>NC_081292.1:200335259-205335259 GCF_030435805.1 Mustela lutreola | reverse complement strand
CATCTCCTAATAATTATCTTTACTATGTACTTACTGTTTTCTCTGGGTTTTTGTAATTACCTTTTTAACCTCTAAATTTGGATATTTAACTCATTAATATTTAGTGTTTTTGTCCTTTGTACTCATTTAACATTACAACAGTCCCTTTAAATATCAGTTCACTATTTATCAAATATTTTGAAAACAAATGTATGTGTATCTAATGTAAACAGACTAGATGATTTCAGTTACTTATAAGGGCTGAGATGGAATTAAAATGATCTAATACTTTAGACAGTTATGGAGAAGCATTTTAGCATGGGTGGTCAAGGAGAGTGTCTCATGTATTGATATTTGAACTTGTCAAGGATATATTGAATTTTGACTCCAGTGTTAGTGGAAGAAGGCTGAATTGCTGGGTGTCATGAACTGGTTAATATGCTTAAACTCCAATCTTTGAACATGTTGTGGAGGCCGAGAAAAATTAAGGCCATCCTGCTTCAGGTTTAGTCTTAGCATAAGTACAGCCATCTTAGCTCCGGCAGCCCTCTCAGACCCCTGGGCCCAAGGGCTGAACTTTCCCCTACTTTGCTTTAGTTACAGAAACCCCCACCCTGCTTTAGTAACAGGAAGCCCCACCCTGCTTTAGTAACAGGAACCCATAAATACCCCTGCCTTAACTAAGCTCGGGGTCCAAGTCCCTACTCCGCTGTGCTGGGTATACTTGGGCCCAAGCTTAAGCTTGTTGAATAAACCCTCGTGTGATTGAATCAGTGTTGGCTCCTTGGTGGTCTCTCAGATGCAAAAACTCAGGTGCAACATTTGGAGGTTCCACCAAGATCTGGGATCCCAACCTGGAGGGTCTTGCACCGACTGGTGAGTGCACTCGTTGTCATCTGTTTGTGCGCATACTTTGGGAGCTCCACTCTGCACTTTTATCTGTAGAAATTCCAATCTGAGTATCTGAGTATCTGGAATCCACATTGGCTCAAGCGGATGCATGGTGGGCTGTCAACTGGGGGTTTTGGTAGATGTCCCTTTGCCCCCATCTAGAGGCTTGGCTGCTGTTGCGGTTGGGCCTGGAGGAGGAGATCGTCATCTGTGAGGAGAGCCGGCTGCCGTTATGGCCAGATTCTCCCTTAACTTCCTTCCAGTTTTGTCTTCACGGCTACGCCAGATCATTTGTCCTTGTGAGTATGTTCTTGTTAATTGTCATAAGTGTATTTGTCTTGTGGACTGTGGATGTGATGAGACAGATGCATACAACTCCTCTGTCTCTGATGATTGACCACTTCTTGGATGTTAGGGAAAGAGCTCATAACCTCAGCACGGATGTACGAAAGGGAAAGTTTCGGACTTTCTGCATGTCTGAATGGCTATCCTTTAATGTTGGATGGCCCCAGGAAGGCCGCTGGGTCTGCGGTTGTCTTTGTCTATCTTTTTGTTGTCTGTTGCGTTGTTATTGTGTTTGAAGAAATGGGGCAAGCAGAGAGTAAGGGAACTCTGACTTTCATCTCTCTGTTCCTCCTAATAGATGTGGGGTTTCTCCCTTACTCATTTTTTGTGTTAATGGCTGGCTATAACTGGAGACAACTGTGGTTGGTCTAACTCGAGACAGAGACTTTAGGGAATAATCCCAAGCAGCTGCTGAAACTCCCCTTGTTTTGGGGAAATTCCCTGTTTTCTCTGGCCCAACATGGACTACCTAACCCCTTCCCCCTTGCTGGTGGGAAAGCATGGCATCTGCTCCTCTGTTGGAGTTGATGAGCTCTAAAACTGGGAATCCTTTCTCTGCCTTCTGGCAACACTTTGTTTCTTCTGTCTCCCCTTCTCATGTTTCTGCACCAACATGTGTGCAGCCTGCATGACTGGCCTCTAGATTATGCACCACAGCTCCTTCCCTCTTCACTCTCAAGGAGCAAGAAGAGCAGCCCCTGGACCTAACACCCCCCACTACAGACTTCCCCACCCATGTCTCAGGTAAACATTCAAAGTGGAGTGGGCCCAGGTGGAACATAAATCAGTACTTGAACTAAGTTAAGTTTGTTGGTTTAATTAAAATATACATGTCTTTTAAGCTATTAGCAGTAAACATGAAAATTCAATCAAAGTTTACTGAAGGTCAGTTAAGCTCCTGTTATTTGTAAAAATCTGTGTTAAAATCTGTTGAAATCTCTTAGCAAAGAAATAACTAAACTGATGGTTAATTGTCTGTTTCAAAGTTTTAATGGGTAATTATTAAATTAGCTTTCAAAGTCTTTGGTAACCTGAAACTTTAAAGTTTTGGTTGGGTGACAAATGGAATTAAATTATGGACATCTAGGTCTTAACCAAATGGGGTAAAATGCTAAGTCATTAATCACTGGATATAGGTTTGTGCTTTTGACTTCTTACAGCAAAGAAAATAAGAATATTTAAATCTGTTGGTAAGCATGGTTTGTGCCTAACTGATTCATAAATTGGCATCTAAAGAATTCTATTATAACCATTCACAATTGGTTAAGCCTGAAATTCTCTCTGTTCAAAAGGACAAAGTTTTCTTAGATTAATTGATCTGCTGTTAAGAAAATGTAAATGGTTTTCTCTTTGCCCACCCAAAATTGTAAATGAGATCTCTTTGACTCATAAGGCTTTTCCTTGTTATGCTAAGTTACTCAGGGAGTACTGCTAAAGGAATGAATGATAAACCTTGGGTCACATTTGGGTAAATGCTATAACTACTCTAGAGGTTCTATACATTTCCTAAAGTTTTAATGTTTTGATAAGGGTCATCACTTGATATTTAACCATATCTATTCTGAGTTTTTGTCATTTGTAATTGTTTTAATTCTCTTGTAAGATGAATTCTGCCCTAAAGGAAACTCATATGGGAGACTTTCAGGACAAATACAGGTCTTTTATATGTTAAAATCCTGGAAATGAAATGGGTAAGAATTTCCAGAAGTAAAGGTTGCATTTGGACTAGACTAGAATTAGCAACATGGGACTAGATGAACTGAAGGAAATTTTAATGTTGTATCTCTTAATGCTTTGTCTTATTTTAAATATGACTGGTTTGTAGTGTTTGCTCTTCCAAACTAGAGAAACTTTTTCTTAAGTTATCTGTAACTTACAGAACTGTAAAAGTATTCATTTGTAAATGAATCAAGGCATTCAACTTTTCTCTCTATCTGAACCTTTGAAACCAAAAGATCTCAGCAAGTATTCCTCCTTCCATGGCAATCAGTCATTTGCATAAGTTCAATAAGAATCTGTTCTCCTTGTAACAGGACACTATTGGAAATACTTGTTATTTTACCAAGGCTTTGACTGGAATGTCATATTTGAAAAGACCCAGATATGACCAGACAGCTTAAAAGAACTAAGGCTGACTTTATAAAACCTGGAGTCATAAAGCCCTTTGGAACTGTTGGCCTGATACCTTGCTTACAGAGTTCCCAGCAGCCTCACCAGGTGAGTAAAGAATGTCACTTTCTGACAGGATACTTTGGGAACCTCAGGAAGAGGAATTCACCCAAATTGACAGTATTGCAGGCATTTCTGATGGCAAGTACGTGGCTTGGCTTCTGGCCTAGAGAGGCTACTGAAAGTTCAACCTAGAGATTCCTTATAAGCAGAGCAGATTCTAAAAGATCTATTTGATCAGACTCACTGTTCTTGCTGAGCTTATGTAAATAATTAGGCCAAGTTTGTTAAAACTGGACTTGTTTATCAGATAAATTAGTCCTGATTTGACTATCTCTGAAAATGAGGGTTATTCTAGAGAGAAAAATTATGTTTTAATAAAACACCTTTATGGATGTTAAATTCTAGATTTAATTGTTTTTTAAATACTTGTTTACCTAAACTAGACAACTTGAGGTAAACTTCAGAGAAGTTGCATGATAGCTCGCTTAGACGATCTTGCTTTTGCCAGTCAGACAGCCCCAGATATAAGGAGCATTTTGGGAATTACAAACAGCCTTACTGAGTGCCCCAGCACTGGCCATCCCAGATGTTACCAAGCCCTTCCTCTTGTTTGTGGATAAAGAGGCAGGGGTAGCCAAAGGAGTTGTGACTCAGACTCTGGGGCCTTGGCAAAGGCCAGTAGCCTATCTTAGCAAGAAACTAGATCCAGTAGTGGCTGGGTTCCCCCTTGTCTCCACACAATTGCTGCCACAGCCTTCCTGGTCAAGGATGCGAGTAAATTGACTTTGGGTCAAAATCTCATCTTGACCATCACTCATGCTATCAAGGGCCTTCTCTGGACTCCACCAGACTGGTGGGTGACAAACATAGAGTGACGGGGTATCAGGCCCTCCTCCTCAACGATGACTGATTAGTCTGTACTTCAGTCACTGTGGCATTACAGTCTCTCTAGCCCACACAGGGATCCTAACTGTCCACACTGAGACTGAGATGGGGCTGGAACCACATTCTTACCAACCTGGGGACTTGGTTTGGATGGGCTTCCACTGAGTGGAAAACTTGGAGCCTCGCTGGAAGGGCCCCTACACTGTGATCCTGACCACTCCCACCACTCTCAAGGTGGACAGGATTACCCCCTGGGTCCACTACACTCACGTCCGTCCAGCTGACCCACACACCCTTCTCAAGGACTTTGTTCCAGAATGAAAGAGCCAGCTGGACAAGAACATTCCCCTAAAGCTAAGACTGTGCCGTTCTCACTTACCCCACTTATGTTGCTTACATTTGTCAAAGACAGAGTCAGTACAGCTCAGCTCATGGTACTCAGCAATATCAACCATTGGACCTTATTGCTGAGACCGGCCTGGACCCATGATTGGGTCCTTCCTTAGGTTCCTCTGAGAGGGAGAAATGTGAAGGCTGAGAAAAATTAAGGCCATCCTGCCTCAGGTTTAGTCTTAGCATAAGGACAGCCATCTTAGCTCTGGCAGCCACCTCAGACCCCTGGGCCCAAGGACTGAACTTTCCCCTACTTTGCTTTAGTTCCAGAAACCCCCACTCTGCTTTAGTAACAGGAACCCATAAATACCCTGCCTTAACTAAGCTTGGGGTCCAAGTCCCTCCTCCGCTGTGTTGGGTATACTTGGGCCCAAGCTTAAGCTTGTTGAATAAACCTTCATGTGATTGCATCAGTGTTGGTTCCTTGGTGGTCTCTCAGAAACGAAAACTCGCGCACAGCCATGTCTTTTCTCCTCGTGGAGCACCATTGTCCTCATTCTGTCGTTGCCCATTTTCCTGTTGCTCAGGGTCCCTCCCTCCTTGGTTATAGCCATATGCGTATTTTTGCATATCAACTGCTATACTCATGGCCTCATCTGGAGAAGAGAAAGGTCTCTTTGTTCTGTATGACCCATGTGGAACAGATATGATGAGTAAAAATAAGTAAAATGATTAGAAAGATATGATAGATGTAAAAATGTGAAATCCTAACAAACTCTTTTTTTTAAAATGATGTCCAGTTAGCCAGCATATAGTACATCATTAGTTTTTAACATAGTGCTCAACGATTCATTAGCTGCATATAACATCTAGTATTTGTCACCATATGTGCCCTCCTAAATACCCAACACGTGATGACCCCATCCTCCCAACAAGGCTCCTCTGAAATCCTCATTTTGTTTCCCAGTTATCCATAGTCTCTCATGGCTTGTCTCTCTCTCTGATTTCTTCCCCTTCTGTTTTCCTTCCCTTCCCCTGTGGCCCCCTGTGCTTTTCCCTATATTCCACAAATTCTCATTAACACTCCCTTTATCAATCAGTACCTGTCACCTACCTCTGTGACCCTAGATTATGCCTTTTTTTTTCCAAATCTTTCATCCATGTCTGTACACATTTAAGGCTCTGATTTATTCTTAAACATAATCTCTTCTGACTGCCATCTTTCATGGAATAACCATAGTTTTTTAACCAAGAGTGGAGGGAATTTTTTGACCATTCTGTTTTTTCAGGTCTTTAAAATGGAAGTTGTTGGGGAGCAGCTGCATGTGTTCAGTGTGCCCTATCTACTTACTCTTTCTTTAAATGTACATTTTAGTCCTTTAAACTAATATTAATTTAATTCATTTTCTGGTCAAGATATGACCCCAATAGAAAATAGACTCTAAAGAAGTTTTGTTTTACTTTGAATTACAGGACCAAGTTTATTCAGATTTTTTTTTTAATTTTTTAAAGATTTTACTTATTTGTCAGAGAAAGAGAGAGCACAACCAGGGGAACAGCAGGCAAAGGGAGAAACAGCCTCCCTGCTGAGCAAGGAGCCTGATGCAGGACTTGATCTCAGGATGGTGGGATCATGACCTGAGCTAAATGAAGGCAGACACTTAACCAAATAAGCTACCCAGGCATCCAGGATTTTTGTGTTTTTAGTAACCTTAATAGACTCTTCACTGAACTCATGATGTATTTCTTTCCTTTTGGAAACCAACGACTTTCCTTCTTGATTTTAGTAGATTGTTTCTTCTCCACAAGTGTTATTAAAATGACCTTTACCCTGTTAGTTATATCTTCCTTCTTCCAGTTGTAAAGGATACTTTGAATTCTAATCATCTTATCCAAGGTGAAAACTGGCCTCCCTAATGTAGTATGGTCTACAAAGAGAATTTTTATACTTTCCATTCCATCATTTTGGACAGTGATGAAAACATAAAACTCTGAGTTTAAGATTAATCCTGTAGGACACAAGTTGTTATATCCCCTGCCTCCAATCTGACCCCTGTTTATTGCTTTCTGATTATAATTTAGTCAGTTGCCTGCTGACATAATAGCTATATAATCTAAACTATATTTTCCAAGTACATTGATAAGGATATTAAGCTCAATATACTATGCACTAAGGACTCCAAACCTTGCTAATGCTACATTAATGTGAGTGCATCACAACCACTGTAAATACCAATTTATGAATACCCCAAATCCCTTGGAGTTATACTTGGCAGTAACTCAAGGTATAATGGTAAGGATGTTACCAACCATCTGTCAGTACAGCTGGGTAAGGGTAACAAGTTCATATCAATGGGAAAACAAATTTAAAGCAATGGGTGATCATTGGTGACATTTCAAGAAAGGGTTTGGTTATAATGTACCATTTTAAAAAATCTAAACATTTGTTCTGCAGTACTCAGAAATATCCATTTTTTTTCTCTGTTGTCAGTTAATGATCTCAGGGAATAACCCTAGATTATTACTATTGTGGCAAATGTTTTGCTTTACTTACCTTTTCAAGGCAAAAGAAAAATCTTAATATTCAGTAGGCATTCTGGTCATCTCATAAGTATTGATAAGTAAGGAATTTCCTCATCTGTGTACACACAGTAATATTAGAAAATGTAGTATAAAAGTACCTTCCTGGTTTTAATTTCCTGACTAAATGAGTTGGTATTGATTAAAATGATTGATAAGCAATGAGTTAATAAATAAGCTGTAAAATTCCCCAAATGTTTACCAGTAGATCTTCTATACCTCTAAACCACTCAAAAAAAAAATTTATGTTAGCTTAGATAAATTAGAATCATCAGGATTCCTAATTGTATCAGATTACATTGCAGGAAAAGATATAATGAAAATACTAGCAGAAAAAGACATAATGAAAATAATTTGTACTTCACAAATCATCAGAAGAACTATAGTAAGTGATCCCTGCATATTAATTTCAAGATCACACCATCATGACTGTGCATTAAGATCAGGAATCTGCTTCTGTTCTCCAAATTGTACCACAAATGTCTTTCACTTTCACATAGCTGGTATAGTTGGTACTATCGACCAGGAGCTTAAATATATGTTCCCTTAGAAGTGCTAATGTATTATGTCTTAGGTATGTAGCATTGGGAAAGAAACTTACCAAAAAATGCTGCTCTTATCTACAAAAATAGTTAACATTCTGAGTTGTCAGTAAGTATTCAATAAATATTGTGTGATAAGTTTAAGTTGGTAAATATTACTGAAATTGGATGGCATATTTACTTATGAAGGATAATTATAATGTTCTAAGCTTATTTTACATAGTTGTGATGAAACATACATCTTAAGTATATGTTAAGGGAAGAAAATAACTTCAACTCAATATATTATCTGTAGTATATGCTTACAAGAGAAGCACATATTTATTTTTGTAAGAAAGCATCTTTTAAATCTCCTTTTGATTTTAATTCTAAAAATTGATTTGAACTTAAACAGTCATTAAAATAAAATTTATTCAAACATTTCTTTCACATTTATAAAACCCTTTGATATATGCTTAGAGCATCTTGAGGATGGCATCTCTTGGACAGCAAGAGTACTGAAAGGTAGAGAGAAGATTAACTTATTAACAGAAGCTTGGCCTGAAGACAAGATAAGACAGAGTTAAAGAATGATTTTGCTTTATCTCATACCTTATACAACTGACTAAATTTGTGAATCATAGAGCAAGGTGCATCTCAGCCATTAAGTGAGTGATTGCATTTACAGTGATGGCACATCCTTCAGGAGAAAGAAGATAGGAGAAAGTCTACATGTAGAAGAGTCTCGTCACTCAGAACCCCCATGTGAGTTTCTTCTTTTCAGTTTTTAAATTGACTGGAAGGATTTTGTGGGCAAAACGAGTCAACAATCTAGTTGTGAGGACTGAATAGGAAGAACAGTTTGTTTAAACTGAGATTTTTTTAATTTATTTTTTATTTTCAGCATAACAGTATTCATTATTTTTTCACCACACCCAGTACTCCATGCAATCCGTGCCCTCTATAATACCCACCACCTGGTACCCCGATCTCCCACCTCCCCCTTCAAAACCCTCAGATTGTTTTTCAGAGTCCATAGTCTCTCATGGTTCACCTTCCCTTCCAATTTCCCCCAACTCCCTTCTCCTCTCTAACTCTCCATGTCCTCCATGCTATTTGTTATGCTCCACAAATAAGTGAAACCATATGATAATTGACTCTCTCTGCTTGACTTATTTCACTCAGCATAAGGATAAAATCTTTTGGAAAATTTGAAAGCTTTAAAAAATGTATAAACTTCTCTTTAAACTATTAGTATTGATTCTCTCCATGTGTTATTAAATTTTTCTGACTTTAAAGGATATGGGTTTGAGATAAGTCTTTTATTAGTGAAGCCATAAGCATATAGGCATTGCCATTTCAAAATAAGTGGATTTGTTCTATTGAAAAAGTATCAAATATTTTCTGATCCCCCACAGATAAACACTTTCATTCTTTTTCTGCATCAACCAAACTTACATACTAACTCCTACTACTCTCCTCTTATTATTTCTTTTTATGTACCTTGTATCTTATCTGCTGGTCCAGAATCATTAATGGCACTGAGTCCACTAGGCTGGGCAAAACGACTGGTATAATCATTAATTCCACAGAATCAAACATCATGAAAAAGTAATGCTAAAAACAATCTAGTTGAGGTCCTTTATTTTAGGATAGAGAAATTGAGATTTGCTTATACTATCTTCTTATTTTTTTCATGACTCATATTTTGATGGGAATTACTTTTTGAGGCCCCTGTCAATGCTCTTGCAATCAGCTTCATTTATATAAAACATGAACAAAGAACAGTGACTTGGTGATGTATTACTTATATTATTTGTCACTCATTTTCCTTATTTTTTTGGTAAGTCTTGTAGTAGTCTATCAGTTTCACATTCTGAGTGATACATCCGAAAGTATGGATTATGTCTTCTTCTCTTGAAGGGTATTGACTTATATAATGGTAGGCATTTAAAATAACTGAGGATCATCTTGCTTCACTCAGACTTGGTTTAATGCCTTGTTAGGGCTGCTTTATTACAGTGTGGTCTCTTTAGTGCTAGGAAATAGCCTCATTCTAGAATTTACTCTTTATTTCTAATATCTGATCTTGCTGGATTCCCAGCTGGAAGCCTCAAGGGCTCAGCATGGTCTCTATTCTGAATTGGGAGAAACTTCAACATAGTTCCCGACAGAAATACCCCACTATTTTTGCTAATCTATAACCCTTATATCAAACATTCCTGCTAGACTTGCAGGACTTTGCTGTTGCTTGACATGGCAGCTGAGCCATTGCCAAGGACCCAAAGAAACCCCAAGCAAACTTCTGAAGATGTCCCCATTGGTGTTCTCTCTTTGGTCATACGGCCCACAGCCCAACGCCCACATATTCTAACCACTTCAACAAGACTTACTATTATCTCTGCCTTCTCAGCAAGACCATAGCTCACTGCTTGAGTTCAGCCTTCCTATGCCAGGTTTGGAAAGTGTTTCCAGGCAGACTGCCAAGGTGAAAGTCTTCATTCATTCATTTTCTTATATTCAATGACCGAAGTCCTATTCTGTTGTCCGGTGACTTTATTTCAGTTATTTTCCCTCATGAAGAGAAGTCCATAATATTTATATGAGAGTTTGTTTGCGAGTGAATTTAGCAAAGGTGATAAATCTTTGCAATGATAGAGTATTTCCTAAAGAGAATTATTTCAAATATATTTTCATTTCAAAATAAAAAAAGAGAAATATTGACCATTGTATTTTTTATTCCCCCTTTACAACAAGAAAAAGCCTTGAATAATTTTGATTTATACTACATTTCCAGTCTCTACCACATTCATGTAGTTTTATCGTTATATTGTACCACATTATTAGAAAAAAATGAAAGCATACCTTTGTGAATAAGTTAAATATAAAGTCACTTTTTCTATGATCAAAATGGAATTAAGGGTCCTATTTTTATCCTTCTGTTAGCACCACTTAATATTATTTTCATATTCTTTGTGATGTTAGTAAGATTATACGTATATCATATACCACAAAATTATTTGATTTAGATGAAAATGGAAATATATTTCCAAGTCACAATAAGTTTTTACAGCTCTTTTCCTCACTTATTCTTGTCTTTGACACTTCATACAAAAGTTTTAGCAAAATATCTGTATCTCACACACCCTAGTAAGAATGAGTATCTCCAAATCTCTAAAGATGTCTCAGTCCTCAGGAACAAACTCATGTCCACAGTATTTCTGCTATGCCTTGATGTGTCACGATTACTCCACGTGGCTCCATCTGACTTTACCATCCCAGTCTGGTACATTCACCATGATTTTGCACACGTGTCAGGTTTTGATACTGTTTTACCTAGTACAAATTCAAGTAAGAGTGCAAGTTCTACTCAGAATCACTCTTCCCTCAGTTAACTATAATAGTCCTCATGAATCAAGCTCCATGAGACTAGATCTCTTTCCATTAGGAAAACTTGAGTATCTTTTCTCCTAACACAAACAGACTTCGCTTAGTACCTTCTTCATGTTTACTGACCTTGTCAGTGAAGAACTATGTCAAAACTTCCCATGTACGGATTGTGTTCATCCCCAGAAATAGTCATGAATAGGTTATTAAATAGACTTCTCTTAAGGCCAACGAAACCACTTTGTTGAACAATTTTGGATTTGTTGAACTCTGCAGGAGAATGTGTGGGAATTAAAGCTTAAATTGAGTTTATGCCACACTATTTTAAATTACCACTTACAAAATGAATCTGATGTGTTTATATTTACTGGGGCTAATACAAGAAATTGACAGAACAATATATCATAAAGTTTTAGGAGCAAGCATTTGACTTGAGAGAAAACACAATACAATGTTTGACTTGTTCTTTTACTATAAATCCTTTGGCAAATTTTTTTCCTTTTAGAAGTCTGTGATATTGTGACATAATGAAAAATATATATTTTGGTCTTCATCTTTGACTTTTGGATTTCCTAAAACCTTAGCAATTTCCTAAGCAATAAAGGTATTAGGAGGATATTTTGTGCTAACTTTGGTCTCTGACCCTGGTTCTAGACTTAGAGCTTCTAAATCCCATAGAATTTCTTAAATGATCGAAGCATCTTTTATTCTATGAAGTTACTCTTTGTGGGCTGTGGGATAGTGTCAGGATAGGGACTGGTCACCAGAAAGATCACATCATATTCAGAAGTTTGGAAACTTCTCCACAACTCGGAGTAGAGGACATAGAGATTGAGTTAGTCAATCATGTTTCCAGAAAAATCTCTAAAGCACAACATTCAGAGAGCTTTCCGGTGGGTGAGCACATTCACATGCTGGCACAGTGGTGTACCCCAACTACAGGGAAACAGAAGCTCCTATGCTCAAGACCCTTCTGGTCCTCACATATGTACATCTTTGTCCGGTTGTGCATGTCCTTCATTATATTCTTTATTATATAAAAACTGGTAAACATAAGTAAGTGCCTTCCTGAGTCCTCTGTTTCTAAAATATTGAACCTGAGAAGGACATCCTGAGAATCACACTTTAAAAACAGTCTATCAGAAGTACAGGAGAGTAATGAATAACTATATTAAATAAAGGTACAATAATTTGCCTTTTAATTTATGTCTATGATATGACCCAAGTAAAGTCTACAAGTGCCACTGAAAACTTGATTGATATTTGACTCCTGTGTGCAGTGATAATGGTATCATTTCACAGCCAATAAACTGTTTATCTGCTGGGAAAAAAACAAAAACAAAAACAAAAACAAAAACAAAAACAAAAAACAACTAATGATATATTGTATGGTGACTAACATAACACAATTTAAAAAAAAAAAAAAAAGAAGAAAGAAAGAAAGAAAAGAAAAAAGGGGAGGAAGGAAGTACAGGAGACAACCTGGAACTTGCAATTGGAATCTGAAGTGGGGGCAGTCTTGTGGGATGGACCTTAAAGTGTGGGATCTGATGCTAACTCCAAGTAGACAGTGACAGCACTGAATTGAATTTCAGGACACCCAGCTGGTTTTGGAGAAATGATTTGTGTGGAAAAAAATGGACACATTAGTTTGCAAAAGTGTTTTGTGTAAAGTGAAGAAACAGTTCTTTTCCTTAGAGTCCTAGTCACTTCATCTGTAAAATATCTTACAGAATTCCCATAAACAATATATAAAGTAACATCAAAGTGGAGTCAATAAACAGGTATTAGAGGTGGTGGAAATAGTGATGTTAATACAGAAATAGCAATAGCAATAGTAATAGTAATAATAACAGTTGTGTAATAATAACAGTAGTGATACATGTATTTTCTTGATATCACAAGTATACAGGGATTATCTACAGTTCAATACCAAATGCTGAGAAATTAGAAGTGTTTCTCCATCACATGATATATGCATTCTCTAAATTCTGACATTAATCATAATATAATTATGAGAAAACACACTCAAAGAAACTGCAGCTTTGTAACTAAAACTATAAAAAAATTTAAAGTTTTTAAATTGGTAATAGGTAATTAAATTAGATACTAAAGTAAGCATAGGATTTTATCTTTAATTTTTTAAAAGATTTTATTTATTTATTTGACAGACAGAGATCACAAGTAGGCAGAGAGACCACAGAGAGAGAGAGAAGAGGAAGCAGGCTCCCTGCCGAGCAGAGAGCCCGATGTGGGCCTCAATCCCAGGACTCTGGGATCATGACCTGAGCTGAAGGCAGAGGCTTTAACCCACTGAGCCACCCAGGTGCCCCAGGATTTTATCTTTAAAGAAAAAAATTAAATGTGTCCTGATAGTAAAAAGTTTGGGAAGGATGAGGGTTACTGTAAATAGTAGAGGTAAAAGCAAAATTTACAATATTGAACTAGAGGACATTGGAAGTGTGGTATTCTACACAGCCTTATAGCTCTTAGCACCTTGCTCTCTCCCATTTCACTAAGGTACTTTGCATTTAGCTACTATTACTTGGTGACCCAAAATATTAACAGGCTAGAAAATGCTATGTGAGGGAAAAGGTGGGGGTAGTAATACAATCCTGTGTTAATAAAACCATATAAACTGCTATACAAATACACCTTCAAATATGTAATGGCTCAAATACACAAGAAGTATATTTCTTATTATTGTATAGGGGAAAAAATGGGAGTTCTCCTAAGAACCTGTGATCTATTTATCCAGTAATTTGGCTATTTTCCTAATTTGTTTTCTAAGAACATCATATTCATCTACAACCAGAGGGCAGAAGATGAAAGTACACAACCACAGGAAGCACGCATGAGGGAGTTCTATAAAGGTATAAAGAGCTTCCACTCCTGATCCATTGCCTAGAATTCCATCACATGACTGCACAAAAATTAAAAGGATTGGGAATCTTATCCAGATGTGCTCCCAGAATGAAGTAGAACATATTTTGGGAATATCTTACAAGTCTGCCACCAGACCTAGTCAAGTAGGAAGCCAAGAAGCCTCTCTAAAACTAAAGGAAAGAAAATTAAGGTTTGATTGTATCATTTAGAAGTACAATGATAACCAAAAGAAATTCAATCAGATAAATGAAAGTTAAAACTGAAGAAGAGTGGCGTTGGATAGTGTAACTAAGCCACAACTGCTTATTTCACTGGAGGTGGGTGGGGACTGGTGGGGACCGGTGAAATAGATAAAAGAGAATATGAAGTACAAAGTTCAGTAATAAAATAAGTAAGTCATGGAAATGAAAAGTACAGCATAGGAAATACAGTCAATAATATTGTACTAACATTGTACAGTGACAGATGGTGACTACTTACCACAGTGAACGATGAGTAGTGCATAGAATTGTTGAATCAATGTGTTGTACACCTGAAACTAATATAACATTGTATGTTAATTATACTTCAACAGAAAGATCTACCAAAAAAATCTCAGCTTGAGTTATAACCACTCCCTTAAAAAAACAAAACTAATTTGCTGTACTCATTTGGAGGAAATAAATCAGAAAATGTAAAAAGAAGTTTCCCCTCGGGAATTGGGACCAAATATTGTGAGAAATATACTGGGAAATGAGGGTTTGGATTTTTTTCATTATAAGTCTCTTTGTCTTATTTTATTTTTTATTATGTATATGATGAAAATAAAAATGAAATATTAAGAGAGTTCATTAGTTTTCTACTGCCACCGTAAGAAATCACCGGAGACTCAATGGCTCGAAATGCCACAAATTTATTACTTTACATTTCTTTAGGACAGAAAACCAGTACAGGTCTCAACAAGCTAAAAATCAGAGTGCCGGCCAGCTGCATTCCTTTCTGGAGATTCGAAGGAGGATTCACTTTCTTCCTTACTTGAGCTGTGGACAGAATTTGCATCCTCACTGTCCTAAGACAGAGATCCCTGTAACTTTCCTGGCTACCAGTGAGAGCTGCTCTCAGCCATGGAGGCCACTCTCATTCCCTGGCTATTTCCCTCCTTCCGTGATAAATCCGGCAAACACAGATCCAGCCCTTCTGGTGCTTCTGTTCTCGCTTCTTTTCTTTTCTTTTCTTTTCTTTTCACTTCTTCTCTCTCTCTCTCCCTCTCCACTCCTCTCGTCTCCTTTTTTTTTTTTTTTTTTTTTTTTTTTTTCTGTGTTCCTGCTTTCCTCTACCATTTTTAAGGAGTCCTGTGATTACATGTGCCTACCTGGATAACCTAGGATATTTTAAAGCCTGTAATCAATCTCTCTCTCTTTCTCTCTCTTCAGATTTATTTATTGATTTGAGAGAGAGATAGGAAGAGAGAGAGCACACGCAGGGGATTGGGAGAGAGAAAAGCAGGTTCCCCACAAAGTAAGGGGCCCAACACGGGGCTCCATCCCGGGATCCTGGGGTCATGACCTGAGCCAAAGATGAACTTAGCCAGCTGAGCACTGGGTGCCCTGACTTATTTCCTTATTTGAAAGAGAGAGCACCCAAGCTGGAGGGACAGAGGGAAAACCTCAAGCCGACTCTGTGCTGAGTGTGGAGCCTGACCCTGAGCGGAAACCAAGAATCAGAAAATTCGTGGACTCTGCCTCCCACATGCTCCTTCAGGCCCATAAACATAATCACATCTGAGTCTCTTTGCCATAAAGCAACACTATTCAATGTTTGGCTTCCAAGCTTAGGTTATGGATATCTTTTTTTTTTTTTTTTTTTTTTTTTTTTTTTTTTTTTATAAACATATATTTTTTATATACATATATTTTTGTGAATAGAGGTTATGGATATCTTAAAGAGAGTATTAGTTAGCCTACTACAGAGAGAGAAATCTTTTTATACATTGGGACTTAACTCATTAAGATAGACATTTACTTTTGAAAGTAAATGAAAAACTAACCAAAATAAATAAGGAGAAATTTTCTGATTTGAAAGAAAACAAGTTCACAAAATACAAAATATATGAAATTAAATTAAATTATTAAGACATATTAAAGAAACTAAATGATCCGGATAAAGAATCAACAATCACAAAAACAGACTATGAAAAAATTTCAGACAAAAAATTAATCAGTAGCAAAAGAACTAATGGCATAGTACACGCTAAGTAGAATAAAAATAAAATTGTATAAAGTAATTAACCCATAACAATGAGAAAAAATCAAATACTATAATCATAACAATTATAATCATAAACATTTTTCAATGATGAATTTGTGACAAATATCAATATAAACCTTTATTCTCTTATACTCATCAAGGCTTCTCAAAACAGACAGATTCTTTTTTGAGGCACTTTCCTAATAATTATAAAAGATGACTTAAACCCAAGATTGTTTATAGTCTTACAAAATGAAAGCTACCTTGAACAAAAATTTAGCTTGTATAATTGAGTACCCTCTACTTTAATCCCAAACAAAAGTTTTGAAGCATCTCTGCTTTATCCCTGTTATGCTTACATTATCTTATAATTGCAGATAATTTTATCAGCTGTGTTCTGAAGGAAAAAACAAAACAAAGAAAACAAAACAAAACACATCTGGGTTATTTAATTAAGATACTTTAGTTAACTAAGAGGCTACTTACAGAGATGAAATCAGGGTTAAATGACAGAACGTGGAAACTGTCGCACGCAGAGATTGTACGGCTGGAAGCCTGCACCACTCCTACAGTGGAGGGGCGAGGGAAGAAAGTGGTGATTACAGCCGCCCATTAGAAGCTGGCAGGTGTGAGGAGTGGGCTTCACTGTGGCGGTGCTGCCGTGGAGAGGACATCTGGGCACATCTTTACGTCCTCACACCCCGAAATGGGCAAAGTGTAACTCCTCATGTAGCCCTGCTTCCCATTAGTGTATATAAGCACTAAAGGTTGAAATTTGGGCACCAGAACTATACTGTATTCAACTAGATCAATTTTTAATATCATAAATATGAACTATAATAGAATGCATGCCCTCCATAATACCCAGCATCAGGCTCCCCCAATCTCCCACCGCCCGCCCCTTCAAAACCCTCAGGTTGTTTTTCAGAGTCCATAGTCTCTTATGGTTCATCTCCCTTCCCAATTTCCCTCAGCTCCCTTCTCCTCTCCATCTCCCCATGTCTTCCATATTATTTGTTATGCTCCACAAACCTTATGATACTCTTAACATTTTCTTTTCCCTAGCCTATCCTATTGTATTGACAATATATAATACATGCAGCATTTAAAGTATATATTTAATGATTGTTATTATTAAAGTATATATTAATTGATTGTTTATATTATAACTTTTAGTCAACAGCAGGTTATTAGTTGTTATGTTTTTGGGGGGTCAAATTATACATGGATTTTTGACTGTACGGGGGTCAATGTCTCTATCTTCTGCATTGTTCAAAGGTCAATTGAATGGTAAGTGTTATTAAAAGCTTCCAGGGGCGCCTGGGTGGCTCAGTGGGTTAAGCCACTGCCTTCGGCTCAGGTCATGATCTCAGGGTCCTGGGATCGAGTCCCACATCGGGCTCTCTGCTCAGCAGGGAGCCTGCTTCCTCCTCTCTCTCTGCCTACTTGTGATCTCTGTCTGTCAAATAAATAAATAAAATCTTAAAAAATATATATATTAAAAAAAAAAAAAAAGCTTCCAAACTCAGCATCTTCTCTCTCTACTTCAACAAGAATTTCTTTGTAAGGGGAGGAAAACTGGGCTCTAATCTGATGAATTTTTCTAAGTTCAGTCATAAAAGATTTCTTTCCTTTTCTCTTCATTATGCATCATATGTACTTTCTCAATTATACATTTTCTCCCATTAAATTATATTTATTTTTATGTGTACCTTATCTGCTTCTTGTTCATCCCTTAAATTAAACCCTTCTGTGAAGGAGTTTTTTCTTATAATTTCTCTTTATATATTTTCAAGGAACTAAAAATGCCTTGTAAGTTTTCAAAAATATTCATGATTTTTATTTAATTAAATTAAGATATTGTTCTTTCTCCCAGGTAGCCTCATATGATTTCCAGTTTTACTTCTAAGAAATATTGTTACTTTTAACTCAAGAATAGTTCTAAAAAAATAGTTCTTTTGTTTGCAAATATATCAGTTTTAGCCCATTTGTTATAATTATATAACTATATATACATAACTATATATAAATATATAACTATAGTTATATAACTATATCAGCCCACTTGCTATATAACTATAATATGAAATATTTGATAACTAGTCTTTGTCAGATGCTTCTGGATTCTAAACAAAGAGATTCTATTATAAAACATTGTTAGTAGGATATATATGATCCAGCATCAACTGAATCATGAAAAGTGATACTTTAGGACTCTATGAAAAGTACATTTTACTGGAATTATATTCAATATTTTCCTAGAACATGAATATACATTCTCACATGTACTTAATAAATTTTAATTGGTTTCCCTTCTGTTGTTGAGGTTTTTAAATAAGTGATAATATCTATAATAGATTTATCATCCAGTGTTGTTATATAATAGCTATTAGTCCTACAGTATGGGAGAAAAATTAGTATAGTGAACTTATTTGTACACAAATCCTAGACATATTAGCTGCATGTCTTTGAGAAAGTTACTTAACACCTCTTAGTTTCCTGACTTGTGAAAAGGAGAAATAAATGCCCCACAAGATTGTATCATATTTGTGTTTATTTACAAATAAAGCACTAGGACAGAGTCTGGTACTTAGCATGTAATAGAGTTAGTTATTCTTTGGATTACAGACTGAAATTTGAGACCTGGAACCATAATAATCCTAGAAGAGAGCATAGGCAGTAATTTCTCTGACATTGGCCATAGAAACATTTTTCCAGAAATGTCTCCTGAGACAAGGGGAATAAAAGCAAAAATAAACTGTTGGGACAACAACAACAACAACAACAAAAAAAAAACAAAAAAAAAAAAACTTCTGCACAGTAAAGGAAACAATTGACAAAACTAAAAGACAACCTACTGAATGACAGAAGATATTTTCAAATGCCATAATAGATAAAGGGTTTGTATCCAGAATGTATAAAAAATTTTTGTACCTCAAAACCCAAAAAACAAACAAACAAACAAACAAATAACCAAACTGAGGAGAAGACATGGACAGATAATTATCCAATGAAGACATACTGATCACCAACAGACACATGAAGATGCTTAATGTCACTGATCATCAGAGAGATGCAAATGAAAGCTATAATGAGGTATCACCTCACACCTGTCAGCATGGCTAAAACCAAAACACACAGAACAGGGGTTCCTGCTTGGTTCAGTTAGTAGAACATGATGAGATTCTTATTTACAGGGTTATGAGTTCAAGCCCTGTGTTGGACATGGAGCCTGCTTTAAAATGATTTAAAAATTAAAAAAAAAATAACTACAAGAAATTCATGTTAGTGAGGATGTGGAGAAAAAGGAACCTTTGTGCACTATTGGTGGGATTGTGAACTGGTGTCACCAGGGTGGCAAACAGTATGAAAGTTCCTCAAAAAATTAAAAATAAAAATATCATCCAGTAATTGCATTATTGGGTATTTACCCAAAGAATACAAAAACACCAACCCAAAAAGATACATGCACCCTATGTTTATTGCAACATTATTTACAATAGCCAAATTATGAAAGCAGCCCAAGTGTCCATCGATAGATGAGTGGATAAAGATATGGTGTATATATATACAATGGAATATTTTCAGCCAAAAAAAGAATAAAATATTGCCTTTTGTAACAACATGGATGGAGCTAGAGAATATAATGCTAAGCAAAGTAAATCAGTCAGAAAAAGACAAATACCATATGCTTTCACTCATACGTGGAATTTAAGAAACAACAACAAAAAAATGATCAAAGTGAAAGAGAGGGGGTGGGGAGAGAGAGAGAAGCCAAGGAACAGAGTCTTACGCACAGAGAAGTGACTGTTACCAAAGGGAGGTGGGTGAGCAGAGACATGGAAAAGGTGTTGGGAGTTCAAGGATGAGCACCCAGTAATGGATAGAATTGTTGAGTCACTATATTGTACACCTACAACTAATACAACACTATATGTGAACTATAGTGGATTAAAATAAAAATAAAAACTTAATAAAAACATTAGCTCTCCTTAGTTTTTATATTAAAATAATAACAGAGGGGAAGATTGGATCATTTTCATTGTTTAGATTAGAAGACCTTAACCAAGTGTATGATACACTATTTTACGCTTGTATTAAATGACTTTTCTTTTCTTTTCTTTTTTTTTTTTTTTTTTGTATTAAATGACTTTTCCATACAAAACATGGAGGGATATAATTTTTGTACTATCATATTTCCTTTCTTTTCTCACTTTTTTCCTTATTTAATCTCTTAATTAAACTTTTGAGATTCTTGTAGAATGACAACCAGGATATAGACACTGATGCAGCCAGGAAAGCAAGCATTTCTATCACCACAGGACTTCTTCGGGCTACTGCCCTCTTGTAGTCACTCACCTCCCTCCCACTCTTTCCCTCTCCAGTCTTAATGCCTGGAACTAATAATCTGTACTTTATTCACATAATTTTGTCATTAAAAAAACTCTATGTAAATATAATCACAGTTTGTAACCTTGGAAGGTGGCTTTCTTTTCCCCCCACCTAGTATCTTTGGAAACACATCAAAGTTTTTACATTTATCAATAATTTGCTTCTATTTATATTCTATTTATATTATATATTATAATATATTTATATTATATTATATTAATTTACATTATTCTACAAATTTTGTGTTTTTGTATTCTCTACAATTTTCCACTGGTTTATATGTCTGCCCCTCTGCAAATGCCTCACTGTCTGGATTGCTGTCACTATGTAACAAGTCATGAAATAGGGTAGACATACCCTCATACCCACTTTATTCTTTTTCAAAGTTGTTTTATCTATTCTAGTTTCTTTACCTTTCCATATAAATTTTAGAATCATCTTTTCTATATCTACAAAACATCTTCCTGCTATATAGCTAGAAACTGTGTTAAACCTATGTATCAACTTGTGGAGATGATACATGGTGTTGAGTCTTCTAATCCATGATACAGTGTATCTCCATTTCTTTTGAAATTCTTTGGTTTCATCAGCATTTTGTAGTTTTCAGCATGTAAATTCTGAATATGTTTTGTTAGATTTGAACCTAAATATTTTATTTATTTAGAACAATTTTAATGGCTTGTATTTTTTTTAATTTGCTATGTGTCCATTGCCAGTATGGAAAATATAATTAATTTGTTGTTTATCTTGTCTATTCTGGCATTCCTAAACTCACTTATTAGGTTTAGGAGTTTGAATTTTTTATAGACTCCTTAGAATTTTCTGCCTAGATAATCATAGTATCTTGCAAATAGGGATATTTTCATTTCTAACTTTATAATCTCTATTTTTTTTAATTTCTCTTATTTCCCCATTGCACAGGCTACAATTTCTAGCATTGCACTGAATAAGAGTGGTGAGATAAGACATGCTCACCATATTTGTGCTCTTAGGGGGAAAGCATCAGTCTTTCACCATTATTATGTTAGCTGTAGATTTGTTATTCATGTCTTTATCAAGTTAAGAAAGTTACCCTCTATTTCTACCTTCCTGAGAGATCTCATCATGAATAGATGTTGGATTTTGTGAACTGTTTTTTGACTTTGATTTTTTTTTTAAGATTTTATTTATTTATTTGAGAGAGAGAGACAGTGAGAGAGAGCATGAGTGAGGAGACAGTCTGAGAGTGAAGCAGACTACCCATGGAGCTGGGAGCCCAATGCTGGAGTCGATTCCAGGACTCCAGGATCATGACCTGAGCCGAAGGCAGTCGTCCAACCAACTGAGCCACCCAGGCGTCCCTTGACATTGATTTTTATGATCATGTGATTTTTCTTGTTTTGCCTACAATTGTGGTGGATTATATTGATGAATTTTCAAATATCACACTAGCCTTCCATTCCTGGAATAAACTATATTTGGTTATGTTTTGCATACACTAATGAATTTTATTTGCTAATACTTTCTAAAGAATTGTTTGCCTCTATATTCATGAGGAATAATTGATCTGTAGTTACCTCTTTCATATTTTGTAGTCTAGTTTTCATAACAGGATAACACTAGTTCTATGAAATAAAATAGAAAATGTTCCCTGTACCATAAATGACATTTTATAGAATCAGCATTAGTTCTTATTTAAACATTTGGCAGAATTCTCCAAACAATTTGGGTCTTCTATTTCTATTTTAGCAATTTTCTAATACAAATTCAATGTACTTAATAGTTATAGGGCTATCCAAACCTCTTACTATTGGGTGGGTTGTGGTAGTTTGTATTTTTTGAGGAATTGACCCATTTCTACTAAGTGATAAAATGTATGTAGTTTTTAAGATTTTTAAGTGTTCTTTTGGTATCTGTAAGATCAATAGTATTGGCAATTTGTGTCTTGTCTCCTCCTTTCTCCGTCAAATCTTGCAGACGTTTGTTGATTTTATTGATTTAAAAAAAAAGCAACTTTAATCTTATGGATTTTCTCTATTGTTTTTCTGTTTTCAACTTCATTGATTTTGCTATTTTTATTATTTATTTTCTCAGCTGATTTTAGTATGTGCTTATTTTGTTTTTGTTTTGTTTTTTAATTCTGGAGGTAGAAACTGATAATTTACTTGAGTAATTTTAAATTTTATAATGCAAGCATTTAGTGCAATAAATTTCCCTCTCAGTATTATTAATTGTGTCCATAGATTCTGACATATTATGTTGGCATTTTCATTCAATTTTTTTTTTTTCCTCAAAAACTCCTCGTTTATTTAGAAGTGTGTCCTTTCAAATGTTAGGAAACTTTCCTGTTTTTCTCTTACTGATTCTAGTTTGAGTTTGCACTTCTATAATATCAATTCTTTTAAATTTGTTGAGGTTTGTTTTAACTCAAGATATAATCATTTTTTGTTATAAATCTGTGTGCTTGAAAAGAATGCATATTCTACTGTTTTGAGGTGGAACATAATATAAATGCTGATAATATAGCATTATTAAGTTCTTCATGTTGAATTCATGTCTAGTTGTTTTGTCAGTTGTAGAGAAAAGGGCATTGATATTTTCAAATTAATTGTGGATTTTCTATTTCTCCTTTCAGATTTGTTAGTTTTTACCAGTTATAGTTTGCAGTTCTGTTGTTTGGTGCTATGTTTTCTTAGAGGATTGTTTTTTTTTTTTTTTTTAATCATCATGTAGTCAATCTCCTTTCTACTGAAAATATCCTTTGCTGTGAAGTCTACTTTATCGTGCATTGATATGCCGCACCTACTTTCTTTGTTTGCGTGATACAGCTTTTCTATTCTTTTTCTTTCAGTTTGACTGAATTCTATTTGAAGTGAGTTTCTTGTAGACAGCATATATTTGGGTTACATTTTTAATCCATTCTGCCTGTCTGTCTTTTAATTATTGTATTCAGAACAAGTGCATTTAACTTAATTATTGTTGTGTTTGGGCTAAGCCTTCTATTTTTATCTCCTAGTTTTTTTGTTTGTTTGTTTTTCATTTTTTTCTTTTTTCCCCCATTTTCCTGCCTTTCTATGGGTTATTTGAGTTTTTTCTAGAGTTTGATTTTTATCTATCTATAGTATTTTTTTGAGTATCCCCATATATGTATTTTAGCATATGTTCTAGATAGTACATTTTACCTACCTACCTACCTATATCTCTATAGATATTCATAGACAAATTTTAACAATTTATCAGTGTCATTATTTTACTACTATGGACAAAGTATAGAATTCTTACCTCCATTGTACACCTCTACTCTCTCCCATTTGTATTATAATTATCTTAACCTTTCCTGTATGTAAGTTTAGAACCACCATATTCAGTCCTTGTTATAATTGCTTTATCTGGGGATTTTTCTAGTTATTTCTGTGAGTACTGTTTCAGGTCTGAATACTTTTCCCTCTTCTTCCAAGGCACCAATGACAAAAATGTTAGACATTTCTTATAGTCCCACAGGCTCCTGAGGTTGTTTATTTTCCTGTAATCTACTTTCTCTCTGTTGTTTACATTGAGTACTTTTAATGGTTTATTTGCAGTTCACTATTCTTTCTTCTATTAGCTCTGTTACTTCTATAAGCTCTGTTACTGAGCTTATCAGCTAAGCTTCTCCCCCTGCCCAGTTATTTTATTCATTAAAATGCGCAGTTTGGGGGCACCTGGGTGTCTCAGTGGATTAAATCCTCTGCCTTGGGCTCAGGTCATAATCCCAGAGTCCTGGGATCCAGTCCCACATTGGGCTCTCTGCTCAGTGGGGAGCCTGCTTCCCTTCCTCTCTCTCTGCCTGCCTCTCTGCCTACTTATGATCTCTGTCTGTCATATAAATAAATAAAATATTTTTTTAATGTGCAGTTTGTCCCTTTTTATATCTCTTATTTCTATTTATTTCTAGCATGTTTGTTATTGTTCATTAAAACATTTCTGTAACAGATAATTTCAAATTTTTGTCGGATAATTCTAGCATATCTTTTATCTACTGCTGGTGTCTTTATTCATTCAGTTAGAGCTTACCTTGTTTTTGGTATGATATATAACTTGATTAAAACCTACACATTTGAATATTATATTTTGAAACTGGAGTCTATTTGAACTTCTGTTTTGCTGGCTTTTTTTTTTTTTTTTTTGACGTGGCTATAAAAGGAGAAATACAGTTATCAACTTCTCGTTACCAGGTGGGATTAAAAATCCTGATTCACAGACCTGGGGATAAAAATATATGTATATAAAAAATATATGTTTATAAAAAATAAAAAATTTAAAAAAAAAAAAAAAAATCCTGATTTCCCACTTGGCTACTGTTGACACCCAAGGTTTGGAGGTGAGCTTCTGATTACTGCTGTGTTGGGATGAGAGTTTGAGGGTTCAATCTCCCCCAAAGTCTTCCATTGATATTTCCTTTGTGAGGGGTCAGAGTAACTCATTGTTGCTTCCTACATGGCTTTCACTGACACTGCACAACAGGTGTCACTTTATTACTTCTAAATGGTGGTAAATGTCATCACTCACAACTAGGCCTCTAAGAAGATGAAAAAAAAAAAAGGAAAAACCCTGGATAGTATAGACAAACCTAAGAAAAACTATGGAATGACAAAATGGTTCCCTGTTTTTTTCTTTGTTGTTGTTGTCTCATGTATGACAGTCTTAGAGTTAAAGCCACCTAACCAGACACATCACAGGCAGATAGCAAAATATCCCAACAAAAGCTTGTTCTTTGAACCAAAGTACCAGGAAAAGAGTAGCTCAGAAATGTGGACAACATTTAGAAAATTATGCTCTACTTCAGAAAAACACCATACACAAACACACAGAACAATGGATTTACTCTGCCTATGCCAACAGGGCAGCCTAGCATCTACTCGTCGAAGGCTGTATAGAGGATCTCCCCATCACCTTCGTCCTTCCATCATCCTAATTCCCAACACCAGCCATTTGCATGGTGTCAGTGAAGTGGACCTCCATGCAGAAGCACGGGGAGATCCATCCCTTTTCTTCATACTGGAAATTTTTATTTTGAATATATAAAAAAAGCACCTTAATTAATAGCATATAAAATGAGAGAATTTTAAAATGTCTTAATTTCAAGTTTCCTGGAAAGTGAATTATAATGAGAAAAGGGATGGATAGTTATCTGAGAAAAGAAAATATAGCAGCTCTTCAGGAAAAAAAAAAAAAAATATATATATATATATACATGTGTATATATATAAACTCATCTCGCTTTAAATAAGTATTTCATTATGTGTTCTGTGAAATATTATAATATTACCATCACTCTGTAAAGCAAAATGGACTGGGAACTATTTAAATAACCATTAAATATTAAATATTAATATTTTTAAATACCAATTTATTGTTTAATTTTAAATATTTTATGATTACTATATTACTATAATTATATATTATTATATATGATTATTATATATTTATATTAATCATTGATTTATTATTTAATATTAATATTAAATAAATTATTTAAATAAATGTAGGAACATCAAATATATTTAGCAAAAATGATATTTTATCAGTAATACCTGGTGTTTCTTGTTATATTTCTGATTTACTTTATATTTCTAAGAAATAGAAAAACAAACTTAGAAAAGCAAGACTTTGATATTGTCTGCACATTTCTCTATGATCTCATATTCATTATACGCAGATGTGTTAGCTATCCATCATTCTCCTAAGATGTGCACACATTTCAATCATGGCAGCTTTAATTTTACTACTGTGAATTCAAAAATATCCTTTGAATGCTACTCATGTTCATAGAACCATTCTTAGCAAGAAAAGAGGGTTTTTAAAATTAAATGACATATTCATGGGCCAGCATGATGATTTCTTCCAAATACAATAATGTCTGTGCAAATAGACTGAAATTACTTGAACTATGGACATAACACATTCATTTGTTTCTCTTTACATAAAAACTTTTAATCATCCCATTCAATACATTTGAAAATTTTATTTGTAGCATGAAAATCATACTTTTTAAGCAAAATTTTATATAAAGCAACTGAAAAATAATAATTCTTCTACTTTTTCACTACTATTGATAACTATTGCATTGGTCAATGATATATGAAATGAATATCTTACAGAATTGAGATATCTGCTTTTTTAATGTTTGTGTGGTTTTTCCAGTGTATATAATTTGTCAGTTTTAAAAAATCATAACCCTTTCATCTAATCATTTCCTAGCATCTAACAGGCAAGTGGAGCAGAAAAAAAAAAATGTGTCAAATATAATTACTTTTTTGAGAAGCTACATATTCCCTTTGTGAATTTTAAGAAATTAGGACATGAAAAACATAATTTAAACTATCTCTAATAGATAAGATTTTCTATTCAAGGAGCCCTGATTAACTGAAGCCTGGAGTGATATTTTTTAAGATACAGAACAAGTCTTTAAGTTCCTAAAGACTTCTATTTTCCATACACTTTACTAGATGCACAGATGTTAATAGTAGATTTTCCAAGCAATATATGATTGTTGTGTTTTTACTTGAAAGAAGTATTCAGAGGAATAAATTCATATCCGAATAAAAGCACATTTTCTCCATGGCAAACATATCATTGAAATGAATCAACCACAGTAGAATCATAAAAGCCTCTAGAAGGGCGTGGGTTATGACCATGAATACCTACTATATGAGGATTATCTTGAGAAAATAAATATGGGCAGTTTTGGATACCATAACCAAAATCAGGACAGAGACCAGACATCAATGTATAAATATTTTTAAAGCACTTATATATACTAAACCTATAATGTTGTTATTGTCATAAATATAAGAAAAGATAATGTCAATAAGTTTCTCAAGGATCACATTTTAAGGAAAGGCCAAGGAAGTTTGAAATCCATCACTCACTGAGGTGATACAGGAGGCTAAAGATAAAGACATTAGTTTGAGAAAGGTATGTGTATTTCCACAATTAATAATACTCATGATAATCAGCTAAAGTAAGCCAATGAGAATTTATCAGAATAAGCTATAAATGACATACACACATATATAATAAATACTAGTTTTTTAATTCATTTTTCCCAAGAAATATCATTTTATAACTTGAAATTCATAAGAAAATAGGTGAACCTGTTTTCTCTATTTATGTAATAAATATCTTTAAATGATTGTTCACCATAGATTCCAGTACTTGACTACAAGTATTGCTTTAAGATTTTATTTTTTCACTTGGCAGAGAGACAGAGCACACAAGCAGACAGAGCAGCAGGTGGAGGGAGAGGGAGAAGCAGGTTCCCTGCTGAGCAGAGATTCCCAACAAGGGACTGATCCCAGGACCCTGCGATCATGACCTGAGCTGAAGGTAGAGGCTGAACTGACTGAGCCATTTAGGCGCCCCAACTCCAAATATTGCGTGTGCATGTATGTGTGTACTACTTTACATGTAGTGATTCTTTCATTGGAAAATGTTTTGAAAGTAATAAAAAATTGATTATTTAATTCACACTATGTTGAAATTATACACTAATTTTCATTGTTATTTTACTTATTCTTTTCCTTCATCTAATAAAGAAATATTGATATAGTAGTACAATGTGCCTAATACTGGTCAAATGCTTTATGAACATTAGTTCACATCTCCTTCACAACAAACCTGTGAAGCATTATAATTAACCCCATCAAAATTAAAAAAAAAAAAAAACAAAAACAGAAAAAACAAAGAAATTTAAGAAATGGAGCCAGTCCATGACTTGTGGACAGCTCAGGTACCTTGTCCTAGAGAAAAGTGTCTGTTGTACTTATGTTTTGGTGGTTTTATTTGACTTTTGTCAAACTTTCTCAATGGACTGCAACACCATGAGGCCAGGACTACATTTATCTGTATTGATGACTGCATGTACAGTATATAGTGCAGTATGTGTAGGCTAGCAAATGAGCAAGATAATCATTCAGTAAATGAAGAAGATAATATTGCATATAATGTAAGCTACACATAATACTTTTGGTATTGGAAGAAATCTTTATTTTCACGTAACAATTCTTTGGGTGAAAGTGGTTTTAAATATTCTAATAAAAAGCATCATTTAAAATGCCAAACTAGTTTCTTTAAGGTGGCAATAAGTTTGGAATGAGTGATTTAATCAACTTTATTGAAGACTGTATGCCCACATGTACAACACTTTGTTAGAAGACAAGGAGGAGAAAGTGAGTGCATTTGCTTGTAGAGGTGGAGTGGGCAGTATCTAAAGAAAGAACATTATGAACAAAATCTGTTCACTTTAGATGTAATTAACCTCCTTGTGCGTTCTGCATTATTAATGTGATGGGATTATTATACTGTCCTAATGTATCTGAATTTCTATTCATGTTTTCTCCGCTAAATAAATAAAAGTGGTTGAGTAAGAGATGACATTTGCTTTAACTGTTCATTATGGAATTTTTTTCTAAAGCTGTGGTAATCTGTTAAATACAAACTGTTTAAATGGATGGTATTTCATGAGAGGTTTTGAACCTAATTATACCAAATGTCATCGTTTTATTTATTAAAAGGAATTGCAAAATTGCTCAAGGAAAAAAAAAGAAAGAAAGAAAGAAAGAGAAAGAAAAAAAAAGTGAATTCCTAGATTCTTATGATATTTAAACTATTCCATTAATTAAAAATAATTTTTATACAGAAAGTTGGATTGACACTACACTCACCTTATATTTATAATCAATTTACATTATTTATGGATAATTTGGAATCCTATGGTATTTATTCCTACGTATCACTTTGTAATTATCTTGTTTAAATAGATGGTTATGGCAAATGATGTTGGTTAAATTAGAATGCAATTTCAATTGGAACATCTACATTGGATAATCTAACCTTAAATATTTAACAAAATATGCTTCTTAAAAATAGATGGTCTGGTGTTTTAACACATAAGATATACAATCATTTTAGAGCAATAGGTCTTTGTATTGATTTTCAAAGAGGTTGATACACAAGCAAACTAATTTTAAATTCAAAATGAATGTTGAAATGTTTCCACCACTTTTAAAAAATATGTTCTATGTTAAATATCCAGTTATTGTTCCATTTTGGAAAGTAGATTGGCTGACTTCCATGGAAGCATTTTAAAGATTTGTGTCAGAATTGATACTCATAAATGTCCCTATGTAGAAAAATACACAGTATTTCCCAAATCACAAAATCATTATCTATCTATATATCTATTATCTATCATCTACTACCTCTTCAGTTTGTAAAATTTACCTTAAATTTATATTATTTTCTCCTTTGGTTTTAGGCATAATATTATCATAAATCCAAAAATATTTTTACAGTATAATTATAAACACAGTTTTTGAAATATAGTTGTATACTTTCTGAAAATATATTGAATCAATAACATTTTGGACTAGATGACAAAGGAAAATAGATGCCACAATAAAGTAGAAAATTATATCTCTGAAGTTTATAATTGGTATATTACCAAGAATTAAGAGAAATGATTATAAGCAAAAAAAATGAGCATTTATCCTATATCCGTATCACATTAAAGAAATCCATGAATATTGCAAAGAATGTTTAAGCCTTTAAATCTCTTGACTTAGTTCCTAACTAACTCTATGATTTTCTTTTGTCCAACCCAAACCAGCAAAAGTTATATCCTAACATCACTCTGAAATCAAAGCAAATAAAATAGCAATTTGTATTCTTCTGAATCCAGAAACATATATTTTCTGGTTATTTTAATGAAAAAAGAAATCCATTCTATTTAACAAAAATGTTCTACACCTTTCCATATAGATACAATAAACATAAACACATACAGAATAGGTTTAAGTCTTACAGAGTTTAAGGAAGCATCTATTTGAAAAATATGTTTCCCTGAATATTCAAAAGTATCTTGTTCCCATGAAAACTTTTGTAAGCTAAAATGGCATAAGGGAAATCGGAGTGGGAGACTAACCATGAGAGACCATGGACTCTGGAAAACAAACTGAGAGTTTAGAAGGGAGGGGCGGGGGGGCAGATGAGCCTGGTGATGGGTATTAAGGAGGGCACGGATTGCATGGAGCACTGGGTGCTATATGCAAACAATGAATCATGGAACACTGCATCAAAAACTAACAATGTATTGGGACGCCTGGGTGGCTCGGTTGGTTAAGCAGCTGCCTTCGGCTCAGGTCATGATCCCAGCGTCACCAGATCGAGTCCCGCATCGGGCTCCTTGCTCCGCAGGGAGCCTGCTTCTCCCTCTGCCTCTGCCTGCCATTCTGCCTGCCTGTGCTCGCTCTCCCCCCCCCCCCTGATAAATAAATAAAATCTTTTAAAAAAAACAAAAACTAACAATGTACTGCATGGCGACTAACATAACACAATAAAAAAAATAGGAAAAAATAAATCAGTAAAACAAACAAAAAAAGAAAATTTCACTGTTATATGAAATAAAGCTGGAAAACAATATGAAAAAAATCACTATTAATTCCACTATGCAGATATAAATATTGTTAACAATTTGGCACACACACATACATAAAATAAAAAATAAAATGGCATAAGCAAAGAAATCATTATCATTAGTTTATACTGAAAATTTTCTTAGCATTCACAGATCCCAAAGATAAACTCTCTTAGGCATTTCTGATACCTTAAGACATATCTCATTAACAGATTACACAAAATAAATCAAGAAAAGCACAGATGCTCACAGACATATTTCAAAGCTAGGTATGAGAGCCTCATTGCCAAGATGCTGGGGGTAGTTCCCAGAAGAGGAGCTTGGTGGCATCGCTTGTGCTGCTGGAGAGACATACTGCCTCTATAATAGTGTGCTTGCAAAACAAAGGCTGAACACTATTATCACCTCTCTCTCTCTCTTTTTTTTTGTAAAAGCAAAGTTGTTCTGCAGATTTATTTGGTTACTGAAAGAGATACAGTGTTCCTTTCCCCTTATCTGTGGTGGATACATTCCAAGCACAACACTGGGTGTCTAAAACTAAGGACAGTACCAAAATTTATATATATTGTGTTTCTTCCTCTATAAACATACCTACATTGATGTTTAAATTATAAATTAGGCACAGTAAGAAATTAACAATGACAAGTAATAATAAAATAGAACAATTATAATAGGTGCAAGTATCCCTTCGGACACTATGTTTGTATCCTTTGGGTAAATACCTCGTAGTGCAATTGCTTGGTCATAGGGCATCTCTATTTTTAACTTTTTGAGGAAGCTTTATACTGTTTTCTAGAGTAGGTGTACTAGCTTGTATTCCCACCAACTGCGCATCAGTTTTTATAGCAGCAATGTCCACAGTAGCCCAACTAGAAAGAGCCCAGCAGTCCCTCAACAGATGAATGGATAAAGAAGATGTGGTATATATACACATGGAATACTACTCCGCCAACAAAAAATGAAATCTTTCCATTTGCAACAATGCGGATGAAACTAAAGGTCATTATGCTACCCAAGATAAGTCAATCAGAGAAAGAAAATTACCATATGATTTCATTCATATATGCAAATTAAGAAACAAAACAGAAGATCATTGGGGAAGGGAAGGAAAAATTGAGTCCAAATCAGAGAGGGAGACAAACCATAAGAGACTCTTCACTACAGGAAAAAAACCGTGAGGGTGGCTGGAGGGGAGGCGGCTGGAAGAAAGGGGGAACGGCGTGACGGGCATTAAGGACACAGGACGTAATGAGCACTGGGTGTTACACGGAACTGACGAATCACTAACTTCTACCTCTGAAACTATATACTACTTGTTAATTAGTTGAATGTAAATATAATAAAATTTTTAAAAGAACAATTATAACAATATACTGTAATAAAAATTATACACATATAACCTCTCTCAAAACATCTTATTGTACTGTACTCACCCTTCTTGTGAGGCTGTAAGATGATAAAATGCCTCCATGAGGAGATGGAGCCGATTAATGTCGAGTCAGAATGAGGTTCATCTCCTTCCCACCGCTGGCTGACAGCCTTTAACTGAACCTACAGAAAGAGAAACCACAGGTTAGGGGTCTACTGTTCTAAGGCCACTGTTTGTAAAAAAATGTGGCATAAGGCAAATTTTACTGAAGTAGGAAGTATCTGTATTTTTGGAGTTGTTTTCCTTGAGGACACACACACACAATCCCAACTGAAGCATTTATATACTTTGGGTCAAATTTGTATTATGGACATATTCAGCTCTCGAGTTGGTTCTTACTCTTACTTTGGCTTCTTTAAGAAAGCCTTCAAGAAAGGAGCCTGTGAGATGTGTTTGAACAGACACTACTCACACCCCATTTATCTGTCCTTCATCATCTATACATGCTACTGACCAATGTAAATTAGATGTTTCTGGCACTTAGACTATTTCATGGGTATTCTGTTGTTACTCAAGCTTCCAGCTTAGGATTTAGTCTCTCATTCTCATACAGAGCTTGCGGATGTAATTACAGATCATACCTTCAGTTTTCGTAAACACAAGACATACCTGCCCATTCCCCACCTAGCCTTTCTGATCATGGCAGTTTTTAATTTAAGACATAGGTTATAGATAATGTTTTTGTAACTCAGGAAATACTACTCTTTCCACAAAATTTGGAAATAAACTTAAAAAAGCGAAAATCATAGCTTGTTGTTTTTATAACATTCTTGTAAAAGCAGTCATAAAAATAAAAGATATTTTTGGCTCATTTTTTATTATAATCAACAAAATTAATTTTTATTTTAATCAACAAAAATTAATTTATAACAGAAATATTAATCTGCTACCCCTAAACTGCATTTAAGTGTATCTGAATTCAACTTGCTGTGGGTCTTAATAGAAATCATTTAAGACCATCAATGATACATGTCAATAATCACACATCATTAATATGTTCACATCTCTATTTTCAAGTTAGCATTTGAGAATGCCTCAAACCATGGCTTTTCTTTTGTAAATGATGTACTTACTGATACTGAGCTTTCTACACTTTGAAAAGTGTCAATGTTTGTTTCTTCCTTGGATTTCAAGATTAATTATTGGTTTACTTAAAACAAAACAATATCGCTGTCTGATTGCTAAAAGCCTGTAGGAAGGAAATCAGAGTGAACGAGGAAGTACAATATAATCCCTTAGTTTACGATCTTTAAGGGACGTCAGTTAATGTAAGTGTTGTAGCTGTAAAATTCCTGCCAATTCCTATAATTCTGAATATAAGAATGAAATGAAGTCTAGCTATAATTACCGCTCTTCTACTGCACTGCAGCATGATGTCATATGGCTCCCGAAAATATGACATTCCAGGAGTCTTAAATACATTTTGCTTTACATGATGATAAAATTTTGACTCATTCAATTGTGATGGGTCTCATCTGTATAAAAACGATTACCTATAAACTAAGATTTAAAATGAACTGTGATGGGACGCCTGGGTGGCTCAGTCATAAAGCGTCTGCCTTCAGGTCAGGTCATGATCCCAGGGACCTGAGATGGAGCCCTGTGTCAGGCTCCCTGCTCAGCAGGAGGCCTGCTTCTCCCTCTTCCACTCCCCCTGCTTGTGTTCTTTCTCTCACTGTCTCTCTCTCTGTGTCAAATAAATAAATAAAATCTTTAAGGGGTGTCTGGGTGGCTCAGCGGGTTAAGCCTCTGCCTTCAGCTCAGGTCATGGTCTCAGGGTCCTGGGATGGAGCCCTGCATCGGGCTCTCTGCTCAGGGGGAGCCTGCTTCCCCCCACCCCCCACCTGCCTCTCTGCCTACTTGTGATCTCTCTCTCTGTCACAAATAAATAAAATTTAAAAAAAAATAAAATAATTTTAAAAATGAACTATGAAGATCGCTCATCTTATTTAAATTTGGTGGGGGTGTTTAAATGGTGGGATGCTCTCAAATTATGAAGTCAGGGTTAATTATTTTTCAATCTTTAATTAATTTAATAAAATTAATATCATTTTTATCTACTTTACTGATTATATGTGCCTATTGTGTATGATTACACATTTTTATAAACATTTGCATATTCAATGTTACTAATTCTGATGTCTGATTATTCAACCTATAACTGTTCTACAAATAATATTCTGTGAACAATGGAAAATATGAAAGAAATAAAGCCATGATCCCTTGTGAAAATCCATTTTTATTGGAGGAAAGTCACATTTTTGCCTGGACATGTATACTAATGCCTAAATTTATTTATGCCAAAAATATGAAAAATTAGATTAGGGCAAAAATATATTCTATAGAATACCTGTACATGTTCTGAAAAATAAAATTATATATTCAGTTTTTTAAATTGGATGATATGATGGAGATCTACCAAAAAAAAAAAAAAAACTTAGAATGCATATCCCTTAAATTTTCCTAAGCAAAATAATGTAGAATTTAAATAATATATTAATAGTTAACCAAAGAATAAAAGTATATATGCTACTTGCATGTAACATTGAGTCTTTATCATCACCAGTTAATTCTCAATCTCCAAAGGTGTTAATGAATTTCTTATGGTACCTAGTACATACCTCAAAGAACTTGTATAGGCATTATTGGGTCATAATTGTGATCATGATCAAGCTTACTAAAGTTGTTACTTTATGATACCTTAGTTACATGAAAGAATAAGAATCAAAGTAATACTTCTTAACATATTGACACATTTCCAAAGTGCCTAACTTATACCTAGGGAGTAGTTCACAAATAGTGAGCATCTGGATGGGTACATATTAAGCTCCCTCAGATGGATGATTTTATGCTTAGTATTACTCAGAAACACTTTTAAAGAGATGACACCTGCTCTATAACAGTTTGCAAAACTGAAGACAAACACACTGATTGACATAATCTGTTATAATGAAGCATAAATAAATTAGAAAATCTGGCAATTTCAAATTAGGAAATAAAGACATCATAGAAGAGCAATCACATTTTTATGCTACCATTTTTGTTTATACACACATTCATCTGAACATATTTTATTATAAATAAAGTATTTTCTACTTTTTTAAAGAAAATATTATATTGTTCATTATAAGGTAGGGAAATTAAGGAGTTGTGAGGGCTGTATAACAGCACTTTCTGGTCTCTGGGGATAATTTTTTCTTCCTGATTTCATGTTTATTTGACACAATGATGAATCTCATTCCTGTAATGTAATGAAATTATCCAATTTTCCTACAAAATGGCAATAATTCCTTATATGTCCTTAAAACAGCTATCGGGAGCCACACATTAGGATATTCCCCAAATTTTCTCTTCCAATATATGCATCAATCCAATATACACATTTATCCAATATTCCAATTCAGAAAATAATTTTCTTTTGTATTTTTTAAAAATTTTCTTTTGTCTTTCCTTTCCTTTATTCTCATCCAACCGATGCCCGAATGTACCTTCAACACCTCTCTTAGTTATAAGAAATGAATCATCTTTGTCTTCTTACAAAAATCTTTATTATTTCACTCTTGCAAGCTAACCCAGTCTCACCCCTGTGACATTTCTCATTCCTGCACTGTCACCTTCTTGTGATTCCAGAATTCGCCTTTTTTTTTTTTTTTTTTTTTTACCTTCGCACATTACAGCTCATTCTCTTTGGACAAGCATACTGTATTTCCTTCTGTCAAACTCTCTTTCCTTTAAAATATTATTTCATTATTTCCTTTTCTGTAAAATCCTCCTGGATCTCTCCAAGTTTAGTCTATTGCACATTCCCTATGCTCTCTTAGCTCTTATATTATTTAATATGGACACATTATTCTAAATACCAATTATTTTCCTGCATATTATCTTCTGCATTATCTTGTGTGTTCCTTGAAGCAGGTTAAATGCCTTGTTTACTTTTAAGATCCTCTATGCCTTGGGTCATAATTGAATATTTAATTAAATATTTTGGGGTAGAAATGGAAATATTGAATAGGATAGTTCAGTCAGCTTCTTATAAGCTACTGTTCAATTACTACAGTTTTAATAGTTTAAAATTGTGTTATGGCAGCACAATACTTCAAGAGACCAACTTCCAACGTCAGTCTTAGCGGGCCACAGTGTTATTATAGACACACCTTATAAACACCCAAATTTCAGTGATTTAGCACTACAACAGACAATTTCTTGCTCAAAGTTAGTTGTGGATCCACTAGTGTTCTCTTTGTGATTCAGAGTCTAGGCTTCCTGCATTCTGATTCTGTCAACACAGTATTTGACTTCCCTGGTCTTAGTTACAATATTATTATCTAATTTTATACATGGAAAAAGTCTGAGAAATTTTCATGGGTTTTCCTTGACCACTCACTAGTAAGTTGGAACCCAAGCAGTCTAGTTTCAGTTATCATGCTTGACCACCCAATTACACGGCCAATCAGGGTAACACATGTTAGAAGACTTCTACTTCCCGGCTCATGGCAGGCTTTCCATACCTCTTCTTCCCATTTTCTGTAACAGACTGAAAGACCTTTGAGTATGGTTTTTTTTAAATCTTATTAGTCTTTTTCTTTTCAGTATCTATCACAGTAAGTAGCAAGTAGTTGGCCGTCAAAATATTAATTTAGATTCAGATTTGTTTGTTGATGTGATCATGGGAAAACTATGGGATGCTGAATAAGTGGGAGAGGTATAGTTGTTTTTTGTTTTTGTTTCTAATGGGTACGTTTCCTAAAACCATTAAAATATACTTTAAAACTATTAACTGATGATGAAATGGATTTGGCATTGAATATTTCATTCTAAACAATTTTAGGATATTTCTAAACATAATGAGTTTACTCAGTTTTAAACAATTGTGAATTTTTGTGATTGGTCAAGTAATCTCAGAGTTGAAGCATAAAACTTTAATGGGGAGTCAGAATAAAATATAACCAGAGTTTGCTACTGAGGATTCAGAGGGAATTGCCATTAGAAAAATACTTTTTAGAAGGCCAAAAAATAAATTTACAGGTATCCATGCACACACATATACACACACACATACTCACACTGCTCAAGTGTAACATAAAATGGCTTAGTTCTGTTTAGAATTGATGGTCTCAGAAATGTCAAGCAATCTTTTTACATTACAGACCAGAAAAGTCTGGGCACTATATTTAATAATCTGAAGTTACAATTACATAAACCTGACCCAGACTGTGAAGCATCGAAGAAAAGACAATGTTTCCAGTGAGGTTTCTTTGTTGTTATTTTTGTCTCTCTAAGGCTGTTTAGACTCAATGAATGTGTGAACAAGTTAAAAGTTAAAACCTTAAACTTTAAAGTTATGTCTTGGACTTTAGATTTTTTTTTTTGTCTGGAAACATAACAAAATTCATGGTATAGTAAATTCATGGTATAGTTGTTGTGTGGATTAATGAAATACTATATAGATCGCAAAACATGTTCCTGACATATATTTATTAGCAAATAAAGTCATTATTTTGCTATTATATGATAAGAAATTATTACTAGTACCAAATATATTTGGTAATTAAATTTTAAAAAAATCTTTTGCTTATAAACACATGCTTGCCTATCTTTGCTTTTAAATGAAGCAGTGAAATAAAAATTATATTTCTTCTTCAAGAATTAGCACCAGTCACATTTTCTAAAAGCACTGCTTATTACTTTTTTCCCTCATTTCTTTTGACTTGCTACTTAATTTGAAGGTTAACTAGAAGAGAAAATTGGAGGAAGACATAGCATTAAAATAAGAAAATGAAAAAAAATTAATAAAATAAAATAAGAAAATGGACTGAGAAAACTTGAAAGCGTTTACCATTAGCATTGGCTTTTTTTTTCATCTTGTGGAAAATATTAAATGTTTCCTTTGAGATATCATAAGTTTTTGTTCAAGATTATGTATATGTACATGTATATGTATATGTATATATTCAACATGGGTGTGATATAATAGTATATTTTTATGCTATAAAACTATAAAATAGTTTATTTCTAAGTCTATTGATCTTATTTTCAACTCTTACATTTAGGTCATTTGTATACTATATTCATATCATACTAAATCACAATTTATTTTTCAGACTTTTTTGGAAAATAATTAAAATTAGAAATAATAGAACATATACATCTTAATTTTGAAATTATTATGATATAAAAGGTAATCATATTCAGATTGATGCATTAATTAATGATAGTTGTCTTTTATTTCATAACCAACAAAAATTACTGCATGTATCTTCATGCCATAAAGTCTCTATGAACAAGAAGATTTACAGTCCCTGAAGACATCACCATGGATTTAATATGTACACTCAAAACAGAAATAAGAAAAACTTGAAATTCAGATTGGATTCTTTTTTTTTCTATTTTTAAATGTGAAGAAAAGTTATATTTTCTTATAACTTACCAAAGTTGTGACTAATTGGAGGTTGCAACTTTTTGTATGTAAACAACTGAGAAAAGGTAACAGCTTTTCCAAGCAAAATGACTTTATCATAGGGAAAGAAAAATTACAGGATTACAGACAAAATATTACTCAATGTTAAAGAAAAGATAATCTTTGCAGGTGATCATTATTTCAAACAGTAAGAGAATATAATCCATGCTTTTTGAAATCACTCAAATTCTAATTTCACACTAATATATAGGAGACTAATAAATACCTATGTGAACCATACAGTACAAATGAACTTAATTTGCCCTATGTGAAGTTTATTTACAGGGATATAAGTTTAATTCGTGGACATATAAAAGGCACATTTAGAATAGTCAATAGAACTTTAAGATATGGAATCCACTAACAATATGTCCTTTTAAGTGTGCTTACTTTGCCAATTTTCTAGACCAAATTAACAAATGAATTACTTTAGGATAAATTTTGACATCTAAGAACATGGCTCCTGCATTGGAAGGAATACTAAAATTTCACTAGTGTAAAAGAAAAGAAAATCTGTTGAACTTGCTATTTCATAAGGAACCTGCATTTTTTTTTTAATCCACTGACAAGTTGTCTTTTTGCACAATTGGCTCCAGTAAGAATTTAGAGACCAACGATTCTTGTGCCCTCCTCCCCCCCCAAAAAAAAGGGGTAGAATTAATATGTTGGATAATTTTTCTGTTTAGAGGGAAGAAATCATATATTTGACCTCAGACCATGAAAGACTATTTAATCTTGCTTTAGAACTGTTTGAGTGATGTCAGCATAACATTAACACCAAGGGAATCCACTCAACCATTAGGCCAATGAACACAGCAACAGAAAAGATGATAAAGACAGTTCCATGTGTAAAAAAGAATTTATTGGTTTTCTAGGTTGGGATCTGAGCCAGAAACAACAACAACAACAAAAACCCACTAAAGTTTAGCTAACGGCAGCAAGTGTGATTTAGAATATTCCTGTCCGAACACACATAAAAGAATACTCAGATGGAATTACAGGAGATGTCATCTCTTATGACTCAGAGTTTACAGAATCCATTTGTAAAGTACTGTTGAGAATTTTTTTTCTCTTAAAAAAAAATGTTTGTGTTCGGCACTGTCACCAAGAGAATGTAAATATTAAGATTAAGGAATCTGACAAAATTTAACCTTTGATGGCATGATGATTTTTAAAATTCCAAATTATGTTCAAATTGATTTTTTTCATTAGGACAAGCCTGTCAGAGGGACTGTGGAAAAAAAAAAATTTTTTCTTCCTAAGAAATAAGTAGCAGTCTTTTCATTAAAGATGTAGGCCATTTATTCAACAGTGTATTGGAAATATTTCAAAATTCAATCTGTTGTAAATTAATTAGCTAATTAATGAAACACAAGTCTGTGTCTACCCATAGAGAGCAAAACAGTGTGTGTGTGGGAGGGCGGTTAATGCAGATAAATTAAATCTGTATTTTGGTCGAATATTAAGTACTTTCATCTAACTATTAGATTACTGATTTTATACTATTCCTGTATCAAACAGTCCAGCTATTTACTTATTTATTTATTTAAGGATGAAGTCTAGTCAAACAGCTAGGGGCATGATTGTGATCAAAAATATATTTCAGAAGAATGAAGAAGCAAGATTTTTTTTTTACTTTATTAAAATACTGAGTTTATTTCACATGTATATTTTTGTCTCCCCACCATTTCCATTTGTCTGACCACCACTACTACTATATCCTATCATAACATTCCATACATACTTAAAACCAAGCAAAGGGTGGAGTTCCATCTTTAAAAACTAAACAGGCATTTTGGACAACACATTCTTGGCAATGGAACCTGGAAAACATTTATCAGACATGGTAGGGAAAGTTCTCACTCTGCATTATAAAAAGGACAGCCAGATATCAACTGTTAATAGAAATGAAATAAGATGGAAAATTTTAACAAACTGTTTAAACTATTTTCTTAAAGAGACTTCCTCCACTGCCAGAGATCTTGAATAGCCTCTTGGTCAGTCATCTGGAAGCAATTCTTCACATAATTGATGAACTTGGCTTCCACTTTGGGAAGAGAACCACTTTTTTCTATACTTGCTTGCATTTTTGCTTTAATGTCTTCTACAGAACTAGGTCCTTTCGGTGTCTTTGGAGTCTTTTCCTGTTTTTTGAAAGATTCTTGACCTTTTGTTCTTGGTGTTGATGGTTTTGAGTCTTTTCCATTCTGGTTTGATTTCTGTGCATTTTTGGCTGGAGTATCTCGTACAGATTTCTTTACTGGAGCCTTTTCTTCAGCTTCCTCATTATCAAAATCATCATCATCATCATCTTCATCATCATCTTCATCAGCAGCAAGTTTTACTTTTTTCTGAAGAACCTTGCTACCACTTCCAGGGGCAGTAAAAGACTGAAATAGCATTAAGTCCCAGGAGTTCAGCTAGATAGTTATCAAACCATTCCAAACACCTACAACATAAAAGGAAATAGAATAGAAGAAGAGTAGAAATTCCAGGAACAGAAAACTGATCACATTCTGGAAGGTAGGGCATGTGGTGATGTGAATACAAAGCAATAGGAAGAAAGATCGCAGGGGTAGGGACCAGCTCCTGGCAAGCAGTGGAGCAGGGGAGTACAAAATCAGAACATTTAGAAGTCTGCTCCACTGAGGGACATTTCTCCAGAGGCTAAGTGGGGGTGGAGCTCTCATGGGGACAGTGTGGTCTCAGGACCTGCAGGGTCACAGAAACACCAGGGGTGTCTGGGTGCAGCAGAGCTGCCAGGTTTCAGAGTGTGGAAGCCAGCTACAGAGATGGAGCCAAGGAGTGAGCTATCAGCTTGGGGTTACCTGAAAGCATGATCCAATGCACAGTTGGGTCACTGCTCTTCAAGCAGAGACCCCACAAGTGGTAGGTCCAGAGATACCCCCTCCTTCCTCCTCTGGGAGGAGCAATGTAGGAGCATGCAGCAGGAATCTGTTGGGTTTGGAGACTCCAAATGGGGCTGTGTGCCAGAGATAAAAATGCTCAGTCACAGGCTGAGTGAGCATAGAGTATGGCTGGAGACCAGGGAGATGGGAGGGATTTACTGCTTTTCTCTGAGGGTACACTGAGGAGTGTAGTCCTGAGCTTTCAGCTCCTCCAGGATAGAGATTGGGAGGCCACTATCTTCATTACTACCCTCCAAAGCTCGATGGAAAGTGTTCAGGAAAGAAAAGCTACCAAGAGAAGATTTCTGAGCCTGGCCCCTGGCAAGGGCAGTACAATTCCACCCCTGGAAAAGACATTTGAGAATCACTGCAACAAGCCCCTCTCCTAGAAGATCTGCAACAATATCCAGCTAAAACAGAGTTTACAAGACCAGGATCAATGAGAACTGTGGATCTCCAGATCTAGGAAAAAGCAACAGAATTCATTGATTTTCTTTCCATGATCCTTTAGTCTTGCAAAGTTAATTTTTTTACGTTTCTTTTTTTTATTCCATTTGTTTAACTTTTCTACTTTCCTCTTTTAATGGTTTTTAACTATTTTATCTTATCAATACCTTTAAAAAATCTTTTTAAAATTTTTATTGTAATAATCATATTTTATCCTTTCATTGTATTTAAGTTTATATTTTGTATACATATAGTTTATTTTCTTTAAAATTGTGTAATACATTTTCTTCTAGTACATCAAAATATACCCTAAATCTATCCCTAGCCTGATCACATTCTCTTATAAACTCCTTTTTTGGAATCTTTATTAATTTTTATCTTTTCAGTCATATTCTATGCCTTCCTCATGTTTACTCTTATTTTTTTTGTATATATATATATATTTTTTTTTCTTTCTTTAAAAATTTGGGAGGTAGTTTCCTTTAAGAGACCAGAATACCCAAAAATCAAATGGGTGGCTCTATTATATATCATATATATATATATATATATATATATATATAATCATTTTTTAAATATATATATTTCATATATGTGTGTGTATATATATATATGTATATACATATATATATAATAGAGCCACTCATTTGATTTTTTTTTTAATTTTTCCCCCTTTCCTCTTTTCCCAGTTTTCAGTCTCTTCTGATTTGGTTAGTGTAAGTTTTCTAGGCTTTTTGCCATCCTTTAGTCGTTTACTCTCTAGTTCATATATTCTTATCTGGAAAAAATGACAAGGTGGAAAAAAATCACCACACCAAAAAAAAAAAAAATAAAAATAAGAACAAGAGGCAGTGTCAACCACTAGGGACATAATCAATACATAATACATAATCAATACATAATTATAGACATTGGTACTATGTCAGAACTAGAGTTCAGAATGATGATTATCAAGTCTAGCAAGCTGGGCTCAAAAAAGGCATGGAAGATATTAGAGAATCACTTTTTAGATAAATAAAATCTTTTTCTAGAGAAATAAAAGAACTAAAATCTAACCAAGTTGAAATAAAATAAAGCTATTAATGAGGTACAATAAAAAAGGAGGCTCTTACTGCTAGGACAAATGAAGCAGAAGAAAGAATTAGTGATACAGAAGACCAAATGATGAACAATAGAAAAGCTGAGCAGAAGAGAGACAAACAACTACTGGACCATGACAAACAAATTTGAGAGATAAGTGATACCATAAGATGAAACAATATTATAATAATTGGGATCTCAGAAGAAGAAGAAAGAAAGAGGGAAAGAAGGTATATTGGAACAAATTATAATAGAGAATTTCACTAATATGGCAAAGGGAACAAGTATCAAAATCCAGGAGGCACAGAAACCCCCCCTAAAAATCAATAAAGATAGCATCACACCCCATCATCTAATAGTAAAGCATACAAGTCTTAGTGAAAAAGAGAAAATCCTGAAAGCAGCTCAAGACAAGAGGCCTGTAACATACAATGGTAGAAATATTAGATTGGCAGCAGACTTATCCACATAGACCTGGAAGGCCAGAAAGACTGGCACGATATATTCAGAGCACTAGATGAGAAAAATATGCAGCCAAGAATACTATATTCAGCTAGGGTGTCATTAAAGAGAAGGAGAGATAAAAGCTTCCAGGATAAACAAAAATTAAAATAATTTGCAAATACCAAACCGCCCCTACAGGAAATATTGAAAGGGGTCCTCCAGGTGAAGGGAGAGTCTAAAAGTAATAGAAAGGAACAGATACAATGGACAGCAGTAGTCACCATACAGGCAATATAATGGCACTACATTCATTTCTTTCAATAGTTACCCTCATTTTCATTAAAAATGGGCTAAATGCCCCAATCAAAATACGCAGGGTATCAGAATGGATTAAAAAAACAAAAAAACAAAAAAAACAAGATCCATCAATATGTCTACAAGAAACTCATTTTAGACCCAAAGACACCTCCATATTTAAAGTGAGAGGATGGAAAACAATTAACTGTGCTAACGGACATCAAAAGATGGGTAGCTATCCTTATATCAGATAAATTACCTTTTAAGCCAAGGACTATAGTAAGAGATGAGGAAGGATGCTCTATCAAACTTAAAGAATCTGTCCAACAAGAAGATCTAAAAGTTTTAAATATCTATGACCCTAACATGGGAGCAGTCAACTATATAAATCAATTGATAAAAAAATCAAAGAAACACATTGACAATAATACAATAATAGTAGGGGACTTTAACACCCCCTCACTGAAATGGACAGATCATCTAAGCAAAAGATCAATAAGGAAATAAAGGCTTTAAATGACACACTGGACCAGATAGACATCACAGATATATTCAGAATATTCCATCCCAAAGTAACAGAATACACATTCTTCTCTAGTGCACATGGAACATTCTCCAGAATAGATCACATCCTGACTCACAAATCAGGTCTCAACAGGTACCAAAAGTTTGGAATCATTCCCTGAATATTTTCAGGGAATATTCTGAAGCCTGAATTCAATGACAAGAGGAAAGTTGGAAAGAACCCAAATACATGGAGGCTAAAGAGCATCCAACTAAAGGATGAATGGGTCAACCAGTAAACTAAAAAGGAATTTTTAAAAAATTCATGGAAATAAACGAAAATGGAAACAAAACTACTTAAAATCTTTGGGACACAGCAAAGGAAGTCCTGAGAGGAAAAAAATAGCAATATAAGCCTTTCTCAAGAACAAGAAAGGTCTCAAGTATACAACCTAAACATACACCTAAAGGAGCTGGAGAAAGAACAGCAAAGAAAGCCTAAACCAGCAGGAGAAGAGAAATAATAGAGATTAGAGCAGAAATCAATGAAATAGAAACCAAAAGAACAGTATAACAGATCAACAAAACTAGGAGCTGGTTCTTTGAAAGAATTAATAGGATTGATAAACTCCTGGCCAGACTTATCAAAAAGAAAAGAGAAAGGACCCAAATTAATAAAATAATGAATGAAAGAGGAGATATCACAACCAACACCAAAGAAATACAATTATAAGAACATATTATGAGCAACTATATACCAGGAAATTTAAAATCTGGAAGAAATGGATGCATTCCTAGGACATGTAAACTACCAAAACTGAACCAGGAAGAAATAAAAGAACACGAACAGACCCATAACCAGCAAGGAGATTGAAACAGTCATGAAAAATCTCCCAACAAACAAGGTCCCAGAGCCAGAAGTCTTGCCAAAATAATTCTACCAAACATTTAAAGAAGAATTAATACCTATTCTCTGGAAACTGTTCCAAAAAAAATAGAAATGGAAGGAAAACATTAAAACTCATGTATGAGGCCAGCATTACCTTGATCCCAAAACCAAACAGAGACCCCATCAAAAAGGAGTCTTGGGGCACCTGGGTGGCTCAGTGGGTTAAAGTCTCTGCCTTCAGCTCAGGTCATGATCTTAGGGTCCTGGGATCGAGCCCCACATTGGGCTCTCTGCTCAGCAGGGAGCCTGCTTTCCTTCCTCTCTCTCTGCCTGCCTCTCTGCCTACTTGTGATCTCTCTTTGTCAAATAAATAAATAAAAACCTTTAAAAAAAAGAAGATTTACAGAATAATGTCCCTGATGAACACGAATGCAAAAATTCTCACCAAAATAATAGCCAATAGGATCCAACAGGATTATAATAATAATCCAATAGGATTATTCACCATGACCAAGTGGGATTCGTTCCTGGGCTGCAATTTTGGTTCAACATCCACAAATCAATCAATGTGATACAATACATTAATAGAGGAAAGAACAAGAACCATATGATAGTCTCAATAGGTGCTGAAAAAGCATTTGATAAAGTACAGCATCGTTTCTTCATCAAAAATCTTCAAGGTGTAGGGGTGAAGGGTACATGCCTCAATACCTCCAAAGCCATCTGTGAAAAACCCAAAGCAAGTATCATTCTCAATGGGGAAAAACTGAGAGCTTTTCCCCTAAGATCAGGAACATGGCAGGGATGTCCACTATCACTGCTATTCAACGTAGCACTGGAAGTCCTAGCCTCAGCAATCAAACAACAAAAACAAAATAAAAGGCATCCAAATTAGCAAAGAAGAAGTCAAACTCTCACTTTTTGCAGATGATATGATACTTTAGGTGGAAAACCCAAAAGACTTCACTCCAAAACTGCTAGAACTCATACAGGTATTCAGTAATGTGTCAGGATATAAAATCTTTGCACAGAAATCTGTTCCATTTCTATATACCATCAACAAGACAGAAGAAGGAAAAATTAAGGAGTCAATCCCATTTACAATGGCACCCAAAACCATAAGATACCTTGGAATAAGCCTAACCAAAGAGCAAAGAATCTGTATTTAGAAAACTGTAGAATACTCATGAAAGAAATTGAGGAAGACACAAAGAAATGGAAAAATGTTCAATGCTCATGGATTGGAAGAACAAATGTTGCAAAAATGTTGATGTTACCTAAAGCAATCTATGCTTTTAATATAACCCCTATCAAAATATCACCATTTTTTCCCAAAGAAATGGAACAAATAATCCTAAAATTTATATGGAACCAGAAAAGACCCCAAATAGCCAGAAGGATGTTGAAAAAGAAAACCAAAGTTGGTGGCATCATAATTCCATATTTCAAACTCTTAAAAACCTGTCATCATTAAGACAGCATGGTATTGGCACAAAAATAGACACATAGATCAATGGAACAGAATAGAGAATAGACACTCAACTATATGGTCAACTAACCTTTGACAAAGCAGGAAAGAATGTCTAATGGAACAAAGACAGTCTTTTCAGCAAATGGTGTTGGGAATACTGGACAGCCACATGCAGAAGAATGAAACTGGACCATTTCCTTATAGCACACACAAAAATAGACTCTAAATGGATGAAAGCCCTCAATGTGAGACAGGAATCCATCAAAATCTGTGAGGAGAACACAGGCAGCAAACTCTTCGACCTCAGCTGCAGCAACTTCTTCCTAGAAACATTGCCAATAGGAAGGGAAGCAAGGGCAAAAATGAACTATTGGGACTTCATCAAGATCACAAACTTTTGCACAGCAAAGGAAACAGTCAACAAACCAAAAGATAACTGAGAGAATGAGAGAAGATATTTGAAAATCATATATCAGACAAAGGGCTAGTATCCAAAATCTATAAAGAACAAAGAATCCCATCAAGAAATGGGCAGAGGACATGAACAGATCTTTCTGGAAAGAAGACATCCAGATGGCCAACAGACACATAAAAAGTGCTCAAGACCACTCAGCATCAGAGAAATAGAAACTAAAACCACAGTGAGATACCACCTCATACCAGTCAGAATGACTAAAATTAACTGGTCAGGAAATGACTGGTGTTGGTGAGGAGGCAGAGAAAGGGGAACCCTCCTATATTGTTGGTGGGAATGCAAGCTGATGAAGCCACTCTGAAAAACAGTATGGAGGTTCCTCAAGAAGTTGAAAATAGAGTTACCCTATGACCCAGCAACCACACTACTGTGTATTTACCCTACAGATAAAAATGTACTGATCTGAAGCGGCACGTGCCCCCAAATGTTTATAGCAGCAATGTCCACAATCGCCATAATATGGAAGATGTCCATCAACAGATAAATGGATAAAGAAGATATATATAGATAGCTATAGAGATTTATAGATCTATAGCTATCTATATAGATTTATATAGATATAAATATATATCTATATATTTATATATCTATATTATATTTATATTTATATTATATTTATATTATATAAATATAAATATATATTTATATATATTTATATAAATAAATATATTTTAAATAAAATCTTTAAAAAAAACACTGAAATCTTGCTATTTACAATGATGTGGATGGAACTAGAGGGTATTATGCTGAGTGAAATAAGTCAATCAAAGAAAGACAATTATCATAAGATCTCACTGCTATGAAGAATTTTAGAGGCTGGATGGGGGGTTGTGGGGAGAAGGGAGGGAAAAATAAAACAAGATGGGGTTGGGAGGGAGACAAACTGTAAGAGACGCTTAATCTCGGGAAACAAATTGAGGCTGCTGGGGAGAGGGATAGGGTGGCTTGCGGATGGATTGGGGAGGGCATGTGCTATGTGCTATGGTGAGTGCTGTGAATTGTGTAAGACTGATGATTCACAGACCTGTACCCCTGAAACAAATTATATATTATGTGTTAATAAAAAAAACAAAACAAAAGAAAACAAAAAACAAAATATAGTGTCTATTTTACATTTGTAGCACATTTCAGTCAGGCAACCCACATTTCTAATACTTAGCAGACATGACTAGTGGTTACTGTATTAGATAATACTTCTGTATATTTTCCACTTAAGGGAAAAATGCATATACATACATACATATATACATATGCATTCACATAGATTACAGACTACAGTGAGAATATGCAAATTTAATGATTAAGGTAAATACAGTATTTTCCTCAATTTTAATGACATATAATAAAAGTCGGAAAATTGAACTTATATGGAAAAATGTGGAAAACACAACTTCTGAAGAAAATATAGAGTTTCAGAATACCACTACAACATCCTAGGATGCTATGGTCATGTTATTTTGTGCGACTACCCAGCAGGCTCTAATAGCAGATCCTAAAATTTGTATTAAGTGCTATTACTGCCGTTGTAAAAAATGAAGTCACCGGGTTTAGGGAGTTGAGCCTTGGGAGAGCATTTTGTTACAGTTAGACCAATTACAGTGATACGGATGCCTCTAAAGGCTGAACATATTCAAAATATATTGGGCAGAGTGAAGCATTAGGAAATTATGGTAGTTTGTATAAAACATAGCGGGATTTGTCTGGAGAAGACTAGGCAAAGAGAGAATATATTGAGTATATTTATCCTATCTATTTTGCCATGAAAGAAAGTTACATTGTGCCTAATTACATAATTTCTTGTCTAATGGTGATAATATTCTATGATAATAATGACTGTGATATTAATCAGTTAAATATAAAGGAACACAGTATTTTAAAAATTTTCTTTGAGCTTTTCCTTCAAAACTTCCATAACTCTAAATGCCCTATTTTTTTTTTATTATTTACCATATTTCATTCATGTTTGCTAATTCTTTGAAATTAATAAAGATAAGTTTTGGACCAATTTTCCTGTTGTTCATCACTGTTGCTGCCTTTTTTAGATTAGCCCCCAATACAGAACCTTATACTATGTAATTCTGCCTGGCTATTGATAATGAACTCAGAGGTGGGTATCTTATCCAAGTGAGCCAAACAAATCTATGTCAAACTTAAGAAATTTTTAATATTGGCCACTAGATAACACAGAAATGAAATGTCACTAGATCTGAACTTCATTTCTGCAGATTCTAGAGACAAGGTCCGTGAATTTCTATTGATGAATTCCCTTGGAGGGAGCTGGTTTCACCACATTCTTAACTATAATAATTCCGCTTTATCTTATAATATGCTGGTTACCTCAGAAGCCTCACAATAATTTATTAATTTAACTAGCCAGAATAAGTTTCTGTTATTTAAATTTAAATTTAAACAACTCATAAATTAAGACCAGTTGTATTGGCCAGGGTTCCATTGCTCTGTCCAGCTAGATGTTTCAGGATGGGAAGAACATCTGGATTATAAAAATAGAACAAGAACTTCAGGAAACAAATGTATTAGAATTAGCTGCTTGTTTTATGCAAACAGGCAATGTGCCTCTTCCTAAATTACAAGATAGGAAACTTAACAGAAAGGATATGCAAATCATCTTGAATCAAGAGCACTGAGGGTTAAGCTAAAGAGATAATCAGATTTGGGAGTTAAATTGAAGTGTTATGGAGTGAACTGTGTCCCCCCATCTCCAAATTCACATGTTGAGACCTTAAGCCCAAATGTGATTTTTTTGGAGACAGAGCATTTAGGAGTGAATTAAGGTTAAATGAAATCATATGGGTAGGATCCTAATCTGATAGGATTGGTGACCTTAGAAGAAGAAGTCAGACTGAGAGAGACAGAGACAGAAACAGGGAGAAAGATCTTCCCCTCTCTTCATGCATAGGTACCAGAAAAAAACCATATAAACACACAGCAAAAGGCAGTCATCTTCAAGATAAGAAAAGAACTCTCATTAGAACTGAACCAATCTGGCATCTTGATCTGAGACAACCAGATCCAGACTATGAGAAAATAAATGTATTCCTTTAAGCCACCCAGTTTATGGCATTTTGTTGTGGCAACCCAAGGAGACCACGACAGGGAGTAAGGTCAAAAACTCTGAAGAAAGAAAGGGTAGAATTCCTGATTGATCAGAGCTGCATGAACTCAAGAAACAAATAATGGAAGATAGATAAAGACATTCCTTCATTTAGATGACCACTTAGGGTTAAATAACATGTCCCAATAAAGAAAGATAGTTTAATATTTTACCATCACATATTTTTGAGTTCCACTAAATTACTGTGTACTCCTTTTATTCCTTTTATGGTAAGATAAATGTCACTTTTAATATTTAAATCCCAAGTAGCCTGCTGGCACTAACATTCCATAGACTCCGTAGCAATTTGTTTTGGTACTGGCTTATCTCTGGCTCCAAGGAGCAGACTGCATGAAGATGCTAACCAGTTATCTCTAAAGGTTTGCCCTGCTGCTTCTAAAATTCTTTCTCACAGAATATCACTCCAATAACCGGAAGATAATAAGCAAGAAAGATAAAAAGTGAGGACTTTGAATAACAAAAAAATACTCTAGACTAAGTCCATAACAAATCAGATATAACTATAAAAATTTTAAATAACAGCAATACTCATAAAGAATGATAGAATTACCTGTTGAACATTAACAGTAGAATATAGGAAAGGTAAGGAAAAATAACAGTAGAATAGAGAAAGCGATGTGGAGTGGAGTGTAGGTGAAGATCTATAGTGGGCATTTTTTGGTACAAATTAAAAAAAACTCTTATTTTTAAAAACATAAACATAACTTTATGCCAGTATAATTATATACCAAAGCAAATGATATGTTGTCAAAATATTTAAGTTTCAAATGTCTTTCATTACAACTCTTTATCTTACCTTATTTACATTTTCAAAGTGCCCCTAACTCAGATTCCAAAAAATTCTAACTTGGGTGATATGCCAAAAGTCAATAGCTGTCACTATCAATAAAGATATAATATTGCTTAAGTCAATGTCCATTTTTATGACAAGAGAAAATAAAATCTAGATGGAAGTAACAGAATTAATGGGCCCATGAAAATTACTTACAAAGGAAATAAATCCACTAAAAGTTGTTAAATACATATTCCAGACCTGAGATATGGAATTTTTGAAGGCAAGTATAAAGAAAAATAATCAAGACTCAGAATGAAGTCCACCATAAGTTATAAACTTAAAGGTTTGGAAGTGTAATTAATAGATTACTGCATATGTACCCATAATTTATTTTTATACTAGATTTATTTCATTCCATAAAAAGATGAATTCAAGTATAATAAGTTACTTCAACTCCATAGCAGAGATGTATATCTCTTGTGGAATTTATTTCTTTCATTACTATGTGAATATGAATTTCATTTTTAGAATTTGCAGTTTCTTGTCTCTTGAAATTATATAACAGGAGACACCACCATATATTATATCTTCTAGAAGCAAACGTCAGATATGAACTACAGTTTTTGTGGTATTTAATTGCAAAGCTGAGACAGATAACACCTTTCTGTATTATTTTAAATATTGCATCAAATTTCATTTTAGAAAAATACAAGCAAAAATCAAATATTTTCAATTATTCACCATTGAAAATATCAACTATTGATACATATTGAATTCAGTTACTTTAAAACTACCCTTAATATTTGATTTTAAGTTACAACAACAATCAATCTACATTTTAATATTATTGTGGTGTGTTAGTAACCAATACAGTTGATGAATATGAATAAAAGAAGACATCTGGAAAACACCTTGTGATCACTAAAATTAAAAACTGAAGTAACTTCTGTATCTAATCAAATATTTAATTATTTTTAGGATGTCATTGTTCAGAACAGTTATTTGGCATTGAGAATAGAAATTGAATAACTGCTCTGTTTGTTATTCTCAAACATAGTGAAGATCAGTTGTGGAGTTATTTCCTCCGTGTTTGGTGCTAGGCCAGTCATCTTGAGTTGCTAAAGCCTAAATCTGCAACTGATAAATAACTTGCCTGAATCTACTTTCCTCTTTTTAGTGAGGGAAGATTTATGGACTTTACTTTTACCAGCAATACCTGAGGAAAAAATAATGATAGAGGCAAAATTACACAAACTCTTTTAAAAATGAATAGCATGTAGGTGAAAATGGAAAGGAAAACATAAGACAGGCAGGTGCAGAAGCAGAAGAAAGGCCAAGGCCAGGGAAGATCCACGGGACATTCAAGACAACAGTGAGCAAACAGCCTAGACCAGCATACGGTGCACATAACATTGAATTGAGTGACCTTGACATACTAGGTAAACAACATTTATATTTATCCTATGAGCATTGTGGAATTATTTAAAATTGGGACATAGAGCTAGGGAAATGAAAGGGTTAGCTAATTTTTTTAAAAAATTGCATCTCTTATCTTAGGTACTATCCCTACTTAGATTGCTGTTCTCCAATTTCTTCTGCCAACATTTGCATGGACTGGAAGAAGGAGAAATTGATAATGCAGAGATTAATTTAAAAAGCTATTGCCTCAGTCCTACTGTGAGGAACTGAAGAGCAAAACAACAGGAATTGTTACAGATAATGTGGACAGCAGGAAGATTTTCTGGAAGTGAGAGAATTGGGACATCTTTAATAGAAGTGACTTTATAAAAAGAATACATGTAAGTAGTTAAGAAAAATGCAGAATTTATTATACTTGCCATAGACAGAAAGAAGTGATTAGTTTAGAAATTGTCAACATAAATTGTTCAATATGGAACTTGGATTTCATTTAGATGAAAACACTTAAGTGACTACTTTGGACTGACATATTTGGCCTAAAAATGCAACAAGGTTTGTGTAGGAAGGAACTGATAAGATAGATGATATCATCGAAAACAGTGAGAATTTTCCTATGGCAAGAATAATCAGAGGTTAGAACCAGAATGAAGTGTAATATTCAGCCATAGACTATTTGTCATGTTCTCTTAACATTGTAATACCTCTCTGTACTCTCAAAATAACTAGCACATTTTTGCAATACAGTGTACTCCTGAAGGAGTTGTTCGGCCTTGTGAATGATATTTAAAAGGGAGGACAAAGGGGTTAAATAAAAAAGAGCCAAGATTAAAAATTCCATAGAACCAAGAACTCCTAATCTGACATGATTTGAACATATATAGACTGTCAGGAATCATTAAAGACCTTGGAAGATGGGTGTGGGTTCAAAGAACCTAATTTAAATATGAATGGGTCAGCTGATCCATTACTTCAGAGGATAGTCTAAATAACACTTAACCTTGAGGTTAAAGTGAAACCTTAGTCCTAGACAGGAAAAAACTGGTAGTAAAACGATAATAAATTGTATACAAAATGCTCATAGAAAAGTCAAGAACAAATTGCTGAACCAAATTTTATAGGAGTTAAAATAAAGAAAGGAGACAGATAACCTGTAAGCCTGAAGTTTTTTAGTAAGAAATGTGATCAAAGGGATTAACATAGGAGACCCAACACTCTGAGAAGGGGACAGGATGCTAAAAGAGTAAGGAGGCAAATTTCTGGACCTTTTTTGTAACATAGACTGAACAGATTCTTCCTTCCCCCACTGGGTTATTAAACACTTACATATTGAATTAAAGTCTTGATTAATTTAAAAAACCAGGGTGGTGAAACCTTGATTTGATTTCAGGGCATCAATAATTTAGTTTATGGATGCAGCCTAAACAGAGTAATTCAACATAGGAAATTCATTGTTTTGTTGTTGTTGTTGTGGTGGTGGTGGTAGTGGTTTAAAACAGAGATAATTTGAACATAATTTTCATAACTTCTTCCTTAAAGAATTTAAGGTACTTCCTTTTTATATGTAATTCAGAGTCTAGTTAGGATGATTATTTTCTTTATGGTACAGTAGATATAATTCCTAACCTAATAAAAGAATACTTGCAGTTTTTGTTAAAGCAGATTAAATACTAAAATACATCAGCTTTTATAACTTTTACATTCACTTTGTATCATTATACAGCTTTTATAATAAATTGCATTAATATGTTATCAATTATAGTTTAATATTAATATTTTTATCATTTAAGTGTTCAATTCAGATAATGGCATATAAATACAATGAAAAATGAATATTCTACTAAAGAAAATTCCCTCATTTCTAAGATAAGTGGAATTCTTATGTTTCATCCATGATTTCTTCCTCAATGTTCATGGAACTTTGCTGAAGATTTAATATTCTGGACACATATTTTATCATCAGTTTCAACAAGATATATGAAGGTAATACATAAGTGAAAGTAATATTATAGGTGCTTTTTTAAAAAAATTATTTATTTTTTAAATTTCTTTATAGTGTTCCAGAATTCATTGTTTATGCATCACACCCAGTGCTCCATGCAATATGTGCCCTCCTTAATACCAACCACCAGACTCATCCAACCACCCACCCCCCCACCCCTTCAAAACCCTCAGATTGTTTTTCAGAGTCCATAGTCTCTCATGGTTTGTCTCCCCCTCCAATTTCCAACAACTACATTCTCCTCTCCATCTCTCCATGTCCTCCATGTTATGTCTTGTGTTCCACAAATAAGTGAAACCATATGATAATTGACTCTCTCTGCTTGACTTATTTCACTCAGCATAATATCTTCCAGTCCCATGATGTTGCTACAAAAGTTGGGTATTCATCCTTTCTGATGGAGGCATAATACTCCATAGTGTATATGGACCACATCTTCCTTATCCATTCGTCCATTGAAGGGCATCTTTGTTCTTTCCACAGTTTGGCGACTGTAGCCATTGCTGCTATAAACATTGGGGTACAGATGGCCCTTCTTTTCACTACATCTGTATCATTGGGGTAAATACCCAGTAGTGCAATTGCAGGGTCATAGGAAAGCTCTATTTTGAATTTCTTGAGGAATCTCCACACTGTTTTCCAAAGCGGCTACACCAACTTGCATTCCCATTCAGTGACAGTGTAAGTGACAGTGTCACATTCCCTGACAGTGTAAGAGGGTTCCCCTTTCTCAACATCCTCTCCAACATACGTTGTTTACTATCTTGATTTTGGCCATTCTAACTGGTGTAAGGTGGTAACTCAATGTGGATTTGATTTGAATCTTCCTGATGGCTAATGATGAGGAACATTTTTTCATGTGTCTGTTAGCCATTTGTATGTCTTCATTGGTGGAGTGTCTATTCATTTCTTCTGCCCATTTTTTGACATAATTATCTGTTTCACGTGTATTGAGTTTGAGGAGTTCTTTATAGATCCTGGATATCAGCCCTTTGTCTGTATTATCATTTGCGAATATCTTCTCCCATTCCATGGGTTGCTTCTTTGTTTTGTTGACTGTTTCCTTTGCTGTGCAGAAGCTTTTTATCTTGATGAAGTCCCAAAAATTCATTTTAATTTTTGTTTCCTTTGCCTTTGGAGACATATCTTGAAAAAAGTTGCTGTGGCCGATGTCAAAGAGGTTACTGCCTATGTTTTCCTCTAGGATTCTGATGGATACTTGCCTCATCTTGAGGTCTTTTATCCAATTTGAGTTTATCTTTGTGTATGGTATAAGAGAATGGTCAAGTTTCATTCTTCTATGCATAGCTGTCAAAGTTTCCCAGCACCATTTATTGAAGAGATTGTCTTTTTTCCACTGTATATATTTTTTCCTGCTTTGTCAAAGATTATTTGACCATAGAGTTGAGGGTCCATATCTAGGTTCTCTATTCTGTTCCGCTGGTCTATGTATCTGTTTTTGTGCCAGTACCATGCTGTCATGGTGATCACAGCTTTGTAATAAAGCCTGAAATTGGGCAATGTGATGCCCCCAGTTTTGTTTCTATTTTTCAACATTTCCCTAGCAATTCCAGGTCTCTTCTGATTCCATACAAATTTTAGGATTGTTTTCTCCAGCTCCTTGAAAAATACTGGTGGAATTTTGATCAGAATGGCATTGAAAGTATAGATGGCTCTAGGCAATACAGACATTTTAACAATGTTTAGTCTTCTGATCCATGAGTATGGAATGGTCTTCCATCTTTTTGTGTCTTCTTCAATTTCTTTCATGAGTATTCTGTAGTTCCTTGAGTACAGATCCTTTACCTCTCTGGTTAGGTTTATTCCCAGTTATCTTATGGTTTTTGGTGCTATAATAAGTAGAATCAATTCTCTAATTTCTCTTCCTATGCTTTCATTTTTAGTGTGTAAGAAAGCAACTGATTTCTGTACATTGATATTGTATCCTGCCACATTACTGAATTGCCGTATGAGTTCTAGAAATTTGGAAGTGGATATTTTGGGTTTTCCATATAAATTATCATGTCATCTGTGAAGAGAGAGAGTTTGACTGCTTCATTGCCAATTTGAATACCTTTTATTTCTCTTTGTTGTCTGATTGATGTTACTAGGACTTCTAATACTATATTGAACAAGAGTGGCAAGAGTGTGCATCCTTGTTATGTTCTTGATCTCAAAGGGAAGTCTGTCAGCTTTTTCCCATTGAGGATGATATTTTCTGTGGGTTTTCATAGATAGATTTTATCAAGTTGAACAATGTTCCCTCTATTCCTATATTTTGAAGTATTTTAATGAGGAATGGATGCTCTATCTTGTCAAATGCTTTTTCTGCATCAATTGAGAGGATCATGTGGTTCTTCTCTCTTCTCTTATTGATTTGTTCTATGACATTGACTGATTTGCAAATGCTGAACCACCCTTGCAACCCAGAGATAAATCCCACCTGGTCATGGTGGATAACCTTTTTAATGTACTATTGGATCCTATTAGCAAGAATTTTGAGAATCTTGGCATCTGTATTCATCAGGGATATTGGTCTGAAATTTTCCTTTTTTGGTGGGATCTTTGTCTGGTTTGAGGATCAGGGTAATGCTGGCTTCATAAAAGGAGTCTGGAAGTTTTCCTTCTGCTTCAATTTTATGAAACAGCTTCAGGAGAGTAAGTATTATTTCTTCTTTGAAAATTTGGTAGAATTCCCCAGGGAATCTGTCAGTTCCTGGGCTCTTGTGTTTTGGGATCTTTTTGATCACTGCTTCAATCTCGTTTCTGGATATTTGTCTATTCATGGTTATCAGTTTCTTCCTGATTCAGTTTTGGAAGTTTATAGGTTTACAGGAATGCATCCATTTCATCTAGGCTGCTTAACTTATTGGCATATAACTGTTGATAATAATTTGTGATGATTGTTTCTATTTCCTTGGTATTAGTTATGATCTCTCCCTTTTCATTTGTAATTTTATTAATTTGGGTCTTCTCTCTTTTCTTTTGGATTAGTTTGGCCAATGGTTTATCGGTCTTATTGATTCTTTCAAAAAAAAAAAAATCTTCCAGTTTCTAGATTCTAGATTCTAGATTCTAGATTCTATCTCATTGATCTCTGCTCTAATCTTGATTATTTCCCTTCTTGTGTGTGGAGTTGGCTTAATTTGCTATTAATTCTCCAGTTCGTTAAGGTGTACAGATAGCTGGTATATTCTGGATTTTTCCATTTTTTGAGGGAGGTCTGGATGGCTATGTATTTCCCCCTCAGAACCACCTTTGCTGTATCCCATAGGTTTTTTACTGAAGTGTCTTCATTCTCATTGGTTTCCATGAATTGTTTAAGTTATTCTTTGTTTTCCTGGTTTTAATTCCCCATTATCCCAGGAAAGTTGAGTCCTTTAACAAAGATATCAAGAATCATCCAGGGAGAAACAAAATAAGCTTCCTTACCCACACTGAGAATTTATAACCACCCTCTCATCTTTTTCTTCTGTCAGTATTTCTCTGTATTTGTTTTTCCTCTGATAGTATATAAATCTTATATTTGGAGTTCATTTTTGCTGGGTTCTTTTTTTTTTTTTTCCTTGTGATTTACTTTTGTTGGTCTTTTTGTTTGTCTGTTTTTGTTTGTATACTTTATAAATCTTACCTTTGGGGCCCATTCAGGCTGGGTCTTCTCTTTTCTTTTTTCTTCCCTCTTTCTCGTGTGTGTGTGTGTGTACTCCCAGTTGCTCAGAAGCATTCTAGAGTGCACCTTGCCTGCACCATGGTTGATACATTCAGCTACACATCCCTTCAGCCATCTCTCACCAAAATGACTAGAAGGAGGAATGTCCAACAGAGGAAAAACTCAGCCATCAGAGCTATTGGAAATGGACATAAATATTATGTCAGAAATGGAATTCAGGCTAACAATTACCAAGGCAATGGCTAAGTTGGAGAAAGCCTTTAATGACAAAATGGTATTGATTAGGGAAGAAGTGAAAATGACCAAAGATGATGTTAACAATTCTCTCAATGAATTCCAATCTAATCTAAATTCTCTAACAGCTAGGGTAACTGAGGCAGAAGATGGAATTAGTGATCTAGAGGACAAACTGATAGAGAAAAAAGGTTCAGGAGGAAGCCTGAAACAAACAACTTAGAAGCCATGAAAACATAATTAGGGAAATAAATGATGCCATGAAATGTTCCAACGTCAGAATTATTGGAATCCCTGAGTGGGAGGAGAAGGAAAGAAGGAGAAAGAAAGGGAGAAGAAAAAAAGAAGAGAATTTGTTGAATTAATTCTCCATGAAAATTTCCCCAATCTGGTGAATGGAACCAGTGTTCTTGTGCTAGAGGCAGAAAGGTTTCCCCCCAAGATCATAGAATCTAGAAAGACCTCAAGACACCTGATTGTGAAAATGATGAATCATAATTTTAGACAGGAGCTCTTAAAATCAGCTAAGGGGAAGGGATTCCTTACCTACAGAGGAAGGCCCATCAGAATAATGTCATATCTGTCCACAGAAACCTGTCAAGCCAGAAAGTGCTGGCAAGACATATTCAGGGCACTAAATGAGAAGAACATGCAGCCAAGAATACTTCATCCAACAAGACTGACTTTCAAAATGAATGGAGAGATAAAGACCTTCCAAGACCAGGAAGGTATAAAAAAGTATGTGACCACCAAGCTGGCACTACAAGAAATATTAAGGGGGGTGTCCTATAATAGAGGAAAAAAAACAAGAATACCATTGAACAGAAATCTATGAAAATAATCTATAACATGATGTCAATAAAAACATATCTCTCAATAATTACTCTCAACATGAATGGCCTAAATACACCCATTAAACAGCACAGGGTTGCAGATTGGATAAAACTACAAGACCCATCCATATGTTGCCTACAAGATACCCATTCTGAATCTAAGGATACACCCAGACTGAAAGTGAAGGGATGATGTAGCATCTTTCATACCAATGGGCCTCAAAAGAAGGCTTAGTGATTCTCACATAAGATAAATTAGATTTTAAACTAAAGACTGTAGTCAAAGATACAGAAGAACACTACATCATTCTTAAAGGGTCTATCCACCAAGAAGATCTAACAATTGCAAATATTTATGCCCCCAATATGGGAGAAGTTAATTACATAAGAAAAAAAAAAAAACTGTCAGTCAAGATAAAAAGTCATATTGATATGAACACATTAATAGTGGGGGATCTTAACACACCACTCTCAGTAACAGACAGATCATCCAAGCAGAAAATCAATAAAGAAACAAGAGCATTGAATGTCACATTGAACCTCATAGATACATACAGAACATTTCACCCTAAAGTAACAGAATACTCCTTCTTCTTGAGTGCACATGGAACTTTCTCCAGAATAGACCACATATTGGGTCACAAATCAGGGATCAACTGATACCTAAAGATTGAGATTATTCTCTGCACATTTTCAGATCACAATGCTTTGAAACTGGAGCTCAACCACAAGAAAAAGTTGGGAAGGAATTCAAACACCTGGCAGCTAAAGACCACCTTGCTTAAGAATGCTTGGATCAGGGGCGCCTGGGTGGCTCAGTGGGTTAAGCTGCTGCCTTCGGCTCAGGTCATGATCTCACCGTCCTGGGATCGAGTCCCGCATCGGGCTCTCTGCTCAGCCGGGAGCCTGCTTCCTCTTTTCTCTCTCTGCCTGCCTCTCTGCCTACTTGTAATCTCTCTCTGTCAAATAAATAAATAAATAATCTTTAAAAAAAAAGAATGCTTGGATCAATGTTATAGATTCTTAAACCTAACTAACTACAAGAATCTAGTTATGTGTTCTTTAAAATTACAGATTACTGTAGTGACAGAAATTTAGGAATAGGAATTTCTAGATATTGTGACCATTTTTGAAAGTGTTGTCTTGTTGATACTTCCACTACTTGCCAGTGGTAAACGTTAAGAAATTTGAAGGAAAAGCAACAGCATATGTATTTTGGCCCTAAGCCATATTACTGCTACTATATATGATATTTGAAATATTAAGACATATATTAAGCATGTGGTCATTGAACCTTAACGTTGTTATATGAAAACTGAAGAATAAAATGAACTAGGGTGCCTGTGTGGCTCAGTGGGTTAAGACTCTGCCTTCAGCTCAGGTCAGGATCTTGGAGTCCTGGGATCAAGCGCCCCATTGGGCTCTCTTCTCAACATGGAGCCTGCTTTCTCCCCTCTCTCCCTGCCTGCCTCTCTGCCAATTTGTATCTCTCTCTTTCTTTCTCTCTGTTAAATAAATAAAAATATATTTTTTAAAGAATACCTTTCAAAAAATGAACTAACATTAGGTTCAATCTCAAGAAAAAAATTTAAAAATGGAATCATGGATATATGCAACTGAAAGGAATTATGGAAAACTAAAGCCCAACACACTCACTCAACATCTAGGTGAGAAATCTGAAGACAAGAGAAGTAACTTATTTATTTTAGCAATACTGCTAAGTGGCATGTCTTCACTTTCATAGCAAAATACAGTGTTAAAACTGGATGGTGATCTATGTTTCAAATAGAAAAGATATTCAAATTGTAAAGTTGTAAACACTAAATCAATTTTTACATTTAAAGGTGTAAGCTAGACAGTTTAAGGCAACTTGTTATTTAATATTTGTTATGGGGCTAATTTTCTATTAGTTCCTTAAAAAGGTTCTTTTCTGTGTCCCCATAGTGTAATAAATAAATTTTATTTTTAAAAATATTTTATTTATTCATTTGAGGGGCAGAGAGAGCACAAGCAGCAGGAGAAACAAAGGGAGAGACTCCCAGCTGAGCCAGAAGCCTGACATGGAGCTTGATTCCAGGACCTGGAGATCATGATCTGAGCAGAAGGCAGACATCCAAAGATCTGAGCCACCCAGGCATCCCTGTATCATTTAATCATAAGTGTATCTATAATCACTCTTAATTTATTTTCCTGCTGTGGCTCTCAGCTTCCCACATTCCAAGCCCCCTTTACACACACATACACCATCAACCATTAAGGTTTAACATGCTAAAATAAGCTACTTATTGTTTATGGATATTACCCCAGAGTCTAGCCTATAATGTGGCAGGTTCTTAATAACTGTGGAATAACCTAATAAGTGGATTAAATTTTTTTTAATTTTATTTTGAACCATAACTTGAGTAATGCATTTCACATATTAAAAAATACTTACATACTTCTTTTTTTTTTTTTTTTTTTTTTTTTTTTTTAGATTTTATTTATTTATTTGACAGAGAGAAATCACAAGCAGATGGAGAGGCAGGCAGAGAGAGAGAGAGGGAAGCAGGCTCCCTGCTGAGCAGAGAGCCCGACGCGGGACTCGATCCCAGGACCCTGAGATCATGACCCGAGCCGAAGGCAGCGGCTTAACCCACTGAGCCACCCAGGCGCCCCAAAAAATACTTACATACTTCTAATAAGAGCTCCATCTTTGTTTTTAAGGAGAATTTGTGATATCTTATATGTGGAATAAACAAGACTCAGGAAAATCCAGTGAACAAATAAATTAACATAATGGTTTAGCAAAAGAACTAGTTAAATTTATTTATTTCTACATTATTCTTCTTCTAAAATCTATACAGTGTAAAAATATACTAAATTACATTTACTTCCTCGAACCTTCCAACTTCTAAAATTTTGTGGATCAGAACAAGTGATATATTAGCAAAAGTACAGATTTATCAACTCTGTCCACTGTGAACAGATGGTATTAATAGGATATGTATATTGTTTCTTCAAATCTTTGAGTAAATGACTTTGAAACAGCCATTCTGAATGTGTCCATTTAGGTCCAATTTTGAAACAACAAACTATATAATACTGTAGCTGCAGATACTTTAGGAGGAATTAAGAATACTTGAACATTGATCAAGTAGGAGATGATGCCTAGGAATTGATGTTATTCTTGTTAGGTGTAACAATGGCATTGCAGTTATAAAAGAACTTGTTGACATTTCTCTTAAAGAATAGACTGAATTATGAGGTGACACAATTTGATGACTGGGCATTGCTTTAAAGCACTTTTCAAAAGATAAATTTAAACCTAAAGTTGAAAAATATTGATACTTATTGAATTTACTGAAAATAAAATATTGCATTATACTTTTGTTTAGAAACTTGGACTTTTTCATAAAAATAATGTGGATACAGTATTTAAATCTTTTATTCCTAGTTGGTATGTAATATTTACAATTATTTTGTAAAACTTAATTTCATCAAGAAAACTAGGGGAGAGTAGTTTTATTTATTCTTTTTTATGACCTTTGACTTTCCAGGAGATCCAGACCAGTTGGAGCTGGCTTGATTGCAAACTGGACAGTCTAACTTATATCCAATATTCATTTATTTATTCAACAAATATTCATTGAAAATTCAGTTAAATGTCAGGCACTGTTATTGTAACACCAAAATAGATAAAATGTTTTGTTGCAATGGAGTTCACACTTTGAACAAGGACCATCTGCTCTGTATATCTTCCCTGTGGTCAATTCCTCCCAACATATCTCCATTGTCTAGACTCATAATTATTAAGTTTCTATTTGTGAACCCTCAACATCTTACTATTAAATCAGATTGGATTGTAATCAATTTTAAAACAGGGAAAGAACTTTTATTCCTAGTTGGTATGTAATATTTACTCCAAAATCTAATTCCTTGAGAGAAATTAGCATATTCAAATTTTATTGAATTCTAGCTCTGCAAATAAAATAATTGCTATTTCTTTCCTATACGGCTATATTTTTACTTGTCTTCAAGAACAAACAAGTGTGGTCATGACATTCCATCTTTGTCTATAAGGATTTGCATTTAAGGACATGAGTTCTGATAAATATTGGAGAAAGACTTTTGAGAAAAGATACTTTATTTTGAGATTAATGTACTAAATAAAGAAGAAACTTAAAACACCAAAACTATATATTCACAGGATTATTCTAGAAAAATATTGAAAGGTACTGCTTTTATTACTTTAATAATCAATACTTAAATTAATGAGAGTGATACATAATTTGGGCCCATGATTAACATTTACATTATATGTTCTATAAACTAGTTTAATAGGAAACAAATATACCAAATATTGTCAATGTTGGATAAAAATAACAATAGAAATATGTAGATATATACTTACATTTATGAAAAATAAATTTTACTTTCTATTTTATCATGTCAGTATATGGAAAAGACTATAACTGCTGTAATAAAAAATTGTCTCTTATGCCCACACTTAAAAATTGAATTATTTAGCAACTAAAATTAATGACTTAAAAAATAAAAAGAAAAGTTCTGACACCAGTTTGATATTTTTATTTGTCACACCTGCATAAACTATGTAAAGAAACTGAGGTTTTGGGGAGCCTGGGTACCTCAGTAGGTAAAAGCCTCTGCCTTCGGCTCGGGTCATGATCTCAGGGTCCTGGCATCCAGTCCCACATTGAGCTCTCTGCTCAGTAGGGAGCCTGCTTCCCCACCCTGCCTGCCTCTCTACTAACTTGTGATCTCTGTCTTTCAAATAAATAAGTAAAATATATAAGAAAAAAAGAAATAGAGGTTTTGCCATAGATGGAAAATTAAAAACAATATTCCATATTGAAAACCATCCACCATAGGGATATTCACTGAGATAATTTCTACTGATACATAAGCCTTACAATGAGGAGAACTGTAATACAAAGTAATTCCACTACAAAAATTCAATGATTAAATTAATTTCAAGTGTTTTGTGCACAGACTGTTTTCCATTGTCACAAGCATAAGTGATTTCATAAGCATAAACTTAATCATGTGTCTTAAAGCTCAATGAAAGCTTAAAGAATGTGACTGCAGCAAAAATGAACAAAATCACATTTATATAAAGTAAAGACATGTCTGTAGGAAAGTACAACAATATTCTAACTCAGTGTACATGTATATATTTGAGTGTGTGTGTGTTGTATAGTTGTGTGTGTGTGTGTGTGTGTGTGTGCTTCTAAATTAAAACCTGTTGAGAATATTTTTTTATCTTTCAGTTTTCAAATTGTCAAGAGTTCTATCTAGTCCTAGAAGTAATTGAACTGTTAGAAAAAATTTGTTGTGTATCATTCTTGCCTTCCATATTCTTCTATCTGCTGGATACAGAGATTGTGTTGGAGGGAGATACTTTTAAATCTCCCATTATGGTAATGGATTATTCAATATTTTTGTCAAATTTGTCCCATTCTTTCTTTATATTGTGTACTATATTGTGATGTTTATACTGATGCAGATCACAGTGTTTCAGAAGAACTATCTGTTGATATAAATAGGACTGAACTCAACTGCAAAGTGGTAGAGATAACTTGATAGGAAAAACATTTTTATTTCCACTCCTATGTTTCTAGGAGACACACTTAAACATAACTGGAGATATAAATTCATAAATCAGTCAAGACTTGAACTGACCATCACTGAGCTGTAGAAATGGTACATTTCTATGACGGAAGTGGGGGGGTAGAGAATATACTGGGGGAAAATCAGCTACTCACATGATGATAAGTTGTTGCATAGGAATACTTCTACCATGAAGAGCAGAACTTTGTTCACAATGAAATAAACTTACCTTCAATATGGATTTGCCTTCCCTGCCCTCAGTGCTTCTGCCAAGACCACTTTCTGTGGACTCCAAAATGCATAATTCACTGGACTATAATTCTACATATTGATTCTGACCAAAGAATGCCTTTTCAGTAAAAGAAGTATAATTCCATGATCATGAAATTTACTGCCATATACTTATTTATTCTATGTAACAATTTGCCTCAAACTTAGAAATTTAAAATGCCAAACATTGATTTTCCTACATATTTTCTGGAGGTCAGAAACCGAGGAAGTGTTGATGGTTCTGACTCAGGATTTCTAATAGGTATCTCCCATGAGTGTCACTCTGGAGAATCTGTCCCAAATGTTCACTCACAGGACTGTAAGCTGCTGGCTTCAGTTCTTTACTACCTGGAGCTCTTCAGTGAGCTGCTTATAATACGAGCTCTCCTGGATGAAGTGACAGGCCAGCAGGAAGCCTTAGACTTACATAACTTAATCTTGGACGTGACTTGCTATCACTCATGCATACTCTATTTTTTATACAGAATAACTCTGGCTTGGCCCATGAGAGGGAACTCTATATGGCGTAATTCCAGGAGGCAGATTTATTGGGGGCCATCTCAAAAACTGGTTACCATACTAATCTTAGCTTGTTCCATACTTCTTGTAATAGTTTGCCTTTATAACAGTGGCATGGCTTTCAGAAGACTTAGTTATGACCCTAGATGGGTAGTAACATATTGTGGGGCAAAATTAAGGCTCTCTGGAATGCTGTATATGCTCTATATCCATAACCAGCATATTGTGTCTATGTTTCTATTGACAGGATTCATGGATCCTGGGATAAAGGATGGAAACTGGAATGTCTTATCTCACTATTACCTCTTACAATCAACTGGGAAATGTTTGTTCCACAACTTTGGTGTCTGTAAGTGTCAGAATTCAAAAACCTGAGTACCAGAGCTCTAGTGTCTGAGGGCAAGAGAAGATAGATATCCTAATTCAGGAAGAATATTCATCATTCCTATGACTTTATTTGTTTATTTGGATCCTCAAACTAATAGCTGATGCCCACCGTATGGTGAGGGCAGATTTCCTTTACTTGGATTACTGATTTATTGCTAATCTCTTCCTGACACACACTCACAGACACACACAGAAATTTTATTTTATAGCTATCCAGACATTCCTCAGATCAATCAAGTTAACAAATAATCTTAATGATCAGAGTAATTGTAGAATTATGCCAAATATATTGTATAACTTTTGATTTCTTCTTTTTTTTTCTTAAAAAAGAATGTAGTTATTAAATTGGGTCACTTCCACAGTGAATTAAGGCACCATAAAATTGTGCAAAGAATTCTTATGGCACTAAAAAGGTCTTTTAAGATCGTCTTTATCTCACTTAAATTCCTCTATAAAATACTTCCAAATGATGAATGTAAATAACAACCTTAATTCCCACAAGCAAAACAATGTAAAATGTATAATTTTTACATTAATTATTAAAATATGAACTGTTAGAATTAACTAAGGTCCTGTTATTAGTTCAAGGTGTTTTTTTTCATGGAATGGCAAAAACTTTTTCTCCTACAGTGTTCTTAAGAGTGTAAATATTTTAATATTTGAGAATAAGGCAGAATCCGTATTAGTAATCAATATTTTGAATAAGCTCATATTTTCTTACATTTTAGTTTCTTTAACTCTTCAGTGGGTCATAGCTTTCTTAAAAGCCAAGAAATATGTAAGGTCTATTCCAGAAACAAAAGGGTTTTTTAAAAATATGCACATATAGGGGGAGGAGACAAGATGGCAGAGAAGTAGCAGGCAGGCTGAGACTACTTCAGCTAGCAGAAGATCAGCTAGATAGCTTATCTAAAGATTGCAAATACCTACAAATCCAACGGGAGATTGAAGAGAAGAAGAACGGCAATTCTAGAAACAAAAAATCAACCATTTTCTGAAAGGTAGGAGTGGCAGGGAAGTGAATCCAAAGCGAAAGGAAGATAGACTGTGGGGGAAGGGGCCGGCTCCCAGCAAGCGGCGGAGCAATGGAGCACAAAATTGGGACTTTTAAAAGTCTGTTCCACTGAGGGACATCTCTCCAAAGGCCAAACCAGGGTGAAGCCCATGTGGGGTCAGCGTGGCCTCTGGTCCTGCAGGTCACAGAAGGAACGGTGGTGTCTGAGTGTCGCAGAGCTTGCAGGTATTAGAACAGGAAAGCTGGCTACAGAGACAGAGCTGAGGAGTGAGCTCTCAGCTTGGGGTTACCTTGAACTGGTCACAGGCTTGGTGAGCTAGGACCTCGGCCGGAGGCCAGGGAGAAGGGAGTGATTGGGCGCTTTTCTCTGAAGGCACACTGAGGACTGCGAGCCGAGGAGGAGGGCTGAGGAGGGCCCGGAGCTCTTGGCTCCTCTGGGATGGAGACTTGGAGGCCACCATTTTCATTCCTGTCCTCCAGAACTCTAGAAAGTGCTCAGGGAACAAAAGCTCTCGAAAGTGAACCCGAGCGGATTACTCAGCCCGGCCCCTGGTAAGGGTGGTGCAATTTCGTCTGGGGCAAAGACACTTAAGAATCATTACAACAGGCCCCTCCCCCATAAAATCAATAAGAAATCCAGCCAGGACCAAGTTCACCTACCAAGGAGTGCAGTTTCAATACCAAGGAGAGCAGCGGAATTCCAGAGGAAAAGAAAGCAAAGCATGGAACTCATGGCTTTTTCCCCATGATTCATTAGTCTTGCAGTTAATTTAATTTTTTTCTCCTTCTGCTAATTTTTTTAAATTCTTACCCTTTTCTTTTTTAACATTTTTAACTAGTTTATCTAATATATATATTTTTTCTTTTTTATATTTTTCCTTATTCATTTTTTTTAATTGTTTCTTTCTTTTTTTTTTTTTTTAACCTCTTTTTATCACCTTTCTCCCCACCATGATTTGGGATCTCTTCTGATTTAGTTAAAGCATATTTTCCTGGGGTCTTTGCCACCCTTTTAGTATTTTACTTGCTCCTTCATATACTGTTAACTGGACAAAATGACAAGGCGGAAAAATTCACCACAGAAAAAAGAACAAGAGGCAGTACCGAAGGTTAGGGACCTAATAAATACAGACATTGGTAATATGTCAGATCTAGAGTTCAGAATGATGATTCTCAAGGTTCTAGCTGGGCTTGAAAAAGGCATGGAAGATATAAGAGAAACCCTCTTGAGAGATATAAAAGCCCTTCCTGGAGAAATAAAAGAACTAAAATCTAACCAAGTTGAAAAAAATTATTAATGAAGTGCAATCAAAAGTAGAGGCTCTCACTTCTAGGATAAGTGAGGCAGAAGAAAGAATTAGTGATATAGAAGACAAAATTACAGAGAATAAAGAAGCTGAGCAAAAGAGGGACAAGCAGCTACTGGACCACAAGGGGAGAATTCGAGAGATAAGTGACACCATAAGACAAAACAACATTATAATAGTTGGGATTCCAGAAGAAGAAGAAAGAGAGAGGGGAGCAGAAGGTATATTGGAGAGAAATATTGGAGAGAATTTCCCTAATATGGCAGAGGGAACAAGCATCAAAATCCAGGAGGTTCAGAGAATGCCCCTCAAAATCAACAAGAATAGGTCCACACCCTGTCAACTAATAGTAAAATTTACAAGTCTTAGAGACAAAGAGAAAATCCTGAAAGCAGCCTGGGAAAAGAAGTTTGTAACATACAATGGTAAAAATATTAGATTGACAGAAGACTTATCCAGAGACACCAGGCAGGCCAGAAAGAGCTGGCATGATATATTCAGAGCACTAAACGAGAAAAACATGCAGCCAAGAATACTATATCCAGCTAGGCTATCATTGAAAATAGAAGGAGAGATAAAAAGATTCCAGGACAAACAAAAACTGAAAGAATTTGCAAACACCAAACCAGCTCTACATGAAATATTGAAAGGGGTCCTCTAAGCAAAGAGAGAGCCTAAAAGTAGGAGATCGGAAAGGAACTGAGACCATATACAGTAACAGTCACCTTACAGGCAATACAATGGCACTAAATTCATATCTCTCAATAGTTGCCCTGAATGTTAATGGACTAAATGCCCCAATCAAAAGACACAGGGTATCAGAATGGATAAAAAAAAAAAAATCTATATGTTGTCTACAAGAAACTCATTTTAGACCCAAAGACACCTCTAGATTTAAAGTGAGGGGGTGGGAAACAATTTACCATGCTAATGGACATCAGAAGAAAGCAGGGGTGGCAATGCTTATATCAGATCAATTAGATTTTAAGCCAAAGACTATAATAAGAGATGAGGAAGGACACTATATCATACTCAAAGGATCTGTCCAACAAGAAGATCTAACAATTTTAAATATCTCTGCCCCTATTGTGGGAGCAGCCAACTATATAAACCAGTTAATAACAAAATCAAAGAAACACATAAACAATAATACAGTAATAGTAGGGGACTTTAACACTCCCCTCACTGAAATAGACAGATCATCCAAGCAAAAGATCAACAAGGAAATAAATGTCTTAGATGACACACTGGACCAGATGGACATCACAGATATATTCAGAACATTTCATCCCAAAGCAACAGAATACACATTCTTCTCTAGTGCACATGGAACACTATCCAGAATAGATCACACCCTCAGTCCTAAATCAGGTCTCAACCGGTATCAAAAGATTGGGATAATTTCCTGCATATTTTCAGACCACAATGCTCTGAAGCTACAACTCAATCACAAGAAGAAGTTTGGAAAGAACCCAAACACATGGAGACTAAACAGCATCCTTCTAAAGAATGAATGGGTTAATCAGGAAATTAAAGATGAATTGAAAAAAATTCATGGAAACAAATGATAATGAAAACAAAACGTTTCAAAATCTGTAGGACACAACAAAGGCAGTCCTGAGAGGAAAATATATAGTGGTACAAGCCTTTCTCAAGAAACAAGAAAGGTCTCAATTACACAACCTAACCCTACACCTAAAGGAGCTGGAGAAAGAACAAGAAAGAAACCCTAAACCCAGCAGGAGAAGAGAAATTATAAAGATCATAGCAGAAATCAATGAAATAGAAACAAACAAACAAACAAAAAATAGAACAAATCAAAGAAACTAGGAGATGATTCTTTGAAAGAATTAATAAAATTGATAACCCCCTGGCCATACTTATCAAAAAGAAAAGAGAAAGGACCCAAATAAATAAAATCATGAATGAAAGAGGAGAGATCACAACTAACACGAAAGAAATACAGACAATTATAAGAACATACTATGAGCAACACTACACCAACAAATTTGACAATCTGGAAGAAATTGATGCTTTCCTAGAGACATATAAACTACTACAACTGGACCAGGAAGAAATAGAAAGCCTGAACAGGCCCATAACCAGTAAGGAGATTGAAATAGTCATCAAAAATCTCCAAACAAACAAAAGCCCAGGGCCAGATGGCTTCCAGGGGGAATTCTACCAAACGTTTAAAGAAGAACTAATTCCTACTCTCCTGAAACTGTTCCAAAAAATAGAAATGGAAGGAAAATTTCCAAACTCATTTTATGAGGCCAGCATCACCTTGATCCCAAGACCAGACAAGGATCCATCAAAAAAGAGAACTACAGACCAATATCCTTGATGAACACAGATGCGAAAATTCTCACCAAAACACTAGCTAAGAGGATTCAACAGTACATTGAAAGTATTATTCACCACGACCAAGTGGGATTTATTCCAGGACTGCAAGGTTGGTTCAACATCTGCAAATCAATCAATGTGATACAACACATTAATAAAAGAAAGAACAAGAACCATATGATACTCTCAATAGATGCTGAAAAAGCATTTGACAAAGTACAGCATCCCTTCCTGACCAAAACTCTTCAAAGTGTAGGGATAGAGGGCACATACCTCAATATCATCAAAGCCATCTATGAAAAACCCACCGTAAATATCATTCTCAATGGAGAAAAACTGAAAGCTTTTCCGCTAAGGTCAGGAACACGGCAGGGATGTCCATTATCACCACTGCTATTCAACATAGTACTAGAAGTCCTAGCCTCAGCAATCAGACAACAAAAGGAAATTAAAGGCATCCAAATCAGCAAAGAAGTCAAACTATCACTCTTCACAGGTGATATGATACTACATGTGGAAAACCCAAAAGACTCCACTCCAAAACTGTTAGAACTTGGGCAGGAATTCAGTAAAGTGTCAGGATATAAAATCAATGCACAGAAATCAGTTACATTTCTCTACACCAACAACAAGACAGAAGAAAGAGAAATTAAGGAGTCAATCCCATTTACAATTGCACCCAAAACCATAAGATACCTAGGAATAAACCTAACCAAAGAGGCACAGAATCTATACTCAGAAAACTATAAAGTATTCATGAAACAAATTGAGGAAGACACAAAGAAATGGAAAAATGTTCCATGCTCTTGGATTGGAAGAATAGATATTGTGAAAATGCCTATGCTACCTAAAGCAATCTACACATTTAATGCAATTCCTATCAAAGTACCATCCATCTTCTTCAAAGAAATGGAACAAATAATCCTAAAATTTATATGGAACCAGAAAAGACCTCGAATAGCCAGAGGAATATTGAAAAAGAAAGCCAAAGGTGGTGGCATCACAATTCTGGACTTCAAGCTCTATTACAAAGCTGTTATCATCAAGACAGCATGGTACTGGCACAAAAACAGACACATAGATCAATGGAACAGAATAGAGAGCCCAGAAATAGACCCTCAACTCTATGGTCAACTAATCTTTGACAAAGCAGGAAAGTATGTCCAATGGAAAAAGACAGCCTCTTCAATAAATGGTGTTGGAAAAATTGGACAGCCACATGCAGAAAAATGAAACTGGACCATTTCCTTACATCACACATGAAAATAGACTCAAAATGGATGAAGGACTTCAATGTGAGAAAGGAATCCATCAAAATCCTTGAGGAGAACACAGGCAGCAACCTCTTCGACCTCAGCCGCAGCAACATCTTCCTAGGAACAACGCCAAAGGCAAAGGAAGCAAGGGTAAAAATGAACTATTGGGATTTTATCAAGATCAAAAGCTTTTGCACAGCAAAGAAAACAGACAACAAAACCAAAAGACAATTGACAGAATGGGAGAAGATATTTGCAAACAACATATCAGATAAAGGCCTAGTGTCCAAAATCTATAAAGAAGTTATCAAACGCAATACCCAAAGAACAAATAATCCAATCAAGAAATGGGCAGAGTACATGAACAGACATTTCTGCAATGAAGACATCCTAATGGCCAACAGACACATGAAAAAGTGCTCCACATCACTCGGCATCAGGGAAATACAAATCAAAACCACAATGAGATATCACCTCACACCAGTCAGAATGGCTAAAAGTAACAAGTCAGGAAATGACAGGTGCTTGGGAGAATGTGGAGAAAGGGGAACCCTCTTACATTGTTGGTGGGAATGCAAGCTGGTACAACCACTCTGGAAAACAGCATGGAGTTTCCTCAAAATGTTGAAAATAGAACTACCCTATGACGTCCAAACTCATTCAAAATTGCCTAAAAAAATGGCAGAATAAGTCACCATGTTCAAATTCTTCTTTTTAAGTATATTCTATCTCTCTTGGTTTTTAAGATTTCTTTACTTATTTGAGAGAGAGAGACAGAGTGGGTGAGCAGGAGGAGGAGCAAAAGGGAAGGAAGAGAGTGAGAGAATCCCAAGAAACACCCCACAGAGTGGAGAGCCTGACTTGGGCTCAATCCCAGCATCCTGAGATCATAACCTAAGCAAAATTCATAAGCTGAATACTTAGCTTGTGCAGCCGTTCTAGAAAACAGTATGGAGGTTCCTCAGAAAGTTGAAAATAGAGCTACCCTACAACCCAGCAATCCCACTTCTGGATATTTACCCTATAAATACAAATGTAGTGATCCAAAGGGACATGTGCACCTGAATATTTATAGCAGCAATGTCCACAATAGCCAAACTATCGAAAGAACCTACATGTCCATCAACAGATGAATGGATCAAGAAGATGTGGTATATATACACAATGGAATACTATGCAGCCATCAAAAGAAATGAAATCTTGCGATTTGCAATGACGTGGATGGAACAAGAGGGTATCATGCTTAGCAAAATAAGTCAATCGGAGAAAGACAACTATCATATGATCTCCCTGATATGAGGAAGTGGTGATGCAACATGGGGGGTTAAGTGGGTAGGAGAAGAATCAATGAAACAAGATGGGGTTGGGAGGAGACAAACCATCAGTGACTCTTAATCTCACAAAACAAACTGAGGGTTGTTGGGGGGGAGGGGGGTTGGGAGAAGGGGGTGGGGTTATGGGCATTGGGGAGGGTAGGTGCTATGGTGAATGCTGTGAAGTGTGTAAACCTGGTGATTTCACAGACCTGTACCCCTGGGTATAAAAATATATTATATGTTTATAAAAAAATTTTAAAAATGCACATATATATAGCTCTCAGTTTTCCAACTTCCTTTCTAGATAGGCATGCAAAATTATTAATTTTTCTTTATTAAAATATTTGCATTCACCATTTTTGTGAGGTCCTAAAGTAATTCATAGGTGAACTTTAATTATATGACTAAATGTAGCTTATTTATACAATATCATGTTATATTGTTTTATTTTATTTCATAGAGAAAACATGTTTTAACAAATTTAAGTCATTTAAAATGTATATATTTCAAATAGCAGTTGGATCTATTATAAAATTATAGGAAAAATTCATTATTTTTATATGAGTAAAGATTTAAGTTTTATCACTCAAATTATTTGATCCATCATTTTGCAAAATATTATTGAATTAGTAAAGTATGTTACTCAAAAAAATGGAGGGGGGACACCTGGATGGCTCAGTCAGTTAAATGGCTGCCTTTGGCTCAGGTCATGATCCCAGGATCCTGGGATCTAGCCTTGCATCAGGCTCCCTGCCTGGCGAGAAGCTTGCCTCTCCCTTCTCCACTCCTCCTGCTTGTGTTCCCTCTCTCTTTCTGTCTCTCTCTGTCAAATAAATAAATAAATAAAATCTTTTAAAAATGAAGAGAGAAAAAATAGGCACAGAAGTCACCAAATGTCCCTTATATATATATTTTTAAGATTTTATTTATTTGATAGAGAGCACAAATAGGCAAAGTGACAGGCAGAAGGAAAGGAAGAAGGAGAAGCAGGCTCTCTACTATGCAAGGAGCCCAAGGCGGGGATCAATCCCAGGGGATCGATCCCAAAGGCAGACACTTAACTGAACCACACAGGTGCCCCATAAATGTTCTTATATATGAAGGGATCTCCTTCCCTCCATAGAGAACAGAATGGAAAAAAGAAGAGAAAATACCTTAGAAACAATTAAACTATTTATAAATGTAACACTAGTAATAAAAACACATGACATTTTGGATTGCTTACTATTTCCACATGTTTTCATGTTTATATAAGAAACTGTAGGTTGTAGGATTTAGTCCCTCACTAGACTGGTAAGGAAATTAAAGCTTAAAATGGTTAAAAAATGTTTTGATCCTATATTCAACCACTCCAGAACTTTAACTTTAGATTCCTATACCGTCTTGCTGCTGAAAATATTTATGAAGGGGTTAATATCCAAACCATTTAAGATAAATTGGTTGATCATCACCATATAATCTTGAGCTAATATAAGAGGTATGATTATTATCATTTTATAGATGAAAAACATTAGTCCTAAAGAAATATTTCCCAACCCTCTTGTCCAAAAAAAAACCAAAAAAAACCAAAAACCAAAACAAAACTAAAAAACCAAAAAACAAAACAAAACAAAACAAAACCATGACTTTTAAGTGGCAAAACCACTAATAAAAATCCCGATATAGTGTTTCTTCTTCAGAAAAAAATTAAAAAAGCACCAAAAAAATATCAATCCACACTTTAGATTCTTAGCCTCCAGACATTTTGGGGGGTTGGGAAGTAGGGGAGGTTTCCTGGGAAACAGCTAAAATCCAGATACCCCATGTTAATGTAAATACCGCCTAGAGCGTCGGCAGTCTTCAGCGGTGTCTCATCATCTACGCAGAGAAGAAAATAACAACAATACTGAATTTCTTGTAAGTTACTCAAAACCTGACCTTCCTATCTTTGTCTGCTGTTACTCTCACTGCATTTCTTCAATATATATTCAGCTTATTCTGAAAGGTTTCAGAGTCCTCTCTAAGGTTTCAGAAACTTTTCACTAGCCTGAAAGCATCTTGAGGATATCAACAGCATCCTCATAAAAAAAGAGTCCAGTAAATAGATATGATAGGAATTCTCACATTTATATTTCTTTTTTTAAATTTTTTTTTAATTTTTATTTTTATAAACATATATTTTTATCCCCAGGGGTAGGAAAACCAGGTTTAAAGACATGGAGGTGCGATAGAAGTTAGTGATTCTGACAGTAAGTACTTTACAATGAATGTTTAGTGTTTGAAACATGAATAAAATGAGACTAGGAAACTAAAAGACCAGAACTTGAAAGGCATTGTGTTCAGGGTTTATTCTAATAGATATGAAAGCCATTGAAATGTACTTATTCTATAAACACTATATTTTTAGATACACTCAATGATAAGAAATTATAAATATCACAATACTGCCTAAAGAGAGTGAAATAACATTATAAATAAAAATGTAGAAACTTCCAGTTGTAGATCTCATTTCCAAAATGTAGACCTTAATTAGTACCTTAGAAAGCAACTTTTTGAACATGAAGTTGAGATATAGCTATATAGCTATAAACATATTATGTTTTTAGAAATACAGCTAATTTTCATTTAAGCCTAGCAATTGACTCAAATGAAATTCAAGCATACTTCTGAATTATATGCCACAATAATTCTACATGTACTCTTTAAAAAGTGAAGTGTATATTGATTCATTTTGGAAAAGTGATCAATATTTGTATCTGAAAGGTTAACAAACTAAGAGAATGATAATATATCTAAAAATTTAACTTATCATTTGCCTAAATTTACTTATTAGGCCACCTTAAATCCTCATAATTTAGAAACACATTGATATCACAGGATATAATAAGCCAAAATAATTAAGATAAGAGATTTTTTAGTATAAAAATTAGATTCAGATTTACCTCTAAAAGGCTTATGAAAATCACATGGAATTAAATATTATTATAAGTTAAAAATTAGAGAAAGAGAAGAATAGCTGAGAAAGAATCTTTTACTCACTATAATGAATTGAAAATCAAAGGTAGTGTTAATTAAGAAGCAAATTACATTTCTCTAAATATTCTTTTGCTTTCTGACGTTTCAGAAACCAATTTTATGATTCAAAGATGGAAACTAAATTATTATCATTATTATCATAGCATTTACTACCAGTTTGTAGAACTTAGGCTAGTACCCAACACATTTCAGGATCTTATCAAGTTTGTATTTTTATATGGTTTTGTATTTTTTTTAATTTTAAAATTTATACTAATACATAGTTTTTCCTTTTGTTCACCTAATGTCCTCCATGTTATTCTTTGTGCTCCACAAGGAAGTGAAACCATATGACAACTAACTTTCTCTGCTTGACTTATCTCACTCAGTATAATCTCCTCCAGTCCCATTCATCCATGTTGATGCAAATAATGAAATTAAAAAAGTAAAATATATATATATTTTTTTAATATATACATACTTGAATAACAGAAGTATACACATTTATTTGACCTAAATATTATTCAATCCACTAACTAGATGCACACTTACATGCATTTACTTCTTACAAGAATTTCCCAAATTCACCTATAGTCCAAAAATTCCTGATATCCAGGACTCAGAACATTTGATCTAATTCAGGGTCTTCTCATTTCAGACATAAAGAGGTAAAGCTGAAAACAGTTGATCAAATAGTTATGATGATACTGCATAATTTGAAATAATATCAAGATTTGCTAGCTTCTAGTTCTTGCCCTTTCTGAGAGGTCGTCATGTCATGATGCTGTATTTTGTTTGGCCCCTATTTTAGAGGCATAGCATTTGCTAAGATTATTACTAACACTGAGGTTCCCACTTTGGACTGCATCCACCAAAGAGAAAATTCATCGGTTTAAGCACTAGTGTTGGGACACCTGGGAGATAAAGTTCCTATATTTGAGAAAACCCAAATAAAATGGCATTTATTCAGTCACTCACTAATTTATTCAAGAAATATTTATTAAGCGCCTACTCTGTGTTAGATATTGTTTTAAGGACTGTGATTCCAACTATTAATAAAATCCCTGCCCTCGCTGACCTAGACGAATTAAGACAGATAAGAGACACAGATAAGACCCTAACTTATTAAAAAAAAAAAAAAATCTTAAAAAAAAAAAGAAAAGAAAAAAAATCTTAAAAAAAAAAAAAAAGACCCTAACTTATTAGATGATACTGGGTGTTGTAGGAAAACTTAGAGCTGAAGGTTGGACAGGCAATACCATGACAGTACGCACAACATTTTTCTTAAGAAAGTTGGTAAAAGCTCTGCCAAAAAGGTTTTATTTATTTATTTATAAAGATTTTAGTTATTTACTATGACCTGAGCCGAAGGCAGAGGCTTAGGCTTTAACCCACTGAGCCACCCAGGCGCCTCCAAAAAGGTTATATTTAAATAAAGGTTTGAATTAAGTGAGAAGGGAAGTTATATGGTTATCTGGGGGGAGATAATTCTAGAAAGAATATCAAGAGCACCTGCCTTAAGGAAGAAACAATTTTGCGAGAAACACAAGGGTACCTGCGCTGGTGTAGTCTACCTGAAGGAAAAGGTGCAGGAGGTGAGATCAGAGAAGTGAAATGGAGCCCGACCCTTCAGCAAAACCCTACCCTCTGTTTTGTTTGTTTGCTTTTGGGGTTATTTTTATCAGAGGTTTTGCTCCAAATGGGGCAGGGAGCATTGGAGGGTTTTGAGCAGAGCGAGGGTATGGTCCGATGGACGTTTTAATAGGATCACGCTGTGGTGGTGCTGAGAGTAGAGGTAAGGGGATCACGGTAGAAAGAGACCGGTTAGGAGGAAATGTGGTAATTTCCTGCCCAACCACAGTGAAGGTGGATCGTCCTAAAGATAGTCAGAGCAAGTGGTAGGAAGTGTTCTGCGGATGGGTTCAGTGTTGTGCAAATATTCTCATCAGACACAATGTTCTGTAACAATAATCACATGCAGGTTTTACAACAATAAACGCTGAAAATACAAAATGTCAAATTGCTTAGTGATTATATTAACTTAGGCAAATTTTAAAGGTTTTAAATGTAAATGTATGCTTACACTCATACTACAAATTGTGTAATTATGTCTTGAACCATTGATTTATGTATCTCTAAATACCACATGAGTATTTCTTAATAACCAACTTAGTAACTCAAATATATTTTTCTTAATTAGTCAGAATTATTTTCCATTGTTTTTGGTTATCCACACAGAGTAAGCACATCTTTTAGAATGAAAATGCAGAAAACTCCTGAATATACATTTTATTCTAAGCAGAAACCTATGCAAAATGAGGTACATTAACTGAAAATGACATTTTTATAACAGATAAAATAATTGTGTTTACTGACATGCTGAAAAACTGAATATTCAGGGCACATCAAACATAAACATGAATTTTGTTGGCTCATTCATGACTCTTAACACACAGTTTAGGACCTTTATCTGCTTTGAATGAAAAGGACATTTCTATGTTACTGTGACAGCTAGACCAACTCTGGTCCTTCAGATCAAAGCAATTTGTTCTAGCATTTCAAGATAATAGCAGTCCAGACTTGCGTCCACAGTAACAGTAACACCACATTTCATCCTAGTTTGTACTTACTCTTGTTTTTGTTATTGGGGGTGGTATATTTATTTGTTTTTATTGTTGTTTTAATCAGATCCAGTTAATGACGTTATTTTGGATTGTGGCTTGACAGACTAGGGTTTCTTTAATTGACATCAGGTTTAGGATGCTCCAGCAATTTAAACATAACCCCCCAAAATGTAGGAGTGGCATATTACAGCTGAAAAGGCTAACATAGTCATTGCCATGGGGGATTTTATTTCCCCTCGACTCTAGGGAATGTAAAGGAGGTCACCTGTAAAAGCAGGCCTGCCAGCTGCTAGCTCACGTCATCATCGAGCTAAGACCACGGTCACGCCAGTGGAAAACGGAGGACTACCTCTTTGTGGGTCTGCGGCCCATCAGAGCGACCGAAAGACCTAATAGTCTGAAATACAGTAAAGGATGATTGACTAAATGTATTTAGGGTAGAGTCTTGGTGACTGACAAATTGAATTAAAAAACAAACAAACAAAAAAAACACAAAAAAACCCCAAAAACCAAGAATGTGGAATGCCTGACACTTAAAACTCTACAAATTGATGATGGTATGTAAATAATTCATCCTCTCAAAAAGGGCAATTTTACCATGAAAAACCTTCATTGTATCATGTGTACTAAAGTATATCAATATATACTAAAGTCATCAGCAATTTATTAGTAAGAATTTAGTTATTGTATTTACTGCAAGTGCTGAAATGTCCTGTTATACAATTCATTCATCTGGTCGCTTTCCCCTTATCACCCTGTCTCTATCAACAAATATGTTTCCTTCTACTTTATTACATAAGTATCTTATTTTCTTGCCTTAACCAGCCACTCTATATCCTGAGAATCTACTTATCATTTAATTGAAACGAAAAAAATAGAAATTCAAAGATAATTTGAATATAATTTGTCATAAAAACCTGATTGAATTAGTTATTATAATCAAATGGTGTAAAAGATTTCAGAGAAAGTGAACATTTATATTGCTGTCCCTTGCAGGTTCATTTCAAATAAAATTAATAAAGAAACAATTATTCTACATCTGCTCACTTTAACCCAGTTTGTTTTAAAAGGAAATGATAGCTATTTAAATGCTGTGAGGTCATGGAGTACACTGAAAACAAGGGTCAACAGGGAGCAAACAACAATTCATTTTTAGATCAAGGTTCTAACACCAGGGAATGTTCCAAGAAACATTTCATTTTCAAATGAATTCCTTACACTTGGAGCCAAAGGTCAGCAAGCTAGCATTAGTTAAAGAGGTCTCAGCTGCATCAAAGTTAAATAACAACCAAAAGTCACCCACAGCAGTGTCTCTCTAATCCATAGATGTGTCCCCAAGGGTGTCAGGCCAAAGAAGAAAACAGAGATTTGTTAAAGGTGCTAACAATAAGCACTGTGATCAGTGAGCATCTTAGACTGAGAGCTGAGGATAAGAAGCTTTTTTGTTCTCCACAGAGAAGAAAAAAATTCTATTTAAGCACAGCTGCCTGTTGAAGTAAAGGTATGTATTTGGAATTGATCAGTCTGTATAACACAACATAGTCAATTAAGTAATGTTTGGAATCCAGACATAAGAAAATATTAAACACAAGAAACTTTATAGTCTTTTAAAATTTCTATGGTCATGATATAATATTCAACCTAATGCATACACTGACTTTTAGGTGACTTTTTTTAACAAGTGAAAGTCTTTCAGTGAAAAGCTTTTGCATCCTGTTGTAAACATCAATACCACAAGCTTAGGTTGGTATTCTCAGAAAAATAAATATTGATTTCCCTCCTCCATCCCTTACCAATGGCAAGCCACTACCTTGATTGCTCTGAATATTTTATTGTTAACAATTGACAGATTCCGTCAGCATTGGATTTTTATTGTTTCATTATACTCTCTTCTCAAAAAGGCATCTGTGTTATTTTTGTCATAGACAAGACAAAAGTGAGGCTGAAATTAATGTAGCACCGTTATACCATAACTACTTTGTCAAGTATGATATATCTAATTTTGGAGTTACTACCACTGACTTTGCAAGGATTTATTGAAAAATCATCTGCTTTCATATTATATTCATTTTTAGCAAATTAGGCCACAAAGCTATGCACATTTATGCAGGATTAATTGGAACCCAAAACTGCTCAAAAGATTTCATGTGAATGAGTTTAAACATGCCATGACTTACTTGATTACTGACAATGGTTACATGGTGTCTTGCCTAGTCACATGTTGTGACTATCTTTAATGTTAACCATTTTTGGCCAAATTAGCTAACGCAATCCAACATGTGCACAGATGTTGACTTGATCTGTTGGGTTTTATTTTTCATTACCTCTGAATGCAAATCTTACTGAATAATTTAAAATAAATATTAAAACAGTATTGATCTAATTCACCAGACTACAATTCACTTCTTTTTTTCTTTCTTTTTATTTTTTTTTAAGATTTTATTTATTTATTTGACAGAGAGAGAGTGATGACAAGTAGGCAGAGAGAGAAGGGGAAGCAGGCTCCCTGCTCAGCAGGGATGCTGAGGCAGAAGCGAGGCTCGATCCCAGGACTCTAAGATCATGACCTGAGCTGAAGGCAGCGGCTTAATCCACTGAGCCACCCAGGTGCCCCCACTACAATTCATTTCTACGTCAAATGGAGGAGTTCAGGAATTGATTCAAGTGCAAAGTGACATAAGAAAATGACCCAAATGCAGAAAACATTGAAATGTTGTTATAAAAGTATTTTTTTAAATTTCTAGTTTAAACAATTCTAATACAGAAACCTCAAAACTATTCATGAAAATATAATTTGCAAATATGTTATTGTTTATCATAACCTTTCGCTAAATATAGCTGCTTGAAGACTATTCCAGAAAATACTCCCATAAAAAGCATGTCTGCAAAGATTCAGTTTAGATGTCTTAATAGTTACCATTGTGCTTTGCTGGCTTCTAAGCTGTCCTGGATTTCATACAGGAAAAAATAATGCAAAATCAGGAGTCCCTTATTATTTGCTTTATAGCTTGTTGAGAAAGTTATAGAATTTTGTTTTGAAACTTGATTGAGACTTTTTGATGAACATGTCTAAGTTTATCAGTTTTCAAAGGATAAAAATGTAGAAGGCCACCCAAAGATGAGCCATGTCAACATGAAGATGATTTTGAGATGAAGGCAATGGAGACCCTGAGGACTTAAGAGAAACTTTTGCTCCCCTCTTAACTACTCAGAAGAATCTAAATTGGGGGTTTCCCAAAATAAGAGTTATTAGCAGATAAATTTAGTCTGAGTTACCCATCTGGATGGCAGGACAAACATCCAATTACCAAACATCCACTCTCCTTAAACATTGCAATATTTTCCTCCGAAGTCCCAGACCCCTACCCTTTCTTCTTAGTTCAAGATGACATATATGCCCCATTTTGTCTGACTGTCTTCAAAATTTCCATGTCTCTGGGGACATGTATAACTCTATGTATAACTATTAAATTCAATTTTCTCCTATTAATATGTCTCGTCATTTTGATTCCCAGTCCAGCTAGAAGGACCCTTAAAGGGGACAGGAGCTCTTGCCCCCTGACAGGAGTATTATACAAATTAAACGATTTAAGATTTATATAATCAGTTTGCTTTATAGCTTTAAAGTGGTCATAGAATCTAAAATAGGCTTAGTAAGAGTTTTGACTGAACATACCACTGATAGCCACAGAGAATTAGACTTGTGACTGGGAAGGTAGAAAATCTTAACAATTTTGTGCATCAACTGACCTTTGTAAAAAGATGAAAGTGGAAAAGAAAGGAAAAAGTGATAAATTATTCCACAATATCTTTTCTTGGATAAATATATATGCATATATGCATAAACAGAAGATTTTATGGGAGATTAAAATCTCAAAATAATTACTGTGCTAATCCAGACTGAGAACATTTGCTTATGAATATTTTTATAATGATTATGCAATTTTGGTAAAAATTTTACCACATATATACTCTAGAAAATATGTACATGGGTCAATTTGTTTATTAAACATTATATAACATTGAAGAAAAGGAATTTATTAGTCATTATAAACTCTGTGCAAATATTTTTATCCTTTTCTTATCATAAATATATTTCTATTATGAATTCATCTACTAGGCAAATAAAGTGATCAATGATGCTTCAAATTGCTTATTAATTTTGACAGCAACCCTTTCGCTTCATCAGAGTAATTCATCAAATTATATTAATGATTGAATTTTCTAATCTACAGAATTTCAAATATTCTTAAAATATACCCTGCGATTCCAATGCAAAGAATCAATCTATGCACAAGATTCAAAATATCAAACAAAATAGCAAAGATCGAATACCAGTTAAAAGAAAATAAAGATATAAATATAGTAGCATATTTCTTTTAGAATTTAAGTTATCAAAAAACACTTTTTAAATATGAACAAGCCCAGTCCTATATCTTCTTTTAGCTAGTGTTCAATCTTTGTAATTTTATTATATATGTGAACTTACTAGTTAAACACATCCATTTGCATGTATCAACTGGTTTAAAAGTAGTTAAAATTGCATCTAACTTCAATGTAAATAAATATTAATATTTTGATATTTATAAATTCAAGTTAAAATTTTTAAACTTGTGGTCTCATGGTATCCACAAACATATCTAGTAAACCTGCAAAGTGTGCACATGTTGTTTGAATTTACCTAATCATTAAACTTGTTAAGGGATCCAATAGTTTAAAATGGTACTAAGTAAACATTACTATTTTTTTAATGCAATCTAGTCATTATAGTGTTTAGATTTAAGAGAACTTTTAATTAAAAACAAATGAATTTTGGAACACTGAAATGAAATAAAATAAAATGAAATGAAAAAAAAAATACCAATGCCCTGTATATTAAAAAAAAATCACACATTAAAATATGTATAAACTAAGTAGATATTTTGTTTTCATGTTAGTCATGTTTTAATATTTAGATTTTTTTGTTTGTTTATTCACCCTCTAAAGCATCCCTTCCAAAATGCCTATGTAAGCATTGGATCTAGATTGTAATTTTATTAAGGTATCTAAACAAAACACTGAATGAAAAGTACACTCGAAAGAGTAAATTGACAGAATTTCCTATTTTTTAAGTTATGTTCAGTTAGCCAACATATAGCACATCGTTTGGTTTTTGATGTAGTGTTCAACGGTTAATTAGTTGTGTATGATGCCCACATCACAGCGCGTGCCTCCGTAACACCCGTCAGCCAGCCACACCATCCCCACTGCCCTTCCTTCTGCACCCTTTAGTTTGTTTCCCAGAGTTGACAGTCTCTCATGGTTTGTCTCCCTCTCTGATTTCTTCCCAGAATTTTCTAAAGTCATAGTTCAGTAAATAAATATACCCATGGAAAAATAACGGACTCCCCAAAACAAAATTTTCACTTTTTGTAACTATCACAACTTAAACTCAGATCAAATCTAAATCTAAGCGAGAAGTTTCTAGAATATTTTTTAAATGTAACCATTGGTGTTCAGTGAATTATGTAAATTCTACCTAACTTTTGCTCACTAAGCCATAAAAACATAGTCATATTAACAGTACTTGCTTGACTTAGATTGTGTTGTTTTTTTTTTTCTAATTTAAATTCAATGTAGTTAACATAGTGTATTGTTAGTTTCGGGAGTAGAATTTAGTGACTCATCAGCTACATATGACACCCAGTGCTCCTTACATCACCTAATTCCCCACCCATCTCTCTTCAAGCAACACTCAGTTTTGTTTTAAAATTTGCTGTATTTTTTTTTTCTTTTATATCGTTATAAATGAGCATATTGAAGATACCAGTGATGGAGTACGATATAATAGCAGAAACATAGTGGGTTATATAAAAACAAAACCAAATAGATTTTTCCATTCTGGAGAAAACAGCATGAGTATTGCAAATCAGGAAAAGAACACTAATTAGATGTGAAATGAGCCCTTCATAGAAAGCTTTAAAGATTGTGATGGGAAGATTTTATTTAATTTGTGGAAAGATATGTTGCCACTAAAAGATTTGTAATTGAAAGTTTATCCATTCAATGTTATACTGTGATAGATGCCCTATTTTTTTTATGAAGACTATATTATAGAAGGAAAAGGAAGATTACTGGGAAGTAATTTTAAGAACATAATGCTAGAACAATACCTATGGCTTTTGAAATTGAGGAAATGTAGAATTATGCAAGTATTAGCTGCAACTACCAAATTATTTGTTTTATTTATTTCAGTGTGGGAATAGTTAGGCATAGAAGAGATATTTCTACTCCAGAAGAAGAATTTCTATTTCATAGGTCTGAGAGAGTAGTGGCTGTGGCAGCCTTGATAAATTCTGAGCTAACTTTGAGGCCATTCTTCTCTTTTCTTGAAGAGTAACTCATGTTTGTAATCAGGGAGCTCTACTGGATGATACTGTAGAATCCCAGAAGTTTAACAGTCTCCCGTAATTTTTTTTCCCATTTATGTCCTCTTCAGAACAAGCTAGTAGTCTTTAGTGTTACAGAATTCTCAAAAATCTTTTAGCTTCCCATGAAAGTCAGAGGGATTTAAAACCATCAGACTAGAGGGTTATCCACATTTCTTTTCTGAATAATCTCATCTCTATTCTTGGCTTCTGCTACAGTGATTGATTGGCTCTATGAACACAGTTGTAATCTCTTTAACAAGTGAGCTAGGACACAACCTTGGTGATCTCTCCAGAATATGTTTCTTCCTTTTTTTGCAATATGAATGGGCTGTGTATTTTCCAAATCTTCAAGCTTTATTTCCTTTTTGTTTTACAATTCTTTCTTCAATTTATTTCTCTCCTGTCACCTTTCACTATAAACAGTAAGGAGAAACCAGGCCAGGACACTTTGCTTAGAAATCTCAGCTAAATATTGAAGTTCATCTCTTATAAATCCTACTTTTCACAAAACATTAAAACAATTAGGCTAAATCCTTTGCCACTGTGTAAGAGGGATCACCTTTCCTCCACTTTTCTATAAGGTATTCCTCTAAAATGCTTTTCAAAACTCATCTAGGCATTACTCATTGCCAAGTTCCAAAGCTGCTTCCACATATTTAGGTATTTGTTACAAAAACACTCTGCTTCCTGGCACAAAAATCTGTGCTAGTTTGCTAGGATTACTGTAACAAAGTACTATAGAATGTGGTTTAAAAAATATAAATTTATTTTCCCATAATTCTGTAGCCCAGGAGTCTGATGTCAGGTTGTGGCTGGCTTAGTGTCTTTAAGCTTCTCACCTTGGCTTATAGGTGGGTGTCTTTCCCTGTGTCTTCATTTTATCTTTCCTCTATGCATGTCCATGTCCAAATTTCCTTTCTTATAAAAACACCAGTCATATCAAATAAAATCTGTATTAGTCAGTGTTCTCCAGAAAAACAGTGTCTGTAATTGTGAACTAATACAATGTATAAACAGTACATAAATAGTTAAAAGAACTATGTTGCTTCCACGCAGTATTTTTCTTGACTTGCATGGGAGGAAACGTGGAAGAGACTATTCCTTTCAGGCAACCTGCTACTTGCTAGACCTTGTCCCAGAAGCTTTAGATTATTTCATTTCTTATAATCAATCTAAAAGTAAATACTCTGTTCTAGTTTTGAGGGTGAAGAAATGGACGTTTAGCAAATGTATATACTTTTCCCAACACCAAACAGGGTGATCAAATAGAGTTATTTTTTTAAATTGATGTTGTCATCATTATCACTACAAATAATTCATAACTCTGACTAACTTCAGCAAAAGGTTTAAGAAGTAAATAAGGTAACTCCTAGAACAGAAGGGAAAGGTGAAAGATGGGAGCTTAAATATATGCATAGATATAGGTAACCAGAATTAATTATTGGTCTCCTGATGACTGTATTTGGGGTGCGAAAGCTCCAAACAACTCAATTCTTTCTGTCACTCAAGATTTTAATTACTAAGCAATGGGTATTGTGTAGTCTTGCCTTCTTCATATATCTAACCACTGATTAAGGGATAGAAGAGTACTTTGAATAACAGTCCCACCAAAATGTTTAATAAATGGGAAATAAATTAAGGGAGAATTAGGATGGCAAAGCTGCACTCAACTGAAGTGCTATTACTGAAAGAAGGAGAAGAACAAAGGTCATGAGGCAGACAAAACCCACAGGTATCTATATGCTACCGCTAGTAGTGGTAAAGAGAATTCTAACCAAAGTTTGGATGAAGTCTGTTAGATTTTCACCGAATTTTTCTCATGGTCAATAACTACTAATCAGTTTCTTTTTTGGTTGTAAATTAAGAATTTTGTATACCACCCACTATAGCTCAACTATCTTCCACATTGATTATGTTTTTTATTAAGGTATAATCGACATATAACATTATTTTAGTTTTGGTTGTACAATGTAATAATTCAATAAGTGTATATATTGCGAAATGGTCACAAGTCTAGGTAACAACCACCACCAAACACAGTTACAACTATTTTTCTTATGATAAAAACTTGTAAGATCTGCTCTCCTAGCAAATTTAAAACATGCAGTAAAGTAGTATCAATTATAGTTATTAGGCACCATGCTATATATTACATCCCCACAACTTATTTATTTTATAAGTAGAAATTTGTATCTTAACTCCTTTCACCCATTTTTACCCATCCCCTATGCTTCACCTCTGGCAAGCACCAATCTGTTCTCTGTACCTCTAAGTTGTTTTTGGTGTTGTTGCTGTTTTTAAATTCCATATATAAGTGAGATAATATGGTATTTGCTTTTGTCTGTTACAAAGCTTAGATATCCAAAATATCTTTGAATCTTCTCGACAGGGAGAATTTTAGTTTCTGCAATAAATGAGATACCACTAGTTGTATATATTTTTGATTTAAAAAACTAATTGCATATTAAATCACTGTCAGAGGAAATTTTCTAAGAACCATCTTGATGAGAACATTAACCTTAGTATGTTGTTAAGAAAGAATTCTGATTGAATCCTTAATCACCGAGTACAATATTTCATTGGAAAAACAGTCCTTAAGATGTCATTGAAAATGAATAACACTTAAAATTGTAATTGAATCACCATCTTTTCAATGTAATTCTATCCACATAACTTCTACTTTAGGAATCTTCTTATTACTCATAAATACCTTGACCTTACATTGTCGGTTTATCTCATGAATAGAGGTTATAGGATAATGTTACTTCTATTCTGAATTTACAAGCCAATATTTTTTTTTTCAGTATTATTTCACCCACAACTTTTATAATCTAGTTTAGTCTGATGTTTATAATACCATTCACATGTTTGCAATTCATTATCTTTTATAATAATTATCAAGAGATTCAGCATGATTGAGAGGGAGAAGGGATTTAAAAAACAAGCACTTTTCACACTACTTGGAATCGTTGTTTCTAATGATATATCTAAGAGTTTGTAATATAAAGACATCCTTGGGACGCCTGGGTGGTTCATTTGGTTAAGTGGCTGCCTTTGGCTTGGGTCATGATCCCAGTGTCCTGGGATCGAGTCCCAGATCAGGCTCCTTGCTCAGTGGGGAGCCTGCTTCTCCCTCCTCTGCTGCCACTTTGCCTGCCTGTGCTCACTCTTTCTCTCTGACAAATAAATAAATAAAATCTTTTAAAAAGATATAAAGAAATTCCTGCTTCCATCTAAGGGTTTCTAAAACTGAAACTTGGTACATCTATGTAATTGTTATTATATCACAATAGATCAAGAACACTGTGAATAGATATAATGGTCTTACTGTTATGGGTCAAATTGTGTCCCTCTAAAAAAGATGTGCTATAATCTTAGTATGAAGTAACTTGACTTACTGAATGTGCCTTACTTGAAACCAGAATCATTGCAGATGTAATTAGTTGAGATCCTGGAGTAGTGTGGGCACTAATCCAATATGAGTGATTTTCTTTTTTTTTTTTTTTTAAGATTTTATTTATTTATTTGACAGACAGAGATCATAAGTAGCAGAGAGGCAGGCAGAGAGAGAGGAGGAAGCAGGTTCCCTGCCGAGCAGAGAGCCCGATGTGGGGCTCGATTCCAGGACGCTGGGATCATGACCTGAGCTGAAGGCAGAGGCTTTAATCCACTGAGCCGCCCAGGCGCCCCTGAGTGATTTTCTTAAAAGAAGATGGTCATGTAAAGACACAGAAATACATACTATGATTAGCATGTGACTATGAAGACAGAAATTGGAATCATGTATCTGTAAACTAAGGAAAAACAAATATTGCTGACAGATCCCTAGAGGCCAGAAAGAGGTTAGAAAGGATTCCTCTATATGTTTCATAGGGAGCACGGCCCTGATAATGCCTTCATTTCAGTCTTCTAGCCTCCAGAATGTATACTATAAATTTCTGTCATTTTAACTACAAAGTTTGTGGTATGTTACTAGAGCATCTTTAGGCAGCTAATACACTATTATAGAGAGCATCAAAAATATCAGACCTGAAATTCAACCAGACATGATTCCTTTTAATTGTATATCTTAAAAGTCAATGATTAAAAAACTTTTTAGATTCTCAACTATTAGAACTAAGAACTGTAGAAGAGTTGGATACAATCTGTAGTACAATGGCAATGCTCATAAAGAATCAGAGAACATGTTAAGCCCATATGGGATTATCCTGTAACTTTCAGTAAAATCTTTGAAATTATTTTTTGTTTTGTTTTTGAATGCATTCCCATCTTCTTAACATGACTTATAAAATCATTCAGTGTTTGGCTCTTTTGGCTCACTATTCTCACTTAATATCTTCCTGGGCTTTCTCTTGATGAGTTCACTAACTTCCCTTTCATGTCTAGGCTTTAAACATTTCTTTCTTTCTGAAGTAGTCTTTGCTCCTTTTTTTTTTTTTTTTTTTTTTTTTCCCCATTTGGCCCCTCTTCACTAATACATGCTAAATTACACACACACACACACACACACACAGTGACATTTGTTAAAGAAAATAAGGCAGACTTTATTCAGGGCCATTGTGATAGATACAGGGACTACTGCAATGAGATTTCACAGTGGGGAAGACTGGGCTCCGCTCCAAATACTGCATGAGCAAGTGGGATTTTACAGCCCACTTATATAGGAGGAAACAGGTATTAACAGGCTTCTTGCTAAACAGACCTAACAAGATTCTTGTTGCAGGCCAGCCAGGGATGGAAGATGGTGAAGGCTGGGGAACCTGATCAGATATCGATCAGATATGTGTCTTTACATGACCATCTTCTTTTAAGAAAATCACTCATATGGGATGAGTGCCCACCCTACTCCAGTTAAAATGATGTAGTAGAGTTCTTCCCAAAACTGAGTTTTATAAGGAATTACATAGATAGGATGAGGAGAAGTTACAGGAATCAGACTGAAGTTTGATCAAGCAAAGAATATTTGTCATACCTACGCATCTAACAAGTACCTGTTTAATTCCTTTTTCCTCAGGCTTTCTTAACTACTTCTTCCTTCTAACCCACACTGCATTAAGTTATCTTGTTATATTTTCTTGCTACATAGCTCTCTTTGTAATTTTGTCCTTCCTCTAATAATATTCATCATACTTTTCACAACATGCAAAGTCCCTTTAGAAGAGGGTTTGTTGTTGTTGGGTTTTTTGTTTGTTTGTCTTAGTCTTAGCTGAAAATCTAGTACCTTACAAAGTTTTGGACACAAACTTGTGTACTTAATAACTATTTGTCAATTTAATGAAAGCTGTGATCCTACAAAGCTTCTCTAAATATGTTTACAGAAATGTGAAAATCCTTAAATATCTATTAATAAAAAAGATCCATATGCATGAAAACATCCATTCAGGCACATAAAAGTTTTGGGATCTAAAACCTAACAAGGACAACCTTCAACACAATGATATCAAATTCTGTAGGTTGATGGATTTTTCTTTTTTTCTTTGTATCTCCTTTACTTGAAAGTATCATAAAAAATAATTCTTCATTTTTCTACAAAGCTTTGCATAAATATAATAAGGCAGTGTGGATTGTTCCATTCTTACTGGAAATGAAACCTATGCTTCCTCTTCAACATGCTATAGTATGCTGGTTTCTGATAAGCATGTTCTTTAAAAAAGAAAATAAATCACTTTTATGGAAGTTGGCCTCATGTTTATTTCAGATGGCAAAATGCTGAGAAGAACCCCATGTGCAGTAATACAGTGTGGTTACATGGCTCAAATTGAGGAAAACTTCCCTTTGCTCGACAGCAAATCACTATAATACGCATTACTGTATGATTCTCTCTAGTGTATTCCAGGATCAGGAGATTTGTATAGTCAATGTGGTGAGTTAATGAACTAAGCTCTCACATTAAGAGATCAGATTTCAAGTTATTTGTACACTATATATTTTATGTATAAAATAAATAGATAATGGTTCTGTGCTATTAAATTTTCTCTTCATTATCAGTCATCTTCTGATTTAGGTGATTAGTCACATTAAGGCGTAATTTAACCTTATTACCTTGAAATTTTTGGCACATTTAAGTATTTGTGAGCTTATACTGATGATAACTAGAGAAAGGAACTTTGGAATTAAAAAAGATTATTTTTACTAAGAAAGTCTCATGGCTATAAAATGGTTCTGGAAAATAGCATTTAGGTAATAACTATATGAACTCATGGTAAGAAATAACTAATCTTTCTTTGAAAGTTCTTTTTATTTAAATTTGGTGATAAGTAGTTAGGAAATGGTTAAGAATTTGCTTAACACAAATGGCTCAAAAATATTTCCAATATTTGCGGACTATAAAATATGATGTTTCTTTCACTAGCAGATAAAATTGTATATGTATAAATATTCTTGAAATTACCAAAAGTATTATTTCAGTGTGATGTCATTAACATTCTTCTTAAGAGAAGTTCACTATCTTTATATATTTTTTTAATATAAAAGAATACTGGTATACATGGTGGATAAAATAAAGACAAAAAGAAATTGTAGATGACGTTCTGAAAAATAGTATTCATGCCATTACTATAATGTTGAGTAAAGGAGATTCACAGTATTCAAAGTCTGTTATAGAAATACTAGAACTCTATAAACATCAATTTACCAGATTCTATTTTCTTTAAACTATCTTTTCAAATTTTTTTGTAATTATGATCTATGGTACTTTATTGGAGGATAAAAATGGATTATAAGAGATCTATTAATAAAAATATTCATTTTCATGGGGTGATTAGAGTTAAAATTAATAACAAATATAATTAAAATTAACAAGCAAAACTTAGCACCTGCTATGTACTATGAGAGAAATGAAAATGAATGCCAAAGAAAATCTGACAACTCTTCTAAGCAATTCACAATCAATTTGAAAATAGAGGAAAAATTAAAATATCAGTTTAAGATAATAGATGATTAAAGTCAAGTAAATAATTACAATAAGTGCTAGATGTTTTCAAAAGAGAGGCAAATTTCTCTGGGCTGAGATTTCTACAGAAAATGTAACGAGGATCAGATCTGTTTTTAATTGGAAGGAGAGGAATTTGACTTTAGGCCATGAATTTAAAGAAAATGTCTTTCAACTATGTAAGAATAAATGTGCTATTTATTTATAACCATGTGTCATAAATTTTAAACTTTCCCCTTTTATAAATAAGTCATTTTTATACCAATTCTTCACTTATCTGTATTTATACCTCTGTGATCAATGTGTTTATACCTCTGTAATCTATCTGGTTTAATTCATGGTGATTCCTTCCTACCCAGAGACATTTCCACAAGTAAATATAGATTTTGTGGAGTTTGTTTGTTTGTTTGTTTTGTATTTTGAACTTAAGACTTAAAAAGAAAAAGGTTTTCTTCTTGGCTTCCAATTTCCAAATGAATAAAACTCATTTTAAAAACAATGATTCTGAAAATCAAGTCTTTAAGTGCAAGAGCCAGATCTTATGAAAGGGAAATGAGATTTCAAATTCTAAAGTTCAAGAATATCAAAATCTTCCATCACAAATTTTATAGCATAAAAAATCATGCATGATGATCCAATACTCAGTTTCTATTAAGCCTCAAAAAAGCAGTCATTAATATCCGCATTACTCTGCAAAACATCTCAGAATCTGTCACTACACTTTCCCTATAGAAATTTTTCAACTGGCTATGCCACAGAATACATTCCAAACCGGCTGTCTTAAACAATGTGGACAAATTGTTGTTGCACATAAATGAAAAGTCTGAGAAAATGTGGGTTTGGGGCAAGGACTCATTTAATCATTCACTTTCTCTAGCCATCTCTTCATACAGAATGTATGCTTCATCTCAAGGCCAGCGCTCTTTCTTGTTAGCGTTTAGTCACCTGCAGCTTTTAAAGGCTATATGCTTTTTGAAAAATAAATAAATAAAAGCCATAGTTTGTTTTGTTTTGTTTTTATCTAGGCAGCTGTAAAGTATAATTTCTCTTTTTATAGCTGTTTAGCTTGTGCAGAGCTGGAACAGGGGATCCCTGCTGTCTTACGCACATGGGATGCATCTGAAAGTGTACATTGGTGTGGTGAGGGCAGTCCCTACCAGCTCATGAGAGCTCACTATTCAGGAATTTTGCTAGCCAGTTGAAGTCAACCATGTTGGAAACATTTTACAACATGAAAGTCCACACGCCTTATAAATTAGAGCTTTTAACTCATTTATCAGCATTATTATCTTTGTTATGATTACTCCAGGAGACAAAGTTTAACAAGACATCACTAGTAGGATACCACCAATATATGAATGATAAACATATTGTGATATACTTACACACTATTATACAATTCCATAATAAGAAGTTATTAGCAAATGCGACTAGAGGGGTACATATCAAAATATAACAAATGAAAGAAACCTATTCTCACCCACAAAAAAATATGTAGACACTATGTATGTATAGGTATGTATATATACGTATATATGTATGATTCTATTTATACAAAATTCTAGAAAAAATAACATTATCTATAGTAATAGAAAGTAGATTAATACTTGCCTTGCATTGTTGCAGGCCAAGGGAATGAAATGATTATAAGGAATCATTTGGAGGATGATGCATAAATTAATTATTTTGATTGTGGTGATGGTTTCATGAGTGTCTATATACTTTGTCTTATCAAATTATACATTTTAAAAAGGCAAATTCATTATATAGCAATTATACCTCAATAAAGCTGTTTTAAAAACAGTGAAAATAATTAAACACTAGAAAAAATGACATCATTAAGAAATTATAAAGCCACCTAATAGGCTGGAAGAAAATAATTACAAATCAGATATCTAATAAAGTCTGCATCCCAAATAAAAAAGAAATATTCCAACTGAGTAATAAGACAAACAAGCCAATTTTTAAATGGTCAAGTTTTAGTATACATTTCACTAAAGAAATTTTATAAGCGGCTAACGAGAAATGATTCTCAACATCATTAATCATTAGAATTCAAAGTAAAACCTCAGTGAGCTATCATTACAAACCCACTGGAAGGCCCTAATCAAAAAGACTGATTGTATTAGTTTGTTAGAACTGCCATAGCAAAGTACCACAAATGGGGCACCTTAAGAAAAATTTATTATCTAACAGTTCTGGAAGCTAGAAGTCTGAAATCAGTGTCTCAAAAGAGTTGCTTTCTTTTGATGGCTATAAGGGAAAATTCTGTTCTAAGCCTCTGTCCTCTACTTTTAGATCTCTGCCTTCATCCTCACATGGTTTTCGCCCAGTAAGCTTGGCTCTGTGTCCAAATTTCCTTTTACATAAGGATATCAACCATACTGGGTTAGGGATCACTTTTGCACCTGGTTTTAATTTGACTACCTGGGTAAAAGCCTCATCTCCAAAACAGTCTCATTCTGAGGTACTAGGAGTTAAAATGCCCATGATCTTTTTTGGGGAACACAATTCAACACACAACAATAATAATATAAATATTGGTATAGAAATGGACAGTCTGGATCAGTCATGTATTTTTGGCTGCAATGTAAATGGTATAGCCACTGAGGTAAATATTCTGTCAGTTTATTAAAAGGAAAATATAATCTTACTAACCATACATTAACACCATTCCTAAGAATCTATCTAAGGTAAGTGGAAATCTCTATCCACACACACAAAAAATTGTATATAAATATTCCTAACAGCATTATTCAAATTATACATAAATTTTTATAGCAGCCAGAAGTGGATACTATTCAAGTGTCCAACCAAAATGTGATATATTCAGAGGAGGGGCAAGATGGCAGAGAAGTAGGGGACCCTGTTCAAACGGTCCCCTATAGTGAGCTAATTACCAGAACACTTTGAACATCCATGAAACCAGTCTGAGATGTAGGATTATACACTTCTGGATCTCTATGGGGGCAGAAGACACAAGTGGAGAAGGAAAGTGGAGTGGGAACAATCAGACTAATATTAGAGGATAAACAGAAGGGGGAAGGAGCCACCAGAAGTGACCCATTGGAAAGTAATAACCCAATATGAAAGTGTCCTGTGATTTGGCACCAGCATTAACTTGGAGTCTGGTTAAAAGCACTCAAAAAGATAAAAAGGTCTTAAGGGGCAACTGGTGGAAGTGAGCAGTCATACGCACGGACCTAAGCCCATGGACCCAGGATGGCCACAACTGGTGACCACTTGTGTCAGAAAGAGTGCAGTTAAGCCTCTAGGCAATGGACCCAGAGCCCCCCCGCTTTCTACTGCTTGAACCAGCACTGGGCTAGGTGCACTCACTCCACACTGGAGAGGGAGTGTGATGTGTGTACCAGCCCATGCTCTCTAGAACAACAGCATTTTGCACCCTGCACACACTATGCCTCTGGGGTCTGATCTGCACTCCCCACTGGTGCTGAGAGAGTTCCACGTGGGTGCTAGTCAGTGGGCACTAGGACCAGCCAAGAGTCTGAACACTCCCAGCCTGGACTTGAAAAACTCAGCACACTGTCTCTGCTTGGGATCTCTGAGCAGCAGGCAGTGACCTGTGAAACCCTGAGGTCTGGACCCCAGACAGCAGTCTTGGCAAAGACAGCCACTGAAGGTGGGCTCCCTGGACCAATATCGCTCACGGTTTTAGTGGCATGGGGATGCAGAGACAAGCAGGTGCTTCTGCAACACCTGAGAAGGTGATGGGGACATGCAACAACTGTGGGAGGTCACACATCTCAGCAGAGTTTGCAGAGGGGGAACCTGTGGGTTTTGGACCACCCAGAGAGCACCAGACTGAGGCTTCTCTCTGAGACAGAGGTCTGGGGGCAGTTTGCTTTCTACTAAACCTACAAAAAGCTGCAAAAATCTGCCAAAGAACAAAAACCTCCAGAGAACAAAAGCCTGAAAAACCCAGTTCCTCAGGCATAGCCCCTTGATAGGGAGCAGGAGGACACAACCCAAGTAAGACTGGCTGATAAACAATGCAGCAGGCCCCTCCCCCAGAAAGCCAGCCAAAAGAATGGGAGGAAAACCACCACAGGGTCCCCATAAAACAGTAAAACCCCAATATCAGGGGAAAACAAGATATTAAGCTCCTGGTATTATCCTAAAACCTGTATATTTCATAGATACAACTTTATTTTTAATTCATTTTCACTATTCTTGATCTTTTTAAATTTTTTGACCTACTTACCATTACAACAATAGGTTCAATACATCTTCCATAATAACCTTTTTTTTTTAAGATTTTATTTTTTTGACAGAGATCACAAGTAGATGGAGAGGCAGAGAGAGATTGAGAGAGAGAGAGAAAAGCAGGCTCCCTGCTGAGCAGAGAGCCCCATGCGGGACTCGATCCCAGGACCCTGAGATCATGACCTGAGCCGAAGGCAGCGGCTTAACCCACACCTTTTAACTTTTTTCATACTTATACCTGTGTTTCCTTTTGTTTTTCTTTATTTAAAAATATACATATAGATATAAGCTTCAAAGTAATCCTCTTTCCCTAATCAATACTACCCCTATATATAACAGTTTTAATCTCCCTTTATCTCTGGAAAGTTGAGTCCTTTAACAAAGATATCAAGATACACCCAGGAAGAATCGAAATTACCTTCCTCACCCACATCAAGGATTTATAACCACCTCCCATCTTTTACTTCTGTCTGTGTTTATGTATATTTGTTTTTGTTCTGGTATTATATAAATCTTATCCTTGGAGTTCATTTTGGCTGTTTTTGTTTTTGTTCTTTATCCCCCCCCTTGTCATTTACTTTTGTGGGTCTTTTTCTTTGTCCATTTTTGTTTGTATACCTTATAAATCTTACCTTCGGGGCCTATTCTGACTGGGTCTTCTCTTTTCTCTCTCTCTCTTCTCTGTTTTTCTTCTCTCCCGCTTTTCTCCTCCTCCTCCTCCTCCTCCTCCTCCTCCTCCTCCTTCTTCTTCTTCTCCATTTCTTTTTAGTGGTGACTTCCAATTGCTCAGAATCATTCCAGGGTGCATGTTGCCTGGATTTAAGTTGATAGATTCAGCCACACATCCCCTCAACCACCTCTCACCAAATGACTAAGAGGAGGAATACCCAATAGAGGAAAAATTCAAAGATTGTGCCCTCTCCATCAGAACTAATTGATATGGACATAAAAAGTATATTAGAAAGAGAATTTAGGGAAACAATTGTCCAGGCTAGGTTGGAGAAAACCATTAGTGATAACATGGAATCTCTAAGGACAGAAGTGAAAGCCACCTGGGAAGAAGTTAAAAATGCTATCAATGAGATCTAATCTAAGTTAAATACTCTAAGAGGGTAACTGAGGCAGAAGATAGAAATAGTAATCTAGAGGATAACCTGATAGAGAAAAAAGATCAGGAAGAGGCATGGAAGAAACAGCTTAGAAACCATGAAAACAGAATTAGGAAAATAAATAACACCATGAAACATTCCAAAGTCAGAATTATTGGAATCCCTGAAGGTCACAAGAAAGAAAGAAGACTAGAAGATATAGTTAAACAAATTCTCAATGAAAATTTTCTCAGTCTGGGGAATGGAACCACTGTTCCTGTCCTAGAGGCAGGAAGATCACCCCCCAAGATCAACAAATCTAGAAAGACCTCAAGACACTTAGTTATGAGACTGATGAATCATAATTTTAGACAGGAGCTCCTGAGGGCAGCTAGTGGGAAGAGATTCCTTAGGTACACAGGAAGGTCCATCAGCATAATGTCAGACCTGTCCACAGAAACCTGGCAAACCAGAAAGGGCTAGCAAGACATATTCAGGGCACTAACTGAGAGGAACATACGGCCAAGAATACTTTATCCAACAAGGTTGACATTCAAAATGGATAGAAAGATAAAGAGCTTCCAAGACTGGCAAGATATAAAAGAGTATGTGATCATCAAGCTGGCACTACAAGAAATATTAAGGGGGTTTCTATAAAAGAAGAAAGAAATCAAGTGACATAGAACAGAAATTTACAGAGACAATCTATAGAAACCAGGACTTCACAGGCAACATGATGTCAATAAAAATGTACCTTTCAATAATCACTCCCAATGTGAATGGCCTAATGCTCCCATAAAATGGCACAGGGTTGCAACTTGGATAAAACAACAGGAACTATCCATATGCTGTCTGCAGGAGATCCATTTAGAACCTAAAGATACATCCAGACTTAAAGTGAAGGGATGGAGAAGAATCTTTCATGCCAATTGGCCTCAAAAGAAGGCTGAGGTAGCGATTCCCATAACAGATAAATTAGATTTTAAACTAAAGACTGTAGTCAGAGATACAAAAGAACACTATATCATTCTTAAAGGGTCTATCCACCAAGAAGATCTAACAATTGTAAATATTTATGCCCCCAATATGGGAGCAGCCAACTATATAAGACAATTGTTAATCAAGATAAAGAGTTATATTGATAGGAATACATTAATAGTAGGGGATCTTAACATGCCCCTCTCAGTAACAGACAGATCATCTGAGCAGAAAATCAATAAAGAAGCAAAAGCATTGAATGATACATTGGTCCAGATGGACCTCATAGATATATACAGAACATTCCACCCAAAACCAACAGAACACTCCTTCTTCTTGAGTGCACATGGAACTTTCTCCACAATAGACAACATATTGGGTCACAGATCAGGGCTCAACTGATACGAAAAGATTGAGATTATTCCCTGCATATACTCAGACAACAATGTTTTGAAAATGGAGCTCAACCACAAGAAAAAGTTTGGATGGAATTCAAACACATGGAAGCTAAAGACCACCATGCTTAAGAATGTTTGGATCAACAAGGAAATCACAGAAGAGCTTAAACAATTCATGGAAAAAAATGAGAATGAAAACACATCTATACAAAACCCATGGGATATGACAAAGGCAGTCCTAAGGGGGAAATACATAGCCATTCAAGCCTTACTCAAAAAAATGGAAAAATCCAGAATATACCAGCTCTCTTTACACCTTAAATAACTGGAGAATCAACAGCAAATTAAGGTAACCCCCACACAAGAGGGAAATAATCAAGATTAGAGCAGAGATCAATGGGCTAGAAACTAGAGATACGGTAGAACATATCAATGAAACTGGAAGCTGGTTTTTTAAAAGAATCAATAAGATCGATAAACCATTGGCCAAACTAATCCAAAAGAAAAGAAAGAAGACCCAAATTAATAAAATTATGAATGAAAAGGGAGAGGTCACAACTAACACCAACGAAACAGAAACAATCATCACAAATTATTATCAACAGTTATATGTCAGTAAGTTAAGCAACCTAGTTGAAATGGATGCATTCCTGTAAACCTATAAACTTCCAAAACTGAATCAGGAAGAAACTGATAACCATGAATAGACAAATATCCAGAAACGAGATTGAAGCAGTGATCAAAAACCTCCCAAAAAACAAGAGCCCAGGACCTGACAGATTCCCTAGGGAATTCTACCAAACTTTCAAAGAAGAAATAATACCTATTCTCCTGAAGCTGTTTCAGAAAATTGAAGCAGAAGGAAAACTTCCAGACTCTTTCTATGAAGCCAGCTTTACCCGATCCCCAAACCAGACAAAGACCCCACCAAAAAGAATTTCAGACCAATATCCCAGATGAGTACAGATGCCAAGATTCTCAACGAGATCCTAGCTAATAGGATCCAATAATTAAGAAGATTATCCACATGACCAGGGGGGATTTATCCCTGGGATGCAAGCATACTTCAACATTCACAAGTCAATCAGTGTGATAGAACAAATCAGTAAGAGAAGAGAGAAGAACCACATGGTCCTCTCAATTGATGCAGAAAAAGCATTTGACAAAATACAATATCTGTCCTGGTTAAAATGATTCAAAGTGTAGGGATAGAGGGAACATTCCTCAGCTTCATAAAATCTATCTATGAAAAGCCAAGCAAAAATCATCCTCAATGGGAAAAAGCTGACAGGCTTCCCTCTGAGATCAGGAACACGACAAGGATGTCCACTCTCACCACTGTTGTTCAACATAGTATTAGGAGTCCTAGCGACTGCAATCAGACAACAAAATGAAATAAAAGATATTCAGATTGGCAAAGAAGTAGCCAAACTCTCTCTCTTCACAGATGACATGATACTTTATATGGAAAACCCAAAAGACTCCACTCCCAAACTACTAGAACTCATACACCTATTCAGTAATGGGGCAGGATACAATATCAATGTAGAGAAATCAATTGTTTCCTTATACACTAACAATGAAAAAATAGAAAAGGAAATATAGATATGAAAATATAGAAAGAGAAATTAGGAAATTGATTCCATTTACTATGATACCAAGAACCATAAGATACCTGGAAATAAACCTAACCAAAGAGGTAAAGGATCTGTACTCAAATCACTATAGAACACTCCTGAAAGAAATTGAAGAAGGCACAAATAGATGGGAGAGCATTCCATACTCATGGATTGAATAATAAATGTTGTTAAAATGTATACACTGTCTAGAGAAACCTATACATTCAGTGCCATCCCAATAAAAATTCCACCAGTATTTTTCAAAGAGCTGGAACAAACAATCCTAAAATCTGTATGGAACCAGAAGAGACCCCGAATTGCTAAGGAAATGTTGAAAAAGGAAAACAAAACTAGGGGAATCACATTGCTTGGTTTCAAGATTTACTACCAAGCTGTGATCACCAGGACAGCATGGTACTCACACACAAAACAGACACAGAGACCAGTGGACCAGAGTAGAGAGCCCAGATATGGACCTTCAACTTTATGGTCAAATAATCTTCGACAAAGCAGGAAAAAATATCTCTCTCTCTCTCTCTCTCAAAAAATGGTGGTGGGGGGGAAAGTCTGAGATGAGCAACTTCTGAATTATCCAGTGCAGAAATATAAGAGGAAGAGATGGAGATTGGGGTAGAAACAGAGATACAGAAAATGATAGAGATAAAATAGAGAAATAATCAAGAACAACATTTATCTGAGGGACTGTGGGTGGGTTATTGCATAGGAGCTAAATGCCCATGCTGCTAATTAGTGGTAAATATCTTTAGAAAAGTCCTTTTCCAGTGGTAGACCTTGAATGCCACAGTAAGTAATTTGGGCTTTTTCCTCTGCAAAAATGAATCACGTAAGTGTTTCTGAGTAAGGAAATAGTATCCTGAGAATGGTGGTTTAAGAAAATAAATTTAAAAGGTGTCTGATTGGTTCAGTCAGTTAGGATCCCACTCTTGGTTTCAGCTCAGGTCATGCTCTCAAGGTCACAGGATCTAGCCCCATGTTAGGCTCCAAACTCAGTACAGAGTCTACTTTGCCCCTATCCCTCTGCTCTTTCCCTACTTGATCCCTCTCTCAATCTCTCTAGTAAACAATAAAATCTTAAAAGAAAAGAAAAGAAGAGAAAAGAAATTCAATAGAACGATTTAGGGGATTAGACCTTTAAAAATCAGTATATGTATTTATTAAGGTAAAATAATGCAAGAGGATTATTCGAACAGGTTCAATTATCACAAGCAAAACCCACTTAATGTAATCCTTTTCATTCAGGTTCAGGACACAGCAGTTTTCTCCTTGGGTATGACAGAATATTAAGGCATATTTTGCTATGAGAAAAAAGCATTTTATCAGAGGAAAATGTAAACATATATGTAATGAAGTTGCATTTTCACTGAATTTCTACATATACCATAGAGCTACCAATTAAATGTATAGTCAATGCCTGATCCTTGGTGGGCCAATGGTCACCATCAAATATTATTCATCTACTCTTGACAGCTCTTATAATTAGAAAGGAAAAGTTCTATCCATCTGTAATTAATTTCCCTTAGGTATTAAAAACAAATCTAAAGCCTCCTGTTCATGACAGCCACATAAATAAGGCAATGTCCCCTTTCCTCCAAAAGTCTGCTTCTGTGGATTAAATAGTCCCATTTCTACTAAGTATCTGTTATATGATTAGTGCCCTCCTTGTTCACTTGGAAACCTGGATATACTTAATTTTTATCTATTCAAGTCACTTGGATTGTATCTGTTTCCTCATAAACAGAGTGAGTTGGGTGGAACAGTGGTGTTAGAAACATTCGATAGCCTTTTTCAGGATGGGGGATTCAAATACATTAGGCATTTGAACGCAAGGATACTTCAAAATTGTTTTTGAGTAAATAATAAAACAGTTAATTTTAAGTTCCAATGCTATGTTTTTAATGACAGTCTTCTCTTCACAATCATCTGCTATTCTGAACCAGGCAGATACTAATTCTCTTCCTTGGCCTCCAAGCATAGATAAACCGTCATTTTCAGTGCTAAGAAAAGGCTAAGAAACAACATCTTTGCAAAAGGAAAAAACAAAACAAAACAAAGCAAAACTATGAAATCCCACTGATACGTTATAAATTTGGCTAATACAAGAATAAGAAGAGAAACAAAGTCAAGAGAGTAAAGAAATGGCTCCTAGGTGGCAACAAACAGCAAACATCTATGGTGAAGCTGATGTGTCTAGACAGAAGGTGCTGGATATAGTTACCTTTCTCTTCTTAAAGAAAATCCAAACTCACGGGGCGCCTGGGTGGCTCAGTTAGTTAAGCGTCTAACTTCAGCTCAAGTCAGGGTCTCAGGATCATGGGATGACCCGCCATGTCCGTTTTTGTGCTCAGTGAGGAATCCGCTTGTCCCTCTCCCTCTGCGCCTTCCCCCACATGTACTCTCTCTGCTCTTGTCTGTCGCACATAAATAAAATTAAAAAAAAAAATCCAAACTCTCGATATGACCCCTTCTATTTTATGCTCCGTGAGCAGCCACTTATGTACTTGTGTGCAATAATTTATCTGCAGGAAAGAGAGCAAAATTACGGAGTAATTCAATATGTGCATCTTCAGTTTTACCGGATAATAATTATTTTCCAAATTAGTTGGTTCAATTTATTTCCCATTATTAGAATATAATTGCTCATCTTTCTTTACATATTTGCCAACCCTTGTGTAACTATCAATATTATTTTTCAAATTTATGGGTGCAATATGATGTCTCGTAGTTGAATTTTTTCTAATTTTTCAATTCTGACTACTAACAAGACTGAAAATATTTAAATACATTCCAGTTCATTTTCTATGATTTGCTTGTTCACAGACTTTTAACCATATTCTATTACATAATTTGTTATATTCCTTACTGAATTTTCTGTTTAATTTCTTTTATATCATTTGTATATAGGGTTTTTTCTGTAATTATTCTCTCTAAATTTGTGACTAGTATTTTGACAGGTGTTTTTGAAGTCATTATAATCATATTTTTCAATAATGCCCTGAATGATCTTATCTTTCTTGTTTTAAATTCCTTTCACCTTCCAAAGTTATATACAGCCCTTATATTTTCTTCTGAAATTCTTGAGGGATTGTCTTTTGCATATATCTAATTCATACAAAATTTTATTTTGTGGTCTAGTTTGAATAGAAACATGGTTTTAATTTTTCTCTGGTGGGGGAGGGGAAATGTTACAGCTAAATGAAATTAATAATTTATCTCGCAAAAGTCATTTTGTTTTATATTTGTGCATGTATTCCTTGTCTCTTTTTCTTGTTCCATATATCTGCTTACATATTCATAAGCCAATACTGAACTACCTTAATTATACTTCATTATATTTATACTGATTCTGAATTATAAAATATTTGCAAGCTTTTTCTCCTCAACTATGTTATTAGTTCAAGGAAGACAAACACTGTATCAATATTTTTAAATATCTGTAATTAAGGCACCTGGCTGGCTCAGGTGGAAAAGCATGCAAATCTTGATCTCAGGGTCATGAGTTCGAGCCCCACATTGGTGTGGAGATTAGTTAAAATCAGTAAGTAAATTTTTAAATATCTGTAATTAACTAAGTGAGGAAATTTCAAATAACAGAAAACGGAAGGAAAAGAAAGAAGAAAGAAAGAAAGAAAGAAAGAAAGAAAGAAAGAAAGAAAGAGTGTTTTTTCTTTGTTTTAATACTTTTCTAAATAAGTAGGTATGATTTCAGAAAACTGAGTTTGGAAATCATAGTATAATAACAGAAAATCAAAAGCCAAGAAAAGTAACAATAGTGTATTTCATTCCCCAAGTAATTATCTATAAATCAAGGTAAACTATTATGTATTCTGGAAGAGACTTAGTAAAATTATCAGGTTGAGATAAGAACTCAATTTGCTTTGAAACAGACAGGCCTGTCTCTACAACTTTCTAGTTTTGCAAAATGATTGATGTATTTAAACTATTGGCTCATTTTCCTCTTCTGATAAAGAGAATAATAAGGGAATAATATTTACTTTAGAGGATGGTTAAAAAGGTTAAATAAGAAAATAAATACAAAATATTTACTGCCTGGCACACATTTTAAAATAAATACACTCTAATAATTACAAAACCAAATACTTAGAATTGCGAGCATAAAGGATCTCTGCTGGTTAATTCCGAAATGTGTTAAGAATCTGAACAACACATATTAGCCAACCACTTTTTAGGTGTGAATTTATTTTTGTTTTATTTTATTTTTCTATTTCTATATTTTTGAGAGGGAGAGAGAAAAAGAGCACATGTGAGTGGGGGAGGTGCAGAGGGAGAGAAGGAATCTTCAGCAAGCTCCAGGCCCTGCGTGGAGCCCAAAATGGGGCTGGATCTCAGGACCCTGACATGATCTGAAAAGAAATCAAAGTTGGACACTTATCTGAATGAGCCATCTGGTTGTCCATCGAGGTGTGATTTTAAAATGAAAATGGTGATATTTAATAGGTACTTTTTTTACTAGTTAAAAATGAATATAGTCATTTTGGGGGGGTGTATATATGTATTCTGGCAGTGTAGGATAGTTTTTTAAAAAGATATCTTAGGGTGACTAAAAACAAACAAACAAACAAACAAACCTCCATAGTAAGGATTTCCTCTCCAATTACATGTTTCCTGAACAGATGTAGATTGACTCTAACTTATCCTTTCTGGGATAATAAAACAAATTTAGAGAGGTAAATTGGTGAGTAGATAGTTCTGATCTATCACAGAGCAATGTAGATACTCCAATCTGGTCTTTTCAGAGAAATGTAACCTACAAAACACTTCATCAGAAATATTGGTGATTATTCAAAGAATGATTATTTTTTTAGGTAATCAGGATTATTTTAACATATTCTGTACCATAAGAACTCTTGTGATAGGTAGTAGTACATGTAAAGGATTTTTTTTAATATAGTAGTTGACTTTGGATTAGTATAATGACCCAATTCTCTTCGGTTCCTCTCTTAGTTTAATAAGATTTTTTAAAGCTATTATTAAAATGTGTTTAATTTCAATTGATATTACTTTTATCTATTTTGTTACTTTTTAATAGTTATTTTACTAACAAATTGAGCCATTACTTTAACATGTGAGCCCTGGTGTTTCTGTCTTCTAAGAATAATTTCTTCACTAGATAGATGCTAGTGAAACATTGTCAAAGGTGGAAGAGCCTTCAACACCTCTCAGTCTCTTATCATTCTAGACATAGTTTCACCAAAGAAATCAGGGTCTTAGGTGTTTACTGCACTGACTTGAAATATTATTTCAATACAAAAAGCGGCACACACATATTTATATTTATTCATATTGCCGAATAGCAGAATCAACCAAGATGCTCTTAGATATATGAACAGAAAAGCAAGTGGTACACCCATACAAATGAACACCATCTGGCAATGAAAAGGAATGAATAATCAACTCACATAACAACTTGGATGACTCTTAAATATTACTAAACAGAAAAATGTCTGAAAAGGCTATGTACTGGAATGATCCTATTTGCATGACATTCGGGAAAGAGGAAAACTATAGAAATGAAAACAGATCAGTGATTGCCAGGGTTGATGGGAAGGAGAGTAGTGACTGAATCCATGAAATATAGGGGATATCTTAGATAAGTGAACCTGTACGCCGTGGCAATGTAGTGGTAGTGACATGGCACTTACCTTTGTCAATACCTGTAGAACCTTAAAGAAAAAATAGTGAAACTTAAGGTATGCAAATTTAAAACTAAATAATGAATATTTGATATAACCTCACTGACTAAAAGGGAAGTGCTGACATGAGTGTAGAGTTTAAGACTAAATATAAGGAAGTATATATAAGACCTGTACTCTGGAAAAGTTGCTCCCCATGGGGATATGAATGAACAATTCTGAAACCACTATCCGTATATACTGGCAATAACAAATAAATAGAGGGGTGGAGGATATGGGATCCAGGGATCTTACTGCTGGCGTGTGAGATAATACAAAAGCAAAGAAGAAAGCTAGAATAAATCAAGGTGTACTAAATCACAAGTGGAGATATCAGTGTGAATTTGTGTTTAGTTTAACATAGACTTATACGCATATAACACAGAGAGAAATAACCACAGATGTATGTGTATACATGAGTTAGTGCACACGCATATATCTACTAACTGTTCACTGAGATGACCTGAAAGTAATGGCACTTCTATGGGAATGTGGACATGCAGCATGGAGATCTTGGTTTCTAATGCCACTTTTTAATAAAAGGAATCTGGGCTAACTGGCAAAATGACTATTCTTGGGGTTAGGACAGAAGGTATATGAGCCTTGTGGTGCCAGAGTGTAAAGAAATGCTCAAAAAATAAGAGACTAAAGATATGTTAAAGAGATACAGACACTAACTGAAGGAACTTCCAAAGGCCATATATGAAACAATTGATACAAAATAATAATAACACTTCTGCTGCTGCTGCTGTTGCTGGTGATGATGGAGGCTATATTAGATTACAAACCAAACATAAATGATTTAGAACTCCATACTGATATAAATAAATAATTGAATGAACCAATGAGGTAGCAAGGGGGAAGAATAGACACATTTCTTCAGAAAAATTCTAAATTCTAAGTAATTTATGTAAATATTACCATCTCAAGGAGGTGGTTCACAATTCTTCATGCTTTTGTATAGGCTGCACATGGTGATTTGTTACCAGACACAAGAGTACAAAGGAAAAGAGCAACTTTACCCAGCAAACACTATCTCAGCCAGGTAATGGAGACTAGTAACGGTAATTCGGTAAAATGGTAAAAAAAAAAACCTGGTAAAACGGTAATTGATAGTATGTATCCCTGCTATGATGTGATGGGAATGATACTTCTTCTTCAAACCCCCTTCCTCCAGGCTAATCATGAGAAAAATATACTATTCAAACTCAAGGATAGCCTACCAAATAGCTGACTATTACTCCTCAAAACTGTTAGGGTCATCAGAAGCAAGAGAAGTCTGAGAGACATTCATGATATAAATAAATACTAGGTAGACATGCCAACTAAATCTATCTATCTACCTATCTATCTATCTATCGTCTATATAAAATGTAGTATAGTAGATGGGATCCTGTGACAGAAAAAAAGCTATTGGGTAAAAACTAATAGCTTTACTTAATAAGAGTGGACCAATGTTAGATTTTTGGTTCTCACAAATTTACCACACTAGTGTAAAATTTTAATAGTAGGGGGAATTAAATATAGGATGTACAAGATACCCAAAGACACATACACTATCTTTGCAACTTAATTTTTTTTTTATTTTAAAGATTTTAAGTTATCTATTTGATAGACAGAAATCACAAGTAGGCAGAGAGGCAGGCAGAGAGAGAAGAGGAAGCAGGCTCCCTGCTGAGCCCTGGGATTATGACCTGAGCCAAAGGCAAAGGCTTTAACCCACTGAGCCACCCAGGTACCCCAATCTTTGCAACTTTTAAGCAAATCTAAAATTATTGTAAAATAAAGTTTATTAAAAAAAAAAACCCTCTGTGGACAAAAGAACAGGAGATAAATAGTTATGAAGGTCAATTATTTTCTTTATATTGCACCAAAATGTAGCTAATTATTGTTATTAAGCATAACTAGATGTTTGAAATAAATTCAAAACAAGGCCTGTAGGATTAAATATTAAATGAGGGAGAGCAAATGTATTTCTGTTTTTTAACTGATGGAAAAAAAAATATTTAATGAGAGAGAAAAACTTATAATAAGGTAAATACTTCAAAGTAAAATAAAGATTAATCTTCCTGAGAATATTGGGTCAGTTTACCAATATCAAATCAACAGAGAAAAAATAGAATATTTGGACAGATTTAATCGTAGTATTTCAACATAATAAATTTTTATAATTCTCAATCATGAGTAACAAAATAAATATATCACTAAATATGTCCAAACTCTAGCACACAAGTAATTCATGTATGGTAAAGGACTGAGACAGGTTTTTTTAAATCATATATTAAAAATTGTTTCTCAAATTTATAGTTTAAACTTTGCTAAACTATATATTTTAGGAATTATTTTGCATAAGATGTAAAGATACATTAAAGCTCTGATTGAGTTTAAGCAATATGTATTATTGAAAAATCTCAAAGAGAGAAAAAGAATCTGCTATAGAATGTACCTTGTTTTGTAGGGGTGTTTTTAGATTAAGATGGGTGAACAAATCAATTCAAAACATTTCATATGGTGCAACATTTACTGGAAAGTCTCATCATTTCTCTCTACATTAATGATTCCACTACAATCTAAAATATGTTTAAAGTAACAGTAAAGTTGACATCAACAGCAAAGTGAGATTAATTGATATTGAGAGCAAAATGATTATTGAAGTCTTCAAAGTGCATAGATCTGGAAACCTTTACTATTATAACCTCCTGCCTTTCTAATAAGCTGCAAATGCAGCAGACATAATAAGCAAAAATCAATTTAATAATTCAAAATGAGTTAAATATTCTAACCACAGTTTTTATGGTTACATTAATTGATTTTTAAAAAAATGGCAAAAACACAAACTTGAAGCATTAACCCAAAAGGATCTGAGGTCATTTCCAAGTCGATGTGATTAATGATTTCAGGTTCATCAGTACTTAAATTTGCAAAATGGGAGTGTTGCGCTGCAAAATCAGAAATGCTAATGTTGGTCATATTTCACCTATGGTTTTCAGCCTTCATTTAGGGCATATCTGTTTTCATTCTTCCATTTCTTAAATAGTTCAGTGACTCCCCATAATCCATGGCTTGATGTTGCAGCTGTGTTCCAAAGACTTCTGTTGGTTCCTGGCACTATCCTCAGAAGTTGAAGAATTATCAAAATTATTTTTGTTTTGTCTTCACATTAGAAAAAATATTACACAACCAGCACACACATACACACCTCGTCAGTGCTGCCATATAATTTCCATTCTTCAGTTCACATTAGTGTTTAAAATCTCCCTGGCACTAAGTAGAGTTTTTTTTTAATTGGCAAGGCAATGAAAATTAATATCTTTGAATTTAAATATATGAATGCCATATTTATAACACATTACAACATTATGCTAAATAAAAATTGATTTGACTGATATAGAAATAGGGAAATGTGATATATAATTTGAGGCATAATACAAGAATGCAGAAATGTAAGCATTCCAAAAACAAAATACCTACATATTTTGTTAGACATTCATATTTTGAAAACATATGTCATAGTTATTGATTTATAGGAGTTCATTAACTCAGCAATAAAATCTCAAAGAAAAATTTTCTATAAAAGACTTAATATATGTGTTTAGAGATTGCCCATTAACACAATGACTTAGTTGTTAATAACAATTTTGTCAATGAGAATCACACTATGTCTAGTAATAAACTAAATTGATAGCACTAAAAAATACATTTCTACTTTAAGTCTAACATCTGCAATTTAGTTTCCACAAATCAACATTAACTATTATAGTAAATCTTATGCTGCTGAATTCTATTTCTTTTTAAGTATCCTTTGTCTTTAATTTATGATATATGTTGAGTTCATAATTATATAAGGACTACATGTTAAAATTTTAAATAAAAAATTAAGTGTGTATATACCTAAATAAAATTATAACACATATTGTAATTGTACTATGACAGCATTAGAAGGTCTGTGAGAAATAATACTGAGGTGATTAGGGCAGGAGAATAGTGCCCTCAAGGAGATGGTTGGGGCTCTGGATTCACTGATATGTATCTGAAAAAGGTACTGGCTGGCAAGTTGCTTTTCATCTCTAGGAACTGGCTTACCCTAGAGGATGTAGTCCTTCCAGGGTCAGCAAGGACTCAGTTGTCAAAAATCAGAATACAGAAAATAAAGATATAATTAATACAATATGGACATAAAAGAGGATGTTATCCAAAAAAGAAGACATGGCTAATTATAAATTGGGGAAATAATACAAAAGGTTTTCTAAATAGGCGGTCCCCAAAATATATTGAGAAGTGAACAGGATTTTCCCAGTCTCACAGATAGGAGTTTGTGTCTGATGGAAAGAAATCAGTGATGCAAAAGCAAAATAAGAAAAATAATTGTTTAGAGGCATATTGGAAACCCTGGGAGCTGTAGGGTATGGCTGAGGAGTCAGTTTGTGCCCAGAGAGGAATTCATGGACAAGAGTATTAAATTACAATTCCTCTCCAAACTAGAAATTGTTTCCTCAGAAAAACAAATTAGAAGGAATCTGTATCACACGCCTTCCTTCTAATTTTCCAGTATCCTCCACCAACCTGACTACTAATCTTTCTGAATTATGATCTGACCCTGTGGAGGATGCCTAGCTCCTAGTTTGGGCAGATCAATGACAACAGAGCTAAACTACCCTAGTTTCTGCATTGATGCCATTTCCCTACGTGTACTTCAAATGTTTATTTAATGCAGTGACTGAACCATTCTCTCATGAATTAGGAAGAACACATCCAATTATCCCACAATCAATTCTTCCCTCTAGACTTATGCTGACATGGTTACATGTGGAAAACATTGTCTGTGAAACTGGATAATTGAGCAGAGAAATGTTGCAAAGGTACCACATGACTTAAAAAGAAGCAAGAAAAAATATATATATAACAAAATCTCTGTCAAGGAAATATAGAGTAAAGAAATAATACTTAAACTAGTATGGACTTCTTCTCGGCTACTCACTTTATCAACATTATTTTGTTCTTATAACAAATCTTTAAGTAGGCTTCATTCCTGAATGTGAAATAAGGTTACCGTGTAAGGATCCCCTGAATGCTTGCAAACATGCACATTATATCTGGGGACTCGGCCCCAAAGAATTCTGATCCTCCAGGCCTTTCATGGGGCAAAGGAGTCTGCATTTTTAACACACATTGTAGATTGTAAAAACACAGGTTCCTGTGGCCCATATTTTGAGATATACTGGATTAATCATTTATCAGTATCCTACAATAAGTAGTGGACTTCCTTTGAGTCCAATATTCATTCTTTTTCTCCTCATGATTTCAGAAGAAAGTATTTTCTCAGAATATTCCAAACATAGCCTTTTTTTAATATAAGTTCTGAAATTATTTATGAAACCTGTTCCTTTATACAAGAGTAGACATAATAGAAGCTATGATGGGGTCAATTGTTCTTTGTCCCAAATAGGAAGATGTATCAAGATTATTCTCTAGATTTCAAACATCTAATTACCCTTATTTTAATGATTTTCCTCCCTATTACAGGTCTAGAGAATTAACTATTTTTCCTAGAGATACAGAGGAAAGCATAAGATAAAGTAAAGCAGTATTATCCCATGTCAAAAGTTATACACAATTAGTTGAGTAATATTGTTCTAGTCTTTGATCACTGTGATTCTACTTATAGGAATGTATGGGAATAATTCAAAGAATAGGAAGAGCCATATGTATGTTCATATGTACTTGTTTAAGCCAACAAAATTCAACAATATAGAAATAGTGACTTAGAAATATAGAAATGCATTCAATGACTGGAATAGTTACCAGGCAGTAACTCTAATTATAATCCATGTGTCTATATGGTAAAACCGTAAGCAATAGTAATTTTTTAAAGTAAGATACATGTATGTAATTAGTGGTTTTGACTATAACAAATATATGTATACATTTCAGTAAAAACTAGAAGCTGCAACCAAACAAATAAGCAAATAAAGAAATATATTATGAAATCCATTACCAAATATGATTGAAGTATGGGAGAAATTGAAGATCTTTCTAATTGATTTTTGAGCAAAACATAGACAAAAACATGGGAAAATGTGAGGAAAAAAAGAGAAATCAACAGATAGAAGCAGAGAGCATATTCACCCAACCATTCACCTTTGATTATTCAACCAACACAAATTCACAGCACTGACTATTTAGTAAGATTAGGAGGGGAAATAAGGGACTCCATCAATATTTATTGAGTTTTTCTAAGTTCCCACTTGGCAGGATTACACTCTTGGTTTTCCTAACACTCTTAACAGTTCAATATGCAGCCTTGGTCCATTTGTTCCTGCTTATAATCATGTATTCAACAGATCCTTAATGAACACCAGCTATGTGTGATTTCCTGTTCTGAATATGGGTTTGTTGTAGTGCATACATTATATTCGGTATCTGTCTGTCCTCAAAGAGATTTATTTTAATTAGAGGAGAAAGGCAGTAAGTAATTAAGTAAGTAAATAAACAAATATGACATGGATGTTGATTTGTATGGTGTAGGAAATAAGTGAGACTATAAAGAAGGAAACTGAAGTAGCTGGATATTGGTGAGTCAAGTCTCCTTGAAATGATAGCATTTAAACTATGACTTGAAGCATTTTTCCACATGCTAAAAACAAAAACAAAAACAAAAAAACCCAACAACTTAATTAGATTAAGCCACCTGCACTTATATAAGCATTTAAAACCCATGTGTATTAGACATACAAATAATGTGTATTTTATTCACAGGTTATTTGTCTGTGAATGTCTAATTTAAATAAGAAGTCCACTTACCACTTTTGACATGGAGCTTTAGATGAGAGACCAAAGAGAAGTAGAAGTGCCTCTTTTTATCAATGGACACTCAATTCCTAAAGAAATGATGAGAAAGTCATTAATTGGAACATAGATTTGAAATTTCAGAATCAGATACAACCAGCCAGAGTCTGGTATTGCACACTTTGAACTTTTATTACTTTATAATTAGTTTCTTCTTGGGCTCCACTCATGTATGTTAGCAGACCTTGTAATAATACTGAAAATCAACTAATCTTTTCTCTTTATTGAATCAGATCTTGAATCTCACATTGTTGAACTCCTTGTAATAAATATTGGATGTTCTGGAGATGATAGTTTTTGGCTCCACATATCTGTAACAATCAAGGGTATTTTACATTTATTCTCTGCTTGGATACTTCCTAGAAAGCAAATCTAATGATTGTTGTGTGCTTAGCATGATCAAAGAGAAGAGAATTGAGAAGAAATGGTAGGAAAAGAGATGGGATTATAGATGAACAGTCTCAACTCCTACAGCTTAGAGTAACAAGAATGAATGAGTTTTCCAAGGATTAAGTAGACCAAAGGAAGATAGCTATATTTGAGTGCTCTTACAACTTACCATATTAGAAAAATATCTCCCAGAGTAGTCCCTTAGTAGCAAGAACCCATTGGGGATTTTACTGAAGAGATACTGCTAAATGAAGGAGATAGGACTTGGACTATCTTTCTTAGGCTGAGCCATAGTAGAATGATAGCCCTTCCACGAATCTGTATGAAGTGCCCATAAGACAGATGACATTTTGATGGTACCATGTCATCAGGCATGAATGGCCAGATGATTGTCAAATCAATAGCAACAATTGATAAAGTATGAAAGCACAAATTAAATTAGAGACATCCATCTTCTTTCCACTCCTATTTCAGAGTAACCAGAAACTCTCAATCAGAAGGGCAAGGATATTGTCCAGTAGTTTCATTAGTCCTCCTTCCCATCTTTTACATCAAGGCAGGACAAGGTATGGAAGGTGGACTAAGGCCCTACCACACCGTACTTATTTTCAAATCTTTCAAGTCCTAAAGCTGTGTATAGAGGGGCAAGAGGAAGAATGGAGATTGGATTTGAGAGTAATTCTTTAAGTAAAGTAACTTGTGTCAAATGATTCAAACTGCACATGATAGCTTTTTTTGTTTGTTTGTTTTTAGGAAATATATCAAATGCTTTATAAAATGTACCTCAACTGGTATCAGCTGGTATCTTTCCATATAGATTTTCCATATAAACTTTCCATATAGACTCCAAAATAGTCTAAACAGTTCTGATTCCAACTAGCTTCTTGATCTCCATAACAAACAAAAAGCACTGAGAAATCCTTCTTTATAACTTTAAAGCTACATTATATAAAACAGATAACTTCAAGTGATTAGAAGGGACACATGCATCCCAATATTTATAGCAGCATTATCCACAACAGCCAAAATGTTTAAAGAGCCCAAATGTCCATCAACTGATGAATGGACAAAGAAGATGTGGTACACACACGCATGCACATGTGCATGTGTGTGCTGATGAATATTACTCGGCCATCAAAAAAAGAAAGAAAGAAAGAAAGAAATTTTGCCATTTGCAAGGACGTTAATATTCAGAATTTAAGTGCATTACACTAAGTAAAACAAGTCAGTCAGAGAAAGACAAATGCTATATGGTTTCACTAATATGAAGAATTTAAAAACAAAACAGATGAACATAGAGAAGGGAAAGAAAAATTTAAAAAAATAAAATAAAACAGAGAGGGAGCCAAACCATAAGAGACTCTCACCTGTAGGGAACAAACTGAGGGTTGCTGGAGGGGGGATGGTAATTGGATGACGGGTATTAAGGAGGGCATTTGACGGAATGGGTGGGTGTTTTATGCAATTGATGAATCACTAAATTCTACCCTGAAACTAATACTACACCAAATGTGAACTACCTTGAAATTTAAATGCAATTTTGAAAACAAACAAACAAAAAACAAAAAACAAAAAACAATTTTATTCTCTTATTCTAAAACAGGATAGTGGAGATGGAGTTCTAATAATGTAGGCAAGAAACTAATTGTTTTTATCTTTTCTCCCTGAACTCTTTTTTTTAAAAATAAGATTAATTTGTTTTATTTAAAGTTTTGGAGGAGTCACTTTGGAGATCACAAATGGATATGAAATTGGATGTCATGTTCCTGCTTCCTCTGGCTGAGATTTTCTCACTCCTTCCACTCACCTCGTAATAACTCCAGTCTCCCCATACTTCAAGGTCTGACTCAAAAGCTCCCACTCCTCCATCACCTTAGCAGAATCAGTTCTGATTCTGAACATCTAATAACTCCTTACATTTTCTTTGAAATCATTAAATTAAAGTAAGTGATAATAATTAAAGTTATTTTGCGAATGTCTACTCTGACCCTGGAAAATGTATTTGATTTATTTACTTTTTAATTTTCTCATTTATAAAAAAGGGGACAATAATATTATCTGCTTCAGAAGTTGTTTGCATAAATTATGACAACACAGAGCACTAAGCATGGTAACAAAAATTAAGAATAATAAGTACTAGATGGATGTTAGCTATTATTACTTTGGGATGGTATATATAACTATTGAATATCTGCTTTCACCTTCACTAAAGAATTAGGGATTTTAATACATTTTCCGTTCTCATGAATTTATTTAAAGTAATGTTTTTTCCTCATATCCTTTCTTGAACTCACTGGAAGGTCAGCTAACAGTATCATAACTTTATTAACTTTCTCAAACTCTTCTGATATGTCTGGCTTTCAGGAAACTGGGATAATTTTTAAAAAGCAAAAATGTATAATTGAGTCCTGACTGGAGGATTTAGGGGTCCTCCTATTAATAAATTACAAAAGAACCAATGCAAATCTATCATACACTATACTGAGAGTGAAGTCCTCCTACCCTGTAATATGGATAGAACATGTGTTTTATTTACCTTGAAGGATATCTGAAAGTATAAGAAAAAATGTCTATAAAGTTTATACTTTCTAGACCAAAAATGTTATTTATTCAAAACACATTAGTTATTTATAGCTGCATTACCTGATAAAAAATGGAAGCCTTGGAGTGCATTTTTTTTTTCTGTAACACAAGAAATAGTCTGCATACTTGTTCTTTATAATAGAAGACAAGTTTTTATCTTCAGTATGAAAAAACATTATTGTAAAAGGGAATTTACTATTCCTTTACTATTTCCGCAAAACAGAAATCCTAGATATAGAATATAGCAGGATCAGATTTGAGCCAGTCTGAGGCCCAACACCTCACTAAAAGGAAAGCCTTGCCTGGGCCAATGAGAAATTAGCAGTTCACACTTTGAAAAGGAAATTGAGGGAATAATCAATCTTCTGTAGTAAGAGCAGGGTTAAAGAGTATATTTTGAAATAACTTTGAGTTTATAGCAAATATTAAGAACTTATTGAAAACATAGAGAAAATCTCAAATGAGAAAAATGGTGGTGTGGCTGATATCTAAGAGTAGGAGAAAGGATTAAAGAGGGTCAGTAAAACCTGGATAACAAAAGAAAAATAACTGGTAAGAACTTAGACCTGGCAAGAAAGGAAATTATCATCTTAGCCAGACTCACAGAAGAGATATATAAAAGCAATTTATGGAAAAAAATACTAGAAATCCAATTCTAGAATACAAGTACTAAAGTATCAAAACAAATCCTTTTAAGTTTGTGTTAGGGTACTTAAGGTGAGAGTATTCATGCTTATAATTCTATATTATTTATATATTATGCTGCATAATAGTATCATCAATTATAATTGCCATAGGGATCTCATAAATTCTTCCACAAACTGTACAAGCACTTTAATAAGAGTATATTAGAAGGAGTCAAGATGGCAGAGAAGTAGCAGGCTGCGACAACATCAGGTAGCAGGAGAGCAGCTAGATAGCTTATCAAACCATTCTGAACACCTACAAATCCAACAGGAGATCAAAAAGAAGAAGAGCAGCAATTCTAGAAACAGAAAATCGACCACTTTAAAGAAATGGAACAAATAATCCTCAAATTTTTATGTAACCTCGAGAAAAGACCTGGCATAGCCAGAGGAATATTGAAAAAGAAAGCCAAAGTTGGTGGCATCACAATTCTGGACTTCATGCTTTATTACAAAGCTGTCATCATCAAGACAGTATGGTACTGGCACAAAAACAGACAATAGATCAATGGAAGGGAATAGAGAGCCCAGAAATAGACCCTCAACTCTATGGTCAACTAATCTTTGACAAAGCAGGAAAGAATGTCCAGTGGAATAAAGACAGTCATTTCAACAAATGGTGTTGGGAAAATTGGACAGCCACATGCAGAAAACTGAAACTGGACCATTTCCTTACACCACACATGAAAATAGACTCATAATGGATGAAGGACCTCAATGTGAGAAGGAATCCATCAAAATCCTTGAGGAGAACACAGGCAGCAACCTCTTCGACCTCAGCCACAGCAACCTCTTTCTAGGAACATTGACAAAGGCAAGAGAAGCAAGGGCAAAAATAAACTATTGAGACTTCATCAATATCAAAAGCTTTTGCACAGCAAAGGAAACAGTTAACAAAACAAAAGACAACTAACAAAATGGTAGAAGATATTTGCAGATGACATATCAGATAAAAGGCTAGTATCCAAAATCTATAAAGAAGTTATCAAACTCAACACCCAAAGAACAAATAATCCAATCAAGAAATGGGCAGAGGACATGAACAGACATTTCTGCAATGAAAACACCCTGATGGCCAACAGACACATGAAAAAGTGCTCCACATCACTTGGCATCAGGGAAATACAAATGAAAAGCACAATAAGATACCACCTCACACCCGTCAGAATGGCTAAAATTAACAAGTCAGAAAATGACAGATGCTGGTGAGGATGCAGAGAAAGGGGAACCCTCCTATACTGTTGATGGGAATAAAAGCTGGTGCAACCACTCTGGAAAACAGCATAAAGGTTCTTCAAGAAGTTGAAAATAGAGCTACCCAGGACCAGCAATGGCACTACTGGGCATTTACCCTAAAGATACAAACGTAGTAATTCGAAGGGGCATATGCACCCAAATGTTTATAGCAGCAATGCCCACAATAGCCAAACTATGGAAAGAACCTAGATGTCCATCATCAGATGAATGGATAAAGAAGATGTTGTATATGTATACAATGGAATACTATGCAGCCATCAAAAGAAATGAAATCTTGCCATTTGTGACAACTTGGATTGAACTAGAGGGTATTATGCTTAGTGAAATAAGTCAATCAGAGAAAGACAACTATCATATGATCTCCCTGATATGAGGAAGTTGAGAAGCAACATGGGGGGTTTGGGGGGTAGGAAAAGAATAAATGAAACAAGATGGGATTGGGAGGGAGACAAAGTATAAGAGACTCTTAATCTCACAAAGTAAAAGAGACTCTTAATTTCACTCTTAACCCTCACTGAGGGTTGCCAGGGGGATGGGGGTAGGGAGAGGGTGGTTGGGCTCTGGACATTGAGGAGGGTATGTGCTATGGTGAGTGCTGTGAAGTGTGTAAACCTGGCGATTCACAGACCTGTATCCCTGGGGCTAATAATACTTTATATGTTAGTTAAAAAAAGAGTATATTCTAAATATTATAATATTATATATATTAATATATATAATATATATTTATATTAAATATAATATACTCTATATATTAAATATATAATATAAATATATATTATATAATATGAATATATTATAATATATATACATTATGTGTATAATATTTTATATATTTATATATAATACATAAATATATTATAAATAACTTACAGAAGATGAAATTAAGAGGAAGAGAAATTTTTATTTAAAAGTCTCATAGATAATGAATATTCTCTCTCCTATTCATAAAATTACAAGTTATTTTCATGGAAATAGAAGGGTTAAACAAGGTCCACATGATTCTTACAAAACATAATTGGTTATTCAGGGTAGAAAAACTAGGAAAGGCAAAATCCCTTATAAAATGCTATTTCAATAACGCTCATCTCTTTCTTGGATATCTGTACATTTTACACTGACCTGGAAACAATTATTTTGACAATTTTTATTTTACTCCTCTTTTTCAGAATAGGTATCTCCCAGAGAAACAAGGCTTTATTGAATTTTGGGGGTTCCTAGAAGAGTGTAGTTTGTATTCTAATTCTATTTTAAATGTAAAATATTTAGCACATATATACTTATTAAAATTACAGGCTTAAAAATTTACAGGCTTATTCATTTGCATAGTAACAATAATGCAGATGATGGTAAAGCATGAAATGATTGTTTCCTTACTTAGAAATGAATATGATCTCTAGTGTTTAAATGAAGGCATAATTTATTTTAATCACATGTATATATAGAAGCTACTAAAAAAAAAAATAAATAAAATAGGAGATTTCCCCATGCATGTATGTGTGAATTTCAAAAGAAAGAAGAAAAAGCAAAGTTTTCATAACTAACAATGTTTATTACTGTTCTTAATACAATGGCAGTAAAATTAATATTACCACTGAATAAATAATTTCCATCTGAGACCATCTACAGGTGTGAATCTATTAATGTAAAACTTAGGCATAATAACTTAATGCTATTCCAAGAGAAGTTAGAGATTAAATTATTTTCTAGACATTAGTTTACTATCTGATATTTTTAGATACCTGTCACTTTTGTCTGTGATAGATTAATGATAAACTAATGCATATCTTAAAATTTATTAATATTTGTGGCCTACTTGCAACATTTATACATTTTACTTTCCTAGTAAATAAACAGAGATTGGATTGAGGACTATAAAAATGAGGATATAAACATCATGATATAAAACAAGTTGCTCCCGGGCGCCTGGGTGGTTCAGTGGGTTAAGCTGCTGCCTTCAGCTCAGGTCATGATCTCAGGGTCCTGGGATCGAGTCCCACATCGGGCTCTCTGCTCAGCAGGGAGCCTGCTTCCCTCTCTCTCTCTCTCTCTCTGCCTGCCTCTCCATCTACTTGTGATTTCTCTGTCAAATAAATAAATAAAATCTTAAAAAAAAAAAAAAAAACAAGTTGCTCCCATCTCAAAAATGAGTAATATGTTTAACATGACATATTATAATGATTTGATTTAACATGTCATCACACAGTTTAACTAATCCCTGTAATATTCTTATAAATAAAGAAGATACATTACTTAAGTATACCTATTATGTCAGTTTTCGTTAGTGTGTAAAACTCTGATGGCATGCTGGAGAAGGCAAACTTTCTTAAGGGAGGAAACTTACTGGAGGGTTGAAATCTGTGTCTTATCATGAAAGCTTTGCCCAAAAATACATTGTATGAGTGAGTAGAGACTTGACATGGTTTACTCAATTTATGGCTATGGTTCCCCTTTATCTTCCAAATCCCATTTCTCAGTGAAACTGCATATGTTTTCCTCCAGAGAGTATACTTTATACCTAAATATAATGTCAGTTTTGAAGCTGAGAAACAATGGGTGATAGGCATTATTTTTATTTTTTCTTATTTTATAACTAAGGCAATTGAAGTTTAAAGAAATTATGGAATTGAATAGGCCACACAGCCCAAAACTGACTAAGGCAGGATTTTGAAGTTACTCTTTAAAACTCTCTTATAAGGTGAATAAAACATCATAGTAAAAAATTACAAATACTCTATGAAAACTGGGAATCAAAATACTACTTCTTCTTCTTTTTTTTTTTTTTTTAATAAATTTTACATTTGACATAGGCTCCACACCCAATATGGGGCTTGACCTCACGGCCCGAGATCGAGTTGCAAACTCCACCAGCTGAGCCAGACAGGTGAGCCAAGATACTTACTTTTTAAAGTGAACAAATGCACTTTGCAATGAAAAGGTAGGAATGAATGCATTATGCCATGACAGGGTAAAGAAGCATGGGAACGTAGGTATTGTAAAGGTTTGGAAGTTTTGATAACCATCCTATCAATGTTAATTCTTGTCATAGTCTTGGCAAATAGGGCACAGATTGAAGCAGATAAGGCATATTGACATTTTTCTTCATGAACTTATATTTTATGTATCTCTTTGTTCTGTGTTTTCTTCATTCTGGCATACAAATATTTTAATTTATTCAGTGAATACTTCATAAGATTATACAGTTGGCCCTTCAGAAACATGGGTTTGAGTTATTTGGGTCCACTTACAGGCACTTTTTTTTTTTTTGGTGCTAAATACAGTACAGAACTGTAAACATATTTTCTCATAATTTTCTTAACAATTTATTTTCTCCAGATTACTCTATTATAAGAACACAGTATACATAAGCATGTAAAATAAGTTAATCAACTGTTCATGTCATAGGCAAGGCTTCTAATCAACAGTAAGCAATTAGCAGTTAAGTTTTGTGGGGGTCAAAGCTACACATGGATTTTTTACCTCAAGGGCACCAACGTCCCTAACCCCACATTGCTCAAGGATCAGCTGTAATATTATCTTGGAGGAGGAGGATGTATGAATTTGAGAAATACAAGTACATTCTTCAAAGTCTGATTTTGTATACATGATGAAAGTAATAAAAGATCAGAAGAATTTTTACGATAGACCAAATCCGTGACCGAGGAGCAAGACAAAGACAGCTGGAGATCAGGGTCTCTCTAATGCAATCACAGTATAGATGTGAACAGAGAAAAAGCTTCCTCACAAGATGATACTGTGCAAATAATCACTAGAAGGGGTCTTGTTTCTGAATAAAGCTAAAAATAATTCTGTCTCTGAGAACTTCCAAACCATACTTCTACGGTTGAGGGTCTTGATCTACTTTACGTATTTATCCAACTCTCCCATCCCAAATAACCCCAAAACAAAAGAAAGTCATCCTAAATTGGTTTTTAACTTAAGGCCTCTGAAAGAAGCAAACAGTCTTTATGTATAATAATACTCAAAACCCAACCTTCAGAAAGTTATCTTAGATGAAGCTTCCAGAAATACAAACTAATAGTAAGAATAAATCTTTCAATTTACAAGGGAAAACACAAGTTACAGAATCATAAGTATAAAAACTAAAATACTGAACATTAATTTTACATTAATTAACATTAATACTGAACATTAAGTATTAGTGAACTATTGAATGATTGAACTATTATTGAATCATTGAATTACTATTGAATTATTATTTATTAATATTGGACATTGATTAACATTAATATTGAACATTAATTGTAAAATATTAATTTTTAAAATTAACATTAATTTTAAAGTGAAAGAAATACCTTACAAAGGAAAAGAGACTATTAGAGTTTTTAAAAGGGACTGTACACACAAATGTGCCCACAGTTTTGCACTAAAACTGCAGTGCATAATGTAAGTGACTCATGTCAGCCTTCTGTGCTACCTCATGTGACTTCAAGGAGAAATCAAAAACAGGAAGAACCAGAAAGCCAGCTAGCAGAAGCATGCAAAGAGTATTTTTAGATAGTCAATTATCAAATGGTTTCACTTACTTGTGGGGCACAAGGAATAACATGGAGGACATTAGGAGAAGGAAAGGAAAAGTGAACTGGGGTAAATCAGAGTGGGAGAGACTGTGGACTCAGAAATAAACACGGTTTTGGAAGGGATGGGGTGAGGGGTGGGTGAGCCTGATGGCAGGTACCAAGGAGGGCACGTATTGCCTGGAGCACTGGGTATGATGCATGAACAATGCACCTTGGAACACTGAAAAAAAAAATAAGGCAAAATTAAGATGTTAAAAAAATAATCAGAATAAGATGACCTAAAGGTCTTTTTCGTGTCTATGTGGAAATCAGAAAACCTTATTTTTACAGCTGTATCAAATTATACTTTGTGACACACAAGTATTTGGAGATCTACTTGTAAGAACAAATGCCCCTTTCCCCTTTTGTATATATAATTTCTTGGCGCTAACAAACTTTGGAGCAGTTCTTCAGAGCGATCTGGAGATTGTTCTGGGCTACAGTCCTCAGTAAGACTACAAATAAGGTGTTTCGTAACCCACTTCGAGGCTGGTTTTCTTTTCTTTTCTTTTTATTTTTTTAAACGATTTTATTTATTTATATGACAGACAGAGATCACAAGTAGGCAGAGAGGCAGGCAGAGAGAGAGGAAGGAAGCAGGCTCCCTGCTGAGCAGAGAGCCTGATGTGGGGCCCGATGTGGGGCTCGATCCCAGGATTTTGGGATCATGACCTGAGCTGAAGGCAGAGGCTTTAACCCCCTGAGCCACCCAGGCGCCCTGTGGCTGGTTTTCTTTAGTGGACACAGAGATGACTTGCCGGAATTCTCTGATTCCTTTCCTGGTTAACCTGAGGCTGCTGGCTGGGCAAGTGCCCATATAAAGGCTCACGTTCCCTGTTTGGGGTACTCTTGTCTGTCTCTCACTCGATGCTTGTTCCAAAGTTCCCTCTGGGATGGCTGGCTGGCTCAGTCAAAGAGTCTGTGACTCTTGATCTTGGCATCCTGAGTGTGAGCCCCGTGTGGGATGTAGATATTACTTTAAAAAAGTAAATAAATAAATAAAAATAAGAAAAAAAAAGTTTCCTGTGAAGTTTGGCTAACTCACCAACAGACATACATTACAACTCCATTTCTGACCCTGCACAGTTCTGCTTCCAACCCATTTCTTTCAAGATGACAGGATCTAATAAACATCTAAAATACCTCAACTTCATCTTGGTCTTCAGTTCTTGAAGACCCAATGTGGAAAAGGAATCAAATGTAATTTTTAAAAACGAGAAAGAATGTGTGTGTCTGTGTGTGTGTGTGTGTGTGTTTGAAATTAAAAAATGCAAAGAGTCGGGCAAATTATAGATTTGACAGGTCCAAGAGGAAACATGAAGTAGGATTCTGGAAACAAACTGAAACGATTCTCTAATCACAATATTGTAAATGGGCTCTTCAGCTAAAAGACAAAAATTACCAGGCTGAATTAAAAAGAAAAGAAAAAGAAAAACTGAGCCCTATCTGTTAATGAGAATTACAACTAAACATAAGGATTAAAAAGATGAAAAGTAACAGGAAGGAAATGTTGAGGGATGGGTCCTTACTAAACCACAAAACACCACAGACCTGTGACAGCTGACATGGCTCGACACCCTGACTGGAACTTTTTGGAAGAAGGTATAGTATCCTGCCTCTCTCTGGCCTTTCCATGAACTCATTTGGGTCCAAACTATTAAACACGACTGATATTTGGGAACATGAGCAACCTATGACATCGCATTCTGAATTGTCCTTTAAGACACAGATTTTGACAAAAAGGAAAATGAAAGACTTTGATTCTGTTGGGGGGTGGCGGGGAGACTGAGAATTCCTTCCATGGTGCCAGTACTTGTCCAGCTTTCGCTGGAGCTCTTGCCTCCTTTCCTCTGTGTCTGGTGTGGACTCCATGTTAATGAAATGTTAAAGGTAACATGCACACATCTAGATAATCCAAGTAATAAAGAATGGGGAGGAAAAAAGTAAAAATCACCACCAGTCATTGTTCACATAGGAAGGTGAGACCTGTGAAGAAACAGAAACTTGAAAGTACTCGAATATCAGTTCTCCCAAATTTTATGCATGACAGATGTCTACCAGTAACAGCAGCCACAGCAAACACAGTATTTTGAGAATTTATTATTACCTTTGCTTCCAAGTAAATTAGATGCATGGTAATTTATACTTGGAACTAGGGTAGGTTATGAGAAATATTAGTAAGTAGAATCTACTAGAAGTAGGTAGTGGCTTTCAGTTCATAATACTGAGCCTACTAAATAGAAATGAAGTTTGGTTATTTTTATTTATGTCTTTACCTTTAAAGTTTTTAAAAACGTTCATAAACATGGTCTCGTAGAGAAGCCAGGAATATTTTGTTTGAATCCTTTGGCTCCTAATTTCTAGTATAATTCCATGCTTTGTTTTGTTTCTCTAAAAAAGTTATTTATTCCATTAGTGTACAATTTCTAATGTCAAAGGCACATTCTGCCTTGCCAAAAGCAAGCTCAATAAGATTTTTAGAGTAGTAAAATGAGATTAAGGTTGAGCCCTAAATGTGGAAAACTACTAATAGAAAATATTATCTTGGTCATGATGACCTTTTCTTTTTATTGGTAAGGTTTAAATTAGAGGGAAGAAAAAAGAATAATAAAAACCAAAGTAAATATTTACTCATACCTTTGAATGTAAGCATTTCCAGTTCCTGTGTATTACATAACATAATTATTGTGCTGGAATTGCGGCACAGAAACATCCTCTTCATAAATAAATACTATTTTTTGTTTAATGACAACAAAAATGAAAGCAATTCAATATTTTGAGTGGGAAGTATGTGTGAATACACAAAAGTATGTATTTTTTTAATTTTTTTAATTAATTTTTTTTTATAAACATGTATTTTTTATCCCCAGGGGTACAGGTCTGTGAATTGCCAGGCAAAAGTATGTATTTTTAAAGTATAGAATACCAGGATATTTTGTGTCCAACTAATGGTTTTATTGATCAAGATACATTATAATTGCATCAGAAGTGTTGTAAGTAATTTACACATTCATTTAACAAACACTTTGAATCACTTATATAGTGTCACACATTTGCTACACTGGCCACCGGGACTTCCATGATGAAGACACACTTCCTCCTTACCCTTGTGAAGCTTCAAGTCAATACATTTTTAGAAATAACAGTGTGTAGTTAGTGCTGACTGCTTTCCGTTCCCATTACCCTTAACAGTTAAAAACAGTTACATATATTTCTTCAATTCTTTCCTCCAATTCAATTATTTTCTTTAAACCATGTCATAGTTTAAAACCATTTCCCTGCTTCTACTAAAATTGTTTCAAGTTCACTCATCACCTTTCATAAGGGGAGGCAGAGTCACAGTGGTGCATGAGGAGAGAGAATTACCAGGCAAAAGTGAGAAGTAGCCCGTGTCAGAGATGGAGGAAGCATGGAAAAGTGTGGACATCATCATAAACTGCCATTGGGGAATGGATCTGAGGCAAATAACTCAATGGACTATGAACGCTCTTAAACAGGGAGGTTACAAGGGCAGGACGGGTGGCTGATGCTTAGGTAATAAATGTATTTAAATAGAGCTTACCTATGCAAAAGTCCACAAAATGTTTCAGAAGTCTTACGCTAGAGACCTTTTGCATGCAGTGCTTATTCATCGTATCTCAGCTCCCTTGGTGAAAATCAGTAACACCCTCCTTTGCTCACACAGCCTTTTGTAAGCGTTCTAATCATAATATCCATCAATCAACTATACATATTTTAGTCTTCTGTCCATGTTTCTGAATTCTACAGCAATCTGTGAACTTTATAGATCAAGAAACTGTGTAGGGGCACCTGGGTGGCTCAGTGGGTTCAGCCTCTGCCTTAGGTTCAGGTCCTGGGATCAAGCCCCACATTGGGCTCCCTGGTCAGCGGGGAGTCTGCTTCCCCCTCTTTCTCTGTCTGCTGCTCTGCCTACTTGTGATTTCTCTCTCTCTGACAAATAAATAAGATCTTAAAAAAAAAAAAAGAAAATTTGTAAATATGTTTACATCTACAATACATCTACATCTACAAAGATAAATGTTAGCTTAACCAAGGTCAAATATTTATTTCATTTTCGAATCCCAAAGATTAATGCATTATCTGGTACATAGTAAATCATTCACTAAATTTATGCTAAATAAAACTAAAGCTATTAGCATTTAATCATAATGATACGATGATAATAATCATAATTCTTGGTATTTTTTTGTTCAAATCTCAGAAATCTTTAGCCCTTGGGAATCTGAAATGTTTGTGTTACTAATTGCTAAGTTATTTATTAGGCATTTAACAATGTCTTATCACCTCTAGTTACAGCAGATGATTTTATTTCAATCTTTTGTTTAGAAGTAGTTTGATCATCAGAGAGCTGGTATGCCAACGCAATGGAACATTATCTCTCTGTAATAGGGAAAGAGGGAGATGTTTATATGATAATATGGAACTGTCTCAACTACATATTTGTATGTGTGAAAAAGCAAATTACAGAACAGTATGTGTAATATTTCACCATTTTTAAAACAAAGGTGACCTTATGGAGAATATGAATATATATATATATATATATATATATATATATATATATATGATTTTGTTTACTTACAAAATAAATAAATAAAAATAAAAACACCAAGAATAGGAAATAAAAACCAACTTGAAAATTTTTATTTATGGGACATCTGGATAGCTCAGTCAGTTAAGCCCCCAACTCTTGGTTTCTGCTCAAGTCATGATCTCAGGGTCATGAGATCAGACTGCGTTGAGGTCTGCACTTAGTCTACTTGAGATTCTCTTTCTCCCCCTCCCATGGTCCCTCCCCCTGCTCATGCTCTCTCTAAAATGAAATAAATAAATATTTAAAATGGGTATTTAACAGAAGAGAGGGAACAGGGCAGAAGGGACAGGGATGGAAGACTAAGATATCTTCATACATTTTCACATACCTTCTGCTTTTTTATCGTAACTTTTAATATACAGAATATAAAATTATAATAAAAATCTCAATTTCAAAACATTGACAATAAACTAAAATGAAAGAACTTTGCTGCATACCAATTACTGACATAACCACAATGAAAGAATACTTTTTTCCAAATGAACTTAGGTATTGTTTTAACTATATATCCTCATAATATATGTTCTAAATACACATATAGCTGCAAAGAAAAGTTAAATCTATTTATTAGTCTGATCATTGAAAATAATACTAATATTAATATCTCAAATATTTTTATAAAATAAAAAAGTATAAATAAATAATTATACTAATGCTAATAGGGATTAACATGCACTTTCAGAAAAAAATGGAAAAAGGATAAATATCAAATAAAATATTAAGAAACATGCTGTATTATTAAATTTGGTTGGGAATTATGAATTTGTTAGTTGTTGTCTTTTCAAAAATACATATTTTCTACTTTCATCAACTGACTAAGTGGAAATGCAATGGAACATAATACCGACGTGTACGCTTCACATAGAGATTGTTTTCTCTATCACTTCTCTCTAAAATAAACCAAAACAGAAAGTAAGATGATCCAGGCTGGGACAGAAAACATACCAGAGACCCAGAAACATGTTGCTATACCTGAAAACAAAGTAAGCAAGGCCTAACGGGGCAAAATTTTAACCATGAGTCCACTTGAAGGAGTTCTCATTAACCAAAGATTTAAAAAATAGAGCATCAAAGGAATAATAATAACTTTATTGCAATGCATTGAAATTTTTAAAAATGAGCTCACATTAACACACACATAAGGAAAAAAATAAACAAGTAAACAAGCATGTGGAGTGAGCACAATTGTAAATAACTATAATAAGAATTTCATAAACTAATATTTTCAATTAAATAGAAAAACTGAAGCATTAACCTTGCCATTACAGTGTAACCTGTCATAGAGTATAAACGTCACTCAGCTGATGAGTAAAAAATCTCTTTTATAAATACATTCGGACTAAAAAAAATGAAGGCATAATAAATTAGAAAATCAACATTTTAAAACCCTTAATAATAGAGTTTGATTATGCCTATCAGTGTAGGAAGCTGCCCGTTGAGAGCTAAAGGGGAAACTTTACAATGGGGAACAATAGTTGTCAGCACCTAAATTCACTGATCAACTTTAATCCAACCAAAATGACAGAGACTTATATCCCAGTGACGTTTACAATATGAAGTATATAGCATAAATATTTCTTTGCTTAGTGGAACCCAAATCTAATCAGGCCATTAGAACAAACACCTATGGATGGCTTTGATGATATTGAGGTATGTGCCCTCTATCCCTACACTTTGAAGAGTTTTGATCAGGAAGGGATGTTGTACTTTGTCAAATGCTTTTTCAGCATCTATTGAGAGTATCATATGGTTCTTGTTCTTTCTTTTATTGATGTGTTGTATCACATTGACTGATTTGCGGATGTTGAACCAACCTTGCAGCCCTGGAATAAATCCCACTTGGTCATGGTGAATAATCTTTTTAATGTACTGTTGAATCCTATTGGCTAGTATTTTGTTGAGTATTTTCGCATCTGTGTTCATCAAGGATATCGGTCTATAGCTCTCTTTTTTGGTGGGATCCTTGTCTGGTTTTGGGATCAAGGTGATGCTGGCCTCATAAAATGAGTTTGGAAGTTTTCCTTCCATGTCTATTTTTTGGAACAGTTTCAGGAGAATAGGAATTAGTTCTTCTTTAAATGTTTGGTAGAATTCCCCCGGGAAGCCGTCTGGCCCTGGGCTTTTGTTTGTTTGGAGATTTTTAATGACTGTTTCAATCTCCTTACTGGTTATGGGTCTGTTCAGGCTTTCTACTTCTTCCTGGTTCAGTTGTGGTAGTTTATATGTTTCTAGGAATGCATCCATTTCTTCCAGATTGTCAAATTTATTGCCATAGAGTTGCTCATAGTATGTTCTTATAATAGTTTGTATTTCTTTGGTGTTAGTTGTGATCTATCCTCTTTCATTCATGATTTTATTTATTTGGGTCCTTTCTCTTTTCTTTTTGATAAGTCGGGCCAGGGGTTTATCAATTTTATTAATTCTTTCAAAGAACCAGCTCCTAGTTTCGTTGATTTGTTCTATTGTTTTTTTGGTTTCTATTTCATTGATTTCTGCTCTGATCTTTATGATTTCTCTTCTCCTGCTGGGCTTAGGGTTTCTTTCTTGTTCTTTCTCCAGCTCCTTTAGGTGTAGGGTTAGGTTGTGTACCTGAGACCTTTCTTGTTTCTTGAGAAAGGCTTGTACCGCTATATATTTTCCTCTCAGGACTGCCTTTGTTGTGTCCCACAGATTTTGAACCGTTGTATTTTCATTATCATTTGTTTCCATGATTTTTTTCAATTCTTCTTTAATTTCCCGGTTGACCCATTCATTCTTTAGAAGGATACTGTTTAGTCTCCATGTATTTGGGTTCTTTCCAAACTTCCTTTTGTGGTTGAGTTCTAGCTTTAGAGCATTGTGGTCTGAAAATATGCAGGGAATGATCCCAATCTTTTGATACCGGTTGAGTCCTGATTTAGGACCGAGGATGTGATCTATTCTGGAGAATGTTCCATGTGCACTAGAGAAGAATGTGTATTCTGTTGCTTTGGGATGAAATATTCTGAATATATCTGTGATGTCCATCTGGTCCAGTGTGTCGTTTAAGGCCTTTATTTCCTTGCTGATCTTTTGCTTGGATGACCTGTCCATTTCAGTGAGGGGAGTGTTAAAGTCCCCTACTATTATTGTATTATTGTTGATGTGTTTCTTTGATTTTGTTATTAATTGGTTTATATAGTTGGCTGCTCCCACATTGGGGGCATAGATATTTAAAATTGTTAAATCTTCTTGTTGGACAGACCCTTTGAGTATGATATAGTGAAAAACCCACCGCAAATATCATTCTCAATGGAGAAAAACTGAAAGCTTTTCCGCTAAAGTCAGGAACACGGCAGGGATGTCCATTATCACCACTGCTATTCAACATCGTACTAGAGGTCCTAGCCTCAGCAATCAGACAACAAAAGGAAATTAAAGGCATCCAAATCGGCAAAGAAGAAGTCAAATTATCACTCTTCGCAGATGATATGATACTATATGTGGAAAACCCAAAAGACTCCACTCCGAAACTGCTAGAACTTATACAGGAATTCAGTAAAGTGTCGGGATATAAAATCAATGCACAGAAATCAGTTGCATTTCTCTACACCAACAGCAAGACAGAAGAAAGAGATATTAAGGAGTCAATCCTATTTACAATTGCATCCAAAACCATAAGATACCTAGAAATAAACCTAACCAAAGAGACACAGAATCTATACTCAGAAAACTATAAAGTACTCATGGAAGAAATTGAGGAAGACACAAAGAAATGGAAAAATGTTCCATGCTCCTGGATTGGAAGAATAAATATTGTGAAAATGTCTATGCTACCTAAAGCAATCTACACATTTAATGCAATTCCTATCAAAGTACCATCCATCTTTTTCAAAGAAATGGAACAAATAATGCTAAAATTTATATGGAACCAGAAAAGACCTCGAATAGCCAAAGGGATATTGAAAAAGAAAGCCAACGTTGGTGGCATCACAATTCCGGACTTCAGGCTCTATTACAAAGCTGTCATCATCAAGACAGCATGGTACTGGCACAAAAACAGACACATAGATCAATGGAACAGAATAGAGAGCCCAGAAATAGACCCTCAACTCTATGGTCAACTAATCTTCGACAAAGCAGGAAAGAATGTCCAATGGAAAAAAGACAGCCTTTTCAATAAATGGTGCTGGGAAAATTGGACAGCCACATGCAGAAAAATGAAATTGGACCATTCCCTTACACCACACACAAAAATAGACTCAAAATGGATGAAGGACCTCAATGTACGAAAGGAATCCATCAAAATCCTTGAGGAGAACACGGGCAGCAACCTCTTCGACCTCTGCCGCAGCAACATCTTCCTAGGAACAACGCAAAAGGCAAGGGAAGCAAGGGAAAAAATGAACTACTGGGATTTCATCAAGATCAAAAGCTTTTGCACAGCAAAGGAAACAGTTAACAAAATCAAAAGACAACTGACAGAATGGGAGAAGATATTTGCAAACGACATATCAGATAAAGGACTAGTGTCCAGAATCTATAAAGAACTTAGCAAACTCAACACCCAAAGAACAAATAATCCAATCAAGAAATGGGCAGAGGACATGAATAGACATTTCTGCAAAGAAGACATCCAGGTGGCGAACAGACACATGAAAAAGTGCTCCATATCACTCGGCATCAGGGAAATACAAATCAAAACCACAATGCGATATCACCTCACACCAGTCAGAATGGCTAAAATCAACAAGTCAGGAAATGACAGATGCTGGCGAGGATGCGGAGAAAGGGGAACCCTCCTACACTGTTGGTGGGAATGCAAGCTGGTGCAGCCACTCTGGAAAACAGCATGGAGGTTCCTCAAAATGTTGAAAATAGAACTGCCCTATGACCCAGCAATTGCACTATTGGGTATTTACCCTAAAGATACAAATGTAGTGATCCAAAGGGGCACGTGCACCCGAATGTTTATAGCAGCAATGTCCACAATAGCCAAACTATGGAAAGAACCTAGATGTCCATCAACAGATGAATGGATCAAGAAGATGTGGTATATATACACAATGGAATACTATGCAGCCATCAAAAGAAATGAAATCTTGCCATTTGCTACAACATGGATGGAACTAGAGCGTATCATGCTTAGCGAAATAAGTCAAGCAGAGAAAGACAACTATCATATGATCTCCCTTATATGAGGAAGTGGTGATACAACATGGAGGCTTAAGTGGGTAGAAGAAGAATAAATGAAACAAGATGGGATTGGGAGGGAGACAAACCATAAGTGACTCTTAATCTCACAAAACAAACTGAGGGTTGCCGGGGGGAGGGGGTTTGGGAGAAGGGGGTGGGATTATGGACATTGGGGAGGGTATGTGATTTGGTGAGTGCTGTGAAGTGTGTAAACCTGGTGATTCACAGACCTGTACCCCTGGGGATAAAAATATATGTTTATAAAAAATAAAAAAAATTAAAGTCTAAAAAAAAAAAAAAAAAAAAAGAACAAACACCTATGATTTTAAAGATGTGTGCCAAAGCATGTACCAGCAAAATGACATGACATAACAACTGTCACTTTCTGCAGAAGAATTCAGCAGGAGGGAAGGGGAGAGAAAGAGAGTGGACGAAGGAAAAAGGACAGAGAAGACAGATGAGACAACAGTCCACGTTGAATTTAGGTGATGGGTATTGGGGGTTCATTGTATTAGTTTCGCTAATTTATGGTATGTTTGAAGTATTTCATGATTTTAAAAAAACTAGTGGGAACACTGAGAGTAAAGGAAACCTATTTTGGTACACAGTATGGGTACAATAGGAGATTTCCTTTAAAATAATGACTGTGAAATTCCAGTAGAATTTTAAATAATGTCAGGGAAATGATTGAAAAACGTTAGCTGAGAATTATCAGTGTTTCAATCTTAGCCAATAAATAAACAAACAAATGCACATATAGAAAACTGAAGACGTCTAGGTAGCAAGCAATGCCTCAGGACCTGAGATTACAAAAGTAACTATTGCTTGGTTCCCATCTTTAGAAAAAGAATAATCTAAAAGTTCCCATCGCTTCTAGAGATAGAGATTAGGAAGTCTTCATCGTAGAAGTCATGGTTAAACACTGTCAAGTTTTTGTGTTTTTTGTTTGTTTGTTTTTGTTTGTTTACAAATTTCAATAAATATCTAAATAAATGTCTCAAAAACCACTCAAAATACTGAAACTATTTTCCATTTTTGCTTTATAATGCCACTTTATATAATTATTCACTTAATAAATTACCCTTTGATAATTTTCTTTTTTATTCAATGATAAAAAATACTGAGCCAATATCTTAGTGATCATGATTTAATTTCTCATATCAATTAAATACACAGATATAAAATGGACTTACAGATTTCTGTAACAGACTTCACAAAGTTCTTACCAAACAGAATAAAAAGAAATGATATAAAAATCTTCAAAGTGATCATGATCAAACTCATTCTTGCACTTTATAGAATGCATTTTGTTGTATTTACAGCTATGGAAATTTGTCTGTCACTTAGGTACCTAATCAAACTGGCAATTATTTTCTTTAGGATCTGTACTGATAGCAAAATAAACCTAGCCATTGCATCGGCATTATAATAGTCACTGAAATTAGACCTCTGAGTGACATTTCACAACAGATAAGGCTAGAGTGCAATGGAAAGTGGTACCTATAAAATTGTGTTGGAACCAAAGTATAAGTGCTGAAGGGCTCTCAAAGAAAACACAATGAAGGAAAAGGAAGCAAACCTTATTTTCATACGTATTTAAGTTTCTTCAAATATTTTAAATGAAGTTTTCGTTCGAAATATGGGCAAACCAATGTACATTAATTTAGGCGGACAATACACTGAAAACAATTTTAAAGTAATAATCTAGACTTTTGTTTCAAAATATTCTGTAATTTTTAAAAGCAACAATAAAAAAAAATTTAAAAAAAAAACCCATGAAATTGACTGAATTTTGTACCAAGTAATATAATACCTTTATCAATAAAAGAGGAGGAGGGTGCTGAGTGTGTGACTATGACTTCACTTCCTGGCTCAGTCCGTGATACGACAGTGTCTACATACCTTGCAGTCAGGAACAATTACGCTCAACAGTGCAAAGAGGAAGAGAGAAAAACCTCAGGTGAGATGGGCCTTCATGGGATTTTCATGGGTGAAGATTACACACTCAGAGGTCCATGACACATGTGGGGAAGGTAAAGATACAAAGAGCCAAATCTGTGGACAGTGAAGATTATTTGAACAAGGGGAAGGAAAGCCCAGAGAGCCAGGCCTCATCTCCTGGAAGAAGACGGTAAATAATCAGGAGGCTCTTTTCAGTTCGTTAAATCAACGAGGAGCCAAAGATTTTTTGTTTTGTTTTGGGAGGTGATCTTATTAAAACTTTAAAGGTTTAGGTCACTACACGTGTGATCACTTGAAATAGGAGAAATAGACCATGCAACCAGTTAGTCATTTAGGCAAGAACAAAGGCCAAACTCGGGGGCTGTCGCTGGAACTTTTCAGGTGCAAAGATAATCTGGAGTCCGGTCATTGTCTGAGTAAAGAAGGAGGGGAAATGGTGAACGATGGCTCTCGGCTGGGTAACTGGGGGACTGTGCTGTAAATAGGAAATCACGATGAAAGAGTTAATTCTTTTAGGGAAATCTGGTGTGTTTGGGACAGCCTGAGTAGAGCAGCATTGGTAGTTCCCTTAAAGGAACTGGAAAGGATGACATGGCCGGGACTATGAAGTGCGAGTATGATATTCTGAAACTTTGATCTTGCGGAAAAACAAAAACAAAAACAAAACAGACCAAAAAAAAAAAAAAAGGAGTAGGAAGAAGGATAGGGAAGAGCCATAATTTATTGATTGGCTGATGTTCTAATTAATTTTCTCCATAAACCACGATCCTCCCAAATCATTTTTTGGGTCCATAAAGGAAATATAAGAAGGAAAAACTACTAAAAACCAAGAAAACTAGTAAAAAGAAACTCAGCTGCAAAGGGTTTTGAAGTTCAAGTACATAATGTAATTATATTGTTAGGTCACTAAAAATTTAATAAAAAAAGATTATTTTTATATAGTTTCTATGTTCTCTATAGAACCTAACTGTGAACATTTACACTAAATAAGTACCTATAAGAAACTAATGAATTGCAGTTACATGTGCGTATATTAATGAATAAAGATAATGGTGACAAGTTGCTTGCTATAAATCAGGAGATAAATAAAAGGAGATCATTTCTAATGTAACAATAATATTTACAAACACTTTAATAATTTTGCTAATACATCAATTTGAAATTACTGATAATAAAGCCCATACTATTGAAAGTAATTAATATTCTTATTAATTAGCTACTTGTGCAATAAAATTCTAAGGAAGAAACAAATTAAATGGCATTCTATGATTTTTAAAAGATTTTAAAAGTACATCTTCATCAAAGTAAAGCATAGCTTTATCAAAATAAATAAATGTTTTTTACACATTCAAGATTAGATCAGATGTATTTCTATTTAGCAATTTCAAGGTTTTGTCTTCAAAGCAGCTTCAACTCCTGTTCTATATCTTCAGCATCTAGAACACTGACTGGCATATTGTAGACAGTACTCAACAATTTCTGTGGAAAAAAATGAATGAACAAAGGACTAGATCATGGAATCAATAACAAAGTTATCATCTATTATATATTTCCAATCTGTTAGAGGTTGTACTAAGCAAAATGTATCTTATTATTTTATTAATTTGCACATGGTTCTATGAGATAAGGATCTCTCAAATAGGGAAACAAAGTTAGGAATGATTGTGGAATTTTATTTAAGGTCTTAACATAAAGAGAGTACGGAGTGGAGTTGGTATTGGAAACTGTCCATTTCCTCCCCGAACACTCGGTTTTTAAGTGCTACCTTGTACTACATTTTTCTTTCTGTCTCAAAGGCTTTCCTTTTTATTTACTATTAATTTATCTTCTGGAGAATCATCCTGATGGATATTGCTTTGAATTGTTGGTGAATGTAAAGATTTCCAATCATATTTTTATTTTGCCATTCCTCATTATAGAGGAACCAGAACAGCTCACCTTAGGTCGCTCATTGTCATTCAAGAGTAAGATTGAACATGTTAATTGTGTTTTCTGTGCTGGTATTTTCCCCTGTTAAATTTGAAATGTGCTTTCGGGGCGCCTGGGTGGCTCAGTGGGTTAAGCCTCTGCCTTCGGCTCAGGTCATGATCCCAGGGGCCTGGGATCGAGTCCTGCATAGGGCTCTCTGCTCAGCAGGGAGCCTGCTTCTCCTCATCTCTCTCTCTGCCTGCCTCTCTGCCTATTTGTGATCTCTCTCTGTGAAATAAATAAGTAAAATCTTTAAAAAAAAAAAAAATTTGAAATGTGCTTTCAACCTATGTTAGGGTGCTCCTAGGACCTGTAACCACTAGTAAATACTTTAATTCATCGATGTGGAAAAAAAAGGAAATTTAAATATTATTTAGAAAGAAATATTTAACAAATTAATTAATGAATTTTGTTACCAAGAATTAAGCTCAGATGTATTGATTAAATCATAAAATTATGAATATATTATATATGCATATACACATGTATGTATACCCACATTTTTTTCTTTAGTTCTTGGATTTTTTCTTTCTACTTTTGTAAATATTCCTGCTTATTCTCTCATACCTTTCTTTTTTCTCTTTCATATTTTTCTTGAATATGATTAAGTTTGTCACGCTTACAGATTCTCACTATAACTTCACATGTACAATTTCTAACTTATTTATCCTTGATTCTCCTCATGCCTGTTGGCTAAAATGTATACTAACATCACCTTTTGAATGACCTAATGAGTACAAACATACGGGTAAGTCTTGTCAGTATCTAGCCACCCTGTCAGGACTGATAAGAAATGAATCATAAACCACATCCATATGGAGGCAAACCTCCATTATAGAAGAAAATTCATTCTGGTGCATGTCTTGGGTTTCTGAATAACAGAACTAAATGACACTAGCAAGAAGTTTCAAAGTAGCAATATATTTAGGTTGGTCTAAAAGAGAAGGTATCCACCACCTGATAGAAGGCTTAATAAGTCATATGATGATAGAAATATTTTTTAAAAAGGAAACTTTTTCTTTTTTTTTTCATTTGGACTGAAGCGGTGCGTGCTGGGACACACTGAAGTGCAGTAGAAAGGGACGCGCATATCAACCGCTTCGCCATATCTGCAGTGGGTTTTAATGCCAGGAGTCTGCCATATGCATTAAAACGAGAAAGACGCATGGGACACTTCCAAGTGTGCCCACAGCCTGTTACCTTTGCACTGGGGACGTACACTTCTGTCCCAGGCTCTGGTGAAACTCCTTTCTCACTGCATCACAGGGGAGGGATTCTTAGAAGTCCCAGTCTGAATTTGGTACAACAGGGCCTCTTTGGACTAAGTCTCCTCATCCTCCTACTTTGCTTTGGTAAGTGACTTTACCGCTCGAGTCTTTTCTGCTACACTATGACTAACACAATTCATCTCCACCCCCACCGCCGTTCCATTCTTAGAAACCTTGTCTCAGTGAATGCCATGAAGACTGTGAAGTTGCCTAAAAGCCCAGTTTCAATTTCAGCTAAAAGGATTGTGTGTGTGTGTGTGTGTGTGTCCCTGCATGTTCTTTACCTAAAACAGAGAGAAAGACTTTCAAAAACATGACTTTGCCCTAATGACAGGGCGTTCTGTCACTTATGGACAACTTAGATATAAAATAACCCTGTTAGATTCAGGCTATTTTTGCTTTTACGTGATGTCCAGCTTCCTCCAAAAAATCCTACTGAACAGTCAAAGCAAGCAACCCTGGAAGGGACCTTGCTCACTCCCAAATAAGCTTGCAGATGACCGTCTCACTCTCTACCACAAGAGGTTCAAACATTTCCAGTCCTAAATGAAATGTGCATTTTGTCAGTGTCTCTATGTTATCTCTGTGTGTCTATGTATGTATGTGTGTACACACACGTTTCTTTGTTTTTTACCATTTGTTTACATTTAGTGACAAGTCAATTTCCAAGAGAAGACTTAATCTAGGCTAGTTTCACATATATTAATCTATTTACTTATGATGACCAGCTTTGAAGACATCTATTGCTAAAGGAGAATCTCTTCAAATTGGGCTTTTTCTCCAACGCCTTGTGCTTATGGTCTGTTATAAAAGGCAAGATGTTCTTATGAGAGAGCACAGACTGGGCGATGGAGGCAGAGTCATAGTTACCAGCATTGCAGTATCTACAATATGGAAGCAGAATTCCATTAAATGTTATAAAATTACAATGTAGAGAAGGAGATGAAATAAATGAGATGTAATTGTAAAAGAAAACAATATGAAAGTACTTGTTTACTTTTTGCAACTTCCTGTGTGTCTTTAATTACTTCAAAATGAAAAGTTTCTTTTTTAAAAGTATTAAGTAAAATTACCAGTTCCATTATATTTGTTGTGATGATTTGTCATTTTAGCCAATCTAGTACTTGCCTTGCTTTTTCTTTCTCATGGAATTTGAAATAGACCAGTAGAGTCATTAAACTGCTACCATTTCTCTTCACTAACTTTTGGCTCATTCCAAGCACAGAAATTATGATAGTAATTAATATTTATTTAGGGCCCTACTGGTCACATTGCTTCAGTATACCGTTTTAATTGTGTGATTGTTTTAATAACTTTTCAATGACAAATCTGAGACTCAAGGTGACAAAGGGAAATCTAAAGGTCACCTAGCTGATGAATGCAGCCATGACTCCTATTTCTGTTCTCAAAATACACATCTTTGCTCTTTTCTCTACATAATAATTGATCTCTGAAATCAAACAGTTCATAAGGATGAAGAAACTGAGGTTCAGAGAGGTCAGGGGGCTGGCCACCAGGAGTCTTGTGGCATAGTGTGAATGTCAATTTGTAGACTCTAAGCCATTCATTGTAAAGATCACTGCACTTGCAGATTTAGTTCCCATGTCCTAGCTTTTCCCTTCCTCCTTTGATCTGAAAATAAACATAAATTAGTATGATGACAGTGTGACTATTTTCTTTTCCTCCTCAGTCAAGTCTTTGTGATGTAACTACAATTCTCTCCCTTTTACAGACAGCAAATCCTCTTAGCATGAAGTCTATGGAGATGTCTGCGTGACAGAAAATCTAGAGGGTAAACATACTAGGTAAAGGTGAAATAATTAAGTCTAGAAAGGTTGATAGAGGTACAAAGAATGAGATTTTTGAATTTGATGGTAACATCATCAGACTTAATCTTTCAGTGTTTGATTCTATAAGCAAAGTGCAGGAAAAATTCAAAGTACTGAAAAGGTAAAAAAACAAACAAACAACTATTGACCTTTTTTCTGTCATCAAAGGTGTCCTATACGATTGTCCCAATAAGTAGATTAAAAGCACAAAAACAATACTCTATAGAAATAAAGATGTAAGTACAACCTAGTAAGCGGCAAATATTTTTCCACTGATATTTACAAAGACCATGGCTGCGAACCTTACAGGTCCAAATGTAGTAAGCATTTTAGTTGAATGCTTGAAAGTCATTTGCTGAAAGGATACTTGTTTGAGCTTAGCTGTGCACAATGAAACAAACACAGCAGTGAAAAGTAAAGGTTGAATTAATGCCTGCAACTTGAAAAAGAAAATGAGCAATAACTCAGCAGCATATATTTCTTTTTTTTTAATGTGAATATTCATTTCACACTGTCTGCTACCCTGTAGCTCATTATCCCACTTTTGGAACAGATGACTTTTATTGCAGGGTACATTTCCAATTCCCCTAGAACACTGAGTTATTTGATAATTTTTTATCATTCATTTAAATAAATTTCACACATATGCATATATGACTGTTTAGATACCAATTAATATTGAGATTGTTAAAGAGAAATAAAAGTAAGCAGTAAAGCTTGTGTATCAGTTCTCCATTACACAATACACTATATAATAAATTACTCTAAATTCAATTGCTTAAAACAAGTACTTATGTAACACAAAGGACAGTAGGTCAATCATGTAGACTTGACTTAGTGGGGCAGTTGCTCTAATCTCAGATGGGCTACTTCACGCATTTAATATTTGGGTGTCTGTTGGCTGCCTGTCGTCAGATTGTTGGTCAGATTGTCTAGGGTGACAAGGCTTCTTTCAGCCGGCCAACTTGGTCACGTTCTTACGTAGATGTAGAATAACACTTGCTTAAGTGAACAGATACAAAACCTCTGAAAGATGGGCTCAGAACTGGACACTGATCACATCTGACACATTCCATCAGCCATTGCAAGTTACGTGGCCAGCACAAATTCAAGGGAAGGGAAAAAAAGGATTCCATCTCTTTAATGAGATGTAGTGCAAGTCATAAGGCAAAGTCTAAGATTTACTGCAATTCATTATATATATAACATAATACATTCCAAGAAAATATTTCAGTAAAATTAATTTTGTTCTAGTGAAATATTTTATGTACTTTAACACTTTCATGAGTTAAGAAAGTTTTAGAATAAATTTGCTATACTGTACAAAAAATCTCTTAGAAATATCATATGATTTCACTTACTTGTGGAGCATAAGGAATAACACAGAGGACATGGGGAGATGGAGAGGAGAAGGCAGTTGGGAAATCGGAGGGGGAGACGAACTATGAGAGACTGTGGACTCTGAGAAACAAAGAGAGGGTTTTGGAGGGGAGGGGAGTGGGGGGTTGGGTGAGCCTGGTGGTGGGTATTATGGAGGGCACGGATTGCATGGAGCTCTGGGTGTGGCACATAAACAATGAATTTTGGAACACTGAGAAAAAAAATAGATTAAATTAATTTTAAAAAGAATTAAAGATGAAGAGAAACCATTTTCATGTTAATTTTAGTATCATTTTAAGCCACCTAATGCACATTTATGAAACACTTATCATATGCACATTATGCAAGGTGTTGGGGAAAACTGGTGACCAACACGGTCAAGGTGGTTCTTACCTATGATGTAATTCTATGTGTTAGGCTAAATGTGCTTCTCACAGAATTTGCAATATAGTGAATCCATTAATATCATTCAAAATCCTCAAAACACTGGTGAATACTTTTATAAAATTAAAAATAAAGAACTAGTAGATTATGGTGACCATTAATCCACTGTTAGAGTTAGGAAAAAATTTAGAATGGGAAAACAGGACACTCACACTCATCCTACCATTAAGAAAAGAGCATCAGATCAATGCCACACAGCATTTTAAATTTCTAGCATAATTAGTTGACAAATTAGTTAAAGTTGTAAATCTGTTAAATTACATACTTTTCCATACTATTTGTAAACCAATATCAATTATATATCCAAGAGCATCCGTTATATACTAATCCAATATACAAAGTACTTCTATACATTTTCTTTTATAGTCTGTGAAACAAACCTCTAAGATCACCAAAACAGGAATTGTTAGATATGTTTTGTAGATACACTTGATTTAGAGCAATTATCTGATCTGTTCTTGTTCCTCAACTATGGCATATTGCAACTGGGGCATAAATCCATGGCCCCTGATAGCTCATTTGATGTTCTGTCTTTCTGATAGTCTAGTTTAAGTTATCTTCTAAAACAAACGGGATTCATATTCATATACAGTTGCCCACAAAGCTATTGTGAGAATCCATGACAATTCGTGTCATTAGTCCTGGGTAACCTATGTTTTCTCAGGCATACATTCAGATTATTAGAGTATCCTTATGACTGAAGCCAGTTAAGAAATTGTAGGAGACCCAACTTCCCTTAAAACTCTGTGGGATTGGGGCACGTGGGTGGCTCAGTGGGTTAAAGCCTCTGCTTTCTGCTGGGGTCAGATCCCAGGGTCCTGGGATCGAGCCCCACATCACACTGGGCTCTCTGCTCAGCAGGGAGCCTGCGTCCCCCTCTCTCTCTTTCCCTGCCTCTCTGCCTACTTGTGATTTCTCTCTGTCAAATATATCAATAAAATCTTAAAAAACAAAACAAAACAAAAACCTCTTGGGATTTCAGAAATGCCCAGTGATCTGCAAGAGGTAGCTCAAAGGTTTATTGCTTCTGGAAATCACACAGTCCTTGGCGATATCAATCTCTCACTATTTCGTTATGAGTACCTTGCAGGCCCTCTGAAAATCATTCTTCTTGAATACTAAAGTGAGGTGCAGAATTCATAAGATAAGGTTTTAGAGGTAGTTACTGGACTCTGGCCCCCCTGTGCTAGGTCAAGGAAATAAAAATATATACAAGATGGATGACTGTGTAGAGGCGGGAGGACTCCACAGGAAGGTTCTCGGGGACGGAGCTGTGCTTCCCACATCCAAGGCAGAGAGTATGGAGCTGTGTGACCCTTGCATTAGATCCCCTGGAGGCAAGATGGGCTGCAACCGGACCACCCTGAGGGCCGATATGTTCTTTATTTTTGGAGGACAGTCAGGACCTGTGTTTGATTTACATCCGAGAAAGTTGGAGCAGCTACTGGTAAGCCAAAAATAGAAGAGTAGGATTCTGTAGGGAAAAAGTAACTACACTCTCACCAGCAGGGAAGGTGAGAAATGTGAGTTTTGTGAACGTGGACTTTTGGAGTCATTTTAAATGTTGTTCAGAAATACAGACTGGGAAGAACACAAGATCAGAATAATGAGAGACAGGTAGAATCCAAAATACACCTTATTTTCTGGTATATCGTGTATCTTGTTTTCCCAACATGTTAGTTAAATCTTATGCCAATTCCAATCATAACATAGTTTCTATCCGTCTCCTGCATTTTAAAAATTCAAGAGGACACTGATTATTTTTTTCTACTTCCAGGTTTTAGTATTTAGTATTTTTGTATATTTAAATGTTTGGCATTTTAAATGGTTGCATAATAATATAGGATTACTTTCCTCTGTCTGGAAATTAAGGTTGGCTTCTATTATTTGGGTTTTGGTTTTTTTGTTTCTTTTTTAGCTGCTATACATGATCTTAAAAATAACATTTATTCATATAGCTATTATCTACCTTTAAGTCTGTTGTTTCTGGACTGATGCATGTTTTTTTTAATAAGTGCTGGTATGTATAGCCCAATATTTTAGAACATACATTTTGCTTATATCCAAAACTATGGGGCTTCAAAGATTATTTTTCTTCCTTAAATAAATGTAATGTGAGTGTTTCATGGTAGCACCAAATCTTGTGGCAATTTCTTATTGATTGATTCTTTTTCCATAATGGTTCATATTGAGACATAATTGTTGCTCTATAGCCAGAAAAACCAAAATGCTACAGTTTAGAGTCACATTTTAAATGCAGTAAATGTAAGATTTATTTCATACGTTATTGTGCAGAACTGAAAAATGTAGAAAGTCTACTAATTTGAATAATCTATGTATGCCTTATAAGCAGAAAAAGTTGTCATATTTTTCTTTTTTACTGTATTTAAACATTTCATTTGTATCTTCAATATTAATATCCATAACTGATTTAACATTCATATATATGCATATAAATGTACATAGTATTCAGTCATATATGTTTATATTATGGGGAGCATGCAATTTCTAATATAAAATTCCTTTTAATCCTTACATTTTGCTAACTGAATTTCTTTTCCTAGGAGAGACTGGACTTAAGGAAGAGTAAGATAAAATTCCACAACAAGGCCTATAGGAAACTTTTCCTATTCTTCAGTATAGAAACAAACTGAGGGGAGGTGGATGTGGGGTGGGTGTCACGGGTGACGAGGGTGACGGGGGTGCATGAACTTGTTGAGTGCCTCTGTTGTACGCCTGAAACTAATACAGCACTGTCTGTTAACTATACTGGACTTAAATTAAAATCAAATGTATACTGGAATTCTTACTATCAACACCATTTCTTATACAAATACATTCTTATTAACCAAAATTAACCAGTCAAAACCTTAGAAAGATGAACTATTCCCTATGTATTTTTGTTTTTGTAATGCTGTGTAACAGACGGAATTTTATGTCATGTTACATTAGTATACTGTTAAATTTTAATTTCAATTAATAATCTTTACACTTTTCTTTTATGCACACAAGGGATATTTTAGGCATTCATTTCCCCTCTAATTAGCTTTTATTGCTGAATTCACTCTGAATCAAAAAGTCATTAGGTTCTCATTCACTGCTGAATTTACTTATGCCCTAATAAAATTAATTAGTCTTCTGAACAAAGATGTATGAAATTTTTATTTTGTCCAATCTAGTGTTAAATTGGAGATCTCTATCTTTATCCATACCTATGTCACCTACAGGTATAGTTCTAGCTGTAGATACAATATTCCTCTAAATAAAATCTTGATTCTATTACCTGACAATGACCGTTCAGATATCACAGAATCCAAAGGAGTCTCATTTGCTACCATTTCTCATTGGCTGTGTGTTTTCGAACATCTCAACATTCCCTCAAAATACAATGCTCTTTCACACCTTTGAACTTTGCCCTTTAGTTGGATTTTTTTTTTTCTTTAGCAAACTCCTAACCACTCCCTCAAAACCCAGTCCTAATACTTTTTATAGATGTGAAAGCTTGATATCAAAACAAAACCTTTATATTATTAGAGACTTGATATTATAAATCTCTTAAGAGTCTAAAATTCAGTTGTAGGAACTGGAACATATAATAATTAGAATAAGAGGCAGTTTAAAAATCAAACATATGGAACAGCTTAGATGAAATAAAGTAACATTCCTTTCAAGTAAAATAACCACTTCAACTATACTCATAAAATTTCCTTATATAAGAGTCTTGGGCCATTTTTTTTTTTCCAAAAAGCTGTTTCTATTGGTATTGACAACCAATAGAAATATTGAGAAAAAAAATTGTTGTTTTATTTTTTTAAAGATTTTATTTGTCAGAGAGACACAGTGAGAGAGGGAACACAGGACCAGGAGAGGGAAAGCAGGCTTCCCACAGAGGCGGGAGCCAGGTGCGGGGCTCAATCCCAGGGTCTTGAGATCATGACCTGAGCTGAAGGCAGAGGCTTCACCCACTGAGCCACCCAGGTGCCACTGTTGTTTCATTTTGTTTTCCAAAATTTCATTTCATGGCCATACATCTTGAAGTTTAAACCCAATGGCCCAAGGATCAACGTCTTAAAATACTTTTCTAAATTATTTTTTAAAAGATTTTATTTATGTATTTATTTACTTATTTGAATGGGAGAGAGCGAGCCAGCACACAAGCAGGAAGAGCAGCGCGAGAGGGAGAAGCAGACTCCCTGTGCATCAGAGAGTCAGCCTGGGGTTGCACAGCAGGATCCCGGAGATCCCAAGGAGCACTGAAGGCAGACGCTTCACTTAACCCCCCGAGCCACCCAGGCGCCTCTCCCTAAATGATTCTAATTCTCAGTCTAACTCAGAAACAGATTTCACTAGATACCTTTAAATTAACAAATAATGAATATATATGTTCACTCAAAGCTAATCAGCCTATAAATGAATGTCCAAGTGATGTGGGGAACAAACGCAAAAGAAAAAAAAAAAATTAAAGCTCCGTACAACGTAGAGCCCATAGACAAGTCCTCGAGATAGGCAGAGCGACCTTCCTCTAGGAAATCTGCCTCCATCTTAGTCCTCTGCCAAGGGCAAAGGCAATCTTAGCTTAGCACTATCCTAACCTCCAGGACCTGTAACTGTCCTTCACATAAACTTCCTTTGGAAAGTTCCTTCATCTCTGCTCTCAAGATGCTAGCAGTCATCCTGTAAGCACGTGGCTCCTGATACACCTCAGAAGGGACTCGTGACGAAGGTTTTATTAGAGACTCATAAATGACCCCTCAAGGTCCGGGACACCTTGCTTCCAAATTCCTTGGAGACTTAACACTCTCAGTTTGAACGTATATAATCAGCCCCTCCTCATACCCCAGCGCAGCTCTTTACACCCCCGGGTCCTGTCCCAGTGCTTTCATAAAACCACCTTTTCACCCTGAAGACATCTCAAGAATTCTTTCTTGGCCATTGGCTTGGAACCCCAACATTTCCACATCACGAAGGAGTGCTTCTGTACAGTTTGGATTACTTGAAGAGATTTCATTATCATAATTTTTCTCAACATTGTTCCAATTTACTACATGACAGTTTACTTTTTATTCTTTAAATACTCTTTGAAGATTTATAGTTCTAGTTTCTGAAGATACAAAAATGAAAGAAACACGAGCACGTCTGAAATTTTATATGCTAGAAGCAATGTGTAGAAGACAAACAAAAAATATTTAAAATGTTTTGGGATGAGTCAAATATTTTCAATAAATTCTTCAATAGACATTTCTTGAGTTACTTCTAAGTTCTCTCTCCATATACAGGATCCATGCGTGGGTAGGACAGCAGATTCTGGGACAGTCGCAAGACTGCTATCCCCCAGACCTTAATAGGTGATAATACCGGATATGGTAATTTCAATGAGGTGAAGTAAGAGTTTTGATAAGGGAAAGTATTAGGTACCACTAGAGGTGGAAACAATGGGCAGAACACTTAACTCAGAAAAGACCTGTTGTTCTCAATCCTGGCTACACATAGAACAACTCAGAGAGTTTTCAGAAACCTTAATGCCCAGGTTGTGCTCCAAACAAATTGATTCAAAATCTTTCCTGGCATGAAGAAATCCAGGCATCCACATTTTAAAGTTCTCAGGTAATTCCACATGTATAAAAACCTGAAACCTACTGACTAGGGATGACATTCCAGAAGAAAGTGCTTTTCTTTCTGTGTGATTATTTATAGATGAGTAGTCTTTTGTCAAATAAAGGAAGGTTAAGATGAGTGGCGAAAGGGATCAGGATGTTTTTCAGGGGAAGGAAAAATAGTGCAGAGCTTAGGGATTTGAAAGTTAAAAGATATGAGTAAAGTTGAGTGCAATGGAGTTATACCTGTTGTGGGATATAAGAAAAGAAAATATAGAATCTAGTAAATGGCACCTAAGTATTTAAATTTGTCTCAAAGGTTGTGATTCTTAAATGTTTGTGTGCTTAAGAATCACTTGTGAAGCTTTTTTTAAAAATGCAGATTTTTGAACCCCTATCCCCAGAGATTCTGATTCTTAAGAATCACTTGTGAAGCTTTTTTAAAAAATGCAGATTTTTGAACCCCTATCCCCAGAGATTCTGATTCCTTGGGTCTGGAATAGGAAACAGGAATGCCAGCTTAAATAAATATCCATTCATTATTTTGATGTACATTATATAAAATCAAATGTAGAGAAAAAAAAGAGAAGGACATAATTCAGATTTGCTATTTTTCAAGAATGGATTCGAGAAACTCCACACGAGACTCAGGGACGTCCGTCAGTTCTTGAGGGTGTGTCGCATCAGTGCAGACAAGAGGTCACTGAAGCTTGTCTGGGGAAGCTTGGATTCCACTGGCGGCAAATCGAGACAGAGTATATCTGGCTTTCAGTTTTTACATTAAAAAAATCTAAATCTTACGCTTTTTCTTCTTTTTTTTTAAGGATTCATTCGTTTCTTTAAGGGGAGAGAGAGAGAACAGGAGGAAGTGCAGAGGGAATCTCAAGCAGACTCCCTGCTAAGCTCCGAGCCCAGCCTGGGGCTGGATCCCAGGACCAGACATCATGACCTGAGCTGACCTAAGAGTTGGGGCACTCAACTGACTGAGCTACACAGCCACCCCTAAATCTTATGCTTTCTAGGTGATGGACATTAAGGAGGGCGTGTGATGTAGGGAGCACTGGCTGTTACATGCAACTAATGAAACACTGAACATTATATCAGAAACTAATGATGTGCCATATGTTGGATAATTGAATTTAAATTTTAAAAAAATCTGATGAGGGACACCTGGGTGGCTCAGTTGGTTGGACGACTGCCTTCGGCTCAGGTCATGATCCTGGAGTCCCGGGATCGAGTCCTGCATCGGGCTCCCAGCTCCACGGGGAGTCTGCTTCTCCCTCTGACCTTCTTCTCGCTCATGTTCTCTCTCTCAAATAAATAAATAAATAAATAAAATCTGATGATAATTGACCTGGTTTGTTCTTCTTGTTCTTCTTCTTCTTTTTTAATCTAAGCAATTTAATACTAAAAAACTGACCCTGGTGTTATTGCCTGTTTTTGGTTTTTCCTGAACTGTGAAAGAGATACTCAATCCTTTAGTTTTCTTTTAAAGTCAGCTCTTAGGTAGCCAGGGTACCATGGCCTTGCCAATGGATTACCAGGCCCCATTAGTTTGTATGCCAGTAGCCTTTCGGATTTCTAAAGCCGGCTCGATGGCTAAGGAATTGCCCACTGACAGGCGTAACATGCTTGCTCTCCCTGTAACTTCACACAATACAGAGATGCAATGACAAATGGTATTTATTGTTTCATTTTAATTAAAACTAAAATTTTTATTATCACATGCAACAGTTCATTCTAGGAAATAATCTTTCATTAGATTTTAAGTCTCTGCCTATCCCAGCTTCCACCGTAGCTCCTCGTCAAGCATTTAATGTTCTTAAAATGAGCACTGAATTGTACAACAACATATGATGTGAACATTTAATTTTTTGGAGAGTTTAAATGATGATAAATAAATTGTTAAATCCTTCCTTTGTAGGAAGTAATTTTCATGTGTCTGATCCTATGGATCATAAGATTTTAATAAGGATGAAGGATAAAATTATTAATAAAAGTTTTAGCTATTTATTTTGTAACTGCAAGTTTCCTTTTCTGATGCTATGTGCAATTATCTATCTTTCCATGCCTAATTTAACTTCTCATTCCTTTTCACTTTTCAGATCCTGTGCTAGCAGCAATTTATTTTGACTTTGGTTCTTCCGGCACTGTCCACAAATTCTTGTACTGCACAGACATACTTATCTTTGTGATTTTCCCAATCTAATCCTCTTAGAAAAGTTCACACCTTATTCAAATCATCTACCAGGTAACTCTTTCATATTTTATTTTCATGGGTATAGTTTATTTCTTTGCCCTTATTATCACATCTTAGAAAACTGCCAGCATCCAATTTTGCTATAGACTTTCTGTCAATGTGTTCTTTCCAACCAGTTGTCTGAGCTTGCTGATGCATACATTTTTAAAGTCCATTTTCCTGGTTCTTTCATTCCCTTCCAATTCAGGATCATTATCTCCTAAATTGCCTTCCACTATTACATTTTCAGCATATGAAATATAAGTAATGAAAAACGTTGGTAGCATTTGGTCATCTATTTTGAAATTTAGTGTCTTTAGAAAAGTTTTGAAGCCAGAAGTATACTTCCTTTTTATAATTTGACAATTTATTTTAAATCTAAGTGATTGGGAGTTCAAAATATGTTCAGATAGTTTAAAGGTGATCCATTTACTTGGAAACATGTCTTTTTGGATGCCTGAATTTGCTGAAATACCATCTTATTTAGGATTTCTTATGAAAACTGTCCAAACTAGATTGGGTAGTTCAGTATATTAAAAACAACACAAAACTGATGTTCATTTTTATCAGTTGGCTTCTGGCCAATGTTTCCTTTCTCTTATACTCTTTATTTCCGGAAAGAAATCTGTGAGTGTCAATCAGTTATACCAGTCTTTAGCATTTAATTGCAATGATTATTCACTTAAAATTTCTATACAGTTTACAGAATGACCCTGCTCTGAAAAAATCGATACTCATCTGACTACTGCTAGTGACAACAGGTAGCACAAGACGTACATTGATGTTTTGAAACTGAAGCCAATTTACTGGGGGGAGGGGGGGAGGAGCCTGCTTCCTCCTCTCGGGGGGAGCCTGCTTCCTCCTCTCCCTCTGCCTGTGCTCTCCCTGCTTGTGCTCACTCATGTGCTCTCTCTCTCTGACAAATAAATAAATAAAATATTTAAAAAGACAACCATAGATGAGACATATGAACATTTTAAATCTTTTAGCATTTGAGATTGGAACATTCACAATAAATACTAAATAATAGCTACTATACAAACTCTATGCACTAATAACAATAAAATTATTAAATTAAAAGATAACTTAAAATGCAATTCTCCATAATTTGGTAAAATTCATTTTTAATTAGTTATACATTAAAAAGAAAAGGCCTAGAATTAATTACAATAAAATATATGTCAAAATGTTTTATGCTAATTGTTTAATGCAGGTAAAATGGACTTTCAGAAGAATTATATAGCTTTGAATGTATATATTGCCAAAGGTTAAAAACTGAAAATTAATAAGTTAAATAAAATTTTAGAATTTTAAAAACAAACAATAAAATAAAATTGATAATACTAAAGGAAATGAAATATTAAAATTAAAACATGCATTAATGAAGTAATATATATACAACAGACAAGGTCAACAAAATCAATTGGCTAACTTAAAAGTGAATATAATTTTTTAAAAAGATTTATTTATTTATTTATTTATTTGAGACAAAATGAGAGAGAAAAAGCTTACAAGCAGAAAGAGGGTCAGAGGGAAAGAGAAAGAGAATCTCAAGCAGACTCCCCACTGAGTGCAGAGCTTGACACAGGACTCAATCTCACAAGCCTGATCACGACCTGAGCCAAAAATCAAGAGTTGGACATTTAATCAACTGAGCCAACCAGGCCCTTATAATGTAAAAATTTATAGCACATTTGATCATGTTAGGAAACCAAGTAAGCAAAAACTAATAATGCAAGAAGAAAACATGATTATAGAAGCTGCCAATGATATGAACAAGATTTTTCCAAAATTATTTACCAATTACTTATGAAAATTAACTTAAGCACAAACTGAAAATTATCAGTCCCCAAATCATTAAACTAGTTTAAAAGATATTTAAAATTTAGAACACCAGTACCTACATGTATACAGTTGTTTTAAAAATTATTCATGGAACAGATAATTCCAATCTTATACAATTCTTCCAGAGTAAAGAAAAAGGGACCATTATTATACAACTCACTTTATAATGCTGGTACCAAATCTGACAAAAACAGTGCGGAGAAAGAAAAGTATAGAACAATGTCACTTATGAACATAGATAAATAAAATATTAGCGATTCAAACTTAATCATATATTAATCATAATAAAATGATTATCCCTGTCATCACCTCTTATATCACAAAATCTGTGTTACCTGGAAGAAAGGAAGAAAAATAATGCTTTTGAAAAGTGTTGAGTTTTCCTTTGTTACATTGTTCAATAATATCTGTTAATCACTTCAGAGGATTTTAAAGCTCAATGAATTCCCTATTTCACTAAGGACAGAGTCCCAGAGCCACAGAAACAAACATTCACAGAAACGATATATGTGATCAGGTTAGCTTTGTCTATTACTGTTTAAATCTTGAAAATACATTGGAAGAAATAGTGTTGCCCGGTCCACTGAATTGTTTCTTGTTTCCAATTGCTTGTATCAGGGGCATCTGTCACAAAGTGATACAACGAATGACTAAAGCCTGGGTTGGGGAAAGTCTGTAGTTGTGGCTTTCACTCACAAGGCATGATTCTTTGGAGCCTTTGTTGTCTGAGAGTAAAGCTGAGTGTGGTTTCCTGCGAGCACTAGAAATACAATAAACATATGCTCTCAGTGATTTGCTGAATTCGCTATCTAGATAAAATGAGATATTGCCTAACAATTAAGGTAAATTAAGCAGCTGTTTCTTACTATACTGTGCTAATGTTGCCTCAAAATTGTAAATTGTTGATGGAAGATCAGAATGGGAAGGAAACAATATAATTTCACATTTCCATAGCAGTTCTATTTTATGATTATCATAAGGAGCAGTGTTTTTGCATCTGGTGGTGACTAGAAATAACATGATAATCCAAGGAGCTTGTTTAAACTGAGTAAATAGTAAAAAGGTGTAAGAATTAGAACATTATATATATAGAGAGAGATGATAGATAGATGTAGATATATAGTTATATAGATATGTCAGATTCACTAAATGCTCACTACAAGAATGGATTAATATTAATGTTGGGCATGCCAACTTCTCATTTGAAACTGAAGAATGTAAAAGAATAAGCTGAAAAATATACAGCACTCATTACATCCTAGAGACTAATGAGTTCTCCAAAAAAAATAAAAACCAGGCCTACCAAACTGAAAGATTCAATATTGAGGTTTTCATGGAAAAGGACAGGAATAACATGGGTTCAACTGGGGAAAGCATTGAGGCTATTATTCCATTCAACTAGCTACACTTTGTCATGTTATTTGAATGCCTTTAAATGTTTTCTGAAGTATGTATAAAAGGTCTAAAAATCAAGAAAAAAAAGAAAGATTTGTAGAAAACAGAAAAAATGAGTTTTCCCATCATTGGCCCACAGCAAATGATTCTTTTGTCTTAGATCTAAGAAATTTGTTTTCCTTTTCATTCTGTTTCTTTTAGACATACACTTGAATTACCAAGAGAGACAAATGTCACCTTATTTTCCTTTACATATATGAACACAGTAAATAAAATTCCATGTTTACACATCTGTAAATATCTCATTGAAATACTTTTGTTTGAATATAGTAGTGAAACTTTTATATAATGACATTTCATGCATATTTCTTAAAACCATATGGACAGGAGTAAACACTAAAAAAACCAGTACAAATTCCATTCTTTAAAGGTATCCTGATCCATTTTGGAAACATTTTTAGATCTTGCCAAGAATCAAAAGTTTAAGTACTTTTATCCCTTTCTTTTACTAAAGTTTTAAATGACATTATTTCAGGTGGTCCTAATCATTTATGCTGCACACTTTTACAGAACGACAGTAATCTTAAGGTTTCTGGGTGGTGGGTGATGTATTGTCTTTGCAAAAGGATACAATGAAGCACGAAGAGGATGGAAAATTATTGTTCTTTAGGTTGCAAAATAAACCAGGGATAGAATTCAATGTATGTTCCTGAAACTATGACTTGTGGTTCTATTTCTGAGCGCATTTCTAATATTGTCTGTGTCAGTGGTGGTTATTTTGCTGTATTTACTTGACGTTTGTCAAGTGCCTTCCAGTCTTTTAGACTTCATCTAATTTTTGGATGACTCTTCTGATCTTAAGTGATGGATAAGAAAATTGAAACTCAAGTTAAGTCAGATTAATTGAATTTACCAGGCTGGATCCTTCCTCATGCATTTTTATAAATGTCTTCACAATATCAATGAAAACTCCCTAACCTCCTGGCTTAACCTACTTCAAACTATTACAACCACAATCATTAATTAACTTAGAAATGAGAGTATTACAGTGGTTTGAGGTAGAATTTGTTTTCGTTATAGTGGTTGTTTCAACATCTGTATAGCTTCTTCAGATTTAAAAACACTTTAGAATTATTTTTATTTTCTTCTCATGTCAGCCTAGGGGAGTGACATGACCAGTATCGATAGAAATGTCTAAGACAGATGAGGCAAATCAAGAATTGGAAGAGTGATTTGGTTATTTTTCTCCAGATGTAAAACATGTATTTCCTTGTTTATCAGGAGAGTATAATAGGTCTGTTTTTTGAGAATGTTTAGTACATATTAGAGCATAAGATACTGCAAATGGATATACTACTTATCTTGACCTGTACACACAAACTAAAGAGGGAGGCATGGGCTGGGAGCTGTTGGTTTGAATTGTCAGTGCTGTGCTAAGAAGTATCAGGGATGGAGAGGAAACGTGGAGTCAGGAGACGGGCACTATTACTTGGCAAAAAGAAAAGGTTGGAAGATTTTGAAAGGGAGCTATTTCTGTACTCTGAAGATGCATTTTTATTACATTTCTTTCTTTCCTTCTTTCTTTTTTTTAAAGATTTATTTATTTATTTATTTGACAGACAGAGATCACAAGTAGGCAGAGAGGCAGGCAGAGAGAGAGGAGGAAGCAGGCTCCCTGCTGAGCAGAGAGCCCAATGCGGGGCTGGATCCCAGGACCCTGAGGTCATGACCTGAGCTGAAGGCAGAGGCTTAACTCACTGAGCCAACCAGGCACTCCTATAATTTTTTCTTAAATCAAATATTAATTCTTACACTTGTGAGAACAGAATAAACCATAGTTTATCTGGATATCTTTACATATAAACACTGAGTATTTAAACAAAGCAAAACAAATTTAACACTAATAAGTGCCCTGTGTTTATCACTTATCCATATCCCAAATCATCGATTTTCGATAAATGGGCAAATATGATGAATTAAATATGACACATGACAAAGAAGAACAGAGAATAAAGATGTTGGCTCCTTCCTTTTTAGCTCAGAAAAATTCACCTTTATAAAATCTGGCATAGCCCATAAACATAGGATTATCAATGTTTTATTGCTACTTCCATGTAATATATGATCCCCAATATATTATTTTCTTGAGTTTATGAGTTGTTTGTGTAATTCTGTTGATCTGGGATCGATTCTGCTGATCACCTTCTCTGCTGATGCTAGCGGTTTGGCTTGGGTTGTCTGGTAGAAAAGTGTCACCTCAGACAACTAACTGTCTTTTCCACCGATCTCTCATATCATTCCAGCAGGGTTATCTGAGGGTGTTCTCATGATGGTGGCACATTCCTGGTAACAAGAAGCCAAACTGCAAAGACACATAATCAAGCTTGTAGTTGCAGAATGTTTGCTCTTTTTTTCCATCAGTCAAGGCAAAACACAAGATCAGACTAAAGTCAAAGAATGGAGAAGCCTACTCTCTTTCTGATAAGTCACATTACAAAAGACATGGATATAGGAGGGGTTGAGAATTACATCCATGTTATTATTCCCTATACCACAGTAAATGTTTCTTCTGTAGATAATTATTGCAAAGCTATGGAGGGGGCACCTGGTGTCTCAGTCAGTTCAGTGTCTGTCTCTTGATTTTGGCTCTGGTCATGAACCTCAGGGTCTTGGAATTGAAACCCATGTTGGAGATTCTCTCTCAAACTCTCCCCCTTCCCCCCAGCTCATGCTCTCTCTAAATAAACAAACAAAAAATTAAATAAATATTTGAAAATCTGTGGAATGTCAGGTAAAAATTATAGAAGGGCTCCAAAAAAGCATAGAAATGAAAGACAAAGGTTCCCATAGGCTAAAAGGAAGAACCCAGATGAACAGACTCTGAGGATTATGGTCTTGGTAGATTAGGATTGTAGAAGGTTCTTGAAGTTAGAGTTTTGAGCAGTAGGAGAAGGGATTTTGAAGTTTTACTCTATGGCATATAAAAATGATCAATAGGAAATTAGAAACTGAAATACCATCTACCTCCGTGTTTAAAAGAGATGAGTAATGAAGTATAGGAAAGACAAGTGGTGGGCGCCTGGGTGGCTCAGTGGGTTAAGCCGCTGCCTTCGGCTCAGGTCATGATCTCAGGGTCCTGGGATCGAGTCCCGCATCGGGCTCTCTGCTCAGCAGGGAGCCTGCTCCCTCCTCTCTCTCTCTCTCTGCCTGCCTCTCTGCCTGCTTGTGATCTCTGTCTGTCAAATAAATAAATAAAATCTTTAAAAAAAAAAAAAAAAAAAAAAAAAAGGAAAGACAAGTGGTTATAAAGTGTCTTCCATATTGGCTATACCTTGAGTTTCCATTTTTAGTATTTGGCCTCCTGTCTTATGAGTATCAGAATGTGAACTTGCATTTTTCCTCCTTTTGAATTACAGCCAGAGACACAGGTTCAAATAAATAAAATTTCTTCCATGTGACCGATTTATAAAAAAGAGAATGTCAAATCTTAGAAGTACATTTATTATTGTTATTACTATTATTATTATTATTAAATTTACTTATTCCAGTATTACGAAGGTTTTTGATTCTTCTAGGGCATATTTGCTTATAGTATGAAGTAAAAAAATGTATTTTTATTTGTGTATATATAACCTTACCTATCATCAAATATTCATTTCAGAGACTGTACCTTCCTATAGTCTCTCTTGCTAATACCCAGTCTGGATTATGTGATAAATATTTTGGTAGCATGATTTTGGAGTAAAACACAGAGAGTAAAGTGTCCTTGGATTTTACTAACCCACATCTCAATTTATAGTGGAAGCCAATAAGAAAGGATAAACCAGAAAAGTAAACCCCATAGAGTCCTTGTAGAAATTAAGGAAAGATGACTTGGTTTTATTTGGCTGTACTTTATTGGCCATTCTTAGAAGGAATGATGGGGACAAGATTAAAACCCATGTGATTTTTGTGCGTGTGTTCTTAAAAAGCAGATTAGGTCTCACTGAGGAATATTAGCCTTTGCCCAGTCATGAAACCACCTGCCCAGTCCTCTCATAGCAAAGGATAATAGGAATCCAAATAAAAAATATTTTGTTTTTATCTATTTTCTTCTCCACCTTTACCTGAATATCTATGATTCAACACTCTTAGGGTCCTCAAAATGAATCTTTTCAAAGAACAACTTCAGTGAACAATGCAGACTTTACCACAGACTTGTATGGGAGCGGGAGGGGAAAGTTTGTATCAAGCCCATCATAGCCTATGACGTTACAAATGCCCTTTGGATATTTTAGTCTCTAAATTTCCTTTCTAGCCAACCCCATACTGGTCCATTTTCTTTCTGACAGTTTTCCACAGAGCCCATGGCTCACTCACCTCTTTCTCTCTCTCCTAGATTTTTCTCAATCTAGCTGACCCCCAAAACATTCATCACCACGTTAACATGTAGTTTAACTGCGGTCTCTACTTCAGCTCCAACCTTCAAACTTTTGTCATGTTTTAGTTTATCAAAATGGTGAGATATATATTTCTTTTAGTTATAAAAATCCATACTTTTGAATTCCCTTAGGACAAATGTCAGCAGACTGTGGCCCTGGGGGCTAAATTTGGCCCTTCTGTTTTTGTAAGTAACATGTTCTTGGAGTTCAGTCATGGTTCAAATTTTATTTATGGCTGCTTTTTCATGCTACAGTGACAGAGTGGAGTAGTGGCAGCAGAGATCTCATGGAGCATAAAGCTGAAAATATTTCCTGTTTGTACAGAAGAGAATACCAATTCCTGCCATAGTATGTATACTGTGTTTTTCTATCCTCATTGGACAATGACAATATACACACACACGAACACACACACACACACACACACACACTCCTCTATTTGTTGGGGTCCAAGAATATCTGACTAAGGACATGGAAATAGAGTCCTTTCCTGTCTCACATAACTTGGGTGTCATATGGAGTGAGAACCCTATATTTGAACATTACTTGTCCTAAAACCAATAAAAAATGCATTTAATTTTTCAAAAACAAAGTCCTAGAGTTTTAAAGTTTAATACTTACTATAAAGTATAATTGCAACTATGAATATATTAATACTTTATAAAGAGTTAAATAATTTATCTATTTTTAAGAGATTGTGAATGACAAATGTCAGAGATTTAGTCAAAATTAATGTGTTGTCTATCAGATACCAGCAAGGAATCTTTATCTTAAACAATTAAGCAACATTTATGATTTCTGTGTGAGTGAGCATTCATTTATCAGAAGAAGATACCTAGCTTATTTAATTCAACATTTGCTTCTGTATTTTTATATATTTATTTATTTTTGCCTTATATTCTTTAAGTTTTAGTTTACTTTTTTATTTTCAGTGTTCCAAAATTCATCATTTATGCACCACACCCAGAGCTCCATGCAATATGTGCCCTTCTTAATACTCAACACCAGGATCACCCATGCCCCCCCTTCCCTCCCCTCCAAAACTCTCAGTTTGTTTCTCAGAGTCCACAGTCTCTCATGGCTTGTCTCCCCTCCGATTTCCCCCAACTCACTTCTTTCCATCTAACAGCTGGGAAATTTTTTTTTCTTTTGGTCTATGGAAAGAAAATTTTTAAAGTCTAGAAATAGAGCATGCTGAACATCATTATTAACAACTTCTAAAATTTCATAATGAAACAGTAATTGCCCTGATCATAGTTTCCTTTATTCCATTTTGTACCGATAGTGGAAAACCGGTAAAAACGGAAGTCATTGAAACACAGCAGGTTGTAGTCATTAATATGTTCACAACTTGACAGTTTCATGTAGTGACACAGTATCCAGAACATAAATACTTCATTAAGAAGGCAAAGGGTATATTTTCTAAAATATCTGTATTGCTGTTTAATCCTTTGAGAGTTGTAATTCACACATAGAGGATTTCTTTTACACATAAAATTTAAATATATACCAAATAAGTGGAGAGGAGAGCAGGTCCATGAACATAAACCCAAAATTACAATCTATGATTAGAAAATTCTGTTTTAATGACAACCAACTAAGAGCTATCATGGCATTTTTTGTTAATCATTGTTTCTAGGACATTGTAGTATTTGTATTAGCTATTTATCACATGACAGTATTGTCACAAGCTTAAGTCATTTAAACACCACACATTTATTTCCTCATTTATTATTTCAGTAGTTCAGTATTCCAACATGGCTTAGCTGGCCCCTCTGTTGAGTGACTCACCAGTCTGCACTGAAGCTGTTGACCAGGATGGCACTGTTCTTTGAGTCTCTACAGGTGAAATAGAATATTCACCTGTAATAGAATAGAATAGAAATAGAATAAAAATAGAATAGAATAGAATATTTCTCTACTTCTAAGATCATTCAGTTCCTGCAGCATTGAGTTCTTTGGATTGAGTTTCAGTTTTTTCTGCTATGAACCAGAGGGTGTCCTTAATGTCTGGAGGCTGCCCATGGTTCTGTGTGGCATGGAGTTTCCCAACAAGGTTCATTCTTCAAGGCCAGCAAAGGAAGAGAGACTCTAAAAGACTAGGCACTACAGTCCTAAGTGTAACCACATAGTTCCTGTCATTTTTGCCATACTATTCTCTTTGGAAGCAAGTCATAGGTCATGCCCATACTCAAGGGGAAGAGAATATATAAGAGTGTGATCATCAATAGGTATGGACTTGGGGGGGGCAACCTATGAAATATTCTTTATACTGTCTCCCAGAGCCAGAACAGTAAGAGTGTGATTGAAGTTGAACAATAATGGGACCTAGTATTCCTGATGACTGTTATAGGTTTAAGGACAGTCTCACTCATAAATAAAAGTAACCAGAATTATTCCCTAGAAATGTTTCTCCCTCAGCTGGTAACAATATCCCTGTCATGGGATGCCTGGGTGGCTCAGTGGGTTAAGCCTCTGCCTTCAGCTCAAGTCATGATCTCAGGGTCCTGGGACCGAACCCCGCATGGGGGTTGGTCTCTGCTCAGCAGGAAGCCTGCTTCTTCCCCCTCACTGCCTGCCTCTCTGCCTACTTATGATCTCTGTCTGTCAAATAGATAATAAATAAATAAAAATCTTTAAAAAAGAAAGAAAGATCTCTGCCTTCTTTGGTCTATAAAGTCCTTATTTAAGTACTAAAACAATTCTAATGCAAATCATTAAAAAAAAGGCTTGGTGAGTTCTGATTTTCAAGCCTGCCCCCAAAGTGAGTTGAAGAGAAGCCACTGGCACTGGAAATATGTTGCCACACGTACCAGATAGAATGTCCACCCTAATCACAGTTTGAATGTACGGTGAAAGCACATTATCTAGTGAATCCTGGAAACCCATGTTATTCTGGAGATACAACTGCCTTCAGTGCCTAAATGCTTGTGTTCTCAGGCAAGGACTTCTGTAACTGGCGAAGATCTTTTTGAAGTGGTATGCTCTTCCTCTTGATAGATTTGCACACTCAGTCAGCTCGCAAAGATGTCCAGCTCGCCCAGTAACTATTCTATGTCTTTAGATGATTTACGTTTTTCTTCATTAATGTACTATGTATTGATTATAAAATAAATTTTGAGGGGTAGATAATTTACTTTATTCTGATGACCATCAAAAAGAGTTACTTTAAAACTTTATGGTTTGTTTTTGTTTGAAAGTTCTGTTCTTTATCTTTCTTCAGATAAATATTTTCAGAATCATTATAATTTTTCAAAAGTATTATATAATTCAGTTATTTTCAGTTATACTACATATTATTTATAACAACTTAAATAATACTAACAAGAACAACAACAAAAATACATTTCTGATGTTCTCACTTTTTTTTAAAAGATTTATTTATTTATTTATTTATTTATTTGACAGAGACAGTTCACAAGTAAGAAGGCAAGCAGGCAGAGAGAGTGGGGGAAGCAGGTTCCCTGCCACGCAGAGAGCCTGATGCAGGGCTTGATCCCAGGACCCTGAGATCGTGACCTGAGCTGAAGGCAAAGGCTTTAACTCACTGAGCCACCCAGGCACCCTGGTTCTCACTTTTTTAAGATTGGTTTATTTATTTGAGATAGAGTGAGAGCATGCAGGAGGAGGGACAGAAGGAGAGAGAGAGAGGGAGACTCTCAAGCAGACTCCTTGCTGACCCTGGAGCCTGACATGGGTCTCAATTTGGGGCTTGATCCCACGACCTTGAGATCATGGCTTGAGCTGAAACCAAGAGCTGGTGCTTCACTGACTGAGCCACACAGGCACTCCTGATGTTCTCACTTTCTAAAGTGAGATATCAATAACTAGTTTTCAGTAAATGACTGACACTAGTATCTTCTTCCATCTCCTTTTAGATCACCAAGCACATCTTCATCTCCAGTATTATTCATTTAAGAACCCAATACATTAGATTTCACTTCAAATATAAATTTCCGTTTCAATAAAAACATGCTAAAAATATATCTCCTTCAAAGAAAAGGCAAATATTACATTTTCTATTTCAATTTAGGAGAACTCAAAAGGAAAATGAAATAGATTTGAAAGGATTGATGACATAAAAGAATACATCAAATACTTTCTAGTCTGTTGATTCTAATGATTCACAGTTTCCCTTAAGTTATCATTCAACTAATATAACATCACTTTCAGAATAAAAAAAGTTTTTTTTCTGTCTATTCATATTTACTATTTAAAAATACTTTTAAATTATCTTAATCAGTTTTATGGGAAAACAATTCATTTTGTCTCTCACTCTCTCCCCCGTGTTTGTATATATATTTATGCTACACAAATCATAAACAGACCATAAGTGTTCTCTGTCTCCCTTTGTATGTATATGTGTCTGTATATACCTGTGTATAAATGTATGAGGGGAGAGAAGAGAGGCAGTAAGTTCAAAACTAGTTTAGTTCACCTAGTTTCAACATATAAAGTTACTTTCTAAGATAGGTAAATTTCCTATTGAAGCAATATTCTTTATTATGGTTTCTGTCCTCATTAAAAATTTGACAGTTCTAAGAACATATGAATTCACATTTAGTATCTGTAAGTACTAATTGGCTGACACAAAATACAAAATATTTTCAAATATTTCTAAAGATACTTTAGCAATTTGGGTGCTTTCTTGATACCAGAATATTTTTAGGAACTGCTAATCTCACAGGTCAGTACAAGATATTTTCTAGACATTAGCTTGATCTGTTTAGATCTACAAAATCTTGTAAAATACACATCTGTCAGGATTGGTACAAAGTTTTGTTTTTTATTTTAAAATAAGAGCATTTACTTCTATTATAGTGTCTGTTAGGACATTAAAGAAAGAAAGAGGTGGTAGCTCTCATCACTGATAAGTTGTAAATGCATGATTCTTTCCTGAAACCAGTTTGGCCAGTTTATAGTTTTAGCACATTGGATACTGTGTAAAATTCAAAATTAGTTCATCTAGTTTTTATTTTGCTTTAAATAATATTTTCAAATTAAACTACAAACATCTGGCCTAGAGAATATCTAACAGCTGTCTTCTGATCCTTGTTTCCTATAGTACAAGTATGATTATATCTTTTCCCTCTAATTCCTCCTTACTGAAATTTTCTCATGCATCAATAACCAGTATGCTATTGTTTCTATTACAGTTTCTCTTTTCTCTCCCAGAAGAAATGAATACTTATTTTTTCGTGTTTTCAAATGTTATCAAGATAATGCTATAAAATTTATTTCATAGATTTCATGTTCGTCAATAATGTAGGCTCAGTGTGGAATTAAAGAGTGTCACATTCTCCAACATCTAAGATGACATAACAACCAAGAAGGAAAAGAAGCATATAAGACTTAGAATGTAATTATACTTTTGTCAGCTTTGGGCAGATAGAACTAAGGAAATAATCACAAAATGAATAATCTATAACTATATAACACAGCTGTGCATATTTACAAGCAAGGAAGATAATGTCTGTGACGTTCATCTTAGCTTTTCATTTTAATGAAGCAAACTAACAATCTAAAATAAAAGTGTTTTGGAATATTGATGTTGTACATTGATTCTATGTGAACTGTTTCCCGTCTTATTTAAGGATTTCAAAATCTACCCAAAATAGAAAAGAGACATCTGAAAGAAAGTATAAGGCTTGTGATTAAAAAGAAATATCATGAGATAGGACTTAAGGAATCATAGAAAGATCTCTGTGAATTTTTTGCTCCTCAGAAGCAACAATACTTTGGCAAATTTTTTCAAAGTCAACTTTTGCAGAATTTTGGAAAATAATCTAAGATTTGCAGTAATTGAGGAAGGGTTTATTCAACAAAACTGCCAAACCTGTGAGAGAAAACTGTAGCGTTTACTGCATTTTAACTTGACAAACCCCTATCTCTCTCTCCTCAGTCCCATAGTACCTTGTAAAACCAGCAGACTTACAAACACGGTTCTTGTCAAACATGGCAGCCCTCCATCTTCTAGAGAGAGCAGATAGTTTTGGGAGTTCCTCAAAAGGTCCCATCCACAGAGCATTCTTGCCATTTGACATGTGTTGCAGCTTCCATGAAATACTTCATCAACAGATTGTTATCATTTGACCTCGCTTTGAGCTCACTCTTCTCAGGTCAATTTACAAAGAATAAGTCTTCAAAATTGTGAGAAAAGAATTAGTCATCATGTACAAAGACTATTCAGTAAGATTAAGAGCTGAATTTGCAGGAGACATGAAAGAAAACAGAAGAATTGAAAAAAATAAGTCAACCAAGAATTCTACACCCCATAAAAATATCCTTAAAAAATGGAGACTTTAGGGGCGCCTGGGTGTCTCAGTGGGTTGGGCTGCTGCCTTTGGCTCAGGTCATGGTCTCAAGGTCCTGGGATTGAGTCCCACGTCGGGCTCTCTGCTCAGCAGGGAGTCTGCTTCCTCCTCTCTCTCTCTCTCCCTGCCTGCCTCTCTGCCTACTTGTGAACTCTGTCAAATAAATAAATAAAATCTTTTAAAAAAAATGGAGACTTTAAGGCATTCCTAGATTAAAAATAAGAACAGCAACAAGAAAATATATCTCTAGCCAATCTACGCTATGAGAAATACTAATGAGAGTTCTTGAGAATGCAATGGGAAGACTTCAGATGGTAAATTGAGTCTATGTGAAGAAATTAATTGATAAAGCAAGTGCATAGGTAATTATCAAATATACAACTATGTATTTTATACTTTTAAATAATTATTTTCTTCCAATCTGACTTAAGGGAGAAATTAAAAATATTGTAAACCTTCTAATTATTATGAAATACCAAAATGTGTTAAATGTTATTTCCTTCCTTAGGCTCAAAAGCTTACAAGGTATGAGATGATGGGGTGGTGGGGAATAACCAGGGTCTGTTTTGTGGGTCCTCACTCTGTCTGCTCCCCCCTTGCTTTATGACAAACGCAGGCCCTCCAGGTTTAGTGGAAGAGATAGCACAGGTACACTGCAGAAGGATGTGGTAGCACTGTCCTTAGCTTCAGGTCCTAATTGTCCTTTCAACAACTTCTCACTCCCTTATCCTCTTATAGGAATAGGTATGGAGAATTTACTTATTTATTTGTTCTCTTCTACTCTCTCACTTTTTCTCTCTCTGTGTAATTTTGCGAACGCCAATACCTGCATAAAATATAATTTTGTTTTATTATTTTGTCTTTATTACACTTTTTTTTCTTGTCTTAGGGACTCTGACTAAATTAAAATGAAAGGAGACCAATTTCAACATCCTTAAATGTTGCTACATCCTTAAATGTCTACTACAACATAAAACACATACACACCACACATAGAATGACAACTCTCCCTATAATAAATCATGACAAAATAGATCCATCAGCACAGTAACCACTATAAGTTGAAAAATGGCCCAAGATTCTGAAAGAAACAAACAAACAAAAAAAAAAAAACACACAGCTGGAGAAATAATACAGATTTGTTTAGGATGGTGTCAACTAAGAGGTGGAGACCACGGGTAAACTCAACAATGGTTGAACTAAATCAGGTGAGGTGACAACCCATCCACAGATTAAAACGACCAAAGAGAAAAGAATGTCAGTGCAAATAATAAAAAATGCTTAATTAAAAAAATCAGAAACAAAACAAGGAAGTTGGTTAAGTTCTGGGAATGTTCAGGAGGATGTAAACATTCCTTCACTGTATTTCCCTACCCTTTGCCCCTCAAATTCCACCAAGTGGCACTTACATCTAGGCTTTAATTGGGTATTTTATATGTGTATGTGGGATCACCAACATCATAAAGCTAGAATAATCTGTTTTGTTTTTTAAATCTAAAAATCCACTGACTGACATGAACAATCACAACAGAGAAAAATCAATTGACCTACAAAAACCTGTTCACCCAGGATCTGCACTGTGAATGCCATTCCGTGTGTGTCATTTCCAATGAAGCCTGTCTGATTAGATGATTCGTGACCCCCATTTACAAATTAGAAGGCAGCGCCTGCAGTGTGTGAAAGGTTATTCTTGGTATCTAATTTGTGGCTGTGTGAAGTGAAAGTCATTGTTTTGTTTTTGCTCCAAGCAAAAGAGGTTATTAGAGAAAGTACAATTATTGCAATGTCTATAATTAGGAATATAAGCAATACATGATTCTAGAGTGATTCACAATACATTTACTTTATTTCTGATTATGTGGGAAGAAATTTTAAGAAAAAAACAAGTTGGAAAACTGACAGGCGTGGGGGAGTTAGAAGCTGGTTAGCTTTTAGATCATTGTGCCAAGAAGATGATTCATAGAGGAAAAAGGAGTTTCCCTTAGTGGCGGAGAGGAAAGCCAATGCAAATATTTACGTGAAATATATGATTTCATAAAATGTTGGAATGTAGTTATTTGATCATTGATAATCAAATACAATCAAATTATCATAAACTTTAGCAGTCTTCATTTCTTTGAAAAGTACTTTTTTCTAGTTTATGTGCTCCTGATTATAAACCAAGTTTGGTCTGCACATACCAAAATATTTATTAAGTACATATAATAAATCTTGATCTCTGTATAATAAATTAAATATTACACATATAGAAATTTTCATTATGCAGAATGAAGCTTTAACATTAAACATATTATAAGTTATATTTTTATTTTTCCAAGTTTCCAAACAGAAAAGTTAAAAAAGAATGTTGGAAGACTAAATTGAATCTTTGTTTAAAGTGCCAAGAAACCATACTTGATTAAGGAAAGTTTAGTTTTGGAGTCAAAACTTTAGGAGGTTCATTTCAAAACCAATGTGCTATATAGCAGTGGGAACATGAACCTGAGTCTCAATGCATTCATCAGTTAAGTTAATATTACAATTCTAATCTCAGGAAGTTATTCTGAGGAAAAGACAAAATAAAATTTGTAAAATGCATATCAAAGTTCAAGTACTTAATAAATACTAAGCACTGCATAAATGTTCACTACCATTATTATTGAGTTTTACTTTGTTTTGTTTTCTAAGTAGTATCAGATCAAGCCAGCATGTAGTGAAAAAGACACTAAATGGGGGCGCCTGGGTGGCTCAGTGGTTTAAGCCACTGCCTTCAGCTCAGGTCATGATCTCAGGGTCCTGGGATCGGGTCCCGCATCGGGCTCTCTGCTCAGCAGGGAGCCTGCTTCCCTCTCTCTCTCTCTCTGCCTGCCCCACATCTACTTGTGATTTCTCTCTGTCAAATAAATAAGTAAAATATTTAAAAAAAAAGACACTAAATGTTTATTTGCTTGGAAGTTTTGTTCTTTGCTAGGCATGTTTTGAATGTTTTAGACTTTTATTAAACTAGTAAACCCCATTTAGAAGAACATATTTCAAGTGTAAAAGTCATATACTCATTTATTCAACAAGATTTTTTTTTTAAATATCTCTCATTCTATGCATACTGTGAAGTATTAGGGATAACATAGTTGTAAAAAGTAGTTCTTACCTCAATATAGTTTATACTATGGGATAGCAGGGAAATATTGATCAAATAATTACAAAAATGATACAAATTTGCTGATGTGATAAATGTACTGAAAGAAAAGTATATGACACTATGTGAATGATGAAGAATTTGATGAAATTGGTGATGTCAGGCAGGCTTCTGGGGAGATTAGAGTTAAATTACCATTTTAGATACTTATGATTACAATAATTGGTGCTCAACATATGGCAAAGATGTAAAATAAAGGATATGGGGGAAATTCTCCAATAACATCTGATAACATTTCAGTTTAATTTTGAAAGCAAAGCAAATAAAGCTATAATTTTTAGGTATTAATCAATACAGAGATAAACAATGTTGTAGGAAGCATACTTGGATTACACTTCTAGATGACAACAGTCCAATTCAATTTTCTTTCTCTAATAGGTTTTATTTTGAAAATCCTTCAATATGTTCACTTCCCATACAGCATAACTATTTTCAAATTGAAGTAGTACTTGGGTTCTCTGTGAAATAAACTTGAATGATTACATCTTATCCAGATTTTTTGAAGAGTACACATTTGAATGTAATTTCATTTATGAGAAGTAAGGTAATTAGGAGAGCAACTTAAGAAAGAATTATTACCTGTGAAATTATTTGCCCTCCCAATATACATGTCTCTATACTGGACTATAATGAGGAGTCATAAAATCAAATAGCATGTTGAGTTGCACACTACGTTGTATTTGTATGCAGGGATGGGCTGTGTTAATGATTTCTGTTGAGTAAAGATAAGCAAGCACTTTCTCTACCTCTGAAAGGCACCTCGTCTCCTCTGCAGACAGAGAGAGCTTCGATTTTGAATTCAAGACCTAAAGGAATATGATGAATTATTTACTTTCTGCTTCCTTCATATGTAGTTTTTAAGAACTCATAATGCTTCTTAACTTTTTCTGAATAGCATTACTGCATTTATATCAAGGAAATTAGCCCTGATAAACACATTCTTCATGAATATATGCAACGAATATATATTAAAAGATATATGTAGGGGTGGGATAAGAACATAGATAAAATTCTTATGCCTCAAAGTCCAGGCTACCTAAAATAAGTAGTTTTATATAATTCATTACAAGGTAGGCGTACAGATACACTGTATCTTGTCACTTGAGACTGAGAGTCTTTGGTCAAAAGGATGAAAGGTGTAATGTTACTATAAATAGTCCTTTCCATCTTAACTAAATTTTACCAAGCCTGTGGCAGTATGTAGCTGGTAAAAACACAAAAGTTACTGAACTAGACAGAAATGTGACCTCCTTTCTTTCCCTTCATGAGAACCACTTCTGGAATGTTGGTGGGGGTAAAAGATAAAATGCTTTCTTAGACAACGAGAGCAGAGAAGTAGTACCCTAGCAGAACTTACATTTTAAGAAGCTCTTCAAACTTTATTAAAATAATGGACTCTAGTCCTGGAATTCGAGGTATAAATGTGTATGAAAAATCAAAATTGAATTCTTCAGATAATACGTTTTTCCTTTTTTTTTTTTCTCCTCTCTGCTTTGATTTGGATTTACAGGTGCTAGTATGAAGCTTCAGTTCCTCCACCGAGTTTGATATCCATTCAAGATCGATGTAGGAAAAAAAAAAAAAAAAAAACAAGATCGATGTAGAAATTGGGCAGATTAAATTTGCCATCTTTTGGATTGCTAAACTCAGGGTGGGGGGTATGGCTTTATGTTGTCTGCCAAGGAGAGCCTTGAGATAGGCTACCAGGGAAATTTTTTTTTTTTTTTTTTTTTTTTTTTTTAGTTTCCAAGGCAAATCCATGAGGGCACATATCTCAAAATTACCCAAGGGGAAGGAAATAAAGAAACCAAATCTCTATGCCTTAATTAGACTCCTCAATAATCCATGGTTGTCATTCATCAACTGAGTGACTCAGTAAACTTCTATGGAAAGGGGTAAGAAATGGACAACTGGCAAGGAATAGACCAACCTCGAAGAAGTCAACCTGATCCACACCTGCCTGTTTTGTTGTTGTTGTTGTTTTGTTTTGTTTTTTGTTTTTGTTACAGTTCTTAGCTGGCCCTTTTCCATCCACTCTTGCCTTTTTATGTATAAAGTCGTTTCTTCAGGAACAGTTTATTTGGGGATAATTTTAGATTTATAGAAAAGTTGAGAGAGTTCCCAAACTCCCTCCAGCCCAATTTGCTTGTCTTTATCAAGCCTACAGGATGGTACATTTGTCAAAATTAAGAAATTAAATTAATGTCATGCTATTAACAAAGACTTCATTCAGTTGTCACTGTTTTTCACTAATATCCTTTTTTATTGTTGCAGTTCCAGTATCTAATGCTCTTTTAAAATGTAGGTTTTAGTATTATTTAGGTATGGTGAAACCAAGAGATAGTTGTCATTGAGAAAACTGTTTCTTACTCATAGTTCCCAAGACAAACAGACATACCACACTATGCAGGTTACATGGGGGTACGTCAGAGTCTGTCAAGGAACAAAGGGAGCTAGACAAAACTGGACAAATGTCCTTGTTTTGGTTTTCAATGAAGGAATGAGAGAGGAAGCACAAGCAGGCTAAGTAGACTTAGGTTTGGATAGTTTGAATAATTTTAATGGATTCTGGGGTCTTGGGGCTTCTCTAGGTGTCTGGTACCTGGCTTTGGGGTGATGAGGGCAGGACAATAGTGGCCAGAGGGAGAACCTGATGAAGAAAGTGGCTGCAGTATGTGCTTCCTATTGGTTGGAAAGGCATGATCCTGGGTAAATTGTTTGCTATCTTTAAGAATTTAACTAGCCCTGGGAAGGGGAGTCTCTCCAGTGTCACCAAATCCCCAAGATGTCAAAATATTAGAATACAGAGATGTGCTTAATATAAATACAGACACCAAATTTCATTTAGCTCTGACACATTTTTACACAACTATTTCTTGATATATTAATAAAATATCCCACAGTATGACTTGATTTCATTGTTGCCTCATGATGTCCTCTACCTGGTTTACATTCTTTCTATGATGCAGTCTTCGGTCACCCAGTTAGGGTCATAACCTCTAGATTCTCCACTGTAAAGTTTCCCCCCACAATGAGCGAGTAAACTCATGATGATGTTCTGGAAGCCTGCAATGAACCAGCCTCAGCTTTTCAAACTCTACTCCAGCTTCCAAGGATGAGTCTTGCTTGAGTCCATTATTTTGGAGCAGTTACAGGGCTTATTTTAATCCTTAGTTTCTCTTACAATTATTACCTGGCATCCTTCTACTTAAAAAAAGAAAGAGGAGGAGAAACAAAATAAGAAGTGGGAGAAGGAGAGGAAGACAGAAAACGGGGAAAGGGGCTCTCTTTCATCAAGGGGGGATGGGAGTAATTCTTCCTTCTAATAAAGCAGGCCAAATGCTCACATGCATATTTTTCACTTATATAACCAAATTTTACTATAAGAATTTCGTGTAATAGTGATAGTAATAGTAAATTCCTTCTTTCTTTTTCTCACAAAGAGCATCCATAGGTTTTTATTTATTTAAGAGTTTACATTCAATTATAATTAGTATTATACTTGATGCATATATTATCATATTGACCCCAATTTTCCAGATAAATTGATCCTTCCATCATCATTGTAATGCCCTGAAGAATGATAATATCTTCTGTTTGGATTTTAGTGACTTATACAATGCTAAGAATTTATTTGCAGGGGTGCCTGGGTGGCTCAGTGGGTTAAGCCTCTGCATTCAGCTCAGGTCATGATCCCAGGGTCCTGGGATTGAGCCCCACATCAGGCTCTCTGCTCGGCAGGGAGCCTGCTTCCCCCTCTCTCTCTGCCTGCCTCTCTGCCTACTTGTGATCTCTCTCTCTGTGTCAAATAAATAAATAAAGTATTTAAAAAAAAGAATTTATTTGCAAATACATATCTTTAACATATTGGTGAGATTTGCAATAGCAAGTCCTCATTTTATGTCTTTGTACCTTCTGAACCATTTCCCCACAATATGCTTTTTCTAAAGGCTACATTTTCTTTGCTCTCTTAGACATGACTCCATTCATTGCATCCATGGACCCATAGCTAGAAGGAATGATTAAAATGTACTGATTTTAAAGACCCATATCCTATGTGTAAATTCCTTTCCCCCCTTCAAAGTTTCATTCTGCAAGTTTTTTATCCTCATTTGTAGAAACATAACAATTCTTTTTTTTCCCCCTAAGAACAATTCGTAATTTTATGTACTAAATTAGCATCCGTTTTGTATTTTATAACTTTGAAACTGGAGTACATCAACATACACTTCAGTTTCTAAGGTGTGCTTTCTAAACAATTTATTTTTAAAAAAGATTTAAAGACATATGATCTCTTCCAGGAATCACAAAAGTTTTTCCCCAGAGGGTTGTAGAAGCAGAAAAGATGGCAGCATACAATTTTCACAAATGAAGTTTTAATAAGAATACACTGACAAATCACAACGATTTATATGCAATTGTAAAATATAAATACTTAATGTGGTTTTTAAGGACTGACTCGTATTGAATCAGCCACCTCCATAAGTCATGGGTGTTGATTTTTTAAAACATTATTGATTTGTTAAAGAGAAAGGTATCTTGGGTCCATAATTTTTCTCATTATGAAACACTAAGTAGCTAGAGGCTTTTAAAATAGTGGTTTAGCTAAGAGAATCTATTTTTAAAAGATTAGCTTTGAACCTCTCTTTGAGTGCATCTGGGTACAATCTCTAGGACCATTTGGGATATAATTGAAAATACGCCTTTTATTTAGCTAGCCTTTATTAAATTGGTTTTAGTGTGTTCTGATAATGGTTGTCAAAGGTGCATCACTCAGGACACGAAAAATAATATGGACATACTAATGCCACCATAAAACATATTCTTTTAGCCTCGGGTAGAGCATTACAATCATCATAAGAAAAATGTGAAGAATTATAAGTAACAGCCCCTAATAGGAGATCTGAGCTTATCCTGATAGTGTGTGATCTGGATCTTATGATCCTCTCAGTTAAGACTCTACACTGGATAGTATGTTGTAGGGTGAATGGATTCCTCCCCAGCATACCCCTCCACCTAAAATGTGTATGTTGAACAATTAACTCCCAGTACCGTAGAATGTGAGCTTATTTGGAAATAGGGTTGATACAGATGTAACTAGTTAATGTGTAATCAGTCAATAAATCTTTTAATAATTAGCTACCCCAGTATGACTAGTATCTTTATTAAAGGGAAATATTTGGATGCAGCAAGACATATGGGGGAGAATGTCGTGTGAATATGAAATTAGTTACCTGCGAGCTAAGAGGACCTGCAACAGATCCTCCCTCAGCTCTCAGAAGGAACAAAACCTGCCAACACGTTGATTTTAGGCTTCTAGCCTCCAGAACTCTGAGACTATACATCTCAGTTGTTTAAGCCACCCAGTGTGTGGTCCTGTTACAGCAGACCTAGCAAACTAACACATGGCGTGACTATATTCTCACCAGGGGCATGGAAAAATAGCTCAATATGCTAGAATGATTTCTAAAGAAGTGTACAGGTAAGAGATTTGTTATTTTGTAGTCACCCTAATGGAGAATATAATAGACTTGTTTGCAACATAGTGACTCCTGTCTGGATTGACACTTGCGAGTATGACTTATCTACTTTTGTGTGTGTGTTATGGATTATAGCCATAGGCGTGTCCACATCATTGAGTCTAATTGTACTTCGAAGTGTCTGAGGCTAAATTGGCTCACATTTTCGCAGGCTGAGAGAAAGTGTATGTGTTGTGTCCAGGAAGCACTCTCTGTGATGTTCAGCTGCATTATCTGCTGATAAAAGATAAAATGGCCAACTCAATGGGTCATCTCAGAAAAGCCTTCTTTTCACTATGCTCACTGTTGTCCAAACATCTTGAAAGATAATGGATATTTATCTCCCTTACATGATTGGCCAATGTAATTAAATGGAGGTAATGACAGTTCCATCGTATTGGGTAGAATGTTAAATCTATATTACACTGTCACTTCACTTGGTTCTTAAGCTGGCAAAAAACTTAGTCTTATGAAAGCACATTTTTGGGATTTTACTTTAACTTGAACATTAAAATGCATAATGCAGAATTCTGCCCTAATTCCTTAAACTTCACTTTGTTAATACACTGGCAAAAGATGTAGGAAATATGCCAATGTCACATTTTGAAACTGTCTTATAGATTTTAACCTTATTGCTCAAATTCAAAGCAGATATTTAAAGTTATGAGTTGTTATATTTGTACCAACAGAAGTTGAATAAGTTAAAATAGTTACCTCTACAAAACTTTATATTCTAAAATTTAGACCAATTATTTAAGAACACATAAATTATATATATTTATTAATTCTTAACTTGAAATGAAAATTATGTCTAGCCTTCTATTAATCTTAATCTGGTTTCAAATGATACAATGCCTTTTTTAATTATGTATACCTTTTTTCTCCCTTTTTCTCATAAAACTGTTCTCAAAAGTCTAAGACCAGGTTTCAAAATCTCATCTCTGATTTCCTCTTCTCCCAACATAGAGAAAATAATGCTGTCAAAGAAAACATTTTCCTTGCTTTCCATTTTATTGATTTACCACATTTTCAATTTTTTCCTCTATAAAAAAGACAGATTTCTATTTACTAAGCTTTATATATCATTTTTATTTTTTAAATTTAAAATAAGTGATTTTTCTATTCACCTTACTTCCTAACAGTGCAAGTTTTTATCTCTTCCCTCTTATGCTTTCCTTTTCTCTAGCTCCTGGGTGTTTTTGAGCAGATGAATGTAATATTAAAGGCATGTTTATCAATATTGTATTTCAGTCAGGGTTTGCTCAGAAAAAGAGATTGTGTTAGGTATTTTAACAAAGAGAATTTAATATAAAGAATTGGTTCAGTAGGTGTTGGCAAATTTAGAAAGAATGGGAAGGAAAGAGAAAGAAAGAAAGACTAAGGCAGCATAAAGATAATACATGGAGAAAGCAGCTAAACATCTAGGACTAGAATAGGGGTCAGCAAAACATGGCCTGTGGGCAGATCTATTCTGCCACCTAAATATCAAGGCAAATGAAGGGTAATTCTTTATATTTAAAATTTTTAAAATATAAGTACTCATATACTATCATGAAATTTCATCTCTTGGCCCTCAGAACTTAAAATATTTATCATCTGGTCTTTTAATAATAAGTTTGCTAACCCTAAGACTAAGGGAAACAATGGAAAAAGGTCTTGTAATAGGTTCCAAGAATTTAAGTCTCTCACACCTCTGCTAAAATCTCCCAGGCTTCTGCTTTCAGGTTGGTTCTGAGAATGACAAAAGAAATGAAGACTAGAAATAAGTATGGCTGCCAGGCCGAACGACCTACACTGTGGCTACACTGAGAGGAGCAACGGGCCATCAGTGGCGCTGGGTCTTTCTCCTTGTCTCCTGCCCTTGGGAGCCCTCTGTCCCTTCCTGTTGGTGGACTGCAGACTCCTAGTCCCAGCTTTTCAATGTTGGAGCTTTGACTGTTAGAGCCAAAAGACTACTGCCCATTACCCAAGCCAGTGTTCTACTTAGCTCTGACCTATTTGGCAAGAGATATACTTTTGGGGATAGATGACATAATTTTTAGGACCGAGAGGGACAAAAAAGCATTCTTAAAGAAAACACTCAGAAACGTCTAAATCTAGGGCCCCTGGGTGGCTTGGTCAGTTAAGTATCTGTCTTCAGCTCCGGTGATGATCCCTCCTTCCTGGGGTCAGCCCCCCGGTAGGCTCCCTGCTCAGGGGGACATCTGCTTCTCCCTCTCCCGCGGTCCACACCCTGCCCCAGCTTGTGCTCTCTCTTGCACAAGCTCTCTCTCTCAGATAAATAAATAAAATCTTAAAAAAAAAAAAAAACCTCAGAGTCTATTAAATGTTTTACTTGCTCTCTGCTCTTATTCTCGGCCATGTTTTTATTCTCATGCACAAATATTAGCTCCTTGAGGATTACTCAGACTCACTGTGCTCTCTTTCTTTTATTCAGAATAAAAATCAGTTAGATTTTTACACGGCTTCTTTTCATACGTGCACTGTTGGAAATGAGAGTGAGCTCAAGTCAATGAGCTACTGGTATGTTAGGAACAAATTAACCCCATTTCTCTCTCCTCCAAGTCATGTGTGTGGGTCAATCAGAGTAAGTGTTACTGGTCATTATTTTAACCCCAGGTTTTACTTGTAGACGTATAGTGCAGAAATACAAATGAATGGAACCAGCCATGATTCTTCTCTACCCAAGCCCTGGAGTCACAGACTAACACAGATTCACGGCCTCATGCTCTACAGGTAACTGGGTAGAAAAGACATAAGGGATATGATTACAAATATTTGGGGGTTGTTATTCAACTACTGCATTCATGTTTCCAGGGAAAATGAAAAAGTCAAGCTGCATCTTAGCGCTCTATCCCAGTTGGCAGGATGTGTGATTTGCAAAGACAAGACTGTGACCAGGACTCACCCACATTACATGCGTTTCCAACTTGTCTTGTCTGACGTGGGGACCTGCTTCTCCAGGAGTGGTTACACAAGAGCAGGGCTTTATTTTTTCATTTGAGAAGGTGCTTCAGTCTTATTGAGTGCAGTCTTCTGAACTGAACTGATTATTTTTTGAAAAATTGTACAAATCTGTATCTTATATACTTTATAGTAATGAAGAGAAGGAACAAAAACAGACATTTTGTTAATAAGTGTTATAATTTGATGGTTAGATTGGTTGAAAAACTTAATCAAACAAAGGTTGTCTTCTAGGGCTGCCATAACAAAGCACCATAGACTGGGTGGCTTAAAAAAAGCAAACTCATTTTCTCACAATTCCAGAGACTGTGAGTCTAAGATCACAGTGCTCAGTGGGTCAGTGTCTGGTGAGATCAAAGATTATTTCATGGACCAAAATCCATTCAATCTTCTTTGAATTCTCCCAGCTAGGCCTGACTTAGGCTGCCTTAGGCCATGCTCATCTCTACCTTGTCCAATTTTAGAAAGATCCTGCTACTCCAGTGGAGCCAGACCCCACGCCCCCTCCCCTGGCACACACACTCCATATGTGCTCACCTCCAATATCCAACCACGTTCCTTATTCTAGACCATATCTCAGGCAATGTCTGACCACCCTGGCCTGCCTTCAGGAAGCAGCCTGTCAGGTCAGTTTTGCCAAAATTCCCCTTATCCTTAAGGTTTCCTCTGAGTAATTTTCCATCCACTTACTCCCCCCACCGCCACTTGATGGTCTATGTGGAGCTGAGTTTAATCTCTCTCCCCCACAGCAACAGTCCACTGCACCTATGGTGATAGCACCCCTCCTTGAACAAAGCCTGCCTTGCCATCATGAACAAAGCATCACAAATAATTTTTTCCTTAACAGGGCTTTCCCTGTGAGTTGCCAGTGGCTGCCTTACCTGTGTGTTCACAAGACCTTTTGGTGCATGCCTGGGGAGAGAGAGGAAAGCAAGTGAGCTCTCTCGTGTCTATTCTTACGAGGGCACTAATCCTATTGGATCAGTGCCCTGCCCTTACGATCTAACTCAATATTAATTACTGCTTGAAAGGCCGCATCTCCAAATACAGCCACACAAGGAGGCGTTAGGACTTTGACATATGAACGTTAAGGTTAGTTAACACATCCATCTTCTCACATAATCACGATTTTGTTGTATTTGACGGGAGTGTTTAAGATCTGCTCTCTGAGCAACTTTCTAGTAGGAAATACGGTACTGTTTAAACTATAGTCACCACGCTGAGTATTAGATTTCCAAATACAGCCACATTGAGGGGTGGGACTTAAACGTATGCATTTGGGCGTTACACAAATATTCAGTCCATAATAAAGAAGACAGCTGTGGAAACACAAAAGTGCACTTTTTAAAAATTTACATCTCACAATAAATTTTTACATCTCTCTTACAAACTTAGCAAGAGGTTACCTGGCCGTGGCCTTTTTATTCTCTTTAAGTGTCTAACTAGTATAACATTTTTTTTTCAATATTTCTGTTCACTTTCAGGAATTGTAGAGAGTAACTTAATTAAATATGAAATAATATAAGCAGGTCAGAAAGAATCCATCTCATAACAGAAACAAGAATAGACTAAAAATGGGCATTTTTACTTTGAGAAAAAAACTGCTTGCCTTGTGTTTGGAAAGCTTGGAAAACTAATCCTTGGAAAACTAATCCTTCTACAAGATCAACACAAAGGATAGTTTCTCCACTTAAAACATTTTCTTATATGTACCTTATGGAATAATTTGGGTAAGGTTAATGATGTGTCTGTTGTATGCTGTAGAAAACAAAAGGAAATATCCAATAAAATGCAATAATTAAAGAAACAGGTTCATTTGCATGTTAAGCAGTTACTGAACAGTACAAAGTTATTTTGCTTAACAAAAGACCAAAATATACTAACATATTGTAAACATCCTCTCTTTCTCATATGTATCAAAAGTAACACTTTTTTTTAACACTTTTTTAAAAAGATTTTTATTTATTTATTTGACAGACAGAGATCACAAGTAGGCAGAGAGGCAGGCAGAGAGAGAGGAGGAAGCAGGCTCCCTGCAGAGCAGAGAGCCCGATATGGGGCTCAATCCCAGGTCCCTGAGACCATGACCTGAGCCGAAGGCAGAGGCTTTAACCCACTGAGCCACCCAGGCGCCCCCAAAAGTAACACTTTAAAAAATAACCTGAACTTTTATAAAGAAGTCCACTACATAGTAGATTTAGAAATAGTGGCATAAACAAACAATGTCACTTACTGTCAGGGAAAGGAAAATTCAAAACTACAGTGTGATATCCCCTCACACCTGTCCGAATGGCTAAAATCAAAACACAAGAAACAAGAGGTGCTGGTGAGGTTGTGGAGAAAACGGAACCCTCATGCACTGTTGGTGGGAATGCAAACTGGTGCAGCGACTGTGGAAAACAGCATGGAGGCTCCTCAGAAAGTTAAAAATACAACTACCCTAGGATCCAGCAAATACACTACAGAGTATTGACCCCAAAAATATAAGGACACTAATTTGGAAGAATACATGCACTGTTATGTTTATAGCAGCATTTTTTTTTTATAATAGCCAAGATATGGAAGCAGCCCTAATGTCCATTGATTGATGAATGGATAAAAATGTGGTGTGTGTGTGTGTGTGTGTGTGTGTGTGTGTGTGTAAATAAAAATTAAAGTAGAGGCATAAACATCTGCAAGCCAAGGAGAAAGGCCTCAGAAGAAACCAACCTTGCCAACCCTTTGATCTACCTCCAAAACTGTGAGAAAATGAATTTCTGTTGTTGAAGCCAAAAAATAAATTAAAAAATAAAAATAAGAGGCATCAATTAGGTTATCCCAAAAGTTATTTCAGTAAACCAGGAATGAATTAATGTCTAGAATGGTAGCAGTGAGATTGTATAAAAAAGGATGAATTTGAGTAACATTTAGAAGAAAATTATAGATGTATGTTTTAGTGTTTACAATATGCAATGGTTCATTATTCCTGTTCCTTTGTAATACTGAACCAACCTGCTAAATGCTTTGATTACTAGTTTTCCTTACATACAGTTAATAAAAGTGCATCGGATTTATAGTAAGGGTCCTATGCGATAATGCATGCAATGACATCTTCAGTTGATAAAGCAGTATGCAAATTTTTTATTCTTTTTTATCTCCAGTTTTATTGAGAGAGAATTGACAAATAATAGGCTGTGAATTTAAGGTGTACAAAGTGATGATTCGATAGATGTGTGTACGTGAAATGATTCCCACAGTAAGGTTAGCTAACCCACTCATTCCTCACGGAATCACAGTTTTCTGTGTGAGGGTCGTATGTAAGATCGACTCTCTAAGCAACCTTCCAGGATACAGTATCGTCCTGCTAACTAGTTATCATGCGGGATAGTAGTTCACCAAAGCTTTTTTATCTTACAGCTGGAGGGATTGTGTGTGTGTGTGTGTGTGTGTGTGTGGTAAGAAAGCCACTTTTTAAAAAGGTTTTATGTAAATTCCAGTAAGTTACCATACAGTGTGATCGTAGTTCCAGGTGTGCAATGCAGTGACTCCACCCTTCCATAACACTCAGTGCTCACCCCAAGAAGGGTCCTCCTTGAGTCCTGTGGCCTGTTTCACCGACCCCCGCACCCACCTCCCCTCCGGATGGACTAGAGAGTATTGTGCAAAGTGAAATAAATCAGTCAGGGAAAGACGAATACCGTATGATTTTACAGTATGATTTTACCGTATGATTTCACTCCTACGTGGGATTTAAGAAACAAAGCGGGTGAATGTGGGACAGGGAGAGGCAAACCATAAGACCGGCTCTTCGCTGTGGAGAACAGGCAGCTCGTACTCTGATTACCATCTCTTCAGTTCCTGCAGCCCCTGGAAACCACTATTCTGTTCCTGTAAGTTTGGCCTTTTTCTTTTTCTTTTCTTTCTTTTTTTTTCTTTTACTTTTTTTTTTTTTTAAGATTCCACACGTAAGTGATACCATGCAATTAGTCAACTCGTGTCTTTCTCCGTCTGACTTATTTCACTTAGCCTAATCCCATCAGAGTCCGTCCAGGCTTTTACAAATGGCAAGATTTCTCTCTCTCTCTCTCTCTTTTTTTTAATAGATGAAGACTATTCCTTTGCATATTATGTGCCCCGTGTCTTTTTATTCTTTACCCACTCACCTATCCACGGGCACTTAGGTTACTTGTCTTGGTGGTTGTGAATAATGCTGCAACGAATGGTGGAGATTTAGGCTTTTCTGTACATAATAATAAGTCATTTAATTTATAGAGACAAACTTCCCTCTTCCTTTTGTTTCTTTCTCTCCCTAATTGTTATGTCTAGGACGTTCAGTACTATTTCAAATACAAGTGCTGAGCGTGGGACCCTTATTATGTTCCTGATTTTACTTTAGCGTAAGCTTTGTCAAATTTGTTCATCTTTACAAAAAAAAAAAACAAACAACTCTTAGTTTCACTGATTTTCTTCTATTGTCTTTATAGTGTCTACTTCATTTATTTCTGCTCCAATCTTCATCATTTCCTCCCTCTGTTAACTTTGTGCTTAGTTGTTTTGTGTGTGTGTGTGTGTGTGTGTGTGTGTGTATGTGTGTGTGTGTGTTTCTAATTCCTTAAAGTATAAAATTAGGTTGTTTATTTCAGATCTTTCTTTTATCTTTTATTTCATAGGCATTTATTGTCATAACCTTTCCTCCTAGAACTGCTTTTGTTACATTCTATAAGTTTAATATGTGATCTTTTGTTTTTATTTGTCTCAAGATACTTTGTTTTTCATTTTTATTTTTTTAATACTGATTTTTTTTTGCTATGCTATATTATTTACTTACTTTATTATCATGGTAAATTAGCCAACATATTGTAAATCCTTAGTTTTTGATGTAGTGTTTAAAAGTTCATTATTTGCATGTAACACCCTATATTCCTCAAGATACTTCTGATTGTCCTTTCAATTTCTTCCTTGATTCATTGTTCAAAAGTATGTTGTTTATGGGGCACCTGCTGGCCTAGTTGGTAGAGCATGTGACTTTTATTTAAGAAAAGCATGTAGTAATTCCCATGATCTTGTGCATTTTTTGGTTTTCCTTCCATTGTTAATTTTTATTTTCATATCACTGTGGTTGGAAAGCTACATCTTTGTGTGGATATGATTTCATCTTCTTAAATTTGTTAAGACTTGTTTTGTGGCCCAACATATGATCTACCCTGGAGAACGTTTCATGTATACTTGAGAATATGCGTAATGCTGCTCTTTGTTTAAATGTTCTGTATAAGTCTGTTAGGTCCGTTTGATTTACAGTGTTATTCAGGTCCACCGTAACCTTATCAGCTTTCTGCCTGGATGATTTATCCACTGCTGGAAGTGGATGTTGAAGTCCCCTACTATTATTGTATGGTTTTCTACTTCCCCTTTTACCTCTGTCAATATCTGCTTTAAATATTTAGGTGCTATAATCCTCGGTGCACCTATGTCTACAATTGTTAAATCCTCTTATTGAATTTATCCTGTTATTACTATATAGTGACCTTAGTCTCTGGAGACTGACTTTGAAAATCTATTGTGACTTGGCATAGCCCCCCCCACTCTCCTTCAGTTACCACTGGAATGGCAACGTCTTCATGATCCCTGCGGTTCTACATGGGTGTCTGCATTGGAAGGAGGAAATACCTCTCCCAGTCTTGATGCACTGGTTTCAGCAGGTAAAGACCTCCTGTTTATTCCCTGGGCTGATGGGATTACCTCTGGAATCTGAATTATGATAGCTCAGGGCCAGTTACCAGACTGCCACTGGGTCTCCACCGCCAAGGAAAACAGTTTCTCTGAATGGTTTTCTGAAACCCTGTTGCTGGGTGGAAAAAGAAGTGAAGCATCGTTTTCTATTACAGCTGCTTTAAAAGGAGTGAGACTCATACCATACTAACAATTTCTCTCCAAAGGTTTTCTCTGCCTATGTGCCTTCTCAAATTTTCCCACCTTTATACCCTCAAAAAAAAAACAAAAAAAACAAAACAAACAAAAAAAAAAATCAAGAACGATTGTTTTTTTTAATTGATGGTTGAAAAACTAATTTTTAAGCTCTCCTCTGCTAATCTTTTCTCAAGCACCCTGAAACTCACAGAATGCCGGGATGGGAAGGGTGGGGAAAGAATCATAACCTCAAGGTTTTATTGTCCTAGGACATCTGGAATTGAGCCCATCATAATTTCATTTAGTGTCCTAGTACAACATATAAAGGATTACAAGCAAAGTGGCATAGTACCACACACAATGCAAACAAAGTTTTTAAATCATCTACAGTTATTTCTTAAATTAGCTTATTATTAATTCCCTTCCAGGAAACCACTGCCCTAAACAATGTATATGATTTTGATATAAGTCATTATCAACTCTTATACTGACAGCTCAGTGAATGATACTTTTTTTTCCTCATTGTAGGACACTGAAGGCTGTGTTAAGCATTTATTTTGAAATAAAATATACTGGATAATTAATTATGTATCATAATTATGCATATGAATGAATGAATATCATTCATTGCAGAATTAGTTTATTTTTTCAAGAGTTTCCTTAGGCTGCAATTGAGCATACATATTTCATACTATTTTAGATTGGTACATTTTTGTATTTGGTATAATTTAGTTCCAACTGTGTTAGAAAATGAATACCAAATACTGTCTGGAGGCAAACTGAGGGGAAAAGTCTTTTATCTGGTAAACTGGAACATTAGGTCATTAATCATATTCTTCCTCATCATTCCCTCGCCACCCTCCCACTCCCAAGATCGATTATTTGTATTCGGGTCATATGGAAAGGCTCGTAAGTCACAGACATAGCTGAAGTAAGAAAGCTGGACATATTTAATGTTTAAATTCCCTTGATCTTCATTTTATCCTCTTTCTACTTTGATTTTGTGTACTAGAGACTACAGAATTAGGGAAAAAATAATACATTCCCCAATTCCTTTAAACATAAGATTCATTAATATAGATGTAGTTGAGCGAGACTTGGGCAGAAGAGAGACATGTTGTCATATCCACCCGTGTAGGGAATTTCTGTCTTTTGGCTCTTCCCCTTCTAAAATACTTATGGGGAATCTGGATGGCTCAGTTGGTTAAGCCTGGGACTCTTGGTTTCCATATTGTGTTCATAATCTCTGGGTCATGATCTCAGGGTCCGATGATCGAGCCCCGTGTTGGTACCATGCTGGGCATGGAGCCTACTTGAGATTCTCTCTCTCCCTCTCCCACTGCCCCTCCTCTTCTCATGGGTATACACACTTACTCTCTCTCTCTCAAATGAATGAATGAATAAATAAATAAATAAATAGATAAAACAAAAATAAATAAATAAATAAAATATTTATGACGGATATACTGGAATGTAGGTCTTTATTGTCATAGACATCTATTGTCAGGTGGCTGCAGCACAGTATTATAATAATGTCACTAGTGTTTCTCCTGGCTATTTCTCACTCTGTACAATCCATGTCTTATTCTCTGTTATATCATTTAATGAGTACTTGTCTTCTTAAACTAGCAATAGTGTATTTTACTTTCTGTAGTTGAGAACTCAGACAGCGATTAAGACATTAGAGTCCAAGGGGAAAGGTGAATGAGGAATTGGCGTTCTTCTAACTTAAATGGGCTTAAAGGCAGTGAAGTTCTTATTAGAAATAGAGCATTCCCTTGATCCCAAAACCAGACAGAGACCCCATCAAAAAGGCGACCCAAGACCAATATTCCTGATAAACATGGATGCAAAAACTCTCATCAAAATACAACCAATAGAATCCAACAGTCAATTAACAGGATTATTCACCACAACCAAGTGGGAATCATTCTTGGGATGCAAGATTGGTTCAACATCTGCAAATCCATCAGTGTGATGTAATAAATTAGTAAAAGAAAGAACAAGAACTATACGATACTCTCAATAGATGCTGGAAAAGCATTTGACAAAGTACAGTGCCCTTTCTTGACCAAAACTCTTCACAGTGTAGGGGTAGAGGGTATATACCTCAATCTCACCAAACTCATCTATGAAAAACCACAGCAAATATCATTCTCAATGGGGAAAAACTGGGAGCTTTTCCCCTAAGGTCAGGAACATGGCAGGGATGTCCACTATCACCACTGCTATTCAACATAGTACTAGAATTCCGAGCCTCAGCAATCAGGCAACAAAAAAATAAAATAAAGTACAATGGCAGGGTCATAGGGAAGTTCTATTTTTAATTTCTTGAGGGATCTCCACACTGTTCTCCAAAGAGGCTGCACCAACTTGCATTCCCACCAACAGTGTAAGAGGGTTCCCCTTTCTCCACATCCTCTCCAACACATGTTGTTTCCTGTCTTGCTAATTTTGGCCATTCTAACTGGTGTAAGGTGATATCTCAGTGTAGTTTTAATTTGAATCTCCCTGATGGTTAATGATGAACATTTTTTCATGTGCCTGATAGCCATTTGTATGTCTTTATTGGAGAAGTGTCTGTCCATATCTTCTGCCCATTTTTTGATATGATTGTCTGTTTTGTGTGTGTTGAGTTTGAGGACTTTATTATAGATCCTGGATATCAACCTTTTGTCTGTACTGTCATTTGCAAATATCTTCTCCCATTCCATGGGTTGCCTCTTGGTTTTTTTGACTGTTTCCTTTGCTGTGCAGAAGCTTTTGATTTTGATGAAGTCCCAAAAGTTCATCTTTGCTTTTGTTTCCTTTGCCTTTGGAGACATATCTTGAAAGAAGTTGCTGTGGCTGATATCAAAGAGATTACTGCCTATGTTCTCCTCTAGGATTCTGATGGATTCCTGTCTCACATTGAGGTCTTTTATCCATTTTGAATTTATCTTCCCTATGACCCTGCCATTGCACTCCTGGGTATTTACCCCAAAGATACAGATGTCATGAAAAGAAGGGCCATCTGTACCCCAATGTTTCTAGCAGCAATGGCTATGGTCGCCAAACTGTGGAAAGAACCAAGATGCCCTTCAGCAGATGAATGGATAAGGAAGATGTGGTCCATATACATTATGGAGTATTATGCCTCCATCAGAAAGGACGAATACCCAACTTTTGTAGCAACATGGATGGGACTGGAAGAGATTATGCTGAGTGAAATAAGTCAAGCAGAGAGAGACAATTATCATATGGTTTCACTTATTTGTGGAGCATAACAAAAAGCATGGAGGACATGGGGAGTTAGAGAGAAGGGGGTTGGGGTAAATTGGAAGGGGAGGTGAATCACGAGAGACTATGGACTCTGAAAAACAATCTGAGGCATTTGAAGTGGCAGGGGGGTGGGAGGTCGGGGTACCAGGTGGTGGGTATTATAGAGGGCATGGATTGAATTGAGCACTGGGTGTGGTGAAAAAATAATGATACTGTTATGCTGAAAATAAATAATCTCTTAAAATAAATAAATAAATAAATAAATAAATAAAATTAAAAGCATCCAAATCAGCAAAGAATAAGTCAAACTCTGACTCTTTGCTGATGATATGGTAATTTGTCTGGAAAACCCAAAGAACTCCACTCCAAACTGCTAGAACTCATACAAGAATTCAGTAAAGTGGAAGGATATAAAATCAGTGCACAGAAATCAGTTGCATTTCTATACACCAACAACAAGACAGAAGAAAGAGAAATTAAGGAGTCAATCCCATTTACAATTGCACCGAAAACTATAAGATACCTAGGAATAAACCCAACCAAAGAGGCAAAGAATTTGTACACAGAACACTATAAAGTATTCATGAACGAAATTGAGGAAGACGCAAAGAAATGGAAAAACATTCCATGCTCATGGATTAGAAGAACAAATACTGTGAAAATGTCGATGCCACCTAGAGCAATGTACACATTTAATGCAATCCCTATCAAAATACCATCATTTTTTTTCAAAGAAATGGAACAAACAATCCTAAAATTTATATGGAACCAGAAAAGACCCCCAAAAGCCAAAAGAATGTTGAAAAAGAAAACCAAAATTAGTGGCATCACAATTCCAGACTTCAAGCTCTATTACAAAGCTGTAATCATCAAGACAGTATGGTACTGGCACAAAATTAGACACATAGATCAATGAGACAGAATAGAGAGCCCAGACATGGACCCTCAACTCTGTGGTCAACTAACCTTCGATAAGGCAGGAAAGAATGTCCAATGGAATAAAGACAGTCTCTTCAACAAATGATGTTGGGAAAATTGGACAGCCACATGCTAAAGAATGAAAGTGAACCATTTCCTTATAGCACACATGAAAATAGACTCAAAATGGATGAAGGACTTCAATGTGAGAAAGGAATCCATCAAAATCCTTGAGGAGAACACAGGCAGCAACCTCTTCGACCTCAGCCACAGCAACTTCTTCCTAGGAACATCGCCAAAGGCAGAGAAGCAAGGGCAAAAATGAACTACTGGGACTTCATCAAGATCAAAAGCTTTTGCCCAGCAAAGGAAACAGTTAAAAAACGAAAAGACAATTGACAGAATGGGAGAAGATATTTTCAAATGACATATCCTATAAAGGACTAGTATCCAAAATCTATAAAGAGCTTAGCAAACTCAACACCCAAAGAAAAAATAATCCAATCAAGAAATGGGCAGAGGACATGAACAGATATTTCTGCGAAGAAGACATCCAAATGGCCAAAAGACACATGAAAAAGTGTCCCACATCACTTGGCATCAGGGAAATACAAATCAAAACCACAGTGATATACCACCTTATACCAGTCAGAATGGTTAAAATCAACCAGTTAGGAAACAAGTGTTGGCAAGAATGCGGAGAAAGGGGAACTTTCCTATGCTGTTGGTTGTCGGGGACTACCTCCGGCCGGGAAAGTCCCCGCCATTACAAGAAGTTGCTTGGCTCACTGCTAGCAAAGTACGCTGCAAGTATACAATGAACTTTCTGGTGAAGCCCGCCTAAAGGAGGACATAGTTATTGGCTGTATCAAATTTAATCAGCATAGTAACAGGACTCTCATTGGCTCTCCCCATTGCTTGACCCCTTATTGGTCACCCTGCTGTATATAAGCTAAGGAAGTTGGTTAAATAAACGGAAATGAAGCATTAACACCATACCAGGCTCATTGTCAGAGAATCAAGAAGCCAACTATGACTGCTTTAAATGTATCTTATATCTTGCAGCTGCAGATATGATTTAATGATAAGTTAGATTTAAAATTTACATTTGTCTTTTTTGGCTTGCCAAGCCAAAAATAAAATTTTGGTTGAAATAATGTGGGAAACTTGACAGAATTTGGATGACTCCAAGTAATGTTTCAAATCCCGCTGAAACTCGCCAGTAGAAACAGTGCATTTCTCCACTTCTTGAAACACTGAGGTTGTTTTCGGTCTTTTTACAAAACTATACCTGACATGTTCCCATGAAAAATAATGCCATTTCTTCCAATGCTTCTCCCCTTTTCCCCTTCACAATTTCCAGAGCAAGACCTGCAGGCAGATTGCCTTATGCTTCGAGGTATCAGGAACTTGAAAGATAAACATGATACAATAAACTAATTCAAAGACTGTGTTCATTTATAAAAGTAAGAATCTGAAAATTATGTATGATAATATATATTTACAGTGTTAGATACATGAGGGAAGATGATTATATCTTTGCTAAAGATATTGATATGAACTAAACTGAATTTTTTTTCCAATCAATACTAGCTCAAGCAGTTATAAATGGTCATAACTGTTGTTTAGTTACCTATAACCTGTATTCTATGTAAAGAAAGTCAAAATGCCAGATATTCCTTGGTATGATTAAGAGGGATAAATCAAAATATCTATGGAAATAGAATAAATAATATAAGGGAGATTCTCCATGATTTGCTCAGCTACCATCTAAATGCATGCCAGAGGAAAATATAGAACAGTTTCTTCCCAAGACATTTAGGAAAACACTTTTGAAGACAGATTCAGGATTTCTGAAAAGTGTTTTCTGTTTATAGTTTGAGTATGAGGGTAGAAGAGGTCGCCATTGAGATGAGATTCCTGGTTTTATTGGCGCTATTGGTATCCTGAAGTGACAAAAACCAGGTAACAATATGTCAAGTACAAGGAATAGTTGTCATTAAATGCAAGATAAATATAAGAATGGGTGAGCTATAGATGTTCTTATAATGACTAAGTGAAATTGTGGGTTTTAAAAAAATCCAAAGTATTGAGCACCCAATTACTCCTGTTTTGATTAAGATAACATAAAAAGAATGCCCGTTCTGGTGAATGAAGGCCTAACGTGGGCCACAATGAGAAAATCAGTCCCTTATCCAATGCTAAAACTTGAGATTTCCATACTAACGATAGCGCTGTTAGCATCAGGTTACATGGCCCAAGAAGTCTTTGTGTAATAAAATGAAACCCTTGAAGACACTCACTTCCTAGCACAAGGCATCACAATTTCATCATTCCCTGATGTTGTGTGGTCTGGGACTGCTAAAGAAAGGGTGGTGCAAAAGAAAAGTTGGCGGAGGCTGAGTGTTATATTTGTTCAGTATTTTAAAATCATTGCCTCTTACCTTTCCAGTTTTCTCTCTGTTGCTCTCAGAGAAGTAAGTATGGTCCTAGTGACTCCATCATGGTTGGAAATGTACGTCACCATCATTTTTAATCAACTTGCTATTTGTTAAAATAGGTTACCCAATCTGGTTTGTCTTCAAAATATTCCTTATTCTTGCTCTCTGCTCTTCTTTATAAATCCCGGAATCAGACTTGTCAATGTCTATAAAATCTCCCTTGATCTTTTTTATTAAATTCAAATATTAATATGAGAGAACTGTATTTTTTATGATACCGAATTTTTGTTTATAAAATGCCTTTTCTTTCCTCATATTTGAGTTTTCCTTAGGGTCCCTCATTATGGTTTTCTAATTCTATCAGTTAAGGTCTTGTTCATGTTCTCTTAGAATTATTAGTTTCTTTATATTTCTGTTGCTATTGTAAATAATATTTACTTCTTTACAATGTTGTCTCTAAACTACTTCTGGGGTACAAGAAAGCATTTAATTTCCCCATGGCGATATTATTTTCAGAAACACACTAAATTTTCTTATTTATTTAAATATACCTTATTAGACATACAAAATGAGGTCTTCATTTGTTCCATTCGACTCCTTAGGTCTTTTGTGTATATTTATTTGTGTGTTTGGGGCTGGCGTATGGAGAGATCATACCCGGTAACATCCATTTATCCTGTTATATTGAAGAGGATACTTTTCTTTCACCATTAAATATTATGTTGTTTGAAGTTTCTAGTAGACAGCATTTATGGGCCCAGCACGTTTCCACTGCACTACTCTGCTTGGTACACAGCATTTATGCTACAGAATTATTTACTTTTATTTTTTTCTTCTGGTGGCTATAAAATGTTTCAAATTAATTGCTGCATCTGTTGAGATAATCATATATTTTCATTATGTAATCTGTTAATGTGATTATCTTTCTCATTTTCTAATGTTAACTCTTCCATTTAAACTGTATATCAATTATAATGAATATATATGTACACACACATAATATATATGTGTTATATATATATATGTGTTATATATATATTATGTGTGTGTGTACATATATATGTTCTGAACTATTCAGGACATATATATGTATTCAGAAAAATTGAGAACTGACCAGTAAAACTAAAGGGCCTTGCTTATTTTCTGTTGCTGCAAATTTTTACAAGTTTAGTTCTAGTTCTGTGTTGTACCTCTTTTCAGATAAATTTGGTAGGCTGCATTTTTCTAGAGAAATATTTACATTTTCAATTTTATTGGGATAAAATTTTTATTTCAAATGTTAAATGTTTTCTGTATCTGTAGCCATTTTCAAGTTTACATATTTTGCATTTCCATAATTATTTATACTTTTTCTTCATTTTTTTAGAGATTTATTATTGTTGATACTCTCTAAGATAACTTTAAGTGTTGTGTGCTTTTTTTTTTTTTTAATTCATGCTTCTCTTTATTAGTTCTCTTACCTCCTTTTGATTTGATCTGTAACTATTTTTCTAACTTTTTTAGGCTGGATCTTCAGACCATCACTCTATGTATTTCAATGAGATAAAATTTGATTCAAGAATTAGTGGTATTTTGCCAATCATAATTTGTTTTCTTTTAATCTCTGTTCCCTTCAGTTTTTTTTTCCTTATATTCTTTAAAGTTCAGCAGTGGACTTTGGTTGATGTTTGATAAATTTTATAAAGAGTTTTTGGGTGGTTAGCAGCAAATGCAAATTGATCTTTCAACCCGTCTGGCTCACATATTGCCAGAAGTATGTCTCCATTTACAATTTAACTCTAATTATGCCTCTACCATTACAATTCAAACAGCAAGCTCATGTCTAATGGACATTGTTACTTACTCAAAAGAATCTTGAAACACTCTGTTTCCATGTCTGAGAACACTTACTCTGTTGGCTTCTTGACACCACAATCTCTTGTCCTCATACCCATGTGTATGTAATTGCTGTTCAGCAGGCAACACCTTTTTTCACCTCCTGTTATGCTTGTTCTCAATCGAGTTTACTATTCCAATGGCATAAAATATATTTGTTAATGATTCCTAAATTTGTATTTTATTTATTTTTTAAATGATTTATTTATTTATTTTGGAGGGGAGCAGGGAGGAGCAGAGGGTGAGGGTGAGTCTCAGGCAGACTCCCCACTGAGTGTGGAGCCTGATCTCATGAGCCTGAGATCATGACCTGAGCTGAAACTAAGAGTCTGACATTTAACCAGCTGAGCTACCTAGGCACCCCTAAATTTGTCCTTTTAAACAGATCTTCTGAGTTGCAGACTCGTCAAACTAATACCTCTCTTTGACTCTATCATTTGGATGTCTACTATATGACTGCCTATGCTAGGTGACTTAACTATTTTTCTTGTTTTTCTTAAAGGATCATTATATCCATTCCTTATTTTTAAAATTTCAGTGAATTTGCCAATGTGTATCATGACTTTGTTACCTACTTTTTTTTTTCCTCCAAATTCCTTTTTTTGGTTCATATATTCTGGTATTCGGTCAATTATTTCAGAAAACAAAACAAAACAAAAAACCTTTCCCTCAATTATTAAATAATTGGCTTTCAAAATCTTGTCACTTTACTCAAAGGTGTTTAAGTAACACATGTGTAGTTAATTGCTTGGCAGGAAAAAAATCCCAAATTATTTGCTCTGATTGTTTCAGAGTAGGAATTTATGCCCATTTTCAGAGAGTACATGAGCTATTGTGGTAGAAATACTGGTACATTTTAAGCCATAGTTTCATGATGGTGGAGACTGTTAGAGTACCATGAGAATGATTATCCCCATTCAAAAGTACAATGTTCTTTAGGGAAGGAATAAAATTAAAATTCAGTGCTGGAATATTAAAAATAGTATTCTACATATTTTAAAGCTGAACACGTTGCTAAGCTTAGAATTTCTGTCAAATTTGCACAACATAATCACAGACCTTTTACAGGAGTGTCATTTGAACTAATCCATTAGCCTTGCCCAAATTAGCCCAATTGTTTATAAGGTATTAAATGCACTACAAAGCCTAACATGTTTGTTATGCTCCATAATCATAGCACCTGTTAAACAGCCCACCGCAGCTGTACTTTTAGCAGATTACAGGCCATTAGGCAAGTTATACAGTACCTTCCTTTTATAACCTAATTTCTTTTCTCTTGCATGAGACTTTCTGGATCATAAAAATGAGAACTTTTTCATAGCCCTTCACTGATTGAGATGAAGAGAGTGATTTTAAAATTATTAGGATGCTCAGATACAACTTGCAAATGCTATAGTAAAATGAAGTAGTAAAATATTTCATTAACTTTTAATCCAATTTAAGATTGTTTTCTTCCCCTAGGGACTAGATGTCTTCAGATTTATCATGCTCTTTTTGGAAGAATTTTTTGAAGGAAAGTTAAAAGTAAAACTATGAAATAAGGAAACACAAAGACCTCTGTTAAAAGATATTTTTTCAGGGTCCAGACAGTTGCCAAATGGAAGAAACATCTGGCATCTATTTTATTCTCTCATTAATTTTTTAAGCATTTGCACGTTGTCTAAATCATCAAAACCCTCCTGTGTATGCGGACACATACACACAAAGTTATCTTTAGATAATAAAGAATATAAAATAGATGAACCAATTTATTCGCTTATCCAAGACTGAATAAGAGTCCAGAAGTTTTATGCATTCTGCTAGGTACTGTCAATAAAACAGAGAGGAAATCTAACTTGTCTAACTTGGTCTCTGCTTTCATGGAACTTACAGTTGCCTGGGGAAGGCCAAATTTAATCAAATGTACCAGAAAAAAAACGGCAATAATAATAAACATATATGGAAAAATATACATATAAATATATATATATATATATATATACACACACACACATATATATGTTGTGTATCTCATATCAAATACATACATTATCACTCCACAAAGTAAAATGTTCGTGTGTGTACTCACACAAAAAACAAGATTACAGTGTGTTGTGGCTTTGCCATAATACTGAAGGAGTAATATTTTCATTGAAATCTAGGGTCAAAAGGTAACAATGGAGTATGTGAAGTAGGGAGGAAATGAAATGTTATTCTGGACAAAAAAAAAAAAAAAACCCACAGTGCAGAAATTCTGTGGTAAGGGTTGCATGGGAAGCAATTGAAAATTTGAGAGAAAGCCAATAGGACTAGAGCACCAAAGAGGAAGGAAGACAGCAATGGATGAGTCTACAGAGTTTCTCAGGAACCAGCTTATTTAGCATCTTGCAACCCATGTTGGATTTTGGTCTTTATCCTAGATACAAGGGAAAAACATGTGTTTTTATGTAAGGAAGTCAGATGAACAAATTTGCATTAAGAACTTTCCTGCTGTATGGAGAAAGGAAACAGAGAATGGGAAATTATTGTAATAAATATGCAGTCACAGAAACCAAGCCAAAGACAATCTCATTCTGTTAGAAACTTCAAACTAAGAAACGAGGTTCTATTATCACCAATATCCTCCTGGAGTTTTCATACTGTTTTTAAGGGATTCATGTGACCCTTGACATTAAAATGAAACAATGAACACCCACTGGAAAATGGCACTGAGGGAATGAATCAGAATGTAAGTTATCCAAGTGCATTTATAACCAATGGTGCCATTTGGGGAGTCAGAGATGTCAATAATTAGTAGCTATATTCTTTGACTAGATTATAACTAACAGATTGACAAAGGAGACTGATTGACAAAGTAGACAAAGGAAGCAGAAGTTGATCTAGGTACCACCTCTGTTAATGGTGAAGCCATGGTGGTGGGGGGTGAGCATAGCTTCGGCCTGGCCAAATGGCTTGGGAAAACTGCACTCAAAACTGAGTAACCCATACTTACTGTGTTGAAGGCAGGGTTGGATATCACCAAGGAGGGTGGGAGGCCAGCTGGACTTGTAAGAGTTAAACCAGAGAAGCAGAGAGAACATATGCTCTCTGCAGACAATTATATACCAAAACAGAGGGAATCAGAAGAGGTTCAGTCATACTCTCTTAGCATTTCTCTTGTAAACTCACCTTCAGATGAGATGTTCTTCTTCCTTTAGAATAAACTGGTGGAGACAGAATTGCTACTCTAGTGGAGCAATCTCAACATCAAAAACGTTCTACCTAATGTTGTCTTTTTCATGACACATCACTCTTAATAATTATTAACTGGTGTCTGGCTCTTCCTTACCATGAAGGAGGAGAGCAGGTTTGTGATTCTTAGGGAAGACCTACCCAACTTTCCCAAGGCTGGCTCCTAATAACAACGAGCTTCTCCATTGGGCATGGCCGTGTGCATGGGCAGCATACCTTTTGCATTCAGGGGCTAAGAAGTGGTTCTCAAAAGAGTAATTAAATAAACTTCAAAACACTTTGAACACAAAGAAGAAATAGTATTCACATTCTGAGGGTGTTTTGCCTAATTCATGTCCATTCATATTGTCTAGTATAGTTCACCCAAGATTTTAGAATGACACTAAAAGAACATAAAGATTTCTCTAATAAAATGTTAGTGATATGGAGATAACCAAAACCTGTCCATTTCTTTATAAAATCCCCAGGGGAAAAAATAGAACAAAAATATTAAATCCCCTTATAAATTTAAGTCCCAAAATGAAAGAAATGATGTTGAAAATAGAATTATTTTAGTAAGATATGTAAAAGTACCCATTCCTAAATTTTTGTTTACTTAATTTATTTTTTTAAAATTCTTGTTTACTTTAATATAAAATCCAAAGAAATGAAATTGTTCCTAATTCCTTATTACATTGTTTTCAAGAATAATGCCTAGGTGGAATTGGGTATAGTCTCATTAATAGTATCTAGGCTCACTAATAAGAGTCATATACTTCCTTCAGGATGTCAAGTTTTGTAACAAGCTCAATAATAAAAACACAGTAAATGGGGAAATAGTTTGAATAGACACAATCATGTAGGGGGAAAGTATATGAATGACCAATAAGATACAAATTTAAGTACTCATATAATGAATAGAATAAGTAGTCATCAAGGAAATGCCCATTAAAAGGAATTGCGCTACTGGGTATTTACCCCAAAGATACAGATATAGTGAAAAGAAGGGCCATCTGTACCCCAGTGTTCATAGCAGCAATGGCCACAGTCACCAAACTGTGGAAAGAACCAAGATGCCCTTCAACGGACGAATGGATAAGGAAGATGTGGTCCATATACACTATGGAGTATTATGCCTCCATCAGAAAGGACGGATACCCAACTTTTGTAGCAACATGGACAGGACTGGAAGAGATTATGCTGAGTGAAATAAGTCAAGCAGAGAGAGTCAATTATCATATGGTTTCATTTATTTGTGGAGCATAACAAATAGCATGGAGGACATTAGAGAGGAGAAGGGAGTTGGGGGAAATTGGAAAGGGAGGTGAGCCATGAGAGACTGTGGACTCTGAAAAACAATCTGAGGGGTTTGAAGGGCTGGGAGGTTGGGGTACCAGGTGGTGGGTATTATGGAGGGCACTTATGGCATGTAGCACTGGGTGTGGTGCATAAACTATAAATTCTGTTACGCTGAAAAAAAAATAATTAAAAAATTTTTTCCATGATCCTCATACTTAAATAGCTCAACATTTTTCTAAAAGAAAAATGGCATGGCTCAGTCAGTTAAGTGACTGACTTGATTTTGGCTTAAGTCATGATCTCAGAGTCCTAGGAACAAGCTCCACATCAGGCTCCCTGATTGGCAGGGAGTTTGCTAATGGATTCTCTCTCTCTCTCCCTCTGCCTCTCCCCCTCTCCCTGTTTGTGCTTTCTCTCTCTCTCTCAAATAAATAAATCTTTGGAAACAAGATATGTCACTATCAATAGCTAATCAAATATATTTTTTTAATGTCATTCTTCAAGCTGTGATGCACTTACTCCAGGCAAAATTATTTTTCCAAAACAGCATTTTATGCTGTTGAGCTCCATACCAAAGACCCAGCAGCACATGAATGATGAAATTTAGACAATCTACCGGGTTTTATCCTCAAACAGAATGCCAGATAGCTACATCTGAGCAGATGCTTCAGTGGATGTTTCTGAGTCTTATGATGCAAGAGCCTATTGAAGACCTATTTCTGTCATGCACTAAGGCATTGTTTTTTAAAGCATTCTCTTTTCTTATTTATTTCATTTCTTTCCTTTGGAACCCACCTCATAAATTAAATGCCCCTCCCCTGCTTCTTTCAAGGTGGGCTAGTATTATTGTTAGAATCAAATGTTTTATTTCTTTTTCCCCTTACCTTGATTTTTGACTGAGGCATTTGTGTTTGTTTGTTTGTTTGTTTTCTTATATATAATTCTGAATTTGGTTGTTTGGTTTCCCATTTTGAGAGATGCAAAATCTGGTAATCTTGTTCATGTTCAATTCTTTGAGTTTAATAACTGAGCCTGGAGGCATTCTACCATTAGAATAATATCTAATCTAAGTCTGAACTTCATTTATTATTGTTCTGCCCAGCTCTCTTTTAATATATCCATCTTTACTATTCTATATCCAATTATCCCATTTTCCTATATTCTCAGTGGTGTTTCCTCAGATAATACACAGTACTTATATGCCTATTTAAATAAATATGACTTTTTAAAACTCCACCAAGCACTTTAACAAATTTTAAAACTGATCTTCATGATTTTTCATCCAGTTTCGGCTATCAACTGATATCACTATTTTGATCTTCAAGGAGTGGTTTGCTAATTGACTTTTCTTATGAGTTTTCTTCTTGTGACTTTAATTGCATTCTTTAAAAAATGAATTTGTTAATGCATAAATTACTGATGAAAGTATTCACATAACACCTCCCCTGCAAAGCACAAAATTAAGTATATAAATGTATTTTATCAAATATATATGCTTGTGTACCATGTAACCACGACATCAGTCGATATGTGAATATACCAACTGCCTTAAACAGTTCCCTCAATGTTCTCAGCACAGTGCAGTCCTGGACTGGATGTTTATCACCACAGATTACTTTGCCTGTTCTAAAATTTTATTAAACCAAAGAATGCAGTAGGTACTGTTCTGTGTCTAGCTTCTTCCTTGACTTAACATAATATCTGAATATTCAGACATGTTGTTGAGAGTATCAATTATTTGTTTATTTCTGTCATTAATTAGTATAGTATTTTACTGTACAAACACAGCATAATTATTAAACATTCAACTTGCTGACAGGTATTTGGGCTATCTCCATTTTTTGCTATTATGAAAAAATTTATAAAAAATTTTTTGCTTGAATATTTTTGCACATATATGGTTTTGTTAGTCTTTGGTAAATACCTAGGAGTGGAATTACTAGATACTGAGATAGATGTATATTTTACTATATAAGAAACTACAAACTATTTAGTTTCCAAAGTGGCTGTACCATATTATACTCTATTAAATAGTTGATAAACTTTCTAGCTGCCCTACACTCTTAACAATATTTGGTGTTATTAATCTTTTAAATTTTAGTAATTCTTATAAGCACAGAATGGCTTTAATCTGAATTTCCTGGTGATTATTTACATACTTATTGATTTTGAACTCACTGATCATTTACATCTTTTTTTTCTTTGTGATTGTGGCTATTCAAATCTTTTCCTAATTTATTGTGTTTATTTCTTATTACTGAATTCTTCATTTATCTTGGATTCAAATCCTTCGTCAGATATGTGTATTGCAAACATTTATTTCCTAACTTGTGTCTTGCTTCTTCATTTTATTAGTGATGTTTATCCAGAGCAGATATTTTTAATTTGGAGAAATTTTATATATTATTTTAATTTTATGGCTAGTGGTTTTTCTACACTTTGGGGTAGTGCTTTTTCTGCCCTTTCTAATAAACATTTTTCTTATCCCATAATTGCAAAAGTTATTTTTCTGCATTTTCTTCTAGAAGTCTTCAAATATATATATGACATTATATTAATGTATACTTCAAATATATATTAGATCAAGTTTCTTGAAAAAAATACTGAGATATTTTTAAACAGTTTGATTGGGGGAGAACTCTTAAATATATTACTTGTAAGGGATTAAAAGCTCTTGGAGCTGGGATTGACCAATAATTAGAGGCAAACTGCCATATGGAAGGAGAAGGGATATAAGTAGAGCTGACTCTCCTTGGCCAGGAGGAAATTTCAGAGAGGAATTCAGCTTTAAACCTGAGCATGCCAGATTTGATCCAAGGGCCATACTTAACCCCTGATCCAGCTATAGTATATCACTTGCAAATTAAGATAATTTACTCTTTCTTCACCAGTTCTGATAACTCTTTGATTTATTTTATCTAATTCCCTTGGTGACATATAAAATCATGTTAAGAATTTATCCCTGTTTGTTTTTTCTTGACTATTTTTACTAGACATAGCTATTGCTTTTGCCAGACAGGGATTTTTCCCTGCATCATGAAGATATTAAAGGTATTTTATTAGCTAGATCTATTAAATAGTGCATTAATATTGATGAACTCTACAGAGCTGAACCAATCTTACAGTCTTGAAATAAATTCCACTGGATTATTAAGAAGTTTTTCTCAGTAGACTACTTCTTGAGATTTCAGCATGGAGAAGAATATTTTGAGAAATTTTTCACAGAATTAAAAAAAAAATAAAAACTATACAAAAAAAGAAACAATAAAAATAAAAGGTTTATTTATGCTTCCTAAAGGAATTTTTATAAAACTAATTCTTATTATAGAGGCAAGTCAAGTGGTTTTATGGCAATTGTCAAAATAGAGCTGTGCTACTTGTTTTGAAAAATATTCCCACACAGTGCCTCTACCAGTTGTGGACAGAGGGTGAATAAGTATTATGTGCAAGAAAATCCAAATCTAAGACTTAAATGATTTGGATGAAACATCATTAAATAAATACCATTTTAATTTTTCTATATGTTAGTATTTAGATATTTTCCTCTCTGGCAGTCATTCCAATACTCAATACATAGCTTCACAAACATCAAGATCTAATTAAGAAAAAAGCAAGATAATGAAACAGGTTTTTCTTCATGTAATGGAGAAAAAAATAGTAACAAACTAAAAGTACTTTCAATGGTTTGAAGCAAACATTTCCTCCAAAATTCCATATATAACTAAAAATATATCTCATATGTATACACATCTGTTCACTGTTCTTTAAATAAACATTACTATTTTGTGAGCAATTTTTAAACCCTTTATTGATGTGTAACTGAAATCAATAAATCATGTATATTTAAAGTATATAACAATGCATTTTGACGTGTGTGTGTGTGTGTGTGTTTGCGTAAGTGAGGGAAACCATCCCTCACCACAATTACAATAGCGAACATATCCATCACATCAAAAGTATCCTGGTAATACCTTGCAAACCCTCCCGCCTTTTATGCAGACTCCTCTATCCCCAAGCAAACAATCACTGATTTTCTTTCTGTCACTACAGATTAGATTATATTGTCTAACATTTTATAGAGTTGCAATAATATTCTATGTTCTCTTCTGGTCTGGCTTTTTTGTGAAGCATAATTATTTTGAGAGTCATTCATTTTGGTTTGTATAACAAAAGTTCATTCCATTACTACTGAGTAATATTCTATTGTATGAATATGGTAAATTTCTTTTTCTTTTTATCTGTGGATGGATACTTGTGTTATTCCCAACTTTTGGGCAATAAATTGATATGAACATTTATGTGCAAATTTTCATATGGTCATATATATTATATATATATATATATATATATATATATATATATATATATATTTGGGGGGGGAATAAAATGACTGGATTAAAGAATAAGCTTAACATTTAAGAAAGTGCCAAACTGTTTGTGCAAAGTGATTGGACCTTTTTCATTCTTAACTAAAATATTTATTTAAAAAATTAAGTACGTATAGTCTATAAACCCATAAATAGTAAAAACCCAGAGTAATGTTTAAAAAAAATAGGTGGGCTATCTTTGTGCCTACTTCATGTACTCCTACTAGACTTGATATTTCTCAAAGGAAGTTTTTCCTTACTACAAAGTTTTCTATGAGTAATCAAATAGCTTCAAGTAGTGAAATTAGCTTCTGAAAACTCAGAAAGTTACTAAGTTGATGGAAAATCCAGAACATGCGTAAAGTTAACTGTGTTATATATTTAGCCATTTTTTAATTACACTAAGAGAAGAACAAATTGCCTGGTTTTCTGTGGTCCAAAAAGTACTTCTGGGCTTGAAATTCACTTCTATATCAAATACTTATATTCATACTTCTCATACGAGCACATTATCGTTTGATCTTCTATTTCAATCAGATTATCTGGGATAGCATCACTAGATACTAACCCATAGGAAAAAAGTAAGGTGTGCATGCTTTTTTTTCCCCTCTTATGTTAATTTTTTAAGGTAAATGTGGTAGAGAAATAATATAGTATAAGCACTTTCTAAGAAGTTTTCCTAGTTCCTTTAAATTTGAGTTTATAAAGACTCAGATATTTTCATATTATGCATTTGTATTATCATATTCATTGTGAGAAAAGCTCTAATTCTGCTCCCAACATTTATAATATTTTTGGACTTTTACAATTTTAATCTAAATATTTACTTTTTAAATAAGTTCAGGAGTGATGGTTTTTAGGAAAAAATTCAGGTTGGTGGCCATGCTCTGAATCTCCACATAACATTGAGATGGTGAAACTCCACTGACACAAAAGCCATGAAAACCCCTGGAATATGATTCCAATAAATAGTACCATAAGCACAGTTCAGACTGTTTATGAGGAAGCACCCTTTTCAAAGTTGCACTAATGCTTTACACCTAAACTTCTTGCCATTTAATTGAAATTACCTTATTTCCATGACTGGTATAAATTTTTTCAACACATAGTCTTATTTTGCTTTTACTTCTTTATGCTGTTAGGTTTATTTTTCCCTTCCGAGGTACAGTGCTTTAAGACATGTGACAAAATGGAAGAGAGTGGCCTGAGCTAATTTCTACTAATATTTTCCTGAATCAAGGGTGTCTATTTTTATTTTGGAGTAAATATTTTCATAAATGATTGGGATAAAAATAGAAGCAAATAAAATAAATTACAAAATATCTATTTCAAATAATTTCAACTCCAAATTTTCCATGAAACCCGAGTAAACTAGGTGGCATGAAATTACAGTAATGAAAACGTCACATTTGTAGTAACTGTGTTGACATGAAAGACAACCAGTATAGTTCACACTTAAACACGCTCTCCGTCAAATCCTCTAGGCTACCACAAGGATGTCGTTGAAATCTAATGGACCCAAAATTTGTGTCATGTTTTTTAAAGAGCATAGAAATGCTTTAATGATTTTGGTGATAATTATGCATTACTGTCAATCAGGCTGCTTCCATTTTCCTCTCTATGATTTCTTAAAATTAGAACAGTAACTCAATACAACATGCAAATACTTCATGCTGTCTATTCTTAGCCTTGCTTCATGTTATTTTTACAGTCAGACATGTCATTCTGCTCAAGAAGAACAATTTTACCAGTTGTCATCACATTTTTGAGAACTTGACTTCCCAATTTAATGATCTATAATCAAAGACCATATCATATTAATCATCCTTCCTTTAATCTCTTTCCATTCCTCAGGATAAGAACATCAGCTCAGATGATAACTCCAATCAATGTTAAAAAATAATACCCTCCATTAAAATTTTCAAATAAGCTGTATTTTGATATTGTCCAATTAGTAATAGTTTTTAGCCTCAATTGTCTTATTAGCAATTAGAGTGTTCATCACCATGCAAAAATTGGTGATCTAACCCTAACCAAAAATGCAACGTTCAGTAGGCATTTATTTCTGCTTCTCTGGACCAGAAATATATTTTTAGATTATTAGGTAATAATAGCTAAAGAATATAATATCTGAGAGAATGTAATTAAATGAAATGAGTCTTATGATAATCAAGGTTTATCTCTGAGAGTCATGTTCTGGCCACGGTCTAAGTTAAGTCACAAACTGTAAAGGGTTTGAGAGTTTACCCTAATTACAAGTGAGCTAACCAGTCAGTTTCCTATAGATACATACACACACATGTTCAAGTTATCTGGATAAGAAAACAGACTTCTTATTTTTGTCCAGAGCATTTTGGGTCAGCTCCTCATACTCTAATTCCATATGAGATGACACTTGAGCCAGCTATCATAGGCATGTATTTGTACCACAGGAGAGAAATTCTGAAATTATGAAACTTTGATCTTAGAGAGCAGATGTTGGCACATCTGAGTATCTGACTTTTCAGAGACAGCAAGAAAGATCTTTACTCTAAATGTAAACAAGTTTTCTCTGGAGAGGGAAGGGAAAATCTCTAGTTTTCCTTCATCTAGAAGGAATATATAGAGATGTCATTGAGTTTTATTATTCTTAGAATATAAGCAAATGGTTTCAATGGGGGACTCTGTTTAAGTCTCTTGAATGCAGTCTCAAACTTCCCAGGTATGTGTGTCATTCAATCATCTTATAATTTAGATGTCTCTTTTCTAAGAAAGCACTGATCATGCAGAAACATAAAAATAGGAACAGTGTTGTCTCGAACTGTAGATGGGGGAAATCCAGGAAGAACACAACAGCCACGCTGAACTGAGGATAAAGAGATTGGAATTCAGAGAAAACGAGGTATCTTGAATGTGTAGAATATAGATCCAGAGAAGTGGGAGCTACATAGAGAAAGAGCTCACACAATCTTTATCAGGGTACCCGTAAAGCAGAGGATGCATGTTAAGCAGCACATGCATAGAGTGGCCCTCCATAAACCAAACAAGGAACAAACAAGAAGCTGTCTGCTGAAGTTCACACGGGGCTCGGAGATGTTTGAATTCAGATTAGCTAAAGTGAAGAGCCTTGTTGAGGTATTTAACAGAGTCCAGAAGGCATAAACCTTAATAGTAATAGTCTGAACTCTTTTAAATCGTCTAAACTATTACAAAAATGACTCCAAACCTGTTCTAAGCAACCTAAAAACAGGGTTCAAGAAAATTAAAAGGAACTTAAGTGCTTTTTAGAATAAAGGACAGGTGCCTGGGTGGCTCAGTGGGTGAAAGCCTCTGCCTTTGGCTCAGGTCATGGTCTCGGGGTCCTGGGATCGATTCCTGCATCGGGGTCTCTGCTCAGCAGGGAGCCTGCTTCCTCCTCTCTCTCTCTCTCTCTTCCTGCCTCTCTGCCTACTTGTGATCTCTCTGTCAAATGAATAAATAAATAATCTTAAAAAAAAAAAGAATAAAGAAAGGAAGAATGAATCGTTGAAGGAAGACAACAAAACATAAAACTTACAATGTCCAGCAAATAATAGTAACTTCTAGACATAGGAAGAAGCGTGAACATAAGACCCATAACCAAGATAAAATTGAGTCACTAGCAATAGAAACAGAAGTAATAAACATGACTGAATTATTAGACAAGCACTTTAAAAGAACAATTATAGCTATATTCAGATTTAAAGGAAATAGGTAAACATAACAATAGTAATATAAAATATGAGAGAATCCAACATAACATCTAGAATAAAAATAAATAAATAAATGCATATCTGGAAAAAATGTTCATTGAATGCTATACAGGAAAAGAAGAAAAAGTCAAACTTATAAAACTTATGAGACTTTTTTTTAAAAGATTTTATTTATTTATCTGAGAAAGAGAAAGAGAAAGAGACAAAGACAGTGAGAGGGAGCATACGCCAGGAAGAGAGGGAGAAGCAGAAGCAGCTCCCCAGTGAGCAGGGAGCCTGATGTGGGGCTCGATCCGAGGACCCTGAGATCACGACCTGAACTGAAGGCAGACATCCAACCAACTGAGCCAGTCAGGCGTCCCAAAAAAGTCAAACTGAAAGACCAGATAATGCATATTGGTAGATAAATGAAGTGAAAGACATAGTATTAGAAAAATATTAAAACTGAAAAAAAGTACCAGAAAATTGCTATGAAAAATATGGACAGACTGTAGTCTGTGAGATAATATTAATATATATGTATTAATGTAAATCTATGTGATTTCGAAAAGTATTTGAAAAATGACAGGAAATTGTCCATATTTAATGAAAATGGTAAAGCCACAGATCTGATCTTCTCAATGAAAACTATAAAAATAAACACAAAGAGAAACACAACATAGAGCATTATAAAATTTCCGTAAAGCCTAAAACCAGAAGAACCTAAAATCAGCCAGAGGGTAAAATAAGTACTCCTAACTGCTGTGTAAAGAAAAACAGCATGAGGGAAAAGAGGTTAACAATCTAGAAAAAACATCAAGAAGTAAGGTCATTCTGCTAAAACTGCAGAACGGATCAGCTACCTGTAGATTCCTATAGAGGACAACGGACCAAGTTCTTCCATACTTTCAGGTCCATTCAGAGCTTTTCCTAAAGTTCGAGAAATCGTTGGAGTAAGGTATGAAGGATACAGAGTGAACAGTAACAAAGGTGGGAAGTATTTCATGCCTGAGGCATATGTGATACTTAAAGCCCCAGAGAGAATTTAAAACTATAAGCAAATGGTAGGACTAGTATTCAGGAAGTCCTGCCAACCACGTGGGTCATGATGTACATCCTAAATTGAGACCAGGCTCTGCCATGCTGCTTGCAAACACATTCTGAAAGGCCACAAAGAGGAACCTTTGAAAAGTAATATTCAGGCAGAAAACGTGTATCGGTCATAATTATTATCTTCTATTTATATTTAATAACTTCTATTGTTGCAGTTATTAATATGTTCTGATAGAGGTTTGGGGCAATGTAATTAAGGATTTCAAGTTTAAAATGTCCCCCTCCTGACAGCTGGTAAGCTTTGCTAGTAAAAATTAATTTTCTGCCTAAATGCTGAAATGTAGAATTATATTGTACTTGATTTGGGGGGAAAGAGGAACATGAAAATTAGCCCTTACTCTTTCTGATGAATTTCATATATAAGGTATTGTGTTTTTTCTCCTCTATTGTACCCCCAACAAATTGTGGAAGAATGCTTTAAAAATGTCACTCTAAACATTTCTGAATATATGGTTTTTCTTTGCCTCTCTAGTCTGTCAGAGTGAAAGACTATCTCTTTATAAGCTAATGATTAATTTTGCCCAGGTGTTGGAGATTATTTTAATGCTTCCATCTTTAAGACTCTTGTGTTTAAATAATGATTTGGCATCCCATTGTGCTTATCAGTCAGTACTGTGCTTCTCAAATTAATAAAAGAGTTAATAAAGCTGTCTTTAACTATTATTTTCTTTACTGAGGCAGTGATTTTATGTTTCTATTTAATGAAGTTTCAATTCAGTTAAACATTTTTGTATTTATTTATTTATTTATTTATTTATTTTTTAGACATTTTTAAATAAACACAAAAATTCCTCTTACTGAACTTAGTTTACCAAATAGAGAGGACGGAATTCCTAAATAGTTCAGAAGCACATCACTAGCCTGGCTGACCTTTGCAGGCCCGGCCGCAACCCTACCATAGATAGTGGTTGTTGACACTTCCGTGTCATTCCGAAATGCATCTTTGAAAATCTCCTGTCTTTTTAACTTCCAGAGGAAAGCAACATGGTTGACACACAGGTCCAGCCACTAAAAATTGCCTCAAGGTCTTGCCCCCTGTGTTCCTCTCCCCTGACACCTTCTCCCAGATCTGCCACAAATTAGGTGCGTACCCTGGAGTGAATAAATGAAAAGTGGAAGGGAATTGTGACTGTTACCACTGATCCAAAATAAAAGTCTAGGGAAAAGGAGCCTGAAAAACGCAACTTTATGAACGTGGATACTCGTGTGGATTCTCTTTTTCTTACCCCAGTTGTTCTCTCTTTAAAGACCCTGGTTCTTGGAAACGGCTGTGGCTGGCACCAGGGCCACCATGAGGGCTGTACCATGGCCGCCTCCAGGCTGGCACAGTCATGTAAATTCTCTAAGTAATAAAGAACCTTAAAAATAAAAAATTTATACTCACAGAAAATGGCTGCATTTTTTTTGGTTTCTCTTTGGCCCTCCCGCTGGTCCTACGGAGCTCAGATTCCACATCCACTCCTAGCACCGGGAGACAACAGAGCAGTGAACCCTTGTGGGGTGCCCCTTAAATTCTCTATCATCCATAAAGTGCTTAACATATTTCTGTCATAAACTAAGCCCTCAAAAATTATTAGTCATTAAACTGTGTCAGACTTTTTATGGAAGGTGAAAAGTATGCTCTTTCTTCATGATGTGTTTAATAAAAAATGCAAAACATCTCTAGTTGTTCATACGCCACAGAAAAATCAAGCGATGGCAGGACAACTTCATACAATAGGAAATGTTAAGTCGTTTCAGTACACTTAACTGAAAAATTAATCCAGAACTTGCTTTATTTCTACTTATTTTATTTAAGGTAAGGATAATATCAAAGGAACTAGCATTCTCATTTAATTCTTTCTCTGTCTCTTCAACTGTACTTTCGACATTCCTGAAGGCTCTGATCAGGCTGTCCATGACCAGACATTTGACAGATGCCTACCTTTTCCAAGGTGAATCGCTTTTATTAAAACATACTGTGAGCGGCATTTTACCCTAAAACATGGCATTTTAGAGGCAGAATAGTACTTCTTTAGCTAAAAATAATATTAGAAAATGATTCTGACCAAATAATAAACACCTGCCATTGTGTATGTGTGTGTGTGTGTGTCTGTATGTATATATATATATATAGGAAGTGAAATACTTTTCATGTCAAAGATTCAATTCTCTTTTTCTGTTTTATGATCAAGATCACTAAGCACCTTACGCGTCCAATAAATGGAACAATGCTTCATTGTCATGCTTTAGATTGCAAACCTTGTATCATTCTACTTCAAATCATCCCGAGCAGTTGCTGAAAACATCATTAGTATCCCTTCCCTAAAGGGACATTGGAAACATTTTCATAATGGAGGGCAGGCATATTTTGAAAGTAGGTAATTATTTAATAAGGTTAAAAAATCATCATTTCAAGCTAGGCTAGAGACATAAAAGTACAACATAAGAAATAACAGCAAATGGGGTTGTCTGCCTGGCTCAGTCGATCAGATGACGCAACCCTTGATCTTAGGGGCATGAGTTCAAGACCCGCATTGGGTGTAAAGCCTACTTAGAAAAAGAGAAAGAAAAGAAAGGAAAGAATGACAAGTGAAAAATAAAAGGCTTTGGGTCAGTGACTAAGCCTGAAAGTATCATTATTTTATATAAATCAATTTGGTATCAAATAAATAAGAATTATCCATTTTAGTAAGAATGTTTCCCATATAACAGAAATCTATCAGTACATATAAAAAAGCAAGAATACTCTTGTTTTATGAAATCATTATCTTTCCCATATGCAGGCACACACACACACACACCTTTATTTTGAGTTGTGTCCAGTTCTTGGAGGTTCAAAGAATTGAAAGGTGGGGAGTGGGAAAAGACGGAAGAAAAAAAAATACAGAAAACAGAGGAAATAGAGCATCTTTGCCTTTATTCCTCAGAACGCACCCACTAAAAAGGAGGAAATGAATTTCAGAAACCACATGTGCTGGGTGGAAAACTTGGTAGCAGATGTCCATTCTACGGGCCCTACTTATGAATTGGAAATGTTTACTGAACATCCACTATGTATTGGTTACTGTCCTCGTCACTGGAAACATGGATGAGTACATCACGGTTCTTGACATCAAGTGTTCATGGTCTAATAAGGTAGGCAGACTTGCAACCAGATAAATGCATTAAAACATATTAGAATTGGAGTATAAAAGTGAGCATAGGTTAACAGCTGGAAAGCAGAGGGGCATTCACTATTCCCTCACCACGTGGAGGAAGTAAGAGGGCCTCGTTAATCCCGGTTGAACATGGAGGTCGTGGATACACTGGGATGTTAAGGAAGACTATAAATTTGCTAGACAGAGAATCTGATAAGGGCGCATAGGCCAGAAAGCTTGTTCAAAGGAAGATCTGTGAGTTATGACACTCTTGCTGCAACACGGAGTGCAAAGGGGTAAATGGTAGCAGATAAGAGTAAAGTAAACCAGAGCACAGAAGGCCCTTGCCTAAGAATAATGCACAATACCTGGGTGTTAGCCCTGGGCAGTGGGGAATCTTTAATTTGGAGGTCAGCATGGTAGACGAAACCTGTTGTTGGAAGAGAAAGCAGTCTGGTATATACTGCAACTGTGGGGGAAAAGGAGCTTATAGAGGTCCATTAATACACGCAGGCTTGGTGAGTATTATTTACTGAATGGATTCTTTGATAAATTCTCCACATCAGGAATCTGAAGATGGGATCTCTATTTAGAACTCCCAAAACATACCGGAGGTCAAGACCAAAGTGAACTCTGACTCAGTCTTTCTAAAAAGCCATTTTTATTGTCTTTTAATCAGTGAGAGCAATATTTAACCCATATATGGCCAAATAACTTCTCCCCCAAGAGAAAGCCATAACTTTTAATGCACAAATAAAGTATATTTTCTATTGGAGTTTATCCATATTAAAAAAAAAAAAAAAGGCAGTTTGGCTTGGAGTTGTTGATTTAAACATCACATAATTGGTTAACATAAACATATGTTCTTATTTTTCTGCTGCCTTAAAACAGTGACTTTTGACTTCATCTCATACTTTTTTTACTTAATAAAACAAGTATTATTTTCTTTCTGTTTGCTTTTTCAAGGCATAAAAAGCTTGTGTAATATCCATACCTCAATCAAAAGATAATAATTGTCTGATTTATGACCACCATTGTTTTGGGCATGGGATAACCAAGACTCAAGTTCTCAAATGTTCTTGAGGGAAATGCGTTCTTTGCTTTGGAACAGAAGATAAACATACATGGAAAAAAAATCAGGAATCAGTAAGTGTCACACTACCGGGTTCTGATTCTTAGGACAGACACTAATGGAGAATAGCGTAGCATCAGTAACAACGGAGATCATTCACTTTAAAAAGGGGCTCAAAACAGACATAGTACGTAACATAAACCTAAGAAGAGGAGAGAGGAATTTTTAGTTTAATTCTAAATATGATAAATTAGAGGCTGTCTTCGATGTATGTAATAGGATTCCAAGTCACATTCACTCTCAGAAGAAATCAGTTTAAGGTTGTAATAGCAAAGGCTTCTGGATTGCGAGGAAAAGGGGAGGTAGCACATGTGCCATATATTTATTATCCCTGACAAACGTGTACAACATTTTGTATTAAAAAAAACAAAAACAAAAGAACCACGATCAAAGATACGGAGGAGCTCATGAATGCACTGGGCTAGAGCTATAGGGATGCTCAACGAAGTAACACTCCCAGTGAAAAAGTCTATGTTCCTAGTTAGGAGAAAATGAGGTCTATTCTCTAACTCACTGTTTGCCAATCAGTATATCTACTGGATAACCTCGCTCCTTCACTATGATGCTTTTGGTGTTTATAACCTCTTAGTTTTATTTATTCTATCCATGTTTTTAAACGAAAGGGTACTTTATAAAATTATGGGTTCTGTGAGGGAGAAAGAAGCCCATCCCCTTCATATAATGTTCTGAGGCCAGAGAAGGAAGCTTCAACCACCCTGAATTTCCTCTGCTATTATGATTATTGCATAATTTAATTCAATTGAGTTACCAGATTTTTGCAGTTTCCTTAGCCCAACCTAAATGAATGAGTTACCTGTCTGCTCCCGTAATGTATCATTCATTATAGATTTTTCAGTTTTGTTTTTGTTTCTGTTTTTGTTTTACATTCCTTTGTCTCTCAATAAGTCTGTCTCTCCACTAATAGGTGAGCTTCATTTATAGTAACAGCATCCTCTTCTGTTCTCAGTGCTTCTAACAGTGCCTAGTAAGCAGATGCTGACTGACTAATAAATATTTGTTTCAAGCATAAAGAGTAAATAATTTTAAAATGAATCACCCTCCAACTTCATTTATTGAAGGAACTGTTCTTTCATTGAACAAAAAACTCATCTGGCTTTTCAACTGCCTCAATTAATGATTTAACTAGCTCTGTGGTTATGTCTTTATTGTTCTACAAATTTTTTTTCAAGCTACAAAATTATAGCAAATAGCACTTGGGGATTACTTCCCTAGATCCTGTGAATGAATGCCGTAATAGATAATTTTGAAGAAAGCAGAAAATGTTGATCAGTTTTCTTGTTAGTATGCACATACAGTATTTTCTTTCCCATATTATTATTTTCATAAAATTCTCCATATTTTAAATACTTACAAAATTGATGAGATTTTCATGTGTTTAAAGATTGAATTTATTAATTATAAAGGACAGAAAAGAATGAAAATTTAAGAATATTAAAGGGGAAATCATTTTAAATAGAAAAATAATTGAATAATATTCAGCACATTTTATGTCATGACCTCATAGAAACAAAAGAGACTTCAAACTTAATTCAATATATATCTTCTTTCTTTTTTAGACTTTATAAATGAAGGAGCCAAAGCCCTGAGAATTTCATGTGCCCAAGTTGAGAGGACCATTTAGTGAACACAGACCTCTTGATTATTGATGAAATCTTCCCAGTCTACAACAATGACCTTGCAAAGATTCTAGGAATGTGACATTTTCTACTTTACTGGATGTCTTTTCTGAATTTCTCTCAACTGACCAGTACGTTGAGGTGCATCCCTTCCTTTGGAGGCAGCTGACTGATAAAGAGTAAAGTATCCATTTGAACTGCTAATTTCTCTTAAGGACACCTGGAGGGCTCGGTGTGTTAAGTGGCTGCCTTTGGCTCAGGTCATGATCCCTGGGTTCTGGGATGGAGCCTGCTTGGGTCTCCCCGCTCAGCAGGAAGGCTGGCTCGCCGTCTCCATCGCCTCTCCCCCAGCCCATGCACACATGTGCTCTCGCTCTCACTTTCTATCTAATAAATAAATAAATAAAATCTTAAAACAAAATTAAACTGCTACTTTAAAAAGCAAGTGATTTGTTCTTCATATAACAGATCTGGGGTGGAGGGAATCAGAATTGGAACAGGTGCAACATTTCAAAAGTGATTTATTTTATTTTATTTTTTTAAAGATTTTATTGACTTATTTGACAGAGATACAGCAACACAGGCAGGGGGAGTGGGAGAGGGAGAAGCAGGCTTCCCGCTGAGCAGGGAGCCTGATGCGGGGCTCGAACCCAGGACTCGGGGATCATGACCTGAGCCGAAGGCAGACGCTTATTAATTTAGATTCTTTGATCATTAATTTCTCAGAATGAGTTCAGAAAAGTACAAAGAAGGAAAACTTTGTAAGTTTCCCTTACAAAGTTTGTGGATATTGGTGAACAGGAGGGAGAGAAATTCTGCTTGTTAGCCTTAGGTTAGCCTTGGGGTCTAGCAGATGTGGTCCTTGCCACCAGGCTGGGAAGAACAGTTCGAGTGGTGACATGGCCCCTCCCTACAAGATTTCTCTCTGCCATTCCTGCAGAATACATGTGGCAGGGAACAAGATGTTTCCGATATCACATGGCCTCGAGTTGGGGGACGGGTGTCGAGAGGGGAGGTCGGCATGCTGCCAGACTCTGCCGCACGAGATCTTACCCTGCGCACATCACGGAGCGTCAGAGCAGGCCCCCGGCTGAGGGCTGGAGAGCGAGGGCAGCCGACTCTCCCGGGGGTCCATCAGCGCTAAGGAAACTGGGCGAGGTTGAGGATGTGATGGAGGAAGCCATGGTGTCACCCAGGCTCAAGCCCAGAAGAGATACGAATGTCTGTATACATGACTGAATTTCATAAATACATAGTTATTCTTCCTCATATTTCTACTTTTAGACAATTTAAAGTGTGACAGGGAGGCAGCAAAAAGGTTAAGGGCGGAAATTTAACCTGCATTTGGACAAGCGTGATTTATTATGAATTTGACAAGACAAACAACACTACTTTCAACTAAATATTTCCATTAAAGATCACGGTGAAATCATCTGCTAAAATGCAAAAGAATATTTTTCATGTCTAAAATACATATGCTTATTAAAATAAATCTTATTACTAAATTCTGCAAAGTATGATTTATATGAGCCAGTCTATGGGTAGTGAGTTAATCCTAGAATGACTAGCATCGCAAAAATCAAGTCTTGGAGATAAAGAAAATGGTCATTTCTCCTCATAGTGAAAAATAATTAGCTTTTCTATCATATTCAATTAAATATTAGTGAAGATTTAATTTAAAAATTCACATTCTCACAAATTCAGAATTTGTGAATTTGTAAAAATTTGAACACATATATGTATTTTTAAAGATTTTCTTAAATATTTGAAAAAGAGAGAATTAGGGACAGAGAGAGCATGAACGGGGGTGGGAGAGGGAGAAGCAGGCTCCCTGCTGAGTGGGAGTCAGACATGGGACTCAATCCTAGGGCCCCAGGACCATGACCTGAGTTGAAGGCAGAGGGTTAACCAACTGAGCCACCTAGCTGGTCCAAGTTTTGCACATAGATTAAAAATTTTCTTACCCACATTATCCCGTGTCTCCTGTTAACAGCATCTCCATCTACCCAATTTTTGAGACTGAAAACTTTTGTCTTCAAGTTCTTATTCCCTTATACTCCTGCCATTCGGGCGGCATTCAGACCATGACAATTTTTAACTCTCACCTATTGCTTGAATCTAGCTTTTCTTCTCTTGTTTGAGTGAAGCTGCTATCTTTTTTTCATTTCTCAGCTGGGTTGTTATAACACCTCACAACTGGTATCTGCTCCTAGTTTCTTCCCATTCCCATATATCTCCTAATACTTTAACTTTCCTCACTATGACCCTCAGTTTCTGATTAAAACCCTCTATTGAATGGCTACAAGACGAAATCCAAACTGGCTAGACGGACAAAAAAACCCCGACATACCTGGCTCCAAATTATTATTTCAGCAATGCCTTCAACCACTTCTTCAGTTTCTATTAGGAATTCACTCAAGCCTCCACCTTCCTGATGCTTCACCTGTTCTTAATACTTTAAGTGAACTTTATGCTAATTTTTTTTCTTTACATTTTTTTTAAATTTAAATTCAACTAAGTAACATTGAAGTATTATTGAAGTATTATTTGTTTCAGGTTTTTTTTTTTTTTTCATCAGTCTTACACAATTTACTCTTTCTTTAAGTCCCAAAGTTAACATAAAATTTTCCGCAGACACAGAGAGATGATTACTCTCTATCTACCATTCCCTACCACACTTCATTCCCATTGTTTTGCTCACCGCATTGTAATATTAACTTAAAGCTGCCATTTTCACTAACTACTGTAAGATCAATGTTTAAAAATAAATTCTAGTTTTTATTTATTTTGCGGCATGTGGCAAAGATCCTAGAGTTCAGCAGAGGCTAGAAAGAATCAGAGGTTTGTTCAAATCAGGGAAGTGAGTGAATGAAAATTTGGGTAATGATGCATATTTTAAGCACTTGTCTTCAGAAGAATAAATAAAAGAAATGGCAAGAACACCAAAATAATGATAAATTAATTTTTAGCATTTTATTATATTTTAGGTAATGTATTATTTCAATTAGCAGGAACTCTATAAGTAATTATGTGAAATATAAATGGAAACTAAAAATAGTTTATCAAATCTTGCTCTGGATTCAGAAAAGGCAAAGATAAGGCAATTTTATACATGGGCAGCTTAAATCATCATATCCTCCTTCTGTTACAATGAACGTCCTCCAGCTCCACTCCTGCAGGCTTACACATCTGCTTTGTTCTGAAGGGATTGTTTAGATTCTTTTACTGATAACCAGGAATAGCAGTCATGCAAGGTGGTACCGCCCATTATTTACTGAAGATTTATTTTCAGCAGGATGTAAAGAATCCTTTTATCCGAAGATACAGTAAGAAATGGATTATTTTATTAAACATTATGCCTTTTCATTCTTTTTACTTTATTGTTAGGTAAGACTTTGATTTGATGCTGCTAGTCATAAATCAATGATTTTAAGGAGTAAATGTCATAAATATTTTTTTCAGATCTTTAAGACATAAATGTAGAAGCCCTTAAGATGCAGTGTTCAGAATGCTTTATGTTATTGTTAACAATTTTTTATAAATTATACTTCACTAAAATACTTAACAATAAGTAGTCTCTACAGGCTTGATTTTTTTCTTAGTACAATATTATCAGAACGAACATGTTTAAATAAAAATAAACCAAAACTATTTTTTTATTTTCCATTTATCTGTTCTGACTTGTAAAATTCCTTAGATTCAACCTCAGCCTGATCCCATTATGTGGTTACTGTAACTATTTCCAGTTGTTCATGGCATTAGTTTACAATGACTTGTCTCCATTTCTTTGTATCATGTTAATCCTGTTCTTGTGTACCTATAGTTTTGTGCATCCTTACTCATCTTCTTGTTTCTGGTCAATGAATTTATATTGATTCAGTTGGAATCACTTTAGAATCTATACTAATTCAGATACTATCTGAGTTAATATATCAGTCTTCCAGCAAGATCACACATTTTATGTAAAAACTAAGCATAATAAACACAATTTCACAGAAAATACTTCAAGTATTTAAGACATTAAATTGCCTATAAGTATTCCCGGGTCCTGAACTTAAAACGATGTGAATACTATTTTTTCTTAATTTTCTCTTTTCACCAAATAAGTCACCTAAACATCTTTATAAGGAGAGATTTTTTTTTTTAAATATTTCATTTCTTTAAAATATCCTACAAATCATCAGACAGGTAATCAGTTATTCTAAGAGAAAAAATATCATGATGTTTCTTAATATATTTCAAACAATAATAGTTCAGTTCAGTTTTCATAAGTGTTTTGGAGTGAATTATGTCCTCCCAGAATACATGTGTTGAAGCCCTAGTCCCAAGTACCTCGTTATGACTGTATTTGGAGACAATGTCTTTAGGAGATGAATAAATTGAAATGAAGTCATTAGAATAGCTCCTAATCTGATATGATGGGTGTCCTTACAAGAAAATTGATTAGGACTCACAAAAAGACACCAAGGATGACCATGTTAAAAGGCAGAAATAGGATCGCCATTTATAAGCTAAGGAGAAGGTTTTCAGGGCAAACCAGGCTTGCTGACACATTTGTTTTGGACTTTCAACCTCCAGAACCATAAGAAAATAAGTTTATGATGTTTAACCCATCTAGTCGGTATTTCGTTATGGCAGCCCCAGTAAATTAATACAATAGGTTTTTTGAGGTGTGCGTTAATACTCTTTACTCAAAGAATTTATTTTTCTTGAAGATAGCATATGACCACATAGATTTTGTATCCAAACCAATGTAGGTAAAATCCCAACACAGCTACTTAACTGTTGCCTGATTGACTAAAACTCACTGAACTTCAATAAGCCCATTCAGAAATGGGAATAATTGCATCCAGCTCAAAAAAAATTTGAAAATTAAATGGGTTTAGATAGAGTAAACTAACTGAAATCATTAATTTCATTGACCATTTTTAAAATGAAGAAGATTTTCCTTACTTTTGGAAAAACTTCTATTCTACTTAACTAAAATATTTACTTCTCACTGCTTTGTTTTCTTTCTCTTTCTTTCTTTCTTTCTTTCTTTGATTGACCCTGGTTGTTTTGGTCATCTTCTTGAATAGCTCTCATTTATTCAAAACTATCTGTTTAAAAGCACTATGTTCTTGAGTAATATCAATTAAAACATCCCAAATCTCATGGTATAACATCAACAAAAGTGCATAATACCAGTTACACTTATAGATATGTAATGTTTATTTTTCAGGATGGATGTGGCTCAGAGAAATGCAAAAATATTAATCCATTCATTTCTTACCTTTCAGTCTTATTTAAATTTATATTAATTACATTAAATTAAAAACTCCGTTTCTCATTCATATCAGCCAGTATTCATTGGCTCAGTTGCTACACGTGGCTAGGAGCTACTGTATTGACCATGAAGATATGGAAGATCTCCACCATCTCCATAAGTTTTCTAAGACTGTGCTGCTAGTCATTGACTGCAAAGAACATGAAAAACAAAGTTCAATTGATTTCATAAGGAAACCAAGAAGTTTAAATTCCCTAATTACTGGCAGTCATTTCCTATAGAGGTCTTGAAGTAGTCATAAAACAATATCCATGCTTAATTACAAAAATGTGAAATATGCACAGTTCCTATATCAATAAATATTACAAAGTAAAGTTTTCATTTTTAATCATAAAACTGGAAATATGTCAGGAAACTTGGCTTCATTTCCCTTTTTATAATCATGGAGATAGATAATTAAATGATGTTTATTAAAACTCCCTCTGGCACTCAATATTTCAAAATAATATACTCCTTACTATTGGATATCAAAGAAGAAGAAAAGAAATAGTTGAGAGATCATTCAAATTAATTTAACCTATTAAAATGTCTACTCATGGATATCAGTTTTTATTACATTCTGTGGCCTACAGGATTATAATGATATTATAGAAATATTTCCTCTAGTTCAGAGAAAATGAGAATGTATACTCAATAATCTGGAAGAATCATTGCTAAAAAGAAATGCTTTGCAATGCTATTTCTCTTTATTTTTTTAGTGGTACCTCAAAAGTGTAGTAATATATCAAGCTGGAACTATTATAACTTCTCCCAAGGACTGTAATATTGATACATTAGGTTTAATTACAGAAATGTTTACTAAAGGCGCCTGGGTGGTTCAGTAGGTTAAGCGTCTAGCTTCAGCTCAGGTCATGATCCCAGGATCCTGGGATTGAGTCCCAAGTTGTGCTCCCTGCTCAGCAGGTAGTCTGCTTCTCCCTCTCCCCCTGCTTAGGCTCTTTCTCTCTTGTTACCTCTCTCTCAAATAAATAAATAAAATCTTTAAAAAAATGTTTAGAATATTTTATTAGTGTTATTTTGAAATAGCATAAATTCATTTTTTGTGATCTATCACATGTTTTTGACTAACAGATTTTATTTATTGAGCAGTTTTAGGTTTACAGAAAAACTGAGCAGAAAGTACAGAGAGTTCCAATATTCCCACCACTTCTCCACCTAGTTTTCCATTACTATTGACATCTTGCAGTGATGAGGTACATTAGTTATAACTGATAAGCCAATATCGACACGATTACTAGTAGTTTACATTAACGCTCTCTCTTTGTGTTGTACCTTTTTTCGGTTTTAACAAATGTGGAATGACATGCGTCCACCATTACAATATCATACAAAATAAGCCATTGTCCTAAAAATCTCCTGTCCTCCATCAATTCATTTCTCCATTCTTTAGCCTAAAACTCTGCAACCACTAATCTTTTTACTCCACTTACGGTTTTTCCTTTTCCAGAATGCCATGAAGTTTGTAATGCCTAGTTGTCAGAGTTTCCAGACTGGTTTATTTCCTTAGCAATATGTAAATTGTTTGGAAACTCTGTGTGTGTGTGTGTGTGTGTGTGTGAGAAACCATTTCTTCCTTGAGTCTTGTTCATATCAGTAGTTCATGTCATCAGTTGTCCAGTTCCTCAGAGTAATAACAGAGTGTCCATTCTTGATTTCTTTCTTCCTATCTATTGTTCATCTGATATACAGTAAATCACCAACTTCGGCTGGCAGAAACTCTATATAGCTCAGCTCTGATCTCCTATTTCTATCCACACCGCCACCTCCTCCCAACCCAAACTACCATTGTTCCTCACGTGGACTTTTCTTTCCTTCCAATCTTGCCCGTGCCTTCCTTTTAAAGCAGATCTTACAATACTGACCAGAATCCTATTAAAAATATTAATTGATTAAATTATGACCTTGATTAAATACATTTTGGAATCCCCATTAAACTGAATAAAGTAGTCATTATTTCCATGACTTATAATGATTATCTATAGACTCCAGACCCATCACTACTGTTCACCCTCAAGCTTCACAGCTTCTGATCATTTCTAGAGTACATCACATTTTCCCAGCTTTCCCTAGAATTGTGTGTGTGTATATGTATGTATATATATATATATATTTTTTTTTTTAATGTGCTCTTGATCCAAATGTGTTCTGTTCTGATAAACAAAACCCAAAACAAAATCTGTATCTCATGGTACACATAACATCCTTTAACTCAATGATATTTCTTACACAATGAAATTCAGCAATCATTCACAGTAAAACACATTTTATTTTTCTTTAAGCCATTTTCTAAGGTGTATTATTAAAGAAGATTTTCAAGGAACTTTAAAGAGGTAAAATCTTGGAAAAAGCATAGTTTATTTTATACTATCAGCCACTCAATGATATCTTAGTCTGTCAATGAAATAAAATTGTCTCATTTATTCTGCTATAAATTTCAGATCTGAGTTTCAGCAAAAATAATCATTTTCAATATTAGAAAAAGTCCACGGAAAACAGAATAAATTGCCTTTTTCTATCTTTATCTTTATCGTATATTTTCTGAAATGGCTTTAAGTTTTCTGGAGAGATTGTAAGTACTTATGAACAAACTTCTGGGGTTGATTTAATTGTAATAAAATATGTTTGTTTAAAAGTACTCTTTTTTATTTTTTTAATATTATTTATTTGGTTGAGAGAGAGAGAGAACATAGCAGGGAGGAAAGGCAGAGAGAAAGGGAGAAGCAGACCCCCTTGCAGAATATGGAATCAGATGCACACAGAGCTCCATCCCAGGGCCCTGGGACATGAACTGAGCCAAAGGTAGATGCACAACTGACTGAGCCACCCTAAAAGTACTCAAAGTACTTTTTTAAAAAAAGTACTCTTTTTAAAAAACTATGCATATACATGAGTTTTTCTTTAAGAAAAAAAAAATAAAACTTACTTTAATAATAGCCCTGAAAAACATTATGCATACGCAGTAAATTACTGGAATTACATAGTTTCTAAATTGTTTGATTTCCTAATAAATGATGTACATGTTAAACAATTATACAAAACTGGGTCGTGGATGAGATTTATTATTTTTCTGTTTGAAATATTTATTAAGGATATGAAGCTATTTAAATTATTATCTGGGTTATTATTAGCTGTTTATACAGTAATTGAATGTAATTAAATGTGTTTTTATTAAACAGCTTTGATTTGTGAAAAAATAATGAGGCCTACAACCATAGCATAATTGTTACAGAGTTAAACTGAGAAGTCATGCTTTTAAAGTTGATGCAGCTAATGTAAATCCTAGCACAGGGTGGGAGAGAGAAGACACGACCAGATCAATCTATTTAGCCATATAAAAATAAGGGGCTTAAAAATAAGTTTTGCATTAAGTGTTTGAATTTGAGTAAAAGCAATTGGGTTGAAGACAACTTAATTCATAACTGTTCTACAGATCAAAGAACTAGAACACATAATAAGGGCAGTCAGAATTCTATTAAAAAAAAAAAACCTCTATTTAAGGAAATGAACTTCACAGTCAAGTAAATCTGGTTTGCAATCTGGTTTGAGCCTTATTTGCTGTATGAGCTGAGGAGAACTATTAATCATTTCTTTTTTTTAAGATTTTATTTATTTATTTGACAGAGGGAGATCACAAGTAGGCAGAGAGGCAGGCAGAGAGAGAGAGAGAGAGAGGGAAGCAGGCTCCCTGCTGAGCAGAGAGCCCAATGTGGGACTGGATCCCAGGACCCTGAGATCATGACCTGAGCCAAAGGCAGTGGCTTAACCCACTGAGCCACCCAGGGCCCTGAACTATTTATCATTTCTAAGCTTTTGGGCATCTGAAAAATCAAAAACAATCCGCATCACTGAGGCTTGTGGATGTGAATGAAGTAAATGTATGTATAACTTATATGTATTAGTGAAATATATACTGAACTCTGAGTAAATGGTAGATATGGCATTCTTGTGAATAAATCAATATCATCATTTCTTCTGGTAGATCATCCTAAGGTAGATGTGATATGGTGTCCTCCAGGGCAAAGCGTGGGTCCCAAGGCTATGTTTGGAACAGTGTGACATTTTTCTAAGCCATGAAATATTATAAAAGACTCATTCATTGCAGTTTATTCCCATTGAAAGAAAGACACACTCACACATAAATTAGAAGAAATAACACAAAACACAGTCACAAGTATCTGTTACAAAATACATCCCTTCACATGTACTTTTCTTCCCACTACGGATTTCCAATCTAGAAGATCCAAGCCGTAGTACAATCACGAGTAAAGTCATATGCTGATGGCAAAGAACAATGGAAGAACTGTGTGAAGATTTCAGATAAGAGATTAAAGCAACAAGAAAACAAGTTTAATTGTGTCAAACTAATAAACTGCAAGATGTAAAGATAATATCTTATTGTCGTTTATCAAAAAATATTATTTACTGAATCAAAATACATGGCAAAAAAGCTTTTTCCAGGATTTGATAGTTTAATAAAGTCTTAAAGGATTTTGATTGGGGCAGAGAAATGGAAAAACCTAAATAGGGTAAAGAAGAATGGCTTAAGATTATATGAAAAACGGGTTCATGAATATTTTTAGACTTTGAAAAATAATTACGAGAAAATTGAGTCATAAAATATTTCTTAAAATGTTAAGCAATAAATAACAAAATTCAAAATTTTAACACCAGCATTCATGTAAATTTTTGTATTTTACTGATTTTCGAGGGAATCTATGTGAAAATAAGGTAGATAGAAGGATTTTTTTTTCTTTTTAAAACTGCCTGTAATGTTTCCATTATAATGTTAAGATTAATACCATGCAGGGGGAAAAGACAAGGAAACTTTATAAAATATCAATCTCTGTCTATTTCTTCCTTTTCTAACTTTCAGGAAATATTTTGACTACTCATTTAAAACAAAAAGACCAACGTAAGTAAAGAATGAGTTTCTATTCTGTTATGAAAAAGACTGTGACCTTGAATAATTATGAACTTTATAAATATATAGAGGATATATTATAATGATAGATACATGGATTATGGATCTAGACTTCCTTTGTTTAAATCCTGGCTAACACTTACCGTGTGATCTTGGGCAAGCTGATCAACTAATGCACAAATTGAGTCTGTTAATGAAACCTACCTCACAGACTTTGTAAGAAAATAAATGAGTAACTGTATGTAAATCATTCAGACCTTGAACATAAAAGTTCAAGAGATATTAGCCATAATTTTAAGTGTTTTTATTATGTCAGTGACACAATATAATATAAAAAGGGCTTTAGACCCATTTAAACAGAAATAAGGATTTCTAAGGGAGTATTAGCAAGAGAATAGAGAGATAATATATCTAAGTAAATATATTTTAAGACAATGACATTCATAGTCACAAAGGCTCAGTATTTTTGTTTTACTGGTTAAAGACCTTAAATTGAGAGGTGACTTAAAATTGATTTTTTTGTGTGCGAGGAAACATGTCCCAATCTCCAAATACATACAGATAATTATCCCATTGGACTAACAGAATATATTAGGCTTGAGAGATTTTAAATTGAGTTACTTTCATATGCCTACTAAACATTTCATGAAAACTTAATGAACCAACTCATCTTCCAGAAACCTCTGAAATGGCAAATGCCTTCAAAAACTATTAGATTGTTTGAATGTTGCTATTTTCATTGTTTTAACAGTTGTGAAATACAAGGAGGCAATGCTCCTAATCACCATGATCAGTTTCAGGTCAACTTACATTATAAATGGATTACTCTGAATTGGGTGAAAATACTTACCTGCAGAAAGGAACTGCATTGGACATTGAGGGAGGTATCTCTGACTATTTTCAAGAATATTTGAATTCTCAGTATAATAAATATTACCAATAGGTTATAACATAAAAGATATAAATCCTACTTTCTGCAAGTGTACCCTATAACATAATTTTGAAAGTTGAAGCTCTATAATTCTTAGAGCAATTGTTGTATAGGATGTGCCACACTTTACATAAAGTTTCCAAAAAAGAGTAAGCATTTTTTTTTCCAAGGTGACCTTAACGTTCCCCTCAGTTTGTTTAGATTTTAGATAGATTTCTTCCTGACTGTTGACTCCTGACCTCTCCTATTTTTAGAGCATTTGCTTTAGAAGTTGTACGGGGCGCCTGGGTGGCTCAGTGGGTTAAAGCCTCTGCCTTCGGCTCAGGTCGTGATCCCAGGGTCCTGGGATCGAGTCCCGCATCGGGCTCTCTGCTCAGCAGGGAGCCTGCTTCCTCCTCTCTCTCTCCCTCTCTCTGCCTGCCTCTCTGACTACTTGTGATCTCTCTGTCAAATAAATCAAATTTAAAAAAAAAGAAGTTGTTCAATTATAAATTCTTTATCTGTCCCTTTGAGACATGAATCTTCTCGCAAGAACCCAGGAAAGTCTTTCTGAAGGACCTGGGAGCCATCTCTTTGAAATATAAACATCAAGAAACATGATGTCCTGTCTCCCAGACTATGCTGAAGGCTAGGAGTCTAATTTCTGCAAGCAACCATTAGCAAACAGATAGTCTGATTATATTAACCATCCTCCCCACCTAAGTCCTCCAGTAATTTTCTACTTAGGTCATCCCAGATTACAAAAAACCTTTCTGTCTTTTGTTTCAGTAGAGTGGGATTCAATCTCTCTCCCCTATTGAAATAATCTTGAATAAGCTCACTGTTGCCTGTCTAACTTAGTCTGGTAAATTTTTGATAGTTTGTTTGTTTACTTGGTTGTTTAAAGTAACATTTCACTGATCTCAAGAGTAATCAAACCTCAAGACTGAACTAAAAGGATATATCATTATTACATATCACTAAATTTTTGATGTATGCCTTATTTTTAAGTAAAAACTATAAAAGATGTCACCCAGGTCAATTTTTTAAAGAGACACAGCCTATGATATTCTCTTGGCACAAAATTCATTTTATAATTCAAATGAAATACTGTGCAATTTGTAACACAACCACAGTTTAAGAATAATTTAATGCTTATTTGGAAAGTAGCTCTACTAGGAAAGCTGTAAAGTTTAAAGACTACATATCTAACACTTAGACTTCCAGCAACTTTATATTATTTTCGAGTAAGGATAGTTGGTTTAGAGAATAGAGAAGAAAATGTATTATTCCAGCACACATCACATGCACACATGCAAAGAAGTAGAAGCTCACACTTACTCTGCGGTAAATTGACTTCTTGTGCATTCCCTATCCTGAGATAGGGAACACTCTGAACAGTTGTATTTTAGTCAGAGTCCATTCAGAAATACTGTCTGTCAAAAATGATAAATGCTTAAGAGAGAGAGAAAACTAAAGAGCTATTAAGAATAATTGACACCTCATTGTCTTTGAAAGACATCTTCTCTGAAGAGTTAAGGAGCACAATACCTTGAAATTTTTACTTGGAATAAAGCCAAGACCTACACATGAAATGTGCAACACATGGCTAAACTTCTAAATATTGCTAATTATGTTGAATAATTGCAAGAGGAAAGGAACTGTTGGATTTGCATGAACGGAACTTGGAGTAGAGAGCCGCCCGTTTAGAGAACAGCTTAAAGTTTTATGTAGGAATTTGAGGCAGGGAAGTCAAAATATTCATTCTTAAATCCCTTATACTGATACTTTTTCTACTTTCGATTTATGCTATATTTAACATAATTGCCCACTTATGTTTCACAGATGCTGTTGCCTATACGTCAAGGAAGAATTTTCTTCCACGTTAGTCCCTTATATAGGTATTTAAAAAATTAATGGGAAGTTAAGATTTGATAAACATTAGTAAGACAAAATAGTATCTATTAGTCTCAACAGTTGAGTAAAGCAGGAACTCCTTGGCATGATTTATGGTTTCATAAACCCTTGGTGACCAAACACAGCTTCTTCCATAGGACCACCATCTTGCAGTTCATACTCATTTCTGACTATTATATTTACCCTTAGAACAAAGCTCCAAGTTAGGGAATAAATGAAAGCCATTATTTAATAAATACTAGTTTCAAAATCACATTTATTGCTTGATTGGGATGCATATAGCATCTGCTAAGATCATTGATTAATTAATCAAAACTCTCATTATCTTAGAAGAAATAGAAGCTATGTTTGGATATATATGTTCATATGTCATACTTGGGGAATAGGCAATGATACTCAGAGTGTATGGGTACAGCAGTCCTCAGCATTGATACTCCTGTGGAAATGTCAGCTACATAAAGAAAGTTGGGGGAAATTTTAAATAGACTGACAGAAAAGAAAAGTTAGGGTTAGGAGACATTGGCTACCAAAGCAGGCCAAGATTCAGAGTAAGAACAATAGTCATGTTCATTCTCATTCTATTCTTAACCAGGCATTTCTTTTCCTTTGATGTTCTTTAATAGCTAACTTTCCTTTTGTTCATTTTGGTTTTCCCTCTTTTTCTGATTTGCAAAAGAACTTGAGGGAAATAGAACTTATACAAGAGAATTTCTTGTTACAGAGAATTAAATGAACTTAACATTATCAGTAACTTTTCAGAACACAATGCTGCTAAGATATTGAGGCAGTAACAATTGCTTCAACAAATGTGTACAAAATTTAATTTTGAAATTTATATCAACTCTACAGGGTCTAGAATATGACATAGTAAAAGGACCCGGAGCTGTCCTCTCATGAATATAACTAGATAATACTCATATTAGTGTAAAAACCCCAGAAAACAGCATAAAGCCTGGCAGAAGAAACTGCACAACGAAGGGCCAAGAAGAGGGCACCTTTAGGATAATAAGAAGGGCAGACATACAGGGGTGGGCTCAAAGGACCAGAGGCCATCTGTAGTAGAGACGGATCCATGCGTGCAAAGAGGAAAAAGAAATAGACCCTCACACCAATAGGGAGCCCGCACAAGGAAGAAGAATCTTCATAACCTTTGGCTTTGAAAACTAGACAGGCCAAACATCAGAGGGTTGTGAATTCCCAAGAGTGGGACATAAAGCCTAGAATTGTAAAAATTCAGTGGTCTAGTTTCCAGTAGAGCCTAGAGGTTAATAAGAAGCTGAGTTCCCACCCTTAAGGAGACAGCAAAACTAACAACCCAGGGAGATACAGCATGGAAGCAGCAGTTTGAAAAACCCCTCACCATACAGGAGGGAGTTAATTCCCAGAGGGACAGGGTTCCCCTAGGGAATTCTCCAGGACAAAGGTGCTGGCAGTATAATTTCCCTCCTGCCTCCCCCCAACATAAACATAGTGCCATCTATAGGAACCACCACAGTGCCAACACTCACTATCCAACTTGCTTACACCAAGCCACACCTCTGGCCTTTGGTGGGTCCCTCTTTCCAGTTACACTTGTATGAATCCACAAAAGACCTGAATAACCAAAGTAATCTTGAAAAAGAAAAAGAAAACTGGACTTAGCACGATTCCAGACCTCAAGGTATATTACAAATTTCTAGTAATCAAAACAGTATGGTGCAGGCACAAAAACAGACACACAGATCAATGGAACAGAAAAGGGAACATAGATGTACACTCACAATTATATGGTCAATTAATCTTTGACAAAGGAGGAAAGAATATGCCATGGAAAAAAGAGGGTTTCTTCAACAAATGGTGTTAAGAAAACTGGACAGCTATGTGCAAAAGAATGAAGTGGGATGGCTTTTTAAACCACACACAAAAATAAACTCAAAGTGGATTAAGGATGTAAGTGTAATAACTGAAACCATAAAAATCCCAGAAGAGAGCACAGGCAGTAATATTTCTGACAGCCTTAATAGCATCTTTCTAGATATGTTTCTTGAGGCAAGGGAAACAGAAGCAAGAGTAAACTGTTGGGATTACACCAAAATAAAAAACTTCTGCAAAATAGAAGAAATTATCAACAAAAGTAAAAGAAAACCTACAGAACGGGAGAAGATATTTGCAAATGACATATCTGATAAAGAATATCCAACATATGTAAAGGACTTCAACAACTCAATACCACAAAAACAAATAATCTGATTAAAAATGGGCAGAAGACATAAAAAGACATTTCTCCAAAAAAAGAAGACATTCGGTTGGCTCAACACCATTCATCCGGGAGACAATACCAATCAAAGCGACAATGAGATGTCACCTTTCACCTGTCAGAATAGCTAAAATTAAAATCTCAAGGAGCACCTGAGTGGCTCAGTGTGTGAAAGCCTCTGCCTTCTGCTCAGGTCATGATCTCAGGGTCCTGGGATCGAGCCCTGCATCCGGCTCTCTGCCCAGCAGGGAGCCTGCTTCCCCCTTTCTCTCTGCCTGCCTCTCTGCCTACTTGTGATCTCTGTCTTTCAAATAAATAAAATCTTGAAAAAAAAATTAAAAACTCAAAAAACAGCAGGTGTTGGTGAGAATGTGGAGAAAAAAGAACCCTCGTGAGCTACTGGTGGGAAGGTAAGCTGTTGAAACCACTTTGGAAGACTATAGGGGATTCTTTAACAAACAAAAATAATACAACTACCCTTTGATCCTGTAATTACACTACTGGGTGCAATTACCCTAAGAATACCAAAGAATACCCTAAGAATACCAAAGAATACCCTAAGAATACCAAAGAATACCAAGAATACCAAAGAATACCCTAAGAATACCAAAGAATACCCTAAGAATACCAAAGAATACCAAGAATACCAAAGAATACCAAAGAATCTACCCTAAGAATACCAAAACACTAATTCAAAGTCATATGTGGATCCACATGTTTGTTGCAGCATTATTTACATTAGATGAGATATGCAAGCAGCCCACATGTCCTTCGGCACAGGAATGGATAAAGAAGATGCAAATTATACATACAATAGATATTTCTTAGTCTTAAAGAGAATGAAATCTTGCTATTTGCAACAAGGAAGATGGATCTAGGGTATAATGCTAAGTGAAATAAGCCAGTCAGATAAAAACAAGTATCATATGATTTCACTTACATGTGGACTTTAAGAAAAAAAAAAGAAAAAAGAAAGAAAAAATCAAAATACCAGACTCTTAAATATATAGAATAGATCGTTACCAGAGGGGAGGTTGGTGGGGGAATGGATGAAACAGGTGACGTACTCTTGATGAGCACAGAGTGATGTGTAGAATTGCTGAACCACTACATTGTCCTCCTGAAATTAATACAGCCCAGTATGTTAACTACACTAGGATGAAAATTTTAAAAATCCTGTATCAACTTTTGAAATATAGTTTCACATAATGTAGTACTGGCAGGATAAGTCAGATATGCTCACTAATTTACAAATCTCGATTTCTTGTTTTTCTTACATTGTTATCTCTATCTAAACACATTCTCTTTTTCTCAACTTACCTTTTAGGGTTATAAAAATGTAAAGATAAGAATAATATCATGTATCATGACAGACTTCTGAAACCAGAATTCTAGACCAATTGGTGATGGACAGCCAGTAGTACATTCAAGGAATAAGAAATATGGTTATAAATTGGCATACCTTCTGAAAATGCATAGTAATTAAAAGCTTTAGTTGGGGATTTAAAAATACTCCTATTCTATACAGTACCTCATCACATTTTTCCTCCAGTCATGTTCAGTAATTCTGACAAAAGGATTAATTTTGAAAAAAATTTAAAACGAGACAGCATAATTTAGAGCAGATAGCAAATAATTGTAAATAATAAATACAAGCATCCCCCAAATCCCAAGTAACTTTCAGCACAACTGGAGATGGTAAAATCCAATGCAACTCCAAATATCACCTTCTACTAGTACTTATATTTCTCTTGCTGCAACTAGACAATTGCTGTTTTCTACTCCAGGTGACTATTCCAGTCTTGCTTGCTAATTAGAATTACTTTAGGAGATTATAAAAACACATCATAATGGCTAAGTCAATAAAGCCCATTATCTCTGATGGTGGAAATTATCATCATATTAGAAACAAACAAAACAAAACAAAAACCGCCACAGGTGATTACAATATAAACAACCATCCTAATAAGTGGATATATTTTTCTCTCAAGTTTTCTGGTGACTCACCATTTTTTTAGTTATTCATATATTTATGGCATCTTACTAACTATATATAGTGGTACATGGCCAGTTTCTATAAATTATTTCAGTACTATTTACTTGCTGTTAACAAAGCGACATGATTCTTTGAAAATGTATTCTCAGTTCTGAAAGTTCATGATTGATAGAAAAACTCTAAACCACTAATTGAAAATTTCTTTCTACACCATTAACTGCTATGTAGACTATGGCTTGGTATGCAAGAATAAGATAATGAAGCCTTGATACAATCATTTGTGGCAAAGGTCAAGGATGTATTTCTTTGAGATACTTTCTTAGGTCAGGCTGTGGACCAAGAGCAGATTCTTATAGAAAAGGACTGCAGGGGTGGGGTGGGCGTGGTGATAAGACCTATCCACCCCACATAAGAGTCTTCAACTCCTTAAGCAATGTCAAATTCCTTTCTCTTTGAATTATTTTGAAATGTTGAGTTGGATAATATAAAGGTCTTTTAGTCAGTATTTTGTCCTTGACACTTTGATAATAAAATGTTTGCCATAGGGGCACCTGGGTGGCTCAGTGGGTTAAGCCTCTGGATTTTGCTTGGGTCATGATCTCAGGGTTCTAGGATCAAGCTCGGCATGGGGCTCTCTGCTCAGCAGGAACCTGCTTCCTCCTCTCTCTCTGCCTGCCTCTCTACCTACTTGTGATCTCTGTCTCTCAAATAAATAAGTAAAACCTTAAAAAAAAAAATGTTTGCCATAAAGACCTTTTGAAAAAACTTTGATGAAAAACTGCCACACACTGAATGTGTTACTAATATCAGACATTCTCTTCATTCCCCATGACATATATGTGCCTAAGTATCTCTTTATGATTAGAAATTTTTAAGAAATTCTCCCTTTATATGTCAATTTACATCTAGATCAATATATCTATATCTATGTCTACACTTAGATTTAGATATATGTATAAAAAGAATTTCTTAATTATTTCCTTCAGCTCCTTCAATCCATGAATACAGGTACTTTTTTCAACTTCTGTCATAAACATTAAATAGCTTTAATATTAAATTCACTCTTTTTTTAAGATTTTTTAAGATTTTATTTATTTATTTGAGACCGAGAATGAGCAAGGGGTAGGGGAAGAGGAAGAGAAAGAAGCAGACTTTTTGCTGAACAAAGAGCGCGGCATGGGACTTGATCACCAGAAACCTTGAGAGAGAAATATATCCACTTATTAGGATGGTTGTTTATATTGTAATCACCTGTAGAGATTTTTGTTTTGTTTTGTTTGTTTTAATATGATGCTAATTTCTACCATCAGAGATAATGGGCTTTACTGACTTGGCCATTATGATGTGTTTTTTAGTAATCACATTAAAATAAAAAACAACAAATCTGAACAAATTATAAGTAAGGAAATTGAATGATAATCAAAAATCTCCTGCTCCAAAAGAAAAGTTCAGAACCAGATGGTTTCCCTGGTGAATTCTACTAAACATTTTAAGAAAAGTTAATAACTATCCTTCTCAAAATCTTCCAAATAATTTAAGAGTGGGAAAACATCCAAACTCATTTCTTGAGGCCAGTATTAATTACCCTGACAGTGAAACCCAGACAATGGCACAAGAAGAAAAGAAAATTGCAGGCCCATATCTCTAATAAACATACGTGTCAAAATCCTAAACAAAATATTGGCAAAATGAATTTAACAGTACATTTAAAGGGTCATACACAGAGATCAATTAGGATTTAGTTTTTGGATGCAAACCTGGTTCACCGTATACATGTTAGTAAATGTGATACAATGTTAACAAAATGAAAGATGAAAATCATATTATTATCTCCATAGATGTAAAAAAAAAGCATGAAACAAAATTCAACATCCTTTTTATGCCAAAACTCTCAGCAAATTGGGTATAGAAAGAACATACCAGAGAGGAGTTAAGACAGTGCAGTGGTAGGGGGACCTGATGCCTGCCTCTTTCCTTGAATATAGATGGATACATATCAAATCATTCTGAAAACTCAGGAAATTGATCTGAGGACTGAGAGAACAAATTGTCCAATGAGTGGGAGAAAAAAGGCATGCTGTGGAGGGTAAGAGGCACAGAGATGTGATTTGGGCAAAAAAAGAATCATGGTTGCTGCAGAGGGTAGGGAACCCTGACTACAGTGGGGCGGGGAAGAGAGAGAGAGAGAAAGCGAGCAGTGTGCAGGACATTGCCCAAGAAAAACACTTCCCCCAAATCACTGACTAGGAAAATGAGAGGGGCTAATTATCACAAGTTTTCAAAGCAGCAGAGCTCAAAGTCTCAAGTTTTAGAAGTTTGTGCTGTCTCCAAGTTTGAGCCTGGAAGGTATAGTGGTACTCTTGTGGAGAAAGAGGACCGAGGCCTGGGAGCAGACAGCATGATCTGACCATACCCAGGCTTGCACTGGGAACGACAGTTCCTCTTCTTGGAGTACATTTGGGAGAGGTGACACTGCTCTCTGGGAGCAAAAAGGCCAGCAGGTGCCATTGAGCTCCCCATTCATTACCACAGGAGCAGAGGCACCTGCTGAGAACCCTTAACCTGGATGGCAGCTTTCTGCTGTGCTTTACCATAAACTCCAAGCCCCTGTGTGTTCATGTGGCTACTTTTCTGGGGCAGACCGGCACAAGCCATAGTGCAGTGAGATCCTCCCCTAGAAGATTAGCACAGGTCCCTAAATTTTAGAGTTTTGAAACCAGCCTATGTGCCTGAGGAAAAAAAACACAGGAGCATTGTGTCACTGGGTGGGCAGATGGCTTGGACACAGACAGGGTAAAGCGGAGATCTGAGGGAAGCCTGAAACAACTGATGGAGACTGCTTAGTCTTCTGTGAGAGCTTCTGAACAGTGGCAGGTGCAAACTCCCCTATGCACGGATTTGAAAGTGGGCAGAGTCCATTTTTCCCTTGCCCATCAGCACAGATGGACTTGAGTGAGCAGCCCAGTACTCACAGGGAAGGCTTAAGCAGTTTACACCGAACCTCAACACCCCTCGCCTACGGGTGCTTCTTTACTGGGTCAAGTGTGCCTCCGAGCAAGAGAAGCAGTGCACCCCTCAATTCGATAAATGGGAAAAATATATATCCAAGAATACTTTATCCAGCAAGGCTGTCATTCAGCATAGAAAGAGAGATGAAGAGTTTCCCAGACAAAAACTAAAGGAGTCTGTGACTACTAAACCAGCCCAGCAAGAAATATTACAGGAGACTCTGAGTGGGGAAGGAAGACAAAAAGTGACAGACTAGAAAGGAACAGAGAAAAACTCCAGAAAACACTGACTTTACAGATAATACAATGGCACAAAAATCATACCATTCAGTAATCACTTTGATTGTAAATGGAGTAAATGCTCCAATCAAAAGACACATAGTTTCAGGATGGATTAAAAAAAAAAAATTATATACTGCCTATAAGGGACTCATTTTAGATCTAAGGGCATGGGCAGATTGAGAACAAGGGGATGAACCATTTATCATGCTAGTGGATGTCGAAAGAAAGCCAGAATAACCATACTTACATCAGACAAACTAGATTTTAAAGCTAACAGAATAACAAGAAATGAAGAAGGGCACTATATCATAATAAAGAGGTCTATCCAACAAGAAGATCTAACAATTGTAAACATGTATGCCCCCACCAAGGCAGCACCCAAATATATAAATCAATGAATAACAAACATAAAGAAATTTATTGACAACAAGACAACAATAATAGTAGGAGACTTTAATACCCACTTATAACAATGGGCAGACCATCTAAGCAGAAAATTAATGAGGACACAGTAGCTTTGAATGACACACTGGACAGGACATACTTAAAACACATACTTAGAACACTTCATCCTAAAGCAACAGAACACACAGAACATTCTCCAAATAGATCACATACTGGGTCACAAATCAAGCCTCAACAAGAATAAGAAGATTGAGGTCATCTATACATATTTTCCAAACATAACCCTATGAAACTTGAAGTTGACCACAGGAAAAATTTTAGACAGATCACAAATACATGGAGGTTAGAAAGATCCTACTAAAGAATGAATGAGTTAACCAGGAAAGAAAAGAAGAAATTAAAAAAAAAAAATACACAAAGTGAATGAAAATGAAAGCACAACACCCTTCCAAAACCTTTGGGATGCAACAAAAGTTATCATGAAGACTATAGGAATACCTACCCCAAGAAGAAAGAAAAGTCTCAATGTGCAACCTAAATTTACCCCTAACACAACTAGAAAAGTAAGAACAAATAAAGGCTAAAGTCAGCAGCAGAAAGGAAATAATAAAGAATATAGCAGAAATAAATGATATAGAAACAAACAAAATAACTCAGTAGAACAGATCAATGAAATTAGAAACTGGCTTTTTGAAAGAATTAATAAAATTGATAAACCCCTAGGCAGACTTATCAGAAAGAAAAAAGAAAGGACTCAAATAAATAAAATCATGAAGTAAAGAGAAATCACAAGCAACACCACAAGGACAAAATTATAAGAGAATATTATAAAAAATTATATGTCAACAAATTGGGCAATCTGGAAAAAAAATGGATAAATTCCTGGAAACATATAAACCAGCAACCCTGAAAGAGGGAGGAATAGAAAATTTGAACAAACCCATAAACAGGAAAGAAATTGAATCACTAACCCAAAATCTCCCAGCAAATAAGAGTCCATGGCCAGATGGCTTCCCAGGAGAACTTACAAACACTTAAAGAAGAGTTAATAGCTATTCTTCATTTTTCTCAAACTTTTCCAAAAAATAGGAATGGAAGGAAATGTTGGGAGCCATGAGGTCTGGTCAAGGGCATTGCCCTACTAGGTTAAGGTTTGAACTAATGCAGGCCTAACCCTACCAAGGGAGGGATGACCCTGCAGGTGACTGCTGAGGTAAGGTCGGGATAACCCCGCAGATAAGCATGGTCTGTTAGTCTCTTGCCTTTTCCTCTGATCCCCGTATCTCTCTCAGATAAAAAGCCCCTTGCTAACCTGCCACAAACATCTCTCAGGCTTATGGCCAGAGCAACTTCAAGGAGATAAATTATTCTGTACCTAGAACAATGGAGAACTTTAAATGTGTAGCATAATAGACGGTTTCCTACCTGAGTTGATGTTTGTCCAAGGCTTTCACAAGCCAAGCCATTAAAATACACCCTGCCTCCTGCAAAGGTAACACCTTCTCATTCCTACTTCTTTCTTATATACTTAGTTTCTTTAGATAGCTTCTCATTTTCCATTACCTTATCTCTTATTTTCCTACAGTTCTTTACTATCTAGATTATCCCTAAAGCTCGTTGTTTTCAATTAACCTATACCTAGTTTTCCTACAGTTCTTTAGTATCTAGGTCTTCCCTATAGCTTCTCATTTTCCATTAAGCTATATCTTGTTTTACTGCAGACCTCAAAAGAAGTTACCAAAAAGCACATATTTGTGCTACCTCCCATGGTTTTCTGAGAGACATGATTACCCAAGAAGCAAGACCGTGTCCCCCATCCCTGGCACTAGTCTGTACCATTATGGCTTAACTAAAATAACATGTGGTGGACAAAGAGAAATCATCTGATGAGTGCTTGTAACCCCCAACCCAATTAAACTGCCTATATAAAAAGCTTGATAATCAGAATAAAGATGGACATACCTGATTCCCGACCAGAATTCGCTGTGGGGCTCTCCCATTCATCTCACCGACACCACCCCTCCTTCAGGGGTGTTTATACAGCCTGGACCTACCAAGGCTGGACCCCAGCAAGGAAAACTTCCAAACTAATTCTCAAACTCAAACCCATAAGTCCAGCATTACCTTGATTATAAAACCAAAGAACCAACTTAAAAGGAGAATTAGAGGCCAATATCCCTGATGAACATGGATGCAAAAATTCTCAACATCATACTAGCAAATTTAATTCAACAGTATATTCAAAGAATTAGTCATCAAAATCAAGTGGTATATTCCTGCATTGCAGTGGTGGTAATCAATCAACATGACATACCACATTAATAAAATAAAGGATAAGAACCATGTGATCTCAATATGTGAAGTAAAAGCCTTTGACTTTGACCTTAGACCAAGCATTCATTCTTGATAAAATCTGTCAACACAGTAGGAATAGAGGGAACACATCTCAACTTTGTAAGGCCATATAGGAAAGACCCACAGCTAATATCAACCTCAATGAGGAGAAACTGAGAGCTTTTCCTCTAAGTTTAGGAAGAAGATAGGGATGTTCACTCTCAACATTGTTATTTAACATAGTACTAGAAGTACTAGCCTTAGCAATCAGACAACAAAAAGAAAGAAAAGTCATCCAAGTGAGCAAGGAAGTCAAACTTTCACTCTCACCATACAACATGATACCCTGCATTGAAAAGACTGCAAAAAATTGCTAGAACTGATACATCAATTCAGCAAAGTCACAGGATACAAAATCAACATACAGAAATCTGCTGCATTTCTATAGACTAACAATGAAGGAGCAGAAAGAGAAATCAAAGAGTTGATCCCATTTGCAATTGCACTATAAACCATAAGATACCTAGGAATAAACCTAACCAAAGTAGTAAAAGATCTATACTCTCAAAACTATACAATACTTATGAAAAAAATTAAGGTGACACAAAGTAATGGAAAACATTCCATGCTCATGGATTGGAATAATGAATATAGTTAAAATGTTTATACAGCCCAAAGCACTCTACATATTTAATGTAATCCCTATCAAAATACCACCAGCATCTTTCACAGAGTTAGAAGCAACAGTCCTAGAATTTGTATGCAATCATAGCCAAAGCAATCTTGAAAAAGAAAAGTAAAGCTGGAGGCATTACAATTCTGGACTTCAAGCTCTATTACAAAGCTGTAATCATAAAGACAGCTTGGTACTGGCACAAAAGTACACCACAGATCAATTGAACAGAATAGATAACCCAGAAATGGACCCACAACTCTGCGGTCAACTAATCTTCAACATAGGGGGAAAGAATGTCCAATGTAGAAAAGACAGTCTCTTCAACAAATGGTGTTGGGAAAACCGGGTAGCACCTTGCAGAAGAATGAAACTGGACCACTTTCTTAAACAGTACACAGGAAGAAATTCAAAATGGATGAAAGACCTAAATGTGAGACAGGAAAACGCCAAAATCCTAGTGGTGAGCAAAGGCAACAACCTCTTTGACATCATCTGTAGCAACTTCTTACTGGACACATCTCTGAAGGCAAGGGAAACAAAAGAAAAATGAACTATTGGGACTTCATCAAGATAAAAGTCTTCTGCACAGTGAATGAAACAATCAGCAAAACTGAGAGGTAACTTACAGAATAAGAGAAGATATTTGCAAATGACATAATCTCATAAAGAGTGAGTATCCAAAATCTATAAAGAACTTATAAAACTGAGCACCCCCCAAAACAAATAAGCTACTTAAGAAATGGGCAGAAGACATAACTAGACATTTTTCCAAAGAAGATGTATAGATGACTAACAGATGCATGAAGAGATACTCAACATTATTCATTATCAAGGTAATAAAAATCAAAACCATGATGAAATACTACCTCACATCTGTCAGAATGGCTAAAACTAGTAACACTGGAAACAACAGACACTGGTGAGGATGTGGAGAAAGGGGAACCCTCCTACACTGTTTGTGGGAATGCAAGATGGTACAGTCACTCTGGAAAACAGCATGGAGAGCAAAGAATGTACCTCATCATAAAAAAAGACCATATATGAAAACTCTACAATTAACATCACACTCAATGTTAAAAGCTGAACTCTTTTACTTCAAAATCAGGAAGAAGACAAGGATGGTCACTCTTGACAATTTTATTCAATGTAGTACTAGATGTCCTATCCAGAGCACATAGGGAGAAGAAGAAATAAAAGTCATCCAAATTAGAAAGACTGAAGTAAAGTTGTCACTGTTTGAGGATCACATGATATTATATAGAGAAAACACCGAAGATGCTATGTACAGCCATACACACATGTACACACACCTGTTAGAATTTATACACAAGTTCTATAAAGCTTCTGAGTAAAAATCAATATTAAAATCAATCACATTTCTATATACTAACAATGATACATTTTTTAAAATATCATTTAGAACAGCATGAAAATGAATAAAATACTTAAGAATATATTTTACCAAAGTTGTGAAAGAAAACAACAATATTAATGGAAGAAATTGAGGAAAACAGAAATAAATGGAAGGATATTCTGTATTCATGGATTCAAAGAATTAATATCACTAAAATGCCCATACCACCCAGAGCAATCTATACATAAAACATTTTTTTTTTACACATAAAACTTTTCATGGCATGTGGATCTAGCTGAAGTCATTTCTAATTTTTATGGAATGCATTTTTCTCCTTGAGAAGTGAAAAGTAAAGCAAAATATGGCAGTCTTTTTAAAGGCTGTTTTCTATTTACAAACAGTTCATACTCATATAGGATAAAGTAAGTGGTTAAAAATGCCTCTGTGGTATTATTTTTAAAATATTTTTCCCTTTTAGGGACTTCACAAAAGTGTAATATAAGCTTGATGTCTTATAGTACACATTAATAGCCATAGACTAAATTTGTAACTGGTTTCATTGTGAATATTATACAATGTCTCAATTACCCCACTTTTTAAAAACCATTAATTACTCTTCTCTAAGTTAAAAAAATTATCAAGTGATTTAGACTAATTTCTAAATCATTTTTTATATGTTTCATTTCCATCAGTTTCTGATAATAGGATTTTTAGGAGAGAATTGAAAAAGAATAAATTTTTTTGTATTTATTTTATTACAGCAGGTACAAAGAGATGTTTACTAAACTACAGCTAGAAAAAGAATACTTTATTTTCAGTTATTGTGGTATGATAGTATTATTAAATGTAATATTATCAATATTAACTTTAGTGAGAAGTAATATTATCCATTTGATGCTATTTTATGATTAACATGTATTGTTGAACTCCATAAATATTAAGTCAAATTTTTGAAATGTGTTTTAATATGAATTTATTCATTATGTTCAGAGTCTGCTTATTAAGCATGATTAAATAATACACATTAAAGCTTCTTCGTGATATGTCTTCTTCCATGAGACATCTTATTTTTTCAACTGCTCTTTTTTTTAAGTTTTTATTTAAATTCCTCTTAGTTAACATACAGTGTAATATTAGTTCAGGTGTACAGTATAGTGATTGGACACTTCCATACGACACCCGATGTTCACTGCAAGCGCCCTCCTTGATCCTCATCAACTATTTAACCCATCCCCTGTCCACCTCCCCTCTGGTAACCATCAGTTGTTCTCTATAGTTAAGAGGCTGTTTCTTGGTTTGTCTCTCTCTCTTTTTTTCTCCTTTGATCATTCATTTGGTTTCTTAAATTCCACATATGAGTGAAATTATATGATATTTGTCTTTCTCTGACTTATTTCGCTTAGTATACTACTCTTTATCTCCACGCCTGTCATGAAGTAAGGTCTTAGTGGGAAACAAAGTCATTCCTCACATTAGAGATGAACCCAATTATCCCAAACCATTTGTCACTCTCCATAATTTAGGAAGTACTCTAGACACAAATAGATGAACACCAAATATCTTGATCATTAATATCAAGAGCAATAGCCTGGTGAGAAAAAACATTATTTAACATAAACTTTGTGCACCCATGCAAAAAGTGATGTGCATTCCTGAGAAATAATTAGATGAAACAACAGGAATTTTACAATACCTTTTGTTTTTAATTTATTTTAAATTAAAATTTAATTTTATTAAATTATGCCTCATGCCCATCATGGGGCTCAAAATCACAACCTTGGCATCAAAAGTTACATACTCCACCAACTGATCCTGCCCAGTGCCCTTACCTATTATAGTGGTTTGCTCAAAGTATGAACTTGATATTTTTTAACTAGTTGAATAAATTAATAAAATACAGAAAAATATTAAATGGTTTAAGGAAAACTGTGGCTTTAAAATACATCTGAAATATAATGCAGTTATCCACTCTTCATCTTTATTCAAAATATTTTCTCAGGTGATCATTCTACTAGACTTTGAAAAAAAATTTTGGATTAAAAAAATAGATTCAGAAATATGGATAATTTCCTCCATGTCTTAGTTCAGGCTGCTATAACAAAGTAATACAGACTTGGTGATTTAGAAACAACAGATATATATTCCTTACATTTATGGAGACTGGGTCCTAGATCAGAATGACAACATGGTCAAGCTCTGGTAAGGGTGCTCCTCAGGGGCACAGACTTGTTTTCTTTTGGTCAAATCCGTGTGCGGCAGAAAGGGGTTGAGAGAGTTCTCTGGGGCTCTTTTTAAAGGGAACTAATTCTATTTATAATTGTTAAGTACTATTATTTCAAAGACAATCAAAATTTGTCATTTAAACTAGAAAGAAAATAATGACTGTCTCTTATTTATTTTGACCAAAAAAAAAAAAAAAAAAGGGTAGAAAGATATCCAATAAGACTAAATAAACAAGGAGAAACTTTGTTACATATGACCATTGATGTTTTTCACCTCTTCATAAGCCAGAGTTTGATATACCTTTAATTAGTACTAAATAGTAATATTTAATAAATATGAACTTTTATTCTTTCATTAAAAATAGTGTTATCTCTGGGGCACCTGGGTGACTCAGTGGGTTAAAGCCTCTGCCTTTGGCTCAGGTCATGGTCTCAGGGTCCTGAGATCAAGCCCCGCATCGGGCTCTCTGCTCAGCAAGGAGCCTGCTTCCCCCTCTCTCTTTGCCTGCCTCTCCGCCAACTTGTGATCTCTGTCTGTCAAATAAATAAATAAAATCTTTAAAAAAAAAATAGTGTTATCCCTACAAAATTTGGAGGGACTATTCTAGATAGAGAATAATTCTTAGACTAACTTCTCACCAGAAACAACACCTGAGATAAAAGACTGCAGGCAGTGGCTTATTTTAGGAAATGATGTTGAGGCACAATAGTGAGAGCCGTGGAAACTCGATACAGAGGAGGCTGATGAGCCAATCTAAGCTTCTGCTATGAGGTGCTTACTCATGGAGGTGTTTGCACCTAAATTCTGTTGCCTGTTTCTGGGGAGCCCTGCAGAATGAATCTCAGACTTGTGCTCTTGAAACAAAGAAGGGTGACAATATACACCCAGACCATTTGTTCTCACTGGTGAAGGGTTGTCTCCTCTTTTGTTAACCCTTGCCTTTCCAGTTTGTTCCCTAATTTGAATGTCTGAGCTGATTCCTGTAGGACTCCAGTGTTCACAAAGAAGCCCGAGGCAGAAAGCAGAGGATGATAGTTCCAACCAGGTGATGTGCTTATAGCTTCCACCCAAGGCAATCGGCTGCCACAGCAATGAGAAGGAACTGGAGTTACCTGAGGGCAAAGAGCATGTGTGCAGAAGAGTAGATATGTTAACTAAGGAACATAAATGTTTTTCTAGGCTAATAATCTAGAAAAAACTAGTTTTTCTAGGCTAGGTAATCTTTTCTTACTCTTCCTACAGTTAAAGAAGAACAAAAAAGCAAAACAAAACAACAACAATAACAAAAAATTTATATACAATGTGATAAGTCTGATTAAGTCTTTCAAAAAATTTAATTATTTTCACATGATTTTATGAACAAATATATACGAATTAAATTTCACTCTTTCATTTGAGTTTCAAAAATTCATGAGATGGGCTCCATTTTTGTTTGTTGGTCTGTTGTGCTTTTACCAGATTTATCACCCAGTACAAGTCTGAGGTTTTCTTCAGATACAAGAATACAAAGATCACTTACATATTTGCAAATATTATGAGAATCTCTTTTCTTCAACTGTCATTCATATTTATGTCTTTGTGGGTAGGATAGATTTATACCTACTTTGGCTTTCATACAACAGGATCACATAGCTAAAATTGTAAATTAGGTGGGATTATTTTGCTGTCATACCTGTAACGGAGAATGACCAAATGAAATGCAGCCCTCAGACTGAGACATTCTTCAGTTTTCCAGTTTCCAAACTGTGATATGGGTTTTGGTAGCTTCTTAGTGTTTCATCATGTATCAAAGCTTATCAATGCCTAAAATTCTTCCCTCTACTGACTCAGCATTTACTTCAGAAGCTCACTTCTACTCTCTTCCTAGTGGATCCTGACAGAGCCAACAACTGAGTAATGTAGTCACACCCCATGACTCTTTATATAAGCCTTGTCAATATCCCAAGACTGAGGTAGATCCTGGATAATCCGTGTTCCCTACATTGTTTTATATTTGTTCCCTCCTGTCTGGATGCTTTCTACTTGCTAATGGTTTTAATTCTGATCACAATATTTGGTCCATTTCTTCCCATCCATATAAATGCTGGTTGATTTCTTTATTTTATGTGTAGAGCAAACACGAAAGTAAAATTTATAACTACCTTAAATAAAAGGGGGTGTGATCACTTAAACAAAGGAACCAGCCCTGTAACACGCATAGTGCACCTGCTTGTCAGCACAGATAAGCTCCAGCGGCAGACTCAGCACACTAGCAATATCCTCCAGGACTTTCTGTTTCTTTCTGTTTGTTCGTTACCACAATAGTCACCACGAATAGTTTTGTGCCTCAACAATGCTGCAGAGAAATGGGCTCAGAAGCTGCTCCTCTGTTGGTGTGATAGAATATGTAGCAATCGTCTCACTCACTGGAGATTACAGTCATTTTTGTTTGTTTTACAATTGTATAGATTCCACAGAAACAAGGGAATAGAGTAGTTTAGATCAGAGACCACTTTGGTTCAAACAGCACTTCCATTTTCTGGCTGTATGACCATGGGTATGTTGTTGCAAAACTTTGTGCCTTGGCTTGCCTTCTGTTAAAAGCGTATAGAATTACTTCCTATATATAGAATTCTGATGAGAAGTAAATACGTTAATGCATGGAATATTCTTAAAAGAGTTATGCAAATATTACGTGCGACATAAGAGTTAGTGATATATGGAACTTGAAGGGTCTCTTCTAAATGTGCCCTCCCCCCAAACATCTAATTTTTCAGTCATCACTCTGAGCACAGACCAAAAGTTCAATCCACTTCTAAGATCTAGACAGAAGGAGGTAGTAGTAACTGTTAAGTCATAGTAAGCATGGGGAAGAAGAGAAAAAAGTTCCAGAGTATCCAGAATTAATTGCATGGAAGGAAGGATACATCATTGCCATTTTATTCTGAGACATTTCCCCAAGGCCTTTATCCTTTACTTAAAGTCAAGTGATCATACATGTTAATCACATCTATAAAAAAACATTACAGCAGCATCTAGATTAGTGCTTGATTGAGGAAATGGGACTGTAGTATAGCCAGGTTTACAACACAGACCATCACAAGCCTCTTAAGCATTATAGATTTTAACAGATTTCATTTTATTGATATACATTTCCCATTATTATGAAAATAACTGTATTTGATATGCAAAGTCATTAGATTCAGAAAACAAGTAGATAGTAAAGCATACAACTTAAGTCACTGATTAGGCAATATCAAAGAAGCCCATCTAAAATCTGATTTGTATTTTTCAGTTTAATATCTTAGAGGCATGAAAAATTTCCAAATAATGTATTGATATTGATCAAACTGTCCTGGCAACTTACTACCAAATATTCAGTGCATATGAAAACAAAATACTGAAATTGCATTAAATGTAAGTAAGCTTAAATGAGCAACAAAATTACTTTATGAAATGTTGAAGTAACATTTCATATTGAAATGAACTGAATATATTTTATAAAAGATTTCACAACATGGGGTCCCAGGGTGGCTCAGTTGGTGAGGCGTCTGCCTTCAGTTCAGGTCATGATCCCAGGGGCCGGGAGGAGCCCCACCTCAGCTCCTCGCTCAGCGGGGAGCCGGTTTGCGCTTGGTTCTCACTCTCTCCGGTGCGCTCCCCCTGCTTATGCTCTCTCGTGCTCTCTCTAGTGAATACATAAAATTAAAAAAAAAAAATTTCACAACAAATAGCCGAAGCAAAATGCCTCACAAACTGTAATGCTAGGGTTCAGACCAGAAAGATAAGGAGATAGGGCAAGGTTTTAAGTAATACTATTAGTTTAATAATGAAGGCATAAGAATGGATAAGAATAAGAATGATGAAGATTGTTAAATCAAAAATGTTTACAAGAGATTGATAAATCTGTAGGTATTAGTGACTACTCAGGCAAGAACACAGACTATATTCTCTGAAGATATATGCTTGGAAAACATTCTGCGAATAAATGTCAAAATTATGAATGAAGAAATAGTCAAATACCTAAATAAATCCTTAGATACAAATAAGTGTTTAGAGAAACACTTCATAAATGTGTGTAGTGATGAGACCTAACTCTAAGCCTAACCTCTTTCTAGGATACTGTTAAAAGAGGAATACATAAAGGATATGCCTAGAGTTTGTTCTAAAAATAATAACATTAAAATTGTACTTTTTGGGGGTGCCTGGGTGGCTCAGTCGTTAAGCCTCTGCCTTCAGCTCAGGTCATGATCTCAGGGTCCTGGGATCAAGCCCCACATCGGGCTCTCTGCTCAGCGGGGAGCCTGCTTCCTTCTCTCTCTCTCTGCCTGCCTCTCTGCCTACTTGTGATCTCTGTCAAATAAATAAATAAAATCTTTAAAAAAAACTGTACTTTTTTTAATTCATAGAAAAACTCTTTTATGCAAATATTTGTCAATTGATCCAAATTCTGACTGTCAGTGATATTATCTACATAGAAAATCTAATAGCATTCTGATCTCTACAGTCCTGTTTATTTGGAGTATTGTAGGAGGAAATGGAGTCAGGATGGCCCTTTCTGTCTTTTAATGACTATATCTTTGTTGCAGTAAGTTTTCTTATGTGATTATGAACTGAAAGAAAAAATTAAATATACTTTTATATCGAATTCAATAACTTATAACAGTATTATACTGTATTTATGAGCTCTAAGAAACATCTTTTATTTAATTCAGTAACTCATGTATTGTTTTCATTGGGCATTGCTACATCAGTGCACAAACGTAGTTCAGACCATCTCAGATTTAGCAAAAGCTCTTCAAATTATCAGCTAGTAATCATTCTAACATTCCCCAGTGGTTCGCAAGATTCCTTAAGTATAAGTACCTTATTCTTATATGTTTTGATCTGTATTGGAATTTATTTCATAAATAAATAAATAATATTTCATAAATAAAGAAAGAATATCCATTGTCCAAGATTTTGCTTTCCACAGCTTCAGGTAGTCTAAGTCAACCACAGTGTGGGAGGAGCTGATCCTTTCTGATGTATGTCACGATGCCTGTGTCACTCACTGCACTTCATCTACTCTTAGAGGCACCTTTCCACTTCACATCATCACAAGTAGAAGTACCTATTGTACTGAGTACAGTATGATAAGATGTTCTGAGAGAAAAAGAAGGAGAAGAAGAGACCACAGTACTTTTATTAGAGTATATTGCTATAATTGTTCTGTTTTATTATTAGCTATTGTTAATCTTGGTGCCTATTTTTAAAACAACTTCATTTATTTATTTGTCAGAGAGAGCGAGAGGACATATAAGCAGGGGGAATAGCAGACAGAGGGAGAAGCAGGCTCCCTGCCGAGCAAGGAGCCTGGTGTGGGACTCAGTCCCAGCACCCTGGGATCCTGACCTCAGCTGAAGGCAGATGCTTAACTGACTGAGCCACCCAGATGCCCCTCTTTGTGCCTAATTTATAAATTAAACTTTATCAAAGATATCTATGTATAGGAGAAAACAGTATATACGGAGTTCAGTACTATCTATGGTTTCAGGCATCCTTTGGGGGTCTTAGAATGTATTCCCCTCCAATAAAGGGGAGCTATTTATCATGTCATAAAATAAGTGAAGGTAAACATTTTTATCATATTTCACTCTATTTCAAAATTTATGATGACCTATATAAAGACCTTCCCCCCTCCCCCAGTGACTGACCCATTGGCACTGCTCTGCTTCTCAACCTTCTTCCTTTTCATTAGTCTGGCAGTATACTGATGGGGAACTTGGCATCACTTAAAGCATGAGCCTGAAGGCTCACACTTATCTTAAAAGGCTGTCTTCTGCTTAAAAGGCTTTCATCTACTTTGAAACTGTAACAGCATCTCCTTAATTTCAATATGATAATTCCTAGAACATGCATCTAAACCTATTGGGAAAGGGCATTTGAAATTATTGAAGGAAGCACGATGCCTGATTTTTCTACAAAACAATGAACATGAAATCACTTTAGAATCAGAATATTCTCTCTTACCACTAATGCCAACTTTTTTATTCTGAGGTTAGAGATGGTGGAAGTGTTTCTTCCAATGTCGATAGCTATGAATAATCTTCTAGGCACAATGTTAAGATATTTCATAGCCTCTGAGACTATGCCGAGGTTTGCGAAAGTTTCCATTACTATGTTCTACCTTCTTTCTCATGCACTCTTTTCCCAGGCACCCAGAACTCTCATTTACTCTTTGGTGTTCCCTTCTTAGATTAAAGGCTGATTTAGCTTCATCAGGCAATCTCCTGCTCTAAAATATCTCTGATTTCCCTTCTGAAATCACACATGATATAAGTCTCTCTCTTAGGATTTTCTGAACAATTACTTCACACCAAATAAATCGTTGACAATGATACAACATTGCTGTTCCAGGAGGAAAAATTAACTACTTCATCAAGGACTTCTGCAATAAGCATGATTAAGTCAAAGGCAAGGAACATCAAGGATAGGAGTGAGGATTTGGGGGCCAGACGTCTTACTCTGCTTCCTATGAGCACAGCACCGAGTTGAAGACTCTGACACCAAGGGGTGAACCTGAGCTGTCCTGTTTTGAAAAACCAGAAAAAGGAGAAGCAGAGGCTGAGATATCAGTGGAGCATAATAACTGGGATTGAAAAAGATCAGTGCGTTTAGATTCAGGCACATCTCAGCGAGCGAAGTAGACAGACGTTTAATAATGGGTGAAATCATCAGAGATTGGATATAATTGGAACGTTCTTCTCCTTAGTTATTCTCCACTTTCTTCTCTTTCCAGCACTCATACAAATGCCTCTTTGTAATCTGGGACACATATTCTTAAATTGCATGTCAACAGAGGCAGTGTGAAGCGGTACACGTGTCAGTATGAAAATGCTAATAGCACGTCGTGCCCTGGGCTACGTGTGGTACTCAGTGCCTGCAGGTCGATTAGAGAAAGCTCGCCTGTGATTCGTGCTCCGAGTTCTTGTTCCCATTTCAGCTCTCCACCAGGAGCAGTATTTGAAGCATTTTTTAAGAGAGAAGTTTTATGTGGTTATTTCCCCCAGGAGGTTAGCATTTTAAATAGTTCAGTCTTTTTTTTTCATTGATTAGTATCTGAAAAGATCAAATATATGTACAGTAGCTTGGAAACGGTTGTTTTGTGTTTGCACACCTAGAGTCTTAGATACTAAATTCATGTTAACTGACAACTTCCTGAGGAAAAAAGTGTGCTATAGTTTAACAATAACTACTTTAGAAACGTTGTGTTGTAGATGGTGTAACACTACCTACTTCAGAAACATCCTGTGAGGGGCGTCTGGGTGGCTCAGTCCATTAAGGGACTGCCTTCAGCTCTTCTCATGACCCCAGGCGATCTGTTCAGTGGGAAGCCTGTTTCCCCCTCAGCCTCCTACTTCCACAGCTTGGGCGCGCAGTCTCTGTCTCCCTGACAAAGAAATAAATAAAATCTTAAAAAAAGGTGGGGGGCATCCTGTTACATATGCATGGCAAAGAAGAATCAAAGATTGCTTAAAGTAATGAGAGCAGCGGGTTATTTTTTAAATTGTGTTTGATAAAGCTCTCAATCTGCGTAGAGATGTTTATGTGACTGGGAAACTAGCAGTTGGAGAAGATTAGCCATTAGGAGACTCAAGATGGCCACAGGAAACGATTTGGCAAGGAAGGAAATAGAGCTCATGATTGAATTAACAGTCAGCTAATTGACCCATCTGAAAAATGCATCCTCTATTACTATTAAAATTATTAATGTGTGTTGAAATACATGTGAGAAGATTCAGTAAGCCCGTGTAACTTATTCTATATAAAAATAATTTTAAGAAAAAGTTACATAGAGAGAATGATGATTTTTTATTTATGTTTGAGTTCACTTATCTTACCCCAAACTTACCCCTTAGAATACACACACAGGAACACACACACACACACACACACACACACACACGTTTATAGGTCATAGGAATTTATATTTTTTCCTAGTTTGTGTTGTAGCAACAGAAAATATTAGTGGCTTTTGGAGCCACAGAAGCAACCTAAGACAGCATGTGTTGGGCATGATTAGAAGTGATCTTCTCTACAATCTGGCTAAAGAAGTAAGTAAATTATTTGACAGGATATCTAGGGCGAACAAATACATATCTTCCTCCTTCATTTCAGAACACAAGACACAATTAGGAAAGATTCTCAAGATTCTATTTCACACAATCACAAAGAAAAGCATTTTTGTTTGCTTTGTTTCATCTATTTCTTTGTTTCATCTATTTCCTTGTTAAGGTTTTTGTTTTTTGTTTCCTTCTGCCTCATAGCCATTACAGTTAGACATGCTTTCCATCAGGATAAGTAACACAGCACCATGTATGTATTGATATGAAATGTAAGGAAGATTGTCAGTATGACAAACATTTTATACCTACTTTGATGGCAAATAAAAAATAAAAATCTCTTTGACATGTACTTTCCTGAGAGATTAATTTTGTGATCTAAGTCTGTTTGATGGCTTCCCAGATTATTAAGCAGCATTGTGTACAGATGCAGTAATAGGTAGAGAATCATATAATTTGACTTTTAAACAGGGATACTTGCAGTAATGAAAAGGGCATAAAAAATAATTACCAGGTGTCAACCAATCTATAAAAGGCATAAAACCCAGCCAGCCTCAGAAGAATCAAGAATAGTGATAGTATACTACATAGTAAGACCACAGAATTCTCCCAGATTTTCTCATAGATAAAAAATATCTTCCTTAGTATCACACTCCCTTCAAGATATTGAACAAGCAGCAGTATAGCCATTCAAAATGGCTGCAAATAAAGGTGGGATTATTTTATTTAAGAAGTCAAATTTATACTGAATAAACATTATTAGCATATGAGAAGTCTACATTTATTAATATGTTTTTGAGGTGAATATATCCGTTTGGAAAAAATGACATCTTCAAAAGCTCAATAAATTTACTTTCAAAGACAGGTGTGAAATACAGGATGATTCCATGGTGTTGGCACATGGGAGGGAGAGCACAAATCACCCCCAAGTGATGGCAGAGGCTAGTTAATTCAGCTGCCCAGATCACTGGGTCAGTTCTCAGACTTGTGAGTTCTAGTATAATTTTGGCAAAGAGACAGACATCACAAAAAGAATTGCACAAATATCCATCATCTCACAGACTGATTTCAGGGACATTGCCAGCTTACCTCAGAAGTAAAAGACAACAGGAATAGATCTGGAAAAGTTATTAGAGATAGCTTTCTTAAAATTGCTAATTTTGCACATAAAGTTACTGAGGCTTATTGAAAGTGAGAGATTTGGCCAAGGTTAAACATTTTAAGAAATTTTATTATTTTCTTTTAGATGAAAACGAATTTTAAAAACTATTCCACATTCAGTTGTGAGATAATAGGAGTATGGCAGAAGTGAGAACACATATGACTAAGAAAGAGTGTTCCTAAAGGATTTTTACAGCTTTATGAAAATATGTAGAGTTAGAAGAATAAGACACTCATTGATTACTTGTCTTTTGAATTGTTAGGACAAGAATTAAATACTTTTATTATTTTCAACATTTTGAGACTCAGCAGTAACAGAATTTAGTACCTAAAATATTCTTAGAAATTTAGTAGAGGTTTTTACAGCTTTGACCTTTCAATATTTCACATTAGGATTGGTTGGCAATTCTTTCTATCCCCACAGGTTACTAAGGCCATAAAAAGAGAAGGGAGTTGAATAACTAGTGAATTAGATACAGTATATGAAAAGGCCAAAGAGGAAGTCTATGGCTCCATAATTTATGGAAATTATAAGATATCAAAACACCTGGATGATAAGATGTGTACTATCTGGGAAGGGAGGGGGTTGTTTTTAATCCTTGCTAAAAATAGATTTTCTAAAGCCCTGGCATTCAACCTCAAAATAGTTGTTACATATTCCAAAAATCTGGGATTAGAAACAAAGATGGATGCTTTTCAGGGGATTGCTGATAACATCCACACCCCTTAGGTTGCTGCATAGACAGCTCTGAAGAATGCTGCATTATAAAGACTGTTCAGTACCAATGACAGAAACTGACTTTAGGTGACATAAGGCAGGAGGGACTATATGGAGGCATATATTAACTCTAATTTACTCTGATTAAAAGCAGTAATTTTTGTTCTTACTTTCTCACATATAATTCCCTCTAAATAATAACCTACTCTATTAATCAACTGCTCCTTTATCTATATTTCTGGTTCACTCTGTCAGAGATAAAATATTTTAAAATTTTTCTTATATGCAAGTATTTAGCATGAAATATTTGAAATTTTTTTCTTATATGGAAGTATTTATCTAACTTCTTAGTAGATAATTTTAAAATATTCATATGGCTTAGGTATTTGAGTCACATTTAAAAAGTGTTTGCATAACAGTACAAAACAAAATAGAAGGAATATCCTTACAATATTTAATTAATAAAATTGATAGGGCTATATATGTAACAAAATTTATGCATTCTTTATATGCTGAGAACAACAGGAAACTACTAGCCACATGTTTCAAAATAGACATGCTCTCTTAGATCCCAAATTCTGACAGGGGCAAGAATTATTACATAGTAATTTTACAACTACACATATAAATGTATTTGTAAAATATTCTCGAAAAGAAAATAAGTTGCTTGAGAGCAAAACACAAAACATGAACTTATGCAGTAATTAAAATAAAACCCACATATTAACAGCTTACTTTTGAGTAGCCTATTTGTTGAGTAGGCTATCATCAGCTATTAAAAATTGGGGTAGTTATCTTAATACCGACGATAAGGCATTAGAAATTTTAAGTGTTAGCAAATATAAAGTAACACTTTATGAATATATAAATGAATGTGCATTCCACATACATGGAATATACATCTATATAAATATACATACATATCTATGAAATAGATTTTATTGCACTAAACACAATTATTAATATCAAATATACGCTAATGGATGTTGGCCTTATTCTCTTACGGACATTTAAGTTAAGTAGTAAATTAAAAATTTTTATACAGTAAGTTATATATGTCATTTATGATTGTTCTCAAGTGCAGGATTATATTAGACATTGACAATTATAATAAAAGCTGGCCTAGAGAAGAATTTTATAATCTAAGGCATATTATGAACCCAAAGAGTAATATGAATGGTTATTTCTAAAACATAAAAAACATTTTAGAATGTTTTCATACAGAAAGTGGAGAAGTGGAGAGCAATCACCCCCAACCCCCCACACATACAACACACACACTCAATGTATTATATTTAGTGCAAGTGCTGGGTGCAAAGATGAGTAAAATCTGAGCCTGTCCTTTTAATCACAAAACAAGGAACTTTTATATATAAATGTACCACTTAGTGTTATAATTCTTTAATGTTCTTGAAATACAGTTTTAAAACCATGATTCGTTTTGCTGTGTGTGTACACAGACACATGCATACACACACAAATGGCTCACTAAATTGAAGTTCTCCACTTTTATGTTAGTGTACTGTTAATTTCTCCATGCCAGAACCTCTCTCTGTATCCCTAGCACCTAATACTAATATAGTGCATGTCACACAGAATAAAACTGATTATTGCAGACTTATAAATAATGAATTATGATAGAATACCTAAATTTTAAATGAGTTTTATTTATGTTTGATTGTAAAACTTCATTTCTCTTTATAGTATTCTTCTAAATCTCATTTTTGAGTATCACCTCCAAGACAGATATTCTTAAACAATAACAAAACCCTCTAAAAATGTAATTCAAATGTTAAAAACCTTAAATATGATTTCATAATTTTAATTTAGAAACAATCAAAGTAATATGTTTCCTTCAATGTACATATTTGAATTAAATTGCATTTAAATAAGTTTTAACATTCTAGCAGAAAATCTTCAGTTTGTAGATTTTAAATGCAAAATATAAAAGACTTCACATCTAGAAAATAGGCCTTTGGGATCTAAACTCATTATCATCAAAGTGTGAAGTTCTAATTGTATTACCTTTAATAATATATCTTCTACATAGATATTACTCAATGCCTGCAAATTCAGGAAGTGGAAATGGAGAGGTTATAATGCAGGGGAGATTTATGCTAAGAAGATTCTGAGTTGTCACGATTAAAAATTTTCCACCCATTATGTGAATTCTATTGATCATCGCAGGAAGCAGAAAAGTGTGTTGTTCATTGATTTTCTTTGGCTACTGAATGCATTAGGCTTGACACATTTGATGGGTAGGCAACTTTTCAAAGGAAGCTCAGTTAAACTAATCTTAGTTCAGAGGAATATACACAATGGAATAAGAAACCTTGTAATTGCAAGAGCAAATAGAAGAGTAAGAGGACTATATTATGAGCTATATCAGCATAAAAATTAGACATGAGCCTTCCCAAGAGACTACAGTAAAACACATCAAGGCTTTGATGCTGTTTTTCACAAATGTAGCACTTACTGGATAAATTGGGTTTTAGCTTTTCACCCTTCAGCCAAGATAGTGAATGCAAAGCAATTAGTTGTTCTGTCTTCTTAGCTAAGGGAGAATATCAGAATTCCATCAAGTTTATAAAAATACAAATGAGGACATTAGATAATTACATCCCACAATGAGTCGAGTAGCCACAATGAGTGGCAATGCTACGGTCTATAAATTCAATTTTATTTCTAATGAGGTATTACTGATTCCCATTGTTGTTATACTGATTTTTTAAGATACAGTTCACCCATGAGTTTTAACAGACTACTAAACTAGAAAGAACAATAGCAAATGCAATCATAAAGACTGTTTTAGCCCCAGACATAACTCCCATTTAAAAAATAAAGCTAGAGAGCATGATCTTGAATCCCTGTTGGAAGCTGTCTAGTGACATATTAATACAATGTCAGAGTACAGTGTTACCTCTCAGTGGTACAGGATAGTGTCAAAATGTTATGTATATTTTTCCAGTACATTAAGTACCAGGGCAGTCTGTATGCTATAGATGAGGATTAATTAAATTAGCATAAACTAAGTGGTCCTTTATGCTCACAAACAAACATTGTACATTTTACAACCACCTTTCTTATTTTTTATTTTTTACAGGCCATTTGGCACACAAGCAAACAATTCAAATTTATAAGAACAAATGAAGACATATAAACTACTGATATCATGTTCTGATTTAAGGAAATTCCATAAAAATCCATTCCCTGGACACACTAATATGCCTTTGAATATGTGTGGAAATTTGTCTTTCAATACAAAAACTATTATGAGTTATTAATCATGTGTGGAATATTTAAATTTTAATAACTACTTCACCTTTTGATATGTTATCAAAATGATATAAAAATAAGTATTTTTAATATTACAATAACTGTATGTTGGCCTCTGTACACAGAGGGTAAGGAGGGACTAAATAAAGAGCCTGGCCACTCCAGATGGGTAGGTGGCAGGTTTAATAAGCAAGGGGACTTACATATGAGTCTTGTCTTGGGAGGCTGCAAAGTGAGTAGATGTCCACACCCCCCATCAGAATCTTAAGTTTGTATAGAGGCTTTCACTGGGGTCAATCATATACACTACTCAGATATTCTCAACAACACCTTACTCTCTCAAGTCTTCATCATTGAAAATAGTTCTCACTGTGGGAATGGTGAGCACAGGGTACATTTCAAGGATTGGGAGGTGAGAGAGGCCTTCTGTTGTTAGGGTCCAGCTCACAGGTCAGCCAGGGGTCACATTCTCTTGATGACCTCCTCCAACACTCCACCACTAGTGACTGGCTCTCACAGTCTTACATGCACCCCCTCTTCCACAATGTGCCCTAAAGGGTTTTACTAGCATGGAGGTGGCTTATTTGGCAACTCTCTGGCAGTATTGGGGGGCAGATGCCACAGCATCAATACTAGACCCTTCAGAGTTGATATAGTCCTTTGGCTTCTTGAGTTCCCTGTTTTGAGTCTTTCCCATAGTGTGTATCTGTTCTGAGGACTTCTCAGTTTCCTCCAGATCAGCAGTGGATCGTCCAACACTGTAAATGTCTTGTCCCTTGACTGGGCACAGCATGGATATTATCATCCCATACCAGGGCCTGAGCACAGAGTGCAGTAACCGGACTTTCATTCCTGAAGTGAATGTAGCCTGGTTAGAGCTTTCAGGGGCAGGCTCAAAAGTGGCTTGTCTTCTCCCCAACTCTGTAACAATTTGTTGTAGCTCCTGTATAGATTTCCAGGTTTCCATGTGCCCAGGGACAGCTCCCTCATTAGGCAAAGCCTCCCTAAGGCTAGAACAAACCAATCCATAAGAGAGTGAGTTCCCTGAGCTCCCAAGCTTCATTCAGGTGTTGCTAGAGGGCAAGGTGTGTGGTGATGTTGCTCATTTTCTTTGCCTTCTGCACTGACAGAGAAATGCCATTGCTCCCTGTTTCTCGTATCTATACTAACCATCCTGGATCCTCTCCCTGAGAACTGTATCAATAAGCTCAGTGGGAGTGGAGTCCCCTACCATGAACACTTCCCAAATAGACAAATGCCCTTCTGGTTGGGGTTGCTCTTGCTCTGCTTTTGTTTTCCTTTGTGTGAGGAGTCAGACAGCGTGAACGGTTTCATCGGTCCCACTATCAATCACCACAGCATCCTCCTCTTTGCTCTCCTCCTGGCCGAGATTCCATCCCATAAGTGTCCCAATCACTCTTTGTCAAAATTGCTTGGATCTTAATCTGCCACAGCTTGCACCCTCCCAGCTTTGCAGAATGGTATGCTAAGGTGTGCAATTTATTACCCTGCACTTCCGCCTGTCCACCATCCCTCGAGCCAGCAGAATAGTCAACACCCACAAATCCTTTTATAATATCAGTTCTTCCAACCTTCTAACTCAAACTTGAGCCTCTACGTGTGCATGAGCAGGCAGCCGAATGGCCCGCAGCAATGGCCAGCCCACTGTGGCAATTCATTTCCCTCTTTTGCTGCAGTACACTTTGTGTAGTTCCTGCAACAAGCACATCAAGCCAGTTGGTGTTTACATGGCCTCTCACACTCACACAGCAGTCCACCAGCCTCTAGCGTACAGCCACCTTCCCTCACATAGAAGATGATGGACAACTTGATATTTCTCTTGCTTTGTTTCCCAAGGACTATTTCTTTAGTCTCTTACCTGGCTCAGCAATTGTTGATTCCCAAATTCTTCCCCATATGGGAGAACAAGGAGAAGAAAGAGGTAGACCACCCAAGACTGGTAAGTGGCAGTGTTAGTAAGCAAGAGAACACATGCCCAAGGCTTTTCTGGGATAGCTGTAAGACAAGTCCATCTCTGCCCTGGCCTAGTAAAATCTTAAAAGTTTATATAGGACCCTGAATGGGTTCAGTCATACCAAGAGGATAGTCTCAAAAACACACAGCTCTCTAAGCTTATGTCTTTGAAAATTGTTCCCACTTTGAGATCTGTAGGTTGAACATAAGTTCCAAGGACAGTGTAGGAGGTGAGGAGCCTCCAGGTGCCCAAGACTACTTTGTGGGTCAACGGGCAATCACATCCTTTCAATGACTTCTTCCAACATGACATTGTTTCATTGGTATTACTTATAACATGGCTTTTGGGGGCATGAAATCAGTGCAGGACAAAAAGAAATTCATGGAATTTCATTTATTTACTGGTGTTTTTTCAGCCATTTAATGAGAGTGTCAAGGTTTGAATCTAGAACTTTATATTGAAAGTCTAATTTTCTTTGTTCATGCTTTTAATGTCTCTGGTCTTTCTTTTCTTTCTTATCTTTCTTTCTCGTTTTCATTCCCTTTCCTTTGCTTTCCTGCCTTCCCTCTCCTTTCTTTTATTTCCTTTTGAAGTATCCAAGAAACAGTTCAAAGAATGATGTGCTCTAGTTGAGTAAATATCCCTTGACTGTGATTCCCAATAGCCTATTAAAAGGTATATAATTTTACCTCTTCGGAAAGACACAACTCTATTCTTCCAATACACTACCTACTTCTACAAAAATAATTCCTATGACATTTTGTTTTTCTTCATGGTTCCTGTAACTTTTGTTTTAGAGGGCCAGACTTCATTTTCCTTTTAATTTGCTACAAAATAAACATTTCTTTAAAGATTTATTTATCTATTTGACAGAGAGAAAGAGAGAGAGAGAGCACAAGCAGACAGAGAGAGGGGGAAGCAGGTTCCCTGCTGAGCAGAGAGCTCAATGAGGGGCTCGATCCCAGGACCCTGAGGACACGACCTGAGCTGAAGGCAGAGGTTTAACCCACTGAGACACCCAAGCACCCCACAAAGTAAACATTTTAAAAATTCTGCCAGAAATAGTGACGTTATATAAATAAAACTATGGTTTTATTTGGTATATGGTAAGGAAAATTTAAAAATTTGAAAAAGAGAATTTCCTCTGGGGAGTGTATATTTTGTGAGAGAACATATAATGTTGTAATGAACATGACCAAAAACCTATACCAAGAAGTCAAAATTATGTTGCACTACTGCATGCAAAAATTTTAGTAAAGAAAACGATAGTAAAACTCACATTGTATTCCAGTCTGGAAATTGGAGATAATTTGGAGTTTTATTTAGAGGATGAAAGCCAAAGTGGAATGTTGAAAATTTAGAAAAAGATTAAGCCAGAGGCTTTGTAGTTTTCTTCAGATATTTGAGAGACTATCTCATAAAAGTGACATCATTATGATTTTACATATTCCTGCCTAGATATTCCAAGAATGAATAAAAGTTACAGAGATAGATTTTGTTCAATAAAAAAAAGAGGCTAAAATATTTATTGTAAGAGTTAGAGAATCATTAAGAGGGAATGATCGGACACTAATATTGGAGTCACCAAGGCATTTAAGCACTCAAGAAATGATCTTCCCCAATAAGGTAGTATACTGTTTTCTTAGACTAATCGTTTAAAATGAAAAAGAAAACTGGAACAGTATTTAAGTTTTCTTAATGTCAATTTAATACACACACACACACACACTCACACACACAAATGAATGGTTCTAAAAGTTGAGGCTTTGATGAGATTTTAACCAACTTCCAATATTTCACCTGACATTGTATATTTCTATATGACTCTGAAAAAAAAAAATCTAAAACCGCCTCCACCATGTAAACTTAGAATGGCGCCTTTGTTAAAATTTATGTCTATATCAGCCCTCCTACACTCTTCTCTCCACTTCTTCCTGTAGGTGTCAAAAATCATTACAAAGTAATTATGGAGACAAGGACTAAGACGGAGTGGTAGAAATGAAATAAAATGTAAGTGAAAAAAGATGATTCCTAAGCAAAAGAGTGTAATGTAAATGACCTCCTAATAGGACTGTGAGGATATATATATATATATATATATATATATATATATATATATAACAAGAGCTATGTAACTACTGTTTTGAATTTTTATTTGTTTTGTTTTGGTTCTTAAATGTTGATGAAGCCCCTGAGGCAGATCCCTGGGTATGGCTACGGATTTTTGCTGCTGTAAAATGCAAACCTATTCAGCAAGAGTGGCCAATGAAAATATAAACTATGATCTTTCTTTTCAACAGTACAGAAAAACAAACTTAAATTGTTTGTTTTCTCTATTTCACTATGTGAGATATTTCATTATTCAGCAAATCAAATAGTCCATGCATGGATTTTGCCATCACAACTCTCAGCAGGAAGATACAACCGGTGATAACCACTGTTTTATAACATGTATAATGGAAGATCCTTGTGTGGACATAGTGAATCTAAGAATACAGTAAAGGTTCCTCGAGGTCTGATAGAGAAGCCTTCTTCACTTCTATCAAGCATCCAGTTTGTCCAAGATTGTGTCCTTTAGAATGGATAAGGTTGCTGCTTTAGCATTAAGTTAGTAAATAATATAATTTCAGAATAAAATAAGTGATGAAATGAAGGTGCTAACTCTGCTGTTCATTCAGAAGCATGATTATTCATTATAATCCCACTGCCTACCATATAAAATCGAATGATGTATATTTTAATGTAGAATTTAATGAAAACTGTAGATATTACCCTTTCCCTTGAACAAGTTCCATATATTAATTTTAATATACTAATATACTAATATAACTAATATAACTATTAGTGTTTCATTTCAGGTCAGATAAAATACACCCCTCACCAAAAAACAAACAAACAAACAAACAAACACACAAAGTCACATAGCAGACCAATGGAAGTGAAATGAAGAATTTCTGTAGTAGGAATAAGAAGAACAGCATCATCTTTGAAAGATAAATTTTTATCATGTTTATATATGCCACATTGCTCTGATCTGGAATCCAAAGAGAAAAGTTAAAGAAAAATTTATACTTTCTACATGTGTCCCCAAGGAATAATACACATAAAACAATTTTAATTTCACTTTCTTAAAACTAGAAAGATGTCTGTCAACTGGAATATCAACCTCTTTAAAATGAAAGTGATTCTCTGAACGTGAGGTCAGAATGCCTTATCTAGCGTTCTCTGGGTATATGACAGCCTACCATAAGGGCTCTAGAGAGTATGTAAAATATACTTACTATGTAATGTGACTATGTTTTCTTTTTTCAAAACATATTTTTAAGTGAGCTATTTTTTCCTCAAATTTGGAATTTTGTTTTACTCCAAAGCAAAAAGATAGAATGTTTGTATATATGTACTTAAATGAATTTAAAAAATGGACCTAAATGAGAGGGTTTTGCTTGGTACAGGGAATTTAAGTTTCGGTGTATTAATCTTTTGAAATAATAATTATATATATGTATATATACATATATATATATAAACACAGGTTTTGCTTGGTAAGGGCATTTAAGTTTGGTACAGGGCACTTAAGTTTTGGTGTATCAATCTTTTGAAATAATAATTTATACATATATATATATATAAACACACATATATATTTATACATATGAATAAATATAAAGTATATATACATATATACTCAGTGATCATTAAGGGGAAAGCAAAGCACAGAGAAGTACTCTACTTAGATTTCCTTATTATTCAGAAATTACATATGTATTTATTTATAACCACATAAAATTTTTATATTCATACAAAAAGACTATTATCATATATTGCAATGAATATCTGGAAAGTAAGTATTGGAAAGAAGAGATTGACATTTAATTTTATTTCCTCCCATGTCCGAGTTATTTCATAGCTGTACATCAGTTTTATTATGGTAAATGGAGAATCATAATAGTTATTAAGTTATGCTCTCTAAGATAATTACTCATTAATATAAATTAAATGGAATTTACTCTGTCTTTATAATAGTAGACAAATGTTTTTGTATCATTTTGGCCTACAGTAAAATGAAACAAAAAGAAACTCTAGAAAGTCTGATTATTAATTAACATTTTTATTGGTTTATTATCCTGGATCTCCACAAGATGTAATAAGTGCAATGCATCATTTTCAATGAAGTTTCTTGCCAATGTTTATTTGAAGACAGCAGAGCTGGTTATATGCTAGAACCTGGTATAAATTTGTTTTTTTCCAATACAAAGTTTTGTTTTGAAGCAATATTTCAAGGGGTTGTTACTGTTGTTGCTGTTTTTACATTCCAAGCAAAGAAAAACAAGCACAACTGAAGATACTTATGTAAGAACACATGTTACATAGTTCAGAAATGGTTTAGTTAATTATTAACTTGGAACAGAACATAAACATTTGATGTCACAATTTGGAAAAATTATGTTAACTATGTGAAAAATATCTCACATTTCTTCTCACATTTTTAAGCTACTTATAATTTAATCAGTAAGATGTGGACTTCCTTCCCACCTACTGACCAAGTCAGAAGAAAATTCCAAAATTGTTAATGTACTTTTTAAACTGAAGGTATTGTCAACATTTTTGAAATAGTGAAATTCCTAGATAAATAAAATGTTATGTTTAAAAAAAAGCCATCATTATTTTTGTTAAATAGATCATCTGAAATTCTTATCCAACATATCTAATTTAATGCTTTGTTAAAAATAATTTAATAATATAATTCATTGCTCAATAAGGAACATGCATTAATATTATTGGTAAATCCAGTAATTATGACTCATTAACAGAATAAAAGATAAAAACTACATGAAAATGTCTATAGAATGTTAAAAAGACAGTTGACAAAATTCAACACCTTTTCATGATAAGAATATTCAACAAACAGGAATAGAGAGAAAATATCTTGATATAATAAAGACTATATATTAAACAGCTATAGCTAATATTGTATTTAATGGTGAAAAACTGAAAGTTTTTTCTCTAAGATTAGGAACAAGGCAAGGGGCCCATTCTCATTACTTCTATTCATATAATACTAGAAATCCTAGTCAGATGATTTCGGTAAGTAAAAGGATTGAAAATCACCCTAGCTAGGAAGAAACAACACCCTCTCTGTTTGTAAACACCATTACCTTGTATATTAAAAATCTTGAAGACTCCATTAAAAAAAAAAGTGAGGGCTAATAAATGAATCCAATGAAGTTTCAGGACATGAAATCAACACACAAAAATAAATTTTCTATACACTAACAAGAAACTAGCTATAAAGGAAGTTAACAAAGTGTTCCCACTTCCTATAGCATGAGAAAGAATAAAATATTTAAGAATCAACTTAATCAAGGAAGTGAAGGTTTATACACTAAAAACTATGAAATTAAAGCAAACATGAATGGAATGACATTTCATGTTCATGGACTAGAAGACTTAACACTATTAAAATATATATACTACTCAAAATGATCTGCAGATCCTATGAGATCCCTATAAAATTTCTAGTGACATGTTCTTGTATACATAGAAAAAGGCATCCTGAAATTCACATGGAATGTTAAAGGATCCCAAATAGCCAAAAAAATCTTGACAAAGAAAAAAAAGCTGCAGGTCTCACACTTCCTGATTTTAAAACATGTTAAAAGAAACATAATAATAATAACATTATGCACAGGAATTAAGACATATTCAACTAATGGAACAGAACAGAAAGCTCAGAAATAAATTTATATCTGGTCAGAAGGTTCTAAACAAAGGTTCCAAGGCTACTCAGTTGGGAAAGTATAGTTTCTTTAACAAATGATGTTGATTAAATTGAATATCCACATACAAAAGAATTAAACTGACCTTTAGTTTACACCATATACAAAAATTAACTGGAAAATAGATTATAGACCTAGATATAAGACCTGAAACTATGAAACTTCTAGAAAAAGTGGGAGAAAGACTTCATGACATTAGCTTTGGTAAGGTGTTGTGGGGTTTTTGTTGTTGTTGTTTATTTTTGTTTTTGTTTTAGCTATGACAGCAAATACAAAGGCAGCAAAAGAAAAATAGACAAATGAAACTATAGCAAACTTTAGAAACTTCTGCACAACAAGGAAAACAGTCAACAGAGGGTAAAAGCAACCAATTAAATAGGAAAGAATATTTGCAAACCATATATTAAATAAGGTGTTCATAGTTAGAACATATAAAGAACAAGTATACTTCAACAATAATAACATAATTTGATTAAAAATGGTCAAAAAATGCAAATAGACATTTTGAAAGATGGTATACAATCTTTCAAGTATATAAAAAGATTCTCAACATCAACCATCAAAAGTGAAATTGAAACCACAATTAGCTGTCACCCTATACCCAGAAAGATGGCCACTATCAGAAGGAAGAAGGAAAGAAAACAAAGAAAAGAAAATGGTGACAAAGATATAGAGAAATTTTAACCCTTGTGTATGTCTGTGGTAGTGTAAAATAGTGCTGTTGCTATAGAAACCATTGTTGAGGTTTCTCAAAACATTAAAAATAGAATTACCATATGTTCCAGCAATCCAATTGCTGACATTTGAATGAAGCAGGGGTTAGGGAAACTGAGCCCAAGGCAGTGAAAAATCTGTGGAAAACTTTGAGTCCTCTAAGATTTCACTATTAAATGCCTACTTTTGACCAGAAGCCTTGTCTATAATATTAATTAACATGGTAGTTAATTAACACATTAGTTAATTAACATGTGTTTTGTATATTTTATGTGCTATATACTGCATTCCTAAAAAAAAATAAGCTAAAGAAATGGAAGTGTTAGTGGAGAAAATTTTTAAAAAGTGATAATACATTTATAATATTGTACTATATTCATAAAAACAAACAAACCTGTGTTTGTTTGGGTCCAAGCGGTTAAAACTCATATTGTTTGATGGTTAACTGTATATCCAAAAGAACTGAAAACAGGATCTCAAAAGATATTTCCACACCATACCATTGCAATATTATTACAATAACCGTGGGGTGGGAGGAACATAAAGATCCATCAATAGATGGATAAAGAAAATGTAGTATACACTATTCAGTGGAATATTATTCATTCTTCAAAAAGATGGAAATGCCGTTCTATATTGCAACATGGAGGAAATTTGAGGACATTATGCTAAGTGAAACAGTTCAGTTGCGAAAAGACAAATACTGTCTGATTCCATCCTTCTAAGTTATCTAAAGTAGTAGAACTCTTAGAAACAAAAAGTAGAATGGTGGTTTTCAGGGGTTCAGGGGAGGGAGAAAAGGGGAATTTTGTCATGGATATAGAGTTTAAGTTGGGAGGAGGAGCAAGATGGTGGAGGAGTAGGAGACATAAATATCATCAGGTCCCAGGAGTTCAGCTAGATAGTTATCAAATCATTCTGAATAGCTACAAACTCAACAGGAGAGATAAAAGAAGAGCAGCAATTCTAGGAACATAAAATCAACCACCTTCTGGAAGGTATGACTTGCAAAGAAGTGAATCCGAAATGACAGGAAGATAGACCACAAGCAGAGGGGCCAGCTCCCAGCAAGTGAGAGAGCAGCAGAGCACAACATCAGAACTTTCAGAAGTCTGCTCCACTGAGGGACATAACTCCAGAGACTAATCAGGGGATGGAGCCCTCATGGGGACAGAGTGGTCTCAGGAAGCGTGGGGATCACAGAAAAACTAGGGGTGTCTGAGCGTGGCAGAGCTCCCAGGTATTGAAGCTGGAAGCCAGCTATAGAGACAGAGCTGAAGAGTGGGCTCTCACCTTGGGATAACCTTAAACCATGACCCACAGCACAGTCAGAACACTGCTTTTTGGGCAGGGACCCAACAGGCAGCAGACCTGGAAAGACTCACCTTCCTCCCCTGGGAGGAGTGGCGTGGGAGCCTGCTGCGGGAATCAGCTGGGTTTGGAAACTCCAAATCTGGCCATGCACCAGAGATAGAGATATTCAGTCACAGGCTGGGTGACTTCTTCCCAGGAAGGAGGAAGGGATTGACTGCTTTTCTTTGAGGGCACATTGAGGGGTGGAGCCCCAAGCTCTGGGTTCCTACCATTTTCATTCCTGTCCTCCAAAACTGTATGGAAATTGTTCAGGGAACAAAAGCTCCTGAGACCAAAAATGAGCAGATGACTTAGCCTGGCCCCTTGCAAGTTTGGTGCAATCCCGTCTTGGGCAAAGACACTTGAGAATCACTACAATAGGCCCCTCCCCCAGAAGATCATCACGAACATCCAACCAAGACCAAATTCACTGATTAATGAGAACTGCAGAACTCCAGATCTAGGGAAAAGCAACACATAGAATTCATGGCTTTTTTCCCATGATCATCTAGCTTTTCAAAGTTAATTTTTTTTTAATTTTATTGTTTATTCAATTTTTTAAAAATTCCTCTTTCTTATTTTAATGTTTGTAAACTATTTTATCTTATCAATACCTTTTTAAAAATATTTTTTTTAATTTTTATTGTTATAATCATATTTTATCCCTTCATTATATTTAACCTTATGTTTTCTATAAATATAGGGGTTTTTTCCCCCTTAAAATTTTGGGATAAAGTTTCTTCTAATGGATCAAAATATACCTGAAATCTAGCACATGGCTTTTTTCTAGTCTCCAGCCTGATCACATTCTTTCCTCTTTTTTTTTTCTTTTTGTCCTTTTTTTTCAACCAACTTCTTATCTTATAAATTCCTTTTTATAATATTTTTCAATTTTCATCTTTACAATCATATTTCATCCCTTCAACATGTTTACCCTTATTTTTGTATATATATATAATTTTTCTTTCTTTAAAATTTTGGGAGGTAGTTTCTTCTAACAGACCAAAATTAACCTAAAATCAAGTGTGTGTGTGTGTGTGTGTGTGTGTGTGTGTGTGTGTTTCTTTTTACTTTTCTCCCTCTGGAGAAAAGTTTTAGGTCTCTTCTGATTTGGTTAGTGTATATTTTTCTGGTATTGTAGCTACGCTTTTAGTTTTGTTCTCTCATTCATCTATCCTTATCTGGATAAAGTGAAAAGGTGGAAAAACTCACCTCAAAATGAAAAACAAGAGGTACTACTGACAACTAGGGACCTAATCAATAGAGATATTAGTAAGATGTCAGAACTAGTGTTCAGAATGTGGATTTTCAAAGTCTTAGCTGGATCCAAAAAAAAGTATGGAAGAAGGGCACCTGGGTTGCTCAGTGGGTTGAGCCTCTGTCTTCAGCTCAGGTCATGATCTCAGGGTCCTAAGATTGAGCACTGCATTGTGCTTTCTGCTCAATAGGAAGTCTGCTTCCCCCTCTTTCTCTACCTGCCTCTCTTCTTACTTGTGATCTGTCAAATTAAAAAATATATATATTAAAAAAAAAGTATGGAATATATTAGAGAATCCCTTTCTGGAGAAATAAAAAGGCTTTGTGGGGAAATAAAAAACCTAAAATCAACCAAGTTGAAATAAAAAAAAAAAAACTATTGGTGAGGTGCAATGAAAAATGGAGGCTTTTACTGCTAAGATAAATGAGGCAGAAGAAAGAATTAGTGATACAGAAGGCCAAATTATGGAGAAAAAAGAAGCTGAATTTAAAAAAAGAGAGAGAGAGAAACAACTACTGGACCAGGAAGGGTGAATTCGAGAGATAAGTGATACCATAAAATGAAACAATATTAGAATAATTGGGATCCCAGAAGAAAAAAGAGAAGGACAGAAGGAATATTGGAGCAAATTATAGCAAAGAACTTCCTTATTTTGAGGAAGGAAATAGGCTTCAAAACCCAGGAGGTACAGAGAACCCCTCTCAAATCAATAAAAATAGGTCAACACCCTGTTGTCGAATAATAAAATGTACAAGACTCAGTGACAGAGAAAATCCTGAAAGCATCTCAGTAACAAAGAAGACTGTAGCATACCACAGTAGAAATATTAGATTGGCAACATACCTATCCACAGAGACCTGGCAGGCCAGAAAGGACTGGCATGATATATTCAGAGCACTAAATGAGAAAAATATGAAGCCAAGAATACTATATCCAGCTAGGCTGTCATTGAAAATAGAAGAAGAGATAAAAGCTTCCAGGGCAAATAAAAGTTAAGAGAATTTGCAAACACTGAACCAGCCCTACAGGAAATACTGAAAGGGATCCTCTAAGCAAAGAGTGAGCCTAAAAACAATAGACCAGAAAGGAACAGAGACAATAAACACTCACAGTCAACTTACAGGCAATATAATGGCACTAAATTCATATCTTTTCATAATTATCCTGAATGAAAATGGGCTAAATGCCCCAATCAAAAGACACAGGGTATCAGAATGGATGGAAAAACAAGACCCATTGATATACTGTCTACAAGCGACTCATATTATACCCAAAGACACCTCCAGATTTAAAGTGAGGGGGTGGAAAACAATTTACCATCTTAATGGACATCAAAAGAAAGCTGGGGTGGCAATCCTTATATTAGATAAATTAGCTTTTAAGCAAAGACCATAATGAAAGTTGAGGAAGGACACTATATCATACTTAAAGGGTCTGTCCAACAAGATCTAACAATTTTAAATATCTTTGCCTCATTATATAAACCAATTAATAACAAAATTCAAAGAAACAAATCAATAATAATACAATAATAGACTTTAACACCCTCCCTTCACTGAAATGGACAGATCATCTAAGCAAAAGATGAACAAGGAAATAAAGGCTTTAAATGATACACTGGATCATAGACATCATAGATATATTTAGAATGTTCCATCCCAAAACAACTGAATACACATTCTTCTCTCATCCATATGAAGCATCTTCTAAAATAGATCATATCCTGGGTCACCACTCAGGTTTGAACTAGTATCAAAAGACTGGCATCAGTCCCTGCATATTTTCAAACCACAGTGCTTTGAAACTAGAACTCAATCACAAGAGGCATGTTGGAAATAACTCTAATACATGGAGGCTAAAGAGCATCCTTCTAAAGAATGAATGAGACAACCAGGGAATTAAAGAAGAATTTAAAAATTCATGGAAACAAATGAAAATGGAAACACAATTGTTCAAAATCTTTGGGACATAGCAAAGTCAGTCCTGAGAGGAAAGTATATACTGATACAAGCATTTCTCAAGAAATAAGAAAGGTCTCAAGTACACAACCTAACCCTACACCTAAATGAACTGGAGAAAGCACAGCAAAGAAGCCTAAACCCAGCAGGAGAAGAGAAATAATGAAGATCAGAGCAGAAATCAATGAAATAGAAACCAAAAGAACAGTAGAACATATCAGCAAAGTAGGAGCTGGTTCTTTGAAAGAAATAATAAGATTGATAAATCCCTGGCCAGACTTATCAAAAAGAAAAGAGAAAGGACCCAAATTAATAAAATCATGAATGAAAGAGGAGAGATCACAACCAACACCAAAAAATGTAAACAATTATAAGATCTTATTATGAGCAACTATACACCAGCAAATTTGATAATCTGGAAGAAATGGATGCATTCCTAGAGACGTATAAACTACCACAACTGAACCAGCAAGAAATAGAAAACCTGAACACACCCATAACCAGTAAGGAGATTGAAGCAGTCATCAAAAATCTCCCAACAAACAAGTGCCCATAGCCAGAAGGCTTCCCAAGGGAATTCTACCAAACATTTAAAGAATCAAACCTATTCTCCTAAAACTGTTCCAGAAAACTAGAAATGAAAGGAAAATTTCCAAATTCATTTTATGAGGTCAGCATTATCTTAATTCCAAAACCAGATGCCCACCAAAAGGAGAAATACAGACCATTATCCTTGATGAACACAGAAGCAAAAATTCTCACCAAAATACTAGTCAATTGGATCCAACAGTACATTAAAAGGATGATTCACCAAAACCAAGTGGAATTTATTTCTGGGCTGCAAGATTCGTTCAACATCTGTGAACCAATCAGTGTGATATAAAAAATTAGTGAAAGAAAGAACAAGAACTATATGATACTCTCAATAGATGCTGGAAAAGCATTTGACAAAGTACAGTGCCCTTTCTTGATCAAAACTCTTCACAGTGTACGGATAGAGGGTACATACCTCAATATCACCAAAACCATCTATGAAAAACCACAGCAAATATCATTCTCAATGGGGAAAAACTAGGAACTTTTCCCCTAAGATCAAGAACATGGCAGGGATGTCCACTACCACTACTGAATTCAGCATAGAATTAGAAGTCCTACCCTCAGCAATCAGACAACAAAAAGAAATAAAATGCATCCAAATCAACAAAGAAGTCAAATAGAATAGAGAACCCATAAATGCATCCTGAACTCTATGGTCAACTAATCTTCAACAAAGCAGGAAAGAATGTCCAAAGGGAAAAAAGTCTCTTCAACAATGGTATTGGGGAAAATTGGACAGCCACATGCAGAAGAATGAAACTGGACCATTCCCTTATACCACACACAAAAATAGACTGAATATAGATGAAGGATCTCAATGTGAAACAGGAATCCAACAAAATCCTTGAGGAGAACAAAGGCAGCAACCTTTTCAACCTCAGCCACAGCAACTTCTTTCTAGAAACATCGCCAAAGGCAAGGGAAGCAAAGGCAAAAATGAACTATTGGGACTTCATCAAAATCAAAAGCTTTTGCACAGCAAAAGAAACAGTTAACAAAATCAAAAGACAACTGACAGAATGGGAGAAGATATTTGCAAACGACATATCAGATAAAGGACTAATGTCCAGAATCTATAAAGAACTTAGCAAACTCAACACCCAAAGAACAAATAATCCAATCAAGAAATGGGCAGAGGACATGAACAGACATTTCTGCAAAGAAGACATCCAGATGGCCAAGAGACACATGAAAAAGTGCTCCATATCACTCGGCATCAGGGAAATACAAATCAAAACCACAATGCGATATCACCTCACACCAGTCAGAATGGCTAAAATCAACAAGTCAGGAAATGACAGATGCTGGCGAGGATGCGGAGAAAGGGGAACCCTCCTACACTGTTAGTGGGAATGCAAGCTGGTGCAACCTCTCTGGAAAACAGCATGGAGGTTGCTCAAAATGTTGAAAATAGAACTGCCCTATGACCCAGCAATTGCACTATTGGGTATTTACCCTAAAGATACAAACGTAGTGATCCAAAGGGGCATGTGTACTCGAATGTTTATAGCAGCAATGTCCACAATAGCCAAACTATGGAAAGAACCTAGATGTCCATCAACAGATGAATGGATCAAGAAGATGTGGTATATATACACAATGGAATACTATGCAGCCATCAAAAGAAATGAAATCTTGCCATTTGCCACAACATGGATGGAACTCGAGCGTATCATGCTTAGCGAAATAAGTCAGGCGGAGAAAGACAACTATCATATGATCTCCCTGATATGAGGAAGTGGTGTTGCAACATGGGGGCTTAAGTGGGTACAAGAAGAATAAATGAAAGAAGATGGGATTGGGAGGGAGACAAACCATAAGTGACTCTTAATCTCACAAAACAAACTGAGGGTTGCTGGGGGGAGGGGGTTTGGGAGAAGGGGGTGGGATTATGGACATTGGGGAGGGTATGTGCTTTGGTGAGGGCTGTGAAGTGTGTAAACCTGGTGATTCACAGACCTGTACCCCTGGGGATAAAAATATATGTTTATAAAAAATAAAAAATTATATAAAAAAAAGAATTAATAAGATTGATAAACCCCGGCCAGACTTATCAAAAAGAAAAGAGAATGGACCAAATAAATAAGATTATGAATGAAAGAGGAGAGATCATAACCAACACCAAAGAAATACAAACAAGTAATGTGATACTATGTATTAATAAAAGAAAGAATAAGAACCATATGATACTCTCAATAGATGCTGAAAAAGCATTTGACAAAGAACAGCATCCCTTCTTGATTAAAACTCTTCAAAGTGTAGGGATAGAGGGTACATACCTCAATATTATTGAAGCCATCTATGAAAAACCCACTGCAAATATCATTCTCAATGGAGAAAAACAAAACTTTTCTGCTAAGGTCAGGAACATGACAGGGATGTCCATTATCACTACTGCTATTCATCATAGTACTAGAAGTCCTAGCCTCAGCAATCAGAAAACAAAAGGAAATTAAAGGCATCCAAATTGTCAAAGAAGAAGTCAAACTATCACTCTTCGCAGATGATATGAGACTATATGTGGAATACCTAAAAAGCCTCCACTCCCAAACTGCTAGAACTTGTACAGGAATTCAGTAAAGTGTCAGGATATCAAGTCAATGCGCAGAAATCAGTTGCATTTCTTTACACCAACAACAAGACAGAAGAAAGAGAAATTAAGGAGTCAATCTCATTTACAATTGCACCCAAAACATAAGATACCTAAGAATAAACCTAACCAAAGAAGCAAAGAGTCTATACTCAGAAAACTATAAAGTGCTCATGAAAAAAATTGAGGAAGACACAAAGAAATAAATGGAAAAATATTCCATGCTCATGGATTGGAAGAACAAATATTGTGAAAATGTCTATTCTACCTAAAGCAATCTATACATTTGGCTGATGATTTAAAGTTTAAAACTCATTTAAAGCTTCAGTCTTTGAAAACATACTTTATTATGAAATTCATCTACTTCATAAACATGTTCTTTCTGAGGCTAATCTGTCCTGGAAGGAGACCCTGAGACTGAATTTCAATGCGAGTAGTTTCTTTGAGAGCTGATTATGGGAACTACCACAGAAGGGGTAAGGGAGAGAGTGCCTGGAAGGAAGTATTAAGATCTCTGGGCTATTGGTGTCCAATCCCAGTGGGAACCTCTGGAACAAAGTGGAAATCCTACATCAGACATGTCTTCTGAAAGGCATGAAATTGCCTTCATTTTTGGTCAGGCACTGTTATTGGGCTGGTAAATTCTAGCACTGAGGACCTTCCAGGTGTGAAGCTAAAGCATGTTTTGGCCTGAAAAAGCATTAAGCAAAGAGTTTTAAATACTCATAGAAGCTGTGGTATCTAAAAGACTTGTGAGTGCGGGCATAACAAGCCCGAGCTCCAAGAGCGTCTTCAACAGTTGTATCTTCTCCTAAGACTTGGGTTCTTTATATTTAAATGAATATATGCATGACAGAAAGCATCCACAGCTTATTCAAAGAGTTAATAAATTGACTTAAGAATAGAGTTAAACAAACCAGCAGAGCTTCATTTACTGTGAATTGACTAGCTGGTTACTTCTGTCATGTACATGCATATTCATTATTATTCATTACTGTGTTAAGACAATAAATGTTAAAATATAGAAAAAGATTTCCTAGTAATTATTTATACTTGTGATTTTCTGCATAAGTGAAAAAATAATATAATAGAAATACATTTTACATTTGTTGCTTTAGATAAATTATCTGGCATGGACTTTGTTTCTCCATCCCAAGGCTTTGGTAGACATTATCCCTACCTCAATTACTTTCCTCGTCATGTAATTTTGAAAAGTTTTTTTCTTCCTTAAAAAAAATAAATCCTTTAATTACTAATGTGGAGGAATAAAGGATAAAATATATAGTTTAGATATTATCTACTATATATTCTAACAGATATTGGGCACTCGAAACATATTTTGGGAACAAAATAAATAAATTTCAGTGAACAATTATTTCAGTTTGATATTATCCTTTAAAAAGATAATTTATACTTGTTCAAGAAATTAAAATCTTCTATAACCAAATTTTAGGTTCAAATAGTTCTTTATTTATTATTAATATGTATTGTTTTTATTTATTCATTTGACTATGTATTGCTTTTAAATGTGTAATTATAAAAATATTTTAGGATAAGCAAAGTAAAACTTGAACAAAACAACTCCAATATATATTGCTTCTATAATAATTTTAAACTAATGTGCCTTCTTAAATCATGTCATAACCATATACTTTTCACATTTCCTAAACTTCATGAAACGTCCTGTGAATTCATTATAATTATAAATTTTTATTTTGACGATTTCATTCTGGATTAATGTTTCAACCTCCTGGCAAGGAAGAAAAGAATCTAAGTTTGTCTTCTGACTCTTTGTAATATTTCTGCTAAATGTAGTGAGGAAAAAATAATTTCAATTTTAAATTCATTTTAATTTCATTACTAAATACCCTTTAGGGAAAACATTTCTTCTCTGTCGACATAATTAATAATTTTAAAGGGTGTTTTCAATATGCATTTGCCTGTAAGAAAATATATATACAAAGGCTTGGGAAAAAAATTATATATTTCTAGATATGATATGCTCCATGCATCTATTGGGAATGTGACTACATTAATATCCAAAATTAAACATAAAAGATACATACTCTTTTCACAAAGTCAGTCTCTGAGATAATAGCCTATTAATATAAAAAATAAATAAAATATTTTGCTTCTATTTGCTTAACCAGTTGTTAATTTGTCTTTCAGAACTGCAGTAAGATACTTTCTGATACAAATGTTTTGCCCTGTGAGCCCTCCCTCTCATATCTTCTCTCCTATCAACCATTTCCAACGTGTATAGTGACTGTTTTCTGTGACGAATTACTTTTTATCTCTGTTGGAAAACATTCAGTTTTTATGGAAAAAGGGGAACAAACCAGCCCTAAATAAAATGCATACTGAGTAAACACAAGCACCAAGCATGTTATTATTTTTTTTACAACCACTAACGCAAGGTGGGTGGCAATTTTATTTTATGGTTTGCTTTATTTTCTTTTTTGACTTAATTGTAAAAATTTTATTCTTAGGTGATTAAAAGATTCATAAATGTCCCAAGGTGGTTGACTGTGTGACGGATGATGATGCAATGGGAAGAAGGTGGCCAGGGGAGCCCTTGATCCCAAGCCAGGCGGCAGGACTGATCCAGCTGACAAAACAGAATAATCTAATCACGAAACACATGACTTAGTGTGAGGTAGAAAGTAACCTTTCAAGGAACATCTAAGGCTACTCCCAGAATAATACCGAGTTATCAAGTGTAAAATTTTACAGATTGTATCTGAATAACTGTTGAAAATCAGTCCGGCATAAGGAAGAGGAAAAAAATTGGCATGTTAGATCTAACGGATTTGAACCTTGATTTTGCCGTTGAAAAGATGATTGTATTTACCTGAAATATTAAATAATCCAAAATTCCTCTTCCTATGTAAAATGTGTACACTAAACAATCTTTAGGTACGTTCCAATAATTAAGATAAAAAATATAAAGTTCAAATGAATGAGGTGATCCATAAAAGTGCTCTTTGTCATTATTGTTTTCATAACGTATATTTTAATAATAGCGTAATTACAGTAGTTCCCCTTTATCTACGAGGATACATTCCAAGACTCCCAGTGGATCCCGGAAACACAGACAGCACTAAACTCTATATATACTATGTTTATCCTATGCATACAAACATATGATAAAGTTTCATTTATAAACCAGGCACAGCAAGAGATTAATCAATAATAATAATAATAATAATAAATAGTATAATTAAAACAATGTAATACAACTTATATGAATGTGCTCTCTCTTTCTCAGAATATCATATTGCACTGTATTCACCCTTCTTGTGATGACATGACACAATAAAACACCTACGTGATCAGATGAAATGAAATGAGTATTGGAGGTGTTGAGGCTATTAGTGGATGGTCTAGTTCAGAAGGAGGAGGATCTACTTCTAGACTGCAGTTGTCTGTAAGTGAAAGGAGCCTCAGAATGTGAAATCATGGGTAAGAGCGGGACCACAGTTATCTTGTTTAGTACGGATCTCTCCTTCAATGTGTAGATACTGATGTGTGTTACTGATAACCTTCAAGCATTAGCCATAAAGCCCATGACTAGAAGGTGGCTGTGGCAAAAAATAATATGAGCTTTATGAATGCACTTATAAAATTGAAGTTCTCTGAAGCTAAACTCTATAGCCACTTTCTTTCATGCCTATCAAAGCCAGTTGAAGAATGCCTGCAAGTCTGGTGGCCAACTACACTCTTAAATGAAAGGCTGTCCGGAGCCTGGGTGGCTCAGTTGGTTAAGCCTCTGCCATTGGCTCAGTCATGATCCCAGGGTCCTGGGATAGAACCCTGCATGGGGCTCCCTACTCAGCAGGGAGCCTGCTTCTCCCTCTCCATCTGCCTGCCTCTCTTTCTCTTTCTTTCTGTCAAATAAATAAAATCTTCAAAAAGAAAATAAATTCAATGGCACTTGTACTTAAATATTATGCTTTAGTAAGAACTGGTAAGTATTCTAACCAGTTATACAAACACTGGGTGCTGTCATATTGGTCTGGTTAAAGTGGCTCAGAAATTACTGGTGCCAAATGAAGATTTTTATTTGTTTGTTTTTAGAATTCCATTTGGGAATGTAGATTGCTATAATGATATAAAGATGCAGCAGAAACCATTTTATACTTTGTCATAGCTTCATTAAATTATATAACCAAGAGCATGGCTTTAGTGGGAATAGTGAGGCAGATCCTGAACTTGGATCCTGAACTTCTTAGAGGTTCTCCACTAACTCTACTCCTCACAGCTCAAAGTTAAATGAGGGAGATCTGAACAGAGCAACTCCATGGCTGACACAGGATTATCCCATGCACTGAATTATGGCAGAGTGGTGGAAAATTGGTGGATAACGCACTTCAAATAATTAGTAATCTTTGTACCCCAAGATAGGAGTAAACAAAACCACCTCTTTGAGCATAATTACATTGCTTTAACACACACTAATTAAGTCTTATAATGATATTTGAATAGCCCCAAAACTTAAATTTATGCCTCATGCAGCTCATTAATTAATATTAACTCCCTATTCTGAAAGTGTTTTACCATGTCCCTCCCTGACACCAACATCAAATTTTATCAAGCAGTTGATAAAAATTTGCAGAATAAATTAATAGCAAACGAATATGACCAAAAACCTTGTTTAAACTATATTCAAAATAAGCTGTCCTATGTGAAAGATAGATATTCTTTCTGAAAAAATTTCCTCAACAATATTCTCCAGGGTAAGGAGATTAATACTTTGGAGAAAATTAGTGAATGTTTGCAGAAATAATGAAACAATTAATTTTTTGTAAGTCAGTATCTAATGTTGTTAATTGATAGACTATTCCATAAGTAAAGGACACATGTATATAAAACCAGTGTTCACAGAGAGCACATCACTGGAATGAACAGCCAGTATATGGTTCAACATTTTGTTAAAATATGTGAATGTTACTTTTTTAAAAAATCTTTAAATTATTTGACAAAGGGAGAGAGAGAGAGATCACAAGTAGGCAGAGAGGCAGACAGAGAGAGAGAGGAGGGAGAAGGCTCCCTGCTGAGCAGACAGTCCGATGCAGGGCTCGATCCCAGGACCCTGAGATCATGACCTGAGCTGAAAGCAGAGGCTTAACCCACTGAGCCACCAGGCGCCCCAACATGTTACTTTCTAATTTGTCTGTCCTCCTCATTAGTTGTTCCACCTCCTCTAATGGTGAGGCTTATTGTAAGCATCTATTAGTGCTTTCCATGTGTAGTTAATATCTGTCAAATAAAGAAACACTGATGGGTAGAGTAAAACACAAGAATAGAAAGAGAAGGCTAACTCCTCTTTGGGTAAAGAACTCACAGGGATTATTGGGACATTTCTTCATCTGAGAGACACACTTAACAGATAGTCTCCACTCTTTATTTGATGAATATTCAGAATTAAAACAAAGATTTGGAGAAAATATCAGAGTAAAGATCAAAATGACATGTTATAGATTAAATAATTTTCAAAAATAATTTTGAAGGCTTTTTCTAATCAGGGCATTAAAGTTCTCTGAGTATTTCATGAATACTAATTTTAATTCCTGTTCTCTACAACAAGTGTCTACTCAAGAAAATTATAACCTCTGCTAGGTTTTGTTTCGGTTTGGGTTTTGATTTTGGTTTTTCCCTAGAAAAGAACTGGTAATAATTAAAAGAAAGATGAATTCCCAATACTTTCTCTGGTAGTGGCAAAAACGCACACAGTAGTTTTGTGCCTCAGGTATGTTCTCTACCAGAAACTCTATTGTACAGAAGCATTTTCCTCCATCTAAAAAGTCCCTTAAAGTAATTGCTACCGCAGAAGCAAACATTCTGATTTGCATTGACTTACAGTATTTCCTGCAGGCATGCAAGACCCTAAATGCAGTTTTCTCATCTAAAAACATGAGTTTATAAACTCTAGATTATTGGTCATTTTTGCTATTGGGTAGATATTATTGACTAATGCAGACATTCTTTCATAATGCTCTTCCATTAAGGAAAGCTGGATGAAGAGTGAAAATACACCATGGCCTGCCTTGATACATAATTTCCATTTTAAAGATACCAAAATTGAAGCATACTGAGATGCTAAGTGTGGTGGATAAAGTTACATAAAGAATGAATATTACAAATTAAAATTGAGTTCCATAAGAGTTAAAAATCAAACATAGCAATAAAATATGTATAACTACTTAAATGAAATGTTAAAGCTCAGACATTAAAAAAGAACCTATACAATAGGGAAAAGATGGTCTCTTCAACGAATAGTGCTGGGAAAACTGGACAGCTACATGCAAAAGAATGAAACCAGACCACTTTCCTGTACCATACATAAAAATAAACTCAAAATGAATTAAAGATTTAAATGTGAAACCTGAAACCATAAAACTCATAGTAGAAAACATAGGCAGTAATTCTTTGACATCAGCCATAAAAATTTTTTTTTTAGATTTCTCTCCTCAGGCAAGAGAAACAAAAGCAAAATTATTGGGACTACACCAAAATAAAAAACTTTTGCAGAGTGAAGAAAACCATCAACAAAATGAAAACAGGAGAAGACATTTGCAAATGATAAATTCAAAAAGAGGTTAATATCTAAAATGTATGAAGAAATTATGCAACTCAATACCAAAACACTAATAATCTGGTTAAAAATGGGCAGAGGACCCAAATAGACATTTTTCCCAAGAAGACATACAGATGACCAAAAGGCACATGAGAAGATGCTCCTTACCACTAAACATCAGGGAAATAAAAATCAAAAACTATAATGAGTTATCACTTTACACCAATCAGAATGGCTAAAATCCAAAGTTAAAGAAATAACAAGTGTTTGTGAGGATGTGGAGAGAAAGGAACCCTCATGTGCTATTGGTGGGAATGCTAATTGATATAGCCACTGTAGAAACCGGTAAGGAGATTCCTCAAAAAGTTAAAAACATAATTTCTTTATAATCCAGTAATTCCACGACTGGTTGTTTACCATACACATTGCACACACACACACACACACACACACAACACTAATTAAAAAAGATATATGCAACCTTATGCTTATTGTAGCATTATTTACAATGGTCTAGATATGGAAACAACCTAAGTGTCCATGGCTGGGTGAATGGATAAAGAATATCACCTACATCTATGTCTATGTCTATGTCTATATCTGTCTATAACTCTACCCCCCCACACAACGGAATACTACTCAGCCATAAAAAAGATGGAAATCTTGCCATTTGTGACAACATAGACAGACTTTGAGAGTATCATGTTAACTGAAGTAAGACAGAGAAAAATACCTATTGTTTCGCTTATATGTTGAATCCAAAAACAAGACAAACTAACCAAACAAAACTAATATAGAGAACATATTTGTTGTTAGGAATGGGGAAGGGTTTTGGGGGCTGAACGAAAGGGGTAAAGGGAGTTGATTATATGGTGACAAATGTTAATGACTGATTATGATAGCATTTCATTACATAATATATGCAAATATCAAATTATTCTGTGGCATACTTGGAACTAATATGTTATATACTAATTTTGCCTAAAAATTCTTTGTTTCCTGATGCTGCTGTTAAGAATGATTATACAACCCAAATGTGTTTCCTAAACTTCTGGAGCTCAGAAATCTTAAAGCAGTTTCACTGGGATAATGGCAAAGCTATACTTGGATGTGAAAATGTTATATAATGTAGGTCTAAAGTATATTCATTTATTTTCTGAGACCTTGATTCTGATTCTTCCGATTATACTTTAAGCTGTACTATTATTACCAGTAAGTATCAATAATCCAATGTTTGTTGCTTTCTCTAAGGAATCTTTCTGAAACAGTCCTCAATTGAAATATTTTCTATTTTTTTTCAGTTGCTTATTGTTAAACATTAGTGTTCATCCTTTTTCAATTGAACATTTAACAGAAATCTAAAATATATACAGAGTTTGTCCTTTGTGGAGCTCCTTTGAGGAGCATGTAGATTGGTATGTTTTGCAGATAATATTCTAATTATTGTATGTTTATGAGACTTCCTGTGGTATCAAAAAAAAAATAAATATATAAAAGGGCAGGTATGGACTGCTCATGTTAATATGGCAAGAAACAAAGATTAAGATCAATTTAGAGTTCTCTACCATAAAACAAGACAAAGTGTATGTTTTCCTTTTTACTTATTTTACATGATATTTAGAACATTAGTTAGAGTTTCAACCTAAATCATTAATATTGAAGCCGCAGGATCCTTACTTAAGCAGCACTGTTTTATTTATGAAATAGATCATTGTTTCAAAAACCCTATTTCAGAAGACTAGTCCAACCCTATTTACAGTGACTACTACTCTGACTAGATAATTATAATTTATATTATAATTAAAATGCTCAGATTGGTTTTATTCTCTGCTAGATTGTAATGAAGCTTTATGGGTAACTATAATTAACCTCCACTGATATTAATTATACACATTTAGGGATTTTGAAATTGCTGAACATGCAGTTCTCTTCAAGATGCATGGGGCAGTGTGGAATAAAGCATCAGCAGGGCTTGTAGCCACAGTCTAGGTGGTGAACAAGAATAGATAGTTGCTAGAAGTTACACGCAGGGGTCATTCAGTTCATGATTATAAATTATTTCATTTTCTGCCTGTTAGGTATATGAAAGCCATGTATGATGTCACACATTTTCTCTAAAGTAGCTCAGGCTCTCAGTAGCTCAAGCTACCCAGCCAATCTGTAAAAGGTAGATGACACGGTTCAATTTTCTATCAGTGACTTTCATCCTCTCCAAGGTTAACCAAAGAGATCCAGCAAGATTCTGTTCCAGAAGAGAATATAATGAGAACTAAATCTTTATGCGGTGCCTTTATGTTTGAAATGTCAGGGCAAAAGCACATCTATCTCTCCTACCTCTTCCATTACTCCCTTTGTTACAATCCACTCCTAAAGTGCTTTCTTTCTTTGGTTCTAATAAAGTCCCTGATTTTGTGTTGACTAACATCAAGAGCAGAAGCACAAGAGGAAGCGTGGGTGCATAGTTCAGCAGAGCTACTGCTTAAAATATAACAGCATTATGGAGACAAAGGGGAGCCCTCTTACACTGTTGGTAGGAATGTAAATGGGTGCAGCTGCTCTGGAAGACAGTAGGGAGGTTCCTCAAAGAGTTGAAAATAGAGCTACCCTATGACCCAGCAATTGAACTACTGGGTAATTACTGAAAAGATACAGTGATCTGAAGGGGCACTTGAACCCCACTGTTTATAGCATCAATGTCCATGATAGCTAAACTATGGAAAGAGCCCAGATGTCCACTGACCGATAAATGGATTAAGAGGATCTGGTCACACACACACACACACACACACACACACACACACAGGAATATTACTCAGCCATCAAAAAGAATGAACTTTGAGTCCTTGGGCTGCCTGGTGGAGTAAGCACAGGCCTTCCCCTCGCCAGTGGAGCCTTCCCTTTCCTTGAGGTGTCATCCCTCCAGCTGTTCATGGATATGGCACCCAGAAACCAGGTTTGACGATGTTGCGAGAAGACTCTTGTTTTTGGAAACGGCCTGCAAGAAGGAGAAGCTGAAATCAAGCAAGAGCAGTTGATGAACAAGATTGTAGCAAACTCTGAGAGCCCTAGCTCCCTGGAGGCTTGCATTATTGCCTTGACTGCCAAGATCAGCAATTATGAAGAACAGATGGAGAAACATTGAAAGGACAAAGTCCACAGGCATTATATGTTGACGAACATCAAGCAGAGGAAAATATGCTCAGAAACCTCTGTAAGACCAACTACAGTTTCTTTGAGAAGACATGCACGAGCTGAGGATGGAGTACAGCTTCCCCCTCTGCACCACCAGAGAGGCCACCAACGCTGGGCATCCAAGAAGACCCTGTGCATTTGGGTTTTCTAGGAGGTACAAAAGCTAAAAAAAAAAAAAAAAAAGGACCTTACAAGCTAGAGCAGCAGCAGCCCAGAAATGTGGCAGAAGAACCCAGACAGCCTTCCAAAGCTGGAAGAGAGGAAATCAAAGAAAACCAACAAATTTTATTAGAGTAAAAAAAAAAATGATTTCTGTGCATTGATTTTATATCCTGACACTTTACTGAATTCCTGTATAAGTTCTAGCAGTTTTGGAGTGGAGTCTTTTGTGTTTTCCACATATAGTATCATATCATCTGCGAAGAGTGATAATTTGACTTCTTCTTTGCCGATTTGGATGCCTTTAATTTCCTTTTGTTGTCTGATTGCTGAGGCTAGGACCTCTAGTACTATGTTGAATAGCAGTGGTGATAATGGACATCCCTGCTGTGTTCCTGACCTTAGCGGAAAAGCTTTCAGATTTTCTCCATTGAGAATGATATTTGCAGTGGGTTTTTCATAGATGGCTTTGATGATATTGAGGTATGTGCCCTCTATCCCTACACTTTGAAGAGTTTTGATCAGGAAGGGATGCTGTACTTTGTCAAATGCTTTTTCAGCATCTATTGAGAGTATCATATGGTTCTTGTTCTTTCTTTTATTGATGTGTTGTATCACATTGACTGATTTGCGGATGTTGAACCAACCTTGCAGCCCTGGAATAAATCCCACTTGGTCATGGTGAATAATCGTTTTAATGTACTGTTGAATCCTATTGGCTAGTATTTTGTTGAGTATTTTCGCATCTGTGTTCATCAAGGATATTGGTCTATAGCTCTCTTTTTTGGTAGGATCCTTGTCTGGTTTTGGGATCAAGGTGATGCTGGCCTCATAAAATGAGTTTGGAAGTTTTCCTTCCATTTCTATTTTTTGGAACAGTTTTAGGAGAATAGGAATTAGTTCTTCTTTAAATGTTTGGTAGAATTCCCCCGGGAAGCCGTCTGGCCCTGGGCTTTTGTTTGTTTGGAGATTTTTAATGACTGTTTCAATCTCCTTACTGGTTATGGGTCTGTTCAGGCTTTCTATTTCTTCCTGGTTCAGTTGTGGTAGTTTATATGTTTCTAGGAATGCATCCATTTCTTCCAGATTGTCAAATTTATTGCCGTAGAGTTGCTCATAGTATGTTCTTATAATAGTTTGTATTTCTTTGGTGTTAGTTGTGATCTCTCCTCTTTCATTCATGATTTTATTTATTTGGGTCCTTTCTCTTTTCTTTTTGTTAAGTCGGGCCAGGGGTTTATCAATTTTATTAATTCTTTCAAAGAACCAACTCCTACTTTCGTTGATTTGTTCTATTGTTTTTTTGGTTTCTATTTCATTGATTTCTGCTCTGATCTTTATGATTTCTCTTCCCCTGCTAGGCTTAGGGTTTCTTTCTTGTTCTTTCTCCAGCTCCTTTAGGTGTAGGGTTAGATTGTGTACCTGAGACCTTTCTTGTTTCTTGAGAACAGACATTTCTGCAAAGAAGACATCCAGATGGCCAACAGACACATGAAAAAGTGCTCCATATCACTCGGCATCAGGGAAATACAAATCAAAACCACGATGCGATATCACCTCACACCAGTCAGAATGGCTAAAATCAACAAGTCAGGAAATGACAGATGCTGGTGAGGATGCGGAGAAAGGGGAACCCTCCTACACTGTTGGTGGGAATGCAAGCTGGTGCAACCTCTCTGGAAAACAGCATGGAGGTTGCTCAAAATGTTGAAAATAGAACTGCCCTATGACCCAGCAATTGCACTATTGGGTATTTACCCTAAAGATACAAACGTAGTGATCCAAAGGGGCATGTGTACTCGAATGTTTATAGCAGCAATGTCCACAATAGCCAAACTATGGAAAGAACCTAGATGTCCATCAACAGATGAATGGATCAAGAAGATGTGGTATATATACACAATGGAATACTATGCAGCCATCAAAAGAAATGAAATCTTGCCATTTGCGACAACATGGATGGAACTCGAGCGTATCATGCTTAGCGAAATAAGTCAGGCGGAGAAAGACAACTATCATATGATCTCCCTGATATGAGGAAGTGGTGATGCAACATGGGGGCTTAAGTGGGTACGAGAAGAATAAATGAAAGAAGATGGGATTGGGAGGGAGACAAACCATAAGTGACTCTTAATCTCACAAAACAAACTGAGGGTTGCTGGGGGGAGGGGGTTTGGGAGAAGGGGGTGGTATTATGGACATTGGGGAGGGTATGTGCTTTGGTGAGTGCTGTGAAGTGTGTAAACCTGGTGATTCACAGACCTGTACCCCTGGGGATAAAAATATATGTTTATAAAAAATAAAAAATTATATTAAAAAAAAATGAAATCTTGCTATTCGCAATGACAAGGATGGAACTAGAGGGTACTATGTTAAGCAAAATAAGTCAATTAAAGAAAGACAATTATATGATTTCACTCGTATGTAGGATTTAAGAAACAAAACAGAAGGTCATAGGGGAAGGGAGGGAAAAATAAAATAAAACCAAATCGGAGAAGGAAACAAACCATAAGGGGCTTTTTAACTATAGGAAACAAACTGAGGGTTGCTAGAGGGGAGGTGAGTGGGGAATCGGGTAACTAGGTGATGGGCATTAAGGAGCGCATGCGATGTAGTGAGCACTGGGTGTTCTATGCAACTGATGAACCCGTAAACTCTACCACTGAAACTGATAATACACTGTATGTTAATTCAATTTAAATATTTTTTTGAAAAAAAAATAACAGCATTATGTTTTAGAACTAGCCTAAGAACCTGGATTACACACTTTCTTTTTTTTCCCCAGCTGTAGAAATGTGACATGTGTTTTTGTTTTTAGGTTTAGTTAGCCAACATATAGTACATCATTAGTTTTTGATGTTGTGTTCAATTCATTAGTTGCCTGTAACACCCAGGTCTCACCACAATTTCTTTTGACCAAGAACACCTGTCTTTTGCTTATGTTCCTTCTCTATCCTCCACTTCCACTACTTCTAATACCTATTGAAACACCTATTTCACTCGATGCATTTAGTCACCATAGACGGGGTATAAACCACCACCTTTGGGAGTGGGACAAAGACCAAAAACATCTATGGGAGGTATGCATATACAGACATAACTGTGAAAAACTCAATTTAATTTAAAGTACCTTCAACCTTAACCCCAAACCATCTCAACACATTTCAAATTTCATGTTTTTCAAAATTAGCAACTCCAGCAGCCAGAGGGCATGAATTAGTGCCAGGTAATGGGAATTTTCCTATTGTTATGGATCAAAAATTCATATTTATCTCCCTAACTGCTTCTTCCAGTAGGCAATATGGTATTTTTTCTGTATTTTGGGACATGCATTTTTTTTTTCTTTACCCAGTTTATTCTCAATAGCTAAAGATGATTAATATTGACACTGAATGATCCTTACTTAAGTTGCATTGTTTTATTTATGAAATCTCATTGCTTCAAAAATCCTATTTCAGAAGACTAGCCCAATCCCATTTATCGTGACTACTACACTGACTAGGTAATTGATACTAACAATGAGGTCTGAAACTATGCAGGACCTTAGGTATTACACTGTTAGTAGGATAGCCTGCTGTAGTTTTACACACACATATGCACACACACTCTCATGCACACACACACACACACACACACACACACATATACACTCAAGCAGGTATACCCTTCTTTTCAAAAGGTCATACTAGGCCACTTTGCTTTTTTGAAAAACATACATCTGTACCTGTTTTTGCTAACTAAAAGAAATGTGAAAAGGACTTTCACTTTTGCAGGAAAAGGTGAAAAGTAAAAATAGCATTCAGCATGCGCTTTGCAGCAAGCTCACCTCCAGCACCCAGAGTGCCCCCCGAAGCTCTTACACCCAGGATCCCAAACCACTGAACTGTGTCTGTGAACATACACCTTATCTCAATTTATTTTGTGCATTCTTAGCAAGATGTGCCTTAGGTTTCCAGAAAAACTTAAGAGAGGTTTTTTGGGGGGGTCTGGAAATGTTCAAAACATTTTTAATATAAATTAATGATAACTGTTTCTTCACCTAAGTTGTTTCAGCTTACAGAAGTTTCCATAGGAAAGCTCTTCTCTCAGATAGCAGGAGACCCCAGTATAGATGTATATATGTATACACACACATGTATATGTATACACACATGTATATATGTACATGCATATACATGTGTTTATATATGTGCCTATACAGAGACTATGTGTGGGTCTATCTCTCTATAACAGTCTGTACCATATCATCTATATCCATATGTGTCTACCCTCTATTAACAGGGACACCATATTTCTGGATCCGAAAATAGATTTTTTATTTACTCACAGAGCAATCTGACCAGCACCGATTCCCTGTGCCGCAGTCCTCTGCGGGATAAAGCAATGAGAGCGAAATGTCACTGCATGCTGGGGTTGCACCGGGGGAGATGCATTTACGAAACCCGGAGCGTGTGTAGGGCAGCTCGCATCCAACCACTCTCCTCCCTCTGGAGACAGAGTGAAGGAGACCTTTGTTCTGGGGTACAGACAAATCCTCTCTAAGGAAGAATGAGGGAAATGGAGAGAAGGTGTCTAGCTCTTTTGCGAGTCTGAAAGGTAAAGAAATGACTCCTAGTTTATTGTTCTTAGAATCTAAGTAAATGGATCCATTGAAGAGGACACTTTATAGTCCCTTGTAGTCATACACAATGTCTAACTTCAAAGTCATGTTTCCCATTCAATACTCCTTAAACCCAAAAACCAGTTTTCTTTGTTCTCAAAGCTCTGACCATGTAGAAACATAAAAATATATTGATGAGTATTGTTTCCAAACACCAACATAGGATGTTTCCATAGTATTTTGTAATTGTGGGATCTAAACTCTAAGATGTACTTCCTTTTTCCAACTTATTGCCATTAAATTAACAGCATTGTCTTCCCTCCAATCATTGTAGCTCCCTAACATAATTTTTTCAATGATCTTAAATAATTACAACCCAGTGGTTTTCATTACTGAGGGACAATACTTTTGCATTACACAGCCTGCCCAAGTTCCGATATGGAGGTCCTTAGATGTTGGTCTAAGTATTGAAGCCATCTTCTCTCATTAAGGGAGACCACTGACATTTTTGAGCAGGTGTGTGTCCATAGTGTTAATTTATGATGATTATTTCAGTAGTGATTGGTTTGAAATATAAATGTGGAGAAACAGGAGACTGAGAAAATACATTAGAAAATATTGCAGTAATCCAGGCCTAAGATGATATATTCATGAACTAGAGTCATAATAAAAATAATGAAAAGGAGGAAGTTCAAGCAGGAGACATTCAGAGGAAAGAGCTGATACCTGAATTCGAAAGGATGGTTATAATGAAAAGTCAAAATCACCAGTACTCAAGTGGTGGAGAAAATGAAAATAAATTTACTTATAGTTAAAGAGAAAGGAGGATGTTAGATACGGTGGGAACAGAGAGCTTTTAGAAATGTTACTTTTGAAATGTTAGAATAGCCAAGGAGAAAGCAACAATACTCTGGAGCGTCACTACCAGAACGCTGGGCTGTAGTGATCGTGGGCATAGCAAATCAATTATATTTATGTTCTTTCCGTTAGAATAGCTATTTATCCCTGGTCTTATTCACTTAACGAAACTATTTTTCTGGTGGAAACTTAGTCTCATAGACAAGTATGACACGCTTTTCTTCTGAAGTCTTCACACATTTCTAGCTGAACACTAACTGTCACAGGTAGTATCAAAACTTTACAGGTTTTTGTCCTCTGAAATCTCTGTAATATGTTTTGTGTATGTGTTTCAGGGGATATCTCTTCTTGTCTTAAAAACTAAATTGCACACAGTTCAATCTCATTCCATTAGGGATATTACATTATGGGTGTTTCCCATCTCTGAGGATTAGTTGTATATTTAAGTTAAAGCGAATCAATATAATTATATTTCTAATGATTTCACTATCCCTGTGTAATATTAATGTATTTTATGAATGAATAGAAACTGTACTTCTAATATTATTTAATGACCAATTGTTCCTTGTAAGTATTATTCCTAAAAATGTCTTCAGTAATCATCTGTTATTTTCCTTTTCTGTAACATGTAGGTCACAATAGGATGTCAACACAGACCTTTATAGTTCTTACCTCCTTTTGATTTCATGTAAATGATAGGCATTAAAACTTTTAACAAGTTTTCAAATGATCTAAAATGATATAACTAATATTTGATTGTAATTCCAGAACAAAAATGTATAAAGCCTTGAACTATTCTAATTATCTGATTTATTTTACAAAAAGCAGTTATACTTAATAAATAACCCTACCATTAGAACGCTACCATTAGTACTTTATGGTAAGGTATGGTGCATATTGGTATGTTATATCTGAAGCTAATAAGTCTCCAGGAACACAAGCCCTTAATTTCTTGTCTAGTTTTTATATTTTGTTGAATGAACAAATAGCAAAGGTGAACACTTAAGTGATAGGTAATAAATTAAACTTTCAAAGAAGGTACTACAATTACTAAGTGAGTAAAACCAACAAACTGTCATATTTTTCCAACTACAGACCCTTACACCCGGTAAAACTGCATTGCCTAGGGATGTGTGGGTGGCTCACTCTGTTAAATGTCCAACTTGATTTCGGCTCAGATCTCAGCAACATGACATTGTGATTCTCTCTGTCCCTCTCCCTCTGCCCTTCCCCCTCTTAAAAATGCATGTGACAGATAGTTTAGTCTGGACATGCATATATTCTGTCATAAAGGAAGCAGATAAATATAGTAATTTCAGGCATCTAGATAAAATCATTAATATAGTTCTGACTTGATAATATACTTTTGTGACTTCTTTGGTAAGCTTAAATATGCATTTGGGGGGGAATAAGTCTCTTAAGATATCACCCAGTCTATTTTACTGAAATGAAAATATGCAACAATAAACTTCCATGGCTCAGATTTTGAGATATGCCACTTTAAAGGAAAAACATTTTAAGGGGCAAAGTCTTGATGTTGGAAATCTGCAAAGAGAGCTGGATTATAATGATGTATAAATTCATAGCAGAGTTAGTACAAAATCAAATGTTATCAACCTATATCCTTGAGATACAGAAATTGTTTGATTAAATTGAAGTGTATTTTCAGGCATCTTTTACCATATATTTCAATTGTGTGCTCCTTCTCCTCCAATAATAAGCTGAATGAGCTAGGAGAGAATTAAATATCAATATACTTGTAGGAATACTTCCTACTTTTGAAATGGCTTATTTGTGGAAATGACTTTAGGGGACTAATATGAAGAATGCCATGGAAGCAACCTTATGATAAGTCATTTGTTTCTCTGTAATCTGCCTTATTGTTTATCTTGTTAAGAAACTTGTTGAGCAATTCGGTTGGATCTTCTGGCACCTGACAGGGGCCTCATCAGTCACTGCACAAGCTTTGGCCTACAAACTCTTTTACGGGATTCAGGAGGGATATGGATTTAAATTTTAAACTGGTTTCTGTCAGTGTGACAAATGAACACCAGAAAATTGTAGGACAATGGTAGAATGTTGAAATGCATGCCAGAAGTAATGGGCCAATCTTCAAGTGGAATCGACAAAAATAGCCTTAAAGCATCTCCAGGTTATACCATTACCTTCATTCTGTGTCCAAGGCACATGGACAGCCTGCTACAAAAGATTTCAATTCTGCGTTATATTCCCAAGTAACATAACTGACTGCTCCAAGTAATTAAATCCATTAGAATGGAAAGCCTTATTAATAAAGCATTAAATTTCTTAGCATCACTTTTTTAAAGAGTTGAATAACAAAGAATAATCTAACAAAGTCTTAAGATAATGACATCTAAAATCCTCTCCCAGATTGTTTTTCCCAGATTCATTTGCTTTATTCCTTTACTAGTTATATGTAATGGTGATCCTCTGAAGTGTGCTATCTTATGCAGATTTTAAGAATATGTTTTTACCGGAAAGAACTAGAAAAGATAGATTATTGCATTTGATGACGTGCATTTTAATAGATCTAGGGACTCATAAGAGAAATAACTGAAGCAGTAACTGTGATGTTATCAGACGGAGCCCAGTGGGGCCTGCCTCAGGGCTGGGGTTCCATACTTAGGAGTCAAAGTAGAAGAATGCTGGGCCATTGTTTCTGAGAGACAGAGAAATAGGGGAGTGAGGACAGAGGGAGAGGGGGAGAGACTCAAGCAGGCTTCATGGAGTCTTGGGTGCTTAACTGAAAGAGCCACTCAGGCATCCCAAGAGCCTAATTTTAAAACATGAGATGATATGTATTTTATTTACAGATAATAAGGGATACTGATGGCTGAAAATATGTGTTTGCTTTTATTAAGATGTTTTAGCCATTAAAGTAAGTGTTCAAATAAGTCTTCAAATTACGATGGCACAATTTAATACTTTGCTGAAAATGCAAAGCTGTCTTTCTTGTTTATTATTTAAAAACTACATTTCCTATATGACTTTATCTAAAGTAGAAATGATTTAAGCGATAGAGCTACCAAATATTTGAATAATATTAAATACATACATACATATATGTGTGTGTGTGTGTGTGTGTGTGTGTGTGTGTGTGTGTGTATGACACAGGATAGTGGGCTTCAAGTTTCTAAAGGATTTGTATTACTTATCGATATCACTGATATTCCTGAACATGCTAAATGAAACTACTGTAATAAACAATAAAGTAGGCCTGGTAAACTAATTTTAGCAATCTCGTACATCTCTAGTCAGTTCAAATCTGTGTGACTAACAGATAAAACTGATTCTCTGGGGAGTCTGAGGAAATACCACCTCTTTATAATCATCCTGCTAGCTATAGAATATATTTATGTAGCATTGCTAAAATATTATGAGGGCTATAAAATATATCACTAATCAATTTCATACAGAAATAATGATAATGACAAGTAGCTAAGGTGAACTCTGTTCTAAAAATGCACATACTACAGGAAATTGTGTTATCAGAGCTATGAATTGATACACTGAACTAAAAACATTAGCAATATGCTGTTTAATTTTTCTTTAGAGAATGGGCACATATGTACATGTGAGATATAAAGACATGAAAGAATAAGGGAAAAAAAGGTTTGGGCCATGAGCAAATTCGAATATTAAGGAAAGTGGAATTTATATTAAAAAAGGAAGGTAATAGAACACAAGACTGTAAAAATTTCACCAGAAATATAGGTTCAAGTAAAACAAATGAATGAAGGTAATAAAGTGAAATGAAATGTGCTTTAATTTTCTTTCAACATCTCAGAGTTCTGAGCAGAATTACAGCACCTACCCCATAAACTTGTTTAGCAAATATTCATTAAAATGAAATATAATGATGATGGTTGCCAAAAGTGAATAGAATTGCTCTTCTTTCTAAATACTGTGTAGTCGATTATATTGGAAAAGTCAGGATCTAAAGCCAAAACTTCTCGGCAATCAAATAAAAGCAAAACCATCTTTGGCAATCCTAGTCTAACAAACAGCCTAGAAATCATTTAAACTCAAATTAACTTTCAAATTTCCTTAGCAAGTTGTGATGTTGAAGACCGGCACACTTTTTCTCATATGCTCGGCTATAATTCAACTGAAGCTTTTTCTCTAGCATTGAAAGATAGAGCTATTTTGTTTTGCAACACCTAAAGTAGTTGTCTTACACTGGGGGGCTTTATATTAAATTTAAAATTTTCCTTAAATATCTCGAATCACTTTCAGCATTAGGAGAGATCTGACTAATTCTGGGCCAGGGGTTCTGAACGTAAGGGAAGGAGCAAATCTAATTATTTCAGGCTCACTTTTGGTATAAATTCAGTAAGTGGATTGGTTATAAGAATTGTCCAGGCTATTTAATCGCTATTTCTATCTTTGAAAAAAATCCCAGTCTGTCTTTTTCCAAAGTCCCTGCATATACAATCAAGAATATTAAATACAGTTAAGTTGAATGTATGTGTGATGTGAGGCCACAATATAATTTTTATAGTATTTTGTCTTTATGTTAAATTCCCTTTATTAAGGTTATCTTATTGTTTTTACCTTTACAAAAACATGGATATGTCTTTCTTCCCTAAATTGGTCCAAATAATTCCTTTGAATTAGATCAAGGAGTTGCGTATTTCCATATCTGATATTCTGGTTAATTCTGACATAGTAAAGTGCTGGAAAAGATAAGGACATCTGTCAAGGGGATTACGATTTTACTTAAGTGCGTAGAGATGTGTAAAAATAATTTCAGTCTCACTTGAGACAATGCAATTTACTTTTTTCTCAAGATGCCAGTGGATTCGTGTGGACTTACATGAAATGCTTCTTATGCTATATCATAAGCACAAGCATTGGTTATAATTCTTGCTATTTTATACTTGAGTCATTTACAGCAGAAATTTCTATCCTCTTTTCACTTAAGAGTATTAAAAATCCATCTTTTATAAACCTAAGCTATTTTATACCTTTTTATAAAAAATACGGTATATAAGAGATATACTTGTAAAATCTCATTAAGTGTCAGTTAAATACTAGAGAAAGACCAATTGATGAATAGTAGAGAGACACATGGCAGCTTTGAAACATTTTAAATGTTGATACCAGTTTTTCTTCACCATTTCACAGTTTGTGATCTGATAATATTCTCTCTTTTTTCAATATTTTATTTATTTATTCGACAGAGAGAGAAATCACAAGTAGGCCAAGAGGCAGGCAGAGACAGAGGGGGAAGCAGGCTTCCGATCCCGCTGAGCAGAGAGCCTGATGTGGGGCTGGATCCCAGGACCCTCAGATCAACCAGGACCTGAGCGCAAGGCGGAGGCTCGACCCACTGAGCCAGCCAGGCGCCCCTGATAATATTCTGTCTTGATGGAATTCTTGGCTTGAGGACTATGACACACCTCCTGTTTTGTTTTTTCTTCTAGTGAAACTCCAGTAATAATGGTACCGAGGGATTCTGGAGTGGTGTGGAAGAGCAATCGCTTCCTACTGAGGAGGTAATGGAGACTAAGGAAACAGAAGGTTGGGATGAACTGGACACCGGCGGTGAATGAGAAAAAGGAAACTATCAGAAGGGCTGAGTAGAAAGTGTTCCTGTCTGAGGAACCAGAGAAGGAGAAGGGGCACCTCTGAAGAACATAAAAAGTTCAATGATGAGAAAAGAGCAACTAAGAGGAGAAGGGGAAGAGAGAGGCTGAAAACATGTGCGGACGTTTGAAAGCTCCAGTCCAGCTAGGTAGTTTGGGCTTTATTTGAAAGACTATTCGCTGTGCACTATCCTCATTTATAAAGTGAGGATAATTCTATTATATATTGCATAAAGTTGTTATAATAATAACTTCAATACAACGTGTTAGACAATGTTTAAAAATGTGTTTAGTATTAAAACTCTTTTTTGATATCGATACCATCAACTCCGTTTTATAGAAGAGGATTGAGTCAGAGAAAAATAAATTTTACAAATCACACACTTTGGACATGCAAGCACTTCTTAAATGTCAGAACCAAGTTTTATACTGAAGCAGTCCACCGCTAGCTCCTGTACTCCTAACCACACATATACTAGACTCTGTTTCGGAACGAAATGAGATTGGGTATGTGATGAAGAAATGTCACCACTCTGCTACCGTTTATGTCCTATGCTCTAAAATCAACATCTCTCCTTAAAAATCTTAACTCTTTTAAATCCTGTACAAATTTTTATAATCTTGTTCAAAAGCTATAAGCCCTTGCTTCATTTCCTCAGCCTCCGTAGATTCTCATACCTGTACCTCCGTAGATTCTCATACCTGTACCTCCCCAATTTCAATATCTCAACCTCCCTCTCTCACTTAACATCAAGTAAAATAAAATGAAATAATAAAATAAAATAACAGAAAATGTGTAAATAGCCTCACCTTCCTATCAATTAAGGTTAAAATTGTGTCTCTCACCCACTTTTGTACCCCATTTCACATTCTAAGGATATTTAAATAATTCCTATGACTAGATTTTTCTGACCAGTCTGACTAATGCACTTAATACCCAACTGCATTTTCTTACAGAAAGGGGTATTACTAGGGATTATAAAAAGTTGGGGCACCTGGGTGGCTCAGTGGGTTAAGCCTTTGCCTTCAGCATGGGTCATGATTTCAGGGTCCTGGGATCGAGCCCCGCATTGGGTTCTCTGGTTGGCAGGGAGCCTGCTTCCTCCTCTCTCTGCCTGCCTCTCTGCCTACTTGTCATCTATCTCTCTCTCTCTCTGTCAAATAAATAAATATATATTTTTTTAAAGTTAAAAAAAAATGTCAAATGGCTATGACAAAGGAGCAAAACCATGTTACAAATTTCAAGAATGTGTATATCTTGTCCAAATGTTTTCAAATAGGTATAGAGTCAAGAATTCATTAAAAAAATAAAAAAAAATAAACCCCACTTTTTTTTTTTTTTTTTTTTTTTTTTTTTTTTTTTTTTTTTTTTAAATTTTTTATTTTTTATAAACATATATTTTTATCCCCAGGGGTACAGGTCTGTGAATCACTTTTTGAATCATGTCAAAATGCAATTGTTTAAAAAGTTTTCCTTTCAGATTTAGTTCTACACATTAATCTCCTCAGCAAGAGAGACTATTTTTGTTATTGTTTTTCTTATTTCAGTTTTGTAAGTTTTGTACCCTTTAAACTGTTTTTTTCATTATTATGAGTTTTAGTGGTTCAGAAGTATCTGCATTTTTTGGTAATATAAAATTATTTTCTCCTTTGGTGACATTGTGCGATGAAAGTACTTTGGTATGATTCTCAATACAGTCACTATAGTTCTTCCAATCAGAGAGTTTGGATTCAGATATAAAGAAAAAGTAGATTCCAACAGTAGACAAGACATCCTGCTCAAATCAGACATGACCATACACCAAAAATGTACTTGCAAATGATTTGAAGGTTATAGAAATCCAAGAAGCTGGACACCTGTGTGGCCCAGTCATTAAGTGTCTGCCTTCAGCTCGGGCCGTGATCCCAGGATCCTGGGACTGAGACCCTCATCCAGCTCCCTGCTTAGCTGGAAAACCTGCTTCTCCCTCGCCCACTCCTCCTTGTTTGTATTCCCTCTCTTGCCATCTCTTTCTCTGTAAAATAAATAAATAAAATATTAAAAAAAAATCCAAGAAGTTATAATGCAAAAATTATCTCAAGATCATCATGACTATCAACTCAATTCATTTATAGATAGGCCTTTGTTGTTTTGTTTTGTTTTGTTTTGTTTTGTTTTGTTGAAACATGCCAGAAAATGATGTGGGATTTCAATTTCATTATCCATTAGGTATTTGCTTCCAACTAAGATGTATTACAGATAAGTTCGTTTTGATACTTTAGTCTTGTCCTCCTAGTCCAAATAATGATTCCTCACTGAAGCAAAGCCACACCTTTGATCTATTCTCCTTTTAAAATTACAAATCCAAACATCCAACTGTAGTTTTTCTTCACATACAACTTAGGTTTTTCTTCTAAACCGAGTCCATATCCTTCGAATTTCTTCTTAGGGAATCTATAAAAAATCCCCCAAATACCTGTTTTACCACACAACAAAATTACAATTTCCCTGTACATCAAATTAAAAATTATTTTATTTCATCCACTTTAGATATTATATTTTTAAATTATGATTTCACATATCTAACATGATTTCATTTTTTCTCTTTACCCTTCCTTGAAACATGAAAAATATAAATGTGATTTTTTCATGGAACTAGGGATACATGTTGAATATTCTTTACTGAATGTATTTGGAATTATTATTGAATGGTATCTAACTTTCTTTTGTTAGAAAAATATTAAGATTGTCTTTAAAATACTTAAATTCTTACCTACAAGTTTCCTTACAGTGAAAAGCAATTCAACCAACACAGAATTTCCTTTAATGTATGGAAGATCTTTGATTTAGTCCTAAATAGTCTTTAATTGAGAGTAATAACATAGGAATGAGTCTGAGATTCTGAGAGTAGACGTGTTAATATTTTTTTTAAGAACCTAGCTTAATAGCACACTTAGCCTTTGTCTGATTCAATAAGAAATCCTATAACCATTTTTCTTATTAGATGCAAATGGGAAAAAAATCCTCCCTGAGACGTATAGAACCAATGTTCTGTTATATTAACAAGAAATTTTTGACTAGTCATTAATTTGCCTCTTGAATTTTATTTTTAGCAGAATACTTTGGGTATCTTTTTTACTGGACTCATACATTATTTTAATTTCAACTATCTTTTATGTGTGAAAGTATTTTGCCATACTAAATAAAAATAGCTTACAGCTTTTAGGTGTCAATTCTATTTCTTGCATATTTCTACAGTTTTGGTGCTAATAATTTGAAACTATTGAAACAATAACATATACATAAGTTTTTATATATACATGTCTTATTACAAAGGGAAAAATTCTGTCTCTAATCATAGAAATTAACAATTTTAGAGTTAATGTTAAAACAAATAAATTCCCATTTTAAACTCTAATATTTCTGCAATTGTACTAATTTTAGAAATAGCTATATTGGCACTTGGGTGGCTCAGTGGTTGAGCATCTGCCTTTGGCTCAGGTCTTGATCCCAGGGTCCTGGGATTGAGCCCCACATCGGACTCCCTGATCAGTGGGAAGCCTGCTTCTCCCTCTCCCACTCCTGCTCCTTATGTTCCTGCTCTCACTCTCTCTCTCTCTCTCTCTTTCAAATAAATAAAAAATGAAATATTTTAAAAAAAAAAAGAAAAAAAGAAATAGCTATCTTCTCCATCATAGTTATAATTAATGTTTCCATATATATTTGAAAAACATTTCCAGAGTTTCAAAATTCTTTTTTATGTTGGTGTTATATAATCAAGAAGTCCTCTCTTTTTATTAAAAAAAATTCTTAGTCTTTGGACTAAATATAGTTTCATGGTTGGAAAAGCTCTTTTTGTCAATCTCAGGCAACTGCTTCTAGCACGCAATTTGTCATTTGAGGAGTAAGTGGAGCATGGCCCAGGTGTGAAGCGAACTGATGGAAAATTATGAATCCAGTTAGGAAGAAGGAGAATTCCAAGGTTGGCTTGAAATAGCAGGAAGACCTGCGCTTCAGGAATCATGGGCAGCGCTACAGAGACAGTCCTTGTAAGGCATGAATAAAAACAGTCTCAAGAAACGACACAAAGTTATTATGCGAGTTGAAGGCTTGAAAAGTAGGGCAGATCCTGAGAAAAACTTCAAAAGGTAGAACTGAAAGCAAAAAAAATAATAATAATAAAAAAGGAATGGTTTAGTCAGTCCTATACTCAAAACATATTCTTGTTCTTCAAACTGCAAAGCAATAGGTTATATCCTGAGGTTAAAAATAATAAATAAAATAAATAAGGCCCATATACTTGCCAGAAGTCACCAATCAAAAAATTCAGGTATGGTGTGGTTTGTGTTACCTGCTCTAACAACACTGATTATTTTGATTAGAAAAGTCTTAAGTGTTATTTGAAAAATATCATATAATTTTTAAAAAAGTGTAAAGAGTAAAACCAAAGTCATCTTTCATTATAGCTACCCCTGGCTGCTCTGTTAACTTCTTCTTTTTTTTTTTTTTAATCTTTTTATGTGTATCTCTTCAAAGCTATAATACAAATTTAGATAAGCTATTGATTTTCCTACTGAATTATTTTAAAACGTCTTTATCGTTATGACCTTTTACTTTTGATCAAATCCAAAATCTGTAACAGGCCCTGTGCATTCCCTTACCCTCTTAAACCTGACTTGTCCTTCACTAAACTGGACAACAGTCCCGACAAGCTCCTCACGCTGACCCAGTGTTGAGAGAGGTGGAAGATGTGCTTGTATGTTCTTGCAGCATGCCAGCTCTCACTGACCTAATCCTTCTTATGTGTATTGCATCTTGATTTTCCTTTTTCTTATTTTTTAAAATTTTTCTTCATTTTTTCTTTTCATTTTTCTTAGTTTTTCATTTTCCTCGACATGCCCTAACCCCTCAGGCAAGGTTGCATTCTGTATTCTCCGCAGTAATTAATACACTTGATATATCTTATTTCTGCCTCTTAGTTCTCACTACTTTTGTTTTTAAAGCTTTATTTATTTATTTGAGAGAGAGGAAAAGGACTAGCTATTTGAGAGTGCAAGTGGGAGGAAACGGAGGGGAGAATCTTCAAGACCCATCTTGGGTCTTCAAGAATCTTCAAGAATCTTCAAGAATCTTCATGACCCATGAGATCACAACCTGAGCCAAAACGAAGAGTGGGATGCTTAAAAGACTAAAACACCCTGGTGCTCTTCTCACTAACTTTTTAATTATATTGTTATATATTGTATCTTTACTGTTTACTGATATATTTTCACTTAGTAAATGTTGGCTGAATCAATACACTTTTCATAAACTATTATTATAAATTTTAGACGTATCTCCATATTAACGAACACAGGCCTACATATCTTAATAATAACATATTTCATTAAGTAATTTGGTTGTGTTTTATTCAGCAGCTTCTCCTTGAACCTTCACAATTACCACTTTGATACAATTTTAAATAAACTTCTAATGAGCAATTTATACAAGTGCTTTATTTATTAATTAATTTATTTACTTAAGCACATGTATTAGAGAGAGAATTGTTAGGTAATTTTTTTTTTTTTATTTTGGTATGTACATACGTAAGATATATTGCCAAATGAGCTCAATACTAGCAATAAATGTACAAATTTATTTTCACATTAGTAGAATATGAAAGGCAATGGCCATAAGAAATGGCATCTGAAGTCTATTTTATGAGTCTTATTTTATGCTGTTCTTTTACTTTAATATGAAATGATAATTTTATATATATTATTTTATGTTGAGTTTAAAATTTAACACTTTGTTCATAAACATTCAAGTCTACTTGTTTAAAATGATGACAATGATGATAATAATATGAAAAATGGCAGTAAGAACAAATAGTGGCAGCAGTATTAGAAGCAGAAGAAACAGGTGTTACAGATGTATCACTAGGAATGTGGCAATCACTGCTATCCTATTGGAATAGGAACCCTCTTAAATATTTATAAACAAGTCCTGTCTTAGCACTAAGGATAATTAAAGACTAGATTGGGTTGCTGAACATCTAATGAAAGACAAGAAGCCAAAGAATAAGCAAATTATTTTATAAGAAAAGCATATGCCAAAGAAAATAGGAAGTATTCTTAGTGTCTCTGCTAACTTCTCAATTCTACTTTTACTTAAGTTTTCTCTTTTGTTCAAGATTATTTATTTATTTATTTGGGAGAGAGACAGAGCCTGCACATGAGTGGGGGGAAGGGCAGAAAGAGGGAGAAAGAGGCTCCCCATTGAGCAGGGAACCTGATGCGAGGCTCAATCCCAGGATCCCAGGATTATGACTTGAGCTAAAGGCAGACATTTAACAACTGAGTGCACCCAGGCGCCCTTATTTTTATGTAAATCCTTGAACATATTCTACTACACTCCAAAATTATGCATTACTTACTCATTATAGCAATTATAATGACCAAAATTTTCTCTTTAAGATTATGATCTTTCTTTTCTTTTCTTCAGCATCTCTAAAATACTGTAATCACTGAATAAATAACAGTTATATTGCTTTACAAATGGGAACTTCTTTCCAGATTAAAAAATGCGTTACTAGATTTTTTTTCAGTTTTGTTTCTCTTGTATGACTAATATTTTTCTTTTCAATACTTGTCTGACATTTTTAAAATGTCAGGATTGCAAAGAACTAAAATTACAGTTTTTTTTTTAAATTTCTGATTTTGTAGAGAAATCGAAAAATTCAGGGACACAAATAAAATGAGGGATCTGTGTGAAAATTAATATATATGTAAAATTATATATATACACATATGCAAGTAAAACATAAATTTGTTCAATATCTACTAAGCAGAATCCAGAGTAGTTTATTAAAAAATAAATAAATAAGTAGGGTCTATTAGTGGAGCATGGAATTCTGAATAATTTAGATTGATCTAGTGGAAGTTTTGTTTGGGCATGCTTATACATCTTATACTACAACAAACTTAATACTACAATCAATGATTTAATTCACTATTTCCCTCTTCCATAAAATGTTTAGCATTTATATGCTCTGTTAACTATATATTTAAAAATAATAAACACATGGCTTTATGATATTATTAGATGCATTTTTAAAAAATTTGAAGTTCTCTGAAGAAGCAAAGTGTTGAGGCTTATTTCATTTCAATTCCTGTTATAGATGTTTTATACCATGATATTGACTTTGGTTGTGAGCTGCTCTCCTGGTAGAATTGATTTATGATACACTCTGTTGCTATCCAGACAGATTCCAGTGAAGTGACAAAGAAGTTCTGCTTCCATACCCATCTAATCAATGGAAAGCAAAGCAAGACCAGACAAAACAAAACCCTTTATACAAGGTGACTGGGCACTAAATGTCATGTTGTGTATGCTATGTGTGAAAATAAATAGTGGACATATATACTTTGTTAATTGGCATTGTTATGTGCTTCCTAAAAGACCAATTTATACCTGGTACAGAGACTATAAAAACTGTTGTTGCATCAAATGGTTTGTTAAAAAAAAAAACTGCCCATACATTTTATGTGAAACTTAATACTTCTACTTTTAATCTTTGGTTTTTTATTTGTGAGGATATAGATGTCAAAACATTTAAAGAATAAATAGTAAGTGACAAAATGAGAGAAAATATATATTCAGGTAGAAAACTGACTGATGGAATATTATTTTGCCAAATCAAAGACCATGAAACACGTTACATATTATCTTTATAGTCTAAAACACTGAATATTGCAGTGCCCTATCACTAAAGTATTAAACCTAGGAAGAGAGGAAAGATAAATATGGAGGAGTGAAGGAAAGATACAGTGAAAACAGATTTTAGTGAGTCTTGGATGCCATGATAACCCATTAAGAAAACTCAATTAACTAAAAAATAAACTGAATGTCCCATTTGTATTTTGCTTTAGAAATATGTTTGTGGGCAGTGTGTACAGGAAAGGGACTGGAAATACAATGGATCAAGAGAAGACTTTTGCTCCGGTATGAAGAATATTAAGAAAGTTTCTAGGAGGGACAATATTATAGAGAATGAAGAAGAGGCAGCATATTTTGTGGTGTTTTGAATATAAATTCGATAACTTAGGTATTGATAGAACATGGATAGTAAAATAAAGAAATGAACCAAGAGTGTTTCTAAGATTCTAGTCCAAGTGAGTAAGTAAGTACTCTGAAATGCCATTGATTAAGATACGAAACAAAAAGAGAAGAACATTCGGAAAGTGGACGCAGAGCTTAAGACCACATCTTAATATTGATCTTAAGCAATTTCCAAAATGAATCCAGGTAATCTCTGTAGAAAGTGCAAATAAACGCTCATTATGGTGCTCACCACTCCCCACAGGGTGCAACCTGGCGTCATGCTGGCAGGTTGATGACACAGGACCACTTCCGTCATGGCAGCAGTTATCCGCGCAGTGACAGACATGTATCTGGGGAGTAGGTTTGCCTGCTCTGTCTACAGCACTCCCGCCAGGACCATCACTCACAGATTTATAGAATATCGTGATCATTACCATGGTATTACATAAAACACTGCCTACCAGGGAATTCATGACGAGGTAAATGTGGTCGTATATTCCATGGCAAGGAATTTCCTGGTCTTATCACACATTCCATCAACCCCAGAAACATCAGACCTGGGAAATCCCTATGATGACTCTAGAGGGCTCAGTTAAAGTCACAGGAGGCCAAAATGAACACGACGTATTGGGATATTGGCTTTATGATGAGGCATTTGTCTCAGATCTGCAACCAGTGTATAATGAAGTCTCTCCCATGACCAGAAATATAAATCCTAAAACCAAGAGTAGAGATGGGAATGTTTTTTTCTTATAACTGTACCTAAGTAATCTATATGAAGAATGTTGGATTCCCATAACTTGAGTCCACGGTGTCAAAGGAAGACTGCTACCCTCAGAGAATCTGGCAATGAATCCAACGAATTGGAAAATGAAATTGTCTCCCATCATTGACATTTCTCATTCAGATTAAATAACAAATCAAAACAGAAACTATGATATTAGTTGATCCTGATTACTAGGGAAAATTATGTTGTTGATACGTAGCAGGGAACAGAAAGATTCATTGGAAGTCAGAATGAATTCATTATGATTCTTCTTACAACAATCTTTCCTTATAATTTTGGTCAGTGGAAAACTGTGATTTCTACTAAAAAAAAAAAAAAAAAAGTCAACAGTAACTTATATTGTGCAGAAATAACACATTGAGTTATTTCTCCAGGTCAAGAACTCAATTTATCTGTGGTGTCGAAGAGGATAGGGAGATATGGAATGATTAGTGCCCATCATTATGTAGACACATAAAGGTGTCTATTTTTACTAACATACTTCATGGCTAGCTAGGAAGCCTAGGACTATTGCAGTTATATATTTTATATTATGCATTTTTCTTCCATATTCCTACAACCTTATAAGAAGAATGACAGTAGCTAAAACGCATAGTACCCATGATGATACATTTACCAAGAGATGATTACACTTTGTGTATGCCCTGAAATGGAGACACAAAATTTACCTGAAGGAAGGATGAGAATGAAAATCTGACAAGACAAGATGATGGATTTTAACAGATCTTCCATATGTGGTTCTTAAAAAAAAAAAAAAAAAAGATTTAATTACTTGAGAGAGAGCAAGCACAAATGATGGGGGAGGGGCAGAGGGCAGGGGACAAACAGACTGCCCACTGGGCTGGGAGCAGAAAGTGGAGCTGGTCCCCAGGACCTGGTGATCATGACCTGAACCAAAGGCAGATGCTTAAACAACGGAGCCACCCAGGCACCCCTTCATTTGGGGTTCTACTTCCTCTTCCCCCTCCTACTCCTACACCTTCCCTCTGCCTTGGGAAGCTGTGCTCATTGGCTTCCGATTTTATACAGGCAATGCAGAGTCCTTGCAAGAAATCACGGGAGGAATTCTATTGATCGAAATCAATTTGGTGTTTGGTCTGTCTGTGTCCCTTGCGTGATGCCGCTACTTCATTTAATACGACTGGCTTTACCCACCTCTTTCCAGGTTCTGTGAGTCGCTTCCTCATGCCCCTTTGTACCTGAGATACTCAGAGTTGTCCTGCTATCAGGGGAATAAAAGCTCCTCTGCTGCTACTTGCTGTGGCTTCCTGCATGATTCCTTGTGGTTCAAACCACCCTCATACCTTGTGCGCACCCTTATTGTAGAGAATATACAATGAAATTTCCTCATGTGAGTGTGCCATGCATCTCCTTTTAGGACCGTGAAGTTGATACCATGTGAGAGTTTTCTAAGACAAGCCACGTAGGAAGCCCTGAAAGTGCAACAGGGAACATTGGGAATTTTGAGGTGACCACGGTAGGCCCATCTCATAAGTTTTCAACCTATTGGTTGAGAGGAAACTGCTGTGAGCAAGAATGACTGACCAAAGCAGAACTGCTGGAAGAAGCAGAGGAAGTTGCTTTAAAATCATCGTTGATCTGAAAGGCTGCAGATCTCAGAGATCACCAGAAAGACACAAGCCGTCGAAGTGAAGAGAAGCTGGGACTGGAAAGAACTAAAAGAAAACACAGAGAGTCTTACGTGTAAGTCCTTGTCAAAGCAGCCGTAAAAGAGAATTTTCTATAGGACCTACATAAATTTTAAAAATTACCTAATATATTTAGAGAAACTAATAAAAGGCTGATGAAGCAAGTTTAGTCTTGAAAGAACAGCATAAAGCATGTACAGAACACACACACACTCATAGAAACAAACAATAAAAGATGATGGCAGGAAACAGAGTAATTTGCAAAGGAAATGATAAAAAAAATTATGAAATAATTTTTAAGTCTAAAGAATTCCAGTAAAGACAAACAATAGTTTGGGTATCCTAAAAATGCTAAATCAGGTTGGCATCATACTTCCGGAAGGCAGAATTTCCCTGTTGGAAAGCAGTTGCTACTTGAAGATACTTAAGGAAAGGCTACGGAAAGCAAGGATAGATTATCTACACAACTTTTCCTTTGAGGGAAAGAACAAAGACAAATCTTTGAGTTTGGAACATTAGAACTTGAGTTCTAGACTTGAGGAGTCTATATAGAAGACGACTCCTAAATATTCTAGAGAAGAAGTCTCAGCCAAAAATTGTTGATTAGGAAAAAGTGGAAAATGTCTGGAGGTGGACACTGAGAATATTTAGCTATAACATTAAGAGTAAAACAAAGGAGCAGTAGGTAGTTTAATATAGAATGCAACCGGTAAAAATAAGAAAAAAATCAAAATGGGAAGGGACAGATAAAAAAAGTGGAAGTGGACCGATTTCCCTAATTTTCTCTTATGTAGTAGCTGGGAATTAAAAGCTGACAAATCAAGTAGTAGAAATTATCTCAAAAACGCAAAGGTAAAGATCAGAAGTGGTAATACTGATGGAACTGACACAGGTTAGGGTAAAGGTATTACAAAATAGCATGCATATAAAGATGGCTATGAAGAAATAGAGCATTTCTCTGAGTATAAAAACTACTATAAAAGGATTAAGAAAACAAAACACATTTTAAGACATATACACACAAATGGTTAATATAACATAAAATATTATCACAGGACTATGACTGAATGTGTCTATATATGATTAAGACAAGGAGGTTTAACTCTGTAACAGAAAGAAAAAAAAAAAAAACCTTCAAGGCATCATTTCCTTTACGTTTTTTTATGTTTTAACATAAAATGGACATCTTCACACATCATTACATATTTATTCCATAAAATTATTTCTGAAGACTACAATAGTATGAAAGTCACACAAATAGGAATTTAATTAAAATGTAAAGTCATTGTTTAAAATAATTCATATCTTGAAACTTTTACTCAGACTACAATTTCTAAAATGCACTTGATAATTTTTCAAATAGATAGTGATATTCATGGTTAAAAATTTTCTTCATTAGAAAAAAAAATCTCAATTCTGTATTTGAAAACCTTTTTTTTTTTTCCCCCTCTCTCCCTCTCTTTTTGGGGGGGACAAGAACTATTTTTTGCTATAGAAATAAAACAGTAAGAACAGAATCATGGTAAAATTCCACTTTTGTTTATTTTAAAGTCAGTGGCCAATATTTCTTGGATATACTTGGCTACTTGGATATTTTAATGTTTCCAATATTCCTCCTACTTCAAGTTGCCAAAGCCAAGTCAGACATGTGCTATATCAGAGCAGCAAGGCCGCTTCCAAGAAAAAGGAAGTGTTACATTTTATAACAAAAAGTGCTGCTTAATCAATCCTTTCTTTTTTGTTTCTCTAAATAAGCCATATATACAAATGGTTTTTATATTTGTGTAACTTTTTCATAAAAATTATTTAGATTTAAGTTCTATATATGAAATAATTTACTGTATTTTAATTTACACTTTTAACTCATATTTTATGACTCTTATGCAAGAGAAAAACACATATATATGTTATATAATACCCAAATTGTTCAACTACCTAGCACGATATTCATGAAGTAAAAAATACAAAAATATTGATGCAAAATAACCACCTTAAATTATTTTCAAATATATCAGCTTTTTTCTTTTAAGTTAAACACTTAAATACATAGAACATATAAATTGAACAATCACCTCAAAAATGTACTAACATTTGATTAATAAAAATGCCGAAAGGAATTTGAATTAGTTTCCTATTTTTTATAACTACGTTTAGAAAAAATAACAATATGATTGGTTTTAGTTCTTCCTCATCTTTAAAATAATTCTTTTCCCGGGGCAGCTGGGTGCCTCAGTCAGTCAAGCATCTGTCTTTGGCTCAGGCTAAGATCCCAAGGTCCTGGGCTTGAGCCCTGTGCAGGGCTCCCTGCTCAGTGGGGAGCCTGCTTTTATCGCTCTCTCTGCAGCTGCTCCTGCCTGTGCTCGCTCGCTCTCTCTGTCAAATAAATAAATAAAATATTTTTTTTAAAAATTATCTTCCTGCCACTCTTGGTTTTTGTTAGATATTTTTAATGATTCGGTTTTGTCTATTTTATTGACTTAGTTCTATCACCTATCTATCTATCTATCTATAGATAGTTTGAGAGAGACTGAGAGAGAGAAAGAAAGAGAGAGCATGAGCCAGGGGTGGGGGTACGGGACTGTCTGTGAATCTCCGCAACTTCCTGCTGAACATGGAGCCGACCCCAGGGGCTCAATCCCATGACCCTGAGATCTTGACCTGAGCCTAAATCAAGAGCCACCAACTTAACCAACTGAGCCGCTCAGGTACCCTATGCTCTAGGATTCAAAGATTCCCATTGTTAATTTATCACTGGTCCCTGGATTTCACGCATTATTCCCATCTGAATGCAGTGTGAGAAGCTTATGGCAGTATTCCTACATTGTAGGTTTCCCAGCCTTTGCACCATTGTTCCCATACATTTTATGTCTAAATGTGTTATAAACCCTAAAATACCTTGTTGTTATTTTCCACTGTTATTTTTAATCCACTTTTGTAATGTTAACAAATAAAAAGTATTTAATCATATTTATTTAATTCTATTTAATCATGCATTTACCATTCCCAGTGCTCACTATTCACTTTTATAGATATTTTACAACCATCTCTTGAGCATCATTTCCTTCTCCCTGAAGTACTTTGACATTTTTGCAGTGCTGATCTGCTGACAATGGGTTCTCTTTACTTTTTATGTCAAAAAATAAAACAAAACAAAAAAACAAAAATCTAAAAACAAAAAACCACAAGTCTTTATTATGCCTTTTGTAAAAGATATTTCCTCTTGGTTTAACATCCTAATTTACTGTCTGGTGTTTTCTTCCAATTAATACTTTTTTTTTTTCTTTTCAATACTTTAAAGATATAGGTATACAATGAATAACTATGTTAATAAAACTATGGGGTATGCTTATACTATGGAATAACTAAACTTTCAGAGTATTTGACCCTAGGTTTTATGACACCTATAGTGTCACGTTGAAGAAAAGAGACAAAAGCATAGAAACATGGAAGTAAAGGCTATAAAGACAATTGGAAAAAAAAAAAAAAAAGATGTGGAAGGTGACGTAGTGATGAGGTGCCCATTTGTGTAAAATGTTCGGAATGTTTCTCTAAGTGTGTGAGTAGAAAGGAGTCAGCCAGAGCGTAACAATGGCAGAAAATATAAACCCAAGCCTTGGACTGGGTGAGTGTTTGCGTTATTCCAGGTGATTTTCCCAAGTCTCTTATACCTGAAAATCGCAAGTTTAACTAAAAAACGTGGATTTGACTCACATAGCAAAAAGGAAACCGTGTATCTACCATAATAGTGTTTGCTTGTTTTTTATGTTAACAAAAGTCCAATTTCAAACTTTGAAATATGGTATTTTTCTGATCTGTCTTAATTTTTAATTGTACAGACTGTGAAAAGTCACTAATTCAGCAGTTACTTCTTATTGAAAGGTTCTTGATGAATCATATCCTCTTATTACAAATGATTATAAATCACTCTCCTTTAAAATCTTTAAATTTTAGTGGCACCTGGGTGGCTCAGTGGGTTAAAGCCTCTGCCTTCGGCTCCGGTCATGATCCCAGGGTCCTGGGATCGAGGCCCGCATCCGGCTCTCTGCTCAGCGGGGAGCCTGCTTCCTCCTCTCTCTGCCTGCCTCTCTGCCTACTTGTGATCTCTGACAAATAAATAAATAAAATCTTAAAATAAATAAATAAAATCTTTAATTTTTAGAAAATACTTCTTTTTTCCCCCTTTTTCCCCTATAGAAAATAAATTACATCTTAATTTAATAATCATTATTAACTGTCAGTAAGTATGTTATGTTGATACTGGCCTACCTACATAATGAGGTCCTGGATATGATTAGATGCTTTACAGAAACCTAGTGAGAATCAACTGAAGGTGACTTTATCTATGACAAAAAAGGAAAGACAATCTCTTCATATTGGTGCTGGAAAAACTGGACAGTTACATGCAAAAGAGAGAAACTGGACCACATTTTTACACTATACACAAAACAATCTCAAATGGATAAAATACCTAAATATGAAACTTGAAACCATAAAAGTCCTAGACTGAATCAAGCAGTGTTTCTTGGCCATCAGCCTTATTTATGGACGTCTTCTCAAGCAAGGAAAACAAAAGCAAAATTAAAGTATTGAAATGACAACAAAATAAAAAAAAATTTTGTACATCAAAGGAAGTCATAAACAAAACAAAAAGGCAATGTACTAAGTAGAAGATATGTGCAAAAGACATATTTGTTAAGAGGTTAATATTCAAAATATATAAATAATTCACACAACTTAACACCAAAAAAACAAATAATCCAATTAAAAAATTGGACAGAGGACCGTATATTTTTTCAAAGAATATATACCGGTGTCTAACAAATAAATGAAAAGATGCTCAACATCACTCATCATCAGGGAAAAGCAAATCAAATCTAATCAGAAAAAAAATGAGATAGCACCCCACACCTGTCAGAACAGCTACTATCAAAAAAATAAATAAATAAAAATAAAAAACAGTCAAAAAGATAAGAAATAACAAGTGTTGGTAAGGATGTGGAGAGAGAACTCCTGTACACTGTTATTGGGAATGTACACTGGGGCAACAACTGTGGAAAACAGTACAGAATTTCTCAAAAAATTAAAAATAGAATTACTATATGACCCAGTAATTTCACCACTGTATATTACCCAAAGAAAACACAAACTGGAGTTAGAAAAGATACACACCCTGTTTATTATAGCACTATTTACAATAACCAAGATTTGATTTTTAAACAATTCAAATGCCCATCCACAAATGAATGGATAAAGAAAATGTTACACACACACACACACACACACACACACACACGGACACAATGGAAGAGGAATATTATTAGCCACAAAAGAAGAATGAGATCTCACCATTTGTGACAACATGGATGGACCTAGAGGGTACTATGTTAAGTGAAATAAGTCAGGCAGAGAAAGACAAATACCATATGATTTATTTTATATGTGGAATCAAAAACAAACAAACAACAATAGAAACATACTCATAAATAATGGGGAAAAACTGGTGGTTGCCAGAGGGTAAGTGGATTAGGGGGATGGTAAAGTAGGTGAAGGGGATTAAAAGGTAAAATAAGTCATGGAAATAATATAAATAAAATAATATTATTAAATAAATAATAAAATAATAAGTCGTGGAAATAAAAAACACAGTATACGGAATATAGTCATTAATGCTATAATAACTGTGTGGTGATAGATTATAACAACACTAATCATGGCAAACATTGCGCAATATATAAAATTGTCAAATCATTTTGGCATGCACCTGAAACTAATATAACATTATATATCAACTATACTTAAATATTTTACTAAAGTGTCAACTGAAATATAATCCATTATTGCTAGCTTCTCACGCCCTTTATTTTATTCTGTATTTAGAAAATAGAAGACTGTTTCTTCCCCAGGACTAAGCCTATGCATATCATTTATTTAAAAAAAATTATTATTCCTTTATCAAACAAAAACAATCAACATGGTCAAATTATGCAGAAAGTTTCATCACAACCTGGAAGAATTTTTACAATTTAAGCCTTTATATTCAGGTAGGACACTGAAAAACTACTATTGATATGGTAGCTTTAAATAGAGTTAAGGAACATAGTCCCCTGGAAAAGAATGCTCATTCGAATTAAACAATTAAATACATAAATACATATATATAGATACAAAATCTATATATATTTATATATTGTTTAATGTATGTGTGCATTTATGGCTTTGTATATGTGTATGTATGTACTTAAAATATGTATATGTATGTGTATATATGCATATATTTTTTTTTCACTGACCAAGTCACAGAATGTTGACTATAAGCAAATTCTTGAATTAGAATGGATCCAGAGTCACACCCACAAAATCAGTAGACTGGTAAAAGCTCAACCTAAAATATAGTTTTTGGGAACAGGCCAAAAGTATATATTGAATTCTTCAAATCTATGTCACACTTGTCAATGAACCAGAATCTCGAGCATGCCTTCTGGAAATACAGAAAAAATTGAAACTCGGATATTCTTCCTGGTATGGTCAGCTTATCAGTTTTCTATTGCTATGTAACATGTATTAACTCTGTTTCCGTGGGAGAGAAGTCGGGACACGGGCTGGATAGGTCCTCTGTTCAGCATTCCATCAGGCTGAAATCCAGGTATCATTTAGGGCTGTGATCTCATCTGAGGCAAGAAAGCATACTCAGATAGAAAAGTGATTACCTGCAATGTCTCTTACTCGAGAGAACACAGGCTTTCCAAACACAAACATTTATAAGCTAATGCCACACAAATTACAGATGAAGGATGACCCTTCATTCTGCCCTGTATCTTTATTCAAATAAATTATTTAAAGATGTGTCACTTTTATTATTTTTGTTACAGGCTTGGATTTGTTTTATATTTGGCTGCTTATATTTTGTTACAATATTACCATTCACTGTAATTTTTTCTTAAATTTTACTATATTTTCTTCCCTTTCAAACAGAATGCTTTTTAACTATAAATAACAGACATTCAGTGTCAGTCCAAGAGATCAACAGTGCTATCAAGAACCAAAATCTGTCTCTGTTCTGCTCTCTACAGTGCTGGCTTCATCCTACTACTGATTGTTTTTATGTGGTTACAGCAAGATGAGTAAAAAAGCAAGAGGGATATCAGTACGTATCACTCATTTCAAGTACAAGAGAAAAACAGAGTTTCATTTCTTGTTGCTCTCTTTAAATACTTAATGTTTCTTTACCAAGAGGAATTGACTGGCTTCAGCCAGGCTCTGAACCCCTTAGTGTTAAGGAAAATGGAAACATGATTGACTTCGACTACTTTCCCGTACCCCAAGTCTCTGGGGCTGTGGTCAAATTCCCAATTCAAATTCTTTTTTTTTTTTTTTTTTTAGATTTTATTTATTTATTTGTCAGAGAGAGAGAGGAGCGAGAGTGAGCACAGGCATACAGAGTGGCAGGCAGAGGCAGAGGGAGAAGCAGGTTCCCTGCCAAGCGAGGAGCCTGATGTGAGACTCCATCCCAGGACGCTGGGATCATGACCTGAGCTGAAGGCAGCTGCTTAACCAACTAAGCCACCCAGGCGTCCCCCCAATTCAAATTCTTGCAGGAAGGGAGAAGTTGCCTGGAATTCCTCTTGAGGACCCAAGTGCAAAAGTCTCTTTCACTTCCCTTTATTTAAAGCATACATTATTTTGTTTACCTACTATGTTCCAATACTTTCGGAGACACTGCAACTAATGTTATTAGTTCTGTCATTTTATATTAGTGTCTTGAGCTGCAAATTAAACCCTTTTCACGCTTCTATGTGTCATTTAACCATAGAAAATGATTTCAAAGAAAATCTCATCGAGATCCAAGAAGGTTAAAGAATTATATATGTATATAGGGGTGTATATTTTTCCATTAAATATATTTTTATTGATTTTCATGCTTAAATATATCAATAAATTATAATTTTATTAAATGCTTACCTAAAACAACTGGGAAATTATTTTCATAATTTTGTAAATTTATTATAAGTATGGCATACTCCTAGTTTCTAGTAAGAAAATACTTATGATTATAAATTATTATTTTGTAAGCAATGTTGCATTAAGTTAGCTTTAATGGAAAAAAAAAAACATGCAGTTTTCAGATTGCTGCTAGAAAGAAATTGCTGGCTGAGGAGAGGGAGCTAGCAAAACGGCCTCATTAGAGATGAAGTAAATTTAATTAGCTAGGTCTTAGAGTGGAGCAAATATTAGAGAAAAGAAATGAAGTTTCTTCCTAGTTGAACTCTTGTTCTGCTCAAACTCTCCAAGGTTACATCAACCTAGAACTGTCAAAAAGTGCTGCTGTTATAGCTTAAACAGCCTTAAATAAATTATTTTTCAGGATCGGGCATTTTATAGAAAACCAGAGTATTCAGCAGACAGTTATGCTACTTGTCCTCTAAGGGGAGATAACAGAAAGTAAAATAAAATATCTTGAAATGATAAAAATAAAGTCATGTGGATAAGCAAATTTAGTATCATTTTTCCTGAATTAATGAATCTGGCTGGATAATAATGAAATGCCAATGACAAAAAAGTGGCAGTAAACATATTGGAAAAATGCAATATAATGAAGAGATAATTAAAGATATTAGGCCAAGCAAACGATAGTTTAAAAAAAATAACTTTTGGGGGCGCCTGGGTGGCTCAGTGCGTTAAGCCTCTGCCTTTGGCTCAGGTCATGATCCCGGGGCCCTGCATCGGGTCCTCGTGGGGCTCTCTGCTCAGCGGGAAGCCTGCTTCCTCTCTCTCTCTCTGCCTGCCTCTCTGCCTACTTGTGATCTCTGTCAAATAAATAAATAAATAAATAACCTTTAAAAATTAAAAAAAAAAAAAACTTTTTTAAGATTTTATTTATTCATTTGACAGAGAGAGAGAGCATCAGCAGGAGGAGAAGCAGAGAGAGGGAGAAGCAGGCTCCCCCCTGAGCAGGAAGCCTGCCATGAGGTTCAATTCCAGGACCCTGGTTCATGAACTGAGCCAAAGGCAGACACTTAACTGACTGAGCTACCCAGGTATCCCTGATATCGAGTTCTTAAGCCCCTTTTTTTTGGAGGTTGGCTTAGTGAGGGGAAGCAGTAGTAAGCATTAAACACTTTCAATTAAAAAATAGTCAACAGTGACATAGGCGAAAGGGATTGAGTATACTTAACACGCTGAGCACTGGGTGATGTACGGAAGTGTTGAATCCTACACTGTACGTCTGAAACCAATACAGCCCTGTCTGTCAACTACCCTGGAGTTGAAGTTTTTAAATAATAAAAAATTAAAAGTAGCCAATCAAATCTTTGTGTAAATCTGTAAAAGAAGCAAAATATTGCTCTTAACACTAGGCAACTGGAGAATTATACACTATAAATTTCAACTTTTAATTTTGTTTCTACATGTTTGCTTTCCTTACTAAACTAGAATTTGAGTTCTAGTTTAGTAATGAATGCACAATTCCCTTTACTAATTTACTAATTTCTTGCTTCTCCAACTCCTTCTTTATCCTTAGTTCAAGTTATTCTTGAGTTAAGAGTTACATAATTCTATTTGCAAATGAACTGTAATCGAGGATTATTCATAAATGAATACATAGAGTGACAACTAAAGTTCTCAAGTTTCCCTGTAATTACTGAATTAAGAGAAAATATGTACATACTGTTCTGAGTACTTGTTCAATGATATTTTAATATTATACACAGGAGACAATTTTGTGTCATTAGACATTATTTGTAGCTTCTTAAAGTTATAATTATTACTAACCTCAAAACTATGCCCACCCTGAGAAAATCTTCCAAATTATTATCTGGGACTTCATTCTGAAACAAGATTAGTATTGTTTTTGGAAAACTGTGGCAAAGAGGCACCAGATCATAACGTTCTGGGTTGTTTGAGATGCTTTCATTTAGGCATATAAGCAGATCCCCATCTTCTAACAGTAAGAGACAAAGGGCCTTTCCCTGAATGTATATTTCTGAATCTAAGTCATAATGCTTCCGTATTTGTCTTTCCCGGTAAGTACAGTCGACATTTCAACAACAGGAGCACCGAGTGGGTGGGTCCACTTACGGGTGGATTTTTTTTTAGTAGAAAATACTGTAAAGTTTTTTCTTATGATTTACTTAACAACATTTCCTCTAGCTTCCTTTATTGTAAGACTACAGTATATAATGCATATAAACACAGAAAATATGTATTAATCCTCTGTTTATATATTATAATGCTTCCAATAATTGTAGGCTTTCAGTCGTTAAGATTTTGAGAAGTCAAAGTCATATATGGATTTCTTAATACAAACAGGATTTGGCACCCCCAATCCTCACCTGTATGGGCAAAGTTATATTACATATTATATATTGTATATTACATATTATATTATTACATCAAAATATTATATTATACTATACCTTAATAGATTAAAGTTATAAATTCTAGAATGGAATATGAAGACCTATTCTTTATAAATTCTTATTAGAAATATATATTTCACTTGTATTTTGGTTTTCCAAGTATTAAACCTCCATAGATTATTTGATAACCTTATTTTAAAATATTTTGTGACTTGTATATAATACTAGTTCATTTAGCATAGAAAGTTTACAAGATATACTTACAAATTTGTGTGTCAAGTTTTTATTCTTGTAACTTTTATAACAAAATTTATAAAATTATAAATTCAATAGATTGCATGTAGAATTTTAAATAAATCTTTCTAAGGAAAGGAAAATGATGTGGTACCTCCGTGGCTCAGTCATTAAGCAACTATCTTTGGCTCAGGTCATGACCCCAGCGTCCTGGGGTTGAGCCCAGCATCTGGCTCCCCGATCAGCTGGAGGCCTGCTTCTCCCTCTCCGACTCTCCCTTCTTGTGTCCCTCTCTGACTGTATCTCTTTGTCAATAAATAAATAAAATCTTTTTAAAAAATAAGGAAAGGAAAAGAATATTGGCTAGACTTTTTTTTTAAATTTTTTAATTTCTTTTCAGCGTAAGAGAATTCATTATTTTTGCACCACACCCAGTGCTCCATGCAATCCGTGCCCTCTATAATGCCCACCACCTGGTGCCCCAACCTCCCACCCCCCCGCCCCTTCAAACCCCTCAGATTGTTTTTGCAAAGGATTTTTACATACATAAACCTTGGTTAATTTAACATAGCATTCTGGTACACAAAAATCAAAAATTTAGTTTTCAATAACTGTTTCACCTCAATTTAGCTTTATTATCTTAAACAAAAATATTGTATAATACTACAGTGTTTTTCTTGTTTTTTACAACTTTAGCAAATAAGACTTCATAAATATACAGTCCTATTATACACATCAAATGATACTTAATTAGATACCCTAAATGACATCCAGTCTAATATCTTGAGAATAGGGTAAAATGTGTATTTTTATTTGGTAGTGATCTCAAGTATATATTACTGAGTGATATCAAATAGGGTATCACAACATAAGTGATTCTAACTTGCAGGAAATAGGTGACTTCCCATAAAATAATAAAAATGAAATATTAAATATTAAAAAACTCACAGATTATATAAAATATCTAAAGAAATAATTTATGTTTTTAAATATATAAATATATATTTTAAATATATAAAATGTTTTTAAATATATGAAAATATATAAAATTTTACATAAATTACATAAAATATCTAAGAAAATAATTTATGTTTTTAAATATATAAAATTTTATAACTTTTATAAGTAGGTCACCTTATTATATTTAATTTTTTATTTTTTCAGAATAAATTTGTATTTTTTTTTAAGATTTTATTTATTTATTTATTTGTTTGTCAGAGAGAGAGAGTGCAGGAGAACACAAGCAGGCAGAGCGGCAGGCAGAGGCAGAGAGAGAAGCAGGCTCCCCACTGAGCAAGGATCCCGATGTGGAACTAGATTCCAGGACCCTGGGATCATGACCTGAGCAGCAGCTTAACCAACTGAACCACCCAGGCGTCCCTGTATTGTTTATTATCACTACTTCTGTTCATCTATATATTTTCCAGTTGCTATAACTACTAGAAAGTTCAGCATTTTTTTAACCTTGATTGTTTTTGCCCATACTTACACATTTTTTAAATTTTTTTGTCGAAGTTGGCCTAGTGTGTGCATTTTTCCAATAGACATTTTCTACTAAAATTACCTGACTTTTTTTCATCACGATCTCTGATCTCATGGAGTCTGTTTTTGAACAGGTCCATTTCAAAACCTCCCAATGCATATGTATTATATTGTTTTATTTATTAAAATCCTAATAATTAATTTTTGGTGTTACTACTTCAACCACTGGGCTGAGAGTTTATCAAACATTGCCAAAAAAACTTATGAAAAAAAACTTTTTCATAATTATATATATGCCCTGAGTTTCCATCTACGAATGTCCTTTTTCAAAAGCTTCAGATTTTTGATTAAGATAATTAATGAATTGAGCAGTAGGGATAAAAGTAATCTAAATAAAATATTACCTAATGTTACTGACATATATAAAAGACTGCCCTAGAAGTAAATTATCATATGGCAAGTGAGAATTCAGATCCCTGCTGATCTCATTGTGACTTCACCAAAATAGCTGATGTATTGAAAGTCTTAAAATCTGCCATCTACATTTTTTATGTGGCTAGTCAATGGAAACTAGTTTAATATTTACACAGCTAAAGCTTATCCATGTGTTTTCAAAAAGAAATAGGTATGTATGTAATCCTTTCTAAATTTTCTTATCTTCTATAGAAGAATTTTTGAAATTTTCTTTTACTTCTCCCAACAATTTTATTTATTCTATTCAAATATATCATTGATTACTCGTTTCTGTTTTGTTTTTTCCAACTCTTTTCATCTTCATCACTGTTTATATGCTATGTACAACAATTTCTGAAATTTAAAACAGAACAAAATAAAAATTTCCTAGAAGCCTTTCCCTGTTTCCATGTTCCTTCCTTCTATTACGTCAGACATAGCACAACTTGATTGCATTTTCTATCCTAACTCTGTAGCATTGGTCCTCTTTAATCTTTTTTTTTTCTTCTTAAATATTGAGTAATTATTTTTGTGTTTAGTAAATCCAGGTTTTCCTTTCTTTTGCAATTACATCATAGATTGCATTCTGATTTGCACAGATGCTAAATATTTCCAAATTAGCAAATAATTAAAATGACAAAGTTATAACCCGTAATTTAAGAGAAGGAGAAAATATAGGGGCACCTGGGTGGCTCAGTGGGTTAAAGCCTCTGCCTTCGGCTGAGGTCATGATCCCAGGGTCCTGGAATCAAGCCCCGTATCAGGTTCAAGCCTGCTTCCTGCTCTCTCTCTCTCTGTCTGTCAAATAAATAAATAAAATTTTAAAAAGAGAGAGCGAGAGAGAGAAGGAGAAAATACACAGCTACATCATGCTTTTGGTGCAATTATTTATCTCTACTTGATTACTAATGATGACAGTAACTACAGTCATACGCTTTGATGACATCAAAAGTCATATATTTGAATTTTTGTTGTTGTTGAAATTTCTTATTCTATTGTCCAGTGTGATATGGCCTGGTAGAAACAGAGTGGAATAAATAGGTGGGAAAATTAGGTAAAACAAGAATATGTTCTGTTGTTGATAGAAAATGGCTCAAAAAAAAAAAAAAAAAAAAGGCTTGAGACATTGCCAGAAGGATTGAGAAATCAGAATTTTATGATGAACAAAGAAGAGAACAAGAGGAATAAAACCTATGAATGACAGCAAGGAAAGTCCCAGGAGAATACCAAATATAATACAAAAATGTAGTCCAGAATTACAAATGAGAATAGAGTATGGTGAGACATTGATGAGCTTTGAAGCTTGTGTGCCCAAAAGATCTGAGTGGTTCTATTGGTTCACCCTCTCATGAGTCTCTAATATTCTGGAAAAGTCTGAAAACAGCTTGCAAAGCCAACTGCCTCATGATGCCTTTATTAGGAATTCAAAGGATTCAGCTGTGTTGCTGAATATCAATATGTTTTTCTCATGGAACTAATTCAGGATAAAGTTACAGAACTATGTTTGACATTTGAGATTATTTGGATACTAAAGCACACAAAACTTAAAAATAGAGAAATAAATATGGTTCATGAGTCCCACATGCCATTTTTTAAAACAACTGGATCTGTTTTACTGATTCTCATTCAAAATCAACAAAGAGCCTATTTCAAACATTTCAATTTGTACCATACCTTTTATAAAATGAAAAACAAACATACACAAAAATAAACAAAAACAGTATCTTCCAAGGCAGGGTCCATTCAAAGGGACTAATTTGCAAATACGATAACAGCTATTTCACTATTCAGGATCTAAGGTTAAGCTGAAAAATTTATTCGCCACTCTTCCAGTGGTCAGCATTATAAGATAGCATCACTTGGTTTGTGAGTTTTCTTTCCTCACACATTAAACTTACTTTTCTCATGTCTTCCTGTTAGTACAGAGTAAACAGAATATGTTCACTTTACTGGCACAGTAGAATAAATACTAACTCAGATAAAAGAATAAGGCTAGGATAATGTTTTACTTTTTTATATTACTAAATCACAAGTACATTTGAAAACAGAGCTGAGATAGACTTCAATAATGTATGAGCCCTTGTTGTCTATGTTGAGGTAGACTAATGCTTAAAGCTTCCAATAGATGATTCTCTTTCTCTTTCTTAAAGAAAAACAAAACAAAGCGACATTTGAGCCTGTGAGTATGGGCTTTGTAATCCTAAATATGGTGATTTATCTTCTTTCATGGACACAAATTACATAGTAAAATTGTAAAGAATGGAAAGAAATATTTAAGTTGAGGATATGTATCAAAGTACTTTGAAAATGTTACTTTCTAATATGATACAAATATGACTTTCATCTTAAATATGATGTTGATTTTCAGAAATTTGTGGAAGGTCCAGCAATTTGCAATGTGCGGTGATAAACATCTTTCTTTGTCACAGCCAAGATACACGACAAACAAGGAATAATAGAGTAAAAAATAAATACACAAAACTAGGAATACTGTCTTGAAAAACATTTGCCATCAGAAGCAATAGATTTCAGAGTAGAACTTCTGCATCAGTCTATGACAGCAGGGTTTATATTCCTTTCTTGACTTATCCTTCTAACCTTATACTATAAAATTAGATTCTTACAAAATCAGAGCTCTAAAACCCTCCATTTTCCACTGTTCTTCCTTTCTCATTTTTAGTCTTTGCATCTAAAATGATCTGTGAAAGAATAAAGTTATACTTCAGCTGCTGCTGTGTTTAATCTATCAGCATTCAGACATCTCTCCAATGACATTATTCACAGAGTCAAGAAATAAATGCAACTTCAAAGCATGAAATCTGGTCTCTCTCTTTTAAAATATGATAACATTTTCAAAGGTGAAAGAGGTCTTCCTTGAAACTAGCAACTGATTTCATGCTGTACGTTCCTCATTTTATTTGAATTTGATATTAAATAGACGGGTGCACAACCATATCAAACACGATGGCCCTACTTTGTTAAAGTCAGACATATTAGAAAGCAAGGACCTATGCAATCATTATTGATCAGAAGATGACAATGTGTTACAACATTTATTGAGCACCTATTTTTATTGGACATTAGTGTCTAATATAATCTCCATAATTTCTCAATATGAATAAAATTGTAGTATATGGGAAAAAAAGGACAAGTCATGGATATGGAAAACTTCCTACTTTAATTCATGGCAGTTTCTAGTCAAATGATTTTGGCAAACTACTTCATATATCTCTTTCATTTTTCTGACTTTTAAGATGAGGGTATTAATCTACTTCACAGTCTATGAGCATTCAAAGAGTTATTTTATGATAATTTGCTATAAACCATAAGATATTAAACAATTATAAATCATTTGTAAAAGTCCTATCATAAGATAGTAAAATTATAGAATTTCAGAAAGCATGGCTATTCTTCAAAGTAAAGTTGGTCAGATACCTCGTTACTTAAAATAAATCTTTCTAATAGAATCATGAATATTGGGAATGAGACTGGCCATGGCCCCACTTACTCATAGAGCAGAGGTTCCAAGCCAAGAAGACCACAGTACCAACCCCCTTGGTGCCCACTCACTGAGCAAGAGAGCCTTTCCAGGAAAACAGCCTCAGTGCCATGGCACAGGATATTGTGCAAGAAGAAAGCAGGCTTTAGAGATGCAAATTATTCAGCTCAGCCTAAAGGGACTGCCTCTGTTTGAAGAAGAGAATGAGGAACCCCTTCTTAGGGTACTGTCCCAAAACAGTGGAGATCTTAGTGAAGAACAGTTACAAGAAGGCTGATAGCTCCATGATATAAAGAATAGGCAGAAAAGCTAGAAGTTTAACAGAAATTACTGGGGGTGGGGTGGGGTGGGGTGGCTGGCTAGAGAAATCCTCCTGGGTTCACAGTCAACCCTGGGGATCTAAAAGCCTGTGCAAATGTCCTATGTTAGACTCACTCCAGAGCAATCAGAAAAGGATACAGAGCTGACTTGAAAACACACAAACCCATCAACACAGACAAGAGGATTTATTGGTACCAAGGGCTTAAAGTACCTTTGAGCAGAGTCTGAACATTAACTCACTTGACCTAGGACCCACTTCTTGGAAGGCAAGCTTAAAAATAAAATCACACATAGCCCTGGAAGTCTTAAAAAGTCTTTCAGTAACCAAGGATGTACTCTTTGATATCCCAAAAGAGAACTTTCAATCTAAGAGTCCTTGGCTAAATATGGGAGCAAAGAAAGAAAGAGAGAGAGAGAAAGGAAATGAGAGAGGGAGGAAGGAAGTAGGATCAGGGACCAGAGTTACCATATGACCCAGACATTCAACTTCTAAATATATTCCTCATGAAATGAAAAGACACACTCATCCAAAAATCTGTCCAATATGGATCGGATATCATTTATATTACCTAAACATGGAAACAATTTGTTCATCACTGGATATATTAATAAATAACATGTAAGTCAAATGTGGTATATCCATACAATGAAATATTATTCAATAATAGAAAAAGAAATAAATGAATAAAACATGTTTCAACATAGATGCAACTTAAAACCTGGTAACTCTGTATTTAAATTCTTAAGAAACTGCCAAATTGGGTCACCTGGGTGGCTCAGTGGGTTAAAGCCTCTGCCTTTGGCTCAGGTCATGATCCCAGAGTCCTGGGAACAAGCCCCACATCAGGCCCTCCTGTCAGCAGGGATCCTGCTTCCTCCTCCCTCTCTGCCTGCCTGTCTGCCTACTCTCTCTCTGTCAAATAAATAAATTGAAAGAAAGAAAGAAAGAAAGAAAGAAAGAAAGAAAGAAAGAAAGAGATAGATAGAAAGAAAGAGAGAGAGAAAGAAAGAAACTTCCAAATTGTAGGATTGGGTTATTCAGTAGGAGCAAAAATATTCCAATTAGATTGTTGTAATGGCTTCACAACTCTATGAACATACTAAAAAGCACTGGTTGTACACTTTAAATGGGTGAATTATATCTTAGTAATACCATTTTTAAAACATGAGCACGTGGTAAAATCAATGCCAAAATGTGCCAGGAGTTAACACTGAATATTGAATCAGTAGGATTAGATATAAAATGTCTTCATAAGTGAAGCTGGAATAGACTTATTTTTGCCATTTCTGTCCTTTCGTGTTTCATTCCTAAAAACACCTCTCCAGCCAAAACTCAACACCTAAGAAATGCCATAGTGGTATTTTGACTTGGTGACTCTGTCCCTAGGTGCCATTGATTTGGTCAGGGACAAACTCCTACTCTACTAGAGAGTCCATCAGTGGACAAACAGGCAGATTTGTTTTCTTGAAAATTTCAATGGAGAGACACATAATTTCCAGTAAGTTCATGTTGACATGCAGCTTGAAAAGCCATTTTAAAGGCATTTTAAAACTTAACCTCTGTAGTTGGCTATTGCAAAGAAAACTGTTGGCCAAACAGAAGCCCGTGTCTGGAGTAGACATGAAGAGCTAAGCAGAGAAGATGAACTGAGGCTGGGGTGGCACAGAGAATGACACAGAGAGAAAGAAGAAATGCACCGTTGCTTAGGTCACTGTGGACTTCCTACTTCAATGTCTGCTCACCATTGCTTCAAGTCTGCATTTTTTTTTTTTTTTCTTAAAAAGTTTCCACACATTCCACTAAACTTAACACAGCTTCGGGGAGTACTGGTTCTTAGCAACAAAGGAACTCTATAAGAAAATCAAAATTGATGACAAAACTTAGCTTATAAGTAAAAGACTGTCAGAGATGAAGACGTGACTGTGGAGATGCGTGGGCTGGACTTAGCGCCTGGTCCAGACGTGAAAGTAAACCGTCTCTGATATGATGTGCCAATAAAGGTCCTTAATCCGGAAAAGTTGCGTACCCATGCCTGTGATGATGACAGATCCTAGAGGACTTAGTTACCAAAAGCAGAAAACATTAATGTTTCTATAACTGAAAACAGAGTTGATATATATTTGCAATTCAGGTTTTGAAAAGATATGTTGTCAGCAAAGTGAATTTCATCTAGAAATGCAAGGGCCAAATCATAATATTTAACTTGCTAAGGGATAGCTGGAACTGTTTAGAATTAAGAATATGCTGTTTCAATATTCAATGGCAAGTTTTATCTTCTGTATGTTTATTTGTCATGGGGACTATCAACACATAACAAAGTAAAGCTCTGCCCTTAATTTGATCTTCATCAAAGGTCCACTATTTGAATGTTTTGGTGCTTAATTCTTCAACCTTTTGGATAAAGGCAAAGGCAAACTTATCTCCAAAGTCTCTAAGAGGGCACAGTCCTCAGACAATAATCTTAAGAGTAGAATTCTATGTAGTCTGCTTATCAGTCTTTACAAAGATTTCCTTTTTGTACCAGGGCATCAGGGAGAACCAGAAAAATGTTAATACATAATAACAAAATACTATTTAAAAATGGAAAATGAGATTTGAATAGTAATTTAGAATCTGTGCAATGTCAAAGACATCCCCAAGAGTAATAGACGAAAATAAACAAGCCCTTTTGTAACATAAAAATTCCTCACGAGACACTGTCATTAGAGAGATTATTACCAGCGTTTTTTCTTTTCTCTTCATATTCAATAAAAACTTAACATTCGCTGGGTTAATGTTGCACACAATAAACTGTAAAATAAGAATTTACAGTAATAGCAGAAGCTACATAAAATTTGTTTGTGATGCTGTATAGTATATATAGGCTCTGGAGACTTGTAAACTTTGGTCTTTCCAGAATTCGCTGAAAAAGAGCAGTGTTCAGACTGATGCACATAACATTGCATGCAAAGGATTAGGACACTTTCTTAGCACATTTTTCCTGGTGTGATGACAGTTTTTAATTAGCTTTGAAGCTATTTGGTTTTTTAACATATGAGAAAATTTTACAGTCAAATTAATAATTCAATATTCAAAGTAAAGAGTAAATTTGGGCTGAAACATTCTGTCTTCTTAATTTGTGTACACATACATACATTTTTCAAGTGTTGTATTTTAACGGGTAAATCTTTCTAAACTGGCATTTGGCTTCACTGGCTCATGAACGCTTTGAAAATATATAAAAACTATGTGTGCATATATATATATTTGTCTCCAATTGTGATGTGTGTTTATTACACTCTCAAAATAATCCTTAAGTCAAGAAAGTTGAGAGAATCAATACTCTAAATGTTGCTAACAATGTGAGGTAAAAGGTATAATTTGAAAAAACACTTTTTAAACTTTAACCATGTTCTGGAAAAAAAAATAGTAAGAAAAAAAGCCACCAAAAACAGAAAAACAGGTTCCCTGTGTATTTTCTATTTAAATGTCACATGTTCCAAATGTTAAATCTATGAACACAATTTATCATTGATGCTTTGACATTGTTATACTGATGATGGCCTTTAAAAATACTTTGCTTAACTAAATCCATCCTGTTAGAGAAATGCTTAGTCAAATTATAATGTCCTTTTGCACTGAGAAGAGACAGTCATAAATCATCTCTAGTAAAACAAACATTTCTCAGCAACCTTTCCATTTTAATTAATAATGAGGAAGATAATTCTGTTCAGAGGATAACATGATAACTTTGTCTCTAGAGACCATGAAATTCTTTTTTAACAAGACTCTTTGAAAGAAATCTATCCATCTGTCCATCCATTCACTGACCCATTGAACGCTTATTTTACTCATATATACCATGTTCAAGTCTTTACAGTTATTTAAAAATAATTTTGAACTCTTGTAATGTGACAGCACTGGGAAATTTTCTTAAAAGATTTTATTTATTTATTTGAGAGAGATCACAAGGAGGCAGAGAGGCAGGCATTGAGAGAGAGAGAGATGGGGAAGCAGGCTCCCGGCTGAGCAGAGAGCCAGATGCAGGACTTGATCCCAGGACCCTGAGATCATGACCTGAGCTGAAAGTAGAGGCTTAACCCACTGAGCCACCCAGGTGCCCCTGCACTGGGGATTGAATAGTAAAACAAAACAAAACAAAAGAAAACAACAACATTATTTTCCACCTGAAATTTATATTCTAATGAAAGCAATAGATATTTATCCAATAGTTAAATAGGTATATAATTCCATATTGTCATAGAACACTTGAAAAAAAATATAGGATCTCTAGGAGTATATGAGAGGAAGACTTATCTAGAGGCAGATTTTATAACAGAATTTATAACTGATTTTTTCAAATAAAGAAAAATCCACTAAAAAATTGACCCAAAGAAGTTACATAATTTTAAAAAATCCAGTGCTAAACAACATAGTTTTTTTGTGTGTGTACTTTCTTTGGTTTCTGCAGCCTTATTTGTTTTATACTTGGTTGTTTTGGCTGATAATGATAAGATTCATTTTTACTGAACTTGTTTAGGAAACCTATTAACTTGTGAGCTAATCATTGTGGCCAGGAGAATTAAATGTGCTATTTGCAAATTGTGAATGAAGACAGGAAGTTTTCAAAGAAGACTCGCAAGATTCTTGTTCCTACACCATACTTCAGTACATGATGTCAACTATCACTTATTTAAAAAAAAAAAAAAAGGAATTTTTAAAAAAAGAAATAAAAAAGGAAATTCAACAAGTACAAAATAGTATAAGGATAAGAGGATCATACATTCACTTTTTTGAAATTCTGAGGATAAAGAGCTCATCATAGTCCTGAGGGGAGATGTTGAATGGGTAGTTGTCTTTAGCTGCATGAAGTTCGGTGGAGTAGAATCAGGAAAATAGACTTGGGGATCATAAATGAATACGTAAAACCATAAACTGTGGGCATTATAAAATCATGTGAGTAAAGATTGGAGCAGAAGAGGGACCTAGGATTGAGTCTTAAGTCTAAGACATAAAAGCCAGATGGAGATGGTGGTCAAGAGATTTAGTGTTAGCACTGAAGGCACTGAAAACTTGGCTATCTACTCCACACAAGGGAAAGTGGAAGCAGAGACAAGAGGGAGTCATGAATATGCAGTTTCAAAAGGATAAAGTTGAAGTTCCTTGAAGAATGGTTTTGGTGAAAGTAGTTAGAAGATAAGTTAGAAAGCTGTAGTTAGAGGGATATGCCTTTGATGTTAAGATACGTCCATATGACTTTTTGTATGTAAATGTACATATACACGGGCAATAGCAAGATATTTAATAGCTGGTAACAGAGGATCTTGGAGGCCACCTGTGGTGCAAACATCTATGCTTTAGTTGTTGGACTGAAGGGACCTAGAAGGCAGAGAACAAAGTAACTCCTCAGTAATATCTGAGGAATATTTAAATATTTTTTAAATATTTTATTTATTTATTTGACAGAGAGAGAGAGAGAGAGAGATCACAATTAGGAAGAGAGGCAGACAGAGAGAGGAGGAAGCAGGCTCCCTGCTGACCAGAGAGCCTGATTTGGGGCTCGATCCCAGGACCCTGAGATCATGACCTGAGCCAAAGGCAGAGGCCCTAACCCACTGAGCCACCCAGGTGCCCCATATTTAAATATTTTAATAGTAAATCCACAAGATTTTAGGAACAAGCAAAACTGTACCTCTACCACTTGTACAATTTCTATATAATCAGAACTTTTTCATGATCATTGTTAAAAACAACACTTAAACCAGGTCTTTGAGTCTTGCCTATGATGTCTCTGAATGTGTTAATCATACCTACAATGCCATAACAATATATTTTGTAAAACTTTATCATTATTCCAAATATATTTGTAATCCCTAATATACAGTCAGTAAATACTCAGTTCTTCAAGCATGGTCATTTTCATCATTTTCATTTAGCAACCTCAAACCTTTTTTTAATAGGTTCTCGTGATTTAGGTATCAAGTGTTTGTCATAACCTTTTCTAGTTCAAATGTATCCATTATTTTATATAAATTCAATATCCACAAAACCATACTTTTATTACAGCAATTTGATTCCTTAACTCTAATTACGTTTCCTTCATTCAGTTTAGGCCACCTACATATCTACACATACACAAGTGTGTAGTATCTCAGATACTAGTCAACTTCTAAGGTATGAAAGAAATCATATTTTTACCAAATACCTATTTAATCCTTTAATTACTTCCACTAAACCTCCTCTCATACCTGTATTTATCTCCTGGTTTCTATCCTTCTCAGTCTGATTTTCTGTTCTTAATTGCCCTAAACATCTCATTTCATAATTTCAAAGACTCTCATCTTCCTAGTCATTCCCCATTGTCCACCCTGTGTCCTCTGCCTCAGCTGCCTATAAAATGTCAGCTCTCCACAGAGGGGATGTCTTGGCCACTCTTTTTTTTTTTTTTTTTTTAAAGAGTTTATTTATTTATTTGACAGACAGAGATCACAAGTGGAAGAGATGCAGGCAGAGAGAGAAATGAGGAAGCAGGCGCCCTGCCAAAGCAGAGAGCCCAATGTGGGACTTGATCCCAGGACCCCGGGATCATGACCTGAGCTGAAAGCAGGGGCTTTAACCCACTGAGCCACCCAGGCGGCCCATTGGCCACTCTTATACTTGTATACAGATCCCTTCATGAAAAGACAGGAAAAAAAAAAAAAAGCCACACTTGAAAGTCATGGCCTCTAAACTTGTCACAATTTTGCCTTACTTGGAAATGTTTAGTCATTTTTTTTTATTCTTGAAAAAAAAGAATTATTTTCTTTAATGTTTATTTAAATCCACTTATCAAATATAATAGATAATTTTATAGTGCTATAATAACTTCAAAAATAAGAACTGCCTTTCTCCACATAGCTTAAAAATTAAACATTATTGATAATTAGGTCCTTGCATGTCTCTCCTCAATCCTATTTCCTTCTGTTCCCCAGAAGTGGACAAAATTCCAAATTTTATATTCATGTTAGCTTGTTTTTATTTTTAGTTTTGCCTCATATCTGTGGATTACTGGATTGCATATTTTAAAATTTAATATAAATAAAATAATTACAGACATTTTCATTTCTTTTGTCTCACTATTGTCAATTACATTATGTTTTAAGATTTTTCTACATATCAGGAGCTGTGAAAGGTCTGATATTTTTAGCCTACTTGCTAACTGACGGCTAGTCTGTTACAAGTTCAAAGATCTGGCAGAGAACACAGATGACCCCTTGGTAGAGACAAAGGAATCGATGACTCCCCGCACAGTGAGCAACATGACCTTCCTGCTCTCATGGGTGCATCTTGCCCCCACGCGCCCTGTGGGGTGACATGGGTCAAGGTAAGGTGGATGTGGCATACACATAAGTCTGTGTCAGAGTGGAAGAACCCAGAGCTTAGGAATCCATAATCTTTGAAAAAAAGGCTGCAGGCAAGCCTGTTTAAATTTTACCCCAAATGGAGACATTATCTTTATGATCTTAGACAGTAAACAAATATGCCCTCTACCTGAAATACACTCTAGTTGCAAAGCTGTTTGCTCTGTAAACGTCTTTGAAATGATAGTTATATAAGAGTGTAGAAACCTCAAGGAGGATTATCTCCCAACCATACATTCATGTACGTAGATGCCATTCACTTATTTGCATGGTATGGTAGTCCTGTGCATAAACAGACCATATTGATTTATTAACTGAGTTGCTTTCAGGTTGTTAATATAGCAGAGATATCAATTAGTGAATTTACTGAATGGAAGGGCATGCTTATCTTTATTTTCCTTTTTTAAGATTTATTTATTTATTTATTTGACACACAGAGATGACAAATAGGCAGAGAGGCAGGCAGAGAGACGGTGGAAGCAGGCTCCCTGCTGAGCAGAGAGCCCAATGCGGGGCTCGATCCCAGGACTCTGGGATCATGACCTGAGCGGAAGGCAGAGTATTAACCTACTGAGCCACCCAGGCGCCTTGCTTATCTTTAAATTTAAGAGATGATACTAAATTAATTTCAAATTGGTTGAACTAATTTACATAATCAACAAGCCGTGTTTAAGATTCCCACTAATCATATCCTCTCTTGGTGTTATGCTTTATAAATTTTTGCAAAATGATGGTGGGTGCAAGAGCCCATTTTGACTTGGACTTGCATTTCAATTACAATCTTGATTTTTTTTTAAATGTTGATATGCCATTTGTGTTTTCTACAAGACACTTCTTTATATCACTTGAAGATTCTATTCTACTTGATATTTGTAATGTGTTGGATTAAAGTTAAGGAAATGTCCATGTGTATTTATTTATGTTAATTTGTATATAATTTGTATATATGGTTGTATCTGTATCTAACCACATGATCATGTTTTGCTTATAGGTATCACAAATTTCCTTTGCAAGAGGTTATTAAATTTAGCGTGATATAATTATAAATCTAACATTTTTAAGGTATTTTTTTGTACCACAAGGTTTTAAATATGTATTTTTTTTTCCCTATAAAAGTTTAGCCCTTTAAACTTTCAGGCTACCTGGAACTGACTATGGACAGAGGATCCAATTTAATAATTTTTCCTTATGGATATTAAACATTCCTAACACATTTTTCAGTATTTTTTTTCCTACTGATTTTCATTGCTTCTTCATCATATATTAATTTTTCATGTACATGTGGAAAAATTTCTGAGTCTTCCATTCTGTACCATCAACGAATTAGTCTATCTGCATTTTTATTACTATAGGTTATTATACAGCTATAGGTAACATAGTCTTATTATTGTATTTTCAAATAGATTATAATTATTACTATAGGTATTGTACCTATAGTACAATATAGTACAAAAATATAGATTATAATATATTATTCTAATAACAGTGTGCAGCCGCTAATGTCTTGGCTCAATTTTTGTTTTGAATGTTCTTTTTTTTTTTATTTTTAAAAATGGCTTCCTTCCTAGTATTTGCCCCTTTGTCTACATAGCTTAATGACCAGCCGGCCAATGATTCAGCAGACATTGTGCTCAAACAACAAAAGCCAGCATCTTCTGCTAATGGATCTGTGCCAGGGTGAGAAAGCACATTCAGATTTTAAGGCTGGTCAGGGCTTGGCCCGCTCTGACTTCTTTGCACATGGGCTGAGCTAGAAATATGCCTGTTTCAACCATGATCATAATCTCAGTAGACCCACCCCTTTAGCCCTCCCTTACCTGTTTCTGAAATATTTTTCACTTTGATAAAAAATGACAATGGGTGTAGGTTTTGCCCAGTACTCCAAAGAGAAAGCTTCCTTCAAAGACAGAAAAAAAGATTATGGCCTTTAAAACCTTCCCGAATTTGGAAGAATCTCCCATTTAATTTACCAGGGGTGAAGAATTCAAGGGTGGGTAACAGGAGAGAGGGAGAAACTCCAGCCCAGCATATCACAGACTGCCATTATTTTTCCTGGAAGTTCAGCAAGTTCTCAAAAGTAAAGTCTGCTTAGGTTGTATCTTTGGTCATTTCCAAGAGTGCTATTTTATTTTGATTTATTTATTTTTAATTCACTTTAATTTTTAACTGTGGTGGTGGGGGTGGTGGGGTTAACTTTGGTTCAACTTGATAACTACCTTCTGGGCAAAAATTTTGCTTCCACCCTGCCCCTCCCCTTAATATTTGCTCTATGCTGTTAGGAAGAAGAAAAAAAATGTGAATCTAACCAGAAATACTTTTTAAATTTTTAATTTATTTATTTATTTATTTATTTTTTGTATTTATTTGACAGAGAGAGAGATCACAAGCAGGCAGAGAGGCAGGCAGAGAGAGAGGGGGGAAGCAGGCTCCCCACTGAGCAGAGAGCCCAATGTGGGGCTCGATCCCAGGACCCTGAGATCATGACCTGAGCCGAAAGCAGAGGCTTAACCAACTAAGCCACTCAGGTGCCCTTAAATGTACATTTTATTATCATTTCACTTTTTAAAGTATTGCTAATATGACAAATGTCATGTTAAGTCCTTTATTTGGAAATAGTCTTAATCATAAAAATGATGACAAATTTCATTATATTGTAGGAAATTTTGCCATTCTTTTTTTTTTTAAGATTTTTATTTATTTATTTGACAGAGAGAGAGATCACAAGTAGGCAGAGAGTCAGGCAGAGAGAGAAGGGGAAGCAGGCTCCCTGCTGCGGGGCTCGATCCCAGGACACTGAGATCATGACCTGAGCGGAAGGCAGCGGCTTAATCCACTGAGCCACCCAGGCGCCCCTTTTACCATTCTTTATAGCCAGAATACCTCTTAGAAACATTTACATTCATGTATTTTCTGTAAAAGATACCATTCTTTTGAAACATATCATTGCCTTAAATAGAGATATTTTCTGAAATTATTCAACTTTCTAACACAAACTTATAGAAGTAGACCTTCCTACTCATCTGGAGGTTATCATTTATTTTCATCTTTGATGAAGAAATGTTCATTCGCATCATTATCTTTTTCCCTAGTCCATGAATCAAGATCTATCCAGGTATGTAGTTTTCCAACTACTATTGTTCATGATTAATTTGATCTCATTCATCTTTCATTTACATGTTCAACAGCTCTGCCATGGAGAGTGGGACGCGTTGATGGGCACAGTTCCCAAATGCATTTTCTACCCCTCATAAGGTTTTACATTTGAAGTTCTGCTGACCCGAGTCATACTGCTACTGTTTTGTCCACTTATTGTAGGGAAAGGATGTCCGTCCTGGAAAACCAGTGTCTCTCTCTTTAGTTCTTATTACGTTAACAAATGAAGTTGAGGTTAAAAAAAAAAAAAAATCGGTTACATGTAAGGTAGAGAGCAAGTATGAGCTTTTGTATTCAGGCAAACTTAAGTCCAAATCCAAATCTTCTATCTGCTCTTGGATATTCTGAAAATTGTGATCTCCACAAAATTTGATTTCTTTGTAAAATTGGGCTCATACTTTCTACAAGGCTTGCTATAAGATTTCAGTTAAATAATGCAGAGCATAGTTTAAAACACAAGATAGAGATTTAACACCGTTAGCTTTTACTGATTTGCATAAGGAACTCTTTTCCTGAAGAGACTATCTATCCCAGAACACTATGTGTGATTGCCGGTCCATCTCAGTCTCTCATCTGCTACATAAGGAATTGGAGTCACTGAATGTGGACCACTACTTGAGCAATTCACAGTGATTTTTACATCATAAGAAGGATCCAGCAGAATTTAAATTAGTACAATCCCTGGGATGCCTGGGTGGCTCAGTCAGTTAAGTGTCTGCCTTTGCTTCAGGTCATGATTCCAGCATCCTGGGATCGAGTCCCTGTTGGGCTCCTTACTCAGCAGAGAGCCTTTTCCCTATTCCTATGTCACTCCCTGAGCTCATGCTATCTCTCTCTCTCTCTTTCTGACAAATAAATAAATAAAGTCTTAAACAAATAGTTAATACAATCCCTGTGTCCATGTTTTAGGTATAGTGCAGCCTAGCAAGGGTCAGGGCTTAATTATTTCCTAGATGCCTGTGTAGTTCTATTTCAGGCTAGAGTCTCATCAACACTACAACATGTGGAAATATTCTACTCAGAATTAAAATTTTTCATTGGGAGTGCTGTTGTAAATATCAATCTTATTCTGTGTTGGTGACCATATAAGTGGGATAATATAGAAAGGGACATAAGATCCACAAGATGTTACATTAGCCAAAGTAGACATCTTGGACATTCAGAATTGTCTTCTACAACTTTTGTAGAAGGATGCTGGGAGAGAAGTGGTCTACCTTAGAAACAGAAACTATAAATGCAATGTAAGCCAGAGCTGCTTATCTGCATCTTCTCTGTCTGTAAGAAGGATGAAACGTCACACAGAGTTGTAATGTAGAATGAAGACATACTAAAAATCTTAATATCTTTGATTCACCAATACCTGAAGTTGGCATCCCCTTTCATTTTCAATTATATGAATCCACTGATTCTTATTTGTCTTTTTGTGATTTGCATTTTATTTAAGCTGTTTTTATTTTTTATAGATTTTATTTTAAAGATTTTATTAATTAAATATTTTAATTATTTATTTGACAGAGATCATAAGTAGGCAGAGAAGCAAGCTGAGGGAGAGAGGGGGAAGCAGGGTCCCTGCTGAGCAGAGAGCCCAATGCCAGGCTCTATCCCAGGACCCTGGGATCATGACCTGAGCCAACGGCAGAGGCTTTAACCCCCTGAGCCGCCCAGGCACCCCTAAGCTGGTTTTAAATAAAAGATTACTAAGGTCAGAAAATAAGCATGGTATGAACTCAATCTTTTATATTTGTTGAGGCCTGATTTATGACCCAGCATGTGATCTATTTGAAGAATGTTCCATGTGCACTTGAAAAGAATGTGTATTCTTCTGTTTTAGGATGTGATGTTCTGAATATATCTCTTAAGTCCATCTGGTCCAGGGTATCATTCAAAGTCAATGATTCCTTGGTTTTCTGTTTAGATGATCTGTCCATTGCTGTGAGTGGGGTATTAAAGTCCCCTACTATTATTATATTAGTATCAATGAGTTTCTTTATGTTTGTTATTGTTTAATACATATGGATGCTCCCAAGTTGGGGGCATAAATATTTATAATTGTTAGATCTTCTTGTTTGATAGACCCCTATATTATAAATAGTGCCCTTCATCTCTTGTTATAGTCTTAGCTTTAAAATCTAGTTGTTCTGATATAATTATGGCTACTTCAGTTTTCTTTGGTGTTTATGAGCATAATATTTGGTTGCCTATCCCCTCACTTTCAATCTGGAGATATCTTTAGGTCTAAAATGAGTCTCTTGTGAGGAGATATAGATGGGTCTTGCTGTATTTGTTTGTTTGTTTGTTTGTTTTTTAATCCATTCTGATACTCTATGTCTTTTGACTTAAGCATTTTTTGTCTACTTATATTCAGAGTGAGTATTGATAAATAAGAATTTAATAGCATTGTTAACCTGTTAAGTTGTTTTTTGGAAGATTTTCTCTCTTCCTCTCTAGTCTTTGTTACTTTTAGTTTTTCCCATTCAAAGAGTTCCCTTTAATATTTCTTGCAGGGCTGGTTTAGTGGTTATTGACTTCTTTAGTTTTTTTTTTTTGTTGTTGTTGTTGTTGGGAAAGTTTCTTATCTCTCCTATACTGAAAGATAGCCTTGCTTGATAGAGTATTCTTGGCTGTGTATTTTATTCAGTTCAACTCACTAACTATATCATTTCACTCTTTTCTGTTCTGTCACCTTTCTGTGGAGAGATCTGGTGCTAACCTTATTTGTTTTCCCTTGTAAATTAGGGATTGCTTTTAGGATTCTTCCTTATCTCTGTATTTTGCAAATTTTACTATGGCATGTCTTGGTGTTGGCCTACTTATTTGATTTTAGTTGATGGGAATTCTCTGTGCCTCCTGGATTTGAATGTCTGTTTCCTTCCCAGATTAGGGAAGTTTTAAACTGTAATTTGCTCATATAAGCTTTCTGCCTTTTTTCCCCCACTCTCTTCTTCAGGACTCCTATGATACAGATGTTATTGTGCTTTATGGAGTCACTGAGTTACCTAAGTCTACATTCGTGATCCAATATTTTCCTTTCCCTCTTATTTTCACCTTCATTATTTTTCACAGTTTAATCTTCTGTGCCACTTATTATTCTGTATCTTCCAAACTTGTGCTTATTATATCCATCCAGTCTGTTTCACATCACAGCTATAGCATTTTTTTTTTTTTTAATTTTAGCCTAACTAGATTTTAGGTCTTTTATCTCTTTAGTAAGAGACTCACTGGTATTTTTTATGCTTTTCTCAAGCTAAGCTAGTTTCCTTATGACTGTTGCTTTACATTCTGGATCAGGGATATTACTTGTATCTGTTTCAATTAGATCCCTGGTGGTGACTTTTTCTTGTTCTTTCTTTGGGATAAATTCTTCCATCTTGGCACTTTGTCTAGGTCTTTGTCTCCTCTGTGTTAGAAAAGCCTGTTATGTTTCTTGCTGAAGTGATGACTTTATTTAGAAGAGGCCATATACTGTCCAGGACCTGGTGCTTCAGGAAATTGTCCAGTGTGAAGAGTTTTAACTAAGTGTTCTCTGGTCTGTTTGTTAACAGAGGTCTTCTCCTATTTCCACTAGAAATGAAGCTTTGGAACACTCTATGATCAGTAGACTTGGTGCCTACAGGAAGTTTGTGCTGATCTTCTTGGGAAAGGGTCTGCTGCTTTGGTTCTCAGACACACTTGCCCTAGGAAAGAAGTACCTAGAGAGTGCAGGGGTGGGAGGTATGGGTGGTCAGAGGTTGATGTAAGCAGATCAGTCCTCCGCTGTTGTGGTGTTCTGCACACTGACCAATCTATGCTGATGGGTGGATAAAAATGGGGCCAGCCATCCCTTTCATCCCCAGAGAGGGGAGTTCACACCCACCACTGCCTGGGAAGCTCCAGAGAAGAGTAAACAATCTCCTCTCATATGTGTCAGGCTTCCCTCATATCCCTGCCCTCACTCTATCTCTATCTGGGCATTTGCTCAACTGACAGAAGACTGTACCTGTTTCTTTTTCTCAGGCATACCAGCTGAGTTTCAAAATTCTAAATTTTAAGGACCCAGCCATAGCATGAATGCACTTTGGTCCTCACAGGGAGGGTTTTACCACAGGGGTTGGTGAGATTTTTCCCAGAAGAGCAGTCACACCAAAATGCAGGAACTTGGAGTTTAGGGGGAAATGCAGCAAAAAGTCCAGTCTAGGTTAGTTCCCTTAGCAGGTATCTATACGTAAGGATCAGGCGAGTGCAATGGTGCCCACTGGCTCTTTTGTCTCCTGAGAGGCAATGCCACCTTTCCTGGATGCATTCCAAAAAGGGGGAGACATCTCTCCCAGTGCATCTCCAGGGATCCTCAGCTTGCGCTCTCTGTTCCTGGGCCTCTTCCCTCCTTCGCTGCAGGATCACCACTGCACCCACTAAGCTCTGCACCAGCCACAGCAAGGGCTTCCAAAACTCTCATCTTTGAGCTCCAAATGTTATAAAAATTCACCATAGTCAGCCCCTCTCCATTTCCCAGTCAATGGTTTAGGGGAAGAGTTTTTCTTGTGTGATCCCCTGTGCATGGCTCTCTCTCTCTCCCGCTCTCTCTTCTACTTCTCCATGATCAGGACTGCCTCCCCTCTGAAGCACCCATGATACTTTTCTCTCCCAAATCACTTCTCTACCCCTCCTACCTTCCATAATGTGGCCTCTTCTCTCCCTCTAGTTTTGTAGTTTATGTTGTTGTCCTCAGAGCAATTATATCAAATCATTCTGAACACCCAAGTAGTTGTATCAAACCACAACAGATCTGGATAGCCAAAGCAATCTTGAAAAAGAAAAGCAAAGCTTGAGGCATCACAATTCTGGACTTCAAGCTCTATTACAAAGCTGTAGTCATCAAGACAATACAGTACTGGCACAAAAGCAGACACATAAATCAATGGAGCAGTATAGAAAGCCCAGAAATTGACCCACAATCATATGGTCAACTAATCTTCAACAAAGCAGGAAAAAATATCTAATGTAAGAAAACGTCTGTTCAACAAATGCTGTTGGGAAAACTGGGCCACTTTCTTACAGCATACACAAAAATAATTTCAAAATGGATTAAAGACCTCTATGCGAAACAAGAAACCATCAAAATTGGAGAACACAGGCAGCAACCTCTTTGACATCAGCTCTAACAACTTCTTACTAGACAGGTCTCTGGAGGCAAGGGAAACAAAAGCAAAAATTAACTATTGGGACTTCATTACGATACAAAGCTTCTGCAAGGTGAAGAAAACAATCAGCAAAACTTAGAAGAAACTTACAGAATGGGAGAAGATATTTGCAGATGACATAGCTTATAAAGGGTTAGGATCCAGAATTTACAAAGAACTTATCCAATTCAACACCCAAAAAAACATAGAATCCCAGTTAAGAAATGGGCAAAAGACAGGAATTGACATGTTTCCATTGAAGACTTACAGATGGCTAATAGACACATGAAAAGACGGTCAACTTTACTCATCATTAGAGAAATATAAATCAAAACCACACTGAGATACCACGTCACACCTGTTAGAATAGCTAAAATTAACAGCACAGAAAATGACAGATGTTGGCTAAGATGCAGAGATGGGGGAACCCTCTTACACTGTTGGTGGGAATACAAATTTGTGTAGCACGGTGGAAAACAGTATAGAGGTTCTCAAAAAGTTAAAAATAGATCTAACCTGCAATCCAGCAATTGTACTACTAGGTATTTTCCCAAAAGACACAAAAATACTGATTCAAAGGGGTACATACACCCTTTAGCATACAGCAGCACTATCAACAATAGCCAAATTATGGAAAGAGCCCAAAAGTCCATCAAGTGACGAATATATATACACAGATACACACACACATGTATACATGTAGACACACAAATACACACACTCATATATACATATATATATATATATATATACACACATGAAAAATGCACACACAGTCAATGGAATATTACTGAGCCATTAAACAGGATATTGCTATTTACAATGACATGAATGGAACTAGAATGTACGAGGCTAAGTGAAATAAGTCAGTCAAAGAAAGACAAATACTGTATGATTTTACTCATTTGAGGAATTTAAGAAACCAAACAGATCAACATAGGGGAAGGGGAAAATAAGAGAAGAAAGAGAGGAAAACAAACTATAAAAGACTTAACTATAGAGAACACACTGAGGGTCGCTGGAGGGGAGGTGAACAGGGGACGGGCTACATGGGTGATGGGTATTAAGGAGGGCACTTGTGTTGAGCACTGGGTGTTTTATGTAAGTGATGAATCACTAAATTCTACTCTTGAAACCAATACTACATTATATATTAACCAAGTATAATTTTTAGAAAAGAATGCTGAACAAAACCTCGGTACACCTGTCATTGTTTTCTAACAAGTTCTTATCATTTTACTAGAAAATGAGGATATGAAAATGAATTATATATTCTTTTTCCTAAATGAAATTGCATTCTCATTCAAAATAATGAATTTTTGGATTTGCCGGAACATGAAAAAGCACAACCAAGTAACTTCTTTAAGAAGTGTTCATATTTAAGTTTTAGATTACTGTGAGATGAACAAACATAAGAATTTAAAAACAGAAAGTTGAGTACATATGCATTGATGAATAATCAGCAGCATATATCAAGGATAAAACAAAACTATGTAAATGATAAACAAAAATATGGAGAGAATAAAAGAGCAACAAAAACAATAGAAACACAAAGCAAATACTAATGGGAGAAAAGTTGATACTAAAACATATGCACAATTGTTTTATGTTGCACATCTACAAGAAGACGATATTCAAAAGTAAAGCAAGGCTGAGAGGGGTTAGTTGAGTGGGAAAGCTTTAGTAGGGTTAAAAGTATTCTGGAGAAATGGAATGCCTTACGTTTTAATCCATGTGAATTACACAATCTATTTTTTTTTTTAATCTTGTGTCTACTACCTTCCATTTTCTATTACAAATTTTCAAACAAATGGACCACTTTCCCCCATCACAGTTTCACTGCAGAAAACAAGCCGGACAATAGTACAAGGTTCAAGTAAGGACAATTAAATGTTTTCAGTTGTTTGTTTTCATTTTTTCAGCGACTGAAGTAGAACCTGGGACAGAGAGAGGGTGGTTCTCAGGTTTGCCTAGAAGCATAACTCAAACTTGAGCCATTTGGAGCATTAAGCAGGGGCAAAATTACCTTCACATAAAGAGATCTGACTAGATTATTCCAGGAAAAAAGAGAACCAGGAAACAAAAGGGCTCATTCCTGATAGCATCTTTTGATTCCTTAGATCTGACTATCCCTTGGATTTTCCAACTACATAAATCAATACATTCCCATGTTTCTTTAGTCAGTTTGAATTGGGTTTATGCCCCTTAAAACTCAGATATTGCTAACTAATGAATCATTTTGTTTTTGTCACAAACTACGCAACATGTTCAGGAATGATTTTAAGGAAAACATTTGTTAGAAAGGATGTCTTTTGACCTGGAATATATCATATATTTTTATGTTGAATAATCTGCAGAGTGTTTAAAATGTGTCAGTTTATTCAAAATATGTTATCAAAAGTTCTCCCCTCCTAATTAGATGATAGAAAATTTGTAAAGTATTAGCTTTTGTTTTGTAAAAACAGTTGCTAGGGGAACAATCCAATTGCATAATATTTATTTTAAAGCATTTTGAACCATTGTTAGATTTATCTCAACTCCATGTTGCAAAAATCAATGTTTTGGCAGTTCTTTTAAACCATACACTGCGTCTCTAAACATTGTGCCAAACAGTCTCCATTGTCTTTCAAGTTTGTAGAATATGCAGATAGGAACTTCAGCAAGATCATTTCATAGCTGCTAGCCATTTGGGAAAACTGAAAAGATAAGCAAAAAAGCGAAAGCTGACTGTTGGAAAAAGTGGATGACAAAGAAATTATGTATTTTTATTGCTTACCATGTTATTCTGATTTATTAACAAGAGAAATTCCTGTTAATTTATAAAGGAGGTAATATTTAAACTATGTGTGTGTGTGTATAATATAGCTGAAACTGTATATGCATGGATATATGTAATAAACTGATGAATTATAAGAACAACAAAGGTATTTGAATGATAGTCAATCCACATATGCATACTTTATAGAATGCCTATCTCTGCCAGGAATAACGAACCAAGATGGATTCCTTCCAAATTAAATTTTGAGGTCCCTGGATTTAGTCCACAATATAGATGGACTGATCTTGTTTGGCCATGTTGATCATCTTTGAAAGGCATCTCTCAGGTGACTCTAAAACAGTAAAACCATTAGAAACATCTCCCCTAGAGCTGTCTGGTATCGATTTTTTTGCTTCAACTGAGACATGGATCAATAACACTTCTTTGACAATCATCACTACTAAAGTGGGGTCACGTTGTCTTCCAACACTTCCTTGTATAAGTTTAGAGATATCATTGCAAAAATCTATCTCTTAACCCATCATAAGGTTTTTTTTCAGTTAATAAGAATATGCTGTACAATACAGCATATTCCTTTGGAGTGTAGCTTTTATTCAGTCAAGGACTTTTGTTGAAGGTCATCTAATGCCTTTTAGACTTATTGCCCCCCCAAGGGAAAAAAGGTAACAGCTACAGAGTAATTAGTACACAGGAGTTAGGAGCAATCAAGGTATATTAAATTACATATATTTATTTAAATATGTACATGTATATTTATTGTAATTTCATAGAAACATGTACATGTATCTATTTATCACAACAATAAACCAGAATAACATGATAATACTAATATTTCTAGTAATATAGGGAGTGCTGAGTAAAGGTAATTGCTAGACCCAAGGAAAAAGAACTGATCATGAAAGAACTAACATAACTGAGCCATTGCCAATTTTGCCTAAAATTTCAATTCTTATCATATCTCCCTTGGTAAGTTACTCATTACATTTTATTCCACTCTACCTCATTTCTGACCTAAATGCAGTACTGATAACTTCACTGAGAGTATTAAAAATTGTCATATTAGGATGTTTACATATTAGTAAAAAACCTTAACTTTATGTTTTATTCATTTGCTGTAAAAATTAAATGATTGTCTTTCCAAAATCATATTTTCATAGATGGAAAATTATTTCTCCCAGTGATTTGAAAGACTTTTATAAGTTAGAGCAATGATAACTTAAATTTCTCAATTATTGATGAAGCATATAATTTTTATTAGAATAGATGACATTAACTTGACACTTGCTTATATATAAATTTTAAATGTTTGATTTTATGTGATTATAAACTGCATCTAATATTCTCAGGAATGTAAGCATTCACACAGACACGTACAAAGAAATACACTGTTAGGTTAGTGTTCATGTAATAATTAGTCTTCATATAATAATTACAGGTTGATTGCCTTGGATTTTCTGTTTAAGAGAACTCAAAAATTCTTAGTGAATAACAAACATACACATTCAAATCTATATAAATGTAGCGATTTTTGAAAATATCTACATTAGTGGGTTAAATTATTTCTCCATCTTATATAAACTTATACAAGTGACATTGAGATGTGTACTAGAAATATATTAAAATAAATTTAATGGGTAATTTGGAGGACTCTTAACATTCATATTTTGATATGTACTTATTACATGTATTATATACTTGTATAGTAAAATATAAACATTAAAACAAATATAAATAAAATTTATACATGTATTATATTTATACATATAAGATGATATAGAAATATAAAATATAAGTTGGTACTTATTATATATTCATGTGCACATACCACACACACATACAAGCACACACATGTGCATGCAAACATTTATATACACAAATATATTCCAAATTTGTAGGACTAAAAGTCATTGTAACCCCTATTATTATGTGTGTGTGTGTATGTGCATTTCTACTTGTAATTGTATTTATGTAAATATGATTTATAAATGTAATATATTTATGTGGCATATATTTAGTTTTATTATTTATCAACAATTTCTGTTAAAGTTCTAAGATGTATTTAAAATATTGCTTCAAAGTTCATGTTTTAACATCGGTACTTCGCCCATACACCTATATGTATATGTATACATTACTATGTGTTAAATTATTCACAGAAAACATGTTTGTATTTTATATATCACTTTCTTATTCTATTTTCTCTCTCAAAGGTATAGATATTATATAAGGCCAGTAATAAATATTAAGTAAAATTGGTTAATTTAAGGGAAAAGAACATTAGAGGCATGCAAAATAACATAAATATATTTAGAAAAGATATAATTTATTTCAGACCTAAATCCTCACCAGAATCCCAAATGGTCATAACAGTATTGCAGAAAGAAAACTACATCTCATTTGTCTTATAAAATTTAAATAAAAAAGCACACAGGAAATGATAATTACAAAGAGAAGTCACAGAACAAAAACATTATCCGTTAAGGGGTTCTCCATGAAAAAGAAAAAAAAAAGGTGCTATTAATTCACGTGTAGTCCCTCTATTCGTTTGGCCTAAAAATAGCCATTGACTTGTTTTTCATTATGTGCAATGTCAAAGTGAACCGCCGATTTTGCAGGTGGAATGAATAGCTGCTTTGCTCAAAAACATTCTGGCAATCAGCCGCACATTCTGCCAAAGCAGCACGCCGACCACCTACTTGGCTCGAGTCAGATGGCTATTTGGAAAGCTTTCCATCGTTAGCTTTTATGTGCTATAACTGCCCACTTTTCAGCATGACTCATTTATCATTTTATGCCAAAGAACGGAATTATCTTGTATTTTTCTTGTTATCTTTCTGGAGAGTCTGACATGACTTTAATGTCAGTGTATTTCTTACTAGAAAGGAACATATGCGATATTTTGAAAACTGGCTGAACGTGACGGCGTGCGGACTGACACTCTGAATGTGTCATTTTCTAACATTGCCTTGTGGGATATACGTGTGTTTACTTTTAGGGTCTGGAAACGTACAGCTTTTGATATAACACCTCCTAAGATTGTTTTTTAGATTCTTCAAAATAAAACACAGAAAACTTAGGTCTGTCTGGAGCTTTTGGATATGGAAAACCTTTGGTGAGCAGAGTTTCTATAAGCCCTGAAGAGGCATATCCTTTGGAGCCTTAAGTCAACTCCCAATAATTACTGTTACTTTTACATGGGAATTCAAAAACTGAAGATCCATTGTTAACTCCGAGGAAATTGTAGCAGGAGCAAGAATAGGGTTCCATTATGGAGAGGCACAGGAGTGCAAGGGGAAACGCCGTGATCCCACAGAGAGATAGCATCTCCCACTATCCCTCCCTCTACTGCTCCTTACCCTGTTTTCCACCTGCCATTCTACTACTCCTTCCCAGCGACATCTTTCTCTCTTTTTAAACGACTGCTCCTGTGTTAACATCATTAGCAAACAAGAAACCTAACATGTAACTCAAAGTGCACATTATTTCTTCACCAGCACCAGTTGCAAAAATCACACTGACAAGGTGATACAGACGAAGAGACAGAACTAGTAGATGCAAAAACCAAAAAACAAACAACCACCAAAAAAAAACACCACACAGCACATCTGCTGATGTAAGTCCTGCTTGAGTCAAAAAATTTACGACAAGAAATCTGGAGGGCAGAAATAAAAAGAAATAATCAGTTTCAAGATCCAGGTACTTGAGGACACAGTAAGTGTCCAGAACCTCAGGCATTTTTTGAACCCCACTGTAGATTAAAGGGTACTTTGAAATCAACATTAATGCTATAACTTGATTTTTTTAAACAGAAGTCACTGTGGGCTTAATTATTCTTTCTACAGCTCCTATTTTGAAAGGCATCAATGTCAAGAACATGGCATCGTAGGTAGGAAGCCAGGAATAAGTGTGTATTGGATGAGAAAATGTTTTGGATAGAATGAAAGAGGCTGCCTGCTTGACTTCTAATTTCTGCTTTCCTTCCTACCTGTCATATGATTATATGAACAAATGATCTGACAAGTAGTTTAGCCTGAGTTTTAATTTTTGTTTTGGTAACCTAAAGATTGTCATCCTAATTCTTTATGGTGGTTAATGAGGTCGTGTATTTCAAGGGCTTAGCATACTCCTCAAACGGAGTATTCATAAGGAGTATTCAGTGAGTGATACATATTTATTTATTCAATAGTAAACTTTAAGAATTTACTCCAGAAGGAATGGTATATATGAGTTGGAGAACAGAGTTATAATGATGTGTACATTAGCAATTAGGTTTCTCTGTTGTCTTTCCCATTCATATCTCAAGTCCACAGGTGACCATGCCTTTTGAGGAAGTTAAGAGGAATTGGGGGAATCATATTCTGGTTTCATATTCTTGGATCCTCAGTTTCCGGATGTATCTACAAAGCACATACATACAGGCACACATGTGCATACACACACACACACACACATGCACACACACACACTAAAAGAAAACCAAGCCTGGGACTCACTGTACTGCCTAGTATATAAACATAAAAGAAAAATAATGAAAAAGAAGTACATTCTGCAAACTCACGTGGACAATATTTCAAAAAATTATTTCCTATTCATCAACTTTACTTCTTGCCACTATCATGAGTGAACTGCAGAACTCAAAGGTTTTCCTCAGTCTCTACATTAATATTGATACAACTGAGATACTTTCCAGAATGGGCAAGGGATATATTTTTCATATATGTTTTTCTATTATTCTGTGTTGTTCCTTCCCACTTGTGAAGAAACGAACTTAGTCTTGACTGCATTCTCCAACGTATTACTAGATGGCCAGGGAGCATAAAATTCCCATGAAGCCAATTCTATAATCACGGCGTTGGCAAACTAGCTTCTAGAAACCATTAAACCCGTATCATAAATCTGGTCATAGCAAATCTATATGGGAATTGATGGGACATAGAGAATGAATTATGCATCACGGAACTGCTGAATGGCAAAGGAAGAATGCTCACTCAGACACATATCGTATAGAGGAGAAATACATATTTTTATGGCATCTTTATACTCTCAATATTAAGTAACTGAAATTGTCACAAAATATGAATGATTTGTAATGTTATAGTTTAATATTTCAAAAGAAACATTAGAATTCATAATTGTAGAAATAGCTGCATTTTTTGTTTGAGCAAAAAATATACAGTACTTTTATAGGCATATATTATTGAAAATATACAAAATATAATATTTGCACTGGATAATGACTAATTAAAGTGATTATCATTGAAGTATCAAAAATATAGCTTGGTTTATAATTATGATGATCTCTGATCAGCTCAACTAGTGAGTTTTAGTTAGAAAAAAAATGCATATTTAACTGCAGATGTGAACACACACATTTAGATTAATACTAAAATTATAATTAATAGTCTCATAATGCAAATCATGCTAATGATCTCTTTTAAAGGTTCAGAAAGTATATATTTTAAAAGAAATCTCTTTCTGCTTATTATAAAAATTTTCTTGAAGTACACATTTCATATAAAATGAACATAAGAATTACAGTTCCTGATGAAGGAATTAGCCTGATGAACAAGCTGATCAAATACAGAATGCCTTGAGACCTATAAAATTAATCCTAATTATTCAATATGCTTTAATTGTATATATTTTGTGAACTTGCCAGGAATCCATTTAAAGAGGCTCCATCCTTAGGAAGGCTTGCCTACAAGCTACTGTTTGAGCAAAATCAGCAATTCCCAAGCTTTCATAAAGAGTAAACCTTTTCTATTAGCGATTTGATACATTCTTAGAGAGAGGAAAGAGATATTTGTTTGCTAGTCTTTTTTTTTTTTTTTAGATAATCTAGTAAATTAGGTAATGAGGTTGGAATTTATTTATTTATGAATGTTTATTTATTTTTTTGACAGAGAGAGATCACAAGTAGACAGAGAGGCAGGCAGAGAGAGGAGGAAGCAGACTCCCCGCCGAGTAGAAGACCCGATGCGGGGCTCCATCCCAGGACCCTGGGATCATGACCCGTTTGCTAGTCATTTTAAGTGAATTAGTCAGACTCTTGAGGTGCTGATGAGAAAGTGAACTGATTCGTTGAACCATCAGAACGTAATGAGAAAAGTGTTATTTAGGGGACATCCAGTAACACACAGGAGATAAACTTCACCTAGTTAAATTGAGCCAGTCTCTGTTTTGGGGAGAATAAAGAAGAGAACTGAAAGGAGAAAAAAATAAATAAATAAGTCCTACACTGGAAGCAACAGTAATTGAATAAATAACTAAAGCCAATGCTAATTAGATGCTTCAAGTTAAACCAAAGAATCTGTACACACTTAAGTATGGCATGACTCTGTAACCCATTTTCCTCTGTGTAGGAAATTACCTAATTTTTACATTTTAAAAACTGTTTTTAAAAGCTAAAAATTTTTATATATAAAAAAGGAGCCTAACTGTGTTCTTTTCATTATGCTATTGAGCTTAGGAAGCTTCCTCCCTCCAGGAACTCCACTTTTCAAATTCATGTGAAAGTAGATGATGAAAGCGCTTACATAATTATCTGTCTATACAATGAACTTCAGAGCACAGAATTTAGTATGTACCGTAAGCTTTCTTTTAAAATTTTATCTAGTGGTGACTATTTTTACATTATATTATGAAGAGGTCTTTTTTTCTCTCTTACTAGAAATAGGAAATGTAAAAGGTATAAAACTAGAAGTGCAAAAGAATAAGAAAAACATCTTTTAAAAATAAAATAATTTTTTTATTTTTATAAACATATATTTTTATCCCCAGGGGTACAGGTCTGTGAATCACCAGGTTTATAAAAAATAAAAAAAATTAAAGTCTAAAAAAAAAAAAAGAAAAAAAAATAAAATAAAAAGCAGGAATCTGATAAAAGGAAATAAGAATAAAATCAAAAGTATTTAGATGTCATGTCATGGAGCTAGAAGCTTTATGATGGTATTTCTGGCATCCGGTGTACATACTAGTCAGAGATCCGGCAATAAACGTCACTTTAGCCCCTTTGCACCGTAGCAACCTTCTCCGAGGAGTCCTTTCTCCCTCGTCTAGAAAACGTTATTTTCCTCCCAAGCATATGCTATTAATATAAATTGACCAGTTATTGAAATATATTGTAATCAGAAATCTTTTGCAGCTAAATTCGTGTGATGAGCTGTACACAGATTTTCTAAATGTAAAATGGCCTTTCTTCATCGAAAGCTGATTAAATACCAACTTAATGGCTACCCGTTAATAACACACAAAGAGTTTATTTCCCTAGGGCTAGGTCAAAGTCAAGAAATAGTATTGGTCATAGACCTTGAGGGCATTATGCTAAGTGAAATAGAGAAAGACAAGTATTCTAAGATCTCACATGTATGTGGACCCTAAAATAACCCCCCCAAAACAAAACTCACAGAGATAGAATTGATTGGTGGTTGCCAGAGGTACGGGGTAGTGATGGACAAAATGGTTGAAGGGGTCAAAAGGTACGAACTTCCAATTATAAAATAAATAAGCCTTGGGGATGTAACATGCAGCATGGTGACTACAGTTAATAATACTGTATGATACATGTGGAAGGTGCTAAGGTGGTAGAACTGAAAAGTCTTCATCACAAGAAAAAAATTATAAATGTGTGCTGGTGGATATTAACTAGACTTGCTGTAGTGATCATGTAATACCAAACCATTATGTTGTACACCGAAAAGTAATGTTATGTCAATTATAACACCATTCAAAAGAAAAGAAAAAAAAAGGAAATAGTGTTAGTTCATGTCACCCATTTTGTAAAATTGTCTTTAAAAATTCTTTTCAAGAATTCTTTAAATTTTGGATTTCAGAGAGGTTGAAATTATTATTTGTTATAGGAAGATAATCTATGATTTTATGTTTTAAGTTTTTAATTAAGTTCCAGATAGTTAACATACTCCGTGAATTTGAATAGACAACTTAAAATTTTCTAAGGTTAATATAAACTATGATTTAGTTATTATCGGTTGTCATTACAAGTTGGTTCCAATATTAACATAAAAATATATGGTACCACAGTAGAGTGCAGAGACTCCAAACTCGATCTATGGTTATATTCTTAATGCTTTAAGAATTATGTAAAGTACATATGTGTGTATACATCCATATATATACACATATACGGCATACTCATAATCACATATGAATATACCTAATTTTGATTTTATGTCATTTGTTTTCAAAATGAAACATAAAATGGAAACATGTTTATGTAATTTATAAATAAGACCTGACTTGGTGAAAAGATCATTTCTTAATTTTTCTCAAACTTTGAATTGAGATATAATATTGAGGACCTAAATTTTCCCTTTTAGGGGCACATAAGTGTCTCAGTTGGTGAGGCATCTAACTCTCGATTTCGGCTCCGATCATGATCTCAGGGTTGTGAGATGCCTGTGGGTGTGGAGCCTGCTTGCAATTTTCTCTCCTTTTCCCTTTACCCCAACCCACCCATTCCCATGTTCTCTCTTCTAAAAAAAAAAAGTAAAATAAAATTTTCCATTTAAATATGATCCAAAAATGACTCTGACTCTGAATGACTCACCACTTTTGAGATAGAAAAGCAGAACAATATTTGTAAAAAGCAGGGACTTTCGAGACAAGATTAAAATCTTAGTTTGTCACCTGATGTCGGAAGTAGGTATCGATCTCATTTCCTCAATTATGAAATGGGAATGGTAATACATAATGACTTATACGAGAGAGTTGGTATGCTATATTTTTTTTTTCTCCTTTATCATGAGAAAAATGGCAAAATGATATGCAGGAGAAGCTGAGGAGTCCTGAAAGCAATCAAAGCTCTCCTCTCTTCTAGATTGTGTCCTTAATCAGCTTGTCCATTTCTTTTTCCCAGGCTGATCGCACTATCTAATATTTAGGCCAGAATGCTCTCACATGGTTTGATTCTGTTCAGGCTTCAGGATCCAGAAAGATAACCTGCACTGACATCCTTTCTATTTGAAACTGTTATGGCCACAGGTCTTCAAATGTCTGTGAATCCTTTCTACACTGTACTACTCCACTGGAGGAAACTTGTAGCTCTATGTATCCCTCAAGGAGGGGAAAAAAAAAATCTGCACAGTGAAGATGTTCTCTCTATCCTAATGTTTTTCCTTTATGATGGTTTGATCCTTCACTGTTAAATGCTTTCTTCAAAAGAATCATCTGCTAATGGAGATAGAATTGGCCAAATCTATAATTTTCTGCATGAGTCACAAGATAATGAAAAATAGTGACTCCAAGTTTCTAAATAAATTATTTTCTTATTTAACCCCAAAGGGAAAACTATATATATAGACACACACACACACACACACATATATGTACAGATACACATTTTTATGTATATATGTATTTTTGTTAATGCAGATCTTCTGAAAATGTATATATCAAGATTGAGATAATAGACTTAAACATGAAAGAATATGAGACAAGGTTCAAGTATCTTTATTTTACATTTTCATTATAATTATGTGGAAAAATTCCCCTGAAGCATGTTGCTAAATGTGTGCCTTTAAATAGAGTATGAGTGCATTTTTGCTGAAACATTTGTGCTTTTGTTAATTTTCATAAGCCTCACAAGAGTGAGGGGGACAGGCTGGAACGCTCTGGCGGCAGGTGCTTTGCCACCTGCCTCACTGTAATATATGGCTAGCAATAAAGTTAATGCTTTCTTCACTCACTGATCACCATTCACAGAAAGACTGAAGCCTTGGATGTGGTACAATATTTAAGGAGATGGCATTTCAGATTCATGAATGCTTATTCTGAGAATTTAACAGTTTTAGAAACTGCCATTTCTCAGTTCTTGTGTAACAGAGGGGAGACACATTTCTCTATGGGTTATAGCAATCATTTGTATATAGTATTAAAATAATATATATACATCATATATACCTTCATTACGCACATATACACACACATACACACACATACAATTTGGCAGACCTATTTCTGAGGTCTCTGATACATCAGTGAATTTTATGAAAAAAATAGTGACTTAATTTTTATTAGAATAGCTGTCATTTTCATTCTCAATATAATAATCCTCATTTTATATTTGAGAGCATTTGCTCATAAAGACAGTGAGGAACTAGAACCAGACCAGATGGTAACTGGCAGAACAGTGATTTACAGTTATATTTGACTCTAGAACCTGATAATTAACTGCTATATTATATCACAAACTAGTCAGGAATCATTTAACCTTCGCTAACTTAAGTTTCCTGAACCATAAATTGGGAAGGGGAAAAGTATTAATATTGCAAAATTCTTTCGAAATTTTGAAATTATATGCAAATTATCTGGCAAAATAGAGTGTCCAGTAAATTTTACCCATTTTTTTCCTTTGGATGCTAAGCTACAATCACAGATGGTAAATGGATTTCATCTTGAGTGCTAACCTCTATAATTAGTAGTTGCTGAGATGACCAGTTAAGCCCTCTGTACAGGCAAGAATGTCCTGATAAAGTATTGATGTTCTCTGTGATCAGAGGTAAGGGGAGATTTTTTTCATTCCACTATTAAATTCTAAGATAAATGGATATAAACTCAATTTCTTATTGTGTCAATAGTGCCTTAAATTTGCTTCTCCTAGATTTGGGACCTTGAGAAAATTATAACTTTTCTGTGATCCTTTTTCCTTCATGTGTAAAAAGAGATGAAAATGGTACCAATTACAGAGAATTGTCATGAAAGTGAAATGAGATGACAGACATAAAGCTACAGGTTGAACACACACATTTTACTATGTCCCAAACTGCAGTAAAAATCCATCACATGGAAGCACAAACTGGAAAGCACAAAGTAAGTAGCAGAAAGGGACCCTACCCAAAGTTTTGTCAGCTTGAAGGTCAGAGGCTGATTTGTGAATAATTCAAAATCTTGAATACTGAATCTGTGGGTGGTGCATTTGAAAATCTAGGGAAAGACAACAGCAACATCCGCATTTACTTACTGGCTTCCCTTTGAAAAGCTAAGATATTTTTAGATTGCTCTGCTAGTTGATGCACATGAAAACAAAACAATAGAGCATATATGTAATTTTTTAAAAAAATTATTAGCAAGGTTTTGAAGGTGCAACTTCAGAAGAAGGAGCATTAGAGGGTGTAAAGTAAGGACTGGCTGGACAGAGGATGCTGAGGTTAGGTGGTGGCAGGAGACATGTGTGAAAAATGGGGAAGCTAAGTGAATACACATATCCTAAGTGCTGACACCTTCAGAACTCTTCCCCTATTTGGCTTCCAGATCCTCACAGAGCTGTAGTCTTCTGGTAGGAGAAAGAGTGGCTGTTCTCTGCATCTGATTTTGGGGTTTCCCTGAGAAAAGGTCTAGTCTAGTCTCTGCGCAGAGTACAAAAACCAATTTAGTCAGTTTTTAATGAGATTTTTAATGGTTAACTCTGAAACACAAACACAAAGCTAACAATCACCAGACTTTCAGTGAAAGCACCCATCATGAAAGATATCTTAAAAATATCATAGATAGAAAAGACAGATTTTTGCAGGTAGAAGAATTCCGAACTGTCATAAATATCCTCAAAAAGAAAAAGCTACAAATGGAATTAAACTGAGAATTACAAAAATAAATCACTCAGAGAACAAATTTTCCTTTAAATGTTAAGAAAAAGACCAAAAGGAAAAAAAAAAAAAAGACCATAGCAAAAAAAATTATACCAAACAACAAAAAACTTTCGATAAAGTTTAAAAGTTGAAAAAATAATCCTGTAAAATAGAACATTAAGAAAGAAAAAAAAAAAGTGTGGCATAAAAATTAAGGGGAGTAAAATGAAAGTCTAACCTAGATAATCTATATTAAAAAATACAAAAAGAAAAAAAAAATCTAAGAGAAAGAAATTATCAAAGAAATAACTCAAGAAAATTCCCCAGAAGTTAAAGATATAGTAGTCAGATTAAAAGAGTTTACCAAGCACAAAATAAAATAAATTGTGAAGGTTTTAATCTTATTAATGATGATTTTACAGAAAAGTGAAGCAAATTTTATTTGCAGTAAAAAAATGCAATATATGCTTTATCCATAAATAACAACTCCCTGGTCATAATTAGGCACTATGGGGCATGGATATGAAAAAAATGATAATATAATCATATCAGGAATTTGGGAAGATGGAAAGGTTTCTTATATTTGTAGAGGTGAGAGATAAAGAGAGATACATTTACATATCCTGGTGTTTCAGAGCTAAAGCTAAACACTGAAAAATCAAGTAGCAGCAGTCAGTCTAGGGGTGCCTGGGTAGCCCAGTCTGCCTTCAGCTCAGGTCATGATCCCGGAGTCCTGGGATCCAGCCCCACACAAGGAGTCTGCTTCTCCCTCTCCCTTTACTGCTTCCCGTTTAAGGAGCTCTCTCTCTTTCTCAAATAAATTTAAAAAAGAAAAGAAAAGAAAGCAGCAGTATAAGCCTAGTGATTTAAATTCTTTAAAATGAAGATATATATAGAAGGGTGCCTGGGTGGCTCAGTCAGTTAAGCATCTGACTCTTGATTTTAGCTCAGGACTTGACCTGAGGATCAGAAGTTCAAGTGGCTAATGAGGTAAAAGACATTGCTTGGGGGAAGAGGAAATATAGGCAGAATCAGGGAACCCAGCATAACTATTTGAAACTCTAAAATACCTGCACATAGGCTTTAATCAAGTTATAATATATAAAATGAAATGACAAATGACTTTGACCAATGTCTCACCCATACAAAATATAAATTATGAGATGATGATAATCTTTCATTATAATTATCCTCATCATGGACCAATATTCTTAAATCCACATGATGCAAGTATACAAAAACATGAGAAAGGAAATATTGGACACAAATATAGGGAGCACATAGTCAACTAGAGGCACAGGGTGGGGTTCCCGGAGGAAGCCACATTTCTGAGCTACATGATGGGAACTGAATGAGGGCTAGCAGTTTGCCAAGTGAGAATTTTGAAGGCAGAGAAAGTGTTGCAGAGGCAATACTTCTTACACAGAAGCTGGAGAGGGTATGATTCACTTGTGAAACTAAAAAAAAAATATATCGTATGGTTCGATCACAGAACATCAAATAAGGAAACGGAAGACATAATAGGAAAGAGGAAAGCAGAAGCAGATCTTACAAGCATCAGAGACCATTACTATTGTGAGTGGGGAGACATTGAAACAACATATAACAGGATAGTGACTTTCCTACAAACACTTTAAAAAGTCTGGATGTGGTCTGAATTATAAATTAAAAGACAGTATTGAGACCAACTTGAGTTTTTTTGTTTGTTTGTTTGTTTTTTCCAGAAATCCTACTGAGACTGATTGTAGCCTGAGCTTGCAGAGCAACAATGAGAGTGGAAGTAGAGGGATCGCTTCTAGAAGGAAGACTCGAGGGTGCACAGGTTTTATCTGATGGGATTGGGCTTCGGGGAAGGGAGAGAAAGGGCGCAGGATGATTTCATAGTTGCTGACACAGGCACCCAGGGGAACTATGATGCTGTTGACAAGACAGAAATGGACAGAGCGTATTTGGTGTGTGGGCAGGGCCAGGAGAAAAGGATGATTTGGGTTAAAGAGTGCTGGACTTTCAGTGTTTCAAGATGATCTACATAAAATACCAAATTGATTCAACTAAAACCCCAGCAAAGGTTGTAAGCTATAAAATATATTTGGGAGTCATCAAAATGTGGCTCATAATCAAAGCCACGGAAATGCAGTACCTTCCCCAAGGGCATTGTGTGGAAGAGGAAAAGAAACCAGGACAGGATGCTGTGGAACAAAAGTTATCACAGCCAGCCTGAAGAGGAAGTCTAAGAAAAAAGAGGTCAGTGGAAACCCAGGCATGAATAATTTCATAAAAGCTGAGGCAAGTGAGTAATCCAAGGAGGAAGGAGTTTTTACTTGACATTTTAAAAGCAAAATTTTTCCAACTCCTATTATTCACCCGATTGATTTTAGATTTCCTGTTCTAGTCTGCGTGAGTGTGAGATGCTGGAAAGGAATATAATCTATGCTTTGGTCACCACTCTGCCCCAGGTGCCTGAAACAGTGTCACTTGATGATGGAATAAAGGTTAGTACTTTTGAAGATTTATTTATAACATATCGTTGTTTTAAGAACTGGTAGAAAACATTTAATATGTAGAATCAATTTCATTATTTAGTTTTATTAATATTATTAAATTTGTATAATACAATTAGAGCAAATGTAGACTCAAATCTTCAGTGCTTCTTGATTAAAATGCTCTATTTTTTTTTTTAATTCTGCAAACAAAATCCCTCAACTGTGAAATAGTCCTGCCATCAATTCACCAGGGTCATCTCTGCCTCCACCTGTTATCAGAACAAGCTTCTCATGATACAATGAAAAAAATATGCAAGATGGCATGATTATCAAATATCTGATTTGCAGTTCAAAAACAGGAATTAAATTCAAAAGATCACCTAATAAATAATCCACTACAATTCTTATTAGTCAGCTCTCAAACACCCAAAGAACAAATAATCCAATCAAGAAATGGGCAGAGGACATGAGCAGACATTTCTGCAAAGAAGACATCCAGATGGCGAACAGACACATGAAAAAGTGCTCCATATCACTCGGCATCAGGGAAATACAAATCAAAACCACAATGAGATATCACCTCACACCAGTCAGAATGGTTTTTTTGAGTGTATATAGATTTATGTCATTTTAGCGCAGTGTAGATTTGTGTTGCCACCATTATAATTAAAATACAAAACCATTCCATCACCCTGAAGATGTGTTACCCTTGTACAGTCACACATCCCCTGCTGCTCTCCAATATCCATACTCACGTAATCACTCAACTATTTTCCATCTTTACGTGTAATTTGATCATTTTGATATGCCACATAAATAGAAGCACATAATCTATGATCTTTTGAGATTGCTTTTTTCACTCAACCAAATCCCCTTGACATTCATCCAAGTTATGTATATCAACATTCCACTCCTTTTTTTTTTGTTGAATAAATATATCACGGTATGGATGTACCACAGTTTAGCCATTCATCTACTGAGGGAAAAATATTGGTGGTGGACTATAATAAGTAAGTTGCTATGAACAACCGAACAATTGTGCAAAGGTTTTTGTGTGGACATAAATTTTTATTTCTCTGGGAAAAATGCCTAGAAGTACAATTTCCAGGCCATATGGTAAGTATATTTTTAAATGAAGCTGCCAAACTATTCTCCTTTAATGACTCATTTAGGGGAGCTCTTCTCTTTGAGCACTTGAAACATGGAGTGCTTCGTATCAGATTAGAGTTTCCTCTGGTCCCATGTATCAGATTAGTTTCACTGTTCTTCAAAATATTTTTCCCCTAAATGTAAGTTGCTGTTTATTTTCTATTATTTCCCTGTTGTCAAAAGGGCAGTTTCATTTAAAAGACATTTTAAAAGAAGTAGCGTTCTGTTCACATTTGCTTTTAATCAATAGTGAAGTCTTTCCGCTTAGGAAACTATGGAAAAATGTGAGTTTTTGCAGCATTTTTAATTGGCTCTTCCACCATACATATTCTGTGCTAAAATAGATCCCCCAAACCTATGCTAACTTATTATAAACATGCAACCCTTTATCTTCTCAGCATAATGTAAAAGGCAGTCATCTCATGAGACACTGTTGTTTTTTCGTCTCAATGTTTTTTCAAGTGATAAACCAAAACTGTGACTTTTTATCTTGCACTGAACTAACAGTGTGAGTCACAGGAGAGAAAAAGCTTTAGGTGCTTATGACAGGAAGAAGCATAAAATAAATTTACCGACAGAACTTAATGTTACAAGAAACAATATTATCACTGTTGGGTTTTTTTAATTAATGTTTCGATAATTTTTTCTTGATACTACCTCCCATATACTGAAGTCCTTACCACAAGCATACAAATATGCAAATATCAATATAACTTCATAATATCAAAAACCTTTTTTTTATTTTTAAAAGATTTTATTTATTTATTTGAGAGAGAGAGAGAATGAGAGAGAGAGCATGAGGGGGGAGAGATCAGAGGGAGAAGTAGATTCCCTGCCTAGCAGGGACCCTGATGTGGGACTTGATTCCGGGACTCCAGGATCATGACCTAAGCCAAAGGCAGTTGCTTTAACCAACTGAACCACCTGGGCACCCCTAAAAATCTTTATTTTCAAAACAACTGCATTGCCAAGTTCATAAGCAAAATTCAACAAAGTAAGGAACCTATGACACTTGAGATTGGTAAAACTAGGCATGGAGGGGTAGTGTACTGAGTTCTTAAACTATGTGTTTAGGATCCAATTTCCTGATTAATAATGAGAAAAAAAACAATTCAATAATATATATTGGAGTACTTACTTTGTGTCTGGTAATGTTCTAAGAAATGTGCAGATGTTTTTGAAAATTTCATTCTCTTGACTGTCTTATTATATATTACAAATAAAGAAACTGAGACAAAACTAAATTACATAACTCCTTATCTGACCAAGGATGATAAACCTGAAAGGCATATAGTCAGAAACCCAGGTAATCTGAGTTAAGATTCCAGCTTTTAACCTCTTTAAGAACAATATAGAGGCACCTTTAATGTAAGCTTTAACAATTAGGCCTTGAAAACTTAAATTAAAAAAAAAAAAATCCAAGGTAATGGCTGATACGGGAAAAATAAATGGCTTGACTATTTCTTCAACTTAGCTATTATAACAATAGGTTATGGCAATATGTCCAACAACTATTAAAATTTTCTTTCACCTTGTATTCCCACTGGCTTTCTTTGTTTTGAAGTGTTTGTATTGTAAAGTATAAGATCTGAAGCAGCCAAAATGATTCTAACCACGGAGAAAAAGGCTTTTATTTTAGTATTTAAAAGGTCACTAAAGCTGAGAAACACTAAATTACATTGCTAGAATCACAGTGTCTGTCAACACAACACACTTTCACAGCTGGTTTTCTCAATCTGAGTTAGATTTGCATTTTGGAAATCATATTAAGGTACCAGTGAGGGGTAAATTGGGCTTCTTATGTTGATTGAAAATTTTGGAACTAGAAGGAGTACTTTGTTTTCTAAGTATACTTTCAAAAATTGCCTTTAAGATTACTATAATCTCCCAAAATACGTATCAATCAAAAACAATATAACAAGTTTCAGATAGTAAAATATTTATTTTCTTTTCTCTAAATAGTGAGAAAGGTTACATCTTAAATAGTAAACCACAGACACACACACACACACACTCACTTGATGGATTCTTATTTGTTTCTTTCTGGAGGGGAAAAATATCATGTGTGGTTCTTCCACTTCCCAGTTATCTTCTACTTAATCCGACACAGAGAGAGCAGCTACCCCATGGTGAAAGAAATTGAGGCCAGTCCTTATGATTAGGCTATTGGTATTTGAGAAAACAGATTTGTTGCCAATAAAAGAATGCCATAAGGATTTTATGCTCTTCTGTATTGGAACAGCCTGCTTTGCTAAATTAAAGTTTAAAGACTTTTAATCCAGTCCCACACTGTGTGTTTTTTGCTTTGTTTTGTTTCATTGGGGAGGAGGGTTGTTTTAATTCTATTTCATTAGAGCTGAACGAAAGGAAAGAGAACTCCACAAAGCTGTGTAGAACTGCATCATGCTGTGATGCTCCGGATCTGAAACGGAAGTCCGCCAGCAGCATGTCGCGACCAGGTGACAGGAATTTGGAACGCAACAGAGGGTACCACTTACAGAGTATCCGATACCCTCAATGTGCTGTTACCCATTGTCCATTCTTAGAGTCTAAAATTTCTACCTTTACATTTCTTGTTTGGCTAAAAGCATTATCTTTAGTAGGAAAGAAAGAGAAGCAAGTATAATAACATTAGTATCTTACTATCACTAAAGCCAAGTACCTTTTAGTGGTCTGACAGAAAACAAACGAAGAGACAAACCAACAAACTGAATGAGGCTAAGAAGGGCAGAGTCCGCTTGGGGAGCCCAAACCCGGGTGAGGCACAGACATAACTCATACAGGATGGGCGAAGTTGATTCAGGTTGATGTTTACCTTTGTGCAGTTGGCTTGAGATCGTTTTAAGGACTAAAATCTCCTTACGACACACTGACCCTTTGTTTTGGTGATTACAGTAAATTGCCATGCTTCTCAGGAGATACAAATTAGTTCCAGAATTGGCAAGAAAGCCATGTATTTCTACGGCCTTGTTTCGAAGGTGACCTTTGACAGACTAGGCCATTGAATACTGGAGAGTGCTGTTTCACCGGGTATTCAATTTCGGTTTAAAAATGTTAGAAAGTGGGCTTTAAAATTGGTAAGTACATTTCCTGAGAAATGTCTACCTGATAAGAGAGCAGCTGATTAAAAAAAAAAAAAAAAAAAGTCTAATCCTATTGTTTCAAGGACCAATAAGGAGTTTAAATTAATGAAATCACCAATTTGAAAAAAAAAAAAATCAAAAAACAATTTTTTTTTTTTTTTAGCATCAAGGCCCATCGTGATTGTATGCTTCTTAATACTCTCCTCCCTACACAGCTGGAAAATAATAAAATAATAGTATCGATGTTAGATTTGAGAATATTAGTTATCTTTTGCATTCTACTGCATGTGAGGGATTTCAGTTAATTATTGTGGCTCATGGTGAAAAGCATAAGGAGGAAAGCACTGAACTGTATTCAGGAACAAAGCTTACTATTAAGGGTGAAGGAAAGCCCTTATGACTATTATGTATTCGTTTATGCATTAAATTCATTTATCTGTAAACAAATAATTGTGCAGGACTTACATTGGGAAAGTAAAAGTGATTTATGCTAGGCGAGATGTTTGTCTTTTGCAGTGAACACATATATTAAATTAAGCAACCTGCTTTTTTTTAAGTATTAACTAAGTTCTTAAGTTAAAAACCATTAGAGGAAAAACAGTGATGGAAACTTTTCTTTTGAAAATGAGATAAAGTCCTGAAAAAATCCTGTTCTTGAAACTGGTAGATTTGAAAATAAAGTTCTGTTTCACTAGAAAATAAACATTATGTGGATTTTTAAAAATATTTTCACTTACACGTAGTCTGTGCATAAATCTCGAATCCAGACTGTTCCGTGCTTTCTCAGCATCAGCGACAGTAAGGCCTCGCTGGAGTGTGTCATCCTGCTTCGCTCGGTACCTGCCTCACTGTGGTGGAGCCTGGGCCATATTAAACATCGCTCTGTCTTCATTGGCTATGGAAATTGCGTTTTGAGTGAAATTGCCCAACATTTCAATGTTAAGGCTGCCCCTACTTAACATTCTTCTTTTAAAAAAAAGATGTTATTTATTTACGTATTTATTTATTCATTTGTGAGAAAGAGGGAGAGCACACGAGAGGGGGAGGGTCAAAGGGAGAAGCAGACTCCCCCAGAGCAGGGAGACTGAGCCCCTATGCGGGAGGGTAGGGGGCTTGATCTCAGGACCCCTGGGTCATGAACTGAGCAGGAGGCAGACACTTAACTGACGTGCCACCAGGGTGCTTCCCTAGTTAACATTCTTGAAATAAAGATTTTGTCAAGGGGCCAATGACTACACAACACAAGCGCCTCACATATTTAAACAGCAAACCATTTTTTAACTTCACTTGTCCAAGGAAATATAGCCAGCCACTAAAGGACACTGAATTTGGGACGCCTGGGTGGCACAGTCGTTAAGTGTCTGACTTCAGCTCAGCTCATGATCTCCGGGGCCCGGGATCCAGCCCCGGATGGGATCCTTGCTCAGTGGGGATTCTGCTTCTCCCTCTGTCTGTTTCTCCCCTTGCTTGTGCTAGCTTTCTCTCTCTCTCTGATAAATAGAATCTTTAAAAAAAAATTTTTTTTAACTAATAAGCTCATTAAAAAAATAAAGGACACTGAATTTTTAAGGCTTGTTGGATGTCATTTCAATGGTATAAGAATACTGCTAGTTTGAAAGTAAGAAAAGTTTAATGGTAACACAGTCAACAAAACAAGCAAAATGCAGATCAGTGAAGAGGATTGTTCTGAGAATTAAGATACAAAAATAATACATTTTAGGAAACAACAGAAAAGACAGTGAGCAAAGAAATAGGAAAGACTGTTCTCTTCCAAATGCCTGTCTTACTCAAGTTGAATATTCAAACATGGACACCGAGTTGGATAGCAAAGTAAAAAAAAAAAAAAAAAAAAAAGAAAGAAAAAAAAGACTCGACAATGAAGCAGGCTATTAAAGGTATACAATGTGGTAACTGGGAACATATAATTAAAAAAAAAAAAGAAAGAAAGAAAGCACTTCCCTTTTTTGCTGTAGTTTCCTTTGCTTCTTGCCAGAATAGTCATTAGCACCTAGCATTTTCTCTACATGTTTGCAGTTGCGAACTTGAATGTAGACGTTAGCCTCCGTCCCCCATAAGACTTCAGCCCACCGTGTGACTCAAAGTCTCAACAAATCCTTAGACACTCTCAGCTTTTCATTTTAAAAGCAAAAAGGATAACTAATGTCACTCTTTGACATACACAGTTGTTAGCATTTAACACATTTTTTCTTAGTACTTGGAGGCAAGAAAGATCATGGCTTGTCTTTTTTAGGTTTAAAACTGGAAATCATAAGTATAAGGAACATCTGAGGGGAAAAAAAATGTTACCAAGGGCTTTTTACATTGTCAGAAATACATTGATATCTCTATAGTTTCTAGTCAAGAAAGTGATCAGTTGTGCTTCTTTCTGCACGACTTGTGGCATAGAGCTCCACAGCAGTTAAGAAAATGCGATGGATTTGCAAGTGGTGATTAAAATCCACCCTTTTCGAGGAGGATAAAAACATCCCAGAAAAGTGTTAGATAATACTTGCATATCTCCATATTTCTTGAGGTAACAGTAGATTTTAACAAAAGGAAGGTTAGCCACAGTAGGAGAGAGAAAGAGAATCTTAAAGCATTTCCTTGAATTAAAGTCCAATGAAAATAAATAATAACACCTCCAGAATTGTTTTGTGAAAGCCTATTTTTAAATTTGACTTTGAAATATATGTGACTACTATATTAATTATAATAAAATGTGAGACTCCATCAAACATAAATATTTAACAATGGTAACTGTTCTCTTTACATTGTAATTAATTTATTAGTTAATAAATTATATACAACTGAACTTATAGCTTCTTAGTTATTTTCTTGGAAATATTGATCCTCAACAAAGGTAGCAAGAATATCAAATGGGGAAAAGAGGGTTTTTTTTTTTTTCAATAAACTGTGCTAAGAAAACTGAACAGCTTATGTAAAACAATGAAACTAGATCACTTGTTTACACCGTACACAAAAATAAACTCAGAAGTCAATTAAAGACCCAAATATAAGACTTGAAACCACAAAAATCCTAGAAGAGAGGACAAGCAGTAATTTCTCTGACATTGGCCATAGCAACATTTTTCTAGATATGTCTCCTGAGGCAAAGGAAATAAAAGGGAGAATAAATGATCGGGACTACATTGAAAGAAATAGCTTCTGCACAGCAAAGGAAACAAACAACAAAACTAAAAGACAATCCATGGGATGGGAGAAGATATTTACAAATAACTTTTCCAATAAAGGGTTAGGATCCAAAATATACAGAGAACTGATACAAATCAACACCCAAAAAACAAATAATCTGATTTAAAATGCACAGAAGACATGAACAGACATTTCCCTGAGGAAGACATACGATGGCCAGCAGATACATGAAAAGATTCTCAACATTACTCATCATTAGAGTAATCTAAATCAAAGCTACAATGAGAAATCACCTCAAATTTGTTTGAATAGCTAAAATAAAAAACATTAAAAATAACAGGTTTTGGTGAGGATGTGGAGAAATAGAAATTTTCTACCATTGTTGTTGGGAATGGAAAATTGGTGCAGCCACTGTGGAAAACAGTATGGAGGCTCCTCAAAAAGTTAAAAATAGAACTACCCTATAATCCAGTAATCACATTAGTGAGTATCTACTCAAAAAATATTAAAAAAATTAATTCAAATGTATGTGCATCCCTATGTTTATTGCAGCATTATTTACAATAGTCAAATTATGCAGGAAGCTTAAGTATCCATCAATAACATAGATGAATGGATATGGAAGATACAGTTTGCACACACACACACACACACACACACACACACGCATGTGCACGAAATATTATATGGCTGTAAGAAAGGAAATTTTGCCATTTGAGAAAACGTGGATAGACCTCGAGGATGTTATACTATGTGAAATAAGTCAGATTGAGAAATAAATATACCATAAGGTCCCACTTGTAAAAGAAATCTGTAAAAATGAATAAACAAACAAAAATAGAAATCAGATCTATCAGATCTATAAATACAGAGAATAAACTGAGGGTTGCCAAAGGGGACGTAAGTGGGAGTTGGGCAAAGTGGTTCAAAGAAAGAGGGAGACAGATATGGGATGACTAGTTCCCAGGAATAAGGATACATCACAAAGAATAGACTCAATGATATTATAATAGTGATATAATGGGGAAGACAGTAGCTGTACTTGTGGCGAACACAACATACTTATAAAATTCTAATATCACTAAGTTATTCACCTGAAACTAATGCAGCATCATTTGTCAACTATACTCAAATAGAAAAATCATGAAATGAGAGCTTTTACCTTATTTGGGAGATGAGAAATTGACAGCTAGAAAATAAATAATAATTCAAGAGAGTAAAGAGAAAACCCTAAGTATTTTCTGTAGTTTCGTCTACTGTAATTCAGAAAGAACTGAAATCATACTGATTGGAAGTGTCTTGGCAGACTTTATGAGCAAGTTAAGTTCTCTGCAGTGCAGAAGGTTGAGTGGAATTTAAATAAGCCATGGATAAGCAAGCTTGTATATAAGCTTATCTATATATATTATAAAAATATACAAAACATATTATATATTGAACATATTATATGTTATATAACATATATGTTATGTATAACACACACACACGCATGACTTTAGAGGTAAGGAGTGATATATACACAGCCCCTTTTATTAAGGCTTCTAAAACCGTGATATTCATTAGTCCATTAATGTCAAATAGGAATGTATAAGTGAACGTTTTTAAATGTCATATTTCTTATCTAAAAATAAATATTAAAAAACAACAAAATAAAAAATCTCAAATCTCAATGCAACCTTTTGAGTGTGTGTGTGAATATGTATCTCTTTTTTTTATATTTGGAATTTTGCACAAAAATCTTGTTTAAAATGTCCATGTCTTTCAACAAAAGTAAGTTATTAGCTACATAGCCTAATCTGGCAAGCAAACATGCTGTATTGGTTGCTAAAATTAGAGATATCAGAGATATTACAAATAAATATGCATATTTTCTTCTCACAAAGGAAATGATGATGTAACACAAAGAACCATCTTTTGCCATGACAACAATTGCTAGAGCAGAGTTGTCCTTTCTTGGGCAAAATCACCACCCAGCCTGCTTCATTCATTTAATTTACTTGCCAAGTCTCTGTCTATTTTGAGTTTGTGGCTTTGGTTTTATCATAAAATTAATTTTCATAACATTTTACGTTTACCATGTCAAGAATTCCAATCACTTTCATTTATCAAAAAGCACTTATCTCCTTATATTGTTTATTTAGTAGTTTGTTTAGAACTTTCTTATTTCATTATGTTTTTTCATTAATGCTTTGAACAAAATTGTGCATTTATGGTTTTTATTTATCCACTTTCATGACATGTAATTCCTTTTATGAAAAATGGAATTCACTGTTTTTACTAGGACTAAAATATTTTACAGATAAGCTTTCTGTGGGTAGCAGGTGGGTGGAAAGGTAAGCAATTGAGTGTTAAAATCATCATCTGTGCAAATTTAATGTAAATATGTTAATCATGAACAAAATTCTGAAGAAAAAATGTAATCAAGATACTCAAGAAATCAAGAAATACTGAAATTTTCTTCAGTTGGAGAATCACCTTATTATGGAATAAATATGATTTTGTGCATGAAGATGTGGTCATACTTAATTTTTGTAATCTAATTTTTTGGAATAAACATTCTTCAACATATTTCAAAGAATCAATTTTTCAAATAAGACATAATCTGTACTACTGTCCCAAAATAATATTTTCAACTTCCAAATTTGAAAGCAGAAAATACAAAAGTATATTTCATAAATAAATAAAATATCTAGAGTTAAAATAACCTCAAGATAAGTATTATTCTCAGCCTCGTTAGAAAATTGAACAAGGGGCGCCTGGGTGGCTCAGAGGGTAAAGCCGCTGCCTTCGGCTCAGGTCATGATCTCAGGGTCCTGGGATCGAGCCCAGGACTCAGCAGGGAGCCTTCTCCCCCTCTCTCTCTGCCTGCCTCTCTGCCTACTTGTGATCTCTCTCTGTCAAATAAATAAATAAATCTTTAAAAAAAAAAGAAAGAAAAAAAAGAAAATTGAACACAATCAGAGTTTTATGAAAATTCTTTTTAGTTTGTGCAGATAAGGAAGAAGTGTATTGGGGGTTTCTAGCTACTCCCTGGTTCAATGTCTGCCTAAAAGAACTCACAGGACTTAGTACAAAGTTGTATTTATGACCACGATTTATTAAAGAGGAAGGATACACAGCAGAACTGAAAAAAGAAGAAAAAGGCTCATGGGGCAAAGTCTGGAAAGAACTGGATGCAAATTTTCAAGAGTCCTCTCCCCGTGGAGACATACAGAAGGTGCTTCATTTCTTCCAACAAGCAATGGTGACAACACATGTGAAAGAATCTACCTCATTAGGGACTCAGGGCCAAGGTCTTTTACCGGGGTCTGGTGAATTGGCACTGTCTGCCTAGCACACACCAAAATTCCAGATTCCCAGAAGGGAAACAGGCACGCAGAACTGCAGTGTTTGCACCAACAGTGAGGTATCCTTTAAGACACATCTTAAAATGATGGGAACACTCCCCAAATCCAAGTTCCCAGGCATCAGACCAAAGGCAAGTTTGCCAGCAATCCTTTTTTTTTTTTTTTTTTTTTTTTTTTTTTTAAGAATAACAGTTTCAAGCCTGTTCCTGCACAGGAGTCTTTTGGAACTGGCTTCTGTAATTAATTCAGTTTTTGTTTAAAGCCTAATGACAATCTGGGGTTTATTTCCTTTTAAATCTTCGCTGTAAGCTACAAAGAGATTATGGGCCATCGAGTGAAAGAAGCGTATTTCTACAGTATTTAAATAATTGGTTATGTTGATTGCTTGCCATTTAACCTAAGGTTTAAAGGAATCAGATATTTCTTTTTCCTAATACTTACTTTAAAGTTGCTAAACATGAACAATCGCCCAGTGGCACGGTCGCTGCATTTCTAATCACTTACGTTCTAGAGATCCGACACAGCGCTTGAAGGATCTTCCAAGGCTAACGGTCTTGAGCCGTGCAGGTGTGTGCTGTAGGCTCTCCATAGCTCATGGGAGATCCTCTTCATTTTCTCGTACAGTTGAGAATCTTTTTCATCACTCTTGTGCTTATCTCTGAAGCCAAGAAATCATTTCTCCTTTTTTGGAGATAAATAAAGTGTTATTACCACATGCAATGGTAATAGAAACAAATTGACGTTATAATAATTACATGGAAATCAATACAACGGCTGCTGGGGGATGGCTATGCTTGCAATGGTTAGACAAAAGAGATTTATTTAAAAGATGGGGCTGATCAGGAGAGTCAAAGAAAGTGACTCCACCGCTTCAGTGTGACTGGGGAGGTTATGATCCTAACTGTGGTGATGTTATCATCCTAAGTATTATTTTATTGTGTTTAGGCCATCTATCTGGCAGATTATATTGCATAGCATGTAAACATATATGAGTTTACATAGAGTAAAACTCAATGGGATTCTTAAATTTGTACCACTCTTCTTGAAGTGCTCTTGTTATTTTCTGTATGTTCCTCATATATGTTAATGTGAACATTAAATAAACAGTTGAAAGCTAAGTGATATAATTTTTGAGTAAGTTTAGTATACTCATTCTGCATAACCAAATGGACACACTGTCTAAAATAAGTCGAAGTCATTCCTCTCCAATTTTTTAAAAAATTTCACCATGAAAACTCCTTTACTGTGTTGGCCTCTGAATGGCAAATATATATTTTTCTTATCAAATGAGGATAAAATTTCTTCAAATATAATAATTTAATTATCCAGGAAAGATGGTGATTAAAACAAAATCACACCGGTGATCAATTTTATCCAATACTGATTTACACTCTTGAAAAGTTCATGTCAGTTGAAGCCTTTTAGGACAGAGAAAGAACAATAAATTATGAAGTCTGTACAAGAAATCAGTTTAGAAGAAAAAGTAAATTCAAATAGTGAAACCTGCTCTTTGAAAATGTTATCCTTTTTGTGACATGAAAACCATGCATAATAAGGGCATTTTAGAGGTTCTCTAATCACATTTTAAAAACTGGCAGATGAATTTGGATTAAATTTAAGAAAATCTTCCCTTTAGTAGGCATTCAATCAAGTGGAAATCTAAGTCCTACATAATCAAACACGCTTTAAACTTGATGAGTAACTAAAAATTATTCACCACATTACAGAAAAATACTACTTAAATCATAGGATTGTCCTTATTCTCAGTTATTGAACTTATAAAAGCTTTGATACTTCAATTTCCTCATCAAAAAAAAAAAAAAAGAAAAAGAAAAGATTAAGGTAAAGCAATTAAACTTCTTCTTTAAAGCATTTTGATTTTGGTCAGTATTTTAATGTCTAACATTTTTATCAGTCTTTTCAGTTTTCAAAAAAGGCCTTTACATCCATTATCTCATTTGACCACCACTGTAAGCCAAATGAGGAAGACATTAGTATTCCCGTTTTAGAGAAAAGAAGCTGGAGTTTTCAAAGGCAAAGGAAGTTTATATAGAGTAGGAACCACACAGAAAATCTCCATTTCCTCTTAGTGATTTCCACAAAATTTGTCCATGTCCTTTGGTTCGTCTCGCATGATAAAAAATAAAATTAGTCCCTTTACAAAGATTCTGCCTCCTATTGTTTTGTTTAGGAAAACAAACAAACATTATCTTGGTTAAGAAGATTGTACTAATTTATTCTACTCTAGCCTATATTTTCAAAATCAAATTCTTAAATTATCTCTTCCGACTAACACTGAAACATGTTCAATTTCCTATATTAAAAATTAACAAATAACCAACAAAACTAAATAATTCTGAAGTTTAATATCTTTGTGCAGTACCCAAAAAGTACAGAACTCTGTATGAACTCTTATCTCAAAAGAGCACATGGTAGAGCCACAACAGTGTCAGTGACTCGTGGCAATCCTAAAACCCATACAAATTTCTGATTAAATAATAAATTTTTATAATCTCCAAGCTCTGGGGTTCCAAAACCCAAGAAAGATTTGAAGCAGAGAAGGGAAATGGTTTATATCCTCCATAATTTTCTGAGTGGAACTCAAATGTTGATTGTGTCCCAAACCTCAAAATACCTGTTATTCAGTAATTTTGATATCTGGGGATGTCGTGTTTCTAACAATAGCGTTCACTCCAGGTCAGGTACAGGATGGACAATGGATGCCATGATAAGTGTTTTTTCTTCTCCAGTACTTAATTCAAGCCTTTCTCCATTACCCAAATTCTCCTTCCACTCTGTGTAATGTCATCATCAACCATTCCCAGGACTTACTTCAGGAAACAACACATTCATGCTATTCTATATTCTTAGTTTAATTTTTGAAACATTAATTCTTGTTAACAGATATATTCCAAAAGTATGCTCAAGTGTTCTGTATGTTCTTGAATAAAACTGTAGGTACTCTGGTAATACCTGTTTACCATTCCTCACCAGGCCCTACTTTAATTCAAAGACCATGAATTACTATAATGTTGCTTTTATAACCTAAACATAAATGTCTACCTATAAGTCATAATAACAAAGGCCATTCAATGCATGCTGGTAAACAAAATTAGCTCGGTTTAATCCAGATTTACAGGAGAGAAAATGGACTTTTCCTTTATTTTCTCATTACTAATACACTGAGCATCAATATTTCTTCAAGCTTCAGTGCATGACCATTCAACATTTAGAGTCTATTGAAAGCAGAACTTTTAAAAATGAGCTCAATTCAATGGATATTCTCTTTCAAGTTATTCTTAAAGGTCTTAACCTGAAAAGTAACTTGCTCTCCTTGGTAGAAAGCAAACTCTATATTAGAAAGCTCAAAAAATAAAGTCAATTATGCCCTTCAGTTTTACTCATTTATAACAAGTATTTCTAAGGGACAGACAGGTAACCTTTATTTGTCCTCACAGATGGGACTGTTAGTTTGAATAATGTACCTCTTGCCATTTTATTTCTTCATGATTCTATAAGGCAACCCATTTGTTATTTTTATGAAGCTTTGTTTGAATATGATAAAAAAAAACAATGTAAATATTTGTGATGTTAGAGCTATTGATGATTTGCCTTTTAGTCTAACTTTTCAAAAAATACTTTGCAGCAAGTAAGACATTTTCAAAGTTAATATATTCTTTAAAAATCTTAGTGGGAAGGTTTTTGTTTTATCCTGATTTGTCTCATGCAATGGTATGTTGATATCTAGTATAGTTGCTGAGGGCATAGACTCTAAAACCAGACTAGATGGGACCACAGATTAGTTTAGAAAAATAAGCTGCTTAGAGTAGTTTCAGTACATCATAAGCACTAGGTAGGTATTAATCAATTATTAGGAATTTTGTTCTAACCAGAGAACACTACTGTTATGTCATAATCATTTCATGTCTGTGTGTGTGTATTTGAATATTTTATCTTGTACAAGTAAAATATCCATTTGTTTCTATTGTTAAATTTTTGCAGAAGATGTTAAAAATCTTCAAATTACTTTTTTCTTTTCTTTTTTTCTTCCTTTTGAGAGCACAGGCAGGGTGGTAAGTGGGGGAGGGGGAGAAAGAGAAAGAAAGAATCTTAAGCAGGCATCACACATAGCTTGGAACCCCACACAGGATTTGGTCTTACTACCCTGAGATCATTACCTGAGCTGAAATCAAGAGTCAGGAGCTTAACTGACTGAACCACCCAGGTGCCCCTGTCTTAAAATTGCTTAATTAAAGATTATAGTTAAATATGTTTTCAAAGCCTATTCTTTGAGTGTATTACTTATTCCACTTAATTTAGTCAAGTTAAGATGGGTTATTCAAATTGGTGAACATTTTATAATGTATATAATATATTAAAATATTAATTTCAACAAATAGCCATTGTTATACATTTTAGATGTATATATCTAATATTACTTTACATTGCATTTTAATTTTTTGTTTCTTATAAAAATGTCAAGTATAAATGTCCAAAAATGTATAGCAACCACTGCTATTTTACCACCCAGTATTAATAGATGTTACCATTTTGCTATAATGTAACACTTACCTATTTTAACAAATAATAACAGAATACTATACTAAAAACATTTTCTCCCACCAGCCTTTCCACTGCCTCCCTAATCTGGACTGGCTCCTATTCCTGAAGTTGGTATATATAATGCTTGTGTGTCTTTTACATTTTTTTGCTATATATATATATATATATTTCCTTATATATATACACATGATATATATGACTATTTATCCCAATAAATATTATTCTGTGCTTATTGAAAATGTAAACAAAATAAAGAAAAATCTGTATTCTTTTTCACTTCTTTTCCCACTCTTTAGCTTCTAAAAATAATAGTTCACTTAGGAGAGAAAAATTACAGCAAAGTTTTCTGAATTATCATATACTATGAAATAGAGGAAAACAGATTCATGAGGTTTTGTTCTAACTGTATCTTCTTTTATGTGATTTGTATTTCATAAACCTCATAAATGCACATAAATCACAAGGGAACATTACAAAAGATTTATTTTGACTTGTAATCAGAATTACTAAGACTACATAGTTATATCCAATATTCATTGAATTATGAAGTAAGGTTGTCCTCAAAATCTTAAAGATACATCAAAAGATGTTAAACATCATTACCCACTAGGGAAATGTAAATTAAAACCGCAATGAGTTATCACCACATTCACATTAGAGTGGCTAAATTAAAAAATAATAGTAATAATGATAACACTAAATGCTAGAAAGTATGCAGAAAAACTGTATCTCATGGATGTTGCTGGGGGCAAAAGTAAGGTAACACAGGCACTATGGAAAACAGTTCTGCAGTTCCTTATCAATTTATTAATTTATATTTTTTGCTGTGTTATGTTTGTCACCATACGGTACATCATTAGTTTTTGAAGCAACGTCCATGATTCATTGTTTGTGTATAACATCCAGTGCTCCCTATAATCTGTGCCCTCTTTAATACCTATCACCAGGCTCACCCATTCCCCCCCTTTCTAAAACCCTCAGTTTGTTTCCCAGAGTCATAGTCATGGAGAACCTGGCTTTGTGTATAGATCCTGGATATCAGCCCTTTGTCTGTAGTGTCCTTTGCAAATATCTTCTCCAATGCCGTGGGTTGCCTCTTTGTTTTGCTGACTGTTTCCTTTGCTGTGCAGAAGCTTCTTATCTTGATGAAGTCCCCAAACTCATCAATTTATATACTTAATCTTATGTTATACTTAACATAAGACCTAGAATCCCATTATTGGGCATTTATCTCAGAAAAAAAAAAAAATGGAACTTGTGTTTGCACAAAAATTTGAACACAAAGGTTCCTAACAGCTTTATTTTTTATAACTTAAAACTGCAAACATCCCAAGTATCCTTCAAAAGATGAGTGGTGAAGCCAACACTGGTATATCCATAAAAGAAAATGCTACTCAGCAATAAAAAGGAAGACATTAATGATACACATAACCACTTGGATGTATTTGAAGAGCACTAAGCTTAGTGAAAAAAGCATCCTATCTCAAAAACTTACATTTTGTATAAGTCTATACATAATACTCATGAAGTAATAAAAGAATAAGTAGAAAATATATTGCCAATTGCCATAGGACAAGGACAGTGGTGGGCAGATGAGTATAGCTACTAAGAAGTAGTATAGAGTTTGTTGTATTTTGACCATGGTGGGCACATGAATACACACACACACACACACACACACACAGTCAAATTAGAACTATTCACACATGTACACACACAAAGGAGTACATGTAAAAACTAATGAAAGCTGGAAAAGTTCTGTCAGTCTAGTAAATGGAATTGTATCAATGTCGTTTTTCTGGCTTTGATATTAATCTACAGCTTTGTAAGGTGTCACCATTCAGGGGAGCTGCATGAAAGGTTTATCAGACTCAACAGCTCTTTTTGATTAGGTTTTGCTTTGTCAGTATGAAAATAAGGCATTAACACATTGACAGTATATTTTAAAATTGACCATAACTGTTCTAACAGGAATGGTGCATAAAAATTTTAAAAAAAAATTGTAAAGCAGATTGGCATTTAATTAGAATACTTATTTATAATCTATCAATATAATCTGATTTTATTTTCACATTGTAGTCTCTTTTTGACTTCGTACTTCTCAGTCCTTTAAGACTCATGGCACTAGTTGGAATTTGGTTATAACTAACAGAAATTACCGGCTATTTTAAAAGAAAGATTTAATGAAGGGAAATGAATATATACAATGATGTTGGGGGAGATGGAAGAGTAGCCTCCAATTTAAACCTCTAAGAAATAAAACGAAAACAACCCTACGGACTTTGCCCATGTGGACATCTCCTACTCCTACCAAAATTAAGAAGCTGAAACTCAACAGAAAACCGCAGGGACTGTTGACTGAAAGGGCATATTTCTTTACCTTCGATCCAGAATGTTGGAAGTGGCCATTGCCACACCTGTTGGCTCTAGAAAAACATGCTATTTCTGATACATTTTTACTACTGAAATACGGTAGCTCACACCCGCATCTCAAAACCCAAGTAGTGGATGATGATTAGGCAATTTTATACAGAAAGCCAGGTTCTCCATGACTATAATTTCTAGTAGAAATACAGAAGCACTAAAATTATGATCTTTGTTTTATTTCATATCCATTGTCATGTGAATTGATACTACAATTATTTCTGTGGTGAGTCACGAGAATCACGAGACTACGGCTGGTATTCATAATTGTATTTTTCAATTTTTTCCATGTTTTCTTTACCCTTAACCAGTACTTCAGCTGGTTATGGTGATTTACCTGGTGCATTGACTAAAACATCATTCATGGGAAGCCCTGAGTAATTCTGTTTCTTTGAGGTTCCCATTATATTAACTTTTGTCATACTGTGTAACAAATTGCTTCAAAATGTAGTGGCTTAAAAAATTATCCAAATGTGACTTAGAAGAGTCTTCTGGCTCTGGCTCACAACATGGCAGTTGCGGACAGTCTTAAAAATGATTCCCAGAAACACTCGTCCTATTATCTATGGCATCCTGTAGTCCTCTACCCTTGAATGCTGGCTGGCTTTAGTGAATCCCTTTGTGAATAGAATATAGCAAAATGTAGGAGATGTCACATCTGAGATTATGCTACCAAAAGACAGTGATTTTTTTTTTTTTTTAAGATTTATTTGAGAGAAGGAGAAAGCATGAGTAGGGGGAGGGACAGAAGGACCTGGAGAGAAAGACTCCTCAAGCAGACTCCCTACTGAGCACAGAGTCTGGTGTAGGGCTTGATCCCACGGACCCTGAGATCATGACTTGAGCCCAAATCAAGAGTAGACTTCCCAACAGACTGAGACACCCAGACTCCCCAAAAGACTGTGACTTCTACCTTGCTCTAGCTCTTTCTTCCACTTTTCCTGGGAGAATTCAACTGCCATATTGGGAGTAGCCCTATAGAAAAGTCCACATGGTGGGGAAGTGATATCTCCAGTCAACATTCTGTGAGAACCTGCCATTTTACCAATAAGCAGCCACATGTGGAGATTTGGAAGTGGATTTACTCCCAGATGGTGTTTGAGATTACTGCATCCCCGCCAGGGACCTTGACTGCAGCCTTAAAAGGAGCCAGAGCCAGAAGACTCTTCTAAGTCACATTTGGATGCCTGACTCATAAATCCCTGAGATAATTTTTTAAGCCACTAAATTTTGAAGTAATTTGTTACACAGTATTAGACAACTAACACAGCAGTATTACAGGATATTCTGGGTTTCATGAGAGTTCCATTATCTCTCACAGCCCTATTTTCTCTTGATAAGTAAGGTCAGTCTTCTTAGTGATCTGTGATCTGTTGCCTAATGGGATGAAAATGAACGGTCAGAAGTCTGTCTTAAGCCCAGTTCAGTGTAACCATCACTGTGTCTCCTGAACGAAACATTTCCATATTGGATATTAAAACTGAAACCAAAACTTCTCACAGCTGCCTTAAATTTCTAACTTCCTCTTTTTTCCAAAAGTTATGTTTTTAAGTATAATGGGTATAAATCATTCTCCATATATTTGGATGAGAAATATAATTTTACTTTCTCATGGCAGGTCTAATTCCAATAGAGAGACCGCAAATTGGTGCTTCCAATTCTTCTCAGAGTTCATTTCTAAGTTTTATGCATTTATTCTATGTCAAGTCATTGGTCAATGGAGCATCTGATTCCCTAATTATCTTTTTTAAACAGGCATCAGTTGAACAATCCTTGGACACTTTGGTGCTTAGACACTGGATCCCACAGAAAGCTGTTCAGTCATTCCTACTCTGCTCTTTTAGCTCCAGGCTTGTTACCATGTTACTTTGTAGTTGCTGCCAGTATCTAACTTGTATCTTCCAGCTTCTCTGTGACTGCAGAATTTTTCCTGGGGAATACAGCCCATGGCCCCATCGCTCTCTGTCCTAGCTCTCCGTCTCCACGGCAGCCACCTCCCCAGACGTCACAGATCAAGAGGCAACAGATCCTTCTCTATGTTGGTAGGATGGATCCTTTGTTCTTTTCTAAGGATATAGAACATCTTTATGGAGATATAAGCCACATACCATATAATTTATCCATTTAAAGTGTACAAATCAATGGTTTTTATATGTTCACAGACATGTTCAACTACCACCACAGTCAGTTATAGTACATTGCTACCACTTCCAAAAGAAACTGTCTGCTGTATCACTTCCTTGTCCTCTTACCCCTGCCAGTCCTATAAACCATGACCTGTTTGTGTTTGTAGACAGGCCTGTTCTGATATTTCATTTAAATATAATTATATATTACGTGGTCTCCTGTGACGGGCTTCTTTTACTTAGCATGGTATTTTAAACTTCATCCGTGTTGTAGCAGGTAACGGCACTTAATGCCTTTATATAGTTGAACAATATTGTATTGTGTGGATATGTCGGATTTTGTTTATTCATTCATGCTCATGGATATTTGAGTTGTTTATACTTTTTGAGAATTATAAATATATAATTCTGCTGTGAACATGCATATATAAGATTTTGTGTGGGCATATGCTTTCATTTCTTCAGTATATACCTAGGAGTAGAATTACTGAGTCACATAAACCATTGATGTTTCACCATTTGAGTAACTTCCAGACTATTTTCCAAAGTGGTTGTATCATGGTATGCACCCACCAGCGCTGTATGAGACTTCCAACTTCTCTACCTCGCTGAAACTTGCTATTGGCTTTTTAGTTACAGTCAAGCTAGGAAGTGTGAGGTGATGTCTAATCATGGTTTGATTTGTATTTCCCTAATGGTTAATGACTGGGCATCTTTTCATGTGTCCAGTGGTACATCCTCTGTGAGGAAGGGTCTATATTGATCCTCTGCCTATTTTTTGTTTTTATTAATTTTGATATATTTTATATTTTAATAGATTTTCATCCTTTTTAGGATCAGAAAACTAGCACACTTTATAAAAAGTTTAAACATAATCTAAAGAAGAAAGAAGATTTCGAAACTTCCACCCATCATAGTGGGTCATTGAATGGTTTGCTACATGAATCTCAGGCTCTCTCTCTCATTCGATCTCTCACACACAAATTCCTTTACATATATGTATATGTACATGTTGATATGGTAAATATGTGGTTTTTCCAAACAGAATTCTAGATGTAGATTGTTGGTCAAAATGGTTCTTCATATAAGAATATTCCTTCAGTTTTTTCCACATTGGATGGCATAGATTCAACACACCCCCTCAGCTGCACACTATTCATTGTACCTGTGTACCACAATTTATCGATCAATCCCTTGGATACTAATGTTGTTTATAATTCCTTTTTACATAAACCAGTCCTATCATTAAAAATTATAATATAATGAAATGTCTGAAATATATGCATTTATATAAAAATTGTACATAAACACATATACAAGCATATACATCTATTTGTAAATGGGATCATATTCCCGGAAAACAAAATAAGATATTCTTCTTTTTTTTCTGCATAATTCTTTGAAATAATTAGGAAGATGCTATAGTCCACAGTGAGTGTGTGTCTGAGGAAGAGTGGGTAGTGAGGAGTAGGCAGAGGGAGAAATACCAACTGAATGCTAACTTGAAAATAACACTGCCAAATTATAAATTCTTATTTTTTGATTAGGTGTTCTTTTCTTAAATGGCAAGGAGAAAAAAGCAAAGTCAAGTCATGTCTCTTCTACTATCTGTTTGATATATGTTTTCAATTTTTGAAAATGGTTACATAGAAGATGATTTTTTAAGTGTTGGTTGCTTTCACTGGAAATGCATGAAGCTCAAGAGGCAGAAACGTGTAATTGTTTCATCAGTTATTTCTAATAAATGACTTTCAAATAGATGTGATAATATCAGACCTAAGTTATAAATTAATTGTTCAAAAAATACTGCAGCTTTGCTCAAGGTCATATTTTTTGTGGGACAACGGAGGACTCAGAATATTAAAGAATGAAAGTTTGGATCAACTCCCAGGTGGGTTAGAAAACCTCCCAGACAAGTTTTGTCTGGAGGATCTTCCTTCTGGGTGGGAAGAAGGATACCACATCCTTCTAAAAACTACAGTCTGGAGACCAATCACAGAAGCTAGGGTTAGAGAAAAGTCGCATATCGTCTTTCTTGTTATGTTTATATGTTTCTCTGCATTTCTTAAATATCCCCTTCCTTCTCCCCAATAATATCTTATATTCCAGTTGTTGGTATTTTCCCAGTTTAGTATTTAGGTAACAAAGTATTTAGTGCGGCTGCTGGCGGGGGGTGGGGGGGGATGAGAACTGATAAATATAGTTCGGTATTGGTAAAATGTTGGAATTCTGTATTTGCTCATTTTCAGAGAAGTTTTGGAAATTGTTTTTGTTTTGTTTTTATAACTTCAGAAAGCTGCATCTTGTTAGGTGGACACAGAATTGTTTTACTCTGCATTGAAGTCCTAATGTGTGTTAAAGGGTGAACATGAAAGCTGAGTTGCCAAAGGGACGGGCTGGGAGAGCTCTCAGTTTGTTCCAGCTCAGAACCAAATGCACCCTTCTTTGTTCTACTTCCTAACACCTGAGCTGGATCAAAAAACAATTTTTTTTTTCCCTTTGCCATGTGGTGCGGTATTAGATTTTGTCAATAGAGGGAGCTAGTAAGACACTGACAGTCACTCAACGTGCGCGGCGGTGGTGTTCTTCCCCCCAACACTGCGGCTACCGGTGAATGGGGGTGTGGAGGCCTCGTGGTGCTCCCTCTCCGGGCGGTGTTCCCGTGGCCCAGCAGAGCATTTCCGAAGGAGCAGCCCTGACCCCGTGGCACTTCTGTGGGGACGTCTTGCCCACAGTGCACGCAGTTTCTATGGACCAGTGTAGCCCACCTGCCCTCTTGGGCAAGATTCCCAGCCGTACAGGGGCCACGGCTGCAAACCAGCTCCATGCCACCCAAAGGGCAAGCTTCTTCGCATCGGCTTTTCAGGGGGCAGCTACGCCCTCCAGCAACATGCGCATATTAGCCAGGGAGCAGGGTGCTATTTTCAGTTCCTTTTTTCTCTCCTGTTTACCCTTGCTTATCCCTGTGGGCATGCATACTCCCTTTGTTTGCTAGTTCTTTATTTCTCAGAAGCTCCCCTCCCCATCCCCTGCTTTTTTTTTTTTTTTTTTAAGTAGCTAACCACTTTTTTACTAGTTAAAAATTCCTTATAATGAAATTTTCCTCTTTGAGTAGGAAAATGTATCTCCTGACTAGAACCTGACTGATACACCTTCATTGCCAAAAGTTGTAGTTTGCAGAAGCCTGGTGAGTATTTCTGCTTTAGCACAAAGTAGGATGGGCATGTTTTGACAATTATTATTATACAATAGCAAGATATAATAATAGTAAGCTATACAGGGACATCAGACATCCTACAGAATCAAGTATTGATACCAAATTTTATTTATGGTTAATTTAAACAAAACTACATTGCATTTAGCTGCTGAATATTTATTTGTGGTTGATTTTTCCTTTCTTGGTCAAAATTATGGAATAATTTTGTTGCTATTTACTAAAAAAGGTGTTGTTTTATAGAACTGTAAGACAGTGAAAGAACATGTTAACTTATATCTCAGTTTCTCGAATTGTGATGATTTGCCTTTTCACCCTGCTTTGACTAATGAATACTTAGTAAAGTGAATAAAAAAACAACAATAATTTGATTCAAAATTCATGATTTAATTGCCAATATAAGCAAAAGATATTTGTTTGCAGGGTAACACCAAAGAGATTGGCTTAATACATTTTTTCAGTATGTTTCCTAAATAAGATTGAAATTAGAATAGGGTTAGTTATTCTTTATCTTTTCTATACAAATGTTTCTATTTTGAGGTTTTACAAAATTTAGCATTTTCTTCACATAACAAAACTATAAACAGTGCAACGGAGTAGTTGACTCATTCTGGAGGAGTCCTAGCATGGGAACAGGAGATCAAGCTTTCCATGCCAATATTCTCTTGAGTTTTATATAACCAGTATGTTTTACTTATGAGGAATATTCATGTTTCTTTAAATTTAATGTATTTTTGCAATGTGTATATGTATAGATATATCTACAAATAGATGGACAAAGTTTATGATTGATACACTAAATAGGTTCTGTTTCAAAAGCTTTTACTATGAACCATAGAGTTTACTCAAGGTATTCTGAGAATCGTATATGGAGTTGGTTCTGTATTCTATTTTGACTTTTGTTTTCTATGGCTCCTTAGAACGTCACCAAGTCATGTTAACTATGGATAAACAGAAGATTCTGAAGAGACTAGATTGTTGGTTGACTTTTATCTGGACCTTCTGATAAATCTAGATTGCTTTTTCAGGAGCCCCTGGGATTTATCTGCAAAACGTATTATCTCATAGGCAAGGCCTATCTCATAGGAAGAAGACCTCTTCTTCCATCCCCATACTATTACAAACTTAAGATGATGACCAAAATTCTGTACAAAATATTAAGAATGCCCCTGAAAACTCAAAAGTTGTAAGATTCCTAGACACCAAGAATCTAAAAATCTTTATGATTAAATTAATATCTGGCACGGTAAGAAAAAAACCCTAGAACTTTGAGTAATATGACCTATGCCATATAGCGGCAAAAATAGACTAAGAAAAAAATATATGTACCAAAGATAGAGGAAGGGAATTAAGAGTATATTTACCTTGATGAACACTGAAAAATGTATAGAATTGCTGAATCATATTGTACATCTAAAACTAATACAAATATATTTCAATAAAATTGTGCTATTTAATGTGGATGTTAAAGGCTTACATTGAAATTAACACTTTATCTTTTTCTCACACTTATAGTGTGGTAAGAATTATATGAAAATATTTCTATTTCTCCTTTGATCATGTAGCATGAAATAATGTCCCTCCCCTCAAAGTCTTTAAAAGAATGATCATAACATTTCCAGGGGATTAAATATTTTTAGAAATACTACATGCTAAATGTAAGGTGATATTCTAGGTAGCAATCTGTTTATAATCTGTAATAACAATATAATTATGCTACTGTTCTTTACATATTCTCATTTGTGTTGTAAATTAATTATGAAATGTTTATCAATTATACTGTCATCATGAAAGAAGGGAAAATACTCTCGAGAGCATTTCTAATGATTTAATTAAGTAAGAAGGATTATAAAGAAGGTAATGAATCAAGCTTAAATAGAAAAATTGAACAACTCTTCTGGGATTCACATAAAATTATTTATAGACGTGTTAATGTGTGTTTTAATAACATAGAAAAGTAACTCCAAATAGTACTTCAACAGATTTTTAACAAGAACACGTTGCAATAAAAGCAAAATATGTGTGTGTTTGCTTAATATGGATTCATATTTAACTTTTCTAAACTGCTATAATACATCCCACTTCACGGCAAAATAACATCATCCAAATGAATTTCCCGTCCCCCTTCAACATAAACAAATTCTCCTAATTGTAACATCTTGCATTAGTGTAGCACATTTGTTATAAATGATGAGTCAATACTGATACTTTATTATTAGCTAAAGTCCACGGTTAATATTAGTATTCCCTTTTTGTGTTGTACATTCTACATTTTGGCAAATGCAGAATAACATTTATTCTCCATTATAGTATCATACAGAATAGTTTCACTGCCCAAAATACACCCTGGGCTAAACTTATTCATTTCTCCTTTCCTCCCCTCAGACCCCTTATAGCCACTGATCGTTTTACTGTCTCCACAGGTTTGCCTTTTGCAGAGCACTATATAGTTGGAACATATGGTATGAGTCTTTTACAAGCCCATATGTTGGCAGTATGTATTTAAGTATCCCATGTCTTTTCATGGCTTGATAGCCCTTTTTTTTTTTATTGCCGAATAATATCTCATTGTATGTCACAGTTCATTAATCCATACACCTATCTTGGCCCTTTCCACCTTTGGGCAATTAAGAATAAAGATATGATAAACATTTGTATGCAAGTTTTCGTGTGGACTTAAGTTCTTAATTCGAGTAAGCAATGAAGAGCGAAATTGTTGGATTCCTTGGTAGGTAAGAGTGTGTTTTGTTGTGTAAGAAACTGCGAAATTGTCTTTATAAGTGATTTCTCCATTTTGCATTCCGGCTAGCACTTAATGAGAGATTCTGCTGCCTCACATCCTTACCAGCATTTGGTGTTGGTATTTTGGATTTTAGCCATTCTGACAGGTGTATAGTATTTCATTGTTGTTTATATTCACAATTTTTTCCTAATGTGTCTTGTTGAGTGTCATCTCATATGCTTATTTGTAATCTATAGATCTTCATTGCTCAGGTGTCTGTTCACCTTTATTGTCTACTTCTTAATTGCCTTGTTTTCTCTCTTACTGCTGACTTAAGGTTTCTTTGTATATTTTGGACACTAGTCCTTTATGAGATACACGTTTTGAAAACATTTTCTTCCAGTCTGTCACTTGCTTTTTATTCTATTGACATTAGTTTTTTACATAGAAGCTTGTATTTTTAATAAATTCCAATTTAATATTTTTTCTTTTATGAATCATGTTTTGGAGCTGTATCAAAAAAATCATCAAACACAAAGTCACCTGTTTTATGCTATCTTCTAAGAGTTTTGTAGTCTACATTAAGGTCTGTGATTTGGACTTGATTTTTGTGAATGGTATAAAGTTAGTGTGTAGATTCATTTTTGTGCATGTGGATTCCTAGTTGTTCCAGAACCCTTTGTTGAAGAAGTTACCTTTTCTCTGTTCAGTTTGTCAGAGACCAGTTAATTATATCTGTGTGGGTGTATTTCTGGCTTCTCTATTCTGTTCCATCAACAAATTTATCTGTGCTCTTGCCAACATCAGGTTGTCTTGTTTACTGAAGCTTTATAATAAGCTTTGAAGTGAGGAAGTATTAGTCCTCTATCTTTTTTTCTCTCCTGCAATACTATGGTGTCTATTCTAGGTCTTTTGATTTTCCATATAAGCGTTAGAATCAGTTTGTTTATATCCATAAAATGCAACTTGATGGCATTTTCATTGAGTTGGAATGAACCAACATCTTAGCAATATTGAGTCTTTCTGTTCATGGACATGGAATATCTCTCCACTTTTTGGATCTTCTTGGATTTCTTTCATCAGAGTTTTACAGTTTTCCTCATATAGATCTCTACACCTAAACATTTTTTGGTGCTAATTAAAGTGTTCTTAATTTGAAATTCTAATTGTCCATTAATGGTATCTAAGAAAGCAGCTGAGTTTTGTATATTAACCCTTTATCTCTTCTACCTTGTTATAACCACCTGTTAGTTCCAGGAAGTATATTTTCCTGATTAAGTCTTGTCATTTTCTGTGTAGACAATCATGTCATATGCAAAGACAATTTTATCTCAGCTTATTACATTTGTTAGAACTTAAGTAAAATATTGAAATTGTATTACTGGTGAGAGCAGACAGCTTTGATTTTTATCTTAGCATGAAAGCTTCTAATTGTCATTAAATATGAGGTTGGCTCTAGGTATTTTTGTAGATGTTCTTTTTCAAGTTGAAAAAGTTCCTCTCTGTTCCTAGTTTGTTGAGAATTTTTTCTCATGAGTGTTGAACTTTGTCAGTTTTTTTTTTTTCCTACACTTGCTGATATTATCATAGGATTTTTAAAGATTTGGCCTGTTCAGATGATGTGCTACATTAATTTTCCAATAGTAAGTCAGCCTTGCATTTCTGGAGTACATATTACTTCACTGTGACTTTTTATACATTGCTGTTCTTAATTTATTAATATTTTGTTAAGAAATTTGTACCTATAATCATGAGAGATTGGTCTGCAGGTTGCTTTTTTAATAATGTTTTTGGTTTTAGTATCAGGATAATGCTTGTCTCACAGAAAGAATTAAAAAAAAATTCCTTCCATTTTCTGGAAAAGATTATAAAAATTGATGTAATTTCTTCCATAAATGTTTGCAAGAATTCACCAGCGAACCCATGTGGGCCTGATTCTTTCTGTCTTGGAAGCCTAATAATTATTGATTTAATATTTTTAATAGATACAGGCACAGTCATATTATGTATTTCTTATCTGAGTTTTCCTGTATTGTCTTTCAAAAATTTGGATCCTTTTATCTAGGTTATAAAACTTGTGGGACTCCAAATGAATATTTTTCCTTTATGGACAATGCCATCGTATGCTTTGCTTTTTAAAGTATACAAGGCTTAACCTTTTTAATTATTGTTAACACTTTAATATCTCATTTGTTCTGATTTCAAATGAAATGTGCTGTTCTAAATAACTGACTATGCTCAATATTCAAAGGCTAAATCTTTAAGCAGTAGTGTTATTTTAGCTGTGTTTAGTCAATGGATAATTTTTCAAAATATGTTACACATCTTTCTTTGGAAAACCATTTGGTAAACATGTGTTGACCTCATTTCATTAATGAATCAAAACTCAATTTATCCTTATCATAATCTAAGTTGAAACATTATCTAAAGAGGAGTAACCTCACATTTCTGCTAAACTTTTGTACTCTAATTGTAATACTTCTGCCTTGTCGTTGTAGCAGGCTCTAAAGTGTTCTCCATTGGGATAACGCATCTGAGTTTGGATACACAACTGCAGTTTTTTTATTGCTTTTGATTACCGCCAGGCCCTACTGATTTTAGTGGTAATTTAAGGAATCTGGTATTGGAGAGGTCATTGCCTCTTTCCAGAGAACAGATATTCCAGAATTTTGAACTTAATCAGCAATTTGAATTTTATGAGTGAGAGAATTCCACTGAAATGTAAAAATAGTATAGTACCCAGTGAAAATATTCTTAATTCTAAATAGTTTACTATTTACAACCTACAAATAATTGAATAAATATACAGACCAGAGGGAGTTTAAAGAAATAAATCTACCTCATAATTACTTTTCAGTATCTTAATGAATATTTAATTCATTATAAAAATTGATGTTATTTAATCTCATTTATTATGCTTATTGTTGTAGCAGTAAAATGAGTGAAAATCAACACATTATTTCTCCAAATGTTTTGAATAAGTTGGCATCAAATGGAAGTACCAAATTGAGCAAACACAGCAAAGCATTAAATGTTTAGACAGTTCTACATGATTATTAGAAACGAAAATGACACATTTCTATGCTTGAAACTCAATGTAAATTCTTATATAATTAGAGGATGCTATAACTACTTTCATCAACTTAAATAATTTTCTTTAATGATGAAATGTAATTATAGCTCTTAATAGCCTCACAAATAAAATTACATAACTGACATTATTAACTGGAAAGTCCTACTAACAGAGTCCAAAATGGAGCTTTGATACAACTGATAATCACAATGATGAGGAATAACACACACTTAAAATGATTTCTAAGATTTAATCTAAATAGAAGATTTTGATTTTATGACTTTAATCCATAGTGCTACCAAGGATAGAATATTTTTCTGTGTATTAAAATAATGTTATGCATCTAGCTTATTTAATAATATTTATATTAGCCAGAGGACTCAATGATCTGGCCATGCTATATAAAATAGAGCATTTATAGAATGTCTTATCAAGATTTTTGTTTGATTTTAATATAAAATCAATACTAAAAGTAACATATAGTCTAGTTTCAATGATGTGGGGTGGCACGCTCGAGGGTTTGATATGCAGTTTCTGCCCATGGAACTTCTGGCAGGAGGACTTTGATCAATATATGTACCAAAGGTAAAAATTCACTTTCCAGAAGACAGATATCAACAAAGATGTTTTTTGTTAGACTAATAATATTAAAAATACTGACACCCTTAAATTTGAGATATTTCACATTTGGAAAAAATTTATGGTTTCTATGAAATACCTCCAAGCAAATAGGTAATAACTGAGTAGCAGAAAAGTTCTAAGGTCTGTTCAACACAATCCCCATTCGAATCTCTCTTCTCATTGATCTTCTCCCCCATGGAATTGAAATATTTGAGTTTAACTCCTATACTTGATTTTCCAAACTTAAAACCTTGTTGTTGTTGCTGTTTTATAATTGGATGATTATAAAAACCTTTATTCACAGAACAGCTTAGAGATCAAGTAAGGTGAATATTTTTCTGTAAGCTATCGTGTCCCATATAAACTCTCTAGTCTTTTTAAACTATCATTACCCCAGGAAGAAAGAGGAAAGCCAGATGGCATTGCCACATATGCACAACTTGTATATTTATGTATATGCATATGTATGTATTTCAGCACTAACATGATTCATGTTCTCCTGGAAAAGAAAATCCCATTCTATAAAATTGCATTGAAATTCGTGTGAAAAATAAAGTTGATACCAAAACGTGTGCTACAGTGTTGCTAAAGTACATTAACAATAGTTGGTAGGGAGGAAACATCTTGGATCATCTAGGGAGGCAATTCACAATGGCTGAATGCTCCCACAGCAGATATTAAAGATGCAAAAATTCAAGGCAGCAAAACCAATAGAGCGTTTTAGAAGCACTTTAAATGAAGCAGCGTTGGTTGATAGTGAGGCAATGTTGGGCTTAGAGCTCTGAGTCAGTGAAGGTGTTGAGTAAGAAAGAACAGGCAGTGCAACATGTCAAAACCTAATGGCTGGGACACCTGGGTGGCTCAGTTGGTTAAGCAGCTGCCTTCAGCTCAGGTCATGATCCCAGCGTCCTGGGATCGAGTCCCACATCGGGCTCCTTGCTCAGCAGGGAGCCTGCTTCTCCCTCTGCCTCTGCCTGCCATTCTGTCTGCCTGTGCTCGATCTCTCCCCCTCTCTCTCTCTGATAAATAAATAAAATCTTTAAAAAAAAAAAAAAAAAAAAAAAAAAACTAATGGCTGTACAAAGCTGGGGGTGCACTTCTCAGCTCCTGGGAGCAAGTTAAGTAAGGCAACCCCAGAAACAAGTGCTTATATTTACTTTTTTTTTTTTTTTAAGATAATAGCTAAAAGGGCTCCTGTTTCAGCATAATAATTAATGGAACAGGTATTTTCCTGGCAAGAAGATCTAATTTTCTTTCTACTATTCTGTTTCCTCTTGTGTTAGGAAAAATTGCAATATACTGAAATCTCAATTATACTGCTATCATGGTTTTCATTATAAAATTTTTATTATCTAACCCATATTGCACACATGCATGTTGTGGTTGAACAGACTGTACGTACAGGCATACACATAGACATGGTGTTTGTGACAAGGGAGATATTGGGAGGTTGGGGCTGGCAGCGACCCCCCCCCCCCGCCCATGCATTAACTTAGCATTGCCTTCATTGTATGTTTCTGGGTTAATATTGGTCAAAAAGTAAAAGTTTGTATAATTTTTTGAATTGGAAGTGAAGTAGCCCCCATTATACTCCGAAAATTATCTTTTGATTAAAGTGGGTGAGACACGTAAGACAGCGTGTCATCAAATTCCTGTTTGTTTGCACTCATGGCAAATTTCTGTTTAGTTCTCTTTCCTAACGGCCAGTTTTGCTGACCAGAAGAGACCCTATGTTAATCATCAGATGTTCCCCTGTAAACTCACAGAGGTGTGTAGTCTCTGGAGACCAACAACCTTCCAGAGTCTTCTATATCAGCTTTTATTTTAATTTTCTGTGTTTATTTATTTGTAGGCCTCTTCCTGCATTTGGATACACTTAACTCCCAGATTTTCTTGCAAGTTCAAACTCACCTCCCCCAGGGAAGGTTAGCGGGCTTCACTGAATTGCTCAACTATTGGGTCTCCACTATACTAGCTCCTCACCAAACTCTGGAAGGTCTAATCCCTGTAACCAATCTCTTCCTCCACAAAGCCCACGGTGGTTTCTTTTCTGAATGTACCTCGTAGGAAACCATGTTCCAAAGACGGCCACAACAGTATTTCCAGTTATACCCAGGCTTTCCCATGTGACCTTGCCTGCTTTCCTACTCTCAGACCTTGAGGCTGGGGGCACCTTTTCATTGCTTAGCTTTTAACTGGCACAGCAGCTTTTACTTTCTGTTTGAGAAGCCAGTTCCCAGGTAAGAAGAGTGACTCTACTGAAACCTGCCCGCCGTGAGAAATTCAAGCCACGTCGCGAGTCCCTGGAGGATGAGGTACCAGAGGGACAGAGAAAGAGGCCAACAAGAACCTCGGCACGAGACATGGGAAAGACGATGGCGCCTTCCGAGCAGACCCCAGCCGTCCCACACGGACGAAAGAGGAAAGCCACAGCCAAGCATTTCTTAAAAATTAGAATGGAAATTGTGAAGAAAATAACTATTTTAAGCAGCTTAGTGTTGAACTTTGAAATCCAGCAATAAAGAGGCAGACTTTTTCTTATTCCCAATGAACATCCTTGATGTACCACATGGCTTTGTTAGAGATGGCTCTGGGCTCCTATCGTGAGTCAAAAATATTAAAAATTAAGGTTTAAATATTTGTGAATACAAAATGATGATGAGAAAGTAGATCTATCATCTTAACTGGGCATTGCCTAGCCTCATAGTAATCCGGGACTTTATTTTTCACACTGACGGACTATGGAGGTTGAAGTTTCTGACCCTACATACTTGGCTTTCTCCAAGATTAATTTCTTTCATTTATACATTTGCCTTTTATAATGACAACTTATAAATCACCGTGATTCTAAGTAGAAGGAATTATTATAATCCTTTAAGAGTTTGCACCATTGTTCCAAAAGCGACACAGGGACAGTATATATTTGATATATTGAGACTGTTCTTGCCAAAAAGTCACAACAAAAGGTGAAGTGATCATCTTAAAACAATTTATCACTTCAAGTACGTATAAGGAAACTATAATTTGTAAAACGACTTCTTGAGTGAATTGTAGGCTTTATTTTATTAACACTGCTTCAGTCTATGCTGGTGCTATGTCCTCCAAATTTACTTTAATCCACCAAAATGTATTTTGCTAAGTGGTATTCCTGCCCAAAATGCATAAATTGAATTTGTTTATGGGAAATCAACGGGCAACCTCAAGTTGAGAAACACTACAAATTACTCTACATATTTCAAAATATCACGGTCAAGAGAGATCAAGAAAAGCTGAGATGCTGAAACAGATTAAAAGAAACAAAATGTAGTTTTGCATTCGGTATCATAAGAACTATAACTGGCGATTTGTGCAGAGGCCTGTCTGTCTGCCTGCCTGTCTGCCTATCCGACCATCTACACACGTATTCTTTCATTAAAACATAATTTACATACAGTACAGTACCTAAACTTAAGTGCAGAGCTCGATGAACTTTTTATATGTTCCTATTTATTCACTGAACATTCATATTCAGATATAGAACATGTCCAGCCCTGCACACAAGTTTTCTTTCTTTCTCTCTTGCAGTTGCTTTCATCCTCCTGACATGTCATCATCATAGAGTAACTCTGCCTCAGAATAAGGGCCCATTGGAGCTGTAATGGCGATGGCCCACCGGAGGGCAGGAAACATGTGAAGGCAGCAGTTTGGGGCTGGCAACAGAAGACACCACTCAATGGAGGTGCAGGGTACTGGGAGGGAGCAGTGGGTGTGGACTTGCAAGGCTGCTGCCTGTCAACATGATACTGGCACTCACTACAAGATGTCTATCACTGCGTCTCTATCTCGACACTACTGCACGACTGGCACAGAAGTTACCTGGTAGTGACCCAGCCATGGTAAACAGTCACAATAACAGAAAAAAGCACCAGAATTAAAGAGACCCATTTGTCTCTTACAGTATACACACAGCGCCTTTACTGACAAGACCTATGTTTGCACCAGCTGAGGAATGTTGTTGGAATCCAGTTCAAGGATTACAAATCAAGGCAAAAAAGAGGGGTATTTGAAGGGAGAGTTTTAAAAAATTGAAGGGGCACCTGGGTGGCTCAGGCACCAAGTGTCTGCCTTCAGCTCAGGTCATGATCCCAGGGTCCTGATATCAAGTCGTGTATTGGGTACCGTGCTCAGCAAGAAGCCTGCTTCTCCCTCTCCTACTCCCACTGTGTATGTTCCCTCTCCTGCTGTCAAATAAATGTTTTTTTTAAGATTTTATTTACTTATTTATTTGACAGAGAGAAAGATCACAAGTAGGCAGAGCAGCAGACAAAGATAGAGGGGAAAGCAGGCTCCCCGCTGAGCAGAGAGCCCGATGTGGGACTTGACCCCAGGACCCTGAGATCATGACCTGAGCCGAAGGCAGAGGCTTAACCCACTGAGCCACACAGGCACCCCTCTTGCTGTCAAATAAATAAATAAAATCTTAAAAATAAATAAAGACAAATAAATAAAAAATTGGAAACTGGGACATACCATTCATCCTAACTGTCCAAAAAATCACCTCAAGCTTTACCACGTAAGGAAACAAGGATTGCAGAGAATAAAAGGAGAAAGCAAGCCCCAATGTTGAAGCACTTTTGAGCCACTGCATAAGCCATGTTTGCTGTCTTCCATTACTATATCAGCCAAAGCCAGCCTAGGGTCTGTGCATTCAAGGACCTCATAATGTCAGGAACAAATTAGAGCCACTGTTGCTACAACTACCTACTAGATTGTTGTGCAGCAGATGACCCTTGTGCTGTTTCCAGTTTCTTCCCCCATTATGAATAGAGCTGCTACTATTTTTATATATGTTTCTGGTAGGCATAGCACTCATTTCTGTTACATATATACCCAAGAGTGGAACTTCTGGATCATTGGATAAATACATTTAGCTTTAATAGAAAATGCCTGAAATATTTTCAGGTAATTATAATAAATTTAGCCTCTCACCAACAGCAACGAAGGACCCAGTGTTTCTATATTCTCATCAATCCTTGAATTGTCAGTTGTTTTAATTTTAGTTTTTCTGGTATGAATGTAGCTTTTATCTTTTTATGGTGTGAATTTGCATTTCCATGGTGACAACAGCATTGGGCACCTTTTCATTGGGTCATTTGGATTTTCTCATTTGTGGAGTGCTTGAAAAGTCCTTCAATCACTTTTTCATATTTGGTTGTCTTACTGGTTTCATTTTCATTTCCAGGAATTTATTGTACATTTTAGATACCTGTTTTTTTATTATATACATATGCGTTACAGATGTGTTCTTTCCAAATGGCCTGTCCTTTAAGTCTATGTGTGTTTTTTTTTTAATCAGAAGGTCTTATTTTTAATGAAGTACTGTCTTCTTCAGTTTTATGGTTAGAGTTTTTGTATATTTTTAAATACTTATATATCCTAGCTTCACGAAGACAATCTTATTTTTCTTCTTCTTTTAGAAAATTTCTTGGTTTTATTTTTCACAGTTGTTCTAATTTTCCCTCCTTTTGAATTGTGTGTCACAGAAAACATGGGACAATATTTTTTTCACAGAGATCAGATTAATAACACCATTTTCTGATTAGACGATGATCTTAGCATCTCTCAAAGGCAGACCCCACAGAGGAGTTTGTTTGTTTGTTTAAAGATTTCATTTATTTATTTGATAGACAGAGATCACAAGTAAGCAGAGAGGCAGGCAGAGAGAGAGGAGGAAGCAGGCTCCCCGCTGAGCAGAGAGCCCAATGCGGGGCTCGATCCCAGGACCCTGAGATCATGACCTGAGCCAAAGGCAGAGGCTTAACCCACTGAGCCACCCAGGCGCCCCTTGTTTTTTTTTTTTTTTTTTTTTTTTTTGTTTGTTTGTTTTGTTTTTAATTTTTTTTTATTTTTTATAAACATATATTTTTATCCCCAGGGGTACAGGTCTGTGAATCATCAGGTTTACACACTTCACAGCACTCACCAAAGCACATACCCTTGTTTTGTTTTTTAAATTCTCTTTACTCTATGTTGAGTAGAGGCTGCACTAGCCATGTGTGTTCTTTTTTGTGTGCTCCTTTATAAGAAGAATTACAAATTGCAGGAAGCACATGAGAGGAGTGGCTACAGTCCTGACAGTTTGGCCAGAATAGCAGAAATGGACACCCTTGGAAATCTGAAAGTGGAGAAAAGACATCAAAGGGGATAGAGACGGAGACAGGAACCCATGTAATCATCATATGATATTGTAGTACATAGAGACAGAGACAGGAACCCATGTAATCATCATGTGATATTGCAGTACATCTCCAAGCTGCCTGTACATAAAAATGGCTGGAATAAGTATATCAAAGATTTTGAGAACTGAATTATGGTGTATACCACTGCCCAGAGTAGCTCTTGTGTCCACAGAATCCAGACCGGAACTTCAAGTGTAAACACTACCAGGTGGATTGTCTTCTGAACAAAACAAAATTATATAAACACTTCCTAGAAGATCCTACAGACCCCCTAGTCTCATCAAATAGTAATCAGAATACACATGATACAATACAAGATCACCCGACATACACTGAACAAGGAAAAATCTAAATAAATCTAATGGAAAATGTAAAAAAAAAAAACCAAAAAACAAAACAAAACAAAAAAACAGACACCAATACCAAATGACCCAAATGTTTGGATTATCAAACAAAGTTTATAAAACAATTATAATTACCATGGTCCAAGAAGTAAGGACACAACCTGGTAAAGAATGAAATGATAGATGTTCTCAGCAAAGAAAAAGAAGTCAGAAAGAACAACCAAATGGAAATTCTAGACCTGAAAACATAATAAAAGAAATAAAAGTAAATTGGAATGAAAGAATGGTTCAGTAGAAGAATAGAGAGAAGAAAGAGGAAAAAAATCAGAGAACTTGGAAGATTGATCAATAGAAACTTCTCTTTCTGAACAACAGGAAACAAAAAATTAAATTAAAGGAACAGAACCTCAATGATCCCAGGGAAATATTGAAAGTTCAATATTCATGTCCTCGGAGTATCAGAAGTTTAGGAAAATATGATTGGTGCAGGAAAATATTTGAAAATATAGTGACAACTGTCCAAATTTAATGAGATATAAATATTATCTCAGAAGTATAATGAGCCTTAAACATATAAATAAAATAAAACTGCCTTCAGGGGCGCATGGGTGGCTCAGTGGATTAAGCCTCTGCCTTCAGCTTGGGTCATGATCTCAGGGTCCTGGGATCGAGCCCCACATCAGGCTCTCTGTTCAGCAGGGAACCTGCTTCCTCCTCTCTCTCTGCCTGCCTCTCTGCCTACTTGTGATCTCTGTCTGTCAAATAAATAAATAAAATCTAAAAAAAGAAAAGAAAGAAATGACGAGAGGCCAAATGAAAGTTTCAAATTAAAAGAAAATAACTGTCCTTTTAGAATTCTTTATTTAACAAAAATATCTTCAGAAATGAATGAAGGAACATTAAGGGCATGTGACTTTTTTTTTTTTTTTTTTTTAATGCCAAAAGAAGTTCTTCAAGTAAACAAAGTGATAGAAAGGAATTTGGAACATCTAAAATGAAGGAAGACCTACTCAACTGACATCTTTTTAAAATTGATAATTACTGGGTGCCTCGGTGGCTGGCTCAGTGGGTTAAGCCTCTGCCTTTGGCTCAGGTCATAATCTCAGGGTCCTGGGATTGAGCCCTGCATTGGGCTCTCTGCTCAGCATGGAGCCTGCTTCCTCCTCTCTCTCTGCCTGCCTCTCTGCCTACTTGTGATCTCTGTCTGTCAAATAAATAAATAAAACCTTTAAATAAAACAAAATTGATAATTATATATATGGTTTATATTAGAGATACTCTTACCTTTGTATAGTAAAAAATATCACTGAAAGTAATTCACATTGACATGACCATCCAGGCAGGAAATGCAGGGCAAAGAAACAAAAGTCAGAATTTTTTTCTTTTTTTTAAGAAAAATCCAAACCTATCAGAGTAATGTTATGCTTCTTCATTGCATGAAAGTAGTACCTAAATGGAGAGAAGAGTAATATATCCACTTAAGAAAACAACTTGAAAATTGAAACTATATTTAAATATTGTATTTATAGGAAGAAAACAGTCTATTTTTCCTTCACTCTTATCTGTTCTTAGCTGTCCTTTGGATACTCATATAGGACCAACAGAACTAAACAGGAAGGAAGGGAAATGGTCGTGCATGTAAATATATAAGCTATTGCTACCTAATCAAAGGAAAATAAAGTGTGCTGACTAGTACCTGTATGTAAAACATTTAGATATTAGAAACAACATAAAAAGACTTTCCAAAATAGTTAAAAGTGTAATAATAGGTAGAACTGGAAATACACAGGAGAAAAGGGATTCAAAATAAGTATCAGTGTGAGCAAAGAAGGGATTTTAGTCCACTCTGTTTCATATTATGCCAAAAGATTTTTTTTAATTTCACCCCCAAAATAAATAAAACAAAAATAACCTTGATGAGAGGACTTCATAAACTAAAACCCTCTGAAAGTAAAAGTTAGTATTGTTATTCCTGTACTCATAAATTTAATTCTATTTTTTATGTTTGTGTTTTTAAGTGGAAGTGGAAACTGTAGATGCAGAATAAAATTACCATATTGCTACATTGCAAATGCACTTAGTTTACAGTAACAAAATAGTATAATCGTCACTAAAACTCCAACTTACAGTATTGCCTTATCGAGAGAAAAAAATTCAAATTTCACACAGTACGTTGTGAATGAATAAATGCCTCTCCTTATTCAAAGCTATCGTCTTGCCTTTTTAAAGACAAAGCATTGTTTTGTTTAAAAACCAGGAAGCATATCCCTCTTGACTAGCAGGCAAATATTTCCCCCTTCCCATTTCAACTGAAATGCTTGGAATGTGGATTGAGAATAAATAGAGATTTGTTGTCATTTATCACATTGGGCTCATAATGCCAATGCTCAGAACTCTATTTATTTTCTCATTTTCTTTTTAAATCTTCAGTTAGGGTATGATGCCTATAAGAAATAGATACTTAGTAAAAATTTCATTATTTGAGCAGCTAGACATGTTTAACTAAACCAAAGAAGAAATAATAATTTTATATTTAGTTTTGCTGCTTTCTATTAAAGTAAATAACTTTATTAAAAGGATTAAAATCTAAATTTAAATATTATAAACTAATTAGCCACCAGTCATAAGATTATAGATACAATCAATACATCCATAATTAGTATGATAGCGATCAAAGTTCATTCAAATGTTTTAGAAGATATTTGGGTTGTTTCCACCTTTATAAGGGGCAGATAGTATTATATATGTCCTCCCCCCCCCAGATAATTATAAAGGCTGTCAGTGGTGTCAACCCACCAAAAGTATTAGCAACTGCCCTGTTGACCCTTTTTAGTGTCCGTGGCTGGTAAGTGTTACATTTTCCTATTTTCTGACCAACTGGTTATAACCAAGAACAAAACTCAGGGCTAACACCAGCTCCTGCAAACCCTGCCTATTGGAAGGATGGCACTAGACTTTAAATTCACTACTTTTGAGACATGTCTTGTCACTGTCATATTTTTCTCTGATTTTACCTAGTCTTGAGAGTTACATTTCTATCAAAATTATCATGTGACTTTGGTCTTTGATCTATCAGAAGGTCCACATGTTTTAGCTAAAAATATAAAACAAGAAAAAAAAATAATAGAGATTTTTCACACTAATTTGTCAAAGTGTGTCTTTCATGGACATATTACTTATTTTGTTAAAAAGGAAGAAATTATTTATGGTTTCTTGTCTTTGTATAAGATCTTCGTATTCTTGTTGAAGTTATTCTTTCTTTTGCCTTCATGCCAAGTAGTGAAAAGCAAAGAAAAACTCCACAATTACAGAGCAATGAACCTTAAATATCTCAGACCTATTTATGAATGCTTTCTTCCACTCACCAAGTACCTTTTTTACTAACAAACTAATTTTGACCTAATTACTGATGACAGTAATGGTTACTATTAGCCTATTTTTAATATTTACAAACATCACACAAAAGTTGTTTTGTTTTGTTTTGTTTTGTTTTGGTTTGGTTTGGTTTGGTTTGGGGGGGAGATGGAGAGCAGGAGAGAGAGAATCTTAAACTGGCTCCACACCCAGAGCAGAGTCGTAGAGGAGGGGAGATCATTATCTAAGCTGAAATCAAGAGTTGGATACTTCCCTAAGCCACCAGGCACCCCCCAAAATTGTGCTTTTATTACTAATATGGATGTGGGCAGATGTTTAAAATAATTATATTCTTAACATTTCTTTTTTCCTTAGGGAAGTGTCTAGTAGCCTTCCAGCTTATATGCCAATATGACTATGAATCAGTCTGCTTGTACTGAATTTTTCCATTTAGAGTAGAAAACATCAAGTTTTAAACAAACCGAAAGGAAAATTATACAACGAAGTTCTAAGTTTTTATCCCTATATGACAATAATATATTACTATACCTGGCATTTTTAAAGGTTTTATTTAAAGATGACTGCACAGGGCGCCTGGGTGGCTCAGTGGGTTAAGCCGCTGCCTTCGGCTCAGGTCATGATCTCAGGGTCCTGGGATCGAGCCCTGCATTGGGCTCTCTGCTCAGCAGGGAGCCTGCTTCCCCCTCTCTCTCTCTGCCTGCCTCTCCATCTACTTGTGATTTCTCTCTGTTAAAGATGACTGCACAGACTCAGTCCTCTTTATATGGCTCCTGCTCTCCCCCAACATAATAAACAGCAATATCACAAGCAACATTTGATAGCAAATATCCTGATTATGCATGAACTAGAAGAAAATTGTAAGATTTTAGATTCTGAGGAAAACTTGGAGCACCAAGTCCCATAGTCCTTGAATTTTTTTGGCTAATATACTCCTTTATGTATCTGGTTAATCTTCTGGACCCACTCTATGAAGCAAAGCAAATATGGACATTCTATAGCTGGCATTAATTAACTCATATAGTATATACAAGGGTCTCTGTTAGGTGCCGGTGAACAAACAGATACAAACTTTCCTAGTGAAATTTATAATCTGTGAGGAAGAATGATGTTAATCAAATAATCCCACACATGTAATTTTACAAACAGATAACTACTCTCAACTAAACATTGCAAGAAGCTTCAATGTCTGTTAAATCTGTCCAGTGCAATGTTAATACCTGTAAACAATTAGTAATTTTGTGAAAATCCAGGCAGAGGGGGATTTATGTCTGTGCCCTCCCAAAAGCCATGCTTGAAGTACCAAATAGAAGTACTTGGAGGTAAAACCTTTGGGAGATAATTAGGTGATAATAATGGAAATCCTCATGAATGGGATTAATGCCTTTGTGGAGACAAGAGAGAAATAATCTCTTAATCTCTACCCTGTGAGGACATAATGAGAAGATCTTTATCTTCAAACACGCAGGACAGCTCTCATCTGACCTGGAATCTGCTGGCACCTTGAACTTGGACTACCTAGTCTCCAGAACGGTGAGAAATAAATGTTTGTTGTTTAAGTCACCCAATCTGCGGTATTTAGTTATGGCAGACTGAGACAGGAGGCTAGTAAGTTAGTAAGGGGAAGAGGCATTATACCTTTCAGACAAAATCTGTAGAAGCCCTAACGTAATAGGAAGCATGAAAAAGCAAAAAATGAAAGAAATTCAGTATGATGGAAATACTGACCTCCAAGAGAAAACTGCATGAAGAGAGGTCTGATGGTGGGGGCGGGGCTGGGGGGGCATTGCTGCTGCTAGAGAACTTAAGTCCTTAAAAGCCATTTAAGAAAGCTTCAGCTTTATTCTAATGTAATGGGAAGTCGTTATTTATTTTATGTTGAGAGATGTGAAATGATCAATTTTTATTATTTATTTATTTATATGTTTTTAATAAATATATAATGTATTATTAGCCCCAGGGGTACAGGTCTGTGAGTCACCAGGTTTACACATGAAATAATCAACTTAATGTTAAAATACCACTGTAGCAAGAATAGTTTTAAAATGTCAGAAGGAGATAATCCCAGTTGTGCAGAAGTTTGTGTATTCCTTCCCACCCCAAACTCTGTTACAAACTTTTGTCTTATTGCAGGTCTCATTTATAGATGAGGAAACTGAAGGAATAGTAATGAGTGAAGACAGGACTGTTGTTTGCTGAGGCTAAGCAGGCAAATTAGAAAGGGTTTTGTATAGGAGGATAAGGGGTTTGAGGTTTATTCACAAAGGAAAAGGAAACTACAGAGTCAATCAAAACTGTGAGTCAGTCAAACCTTCACTACGTTGACTCAGTATTTTCCTTGGGTGCTTATGTAACAGATGCTATGCTAGATCACAGAGCATAATTGTGACTAACATAGGCAAGACTGTAAAAATAACCAGAATACAGAAAGATCACTCTGATAGCCACATGATTAATTACATTTCAGTCAGTCCCGATGAACGGACGCCTGGGTGGCTCTGTCAGTTAAGTCTTCGGCTTCGGCCACGACCCCAGCCTCCTGGGGCCAGTCCAGCCTTCCGCTCCCTGCTCAGCAGAGGGTTTCCTTTCCCCGCTACCCTTCCGTCCTGCTTGGGATCCCCCGCTCTCTCTCTCCCTCGTGCACACACATGCACAATCTCTCTCTCGGTTAAATGGATAAAATCTTTAAAAAGATATATACTCCAGTTGAAGTATAATCAGGGCCAATATTAAACAGAAAACAGAAGATATTTAAAATATATTAAGGGCATGAAACTATTGTTTTTAAATAGATTGATGTTCATGTTAAAATAACTTATTTTCTTAAAACATTTAGAGTAAATATATATATTTTATATGTAATCTGTGTGTGTATGTTTGAATAAGTAGTCTAAGAGTATAGTAAGTATATAAAAGAGGGAAGCTAAAGAGATAAGCAGGTCACTGACTTCAAAGCATTTGACATGCAGATTGAACTTAAGCATTTTATGATTTTTTTTTTTTTTTTAAGTCAAGGAAAACAAAGGCGGAAGCTCAAGAAAGTCAGAAAACCACCTAAGGGTGGAGACCTGCCTAGTTTTGGAACTACCAAGCATATGAACCTGAGCATCGTAAACAAACATAAATTATATATAATACCATCCCCTCCACCTCCACAGTTCATGGATTACAAAAATAGAAAAAAATGTCTCCCCAGATAATTGAACCCAGAGCTGACCTTACATAGGTGTGCTGTCTGAAATCATACCAGTTCATGTTGTGAAAGAACCCAAGCCAAATGTGCGGTTAAAATGATTCCTTCCGCACAGATATGTGACAGAGGTCAATGCAAATCCTCTGTACAAGAAACTAACCTTAAAGCAGGCCTCAAAGCATTTTTACTGGTAAATTTCAGCAAGTGTTAGGTAAATTATCAGAAAACAATAACTAAAATTATCCCATATACAATAAAGAGCAGAACTTGCAAAGACTTCAGATACTGGAATCAGCCCCTATGAAATGTACGATAAAAATATATCCAGTAAGATTTAAACAAATAGATATTGTGAGAAAAAAAATAAATAAAAGGACTAAGCTATTTAGAAAAGACACAACTATAAATATAAAATATAATCAATCAAAAAAAACTATTAGATTTCTCTAATTGATAAATACAAATATTAGGAGAGTGCCTATTTCTGAGGGAAAGAGAATGAGATTAGGTAGGGAGAGTCGGCAATTTTTTTTCCAGGTTAAAAGAGTGGTGTTTATCATTTTCCATAGCTATATATCTATATATGTAGATATATATAATGTATTTTATACACATTTACATACATATAAAACATTCTTTTGTACCAGCATTTAATAAAAGCAGTGTGGCAAGTTAGCAAGTTTTTAGGGATGGAAATGAAATTTGATCGCAGTGGGAGGGAATCAGAGGACTTAGAAGTACGCACAGGCTCCCGCTCTATCAGGTCGTGTAACTGAGAAAGATGCAGAGGTAGGAGAAGGTGTGAGTTTGAAGAAACACGCATTTATTTTTTCTAAGAGTTTATTCACTTGGTTATTTGAGAGAGAGGGCAAGGGAGCAGGGGGAGGGACCAGCAGTCTCTGCTGAAACACAGAGCCAGGAGCAGGGCTGACCTCAGGACCCTTGAGATCATAACCTGAGCAGAAATTAAGAGGCAAAAGCTTACCTGACTGAGCCACTCAGGCCCTCTTAAAGAAATGCGCATTTAAAACTGCATTTGGTGGGATGCCCGGGTGCCTCGGTTAGTGAAGTGGCTCCCTTCGGATGGGGTCATGATCCCAGGGTTCGGATTGAGGGCCCCAGTGCTCAGTGGGGAGTCTGCTTCTCCCTCTGCTGCTGCTCTCCCTGCTTTTTTGCTCATGCTCTCTCTGACAAATAAAAGCTTTAAGAAAAATAAAAGGATATAAAATAGCCTTTGATTTAGGTCATGATCCCAGGGTCCTGGGAAGGAGCCCAGCTTTAGGCTCCCTACTCAACAGGGAATCTGCTTCTCCCTCTCTCTCTGCCCCTCCCTCCAACTCATGCTCACTCTCTCTCTTTCTCTGCCTCAAATACAATCTTTACACCAAATAAAAATAAAGCATTGCATTTAAAATGTCTATGGAGCACGTAGGTGGAGATACAGAGGTAGTAGTTAGAAATGTTGTTAAAAATTCAGTGAAGATACAGACAAAAATCAAGGATGTTCAAGATGTATGTAATGAGATGCAAATCTAAGACGGAGGGTAAAGAATCAATAGTTACGTGTGACTCAGAGTGTTGTCCATCTCACACTGTCTCAATCCCATAAACCTGAAGACAGTTTGATGTTAAGGGAACAGGCAGGAAATGTTGGGGCATTCAGTACTGCTGAATCGCAGTACTGCTAAGCTCTTCCCGTTGTAGTCCTGGAAGTCGGAGGGTTACAGGTGAGCAGGTAGTAGTGCGAGGGCCATAGAAACCAGTGCAGGACCCGCCCGCCCGGCCTGGCAGCGAATAGAGGGAAGGGGCCGCTGCCAGGGAGCCTGGGCGGTGCAGACCGGGCGGGCAGCTCAGCGCAGCGCGCGAGGGCAGGCCAGAGGACAGCGGACACCCTGAGTAGGAAGCGACCTGGTAATCCCCAGGTGGGGAACAGAACCACACAGAACACTCCTATGTAAAAACTGACAAAGGACCAAAAGAATGAGAACCACTAACTGTTGAAGTAAAAGGAATAACAAAGAGAAAAATCGTTGGCCTAAGTGGAAGGTCACTTTCAAGAAGGGGGAAGGGGTGGGCCAGACGCTTTTGAGAAGGACTCCAGAAAGAGGCGAGTAGCCCGTGTGCAAGGACATGGCTGGGGTCGCGGAAGACCAGACGCAGGTCAAAGCCCGGCGAGGCAAGAGCTCAAGCGGAGAGTTCGGGGTACATTCAAGAGGTTTTTCTTGGTTAGAATCAGCAAGACTGGGTAACAATTTGAACATACAAGAAAAAGGTGACAAGAAGCGGAATATTCCTCCTACGGTTTCAGCTCAGAAATGGAACGAAATAAGAAACACTGAAAGAGGATGCTGGCGACGAGAAATAGAATTCCCTCTGTATTGCATCTTTAAACACACATTACACCTCCTGAGTATACCACACGTCCAAGGGCATGGCAATGTCCACGGGGAACATGTCATAATAGAATTTGGGTTTCATCCGTTGAAAATGAAAATGAGAAGTCTGGATCTTTTCAAAACTCGTTCAAGCCATAGCTGCACTTTTTTTTTTTTTTTTTTTTTAAGCTTGGGGCTTCAGATATTAATCAAATTCATAATAATGCAAGGTATTTATTCTTCACACATCCTGGATCACTATTAGATATGTATCCAGTGTATTCAGAGTGTAGAAATGTGATTACCCACACTTGGCCAATCAAGTTATCGTTATAAATCATTATAAACTCTTTCCGTTTACACTCAGTGGCCTTGGTAATCAGTGAAATCCAAGGAGCAGGTCTGATTGGGTTATCTCATCAGATGAAACAGAAATATTCCCTCTCTCTCTCTCTCTCTCTCAATTTATTCTTCTCTGACCCCCAGGCTGCCTTTCCATGTGGGCAGCCTCACATTTCCGCAAGGGAACACGGATGGTAAGTAGCTCTCCTCTCTCTCACGTGGAGCTGGTCAGGGACGTCTTATGTAGATGCATCCGTGCTGGTCCTCGGCGGCCCCTTGTTTCCTGTGTGCCCGCTGACAGGTTTTAGGAAGGACAGAAGTGCACAGCTGCCACCTCGTTCATGAGCCCATCTCTAACTTTGGACCACGTGCCTTTCCGTGTTTGCGCTTGTTTTCCACAGTTTCCTTCTCGCCAGCAAAGGTGACATCACTCCATGGTTTGTGCAGATGATGCCTCCCACTTGGTACCGTCGACAGAGTCCCTTGGTACCTCATACAGCTTCTTGAGTTCTACTTTCCAGTGGTTTTGGATGTCTTCCTGTGCTCTTAGCACTTTGCCATCTGCTGTCCTGATGCCACTGCAGTCTTTGGGTAAAAGTCAATGTTTATAAGCCCCTTTGTAGTGTTTTTATCTACCTCTTGTTTCCAATATTTTTTATGACACTGATTTTTTTTTTTTTAATCTCTCATACTTGGATTTAAAATTTTCCCAAGCATTTTCTGGCATTTCAGAGGACAGAAATAATTTTGTTAAATGCATCATGCTAAAATATGTAGCCAATACTCTAGCAAATGATGTTCACAAGTACCACAAATATTTATTGAAATGAAAGTGATAATAGATTTATATCCATTGGCCTTAAAAGTCCAACAGTTTCCTAAAATTTTATAGACTTAGCTCGTAAGTAAGCTCTATGCATCTAAGTTGTCATGGTTTCAGATTTTTTTTTTAAATGCTTTATTTTTCAAATCTTGAATCCATCCCAGGCTATGCTGACCATTTTCCTTGTTGTTGTTGTTTTATTTAGAATGATTTTGAATGACCATATAGCATCAATATCCTCTACATTTTAAAGTGTTTAATCATTAAACTACTATGAAAAGAACATAAATGTCTACAAATCTTTGAAAGTAATTATCACTTTATTTACAGTTTTTTCCCTCATCCTATCACTACTGACAGCTCTCTGGAACATATTTAGACATGCCTGCCAGGTTCCTCAAAAAAAATATATTGCTTCAAAATTGGACAAAAATACATTTCTGCTCCTGACAAGATGAATTTATGTGCTGCACATCAGAGTTACACAAAATAAACGTCTTCATGGTTTGTATTACCATCACCTTTACATTTTCTTCTGTTTTCACAAAGAGGAACTAGTTGTGATGGGGAAATTCACAGTCATAAATAAAAGTGATGTGATGACACATGTTACCAAGTATTGTAGAAGTATTTCACAGAACCCAAGGGAAAGTTTCTAAAAGCTCTAAAAATTACAAGTGATGACAAAACCATCTGGATGAAAATGATCATATATTCACTATAAACTAATTCTGTTGTTGCTACAGAAAAGCACTAATTCATGAGAACTGTTCAATTTACCTCACATTCTCCATTTTTTCCAAAATTAGGATTTCCTGCTCATCCTGCTTATTAGCAATACTTAATTGGACTATTCACTTTTGCTAAAATATATATGAAAAATAGGGATTCAAAAGGGATATACCCGAGTCATTTAGACGTACCATACTTTATGTTAGTTCACTTATCCCTTTCAAAGACCTCAGAACAAAACAAATTAAACAAATAAAACAAACAAACGAAAAATAACCAGAGGTTGACCAAGGCTGACCCGTCACTCTCTCTTCTCTGTCTCCACATACCTTCAGTTTTAGTTATAGTGGAATCAAAGTTCAGACAATATAAAATGTTTTTGTGTGTCTTGTCTTGTAATTGGCTGCATTAATATTAGTATCTTTAATAAGATGGCTAAAGCTACTATCATCATTAGAAAAGTTAAAGTTTAATAGGATTAGAGTTCATTGAGCATAAAGAGCTTTAAGCATTCTGGTACTAAAACAACCTGGTAAATTCATATATTCCAAGACATCATTCCTCTGTGAATCAAGTAAACTTCCTTTGGGTTCTCAATTTTATTTTTCTCAGTGCTCCCTTGCCCCCAAGAGTCATATGCTTTTGTGAAATTTCTGAGGCTACAGGTAGTGGAGTAGCAGTCAAGTGTAACTAAACCAAATGGGTACAGTGAAAAGAAGTCATTATGCCAGAGTTTAATTCCCCCAAAATACTGATAATATTACTACAACATAGTAACATGTATGCTAGGAACATGGGCATAATGTCAGTTACCAAGTTTTGGTTAAGAACAGAAGTAGTCCTTATGAATTGAAAATTTAAGCAGAACAAACGTTCAATTTATACTGATAATAAACACCTCTCTAAAAGTTTAGGAAAATAAGAAAGCAAGTTGGTGTGTCTATCTGATAATTAAAAGCCATAACACCACTATCTAGTGGTTTGGTTGGACAAAATGTTTGGTCTAACATTTTGGTCTAACAAATGGTTGGTCTAAAATGTTTGGTCTTAACCAAACATTTTATTGGTTGTCTCTAATGTGGTCCTATTCATACTAGACAATGTGCATGTGAAAAAGCTTCAGATCTAAGGGCTGACGGCAGGCTATACCCCTTTAATTCATTAATAGTTGGGAGCAAATCAAAGAGCATGTTTTAAGTGATGGGTCTCATTCACTTTTTTCAGAGGTGGTTTCTTTTGGTAATTGTTATCTAAAACACATGTTTATTCTATACTATTGAAACCCCTCAAAAGCAAAATGCCAATACCCATACTCCTAGATGGAAACTCGAAAGTTATTTGCAAATGACATTACAGATAAAGGGCTGGTATCCAGGATTTATAAAAAACTTCTCAAAGTCAACACCGGAAAAACAATTACTCTAGTCAATAAATGGACAGAAAACATGATTAGACACTTCTCCAAAGAAGACATACAAATGGCTAACAGAAATATGAAAAAATGCTCAACATCACTAGCCATCAGAGAAATACAAATCAAAACCACAGTGAGATATCACCTTACACCAGTTAGAATGACAAAATTTAATAAGATAGGAAACAACAAATGTTTGCAAGGATGTGGAGAAAGGGGAGCCCTCTTATACTTTGGTGGGATTACAAGCTCGTACAGCCACTCTGGAAAACAGTATGGAGGTTCTTCAAGATGTTAAAAATAGAGCTACCCTACAACCCAGGAATTACACTACTAGATGTAGTGAAGATACAGATGTAGTGAAAAGAAGGGGCACATGTGTTCCAATGTTCAAAGCAACAATGTCCACAATAGCCAAACTGTAGAAGGAGCTGGGATGTCCTTCAACAGACGAATGGATAAAGATGTGGTTTGCATATATGGTGGAATATTACTCAGCCATCAGAAGGATGAGTACCTACCATTTGCATCAACATGGATAGAACTGGAAGGTATTATTCTAAGTGAAATAAATCAAGCAGAGAAAGACAGTTATCATATGGTTTCAGTCATATGTGGAACATAAGGAATAGTGCAGAGGACCATAGGGGAAGAGAGGGAAACCTAAGTCAGAATAAGTCAGAAAGGGAGAAAAACCATGAGAAACTCTGGACTCTGGAAACCAACCTAACTAAGGGTTACAGAAGGGGGTGAGGAGATGTGTCACCAGGCGATGGGTGTGAAGGAAGACAGTGTTGTGCTGAGCGCTGGATGCCATACTCAACTAGTGAATCGCCAAACACTACGTCGAAAACTAATGGTGTGGGATATGCTGGCTAATTGCACATAATAAAAAAAAGTTATTGGGAATGTTTTGTCCCAATTACTTCTCACATTTAACCATCTTTTCTTTTTAATATCCTATCTCCTCAGATGAGCAAAAGGCTAACTGTTCTTTATGTCCATTGCCATCTTCTAAGATCTCATTACGTTTTCCTCCCAGGGCATTTGTGAACGCATTGCCCCTTGGACTCCTCTAAACTGAAGATCTGCCGTCCCTTAGTTTAATATTTCCAATTTAAAAATAATAAATGAGTAAAAATCCTTCGATTATGAGGTTACTCACTGACAAGTCTTGATCTGTATTCTCTTGCTTCTTCTCTCTCCACATTCCCAAATACAACCTGTAATTTTGCAACTTATGTTATGCATAATGGTATTCCCAAATGTCTCCCACTCACATCTGTGTGTTTACATAATGCACATTTTATCCTGCTTTTCTCTCCTTTTCTCTGATACTTGTCTTATCTCTTATTTGTTTAGATATTCCTAGGGGCCTAAAGATGTAATTTTATAGCAAATATCTGAACAACTCAATATATCCTTGACACAGTTGCTTATTTTTTATCTTTACTATTTGCTCAGTTGGGAATATTGCGGTACGGAAATACTTATCAGTAAAGTAAACCTTCTTTCTTTGATTTTTCATCTTAAAGGTAAAATCATCCTACTGTTACCATTAAACTCTTCAACTCATGTATAAACACGCTGTTAATTCCAAACAGCATGTTTAAAGTAGGTTCGTGGATGGTTCTGACAGGGTTGCACATTTTCAGTATTTTCCGTATTTCTAAAGATTCAGTTCCACACTGAATTGTTTTAATGCACTGCAGAAAACATTAAACTGTTTAATTCATTACTGGAACACTTCTGTTACAGTAATAACAATTTAACACCCTGCAGTGGCAATTCTGAAAGGAAAATTAAATATATATTTGTGCTAGCCTTGGTTATTTATATGTTAAATGATACAATCTTGGCATACAGGATATTGTTCTTCAGAGAGATGGATATGCTTTCAAGTAATTAGTTTAAATGCATCAGATCAATACAGAACATTGTTAGGTTAATTTCCTATTTTTCCATTTAATTGATTGAGGTATTTTCAGAACATTTTTCCCTTGGAATTTTAATGTAAAATATATCAGTATGAACCACAAACAGAATGCATGAAGGCAATGGAAAGATTCCCATCCATTCTAAGTTTGCGAGATTAAACCAGCAAGGAAAAAATCCTAAACATACAGTATCAGTTAAAAGTAGCTATACCAATAAACCAGAAATGGAATATATGTCCTCATTTTATCTTTCATGAATTAAAACAAAAGAAAAAAGTCTTTGTGTATGATTTTAACTTTATGGATTCATTTAATGCTTTAGGGGTCAAAAGCTAATTTAAATTGAACTCTTATCTGTGTGCTATTTATCCCTATGTATCTATGCATCTACATAAACTAAATTCTAAAATCTGCATCTAAATCTTTTGATTTTTAAAATCATGATGCTTAAAACATATACTAAAACCCAATTTTTTTTTAATCACATGGCAAAAATAAAGCTGCATTGTGATGGAAAATTAAGATATAGATTATTTGTAAAATGATCAGCCCTACAAGGTATATTTGACCAAACCCTTCTAAGTTAGGCTTGTTGTCTGATTGACTATAGAAGTTTATCATAATAAAAAAATTATATTTCTTAGCTCACAGTCTACCTTATATCAGCTGGGGATATCATGTATTTGTATTTAATTCATGTGAATTTCCAGGGGGGAAAATTTGTTCCTGAACCACTAGTTAATATAAATGTTGTTCTTTAAGTGAATGTTTTGCCTTGGGAGAACAGAATCAAGAGAATCAATGCACTCCTTCCACAGTTATCCTTAGTCTAACTCTAGATCCATATGTTAGGCTATGGAATGGTACAGAATTATTCATTAATATTTACTTGTGATCATATAAAGTTGTAAGACAGAAAGACTAACTTTTCAGACAACTTGCAAAATAGAGGACTAAGTTTATAAACCGTGTGGCCAAGACAAGCGAACCATAAATAATGCTATCATAGACACTGCACTCCGAGTTTGTTTCTTCCACCTTATTTCCAACTTTCAGTTGGAAGTTTTGCTAAAAGTTTGACATTAATCATTTCAGACCTCCATCTATCTAGGTACTACCTATGCATCCACATACTATGGATACTTAAAGATCAAATAATCTGTGTGTTTTCTCCCATCTAAATCTCTTTGAGAAGTTGATTTTTTAAATTAATTATTTTTAATAACACATAGTGTATTATTTGCCCCAGGGGTATGGTTTATGAATCATCAGGCTTACACACTTCACAGCACTCATCATAGTACATACCCTCCCTAATGTCCATAACACAACCACCCTCTCCACAACCCCCTGCCCCCAGCAACCCTCAGTTTGTTTTGTGAGATTAAGAGTCTCTTATGGTTTGTCTCCCTCCCGATCCCATCTTGTTTTATTTTTTCCTTCCCTACCCCCTCAAGCTCCCACTTTGCCTCTCAATTTCCTCATATCAGGGAGATCACATGATAATTTTCTTTGTCTGACTGACTTATTTCGCTCAGCATAATACCCTCTAGTTCCATCCACGTCATTGCAAATGGCAAGATTTCATTTCTTTTGATGGCTGCATAGTATTCCATTATATATACGACATTGATTTTTTTTTTTTTAATTCTTAGAAAATTAAGCTAGATATTTGGGGGACCAGGGTAACTAACTGGGTGGCAGAAATTAAGGAGGACATGTGATATGATGAACACTGGGTGTTATATGCAACTGATGAATTACTGAACTCTACCTCTGAAACTGATTTTGTACTATATGTTAACTAACTGAATTTAAATTTAAAAATGAGATAAGTCTCAGTTTTTATGCTACCATTTTTAAATAGTTTTGTACAGGTATCTCAACTACTAGTAACTGGGTGCCTCTCTAAGCTTTCCATAAGAAAGTGACAAACTTCTCTTTTTGCCCAGAATATGCAACTGATCGAATCAAATTTCAAGTTATCAACTTAAACTGAAGCAATTAAACATATTGTCCATAATGCAAGAAATCAATTTTATCATTGGCTTATCAATTATCAGAAAAGATAGTTATTGCTACCACCTCCTTAACTCTTAAATAAGGTTAATTATGGGTTTGTTAACTGTGCTCCAAATTAGAACTTCTCTTTATCAAAACTTGTCCTCAGGATCTATTTTGATTTAGGGTTTTACCATTCATTAACTATGGTTGGGGACATTATAAAGAAAAGCAGCCACTGGTGGAAGAACTAAAATAATCCATTTTAAGCTTTGTGATTCTTACATTCTCCATCAATTTTTAAATCTTCTATTTCATATGTAGACAAAGTCATAGATTACACAGGCAGCTAATGAAATTTCTATATATGAAGCTATTCACATAATAAAGAAATTACATGTTCCTATCTCCTTTCTTACACTCCAAAATTCAATCTCTCAGAAGTATATCCTAAGTTTAATTAAATTGTAAATTTGAAATCCCCAATGAATCAAAAATCTTCTCATCCAAGCTGCAGATTTTATGAGTTTCAAAAATGAACATATTTTCAATTGGACTTGATATTTTTTTTTCCTGTTGGCAAGTATCCAGAATATATCATTTCCCATTATACATGCATGACTCATAGGAGAGAAAGCAAATTTAATGGAATTGATGCCTTTTTAATGGCTGTGTGGATCCCATACGAGGTCCCTGTTGTGTAAAAAAATGGGTGAAAGAATGATTAAGTGGGAATTTGGGGGTAACACTGTGCTGCCAGGACTGCTGAGGGTAATGTCAATAAAATAGAGAAAATCTAAATTCTTTTAAAAATAGTTGAAGAGATGATAAAAAATTATGTTGATAAGAGTATGAAAAAACAAGCACTATTATACTCTTTTTTTTTTTTTTAGGTTTTATTTATTATTTGACAGAGAGAGAGATCACAAGTAGGCAGAGAGCCAGAGACAGAGAGAGGAGGGAAGCAGGCTCCCTGCTGAGCAGAGAGCCTGATGTGGGGCTTGATCCCAGGACCCTGAGATCATGACCTGAACCAAAGGCAGAGGTTAACCACCGAGCCACCCAGGTGCCCCACTATTATATTCTTGATGGGAATTTCAACTGGTACAATTTGGGGGCCAAGGGTAGATAATATTTATAAAGTTAAAATAAACAATAGAAATACACTTTGACCCAGAAATTTCTCTTCCAGAAATTTATGAAGCTATATTAACACAAGTATAAAGAGAAATTATTGCAGCATTCCCTGTAATAGCAAACCTCAGAAACAGGCTGACAACTACCACAGTGCACACTTGATAGAAAATTAAACTCCTGGGGTGCCTCTGGCTCAGTTCATGATCTCAGGTTCTTGGGATCAAGCCCACATCCCACATCGGGCTCCCTGCTCAGTGGGGAGACCTGCTTTCCCTTTCTCACTCCCCCTGCTTGTGTTCCTGCTGTCTCTGCCTCTCTCTCTCTCTCTATCAAATAAATAAATAAAATCTTCGGGAAAAAAAAAAAAGGGAAAAAAGAAAATTAACTCCTAACTCAGAAGTTCTTAAGTTGATCAAAATCAACCTGATCTCTCTGAAATGAGGAATTTGAGAAACAGGTTGGGGGTTCGTAGGGGGAAGGAGAGTACAATGAAACAAGAAAACAAGATGGGACCAGGGAGGGAAACAAACCACAAGGGACCACAAGGGACTCTCCATCTCTGGAAACAAACTGAGGGTTGCTGAAGGGGAGGGGGGTCTGAGGGATGGGGCGGCTGGGCGATGGACACTGGGGAGGGTCTGTGCTATGGTGAGTGCCGGGAATTGTGTAAGACTGATGAATCACAGACCTGTACCCCTGAAACAAATAACATATTATCTGTTAATAAAATTTTTAAAAAATTAAAAAAAAAATCAATGTTAATCAACCAATGTCAGAATGTTTTAATACACTGAGACCCATCATTATATCACCACACCATAGCATTGTATTAAATGAGGACTATATTATGCTACTTTTATGAGATCATTAAAATACATTATAAAGAAAAAGATAAATTAACAGTCTTTCCCTTTTAAACCAAAGGGGACGTAGGCAACGAATCCCTTCTTTTCTTTTTCTTTTTTCTTTCCCTTTCCTTCTCTTCCTTCCCTTTTCCGCTTTCTCCCTTTCATTTTCTCTAGAAACTAACTTACTAGTTGACTCTGGGGAGCAAGAGTGTGGTTGGTAGGTAGGAAAAACAATACTTCCATTGTTTTATTTTTATCATGTTTTTTATTATTTTTAGTAAGACTATGTTATTACGAAACAGAATTCTTGCAGTCAGCTCTCGCAGTCATGTCCTAGGATTTTGACCCCCTCAGACCATACAGTCTGTACCCCGCAGAACACTGTGGCCCCACAAGACTGATCCGTCTCTGATCCCACGACCCACGTTCTTTCTCCCCGGCTCAGCACGATGATGTTCTCTACTGAGGACCTGTATGTAGGAATCAGGAGATTAACAAAAAGTTCTTTTAACGTCATGGTTACTGGAAAACTAAGACCAAAATCTACAGACTCATACTTAACTATAGGTCCATATTAGAAATATGAGTAGATGGGCGCCTGGGTGGCTCAGTGGGTTAACCCGCTGCCTTCAGCTCAGGTCATGATCTCAGGGTCCTGGGATCGAGTCCCGCATTGGGCTCTCTGCTCAGCGGGGAGCCTGCTTCCTCCTCTCTCTCTGCCTGCCTCTCTGCCTACTTGTGATCTCTCTCTGTCAAAGAAATAAATAAAATCTTTTAAAAAAAAGTTTAGAAATATCAGTAGAACATTTAAGAGAGAGATATCCATCAGCTTCTTCTCTGTAAACTCTGGTTCAGGATGCCTAGGGAAAGCCCAGCATCTGTATGTTAAAGCTCCATTTCTGTTTCTGATCTACAGCCTTGACTTCTCTATAAAATAGAGTTTCAACATCTTATGGACTATGTATGTACATGTTAACTCTTCAAAATGTCATCCCATCTCCTGTAAAATACACACACACACACACACACACACACACACACACACAGACACTGGAGGTACTGAAGGTGACACGGAGGTGTGACAGCGTTTAAGGCCAGGTTTTTCCTTCTTTGTGCAGCCCTTCTGGTTCTGCCCTGGAGCCCACTGCTCTGTGAAAGGAAGTCCCGTTTTTTTGTTTTTGTCTTTTTTTCTTATTAGTCAGTCACACCAGCCAAGCTAAATCCTCCCGATCTGTATCTGGGAAGGTAGCACACTCAGTCTGTATCAGGATCTCAGTTAATGTCATAATGTCACAAAGTATCATATTGTTAATATGAAGACAACAAAAGGAATCATTAATTTCTACAATTTCCAAACTGTGCTTCAGAAACAATGTAACTTTTAAGAGTTTCAGTTAGCCAGCATCATTAACACCGAGTACGTGAGGTAAGATTTGCCGTTGGCCGTGGTTTGGCCCATGTCAGGAGACAAAGCGAGAGAGCAGTAGCAGAAAGACAGTATGTGGGAGGTGGCACCTCTCAGTTTGGTTAAGATATACCACAGATGAGGACAGGAATGGCAGATCTTCACCGAGGTCAGTTCCAGGTCCTTATTGTCAAGGAGAAATCCCAGTCCGGCAGCGCCTCCCCATAGTGACGGGCGGTACTTTGATACACTCTCCCTGCTTTACACTGGCTTAGAGACCTCCCAGATGCTCTAGGGTTCAAAGCTCCTCCTGCTCAGGAGCGTGTTGGGACGATGTTTCTGCATTGGAGCGGGTGGATATGAGTGGATAAATCTGTTTGAAAAGCAAGTGAGTCTATGAGCAAAGCAAATAATGACAGGAAGGGAAAACTCTTCATACGGAGTCCTCTCGAGCATTACTGAAACCTCTTGGTACAATAATTGCATTTCATTATGAGATTTTTCCCTTGCTGGGATATAGCCCCCTAGGTAATGCCCAAGGGCAGAGAATTTTAAGGGAACTATTTCAGCCTTTTTATTTAAAATATATATAATGATGGCAGTGTATTATATTTCTGTGGATCTCAGTATATATAATATTGTCACATTTATTATCACTCTGAATTCTCAAAAATATTTTAAGAATATTCTCAATGTATGTATTCTGAATAATCTCAATACTATGTATCCTCAATACCTCCATTTTATAGAGGAGTGTGGTTCAAAGAAATCAGCTAACTTTCTTAAACTGAAAAGGTAGCAACTGGCATAGCCATTTTTTTTCCTACCTTTAAGTTCAGTGTGCTTCTGGCACAGCACATCTGCCTCCCGTTTTTAATAATGGATAAGTAGTATTTGACTTTCTGAGATTTTTATGAATAGTACGTAATTTTTACTGCTTGTCAAAGCTTTCTGGCCTTGCTACTTCATTCAATCAAAGTTTAATAATGTGACCTCCTTGAGGTATACTATTAGAAAATAAAATTAATTAGTTGAAGCCCAGTGGTGCGGATAACCTAACTACTGAAACAACTAGTTCTCCCTTAGGACATGTACTCTGTGCAGGGCAAATGTGGAAGCACAGATTTCATTTTTTTTGTTTGTTTGTTTTGTTTTCCTAGTGGGAAAATAGTTCACATTCTTTTAATAGACAACTGCATAAGAAATTTATTTTTAAATATGCTCTTTAAAGGTTAAATTGATGTTAAGATGGTTTTCTAAGCTAATACACCAGATGAATTTTCAAGACTGGGGACAGCTGTCTGTTCTTTTGCATCTCACTTCCGAAGTGCCATCTCCGAGACATGCTGGCAAGAAACAGGAAATCCGTTTCAGCCAAATTCCCACATTTCAGAGTCTTGCTGATGAGAGCAGAAAAATAGTCTCTCGACAAGAAGGTGTGGGCGGGTGAGCAAGCCCGTGTACACAGTACACCACAAATTCACGCTTGCCTAATTCTAGAGGAGGAATATTTTTATGTCTAGTTTTTGTGTTTTAGATAAATACCAACTATTTCGGAAGCGAGTGTTTCAAGAAGGGAAGCAAGTTTACTAAACAGTGAGTTGTGATTTGAAAATTCGGCAATCACATTAAAAACTTTCCTAAGCTCAACTGGTCTTGAGAACTACAGAACAAGGAAGCAAAAAAGGACATGTGTTTTAAATTTAAGGACTTAAGCATTTTGTGCCTTTCAAACATATGTTTCAGAGCATTTTGTAAGTCCTAAAATGTCTGAGTTCAATAAAAACTATGATTTTTAACCTTACCAATGACACTCGTGATATACAGACAGAATGTACCTTGCATATTAATGCCTCATTCAAATGTGATCTAAATACTAATAATGTAAATTATGCTATATTTTATCATTGGTATGTGTAATCTGAAGGAATAGCAATTGGTTTTCTCTGTTCAAACTTTGATAAACACAATGTTCCCAATGGTGTAGCAAACCTAGAAAACATTTTTGAGATACATTCACCCACTATGTTTTCTTATAAGTCACCCCTAACCCCTACAAAATTTGTTTTCTTCATGGCCATTTATTGTTTTGGCACATATTATTTCCTCTTTGGCAGTGATTTATTTTTTAAATTATACTTACAAAAAAGAAAGCACAATATTCATTAAGTGAGTTTTTAAAATCTTTGTTGGACCTTAATATATCTTTGTGTTTCCTTTCCTGGGACCATTAAGATAAATGGCAGAAGGGAGGGAAAACTTTAGAAACTTCAGTATGTATAAATTATAAATTTTATTTCATATTCTCTTGCCTATGTTAAGAGCAAATGAAAACTTTGAGGTATTCATTAAAATCAATGCATGTCCTGAAAGTTGTCACCTTTACCCTGTTTTACTGCTTTCTTTTTTGAGATAACGTCTCTCGGGCAACATACTGTAATCCCACTTGTAGTCCCACAAAGATGTCACTGTTTCATCAGGATGTCTTCTCCGTCCAGTGCATGCTGAAATCTCTTTGCACTGCCCAGAGTGTATTCGAGATTCTTTGGAGATATTGGAGATCTCTAATTGGAATATATATTGGATATCTATTGGAGATATATACTTTGGAGATATTGGAGAAACTTTTCCCATTTGGTCTCCAGATATAGTCAGCTTAAAGGAGATCCCAGAGTTGCTTTATCCTGATTTCTTTCCTTTTTAAACCACTCAGCCTATCTTGAGAATCCCAGTTCCATCTGGACGGCTTGTGTCAAGATTGTAATCAGGTAGGAAGCGGACTTTGTACAATAGAGTTTTAGAGGATCACTATAAAGATAATTTTTTTCAAGTTTTTTAGAGAAAAGCATCTGGAGACATAGCCTACAAAGGAAAAAAAAAAAAAAAAAAACAAGGGTCCAGAAGGTAAAGTTAGCAGAATAGGCAGTTCTACACTCTGTCTCGATGGAAGAGAGAAGGCAGCTGTAGGCAGTCCCATCTCTGCATGAACGTGCTAATGACAGATTGTAGAAGCAAGGGACATTTCAGGGGAAATTCTTCAATAGGACACACTTGGTTGCCTAGAATTTCTTTTTTTTTCTTTCTTTCTTTCTTTTCTTTTCTTTTCTTTTTTTTTTTTTAATTGAGATATCCTCGACAGATAGCACTGTATTACTTTCAGGTATACAATAGATTTGATATACATGTATATTACAAAATGATCACCACAATAATTCTAGTAACAGTCATCACATCGTTGCAATGGTTTTCTTGTGATGAGAACTTTTAAGACCTAGTCTCCTAACTTCCAAATAGTCAATCTAGTATTGTTAGCTCTAGTTAGCATGTACATCATAACCCCGGAGCTCATTTTACACGTGGAAGTTGGTACTTCTAGACCACCTCCCGTTCATTGTGCACCATCCCGCCACCCCACCACCAAACGTTGCCTAAAATTTCTTATAGAAAGAAAGAAAACCCTGGGATACATGGATTTATGGCACAGAGCTCTTTGGAAAATATCACACAACATGTGAAACGCACGGAGTGTGAAACAGAGGTCACGATGAGATGGCTCTCTTGCCCACAAGTGAACTGTGTAAATGACTTAGCTCATGTATTAGTTTCCTGTTGCTGTAAAAAATTACCACAAACTTAGTTGCTTAACAACACAAAATATTTAAACTTACCTTTTTGTAGGTCAGAAATCGGATACAGGTCTCACTGGGTTAAAATCAAGGAGTCAGCCAGGCTGCATTCCTTTCGGAAAGCCCTAGGAGAGCGCTCTCATCTCCACTGCCTCGAAAAACCGCCTACGTTAGCTCACGGTCCCATGTCTCCACATTTTCTCTGATCTCTGCATCCGCCTTCTTCCATTTTTAAGAACCTCTGTGATTACATGGAGTCCACCTAGATAATCCAGGCTAATCTCCATATTTTAGAGTTGGCTTGTCAGGAGCTCAGCGGAGCTGGAGTGAGAGCTGACCTGCCGGGTGCAGAGAATTCAATTAAAAACCATGAGCCAAGTAAGCATGCAGCCGCTAATCTTTCACTGTGCTGGGATAAGCAAGGGTCTCAACCGGGAGAAAGTGCAGACTTCTCCCCCGCCCATTTCCCTCCGTGGGATGGCCCACCTGCGGAACGGTAAGGTGGGTCAGCACCGCTGCGAGGCTTGTCTGACTGCCAAGGAAGCCCCAAACAGAAGGTTCGGGCAATTGTATGCCCTGATTTTACACCTTGAGGCCTGGGAAGGGAACGTGTGGAGGCAGAGTTGCAAAGTGTCTCTTCATAGAGTCCCCCTCCTCCTTCCAGAAGGAGGCCCTGTCAGAAGCACCTGAGGAAGTCCTTTCCTCAAGACACCACTAAATACAGGCCCCTGGCGTAGGAATGAAAAAAAAAAAAATTAAAATTAAAAAAAAAGCAGCATGGTCAGCCAAAGGGGTCAAAGTTCTTGGTTGCAGTTCTTTTCAGAAAGTCCAGTGTAAGGGCTGTGAGTCAGTTCTGGAATCATCCCCGGCTGAGTGAAGAATCACACACAGGTGTTTTTGGTCAGGAAGCGGATACCTTACAGCTGACTCATAGACCGGGTTCCATCTGCATCAGTCATTCCCCTTGTCTCGGGGACCCACCAGACTCACAGAGTCTAGGTTCAGGGATAAGACACCACTGAGGGCCCGCTATTCTGCCTACCATACCTGACGTGTAAATCCGGACAAATACACAGAGCAAGCAGAAATATATAATATGGAATACAGCAGATTTCATGAAATTAAGGTCATGAAAGTCAACAAAGTCAAAAGTCAAGTCTTTGTAAGAGTCAACAAAATGATGAAACTATTTAGATCGACCAAGAAAAAATGAAAGACGAATTATTAAAATCAGGAATTCAAGAGGAAAATCCTCAATCTACAGAAATACAACAATTATAAGGGAATACTATGAACAACTTACACCAAACAACTTGATTCCTGTATAACTTACTAATGTGTGTTGTTTTGGATAAAATGGAAAAACTACTAAAAAGACACTAACTACCAACACCGATTCGAGAGAGAAGGGTCAGTAATTTCAAGACTACCTGAAAGGAAGAACTCAGACTCAAATGGCTTCGCTCATGAACGCTGACAAACACTTAAGGAAGGAGGAACACAGCCCAACTCAATCCATGTGGCCACTGATATATTGGTACCAAGCCAGAAAGATTCATCATACACCAAATCAGAAAAGTACAGACCAGTATCTCTTACGAATAAAGACACAAAATTTCCCAACAGACTATGAAACTAATCCAGCAACAAATTAAAGAAATATGTGCCATGACTTATTTATTCCAAAAAAAAGTGGATGTACCATTTGAAGATCAATTAATGTGATCTATCAACAGAGTAAAGACCAAAAACCTCATGCTTATTAGTAAATGTTGAAGGATTTCCCAAATGCCATGCCCCTTCATAATTAAAAACATCAAATAAACTAGAAATTCAAAAGAACCTATTGACCTGATAAATGGATCTATGGAGTTTCCACAGCTGACCGTATCCTAGATGACAAAAGACTGCATGAGTTCACATAGCACCACAGCAAAACTAAGGTGTGTTCTCTTGCCGCTACTATCAAACATTGTACGGGAGGTTTTAGCCGGGTTGGTTAGGCAAGGAAATGAAATAAAATGCAGCCAGATTGGAAAGAAGGAATAAAATTATCTCTATTTGCAGATGAAATGATCTTACATAGAGAAAATTCTAAGGAATCTACTAAAATACTATTGGGGAAAATAAATTCAGTGAGGTTACAGAGAAACCTCTGAGACACTAATAACCCTGATGAGACTATTTGGGAAGCCAAGGAGGAGAGCCCAAACACTGGGCCTCCTTTGAAGTTTCTTGGTTGAAAACAGCCAAATTTCTACTGCAGCTCAAGGTTATCATCTAGGGACTAACTATTTAAGTTTTAAGGGAAAACAGGCACTTGTGTTTGTCACGTACCTCACGAACTGCTTGCCACCTTCTTTTGCGCTGCACTTGGTGTATTGATAAGACCCTAATAAAAGTGGAGATGAAGCTTGGCTTGAGGCCTTTTGTCTTAGAACTTCTGGTCCCCAGTTTCTCCTTTCTCCCACTGAGGTGTCTGGAGTAATCTTTTCATTTGCCGTCTCGAGGTTTGCTGGCCAAACCCGACAATCCAGAAATAAACTATCACGTTTACAAAAAAATAGAGTTTTGACAAGGATTCCATGGCTGTTCAATAGGGAAAAAAGAATGTTTTCTTATCGAAAAAAAGCGTGATGATTTGAAAATTACATACCTGCATGCAAATGAATGAAATTGCATCCCTTTGTTACTCCATGGACTCGTATTAACTCAAGCTGGATCCAGGCATAAATGTAAGAACTAAAACTATAAAACACTTAAGAGAAAATATAAGAGGAAATCTTTGTCACTTTGGCTAAGGAAAATCCTTTTTGGCAATGACACCAAAACCACAGGCAACAAAAGAAACATAGATCAATTAGAGTTAATCAAAATAACATTTTTTTTAACTGCAAAAGACATCATTAAGAAAGTACAGACAAGCCATAAAATTGGAAATAGAAACGTTTGCAAATCATTTATTTAATAAGAGACTTGCATCAATAATATATAAACAATAGAACCCAAAATACATAAACATAAATAATGCAATTAAAAACAGGTAATGGGCAGGGTGCCTTGGTGGCTTAGCTGGTTAAGTATCAGACTCTTGATTTCAGCTCAGGTCATGATCTTAGAGTTATGAGATGGATCCCTGTGTTGGGCTCTGTGCTGGGCAAGAAGCCTGCTTAAGAACCTGTCTCTCCCTCTGTCCCTGCTGCTCCCCTGACCTGCACACTCTCTCCTTCTCAATTAAAAAAAAAAAAAAAAAAAAAAAAAAAAAAAAAAAGAGTAAGAAGCATGAAAAGACATTTCTCCTAAAAGTATATTCAAATGGCCAACCAACACATGACCCAGAGCTAAATATCATTAACTATCAGAGAAATATAAATCTAAAACACAATGAAATACCACTTCAGTCCCTCAAGGATGATTGCAGTCAAAAAAGCAAATCCTAATAAGTACTGACAAGGATATGTAGTAAAGGGAATCCTCATATACTGCTGAGGGAATGTAAAATGATGTAGCTGTTTTGAAAAACAGTCTAGCTGTTTTCAAAAGGTTGGACATAGAGTTACCATATGTCCCAGCACTTCTATCACTGTGTATATACTCAAGAGAAATAGAAACATATGCTCACATAAAGGCTTGCAAGAAATGTTCGTAGTTGCAATATTCACAACAGCTAAATGGTGGAGACAACCTAAATGTCTGTCACCTGTTCAACGGATAAACAAAATGTGGTATATCCACGCAGGGAGTACTACTCAGTGGTAAGAAAGAATAAAACACGAGTATAAGTTGAATGAACCCTGAAAATCTAATGTTAAGTAAAAGTAGCCAGTCACAAATTACCACAGTTTTTTGGTTCCATTTATTTGAGATTTTCAAATAGGCAAATTACAGAGACTGAAAGTAGATTAGTGAGTGCCGATAGCTAAAAGAGTTGGGGGAAACACGGGAGCGACTGATAATGCATATAGCATACTTTGGAGAAAGACAAATATTTTAAAATTGAATGTTGTCGTAACTGTCCAACTCTGTGAAAATACTAAGGCTACTGAATTGTCTAACTTAAATAGGTGAATTTATTGGTTCGTGAGTTATGTCTCAATAAATGTATTATCTATAAAACTACAAAAATATTTCTTATCCATAGACTGTGCATTATTGTGTCACTTTTAGGCTGAAACATTTGATGCCAGTGCAAAACCCAACTATGTGCTCTTATTTAGGTCTTCATCAATGAACTGATCAACAATAATTCTATGTATAACCCAATCTCTAAGTTTTCATGTAAAGACCTGTGCTTCTCACTGAAACTAGGAGCCAGTGTGAGACCAGGTAGGCTTGCATGTTCTTTGTTTTCAGTCTGGGAACACGTAATGAGAGGACAGAAGCTCCTGGGTCCTGCCTTTAATAAAAATGGCAGGAGAGGAGGGGCCCTACCAAACTGCCCAAGCACACGTAAGGGGCATCCTTTATTGACTTCTGCCAATGTTCTTTTGGCTCTAGCAAGTCACGTAGGCCAAGTTCAGTATTGGTAGGGCCAAATCATCAATAACACTGGAGGGAAGGAGAGCACGTATAAAATAATAAAATCCTTCATACCGTGTTACATAACTGTGGAGAAGGCCACATGTTGCTATAATGGCGGCGCAAGACTGAAGCAGACTAAATTGCTGTGTAGAGAAGACTGCTGCCTTGATGGAACCCATCGTGTTAATTAAATCTTTACTGAGCTAAACTACTGAAATTTAGTCTCTTCTAACAAATACAAACATTTTTCTCCTCATGTAATTCTTCTTGATAGTCCTCTTTGTATTACTTTCCAGAACCTGGACACAAAAATACCAGAATACACTCACTTGATCTTAGCCAAAAGGCCAAGAAGCGATCAGACTATGCTCAAAACGCACTTTTTTCTTCTTTATTTATCTTCTGCAAATCTAACCAATCGATAATGCTCAGGTTATATTGACAAAATATACGTTATTTGGGCTCCTTTCTTTCCTCTTCATTTTTCTATCTCACTAGAGGCCCTTTCTTTCTCAACTAATAATTATTGCTAATGTTTACTGAACATTTGCTGAATGTTAGAGACTGTCTTAATTGTGTCTATTAAATATAGACATTATTGTTATTAGGCTTCAGAGATAAAATAAATAACTGCTCAAAACTTCAGTGAAAATAAACAGTGCCCATAAATGTTCCAAAATGCACCAAACAACACCAATTAAATAAGCTCAAATTTCTTATTTCAACAAAGTTTACTATAAATATGTGCTAAGCTAACTTCTACTTCACCCTACATTGAATTGGTAATATCTCATTTGATACTGTTATTCCTGATTTTTTCCTATGTTTTTCATTAAGATTAGCTCTCTGAAATAGAGCATGAGATCCATGACTTAGCATGACACTAAGTATCACTCACGTGTCTATTATGTAAACTGCATAGATTTTTTTAATTGTTTTTCTTTTCTTTTCTTCCTAATCCTCTTCTTTCTAACTTGTTCCACCTGTCATAGGACAGTCTTTAAAAAGTGATATTTTTTTTCCTGTTTTATCGATACCTAACTGACAAACTGTAATGTATAAGGTTAAAAAAAAAAAAAAAGGAATGTTCACTTGAAAAATTCCCAGGTATGAACTGTGTATTTTTCCACTAGTGTAGCTCCGGCCACAGTGAGAAGAACCATAAAGAAAACCTAAATCCAGGGGAACCTGGGTGGCTCGGTAAGTTTAAGCCTCTGCCTTTGGCTCAGGTCATGATCCCAGGATCGAGCCCCATGTCGGGCTCTCTGCTCAGCAGGGAGCTTGCTTCCCCTTCTCTCTCTCTGCCTGCCTCTCTGCCTATTTGTGATCTCTGTCTATCAAATAAATAAATAAAATCTTTAAAAAAAAAAAAAAGAAAACCTAAATCCAATGATAACATACTAATATTGATTTAACCAATCACTTACATAATTTACTACAAACGATGGTAAGTAGCAAACTGTCAAATGTAATTTTCATCTCCTATTTCTTACCACTTTTTGGTGTAGGTACAAATAAGCAGCAGAGAGTAAGTGGAGGCTTGCTTAGAAAGAAGGCAAAGTGAGATACTTCACAGGTGTGATCATTCAACTCGGAATAACTGATAAGTGAATAAACAGTGGCTAAAACTCCCATCAAGCGGATCGTAAATGACATCCAGAGATAAATGATCTTTGCACATAATATTTTAACAACATATTTTTCCTTAGGAGCCATTAATGGAGTCTAAGCTTTTTCATCCAAACCCACTGTACACACACTCACACCACACCACAGATGCACACGTACATGCACAGATGCCCACACACATCTACACATGTGGAGAGCTCAGTAGTCTTTTCTCACTCATGAGTGTCTCCAATAAAATAATGTATGAGAGCATGGTGAGGATTCCATATACGTACTGAAAAATTTATGAGCATTGTCCCCTTAGGTGATGAGCTGCGACTCTTAAAAATTAACTCTTTATTCTAGTTAGAATAATGAATAAAATATGGTCTTTTAAGCATAGAGAATGGGTTCAAGCATAATTCTCTTGTGGTTAAGTAACAAGGTCATAGCTTATGAAATCTTTTCAATAGGTTCCATAAAATATTATAATTGTTCTGCTTCTGCTTAACAATTTATTCTTTCTGTGAGACCAATGAAAATAACAAGGGTAGAGATAAATTAAATACATAATCTCAGAGACTACATTTGTGCTGTTATTTTAAAAGCATGAGAACAGGACTGGCTTAAGAGAAAATAATGAAGTAGGTAAAGTTTTGTCTTTATCACCATTTGAGTCTTATTCTTCTCATGCTTTCTGTACTATAGCAGTTGTTTAAATATATATCTTATAAATTGCAAATATATACATATGTGTATATAAAACTATTTGGTACATTTTATTTGTAGACTGAATTTTAAAGAAAATCTGTCACCATGTTTCCACTTCCACCCAGCAAAGTATCCTTTTTCGTGACGCTCCGTAGCTCTGTGCTCAGACCTATTATAGCATACATTCTATTACTCTGTAAATGCATAATTTTACATGTCTCCCCAACAATGAACTCTGTACTTCATGAGAGCAAGAGATGTCTTATGTATCACATCCCTAAATTCTAACATGGTACCTATTATATAATAAGTAATAACATATGGTAAAAAAAAAAAAAAAAAAAAAAAAAGAACAGGACAAATATATAGTTTAAAAAGGCCCCTGGGCGGCTCATTCAGTTAAACAGCTGCCTTCATCTCAGCTCATGATCCCAGGGACCTGGGATGAGCCATGCATTAGGCTCCCTGCTCAGTGGGGTGTCTGCTTCTCCTTCTCCCCCGCTCATGCTTCTCTCTCCTTCTCTCTCTGTGTCTTAAATAAATAAATAAAATCTTGTAAAAAATAAATAAAAAGTCATCTTTAAATATTAAAACACGACTTAGAACATCAGAAACAAAAGATGTTTGCTTCTCTAATATTTTCCATAAAATATAAAAAGTAAAACCAGTCTAATCTTTGATAAATATTTCATTCTAGAATTATTGTTTATGAATTAGTTGCTACAACAATAAAGCCTAACTTTTATCATTTATCCACGATATTTTCAAATGAAACCCAATGTTACCTAAAATTCATGAAGAATCTAATAATTCACAATTTTTAACATATCAGGATAGACTTTTTCTTTTTCTTTTTCTTTTTCTTTTTCTTTTTCTTTTCTTTTCTTTTATTGTGGTAAGAACACTTAGCTTGAGACTAACCCTTTTTACAAACGTTTAAGTATGCACTACAGTGTTGTTAAATATAGGCACAGTGTCTATCTACAATTCTTGCATCCTTATGTGAAGTATTTAAAATGGTCAAACTCAGAATAGGGAATAGAATTTTTGCTATGTAATACTTGTCCCAGATAGCTTCAAAACCTTGGATGATCTTTATTTAGTTCCTCTTCCTTGTCAATGTCTACTCCATTGCCAATTCTTCCTGAAATACACATATGGTCCCCTAGAATCACCCATCAGAATGGCTGTCTCAATATTCTCTTCCTAATATTACACCATAATCATTATGAAAGACAAAAACAGGATACTGAATTCACTGTACTACATACATCCATTCCTATCTACAACTTCACTCTAATCCATATTATGTTATGCTTTCTAACTAATCTATTGAGATTCTCTTAGCCCAATCTCTCTTGAATACTGCTTATGAAATTCATTAATCATTATCAATTGTCTATAAACATACTATGTTAATGAATATGCATCACAACAAAACAGAATTCAAATTGCTAGGTAGCATATGCGTCTTCCATACTTTCACTTCTACCACTTTTCAGCCGTGTTCTCCGTTTATCCATCATAACCCGCTACCAGGCTCCTTTGAAAGCACTAGTTCCTCCTTTGTGACTATGTAATTACAGCCATTCGTTAAGGCCTCTCTCCATTACAGTTTTCCTGGTACTCTCATGTATTTACGGAATTTACTGCCAGCCTGACATATATGAGTTTTTTACATGCTTCTTTGTATTCGATTAATTATTTGTTTACCATATTATCCAATCTGGACTTGAGAGCTTCAAAAATGAGAATAATATTGCATATTTCCCTACATTCTCCAGAAGACAACACATGCACATGTGTACTGCACATGCATTGCCCATCTGATAAAGCATTAGCGATGGTTTAATTTAGAATTTGCATATCATTTGAATACTTTTAAAGCAATTATGTAACTGAAATAAGAGTGCAAAGAAGAGAGATGGGCTCTGAAGCCAGATAAACTTGAATTCAAATTGCACCATTGACCTATTTATCTGAGCCTGAAATAATTAAAGAGGTCATATATTTATGTAACCTTGGAAAAATTACTAAGTTCCCTGAGTCTGTTTTGTCATCTTACAATGGAGACAATAATACCAACTTTTTAAGTCATTGTGAGATTAAAAGCAGCAAAGTTGATAAAGCTAAGACTTCCTAGGTACTCCCTTGAGTAATGAAAGAAAGGAAGAAAGAAAAAGAAAGAGAGAGGGAGAAAGAAGATGAAAGAAAGAAAGAAAGAAAGAAAGAAAGAAAGAAAGAAAGAAAGAAAAGAAAGAAGGAAGAAGAAATGTGATTATTACATTGTTCCATTCTGATATATTCACAACCTGAAAATGAAGGTTTTTTAATACAAAGATAACAAATTTTACATTAAATACGTTTCTGGGGGCACCTGGGTGGTTCAGTCAATTAAGTGTCTGCCTTTGCTCAGGTCATGATCCCTGGGTCCTAGAATGGAGCCCTGTGTAGGGCTCCCTAATCAGCGAGGAGCCTGCTTCTCCCTCTCCCTCTGCTGCTCCCCCTGCTTGTACTCGCTCTCTCAAAAAAAAAAAAAAATCATAAATAAATAAATAAGTTTCTAAAATTTTCCATTTAACAACTCCTAGACTGACATCAAAAAATTCTGTGAGGTGCCTGGGTGGCTCAGTCAGTTAAAAGACTTCCTCTGGTTCAGGTCATGATCCCAGGGTCCTGGAATCGAGCCCCACGTGGGGCTCCGTGCTTGGTGGGGAGTCTGCTTCTCTCTCTCCAGAGCTCTGTGATCTCTCTCTCTTTCACTCTCTCTCAAATAAATAAATAAAATCTTTAAACAAACAAACAAACAAACAATCTGTGAAATGATTATAGTTATGCAATTTGGTGGCTTCAGTTTTGCAAAAGATTAGACTTTATTATTTAGGCAAGTTAAAATCCTAATTCCACTTGGGAGGCTAGTTTAAAAAATAGATTAACCCAGAATGACTAAAAGCTACCTTGTGTAGAATTTGCCCAACTCAAACTTATATTTTACTCTATGTATGTAGCTTCTCAACTATCACACACATTGTGCAAAAAGCAATAACTTGCATTGACATTATACACCATGTATGTCTTTATTCAATTACATCCCACCTCAAGCAATTTTTTTTTTCGTACACTGCATCGATTTAGTTGTTTTTCAACCTTTCCTCATTTCTTCCCTTCAATTCTCTCTAATTCCAGATGGTACATCAAGATGTCTTTACTGATTGTTTTGTAATAAAATCTCTCACAGACAAGGAGAATAGATCTTTGTGTTTATAGAAGAAAAATCCAGCAATAAACTAGAATGCCAGTGGAAAGATTCTTTAAATATACCCAGAGCACTAGTGTTGGCAATTTGTTCGTAAGCTTACCTTGAAGATACTTCAATACTGATGTGAATGAATTTCAGATCTCATTTTAAGTTCTGAGAGGCAGATTCCTTAGGAAGATTAAAAAAAAAAAAAAATTAGAAACTAGGAGACCTTGATTTGAAACCTAGCTCTGTCATCCACTAGTTTTCTGAGTTTGAGTAAGCTGCTTAATCTTCTAGCTCTCAAACTATGCATCTATAACACAATGGGATAGAATTGCAACAGCACTACGGGAATTAAAAATACTGTGTATGGGACCACTACATTCTCTAGGACTAATTCTCAAAAGACAAAGGATTTGCTGATATAAATAACTTTTATAGATACCAAAATTTTAGGGCAAATATTAAATTTGTTGGGAAGAGGGGCACCTGGGTGGCTCAGTCAGTTAAATGTCTGCCTTTGGCTCAGGGCATGATCCCAGGGTTCTGGGATGCAGTCCTGGATCTGACTCTCTGCTCAGCAAGGAGCCTGCTTCTCCCTCTGCCTGCCGCTCTGCCTATTCATGTTCTCTCTCTCCGTCTGTCTGTCTGTCAATAGATAAATAAATAAATAAATAATCTTTTGAAAAGTTGCTGGGAAGATTATAAGTCATATATTATATTATGTTATACATTATGTATTATAATATATATATGATTTATGGCCTTCATTTTATTACCCACTTATATATAATTTTGATATTCATAATAAAAAGTAAGACCCACAAAGTGAAGTAAAGTATGGCTTATAGGAAACTATATCTTAATGACAAATACGCCAGCATAAAAAAAGGCGATGTAATATGCACAGAAATTTTTGTCATGTATACAGGATTTAAACAAACTTATTCTCAAAAATGTTGAGTGCAGTTATAATTAGTGTGCACCACACAGGGATTTGCACTGGCCCATCACCCACATTTGACAAATGGTGATGGTTTGCAGCTAGAATAAGCAAAGTTGTTTTATATTTGTCATACATGAGTTTAATGGTTGGCTAATCTTCCTTTATTGGAAATCCATTGTAATCTATACATAATGGATATAAAGTGCGTCCAGGAAATGTTTTCCGATCAGAAGCTCTAAGAAGCTGTACCCTAAGGATTTAAATATATTACAACTCAAAGTAAGCTGCAATTTAATCATTCAGTGGGTTAGGAAGCTTCCAGAAACAATATCTAACAAGCCATCAATGCCGAGATAAGACATTGTGGTAAATAAATATTTGACTTTCAATATTCAATTCTCAATATATATGAAACAAGTAATACAATGAGATTACGAAAAATTGTCTTGTCTATTCTTGTCTATTATCATTTTTACTTGGTGCAAATTCCAAATAGAACTGGGTGAAATGCACAAAATTAGATATTTTGTTGAGAATGCAGATTGAAATACAAAGACCAATAAATATGCAGTGATGTTGTTTATAAAGGCAAACAGTGTGGAAAAGAATTAAAAAAAAAAAAAAAAAGTTCAGTCCCTGCAATAAACAGATAGTCTCCTAAGGGTCTAGTTAAATATTCATAGTTATTATCTTTGAAGAGTTTTGTTACATTGTAATTGGTATGTTCCATACTGTTATTTAGACCTTAGATATGTTTTACTTAACACATTCTTACTTTTTTATCTTTTAGATTCAATTATGAGTTTGTATTCTTCAAACAATTGGAAAGATTTTAGTTCTATAAATTGAGGAGGTAGCCTACTCAGTTAATTCTTATCCATGTTGTCCTGTAGTAGCACATTTAATGCATCTCATGTTGTTCCAGTCAACCATAATGAAGTCTGTAGTTCAGAGAGATCGATTATCCTGAAAACAATGTTAAAAGTGAACTTTACGTAACAGGGGATGCATTTTAGAAAAGAAAAAGAAATTCACATCTGGTGAATAGATGATTTTTAAGGAGAAGTTTTCAAGCTGAGCAGCATTTAAAGTGGAAGCTATTTAAACTTAAACACAATTATTGATTCTTTTGAAGGACTGTCATGTAGAGGTCAGGCTACTTTGGGTTTAATAGTCTTTTTCTGACCACACAAATTGCAAAAAAAAATGAACTATAAAAAGTTCCCCAGTGCTCGATTACCTAAAAGTTGACATTTTTAGTTTTCTTACTTTGAAACAATGATGGAAATGTCATTAACTGCTTTCCTCTTCAATGACTTCCCTTTGCTACAGCATATTTTCTTAAAATGATTTGTGATGTTGCATGACCAACCAAACTTCTGTCTCTCCAGCTCTGATGTACCTCGTATTTCAGACTCAGAATTATAAACCTCTGAGAGTTTCCAGTACACAATCCTGGCTTGTGCCTCCAAGCTTTTATGCATTTCAATTGCTTGTTTTTGTACTTGTTCACTCTACTGCACCATAGATACAAAATAAAAATAAAACCTGTTCCAGATGTTATTGTTCCTGTTGCAAGATTCTCTCCCTTCTCTTCTCTAATTCTCAAAAACGTAACTATATCTGTACTTGTGCATATGTGTTACTGTTCCTGCCCTACACATGGACAGCTTCAGATTTCACTGGGCTATGGATTCCTTATACTATGCTTATTTACGTGTGCGCACCAGTACCTGATATCTGGAAAGTACTCATTTAAAATTTATTAAACTTTTGAAAGGAGTGATTCTTTCTTTATATCCCCTGACTTTTTCTTCAATGAAGTTTTTCCCCTCAGTTATGTGGTTATTTTTTATTACTTTTATCACTTATCATTTATCAGTATCATTTAATCATTTCACCTTATTCACACACCATTTAGAAATAAGTTAATAACTTAGACAATACATTTAGAGTAATAGTAAAGTCAAATCTTATAAAATTAACAATTACTAAAAATTTGAAAAGGTATTTTTTATTTAAAAATATTTTGATTTCATAGTCATTTATTAATGTAGTATATCACGTTGACTGATTTGCAAATATTGAACCAACAGTAAAGCTAGAGACATCACAATTCTGGACTTAAAGCTCTATTACAAAGGTGTGATCATCAAAACAGTATGGTACTGCCACGAAAACAGACACATAGACCAATGAAACAGAGTAGAGAGCCCAGAAATGGACCCACAACCCTATGGCCAACTAATCTACGACAAAGCAGGAAAGACTATCCAGTGGAAAAAAGACAGTCTCTTCAACAAATAGTGTTGGGAAAATTGGACAGTTACATTCAAAAGAATGAAACCGGATCACATTCTTACACCATACATAAAAATAAATTCAAAATAAATTCTCCCAGGGAAGACATTGGCTGTAGCAACTTCTTGATAGACAAGTCTCTGGAGACAAGGGAAACAAAAGCAAAAATGAACCATTGGGACTTCATCAAGAAAGCTGTGGGGGCTCCTGGGTGGCTCAGTCAAATGTCCGCCTTTGGCTCAAGTCATGACCTTGGAGTCCTGGGATTGAGCTCTGCATCAGGCTCTCTACTCTGCAGGGAGTCTGCTTCTCCCTCCTGTGATCTTTCTTGTTTCATCTCTCTCAAATAAATAAATTAAATATTAAAAAGAAAGAAAGAAAACTCTGCATAGCAAAGGAAACAATCAACAAAACTAAAAGGAAACCAAGGTAATGGGAGAATATATTTACAGATGACATCATCTGATAGGGGTTAAGATCCAAAATCTATAAAGAACTTATCAAACTCACAACCAAAAAACAAATAATCCAGCTAAGATATGGGCAGAATACACGAAGAGACATGATTCCAAAGAAGACATCCCAATGGCTAATGGACACATGAAAAGATGCTCAACATCACTCATCATCAGGGAAATAGAAGTCAAAGCCACAATGAGATACTACCTTACCCTTGTCAGAATGGCTACAGTTAATGGCAGGAAACAATGAACATTGGTGAGGATACAGAGAAAGGGGAACCCTCTTATACCGTTGGTGAGAATACAAGCTGGTGCAGCCACTATGGAAAACAGTGTGGAGATCCCCCAAAATGTTAACACCAGAGCTACCCTATGGCCCAGCAACTTCACTACTGGGTATTTACCGAAAGAATAAAAAAAATACTGATTCAAAGGGGCACATGAACCTTTTATCATAGAGCAGCATTATCAATAACCAAATATTGGAAAGAGCCCAAATGTTCATCAGCAGATAAATGGAGAAAGATGTGTATATATCTGCAAAACAATATTACTCAGTCCATGAAAAAGAACGAAATCTTAACCATTTTCAATGACTTGGATGGAGATAGAGTGTATTGTGCTAAGCGAAAAAAGTCAGTCAGAGAAAGACAAATACCATATGATTTCACTCATTTGTGGAATTTAAGAAATAAAACAGATGAACTTGGGGGAGGGGAGAAATAAAGAGAGAGGGATGCAAACCATAAGAAACTCTCAACTATGAGGAACACACTGAGGGTTGCTGGAGGGGAGGTGGTGAGGGTGGTCTAAATGGGTGATGGGGGTTGAGGCGCACTCTTGTGATGACCCCTGGATGTCATATGGAACTGATGAATCACAAACACTACTCTTGAAACCAATATTAAAGCATATGTCAAGTAACTAGAATTTTAATAAAAGGTTAAATTAAAAAAATAGCAAACAAAAATATTTTGGTGCCATATGCAACACCAATATAGTATTATGAAATAGTATCTTTGACTACATATTCTGGCGACCTATCTATTTCTATTAATTGTATCATCTTGTCCCTGCAATTAGGGTAGCTTTCAAAATATTTTTTTTTTTCTAAATAGAGTAAGGATTCCCTTCTTCCTAGTAGTTTTTCAGCAGTAAAAAACATACATGTATATGGTATAAACTTCCGCTATTCTCCTGGTGTAGCTGTCTTAAATTACACATTCATGAACCCAGACTACCGAGATTTTGCCATAGGGCACGTTTTATCTGCATGATGTCTTGGAGGTATTTGCTAAAGATTAATGTTATTTTAAGAACTATAAAATTACATTGGAATAAATCACAGGCATAGAAAATTAAAAAGGTTTCTTTTGGGAAGGAGTCTGTGCCATACCACATATTAATTCCAAATGCAGACTCCTGGCAACTCGGCTTCAATGAGTTGGAGGCTGGAGAGCAGACGAGGTAAAGCCTGCATGGAGAATCGGGGCACAGTCAGGCAAGGGAGAAAGTATCCTGCAGATAAACACCGAAACAAAACATAGATTTACAGCCACAGGCATCAACTCTGGGACCCGGCAGCCGCCGGCACGGCGTGCTGTCATCTGGTCATCTCAAACGGGACGGTTCCCTCGGAGCCCATGAATCATTCAGCATGTGAGGCAAAGAAGCTGCTTCAGCCCTTGATCATGGCCTTGCCGCAGTGGCTACCGGGGCTGGTACAGGCCACACACGCACACCGGCCGAAGGAACCTCAGGTAACAAATCAGTCGTAACAGCACACACAACAGTAGCACTGACAGTTCTTCTCATGATTTCTAGGAGTAACAGATAGCGTTCTGTGAAATATAATAAGGTACTTTTGAAATTCCCAAAGGAGGTGATGCTCGGTTTACATCCACCGATTGCATAATCTCCCTACAAGTAGTGTTCAGGTGATGTTTACTAGTAAACTTCCACAAAATTCAATTGTACCACAAACTATGTTTTCTCCAAAATTCACTGGCTCATCATTGTACACAAAGTGGCATTCACATATAAAATGACATTGGCCTGCTCTCTCTGTATAAGCTTATCAAGCAAAGGGAGTTTGTGTGGGAACTCTCTGAACTCCACAGACGGTACTTACAGAGTCTACAAGTAGTGTTTCTGTAATCAATTTTAAGCTATAAAATCAATTGTGGAATGGTTGTCAATGAGATTTAGGAAAAAGATAATTGCTTCTCTTATGTATTTTTAAAGTACACTTAGATTTAGGATATGGTCACACTGTATGTTTTGGAAAACTCAGGAAGTATACAAAATATTTATGAGAAAATGGTTACTTAGACTTATATAGTTGCCACTTGACAAATGTAAATACATTAAATATTTGCAATTACCTATGTGTAGAATTATCCAGAATTAATATGGCTGCTTGTTAACAGACTACTAAAGACTTGACAGAGAGTTTGAAGCAGAAAACTTTACACTGAAATTTTAGCATTCTTTGTCAATTGAGAAATGAAGACAAACATATCCTTGAAATTGTATACTTTCAGTGTCATATTTGACTCAATTTGTAAGACATTATTTATACCTGAATTTTCTATGTGTTTCATACAAATATTGTACCTCTTCTTCATATCAAGCAAGGGAGAAAATGGACCTCAAACATTTAACAAAAGTCTATTTAATGCACATATATTGGATGCTTATGAAATCTGAGGTATTTGATGGTCACAGTAAGATTCAGAAAAAAAAAGTCATTCTTCACAGAAGCTTGCTCACTTCTGAAATGAACTCTGGCGGTCGCTTTGCCTCCGTGGCTCCACTCTTTCACTCACGTCAACCTCGAGCTCATCAGAGCGGACCTGGCCTGGTTCCCACTCATCACAGATGCTCAGGTCCTGGGTTGCTCTGCCTGTCCGAGGGGTGGTAGAGATCTTATCGCTGCTGATCACAAAGACCTTGCTTGGCTCTCTTATCAACTGTGTAGCCAATTTCCTCTATTAAATGACTTCTTTTAAAAATAGGCTGGGTGGTTTCTGAAAATTTTCCAGAATGACAAACTATTTTCAGCAAGGGCTATGCCACCTGTCATGAGAAAACACCCGTTAATTCTTATAAAGAGCCACCATAAATTTGACAGACTGGTAGAATTGAAGCTTGAACACTAAATATCCAATCTGCTTATTTTACAAATGATGAAACTGAGGTAAATTGGAGTTCTATTTGCAATTGTAGGATAAATCTTTGCCATCTGTCAACAAGATAATTTTTCTTTATTTGAGGTATATTGATTGTGTAGTAGACTCCAAGCATTTAGGAGGTCATTTCTCAAAAGACAACTTCATTCCTAGGGGTGGGGATGAGAGTAAAGTTAATATTGGTGAAAAGTTGTTCACAAAGAAGTTTCATTTTTGTGTGCAGTAGTTTGAGGGAAAATTAAGATCTCAATTTTCATATTTCTAAAATGGCATTGATTAAATAAACAAAAAGGATGACCTAAAAAGTCACAGCCCTGTGTATACTATTGAAATTTAAAATTAATGGCTATATAAACTTTGAATATTTGGAGATTTCATTGGCTTTCGTTAAATTTGTTATAGAAAAACTTGGCTGGAAGTGAGGACCAGAGCAAGGGCACTTACAGTCATTCCCCCCCCCAACAAAATTACATCCTATGTATAATGAAGTTTATTCAGAGGAAGTGTACTGACTCTATAACCAAGAGTTCTGTCAGAACCATTAACGGAGGTTGTAATTTTGTATTCAGGGATTCTTTAACAGTGATTATTGAACCATGAAAATGTAGACATTATAACCTATAAATATTTCTTCATCATTGTAGTTACAGTATTTTTGAACAGGGAAAAATAGTGGACAAGGAATTAGAACAGGTATTGACTATCGCTCAAGAATTAGCAGAGATAGAAGCTTGAATAAGGGATTTAACTCTCCGACCAACACCATTTTGGGGCTGAGGACCACTCTGACAGCTCACAGAAATGATACAAATGTAAATTTAAAAATTACATTTGGAATTATACATGGAGATTATGCAAAATTACATATATTGTATATTATAATAATACAAATTATATTGATATTTGGGGGATATTATTATTATTTTTAAAAGTTACCATTATATTTAGTGAAGAGGGTTGGTAAGTATATGATTAAAGTAAAGCTTTATTTAGCTACTAATTATAAATTTCTATATTTGTGTCTGCTCTATGGAAGAACTGTGACTGACTTATGTTGATGTGTTTTCCTTTCTTAACATAAGGAAACAAATAAAATTATGAAAAAAACAGAGGATTGAAAAGGGTAAATGACTCTTGAAATGAATGAATTACGTTGAAAAGAGTTCATCTGCATCAAATGGGTGAGGAGTAACGGGATTATTCGTAGATACTCACTGGTCTCCTACAAACCTGCTTTTATGATTTGAGTAGTAATAGTTTCTCAGGACATAGAGGTAAGATCTCAGTGTTACAAGTGAGTTTACATTTGGATGCCCATTCTTTAACGTGGTACTTGAACAGCTACTGTCCCTGAGGTATGGGAACCCATATGGTGTAGACCAGTTATACACAGATATTATTACCCATTTTATACCAGTTTTATACTTACACCTTAAACATCTCTTACATTCTCCATAACCTTATGTTTGATTCATTGATTTAAATAACATACAAATTAAACAAGATGCAATAAAAAAATTAAGGTGCATTCAATCCCTTTTCAGATCTGAGCTGAAGATGAGATCGGCGCTTCAAGGTAATTGTGTCATAATTACATTGGAGAAAATTATTTCTATTTCTATTCAAGGAAACTAGAGTCGAGAATTTAGTGGATATTCAGAAACAGTTTGGCTCCTCACCTACTCCCACATTAAATCCTCTGTCAGCACAGCTTCAAGTGAACGAACATAGGCTGGTAAAGGGTACGAAGTGATGGCCAGTGCAAAAGCCCCAAATTAGAGTAGCTGCATACTTGTGTGTGCCTTTGCCCTAAGGGTGTACAATGTTTCTTTTCCCAGATTTACTACTTCCCAAATTCTTCTCCAAGAAAAAGAGGAAAGAAAAAGAAGAAGAAGAAAGGAAGGAGAAAGGTAAACATAAAAAGGCAGGTCTAGCTAATACGGTAATACTTAGAAGATATTAGCAACTCTATTGTTTCAGGTTCTAACATGTAGGCTCTTGTAGCCGAATGTAATGTAATTAGAAATATTAAAGGTAGGCATTCCTTAAGACATCGCATAAGAAATTATCCTGATGTATTGACTATGATCCGATTCACAATCTTTAGATGTGCTGTTTTAATAAAATAATGAATAAAATAACCAAAAGAAAAAAAAAATCATTTGTTCAGCTACTTCACTCCAACTTGTATTTTTTTCCCTTTTCGATGGACTCTGATATTCCCCAAAAGAAAGGAAAGAAGGTACTGTTTTCAAACAGATGAGATTAAATATCTGGACTGACTGATTTTATAATGTTGATATTGATTCTGAAGTCCCTATGATACAACCAGAAAAAACGTATATACCGGGAAACTGAATGACACATGAGCCTAAAAATATAGCATAGCAAGCCAAAACAAGGTTTTAGATTTTAGTACATTATGCTTTTAGGACGTTGGATCTTACCTGTTTGCCTCCTTTGAGAGGATAGTTGAAATTTAAGCTGATTTTACTTTTCATTTTATAAATTGGAAATTACATTATTAATCATCCATAATTAGGTTTAAAGAAAACACATCATTTATATATTGTGTGAACTACTGATAATAGATATTGAAGACTTAGAAATTATATTCCCGGACACAAGTAATAACTTGAAAATATAAAAAGGACTTGGTTATAATTTCAGACAGAGTAACACTGAATCCAAAAAGAACACAGAATATAATGTTTTCAGTTTATATTTTGTTTAGGATCTTCAAATAACAAAAACTATCTTTTTATGTTAGTAATTTTTTTAAGTTACAAATCTCACCAGTTTCTACAAAAATGAAGAAGATAGTAGATATTATTGAATATATATCTCTATGTTTCTGTTTACCAAATCAATTTTATGGATTTATTACTCTTCATTTATTCCCTACAAATACATTTTAAGTTCTCACATGCTTACTCAGAGCATGCACTGTTCTTTGTAGTGGGAATACAATATTGAGTGAAACAGACACAAGTCCTTGCCCTCGTGGACAATAGCTCTTGTCAGAGAGAAGTAAAGACACTTGGAAGAAAAATAAAGAAGAGGGAAAGAGTGTAGGGAGCACTATTTTAGAGTGTTTAACAGTGCCGAAATTTGAGGAGGTGACAATAGAAAGACTTAGAATAAATTATGGTGGACACTTTTCATTGTCATTGCTAAGGGAAGTGACAAACCGATAACATCAGCATCATTCATCCAAACCCATTGAAGTTGCCTTGATGATAGGAACTGATGACTCTACTTGCTTTAATTCTTTTTATTAAAAAAAAATATATATATATATATATATATATATATATATATATATATATATATTTGTCAGAGAGAGAACAAGCAGGAGGGGTAGCAGAGGGAGAGAGAGAAGCAGACTCCCCACTGAGCAGGGAGCCCGATTCAGGGCTCAATCCCAGGACCCTGGGATCATGGTCTGAGCAGAAGGCAGAGACTTAACCCACTGAGCCACCCAGGTGCTTCAGTATTTTCTTTATTTCTGAGAACCTAATCACACTGCACAAATGGAATCTGACTATTACAATCTCAATGCCATGGATTATGATCTTTTTCATTTATAAAGTTAGGCATTTTTCCCTAAAATATCTATTTTGACTGCCCTTGAGATGGTAAAAAACAAAAAGCTTTTCAAAAAGAAATTTCTTCATTTTTTTAAGTAAAAATAATATTATAGTTTTATGATATTATAAATAAATCAAAATCACTGACTCTTCATGATAAATTGAAAGTATGAACAGTTGTTATCAATTTCTTAGGCAAACTGAGGTATTTTCAACTTTCCAAACCCCAAAACAAATATGATAGGTTAAGGTTGTCAATGGTTCCCTTCTAAATTTCTACTTCCCAGATGGACTTCTTCACCTTTATTCAAACTTCATGGGAAAATATTGATAGAATGTAGCTAGTAGATAAGAGGCAACTTGGATGAATGTAAAAAAAAAAAATCCGTGTGTGTGTGTGAGTGTATGTGTGTATTTATGTGGGTACCCAGTTTCCATTCTAAAATCATCTTTATGGGGCGCCTGGGTGGCTCAGTGGGTTAAGCCACTGCCTTCAGATCAGGTCATGATCTCAGGATCCTGGGATCGAGTCCCGCGTCGGGCTCTCTGCTCAGCAGGGGCCTGCTTCCCTTCCTCTCTCTCTGCCTGCCTCTCTGCCTACTTGTGATCTCTGTCTGTCAAATAAATAAATAAAATCTTTAAAAATAAATAAATAAATAAAAAATAAAATCATCTTTATGAGGGAAGAAAAAATGGAAGTATTTTGACTGATTTTCTTTTCTGAAATGAGGAGAATGCATTAAACCCTTAACTTTTATATATTTTTTCTAAAAATAAATGCCCAAATATTAATGTATTTGATGACAGAGTACAGTTGAGAAGGACCAAAATTATGCTGAATTTATCTCCCTGTGGAAGCTTCTTCACCCCATCCCAATGCCTGTTAAAACTGTTGGCGAATTTTATGAGGTTTTCCTTGAAAAATATTTTAGCATATATAACAGTCATTGGTTTATGGTTCTTTAAGTAACATACAAGCTGGTTAATATTTCCACAATGCTTAAAATCTCACTTAAACAATTATAAGGTAAACAATTACATGTTATGTCTTTTTTTTTTTTTTTTTAAGATTTTACTTATTTATTTGCAGAAATCACAAGTAGGCAGAGAGGCAGACAGAGAAAGAGATGGAGGCAGGGTCCCTGCCAAGCAGAGAGCCAGATGCAGGACTGGATCTGAGGACCTTGACCTTAGCCAAAGGCAGGGGCTTAACCCACTGAGCCACCCAGATGCCCTACATGTTATATCTTAATAGTATCTTGAAAAATATTTCTCAGTAATATTTTAATAAAAGAAATAAGGCATATACTACAAAGTTGCTTTAAAAATATTCTATAATAAATACATATCAGCAGGCAATAAATTGGGTCAGAAATGTAAATATGGATTTCAAAATTCTATGATACAAGATCCTAGGTTTTACGGTATTGGTGAGGCACAAGATATGTATTTTAATAAAGTGAACATTTTTAAAGTACATTGAACTACAGATTAAATTACTAAATAAAAGTACAGATATAAACTTCAACCTAAAGACAATTATTTTATGTATATTTTTAATTCCTGAAAAACAAATGAAAATACATTTTTGTATCTTTAAAATTTTCACCAGGGTAATATCTTGAGGCAATGAAACATTATCAAACAGCATTGATATTGAAGGCAAGTCTGACAAGTCTTAATAGTGGTGATAATTTTATATCAAATCAATAAAGCATAACATGTTCCAGTGAGGAAACAGACTTACTTGCCATTGCGATGGGAGGGAATAATGTTTGCTACACGCCCACCGTTACAGTGACCAAATTGTTCTTCCATGATGAAGCTGATGATCCCATGGGCTGTTCACAAAAGTGTGAATGCATTGAGGACAGTATTGATCCATTTGTACATAGGCTAACATGTTGAAATTAGAAAAATAATGATTAAAATGCCAACAAAAATTCTTGTTTAAAAAAAAAAAAACCCTTGTTTTCCCTACAAGGTACATGTATTTCAATTTCAATTTCAGTCTCAAAATTGGGTTGACAGAGACCTTAATTACTTCATTATCATTTACAGGTGTTGTGAATTGTATTTTTTATAAAAATAAATTATATGATTCTGCTTTTGAAAGCCATGATTTGGAAGCCCTGGAACATTACTGAACTTTGTAATGTATAAGTGTGATTCGTCACACTTACAAGCACAAAAGCATTAAACTCGAAATCATAAACAGTAATTAATATTTTGCTAGTTTATTATTATAGTAACCAATTTTTCTTGTTTATTATTCATATATAAGTAAAAAAAGTTAAGTGCAGCATAACAGAGACCATGAAATTTCCAAGGTTGTATGTGATTGTGTACATGTCTTTGGAACAATAAAGATTGCTGTGGTCTCCACAGGCATTGGAGTCAAAATGCCATCAGTGCTATATGTTGCCTCGGAACTATATAATGCTATTTTATGTCTTCTTTTATGAGTCTGATATTTAATTATATTGAATTTCAATATTAAGTAGTTATTAATATATTTCATTAAAACATGTTTGAATATGGGTAATGAGCTATCTTGGTCAAAAGACCATAGGACTCTTGATATTGGGGTTGTGAGTTTGAGCGCCACATTGGGGAGTTAGAGATTACATAAAAAAATAAATATTTAAAAAGTGTTTGAATAAACTCATCAACTTAAACTTAGTTAGCTTATATTGATTATTTTTAGAACATTTGTAGTTGACAATCTCTTTGTTCATCACAAAACTTAGAAAAAAGGGTGGTCCTTGTTATGTACCTATTGTTATTTATGGGGCAATATAATAGGCTCAAGAGCAGTAAAAATAGGGGCGCCGGGGTGGCTCAGTGGCTTGGGCCACTGCCTTCAGCTCGGGTCATGGTCTCGGGGTCCTGGGATCGAGTCCCCACATCGGGCTCTCTGCTCAGTGGGGGGTCTGCTTCCCTCTCTCTCTCTGTCTGCCTCTCTGCCTACTTGTGATCTCTGTCTGTCAAATAAATAAATAAAATCTTTAAAAAAAAGAGCAATAAAAATAATGTACTTTAATGTCTTTTTTTTCCCCTTTGATTTTGAATGTTTTGGGAAGGAGACTCATTGGCCCAAAGCATGGAGTATTGCACAAATGTTGGGCAATTATCAGGCATGCTCCAGTATACGAAACATTTCTACTTCTAAGTGGCTTAAACTGTCATTCATGCATAAAACAATTTTTATCTAGTTAATAGTCTGCTATCTATTCCTTACAGATTCCAAAGCCAGCCTTATTCTAGTGCCTTAGAGGGGAATGAGAGAAAACCGTAGCTATCCGGTGGTCTCCGTTTACTCATCTGTAAGGGAACATTATATCACATCTAGAAAATTTCTTGGACTGACATGACAAAGAAGTTTCTTATGACATTACTGTACTGAAATACATCAGTATACTTTTTTTTTCCCCCCCGGCAGGGAAAAGTACAGCATACTGTGTTGTTTTCGGATTGTGGCCCTCCAGAAGTGATTCCCTCTCATGCTAGAAGAAACTCAACACTGGCAATTGTTTCAGTGACCATTTACATGTTCCTACCAGCTTATGGCTCTGGCAGGGTCTCCCTCCTGTCAGCAGATCTCAGTGCACTCTCTCTGAATGAGCTTGTCTCCAGATTTCAGGGTGGTTTGCCCTGAAACCAGTTCTCCAACGGAATACCTGTTTTTGTCTCTCTTCAATCTCCTTTGGTCTTTATCTATCTGTGCATACATATATATGTGTATCCCTTAATACATAATGAAGGGATAAAGATAAATTAATTATATTTATAATTAATTATATCATAATTAATTAATTAATATATTAAGGGATCATTATACATTTGTGTATCTTAATCAGTATGATATTGTGGGAATGATACCCTCTTGCATGTAATGAACTACTCTTATAAAATCAGGATTTTCTTTGTTGTTTTTTCTTGAGAAATCAGGATTTTCTTATTGTATAGTACAATATATGCTTTTTAGAAGAAAAAGCAACCTCCTTTTCATATATTACAAAGTCTTTCAATCCTAATATCAAAGAGTTGTACGCTAGTTAGTGTGAAGAGACCTCAATACGCTTCCTCTTTGATCTCTAAATCCTGCGCTGACTTATATTAACTTTTCTCTCCACTTCTATTCCACATTAAATAACGTTTCATTATCCAACAATAAGTCTTTTGAATGTCGCTGTAAATCAGATACACATGCTTCTGATAGTGTCATCATTAATAGGAATATTACTCATTGACATCTGTGAACTTGAATTTATACAGTGCCCCCGAATATCATTACAGCAGCCGTGCAAATCATTATGTACTCAAGGCCGCAGGGAAATAAATCTGAGTCTTAAGAAAATTAGTCAGCAATTTCAAGTCCTTCAGTAGTTACAGACAGCATTCATAATAAAATCCAGACTCTTTACAGAAGCCCCTCAGGATTCCAACCTCGTCTCCCCAACTCATCTCCTTCCCTCGCCTTCCCTTTTGTCCAGGCTTAAACCAAATTCTCTGTTATATCCAAATTCATGGAAATCCATGTGTCTGTGCTTTGCACAGTCTTTCCCTCTGCCTGATGTGTTTCTTCCAACTTTTATTTCACTTGGATAATTTTTGCCATTCTTTCAAGTGTCCCCACAAAAGTGAGTATATTATAAGACAGTAATAATAGAGTTTCATAGGAATAATTGCATAGCACGAGGGATGTGGCAATGAATAAAAATAGTTTCTGTCCTCAAGTGGCCACCTATTGGTAAAACTCTTTTTTTTTTTCTTTACACTTCAGTCTGTGACTGCCAGATTCCCTTCTTTTGTTTTCTCAGAATAACCTTTGCATATTCTTATGGACGTAGTGAATTCCTTAATTATAATATTCATGTACTTGTTAGACTCTCCATAGACCCTGAGATACATTGTAGTAATGAAAGTCGTCTAGCACCGGCACCGGCAAGCAGCAGGCCAACTCCAAATAGTTTTCGAAAAGATCAATGTATAAATTAAATAAATGGAATGTTATAATGGAACACTTAGCCAGCATCTAAAGGAGGTAAATATATATAAATAAACTTTTATTTAAAAAAACTACCTCATTTACATGTAAGCATTTTTACATTTAACCATTTTGTATTTTTAAATAAATAACATATATTTATAATTTCCTACCTGTGTAATACAGTGTCTCCACAGTCCTGTAATCATATTTTTTGTGCCTTTGATTTTCATTTGTGATGACTGCCTCTGTACTAAACAGTGAAGTCTTTAAGGACATTGGGGTCAGTAGACTATCTGTATTTCCATTTATTTTCCAGACTATCTTTACTTGTTTTGAGACACTGATTTGAGATTTTATTTTTAAAATAAGTTCTATTATTTTCACAATCATGATAAGAATGTGGCACTTGCTTATCATGCAGAGAAATACCTCGCAATCTTTTTTTTTTTAATTTTTTATTTTTTATAAACATATATTTTTATCCCCAGGGGTACAGGTCTGTGAATCACCAGGTTTACACACTTCACAGCACTCACCAAAGCACATACCCTCCCCAATGTCCATAACCCCACCCCCCTTCTCTAGAACCCCCCACCCCCAGCAACCCTCAGTTTGTTTTGTGAGATTAAGAGTCACTTATGGTTTGTCTCCCTCCCAATCCCATCTTCTTTCATTGATTCTTCTCCTACCCACTTAAGCCCCCATGTTGCATCACCACTTCCTCATATCAGGGAGATCATATGATAGTTGTCTTTCTCTGCTTGGCTTATTTCGCTAAGCATGATACGCTCTAGTTCCATCCATGTTGTCTCAAATGTCAAGATGGCGGAGTATACCTCGCAATCTTCAAGGCACTCAAATGTGTGCATTTTCAAGGTTGACTTTTTTGCTGGCTGGGAAAGCAAAGGGAAGTATCCAGTGAGGTCTCGGAAGAAGCTCCCATTAACACACTGGGCCGGCTCTAATGCACAGAAAGCGCTTTCTCGCATTTTTTATTCTTCCAAGCTACCTGCTACTTGACATTCTAGACCTACGCGTTTAGTAAGATATGCTAGCCACACGTGACTATTACAGTGAAACTGATTAAAAGTAAATCAAATTAAAAATTGAGTGCTTCAAGTACACAAGTCATATTCCAAGGGCTCAGTGACGACCTGTGGCTCTTGGCTAGTCTGCTGGACAATGGAGAAATAAAACATAATCATATTTTCAGGGGTGCCTGGTTGGCTCAGTCGGTTAAGGGTCTGATTTCAGTTCAAGTCATGATCTCAGGGTGCTCGGGTAGAGCCCCCCACATCAGGCTCCCTGCTCAGCAGAGAACCTGCTTCTCCCTCTGCCCCTTCCCCCATTCCTGCTCACTTGCTTTCTCTCTCTCCCTCTCTCTCTCTCTCAAATAGATAAATAAGATCTTAAAAAAAATCATATTTTCATCTTAGCAGACATTTCCATACTATTAAAGGTAGAAGTGATGTGGTAAGGAAAACGTTAAACCACAAACTACAGGCAGTTTATACTTCGAATTTTTTAATAATCTATACAGGTTGCACTTTTCATATTGTGCCATTTTTTTCATATGGTAATAAAATTTTGCTTGAAACCTTCCACTCAATAACCCATCCCATAATGTATCATGCGTAATAACCATATACACTGTAGAAGTGAAGCACTTACCAAATTTAAATGGTTTAAAAGTAAATGTGATCAGGTCCAATAAAAAATAGAATATGAACATATTTCCAATTAACAAAAATAAGTTGTGCTTCAATTGTCCTTTCTCTAAAGTGTGTAATTTATTTTATGTTTTGAAAACATGAGTCATGCTTATATACAGGCTATTTAAAAATGTAGCAATATTGGTTATTTAATTTTTGATTTATTTTCTAAAATCTTCCAATAACTAATTTAAAATTGTATTCGTCCTTCTAAAATACATTTTTATTATTTCAATAACAATATGTATTATTTCAATACATATTAAAATATTATATTATATATATCAGTTAAGGTCCTTAGAGTTGCCAGGTAGGAAGTAAAGGCAACGTCCATATTGTTTTCAGAATATTAAAAGAGATTAATATATTTGAGAAGTTGTTTAGTGGTTTTCTTACTCATTCCTTTCATTTAAGAAATATTAATTGATGTGATAAGCTTTTTTGCTTATTTGTTTTGGGGATCAGTGAGGAAATAATTGACATTCTCTTCTAGTAACATTTTAATCATCTCTGAGATATAATCTACTTTTCTTGGTCCTTTAAACAAAAATAAAACGACAGGAAAGAAAAATATATCCAACAACATCTATCTTTTGACAATTGGAGGAATCTTATTAGAAAAGACTAGAGGAATCTTTCATCAAGGGTGCTACACCGCTGCCTCATTAAGATTTCCTGGGATGCGGGGGTGACTCAGTTGTTGAGTCTGCCTTCCGCTGAGCTCATGACCCCTGGGTCCCCGGACGGAGCCCCATGTAAGGGCTCCCTGTTCAGCGGGGAGTCGGCTTCCCTCTCCCGCTCTCCCCCTGCTTGTGTTCCCTCTCTCACTGTCTCTCTCTCTGTGTCAAATAAATAAATAAAATCTAAAAAAAAAAAAAAAAAAGAGAGAGATTTCTTGATCTTCAAAAGTTCTTAGCGCTGTGTGATGTTAAGCATCAATTCCTATTTTTTGTGAATAATTCCAAACAGCAGTCGACTTGACTTAAGCTCTTGGCACCAATAAAACTAACCGAGTCCATTTAGCATGAGAAAAACATGATTATCTGAAACCTAAATAACAACCAGGGGCGAGGATCCCCTTATTGAGTGGACAAATAAAATCATTTCTTGTGACCAACACTTCTTTGTTTGCACACGAGGAACACGGCCCGGCCACCGGCACAGGCCACCGCGGCCGACGGGCCCAGCCCCGCCGCAGGCCGTCGCGGTCTCCCGCTCCTGCTCCTGCTCCTGCTCCCTCTACCTCCTCCTACTTCGTGGACAACTGATACCGCAAAACATCCCGGGAAGAAAGTCCTCTTGTTCCTGAGGGGTTTTCAAAGCTTCCATTTGTTCAATTTGGGATCGTACAGGGGGTGGCGCTGATAAGAAACACTTACCCGCCCCGTCCGGGGGTGGTGACAGCTCCATCCTGGCGCGACGGACCCCGCGGACCCGGTGGACCCGGTGGACCTCGCGGACCCGGTGGACCGGGTGGACCCGGTGGACCCCGTGGACCCGGTGGACCCGGTGGACCCCGTGGACCCCGCGGACCCCGTGGACCCCGCGGACCCGGTGGACCCGGTGGACCTCGCGGATCCCGCGGACCCCGCGGACCCGGCGGACCCCGCAGACCCGGTGGACCCCGCGGACCCGGTGGACCCCGCGGACCCGGTGGACCCCGTGGACCCGGTGGACCCCGTGGACCTCGCGGACCCGGTGGACCCCGCGGACCCGGTGGACCCGGTGGACCCCGCGGACCCGGTGGACCCCGTGGACCCGGCGGACCCGGCGGACCCCGCGGACCCGGCGGACCCCGCGGACCCGGTGGACCCGGCGGACCCCGTGGACCCGGTGGACCCCGCGGACCCGGTGGACCCCGCGGACCCCGCGGACCCCGCGGACCCGGTGGACCCGGTGGACCCCGCGGACCCGGTGGACCCGGTGGACCCCGCGGACCCGGCGGACCCCGCGGACCCTGCAGACCCCGTGGGCGCAGCGCTCGGACGCATCCTCCCGGGCGCCGTCGGGTCGCGTCGCTGCGGCGGAGGAGAGGAGGAAGGAGGAGGAAGAGCCGCGCGGGACGGACGGAGGGAAACGCAGGAAGCCACGGAGGAAGGAAGAAGCGGCGTCCAGGGCGGGACCGGGATGGACAAGAGCTCTGGGGGGAGTCGCCGCCTTCGGGGAAGCCGCAGCGTTTCCCGGGGGATCGCGGAGGGACTCTGCGAAGGCTCCTCCTAGACACGCCTTCACCCACCTGCTCTGCACGTGTTCCCCCCGGGACAACCGACGCCGCCCGCTCCGCACGGCCGCGCAGGGAAGGGGCAGCCGGGCCCGGATCCGACGGGGCGCAGGACCGTGGCCTGCGGGCGACGCGCGTGGGCAGTCCTCAGGCAGCGCCTGCAAAGGTGGGCTGCGAAACGGTGGGCAAAGCGATGCATTGGCTCAAAAAGGAAAATCAAGTATAATTATTTATACTAAATTATAATTAAGAAAACAGCCTTTAGAAAATAGATTCTGTCTTAATTTGCAAATCTCCAGCTTTCAGGAACGAAATAAACTTCTCCAAAGTAAAATTTTATCTTCAGGGTTGATCTAGGATAATTAGATCCCGTTTTTCCTTTTCTCTGTTCTATAAATTATAGGGTTTTTAATTTGACCTTTAGCTGACTTTGCTACTAAAAATGCCACCTAGAAAACAATGAGAAAAAACTGCTTGGTGATTTACATAAATGGGCACACATTTTATTGTTCTGTTTCAACCAGCACACTGTAATGTTTATAATGCTTCACTAATATATATTTGAAAGTAATTGGATAGTCCTGCCCAGATGAAATTGGTTATACAAGTGTTCCGATGCAGAACACTGCTGCTCGCTTGCTTTAATCATCCCTAAGTGGGTTAGTTGCGTTTATTCAGTCATGAATCATATGATGTTGCTTCATTTCTACATTGTAAGGGAAACTTGCTTACAGATATCTGAGTCACGTAAATGAAAATAAGCTAATGTAAATGAAAAGAAATTAAGATAAAATGTATGTGAAAGAGAGAAAAGCAGGATGAAATATCATAAATTTCACCTACCTAAAAGTTGGAAGTAACTGTTCATCTATTCAAAGATGCTCACTTCCTATATTTTAGCTTTTGGTGCTATCTTCTATTCCAGGCAGGTCACCATTAACTCTGAAATGACAACAGCAACTCAGCAATAGGAAAACTAGATCTTTAGGAGAACTATACCTTTTTTTGTGTTACTTTGCCTCCCATGAAAATTAAGTATAAGAATAATTTTCTACTCCGTGGCCATCGTGAATGACAATCATTTTGCCTAACAAATTTGACTTTGCCCCTGCTAACAAGGCCTGTACTACTAATCCTATTAAAACTATTAAATATCTTAAAAGGAAGACAGAGATAGGAATATAAGTTATAGCATTGTATCACATTACTTTACTAAACTTTTAATTGATAAGCTAATATTTGCAATGCTCCCCAGTATGACAAATTTTGTCAGAGAAAAAACTTTTGAGGTATATATTTTTATTATTGTTTTTAAATTATGTTAATTTAGTCACCATACAGTACATCATTAGTTTTTGATGTAGTGTTCTTTTCTCTAGGGATATGAATATCCAGTCTGGGAATTCCAAGAAATACATTTTTGACTAGAGATGAGCAATAAATTAGTGTTTTCAGTGCTTTTCAGAAAGGTTAAAGTATTGTATGCCAATAGGTTGTTTAAGCTCTGGCTTGACTTGATTAAAAGATCCTAAAATACATAAATACCAAATCTTCAACTTCCTATCTTGGTTGGAATATACTTTACTGCGTTTCACTAATTTTTTTTTTTAAAGATTTTATTTATTTATCAGAGAGAGAGGGGGGAAGAGAGCGAGCACAGGCAGGCAGAATGGTAGGCAGAGGCAGAGGGAGAAGCAGGCTCCCCGCCGAGCAAGGAGCCTGATGTGGGACTCGATCCCAGGACGCTGGGATCATGACCTGAGCCGAAGGCAGCTGCTTAACCAACTGAGCCACCCAGGCATCCCTGCGTTTCACTAATTTTTAAGGATACTGATATTCTGTATGCCAAAGGCCAGAAAATGAATGTTTCAAAACCCTTTGCAGATAATTGCATTGATTTCTTCCATTCTATTCTAATCTTACACTTATTGTCATTTGATACTCAGCAAGGATGCTGAGACAGTTCAGGAGATAGAGAATAATCTTATCAATAAATGGTACCTGGATGAGTGGATATCCACGTGCAAAATAATGCTATTGGGTCCATTTTTTAATATCACTCATAAAAAATTAACTCAAGGGTTGCCTGGGTGGCTCAGTCAGTTAAGCATCAATCAGTCTCCTTGCTCAGTGGAAGCCTCTGCTGCTCCCTCTGCCTGCCATTCCCCCTGTTTAAGCACCTTCTCTTTCTCCCTCTCTCTCTCCCTGACAAATAAATACATTTTAAGAAATCTTTAAAAAACTTAACACAAACTTAAATCAAAAGAAAACCTTGGAATAAATCTCATAACCTTGGGTCAGGTAATATTTTCTTAGACCTGAAACCAAACCCCCATCAATAAAAGAAAAATAATGCTAAATTATATTGCATCAAAATTAAAAATTATTGTGCTTCAAAGGATAAATATCAAGAAACTGAAATGATAACTCACATAATTGGAGAAAATATTTGTAAATTACATACATGATAAAAGATTTATATCATGAATAGGTAAAGCACTCTTGCAACTCATTAGTAATAAAAACAAATACTTAAGAATGATCAGAGGATTAGAATGCATATTTTCCAAAGAAAATACACAAGGGAAGCAAGCACATGGAAGGATATTCAACCTTTGTAGCCATTTTGAAGCTATACATCAAATGACAATGTGATATCACTTCATACCTATTAAGATGGTTATCTTTGAAAAGACAGACAATAAGAAGTGAGAGGATTGGAATCCTACTACATTTACTTGGGAACGTAAAATGATAGAGGTGCTTCGGAAAATATTTTGCCAGTTCCTCAAAAAGTTAAATATAGTTACAAAATGACAGAACAATTTGACTCCTTGTGTATTTATCCAAGAGAAATGAAAATATATATCCACACAAAAACTCGTGCATGAACATTCATAACGGCATTATTCATAACAGACAAAAAGTAGTAGCAACACTAATGCCCATCAACTGATGAATGGAAAAAAAAATGGGTTATAGCCATACAATGGCATATTATTCTGCTATTAAAGGTAATTTAGACTGATAATGGCTACAATATGGATGAACCTTGAAAACATTGTTTAAAAAAAGAAGCCAGCTCAACAGATCACAGGTCCCATAATTCAAATTATAATGTATGCCCAGAATATGAAATATAAGTATATACATATACATATTATTTGCAGTCACACATATTTTAGATATATATTATTTGTAGTCATATATATATATATATATATATATATATATATATATATATATAACTATACTTGGTCTTGGTAACTATAGGAAGTAACCGAAATATATATAAAAAAATTATATATATACATACAAGGGGAGAGGTAGAAAGAGATATATCCCATTGCATTATCCTTCCCATTTTAATATTCCTTGACATTATTTTTGAAGATACTTCTTATAAATAAAATAGAACATTTCAATTAATAGTTTAGACTTTGCTAGATGGAAATTTTTGAAATGTGCCTTTGCTTTAATCTGCTCAAAGTATTGCCTCATCTCTTCTGTCTTCTCCTCCCCCCATCTCAGTCCTGGGGGACAATTACAGGCTAACGCTCCTGACTCCCACACTTCACTGCAGCCCTGCTATCGCCGGCCATGTCATCAGCATATACAGTTTTATTGTCACGACTGGTAGCCAGTCTCAAGGAGGACTGTGCCTCTGAAGAGTGAATCGGTCAGCTCGAACTGCTGGTTGGTGATTTCCTAGCAGGCTGACAGATGGGTCCATTTTGTCTTTTTAAGATTTTTTTCATATCTCAGTTTTTCATTTCAAGTTCCCTTCTTACTGGCCATTAAAGGCAAGTTAGAAAAGGCCATCGTGACATTAACAGCACTTATAATATATACTATTGCAAAAAAAACAAAAACAAAACAAAAAAAGCAGAGGGCAAAAAAATGTGCATTGTTCTTTTGGATTTCATCTATTTATTTATTTACTTAAGAAAGAGAGAAAGCAAGAGCAGGGGAAGGAGCAGCGGGGAAGGATGGCGGAGGGGGGCTCTAGGAGACTCCTGCCTGAGCACAGAGCCTACTCAGGCTCAATGGCGCAACCTGAGATCCTGACCTGAGGTGAAACCAAGAGTTAGACGCTTAACTGACGGGGCCCATCAGGTGTCCGTGTGTCGTATCCTTCTTTGGTTCTCTGCAAACAACTGACAGGTTTGGTGGGACACATGCTTATGGTTTTATTTTACTATTATCCTGATTCTGCCACGACATGATATTTTACTTTGAATATATTCAGGACAGTAAGACATTTTTGTTCTTTTTAAATTTTGGAAGTTAAGCTTTCATGCAATATTTATAAAAATCTTGTTGTATTTTAAATACGTTTTAACCTGAACAATGTTTACTTTGTTACATCAAATAATACATACACCATAAGGCCACAGCTGTGACGTCTTTAATGAGTTTTTACCAGTTCAGTAAAACAAACAAGGTCCACGCCCACATATAACTTTCACTAGTGGAAAGTTATTAAAAAATAAAGAAGCAAAATGTGAAGTAAATTACTGATTATTATAATAATAAGTAGAATGAAAATATGTGCAAACCTGCACATGAAAGACAATATTGCTCAAAACTGAAAAAATATGAAACAAATTTGTGTATGAACAGGTGTGTAATGTCTGCGAGTATACTGGAGGAGGGGTGCACAGAGCTTGTCTGGGGAAGAGGTCAGAGGCAGTCATTATTTGTCATTATTTATTGAACTCCTGTACCATACCTGAAAATTTTCCTCACAAACAAAGCAGACCAATTGGAAGCAATCTTCTCTTAGAGAAAATAAATGATATTGATTCTCTGAAAAAAGTATAGAAAAACATTATACTGAATATAATTTCAAACTTTGTAAAATAGTTCCCTGTTACTCCTGGACTAATCTAAATGTCAACTCCTGGAATTTTCTTCCATTTTTCTCTTAAAATATTGCCTGCCTTAGTACATTGTTGACTGTGATCTTCTCATCAACTCCACTTGTCACAGGAAAAGATCTGATTTAATCTCGAGGTGAAAGGCAGGCTAATTCCCAAGCTCATTTAAATGTGTTCTTTTCTATGCCTTCTAAAAATATAAGACTATTTATTTCTAGTATTGTAAAGTTAACAGTGAACTTATTTCTTGTGTTTGGAAACTTTTTCGGAGATTTGCTTAAAAAAATTTAGAATATTTTACACATCGGAAAATTCAGAATAAGTTTAGGTAAATTTGTAATAATTGTTTAAAATAGGCGTCCAAAAATAAGTCTTTGAAGACCTTAATTCCATTCCAACTAAGGAAATTACATGGGGTGTTTTTCCAAAATTAAATCCCTGCTAATTTTGAGTTCAACTTGGAAATATCCATTCAAAAGCAATATCAGGCTCTGATAGGATGATAGCTCAGGATGTAGACCAACTAGAAAGTAGACGGCATTTACTCCCCTTGTGGTACTTTACCTCCCCCAGGCATTTCCCCCCATTAAAACTTAATAAATTTGTTCCATATCACTTAACTCTGTGAGATATCAAATACCTAAGTTATACATAAACCCAGGATGATATATTAATAAAATGAAGCTAGAGATCTGCTTCCCAGGCCCCACATCCTTTATTTTAAAATACCATATTTTTCTTATTATGAAAGTGATATCTGCTTATTATAAAATATTTAGAAAGCAGAAAGAAACTATAAGAAAACTATAACTGATTCGCAATTCAACCAGCTGTGATAACCTCAGCTGGAGTTACCAATTGAATAACTTTTATAAGCCTATATAGGAACTTTCTAATTAAAACATCTGCACATCCCTGTATAAACTCCTAGATAACAGTATTTGTGTTGGCATATGTCCATTTAATATCATCCAATGTTATGATTTTTAATATTTATTTAATATTACATGGCTCTTAAAAACTTTATATAATTAATAACACTATTTCATCCAATGTGGCTCTAAAACATTCCATATTACTAATAAATTGATGTTTTTTGTTAATTCATCCTTATAAATTGCTCAGGGATAAGTACATTATATATTGACTGTACATGTTGATTACATAATGAATAGAATAGTAAAACTGAATAATCTATGTTTTTTTTATTTTTAATATAAAGTGTATTAACATACTTATGTACAAGAATATACCATAAACAACACTAAATAATATACTTAACTTATATCTTTGCCAGTATGGAGAAAAAATATATTTCTTGCTTTCCTAATATTAAAATCAATAATTTTTATTCCTTTACTTTATTAGTTATTTTATTTGTGAATTGCTTGTGCATCTACTTTGCCCATATTTTAATTTTGGTGTCTATTATTTATTGATCTTGAGAAGTCTTTTATTTCATATATTATGATCAGACATATCTCACACTTGTTCCCAGTTTAATGTCTCAATTTTATATATGTATCAATTATAGCATAATTGCTTTTAAAAATAATGTGTCAAAAAAGTCACATGCAGATGATAAAACAAATAATACTAGACCAAAAAATATATTGTATATATAATAATATATAATATATATTACAATCTCTTGTTTAATCCCATATTTATAACTAAAAATACACCTAAAAATGCTTATCTCTACCTATCTTTATTTTTTCTATCTTTAAATTACTTAAAATATCTATCTTGAAAATGTTATTTGGAAAGCATGAGCAATTAAAACCATAAAAGTTTGGGGCGCCTGGGTGGCTCAGTGGGTTAAGCCTTTGCCTTTGGCTCGGGTCATGATCTCAGGGTCCTGGGATCGAGCCCTGCATTGGGCTCTCTGCTCAGCGGGGAGCCTGCTTCCCCACCTCTCTCTGCCTGCCTCTCTGCCTACTTGTGATCTCTCTGGCTCTGTCAAATAAGTAAATAAAATCTTTGTAAAAAAACATGTAAGTTGGAAGACAAAAAGCTCTGTTAGCGTTCATGATATAACAATAATTATTCACAATACCTACCCAAAACATTTATTAAAAATATTGAATTGAATTATTTAGCATTAATATATATTTATAAATATTTTTAGTTAATTTTAATGTTTGTTTTAATGAGGTGATTTCAGTTATCAGGAAAATAAATTCATATGATATATTTCATCGCATATTTACCTTAAGTGGAATAACCAGTTACAAATAAAATAAGGAAAATGATATTCCTTTATCTGATCTGAAAAAAGTGGAATAAAATCCTTACTGAAAAAAATGGGTTTGAAAATAGTTTTTAATGGTTTTAATGCTGTATATTGAATTTCAAAGTCCATTGCTAACTCCATTTTATTTTTACTTTTCATACTTATATAATAATAATAAGTATAATGAAATAGATCCACATTGAACTTTTATAGCATCTTTGCTGATTATAACACTTATGTCACCTACTAACTAGAGATAGATTTGATCAGACATTTGTGCCCTCATATGTATTCTTAGAGACTCTACATGTATCTATATTAATTAATTAATTCAATGAATAGTTAATCTGTATTTTCAAGTATTGTTTATTTCATGTACTTCTGAGAAAAGTGGAGAACAAGAGTGAGGGCTTGTGCTAATGAAATGTATGGATCAAAACTGATAGTAATTATCATTACTCTTAATAATCTAATTGCTACTAATAAGTAACATCATATTGACAAATTTTTAGTTGTCAGCTGATAGACTGCTCTGAAGAAAAGTGGATTTAGTGAGCACATAACAAAGCATTACCTAGACTGTGGAATAGCTTTCCGTGGAACCCAGGTGATGCCAAGCCTTCAGCACAAAGTTCCTCGTGTATCAGTTACGTTTATCTCTGCATCTCCAGTGACAAGCACAGTAATTAGCAGATAGTAAGTAATGAAACCATTTACTCCATTGACTTCGTGTAACAATAGCATTTAAAGGCTTTATATGGTCAGCATTATAAGAAAAATGATTATTAAAAATAATTAATAGACGAAACTAAAGCTATCAAGAGATAAATTCAGTGAAGATCCCTGATTGTCTTATGGAATACCATAAAGAGCAAAACCTCCCTGCGCTCGATTTCTTTGGGTCGGTGGAGTCCATTCCGTGAAGGCTGATGACAGAGAACAGAGCTAGACAAAGGCATGTGTGTTAGTGCGGATTGATTTGTTTATTGCATTTTGAATAGATAAGTGGTAGAAACTAGATATCACACATGAGATAACTAGAAGGCTACTGTGATATCTTACTTCCTTCACATCACTTTGATTATCATTTCAGTCATTTAGGGAAGTACAGCCACAGTCAGGAAGTTAGGAACCACTTAGCTTTCATGGAAAGGATACTCCCTTTGGGGAAAGCCAGGGAGAGGTGTGGGAGGCGGTGCGAGGGCTTCGGAAGGATTTCTGTCACCCTGTTAGATTAATGGCCGTCATCACCTAGAGGCCTTGGGCTTGGACTCAAAAGCTAATGGACTAAAAATGGGAGTAATTGGTTCAAATGTTAACAAACCTAGAAGTGTATTTTGTCGTACTGCATACCGGCCTTTTGAACCATTTAAAAATATGTCAGTTGTTGAAAAACATACTATTTATGCATGTTGAGATGGTTACAATTGTTCAAAATCCCATCAACATCTTTTATAGCCATGGAAGTGGGACATATTTCAATAATATTCAGTTTAATTTTTGTGGCTTTCTATTTCAAATACTGCTAATAGGGTGTTAATTCACATCACATGAATTGAATTTGGTCAAGTCACTAAGGCTATTCTTTAAATTTAATTGAAAAGCCAACATTCAAATAGAACAACAAGCAATCACATATTTAAACAATGGTTCAATTTTATGCTGGTGTTGACCCAGTGTTAATAGTGGTGATGACTGATTTAGGGTTGCTTTCTTTGGCTTGGGAAATATTACTAATGTGATGAAATACATGAGTTGTATTTATTTAAAAAATCCCAAACTTCAATTGCCATTTATAAGTTTCTGTGTGAATGTTTTAACTTTTCTAACCTGTAAAGATAGGTTTTGGTGGACATTTATAATAAAGGGAAGTTTTATTTAGACATATTTATGTTAATTGTTAGATTAGATTTATAACGAAGCACTACAGGAGGTATTTTTTTCAGATTTTTTTTCTGTATAAATTTACGAAAAATGATTGTGAACTGTGGAATTCTTTTTTTTTTCTTTTTAAGATTTTATTTATTTATCAGAGAGAGAGAGGGAGAGAGAGCGAGCACAGGCAGACAGAATGGCAGGCAGAGGCTGAGGGAGAAGCAGGCTCCCTGCTGAGCAAGGAGCCCGATGTGGGACTCGATCCCAGGACGCTGGGATCATGACCTGAGCCGAAGGCAGCTGCTTAACCAACTGAGCCACCCGGGCATCCCTGAACTGTGGAATTCTTGATGACTCCTGGATGGTTGCATATGGTCTATGGGAGCTGAATGAAATCAGCCTTATTGTCTGCATGAAATATATAGGAGGCTAAGTTTTAAAGTTGGGCAGAAGGGATGGGCCTTCCAGTTTAAGTGTAAACAGTAACATGACATTATTTGAGGGAAAGAAATGCGCGGAAGCGATAACAATGTATGCCTATCTCTTTTCTTCTTTCAATGAGGTATTTTTTTTTTCCTTCAGAAAATATTGAAAGTACACTTTCTTTTTCCTTTGACATTTGATATTGTCAAATGGAGATAATCTTGCTGAAATAATGTTATTCGACATGGTTTTCTTGGATCCAAAGTAAATATTAATTTCCAGACCTTTGTATTTTTTCACAGGGGGCTGTCAGAGTTTCCAGTGATGAGCCTTATTCATTCTGCTATAGTTAGAAGGCTTAAGCAAGTGTTTTCTAATGAAACATGGTATACCTTATTGAGTTTGTTCTTTTTTTCTAACAAAGGGAATCCGAAACATAAATCAGTAGAATGTCTTAGAAACAATTTAGCCTGGCTTTCTAATAAGGGCAAAATAGTATTAGACTTGTACTAGCACACCTTTTCAAATATAGGAAGGTGGGATTGAATATCATTTTAATAAAACTCGAGTTTCTCTAACAGAAATTTTCTCTCCACTGTAGTTCATATTAATTGTTCCTATTAAAACCAACTTTGAAAAAGACTAGCATGAAATAATTTGTCTTGTAACTGAAATATATTCATTTTTCACCTTTTTTTTATCAATTTGTTCTATTGACATAAAAGGAATAAAACTTGAATTCATTTTCCTTGTGAAGTTGGATACTCAGTGGGAAATCTACCCAGCTAGATTTCTCTGAAATGTCCACAGAGACATCCAACACACGAATATCTCCTTCCCTTAATAGGCTTATTTCTATGAAGAGGTTCACTTCTAAAGTACTCAATTAGGCCAGCGTTGGAGCCCTCCCTCCCTGTCCACCTTGTGCTGAGCCAGTCAGGCTCTCAGGAACACAATGAAGGCTCAGAAATTGGAGATTGCTCTCTCTGTGGGACTGAGTCTAGTGCTGGTTACCTTGATGTTAAGGATACTGCAACCTTGGGGGTAAAAAAAAGTCACTTATTCCAACATTAATGGGATTAGGAGCAAGCCTACTATTTCTAAGTTGTGTTTTTTCTTGGTTCAGCAGTTGCGGGATTGCTATCAACATTTGCCTATTTTCTTGAGTTATTACAAAATTGATTCTGACAGATTTTGCTCAAGATTTAGATGATTCTATGGAGGAGCAGGTCCCTGAAACTGTCTACTCTGCATTTTCACTAATGCCATGTTCTCTGCATTTGTACTTTAAAATTTTATCACTAGTTGCATATGCACTGAGAATTAAAATATATTCCTGCCTCATTTATCCTTTTTTAGTTTCAGAATATATTCCCTCATATCTACCTGGACTATATAACTGAAAGTCTAATTAGGCTAGGATCTATACACCAGATTTTCTTAGATTCATGGTTGTATTGTATAGCTTTTCTCATCCTTTTATGTTCAAAGTATCTGTGTTCTAATAGGCAAAGGAGGTCTTTTCTCTGTATCATATTGTATATATTGTACTGTATTCAGTCTAAAGAGCTTTGCATGGAAAATAAAGGAAGCTACGTACATAGTAATGTCTACTCTATTGCTGGGCCAGGAGAGCCCACACTGTTAAGTCATTATCTACTTCCAAATTGATTTGTATGTTCAATGTTATTTCTGTAATACCTGAGCATGAGAGGAGGGGGCAGATTAAGAAATCGAGTTTTGGGGGCACCTGGGTGGCCCAGTGGATTAAAGCCTCTGCTTTTGGCTCAGGTCATGATCCCAGGGTTCTGGGATCGAGCCCCACATCGGGCTCTCTGCTCAGCAGGGAGCCTGCTTCCTCCCCTCTCTCTCTGCCTGCTTCTCTGCCTTCTTGTGATCTGTCTGTCAAATAAATAAAATCTTAAAAAAAAAAAGAAATTGAGTTTTTTAAATATAACTTTTTTTCTTTGGCTCTTGAAAATGTTGCAATGCACATGGAGAGGGATGGTTTCTTTCTTTCTGTATTTATCTTTCTTGGGTTCACAGAACTTGTATCTCTGGCTTTATATCCTTTTTCATCTTTAGAAAATCTTGGACAGTATAACCTCAAGTGTTCTGCTGCCACATATACCATCTCCTCAGCTTCTGGTCCTCCAGTAATGCATCTGTTTGGTCTTTTCCTGGTTCCCATATATCTCAGTATTTTCTACATACTATCGTTTTTCCACTGTGGTTTAAAAGAAATATTTCCTATTGACTTGTTTTCAGACTCAAACATCTTTTTTTTCTCCTGTTATGTACTGTTTAAATGCAATACTTAAATTCAGTACAGATACTTTTTATTTCTAGCATTTTCACATTTCTTTTTCCATTTTCCATTTAATTTGCAATCTTTCCCACTGAGCATTGTGTACGATTCCATTTTCTCTCTTTTCTTAGCATAAGAACTATCCTTACTTTCCTACTTTATTTGGTGGATGCCCTAGAGTTTGCGATCTACATTTACAACTAATTCAGGTCAGCTTTCAAGGAATACTAAGCCACTTCACAGCTAGTGCAAGTACCACATAATGGCAGATTGTCCCCATTCCTCCCGCTCATTCCATGCAACGTTGCTGTCATTCATTTCTCTTATCCGTAGGCGATAGTCATAAACACCCAATACATCACTGCTATTATTATTTTGAACAGATATCTATTGCAACGATTAAAAATAAGAACATAAGAATGCTAGAAAATTTTTACATGACCTCACCTATATTTCTTGTTCATTAAATTATGTTGCGTTAGTCACCATACAGTATGTTATTAGTTTTTGATGTAGTGCTCCATGATTCACTGTTTACGTGCTCCATGCAGTAGATGCCCTCTTTAATACCCATCACCAGGGGGAAAATGAAGGGGGAGAAATCGGAGGGGGAGAAATCGGAGGGGGAGAAATAGGAGGGGGTGATGAGCCATGAGAGACGGTGGACTCACTTAGTTTCTCATGCCCTTCCTTTCTGTGTAGATCCTCACACAAATCGCTCTCTCCTTCCCGCCATATTTCAGCAGTGATCCTGCCAGTAAACGGACATAAGGTAAAACGTGAACTGATGTATGACCCTACTGTGGACATGCATTATTTTTTCACAATTTAGTCTTCAAAATATCGGGACTGATTCACTTCTCTTACCACTAAGTTAGCGAAGAGGGAGTAAACATACTTCTTTAACGTATTTGTTTTCTCATATGGAATATTCCCAACTGTGTGAGGAAAGGCTTAAGGCCGGCTGGTTGGCTTACTTTCCGTGTCTGTGAGGTTGGTATGACAGATTTTATTTTATTTTTCACCTTGTAGTTAGGTTTAAATAGAGTCTCTTCCAGTTATTAACAATCTCTGGACCTTTAAATAGTCTTGATAACTCTTTAAGCTTGGTTTCTACTCTATAAAAAGAGGGATAGTATTACCTATATCACTGGGTTTTGCTAGTACGTAATTAGACGTGCCACGTGCTGTATTTAGTCTCCTGCTTGAATGTGCTTAGTATACTGCTTGCCAAGTCATAAAACACTCAGCACATGACCCATTTATGGACAGCACTAAAACGGTATTCATTGTTAATAGTAGACAAGTTTTAGGATCACTTTAATATCGTACCTTAGAGAAAAATTAAAACATGACAGTTATACAGGGCTGATCAGTCAATTTTACTAACTTAAAATAAAGGCTATCACTTATTTCTTAGATCTAAAATTATTGCTGAAATTACTCTCAAATAATCTGCATCTGAGAACATCAGGCAGCTTAACATCCTAACTTGTGTTTTACATACCGGCTTGAGCCACCATCACTAAGCAGTGACAAGTATGAGAATCATTATATGATATGCGTATTCTTTTCTTTTTCTTTAATTCTTCATACAATGCCAGATGGAATGAGCTATTTCTGTCTAATTGACAAATGTAACAGTTTATTGGGCTAAGTACTTAGAGACTTGCAATGAAAGGTTTTCAGTATCAGTGCCCAGATCCTGCAGCTGCTATCAGCTAGTCACCTCTGCCCAATAGCAATGTCACCCCAACGTCACCTGCCCTCTTGGATGTGTTAATTTCATGGCAGCAAAGTGCTTAGAATTCTCACAGCTGGTCAAGAGGGACAAAGTATCTTGATGCTCACACACAGAAGTTCTGTTCTGTTTTTATACAGCTGAATTACGTCTTCATCTTAACTCATCTTGTTACGTCTGCCTCTGCTAATATTTGTCCCTTGGCTGATTGACACAAAAGACCCTTGTCTGGGTTTCAGCCAGTCACTGCAGGACATATCCAGAGTGTGATTTCAGAGATGTCCTGGTACAAAATTTACATAACACTCATCCTCTTTATACCTCCCAAGATTTTATTTTTACTCATCCATACGTGTCATCTTTTGTTCGTTTAACTTTTAACTATCGGTATACAGTTTTCGTCCAGCCCAATACAAACGTAATCAATCTGCAAAATCCATGTAAAGCTGATCGAATTCTTACCCCCTTGTCTATTTTTTGTTATAAATAATTCCCATGTGTGATTTTCATTTTATTTTTGAATATGTCTTAACAAATAATGACATTATCATTAAAAAGAAATAATCAGTAAGTAAATTTGCTAGAAATCCAAGAAGTATGACTTCAGCCAGCACTGTCTCCTATTTTGACACAGGCAGACCCCCCATCTGACGTATAACTCAAGTACCAGTAGGCACCAAGTTTCCTGACAGCTTTAGTGTCACCTGTTTATGAAGATCTGGATACACTTTGCGGGCTGTGGAGTCCTTGTATTGTGGGTCAAGTCTAAACCATCTTGCAGATTCTTGGCCTCTGATACCTCTCCCTGTTTACCCTTTTTGTTATACTGACTCGGGGTGTCACCTTATATTTCTGCTTCATTTTTCTGTTCCTTATCAAGATAATTCCTCTCTAAAACCATAACTTTCCCATAAACTTCAGTACTCGAGGGAAGAAAAGTGCAAGCTCTCTTGTTTGGTGGCACGGTGCACTTGAGGACTTTCTTGAGTCTTGAGTCCCTCTAATTTCCCCGAGAGAACCTCCCCCTAAGTCGTGAGATGACCACGTTAGAGCTGCAGGCTCAGGATGTGACGCCAGAGGACACTGGAAATAGGGGCTATCAGTTCAGAAACATTTCAAGAAAACCAAAACCTGGAAACGGATTCAGGCGGTTGATGATGCCGAGAGAGAAACGAAAACAGTAACCAGGAGGGCTCGCTGTGGCCGGTGGCTGCTGGAGCTCAGCTTCCAGGCCTTGTCCGGGTGGGACCTTCCCCCGCACCCCTCCCGCTCCTCATAGCTGTGGTGGGTGCTGTTGCTCTCCTCATTTTATAGGGAAGCAAACCAAGTCACAGAGAGGATGGGTGACTGGTTTAAGTTCACACAGCTAATAGGTGATCAAAGTACAATGTGCCTTTTTGTGCTCCCAAGTGATAAATGAATAGGAAGTGACGTGGTTTGAAGTGGCAGGGTTCAGAGCCGAAGGCCAAGAAAGAATTCTTGAGACGTCTTTGGTGCGAAAAGGTGGCTTAATTAAAGCACGGGAACAGCACCCGCGGACAGGAAGAGCTGCACTAGGGTTGTGAGGAGTGACGAATTATAGATTTTTCTATCCTGTGGAGGGGACGGTGATGTTAGGGGGATAGAAAATTGAATCTATAGTTTTCTGGAAGTTTGGGATCCATAAGATTGCTTTCTTTCTTTCTTTCTTTCTTTCTTTCTTTCTTTCTTCCTTTCTTTCTCTTTCTTTCTTTCTTTCTTTCTTTCTTTCAAGATTTTTATTTATTTATTTGACACAGAGAGAGCAAGTGAGACAGAGAGCAAGTGCAACCAGGGTGGACAGCAGGCAGGGGAGAAGCAGGCTCTCCGCTGAGCAGAAAGCCGATGTGGGGCTCAATCCCAGAACCCTGAGAGGATGACCTGAGCAGAAGGCAGACGCTTAACTTACTGAGCCACCCAGGTGCCCCAAGACTGTTTTTTTTTTTTCTTTTCTTTTTAAAATCATTAACATAGCTGCAAACTGATGGAGACTCAGGCCTGCATGACTGATCTCTGTCAGTTAAGCACTCATTTTTCCCTTTCCTTTGTTCGAGGGCAGCCAGAGTGCCTGAGGAATGTCCCATACATCCCACAGGGTTGGGGATGGGTTGGGAGGGTCTTTGCAGGGTGTTAGCTTGTGCTGTGCCCTCAATTTGCCTCTGCTTTTCAGTCAGAAGGAGACACCTGCATGTGGTGCAGCAGTGATCAGACTGAAAAAATACTTGAGATGGTACCGACCAGGCTTAAGATACCGAGGGCTGCAACGCAAAGCTATGAGTAAAGAGGATGAAAATACAATTTATCATCTAAACTGGGGCACTTTTGAGGATAAAAAAGCGGCTATTCATAATTATCCCGAAACTGCAGGCTTCATTTAGGACCATCCCAGGCACTCTGGACAGAGGATCCCTGAATGCATGAATGTAAAAACGTCTTCCTCCGTCTCTCGGTGCTGAAAACGAGGTCAGTGCGGAAGATCGCCACATGGACCTAGCAAGTAGGAGTGAGCCAGGAAACGATGGTTTTCTACCTATTTTTATGTAAACATTTGAAGCCATAGATGAGTTACCTCCACATCTGTCATAGGTTTTTGGGCAATATTGTTATATACTTTCCAGAATATCCTTTACAGAGTTTCATGTTAATGCTGCTTTCTCTGATTTCTATTTCAAGATAGAGGAAATAACCACGTTAGTTCTCATAGTGGAGCTGTTTAAAGATGGTTTTGTAGCAAGCAGAAGTTGTTTCACCCAGCACCCTTCCTAAAAATGTCACATATGAAATATTTTATTTAGAAATCAATATTAGAAAACATTTTTTCCTTAAAACTAGACAGGTTTACTTTTTTATGATTATGATTATTATTTAGTTAGTTGATTTAATTTGGCCTGTGAAATATACTGGCTGTTCTAACCTGCATACTTTTATTCTCATGTACATGGTCTTCACTTTCTCGTGTGAAGATTTACATTGCTTCTTGTCTGGATTTTCTTTGTGTCCAGATCTTCTATTTCAATGTGAATAGTTTCAAAATATTATAAGTACTTTTTATTTTTAATTTTATTCACTTTTATTTATTTATTGCACATAGCTTTATGTCTTCATGAAATCAGCATAAATATGATAGGTACCTCTAAGTTGTAGTAGGATCTCAACACACCTTTCACTATTATCATTCCGCAGACAATTGTTGATAACATTATTGTTCTTTTAAATTTCTTTTCAGGGAAGTATCCAAAATAATGCCCACTGATGACATCATCAGTGTTTCAATATAGCTAATTTATGTGCACTCTGTCCACTAAACCAAGGAAGTTCAGCCTTATTCACAATGCTTCAATTCTTGCCACTAGCTCCCCTAAGTGGGGAAGGCTGGCAAAGCACTGATCAAAAAATCAGATGTCAAGTGTGTAACACAAAAGCGAGCATGAATAGAACCTACCAAGAGGTCTCTTTTTTATAGCTGTCTACATCTATTGAGATGAAAATATGTTTGTACCTAGAAGACAATAGGTCTCAGTGTATTTAATAAAAAAAAATTTAGTTTGTATCATGAAAGGAATTTTATAATTTGAAATTTGGAGGAACAAAGACTTTTGCGTATTTGGAATGTTATATGTTAACGTGTTAATGTGTTATATGTTAATGATGTGAACAAAAACATGTCCACAGCACTTGATTCTAGAACAACCACAACAGGAGAAGAGTCTGCTCTTGCTTGTCCCACCCTAACTGAACGACTTTCAGACACAAAGATTTAGGTGATGGAGGTCTCTAACATTTTTAACACTTTAGGATATGAATATAAAGAACATGATTTCAGACGTAACTAGACAGAAAAGAATGGGAGGCCAGAGAAGAGATCGAGGCACCCTCCAACACTGGATAAAACAATAAATAAAGGGAGTGGATTATCCTTAGTCAAAGGAACACAAATATAAAAAGATAAGCATGGATCCCATAAATAATTTTGCAGTGGTTAGAAAAAGGATGTTAGCCCCAATGGAAAAGCACAATTAAAGAAAGACATTTTCTGTGGCCAACCTCATAATGTTATGTGAGTAATGCTGTCTTTAAAGATGCCAAGGATCAAGATAAATGGGTGAACATAAAGTAAAATGAGAACTATGGGGCTCAAACTGTGCAGATTTAAAATATAGAGACAAAGAATCCAGGTGGTAGAGGTCACTCAGGACAAATGAAGGATTAACAGTAACAGAGGGCACAGCAAGACACTCTCATCTTCTCACATGCTTTAAAGATATTTTATCAAGATATTTAAACTAATCGAATCTTATAGTACATGACCACATTCGTCTTAATTGAAAAGCCAATTTTCATTGTCAAACTAATCATTCATATCAGATTTATGGTAAGAAAATAACTGACTTCATTTTTCAATTTCAATAAACATGCTAATATGTATCCCTGAGACACACATCTTTTTTTTTTTTTTTAATCTAACTCTTATCCCAGGTAGATTAGATAAAGATAGGTAGTGAGACAGGTGGATGGATGAACAAAAGATACAGAGAGATGACAGTTAGATGATAGAGTTGTCACTTGAATGGTATTTCGCAAAGGGTGCATTCAAGTCCTAATCCTTAGTCATTGTACATGTCACCTTCTTTGAAATAAGGATTTTGTAGATTTAATCAAGTTAAGATGAGGTCATACTGGATTGGAGGGGACTCTAACCCTATGACTGGTACCATTATAAAAAGAGGGAAATTTAGACACAGACGTACAAAGAAGAGAATGACATGTGAAGACGGACATGAATACAGGGAGCAGACCCATGAAGATGGGAACTGATGGAAGGGACACAGCTATACGCAAGGAACACCGATTGCCCACAACCGCCAGAAACGAAGAAGAGGAATTAAGGAATTTTCCCTAGTGCCTTCAGAGTAAGCATGGCCGTGCTTCCACCTTGATTTTGGATTTCTAGACTCTAGAACTGTGAGAAAATACATTTCTGTTATTTTAAACCACCCAGTTTTGGGTACTTTATAACAGCTGTAGGAGACACACCCAGAAGCAGAAATAGAACTAGATGCAAATTTAGATAGAGGAGACATGTAGACTTGCCCTGAGTTTGACACCTGGATGAAATAAAGTTCCTTCCCTTTCAGGATTAATGACATTCTATTGACTCCTCTCCTCTGGAGCTCTTCTTGGGTAATAATAAATTCTCTGAAATACTTAATAGGTAAAGGAAGTGAGATAGTTCAGCAAAAATTGTTATTGTTCTTGCCTTACTCTACATTGTATCCAAACTCAGAATACAGCAGGCCACAGAAAACTTACTGCTTGGTTATAATCACACCAATCTCCCTCCTAAACCTGGTCCCTATACCTCTGACAATCACTATTTTGCTCACTAGTTCTATAATTTTGTCATTTAGAAAGTGATTACAGCATGCAACCTTATAATTAGCTTTTTTTCTATACAGCATAATTCCCTGGGAATTTATACAAGTAATTGTGTATCAATAGTTTGTTCCTTTTTGTTGTTGAGCAGTATATTCACAGCATGACTGTACAATAGTTTGTTTATCCATTCACTCATTGAATGACATCTGTAGGTTTCCCCTAGTTTTTGGCTACTATGAATAAAGCTTCTGTGAACATTTGTGTAGATATCTGGCTTAACATAAATTTTCATTTCCCAAGGATAAATGTCCATGAATGCATGCTGGACCATACAGAACTTTTTTTTTACTCTTATAAGAAAATTCCAAACTGTTTTCCAGAGTATCTGTGCCATTTCACATCTCCACCAATAATGAATGAGTAATTCAGTTTCTCCATATTCTTGCCTGCACCTGTGCCTATTTTATTTTGTTTTATTTTTGCTAAAATAATTAAATAGTCTTATTTGATGGCTATTGATGTTGACTATTTTTTTATCTACTTATATGATATCTGTAAAACTTCATTGATGAAATATCTGTTCATGTCTTTTGCCTATTTTGTAATTGGACTGCTTGTCTTTTCAGTTGATTTTCGAGAATTTTATAATTGATTCTAGATACTTGTTTTTGTTGGATATGTGATTTGCCTACATTTTATCCCAGTCTGTCGCTTATCTTGTTACCACCTTTACTTGTTCTTATTCCAGAGAAAAAGTTGTTTATTTTGGATCCAATATATAATTTTTTTAAAGATTTTATTTATTTATTTGACAGAGAGAGTGAGAGTGCACAAGCAAGGGGAGCAGCAGAGGGAGGGAGAAGCAGGCTCCCCACTGAGCAGGGAGCCCGATGTAGGGCTCAATCCCAGGACCCCAGGATCATGACTTGAGCGGAAGATAGATACTTAACTAACAAAGCCACCCAGGCATGCCATGAATTTTCTTTTGTAGATCTTTTTTTCTTTTTTTAGATTTTTATTTATTTATGAGAGAGAGAGATAGAGAGAGAGTGCATGAGACAAGGGGAGAGGGAGAAGCAGGGTCCCCATTGAGCAGACAGCTGGACATGGGGTTAAATCCTAGGACCCCAGGATCAGGAACTGAGCCAAAGGCAGATGCTCAACTGATTGAGCTACCCGGGTGCTCCTTTTTTCTTTCTTTTTTTTTTTTTTTTTTTATTTGACAGAGAGAGATCACAAGTAGGCAGAGAGGCAGGCAGAGAGAGAGGAGGAAGCAGGCTCCCCACTGAGCAGAGATCCCAATGCGGGACTCGATCCCAGGACCCTGGGATCATGACCTGAGCCGAAGGCAGAGGCTTAACCCACTAGGCCACCCAGGTGCCCCCAAGTGCTCCTTCTTTTATAGATCTTGCTTTTGGTATCAATTCTAAGAACGATTTGGTTATTTTTAATTATTAAAAAATAATTGGCATACACCACTGTGTAAGTCAAAGGCCCTCATCATTATAGTGTGATCTACATATATTGTGATAAGATTGCCACAATAGGCTCAACTAGCATCCATCTTCTCATACAGAGACAATAAAAGGAAAAGAAAAGAGAAAAAAAAGGGGGAAAAAATCTTTTGATGAAAACCCTTAGGATATACTCTCTAAATGACTTTCCAAAAAATCATAAAAGAGTGTTAGCTCTACGTTCAGTTTTGTAGCCATCAGTGTGTAGTGCTAAAATCAGTCTGTTATTCTCAGAGTCATACTGAAAGCAATTTAACCATCAAATGTGAGGAATATTGACATGTAAAACCAATAATTTCAAACCCAAAGAATCAATACAGCAGCATATTTGCTTTAAAAAGTTGAATTTGCAGCAAAGTATGAGAGAAAAGATATCACCTCTTAAACCTATTTTAAAATAATTACAAATTTGAATGACTATACTGTCAACAAATGTAATACAGAGTTTAAGTTTTGTGTATGAGTATATTGTAACAGTGCAGTTCAATGACAGAAAAACCATCTAAGCCGTTATCCAAATTGAGATGATTGTACCAAGATATAAATCAATGAATCACTTTTGTCACTGAGAATGTCACATTAAGAAAAATAAAGTATCAGTTGACCTCTGTAATGTATTGAGTGATATAGTAAAAGTGGTTCATTATAAAAATCTAATGTATTTTCTGATTATTCTATTCATGACATATTTATATAGAAACTATTATTAAGTTCTGTTGAGAAAAGTTTTGTTAAGAATAGTTTACTTATTTTAATACTACATTTTTAAGCATAACATAGCCATACTTGGGTTAGTAATTTTAAACTTTTATCTATAACGATGTAAATGATGGGGCGGCTGGGTCGTTCAGTGGGTCGAACAGTGGAGTCTTGATTTCAGCTCATGTCATGGTCTCAGGTCATGAGACTGAGCTCTCCCTCTGGCTCATGCTCTGTGCCAAGTCTCCTTGTCCCTCTCCCTCTGTACCTTTTCTCTCTATTTAAAATCAATAAATAAAATCTTAAAAAAAAAAGAATAGTTTACTTATTGGTACTATGAATTCTTACTAAATATGCAGGACAAGAAAACAATTTAGTGTAAATATTTAGTAATGTAAATTGGTCAGAAAGACCTATTGAATTTTTCTGATATTGATTTTAATGACTGTAATACTTCTTTGAAAGGATGATACAGAAGATATTTTCAAAGGTCTAAAAGATCCTTGAAAAAAAGAAAGTTTCTACAATTTATAATGACACATTCCATAGTTTAACAACTTAATGAGGTTGATACTGATATCTGTGTAAAATGATTACCAAGCAACTTAAAATTTTGATGATTTTTTAATTTTATTTACCATCAAAAGAGGTTCTATGCATGGGACTAGAATATGTTTCTTACATAGAAAAGCAATTCAATCATTCAAAGATAATTTTAATTGCAAGTTTACAGGATGACTTGAACTGTCTACTGAGAAAGGATATAACATTAATTTAAAAAAAATCTAAATATAACATCATTTACCTAATTTTACTTATTTTAAATTTTTAAAGACTTTATTTGAGAGAGAGCTAGAGAGAGAGAATGAGAGAAAAAGAGAGAGGGAGAGCAGGGGAGGAGCAGAGGGAGAGGGACAGGCAGACTTCATGCTGATCATGGAGCACAACACAGGGCTCGATCTCATGACCCTGGGATCGTGACCTGAGCAGAAACCAAGAATTGGATGCTTTAACCAACTGAGCCACCCATGTGCCCCATTATTCACATCATTTTAGATCAAAGTTTTAAATTACTAACCCGAGTACGGTTATGTTTGAAGTTGGTTTATCTTCATCAGTTCACTTTCTCTTACTTCACATCATCTTTTTATCATGAAACTAGCTTCTCTACTTGTACTGTAATAAAAGAAAATGTAACAGTTAACTGTTACTGTTAACTGACAATATTATCAAATCATATTGAATCACAAAAATATTGTAGTCAAGCTGAAATCACTTGTGATTATTTGTACTAATCTATGTGTTAACTGATGTATATAAACCATTTGTAAGAAAATAATAAATGCTGTTAGTTTACAATTATTAATTATTAATTGGTTGGTTCATTTGACAGAGAGAGACACAGCTAGAGAGGGAACAAAAACAGGGGGAGTGGGAGAAGGAAAAGCAGGCTTCCCAAGGAGCAAGGAGCCTGATTGGGGGGGGAGGGCGGCGCTTGATCCCAGGACTCTGGGATCATGACCTGAACTGAAGGCAGATGTTTAATGACTGAGACACCCAGACACCCCTGTCTCCTATTCTTGATGAAATTTTGACTAACTCTCTAACCATAGCTATTTGCATTCAGGCAGAGAGAGGCAGGACACAAGTGTTATAAAATAAGAGACCTTATATACTAAATAGCCATAGTTATGGTAATAATTTACTGAAATAAAGAGTGTTATTTCCATACCTGCAATGTCTCCAACTTAAATAGAACTTCGTCATTTCTCCAGTTATGGACTTGAAGTAATAAATGCTTTTAATGAAATTCACTTTACAACCCTCTTTCATTTGGTCTAAGTCAGGTTATGAAATACTTTTATTGCTTCATCTAAAAGCAGCAGGTTCATAATACTATCATTACAGGGCAGAAAAAAAATTTCTTTGCTCATTCAAGTTATATGTTTTACTCCACTATTAAATAATTAGTAAATAATTCTAGTCTTTGAAATTTAGACTTTGCTTCAGAAAGTACAACTATTTTAATGTTATTAATATACTCAGTTTGGATAGAGGAAATAAGAAATTAATTTTGTTTGTAGACCAAAACCAAGGACAATTTGCATTTAAAATTAAGTATGAATCCCTAAATTTAAAAATACAGGAAAAAAAAAGAAATGATGTAAGCTCATGCAATAATAGTCAAATGTAAATAATTTGGTTCTTCTGAGGAAAACAGTCTATTCAGCAAATATTCAAAAGTAAAGACTATTAATGACAAGTCCTACATTTTCTTTTTGCTCCAATCATTGTTCTTTCTGAGAAAGAAGGTTGACTAAAGCTAAACAATTGATGGACAGATTTTAAAATGCCAACTGAGCTAACAAAAAGTATGTTTATTTCTGGCATGGACAAAATGATGTATAGTATGAAGTACAACTATAAACCAAGGAAATAATACAAAAGACAATCAAAGAGAATTCTGAAAGGTGGTAAGGCAAGGAACCCCAGGACTGAAAGAACAATAGTGTCAGAATGTCCTCACATTCCCCTGCTCAACACAAGAAAGAAACCCTGATTTAGCATCTCCTTTCCCCACAACCTAGCAACAAAAGGCAACAAAAGATTATTCCTCCCCTGATTGAACCAGGACTCTTTCTGACAACACTAGGAGAATCTGTCTATGTGCATGTATAATCTGTAGCTACACTACTCAAGACAGTATGGTACTAATGAGAGGATAAACTCATAGATCAACGGAGCAGGAGGAAGAACTCTAAAATAGACCCAGACAAATATGTGCAAATAATTTTGACACTCAGATATTAAAATAATTCAGTGGAGGAAGTAAAGACATTTTGACATATAGTACCAGAACCTGTAGGCAGAAATATGTATCTCAACCTAAATCTCAAACCTCATACAAAAATGTATATTTTTTAGATTTAGACTTAAATGTAAAATGTTAAACTATAATTGTTTTTTGAAAATAATTGGAGAATATATTTGGGATCCTGGGATAAGCAAATAACTCTTATTTGACAGCAAAAGCATAATTTATAAAGACAAAATTGATAAATTGGATCTCATTAAAATAAAAGCTTTTACTCTGCAAAAAGAGCATGTGAAGAAGTTGAAATAGCATGCAATAGGTTGGGATAAAAAATATGCAAACCATATAATTCAAAAAGGATTAAAGTAGCATTTAAAATATAGAAATAGCTCAAATTAAATGTAAAAAATAATGCAAATAATCAAATTGTAAAATGAACAAAAGACAATAGACCTGTCACTTGAGAAGATATAGAGATGCATTTCTGGGGAAGATGACAGAGTAGGAGGATCCTAAGCTCACCTCCTTCCAGAGATATACTTAGATAACACCCACATCACTGTTAGTAACCCAGAAAATGACCCAAAGCCTGGCAGAACAGACTCTCCATGGCTGATCACAGAGAAGAGGCCATAAAAAAAAAAAAAAAAAAAAGGATTTGAAAGAGCAAAGGCATGGTCAGACTTGTGAGTCATTCCCAGGGAAGGAAGGACAACAGGCACAGAAAAGGGAGATGAGCACACCCCACAACAGGCACACACAAATGGTCTGACTGAAGGCCCTGCTCAAGAATGAAAGCCTGTGAAGGTACAACACAGGAACTTGCAACTGTAGTTCCCTGCAACTGTAGCTCTGGCAAAAACCTGTTCTGACCCAACTCAAGAACAAAGCAGTCCCGGACTGGCCCACTAACAACACAGGGACTTAGTCCTGCCCAAAATAGGCAAAAAAGAGTCATTGCAGATGACTGGACTAAAGGAGAAGGTGGCTCAGTCACAATAGTATGATGCTTATAACATACATAGGAGATACCCATGAAGCACCAGGTTCTGGTGAACAAGGAACATGACACTAAAGGGCAACATAGGGCTTCTTCATAAGGCCACCACTTCCAAGACCTTGAGATATAAATAATTTTCTTCCACATAGGAAGAGACCCAGAGAGTTAGACAAAATGAGAAGACAGAGGATTATGTCCCAAAATAAAGAACAGGACAAAATTACAGCAAGAGAACAAAATAAAATGGAGATAATAAGCCTCATGGAAAATTTACAGTAATTGCCAAAAAGATAGTCACTGGACTTGAGAAAAAAATGAAGGGTCTCCATGATACCCTTCAGAGAGAAAACAAAAAAGAACCAATCAGAGATGAAGAACTCAACTGAAATGAAAAATATACTAAAGGGGTGTGCCTGGGTGGCTCAAGTTGTTAAGTGTCTGACTCTTGATTTCTGCTCAGGTCATAATCTCAGGGTCATGAGATCAAACACCAAATCAGGCTCTACATCCAGATTCTCTCTCCCCCTTCCTGTCTTCCCCTCCTCACAATAAAAATTATTTAAAAAATCCCATATACTATAAGGAATAAATAGTAATCTAGGGGAAGCAGAACAGATTAGCAAACTGGAGGACAGAGTAATAGCAATCAAACTGAATGGGAGAGAGAAAAAAAATAATAATAAAAAGTGAAAACAGACTAAGAGAACTCAACACCACCACAAAAATGTAACAATAGTTGCCTTAAATGGATCCCAAAAGAAGAAAAGAAAGACAAGAAGACAGGGGTGCCTGGGTGGCTCAGTGGGTTAAAGCCTCTGCCTTCAGCTCAGGTCATGATTTCAGGGTCCTGGGATCAAGCCCCGCATCAGGCTCTCTGCTCAGCGGGGAGCCTGTTTCCCCACTCTCTGTTTCTGCATACCTCTCTGCCTACTTGTGATCTCTCTGTCAAATAAATAAATAAAATCTTTAAAAAATAAAAATAAAATAAAAAATAAAAGAGCAAGAGAGAAGAAATCATTAACTTATAAAGGAAACCCTACAAAGCTATCAGCTGATTTTTCAGGAGAAACTTGCAGATCAGAAGAAAGTGGCATGATATATTCAAAGTGCTGAAAGAAAGAAAAACAAACAAACACAAACAAACAAACAAAAAACCCTGCAACCAAGGATACTCTATCCAGCAAGACTATCATTCAAAATAGATGGAAAAATAAAAAGTTTCTCAGACAAACAAAAATTAAATGAATTCATCACCACTAAATCAGCCTTACAAAGAAATAATAAAGAGGATCCTATTAGTAGAAAGGAAAGACCATAAGAAGGAGTAAGGAAAATTAGGAAGCTCAACAGCAGTAAAAATCACCTTTATCTATAAAAATCAGTCAAGGGATTATCAAAATATAAGAATATAAAGAATGAGCCTATATACCTAAAATGTGGGGTGGGAGTAAAAATTTGCTTTGAGAATGGGTTCAAACTTAAGCAACTATCAACTTAGTACAGACTGGTATATGCACAAGATATTGCATATAAACCTAATGGTAACCATAAATCAAAAACCAGTAGTAGATATGTAAAAAATAGGAAATTTAAATAGATGAGTTATCAGCAATGAAATTGCATCAGTAATAAAAAAAATTCCCAACAACCAAAAGTCCAGGACCAGACATCTTCACATGTGAATTCTATCAAACATTTATTTTTTTTTAATTATTTATTTATTAATGAGAGAGAGAGAGCAAGAGCAAGCGAGTGTGAGGACAAGCAAGGGGAGAGGTAGGCAGGGAGAGAAGGAGGCTCCCCGCTGAGCAAGGAGCCCTATGTGGGACTCGATCCTACCACGCTGGGATTGGGATCATGACCTGAGCCGAAGACGAATGCTCAACTGACTAAGCCACCCAGGTGTCCCTCTATCAAACATTTAAAGAAGAGTTAATACATATTCTTCTCAAACTAGTCCAAAAATAGAAAAGAAAGAGAAGCTTTCAAATTCATTCAATGAGGTTAGCAATACTCTGATACCAAAGTCAGATGAAGACATTACAAACAAAGAAACAAACAAAACAAACAAACAAAAAAGCAGGAAAGAGAGAGAGAGAACTATAGGTCAATATGTCTGAAATCCTCAACAAAATGCCAGCAAATCAAGTTCAGCAATCCATTTAAAAAAAAGAAAAAACCATTCACCACGATCAAGTGGAATTTATTTCCACAGTGTAAGCAAGTGTTCATAATTCACAAATTAATAAGTTATACATCTCGTCAATGAGAGGAAGGATAAAAACCATATGATTATCTCACTAGATACAGAATATGAATTTCACAAAGTACAACATCCACTCATGATAAAAATCCCCAATAAAGTAAGTTCAGAGGGAACAAACCTCAACATAATAAAGGCCTTAGATGAAAATCCCATAGTGGGGATGTTTGGATGGCTCTGTAGGTTAATTATTCAACTCTTAATTTCAGCTCATGTCATGATCTTGGAGTTGTGAAACCGAGCCCCACATTAGGCTCCACACTCATTGGGGAGTCTACCTGAGACTATATCCCTCTCCCACTGCCTATCCTTCTGTTTTCTCTCTCTTTCAAATATATAATCTTAAAAAAGAAAGCAAAAGAAAAACTCATAGTGAACATCATATTCAATGGAGAAAAACTGAAGCTGTTCCCATAAGTTCAGGGATAAGACAAGGTTATTCATCACTTATATTCAACATAGCTCCAGAAGTCCTAGCCTAAGGTATCAGACATGAAAAAGAAATAAAAAACATCCAATTGGGTAAGAAGGATAACATGCATATAACGTGATATTATATATAGAAAACCCTAAGGAGTCAAGCAAATAACTACTAGAATTGATAAATGAATTAAGGAAGTTCACAGTATATAAAATCAATATAGAGAAATCTGTTGCATTTCTATATACTAACAATTAGGTAGCAGAAAGAGAAATTAAGAAAAAAATCCACTTAAAATTGCTCCAAAAATTATAAAATACCTAGGAATAAACTTATCCAACAAGGTGAAAGACTTATACTCTAAAAACTATAAAACACTGATCAAGGAAATTGAAGATGGCACAAATGGAAAGATGTTCCATGTTCATGGATTAGAAGAAAAATATTGTTAAAATGTCCATACTATCCAAAGAAATCCGCAGATCTAATGCAATTCCTTTCAATACACTAATAGCTTTTCTATAGAACTAGAACAAATAATCGTAAAATTTGTATGGAGACCAAAAAAAATCCCAAATAGCCAAAGCAAACTTGAAAAAGAAGAGCAAAATGGAGGTATCACATTCCAGAATTCAAATTATATTAGAAAGCTGTAGTAATCATAACAGTATGATACTGGCACAAAAATAGACACAGGATCAATAGAACAGAACAGAAAACTGAGAAACAAACCCACAATTATATGGTCAATTAATATTCTACAAACGAGGTAAGAATATGCAATTGGAATAAGTAGCTTCAAGAAGCAGAGTTGGGAAAACTGAGCAGCTACATGCTTTCTTACACCATGCACAAAAATAAACTCAAAATGGATTGTGGACCTAAATGAGAGACCTGAAACCACAAAAGTACTAGAAGAGACCCCTAGATATCAATCATAGCAACATTTTTCTAGCCCTGTCTCCTGAGGCAGGGAGAACATAATGAAAAATAAACTATTGGAACTATGTTAAAATAAAAATCTTTTGTATAGCGAAGGAAAAAAGCAACAAAATGAAAAGATAACCTACTGAATTGGATATTATATTTACACATGACTTATCAGATAAAGGATTGATATATAAAATATATAAAGAACTTATAAGACTCAATACCAACCCCCCCCAAATGCATTTAAAAATGGGCAGAAGCCATGATCAGATATTTCTCCAAAGAAAACATACAGATGGCCGATAGACACATAAAAAGGTGCTCAGCAGATTCATCATCAGGTAAATGCAAATCAAAACCACAATGAGATATCAACTAAAATCTGTCAGAATGGCTAAAATCTAAAATATAAAAAACAACAAATATTGGTTAAGATGTTAAGAGGAACCCTTGTACACTGTTGGTGGGAATGCAAACTTCTGTATCCACTGCTGGAAACAGTGTGGAGGTTCCCCAAAATATTGAAAAAAGTACAATTACCTAATGATCCAGTATTCCACTACTGGATATTTATACAAATAATATGAAAACGTTAATCTGAAAAGATATATGCATCCCTATGTTTATTGTAGCATTATTTATAAGAGCCAAAATATATAAGCAATCTGTGTCCAGTGATAGATGAATACAAAAGATGTAGGATAAATATATATTGGAATGTGATATATATATATGTATAAAACACAGCCATTAATAAGAATGAAATCTTGCCATATGCAACATGAGTCGATCTAGAGTATATAATGCTCAGTGAAGTAAGTCAGTCAGAGAAAGACAAACATGTGATTTGTCTCATATGTGGAATTTAAGAAACAAAACAAATTAAAAATTAAAAGAAACAGATATATATATTAAGATATAAATATATCTATGTATAGATAGATAGCATATAATAAATAAACATAGGGATGCATATATCTTTTCAGATTAACGTTTTCATATTATTTGTATAAATATCCAGTAGTGGAATACTGGATCATTAGGTAATTGTACTTTTTTCAATATTTTGGGGAACCTCCATACTGTTTCCAGCATTGGATACATAAATATCTATCTAATTGCTATCTATAGATAGCAATTAGACCATAGATATAAATATATCTATGTATAGATATATTTATCTATGTATAGATATATCTATGTATAGATATATCTATGTATAGATATATCTATGTATAGATATAAATATATCTCTGTATAGCTATATTTATATATTCAAATATAAAGAACTGGTGGTTACTAGAGGGAAAGTATGTGGAGGGATGGGTGAAATAGGTGAAGAGATTAGGAGTAAACTTATTGTGATATATACTAATACATAGAATTATTGAAGTACTATATTTTACACATAAAATTAATAGAACACTGTATGTTGATTATACTGGAATTTAAAATAAGTTAATAATAATGAAAAAGAATGCATACAGATGGTAACTAAGTACATTTCCTATTAGGTAAATGCAAATTGAAAACAGCATGTGATATTATGACATAACAAACAGAATGACTAAAAAAAAAATTGTGCAATACTATATGCTGTCTAGAATGAAAAGCAATTAGACCAATTGTCCATTGTTAGTGTGAATTTAAGTGGGACAAGCATTCTGGAAAAGATTACACAGTTCCTTATAAATGAAGTATGTTGACTAGCTTATAAGCCATAAAACACAATTTTGAGTATTTATCTGAGAAATGAACACTAATGTTCACATAAAAATATTTTAGCAACTTAATTTATAATAGCATACAAATATTCTTTGCAGCTTATTTTATAATAGCTAACAACTGAAAACAGTCTATGCCTTTCATTGTTTAAACATTGAATTTTTGAACAAGTTATATATATACCATGAAATACCACACAACTATTAAACAGAAGATTTAATGATATACATAATATATATGAATCTCCAGAAAATTTATGGTGAGCATAAAATACAGTCCAAAAGGCCACACACTGTGTAATTCTATTTACATGTCAATTTTGAAATGACAAAATTTTGAAATGGCGAACAAAGTGGTGGCTGTCAGAGTTTAGGAATTGTTTGGTGGCAGAAGATGGATATGATTATAAAGAATATCCTGAGGGATGATGTGGCCATCATTCCTTTGCTTGACTCTGTCAATGTCAGTATTCTGTTTGCAGTATTTCACAACAGTTTTGCAAGATGTTATCATCAGGGGAAACTGGTCCAGGAGGACAAAGTCTCTTGTTCTGTACCATACCTTACAACTGAAGATAGAGTTGGATATATAGTTATCTCAAGACAGAAAATTTTCAATACTAGTTATATTTTCAAAGGAATGTTATATAAAAAGAAACAAAGAAAAAGATAAAGACAGATTTCCTGCAAGAAACAATGCAAGTAAGAAAAAAATTTGAGCAATTTGTAAAGCACTAAAATATAAATTTGACAATCTGTAAGTCAATACACTGCAAAAGTATTTTCCAGATATTAAAGGAGAAGAGTTCCAGACAGACAAAAACTGAAAGTTGTGTTTCACTGTGTATAAACTAAGAGTGAACTCTCAGAAAGAGAAATCAAGAAGACTATCTAATTTATAATTGCATCAAAAAGAACAAAATACCTAAAAATAAATTTAATCAAGGAGTGAAAGATGTGTACACCAAAAACTACAAGACACGGATGAAATAATAGAAGACACAAGTAAATTGAAAGAAATACTGGAATACAGTAACTTTACTCATCGACTGGAAGAATTAATATTGCTAAAATGTCCATAGTACCCAAGGCACCCAGGTGGACCAGTTGGTTGAGTGTCTTCCTTCCTTTCAGATCAAGATCCCCGGGGTCCTGGGACCACGCCCCATGTCAAATTCCCTGCTCAGTGGGGAGCCTGCTTCTCCCTCCCTCTTCCTTAATGTTCTCTCTTGTTATCTCTCTCTTTCAAATAAATAAATAAAGTCTTTTAAAAAAGAAAATGTCCATACTACCCAAAGCATTGTAACGATTTAATGTAATCCCTGTCAAAGCTCAAAAGGCATTTTTATCAGAAATAGGAAAAGCAGTCCTAGGGCGTCTGGGTGGCTCAGTGAGTTAAAGCCTTTGCCTTCAGCTCAGGTCATGATCTCAGGGTCCTGGGATCAAGCCCCGCATTGGGCTCTCTGCTCCGAAGGGAGCCTGCTTCCTCCTTTCTCTCTGCCTGTCTCTCTGCCTACTTGTGATCTCTCTCTGTCAAATAAATAAATAAAATCTTAAAAAAAAAAAAAAGGAAATAGAAAAAGCAGTCCTTAAAATTTGTTTAGAATCACAAAAGAGCCCAAATAGACAAAATAAACTCAAGAAAGAACAAAGCTGGAGGCATCATGCTTTCTGATTTCAAAATATATGAAAAAGCTACAGTAATCAAACAGAATACTACTGGCATAAAAACAAACACATATGTCAATAGAACAGAATAGAGAGCCCAGAAATAAACCATCACACACATATGGTCAATTAATTTACAATAAAGGGACTAAGAATATACAATGGAGGGAAGAAAGATCTTCACTAAACTGTGTTTAAAAGACTAGACAGCCACATTCAAAAGAACAAATTTTACACCATACACACATCAACTAAGAAAAAAAGAAAAGCATTAAACAATTAAATTTAACACCTGAACCACAAAAGTTTTAAAAGAAAACAGGAGAAAGATCCTTGGTATTGATGTTGGCAATGATTTATGAATATGATACTCAAAGTACAGACAACAAAAGCAAAAACAAATCGAGTGGGACATCATCACTCTAAAAAGCTTCTGCACATTAATGGAAACCATCAACAAAATAATGATACAACCTACTGAGTGAGAACATATTTGCAAATTATATATCTAATAATGCATTTATATCTAAAATATACAAAGAAATCACACAATAGTAAAAATATATATATAAACAAACAAAACAATCTGATTTTTTAAAAATGGGTAGAGGAACTGAACAGACATTTTTTCCAATGAAGCCATCTAAATGGTCTTGAGGTACATAAAAAGATGCTTAACATCACCTACTATCAAAGAAATGAGTGCAAATCAAAAGTGCAATGAGATACTACTTCATTCCTGTTAGAATGGTTTTCATCAAAGGACAAGGGAGAACAAGTGTTGCTGAGAATGTGGAAAAAAGGGAACCATTAGGTCCTGTTAGAGGGAATGCAAGTTGTTGCATCCACTATGGAAAACATCATGGAGGTTTCTTAAAAACTTAAAAGTAGAACTACCATAGGATCCAGCAATCCCACTTCCGGGTATGGATCCAAAGGACATGAAAACAGGATATTGAAGAGGTATCTGCACTCACATGTTCACTGCAGAATTTATTCATAGCCAAGTTATGGAAATAATCTAAGTATCCAGAAGGGAATGAATGGATAAATAAAGATGTTTTACATATAGATAGACAATAGATATAGTTAGAGATTAAGTGAAATAAGCCAGACAGAGAAATATAAATACTGAAGGGTATCATTTATATTTGAAATCTTTAAAAAAAAAAAGTCAGATTCAAAAAAAAAAAAAAAGTCAGATTCAACAGAATAAAGCAGTGGTTGCTGGAAGCTAGGGCGTGGGGCGAATAGACATGTATTTCTTGAACAATTACAGCATTCAAAGCTTAGTGAATAAGGTTTCTCTATGTATTTCCAGAAGAAAGTGCCTCATACCAAAATAGGTAATGAAAACACTTAGGGAGGGTAACAGAAGCAAAAATTGAGGGAAAAAATTAGAACATCCATTTTAACCAACGGTGATTCATTGTTGCACTCCGGTGGGGGAAGCTGTTGCCGCCACTCCTGATGTCACACACACCGCGGTGACATCCCAGGCGAAGACCGCGGTAAGACGTCGGAGTGGGCGGTCCAGCCACTACATACGTAAAATCTGCCAGAAAGTGTCCCTGCCACAGCAAGAAGATGGCTTCTCCTTCCCGTCTGCCTTCCAAATGCGTTACAAAAGTGTGTCCTTCTCATTTAGCAAAGATGTCAGTGGGAACACGTTTTGAGCCTCATAGTGCAATGCATGGGGAATACAGGCGTGTGCAGGATGCCGCCCGATTTAATGCTCTGCTTTATCCTCGCCTCTCTCATCCCATTATCAGGTGCAACATGGACTTGACACTGCAGTTTTCATTTATGTCTGTTATTGATTATTGCATTAGCTATCAGTTATCCCCGCCAGTATCCTTCATGAAAGCAGAGATCATTGCTGATCATTGCTATATGCTCGGATAGAGGAGAGTTGCTCAGTATTTATTCCTTAATACCTCTATGAATTTTGATTAAGAACCCCAATTCCTTGGTCACTTCAGAAAGCAGGGAAGCTTGCTCATAGATGGGTAACAAGAATATATTTTCCCTAATATCTATATCAATACCCCCACCCATTCAGCTCATTTTCTTTTTAAGGAAAATGTAAGATTTTGCTGACTCCCAAGAAGCCTACTATTTTGTGGACAAGAGAGGAGTCTGGTCTTCTTTGAATCCAGTCTCGCCAGTGCTATAATTAGTGTGTTTGTCCAAGTGTTTGGACTGTGGGCACTGGCATTCCTGGTTTACAGAACCACTGCACCTTTGGTCCTCACTTTTGTTTTTCATGTCTTGTAAGTGCGTGACCAATTCTAAAGATATTTTCCTTTCTTCTCAATATCTATGCAGCGTTTTTATTAGATTACTTATGGTGACTAATTGCTTCCTTTTTTTAAAAAGGCTGAAATGATTTGTGTCATATATTTACAGTGAAACAAGGTAATTTTAAATATTATTTTGTAGGTTAACATCATTTTTTAGTAAAATTAACGATTAAAGTCTATGTTTTAGGGTAGAATATTTAATTATCATGAAATCATTATTCAATGGTGCGCAAAGTGGAATGTGAAATAAAACGGAAAATCTGCTTTACTCGCTTTATCCCAGTTTAAAACCTAGAAGGAGGCGGTGGTGGCAGTTGGCGATGCAAGGTCCCTTGTGCGGTTGGGTTGCTGCTGAGACTGGCTGGGCAATCTCGTGGGCAATCTCGAAGGCAGAGAGCAACACACTCTCACCAGTCTTCAGCTTAGCAGAGCCTCACATGTGAACTGTCTTTCTCATTTCCTGGAATAAAAGACACAACGTGGTCTTAATAATAACCCCAAAATGTAGGTAAACTACTTACATATAATTCTTCTAACGCTTCCTGGCTTAATCATGCCTTACTTTTTGTTGTTGAGACTTGAGAAGAAAATCATTCTTGATTATCCAGAATAGTTAGAGGCATTGTATGTTATTTTCCAAAATAAATGAATGATCTATTCTCCTATAATTACATCCAGGATGGCTTAGTCTGTGGATTGAGAGCTTTTCATTGTAAAACAGGTGGTCTCATAGCGCAAACAGATAAATTAGATTGTGGTAAACTTCCAACTTTAGACAGAAATTCAACTTATTTTAATGAAAGGAGATACTGTGTGCTACTTATAGACCCCCTCCAAAGTTAGATTACTTTCCAACCCTTTATCACTGCCATGGAAGCAAATACTATAAAAAGTAAAATCAAAATAACCAGAGATACACATCTCTCATTTTTCATATTTAAGCTATTCTATTTAATTATGAAAACCATAAGCTTTTTGAAAAATATGTGATAAAAATCTTAGCTAACTTTCAGAATACACTATTTTTATTATATTTCTAGAGTCTAAAACTATTTTCATTGCATTATTGATGATGCATATTCCAAGTAAATATTAATTTTTGAATTTAGTTATCATTCATTGTCTTTTTAACTAATGAATGCAAAGCCTCTGAGAACAAAATGTTTTCCTTATGTTTTAGAATTTATTTATCGAATAAACAGACTCAATCCCATCAAATTTTACTACCCTCAAATATCCCTGTGATATTTTCAGAAATTATATTAATGATGATTGTCCACTTACCCTCCTTCTAGTAAAAGAGATTCTGCAAATACTATTTAAAAATATCTCTCAAAAATATATCTTTTTTTTTATTACAAATCAATTGTTCTTTAAGTAAGGTATATTTTAAATAACACTAAACAGGAAAGGCTAAAAAGCTATTTCTAACAACATTAAACAGCATCCAACTGTGAAGTCAAGGACTCAGATATAATACAAAGTTCCATGATAAATTTTTTTAAACTTCCTTTTCATATTGAAAATTCCATTATCAAGTCATTATCAAAGTAATCCTAACAGAGTACTAATAGAGTAGGAAAATCATCTGCACTCATGATTTTATGCTTCCTGCCAATGATTTCTTGTTTAGAATGTAGAAAAAGAACTCCTCATGTATTGGAACCACAAATTACGACTGTGGAAATATAGTAGTTCCCACAGTTTAACTGCAGTGAGCCTGACATCTGGCAGTTACGCTGCTGGGACTCTCCACTTGAGGGCAATTCTTTGCTCATTTTTAGGTTAGTGTAACATTCTCCCTGTGCAGCAACTTGCTGCGTCCATAGTATAAATTGTTCTGAGGTAGAAAAGAAAAACCAAGCACAAACTGACGGCAAGGTGAGGGAGCTCCCCAAAGCAGCCGTCCTGACTTCGTTTTTCCCTTGCTCGAGAGGAACATTTGTCCTAAAGAGCATTTCGCTTCAAATGGCATGAGGTAGGGAGAACTGCCAAATGTTTCTCAGTCACTGTAAGTTGTAATTTGGTCTAGAACTTACTACTCTCTTAACTCTGATTTATCCTGTCTTTTTATGGTCTGATTATCGTAAGTTACTTCAAATAATTCCAGAAAGCTATAAATGAGTGTATCAACTAAGTTTCTAGTTGCAAATGTCTTGCATGATTATAGCTCTTTTTGAAAATGCACCATAGCTATTAGCATAACAAAAGCTATGATACAATCTAAGATTAAATTTTCAGTTAAGTTTTTTTTTTTTTTTTTTCCATCAGGATTTCTTAAATTCAATGGCCCGTTTGACATCGATAAGTACTGCATGGAAGAAGTTAGAAAATACTGCAATGAATAATTTGTTTCACTAATAATCAAACAAATTTTTTCATAGAAATTATTTTTAGCACAGTAGATTCAATTCCTAGTGAAATTTGATACAAGTTTTAATAAGGATAATAAATAATATCAAGTGATTTCAGGCCATCTGCTTTACATGACATATCCCTGGGAAATGCTGGAAGGCAGGCTGATATTTTTACTTCCTAGAATGTTCTCTACAGGTATTGCCATTATAGTTCAAATTAAACCAGATGGAGTAATAAGATAAGCAATACTACCAATTTTTTTTCAATATTTTGAATACAATTGTCTAGTGTGAACATAGATTTTTAAAAAGAATCATCAATAGCATGGAGTTACGTGATATGTTTTTCTTAAGATCCAGAGGCAAAAATCTTCACTTTCTCATGTAACAGGAAGATTGGGATGCGCACAAGCAATTTTAAATAGCAAGAATGTCTTTCGGTGAATTGTGTGTTCCATCTGTCACAGTCTCCACATTTTACCATTGATAACATTTGTGATGTGATCTAAGAAATTGTTCCCAGCAGGTCCCATCATATTGAATAATGGTTTCTTTTATATGAGCAGGTTGTTAAATCAGCCACACTCTCAGTTTCAGAAGAAATGAAAATCAACACTAAACAACCAGATGAGAGGAACAGATAGATTCCTAGAGAGAACTATATGTGTGAATTTAGAAATGTAGTTAATGCAACACAGACCAGATAAAGGAAAACAGTAAAATAAAATACAATAAAAGACGGGGTGGTTCTTTAGGCTCTTTATTAAAATCTGGCTCAACTGTGGGGAAAAAATGTAACTCCTTTCCTATGTATTTACTAATCTTGATAATTAAGTCAATACATACTTTTGAGGGGGGGGTCCATCCTACCCCAATCTTTAAGGAAAATACGCTTGCTGTAGACAAGGGTAATATAAGAAATGTAGTAGCTGATGTTTGTTTTGGCTATCTTTCATTTTATAACAAAATACCCCGAATGTAGTTGAAAATAAATTTTGTCATAGCTATATTTCTGTAGGTGACTGATTTGGGCAGATCTCGCCAGGTCTATTCTCCTGCAAGGGAGTATGTACAGGGATCACTCAGTAGATGTAAACTAACAGTGGGTTAGTGTAAAAGGTCTAAGGTAACATCATTCACATCCCTGACGCCATCATGGGAAGTCTGGAAGGCTCGGCCCCGCCCCTTTCCATCTCCTTGTCGTATCATTGCCTCTCCAAATGCTCTATCCAGCAGGATCCTCTGACTTCTTACATGGATTCCAGAGTGAAAGACGAAAGGTTTCTAATCCTCTAAAGGGCTAGATCTGGAACAGATTTATTCAAAATAGTCTCTGAACAAGCTTAGGTGCACAGGGAGGGAAATTAGATCCTTAATTTTTAATGGAAAGGATATAAGAGAATTTGGGGACTTTTTAAATATCCTACAGTCTGCCATCCAGGCACAAAATATTCACATTCTTCCACATGCAAAATATGCTCACCCTCTCCAAAGATTCCCAAAGATGCATCTCATTGGGGGGTTGATAGAAATCTCAAGGTCTCATCTTCTAAATCAGGGCCAGGTGCAGATGAATCTCCTTCAGGGGGTTTCTCAAGTACATTTTCCCTCTTTCAGAAAACTTGTGATCTGAAGAGACAGAATATTTTTCCCCATCACACCCAACACACAATGGACAGATACAGGCTTTACTGTTTAAAAAGGAGGAATACAGGAGAAACATTGCATTCATTGGTCTATATCAATTCTGAAATTCAGCAGAACACATGATGCTAGTTTCTTGATTCGGGCCCCATTTTATTTTGGGAGTGGCTCTTTATTGCTTTCAGCTCCAACTTCTGGGATCTTGGCTCCAATCTCAGAATCACCTTTTCTTTCTCCTAAAGATGGTCTGTGTGTTGATATGGTTTGAATTCTTTCTCAGCCTATTTCCTGCCTGTGGACAGCTTGAGCCCTGTAGGGTTGTCTTGAGCAATCGGTCTTTCAAGCCAAAATAATGTTTCTGCAAGGAAAATTCTCTTCAGAACCTATGGATTCCCTGTGGTATTGAGGGTTACTACATTAGACAAAAGCTAGATGCACAAAAATCTTCAGTACAGGCCCATCTCTCCTTTAATATGTGTCAGACACTGTGGGACAATGACCATAAGAACTTTCATAATCTTAATGGGTATTTCCTTAATTTTTTCCAAACTGTCAACAAAGTGCCTTGGGTACATGCCCTTGAGGTACTCAACCTGATGCTCTATTATATGGTAAGTGTCTTGAATTTTATCATTATCTTGGGTTTATTTCTTACTTTGCAAGTAACTTGATATCTAGAAGGATTAGGACTTAAAAACTTTAATTTTAAAAAATCTAGCAAATCTTGCCTCCTTTTTATTTCCTCTGGTTTCTTCTAAAAAACTGAGTATTTCTTCCTTAGTGCTTGTCTTGTTTCTCCTATTTTATCACAGGAAGTTAGAAGAAGACCGTTGGCACTTTGTACATTCTGTGTGGGAATTTCCCCAAACAATCCATGAACTCTTTACCTGCTCTTCCTATTCCTTATGTTGCTGAAAAAGTCAGTGGTTACAAACTGTCTGTCAATACACATCAAATGTCTCCTATATTTTCCATGAACAATGTGTTGCTTTGTCTCCTCATGGTCCTCCTTGCCTTTTTAAAGTTTCCTAAAGGTCATCCAGTTTCTCCTTACCATCTTACCCCAAAGTCAGTGCCATATTGCCTTAGGTTTTTGTTACTTCATATTTCTAGTAATAAATCACCGATAACCTGATTCCCAAACCACACCACATGATCACTGACTCAACTAATATGTCTTAGACATATTCCCAAGAATTGATTTATGGATTCTCTGACAGATGCAGTTTTCAGATTGTCTAGAATGGCTAGAATTCTCTACAGAATAAAGTCAGATGAGTTAGTCTAGGGGTATCATTGCAATAGCAGCACATAACAATGTGTAAAAGATAAGAATGTGTATTAGACCAGGTATTATAAACAAAACTAACTTCTGATCTTTGGTATTTTCTTCTTTAAAATATTTTTTCCTTTTTTTTTTTTTCCCTAACCCATAGAATGATGAATAAGATGCTGACACTATTTGTTCATTCTGCATAATATATACAACACATTTCATTAGTTTTCTTCCTGTCTCTACCATATTCATTATAAAATGATTAGGGCCCAATAGTACTATCTAATGTCTAAACATAAAATTTATTTAGATATATTTGAGGGGTGCTATTATAGAGAAGTTTGTATCCCTCAAAAATTCATGTGTTAAAGTCCTGACCTCAGTGAAATGGTATTTGGATACAGGGCCTTTGGAAGATGACAGGGATAAGATAAAATAATGAAAGTAGATCCTTATAGGATTAGGATTAGATAAGATTATGAAAGTAGATCCTTATAGTAGCATTAGTGTCCTTATAAGAACAGACACTTGAGCACGCGCTCTCTCTCGTTCTCTCTCTCTCTCTCTCCTGCCTGCCCTCCACTGCATGCACCAAGCAAAGGCCATGTGAGCACATACTGAGAAGGCTGACATCCTAAGGTCAGACTTCCAACCTCAATAACTATGAGAAATAAATGGTTTTGTTTAAGCCATCCAGTCCCATGGCATTTTGTTATACAAGTCAAACTGACTAAGGCACCATCTTTATTGTTTAGAAACAATAAACAATACCTGTTTATTGTACGGGTATTTACAAATTAAGTTGTGTTGTGTATATTCTAAGGAATACTGTAATAGCAAGTTATTTGTATGACTTACAAGTGCCTCAAAATATCAAAGTAAATTCTTTAATCCATGTAGGAAGGAGTATATAGGAAGATTTGGGGGAAATGGAAGATAATATGGCTTAAGTATAATTTAAGTTTGGGGAAGTATGACTTAAGCATAACAAAGTCTTTGTTATGCTTCTCATTGCTCATTTAAATAATGGTATTTACAGAAACAATGTTCTTATATTCTTTGTCTTATGTTAGGGTGAAAATCTTTGCCTACAATTGAACTATGAAATTATAAGCTGGAACAGGAAAATAAGTGCTGGGTTAATGTAGACCGTGAAATCATCCCTAGTACCTGGCTTGCTAAAATGTAACACAGAGGCAGCTGAGGGCAGGAAAGGTTTGGGAGAAGGGCGTAGGCCTTTGGAACACCGAGGCCTGTGTGACCACTCTGGGTAGGAATGCAGAATGCCACATGGCGTCGCCTTCCCGGAAGCTTTCTTAGCCAAAAAGCAGCCCTGTGATCCAAGAGATGTATGCACTGTCCCTTAGGCTATGCTTAGCTGATCTCATAGGACGCGCAGGTTAGCATATTGTATCTTTCCTGTAAATAGATCTTCTAGTTCCAGTAACACCCCTTGTCACATCATGTGCTGGAGAAATACTGATAAAGATTTGTGATCATCCTGAAGGACCTATAAAAGTGGGAGCAAAGGACAAAGGGTCTTCAGCTCTGAGCCTGACCTCCCTGCCTTCTCCTCTTTCACAGCAAAGTTCGGTACGGTCATCTTTCATAGGTCGGTACAGGAATTGCTGGCCATGTCTGGCAAATAAGCACACATTGGTTTTGAAGATCATCAAAGACTCTATTAAAATGAAAGAAGAAATAGAGCATGAAGGTTCTACTAAGATGAAACACATGTTTTAGAAACAATACACATATGGAAGAATTATTGACAATTCAAAGGTATTTTTATACAATTTTATAAAGTGTCTATATAAAGAACTATACAACATGACCTTTTAGGGTCATTGGAAAGATATTGCCTAATATACTTCAAACATCTAACTGCTTCTAGTTACTATCTGCTTTGATTAGTATACTTAATGGCATCATTCACAATGTTCATGTCCTATTGTTATAGGAACTATGTAAAGGAAATAGAAGCTCATGTGTGTTACTGCAGATAGCTAAGTGCTTCCAAAGCAGCTAGAAAACAAGATAAGATAGCGTATACCAGTTAGCTCATATTAGGCAGGGAAATAAAGTGATATTCGATTGAAAAGACCTGGTATGACAGAGAATATTCCTCACTTTCCTGTCATGTATGTGACTTGCTTTTAAATTATTTTGTACTGGGGTTCCGGTGTGGTTCAGTGAGTTAAAGCCTCTGCCTTCAGCTCAGGTCATGGTGCTGGGGTCCTGGGATCGAGCCCCGCATCGGGCTCTCTGCTCAGCAGGGAGCCTGCTTCCTCCTCTCTCTCTGCCTGCCTCTCTGCCTACTTGGGATCTCTGTCTGTTAGAGATAAATATTTATATAAATATTAATTTATAAATAAATAAAATCTTTAAAGTAAATAAATAAGTAAATGATTTTATAGTGATCCTAATTTTTGGAAGTCCTATATACACTGTTCCTATGATAATTGTATAATAGGGTCGTGGCTCTCACATGCTAAAGATCTTTAGTTATAGCATGTGAGTAGGTACTATATCCTTCAACTTCAGTAGGAATTTTGATTTGGTAAATAAGAAGGATAATTCTGATTCTGGGGGACCACATACAGAGCACTGGGACATCATGCTGTGAGGTGGTGTTAAAAAACCAAACAAACATATAATTGGCTGCATATGAAAGAAGCTTGAAGAATACAAATTCCCAGATCCACATGCAAATGATGGAAGCTCTATAGTTTTTATTCTACTAAATAAAACAATTAAACTAAAAAGCAGTAACTTTCCAGGAGATTTTGAACCATGACGTTCACTAAAAATAACTATTTTGTACAATGTTCTAAGGTTATAACATTTTTAAAAAATCCTTACTTTTTTGTTGGTACTTCATTTTTGGTGGTAAAAAATTATTTGGTAAGCATACCCTCTCCAGGAGCTTGGCAATAATGGAAAAAAAAAAGTAACTCTGAATGTTAAACCACAATATAAATATGCAAAAACCTATGCCAATATTTTTTAATTTAATTTTTTCCAGTACAAGACAGTACATCAATTGAACAAACAAAAAACAAGGTATGCAAACTTGCATTGAATATTTTTTAAGTTCAGATAAAATTTCAGTAAAGGTGATAATAAACTAATAGAAGTAACATAGTATTTAGAATTGTGTTTGATTAACTATGGAGCCATAGAATAGTAAAATTTTCGAAACCAGTATTGGTAGAACCAAACAATTCTTCAGGAAGAATATAATACAGTACAACCATATTCAAGAACTGCAGTCTCATTTGCAAGACATATTCTTGTGAACATTGATACATCAGTACATTTCAGTATAATTGCATTTATTGTCCCAGAAAAAGACAAGTACTGCATTCTATAGTTTTTTTATTTGTTTGATTTTTAAACTAACAATCAACCTTCTGGTTTAACCTGACCTCCCAGGAATGTCCACTCAGAGAAAAAATAAGTCAAACTAATCTCATTATTCCAGTAATTGGTGGCAGTATTTCTTACTGAAAAATAAGAAGTTGGCATTTTGGTGTATATCCCAAACTCTGTGAGTTCGTTTAAAGTAATTCTTCAATGGAATAATGGTCTCATTTTTATTTTAATTAGCAGAGCTTTTATTATTATTATTATTATTATTAACATATAATGTATTATTTGCCCCAGGAGTACAGGTCTGTGAATCATCAGGCTTACACATTTCACATATTCACCATTGCACATACCCACCCCAATGTCCATAACCCAGCCACCCTACCCCTAACTTCCCACCCCCCAGCAACCCTCCATGTGTTTCCTGAGATTAAGAGTCTCCTATGGTTTGTCTCCCTCCCAAACCCATCTTGTTTCATTTTTTCCTTCCCTACCCCTACAATCCCCCACACTGTCTCTCAACTTCCTCGTATCACAGAGATCATGTGATTAATTGTCTTTCTCTGATTGGCTTATTTCACTCAGCATAATACCCTCAAGTTCCATCCACATTGTTGCAAATTAAAACTAGCTAGTTTTAAAGCCCCTTTGGTGAATATATGTCAGCAACACCACTCTTTAAATTCCCTGACATTTTCACAGAAGCCAAACATATCCTTGACAATTCTCTGAGTAGCTCTTGCATTTAAAATAATAATAATAATAATAATAAATGATCATTATTTTCTCATTAATTTTCCTCATATAAGGGAAAAAAGACAAATTTTTGGAGTTTCAAATTTATGTTGATTCCATAGAAAGAAAAAAAAGACAAAAAGAGTTATACAAAAGAGGAAAGGCAACATAATCTAGTCTTCTAATTTAATTTTCTTTTACTTATCATTTTATAGAAACCACAAGTTGGTTCATTTTTTATTATCAGAGAGTCATAGTAATACATGTTTATGTTTATATCTTTTAGAGCAGGTACAAATAAGGAAACCATGAAGAAGCAATCACTAATATGTCATGGCCAACGCGACAAATGGGCCAGGAAACGTGACGGTAAGAGGATAGTGAAAAGAAATTAAGAGACAAAGAGATGGGGCAGGAGGGACACTGAGGAGGATGTCCAACAGGGCTGATTTTATTCCACATCTTACAAGCATTTATAAGGCAGACCAGAATAGGAGGAGCATTACAGCAGTACCTAGTCAGATGACCGCAAGTTCCTATAACAAGTTTACATTAGCTACAAGCAAACCTCGTGATGCCAGGTAGTCTAGGCTAAAGCCAAGACAATCAACCAGGGAGTGGATTATGGGAGGTACAGGAACAACAAGGACCAACTAAGAATTCATGACCCTGACCACATTGTTCCCTTCTGTAGGGACAGCGCGTGGGAAGTCACGTGGGCCAGCGCGCGACACATAGCACAAACCCTTTTCTCATTGTTACTCAACTTTCCTGTTCTTAACCTTGTCAAGGTGTCTGGACTTTGAAGGAGACACAAGTCAGGGCCTGGTTTGGTCCTCGACTCCAACCATGCTGTAGCCTCCAACACTAATAATTCTATTTTTATAGATAAGGACTGTGATATATAACTATTTCTTATAATATGTGTAATGTTAACATGATGGCATTATATTTGAGAAGGAAAATAAAACTAATTACATAATCTTATTTATTATATTTATTATCCTTCTATGTAACCTTATAAATTTACTTCCATTTTATAATTCTAACTTAAAAATTAAAAAAAAAAAAACATTTTGGGGCACCTGGGTGGCTCAGTGGGTTAAGCCTCTGCCTTTGGCTCAGGTCATGGTCTCAGGGTCCTGGGATCGAGCCCTGCATTGGGCTCTCTGCTCAGCAGGGAACCTGCTTCCCCTTCTCCCTCTGCCTGCCTCTCTGCCTACTTGTGATCTATCTCTGTGTCAAATAAATAAATAAAATCTTTAAAAAAAAAAACATTTTAAGGATTGTGATACATACAGTAGAAAGTCTTCTAATTAACTTTTACTTATCTGGACAGCTTAATTCTTTCAATTACCTGGAAGTAAGTACACATAAACTGAATGTTTGTGGTGAACTGGCCACCCTCTCTCTAGTATGCAGGTGTATTTTTATTTATTTTTATTTAAAGGAACTGAGTTAATTACATTTACATCTCATTCATTATTCCAGTTATATATATTTTTATACCTATATAATTTCAGATTATAATTAAAATTAACAAAAATGATAAATAAGTTTGAAAGATGTATCTATGATAATGTTGTTGAATATGTGGAAATTAAGTAAATTAAATCAATAGAAAACTTCTATGTAACTACTGGTAGATAAGAATCTGTAGAAGATTGATAAGAATTTGAAGTGTCCCAAGTTTTCAGTGAAAGTAGCGTTAGGACACTTTCAAATGTTTGGCATGAGATTTTGTAGTATATATAAGCATCATTTTTCTAAGAGAAAAGACAACAGGGGTAGACTTTAGAGTTTCATGCACAAAGAATTTGTATGCAAAGAAAAGGCCTTGGTCCTACACCTAGGAGTTAGTGAATAATTATATTATTTGTTAAAGGTAGGGATGTCAAATTAACCTACTGATTACTGATCCAGATCATGTCAGACAAGAGAGCTTTGAGTGTTGCCAAATTGTCCTCCAGAAAGTTTGAACAGATGCACACTTCTAGGAGCAGTACCCCAAAGTGGCTGTTTCCCAATGCACTGCCAACTTCCAATATTGGCACGGTTGAATATTTGTGGATTGAATAAGTAAAAAATATCCACCTGCTTTATTATGAATTTTGTTGATTTCTAGCAAAACTTTGCATTACTATACGTGTACAGACAATCATACTTCTGACTTGCTTAAGCATTTCCTCTACCAGTATTTTTTGTTATTTTGGTTCTTCCTATCCTATTACTTATAAGTACATTTTATATTAAGCCTTTACAATAAAATATGTAAGGAAATACAGTATATTATTTTTATAGCTTTATTGAAATATATTTGAAATGTTACAATCTATAAGTTTAAGGTATACAATGTATGATTTTATATATGTATGTATATATTACAAAACGATTACCACAGTAAGCTTAGTAAACACATCCTTCGCCTCCCATAGTTGCAACTTTTTGTATGTGGTGAAAAATTTTATAATCTACTCTCTTAACAACTTTTGATTATATGATACACTATTGTTAACTATTCACTTGCTCTTCTGAATGCTCTGTTGAATTTAGTTGGTCCGTTTTTTGTTGATAATTTTCGTATCTATAGGCAATAGGGATACTGGCCTGTAGTTTCTTTTCCTGTGTCCTTATCTAGTTTTGGCATCAGGGTTTTGCTGTCCTGATAAAATAATTTTGGGAATGTTCCTTCCTCTTTTATTTTTTAGAAGAGTTCGAAAAGGACTGGTGATAATTCTTCTGAATGTCTGGCAGCTTTCACAATGAAACAATTTGGTCCCTGGCATTTCTTTGTTTGGATGTTTTTGATTAGTGATTGATTCAGTCTCATTAACATTATTGGCCTGCTCAAATTTTCTGTTTCTTCGTGATTAAATCTTGATAGGTTATATCTTTCCACAAATATGTCTATTTCTTCTAGGTTATCCAATTTGTTAGTGTAGTCTTATGCAGTCTTGCAGTCTTATGAGACTTCATATTTCTGTATTATCAGTTGTAAGATCTTCTCTTTGGTTTATAGTTTAATTTGGTTCTTTTTTTTTTCTTGATTGAGATCTCTCTTTTTACTGCTATACATTTTTTTTATAGAACTGTTTTTGCTATATCCCATAAGTTTTGGAAAGCTGCATTTTCACTTTTGTTTGTCTCAAGGTAGTTTCTATTTTCCTTTAGGTTTCTTTGATCCACTGGATTGTTAATATGTGTTTAATTTTCATGTTTTGTTAATTTTCTAGTTATCTGTTATGGATTTCTAGTTTTATTCCATTGTGGTCAGAAAAGATACTTAATACAATATTTATCTTCTTGAATTTATTGAGACTTAACTTATGGCTTAACATATGATCTATACTAGAAAATATTTTGTGTGCACTTGAGTAGAATGGAATTTCTGATACCGTTGGATGGAATGTTCTTTATATGTTTGAAACATTTGATCTGTACGGTTCAAATCTGCTCTTTCCTTATTGATTCTCTCTCTCTATTATTAGATAATGATCTTCTTTCTTTTTTGTTACTATATATTGCTTAAAATCCTTTTGTCTCATATAGGTATAGAAACCCCTTCTTTCTTTTTATGATCATTTGTTTCAAATACCTTTTTTCTATCCCTTCACACTCAGTTTGTGTATGTCCTTAAAAGTGAAGAGAATTTCTTGTAAGCAGCATATCATTGGATCTTTTTTAAAAAATTCATTCATCTATTTTATCTTTTGATTGGAGAATTTAATCCATTTACATTTAAAATAATTATTGAGAGATAACACTATTGCCATTCTGTTATTTTCTGACATTTTGTAGATACTTTGTTCCTTCTTTCCTCTCTTGCTTTCTCCCATTATGATTTGAAGGGTTTTTACAGCAAAATGCTCTGACTCCATTATCATAATCTTTTGCATATCTACTACAGGTTTTTCTTTTGTGATTATCATATGAGGCTTATATAAAATGTCTTACACTTGTAACATACTACTTTAAGCAAAAAACTGTACTTCAATAGCATACAGAAAATTTATACCTTAAAGAAAAAATGCTGGAGAAGCTGACCTTGATGCATTTACAATTAACAGTGAGTTTACACATTCATAAGTTTTTGTAATATTAATTAGTATCCTGAGGTCCTTCTCTCACTGATTATGCTTGCTGCCTTTCCTTTAACTTTTAAACTTTTTAAAAGATAGGTTTCCTTCAATCAATCTCTTAAGTCTCATACTCAGAGGACACCAATATTGTTTGAGAACCAGATACTTATATCCTTTAAAAATCTATACTTTATCCAGGCATTTAATTCTGTAGAAACAGATTATATTTACTCAGAATATTACTGTGGCAATTATTTAAGGATATAGCTGAAATAAGCACTTTATTTTTTAAGATAAAGTTCTTTTAAATTCTGTCCAAATTCATGTACAGTATTTTAGTAATTATGCATATTTAGACTGACTAAAATGCCTGAATTACAATATATGTTAAGGTCAATTTATTTTAATATCTTAGACAATTTAGTATTGGGGAGTATACTCATTAAGTATTGCCTTAGAGAGAGTCCTGAGAAGTTGTATAGAAACATGCAAAATATTGATATGCTTATTTAAAATTACAATTCAAATTTCTATAAATTGGTATATTTATAACATATGTAGTTAATTAAAAGTAGATTTTTTTTTAAATTTGTGTTTGAAATCTTAACTTTTTGTATTTTAATAGTTGCTTTGAAGAGGACAAATATGTATAGCACTTTATATTTATACATCTTAAGTTCATTTTACATAATAGTCTACTCTGATTTGGGGAATCAAACTTGTATCTTAAGCTATATTAAGCTGTATTAGCAATAATCTGCACATATCTCTTAGGCATTCTACTGTAAATCACACTCTAAATGACAATAATCCATTATTCACTTTTGATCTGGTATTATAAATAATCCACATAAGTTTCCTTGCCTTCATCCGCTAACTTTGAATAATTTTTCATTATCATAGGGTACAACAAAGATCATCCAGTGCATACACAATCTATTAAAACAGTCTAATGACCTTATCAAACAACTAAAGAGATCATGCAACATGAACTGCCATGAATGGATCTATCCTCCAACTTCATGACCACTGTCTCTTTTCTCTCTTTTGAATTATTCTTAATTCAAACCCTTAAAAATACAACAGGCTCTTCTTTAGGGTTTATTGTAATTTATTCTAATTTGGAAAAAAAAGGTTTTTCATTCCTTGAAAACCTGAGCAATATTTTTCACACCTATATGTCCCCCTTCCTGTTCTTCTACAATTTCTAACATCAGTCTTCTCATTCTAAATCATTCTAAATTTTTAAATTTAAGATCTGCTCCTGGCTGTCCATAGTTTGTCATTAATTTCTCAGTTTATGCCTCATATTCATTAGTGATATATATACTGACACTATCAAAAGCTACCTCACCACTATCACCCATACTTTCTCACAATTGCACTTCTTCATACTCTGAGCAATTTTTTTTATATTGTAAGGTTTATTTCATATATATGTATACATATATAAATATGTAGTAGAGAATGAATGAAAAGAGAAGTAAATAGAAAGTATAAAAATAAAAGTTAAATTATTTGGGAAATAGAATTAGAAGTGCTATTACCTACTTTAAAGGAGTCTAAGGGTGTGAGAGAAATTTTAAAAAGTAAATAATTTTTAAAATATATTATGGGGCACCTGGGTGGCTCAGTGGGTGGGGCCACTGCCTTCAGCTCAGGTCATGATCTCAGGGTCCTGGGATCGAGTCCCACATTGGGCTCTCTGCTCAGCAGGGAACCTGCTTCCCTCCCTCTCTCTTTCTGCCTGCCTCTCTGTCTCCTGTGATCTCTCTCTGTCAAATAAATTAATAAAAATCTTTAAAAAATAAAAAAATATATTATGGATAAAAAATCAAGGTGAATTTCCCAAAATTAAAAATAGCATACCAGTGTAAGGTGATATATCATTGTAGTTTTGATTTGTATTTCCCTGATGCTGAGTGATGTTGAGCATCTTTTCATGTGTCTGTTAGCCATCTATATGTCTTCTCAAATAGGCAGAAAGGCAGGCAGAGAGAGAGAGGGAGGAGGCAGACTCCCTTCAGAGTAGAGTCCGAAGTGGGGCTCGATCCCAGGACCCTGAGATTATGATCTGAGCCGAAGGCAGAGGCTTTAACCCTCTGTTCCACCGAGGCACCCCGACCATCTATATGTCTTCTTTACAAAAAGGTCTATTCATGTCTTTTGCCCATTTGTTTACTGGATTATTTGGTTTTGGGGTCTTGAGTTTAATAAGTTCTTATGTATTTTGGATACTAACCTTTCATCAGATATGTCATTTGCAAATATCTTCTCCCATTCCTATTGATAAGAATGCAAATTGGTGCAGCCACTCTGGAAAGCATTATGGAGATTCCTCAAAAAGTTAAAAGTAAAAACTACCCTAATCCAGCAATTGCATGTCTAGGTATTTACCCAAAAGATACAAAAATATGGATTAAATACTAATTCTTGTAAGAAATACATGTATCCAGTGTTTATAGCAGCATTAGCAACAATAACCCAATTATGTTAAAGCCCAAATGTCCATCGGCTGATAAATGGATAAAAAAGATGTAGTGTGTGTAATAGAATACTACTCAGCCATCAAAAAGAGTATCTTGCCATTTGCAATGACGTGGATGGAGCTAGAGTGTGTTATGCTGAGTGAAAGAAGTCAGAGAAAGACAAATACCATATGATTTCATTGATACATGGAATTTAAGAAACAATTTGCTTGTGAATTTATTAACTTTGTGTGTGTGTGTGTGCATCTTTTCAATTAGAGGGTGAAATTCATGAGTGCTGAGGCCTTATTTACTTTGCTCTCAAACATATTCATACCCACCACCTAGAAGAACTCCTGATACATAGTAGGTATTTAATTAACATTCTCTATCTCTTTGGTTATTATTCCAATCAATAACACTGGTAAGAATCATCATCTTGGCTTTCAAAAATACAAATTTGAAAATCAACTTCTCTACTTTGCCATTGTTCATCATCAAAATCACTAGTTTCATATCAGATATTTTCTCTTGGATATCTTTTTTTGGAAAACTATTAAAATAAATATATTTTTGAAGATTCTCTTTATTATTTGTTAGAGAGAGAGATAGAGAGAACACAAACAGGAGGAGAGGCAGGCAGAGGAAGAAGCAGGTTCCCCGCTGAGCATGGAGCCTAGGACCCTTGGATCATGACCCGAGCCTAAGGCAGCCACTTAATCAACTGAGCCACCCAGGCGTCCCTAAAATAAATAATCTTTATTATTCTTAGAACTATTATATTACATAAATTCAATAACTGAATCAATGATTGATTTTAATAATAGCATATATTTAATAATTACTACATTTTAATAATATTTAGAGAATTATACAATATATATATTAGTATAATCAATTTTCCCATAGGTAAAGTAAAAATATATTCTTAAAGGTTTTTAAAATCACATCTAAGGTAAATATTATAAATCTTTGTTATAATAGCTATATTCAAAACTAAAATAAATTTCTATAATGTTACCACAAATATGTTATCCAAATAGTTTTTTTTTTATCTTTTTTTTTTCACCACACCCAGTGCTCCATGCAATCCATGCCCTCTATAATACCCACCACCCGAGGGGCACCTGGGTGGCTCAGTGGGTTAAGCCGCTGCCTTCGGCTCAGGTCATGATCTCAGGGTCCTGGGATCGAGTCCCGCATCGGGCTCTCTGCTCGGCAGGGAGCCTGCTTCCCTCTCTCTCTCTCTCTCTGCCAGCCGCTCTGCCTACTTGTGATTTCTCTCTGTCAAATAAATAAATAAAATCTTTAAAAAAAAAAAAATACCCACCACCCGATACCCCAACCTCCCACCCCCCCGCCACTTCAAACCCCTCAGATTGTTTTTCAGAGTCCATAGTCTCTCATGGTTCACCTCCCCTTCCAATTTACCCCAACTCCCTTCTCCTCTCTAACACCCCTTGTCCTCCATGATATTTGTTATGCTCCACAAATAAGTGAAACCATATGATAATTGATTCTCTCTGCTTGACTTATTTCACTCAGGATAATCTCCTCCTGTCCTGTCCATGTTGCTACAGAAGTTGGGTATTCATCCTTTCCGATGGAGGCATAATACTCCATAGTGTATATGGACCACATCTTCCTTATCCATTCGTCCGTTGAAGGGCATCTTGGTTCTTTCCATAGTTTGGCAATCGTGGCCATTGCTGCTATAAACATTGGGGTACCCTTCTTATCACTACATCTGTATCTTTGGGGTAAATACCCAGGAGTGCAATTACAGGATCATAGGGAAGTTCTATTTTTAATTTCTTGAGGAATCTCCACACTGTTCTCCAAAGAGGCTTCACCAACTTGCATTCCCATCAACAATGTAAGAGGATTCCCCTTTCTCCACATCCTCTCCAACACATGTTGTTTCCTGTTTTGTTAATTTTGGACAAAACTGGTGTAAGGTGATATCTCAGTGTGGTTTTAATTTGAATCTCCCTGAGGGCTAGTGATGATGAACATTTTTTCGTGTGTCAAATAGTTTTATAGAGAGAAATATTTTGAAAAAAATCCCTATTAGTTAGAATACATTTTAGGGGAAAGAATGGTGAGTGTACTATCTTGAAATACATAAAAATATTGAACTTCTAAATTTATCAACTACAAAATACAGTAAAAGGCGAATAAAGCTATCTAGAGGTTTCTGAAAAGGAATTTAAAGGGAAAGAGCCATGAAAACTTGAATCAATCTTTTTTTTTTTTTTTAACTTTGTTTCAAATGCCAGAAATGATTGTGACTTTACTTGTCAATTTTAGGTCACTTGGAAAGGATATAACTGTGGAGTCATTAATTCCTGGAGTGAAACTGCGAAGAATGATTGAGTTGTAACATGCTTCAAGGGAACTGGCGCTTGTTCTAACAACTATCTATCCAAATGTAGGAGAGAGCAAGCTAAAAGATTTTATGTTTATCTATTGTGTTTTACAAGCAACTTTCATCCTGCTATGTTTATCCAAGTTTATGAAATCTAATGCCAGAATCTACATAGATAGCGTTCAAAATGCCCATGAGGACACCAGAGAGCTCTGTATAATTGTAAGTTTTGTCTAAGACACAGAAAAGTAATATGCACGTATGGCAGTTAGAATTAATCAACCATTTTTCCCCAAACTCCTCCCTTTTCATTTATGTATTATTTCAAATACATATCAAGGAGGGGTAAAAATGAAGTGATGTTGTATTACTTTTTGTTCTGGTGAAATTTTTATATATATATCATCTATATCACATTTTTTACTTTGTAATTTTAAACTGTCCAAACTAACTGCATAGTAACTGCAATTCTTAGGATAAAAAATAGAAATTGATAACACAATTATAATTTTAATATTTTCTAAATTATTTGGGAATGGGTCACCTGGGTGGCTCAGTCATTTAAGCTGTTGCCTCTGGCAGCTGCCTTAGGTGTAGGTCCTGATACTGGGGAACTGGGACGGAGCCCCGTGTCAGGCTCCTTGCTTGGCTCCCTGCTTCTCCCTCTCCCTCTGCCTGCTGCTCCCCTTGCTTGTGCTCTCTCTCACGCTTGCTCTCTCTCTCTCTCTCTCTCTGTGAAAGAAATAAAACCTTTAAAAAATAAATTATTTGAGAACCATCAGTATGTAATAGGCCAAAAGCAACTCAGGCTCTCCACCCAACAGTGAAACAAACAACCCTGATTTTGCTCATTCAGCAAATACAAACATTCTTGTGAAAAAAAACTGTCATTCGTACTTCTGAATCAAATACTTTTCCTTACTTATCATCTCATAGAATTCAGGCTAATGTATCTAGTGGGTCACATTTAAGTGTATGTTCAAATGTCAGATAATCACACACTTTCTAGATAGAACAATGTTCAGTGTAGAAGATGGCTAAGACATATAATACAAATCACTAACTGAATAGTTTTACCAGCCCCTGGGCTTTGAGAAATATGTTGAGAGTCTAGTATGCAATTTATGTACTCAAGCTCAAGACAGTTACTAAACTAAATATTAAACCACAATAAAGAACAGCTAATGGAATCAGTGTTGCTTAAAAATGTGAGGAAGAATTCCTTTCCTTTATTTTTTTTTCTTTCTTTCCTCTTTTTCTTCCTTTCTGTTCTGTTCTTTGTTTGTTTGGGTTTTGGTTTTGGTTTGGGCAAGAGGTGTTTTGAGGAAAGTGAAAGAGCTATCCTCAAAGAGTCTCATTTGTAAATTTTTAAATCTCTGTGGACCAGTGATAAAAACGAGGACAGAGTGTTGAATATCCAAATGTAATTATTATCTCAATAATGGAAGAATAACAGATTTACTGATAAAAATTATGTCACATTTAATGTTTTCATAAAGTTTCTTGAATTATACTGAGTTGTCTAATGATTGAATTGCCTGCCTTGGACAATGATGGGTCGTTACCCCTAACTGGGTATGTTCTGATACAGATTCAAGGACCACTTGGCAAATGTGGGTTTAATGACAGTTGGAACAGTGGTGGGACAAGCTAGATTTCACACTGTATTACAAGCTCTGCATTCCTTAATGTTATAATGGTTACCTGAGGATGCTGCTTTTTATACTACATAATGAGCATTTTTTTTAATTGTTAATTTTTTATTTTTTATAAACATATATTTTTATCCCCAGGGGTACAGGTCTGTGAATCACCAGGTTTACACACTTCACAGCACTCACCAAAGCACATACCCTCCCCAATGTCCATAATCCCACCCCCTTCTCCCAAACCCCCTCCCCCCAGCAACCCTCAGTTTGTTTTGTGAGATTAAGACACAATGGAATACTATGCAGCCATCATAATGAGCATTTTTAAAAAAACATATGAAAGTTCTTTTAAGGAACTGGATTTTCATTCCAGATAATTTAGAAACAATAGGTGATGAGTTCACACTTTCAATTCATATTGCTTCTAAAAGATAGGCAGATATAGATTATGAATTTTTCTGTATGATAAAGGAATAAGTATTATTCATACCAGTTACAGAGGTTGAATTTCTGTTATTTCAAACCATAGTTGAGATAAAGTAGCATTTTTTTGATGTAGAAACATAGTGCGGGGTGGGGCTTCTTGGTGGCTCATGGCTTAAAGCCTCTGCCTTTGGCTCAGGTCATGATCTCAGGGTCCTGGGATCAAGCCCGGCATCTGGCTCTCTGCTCAGCAGGGAGCCTGCTTCCCCATCTCTCTCTGTCTGCCTCGCTGACTACTTGTGATCTCTCTCTATTAAACAAATAAATAAAATCTAAAAAAAAAAAAAAAAAGAAAGAAACATAGTGAGGGGCAATTAAAATGAGAAGTCTTAACAGCCTTAAACCTTAGACTTCAGACGTCTGAACTAAAAGAACTTCTAATTTTTTTAATTTAAAAATTAAATAACATTTTGTGGTAATTATCTTGAAATTACTCACAGATTCTTTAAAAAGTTAAAACAGTTACCATTGTGTTCTCAATTACTTTTGTTTATGTAATGCCATTGTGAGACAAGGCTAGCTATCTGATTACTTTCTTTGAGATTTTTGTATTTGTATCTAAGGCCAAAAATCTGATAGGTTACATTTTATTTTCTCTGGAAAACTTTTATTTATTTATTTATTTATTTTTTAAAGATTTTATTTATTTATTCGACAGAGAGAGATCACAAGTAGGCAGAGAGGCAGGCAGAGAGAGAGAGAGGAGGAAGCAGGCTCCTTGCTGAGCACAGAGCCAGATTCAGGACTCGATCCCAGGACCCTGAGATCATGACCTGAGCTGAAGGCAGCGGCTTAACCCACTGAGCCACCCAGGCGCCCCTCTGGAAAACTTTTAAATGCAAGTTCTCAGTTTTCAGGGATTAACATAACTTGGAGTTGCTTTTTTGGATCCATAGTTTAAATTACTTCAAATCAAAAACATTTAATTAAAATGGCTATTTTTTCTTTCTTTTTATTAAAGAAGAACATCAAAATAATGTAATCTACATGCCAAATGCATCAAAACAAATAGTATGGTGTGAAAATAAATGTGATGTTGTCTAGGCATTGTTAATATTTTCAAATTCTGCCTGCATATGTGTTTGTTTTCTCTTAGTATTCATTATCTCTAATTATGGAAATTATCATATTTAGTGGGATATAGCAAATTTATACATTTCACTGGCTAATGTAGATTGGAATATTTATAAATCAATTGAGATATGGAACAACTTCAACAGGACTAATATATGTGTAATTGTTACCTTCAAGGAGAAGAAAGAGAGAAAAGGACTTAAAATATTTGGGGAAATAATGATTGAGCATTTTTCAAATTCGATAAAACACTCAGCAATCCTTTTGATCTTACTTTCTGCAAGCAACATTGTATCCATCTTTTGTTCAGAAAACATGGACTATATATCAAATATATCGTTGTCTAACCTGCTGGGACTATCAGAGAAAATTTAGTACCTAAGTACACTTAAAAAGCAATCTCAGTTATTTCCAACTTTAGGTCTCTCACATTTATAGTGAGGAATATAATTGCTAATGGAAAACAATATAAATAACCTCAGATTTCCACATTGTTTCACTGTGGGGGGTGGTAAGGGAAGGTAAATAAATTTACATAATTCATTTTCATAGCTGGCTACCAGGAAGTGAATAATTGATTCCATGTCTATAGATGCAATGTAAGTTACAAAATATTCACTACCACTAGTCCCTCAGTCCCATAAGAAGAGTGTGTTCCCTTGCCTTATCACCACTAGGCATAAAGATAACACCATCATTCAACTGGATATACTGGAAATGTACAGAATTCTTCATTCAACAACACATGTCTCTCAAATTCAAATGGAATATTCACTAAGACGAACTACATTTTGGCCTATAAAACACACCTTATGAAATTTAGAATAATAGAAATTATACAATGTCTATTCTCAGATCATAAAAAAATAAACTAAAAATCAAAATCAAAAAGATAACTGGAAAATCCAAAAATATGTGATATTAAACAACGTACTTCTAAGAATATATGGGTCAAGAAGAAATCTCAGGAGAAATTGTTAAATATTTGGAAAAAGTTAAAACAATATGAAACAGTATATAATTCATTTTCCTATAAAATAGCAATGAACACACTGGAATTTGAAATTAAAAGCATTAATACCATTCATATATGAAACACCCAAAATGAAACCCTTAGGGAAAATTTTAACAAACTTTGTGTAAGATTTACATGAGGAAATGTACAAAACTGCTGAAAGGGAAAAAAAAAAAACCAGCTAAACAAATGGAGAGATATTCAATGTTCATGGAAAAGAAGACTCCATAGTGACAAGATATCTATTCTCCCCAACTTGATCTATTCAATCAATCCCAATCAAAATCCCAGAAAGTTATTTTGTAGGTGTCAATAAACTGATCTTAAAGTTTATATACAGAGGCCAAATACCCAGAATAGCCAATACTATAGAAGGAGAACAACAAAGTTGGAGGACTGATGCTATTTGATTTCAAAAGACTAACTATAAATGTAGAGAGACCACATGTATTAGTGACAAAATAAATAAACAGATCAATAGAACTAAATAAAGACTCCAAAAATATATCCACATAAATACAGGCAACTGATTTTTGAAATGCAGTGGGACAAAGAGAGTTTTACAAACGTTGCTGAAACAGCTAAATATCCACATTAGAAAAATAGTAATAAAGAAAAACATTTTTTAAAAATGAGAGAACAAGAATTTAGACACAGACCTTCCCAAAATGAATCACAGGCATGAATGTAAAAACATGAACTATAAAATTCCTAGAAGATAATATTGAGGACACAGGTGACCTTGTGTGCTAATGACTATTTACATATCATGCCCAAAGCACAAATGCATGAAAGAAATAACTGATAGGCTAGAGTTCATTCAAATTAAAAACTTCTCCTCTGCTAAAGACAATCTCAAGAGAATAAGGAAAAAAGCCACAGAGGGGGCGAAAATATTTGCAAATTATGATAAAGTACTGTTATCTAAAATATATATATAAAACTCTTAAAATTCACACACACAAAACAAACAAACCAATTTAAAAATGAGCCAAATATTTTAACAGACATTTCATCAGAGAAGTTATACAGATGGTAAATAAGCATATGAAAGATGATCACATTACAACCATCGGGGAAATGCAAATTAAAACAGCTATGATATACTCCTATATAACTACCAGAATGACCAAAATCAGGAATACTGACCACATCAAATGCTGACAAGAATGTGGAACACCAAAAGCTCTCATTCACTGCAGACCATGTAAAATGATACAGCTACTTTGGATATACAGTTTGGCATTTTCTTACAAAACTAAACATACTCTTACTATATGACCCAGCAATGCCTGCCTTTGGTATTTACCCCAAGGAATTATAAATGTGTGTCCACACAAAAACTGGTCCATGAATGTTTAGAACTGTTTTATTCATAACTGCTAAAACTTGGAAGCAAGGATGTTCTTCATCAGGTGAGTGGATAAATAAACTAGTACATCAAAACAATGGAATGTTATTCAGCAGCAGAAGAAATGAACTATAAAGTTATGAAAAGACAGGGAGAAAACTTAAATGCATAATACTAAGTGAAAGAAGTCAATTTGAAAAGGCGATATAGTATACATTTACAATCATATGACATTGTGGATAAGTCAAAACTATAGGGACAATAAAAAGATCTGTGGTTACCAGAGTTTGGAGGTGGGGAAGGATAAATAAGCAGATCACAGAGGATTCTTAGGGCCGTGAAGATACTCTATATAATACCATAATGATGGATACCCGTTATTATACATTTGTGCAAACCCATAGAATATACATCAGCATCAGTGTAGGTTCATGAATTTTAACAAATGTCCTATTCCAGTGAGGGATTTGATAATGGGAGAGGCCACTTTTGTGGAGCAAGAGGTAATAGAAAATCCCTGTTTCTTCCCTCAGTTTTGGCTGTGATTCTAGAACTAAATATAGGGGTTTTTGTTTTGTTTTGTTTTGTTTTGTTTTGTTTTAAATAGGGAACATGTATTTAACAAGCCTGTAGCATTGAATAAGTTTTGTGGCCAAATATTAGAAAAGCAACTTGTTTATATACAGGAAAATAGGAAATAAAAGGCACCAAATGGAATGTCCAGCTTGCAAACACAATTTAGAGGAAGGATGAATAGCCTAAAAATTTCAGAAGTGGCAAATAATCAAATCAGGGCCATTAAGGAAGAACTTTCTAGGAAGATAAAATCAAGATTGTGGCTCTAACTCTTTTCTAAGACCCTGAAGGTGTCTTATGAATCTTCCTAGCCTCTAGAAAAAAGCTACTCGAAAGTTCACTGGCATTATGTCACAGAAGTTGAATGTACACTATCACCTGTAATTAAGTCTAGAGATAAAGAACCGTCTCTTAAATATATACATATGTGTGTGCGTGTGGCTCTGGGACATGGAACTCACCCCGGCGATGCACTCTCACACTCCTGGGTTTTGTCGCAAGAAGGCAACTTGGGAGCTTTTGTTCCAAGGAAAATAAGAGACGTGGGGAGAAAATCCAAATTTCTCTGCAGTGTAGAGCCAAGTCCCACTATGCCCAATTAGATTAAGTGACTCCAATCTAATTTAAAGATAGGTGAGCAAAAAATAAATGTTTGCTGTTGTAAAGCAATGAATTGCAAGTCTGTGTGTAAGCGGTGATGATAATCTACCAATCCCTTCCTGACCTAAGAACTCCAAAATTTTATTAAATATCTGTAATATGCCAAGTTTTATGTTAGATAATGTGGACATAAAACTGTGTGAAAAAACTCCTCTTGCCTGTGAGAAGATGTTAATCAAGTTACTAATGAAATCAAGTTAATCTAACATTCATTATTATAGTGGACCATTTGATAGGGAAATGACCAAGAATTAGAATCCTTGACACAGGTCATTTTCTTCTCAAACTAGTCAGTGTCTGAAGGTATTTGTCTCAGTGAGTCTTTCCGTAGGTCTCTGATTTAGCAACCCCTCTCTGAACTGAATGATCTTTGGAATGTTAAGAACTTACATCTGATTATAGTCAAATCTTGATGGACTAGTAGATATTACACAAATGAAAATGATTTTTGCATAGCTGAGCTCTCGTGCATGACGAGCAAATTTGTAATTTACTACTGGTGTGAGGAGGATCTTACTTCTAAGTACTTGACCGGGCATGATCTCAGTGTTCTTTTGGGGCTCGTTAATATAATTTCCTAAATAAAAATACAGAAATAAAAGTAAAAAGAGTGAAGAGTAACTAAATTTATAGATGCTGATGATTGTAATCCTGTTTAATTGTTTCTTTGTTTAGTGCCCTTTGTATGGGTTTTTGGGGTCTCAAAATGATTTCTTTAAGATTTTATTTATTTATTTATTTGACAGAGAGAGAGAGAGAGCGAGCAAGTGCACAAGCAAAAGAAGAGGAAGCAACAGGCAGAGGGAGAGGGAGAAGGCTAAGCAGAGAGGCTTAGCTCCCTGCTAAGCAGAGAGCCCCATGCAGGGCTCAATTCCAGGAGATCATGACCGGAGCCAATGGCAGCCACTTAACCTGAGCCACCCAGGCGTCCCTCAAAATGATTTTTTAGTAGCATAAATCCTAAAAGGAAATAGAAAAATAAACAAAAGTAATATATTTCCTATGGCAATAATGACAAAAGGTAATAGATTTTGAAATGAGTAGTTATTGTATAATAAATGCATTAAGAATGTATATAGAAGGGGCACCCAGGTGGCTCCTTTGGTTAAGTGTTGGCCTTCAGCTCAGGTCCTGATCCCAGGGTCCTGGGATTACGCCCCACTTCCCACTCCCTAGTCAGCATGGAGCCTGCTTCTTCTTCTCCCTCTGCCTGTGCTCTCTGGCTCTCTCTGTCAAATAAATAAAATCTTTACAAAAACAAAGAATTATATATAAAAGTTTTATTGCGTTTTTGTCTTCAATAATATATATTATCTATTGCACAAATAGTATATATCATATATATAATCTATATCACTCTTTCAATAAATAATTTTATGTAGTGATTCAAATGTAAAATTCAAATGTCCTTCCATTTCAAAGCTTTTGTATTTCTTCTCAGACTTATTTTCTTTAGTGTCTTTGTCCAGCTTTCACTAGCAGTTTCTGCCATTAGATGGCTGAATATATCTCCTGACTATAAGCCTAAAATAATTTTAGGGAGTTATGATGGGGCTTGTAAGTTGGAGATTCTTCACTTTTTAAACAGTTTAAGAAAAGGAAAACCATAGTTTATATCCTATTTTAGATTTAAAAATTGTATAAGAAAATATTTATGCATAATGTTTAATGTATTAAATCATATGGGTAGCCCTAAAACTTAAGTGAACATGAGAATTTCTCATTTAACAACTACCTCAACCTGTTTTAAATGGTTTCCTTTTGCAGACAGGATAATCGACATACTAATACATCAGTGTCATTTGTACAATTAATGCAATCTCAAGTTTCTAATATATTACTCATCTTCATTATTTGTCATGCATTATATAGATTTACTAGTTGTCTTTTCATTACTAATTTTGCATTATATCCTTAGCCACAAATATGAAAATATTTCATACTTTTTCATATTTAACATTAAATTATAAATCATTAAGTAAAGTCCACATTGAAACTCCTAAATTTCCATATATCAATTAAGAATTATAAATATAATATTTCAAAGAAGACAATGTCAATTTTTAAAAGTAAGATAATCTTGGGGGAGTTGCGAAATCCATAGAAAATATGAAAAAATATGAAATAAAATTTCTCAAGACTTTACAAATTACATTAATTAATGTTCTAATCTCTTGAGTGGACAGTTTGTTTGATAACTGGATTCAAGTTGCTGATACCTTTATTGATTAATTTCATCTTGTCAAAATACATAGGTCCTGAAGCTATCAAAGTTTTCATATTGGTTATTCTGAATTACTAACCAAAAACAGCTACAGGATAAAATGTTTAAACCAAAATCAATATTGAGTTGCCTGTTGTTGATAAATAATTCTTTGCTGACCTAAGGTGTTATGAATGATTTTTTTTCCCCTGTTTGGTAAAGAAAGCACAGGGACCACGGATACTCACTGTCAAATGCTCCCTGGCTGCTGGAGGTCAACAGAAAAATGAAGGTAGTCAAAGACATGCCACCAGCGTATGTGCTGGACTAGCAAGATTCCAGATTTAGGTTATGTTTATGTGACATTTATCTAATAAGGAAGGCCAAGCAGAATGATAAATGCTTTTCACTGTGTCTGTGCAGAAATGGGTTTATAAACAAGCACCTGCCATAAATCACAAAAACAGCTTTGTCCAAAGTAACTAGAGACTAAATGCATCTTTATAATTACCTGAAGCATCCTGTATCCTGCTTTCATACTTTCCACTGTGCTCTTAGATCAACTAGCTTATCCTGCTTCAAACATGAATTACTCTGCTTTCCATTCCATTTAAAATGTGGGGTTAGGGACAGAATGCTTTTAGGGTAACTCCCTGACCATTTCATTAGCATTCACAGTATATCTAGATATAAGGGTCAGACACCCAATAATAAAATGCCACAGAGGAACCTACCATCTTTTTACAAAATTTTGTTCTTCCTTCTCCACCAAATAACAGTCTTTCCTTTGATTCTGCATTTGATCTTTTCATCATGTTTATCCTAAGATAATGGCTTTCATATTTGAAAAGAGAACCATTCAAAAAAAAATAATGTTTTATTCAAGAGTGACAAAAAGATTTTTTTTTTGGAAGTTTTAACTATGTTAAGCTATATATGAAAGAATAAAACAAATGAATACTTAATAATGAAAATGACACCAAAAGGGTCAAGATGTTTCTTTGGGAAAGTGTGTTCTGTTGAAAAGTATTATATCGAGTCCAGGCAATTTTTCACTCCATAGTATTATCAACCATCAAGAAGTGGCCAGAGTGCAAGAAAATACTCAGTTCACCATAGATATTCACAGCATAAAGAATAAAAAATTAGAGAGGACAATAGCCTGAACATAAAAGCAGATTGAATTTGACTTCCTTTAAAAATGTATTTGTGTTTTCTCCTGTGGTTACAATACTTAATTGATGCCCAATTGCTCTAATGGTGTTCCTTCATATTGGTTTACAAAAGAGCTTTGCAGTAATCATAGAATAGAAAGTACAGAGCTACACAATAAATGTCTTAGCACTGGGGTCAGCCCATTTAATTTCCCTTTCAAATCCAATTGTTCACCTGCTGTGCTTATTAAATACAAGCATACTGTCTGTATTTGAATGCACGGTCTGTGTCATTTTGGCACTGTCTACCAACTGACTTTGCCATTTCTAATGAGAGCTGCCTCTGTCAGAGCAAATCCTCAGAATTTAAATTAGGTATACTTTTCTACATGCATTTTTTACTTACTTAAATTACCATATAACTGATTTATAATCATGGCATTGCTACTGGCTAATCAACTTATTATTTTTATGGTAGCCTGAGGAATAACATACATTGCCAAAGGGAACATTTTAAATTAGTCAGGTTAGTGAGTTATGTGAGTTGCCGGGTTATTATGAATAATTAGGGTTGCTTTTGGATTTCAATAGATTTAATGTTTGGATGTTCAGATATTTGTTGATAGATGCAAATAATTAACATATAAAAACAGAACTGTGTAAAAATTCTATGCAGGTCAGAATCAACAGAGATAATCATTAAAAGTCTCTGGAGATCAATAAAAATTCTTACATCAAATTCAGAAATATTTATTTAGCAAAACTCCTGAAACTTGATAAAAACAGAGGAAAACTATAGCATTCACACTAGAGGTTGCACACAATCCCTCTGCCTCAGCCTTGTAACACTGTTCCAGAGGCCTCAGGTAAGTGATGACTCCTTCCTCCCCAGCTCCCTGAAGTGGAAGAGACATTCTGATGGACTCATCAGTCATTGAACAGGGGCATATTCTGTCTTCCACAGTTACAGGGGAAGGAATATCATCTTCAACAAATGACTCAGGGATCCAGGAATATCCACACGCAAACAAGCATACAAACAACCAACAAGCAAAAGACTGGGTCCCTCTTTCATACCACACACAATAATCAGCTCCTAATGGATCCTAGATCAAAAGCTAAAACTATAAAACCCTTAGGAGAAGAGATGGAAATAAGTCTTTGTAACTCGAGGTTAGGCAATGGTTTCTGAGATACAATACCAAAAGCACAAAGGATTAAAAAACAAAACAAAAAAAGACATAGTTAAATTAGACTTCCCCAACATTTCTAAAATGTGCTGGAAATAATATAATCAAGAAAGTAAAATTGCAAAACACAGAATATAAGAAAACATTACCAAATTTCATATATATCTATAAATATATACATAGTTTCTATATATTTTATACAATTCAGTATGTAATAACTAATGATGTACAACTTTTCATGTGTTTATTGGACATTTTTATATTTACAAATTTATAATTCAGTATGTACTGAATTGTATAGAGGATATAGAAAAAAAAACCTCCTATAATTCCAAAATAAAAGGACATATAAGTCAATTAATAAATATGCAAAGGATGCAAATAAACATTTCTCAGAGAAACTATACAAATGTCCAATAACCACATGAAAAGTTGCATGTCACTAGTTATTAAGAAATTCATATCAAAACCACAATGAAATAACAAGTCACACTCACTAAGATTTTCTGATGAGATAGATGGTAACAAACATTGGTGTTATAGATGAATATTTCCCTACCAAATGACCAAATTCACATATTGGAGCCCTAACTGGGAGTGTCTCAAACTGTGAATTATTTGGCGATAGGGCCTTTAAAAGTTTAAATTAAAATGTGGCTGTTAGGGTGGCCCCTAATCCAAAATGACTGCTTTTCTTATAAATAAGTTAGGTTATAGAGAGCACAGAGTGAAATCACAGAAGCATGTGTGTAGAAAGGGACAGCCACGTGATGAGGAGCCAAGAAGGTGGCCATGAGCAGGTGAAGAAGACGGGCCTCAGAAGAAACCAACTGTGCAGGACACCACGGTCTGGACAGCTTCAAGACGGTGAGAAACTTAACTTTGGCTGCTTAACCCATCCAGTCTATGGCACATTTTGTTAATGTGAACCTTGACAAAGTATTATAATTAGCAAGGGCATAGAGAACTCTCTTCTACTGCTGGAGTGAATGTAGTTATGGAAAAGTTAGTTTGAAAAGCATCCTAGAATTCTTCAAATCATTAAGTATGTATTATCATCTGATCCCAATTCCACTGCTAGATATATGCCCCAAAGAAGTGAAAACATATGTCCACATACAAACATGTATACTGATGATCCTAATAATTTTGTTCATAATAGTCGAAAGTAGAAATGACCAAAGTATTCATCGATTGATGAGTGAGAAAACAAAATATGGTACATTTATATTATGGAAAATTATTTAGAATAAAATAAATGAAGTACTGACACATTCAATGACATGGATGAATCTTGAAAAACATTATAATAAATGGAAGAAGCCACTGATAAAATAGCACATGTAGTATACATTTTTATATAATTTCTAGAATAGGGTAATCTATAGTGACAATTACCAATTGAGTAGAGATAAAATAAATGGTGGCTGAGAATGAAAAATGAATGTGAATAGACCGGATTTTTTTTTGAGGGGAATGTGATGAGTATATTCTAAAATTAAATGGTGATTTTTGTAAAATTCTGTGAATTAGCACACACACGTACACACACAACATTGAATAGGATACTTTAAAAGGGAAACTTGTATGTTACCAGAAGTCTATCTCAATAAAGTAGTTAAAAGTACAAGAATATTTGTTAAAGTTTGGTTCAAAAGTTTAAAAAGGCAATAACCTTCCACTCATGTTTCAGATATTGCCATAACTTTATTTTCTCCGAATCAGTGAAAAATTATTGGTGTAAGAGGGGGAAAAAAAAAAAAAAAGAAAAAAAGAAACACAAAAAAAACCTAGAGAGCTGAGTCCATTACTTGAGACTAAGAAGCTAAGCTTTTAATTACCTTATGATTATGAAAAGAAAATGCATGCCATGGCCTGCAAAGCTAACGGAGAAAAGTAAACATTCCTCAGTTTGGTTTGAGATCATATGGCTATACCATAGTTGTAAAGCTGCACTGTCGCACAGGACTGAAATTCTTGTTCAAATCATGTTAATCCTTGGTAAGATTAAAAAGATTTTGGAGTCCTATGATCTTAGCCAGTTTGTCATGCAGAGCAAATTTAAATCTTCTTTGGAGTGAGATTTCACCATTCAGAACATTAAATTGGATGTGATTTGTTATATAGAGTGAACTGATTTAAAAAAAAAAAAAAAAAGGCACACACAGGACAAACAGTTGAAAGACATCCAGACATTGTAGTTATTAAACAGGGACTTTGAAATAATTATCCTCCACATATTCACTTAACTAAAAGACAAAATAAACCCTCTTAGACAAAATAAACACTCTTAGCATGAAAGTGGTACACCATAAAATAAGAAAAATAATTAAATTGTAGAAGTCATGTGTTAAACTCAGTGGATGACTTTAACAGTATTTTAGTTACAGCTTATGAGAAAATTAGTGATCTGGATGATAGTAAAAGAAAATGGGCAGAGAAAAAAATGGTATAGAAAAGATCATAAAAAATCCTTTACAGGGGACGCCTGGGTGGCTCAGTTGGTTGGACGACTGCCTTCGGCTCAGGTCATTATCCTGGAGTCCCAGGATCGAGTCCCGCATCGGGCTCCCAGCTCCATGGGGAGTCTGCTTCTCCCTCTGACCTTCTCCTCGCTCATGCTCTCTCTCACTGTCTCTCTCTCAAATAAATAAATAAAATCTTAAAAAAAAAAATCCTTTGCAATATGGTTAAACATCACAATATACATTTATGTAGATTTCCAGGAGTACAAGAAAAAATAATGGAGGGAATGGACAGAGAATATAAGGAGATAATGGCTACAGGTTTTACAAAGTAAATAAGTCATTAAACTACAAATTTAAAAATACTTGGAACTCTAAAGTTTATAAGGAGCTCCTAGAGGAGAATATATATATATATATATAATCATGACAGATGACTTGTCAATAGAAACAATCAAGTCTAGGGGAAAAAATAGCATGTTTTATCCAACAACAAATGTAATTGCCAGCGTAGGAAAAAAGGACTTTTTCTGGCAAACAAAACTAAATTAATTTATCCCCATTAGAACCAAATTAAGTAAAATACTAAAAAGTCATCTTGGATAGAGGAAAAGATACCAGAAGAAAGCAAGATAATTAAGAAAATAATCGGAATGGAAAGGCAAAATGTGTGAGAAATTTAAACGTATATTAATTATATATAGCATAATCATACCTTTCGATGGAGAGTTGAAATAATGTGTGATTTGTACATAAACCAGAGTAGTATAAATAGAATTATGTGTTCTAAGGTATTTCACCCTATGGGAATTTGTGAAAGAGTTATTTACATTAGTTAGAATACAGTATATAAATTACTCTGTATCTAAAAATAGCAAGAGTAGGTATAAATACAAGAAGTGAACACACACACACATTAAGAAGGAAGATTTAAATAGAAAAGAACAAATAAATCAAATGAAGGGGAAAATAGAGCTAAGGAAAAAGTTGTGGGGATTTACGAAAAGCAAATACTAATATGAAAGACTGAAGTTCAAATATATGTTATATAACAAGATTAGATGCTCCAAATGGAAAATGAAGACTTTCAGACTGACTTAAAAATAAGGTTATATATAAACAAAGGCTAAATGTAATATACTGAGAAATGTTCATATGTATAGGAAGATTTAAGATAAATTTTGGTCCAAAAAAGGAGTATTTCAAAACTGTAAAGGAATCAGCCCACCAGAAATATATAATAATTCTAAATATTGTACATATAATAGTCTAATTCACATGAAGCAAAAGTTAAAGAGACAATCATAAGGCAAGATTTATATAACAAGATATATGTGTGTGTGTGTATACATACATAAAATGATGCATTCAAAATTTAAAGAACCTATATTTTTTATTCATATAAAACATACAAAATGACTATATGCTGGGCCACAGAGCATGTTTCACCAACTTCAGGTGATTATAAAAGTATTATTTTTCTCACCACGTAATTAACATTCATAGCGTAGAAGATAACTAAAACCCCCTGAATATGTAGAAACAATAATCCTTGGTGCTTCTAGAAGACAAAAAAAGACAATAACTTCAAGAATTTTGTATAGACAAAGATTACTTACACAGGAAACAAAAAATACTGAACAAACGGAAAAATGATTTAATTAAAGAGCATCTAAGAAATTATCTTCTTAAAAACAAACCAATAAGAAATAATGATCATTAGAATCATAGCTGTAATGGATTAAAATACTTCAAATGTATTTTAAAAATCTCTGACATTAAACATACTAATTAGACATTGGAGAATATTACTGAATTATTGAACTAGATCAATATTTTGAAAACAAGAAAATGAGTTAAATATTTTTGGATTTTTTATATGAAAAATAGTACTGTGTAATGAAAAAGTAAATGATAGTAAGTATCTCTTTATAAAATAATTTCAGCTAATAAATGAAGTCATGGGAGAATGAGAAAATCAACTTTTTTGATCCCTAATAGAATAATGGACCTATGCATTGGCCATCAAAAATCATTATGATAATAAAAAGAGAGATAATCATACACTGTACTAAGAACAGCTTAACCTGTACAGTATTTGATATGTCATGTTTTTCTTTTGATATGTCAAATTTTGATATAGTCATATTTTATAATGTTCAAAGTACCATTATTTGCAGTCAACTGAAAGCAATTCAGATATTTATCAACAGTAGAAGGAATATACATATTTTACTATATTCATATAATAGTATCATTCAAAAATATACATAAGCCACAGTTAATGATAATAAGTAATAAAAATAAACTACAAAATAATACATATGTGTGATTCCATTCATATAAATAATCCACAGGTTGGTTGTTACCTTAGTGGTGAAGTGGAGGACAGTGATTGGGTCAGCTGTAGGAGTAAAATGGATTACTCCATCTTGAAATAATCTGCAGTTTATTCTCAAATTATACAATTTTCCTATGTATTTTATGCTTCAAAAATTGCAAAATGATTAATTTCCCTTATTATATTAATTTTCATTCATGCATATTAGCTACTTTGGTTTTGAATTTACAAAATCCTACTTGCATTTCATTCTTTTTATTTTAGCATATCTAATTCCTTTCATTAACAGAATTTAACTTCATATGTAATCCATTTGAAAATAACTTGAAGGATTGTTGAAATTACTTAATATCATATTCTCTGTTATACTTTTTATATTTTTATAGGATTTAAAGTCACTTCACCATTTTAAAAATGGAAAATGATAAATAACTTGGCATTTTTTTCAGAGCCTTGACATGATTTTAAATGAAGTTACCAACATGCAACTGATTGAGATTTTTTTTTTTAGTAAGTGTTTACTTCTATCTGGTTTTAAAGATACATCAATGAAACCTCAACCCAAAATAATTATATTTACCCACATATGGTATATATTGGATATGCTATAATTATCTGTATTATGTATTTATCTTAATACATTATAGGGGCACCTGGGTGTCTCAGTGGGTTAAGCCTCTGCCTTCGGCTCAGGTCATGATCCCAGGGTCCTGGGATCGAGCCCCACATCGGGTTCTCTGCTCTGCAGGGAGCCTGCTTCCTCCTCTCTCTCTGCCTGCCTCTCTGCCTACTTGTGATCTCTATCAGATAAATAAAGAAAAAATCTTTAAAAAAAATAATAATCATTATAATTTATTTTTAGACCATTTCAATTCTCTACAGCTGTTCTAATAATTATATTTAATAGCCATCATAGAACTAATTTTTCAAGAGTAAGGGTATGATAATGAGAGCAGTAGTGTTCTTGGTCTGTGTTTTCATTTAATTTTGTATTAAAATTAGTGCCAGGATTTGAGAAAACTGAATATCTTTTTGCTGTAGTTTTAAGTTATGATGTAATAAATAGTTTTATTTAGACTTAAACAACTCTTTGGATGTCTGTGATTAGTCCTACTGTCATAGAACCTTATAATATTAATTATAACAAATACTGATAATAGTATCAGTATTAAATATTAATATTAAATATTCCTTAGTTTTCACCAGGCAGAGTTGTAACATTTCCCTATTATCTCATCTTCATTGCCACCTCACAACTATTGTGTTCATCTTACAAATGAGGAAACTGAGGTACGCAGAAATTAGTCATAACCCTATGACACACATTTACTCAGTCTAAGTGAGATTCTGATTACAAAGTCCCAGTGCAGAATAATCTCTCCTCAATGTTTAAATATTAGAAACACTGGACATTTAGAAATTGCATTAAAATCCAGTGTAAGACCTGGTAGAAAGAGTAATCCCCTCCTCCTCGCGTTAAAATCCAGTGTAAGATCTGGTAGAAAGAGTAATCCCCCCCTCCTCTCTTTCATTTTCAACCTTCCAGCTTCTCGATGGAGACTATAACTTTCATTGTAGCCTTAACAATCATAAAAACTGTGGCTTTTGTAAAATAAATCGATTTCCATGAGGCATGTGAAAAGTTAAAAGGTGGTTTATATGTTCCAAATGAAATGCCCAAGTGTGTTTGACACACTGACTTTAGTATGCATGAGTCACAGGCTCAGAACTGGGGAGGAGAACGTTTAGATTCAAGGATCTATGACTGAATTTAGCAGTACAAAATGTGGTGCAGGAGTGATCTCCCATGCCTACTGAATTTCTGATTGTTCCCCTCTCCTGTTATCTGGTACTTGCTTGATCTAACCTCTTCAGTGACTACGTCCTTTAGATTTTCAACATATCTGTGGGAGGGGCAGGCTTTTAATCTGTTAGAATTCTGAAGACAGCATATAATATATAGTACAAGGAAATTGCACTTTTTCTCAAATGAAAATAGTCTCCTTATCTCCTGGGATGTGTCTTATTACTAAGATTAATGGAAGTAGTCAATTTTAAATCTAAATTAAAAAGAAATAGTGAAATGGATATTAACATACACAGACTAAAGATAGATATGATGGAGACCATATTCAAGCACTGCTTCAGCTTGGGTTCAGAGCACAGGTAAATTACAGGACGCCTCCACCGCATCTGTTGTAGTCCTGCCTCCACCACATCTGTTGTAGTCCAGTCTCAAGGAAGCAGAAGTAAAAGAAGTAGGCACTGAGGCACGGAAAGCAGGAGAGCAGATATGATGGAGAGTACATGACTGTTCCTGCTGTACGTACAGATGATCGTTCAGTCTTGGGGGACTGGATAAAGATATTCTAGGAACTGCTGTGAAGTCCATTTGGAGGTAAAAAGGGAGAAAATCCACCAGTGTCCTACCTTTCCTTGCCTCTTGTGGGTTCAAATCTGCCCTATGGACATTCATTCCCCAAACTTTTAGATTGCATCGTGTTGAGTCTCTGGGTAGCAGCCAGGGAAGTTAATCAATGGCTCCACTGCAGTGAGAAAAACACCCCAAAGCCACAAAGCAAGTGGCATGTGTGCGTCTGTGGTGGTGATGACTGATTACCATGTACTAGGAGACAGCCCTCCAGGAATACCGGGGTGGGAAAAGGAATGCCACCTATTTCTCTACAGGCCTCCTAGGAAACAGTCAACAGTTTTTATCTTGAGTGCCGTGTAGAGCCAAGAGGCCCCAGAACCAAGTGAAAGATGTCCCCACACCTAATGCTGGTGGCACACTTCTAACAGAATCATCCTTCAATGTTATATTAATCCATCTTTTAGGAATCCACTTTTCAATCATGCATCTAAATCCTGACTACATCCCATATACAAATGCACGTGTTATTTATAGACTGTTAAAACTAATTAAAAAGCAAAAATATTAAAATTAATGCTACATACACACATAACTATATAGAATTATAGCAAGGTATGAGATGCCATGTCACTTTGTGAGTCTATGAAAATAAGAGAATACTGAGGTAAACAATTGCTAATACTCAGTGGTTTGCATTTATGAGGGGACATAAATCCTCTAGGACAAATTACCTAGGAAATAGTAACTTCCTTATCTGTAACTTTCCTTCCTTATCTGTCCACATAAATAACAGATTATACTCTGACTGTAATATTAGATATTGATACCACATTAAAACAGATTCAAAACTATTTACAACTAAGTAAGAAAGTAACCTTTCTTCTTCCTTGCAAAGGATGAAGGAGGTGGAGGGTCCAAACATGATTCTTCTTTGAAGTTTAGAAAATATGGCATGAAAAAATCCCAAAACAATTACAAAAAACTAGTGCATTCATGGAAATACAGTCAATCACAAAAGTAATAAGAGATGTACAAATGCAAAAATATTATGGTTTTTGCCCAAAAGTTTGCTAACGATCATATCAAGAAGCATATGGTGAAATGGGTATACTAATTTGTGAGGATACGAAGTATTAAAATATTTTTTGAAGAGTTTGGCAGCACACATCCAATTTAAATAGACAAATGCAAGACTATAACCTAAAATAGGCATGTATATGTATGTATATGGTTTTTTTGTGTATATATATATATATATATGCATACATATATATGGTCATTGAATCATCATATAATGTTGATAAAATAAATTGATAAATTCTATATAGCCATTAGTAGGTGAATAATTATAAGTATACTTTGGAAAACTAAGCATACAGCGATTCACCATGGGAAGACAGAACTACATGAATTGACATGGAAAATTTTCAAGAAAAATGATGATGTGCTAAAAGCAATTTAAATTAAGTTTAGAGGTTCATTTGAGTTTTTAAAAATGCAGAACTTCATTTAGAAACAAATACAGGATAAAAATCTCCCTCATTCTGATAATTAAACACATATAATTGTATGTATTTGGAATAAAAAGAGTTCCAGAGGAATTTCACATTATATAATATATATTTCTGTATTCCTTTCCACAATGAATATAAATGCATGTGTTATTTATAGAAAATTAAAATTGATTAAAAACTAAAAATTAATATTAAGTTATAAATAATACCATGTACACTCCTATCAACTATATATATAATTATAACAAGCTATTGGATGCTGTCCCTTTGTAAGCCTATGAAATAAGAGAATATTGAGGCTCAGACTCAATATTTTGTATTTATGAGGAAAAATAAATCCTCTAGGTGAATTGTCTAGAAAATAGTAAGCTTCTCTATCAAATAAATGTAGTTTATTAATATTCATCATTTTATTAAATATATACTTTAAAAATTAGTGTTACACTGAAATTTAAAATAAATATTCAGGATACATGTACAATTAAACAACACTGTATTTCTGTGATAGTGGCAACTGGATCACGAGATATAATCTATTTCACATACCAGTGGATTTGACTGGTTAGTATTTTATTTCAGATATTCATTTCTACTTTTGAGAGTAATTGCCTTAAAGTTTTATTTTGTTAGAATGTCCTGGTTGGTTCCGAGGTTGCTTTGGTTCCATGATGCAAACTGCCTCATCTTCCATCTTTTCCTACTTTCTGCCAATGTTTTTGTAAGTTTCCTATTATTTCCTCCTAACTATCTAATGATGTCATCAACAAAGTTATCGCAGGTATGTATCTTTGTTGCAAGACTTTTAAATTGCTTATTTTATTTCTTCAATAGATAAACAGCTGTTCCTCTTTTTCTTTTGTCCCTATTATGTTAGGTGTTTTTAAGGAATTTTTCAATATTATGTAATTTTTAAAAATGTTTTGGCATAATGTTGTTCATATATACTAATACCTGTTTAATGTCTGCAAGTGTAGTAGTATGCTGTTTTTTATTCCTCATGTTGCGATTTGTTTCTTCTCTCCAACCCTTTTTTAAATCAGCTGTGTTCATCTTTTTTTTTTTTTTTTTAAGATTTTGTTTATTTATTTGAAAGAGAGAAAGACAGCCAGAGAGGGAACACAAGCAGGGGGAGTGGTAGAGGAATAAGCAGGCTTCCTGCTGAGCAGGGAGCCCAATGCTGGGCTCAATCCGAGGACCCTGGGATCATGACCTGACCCAAAGCGAGATGCTTAACAACTGAGCCACTCAGGTGCCCCAGTGTGTTCAACTTTTTAAGAAAGAAATCCTCATTGAATCAGTCACCGCAACAGAATGATGAAACTTGCATCCACAACCTAACCAGGCTGACTGCCTGCTAAAATAAAACAAGGAACATTTCCCAGAGGACTTTAACAGGACTGAGTCTCAAAACAACTATTCACAATGTAGAGGATAGCATTCCAATTCCTCTAAGTAACAACAAGCATATTTGACCTGTTTTCCCCATTGGAAAAAGTAAAAAGAAAGGAAAGAATGGACACACACATACAAAAAACCATAAAAGCAGAGCTTATTGGGGGAAACTCTGAAGTATGCACTGTGCATCTGACAGGAAGAGCTCAACGACAGGGCTTTTCGTTCTGTATTGAGGAGTAGAAAAGGGAACTCCTAAAGTTCAGACAAAAGTGTGGAAATCTGGGATGCCTGGAAGGCTCAGTTGGTTAAGCAGCTGCCTTTGGTTCAGGTCATGATCCCAGCGTCCTGGGATCAAGTCCCACATCGAGCTCCTTGCTCGGCAGGGAGCCTGCTTCTCCCTCTGCCTCTGCCTGCCACTCTGTCTGCCTGTGCTCACGCTCTCTCTCTCTCTCTCTCTCTGACAAATAAATAAAATCTTAAAAAAAAAAAAAGTGTGGAAATCTACTCTTCTCTTCAATTTCTCCTCTTATTTCCCCTATTATCTCACAATCCATCACCAGGGAAGTCCTCCATAATCCATGGCAGTGGCCATTAAAGGGGGTAGCATTTGGGGCACCTCAGTGGCTCAGTTGGTTAAGCATCCAACTCTTAATTTCAGCTCAGGTCATGATCTTATTAAGGTCATGAGATGGAGCCCTGCTCTGGCTCCAGGCCTAGCATGGAGTCTGCTTGAGAGTCCCTTCCTCTTCTCCTCCCACTGCTCTCTCTCTCTCTCTCTCAAACACATACATACATACATACATACATAAAATCTATAAAAATTAAAAAAAGATAAAATAAAATAAAAGCGGGGCAGCATTTGCCAAAACTCTGACAGAGAGAATATTGCCCGCCATTTTTGTTGAACTGCAGGTAGAGAAAACAAAATGAACAAAGTCGTGAAAGCATAAGAGTCCCTAGTGCATTTGGAAAAGACAGAGAGTTCAGAATGATGTTAAATGTTAGGCTGGTTAGAATGTAAAATAAACCTCAAAATCAAGTGACCCTGTGTATCAGAAAATGGGGCTGAGACAATACCCTGTAATAACTGAAACTCTAGATTAATGCAATAATTACATTACTAAATCAATATTAGAATGAACGTAGAAAACAATAAAGGACAATTAGTAGAAAAACAGACCCAAATTCAGGATATTTTGGTAGGACAAACCACAACTCCCATGGCTGAAATCAGCCTCAGGGTTTCAACCGATACTACATATTTTCCCCCTCCTGCATAATCCATTTGAAACTCCCCTCATCCTTAGCTCTCAACCTGGCAGGTCCTAATGGCATAAACCAAAATGATATTCCTGAAGGCTCAGAGACCTTAGTAATAATATTCAGGGCATGGCGGTCTCTGGACACAAGATGCCCAGCATGCCCTGCTGGCAGATATAACTTCTAGTTCCATAAGACAGTCACTGTATTTCTTGGCAAGAGGGTACCACCTTTGTGGATTATGACCTCCAATCATGCAGAGTCTATAATTGCAGAGATAGAGGGCAAGGTCTCTACTGGGTCATCAGAAGTAAAATAAAGTAAGTGGGTTCATTCCTACTTTCCTCGTTGATTCCCACCTCATGCATTCTCCCTATGAGGGACAAAGCACATAAAGATGTATATTATTCAGTGCCTGTATTGTGTCTGAAGATTGATATGCCATCCTTGTAGAGTATCACCTCTGATCCAAGGCTTCTGCTATTTCTTCAGCAGTTCATTCTAACACTTTATGAGGCCGCCTATCTCCGGATAGAGCACGTGTCCAGATTATAGGCGAACTCCCACCTTACCTTCAATCTATGGTGGGCCCCATGAGGAATAATACGTGAGTTGCCATACCTGAAGATCAGATTCTGCAACCCCCAGACTAATGGTAATGGCTGAAGACTTAGTAACATGGAAAACAAAATCATCAACAGCTCGATATTACAGGACATAAGAGGTTCAACACAATCTATTTGTAACCAAGGGGACAATGCTCCTCACAAGGACTACTATCATCTTGGGATCTTTGTGTAAAGTAGGATAGACATTCAGAGACAACGATAGCTAGATTGGTTTTCATAAGAGTCCATGATTCGGCCTGTGTGTTTTCACAGTCTCTGTCACAGGACCACTCTGTTCCTGTGCCTAACATGATAGCTCCTGATAGCCAGTGATGAAGACTGGTTCATGTCAATGGCTGAGTCAGTTTGCCAACTTGGTTTTTCAATGCTTCCTTCATTGTGCATATTTTCTGATGCGTATTAATATATGATACAAAAATCTTCACTTTTTTGTCCACTTCCATATTATTATGCTGACAAGGGTATTCCCTCCCACGAAGACATTTACTGGGGTAACCAGTTGTAAAAGTTCCATTACCATTTTTTCCAGGGACTATCCCTGATGCATATTTTTCCAGAATGGGATCTTCCTTTCCAGCTAAGCAATAAATAAGCCAGTCTCCAAGTCTCATAATACCACCTGTTTTCTTTAATAACTACCAGTATTATAGTTCAGTAAGAATCCTCCAGGAATTGCACACCTGGACAAGTATAGATGTACAGGAAGTTATTAGTGATAAAGGATAAAAAGGGAGGGAGCAATACTAGGCAGAGAGAGAGCCTCCAGCTGAAATGCTGTTCTGACACCTGTGAAAGGAACAAGGAAAGGAAGTTTGAGTAGGAAGAGCCTCAGATCACTGTTCAGTTATAAAGACTTGGCTAGGCCAAGGGACATATCTCAAGCAAAACTTTCCTACTGAAGAAATAATCCCGCAAGGGCACCCTCATCTTGCCCAGTCACTGGCTACGAGTTAATCACCCAGGGAAAGCATGGCTTCAGTATGCCTAGGAGTAGCAGTTGAAGGCTGTCTGATGTCTAATCTAATTCCCCTGCAGTAGTTTCTCTTGAAAGAAATCTAAATGGTGCAACTCTTTTCTGCTGCTTTTGAGATTTACTATATAATTAATCTGAACTACATATTGACTTTATTTTTTACAACTTGTGATTTTATAGTATTTGTTTAGATTCTTTTCATGATTTCTTCATATATCAAAGCAGATATAAGAACATTGTGTAGTTAAAACATCTTAGAGCAGATAATGAAAAACTTTGGTGCCATTCAATGAGGACAAGATATATATATATACATTTTTCAGAACAAAAAGTTAGTAGAAGGAGTATTGTATTTTCCATTGGTTAACTCATGATACCATCTGAAAATAAGATTCTTTGTCAATTCCTATGAAAATGCTTTTTCTACTACAAATCATTACATATATTAGTAATCTTAACACTCCTAATATATAATTTATCAACTACAAAATAGGTGAAATTTAAAAGCATAATTGCTTTTTACAAAACAATGTAAAAAGCTTTATATAGATTTCCTTTATTGACTCTACAAAGAGGTCAGGATCCTCTTTGTTTCTGTACTTTTAAAGAAGGCAACATGGAGACTGACTACAGAATACGTCGGCTGCAATTTGAATGGAAGGGCATCACAAGACGGTAACAACAGTAACAGCAAATACGATGTGGATATCTATGTTCAACATTAGATTGATACACACATCTAATCACTCACTGACAGCATATGTCTACAAGTTCTAGAGAAAACATTAGAGGACAAGGCCAATAAAAGTACTGCTTTGGTGTTGCTTGTGTCCTCATTTTTGGCTGCTGGTGACCTAGGCTGGATTTGACAATTCCTTCTACCTTCACTAAAGCATGTATAAGGCTAACTACACTTCAACTGCAAGCAAATGAACCTCTCCTCCCTCTCTCTCCTCTCCTAAGACCTTCTGTTAACTCTCTAAATATCACCACTTTCCTCATAAAAAGAGCCAAAAAACAAACAAACAAACAAAAAATGAACTCAAAGAAAAGTGCACTGAAGGAAAGATTCAGAAGGAAAATTTCTTCTTTAAGCAACAGCAATAGAACTGAGATGTCTACCTAAGATCCCTTTCTCTTGCATTCTACTCTTGTTTTAACAATGTGCACATTAACTTTCCCAAAAGCCTCATCTGTGTTTCTCAACCTGAAAGACATTAGAATTGCTTGAGGAATGTTTTTTTTAAATATCCACCAAGCAGGCCACACTGAAGACTATAATTTGAGAATATGATACCCTGTACACTAATAGCCTTCATCCAATTGTTTTGGTACCCACTGATGACAAGTTTGAATCAATGATTCTCTTAAGAGTTGAAAAATGAGTTCTTTCTAATTTTTTTCATTATTTCTATATTTATTATGTTTGACCTTCTTCTGTAAAGAAGAGTTTTCCCCACTTTCTCTTTTTTCAATTCATTATATATCCCCAAAGTATTTTTTACTATACAATATAATTCATTATCATCAGCATAATGTTGATGCTCAAACTATGACAGATTTGGCCAGTGGATCACCTTCAGGTCAGACTCTGTTTCCCTTTGACATATTCAGAAAGCTTAGAAAAAGGGTACGAATGCTACTAGCTCCATGACTACTTAACACTCTATGGGTAATGTTAACCAATTCAATTAATCAGATAAAGCAATTATGGGCATAAAAACTAAAAAGGAAAATTTATATAATCTCTGCAGGTTATATATTTTGAAAACAAAATACTAAACATAATTGTGTTTGTTTATAGTTAAATTTAAGAAGTTAGACATAAAGTGATAAAAGAGGAAAAGAAATACTGAAATTAAAAAGAAATTAATAAATAGGAAAACAACAGAAGAGATTAGTAACAGATAAGCTATTTTCTTTCTTCTTTTTTTTTTTTAAGATTATTTATTCATTTATTTGACACAGAGAGAGAAAGATCACAAAGTAGGCAGAGACACAGGCAGAGAGAGAGGAAAGGAAGCAGGCTTCCCGCTGAGCAGAGAGCCCAATGCGGGGCTTGATCCCAGGACCCTGGGATCATGACCTGAGCCGAAGGCAGAGGCTTTAACTCACTGAGGCACCCAGGCGCCCCCAGATAAGTTATTTTCAAGATCATTAAGAGTGACAAACTCTGAAATACATCGTAGGCAGGTGTGAACTTGAGACTGATGTAAGGGTGTGATCATGGAAAACTGACTGTCTCCCCCTACCCACCCTCTGCTCCCAACATCTCTACCTAGGCACTCAGGAATGTGTTGGGTTTCTTGTCTGCACTTGGCAATACAGACATAGCCAAAAACTTCGGAAGTGATTGGATGGATCTCAAGGATAAGAGAAGCCTCAAGAAGAGGATACAAGGCGCATTAGATCCACATCATGATGAAGCTACTGGCAGTATTCCTGGGGATTTTGTCAAGATGAGTTTGTTTCTCTGAAGCAGAAATTGTTGTGACGTCCTCTGACTGTCCTTCAAACGGTCAAGTGATTGCATACTCGATCTACAAAAGGGTCACTTACAGTCTTTCTTTCACTCCTCACCATCATTCTCGTGTATCCTTTCAAGCTCTTAACTGATCTTATTTAAAAATGTTTAGAAAATCCTAAGATAGGCAAGGGTGATCATTAAATAATACACTGAAAAACTTCATGCCACTTATTTTCTAAGATAAAACATATTTTGGAAAATATAAATTAAATTTTTTTTAAATTTAATTTGTCAGGGAGAGAGAGAGAGGAGAGAGAGCCGAAGCAGGGAGAGCAGCTGGCAGAGGGAGAAGCAGGCTCCCCGCTGAGCAAGGGGCCCAATGCAGAACCCAATCCCAGGACCCTGGGATCATGACGTGAGCCGTAGGCAGATGCTTCACTGACTGAGCCACCCAGGTATGCCTTTAAAAATATAACTTAAAAAGACAGACTGAAAGATAAAGACAAAATCTGAGTCTATCAATGAGCATGAAATGTGAAGTAAAATCTCATACCAATAAAAACTCATTTGAGGATGAGTACATTTTGATATGAAAACACAATGTAGAATGGAAGTACCAGAGATTTAAATTTCAGGCTCATCTCACAAATAAACATAGGTGTAAACATTTTACAAAACGCATTAGCCAATCAAATAGAACACTGTAAAAAAATAATAATGAATAAGATGGTTTATGTCAGAATGAGGAATCAGCTTAGTATCTATGATGGTAAAGATAACACTGGTACACATAGAAAAGTATTTGATAAAAGTATACCTTAATCAATGTATTTAAAATAAAGTAACCTTTAGCAATCTAGACATGAAAAGAAACTTCATTACAGTGAAAAATATCAGGGTACCTGGGTAGCTCAGTTGGTTAAGCAACCAGCTCTGATTTGGGCTCAGGCATGATCTCAGGGTTGTGAGACTGAGCTCTGTGTCAGGATCCCTGCTTGGCGTGGAGCCGGCCTGAGGTTCTCTCTCACCTCTCCCTACCCCCCTCTCAACTCCTCCCTGGACATGTGGTCTCTTTCTTAAAAAAAAAAAAAAAAAAAAGTGATAATGATCTTCAGCACAAAGCTACAACAAGCAGCACACTTAAACATTAAGTCCAGACACATGCTTACAGAGGCAAGGACACGACAAGCGAGACAGCTAAGAGTGAAAGGGAAACCATCCATATCTGCAGATGATATGACTGTTGAAGTACAACACCAAAAATATAGAGACAAAATGATTTACTAAGCGTGTAGTAAGGTTCCTGGATGCAATGTGAACATAATAACAATAAGTGATGCCAGTTTTATTCCTAATAAGGGAAGATAACTCCAGATGGAAAAGAAGGCTTCTTTCCTCTCCCTTTTAAACTACCTCGTTAGTTTCCAGTTGTCTGTCACCCAGAGGCCATGTCAGTACCTAGCTTTGTAGGTCTTTCTTCCTAAGAGTTTTGTATTCTGTGTGAGAAGTTTCTACCTGCTCCTCTTGGTAGAACTGTTCAGGTGAGTCCTTTCCTGGAGTTTTTCTTTATGGGACATCCTGATATGATGGCCTAAGCACAATTCTTTTGCGGAAATGAGAACTTGTGAAATGGTGAGTGCTTTGCTAGTTCTCTGCCTGGATATTTTTTTGTTTTTTAAGATTTTATTTATTTATTTTACAGACAGAGATCACAAAAGGCAAAGAAGCAGGCAGAGAGAGGGGTTGGGAAGCAGGCTCCCTGCCAAGCAGAGAGCCTGATGCGGGGCTTAATTCCAGGACGCCAGGATCATGACCTGAGCCGAAGGCAGAGGCTTTAACCCACTGAGCCACCCAGGCACCCCCTCTGCCTGGAAATTTATGTAATAAAGATTATTTTACATTTAAACTCTGTGGAGTTAGTTATGTGTCAGTGATCCTATGTACGACACAGAATTACACATTTAGAAAACACAATAGGGAAAAAACATACATACCATTCCTAGTGTAATGTGTAAATTATCTAGGAATGAATCCATAAAAAAGATACACAAAATCTCCCTGGAGAAAATCATAAACTATTTTGAGGAATAAAAATGAGACATACATGAATGGATATGCATGAATACTAATATTCAAACTTTAAATTATGAGAATTTTTCCAATCTATGTCTATAAATAAATTTACCTAGAAATTAATCTAGAAATGCAAAAAATTCTACAGTTCTATCAGATATGTTAATATACAGTATCATTTCAGACAAATAGTCACTCCTGTGTGACAAAGATGTCTCTACAGAGGCATAATATAGGGGATGAACTAAATGTGAAATTTTTTTTCTAAAATGAGTAAGACTTGAACTTAAAAGTGAAATATTAATTTTAAAATACTTGGTCTTTGGTATGTGGATACTTACAATATGCTTCTAAAGTTTTCTATATATTTGAAATATTTCACAATAAAATATTTTAAAATACCGGTTGAGCAAAACTATATCAAAGGAGGACAAAATTTTTATCTGAAATTTAAAATTGGAAACAGGACCAAATAACTCGGTGGCCTTTACTGTTAACTTTTTTTAGAGTAGTTTTAGCAGCAAATTGAGGGGAAGATATAAAGACAGTCCCTATACTCCCTACCCCCACATACACGATCGCCTTCATTATCAACACCCCCACCAGAGTAAACCTTCGTTACAACTACATATCACCAGCACCCAAAGTCCCTAGTTTACATTAGAGTTACTCATCGGTACTGTATATTCTATAGGTTTGACAAATGTATAACAACATTTATCTATTCTAGTGATCTTTCAAAATCAATAGGAAATTGTGTTTTGTTTTGTTGTTTTCTGGATTTAAATTTCTTTATTTCTTCAAGGACCACAGACGACACATTGAGTAATATAATGACACAACATTTAACAATATAGCAGCGAATGAGAACAAACTATGTATATGAGATTTATTTTTTTTAAGATTTTATTTATTTATTTGACAGAAAAGAGAAAAAGAGAGCCCAGGTAGGCAGTGTCAGGCAGAAGGAGAGGGAGAAGCTGGCTTCCAGTTGAGCAAGGAGTTGGATCCTAGGCCTAAAGCAGATGCTTAACCAACGGAGCCACCCAGGTGCCCCTATATTTGAGATTTAAATTATGGGAAAAGAAAGAACAGAAACAACAACATGACTCTCATGGCCTTATGGATATAGATTAAATAGGAAAGCAACATTCCCCTGATTTGGGATGCCTGGGTGGCTCCGTCCATTAAGCACCTGCCTTTGGACTGGGTCATGATCTCAGAGTCCTGGGATCAAATCTTGCATCAGGCTCCTTGATCCGTGGGGAGCCTGCTTCTCCCTCTGCCTGCTCGACTTGTCATTCCCCCTGCTGTGCACTCTCTTTCTTTCCCTGACAAATAAATTAAAAAAAAAAAAAAAACCCACACACACATAAAATTTCCTGACTTAATTTCCTTGAAAATTCTAGGAGATACAGTAAAAACCACGATGGATAACATTCTCAGCAGGAGACAAAACCCCGCCTTAGGGCTGCATCGTATTTCAACCTTAATGAAATCTGATCATGTAATTTTCTTAAAATATACTTTTAAAAATAGGATTTAGGGGTTAGAATTGTTAGCTTTGTCTCAGACTTTTGCTGATCGGTTGAACAAAGGGTAAAGCTTGTAGAATCTTGAGAAATATGTATTTAATTCATCATTAAAAAGATCCTCAAATTCCAGCCATCTTTGCAGATTTGACCGCCACTGGAATAAACAGCCAGGCTGCCTAAAATGACACAATGTACGGTGCTAATTCAGCATACCGGAGAAGTGTAGAGGCTGCAAAGATGTTAAAGTAAGCCAAAAAGTTTACTCTATGGGGATTATTCTCAGCCTTTGCATATAGAGATGATAAAGGAAACTATTTTACAAATATACAAACATGCCTAAAGCCATGAAATAATCTTATAAATTGTAAAAAGTGAAATAATCTTATAAATATTGAAACCATCCTTTAATGGAAAAAGTAAGACCTTGCTGTCTCTTCTTACTGTCAATTGTTTTTACTTATGTCACATTCATAAATATAATGAAACCAATTATGTTTTATTTTCTATTATTTTACTTTCTACTATTTAAAAGAGTATTGGAGCCCAACATTTTGGGGGTGTCATGATGAGAATTATTTCTACTTTAGTTTGTTCCTTCCTAATATTCCATACATAATTTCTTAGATTAACAAATTGATCTTATGTCCACAATAATAATAACAAAAGTTAACATTTTCATTCTCACCCAAGATGTCTACTTCCTATGATAAAAATGAATCATTTTACAGAAAATTATTTGCTTAAATCATGATTAGCATTTTTGAAAAATTGCAAAATTCTGCTTTGTACAAAAAAAAACCAAACACATTTTAAGTCATTACTCCATGAGCTGGCATGTTACCCAATAAAGAAAAAATGAGGGAGTGAAGGAACCTGCCTTGTATGTTTATATAAGATTTAGATAATATTTCCAACAGCAAATACATAATGACGCCACTGGGATTTGAGAAAAATTGTAAATACAAGCAATAGTAATTTATGTTTAATTTACTACATTTTTTCTTTTAATAAGGAATTAAAAAGCTTTTTTTGGTCTTCACATAAAAAGGTACATATTGGTTTATGAAACGCAACAAGTATGCTTGTTAGAATCTTATTTTGGGGTAATTAATGGTTAAGGATGTACACAACAGAAGAAAAATTTGTGTGTTATTGCTAAGGCAGCAAATTCTGCCTGACACTTCCATAGCACATCCTCCAATTAAGAAGGCAGCTGTCATATTGATTGAATTGATAATCTGTTCATATGTCACCAGAGAATGAGAAGGTTCAAGTTTAGAAATTAATGTTTCCTTGGATTTGTATAACTGACAACAGGAAAAATATTCATCTTGATTGTCTTCCTTGCTTTGCAGAGTTAGTCTTGTTTCTGTAGGTCTAAATCATTAATACTGGTATGGGGCAAAATTCTTTAAAAAACAATAAAATAAAAATAAGGACTATTTATTGTCTGTCTTCAACCCTCTGTACAGAGAGAAAGGAAGTTTTTTAAAAGTACAGATAAAATAGTTAAATAAGGGGCACCTGGGTGGCTCAGTGGGTTAAAGCCTAGGCTTTCGGCTCAGGTCACGATCCTGGGGTCCTAGGATCAAGCTCTGCATCGGGCTCTCTGCTCAGCAGGGGGCCTGCTCCTCCTCTCTCTCTCTCTCTCTCTCTCTGCCTGCTTGTGATCTCTGTCTGTCAAATAAATTAGTAAAATATTTTTTAAAAATAGTTAAATAAATCTGGATTTTATGTTCTATGTCTATCCTGAATATATACATTTAAATGTTACCATCAGGTTCATGGTGTTTAAACACACTACTGTGTTTTGGTAAATAATTTGATTCTGACATATTTCTTGATGTTATCCATCTAATCCCCCATTCTTCAAATTTTACCATCTACCTGACAAATGATGGTATCATTTATATTTGATTCCATTTTAGACTACCTAGACTTATTTCCACTCTATACCATTTTCTCACTGACTTTAGGGTGATCATACTTACCTATGTTTATATGAAAATCATTTTCAGCACATTTTATTTTATACAGATAGTTTACAGATTAATACTTCACTTTGAATTTGTCACAGGTTTAAAAACTTAATGTAAAATAAATGAAATATTTTATAAACTCAAAGTGTTCTGATACTTGCATAATTAAATCCATGTAAATACTTACACATACTAATTTCTAAATTCACAATTCTAGACAACAATTTTTTAAAGATTTTATTTATTTATTTGAGAGAGCAAACAAGCTAGAGTAAGTAGTGCAGGGGCGGGGGGAGAGGGAGTGCAGAGGGGGCAGGCAGAGGGAAGGGGAGAGCAGACCCCCTGCTGACCAGGGAGCCAGACATGGGGCTGGATCCCAGAAGCCCAGATCATGACCTGAACGAAAGGCAGATGTTTAACTGACTGAGGCACCCACGTATCCCCTAGACAATTATTAATCTAGCATTAGTGTTTAAAAATTAGGTGTACATCTTTTCATTCCATTGGCCATTTTACTCGTATGTTATAAGTTGTTATTTCTTAATTGAACTCCATGAATAACACAATCTAAGTAAACTCTCAAAATGAAGTTTCTTTCAAAATACTGCAGTATCCTACCTCAAGAAATTAGAAACCAAAGACTAAAATATAGTCAAAGCAATTGGAAGTAGGAAAATAATAAAGACACTAGCAAAAACCACTTTGATTGAAACTAGGGTTAAAAAATAGAGGAAATCAATGAAATAAAAAATGATTATTTGAAAAACCAATAACATTGAGTCTCTAGCAAAAATGACAACAGTAAAAAAAGAAGACAAAGGAATATATAAGCAATCTTATAAGTTAAACAACACATAAGATGGACAAATTCCTGAAAAAACCACAAACAAGTATAACTCAAACAATTCTAAAGGGACCAATGGATACATCTACAATTACTAAAATAATTTATTTTAAAAATTCAAAAGCTCTCAAAAACGAAAGCTCTCAAAAAAGAAATCTCCAGTTCCAGATAGTTTTCTAGCAATTCTACAAAATGTTTAAAGAACAACTAACATGAATTTTATATAGTCTATTCCAGAAGATAGAAGAGAAGGAAATATGTTGCTCCCTCTTATAGGGACTCTTATGATCACAAAATACTTATTTATAAATTTAACAAAACATGTACAGGTTTTGTGTATTGGAAACTATAAAATGCTGATGAAAGATAACAAAGAATATCTAAGTAATTTTTAAAAATGTGTTTTATTTATGTCCTGGAAGTCTCCATATAAGAAAGATATTAATTATCATAAAATGATCTATAAGTTTAAAGCACCTGCTATCAAAATCCCTGAAAATTTTATGTTTCTGTCAACATAGTCAAGTTTAGTCTAAAACTTATATGGGGGAAAATGGGCCCTATAATATCTAAAACAGTCTTAGTAACAACAAATGTGAAAAATATCACTGTATTGAATATTAGGGCTTCCTATATAGCTATAGTCATGTAACAGTGTGGTATTGACAGTGTGATAGAAACATAGAAAAATATAACCACAGGGAGGACATAAAAACAGAACCTTATAAATATGCTCAACTGATTTTTAACAAAGTTATATAAATAATTCAATGGAGATAGAATGGGGTATTTTTTGCTTTTTGTTTTCAATAAATGGCACTCGAACAGATGGGCATTCATAGGTAAATAACAATAGCAAACAAAAGCAGAGACACATAAACCTCACCTCTTATACAAAATTGACTCAATTATTAGTTATGGAATTAAATAAATGGGAAATGTAGAAATATAAACCTTAGGCAAAAAAAAACACAAAACTTTAATTTTTTATTTTTTATAAACATATATTTTTATCCCCAGGGGTACAGGTCTGTGAATCGCCAGCTTTTGCAAAGCAAAGGAAACCGTTAACAAAATCAAAAGACAACTGACAGAATGGGAGAAGATATTTGCAAACGACATATCAGATAAAGGACTAGTGTCCACAATCTATAAAGAACTTAGCAAACTCAACACCCAAAGAACAAATAATCCAATCAAGAAATGGGCAGAGGACATGAACAGACATTTCTGCAAAGAAGACATCCTGATGGCCAACAGACACATGAAAAAGTGCTCCATATCACTCGGCATCAGGGAAATACAAATCAAAACCACAATGAGATACCACCTCACACCAGTCAGAATGGCTAAAATCAACAAGTCAGGAAATGACAGATGCTGGCGAGGATGCGGAGAAAGGGGAACCCTCCTACACTGTTGGTGGGAATGCAAGCTGGTGCAACCACTCTGGAAAACAGCATGGAGGTTCCTCAAAATGTTGAAAATAGAACTGCCCTATGACCCAGCAATTGCACTACTGGGTATTTACCCTAAAGAAAAACACAAACTTTAGAAAAAGAAATTTTAAGACAGATAGCTATTAGATTTAACTCCAAAATCATGATCAATAAAAGAAAACATTGATAAGTTGGACCTCATGAAAATTAAAAACATTTGCTCTGTAAAGAGCCATGTGAAGAGAATGAACACAAGATGCAGATTGGGAACAAATTGTTTATAAACCACACATATGACAAAGGATTAGTATCTAGAATATATAAAGAAGTCCCAGAATATAACCATCAAACCAACAACAACAAAAAAATCTAATTAAAAAAAGGCAAAAGTTATGAATAAAAATTTTACCTAAAAGGATGTATATAGGGAGATAAGCACATGAAAAGTTGTTCAAGATCACTAGCCATTAGGGAAATACAAATTAAAACCACCGTAAGATAACACTACAAACCTATCAGTATGTCTAAAATTTAAAACAAGAAACCAGGGCGCCTGGGTGGCTCAGTCATGAAGCGTCTGCCTTCAGCTCAGGTCGTGACCCCAGGGCCTGGAATGGAACCCCACATCACACTGGTCTCCCTGCTTAGCGGGAAGCCTGCTTCTCCCTTTCCCATCCTGCTGTTTGTGTTCCCTCTCTCTGTCTTTCTCAGTTGAATAATAAATTAAAACTTAAGAAAACAAAACAAAACAAAAAACCAAGAAATAGTAATAAAAAATGATGTAGACAATGAGATCACTTATACATTGTTGGTTGAAAACACTCTGACAATTTTTTATAAAATTAATAATGTAATTACTGGGTCTTGATCAAGGACCTGATTCTTTAAGAGGTATTCATGATTCCTTTCTGAAACCGCTCTTATAGTCCATACTTAATTATATGGTTTGATTACAGGTTTGTCTCTGTTTTTTGACTATTGAAATATTTAGATAGGAACAATTATTTATTCAGATTTTTATCTCAAATGTTTAGCCCAGGATGTGGCACCTAATATATAATAATTATCAGTTAGAAAAATAAATGTAAAAAATTATATTCTTGTGGAACAATGCCTTATTTTATGTAATTTTTCATGACTTGGTCATGGTATTTATGGGAGAATTAGAAAAAACATCAAATTTCTTCTCTTCAAATACAACACTATTAAAAATTCAAATCTAATTAATTCTCAATATTCTAAATTGTATGGCTTGATCTTTAATGTAGCTTCTACATAGATGCATAATATAACTAATGGGAAGTATACTTTTTATTTTGCAAAGCAATATGGAAGGAAAAAATACTGGATAGTGATCTGGAAACACAGTAACTCACAGAACCATCTGGCTGATGTTTGAGCTGTTTTTCATAAATATAAATTAGTATGCTATATCCTTTATTATTGACTTATTGTGAAAATGTGTAATGAATTTTTCAGAACTCATTTATAATAATTTTTACATTTACTTAAAAAGTATCTACCTTTATTCAGTGGCCAAAAATATTAGACAAACCTATGTGTTAATGAACACAGTATGTAATATTCTAACATACTGGCATGTGGTTGCTGGACTTTTGTTGGTATTTATGAATGCTAATCATAGCACCAAGTCTTCACTCCCTGTTTCTTAGTGTTTTCCTTACATTTAATTATTTAATGTTCTGTGAAGATAATTTTACACAGAAATAATAATATTGTATTGTCTGAAAGAAAAATAAAAATTGTGTAAAAATTCGTTGCCATTTTGTTGCAGACCTCTGGATAAATTTTCATTAGTCACTTTTTATATTTTCTTAATTGTTTAGAAGGCAAAAGCTTTCGATTCTGCTAACCCAACAAAAACAGCCATTCATTGTAGCACTTGATCCACATTACAAGTATTACAGCATAATGTGTTTTTTAGCTAAATGAGTAGGAGGCTGCTAACCAAAGGCATAATTGGTGAAATTAAACTCAAAACAGTAGGCATCAGTACACTTATTAGAGAGTAGTTTTAATTATATTTGGCATTATTACCTCAAGCAACTAAATAGACTAGTTTCTCTGAAGTCTAAATATTTAAGGAAAACAAACACATGACAATTTAATAAAACTACTTACACTAATTTGGTTTTCATTACCCACAATACTTGTTAACATGCTGTATTATAGTTAAAAATCTGATATGCTATCCACAATAAACTGTTATTTCAAGACAACTAAAATATAAGTCCAAGAGGGATAAATGCTTCATTTTAGATAAACTCTGAACATAAATTTTTATCTCTGTATATAGATAGTTTCTTGCATATTTATAATTGCTGAGCCCATTCTCCCTAATACCAACACCCATAAACCCCAAAATACTGTTTTATAAAAAGATACTTTAAGCATTTCTTAAACTTTAATTTAATAAGTTTTCCTTCTAGAACCTTCAATATTTTTGGTTTTAGGAAAAGAGAGAGGAATAGTTTACTTTGCTTTTATGGGAGACAAACACATACTTTTGCTTATACCTTGTATATATTTATACATTGGATATTAAAATCTTTGTAACCCATTTAATTACTTCCAAATGTCTAATAAATTCTATCCTAATAGGAGATATTTTGAAAAAAAAATTAAAGATGTTCATCATCATTTGCATTCCCCATTTTTCTTATCTGTCAGTGGAGCTCTGAGTCACATTATTTCCAATAAAAATAATTGACTGAATTTCCTAACTGTTTTTGCAGAATTTACAGAAAAAACAAAAACTGAACTAAAAACTGGGATACACATACTTTGAAAACAAATTGTCATTAACATTAAATTCTGTGGCAACTAAAAGCACCATAGATGAGGGGAAAAATTAATTTGTATTCTCCAAAAGATTATAAACTGAGGATAGGTGTAGATTTTATATGCAAGTATCTCACAAGATAAAACCTGAAAAATTAAATTTTATTTTATATAAAATTGTATTTGTTCTTTCTACAACTAATTTTTGTTTTCTCAATATCTGTTCTACTAATTTAATAGAGGGGAAAATATTAAAAGTATTCAAAAAATCTTCAAGACCTTCCTATATATTACCACAAAATTAAGTATATGACTAATTGTTTCTGTCACATTAACTTTTAGGTTGATTTTAATCTAACTGTTAATTTTCAGCATGTCTAAGTACGTTTTTTATTGATATTACCTTTACTTAGCTAACAACTCCAAATTCTGCACAGTATTATTTTTAAAGAAAAACAAACAACAACAATAAAACACTTGAAGTCATTGGAGAATGAACAAAAATAGGAGAAAGATATGGAGGAGCATTGGGGCGCCTGGGTGGCTCAGTGGGTTAAAGCCTCTGCCTTCGGCTCAGGTCATGATCCCAGGGTCCTGGGATCCAGCCCCACATTGGGCTCTCTGCTCAGCAGGGAGCCTGCTTCCTCCTCTCTCTCTACCTGTCTCTCTGCCTGCTTGTGATCTCTCTCTGTCAAATAAATAAATAAAATCTTTAAAAAATAAAATAAAAAAAAATTTAAAAAGATATGGAGGAGCATAAATTTTTTTGAGAATTATTAATTAGAACAGAAAAAAACACTTCTTGAAGGAAGGCCAAGTTAGTAATACATAAGGAAATTAAAATTTCAATAGAAAATCTGAATTCTCCCTGCTCTGAAGAAGTAGTGCACAGAGTTGGGCATCATACCTGATGGACAGAGAGGTGATACTAAGAAAAGGAGGCTTATATTTTGTATTTAAATTCTGCCCAAAACTTTGATCATCATCAACCCATGCGTGTGTGGGACAGAATCCAGCTAAAGATGCAAAAAGTTAACTGAGATTTTAGCTACCCACTAAGGCACAGAATTTGCAGTTTGAGTCAAATTAATTGTCTATTTAAAAATAAATAATCAACACTCCAAAAAATAGTGCATAACAAATCCATAGTCTCCCCAATAAAACTCTTCAGATATCCCTGATAAAATCCAGAAGTAGTCCCACAAAAATTTCTTTACATGTTTCAATTCTCAAAGAGACAATGAGTCTCAAGATGACACATATGCTTTAATGAATAAACAAAACAGGTTTTTAAGATTTATTTATTTATTTTAGAGAAAGCGAGAGAGAAAGAGAGCACGAGTGGGGTCGCAGTGGGGGAGGGGCAGAGGGAGAGAATCTGAAGCAAACTCTGTGCTGTGTGTGGAGCCAGAGGTGGACTCCGTCTCAACATACCGAGTTCATGCCTGAGCCAAAACCAAAAGTCGGATACTTAACCTACTGAGCCACCCAGGCACCCAAAAGAGGTGACTCAGTTGGTTAAGTGTCCAAAAAGGGGTGCCTGACTTTTGATTTACATTTTAAAGCATCCATAAAGCTATGCTTACAAATAAGTAGAAAAATTCTGACAAGAGCTCAACACTAAACATTTACCTGAGGTGTATTACTATGAAAATGTGAAAATACCTGTATTACCAGAGAGATACCTCATGTTTGTGTTCTGAAATATTCAATATTGTTAAAATGTTAATTCTTCACCAAATGACTAGAGCTCAATGTATTCCTTAAATGATTATATGAAAATGAAAATATTTTAATATCTAGAACAATCTCAAAAATGAAGAAGAATACTGTGCTGCTTATATTGTCTTATTTTAAGGACTATAATAAAACTATAATAATCAAGATAGCATGACTCTGACATAGTCATGTCAGAGTATAAAGTATACTTTATATACTTTATACAAGTATAAAGAAGGACTAGAAATAAACCCACATTTATAAGGCCCTTGATATTTGGATAATGATGTCAAAAGTATCTAATAGAGGAAGGAAACTTTTTCCAAAGGTTTTCTGGAATAACTAGATAACCATAGGAAAAAAATAACCTTGATTTTATCTCATACCATATTCAAAAAATTAATTTAAAGTGGATCATAGATCTAAACTTGCAAGATACATTCATACAGAATATAAAGAAAAGGGAAAAAAAAGAAAGATAAAGGGTACACAATATTTCATGGAGCATATAGTATTAAGGAATTAAGGCTTAAAAGTTAAAATTAATCAAAGATTTTCTAGAACTACTAAAATATAACTGTGTACTGGCACTCTTTTATAAACTGCTTTAATACCTATGACAAAATAAGTACAAAAAGTAAGAATAAGTGTACTGAAATTTCTATAGCAATATGACATTGTCAGGATATCATCCAAGATTCTCCTTGAAGACTTTCCTGGGTGTTGCCAGGAAATTATCCCAGAATCTTCTAAAACAGTACTAAAATAAATAAATTAAATAAATAACAAATCAATCAATCAATCAACCTGGGGATTGGTGCTGATTAATTAACTTTTTTTTAACTTCTTCATGACAATATAACCCTAGACATTGAAAGTAAATGTTATAAATTGACAGCAATTTGGCATTGCCAGGACATTGACTGATGCACAGACAAGGTCAGGTTTTGAATATGGATGGGGAGTAAAATGGGGGACAACCAGCATACTAATTCAAAGCAGTAATTTAATTTTACATTACAACATTGGTTACTTTGAGGATAGTCCATTACTTGTATCCCAAAAGTATCTGAAAAGTGATAAAATGGTCATTTTATAATCATTCTAACTTCAGAAACTTTATTTATCGATGAAAATTAAGGTATAATATTTGTTTAGAATCCACGATGTGGAATATCTTTCCATTTTGTTGTCTTTAATTTATTTTATCAATGTTTTATAGTTCAGGGTACAAGTATTTCAGCTCTTTGGTATTTTTTTCAGCTTGATTGTAAATACAATTGTTTTCTTAATTTCTTTTTCTGCCACTTCATTAATAGTGCATAGAAATGTAACATATTTCTGTACATTGATTTTGTATCCTGTGACCTTCCTGAATTCACTTATCAGTTCTAGAAGTTTTTTGATGTAATCTTTAGGAGTCTCTATATAGTATAATGTCATCTGCAAATAGTGAAACTTTATTTCTTTCTTAACAATTTGGATGCCTTCTATTCCTTCTTTTTCTAGTCTAATTGTTATGGCTAGGATTTCTAGTACTATGTTGATTTAAAATGATTAAGACACCCTTGTCTTATTCCTGATCTTAGGGGAAAACTGCTTTTCACCATTGAGTATGATGTTAGATATGGATTCTTCATATATAAAAAAGATAAATATTGTGAAAAAGTCCATACAACCCAAAACAATCCACAGCTCTAATGCAATCCCTATCAAAATATCAACAGAATTTTCACAGAACTAGAACACTCTAAAATTTGTATGGAACCACAAAAAACCCTGATGCTAACAAAAAACAGACATACTGATTAACAGAACAGAACAGAAAGCCCAGAAATAAGCCCATAATTATGTGGACAATTAATCTTTGATGAAGGAGGCAAGAATATGTAATGGGAAAAAGTTTCTTCAATAATGGTGCTGAAAAACAGGACAGTAATACACAAAAGGAAACTAGACCACGTTCTCACACCATACACAAAAGCCAATTCAAAATGGATTAAATATCTAAATCTGAGACTTGAAACCATATAAATCCTAGAGTAGAGCACAGGCAGCAGTTTCTCTGACATTGGCTTTAACAACATCTTCCTAGATATGTCTCTTGAGGCAAGGGAAACAAAACCAAAAATAATCTATTGGGACATCAAAATAAAAATCTTCTGTGCAGCAAAGGAAACAATCAACAAAATCAAAGAACAGACAACTGAATAAGAGAAGATATTTGCAAATGATATATCCAATACGGGGCTAGAATCTAAAAGACATAAAGAACTTAAAAAACTCAACACCAAAAAAAGAAAAATAATTTTGTTAAAAATGGGCAGAAGATATTAAAATACATTTCTCCAATGAAAATATTCAGACAGCCAACAGACATATGAAAAGATGCTCAACATCACTGATCCTTGGGGAAAATGCAAATCAAAACCATAATGAGATATCCCCTCATACCTGTCAGATCAGCAAAAAAAAAAAAAAAAAAAAAAAAAAAAAACACCACACAAGAAACAACAAGAGTTGATGAGGATGTAGAGAAAAAGGAATCCTTGTGCTCTGCTGATGAGAATGCAAACTGGTGCAGCCACTGTGGAAAACAGTACAGAGGTTCCTCAAAAATTAAAAATAGAACTACCCTATGATTCAGTAATCACACTATTGGATATTTACCCAGAGAATATGAAAACATTAATTTGAAAAGATTTACATGCACCTTTATGTTTATTGCAGCATTACTTACGATAGCTGAGTTATGGGAACAGTCCAAGCGCCCATCAACAGAATGGATCAAGTAGAAGTGGTGTGTATATCCATAACGGAATGTTATTCAGAACGAAATCTGGCCATTTGCAATGACACGGTGGAGCTGGAAAGTACAAGGGTAAGCAAAATAAGCCGGAAAAAGTAAAATACCATATGATTTCATTCATATGTGAAATTTAAGAAAAAAAAAAAACAAATGAACAAAGGGGGAAAAAAAGAAAGAAAGATAAACCAAAAAGCAGACTTTTTTTTTTTAAATATTTATTTATTTATTTATTTATTTGACAGACAGAGATCACAAGCAGGCAGAGAGAGAGAGAGGAGGAAGCAGGCTCCCCGCTGAGCAGAGAGCCCGATGTGGGACTCGATCCCAGGACCCTGAGATCATGACCTGAGCCGAAGGCAACGGCTTAACCCACTGAGCCACCCAGGCACCCCAAAAAGCAGACTTTTAAGTGTAAAGAACAAGCAGATGGTTACCAAAGAAGAGACTGGGGGTGGGACTGGTGAAAGGGGAAGAGGAGTGAGTGTATTTATCTTAATGCGCACAGAGTAATATCTGGCCCGGCTGAAGCACTAAATTGTGCGCTGGAAACTAATACAACACTCGAGAGCACTAGATGTTGACTACACTGGAGTTGGGAGAAAAAAGAAAAAAGAAAAAAAATAAAGTAAATTTAGTTAAAATTTTAAAATTTTTCAAAGATTTTTAGAGATAACCTGGTAAGCAAAATAATTACAATTTAATTTAAATTCTGGCTTTAATAAAGCAAACTGCAATCCACTGGTATTGTCAAAAGAAAAAAGAAAGACATGCATTTCTGAGTGTGATATTGTAGTAAACCAGAGGATGATGATGGGAGTAATTTTGAAAATTTAAAGATCAAAATGCACTGTTCTTATCCAGAATGTGATTCCCCTATATATTGTTTGGGTTTGTAACCATAAATGAAGTACTAAAATCAATACCATATGTCTTCTTACAGACTAGCCAATGAAGTAGCAAAAACATCAAACTTTAGCAGCATTTTGAGACAAATCATAAAGAATTAAGCTCAAAACAATTAAAAAAAAAAAAAAACTTTGAAATCCTTTTTGAATTAAATGCTATAGTAAGAGGTGCCCAGGTGGCACAGTCAGTTAAACATCTGTCTTTGGCTCAGGTCATGATCCCAATAGGCTCCCTGCTCTGTGGGGAGTCTTCTACTCCTTCTGCCTCTCCCCCTCCTCATGCTCTCTCTTTTTCTCCCAAATAAATACATAAAATTTTTAAATGCTACAGTAGCATACATCCAAAGTACTCTACTGGCTTGTGAAAATATTAGTGGAAGGCTGTACCCAAATGTTTACTTGAAATGTTTGGTAATACTGTGACAAAATATGAAACTCAACTGTTTTTCCAAGGACACCGATGCCCAAAATATACAAGAACTAACAATATGAGAGTTCAATCCATGGAAGAAATATAGCTAACAAAGTGTGTTTGCTTGCAGTTTATTGAATCTACAGATGCACCTTAAGTCTTGAAACACAACTGATTCATTATTTTCATCTATAGAAACTCTGTTCTTCTAATATTCTAACTTTTCTTTTTATCTACCATTGAAAAATCACAGACCCTCCTTTGAATGGGAGTATCCTGTTTGATCATTGATGATTTTGTTGGGAAACTTCTATGTAAAGAACAGAGTTTCTGCAGAATATTGTCATGTTCCATAATTAAACAAAGTTTATCAGTGAAGTAGTGTATATTCTTTTTTTTAAGATTTTCTTTATTTATTTTAGAGATAAATATATATATAGAGAGAGAGAGAGAAAGAGTGAGCCCAAGTAGGGGGAGAAGATGTAGTAGAAGGACGAGCAGATGCCACGTTGAATGCAGAGCTCAACTCGGGACTTGATTCCATACTGAGCCACCACAGTGCCCCCATGAATATTCTTGATCTTCCACACTTATAAAATAATTATTACTGAACTCCTTAAACACAATGAATTTTAATTTTCTTCAAGGGAAGATCAACATACAGAACTGTAATGGTTCCAATATTTATTTATTTCTCTCCCTTAAAGTTGTCTAACTATAATTTCACAGAATGATTTTTTGGAATATATTACCAGTAAATGATTAAAGATGCATTACAAAAATTAGTACTTTTTTTAATTTGGAAAAAGGATAAGAAACCAGTGATTGCTGAAATTCTTTAAATATCTTACATGAATATTATTAGAACAATACTTACAAAGAATATAGACACATATTATTTCTTATAATTAATGTTACCAATCCAAGGTAAATTGGATAGTTAACAAGAAAGCAATAAGCACATTTGTCACAATCAATACTTTATATTCAGATATCCTCAATATTTGTATAACGTTTACATGTAGGTACTTACGTGGGGAATTTCTACTTCTCTCATAATATTTTGTTTAGTTCTAATTGCAAAATGACATTTATGAGTGTGATGACAATACTTTTTACTAAGTGCTTATGTGCACATTATGAACAAGGTTTAGGTTTTTTATTTACCTATATTATGTTTCTCTAATGATATTTCTATAATGTGAAATTATATGTACATGTCTATATGTATATACTCATATATCTGTTGTCTAATAATTAAAATCGAATTGTATTTTTCACTTCACTTTGCCTAATAATTTTATTGTTTTACAAAAATATCAGATCACAGTACATTAGAAATACACACAAAAAAATTCCTAAACCAAAAATTATTTGAGAAATTTACCCTAAAGTGCATGAATTACACCAACGTTTCATTAAAATCCCATGGCCCAAATTTTGTATAAAAAATTGTGGATTAATGCTGTATTTAAAATAAGGCATATGAAAAATAATTTTATAGCTTTATTAAATATATATTAATATCAATCAAAATTTTCTGCAGAAATGTAGAACAATTTCTTTGAGGCTGTATACTGGAATTGGAGAGATTAGGATTTTAATACTAAACTATTGGCATATTTACTTAGCTGTGACACAGACCCAAGATTTTGTGTGGCTGTCCATAATCTCACAAGTTAACCCCTGTACATTTCAGAAAGACTGAGCAGTGATTCTTAGGCTTGAGAATATACATAGTATAATGCTTCAAAATGCTTTTATTTTTTTCTTTTTCCTATTGGAAAGAAGAGAGGATGGCAGTAAGAGGTATGGGTATACATCTCCAGGTAGGACGTAGATACAAAGTGACACTGCTGCTTAAAGAAAATAAGACCAGGTGTAGACTGCTTACAAATGAAGTTATGCCTAAATTCACTCTCCATTTTGAATATGGTGATGGGAAGGTCAAAATAAAGATTGTCCAAATAGCAATTCTGGCTATCACAATCTCTACAGAGGAACATTTGTAACTGCAGAAGCAGGATGGCCCTTAAGGGCACAGCAGAGCTCCTAGTGCTGCATGCTGATCCTCAGTGCAGACATGCCCAGTTATTTTGTAATATTCATTTACTCCTTTTTTCTACATCTCCAAGAAAGTAAGCAATCACCATTGTTTAGATTAAAATTTGTTAATACATATATTTTTATATAAAATGAGGCATTTGAAAAAAATTTCTGAGAGTACTTGTCCTATGTTGATCATTAATACCTATAAGTTCAGGGATAAGAACTCTACAAGCATTATCTCTTTTAATATTCCTATAATGCTCATAAAACCTGTGCAAACTCTCCTCTCTCATATGTGTACATGTTACACTATTATAATGTATGTATTTAGAAATATAATCAGAATGCACTAATAGAATACATAATCATAAAATACTATGTCTATATAAGATGTATCTATGCCTAAATTTATATCTTAAGTTCAATCTATATCTACTTCCATATGTTTATAACTATAGTATACTGGTATAATTTTGAGAGATTAGCTAAGTTCTAAAATAATCATACCCAAGATTGTTAAATTTCACTAGTAATGATTTAACTACCATTCTCTTTTATCTTATGGGAAGAAATATCTAAACATACCCAATAAATAACTGGCTGGCAAGTATATATTTTCAATATCAAGTATGACACATCTAGCCATTTTATATATATATTTTAAAATACACTATGAATGATCCACAGCTTGAATACAAATCTTTTATGTACTCAATGTAAAAATAAACAGATTCTCAGTAGCCATTATCTGTCCAGTGTGTGTCTGCGATACTATGGCGATGTGTCTTTATTGTACTTTTGATACAAGTAAGGAATAGAAATATATCAATCCTTAAAGCTCTTACCTAAAAGACTTCAGGGTTTATTCAACAAACCTGCATAAAATTCAGCTTCTCAGCAGATGAAACAAATGTACAATAACTTAGTAAAAAATATAAGGACACATTTATCTTTTATTCAGCATCTCAAAGCTAATCCTGGGATATTATTTGAATTCTATGGAGTTTCAGTCTGCACTATACTAATGCAGTTACAATTTCATTTGTTACAATTTCATTTGTTAATATTTAAGTGTTTGGCTTTGGCTATTTCTGCTGTTGTATACTCAGATGAGTGTTGATAGTTACAGGGTCAATGAAGAAAAGTAAAATTTCAGAAAAATTTTTAAAAAGTAGAATAAAGTTCTTAAAACTGCACTGTGGCAAGATTTAGTATTTGGAAAAATAATAATGTTAATATATTGAGAATAATAATGTTAATAATGTATAATAATAATGCTAATATAATGTTAAAATACTGGGATAAAAATAAGCTACTAGTTTCATGAACCAATTATATTTGGCTACAATTCAGATTCCCAAGAACATATTATAATCTTACTGTTGACATTCATTATAAAATTCTATCTCTTACCAGACTAAAATTTTTTATCAGAATCAAATGTCATAATAAGATAAACATATTTTCTTGTGGAAGGACAGTATAAAGTACTGCTGTATGTCATGTTTCCCCGATTCATATATGGAACTCCTAATCCCAGAGTGGTTGCATTTAAACTAAAGAAGTAATTAAGGTTAGGGGTATATAGGTGGCTTGGCTGATTGAGCATCCACCTTGGACTCCAGCCCAGGTCATAATCTTAGGGTCCTAGGATCAGGCTTCCAGCTCCATGGGAAGTCTGCCTCTCTCTCTCTCTCTCTCTGCCCCTACAACTGCTCATTCTCTCTCTCTTCCTCAAATAAATTAATTAAATCTTTAAAGGAAAAAAAAAAAAAGAAATAATTAAGTTTAACTGAGTTTGTATGGGTGGGTCCCCAATCCCATAGGATTAGTGTCCTTATAAGAAGATACATCAGACCTGTACCCCTGGGGATAAAAATATATGTTTATAAAAAATAAAAAATTAAAAAAAAAAAAAGAAGATACATCAGAAAGCTCTTTCTCCAATGTGCACATAGAGGTCATGGGAAAATATAGCAAGCTTGCAGCCACCTGCCAGCCACAAAAAATGCCTAAGAAATGTACTTTGCTGGTACATTGATCTTAAACTTGTCAGTTTCCAGTACTCTGAGAAAAATATGTGTTGTTTCAGCAACCCAGTCTGTGGTGTTTTGCTATAACAGCTCAAGCTGACCAATATACCATATCTGCCGGAAGGAGTAGTTTAACTTCCTGTTTAAATATTTCTAGCATTTAAGGTTTTATTAAATATTTATCTTAAAATACAGCAAGAAATTTTATACACATTATGATGTTGAAGTCCAGAAACAACTATATTATACAGAGGAATAATTTTTACTTTAACAAATACTATACACTTTTTTTGACAATTTAAGTTGATATATCTCTAGAACCTTACAAATACAAGCACTAGAAAAGGAAGAAAAAACAAAACTGAAAACAAATAGAAGGGGGAAAAAAAACAATAAAGATTAGAGCAAAAATAAACAAAATAGAAACTAAACAAACAAAACACAATAGAGAAGATGGATAAAACTGGGGGTATCTTGGTAGTAAAGCATGTGACTCTTGGTCTTGTGGTTGTAAGTTCAAGCTTATGTTCAGTGTATAGATTACTTAAAAAATAAAATCTTTAAAAAAATAAATGAAAGGAGAGAAATAACTGACATCACAGAAATACAAAAGATTACAAATGAATATTATGAAAAATTATGTACCAAGAAATTCTACAATCTAGAACAAGTCAATAAATTCTTAGAAACATAGAAGCTTCCAAAACTGAATCAGGAAGAAAAGAAATTTGAACAGACCAGTCACTAGCAGTGAAATTAAATCAGCAATAAAAAAAACTAACAAACTAAAGTCCAGGGGCAGCTGGTTTCATAGTGAATTTACCAAAAATTTAAACAAGAGTAAATACCTATCTCAAACTATTTAAGAAAATAAGAGAGGAAGGCAATCTCCCACATTCATATTATGAGTCTAGCATTAACCTGATGCCAAAACCAGATAAAGACAATCTTAAAAAGGAGAACTACAGGCCAATATCTCTATAGAACATGAGTGCAAAAATTTTGTCAACAAATTAGCAAACCAAATCCAATCATCAGTTAAAAAAATCAAACAAACCAGTTAAGTAATGGGCAGAAGACATGAATAGATACTTTTCCAAAGACATACGGATGGCTAACAGACACAAGAAAAATGCTCAACATCACTTGGCATCAGGGAAAAACAAATTAAAACAACAAAGACATACCATCTCATACCAGTCAGAATAGTTAAAATTAACAAGTCAGGAAATGACAGATGCTGGCAAGGATTCAAAGGGGAACACTCTTACACTATAGGTGGGAATGCAAACTGGTGTAGCCAATCTGGCAAACAGCATGGAGGTTGCTCAAAAACTTGAAAATAGAGTTACTCTATGTCCCAGCAATTGCCCTACTAGATATTTACCCCAAAGATACAAATGTAGTGATTCAAAGGGGCACCTGCACCCCAATGTTTATAACAACAATGTCCACAGAAGCCAAACTATGGAAAAAGGCCAGATGTCCATTTATAGATGAATGGATAAAAAAGATGTGATACATATATAGAGAGAAAGATAGATAGATATCGATATAAATATAAATATAAATATCGATATCTATCTGTATATATATATATATATATCTGTATATATAGAGAGAGATGATAGATAGATATGGCTCAGTGATGAAAAGAAGAAAGAAAGAAAGAAAGAAAGAAAGAAAGAAAGAAAGAAAGAAAGAAAGAAGAAAGAAAGAAAGAAAGAAAGAAAGAAAGAAAGAAAAGGAATCTTGCTATTTAACAATGTGGATGGAAGTAGAAGGTATTATGCTAAGTGAAATAAGTCAATCAGAGAAAGATAATTTTATGATCTCACTCATATGTGGAATTTAAGAAACAATACAGAGAACCATAGGGGAAGAGAGAAAAAATAAAACAAGATGAAATCAGAGATGGATAAAAACCATAAGAGACTTAATCATTGGAAACAAACTGAGGGTTGCTGGAGGGGAGGAGGGGAGGGGGATGCGGTACCTGGGTACGAGACACTAAGGAGAGGATGCGATATAATGAGCACTGGGTATTACATAACCACTGATGAATCACTGGCCTCTACCTCTGTAACTAATAATACATTATATGTTAATTAACTGAATTTAAATAAATTTTTTCATAACAATTAAAAAATACACTTAGTGCTTAGAATGGTGTTAGGTCAACAGTAAATATTCAAAAATTATTAGCCAATATTAAGATGCTGTGTGACTTTTGGCAAATTACTTCTCAAAGCTTCAATGTACTCTTCTATAACAATATGATAATAATGTAATATTGTGATAAAAGCCACATAATATTAACAGGAATGTTGGGAGGAATAATTGCAATATATAAAGCACTTGGCATCTGGTAAGGAAATGTCCATAATCATGTGAGCTGTTCATACTGTCATCATTATTGGGGTCAGCACATGAGATGTTCTGCTCTCTGCAAGATCCGTTTTGTTAACTGAGCTGATAAATTTAACATAAATATGCTGAATTATCATATATTAACTATGTTTTAAACTTAACATTAATATGCTGAATCATCATATATTAACTATGTTTTGTACTACTGTAATAGTATGATTGATAAACAAAAGGTAAATATAAGAATGTGCTAGGGGAAAAAAAAAGGAGAAGAAAAGCAAAAAGAAGAAAAAAGAAAGAGAAAAGAAACAAAAAAAGAAAAGAAAAAGAAAACCTAGAAATAAGCCCATGTTGAGTGATAGAGAAGATATAAGTTTTTTTTTTTTTTTTTTTCTCAATCCTGGTCTTTGGGGTGAGAATGGACATTCTCACCTTATTCTTGACATTAACAGGGATTCTTTAATGTTTTGTTTTGTTTTATAGTTCTGGGTATTGATTTGGAGTTTAGGTGGTTTATCATGTTATAAAAGTCATTACATAATTTTATCAAAAATGTGTTTTAAATTTAGTTAACAGTCTTTTTATCATCTACAAAGATAATTGTGATTTTTTTTTTACTTTAAGTTATGAATTATTATTTATAAGTTAGATTTAACTGTACTTTTATTTCTTATTCTTTCTTTTTTTAAATTTTTCATTCAAATAGTCTTTCTTTTTTTTATTTCTTTTTTTTTAAGATTTTATTTAATTATTTGTCAGAGAGAGAGAGAGAGAGAGAGTGCATAAGCAGGCAACGTGGCAGGGAGAGGCAGAGAGAGAAGCAGGCTCCCTACTGAGCAAGGAGCCCCATGTGGGACTCGATCCAAGGACACTGGGATCATGACCTGAGCTGAAGGCAGCGGCTTAACCCACTGAGCCACCCAGACACCCTAAATATTCTTTCTTAAATCTTAGTATTAATGGTGTACTCTACATAAAAAGTGGTTAGTTTTCTTTTTTTTTTTTTATACATTGGTATAGGCTAAGTGGCAATAGAATTACATGGTATTTGAAGGTTTGATAGATGATTCCTACAAAATTTTCAAAGCCCAGTTTCTTAAAACTTTTTCTATGTCTTCTACACAATTGGTAGGTTTAAACTTTCTATTTCTACTGGGGTCTGGTTTGATAAATTGCATTTTGCTAGAAAATATCCATTTAATCTATATTCCTTTTTGTTAAAGATTTATTCATTTTAGAGAGGGAGAAAGAGAGAGAGAGAGAGAGATCCAAGGGGAGGAAAGCAGGAGAGAGCGAGAATCTCAGGCAGACTCCCAGGTGAGCACAGAGCCCGATGTGGGGCTTGATCTTAGGACCCTGAAATCATGAAGTGAGCCTAAATCGAGTCTAATGCTTAGCCACCTGAGCTACTCAGATGTCCCCACTTAACCTATATTCTGTTTTGTTTTGTTTCTAGACTTGTATGAAGAATCTCTTTTATTTTATTCAAAATACCTTCTATTTTCATAGCTTTCCCCCCTTTCATTGTTTGTTTTGTAAATTCCTCCTTCCCACCCCCTTAGGAGAACTAATGGTTTGTCTATGTTGCATATTCATTACATCTACATCTGTTTTGTTTTTTAAATTACTAAGTTATATTTTAAGGTTATCATTTCCTGTCTTATATGTACCTCAAAATTATCTTTTGGTTCTTTTTCTAAACTTTTTTTTATTGCATATTTCATGTATGTACTTATTTTGCACTTTCATTTTCATTTTTCTAGTTATTTAAAACTACGTGTTCCCTTAGATTTTGGATTTAATTGACCTATTTATACTAAGATTGTACATTTTCATTATAGTAGTTTTAAGAATAATTAAATTATTAATTTAATAAAATTAAAATTTATTTTACATCAATATAAATCTTCCAGTTATTTACCTAAAATATAAACAAAATGAAGTAGTCACACAAACACACACAGACAGATGATAGATAGATAGATGATAGATGATAGATAGATAAACATAGATATTTAAATAAATGTGTGTTTCACAAATGTTCATTTTAGGAAGTATAACACAATATAGCTCTCTTTCACCAAACTCTCATGTTTGTTAGAACACAGTGGTATGCTATAATGCTCTGATGTCTCCTTTAACAACATCCAAAATATGCATTCCCTTGGTGATCAATATTTGAAAATTTTTAAAGAATTTTTTATTTATTCACTTCACAGAGAGAGAGCACAAGTGGGCAGAGAGGGAGGCAGGATGGGGGGAGCAGGCTCCCTGCTGAGCAGAGAGCCTGATGTGGGACTCGATCCCAAGACCCTGAGATCACGACCGGACCCAAAGGCAGAGGCTTAACCCACTGAGGCACCCAGGTGTCCCACAATATTTGCAAGTTTTAAAACATCAACATACTATTCTATTTTTTCCAACAATTTTAATTAAAAAGCTTAACAATTTTCACTTATAAGTATTGAAAATAGATACAGTAAATACTCTATGAAGTTCAAATATTAAAAACCTCTATATTGTATAATAAATATGTTAACTCAGAGAAAAAGATTAAATTTGGTCCTTATCATTGTCAGTCTAGTATGCTACAAAGCAATAGACTAGGTAGCTTTTAAACAAAAGAGATTTATTTCTTATAGCTCAGGATGCCAAAAATCCAAGATCATGGCTGGGTTCCACGGGAGCTCTCTTTCCGGTTCCAGAGGGAAGCCTTCTCATTCTATCCTCATATTGTGGAAAGAGAGCTAGCTACCTTAACCTCTTTTCATAGGGATAATCATTTGTTTGACTCATGAGGTTGCCATCCTCATGACTTTTATTTTCCAAATGCCTCACCTCCAAAAACCATCACACTGGGATTAGTAGTTCAACATAGAAATTTTGGGGGGAACACAAACTTGTAAAACATGTAAGCTTTCTTAGAGTTTATACTTTGTTATTCATGTAGGTAAAGAGCTACATGACTAATCTTCATTTTCCAGCCAGCCAAATCTACAAATCCATACAGTGTAAGTTTATTTACAAAAAGCCCTTTGAAGATTAGGCATAAACTACTAAAACTCTTCTAACTAAATAGTCTCTCCATTAAGTCCTGGCTAGTAAATCCCATAAAATTGTTCAAAAGATCTGATTGAGGTCAGCACTGCTGGCTTCCCTGACATAGGAGGGAAAAAAATCACAAAAAGTTTGTTAATATTGTTCATCCCACCTTAAAAATAACAGGAATAGAGTAAACCCTTCTAATGGGGACTTAAAAACAATCAATTCTATTAAGCAAACTTTGTTTCAAAGGGAGAATTGAAATACAATTATGGCCTTTCTTTCTTTCTTTCTTTTTTCTTTTTTTTTTTTTTTAATGAATATTTACTTATTTGAGAGAGAGACAGTATGCACATATATGGAAGCCAGGGGAGGAACAGAGGGAAAGGGAGAAGAGAATCTCAAGCAGACTCCCTGCTGAGCACAGACCAGACAAGGGGCTGCATTTGATTACCCTGGGATCAGGACCTGAGCAGAAACCAAAAGTCAGAGGCTTAACTGACTGAGTCATCCAGGAACCCCCATTATGGCATTTCTTAAAACTACTATAATGAAAATGTACAATCTTAGTATAAATAGGTCAGTTAATGAAATATGCAATAAAAAATTTTAGAAAAAGAATCAAAAGATAATTTTGAGGATAAATTAATAAATTATTCATTTATATCAAGAATAGTGGGAATTAGGATTTCAGTTAGCATTAAAATTTTCACGAGTGGATTACTGACATCCAAGCCTATCTTTCTAAAGAGTTACCATAATTTTCATGTTCTGTAAACTTTCTATCTGTCTCTTTGATGGCTATTCACTGATCCGCTTTAGAATGCGAATGAAATCCAAAATCTATTAATATTAATTCGTTTTTTGTTTATCTTCCATATCATGTAGTTTATAATTTACAAAGGCTCTTTGGGATTAGACGGTGAATAGATATTCAATATGGTTACATTATTACAAATGTATGCCATTAGCAGGATAACTGGTTATTATAGTTTTGTTCACTTGCTCTTTTTTAATTTGAATTTAGGGTACGTAGTTTGGTTGCCTTGTTTTCTTTCCTTTGTCTTTTTTAATATATTTGTACTACTTTTTGCTTTACTTTGACCTCCATCTATTAATATTAAAAAGTAATTTCTCTTCACTTTTTTAATATTAGGTTATTACACTTTACCAGTGCATATAGAATCTACATTTTTTACTCTTATAGGCTAATAATCAATCATTATCTAATAATCATCAGCATTTGCCATATTTTTACTAGGCAATCTTTATTTGATAAAGTTTGTTCCCTAATATGTTCTAAGAAAAGATTGATAAGGAAATTATTTCTGTAGATCTTGCATGTTTAAAACAGTTTTTCTAAAAGCCTGATCCTTGAAAGTCAGATTGGCTGAAAATAAATATTTGGCTTACACTTTTAGGCTTCCTAAAAATGTTTTTCCTCTGCTGTCCAATTTGGAACATGGCTTTGAGGAAGTCATATGATAAACTGAATATATTTCCTTTATAAAGGACTTAATATTGTTTTTAAGAAAAAAAATTTTCAAGTAGGAAGAAAAATACCCAAATTGATGATTGGAAGTTGTTAAAGACTGATATCCTAGATTAATCTTTATCTTTCATTAATTTAAAACTTTCTAAAAATATACATAATCCATTTTTTTAAAGATTTTTTTTTTTAAATCTATTTGACAGAGATCACAAGTAGGCAGAGAGGCAGGCAGAGAGAGAGAGAGAGGAGGAAGCAGGCTCCCCACTGAGCAAAACGTCCAACACAGGGCTCGATCCCAGGACCCCAGGACAATGACCCAAGACAAAGGCAGAGGCTTTAACCCACTGAGCCACCCAGGTGCCCCTATACATAATCCATTTTTATTTAAAGAAAATTAACAATTGAGTTTTGGGGGTATTTTTTTCCTGGAAAATTATTTTGGAGAAAAATGAGGAATAGCAGTCATTTAAGTGTTCGTACAATTTGAACATTTTTTAATTCCCAACAAGTGATTATTACTTCAATTAAACAGCTGTGATCTGATCCTAGTAAATCAGTCAATTTGTGCCCCTGAAAGGGAAGGCTGACGAATGCCAACATCGAACTATCAATTTTAATTCACCTCTTTCTGAGACAGCTCTCTCTTGCCTAAGGGAGATTGGAAAACACTATGAAGGGACCAGCATTTCATCACCCAGAAAGAGATGACAGTTAAAGTCATCCAAGTACACATAAATGAACATAGCGTTGTCTTAAGAGTTTAACCTGGGTTAATCATGTATCCCCTTCTCTTATTCAAAGTACAAAGTATCCAACAGCAGAGCTGTGGAGGAACATCAGGAAGAGGCACATATGTAGATGGCCATTTGGAAAATATCCTCAGCAGTCCATGTATGAACATTTTTTCCATATGGGATGAAGGCTTCATTTACCTGACGTTTCAAACAGTGAAGGTTAAGGTAGTAGGCTTTATCATCAAGAACCTAGCTTTATAACTCTTCTATTTCTTTGGGAAAATTTCTAAGTTTCTTTTTTTATCTGTAAAATATGAATAAATACAGTATCTTGATAGAAATTTGTAAGGATTAAATGATGTGAGCCCACAATTATATGATTGACACATGAGAGGTCTTTACTTCACTTTCTTTCTTGGCCTACGTTTTCCAGGAACCGATTGTTCACATCTTTATATGATTTGTTCATAACTTTTGAAACTTAACAGCTATATGCAGTGCAGAAAAGCAACTTCACCAGTAATTATAAACATCACTCTAACAGTGAGCAATGAGGTACATATATTGAATGCCGTGCTCTAAATGGCAGGATAGGATAATAAAACTTTTCTTGTGTTTGTGTGTGTGTGTGTGTTTCTGTGTGTGTATCCCATTACATGTTCTCTTTTGAATGTATTAAATAAGTATTTGAATGTCTTATAATGCCTTTATCTTAGTAGATAATCACATGTAATTCATGTATAAATGCATTTATACTACAAATGTGTGCTAACACTTTATTTTACTTGTACATGAATAATAAAATTTTTGGAGGTCACTAGTTTGGTCAGTAAAAGCAAACCAAACTTTGGTAGTATTGGTGAGGCCGTGCATGGGTGTACATAACAGAATAAACGGAAATTACTGCCGGTATTGCTCTTGACATCCCCGGGTTCGAGCGCAGCATTTGGCACTATCCCGCTCCTCCGTGGCACAGTTCATCTTGTCAGCCAGGGAGACAGCCTGGATGCTCAAGCTGGTGTTCCTCCCCAAAAGTTTTTAACTCTCAGAGTTGTTTGGGCTGAGCCTCTAGGAACTCAGCAACGACACTTCAGATTTTCCTACCCTAGTTCCCCTTCAGCGGTGGTTTCTGCCAGAGTCACTACTGCGGGCACACCTTGCCTGGATCGTGGTTGATATATTCAGCTACACATCCCCTCAACCACCTTTCATCAAAATGACTAGGAGGAGGAATGCCCAACAGAGGAATAATTCAGAGACTGTGCCCTTTGCCACAGAATTATTGGATATGGACATAAACAGTATGTCAGAAAGGAAATCCAGGGTAATAATTATCCAGGCAATGGCTAGGTTGGAGAAGACCATTTGTGACAACATAGAATCTTTGAGGGCAGAAGTGAGGGCTTACCTGGCAGTACTAAAAAATGCTATTAAGGAGATCCAATCCAATCTAAATTCTCTAACAGCTAGAATAACCAAGACTGGATTAGTGATCTAGAACACAAAGTGATAGAAAAGAAGGATTAGGAGGACACTTGGAACAAACAGTTTAGAAGCCATGAAAACAGAATTAGGAAAATAAATGACACCATGAAATGTTCTAACATCAGAATTATTGGGATCCCTGAGGGGGTGGAGAAAGTGAGAAGACTAGAAGATATAGCTGAACAAATACTCGATGAAAATTCCCCTAATCTGGGGAATAGAACAACTGTTCCTGTCCTAGAGGCAGAAAGGATAACCCCCAAGATCAACAAGTCTAGAAAGAATTCCAGACACTTAATTGTGAAAATCACAAATCAGTGATTGTGAAATTGTGAAAAATCACAAATTTCAGACAGGTCTTAGAGGCAGTTAGGAGGAAGAGATTCCTTATGTACAGAGGAAGGTCCATCAATATAACATCAGACCTGTCCACAGAAACCTGGCAAGCCCGAAAGAGCTGGAAAGACATATTCAAGGCATTAATGAGATGAACATGTAGCCAAGAATACTTAATCCAGAAAGGTTGACATTCAAAATGGATGGAGAGATAAAGAGCTTCCAAGACCAGCAAGGTTTAAAAGAGTATGTTATCACCAAGCCGATACTACACAAAATATTAAGGCAGGTTCTATAAAAGAAGAAAGAACCCAAGAGTGACACAGAACAGAAATTTACAGAGACAATCTATAGAAATAATGACTTCACAACCAACAGGATGTCAATAAAAATATATCTTTCAATAATCACTCTCAACATGAACAGCCTAAATGCTCCCATAAAATGGCAAAGGGGTTGCAGATTGGATAAAATGACAGGACCCATCCATATGCTGTGTTCAAGAGAAACATTTGGAACCTAAAGATTCATCCAGATTGAAAATGAAGGAATGGAGAATTATCTTTCATGCCAACGGGCCTCAAAAGAAAGCTGGGGTATCGAGTCTCATAACAGACAAATTAGATTTTAAGCTAAAGACTGTAGTCAGAGATACAGAAGGACGCTACATCATTCTTAAAGTGTCTATCCACCAAGAAGATCTAAGAATTATAAATATTTATGCCCCTAATATGAGAGCACCCAACCACATAAGCCAAATGTTAATCAAAATAAAGAGTCATATTGACAAGAATACATTAATTGTAGGGAATCCTAACATGCCACTCTCAGTAATAGATCATCTAAGCAGAAAATCATAAAGAAACAAGAGCTTTGAATGACACATTGAACTAGATGGACCTCACGGATCTATACAGAACACTCCATCCTAAAACAACAGAATACTTATTACACTGTATATGTGAACCACATCTTTTGTATCAATTCATCTGTTGAAGGACATCTCGACTCTTCCACAGTTTGGCTATTGTGGACATTGTTGCTGTGAACACTGGGGTGCAGGTGCCCCTTCTTTTCACTACATCTATATCTTTGGGGTAAATACCTAGTAGTGCAACTGCTGGGTTGTACGGTAGTTCTATTTTTAATGTCCTGAGGAAACTCCATACTGTTTTCTAGAGTGGCTACAGCCAGTTGCATTCCCACCAACAGTATAAGAGGGTTCCCCTTTCTCCACATCCTCACCAACAATTGTTGTTTCTTGTCTTGTTAGTTTTTGCCATTCTCACTGGTATAAGGTGACACCTCATTACAGTTTTGATTTGTATTTCCCTGATGGCTAGTGATGTTGAACAATTTTTCATGTGTCTGTTAGCCACTTATATGTCTTCTTTGGAGAAGTGTGTGCTCATATCTTCTGCCCATTTATTGACTGGATTACTTGTTTTTGGTGTTGAGTTTGAGAAGTTCTTTATAGATCTTGGATACCAGGCTTGTCATTTGCAAATATCTTCTCCCATTCCATGTGTTGCCCCTTAGTTTTGTTGACTGTTTCCTTCACTGCACAAAAGCTTTTTATATTGATGGCATCCCAAAAGTTCATTTTTGCTTTTATTTTTTAACAATCTTTATTTATTTATTTGAGAGAGAGACAAGGATAGTAACAGAGCACACCAGTGGGGAAGAGAGGGAAAAACAAGCTCATCATTGACTAGGGAGCCGGACATGGGGCTCAGTCCCAGGAACCTGGGATCATGACCTGAGCTAAAGGCAGATGCTTAATCAACTGAGCCACCCAGGCACTCCCCAAAACTTTATACATTTGGAGATTTACAGTCCATTCAGTCTAATCATATATAGTGTGCTCCTATATTTTAAGGACAAAATGTAAATTATACAAACAGGCATCTAAATTTGAGAATCAATGCAATGGGATAGTTTAAAGTTTAAGCGACAATGCATTTCACATTAATTTGCTAATTAGTAATGCTGTGTTTTGAAAATATGTGAACTCAACTGGTTATATTGACTTTGATTAATTTATTATAAATATATATGATTTAATCAGTAATTTTAATCTTCAGGAGATACATATTGAGATGAAAATAACCTTTTATATCATTTTTATTTCAAGTGTTGCTAAACTTAGAATTTACAAGCATTGACAAGAAAAAGAAAATCATTCGATTTTAGAGGTAAGTTATATTTCAAAAATATAACTCAACTATTCATGGACTCCTGTCTTTATAGTAAAAAAAAAAAATTAGATTCTTCTACTCATTTCTGCAAAACATTTAGATTCTTCTACTTATTTTTGCAATATCTACTTATTTTTGCAATATCACCTAAATAAATGTTTACTAAAATACCCAAAACATAAAAAGATTTTTACTTATGACATGTTCTGAATGTAAGTATTAAAACTTTAAAATATTAAAATTTTAAAAATTTAAAAAAATGTTTTTTTGTTGTTGTCAGAGAAGATACCAGTTTTAAAGTTTTTAACAACCCATTACTGTTGTGGGTTAAATATCGACCCTCTCAAAATCCACATCCACCCAGAAACTGAAAATGTGATTCTTCTTTGGAAATAGGTTCTCTGCAGGTGTAATTAGCTGAAATTTGGTAGATGAAATGAGCCTGGATACCGGGTCCATCCAGTTTTGTTAGATGAGCCAACTTTCAATGTCCATCCTAAGATAGTTATTTCCAGCAACAAGGTGACAGTATGTCTCTCTAAATATCTTTCATGTTCACAGGGATGCACAGTTCATTCTTGTCCTCTTCACAGTCATCCTAGCAACCAGTTCCCTCTGCACTTTTCAACCTTCCCTTAACTAATTTGAATACCCTCCTTTGGGGCACAGACTAATATGACTCTTTCCCACAACCCACCACAATTTCAGGAGACAAATATGGTTTCCATAGGCCGTTTCTATCCATATCTACAAAAATTGCTTATGTTCTTTTTCTCTGTATATTTTAATACCATGCTGTCTGTTACATAACATCTCCATTAACAACTTTGGGTTCTCAACGATGAAAATTTATTGTACCATGCTTTTGCTTTTAGGCGCCACCGATTTCTCATACCGATACTATATCTACTTTGGTAAAACAGCACAACGCATGATCATATAATCCAGTGGAAGATACTCAGCTTGTATTATTTTTCTAGACACAATGATTTGTCAGAGAATATCTGATTAGTCATGAAAAGCAAAGTAATCCCAATTTTATACTTTTAAAAAAGCTATTTGGAAATGTATATTCTAATCACATGACATAAATCTGGAGGTATAAAAGGTTATTGCTGCTATAGTTATCTTGAAATCAACAGAAAATTTAGAATTTAGTATGTCAATATTTCTTTGATATTTTTTTCTTTTTTTTACTCAAATGGGATCAGTGCCATCTAAGAATTTGATCTGCTAATCTAACATCAGTGTCTAGTATTCCGTAGTTTCCACTTTGGCTTTGTGACGTTATGGGATTTTTCAAGACCACAATCCCCATTTTAAATAGTGTCCATTCTATTCCTTATTTTCTTAATTGTATTTTTAATTTCAAAATATCTTTTTTTTCAAAGAACTTGATCCTGTATTCCATACATTTCATATGAGTAACATCTCAAAAAGCATTGAAAATCATTATATATGGGTGCTGTTTATTTTTCCATGAAATTTACCTTCATATGATACAGTTTCATAATTTGCTTAGTATCTTTCTGTCACTTTAAACCAGTGCAGTTTGCAGCATTAATTGTTTATTGGAATCAAGCGAAGGGTTTTTAACAATTCACAGACTTGCTATGCTATGAGCAATTAAATTAGAATATCTGGGTGTGGGTCCTGGCACTGATATTTCTTTAATTCCACCAGATCATCCATTGCTCAATAGAGAGCTCCTGTTCTAAATAATAAATAACCTTTCTTTGACTACATGTCTATGTATTCAATCATACTGAAAACTATCATCACATAAAATGGTGATCAATTCAAGCTACTGGATTTTTCTAGGTAGTTGTAGTTCAGCAGGAAGTGAGAAAGGCGATCTTTCTTTCCCCTCTGACTAGAATTTAACATGTATATGTGCTGGAAATTACAGAATAATGAGTTCCTTGTCTATGGACTCTATGTATAATTGAGAAAGGCCATGCTCTGTCAGCTTCCCCAAAGGGGAATACAATTATTTTCCAATGTCATTAGGATTAGTGTGTTGCAAGGTTATGGGAGAATCTTCCTCATGCTTTGTGGGATTCAATCCATTTCATTCCATCACCCCCCCCAAAGCAGCTATGAATTTGATCATTCCTCACATACTGTTCCACAAAGAAAAGTTGCCCACCCCTGGCTATTGACTCTATTGTTACTTCTGGCCATGCATCAAAACAGACTGAGATTTTGCCATTGTTTAACAACTAGTTACTGATTACTTCTGATTGCTCCTTTTTATGGTTGATAGAAAGCAGTCATAAACAGGTTCCTTTCACCTACCAACTTTCCTGATTTTTCAGCTATATCTGCCATTTTTGTAATTAGAACTTTTTCTTAGTTGTATCTTAACAATAACATATATTTGGCTTATAGCTGTGGTTTTAAGTATTAAATCATGAATATGATCATCTGATAAAAATTATAGTTTATTTCAATCTGGAATTTAAACCAGATTATAGTAATTTATATAGTATTTCAAACTTTTAATTTTAAGAATTAATTTCAATATTTGCATTGATTTTGGTAATTACATATAAACTTAACTGATTTTAATATTCACCATCAGATTTTTTTTCTCTTCTGCAATTTCATGATTCATAAATTACAATCCATTTTTATATACTCAAAAAATGTTTTCAGGAGACATTAAAACTCGTTATTTTCTGATTCCTTATTAGACAAAAAAAATCTGTTTTTGTGGTAATCAGATGAGACCTTAGTTGCTTCTATTCAAAACAAAAATATTATTCTATTGTCATTATGCATTGACTACAGGAAGTCAGAGTGGTTTCTTTTGAAGTAATAAGATATTAAACACTTCTCCCTGATGCTTAAATTTTAATATTTTATGTTTTTATTTTTACCATTTAACTAGGATGAAATTTTGCATAAGATTGATCTCATTTTAAAATGTGGTAAAATCTAACTGACATATATCCACATTATTTTAGCACCTAAATATTTCCCTCCACTTTAACCATGTTTTTATTTCTGTTTTATTTCCCTACACATTTTAGATTTATCTGTACATATGTTTTATCTTGTCACTTTTCAACAAATTTACTAATAAATAATTTATATACAATTTAAAATATTTCTTCAAAGAGTTCAATGAGTTATGCCAAATGGGTATACCTGTGTAAACATTACACAGTCAAAACACAGGATATTTTTTTCCACCCAAAAGTTCCCTCATACTTATTTGCATTAGATGCCTGCTAACCGAGGCCATAGTGGTCATTTCTGTGTTTCTGTCACTATGAATTAGTTCTGCCTACTCTGGAACCTCACACAACAATTCATGCAGTTAGTTCTGTATTGTATCTGGCTTTTCTTGACCAACATACTGCTGCCATTTGAATTTTCATAAACATTTTTCTTTATTTTATTTTATTTTATTTTATTTCTTTTCAGTGTTCCAGAATTCATTGTTTATGCACCACACTCAGTCCTCCATGTAATATGTGCCCTCTATAGTACCCACCACCAGACTCACCCGATTCCTAAACATCTTTCTTAACTGTTTCCTTTCTCAGCCTATTCTCTCTGCATCATGCTATTGCCTTGCATATTCTTCACATTATTCTATCTCATCTGTGCCTCCTCCCTTTTATCCTTTTAATTCTTTCTCAGAGTCTCAATGTAAAATTTAATTTTGTCCATGTCTTTAGGTTCTGTAGCAAATATGTATTTTAGAAATGCTATTTATCTTTAAGAATCATATTCATGTTTATTTTGTGCTGCCTATTTTTTTTCATCTAGATCTAATAAAATTAGTTCACCTAACATTAACATTTTGAATGTTAATTCAAACTAAGACATAGTCATTTTTCATCATTGTTAAGACTTAATTTCTGCATTTAACCTGTCTCCACATTAAGTCTAATTTGTGCTGGTAAAATCTCCCATATCTGAATGATTAGAGGTTATTTATATTTTCCAACCTAATTTCTATTATTACCATGCCTTCCTGTAGAGCAACTTGGCCAAATCACAGAGGAAATTGCTGGTATCTCTACCTCTTATCTTTGTTTCAATACCTGGCAATTAAATTTCAAAAGCTATGCCTCCCACAAAACTATTACTTACGTCTTCCCACACTCCTTTCTTCCTAGTTCCCCTCTGATAAAGTTTCTAAATTTGGGAAACATAAACTTCAGTTAGATAATACAGTATTTGGAGTCCAGGGGAAAAGATGAGGTTAAAGTCACTCAAAACACAAGCATGTGGGATGTCTGGGTGGTTCAGTTGGTTAAATGGCCGACTCTTGATTTCCACTCAGGTCATGATCTGGTCATGGGATGGAGCCCCACATGGTCCCCCATGCTCAGCAGAAAGTCTGCTTGAGATTCTCTCCCTCTTCCTCACCCTCCCCTTCTCCCCACCTTGCATGCATGTGCACTCTCTCTCTCTCAAATAAATAAGTAGATCATTTTTTTAAAGGCTATATTTTATGGAAGTTAGGAGTAAATATTGAAGTATAGGTAACTCAGATATTTACTTGCATATCTATATAATAATATATTAAAAAATTTAAACACCACCATGCTTTAGAAAGCAAATGTCTTTATATTGGAACTCATGATTTTTTTTTTCTGTACCTGATTATTTTTTCTTTCCTGATTTGGTTCTTTTTTTTTCCTTCATATTTTTTTTTTAAAGATTTTATTTATTTATTTGACAGAGAGAAATCACAAGTAGACGGAGAGGCAGGCAGAGAGAGAGAGGAAGGGAAGCAGGCTCCCGGCTGAGCAGAGAGCCCGACGCGGGACTTGATCCCAGGATCCCGAGATCATGACCTGAGCCGAATGCAGCGGCTTAACCCACTGAGCCACCCAGGCAGCCTTCCTTCATATTTCTATAATGATTCTTTTCCAGCTAAGATATTTTTCCATATAAGTCTTAGAAATATTTTGAAGTAGGAAAACATGCCTTGTGAATTCTGTTTTAATGTCTATATGCAGAAAGTCTAATTATATCTATCCATTCTGAGTAAAACATATTATTGAATCTTTCTCAGTCAAACGTCTCAGATATGGTTGTTATTTCTTGGTAACAGAGTTGAATTATGAGCACACTTAAGTTATTTCTACTTCTAAATAGCAAATTCAAATTACATATAATGTCACACACAGTAATTACTTGTTAGTACTTAAAATATAAAATTTAAAAGGAAATAATAAAAGGTCTTTTGAAATAAAGGAGATCAGTCAATGTTCTCTGTTTGTATTAAATGGACACTATAAATGAAATAATACAATCTCAAGTACCCATTTGTATGCAAAAAACTGATTTGTATGCACACACTACTCTTCTTCATGGGAAAGATTTCTTAATGAGCAGGGGTCAAAGCAATTTCCAATTTCCAATTTCCAATTTCCAATTAACCTTTACAAAAAACATGAAACTCAAAATAAACTTTTTCTGAATATTAAGACAATATCATTGATAATTTGAAGAAGTGCTGCAGTGATGAAAAACTATTAAGACACAAGGTAAAATCTGAACTCCTTTTTTAAAAGAACAGAATCTAAAAGAAATTCAATTTTGATTTATTTAGCAAGAAGTATTCTTTTTATTATGAAGCAGTTCCCTTTTCTGCCTATAGAAACATTAGAGAACTAATATATGATATATGCTAAAGAGTTAATATATAACATTATTAGATGAGATTCTACACTGTCTTTAAGAATTGTATAACTACATTATGAGGAGGAAAAAATTAACATTCAAGGGCCAGAATAAATTTTTACTGTTCTTGAAAAAGTTTACAGTAGATTTAACTAGGTGTCATTATTTTGTATTTCCATAGTGACTTAAGTATCTCCTTCAGTGACACATTACCTTCTTAATTAATGGTTTAACTGCTACCAGACTATAAATCTATAACAGGACTTTAGGGTTTTTAACTTTTACTTACAAAGGGCCAATGAATTTGGTGTATGTTTTAATTCTTGATAACAGTGCACACTGCCTCTAGTTAGGTCAGGAGTTATAGATATTCTATGGTCTATTGTCTATGCGTGTCTAGTGTAATATCTGTTTGACTATTATATCACTCTTTAAAATGATCCAAAGTGTAGTTCAGATGAGAAAAACTATCAGCTATTTTATTCTTATTAATATCAGTTTTCACATTACACTTGTCCTTTTTATCAAAATATGTTCCTGAAATTTAATTTCTTATATAATGCAGCTGAAGTTTTTTCTTTGTTAAGTTTAAACTCCAAACTTATACCAGGAATAAAAAAGAAGACATACAAAAGAATTTCAAATTCAGTTTCACTTCTACCAGAGCTATTCAAGACCAGGCACAGGGTGAAGACGTGTGATAGAAAAGGGTGTGTTATTAGACCACTGAATCTTTTAAGGAAATGTGAGGTTTTGAAAAAAAATAAGGAGCCATATCAAGAGAACTCAGACAAAATTGAAGTCCATCAGACTGGGTTGTTTTCTTTAATTTTCTTTGACATGCAAGTTATTTCCTTGTGCCCGTTTGGTATTTGCAGCTACAGTGATTATAGATACAAATGGCTCAATCGAGAGTACTAGTTAAACTCCAAGAAGCTCAAGTTCTCCTTAATCCACTATGAACTAGAAGTGAGGATTTTAGGCCATTAAATTAAAGACTCTGGAACAACATTCATTCAGATTCATGGGCTGCATTTATCAATTTTTTCTCTAAACAAGATTCTCTTGGATAAAAGCAGCTAAATAAAAAATGCATAAACAAATACCTCTCTAAAAACCAGATTAAGGAAGTTCACCTACGAAACTACAGTTTTGACTTAGAATAATAATGTACTCTAAAATATGTCATGATCTTTTATCTCAATTTAGATAACTTTCTCTATGCTGTTTCATTTATTATAGTAACAAGAATTACAGAAATGTAACTTTTCGTAGGGCAGGCTATTTAAGGAAAAATTTCAATATGTGAAAGTATGTCAGTTGAGTCTATCTACTGAAGCTTTTTACAATGCCCATGATGGTGTTCTTGCCTTAGTCCCAACAGTTACTGAGGCCAAGACATACAATTTGAGTAATTTAAGGAATATTTCCATATCCCACAAATGATTTCTCCTGAAGGTTTTTCTATCCCTGAAATTCATAAGAATTTATTTAGATTCATAACTAGCACAGATGTCTAGTGGCTTGTCATCAAGTATTAGGTGAATGAATTAAGCAAATATTACACGAGGTAAAACATTACTATACTCTCGATTATTAGCTCAATTCAAGAGTTTTCATCAGGTACCTATGAGAAGAAAGTGTATATCAGACGATCACGAATGTCTGGGTGGAGGCAAGTAGATTAAAGAAACTGAAACACCAAAATCTTGAAGGGACCAGGGAGTCGTCAAGCCTGCAGCATCAATGAAAAGGTTCATATTTTCAAAAGTCAAGAAAGGGGTTTAAAAACCAATAGATTAGTACGAAGATAAATTCAAAATTTTAACTTAAATTAATATTTGCCATCCATAAGTGTTTGTAGACTGCATTCTATTAAAAAAAAAAATCCCCCAATTCCAGCTCAGTACCTAAATTTCAGGGAAATTCATAGAAAAGTAATTTGACAGATTGTGAAAATGGAGGATTTGAGGAGTACCACTGCAAGGCAGGCCTCTGCATATATTCTACCTAACAAAATACGTCTGGAATAATCATTTCTGGTAATTTCTAAGGTAAGGAATATATGTAGGCCCAGAGTGGAAGTTCAAGGGTATTCTGTATACCTTATAGGCACAACTATTTGAAGTGCCTTCTCCAAAGTTAGCCATAAAAGATTTTGAGGTAATCTATTGGCCTTATCACTTTACAGCCTCGCAAATGGCAATAAAAAAAAGGCAAAAAATAAAAGAATAAAGGAATTTTAAAAAAAAACAATAAAATCACTGTATCTATCATCCATTTATCTATATCTGTATAGATAACACATAATCTAACTACCTATTGCTGAGCAACAAACCACCCCCAAACTTAACAGTTGAAAACAATAAGCATTTATTATATCACAATTTCTAGGAGTCAAGAATTCTCACAAGGCACAAATTAAACAAGTACTTCTAGTTCAAGAACCCATAAAACTGACAGACAAGCTGCAGTCTTATGTGAAAGCTCAATCCGGGAGGGTCCACTTCTAAATTTGTTAGAGGCAGTTAGTTAGAATGCCTGGAGGACAGCAAAGGGGAAGTCATAGCCAGCTCCTGGGAAAGTCAGAGGCCTGTCCTGACTTTCAAAACCGCAAGAAGCAAAATCAAACCGGACAAGCCTGAAATGGTGAATACGATGTCAGGAAACCCCTGACGAAATAAAAGAAAGAAAAGGCATGAAACACTGCTTCCAAGAGATCCCGGTCTCAAGTTATACTACCTCTTAGTTAAAAACTCTCAATAAAAGATAAAAACCCAGACCCAAACATGGAGCTCTCTCTCTTGAGTGACCCTCTCTCACATCTCAAGAGTGTACTTTCACTTTAATAAACTTTCTTGCTTATACTGCCTATCTGCTGTGTTGTATCTGTCTTTGAATTATTTCTCATAAAAAGAAACATCTTTTACATGGGCTGGGTGAAGGCCTCAGGGTTTGAGGTCTCCTTACCACCCAGCAATAAACTCACACACATGACAACTGGTAGTTCTTAGGTCCTCTCTGGCTACTGGCTGTAGACATCAATTCTTTGTCATACTGGTCTCTCTGTAGGGTTGCATATAACCTGGCAGTTTACTTCCCCAAGAATTTGGAATTCAGGAAAGATTGAGAAATGAGTCTCTCAAGGCAGAAACAAGAGTCTTTTGTATTACCTAATCTGAGAATTAACATTCCATAACATCTACAATATTCTGTTCTTTAGAAATGAGTTAATAAAACCACATGCAGCCCATGGTCAAAAGAAAGGGCTAATACAAGGGCATAAATATCAGGAAATGGAGATACTCCTTGCCATATTCACACATAATAGCATAAAATGAACTATTGGACTATTATTTATTTTATTTTTTAAAAGGGTCATTTAATTGGCTAACAGAAACTTGAAAAAAGGTTCATCATCATTAGCCATCAGGGAAATTCAAATCAAAACCACGCTGAGATACCAACTTATACCAGTTAGAATGGCCAAAATCAATAAGACAGGAAACAACAAGTGTTGGAGGGGATGTGGAGAAAGGGGAACCCTCTTACACTGTCGGTGGGAATGCAAGTTAGTACAGCCACTTTGGAAAACAGTGTGGAGATTCCTTAAGAAATTAGAAAAGGAGATACCCTATGACCCTGCAATTGCACTGGGTATTTACCCCAAAGATACACACGTAGTGAAAAGAAGGGCCACCTGTACCCCAATGTTCATAGCAGTAATGGTCATGATCACCAACTGTGGAAAGAACCAAGGTGCCCTTCAATGGACAAATGGATGAGGAAGATACAGTCCATATATACAATGGAGTATTATGCCTCCATCAGAAAGGATGAATACCCAACTTTTGTATCAACATGGATGGGACTGGAAGACATTATGCTGAGTGAAATAAGTCAAGCAGAGAGAGTAAATTATCATATGATTTCACTTCCTTGTGGAGCATAACAAATAGCATGGAGGACATGGGGAGATGGAGAGGAGAAGTGAATTGGGGGAAATCAGAGGGGAAGATGAACCATGAGAGACTGTGGCCTCTGAGAAACAAATTGTGGGTTTTGGAGGGGAAGAGTGTGGGGGGGTTGGGTGAGCCTGGTGGTGGGTATTAAGGAGGGCACGTATTGCACGGAGCACAGGGTGTGGTGCATAAGCAATGAATTTTAGAACACACACATATGCAAGTTAATTTTTTTTAAAAGATTCATTTAATTTTGCAGGGGGGGCGGTGCAGAAGGAGAGGGAGAGAGAGAATCCCAAGCAGACTCTCTACTGAGCATTGAGGCCAACACAGGGCTTGATTTCAGGACCCTGAAATCATGACCTGAGCTGAAATCAAGAGTTAGAGACTTAACAGGCTAAGCCATCCAGGCGCTTTATCATTAAAATCATAATCATACCTTTGTTACATGGGCTTTTATGTCTTAAAGACTAAAGGAAGTGAACAACAAATATGGATTTTTGAAGAAAAAAACTGCTTTGGGGGTCTAGAAATATTTTTACCTTTTTTTTTTCCTGCTCATTTCTAGGATTCCTTGAAAAAATCTGCACGTGTGAAGAGTGCGACATAGTGCAATCAGAGCGTTTTATCATGGCTTTCAGAAAGAAATTACCTCTAAATTATGCAAATTGCCCTAATCAACTGGATAAATATGAGTGTGAACAAAACGTAAAGTGTTGTTGAAAATTCATTGATATGCATGTTATCATATTCATCATTCTTATTGTTAGTCAACGGCCTGTGAGAGCCCCAGGAAAATACGGGTTTCCTGTTTCAATTTCTCTACTCTCCTATTTATCTATGCTTTGTTGTTTTATTATTGTTACTGTCAGTCAATTTGACAACAAAGTATATAAAGTCATGAAAAAATAAGTGGGTGTAATATTGTTTGTTGACTGATTATGTGAAGAAGCAGTTTGATAATTTTTATAGTTTTTCAGTTTAATTGACAAAGAAATTGATGTAACTTTCTGGGGAATTTTTATATTAAAAACAGAAACACATAAACAGAAACATTTTTTAAAGGAAAAAATATGCTCTAAACCAGAAATCTAAATATTAGTTAAAAATTACTTTTGAGATGGTGAAAATATACTGACTAAAGTCATGGATAGGGAAAATATTATTTTGTCTATGATTGCACAAAAGTAATCATTGGAATTAGAAAGGATTTTATGCTTAGTTTTAGGCACAGTTACCTTCAAATGAAGAAGAATGTGAAGTTCTTGAGAGCAAGATTGCAAAAATGTTATTTATGAAACAACCTCCATCCCATTTTAAAGTTGTGTTTTATCCAAAAATATACCCTGAAATAATGGTTGATTCTAACATTGATTTTTAAATGCCCCTTTCAGAAAGCATCTAACTCTATTTCTGTGAGAGAAATTTTATTTTCTGAATTTCACATGTTGATTTTTCCATTTTTTAACTTAATGTTTTTATACAAAAACATTTTATTTTATACAAAATTTGCTTTATACAAAAAGCAAAATTCTCACAAGTATGTATTTTCTTATAAAACTCAAAACTCCCAAATCTTTAGTCATTTCTCATGGAAACTATTTCACAATTTATTCTCTTCCTATCTAATTACCCATAGCACATCATTAGAATTAACATGTTTTAAATATCCGTAGGGAAACATAATATTCAATACAGACTTTGAAGTTTACAAGGTTTGCACACATTCATGGCCCTGAAAGAGAATTCTAACTGCATTTAGAATTCTAATAGATATAGTCTTATATAAGGTTAGCATGCTGACGATATTCTACATGTTGCAGTAATCAGGGAATAGAAGGACTATAAGGTCAAGAGGTAAACTTGAAATAGAGAAGAAAAATGAGGCCGGAGACAATTTATTAATGGCTCTCAGGTATCGATGTGGCTGGCTTAAAAATCATGTTACTTCTACCAGGGCTATGCACTTCCTACATAACAAAATTACTTCTCTTTTTGGCAAAAGCTTTCAAATATGTGTCTTCCATGAAGAAACCATCATGTGCTACTATTACAACTCATATATCACACAGGCTGACAGTATATTCAGAGATAAGGCCCTTATTCAGCAAATTTTGCCCAGACCTCAGCACTGTATAAATTACCTGTGTATCTGAAAATTATTAGTATTGGGTCTATTTCTTGGGAGTGTGTCCTTTATATAGTTTTTGATAAAGTACTCAACTTGAGAATAGTCTTTTTTCCCCTAGTTTGAGGTTTAAGTTGCATATTTCAGTTACTAATATAATAAAGCAAGTAAGTAGATGACATTTTAGAAGATAAAATTTTTATATATAACGTAATCATACACAGAAACATTTTCTTTCTCTTTCTGAAACTTTATCAGACATAATGCAATAATTTAGGAAGACAAGAAATAGCAATGTAAGATGAAAAGAGAAACTTATAAAGCAGAATTTATAAAATATTGCATATTTTCAGTTGGTTCATGAGTACGACATACTTCCTGTTATTTGAATAATTTAAAAATTGAATCAGAAGAGACGTGATAAAAATACCCTGGTTGACTTATTCATTCAGCAATTTGCAGTTACCCAGCAGCATTTAGCAAGTGCTTCCTTTCATTCTGTGTTGTCTGAAACCGACTGGAAGAATAAAAGTGTTTGCAGGCTTAGTGTTTGACATAAGGAGCCAATCAAGATTATTTTTGACTGGGGCACCTGGGTGGCTCAGTGGGTTGAGGCCTCTGCCTTTGGCTCAGGTCATGATCTCAGGGTCCTGGGATGGAGCCCCGCATCGGGCTCTCTGCTCAACAGGGAGCCTGCTTCCTCCCCTCTCTCTCTGCCTGCCTCTCTGCCTACTTGTGATCTCTGTCAAATAAATGAATAAAATCTTTAAAAAAAAAAAAAAAAGATTGTTTTTGACCTATGACACATCCCAAATCTGGAGACTAGTCACATGGGACCCCAAGCAACCAGGGCTGTCTTCTCCTCTTCTCCGAGACATAGCCTGCTCTGTTCTCGGTCTTAAGCACTGACGTGAAGCCTAGGATCTCAAGAGTCCCCACAGTGGTTTCAAGACTCTGACCTTGGTTTCTACTGGTAGGGCACTGGCCCACACCTTTCCTGCCTGACCCAGTAAGCTTGTGGGAAGTGTTGTGCCCAATTGTTAGCAGCATGTTCTCCCCTAACTACCATGGGTACCTTCAGCCATGCAGCCCAGAAAATACAAATTAGTTAAAACAAACAAAAATAAAACAAACAAGAATACACAAATTAAACAACCACCCAGTCAGCCTTGAAAGCAGGAAGCTATTAGTAGGGATGTGACAGGAGGTAGTGGCGCTAATTATCTACATCCTTCTAGGAACAAAGACCATGTTGGTCTTAGAGAGGCACTCACATTCTGGAGATCCTCAGGAGGGGGTTGGTGGCTGGCTGGAGTTGTGATGTGAGTGGCAGTTCTCGGTTCAAGCTCGGGCTTTTATTGGACTTCGTCTCTACAGCTCATTTCAAGAGGAAAGCAAGCTGAATGAGGTCTCACGACATCATTGGATAAGAAGAATGTAATTGTGGTCCCTGCTTTTCTGTCTAGACTGTCTATCCTTCTACCCTTAGAAATGGCTTTCTTTCAGATTATCACGGGCAGGAAAGGGAGGAAACACTGACTCACTCTTGACCGGTGTTTTTAGACATAAACATGACTCACTTTAAGCAAGGGACTATTTTGGATCACTATTGCTTTATATTACCTTACTAGTAACAAACCAAAGACTGAAAACCTATAGTGACCATTTTTAAAATCTGCTTTCTGAACTCAATAGGATATTCAAAACTAAAGATTTTTAAACTTCTCATGATTACACTCACCTGAAATGTGTATTGCTTTGGTGTTTTGAAGTATGTTTGGTCTCAATTCTAAATAATGATTCCAACAGATAAACTACATAATTTGGCATGTTTTCATCTGTAATTCTGAAGTAATTCCTTATATAGTTGCTGCATTAGGTGAGATAATGTATGTCAAATGCTTCGCACGGTGACTGATATAAATGCTCATTGCATGCTTGTTTTGATCCTAAATGATAACTAAAAGAGATCATTTAAGGAATCTCTCTGAACACACATTGATTTAAATTTTAATATATGTGCACATGAAAAGCCCACACACTTTAACTCTCTGAAAAACCTCAATTGCATATTAAGAAAGTAGCTCCCAGTTTTTGCTATAGAAAGTTGGCACTCCTGAGGCTGTATTTGGACCCATGTTAACGTGCTGCCTGAATGTCTATGCCCTCTGCAAGGGAAGGCAAGGTGAAGAGGCATTTTTCAGTGCTCCAAACCTCAGAAAGTCCCGACTGGACTGTCAGGCTTGTCTTTACTAAGAGGGAAAATGGCAAGATGGTGTACACGTCATCTAACAGAGCACTTTATCTTAGGACAGTCACAGTGTTCAACCGTAAATCCTTCCTCATCCGTTCAACAGCAAACATGCAGTTCCCTGTAGCTCAGCAGAGAAAAGAAAAATAACATTCATCATTTTCCCCAAGTGCAGGTTCTATCTGGTAGGAATTGCAACCTATAAGAAACTCATCTTTGATGAACCTGACCGGTCTTGCTTGGAATTATTTTTGGTCAGAGGGGGGCTTTCTTACACATTTATCTGAATAATTCCCCTCTTGTTTATGCCATTAACTTTAGGACAAAATCACTTTACATACCAAAAAAAAAAAAATTTTACTCTGCACCATATAAATGATTTGTATTTATTTTTTATATTTGTTGATTGCTCTCTAAAGTTTCATTTCTGGAGCTAAGATTTTGCAAAACTTCAGACTTGGTCAGAAGCAAAACTGTTTTTGAAGGCCTTGGGCATTATAGATATTTGGAGGACATTCATAGCAAACTTTGAATAAAAACAAACACATGAATTCTAAAAATGCAGAGCTAAGATTGAGAGAGAAAAAATATTTTCCTTCTGAAAAACAATAAAATCAGATGGGACTACTCTCCGAAGAAAAGTAAGGTTCATGTGTATCTCTTTGCCTGCTTGCTCGTTTTTTTTTTTTTTTTGGTCCACGTTTAGGAAAAAACCAGAAATAAAGAGGAGAGGAAAAAATAAAACAATATGAAGTCAGAGAAAGAGGCAAACCATAAGAGGCTCTTAAGCATAGGAAACAAAATGAGGGTTGCTGGAAGGGTAGGGGGATGGGGTAACTGAGGGACGGACATTAAGGTGGGCACATGATGTCACATTAGCACTGGGCATTATATGAGCTAATGAATCACTGACCTTTACCTCTGAAACTAATAATTCACTATCTGTTAATTAACTGAATTTGAATTTATTAAAAAAAAAAGATGAGTAAACTCACTTTTAGAACAACGTAGGGATTAGAATCAATGATGTTAAACTAGTATCTTCCCTTTAATTAAATACCTCATGTAAAGTAATATTTTCCAACTGAAAACTGAAGATCCTATGAGAAATTCCTATTTTTCAAGGATATCAGAGATACCTATCATAGTCAGACGCTGGTCACACAGCCAGCCAGCACTGAGTCGCTCAGCCCTTAGTGCTGGGGTTTCACTTCCTATTGTCACCATGACATGCTTCTGACACATGCCCTTACAGTCCTTCTCGGGCTGTACTTCACTTGTTTTCAAGCAATCTTTCTTTCTCAAGCTCTTCTAGTTATCTACGTTTTCTAATATTCTCAAATAATTACTGACACCAATTGTCATTATTTCATGGCTTCATGCTCATTATTTAATCCAATTCAATATTAAACAGCTTCAGTAATTAGCATCTAAGTACCAAATACACTGAAAGATTTTCAGGATTTTCATATTTAATATGGAACTACTCCATCCCTGAAAACGATTTTTGCCATGGTTCTCATTTTCTTATCCAGATGTCTGATTTCCTTGTTCCTTTATACTCTGTGCTTTACGCCTTAAATGTGCTCGAGTTCTACCCTCGTTTCATTGTCTAAATACATGCATATACATATATACACATATACCTACAAACACACTCCTAGAGGCTAGAGCTCCAATACAGAGTGAAAAAAGTCCAAGGAGGCTCCGGTATAAATTTCAAAGGAGAAAAAATGGGATAGTCCCTTTAAACCTAAAGACCTGGAATTACCCTGAACGTGGTTTATTAGCTGGTGAAATCCAAGTTTGACAGTTAAATAGGCGCTGTGCTGGTTGGAGGTGGTCAGCTGTGCACATGTTGTGACTATTTTGAAATTATGGCACTCAGGTGCCTCTGCTGAGTAGGGGGTAGCTCTGGGAATTAGGCTGCTCAATCGTGAACACATTGTTGTCAGAGGACCGTAGGAGGGCCAGGCATCACATTAAAATCATTCTCTATAAACAGTATTATATTTTCCCTTGGGCTCAAATAACATACCATTTTGAACTCTACCAAATCTATATTCATACCCTAATCATTTCCTATGTGGTAGAGATCAGAAGTCCTAACTCTCTGCAGGACACATCTATCAGAAATTCATAGATGATAGTGTCCAGAATTGAGCTAAACTTTTACCTTTTTAACTCCATTGTTTTTAAAGCCGTGGTATCTTAAACCATTGTGCTATAAGGATGGAGGTCTCAGTGATTCGTCCTACGTAACTGACCATCCCTGACCTAAAGAATGTTGTGCCGTATGAGTGACCTCAGGAGCCTGCTTAGTCGACATTGGCTGGCCTCCAGGTCAGAACTGCCCTTCTATGCTAAGAGCTCTAAATTTTGCCTCACATCCCCTCTGGTTCGAGGCTGAGCCGGCCCCCCAGGGTGGAATCTGGGAGGGGAGACGAGCACACCTATCCCAGGCTCCTTGAAGATGTAAAGACAAGGTAACATAGGAACACAGCTCACATCCAGGCAAATCAATGTTTAATTTCAGACCCCATCATTTGCCCAATAAATATAGCCCTTCGTGGGGGGGGGGTGGTGTTGACTAGGTGGCTCAGCCGTTTAGCGTTTACCTGTAGCTCAGGTCATGATCCCAGGGTTCTGGGATGGAGCCCAGCACTGGGCTTCCTGCTCTGTAAGAAGCTGCTTCTCCCTCCCCAACCCTTGTTTGTGTTCCTTCTCTAAGCTGTGTCTGTCAAATAAATAAATAAAACCTTAAAAAAAATATATGGCCCTTATGGGAAATGGTCAGCTGGAAGTCTCACCAGAGGAGAGGAGAGGGTGCTCTGCCCAGGCCCCTCAGTCAGGACCCCAGCCTGGCTCTGTCCACGGGGCTTTCCCGGCTAATGAGGCTGATGTTGAAAGTGCCCGATTTGACATAACTCTGTCTTTTTCTCCTTTTTAGTGCTTACCATTGCCCTCAGCTATGTGCAGATTTCCCTTCTATTCTTTCTGTTTCCACTAGGTTTTTACTTTATAATACCAATAAAGTGCTTTTCCCCCTTCAAAACCAAAAACATAGCAGTTGTGAGTCTTTTCTTTAGAACAACCATGTAATACAGTTTTGTTTTGTTTTTTTAACTTACCTTTATTGAGTCATAATTTTCATGGAATATGAAGACCAATTTTAAGAGTAGAGTTCTATGCGTTTTGACAAATATATATAAATGAGTGTGTGACCATCACCATACATAAGATTTAATGTATTTCTATCACACCAAAAGTCACGTATGCATATACTCCCAATCCTCTGACACCAGAAAAACACTGAAATCATTTGTTACTATATATTGGTTTCCTTATTTAAAATTTCATTTAAATGGACTCATATAATATGCACTGTTGGGTACCTTTGTGTTTTGTTCAGTGTTTTCGAAAGCCATATATGTAGATACGTGCATCGGTATCCTTTCCTTTCAACATGGAGAAGTACTCCGTTGTGTGCATATACTCTAACGTGTTCATCCATTCATCTGTTAAATGACAAAATAGCCAACTAGAGTGAAGCGGTTATGATCTCTTTCCAAGTCTTAGTGTAGATATATATATATATATTTTTTTTTTTTCATTTGTTTTGGGTCAATAGCTAGGACTGGAACTGGTAGATCAATACCACTCAGAGATATGTTTAACATTATAAAAGCTGACACTGTTTTCCAAAGCGATTTTATCATTTAACCTGCTGACTAGAAATATGTAAGAATCCCAGTTGTTTCGCCTCTCACTCCATATTTGTGACCAGCAGTCTTTTTAATTTCGCCTTTTGAGTGAGTGGGTCGTGATATCCTACAGTGTCTTTAACCTGCAATCACTGATGACTAATAATGTCGAGCTTAATTGAATTGTTATAAGTTCATACATCATTTTTGTGAATTGTCTTTTAAATTATTTTGCCAACCTAATGTTGAGATATAAGATCTCTTTACATATTCTGCATATAATTGTCTATTTTTCAGAGATTTTAATTTTTAATTTAGTAAACTTGAATTTCTCTTTTTTAAGTTTATTTTAATGTTATAGATGTGCTTTTGGTGTCTAGTATAAGCACTCTGATGTTCCACATTTCCTTTTCTTGCTAAAACTTCCAGGACAATGATGAAGAGACATGAGGAAGAAAACATGCTTGCCTTCTCATAATCTTAGGAGAAACGCATTCTGTCTTTCACCATATGACATATGTGGTAAGTATTTTATAGATGTTCTTTACCAACTTGAGGAGTTTTCTGAGAGTTTTTAATCATGAATCAGCATTGGATTTGGTCAAATTGTTTTTCTGCATCAAGTGATGTGATCATATTAGTTTGGCTGGTTCAGATGTTGGATTACAGTGATTCATTTCTTAATGTTAATGTGAGTTTCAAATAAATCCTACTTGGTCTAATGTATAATTCTGTTTATATGTGCTTGTGCTCTATTTGCTAATATTGTGTTGAGGGTTTCCATCTGTGTTCATAAAGAATATTACTTTGTTGGTTTTCTTATAATACCTTAATCTGGTTTTATTATTTTTTTAAACTTTTAAAGATTTATTTATGCATTAGAAAGAGAGAAAGGCCGAGAGAGAACGAAGGGGAGAAACTCCCAAGCAGACTCCATGCTGAGGGCAGAGCCCTATGCAGAGCTTCATCTCAAAACCCTGAGATCATAACCTGAGCCGAAATCAAGTCAGTGCTAACCGACTAAGCCACCCAGATGCCACTGGTTTTAGTATTAGGGTAGTACTGTCATAAAATGAGTTAGGAAGTGTTTCTCTTTTGTGGAAAAGACTGTGCAAAATTTGTATTGTTCCTCCTTTAACAATACAATCTGGTAGATTTCACCAGGGAAAACATGTGGACCTGGTGTTTTCTTTTTCCGACATCATATCTTTGTCAAAACTGACAGAAATTACAACTAAGTTTGCAACTTAAAAAAAAAATTGGGGGCATCTGGGTGGCTCAGAGGGTTAAGCCTCTGCCTTCGGCTTAGGTCATGATCTCAGGGTCCTAGGATGGAGCCCCACATCGGGCTCTCTGCTCCATGGGGAGCCTGCTTCCCTCTCTCTCTCTGCCTGCCTCTCTGCCTACTTGTGATCTCTCTCTCTCTCTGTGTCAAATAAATAAATAAAATCATTAACAAAGAAGTCACTTCAGATCTCTGGTGTCCAGGAAAGAATGCAGAGTGTATCAAGACAATCTAACTGTATCAAAACTGTATGAAATAATCTCACTAAAAGGGGTGGAAGAATAATCTCACTCAAGGTGCTGGGAGAAAATGTACTGACCTAAATAACTTAGGAAATGAGTGGAGTCTGGAGTTTTAAAACTGAAGTTAAAAGGAACTCTGTATAAATAGTGTACAGGGTTTTGTGCCAGCCATTCTGATGCTGCTATACATGTATACTGGAATTGAATCATGGACCAAATGGAAAGTAGATCAGATTTTTTACTGTTTCTCACTGTTGGAGTGGAAATTTACAGTTCAGCAAGGGGAGAAGTCTAGAACAATCCACGTGGTAACAGACCTGAACTGGAAATATTAGTAAGAACTCGTGTTTATCTTAACATCTTTATTGATGACTACATACACAAATAGTTATGTGTGTGTGTGTGTGTACAAAATACACCAAGATTAGTGTATTCACATGTATTTCTTTCCTCTAGAGGGTTAAAAAATGATACTCCATTACCAAAAAAGTACAACTGGTTCCCAGATCTTTGTTCCTAATTCCACTATCCACTAAAAGGAATTAGGGATCCTTGGAGAAATTGATGATTGTAGGTATGTGGCAAGAAATATATAGAGCATAGAGCATCTTTTACTGACAGAAAAAAAGGAAATACTAAAAATCAAACAAAGAAATATTGTTGGGTATGTGGTGGGACACTAGAGCCAACTAAAAGAGTTTCCAAGACCCAGAGGCAGAAAGATTAGAGCAAACAAAATAAACAGTATTAGATTATAACCCAAATTATAAAATAAATACTTGTGAATGATTATTTATATAATTAAATAATTGAATAAATTAATAAACGGGGTAAGAGACAAATTTTCCAAATAAAGAATTCCAAATCAATCATGCAGATACTCCATGCTGAAGAGTGAGGGTATAACTCCCTGTATTTCAAGTGTAGAAATGTAGTGACTTCCTTTTAAAGAGTACAGTATGAAAAGGGGAACAAACAAGAGTACCTTCAGGTAGAGAAATCTGACAAACACTATTTCAGCCAATATTCAGAACCAAAATCAACAGTCAAAAGTCATCTTCATAATATGCATCCCTGGTACAATGTAAGGAAACAGAACTTTAAAATGTGTGATTTCCTCCTTAAAATCCATACCTGAGTCTATCTGTGAGAAAAACACCAGATAATTCCAATAAAAAGTAGTCCTACAATATACCAGACTACCACTCCTCCAAACTGTCAAAGTCATCATAAATCAGAAAAGTCCGAGAAACTGTTGCAGCCATATGGAGCCTAAAAAAGACATGATAACTAAATATAACATGGCATCCTGAGTGAGATGCTGGAATAGAACAAAACTAAGGCAATATGAATAAACTATGGACTTTCTGTGATAATATATTAGTTGGCTTCATTAGCTGTAGTAAGTATACCACACTAAAATACATAATGTTAATAATAGGGCACAATGATTGCAGGCATATATGGGAATTACTGAACTATCTGCTCAGTTTTTCTAATAATAAAAACAGCATGGGATTAACTGGTTACTTTTAAGTAATATTGAATCAACATAATCAACATAAAAAAACTAGTGAATTTTAAAATGATACATGATACCTGAGACACTCCTCCAAAGAAGACATACAAATGGCTAATAGACACATGAAAAAATGTTCATCATCATTAGCCATCAGGGAGATTCAAATCAAAACCACATTGAGATATCACTTTACACCAGTTAGAATGGCCCAAATTCACAAGGCAGCAAATAACAAGTGTTGGAGAGAATGTGGAGAAAGGGGAGCCCTCGTACACTGTCGGTAGGAGTGCAAGTTGGTGCAGCCACTTTGGAAAACAGTGTGGAGATTCCTTAAGAAATTAGAAATAGAGCTACTCTATGACCCTGCAACTGCACTCCTGGGTATTTACTCCAAAGGTACAGATATCGTGAAAAGAAGGGCCATCTGTTCCCCGATGTTTATAGCAACAATGGCCACAGTCGCCAAACTGTGGAAAGAACCAAGATGCCCTTACGGACGAATGGAAAAGGAAGATATGGTCCATATACACTATGGAGTATTATGCCTCCATCAGAAAGGACGAATACCCAACTTTTGTAGCAACATGGACGGGACTGGAGGAGATTATGCTGAGTGAAATAAGTCAAGCAGAGAAAGTCAATTACCATATGGTTTCACTTATTTGTGGAGCATAACAAATAGCATGGAGGACAAGGGGAGATGGAGAAGAGAATTGAGTTGGGGGAAATTCGGAGGGGGAAACAAACCATGAGAGACTGTGGCCTCTGAGAAACAAACTGAGGGTTTTAAAGGGGAGGGAGCGGGGGGGGTTTAGGGGTTGGGTGGGCCTCCTGTATTAAGGAGCGCACGTATTGCATGGAGCACTGGGTGTGGTGCATAAACAATAAATTTTGGAACACTGAAAAAACAATAAAATTAAATTAATTTTTTTAAAAAATGATACATGTAGGGGCACCTGGGTGGCTTAGTCAGTTAAGCATCTGACTCTTGGTTTGGCTCAGCTCATGATCTCAGGGTCTTGAGATGAAGCCCCCTGTAGGAATCATGCTCAGTGGGGAGTCTGCTTGGAGATTCTCTTCCTCTGCTCCTTCCCCCACATGCTCACTCTCTCCTTCTCTCACTCTCTCTCTCATTTAAATAAATAAATCTTTTTTAAAATGATGCATGTATTAGATATTATAAAGCCTTTTTATTTAACAGACTGAAATATTTATCAAGGTTATTTTTTTTTCCATTGGTTGGTTACTACTAATATGGTTAATTCTTAAGGAATTGGTATGTATTTCACATTCTATATCTAATCACCTTTACCCCACAAGCCTGTATAATTATTAGACTAAAACATTAATCAGTGTTGCAGGCAAGCTTAGCATTCAGAGCTGTTACTGAAAGTTAATTAAAAAGAAATTAACAATAAAATTTTATTTAATACTATGTTAAAGTTACGGTCTGTAATTAAAATATGATTTGCAGAAAGAATAAAGAAGGAGGCTTTAAAAATAGCTAAAAATAATTTTCAGTCCTTCCACATATAATGTAAAGGTATAAACTGCTTTTATCCAAAGGTACAAATATAGTATGATTTTTTTGTTTGTTTCACTTGCATATAAAATCCATAGGGCACATCTTCTTTCTAAAACACACCATAATACATTTTATGAGCAATCAGGACACTTTCCAGATAGTTATTAGCATTCTGCAATTATTCAACTAGCTTCATGGAGGCTAACAGAAGCAACTTTTAGTTCTCAAGGCACAAATAACACATTTCAGTGTGCACATTTCATTTACAACAGAAGAGATCACAGAAAGCAGAACAAAATTTAATTAACAAAATTTATCACTATTGTATTAGTTTTCTAAAGCTGTCATAACAAAATATCACAAACTGGGTAGCTTACACAACAGAAATTTATTTTCTCACTATTCTAGATAAATCCGAAATGGAGGTATCAACAGGTCTGGTTTTTCCCGAGATCACTTACCTTGGCTTGCAGATAGCTGACCTCTAGATACTGTCACACTGGGATCAGGACATCAATATATGAACTATAGGGGGACACAATTAAATCCATAACATTTATCAAAAATGAAAATAAAAGTTTTGCCATTTTATGAATTAAACTAGATTAGATTGTAATATTAGTTTCATTGAGGAATTAAACAATGATTCCAATTTCATTTTGTTTTGTTAAGGTTTTACTTATCATCTAAATTCAAATGTTCAATCACCAAATAATTTTTCACATATCCACTCAAAGTAAAATGTTCTTTATTCATTAAACCTCTTTATTTCTCTACCATTGTTTTTTTGTTTTTGTTTTTTTTTTTTAAGAGAGGGGCAGGAGGAGGGGCAAAGGGAGAGTGAGAGAGAGAATCTTGAGCAAGCTCCATATCCAGTGTGGAGCCAGACTCAGGGCTCGATCTCACAACCCTGAGATCATAACCTGAGCTGAGATCAAGAATTGGATGCTTATCTGACTAGGCCACCCAGGTGACCCACTTTTCTACCGATCTGTCTGACCTTTTCTATCACAGTGCTTTTTATTCTAACATGTTTGTGATTTAAGATAAAGAATATAGATATTTATCCAGGTGGACATATTTTCCTTCTTCTTCTTCTTCTTCTTCTTCTTTAGTTAGAGAATACTTCATTTCAGAATATTACTTGAGGGGCACCTGGGTAGCTCAGTTGGTTAAGTGTCTGCCTTTATCTCAGATCATGATCCTGGAGTCCAGTGATCCAGCTCCACATCGTTCTCCCTGCTCAGAGGGGAGTCTGCTTCTCCCCCTGTCCCTCCCCTGATCATTCTTTCTCTCTCACTTTGTTCCTCTCAAATAAATAAATAAAATCTTTTAAAAAAAAAGTACTTGAAAGTATTAAAAGGATTAAAAGAAGTATTATTGAAAGTATTAAAGGGATACACAGTTCTAAAATCAAAAATTGAAATAGATGAGTTAGTCAGCTTCAATTTTTTGGCCACAGAAAATGCAAGATAAATAACATCAACATCATTAGCATCATCAACCATAACAACCATGTTTTTATATTTCTTATTCCTATTAGTCATATTTATTTTTTTAAGTTTTTATTTAAATTCTAGATAGTTAGCATTAGTGTTATATTAGTTTCAGGGGTACAATATACTGATTCCACAATTCCATACATCACCCAGTGCTCATCCCAGCAAGTGCAGTCCTTAATCCCCATCACCTATTTCACCCATCCCCCCATGCATTCCCTGATGGTGACTAACAGTTTGTTCTCTGTAGTTAAGAGTCTGTATCTTGGTTTGCCTCTGCCTTTCTCTTTGTTTTCCCCTTTGTTCATTAGTTCTGTTTCTTGCATTCCACACATGACTGAAATCACATGGCATTTGTCTTTCTCGGACTTATTTTGCTTAGCATTATACTCTCCAGCTCCATTCATGTAATTGCAAATGACAGGATTTCATTTTTTTGATGGCTGATTATAATTCCATCATATGAAGTGATCTATTCATCAGTTGATGGACATCTGGGTTCTTTCCATAAATTGTCCATTGTTGATAATGCTATTATAAACATCAGGGTCAATGTGTCCCTTCAAATTAGTATCTTTGTATTCTTTGGGTAAATACCTAGTAGTGCGATTGCTGATCATAGCAGTTTTCTCTTTAACTTTTTTTCTTTTTTTTAGATGAGGGAGGGGCAAAGGGAGAGGGAGAGAGGGAATCCCACGCAGGCTCCATTCACAGTACAGAGCCCAGCGCGGGGGTCATAGATGTCATCAGGTCAGACCTGAGGTGGAATCAAGAGCCTGACATTTAACCAACTGAGCTAGCCAGGTACCTCTACTTTTAACTTTCTGAGGAACCTCCATATTGTTTTCTAGTGTCTGCACCAGTTCCAACCAACAGTGCAAGAGGGTTCCCCTTATTCAAAATTAAAACTTCTACACAGCAGAGGAAACAATTAATGAAACTAAAAGGGAACCTTTGGAATGGGAGAAGATACTTGCTAATGGACATATCTAATAAAAGTTTAGTATCCCAAATATATAAGGATAGAAGTTATAAAGCTCAACACCAAAAAAATGAATAATCCAATTTTAAAATAAGAAGACATGAATAGACATTTTTAAAAAGAAAACATGTAGATAGCAAAGAGACACATGAAAAGATGCTCAACATCACTGATCATCAGGGAAATACAAATCAAAACTAAAGTGAGATATCACCTTACACCTGTCAGAATGGTTAAAATCAACAACACAAGAAACAACAGGTGTTAGCAAAGATGTGGAGAGAGGCTTCATATATTCTTGGAATGTCTCTGTCTATGCCAAAATTTTTCCAATATTATTTTCAAAATAGAGGGCACAAAATAATCAGCCTTTTCCTTGTATAACCAATTAAAAAGTATTATTATTAGTAGTAATAATAATAGCAGTAGTACTTATACTTTAGAAAAGTTTATTTCAATTTTAGAACTTATTATTGTAAATGTTAGGGTATGATTGTGGGAAAATTTTAGAATAGGTGCTATAATCTCAATATTTGTGTTTCTCAAAATTTCTATGTTAAAACTCTAAGGCCCCATGTAATGCATTAAGGGGCAGAGTCTTTGGGAGGTGCATAGGTCATGAGGGCAGAGGCCTCATGAATTAATTCCATGCCCTTATAAAAGCCTGAGAGATATCTATCTCTCTCACCCCTTCCACCATGTAAGGACACAGTGAAGCTGTGGCACTGCAAAAAAAGAGGGCTCTCAACAGAACCAACCCAACCATGCTGGCACCTTGCTCTTGGATTTCTCAGTGCCCAGAACTGTGTGAAAAAAATTTGTGTTGTTCATAAGCCACATAGTCTGTGATATTTTGTTACAGCAGTCTGTAGGGATGATCTAGTTATTTTTCATAGATTAATTACACTCTTGTCTCAAAATTTTTGTGCCTAAAAACTTAAATCTTCTTGGAATTGACAATTCTCTTACACCAGTTTGTTTTTGATGATTCATTATAGAGTGGATTATTATGACTGTATATCATGTTCATTGATGTGTTTTGTGTCAAATCAGTAACAAATTTAAATATTTTCCTATTGTTTACATATGATCCAACATTCATTATTCAAATGTATCTCTTGTCTTCAATGAATTATTGAGTTTTTTTATAATATAAAAGTGGTTTGCTTCTCAACTTCAAAATAATTCCCATTTCTTTTATTGTTGATTTTATCACTTCTGCTTTATATTTTCCCATTATATTTTTATATGAAAATTTCTGTCAGTTCTATGACAAATAAATGAAACAATGAAACAAAACGCTACCATTTATGTATATATAAATTATAATTCTTCAATTTCTCATTTATTTTATCAAAATACCAAATTCTTGCCAAGTTGATCTTAAAAATATTTTAGCTTTATCCACAACTTGAATAAACATTTTGCATCTCATTTGAATATGTGTTTCTCTTCCAAATCTTTAAAAATATAACTTTAAGTCTCTAAAATGCTGCCTTATGCATATTGCAAGATTTGAAGAACTTTATAACATGCAAACTATATCATTACATTTACCCATTAAAAATTCAACTTCAAGTGTGTTTAAAATACTTTTTCTATCGCTGAACTGAAAATTATACATAATTATTTCAAAATACCAAAGTAGTCAACAACTTTAGGAGCTGTGCATTTTCTTCAACAAGATTTAAGCAATGAGCTGTGCACAACACATATTATGCATGATTATTAAAGTTTTAAAAAGTGCATCATCCCTTTCTAATCACCTTTCAAAACAGTTTTTTTGACACTTGATTGGCAGAGAATATTGTTCAAAAGCAGGTTACAGTCACCAGAACTTGGGTGAATCGGTCACAGATAGTTTTCTTTAATGAAATTTTAAAAACCACTCATAGAGTCTTCTGTTAGATAATAGGTCTCCAACTGGTCAGAATTTTGTGCACAAAGTCATTTTATTGCTGATTTTTTTTTTGCTATATAAATTAATTTTGTATTTTTACATATTTTTTTATTAATTCTTAGGGACAAATAAATCCCTTTTTCTAATTTAATAGTTTTCCAAATGTTCATGCAATAATTTATCAGATTCAGCATTTATTTAAATTTTTGTTATCTGAAAACTATCACTTTTGGAAAAATCACTTTTTTGGAAAAAAATAAATACTGTTATTTTGCTATCAAAATAACAGTAATTACAGCAGTAACTATTTTTTAGACTTTCAAAATAATATTGAATGCTTTCTTTTATTCATTCTTAAAGATTTTGGTCTAGTGAATTATGCTTGATTAATGTATAATCCAAATAAGCACAATCTTCCATACTCTAAGGAGTCTTCCTATCTTTTGACAGTTCTTTCTATACTCATTTGGTCTGAAAAATCACCTGAAATACTGCCTGTCTTGTTAAAATCAGTTTACAATTTCCAATGGTAAAAAGACAGCCTCTTCAATGGGAAGAGGCTTTGGGAAAACTGGACAGAACATGCAGAAGAATGAAAATGAACTACTCTCTTACACCATAGACAAAAAATAAATTCAAAATGGAGGAAAGTCCTAAATGTGTGACATAAAACCATAAAAATCCTAGAGGAGAAAAGAGGCAGCAACCTCTTTAACCTTGGCTGTAGTAACATCTTACTAGACATGTTGCTAGAGGCAAGGGAAACAAAAGCAAAAATGAAATATCAGATTTCACCAAGATAAAAAGCTTCTACACAGTGAAGGGAACAAAACTAAAAGGCAAACTACCGAATGGGAGAAGATATTTGCAAATGACATATATAATAAAGGGTTAATATCTGAAATCTATAAAGACCATATCAAACTCAATACCCAAAAAACAAATAATCCAACTAAGAAATGGGCAGAAAACATGAATAGAAATTTTTCCAAAGAGATGTATGAAAAGATGGTTAACAAGACAAGATTCTCAACATCACTCATCTTCAGGGTCATACAAACCCAAACTACAGTGAGATATAATCTCACATTTGTCAGAATGGCTAAAATTAACAACAGAGAAGACAACAGATGTTGGCAAGGATGTGGAGAAAGGGGGAGCTTCGTATACTGTTGGTGGGAAAACAAAATATAGGGTAGCCACTCTAGAAAACAGTATGAAGATTCCTCAAAAAGTTAAAAATAGAACTACCCTATGATCCGGGAATTTCTCTATTAGATATTTACCCAAAGAATACAAAAATATGAATTTGAAGGGACACATGTACCTTGATGTTTATAGCAGCATTATCAACAATAGCCAAATTATGGAAAGAGCCCAAGTGTTCATCCACTGAGAAATGGATACAGATATAATTATATATAAATATACATATGTATATATATACATGTATATGCATACATATATACATACATACATATATGTATATACATATATACACATATATATACATGTATATACATGTATATATATATAAATACAATATTTCTCAGGCATCAAAAGAATGAAATCTTGCCATTTGCAATGACATGGATGGAGCTAGAGTGTATAAGCCTAAGTGAAATGTCAGTCAAGGAAAGACAAATATAGGATTTCACTCATATGTGGAATCTAAGAAACAAAACATGAACACAGGGGAAGAGGGGAAAAAGAAAAAAAAAGAGAGAGAGGGAGAAGCAAACCATAAAAGACTCAACTGTAGAGAACAAACAGGGTCACTAGAGGGGAGGTGGCCAGGTGATGGAATAAATGGGTGATGGCTATTAAGGAGGGAATTTTGGTGTTGATGAATCACTAAATTCTAGTCCTAAAACTAATATTACAGGATAAATTAATTAACTAGAATTTAAATAAAAATTTGAAAAAGAAAAGGAACAACATTTATTCCAAAAAATTTTAAACTGTTCAAAAAATTTTTAAAGAAGGCGTTTATAAACTCATTTTGGAAGTATATGTTTATTTTATTATTATTTATGTTTTTGAGATGCATCTCTCATTCACTGTATATCCTGTTGGAGGTCAAATTATAATCACTGATTTTAACAAACAAGGGATCTTTCATTAGATATACTGTTGATATAAATTATTATTCTTCATAACAGGCCATAATGAAAGAATATGCTACTTTTCAAAGTCAATACATTTTTCAAAATGAAGCTACTGCTAACATTTTTACATTCTCTATTAATTATAAAGTGAGCTTTTTATTTTTTTTGTTTAGTCTTAGTATCTGCATACAAAATTTTAAAAAATATTCTATTATTGTGTACAGTGTGTATATTTCTTTGTGTTTTTTTCATTCTCATGTATTTAGTCTTTATAGTCACTTGTGTTAAATAGGAATTTTTGCCACTTTCAGGGCCTGTCAGTCTTCTTTCCTCAAGGTTATATTCTATGTCATCTATTGAATCTGTTCTTCTTTCATATTAAAAAGTAGCCTGGGTGACGCAGTCAGCGAAGCTTCTGACTCTTGGTTTTGCTCAGATCATGGTCTTAGGATCCTGAGATCAAGCCTTGCATTAGGCTCTGCACTAGGCAAGGAGCCTGCCTAAGATTCCCCCTCTTTCTCTCCCTCTGCTCATAATCCTTTGCTTGTATATTCTCTCTCAAATAAAATAAAATAAATAAAATTAGATTAAATTTCAGTGATACATATAAGCAATCAAGTGAATAAAAAGTCAGGGTGTCTGGGTGGTTCAATTGGTTAAATGTCTGCCTTGGGCTCAGGTCATGATGCCAGGGTCCAGGGATCCAGCTCCACATCAGGCTCTCTGCTCCGTGGGGAGCCTGCTTCTCCCTCCGCCTCTGCCTACTTGTACTCTCTTTCTTTCTATGTCAAATAAAAAAATAAAACCCTTTAAAAACTTTTTAAAAATGAATAAAAAGTTGACACTAAGACTGTATGTACAACAGCTTACTAATTAATATGTGTAGGATTTTTTTAACTGTGAGGATTGCTCCTTCAAGTGATTTGTACTATGTTTATTATAATTTTGTGTGTTGGGTGCCTGGGTGGCTCAGTCAGTTAAGCATCTGCCTTTGGCTTTGGTTATGATCCTTGGGTCCTGGGATGTAGCTCCGTGTCTGGCACCGTACTCAGCAGGGAGTCTGCTTCTCCCTTTGCCTCAGCCCCACTCATGCTCTCAAATAAATAAATAAATAAATAAAATCTTTAAAAAAATAATAATTTTGTTAGTTGCTCCATGTAGAACCCTAGATAATTTTAAAATAATTCATCAGATATTAAAGACCAATTAAGTATGCTAAGATACATAAACCATGAACTTTCAATGACAGACTTAATGCCTAGTTGTATACTGCTGTGCATTATTCTATTAGTTGTATACCTAGTTGTATACTGCTGTGCATTATTCTATTAGTTGTATACCTAGTTGTATACTGCTGTGCATTATTCAATTATAAGCACCAGAATATTGGTGTTTTCTTCTGCATGATTCCACCAAAATTTTAGAGATTTTTTTGACATTATGCTATATATTATATTAATAAATACATTCCTATGAGAAGAAAAACTCGATTTTAACTAAACTTGTAACTTCTGCTTACAGTTTTATATGTCTGATGACAAAAAGGACTTTCCACAAAGTAGGATTTTTTTTCTCCTCCACCACCCACATCTTTTCCATATTTTATGTCATAAGACAAGTAATATTAGGAAAACAGCCTAACCTGCCCTGCATATTTTTGCCAGGAGTCTGGGTGAGTCTGTATTGTGTGTAAAGTATTTGTAGAAGTTATTCATATATCAGGATGCCTACAAGTAAACCAAATATACATGCAAAGTATTGGGAACTACACTAATATCTCTCATTGAATCAAACCATACATATGCAAAATCCCAATTCCACTTAACTATACCAAGTGAAGGCGCCACTTCAATCATACCTGACACAAAAAGTAACTGTGACAGAAGTCAGAAAGTGACAGGATAATAGTCTAACCAAAACACTTGGTTAATTTTACAAAAATATATGAACACTTTTTTCTCTGACTTGTTTTGCTTAGCATTATACTCTTTAGCTCCCACAGCAGATGTGGAATGAATGAACAAAGGGGAGAAAGAGAGAGCGAGAACCAAATCAAGAAACAGACTCTTAACTATAGAGAAAAATCTGACAGTTACCAGAAGGAAGAGGGGTGAGGGGTTGGATTAATTAGGTGATGGGGATTAAGGAAGGCACTTAATGAGCACTGGGTGTGATTCGGGACGTTGAATCACTATACTGTACACTTGAAACTAATATTACACTATGTTAACTAACTGGAATTTCAATAAAAACTTAGAAAAAATACATGAAGACGTGGAAACATTTTTAGGTCCCAAGTCATTGAAAGAACTGGTGTGGAACACAAAAATAAGTAAAAGAAGGTAAATAAAAATTAAGTTAATTATTTGCAACATAAATTCACCTTCTCAAACAGTGCTGTCGAGAAGTGTTTTGTGCTCAGAGAAAGAAAATATTGTAAAATGTTAGAAACTGACTGGATAATAAGAAAAGCCCTCTTAGGGTAAGAGATAGTTTAACTCTTCTCTAGATGATTAAATAGTGTCAACAATGACTGATTCATATGGAAGAACGTTCATGGTCTATGGACTCAATAATGCCAACACCCACAGACCCTCCTCAGAATCTGAAGAAGTCTAGACAGATGAGGAGGGAGAGAAGACAGTGGAAGAAATGACCGCGATAAGACATGGGTCAGAATATGTCAGGCTTGAGAAGCCACACAAAGAAATTTTGGAAAGGAAGGCACAGGGACCCAGTCAGGGAGCTGAGGGGCTTTACAAGAGTGTGGTAGTAATGATTCGACCACAGAATCTCAGCTACATTTAGTTATTAAAGTTACTAATTTCCCAATTTGGTTCTGAATTACTTTCAATTGGAGTCGTGGATAGAATGTAAATGAAAAATTACAAATCAAATTGAATGTACCACATGTAATGTAATTTTCCTGTTAATATTGCTCCTGTATGTGCATGCCAATTTTTTTCACCACTTAAGCATGATTTTATTTGCTTAAAATTTTTATATACTCCAGATCTGTATTTATGTAATATCAGACCCAATGTTTGGTAAACATGAAAAAATGTATGATAAAATTAAATGTTCATAAGTTAATTCTAGATGGCATCTAGTCTTTTGCTATAAAATGTTAAATGGAAGAGCCAAATTAAATTTGAAAAGAAAATTACATAAGAAGAGATAAATAATATAGCTTCCATGCTTTTCACTGTACTAATGCTATATTCTCCAAGGTAATCAATGAGATAAACATAAAATCTAATACAATTTTATCAATGAATTACTCACTAGGTAAATGGCATGTGAGCAAACAATTGAAACAAATGAAGGAATGATACATGAGGATAACTGTGAAAGGTCTTCCAGACAGAGGGAACAGCATATGTAAAATACCTAAGGTAGAAACCACTTATCACATCAAGGAACAATTAAGAAATGTGTGTGTGATAAGTTAAAGAAAAAGATGTATGAAATCCCCCTCTTGCAAGTGCTATTTTTCAATAGCGTTTAGCTCAAAATAACCCTTCTGCCAAAATGACATATTTGGGGATTGCATATTCTACCACCTTGAGAAAAAAAAAAAATACAAACATACAGAGCAGTGAAAATTAGACATATGAGAAAAATGGAGTTATAACACTAGGTAAATGAGGATACACTTAATAAATTTAGAAAAATTTTGGTTCTATTAATAACTCAAAGGTAATATTCAGTCATTATTTTATACCCTATAGAAAATCTTTTCTAGTTGACACAAAGGCTTGAATATTGACATCAAAATCTTGGAGTGATGAAGGGTTTCTCAACACAATGCAAAACCCATAACCCCATTTTTTTAGTAAACAAATTTTTACCCAAACTAAATGTCAGAATGTTAGTGAATCAAAAACACCAAAATGAAGTAAATAGAAAAACTGCAACTTGGGAAAACATAGAATGCTTATAGTTAATTAATGGTTAATATCTTGAAATTATAAAGAACTCCTAAAAAATAATTAAAATATATACAAATCCATGTGACAAAGTAAAAAGCATATCCAAGAATTTCTGGGAAAGAAGGAAAACCCAGCAATAAACTCCCCATAAAGGTAACCAGCCTTATTAATAATCACCAAAAGAGAAAATAAAAATATATTATTTAATCTTAATGAATTTTCCAAAAGTTTTGAAAGTCATATTGTTAGGTGTTGATGAAGACATAAAGTAAAAGTTTTTGCTTTTGTTTTTGTTTTTACAAAAGTCTAGATGGAGTTTAAACTACTATAATAATGCAGCAATCTTATTCCTAGGTATTTACCCCAGAAAACTCTTATACATTAGCTCCATGGACAAGTTCACCTATGTTCATAGAAGCATTATTTGTAAGAGTAAGAACTAGAAATCCCGACTGTTTTAAAATCTTATGGTATAATCACATAATAAAATACTCTGCAGAACTGAAATTAAGAAACTATAGCTGCATGCATTGACATGGGTGAGTTCCTTCAAAATATATACTGTGCCAAATAAAACAAAACAAAAAGCGATGTGTAAAAAAATAAATAAATACATAGAACATAGTAGAGTTTAAATACATTCCAAAGATTTCCAATATCGAAAAGTAAAATGTCTAGGATAGAATTCTTATGTGTAAAACCATGGAGTTTTTTTTGGGGGGGGAAATGGTAGTGGTAAAGTACTTATCTGATGGTGGAGTTCAAATATACTAGTATCCTATCCTATTAAGTTATTTTGTAGACATTTATTTTATTTCCTTTTATAGCTTGCATTTATAGGATCTATAATTTTAAAAGAATTAAATATCTCAAATAAAAATTTCCTTGAAATAACTTCAGAATTTTATTTTAAAATAAATAATATTTGATATAAAAAGTTTTGCTTAATGATATTTATTTAACTATACTGGCAACAGGTGAGGCTGCTACTTGCCTTCCTATCTTAGAAAGTGGAGTATAACTTTGGAGATACAAGATAACTAACTGTGTTAAAACATCAAGAAAAACATGAGGTTTTATTTAATCACATAATCAAAGTGTTTTGTTATCTGACAGTGCTTTTCATTAAGGCTAAATTGAGAATGCTACAGAAGGTCACACATCTGTTCTTCACAAATGAATTTGCTACCAAAAACGAAGGAAAAAAAAGATTAAAAAAAAGAAAAGAATTGTTTTTTAAAATAACATGCATAAAACTGAATTAAATCATTTATATATAAAATTATATAACTATAATTATATAATATTCTTTCTCAATTTATTTTATATCCTATAATTTGAGGCTCTCAATTTTTTGCTATGTAACATTCTGGTTGAAAGTAGGATTATTCAAAAATTGGTTAGAAATTCAATAGTAAAATTTAGAGTTTGAAGTTAGAAAAATGTGGAATTTTTATTAAGCATAAAGAACCAACAGCTATGCTTCATATGCTAGAAGAGTCACCAAATTGATCCTGCAAACAAAGGGAGGCATTTACACAAAAGCATAAACACCAGGAAGAGGATATCTTTGCAGGACGCCATGGAGATTCCATTCAATGAGAATGTATTTAGGACTTTCAGGCCAATATATTTAATAAATTAGAACAGACAACATTAAAACAAAAAACAAACAAAAAAACCTCCTTTATGAATTCAATAGATTAAAAATACAATCAAAATTTCCCCCAAAGAAATGCCAGTATTAGTTGGCTTAATTGGTGAATTGTATCAAACATCTAAAGATGAAATGACACAAATTGTACATATATTCTTTTAACTTATCATTTTTAATATAGCATATCCCTGATACTAAACCAGATAAAAACAACACAAGAAAAAAAAAAAAAAGAATTAAGCAATATCTCTCATTAAGAGTGTCTCAAAATTCTTTAGCAAAATAGTAACAAAGCAAAACCAGTAATACATAAACAAATGTGGTTTATCCTGACAATACAAGGTTGCTTTAATACTCAAGAACAGTGATAAAAGAAAAGTCTCCTTTGCAGAAAAGGTTCCAAGTAGATCTGTCCTCAAGCGGAGCAAATGCCTCACTCCTTAAGTGTTGTCGCACATAGTAGTTTCTTTCCAGGAGTGGCAATATGGAAAGGGGACAAATAGGTAACTTTTCAGTGGAGAAATATGAAAACTACCTTAGCCAGGTGATCAAAGTCAACATCCAAAGTAATATGCCATGTAGACACTATGCTCTTCTGGCAATAGGCAATGTAAATAGCACTTTACCTGTGTACTCCTCCTCCCCAAAACCCAAACCTTGTCTAATGATGGGAAAAACATAGGACAAATCCCAATTAGCATCATTTTACAAAATACCTTGCAATTAGGCCTCTAAATTGTCAAGGTCATAAACAAAGGAAGTCTGAGAAAACACTCAAGGAAAGAAGAGAAGATACAACAACTAAATGTACTGTGATGTCTTGGAAGGAATTCTGGAAAAGAAAGCAATGTTAGGTATAAACTAAGGAAATCTGAATGAAGTATGTTTTTTAACTAAAAATATTGTATCAACATGTTTATTAATTATAAAAAAGTTGCAAAGTAATAATTTAAGATATCAATAATATGGGAAACTGATCAGGGGCTTGAAGGAGTTCACAGCAAGTCTTCCCAAAATACACCACTTGGCATGTGGACCATTTTGAGCTGAAGGTACAGAAGACCCTGCAGGCTCAAGAGAGACTTTTGCCCCTCCCTTATCTACCTAGAAAAATATAAATTGGGAACTTTCCAACACTTAGAGTTATTACCAGATATAAATTTTACCTGAGTATCCCATAGATGGGTTCTATATAGTGGGTCAAATAATAGTGGGTCAAATATCTAATTACCAAATACCTGAACTTACTGCCCTGTGAACTACCCTCCTCCCCTCGGAAGCCCCAGACCCCTCTCCCTTTCCTTAGCTCAGGATGTATATATACCTCATTTTACCTTTCTGTCTTTTAATCTCTCATGTATCTGGGGAAATTAAATTTGATTTTCTCCTGTTAATCTGTCTCATGTGAATTTAATTCTTAGATCCACCAGAAGAAACTTTGAAGAATAAATTTGTTTTCTTCCCAAAAGAGTGCAGGGAAGCTCTGTACTATCTTCATATCATTTATGGGGAAAAAAAAAAGACCCCAAAACTTCTAAAAATTGTTAAGAACAAATGTAATTCATCAATTAAAAGAACAAAAAATAAAATCATAAAAATATGAAAGATGATTTAGTGATAGAGTATATTGTAATAAAAGTCATAAAATAAAATAAAATAACAATTTGAAAAGATTATTTGAAAAATCTATAGCTAACATAAATCTAATGCTAAATGAAGTATCCTTTTCACCTCACATCAGAAAATAGGCAAAGATATCCACTTTCATATCTAAGATCAATGTTTTACTGAAGCATTTGTATAGTATGATAAGAAAAATAAAGATATGGATAAAAATTCAGAAACTTCACTCTTCTTATGAATGACATCATTTGTGAAATTCAAAAAAATTAAAACAAATGAAAAAACCAACTAATTCTAATAAATGAATTTGACAAGATGGTTGGATATTATATATATATATATATATATAATTTATAGGATAAAAATATATTATCATCATGACCATGGGGGAAAGCAATTATTTCTTATGGCAGAATAAGTGTTCTGATAGATGGAATAATGGCCCCTCAAAGATATACATGCCCTAATCTCTGGAATCTGTTAATATGTTACCTTTATGGAAAAAGGGATTTTGGAAATGTGATTAAGAATCTCAAAATGAGAAAATTATGCTGGATTATCTGGCTGGACCCACAGTAATCACAAGGATGGTCTGAGCCAGAGTAGATGTGACAAAGGAGAGGCCAGAGTGATTCTAGGAAGGAAGCGTGCCTCATCTAATGCCAGTAACCTCTAGAGGAAGCTGACAAAGTTAAGGGCTAGGATCTCCCCCTAGAGCCTCCATTATGTAAACATATCTGCCTCTAAATTAGTCCTTCTGACTTCCGAACATGCAAAATAATAAATTACTGTTCAGAGCATAAAAATACTCCTATAACTCAATAATAGAAATTACAAACAAACCAATAAAAAATGAATAGTATAAGAAGATGTATAATGGTCAACATGTATACATGATAATATTTTCAGTATTATTTAAGAACAATAGCCAAAAAACCCACAACTTTTGAACTGTAATGCGATACCTACCCTACAACCAACAATTCCATACCAAGGTATTTGCCTTATAAATATATGTTCCTCAAAATGAGGTAAAAAATGTTCATAGCAGTCACATATTAGAAACTAGGCAAATTACATAATTACAATAAATAAAATATTACACAACATTAAAAAGAAGTGAAACGTTAACACATATAGCAATATGGATTAATCTCAAAAGAATTACATTGGGTGAAAGGAATCAGGCATAAACATAATTTATGATTGTATTGTGAATAATTTAAGAACACAGGCAGAAGTAATATGTTGTGATATAAATGAGTAGTGTCTCCCTTCTGGAATGTAGGTGATTGTGTAGGGGAGGAAAAATGATTTTCCCTTTACCTTTCTAGGTTCTTGGTTCGGATCCCTCTATAATGAAAGACAGATTAATAGGAGAAAAAGAAATATAACTTTAATAACAAGTATACCTTCTTATACATAGGAAATAGACTGAAAAACTGAGTTACTCCTCAAAATGGCCTAAGCCACCACCTTAAACCCCACCTTCTGCTGAAGACAAAAGCAGTTGTTGAAAGGCAAGTTAAACAGTAATAGGAGGCTAGCAGGAAAAGCACAATAAAGAAAGGTAGGTTGTTACTATGCAGATTGAGTTCCTTGCCTTCTCCATCAAAGTTTCTAGACATTTGATCATCTTTCTCTTCCTGGTAAAAGGATACCCCTACAAAAGATTTCCCTTGTAAATGTAAATCTTTTACCAAAATGTAATTTCTACTCAGAGTTTTTAGCTTTTCCCAGGTCTGCAATTTCTTAAAAATAATCAGTCTAAAATAACCCTTATGTTAAAAAGCCATATTTTGGGGTGTCAAATTCTGCACCCCTTCAGCTATGAATAGACATAAGAATAAGAGAATTCTCTGAGTTTGATGGAAATGTCCTATATGTGACTGAAGAGTGAGTTTAATGAGTATGGAGTCGTCAAAACTCACTCAAATGAACTTAAGGTCCATATATTTACCTTAATTATTAAAAACAGAAAAAGTAGTACTAATCTGAAAAGTGCTTTTGGGATGGGTTAGAGAAGTGATGCTTTTTATTAGAAATCTTGTATTACTTTTATTTTTTAATATTTAATATTTTTAATTATATAAGAAGATTAAGACACATGTAAAATGTAAAGTATCAAAGTAAATTGAGATGAATTTTGTAAATAGATGTGGTGAGCTTTTACATAAACCACTCTAAAAGGAATAATTGATTTTAAAATTTTATTTTTTCATCCTTTTGCTTTCTCAAGTATCTGGCCTTTGCCCTGGACTTCCCTAGGCATCCATCTACTTAAAAGAAAATTAAAATTTATTACATATGGAATGAAAGGAGAAAGGCTCAAACAGTATTAATTTTTTTTTTTTTTTACATTCAAATTGGATTATGCACAAGACAATGGGTCTTTGTAAGTCAGGCTTTTACTTGAGAAAAGATTTTCTAAAGTCTTTTATTCCTCTTTACCATATCAACAGCTGTACTTCAGACAGCTCAAATACTGAAGTTCTTCCAGTTAGGCAGGGATGTAGGAGTCACCTGTATGAACTAAGCAAAAAGGACAGAAGAGTGGAAGCTAATTCAACTACATTCTCAGCTGGAAAGTTTTGAGGGAAAAGAAGAGAGAGAAATGACTATCTAGGTCCTAATTTCACTCTTTTTTGTTTTTGTTTGAAAAAATAGCAATGCCTTCAATGAGTAAAAGAGGGCAAAGAACCGTTCCACTGCTCTCCAAGTAGGACCCGAAGAGACCCGCCCATTCACAACCAACAGCTACCTATGGTATAGTCACAGCAGTTTTGCCCCACAGTACGGTCAGGCAGAGAGAGAGACTCTAAGGTTTAGCAGTCTGAACTGCTTCTCATTTCTTCAGTAATACAGAGAGATTGCGTATGTCTCTGAGAGTCAGAGGGGTTCTCTGCAAACAACAGGTTCAACATTAGTCTCTTGTTTTAAGCCCCACCAAGACATAATACCTAACCTAACTGCAGTTTCAGACTCTCCTAGGCGTGTAATTTTAAACCAATCAGTCTGGAAATTCTTGTTCAGTACCAGTGAGGTAATATGTTGATAAGACTCCTTGCTCTTTCCACTAAGGAAAGGTGACCTTACCTGAAACAATCCTTTCTTTTTTGCTAATAACTTCCTTGTCCCACTCTTGTTTCTACCTATAAAACCCTTCTTCCATCTGTTATAACTCCTTGGAGCCCTCCAGTTTGTTGGATAGGTTGCTGCCTGGTTCATGAATCATTGAATGAAACAAATTAGATCTTTACATTTACTTAGTTGAATATTTGTTCTTTAACAGAACCAAGGTGACACCAAGTCAGCATAAGAAAACCTATCCAAATGACTGAAAATTGTTTATTCTAATTAGAGATGGTTTGCAAAGAAGACTAACTTAATTATTAAAGATATTTCATAACATGCAATCCAATATGATTTTTTTTTTCCTGTAGACGAATGCATAATGAGAATATAAGAGGAAGGCCAAATAAGCCATGAAAACTTTTGTTTTTAATAACAATTTTCTTCACATCTGAGTTTTAATACAGGTAAAGTCTGTACTCACTATACCCCCATTTTTAACCTCACATTCCTTACAAATCATTTATGATACATAACCACTTTGTTTCTACCCTTTTTTTTTTAAAGAATTTATTTATTTGACAGAGAGATCACAAGCAGGCAGAGAGGTAGGCAGGGGTTTGGGGGTGGGGTGGGAAGCAGGCTCCCTGCTGAGCAGAGAGACCGATGCAGGGCTTGATCCCAGGACACTGGGATCATGACCTAAGCCAAAGACAGCAACTTAACCCACTAAACCACCCAGGCACCCTGTTTCTACCCTTTTGTTTGTCTATATTCCTCTTTTTATTCCTTTCTTTGTAATCTGACTTTTGATCATTTACCCCAGCTACAGTCTCCCAACACACTACTTAAGGGAGGAGAGGCGAAGTTCATTTATTTTTTAATTGACAAAGTTCTTGAAAGGAACAATTTTAATATGATTTAATTTTCTCTTACTTACATGATTTGTGGGTTATAATTTGAATAACTTTCATCTAAATTATTCTTCTCTCTTGGTAGTTGAGGGACAGGGAAAAGGCTCAAACAACTAGAGAGACACAGGATAGGCAAGAAATAGAGCACAAACAACTAGAGAGACACAACGTAATTTTTCCATATTCTTTTTTTTTCTTTTTAAGATTTTATGTATTTGTTTGTCACAGAGAGAGAGAACACAAGCAGGAGGAGAAGCAGGCAGAGGGAGAAGTGGGGTCCTGGCTGAGCAAGGAGCCTATGAAGGACTAGATCAAAGGATATTGGTTGGGATCATGACCTGACCTGAAGGTAGTTGCTTAACTCACTGAGCCACCCAGACATCCCACAATGTAAATTTTTTTTTTTTTTAATCTGAATGCCAAATGTTTGGTTCCCAAAACATCACCAAAACAATCTGTTGATAAAAGGGCTGTTGTTCTATGATGATAGTCTTAGGAGCATCCTCACAGAGAGAAGGGCCATGTCAAAAAATACATTGAGGGGTGCCTCGGTTGTTCAGTTGGGTAAGGGTCTGACTATTGATTTTGGCTCACGTCAAAATCTAAGGGTCATGAGATTGAGCCCAAGTTCAGCTCCACATGGGCATGGAGCCTGGTTAAGATTCTCTTTTTCACTCTCCCTCTGCCTCTCTTCCCCTAAAAAATTAATTAATTAATTAATCAATATGTTGAAGTCTAACCTCAGATGGTTTAAACAGAATTTGATCAGAATCAGATAGAAATCATTATGATAATTTATGATTAGGAGCAGAAAGAAATTCGCATTTTGAGATGAGGGTAATAGTCTCCTGTGTAAACAGTCATTCAAGAGGTTTATACTAAAGAGTAGCTAGGTCTCATGAAGTTACTAGAATCAACATTAAAATTATATTTGCAACTTTTATCTTCCGGGTCAAGAGACTCCTAGCAGAGTAAAGTCCTCTTGATGAAGACAAGGGACTAGCATATGAATATGGACAATAATGCAGGTGGTATTGGCTCTCACTATGAGGGTTAGCAAACCATGACGGTGATAGACGGTGACCCTTAGATGGGATGCGATGATAATCAAGTATTTAAACGGTAGCCATATAGAAGATATTACTATTTAAAGTTCTCAACTAAGGAAGTTGGATGAAGGAATGGAAATGAGAGGGTGGAGGATTTTAGTTGATAAAATAGGATACGTTTTAGAGTTATCTAAAATATGGTATTTCTCATGAGGTAAGAAGTTTCCAGAACTATTTAAAAGCATTCCATCCAATTACGTATCATCTTAGCCTACATCAAACAATCCTAAATCTTTGCGGTTTTCAAAAGAAAATATGTGCTCCTTCCCAAACTTATCCCTACCCCCAATTCCCTTCAGTATTCCCTTACAGCAACATGTCAGTCATGAATGAACTACAGTTCTGTTCCCTTATCCTCATGCTTAGGTCCAGTGAATGGACAGCCTCTATGGCAAATTAGATAAAACATGGTAGGGGTGCCTGGGTGGCTCAGTCATTAAGTGTCTGCCTTCAGCTGGAGACATGATCCCAGGGTCCTGGATCTGGACCGCACTGGGCTCCCTGCTTAGTGGGAAGCCTGCTTCTCCCTCTCCCACTGCCCTGCTTGTGTTAACCTCTGACTGGGTCATTGTCAAATAGATAAATAAAATCTTTAAAATTAAAGAAAAAAAGAAAAGGAAACATGGCAGAACAACTCAATACTTCTGCAAATTTCTGACCAGAAGTGATCAGAGGTACTGGCAGGAAGTCCCTTTGGCAAAGCAATTCCCTGAAGAAGCTCAGATGGAGGCGTGTGAGGAACGGGGAGTGTCGAAGCCGAGAGGACGCACATTCTCCCACAAGGCAGCAATGAGTGCTTTTTAAATACCACAAACCGCCTCCTAGACCAAATCTAGAATTTATGTGTTGGATAAAACTAGAAAATGTTGAATAAACCTTCCACCATTAATGTTCTATTATGTTCATGGAGCCCTAATTTCCTCATTTATAAAATGGTAAAAATATTGTCGTGCTATTTCTGACGTCCATGGATCGAATGAAATACATCTTGTGAATATAGTTATTGGCACTAGATTTCCTAAATTCCTAAAATTTCTTTATTTCCTAGAAAAACATTGCTAAAATGTAGGTTTATTATACTCTTACATAAATATGAAAAAGAAGTAGCATTTTGTTTTGAAATTTATAGTTACAATTTACCACACATTTACTACTGTTTTTAATATATCTTATCCATTCAAAATATAAGATGATAAAATATATATCATAATGAAAAACTTATATGAGCTTGTTAAAATGATCTATACATCTATTACAAAGTCTAATAAATTGTCATAAGTATCCTATTTTATGAGTTATTCCTTACAATTTGTATCTGAAGTGGGTCAGTACTATTATCTGTATTAAATATGAATAAATACAAATATAAGGAGGTTAAATGACTGAAACCATATGTTATGTCCAAGATCATATCAGAGATTTGTACTGCTGTGTTTGTTTTTTTTTTTTTTGAAGATTTTATTTATTTTTATGACAGAGAGAGATCATAAGTAGGCAGAGAGGCAGGCAGAGAGAGAGAGAGAGAGAGAGAGAGAGGAGGAAGCAGGCTCCCTGCTGAGCAGAGGATCCCAGGACTCTAGTGTCATGACCCAAGCTGAAGGCAGAGGCTTCAACCCACTGAGCCACCCAGGCGCCCCTGCTGTGTTTTTATTTCAAAGTCAATAAAAATTTATGTAGGTAAACTTCACCAACTTGACGTAAAAATAAATGAAATATTTTGTTATGAAAATATTCTGACAAAATGACCATATTCCAATAAACTTTAGCTCTTCCACTCTCTCCAGCTCCAAGCAGGAACATGTTTTTCCCTCAACTGCTCTATAGGTTTTATTCATGTGTGTGTGTGTGATCCCCAGAAAACAGGCTGTCATTTATAACAGTCAGTCCATAATGTTTTTTATCCTCCTCTGACTGTCATATGCTAATAATTCTTGTTGATAAATCTCTTTGAAGACATTGTTACTGAACTTTCAAAGGCTATCATCATGAAAAATGCAAAGTACGTGTAAGAATTGCAATCCAGATGTTCATGGAACCATGAGGGGGACAATAAAGAACACTGCTCTATAAAAAGCAGCCAAATAATCACTCCCATAACTACGGACACACTTTGTCACCAGGCATCAAAGTTCCTCTGCTCAATATTAGCATCTCACAAAGCATCATGCTTCCAGACCTCATTTCTTAGAAATAAGAGATTGCCTGGAGAACCAATACCAAACTGTCCAACATGATTGACTGATCTGCCCTTTGGTTCTGTTCTGTTTATCTCAAGAATAAACAATGTTGTTGGAATCATACTGGACATGTAATCAAAGTGTGTGTGAGTGTGCAAGTTGTGTCTATGTTCCTGTGTGTGTATGTGCTTTTGTGTGGTGATGGGACCAGTTTTAATGTTTTAATTTCGTTTTCCTCACGATGAAAGCAGGAGTTTAAATCATTGGACCCAGTTCTGAAATATTTCTGTTTCTGCTCGTTTTATTTTTGTATATTTAGGGCATATTCAGGGGTTTTTTTTAGGGTATCAGTTTCCTCATTCCCCAAATTTGTTTCAATCACTATTTAAAATAGAAGGCTTCTGGGTGTCCCCCAATATGGCCCTGTTACAGTGACAAAAACTTTAAGAGTAGATTGTGGCAAAAGGAAAAGAGATGTGTTTTCATTCCGTCCTCAACAATCACTAGAACAGACGAACATTTCCCAAGATGATATACTGGAATGATGGCTGTATAGTATCTATCTTTCCTTTGATGTCTAATCTAAGTAATCATTACCCTTTTTCATGTTTCACAAAATATGACTTCGTAAAGGCTTCTTTCGTTTTGATAAAATTTACATTAATGATATTATCTCTAGGCCATTCAATGTACTTATCTAAAGCAGACATTCATTTTTTAATTTTTTAATAGATCTTTTAAAAAATATTTATTTATTTAAGAGAGAGAGCATGAGAGAGCGAGCACAAGCAACGGGGAAAGGGAGAGGGAGAAGCAGACTCCCTGCTGAGTGGGGAGCCTGGCATGGGGCTCCATCCCAGGACCCTGGGGCTCATGACTGGAGGTGAAGGCAGATGCTTAATGGACTGAGCCACCCAGGCACTCCTAAAATAGACATTTAGAGCCGTTTTAAGTTCACAATAAAATTGAGCAGAAAGTTAAAGAGAATTTTCATATACCCCCTGCTCTGCCTTCCCATGCACAGTCTCCTCCACATTCCTCACCAGAGCAGTATGCTTGTTACAATCAGTGAACTTATACCAATGCATCTTTACCACCCAAAGTCTGCTGTTTACATTGGTGCACATTCTATGAGTCTGACAAATGTATAATGACATGTGCCCACCATTACAGTACGATACAGAACAGTTACACTAACCTACATACTATCTTACATACCATACCTACTCGTGCTTTCCTCAGCGCAACCTCTGGCAACCACTGATCCTTTTACTGTCTCCGTAGTCTTGCTTTTACCAGGATATCAGAGTTGGACTCATACAGTATGCCTTTTCATATTAGTTTCTTTCCCTAGGTAGTCTGCATTTAAGTTACCTTCATACCCTTTTTGGCTTGATAGTTTATTTCTTCTTAACACTGAATCATATCCCATCATCTTTATATACCACAGCTTACTTATCCACTCACCTATCAAAGGACTTCTTGGTTCCAAGTTTTAGAAATTATAAACAAAGTCGCTATAAACATCCTTGTGCAGTGCTTTTTTTGTTGTTTGTTTTGTTTTGTTTTGCTTTGCTTTTGGCTTTCATTATTGTAATAAGAAGAGATTACATGAGATCTGCCCTCTTAACAAAGTTTTACGTGTACAATACACTACAGTTAACAATAGACACAACAGTGTACAGCAGATCTGCAGAATTTATTTATATTGTACAATTGGAACTTTATGCCAGATGCACAGCAAGTCCCACTCAGTCCTCCCACCCGCCCTTGTTAACACCAATATACTTCCTGAGGTAGATGATTTTAGATACCTCATCTAAATGGAATCCTGTAGTATCTGTCCTGAGATTGGCTTATTTCATGTTACATAGCATTTCCAAGGCCCATCTACATTGACACATATGGCAGGATTTCCTTCTTTTTTATGGATAAATAATGTCTCATTGTATCCAATGACAAACATTTAGGTTGTATCCACATTTTGACTATTGTGATTACTGCTGTAATGAACACAGGAATGCATGTCTCTTTGAGATCCTGACTTTAATTCTTTTGGATAAATATTATGAGGCAAAATTGCTGGGTCATACGGTAATTCTAATTGTAACATTTTGAGGGATTTCAATGTTGTGTGTGAAGGTTTTGTGTGAATATAAGTTTTCTACTGACTTTGGTAGATACCAAGGAGCATGCTTGCAGGGTGATATGGTAAAATTTTCTTTAGTTTTGCTAAAAAAAATAAAGAAAAAAGAAAAAGAAAAAGAAAGCCAAACTATCTTCCAAGTGCATGTATCATTTTGCATTCCCATCAGCAATGAATGAGAGTTGCTGTTTATCCACATCTTCAGTAGCATTTGGAGTTGTCAATGTTTTCAGTTGTTACCATTTTTTAAAAAAAGATTTTATTTATTTATTTGACATAGAGAGACACAGTGAAAGAGGGAACACAAGCAGGAGGAGGGGAGAAGGAGAAACAGGCTTCCTGCTGAGCAGGGAGATGATGCAGGGCTAGATCCTAGGACCCTGGGACCATGACCTGAGCTGAAGGCAGTCGCTTAATGACTGAGCCACCCAGGTGCTCTGAGTTGTTACCATTTTTAAAGGTGTGTAGTGGTACCTTGTTTTGACTTGAAATTCCCTAATAGTATGTAATGTTGAACATATTTTCACGTTTATTTACCCTCTTTATATCTTCCTTGTTGAGGTGTCTGTTCAGATCCTTCATTCAGTTCTTCTCACAAGCAGTCACACAACAAAGATCAGCCAACAATTCTTATTAATAGAAAAGTTGTTTCTCTAGAGTTTTTGGCTAGTTTTATCTTAACCACTTTATGACAATTATATTTTTAGAATGAGAAAAAGGTCACTTATTTTTATTTATTTATCTTGATTGTGTTATGTCAGTCACCATAGAATACAACATTAGTTTTTGATGTAGTGTTCCTAGACTCATTGTATGCACCACAGCCACTACTCCATGCAACACATGCCCTCTGTAATACCCACCACCGGGTTCACCCATCCTCCCACTCCCTTCCCCTCTAAAATTCTGTTTGTTTCTTGAAATCCACAGTCTCTTACGGTTCATCTCCCCTTCCCATTTCCCCCACTTCATTTTTCCTTTCCTACTCCTAATGTCCTCCATGCTATTCCTTATGTTCCACAAGTAAGTGAAACCATATGATAATTGAAATTGACTCTCTGTGCTTGACGTATTTCACTCAGCATAATCTCCTCCAGTCCCATCCATGTTGATGCAAAAGTTGGGTATTCATCCTTTCTGGTGGAATTATGGACCCTACGGATATGGTGATCCACCACCAAATGAATGGATATGCTGAAGGGTATCTCAGCTCTTTTCACAGTTTGGCTTTTGTAGACACTGCTGCGATTAACATTGGGGTAAGTATGGACCTTCTTTTTGCTACATCTGTATCTTTGGGGTAAATACACAGTAGTGCAATTGCCAGGTTATAGGTTGCTCTATTTTTAATTTTTTCAGGAATCTTCACACTGTATTCTTAAGTGGCTGCAACAACTTGCATTCCCACCAATAGTGTAAGAGGGTTCCCCTTTCTCCACATCCTCTCCAACATTTGTTGCTTCTTGCCTTGTAAAATTTTTGCCATTCTAACTGGTGTAAGGTGGTATCTTAATGTGGTTTTTGATTTATATTTCCCTGATGGCTAATGAAGATGAACATTTTTTCATGTGTCTTTAAGCCATTTGCACATCTTCTTGTGGAAGTGTCTATTCATATCTTCTGCCCATTTTTTGATTTGATGACCTATTTTTTAGGTGTTGAGTTTGACAAGTTCTTTATAGATCTTGGCTGTTAGCCCTTTGTCTGTAGTGTCATTTGTGAATATCCTCTCCCATTCTGTGGGTCGCCTTTTTGTTTTGTTGACTGTTTCCTTTGCTGTGCAGATGCTTTTGATTTTGATGAAGTCCCAAAGGTTCATTTTTGCTTTTGCTTCCTTTGCTTTTGGAGACGTGTCTTGAAAGAAGTTGCTATGACTGATGTCAAAGCATTTGTTCTCCTCTAGCATTTTGATGTATTCCTGTCTCACATTGAGGTCTTTCATCCATTTAGAGTTTATCTTTTTCTTTGGTGTAAGAGAATGGTCAAGTTTCATTCTTCTGTATGCAGCTGTCCAATTTTCCCAGCACCATTTATTAAAGAGACTTTTTTCCACTGGTTATTTTTTTCATGCTCTGTCAAAGATTATTTAACCTTAGAGTTGAGAATCCATATCTGGGCTCTCTACTCTGTTCCATTGGTTTATGTTCTGTTTTTGTGCCAGTACCATGCTGTCTCAGTGATCACAGCTTTGTAATAAAGCTTGAAATCAGGCAACATGATGTCCCTAGCTTTGTTTTTCAACATTTCTTTCATGACTTGGGGTCTTTTCTAGTTCCATGCAAATTTTAGGATTGTTTGTTCCAGCCCTTTGAAAAATATCAATGGTATTTTGATCAGAATGGTGTTGAAAGTATAGATTGCTCTGGGCAGCATAGACATTTTAACAATGTTTATTTTTCCAATCCATGAGCATGGACTGCTTTCCCATCTTTTTGTGTCTTCTTCAATTTATTTCATGAGGGCTCTATAGTTCCTTGAGTATAAATCCTTTACCTCTTTTGTTAGGTTTATTCCAAGGTATCTTATGTTTTTTGGTACTATTGTAAATTGAATCAATTCTCTAATATCCCTTTCTACAATTTCATTGTGTGTGTATAAGAAAGCAATTGATTTCTGTGCATTGATTTTGTATCCTGTCACATTACTGAATTGCTGTATGAGTTCAGGTAATTTGAGGGTGGAGATTTTTGGTTTCCAGATTAAGTATCATGTCATCTTCCAAGAGAGAGCTTGACTTCTTCTTTACCAATTTGAATACATTTTATTTCTATTTGTTGTCTGATTGCTATTGCTAGGACTTCTATTATGTTGAACAATAGTGGCAAGAGTGGGCATCTTTGTCATATTTCTGATCTCAACGGGAAGGCTCTCAGCTTTTCCCCATTGGGGATGATATTCACTGCAGCTATGGGAAAGAGATTCCTACGTACCGAGGGGGGAGCATCAGAATAATGTCAGACCTGTCCACAGAAATCTGGCAAGCCAGAAAGGGCTGGAAAGACATATTCAGGGCACTAAATGAGAAGAACATGCAGCCAAGAATACTTTATCCAGCAAGGCTGACATTCAGAATGGATGGAGAGATAAAGAACTTTCAAGACTAGCAAAGAGTAAAAAATTATGTGACCATCAAGCTGGTTCTACAATAAATATTAAGGGGGGGTGTTCTATAAAAGAAGAAAGACACCAAGAGTGATATAGAACATAAATTTACAGAGACAATCTTAGAAACAAGGTCCTCACAGGCAACAGGATGACAATAAAAACATATATTTCAATAATCATTCTCAACATGAATGGCCTCAATGTTCCCATAAAATGGCACAGGGTTGCAGAATGGATAATAAGAGAGGACCCAGTCATATGCTGTCTGCAAGACATGAATTTTGGTTGTTTGTTTGTTTGTTTGTTTTTAAGATTATTTATTTATTTATTTGACAGACAGAGATCACAAGTAGGCAGAGAGCCAGGCAGAGAGAGAGGAGGAAGCAGGCTCTCTGCTGAGCAGAAAGCCCGATGCAGGGCTCGATCCCAGGATCCTGGGATCATGACTCGAACCAAAGGCAGAGGCCTTAACCCACTGAGCCACTCAGGCTCCCCTACAAGACATGCATTTTGAACCTAAAGATACATCCAGACTGAAAGTGAAGGGATGGAGAACCATCTTTCATGCCAGCGAACCTCAAAAGAAAGCTGAGATAGTGATTCTCATATCAGATGAATTAGATTTTAAGCTAAAGACTGTAGTCATAGATACTGAATGGCACTACATCATTCTTAAAGGGTCTATCCAAAAAGAAGATCTAACAATTGCACATATTCATGTCACCAGCATGGGAGAAGCCAACTACATAAGACAACTGTTAATCAAAGTAAAGAGACATATTAATAAGAACACAATGATTGTACAGGACAATGGACGATCATCTAAGCAGAAAATCAATAAAGAAACAAGAGCTTTTAATGACACTTTGGACCAGATGTATCTCAGATATATGTAGAACACTCTACCCTAAAACAACAGAACACTCATTCTTCTCAAGTGCACATGAAACTTTCTCCAGAATAGACCACATATTGGGTCACAAATCAGGTTAGAATTGATGAGATTATTCCCTGCATATTCTTAGATCACAATGATTTGAAACCACAATTCAATCACAAGAAAAAGTCTGGAAGAAATTCAAACACTTGGAAGCTAAAGATCATCCTCTCAAGAATGTTTGGATCAATGAGGAAATCAAAGAAGAACTTAAACAATTCATGGAAACCAATGAGAATGAACCTATGGGATACAGCAATGGTGGTCCTAAGGACGAATACATAACTGACTAAGCTTCACTCAAAAAAATGGAAAAATCCCAAATATATAAACTGTCTTTACACCTTAAAGAACTGGAGAAAATCAACAATGAATTGAGCCTACCCCATACATGAGAAGGGAAATAATTAAGATTAAAGCATAGATCAATGAATTAGAAACCGGAGAAACAGTAGAACACATCAACAAAACTAGAAGGTGGTTCTTGAAAGAATGAGTAAGATCAATAAACCACTGGCCAGACTAATCCAAAAGAAAAGAGAAAGAACCCAAATTAATAAAATTATGAATGAAAGGGGAGAGGTCACTACTAACACCAAGGAAATAAAAACAACCATCAGAAAATATTATCAACATCTATATGCCAATAAGTTAAGCAACCTAGAAGACATGGGTGCAACCCTGGAAACTATAAAGTTCCAAGACTGAAACAGGAAGAAATTGACAACCTGAACAGACAAATAATTAGTAACGAGATTGAAACAGTAATCAAAAAGCCCAGGACCTGACAGATTTCCTGGGGATTTCTACCAAACATTCAAAGAAGAAATAATACCTATTCTCCTGAAGCTGTTTCAAAAAATAGAAACAGAAGGAAAACTTCCAGACTCTTTTTACAAAGCCAGCATTACCTTGATCCCCAAACCAGGCAAGGACCCCATCAAAAAGGAGTTTCAGACCAATATCCCTGCTGAATATGAATGCCAAGATTCTCAACAAGATTGCAGCTAATAGGATCCAATAGTACATTAAAAAGATTTTCTACCATGATCAGAGGGAGTTTATCCCTGGGATGCAAGGTTTTTCAGCATATGCAAATCAATGTGATGGAGTAAATGAATAAGAGAAGAGAGAAGAAACACATGGTCCTCTGAATTGATGCAGGAAAAGCATTTGACAAAATACAGCATCCTTTACTGATTAAAACTCTTCAAAGTATAGGGATAGAGGGAATATTCCTCAACTTCATAAAATCCATGTATGAAAAAGGCCATTTAAAGAATAACTTGCTGCCATCTCTTGAATGTTATGAAAGAGCGATAAACTTCGAAGTACTGAAGATGGTAATTTAGGAGGAGTCAAGTGATCTGGGGTGATAAATGTGAGTAGACTATTGCCTTCTTCAGATAATGTTCTTCAAGGAAAATGTGAAACAAAAAATGAGCTGGGGGCACCTGGGTGGCTCAGTGGGTTGGGCGGCTGCTTTTGGCTCAGGTTATGATCCTGGCATCCCAGGATCGAGTCCCACATCGGGCTCCTTGCTCAGCGGGGAGCCTGCTTCTCCCTCTGCCTCTGCCTGCCATTCTGTCTGCCTATGCTTGTTCTCTCTCCCTCTCTCTCTGATAAATAAATAATTTAAAAAAAAATGAGCTGAATCACTTTATTTAATAGATAAAATAAATATTGAGTTTCTGAGACAAAATAAAAAATAAAACAGATTTGAAAAAAAATATATACACATTATATATACAGAATGACACAATATATTATAAATACACACACACACACACACACACATATGAATGATGTGGGGGATCAAAAGAGAGGAAAGAAGAGAAAGGAAGAAAACAAAATTACAAGGAAGACTGAGTCAGTGGAATTTTAACTACGCTGTGCAACAACCAGTTTTATCTAATAATGAAATACAAACTTTTTTGGTAATATATTAGTTTTATTAATGCCTTTTCAATAAACGTCTAATAAGAACAATAATTCTTGGGGTTCTATTGTAAGCTAATAAAAAGAACGGATGTGGTACAATGTGAAGTGGGTCAAAAAGAGAAAATGGTGGACACAGGAACTGAAAGTAGCTGATGGTGAGGAAATAGGCAGCAGTCCATGTGGTAACAGAACAGAAGTACCTTTGAATAAAAAGGAAAATTCTGACTGATTGAATAAACTCCCTTAGAATTGGAAGGAATATTTTATGAGACTTAACAAAGTTATAACATGGTAACATGAGGCATATTTCTGGATAATAAAAACTATTCAAAGTGTGGAAGATTTGTTTCATGTGGATTGAAGGTATCAACTACACCCTCAAATGTTCTACAGTATATTTCCAGCTATTATTAAATATTCATATATTCAGCTTCAGTATTTTACACATTTACTCTCTTGACCTTTGTTTTCTATTTTAACTGGTATTTTTACTAGCTCACATTTGAACAAAAATATAAATTATAATTTATATATTTTAATAATTATGTATTTATAAATGTACATGATGGCTCAAAATATATTGAAATGCAACTTCTCCTTCCAAGTTTCTTTTTTACAAAATTGTAATAAGAGAGTTTGGGCTACTTTTCTCTTCTACTATGCCTATATGTGATATTTTTCTTTATTTGAAATATGACTGGTAGCACAAACACATCTACTGAAATCAAAATCCTTTTAACTTTAATGTTTTAACTTCCTACTTTTTATTTTTAATTTTTCTTGTTCATGTATGTATTTCTATAGATATTGAAATTTCATGTTGAGAAGAATACTGGTTTCCATGCTAGGTCTAAGTGGGTGATTATATTTAAACCCTTTCTTCAAAACATTAGAAAAAAGACATCAAGCAAAAATCACCTCTTGAAAGAAACAGTCACTTAAGTGAGTACTAATAAAATGAAACAAGTGACTCTCTTCATTAAAATATCTAAGGGGCTAAATAAGAGAGTCAAGAAAAAGAAATCTGCTTATAAAAATATCTTCCATAATGGAAAGAACTTTGGTACATGGTTACCTTGTCCCTGAAGTACTATTAAAAATGTAGAAAGGAGATAAAATTCACATCTCCCTCCACATTCCACAAGGGATATTTTGGGAACACAGAAGACTTTTATGTACGGTGTTTATTTTTCTTCATAAACCTTGAATCATACTTGATTACTCCCTGATCACATTCAATCAGTCATCATGGTTCTTTGATTCAGCTAGTGAAACATCGCTCTCTCATTCCCCAGCCAGTTCCTGCTTCTTTTACTCCCTTTGAATTTCTTAGTATATTTTATCAAAGTTGTAATAATAACTTTTTACTAATCTCCAAATCCCTTGTATTGCCAGATTCTAATCTTTCATATAATGGAAAAAAAGCAACAGATTCCAAATACAATACTGGCATCTGATCATTCACAAACAGATTCAGTTTTTTCCAAAGATCAACCATTAAATAACCCAAATCTTTGCACTCTGTTCATAGGCAATAATACATCATCACTACCACCACTATCATCATCATCATCATTAAACTTCTGCAAGTCCACTTTCTTAACTCCTCAATCACTTTTCAACCATGAAGCTTTAAATCCTCTCTCCATTTACTCATTATTAGCCATAGTTTTCTATACTATTTTAGGTTTCAATCTCTGTGTTGAGTCCTGCAACTGCAATGACACACAAAACACCAACTCTGTCACTGTCATCATGACAAAGGCATATATATAAAGAGAAATGTAACAACATAGTTGGTGATGGAGGAATATAGACACCAAAAGATCTGATCTGGGAAAGTATTGTGATGGTTCTGAAACAAAACTATGACAAGAGAAGTACAACAAAAAAGAACACTGATCAAGTGCCCAGAAAATGTGTAGAATCTGAGCTCTGTCAAGCTTGGTGATCCCAAATCGCCTGCATCTGGGGCTTGGTCAGTGAATTTTCCACTTTTTATAATGGGTATCTGCACCATTTGTACCAGAGCCTTCAACTATAAACCAGCCAATGACCATAAGAAGAACAGTAACTTCTAGTCCATGGTTGATGCCCTCCCTGATTCATCACTGTCTACTTATTTAGTTTGGTAGAATATAACACTGTCACTCAAAAAAAAAAAAAAAAAAAATCTAAAGAACTCCCATACACTCAACTCAGCAGTGCTTAAAACTCCAATAGTTAGAATATAGTTTAAAACAAAGCGGGGTGCCTGGGTGGCTCAGTCAGTTAAGCTTCTGCTTTCAGCGCAGGTCATGATCCTGTGGTCCTGGGATCCAGCCCCTTGTCTGGCACCCTGCTCAGCGGGGCGTCTGCTTCTTCCTCTGACCCTCCCCGCTGCTTGTGCTCTTGTATATTCTCTCTCTTCCTCTCAAATGAATAAATTTTAAAAAAATTAAAGCAAAATAAAATAAAACCTTCAAAGCTGGGACAAATAGCTGAACAATGCATTCACAAATAAAATCAATACATTTTCACCCAATTTTCAGAAACATACTGTGTCATGGTTATCCTTTAAATTCATTTCTGAAGATATTTACCTAAAAAATAGTATTTAATGTCTACAGATCTGAGGTGAATGAATTTAATAAGATAATGACATTATTATGAATAAGAATTATGTAATTTTATAGAATGAAATATTTTACAAGTGTCTCCCTTGATTGTGCCAAGGTTACATGCATATTATTTTGTCAAATAATAATGTATGGACCGTTTGTTTTTACTACATAGAAATTTGAATAACGTGGACATTTTTTCTTTAAATAAATACATAGTCAAGGTCTAGGACTACATTTTGAAGCTATGGTTTCAGATATGAAATGTTAAAAAACACATGAAAATCAAATCACTTACCCAGTTGTTTATTCACTCAACAATCACAAGGGAAGTTGAACATGATTATTAGCTTATCACATTCAGTTTCTTCTGAAAAATTAGAACGTTGTAATTAAGCAACGTGTGTAAGATGGTACCCATGAAGTCATATAAAAAATAAAGTTTCCAGCCACTTCTATATAAAGGTTGGAGGACATAAATCACTTTGGAGCAAATTTTTACTATTATGGGACAACATCCTTTTAATGCATTTCTTTTGTTAAGCCAGGAGCCCAATGTAATTAGACCAGTGGCTTGATAAAGAGTCCTAACTAACTCAAGATGAGTCAGTAATTCTGGTAGAGGTGAGTAAATCTGCATAAGAGTTAAAGAGCTCCTTTTTAGGGAAATGGGCCAGTTTCTGAAATTTGCTTCAGATACACTCACTGTTAATAGAAATTTACTGATGGATCAGTACTGGAATAAAGAATCACTAACAGGAAAGCTCATGACCAACAAAAGGTGAGTCATCATGAGGGAAGATGGGAGTTAAGTCATGGTCCAGGGTTTTGTCAATGACTAATACTACATGGCAGGTGGCTCAAGCTTGGAGCCTCCCCAATCCCAGCTACCTTAGAAAAAAACTGGCTATTAGGAATAGTCTGAGCATGTGAGCATAAACCACAAGAATACAAAATACTAAAAATACAAAACTGCATTTTTAGTATAATCTGAATGATATGCAAATAATTTGAAATATTCAGACAAATATTCTAACCGGTATACGAGTTATTTCCAAAATAGCTTGTTCACTCAAACAAGTTTATACAGATACAGATTACCACAGAAGAAGTAACATTTGATTAGCCATTAAGGCAATAATGGATTTCCTCATGCATGTAATAGAAGTGTCCCACTACATGGCTATTTCTAATCCAAACAATAATTCACTGTATTAGAAATGTTATTATTGATAGGAATGAAGCATCTTAGGGTTAGAGGGAACATTGATAATATGGTGAAATGTATCCCTATATATTTATAAAATGGACCTTTTTTATGTCTCTTTGTTGACTATTTCCAAGCCTATATATTTTTGTTTGTTCTTGATCCAGTAATAATTTTGCCATATGATTTAATTATTTGATTATGACCACCTAACAACTTAAAACCTATTGATGGACAAGTAACTGATTATAATTCTTTTAAAAGACAGAGAAGGCATACATACATAACAAGAAAGATATTTTTGGGGGAAAGTCTATAACCTTAGGAAATAAAATTGATTAAAAAATCATCAAAGTTAGGAGTGCTTGGGTGGCTCAGTGGGTTAAAGCCTCTGTCTTTGGCTCAGGTCTTGATCCCAAGGTCCTAGGATCAAGCCCCGCATCTGGCTCCCTGCTCAGCGGAGATCCTGCTTCCTCCCTTTCTCTGCCTTCCTCTCCGCCTACTTGTGATCTCTGTCTGTCAAATAAATAAAATCTTAAAAAAAAAAAAATCATCAAAGTTAAACCTTAGTGGGACTTGCAAAAAAATGTAACATATAAAACTGTCACTTTTAATTAAGTTTGTCCTGAGGTCCTGGGGGGCACCTGGCTGGCTCAGTCAGATAAGCCTCTGACTCTTGATTTTGGCTCAGTTCATGACCTCGGGGTTCTGAGATCAAGCCTCGTGTCAGGCTCTGCACTCAGTACAGAGTCTGCCTGACCTTCTCCCTCCCAATGGGCCCCTCTCCCACTTGAATATGTGCAACATGCAACATGCCTGTGTTCTCTTTCCCTCTCCCTCTCTCTTTCATATAAATAAGTAAATAAATAAATAAAGTATTTAGAATTAAGATTGCCTTGTTTTTACCCTGATGTATGTCAAAAAGCACATATAATAAGCTACATGAATTCAAAATATAAAGAATAGATAGGAATTATCTTATATATTTTATGAAAATATAAAACTGCTGAAGCAAGTCATTTGGGAGATAGTCATTGTGTTAAATTATATGTATTCATTTAACTACATCAAAATGGACTCAAAGAGATTTTGTGATACAGCACATAAATAGGAAGGCACTATTCCAAGTGCCTGGTTTTGGTAGTTCATGGTACTGACTTGAAAATAAATTTGAAGAAAACATCAGATAGCTTCCTAACTAGTAACATAAAATATGTTAGAAAAAAATCTCAAAGTTTAAATGCAGGGAAATTTGGCATTATCACAATTATCACATTCCTTAGAAAAACAGAGAAATTATTTTTTTTTCTATTTTCACAGAATTTCTAAAAAAATCATCCAAACCAATGCATTAATTTACTGAATGCATTTAAGATTTATGACTTAGGTATTTCAAAGTTCTACTGAAGAATCAGAGCATATTGTTGGTTTTATAAGACTCCAACTTCCTGAGTTAATTGGTTGACCAAATGGGTCCAATATTCCTTCTGCTTTTTATCCTAGGGAAACATCTAGCAGCTAGGAAACATGGATCTTGAAGAGAGCTAAATTGAGGAAGTTCATCTGTTTCCTTATAAAGAGGTACAATTTTAAAATAAGGTAAATATGAAGGAACAGTAAATAAAAATAATGAAGTAATGAAATCACTATTAATTGTCAGTGGCATTTTTTCTTACTACATATTCTAAAATCTTTGGACTTATATTTAATTTGATACCAATGAAATTAAAAGTTTTAATTTCCTTTGACTAGGTTAAAAATTTAATTTATGCCATATTTCTCATGAAAATTCCATTAGTGGAGTATAATCAGAAAAATCAATCAAGTAAACACAATTTTTCATATTTCATAATGTGCTGAAAGATGATTAGCTTGCAACAAGAAAATCATTTTCAAAGATTGTTTTATTTTTTTAAGGACTTTATTTATTTATTTGAGAGAGTGCAAACATGAGCAGGAGGAGGGGCAGAGGGAGAGGGAGAAGCACACTCCCTGCTGAGGGGGATCCCCAGGTCAGTCTTGATTCCAGGACCCTGATAGCATGACCTGAGCTGAAGTCAGACAATCCACTGAGCCACCTGGGTGTCCATTTTCAAAGTTTTAAAGAAAACCTGGCAATAGTAAGGTTAACCTTGTGACAGTCTAAGAAGAATATGCTATTATACCTAGATAAAGGGGGAAAAATCTGTAAGTATATACATGTTAAGTCATTTTCCCCACTTCTGATACTGAATAGTTGAGTATGGATTTAGAACTGAATTTGCCTATGTTGTTTGACAGGGCTGCCGCCTACCTGTAGGACAACTTTTTAAAATAAAATTTCTGTTTACCTTCTCTGAGTGAAAAAAAAAAAAAAAAAAAAAAAAACCTTTTTGTTTTGTTCTGTTTTGTTTTTTTGAGGAGGGGAATAAGTTTTTCAGGGCTGATTCAATCCTGTGCTGTTGATTGGATTTCAGCCCAGAACTGCCCACCTATCTAGAGGACTCTGTGTGCTGAATAACCACATCCAGTGGTCCTCTTTTCCTACTACATTAGCTGTTCTTGTAAAGAGTTGATCATTATTTTAAAGAAGAGTAGAGCAAATAATATTAAAAAGAACCCTGTGCAGTTACCACTTTACAGTAATCAATGTTAACTGATTTTTTCATAAGAACATTTTTTAAAAGCAAAACATTTCTGCAGATAAATGTGAGGTCTATTTGGTTTTCTTCCTCAGTACAACTTCCTTTTCATAGGAGGTTCCTGCATATTTGTTGTAAATTTCTGATTTCAGCTTTTATGGTCTCATACATGAATATATCTATAGTTATACACACAGGCATATAGTTTATGGAGACATTTATATGTGTCTTATGTATCGATAGACAAATATATTTATGAATATATATTTGCATATATACTATGAACACAGATATGTACATATAGATCCATAAATAATCATAAAATTGTTTATTTTTGAAAAATATAAGTTATATCATATTGGGGAAATAAAAGACCATTAAACTTCTCTGAAGATTCTGATATGCCTAAGACAGGAAGCTAAGAGGAGAATATAATTTGAGTCTTTCCAATTAAAGGACAATGTCATGTCATTCTTACTGGAAGTCAGCAGCCAATAATCACATTTAAATATGGTGCTTCCAATTGGCATTTTAGTGCTACCCCTTTATGTATGAATTGAGAGACAATGGATAGGTCCAAGGTATATTTCAAACAAATATTTGAGGAAAGCTTTAAACAAATTAAAAAGAGTCAGGGGCACCTGGGTGGCTTCAGTCAATTAAATATCTGACTCTTGGTTTTAGCTCAGGTCATAGTCTTAGGGTCATGATCTCATGTTCATGAGATCAAGCCCTGCATGGGGCTCCATGCTGGGCATGGAACCTGCTTAGAATTCTCTCTCCATCTCCTTTTGCCCCTCTCCCTCCATGAGCACTCTCTCTCTAAAAATAAAGTAATAATTAATAATAATAATTATTAATAATAATTAATTAAAAGAGAATCAAAAAGGAATGAAGGGAGAAAGAAAGGTAAGAAGGAACGAGGGTGGTGGATGGAGAAAGAGATGAAGAGAGAGAACAGACAAAATAAATTGGGAGAAAACAGAGACAAAACAGGAAAGAACAAATTTCCAAACATAGTTTATTGCTATCCTGAAAGATATAAAAATATGCATCATCTCTATGAAACAAAAATGGTTAAAAGAATGTTCAGAAAACAAAAAGATCCTTTAAAAATTAAAACAATGATAGTTAAAATAAAAATCTCAATTTAACTACTGGAATTATAAGGTGGGGCGTTTTTCCAAGATTTTGATGGGGAAAAAAAAAAGAATAGAGACGGAAATCAGAAAGAAATAAGATGAACATCAGAACATTCGTTCAGGAGGTGAAATATAATGTAAGAGTTCCAAAAAAGAAAATGAGCATGAGATTAAGGACAAAAGAGAGAGAAAAGGGGTAAAAGGAAGGAGAGAATGTAGCAAAGGGAATTATGAAAAAGATATCCAGGAATATTCTCCAGTACTCAAGGTCATAAATTTTCAGATATAAACATACCAAGTACCAACAATGCCCTATAGCAAAAGATACCCTCACATTTTGAAATTGCAGAACACAGAAAAAGAAGATACTAGTTTCTATAAAGCTCCAAAGGAAAAGAGTTGAGAGAAAGAATGATTTTAAATTGCAATATTTAAAAAAAACAGATACAATGGGGCAAATTTCAAAATACATAAAAAAATATTTCAAAAATAGAACACTCTACTGAAGCAAAGTTTCAATTGAGTGTGAGTTCAAACATGATATTTTCAGACATGCAAATTTTGAAAAAGAAAAATTTAACTCTGTGTACTCTTTCTAGGGAGCTAATGGAAAATGTACAGCAGCAAAAGAAGGAAGCAAACATTATCTGACTGACCTCTCAGTAGAGACATTGATTTTTTTTTAATAGGCTACACACCCAGCACAGAGCCTAAAGTGGGGCTTGAACTCATGACCCAGAGATCAAATACTTAACTGACTTGAGCTCCCAGGCAACCCATAGACATTGATCTTAAACTGGCTCAGGAGTAGCATATTACTCTCACCTACATGCTTGGCTATTCAAAGCCCTTTTTCAGTATTATATATTATAGAGTCCCTAGAATCATTGAGCCATTCCATTTTGGCAGCCTTTATCCATGTATCATTTTCTGATGGACTGATCAGTATGAAAATGAATTGGTAGAGGTTTAATTGATTTCAAATAAATTTCTAAATATTCAGTGAATTCCAGCTGGTGTTCCTTAAGTGTTGGGAAGTCCTAAACTATACCAATTCTTGCATGGGACATTCATGCATCTGGAAATTCTAACACTTTCTCAGGGTGAGTAGAGCGATAGTTATTCCAAGTAATATCTGTGGTGGAATATGTATTGGGAGTTTGTAGAGATAAGGATGGAGAGGCAAAGCTTCAAACGGATTAAGAGAAATTCTCTTTTTATTGCTATAGTCAAGATATTTAAGAAGGCCAAATTTTTTTAAAGATTTTTATTTATTTATTTGACATAGAGAGATCACAAGTAGGCAGAGAGGCAGGCAGAGAGAGAGGAAGGGAAGCAGGCCCTTCGCTGAGCAGAGAGCCCGATGTGGGACTCAATCCCAGGACCCTGAGATCATGACCTGAGCCGAAGGCAGTGGCTTAACCCACTGAGCTACCCAGGTGCCCAAGAAGGCCAAATTTGAGTAAGTATTTTTTTCTTGGAGTTTTCATTGTATCAATCATGGGAAGCAGATCATGAAATATTTGGAATTTGTCCTCCAGTATTTTGTAAGGATCTTGTATTAGTTAGCATTCTCTAGAGAAACAGAACCAATAGGAGAGAAACAGAATGGAAATCGAGGTAACAGAAATAGAGTGGCAGATGATAGATGATGATAGATGATAGAGCTAGATAGCTGATAGATATAGATAGATAGAAAGATAGAAAGATAATAGATTTAAGAAAAAGAAAAAGAGACAAAAATAATTGGTTCATGGGATTATGGGGGCTACCTCCAAAAGTCATACAACAAACTGGTTGGAGATTCAGGTAAGAGTTGATGTTGCAGTCTTGACTCCAGAAGTTGGAAACTGGAGTAGAATTTGTATGTTTCAGTCTAGAGGTGGACTTCCTTCTTCAGGAAATGTCAGTCTTTGCTCTTACAGCCTTCCACAGTTTGGATGAGACCCACCTATGTTATGGAGGATAATCTGCTTTACTAAAGCCACTGGAATTTTTCTAGAGATTAAATTAAGTCTAAAGTATAGGTCTGAATGATATAGACATTTTCAAATACTAATTCTTTCAATCTGAGAACACGAGATATCTTTCCATTTATTTGCATTTTCTTCAATTTCTCTTTCTTTCTTTCTTTCTTTCTTTCTTTCTTTCTTTCCTTTCTTTTCTTTTCTTATGATTTATCCATTCACTTTAGAAAGAGAGAGAGTACACAAGAGTGGGAGGAGGGCCAGTGGGAGAGAATCCTCAAAAACACTCTCCACTGATTGTAGAGCCTGGTGCTGGTCCCCAGTCCCATGATCCATGAGATAACAACCTGAGCCTAAACCAAGATTAGGAGGCTTAAACAACTGAGCCAGCCAGTGCTCCTTCTTCAATTTCTTTTATCAATGTTTTCTAGTTTTCACTGTAAAGATATTTCACCTCTTTGGTTAAATTTATTCCAAGGTATTTAATTTTTTTTTTTTTAGGAATTTATTTATTTATTAGAGAGAGAGCGAGAGAGAGAGAGTGAGAGAAAGACAGAACAGGAGGAGGAACAGAGGGAGAGAGAAAAGGAGACTCCTTGCTGAGCCCAGAGCCTGGCTGGGGCTCCATCCCACAACCCCGAGACCATGACCTGAGCTAAAATCAAGAGTCAGACAATTAACCAACTAAGCCACCCAGGCACCCCCCCCCCCCAGGTATTTATTGTTTTTGATGCTATTATGTATAATATTGGTTTATTAATTTATCTTTCAGATAGTTTGTCATTACTGTATAGAAGCACACACACATGTACCCTTCATCTAAAACATAAATATACAGCAATATCTATACTGGTGTATGACCAAACAAATGGATACCATATGCTTGTCAAGTTTAAACATAAAATTAGCAATCACAGCTCACTTAAACACACCAATTTTGTAGTATTATACAATGTCTGGGTAGTATTACGCAATCTCTATAGAGACTATTGCAATTCTAAGTCATCCTTTGTAGAGTTTTGTCAGTTAGAAAAATAGGCACATGTGTTTAGATTATAGTGAGGAAACACATGAAAGGCGGGAATTCTCTTAGGAGATTGTGACTTAGAAGTGGGTAAACCCATGACAGATGCAAAAGAAAATGCATTATGATCAGAACAAATTGGGAATGTAAGTGCTATATTAGGGAATAAGTCTAAATATATGTTGGTTTCTCTCCCACTATGGAGTTAGGACCACACTGCATTGAGCTTGACAACCAAACAGACGTATTACAAGGAATTAAATGATATTCTCAGGTGAAACAAGCAAAGAAACTGACACAGAGCCCTTTAACAAGGCAATCATTCTCTTACAAGGTTATTTTCAGGGACCCAAAGCAATGATTCAGTAACCGAATCTAAAGTTTACAGTGAAAATCTGCCTTCATAAAGCAAAATACTGCCAGTCTTATTGGATACACAGCCCTAATGTCTTGGAGCAACCTAGACAGCAAGTTAGGAAGTCTGGTAAACACCCGTTTGCTATGAGCAATTCTGAAGACAATAAGACAACAAGTTATGAGAGACAAGTGAGGAAAGCATGGATATCACAGAGTTGTTTTCTGGCTTAAATGTGTGCAACTGGGTGTTGTGTGTAAACCATGAATCTTGGAACACTGCATCAAAAACTAATTATGCATTTATGGTGACTAACATAACACAATAAAAAAATAAATAAATGAAAGGTGCCAATTTGATGCTTTCTTACTTATTCAAATTATTCCTTCTAAATTTTTTTAATGTTCCATTTTTTTAGCATGCTTCTATGTCTCTTTTCTGTCTCATTCTTGCCCTCTGGTGTGATAATAAATTTCACCATTTATCTTTCTCCACTAGTTTTGAATTAATAGCTTTTGTTTATATTGTATTTTAGTTAATTTTAAATATCAAATCTATATATAAAGTTTTTATATTTCCTATAAAACACTATCCTATTCACTATGTTCATCTTCCAAAATATTTCCCCCCCTCATGTTTTGTTATCTAAAATTTTAATTCATTTTAAGGACACCTGGCTGCCTCAGTCAGTAGAGTATGAGACTCTTGTTCTTGGGGTCATGAGTTCAAGCACTATGTTGGGTGTAGAGATAACTTTAAAATTAAAATAAATAAATAAAATTAAATAAAAACAAAATTTTAATTCACTGTGTAAGCAAAATGAAAGTAGCAATTATTACTACTATTACTATTTCATACTATTAATAGTTAAATCTGCACACTAGTCTAGTATTTTTTTTTGGTACAACTGCATCTTACACTTCTAGGCAGACTTCTTGATGGTGAATATTCTATGGCATTTATTTCATTTAATTTCTATATTGGTAGATTATTGATCTTGGTGTTTACTTCACCACTCCTTTAAAAAAAATGAAAACTTCTAGATTTAAAATTACATTTCTTCTTAAGTCTAAAGTTCTTTATTTAAAATTATATTCTTGTTGTGGTCTTTTCACCATTATTATTACTGATGTAATAACTGCTGGCCATAAAAAAGCACAACAAATAAAAGACCATTTTAAAGCATCCACTCAACATACCGCATTATAAAATGATGAAATTTCCAGTGGTGCTCTATGGACATGAGGGGAACAATATTGCTGTATCAATGGTAAATCAGTGCCCCACAAACATATAATTAGGCAGCAGTGGGACTAAGCCAAGAGGTTAATATATGAAATAATAATTTTGAACCACTAAAAACCCTCAATCTAAATGATCTGGTGAGGAGTAGTCTGTCCTGAGAGCAAGAAAAGTAGGGTTATACAGTCTGTATAGAATTTTAAAATAATGACAAACTAAAAAATAGCTGGCTTTTTTTTTTTTTTTTTTTTTTTATAAACATATATTTTTTATATACATATAAGTTTACTTCCTTTTTTAAAAAAAATATTTTTATTTATTTATTTGACAGATCAGAAGTAGGCAGAGGCAGGCAGAGAAAGAGGAGGAAGCAGGCTCCCTGCTGAGCAGAGAGCCTGATGCAGGACTCGATCCCAGGACCCTGAGATCATGAACTGAGCTGAAGGCAGAGGCTTTAAGCCACTGAGCCACCCAGGCGCCCGATAGCTTGCTTTTTATTATCAGTATGTATCAGCAATTCTAAACAATGTCGGTCATAAAATACTTACCTCAGAAAATATTTTTTTTATTGTTCTAAGTTCTAAACACTCTTTGTGGTTACTGCTAGTTTTTATAACATATATAAGTATCAAACTGGCATATTTTATTACTTTCCCTTCCATAAATATTGTATTCTACATGGAGTTTAATTCTAATAACTGTCAATAACGGCTAACACCCAACATATACGAACTCAGTATGTGCATTTATTTTAAGATTAAAGTTCAAATTGGTGGAGATTTGTTGAGCTTACTTTTAGAAAAATTTGGGTCTCTGGGCTCTTATGGCTCTTCATAGTCTTAATGTTAAGAAGTAATCTCAAATAAACAATGATAGCACAATGAATGTAAATATGAAGAAAAGAACTTGACTTACTTAAGTGCTGTTATAGTATGTGGCTCTTGAATTTTTTATTTGGAATATAAGAAATAGCACAGAGAATCCTAGGGAAAGGGAAGGAAAACTGAATGGGAGAAAATCAGGGAGGGCAACAAACCATGAGAGACTCTTACCCACAGGAAAACAAATGAGGATTGCTGAAAGGGAGGAGGAGGAGAAGGGGAAACGGGCGGCTGGTATTAAGGAAGGCTCCCGCTGTGATGGGCACTGGATGCTACAGGCAACTTATGAACTACTAAACCCTACATGTGAAACTAATGATGCACTATATGTTGGCTGATTGAATTTAAATTAAAAAAACCTGGGAAACAGTATGTGAACTATACGTTTTAATTTTTGCTTTTGGTATGTGCAAATTTTTAGTCTGTGAATGAATATTAAGCAATAGCTTTAAAAGCGAAATTTATTTTTAATAATCTTTTTAAAAAATAGTGATTCAAGGAGTGCCGGGCTCTCTCAGTCAGAAGAGCACACAACTCCTGATCTTGGGGCCATGAGTTCAAGCCCCAACATGGGTGTAGAGATTACTCAAAAAATAAATAAAACTTTAAAAAAATGAATCAAGAATAAATGAAACAAGATGGGATTGGGAGGGAGACAAACCATAAGTGACTCTTAATCTCACAAAACAAACTGAGGGTTGCTGGGGAGAGAGGGGTTAGGGGAAAGGGGGTGGGGTTATGGACATTGGGGAGGGTATGTGCGGTGGTGAGTGCTGTGAAGTGTGTAAACCTGGTGATTCGCAGACCTGTACCCCGGGGGATAAAAATATATTATACGTTTATAAAAAATAAAAAATTTAATTAAAAAAATGAATCAAGAAAATATTTCTTTTTTGATTGTTCAGCTTTAGAAGTAATTTTTATTTTTTTCTATTCATTTAATTTTTTAAATTTTTTAAAAATTTCTTTTCAGAGAAAATATCTTTAATCTTATAGGATTATTTCTGGTTTACTATATAGAGAATGTTAAAATATTAAAATATCCTTTCTATACATGATAGATATGCCACTGAAATTGTCATTCTGAGACATACACATGAACATACACACACACACACACACACACACACACACACACATCGTATCTATCATATACTTTTCCTTGGAAGAAGAATCTGTGAATCACACACAAACCACTATGAATTTCTCATAACAAAAATCAACATGTAAACCATGTTGGTAAATGGTCAGCAGACTCCCTTTGGGCAGCTGCCTGATCTCACCATGTCCCTTTCCTTCATAACCCACCATTTAAAAAATAATGCAAAAGATTTAAATGTTCACCTATCTCACAAAAGAAGATAAATGGAGTAAACATGAAAAGATGTTCAACATTGTATGTCATTAAGCAATTTCAAATTAAAATAGCAAGATACCAATACAGAAAGATTGGAATTGCCAAGTTCAAAACACAGATGACATCAAATGCTGCCTCAACTGTGGAGCCCCAGGAACTTTCATTTGTTGCTGGTGAGTATACAAAATGGCATAGCTACTCTGGAAGACACGCAGTTTCTTACAAAATTAAACACACTCTTACTATATGACTTGGTAACTGCACTCGGTGGTATCTACTCAAATGCACTGAAAACTTAAGTTCACAAATAAACCTACACATGGATGTAACATCAGCTTTATTCATAATTGCCAAAACTTAGAAACAGCCAAGATATCTTTCAGTAGGTGAATGCATCTGGACAAAGGAATATTATTCAGCCCTAAAAAAAAATTTACTATCAAGGCACAAAAAGATGTGGAAGAAATTTAAATGCTTATTACTAAGCAAAAGAAGACAATCTGAAAAATCTACGTAGTATATGATTTCAACTATATGACACTCTGGGAAAAGCAGAACTATTCAGACAGTAAAAAGATCAGTAGTTTCCGGGTGTTAGGAAGGAAGAAGGGATAATGAGGCAGAACCAGGGGATTTTAGGACCATGAAATTATTCTGTTATACTGTAATGACAGATAACGTCACTGTACACTTGTCAAACCTACAGAATGAGCATCGAGAGCGAGCTCCAGGGTAAACTGTGCACTTTATGTGATGAAATGTGTCAATATAGGCTCATTGATTGTCACAAATGTACAGCTTTGGTGAGGGCTACTGATAATGGGGGAGGTAGTACATGCTTGAAGACAAAGGATATATGAGGACTCGGTATTTCTGTTCAATTTTGCTGTGAACTTAAAAACTTCTCTAAAAATAAAGTTTACTAAAAATAAATACATAGATAAAGGTTAAAAATTCACAAGAAGACACTCACATTAAGTCATAAGCAATATTTGATTCAGCATTTCAGAGATGCCAGTTCAATTACAGTGAATATAGTGATTTAGAAAACAAGTCTTCAAAAAGACTAAGATAGTGACTTCCTCAGAGCTGAGCTGCCCCTGCTGAGAACCCCTGGAGCCCACACACCAATTTCCCTCTGGTCTGCTCTGCAGTGATCACCTCTTCTCTGTAATCATAGAGCTTCATACATGCAGGAATTTTTCTGTCTTCAAATGGGAACTGTAGTTGGCCTATTGTTATGAATGAAATGCTCCCAAAAAACTTTTGGAACTTGTTTAAAGAAAATTATTAGACATATGGTTTTATAGGAAAAAAAATAAAAAGAATGAAAAAAAGAATAGATTCAGGGAAACAGTGGTAATAGCTAAGTGGTTTGATTATATGCTCTAAGAAAGAAAGAAAAAGATTTTCTCGGTGGAAGAAGAGGGCTGGTAAATATGTTATTGTGGAATTGTTAAGAAATTGACGACATTCTTACTTTTCACAAAAGATGGAGACCTCATTTTTTTCTTCATAAAAATGTTACAGAAATCTGTCCCTTTTCCCCCCATCTATGCAGCATAATGATGATTCAGCTAATTCTGTGGGTAATTAATTATCTGACAAATAATTCCCCCCCAAATAAATTTGATATTAAAAAACAACTCTGCCTAGCTTATCTCTATAACTTGATTTTTAAAAATTACCAGTTTGAAACATTCAACAGGTTTTATGTGTAATCATTTTTTGGACAATTACTCTGATATTCTTTCATAAATCTCTCTCAAAATGAGTAATGTAAAAACTAATGGCTGACACTAATTTCAATATAATCATTCAAAACTAGACACACACCCATATACATCTATGAATTTTGTCCTTTAAATTATTTTCCCTGTTTTTGTTGTGCAACTTTCCCCCTTTGACTCCCAGTATCTTCTGTTTTCAGTTTTTAGGAGGTCGTATCTTTACATTTGAATTTATGAACTTGTCATTTTTCTAAGCATCTCTAGGCAATTTTGTGTTATTTCTTTATCTTCATTGGCATAACAAACACCTACAATTTATTTCATTTAAAAATCATTATCACTTATATCAGAACATAAATAGATGCTTTAAATAAAAATTGTGTTGCCACAAACCTACTTTTCTCTTTCCAAATTATCTGTCTCGATTGCCTTCCAAAGTCACAGTCTTAACAACAATGCTCACATTCACTCAAATATAAATGTATGAGTGTGTACACACTGATACATATCTGGTTAGTCTATGAGTGTGCCGTCCTCTATTCCATGGGGGCAATAAAACAACTAACATGTATTTCTTAGGACTCGGGACCTACAAAATATGCTATATCTAGCATATTCTGAATATGTACTCTGAACTTGATGTCTTGGGTTTTCATCCTGGTTCCTGACTTAAGAACCTTGTAAAAGTTCTTAATTTAACTATATTTTAATTTCCTCATTTGAAATATGGGTAGTTTAGGAATCATACTTTGCTACATGTACAATATTTTGATTGGGGCGCCTGAGTGGCTCAGTCAGTTAAGCATCTGCTTTCCGCTCAGGTCACGATCCCAGAGTCCTGGGATGTATTGCCATGTCAGGCTCTCTACTCAGTGGGGAATCTGTTCCTCTGTCTCCCTCTACCTGCAGCTCCACCTGCTTATGCTCTCTATCTCTCTGTCAAATAAATAAATAAAATCTTTTTAAAAATTAAAATAAAATAAAATATTTTGATTGCTAAATAGGACATTGAAAGCATTCAATAAATATCAGTGACCATAATGACCATCATCGTTATTATTAAATAGGGGTTAGAAAAATTATATAAGAATGAACTTAATTAAGCACATAATCAGATTTCTGGTAATAAACATTTAACATTTGCAGGTTACTCAGTCATCGTAGGAGAGCAATTCACTTTTAGGACTATGTCACTCAGGGAAAGGAGGCATCTTTGCTAAATTATCGATTTTTTTTTGTTATTTGGGTGCCCTGAATCTGTTCAACATAAATCTGATATTTCCAGAGATGGAGACATCCAGCAAGGCCCCAAGAGTCATAGCAGAGCCTTAGTCAAAGGAATTATACAGAAAAGAGTAGGGAAACAAATTACAAGGTGCCTTTCACAGAGACACTGCATGTATCAGAGAAGGCTGAAGACAGGCCGACTGAAAAGCAGAAGTTGCTATGGAGAGAAGCAGAGTGATTTCAAACACTGAATGAGACACATTACGTGGTTGATGCTCTTGATCTCAGAGTTATCCAGCACTATAGACAGAAGATTCAGTGTGATGCAATTTAAGGATATTGTCTTTACAAGTAGAAGGATCCTTGCTTATCTGAAAAAGTGAAATCCCCATTTTTTATAGAGGAGTGTCAATAAACTGATGCATGAAAATCCTTCCAAAGGACCATCAGACTATTCACACATTTTAACTTATCAAACGAATATAATCCATGGTACTAAGCTTTTATATCTCAAGGTAAACAAGTCTCTCACATTAAATCACTTTGCTTTATAATGTTATGTTTATCTATAATAACTCCTACACCTAGGTGACCGGAAAAACACAATATCATTCTGCTAAAATTAGGAATTAATGTAAAATAGCACACTATAAAACTGAATGTCTTCTGCCAGAGGAACTGCAAAAGAATAAAAAACTGGATTCATGACTTCCTTTTATTGAAGGAGCTCTGGTCCACCATCATCCTCTCCTGTTGTTTAGCGTAGAAAAGCAGAATATCTACATGTGTTAAATGTGAGTTAAAAATAAATAAAATGTAGATTATCTTTTATAACAGAGAAACTAGCTCAAGAAAAATTGTTGATTGAAATTTTTGCTTGTCTGAAGTATTTCAAACATGAATTCACTTGTCTTTTTATTTCCTTGTCAAGCTTATTTAGGACTTATTTTCACTTACTTAACATCAACTTCTCAATTTCCAAGTCCCAGAAGACCTTAGTGTTCTGGTTGAAAGAATCATATAAAGCTCAACATAAAATCTCATTCTTTTCCATTTTCAAAATATGTTTGTAAGAAGGCCCAATGTCACCACAATTTGGAGGACAATAAGAGAGGAGGGACAAGTTGCCATGGGAACCAGAGGATCACTTTGATGAAAATTTACAGTTTATTCAGGGTCACAAGAGGATGGCAGGGCCATGACTACACAAATTTTCTCAAGTATAATTTTATTTATAAAGCAAAAAAGCTAACATCAGGTTAATTATGAATATATGTTTTGATTAGATGAAATATATAAAATAAATAAAATTTGCAAAATATTTTAAGGCTCCTAACTGTTTTTGTTCTTTCTAGTCTATATTTTTTATCATCAGAATTCAGTGCTCCCACAACAGGGCCTAAATTATATCCTAGTATTTATTGGTATATATATTAAATAGTTATTATATTTTAATTAAATGAATAAATGAGGAAATGTATCCTAAAATCATACTTTTATGTACAAATATTATTCCCCAAATTATTTGCCATCATAAAAAACTAACAACCTACTAAAACAAATAAAGAGCTTATTATAATTCCTATGAATGTAGAACTAGTAGTCATTAAATGTTAACATTCTGGATAACTTTTAGCAAGGACGCTGAGGAAAAGGTTAAGACTATACAATTCTCCATTATTATATTATTACTTGCTGTATACATAGTTTATATCTGTGTGCCCCACTCCCACACCGTTTCATGAGTAACTTGAGGGCAGATGTCCCACCCATTCAATCTTGCATCTCTACTGCCTATTGCATAGTGTAAAGTAAGTATTCAGTTAATGTTTCTCAATTGAATCAATAAAACTAAAACACCTGCTGTGAAAGATAATGATGTCAAGTATTAATAAAGGAATTAGCTTTCTTATACATTGTTACTGTTAGGAATAAAAATAGGGACACTTAAAAAAAATAATAGATTCACATATTCTAGGATCTAGGAGTTCCATTCTTAGGTATGTATCTTAGACTATTCCACAGGTGACATGTACAGGAATGTACATAGTTTTACTGCCCGTAACCACAAAATGCCAATAATATCAGCTATGACTTATTGAGCACTATGAAATAGCTGGAGCTCCTTGTCCTTTAATCCTCAACATACTCTTAGGAGTGACACTCTAAGTACGTTTTTAACAGACAAGGACATTTTAAGTTAAGGAAGATTAATTAATTTACTCAAGACCATTTACCTAGTAAATACCAAAACCTCACTCTCTGGATTCAGAACTCATGTTAAACTGCCTTAAACAAACAAATTTGGACACTAGTTCCACATACTTCAACATAACATTGGGTGAATGTAAATTGTGATAAATATATGCAATGGAATAATGTAGAACAAAAGAACCCCAAAACAACAGAGTTTCATGTGCTGACCTAGTGAATTTCATAAAATTTGGAGGTTAACATTATACTTATACATTCTACTGACCTTTCTGACCCCTGGCCAAGTCTTATTCACAGATAGTTCATCATCGTTTCTCTTCTTACATTGTATATATCCTGCATTAAGCAGAAAAAAAGGGAGGATAAGTACAAGATTCCAACAACGTTCATGAGGGTTAGTTATTGTTTTAAGGAAATATTTTGATCTACCAAGTAATTAAACACAGATTTAGTTGTCATCATGCAAAAAGCTAATTATTTCACCTCCCTCAAGTGTCATGCCTTAACCTCGCATTTAGTGTCAATAGTTAGTTTTATTTCAACAATAAGTCAATTATTAATTAAGGCTACCTCTTCTTCTGGACAATTAACCACTTTAGAAAAACACCAGTAGTGGTTTCGACATAAATTCTCAGAGCATTTGATTATCAATACGGCATTATCATGGGATTTGTTATAATCAATTAAATTAAAATCTCACTAATTAATTAGTAAGCACCAGTTTTATATCAAATAGCAGTTACATTGTAGACTATTATTATTGTAAAATAAACAAATTTGTAGTATTATTTTTCACATCCTTACTGACAAAATAATAATAATAATAATAATAATTAGAAACACACTTAGCAAGAAAAAGTACAAATTTTGTACTCAAAACTACAAAAAATTATTGAAAGAAATTAAATGCTTAAATATATCAAATAATATCCCATGTCCATGGATAGGAAGACTTAATGTTATCAAGAGAGCAATAATCCCCCAAATGATCTATAAATTTAACATAATATCTGTCAAAGACATTGACAACCTAATCCTAAAAAAAAAAAAAAAAAAAATTAAAAAACCACAACAAAGACCTGTTGGTAAGGATGTAAAGAAAAAGGAACCCTCTTGCACTGTTGTGGAAATGCAAACTGGTTCAGCCACTCTGGAAAACAGTATGGAGTTTCCTGTTAAAAAGAGTATCACCAGGGACGCCTGGGTGGCTCAGTTGGTTGGGCAGCTGCCTTCGGCTCAGGTCATGATCCCAGCGTCCTGGGATCTAGTCCCACATCAGGCTCCTTTCTCGGCGGGGAGCCTGCTTCTCCCTCTGCCTCTGCCTGCCATTCTGTCTGCCTGTGCTTGCTCTCTCCCCCTCTCTCTCTCTGATAAATAAATAAAATCTTTAAAAAAAAAAAAAAAAGAGTATCACCAGATGGTCCAGCAATTATATCACTGGGGATTTACCCATAGAATACAAAAATAATCATTCAAGGTGATCATGCACCCCAATTTATAATAGTATTATATAAAATAGTCAAACTATGGAAACAACTCAAGTGTCCATCAACTGATGAATGGATAAAGAAGATAGGGTATATACACACAATAAAATATTACTCAGCCACAAACAAGAATGAAATCTTACCATTTGAAACATGGATGGATGAAGAGAGTGTTATGATAAGAGAAAGACCAGTACCATATGATTTCCTTCATATGTGGAATTTAATAAATGAAGCAAATGAGCAGAGAGAATAAAAAGAGAGAGAGACAAGCAAAGAAATACATGCTTAACTATAGAGAACAAACTGATGGTTACCCAGAGGGAGTGGGCTGCAGGATGGGTGAAATAGGTGATGCGGATTAAAGAAGGGACTTGGGATGAGCACCAGATGTCGTATGAAAGCATGGACTCACTATACTGTGTACCTGAAACCAATGTACCACAGTATGTTAACTAATTGGAATTTAAACAGAAACTTAAAAAAGTTATCTGTGAATATGTCAACTACCAAGATTAGCCAAAACAGTCTTGAAAACAAGAATAAAACTGAACTCATACTTAATTTAAATATTTCAATACTATAGTAATCAAAGTAGTGTACTACTTGCATAAACATAGACGTACAGATCTATAGAACAGAATTGAGAATCCAGGAATAAACATTTTAATTTATGTTCAATAAATTTTTGGCAAGAGTGCCCACAGAATTAAATAGTAAAAGAATAACCTTTTCAAGAAATGGTGCTGGAATAAATGGATATTTCTATATAAAAGATAAGTGATCGCTAACGTGTACATTCCTCTGAGAATGACCAAAAGTTGTCTAAAATTAGATGGTGTTGATGCTTGCACAGTTCGGAATACACTAAAAACCACTGAATTGTACAGTTTAGATGGGTAAAATTTATGGTATGTGAATTATAGCTCTAAAAACCTGTTTTTAAAATATGGGGTGCCATACGCAGCCATGGCTTGAGGGAACACATTAAAAAAATGAAGAAAGTTCGAGCAGACAGACATGGTGGATGTAAATTTTAATTAAAACCAGCAAGGTGGCTAGGATTGAGTTATCATTGGAGAGAAACGAGAGGATTTCAGAGCTTATAATATATTTTGAAGATTAACATAGAAATACGTCTTCTTAAAATGTGTTTCTTTGTATTTAATCTATATCCCACATTTAGACTATATTCAACCAGGGGGGCACCTGGGTGGCTCAGTCAGTTAACGTTCGGCTCGGGCCATGATCCCTGCATCCTGGGATTGAGCCCTGCACTGGCTCCCTGCTCAGCAGGGGGTCTGCTTATAACTTCCTCTGCTCTCTCACTTGCTCTCTCTCTCTCTCACAAATAAATAAATATTTTTTAAGAAAATTAAAGCATAAAAAATAAACCTATTCAACTGAAGTTAATTAATAACCAAGGACACTTGAATTCTCTCAGTACTTCACTGAGGATGTATTGCAAATGCATCTATATGGCCATTCTGAAAAGTCACAGGAATTGAATGTATGTGACACAGTTAAGCAAACAACTTGCCCTGTACATTCAGCATAAATTTGTATAAATCTGGAGGTCAATCTTTGGTATTTTGCCGCAAGCCCGTTTCTTTTCTGGGATGTCAAATTAAGTATTCCCAATATCCAGCATGTATCTTCTTTTACACTTAATGTGTTGATGAATTTGAAGAAAAAAAGTCAGATTTGTAATAAGACCTCATTAAAGCTGTTTATGTCAAAGTATTAGCTACTTACAACTGTAATATCCTTCTATATTTGAAATGCCTTGTTCAAGACTTAATTTTAGGCATTTAGAGTTCACTGAGAATGCTAACCTTCTCACAGTTTATCAAACCCTTTGATTTATTTTCTGCCTCATTGTAAGAATATGGTCAAGAACATTTTAATATCCCAACTTTATATTTTATAACTCTTCCTTTGACTTCATTGTTTGGGTCATTCTGGGTTCAAAAAAAAAAAAAGTGCTTATTTTTTATTTATTTATTTTTTATTTATTTTCAGCATAACAGTATTCGTTGTTTTTGCACCACACCCAGTGCTCCATGCAATCCGTGCCCTCTATAACACGCACCACCTGGTACCCCAACCTCCCATCCCCCACCCCTTCAAACCCCTGATTGTTTTTCAGCATCCATAGTCTCTCATGGTTCCCCTCCCCTTCCAATTTCCCTCAGCTCCCTTCTCCTCTCCATCTCCCCATGTCCTCCATGCTATTTGTTATGCTCCACAAATAAGTGAAACCCTATGATAATTGTCTCTCTCTGCTTACCAGACGCATCAATATGCAGTCTCTCATCACCTTCAATGTTTATTTTAGTAGAGTACTTTTCATTGATTACAGGAGACTAGGCATTTACTAAAAATTAGGGAAACATAATTATTTTCTTCAGTTACCTTAAATGAAAACACAAATAAAAGTTTAGCTAAGTTTAGACTTTTCTCTTATGGGTTATTACCATTATTTGCAAAATTATTATAGTCTGCAATGTTTTGCAGATGTCTTCTAATTTTGTTTAAAAATTTTTTAAGTAAAAAATTTTATATTAAATATCCACAAAGTTTCAAAGTATGTTCCTAACTGCATCTGTGAGTGTTTTTGTTTCAAATTTTTATATGTATAAGTATAGCTAAGTACATAGCTTTATACTTTATAAATACGTTTATTTCAAATCCTTTCACTGGGTCTTCCTAGACCTGAGAGATTATTGCTATGGTCTAAATGTTCATGTCTTCCCAAAATCCGTATGTTTAAATTCTCACCACCCCCTCCATGATGAAAGTGTTAGTAGGTAAGGCCCTTGGGAGGTATTGAAGTCGTGAATGTAGAACTCTCTTGAAAGGGATTAATGCCTTATAAAAGAGGCTCCAGAGAATACCTCACCCTTTCCACCATATGAGAAAATAAGAACTCCACAGTCTGGAGTAGAGCTCTCACCTGACCATGCTGGGAGCTTGATCTTGGACTTCCAGCCTCCAGAACTATGAGAAATAAATTTCTGTTTTTTATAAGCTTCTCAGTTTGTGGTGTTGGTTATGGCAGCCCAAATGGACAGAGCCAGCTCTTATTTTTAGTATTTTTAATGAATTTTATAAAAAAGGATATTGAAATTGTTAAGTGCTTTTTCCAAAGTTTGTGATACACCCTGCCACTGTAACACTCCCTTATAATCATATGCACCAAAGCATATCCCATTCTTTCTTCCTCAATACTGAGAATACCTACTTTCTTCTAGTCTTTTCTTTCATATTGCAAAATAAGATAATAAGGAGAAATTAGAGCAGTGGTTACCTGATTGTAGGCTTTATTTTTCACCTGAAGGGCTTTCTAGCATGGAGATAGTCTACTTGGTTTAAGTTTATGTTTGCCACATTTATTGTCATCTTTCTATCTTTCAAAAGCCAGCAAGAGTTTGTTAGTAGGAAAGAGAGAGCATCTCCCCCTCACAGCAAGAGACATTCTTTTCGATAATCCTTAGAACAAGCTAAAGCTGAAAAACCTGATGGCATGAGGGAAGAGACCCATGTTGGAAAGAGAATAGGGGTTGTTTACTAAGGGAAGAAATGCCAGTATCAGGTGCAACACTCATCTAACAGTAGGAATACTTGTTACATTAACAAGATTTACTGACAGACTCCATCTGTGTCTTCTCACCAAACAAGGTCACTCCGTCAGATACTATGGAGCCTAATGAGGAAAGTGCCAAGTCTCTGGAATGATAATGAAAGTTCACTCTGACTTACGCCTCAGGCACTGGCAATATTTTTAGGTCTAGAAAATAAAATAAGGTACAGAAAAAGGTCATAATTTTTATAGAGCTGATCCACCTTGAAAAATAGCTGTTCATGTAACTGAGTATGTTTAGTAATGTCTTTCCTCTTTCTTAAGATTCAAGGTTACTTTTCTATTCTTCAAAGTCCTTACCAGTCATAATACTTTATCTGAGCATTAGATTTATGTATGTTATTAGGTTAAAGGGTCTCTGCCACAGTTTTCAAATTTTTTTTTATGTCTAAGAAAGTAAATATCTACAAATTTCCAAGGGAATTTTTATGTTGGGGGTTACGTGTAATATATTATTAGCTCTTTCTTTGCAGAAAAATCCTTATAAAGTTTTTCTTTTTCTTTCTTTTTTTTTTTTGTGCATTAGATATTGCACTATTTCTCAAACTTGGGAATCAGATGCCTGCATTCACGTCATAGATACTGCTTTTAAAAAGCTTTTTGACTTGGGCAAATAGCTTATCATTTCTGAGTCTCAGGTCCTTAATGGAAAAATAATGGCTTTAGAATAAATAATAGTGGAGATCCCTTCCAATGTAAACTAAACATTCTCCAGGCTCATTAGCTACACATGACCTTATGTACCCTCAAAAGACTTCCAGTGCACCTATCCAAATACACATTTTACATAGCTCTAGCTTGATTCAAAGTAATTTCATGATATTAAAACATAGCTGGCTTCTTTATTTTTTATCTTTCTTTCATTTTATCCTTAATGCCGTCTGCTTGCTATTTCATATATATTTATAAAACCTTAAAGTATATGGCTTCGACTTCCAAATTTGTTGTTTTCAAATTTTATTATAAAAGTAAATAAAACTTTTGATCATCTGCCATTTACTTTAACTCTTCTCAAATAAGATTCCCTCGTTAAAAGCAAAACAAAAGCCCACCATAATCCTAGAGTCACAAAGCAGTCTATTGCCTCAATCTGTTGTACTCAAGTGAAAGAATACTATAAGTACCTGGCCTTAAACTTAGTAGAAAGAACAAAGCTTCACAAAAATTACACCACAGATGATCAGATTGATCAAAAACAAACTCACACTTGTGAATTTGCTGTTCAATTGAGTAGAGGGCTCCCTAGAGTAATTTGAAAACTTTTATTCAAGTAACACTATTGAAAAGTTACTGTATCTCAGTGTCAAGGGAATTAGGAAAGACAATTAGTTTAGGCTAAGACATTTTAAATCTGAGATATCCTTGATCTAGAACATACCCTGAAGTTTGAATGAGGGAAGACAAATTAATTGTTTTTATTTATTTACTTACTCAGGACCATCTTCTTGGCATTGTGGAGCTAATCATCTTGGAAAAAGAGGGAATATGACTATAGATAAAACATGAGAATAATTGTTAACTAACATTATGATGGAAAGAAAATAATCAGTAGTAGATACTAAGTGGATAATGAGAGAACACCAGCATCTGGCCCAACTTACAGAGGGCAGTCAGAGAAGTGTGCCTGAGTAGGTGAGAAGAAACCAAAGAATGAAGGTTTAGTGGAGTCGGCTATGTGAACCATAGTGAACAGTGACCCCTGCAGGGTCCCTATTTAGTAGAAGTGGGGACTCTACCATCTAAGTGCTTAAAAAAAAAAAAAAAAGGTAGCATAACAAACCTACTGTTCTGATAAAATGAATTTATACTTTCCTTAACTTATGTAAATTTTCTTTGGGTAACTCCAATTTTTTATATAAAAGTTAAACAATCATTTTAATATAAAAATTATATATTTATAAAAATTATTTTATAATAATAAACAATTATTATTATTTCGAGAATCCTGCAGAAAGTATTTTGGGACAGATCTTCTTGGGCTTTTTTGTCCACATGCCTTAGGCAGAAACACTTTTGCCTTCTCTATAGCTTTCTTATTTCACAGTGCAACAATCTGATATTTCATTAGTTTTCTCCCGATCTTCCCACTCCCAACTCTTTCATTGACAGACTAGCATATTTTAAGCTATTATCACCTTCAAGGAATGACCATTTCTGGAATATGTTGCTAATTTCAAGCCTCTATCATGCCTTTCCTTTCTGAAGAGTATATTCTTCATTCAGTTCCTGATTATTTTTCAGCACTAAGGTAGGGTGACTCCTTCCTTTTAACATGTTGAGCATAACTCTATTGCCCATAGCACATTTTGTCCTAATTATCTTCCAAGAGCTTCTTTCTGGAGAGGAGATAAAATGAGAGCACTATAGATTCCTGAAATACTCACTTTTGTCCACCCAGCATTTATTATACGTCTCACTTTATTCTAGAGTCTCATCAATAGCAGATGTTAGTAGAAGTTTGTGGAGTGAATGAATTTGCCAAAAAATATGAGGAAATATGAGGCATGTCTTATTTCCTGGTTATGTGCCATTTCGATTTGACCATGCTTTGTGAAAATGAAACATTCAAACCGCCCAAGATGGTGGTCATTAAATTCTTACAGAGCCCCAGGTGAAAGAACGTTCAATCCCATGTAGCCTTTTTTTTTTAATTTCTTTAATAACCAAGTATTTCAAATTTAATGAGGTATTTATTTTAAAAATGATCCCTCACTAGAGAAATATGGTTAATGCGCAAAATACAAAAGCACTAGCATCCACATGGAATATTAATACAAAATGCTTTGGGATCAGATTTAGATTTAAAAAATTCTGAGATCTCTTATTAACTGTAACACTGTTTCCTCAAATATGTGGCTGTCACTTCAATTTTTTTTCTCCAAATGCAAATGTACAAAATTAATTACAAAAAGTTTAGGGAAAAAAAAAAAAAAACCAGAAACTGATACCAATATAAATAATTATAAATCTATTTATAATAATAGAAGACAGTTGGGTCATGCATGGTATGTGTAATATGGTGTGAGTCTAACACTGGTTAACTAATTCTTATAAAAATTATGAGTGTTTTGAGAAAAATTTGGCAATCTACTTCAAATATTTATGGAATAAGAAATATGGAATTGAAAATTCCAGAATTATGTTCTATAAATTGGCACATAATGCAAGGCAGAGATAAATATTTTAGCTTTTCTTGTTTTGTTCTATAGTTACTTTTCAGAGAAAAGCTCTGAAATCTTATTTGTAATCAGGTTCCTATTTCATAAGGTTATAGGTTAACGCATGTTTAAGAGAGTTCCAAATACCATACAATTATTTTTATATCTCTAAATGTATCAACTCATGAAAATCTGAAAATATGTTACCCTTCCAGGTTTATAATACAACTTTTGTTTTAATTAACTACATAGATATTTAAAATATAAAAATTCAATTAAATTAAAAAAAATTTTTTTTTTAAATAATTGTACTGTATTCCTGGAAAGACTGAAAGTGAGGGGGGAAATGCTAATTTTTTTTTTAAGATTTTATTTATTTATTTGACAGAGAGAAATCACAAGTAGATGGAGAGGCAGGCAGAGAGAGAGAGAGGGAAGCAGGCTCCCCGCTGAGCAGAGAGCCCAATGCGGGGCTGGATCCCAGGACCCTGAGATCACGACCTGAGCCAAAGGCAGCGGCCTAACCCACTGAGCCACCCAGGCGCCCCTTAAATTAAAATTTCTGCAGCTTTTTTTTTTATATATACTTTGGAGAAGAGTATTGTTTGTACCTTGTTTTTAGAATGGAGAAATGAATGGTGCCCAAATTAGTCATTATCATCAAGGCTATCCGAGGTCAAATTGTGAAAGTGGAGTTTATTTTCACATCCAATACCTCATTTTGGACTGTCTGTCAATAGTCTGTTCTTGTAAAGACCTTCTTCAATCAAAATTCACTACTTTTCTTTCTATAAGTTATTCTGAGTATTTTGCCACTATATGGGTATGTTTGTAGACGTTAAAGCATCAGTACCTTGGATATCATTTGCCTTTTAAATAAAGGCTTTACCCAAAAGTTAAATGGGAATCTTGTACCTTTCAGGGACTTTTTTTTTTTTTTTTTTTTTAAATATCTTATTTACTTATTTGAGAGAGGGGAGAGAGGGGAGTGATAGCACCAGTGGGGTAAGGATACGAGGGAGGAGCAGACGCCCTGCTGAGCAAGCAGCCGGATGTGGGGCTGGATTCCGGGGGTTCAGCATTATGACCCCAGCAGAAGGCAGATGCTAATGACCGAGCCAGGGACTCTTCCGCTAAAAATACAAATGGTAAGACTAACCGAGAGCATGTTGACTCTCTAGGTAGAGTCTGTGAATGAATGAATGTCTTTTTATTTGTAATTTCAGAATATATGAATAAGAATAGATGACGATTGTTTACCTTTCTACTTGTGGCTCCTAAAATTGATTTAATACCCAAACCAGGGGTGTTGGTTCGTCTATGTAAGAACGAGGAAGTAAGGAGGAAAGGGTGGTAAAGTGAGAGAGAAAGTGATTTTAAAAAGATATTTTAATCTAAGAAAAATAAATAATACATTATTAATATTTCTGAAGTATTTTAATGTATTTTGGAATATCGACTCCCAGTTCTTAGAAGCTTAAAATAGTGATTCTGTTCTGCAGTTCCAGCTGAGCTCAGCTCTGTGGTCTCCCCTGAGGTCACTCACACAGCTGCAGTCTGGTGGTGATTCACGGCAGCTGCAGAATTCACCATGCTCTCGCTTTCTCTGAGCCCCCACGGGCCCGGAAACTGGTCTTTCTAGTCAGCCAGACTGCATCCTTTCTCTTCCATGTGGCTTTCCAGCAGAAGATTCAGATTTTTAGGTGGCAATAGCATGGCTCCTGCAAGGACAGGAGGAGAAACTTTGGGACCCTCTGACTCTTGCTCAGAAGGGACACAGCAGTACTTCTGCCACCTCCTACTAGTCAAAGCAACCCAAACCCCATCTCAAAAGCCAGAGAAATGACTGTATCTTTTGATGGAAAGAGCTGTAAAGTATTTGTGCTCATTTCTAACCTAAATACTAAGCGTATTCCTTAGTCTTGGTTCATTAATTTTTCAGAATTCTCATTTTCATCATAAGCAAACTCAGTTTTTGAAAAGGACAAATGAATTTTTGGGGAATGTTCATTTGTCCTTCAGTGCAGAAACTTCTCAACTCAAGAAAATGTCAAATTAAAAACTCTTATGTAAGTAATTGTGATTTTAAAGAAAATGTTCTTTGACATTTTAAATTTTCCTTTCTACTTGCTAAATTAAGAGGAAAGAAGAGATTCTGTTCAAATAACATTGATATTTGCAATTGATTATCTAATTGGTAAATTTCTGAATGTCATCTAAATAAAGCAGAAATGTTTTTAATTATATTGGTTTCATTCTGTTTTTCATTTTGCTGTATAAAAGATAATGACATAAAGACAATTTAACTCTTTTTTTTTTGAATGAGTAAGAGAAAAATAGTTCTCCATAAGAATGAGAGATATGGACCAGGTTAAAATTTTTGTCCAGAAGTTTAACCAGATGAGCACAATTTGGAAGACTAAATATATATATATATATATATATATATATATATATTCCCATTACAGATTAAAAGTACTAAAGATACATACACATACATATACACTGTCATGCAATTCATTTTAGCAACTGGGGTTCACTCAACCCAAGACAATTTTCATACTGTAGACATTCTATTCAATGCAAAGCAAAACAAAATAAACCTCAAGAAAGCTATTTTTGAAAGAGGAAGAGCCAGAGAAGTGCAGTGGAAAATGAAAGCCATACTCCTGGACTTTTATAAAAAAAAGTCTTAAACCAGCAACATGTTGTGTGATGGGATTCAGTACTGAAGTCATTAAGCTAAGTTACGCCCCCTTGATTCCTCTTGTGTAACTCTGATGATTCTTGAATTTGGCTCCCACTCCAAACCTTAATTCTTGAATTGGCCACATCAGATTTGGCAGATTTTCCCTACAAGGGCAGAGTTGAGGAGAAAAGCTTATTAGCAAAACCCACTCACACAATTGTGTTCTCTCAAGTCATTTATAGAGCATTTCATGCTTGATATTCAAAGCACTCAGTATTACACCTAGTAATTGCATCATTAAGTACAATAAAGGTCTTATGCCTGGGTTAAATGTCATAATATATAATGATGAGGACAGTCCATTGTCCCCACAATCTCATTCCATTTGTACTGCTAAAAACTTCACCCTTCCAACATTCCCCCATGGACATATTTTATAGACTACATCAAAACTTTTTGTGTTATTTTCACCCAGATCCATTTATTATTGTCCTAATGACCTCGGTCTTGGCCTAGATCATCTATAATCTGACCCCAGTACTCTATGTGAGTCTTCCCAGGGTCATCACAATATTTATACATCAATTATATATTGTCAGTACATTTTTTTTTTTTCCTGGCAGCCTGTAACTCAATAATCACAAACACTGTGAGAATCACTAAACAAAAGACAGAAAACATTTCACTATTTAGGGTTTTTAGTGACTTTTTTTCTGATTATGGTAGTAGTATGTGTTTTAAATATATTAAATACAGAAAAGTATAAAAAGCAGGCAAATATGATCTCTCTGGTTAGTTTGGTTTATTTCCTTGAAGAGCCCTCTATGACAAAGAAACAAAACTAATACTAGTACTATTAATAACAATGGCTATCATTTAATGACAAAATGTTATGTTTGGCACCTTTCTCAATTTTTCATATATTTCTTTGGCTTCCAAATAATACTCTAGTTAGAAACCATTCATCTTATTTTACAGATAAATTAGTGATCAGAAATATTATGCAAATTATCACAAGGCAAAAGTTATTAAGCGTAATAGTCAATATCCAAATCAATATCTTGGGCATCAGGGTGGCTCAGTTGGTTGAGCGACTGCCTTTGGCTGAGGTCATGATCCTCGGTACTGGGATTGAGCCCCGCACTGGGCTCCCAGCTCCATGAGGAGTCTGCTTCTCCCTCTGATCTTTTTCTCTCTCATACTCTCTCTCACTGTCTTTCTCTCTCAAATAAATAAATAAATCTTTTAAAAAATCAACATATCTTTGAGTCCCATGCTTAATACATTAATCACTGTATTTTAGGAAAATAACAGAATAGTTAATGATATACCTTGTTTTTAAAATTATCGAAAAGGAATGAGGAAAGTTAGGAAGAGCAAAGAGAAAAGACAATAAAGTATTGCTTTAGGCAAATGGGCTTAAAACTGATGAGAACCACCTGGGCACATTATGTATGCAATCGGCGGCTCACTGTATAAATCGGTTGACCTATAAGGGTACGTCATGCAGTATATACTATTTTCTTTCAGGGGGAGGCTTGCTGTTGGGACATTAATGTGAGTCTCCAACATCTAGACACTGTTTACCAGTTTCACAGAAACAGCCATCTGAGTAAGAGGCAGAATAATGGCCTCCACAAAGAGGTTCAATTCCTAACCCCCGGTTATGCTATACAGGAGAGGAAAATTCAGGTTGCAGATGGAATTAAGGTTCCTAATCAGTTGACCTTGGAGATTATCGTGGATTATCTGGGTGGGCCCAGTGTATTCTTAGCATCTATAGATAAGTGAAAGAAGAAGACAGAAGGGAGAGTGTCAGCATGATGAAATAGGAGAAGAACTTGACTGGCTGTTGCTGGTTTTAAAGATAGAAGGGAACAAGAAATCGAGAAATTCAGGCAATCTCTAGAACTTGGAAGAGGCAAGAAAAACAGTTCTTTCCTAAAGCCCCCAGAATGGAATATAGCCCTGCTGATACAATGATTTTAAAATCAGTGATATCCATTTTAGACATCTGACCTCCAGAGTGTAAGATAAAACCATTTGAGTGGTTTTAAGTGACTGTTTGTATAATTTGATAAAGCAGTGATAGAAAACTAATATAAAGCCTTCCCCCAATTTCTCTCTTTGCAATGATTCTAATCTTATTTCCTTCAGACCCTTGACAAACATCCAAGTCATTGGCTAATTTCCAGCTAGACCAAAATTCCCTTCATAATAGGGAGATGACCACATGTATTACAGATCTGCTCATTTACCACTGCCATCTTGGTGCACCCTTGAATGGCCTACAGTGAGACAAGTGTCTATTTTCAACTCACAGCATCATATCAAGGTGAATCATCTTGGGTGAACTGGGTTTGATTTTTTTTTTTTCCTTTCTCTTCTTCTACCATGATGTCATAGGAAAATTATCTATGAAGTCGTAGCTCTGGCTTGAGTAAAAGGTATTAGTGCTATAAAAATACATGCATGGTATCAGAATAACCTATTTATACAGTTCACTTAAGCCCTCTTTAACAGGCTCCAGCCAAATCCTGAATAAGCCATTTCCATCACATAATGGACTCTTTACTTGACTGATTTATAAAATCCAGCTCATAATAGTTCTCTTTTATGATGTCACCTGGTGTTCCATGATTAACTAATCTTTCTATTTGGGCCTAGTTCCTTCTAATAGGACACTTTTCTAATTCTAAGTAGTTCCCCATGGCTCATGGAACTTGTCATCAACTGCACAAACATCTGTATCTAGAATCACAGGATCAGATGACCTGAGTGCAAAGCAGCTTGTAGAGAATCGTCACCTACAATAGTCCCCTCTTCCAAAGGCACCACTCAAAACTGCAAGCCTTATAGGCCATCAAGTATATGATTAAAGATTATATTTTTCAGAGTGATATCTGCTATATTTTGAAGGGTGGTATATGGTGATAATAAAATGCAAAGAAGCTCACCTAACAGTGTTTGCCTTTACTCTAGCGGGAACATACAGACAACAAAAATCATCTAACTTCTTAAAAATGTACATTACTCTAAAGACCCTGAATCTTTCTCAGGTTTCTCACATAAATGTTTCCATTAATTTCTTTTACAAGGATATCCAAAGTATTGACCTTTTCTGCACATTAGGTCCAATAAGCACCACATCATCGATATAGTTCTCTTTAGAGATGTTTGCAGAATGTCAAGGGAATTAAGGTCCCTTTGGACTAGACTATGATAGTAATATTAGCATAGCTTTGAGAGAGCCTAGAGAATATTAACTGCTCCCTTTCCTATATGAATGCAAACTATTTTGATCATTTTTCCTGATGGGGATTGACAAAATACATTCACTAGATCAAAACTCACATACCAAATTTCAAAGACTGTGATGGTCTGTTCCAGTGCAGGGATTGTATTATCACAGCAATAATGATTGGACTTACCACTTGATTACATTTTCGGAAATCAACTGTCATTCTCCATTAACCATCCAGTTTTTGCAGTGGTCATTCTGGTGAGTTGAACATAATGTGCTGAGGATCATAGACCTGGTAGGGTGTCAATTATCCTTTGAGTCCCAACCAGGATGCAATATTACTTATGACTTAACTTGGTTAATGGAAGACAGAGGAGGGGAACTGTAAATACTTTCCTGAGCTTGCTTGACCTTCCTACCAAGGTGGGTTTTTTGGTCTGTTTTGTTTTATGGTTTTATTTTAATTTATTCTCTAGACCAGAGAACTCTTGTGAGTGTTCTACATATCCATTCTGCATATGCTCTCAGGACCGAGAAAATGAACATAGGGTGGTCTTTCAATCCATTGGACCATCAGTGAACTTTTGCTAAACCAGAAATCACTTTAGAGTGATTTAGAGTCTTAATATACCTCTATTTCACAAGTAAAGATATAAGAACACTACTCTAAATTTCTGATATCTTATTATCTCAGACTCTGTATTCAACATCTCTTAAAAATATCTAAGTCATATCCCTCACCATCCTACCCCCCAACCCCCCGCCATCTACAGCTACTGTAGCAAATTGCTATGAGTCCATTTGAGGAAGGAGTGAGAAATATCCAGCAGCATCTGATCCCTACTTCAAAGATAAAGGATTTTCTCTTCATTTGAGGATGTATAGGTATGAAAAGTGGCTCAGATCTAAAAACTGGGTAAGGAATTTTCCATTTTGGTAGATGACATCAGACTTTGTTCACCAGATTTTGGTAGATTTTAGTGAAATAAATCAATAAATAACCTTATCTGCTGCCAACGTATCTGGTCTCTTGAACATCATGGTCTATTAGCATCATGGTCTACAGATTTCTGCAGGCCAATGTACCCTGATTGCCGCTCTGGCCTTTCTGGCTCTTCTGGTAATTATGTCACTTTCCATCTCCAGTTTAAATCATGTCAACTGGCTTTGCTCGTCCAGATTGCTATCACCATTATTAAATTTAAAGAACCCAGTTTTACAGCAACAAAGCCTAACTTCAACCCTGACTAAAAAGATAGCTACCACTGAGTTTCTCAGTAATACCATTAATCCCTCAATAGCACGTACCTTAATGCTTTACTTAAGGAAATATCCTTGGGTCATTTCTGGAAATCAGACCACGAAGAAATCAAATACATTCATATATACCTCTCAGCCATCAGACTCCTTCAAAAGTCTGTCCAAGTGGTTCTGACATGTTCTTATTTCCTCTAAGCTACTATCATGTCAGAGCTTCAAAATACTATATCCACCAAATCACGGGAGAGAATGCTCATATTATACCAGTAGTATCTAATCTATATTCTGTTCCTTCCCAGTGTATAAGTCTCAAGATCACCCTCTTATTGTTTCCCTTGTTCTCATTATACATGTTAGCCAGGTACTGTAGCTCTTTGGTTAAATAAGTGATCTCCTTCTGTGGAAGCACTGGACTTCTCCACTCGCATAGGGACAGACTCCATAATCCTTATAATTCTATTGATTCCATACCTTTAAATGCTACATCAACTTCACGGTGACCATTTCCCCTTTCCTCTCACCACCACTCTGGTCACGCACACAGCGGTATTTCGTAGTGTGAACAACCCGTGCGGCACGCCTTATGTGCGTGCTCATGGCATAGTCTATGTAGGGTTTTGAGATGATTTATTCCATAGTTATTTTTTTCTCTTACTTAAATTTTCTGTTACTTATTTCTATTGAAAACATATGTTGAAACTTTTCTTGCGTCAGGCATATAGTGGTGAACAAAACTGATGCAAGTTGCTCATTTATTAGAGTAAGAAAGTCTTTTAGGACAATGAAACAGGGAAGAAGCTTAGTGAGTTCTGGAAAGTGAACATTCTTATTGAAATATTAAGTAACTTGTAGGAATTAAGGTCTAACTTAATTTTTAAGCATAATTTTCCTGTATACTGGCCTCTCAGAAAAGGAGTTAGGGTCCTGCAAAGATCATGGAAATAAGCTTAATGTGTATAATAATAAATTCTGGTTAACTAAAGCCTTTAGATCTCAGCTGCCCATCATTCCAAGAAATAGCCTGTGTTTTCCCAACTGTAAAAACTAGTGTGGTGAATCTTGCTGGTAGCTATCACATCATATATCTACAAACAAAAAAGCTGGTTCTTAGCACCCTAGATAGTAATGCCCACAGACATAAATACTGATTTTTCAGGATAGGAATGGAGCCAAGGTTCTTTTATGTCCTATTACCTTGGCATATTGTTCCCCAATCACACTGGAGGAAGAGCTACTCCTTCCTAATCATGCAGTCACACAGTCCCAGTATCATTACTTCTCAAAGGCTCTGTTGTCTAGATGTACTTGATCTCAAAATGTTGCCCTAGAATGAATGAATGAACAATATAGGACCCACACTATTGCTACTAGATCCTTATTCATGAGTTTTCTCAAATGAAAGCTATTTTTGCATGTTGATTTTAGATGCTGTTTGACCAACTACCTTTATTGCATGACAAATGGTAAGGTACATCATTGAGAAATAAGATTATTAAGAACAAATGAACAAACAAAAACAAAAAACTGAAGATTATGTATAAATGAGCCACAAGGAGACCAAGCAGTATGTTTCAGGTAGAAGGGACAGTTCTAATGAATTAGTAGAATAACAAGGGGTCAGTGTGGTTATAGGCAAAGTGAGTAAAGCAGAAAATGGAAGAAGTCAGAGACTGTGGGTCAAAAAAATAGGGTTTTCAAAGTTTTCTTGAGAACATTGGCTTTATTCTGGGTGAGATGGTGACATAGACTACATGTTTATGTGTCCTCAAAATTTGTATGTTAAATACTGACAACCAATATGATGGCATATAAAGGTGCAGACTTGGGGAGGTGATTAGTTCATGAGGGACCTGGCTGGTGCAATTAGACTTACATTATCATACTGGATATTCAAAATCAGAAGTTATTAAATCTCACTGCATACGTCACAAATCCCCTCAATTAAAAAAAAAAAAAAAATTGCCCCATGGCCTGTAGTATCTCTTAGTGAACATGCCATTGTAACTCAGACTTCAGGACATTTCCAACACATGACTGAAATCTCTTCCCCCAATTTTCTGCCTGGCTCCATCGACTTGGTTTGTACACCAAATATCCATTACTCAGGTACACATTTCTTGCCCTTCCCACCTAAAGAAGAACTCTTCCCTCAGTCTCTCTTTCATAATTTTTAGCAGTTTTTTTAATAGAAAGTTTCATTAATTAATATTATCTTATTTTTATTCATTTATATTTTTCTTCTTTTAATAATGACTAACTTCACAAGATCAGTGATTTTTCTATTCTTTTTGCTGCTGCATCTCAAGTTCCTGGAAAAAAGCAGAACATAATAGATTGCATTACTTACTAAAAATAGTAACAAAATACCTCTCTGAGACTGAGAAAATCTGCTTTCCCTGAAGGTTGCAGTTTTGTTAGTCATGGGTTATCTATAGAAGAAAAGACAGTCAGCTGGAGATAAAAATATCAGCATTAGTCAAGATTAGCTGATTGAAGGATGTGGCTACAGATTTGCTGATAAAGGGTTTTGCTAATATTCCCTGATTTAGGAAGACTCATTCACCAAGTTTCAGGGGCAATTAGATAAGCACAAAATTCCCCTCAGGTATAGGCTTTTAATTTCATAGTAGAGAGGAATCTTAAAATGAGCCCTCTTTATCTACAGACTGAACTAAAAAATAAAAGAGACCACAGGGTCTTTGCCTTTCTGATTATTTCTTTCTATGAGATCAACCAACCAGATATGTTAGTCTTGATCCAGTGAAGAGGTGATAAAATAGATAATTCAGTGTCTCCCGATAGAAATCTAAGCTCAAATAGATGACGGCTTACCTCTTGTCATCCCCAGTACACTACATACTGGTTTTGGCAAAGCTGTATATTTCATATTTATTAAAAAAATTTTTTTAATGAGTAAATTAAAGGAATATTGAGGAGGTACCTTTGGAAGACAGAGGGATGAGAGTTCTTATCAAATTGTAGTTTTAGAAGAGCTCAAACTTCAAAATGAATTGGATTTTGAAATCAGGTTTACTGAGTCCCCACTATATTATTCGTTGTTTTATTATAAACTTGGACAATTTCAGTAATATTCGTCCTATCCGATTGTGTTTATAATACAATCTCTTATTTTTCCATCTGAAACTTGCTTCTTGACCTGCTTTTGCCAGAGCATAATATCTGATGTTCCATTCCTTCCCTATAACCTCATCCAGTTTTCTTGGTCAAATAAAACCTGAGCTCAAAGATGACTCTGTGTATTTAAATTTTGTTAGCCCCTCCTATACTATACGATTGCCCTCAAATTTTTTTGCTCTATTTTTCCTAGCAAAGGCATTATACATTCCTGCCTGTGACCCTGTGATTTCCAGGTCTGACTGTGTGGGAGTCGGCTTCCACGGCCCCTTCTCCTTGGGCCAAGCTATTTGCTTTGGCCAATGGAATATTAGCAGACCTGACGTAAGCCATAGCCTATCAGATACTTTAAGAGCTACCACATGGGTAGATTTTGTACTCTTTCCCTCTGTTACTGAAAATCACGTCTTAAGTAGGAGATATTCCTTAGAAAACTCTGTGGAGCAAAGCTGTATTAAGTAATCCACAGCTACCCACATACACATCAAGAAATAAATATATGTTGGTGTAAACCACTAAAACCTTAGAGTTCTTTGTTTCCACAGAAAACCTAGCTAATAAAATTGCAGATGGATAGTTTTCATTTCATATACATCTTGGAACAATCTGTTTTTGGATATGAAATTTAGTATACTCTGTATAATTTACCTATTTTCATCTATTTGTGAATGATGTATATTTTTAACCTAAATCCTTTGAGGTATGGTTCTCAAGAAAGAGAAAACACACACATGTCTATTATAAGTCACCAATTTATTTAATAAAGATATGAAAACTGATCACATAGGAGGTCTCACATAGCAGATCCAATAGTATATCTTTATGAGGCATTTTCCCATGCCTCTGAATTTCCTATGGAATTTACTGCTATGCTAAAGACACTCTATCAACAAGTATGGTATTAGCAAAATTGATAAAAATATATTCCCTGTGCTATTGCTTTTAACTCGCAAACTTGCATTTCCATTCAAGAAAAATACACACTATCAAATAAACATATAAAAATTATTTAGTATTTGGCTCTTCTCCTGGGGCAAATTTAATATCAGCACAAGCATATCATTATTCAAGAAACAAAACAAAAGAAAAAGTCAGTTTTCTAATGTCCCTGAATATCCTTGCCTTTTACTTTTAAGTGACCCTAAAAACAGGTATTCCTCAAAAATCTGTTTCATAGAAACATTTGACATGGCAAAATATGTGGTATCTTATCAATTTCTGAATTTATATACTCCTTGAGGGAAAGAATCAAATCTTATGTTCAGAATATCTACTTAGTGCCCAACTTGTTGTCCCTAAAGCAGTGGATATTTAGGAAATAAATGTGAAAAAAATATATAATGTTAGTTTAACATTGTTTACTCTATAAACATAGTTACTATTTTGTAAAAAGGGAAAATAATATTTTTCATATACCAAACTAAAAGATGCTTAATAGAACATCTTATATTATATATATATATATATATATATATATATATATATATATATTAGGAAATGCTTGGACTAGCCAAAACCAAACTAAAAAATGCTTAATAGAACAACATCTTATATTATATATATTAGGAAATGTTTGACTAGCCAAAAAGATGGGTCTAGAAATTGTATAATTATGTAATGGATTTTTTTTCATGTAACTATGAACTTTTAAAAAATATTCCAATGGAGAATTAATATGCCATGCTAACTTGCCACAATTTTGTAAAACTACCTATGCAAAACAGTAGTTAGCAAAGAATACATTTTTCCAAAGTCAGTTATCACTGTCCTTAATCATGAATTTATCTTTCTTAATAGGGATAAAAGTCATAAATTGCTTTTGTGGGTGTGAACATATACCCAAATATTTTCAGGCATAAAGCCATCAACAGAATAACACATTTGGATAAAGGAATATTTTTTTTAGAAAACCTGTGTTCCATATGATGAAATGGTGTTAAGTCGGAATGAAAAAGAAAAAAAAAAACCCTCATAAAATTTCCTTCAGTGACAGGATGATAGAAAGGATAAGAAAGTCTTGCTTATTAGAATGAGAAAGGATGAGCTGGGTTGTTTTTAAAAATAATATAAGAGCTGTTCATATTTTTTAACAAAATATTGAAGCCAAGGAAAAGAAAGTTAAATCACTGAGTTTTTCCACAGATAACTCCACCGATTCTATCCCTTTAAAAGGGAAGAGTTTGCATATTCCCAGACATCTTCTATTTAGTAACCAATAAAAAGAATATTGGTTACTTCTTTGAGGCACTGAGATACTACTAATGCACTGAAAATTAACTCCCCTGTGTCCAGGCTCTTTTTTGTCTATTTAAAACAATAATGCTACCTGATAGTTTATCTGTTTATTCATCTTTAGAGTTTACTTTATAATATTTTTAATGCTAAACAGTTTGAATTGCTATGGCATGTAACAGAAAGTTTTGTTTATCTGACATTGTAAAAAATATTTTTCTAATTTTAGCCACCTGGATTGGAAAAAAAGCAACAGGTATCGGTGAGGTTGTGGAGAAAGGGGAATCCTCTTGCACCATTGGTGGGAATGCAAACTGGGTGTGACCACTCTGGAGAACAGTACAGAGGTTCCTCAAAAAGTTAAAAATAGAACTATCCCATGACCCAGCAATTGCACTATTAGGTATTTGCCCAAAGGATACAAAAATACTGATTCAAAAGGGTACGTACAACCCAAAGTTTATAACAACATTAGCAGCAATAGCCAAACTATGGAAAGAGCCCAAACGTCCATTAACTGATGAATGGATAAAGAACAGGTCGCGCGTGTGTGCATGCGTAAATGTACACACACACACAAGCGCGCGCGCACGCATGCACACACTGGAATATTACTGAGCCATCAAAAAGAATAAAATCTCACCATTTGCAATGGTGAGGATGGAGCTAGCGTGTATCACACTAAGTAAAATAAGTCAGTCACAGACAAATACCAAATGATTTCACTCATATGCAGAATTTAAGAAATGAAACAATGAACATACGGGAGGAGAGAATAAAAGAGAGGAAAACAAGCCATAAGAAATGCTTAACTATAGAGAACAAACTGAGGTTGCTGGAGGGAGATGAGTGGGGATGGCTGTATGGTGATGGGGATTAAGGAGGGCTATTGTCGTGATGGTGGTTAAGGATGGCTATTGTTGTGATGGTGGTTAAGGATGGCTATTGTTGTGATGAGCAGTGGGTGTTGTATGTCAGTGATGAATCACTTAATTCAACTCCTGAAACCAATATAATATCACTGTATGTTAATTAATTAGAATTTTTTAAATAAAAATTTTTAATAAATATATCATTCTATTTTTAATATGTGGTAGCACTACTTGGTTTATTTAGTTGTATTCTTTCTAGTCTGCTTACTTATAAACAATTTACCATTAGATAATAATTAATCTGTATTGATAAATAGAAATTTAGTATAATTTGAAAGGAACAGAAACTACTGAATATTAAAAAATTTAAGATTAGATTAATGTCATTATTAGAAAGGGAACATGTGACTGAGAACCTCAAGCTAACTTGAAGTTGTACTGTGCTGTATCACACAAAATATACATGGATACAAGGATAAAAATAGATACACAGGTAGATAATTAGGTAGGTAGATAGATAATAATTGCAATTTCTAAAAATACATATAAAAGATACTTATTTTTACTTTTATCTTTGCTATGATTTTATTACTGTTATCTTATATTCTCAACAAAGGTAGCTTCCAACTACAGACTAACTTAATGTGCATTTAAAATTCTTTGTAGAGTCAAATTATTTATATATATATATTTTTTTTCACTTATATATTTCAATTCAGTACATGGGAATAAAATTATGCCAGCTTTCACAGAGCAGTCTCAAAGTGAATTTGGAACTGAGGAGAACTGTTCAATGTGCCTCTTACACATCAGGAACACCCGTTTATATTTTGGTCACTTTAAAAAAATACATTTTGATGTGACACACTTATTTTCAGTAAAGAATTAAAACATTTTAAGAGAACCTGAAAGATCACATAAAATGACACTGTTCTCTTTTATCAACTTTTGTTTTTGTTTTAACCTCTGCGGTTCTAGCAAATAAAGTGACTGAGAACACAAGAAAACAAACAGAACTCTCCTATTGCTCTTTCTCTTGTCGGCTAGAGTGGATAACTATAATTTAGAAAAATTAATCATATTTGAGGTACATCCTGGATGCCAGTTCCTTTATTACAACCATGATAAAACGGCCCTGTCTCATGTCTGTTTGGCTCCTTCCTCAAGTGAAAGCTAGTCTCCTACCACGACAATTTCCTCCCTTCAGCTTGTGTTTGATACATTCCCTAATACCCTGTAAAGCAATATCCGAAGCATTTGACTCAATAATATTTATATATAAGTGCATATATATGGAACTTTAAAAAGTGAATGTCGTGTAATGGTTTCAAATTTAAAAAGGAAACAAACACATTGCTTCTCATAATCTGTGGATTTTTTTGAGTAAGAGAGAAAATCACTCAATGATTTTCAATTTATTCCATGAAAGGGAGTAGACTAAATTACAACTTTATTACTTCCCTCAAGTAGTTAATGAAAGTAGGTTACTCATTGACTTGTTACCACAAACTGATGCTTTATTTAAATGTGAATGAGCAAGAGTCTTTGAACTACAGAAACTGAAGTCAGCCTAAGAATTTGGGATATGTTTTGTTTTCTTCTAAGGGACTCATAAAAGAATGGGCAAGATAAGACATTTTAGAAAAAAATAAATGTTAATAATTTACATTATACTAGATTGCTAAAAATATATGGGTCATATGCTCTTTTCATCTGTAAAAGACAAGAATTAGGGACTCTAACTCTGATTCACATGCAGCAGGTTTGATTTATTAATGATGGTGATTGAGGTAGGGTGGGAAGGTTCGGGGTATACATATTTTAAAACTGAAATCAAAGCTGCCACCTTTCAAAGAAACATTGTACTTTCTAGTGCCCTCTCTCACTTATATCAGAAGCCAGGACAGAGATCTATTAATTAAAATAACTCCTTAAGGTATAACGACAACAAAAGGATAGTGACAAAGGATAAATGTCATTCTCCCTTATGCAAAACGTGTATTCCGTGTTCCTTCCTGATGGGGAGGGTGGCTCTCCTACTCTCTTACAAGTAGTGGCTGGGGTTAAAGCCACTGCTCTCGTGTAGCCTCATCGTCTCCAACATCGAAACGTCAAAATCTCAGTTCGTCTGCAGTAAGCAAATTAAAGTGGGGAGGACAATGGAGGATTTTACGTGGGAAATTTGTTTTAAAGACCAAGGCTAGAAATGATGCGGTCTATTTCCATTCACATTTTATTGGTTAGAATTCAATTATATGACTCCAGATGATCATAGAGGAGACTGGGAAATGCAGCTGTGTGCCAAGGAAGAACAAGAAATCGACTTGCTGTAAATTATTCTCTGTAAGAACTTGTATTGGTCTAGGTCCTCAAAAAATAACATTTAAAAAGCAAAATTCAGGGCTCCTGGGTGGCGCAGTCAGTTAAGTGCCCCACTCTTGATTTGGGCTTAGGTCATGACCTCAGGGTTGTGAGGTCAAGCCCCACATTTGGCTCTACACTCAGCACAGAGTATGCTTAAGAGTCTCTCTCTCTCTCTCTCCATCCCTCCCCTCCCCTCTCTCTCTCTTTCTGTCTTTCTAAAAAAAATAAAACTTTAAAAAAATTAAAAATAGAAAGTAAAAGTCTGGGATGCCTGGGTGGCTCAGTGGGTTAAGCCTCTGCCTTCAGCTCAGGTCATGATCCCGGGGTCCTGGGATCGAGTCCTGCATCGGGCTCTCTGCTTAGCAGGGAGCCTGCTTCTCTCTCTGCCTCTGCCTGCTTGTGGTTGCTCTCTCTCTCTCTCTCTCTGACAAATAAATAAATAAATAAATAAATAAATAAATAAATTTTTTTTTAAAAGAGAGAGAGAGAAAGTCAAAGTCTGGGGGCCCCTGGATGGCTCGGTCACTTAAGCATCAGATTTTTGGTTTCAGCTCAGATGATGATCTCAGGGTTGTGGGATCGAGCCCCACATGGGGTTCCATGCTCCGCGGGGAGTCCACTTGAGAGTCTCTCCTTGACTCTCTCCCCCTACCCACCACTCGCATGCTCTCTCTCTGGAAAACAAAACAAAACAAAACAAAACAAAACTTTAAAAAAGAAAAAATAAAATCTGATTAATAACCGTTCAATTATCTCTGTCTTAAGGAGATATATCTAATGAATAAAAACATTATTTGGGTTTTTATTTACCACTAATGAACTCTACTTATTTTAATATTTATTAAGCCAAAGTACACTTGCTAGATTTACATCTCATTATGACCTTTGCCTCTGTTTTTACAAGGTGAGAAATGAATGAAGAGCTGAATACTTCTATACAGCTTACTATGTACCAGACACTATTCCTAGTGCTTTCCAGTACTCAGCTGATTTAACTCCCTGAACAATCCTTTGGCATAAGGTCTCTGCTCATTGCATATAGATGTGGCAACAACTCCAGACAAGTTACATGGTATCTAATAAGTAGAAAATCTAGGATTTTGAAGCAAGGATGTTTTGTTCCTGAGTCTATACATCTAAAGGTCTTACTATAAGTTCAGGAAACTAGCATCCTTCTTTTTTTCTTTTTGCATTCCAACTTCCAAGGTTAGTAATTGTACATAGAAAAGGGATATTCTCGTTCTTATTCTTACTCTTATTCTTTCAAATAGGAGATCTGTGAATCTTTTGGAAACCACCTTAGCCTCAAGCACTACTAAGTGTTGAACATATGCAAGTTAAAATGCTTACAAGTAATTTAGATTGTTTCCTTATATTTTTGTAGAACTAAATGCAAACTTTATCTTAAGATTGCTATTTGACTTAACTGCACAGTAGCATTCTGTCATATCTTAGAAGATAATAGATTATCAACACAGCTAAGAGAATCCAGGAAGTTGGACAAAAACACAATGTGAGCAGAGATTGTAAGACCGGATAGCAAAGCTGGCAGGGGGCTGTGGCCTGAGAAACCCACATTTACTCATAACTAGAGCCTTATTCCCATCATCTCCCCTGCTATCAGGGAAAGGCATTTTGGAAGAAAGAGAGATGATTACCAATTTTGTTTTCAGAAATCACAGAGGGACTTCTGTCAAGTTTCTAGTCTCATAAGAAAAAATACAATTTTCAGAGTGTTTTGATTCAAGCTCTGGTAAGTTTTCTGAGATTCACCTTGACACATTCATTTCCTTGGCATGCTTTACATGATATGTATATGGACATGATCTTTTCTTCTTTTTTCAATTTGCCAGTGGCAAAGCTAATTATTTGTGATATTGTACATTTAAGGATTGATAGTAGGTATAAAGACGACTCGCCTAAAGTTTTTAAAACCAGGGATTCTTCGTTTAAATATTACCTTTACCAATAAATTCTTTAATAAAACATATTTATTATTTGAAATGTGGCATTTTATATAAATCCACAGAAAGACTTACCCACATCTTTTTTGGAACTTCTCCATAGCCTACCATTAATAATAATGTTAACAATAACAACAGAAAATAATAATGATAACAACATATGCAGTATGTTAGGCAATTTAAAAATGTGGATCTGGATAGCTTTAGAATGGTTGGAATAGATTTGATAGAAAGTAGACATTTCCTATGTTTTACTTCAGATGTAACCGTAGCCCAATGTTTCTACATAAAAAACTCAACCAAAGAAAAATAATGTCAGAATAAGATGGACTAAACAGTTCAAACAAGGGAACTATTTTTAGCTGAGAAAAAAGTAGATCTTTCACTTCAAGGTATTAAAGGTGAAAATTGTTCTTGCTCTGCGTAACAGCTGCTTGAAAATATCTTAAAACTAATTTTCACTTTAAAAAATAGTTTAAGATTTTTATGGTCATAATTTGTACTTTGATCACTGTCCTCTCTTTCTGGATAGCAGCCCACTTGAATTTTTTTTTTTTTAAGATTTTATTTATTTATTTATTAAGAGAGAGAGAGAGCATGAGAGGGGAGAGGGTCAGAGGGAGGAGCAGACTCCCTGTAAAGCTGGGAGCAGCATGTGGGACTCAAACCCGGGATTCTGGGATCATGACCCCAGCCGAAGGCAGTTGCTTAACCCACTGAGCCATCCAGGCGCCCTTGAAATTTTTTTTTAAGTTAATGGCAATTCATGCGGCGCCTGGGTGGCTCAGTGGGTTGGGCCTCTGCCTTCGGTTGGGGTCATGATCTCAGGCTCCTGGGATGGAGGCTCTCTGCTCTGGCGGGGGGGCCTGCTTCCCTCTCTCTCTGCCTGCTGCTCTGCCTACTTGTGATCTCCCTGTGTGTCAAATAAATAAATAAAGTCTTTAAAAAAAAAGTCAATGGCAATACATGTACATATGTTACACATATATTATATACATATATTTTGCTAGTCACAATTATAGATCATGATCATTTTGAGCGTAAATATTCCTTGAGTCTTCTCCCTCTTATTGTTTCTAATTTGATGAGGTTACAATATCTGATAAATATACTTATTAGAATTGTGTGTAAAATACGAGAAAAGGAGGATATGAATTGGAATCTGAGAAACTCTTTCATGATTATTTTCTATAAGCTGTTATTGACAGCCTTTTGTCTACATAATTCCCTTATCTGAAAAATCCAATTTCTTCCAGGTGCAGGCATTTAACATAAATGAATAAAACAATCTCTAGCAAAACAAAAAATTTATGCTATAATCATAGGAAATAACAATGCCTAACTATACTGCCTTTTAAAACCTTTTTTGGTTTTGTAAAACAACCAAACACCTTGCATCAACAAGTCACATGAGATCAATAATTTGTCACCTTGGGACAGATATTTTGTTTTAGTTTCAGTTTTAGTTAATTACTATGAATTATAGTAAATTAAGTTGTCATGACCATCTTCCAATGAAGATGCTTAGACGTTATACTCTGAAGTCAAGCTCACTGTTTCAAATCTATCTAGCAGATGGTAGATTTTATGTGGCAAATCTATTGACTAATCTTTCATACTGTTATTGTGAGGACTGATCTATTACATAGGAAGTACTTTCAAAGCTCTTAAGTAGAAGTTATTATAAATATACACAATGATTTTTACTAATATATCCTTTATAATAATATTTTTTTCCCTCTGGATTCTTCTTTCAAAGTGGAAAAAAGTCTTTGTGCACATGTTCTCTATTTCCTATTTATCTAGTATGAGGACTTTCAAAATACTTATACCTGCTACCGAGGACGCTAGTGCTAACAAGCAAATTTTGAAAAAACAAATCACTAGGTTCTTTAACTGTAGGCACCATAAATTGGTGATTCTCATAGACCACCAGACAAAGTTGTTAAACAATTTTTTCTGTACAAAAGCATGAAGAAAGGATGGCAAGAGATATTACTGATTACTACATAAGTATATACTTGCAGATGGCCTTATCTAGTATGTATGTGTTCCTGTAATTGTTTCTGACTTGACAGAAATTATTAGGCTTGATGGGTTGTTCAATGGACAAGAAGAAAAGGTACATTTTACTTTCCCAGTAATATTTTAAAATACCTCATCATCTTGTGTATTTATTTGTTAAATCATAAGAAAGAAGAAAATATAAATATGACCTACAATTTTAAAAGAAGTATTTTTTTTGCTTAAAATATGCAAAAAACATTTTATACAACTCTGTTCACTGATAGTTTATGCCCAAATAAACTTACAGAAATAATAGAACTAATAGTTCAGAGTGAAAATCTGAGACTGTCTCCTAGTGTGTGTGATGAATTCAAATCATTTAATTTAAACATGAGAGAAGATATTTATATGAGAGGAAGTGCTGCAAGACTTTCTACAAACAATACTGTCCTCATACATTTTTAGTATTTAGTCATAATGAGACCATTTCTATGGAAATGAGACTATCACTTAGTAGTTTTTTGCAATTGATTCATTCATAATAGTTCTATGAGATCAGTGATCTATTTTAACGCAACTTCCCAGGAACTTCCTTTGTCATAAGAACTAAAGGCAGCAAAGAAATATTTTACAGAGATATAATTTGCCATCTTCACAGACCACGTATATATCTCCAGATCAAATTAGTAAATTTACAGGGGTGCCTGGGTGGCTCAGTGGGTTAAAGCCTCTGCCTTCAGCTCAGGTCATGATCCCAGGACCCTGGGATCAAGCCCCTCATTGGGTTCTCTGCTCAGCGGGGAGCCTGCTTCCTCCTCTCTCTGCCTGCCTCTCTGCCTACTTGTGATCTCTGTCTGTTAAATAAATAAAATCTTTTAAAAAATTAGTAAATTTATAGATGAAACTTTATACAAATATTATAAGAATCAATAATAGTGGGCACCTCCTGGACTTGTGTTTTTAATGTAGTCATATATGTAGTGTACTCTATATGGTCAGGATGTCAAAATCAGAGCAATAACATATGGATAATTTTCATTAACCTCCTACTATGGTGATGGAAATTTATTTAAGATGAAATGGACAAGCAGATTCTTTTAAATTAGTATTTTGTTTATGTGTTTCTGTATTAGTACAGCAAATGTTTACTAAAATGGTTTTTAATCAGGTAGAATTGGACTTGAATTTGGCTTCATAACCTCTTCACAGGAAAATACAAGATGTATTTCATTTTATTAACCTTTGTTTCACATGTAAAATGTGGTTGATAACACTTCCTCCATCCATTTATTTACTGAAATACATGCTTGAGAATTAAAAAAAAAAAAAAAGAGTCCAAAATACAAATCAGAATGCCTAGAATATAGTAAGTGCTGAATAAATAATTACTGTTATTATTAACACTTGCCTAGTATGTATTAACATCGTGTGTATATTTCTGCTTTCAATCCAGAAAAATGTTATGAAAATAAGAAAATCACTTAATTCAAATTGTTTCTTTTGTTCTACAGTAAATTTTCAATAAGGAAAAAATATATGAATCATTGAATCCTCCTACTAATAAAAATAAGTAATTTCAGGAAACAAGTTGTCAAAATTAATTATTTAACAAAATCTTGGAAGAGACCTTTTAATGTGTAGCAATATATTCTCAACATCTTATTACCCATGTCTTCTAGTCATTCATTACATGCCCTTTAGGCATAGAAAGATTGATTCCAATGAGCACACTAGATCAGCATTTGAATTTAAAGAAGAAGAAGAAGAAGAAGAAGAAAAAGAAAGAAAATACCCCTTTATATTGACACTCTATAAATTTGGTAAAAAGAACAATACATTCATTAAAGCTGTTTACTCTTCATTACACTGAATCATTAATGCAACTGCCTTGTGTACAAGTACAGCTATGACTTTCTATAACAGAATTAGAATGTATAAAAAACAAAGATATGATAGAGTTTATTTGTTTGAATCTGGATTTTTTGACCTTGCACTACTAACATTTTAGGCAGGATAATAATAATTATTGGGCACCTGGGTGGCTCAGTGGGTTAAGCCGCTGCCTTCAGCTCAGGTCATGATCTCAGGGTCCTGGGATCAAGTCCCGCATCGGGCTCTCTGCTCAGCGGGGAGCCTGCTTCGTCCTCTCTCTCTCTGCCTGCCTCTCTGCCTACTTGTGATCTCTCTCTGTCAAATAAATAAATAAAATCTTAAAAAAATAATAATAATAATTATTGTGTTTTACAGGGAAGCGGTCTTGTGCATTGTGAAATGAACAACCACCTCCTTGGCTTGTACCTGGTGAATGCCCTTTGCATTCCCACACTCCCCTTGCCACAGGTGTGGCAATCAAAAATTTCTCCAGATATTTCCAAAGGTTCCCTGGGCCTCAAAACCACACCTGGTTGAGAACTACTGTTGGAATTAAGATTTGATATAGTCAATAGATTGCAATTAGTAATAAGCCTCATTTAATATATAGGCTCCTATTCACCTTCTCCATTTTTTCCCTTGCAATTTAGTTGATAAAGAAATCAGTGGCTTATCTCACAGCATTTTCCACAGTCTGAATTTTTGTGGATGGCCTCCTTGTGGTATAATTGAACACATTTCTTTCCCTCTTCTATTTCCTACAAATGGGTAGTTAGAGCTAGAGATGCTTGATAAGATTCTGGTTCAATTTTTTAGCAAGAGTACTTCAGAGTTGTTATTGTGTACTTCCATCAGGAGGCACATAATGTCAGGTTATTTCGACATTTATGATATTAGGTCATTGCCCAGAACTCGCATTTTCTTCAAGGTTGCCAAACTGAGTATTTTAATGTTACCTTTCATTTAAAAAATATATGACCTTGATTCGCAATACGATAAGAACAAATTTCTCTCATCAACCATACGGTCACCTTAAGGTACAGTTAATATAGTAAATAAACAAAAAATTCTGGATTTTTACTCTTTATTCAATGATTTTCAAAATATTAAAGAAGTTTACTAGCATCTTTCAAGATTGACCAGTGTTTTTTTTTTCTTGTTTTGAATCGTCTTTTGAACTTAAAGATTTAAACATATTTGATATATTTAATCCATCACAGTTATTATTCTTACTGATGTTCATGATTTCTATTTCTGACCAAGGAAGGTAGCTTTTCTAAATGAAATCCTAAGTGTAACAGATACGATCACAGTAATATCTGTGACTTTTGAATGTTTTGTATGCTGGCTATGTTTACACTACAGGTAAACTAGATCCTCGCACTATATGTAAAGTTATATAATAGTATTCAAAGACAGACTCTGTCTAATGAAAGATACATATTCTAAACCCTATGGTAACTACTCCATTCCAGCTACCTAATGACACAGTTGGTATTAACCTGCCTTTTACATATAGTTATGCTCTTTGGGTTTTGATAGTCATTCCCTCTCCTTGCTCCTTTCTTTCTTTCTTTTTTTTTTTTTTTTAAGATTTTATTTATCTATTTGACAGAGAGAGATCACAGGTGGGCAGAGAGGCAGAGAGAGAGAGGAAGGGAAGCAGGCTCCTTGCTGAGCAGAGAGCCCGAGGCGGTGCTTGATTCCAGGACCCTGGGATCACTACCGGAGCCAAAGGCAGAGGCTCTAACCCACTGAGCCACCCAAGCGCCCTTCTCCTTGCCCCGTTCTTACATTTAGAAACAGTCCTTTCATTAAATTCTTCTCCTATTAGCCACTATCTATAGATTATTGTAATCAGGATAACACATGATTCAAGGATTATAAGAATTGTTGTTTGGGGAGAAAGGTGGACAAGTTAACTTGGTGATGGAGAATACAAATTAGAAAAATTAAAAGCTAAACAGGTAAGAGAAATCAAAATTCTAAAAGGAACGGAAAAGATGTAATAGGATGAGAAGAGAAGAAAAGGTAACTATTAATTACAAAAACAAAATTAATATATTAAAATAGAATAAAGACAGAAGAAAAATGAAAGGGGAATTGAGAAACATTGTAAAATAAATGTGAAAATCATGCCAATAATTTTGTTTAAATATACAGATTTTCCTAAGGATTTTATTTATTTATTTATTTGACAGAGAGAGAGAGAGAGACAGAGATCACAAGTAGACAGAGAGGCAGACAGAGAGAGAGGGGGAAGCAGGCTCCCTGCTGAGCAGAGATCCCGATGCGGGGCTCGATCCCAGGACCCTGATCATGACCTGAGTCAAGGACAGAGGCCCAACCCACTGAGCCACCCAGACATACCCATGCCAATAATTTTTAAGCATTGAGTATATTAATACAAAAAAATTTGTTATAGTGATAATAGAGACTTAGATATTTTTCTATGCAACAGGAAATAGAGGAGAGCTAAACTAATGGTCCCAGGGAGTGAGCTACAGAACAAGGGGGAAAAAAAAAAAAAAAAACATGGACCAAGAAAAAAGGAAATGTAAAATAAAACAGGAGCATTTTACTAAAGAACTCAGGACAAAGCTATAAAGTTATAGAAGCCACAAAATTACTAAGTAAAAGAAACTAGTCTAAAAAGGCTACATACTGTATAATTCTATTTATATGACATTCTTGAAAAGAAAAACTAGAAGAATAGTAAACAGATTAGTCATTGTTTACAAAGGTTTTAGGGGTGAAAAAAAGTTGAACAGATGATTCACAAAGAATTGTAAGGGCAGTGAACTATTCTGAATGATAATATAATTGTGGATAATGACATTCCACATTTGTCAAAACCCACAGAACCATACAGCATAAAGGGGGAACCTTAATGTATGTAATTTAAATAATCATTTACGATGTCAAGACATACTAGAATGGAATGCAGACTATGACAAACTAATTGAATTGTATTACAAATCTAATAACGTAGCTGAACAGAGTTAAGGGGAAAAAAAAAAAAACTGCTGACCTAACAAATTTTAGAAATTAGTGCAGACTCTAAGACTAAAGGCAAAAGGAACTATATATAAGCAGTGCACTCTAGTTGGCAAAGTTCTTAGGCTGGGAATATGGGTTAACAACCTGAATCTAATATTCATATACACTGGAATTAAACAATTAAGTAAATGGATGGCAGTGCAGAGTGCTGGGATAGAAGTTTCTTGTTGGTGGTGGGTAATTACAGAGAAGCAAAGGGGGAGTTTATCATGATCCCTGTAGTACTACATTAAAGTTGGAGATACCAGAAGGAACTCATTTGTGGCTTAATATTGATACAGATGGATACCTATGCAAATATTTATAGATGTATGTATATGCATCTGTTAGTTGCACATACATATCCCATTGTTCTATCATTTGAGAAGCCCTAGAGACAAAAATGATATAGTGGCAACAATTACACCCATCAGTTCTAATGTTATTCTCCATTAAAAGAAGCCAGATCTCCTTGGAGAAAATGAAAATGGTTGATTCTAGGGCTGGGACAGGAAATACATAAGATGCCTAAATTATCTCATTGTGCCTGAGAGCAACAAAGAGCTAAAAAACAAACAAAATAAAAGGAAAACAAAACTATGGAGACCTATCAAAAGAAAAAAGCATCAACTCAAAGAACTTCCACATGCCAAGAGATAACAGCTTGAACAATAAAGCAAATAATGTAGTATTCGATTACAATCAAAGTGATTTAAAAAATGAGCCCATACTGATACAAATAATTAAAAAATGGAAGGAGTAGCCAAAATTTGTGCTGCACATGAAGTCACAATGTCTACAAAGATAACTGAGTACCCCATAGATCAGTGCAGAATTCCAAACTAGAAGAGATCCTGTCCTAGCAAAAAGGTGAAGTATACCTCTCTACTTCTTAAGTATAGACTATGCATAATGTCTTCCTTCCAATAGGTATAGTATGAAAAAAGGTGAAAACTAATTTCATGAGAGTTCAGGTTCAAGATGGTGACTTAGGAAAACTCTGAACTCACCTCCTCCACAGAATACATCAAATTATACCTATTAATAGAACAATTCCTCCTGAAGAATTGAGGGCTGAAGGAACAGCTACTGAACAACCAAAGATAGAATGACAAGAGAACACGAAGGCTGATGGAGACATGGTAACAAAGGAAACACCCACTACCAAAACTACCAACAGCACTGAGGAGGGATAATACTGAAGAACCAGGAGCCAACTGTTGGTCCCTGGGCACAGAAAAAAACCGTGCTTTAAAAGAGCAACTGGCATATAGAAAACACAGCACTAGAACTCCACTAAGCAGTGGAGGAGCTACATGAAAGTTCTCCAGGTTAGAGGGACTGAAGAATGACAGTTTACTTCCCACCCCATCTTAAAAGCCTAGATTGGAACAGGGTTTGGACACCACAGTGGGCAAGCCCAGGGTCTCAGTGAGCTTAAGACTTCACCAACTCCAGGGTCTATACCAGCCCTAGTTATGCTGGGACACAGAAAAAAAGCTATGGTTTATTTTTTTTTTAAGATTTTTATTTATTTATTTGTCAGAGAGAGAGAGAGAGCAAGCGAGCACAGGCAGACAGAGAGGCAGGCAGAGACAGATAGAGAAGCAGACTCCCTGCTGAGTAAGGAGCCCGATGTGGGACTCGATCTCAGGACGCTGGGATCATGACCTGAGCCAAAGGAAGCTGCTCAACCGACTGAGCCACCCAGGCATCCCAAAAAAGCCATGGTTTAAAATGACCAAGAAACTTTGGTAATGCTCTCACCCTTCCACATTAAAAGCCCAGACTGGACCATGGTCTAGATATACAAAGAGGTGGGTTTGACTACCATAATTGGAGTGCCCCATAAATGTAGAGTCCTGATGCCTAAATGAGTGTATCTAGACACCATAACTGGTAGGTCTCATCTTCACAGGGATCTTATGATCTCAGTAAGCCCAGGGTCTTCAAGCCCATTCTAGCCCTCATCATGCTGGGGCACGGTGGCGGTGGAGGGGGGGGCGAGGCCCAGACCAGGGGCACCTGGGTGGCTCAGTTGGTTAAATGTCCAATGCTTGATTTTGGCTCAGGTCATGATTTCAAGTTCCTGGGATCAAGCCCACATTGGGCTCTCTGCTCGGCAGGGAGACTGCTTCCCACTCTCTCTCTGCCTGCCTACCTGTGATCTGTCTCTCTCTCTCTTTGTGTCAAATAAATAAAACCTTTAAAAAGAAAGAAAGAAAGAAAGAAAGAAAGAAAGAAAGAAAGAAAGAAAGAAAGAAAGAAAGATGGGGCGCCTGGGTGGCTCAGTGGGTTAAGCCTCTGCCTTCGGCTCAGGTCATGATCCCAGGGGCCTGGGATCGAGTCCCGCGTGGGGCTCTCTGCTCAGCAGGGAGCCTGCTTCTCCTCATCTCTCTCTCTGTCTGTCTCTCTGCCTATTTGTGATCTCTCTCTCTGTCAAATAAATAAATAAAATCTTAAAAAAAAAAAAAAAGAAAGAAAGAAAGAGCAGTCTTTTTTCACATGAGCTTGTGATCTCGGTAAGCCCAGGGTTCACAAGCCCACATCAGCCACCCTGTGGTGTTATGGCACAGAAAATAAGCCACAGTTTTGTGTTTTCTTTTTTTTTTTTTTTAATTTTTATTCACTCATTCTTTTATTTTTAGTAAAAGTAAGTGTCTAATAATTAAAATGTCAAAGATTAAAGATAGAATCTTAAAACAGCAAGAGTGATACAAAAAAGTTACCTACAAGTGAAAATCTGTAAGGCTATGAATTGATTTTTCAGCAGAAACTACACAAGCCATAAAGGGGTGGTACAGTATATTCAAAATGCTGAAAAGAAAAAAAAATCTATAACCAAAAATACTAGGCAAGATTATCATGCAATTTTGAAGGAGATATAAGGAGTTTCCCAGACAAACAAAAGATAAAGGAATTTATCATCACTAAACCACCCTTATAAGAAATGTAAAACTAATGGTCATAATTAGACATAAATATATGAAAGATAATATGTAATATATGACTATATATATATAATTGAAGAAAAAGGAGTAAACAGGGAAGGAGGGGTAAAAATATATATGTATTTTCTCCTTTTCTGTTTTTTTTTTGTTTTGGAATGTGTTTAGACTTAAATGCCCATCAAATCAGTATTGACTGTTATTTACCTAGAATGTTATATATGAAACTCATAGTAACCACAACCCCAAAACTTATGATAGATACACAAAAAGTAGAGAGAAAGCCAAATAAAACACAATGGAAACTCATTCATCACAAAGAAAGAGAACAAGAGGAGAAGGAACAAAGAAAATAACCAGAAAGTAAATTTTAAAAATGACAAGAAGTACATACCTATAAATAATTACTTTAAATATAAATTATCTAAATGTTCTAATCCAAAAACATAGAGTAGTGGAATGGATTAAAACAAACAAAAAGAAACAAAAAATTAAAAAAGCAAAATATTAAAAAAAAATTAAAAAGCAAGGCTGCCTACATGTGCTGCCTACAAGAGACTCACCTCAGACCTAACAATTCATACAGACCGAAAGTAAAGGGATGGAAAAAAAATATTCACCATGGAAATGGAAGTGAAAAAATAAATTGGAGCAACAATACTTATATCAGACAAAACAGACTTAACATAAAGACTCTAACAAGAGACAGAGGGCATTACATAATGATAAATGCAAATATCTACACACTCTAGAGTACCTAAATACATAAAGCAAATATTAACAGACATAAAGAAATTGATGGGAATATAATAATAGTAGGAGACTTTAATGTTCCACTTACATCAATGGAGAGATCATCCAGACAGAAAATCAATAAGGAAACAATGTCTTTGAACGATACATTGGACAAGACAGACATAACAGACATACAAAACATTCCAACTAAAACAACAGAATACACATTCTTTTCAAGTGCACATGAAATATCCTCCAGAAGAGATCCCATATTAGACTATAAAATAAGTCTTAATAAATTGAAAAAGATTGAAATCATACCCTATATCTTTTCTGATGCAAATAGTATGAAGCTAGAAATAAATTACGATAAAAAAAACTGGGAAAAAAACACAAAAGTGGAGACTAGACATGATACTAAAGAACCAATGGGTCGGAAGGAAACAAAGAGGAAATCAAAAAAATACATGGAGACTAATGAAAATGAAAACACAATGGTTCTAAAATCTCTGGGAGAGTGAGAGCAGTTCTAAGAACTAAGAACTAAGTTCTAAATATATAATCTAATCTTACACCTAAAGGAACTAGAAAAATAAAAAGAAAACCAAAGGTGAGTAGAAGAAAGGAAATAATAAAGATCACAGCAGAAATTGGAAATAATGACAGAGACCAAACCAAGCAAAACAAAACACAATGAAACCAAGTGCTGATTCTTTGAAAAGAGTAACAAAATTGACAAACCCATATCCAGACTCATAAAGGAAAAAAGATAAAGGACCCAAATAAAAAAATGAAGAAAGAGGGGCGCCTGGGTGGCTCAGTGGGTTAAAGCCTCTGCCTTCAGCTCAGGTCATGATCCCAGGGTCCTGCTCTGCTCAGCAGGAAGCCTGCTTCCTCCTCTCTCTCTGCCCGCCTCTCTGTCTACTTGTGATCTCTGTCTGTCAAATAAATAAACAAAATCTTTAAAAAAAAATCAAGAAAGAGAGAGAAGTAATAACTGACACCTAGAAATACAAAGTATTATAAGAGAATACTGAGAACAATTATATGTCAACATACTGGACAAGCTAGAAGAAATGGATAGATTTTTAGAAATATACAATCTTCTAAAACTTAACAGGAAAAAAAAAATGAAGTCTAAGTAGATGGATTACAAGTAAAAAAATTAATTGGTAATCAATAAATTATCAAAAAATAAAAGTCCAGGACCAGATGGATTCACTAGGGAATTCTTCCAGATATTTAAAGAAATATGTAAAAGAAAACTTTCAAATACATTCTACAACACCACCACTATCCTGATACTGAGACCAGAAAAATACACCACACACACAAAAAGAAAACTATAGGCCAGTATCACTGATGAACTTAAGAGGTTCAACATTCACAATCAATCAACTTTATACGCCACATTAACAAAAGATAAAAATCTTATGATCATCTCAATAGATGCTGAGAAAGAATCTAACACGATTCAACACCCACTCATGATAAAAAAAAACTCTCAGCAAAATGGGGTTTGAGGGAATATACCTCAACAAAATAAAAGCCATATATGAAACACCCATAGCCAACACCACACTCAGTGGAGAAAAAATGAGAACTTTCCCTCTAAGGTGAGGAATAAGACAAGGTTGTCCACTTTTCCACATGTATTCAACATAGTAATGGAAGTCCTACCCATAATGATCAGAGAAGAAAAGGAAATAAGAGGCTTCCATATTGATAGAGAAATTAAGCTGTCACTATTTGCAGGTGACATCATACTACACATAGAAAATCCCAAAGACTCTACCAAAGAACCTACTAGAAATAAAAACAAATTTCAGTAAGTGGCAGATACAAATACCCAGAAACTGATAGCATTTCTATACCCTAAGAACACAGTTGCATACAGAAAAATTAAAAACAAAATCTGTGTCTATATCTATCTACCATGTACAGTTTCTCCAAAAAGAATAAAATACACAGGAATAAACTTACCTAAGGAGGTGAAAGACCTGTACTGTGAAAACTATAAAACACGGATGAAAGAAACTGAAGATGACACAAACAAATGGAAAGATATTCCATGCTCATGGACTGGAAGGATTAATATTGCCAAAATACCCATATTACTTACCCAAAGCAATCTACAGAGTCAATGTAATTCCTATGAGTAGAATAATAACACTTTCACAAAACTAGAACAAATAATAATTGGGAGAATAATATTGCCAAAATGTGCATAAGCAACCTACAGTCAATGTAATTCCTATAAATAAAACACTAAAACCTTTCACAAAACTAGAACAAATAATACTAAAATTTGTATGGAACCACAGAAGGCCCTGAATAGCAAAGCAGTCCTGAGAAAGAGCAAAGCTAGAGATAATCATAATTCTGAATTTCAAGATGTATTACAAAACTGCAGCAATCAAAATAGTATGGTACTGGCAGAAAAAATGAGACACACAGATCATGGAACAGAATAGAGACCCCCAGGGGGAAAAAAAACCACACATTTATATGGTTAACTAATCTATAACTAAAAAGGCAATATACAATGGGGAAGATAGTTTTTCCAATAAATGGTGGTGGGAAACTAGAGAGTCATCTATAAAAAATGAAACTGGACTACTTTTTAAACTCCATATACAAAAATAAACTCAACATGATTAAAAACCTAAACGTGAAACTTGAAAGAATAAAAATCCTGGAAGAGAACACAAGCAGTAATTTCTCCAATATTGGCCATAGCAATATTTTCTAGCTGTGTCTCCTAAGGCAAGGGAAACAAAAGCAAAAATAAACTATCAGGATTGCATCAAAATGAAAAGCTTTTTCATGTCAAAGGAAATCATCAACAAAACAAAAAGACAACCTACTAAATAAAAGATGTTTGTAAATGATATAGCCAATAAGGGATTAATATCTAAAATATATAAAAAACTTATACAACTCAATAACTCCCCCTCAATAAACAATCTGATTAAAAAATGGGCAGGAAGCCTGAACAGTTTTTCCAGAGAAGGCATACAGATGGCCAACACATGAAAATGTGTTCAACATCACTTATCATCAGAGAAGCACAGATCAAAACATCGAGGTATCACTTCACACCTGTTAAACTGGTTAAAATCAAGAAGGCCAGAAACAAATGTTTGTGAAAATATGGAGAAAAAGGAATGCTCAGGACTGTTAGTGGGAATGCAAACTGGTGTGATTACTGTGGAAAACAGTATGAAATTTTCTCAAAAAATTAAAAGTAGAAATACTACATAATGCAATAATTCCACTGTTGGGTATTAACCAGGAAAAACAAAAACATTAACATGAAAAGATAACCATATCTCTGTTTATTGCAGCATCATTTACAATAGCCAAGATATGGAAACAATGTAAGTGCCCATCAATATAGGAATGGATTAAGAAGATGTAGGGTGTGTGTGTGTGTGTGTGTGCGCGTGCATGTGCGTGTGTGTGTAAGCATATATATATATATGTGTGTGTATGTGTGTATGCATAAATATGTGTATATACGCATACATATATATTCCTTATATATATAATAGAATATTACACAGCCACAAAAAAGATGAGATTATGTCATTTGAGACAACATGGATGGACCTAGAAGGTATAACGCTAAGTGAAATAAGTCAGTCTTAGAAGGACAAATACCTTATGATTCCACTCAGAAATAGTTTCCTTTTTTAAATAGATTGAGTCTTAAAAAATGAATAAACAAAAAGTAAAGTCAGAACTATAAATACAGAGAACAAACTGACGGCGAACTGGAGGGGAGGAGAATGGGGGAGCTGGACAAAATGGGAGCGGGGGAGAGGGAGACACAGGCTTCCTGTTACAGAATGAGTCAGTCACGGAATCAACAACAGAGCATAAGGTATACAGTCAATGATACCGTAATACTGATGCAGTAGGACTGATGGTAGTTACCCTTGTGGTGAAGATGGCATAATGTATAAACCTGTCAAGTCACTGAGTTATACACCTGAAACTGACGTAACATTGTGTGGCAACAATACTCAAGTAAAAAATCATAATTTTAAAAACCCTTTGTGATTAAAAAAATTGACAAACACTACCTCAGTATCATCAGTGATACGATATGATGAGAATGACAGTTTACCTCAGTAATCTTTTCCCCCCAAAATCTTCACCCAGGCTACTGTAAGAAAATCATGTCCCAAGGAGGGTAATTGCACAAAGTATCTGAATAGTGCCCTTACAGCAGAAGAGGTCAGGAAGCACAAGGAAAATCTGGGAAAGCATATATATATGTAAGCATATATATATGGGAAACAATCACGCTCAAGAGAAGCCTAAGGAAATGTGATGACTAAGTGGAACGTGATCTCCTGGACAGGATTCTGGAACAGAAAAGAGATGTTAGGTCAAAAAAAAAAAGAAATATAAGTAAAGGGTGGACTTTAATAATATAAATATTAGTTCACTAATTTTAATAAATGTACTTGCTAATGAAGATCTTAAAAATAAGAGAAACTAGGTGCAAACATATGGTAATTGACTGTACTATGAATCTATCAGTCTAAAATATGAAAGTTATTTTAAAATAGAGTGTATGCTAAATACACTATGTATTTTGTCAACATTTTTTCTTACTGAATATATATTTTCCCAAATTTGCACAGGAAGAAACAAGTTCAGGTAAAGCTTCAGTTACATGCTCCACATCATATAGTTGGTATATATTCCACCGGGATCCAAAATAAGTGATCTACAAATCTAAAGTCTGTTCTTTCACTGGTGTGCTGTGAAAGTCAACAGACACATCCTTTATATAAGGGCAATTTTTGTTTGCCCTCATGAAGGAATAAACACTTGGCATTAGCGTAATAATCAGAATGTGAGGTCATGTAATAAAGGAAATGATAACACTAGGAAATTATAAATAAATGAGTAAGGTATGATAGAATTACTTTTCTTGCTATATAGGATTACCACCATTCATAAAAAAAAAGAAAAAAGATAGGACTTCCATATTTAATAGTCTTAAATGTACCCGTGAAAGATGAAGCAAGTAGTTGGTATTTACAATATTAATTAGAATTGAAAATTTTGCCATTAGCTTAGGCTTATAGATTAGATTATCTGATCTATCCACCTTTATAATATTGATGAAACCATTTTTGACATCTTTGAATTATTTGTAAAAACTAAGTACTTACAAAATTCAGAAACCTTATGAAATCAGATTATTCTCTACATACCTATCTTTACACGAGAAAATGTAATTAAGGGAAAAACTGTGGATCATTATGACTTTTATGTATCTAACAGCATTGCTCAATTTAAATGCATGCTTTTTACTTTGACTTTTTAAAGAAAGCAATTCATTGATTAATGATGGTTGAAATTTCCTTTCTCCTTGTGTCACTCTAATTCCTGAAAGTTATAGCAGGTCAGAAAACATCTGAGTGGTTTGTTCAGGAGCCAGTTACTTTTATGAATACATTAAGAGGAAAAAAGTTCAGTATATCACCAGAATTGAGAGGAGGATAAAGCTTTCAAATGCTCCCTTCTCAAATTGCCCTTATAAAAGGAATGCAAACATTATAAATATTTATATTTAGCATGCTCATTTCTTCTGAATTTTGAGGTGTAGTATATTTTGAAACTAGTCTCTCATAAGCAATTTAATTGACATATGGATAAGGTACAGTAAGCTGCACTAGAGCTCAAGATATTTGAGTTTGACCCTCACATAAGCTCAAATTAAAAATATGTATATAAATAAATAAATATATATAAAATATAGATAATATATATCTAAATTATTACTCCACTTGAAAGTGAGTTGGTTAATCTGCTGAGTTTTACAGCCAATAAAATAGCTAATATGATAAAAACATATGGAGGAAAAGTAATTCAAATTTAAGGATTTTAAGAATACTGTTTTATATATGGCTACCAATTGATTTAGGCAAGAAATTCTAATGTTGGAACTTTCTAATGACATTCATAAGCATAAGAAATGTAATACACATTTCTAAAGTGTTCAGGTAAAACAGTCAAGAAAATCTTGTCCCTTCCTGAGGCTAATTCATTAGCATTTTGCCTATGACAGTCACCAGCATTAACTTTCAAATGAACTTTCCTAATTGCTAAAAATAGTAGCAACAATTTATTCCTGGAATGGTTTTGCATGTTGAGTATTCATTTTAATATCCAAGATAAAACACTGAAGATATGAACTAGTATACTCAGATCTTTATGTGTCTAGATATATCCAGAGATGTTTCTTAAAGATTCCGAATGGAAAAATTGAGTTACAAAAAACAAATGTATTCTTATATGGACGATAATCTTCATAAACAATGCTGGTAATAAATTACCCATGCAAAATCGCCATTACGCTCTGAAGAACCAATATCCATTATCTGTCCTGTCATTTAAGCCATTCATTAATTGTGACCTCCATCTCAACATGATGATGTTCACAATGGCACGCACCATTAATTATGCATGAGGTTTGTTCAACACTTTTCCCTGAAAGTGTTGAATTTTTCCAACTATATTAATACCTTTCAATCTGGTAAATAATTCATAGGACTAAATATCTAAGAAAAGCTTATATATGAATAAATTCAATATTTTATGGGCGTGAAGTATTGTCATTACATTCCTCTCATTTGTACAATGTAATAAGGTTGGGCAACCTGTTTTACATTGTGTAATGTATTTAAAACTGTGAGCTATGCACTAGGAGGCACTGATGTTTCTACTTGAACAAACAGAACAAAATCCTGAGAGAGGTTGGAGAAAGGAACAAAAAAGTAAGAGTTGAATAAGCATCATAGAAGGCAAACTCTGTTAATGAGGAGATACATGTGAAGCTCTAGTAAAATTCTTGGGAGCTATTTTTGAAGAAGAATGTTAACTGATGCAGTCTTCTTACATAAATTAATACAATATGTACAGTGTTTAAAGGCTGACTTTTAGGACCCAGGTTTTTGAAGAACCCCTTTCCTTGATCTTGTCTGCAGAAAAGGAAAGCTCCCTAGTGATCTCAAATAAGCAATATTTTCTAGGTGCCCACAAGAGTGTATGTGAAAACCGTGGATACAGCAAACGGATTCACGTTCTTCCAGTCATAAATATAAGCAGGTAGTATTATTCCGTCCTCCCTCTGTCTCAAGTTCTGCAGAGCTAATGTAATCCTTTGTTCCAAGCTACAGGAGGTAGTTCACAGTTAATACTACCAAACTTTCAATTTTGTGGTATAGTGGGAGATATTAATCCCAAGCTTTAAAACCAACGAATGGAAAGGCACTGCAGTGGTTGTTGCTTGGCATTAACAAAAAATTTCTTAAAAATTATAGGATCTTGACGATAATAGGTTTTTAACCTAATCTCATTATTACTGGTTTTACAGTTCTAATATCTTCATTTTAATAATAATTTAGTATTATGTACCTATTATTCTGCTATTCCTCATGATTTCTGAAGCTAATAATTGACATATTAGTGTACTAAAAAATTAATTCAGTCTTATCATTGCCAATCTTTTGCTGGCACTACCATATCATCATCAGTCAGAGAGACTGAGGGTAGGAGCAAAACAAAGAAATTCTAATAGTAACCCACAATTTATGAGCATTACAGTTACTGATTTAATGGTCTTTTTAAAAAGAACCTATGAGTGGAGTGTATGGCTGAAAGTCATAAATGCAAATTTATGTTGTTAACTCAAATCTATGCACTAATTACACGTAGCTATTTTGTAAGTCTGTTCCCAGCATTTGCTCAGCTTTTATGGATAATTTTACTTCCTTTCGCACAAAGGTCATGCAATTTTTATTGAGTGTAAGTTACACACATTCCAGGGAGTAATGTTAAAAGAATACTGTCTATGCCACAGTAATCAATCAAATGGAAAAAAAAATTGAAAGAGCGTCTACAATAAATACTCCATGTTAATCATCATGACAGTCAATTAACAAATTCACCTTCTGTGTTACGAAGCTGCAGGCATATGAGATAAACCTTTTAAAAATATTCAATTGTCTTAGTTACAGATTTATTTTAGGAAATGTTATTATCCCTTTTTTCCATCTATTTTTAAAAAGAAGAAATCAAATTTTCTCATGTTTAAAATGATGAATCTAGTCATTCTTGGAACATGGTGGCAGTGACTGAAGCCAATTTTGAATCTTCTTGAATCTGCCCAGAAAAACAGCACACTGTGGACAATATTTGCAACAAACTTGACCACAGTGTGTCTCTTCAGAATACAGACACGTAGAGCTCATTAAGAGCCACAGGACCTGCCTGGTATCATCTGAGCGGGAAGAAGTAGAAATTAACAGGACAAATGAAGACCTAAAAACAGGCAAACTCCAAAAGAAACAATAGATACTCATTGGAATGTGACCCAGAGTAAGCTGAAAGGTAATTATATACCTTATTCTTAGAAGGAGAAAGTACCTCTGTTACCATGATGTGAGTAAATAAAGAAAAACATGGCTTGATTCAGTTAGCAGGAGGTTCATGTCCCGTCATTGCTGATTCGGCAAACTAATAATAATTCCTATTATTTAATATGTTTTGCATTGTTATTTACTCTCAACAATGCTCAGTGAACTTCCTTCCAGCTAAATTTTTGTAAATATCCATCTTTTCTTTTTTTTTTTTTTCTTTAGACTACGTTCTTGAAGGCTGCATGCCTGCATCAAAGATATTCAAAACTTTTGATATACTACCTTTCAGCAAATTTAAAAACCAACTTGTATTTACTTCATCCAGCAGTGTATCAAAATGGCATGCTTCTTAGAAAATCTAAAAAATAACACATATTTACTAACTAAATACATAAATGTTAGATAAAATTAGTTTTAGACCAGGATCTTTGGGAATTAGTTCAGTTACAAAATTATATTAGACTACTAATCTAAGAAATAATGCCAAAACAAGTACCCACTTTCCTTCCTAATCACTAAAAATCAGCAATAAAGAGTTTTGCAAATCTTTACACAAAACTTTGTTTATTAGTATTTGCTAAATCAACCTTTGATTTTGAGGTTTCATAAAAATGAAATTGTTATTGTTTAATAAATTAGCTGGGAATCAAAAATCTTGGCATTAAAATTTATTTCCCTTTTTTTCATAATACATATGAGTCCCTTAATCCATTAGGATCTAAGGTTATGCAAATACTGAATATTAATAGAGGATTTTAGGACAAGGGCTCTAAAGATATTGGATAGAGTTGATAGAGTTGAAAAATTCTTGAGTGGATTAAAGTAAGATTTCACATGGTACCCTCAAACAAATCAAAACATATTAAATTGTTTTTATGAAACTATTTTTTGTGGTTTTAATACAAACACGAATATATATTTCTCCCTAGTTCCTTTAAATGGCTAAGCCAGAAAAGTAATGTATTTCAGATAACTAATGCAGTATTCAGCATTTTGTAGACTTTCTAATGCTGGCAAATGAATAGCACAAAATGCTATGTATCATTAAAAATTACTGATAATCTCTAAAATTTTTAATATCAAGTTTTATGGATGATTCCTCTTTCTCTTTCAGTATTAAAAAATAAAAAAATAATAATACCTATCCATGTAATTGATAGGAAAACATTAGTTCATTTCAATTTCAATAATACATTTTTATTCACATGATATATACCAAACTAATTTATATATTTATGGTTTTTGGTACTGGTCATATGATGGTGTTCAAATGTTATTTCTAGGTGTTCTACCTGAAATATTATTCAATCAATCACTTTCTTCTTTCAGTGGTCAAGGAGCTATTGCTAGAAATTTGAGTCAAACACATGCCTTTTTGAAATATGATAGGTTGATTATTTCAAAATGAATTATACCTTCAGAACTGTGGACTTACTATTGAAACTGAGAGATCAAAGGAGTTAAATTGGAATCTTATTAAATTGATGATTCCTGATCCCCTGCCTCATACTTGTAACTAATTTATTGGGTCTAGATTGAAGATAAGAATTTAAATTACCTGAAATCCAGATGGTGTTTACTGATAAGCCAGATTTGGGAATCACAGACTTGAAGTCCTCTATATAATAACGCAAGCATATCAGTAATTAAAAAAAAAAGACCAGTGAGGCTTGTTGTTGATGTCCTTTCTCTCAAATCTAGGAAAAAAGGAAGTGAAATATCCTTGGTGATCTTTTTTACAGAGAGAGAGCACAAGCAGGGGGAACGGTAGACAGTGGGAGAGGGAGAAGCAGGCTCCCTACTGAGCAAGGAGCCCAAAGCAGTGCTGGATTCCAGGATCCTGGGATCATGACTTGAACCACCCAGGGCCCCTGTCCTTGGCGTTTCTGATATGAGTATATCGGTCTGAGAGAAAAGATGTCATTTTGAGTTTGAAAACAAGAAAACGAACCACTTTGGATGAAAAGATGTTGAAGTCTGAGGATTCAACAGCAGAGCCCTGTGAAGACTTCTGAAGACACAAAACACTAAAATGATTATGGTGCTCTTCATGATGTAACTCAGCGTAAAAATAGTGACCATTATAAATATAAGATCATTTAAGAATGTTCTAACCTTTCCCATGTTGACTTCATATCTAAATCTAAATTCTTAAAAAAGATATAATGATTTTTCATTGAATGCCTGGAGTCATAATTTCTTAATGTATCTTTCTAGTCGCCTTCCTGTCTTGTTCATTAACTCTAGTAACACATGTAGTAGAGCTCCTGATGTAGCCCTAAAACTCATGGATTCTCTCTATATTTTATTTATTTTGAGTTATCTTTCTCTTAGTTTCATTTTGCAGTTTCTATCACCGTGTCTTCAAATTTACTAATCTTTTCCTCTGTAATACCTAATCTGCCATGAATTCCCTCCAGTAACATTTTCATCTCACCGCTGTAGGTTTTACTGCTCCAAATTTGAGGATGTTTCTGTCTTCTATACTCTATTAGTTCAATCTTTCTTCTACCATATTGAACTACTAGAACGCTGTATCCTAACTGGTTTGATCCCCCTTTCTACTCTTCCTAACCCCTGCTTATTTCATCATTGGTTTGCTTAATTCCCTTTTCTCCTCATTCTTTTGGGTAGTTTCCCGTTTTTTGCATGCTGAGTAATCTTTGATTGAATTCCAGACATAGTGAATTCTATTTTGTGGTGCTAGATATTTTTTATTACTATTCTTCTGGAACGTTGTTTTGAGATGCATTTAATTATACAGAAACCGCTATGCCATGGCCTTTAAGATGTTTCCCTGTGCACTGAAGCAGTATTTTGTCTGGAGCTGATTAATCTCAACCACTGGACAAAATCTTTCTGAGTACTCTGCCTAATGTGTTGTAAATCATGAGACTTTCCAGCCTAAATAATGGGAACAGGGTCTATCCCTAACACGCACTGAGCCCTGTCTACTGTTCTCTTTACGCTTTTTGGATGCTCTTTGCCCAGCCTAAGTAATTTCCCCACACAGTTGCGCTCCCCAGTACCCTATCAACTCTTAAAAGGGCATCTGCAGATCTCTGGAGCGTTCTCAGGGCAGCACTTCGTCTCCAGCATCCTTCCCTGGGAATTCACCGAGTGTGGGCTCTCCTTTTTCTGTCCCCTGCCCTTTCATCTTTCACGTCCCATGTCCCATACCTCTTTCAAGGTAGCTGCGGCTAGTATACAGTTTGTCTTACCAATTTCCCACCTCTCAGAAATCACTATCATTAGCCAGTCTTAAAAACTATTGTTTCATATATTTTGTCTACTTTCTCATTGTTTTAGACAGGAAGTATATCTCACCCCGATTATGATATATTGGCCCTGAATGTAATTTTTGATGAATAAAGTTTCAAAAAAAGCAACAGAAATAGTAAATTCTATAGATTAATCTTTTACAATATGCTGACTGTATAAAAGTAAAAATATTGTACAGGAAAGTTTGAAATATACAGCAAATTGTTAAAACATGAAATAAAAGAACATGCATGCCAAAATGGTTCAGTAATAAAGTGTTCTTATGTTCTTTTATTATCTGGGAATATGTAAATGTGTCATTAATATTAGTAATAATAATATTATTAACATTATTCATAATGCTATAATCTAGTCCAGAATAATATTTTAAAAATCATAAAATTGCATATAAATTCCAAAGTAACAGGTAAAAATGTAGTAAGAACTATCTAGCCAATGCAAAGAAAGGCAAAAGAGAAGGAAAAATAACATAGTAAAAGCAGATCAATAAAAGCAGAGACATGTGGTGGATTTAAAAAATAATATTAGTTACATTAAATGTATTTATAGGGACGCCTGGGTGGCTCAGTTGGTTAAGCAGCTGCCTTCGGCTCAGGTCATGATCCCAGTGTCCTGGGATCGAGTCCCACCTCGGGCTCCTTGCTCAGCAGGGAGTCTGCTTCTCCCTCTGCCTCTGCCTGCCATTCTGTCTGCCTGTGCTCGCTCTCTCCCCCTCTCTCTCTCTCTGATAAATAAATAAAAAATCTTTAAAAAAAATGTATTTATAGTTAGTATTCTAATTAAAACACCAATATAGACACACTCAATTATAAATTTAAAATGGAGCAAGCAAACATGATTTAACTATCTTCTGCATATAAAATACCTATCTAAAGTAACAGGATATTAACTGGATGAAAAAAAATTGGAAAATATATAACCTGAAAATACTAACCAAAGAAACATGGTAAAGTTACATTTATACAAAGGAATAATCAACACAAAAAGCATCACTGGAGATAAAAAAGAATATTTCATTATAATAAAATGCTTAATTCACCAAGAAGAAAATAACAATTCTAAACTATTATGTATATTTTACTAACATGGCCTTCACAAATAAGAAAAAAAAATCAGTCTACTAGAAAATAACTGATAAATAGAAAATTATGCTAGGAGCTTTTGACACATATTCCTCAGCAAGTTAATGAAAATAGAAAAAACAATTAAAAGCAGAGAAGACTGTAAAAATGCCACCCAGGCACCCAAATGTATTACAGTTTTTAAAGCAAATTTGAAAAATTCTACTCTCAATTATATCTTTTCATTGGGGATGAATTTTAATATATTTCATTATTTTATCTTCCTTTTTGTGATTCAGTCTGTTTTGTGCTTTTATATACTTATACATAAATTTATTAATATGATCATTATAACATATGAGCTATAAAAACTATAAGTATTAAAGCAATCGACTATTTTCTGATATAAAAGCTTACAATTTTATCAATTTTTATTTTTATCTTTATTTTATTTTTTTAAGAGTTTATTTATTTATTTGACAGAGATCACAAGTAGGCAGAGAGGCAGGCAGAGAGGGAGGGGGAAGCAGGTTCCTTGCTGAGCAGAGAGCCCCATGTGGGGCTCGATCCCAGGACCCTCGGATCATGACCTGAGCTGAAGGCAGAGGCTCAACCCACTTAGCCCACCCAGGCACCCATCAATTTTTATTTTTACACTTAATTTATTTTGTATTTTATTTATAAACTTCAAAATAATTGTAATTAGAATTTTGTCTTTTTTTCATTTTGTAGATACTTTTTCACATCAATGAGAAATCACATTTAATGGAATAAGAAATTAAGTTAAAATGTAAATTAATATTCTACTAATACTATTCTACTAACAAAACTTTTAAGTAGTAAAACTTGATGGAAAACGTACTCATTTAGAAGGCAGCATTAATTAACCTACATTTCAAAAAGATTTGATAAACTACATTAATGATATACATCATGTTATAAAATAATTTCAAATATAATATGATATATATGTAAAAAGACAAAATACTTGTCAAGGATTTTTTTCTTTTTCATATTAATTATAAGCGTATCTAGAAACTTTGCCATAATTAGGAAAAGGAAGTTTTGTTTTTATGGAAGATTTTTATAAAATTGTTAACCTCCAGAAGATAGAATTCTATTTTATATGTCACTCCATAAATTTCTATAATGATTTAATCAACAAAAAATAACATTTGAACATAACACATTATCCAAAATAAAAGACTGGTATATAATTAAAGTGCTAAACATAGAATTTCCTTCACAATACTAACAATTTTATAGTCATTAAGTAACTAAGAAAGCAAAGAAAAATTGTACAAAATGACTGTTCATGAGAAGTGATTTTGATTAAATGTTAAGTGTCATAATTTGGTTTGATTACATACATAAAGCTGCTAATAATCAAAACATATTTCATACTACCCTGTTTATAATGACTACTAATGACTGGTCCTGAATTCCGGAATGTCATCATCTGACATGAGCTTTAAGTATAAATGAAAAGAAACTGAAGGTGACAATTCTGTAATAAGGTTACTTACAACTTTTCCTAATGATAATTAATCAATTAGAGATTTTAATCAAGGCATCTTGACATTTTTGGTGTGTATTTTTAGAATTAATAAAAAATCATATGATACTCTGTCTCTTTATATAGTCAGAATATTTATTCAGGCAACATTTACTAAAAAGATTACTAGGTACGAGGTATCTTTATGTATGAAGGAGAAAATGAAAATGATTAATTTTCTTAATGGAAATTAAAATCTAGTAGCAGAGATTATACAACAATATCTAAATTATTACTAACAGATATAATCTAAAATAGGCAGTATCCAAATGACAAACATTTTAAGGAGATTGATACGAAAGGATAATTACTTCCTGCTCAGTAAATCAGGGAATAGTTTGGGATAGCTTACATCTGTGATCATTACAAATGCAACTTTGAACAAATTAGGGAAATGTAAAATCTAATTGAAAGAAACAAAGCAGAAGAATTGCATACTTTCTAGAAAATATCTATGTACATGGATGCATAATAAGAGAAATGGCATGAAACATAATTTGCCTGACCATGGTAGATCCTGACTATTGGGATAATCTCTCTAAATATTGTGTAATTGTGTTTTGGGTAACCTCTCTAAATAATTTGGAAATATAAGGAAGATGGAAAATGATTATTTTATTTAATAAAATATTCGTTTTGTTTAATCTTCCTTGTATCAGCAGCCTCTCTGAATTACACACAGAGAGTAATTATTTAGTGTTTATTTGCAGGTTGACTTCTACCTAACAACTTTTAAACTCTGCCTTTTGCCAATAAACCGGTGGTGTTTCCAGACATGATCACTCACAGGGAATATTAAAACACAGCGTTAGACTATTTGAAAGGGCAATAGAGAGATTCTACTTTTTTCCTTTTGAATTTTCACACCCAAGAAGTGCAGTTTTGACATGAGTTACATATTTCAGTCAACAGAGAGATCCAGGGGCAACTTGGAATTACGTCTTTATCACTACCTTTTTATATCTGAATACTTTAACAAGTACTTCAAATTTTACAATACTTTTCAAAACTACCTCTAGGTTCTTGCATTTCTAATCAGCTTGTATCCTGAAATATTTGTAATGTCTCTTAAGCTTCTGACACTTTCCATATTTTGCCCAGAGAGTTTGAAGAAAATATTTCTTTTTCCCCCTGTAGTTTCGTTCAATTTAAGCTTACGAGGAGTAGCTTCAATTTTGAGTTTTTATGAGACCTCATATAAAATATAGTGAGGGTTATAGTTTTGAGAAGTATTGATTGGAAACAGCATTTCTATATTCGCACAAATGAGAGATCAACAAGGAGCTTTGCATATGTGAATCTTCTCCCTACTTTCTATTGATGTTTTACTTTACCAATCTTAACACCCATTCCTCTTTTTCATATTTCAAACAATATAACAGCTTCTGGAGGGTCTTTAAATTCTCGACATTCTATCTAGATGAAAGGTTCTCCTTAATATGCACTGCAAGTACCTCTATCCTTATCCTTCTAGAACAAAAATTTAGCAGGGCTGCCCTACTCTCTAAAGCCATGAGCTATAGGATTCAAGCTAAAAGGACAACAAATAAGGCATAAATTTGGCATGAAAAGAGAGAGTAGGAAAGATGTTCCATATATTTGGGTAGAACTGGTATTATTGAAATAGATAAAACTGAAACTCAAAAATCAGCTGTTGTATCTTAGACACTCAGCTATTACTGGGAAACAGAAACCCATTAGACACAGAGGCCGTGTGATGCAGATGCCATTCAAACATGCGTGGCCTCTTTGGTGTGGACCAATGGCGTTTCATGCCTTTCCAATTCTTAGGGCAATGACAAATTGTTTTAAATTTGATTTATGGAACAGAAGAGCTCTTCTTGATATAACAAATATTTACCAGCTGATTTTATAAGGTTTTCACAATGTAAATACTACCTCTATGAAATTATAGGCATTTTTATTTTTTAACTTGTGGCAATGAGAATTTGGTGGTAAAACAATGTCCCAGTTAGAATGGCCAAAATTAACAAGACAGGAAACAACATGTGCTGGAGAGGATGTGGAGAAAGGGGAACCCTCTTACACTGTTGGTGGGAATGCAAGTTGGTACAGCCACTTTGGAAAACAGTGTGGAGATTCCTTAAGAAATTAAAAATAGAACTTCCCTAGGACCCTGCCATTGCACTCCTGGGTATTTACCCCAAAGATACAGATGTCGTGAAAAGAAGGGCCATCTGTACCCCAATGTTTATAGCAGCAATGGCCACGGTCGCCAAACTGTGGAAAGAACCAAGATGCCCTTCAACAGACGAATGGATAAGGAAGATGTGGTCCATATACACTATGGAGTATGATGCCTCCATCAGAAAGGATGAATACCCAACTTTTGTAGCAACATGGACGGGACTGGAGGAGATTATGCTGAGTGACATAAGTCAAGCAGCGAGAGTCAATTATCATATGGTTTCAAATATTTGTGGAGCATAACAAATAGCATGGAGGACAAGGGGAGATGGAGAGGAGAAGGGAGTTGGGGAAATTGGAAGGGGAGGTGAACCATGAGAGACTATGGACTCTGAAAAACAATCTGAGGGGTTTGAAGGGGCAGGGGGCAGGAGGTCGGGGTACCAGCTGGTGGGTATTATAGAGAGCACGGATTGCATGGAGCACTGGGTGTGGTGCAAAAATAATGAATACTGTTGTGCTGAAAATAAGTTAATTAATAAAAAAAAAAAAAAAAAAAACCAATGTCCCAGCAATCCCCAAGGAGTTTAGACTCTAATAGAGCACACTGAATTCAGGATAGGATGTTCAATCACATAGCACTGCTTTGCTTACTTTTTGAGCTAAAATGGTTATTCAGGTTTATCTAGAAAATACCTTTTCTATTTTTATGGATTTTCCTCACACACAGAACTTCTAGTGAATATGGTTCTGATAATTGCTTCCATTAAACCAATTTAGAAACCATATATTTTATGTGTGAATAAGAAAGGAAGCAAATTAGATTCGGATGCATACTGTGCTAAGTTCCGTGGCTACATATGGAAATTAAGGAGTACTAAGAAATACTACTTTCTTTTGGATGCCCTTGTCAATTGTGTGACTCTGCTAACAAAACAACAGTAGGGAAAATTTGGCTTTGCATTTTGAACAACAGCAACACAGTGGTCTTTTATTGAACAAAACTGCAGGAACAATGTGGTACTGTAAATATTTTCTAAATCCACAATTTATTTTCTTTCCCCGAAATGTTTCCCTGAAAGCTTCTCTTGCAAGTCACTTTATACTATTAAAGAGAAAAATAAAGTTCAAACTTTGTAATCTGACTGAAGTAGGACAGTAACACACACACACACACACACACACAGGTTAAATTTCTTATCCTTATTTAAGAACTTTGGATTCATATTTGAAATTTGATAACTTGAATGTATTTCCTCTCCTATTATTCCTTTTCATTGGCCCTAATCATCCCCCTTTTCGTCATTACTGAAATAAAAAAATGTTTAAGAAAACTAGACATTATCATCATAACAGGACATAATCTATAATCGGGTAAGAGTAAAGTAACACTTGGTCAGGTGTTTGGTCAGAAGATGGGTAAGAATATAGCATGACTGAAAGAGAGAAGGTACGGGGGTCGTAAGATCCGTGAGTGTCAGTGACGGTGTGATAAAGTGAACGAAATGAAGCGCCTTGAGAAAGATGGGAAGATATTCAGGAACAAGGACAAGAAGCAATCTGTCGGTCGGGCTGAGGATTTTTAATGTCACCTTAGTTTATTAGGAAACCATTGAAGGATTTTTTTTTTTTAAGATTTTATTCATTTATTTGACACAGAGAGAGAGAGAGATCACAAGCAGGCAGAGAGGCAGGCAGAGAGAGAGGAGGAAGCAGACTTCCCGCCGAGCAGAGAGCCCGATGCGGGACTCGATCCCAGGACCCTGAGATCATGACCTGAGCTGAAGGCAGAGGCTTAACCCACTGAGCCACCCAGGCGCCCCCCATTGAAGGATTTTAAAACCCAAACTAATATAATCTGATTTCCTTTCTTTCTTTCTTTTCTTTTCTTTTCTTTTCTTTTCTTTTTTAAATTTTAGGATCATTGAAACACAATGTTATAATAGTTTCAGGTATATGACATAGTGATTGGGCAACTCCATATATTATGCTATACTGGCCAGAGCCTGTGTCACCACACAACACTATTACAATACACGGACCCTGGTTACTGAAACAAAAAAGATCTGAGGACTGTAAGAGAAATGCTGGAAGAGATAGAGTCAGGCCAATGAGGTGGTAGAGATAAGAAATGACGACAGGACTGATGTGGTAACAGCAACGATGGGGAAAATAAGACGATTCGAGATTCGAGCAGAAGGTAGCAGGACCTGGTGACAGGTTGGGTGCAGGCAGTTTGGGTGAGAAAAATGTAAATGATGACACCCAGATTTCTAGTCTGAGACACATGAAAAATGGAAATGTCATTCTTTATGATTGGAAACATGAGAGGCGGATCAAGTTTACAGAAGATCATGTTGAGCTTCAAATACATTAAATTTGAGATGTTAATTGAACCTTGTCAATATTTCTGTTTTGCTTCCTTATTTTTTCCTAAATATATTGCTTTGCACTTACAGTTGCCGTACTTGATTCTTTTTGTATTTTTTCATTAATTTGGTATCCTGCACTTTGGAAAATTAACTTGAAACAACCAATAATTTAATGTGCATTTTTTGAAACTATCTTTTTTTTTAACTTTCACAAATAAGAAAGATGATGTACTTCTAAACATAGCTTCAAAACTAAGGATATATATTCTAAATCTAAATGGAAATTCTGTATGATATTCATAGTGATAGCCATTTTGGATTTACACAAATCTATGATGGACCTCAGGATTTGGGGCTGAAATTCTAAGAACATTAATGGGGAAAAAAAAAAAACATGTGGAAAATGTATATTTGCTAACATAATGAAAAAAAAGGTAGAAAAGTAACAGTTACACTATCAAATACTACCTGAAAATAACTCCATGTAATTCCATATGCAGTTAAATTAATTTTTGAAAGGAATTCTTCCAGTTCATAAAATTGTATTGTAAATCAAAATCCTAATATAAATCTTAATATATTTAGGATTTATCCTCACAACCAAAAGTGACTTAGTTTCTCTACTGGTCTGCTAGTTTAGTTTTAGTTTTTATTCTGTTGTTTTTGTTTTCCCTTGTATACAATCAAAATTTGGAATCCAAATCTGAGCAGAATTTGTTTCAAGTTTTTGCTTTATTTTCTCCATCAGACATGAAGCTGTTTATTCAACATAATACTGCAAGTCGCTGGTTTGTTGAGTATATTGGATACTGGCTTATACATGCCTTAGGGTTTGTTTTGATTTCAACATTTGGTCTCCTGGTTGAAAGTCAAATAAAAATAAAATTAGATTTAGTTTTATTGTTGTGAAGCTTTCTCCATCTTCTTTATCTCAGGCCCTAGCCTACCTTGTCTATGTGTAGGATTTGTATTAGTTGAGTGCCAGAAGCTAAATTTAAAAAAAAAGGTAAAAATTTAATTGCTGTATTATGTCTATCTGTTGCAATGATCTTGACTCTCTACTGCATGTCGTTAGTTGAAGGAGAGTGCTATCACTTCTCCCGTAGTTGTTGCTGTGTTCTCACCTCCACACCTCAGGTGAGTACGGAGACGGAAACAAACGCCAGCCAAAACGAGCAGTTAATATAAATGCTGAAACCCACGGTGTGCCCTGCCTTATTCAAGAAAATTGCTAACGCGTGATTCTGATACCCTGGGACAGGAGTAGTGAAAGTGCAGAGGAAACACGAAACACTGGAATAAAAAGATGAGGGGGGGAAAAAAAAAAAAAAAAAGATGAGGGGGAAAAAAAAGAAGAAGAATGTAAAGAAATGAGTAGGGTATATTTCATAGAAATTAACAAGGTCAAATAAAATGCTGCCAGTTAAAAAATGATAAATGTGTGAAATCACATCATTTAGAAAATATGCCATTAAACATCTAGATAAGCCACCGTGCCCTAATATGTTTTATTGCCAAACACAGCTCTTTGTAGTATACTGATGACCTGATTTGGGGACCAAAAAAAAGGTACTATTTAAGTCTAGAAAAAAACCCTGACATCCATTTTTCTCAACAGTTTAATTGGTAAGAGTTTACTTTTATTTTTCCAGTAAATACGAATCACCAAAAATGTCCCAGCTTATTTTCCTTCATTGAAATGAAACAAAATATACTCCCTTAGAGTTTGACAAAAATGGATTCTGAGTTTTTTGTTTAATGGGGAAGATTGAGATGGTTTAAAGCTATCTACAGTTTAGAACTACCTACCATAAAAATATGTTATAGAAAATCTGTTTTCATTCTACCAACACTCCGTACTCACTTCTCTCCATGGAGGAGTAACAGATTATTGTAGGACAACAAGAGTATGGCAGGAGCATCACAAGTGGACTCCCAGTGACTGACAGCCTTGGAGAATTTCCTCTTCTTGAATGTGAGTGGTTCTTATGACCTGTTTCTAGCCAACAGAATACAGCAAAAGTGTAGAGATGTCACTGCCTTAATTAGGTTATATTATATGGCAAAGATGACGGTATTAGATTTATATTAATATGTTTGTGTGTATCTCCACTAGAGATATGCTCCTGCTGGCCTTGAAAAAACAAACTACCAAACCGTATGCTACCCAAAGGAGAAAGCAGTATGTTTGCCAGGAAAATAACTTAGGATACCTCTAGGAGCTCAGGGTGACCTCTAGCCAATAGCCAATAAGAAGACAGGCTTTTGGTCATAAAACCACAAGGAAAGGAATTGTGCCAATGGAATGAACTTGGAAGTGGATTCTTCCTCAATACAACCTCCAAATGAGAACACAAGCTGATCAATACCATGATTCCAACCTGTGAGACCAGGAACACAAAATTTAACTAAATCTTGATTGGAATTTTAACCACAGAAAATGTGAGATAATGTGCTGCTTTAAGTGGCTAAATGTGTGGCAGATGTGTTACATAGCAATAAAAAAATGAATTCAGAGGATATTAGTAAACTAATATGGCTCTTATAAATATACACTAAAAACTGTTCATACGCTGAAGTATTTTTGTGATTCTTTTATCACTTGGTAAGCTACAAATAATCACTTTACTGTAAACCATGATTGATTAATAAAATCTGTTATTTGCATCTCCTATAAAGTTCTCATTAAATTAGTGAGTTTCCTATAATATCCTTTTTAGAGCATTGATTTTTTTTGCTCCCTTAAAAATCATTATTCTCCTTTTTTTTTTTTTTTTCTCTATAGAAATCCTGATAATGTGGTTTGCTGGGATTGTACTATGATGATATTTGGCTAATTGACCTAAGAATAATGGAATCCTGATAGAGAATACATGTTATAACTATCTACAAATTTTCAGTGGAAACAAAGATTACACTTTCTTGTTGACTTTGGCTTTGATTGCAGAACCCTACACAGAGAACCCTACGAGGGCTAGGATATTTTAAGGATAAAGGCTCATTTTTAAGGAAAACTATGAATCATATTTCATAAGTAATATTACTTTTAAAAATGTATATTGTGGGGCGTCTGGGTGGCTCAGTGGGTTAAAGCCTCTGCCTTCGGCTCAGGTCATGATCCCAGGGTCCTGGGATCGAGCCCCGCATCGGGCTCTCTGCTCAGCGGGGAGCCTGCTTCCCCCTCTCTCTCTCTGCCTGCCTCTCTGCCTACTTGTGATCTGTCCGTTAAATAAATAAATAAAATATTTTTAAAATAAGTATATTGTGATTATAATGGACCATTTTTCAAAGGCTGAATTTTAAAATGATTTTGGGTGGTTTAAGAGGAGGATTTGCAAGATGGGACTGTGCATACCTATCACTTAGTTTTCTAAATGTTTTGTTGACAACTTTTTTTTTTTAAGTTTCGATTTGACTAACTCTTTTATCTTCTTAAGTTTTGATTTCAATTCCAGTTAGGGAATATACAGTGTTACAGTAGTTTCGGGTGCACAGTACAGTAATTCGACAATTCCGTGCATCACCCTGTGCTCACCGAAAGTGCGCTCCTTAATCTCCATCACCTGTTTAACCCATCCCCGACCCCTCCTCTCTGGTAATCACCTCCTACTCTTAAGGAAAGAATAATTTGTGCCTCTCCAACTTGATGTGGAGCTCTATGTTATACATAAGGTGATAAAAGAAATGATGCTTTCTTATTTTAAGATTTTATTTATTTGAGAGAGTGAGAAAGAGAGAGCCCATGCCAGCCGGGAGCACGTGAGCACACACACCTGCAAGTGGGAACAGGGAAGGAGCGGAGAGGGAACGGAGGGAGAGAGAGGGGGACAAGCTGACTCTGCACCGAGTGTGGACCCCAAAGCCAGGGCCAGTCCTAGGACCCTGAGATAAAGACCGAAGCTGAAACCAGGAATCAGATGCTTAACCGACTGAACCACCCAAGTGCCCTATGCTTTCTTATTGAGAAGGGTCCTGAATTAGCACTATTTTCATTTTTAAGAACTATCACTTCACGTGAAATCCACTAAACTACTAAAATCTCAGTAAATTAAACAAATACTGACTGATTCCCTTCTATGTGAGGCATTCTACTATATGATAGGAATGTACAGATGAGTGCAATATGTCCTCTGCCTACTGACAGCTACAGTCCCACAGGCATGCATTACTTTAACGCATAACTAAATGAGGAATATAAAAACATAGGTCAATTAAATTGTTATTTGGGTATATAGGAAAAACTTACTTTTTGATGAAAATTATGAAATGCAAGTTACATTTTAGTTTCATCTTAAAGTATTAGTAGGTGGCACCTGGGTGACTCAGTGGGTTAAGCCTCTGCCTCGGCTCAGGTTATGATCTCAGGTCCTGGGATCGAGCCCCGCATTGGGCTCTCAGCTCAGCAGGGAGCCTGCTTCCTCCTCTCTCTCTGCCTCTCTGCCTACTTGTGATCTCTCTCTGTCAAATAAACAAATAAAACCTTTAAAAACAAACAAACAAAAGTATTAGTAGGCATTTGCTAGAGAAAGAAAGAATGTGTAAATGGAAAATTAAGAACCAAATGAGGACAAGTGATCAGCAGGCAGGTCTAGGGAACTGGCAGCAAATAGGTTGAGAAATGTTGGTTGCAGAGTTTGGAAACCGTTAAAGGCTGGACATCCTAACATCATTAATGAGCATCCACTTGATGGAAGAAAATAGTTTTCGTACGCTGAAGCCAGCTCAAGCCAGAAATCACTGGATTAAAAGGGGAAATTGTGTACATAATTTCCCAATTCCAAGTTCAGTAACATACATGACATTGATAGCTTGAAATTGACCATAATGGGAGTATTTATCTATCTTATAGAAATCAGCAAATGCTACAATTCAGGACTTTATCAGAGAGATAATAATTAAAGTCGTACCAGAATATTATAGTAAACACACACACACACACACACACACACACACACTTATTAATTAACTAGAATATTCCAGAAGTGTTTAATAGGATATGGTCTGTGTGTCAGGCACCATCTTGAGGATAAAGTTTGGGGGAAAAATGTTCCTGCTCTAGTGCAATCGTAAACAAATATTTCACTAAAATTGTTACAAGTATCAATAAGTGCAATGAGATAAACAAACAAACGAAAAGAACTAAGTAATGGGTGAACTAGAGCAACTGCCTTTGATGAAAGGCTGCTAGCTTCCATAGGCTTATAAGAGAAGACATCTTTCAATTGGTGATATTTTAGCTGAGGCCTAAAGGTTGAGAAACTAAATATGAAGTAAATGTGAAGATTTGGCAACAATGCATTTCAAGGAGAGGAAGTAGCAGCAAGTTCAGAAACTGTACCAGGAAGTATGTTCCCCCCAGATGAATGTGGCTAAAATCCAATGAAGGGAATACTTTTGCTTATCTTCTTCCTATTTTTCTCTTTACACCTAGATTTATTCTCACCACCTGTACACATACACCTTTATACAGAACTGCAAACACCCTGGTTTTTTCCCCTAACTCTTGATGTTACTCAAGACCACTCCCTTGACTTTCCTCTGTTATCTAAGGAGGCATTTCTTTGGGTTGGCAAGGTTTAAAGTCATTTTATTGCCATGTGTAGTGGACAGAGCTTTTAAATAGCATGGATAAATGAGGGGGTGGATGACAGAACGTGAAGATGGAGAACCTGAGCTTCCCATGCAGTTCATGATCCTTTGTCTCCTGATCCTTCATCATGTCCTCTCAAAAGATTGTGGATTCTTTATGGAAGATACTATGTATCATTCCTTTTTCCTACTAATCTAGCATGGTACATAGTATCTACTATATGCCAAATAAGTTAATGAACAGATGAATTAGTAGATGTACACGTATATATGTGCATACTAAATTTAAATTACAAAATAATAAACTGTATGAATCTGGATAGAAAATATCGATGATTCCGGACTTTAAGCTCTATTACAAAGCTGTCATCATCAAGACAGCATGGTACTGGCACAAAAACAGACACATAGATCAATGGAACAGAATAGAGAGCCCAGAAATAGACCCTCAACTCTATGGTCAACTAATCTTCGACAAAGCAGGAAAGAATGTCCAATGGAAAAAAGACAGCCTCTTCAATAAATGGTGCTGGGAAAATTGGACAGCCACATGCAGAAAAATAAAATTGGACCATTTCCTTACACCACACACAAAAACAGACTCAAAATGGATGAAGGACCTCAATGTGAGAAAGGAATCCATCAAAATCCTTGAGGAGAACACAGGCAGCAACCTCTTCGACCTCAGCCGCAGCAACATCTTCCTAGGAACATCACCAAAGGCAAGGGAAGCAAGGGCAAAAATGAACTATTGGGATTTCATCAAGATCAAAAGCTTTTGCACAGCAAAGGAAACAGTTAACAAAATCAAAAGACAACTGACAGAATGGGAGAAGATATTTGCAAACGACATATCAGATAAAGGACTAGTGTGCAGAATCTATAAAGAACTTAGCAAACTCAACACCCAAAGAACAAATAATCCAATCAAGAAATGGGCAGAGGACATGAACAGACATTTCTGCAAAGAAGACATCCAGATGGCCAACAGACACATGAAAAAGTGCTCCATATCACTCGGCATCAGGGAAATACAAATCAAAACGACAATGCGATATCACCTCACACCAGTCAGAATGGCTAAAATCAACAAGTCAGGAAATGACAGATGCTGGCGAGGATGCGGAGAAAGGGGAACCCTCCTACACTGTTGGTGGGAATGCAAGCTGGTGCAACCTCTCTGGAAAACAGCATGGAGGTTCCTCAAAATGTTGAAAATAGAACTGCCCTATGACCCAGCAATTGCACTATTGGGTATTTACCCTAAAGATACAAACGTAGTGATCCGAAGGGGCACGTGTACCCGAATGTTTATAGCAGCAATGTCCACAATAGCCAAACTATGGAAAGAACCTAGATGTCCATCAACAGATGAATGGATCAAGAAGATGTGGTATATATACACAATGGAATACTATGCAGCCATCAAAAGAAATGAAATCTTGCCATTTGCGACAACATGGATGGAACTAGAGCGTATCATGCTTAGCGAAATAAGTCAAGCAGAGAAAGACAACTATCATATGATCTCCCTGATATGAGGAAGTGGTGATGCAACATGGGGGCTTAAGTGGGTACGAGAAGAATAAATGAAAGAAAATGGGATTGGGAGGGAGACAAACCATCAGTGACTCTTAATCTCACAAAACAAACTGAGGGTTGCTGGGGGGAGGGAGTTTGGGAGAAGGGGGTGGGATTATGGACATTGGGGAGGGTATGTGCTTTGGTGAGTGCTGTGAAGTGTGTAAACCTGGTGATTCACAGACCTGTACCCCTGGGGATAAAAATATATGTTTATAAAAATTTTAAAAAAAAAAGAAAGAAAATATCGATGAGTCAAAAAAATTTTTTCTATTTGGTTTATTATATAGATCCTAAATGTGTATGGATAATTTTGATTCCTAATTCTATTCCTTAGGATGGTATTATAAAGAAAGGAATCCTGTAGGTTTCATCTCAATGGTTCATTCTTATACAACACTTATTACTGTGAACCACATATGTACCCACCACTTTGCTAGATATTAAATAAATGAGTCAGAGAAAATGTCGACTATTTTAATATGGATCTAAAAATAAATGGTTGAGCTCCTCCTTATTAGAGAGACAGCCACATCCTCTGGTGTCATGCTAGTAATGGCCCTTAGACACAATGATGAAGGTTGGAGTAAATGGATTTGGCCATATTGGGAACCTGGTCACCAGGGCTGTTTTTAATTCTGGAAAAGTAGATACTGTCACCATCGATGACCCCTTCATGACCTCAGCTACATGGTCTACATGTTTTGCTATACCACAGCAAATTCAGAAGCACAGTCAAGGCTGAAAATGGGAAACTTGCCATCAACGGAATGCCCATTTCCATCTTCCATGAGTGAGATCCCACCAACATCAAATGCAGTGATGCTGGTCCTAAGTATGTTGTGGAGTCCACAGGGGTCTTTACCATCATAAAGAAGGCTGAGGTTCACTTGAAGGGTGAGGCCAAGAGGGTCATCATCTCTGCCCCTTCTGCTGATACCCCCATGTTTGTGGTGAACATGAATCATGAGAAGTATGACAACTCCCTCAAGATCATTAGCAATGCCTTCTGCATCATCAACTGCATGGCCCCTCTGGCCAAGGTCATCCATGACAACTTTGGCATTATGGAGGGACCTGACCATAGTACATGCCATCACTGTCACCCAGAAGACCATGGAAAGTCCCTCTGGGAAGCTGTGATGTGATGGTCAAGGGGCTACCCAGAACATCCTCCCTGCTTCTACTGGTGCCACCAAGACTATGGGCAAGGTCATCCCTAAGCTGAATGGGTCTAACTGGTCTCCAAGGAGTAAGAGTCCTTGGACCACCAGTCCCAGCAGGAACAAGAGAAAGAGAAAGGCCTTCAGATGCTGAGGAGTCCTTGCCCCAACTCATCCCACAACATACTGAGAATCTCCTGACCTATATAGTTTCCAACCCCGTTCTCCTGAAGAAGAGGAGGGACTTGGGGACCCTACCTAGTCATATATTATTGGTAAAGTATACTTCACACAACTTAAAAATTTAAAAATACAAAAATGAAAACAAATGGTTGATCCATAAATTGCTAAAGTTTATTAGATAAGGTTAGAAATAACCTTCTATAGGATTGCAAGTGGGCATTCAGAAGGGAGAAATTGATTTTTGTGAAGTAATTGCAGAGAAGATCTACAGTTCAAAACTCAAAAACTAAAACAGAATCAAAACAAAAATCCTCCCCACAAGTAAAGGAACCCTCAACCCCCCCCCCAAAAAAAAAACCCCAAAGAAACCCTAAGAAACATAAACACAATTCATGATATGCAGACTGGTCTTGAGTGTTCTGAAAATTCACTTCAAGCTGCAATTCTAACGTCATCTTGGGTGACTGAGGCAAAGCCTTGGGCATGTGCCAGAAGGACAGTCAGATGAGAGATACCTGCATAAACCCATGGGCCTCAAAAGATGAAACACTCCACTCAGTAAACAAGTGATCCATAGGTCAACCTCACAGAAGTGGGCAATAAGGAAATGCATTTGTGCACCTCTTGTTTCTAGGTAAAGGAAGAAAAAGTCTCCACTGAGGAACTAAAGCAGCCCTCACATAGACTGAATCCACACTACCTACCAACATGGCACACAATCCTTCAGTCCCAGATAAACCTGTCTTTACAACATTTTTGGTGGTATATTTAACATAGAGAATCAGTAATAGGAGAGATTACTAGAATAAATACGTCTGAGAAATTCCTTTGTAAAGTAGTCTGCTGGGAGATGTTGTGAATCCTTGCCTAGGGGGCATATAATTTTTAGGAAGTTAGGTTTTATTCTTGAAGGTGGAAGAGGAAATTCCTAACCAATATCCATTGGCTTCTACTGTGCTTTACTCACTGAGCTGAGCTGCCCTTAGCACTTATTTTACAATATAAGATGTGGACCAAGTACGTGAGAATCACTCAGGATGATTTCTTAAATTGCATACTTCTGTGCCCTACTCCATGCCCAAGGATGTACATTCTTAATATTAAAGTTTGATAAATTGGACCGTGCTGTGGGGCTATTCTTCAGCAAGCTTTGGAAAAGTTAACAAATGTTATTTTTATCTTAAGCAACAGATATCTACAGGGAGTGTAGCGCCAAGCCTGGAGAAGATTTAAATTGTCATTAAAAAGTGCCCTTCCTTTTAAAATGGGGGCAATAACAATTATTTAGAAGTTGGCTCTAAGCAGAATGTCATAAAAGAAAGAGCTGCTAGCTCCTCTCAAACTTCACCCTTGGAGACAGCATGGAAGTAAGAGGAGGGTAGTAGACTCCAGAGCCAAATAACAACTGCAAAATACACACAGCTAACAACAGTAATGAAACTTTGGGAAACTCTCTAGAAAATAGACTGTGCCAAGATCCGTGTGTGTGGTGTGTGTGTGTGTGTGTGTGTGTGTGTGTGTGTTGGGGAGATGTAAATGACAGCCTACTGGGGCAGAGGACCAGGCATCACAAGTGGAGAAGTGCCAAGTGACAGCTCTCCAGCTGTGCTCTTCTCTCTCACTCACACCCCCGGGGCATGATTACAGGGACCATGGACACTCCAGATTGAGCAAGGGGAACCACAACCTCTGCAGGCAAGACAGCACTGGGAAGTTGGGATGTGCTGGGTTCAGAAGCATTTTAACAAGTGCAGTTCATCTTGCCAGATCCTGATATTTCCCTTTCTTCCCCCAAAGTACAGAGTAGCTCAATAGGAGGAGGTAATTTGTGGAAAAGAGCAATGCCTAGGTGAAGTAATGGGAGGTTTCCTAAAGTCAGAAGGGAGGATCCCAGATTGCAACAGGAACCTTTATCGGACCTTGAGGGCTTCACCCTCCTTAATTCATCAGGTGGGTCAAAGCCTTCATATCCTAGGCAATAGTTTTCAGGTGTGAACAGGAAAACCTATGAAATCTGTGACAAACGCAAGAACTATAAAAACAAAACAAAACAAAAATATCACAACTGGGTGGAGGGGGCTTGGGAGAAGGGGGTGGGATTATGGACACTGGGGAGGGTATGTGCTTTGGTGAGTGCTGTGAAGTGTGTAAACCTGGTGATTCACAGACCTGTACCCCTGGGGATAAAAATATATGTTTATAAAAAATAAAAAATTATTAAAAAAAAAAAAACTTAAAAAAGAGAAAACAGAAGAAATGACCCAGAACAGGATCTCAAAGTATGCATAACAAAGATCCTTAGAGATATATGTATAATACTATATATAATATAAAAAGACAAGCAATTATAAAGAACCAGTTGAAATGATTGTTTGGATTGAAAAATAAATGATAAAATACAAAGAATTAATTGGAGAACTAAACGATGGGAAAATTCTCTATTTCAAAAGCCACCTAAAATTGATAAAAATATGGAAAGCATAAAACAAAATGTAAGATTCATGGGACTTCTAGATGGAGAGGGAAAAAATTAAATAATAAGAAGAAATACTTGCAGAAATTATGACTGGCTGCCACCTAGAATTAAAGAAGTATAAATTAACAGATTCAGCAGTCACAGAGAGTCAAAAAGAGATAGATGAAAAAAAAAAAAAAAATAAAACCTTACAATTAAGGGATACTATTAAAGGTTTAAAATTTAGAAACTAACAAACAAATCTGGCAAAAGTAGAATAAAAGGGCAGGCTAAACACAAAGGAACAAACTTCAGATACTTTAAAAAAATACTTTAAATGTAGGTAAAATATCAGCTGTAATAAAACCTTTTAAAATTTATTAAAGATTCTCTTTATTCACTTTGTTGGACTCTGACAAGGAATTTCTTTCAAAGGAGGGAATCCAAAAGGAATCAATGAAAAAATTCGACAGGATATTTATAAATCAATGGAAATCAATCAAATAGAAAGTCAAGTGAATAAATAATCTAATAAAGTATATTCTCTACGTGGATGTTGGATTGAGTTGGTAGAAATTCCTTTCTATACTTTATCTCTTCCTGGAGTCCTGCCCTTTTTAGTGTGACTTTGCAACTTCTTCCAACAAGCTTTTCCCTCTGCCTCTGAGTTGGGCTGGCTTTGTGGCTAGCATTAGTCAAGGGAATGCTGAGAAGGTGGCAGTGGCCTCTGTCTAAGCCTGGGCTAATCACCGCTCTGCTTGCTCTCTTTGAACCCCCACGCCAGGCTGCTAGAAGATACAAGCCACGTGCCCTAGCCTTGAATGATTCCCTGGTTGTCTGCTGGCCTAATACTTCCTTTGCATCCTCCGTTGCTTTCACAAATGGTTGGCTCCAATTCCTTGAAGAATCCGTGACAGGATCATCTGCCAGAGTTTATTCTCAACCACTCTGCAGGCTCAAGTTTTATATAGAATGGTGCAGACTCTTAGAATTGAAAAGAAACTTAAAGGTCATACTCCTGTCTAAACTTTCTGATGCTCCTCTTAATCCAGGGAATTTATTAGTCTGCCTGAGACAGAGCACAGTGTTTCCCAGGTCAGACCTCGGCTCCTGTTCAGAACTCTCTTACTTCCATCCAATCTAGCAATACATAAAAGCTATTTTCTTTAATACTTTGGTTTACTTTTTTTAAAATGTAACATATATCAAATCCCTTGAGTGTTTTTAAATGCTGTGTGTGGTGAAATGATCAGAGACCTACTGAAAAGACAAAACAACTATCTTTTAAAGGTACTTTAGGGACGTCCACTGTTTCATGATTTGATGTTAATATGGATATTTATGTACAAGATCAGAAAGGTAGTATGAATTTCCTTAGGCAACAAAAATAAAATGATTGGCTTACAAACCCAAACTCCAGGAAGATTAAGGACGAAACCAGCAGTTTGCCATTTTTTAAGTAACAGACTGTTTCCTTCACTTTCAAACAAACAAACAAACAAACAAATTCACTTACTCAGAAATACCAACATGGGCTATGACAGAACCAAATTTCTCATGGATCCGTCCCTGAAGGTGGACTCTTGTGATGGAGGAGGCGTGAATGGACAGCAAGCCCTATACTCTCTGCAGGTTCTGCTTGCGGGTAATCACAGGGCATCACGGTGTTCCTATCATTTTGCAGTAAGCTGATAGGGGTCTGCACTTTGGATATAATTTTCTAAAACACAAGAAACAACCCTAATGCACTCCAGTGGGCCTTTTATTACTGTCCATAACTGCCTTAAAGCAAACAAAATCAGATCCATGAAAATCACTGTTATTATATATTTACCAAAAATCTATGCGGCTGTAAGTAAATGGAAGTTACTGGTAGAGCAAATCTGACATGTTAAGGTATGATAGCTCTGAGAATGTTCATGGGGAAAGTCATTTTAAATTAAAGTGTGAAAACCTTTATACTCTATGTACTTTTTATAAGCCCAGGCGCTTTAAGTATTTGAGTTTAAATTGATTAGTTAGTCCTGAGTGTTTCTTGCAGAACATTTAATGAAAGTTACCTATATTTTAGACATTAGTTTTAACAGAAACAAATTGTACTTTTCTTAACATTACAGACAGAAAATAAGGGAAGAAATACTAGGTAAAACAAAGCTCTTTCGAATGAGACTTCATTAATATAAAAGCAGAGTGCTTATTTTAACAGTAAAACCATCCTGTAATATAAAAAATAACATTTCCAGACCATTATGCAAATTCCACATGTTAATGGAAACTTTCACTTGTATTTGGTAATTATATGATCTATCAAATTAATTTATTCAGATATGCTTCAATTAATAAGCAGATAACTAACATAAAAATGTAGGGTTTGAGGTACTTGAATTTTGAGCAGAGAGGATAAAAATACTTAAACTTCTCCCCACACCACAGTAACTAGATCATATGTTTGATTTGTCCTTGTTATGTATAAAACTCTTAAGAGTAATTTAAGATTGTACCAACAAATGTAGTATTATGTAGTATTACATTATTAACTTTTCAAGAAAACAGTCCTAGCTCAATGAACAACTCATTAAGCACAGGAAGGGAAAATTGTAGCATGAAAATCTTATTTGATGGGTGCCTAGGTGGCTTAGTCATTAAGCGTCTGCCTTTGGCTCAGGTCATGATCCCAGAACCCTGGGATGGAGCCTGGCGTGGGGCTCCCTGCTCAGCGGGAAGCCTGCTTCTCCCTCCCCTACTCCCCTTGCTTGTGTTCCCTCTCTCGCTGTCTCTCTCTCTCTGTCAAATAAATAAATAAAATATTTTCAAAAACCTTATTTGATATAATAAAATAGAATGCATGTGTTTATTTTTATGTCACTTAATGTGTGTATTATTCCAGGAGACTGACTCTTACAGAGGCAAGTAACAAAATAGGTGTATGATAACAGTAGCGAGGGAAGGTATACATCCAGTGTAGTTTATAGTACTTTTAAACAGACATATGTTATACATACACACAGCAGTTTCTTTTTATCCTTCCTCCTTCCCTATGTTGAAGCTAAATATATTTTATTAATATTGGTTAAAATATCATCACATTCCAAATCTTTGTAGTAATAATAGTGTTCTAAAATAGGAGAAAAAATGTTAACTCAGCATTCCCTCTTGAAAGTCTTCAAGACCAAATAAAAACATCTTAAATCAATAAATTCAATAATCCTTTGACTTTCCTTTTTGCTGTATGCATCTATAAAGGCTTTGAAACAAAAAACTAAAGAACACTTTAGGTTTACTTTAAATTATACAAAAATTGTGTAGTCATAGCTCGTGTTAGTGAAAATAGCATTTTTAAGGATAAACAAAAAAGGAAACACATTCTTCAAAAACATAACAGTTTTGAAAGCTACTGCATCACACTTATAAACCATTGATATTGAATTCAAATATATTATACCCAGGATTGTTTATTTTTAAACATGTATTTATAAAATTTAATGACAATTTATTGTGTACTTGATTCATTAAAAGCAGTGCATAAATACACTTGAAAATAAAGATGAATTAAAAAATCGCACCACATTTTATACCCTTGACAACGAGATAAGACATTGACCCTTGTTATCAAACCAACTCTATTAATGAGGATAAAAAAGATGATTTCAGTTTTTGAGAGGGGAGGTCCCCTCTGACCATTGAAACCTGACATGGGAACTGATCTTTCCCAATTCAGGTAGAAAGCAACTGACTTTCAGTCAATTTCCCTATTATTTTAAATTATGTTTAGTCCCTCACAAAACAACCAACCAAAAACCCATGTTTTTAAGTTCTAAGAGTAGTTTTCCATATTCAACAGTGTGGTACAGCTTCATAAGACTGAAATTATATTTATTTTATATTTATTTTAGATCCCAATTTCAGTGTAGTTTAAGCCCATCTCTCTTGGAAGCCATATATTTTGGGCCCATCATTAATCAGGATCTGTGAGATAGGACTTTTCTAAAAGATCAGTCCATTACACTGACAATGTTCAGCCTAAATATTAGCAATAGTGTGAAATGTATTATCACCGCATGCCCAATTCAAATTTCATCTTCTTTGACTTATCCTATTAAATGAAGTGATGATGCTAAAATAATCTTGACACAGTGGTCTCACCTAATCACAGATGAAGTTCTTTTAAAAAAGACAATGTTGCTACCTAATAAAAGTTCTCGTGTCTGGTTAATTATGTTAGGTTATCTTTTTTCTAAATTCAATTAAATTTTTGAGGTCATTTGAAAGAAATGAAAAAGTAAATATTATACAAGAACCCAAATAGAGTAGGCCTATTTCAGTATAAGAAATTTTTCATTTGAATTATAGATTGTTATAAGTCTTTGTGGCTACAATCGTAACTATTTTTAAAGTAAACTTGTAGTCTATTAGAAATATCATGAATTCACTCAGTAAAAATTTACATAAGCTTTTTCATCTTTCCATTAAAAGTTTTCAATATAATGATATATTTCTAACACAATACTCTCTAAAAACACAACCAGGAGAAATGAATGTTTTCCTTTAATGAAAATATTTCATTGTTATAGCCGTAACAGCACTCCAACCAGTCTTAAGGGTTAACTTGATTCAGGCTTCTGCACTCCTTGCTTCCTGACCTAGGGCCTTTGGTGTACAGTAGAACAGCATAACTTTTTTGAGATTTGTCGACCACTGGCCTTAAGGAGAGAAGGACTACACCTTCCCAGCAAATAGGCCTGATCACATTTGAAAACGGCAGCGGCTGATGCCAGCAAGTCTGCTCGGAGTCGTGTTGACGTAGGACTGACCGCCCAGGCCCTACTTCTCTTGCATGTAGCCCCCACCTTTTCCCCTGTCTTGCCCTTAAAAGCCCTCCAGCTTCGCCCGCCCTGGGAAGATGGTCTTTGGGACATTAGCTCACCATCTTCCCAGGTTGCCAGCTTCCTGAATAAAACCACCCTTCCTTCCCCCATCACTGGTCTTTCAAGTATCGATTCTCACGTGGCAAGAAGCCAAACCTGAGTTCCAAACCAGTTCTATGTCTGGTAAAATGGCTGTGTATTTTTTTCCCCACTTCCTTTTAACAAAAACTTCAGAATATGCTTTCATTGTAAGTAGGTATTGCATGATATATTATGTATATACATAGGGCATACATATATTTCTTGCTATACAAAGAAATAGTCTATATCCTCTGCTTGTGAAAACATATACACAGTATATTTTTCAATTAAGATTATTTTTTTTTCTTGGTAACTTAAGGAATAATAGGTAGTGAAATATTTCAAACATCCTACAAAGTAATATGCCTCTTGTTCTTAACATGTAAAACTTGCCACGAAAGGACACAGGACTCACATTCACATTATCAGGAAATACAGCATCTCTTTCTTTCTGCTCTAAGCCACCTACATTTCTGGCTCACAGCCATAGCCTGCTTAGATTCTCTGCTTCTATCCTTGTGTGATAATCTATTCTCAACTTGGAATCCAGCATAATTCTTTAAATGTTTAAATCAGAGCCACCCTTGATGCTCCAGAACTCTTTCTGCTTTTTCTGAGACTGTGACATCTCTACCCTTAAAAATACTTTGTAAACCTTAATCTGGTAAGATTCCTGACTCATAACTTTGACTTGCAACCTGATTTCGTGTTAGAGCAAGCACTGTTATCAACTATTATAATTTCATAAAGGTATCAGAAACTGAAGTTTGGGGATCAATCATTTTTGGATGTTTTCAGGAAAAAATTCCAACTGATACCGAATGTAATGGAAGCAAATTCAGAGATGTCATTTAGAAAACCAAGTATTTATTATTATTTACAAAGTGATTTATAAAATAGTTCCTTGAAGGATTAAGTATTTAAAAGTATCTTTCTTACTAGAGAGAAAGCAGTTACATCTGTGGTAAAAAACAACTATATATATTCAACATCAACAGTTTAATAAAAATAATCTAAATGTCTCATTAGTGTGTGTATATAAAAATATGTGCAAATTTTGGCAATGATAGCTTCAACTGAGATTGGTGCACTTGGGTTCCTTTTTTAAATATAATTCGGTACCACATGTGAATCACAACTGATTTCTGGTATACTTATGACCTAAGGGTTTGTGAGGAAGAAAACTTAACATGATAATCTAGTCTGCCAAAATTAGCAGTCATATTACATAAAAAATATAATTTTATCTTCAATATTGAACTTATTAGTAGATATAGATTAACATTCTCACTGTCAGATCTTATAATTATGACAGAATTAATTTCTGTATGCTTACTTTCATTCCATGACTTGTACAAAAAAGTGAAAATTATTGAAATTCTCTGTTCTCTGTTTGAAGCATCTGACAACACTGCTTTAAAAATGCCACCTTTAAAATTGCCTCTGTTAGTGGAGCCAGAATATCAATCAGTTCATATCTTGTGGCAAACAGTTCACATGCAAAATAAAACTTGGATTAAAAATAGAGCTAACTTAGAACAGTTTAGTTGATCTAAATGAAAGCCATGCTTCATTCCCTGAGAAGTAGCAGCACCTCTGCCAAAGTACATATTAGTTATTTTAAAGGATAGTATAGTCTTCTTTAAGTAATTATAGAAAATGCTGATGTTTCTTCAGATTTGTGTTTCTGATTTCTGATTTCAGGATATTTGTGCTTTCTGATTTACCTTTACCGTAATTCTCTGAATTATGGTAAAAAATATGTCTTCTGAATCTTATGGCAGCAACATCACCACAGTGTCAATTATCAATTGCCTTAAAAACAGAAAATCAGTAAAAAAAATTTTTTTTAGCTCATTCCTTTTAGGTTTTATTGCAAAACGAAAGGCCTGACCTAACAATAACATGAATAATAAGTTGAAGGTTTATATCCCACTATTATTGCAAAACTATGCGACTTTCTATGTGCATGTAGCTGAGATGCTCAGCCTCCCCTTTTTGTTTATTTCGTGCACAGCTAACTCCTCACGTTTCCTGTTGACTTCGCCATTGGCTAGCCTTGTGGGCTCCTATAAAACCGGGTAATGTGCCAAGTGGCCTAGCCAGCAGCTCATCAAATACGTTACTCAACGCCACCTAAAATCCAAAAGGAGTAAGCTCTTCACAGTTGTTCATGTCTGAACACATCTAATTTTATCAGCCAGCCGCAAGCATACTTCCATGAAGGGATAGTGACAGTGGAGAAGTGTTGTGCACGGACCTTTTTTAGATTTATCCATGTTTTAAATTAATATTTGGTTCATTGCATATTCAACTACTAGAGGAGTGAATTAGATTTAATACTGCGACAAACGGCATGAACAATCACGTACAAATAAATGGTCATAAGGCTTGCATTCTCATTTTGCTCATTAAGACAAGATAGAGTTTTTCAAAGTTAGTAAGTGGGAAGGATAAGATAATTACACTTGTGGTTCCATATGACTTAAATACCTGGAAAACATTCACGCTCCTCACCAACTATCAATATTTCCTAGTCTTCCTTAGCATTAGGTTCAGATCATGTGACAGTTCTATACACAGGGTGGTGAGGATGTGTGTTATTTCGGGCATGAGACACTAAAGAGGCGAGGAGCCCCAGTGGGGTTCGATTCCAGGACCCCAAGATCATGAGCTGAGGTGAAGGGAGGCACTTAACTGACTGAGCCCCCCAGGTGCTGCTGGTTAACACTATTAATGTGAGGTTGTGTGAGTTCATGCTGGGGGTTTGGTGGACAAGGATGGGAAAAGGGATTAGGGGACAGCCATTCCATAATTCTAAGTAACTAATCCCCTCATGTTACTATTTAGACAAAAATTCTGCTCTTTTATTTAAGACCTATTATGGTCTTGTTTTAAGAAATACTCAAATGTTTATACAACCATCACTAAGAGGGGAGGTGCGAGTGGGGAAATGGAAAAAGGAAGCATCAGTCTTAAAAATAGTTTCTTTAAATATTGTACATATCTTTTAAATACCCCAAAACACTGTCTATTTTTTGTGAGTACCATATTATTTAACTACTGTAGCTTTGCAATATATTTTGAAATCAGAAAATGTAATGTCTCTAGCTTTGTTCTACTTGCTGAGGTTTGTTTTGGCTATTTCAGTTCTTCTGTGGTTTCATATGAATTTTAGGATAGTTTTGTCTATTTCTGTAAATAATGAGATTGGGATTTTAATAGGCGATTGTATTGAATATGTAGATCACTTTGGTAGCATGTACTTTTTAATGATATTAATTATTCTAATCCATGAACACAGAATATCTTTCCATTTAACTGTGTCTTATTTAGTTCCTTTTATCAATGTTTTATAATTTTCGGTGTACAAGTTTATCACCTAATCAGTAAAATTTACTCCTAAGTATCTTATTACTTTTGTTTTTATTATAAGCGGGGTTGTTTTCTTAATTTAATTTTCAGATAACTCATTATTAGTGCATAGAAATAAAGTAACATATAGATTAATGGAAGGAATATAAATGAGAGAAATCTACATATTCATGGACAACTGATCTCCTACAAGGGTGCCAAGAACACATGACAGAGAAAAGATATTGTCTTCAATAAATGATGTTAGAAAAACTGTACATCCACACAGAATGAAATTAGATCTGAATCTTACAGTATGTACAAAAATCAACTCAAAATGAATTATAGACTTAAAGATAAGACCTGAAACCATAAAATGGCTGGGGAAAAAAAAAAAATCAGGAGAAAAGCTTCTTGACATTGGTCTTGGCAATGATTTTTTTTGGATTAATACCAACAGCAAAGGCACAAAAAGGTAAAATTAAACAAGTGGGACGACATTAACAAACTTCTGCACAGAAAGGAACAATCAACGCAATGAAAAGGTAATTGGTAAAATGGGAAAAATTCTTATAAACCATATATCTGACAAGGAGTTAATCTCCAGAATACATAACTCAATAGAAAAAAAAAAAAAAAAAACAGAATAACCTCAAAAAAGAATAGGCAAGGGACGTGAACACACTTTTCTCAAAAGAAGACATATACAAATGGCCAACGGGTGTATGAAATGGTGTTCGGCATCACCAATCTTCAGAACAATGCAAATCAAACCACAATGATATACGACCTTACATTTGTTAGAACAGCTTTTATCAAAAAGGTAAAAGATAAGCATTCGTACAACTATTACAGAAAACAGCATGGTGGTTCTTCAAAAAATGAAAAGTAGAGCTGATGCGCAGGCAGCAGTCTTACTTATGGGCACATAGCCAACAAAACTGAAATCAGGATCTTAAAAGGAAGTGTCTGTACTTCCACGTTCAACACAGCTTTATTCACAATAACTGAAATAAGAAAACAACCAGAAAGTCTGTTGACCAACGAACAGATAAAGAAAACGTGGTATACATATACCTGAATGAAGGTGACGAGCCAACAGTAAGTAACTGGAGTTTTCGTGACAGGTGATGGGAGCCAGAGGCCTCCTAGAGGAGCAGCTTCGGACTTCCTGTGTGGCCCTTTCTCATCCCAGGATTTCCCTGCCAGCCTCGTAGATCTCCGGAGAGCCTGTGGGATCCCACGAGAACAGTCTCCCTCTGGAAAGAGTGGTTCCAGCTGCCGGGTGTCCTCCCTGACTCGGGCATTCCCTCAGTGGCCCCGACACTCAACGCATCTCGGCAGCTCCTCTCCCTGCTCCTTCACCAGGACCCGACTTTTCTCCCAAACACACGCCAAGCCATATGGTGAAGCCACATGAAACACCCGTCGACTGTGACTGTGCCCTCTTTGCCTCCCTGGAACCCCCCCACCAACTTCATCCACTTGTATCAGGCCCCTCTTTGGCCTCCGATATCCTCAATTGTGTTAAACACAAACGCATGCAGATGCACACACCAATGATATTCAGCTGCTTAAAAGAAAAAAAAAAAATCTGCCATTTGTGACAACATGGATAAACCTGATGTACTAAATTAAAGAAGAATAGAAAGACAAATGCTGCAGGGTCTTACTTACAAGTGGAATCTAAAATAATCCACCTGAGAGTACAATGGCAGTTGCCAGGGACTCAGGGAAAAGGAAATGGGTGACATGGGTCACAGTTTCAGTTATGCAAGATTGGTAAGTTCTGGAAGCTCTAACGTGCATCATGGCAACAACAGTTATCAATATTGTATTGTATACTTGAAATTTTCTAAAAGGGTAGCTCTTAAGTGTTCTCATTGCAAAGATAAAGAATGAGATGACAGATATATTCAATTAGCTTGATTATGATGATCATTTCACAATGTCTACATTTTTTTAAAACATCAAGTTGTAGACCTTAGTTGCAAATTTTATTTTTCAATTACACATCAATAAAGCTATTTTAAAAATATTGTCCATTAAGCCACTGTTTCTCCTTTGCCTACTTTACATTTCTTCACAGCATGTTACACAGCATGGCTTAAGTTACGTCATTATTTGCATACTTACTTATTATATGAGGAGTCGGCTAGAAGTTCATTGAGAACTTCAGATTTTCTTCTACTAAGTTTCCGGTAACAAGAAAGGAACTACATACTTGGTTGATGGGGGCACACGCTAGATCATTTCTAAATACATGAAGAAATTCTCATTCCTCAGGGATATGGAAGTTAGGGTTCAAGAATGAGTCTTTGCTGTCTTAGGGACCTTCTCCCCTCAAGCTGTGGCTACCATCAACATCAGGGAGGAGGAAAGTACAAGCACGTGAAAGTCAAGTCCAGTGAGCATCTGAGTTCAAGAATACTGAGAAAAGACGCATACCATTTGAACCCATCACGAAAACCGAAAAGCAAAGCAACACCATCAAATTTAGGAGGACAGAAGTAGAGGCCAAGCATACAGGCAAGGAAATGGAAGAGGCAAAGTAGTGAGCAACAGCCTGGACATTTGTCTGAAGAAATCCTGTTTGACTTGCACACTTGAGGAAACTATGCTGTAACTCCTGCTTATATAATGGGACAGCTTGGAGGAGGATTTTTACAAGGATGCGATCAGTAGAGATGTTAAGATAGTAACTGTCTAATAAACCAATTTTAAATATATATATAGAAAAGAGCCATAAGATTTTAAAACATCACGGAATGGGACCATGACACTCTCTGTATTTTTTATCTTGCTAAATTTAAGATTTCCTATAAGCAGAATTTAGCAGTAATTATGAGCACTACAGCAGATAGATTTTAATTAAAAAGGGTGGGGGGAGGGGTGCCTGGGTGGCTCAGTTGGTTGAGCATCTGCTTTCTTCTTGGGTCCTGATCTCGGGCTCCTGGGGTCTAGCCCCACATCAGGCTCCCTGTTCAGTAGGGAGTCTGCTTCTCTCTCTCTGTCTCCCTCGGTGTGTGGTCTCTCACTCTCTCTCAAATAAATAAAATTTTTATCAGAAAAAGGGGAGAGTCATTTCGAATTATTCATATCAAACAATCAGGAGTTAAAACACCAAAACAAAAAAGATGATTAAGAAAATCCTTGGTAATTCCTTAAGGTATTATGGGTAAGCACTGGTCGGTTTTCCTGGTACGACCTGCAAAGAGAAGGTCCTTACTGATACCGATCATTCTTCACTTTACTATTCTGCGAAATACTGAAACCCCTCGTGCTAATTATTTTTCAGTTACATAGATTTCTGTACTCACAGCAATTTTCACACATCTTACATCCAAATCAAAATTTAAATAGGATGTAAATTTTATGATACATCAGTTCAATTACCATCACTTTTCAATCAGTTTACATCGTAGCAGTTTGAAGGAGCAAAACATCATCTCAGTGTCAAAAACCAAACGTGCTTTGCTGTTCTGATGTCCCGTTAGCAATTATACAATTAAATTGATCGTTCTGGCATTAATTCTGCAGAGGTGTCCCAAAGAGTGCTCTCACAATTCTCATTCATGAAATTTTACAATGTTCTGATAGAATGACAAAAATTTTGTCTTAATTGCATTTTACTGCTAAAAGACATTTGCGCATTTTGTGAGCTTTTAAAAGGCAATAGTCTGCCTCTTTATTGATACTATAAATTGACACATTAATTTTTCTGAGAACATTACAAGTGTTTCCTAAAATAATTAGATGAGAGACTAGGTAATTGTTATCCAAAGTGCTGAGATATATATGTATGATACAACCACCACAGACTTTTCCAGCAACAAAGAACTAAATAAAAGTGCCAAAATATTAACTATCTATTCTTTTACTTAATCATTTAGTTAGTTCAGTTCAGTTTATAGAGGCTGAAAATTACCTCAGTTTATATATAGATTAAATGTGTTGACTTAAGAAACAATTTTGTGTGTTCAGCAGAAAATAGTTACTTTACAACTTGTTTTATACATGCTAAAATATTACCAATGTCTTAATTTTTGTTTGTAAATCAGGAATATAAATCTATATACTTTTAAAATTCTCCCTTCTTCCTGATAAATTTTGTACATTGTCTCAAAACATATTTTAAGTCAGAGGTATCACAGCTCAAGTCCTATCATCAGATTCCTGGGACAAGTCTCATATATACTTTCTGAATCTTATTTTGATCTTTTCGAGATGTTCGAGCATATGCACTCATTCTAAAACACACTTATAAATTATTGTATCACTATATCACTGTATTGTATCACTGGATTTTTATTAAAATAATGATAAAATGCCTACCTAAATCTCTGTAGGACAACAAACACACAGAAACATTGATTTCTTACAGCAACATTTATTCCTCCTCTATTTCATAAAGCAATTTTGAAAGTAGAAACTAGAACAATGAATTTGCCAGTTCAGAGTTAATTTGTGTTTCATTCAATGTACAGAATTTTTCTCCTCTTTGGCCCAAGGAATCCTGTGACATTCTTACATATCACCAGAAAACTAACCAATAAAATGTGCCTCTTTTAAATTTTGGTTCCATCTTACAGCAAAATTGCAAGATTTTCTCAAATTTTTTGTCGTTGTTCAACTTTCTGGATAAGAAAAAGGCACACACGTCAACACAGGCTGGAAGAGTCGGCAAGACTAATTAAACGAACTCCAAAAGTGTGTCCAGTTGCTCAGTCTGGGCTTCCAGGACAATATGCTAAAGGGAACAGAGCTTCCTCATCATCCCAGCAGGAGAGGAGTTGCAACTAAGATATCTGGGCTTTATGGACAGAACACGGGAAAAGGGAATGTGATCCTGGGGGAGCTGAACGCCTGCCCCACAGAAGTGTCCGTGTGCAGTGTGCTCAAGAGACAAGGCTACGGCGAGGGCTTCCGCTAGTGTTCCCAGTATATTGGCTGATGTCTGGACAGTGAAAATAAAAGAGTTCTACTTCTCTGGGGGTGGGGGGGGCGGTTAATAGTGCACTGCAATTTACTAAAGATCCCAATTTCTCCAGGTCATTCAAATACATAGATTTTTAAATAGTACATTAGTTTCAACCTTCCCTTCTTTGTAGCAAAACTTTGTTCAAGTAAAATCTTATGCACAATCACAATACATAAAGTATTTACACAGTTTGACATTTATGTTATAAAATCATTCCCAACGGTGGCCACACATTTTTTTTTTTAGGTTTTTATTGTAATTCCTGTTAGTTAACATACAGGGTTATATTAGTTTCAGGTGTACAATGTAGTGACTCAACAATGCTACACATTACTTGGTGTACACCATGGCATGTGTACTCTAATCCCCATCACCTGTTTAACCTACCGCCCCACCTAACTCTCCTCTGGTAATCACCAGTTTGTTTTCTATAACTGTCTGTCTCTTGATTCATCTCTCTCTCTCTCTCTCTGTCTCTCATTTTGTTCCTTTCCTTGTTTGTTTCTTAAATTCCACATATGGGTGAAATCATGTGGTATTTCTTTCTCTGACTATTTCTTTAGCATTATACTCTCTAGCTCCAACGACATTGTTGCAAATGGCAAGACTTCATTCTTTTTATGATTGAATAATGTTCCATTGTCTATGGAACCACATCTTTTTTTATCCATTTATCAATCAATGGACACTTGGGCTGCTTGCATATCTTGGTCATTGTAAATAATGCTATTATAAACATTGGTGTGCATGTACCCCTTTGAATTAGTATTCTCTTATTCTTTGGGCAAATGCCCAGTAGTGTGGTTGCTGGATCATAAGGAATTTCTATTTTTAATTTTTGAAGACTCCCCATACTGTCCTCCACTGTGCACGAGGGTTCCCACCCTCTTCCCATCAACAGTGCAAGAGGGTTCCTTTTCTCCAAATCCTCACCAACACTTGTTGCTTCTTGTCTTTTTGATTTTAGCCATTCTGACACGTGTGAGGTGCTATCTCATTGTAGTTTTTATTTGCATTTCCCTGATGATAAGTGATGATGAGCATCTTTCCACGTATCTGTTGGTGATCTGAATATCTTCTTTGGAGAAATGTCTGTTCATGTCTTCTAACCATTTTTAATTGGATTATTTGGGGGTTTTTTGGTGTTGAGTTATATATATTATTTATATATTTTGGACACTAACTCTTTTTTGTTAAGATTTTATTTATTTACTTGACAGACAGAGATCACAAGTAAGCAGAGAGGCAGGCAGAGAGAGAGCCCGATGTGGGGCTCGACCCCTGGACCTTGGGATCATGACCTGAGCCGAAGGCAGAGGCTTTAACCCACTGAGCCACCCAAGCGCCCGGGATACTAAGACTTTATTGGATGTAACATTTGCAAATATTTTCTCCGATACTGTAGGTTGTCTTTACCTTTTTTTAATTGTTTCCCTCACTGTCCAGAAACTTTTTATTTGGTATAATCTCAAGAGTTTATTTTTGCATTTCTTTCCCTTGACTCAGGAAACATATCTGGAAAGAAGTTGCTATGGCTGATGTTAAAGAATTTGCTGCCCGGGTTCTCTTCTAGGATTTTGATGGTTTCCTGTCTCACATTTAGGTCTTTTTTCATTTAGAATTTAGTTGTGTGTGTTTAGTTTTGTGCATGGTGCAAGAAATTGGTCCAGGTTCATTCTTTTGCACATTACTGTCCGGTTTTCCCAACACCATTTGTTAAAGAGACTGTCTTTTTTTCCATTGAATATGCTTTCCTGCTTTGTTGAAGATTATTGGCCATATAGTTCTAGTGGGTTCATTTCTGGGTTTTCATTTTGTACTATTGATCTATGTGTCTATTTTTGTGCCAGTATCATACTGTTTTCATTACTACTGCTTTGTAAAATAACTTGAAGTCCAGAATTATGATGCCTCCAGCTTTGCTTTTCTTTTTCAAGATTGCTTTGACCCTTCCGGGTTTTTTTGCAAATGAAGTTTGTGGTTGCAAAGGAAGTTCTAACTCTGTGGAAAATGCTGGTGGTATTTTGATAGGGATTGCATTAAATGTGTAGGTTGCTTTGGGTACTATAGACATTTTAACAATATTTGTTCTCCCAATCCAAGAGCATGGAATATTTTCTACTTCTTTGCGTCATCTTCAATTTCTTTCATCAGCATTTTAGAGTTTTCAGAGTATACCTGTTTTATCTCCTTGGTTAGGTTTATTCCTAGGATCTTATGGTTTTTGGAGCAATTATAAATGGGATTGATTTCTTGATTTTTCTGTTGCTTCATTATTGGTTTATAGTAACGCAACATATTTCTGTATGTTGATTTTGTATCCTATGACTTTACTGCATTCGTGTATCAGTTCAATCAGGTTCTTTGGTGGAGTCTTGGGTTTTCTACATAGAGTATCATGTCATCTGCAAAGAGTGAAAATTTCAATTCTTCCTTCCTTCTTTGTGTTGTCTATATTGCTGTGGCTAGGACTTCCAGTACTATGATAAATAACAGTGGTGAGAGTGGACAATCCCATCTTGTTTCTAATAGGCAGAAAGTTCTCAGTTTTTCACCATTAGGGATGATCTTAGCTGGGAGGTTTTCATATATGGCCTTTATGATTTGAGGTATGTTCCCTCTAAACCTCCTTTGTTGAGGGTATTTATCATGAATGGATATTGTACTCTGTCAAATGCTTTTTCTGTCTATTGAAAAGATCATTCTTATCCTTTTTCTTGTTGATGTGATATATCACACTGGTTGATTTGTGAATATTAAATCACCCTTACATCCCAGGAATAAGTCCCACTTGATCATGGTGAATGATTTTTTTTTTAATGTATTGAACTGAAATTTTTAATTATATCTTTTAGAGATAAAGTATGAAACTTCCCTAAAAATATATTAAATCCTTATTCACTCATTCAAGCAGCAAATATTTAAAGACGTCTTTCTTATCAATCCTAAGGACACTACGGCAGAGCCAGTGTAAACATAAGTCAGCTCTAAAACCATATGCCCTTGGTTCATGTTTTAGCTCATCTGCATGTTTGCCTACTAAATAGGGGCAAGAGATATAGCTTCTTTTAGACTCTGCCTTTCAATTAATTAATAATAATAACAATAATATAGTTTGAAGATTATAAATTTTATAGAAAAACAATATTACCATGTTAAAAGCAGACCACAATTTTTTTTTAATTGTGATAATTTTTTTCTCATTTGCATTAGCACTAGCATTTATAGATACTCACCAATACAATGTCTCTTTGGGCAAAGAGAGAAGGGTATTACAAATCTGGTTAGGAGCATAAGTTCTGGAGCTGTACCATCTGGGATTAGATAGTAGCCAAAATACTTATTAACTATGTTGTCAGGCAAGATATCTAAGCCAACTGTGCCTCAGTTATCTTTGCTTGTAGACTGGAAATACCATTAGCACTTACCTCGCAGAATTGTTGAGTATTAAGAGAGGTCTACTCATGTGACCAGTTAGAACTATGATTAGTTTAAGAAGTGTCCTCTGAGGATACCTATTATCAAGGCAAATATATAACTGGTGATCCAAATCATAATACTTTTTATATGAATGCTATTTCATTAATAATTATTCCTGAACATAAACCAAGACTCTCCCAGGCAAACTGGAATATATGATCCACTTAGCTAATAGACACTGATTATAAGATTCTAAAATATCAAATATAACTATAAAATTAGTCAATTATAAAGACAGTTATTAAGAAAAATAGTCAAAGACATAGGAATTTATGATAAATTCTGATGAAATTACTGTTAGAAAAATAATAAAAATAAAGTGAAAATAAAGTTGTGACAGAGTTGGACAAATAGTAAAGAGAAAATCTATAGAAAAGTTATAAAATATACAAGGATGCTTCCAAAGAAAAGCTTTTGTCAGGTCACCTGGGTGGCTCAGTCAGTTGTGTCCACCTTTGGGTCAGGTCAAGACCCCAGGGTTCTGGGGTCAAGCCCTGCATTGGGCTCCTCCCTGAGCAGGAAAACTGCTTCTCCCTCTTCATCTGCCCCTCCTCCTGCTTGTGTATGCTCTCTCTCTCTTTCCCAAGTAAACTTAAAAAAAAAAAAAAAAATCAAAAACAGGTTTTTGTCATACTTGATAAAACCATCAAATATTTTTACAAGAGTATTGTTTTTTATGATTATACTACTAAAGCGAAATGAGAGGTAATGATAATTTTTATTGCTATGTATTACTCACAAAAATCATGCCAAATGTTACTCTTCTTAGGAACTAGCACATAGTGGCAATTACAACCTATCTTCATTACATGTACGGTAGAAAAAATGTATTTTCATTGCACTTATATATTTTTTCAAATTAAATACTAAATATATTTTTAACATTAAATATGAAACGCTTTCAATTTTGAGTGGGTTCACTTTGATTTTCTATTTTCCGATGCCAAATATCCTTGACTAATAAGGACCTCCAGGCCCTTCTTGAAGGACACTGTGAAGACGGAATAAGGTGAGGAGGCATCACCAGCAGCACCTACCAGAGTGCTTAATGCACGCAGTAAAGTTTCATACAGTTTAAATTTTATTACTTGTGCCTGTTTTCTTGCTAAACACAAAGATTTGAAAAGGGAATGAAGTATAAATAGTGCCCCCTGGATGCTTACTGGGCACTTGGAGATTCTGATACTCCAAATACGTAAGACAGAGCAAGGCAGCCAGTACTCTAATCGAGATTCGCCCAAGCTTCTGGCCGGTGGTGTGGAGGCAGAAAATTTACAGAAGGATTTTAAACCATTTTAAGTCATGGAGATGCGGTTATCGGAGAAGCAGGGAGGACTGCCGAAGTGTCAGCACGGAGCGACGGCTTCCACGTCCCTGCACCGAGAGACTCAGCCGAAGAGTATGGCTTCCCGCGGCCTAACGCCATATCCCTAGAATGACCTCAGCTCCCCTTAAAATGCCAGGAGAATCTACTGTTCGTTCCAGCCAAAACCTGAGGACAGGCAGAGAGGCTCCTGAACCCCTTCTTAGAGCAACGGCTTTAGCAAGGCTGCCATTTTACATCCTTTCTGGGCCTCAGGGAAGTCAGTCTACCACAGAACACTGTTTCCGTGAGGAGGACCGCAGAGCTCTCTCCGAAACGGACACGTTGAGGGGGGTAAGTCCCCTCTTCCCGCCGGTCGCTGTGGAGGACCACGGCCGGCACGGACGGCTGCCTCGCTCCGAGGTGCACCGCGGCCTCCTATCCCGAAGATGGCGGCTGCTTCCCCTCGCGGTAAGCGCCACCTAACCAACCGAGGTGGTTTAGTCAGGCCCTTCGCGCCGTCGGCGGCGCCCCTCGACCCACCTCAGTCTCTCAAACGTCTCTCGGCTTCTGCTTCAGCAAAACTGATTTCTGTCACGCTGGACCCTCTTTTCTATTCAATTTTTTTAAATTTTTATTTTCATTTTTATCACTTTCTCACTCAGCATTGTTTACCTTTTACACAGGAATCCCAAGGAAAATTTAAGACAACGTCGGGTCTATTTCTTAACTTCTTCGAATGCCTTTAAAAAGCCTTATCCTTCCCTTCTGCTTATTGTCCTTGGACAAAAAACAAAAACATCTTGTCAGTGTAATTACGTCAGTCAGGCTTCTGCATGTAAGTCACCTAATGGCTGCTCACCATAATTGTCACTAAGGGGAAAGAACGTTGACTATTCAGGTCATATATTGTTATGTTTTAATTTCTTAGAGAAAGACTGTTTTCAAGCAGGGAACAACTGTACTTCTATGTCACTGGAAACCTGGTGGGGTTTTGTGTGTGTGTGTGTGGGGGGGGGGTTGTTGTTGTTGTTGTTTTGTTTTGTTTTTCCTTACAGAGAAGAGCAGAATCCGAGGTGTCTATGCAGAAGGAAAATCGATGCCGTGAAACACTGTGCACGTCCCCAGGCCTTTGTCCTCGGGTCTGGTCGTGTCCTTGCTGTGCTGTGTGACTCAGGGTTGCCAGTCCCCGGCTCAGATACTGTGGGTTACTTTCAACAAAGGCATGTGAGCAGGATGAGAGGGAGGAAACTAGGCCAAGTCAAGGTTTTTCTTGCTGTTCCTCTCTGCCTCAGGCAGCATTTCTCCAGGGTCCGTCCCTAAAAAAGAATGCCCCATGGTTCCTTCCCCCCAAGGGACCGAGGCCTGGCCTGCAGGAGCCCTGTCTCGGCCTTGTCCAACGCTCCGGGACAGCACTGGCTTCCTGCCTATGCTGCCCTCCGTGCACCGCAGCTTTCCCATGACCCGTGTAACCACGTCCCTGCATCCTATTTTTCTCTCCTTTAAAAATATATAAAGCTCTGTCTGTTTTTCTGGCTACACCCTGATGGATACAAAACCCCCTGGTGGAAAAACGAAGTTAACGATGTGAGCCAGCAGTAGGGGAGAGGCAGAAGTGTCTCACACCGTAAAACAAGTCAATTCTTGTTTTAAAACAGTGATTTGTATCTTACGGTTTCCCTATAATTACATGATAAATCTCCATTTTTGTGTCATTTTAATACAGTGAATACAGTTAATTTTAGAAGAGAAAAAATAGAGAGCTAACCCCTGTTTCCTGGGATCACAGTTCGGCTTGCGCTAGATCTCATGTCCTCTAAAGTACCAATGCTGGTAATGAGTGTGACCGTGTGCACTTAGGAGAGCTCCGTCTGAGAGTTAAAAAGTTTGGAAACCGCAAGGACAACCACCACCACAGAACTACACACAGCCTAGACCGGCATTCTCCCACCTAGATCCGCTTCTAATTAAAGCTAATTATTTTCAATTTGCCCCTCAGCACAGACACGTTTATATAACCATTATTCATTCATAAATATGTATGGTCACCCAGAGCAGTGCAGAAGACCTATTTATCACTTAAAAAATACGGCACTAATTTGTACCTTATAAATTACCAAATTTAAAAATCTATTTTATTACAGACAGTTCTTTTCCTTACTTTTGTTATTTAACCATGAGCCAGTCTTATATAATGATTTGTAACAATAAATTAAAACCAACTCAGGAGAACCGACATCTTTCTTCTTTCTAAAACATCATTACCTATAACATACAGATTTCTTGAAGTATGGCTGTGAAAGAACTCATGAAACAGAATAAATTGAAGTGCCTGGTAAAATTGCAGTTTTCTGGGTCAATATAGAGGAATTAAATCAATTTATTCAGCTCAAGTTGTGGCTTATTTCATAAAATAGACTACAGTGTTTGGAAAATAACAATATGCGTATTTTAATATAGATATTAACATATTATAAGTTTTGATAAGTTATAAGTTGTTATAAGTTATATAACTATAAGTTATAAGTTATTTTAACTTATAACTATTATAAGTTAATAATAGTGAATAGTGAAGAACTTGCAGATAAAACAAATCTTTGTATGGATATATAAAAGCCCTCTGATATGCCTACCTCCCTATCAAATCAGACCAAAAATTTAAAAAATGGAAAATAAAGTGTAAAAGCAGGACACAAGACTGATACGGAAACGTCGATCCTCAAAAGGAAGCACACTGTGTGAATGTACATTTAATAAGCTAAAATGGGCAATAATCAGAGAGAAGAGTCTAACATAAATGATCACATTAGCAAAGGCAGTTGGAACATTTAGTGCCGATTTTATTTAGTGCTACATAAGGACTCTACAAAACAAGTCTCAACAGAAATAGCTTCTGCTTTCTGTCAGCTTTCAGTTTTAGACTATTCCTGGCAACTGACCTATCCAACTGGCGTTGAAAACTTTAGTTTGACCATTTGGGCATGAACCGTCCCTAAGGGATCAATATGGGACAAAGGAAAACTTAAAAACAAAACTGCAAATTGGGTGTACCATGGTTTGCAAAATCAGACTAAGGTTCAGCCTCTTTGCTGATGGTTTTAAAAATGAAGAATTACTCTATAACCCTCATGTGCATGCTTCATCTCTATCTGCCATACTCTCTCTTTTATTGTCATACTAAACTCCAGTAACATCAAACTAACTGCAGTTCCTTAATGAGTACTGCTCTTTCAAATATCCATTTATTTCCACAGGGAATGATTTTTTTTTTTTTTTAAGCAAAATTCTTTTCTCTCCCCAACGTGCATTGCTCCTCCATGATTGCTTTCCAAAGGCACAGACCACAAACATTATTATATTTTATCATTTTCCTTGGAGTACTCAAATTATCTTCTGCAGAAAATAATATTTTAGACATCATTTAGCACATTGTTAATCTTTTAATTTGCTCCGTACTGGTTGAGAGGTAGGTCTTTTAATTTTCCTTTCATTTTCATGGTACATAAAAATAAAGCCTGGTGAAGAATCCCCATCTGATAATGTCACCCAAAGTAATGCTTCATGGTACACAAACATATCCTGTCTAATGATTGTGTCATGATAATTAAATAATTTGGCTCAGCATTTAAAACAATGAAAAATAGGATACATGCATCTGGTGAAATGAAGAATCAGAAGGACATCATATGTTGCATATCTTGACAAGTCTCACTATCTTTGCAAGTTTCCTGGTAAAAGTGAAATTAAAATAGTGTTTTAATTTATATGAATGAAATACATTTTTGAAACAAGACAGAGGGTAATGACTCCATGTCAGTTTGGAGAAAAGATAAATATCTGAGCTAAGTTGTTTTGGCTAAAATCGTATAGATAATATAGCTAATTTTGTGATGAAAGCATGGCAAAAAAAGATAATTCTATTGACTTTCTGAAAAAAAAAGACAAGTTATATATCAATGTTTTAAAATATATAAGAATGATTATCAGATTGAACATAGCTGGGCAGTGAAACACCATTATTTTCTGAAGGCCTGAAGAATGATCCTAATGCAACAAATATGTGAAACAAGATAGAGAGTTTTAGCACTTAATAAAATAACTTAGCAGTCCATGAGACTTTGTAGTCCATTAATTTTATTCAGAAGTTTCTGGTCTACTTCCAGGAACAAAATGGACTTATGTGATTCATTTATTTCTCAATGTCCTCCAGCACTAATGGTTTGGCCAGCATGTAGGGTATTTATAAATATATATATATATATATAAAATTTTATATATAAAAATAAAATTATTTAAAATATAAATTATTTAAAGTATAAAATTTATATATATAAATATTTATATATTTATATATTTATAAATATTATATATATATCTTACAAAGCATGTGTGTATATGTATGTGTGTGTGTATATATACACACACATATACACATATTTTATAAGATATGTAATATAAATATATAAACACCTATATAATGTAAATATAAAAAGTATATATGAATGTACAAAATGGTTATGATCATAAACTTCTCAAAACATCTTCCAGGTATCAATGAACTATATATCACTGGTTTTAAATGCACCAAATATTTCTTTATAATAGATACTTCTGGTTTGTATAGAGAAGACATTCTTAGAGAGTAATGGTTTTTCACCCCATTTGTACTGATTTCTAAGTGCCTAATGTCACTCAGAAATAGTGAGCTAAACTAAGCGATGTCAAAACATGTTGGGATCATATGGACAGTTCTGTCCAAGTAATACCTTAAATCAGTTACTTTTTTTTTCCTTTTTCTTGTAGAAAATCTGTCAAATATATATTCTATGAGGAATCACAAAACTTAAGGTATATTATAAAGTATCAAATTCAAGTTTTATCAATGTGACTTTTAATACTTAAATTGTCCTTCAGGAAATGTGAAGTGAAGCAATTTTAGATTCAGTTAGATATTTTATAGTATTATATAATTCTTCTCTTTTAAAAGTCAAGCACCTTTAATTTTTAGCTAATTCAAGCAATTTTATTAAAAAGACAATGGAAAATTGTAAATCTTTTAAAATAATGAAGAGTCCCCAAATTCTTAGACAAATCTAGTAAAACTGGTATTTACTTTTTACATGCTACCATACATATAGATGAAAAATTTTATTTTGTTGCATTTCCTTAAAATACTGAGTTTTTTAAAAGTGTTAACAAATATCATATATAATTCTATAATGTCTAAACTATTTTAATTACTGAGTAAACCTTAGTGGATTGTTTTGTATTCCATTAATAGAGAATTCCAATAGATAAATGGACACATGATATTATCAACCAAGATATGTAAAGAAAAATATAATTTTTACTGGTTTAATGAGCTCTATTTGATAGATCACAAATAGAAAATTATTTTAACGTGCATTCATATTATAGCCTTCCCCTTCTTTGTCACATCCTCCTCCTATGAACATGGTAGACATTTGGAACAGAACATGCGAAGATTTTAAACACTTTCAGGCATGAACAATGTCATGTTAATTTCTAAAAATGTTAAGACTCAACGTCAGAACACTAAGCTGCAGCTCATTTCAGCGATCCCCACAGCCACCATTAGCGGCCTCAGCCCTCCTGGAGAATTCTGGAGACCAGCAGTGTGGGGTGAGCTGAGGTCTGTTCTGTCCTTCTGTACCTCCCCCTTAACTACCACGTGTTCCAGTATTCTTTCGCTCTATCCTTTCTAACTTCTCCCTCACTCAAATTTCTTCTTTCACAGAAACAGGGAAGAGAGATGGGAGAAAAGAACTTAAGGCTTTTGACCTATGTTAGGCTATTTATGGCTGCCTCTTGGCTTCTGAATGGCCGCTTTCATGCCATGAGATGTTCTCATGGCTTCCTCAGGGGCCTACCACAGGTGTTCCTACAGGAGTTTCATGCGGTACTGTTCCGACAATCCTGCCATGGAAGCAGACAGTTATTCCCGCAAATTTTTAAATACGACCCTCATTAATGAAAAAGCTATTGTCCCTGATTATTGGTTTACCACTGGGACGAGGAGTTTTACCCCTCTTCTAGAATATTACTCAACTTCTTGCTCCAAACAATGAATGCATTCACTTTCTTTTGTATCTTTTAGATAAGTAAACATTGACTGTTCCAATGATGTTTATAGCTTCTGTTTCAGTCAGTCTTTATCTATGGCTCACATTTTCATACTGTGGATTTTTGCAGTATTGGTTAACACTGCAGAAGTTAAGTGCAGAAGTGGGATTAAGACAAAGAAACTGATCCCTTTATGGCTAAATGTCTCTAGCAATGTGCTAGATGTGAACAAAAGAGGTACTGTTATAATGGCTCATTGGTCTTTGTGTCATTGATGATTTGAGAGGAATAAATCTTGGTTATGGTTAGACATAAACATATGCAGATGATGTCCCCGGAAATACAAAGAATATATAAAACTTGGTAGATTGGTGGAAAGATTGGATCTGTGGGAAAAGGTCTATGCCTGCTTGACAGTCTTTAAAAGAAAAAATGTAGGTATAAAGAAAAAACTCAAATATATTTGAATTCTTCAGTATATCCCACAAAATTGATGATAAATGAGTTGTATAAATAATTTGAATAATACATATAAATATATATGCAAATATGTTTTGTTCAGCAAACTTTCTTCTCCAACATTCGTAAAATATTTATTTTAATATATCTCTAAAAGCAGTAATTTCAGGTTATTCTGGAAAGATAAAATTCTTAGATAATGATAAAATTAAAATAGAATAATATCTTATAATTACAACATTTTTTATATGCTTTATTTATGATACACTATAAAAATCATAGAATAATTATATGGGGTCCTGGTAATATATCCATTTTACCAAAATGAAAAGTAAAGCCAAAGTAGATCTATTTCCTTTAAGTGGTAAAGCCAATTTGAACTCAGCCTATCTGATACCACAATCTTCAATTCACCCACAAAGCCATGTTGTCTGACTTCCATAACGTATTAAGTTAAAACACTATTTTAAAATCACTGTTTGGAATGTAAACAAATGATAATTGGAGCAGAGCAACTATTTTCAGATAGTGGCACAATATTGCACATGTCCGTTGTCCTTTACAAAGCATATTACATAGAATTATGGTTTCTACCTTTTGCCTGAAAGCAAGAGAATGTGAGTAGTGAAATCCTGACAAGAACCAGAGACCTTATCAGACTACTGGTCATTCAACCAAGAGGCGGAGAGAGCTCCAGGATGCTCAGGTCAGTTCCCCAGTTTCTTTTCTTTTACACCAGATGCATTAGGCCTAGACTAAGATTTTTAAGAGAGATGTGGAGGCACCTCATTTGCATGAAGAAGTAATTTAGGTTATGACACCTCTTCATTTTATACTTAAATAGTTACATAATTTGTGTAACATTTTTAGCAAGTTATTCACCAGTAATCATAGATTCCAACTATTTTCACCATAAGTAATCCTATTTGCTATACGCATTCTATAGATTAGCATTTTTCTGCTAATTTTTTTTCCAGATGATCTGCCATTAGTATGTTTATAAGAAGACAAGACGAGGGTCCCACTCCCACTTCCTCAAATGAAAGGAGTGAATGAATTGTACAGCTGACATTTTAACCATTTCTGTTCCACAAATTATATTGCTTATGCATTCAATCTGTAGTTTTGAATACATAGTATTTAATAAATATGCATTATCATTAAAGTTAAATTCTGAGATGGCATAAAAATCAGTCTAATATTATTTTGTTAACTTGGGAAGTCACATTGAAATTGTTACATTAAGCATATTTTTAAACCTACGTTCATGACAAGTTTGTTTTCTCTCTATTATTTTGGCTTATACTTCATAACTCAGCCTCCTTGCACGTATACAACCCTTCCGCAGTTAGAGTTCAATAGAGCCAGTAGGCCATTTTTTAAAAATCTATGGAGCACTATAAAAAATATATAGCATATGGCTGTTTCAACAGAGAATACCCAGTAAGTACTGGTATTTAGTAGTTAGTAGTTCTTATAAAATGTAATGCATTCTTTTTATCTAGACTAACATGACAAAATGGGATAATCATCTGCAACATTCAATTTATTTTTTACAGTGTTCTTAGTTGTGTTTATTCCTTAGAGACAGCAATTCAAATTGTCTTTGTTACATATGACACCTAAATTATTGTAAATATACGACAATGTCTAATATTTAAGCATGTATTATATTAAGATTATTTGTGTCATGTCAGATAAATTTCTCTTTTCATTGTTCTTGAATGTTTTGCTTGATGCATTTTTAATATTTTCCATTTACAAGGAACTATTTAGTGATAAAGCTTCGGTTAATTAAATGATAATTCCGCAAATGACTTCTATTTATTTAGTGTGTATATGCCGAATAGTATACCATTTTTCTGTAGATTGCTATCTTTTCTATTCTTTTCAGTGTCTATTAGTGAAACATAAATAAATGACTTAGAATAATCACTTGATATTTTGTTCTCATGACAACAGTTAAAGGCCCAAGTCATACCCAAACGATTTCTTATATTCACAATACCTCATCAAAGTGCATAAAGGATCTAAAGGTGAAGGGTCAAAAATAGCAGGTAATTAGCTTACTCTTTTGCATAAGAAATAGAGAAAAAGAATGGATAGAAATCAAAAGCATAAATTTGACACTCAGAGTTACTCTTACTATTGTTGAATCCTAGGGAACAAAATATAATCAAATTTTGAAAATTAAGCTTTGATTTCATTTCATCTTTATAATGGAAGGTAAGCGCAACATTACTTAAGTTGTTTTTGAAGGCAAGCAGAACTTCCCACCAATTTAGTCTTTTGTTATGTAAACTGACAGACTTGGTATTTTATATTATACTGCTAAATTCAACCGACTTTTTTTTTTTTTCTAAAAAGTACCTTGGCATAATTTTTGAACATTTTAATTAAATTAAAAAGGCTTATAGTGTACAGTGTCTTCAAATAAACAGTATATTTTCCTTGGTACTATGTGTATAAAATAATGCATAAGATGAGTCCAGGCCAATACTCTCATGAAGGGAGTCACATGATGACTTTATGCTCTAGGTACACTATTAAGTAGGCTTGCAGCTACAAAACTTGCGCTAGATTTATAAACACCAAACTGAAGGACTTCATGACTTGAACTGCTCTGTCTCATACCAGAGATATATGCATGTATACACATACATATATAAACATACATCCATGACATACGTGTATGTATATAAACATATATATGTAAATAATATTTTAGTCAATAATTTTATTGACTTGTTCTTACAACAAGCAAAACCTTCACTCCAATTTCCCACCTATACAATTCAACCATTATTTTGCTGGGAAAATGATCCTCTCTGAAATGTAAATTCTGCTCTCTAACCCTCAATCCATTTCAGTTTCAAAATTCACTATTGCATCTAGTGAGCCTAATTAGATATAAGCTTCATGGGACAAATAGGGTGGTTTTTCCCCGTATGGTGTCATCTGTCAGAAAACAGGAGGTTATCTCAACTCCAGAGACCTACTGACTCCTGTCTTTATATTTGAGACTATAAATAGCAATTTCCTGTCCTCTAAGCCTGTAGTGCTGCCATATGTCCTTAGGCTCACCGAAGTCCGAAACAACCACAGCCGGGCTACTGTTTAGCAATACTCAACTGACAGAAGGGAGACCAATCCAGCAGTTACTCTGCGAAACAACAGATTTTTCAAAACACTCCATTGGTCTATGCAGCTTTTCCTGCAAATGCCATTTATTACGTAAACTAGTTTTGGGGTTTGGGTAGTATAGCAGCACTGTTAGTTGCCTATTCCACACCAACTTCTTTCTTTCTTTTTAATTAAACCACAGACTTTTACAGGTAAACCGTTTCGAGTAACTATTTCCAGCTGATTGAAGACAATCCTGGGATCTCATTCCCCTTGCCAAGGATTGCTTTAGAAATTAGAATGCGACACAATTTCAATGAATTAGATAAAAGAGGACACTTACTGGGTGCTTCTAGACAAGGTTTACAGACTCCTAAAAAGGAACACATACAGGAAGATATAGTCTCTTTTCCTTCAATGAATGCTATTGTGTCAGTAAATGATGTCTGAAGCTACAAGAGTTTTAGTGATATCAGAGGAACTGGCCTGAGGTCAAAGCTGACTATGGCTGGACAGAAAAATGCCGGATACGAGATAAAGGAGTTTAACCATCAAATGAATCACCCTGCCTCTGGATTTCTTCTTAAAGGAGATAATAATGCATTTTCCTTAAATGATAAAAGAGAGGCAGTAGGAAGCTTCTGTCATTGTATTTGTTGGGTTTTGGTCCATCTTCCATTTACTTGCCAGTGTCTAACTAGGAGATGAAACAACTGGTCTGGCTACAGGAATGTCCTGGTCTATGAAAGTCTTCTTTCACGAAGGTTATTAGGTAGCATGAATTTTTAAGTTAAATATTTGAAATTTCAACTGTAGAGTCTAATACCACAATCCACTGACTATAGCAGCTATCAGGCTTGTTACAAACGTCCAGTCTTCTTATATAAAAGGTGAGTGGAAAGAAACACTAAAAATGGTTCTGGAAATACTTCAGGAGACTGCTTCTTGATAATCGAAACACGCAATTTCCTTACCCTTCCTGAACAATGAGAAACCTGACAGGAATCAGAAACATGGTTCTCTATATACCCACCTATCCCTAAACACTGCAGGAAGAGTGGAATCCGTAGATTCTTCTTGGATCTGTGATAGAATAAACAACTCACTTGGTTTTCAAGTCTCAAACTGGGAGGAAGCCAGAACTCACTTTAAAATTGTTATTGGCAAAGACTATCATAAGTGGCCACCGAATCCCTTTTCATACTTCTCACCGCTCGCCTCCTGGAACCCTTCCCCCTAGAGAGGAAATCTCTACGGATGTTTCTCCATTTGTTCATTTATTTATTCTGACAGAAAAGGTTTATTTTTTTTCTATAAAAAGTGTTTTTGGGGTGTATTAGAGTATAGGGGTGTAAGTTTTAGAACTTTTTTACATCTTTCTTCAAAATTCAGTTTTTTCTATTTATTTCCTTTAATTTCTATCTGGAACTCTCTCTGGAGACTCTGATTTTCCTTCAAATCAAGAGTTGTCCTCCGCTGTTACTTGACATTTTAAATTATCACCTCTGTTCCAGTCTATCATCTGTCTGTTTCTCATTATATATAGATAGGATCTCCTAGATATATTCTCCATATAAACATATAAACTTATACAAGTTTAACTTCCAGTGCTTTTTTTTTTCTTTTTGAGCCCTAGCCGAATGTGTTCTACTTTTGTTCTTCAGTTTTCTGTACCAATCAGTCTACTATTTACTGCTTCAATCAAGGACTCGCATTTACCAATCAAGTTTTCCATTTACATGTAATTACTTTTTATCTTAAATTGATTTTTCTCCATAACTGCTTTCTCTATTTTTATGGATGCAACATCTTCTTATATCTTTTAGGGAATATAAAATAGAAAATTTCTATAATTTCCCCGTTTCCTTACATATGTCTATTTGAGAAAGAAAGCGGGTGAAAGAGTGCAAAAGGATGACAGACTGATTTTCTGAAATTTAAATGTTTACCTACGATCTGAAATATTTTTCACATTTTTAATAGTTTTTGTGCTCTTCTGCTGTTGGCTAATTCGCAAAGTAGTTCAGTTTTTGCTTTTGTGCTTTTCTTTTTTCCTTGGAGGGAGCTAAAGTGTGTTGGATTTTATTTAATCTATTTAACAAAAACTAATGGAATACGTCCCAGGTGACAAGAATTCTTTCAGACTCTACACATATGACTGTGAAATAATTGGCAAAGACTTATTTCTTTGCATTACATGGTAGAGCATCATTCCCCAGTAGAATTTTCTGCAGTAATAGAAACAGTCTGTTTGTCTGATATGGTACCCTCTAGCCACACTTAGATATTGAAGCGGAAGAACCTTAAATTTCCATCTAATGTGGGTAATGTAATAAAAAATTATATTTTAAATTTTATTTAATTTATAAAATTTAAATAGTCACAAGTAGTTAGTGTCTCTGTATAGGGCCATTCAGGTACAGAGGGTGAGAAATAATAAAGAAAGAAAAAAAAAAAAGAAAAAAAAAAAAAGACACGTTCAGTTAGGGAGAAATTCCAAGTGCAGATAAAGCAGCACAAGAGGGTAGATAATGACCGGATGTGGAAAACACTGTCTTTAGTTTGTATAATAAGAAACGCCTCTCTGAAAGGTAAGAAGTGAATTGACACCTTAATGGTATGACGGAGCCACCTATGCACATATTTGCTGTAAACATTTTAAAGGAGAGCAAGAGCAAAGGCCCTGAGGTAGTTGCAAACTTAGAAGGATTGAGAAACTAAAAGGACAGTACAGCTGATTGTGTACACACACACACACACACACACACACACACACAATTATGTATCAAACTTTTTAAAAAATTTCTAATGCATGGCTGTGGAAAAACTAGTCTAACACCTAGCTTTCGTTATAATCATGTCCAAGGTTATGGTTATTATAAATTCTCCCTGCCATGCAGCTATAGAGCCTCATCTTGAACAAGTTTGCTAGATAATAATGTAATTTTGATGAATTTTACCTATTCATTCAGATGGTCTTTCACAAGGGCAACACCAAAATGTGTTATTTTTATCAGGAACTAATTTGTATAATTTCTGTAAAGACTGACTCATTTATTTCTAAGTGTGGTAGAACTCTATATTATCCATCTTCCTTTTCATTAGGATCCACATATATGGAATCATTAAATTATATAATCTGGAAAACTCTTTTTAGGAGGAATAGTAAGAAATTATGAACAAAGTCAACTATATGAGAGAATATTTATATAAAATAAAAAATAAGGGACCCCTGGGTGGCTCAGTTGGTTAAGCCCTGCCTTTGGCTCAGGTCATGATCCCAGAGTCCTGGGATTGAGTCTCACATCAAGCTCCTGGCTTGGCAGGGAGCCTGCTTCTCCCTCTGCCTCTGCCTGCCTCTCTGCCTGTGCTCGCTCGCTCTCTCTCTCTAACAAATAAATAAATTTAAAAAATAAATAAATAAAAATTTAAAAAATAAAATAAAATAAAAATAAATTAAAACCAAATCAGACATTTCTTTAAAAAAACTGGAAAAAGCAAATATTAACAAAACACAAATCTATTAACACTATTATAATTTACTTTACCTAATATAACCTAAGAGTACCTCTATCCTAAAACTGTTGATTCTTTATAATTTGGTTGTCTTTCCATATGTCAACTATTTTGTGATATATTCTATTGAGAGAAAAGAAAATAATTCCAACTTTTTCTTTTAGGTTTGTTGACTTTTTTTTAACATTAAATGTAGTTTAGGGAAACAATAGCTCATGATTTATTTTTTTAAAATGCCACATTGCTAACTTATTCTTCCAGTTTTTACTCTGAATGTACTTCTTTTGGTATAGTCCATATATCTGCTTTTCAAGAAGGTGGTCCAGTGGGGCTAGATCCTCACTATCCATATTCTTCTCCCACAGAGATGGAGTGGAGATGGGAGGGGGCGCCAGTAGGAAGCAGGGAGGTGGCTGTTGAAAGCCAGACAGACATGGAAATGATTCAAATAGTTGACCAGGCATTTTCTTTGTCCAAGACAACCACAAACCTCAGACACATGTGGAAGCTCTCCGCAACTAAAGGTTCATCAACCTCATGGTTTACCTTTTTTTTCTTTCTTTTCTCTTTTTCTCTTTTCTTTTCTTTCCCTTCCTTCCTTCCTTTCCTTTTTTCTTTCTTTTTTTTTAATAAGATTTTATTTATTTATTTGACAGAGAGAGATCACAAGTAGGCAGAGAGGCAGGCAGAGAGAGAGAGGGAAGCAGGCTCCCCGCTGAGCAGAGAGCCCGATGCGGGGCTTGATCCCAGGACTCTGAGATCATGACCTGAGCTGAAGGCAGAGGCTTTAACCCACTGAGCCACCCAGGCGCCCCTTTCTCTTTCTTTTTTAAGAGAGAGGGGAAGAAAGAGATTCTTAACCAACCTGCACAGAACCTGCCCAACAGCACAGAACCCCATATGAAGCCCGATCTCATGATCTGAGTTGAAATCAAGAGTCGCATGCTTGACCAACTGAGCCACGAAGGTGTCCCTACTTTCTCTAGTCATCATAGTCTGTTCCTTCTTCTATTGAAAGATTATTTGGGTACTTCTTGATTTTGTAGTCTCATCAGTTTTTTTTTTTTTTTTCCAGCACTTTTTGATTGCTCAAGAGTTTAAAATAATATTTTTAAAGTTCCCCGAAGTTGTTTTATTCTTGCAGGCATAAGAAGCATGAAGTTAGATGCACATACTGTGAACAGTGGTGGTGTCTGAGTCTTGTAAAAATTTTGTATTAATTTCTCTTTATTTCTCATATCAGGAATGGCAAAATGAATGACAAAAGGAATAGTTTTATGATCAGAGAAACGATGGGTGGGTCAGCGAAGAACTAAGAGACAAGACACATTTCCTTGACGGAGGTTATTTTGGTGTGGTGTTGACTATGTGTGATTGGATGATGTACAAAACTAATGCTTTCTCATGTGGGGTTGGTGGAGGTGGTCATCAAGAAGATTTAACCAGCAGTTGACCTGTGACTGGACCCAGGCATTTTGGAAGCTCCTCTTCCCTTCCTGGTCCTTGCTATGTACTTCCTAGCCAACTTTCCCATAGCCAGAGCTGTATCTCTCAAGGATACATCCTTGAGAGAACAGTATGTTGTTGATACTATCTGAGCAATATATTTGACTAAATCCATTTAAGGTCTCTATATAAATTCAGGATTCTTGTGGGTGGGTGATAAGATCTATTGTAGCTACCCAAAACAAATCTCATCTATAGGTTACCTTGGTTCTTAAACCTACCACGTAGCAGTATGGAATGGTCTGCCATTTTCTTCAGTCTTTCCTTGCTCTCAGTGTACGGTGGTCAGTTTCACATTTGACCTGGTGAACTTCTAAGGTTGCACACCAGCCTTGTAATTTCCCCCAAACATTTCCACACTGGAAAGTTCCCTAAGTAACATGTAGCTGGCCTCTGCTTTTCATCTGGCTGCCTAATTCATATTACTTCCATCTCATATTCTATGCACAGTAGTAAATTCTGTCTTCTTTCTGCTGATATCATTTGTCATTCTTGGATGTGATTCTTTTAAAATAACCCAGCCTAGCTGGGTTAAAATAACGCTGCCCTATCTGCAGGGCCTATTTTGAGTCTTCAGGAATGAAACCACAGACTATTCCCCCACTACAGAGGCCACTTCTACCATGCTTTTTCCTGCATACTTTTTAGACATGAATTGTATATGAGATTCCCATGCAACCTTAATTTCATGAAAACCATATCTAATTCTTTGTGGGGTTGGTATAAAGCCAAATGCCACAAAACTCTAACAATTTTTCTATAAAATCTAGTTGTCCACATCTTCAGCCTTTTCTGTTTTCCCATCAAGGTATAAGGTGTTGGTCTAAGATTCTCAGAAATGATTTATCCATTGGTAAGATTGTTTGATAGTTATTCAAGTCTTCTACATTTTTATTGGTTTTCTGTCTACCGTCTTATTAATTATTGAGCTAGAATTACTAACTCTTGGAATATAACTGTGGATTTGTCTATTTTTCCTTTCAGTTCTAAGAGGATTTGCTCCAGGTATTTTGAACTCTATAGTTTAAAGTGCAAGAATACTTAGAATTATGTTCTCTCACTTAGAAGTCTCATTTATAAATAAGTCATGGTCTTGTTATCTCTGGTAATATTCTTTAGCCTAATGACCTGTGTCTTATAATAATATAGCCTAATGGCTTTTTTTAAAAAATAAATGTTTTATTTGCAACATTTTAGATTTAAAAGAGACAGTAAAGACTGGCCTTCTATATTCTTTGTTCAGCTTCACCCACTGTTAAGATATTTCATTACTGTGGTATATTTGTCAAAACTAAGAGACCAACATTGGGTCATTACTATTACCTAAACTCCAAGCCTTCTTGGATTTCAAAAGTTTCACATGTAATGGCATTTTTCTGCCAGGTTCCAATCAAGGATGCCACATTGCATTTATTCATGTTTCCATAGCCTTCTCAGATCTGTAATAATTAATTTGTCTTTCCTTGTTTTTCATCATCTTGATTATTTTGAGACACTTTAATCAGTTGTTTTGTAAAATATCTCTCAGTTTGTGTTTCTCTGATGATCTTTTTTTTTTTTTAAAGATTTTATTTATTTTAGAGACAGCACAAGCAGAGGGGAGGGGCAGAGGGAGAGAGACAAGCAGACTCCCCACCAAGCAGGGAGCCTGACACAGGACTTGATTCTAGGTCCCCAGGACTACAACCCAAGCCAAAGGCAGACACCCAACTGACTTAGCCACCCAGGCAATGTATCCGATGATCTTTTTATGTTTAGACAGAGTTATGTTTCCAGAGTTTGAAGGAAGAAGATCACAGTGGTAAGGTACTCTTCTCATCACATAGTATCAGAGAAGTCCAAAAATGTCAACATGATCACAAGGTTAAGGTAAAAGGTATAAGATACATGGTTTCTTACATAAAAATATGTAAGTTTTATTCCTTCCCAAGTTTCTGTCTTTCTGTTCACATACTCTGTTCTTTCAAAGTGAATCACTGAGACAAGCCCCACTCAGGTGGCATGGGATGGTGATTAATCTTCATCTCCTAGAGAAAAGACTATCTAGATATATTATTTGGAAATCTTTTCTAAGGAAGACTTTTCTTTTTCTCTGTCTTTATTCGTTGAGTCTATCATTTATTTATAATCAGGATGGACTCATATATTTATCACATACTTTGTGTTATAACCAATACTATGTTGTTTGTTTAGTTACTCAATTTGTTTTTCATTTCCAATTTTTCATAAAAAAAACCTTAGGTAGATTCCAAGTCTTTTTTCTTTTCTAATATAAGCAGTTCATGTTATAGTTATCTTTACATCTTTCAAGGAATGTTTTATTTGTGTTTCACAGATTTTAGTATGATGTTTCTTTTCATGCTAATTGATATAAATATATTTCTAATTTTTGTTGTGATTATTTTTCATATAAAAGTGCATCTTTTAATTTTAACATTTGGGGGATTTTTTTCCATTTTATGTTATTTTATTTCTTTTCAGTGCTCTAACATTCATTGTTTATGCACCAGGGGATTTTCCAAATAATTATTCATTACTGATTTTTAGTTTAATTCCATTGTAATCAGAAAGAATGTTGTCTACGATTTTAGTCCTTCAGAGCTGAGGCTTAAATGGACCAGAATATGGTTCATTTATGTGCTATTTCCACTTATATTTGAAAAGAATGTCAGCTGGGATATACAACAATTATCCTAAATGTCTTTTAGAACAAGTTGGTTTTTACTGTTCTTCAAGTCTTTCACAGTCTTATTCATTTTTTTTTTTGGTCTACTTGTTCTACCAATTACTAAAAGAGGAATATTCATAACTGTAACTAGACTTGTGGATTTATGTCTTTTCCTTTCAGTTCTGTCAGGCTTTCCTTCATTTATTTTGAACTCTGTTGTTATGTTTCTACAGATTCAGGTTTGTCTTCTTGATAACTTGGCCCCTTTTTTATTGTGGAATGTCTTTCTTTGTCCCTATTAATATTCCATGTTTGGTAATTTACTTTCTCTTATACTGATATAATGACTCTAGCTTTCTTTGGATTAGGAATGAATTTAATATATTTCCATCTTTGTCATTTTATAAAATCACAACTCTTGTGTAAAAGATAAAGTTGGGTATTGACTTTTAACCTACTAGACAATCTTCAACATTTTACTTGCATGTTTATACAAGATAATTTAGTGTAATTATTGTATGGTTACATTTAAATATGCTATCTTGCTGTTGGCTTTCTACTTGTATTTTTTGTTCCTTCCTCCCTATTTCCTTGACTTATTTTGAATAAATTATTTTTTAATGATAAATTTCATCATCACTCTTGGCTTTTTAGATATTTTCTATGTTTGCTCTAGGTTTTATAATATATATCTGTAACTTTTCAGTTTACCCACAACTTCACATATACTATTAGAAACACAGCGTATCCTTACATTTCCCTTCCAAGTATTTTATAATAGTTTTCATGCATTTTCATTTTACACCTTATAAATCTCATGTTTTACTATTGTCTCAATTATCTTTAAAATAAACCTAATATATCTATTACATTTACCCACATATTTTTCAGTTTTGAAAGTTTTTTCTTCTCCACATTTTTTTCCAGATTGTATTTTATGTTTTCTGCAGTAATTTTATTATGATATATATTAATGTGGTTTTATTTAATTTTCCTCTGCTAGGATTTAACTGACTTTCTTAGATCTGTAGCATATAGATTTCAATATATTTGGAAAACTTCTGGTTATTATTTAAGTTATTTACTGTTTTTTCCTTCCTCTCCTTTATTTCCTTCTAATAGTCTAGTTACACGCATATATTTCTGCTTGAAATTCCACTACTCATAGAAGCTATATTCATTTATATTTAGTCTTTTTTCTTGTCATGATTCATTGGGTATAAATTCTATTGCTGTATCTCTAGGTTCACTTGCCTTTTCTTCTTCAAGTGTCTAATCTTTTGATATCATATAATGTATTTTTCATCTCAGATACTCTTTTTCATATCTAACAGTTCTATTTGGACTTTTTAATGCTTTCCATTTCTTTCCCAATTATATATATATATTTTTTTTTCCTTTATGTCTTTGACTCTATTTACAAGATTTATTATGTCTACTCATTCCATCATCCTCACTATTTCTGATTATTTCTATTTACTTCTATTATTTTTATTTCCAGCCATTACTCATATCTTCCTGCTTATTTGTATATTGACAATGTTTTATTGGATTCCAGATATTGGAATTTTACACTTTTGTCTGCAGGCATTTGTTGTTTTCCTTTAATAAGCATTAAGATTTATTCAAGTCCATGATTCAATTACTTGCAGATGCATTTGGTCTTTGTGAGGCTTCCTTGAAAGTTTTTCTGTTTTTATTTTAATAGAGGTTCCAGGGCAGCTTTAATTCTGGGTCAATTTAACCCCTTTCTGAAGGCATATTTCTGAAGACTCGACTCCATGCTCCATATATAAAGATCTTTACACTCTAGGAACATGGATGATTCCAGTCTTGTTCTCTGAGAATTGTTCATCTTACTGCTTTCTTTGTGCAACCAGGGGGTTTTCCTCTCTCATGTGTTTACACCAGCACTCAACCAACATCTTCAGCAACTCCTCTGGAAGATTTTTAGATCTCTTTCACTATGACGCACTGGCTTCTTCTTACTCTGTCACGCAAACTCTCAGCATCTCTGAATTCTACTTTCTCTGCAACCCAGGTGAAACCACAATGCTGTTTCATTCTCCCTACCTGCACTGGGGTCTGGAAACCACTCCAAGTAACAAGTTAGGCAAATGTAGTGTCCACTCTACTTCTTTCTCTTTTCTCAGGTATCATACTCATAGTGTCTTTGTCTAAAATTAGCAAATCATTGCTGCATATATTTTATCTAGTTTGCTATTTGTTTACAGAGGAGTGCACTAATTCCTGTAGTATTTAATAATTCATTGATGGAAGTACAAGTTATATCCAGTTCTTCAGTTTCTAACAAGTGGTTTATTTAGAAATAAAGAATATTTTTTAATTAAAAATTCATCTAACCAGCCAAATAGGCAAGACAAAACAAAAATGAAACTTTTAAAAAATATTTGGATAAAATTAAATATTGTGTCATATTGTACCAAAGAGTGTTTTATCACTTTTATTTATATTAAGTAAATATTTTAATTAACACCTTCTCACTGTAATTTGCTTATAGCAAACTAACTATAATAAATGAATAACAGCACCCATGAAGACAGTTTTCTTACTACTTTAGTTAGCCTGCTTATATTCTCTCAAAATTATTTTTGCATGCAGGAGCATAAGGGAATTGAAAATGGATGTATGTCTAGAAATTACTCTAGTCTTATAATATTTATCATTTTTTCTCAATAGCATACAACAAAATAATTTAGAAATAAAAGATTATTAAAAACTGGTAACATCCACTAATATTGAAATTTTTACTTGTGATTTACGTATGTGTGAACTTCGATATGTCTAATTTTTTGATAAAAGATTATATTTTTCCACTTGCTCTGTATACATTTAAATATATCTGTTTTCTTTCTAAATGATAATATTCCCTGTCCTAGTCCACTTGGGTTGTTATAGCAAGAATACTGTAAACTAGGTGGTCTAAAAATAACAAACATTTATTTCTTAACCATTCTGGAGGCTGGAAGTCAAGACCACTTGGCACCTGCAGTTTCAGCAGATTTGGTGTCCCCTGAGGGCCCTCTGCCTAGAAGTCTGTCTTTACTTTTCTGTAAACTCAAAGCAAGAGAGCTTTCTCTGTTTTCTTTTTATAAGAGCACAATCTCAATCATGAGGGCTCTGCCCTCAGGACCCAATCACCTCCCAAAGGCTCTACCTCCTATAAACATTACCTTGGGGGCTAGAATTTCCACATGCAGATTTGGAGGCAGAAAAAATCATTCAACCTAAGCAGCCTCTAGGAATATACCTTGAGGGGTGCCTGGGTGGTTTAGTCCGTTAAGCAGTTAAGTGGCTGCTTTTCCCTGCTGGGTGGGGAGACTGCTTCTTCCTCTCCCTCTGCCTGCTGCTCTACTTGTGCTCTCTATCTCTCTGTCAAATAAATAAAACCTTAAAAAAAGAATATAATTTGAAACTAACTCCTTTTGTTGTTGTTGTTGTTGTTGTAAGCTTAAGGTGTACAACCTGTTGATTTGATAAACATATTGCAAAATGATTACTACTATAGCGGTAGCTAACACTCCCATCCTGTCACATACTTGCCATTTCTTTTTTGTAGTGAGAACATTTAAAATTTACTCTTGAGCATTGCTAAAATTAACAAGTCAGGAAACAACAGATGTTGGTAAGAATGAGGAGAAAAGGAAACCCTTTTACACTGTCGGTGGGAATGCAAGCTGGTGCAGCCACTCTGGAAATAGTATGGAGATGCCTCAAAAGTTGAAGATAGAGCTACCCTATGACCTAGCAATTATGCTACTAGGTATTTACTCAAAGTTACAAATGTAGTGATCCAAAGGAGCATGGGCACCCCAGTGTTTACAAGTAGCTATGTCCACAATAGCCAAATTATGGAAAGAGCCCAGATGTCTATCGATAGATGAATAGGTAAAGAAATAATGGTGTGTGTGTATATATATATAGTAATATTCCATCATATATATGATGGAATACTACTCAGTCACCAAAAAAAAAGAAATCTTGCCATTTGCAATGACGTGGATAGAACTAGAGGATATTATGCTGAGTGAAATAAGCCAATAGGAGAAAGACAATTATCATATGATCTCCCTGATATGTGGAATTTAAGAACAAAACAGAGGATGATAGAGAAAGAGAGTGAAAAATAAGACAAGATGAAATCAGAGAGGGAGACTCTTAATCTCAGGAAATAAACTGAGGGACCCTGGATGGGAGGAGGACAGATGGGGTAACTGGGTGATCGACTGGGTGATGGACTGGGTGATGGACTGGGTGATGGACTGGGTGATGGACTGGGTGATCAACTGGGTGATGGACTGGGTGATCAACTGGGTGATCGACTGGGTGATCGACTGGGTGATCGACTGGGTGATCGACTGGGTGATCGACTGGGTGATCGACTGGGTGATAGACTGGGTGATCGACTGGGTGATAGACATTAAGGGGGCGCAGGGTATAGTGAGCTCTGGGTATTATACAAGACTGAGGAATCGCTGAACTCTACCTCTGAACTAATAATACATTATAAGTTAATTAACTGAATTTAAATTAAAAAGAGAAAGAGGAAAATATCTACTTTTTAAGCAAATTTTAAGTATATAATGCAATATTATTAGCTATAATCACCAGGTGGTACATCAGAACCCCAGAACTTATTAATCATATAACTGGAAGTTTATACCCTTTGACTACTATCACTATTCCCCTATAGCCGTTAATAATTAACATTCCAGAAACATTTCTGTTTCTATGAGAGTTCTTTTTTTTTTTTTTAAAGATTTTATTTACTTATTTGACAGATTGATCACAAGTAGGTGGAGAGGCAGGCAGAGAGAGGAAGGGAAGCAGGCTCCCCACTGAGCAGAGAACCCGATGCGGGGCTCGATCCCAGGACCCTGGGACCATGACCTGAGCCGAAAGCAGAGGCTTTAACCCACTGAGCTACCCAGGTGCCCCTCTTTTTTTTTTTAATATTTTATTTATTTATTTGACAGGCAGAGATCACAAGTAGGCAGAGAGGCAGGCAGAGAGAGAGGAGGAAGCAGGTTCCCCGCTGAGCAGAGAGCCCGATGTGGGGCTCGATCCCAGGACCCTGAGATCATGACCTGAGCTGAAGGCAGAGGATTTAACCACTGAGCCACCCAGGCGCCCAAGAGAGTTCTTTTTTTTTTAAATTAAAAATAATAATCATGGCAGAAATTTGCCATTTTAAGTTTTTATTTAAATTTTAGTTAGCTAACATACAGTGTAATATTAGTTACAGGGGGACAATATACTGATTCAACACTGTCATGCAATAACCAGTACTCGTCACAACCAGCACCCTCCTTAATCCCCAACACCTATTTAACCACCCCTCCCCACCAACCTGCCTTCTGGTGACCATCAGTTTGTTCTCTATAGTTAAGAGTCTGTTTCTTGTTCTGCCTCTCTCTCTCTCTTTCCTTTTGCTCATTTGTTTTGTTTCTTATATTCTACGTATGAGTGGAATCATATAGTATTTGTCTTTCTCTGACTGATTTATTTCACTTAGCATAAGACTATCTCCATCCATGTCATTGCAAATGGTAAGATTTCATTCATTATTTTTACGGCTGAGTCCCATTTTTAGTTTTTTTAAGTAATGATTTTTTTAAATTAAAAAAAACAATGTTATGGACATATTTCATATTGAATGTGATCTATTATGTCCTAGCAGATATAAAAATCTTCTATCTTTTAATTTATAAGAAAAACCCTTCAGGATACTCTATTGCTAGTCATCATACATTTCAAAATTCAACATAACATCTTAAAATTTCTGGGAAGGTAGTTTGTAAAAGTTTTAAGGATTTCCCTAAAACTTATTTCTACCATTGTTACCTTTGCTCACCAGAAAGAGGGCAATAGAATCTTCCTCATTCTTAGATCTAATGGAAATGTCTCTGTGGCAACCTGCCCAGATTGGAGACATGTACAGAGGTGAAATTTATTACCTCTGCCAGGACAATGTGCTCTAGGAAGAAATGCTTTCTCTGCTCCTTAAGCAGGGACGACTATTTCAAACACTGTGTTTCCAAAAAGTCATTTCTATGACTAGAGTTGTCACTAACTCAATTATACTCCTTCTAGTAAGGAAGGTACAATATATGACAGTTGTAGTTTCTAGATAGTTTTCTTTGTTAAGATTTGGGGAAAAAACTGAACTATCCCTCATTATCTTCTTCCTTCTATCTATCTATGGTAGGCTAAAGAAATCTATTCACAATGCCACAACATGTGCTGATATAATTCCTTATTATTTAAAAAGTGGTTCCCAAAGTTTTAGGAAGGAAACATATGAAATAAAAGTACAGCTAGTGAAGAAAAAAAAGCAAAAAAACCTATACGAAAAAATCTCACACAATCTTTTTGGGTTTTGTTTTTTTTTGTTTTTTTTTTCAAATTAACTTTGTGTGGTCCCTGCATTGTATGTAAATATGCCTCATAGTGGTTTTCTTTGGGTGTTCCAGCAGAGTATAAGTAAAATTCTCAAAACAGGCTTCCTCATTTATTGTCAGAAGTAAGATAAGATGCAGACTTTTGCAATACATTGATGGAACTATCCAGAGACAAACCAAGAATAGCTTCTTAGCTACAGAGAACGAACTGATGGTTACCAGAGGGGAGGTGGGTGGAAGACTTGGGGAAAATAAGGGATAGGGATTAAAGAGTACAGTTATCATGATTAAAATGAAATAAAATAAAATAAAATAAAAATTTATAAAAGATACAGTTAAAGAAATATCCATGGATCGAAATCTGATTCATATTATATAGAGCAATAATGGAAGATAATTTCTCCTTTATTTAACCAATATTTTTTATCAAAGCTATCACATCTCATAAGTTTTAGGATTCAGACTACCTAAGATTTCACCCATAGACACAGATTTGGAAAGACAAATATAGAAAAAAGATATCCTGGAGGAAATTATCACTATTTGTCTTATAATATAGTTCTATATCCAAACTTAGAAGTTAAACAGAGGACCCTAGTGAGCTACGCTGAATTTTGGGGGTCCAAATGTTGTTTTTGTCTAAGCAAGGAAATCCTAAGTTGACTAGAACAAAAATAAACCAAGATGACTCTGGTGCTTATCCTCCAGGCCCATCCCAAACTGGAAGCCAATATGTCATGGTGCTATGAATTTTTTCCCTGTGGTTTATAAAGAAGAAATTGAAAAAACAAAATGAAATGGTTACAACTCGGAAACAAGGAACATAAAATGAGGTATCATTAATTTTATTTGCTTTTTCACTCTTGCTCATTAGAAAATAGATGTTCCTATGGAAAAAGAAATAATCTCTGCAAAGTCAGTTGATGAAAATGAATTACTGCATTCCACAGATGTTTTCACTTTAAAATGGAATATTATGATGGTGCTAAAACTTTTTACCACCATTACTGTAATTTGCATATCATTACTAGTGATGTTTATATTTTGAGAAGTTGAAATGTTTTTGAGCTCATCATAACCTAGGACTAATGATTCTCAGTACATCTGTGGAAAACCAACATCTAGGCAGTTTTCTCCAGCTCAGTCTTTGATGAGTTTGCAGTGTCTTCCAAAATATTCAACTAAGATTTTGTATGTACTTAAAGATTCTGCTTTATGTATACATAATCTGAAACTTAAATGGAAGGTAACAAATCAAAATTATGTGGCAACAGATGAATGTACTTGAATTCTGGCATCTGTTCTAATGAAAGCATTTCAGTGGACTCATGCTATATTTTCAGAATAGCCAGATCATTTTAATTCTGGATTCATAGGGAACTAATGCTTTGTTTGCAAATAATGAAGTGAATTAGCCTTAATTTAGAATCTGAAGTTTAGGGGGGAAAAAAAATCTAAATGCTGCAGGTGCCAATAGAAGAAGACTCTAAGGGAAATAATTTGAAATGTAAAATATTTCAGGACAGAAATAATCAGTAAAACTCATGTCAAAATTAAAGAGTGAAAACCAAAGGTAATAAACAATTAACAGATGTACTTTTTAAATAAATAACCTTAAAGTGGAACCATAGCTCTCAGTGTATAGTTTCATTATCTATTATCTTCAAAATAGGGGAAATTTTCAAAAGCCTATGAACTTCTCTGGGTGCAACTATATTTTTCATTTTCCTGTTTTCCACATAACCATGAAAATATCTTAACCATTAACCACACACATAACAGTAATGCTAAAATTATCGAGCAGTAGCTTGCATTATGCTGCATTTCCCATATAAAGAAAGTTTCAGTTGCATGAACCTTCTAATTCAGGACCATATGTGCCTTTGATTAGCTTCAAGCAAAATAAAAACTCTAACTTAAGCATGTTAAATGTGAATTACTCTTCACGTAAAAGAAGTTCAGAAGTAGGCAGTCCAGGGCTAGTATGACTGCTGCTCAGTGACATAAAAGATCCAAGCCCAGGTCTCCCTGCTCTGTCCTCGGTAGATCGTTTCCATTGTTTCCTAAGGTCACTTCATAGTGGAATCACACGCTGGTGAGGCGGCACCAATGCCGGATTTTCAGAAAGAAAGAAAGGCAAGAGTACATACCCGCTTCCCTTTAACAAGATTTCCTAACAGTCCAACATAGCTGTTTCGCTTGTATTTTTTAGGTGAGAATCTACTCTTGCCATAACACTGAGCTGCACATGTTGAGAAACAGGCAAGAATAAACACTGGAGTTCTGATACTAAAGACAGAGGGGGACAGACATGGGCTGCGACTAATCGTTCCCCTACACAGCATATTTGCTTTTTTTTTTTTTTTTTTTTTTAATTCTGGGACTGGAATATTTGTGTCCTGACTCTGCAGTGTCAGATACATAACCAAAATCTAGAGTATTATGACAACAGAATACTATTGACTCTAGATTTTCCTAAGTGCCCAAATATTTTACTGCACTATGCTATTCCTTTCACATATGTCAAAATCAAAACAGAGGCACAGAAGAACTTAATCTTTTAATATTCAGCATTCTCTACTTCCAATATGCCTCATTTCTAACTAAACAGATTGACTTATTTCTAATAAATTACTTGCACTTCCTGTCGTAGTCAAACGTAATATCGTTAATCTGTGTTTTATGACATCATTCCTGTTATCCAAAACGCCCCTTCTCTTTCCTTTCTTTAAGGGAATCTCTTCTCTCTCTCTTCTTGCCGACCATCATATATAATTTTGAGGTTCAGTTCTTGTATTATTTCAAAGCCTTCTTGGAAACCAGTGAACAATGGTTAAAAATAGGGTCTTAAAAATCAGGCATTCTGCCTCTATCCCAAACTAGTTATGTTATCTTTCATAAAAACTTCAAGCCTCATTTTCTGCATCTGTAAAAGAAAATAATAATAGTACCTGCTATTTAATGTCATTGCAATGTTTAACCAAAAAATTTCACTTAAAGCATTTGGCACATTGACAGTTACATAATAAGTTCTAAATAAATTTACACTGTTATTATCCTTAATGGTTCACCCCTCGTTGATTCAACTCTAGGATTCCTCGTAGGCTTTATAACTAGGATTATATAACTTCAGTGTACTTTAAATTGTCTGTTATGTATTTATGACTCTCCTATATATGGATTTTATCTTTTCAGTAGTTTATATTTGTGAATAAATTTAATGTATTGTATGTTTTCAGCATCCCTCACTATATCTAGCAAATCATTCAATAACATAAGATTTATTCTGTAAGAACGTATGTTTAAGTACTTATAGTATTTATGAAATGTTTTATTTGAGATTATATATATGGATACTCCCTGTTTCTGATATCAAGGAGCTCAAAATATATGGAGGCAACGGGACACACAAATATAAAGAAGCAGGCAGTAAACTCAGGCAATAAACTCTTGGACCTCAGTCTTGGCAATATTTTTTTTTTTTTTCTTAATTTGTCTCCTCAGGTAAGAAAAACAAAAGCAAAAATAAACACTCAGGACTTTCTCACAGCAAAGGAAACAACCAAGAAATCAAAGAGACAACTTATTGAATGGGAGAAGATATTTGCAAATGGTATATTTAATAAGGGGTTAATCTCCAAGATATATAAAGTCATTTAACTTAACACCAAAAAAAGAAAACCATCCACTTAAAAAATGGGTAAGAAAACCTGAATACAAAAGATGTATAGATGGCCCGAAGACATATGAAAAGATTTTCAACCTCTGTAATTATCAGGGACATGCAAATCAAACCCACAATGAGGTATCACCTCACACCTGTCAGAATGGCTAATACCAAAAGACAAGAAATAACAAGTATTGGTAAGGATGTGGAGAGAAGGGGAGCCTTCGGTACCATTGGTAGGGATGTAAATTGATTCAGCCACTATGGAAGACAGTATGGAGGTTCCTCAAAAAATTAAAAAAATATATAATCTAGAAATTCTACTTCTGGATATTTGTCTACAGAAAATGAAAATAGTAATTTGAGAAGATATGCGCAAGTCTATGTTCATTGCAGTGAATGAATATAAATATATATATATATATATATTCTGATGATGAATGAATATATATATATATGTTCATATATATATGCATTCTGTGTGATTACATGAAAGTAGTACTGAAATTAGCAAGGCCAACCACCTTCTGTTACATCAGCATTTTTGGTAATTGGATTCACAAAAAAGCAACCTGTCTGGGGCTGCTTATTATCTACATTCTTGCAAGTCTGAGTAAAGTATTTGTTGTTAAACTTTGAGGAAATTTCAAGTCATACATACTACTGCTATCTCTGAAGAATCCATTAACAACTGAAATCATGACCATACCAGAATTTTAGTTTTTTAAAGGGAAGTACACCTAATTGTAACTTATTTTTGCCCACGACTGGCAATCAGATAGACTCTTTACCACTGAATCCAATGAAATATATAAAGCTTTTCAAAAAAGTGTTTGATTGATAGCAAAGTTTGTTATATATAAATCTGACACTCCAGTTGAGTAACAAAGGTTTTGACTGTCAGGTTAACAACTGAACTATCCACCTTTACTCTTCTTGCTTTTGAACATTTCCAAAATTGAATAAAGGATTCCAAGATTCTAATCCCTACAGAATAAAAACTTTTTTTTTTAATTAAAATCAAAAGAAAAAGTAGATAAAATTCTAAGTTTGAGAAAGAACTATTTTGATCAGTCTAGTTTGGAAAATTAACTTTATATTTAACATTTTTTAACAGTCAGAAGAAATGTGTAAATTTTTGTATTGTAAAAGCTAAAGAAAGCAAGTCAAAACAAACAAAAAACCCTGCCAAATAAATGAAAATTAAAGTCAAAATACTATCTAGATTTTAATATGACTTATTTCTATGATTTATTAGTAATAACCTCATTTTAGTTACAGTTCAAAGTTTGTCTCTAAAATATTATAAAAATTTATGAGAAACAATAAATAGTAACTGCACATATACTATTTCCAGTACTGTAAATTCAATTTAAATGTAGGTGCTTATCTTTTTAATTTAGTTTTATTACAGACATTATAAGATTTTTACATTCAATTATTTTCCAAAAGAAGAAAATATGTCATATGTTATTCATCAAAGTAAACTTCATAGTAGCCAAGCTTTTTAACTTATTATTATTATTTTTGTAAAACTCGGTAGCATAATGATTTCATATTAATCAACAATTGTGTTTCTGTTTGATACAATTCAGCTAACACGGTACAAATCTTTTATGACAATGGATAAACCGTGTTATAGCAAAACTTGGGAAAATGAATATGCTTAGAAAGGAGAAAAACATACAAGGAAGTGAAGTTACAAGTCAAATAAGAAACCAAAGATAAAACTGCTTTGCAGACAGAGTACTAAAATATAATACTAAAATTATATTTTTTAAAAACAATGAAATAGGGACGCCTGGGTGGCTCAGTGGTTAAGCAGCTGCCTTCGGCTCAGGTCATGATCCCAGCGTCCTGGGATCGAGTCCCACATCGGGCTCCTTGCTCCGCAGGAAGCCTACTTCTTCCTCTGACTCTGCCTGCCACTCTGCCTGTGCTCGCTCTTGCTCTCTCTCTCTCTGACAAATAAATAAATAAAATCTTAAAAAAAAAAAGAAATGAAATAATTTTTCATTGATTAAAAAAAAAAAGAAAGTTAAATTAAGCTTTTATTCCAGTCATAAGGCACTTGTGTTTTCTATTGTTGCAAAAGTGGGATTTATTGGAAAAAGATTGCAGAGTCTCAGACATTTTGCATCACCTAAGATTAAGTCAATCTGTAAGCAACAGTAAACCCAAAATAACACTGGCTTATTTAAAAGAAAAAACAAAGTTGGCCTCCTCTTCTGAGAAACTTCTATTATTGGTCTACTTAAAAAAATTCTTCAAATACTTTAAAAGCTAATAATATTGGCTCAAATTTTCTTAATTCTGTCCTCTAAACATGCTTACCTACAAGAATTTCATCCCCCCCCCCATCATTCCTGTTGTTTTACTCTGAGGGACACGTGTCTATAATTGCACTTCTTAAATTTTGGTTCTAAGAACTAATAAACACAAACAAAAACAAGGATAAGTTTCAGTAACTATTTGTGCCAAGCACTGTTTTAAGCAGTGGTAATTCAGAGGCAAATAAAACAAGCAAAATCTCTGCTGTTATGGACCATATCATTCTACTGGATGAAGCCAAACATAAACCAAAGCTAAGTAATATTTCATGCAATTTAATATAGTAAAAAATGTTATGAAAGTAAAACCAGTGGAATTAATTAGAAAAATGAAAGAGGTGATACTATTTTGAAATGGTGATTATTCTATAAGAACTTATCAAACTCAACACCCAAAAAACAAACAATCCATTTAAGAAATGGGCAGAAAATACGAATAGACATTTTTCTAAAGAAGATATCCAGATGGCCAACAGACACATGAAAAGATATTCATCATCACTTACCATTAAATACAAATCAAAACCCTGATGAGATACCACCTCACACCTGTCAGAATGGCTAAAATGAACAATACAGGAAACAATAGGCATTGGTGAGGATGTGGAAAAAGGGGACCATTCTTACACTATTGGTGGGAATGCAAACTGGTACGGCCACTGTGGAAGCAGTATGGAGGTTCCTCAAAAAGTTAAAATAGAAATACCCTACAACCCAGAAATTGCACTAGCTAAGTATTTACTGAAAGGATACAAAATTATTTGAAGGGGTACATGTACCCTGATGTTTACAGCAACATTATCAATGATAGTCAAACTATGGAAAGAACCTAAATGTCCATTAATTGATAAATGAATAAAGAAGAGGTAGTACGTACGTACACACACACACACACACACACACACAGAAATGTTACATGACCATCAAAAAGAATGGAATCTTGCCATTTGCAATGACATCAATAGAGGTGGAGTGTATTATGCTAAGTGAAACAAGTCAGTCAAAGAAAGGCAAATACTATATGATTTCACTCATATGTGGAATTGAAGAAACAAAACAAATGAACATAGGGGAAGGGGGGGGAGAGAGGGAATCAAACCATAAGAGAATCTTAACTATGAGGAACAAACTGAGGGCTTCTGAGAGGAGTTTGGCAGGGGATGGGCTAAGTGCGTGATGGGTATTAAGGAGGGCGCTTGTTGTGTTGTACATAAGTGATGAATCACTAAATTCTGATGATTATTGAGCAGAAAAAAGAATGAAGTGAAGAAGATGGGATATAGGTATAAAAAAAAGGTCACTCGATGAGATGGAGGATCTGCATCAGGAATGTTCTAGGATTGGGCGCCTGGGTGGCTCAGTCCGGTCAGTGTCTGTCTTTACCTCAGGTCATGGATCCTAGGGTCTGGGAATAAGATCCCCGCATTGGGCTTCTTAGGGACTTCTTAGCAGAGAGTGTACTTCTCTCTCTCCTTCTGCTGATGCTTGTGCTCTCTCTATCTCCCAGATCTTAATTCAGGTCATGAGAAGTATTTTGTTTTCACTCTAAGTAAAGCTATTGGAGGATTTTTAAAGGACCACTTTCTTTCTGTGTGGAAAATGAAATGAAGGAGACGAAAGAGTAAGAGGAAGGAAACCAGTTAGAAGGCTTGTATAAAAAATAATGCAGGGAGAGATGGGAGATGGTGGTATTGTGTAATAGAGAAGCGATGTGGGAGGTCTATGGAGAAACACTCAGGATGAAGATATTCTGAAAAAGATGGCTGACTTGAATTTTACTGTGAAAGAGGACTAATCCTTACCAGAAAACAATGTTTAAATAGCTGTCTGTTGCATAGACATGTGGTTTGAACAATAAAAATGTAAAATATGACAGAAGTTATGTACATTTGCTATTTTAAAGCACTTTTTTAAAAAAAGATTTTATTTATTTATCAGACAGAGATCACAAGTAGGCAGAGAGGCAGGCAGAGAGAGGAGGAAGCAGGCCCCCTGCTGAGCAGAGAGCCCGATGCGGGGCTTGATCCCAGGACCCTGGGATCATGACCTGAGCTGAAGGCAGAGGCTTTAACCCACTGAGCCATCTAGGCGCCCCTTAAAGAACCTTTAAGAGTAATTTGGATATTTCTTTTCAAGATTTAAAAAAGAAAATTGGATTTTTTACATTTTAGTTTGATTTGATGTTTCTAATGTAACTGCTATCTCATTTTATCTGTAGGACTTATGTAGGCAGAAAAATAATTTCCATATAAATTTCAAGAGTATATAGACAGGGATTTTGCTTCATTGTTTCATTTATAATAAGATGAGCCAAGTCAAACTTACTGAGTTAAATATGCCCAAATTGGCATTTTTAAATATACTTGTCAACAAATACTGTTTTAATTTTAAGTAAATAAGTACTATCCTTTACAATTATTTTTTACAAATGTAATTTCAAATGACAAACATTTCAAGCATCAGATTTATAAAAAATTGAATATTACAAAAAAGGATTCTATCTTTTTTATTAAATACCCTTAGAACAAAAGTCAATAAATATTATAATAAGATTCAGAACAACTATAGCTCTAGACTGAATTTCCTGAAAAGTTATCTAAATATTCACCAGTTTTAATTCTTATTTTTCTCTAGACAAAAGCAAAGGGATGCCATGTTCCTACAAGGCAAAAGTCTTTCTTAATGGCTTTATTTAACTTCTTTCTCAAGATTTTATCATTTACTACAAGTTGAAACTTACTGTCCCTAGAGTCAACAAAATTTTAATTAAGCCTGAAGCAGGGAATTTGGCCCTAGTAGTAATTTATTTCCACATAATGAATTTATCTTTGAGCTCAAAATTATAAATAGAAGTGAAGGGGAAGTGTATATTAATCAAATAGAAGAAAGCAAAGGAAACCAGACTCATTAGTTATATTCATTATTTTGTATAGTTACTGAAAGATTCTTGGGATTATGTTTCATAAGAAGACTTTTGAAAACATTTATGTTTAATATAGAAGGTACAAATCTCAATCCATGAATACAGGAATAAGAGAAATATAGTTTTTTTTAATTATTAACATATCTTTGTTATTTCTATTTGGAGCCCCCAATTAAGTCATTAACAGACTAACAGACTTCATTTCAGTCAATGAAAAATTCTTACATTTCTCTGTGTACTTTTTCAACTACCAGGACGCTGGTGTCCTACCAAAGAATTGGGTAAGAGTCATTTAGTCAATCAACCATCTTTCCGTGTATGTGGGCATTCGAAGACCCATATTTCAGTTACCCTTCTTCCTTCACAAAGTTTGTTATACACAAAATGAAATCTTTGAGCAACACATACAATTTTGCATGTTGTTTCAATAATTTTCATAAGTTTATGACCCTCACTCTTGTTTAATCATGATCCCCTTAAATCGACACCATAGAATTATGTTGGGTCCAATTTACTGATAGTATACTTATCCTTACTTACTTATACTTACTTATAGTATAAGGAGGGGAAAAACCTCACACAATAGTCTTTTTTTTTTTTTTTTTTTTTTCTGATCCACCCATCCAAAATTAGGGGATATAATATCTGTTTTTGTTATCTCTTAAGGGCACAACTTGAAAAAAAAAATTCCTTCTCAAATGATGATTGCTATATTACCTGTTCATTTTGTCTCTGAGAACCACAAAGAGAAATTTTTCTTCCATTTCTCCCATTGCCAATTTTAGCCAGAACCTTTACCATCACAACTGCCAACTAATCTCTTTTAGGACATTGAACCCAGATCACAATTTTCCTCCAGATATTTATTCTCTAGTCACTTCAATGCCTGTGTTGATGGCCTTTACAATCCCTCCAAAAGATTAATTTTGTAGCCTATTCCTTAGTCTCACCATCCCTAATGAATGGGCACAAGTTGAATCTGATCAGCATTCATTCAGAACCACTCCAACCCCCAAGATTATAAATTCACTCTTGCCTGTTAAACTTTCTTACAAGGGGAACTACATTCACCACAAAGTCTATAATCATCATCTCCATGTGGCTCATTCCAAAACCCACATATTTGTTCTTATCCTATCTCTTCAACCAAGACATCTATTTTCTGGATTTATCAGAGATGACACTGATAATCTAAAACACAACTGATTACCTTTCTTACCAAAATTCCTTTTTTATTTCCTTTTTTTTAAAGTCTCCTACCATACTTTCAGTCAGAAGGGCAAAAACGTTTAAAAGTACCTTTAACTTTCAACATACATTTTAGATTTTTCTGTTACCACAACTAATTTTTTTCCTCTATATATTTTTTTTTCTAATTCAAGACCTCATTTCCCTAATCCAGACAATTACAAACATTTTCTAATTTTTCATCTATTTTTTAACCTCTTTTTTTTCTATATGCTATCTCACACATTGCTATCATGGTTGTTTTCCCAAACATGGCTAGGTTCCGTTATAGCACTCTAAAATTTAAAAAAAAATTAAAAAATAAAAAAGATAATGAGTGCTTCCCTTGACATGAGAGAGTATTCAATCCTTTACAAGATTCAAATCATTCATTCATCCATACCTTTTATCAGGGTACCATAACCTCAAAACTCCCAGCATATTTCTCCTGACATTTTAATCTCTAAACTTCATACAGCTATTTGTGATCCACACTTAGACTACTATTCCCTTTTCCCACAGTGCTGTCACAGACTATCTCATTTAGCAATTTTACCACCTTGAATTAGATACACACATGGATATGTGCACATGCATGCACACGGACACGGACACGGACACACACACACACAAAACGGTCCCTTTGAAAACAATAAAAATGCCATGGGATCCAATAACTCCACTACTGGGTATTTACCTCCAAAAATGAAAACACTCACTCAAAGAGATATATGCATCTCTATGTTTATTGTAGAATCATTCGTAGTAACCAAGACATGGAAGCGACCTAAGTGTGCGCCGGTGGGTGAATGGATAAGGACGACATTCTACGCACATGCACACGCGCGCACAGATACACACACACGATGGAATATGACACAGTTTTAAGACAGTGTGAGCTCATGCCATTTGCAGCAACATAGGTAGATCCAGAGGGTATTGTGTTCAATGAAATGAGAGACTGAGAAAGACAAATGCCATATGATTTGATTCATATGTGGAATCTTAAACAAACAAACAAATGAACAAACAAATAAAAAGCAGAATCAGACCTGTAAATACTGAGAACAAACTGATGGTTGCCCGAGGGTGGAGCAGGGAGGTAAGAGGATGGACAAAACGGGTGGAGGGGGGTGAGAGATGCTGACTTCTAGTTATGGAATGCATAAGTCTTCATAATAAAAGGAAAGCATAGGGAATATAGTCAATGATACCGTAATAGCCTTGTATTGTAACAGATGACAGCTACATTGTGGTTATCATAGCATAATGTACAAACTCATCCAATTACTATGTTGTGCCCCTGAAACTAACATAACATCCTATGTCAATGTTACTAAAAAAAATAATAATAAAATTTAAAAACTGGTCTTTTGGAATGGCTTCTGTATTAGTCTAAATTACAGACCATCACACCCATCTACAGTTTTTAAAATAACTAAAAACTTTAAATACAAGTTAATTAAGAAAAAAAAAAAAACACAACCCAATAATTTAAGTGTCACAGAAAAAAAAAAAACAAACAACAAAACCCATCAAGCTGTGGTCTTAGTGTCCCTACTCTCTAGCTTCTGGTTTCATGATATACTTTACAGTCCAGCATCTGGGCTACAGGGATGGTTGGGGCCCAGCCTGACCAAAGATGCAGTGCTATGGTTTCTCTGAATAAGACCCAGTCCTGTAGCTCCCCCAAAGACTGCTTTTGGGGGTGAGGCTTTAGGGATGGTGAGGCAAAGACAAGAGACAGAATTTCCAGGACACATCATAACAGAATCCATACTATGAAAACTCAAAAGACAGGATGAGACTAAAATTCAACCTTTCTTAGAGTTCCTGCCTTTTCTAATTCTGCACTCATACAAAACAATAGAGAAGTTAGTACTTTCCAAAATCCTTTTTGGAAAAATGTAGGTGAAATTATCATTGTTTCAAATATTGTATCATACTTAGGGACACATTAATCAAGACATTCTTGGGGAGCCTGGGTGGCTCAGATGACCATGCGTCTGCCTTCAGCTTAGGTCATGATCCAGGGTCCTGGGATCAAGCCTCACGTCAGCAGGGAGTCTGCCTCTCCCTCTTCCCCTGACTCTCTTCCTTGCTCATGCTCTCTCTCTCTGTCTCTCTCTCTCTTTCAAATGAATTAATAAAATCTTTTTTTTAAGACACTCTATTCTGTAGGCTCAGGTGATTTACATAAACAAAACATATTGAAACTCTAAACATATAAGGTCAGTTTTCAGTATCTATTTCCTTGGGAAAAATATCAACAGGCCACAGGATGAAAAGAAAAAATCATTTCACTAAATTTTGCTTATACTGTCTCTCTTTTGGCTAAAATAAATAAACGAGTTAATAAAACTAAGAAATCTTACAGATACATTCATTGTTGTATACTTGTAGAAGTGTAGATTAAACTTCAACAGATTAAAAGTTTGAATCATTAGATTATGTTGCGCAATAAATTTTGAGATAATGAAAGGAATACTTCTGTCAGAATTCCACATATTGTGAAGGTTTCAACCTGAAATTAAATCTATACAGCCTTTACTTGTCATTAAATGAAAAAACAAATGGTTACTTATCTCTGACTGTAGGATAAGCAAGAAGCCACCAAATGTGTATGTGAATTAAATTTTACTAAATCTGTTAACATATCTTAGCTGATCTTCTTGACTTTTTTCCTCTTTGAAGTATGACTATATATACAAAGCATATATCATATAGAGTATACATATGTCACTATATACAGCATACAGTATGTGCATGTATGTGTATATACACACACGCACACGCACCACACAAAGAAAGATGTTGTACAGTACATAGACAGAATGATAGATACACAGACAGGGTATGAGAAGGAAGTTTATCCACTGGGGAGATTACAAGTTCTAATATTTTAAAAAACAAAAATATTATAAAGAATAAAAAGTAGATTGTCAGATATCTTAGTTACAGTAGTGCTTCACTTGAAACTGCATTTAGAATACATCATGTGGGGTTTACCATTTGTAAGTTTTTTTACAAATGCCACAAGCCATATGTGGCAATTACAATTTCAATTGAATTCAATAAGATTAAATAAAATTAAAAATCCAGTTTCTTCATCCCTCTAGGAACACTTTAAGTGCTCAATAGCCTCAGGTGATTAGTGGCTACAATATTGCTAAGCCATGGACAACACCATAAAGACTTTTAGATACTACAAAATTCTTAAAAGCATGCTGAATTACTGCATTTGAAACATTTTTTTATTAAAAAAATTGTACTTGGAAACTTTTCTAATTACATTCTGGTAAAAGACAAACTCAATTTATTTAGTTAAAGAAAATATCTGAGGTCCCTGGGTGGCTCAGTGGGTTAAACCTCTGCCTTCAGCTCAAGTCATGATCTCAAGGTTTTGGATAGAGCCCCGCATCGGGCTCTCTGCTCACTGGGAGCCTGCTTCTCCCTTTCTCTCGGCCTGTCTCTCTGCCTACTAATAATCTCTCTCCCTCTGTGTCAAACAAATAAATAAAATCTTAAAAAAAAAGAAAATAGTCACTAATTTTCAGGTCTTCTAATACATTTGGTAACCATACCTCACAAAGGAGTATAGGCTGAAAAGAAAAGCAATCCTTTGTTCAAAATTGTACAAATTATGAAAAATCTCACAGATAATAAAAAAAAAGACTCTGACGAGTATAAATACTCTTCAGTAGTTAAAACTTTTAAAAATGTGTTTATGACTTAAAAATACCTGAAAGCCTTCCATAGTTTAAAATTGAAATGACTAAGCACCATTTCCATGTTTAAGAAGATGTTTGTAAAACTGGCTCCTTTTCGAATACCATAGGACTGGGCCACTTAAAAGACTTAACTAATTGGATAAATTACTAAATTATTATGATCTATAACCTTCATTAACATCACAAATCACTGTCACATTTTCATTAATTCTAGTAATTGTATTTTAAAAACTAACAATTATAGTTTATATTTACTGCATACTTACTATGTAGATTATCTCATTTAGACCTCATTAGAATCCTATATTTATTATCTATTTTCTGAATCAGAAATCAAGACTCAGAGCACTTAGTTAACTTGCTCAAGATCACACTTCTACATTTTGTGCAGTAAGATTCTGAAATGTTGCAGATTATCTCAAAGGGCTCTACTTGAAATTTGATAAAACTGATACCTCATTTATTTATTCAACAAAGATTTTTTAGCATTTCTATGTGTCCTGTGTATGTATGTGTGTGCCTATACCATTATATATATGTATATACATATATGTATATACATACTTACCCTGGGAATATAGCAGAAGACAAAACACACACACCTGAAACATAATTGAAGATTTACATGATTCATTTTAATTTATAAGAGTAATATGAATATAAATTATAAAATCTGATGTTTTAATAAAATGTTATAGAGTCTTGAATATTTGAGTTCCAGGAATTACATGGCTTGGTTATAAAGCAATCGCTTTGTATATAATTTGGTTTGAAAAATAAAAACTGATAAACAATGAGAAAAGAAGCAGAGTGCAGGCAAATGAAATATTTTATCTTTCATAATAATAAAAAAATGAAACTTAGAAAAAATATTTTCAAAGGCAACTAATTATAAATATCTGATTTCACAAGATACTGGCTTTGATAAAATTCTGTCAGTAAATGGTAAGTCTAGTACGTAATATTTAGTATGCATATGATATATTTGTGAAGACTTAACTACCTGAATAATGTATTTAATCAAGAAACTTAAATGCAATGTGTTTTTCAATGTCTGCTGATTAGAAAAATCATTATCAGCTCCCTAAAATTTAAAACTAAGTGCTAATAGTATGCATAATGTTCATTTAGAGTTTAGATTTAAGTCTTGAAATGAAAGCTGAATATAAAAACTCCCATATACTTCTTGGTTTAACTCATAATGCATTCCTCACACTCCATGAAAAACAGTGAATAAGAGATATCTTCAAATTACGAAAACAATATGTAAATTTTAATCATGGTTTTTAGATGAATAAAATCTTTTTTTTTTGCAAAACATATTTCCTCTTCTTCTTTTCAAATGCACAGTTGAAAGAAGCCCTAACAAATATCTAATAATTATGAATCTCAGCATATGTACTTCTTTTACAGTATTACACGACAACAGATTTCCTGGGACACTATAGCTCCAGGGGAAAGATAGCAAAAAACAGAAAATGATAAAAAATTGTGACATGCCCCTACAAGTTAGATTATGTGATCTGTAGTTCATCCTTTTGTCACTCTGAAGACATTCTCCTCTTTCCATCAGTGCAGAGCAGGAGAGAATGAAAATGTTGCCGAATATGGGTCAAAATATTTGGGAATATACAAGGTTGCCTCACTGACATAATTGCCATGGCTGTTGTCAAGATGCCTAATGTATATTTTCCTCCAGGAAAAGCTCTTTTTAATGAATGCTTTATCTGTCCTTTAGGAGGGAGGACTCCCTTCTTCGTGTTCATTCTAAGGAATCCTAGCACAAGCTACTCCCTATAAATAAGATCAGATCTTTCCCAAGAAAGTAAAGACTCTGGAGCTGCAACTTCCTGAGTTTGAGATCATGGGCTGCATTGCTTTAGAGAGATCTCTAAACCCTCATGTGACCCTCATGTGAACAAACGTGGGAACACACACACTTCCTATCTGAAATGTCCACGTAGCTTCTACTTCTCTCACCAGATGAATAATGAATTTGTTGTTTCTATCAAGATTTACCATATGCCTCCTCTGTTCCAGGCACTGTGCTTGGAACAGCACATGTAGTGAAGAACCTGCCCTTAGAACCTGCCCTTAGTCCAAAGACAGAAAGAGCAATCTATTCAATAAAGGCACAACCGACAGGGACACTTGTTTGCTTAGAGATTTTCCATGTTCTCACCACTCAGGAAAACTTTGCAGCACTTGGAAAGTTCTGAATAATCTTCCTGGAATTGGATAGGAGACAGAGAAGCAAAAATCTTAGTGACGTTGTTGAGATTCATCTGAAATGGAATATATTCTCTTTTGTTTCTTAATGCTCAAACTATCCTGCTGTCAACATACTAAAAAAAAAACCTAGCTGAATCTTTCAGAGTGTTAATCCCCTGTGAAGTGAAGATGGATCCAATACAGATTTCGGTTTGCTGGCCCACTAGAACAATTCACATGGTACCCATTCCTTCAATTTTATGAGTTGGTACGTTCTGACCAGAAATCCACATATGGAACTCTTTGTTTATACATCCGATGTGCAAAACATATTTCTTCCAGACCACACAAGGAACTATTAAAACCTTTTGGAAATGGATGTTAAAATCATATCTTAGCATGTGTATGACATGAAGATTTCCACCTTCTGAATTCAGAGGCAAAATTCTTAGTCACTACTAGTCCTTTAACCCATGTGGCTGGATGTTTTTTGAAGGAAAAAGTGCATGGAATTTAAAACAATTTTCACAGTGAAGTATATACACAATCAAGTTACATCCCATCTCTGTACCTTCAGGTTTTCATTTACAAAATAAGGATAATATCTTGTAAAATCATACAATCCATATAAAACATGTGAAGCATTGTCTTGCACATAATATATGCAGTTATGTTGTTTTATTGACATTAAATGCATGTTGATGCATAATAAAATATTGTGCACACTAATTCTAAAGTTTTCCTGCTATGAATAGTTCTCATATATGTTAAATAAATTAAAATGATCTTTTGTAGAAATACACCTTTTACAATGCCCAGAAGTCCCCCTCCATATAATGGATATTTAACAAGGAACCATGCATATGTTCTTAAAATGTCAGCTGTATTATTGCAATATGCATTGGCTGGATAGCATATAAACCATTATCTTATATATATACTCACAGTCACCATTTATGGCAACTGATTACTCTACATTTTGAGGTCCACTCTACTTCTTTTCATTTGCCTTGCCTAGAATTTCTCAGGATAATTCCTTAAACATCTTTAAAAAGCAGACCAAGTATAGCTTAGAATTACTGTGCAAAACACCACGGTCGAAAACGACATGCTTTCAGCATCTCCACAGTCCCTTCCTGCATTTCACTTACATTGCTCTGATGACCACCTTTTCCAGTCCTGTGATAGATGTTAGAAATGCAAAGTGATTGCATCTCCTCCCTGCTGTAAGGACTCAACATCCACAGGTAGATACCTTTGAAGGATGATCTACAATAAAAAGAGAGAAATTCTGATTAGTATCACAAAAAGGTGCACGGAATATAGAACATAATTAAATCCCATTGATTAAGATCACTTTATAATGAAATAACGGGGCGCCTGGGTGGCTCCGTGGGTTAAGCCGCTGCCTTCGGCTCAGGTCATGATTTCAGGGTCCTGGGATCAAGTCCCACATTGGGCTCTTTGCTCAGCAGGGAGCCTGCTTCCCTCTCTCTCTCTCTCTCTCTGCCTGCCTCTCTGTCTACTTGTGATCTATCTCTGTCAAATAAATAAATAAAACCTTTAAAAAATCTATAAAAAATAAATAAACAATAACATTGGAGATGTGCTCTGATGAGATAAAGTAAAGGGAGAATATTTAAGGATGAGAGAACTGCCCATTAAAAGGAAGGTGGAAAAGAATGTGCTGTGATTAGAGGAACGCTGTGTACTTCAGTTTGGATCAGTGTCGAGCACATTGCAGAAGGGACTAAGACTGACACACAAGTTAAAGTTATCTGTGAATTCTGTAAGGAAAGGGCAGCATTTGTAAAATGTATTTTATGTGACTTAATATGGAGAAGACCATAGCACAGAGAATACGAAGTTAGAGTGGAGTGTGGAAACTACACAGGAAACAGTTCAAATATCAGACACGGATACACTAGTGATGGAAACTGATAGAAAATGAGAATAGGACGCCTGGGTAGCTCAGTCAGTTAAGCATCTACCTTCAGCTCAGGTCATGATCCCAGAGTCCTGGGACTGAACCACATGTTGGGCTCTCTGTTCAGCGGGAAACCTGCTTCTCCCTATCCCTCTGCCTGCTGCTCTCCCTATTTATGCTTTTTCTCACTCTCTGACAAATAAATAAAATCTTGAGGAATCTCCACACTGTTTTCCAAAGTGGCTGCACCAACTTGCATTCCCACCAACAGTGTTAAGAGGGTTCCCCTTTCTCCACATCCTCTCCAACACTTGTTTACTCTTTTGTTGATTTTGGCCATTCTAACTGGTGTAAGGTGGCATCTCAATGTGGTTTTGATTTGAATCTCCCTGATGGCTAGTGATGATGAACATTTTTTCATGTGTCTGTTAGCCATTTGTATGTCTTCATTGGAGAAGTGTCTGTTCATGTCTTCTTCCCATTTTTTGAGGTGATTATCTGTTTTGTGTGTGTTGAGTTTGAGGAGTTCTCTATAGATCTTATATATCAACCCTTTGTAGTGTCATTTGCAAACATCCTCTCCCATTACATGGGTTGCCTTTTTATTTTTGACCATTTCCTTTGCTGCCCAGAAACTTTTGACCACTTTGGTAAACTGCGTGGAGATTCCTTAAGAAATTAAAAATAGAGCTACCCTATAACCCTGCAATATTACTACTGGATATTTACCCCAAAGATACAGATGTAGTGAAAAGAAGGGCCATATGGACCCCAATGTTCATAGCAGCAAGACCTCAGTGGGCAAACTGTGGAAAGAGCCAAGATGCCCTTCAACAGATGAATGGATAAAGAAGATATGGTCAATGGAGTATTATGCCTCCATCAGAAAGGATGAATACCTAACTTTTGTAGCAATGTGGGCGGGACTGGAAGAGATTATGGTGAGTGAGATAAGTCAAGCAGAGAGAGTCAATTATCATATGGTTTCACTTTCTTGTGGAGCATCAGGAATAACACAGAGGACATCGGGATATGGAGAGGAGAAGTGAGTAGGGGGAAATCGAAGGCGGAGAGACTGTGGACTCTGAGAGACTGAGAGACTGTGGACTCTGAGAAACAAACTGAGGGTTTTGGAAGGGAAGGGTTTCGAGGGTTGGGTGAGCCTGGTGGTGGGTACTAAGAAGGGCACGTATTGCATGGAGCATTGGGTGTGGTGCATACACAATGAATTTTGGAACACTGAAAAATAAAATGAAATAAAAGAAAATAAAATAATAAATGAATAAAATCTTTGAAAAGTTCAATTAATGACAGAGAAATAGGAGATTTTACTATGTTTGGACACAGACTGGAGCTTGCCACAGAAATTAAAAGGAAAGAAGTAAGCATAAGGAAAATGAAAATTGTGGCAGATTGAAATGATTAAGCTCGGAAAGTTTAATTCTACATATCTTGTATAATATGCAAAATCCACGTAGTCACAGATCAGATAATGTACAATAACACTATTTCCACAATAAACCCAATTTAATGTGTCCCATTTTCATTCTACAGTAGAGAAAATCTTTCAGATATAATAGTTCATTCTGTCTAAAACAATATGACTTTTAAGGCAATATTCAATTAAGCTTATGTATAATTATCTCAAGAAATGTCAGAATACCTCCAATCTTTCTTCTTTATTCAAACATTTTTGCCTCCACTATGTATTGGTTACATTTCTATTTCTAAAAGAATTTATATTATATATATATCCTCATGGTATCAAGAAATATGGAAAGAATGAATTGACATACGGGCACTTAGATTTTAGGGAGGCTTAAACCCATGGTGCCGTTATTTAGCTCCTGGGAAGCACAGAAACTGGCTCCATGCGAAAATCATCTCCAAGAGAAGCCTAACGCTTGAATACTTTCACCACTCATCTAGCCAGTGGGTGCCAAAGCTTCTCACACCAGCTTTCATGGTTCGTTGTGTGCAAGCTTCTTGTCTCCCTGCTCAGTGAGCTCTTACTGGTAGCTTGATTGTTAGCTTGAAATGGGCCACGGTGACAATGTGGATGCTTAGGAAATCCTAGCAAACCCTACATAGAAGAGTACTCTCCTCTCCTCCCAGAGCAGTTTGTTAAACATTTCCCAGCTTCTCCTGGCTCTCTTACTTCATTTTTTCCATTCTTCTTCCTCCAGGACTCAACAGCAACAAGAATGTTTTCAGTGGTCTGTCATTCCCAAAACTCCCAATGATAGAAGTGGGTGTTAGAATTAACGCCACTTAATTCATAAACAATTCCTAAATATCTCTGGAGTTCTCTCTTATTTCTATCCCAAATCTTTCATCTGCAAATCATTGTGGGATAAAAGACAAACTTTTCTTCAATGCTCTGTCACAGAACTTCCCTCATGAAAGTCTCATGGAAAAAGCAAGAGCACCAGTTCTGAATCTGATAAACTCTGAGTCAACCACTTAGAAGCTTAGAACCCATTTCCCAAGTTTAATTGTGTATTTATGAGAGAAAAATATGTTCTGTGTCCTTAGTCCTTACCTAGAATTACCTAGTCCTTACCTGGAATTTAAGCTTAATTGGAAAATGAGCAAAGCTACAGAAATACAGGATTAAGTTCACCATACATAATTTATTGTGTTTCTCAATCTATCATAAATACATGTTATGCCTTAAATTAGCATAAAATCCAGGAATAAAGCCACCAGAATGTTGAACACTTTTACCATGTGGAAGTTATTTACTATTTAATTAAATGTTTTAATTTCTTTAAGATTTTGGTGTTATTTAATGAGTAGGTACTCAAGTCAACTGATGCTTACATGTTCCACTGTATAACCAGTAACCTCAAGGGCCTAACAGTTTAGTAAAAAAGACAAAATTTAACTACCCAAAGTTTAAGTAATAAACAAGACTTTATTGAAAGAAAAAAAAAAAAAAGACCTTCAATGAGAAGTTTAATAGATTAAGACATGTATTTGTAAATACGGTGCTCCAGATGGCTCATGAATGATGATTCATAAGAGCAGAATGAGAAAGAGATTCATAAATTACCCATTAGGTATATGTGAGAGAAAATGAAGGCTTTTGATGGTCAAAAATAATGAGAGAATCCAGAGAAATTGGGGAATATGGATGTCAAATGAAGGAAAGAAATGCTTATGAAGAATCTTCAAATGTAGATAATTTAGAGCTTGATATAAAAGGACAATGGCACATTATAAGTTATTAAGTAGCAGTAATACTATGAAAAAGTGGGGTGCCTGGGTGGCTCAGTGGGTTAAGCCTCTGCCTTTATGGTCTCAGGATGCTGGGATGGAGCCCCGCATTGGGCTCTCTGCTCATCAGGAGGAAGTTTATCTGATTGAAAAACTGAAAGAACACTTCATAGGAGATCACCTTTCCTCTTTTCTTTCTTGGCTATAGGTCCAGCTTTATTCTTTCTGTCCTCCTGGAAGAAGCTGCTACCAAGAGTCTATGCCAGTCAGGTGTTACCTCTGTCTGGTCGGTAAATTTGCCACATCTCTGAATTCAGGTATCAGGCACGTTTGTGTGTAATATTAGATTGTCCAACATGGTCTTCATTGGTATTTTGATATTTTGTTCTCCAGTTTGCTTAATGTTTGTCTTCTTTTCCCATTAGTTGCGCATTTGAGAAAGGAAGAATGCTCTCTGTCAGACTGGTTCATAGACTTCAACATCAGGGTGTTAAGAAGCATATAGTCTTGTAAACGGAAAAACTGAGCCAAGCAGGGGATAGAGGGTCAAAAGCAGCTCAGCAGCTAATTATGAAAGTATTTCTGTGTTCAGTGATACGTAAAATTGGACATGGTAGTGGCTTTAAGAATAAAAATGAAAAAGCATATTTAGAAAAAGAAGCAGAAAAAGAAATTCTAATGTATGAAAGAATATGTTAAATTTTAGAAAGATCAAAGCTATGGTTCTCTGCACTTGAAGGACAGCTATTCACGAAAGAACGGAATTTAAGTTATCTTAATTTTTTTTTCTTTTCATATATATGTCTTCACTTACATTTAAGAAAATATGTTCTGGGTTGGGACTTCACTATTTTCAACCACACAATAAAAAATAATTACCTGGTCCACCTTAATGAAATGTTTTCAAAACAATTTAATCACATTTGCATTTTCTTCTTCAGTTTACTGCTTAATCGTGGTTCTAATCAAAACCGAAAGAACTCTGCCAGAGAAGAAGATTTACAGTCCTTACATATACTGTTATACTTGAAAGATTCGGATGAGCCTGCTAATTAGGTTACGGCAACTCTGCCGGGGTTCACTAGAACTCCTAGACAGCAACAGAAGGTAGCATATGTAGCATTGCAGCATAGAAAATCAAATAAAGCCAAAGTCTCTCTCATTCATTTTGTCTTGGAAAATGTCCTGGATGAATCTGTGACCTTGTGTTCCTCTTCACTTGAAATGTGTTGCAATGGGCCAATCACATCTCACTTGGAGGTCTAGAGATGCAATTTCAAAGAAGGCGTGGAGATTTTCATGCCAAATGAGAAGGATATTGGGCTTTACACTGGTTTATGAACTAAGTTTTTATAAACTTAGGAATGAGGAGATGATTTCCCCAAATCCGGATGTTTCTCTCTGGTGTTACCTTCAGCAATGGTCGCTTAAATACCTCAGATGGACTTTGCCATGGTAACAGGATAACTGAGATAATACAAGAACAATACCGATAACATCTTTAATAATAGTAATGACATTTAATGATAGCTTACCATATGCCATATATTTTTCTAAGCAATACTACTGGCTTTCATTACATTTAGCTCAGATTTTTCCAGCAATGTATATAAATTGTATGGGTTTATATGCACACAGTTTAGAAGTTATTCTTCATTAGTGGAACAATAACACTTTTTTGTTGTTGTTGTTGTTTTGTTTTTTTTTAAATCTGGAAAAGTCTCTATCAACATAATATCTGGATAGAAACATGGATAGAGTTATGAGACCACACTGGGGTATAGCACCTTGCCTTCACCCTGTCACACCGTTTTCTAATAAATTCAGAGAGAGGTTTTGGTTTCCTTAAAGAATATTCTGTAGCTTCTCAGTCTGTGACACTTACAGAATTGTAGCAATCAGCTAATGGGATGGGTAGATATATGAACTCTGTGAAGATTAGGAAGGGCCAGGATGAAAAAAGCAAGAGACTGAATTCTATATTAACAAACTGACAGAAAAGGCAAGTTTGAAAATGTGAGTAGTCTGTGCCTGTGGATACCAGTAGCACCTTCTGGCCATAGTCTGCTTCCCTCCTTCACATGTTGTGTTATCAAGAGAAAAGCAGTCTCAGCCACAACATAAAAATTCTAGAGATGGTCGAGGTTTTCCTTTAAGGGCAGGCGAGCAGATTAATATTCTGCTTCATACCAAGTCGGATATTCCAGTCAAAATTAAAATCAATGTCCTGAAATGGTTTTTGTTGTTGTTGCTGATTTCTCATAAGACCTTAAATATTAGAATATAAGTTATTTTAACCCTAAAGTCTCATAGATGAAAGACAACAAAATGAATAAATGAGTAAAGTTAAGTAGTTGCAAATAAGAACTGTCACTTTGTAACAGTGATTAGAAGTACAGGGTCCAGAGTGAGACCATCCGAGATTAAACCCCAGCTCTGAACTTCTGTGTTGAATAACCTCATGAAATTTATTTAACTTGCTGTTCATCCATCACCGCATCTGGAAACAACAGCACCTGCTATGGTCAGGAGATAATATTGCCTTTATGACTATAGGGACACTACTTGAAACCTACTTGAACCTTAGAATAAAGGAAGTTTTTCAGATCTAGTCAACTATTTAAACTCTCTCTAATACCTAATAGTCTCATAAAATCTGATTCACATCTCTTATTGAGTCTAATTACAACCCACTGTCTTTCTTTCTTTTAAAATAGAGACACGGGAAGTATTTCCAATGATGGTTAAGCCTTGAACACAGTAATATTTGTCCCCGTAACTCAAAGTTATTTTTAAAAAATCAGAATTCAACAAGAGCCTCTTAATGACATTTTCTAAAAATATTGGAAAGACTTTTCAAATTGACAGACTATTGTTATGAATGTGCCACTCACTGCTTCAGTTTCATGTTTATGGCAATTTTCAGGGGTTAACTGGCAGTGCAACTGATACATCAACCTAACAATGAGGTCTGTAGTACAAAACTTAAATAGAAATTAAAATCTTGTTATAATATTAACTTGACAAAACATTAATGAAAAGTGAAATGCTATTGGAATCAGCTTAAAATGGTGGTAATTTTTCCTGATCACTCTGCTTTCCTGGTACGAGATTTATTACTTGAGATTTCCATTTGAATTTTTAATACAAAAATTTTTCCTTCTTATATTTACAAAACTTAATAGCAAAGATGCAGTGAAAAAATGCAGAAATTAAAATGAGCAATTGTTAGTAGTTTGGGGGCCAGTTATGAACCCTAAAAGAGAAAATAAAATTATAAAGCAAGTATTTAAATATATATATATATATATTTTTTTTCATAGTGTCTGAATTTTTTCACTGCGAGAAATTGAGTCATTCAGTCAGAGCAGCCAGGTTTAGTGTATAAATTACACAATTCTAAAAGAGTATTAGTATAATTGAGAAAACAACTTTAAAAATCCAAATTCTCAATTCTCCTCATGATTCAAAACACAGACAGGGTTTATTAATAAGTTACATAAAATTAAGAAACATTTCTGTGCTGTAGAAACACGGAATTTTTTTCTTTTATTTTTACTTCATGGTTCATTGACAGGTTTGGTACACACAAACTGGTGTTTTCTCAGGTGCCTGGGTCGCTCAGTCAGTCGGTTAAATGTCTACTTTTGGCTAAGGTCTTGATCCTGGAGTCCTGCGGTGGAGCCCTGCTTTGGGCTTCCTGCTCAGCAGGGTGCCTGCTTCTCCCTCTCCCTCTGCCTGCCACTCACTTGTGCCCTCTCTCTAGCTCTATCTCTCTCTTTGTTAAATAAAAAAATAAATACATTAAATATATTTTTTTAAAAGCTGATGTTTTCCTCTCTCATCTTAGTCAAGACCTAGTAGACACACAACTGACCAAAAATATTAATTTTCAAATAAAAGGCATTAATACAAGGAATCACAAAGCATTTGTCTTTAAGATTTTCCTCTTGAAACATATTAATCACATCACGTGTAAATATACACTTTAAAGTTAAAAAGTACATCAGCAAACTCCATACTAATATTTACCAAAAAAAAAAAACAAACAAAAAAACTGTGACTCTTCATGTTCTGCACAGAGAAGAGGTTGATATTATAAACTTCTGTTTATAATAAAGGCAAAAGCACTTGGAAATATCTGTTACCAATGAAAAAGTCATCTCTGATTATCCAGAGAACAAATTGTTTCTCATGTAACAAAGTGAATGGATATAATATTTGCTAGAATTTAAGAAATTGGAGGAAAATGACTGCTCTTTTCTATTATTCTTTAACTGTATCTTCAGTAATAGTTTGTGCTATAATTTGGGCAATTTGCATATGTTTTATTTTTCCTCCATCTCCTGCTTCCGGAGCACTATTTCCTTTTGATTGAGGAGTTGCTGTGACAGAAGATAATGGAGCTCACGGCACTCAGCGGGAAGCCTGTCACTGCTGACTCCAGCTGCGGCCTTTGTTTTCTTTTCCTTCTACTCCTCTCATTTTCTCGGGCACAGTGAGAAACAATTATAAAAGCCACAAGTCATTATAAAATATTATACCACCACATGGTTATTTTTAAGAGCCCGTCAATCTTCTAGGTCTCTTTGTTTATCTTTAGAAGTGGTAAATCGTGTCACTATTTCCTATTCAATCTACAGCATCAGGATGAGAGCTTGTTTTCTGCTTTGGGAAAGGCAATCTTATATTGTGTACAGTTTATGTCATTTCTCATGGAGGCTCCCATTGCAGCGACCAAACCCCTTTTGCACTGTGTGCCTCCTTCCTGAAGTCTTCCCGTGTGGACCTTGCTGAGGTGGTCTCTTGTGAATTCCCAGGTGCAGGAATGAATAACCCTCTTTAGAGGATCACCTGGTAGACATTACTAGTGTTCACTAGAATCTGGTTCTTTCTCTGTGTCACAAGGAAGACTATGCTTATCAGGCCACTTGCATATGTAGGTGATTCAGAAAACTACCCTTACCAATGGGATACAGGGGAATATGACATCTATCACTTCTGGATTGTGAAAACATCATGGATAATTCCCATGTTTTCTCTCCTCCTGCCATGGCAACTAAGACGGCCAGTCATACAGATGATGAGCTGTAGGTCTGGTACATCCATCAGCATGGGTGAAGGTGAGACACCCTGTCCCGCCCAGGCATAAATACCATCATAGAGCTATGTAGAGCAAATAGTGCAAGTCAGCAACAATCTTTTGTCTGTGAAACCGCTGAAACTTTAGCATAACCGTATCTAATACAGCTAATACAGAGTAGCTTCTTCCATTTTTCTGAAGAAACACGAGGCAGTATGAGTGTTACTGACAACCTAGAAATAGTTAGCAGGATATGTGGGTATGGCAGGACTAAAATGTCCCAATATTCTCTGCCTTACCTCTATCTACAAACAAATTCCTAGAGATAACCACAGAACTAGCGAATAAATTATGTATCAAAGAGGTATAGACAAGAACTTGACCTAGGTTAAGAGGCAGTGGGGCAATTTGGAAAGAGCATAGGATTTGGATTTTAACCCTACTAAACTGTATACCAGGTTCCATTTAAAAAATTTGACAAAAGTACCTGGCCCAAGGGTGCCTGGGTAGCTCAGGCAGTTAAGTGTCTAACTCTTAATTTTGGCTCAGGTCATGATCTCAGGGTTGTGAGATCAAGCTCTGCATTGAACTCTGTGCTGGGTGTGGAGTCTGCTTGAGATTCTCTCTCTCCCTCTTCCTCTGATCCTCCCCGGCCCCCCAAAAAACAACAACATCTGACCCAGATTTTGTTGTAAATAATCAAACATAATGAATGTAATTCGTAAAATGCCGGTAAGAGAGAATACATAAAAACCCTAATCCTTTCCCAACAGCAAAAAGTGTTATTTTCCATTAAGTTAGGATTTCTTTAAACATACATTTGAGTACTTTCAGGTTTGTTATTTATTTTAAGCCAGCATATTGTTGAAAAAAAAAAAAAAAAAAAAGGTGAGTTCTCATTAACTTTGTGGAATTCTCCAATAAACTTCCAGCTTTGAGAAGAAACCCAGCAAGCCAAGGGACTAGCTGGAGTTCAAACTGTTTGTCTTGCCGTTGGTCCTAACTCACTCCGCAATTTCAATAACCAATTTCTATCCTGTGGCCTCAGCAAAAAAAAAAAATATATAATTAATTCCTCTATACAGCACCAATAAGCACAAGTGAAACAAAAAGTAAATATAATAGTATATTTCACCATATGTTTTCTATGAATAGAAATGTTTTAAGTAAACTTTCTGGCAAGAAAGAACATTTTTGGGAAATTAAAAACAATTTTTTAAGAATCCCTTTACATTCTTTGATTTTAACTTAATAGCAAATAGCAACTCTGAGAATCAATGATACAATGATACAATGATACAATGAGTGTTCACTCAAATGAGTGGAGGACAGAACTGCCCAGATGGCAACTACAAATTCAGTAGACAAAACATCACAGTATGTATTTCTTGAGAATGAAGTTCATACATTATTAATCTTTCCCCTCTAGCATATAACATTGCTCGCCCATTGTGATAAATAATAAAAATACTGTAAATAACTTCCCAAATGCTGGACATCATTTATGATATATTTTTCAGGATTTATGGGTCCTTTTTCAAAGTCCCATATTTTTCCTTTAAACACTTTTTTTTAAGTGCCATAAAATTAAAATGAATTTTATTGATTTCTATAAATGCTCTTGAGTTTATTTTCATATAACCCTTAAAATCCCAAATCCCAGCACAGAGGCAAACATAGTATACCAAGTTAAAGCACTAAAGCATAATTTTTAGTTTGTTTTCCAAAAATTTTTGTTATATCATCCATTGTCTCTACACCCACATTTCACTAACCAATTTCTATCCTGTGGCCTCAGCAAGAAAAATATAATTAATTCCTCTATACAGCACCAATAAGCACAAGTGAAACAAAAAGTAAATATAATAGTATATTTCACCATATGTTTCCTATGAGTAGAAATGTTTTAGGTAAACTTTCTGGCAAGAAAGAACATCTTTTGGAAATTAAAAACAATTTTTTAAGAATCCCTTTACATTCTTTGATTTTAACTTAATAGCAAATAACAATGATACAATCAGTGATTCAAAATTATGACCATTTAATTTCTTTAGTCTCTGGGAAATGTCAGCAAAAATAATTGCACATTAAAGTGTCAAATCCATGACACCCTAACATAAAAGGTGTTCTTATTTTGACAATTTTAGTAAAAATTCATTGATCATATTGAAGTACCATTTTTTTTCTCAACATTTCTCTATCTGTATTTGAAACACTGCAATAAAGCAAATCTTAAACCCAAAGAGTGTCCTTAAATACGAGACCATTCCTGATACTATAAGGAGCTCTTATTAATAGCTCCAGATAGGAAAAGAAAGTAACTTGTCATCTGACATAGCTCATGAGGAGATTCCATCCATAACTTAGGAGGAGGCAGTGTATGTGTCTTTCTTAACTTTAATGTTCGCTCCATCACTTAATACTTACCAATTTTATGCGACTTCCCTGAACCTGACAGGACTCAGTATCTTCACCTATGAAACAAGCTTAGTGAAAGTTGCCGATGCAAGGATTTTTATAAAATTAAATGAGATTATGAGTCAAAATACTTAATTCATTTCCTAGTAATTGTGAACAACGAATCTTAGCTATCACTACAGTCACCATGCCATTTCTGATTATTAACAAAGATTAAACCTTCAGGAAATTTCCTATTGTAGATACAGTTTTATAACATATGCAGATGGTCACTTCTTTCAAATGCTTATTCTACATAGTGATTTGATTTTCTATTTTTAAACCTCCTCTGACAGTTCAGAGAATTTCAATTTTTGTAATTTGTAATTCTGAATGATGTTCTTCTGGACCCAACTTAAAAAAACAAAAACAAAAAAAACAATGTATTGCTATATTTTATAGATACATTGCCTATCTTTATTTTCGTTAGTTTACATTTTGAAATATTACTATAAACTTTAAAAACATTTTTGAATCAATCTGTTCATATAGGATTCAACAGATATTGAAATATGTTGTTATTTATTCTGTTCAGGTAAGTTTTGCATAAATTAGCAGTTAGACTTATCTATCAACTATTGTCTAGATTATCAGCAAATACAGAAAGAAAAAAAAGAGTAGCTAGGATCTTATAGTCACATAAACTACTTTTCAAAACATAGGATAAAATAAAAATTCCCAAATAAATAAACAGAATTCATTACTAATTTACCTTGCAAAAATCACTAAACAAAGTTCTTCAAGATAAAGAATTGACATCAGACAAAAATTCAAATTCACAAGAATAAACAAGAGCCAGTTAAAATAATTGTTCAGGTAATTATTAAAATGGCAGATATAAACACAACCTTATCAATAACAACATTAAACATAAATATCTGACTTATGATATAAATGTTTAACATATTTAATATTATTATTGTTATGGTTTGAATTTTATCATTGATTAGTTTTAGATTGTTCTGACAGTTGCACACCTTAGGATATACTAAAAACCACTGGATTAGACACTAAATGAGTGGACTGTGTATGGGAAGCCTGTCTTCATAAAGCTGTTAAAATGACTACATGAATAAATAAAAAGGCACATATTACTATTATTAGGCATTACTATCTGACAATAATGTGGCAATATAAGGGTAACAGGATAGAAATTATAATTTACTAATTCCATTTTAGGAAATGTTTCATCTGCAAAATCGTGCCTCTAAATGTGGGACTGTATGCAACCCTATAGGGATGAGGTGAGCTGGGGTCTTTTCTTATATATATTTGTTTGTTTTCAGATTTTATTTTTATCTCTTAATACACATTTTCCTAGCTTGTTCAGTTTCTTCAATTTAATTTATTCTTAACTCATCTTAAGAATTTTAATTAAGATATTTTTAGTTGTATTCTATATTTGAATTAGCTATTTTAAAGGGATATTTGTTCTAATATCTCAGCTCAAAACCCTTCTAATTCTTTATATATCTGTACTTTTAACATATGCAGAACTATACAAATAAATTTCTGTATCTTTCTACATAAGTATTCTGTGCTAAAAAAGGTTTTTTATTTGTTTGTTTGGTTGGTTGGTTGGTTTTTTGGGGAGGCTCCTTTCCCTAGTTTCTGCTGTGCTAAGATTAGGAATTATCCAGGTTGTAGCTGAAAAATCATCTCATTCATATCCTAGGACTACCCTCTTGTGTTTCTTTTGAATTATGTCTCTTCCTCTCTGTTTGTATTTTTTCAAATTACCTAACAATTTCTCATCAGTTAATTATCCTATCACCATCTACTACAAAGATGGTAGTTACTATGTATGAGGTACTATGCTCTGTTTCATGTTTTGCCTCCATGACCAATTTAAAGCCCTGGGACAGCCCACGGAGAAAAGTACTTGAAATTTCATTTATAATTTGAAAAATATGGGATAGAGAAGGATCCTGTCCAAGATGAAACAGTTGTTAAGTGGCAGTGTTGGTATTCAAGCTTGGGTCTACTTGATTATATTCAACCTTGGGTCTACTTGATTATAATCTACTTGATTATAAAGTTCAAGATATTTACCACCATACAGAATCTGTAGTGTATTTACATTATTCATATTTAATGTATTTTTTATTTCTCATGGTCTTTTGGCTCAGAATAGAGTTTCATGGTCTCAACTCATCATCTAGGAGTCTGATGTTTTCCTGTTACCCAAGCCTTGGGGGAAGTGGCTTATAATTAAGTGAGGAAATTTGTAAATGAAGATCAGCATACTACTTGCCTCTATTTCTGAAATGTAAATCTTTCTCCAGATTTAATTAAATCCAAACTTCAAATGTAGATTAGACATACTGTCTGCTTTGAGGAGACTTGCCGTACAAGCAAGAATGAATGAAGGAATACAAATAGGGTCAAATTAGCGACTGTGCAGTGATGCAGAAATAAGAATGACTCACACAAAGTCACCGGGTTAATTCTAATATATATCCAGAGAGCATCACCTTGAATTTATGCTAAACAAATTGTGTTGATCTTGTTGCTGCATTAAAGTAAGACAGACGATTCTTGTATAATTTAGTCAGCAAATGTTTTAATTTCAGATAAGACATTGAAGGCAAAACTGGGCATTTTCAAATTTGGAGAGAAGAGAAATGACTATTCTGCCAAATTGTATGGCATCAGGGTTAAGATTATTATTTTCTTGGTTTTCTATTTTTCTGCTACACACACAGCTTCCTTTGTCTGAAGGTCAATTAACTTTGGCTAATGTTGAAATTAATTTACTTGGATTCCATTTTGATAGGTACATAGAGTTTCTGAAACTGTGATTTTTTAATATTTGTTACTAAAGTTTTTATGCATCTTTAAAATAAATACTTTAATCAGCTCCTTCAGAATATAGTATGAAGGTACACGTGATTATAGATACTTTTAAAACACACTCCCTACTTTTGTAATCTTACAAGCATATGTTCACCCTAATGACAAACAACAAGTTAATATAGATGTATAAATCGTTTTGGAAGTTAGCCACAGTCTTGCCTGCGTTCAACACAGAAACCAGCCAGATGAATGCATTATTTTATGTGGAGTGACAATCAGAATGAATAAACATTTTTACTTTAAAAAAGAAAACAAACAAACAAAAAAAAGCCAAAAACCAAAAACATACATGAAAACTAGAATGAACAAACAATAGTGTTGCAGCCTTACACGGGTGACTGAAATCAGGTTCAGTTGTTTATTGTCACTATGTTTTATTTATGCTTTATTTATTTACTTATTTTAAATTTCAGCCTTAGCACATGAATAAAAGAGATATTCAGTTAGGCTTCTTAAAATAAGCCTATGCAAACCCATTTTAATCTTCCACCTGATTTTTAAAGTTGCCTCGCAATTACATTCCAAAACTTCTTGAGAAAGAAACTAAGATGATCGGTGTTTAAAAGAATTTTTCCATATAGTTATACGGCATTGTGCAAAAGAAAACCCCCCCAAAAAACCCCATCAGTTAATAATTACATTTCAGATCTTAGAAAATATGAATGTCTGGTGGTAAAAACCTTACAACAAATATAAGATACAATGTTTCTTCAAAAGCAGTCTGATTACCTTGGCAATTCTCTTATGTTTGGTTTGAGTTATTTCTATTCCTTATTTTTATTCAATTGCTATGGTTTTTGGACAAGGTTTATAGCTTTTGCCAGAAGAAAATCAGTGACAATAACTTAGCGGAACCTTAATCTCATGAACGAAATAAGTGCTTGTCAATCAAGAAGTTATGACCTTATCTATGCCTTGACCTTTACATTTTCAAGGTGAGCCTATTATTTGGTAGGGAGTAACACAAAACTCCACAGGATGCTCTGTGATCAATACAATCAACAGACCTTCACACTGTATGTTTAAAGGTATTAAGAAGATAAACAAACACATCAGAATTTCACCAGTTGGAACAGTCCTGTATTGGAAGCTTGTCTCATTTGGGGATTTATGATTGATCGTGGCTCTATCCCAAACTCCACAGTGTTATCATTCTCAATGACTCCACAAAAGGAAAGGAGAGCTGCTAGTTAATTGTTCGCAAATGTTTTGGAGTTTCAAGTTGAAGACAACTTACATATTTACCACTGATATCAACTAAAATATGAGGAAGGCAAAATTACAGTTTTTTAAAAAAATTACATTTTATAAACATAGGGTTTTTTTCCCTTCTTCATCTATTAAAAGTGCTCTGAGTACCTACTATGTGTGTCTGTTCTAGTCTCTGAGGACACCATGATGAATAAAACATACTTACCTCCCCCTTTAGATCTGCTATCTTAGTGCAGAGATCAGTTTTGACCACTGAAGCAGGTATTAGAATATGTAATCAAAATTGTGATAATAACGTGAAAGGAGGGAATGTGGATGGGGTAAGAGCTTTCGATAAGGGGTCCTGACTCAGCCTGGAGGAATATGAAGAAACTAGTTTGAGGAAGTCATCTGAGCTGTCTTGCAAGAGAAAAAGAAACTAAGGAGTAAGGAAGTGTCCGACGTAGGTGGAGGGGTAGACCCAGGAGTGGAAACAGGGATGAAGAGGCCGCAGCAAAGGGACCACCACGTTCAACCTCCCTGAGAAGAGAAAGCACGTCCGATTTCAGAAAATGGCGGCAGGGGAGGGGTGAAGGGAGGCACTGAGGGCTGTAAGGCTCACAAGTTTCATTCTTAAATGACATTTTCCTTGGGAAGGCTCAGCCCCAGGGACCTCTGGGTGAAAACTTCTTCTGCATTCTTACAGAAGAGCAAATTCTAAAAGCACATACTTTAATGTTATTTCTTACTCACTCCTATTCATTTGATGTCCTATTTAATTAGTCTATCCTTTTTATGAAAACAATTAAAGGAATTTTAACAAAAATAGGAAGTACATTGAATTTCAGTATATACTGAACTGTAGAGTACCGTAAGTACGACTATCCTGCTGTTTGGATTAGAAAATGTTAAGTTTTGCCCTTTGCCTTTTGTCTCATATAAATTGTGACATCTTATCGTTAAATTCCTCACAGTGCATTTCTTATTAAAGTGATGAGTTACCTACATCACCATAATGTCATCATCACCTCTGAGGAGACTAATTGATAATATTAACTACTCTTCTGCTCATTTATTTCCCCAATTGCTTGTCAAGTATATATTACACATCTTTCTTTGTTTATTGCCTTTTTCAACCAAGATCCAATCATGATCACACAATGTATTGGACTCCCATATCTCTTTAACTTCTTTCTTTTTTTCTAGCTTTATAACTAACATTAAAATTATATATATTTAAAATATACAATATGATAATTTGAGGTATATACACGATGTGAAATAATTATCACAATTGTGTCAATTAACACACCCATCACTTTACACACACGGTTGTCATTTGTATGTGTGATAAATAGTGCTTAAGTGAGTACAGAGGACAGTACTATTAACCATAGAGACCATGGTGCACTTTGGCTCTCCAGACCCATCTTACAACTGAAGGCTTGTACCCTTTGACCAACATCTCCCCACCATTTCCTCCACCCCCAGCCTCTTGCAACTACCATTTACTCTCTGTTTTTACGAGTTCAGGTCTATAGAGTACTCATCTGAGTGAGACCATACTGTATTCACCTTTTTGGGTTTGTTTCACTTAGCCTAATGTCCCCTGGGTTCAACCATTTCGGCAAAAATGACATTTGTTCTCATGGTTGAACACCATACCTGTGTGTGTGTGTGTGTGTGTGTGTGTGTGTGTGTGTGTCTTCTTTAACCATTCAGCTGACGATGGACACTTATGTCATTTCCATATTTTGGCTACTGTACATGCAGGTACCTTTTCCATGTCCTGTTTTCACTTTTTTTTTTTTTTTTGGATATATACCAAAAAAATTTTTTGGATAATACCTAGAAGTGGTATTGCTGGATCATAGGGTCTATTATCTATTTCATTCTACTTGAAATTTTAAGAATTTTTATCCTGACACGGTTTATGTTTAACTTGGACAACTTCCATTTCTTACTGAGATTGTCTTTTGGCAATGACTTTCTCATCTTTTATTTTCCTTATTTTTTATTAGACTTTAATTTTTGAGAGAGATGTATGATAAAAACAGAATTCTGGATTTTTTCCTCTATGCCCTTTTAAGATGTTTAACTTTCTTGTTCTGTGCTTTTTCACAGGTCTAGGATTTTTTTATTAGATGTGGGATGTCATATGTTTTGTGTTATGGAGTGTTTAGATACTGTTTTCTACCTTTAAGGAACTTGACAGTAGTGTCAGGCACAGACTTAAGTTACATTTGGATCAATTTGATATTTTGAGGTTTCTTCTATGCTTTATTAGGTTGGGTCTAATGTATTTCAGGTCTCATTTACACTTAGCACTTAGATATGATCTAAGAGATCACTTACTGATTCATCAGGATCTCTCAGATTGGATGGAATTTGAACATCTCTAAGTCCTGTGTATATTCCAAGAATTGCTTGGTTTGTAGCTCCCTGGGAATTGGTCTTAACTCATTCTTATAATTTCATCTAACACATGATATTCAGAAAAGACTAATGGGAGCATATCTGCAGATTTCTGAAGTTTCCTTTTCTGCTGTTATGAATTTGATTTTCCTGTAACTCTCTTCTCCCCAGCACCGTATCTTACAAATATCAGTCACCTCGTCCTCTGTCTTCTTGACACAAAGGAACCTCTGTTCTCTGCTTGAGCTCCCATTCCTTTTTCGTGACCCACAACTTTTCTCCAAGCCAAAACTCAAAATGATTACTAGGGTCTGCTGTGCTTTTCTTTGCTTTGCTTTTCTTCCCACAGGGACCACAATTCTGTCCTGATTATTGTTCCAGTGTTCTAGATATTTAAGTCAAGTTGCCAAGTTCTATACCAATAACTCATTATTGCCAGAAGCCTTACTTTTTTTTTGTTAAGTTGTTTAAGTGATAGTGTTGCTGTAGTAATAACTTATTAGATACTAATGGAAAGCAGAAGTTTAAACTGCTTTTTCCTCAACTTAACATTTTTTAAGTTTACTGTCTTTACTGATGTCTCTAATAAACAACATATGACTATAAATAAAAATACTTAAAAACTATATTATGGTCAAAACAACCAAAGCTGTTAGTGAGTTTCACCCAACATACTAATTATATAAATAAATTAATCATATAACCACCAATATACTCATTAATTATTTATAGTTATATAATTAAAAATTTTTTTACTAGAAATAAAAATTGAAACATATGCCATAATCTAATTTATCTTCTAAGCTTCCTCTAATATTCAGTTTGAGAAATCTCTACTACAGAGCCTTCAAAGAATTTAGAATATATATGTATATAATTATGAAATCATAATATACAGTTTACATAATAAATTATATATAAAAATCTATATATGTAATAAATTTTTAAGTATCGTGCTTACAACAGCTTCCCTTCCCTGACCTGAAACAACTGGGCCTCAGACTTTCTGCATACACAAACAATTTAAGTAAAATGATTTTCATGGTCAGAAAATAAAGATTCAGTACAAGTGTTTAGCTTTACTTTCAACAAGTCTGCATCACATAAACTCATCTGAACTAGAAATTTCATAGCTTCTCTCATGAGAAACATTAGAACAATGAAGTATAAACTAAATTTATTAAAAATAGAAATTCAAAAATAGAAAACAGAAGAAAATATTGCACAGGTTTTTGTTTGTTTTTAACTAACTTCTCGGGACACCTGGTTCACTTAGTCAGTAAAGCTTTCCACTCTTGATCTCAGGGTTGTGATTCAAGCCCCATGTTGAGTATAGAGATTACTTAAAAATAAATCTTTAAAAAAATAAAATTAAATTAATTTCTCATACATAGTGACTATCTCTGTAGCTTAAATTGTGCTTGCTTATAGTTGCACTATTTGTAAATCTGTCTTAAAAATTTACCTCAGACCAATGTCAATTAATATTAGGATTGATAAATGCAACTATATTAAAAGCTTTTTCTGAATACAATTTAATATGAATGACTTTTAATGGTAAGTGTCAAACCAAAGTTCTAAGCTAAAATGAAAAGTCTGCTCATAGTCTTATAAATAATAATCTTACAAGATTTAATTTCAGTATATCCCAACATACAAAAATAGCAAATAAAGAGATTTAAAAGGAATTTATTTGACTTTCTCATTTGTCATTTTTCTGTGTCTCACTCTTCAAATAATCCTTGTCTAATAATTCCCAGCTATGCAGGTTATGTTAAAACCTAAAAAATTCACATACTTAACTCCCCTTCCCCCAGTGTGCTATAACTGGTCCTTGCTAAAAGCATATCAATGAATAATGCCAATAATGTTACCAGTCACATAGAGAGTATCGTTGTCATATGTTATTGCTATCTGGCTGTCTAGTGGTATAAGAGTGACTACTCTTTTGTGCTCATGTTATGAGCTTCCTAGTACTTTCCCCTACTCCCATTTAATTAAAATGCCCATTCTCCTAGCTAGCAAATGGAGGACTACTGATTTTACTCAGCAACATTACACTAAGATGTAGAAGACACATGCCCTGGATTTAAGTATTAACAGTTTAAAGACTATTTATGTTTCTTTTTAACACAAAAGAATGACTAACAAATGAACATGATTTCATCATTCAAAACACAAAAGAACATCATTTAAAAATGAAAAATGTACTGCAGAATTGTAGAAGACGTTACTGAATGCTGATGACTTCTAACAGGAAGAGAACTTTTGAGACACGTAATACATCAATTTATACCTAAAAGAGATAGTTGTTTAATTTGGTAACAAACATATTTAAAAATAACTCCAAAGTCATTTTTTAAGTAAGGATCTAAACTAATTTGGCTGTTTGAAATTTGGGACTTATAGTCATATATATGTGTAACCGTAGTAATTAGAGACAATTGGGATTATTAATATCCTTTGTCACAATCTCCCAAATAGAAGGCTCAAGAAAAGCAAGGATTAGTAAAACTCATGTTCAGTGTACTAACCTATAATAGCAAATTGGCACTGAATGCATCAAACAACAGGTGTCAGTCAATTTCTTCTCTGAAATTGACTTTCAAAGCGTGTATCTTGTGCCCCATAACGACAAGGTGTAGGACAAATATTTCAGTAATTCAAGTGTTTTCTCCTTTCCTCAATGCTCTTGTTTGTTGTTTTTATTATTATAGTGCTTTTATTATTACAGGTAGATGCTCATATGTACTTTGAGAAATTTTACTTACTTTTCTTTCTGGCATTCAATTTCCATGTAGAACCAACTACTCAATAATGTAAGCAAATGACTTAAAGAAAAATTATGAAACTAATTTTCACCAAACATTACCAACTTAGAGAAGAGTTGTTTAATTTGTGCTATCATTTATATTGCATTTGTAAAAAATAATAATAATAAAAATAAACTCACTTTTATTTTGTCATTATAATGATTATTTCCTGACCTTTTCTGTCACAACTTTTCACTTAAATGTTTTTCACCCTCCTTTTACAAGTGTATGCCATTATGTATTGGTTTGGTATGTATGGTATTGGTATGAAGGTGATTTGAATGGTTTCCGAGTCCCTAAAGACACACATTTATTTCTCTAACTTCCCAAAACAAATGACAATAGGACTGAGTATATATTCTTGGCCCCTCCATGAACCTTTTAAAGATAATGTAAATAGTATTCAATTGCCTTTTGGCACCTAGTATTATTTGAGAAAGTGTCTAAGAAATCTAATTTCTGTTCTGTAACTGGCAAATATTTTTAGCTTACATATTTCTACTTTCCAGGAGAGTTTACAGTGTTACCCACATCATTGTTACTGGCTGTTTTCCTTCTTCTGTGATGAATAGGGACCCATTCCCACCCACATTTTCACAATGGACAGGTTACATGGTGGTTGTGCCCTTACACATTAAGCCATTTCTTAAAACTGTAGCAAAAAATTATCACTTGTAACCCAACTTACTGCGTCTAATAGACATTCATCTCATGTGGTCCTCCTCAGCTGAAGTAGAACCTCCCCCCATACATACACATTCATTATTTTAACTAATAAGACACAGCACATTTTCATTCTTCAGCATGTAAAACTATCACAGACCTGAATGTCTATATACCATGCCCATACTGTTTTACTAATGAAGTCAGTAAATCATTTCCCCATCCACACTCACTCATAGCATATTCCCAATTCATATCTCTTTGGTTTTGTAAGGGAGATTGGGAAAAAAAAAAAAAAAAGTTATGTGCGTGGGAGTGAGATGAGCAATACCACAGTATATTAGTTATCGGCTACTGTGGGAAATTTATCTCCAAACATGAGCCTTAAACAACAAATACTTATTATTTCACAATTTCTAGGTCTGAAATTTTGCAGAGGATTAGTTGGATGATTTTGACTTCGTTTCTCTCATGAATTTGTAGTAGGGTTTCAGCCAGGGATGCTGTCATCCCAAGGCTTACTGGGTCTAGAGAATCCACTTCCAGGATGGTCCACTCACATTATTGGCAAGTCATTCGTGCGACTCCATGTTGTCTGTTGGCAGGATGTCTCAGTCCCTCAATGTCTTGATCTCTCCAGAAAGCTGCAGGAGTGTACAAATCACAGTCTTGCCATGCCCAATAATGAGTGATTGATGAGAAAACAAGATGAAGATAGCAATGTCTTTTATGATGTGAACTTGGAAAAAAAAAAAAAAAAAAACCTGTAATTTCTACAACATCTCATTGGTTACATAGGTGGTCCTATGTGGAGTGGGGGAGGGGACTGTATATGTGGATACTAGTCAAAAGGGATGATTAGAAGTCATCTTGGGGGGCTCACATTATTCCTATATTCCTCACAAACAGCCAGCACAAGAAAATTTACCACTGTATTTTTGTGTTTGGAGAGGCTTTGCATTGTTAAATCCTGGAGCAAAGAGCGGCTGATTAAATCACCTTGACCGACTTGCTCAGTTATTTAATTTTATCTTTTTTTTTTCTGTGGGAATGCTTCTTACACCAGTGATCTTGGATTTATTGAATAATTACACCTCATTTTTTTAAATGACTTGTATTTAGTTAATATTTGGTCCTAATTCTGATAATGCAAATTCTAAATGCCAATGTTATGATAGTTCAACTTTTTGTCTTCATATGTACTTAATTTTAGAGAAATTGATCCCGTGATTAATAGTCCTATATACTTCTATTTTCCAAATAAAAGTTTATTCTTGGTTACTTGCTTTATTAATTTACATTTAGTAAAATTAATTAATGGTAGGAGCCTTAATGTAATTAAAACTAATAAAAGTGTTAAGAAACGTTATGTTGACAGAGAAAATTATTAGTAAGTCTATTTATTATCAATGTATTTTCAATTTTAATCATATCATACATTGTTGGCACAAAATATGTTAAAGTTGTGCAAACCAAGAACATGATCATGTAAACTAGTTGAAAGGACAAAATCTACACAGTAAAAGAAAGGTTAAAGATAAAATGCACTAGTTTTCAGAGATTGGATAGTTAAAGATAGGGATGCCTGGGTGCTTCAGTCCATTAAGAATCTGATTCTTGATTTCACTTCAGGTCATGATTTCGGGGTCATGATCAGGCCTCATGTCAGGCTCCATGCTGGGTGAGGAGCCTGCCTAAGATCCTAAGATGTTCTTTCCCTCCCCCGCCATACCCCCAACCCTCATTTGTACATTCTCTCTCTTTAAAAAAAAAAAAGGAAAGAAAGTTAAAGATAGGTTCATTAAGACTGTAATATTTTTAGATAGACTATTAAGAAAAAACAATATGCAGAAAAATAATCCTTTTGTAATTTGTTACTCGGTTGACTTATTTTTTAATGTTATAGTGTATTAAGTAAAAAGATTTAAAAGGTGGGCTGCAACTCATACACATGAGTATTTTAAGTAATGTATAAGGACTATACTTGTATCTCCACTTGCTGATTTTGATGATATAATGTCTGATAACAGAAATTTTTAGTGTCACATGAAACACTGAATTATTTCTTTCCCAAGATTGAAATACAATTTTTCTTCCCTGGTGTGATGTTGAAGTTTTAAAGTCTTGTCATTGATGTTGTGTTTCATCTGCAGTGATCTACACTTGAATAATAAAATAGTAGTTGTGCTGACAAAAAAGCAGGTAAGAAAAATGCTTGTCTTGCTGATTTATGTACATCTTACATTTATATATAATCCTACCTGAATCCATGTCATATTCTGGAAGAGTATGAAAAAAATGTGAATCTTTTCCAGATATTCAACTATAAAATCTACTTCCTATATTTTATCTGCTAAAGAAACAGAAAAATCAGATATATCATCTGATAAAGCAAATTTACTCTGATACGTAATCTCTAGTAAATGACATAAATAGCATTAAGAAGAATCAAGAGTTAAGTGTGAATAATTAAAATTACTAACCAAAGGAAAGTTCTAGTAGCTATATGGAAAACTTGACTAGAGATTCTCTCTCTTTATTTATTTGCCATAATTCAATCATAGAAAATACCCACATTTTGCTTTAATTCTAAATTTCTCAGAAACTGGCTACTGTTTATCCATCCAAACTGATTTATAATTTTTTCCTCATCCCTTTCTTCTATCTAGCTTAATGAATTTAACTCTATATCTCTTTAAACAGAATTATAAATACTCACTTGATAATATAAGATCACTATGTTTGTTTAAATAACAAGCATACCAAAACATGTTAACCCAATTATTTTGGAACTAAGGTGGCACCTTCAAATGAGAATATATTTAAAAACAAGTCTATAATTTTGATGGACTTCAATCAGTAATCTCTCCCTTGATATGAAGTTTTACTTCTCCTTGAGATAGACTGAGAACTGAATTTGTCGTCAAATAATTGATAAAATATTGTATCTTTTTGTTTTAATATATTATGTTGTCTCTTAAAAACATCAATTAATTTTACTTACAAAATTACTCAAATACATTATCCCAAGTTTCTTTGTTTATGGTGGATAGATTTTTACTTAAAAATGATTATTACCAATATAATGCCAAATTCATATAAAATAGTGTAAAAGCAGAAGGCAAATTACTGATAATAAACAAAGTTGAAGGAATGTTAAAAAATTATGGTTGAAAATGTGCATTTTATCTTTTTATTATTTTCTTTTTCAAGTTTTTACTTAAATTTGAGCCAGTTAACATACAGTGTAATATTAGTTTCAGGTGTAGGAGTAAATGATTCATCACGTACATACAATACTTCACGCTCATCACAGTTGGCCTCCATAATCCCCATCACATATTTAACCCATCCCCCCACCAATCTCCCTCCAATAATCATCAGTTTGTTCTCTCTTATTAAGAGTCTGTCTCTTGGTTAGCTTCTCTTCCCCCCCCCCGCCACTGAACATGTGCATTTTAAACTATCACCTTCCCAATCATTGTTGGTTGTATATCAGCAGAATAGGAGAAAGAGAAATTATATAAATAATAAATTACTCCTTAAAGAAATTCCAGTGGCATGGCAGTTTGTCAAGCAAATTTGCCATTTGTGGAGAAAGAACTCGTGAATTTCCTCAGGGCCAAATGGGTATTGAAGAAGGAAATCAAACTTAAATTGTTCTTGAAACTCTGCAGCAAAGAAGGCTGCTTGCAGGGACAAGGGCAACCAGGGAGAAAACGGCTGAAGATGTACTATAGGGGACAGGAATGATAAAAGACATAATGCTGTCAAGGTCCCACAGATTTGCACTAAGAGGACAGTCAGTGTTTGGGTACCTGGGGATACATAATAATTAAGAAAGAATTTTACATAGTACCAGGTAAGAACAAACCATTTCATTCTGTAACTCTTCTTCTGCCCCCTCTTCCCACCTGTCTAACACCAGAGGGTTTACAGGAGATGCAGAGGCAGAAAAAGCAGAATTAACAATGGTTCAAGTCTGCCACCATCTTTCTAAGTCAGTCTGAGATGTGGTGAGAGGAGATGATCTCAATTATAAGAAGTTCATGTTGTCACACCAAAGGACACTATTAACAAAATGAAAAGGCAACCTATTTGCATGGGAGAAAATAATTGTTAACCATATATCTGATAAGGAGTTAATAAGCAACATATACAAGGAAGACTCAATAGTAACAAACAAACAAAAAAAGCCCAAATAACCCAACTAAAAGTGGGCAAAAGACAGGAATAGACATTTTTCCAAAGAAGACATACGAATGGCCAACAGGTCTATGAAAAGGTGCTCAGTGGCACTATCATCAAGGAGATACAAATCAAAATCAAAATGAGGTATCTCACTTCTGTTAGGATGGCTCTTATCAAAAAGAAGAGAAAACAAATGCTCTGAAGCACGTGGAGAAAAATGAACCCTTGCACACTAGTGATAGGAACATAAAATGGTAGAGCCACCATGGAAAACAATGCGAAGTCTACTCAATAAATTAAAAATAGAACTACCATTTGATCCTGCAATCCCACTTGTGGATATATTCCTAAAGGAAATTAAGAGAACATATTGAAGAGATAACTGCAGCCCCACGTTCATTGTAGTATTATTTCCAATAGACAAGGCATGGAAATAATCTAAGATGAATGGATAAAGAAAATGTGATAGTTACACACACACACACACACACACACACACACACACATATAAATACCATAATTATATGGATATAGAGATATCATTATGTATATATATCATTATATACAACATAATTGCATAAATAAAATTTATATCAATATCATATATTAATGTAATATATAAGGTATAATATATTATATATAACATAACTTAGTATATATTATATATATAATATGGACAGAGATACATCACTATATATTGTATAATTATATATATTTACATATATCATTATATATTAATATAATTTCATATATAATATATAAAACATCATATATAATATATATAACATCCTATATTAATATAATACATGTAATATATTACATATATTATATATGCCACATATGATATTTATAATGTAATTATATATAATATGATGTATACTACACATTTATATATATATATCATATAAATGTGACATATATAACAGTATAGAATTTATCTGTAAAACAGAAGAAAATTTTGTCATTGGGACAAATGGATGATACTGGAAGGCATTTTGCTACGTGAAATAAACAAAACAGAGAAAGACAAACTGCATGGTATTACTTATATGTTCAATATAAAAATGAAATAAAATTTTTAAAAGTTCCACTCATGAAACAGAGGAGAAAATGATTGCCAACGACCAGAGCTAGGGGAAGTAGGGAGAGAGGAAAGGGTGGAAACTTTCAGTTATAAGACAAATAATGTCTGAGGATTTAATGTATAATGGTGACTATTGCTGATCACATGTATTATATAATGCAAATTTGCAAAAAGAATTAAATGTTCTGACCAAAAATACTAGAAGTTAAATATGTGAGGTGAAAGATATGTTAACTAACTCAATGGGGGAAGAAATTCTTTCACATTTAAAGATATAGCAAATCATCAAGTTATATAGTTTAAATAACTTACAACTTTCTTTGTAATTATTCCTCAATATTAATCAGAAAAAATAAATTAAGGTTATGAGATCAAATAGTGAGATCAGTTTCAGCTGAGGTGTCACCAGGCCACAAGGAACTAGATACAAAACTGAGTTTAAAGATAGCAGTAAGAAAAAGTCAAAAATATAAACAAGTGTTCCTATGTTCCTGTTTATGCCCTGTGCTTAAAAAAAAGAAAGATTTCAAGGCTAAAATACATTAGATATTAGAAAAATATTAAAATATTACTTGGATTATAGTAAAACAAAGAATAGGAATAAAAGATTTATTCACATGGCATCAAGTGAATGTTGAAAAGAAAGTCAACAACCTGTGAATAAAAATATAAACTATGTAAAATGTAATTAAAAGATAAACATGAACGTTTAACTGATGAGTTTACTGTTTTGACAAAATAAAATTTCATTAAAATATGTGATCTTTTTTTTTTCTAAGGGTTCTTACTTGAGGCTTAAGTGTAAACATGGATCTGAGATTATCAGATTCACTGAAATTAGGGGAAAAATAGTTTGGACCATTTACTTTAGTTTCGGGCCCCAGTTTCTACACTTCATTTACTGCATGTTATTTTTCTTTGAAGTTTTAATTGCTTGTGAACTCACCCAATTTAATGCATGATTTTGTATTCATTCACTTTAGTTTTCTCTGTTCCTCTCCAGTTTCTTCTTACTTATATTCTACCAAATGAAATTCAACTAGGTTTTGTATAATGTGAAATAGAGCCAATAAAGACAAATATAGTTTTAACTGTATTGTCTATTCTTAATGTAGAATTTAAACAACCTTTTATGTTGTTGCTAAAATTTTCTATCAGGATAAATTAGTATCTCAATAGAAAATTGATTTATCCTTCTAATCTTTTTTTCCCGCAAAAGTGAAAAACTAATACAATTAAAATAATTAAGTATTTCTAGGAGAATAAAAATAAAAACTTAATACAGGGGCTTCTGGGTGGCTCAGTCAGTTAAGTTTTTGAGTCTTGATTTTGGCTCAGGTCATGATGTCAGGGTAATGAGATCAAGTCTGGCATCAGGCTCTGCCCTGGGCGTGGAGTCTGCTTAGGATTCTCTCTTTCCCTCTACCCCTCTCTCTCAATCCCCCGCTCAAAAAATAAACAAACAAATAAATAAGTAAATAAATAAAAATAAGTCCATTTCATTGATTAACAATTAATGCCTATGCAATTTACATTTCCAAAGCTCTTTTTCTGAGTGTCTTATAACAAACGAAGGCACCTTGTTATTTTAATTGATTTAAATATTGCACTTTTTACAAAATTTTAAAGTGTATTTTTGTAGTTATTTTAAAATGGTAGAAAAGCCAAGAAGACAGATTTATTAGTGTTTAAAGGCAAAAACATTTAAGAGCACAGTGAAAAGAATTCCCTGTCCTCAGTATATTTTAAATCCTTGATGAAGAACGAAGAGTAAAATTAACTTAGTTTAGCACAGGTTGAATATAGACCAATAGATGGTGCTTTGAACAATATGATGCATCTTATCTATATTTTAATTTTATGTTAATAATTTATGTGGGAAATTGAAGAAATATTTAAAGTTTATTCTTCCTGATACTGAAGGTTAGTGGTTTTAGCATCAGGAGACAATGATATTAAAATCAACAGTCTATTTTCTCAGTTGCCATTTGCTTTTATTTTTAATAGGTTTAGTACAAGTTTGATGCTTTCCCCAGAGAAGTAAGATGTGTGGGTCCTATAAATGTACAACTTACTGTCCATATTATTCTCATACCAATGGATTTGTATAATGTCAGCTATTCTTTTATTAAAATGGTTTTAATACTTATGAAAGATAGAAAAACACTGAAGGCAGTAAGGGACTGAGCTTTCTAATTATGTACAGCACAGGTACAGCTGAGGTATTAAAAATAGAATATGTGACTTAACATCTAAAACACTTGAAAAGCATATCTTGATTCGGGAAGATGAGGAATGTCTTGATAAAGGTAAAATTATACTTTCCAGCCCATTTTTCCTTGAATCTTAAGTATATTAAGAATTCTTAACCTGCTATCTGTGGGAATTCATGATCCTGCTAAAACTGTTCATAAACTTTGTGTCTGTGGATTGTAAGGGGAAAGAGGAAGAATTGGGGTGTGGGGGGACAGGTCAATTGGGTAATTTTTTTAAAAACAGTTTTACTGAGGTATAATTGTTATATAAAAACCATTTATATTTAATGTGTATAATTTTATATTTTTGGACATATGTATACACCCATGAAACCATTACCACAGACAAGGGTTCCTTGTGCCTTTTTGGTTTATATGTTTGCATGTGTCTTTTGTAATAACACTTAATATGAGATCTACCCCTTAAATGTTTAAGTGCACTGTGCCGTATTGTTAGCTTTAGATTTCACATGATTAGATAGTATACATGTCTAGGGGCAAAACATCTAGAACTTATTTTGCAAAACTGAAACTTTACCTCATTGAATAACTCCCACTGACCCCTCCCTCCGGTTCCTAACAAGCATCATTTCACTTTCTGCTTCTGTAAGTCTAATAATTCTAGATACCTCATATAAATGGTATCATGTAGTAGTTTTTTCTTCTGTGACTGACTTATTTCATGCAACACAATGTCGTCCAAGTTCATCCCTACTGTGCAAATGACAGGATTTCTTTCTTTTTTAAGGCAGAGTAATATTCTATTGCATATACATATCACATTTTATTTTTCTCTTCATCAGCTGATGGCCATTGAGTTTGTTTCCATACCCTGGCTATCATGAAAAATGCCACAACAAACATGGAAGTGAAACTATCTCTTTGAGATGCTCCTTTCAACTCTTTTGGAGATATAACCAGAAGTAAGATTGATCATATATCTGACAACAGGTTAATATCCTAAATATTTCAACTCCTATAACTCAATGGCAAAAACCAAAAGAGAAACAGAAAAAAGGAACAAAAATAGCCTGCCTAAAGAATGGACAAAGGACTTGAGTAGACATTTCTCCAAAGACATACAAATGGGTAACAGGAATATCAAAAGTGCTCAATAGCCTCAATTAGTAGGGAAGTACAAAATCAAAACAATGTGCTCACCTGTTACCATGACTATTATAAAAAACAAAAACAAATGATAACCTGTTGATAAAAAGGCAGAGACATTAGAATTCTTGTGTACTGCTGGTGGGAACGTAAAATGGTATATCTGCTACAGGAAACAATATGGAAGTTCTTCAAAAAATTAAAAATACCATCACCATATATGACCTAACAATCTCACTTTTGGGTATATGTCTAAAAGAATGAATAATGTGTTAAGTTTTCAATAAATTGGCTCTCTGATACAAACAAGTTTAAAGATAACTTTAATTTTACATCTAATATACTCAATAAGAAATAAATAATAATGAAATCTTTATTTGAAATATAGATATCCCCTTTAAAATCCCTTAAAGAACTGCTATTATTTTCATATTAACCAACTGAACAAATACAGTATTTTTATAAAGAGCTTCCTTATTCCACAAAGTTAAAGCAAACTTCCATTTTTGCAGACAACAAAAGAGAAAAGAACAACACTAAAGCTCATTATATACACAACAAAAGGGAAAACCATGGTGACAAAACTGATCATCATTTTATAAAGTCATTACTATAAAAAAATTAAAAATAAAAACAAACAAACAAAATGCCTGGCTTATTACATCTCAGACTGAAAATGAGCTATGGCCCTATTACTCTTTTAGCATTGGGGAATCTGTCTGAATTTATTTTTGCTTTGGTAATTGTAAGCAATACAAGTGTTTATCTAATTGGCTAACTACAGGTTCAGTGAGCCTTGCTTCCTCCAAAATGGTGGTCAGGGACTAATTGTTTATGAAATTATTCTCATACAATAAAATGTATGTGTTTAAAATTAAGGTTAAAATGAATAAATGACTAAATAAATAATAAAATGTAAGGTTCTTAAAGAAAAAAGTCATTCGTGTTAAATTGTGTCTTCCCACTTAGATTGACAAAACTATATAAACAGTATCATAACCAATAAATACTGTAAAATTTTCTTTTTTGCAAGATAATTCTCACAATTAAAGTATTTTCACAAAAGTTTAGGGGAAAAAGAAGCAGGGGAAAATATTTTTATTAGATACAGAAGTATATCTAATATATTAACAAGTGCCTCATACAGATTTCCTATATGAGGCAATTATTAATCAATTTGTTATTTCAGACAAATGACTAAATAATCAGTAACTACAAATGTGACTTATATTTGAAAAAAATGACTTGAAAAAAGAGAGAGGTAGGAGCACTTGAGATGCTTTATGACAAGAGATTGACAGTAACAGCAAGATGTACCAGAGAGATAAAACAAAGAATGCCGGAGATTATAGGATGTATAGCAATATGCCAAGCAGCCTACATTCTGAGCAAAGAAAATGAGATATATGCCTATTTAACAACAGCCCATTTTGAAAAGGGCACTAAGGTTTATACTTCCTTGAGAGTATTTTACAAAACACCAGTGAAGCCATTAATGACCTGTGTCATTCTACTAAATAAAAGCTTTCAGAAGTCTAGTAAAGTATCATTTTAAAAAATATTGACATTACCTAAAGCATAATGCAATAGAATGTAGATGACCTTCATATTTTATCAATTGATTTATATTTGAAAATTAAGAATACAGCATTGCAATTAGTTGAAATCTTATTGATGACAACATATTTGAGTTTATGACATTTTTACAAACAAAACTTCAATTTCTCTTTCACATTCAAGAATAATGGGGAATATCAAATCATTATGTTGTGCACCTGAAACTAATATTGTTAGATATATAAATATAGATATAAGGATAAAGACTAAAGCATATTATGAAAAGCTCCCCAATCTAGATTTTTAATAGATTTTTATCACCACAGTAATTCATCTCATTAATATATATTAATCATTATTTTAAAGTATCTACTTCTCATTGTCAAAATTTTAAGGGAATTGTTTTGTTTTGTTTTTAAGATTTTATTTTTTTATTTGACAGAGATCACAAGTAGGCAGAGAAGCAGGCAGAGCGAGAGGAGGAAGCAGGGTCCCCGCTGAGCAGAGTGCCCCATGCAAGGCTTGACCCAGAACTCTGGGATCATGACCTGAGCCAAAGGCAGAGGCTTTAACCCACTGAGCCACCCAGGCGCTGCAAAATTTTAAAGGAATTGTATCAAGGAAGAAAAATGTTTGGGAAAGTCACTTGGACAACATCTTATTTGACTTCTGATTTAAAGTCAGTTTAAAAAAAAAATCAATAAATCAAGTCAGTTTTTAGCTTTGCAATATTAAATATTTTATTAACCAAATAAAGGTCCCTTTGAAATGATCTCAAAACTATATAATTCAAAATGATTATATGAATTAAGATCCTAAAGTATTATTTCTTTTTTTTTAAAGATTTTATTTATTTGACAGATAAAGATCACAAGTAGGCAGAGAGGCAGGCAGAGGGAGAGGGGGAAGCAGGCTCCCCACAGAGCAGAGAGCCCAATGTGGGGCTTGATCTCAACACTCTTGAGATTATGATCTGAGCGAAAGGCAGAGGCTTAACCCACTAAGCCACCCAGGTGCCCCCATATGCTAGAGTATTATTATGTCACATTGTCAAATGTACTTCTAAAGTAAACTGAAATCTTTGTCAAGAATAATCTGCAAATATGAACATACACACACTGTCAGAAAACAATGCTATAATATAAAGGCTTAATGTTAGGAAGCCTGTGTGGCTCAGTGGGTTGGGCTGCTGCCTTTGGCTCAGGTCATGATCCTAGGGTCCTGGGATTGAGTCCCACATTGGGCTCCTTGCTCAGCAGGGAACCTGCTTCTCTCTTTGCCTCTGCCTGCCACTCTGCCTGCTTGTGTGTGTGCTCTCTCTCTGTCTTCTAGCAAATAAATAAATAAAATCTTAAAAATAAAATAAAATAAAATAAAGGTTTAACATTTATGAAAACAGAGTAAGCACAGTGGTGGTATCATTCAAATATAGTTTGGCATCAAATTGTTAAGCCTGTTACTCTTCTTTTCATAGTAAGAATATACTTTCTACTGATTAGGTAAATTCAGCCATGGAGTAAAGCACTAACTTTAATGTGAGTTCCATTTTTATATTTGATACAAAAATCCATGACAAAAACCACTTTTCTTTTTACATGGATGACAATGTATCTCCTTAAAATAAGTATATTGTAAATAATATTATCCAAAATATTTAATATTTTATCATTTAACTCTTTCATTTAACATCTTACCTAAACTTCAGTTAATAACAATAAGAACAAAGGAGCTTCTTTTAAATAGAGAAAAGAATACCAGGAGCTTAACACTTTCTTTAATACACTTATATAACTTCCTAAATTCTTCTATAACATCATATATATACATATATATACCTATATATATGTGTGTGTGTGTAGCCAAATGACATAAGATATATATAGCCATAGGAGATGGGATAAAGAACCAAAGAAAATAGATACTTTTCCTAATGACAAAAAGTTACCTTTGCATTAATTGGAAAAAAAATTATGTAAAGTTTTAAAAGTAGATGGTGCACTTTTCGTACTCTTTCCCTTTTTCCCTAATGCATGAAAGAATTTAAGATACAGTCTGGTCAGTTAGGCTGGTTTCTAAAGCAAAGATTCAGAGGTGAAACCCGAGTAAGAAATAAGATTCTTGAGTTTCAGGTTAGAACATAACCTAACTGATTATTTCTAGGAGTCGTCAAGATGGTGGAGAAGTAGCAGCTGAGACGACATCATGTAGCAGCAGGAGATCAGCTAGATAGCTTATCTAACCATTGCGAACACCTGCAAATCAAGCAGGAGAATGAAGAGAAGAGCAACAATTCTAGAAACAGAAAATCGACCACTTTCTGAAAGGTAGGACCAGCAGAGAAGTGAATCCAAAGCCACAGGAAGGTAGACCCCAGGGTGAGGGGCCAGCTCCCAGCAAGCGGCGGAGCAACGGAGCACTAAATCAGGACTTTTAAAAGTCTACACCACTGAGGGACGTCACTCCAGAGGCTAAACTGGGGTGAAGCCCATGCCGGGTCAGCGTGACCTCAGCTCCTGCAGGATTAAAGAAGTATCAGGGGTGTCATGAATGTCACAGAGCTCACAGGTATTAGAGCGGGGAAGCTGGCTACAGAGACAGAGCCGAGGAGTGAGCTCTCACCTCAGAGTTACCTTGAACCAGTCGCAGGCTGGATGAGTTCGGAGAGCAGCCAGAGGCCAGGGAGACAGAAGTGATTGAGCAATTTTCGCTGATGGCTCACTGAGGAGTGGGGTCCCGAACTCTCGGCTCCTCTGGGCCGGAGATTGGGAGGCCGCCATTTTCATTCTCATCCTCCAGAACTCTACAGAAAGTGCTCAGGGAACAAAAGCTCCTGAGAGCGAACCTGATTACTGAGCCCGGCCCCTGGTAAGGGCAGTACAATTCCACCTGAGGCAAAGACACTTGAGAATCACTGCAACAGGCCCCTCCCCCAGAAGATCAACAAGAAATCCAACCAAGACTAAGTTCACTTACCAAGGACAACAGCGGAATTCCAGAGGAGGAGAAAGCAAAGCAAGGAATTCATGGCTTTCTCCCCATGATTATTTAGTCTTGCAGTTAAGTTCATTTTTTTTAAATTATTTTTTCTTCTTCTAATTTTTCTTTAACTTTTACCCTTTCCTCTTTTAACATTTTTTAAGTAGTTTGTCTTAACTACTTTCATTAAAAAATAATAATAATAATCTTTTTTGAACCCTCATTATTATAGTCATATTTTATCCTTCATTGTATCTAACTTATTTTTTGTATACACAGGTTTTTTTCTTCTAAAAAATTTGGGGTACAACTTCTTCTAATAGATCAAAATATACCCTAAATCTAGCTCCAGGCTTGTTCTAGTCTCCAGCCCAAGAAAAATCTCTCCACTTTTTTTTTCTTTATTCTCCCAACCAACTTACTTTATCTACTAATTTTTTAGAAATTAAAAAAAAATGTTTTTCATCTTTATAGACATATTCCATCCCTTCATTGTGTTTACCCTTATATATGTTTTTCATTCTTTAAAATTTGGGGAGGTAGTTTCTTCTAAGAGACCAAAATACTCCCAAAATTAAGTGGGTGACCCTGTTCTAGTCACCAGTCTAATATATATATATATATATATATATATATATATATATATATTACTATTATAATTATATATTTATATATAATTTATATTTATTTTAATTTATATATAATTATATATAATTAATTTAATTATATATAATTTATATATAATTATATATCTTATATATAATATAATATATATTTATTTTTTATATTTTTCTTTATTTGTTTTTTTTTTATTTATGTTTTTTTCTGAACTTCTTTACATCTCTTTTCTCCCCCCCACATGATTTGGGGTCTCTTCTGATTTGGTTAAAGTACATTTTCCTGGGGTCTTTGCCACCCTTTTAGTATTTTATTTGCTCCTTCATATATTCTTATCTGGAAAAAATGACAAGGTGGAAAAACTCACCACAAAAAAAAAGAACAAGAGGCAATACCAAAGGCTAGGGACCTAATCAATACAGACATTGGAAATATGTCAGATCTAGAGTTCAGAATGACGATTCTCAAGGTTCTAGCCGGGCTCGAAAAAGGCATGGAAGATATTAGAGAAACTCTCTCGGGAGATATAAAAGCCCTTTCTGGAGAAATAAAAGAACTAAAATCTAACCAAATTGAAATAAAAAAGCTATTAATGAGGTGCAATAAAAAATGGAGGCTCTCACTGCTAGGATAAATGAGGCAGAAGAAAGAGATAGTGATATAGAAGACCAAATGACAGAGAATAAAGAAACTGAGCAAAAGAGAGACAAACAAATACTGGACCATGAGGGGAGAATTTGAAAGATAAGTGACACCATAAGACAAAACAATATTAGAATAATTGGGATTCCAGAAGAAGAAAGAGAGAGGGGAACTGAAGGTATATTGGAGATAATTATTGTAGAGAACTTCCCTAATATGACAAAGGGAACAAGCATCAAAATCCCAGAGGTGCAGAGAACCCTCCTCAAAATCAACAAGAATAGGTCCCTGTCACCTAATAGTAAAATTTACAAGTCTTAGTGACAAAGAGAAAATCCTGAAAGCAGCACAGGAAAGAAGTCTGTAACATACAATGGTAAAAATATTAGATTGGCAGCAGACTTATCCACAGAGACCTGTCAGGCCAGAAAGAGCTGACATGATATATTCAGAGCACTAAATGAGAAAAACATGCAGCCAAGAATACTATATCCAGCTAGGCTATCACTGAAAATAGAAGGAGAGATAAAAAGCTTCCAGGACAAACAAAAACTGAAAGAACTTGCAAACACCAAACCAGCTCTACAGGAAATATTGAAAGGGGTCCTCTAAGCAAAGAGAGAGCCTAAAAGTAGTAGATCAGAAAGGAACAGAAACAATATACAGTAACAGTCACCTTACAGGCAATACAATGACACGAAACTCATATCTCTCAATAGTTGCCCTGAATGTTAATGGGTTAAAAGCCCCAATCAAAAGACACAGGGTATCAGATTGGATAAAAAACAAAACCCATCAATAAGCTGCCTACAAGAAACTCATTTTAGACCTGAAGACACCTCCAGATTTAAAGTGAGGGGGTAGAAAAAAATTTACCATGCTAATGGACATCAGAAGAAGGCTGGGGTGGCAATCCTTATATTAGATCAATTAGACTTTAAGTCAAAGACTATAAAAAGAGATGAGGAAAGACACTATATAGTACTGAAAGGGTCTGTACAATAAGAAGATCTAACAATTTTAAATATCTATGCCCCTAACATGGGAACGGCCAACTATATAAACCAATTAATAACAAAATCAAAGAAACACATCAACAATTATACAATAATAGTAGGGGACTTTAACACTCCCCTCACTGAAATGGACAGATCATCCAAGCAAAAGATCAACAAGGAAATAAAGGCCTTAAATGACACACTGGACCAGATGGGCATCACAGATATATTCAGAACATTTCATCCCAAAGCAACAGAATACACATACTTCTCTAGTGCACATGGAACATTCTCAGGAATAGATCACATCCTGGGTCATAAATCAGGTCTCAACCAGTATCAAAAGATTGGGATCATTCCCTGCACATTTTCAGACCACAATGCTCTGAAGCTAGAACTCAATCACAAGAGGAAATTTGGAAATAATCCAAATACATGGAGACTAAACAGCATCCTTCTAAAGATTGAATGGGTCAACCAGGAAATTAAAGAAGAACTGAAAAAATTCATGGAAACAAATGATAAGGAAAACACAACAGTTCAAAATCACATAGCAAAGGCAGTCCTGAGAGGAAAATATATAGCGGTTAAAGCCTTTCTCAAGAAACAAGAAAGGTCTCAAATACACAACCTAACCTACACCTAAAGGAGCTAGATAAGGAACAACAAAGAAAGCCTAAACCCAGCAGGAGAAGAGAAATATTAAAGGTCAGAGCAGAAATCAATGAAGTAGAAAAAAAAAAAAAAAAAACCCAATAGAACAAATCAACAAAACTAGGAGCTGTTTCTTTGAAATAATTAATAAGACTGATAAACCCCTGGCCAGCCTTATCAAAAAGAAAAGAGAAAGAACCCAAATAAATAAAATCATGAATGAAAGAGGAGAGATCACAACCGACACCAAAGAAATACAACCAATTATAAGAACATATTATGAACAACTCTATGCCAACAAATTTGATAATCTGGAAGAAATGGATGCATTCCTAGAGACATATAAACTACCACAATTGAACCAGGAAGAAATAGAAAACCTGAACAGACCTATAACCAGTAAGGAGATTGAAACAGTCATTAAAAATTTCCAAACAAACAAAAGTGCAGGGCCAGACGGCTTCCCAGGGTAATTCTACCAAACATTTAAAGAAGAATTAATACCTATTCTGAAACTGTTCCAAAAAATAGAAATGGAAGGACAACTTCCAAACTCATTTTATGAGGCCAGAATCACCTTGATCCCAAAACCAGACATGGATCCCATCAAAAAAGAGAATTAAAGACCAATATCCTTAATGAACACAGATGTGAAAATTATCACCAGAATACTAGCCAATAGGATTCAACAATACATTAAAAGGATTATTCGCCATGACCAATTGGGATTTATTCCAGGGCTGGAAGGTTGGTTCAACATCTGCAAATCAATCAATGTGATACAATACATTAATAAAAGAAAGAGCAAGAACCATATGATACTCTCAATAGATGCTGAAAAAGCATTTGATAAAGTACAGCATCCCTTCCTGATAAAAACTCTTTAAAGTGTAGGGATAGAGGGCACATACCTCAATATTATCAAAGCCATCTATGAAAAAAACACCGCAAATATCATTCTCAATAGAGAAAAACTGAAAGCTTTTCCGCTAAGGTCAGGAACACGACAGGGATGTCCATTATCACCAGTGCTATTCAACATAGTATAAGAAGTCCTAGCCTCACCAATCAGACAACAAAAAGAAACCAGAGGCATCCAAATCAGCAAAGAAGAAGTCAAACTATCACTCTTTGCAGATGATATGATACTATATGTGGAAAACCCAAAAGGCTCCACTCCAAAACTGCTAGAACTTGTACAGGAATTCAGTAAAGTGTCAGGATATAAAATCAATGCACAGAAATCAATTGCATTTCTCTACACCAACAAGAAGACAGAAGAAAGAGAATTTAAGGAGTGAATCCCATTTATAGTTGCACCCCAAACCATAAGATACCTAGGGATAAACCTAACCTAAGAGGCTATAAGTATCTAAGTATCTATACTCAGAACACCTAAGTTTCTATACTCAGAAAACTATCAAGTACTCATAAAAAAAATTGAGGAAGACACAAAGAAATGGAAAAACATTCCATGCTCCTGGATTGGAAAAACAAATTTTGTGAAAATGTCTATGCTACCTAAAGCAATCTACACATTTAATGCAATCCCAATCAAAATAGGATTTGATTTTTTTTTTCAAAGAAATGGAACAAATAATCCTAAAATTTGTATGGAACCAGAAAAGACTTCGAATAGCCAAAGGAATATTGAAAAAGAGAGTCAAAGTTGGGGGCATCACAATTCCAGACTTCAAGCTCTATTACAAAGCTGTCATCATCAAGACAGTATGGTACTGGCACAGGAATAGACATAGATCAATGGAACAGAATAGAAAGCCCAGAATTAGACCCTCAACTCTATGGTCAACTAATCTTTGACAAAGCAGAAAAGAATGTCCAATTGAAAAAGACAGCCTTTTCAAAAAATTGTGTTGGGAAAATTGAACAGCCACATGCAGAAAAATGAAATTGGACCATTGCCTTACACCACATATGAAAATAGACTCAAAATGGATGAAGGACCTCAATGTGAGAAAGGAATCCATCAAAATCCTTGAGGAGAACACAGGCAGCAACTTCTTCGATCTTAGCCGCAGCAACCTGTTCCTGGGAACATCACCAAAGGCAAGGGAAGCAAGGGCAAAAATGAACTATAGGGATTTCGTCAAGATCAAAAGCTTTTGCACAGCAAAGGAAACAGTTAACAATACCAAAAGACAACTGACAGAATGGGAGATGATATTTGCAAACGACATATCAGATAAAGGGCTAGTGTCCAAAATCTATAAACTCAACACCCAAAGAACAAATAATCCAATCAAGAAATGGGCAGAAGACATGAACAGACATTTCTGCAAAGAAGACATCCAGATGGCCAACAGACACATGAAAAAGTGCTCCACATCACTCGGCATCAGGGAAATAGAAATCAAAACCACAATGAGATACCACCTCACGCCAGTCAGAATGGCTAATATTAACAAGTCAGGATATGACAGATGTTGTTGAGGATGCAGAGAAAGGGGAACCCTCCTACACTGTTGGTGGGAATGCAAGCTGGTGCAACCACTCCCAAAAACAGCATGGAGGTTCCTCAAGAAGCTGAAAATAGAGCTACTCTATGACCCAGCAATGGCACTACTGGGCATCTACCCTAAAGATACAAACATAGTGACCCGAAGGGGCATGTGCACCTGAATGTTTATAGCAGCAATGTCCACAATAGCCAAACTATGGAAAGAACCTAGATGTCCATCAACAGATGAATGGATAAAGAAGATGTGGTATATATATACAATGGAATACTATACAGCCATCAAAAGAAATGAAATCTTGCCATGTGCAATGACATGGATGGAATTAGAGGGTATTAAGCTTAGCAAAATAAGTCAATCAGAGAAAAACAACTATCATATGATCTCCCTGATATGAGAAAGTGGAGATGCAACATGAGGGATTAAGGGGGTAGGAAAAGAATAAATGAAGCAAGATGGGATTGGGAGGGAGAAAAACCATAAGTGACTCTTAATCTCACAAAACAAACTGAGGGTTGCTGGGGGGAGGGAGGTTGGGAGAAGGGGTGTGGGGTTATGGACATCGGGGAGGGTATGTGATATGGTGAGTGCTGTGAAGTGTGTAAATCTGGCGATTCACAGACCTATACCCCTGGGGATAAAAATACATTATATGTTTATAAAAATATAAAAAAATAATAAAAAAGAACATAACCTAACTTATCTTAAATGATCCTGAAATTAGTATCTTGAAATAGAGTATATATGATCTGTGTGTATATACACACATATATGTATACATATACAGGATGTGTGCCTGTGTATACACACACACATACACACAGACACACACAATACACAGGCCTGAACATAAGGATCATCAAATGCTAATGGCTATTTCCAGATGGTAGAGATTTTTTTAAACATTTCATCTTTTGAGCTTTAGTTGTTGCCTGTTTTTTCTTTTAATAAAAATGACTTACTTTTCCTAAAAGAAAAGAAAGAATGTCATTATTTTTCAAAATTAAAGGAAATAATATATAATCCATGGCATGCCTGGTAGAAAGAGGCAGCAGTGCAGCACACATCACAACCTAGGGATGCGGATGGAATGGAAAGAGATGGCAGGGAACTGAGAAGCCTAGAGGGACCCTGCTTCTCTGCAGCCAAGCTTACTCCTAGGGCCAGCGTACCCCATGGTTCTGTACTGCTCACGATTCTCCTCCAGAGCATCTTGAGAAACCGAGTCCTCTCAAAACAGGACTCGCTACTAGCCAGTCTGCTTTCTTTGTCTTGGCCTTTAACTACCTCTCATTGCCTGCCATGCCGTAACTGCCCTCATGAACGGAGCCATGCGACAGGGGGGCATCTACAATGATGGAAGTGTGTGGGCGATGCAAGGTAACTCAGTAGCTCAGTAGATACACACCAAACTGGGCGGGGAACTGAAATGGAAGAAAATGTTTAGATGAAAGATAATTATAATTACTGAATCTAAAAGAGATAAAAGTTAGAAATGTAAAGTATAATTTCCATGATTTAAAATTCAACAGGAAACTGAATGAAGGGCGCTCCTCAGTATTAAAAACTACATTCATTCGTTGAAATATTTAATGGGAAAAATATGACAATAAAGAATAAAAACATAAAAATTACTTATAAAAAGAATGCCTGTTGGAGAGAAGAGCAAAGGACATCATACAAAAATAATAGGAGACACCAAGAAAAGAATGCACAGATCGTAAAAATATTTAACCATATAAATGACAGAAGTAATAACCTTATCTAAAAAGTAAAACGTCTTTTTTTTTTTTTTTTTAATGTGAAGCCAGCTAAATAATATCCCAATTTGAACTGTGGTTTTTCATGAAAGACATTATCTCACCACTCATCCCAAGCTCCTGGCAGGATTAATTAACTGAAAAGGGAGAAAGAGCTACAGCTAGAACTAGAGAGAGAAAGGAAGAAAGAAGAAAATTTCTTCTTTCTTATAGTCAAAAAAGACCATGAATATTTAGTAAGAAGATGTTAAAGTTATAGATAAAAGAAAAATGTCCTTGCATTCCAATTGGAAAAACAGTTGCTTAAAAAAGGAATGAGAACCAGAGTGACATCATATTTCTTATTTGTAAAATCATTATTTCTTACATAGTGTAAAACAGAACACCAGAAAGCAATGAAAACACCTCAAAGAGCTCTGGAATAAGAAGCCAAAAATCAGGAATTCTATTTTTGTCAAGACATCACTTCAGATAAAGGCAAATAAAAGTTGTTGGTTTTTTTTCATGCAAAATCTCAGAAATTACATACAGCTTATGAGAATACACCTGAAGGAAGTACATCAATCTAATAAAAATTAAATCAAAGCAATGACCTGCAGAGAGTAGAGGAAGAAATGTATGAGAAAGGTTTTTCTAATAATTTATACTTCAAACGAGAATCGAGATTTGCTGTTTTAAAGAAGCAAAAATTAAATTAGCATAAAACAGGTTAAACTGTTTATCAGACAGAATTCCGAAGTTGAGAAAACCTCATCAATATCAAAACTGATTTTGAGAATCAGACTGATGATGCCTTTATAAATTGTTCCAATATTCAGTTTATAAAACAAACAATTGAAGTCCTACACCATTGATATGAGTGTTAGGCTCTGTTCAAATTAGCATTTAGTATTTCAAATCTTGGACTAAGATATAAATTGGTATATTTAGTCACTCTGTTTTCCACGGAATTTTAGCTGAAACTTATTTGGTACCACAAGCACACCCTTGTTGTTTATGGCCAGCAACTTCACTGACTGGTTGATGCACATGTTGTAAAATTCTCTAATGACTAATATTTTTTCAAAAGATTGATTTATTTGAGGGGTGATGGGCAGAGAGAGAGGGAGAGAAGCAGACTCCCCACTGAGGGCGGGGGTCAGGGGCGGGGCTTGATCTCAAGACCCTGGGATCACAACCAATCTCTCCCCTGCCCTTCCCCCTCCCCCCTCCTTTTCAACAGTCGTTCTTCACGCAGGAAATTCATTAAGGGAAACTGAGAGCTTTCATACTTGATTTCTAGTATAGAGGCTGTTTTTTGTTTCTTTGTTTAGTTTCAATTGGTTGACTCGCTTGTTGACGTTCATCCATGATGTTATTCTAACATATTTTCTTTTATAAACGGATCCTAAAAAGGTACATTTTTATTGGATCGATATTCCTAAGGCAATTTTGTGAATATGAGCTGAGGAAAATACTAAAGGTAGATTTAAGAATTCACTTGTAATTTAGTGGTACTAAATACTTTTCAAAATTACAGGCTAACAAAATAAATCCTAAATAGGAACTGTGGTTTTACTATAGGAGATAACATCCCAATACTAATTTAAGCTTGATTTTAAAAAGCAGGGAATTTTCATAGGATAAATCAACATGATATGGGGGGGTAAAAATGTAACTACAACAACAGTTGTACAGTTTTTCTTTAACATTTAAATAATCACTATTATCTGACTACCTTCAGCATCTTGTTATTTTAAAAACAATTAAATTTCATAATTTAAACCACATATCTTACCAAAAAAATCACTAATAGATTAATAAAGACACTTCTCCACGCATTTTATTTACTTTCAAATACTATATTTCCTTAAATTATTATCAATCAGTACAGAAATCTTTTGTTCTATTCTGTAATAGCACCAGGCTACACAAATTTGTGTGCATTACTATTTTTTAGCACTGACGTTATTAACCTGTCTCAACTGTTTGCCAATTTTCTATTTATAAATTTGGCTTCTTTTACTCTTAGCATGTTGAGACAGTGTAAGCAAAATTACTTCGCAACACCTGGCTTAGAATATTTAGCTCATGAGAAATTCAGTCCCCAAATTATAATAATTTAGAGTTTTTTTATCATTGCCATTGTGTAAAAACAAAGCCACCTGAGAGTGTTTTCATGACCGTAGGTTTACTAAGAAAAGTTTATTGATTACATAAATATATGTAATTCTCCAGTGAATGGTGCCATTTCTGTTTGCAAGTCCAAGTTGGCAAAAGATTATTTGAAAAGTAAATCGTTGTCGAGAGCCCTTGAGCTCCAGATCTGCTTTATACACACTGGTTTTTAAAGTAATAGCTAAAATAGCATCACCACTCTATAGAAATCAGCTGGCTTAAGTATCTACTAAAGGTTGAGAAATTAATCTATTTAATGTTGGTGTTAGTTTCTACTTTCAAATATAAAGGTAGTTTCTCAGAAATCAGGTCACAAGTTGTTTTTAATTCTACTGTTTCCCTAATAGTGGTGCATATAATTGTTTGTCAAAAGAGAAAATATTTTGAAGTTTTGCACCAGATTTTTAACAACCCTGAAACTCATTCTAATATTTTGTACAAGAATCTGAAATGTACTAATTATAGCACAAGCTAAATAAAGAAGTGTGTTAATTAACAAAGATAAATGTGTAGACCTCTCAAAAGGAGGGAAGGAGAAAAAATCTGCCATAGCAGCCAAGAAGTTCATGGGTCTTCTTATTCTCCAGCAAAATATTAATAAATCATGGTCCCACACAGTTTCTAGAATTTAGCTTAAATTTTCATGTGAAACTATCTCATCTGTTCAATCCAAAATATGGATTGGTTCCTCTAAGATCAAGCATGTAATTGGCCCAGTTGGTTATGCCAAGGAGACAAGACACCATGGCTAAAGCAATTTCTCTAAGAACAATGAGGATGACCAGCAAACAGTAGGTATTTTAACCTTCCAGCATACATGTTTTCCCTTCTCAGATACATTTCTAAAAATTTGTTCACATAACATGTTTCAAATATCACAAGTACAAATAATAAACATGCACTCTCTTCCCATCAAGAGACACAAAGCCTCTCCACTCTATTAAAACAGGAGGGGATGGACAAAAGACACAAGTTCTCTTCAGTTGGAGGGTTTAATTACTAATATTTATATTCACTGGTTGGATTTTATCATTTTATCATTTTTTTCATTTTGTTTCCGTTTCTTTTAATTGTGTTCTTCAGTTCCTTCTTCTTTTGAAGTAACCAAACATTTTTATATGATTTTAATTTATTTTTATCTTTGGCATTATTTTATTTTATTTTTATTTTTTAGTAGTTACTGTAGAGAAAGGTTTCTCAACCCTGGCATTAGTGACATTTGGGCCATTGTGGGGATTGTCTTGAGCATTGTAGGAAAATAAACAACATCCCTAACCTCTGTCCATTTTGATGTTAGTAACACACCCTCCTACAATTGGGACAGTAAAAAGGTCTCCAGGCCTTCCCAAATGTCCTGTTATTAAGACCACTACTCGAGAAAGTACAAAATATGCCTTTAACTATTCACAGACTACTTAGAGTTAAGATAAAACACCACCATTTTCTTTTTTTGTTAGAGTTGTCAAACGCAACAATAGCATGTTGTAATCCTGCAATAAGTTATAATTTTGCTTATATTCCACAGTAAAATTTTGTATCTTTTAGTTACATTCCATAATAAATTTTAAGTTTTTTGCTTTGGACAATTACGTATTTTTATAAAAGAATAAAAGGATTTAAAAACTAATTATAAGCCAAATATTTTCAATTTCTGATGTACTTTCTTTCTCTCCAACCTGAGTTTCTATGTGGTTTTATATTCTTTCAGCTTGAAGAACTTCTGTTAACATTTCTGGTAATGCAGAACGGCTGGAGATAAATTTTCTTAGATTTTATTGTTGGAAAATACCCTTATTTGATGGTATTCTTGAGGAATATTTTTTCCTGAATATAAATACTGGTGTGAGAGTTATTTTTATTTTCTTTCAATGTTTTCAATGTTTTTCATTGTTTTCTTTCAGTCATTGTTTCTGATGAGTATTCAGCAATCAATTTAATCCTTTTGTAAGATAACATCCTTTATCTTTTCCTGTTTTAAACGTTTTCTATTTATATTTGCATTTCAACCAAATGTGTTTAGATGTCATCGTCTATGTATTTGGTGTTTGCTAAATAAACACCTCAAATACCATTGGAGTTGTTTTTCTCTTAGCCACTTGAAGTCTATCCCATACAGGCCCCAGATGCATGATTTAGGGTTAGTGTGACCCACATGCATGGTTGAGGAGTTAGTTTATACACAGGACTGAGGCCTGCCTTACTTGGATCTCTCATTTCATAGATACTGTCCCTCATTTTCTATCATTTGTGATTGACCTAAGCCATGTCCTATAGATCTTCAAAACACCAGGATTATAAGTTTCCTATCAGAGATTTAACTGCTCAGCTTGGGCAAACTAGGGCTTGTAAGGCTAGACACACTGAAAGTGTGAAAATCCCCCAGGAACTGCTCTTCTATATGCTACTCCCAATTCAGTTTCTCACTTTATTCACCCTACATTGCCGTCAAGTAGTCCCCTGCATCCTCCGGATTTTGTAGTTATTTTCTCTGGGAGGTTTGGTAGGACCGAAGTGGGGCTAATGTTGTAGGATTTCTCGGGCTTTAGTGTCGTCTGTTCTCAGTCACGACACTTTGAAGAATGAAGAGGTAAACCAGATGAAAAGTGGTGGGCAGCAAAACAAATTTTACTGAACAATAGTATAATGCTCTGGGAGAGGGAGGGGGCCCCAAAGGGGTTTTATGAGCTCTTTTGCAGAACTATCTTAAGCTATCAAAGTATGCTGAGTCCTGCCAACCAGGGTTTTGGTCATGTCTGTCCATTAGGTTAATGTCCTCATGGTCATTTTTGCTGACATCTGAGGGCTCATGTCTTAACTGCCCATGCCCATGATAGGGAAAAATACCTTGTGGTTAATTGTCTTATTTTAGGATGTTTCGCAGAAGTCATTTCAGCAAAGGCTGTAAAGCAAAATGCTAGTGTGGTCCCATCTAAGTTGCAAAGCAGGGTATTAGAGCTGTTTTATCTTGGCTGTCCTGATTCCATATTTTCTTGTTGGGAACCCTGGCCCTGACTACCTAACTGTCCAAATAACTCCTAACAATGGTGACCCCTATTTAAATAGAAAAACAAAATAAGTGTTTGCTAAGATATTTATTCATGCTTATTATGGTAGAATAGCAAATAAGCATTAAAAGATTTTCACTCCTTTTATTAATATTCAGGGAGTTTGTCTTGTTAATATGTACCTGTTGGAAGGATTTGAGGAGAGAAAGAGAAAGAGAAGTGGGGGGTGGTACTGAAGTGGGAAACAAGGGCGGAAGGAAATGTAGATACAATGATCCATCCTTATAACCTGCACCCTAGTGACACACTTGAGACAGGCAGAGAAGTGTTCCTCCAGGAATCTCCCCACTGTCTTGATGTTAATGCTTTGCTATAGGGAAAAAAAAACAGCCTTAGCTTGACAATAGCAAGGCCTCCAAGGATCCTGGGAGTCTTCTTCAGCATATGAAAATCCTTTTGGAACCTCCTTTTATCTTTACTTACCCCAACCCCAAAGGATATAATCAGTTGCTCCTCATAATTCCAAGGCGACAGCAGTTCTTTCTCCCCACAGGTTCTGCTCTCATGCTTTAATAAAATCACCTTTTTGCATCAAAGAAAGGCCATTCAAGAATTCTTTCTTAACCATTGGCTCTGGACCCCAACAACATTACAAAAAACACATTGATAGGAGAGTTGAAGGAAAAAAAAGTATTAAAGCATTATGATATGTGTATGTGTGTTAGATATTATAAATATGCATATATAATACATAGAAATAGACATAAAATGTTATATCACTAACAAAATCTAAGGTATCCAACTCTAAATAAAACAAATGACAAAAATGATTTGGTTGAATAAAGGTATAAATATTACAGTTGTTCATATGACTTACTCATCATTTATGCAGTTTCCAAGTAGCACTATTAAGATTACACATAAAATATTTCAGCATAATTTCTAGTAAACCTTTGTTTAAAACCACTAAGCCATACAGAATATATAACATATTAGAGTTATTCATACAAATGCTGACAACTCAGAATGTAAAAAAAGAAAAAAAAATTGAAGAATTTAATACTCTCTAACAGAAAAATATACTCTATCCAAAATCTAAATAGCCCATTAGAATAGACAAGTACTCAGACCTTAGTCTTGGGCAGCAAGTTATAATTTAGTTTATGGCTGACTTTCTTGTCTCACCATTTCGGTTCAGGGCACTTCTGATTCAGTGACACAAGTTATAAGCCAAAAAGCCAATACACCTATTCTGCTCTATCACCAGTCCATAAGGGGTAGGAGCAAGGCTTCTGATTACACAGATTCCAGAAAAAATATCAATGCAAGGCAAAACTTAGATGTAAACATGTTTAATAGAATTATACTGGCATCTGCTATAAACCAAATTTGCCCACCATTATATATATTAATCTAACACCTAGAGCAAGACCCCTTGCATGTTTAGATGACAGCAAAGTAAAACAAATTAAATTGTAATAGACAGAATTGTTAAGTTTAAGAATCACAGTTAAAATACAAGTGTATTTAGAAAATAGGCTTAACTTTTACATTGTTTTCCAGAAAGATTCCTTCATAAACTCATTTATTTGAGTTTAAGCACCATAAATATTTTCCTTCTTAAAATGGGTAGTAACTCCGGGGCACCTGGGTGGCTCAGTCATTAAACATCTGCCTTTGGCTTACGTTATGATCCCAGGGCCCTGGGATGGAGCCCTACATCGGGCTCCCTGCTCAGCAGGAAGCTTGTTTCTCCCTCTCACTCTCCCTGCTTGGGTTCCCTCTCTCAGTGTCTCTCTCTCTGTCATATAAATAAATAAAATATTTTAAAAAATAAAAATAAAATGCATAGTAATTAAAGAAAGTTTTTACTTGCTGTGTATTTAGAAGACTTTGGGAAGTGCTCCTTTATTAAAGTTGAAATAAGAAGCCATGCTGCAACTGCTTAATTGTCTTTTTGACACTAGTTGTGGTGTTTCCTAATGGTTGTATGTGCCCCACTGTTTGTGTGCACTTGTATATCTGTGTCAGAGCAAGCAAAAGAATCAGAGCAAGAAAGTGAGTGAGAGGATGTATTTCTGTGCAAAGGATAGCTAGGAGTGTTTCTCACCCTTCTATGAACTGCGAACCTCTGCCAGTATCTGTATAAATTAGTTTTTTCAGTATTTAACCATACCCTTATATACAAAGGTTTCATGGCCCTGAGTTCCTGCAAGAGTTCAAATGCTGATTTTTGAGTGAAGGCTAAAGTAAAACAATGAAGATATTACTGCCAAAGTTGCCGATACTGCCAAAACTTTTATTTCTAGGAATTCAGTTCTTACACTAAATATTCAGATAATTAGATGGAATTTTTATGATAATCTACCTAGAATAAAAGACAGTATCAAGAAAGGAAGCAAGAGTAGGTCTTGTGAATGGAGATGAAACCCTTGATAAGAAAGTTGCCTAGTGATAGTTTTTCTAACTCCTAACCAGCATATTTATTTATTTATTTTACTTAGAACTTGCAAGATGACTGAAAATGTTAAGATGTACATAGCTACATACTAGTAAAATTACATTGGCAAATGGTTTAGCACTGCAATAATATTTGTTTGACAAATATTGGACATTGTATTTTAACACAACTTGACTGTATGTGGGATATTTACATTTAAGATCACTTTAGCGCTTTCTGCCTCTTTTAAATGATGTGTAATCAAGACAAGAAAAAAAATTAGTAAGACCACATTGTCTCATAAGAGTTCAATACTACATTGAAATATAATGTTTCATTTTGCTTCAAGTGCTTAGCCACAAAATTCGAACTTGACAGAATATAAATGAGGTGATGTTTTATGCTGATCAAACTGTTTGACTATTCCAAACCTACCTTGTGTAATTTAAACCTCATGGATGATAAGTCTGCAGCATTAGAGCATATTAGTACTAATCAATTACATCCAAATTTATAATTCTAGCACTTTGGTCCCTCTCAAATCTAATTGTTTAGTCAACAGAGCTAACTGTATTTTAAGAACAATCCAAATGTAATGTGTCCAAAATCAAATTCTTACATCACCTACAAAACATCCTCCTGCCTCAGTCATCCCTATTTCTTTAAATATTATTAAATTTCATTAAATATCACCACAACACCTTTACAGACCATTCAGGCTCTTCCTCTAAAATACAGTTAGTGAACGGTTTGTCACCATCTTCATTGCTACTATCCTGACACAGACAAACACCCTATTTTCTGGATTCTTCTGTTCTGACTGATCTCCATACTTCCTAGCCTCTTCTCAACACAGGAGCCAGAATGATCCCTTCCAATGTAGACTGGCTAGATCCTGTCACCCCTCTCCTCAATACCCAAAGAGACTTTTCATTTCATTGGTTTACCTTCAAGCCGCTAACCACGTGCTGTAGGACTTCTGTGATCTTTGCCTGTAACTTCCATGACCTCAATTCCCAAGCACTCTCCCTCCTTGTTTTCATCTTGAGCCACTGATCTACCTCTTCGCTGTTCCTTGAATTCACCGATGGTTCTTCCTCCGTCCTCAGCTCGTGGCAGCTGCCGTTTTCTCTGAGAAGGAAGTAGTTTGCTGTCGTTGGTCGTCATATATCATTTGTCTTCATGGCTCCTACCAGTCCTTAGATTTCTAACCTTCCTTTATCTTAGTGTATAGCACTCACCGTCACCTGAAAAATTATATATCTGCACATATTGTATGTCTCTTCCCACTAGAACATAAGGTCTCAGAGAGAAGAGACCTTTTTTTTCAGTGTTTTATTCTAAGTGCATGAAGAAGCGGGAGGCACTCCATACTATATGCTCAAAAAATGTTTGCCTGAAAACTAATCTTTTTTTATCAGCATAAAAACATGTCATGTATTTCCCAAGATAAATTAACCTTCTAGGTCTTCTAATTACTGCCTAATTCATTTTCTTCAGTTGGAAATAAAATTTCTAAAATATTGGTTACTATCTCTATTTCCTTATATTTTATACTCCTCTCAACCAGGTTTTGAGCATGGATTACCGTATGATCAAATAAAATAACCAATCATCAAATTTCATCATACTGAGCCTATAAGCATTGTTTGATAATGTTGATTACATGTTCTTTCTCACTTTGTCTCTAGGACCACACTATTTCTTAATTTGCTGCCCATATACTGGCCAGTTCTCAATCTCTTTTACTGGTTGTTTATTCTCTTTCTGATGTGTAGGTACTGAAGTAAACTAGTGCTTCATTTTCATTCATCTCCCTCTCACTTTCTCTCTAAATATACACACACAGTTCTCTCTCTTTCTCTCTTCTTGTTTTACTTTAAAAGATTGTATTTATTTATTTGACAGAGAGAGAGAGAAAGAGTGCACAAGCAGGAAGCAATAGGCTGGGGGAGAAACTGGTTCCTTACTGAGCAGGGAGCCTGATGTGGGACTCCATCCCAGGACTCTGGGATCATGACCTGAGCCAAAGGCAGATGCTTAACTGACTGAGCCACCCAGGTGCCCTCTCTCTCTTTTCTTAAGTAATATCTCATGTCTTTAGAAATTACCTTACAAAGATTCCAAGATTTAAATCCTTAATTTCTCTTTTGAACTCCAGATTTGTATACCTGTCTATACCTTATCTCCACTCATATGCCTAAAGATTAAAATGGTATCACATTTAAAGTTTAGTTCTTTTTCCCCCAATCATGATATGCCACAAGTAATCCCATTCTCAATACAGAGTATCAATGTCCTCCTAGCTATCCAGGCTGTAACTTTAGGCTTATCTTTAACATCTTAGATACTTCCCTAGCCTAACACTTCTCACCTCCATCTATAACACCACCTTAGCCAAGACACCACCATCTCTAATCTGCCCTAGGTTTTTTGTCTTGTTTTGTTGTTTTGTTGTTGTTGTTTTTTAAGATTTTATTTATTTATTTGACAGATGGAGATCACAAGTAGGCAGAGAGGCAGGCAGAGAGAGAGGAGGAAGCAGGCTCCCTGCTGAGCAGAGAGCCTGATGTGGGGCTCGATCCCAGGACCCTGGGATCATGCCTTAGCTGAAGGCAGAGGCTTTAACCCACTGAGCCACTCAGGCGCCCCTGCCCTAGGTTATTAACATGCTACCTGACCTTTCTTTTCTTCTCTTGCTCTCTCCTAGATAAATCTCCACATAGTGCTGGAAGAATTATTTTAAAACAGAAATAAGATCATGTGACATTCAGACTCTCCAGCATTTCAGTGATTCTGGCTAACGTACAATCGCACGCCACACACACAGTGTGTTTTGCCCCACTGGCCTTCCTGCCTGCCTTGAGTGGAAAGCATGTGCTCTCATCAGTGCACGAGTCTTGATCCTCCTGCTCACGTATTCTTTGCTAACTGATCTTCCTCTAGACTTCAAGCGGCATGCTCCCTCGCTGCCTACATGCATCTGCCTATATCCTAAAGAAGTCCACCTTTCACGCAGTATGCAATAGGTGTTTCTTCCCTTCTCTGCCCGTATTGCTGCACAGATAATTACATATCTAGTAATTTATTTTCCATTTCTGTAACTAGAATACCAGTGAAAGGACCACAAAAGTCTGCATAGCACATAGTGAAACCTCAATAAATATTGTTTAAATGAGGAAAGGAATGAAAGGATGGATGACTCAAAAGATACACCTTAGACAAAAACGAAGAGCAAATGGTTAAATCACTTTCAAAATATCATGTATCTCCCAGAAAACAGCACATCTACTTTCAGTATGATGCATGTGTTGCTTCACAATAGTATGTGCTTCTCATGTTTGTGTATATAAATATATAAACACTCTCTCTCTCTCTGTGTGTATATAGATATAAAATTTCCTCATGACTTCTGGTGATGGAGGGAGGTGAGAGAAAGAAAGGAAGAAATTAAATATGTTTTACACTTATTCTAACAAGAACATTTAATATTAATTTTTTATGTTTTTTAAGATTTTATTTATTTATTTGACAGATAGAGATCACAGAGAAGCAGGTAGAGAGAGAGAGGAAGGGAAGCATACTCCTTGCTGAGCAGAGGGCCTAAGGCGGGGCTTGATCCCAGGACCCTGAGACCATGACCTGAGCCAAAGGCAGATGCTTAACCCACTGAGCCACCCAGGCACCCCAGAACATTTAATTTTTAGATTTTAGTCTCAAATTTCTAAGTAAAGATTATTTTTCTTACAGATCACTTCTGTTCTTATTTAAATATAAATTATACCAGCCAAATGAATAGGGCATATTTTAATCAAGAGGATGTGACATAGAGTAGTAGAGTAAAATACAGTAACCCAGAAAAAAATTAATCTGTTTATTAGAAAATTTCTTTTCTATACATTATGTAAGGGGAGTGTTTGAAAGATGACGCACTTCATTGCCGTTCATTGAGTACTTTGCAGAAAATGTAAGAAGCAAAGTAGAACATTAGGTTGTAAGTCAGAAAATAGTGACTAGCTCAAACTGAGTCACTAATTACTTTTGTGACCTATGGCGAGCCACTTAACCTCCTGGATCTCCGTTTTCTTATCTATAATATGAAAGTGTTGGATTCAATTATCTCTAAAATTCATTCCATGTCTGAGATTCTCTAATAATTTGAAAAAAAAAGCCTCCGGGGATTCAAAGTGATAAATGCTATCACTATCTATTAAAAAGAAAAATATGAATTTATCAAATTGGTTGAGTTAACTTTAGACCTTAGTCAAGCTAAAAGTCTGAATAAATTGAATAGATACCTCGACTAAGAACCAATTTAGTTAGATAAGCATCAGTCCAATTTTAAATTATATGATGCCGTGATAACTAATAATAATAATAATAATAATAATAAAAGAATATAAGACTTGATCCTCACTAAGTGATTTCATTATGAAATGATTAAGAAATCATCTTCTGGGCTAAACTGGCCTTGAATGTAAAATTTATAGATGATATTCCTATAATATTCTTTCCTTCATCTTGTATTAATAATCTTGAAAATATAAATTGAGAATTGCTTTTCTGTAATGTCCTCCAGTTCTAGCATCAACCCCTTCTCTTTCAGAATCTCTAGCTTTTTCTCACCATATCACTACCCTAACAGAATAAACATCCTATTCATTTTACTTTTAATGTCATTCTGAAGATACTTTTGTTACATCAAGCTACTAAAGTGAAGTGTAATGATAAAGGAAAATAAATAATAAAGCCAAATTTTCAGAAAGAAAGAATACTAGTGTCAATAATTTTATTACTCAAAAGACAAGTAAATTAGGGTTTTGGTTTTCGCATCCTATTTTCTAGAACTATGTTGTCTTTTATGGTAGCCACTAGCCATATACTACTATTGTGCTCTTGAAATGTGGTTATTCTGAACCGATGTGTTATAAGCATAAAACATTCATTGGAATTCAAGACATGGTGCTCCTTCAAATATGAACATCTCATTATTACTTTATATTGAATAAATATGAAATATTATTTGTGGATAACTGGGTAAAAATAAAATAATATTATTTCACTTACTTTTCGAATAGAGTTAGTAGAAATATACAAAGAACTTCTACAACACAACATCAAAAAAAAAAATCCAATTAAAAGATGGGGAGAGGACCTAAATAGACATTTTTCCAAAGAATACACAGAGATGTGCAACAGACGCAGGAAAAGATACTCAATATCAGTAATCATCAGGGAAAATTAAAATCAAACCACAATGAGATATTGCCTCACACGTGTTAGAATACTAAACTCAAGAAGACAAGGAAAAACAAATGCTGGTGAGGATGTAGAGAAAAAGGAACTATTGTGCACTGTTGGTGGGAATGTAAATTCATATAGCCACTATGGAAAACACTATGGAAGCTCCTCAAAAAGTTAAAAATAGAAATACCATATGACCTAATAATTCCACTATTCGGTATTTACATAGAGAAAATAAAAACACTAACTCAAAAGGATGTATTTACCCCTTATGCTTATCACAGCATTATTTACCATAGTTAAGACATGGAAGACACCAAGTGTTCATTAATAAGTAAATATACAATGGAATATTGGACAATCATTAAAAGGAATAAGATCATGACATTTGAGACAATATGGATGGATCTAGAGGGTATAATGCTAAAGTGAAGTAAGTCAGACTGAGAAAGACAAATATTGTATGATTCCACTCAAAAAGGGAATCTAAAAATAATGAATCAACAAACAAAAGCAGAATCGAACTACAAATACAAAGAATAAGCTGATGGTTGCCCTAAGGGAGGGATAGAAGGTATAGGGCAGTGAAATATGTCAAGCAGAGAGAGTCAATTTTCATATGGTTTTGCTTATTTGTGGAGCATAAGGAATAACAAGGAGGACATGGGGAGACGGAGAGGAGAAGGGAGTTGGGGAAGATGAACCATGAGAGCCTGTGGACTCTAAGAAACTAACTGAGGGTTTTGGAGGGGAAGGGAGTAGGAGGTTGGGTGAGCCTGGTGGTGGGTATTAAGGAGGGCACACATCGCATGCACGCATTGCATGGAGCACTGGGTGTGGTGCATAAACAATGAATTCTGGAACACTGAAAATAGATTTAAAAAATAAATAATTTTCTTTTTTAAAAAAGAGGGGTACTGGGAAAAATGGATGAAGGGGAGAGGGGGATACAGGCCTCCATTTATGGAATGAGTAAGTCATGAGAATAAAAAGCAGAGCATAAGGAATACAGTCAATGATATTATAATAGTCGTACAATGGGACAGATGGTTGCTACACTGTGGTGAACATAGCATAATGTATAAACTTGTCAAATCACCTGTCATAGCATAATGTATAAACTTGCCAAAAACTAATGAAGCATTGTGTTTAACTATACTCAAATTAAAAAGTTAAAATAATATAAATAAATAGGTGATTCACATTACATTTCTAATGGAATATACTAATGTAGAATGTTAAATAGTATGTTCTTATTACAATCATTTCAATAGTTAGAGATAGCATTAAATGTCATAGAAACACTTATTTTTGTTTCTAACTGAAGTATTAATAACCTCTTATGGTACTAAATGCATAGGTTGACTTACAAAGTTTTAAAAGAATACACTGTTCTGTGTCTTGCTATACCTGTATCCCAAGTCTATTATTTTCACTATATAAATGGATTAAGTCAACTAAGAATGATTTCCTATAAAATATTCCTATATATTGATTTTTTAAAATTTTCTTAATTTTCAGAGAATGCTTGTAATGCATTCTTCCATATAAGATTTTGACAATTAGAATTTTAATAAATTATGGTGCTCTAAAATAGGATATTGTAATATTTAGGGAAAGTGAAAAACATGCATGAATTAACACAAAATTAAAAAAGAGATAATCTCTAATAAAAAGAACATATATCCTATTTTATATAAACTATTCCAAATTATGAGCATTGAGGACATATAAAATGTTTAATTTTATAATTCCATTTAGTACTTTTTATTATTCTTGGGCTTAGCAGATAAGCTTTAGTAGTTTAAAATCATCATAAGTTATGAATTTTTACCAGTAAATTTTATACTTCATTATTTTATGAAAAAAACCTTCATTATACATAGGTGCATATATGTATATATAATGTAATGTATACACATATATATCCATTTTATTTATTTGTGAAACCTAATAAGATGTTTGAAAAATAAATCTTCAAATATCAAAAGATGAAGAACAACACTCATCCGAATGTTTTTGAAGAGACATGTAACAATAAAAATGACTTTTGCTAACAATGAGTAGACACCAAATTTTTCTCTGAAGAAAATAGACATTGGATCACAATCAAATGCATACTTTAAAAGCTGAGCAGTTTGGGTATCAGATATTAATACAGATTATTTTCTACTTGACATGCATGATGACTGGTCAGGTTTACTTCAAGGAAGACATAGTTTGCAGAGCTGTACTAAGAAAAAGCACTGTTGAAAAAAAACTAGAATGAAAGCATTGGAAATTGCCTTAGTTTTGCTTTATAACTAATCAAAGTCCTGACTGCTATCTTCTACCTATGAATTCATAAAAGTTACTATGTAGTTTAATGCTTTTCTCCACTATACGAATGGTTCTGCCATCTATAAATTAATATTAATAACCTTACCTAGTGTTTCACAGATCTGCTGTGCAAGTTAAATGAGATAATGCATGTAAAGTACTTAGCATAATCTCCAGCACATAAAAAGCACCTAATAAATGTTAGCTTTCACATACCCAGTTTGTAACCTATTCTTGTAATCGTGGTACAAAATACAAGGTAGTATCTTTCATCTTATGAAGGCATTAGTAGGCTAATTTTATTTTTAGGAAACATCTCATATCTACTTTTAGGCATGTTTGTTTCACTGGAATATCTATGGGGAAACCATTTTAAAAACATTATATATTCATGATGTGAATGTTAGGGTAAAGTATATGAAAAAGCTGGGTTAATTTAGCATCTCATTCCAATATATCTATTGAAAAGAAAGAATCTTTAGAGTATAAAATAGAGGCATACGGATAGGTGAATAAATCTAGTATTTGACGAGGAGAATAAATTTGAATCGCTTTCCTTGACATACTACTGTCTGCCCCTCCTTACTGAATGGAAGATAGGTTTCTCATTTATTGGGAATTCTAATTTAAAAATTTTCAGAGTTTCTGTATGTTCCTGGAGAAACTAACTCCTGAGCACCATAATGAGGAAGATCATCTCACTCCTCAGAACACTCCAGCCCTGGATTTTTCATTTCAAGCTGTTCACAGGTACAACAGAGTTTAAAAGCTGTTGACTCACATAAAATGCTTCATCTTACCCTACTAATTATTTATTACCCACTGTGGGTTGTGCCGTTTACATTGGAATATATATTTTGGCTGCTTAGACTTATTTTTTTTTTGTTATAATTTTATCTGTATTCTAGAAGGCTCAGCTTTCAATTAAGTAATGACCTGTTACTTCTTTGTGTGCAGTTGTTTTTATTGTGATTTTGTTGTTTTGTTTTTGTTTTTTTTGTTTCTGTTTTTGTTTTTGTCTGTTTATTTGTTCATGCCCCTCCCCCCGCCTTTAATAGACAGGAATAGTATTTGTCACTTTGAGTCTCCAGAGATTTTTTTTTGTATGTATAGTATTTCATACATGGAATGGACTTTCTTATCTTTACAGAAGTAAGTGAATTGCCACAAATCACAAAGTAATTAGTGACTCATTTTGAACTAGTCACTGTTTTCTAACTTGTGGGACAAGCACACAGTTCTACTACTTTTGCTTAAATGTATTTTTCAAACTGCTCTCCCCTTCATCACCAACCCTATTGTCATGTATCAGACTCTGATCTTCTCCTGTGAAGTCTCAATCAGTTTCATCTCAAGAGGTCTTCCCTGCTCCATTTGTGCTATTTTATAGCTATTAAATATATTGATATATAATCCCTTTTCCTCTTTCTTATTCCCCAAATTATAACCTTAGATTAGTCAAAAGCTTTTATTAAATGAGACCAAAACCAGAAACAATATATGAAAGTTGAAATGCCTAGATACATTTTTTAAAACCCTCTAAACCTCTATCATAATAAAAGCAAAAGATGAATGACATAAGGGAAAAGAACTAGACTCAGTGCTTGCAGTATGTGGCTGATATTTTTAGTTAACAACGAATTCAACAAAAGAAAGAAAGATGAGGTGGTAAGGAAACATGAGAAAGATCCGCCAACTAGACTGAAAAGTGGTAGAGATGTGAGTAACAATCCCTCTGCTCTTTCCTTATCGTGTAATCTTACCTGTTTGGATTCAGTTAACCATTACAGAACTCTACGATGTGTGTGCTATTATTCCAGCTTACATTTGAGGAAAATGAGACTCAGAAAGGTTAAGTGATTTGTCCAAAGTCATCATGTTCCGGTGAGTTCATGTACCTGGGACTGTACGATTGTTCAGGACAGGACAGGGTTCTGAAATATCTGAAGGTTATGAGTAGTCAGACAACCTGAGATACTGTAGAGATGTTGGTAATATATATATTTTTAATGACACAAATATTTGAAGTTCATTATCTCAGAACGCTTCAGGACAGAGAGTGCAACTGGATGGAGGAGAAACATCAACTTCTACAACCTTCCAGGTCTGTCTTTCCCTGGCCTCTTGTTTGCAAAGAGAAAGACAAAAAACATTGCTCCTCTTTATAACCAGAAACAACAAAAAACTGGTGATGCTAGGTAGGTAGATAGGTATGCAGGTAGGTAAGTAGATAGATTAGAGAGATTCTTAAAATATAAAACACACTTTAATGGGATAACTCTGCTGGCTGAGGTACTGTTGAATGGTTTGACTGTATCTCTTTTAATATCAAAATGCCTCTTCTAATTTTGAGAATTTAATCTTTATTTTGTGAGAATTTCTTGCAGTCAGAATTTAAATTTAAATTTAAACTTAATGATATATTAAGGTCTGCAATTATTGAATCATTAAATACTGTGTGTTTTCTCAAAATGATTCAGTATGTGACCTGATGACATTAATAAATGAATAATTAAATGACCAAGTACATTAAAATTTGCCAAGCTTATTCAGCAGCTAACATCTGCTCTGGTATTATACTCAGTCTTAATATTTTCTTGATGTTAGGTGATTAAAAAAATTAATATTTTTAAAATTATTTTGAAGTTGGGACGCCTGGGTAGCTCAGTTGGTTAAGCAGCTGCCTTCGGCTCAAGTCATGATCCCAGCGTCCTGGGATCGAGTCCCAAATCGGTCTCCTTGCTCGGCAGGGAGCCTGCTTCTCCCTCTGCCTCTGCCTGCCATTCGGTCTGCCTGTGCTCGCTATCTCTCTCTCTCTCTCTCTGATAAATAAAATCTTAAAAAAAATTATTTTGAAGTTGACTGCCATATAGGTTACTAATCCATATAACAAATGATTTGGCCTTATTTACTAGAAAATTTCATTTCCTTTCATACAGACACGAAAAGCAAAACTGTAACACCTACTTTAGCTTAGAACCTGGCAACAAATATTAGTTCTACCATCTCACTTCTGAGGTTTCAGTGTCTACCACCTATATTCTGAATGCTCTCATAAAATTGGTTGGTAGTAGAAGAAAAGAAAGCAAGTGAGAGAAAAAGTAAGACTAGAGCTCTGAAGACAAATGGAAACTTTTTTTATTTTAACAATAGATATTTTGATTAACCAAGATAAACAATAAAAATGTATTTGACTTTGAAGGATGAAAAGATGTAATTCTCTCAGTGACATTCCTTATTTAATAATTCATTTTGCCATTTTGTTATTTGATTCTTCAAATAATCATTCCTCATCTTAAAAGAAATTCTAAAAAGTCGTAGAAGATCCTTTGTACGTATTTGACACTAGTGCAACAAAAAAGAATGCTAAAAAGGTTGAAGACGTATTGCTTCTTTCAATGTTACCTTATATAATTATTTCTAATCAATACTAATTTTGCTTTATATAATAAAGCTTAAAAACTTTCGAAACTCTTCTTAAAGTTAAGTATCTTTAGGCAAGGTTTATAATTATATGAGTCTTCAAAATAAAATTCTCAAGTATTAACTTATCATATCTACTAAAGACCTGTAATTTATTCTGAAATTCTAATAATCCAAAAGGAATAGAAAAATCACAATGGACTCATTTTATCTACATCAGATATTTTACATTTTAAACACACAATGAAGTAGCAATCTCATTTTATCAAATAAGAAGTATATTCAATTTCATTACAGATGGACCAGCCACTGAGTATTACCACTGGCTCAGACTTGCAGAGGAAGTTTAATTTTCTCTTTGTGTTCTGGTGACTCCTTCCCCACCTTCCTCGTACACCTGGAGTATTATAATCTTGTAAATGCAAAATTACATTACATTCCCTCTCTGTAACTTTTTCTCAATCAAAACAAATACAATAGAAAAGAGAGTTATAAATATTTCCCATGGCAACACCCTCCGACAGCTTATCAGCTCACTATGGTGTCATACTGTCCAATAATCTCAATATAAAATATCTTTACTAATGGGTCCTGTAGATTCTTTACACCATGAAAATCATTAGCAAGGATAATTAACTGAGACTGTGGTGATGAATAGAGCTGCATTTCTGATCAGTGTAATGAAGAACAGAAGCCACTAATTACAGATATAGAGCCTTGAAGCTACTGAGAAATGTGATTTAACGTTGCTGCCCAGATTCCACAAAGCTTATATAAGTGCACAATTAAAACAATAAGGTCTTCCCACAGATAACGCTTTTGGGATCATTCCAGGTGCAAGAAAATGTGCCCATCGGCACCAAGTGGCTTGTGATCTAGTAAATGCGATGCGTTAAAAAATTAAAAATTAAATCTGTCTAAACATTTTGTTAATAACACTCATCACAGCTCCGAACCTCTATCAGATACTGTACACTGCGAATTTCTTTGACTGTTCAAAAGTTTATGAAGACTTCAGTCTTTATATGCAATCCAGAAACAGTGTAAATATAGTAAAACTATGCATCCACAGAACCCTTAGAATGGTCTGTTCCTTAGATACAAGAAAGTCATTTATTTTACTTCAGATAAAGTAGCAAGTTGTAGAGGAGTGTTTCCCAAAATTACGTGAGACTCTTGTTAAAATTCAGATTACTGGAAAGTACCCTAGGCAACCAGAATATATTCTCAAAGGAGGGGAGGAGCTGGGAGAGTGATCCAGTGAGAGCTCCAGATGATTCTTATCAGCAGACAAGCTTGCTGCAGTAGAAAGAAACTGAGTCTGGACTTTAATACTGGTTCACTAAAGGGGGTGTCTGGCTGGATGGCTCAGCTGGTTAAACCTCTGACTCTGGACTTCAGCTCAGATCCTTTAAATCCCTTTTAAATCCCTTGTGAAGAAATGTATTAACTCAATCAACAAAGATTTTTGAACACCTGCTTTTTGCCAGGCTAGGCCTTTGTGATAAGTTAGTGAACGAAACGACTCATGGAGCTTACCTCTTAAAAGAGAGTGATATGTAATAAACAACCAAACCCATATAACCTTAGACGGCAGTAAGTGTGATGGAAATGATGGAACAGAGTGATGGACATCAAGAGTGTGGGGAAAGACCATGTTAACTACAGGTAAGAGGGTAGGCCTCCATGGAATAGTCCAATGTGAAGAAAAATATTGAAGAGGTGAGAGAAAGAACAATCCAAGCAGAGATAAGCACTGCTGCAAGGACCCGTAAGAGCATGTAAAACGTATCTATAAGGGTAATTTTTTTAATGTCAAAAAATTAACAATAGAAATGAAACCTCTAATTTCAGGACCAATTCAAAATATGAATACAGAGATTCGGAATTAAATTCAATTTATTAATACAGGGTTTTAGGTCTCAAGTCAAAACAAATGCCCAGGTTTTTTTTTTTTAATTAATCCTATGGGCCCTCTTCCCCTGGAAAGGAATCCACAATTTTAAGATATAGAAAAGCTTTTTCTTCACAAGTATCATGAATCTTTTTATGAAGAAGGAAGACAACAGAGAAAAACTATAACACAATCAAGGCCTATCCTGAATGTTTGAAGCAACACAGGAACAGGACTGGAAAACAGAAAGCCCATTTCAGTTGGTTAACAACAATGATATCCCTTACCCAGAGGCATTGATATTCTCTTATCATTCCCTGTTATATAAATCCTTAAAAAAAATAAAATAAATGCAGATTTTATAATTATTCTGTCTTCCTCCTAGATCCAAGGTTTGCTGCATGTCTATTTTTTAAATTTAATTTTATTTTTTTAGTGTTCCAACATTAATTGTTTATATAACACACCCAGTGCTCCATGCAATCAGTACTCCCCTGCATAATACCCACCACCAGACTCATCCAACCTCCCAACCCCCTCCCCTCCAAAACCCTCAGTTTCTTTCTCAGAGTCCACAGTCTCTCATGGTTTGTCTTCCCCTCTGATTTCCCCCAACTCACTTCTTCTATCCATCTCCCAGTGTCTTCCATGTTATTCCTTACAAGTAAGTAAAATCATATGATAATTGACTCTTTCTCTGCTTGACTTATTTCACTCAGGATAATCTCTTCTAGTCCCATCCATGTTGATACAAAGGTTGGTTATTCATCCTTTCTGATGGAGGCATAATATTCAACTGTATATATATGGACCATATATGTTTTGTCCATTCTTCTGTTGAAGGGCACCTTGGTTCTTTCCACAGTTTGGTGACCGTGAAAATTGCTGCTATGAACATTGGGGTACAGGTGGCCATTCTTTTCACTACATCTGTATCTTTGGGGTAAATACCCAGTACTGCAATTGCAGGGTCATAGGGTAATTCTATTTTTAAATATCCACACTGTTTTCCAAAGTGGCTACCCCAATTTGCATTCCCACCAACAGTGTAAGAGGGTTCCCCTTTCTCCATATCCTCTCCAACACTTGTTCACTGTTTTGTTGATTTTAGCCATTCTAACTGGTGTTGGGTGGTATCTCAATATGGTTTTGATTTGAATCTCCCTGATGGTTAATTATGATGAACATTTTTTTATGTGTTTCTTAGCCATTTGTATGTCTTCATTGGAGAAGTGTCTGTTCATGTCTTCTGCCCATTTTTTGACATGATTATCTATTTTGTGTGTGTTGAGTTTGAGGAGTTCTTTATAGATCTTGGGTATCAGCCCTTTGTAGTGTCATTTGCAAATATCTTCTCACATTCCATGGGTTGCTTTTTTGTTTTGTTGACTGTTTCCTTTGCTGTGCAGAAGCTTTTGATCTTGATGAAGTCACAAAAGTTCATTTTAGCTTTTGTTTCATTTGCCTTTGGAGACAAATCTTGAAAGAAGTTGCTGTGGCCAATGTCAAAGAGGTTACTGCCTACGTTCTCCTCTAGGATTTTGATAGATCCCTGCCTTACATTGAGGTCTTTTATCCATCTCAAGGACCTGACGGATTCCCCAGAGAATTCTACCAAACATTCAAAGAAGAAGTAATACCTATTCTCTTGAAGCTGTTTCAAAAAATAGAAACAGAAGGAAAACTTCCAGACTCTTTTTATGAATCCAGCATTACCTTGATCCTCAAACCAGGCAAATCCCCCACCAAAAAAGAGAATTTCAGACCAATATCCCTGATGAGTATGGACGCTAAGATTCTCAACAAGATCCTATCTAATAGGATCCAACAGTACATTAAAAGGTTATCCACCATGACCAAGTGGGATTTATCCATGAGATGCAAGGGTGGTTCAACATTTGCAAGTCAACCAATATGACAGAACAAATCAATAAGAAAAAAGAGAAGAACCACATGGTCCTCTCAATTGATGCATAAAAAGCATTTAACAAGATACCGCATCTACTGCTGATTAAAACAATTCAAAGCATAGGGATAGAGGGAACATTCTGCAACTTCATAAAAATCTATCTACAAAAAACCCACAGTGAATATCATTCTCAATGGGGAAAAGCTGACAGCCTTCCCTTTGAGATCAGGAACACAAGATGTGCACTCTCGCCACTGTTGTTCAACATAGTACTAGAAGTCCTAGCAACAGCAATCAGGCAACAAAAATAAATAAAATGTATTCAAACTGGCAATGAAGAAGTCTCTTCGCAGGTGACATGATACTTTATATGGAAAACCGAAAAGACTCTACCCCCAAATTATTAGAACTCATATAGCAATTCAGTAATGTGGCAGGATACAAATCAATGTACAGAAATCAGTTGTTTTCTTATACACTAACAATGAAAATAAAGAAAGGGAAATTAGAGAATTGATTACATTTACTATAGCACGAAGAACCAGAAGATACCTGGGAATAAACCTAAACAAAGAGATAAAGGATCTGTACTCGAGGAACTACAGAACACTCATGAAAGAAATTGAAGAAGACATAAAAAGATGGAAGACCATTCCATGCTCATGGATCAGAAGAATAAACATTGTTAAAATGTCTATACTTCCTAGAGCAATCTATACTTTCAATGTCATCCCAGTCAAAATTCCAGTGGCGTTTTTCAAAGAGCTGGAACAAACAATTCTAAAATTTGTATGGGACCAGAAGAGACCCTAAATTGCTAAGGAAATGTTGAAAAAGAAAAAAAAAAAAAAAAGTAAACAACCGGGGCATCATGTTGCCTGGTTTCAAGCTTTACTACAAAGCTGTGATCACCAAGACAGCATGGTACTGGCACAAAAACAGACACACAGACCAGTGGAACAGAGTAGAGGGTCCAGATATGGACCTTCAACTCTATGGTCAAATAATCTTCAACAAAGCAGGAAAGAATATACAGTGGAAAAAAGACAGTCTCTTCAATAAATGGTGCTGGGAAAATTGGACAGCTACATGTAGAAGAATGAAACTCGACCATTCTCTTACACCACACACAAAGATACACTACATGTCTATTTTTTTAAATGAAAAAAATATTCTCCTCCTCCAAAAAGTGAAAAAATAAAAATTAAAAAAAATGAGAAATAGTAATGCCGTCATTCCTCCTCACCTATGATTTCATTTTCTGCCGTTTCATATACTCATGGTCAGCTGCAGTCAGAAGCCGATGATCCTCCTACTGACATTATAGCATCAAGAGGCAATGGTATGCTAACATCTACACCATTCACCTCGCTTTATCTCACCAGGTAGGCATTTCATCATCTCACATCATCACAAGAAGGTTAGAATAGTACAATAAGGTATTTTGAGAGAAACAGAGATGACACTCACATAACTTTTTTTAGAGTATATTGTTATGATTGCCTTATTTTATTACTATTGTTGGTAATCTTTTACTGTGCCTAATTTATAATTGAACTTTACTTTAGGTATATATGTATGGGAAAAAACACAGTATATACAGGGTTTGGTACTATCTGCAGTTTCAGGCATTCCCTGGGCCATCTTGTAATCTATTTCCCATGAATAAGAGGGGACTACTGTAAAAGGTTAAGGGTTGTAAATATTAACAGCAAATCTAGGTACCCAAGGTAAAATAACTGAATTGGACATAAAGCAAAGCTTTGAGCTTTTAAGACAACCGTAAATACAAAGTTTCAGGTTCTATCATTCTCACAATAATAAAAATAAATAAGAGTATTTTCTTCTTTGAGCTTCAGTTTTTTTTTAAAAGTACCATTTTATATATGTCTATCTTACTATTCACCCACAGATAATTTCTCTGTGTGTTAAAACAAGGAACACTACAGAGGTTTGACAATATTTTACTCCTCTTCAAAGGCTAAGAAAGTATTTTAGAAGACAATATATTATAAAAAATTCAAATATGATAACTTAGCACCTGTCATACAGTAAATATTCAGTAAATCTCAGCATCTTTTTCAATGCCTTAACTTTCTTCACTCATTCTCATTCTTTATGTACAACTAATCACACTACTATTTGGAGATTTCTGTGAGGCTTTCCCTTGTGCATTAAAAAAATGTGTTGAAATAACATTTGATTGAAATGTTCTATGTTAACATCAATAGCGTCCTGTTTATGCCCCTAGACACAGAGAGGCAACACCTCTCAGAGATTCACTTATTACCATTTCCAACTAGTTTATTTACCATAATTAAATTTCTGGCACTTAGCATTTTGAAAGCTCAGGTATAAATAATACAACAAGAAATTTAGAGGTACCTGTAGGAACACTGAAAAGCTGAGCTTTTGAAGAATATGAAACTAGTAAGATAAAGATACCCCTTAAGGAGGAAGGAGATAAAAAGGCATAAAGCTAAAGAGATCAGAGTCAAAGCTTCAATACATATGTGGAATCAATATATGTGTATCTGAAACTAATACAATACTACATGTCAATTAAATCTCAATTGAAAATAATAGACAAAGAAATTAAAATACTAACTATGCCCTCTCCTTCACCATCTTTAATAGGAAAACATGTTTATGATTTCAGTCATTAATTGTGGAGAAACATTTGAATTTCAGTTATATACAAAAAGCCAAAACATCTTTTGAACACCCTCTCTCATCCAATAATTGCCTTATGTGTTTTATATTTAAAGTGTCTATGATGTAAAAAGATAAAAACAGTTTAATAATAGAAGAAAAGAAATCATGAGAAAGGAAGTAATAAATTCAAGATCAAGATTAGCAGATAGTAAGGCCTCCACAGAAGTCCTGAGTAGGTGCAGAGGTATACCGAAACACTGCCTCTGACCTTCCTGGGGGTGAAGGCAGGCAAGAAAAAAATCTAGAAATGCAGCATCTTTAAGATTAGGGAAGTGGGGAAGGAGTGGGGGCTGTGTTCAAAAGAGATATACCTTCTATTGATCCAGAGGCCTGAGAAAAATATCTCCTTTGGGATACTGAAAGAGGAAGCTGTTCCCTATATTGACTGATGTCCCCAATAACACTGACACAAAAGAAAAACTAACAAGTTCCTTATGATTGTTTCTTTTAATGTCTATAATATAAGTTGGAAGTAAAATGTCCCAGTGCGATTCAGTAAAAGCAATTTTACCAGGGGCCAAGACACTGACATCCAAGTATATAGATCCCTGGTGGTCCCAAACCCAGATTTAGTCCATTGAGATCTAAGAAAAAAAACCTTTTTAGGTGAACAGAGTACATTCATCATGATAGGAAGAATGTCTTTATTTCACTCTTTCTAAAGTTACAGGATTAAAAAATTTTTAAAAGGTAATTCCCCCAATTAAGCTTCAATAGGAGTAATGCCATACTTCTGTAAAGTATGTCAAACAGCATGATGGTTAATGATCAGATCTCCAAAAAGGGAATCACCATGGGAAATTTCTGTTTCGGTTTTTTTCTTCCTGAGGCCAGAGCAGTAGCAGCATTTTTATCTGTCCATATTCTCTATCAAGGTTCACTTTGAAGATTTCAAAGGCAAGTTTGGGAAATGAAAATAGCTCTCATTTTTATTCCTTTTCACTCAGGTCAGCATGTGAAAGTGGCAACCCTTTTAATCCCAGGGAAAAATACTTTTACACAAACTATGTAGGTATTCTTTTTTTTTTTCTGGGAATAAATTAAAAGTAATGTGGAGGAACTATTATAGATAATGCATTGGCACAGTAGGGCACTAAAAACAGAACAGGTGGAAATCATCATAGCTTTATACCAATATAGACTGTACATTTAAGACATGGCACATTTAATGGAAGCCTTGAGGGCAAAGATAGAATTAAATAATACACTCAAAGATAAAGAATCCGATTTTTTTCTTTTAATAACAGCTAGTCTACATATTGCCAGACACTATAATATAGTAGAGGATTTATTTAGGATACTGATATTTTACATGAAATATATCCTCATTATGTGAACACACTTGAGTCCCAATCATTTTCTTCCAGCATCGAGGGATTGCTGCTTTGAAGGAAAAGAAAAAAAAAAAAAGCGGGGGGAGTGGGAGAACATGAAGATCACACAACACCTAGTAGAGGTTTCCCCGGCAACAAAAATTTTCCATTCATCTTGCGGTTTCTGTGGTTTCATTCAGCATCACCTCGCTGAAAGCAGGGTGATGGAGAGGAGGAAATTTATCAAGTGCTATCCTTGAACTATAGAGTAATGAACTTTAAAGGGCCCAACTAGTTTTAGTTTACCTAATGTATGTGCCTACATATCTTTTCTTTCATTATTGTATATTCTTCTTAAAAAATTTTTAGAGAAAGAATTTCTTACAGTAAGTTGTTTATCTAAAATTCTCACATTTGCTTTTTATTGCTAACAGAGCCACAATTCAGATAATTCTTAGCAGATTAATATGTAAAGTCTTACAAGTTTATGTATCTAATACACATAACAAATTCCCCAGGATCGTATTAGTATTAGATCATGTCACAAATGATTAGACAACATTTAATCTAAATAAATCCCTTACAGTTCATATATAAAAGCCATTGTTATAAAAATAATCTTACTGGGTTTCCATAGATATTATCTTAAATAATTCTTATACTTCATTAATGGATTTTCCTGAATGCTTTCTAACCCTATATGCATTTTAGGTTAATATATAAACCAAAATTAATCAAATTTGTCTAAATCCTGAGAATCCCTTAATTATATTCAAGTTCTAGATTTTATAACTAGCCTGAATTTCAGATTCTGAAAGTTCAAAATCTTTGAAAAACAAAATGTTCCTTAGCTTACTGTATGGCAAAATCTGACTTGAATTAACTATGATAGTGTATATGTACTCTCATTAATAACATTTAAGTTGAAAATCCATATAATTTACTGCCAAAATATGTGTTCATCTAGATTCTTTAATGTATATATTACATATATAATTTATGACCATTCTGAAATACGAAAAATCCTGACTTCTGTTCCCAAGGTTTACTGGGCCACATCACTATGGACAGATACTGGATAATTTGTATATAAGATAAATGGAGTAATTATTTTAATTTTCTGAATAAAACAACAACTTATTATGAGTCCATACGGATAGAAACAAATTAATAGGCAATGAGCTTGCCTTACAATAGAAGGCTAACATATATACATCTATATATAATATTTATTTATATAAGATATTTATACCTTATTATATGTAAATACTATAGCATATAATTATAATAATATAAATGTACATTCATATATAGTATTTAAGTAATATAAATAATAATATATAGCAAAGCATATATTGTTAAATACATATGTGTAAATATATAAATATATATGTAGAATCAGAAAATCATCAATGGTTGATAATACTTGTGGGTAAAAGTTTGATGAGCAATACGATATTTACATAGTTTCAAAATATCTTTGTACTATTTTTTAAGAGATGACATAATAAAGTACAGTAACTTTAGACTGAAGAAACCTGGTAGATACCACCTTACCCACCAAATTTAGCATCACCAATACTGAAGTAAACTAGAATCATTTTTGCCTTGATCTCATTTACTAAAAACAACAAAAACAAATCACTCTGAGAACACTCCTGTTACAAATGTATAAAGTAAGATTAATTATGAAAAATTATAAGATATACACATTGACACATATTCTACGAAGGAACAGATTTTTGCTTCTCAAAAAAAAAAAAAAAAAATCAAGACCAAGAAAGACAAAGAAGAGCTGAGAAATTAACTGTGCTGGGTTACAGAGAACACACGACGAGCAAATTTCCCAGATAATTTAATTTTGATAAAGGTTACCTGAGATGAAATTTAGTCTGGTCAAAAATAATTAGTCCTGAATATTATCAAATGTGTGAAAATAGTGCTAATTTTAATGCAAATAAAATTAACATTCAACTCTGTAAATAAAAGCAACAAGGGGAATTATTTAATGAGAAAAATGAAAAAGTGCCTTTTCTTCAGCCATTAATAGTTGGGAATGGTGAAAGGAAAAGAAGCAAATATATGAACACAACGGAGGAAAAGAAGAAATAGTAAAAGAAGACAGACCATAAGAGATGCTTACGTATAGGAAACATATTGAGGTTTGCTGGAGGGGGAGGTGGGTGGGGGGTGGGGTAACTGAGCTATGGGCATTAAGGAGGGCACTTGATGTAATAAGCTACTACAGTACAATAGTATTGTTAATATAGTTATCCATCTTGGTTTCACCAGAGGTGACATTTTTTTTTAATTAACTGTATTCTAGATTTTGAAAAGTCACTAGGAAAAAAACAGTCACTAGATGGGGAGATGTGGTGCTAGTAATGTTCTATCTTTTGATCTGAGTGTTGGTTATAAAAGTAAGTTCATTTGGGAAAAGTCATCAAGTATAAAATCGTGGTTTTTGCAATTTGGGGTACGTACATTATAACAGTAAATATTTTTAAATTTGAGGATTTAGAAAGAAGATACAAAGTATACAAAAGAAAAAGGAAAGAAGAAAAGGATAAATATGTATTAATATGTGTTCTTATTAATAATACCATAGAAGATCTAAATTTTCCTTGTATGATTAAGATTAGCTATCTGAACAATAATTTTCATGAGGTTCCTATATGAGACCTCAAATTACATATACTTCTAATCAAGAGCATAAACATTCCAAAAATTCCATTCTACATCTACAGAGCTGAATTTATTTTTCTACTATATTTTTTTAAGCCATGCCCTTCAATATAGAAACAGATACTGAATTGTCCATATTTGTTTAGGTCTTTCCTCAGCCTTCCTCCTAACCCATGTGTCTTACTGTTAGCTCAGTGAGCTGGCGCTAGTTTTACACCTCAGGAATGTTTACTCTGGCTAAATTAGCTACTGATCTCCTAATGTCTGGTGTTTGGCAATAAAGTCCCAGTTGGAGTTTCTAACCAACAGCAGTTGCATTTAGTTTCTGAATCTCTATTTTGCAATCTTAGTACTTTCCCTTCTGATTTCATAAAGACAATTGCTCCTAGGGATACCTGAACCTGAAATGAACTGAAAATATTTTACTGCTTTTCAACTTGCCAGCAGTAGAAGAAAAATTCACACCAATCTCAGCACTCTGAACAGCTGTTGCTATAAGGTGATGTTGCTAAAAAAAATCCCAAAATAGAACAAGGCAAATACCATCCCTGCGAGGGTTCCACTATATTTTGGAGATCTCCAGCTGGAAACTTAATTGTAATTTAAACAGAGCACACAGAAGCAGCTTTCCTGCATCTATTCACCATACTTTTATTGAATTAGATAATTTAATCAATAAGTCACAATACACTCTAATGTGGTACTAGGTAATATTCTAGGAGCAGAGACATTTGATCTTTGCTGCCGATTATTTCCATCTTCCTGCACCGCGTTCCTCTAGGATTTACAGAATGTATTTCCCTATTCTAGCTGTCTTTAAACACTTGCAATCGGTATCTTTTTTGTGTTAGTGCTCATCAGCCAAAGACCATCAGGAAAACACCTGGGTTTATTCTTGTTGGCAGCGAGAAAGGCATGGAGAAATGTGCAGTGTCTTGGTAAGAAGGTGTATTTGAGCTCTCAGGAGAAAGAGAAAGAAAAGGACAGAGACAGGCAGGTGGATTATAGAGACAAGCCCAGAAATATCGGTCTGCCAACTACCTGCGTGTCCCTCAGCCCAAACCAGTTGACACATAATATTAACTATCACGGACAGTATTAAAAAGAGCCTATTACACAATTCAGGTTTGGGTTGAGGATTTGGTGACGAGTTTTGAAGGAAACAGGACTTTGGCCTGGTTTGCCTACTTTGAGGAGGTGTGGGCAATTCTGTGATTATCTCAAAAAATCTGATCTCTAGAATGGATACTAAAGGGAGGCTCAGAGTCGTTATTAATTAAGAAACAGCAGTTGCAGGCGCCTGGGTGGCTCAGTCTGTTAAGCGTCTGCCTTCAGCTGGGGTCACGATCCCAGAGTCCTGGGGCTGAGTCCCCAGCTGGGCTCCCTGCTCCGCGGGCCTCTGCTTCTCTCTGTCTCTCACCCCACTCCCATGCTCGCTCTCACTCTCTCTGCCTCCCTCAAATAAGAATAAAATCTTTTTTGTTAATTTTTTAAAGAATTTTATTTATTTATTTGACAGATCACAAAGAGGCAGAGAGGCAGGCAGAGAGAGGGGAGGGGAAGCAGGCTCCCCGCTGAGCAGAGAGTCCGATGCGGGGCTCGATCCCGGGACCCTGAGATCATGACCTGGGCTGAAGGCAGCGGCTAAACCCACTGAGCCACCCAGGCGCCCCATAAAAACAAAATCTTAAAAAAGAAAGCGCCGGGTATTCCCAGCGCCCTCCCTGAAGGGCCGGCGGCTTCTTTCCCGAGCGCCGGCGGGGGTCGCCCGGAGCCCACCCGGCTCCCGACTGCGCTGCCTGTGCGCTCCCTCGGCCCGGCCCCGGCGGGCGCGTCTCCCTGGAGGGTCGCCAGCAGCCGCCGCAGCTTTCTGCCTCTGCTGCGATTACGGGGCCTGTCATTCTCCTCCGCTGTGCGGGAGACTCCTCCGCAGGAGGAGAGAGCCCAGGTTCCCCGGGGACGTTCCCCGGGGGGTACCCGCGCTCAAACCCACGGGCCTCGCCGAGCGGGTATCTGAACATACCCGAGTGGGTATTCTTCAGTAGCTGGAGAACCGTTCGCTCCTTGCCCACCAAGCCTACAACTCCAGCGCAGACACATGGAAGACACCCGCGCAGCAGGGCATGAACGTGGGAGCGGGGGTCCTACGCCCTTCCCGGCCCACCAGGAGCTTTCACCTGCTCACCAACTTTGACACTACCATCTATTTATTTCTCCTTCGTAACAGAAAGACTTGAAAAAGAATAGAATTAATCGTTACTAGCAGAATTTTCCAAATTCTGGGGAGGATAGTATCCTTTGAGTCGATGGGCTTCAATAAGATTTATCAATAAGGTTCAGTGTGTGTGTGTGTGTGTGTGTGTGTGTGTGTGTGTGTGTGTGTGTTTTCCCCACAACAAGTTGTAGGTAGTTTTAACATGCCTGGAAAATCTTGGCAAATAAAGGTTAGTCCCTCCTGCCCTGTTATTATTTACACTTGGAATTTTCTTTATATTTAGCTTCTGAACAAGAAAAATTCTGATTTAGAGGAATTAAGACACGTTTAAACAGTGAGATCAAAATATAATTTGCGGTGCCAATACCCTGTTATACTTCAAAAGAGCTGTTTTATGCCAAGTTCACAATACTTCTATTCTAGAAACCATCTTATCTTACTTGATTGAGATAATTATTTTGTCAGTTAATTGATGGAGTTTAAAGCAGAAAGCATAGACACATGTACGCATACCTTAGAAGTTTTATTTCAAGTTAAAACATATGCAACCACCGTACGATGGAAGGAAACCCTTTTCTGTAGGTGCAGATTGAGTTCTGTCTCTACAGAAAAAGACATCCTGAGACCCGAGATCCGCCACATCTCGCAATGGTTTCACCAGGAGAAGGAGGAGATCCAACAGGAGTGCAGCAGAAGAGAGGTGCTTATTAGTCACGGTCCTTCAGTCAGTACATTTTCAAAAGGGAATTGAAACCTTCAGTTAATCGCAAAGATTATTTACGTGAAGACATATTAAGAGAGCTTCTGTGTGCTCTGTAAATGAAGATACAGTCTGCTTAATTAATAAGGATTTTATTTATTATCTGCAGGGGTTGTAATTATTTGTAAGTATCTCTATGGCTTTATGCCATAAATCTCCATGCCTATTAATTAGTTTGCAGGTTTTACAGTAGTTTGTGCTGTTTTCCCCCAATACATCCTTTCCTTACAACACTACTGCACAGTAGTTTGGAAGATGAAGACTAGAAAACGGAATTCTCAATAGCAGTTGGCTGTTTAGTTGGCTAAATATTTAGTTGGCTAAAATGTATTGATATATACTGGTACGTAAAACTTATAGACAATAAGGTTTAGTGTGTGTGTGTGTGTGTGTGTGTGTGTGTGTGTGTGTATTTCCCCACAAACACCAATGATATCCTGACATTCATCCTACTTGTTAGCCATGCTGTCAGTCACAACGGCTATATCTGCTCTCTAATGACATCTGGCAGAAGTAAACCAAGATTAGAGGACGGAGTGATCAGTCAGGCCTCCAAGCCAATCTGGGCCACTTTCAAGTCCAACCAATCAGTGGCACCTGCACGTGGAAATCATTCTCCTCGGTTACAAGTGCTGGCAGAAGGAGAGAACTGCTTTTCAAGCTACAGCAGAATGAGATAAATATAAATGTGAAAATCCTCTTCAGAGTAACATTTGAATCCTATTTTTAAAGGGAGAAACAGCAGAGCAGTTTTATTCATATTTTCAATTATTTCGTCGTAAGGTAGATGACGCTTCGGCACACCCATCAAGGATATACCATGGTGGGGGGGTCATCTGCCAGGGTCCACGATCAGAAGGCGAGCTCCTGCCCAGCATCCACCAGGGGCTTCACACCGCTGTGCCGGTGCCCACAACACCAGTAACCTTTTTAGTTCCTTGTTAGAGATGTGTGAACCCTTCATCTTGTGAAACTTGCCAACCTCAGGAATATTTTATGAGTTACCAGCTTTGCAACTTTTACAGAATACATTCAAACATCACTTTTAGAAGCAGCAGGACTACAAATGTTTCTCCAAAGATTAAAAAAAAAAAAAAAAAAAAAAAGGTAGAGAAAAAGGAAGCCACGGAAAGAGAACCAGTAGCATGTTCGTATTGTTCCCCAGTGAACTCTCCTGTATTCTCTAACTGGAAACCAGGCCCTGGCGTAGGGATCAGCAGACCTCTGGCCTCATGTTATCACGCTCCACTAAATCTCGCTCCAGAAAAGCAGAACCATTATGGATAATAAGTTCCTTCCATTTTTTAATCAGTCATTTATCTGCCATTCTTGGGTAAAATAAGATACTATTTTATAATTAAGTGTTTTTATTTCCCCTCTTTTCCAACCAATTACCCTTATTTAACCTTTAAAAGATCTTTGCCTCAGTATTTATGTAACAGATGATGAAATATGACAGTTACTTTAAATGAACTTTCAAAGATCCTGTAAAACACACACACACACACACACACACACACACACACACACACACTTACTTCTTTCAAATGTCCACAGTATTACATTGTTATTTTTAGCCAAAAATAATGCCTGTGGAACCCTAGAAGGCATACAGACAGTTGAATGTTAGATCTAATGAATAGGACAAGCCTGGCTTTAGATCCTGAATTAAAGTGCTCTGAAAATTTGACCTGTGTAACTAGTTCAGTGAGAAAGATTAAAACGGATTTTCAGAACAGATTTTTCAGAGCAGACCTATACAATTGGCCTTGCTTATGAAGGAAAAAAAAAAGAAAACTAATAATGATAGAACATCTAGTACACTGCAGGGTCTCAGCGCCATGGATATTTTTACTGGCTACCTTGTATCCAGTCTCTAGGGAATCTTCCCCGCATTGATCCAGAGAAGGGGTATTCATGGCCCAAGCCAAATAGCATATTCAATGGTCAATGTCCAAAACCTATCTATTCAGAATAAATCTCAGAAATTTGGAGGATTTATATGAGAAATTACCTTTTTTCTCTTAAACTAAGAATTGAGGCGCTGTAGCCATCTTGCTACCAGAAAGTCTGAGGGTAATTGTTCCAATTTATTGGAAATGAAGTTGAGATCAGGTCGGAGAGAAACCAAGATCTGGAATATTGTTTAAGCCACTGCAAGTCACTCTCTGTATTCACAGACTTTTTAACTAGTCAAGCACCGGCCTTAAAAGGCCACAGAACAGCTGACTGCACTGTCTGGTAAACCAAGAGGTCAGCAGAGGCAACAGCATCTAACACTTCCCACTCCCCACACAACAGAGAAGGTAGCTTTTCCAACTCGTCTCTGTTAGAGCGCACATTTTATGGGCATGTTGTTCTTGGAAGGGGAATGTTCGTTGTTTTGTCTAAAAGGTGGAGAGAGAAATGAGCTATGGCTCCTTGTCGTTCAGATATCATAACAGTTAAAGGGAAAACAACAGCACCGCACTATGTCTTAAGCTTCTAGATAAGAAGATGACTTACACTGGACAAAACCACAGTTTACACTGAAAATACAAATTAGAGCTTCACCCAACCTATACAACTTGCTTAAAAGTAACTATTAACAAGTAAGTCCCTTAAAAATGTTAAATCTGGGAAAAGCCTAACCAGATAGGATGCCAGGCTAATAAGCATAAACTATGACTGTCCCGGAAAACCCTTAAGAGTGGAATTTTTCTAGCTACAAGGAATTATAACACTGAAGAACAGGTGAGGTATGTACAATGACTTTTAGCTAATATGTAACAAAAATATGACTTTGTGAATTCACTAAACAAACATTCTTCTACAGAATAGCATGCAACACTAAGCTACATTTACTATTAAAGAGATCACCAGAATAAAATTTCTTACCCTAAAATAATACACATTCATCGATGGGGAAGGACATGTTCAGAGATGGTTACAACACAAACGTTACAAAGGAAGGTTGAGGCACAACTTAACAAGCGCGCGGGATATGGACCACCTTGTTCTCTTTGCTGAGGTGAGAGAAGAAGGAACTAACAAAAAAGCTTCAAAGGAGAGAGTACCCTTTTGAGCTGCATAACAACGGAATAATAGACAGGTAGCAGGCAACGAAGAAAAAGCAGTCTAGGCTTGAGTAAGGGAAGAGAAGATGGGGAAGCGTGAGGTCTAAAAGGAAATCGTGTCTTTAATACTGGACAGTCCTTTAGGATAGAGAAGGTACACACCCGCACTTGTCAGAGGTGAGACTGTGGCGTTTCCCTGAGCATAACTAGTTTAGTTAAAATAATCACAGAGCTAATATTTATAGGCCACCTCACAGTTCATCAAAGAATTTCACATATACCATTTTATATATTTAACAATGTTACTCTTGTAAAGATATCATATAGCTGACTTAGTAACTTCAGGTTGGTTTTCTTATGAAAACATTAAAACATTAGATTCTTGGGGTGCCTGAGTGGCTCAGTGGTTTAGAGCCTCTGCCTTCCGCTCAGGTCATGATCCCAGCCAGGGTCCTGGGATCGAGCCCCTTATCGGGCTCTCGGCTCAGCAGGGAGCCTGCTTCCTCCTCTCTCTTTGCCTGCCTCTCAGCCTACTTGTAATCTCTGTCTGTCGAATAAATAAATAAAATCTTAAAAAAAAGACATTAAATTCTTTAATAATTTTATTCTTTTCACCAAGATAAAAGGTGTAAGAATTATGTTGAAAGAAATTTTCATGAATTACTTGTCACATCTTTTCTGAATCCATTTCTTAGTAGCTTTTTTAGCAAATTCATTCCTACTTTAGGACTTCTAAGATCTCAATAAACTTAAAAAGTTTCATTTTTATAAGTGAATTTAATAAAAGATTTTTAATTTTCAACATAAGAATGATTTAAATTCTGGAAGCCAAGGGTGGTATATTTTCTTAAAACTGGGGGAGGGGGGGCACGATAGGAAAGAATTTCCCTAAGGAATTAAGAAACATTGGATTCCCCTTTATAAAGTACAGCAGTTTCCATTTTTAGTGCTCATCTTAAAGTATAGAAGCAACTTCACAGTGCAAATTTTATGCATAGAACCAAAAGATGCACAACTTTCATTGATTCCCACCTGATGCTCAGAGAGCCAAGAGAGCCCTTTCACTTATTTAAACCAAATGAAATTCTAAAATAAATTCAGAAATGCTTATCTTCAAAAGAATCGAGGTATGCACTTTTCTCTAAAACCTCTGCTTGCCAACTTTTTCCCTTTAGTGAGGCAAGCACTTACATTATGTCATTAAAATCCTTCTTTTTTACTTAATAGAAATTGTTCAATCCAGAGACAGATATTTTTACCCAAGTACAATATATTCTGTTTTCTTATAATGACCTACTGTTCTAATTACTTATTTAATTTACAATGTAGTTTGTTTTTATTCTAATGCATGGTATTAATGGTTGATACTTTAAATGTCTGCACCATTTAGTACTTAATGAATTACATCATTTTTCCCTACTCGCTCAAATGAGTTAAGTAGAAAGGAAATGTTTAACTATTTATGACCTATGTAAATACGTAGCATAATGTGGAAATTTGATAACACCCTACTTCTTAGTTCTATTAGTTTGCTGGATGGCCACAACAAAGAATTTAAAACTGTGTGGCTTAACCAAAAGAAAGGTTTTCTTTCCTAGTCTAGAGGCAAGAACTCCAAGATCAGGGAGTTAGCAAGACTGTAAGGAGGAATCTCTTCCATGCCGCTCTCCTGGTTTCTGGTGGTCTACATGGACTCTTTGGTGTTCCTTGGCTTGGACATGTATCACCCTGACCTCTGCCTCCATCTTCCCATGGAGTTCTGTGTATGCATGTCCCTCTGTCTCTACGTTCAAACCCCCCCCCCCAAACCATTTTTTGGTTGTTTTTGTTTGTTTGTTTCTTTGTGTAGGGATATAGTCATACTGGATTAGGGCTCACTCTAAGGAATTCATGTCGACTTGATCATTTGCAAAGACCCTATTTCTAAATAAGGCCAATTCATAGACACTGTGGTTTTGAATTCCAAATCTTTTTTTGCTATTCGACCCATAACACTGCCTGAGTTTAGAAATGCTTTGCTTTAAGCATACTGAGAAAATGCTTAACTCTACTCAAAATACCTGGGTTTAAATCCATCTGTCCTTAGCTATGGAATCATGCAATTTCTTCATGTTCTATGCTTTCACAAATATATCTCAGTATTCAGGGTCTGCTTTATCTTATCTATATCAAAAAAAAGACAGATATCAAGGAAGAAAAGACTAGAATGAAAACTCATAAAGGGCCCTTAAAAAAAAAGAAGCAGTAAGAAATAAATGAATTAAAATAATGAAATGAAATAAAGAAATAAAAGGTGTCCTAAAAAAAAGTGGTTGAAATGGAATAGTGGCAAGGAATATTCAATTTATGATTAGATTCAATTCAATATCCACACAATATTGAAGGTAAAGAAACAGTTTTTGAGGTCTCAGTCTTGGTTCTGCCCTCTGAGGGACACCAGAAGCAGTAACAATCAACTCATGATCAGAAACAGATCACACAGCCAGGTCATGCTTTCTAAATTCTCTCTCTTCATTAGTAGAAACTGGGACTCTTCGGAGAAATGCCTGATTCCAGGCTGGAGAAGGAAAAGTAAAAGATGAACCAGAATAATCTTGTTATTTCTGAATGTAAGGAAGTACTCAAAACAGACACACAAAAGGACATAGATGCCAACCTGCAGGAGCTCCCATGGCCAAATTAAGTGATAGTAAATATTATAGCCTCCTGACCATATCAGCCTACTATAATACCATTTTTAATAATATTTTTATATCTATATTTATATGAAAAGCACTTTCTTACAGTTGAGGGTCCAAGTTATGAAATATGGAAGGAATGAAAAGATCCACAATTCACCGTTTGGCAACCATCAACGCTCATTTAGGCAAGACTCAAAAATGGATACTAAAAGTATTAAGGGACATCTTGAGGTGCCACAAAATATTTATATCATCTCAACATAACTCCTTGCAAGATAATGAAAAAACATGACAGGAGCAACTTGATAAAGTGATCAGGTTAACATAACCAGTAATGAAACATTATCAATATCATATGTTCCCAGGCACGGGCACTGAGAACAGCATAGTGTCATTTCTGTGATATTCCTGACAACATAAATCTGGACATATCAAACAACCCAAAGACAGGCAAAATTATGACCCATTTAAAAAAATTAATGTCCCAAAATTAAAGACTAAAGACATGATAACTTAATGCGGTACATGATCCAGGATTTTCTTTTGATGTGAATGGTGTTATTGGGATAGTTGCCAAAACCTGAGTAATGTCTTCAAATTAGATAAAAGTGCTGGATCAGTGTTAATTTCCTAATGTTGTTAAGTGTGTTGTATTCAGTGAGGTACTTACAGAAGAAGAGACAATATCAGTAACTTACTCACAAACACAACAAAGGGAAGGGTGGGGGGAATTTGAGTGAAGAGTATATGAGAATTTTTGTACTTTTCTCAAAACTTTCCATATGACTGAAAAGATTTTAAAATTAAAAAACTAAAAGTTGAAAAGCTATTTAACCTCTTACATGCTGGATAGTAAAATACGAAGAGAGAACAAAGGTGTTATCCTTGAATTAGGAGAAGGAGGAAATAGGTGGTAGCTTGTAACCAAAAAACGATGTGGAGGACAGGTAAGGGAGAATTTCAGCATCACTTGGACATGGAGGCTATGGAGAGATGGGGAAACCAGGACAGCATGGCGGCAGCAGATGCAGAATTCCAAGGGTTCTAGTGTCCCAACTACGTGTTCAATTCAAGTGCATTTACTAGCTGTGTGTACTAGGGCAATTTGCTTAAGTTTGCTGTCTTGTTTTCCTTATCCGTACAAGAGAGATGCTTAATCTTAGTACACCCATTGATACAGATACAGTGAGAATTAAATCAGTTAATCCAGATAAGAGCACCTATAGGTGATATTGTATTAGTTGACTAGGGCTACCACAACAAAATGCCACTGACCGGGAGGGTTAAGGAAACAAACTTATTTTCTCATCGTTCTGAAGGATGGAAGTTCAGAATCCAGGTATCAACAGATTTGGTTTCTGCTGAGGCCTTTCTTTGGTTTGAAGATGGCCATCTTTTCTCTGTTCACATGGCCGTTTCCCTAAGTTTGTGCATCCCTGGTGTTTCTCATAAGGACACCAGTCATATTGGCTTAGGGTCCCATCCTTATGACTTCATTTAACCTTTATTACTTCTTTAAAGGCCCTATCTCCAAATACACTTATATTGAGAGTCAGGACTTCAGCATACAAATTTCAAAGGGACGTTATTTGGTCCACCAAAGATATTAAATATTATTAATAATCAATATATGATTATTTGGGCTATGATTAAGCACAATATAATGGTCCAAATGGCAAAACTGAATTTGTGTCCAAATGAATAGAAGTTATATTTATTGTGCAGCTTTAATGGTCTGAGAAGAAATACACTGTAAAGCAACTTGCAGTTCCTCTGCCAAGAACTTTATTATAAAGATGGCTATTTCAAACTATAATCAAAGCTTTGACACGTGGTCAACAGTGTCATCCAGTCTAATGTTGGGTTCCAAGAACTCATATTGTTTCAGTTGTCAGTAACAAAACCAAATGAGTGTTACCTCAGCCACTTTTGTCTGGCTTGAAAATACAAGATGCTTAAAGTCTCCTGTGAAGGCAAAAGAAATGACTTAACACTTTTTGCTCAATCTGTACTGTGCACTCAAGGCGAACAATGGGTATTACCACATTATCTAATTGCAATTGTTATCATAAGGGAGATAAGTTAAACACACCAAAATATTTTTCAGAGAAGGCATTTTTCACATTTACATAATCTTAATAGAAACATCATTTTGAAAGGAATTATATTACCATAATATTTTGATATTGCTATAGACTTAAAATTCAGTATTTTATTAAATTTCCAGGAAATACTAAAAATTTCTGTTCTTCCAAGGAATACCAATAGTTAATAAACTGTAATTAGCCAACAAGGCTATAGAAAGCAATTTTAACTGCAAAGGTAAACGTGTGTGTGTGTGTGTGTGTGTGTGTGTGTGTGTGTACACATATATATATATATCAAAAAAACAAAGTTAATTGCAGGATTCTTTATTTTTCTCAATTGAGTAATAAAGTCAGTGATTGATTTAAGTTCCCTGTATATCAGGATTAGCATGCTTTAACCTCCTCAACTTAACCCTTAACTAATTCACAGTCTTTTTATTCCTCATATATTAAAAGGACTCATTGACTTTCTTTGTTCTCTATGATTTTTATTATGTTTCCCATTTAGCCTTATCAATTTTGAACACTTGGTGCATTTCCATCTTTATCTTTTTTCTAGTCCAATTATTTTCAACAAATCAGACATGCTTTTTTTTTTTTTTTTTTTTGGTCTGCTTAGTTTGACCCTTGACAGAGTTAAATATCATTTCTGAAACTTCATGATAAAATAGGGAAAACATAAAGCATTGGACATTTTGTGGGTTAAGTGTTTCAAAGAACAGGCGCTGTTCCACTGTGGAAGACACAGAAGACAGTAATGAGAGAGCAAATGCCAATTAACTGATAGTTTGCAAAAGGCAATCCTCGCGGGTCTCATAGTAATCTTTTGAACTTAGGTTTTGTCTTCAGTTCAATTTTTTCAAAGTATGTTCATGCTAAGATGCTTTTATTTTGACAAAGATTCTCCTGATGTTTCCCGCTCATTTTTTTTCAATATTCACCTCAAGTTTCAAGATAGGCTGGTGCCCCACTATCTGTCAACTCATTTAGTTAAAAGAGAAATTCTATGCGCTATATTTTTCTGTGTATCTGGAGAATCCATCTGATATTATGAATATTACACTCCAGATTAAATTTCATCAAAATGTTAGACACTTTACTGATTAATATACTAAAATTACTACTTTTCAGAGCATGCTATATTTACAAAAAGACTGTTTTAAAAGTTCCCAGTAGAAATTTGTTTAAAACACATTTCAGTGACTCAATATGTGTATTTTCTTTGGAATATTTTGTGAAAAAATAAAACATCTGTAATTGACAGCTGTATTTTTAGATGGCGTTTCCAGCACTTTATTTGAATTATAAATTAGAACATATTTGGAAAAATGTTGAGAGTATTTTCTTGCATACACACAAGTTGAGTATGGTAATCCGATCTGGGTTATGCAGCCAACCCCCATACTAATTACTGTATTTCAAAATATCTTGATAATGAAAAAGCACTCCACTTTTGAGTATCGTTTAATGGTAGACATTTTGGAAAATCCATTCAAACAAGTACATCTCATTTACTACTGATGTTTTCCTCCATAATCATGAAGCTCATCAGTACAACACTTCTATCCTCTTTCTGACCATTTTCTTAATTCTCCTTCAGGAAAGTTGTGGTGGCTTGTCCTGTTAGTAATCTGAAAAAGAATAGGCACACTCAGCTTAGCTCCTGCCTATGCCTCTTGGATTCTGCCTATTCACATTCTGCTTTCTTTGACAAGAACAGGTTTGTGCTTTGGTCAAGGAACATCCTCCTAGCCTAGCACTGATATTCTATGCAGCTCTATTAACACCCTAATTAGACTTTCTCACCAAGATCTATCGACTCTTCTCCGAGCCTTTTCTCAGTGTTAAATGTGCTGTATTAGGTTCATGTGGCTTGTCACTTATTTCTCAACAGGTTCATAATAATACAAACATGAAGATTCTAATAATTTAGAATGTACCTGATGGAGTTTGTTTAAAAAATAACTAGACTTATATCTGTAAATTTTAATGTACTTATTCTAAATTTGGCAGAGAGAAACAATAAATTATAAATGATTTATATATCATAATCACCAAATGTTATAAATGTTGTATTGACACATATACTCTAGTAACAGATAATTTTTTTTTGCCTGTGAAATAGTTTTTATTTATTTCTGTATTTAAAGATTTATTTATTTATTTATCTATTTGAGAGAGAGACACACACACCCACACGAAGAGCATGAGCAGGGCATACGGAAAAGGACAAGCAGACTCCTGCTGAGCAGGGAGCCCTACGTACGGCTCAATCCCAGCACCCTGGGGTCATGACTTGAGCCTCAGGCAGACACTTAACACCCAGACACCCTGAAATAGTCTTTAAAAATCATGTACTTGGCAGTAGAAACATAGAGGAATATTGAAACCTCTGGCCAGCATTGTGAATGAATCTGTTTCTTCTTGTAGAACAAGAAGAAAATTTGTAGAAAAAATTGATAGAAAAAATTTTTGTTTCATGCATTGTGTATCTCTTTAATTTGGTGTATAAGTATTTAGGATTATTATTTCATTATTAAGAATTGATCCTTTATCAGTATAAAAATTCCCTTTTTATACTAGCTAATATGTTTTGGCTTTTTGTCTGTTATTAGTATATTCATTCCAGCTTTCTTTTGTTTAACATTAGGATGCTATATCACATTCATTCTTATGTAAATAATTAATTTCTATATTTACATTGAAATGGATTATGTTTAGGCAGTATATTATTGTGTCTTTTCTTATATAATCTGAAAGTCTCTGTCATTTAAATGGGTGTTCAGACAATTTACATTTAATCTAATTATTGATACATTTGAGTTTAAATTTACCATTTTATTTGATTTTCATTATTTCCACCTATTATTTTTCTCTTTTTCATATTGCATATTTTTGCCATCTCCCTTTGTTGGTTTTTTTTACTATAGGTAATAATGATTGTTTTATAGTTTACACATATATGACTTTATTTTTTTTAAGATTTTATTTATTTGACAGGCAGAGATCACAAGTAGGCAGAGAGGCAGGCAGAGAGAGAGGAGGAAACAGGCTCCCTGCTGAGCAGAGAGCCTGATGTGAGGCTCCATCCCAGGACCCTGGGATCATGACATGAGCCGAAGGCAGAGGCTTTAACCCACTGAGCCACCCAGGTGCCCCATATATATGACTTTAACTTAACACATTCTGTTTCCAACTAATACTATAACATATCACATAGGTTCTAAGAACTCTATGTTATGTCCTGACAGTACAGTTCCCCCTACTGGTTTTTGTGTTATTGTGACATATTTTACTTCCACATGTGTTATAAATCTTACAATATATTGTTAATATTTTTGTTTTTAACAGTTACCTCCTTTTTGAAGATAATTTTTAAAATGACAAAGATCATTTATATTTACCCACAGTTACTTTTTCCTCAGTGAGCTTTATTCCTTTCTGTACATTCAAACTTCAGTCTGAATGGGTTTTTTCTTTTGCTGAAGATTCTCTTCAACATTTCTTAGAGTTCAGGTCTGCTAGTGATTGTTTCACCTTATGTATGTCTGAAAAAGTCTTTATTTCACCATCATGTTTGAAAGATATTTTTGCTTGCTATAGAATTCCGTATTGACAGGGCTCTGTTTATTTTTCTTTTAAATAGTTTTAAATTGTAGCTCCACTGTCTTTCAACCCTTAGTTTTGATGTTGTAATTCTTTTTGTTTTACCCAGTGGAATGTTTAATTTATTCTGGATGCATTGATTGAGATTTTTAATATAAGGGTTTATAGTTTTCATCAAATTATGAAATTTTGGGGTAATGATATACTCAAATACTCTTTCAGCACCCTATATCCTTGAATACTGGAGGACATATATATCACATATATTAGGCTGTTTTAAGTTTTCTTATGGATCACTAAACTGTTTTATTTTCCTGCCCTCTTCTTTCTTTTATTTTGGATAGTTTCATTTGCAATGTCTTCAATTCACTAAACTTTTCTTATGCTGCTTAACCTCAAATTAATTCCACCCATTATATTATTTAACTTATAAATAAAAGCTTTATCTCTAGAAGTACAATATTTATATCTTCATCCCCATGTTTAATGTACTCAATATTTTCCCTACCTTCTTAAATATATATAAGTATAATAGGCTTTTATGTCCTTGGTGGCTAATCTTAGCAGTGTGTGTGTGTGTCTGGTTTTGGATCATTTTAGATTAATTTCCTTCTCCTTATGGGTCATGTGTTCCCACTTCATTGCATAGGATACCATTTTATATTGGAATCCAGATAGTTTGAATATAACTTGTTTGTTGCTAGATATTTGTATATTCCTATAAATACCCTTAAATGCATTGATTGCATCTGAGTTTTGTTCCCCCTGCTCTTTTGGGTTATTTTTTTTTCTTTGGCCTCAGGTAATTTCCTGATAAATTAGCACTGATAAATATTCAGATAATAGCTCAATGGAGGCTCTCTGGAGATTTCTGAAATTCTCTATGAAAGTCTCTCCTCTTCATTACCTGGAGCTTCCCTGGTGAATAAGTGAAATGACAAATAGATGGTGGGCGCTGCCCTGCGGCTCCTAACAACAAGGGTAGAAAAGAGACAGACAGCACATCTGTTCACATTCTATTGTCAAAAACATAGTCATATATAAACACCCCTAACAAAAATATTGGGATATATGGGACTGATTCCAGGTTTGGGGTATTATAAGTTTCTATGAATATTTCAGTAAGGGCCTTTTGTACTTAAACAAGTTTCAGTTCTCTTGTATAAATACCTAGATCATCTGGAAATTTTATGTTTAAATTAATAAGAAATTGCCAAAAGTTTTCCAAAGTGGTTCTATTGTTTTCAACTCCTAGCATAAATTTTTGTGTTTGATTTTTTCCAAAACTTGGTATTACCAGTCTTTTCTACTTTAGTCATTCTAGAGAGTTCATAATAACATCTAATAATGGTTTAATTTGCATTTCCTTGATGACTAACATTACTGAGCTATTTAATTTTGTTTTTGTTTATTGGCTCTTTATACTTACCTTTTTTTTGAAATGTTTGCTGCATTCTTTCTCTATTTTAAACATAAGATCTTTATTATTGTAGTGCAATTTCTTTTTGATAGATAAAAGTGTTTTATCCCATTCAAGAAAGAGATGACTATAGATATGAATATATATGTATATAATATATGTATATAGTACATGTGTATTTCTTTTCTTTCAGCTAAAGAGCTGTGTTTTCATTTTCTTAAATATTTTGAAGAGCAGGATCTATTTTTTATAAAATTCAATTTAAAAATTAGTTTTTATTTTTACCCAGAGTATATTTGTATCTGCTTGTGACACAAAATTATTACAAAACCAGGATGATTTATTCAAATGTATTATTCTAGATATAGATTGGACTCCTTACATTTAGGTCTGTGATCAATGAGTTTATATCATTTCATCAAAATATAGTTTGTATGCAATAAAATGATCCAATTTTACATGTACAGTTTATCATTGTGACTAATATACATAGTTGTGTAACAACCAACAAAGGGATATAGAACTTGTTTATCTTCCTACAAAATTTTCCTATATTCCTGTGAAGTCAATTCTCTTCCCCTTCTCTGGCTATTGGCAAATAGTGGTCTGCTTTCTATATTATACATTAACATTACAATCATGTGATCTCTATCAGAAAATGTATAAAACTAGTAAACTTTGTATATTTTATTCAGTTTTCCATTGTTTATGGTGGAAGGGTAATCCAGCATTATTTTCTTTATCAGGATGAAAACAGAAATTTTTATACAATCTTTTGCAAGATCAAACATTTAAGTATATAATGACTTCTTTACTTGAAAACTAACTTTACTGGATTAAGAACCTCAAAGCAAAAGATAAGGTTTCAAAGACTGAATCTGGCTTGACATTTATTCCAGTAGTATTCATTAAGATAGAGGTATTTGCCTACTCTAAAACTTTCTGATCAGGAGGTCAAGGAGGTCAAATGTGACTACCAAAATTTAGTAAACCACTTTCCAAAATACTTTATAATTACTTTTTTGGGTGAAAGTGTACCCTTATATTGCAACCACCTATTTGCAACAAGAGCAATTTAATGCAGATCCAAGGTCTCACAAATCTAGACAAATAAACTAGCACTGCCCTTGAAAACTTTTCACTTAAAGCTAACAAATGATTCCTGTATTGGGTATATGAAAAAACAACAAATGTAGCCATGGAAAGAGAATGTATAAGAGAGGAATTTAGTAACAAGCACACATGGATATCAGCAACTTACTTTTTAACAACAGAGAAAAACACAGGAGAAGGTATGTATTTTCTTTTCATAAGGAAAGAACTTTACTTTGTACAGTCCTATTTATTTTACTTATTTTTTTTCTTTTGTGTACTTTCACTGCACTTCTGATTCTACCTCCAAGAACAATTCACACAATTCATTGAAATAATAATAATAATCTATAATATTTTATCCTTCTTTGAAAGCTAGTACATGGAGTTACCCACTCATAACTAAATGCATATGTTGCAGGAAAAAAAATCCATTAAGCACATTTGGAACCAGAATTTCTATTGAAACTCACAGCATGTTACAAAGCAAAGGTAAAAAAAAAAAATATGTTATCATCATTATAGGATTGGACTTAATGGGAATCTAGAGTATTGCCCTGTCAATTGCAACTACATAAATTGATTCACTTTGTATTTTTACCCTGAAAAGAACACTCTAATGTGACATTAAAATATGTTTTATTTTGTGTTTTAAGAATTTAGAGAATTTTATTTTGGGGATAAAATCAGAGACTCCAAAGGAAGATACACAGCTAACAAAATATACATAAAAAGGTGAAATCATGAACAGCTGAATTCCAAAAGAAAGTATAAGTAAATCAAATCCTTTAGAATGAGATATCAATGCAATAAATCATATTAATCACAAAGCCCTAGGAAAAATGTCTAATTTATATGAATGTATCTGTATTTTGAGAGAACCACTGAAGGATTTCCAAATATTTGTTATTTTTATTACTACATATTACTGGTCTTCAAGCCTTAGAGTTTAGCTTTACTCAAAATCTCTATGATTTTTTTTATAGATTCATTATTTATAAAGGAGTCTGGATATAGCTACTAGGTAAGTGTTTTAATAACAGTTACAAAACTACTACTATTTATTGTGTACCTATAATGAACCATTCAGTTGTGTGCTATTAAAACTGTGTGGGCAGGGGGAAGTGAATACTCCCACCAAAGCGGCTTTCAAGCTGCCAATGTGATGTCACTGTACAGGAGGTGAAAAAAGATGCATACATTCTGCTTTTGCATGCGGATATGAGCTGGTTCCTGTATAAAAATGTATCTGTTGAGAAGATGTTCTGCAACACTTTGTGGTAACATTTATATTGGAAACTGTGGTGTTAAGTACTGGTGAATTTATCAACCGCTTGCAGCTAGAATGGGAGAGTCTAGATTCATAATGCAGGTCTTTTTCCTTGCGGTACCTGAGATCTGTATGTATACAGGTTCAAACACACACACACACACACACAGAGACACAAACAAACAAAAGTTGAATTTTTATATAGACAGAGGAAGACTCTAATAACAATATTGCTATAGTTAATATATATTTATGTTAGTTGTTTGCCTTTTCATTTATTTAATCAGTGAAGGCAAAGAGGAAATGAATAATGAAACTTCATTGATTCTTACCAATGTTATATCAGGTTTTGAAATTTCACTGTGTAAGTTTTAAACAGGAGTTTTTAAATGATTCAAGATGCGTGATGCGATGGTACATGGCTAGAAGTCAGTCGGTTGCTTTGGTGTTGCTCAAGAAGCATCACAGCGCTGTGTGAGTGCCTTGGCAGATGTAACAATCTTTCTTCTTCCCTCTCAATCTCTCCCTCAATCTCTCCTTCTTTTTCTTTTTAAAGACCTTATTTATTTATTTGACAGACAGAGATCACAAGCAGGCAGAGAGAGGAGGAAGCAGGACCCCACTGAGCAGAGAGCCCGATGCGGGGCTCGATCCCAGGACCATCATGACCTGAGCCCAAGGCAGAGGCTTAACCCACTGAGCCACCCAGGCGCCCCCTTTTTCTTTGTTTGTCCCTCACAAATTTTCAAGTTTTGTGGACATTATTAAGCTACTGTTTTGGATAGACAGACATAACTATTCTTCTCTATGAAACCAATTAAACCATATATATATATATATGTATATATATATATATATATACACACATATATGATTTATAATTTAAATTGTAATTTACTTTTAAATATAAATTTAAATGTAACTTATCATATACAATTTATTTTCATACCTCATTTAAATTTATGTAGGTCTGAATTTACAAGTATATATTTTACTGCCATTCATTTGATAAATAAATTAACAAGTCACAGAAAGTCATTTAAAATCTGCATATGAAATAAGGCAACTCTGAAGAGTGCTTCTTTTATATGACAATTCACAGTATGAACACATAATTCTGCAAATGAAAATTTACTAACGCATTTTAGAGTCAAAATTAAGACTGAAATCTTTAGAGCAGCAGGCAAAACGGTAGACTAAATTACAATGCCCATCTTCTTTTAATAATCTATTTAATATCCTTTTTAGATTTATGACTCTTACTTTATCTCAAAAGAGGGTTTACAGATTTCATAATGTCACCCTTTGTTTTGGCCTTAAAATTGTGGTGGAAGAAAAGCAGTCAAATAATATGTTTCAAATCTCTCCCCTCTATAATCAAGTTACTTAATGCAGTTGCTTTGGTAACTTTGATTCTGCAGAGGGACTCAGAGTTTATCCTATTCCTGAGAAATTCCATCTTTGGAAACATTATGCCCAGTTTATGAAAATGAATACCCTTCTAAACACTGGCTTTTAGATTTGAGAGAGATTAATTTCACCAAATTCTAAGTCTATGTGTCTTCATTAAAGAGGGCAAACTTTAATGGGGAATGCATTCTATCTATGCTAAGCCCACCCAAGAAGGTGTTTCCCTATTCAAGCCTGGTGCTAATAGTACTGTTCTCAAAAGCTTTTTTATATTTCTTATCCCTTGAAAAAGAGTTACAGTAAATCTGCAATTCCTTATTGGCTTATAATGTGCACAATTTCTTCCCTAAGTGTGCTCCAAAGAATTTACATGAAGCATCTTGAGGAGATTTACATTAAAAAAAAAAAAAAAAAGGTCAAATAATTTCCAGAAATGTATACCAGAATCCAGAAGTTAAATATTTTCTTAATCACATTTAGTTATTTGTATAGAGCATCTTCAAAAATAAAACAAAACAAATTAAAAACAAACAAACAAGACACTGTTCTCTGGAAATTACCTTGGGAAATTCTGCCACAGAAATGTGTGAAGTAAGTGAATACAAATTCAGAGTCCTAGAAATGGAGCCAAAACAAACCCATTTTCCTAAGAGGAAATGAATCTCAATCAAGCTGGATAATATTTGAAAACAAATACAGTACACCAGGTGTGCCTGGGTGGCTCAGTCCTTGGGCGGTCTGCCTTTGGCCCAGGTCATGATCCAGTGTCTTGGAATAGAGCCCCGCTTCCCGCACCCTGCTCAGAAGGGCGCCTGCTTCTCCCTCTCCAACTACTCCCTGCTTATGTTCCCTCTCTTGCTGTCTCTCTCTCTCTATCAAATAAATAATTAAAATCTTTTTATTTTCTTATTTATTTATTCATTTATTTTTAGATTTTATTTATTTATTTGACAAACAGAGATCCCAAGCAGGCAGAGAGGCAGGCAGAGAGAGAGGGGAAAGCAGGCTCCCCGCAGAGCAGAGAGCCCGATGTGGGGCTCGATCCCAGGACCCTGGAATCATGACCTGAGCCGAAGGCAGAGGCTTTAACCCACTGAGCCACCCAGGCGCCCCAAATAAAATCTTATTTTTTTTAATTTAAAAAAAATACAATTTTCATATTCTAATTACTAACATTTTTATTCATGATAGCTCCAATCTTGAGTACGAACCATAGAGCCTTGCTGTATCAGTTTATTGTTCACAGTTGAATATAGGCCCTAGACTAATTTTCTGAGATCAACATTTACCTCTTTCTGCTATGTTCATCATGCTCATACTCGGATTATACTAGGGTTGAACAAATTAGTAAATATATTTTATGTAATGAAAACCAGGTTGTCCATAATTTGGGGGAAAAAGTTAGAAATAAGGAAAGGGAGAAACCTAGAATGAACCGTGGAATGTTGGACTGGAATTGTAAAACTCACGGTTGAAAAAAGAAAAGATAAAAAACACAAAGCAAAAGCAAAATCCAAGACTATGAATTAGACATCTTATGTAATAATTTTGGAAAATAGCAAAACTGACTTCAAATATCTTTTTTTAGCTAACGTTTTCTCTGATTGTTTTCACTTCTCTAATTTTTTGTCCTCTTGGTCCTCTGTTTACACACACACACACCACACACATGCAAACCACATGCAAATACACACACACACATACACACATATATAGACTGTGAAAAACAAAACAAAAGCTAAAGAGTGGAAAAGAATAGTATATACACTATAATCGAAGAAAAAGCATACCAGAAATAAATGTATATCTGCCTCGGCACATTGAAAGATGTGCTTATGTATCAGTGAACATTAACCTAAAAACTTCAACTCTAAGACGATTCCTATCAAAATTGTTAGACAATAAAGGACAAAGGAAAAAGTGTTTGGAACCTTCAAACAAAATTACCATATTTATTATCAGAGGGGAACAAAATCTGATTGGTGTCTGATTTCTTTATTCTTGGCAGAACAGACAATGCAAATGAACAAGGAATTCAAATACACAGAGAAAGATCGAAGATTCTATACATAGCCAGTTGCCCTTCAAGGATCTAGTCTTTAGGAAACTATGGAACAGGCAAGAACACAAGGAGTACTATATTTGGAATCCTCTTGGGAAACCTACTAGAAAATGAGTTTCAGCAAACCAAGAGATGATATTGGATATTTTAGCAAAATATATGCATTGAATATACTTATAGATCAAAGACTATATGTTTGGAACATAAACTGACAAATCGACAAGGTATGAAGAATACAACTAAAAACGTGGAAGAGAGAAGGAAGGGGAAAATGGAATAAGGTCCGGGATTTTTACATGGGCATAGGAGAGTCTCTTAGTTCAACAAAATACGATAAACTGGATGGGTTAAGCAACAGAAATTTATTTTCTTAAAGTTCTGGAGGCCGGAAAGCTGAGATTAAGGTGCCAGCAGGGTTGGTATCTGGTGAGAGTTCTTTTCCCGGATGCAGTCATCTTGCTGCTATGTCCTTACATTGCGGAGGGAAAGACGGCCCTGTGGGGTCTCTTTCTATAAGGGCATTAACCCCATCATTCAAGAACCTATTCTCATGACCTTCTCTAAGACTCTCTTCCAAAGACCCCATCTGCAAACACCATCACACTGGGATTTGGGGTAAATCGAGGAAGTGTGAATCTGGGAATGAATATTTCAGTCCATAGCAGAGACCAGAGATATTCTGATAGTCAGAAAATCCGAAGGTAAAAGTCTAAGCAAGGGGAAAGGACAAGAGCGCGACATAACGTCGTCAGCATGAACACCACCAGAATAGGAACGAGTCCTTCCTGAATACCAGAGCGATACACTCAGACAGAGAAAACAAACCACCTAAAAAGAGTATATATAGCATAAAGGCCAAAATGATCAGAACAAAAACTATTATGATATGATTGAAACCACACCTATATTATATAAATGAATGTGAATAGAAACTGACACAAAGCAAACAAAAAACTACGAATCAACTCACAAAGTGAAACCCATGTCAATACCGTCTTCAAGAGGCATATCTAAAGAAAAGTGACTCTGAAAGACTGAAATTTAAAGGTGATGATATTATACCATCTCAGAGAAAGAAAACAAAGAAGTTATTGCTATTCTGATACTAGAGAAGGCAGAATTCAGACCTCAAATATTAAGTATATTAATAAAGAACAACCTGAAATTCTAAAAGCCACATTCACAGTAAATATATAACAGTTTTGACCATGTACACAAAAGTGCAAAAAATAAACAAAATTAACTTAATAAAGAAGTACATGAAAGAGAAGAAACAGAAAGAAATGTATATATATGAAGAACTGAACATACTATCAGTCCAAAAAAATCAAGAGGACCAAGAATAAACAGAATGTAAAAGACTTCAACAATGTTATAAAAAGATCACAGATCTTATAAAAATACACCAGCACTTAACACCTAATATTAGAGAATATAATTAAATTTCAAGCAAACATTGGCTCATAGAAATTGATCATGCATTAGAACATAAAATATCATTAAATTCCACAAAGTAGGAATGATGCAACCAATATCTTAAACACAACGCAGTAAAAATTAAAAAATAATAAAGATTGTAACAAAAGCAACCAATCCAACTACTTAAATAAAATGGGCAAATTCATTTAAAAATGCAATTTAGCAAAACTGGCACAAGAAAAAATGAATATAGCATATAACTAATAAAGAAATTCAATTTGTTGTCAAACTCCCTAAAAGAAAACCCAGGTCCAAATGATTTGACTGCTAAATTCTATCAGAAGTGAAAGAAGAAACACCCCTCCCCAACTTACATAAAATATTTCAGTGGATAGAAGAGAAATCAAATTGCCTAACTTGTAATATGAGGTTAGCATAATCATTAAGAAAACCTAGTAAACAAATCATACAAACACAAAAATATTCTAGACAATGTCCTTTATGAATATGGAGAACATAATTCTTACTATATTAGCAAAATAAATTCTGATAATATATAAATAACATGTCATGACCAAGAAGGATTTAGCCAACATTTTAAGTTGGAATAACATTTAAAATCAACCAATGTAATTCCCTATATTGACAATAGAAGAGGGACCAAATCATCATTTCAGTAGATGTAGAGAAAGCACTTGAAAATTTTTAAAAATTAACACCTATTAGTGGTCAAAACTGTTAATACACTAAGAATAGTGGGAAACCTCCACAAATTGGTAAAGAGCATAGATGAAAATCCTAGAGTTAATGACACAATGGTGAGGGGCTGCATTATTTCCCTCTGAGTTTAGGGACAAGACAATGAACCCTGTTTCAATCACTACTGTTCAGTTACTACACTGAATAAATGATACATCTAGCTTTCATGATCGCTGCAACTTTTTCAATGAAGTAGAAAGCCAGGCTATCATTTGAAACATGGAAGATTGAAGGTGGTTTACTAGGTGTTTGAATAAATGGAAAAAGAGTGCAAAAAAAAGCCAACTGTGCACGTGAATAAATTTGAATGGGCAATGAAAGCACAAAACTACATCTGATTGTATCAGGGCCTGTTGCTACTGTTCTTATAGGTGATTCTGCTTATCGATATGGAGGAGGGTTTTTCTCCAGATGCACAGTGGTGACAAATGGTGTATAATTCCAAGGCATGCTCATTCTAATACATGTTCTAAGTATGCTAGTCATGCTATTTTAGAAACTGTAATTTTTTTTAAAGATTTTATTTATTCATTTGACAGAGAGAAAGAGCAAGCACAAGCAGGGGGAGCAGCAGAGGGAGAGGAAGAAGCAGGCTCTCTGCCAAGCAGGGAGCCTGAGGCCGGGCTCGATCCCGGCACTCGAGATCATGACCTGAGCCAAAGACAGATGCTCAACCAACTGAGCCGCTCAGGTGTCCCTGAAACTGCAATTTTCTTTGAAATAATTATTAAATTTTATAGCAAACTGCTTTAGAATCTCAAGGTAAAATTAATGAGAACACATTTTACAACTGATTGTCTTTTTAAAAGGTAGACACTCAAGTTTAGTAACACACGGGATTGAGTATAAAGTCTAACTCTAACCAAAAAGGAGAACATCGAATAAAATTGATTTTTAAATAAATTACATGGATAAAAATTGTTCACATATTTCTATTTAAATCATTTATTTTCAACATATTTAAACAAAAAAATTGTCATCAGGGAAATTACATCTTTTTTTATACAAAGAGTAGATTAGAATTGAGTACTTAATACTTAGTCTTTTAGACAATGGGAATGAGTCCTCATTTTGGCGATTCTGAAGATATGCTTAGGAATCCTATCATTTGAACACAAATGGAAATGCTTTCATTATTATGGCAACATTATCAGTGTATTGCTTTAAAATAGATTAATGTTATGGAGAAGAAATGCATTAAAAAAACCTTTTTAATTCAGGACTCTTTCTAAGAAGTAGCAGTAATGTTATTTATGGCTTAATAATTATAAATAAATTTATATTATATTTAATTTTTGCATGTGCAATCGCGGTTTACCGAAAGTTAGGTAATTCCAGCATGAACTACCCTCAATAAGATATACAGATTAGGAGTCTACGACACAGAATACCAAGTAAGTATAACAGTATTAGAAGATAATATGCTCTAATGAAAAAGCATCTGATATAATATGTTTTGCTTCCTCTAAACTGCTGTTTTCAATTTCTTGGCAATGTACATTAATGCAGAAAATGTGTTCCATACTGTGTGGTGTGACCTAGATCATAAAATACAGAACAAAGAGTGACACTGTACTTAAGTGAACTCATTAAAACAGTTCAATAAAATGTGTGCATGCTTTTCAAATAAGTGCTGTTCAGGAAATTAATTATAATTTGTTAATAATTTAAGCCTTTTTTACATGAATAGTCTAGACTGGTGCATTTTCCCTTTTACTCTTTTTTTTTTCTTTTTAAGATTTTTTTTTTCCTGAGGAAAAAAATAATCTCGTGGCAACAGAACCCAAAATGAAACCCAGTATGGTATGACGTAGAATACTAGAGTACAAATCACGGTTGTTTATATTGCATTTAATAGAGCTTTGCATCAAATGGGTTTTAATCTTTCTGGTACATTTTAGTACAACGTAATCCAGGGTTTCAATGAGACCGCTTTGGAACAGAGCTGGACAACAAAGCATAGTAGACACGTGGCAAAGATCTCTCAAAAGATGGAGTCTCAGGCTCCATCAAATGTCCTCAGTCTCATCAAATGTCCTGTAGCTTGCCAAACAAAAGAAGAAATAAACAGCTGTAAATAAACTAAAACAAGGTGAGTAGAAATAAGGAAAGAGAAATGAGGAAATCAAGGCACAAGAAAGTAGAATAAGAATACATTTCTGGATCCTTCGTAAGCAGATTTAAAAAAGTTTTTAAACTTTCTCATTGCATATTATTCTTAGGATCTAGGTAAATTTTTTTTTGTTTGTTTTTATTTATGTTTTTTTCTCAGTGCTCCTTAAACAAAAGAAATATACAGTAGTTATGTTGTATTAAGTAGTTAAGCACAAACAACATCATTAGGATGTGTGTTCTAACAACTGACAGCTACTTCAGAAAAGTTGTACACAGAATATAAAAAACAAAATTATGTCATTATGAAATAATCACAATGATTTACTTATAAAACATAAAATGTTTAGCAGATGGCAAGTCTTTTTCCACTTATGTTCACAGACCTTTAAAATGCCATGTTACTTTTAATTCTTTTTCTTTTCTTCTGCTCTATTCATTCACTTTTCCTTTCCAAAAACCCCATTGTGAGACAAGAAGCTATCCAGTCATATAACCTTCAGGAAAGTACTTTATTATCAGTTCTGACTACACTTTTGCCTTGTCTGAGGAACATCCCTTCTAGAATTCTCATGCATAAAATTCCACAAATCCTCCCACACACACACACAATAAACTACAATTAAAAAAGTAATAAATTTTAAAGGGGAAAGCAGAAAGACATACATGAACATATGAAAGAAGCACAAAACCCAGATTTTTTGTCATGAATTGAACAGAACTTTCCAGAGTTTGTATCACATAATTTGACATCTGACAAATGAAGGAAAATACAGCAGATGAAAAAGGGGAATGGGGAAATATAGTGTGCCTACAGTAGAGAGTAGAACTTTATGAAGAGAGGCTTGATATGCAATCCATGTCACATCACAAAATGCTAGATGTCATCTTATGGTAACATGCGTGATGAGATTGGTATTCTTAAAAGATGGTGGCCCTCACTGCGGTTTGGATTATGGTGTTATAGCTAGGTTTCTTTGTTTGTAAGGAATCGAAAGTACTTTAGACTAGTTCAAAAAAGGGAAGGGAGCTATCTTTGTAACTGCAAGCATAGAACATTCAGCAGTAAAGGGACAAAATTATACAGCTAACCATGAACATGAACAGTAATGGAGGAAGGTCTTATGGAGGCAGGAGAAAAATGGGCAGTTCTAAAAAGCAGAGTAGAAAGAGGATACAGACCTCTAACACACTGATTTTCATCAGCCTCTTCTTTTCTTTTAATTTGCCAGATGATTGTTTTTATAACTTTTCCATACCATTATTCCTTTTGGCACATCCCTTCTGAATTTATGCCATTGCTTTGATCAGGATCCATTTGTGCCTTTAAGTGTACCTCACAGCTTCTTTCTAGTTATGCGTTATTCAGCTTCAGTTCCCAGGACTAACTGAACAATTTACAAAGTATTTCCAAGTTTGGATTCCAAAGAAAGAGGAAGGGAGAGTGAGACACCAAGAGACAAACAGACATTGAGAGAGATTGATAACCTAACTTCCCTTTTAACAACAACAACAACAACAACAAAAGTTATAGCTTAATTACTTTCAAATCAATGGCCATTCTTATGACACAAACCATAACTATTTTAAGAGTAGCTATGGTAGATTAACTATAACTATCATCAGGGTAAACTCTTACGGACACAAGTTTGCAAAATGAGCAAAGCCAGAAACTAGGACAATTTCCCTTAGAATAAGTTGTGAATAAGGCAGATAGAAGCTAGGGAAAATTTTTAATGCTAATACAGAAAAGGGATGGCAATAATCTAGAGTTATGGCCAAGGGGAAGAAGATCATTAGATGATCATGGATACATTTGTTGGTCAATTAAACAATCCTGTTAACTGGCTAGATGTGAGGCTGAGGAGATATAAAGGAGTTAAGCATCAGTGATCACGCAAACGAAAGAAATTGTGGTAATTTTTGGTGACATACTGCGTACAATAGTAGCAGCATATAAAGGGACTGGAGTTAACCTTCTATGCACACTTAGCAAAAATATCTTTCGGTGCTATACGATGATAATTGATGATAATCATATGTTAATTTTATCATTAGCCATTGACATTGACATAGATCTATTATTGATTTAGAACATGCACTCATAACATAAAAATAAAGCTATGATCATAATTATTTAATGATACAAACTTTTATCATAGGTTTTTCTGAAAGGCCTTTGCAGAGTATAGAGAATATAATTACACTGGGCAATTAATAGAACCCTCTCAACAGAGGGGCAAACTAGACAGGACATCAGGATATACATATTTATAATCAAACAAAGAAGGTGTAAGGAAGAGATGTCAGCATCATGGTGGCATGAATTGTTCCTCTTTTATTCTCCTTTGATTTACAACCAGTTGGACATCCACAAATAAAAAAAGAAAAAGTGCCTCTTTAGAGCATATGAGGATACCTGAGAGATCCATCCATCCACGCACCTGAAAGTGGTAGACTACACCATGGAGGAGATCGCAGAGTGAGAGGAAAATGCTGGCCAACCAGCCATACTAGAGGCAGTGACAGCAGAGAGGGAAACAGCTGGTCAGGCAGAGGGCCAGCATGATTCTTCTGGCAGAGGAGGTAAAGGGTAGTGTGGTGAGTTGTTGGGGGGGGAAGAGTGTCTCCCAACACACACACACACACACACACACACACACACACACACACACGGCAGCTAGAGAGACCAGGTCTCTCTCTGAGGAAAGACTCCAGTGTCTGAGGAAGGGAAAAGAAAGGGAAGTAGATAGAACAAGAGAACTGACAGAAACCATGAGGACCCACTACAGATCTATGGAACACTCCACTCCGGATTTGAGGATCCCCTACCAGACATGGGCACATCAAAGCCCCAAGTACTAAGTGCTCATCCTTTTCCCCCATCTCTACCACTAAAGAAATAAATTAATAAAAAGGATGTACTTCCACCTTAGCACCCAATCAGTTCCGGAGTAGAAACCCAAAACTTGTGCTGTATTGTCACCTTCTGGAAAACAAAAGGAAACCTCCTAACTACCAACTTGTTGAACTGTCAGAATTAAAGTTAACAAAACTTTGCCTAAATAAGAAAGGTGTTGGTTACTTCAAATGTAATGGCAGAGAACTTTTCATTAAATACCATGAAAAAAATCACAATAGTATGACATCATGAAAATAACACATCAATATTCTAGCAGCCAAACCCCAAAACATGGAATATTGCAATCTAACTGATAAAGAATTTTAAATTGCTGTTATGAAGAAATTCAACAAGTTAAAAGAAAACTCAGAGAGGTAATACAATGATCTCAGGAATAAAATTAACGAACAGATGAGTATTTAGCCAAGATACTGAAATTCTAAAAAAAGAACCAAAAAGAAATTGTATAGCCAGAAACTTTAATAAATGAGAAAAAAATAGACTGGAAAGCACTGGAAATAGAGCAGATCATATAAAAGAGAATTAGCAAACTCAAAGATATAAATACAAAAATTATTTAGAAGAATGAAGACAGAGAACTAAGATTTTTATTTAAACATGAAAAAATTCGATGAGAACTTTTTGACTCCACTAGAAAGCCAACATAATAATGGTATCCCAGAAGAAGAAGAAGAAGAAGAGGAGGAGGAGGAGGAGGAGGAGGAGATGGAAGAAAAAGAGTGGGAGAGGGAGCAGAGAGCAGATTTAAAGAAATAAAAGCTGAGAACTTCTTAAACTGAATATATAAGTCCACGAAGCTAAGATAACATATTATCTCAGCAAAAAAAGACCTTCCCCAAGACACTTCATACTAAATCTGTCCAAAGTCAATGTTAAAGAATGAATTTTAAAGGCAGTCCGGAGGAAACAAACAAACAAACAAAGAAAACAAAACAGTAACCTACAAAGGCATCCCCATTAGACTATTAGAACTCTACAGGCCAGGAAAGAGTGGGAAGACATATTCAAAATATTGAAATATAAAAACTGCCAACCAAGAAGACTCTATCTGGCAAAGTTATCCTTTAGATATGAAGGCGAAATACTTTCCTAAACAAACCAAAGTTGAAAGAGTTCATGACCACTTAAAATTTGCCCTATAAGAAACATTGAAAGGAGCTCTTCAAGCTGAAATGAAAAGACAAAGTACATAAAGCTCTTTTTTCTTAGAATAGTGTATTAACTCTTAGCTAGAGCATGAAAGTTAAAGGAAAAGTGCATTACAAATAACTATTGCTACTAAAACTTGGTAACAAAATTACAGCATAATACGGTAATTGGTGACATCAAAACTATGAAAGGGGGAAGATAAAAGGTGTCACTCTCGTGTGGTCAAATAGAGATAAACAGCCATCAGCAGAAAAAGGACTATTTTATCTGCATGATGCTTTACAAAAACTTCATGAAAACCCAAAGCAAATATCTAGAGCAGATGTATGACACATTAAAAAAAGGAGGGAGACTGAGAAAATCACTATAGAAAACCACCAAAAGTAGACAGAAACAGAAGGAAAAAGAAACAATAGAGAAACAAAATAACTGGAAGACCAATGACAAAACAGCAGGAAGCCATTACATACCAATAATCACCCTCAATGCAAAGTGACTAAACTCATCAATCAGGAGTCACGGAGTGGCCAGAGGGATAAAAAACAAGATTCAGTTGCATGCTGCCTACAGAGGACTAGGCTCAAAGTGAAAGGATGGAGGGTGATATTCCTACCAAACAGAAATAAAAATAGGCAGACATAGCCACGCTTGTATCAGACAGAATAAAATTCAATCCAAAAAGGGTAGCAAGAGACAAAGAATGTCATTGAGTAATGATAAAGGGGTCAACACATTAATAAGGTGTAAAAATTGTGAATATGTATATGCTCCCAGCGCCTGAACACCAAAATATATTAAGCAATTAACAGCAGATCTTAAGGAAGAAATAGATAAAAATACAGTAATTGTACGAGACTATCCTGTTACTAGCAATGAATGGATCATCCAGAGAGAAAATCAACAAGGAAATGTTGGGATTGAACAGCGTTTTAGGAAAAATTGACTTATTAGACATATACAGAACATTCCATCCAACAATAGCAGAATACACATTTTTTTCTCAAGAATACCTGCAACATTGTGCAGGATAGGTCATGTAATAGGCAACAATTCTTAACAGATTTAAGAAGACTGAAATCATACCTAATTACTTTCTCTAACCACACTGGTATGAAACTAGAAATCAATAAGAGAAAAGTGATAAGTAAATAAATGTGTAGAAACTAAACCACATACTTTTTAATTAAACAGTCACTGGGACAGAAAATAAATCAAAAGGGAAGTAAGATATCATGCTGAAACAAAGGAAAATACAACATATCAAATATAGTGGGATGAAGCAAAAGCAGTTCTGAGAGGAAAATTTATAGCAATAAATGCATATATTAATAAATTAAAATCTCAAATAAACAATGTGAACTTACACCTCAAGAAACCAGAAAAAGAACAAAGTAAACCCAATGTCAGCAGAATAAAGATCAGTGTAGAAATAAAGATCAGAGTAGAAATAAGGTAGAGAAGAGGAAAAGAAAAGAAAAGATCATTGAAACTAAGAGTTAGTTCTTGAAAAAGATAAACAAAAGTAACAAATCCTTAACTAAACTAAGAAAAAAAAAAAAAAGAGAGAGAGAGTTCTGTCACTTATGTGTCTGTCTTCAGCTAAGGTCAAGATCCCAGGATCCTGGGGTGGAGTCCCATATTGGGCTCCCTGCTCAGTGGGGAGCCTGAATCTCCCTCTGCCTGCCTCTCTCATTCTTGCTCTCTGATAAATAAATACATAAAATATTTTTTAAAAAAGAAGAAAAGAGAGAAGATTCCAATAAATAAAATTAGAAATGAAGGAAGAGACATTTCAACTGATACTCCAGAAAAACACAGAATCTTAAGAGACTATGTTGAACAAATATGCCAACAACTTATGTAACCTAGAAGTGATACCAAAACTAGATAAGGATGCCACAAGAAAAGAAAGCTGTACACGACCATCCCTGATGAACGTACATGCAAACATTCTCAACAAAACATTAGCTAACCAAAGTCAAGAACACACTGAAAGTGTTATACATCCTGACCAAGTGGGATTTATCTCAAGGATGCAAGGTTGGGCTGACATATACAAATCAATAAGTCTAACAAACTACATCAATAAAATGAAAGATAAAAATCACATGATCATCTCAGTAGACAAAATACAATAGCCTCTCAAGATAAAAACCCTGAACAACCCTTGTGTAGAAGGAACTTACATCACATAATCAAGGCCATATATGACAAGCCCGCAGCTAACATTCTGCTTACGAGAGAGCAACTGAAAGCATTTCCTCTAAGGTCTGGAAAAGGCTGAATGCCCACTCCCACTAATCATATTTAATGTAATCCTAGAAGTCCTGGCTAGAGCCGTTAGGCAAGATGAAGAAACAGGGGTACCTGGGTGGCTCAGTGGGTTAAAGCCTCCGTCTTTGGCTCAGGTCATGATCCCAGGGTCCTGAGATTGAGCCCCGCGTCGGGTTCTCTGCTCAGCAGGGAGCCTGCTTGCTTCCCTTCCTCTATCTGCCTGCCTCTCTGCCTACTTGTGACCTATCTGTCAAATAAATAAATAAAATCTTTAAAAAAAGAGAAAGACGAAGAAACAAAAGGCATCCAAATTAGAAAGGAAGAAGTAAAATTGTTATTTGCTAGTGATACAACTTTACATATAGAAAATCTCAAAGGATAAGCCAAAAAACTGTTGCAACTAATCAACAATTTTAGTAAAGTGGTAGGATACAAAATCAACATACAGAAGTCCAATGACAAAGCTTCCAAAAAAGAAATAAAGAAAATCATTGATTTATAATAGCATCAAAAACAATAACATTCTCGAAGTAAATTTAACCAAGGAGGTAAAAGACTTGTACCCTAACAACATTTTTTGTGTGTTTTAAGAGTTTATCACTGTATTCCCTAGAGCCTATAATGTACCTGACACATGGAAAGACCTCAATATATAAAGGATAAATTAATAAATGTCTGAATATATATCTGTGATAATGGTAAAAGCAAAGGAAGAGTGTAACCTAGCACTGCAATAACTTGGATTATTATTAAGTAATGGAGATGCTATTTATCAGTGAATACTCGGACATATTTTGAGGACTCTGAGTGGAGATAAGACTAAATAATAATGTGGTTTATCAAAACTCTATTAGAAAAATTATTGACATTATTTGTTCCATTATGAATGTATATCTAATTTCATTTTTATTTAAATATAAATATTTAGGCAATAAATTTGAATCATTATTTCTTAAATATCTTTTGTGACTAGGTCACAGACATATTCCCTAGAAATTAAATACTTCTTTAACCTTACATTGATATTTCATGTGCTTTTTTTTTTTTTTAATTTTATTTATTTATTTGACAGAGAGAGATCACAAATAGACAGAGAGGCAGGCAGAGAGAGAGAGGGAAGCAGGCTCCCGCCGAGCAGAGAACCCGACGCGGGACTTGATCCCAGGACCCTGAGACCACGACCCGAGCCAAAGGCAGCGGCCTAACCCACTGAGCCACCCAGGCACCCTCATGTGCTCTTTTAAAAATTGTGAATTAATAGAAGTCAAATGAAATAAATTCCAAATCAGAAAAAAATATTTACTGTAATGAGATTTCATAATATTTAAATTCCAAATTGCTTAATGGCTGTTGCATGAGGGTTCTTTCTTATACTACTATTTTATGTATCTTTTCCCAACTTTTGCCTCTCCCAGTTATTTCTTACTGATATTCATCAGCAAAATGAGATCTCTAATATTCTCACTCCTGGAAAATGAAAGGAGAAAGCTTTGCATCTACTGCTTTTTTTCTACTCTAAATATAGTTAATAATAGAATGACTATTCCATTGTTATTCAAATTATCTTTCAAGCCAATCCACTTAAATAAAATAATACAGCTGATATATAATAAGCACTCCATATTGCAAAGCATTTTACTGGGTTAACTCATTTAATCCTAATAGCTGCACATTAAACAATATCATTATTTTCCTTTTACAAGGAATGAGCAGAGGCTTACGGAGAAGAGTAACCACTTGAGGTCACTGAGCTAATACAGATGGAGCAGAGTGACTGGAAGTCTGTGCCTTAGCCTCGGTGCTAATTCCCTACACTTCTCTCTTTGTCCTCGCCCAACATACTACTCTAGGCCATTTTTTCCCTCTTTTTGAACCAGTTCTCTAACTGGTTTTCCAATTCCCCTTTCCCAGTTAATTCCCTCCCCACACACAGTCAAGTGGGAATTCATGGCTTCTCTGCTTAAAACCTCACAGTGACTTTTCCATGGCTTGAGGTCGAGTTTTAAGTCCTTCGCAGCACCAGCAAGACTCTGCATCATCTGCACTGTGCTGAGATCTACACCAGGGATTTTCAAATATGTCTGCACAGAAGAATCACTCAGGTGATTTCAAAAACTACTGAAATCAGAGCCCTACCCAGGACCATTTAAACAGGATCTCTGAGCACGAAGCCTATCCAGACAATTGCTGAGCTCAGTCAGACCCAAAAGCTCGGCCCTTCATGCATCCTCTGAGACCACTCTTCACTCTGAGTTCTGTGAGCCTTTTTCTTGCATTTACTATTTATTAATTTGTTTGTTTGTTTGTCATTTAGTGTATTAAACTCAATAATCTACACTAATGTCTAATCAACAAAGCCTTTGCAAACAGCCTGATTAAAATTCGTACAATTTGTGATCCATGGTCAGTCTTCATTGTAAGAAAGCCCCCATATGCAATCTAGCGCAGATAACTCAACAGATTACTAATTTATCACTAAGTTTCTATGCATATAATGGCAAATCACCATCTATAAATGCAAGTGAAAAATAAACAAAAATTTTTATCAAGTTATTTTGTAAATTCAATCTCCTACATTGAAATAGCATTTTGCATTATTCATAATCAGTTATATAATCATATATTACATAGTCAATAAAATTTCATGATTAAGAGAATTTGTAACTTCATCAAATGATTTATTGACTCTATTTCAGTGTCCTGGAATAAGAGTTTGGACGTGTGCAGAGTTAATTCAGATATGATTCTTGTTTTCAAGATGATTATAATTTGTTAAAGAAGGTAAACTAGGTATGAACCTAAATAATAAGTGTATTCTAAGAAGGGAATCACGCAGTTTGATGGCAGTGAAAAAACAGTTACGGTATGAGGACACACAACGGCACAGCTCTAACGCATACAAAGAAGCTATCTTAAGTCCCCAAATATTCATGGAAGACAAAAGAATTATAACAGTATTTCTTCACTGAGACACAAAACATTGTTCCATGTGTTTCTATATTGTGTGTACACAGAAAACCTTTTACTATTTCCTAAGACAATATTTGAGTTATAATTTAGTTTACAATTCTTCTGATATGTTTGGAAATAAGTAGGGAAAATAATTGGTAAAAATATCTTCCTTCCTGTAACAGTGGCATAAAATATGTATTTTAATCATCAACAGATTTTAGAAACTCCTCCAGAAAAGAATTTGAAACACAAATCTTGCATGCTGCTGGCATTTACAGTGCGTTATCTCCCTAATGCAGTGCTATCGCAGGTAAATGAAGAAAATGGTTTTTTTTGTATTTTAGATTAGCCACAAGAGGGAACTCATCGAGACCTGTTAATGTAAGTGAAACATATTAACAATGGTAAAAAATGTTAGTCTGCAGAGTTCAAACAAAGTTCATTCTCCTATTATGTTTTAGTCCTGTGATGCTTGAAAGGAAGTTCTGAAGAAACCAATGACTTTTTCTACAATTCCTGAACTCATCTCATAACTTTTCAGGGTTTTTTGAGTGTCCTATTATAAGATTTGATTAGTGATCAATTATTTTTTTTCCCAAGGCAAGGATTAGAGGTAATTTACTAGACATGATTTTGCGCTGAGTGAGCTTCTCTCACTGAGGTGCTCTGGGATCTTGAAGCCATTTAATCCAGCTGCAAGTGATCCAATGTGTCTCTTTCCACTAATATTTGAGGAATAACAGCAAAAATATTGATATTCACACCACTTTTACAAAAATGCTTCAATGCCTATGAATAATACAAATTCCAAAGTAAGTAGTAATTATATTATAGTGTTGGCGTTTCAAGTTTCACACCGTATTTGGCCCTGGAAAGATACTGAAAGGGATCTTATCTCCTCCAGATTTGACTACAAGAGCTACTGAGAATCAATTCAAAGGTTTCATTCTTCCTGACATTTCTCCTCCTCTGGGGCAAGCATCATTTCAAAAGCTAATCGATAAAGGGAGAGACACAGGGCAAGCCATCAGCACCCACAGTGAAACACAAGATATACTGATAAGAGATTCTGTAGGTAAAGCAAATTTGCTGGCTTTCTTTCATATTTGGTGATCTCTTTTTCTCTACAGCTCCTGGTAAATATCTAAACATAATTATCTGATTAAGTTAATGTTATAAAAAACTCTGTAGTAGTTGTATAGTTTAATTTATTGCTAAGCTTGGTTTCTCCTTTTTCCCCTTAGATGAAAATATATTTGTGGCCAAAAATACATATATATAAATAAAAGGGGGTATTTAATGTATAGTTTAAATATCTTAACCCCCAGCACTAAACACTTATATATAAAGGACATGAACCAGTGTTTAGTTTGTAAGAATAAGACAGAATCATCTCAGCATCTTTGTGGACTTGCTGTAAAACCTTAATAAATACCATAGCAATCATTTTTGAAAGCAGTTCATGCTGTTAAACTTTTTAAAAAATCTTTTGTTTTAAGATTTTAAAATATAGTAATAAAAATTCAGCACCTTACATTAACTATATTTCCATCACTGTTGTCTCACTGTATTTTCAAAGATTCTCCATATTCCAGAAAACAAAATTTACATTACAGAAATTAAAGACCACTGTAACTAATAGTGGCAGAAACGAACCTGAAAATTAGGGGTCATGATTAATGCTCAGGTTATCTTTGCACCATTTTTTTTCTTGCAACCATTCCAAGTTCTGAGAGAGAATATATTACTGTATATTTCAGAATGTTTGAGACCTTATTAATTTTTATTGCACACTTAGCTGATCCTATGTACTCTATGGAAATACTTGAAATACCAATTTATTTACCCTACTCTAGAATTACAGGATGGGAATCTCTTTGTATTGGCAGTTGAAAACTCACCCACATATCATACTATTTTGCAGAAATGCCATGAGTAAGTGAATTTATTAATCCCTATAATCAATATACATTCACTTATAATGTATTTCTTAATCCTAATGCAGTAGCCAGAAAAGCCTTCCATAGATGTCCATGTCCTAATTCTTGGAACTTGTGCATATGTTAGACTATACAGCAAAGGGTAATTAAGTCTGCACATGGATGGGGCACCTGGCTAGGACAGTTGGTTAAGCAGTCAACCCTTGGTTTCAGTTCAGGTCCTGATCTCAGGGCTGTGAGACAGAGCCCAATATCAGGCTCCACACTTGGTGGGGAGTCTGCTTGAGATTCTCTCTTCCTACCCTTCCCACTTGTGCTCTCTCTCTAAAATAAATAAGTATATTTTTAAAATGGTATATGGAATTAAGATTGCAAAATAACTGACCCTAAAATAGGGAGATTATTATCTAGGTGGATCCAACGTAATTACAAAAGTACTTAGAAGTATGCGTGGGAGGCAGGAGAGAATGAGAAGGAGATGTGATTATGCAAGCATTGGGGGCAGAACGCAGCACTGCTACTTTGGAGGATGGAGAAAGGGTCTGTGAGCCAAGGAAGGCATGGGACTGTGGGAGCTAATGAAACCATGCCTCCATCCCCTAGCGCCTTCGAAATGGAATGCAGTCTGCTGATACCCTGAAGAAAGCCCAGTGAGAACTACATCAGAGTTCTGACCTACACAACTATAAAATAATAAATCTGTGCTGTTTTAAGCCATTAAGTCTGTGATAATTTGTAACACACTCTAGAAAGCTACTGTAGATTTTGTTCCCCGGAAGTGGGGTGCTCTGGTGAGCAATACCTACAAATGTGGAAGTGACTTTGAACTTGGGCAGTAGGAAGAAGCTGAGATTTTGGAGGATCTTCATAGAAAACCTGTAGATTGCCTTAAACATATGGTTAGTAGTAGTATAGATATTAACAGCTCTTCTTAGGGAGAACTCAAACAAAGTGGGGAGCATGTAGAGAAAACATTTATTGCCTTAGAGAATTCCTAAACTGTTCTGAACACACTAGAAATATGAACAATAAAAGCACTGTTGGTGAGATTTCAGAAGGAAATGGGGAAATGTTATGGGAAATTTGAGGAAAGGGAATCCTTGTTGAAAGAAAGCTTAGTAGAGCATTGTTTCATTGTATGAAAAGCAGAACTTGTATATGAGGAAAATAAACACTTGACAAATAAAACACTTGATAAAGGAAAATGAACACGAAAAGATTTCAAGGAAAATATTAAAGACATAGTCTTATCTCTTCTCGCTGCTCAAAGTAGAATAAAAGAGGAAAGTGATGAATTAATGGAAATTTCAGGATTTGAGGTGTTCAGTCAGAACAATAAGCCAAACTGTAAGTAACAAACAAGCCTTTACTTACTGCTACAACGAGAACAAAAGGCAAAAAAGGGCACTGGCTTGCCACTGTTGCATTTTTCTCCAGGGAGAACCACCATGGGAGAGAGGTAAGTGGATACATGCCAGACCAAGGAAATTAACTCAACTGTCAAAGATGTCTGAACAGAAGGCTCCAGGCTATTTCTGAACCCATGGGCTAGGACGTGGGGAGAGAAAGAAGGGCTAGGAGTGGGATGGTACTAATTAGAAGCTGAGAAAAATGCCTCAGTTAAAACCTCCATTAATCAAGCCTTAGCAAAGGTAGCTGGAGAATTTCTCTGTTGAGGATCCTAATTAGAAGGTTTTAGAATACAGGCACCTGTATTAGAAATACCACCATGCATATGAGCATGGCTGACCTAAGGAAGGAAGGGGACGCTGAGTATTTGACTGAGACTCTCTCTAGAAAACTATAAGGCATTGGCCATGCACCAGGCCTTTGAGGCAAAGCCTTTTAATCGCCTGTGGTTGGACTCAACAGGTGCCACATAAAATTTTGGCCTGTAGTCAAATTCCTCACAAATTTTTGCTAATATTTCAGAAAGATTAAAAGATCAGAGTATTCAGTCACAGAATAGGGTATTTGAACCAACCAAGTATGTGCTGTATGAATCCCCCTCAGCCATCCCAGCAGAAGATGAAAATAGATATGGGGTTATTTAAAAAAATGTTGTGGAGAGAACTCTTGTCCAATGGAGTGAATTCCTCTGTCATACACTGGACACCCCCAGAATTCTTAAGAATTTTCAATCAGCAGAAACACTGCCATTTGGGAACTGAAAGGACCAAGAAAGTGGAATGAAAAAAGGCTGTTGTACCCTAAAAGTCCAAAGACAAGAAAGTCTGGTAAAACTACTTAGCCACTAACACATGCTACTTTTTCTACTCGAAGAGTAGAGCCATGACCCCGGCACACAGAACTATACCACCGACTCACAGGCATTGAACCCAGCTGGCACAGCTTAATTTTGATAATGCTTAGGACTAGTGATTCATTTTTTTCCATCCATTTTATCCCATTTTGAATGGGAATTTTGGTAGATACTCCCATTCTTTTCTCAGCATGTATTTCAGAAAGAGAGAGCTTATCTTCTCATTTTCTGGGTCTACAGATGGAAAAGAACTTTGCTCCAGGATGGATTATACCCAAAGACTTATCCAGATCTAATTTAGATGATTTAGTTGATGAAATTTGGGCCTTTCAGCTGATGAGATTAGGATGAGATTTTAGGACTTTGAGTTGATGCTTCAATGGGCTGAGACTTTTTTTGGAGGTCTTGAGGTGACATAAATGCATGTTGAGTGTGGATGGATAATGAATTTTCGGAGCCTAGAGGGCACTGTGTGATAGGAACAATGCCCCACATCTCTACAAAAAATGTTCATATACTAATCCATGGAACATATGAACACGCTAAATTAAAGATACCTTCCTGGTCTACCTAAGCAGGCCCCATGTAGTCACAGGATTCTGAAAGCTGCAAGAGGAAGGCAGAAGAGAGTCGGGGGAATGTAACTAGAGAAGAACAATCACAGAGATGCCAAGTTCCTAGCTTTGAAGACAGAGAAAGGAGCCATGAATCAACTAATTTGGGCAACCTCTGGATGCTGGAAAAAGCAAAGAAAGGGAAATGTCCCCAGAGCTCCCAGGAAGCAATGCAGCTCTGTCAACCCTCTGATTTTAGCCAAATGAGATCTGTGTACAATTTGTAACCTTCAGAATTGTAAAATAATAAATGTCTGTTCTCTTAAACCATCGTTTGTAGTAATTTGTTACTGCGGTCATAGAAATAGAAAATTAATACACCTAGGATGTGTTTGGCATAAATCATACAGTATTTGTAATGTAGTCAAAAATGCTACAACCAGGGGTGCCTGGGTGGCTCAGGGGGCCAAAGCCTCTGCCTTTGGCTCAGGTCATGATCTCAGGGTCCTGGGATCGAGCACCATATCAGGTTCTCCACTCAGCAGGGAGACTGCTTCCCGCTCTCTCTCTGCCTGCCTCTCTGCCTACTTGGGATCTCTCTGTCTGTCAAATAAATAAAGTATTTTAAAAAAATGCTTCAACCTAGCATTAACTCAACTTAATGTGTGCCTTTTATTTTTTTATGCACTGGTTTACCCATTTCAAAAATGTCCCTGAGGTTTTTGTAATTTAATTATAAAAATCAGCTGATGTCTATCTGTTAAATAAAAGCCTATAATGAATTAAAATCACAATTAGCATCTTGAGGATGTGAAATAATTTTAGGGATTCTATGTACATATCATTTTTCTCTACTCAGTACCTATGAAACTGCACAGAAGAAAAAGAAAGTAACGTAGTCTCTTTGAATCTCAAGACTGAATAAGCCGTTAAAGGCTGGAGTCTCTAACAATACTTCTAATGCTTTTCTCTCTTTCTCAGCATCCTTTTGAATTTGTTTCTAGTCTCTTTTGTAATACTCTCTATATTCTGAAGCATCTTATTCTGTCCCTGGATTCATCAAATCAATGTAATTTTTGTTATTGTCACCTATAATTGCCATAATGTTGAAGGTGGGATTAACTGGTGATCCTAATGCCACAAACCTTAACTAAAGTTCTATTTGTAATAGCAGAATAGATGGATTTCAGAACATTTTTGTTCTCCTGGCCTTCCACTCAAGCCTTTTGTATATGATTCTGCCACACAGAAAGTTGGCATTTACTGCTTTTGTCCATCTGTCATAACAAAATTTTGCTGGTTTTAAAATGTGAGAAGACAACTATACTTGAACATAAGTGCCAGCAAAACATAGACGTAATTTTTAACTCTGCATATCATTTCTAGTTTGGGCATTATGAAGTCTGTACCAGATTTGATTTTTAATAGAAAAAAAAATAAACGATCTGCTTGAAACTTCATATCCCACTGGATGCTTTGTACATGTCAAAATTTTGTTTTGATCCTATACTACATTCTACAATGAGAAGAAACTAAATCACTACTGTCTTTGTTACAGATCTAAATTCCATATAAAGATACTCAAAGCAAATCAGATGATGCATGTGAAAGCTAAAGCAGGACAAGCATGAGAGGATGTTACTTTAGAAATAAAAATATCATTGAGCTTCAGGTAACAATAATCTAAAATATTTTGACCTGAATCATCATTTTGAACAATTATTTTTGAATTATTTGGCAGAGGAGTGATATTTTCAGAATACAACACATTATTTGACACATAAAGACTAGACTACTTGGCACTTTTGACTCTACAAGCAATATAACTGCTGCACAGATAAGAGGTTTAAAGATAGACAACACTAGGCAGTTGCTGGTGAATAAACTATAATATGCTTAATATTTGTTTTTCTTAATTTTCTAAACTGTGAGAAAAACATTGAATGTTGAAAAATATCTGTGCTGATAAGAATAGACAAAAATAAGTTAAATACAAAACTCATAAATATAAAAACAAAGCATGTATTTGGTAGAATATATTTATATAATAAGCACACTTTACATACTAGGAAATTTTTCTAGTATTTTCTTAATTTCTTCAGGGAGGCTAACATATATTAAAAGTAAAAAATTTAAAAAATTAAAAAAGTGAAAAATAGACATTTTTCAGTTGAGTATGGTTTTTAGTAAGAAGCAATCTTAGTACTTTAATCCTAAACCGAAATAAAAGACACCTAATGGTTGATATGAAAAAATATTTATATAATCTAAAATGATTAACTTTATTCAATACTTAAATATTTGAAAAAACAGTAAATCTTAGCTGCTAAGACTTCCTCACTTTTATGTTAAATTTTCTATCCCTGTGACCTCTTCAAAGGATCAGGAAGGATAGGGAAGGGAGTATTTTACTGAACTTTCAACATCGCTTATTCATCTTTGTATTGGAGATATATTCCCACAGTTCATAATCAAAAGAATACCTAAGGGATACAAAAGTTCTTTTTCTCCCTTTTGGAAAATTCATTCAGTTCTTTTCCCCAGAGGGAACCAGCAATATCACTTTCTCATGTAACTTTCTAAAGCTAATTTTGCACTTATTAAAATAGAAATATATTTTTTAACAGTATATCAGTTCATAGAGAATTTGCACATTCTTCTCAGTGGTTATGGATATTCAGTTACTGAATGTTATGATTTGCTGTTTATAATTTATTTAAAAAATCTTTTGCCAAAATTTTGTGATATTTTCGACATGTTATCTCATATCGTTTTTCAAATACTGCTGTGAACTAATTATTCAAATTTTATACATAAGTATTTCAAGACTCAGAGAATTAAGTATTACCTGGTTATGGGTCTAGGATTTTCCAGGCCCACACTCACACAGATAGGGCAGGCTCAACCCCATTTCTGGCCAATTTCTACCCTACACCATTGTCCATATCAACATAACATTGTGCCCCATCTTTTTGAATTTTTATTATTTCAACAACCACTTTATATTTTATACAATTTTGCATAGTAAAGCTAGAGTTTTTGGCATATAGTAAAACTAAATCAGTTGACTTATGGCAAAACTCAAAGTAGGATTCCTCTGCTGTATGTTAAAATTTATGTAGCAGTGCTGGAGAACATGTGGAGAAACCAATACTCTCAAATATTGATGTCAATACTGTGTAAACTATTGCAGCTGAATAAATTTAAAAACAAACAACAACAAAAACCTCACACATCCCTTTTATCTTATGAAACACATTATTTGATGTTGAACTTCTTATATTACCCTCTATTATATGAAGCTGATTTTTTCCTTCTCTTTACAATCAATAATATGTACAAAATATGCACTCAACTCTCTTTCACCAAAATTCTCTTCCCTCAAATTTTTGATGTAATAAGACAATTTGACTTAATTAAGCTGAATTAATTGTGCCTCAGTAATAAATAACTGATCTTCAAATCTACTAGAATAAAGATATACTAATAGAGACAATTGCTAACATCAAACTGAAATATGAAATATTTCAACACTAAAATATGAGAAAATTATAAACAGGTATTTGTAAAGGTCCATTTATTTCTTATGATTATAATTAGGTGTCAGTCTTCTCTAGTTTTCTGCTGAGCTCACAGCTTTTTATCATCTCTGGGAATGACAATAAAAATACCAAAGTGAGGATGCCTATGTTGAGTGATTGCCATATTGGACACAGTTTGATCTGGGTGTAATTAACTGTGCTAAACTTGAGCAAATCAGCTTCTCTCTTGACGGAATTTGAAATCTCAAATGGGGAGAAAGAAGTCATCATGTAGCCTCAGAAAAATAAGGCATAAGAATGGACTCACAGTCTATATATATATATATATATATATATATATATATAGGCAAATACTCTACTCTCTATAGTCTTTAATTTCCCAAATCTTAGTTGTTTAATTTTCCTTCTTGTATCTTTCTAAGGGATTACCTCCTCCCCACATTTCTTGGTATTATTATTTACTTTAAATATTGATTTTTCTATTTATTTGTTAAAAAATTAATATAAATTATGTACTTCAATATGTCCCATCTTATTCAAGGTACAGAAGAGCATTTCAAAAAAAAGCCCCCATAGTTCAATTTTTATTTAACTTACACTCTAGTGAAAGATTGAGAGTAGCAAGAAAACAATAATATACTATAATTTAATGTAGTAACAAGTTCTATAGAGAAAAGATCAAAATAATAATATGTAAAGTAAGAAAGTTGAGCAGAAAAGCTATTCTGGATAGGTTGATCAGAAAGAGATGGCATTTCCTCAGACTTCAATGAAGTAAGAAATGAGACTATAAACCTTAGGGAAGTCTGGAGAAAGACTGTCTTAATCTGGAAAAATAGTATGTTCAAATGTCCTCATGAAGCGCTATACCATGGCAGTTAGTAGTAGATAAGAATCAATGCCTGAAATAGTAATAGTAAATTTGTGCAAATTATTATTTGGCAGTTTAATTTCTTGATTTAAAAATGAAAACTGTAGTACTCCTGGGGAAACTTCTGAATAGAAGGATATTAGGCTCATCTTGTCCCATAGATACATCTAGATAATACCCACATCAGAGTAAATAAACCAGAAAATGACCTGAAGACTGCAGGAACAGACTTTATAACTAAATGCAGAGAAGACATCACACTGAAGAGAACAGGAAAGGCAGAGATGTGATCAGAGCTAAAGAAATCTATGGGACTGTTCAGGAGAGGAAGGAAAGTGATGAACACAGAGACAGGAAGGAAACAGACCTAGTTATCCTAGGTATCCTAGGTATGGGGTACCCACAAGGAGAAGATGAATCCTATAACATCTGGCTTTGAAAACCAGAGGAGCCTAGGTTCTTAGGTTCTTACAATCAGTATGGCTTAACACTTAAAGCTTAAAGAATCAGCTACTCAGCTCTAGGAAAGCCAGAGGGCTATAGGAAACTGAGACCTCCACCCTTAAACAGACAGCACAACTAACAACACTGCTGAAGTATAACATGGAAACAAGTTTGAAAAATGCCTGGGATATATGGGAAGGAGATTTGTTTACTAACCTCAGGGCCATGCGTCAGAGGAAGGAGAAACTTTGGGAGAGCTCTCAAAAAAGTAAGAACCGGTTGGCCATTTCCCAACCCCACCCTCCAGCCTAGATACACAGACACCTTGAGGAATCAGCACAGCCTGTACACTCTCCACCCAGATTGATAGCAGTGTGCCCCACCCCCATACACTTCTGTGGATCCACCTCCTCCAACCTGCTGGCCACCCCAGGAATTTCCCTACATGGCTGCAGGTCCTCTCTTGCAGCAGATCAACACCAACCTTGCTGGCACTATGTGCCCTACCCCTGCATTCTCCTGTGGACCTACCCTTCCAATATACCCTTGGCCAGAATCCATTCAAAGTGGTGTCACAAGCCTGTGGTTTGCAACAGCCCTGAAAGCGGCCAGTATCATTCCAAAGTGACATGGTCCAGGAAGAGGGGAAGATAACCATACACACTAGTCCAAATGCAGCCTCAGCAATGGGCTAGGAGTAGATATCAGGTCTGACTGCAGATCCTGCACACCAACAAAAGTTGTTCGGGAAAGTGCCCTACAATTCAGTGCTACTCCATCTCTGGCAAATGCCTGGTCTGACTTGATTCAAAACCAAGGCAGCCCCAGACTGGCCCACTAACAATGCAAGGATAAAACCCTGCCCACAACAGCCAGAGAGTCATTGTACATGACTGGACTGAAGGCAGACGTGGCTCAGCCACAGACGTGGGGTGCATATAACAGGCATAGGAGACACACTGAAGTATCAAGTACTGGTGAACAGGGGACACTGCATGCATGGAACCACAGAAACTCTTCTTTAAAAGGCCACTACTTTAAAGAGCAGGAGACATAGCTGACTTTCCTAACACATAGAAATAGACACAGAGAGTTAGAAAAAATTAGGAGACAGAAGAATATGTCTCAAATGAAAGAAAAGGACAAAGTCACAGCAAGAGGGCTAAACAAAATGGGGAAAAGCAATATGCCTGACACAAAATTTAAACTAATGGTCATAAAGATGTTCATTATATATGAGAAAAGAGTGGAGGACCAAAGTGAAAGCCTCAACAAAGAAATAAAAAACATAAAAAAGAACCAATCAGAGATGTAGAACTCAATAACTGAAAATAAAAATATACTAGATGAAATAAATAGACTGGAAGAAGCAGAAAAAGATATCAGTGACCTGGAGGACATAGTAATGGAAAATAATCAAGCTGGAAAGGAAAGAGAAGAAGAAAAAAGTAATAAAAAATGAAAATAGACAAAGGGAACTCAGAGACACCATCAAGCATAATAATAGTCACATTATAAGGATTCCAGAATGAGAAGAGACAGAATAGAGAAGAGAAAACTTATTTGAAAAATTAATATCTGAAAACTTCTTGAAAATGGAGAAGGAAACAGAAATCCAAATCCAGGAGACACAGAGAGCACCCCCCCCCCCCAGAAAAAAAAAAAATCAGTCCAAGGAGGTCCCCACCAAGACACATAGTAATTACAATGGTAAAAAGTAATGATGGAGAATTTTAAAGATTCTATTCATTTATTTATTTCTTTGACGAAGAGAGATCACAAGTAGGCAGAGAGGCAGGCAGAGAGAGAAGGGGAGGGAAGCAGGTTCCCCGCTGAGCAGGGAGCCCATTGCAGGGCTCAATCCCAGGACCCTGAGATCATGACCTGAGCAGAAGGCAGAAGCTTTAACCTACTGAGCCACCCAGGTGCCCCTATGACAGAGAATTTTAAAAGTAGCAAGGGAAAAGAAAACAATTGTATAAAAGGAAACACCATAAAGCTATCAGCTGATTTTTCAGCAAAAACTTTGTAGGACAGAAAGAAGTGGCATGATATATCCAAAATCCTAAAAGAAAACATCCTGCAACCAAGAATACTCTATCCAACAATGCTATCATTTAGAATAGAAGGAAAGATAGTTTCCCAGATAAACAAAAGCTAAAGGAATTCATCACCAGTCCTACACAAAATGTTAGAGATTTTTTGAGTGGAAAGGAAAGACCATAAGTGAGAGTAAGAAACACAGGAAGCATAAAAGCAGTAAAGTTAAATATATCTATAAAATCAGTCAAGGGATTCACAAAACAGAAGTTTGAAAAGTATGACATTATACCTAAAATGTGGGGGAAGATGAACAAAAAATGGGTTCAAACCATCAACCATCTACTTAGTATAGATTTCTAAGTGCATAAGATGTTATATATAAACCTAATAGTAACCACAAGTCAAAAACCAGTAAAAGATATGTCAAAACTAAAGAGAAAGGAATCCAAGTACTTCACTTAAAACAGCTAACCACTGTGAGAGAAGAGAGCAAGAGAAGAGAGGAACAGAGAACTACAAAAACAACCATATAAATAACAAAATGGCAGTAAGTGCATACCTTTCAATAATTATTCTGAATGTAAATGGACTAAATACCGCAGTTAAGACATAGGGTCATGGAATGGATGAAAAAGCAAGACCCATCTATATGCTACCTACAAGAGACTCATTTCAGATGCAGGTGAAAACACATTTATTATGCAAATGGCAATGAAAGGAAAGCCAGGTTAGCAATACTTACTTGGGACAAGATAGACTTTATTTTTATTTTTTTTTTTTTTTAGATTTTTTGTTTGTTTATTTGACAGAGATTACAAGTAGACAGAGAGGCAGGCAGAGAAAGAGAGAGGGAAGCAGGCTCCCTGCTGAGCAGAGAGCCCGATGCGGGACTCGATCCCAGGACCCTGGGATCATGACCTGAGCCGAAGGCAGCGGCTTAACCCACTGAGCCACCCAGGCGCCCCAAGACAAGATAGACTTTAATACAAAGACTGTAACAAGAGAAAATGAAAGGCACTATATAATCATAAAGGGAACAATCCAAGAGTTATAACAATTGTAAATATTTATGCAAGCAGCATAGGTGTGACCAAATATATAAAGCATCTAAGAGCAAACATGAAGGAAGTAATTGATAGCAATACAATTTACATTTACATTTGACACCTCATTTACATCAATGGATGGAACATCCAAACAGACAATCAACAAGGAAACAGTGGTTCTGAATGACAGATTGAATCAGATGAATCTGACACATATATTTAAAATATTCAAACCTGAAAGAAGAAAATGCACATTCTTTTCAGTGCACATGGAACATTCTCCAGACTAGATCACAGTCTAGGCCGAAAAACAAGTCTCAAGAAATTAAAAAAGACTGAAGTGACACCATGCATCTTTTCCAACCACGATAAAATTAGAAGCCAAGCACAAAAAAAAATGTGGAAAGACCATGAATACATGGAAAATCAATAACAAACTCCTAGACAGTGAATGGGTCAACTAAGAGATAAAAGAAGTTAAAAGCGCGCGGTAACAACCAGTAATGAGAACACAAAACCTTTGGGATGCTTCAAAACCTTTGGGATGCGGCAGAGTTGGTTCTGAGAAGGAAGTTTACAGCAACACAGGCTTACCTCAAGAAGCAAGAAAAAGCTCAAATAACCTAGCCGTACACCTAAATTAAAACAGAAATAAATGATATAGAAACTAAATAGAACAATAAAACCAGGATCAGGGTATTTGAAAAAAAAATCAATAAAATTGATAAACCTCTAGCCAGACCAACCAAGGAGGGGAAATAGGAAAGACAACCTAGAAGAAATAGATAAATTCCTAGAAACATACAATCTACCAAAACTGAAACAGGAAGAAATAGGAAATTTGGGCAGACCTGTAACAAGCAAAAAAAATTAATCAGTAATCAAAAACTCCCAAAAATAATAGTCCAAGACACATTTTAAAAAGAATTAATACCCATTCTTCTCAAACTGTTCCAAAAAAAAAAAAAAAAAAAAAAAGAATGAAAGAAAGAAAAGGAAAGAAAACTTCCAAATTCACTCTGCAAGGCCAGCATAATCCTGATACCAAAACCAGATAAAGACACTACAAAAAGAAGAGAATGCGGGCCAATATTTCTGATGAACCAGAGGAAAAAATCCTCAAAAAAACATTAGCAAACTGAATCCAATAATACATTAAAAAAATCTTTCACCATGATCAAGTGGGATTCCTCAGTTGCAAGGGTGGTTCAGTATTAACAAATAAATCAATGTGGTACAACACATTAATAAGAGTAAGGATAAGAACCATACAATCCTCTCAACAGATGCAGAAAAAGCATTTTACAAAGCACAACATCCATTTACAATAAAAAACTTCAACAATAAAAGCTCACAATAAAAAAGTAGACTTGGAACAAACTTCAATGTAATAAAGGCCACAAATGTAAAGCTCACAACTAATATCATCCTTAATAGGAAAAATTGGGAGCTTTGCCCCTAAGGTCAGGAACAAGACATAGATGTCCACTCTCACCACTTTTATTCAACAGACTACTGGAATCCAAGTCACAGCAATCAGACAATAAAAAGAAATGAAAGGCATCCAAATCAGTAAGGAAGAAGTAAAACTTATATTATTTGTAGATGACATGATACTATATAAGGAAAACATGGAAGACCCCACCAAAAGACTGCTAGAACTGGTAAACAAATTCAGTAAAGTCACAGGATATAAAATCCATGTACAAAAATGTGTTGCATTTTTATACAAAAATGATGAAGCACCACAAAGAGAAATTAAGAAAATAATTCCGTATATAATTGCACCAAATATAATAAAATACCTAGGAATAAACCTAACCAAAGAGGTGAGACCCTATACTCTGGAAACCAAAAACTGATAAAAGAAATTGAAGGACCATTTGCACCACAATGTTCATAGCAGCAATGGCCACGTCGCCTAATTGTGGAAAGAACCAAGATGCCCTTCAACAGACGAATGGATAAAGAAGATATGGTCCATATATAAAATGGAATATTATCCCTCCATCAGAAAGAAAGGATGAATACCCAACTTTTGTATCAACATGGGTGGGACTGGAGGAGATTATGCTAAGTGAAATAAGTCAAGCAGAGAGAGTCGATTATCATTTGGTTTCACTTACTTGTGGAGCATAAGGAATAACATGAAGGACATGGGGAGATGGAGAGAAGTGAGTTGGGGGAAACTGGAGGGGAAGACGAACTGTGAGAGACGGTGGACTCTGAGAAACAAACTGAGGGTTTTGGAGGACAGAAGGGTGGCGGGCTGGGTGAGCCTGGTGGTGGGTATTAAGGAGGGCACATATTGCATGGAGCACTAGGTGTGGTGTATAAACAATGAATCTTGTAACACTGAAAAGCTAAAATAAAATTAAAAAAAAAAAAAAGGAAGAAGAAACTGAAGACAACACAAAGAAATGGAAAGATACTCCACACTCATGAACTGGAAGAACAGATGTTGTTACAATATGCATACTACCCAAAGCAATCTGCATATTTAATGAAATCCCTATCAAAATACCAACAGCATTTTTCACAGAGCTAGAATAAACAATCCTCAAATTTACATGGAACCACAAAGAACCCAAAATGGCCAAAACAATCTTGAAAAAGAAAAGCAAAGCTGAAGACATCACAATTCTGGACTTCTAGCTATACTGCAAAGCTGTAGTAATCAAAGTAGTATGGTACTGGCAAAAAAACAGACATCAATGGAACAGAATAGAAAGCCCAGAACTAAATTCACAATTATGTGGTCAATTAATCTTTGACAATGCAGGAAAGAATATCCAATGGAAAAAAGACAGTTTCTCAACAAATGATGTTGGGAAACTGGACAACTTATGCAAAAGAATGAAATTGGACCATTTTCTTGCACTACACATAAGAGTAAATTCAAAATTGATGAAAGACCTAAATGTGAAGCCTGAAACCATAAAAATTCTAGAAGAGAGCACCAGCAGTATTTTCTCTGACATCAGCTATAGCAACATTTTTTTTAGGTATAACTCCTGAGGCAATGGAAGAAAAAGCAAAAATAAACTATTGAGACTATATCAAAATAAAAAGATTTTGCACAGTAAAGGAAACAATCAGCAAAACTAAAAGACAATCTCCTGAATGGGAGAAGATATTTGCAAATAACATGAACCAATATGCGGTTAGTATCTAAAATATATAAAGAACTTAACTCACACCAAAAGACCCAAATAAAAATGGGCAGAACACATGAGTAGATATTTATCCAAAGAAGACATATAGATGGCCACTGGATACATGAAAAGAAGATCAAATATCACTCCTCATCAGGGAAATGCAAATTAAAACCAAAACGAGAAACCACCTCATACCTGTCAGTATAGCTAAAATCAACAACACAAGAAAAAACAGGTGTTGGTGAGGATGTGGAGAAAAAGGAACACCTGTGCATTGTTGGTGGGAATGCAAACTGGTGCAGCCAATGTGGAAAATAGTATGGAGGTTCCTCATAAAATTAAAAATGGAATTACCATATAATCCAGTAATTTTACTACTGTGTATTTACCCAAAGTGTGAAAGCACTAATTTGAGTAGATACACACACCCCTATGTTTACTGCAGTGTGATTTCCAAGCCAAATTATTTCCAGTGTTATTTCTAAGTCAAATTATGGAAGCAACTTAAGTGTCCATCATTAGATGAGTAGATTTTAAAAAAGTGGTGTACATACCACACACACACACACACACACACACATTACTCAGCCATAAACAAGATTAAAATCTTGCCATTTGCAACAACATGGATGGATCTAGAGTGTATAATGCTAAGTGAAATAAGCCATCCAGAGAAATACAAATACCATATGATTGCACTCATATGTGGAATTTAACAAAACAAAGAAAAAAAGAAACAAACCAAAAAACAGACTCTTAACTCTAGAGAACAAACAGATGGTTACCAGAGGGGAGGCGGATGGGGGAATGGGTGACATCAGTGAGGGGAGTTAAGAGTACAGTTAGCATGATGGACACTGCAACGCAGACAACTGTTGAATCTCTGTACTGTACACCTGAAACTCAGACTGCACTGCAAGTCAACTACACTGGAATTAAATTTACAAAAAAAAAAAGATGACTCTCATTAGTCAGTCTGCTGGCATGTATGAGAAATAACATATTAAATCAGATAGCATATTGTTCCACATATATTTTCATTTCTTCTCTCTGGTCATTATGTTCTCATTTACATTTTAAAGCTGAAGGAAAATCCTAGACTATCATATTATGGAATTGAAAACATCTTAATGGGGTTGTTCGAAACATTAAAAAAAGAAAAACATACATACATTAAGTTGTTTAAAACAGTTCTCCCTCTTCCTTGTACGTCATTAATATAGAAACCTGAGTGATGAAGAATGAATGAATGAAACAAACAGACCTCAACTACCTCAAATATTTCTGGTGTTAGGAGGAACAGAAAAAAAATACACTTTTTAAAAGCCTGTTAGAAAGATATAAAATGTCAAAGCAAAAAGTTTAATGTACCAAATTGTAATATATTGTAGTATTGAGTTCAATCATTTAGACAGGTTTATTTTGTAAAGGGAAATTATTTATAAATCTTACTGTTTTGCCATCTGGTGACATAATGTAATGCTTATTTGTGTGATGGCATATTAAAGAAAAGTATTTCCTCAGTATCATGTTTAGGCTTCATAACTGCATTTGAGAGATTATGAATAAATATGCATTATTTATTCGTAAATGGATTATCTTATGTTTATTCCTCACCTGACATACCAAAGAAAGAAAGAAAGAAAGAAAAAGAAAGAAAGGGAGGAAGAGAAACAATGGAAGAATGTATGTTTACCTCCTTCTACTTTCCTGCCTTGTAGAGCTTGATTGCAAAATGAATTATTTTATGCCTGGTTAGAGATCATTGCAGTGCCTTCTCTCCATGGCTTTGCTGTAATTGTGGAATATTAAAGTAATCAGAAGTAGAACATGTTCATTTACATGAAGATGAAGTAAGGCTATTTTCAGTGATGGTTTCTGAGTTTTCTCTGAACACAACTGCATACTGTACCACAGCCCAGGGCTCTTTTTTTTCCTCAAAAGATGGAGTATTCCCTGAGTTCCAACTTGATATCTGACAAATAGGCAGTAGGTGCATTTCTTGGTCACTGCAAATCCTGTCAAGAATAATTGGTTCGGCCCTTCTTTTAGCCTTGTGTACGGTAAGGAAGTAGTGGCAGTCTTTGATCACATGAGAAAAGAACTGAGACATGAAAGCAATATGTATACTACTTCTTTAAGCACGTTGCCCAAAGATACCTAGTTCTTTCTTCTTTAGATCATGATTTTAACAAAAACAGAAGGCAGTGCTAGGTTTGCATGTCTACATTTATTCCGTGTGTGCAGGCGCGCGTGTGGCAAATGTTAGCTGGAAAATGGTAATGAGGACTAATTTAATCTATTTCTTCAGTTGCTGAAATATGAATGATTTTCTCAGTTTTGCTCCACTGCTTCAATTAAATGTTCCTTCCTTTTGCTGTGAAAAATCATTCTAAATTTTTGCAAGTGCTTTGCAATTATGGATTTTCATATTTCAGAGGCCAGAGCCAACTACAATTGACAAACAGTTTTTCAAAGAACACACTTTTCTTTAAGAATAAATAACCTACCACGTCAATTCAAATAGGCCCCAGATCTTAAAAGTCTATGAGAAGCTATCTTATAACAGATTAAATATGTGAGGTTCACCAGATATTGCTCATTTTTTTGCTTACTATGTGTTTAATGAACTTTCTTTCAAATTTTTGAAATAAGTGTAATGACTGACAAAATCAGAATTGCTTGAGAAAGGGTAAAGAATGCTGCTATTTCTCAATCTGCCACAATTTTGTTCAAGGCTTTCCTTGTGAGAAGTAATTTTGATTAAAACAAAAGAGGTTCAGCTCAGGTCATGATCCCAAGGTCCTGGGATCGAGCCCCACATCAGGGTCTCTGCTCAGCAGGGGGCCTGCTTCTCGCCTGTCTCTGCCTGCCTCTCTGCCTACTTGTGATCTCTCTCTGTCAAATCAATAAATAAAATCTTGAAAAAAAAAAAGAGGAAGAGAAAAAGAAAAGAAAGAAAGAGGAAGGAAGAAAGGAGGAGAGAAGGCTACATCTTACCATCCTCAGTTTTGGAATGGGCTAATGATCATGTCTTTGCAAATCTCAGTGGAAACTCTTCAATCCAGGATACAGATTGATCATAAAACAGTAGGTGAAAAATTGATGGTTTATCTCTTCATGCATGGACTCGTTTGCAGATACTCTTTATTTATCAACCTCAGTCTCCATATTTGATCTCCGAAGCCAGAATTACTAATAAACCGACGTTGTATTAGTTGACGTACGTCTATTCATATAGATGATTCATTAGTGACAGTGCATCAGTACTCGAAAAATACCATGAAAACACTACTTTGAGGGTTGTGAAACTTAAGTAAAATGATCTATATATAATATCTTGCAAAAGATATGGTGGGCTTTCAGTTGATGATCTCTATCCATAATGTCTACCTGGCATTCACTGAGTTGAGAAAACTCACCAGTTCAGCAATGAGGGGCACACAATTTTCACACAAAGCATCTTTAGTAAAAATAATTACAATTACCTTAATGAAAAAATCAACATTTATGGATTTGAAAGGATTGAGACAGCATGTATTAAGCATGAATAAATTAGACTCCATCCTCATAAAGTCCCCATGAAGTTTGTTCTGTAATCTTTTCATGAAATGGTCAGACACCCCCAAGAGGGGGACACAGGAGAAGTGCAAAAAAAACAGTTATTACACTCACAAATCCCAGAAAGACAGAGTCACTACCTACCAGTAGGGGACAGCATAGGGGGAGAGCTCAGGGAGTGGGCTTGCATACCTCTGGGTGAAGGACATAAGCAAAAGACATGAGGTGTTTTCATTGGTGCAGGAGGTCACCGTCGGGCGGGGACAAGGAGAGCCCAGGACAGAGGCTTCCAGCCTTATCACCCTGGTGTACCTGGTCGCCTGGTTGTGTGCTTACAGACTGTTTGTGGGGATGCTGAGGCAACAGAAAATGTTTTAAGATTTATGGTATAAGATTTAAAAACTGTTATTATCATTACTTTACAGAGGGCAAAGGCAGCCATCACAGAGGTGTTCTTTATCACACAGCGAGCAAGTGGTAAAACTGCGATTTGAACCCAAGTTGTCTGATTTTATGTCACTCAGATTTAACCACTTCCCTGGCATATTCTTGAAGCCAAAGAATGTATTTTTTTTTTTCAGAAGAAATTCCTTATTAATTTACTTTTTTAAAAAAGTTAAATTATGAGGGGACCAGAATGTGGCAAACTGTGTTGCTTAAATGAAGGGGAGACGTGTCCTGGCTCTTCCGGAAGAAGGAAAAGATAAGAGAAGAAAGAATCTGGGCAGCAGTTGTGTCAGGAGTCAGCAAGGCCTCACTATCTCTTTATGCTTCCAAGAGTTCCAACTCTTCCGTCAAAATATATGACAGTCATGAATGGCTGAAAAAGAAGACTGTTGGGGGAATCACTAAAGGTTAAGTACCCTTTGGCACCTGTATTAGACATTTGTCCGCCCTTCCCCATCATCTTCTAAGAGCTGGGTCGTGCTCTGGACACAGTAAGAATTTTTAACTGGGATTAGCTCCGGGATCATCCCCAGCTCTGCCACTACCTCCCTATGGGAACTTGAGCAAGTTACACAATCTATATTTGTCTCAGATTTCTAGCCTTTTGGGCCCTATGAGTTTATAGTCTCATAACTAGAATTATTCCTTAAACTTTTCTCTAAAGCGCAAAATATATCATAATGCCTCCTGAAAAAGAAACTCTGCATCACATGGTTAAGTAAGTTGTTCATGGACTAAACTAAAAATGTAAAATAATACTGTCTTCATACAAATATAAAGTTATATATCTCGATGAAAAGAAATATTTCAGAATCATCTTTCTGCTTTCTTATTTATTTTTGAGTTGTTATTTACTATAGCTCCTATTTATCTTTAGTTTAAGAATCCCCATAACCAGGATACATTTGTTTAAATGAGTATATCCAACTACATAATGGGTAGAAACAGCTTAAATCTTATTAACTCTAGTGATTGCTCTCATAACCATTTCAATGGAAAAGGCATGTTGCTGCCAAATATTATCCAATATATTTAAGTCTCTCTGGTTGCATAAAAAGATAAAGTAACCCTGTAATATAACATATTCCAAAAATCTGGTGGTTCATGAAGTAAGAAATTATGGGCTTGGGTTTTTATAAAATTTGAAAGGTCAAGAGGGTAAGCAGATTGCTAGCTGTAGAATTTATTATACATTAAGCAATTGTTTTGATGTGCCAGGCAAAGTCCTGGAAGCTTATGAGATTGTAAAATCCAATGACCCTGCTTTAGACTGAGGGTCTAGCTCATGATACACATGCAGTTTTAGAGATCACATCTTTCTCTAGTTTATTATCTGTCAGAAACTCACACGATTCCACACGATTCATACCCTGCACTGTAATTTCTACTATTGCTCTTTTTTTAACCTCTTTCTTTTTCATCTTGCTATTTTATGCTTTCTCTTTTACAATATTACTAAGTTTAAGATAATGAAGTGACAGCTCAGCAATGCTGAATGATTTTCCAGGAACTTTTCAGGACTCCTAAGTAATAAAATTTTAGAAAAGATATAAAGAATTTAGAGACTCAATCTCACTGAGGACATACTGTCCTCAACGTACATGAGTAATTTTATTGTATCAGTTGCAGTTTTTGAACACATAGACATAGTAGGTTTGTTTTTTTTTTTTTTGCTTGTTTGCTTTCATAAATACAGAAAATGCTTAAAATAAATTATCTTCCTTCAAAAAAAATTTTTAAAAATCTGCTATGTTAATAGCTGCAGACTCTTTCTCAAATCAGAACAGAACAAAGACAAATAGCTTCCAAGACTAAAGAAACACTTTCTGGAGGATATGTTTGGTGTGAGGTAATAAAAGTTTGCCAGTATGCTATGAAAGAGTATGTCACGGGGCTCCATTTCAGGTGTCCCTAGTGAATGATGTCTAATAACTAAATATTGACTCAATACCAGCTTGTAACAACTTACCACACCCCCAGGTTTTAGGAACTATATAGTACTCCTGCTGTTTAAGACCATTCATGAGTAATCACAACTCTATTAAGTGCACTATTAAAAAGTCAAATGATTCAGAATTCTAATGTAGGGACTAGAATATACTATTGTTTACCATTATATTCATTTTATTAAAGTCACTGAGTTTAAATGCACCTAATATTATGCAGTGGTAGCTCTAATTTGGGGACATACTTGAGCAGGAAGTCTTTAGTAAATAATAGATGCCTTTTTTAAAAAGATTTATTTATTTTTATTTTGGGGCGTGCAAAAGGAAAGGGAGAGAGAAATTCAAGCAGATTCCAGGATGAGCATGGAGCTCAAGGACAAAGGTCTCAATCGCACGACCCTGAGATCAGACCTGAGCCAAAAGCAAGAATCAGTCACTTAACCCACTGCAACACCCAGGTGCCCCAAACATGGATGTCTTTTAAATTTCTGAGTGACTTTTCTGTTCTACATGTTTTAGAGAAAGCTTCAATGTCAACATATAACACCTAAAAGAACATTTTCCACAATAAACCTTCATTCGATATCCTCACTGCAGAGTGTTTTTTTCTTGATTGCTTGGTTGGTCGGTTTTTAGTGTAGAGGGCTGTGTTAATAGAGGTTTTTTACCCCTCCTCAGTTCTAAGGGATGCTCATTAAAGATAGCTGGTATATGATCTAGTAAACATGTTTACCTCCAGGCCAAATTAAGATAACCTCAAGAATTATTTATTTCAGGTTATGGAGGAAATAACTATGATTCAGTAGCAAGCTCTCTGGTTTAGTGAGGCTTCTTATTTTAGGAAAGGTTTCAATACATGTTGAACTATTTATCAACGCAGAAACTATGACCATGTGAACATTTCTGAAAGTTTAATACTAAAAAAAAAAAAAAATTCTGTTGAGTGGGTGAAAGGGTCAGTGTGATAGAAATCAAAAAGTATTATATGATCCTGAGAACACTGGAGTATGCTCCTGGTAGAAAATGAGACTGTGCAAAACATTTTACCTCTCTACGACTAAGCTAAATCCTCTATTTAAAAAAAAAAAAAAAAAAAAGAGTTGAAGCTCTAGATTATCTCTAAAGTGGACTGAGATGACATGGCTCCAGTGTGAAGCACTTTTGCTTGAGGACAAATCGACTCAGTTTTCTATCTGTATCATCCATATCATAATATCTTCCATGAAGCATTGCTATCAAAACTAAACGAGATATTCTTACCAAGTATCTAGTTGAGCACATGACATCTGGAGGATGTCATGTAAAACTCGCCATTCCTTCCACTTCTCCCTTTTGCCCTGTTTCTCCCTTCCTAAGTTTCAGTGATTTATCTCAAGATACTTTATACACAGGTTTACAAAATTTCTTGCAGATAGAGAATTACTATAGTACGAACATTCAATTGAGGGCTTCAAATCAATTCTATATAGAGAAATAACCCAAAATGTAAGCTATCTTTACAAACTTTTAAGAGAATGACTATAAGGTCAAAGTACACTGCAGAAAAATATTGCCTAGAGATAGGCACAGCCTTAAGTACACATACACAAAGATTTTTCATCAAATAATATTCTGAGATTCAGTAGAAATTTTAAGAGTTTTGATTATCTGTATAAATGCATGCCTCTTAGAAGTGACAGTAGCATTACTTTCATAAATTGGGCCATTACTTAACAAATCCAAAATTCAAACACATTACATTTTAAGTATCTGTAAGAGCTGTTGTATCTAAAAAAACATGAAAGATTGCAAAAGTACCTAAAGTTCAAAGTCTTTATCAGTGGACTTTTTATACATTAGGACACTGCCCAGTTCAAATGTTTTTGAATATGATGAAAAAAGAAAAAGAAAAAAGTATGTATATACCTTAGGAAGAGAATTTCAAATTCGAGTTCAATGATCAAATTTGGTAAGCATGGCAGATTTTGGAAGTATAAAATAATTAGGTAATGTGTATATTACAAATCTCAGAAGTTGGGGTACCTGAATCTCTTCTCTGAGTTATAAAATTATGGACAACATACTCTATACACAGGATTTTTTGCAAACCACCTATATCACCTGCACAAATCTGGTAAATATTCCAGTCAACATTCACGATCTGTATTTACTTCAAGCATACTGAAAGTCACCAAAACTGCTCAGGAAGGTAAAATGGTTTTACTGATTAAAAGAGAAAAAAATTGCTCTTGACATCTACAGATCCAGATTTCACACAAGTCCAAAAATACCTAGTCTTCAGTAACCTTGGGTTATGAAGATGGGAACTTTTTCTTTGAGAATAAATATTTTCCACTGAGGAAAACTTGCAATTCAGTGTAGAGCCTAGTTTCAAAAAACCAATAGCAAAATATTAATATTTTGTTTAAGAAGCAATTAGTAGTTTTGTGTGTTTACAGTGAATTTTGTCTCCAGGAGTGATAGCCTTATAAATTCATTTCAAAGAGCATAATTCAGTGATTTGTATTTTTAATTTTAACTTAAAATCCTACAAATTTAGGATAGTGATAAATCATTTAATAGAATTTTAATTCCCTCATATTTTTATACTTAAATTGTTAAACATTTCAGCTATTTATTATGCAGAAAAGAGTTTTGTATTTTAAGTCAGATAGTGGAATTTCTTATGAAGGGAATGAAGTATGATAAAATTTAAAATGCAGTTAAAATATGTGAAGATGTTTAATTAAATTTATAAGTGGGTTCAGACATTCCTCAAAGACAATAAAATGATAGTTACTACAAAATGCATGAACAAAATAATAAAATCTGTATCCTAAACAGAATGGCTTAAAATATTTTCACTATAATTTTAATAATTTAAATTTTATTATTGAAAAACTAAATTTCTGAATAACAATTTTAATTTTTTGTGTGTGATAGGAACATGTAACATGTAGTCTCTTAAATTTTTAAGTGTGCATTACTGTTCACTGTAAGTACAATGTTGTTAGCAGATCTCTAGAAGTAATTTGTCTGGCTTAACTAAAATGTTATACTTATTAATTAGTAGCTTCCTGTTTCCTCCTTCCTTTAGCCCCTGGTGACCACCGTTCCAGTCTTTAATTCTATGAACCTGACTACAGGCATACCTTGGAAATACTGTGCGTTTGGCTCCTTCCAGACCACCATTTTGTTTTGGTTTTGTTTTCAAGTGCATATAAATGTCGTGTCTGTATTATAGTCTATTAAATGTACAACATTCTGTATAAACATACCGTACATCACAAATTTAAAATATTTTTATTACTTAGGATAGTGCTAACCATGCTAAGTATCTGAGTTTTCAGTAAGTCACAATCCTTTGGCAAAGGTTTCACCTTGATGTTGAAGGCTGAAGACTGATGAGAGTGGTGGCTGCCAAAGATTCAACAAATTCTTAAAATATAACAATGAAGTCTGCCACACTGATTCTTCCTTGCATTAACGATTTTTCCATAACATGCAATGCTGGTTGATAACACTTCACTCAAGTAGACTCTTTAGAATTGGAGTCAACCTTCTGAAACCCTGCTGCTGCTTTATTAACTAAATTTATGTAATTTTCTAAATCCTTTGTTGTCATTTTAACTATCTTTGCAGCATCTTTACCACAGCATTCTTGAGTTGTTTCTCAAGAAACAACTGGATTTAGTTCAGCAATAAGAAGCAACTTCTTATTAAAAGAAGAAGGAGGAGGAGGAGGAGAAGGAAAAAAGAAGAAGAAGAAGGCAACTTCTTATTTGCTCAAGTTTTATCAAGAGATTGCAGCAGTTCTGTCAAATCTTCAGGCTCCACTACGAACTCTAGTTCTTTTGCTAATTGCACCACATCTGCAATTACTTCCTCCACTGGAGTCTTGTCCCCCTCAAGTTAATCCATGAGAGCTGGAACCAGCTTCTTCCAGTTTCCTGTTGTCGTTGATATTTTGATCTCTTCCCATGAATCATAAATGTTCTTAATGGCATTTTGAAAGGCACCCATTCCAGAAATTTTTCAATTTGCTTTGCCCAGAGCTATCTGAGGAATTAATATCTATGGCAGCTTGTAGAATTACAAAATCTTGAAAGCCAAAATGACTCCTTGATCCAGGGCTGCAGAATTGATATTACATTAGCAGGTGTAAAAACAACATTAATCTCACGGTACCATTCTGTCAGAGCTCTTGAGTGACCAGGTGCACTGACAATGAGTAGTAATATTTTGAAAGGGATCTTTTTTTTCCCTAAGCGATAGGTCTCAATATTGAATCTAAAATATACAGTAAACCATGCTATAAACAGATGTGCTGTCATCTAAGCCTTCTTGTTCCATTTATAGAGCACAGGCAGAGTGATTTAGCATAATTCTGAAGGACTCCAGGATTTTTGGAATGGTAAATGAGCAAGCATTAACTTCAACTTACAGTCACCAGCTCCATTAGCCCCTATCAGCCTCCCCTTTGAAACTCTGAAACCAGGTATTGATTTCTCCTCTCTAGCAATGAAAATCCTGGATGGCATCTTATTTCAATAGAAGGATGTCTCATCTACATTGATGAAGGTGCAGCCACCTTCATTAATTATCTTAGCTGGGTCTGGATAATTTGCTGCTACTTCAATATCAGCACTTGCTGCTTCACCTTGCACTTTTATGTTATGGAGACGGCTTCTTTTTCTAAAACCTCATGAACGAAACTCTACTGGCTTCCAACTTTTTCTTCTGCAGGTTCCTCACCTCTCTCAGGCTTCATAGAATTAAAAAGAGTTAGGACCTTGCTCTGGATTAGGCTTTGACTTAAGGGAATCTTGTATCTGGTTGGATCTTCTATCCAGACCACTAAAACTTTCTCTGTATCATCGATAAGTCTATTTTACTTCCTTATCATTCACTGGAGTAGCACTTTTAATGTTCTTCAAGAACTTTTTCTTTGTGTTCACGAGTTGGCCACCTCCCCGAGGAAGACTAGCTTTCTGCTTATCTCAGCTTTTGATGGGGCTTCCTCATGAAGCTTAGTCATTTCTAGGTTTTGATTTAAAGAGTGACATGCTACTCTTCATTTAATTTGAATATTCAGAGACTATTGTAGGGTTCCTAATTGGCCTAATTTCAATATCATTGTGTCTCAGTACATATGGAGGTCCAAGGAGAGGTAGGAGACAGAGGAACAGCAGGAACGGCCAGCGGGTGAACCAGTCCGAACACACACATTTATTGATTAAATTTGCTCACTTACATGGGCACAGTCTCTGGTGCTCCAAAACAATTACAATAGTAACATCAAAGATCACTGGTTACATATCACCATCAAAAATACAGCTGATCCTTGAACAATGAGGGGGTTGGGATACTGACCCCTTGTATAGTCAAAAATCTACATATAACTTTGACTTCCCCCCAAACTTAACTACTAATAGTTTCTACTGACTAGAAGACTTACCAATAACATAGACACTTAACACATATTTCATAAATGTATTAATTTTGTATTCTTACAATAAAGTAAGCTAACAAAAATAAAATGTTATTACAAAAGTCATGAGAGAGTACCTTTATAATACTATACTGTATTTATAAAAAAATATCTGTGTATAGATGGACTTGTGAAGCTTAAACCCATGTTGTTCAAAGGTCAACTATATAATAATACTGAAAATGTTTGAAATGTTACCAGAATTTCCAAAATGTGACACAGAGATACAAAGAGCAAATGCTGTTGGAGTAATGGTGCCAATGAGCTCATTTGAATCAGCATTGCAATAAACCTTCAATTTGTAAAAAAAAAAAGCAGTATCTGCAAAGTGCAAAAAGTGAAACACAATAAGACAAGGTATGCCTGTAGTGAGTTCTGCATTATCAAACCCATCTCATGGCAAAAATTTTAAAGAAATTATTATAAGGTCTCTGTTTATATGTCTATTATGTTTAATTTAGATGTGTAGCATTTTCTATCCCTGGATGGTATTGCTAAAATTAACTCATAAGAGAGCTCTATTTATTTGTTTTATTTTTAAGATTTTATTTATTTATTAGACAGAGAGAGAGAGCAAAAGAACACAAGTAGGGGAAGTGGAAGCAGAGGGAGAAGCAGGTTCCCTACTAGGTAGGGAACCTGATATGGGGCTGGATCCCAGGGTCCTGGGATCATGACCTGAGCCAAAATGTAGACACTTAACTGCCTGAGTCACCCAGGTGTCTCAAGAGCTCTATTTCATTGGCTTCAAATTAAGCACTTACACATTAACCATTTCTAAACTTATATATAAGAGAATAATAAACTTAAATATAAGGGAAACTAACCCAAATAATTTTCAAGTTCACAGGATATAGGGTAATTTGCATAAATATAGCTACTATAACTGTCAGTTTAATTAATTACAGCATGTCTTAGAGTTATCAACGTTGACTATAATATAGACATACACCTTTTATTATCCTTGGGTTTACACCTTTTATTATCCTTGGGTTTATAAGTCAAATAATTTAATCTTATCTCTGTTGCAAAATCTGTAAGCAAAAAAATAAGTTAGAATGATGGCTGATTCTATGTCTCATAAAGATTTCGAGGGTAATCAAAATATAATTACTGATAGCACGTTAATAGATAGGTGTGAGGTAAGAGTTTTTAGGTGAACATTTTAGCAAAAATTATGTCTAATGGTATGTGTACTTAAAATTGTTTCCAGAATCTTTTTTTAATCTGAAACTTCAAAGTTTTGTGAATTTAAATAATAGAAATTTACTGAATATTTAGATAATTTCCAAATAAGATAAAATAATGAAAGATTAATTATTAAACAAAGGTTTATCTACTTTGGACACCTTTATTACAGAAAAGCTAAGGATAAATTTGGATCTGTTAGTAAACGTGTTTTGCCCTTTATTAGAAGATTGTACTGTGAAGAAGCACATATTCAATGAATTATAAAATGTATCTGTAAATTTGCCAATCTAAATAATGCTGGTTTGGGGCACCTTGGTGGCTCACTAGGTTAAAGCCTCTCCCTTCAGCTCAGGTCATGATCCCAGGGTCTTGGGATTGAGCCCAGCATCAGGCTCTCTGCTCAGCAGGAAGACTGCTTCCTCCTCTCTGCCTGCTTCTCTGCCTACTTGTGATCTCCGTCTGTCAAATAAATAAATAAAATCTTAAAAAAATAATAAAATAAAAAACAAAGAAACAATGCTGGTTTAACAGACAGTTCACAACTTCTTATACTTAGTTTTCATTACAAATTACAGTTTGTAAAAGTTAAGAATTCTAATTGTTAGAATTTTAAAAACTCAATGCCCCCAAAACAAATAATCCATTTAGAAAATAGGCCAAAAAAATAAGCTAAAGACATGAACAGACAGTTCTCCAAAGAAGACATCCAGATCCCCAACAGATATGAAAAAATGCTCAACATCACTCATTATCAGGTAAATGTAAATCAAAACTACAATGAGCTATCACTACACCTGTCAGAATGGCTAAAATCAGCAACACAAGAAACAACAGGTGTTGGTGAGGATGTGGAGAAGGAACACTTATGCAGTGTTTTGGAAATGCAAGCTGGTGCAGCCAAGGTGGAAAACAGTATGGAGGTTCCTCAAAAAGTCAAATATAGGATTACTGGGTATTTACCCAAAGAATACAAAAACATTAATTCAAAGGGATACATGCACCCCTATTTTTATAGCAGCATTATTTACAACGGACAAGATATGGAGGCAGATCAAGTATCCATCAACTGATGACTGGATAATGTCATAAATATATATATATATATATTTATTTATTTATTTATTACTCAGCCTTTAGAAAGAATGAAATCTTACCATTTGTGATAAACTGAATAGAGAGTATTATGCTAAACAAAATAAGTCAGTCAGAGAAAGATACATACCATATGATTTTATTCATATGTGGAATTTAAGGAAGAAAACAATAAGTCAAGCAGAGAGAGTCAATTATCATATGGTTTCACTTACTTGTGGAGCATAACAAATAGCATGGAGGACATGGGGAGATGGAGAGGAGAAGGGAGTTGGGGGAAATCGGCAGGGAGACAAACCATGAGAGACTGTGGACTCTGAGAAACAAACTGAGGGTTTTGGCGGGGAGAGGGGTGGGGGTTGGGTGAGCTTCATAGTGGGTATTATGGAGGGCACATATTGCCTGGAGCACTGCGTGTGGTGCATAAACAATGAATTCTAGAACACTGAAAAAAAATTAAATTAAAAAAAAGAAGAAGAAGAAATAAGCAAAGGGGAGAAAGAAGGAGAGAGAAACCAAGAAAGAGACTCTTGGTTACAGAGAACAAATGGATGGTTACCAGAGGGAAGGTGGGGTGGGGGGTGGTTGAAATAGATGATGGAGATTAAGGGGAGCACTTCTTGTGGTGAGCACTGGGGTGATGTATGGAATTGTTAAAAGGGAAAAAAAAAGAATTCTAATTGTTACATGTGCTTAAAGCTACTAGAAATAGTAAGGATAACATCTGAGGTTGACTTAATGGAGCCAATAAAGCCCTTGGAGATATCAGCCTGGTACCTTGTTTACAGGGTTCCCAGCAGCCTTTATCAGAACTAAAAGCGCCCTTTTTCCTGAAGCCCTGGCAACTGAATACGAACTGGATATAAACTTCAGAGAAATCACCATAATTGTTAATGTATGGATAATATTCCTGCCAGTTGCTCTGCGGCCATTCTTGAAAAGTCAAGTCAAGTCTTTCCTACCCAACAATACTCTGTACTGATTAGTTTCTAAAAGCGGGGGCACTGAAAATAGGGATTAAGAAACTACTGAAGTAAAATTCTGATAAAGACTGAATTTTTCACAAGGTAAAATAAGGTATTCTCTGTTGTAGGAAAGAATTAAGCAGATGAAAGCAAATACTTCTCTCTATTCTTTCTCACTTATTTCAATGACATAAGAGAAAATTAGGACACTATTCATTTCATGTTACCAGCTGGGGTATATGTTTTGACCCAAAAGTTACAAAATATTTAATCAAATGAGTTTATATCAATCATTAGTCTGATGTCTGTGTGTGTATATATTTAATTTTAATTTGATAAAATTAATAACTATTCATTTTCCCAATGTTCTGAGAAATGAGAGTCAGTCAATAGTAGGTACTTAATTAATACTTATGAATATAATTAAAGAAAAGAAAATAATGATCTAAATAAAAATATAATCAGTGTGTTGGATATAGTGATATAATTTGTAATTCATTTGAAGATTACTTAAATATGTATCTTCCCAGAGGGAAACATAGATTAATTAAATGTAAACATACATCTCAGACTTGCGTCGGTACTAAAAACATGCCTGGAAATAGAGTGGTGAGAAGGAAAACAGGGGTAAGGATGTATTGCTTTGTTTGCTTTGTTTTACTTGGTCATTTTCTCATTTCCTGCAGGTGTAATTTTCTTTTAAATTGTATTTCACACTATTAAAATTCATATGCAGGGATTTATCTTATTGACAATTATTACATAAAAAAACTGCACTTCAGTACTGCTCAACCACATGGATATGAATTTGGCTTTTTTAAACATGTACTTTTTTTCTTTTTAAAGATTTTATTTATTTGACAGAGATCACAAGTAGGCAGAGAGGCAAGTAGAGAGAGAGAGAGAGAGAGAGGAGGAAGCAGGCTCCCTACTGAGCAGAGAGCCTGATGCGGGACTCGATCCCAGGACCCCGAGATCATGACCTGAGCCGAAGGCAGAGGCTTAACCCACTGAGCCACCCAGGTGCCCCTAAAACATGTACTTTTAAGTGGCACCTGGGTGGCTCAGTCAGTTAAGCGTCTGCCTTTGGCTCAGGTCATGATCTCACGGTCCTGGGATCGAGCCCTGCACAAGGCTCACAAGGCTCCCTGCTCAGCGGGGAGTCTGCTTCTCCCTCTCTCTCTCCCCCTGCTCTTGGTCTCTCTCGCTCTCTCTAATAAATAAATAAAGTCTTAAAAAAAACTTTATAAAACATGTTCTTTTAAGACCTGCTAAAAAAATAATGACCTTTTGTTTCCTCTCTCTATTACCTTTCAGAGTGTGTTTACCATTAATCTGCACCCAATTAACACGTCATACTAATTCCTCAGGCATTCAGGAGCAGGGAATGATAAGGGCTAATTCCTCTGAAAGTCAGAGAGAAACAGTGAGTCACTGGGGATTGCAAGAACTTGTATTTAATTTTTCTTTAAATGTTAAATAGGTTTTGAAGAAGCATTTATAAGCAGGTAGTATGAGGAAAAAACCCTTTAATATGGATAATGAAGAACAAAGACTGGCAGCTGAAACCCCCTGCATCTAGAACTGCCTTGAGCAACCGTATAATTCATCATCTGAGGGGATCAGTTTGAAAGACTGCTGTTAATTACAATGTGTCTGTGTGTGTGACCCGTGTCGGTGCCAGGCAAAAAGGATGTGATCATCTGAGTACGGCCTACTGGGGAGTTTTCAATGTACATCAGTACAAAGGTAACACCTTGTTGCTCTGGCTATTTCTCAGACGCAGGAAGCAACAGGGCTGTCGGTGTCTCTACACTCAAAATGCTCTTTAAGCTGTTGAATTCAAATTCTAAATAATAATTAAAAATAGATATTTTGAAAATCACTGGACAATTTGGTTAGTATCTTATTACTTTTAAATGGACGTTTTTTTTTTTCTTTACATATATATATGTATAACTAGTATATACTAAAGTCAGAAAGAAAAACATCTGAGAAATAAAATAAGCTGTTAATAATTTCCTTCAGAGTAAGAAATATTCTAAATGTGCACTTACAAAAAGGACATAAATCCATTTGCATGTTATCTACATTATAAAAGTTATCTCGGGTTTCTTAATCCTATTACAATAGCTTTAAAGAAAATAAATTTAATAACACAGCTTTAAAGAATAAAATATAGTAGATAAACCTTAGTCATAATTTTAGCACGTGACACAAAATAACAATATACTATATAATTTTTGTCTTTGGAATTCTGCTAGAAATATCACTTTATTTTTATGTAAAGTGTTTTAAATTTAAATATATTCTAATTAGCTTTAAGTGGTTACTACATGAACCCTACTTTTTTTTCAGATTATTGCTCTTTAAAGAAGAAAACTATTAGTCCTATAAAATGGTGTGCATCACCATTCAATGTGTATTCACCATTAAATTCAATACGGAAAATCATTTCGGATTTTGACATGAAGTTCATGTCACACTGAAAATAAACCGATGATAATTTAACGAAGGGGCTATTTTCAAAGGTATGGCCAAAAGCCAAAAAGAATGAGGAAATTTACCATCCCTATAACTGAGCTGCCAAGGAGAGGAAGTGATTGCCGGCACCTAGAGGTAACAGTTTTACCAACAGGAACTGTTCTTCCTGCACTCTCTCAGTGACAAGGGCCATAACACTATACAGTACTAAGAGGTTCCCTAGAGAGCTACCCTGGATTCTTTGGTTTTTGTTCATTTTATTTTTTCAGTGTACCAGAATTCATTGTTTATGCACCATGTCCAGTGCTCCATACAATAACGCCCACCACCAGGCTCACCCAACCCCCCCCCCCATACCCTCAGTTTGTTTCTGAGTCCACAGTCTCTCATGGTTCACCACCCCCTCCGATTTCCCCCAAGTCACTTTTCCTTTCCTTCTCCTAATGTCCTCCATGTTATTATGTTCTACAAGTAAGTGAAGCCATATGATAATTGATTTTCTCTGCTTGACATTTCACTCAGCATAATATCCTCCAGTCCCATCCATGTTGATAAAAAGTTGGGTATTCATCCTTTCTGTGAGGGATAATATTCCATTGTTTATATGGACCATGTCTTCTGTATCCATTCATCTGTTGAAGGTCATCTTGGCTCTTTCCACAGTTTGGCGGCTATGGACACTGCTGCTATGAACATTGGGGTACAGATGGCCCTTCTGTTCACTACATCTGTATCTTTGGGGTAAATACCCAGTAGTGCAATTGCAGGGTCATTGGGTAGCTCTATTTTTAATTTCTTAAGGAATCTTCACAGTTTTCCAAAGTGGCTGCCCCAACTTGCATTCCCACCAGCAGTGTAAGAGGGTTCCCCTTTCTCCACATCCTCTCCAACATTTGTTGTTTACTATCTTGTTAATTTTGGCCATTCTAACTGGTATAGGTGGTATCTCCATGTGCTTTTGATTTGAATCTCCTTGATGACTAATGATGAACATTTTTTCATGTGTCTGTTAGCGATTTGTATGTCTTCTTTGGAGAAGTGTCTGTTCGTGTCTTCTGCCCAATTTTTTTTTTTGTAATTTTATTTTATTTTTCAGTGTTCCAAGATTTATTATTTATGATCAGGAACACGACAAGGATGCCCACTCTCACCACTCTTGTTCAACATAGTATTAGAAGTCCTAGCAACAGCAATCAGACAACAAAGAGAAATAAAAGGTATCCAAATCGGCAACGAAGGAGTCAAACTCTCTCTCTTCGCAGATGACATGATTCTTTATATGGAAAACCCAAAAGACTCCACACCCAAACTACTAGAACTCATACAACAATTCAGCAACGTGGCAGGATACAAAGTCAATGTACAGAAATCAGTGGCTTTCTTATACACTAACAATGAAAATACAGAAAGGGAAATTAGAGAATCGATTCCATTTACTATATCACCAAGAACCATAAGATACCTGGGAATAAACCTAACCAAAGAGGTAAAGGATCTGTACTCGAGGAACTACAGAACACTCATGAAAGAAATTGAAGAAGACACAAAAAGATGGAAGACCGTTCCATGCTCTTGGATCGGAAGAATAAACATTGTTAAAATGTTTATACTGCCTAGAGCAATCTATACTTTTTTTTTTTTTTAGGGTTTGATATAATTTTTTATTTTTTATAAACATATATTTTTATCCCCAGGGGTACAGGTCTGTGAATCACCAGGTTTACACACTTCACAGCACTCACCAAAACACATACCCTCCCCAATGTCCATAATGGATCAAGAAGATGTGGCAATCTATACTTTTAATGCCATTCCGATCAAAATTCCACCAGTATTCTTCAAAGAGCTGGAGCAAATAATCCAAAAATTTGTATGGAACCAGAAGAGACCCCGAATCGCTAAGGAAATGTTGAAAAACAAAAATAAAACTGGGGGTATCATGCTACCTGATTTCAAGCTTTACTACAAAGCTTTGATCACCAAGACAGCATTGTACTGACATAAAAACAGACACATAGAACAGTGGAACAGAGTAGAGAGCCCAGATATGGACCCTCAACTCTATGGGCAAATAATCTTCGACAAAGCAGGAAAAAATATACAGTGGAAAAAAGACAGTCTCTTCAATAAATGGTGCTGGGAAAACCAGGCAGCTATATGTAGAAGAATGAAACTCAACCATTCTCTTACACCATACACAAAGATAAACTCAAAATGGATAAAAGACCTCAACGTGAGACAGGAATCCATCAGAATCCTAGAGGAGAACATAGGCAGTCACCTCTTCAACATTGGCCACAGCAACTTCTTTCAAGATATGTCTCCAAAGGCAAAGGAAACAAAAGCGAAAATAAACTTTTGGGACTTCATCAAAATCAAAAGCTTCTGCACAGCAAAAGAAACAGTCAAGAAACCAAAGAGGAAACCCACGGAATGAGAGAAGATATTTACAAATGACAGTACAGACAAAAGGTTGATATCCAGGATCTATAATGAACTCCTCAAACTCAACACACACAAAACAGACAACCATATCAAAAAATGGGCAGAAGATATGGACAGACACTTCTCTAATGAAGACATGCAAATGGCTATCAGACACATGAAAAAATGTTCATCATAACTAGCCATCAGGGAGATGCAAATTAAAACCACATTGAGGTATCACCTTACACCAGTTAGAATGGCCAAAATTAGCAAGACAGGAAACAACATGTGTTGGAGGGGATGTGGAGAAAGGGGAACCCTCTTACACTGTTGGTGGGAATGCAAGTTGGTGCAACCTTTTTGGAGAACAGTGTGGACATTCCTCAAGAAATTAAAAATAAAACTTCCCTATGACCCTGCAATTGCACTCCTGGGTATTTACTTCAAAGATACAGATGTTGTGAAAAGAAGGCCCATCCGTACCCCAATGTTTATAGCAGCAATGGTCATGGTCTCCAAACTGTGGAAAGAACCAAGATGCCCTTCAACAGATGAATGGATAAGGAAGATGTGGTCCATATACACTATGGAGTATTATGCCTCCATCAGAAAGGATGAATACCCAACTTTTGTAGCAACATGGATGGGACTGGAGGAGATTATGCTGAGTGAAATAAGTCAAGCAGAGAGAGTCAATTATCATATGGTTTCACTGACTTGTGGAGCATAACAAATAGCATGGAGGACAAGGGGAGATGGAGAGGAGAAGGGAGTTGGGGGAAATCGGAAGGGGAGGTGAATCATGAGAGACTATGGACTCTGAAAAACAATCTGAGGGGTTTAAATTGGCAGGTGGGTGGGAGGTTGGGGTACCAGGTGGTGGGTATTGTAGAGGGCACGGATTGCATGAAGCACTGGCTGTGGTGAAAAAATAATGAATACTGTTATGCCGAAAATGAATAAAAAATAAATTAAAAAAAAAAAAAGGGCTACCCTGGATTCTTGATATCACTTACACATAGAATCTGAGGGAAACAAAGTAGAGAAACGGAGTAGAATGGCGGTTGCCAGGGCTGGGGAGTGGAAGAAAATGGGGAGATATTGGTTAAAAGGTACAACCCTCCAGTTATAAGATAAATAATTGGGGGGCATCTTGGGTATGGTATGGTGATTATAGTTAACAATACTGTGTTATGTTCTTGAACGTTGCTAAGGAGATCTTAAATGTTCTTACCACACACACACACACACACACACAAGATAATTATGTGAGGCAATGGAAGTAACTAACCCTATTGGGGTAACCATTTTGCAATGTACAAATAGAGCAAATTGTTACATTATACCTATTAAACTAACACTGTTTAATTTCAATAATATCTCAATTAAGCCGGTGGTGGCAGGGTAGGGGGGTCTCCTTGCAGTTATATGTAGCAACAATTGGGATCTACCACACTGGTCAATATTGTACCCTCATTCTTCCAGAGGATCATAAAATGGTGAAGCAGAGTCCCACACCTAATGTTCCGCTTCTGCTACCTTGAAATCTTAAAAATTTTAATTTTGAACTTATATTTTGTATGAGAAGCCCGATGGGACACTGGAGTATGTATATAAGCGGAGGAAGTGCCTGTAATATGCATTTTCACTGGTTTCTTATCTCTTAGCTTGCATATCGTACCTGCAACACCCAGGAAGCACCGAATGCTGTTAGATCGATTATGTGAAGGAATCGGATGAGCAGAGCAAATACAAGGACAGCACGCTGTCTCTACAACCGGCCCAGGGGAAGCACTGACAACTCGCCATGCTCTGCACTGAAACAGAGCTTGCTTCAGATGCAGAAAGAAGGCAATGGAATTTCAGAAACCAAAAGATCAAGGAAGCCCATCGTGTCCTTTCTCACTCACGGTACACCCATGTATTCACCATGCATTTATTCTGAAAATGATGACAGAGTGGAAGAAAGAAATGGCAAGTATAGTTCCTTCTCCTTTCCGTTTTTCTTTACTCATTAGTAAACAAAAGTAGAGTGTTGATAGAATGTGCGCAGATCAAAATGTGAAATAAAAGCAATTAAATTAGCTTTCTGCAGCATTTCTACTCTTCTGGTCAGACCAAAATACATATTCAGGTACAAGCTATGAAAAATGAATTGTGTGCTTTTTGTGATGCTGAGTATGAGCTCAATGTCTTTATATTTGCATTTAAAGCTGTCATTACACAACATAAAAATTAACATTAAAATTCATTTGCTAATAATTTATTTTAGTTTTTAAACCTAAGAGGATATTAAATAGCAAATACAAACCTATGACAGGTTGACAGATACTGGGAAAGAAAAATGCTTTATATTTTAGGACTGTTAAAGGTAATTTTTTCCTGCTTTTTGAACATTTTCATTTTGCTTTGGGGCCCACAAATAAGAACTCCCTTTTCCTATTGAAATAGGAAAACCAATTCTATTGCAATCTTTCCCTTGAATATCTCCAGCCTACTAAAGAGCTTAGCAAGAATTCTGGTGTTCTCTCTTTCCAAATTATATTTTTAATGAACTCTGTGAAGGATATGATTGGGAAGTATATGATTATATTGCACATAAACACAAGTTCTAACATTGCCTACTCCCTAGATTTTGGATTCCTTTAACAACATTTCAAGGAATGTATCCTTAAGCAAAGGCCTCAATTAACTAACACAACTGACCAATCACACCACCCAATTATGATCAAACCAACTCATTGAAACCTGAACCCTGGATGTGCCACGTCCATTAATAAATTCAGTTTAATCGAGCTTTGTTTTTCATTCTCTCTTGGACTATAGTACTTCCACAGACTTGTACATTCCACATTCTTGCTGATACAAATTAGCTCTTTTCCCCATTTTAGCGGAGTCCGCCCTGTGTAGACTTATACTAGAGTTGCTGTATCAAGATCAATCTCTCCCTACGGGTTTAGACTTTAGAGGAAAAGGAGATGGGGCTAGAGGAGTGGTGGCCATGAGGATAAAGGCACCTCCTTGGAAGGCAAATGATAATCATGAAAGTCTTTTATACAGAGGAAGGTTGAGTCCTTCATTGGGAAGGGAGGCTGATTTGGTCAGAGAGCTTCAGGAAGATTTATAGGATCACATTTCCGCCTTTGTTTCTGTTTACCCAAATACCCCACCCCATGTCTCAGGATTTTATTCCTTCCCCACAACTTCTGCTAACTTAGTATACCAAATCAAGCAGTATTATAGACTTGTTTAGTAAGAGGCACTGAAGGAGACTCAGGCCTTGATTCTGAAACATCAAGAATCCTGCCTGCAATTCTAGAAGACAGAGATTCCAACAAGCCTGGCATGGAGGCTTTCTGATTTTATACCGGTTATGATTTTAGGGCCCAATTTGGTCTTTTACTTGTGTATAATTTCAAGGGTCTTTGAAACTAGCCTTCCAGATCACAACCTTTGTAATCATTGACTGTGATGCCACCTCCTGCCATTGATTATCAGGACTCCCTCTCCCTTTACGAGGAAGTTACCTAAATACTCTTCAGACATGTTAACAACTGTATGTTAGAACTCCATTTTGAAGGTCTGGCCGCTCCAAATACCAGTGAAATTCCCAGGGTGATAAAAATAGTACACTCTGCATAAATTACACACATAGTACATAAATTAAAAGCTGATAAAAAAGTAAACAGAATAAAAATATTACATTATTTCAAAGGGAGGTAGGAAAGGGTAAGTAAAGTTACAGGAACAGATGTGACAATAAAAAATAATTATCAAGATGATAGAATTAAAACTAATATTTCATTAATTATATGAAAGTAAAGGAATAAGGCATTCCAACTGAAAGTCATAATTGTAAAGCAAATTTAAAAACAAAATCAAGATATTTCAAATAATGAGCCACAGTAATATATTTTTCTTTTATAATCTAAAATTATTTTCACTAAAAGTTTAACATTGATAAAACTAAAATCCTTTTCAAATATTGAGTTCTATGAATTCATAAGTATAGGTAATTGCTAAGAAATATTTAAAATATTTTACATCATCATGCTTTAATATGCAAATACTTTTGAGTGTTTAATTTATCTATTTTTAACTCTATAAAGTATATCCAAATAGGCCACTTACTATAGTAACCAGGTGACAAAAAACAAAGAGAAAATCTTAATCAAATTTTACAAATAATTCAGTTGGTATTGTTCTCATTTTAATTTGTCTAAGAATGCTGAATGATAAAAGCAATCTGAAGTAGAATAATATATTCAATAATAGTAGTTACTGTCTTTCTAATGGAGCTTTAAGTATAGCTTTATACAAAATGATTAAAATCATATTTTATAGTAAAAGCTAAATGGATGTAAATGGTATAATTAAACAAATGGCTATGAATTAAGTAATTTTAAAAGATAAAATCATAAGTAAACCATTTGAAAAGTCACTGTTAATCACTTCATTTAAAAAGACACTGTTGACAGCTTAAGAATGTTAGATTTAATATTAGGAAGCTCCTTGATCATAAGAGCAAAAAAATATGTTATAAAGTTATTTTTAATTACATTACATGTATTTAACAACATGTATTTTCCAAAGAAACACACAGAAAACATCTAGGTATTTCCTAAATATTAAGTAATCTGTTTCTAATTTTTATCCGTGATCTTTGACTACAAAGTGTCCATCAGGAAACAAAATCATTCTCTGATGAAAATGGGAGTGAAAGGTAGACAACTATAGAGTTTGGTGCATGTGAGACACAAAAACAGAACCTTAGTTTCTTTTCTAAATTGCCTTGCATTTGAGATGTTATTTCTCATCACCAGGTAAAGTAATGCAGGAAAAAATATGTACATCTAAGTAAGAAATTAAAACTATGTAATAACTAGATTTCACTGAATGTAATCCCTGTGCTGATTCTTAGGATAAGGCCCCTCGGGCTGTTTGATGCCGTCTTCGCTGTGTCGGTAGCTCTCTCTCACTGACGGAAGCCACACTCCTTCCGCTGTGCACTAAGATTGGAACAGAATTGTATTATGAACGTAACAACAGTAGGAAACAACGAAAGGCAACATTAGCTCAGAGACTGATACGTTAGGTTGAATATTTCCGCTTCCCTTTGGAACTAAATATACTGCAATCTGAATTCTTTTTAATTTAATTTTATTTATTTATTTATTTGAGAGAGAGACAGAGAGAGAGAGAGCATGAGAGCATGAGAGGGGAGGTCAGAGGGAGAAGCAGACTCCCCACGGAGCTGGGATCCTGATGCGGGACTTGATCCCAGGACTCCTGGATCGTGACCTGAGCCGAAGGCAGTGGCTTAACCCACTGAGCCACCCAGGCGCCCCTCAGTCTGAACTCTTAACCTAGGTTTTAACACAGGTGTTGTGGGGACTACATTGAATCCGTCCTCCATTGAACTCTTCCTCTCACTTCCCAGTCCCCCGGTTTCTGTAATTTGTTACCTGATTGTTGACTCTCCTACAGGTTTTAAGCCTCGGGAAATGAAAAGACTGTCCACTCCACCTTTATCATCTTCCTCTCCTAACTTCTCAATACACATGTTTTTGCTACAAGGACTGTTCGAATAATTGTGCCAAAATATATTGCTTAAATTATCTCATTAAATCCTTAGAGCAGTTCTAGGAATTTATATGATGAACATACCCATTTCACAGAGAAAGAACATGACACCTTGAAACAATTTCAGAAGTTTTCCCAAAGTAACAGAAAGAGCATACTTAATACTAACGTCCAAGAAAAGATGGATAGGGCTCATTTTCTGATTAAGCTTTTTCTGCCTCTTCTCTAACAAAAAGAATTATGATTTCACAACTTTCTTGTACATCCATGGGTTTATCTGTTCAAAATTCTATTCCATGTTTTCATTGGTGTTGATGAGAAGAAAAGGCAGATGAGATGTGTCAGTAAAAACCCAGTGGGATTTTCAGCTAAAGCCTGCCTGACATTCAAAAGGAGCAAAGGTTACCAATCGCGTCTCCTATCATAATTCACACTGAGATTCTTACTACTGGCCTCGCCCAAGACTGAACTCCAGGGAATTTACAGTTCATAGGAAATTATTCTCTCCTAATGATTCATGTTTCAAATTAAGTAGTAATTCTCAATGATGGTGAGGGAATTAATGCAAACCACATTGTGCAGATTTAGAAATCAGGCTCACAAAGAACTAACACTAAAAAAAAAAAAAAAAAAAAAAAAAAAAAAGCTTTCTCAGTAATCTGAACAGTCATAGCTTTTGTTTTAAAACGCTTAATAAAAATTAACATAGTAGAGCTAATAAATTCAGTGGAGATTATTTCCTGTGGACCTCTAAAGAGTCAGTAGCCTTTGCCTGTAAAGATGATTAAAAGAGGACTGAGAATTTATATTTAATATAAACAAATTATTGTGAAGAACTAGTATTTTTAGTATCAAAAATAATAGAAAAATTATAAAAACATGGTAGTGATTTTGAATATGAAATAACAGTGTACAATCAAAATGTAAACATATTTTATATATATATATATTTATATGTATTTATATATATTTATATGTATTTATATATATTTTCTGGGTCAGTCTCCTAAGGGACTCTAGAAGTAATAATGCTTTAGCAGCATTGTATATCTCTAATTCACAGATTTGGGCCTCTCTCTGTCATTTTATCATAAAGGTAATGGGGCTACTTGCAGGAATGTCTGGTTCTAGGTCTGGAGGAGCAAGGCATAAAGAGTCGGAACTGTCCTGTTGTACAAGAACATAAGGAAAACAGATGGGAGTTGTTTCAAAAGAACAGAGAAGCCAGATTAATTTTGGGGCCCATAGATAAAAGTGAGTTAAGTTGAATTATCACATATAAGAAAGACTGTTTTTGACAGAAACACTTCATATGTAAAATTCCATTGCTTCATAAAAAATATTCAAAATAGTAAAAGCAAAAAGCAAAACAAAAAGCCTATTTGCCACAATTTTAATTAACTATCATAAGAACTACTTACTCTCGAAATTGATAGATAAAAGAATTACACACTAACCCTGCTTCAGAGAAGAGAATGTATAGTCCTACTTAATCAGAGAAAAATCTTTTTTAAAGATTTTATTTACAGACAGTGAGAGAGGGAGGAGCAGTGGGAGAGGGAGAAGCAGGGAGCCGATGCAGAGCTGGATCCCAGGACCCAGGGATCATGACCTGAGCTGACAGCAGTTGCTTAATGGCTAAGCCACCCAGACATCCCCAGAGAAAGCTCTTTTTAACAAGAGAATGACAACAATTAAATTTAAATTAAATTAAAAAAAATAATGGAGTTTAAAAAATCACCATTCTGTAATCCCGATAGAAACACTGATTTGACAATGATCATCACTGGTCCTAAACCAGTATCTAAAAGCCTGACAACATGCCATGTGTTTGTGTTCTAACAAAGCATCCCTCCACAGACTACGTGTTCACAATGAATTTTTCTACCTTGCATCAGTGATCAGTCTTATTAGCTCTCAACCAGATGTTACATGCCTCCTGATATCTTCCAATAGGAAGTTAATAGGGACAATTCTGAAGAACCAATATCCAGAAAATATTTAACCTGAATCTACTCAATCTCTTAGATCTAACTTTCTACTTGTAGTAATTCCAGTAATGAGTGAAAATTTCATGGAAAAATGCTCAAATTAGAAAGTGGGACATTCTAGGAGCTCTTCAACAAGTCAGAACCATAGAGGAATAAAGGGTATGTGTGTGTGTGTGTGTGTGTGTGTGTGTGTGTGTGTGTATGTGCATGCACACGTGTGTGTGACTGTGCATGCACTTGGCTAGGAGTGTTTGCATGGGTGTTGGCTTTTTTTTTTTTTTTAAGATTTTGTTACTTTATTTGACAGAGAGAGGGATCACAAGTAAGCAGAGAGGCAGGCAGAGAGAGAGGAGGAAGCAGGCTCCCCGCTGAGCAGAGAGCCCAATGTGGGGCTTGATCCCAGGACCCTGAGATCATGACCTGAACCGAAGGTAGAGGCTTAACCCACTGAGCCACCCAGGTGCCCCAGGGGTGTTGGCTTTTAAACTGAAGTGACATAAAAGATGTACTAGCCAAGTGAAATGCATGATTCTTGGTGAATACTGATCAAATGAAAGCAGCATAAAAGATATTTGGTGAGCTGGGTAAATAAATGTGATTAGGGCCAGATTTTGGATGTTGAAGCAATTATTTATTTGGCTAGGTCTCATGACATAGTGGTTATGTTACGAAAATGATCTTATTTTGTAAAGACACAACTGAATTATTTACATCTGACCTGATATGTTTTACAGTTTTAACCTACTTCAAATACTCTAGTAAAAGCGTAAGTAGATGGATCAAATGTAGCAAAATTAATTATTTAATTTATTTTTTATTTTTTTTAAGATTTTATTCATTTATTTGACAGAGAGAGGGATCACAAGTAGGCAGAGAGGCAGGCAGAGAAAGGGGGGTGGGAAGCAGGCTCCCCATTGAGCAGAGAGCCCGATGCGGGGCTAGATCCCAGGACCTTGAGATCATGACTTGAGCTGAAGGCAGAGGCTTAATCCACTGAGCCACCCAGGCACCCCTAACAAAATTAATTATTAACATTAGTAAATCTTATTGAGGGGATATGAGTATTCTTTGCTTTTCTATATGTCCTGAATATGGTTACCAAAAAGCAAAAACTTATTAACCATGCAAAATTTTCACTGTAGTCAAACTGGCCGTTATCTATGCCTCAATATAAAAGTGAAATTGAAATCTGTCACTCGTTATATTTACATATCATAGTCTAAGATCAAGCTCACCCTAAATTACACTAATAAAGCCAAATTTGTGGAAATGGGGACCTAAGGGCAAATCCAGAAATCTTGTCAATTCTTTTATGGTATCTCACTCACAACTTAATGATTAGGAAAACGCAAGGATTCTTATTAACATGCTAATTACCTGTTTCTGAGTTTAGGGGTAGAATGTGTCTACATGTTTTTCTGGCTTTCTAAGTAGCCACAGATCATTCATAGATCGATTTAATACTCTGTCACCTTGAAAGGCTGATATCTTGACTTTGAAGTAAGCTTGTGAAATAGAGATGGATATTGAAAGACAGAGTACAGACTGTCAGCAGAAATGTTAGAATCCCTATTCTGATTTTGATGTCTCTCTAAGGATAGTTTTGCATCTGTGAAGAGGAGCCAGCTCTCAGTGTGTACTATGGAAGAGAGAATGGAGAATGGCAAAAGGAAAAATAGCGTAAGGGTGTGTGCTACACAAGAAGGCAAACAAACTAAATCCAAAAACAAATCTTTCCATGACACAGTCCTGCTGCAGTCAGCTCTGTGCGTCCTCCTTATATAAAGCTCAAAACATTCCAGAATATTTCCTAAGAATAATATTTTTTTGAAAGATACAATGCTGAAATTCTAGTATTCTTCTTGATCCTTAATCACCTTTACTTTACTTGTATCATATAGTTACCTGGGTCTGAGAATATACTGGATTTTGAAAAACCCTGATCTCTGAGGAGGAAAAAATGAATTCTGGCATGACACCAAATCTGGTGGCTCCAAATTCAGAATCATTCAGCTGAGTATATAATCTCTTGTCAAAAACATTGGAAGGCTTAGAAAAACCTTCAATTTGTTTTTTAATTTTCTAATAAAACCTTCAACCTGTCTGTAACACATACTCCTAGAATTGTCCCTTAGGGAATTTGACAATCTTAACAGGTATGTGTAATTATAACCAGTGTAAAAAAAAAAAAAAACACACAGAAGATTTTCTAAATGTTCATAAATGATTAATTTTTAATGTCAGAGATGAGGCACTAGCGGTTCTGTAGAATTTACAGATTAAAGTGTTAAAGAGCGCTGACATTTTCTGGCACATGCTAGTATTTTTGTTCATCCATACTGAGTGATTATAGAATCTTATAGAAATACAAACACAGTCCTTGCTTGGGCAAAAGATAAACAACCTTCTCTTATTTTGAATATTATCATCCATAATGATAGCTTTATTGGATACTATGTATTTTATAGAAAGATACATATTAGAATGCATTTGTATTTATGAAATGAATCTGCACTATTTTATAACTTAAAAATCTAGTTGGTTTTTAAAACTGGTTAAAAAATAGAAAACAACTGCTTTACTTAACTTATTGTCCATGCACTTACTATGTTCTTAGAACTGAGAGTCACTGCCATTAATACAGAAGTGGTACCGTGTGTAGGATTTGAGGGCTAAGATTAACTTTGAGGGAACTCAAGCAGAGATTCCCCTGTGTTTCCAAGGTGTCAGTTCATTTTTAAGAAGGCTTAGGAGATAACATAATAAGGGCCAAGAACTTCTGCTTTCAAAAATCCTGGCAGTGCTGCTAAGAGATATAACCTTGTACTTCATCAAAGAGGAAGGTTCCCTGGACTCTTGTAAAGAATTAGGCAGGTTTGTAAAGCTGGCTAATTATGAGTATGTAGACCCAATAAAATTTCTCATCCTCAAACAGTAAGTATGCTCCTGGTTATTGAGATAAAAAAGAAGGTTCAGCCAATAGAAATACAAACTCTGAAATGAAAAAGTCAATAGAGAAATATAAAAGAGGTAAAACTGAGAAAATAAATGAAAACCCACAACAAGATACGCCAACAAATACATCTGAGAGTCTAAGCGTTAGAGACATGCAATGATTAAAACTAAACCTACAACTTAGATCATAGTGCCTGGGGGAAAAATATATTTGAAAATGTAATTTCAACAGAATGTATACAATGCAACAATATAGCTAACAGTAATTACAGAAATTAAAAGAGGGGCATCTAAACATTTCTGGGAGAAAGGAAGTGAGGAAAAAGCTGATTCTTAGAAGGCAAGTAGAGATGATTGTGTTTACAAATGATGGAAAGGAAATCCAAGAAGAATTACTGTTACCAAAGTCAGAGGGATCAAAGACTATAATGTATCTTTTGGAAACTACCATTTTTTTTTTTTTTTTTGGTACTGAAGAACTATAAATTATACAGGAGAAAATGGTAAAAAGAAGATTTTGGATATGGCTACAATTATGATCTTAAAAGGCATGGTTCTTCTAGGAAATTTAAACTATCCTCTATGAAACAAGATTTTAAAGGACTATAGATACTTGGTCACTCTGCCAGAAGTTGGAGAATATAAATTTCAGGAAGGAGAAATTAGATTCATGAGGAATAATTAATGATTATTATACTGAAGGCAAGAGATAGTGGTGTCTAAACTAGAGCATGGAGTGTGCCCTAATTTAGAGCTTTTCAAGAGTGAGTGTGTGTGTGTGTGTGCGCTCGCACACGCATGGGCGTGAAAAAGACATAACGGAGTATCTTCCTAGGTGGAGATAAGTATACATGTATATAAATTTAGGTGAAGTTCACATAACATACAATTAGCTATTTTAAAGGGTACAATTTAGTTGTATTTAATATAGTCACAATGTCAATCACCTGCTCTAAATTTTATGCTATAAAAATACCTTCTAAAAAAAATACCTTCTATAATTTAGTAATCATTTCTCATTCTCCCCTTCCCCTATCCCTTGGTAACCTATAATCTGCTTTCTCTTTCTATAGAATTGTTAATTCCAAATATATCATGTCAGAAATCATACAATATGTGACTTTTTTTGGTCTTGCTTCTCTGACTTAGCATAATACTTTCAAGGTTAATCTAAACCACAGTATACATCCACAGTTTGTTCCTTTTTATGCCTGAATAGTAGTTCATTATATGTATGTACCAAAATGTTTTTATCCATTTATCCACTGATGGACATAGAGGTTGTTTTGACTTTTCATTATTATAAGTAATGCTGCTATAAATACTTGTATACAAACTTTTGTGTGGACGTATATTTGAATTACTCTTGGATATATATGTAGGAATGGAATTATTGAGTCATATGGTAATTCCATGTTTAATTCTTTGAAGAACCACTAAATTAAATGTCTTCTACAGTGCCTGCACCTTTTATATCCCCACTAGCAATGTGCAGGGGTTCAAAGTTCACATCCTCACCAAGACTTATTTTTCATTTGTTTTAATTAAAGCCATCATGGTGGGTGTGGAGTGACATCCCATTGTGGTTTTGATTTGCGGTTTTTAAATGACCAATGATGTTGAACATCTTTCATATTCTGGTTTGCCACTTCTAATATATATTTACTATTTGTATGATATATAAGTATATATGATATTTTTGGAGGACATGTCTATTTAGGACTTCTCCCCATTTTTTAATCGGGTTGTCTTTTTAATTGGTTATAAGTGTTATTTATATCTTCTGGAAGTTAAATTGTTATGAGTTATGATTTGTAGATATTTTTGGCAATTATTTAGGTTGTCTCTCCACATTCTTGATAGTGCTCATTGAGGTACAAATACTTTTAATTGGAATGAAGTCCCATTTATCTAGTTTTGTTGCTGCTTATGTGTTTAGTATCAAAACAAAGAATACATCTCCAAATCTGAAGTCATGAATAGTGGCCTTTATGTTTCCTTCTAACAGCTTCATGGTTTTAGCTCTTTTAAGTCATTTATCAATTTCATGTTAATTTTTGTATATGGAGTGAGACTGGGTTAATTTCTGGGTTCTCAATTCTATGAGATCAGTCCACACATCTCTCTTTCTGCTAGTATTATACCGTTTTAATTAGCAGTAGCCTCAGAGTAAGTTTTGAAATTGGTAAATTGAATCCTTGTGCTTTGGTTTCATTTTCCAATATTGTTTTGAATACTTAGGGTCTCTTGCAATTCCATTTAATTTTGAAGATAAATTTTTCTATTGTTGCAAAAGATGTCAATGAAATTTTGAGAGACATTGCCTTGAATCCATAGATCTCTTTGGCGAAAACACTGTCATTTTAGTATTAAATCTTTCAATGTGTGAATATGGTATGGGATGTCTTTCTATTTATTTAGGTTTTAATTTCTCCAGAATGTTTTGTAGTTTTAAGCATACAAATATTTCATCTACTTGATTAAATTTATCCCTAAGCATTTTATTCTTTTGAATATTATCATAAGTGAAAATGGTTTCTTAGAAATCTCCTTTTTGGATGGTTCATTGCACAGAGAAACAAAGCCGATTTTTAAGTGAAAAGAGCTTTTTAAGATATATATTTTTAAAATATATATATATTTAGAGCATCTATTAGTTGGCAACCCAGGATTAAGTTTTAAAGAATATTTCTAGCTTTTTGTAAATATTCTTCTCCCATTACACAGGTTGCCTATTAGTTTTATTGATTTTCTATCACTGTGCAGAAGATTTTTATCTTATAAAGTCCCAATTTTTGAAAATGACCTATGTAATAAAGGGTTGTATCCAAAATCTATAAAGAATTTATGAAACTCAACACCCCAAAAAACAAATAATCCAGCTAAGAAATGGGCAGAAAGCATGAACAGACATATTTCCAAATAAGACAATCAGACGAATCAGAAGGCTGACAGACATGTGAAAAGATGCTCAATGCCACTCCTCATTAGGGAAGTATAAATCAAAACCACAAGGAGATGCCACCTCACTCCTGTCAGAATGGCTAAAATTAACAACACAGGAAGTAACAGATGTAGGTGAGGATGTGGAGAAAGGAAAATCTTTTTGCACTGTTGGTGGGAATGCAAACTTGTGCAGCCATTCTGGAAAATAGGAAGACTCCTCAAAATGCTAAAAGGAGAACTAGCCTATAATCCAGGAATTACACTAATAAGTATTTACCTAAAATATCTGAAAATACTGATTTGAAGGGGCACATGCACCCTGATGTTTACGCAGCATTATCAACAACAGTCAAATTATGGAAAGAGCCCAAACGTCCAACAACTGAGGCCTAGATAAAGAGGAAGTGGTAGGTGTATATACAGATCTACCTACTACACACACACACACACACACACACACCCCAACACACAATGGAATATTACTCAGCCATCAAAAAGAATGAAATTCTGTCATTTGCAACTGACATGCATTGACGCAGAGTACGTTATGCTACGCAAAATAAGTGAGTCAGAGAAAGACAAATATCATATGATTTTTGTGATGGATGAAATTCCACTTACATGTGGAATTTAAGAAACAACACATAAACATGGGGGAAGGGAGAAAAAAGGGAGAGAGAAGCAAACGACAGAGAGCAGAGTGAGGGCTGAGGGAGCGGAGATGGGCGGGGGACGGGCTCAACTTGTGGTGGGTGTTAAGGAGGCACTTGTGATGGGGCGCCTGGGTTAAGCCTCTGCCTTCAGCTCAGGTCATGATCCCAGGGTCCTGGGACTGATGCCCGCACCAGGCTCTCTGCTTGATGGGAAGCCTGCTTCCCCATCTCTCTCTCTGCCTGCTTGGGGGGAATCATGTCTGTGTGTCAGATAAATAAATGAAATCTAAAAAAAAAAAAAAGAAAAAAAAAAAAAAAAGAAAGAAAGAAAAGGAGGCACTAGTGACGAGGAGCGCTGGGCATTGTGTGTAAGTGGTGACGGTGAATGACTAAACTCTGCTCCTGAAACCAATACTACACTCTGTGTTCACTAACTTGAATTTAAATAATATCTTAAGTAAAATGAAATTGCTACAGAGCAATAGGTCTAACAAGTCAGAGGCAGTTTTAAGCCCGAAGAGGTAAATAAATATCTCTAGCCTTCCCGGAGGGCGCAAGGCCGGTGAGGTCCCTCCCGAGCACGCCGCGTTTGGTCCAGAGCAGGCGCCTCGCTCCTGGCCTGGCCCCGGGACAGGCTCGGCTGCAAAGGGACTCTCAGGGGGACAGAAGTGGAGGAATCGATGAGCATCGAGGTTTGCTTCCCAGGTGGTGCGAGCCAACCTCCTCCTGGACAGTCTAAGAGGACAGACTGGCTGCCCCGGAGACCCCGGGAGCTTCTCAAACCGAGACTCTCCTGCCAGCCCCGGTAGAACTGCCGGACGCTGGACGCGCAGCCACCCAAGCCCGCCCTCGGCGGACCTTCCGCGCGCCCCTCCTCGCTTCGCTCACGTCCCTGAAGTCGGACGGGACACCGGGGGCTCGAGCTGGTGCACGGCTTGTTCTTTGTTTGTTTGTATGTATGCATGTACGTATGTATGTATGTATGTACGTATGCATGCATGTATGTATGTATGTACGTATGCATGCATGTATGTATGATGTATGTATGCATGCATGCATGCATGTATTTAAGGGTGAACAAAAAAGATCTGTGGAGTGTGTCATGTAGTGTTATCGTCACCACAGTGGAAACGGAACCCAGTTCCTGGTGAATCGAGGCCCGCCGGGGCAGCGCAGGCCAGAGAGGGGCTCGACGACAGACTCAGAGCGGCCAGTTCGCACCCCGCTGCTCTCCGCGCCCGCTGGGCTGGACCTTCGCGCAACTCTGTCCCTTGTTCATCGCACAAACGTCGGCCGTTGACCTCCGGCGGGTGAGCGTCGGCGGTTCGGCGCCAGCCCGAGCAGAGGCGGGCGGCCCGCAGGAGCCGAGGCCGGTCGTGCGGCCCGAGGACGGGGCTGAGGCTGCCCCGACGAGAGCCCCCCACGGCGCAGCGCGGTGGCGCCGACGGCTCTCCGCGCAGGGGGGACGCGGGGCCTTGAATGGTGCGAAGTCAGTCCGGCGCCAATGCAAGAAACGGACCCGAGGGGAGGCTCCTGCTTGCGGGCGGTGGGGCAGGGGGTCGGCGCGACCCCGGCGGCGTGGGCGGCGGCGTCCGAGAGGCTGAGCCGTCGGAGGTGGAGGCGAAAGCGGAGAAGCGCGTCACGGGTGGCCGGGCGGACCGGACTCGGTTCATTCCGGGGACCAAGGTGTGCACTTGACTGAGGTACAGCAGCAAGAGAATTGTGTTCGCATTTTGTCTAAAGCCCAGGAAGAAAACACGGTTCGTTTCCTGGATTTAGACCCACCGTGGCCCGGGGCTGAATCCTGGCTGGAGCCATCTAGAAGCAGGCAAGGGCCTCGCTGCTCTAACGGCAGCCGGAGGAGCGGGGGGGCCGGGGCAAGTGTCCCCGGAGTGTAAGGTCGGCGGGGGGTGTTCTCGGACAAGGGCCGGGGCCAGCCGGGACGGAAGCACCGCGGGGCAGCCCTGGGACCCCCGACGGGAAGACAGCAGGTGAAGGTGGAGAGCGCAGGCCTTGCGGGCCTCCGGGGCCAGAGACCCGCCTTGCCCCCAGGAAGCTTTCTGGTGAAGGGCGCGCGGGCCGCCGCGCGGATGCAGTGTGCAGAGCCGGACCCCTCCATCTCGCTCCTTCTGCGCGGGGGAAGCAGCCTGCAGCAGCCGCACACCCCCAGCCCGGGGCGGCCGGACCTGGGAGACGGGAAAACACCGACCCAAGTGCGGTGCTGTCCAGATACTAACCTGCGCTGTTGACTTGTCATCACAAATCGGAGGACTCCGACCCAAGCATTAGCAAAGTATGGACACCAGCGTAGATACAGAGACTCAAACTGAGCTTTGATCAAAACTTTGCTTAGTGCGTCTTTAGCCTGTCTGTCTTTTACATCAGCCTGGCCCCTGGTTAGCTCTGCACTGTTACTCTTCAGGACGCTTCAGATGTATATGAGGCCCTCTTTGGGTTCCTTAAATATCCCAAACTCTTTCTTATAATGAAATACTCACATCTATCGTTACCTTGGCTAGGAACGCTCTTTCCTTGGTCTCCTGCACGGTTGGCACCTTCTAAAAATTCAGTATTACGTTACAGCTTGGATCTTTGGGATGTATTTTCCTAGCTCCTTCCTGTCACATAGATCAATGGATAGATGAAGGAAAAGATGAAAAGAGAAAGAGAAAGGCTACTTAGAGGCCCATTCATTTTCATATAGCCTGTCACATTTGTAGTTTCACCTTTGTCTCTGTTTGCTGTGGATCTGCTCTGGTGGACCCTACGATTCACAAGGCGGGAACTTTGTCCCTTTCACATACATTTTACACTTAGCACTAAGCTTAGTACACATGGCCCCTGGTTAGATATTTATGGGATGAGGAATAAATATACTGGGTAGTATATTGAATCACTATAATAATTAAAAACAAATTCCAATAAAGACAGAAATTGAATAAATTATAACATAAATATATGGCAATATTAGGAAGTCACTAAAAATCACGTTTCAAATATTTCCTATGGCTAAGGGAAATGTTTAACACATAACAATGAACAAAAATGCTGAATATAATACTATATATGTATGCATATATATATATATATATATATACAGTAAAATCAGGTTTTTATATATTAAGCTGCTTTTTACTGAGTAATGCTGAGAAGGGTGTTCCACAGGGTATATTGAAAAACACTCTTTTAATTTAGATAAATACGAAATTGAGATAATGAAATGTTTTGTTATAAAACCATGGTTTATAGAGATTAGATAATAATCCTAACATCATATTGTTAGAAAATAGCCGTGTTGAAAACATGAATCCAGTTATGGCTTAAAAGTTCATGTTTTTTACCAGTACACTGCAAGATTACATGTTAGCAATGAATATCTCTGACTGGAAAGAGGTTATTATTTTTAACACGTTTTCTCAATTTTCCTTAATGGTTAAATATTACATTTTACTTCAGAATGAAATAAGTGTTCTTTAAAAAAAAGAAAAGAAGGAACCTAAATTTTGCTTTTAAAGATAAGGACACTATTAGTGTCAAGATTTTTTTTTCCTCTTTGTGATGTTTGAACTTCTAAAGTCTGTTAGTGTTAACACTTGCATTAGCTAGCTTAATTGTCCTACTTAATCATTTCAACACCAATTTTAAAAGACTAGGTCTATTTTTGGAATTACTTTCAAAGTTAGCTTGATTTTATTTTTATTTCTTTTTATTTCAAACGTGTTTAGATGTAGAAGACTATTAGGATGTTTTATAATATGAAGCATAGTGTTTATCCAAACCTTTAAGAATTAGTAAATGTTTAGTTTTCCAAGTATTTGAAATATTCACTATAAATGTCCAAGTTTGTACATTTAAATTTTTACAAGTGTATGTAGCAAAGGACTGCAGATGGATGTTAATACCAGTATGTAGGTTTGCTTGGTGCAATGTTACTTGGTAACAATATTAAAGTTGCTTTCTGTATATTTTACATTTGAGAAAATGAATAGATATACAAAAGATACTGATACCTGTATCTACATGTGCCTCTGTTGCTCCATGTGTCTACCTATCTACATATGTGCAAATTCAGAATGAGGGAGGGAGAAATTTAAAAAAGAAATATGTGTGTCTGTGTGCATCCCTCCGAATATTATATATATATATTTTTATAAAATATATATTTTATTTTACATATATATTTTCCAAATAACTTATTTTTCATCTTATATATCTACCCATCAAATATTTATGTGTATATATCCTATATATTTCATATATGCTTATATCGTGTTTTATATTTTACAATGCAGAGCTGATTCTCATCATCAATAGACTCCATACTTGCCAATTGGCCTACTTGCTAAACATATTTGCAGCCCCAAAATCAAGAATCACACTGTTTCCACAGTCATTTGAGGACATGCAGAGTAGTAAAAAACTGGAGTTGTCTGAGGCTTACATTCCCAGCAGAGGGCAAACAAGAGAACACGGCCTTCTAGTTTTAGCTCTCATACATTACACGTGTTCTTTTCATTGTGGACTTAGTGCCATGTTTTTTTCACATTCATGTGCTTTTTCTTGATGATTTTGCACTTAAAATGGCCTCCTCATGTAGTGTTAGCAGCCAACTAGTGTACCTAGAAACAACAAGGCTGTAACGTACCTTATGGAGAAAACACATGTGTTAGATGAGCTTTGTTCAGATACAGGTTATAGTGCTGCTGGCTGTGGGCTCGATGTTATTAAGTCACCCTAGTGTACATTCAGAAAAAGGAAGAGGAAGTTGGTCAATCTGTATGTGAGATCAATCTGGAAAGTGCTAGGGTAGTGTCTGTACTAAGTGATGAAGCTATGGGCAAAAAACAGAAAAGCAGCTAAAACTGTGGATTCATGAGCTGACAACAATAAGATAACTCTGTGAATAGCACTGTTGTAAGGTTGAAAGCCAAAGAAAGTTACGGTCATGTCACCCAGGGTCAAGAAAATGTTAACCCCTTCTTGGTAGTATGTTATTATAAACAAAGAAACATAATATTAACTATTTTCAAGAAATATATAGTAAATAAAGAGAAACATACATTAAACAAATTTATGTATTGATTGGTTGATGAAAAAGTTATAACCAGAGGCTTGTAGGAACTTAACATTCTATTTCTTCCAAGAACAATGACTTAATAGTCACTAATGCAGGTTTTGCAGCCACTTTATAGAATTTAACTGCTGTAAATAATGATAACTGACTCTGTTTCTCTTTGTGAGATATATATATGTACATATATATATATATATATGTATATATATATATCTTTTATCTTCAGATACATTTAATTTCATCTCTTTCCATAGATAACATTTAGAAACAAGAAAATACCAGCTACACTGAACACATCTAGTAGCAAGGTCTTTCTTTCTAGAAACCATTCACAACTAAAGTAACCAGAGCTCACAGGTGATTAGAGAGTTGAGGCGAGAAAAGTACAAGATGACCCTGGTGCATTTTGTTGCACCAGGAAATTAGGAAATGCTGACAGAATCATGAGATAATGTGAAATGAACACTGAAGGCAAATAAAGTGGCACGCACTAGCCAAATCTTGGGCAGTATGAGCATTAAAATAAATAATACTACTGGATTACAGCTCATTAAATAAAACAAAGATCCATTTTTAATAGTGTTGTAAGTAGGCAAGAAAACAATATCCTTCCTTAGGACACAACATAGAAGGATTAATGAACTATAAAAAGAAAGTAAGATGTTAAAGTTAGTAAGTACAAGTTTGATAAGTAACAGAAGATATGCAATAGTCTCAAAGTATCTCCCAAGAAAATATTTACTATTGAAAAAGGAAACAATAACTTTACAATGGTAAAAACTGGGGGATACTTAGACCATCTGAATGATCTAATCTAACATCATCACTGTTGCAACAAACCTACATCACACCCCTCCTGAGAAGATTCACTGAGGACACTAGCCCTTCAGTGATATTCTTGCCAAAAATACATGACCTACTTCTATCTTGAAGAAACCGCAGAATAACCCAAAATTGTTCTATAAAATACCTGACCTGTTCGCCTCAAAAATGTCATTTAAAGAAATACAAAGAAAGGTTGAGAGATTGTTTCTTACCAGGGAAGACTAAAGAGTTATAACAACTCAATGAAAGTGGGATTCTGGTTTGTATATTGAGCTAAAAAACTTCATGGAATTCACATATGGATTTTGGGTTAGATCGTAGTGCTATATCATTGTGAAATTATCTGATTTTGATAGCTATACTGTAGATAGACAAAAGAATGCTATTTTACTTAGGAAGTGTAAATCAAAAATTTTAACAGTAAAGGGACATAATATTTCCACATCTCTCTAAAAAGTTTGTAAAATATATGTTTTATACGTATGTGCCATATATGCCTCTAGACACTATGTACATATACACAAATATGTGTATGTGTGTGCATATCTGTGTGTGTGCAAAATACTAAAGCAAATGAGACAAAACTTAAGCAGTCCATGAATCTGGATAGAGTCTGTGGGATTCCTTATGCTATTCTTGAAAATTTTTCTCTAAGTTTTAAACTACCTGGGGCACCTGGGTGGCTCTGTGGCTTGAGCACCTGACTCCGGTGGTGATCTCCTGGTCACACGCTCAGAGGGTGGTCTGCTTGAAGAGCCTCTCCCTTTCGCCCTCTCCCCACTTTTGTGCACATCACCTTTCTTTCTCTCTCTCTCTAATAAATAAATAAATCTTTTTAAAAATTAAAATAAAATTTCATCAAAAGGAGAGTTGCCTGGGTGGCTCAGTTGGATGAGCAAATGACTCCTGGTTTCAACTCAGGTTGTGATCTCCGGGTCATGGGGTCAAGCCCTGTGTCGGGCTCCACACTTGACAGGGAGTCTGCCTGATGATTCTCTCTCCCTCTACCGCCTCCCCTCTCCCCAACCCATGCATGTGCTCTCTTTCTCTCTCTCTCAAATAAATAAATCTTTGAAAATTATATCAAAAAGATATAATTTATAAAATATATAAAATACGGATTTTTATAAATGACATCACATGATAATATCTCAAAAGTTCTCCTTTTTAAAGAAAACAGTTTAAACACACCACACAGGCTGAGCAATTTTTGAAAGATCTTGTTATAATGATGATTTTTTTTTTTCAGAAAATAGTTACCAAAAAATAAAAATACCTCTGTTTCTTTCCTCTCTAGAATCTAGTCAGAATGGGTGGAAATTTAAATAAACAAAATCCAGCACTTGCTGGTGTGAATGACATTTAATTTGTAATTCTTTATAAATATTTTAAAAGTATCTAGTTTTGCTAACAAAAATTATTATTAACAATGAACTTTCCTAAGAAAATAATCTGAAATGCCCATTTAAAATTCATTTGTTACAACTCACGTCATGTTACTATTTAACACTGTTTAATCCTTAGGCTTTGCATGTGCTTCTTAGTAAAAAGTATTACATTTCTGTCTCTAAGTTTAGCCATGTAACATTTATAAAGGTAAAATATATATTTAGGGAGACAGTTGGTAATTTTAAACTTGGTGAAAAACTGGTTAACTATTTAAAAGTGACAAGAAAATTAAAGGTATGTAATAACTACCATTTCTTTAAAGGCAGCTCGTTATTTTAGGGTTATTATGAAATATGTGTTAAGAACATTGTCTCTGAAGCCAGATTACCACAGAATACTCTTATGTAGATGTTTACAAGTTGTGTCATACTTGGCATACTTTGTTAGCCTGTTAAGATGTTAGTTTCCTCGGGATGCCTGGGTGGCTCAGTGGGTTAAGCCTCTGCCTTCGGCTCAGGTCATGATCCCAGTATCCTGGGATCGAGCCCTGCATCAGGCTCTCTGCCCACCAAGGAGCCTGCTTCCCCCTCTTTCTCTCTCTGTCTGCCTCTCTGCCTACTTGTGATCTTTCTCGCTATCAAATAAATAAGTAAAATCTTAAAAAAAAAAAAAAAGATCTTAGTTTTCTCACCAGTAAGCTATGAATTATACTGATATCCACGTCATAGGATGGTTGTGAGGAATACATATATTAATATTTGAGCTATTACATATGAAACATATTAGCGGTGTTAGCAAGTGCTGGCAATCATTATTCTCAAAAGTAAAAAAAAAATAATGTCTTTCAGTTTATCAAGATAAAAACAAAAGCATGTTACACTGAAAATGTTTCCTTGGATCTGTATCTACCTGAGCATAATTGGAAAACAGTGTTCATCAAAACAACACAAAATAAATGAATAATTGTCACCCATTGTTATTTCTAGTATGCAATTTCCATTATATTTCACATAATTGTCACCTATTCTTATATCTAATTCACACTTTTCATTATTCTCCATGTTTTTTTTTCTTTTGTCCTTCAACCAGTTCTTTGTCTGTCCTATTAAATACGTTCCACTTTCACGCTCTTTGTTCATATTCTTCATTTCTTTTTTCTTCTCATCCAACGAGTATCTTTTCCATTTGCTCTCTGAAAATATTTTCCCTGTCTTGGCTGTCACTTGGCCTACCTTCTGTCAGAGTCTGGTTTCTTCTGTATTTTGCAGAATGTCTCTCAGAGACGAAAGATCTTTAGAGGTACATGCAGCAGTGCCAATTTCGTAGGGCTTCATTTCTTGGAGTTTGCTCTAAATAGCCTTAAGATTCTGCTCAAACAGTTTTCACGACTATTACTTTCCCGTGAAAGTGAATGCAAAGAGCAGAGGGTTACAGGCCTGGGTCCTGACGTGGCCTGTCGCACGCAAGCTCCCGTGGCAGTTGGCGGGAGAGGGTCTCTGCCAGTCCTTCCAAGGCGGCGCTTACGAGGACTATGCCAGCAACTTACTCGTCCGTCCTTGTCGCTTGCTGCTTCTTACCAAGGTAATAATTCTTTCCGAGCGCTATATATATTTATAACACATCTTTTAGAAGATACATATTTGAGGAAATAAATGCATATTTGCAACTTCTAGGAACCCAGTGATGATGATTGACAGTAATGCTAAAAATTATAAGAACATTGTTCTCTTCAGAATGCCTGGCTGAAGATTTTACTCAAATTCTCACAAAAAAAAAGTATCTATCATTGCATTGCTCCAGGCATGATTTTTAAAAAGAAAATATTAAAAGGAAAAAAAATCAGATTTGTAAATATCTTTTTGCATGTATACTTACTATCAATTCACAACAAGTTACTTACTAATTATTTTCAATATTAGTGAAAGTAATCTAAAAACTCACGTTTACTATCTTCATTAGATTATATATTCATATTTTTTTAAATAAAAATGACATGAGTCGCATGAGTTTTTCCATATTGGTAGAAATGATTCCAAGTATCTTGAATATTCCCTTAAGGAATAAGCTACTTAGATTTCTGAATGATATATTCACTCTCCATGAGTCCATTTTATTCTTCTTTGTTTAATAAGGTTTGGGGTAATTTGGTTATAATTGACAATGCATTAAAGTTATTATGAGATCGTTACCTAACATATTTTCTTGGAAACATCTGCAATAATTCTCTGAACTCCATGCCGTGGTAATCTTTTATTGCTGAATTCATCTCCTATGTTTTTCATGTTTAAATCCTGATTCAGGTTTTAGCTTGTGAAGTTTTAGCAAACAGGGATCTGTTTGGCATGTTAGAAATGCCAAAACTCATGAAACAAATAGTAGGAAAACTTGATATTCTGGCCTCCAATGTCCTTCCTTTGCTATTTCTTGTAGCTTTCTATCTTTGAACCATGAAACAGCATTCTTACAAAATAAATTTTGTTGAAAAATATGCTTTTACTTATTGTTTCATAAAAATCTAGAATCAAGAAAAAGACAATTTTCTTCCTTTCCCGATCCACCTTTTGTTCTTCTTTTTGGTTGAGAAAAAAAAAATAGGAAAGGGGGCTTTTATTTTGATAGATATTTTAAAATTTCGGATTTCAAATAAAATTAATAATAAATAATAATAAAGGAAATTTCAATTGCAAGAAGGCAATGTGAAAATGTCTATTCATCAGGGAAATTCTATTGTGAAGCACTTTATATTTAAATCTGTTTTAAAAGCATGCCTACAATTTATTTATTTATTTATTTGTAAAAATATTTTTATTTATTTATTTGACAGACAGAGATCACAAGTAGGCAGAGAGGCAGGCAGAGAGAGAGGAGGAAGCAGGCTCCCCACCAAGCAGAGAGCCCGATGTGGGGCTTGATCCCAGGACCCTGAGATCATGACTTGAGCTGAAGGCAGAGGCTTAACCCACTGAGCCACCCAGGCACCCAAAAGCATGCCTATAATTTAAAGTCAATGCTTTCCTCAGTGGCCTTTTCACGTTGTCTTAATTTTTGCCCATTGAATAGGATTTGTTTCAGTTGTACTTTTGATATTGAAATCTTCTTTAATTTTTACTTTCTTTTTCCTTTTTTTAATTTAATTCTTCCAAAGAACTAACTGTCAGAATCTGTGGTACCAGGAGAGCAAAAAGAAACTCATATTATTTGAAGTACTTCCGTATTCCAGAATAATAATCTCCATTGGTTCATCTACATCTATCTCATCAGGAATTCCCTTCTAGGTACTCCCCCACCTCGGCAAAGATCTTATTCATTTATTTGAGAGAGAGACTGAGTGAGAGAGAGCATGAGTTGGCGGGGGAGGAAAAAGCAGACTCCCCACTGAGCCCCCACTGAGCCCCCACTGAGCAGGGAGCCTGCAGTGGGGCTCCATCCCAGGACCCTGGGTCATGACTTGAGCTGAAGGCAGACGCTTAACCAACTGAGCCACCCAGGTGCCCGCAAGGTATTTGTAACTTCAGTTTGAATACACTTATTTGACCACGGCACCATATTTCTTTGTTGTCAGATGTAAAAGAATCTTTTTTAGAACTCATAACAACTCTGTAGGTTTCTGTGTGCAGAGGACTGCTATAAAGAACTGTAAGCATGAACTGTGAATTGTGAATATCTACTCCAGAGTCCGACATTAACTTCTGATCCGCGCCTGATGACTTCCAGGAGTTTTTCAATGTAAGTTTTTAATATGTATTTTTCATTCTTTATATTCCTGTTTTATTATATACATATGTATTCCTACATATTCCTATATATATATATATGGATTATATATATGGAGAGAGAGAGATTTAGAGGTTTTAGAGAAGAGTTTATAAATAACTCGGATAATGATACTGTGTAGGTCTCAAAGACGTTGGGAATACAATGAAAGAATAACATTACTCTGTAGGAAAAACTAAATATATATATATATATATATATATATATATATATATATATATATATATACCACTGATACTTTGGTACTGTGGCTCCTACAATTTCTTCTGAAACTAATTTTTCTTTCCAATCTCTGTCAAGCCTTCTAAATAAACCTAATCATGAAAGTTGTAATCACCTAGAAATGGAAATCACACCCATTTTCAAAGCACATGAAACAAATCGGGTGGGGACGGTACTTAATACGCTTGTTAGACACGTAGATAACGTAGGTGATGAACGCAGCGGGAAGCAGCAGCGTCCCTTCTGCTTGTCAGGTCCTTGTCATTTATCTCTTGCATCTTTCCCAGCACATGCAACTAACAGAGGCTCAAGAGCTCTATGTCACCTAATTTCATTATAAACAGGATTCATAATGATGACAATTTGCAGCAAGTCCTACGTTTTTGTATGAATATGTGAATTTATTTAGAAGATGAATCACAGTGACCATCCACTCAGAGATCTCAGAGGGAAAAATGCTTTCCCGATCCTTTTTACTTAAGCCCACAGGATTTTCCTCTGCCATTAGCAAACTGAACTGAAGAAGCTGTTTAACAGTGATTTTTAAGTTTTACTCCTCTGATGCTTCAACAACTTAAAGGATATACAAGATAAATTGCACTGCTGTATTTTCTTTGTAATAAAATAATCTTCATTCTTCCATTCTATATTTAAAACAAATCATTTGACACTCTTTTATCTGATTCTAGTAATTTCATGGATTTTATTGGATGTTAAATACTATATACTTTTGTTAGCTTGTATTTACTCACCAATATGTGAAACATTCAAAGAGACTTTTCAGTACTATATGTCAATAAACAGAATGTGGCCTCCATTGTTCATGATGACATTTTTAAAATAGTCATCTTCTGACATATAGATGTGCTTGATCATTAAATGTACTGCAACACAATTATTCAAAAAGACAAATTATTTTTGAACCATGGTCATACACAACGGAGTCACGCCACACTCAAATAGTTACAAACTGACTTATAAAGGAAGTAAATTAAGACACAATAGAGCTAATAAGCAGAAAAAGGCCAATCCTGCATTTCTTTTTTCAGCATTGTTTTAACAAGTACAAGAGGATAACGTAACTTCTTTCTTGCTAGCTTTGCTAGCTACATACCTAGAACTATTTCTTCAAACATGTTCCAGAAGCTCTAAAAACAACAACAACAACAACAACAACAACAAAAACTGAGCAGAAAATTGAAATTTGGGACAGTAAAGTATTAAAGAAAAAAATAATTTATATGTCTTTGACAGAAGAAATAAATTTCTGTTGTTTCTAATAAAGGAATGTTCGAGGGGCACCTGGGTGGCGCAGTCTGTTCAGTGTGTCTGCCTTTAGCTCAGGTCATGATCCCCTGGGATCGAGCCCAGGGAGGCTGTTTCTCCCCCTCCCCCTGCTGCTCCCCCTGCTTCTACCCCTTCTTTCTCTGTCAAATAAATATATCTTTGAGAAAAGAAAGTAAAAAGTAAAGGGGTGTTCTCAATGAAGGAAAAATAACTGAATTTTAAATGAAGTCACTTAAAATAGTAACTGCTTTCCGTACCAACAGCGCCAGGGTGCAACTCTGTAGACACTGAGGTTTCACAGTAGGGGAGTATAAATTCAGTAGTTATTATATTGTTATTGTTATTGTTATTATAATTATTTTAATTTCAGAGGGCTGTGGGGCTAAATCGTCATTTAGATTTCTGCGTGATTTCTGAATGAATCAAATCTAACTTTATCAGTTAACTGTGCTAAAGTGTTTGGGCATCTTTTCTTTTCCCAGTTTATTCCATTCTTAGTTACATTAAATAGTATTTATATGGAAATTAAATATTCATTAGTATCTCCCAGCATGTGGATTAAAAAGAAGTCAATGTATTGGTTAAAACTAAAGTCTTGGTTGTAGACCTCATCTGAGGGTTCTTGGAAGATTTTATTGCCTTGGATGTTTCAGCAGGAGCCAACAAGCACCCAACAGGTACCCTTTCAAGACTTGAAAGTCAGATTGGTGTGCCTCTATACAACGTCTGCTTTTGGAGCTTGTACTGTGTCTCTACTTGGGTTTGTTCTGTCCCCCCCTTGTTTTTTTAAAGATTTTATTTATTTATTTGACAGAGAGAGAGAGCACAAATAGGGTAAGCAGCAGTCAGAGGAGGAAGCAGGATCCCCACAGAGCAGGGAGCCCAACCTGGGGCTCCATCCCAGGACCCTGGGATCACGACCCGAGCAGAAGGCAGGCACTTAACTGACTGAGCCACTCAGGTGTCCCTGTTTGTTCTGCTTTAATCCAAACTTGACCCAACAACCATCTGCCCCAGCCACATTACGAAAACTTTTTGCTGCTTAAAAGAAAATATGTTAAAACAGGAAGTTGTATATAGACGTATGCACGTTTTTTTATATTCTCAACTAAGTTTCCACTTCCCAAATTTTACATAATGAATGTATTTTATTGTATATCAGAAAAAAGTGTTTTAAATATATGCTAATTGAGAAGTTGATTTGTGTCCTATTTATAAGAGACTTTTAATTTGGGGGCATTAACTTTAAACTTACAAGTGCTTGAATAACAATTACTTTAAAATTTTATTTTATTTTATTGATATTATAAAATCAAAAAAAACAAAGAAGCTTCATAAATAATTTAGAATTCACTAATTCTAGAGAAAACTCTATTATATTATTTTAAACTTTTAATTTAGCTAAATATTTACAGAATATTTATTAGTGAACATGTATCCTTAAAGACTAATTCAGAATAAAATTAGAAATTAATGGGAATATAGAAAAGATATAGCATAAAATAAGATTTATGACCTCAACTAAACCCAAAAATTATTTTCAGAATATTTGAGCTTTATTAATTTAGAAATTCAGAACTCAAATCACAAAGATATGTGTGCAAAGATAATTTCAGAACTAGCCATAAACTTTTTAAATGGAACTCTTTTAGAAAGTTTTAAATCCATCAGTTATTTCTAAGGCTTTGCATAAATTTTCAATAGAGGCATTCTTAAGGAGAACAAGAATTCTGAGCTCTAGCTACCGGTTCTTGGCCCATTTAATAGAAGTGAAACTTGATTTGTAGCAGAAATAAATTTGATGCTGGCAATGAGACAGACTCTCTTCGGACTGGTGTGGTAGTAACAGTGCACATCCCCGAGATAACTTTCACTCCGCACGTTCTGCCAACATCTGAGCAGTTGCTTGTGGACAGTGTTAACAGATATCAAGTATAAAAAATTAAATGAAGTAAAAGTAACAATTTCTACCTCCTAAATATTTCCCCAGCTCATCTTCTCTTCCAGTTCCCAAATTTTATTTCTGTCCATCATTTCTATTCTCAGTGTAAGATCTTCCTAAAATGTTCTCCTATATTTTCTCTCTCTAATCCTCTGTCATTTTTCTTTACACTAGTTCTAGTATTTTTTCTAAAAATAAAACATGATGACTGATGAATAGATAAAGAAAATGCGGTGTATATATACAATGGAATATTACCGAACCATCAAAAGAATGAAATCTTGCCATTTGAAATGACATAGATAGAGCTAGAGTCTATTTTGTAAGTGAAATAAGTCAGACAGAGAAAGACAAATACTATAGGATTTAGCTTATATGTGGAGTTTAAGAAACAAAACAGGCAAATATGAGAGAAGGAAAAAAAGAAAGAGAGAGGAGCAAACCACAAGTACTCTTAACTATGGAGAAGAAACTGAAGATTGATGGACGGAGGTGGACAGGGGATGGGCTCTACGGGTCAGTGTTAAGGAGGGCACGTGTGTTCACCAGGACATGATTCATCATCATGTAAGGGATGAATCACTACATTCTAGTCCTGAAACCAGCAGTATGCTAAATATTAACCGTCTAGAGTTTAAATACAAATTTGAAGAAATGGGAGGTTATTAATCTCCTCTTTTTAATCTTTTAATAAATCAACACAATATAGTTATACTAAGTGTGTAGTTACAGTCAGGGAAAACAAAAACAAAAACAAAAACAAACGACCTGTATGTGTCTCTTACCACATGACAACAGTAAAGAATCGGAAGAGGAAGTTCGTGTCAGCTGAGTAGAAATCATTTATTTCCTATGGATTTTAAAGATAAAAAAATGAAGAAATTTTCCATAACTACCGTACTTAAAGTAGATCCTATATTCTATACCAAAACATCCTGTTCTACTATCTTCTATGTATGGTTATCCATCCATACATAGAAATCTATGTCTTTTATCTCTGCATCTTTGATTTATAGAGAGATAGATATAGACAGATAGATATCTATACTTTTTATCTATCATCTTCTATCTATATTTTCCCATAGTATATTTAGATAGATAGAATGATAGAAATCACTTATTATAGGGCCTGCCTATTATCTTTTGTTCCCCGTTGTATTATTACACTCCTTCAGGGCGGAAAATACATGTGTATCTTTCATCCTACTGCTTAAAATACTATTTGGCATAATACATAATTCTTACTGAATAAATTGATGATTACTGAATGCTGTCTGTGCAGTACAGGAGTGGCTAAGCTCACTGATACACTACTAAAGGGTATGAATTAGTATTTTTCTCCTGAAAATAATTTTGCCTATATGTCTACAGTGAATTAGAAATGCACATTCCGTTTGGTTCAGTGATTACTACTTTAAGAGTCTATACAAACTCCTACCACTACTACTACTACTACTTCACAGATAAGACAGAACCATATATTTTTTTAAGCTTATGAACTCACTTCATTGGAAACCATATACTCTTCTCCTCTTTCCTGTTATGATAAAAAAGTTATCTCTATTCATTTCTAAGGCCAACCATTTAACTTGTATAATGTTGCCTTCTGCAGCACGCACGGTGAAGTTGTGCATTGTTCCATTGATTTATTGATTTTGCACAGCCTCTCTAAGTTTTCTTTCATTTAAGCTCATCTGTCTTTGAAGAAAGGAAAAATCAAAAAACAAACACAATGAGAACAAACAAAAACAACTGAAGCCCCATAACAGCTAGTAATTACCCTTTATACTATCTTTCAAAGTCATTTTTTGGGGAAAAAGTTTCTATAAAACAACTGGCCTCATTCCCCCACCAGCTACCCTCTCTTCAATTTAGCATCTAGAAAATCTATGACTCCCTTCATCTATCATATAAAAATTTTCAATATTCTGCATATAACCTAAATAATAACAAAAATAGCAATAATAGAAATAATAGCAATAATAGCAATAATAGAAATAACTAGTGTTTATACTTGTACCGCCTTGGTTTTATGTGTATATTCTCATGTAATCTTCATTGCAATCCTATGGGATAGATACTACTGGTAACCCTCTACATTTCACAGATGATAAAATTATGCACTAAAGAAGTTAAATAATTTTCCCAGAGTCACAGAGTAAGTAATGGCCAAGCTGGGACTTACACTATGTCTGATACCATCTCTAAGATTTTGCTGTACTATTTCCATAATCCTGTAAAATATTTGCAAATTATCTGTATTTTTAGAGATTTTTTGGTGTGTCTTAATCTGAATTTTTTAAGTATTCTACTGGTGAAGATGAGCCTATTAGCCACAAAAAAATATTAAATTTAGTATTATTTTTCTATTATTTTTCTGTTTAATTTTTATCAGCTGAGTGAGAAAATGCTAAATGGATGTATTATTTAGATAGGATAGCAAGCTTAGTACATAGTCAACATCTAAATTGATAACGTATATAGCAGAATAATTTTTAGGTAATTTTGTTGATTTGTATTTAGTTTTTGAAAGTCATTTGTAATTGGACCTTGGCAGGATATGAAAAAAAAAAAAAATAAGTACCTTTTATCACAAAGCCTTGCAAGGGAATAAGGGAAGAGACTGCTGTACTGAATATGATGAAAACTATAAAATGATTAAAATGATAGTAATTACCCATCCCCAATTCCATTCTCCTATTCCCAACCGCGTAGTGGAAGACTGCGGCTCGGAGCATCCTTTTCCTGTTAATAGATACTGGCAAACTTGCTAGATAGATTTATGACTTTTTAATCTTGGCTCACTTAGTTCTATTTCTCTAAATTCAGAGAAAGAGAGAGAGATAGAAATACAAATACTGATAGAGAGATTGAGAAAATTTATTCTATTGAATGCATATTAGACCAGTCACAACACCCCTAGTTTATGAGATTTTTAAAGCACAATTCTGCTGATCTCCTGCCTTGGGTACTGTCTCCCAGAGTGAGAAGAAAAGAAAAGATCTATCTTTTATTACCTAGCAATGTGGACAGTCTAACGATTAATGTTTTAGCTGCTGTATAGGCTGTTAAATTTAATAAATCTGTGCATTTCTCTAGCTAGTAGATGGATATCTTTTTCTCCTTATCTTGTTTCGGTCGCAGATTCAACCCCCTTCTCATTATATAGGAAACCACAGTTGTGAGGTGAGACCTTTCAGAGGCAAGACACTGTGTTCAAATTTGAAGCCAAAGGTTTCCATTCCAAAAACTGCAAGAAGTCATTAATTACATCAGCAAAAATCGGAGGCATGTGTGTGGCAGTAGATTCTGAAGAAGGTTCATCTAGAAGATAAGAATGTCGTTTTTAATCAGCATTGCTTCTTTTCCATATGGGCGCGTTTGCCAGAAATCTTAGACTCGGTGTTTGAGCAGTTGTGATCATTTCCTCTACTAGTGGATGAGAAGCATTCAAAGGCCTCTAAGCTGGAAGGAACTGAAATGCCAGGCACATCAGTCAGGATGCTGGGACAACGGGCACTTGAGGAGCTTTTAACAGAGTTGTTATTGACCAGGATGAAGACGAGATGCGGGCAGGCCACAAAGACGGCAGCATCCCCTTTTAAGAAGCTAAAATTATCAAGAAGGGAGACATACACTATAAAAATATGCTTATCAGTTCTATGAAGAAAAAGAGCATATAGAACCAGGATGGGGTTTTATCGAACGAGAAGTAATAGTGTGACGGTAGTTCAGTAGTGAGATGGGAAGGAACGCCTCTGAAAAGAGTGAGCCGTTTGTGTTCTCAAAGGAAATGCCTTACTGGCTGAAGCATTTACAAGTGCACAGGCGTGTTTTAAAAACTGCAAGAAGACGAGTGTGACTTGTCTTCAAGAGTAGGTGAAAGAGGGTGTGATGCTATCCCAAACCTCTAAAATATTTATGCTGTTCTTCTCTGAAGCCCAACCCCAAATCCTTCTTGTCAAGAAAATCTAAATCATCCAGTGTGAGTTGTTTGACCACTACAGTGCACACCACTCTGCTGGGGTAGGGTGAGTCAGCATCAGGATTGCCCGTAGTGTTCTATCTTTTTTTTTTTTTTAATGATTTTATTTATTTATTTGACAGACAGATCACAAGTAGGCAGAGAGGCAGGCAGAGAGAGCGAGAGGAGGAAGCAGGCTCCCCGCTGAGCTGAGCAGAGACCCCGATGTGGGACTCGATCCTTAGACTCTGGGATCATGACCTGAGCCGAAGGCAGAGGCTTTAACCCACTGAGCCACCCAGGTGCCCCAGGGCTCTATCTTTTTAAACAAGTTTGAGAAACGGGTTTTGGCCTGGTGGTTGTGAAAGCATGCAGGAGGCTAGAGAGGGAAGAAGACTGAGCTCTCTAGGGGCAAATCCTTACAATAGTGGATCGGAGCTTAGACCAAGACTATGATGTCTTGGGGACATCATAGGGGAGGCTGAGGGTAAGGAAAATATAATAGAATTATATAATACTAGAGTTGGGAAAGGACTCAAATAAGTTGTTTGTTTATTTGTTTGCTTGTTTGTTTTGTCCAGTCACTATAAAACACTGGAAGCCAGAAAGTTTTAGAGAGGTTAAGGGACTTTTTTTTTTTCAAGGTTGAGATCACACACTAATTAGGGACAACCCAGGGATCAGGATACATATCTTCTGATTCCTCATAACTGATGACCTAGAAAATAATGTGACTTAGTTCTGAGGAAGCACTTTCCTAGAGATGCCCCGAGAATACTTCCAAACACAATTAATTAAAACAGAACTGGTGGCAATGTTAGAAGAAATCAGAAAACAGCATTAAAAACAGAATAAATTTAGTGTACATCAAAGTGTGTCATCATGGGAATGGCTCTCACATCAAACCCTGAAGGAGAATAATGTGGCTTCAGATCATTTCAGAGCCTAAGGCATGAATCTTCCATGAAAAATGCTGTTTGTCTGAATTCTTGTAGTAAAAATATGGGCACTCATTAAAGTAAAATCTCATAAGGAGAAAGAGAAAGCCACCAAAACTAGTTGAGCAAAATTTCTTCACTGTGTTAATGCAGCTGCAGAAAATAGCAAAAAGTATGCATTTAAGATTTAGAGTCTACATTATCCTTACTTGAATCTTTGCTTGGCCACGTATTAGATATACAAGATAGGACAAGTTATTTAATCTCTCCAAACTGCAGTTTCCACATTAATTTAAAAAATAGCAAAAGAAAAAAAAAAGTGGATTCTACTCAATATCACCAGCAGTATTTTGAGGATTATTTATGTCCTACACATTTGTAAAATGTGTCCTACACATTTGTAAAATGTCCTACACATCTGTAAGTTCCTGATTTGCAGAACAGTCAGAGACATTATTTGACACAGAGACTTTCCAAAGGGGTAATTTTGAATTCTTGATCTAGAGTATTTTTCTTCTCTTTGTTCGCTGTTCTGTTTCCTAACTAATAAGATCTTTCAAAGGTAGTTACCGGGAGTGGGATTTGATGAAAACATTTGTTGTTCCCAGTAATGTTCCCAGTAATGAACGTTGCTCAACTGCTTGAGGTCCCTGAAGACTGACACTCCAATAAAGGCTGTAGCGAGTAATTGGCAAAAGAAAGGTTAAACTGGAGAAGCAGAAATTTCTAAGTTCTAAGGAGACGGTTCAAAGAATCAATGAACTAATTAAAAAGTCAAAAAAAAAAAAAAAGTGAAACCACGGATGGGTCTTGATGTCCTCAAGTACTAAGAGACACAGTTGTCATGGAGGTGACTGAAAGCCCAGAATGTTTCTCCAGGAAAAAATGAATTAGGGCACACAATGCGAATGGCTTCAAGAGACGGAATACACCGGAAAGACATTCGAATTACTGAGAATTATAAGGACTTTAGATCTTCCCTTTTCCTTTTTTGTAATTAATGAGTCATCTGTTTCAATTTTCTCATTCACAAATGAAGCTCGTGATACTTAAAAGCAGCAAGGAATATTCCCAAATCCATTCAATAAAAGCCAAATAAATATCCGTTAAATAAATGTCTTATACTAGAGTTCAAATGAAGAAAACTGGTGGGGACTTGAGTCATCAGGGAGTGTGCCCTGGTGGCAAATTCCACGCTTGGTAACTCTAAGGGACCCGAGCAGTGACTAAGTGATGACAGGCAGTTGTGCCTCAGGTCACAGCTCTGGTTACAGCTATTTGGCAAGATCTTATTTATCTATTATTTGATTATTTATTTTTGTATTCTGCACTTTGTATTTTAACTTTTTGGTAGTATAACTTCAAGGAACAAATGTTATATATAACTTCTCAGCATAAATGTATGCCTTTTGGCTTATCTTAGTGCATCAGGAGAGGCCGCACACTGACAGCAGGGCCCGCACTTTCCCTCTCTGGAACAGTCCGGCACATACAGAAGGGGAAGGACAGCAGGAGTTCCCCTCGGAAGTCTGTGCACCGCCCCTGCTACTAGACTAGTGTTTCTACTTTCTTACGATGTTACACGTAAAAAATTCAACTTTTACAATCAATATTTTTGTGCTTATTTGAGGATTCTTATAAAAAGGGTTCATTCAGCTTAAAAGAATTTCCTTCAGCATTTTCTAAAAGTACACAGCCAAATTTGTGTTACCCGTAGCAGTAGCAAAAAATAAAAACAAAAACAAAAATATCCCCACCAAAATGAACACTCTAAAGGTATTTATATATATTCAATTATCACACATTAATATTTATGTCTGTAGTATTTCAAAACCTTCCCTGTCCCCCATCTGCTAATTTGTTGACAGCTCATGATGAGAGCATTCCTTTCTGCATTAGTTTCCCCATATACCATATACTGTCTCATATTTTTCCCTCAACTTAAAACATCTTGCATCCTCTTTCTTACTGGGGAAATAGTCTTAACCCTATTTAAGTGCTCAACTACGGCATTGTCCCCTCCGAGAAGCCTTCCCTGCGCACTCAGGTTGGATGATGTTTCTACTCTCTGCTCCTATTCACAGTCCTGTCCTATTAGCATTCTTGATATTTTACCTTTTATAAACTGTCTACTCCACTCCCAGAATTTTTTATTAGAGGGCAGTAATACTGTTATCTTCATCTTTCACCGCCAGGGCCCACACACTGACTGTTACTACAAGATGTGTAATAAGTGCTCGTTAAACAAAAGGAAAATTAAAACACAGTGTAAATCTCCCAGACACGCTCACATATATAAGCATACTCTGGGATTACTTACTTGAGGCATCACGATCTCTTTTGACATACACTTCAATTAGATACAGTGTGCTTTTTAAGGAATGGACAAAGAAATTCTAATTCCGAGAGTAACTACCACCTTTTGGGAGAAGTGGGAAGACCCCCCTCCCCCACCTTCTATAAACCGAGACCATTATTGTTAATGATATTTTGTGTACGTGAAAGGTCTCTTGGGGAGAAACAGTTCTTTCTGATATTGAATATAAATTAATTGTAAAGCCTGTTCTGTTCCCTTTTTTTCCCCAAGTGGATAAAATATATTCATGATTTGAAAGCTGTAAAAAGCTATTCTGAAACTATCTGCAGACAAGGTTGCTATGGAAACCACATTTTTTTGAATAGTACAATAAATAGTCGTCTAAAAGAATACCGAACACGGTGCACCTTGCTCTAGTAATTATAGGGGGTCTAGAATTGAAATATCTGTGACATGTTTTGCTTTCAGGTGTGTCACCACAGCATATTTATTATCACAGTAGAATATTTTTTTGTAAAGAGGTGAGATACAAAATGTTTACTTGCAGCAATAACTCGAGATCTAGAAGGAAAAGAACAGAGATTTTTGCTTCGGGGTTCCGTGGGTCCCACCACTCTTGCCTTACCTGTACCTACGCCACAACTATAAACCAATGAGGCTAAACGCTTGAGATGATAAATCACGAGATTCACTGGAGATCTAACAACATAGAAAATGAAGTTTTGAGGCTATGTGCAAGGCTCAGGGAATTCTAGATCATCTGCCCTCATATCTTCTAACTTCCGGTTGAGACACTAGATACCAAAGAGACCAGGAGAATGAGACGGTGTAGAGTAGAGATGAGGGGTTGTGAAGGAAAGAATTAGAAGGACATGCTTGTTCCATCTTCTCCTTGTGTAACTGGGCTGTGAAAGGTTGCCTACGAGTTAGGGGAGAGTTTCTGAACACAGAAGCTAGCTTTCATTCTCACCAGACATTTGGTGCCTGCGGTATCTACAGAAGTGCTTGGTGCTTTAGGGGTTGAGGGAGGACAGTCTTGAGTGGTGGCCCTCCACAAGGTGAGCAGACCAAGGCTGCCCATGAGGAGCCTTAGCTTATGGAGGCAAGTGCTCAGGAAGGCTGGCATGGGCTCGAGTGGCCACCCAATGGCACAAACAGAGCAGGGGACTTGCTAGAGGTAAGGAACTGGGGAAGAGGTCCCGTCTCCATGTCTTACTTGTGCACAGAGGCAGACGAGACCCATGATCCCGCCCACAATGAAGTCAACATTTATCATTACCCTTCATGAAGGGGCAAAGGAGAGATCTCAAGGAATAAGCTTTGAATTGGACAGGGGCCACATTTTTAATACCCAAACTAAAATGATTCTTGACTTGACCAATATCTTTCCTACAGGCAATAAGATTGGTTTTTACTCTTGAGCAGAATGAAAAGTTCTAAAGGAATGTAGTTTGTGATTCTAAAAAAAGTTTTTCTTTTCTCACATATTATTACATTTTTGCCTTATACACATATCAACTTCACCCACAGATATGATGTGAATAGTGGGAGGTTGCCAGTTCTGTCCAGGGTCCTGAAGAGTTGGGACAAGAAAAAAATAAAATGAGATATTTAACCCCAGATATTCTGATTTAAGATCCTTTCCCCCCCACTCTTCTATTCATTCCTCTCATTATAATGAGTTCCCCTAAGCCCTTCTTGATACTAGAAGGAGGAAGGTAAAGCATGACAATAAGAACACTGGTATTCTAAGAGAAATTGATTTTCTTGTCCACACTCTGGGAAGATAAAATTAAAGTGCATGGCAGAAAATAAGCTTGCCATAAATGTCTAACAGTGTTAATGCAAGAAGAAAAAAGAAACTTTACTAGTGCACTATGGGTACTAGCTAGTTACTTAGTAGGAAACAAAACAAATTACTTGGAAAAACTTGCACTCTTCATCATAGAGCGAGAAGGAGAGAAGGAAGAAAAGGCAGAGGAAGTGGGAAAGGGAGGGAGAGAGCCGGAGTAAGGGAGGAGGCAGCAGTCATGCTCATTAAGTCTTTTTCAAGTGTGTCTATATTTGTAACTTTTTATTTTACCAAAGAGACTCTTGTTACACTTATTTGACACATTAGTCAGCATGCATGTCTTTAGAAGTTACCTGAGAGACCTTATATATCATTAGAAGAGATGCAAAACTAAGCACGTTATTTAATTTTCATATTAAATGTCAAGACTAGCTCACATTCCATAATAATCCAACATAAAATACTGATTATTAGCTAAGAAAGAGAAACAGAACCGTTTGAAATAAATTCATTCTCAGAACTTCACAGAAGAAATAAATACATCCAAAGTTCACTCAGCTATGTTAGATGTGCAACTTGAAATGTCAGAAATTTTCATTTATTTGTCAAATTAATGTTTCGAATTAGACTGTTAGTTTTTAAACATCCCACAAGCATATGACGAAACAATAATCAGTTGCTGTCACAAATATGAGCCTGCACATAGTTAAAGTATTCTCTATTACAATCAGTCTAATTGTTTCAAGAAGTTTTCTCTTTTATAATTTTGTTTTTAAAAGTATGTTACGTCAATTAAGTAAGTGGTATGAGATTATGTGTGTGTATTGGTGAACAAAGACACAAAGAAAGACAGAAAAAAAAGGGAAACAGAGCTCTACAAAATTGGTCATTATTATTTTAGAGAACATAAAAAAGGTCTCAGATTTAAAAAAGCCATTTTTATTAAAAAATTCCTCCAGACAGTCCACGGACTCCAATTATACTTTTCAGATTCTTACAGCTACACTTAGTAAAAATGAGTTTCTTCCTACTTCTGGTTGTTACTCCCCCCTGATATTCATGATCGATTTGGAAAAGAAAAGGTCACTTCAGTGGGGACCCCCCCACCAGCTGCATCACCAGAAGGTCCCAGAGGAAAGCACACAGTCACAGGCACACTGGCTGAACATCTTGTAGAAATGGTATGGGACTAATTGATCAGCAAAGAAGCTGACAGTCTAGAGCAGAAATCCATTTGCAAGTTTACATGTCCAGTAACTACCCAGGTTGTAGCAGTGTGTGAGAAACAGTAAATTAGGTAGAAAACCTCCAAATGAGATTCTCTTAATCTATTCCACAAATGAATAGAAATGTATAGGAAACAGAAACAGAACTTCTTGGCAAAATTAAATTCATGATTATCTGCTAAAATGAATATTCTAAGAAAAGTTTTGCTCCTGAAAATTTGGTTAAAATTCACTGAAAATGTATTTAGCAACATATAAATACCATTTTTACTGCTGTTGTTATTAATATGATTATGATTATTGGTTAGTGCTTATTATCTGCTGCAAACAAACAAACAAAAAATGACTGGTTGATGGCAATCTTTGTTTCATAATAAACAACCCTAAACAGCAGCAACTTATTATCTGTCACAACACTGGGGATTGACCCAGCTCAGCTGGACCATTCTCGCTTTAGGTCGAAGGGGGTCCCGGCTGTGATTTCAGTCATCTGAATACTCAGCTAGGCCAGCTGAGGACTGATCTTCAATCCTTTCCCAGTCTTGTTCTTAAGCACAGATCTATACGAATTCTTTGTGACAGTAAAAACTGGAAACTATCACAACTTGAACTCTCCCTAGGCTAGCTCATTCTTTATCCCTATTTACAACAACCTTGGAACATTCTTTTCATACCTCAACTACTTAGAAGAGTAATTTACACATACCAAGGTTTCAATAACTATGTATTACATTCAATTGAGCAGGTCACTTAGAATATTACCACACTTACGCATTTGATTATCACTTTTACAAAGAAGCATCTGCACAGTGTATGAATTACATGAAATGAAACAATCCTGAAGGATCCACTACTTATCTTGAAGATTTCTGCTTGGTAGGATCTCTTATGCTTCTATATTAATTCTTCTTCTTCTTCTTCTTCTTTTTTTTTTTTAATCTTTTTTAGAGGGTGGAGAGGTAGAGGGAGAGAAAGAGAGAATCTTAAGCAGGCTTTATGCCCAGTGTAGAGTCTGACACGGGGCTTGATCTCACAACTCTGAGATCATGACCTGAGCTGAAACCACGAGTTGGACACTTAACCAACGGAGTCACCCAGTTGCCCCATATTATTGTTTATTTTAGAAGGCAAGAAGTGATAGTTAAGGTTTTAGAAATAACTACTACTAATAAGAATAGTTAACAGTATGGAGGTTCCTCAAAATATTAAAAACTAAACTACCATATAATATAGCAATCCCATTTCTGGGTTAATATGCAAAGGAAATGAAAACGGAATCTAAAAGAGAGTTCTGTATTCCCGTGTTCACAGCACCTTTATTCACAATAGCCATGAGACGGAGACAACCTAAGTGTCTATAAACGGATGAATGGATAAAGAAGATGTGATACACACACACACACACACACACACACACACACACACACACACATAGATAATAGAATATTACCCAGCCATGAGAAAGAAGAAAAACGTGTCATTTGACAACACAGTTTGCTCTCGAGGGCATTCTGTTCAGTGAAATAAGCCAGATGAAGGAAAACACTGCACAGTGTCATTCTTATGTGGAATCTAAAAATAAAAGTTAAACACATAGAAACAGAGAATAGAAAAGTTGTTGCCAGGAACTGGGAGATATGGGGAGAGCTTGGCAAAATGGTACACACTTTAAGCGGCAAGATGAATAAGGTATAAAGATCAAATGTATGACATAATGACTACAGTTGATAATTCTGTTTTTTATAATTGAAATTTGCTGAGAATAGGACTTAAATGTTCTCACCAAAAAAAGAGGTAAATTTAAAAAATTTAGCACTGATTAAAGTCATATTATCACTTAACACAATATCAAATAATTACATGAACTATCTCATTTGGCCCTCATAATTATCCTGTGAGGTTCACATTGTTACAGTCTGATTTTGTGACAAGGAACTGATAGTTGGAGAACTTATTTAATGTCACACAGATATTGAGTTATGGAGCGGGATTGGATACCAGTTCTTAATCCAGATTCAATATTCCTGACTACAGTGTTATATGAGTGGAAAAAGCAGTCGTCAAAGAAACTAGTGAGAGATGCATAATTAATTATACATTTATGCATAAAAAGGCACAATGCAATCCAGTGGCAGTTCCCATAGTGTCATCCTTCAAAATATATTGTCTTTCGGGGGGTGCCTGGGTGGTTCAGTAGGTTGAACATCCAACTCTTGATTTCAGCTCAGGTCATGACCTTAAACTCCACATCAGGCTGTGTGCTCAGCAGAGAGTCTGCTTAAGGGTTTTCTCTCTCCCTCTCCCTCTGCCCCTTCCTCTGCTTTTGTGTGTGCTCTCTTTCTCTCAAATAAATAAGTAACTCTTTAAAAAAAATGCAATGCCTTTTGGAATTATTACATCGAATCATACAAAATCGCCACTTTGTAGGTCTTAAAATTTGAATATTGACAATTTCACATGATTTAAATTAATATTAACAGTACAAATTAAGCATTTTATATAACATCAACAGAATCCTAATAACCAATACTTTATATTTTAATAGCATGGCACATAAAAAGCAAATAATCCAGTTTTGAATTAGAAAGTTGCCAACAGTATTACAATAAAAATTACATTGTCAGAAATACTTAGTGCAATATTCAGAGGGTCATCTGAGCAATATCAAAATATCATAAAGTAAAAGATTTAACTCAGATTGATTGTGTTGTTCATAACAAGTGATAATAAATGATCTAGAAGAAGCTGAATTCATTCCTTTATTGCTATTAAATAATCTAGTTTTACAGTCACCAAATAATATTGTCCTTAAGTTTAATTTATGTAATAAAGAGCAAATCCTGAGTGTTTTATATGTTGTTATATTTGCGAGTTTGTGTGTACTTAGGGAAGAGTATGTATATTCTGTAAAATCTCCCTGATAAAAACAAATCCGGGGAAAAGTGATTGATAGACGTGTAAAAAGAAAGTCACTCAGGCTGGGAAGGTCAGCTTGCTCACTGGTTGTTAAGGGGCCTCTCCAACAAGATGTTGTCCAGAAGTCTCTCCAAGTTGGTCTCTCCAACTCACTCGTTGTGAGTTTGTCTCATTGCAGGATCTGGAACTCCTCTTTGCAGGCTCAGAGAGTTGAATTTATGCGTTGACAGGGTACTGGTCACATTGAAAACAATGAACACTATGCCATGTTATACAAAGTATGTTTGTTTCTTAATTTCTCAGCAAGTTTGCAGGGAAAGCATGAAGTATGCATGAAAAGAATCAGGTTTAAGACTCACAGACTTTATGGCAAGAGATTAAGGAAGATTGAGTTAGACTTCTGGTATACACAGATTACTCTTGCCTTTCAGACCGAACAGACATGATCTTGGATAGATATCTCTTCTCTCTACAGGGCCTGAAAGGAAACTAAACTGGGATTGTTGATCTTTGTCTGTGATGCCCTCAAAAGTCTTAGGGATATCTGCCTTGACTATAACTCCTGTTGTAGAGTGGTTATGCTTCTGCACTTGCCACTCACCTCCCCATTCGTTTAAAGATGAGTCTGTCTATCTACCTATCTACCTATCTATCATCTATTTATTTATTTTAATTTATTTATTTGAGAGAGTGAGAGAGAGTGGGAGGGGGACGATGTGTCAGAGCAGAGGGAGAGCGAGCCTTTTTATTTTTTTTAAAGATTTTATTTATTTATTTATTTATTTATTTGAAGGGGAGAGAGCACGAGCAGAGAGGGGAGGGGCAGAGGGAGCGGGAGAAGCAGACTCCCCGCTGAGCAGGGAGCTGAAGGTGGCCTCGAGCCCAGGAGCTTGATATCATGACCTGAGCCGAAAGCGCAGCAGACACAACCAGCTGGGCTCCCCAGGTGCCCTGGGAGGAAGTGTTAAGTGGACTCCATGCTGAGGGCAGAGCCTGACTTGGGGCTCGATCTCAGGACCCTTAGATCATGATCTGAGCCGAAATCAAGAGCGTAACTGACAGCATCACTGTGGCGCCCCAAGCCTCCATGATTTTAGACCGAAAGTGAGCCCCTGACCCCAAATAACTGATCTCCAGGCTGACCAGTCATCTCTGACCACAGTGTGTATCCTGGTTTAAAATGACGAGTTAATCGGTTTTCTCTTTCAGGGTTTGGAATGGGAGTAGGAATAATGTCATTCCTTCGGAATGGTGAAATTGAAATTATAAGGAAACGGTCACGCAATGTTAGCAAAGAAGATAAAGAGTCGAGGCTGTGTTAGTTTATACAGTGAGAAGCATGAAGTATTCTACAAAGAGAAACAAAGTAAGAGTTTGTCCTTACAGGGAAGCCCTTCAAGCAAAATCATTTTCTCCATACTATTTAAATGACTTTGTTTCTTACAACTTATAGCAAGTCAAAGAAGCACTGTCAAAATGTCTTCTATGATTTTTTTCAATTGTTTATTGCCTGTGAGTGCATATTTGTGAATAATACATTATTCACATTATCAACATAGACTTTTCTTCCCCTTCAGTTATTCTTTCTCTTTTAAGAAGATTTTGAAAGATTTTATCACAGATTATTTTATGAGTTAACTCAAAGGGCAACACAATTTCTCTTATTTTCAGCTTCTTCATTGACTATATCTTATGGTTTCCCTGTAATCTGCTTATGATATTAATAAAGTTAAATTGAAATTTCAATATAGGAATATTTACCTATTGTAACTTGGCATTTACTTTAGGTCCAGTTTGGTATAATAATTAACTTTACACTAGGAATGAGAAATGTACCAATTGGATGTCTGAGAAAGCAAAAAATAGTAGAGTTTAGACAATATATTTTAAAAAATAATTTTATCTATGCCTTTTACAAATTGTCCCAAGTAATTTCTAAGTATTTTACAAATACAAACTTTTAAACTTTTAGCATACATTTTATTATCCAGTATGCTATGAAATCTGAAATTTAAAAAAGGATCAAAGTAAGGGGACTAAGAGTACTTTCCATGATGAGCAGAGTAATGTATAGAATTGTCAAATCACTATATTGAACACCTGAAACTAATTCAACACTATATGGCTGCAATACGGGAATTAAAATAAAAAGAAATAAAAATAAAAGATTAAAGTGTACCCATGGCACCTTATCAAATGTAAATATAGATATTGGAAAGTGCTTGCTGTATTATAATCTCTATTGTTTTTGCCAGAAAACTTTGTATCAAATTTAAGACTCATGGAAACCTGAACACATAGATCTGACACTTAAAGTGATTTTATTTATTTTTACAGAGAACTGTATGAATTCAAGAATGGATTTCACTACTCTTAAAAAATAGGTCTGTTTTTTTCCATTAACTTGAATCATAAGTCATCTTTATCAGTCTTATTCCCTTTGAATTGGTGCTTTTATGTTCCCTAAGAACATTCTGAAGTACTTTCATTGCCTGGATTTGGTTCAAGGATCCTGGATATATAGAGATAAGCTACCACCTCAAATTCTCAAGTCAACATTAAAATTTCAATGACTTTTACTATTGTTGGGTGTTGTGCTCAATCTGAATTTTATCCCAAATCTGAAATGGCAATGCAACCTATCAAAAACAAAAATTGAATAGTAGCTTAGTACATGGTCTTAGTGGAGATCAGATTAATAAGGAAATCTCAGAATTACTTTCTAGGTGTTAAACTGTTTAGTAAAAGAGGTTATTTTGGAGTAATTAATAACTAAGCTTTAATTTCCAGACTACCATTAAGACTCTTAACAAAGTGGCATGTACGTACATAATTTTCCACCCCTCATTAATCTTATACATCTCTTTTCCACTTGTGAAAGTGAGGCAGGATATCATGTATTAATGTGTACAGGTAGCTATCTATTTAAAATACACTTGGGCTAATGTTGTGTACACCTTTAAGTATGCCACCTTTATTGCTTAATACATAAACAATAAAAACTTAATAATAATTGGATTTTAATCAAAAATAATGACTGGGTCACAAAGAGATTGTCACCTTACCTTTAAATATAACTTATCATGCTCTATTTCTTCAAAAGATGATAAAGACATATTTATACATTCTTTTCTCATTGTCTCTTCCCTAGACAAGTTTCCTTAATTCTCTGATGGGTCCAACTGACCACTCAGATAACTTTTGCTTATTGATTTCTAATATAACAGTGCTGTGTTACCAAAAGATATTTCTCCTGGTCTAGTCCTTTGACTAAAGATTTTCACTAGTATTGATTGTCTCATGAAATAATTGTAACTTGGAAATTCCTTTTTAGCTGGGCTTCTAAATCAAATCAAATCTTATTAATTTTCTTAATTGTTTTACAACTCTCTCTGCAGGTAGGTTATGAGGAGATCCTGGGTTCAGCAGCTTTTTGATGTCCATCCTCATGCTTCTAAGTGATCACTTCCTGCACCAACACCAACAACACAATTGTCAAAAAGACCTGCGTGTGCAAGTGAGAGTTCCCAAAGAAGATCTAAAGGGTATCTGGTCCTAATAAATGCTAATAGCAAGTGCTCTGTGAAAGGAAGTACCTTAATTAGAAAGTTGAATTTCAGGGCAACTGGGTGGTTCAGTCAGTTAAGCAACAGGGTTTGGCTCAGGTCATGATCTCAAGGATTTGGGATTGAGTCCCCACTGGGCTCTCTCTCAGCGGGAAGTCTGCTCCTTCCATCAGCCATTCCTCCCCCTGCTCGCTCTCTTTCTCACTCTCTCAAATAAATAAGTCACCAAAAAAAAAAAAAAAAAAGTTGAATTTTGTGGATCATTTCTCCAGAAAAAAAAAAATATTGAAATTAAAAGAAAAAAATACACTTAATTTAGGAGGCTCATAGGTCCGGAGAAGGTGTGTTCAAGACTTCAACTGCTACTACGGTGTTCACCAAAATTTAAGGCTCTTCTTTGAAAACATCAGGAATTGGAAATTGTTTCTGCATTGTTAGAAGTCCCTGCTTGAATATATATACAACACTGTATATCATAATACATGTGTGTTTATGGTACATTATACATCTAACATGTATTATATATAATATATAAAATAATTTTAAAGGCTCTGAAAAATCCATCTAATTTTATTTATCCAAGCTTTTCTGAAAACTTTGTTTATCTGGGAATATTATTTCTGCACAAGACATCTTAGTATATGCTATAAGAATCCCAAGAACACAGGTAAGAGATTACTGTACTAATCACCTTGATACAGTAATCACCTTGTACAGATCACCTTGATAAATCCCAAAGTTTCCCTCTATGAATAAGTCATTTTTCAAAATTCAAATACAGTTTGGAGTATATTCCATAATTAATACATAATGGGCACTTTGAGCAACTTTATATTTATAAATATATAACATTTTGAGCAAAGAATATTAACTAAAATTGATTTGACTTGATAAGCCTGACTGAGTAGGACACGGTTTAATGCCTCATGCATCCTTCAAAGCTTGTCCTCACCTTCCTACTTCTAAAAATGAAAGTACATATTCCGTGCAGTAAACTTCTATTATGATCTACCAAACAAAAGCCTCTATAACTCTAAGATCTAAAGTGGCATGTGTACTTTTTAAAAGTTGCAGATTTCTCAAGGACTACGAAGCATTTTCTTAAGTTAATGCATTTATCTCTTACACAGTTTCAGTGACCCTCTCAAACATTTCAGGAAAACCATTCACATTGTGTGTTTTATTGTCCATAAGAACACCATTTAAGTCATGGGAAATAAACAGTTTCCAGTGAACAGACTGACTCTTCAGAAAGTTCAATTTCAAGTTAGTTATTTCATACTCAGAATTGTTTCCTCTAGAAGCAATGTTTCCTTTAGAAGCACTAGGTAGGGGATACAATACATCAAGTTCTCAACCAGGACACTTCATCACCTTTTATAAAATGATTTCCTACAGTAGGAGTTAAGCAATGATAATGATAAAGATAGCTTTTTAAAACATTTTCTCTTATGAATTGTGTAATTCATAAAAATTTAAAAATTTTTAAAATTTTCGCTTATGAATTGTGTGATCATCAAGTTACAATGTTCTGGGCAGGCGTTCTACTTGTTGCGGTAGAAAGTCTATTTCCTGGATTAATCTGAAAGAAATTCCCATTGATCAAACTCTAAACTATGTGCAGCAAACTAGACAATAAAAATATGTTGGCTTGAGTATAAAAATTACACCAAAAAGCTTTAAATTAGTTTTCCAAATATGTTCATGTAGTTATGAATATCTTAATGAGTGTTTCTGAATTTTTTGTGGTCTATATGCCCTCTGAAAAATCTATTGAAGTTTGTAGACTATTTTTCCGGGGAAATAAAAGTTGAAATTCCCCCAAATTACATTTAATTTAGGCAAGTTACAGGTGATGAAAATTGTATCCAAAGTCTCTAGTGTTAGCGTGATTTCACCACAATCAGGAGCTATTCTCTTAAAACATCAGAAATTAGAAATTATTTCGGCACTGTTAGAAATTTCTGCCAGAATATCATTTTCTAATAAATGTCCATAACTATAACTACTGTTCCATAATAAAATCAAATAAAACCTATATTATTTTGGGTACAATTTGAAAGCTTAATGCTTAACACAGAGGGAGGAAACACTTGCTGGGATATCTAATAAAATCCAGTAGAGTTTCCAGATTAGCTGTTAAAAGACACAGAGGACACCAAGAAAGTTATGGGAAGGAACTTCTCTGGAGGAATGATGTATATTTTAATGTTGAGATTTGTCAAGATTGTCCTTCATTCACTCTTCATAAGCCCTATCCACAGTATATGATGTGGGTCATTTGAACTCCGATGCATCTGGAAGCATATAAGGATTGAATTACTTAGTGCAGAAGAAAGTTTAGATGACTTTCTTATGGCCTACATGAGTCTTCAATGAAATACGCACGTTTGAGTCAGAACTGAGGACTGATGTTGCTGGTTTACCATTTGATACTTTGATCTCATAAGGAAAACAAAAGCTCCCAATTTACTGAAATCAGATTGATCTTTGTCTTCTTGTAAATTAGAAACCCCAAGTCCTTAAATCCATACTAAAATGACTGCCAAGACCCTGACAACAATGAAGTTAAATATTTTCTTATTAAAAGTATGTCAGTTTTTGAGCAATGCCCATTATCCCACACAGTGGTCCCATTAGTGAAATGGCACCATCATCATCTTCTACCCCAATGAGCTGATAATGTATCATTCTGTCAATTTATGTAGAAAGAGACCTCAGGAATGATGATTCACATTTCTTTGCACATAAATATTATTCCCACAGAATTCCTTCCAGAGGATCTCCATTTATTTGGTTACCTGCCTAGATACTGCTTAATTTCATGCACAAAAAGAAATAAAAACAGAACACTTGTTTTTTCTAATTATTTTCACAGATGAAAGCAATAGTCTCTTAATCCATGGAGATAAATTTTAAAATAGTCATTTCTGTTAGGATAACCAAGTTAACTCTTTAGACTCAGATTTTTTTAAATGCTTTAGTTATGTAATTTATCATAAAAATGTTCAGTATTCTGGTTTAAATTAATTTGGAATACATATCACACACATTGATGAATTTATTTATAGACCACCTGACATGACTAAATTGTTCTCTTTTGCAGCTCTTTGCCTATTTATTTATAAGGTATGTAAAAATAAATGCAACTATAGCACATAAATATTCATAGATTCTATGTATCTGAATATTTATATAGCACCTGCCAACTACTTTGACAGGCATGATAGGTTAGAATGCATATTACAAGTGTTGGGGAGGTGTTTGTTTGGCATTAGGTTTCAGGTCACTTCTAAAACAAATGCAGTGCAAGTTCATACAGCACTCACAAGCAAAAGACTATGTTGCTTAGAAATGGACAAACCATGGTAGGTTTAATTGTGCTATCACCTTTATAAATATTCGGTTAAAATCATCTCTTTATGGTGAAATGTTGGTACTCATTTTAATCTTCATTGTTTTGTAGGGTCCTTTCCTGAAAAAAATGTTCTGGAATCCCACCCATGTGAAGAGATGAGATGTCCCTTTCAATAAGAATATAGGATATGAGACTTTATTTTCATAATAAAATTCCAACATAACCACCTTTTAATATATATATATATATATATATATATATATATATATATATATATATATATATTTTTTTTTTTTAGAGAGAGGGGTAGAGGGAAAGAGAGACAGAAAATCTTAAACAGGCTCCATACCCAGAGCAGAGCACAACACAACACGGGGCTTGATTCATGACCCTGAGAGTGTGACCTCAGCTGAAATCAAGAGTTGGGTGTTTAACTGATGAGCCGTCTAGGGGCCCCCAATATAACCACCTTTTTATTTCGTCTCCAAAACACCCAGAACTACCTTAATGAGCTGTCTTAGTCTTGTGTTGAATCTTATTACATAATGAAATCTTACTGGTTTATCACGGGAAAAACCTGGCATAGAGAAAAATGTAGAGAAGTTAACACAAGATCCATGATATTTATACAATGCTTTACTTAAACCTAAGAATTTAATCTCAAGATCCTTGTTAAATTCCATGATCAGAAGACTATGTATTTTGAGCACATAATACTTGCCTTTTGCATTTGCATGAATGGATTTTAGTGTGAGGTCTTCAACATCTACCAAAAGTCCCCACCTGTCCTTTCCACTCCCAGACCCTTAAACAGTAGTGCTCGGCAAACTTCTGCTCAGGGACTTTCTCTAGAACATGAATTAGGAGTATATGCTCTAATGCTTAATTGGCTTAATTTAACTTTCAGGTCTGACATTTTTTAGCAATGGGAACCTGGGAAACACTAAGTTTCTCTGCCAGATTGCATAATAGTAGTTCCCATCTCGCATACGTTGTCATGAGTTATCAAAGGACTCTAAATGAAACATTTAGATCTGTGGTTCAAAAAGGTAAGCTACCCCCCAATTTTGGAATCAATGTGTAAACGCTGCCCTTCTCACTCAGACGCATCCTCTCCTTTGGCTGAAATTCACATCTACAGTCTGATGACCACATAGTTCTTGCACATTAGTTCTCCTGACTAACTAGACATTAGTGTTACCTAATTGTTCTTTGACAAAGAACTCTCCCCAACTTGAAGACAACTTGAAACTTGGTTCCTTCCAGCCTAGTCACTGGATTCTGCTCTCTGATATTTTGTCTCATTTTATGTGTTAGGCGCAGATAGTAGCCCTGATCTAGCAACAGTCTAACATTGTCCTTTTTCCTAAGCCCACTTTAAAGAACACAGCTCAGGTTGCATATCCATTTTTTTTTTTTTCCACTCATCTACCATGCCCTCAAGATCTCATTTTCTCCTAAATAGTTCTCTATTTTGTCTTTTAAGATCTAACTCTCTTTGAGAAGGAAAATTCTCCCTTTCTCTAGCTAATGATTACTTCTGATATTTAAGAGTGCAGCATTTTCTCCCTAAGAAGCTTTAGTTCTTCTTTGATTTTTCTGAATAAATGTAATACCCAGAGACCGAATATTAAAGGCAAAGGGCTGTGTAATGTCTTTCTCTCCTTTTGGATTTGCAGTAATTTAAGAATTTCATTGTTTCATTTTTCTACCAAAGTTCGTGAAAATGGAATACACTTTTAAAAAGAATATAGGCCTTTATTTCTTTTTAAAAATTAACCACTCCTCTATGCATGAAGCTCTGACATAAAAACTAATGATGATGGCTTCTGAAAGTAACAAATCCAGAGCCAACTTATTACCATATGGTTAAGATTACTCTAATTGACCAAAATAACTTTAAAACACTAACAGGAAAAGAATTTTACTGCTAATCTAGCACAACTAGTCTTGTGTTGAACTAACATTTTAATTCCAGAATATTCTTATCCTTCCATAGCTTATGTGGAACTCAGCTGTTTTTGACCTTTAAAGATGTAGTTTGCAGAACTGGCTGAACATATCAGTGAAAACAGGAAATATTGTTATTAAGTATCTTCCATTTCATATTGTTTCCCTGGATCCACATATCTCTCTTAGGGTTTTTCCCCTTGTTTCTCTCTCATTTGAAATTCCAGGCAAAAGCACATGGCTTATGGTCTACTGCTGCAGCAAACACAGTGAGGCTCCCACGACCTGTTTACCAAGGTTTCCATGGCAGCCATTTGTTTGTTCCCCCAAGCCTATTATTTGCTAATTTCTCTGTAGCCAGTGATTGCTAAAGCTAACACAAGGCATAATGACATGCCAAAGGAAAAAAAAAAAAAATTGAAATGGTCATATTTACTAAAGCTTAAGGCTTAAAATCACTGATGGCCTTTAAAGGGGCAACATTCACTTAAAGACAAACACACAGATGTGAGACTATTAACATTCCTGCCACACTGTCTGTGTCTTCAAGACCTCTGGTCACATTAGGTGATTTGCAGCTCCTAGGGCACAGCGCATCCTGTCCCCACATTTCTGTTTGGCCAACCTTTACTCATCCTCAGGTCTTAGCTCAAAAATTTCTTCCAGATATTTTTCTTGACTTTCCTCCATGGATATTGCCTGTGCTTACTTGTATTATATTTCTCCTAGCATGACATTTAGGATATTTTTATTTGGGGGGTTTTTGGTTTTTTGTGTCTTTATATTAAAAACCGTACAAGCTTCTTGGGGTGCCTGGGTGGCTCAGTCCGTTACGTGCCTGGCTTGTCATTTCGGCTCAAGTCATGATCCCGTGAGTCATGGGATGGGGCCCACGTCACTCAGGCTCCACACGGTGGGCAGTCTTCTGGAGACTCTCTCTTTCTCCCTATGTTCCTCTCCTGGCTCCCACTGTCTCTCTCTCTTTCTCTCTCTCTCTCTCAAATAAATAAATACATCTTTAAAAAATTTTTAAAATAAATAAAATCACACAAGTTTCTGAAAAGGAGGCAATGGTGACCCACATCGACCATTAGATGAAGAAAGCAAGTCTGGACCCACAGTGAGGATTAGGTAAATAAAATTCTCTACCGCATGAGAACACTCTACTTTCCTGCTGCATGGCAGAATTTTCGTAGGGACACAATGGGTAATTTTAATTGAATGAGTGAGTACAGAAAAATGCCCTAAAAGCCTTATTTTCCATTTCACTTTGATATTGTTAAATATGTTGCCTATATGTTTGATGAAGTCCCAGAACCTAAGTCAGGTTCGGCGGGGTGAGGAGGTCCGGAGCCGACGACTAAAGAAAGAATTCTTAAGACGTCGAGGTGCAAAAGGTGATTTATTAAAGCAAGGGGACAGGGCCCATGGGCAGGCAGAGATGCGGCTGCCCCGGGTTGTTAGGAGTGGTTGGTTATATACACAGGAGTTGGGTAGGTGAGGACAAAGGGGTGTCCAGAAGGGCTATTGGGGCAAAGAATACTATCAGGATATTGAAGGCTTAGTTGCTATCAAGTAAAGACAATTGGAAGTCTGGTGGAATGTTACATTCCTGCTATCAAGCATCCTTGTTAGTGAGATTTAGGTTTAGAAGAAATTTAACTTTATTTACTTTTCCTTCTACTTCCACCTCCTTCGGTTTTTATGGAGGGGAGGGTGACATTAGGCTTGAGGAACTGAGTTCTGTGTCTTTGGAATTTGGGCTATTGATAAGGTAACTTCTTTGTTGTAATCTCAAGGACATTTGCAAACCAAGGGAGACTCCTGTCTTGCAGGATTGTGATCTCAGCAAGTTAACTATTTATCATTTTATGGCTGTCAGGGGTGCCTGAGGAATGCTACACCTGAGGGGAGCGGATGAAAGGGGGGTGCAAGGCGCCAGCTCTTGCTTTGTCCTCAGCCAGCCTCCTGCTCCCTCATCATGTTGACCTGTATTTATAGCATTTTTTCCAGTTTTGACTTGAGGAATATATAGAATACCCTTCAGAAAGTAGTGACATATTAATTATGTGGTTTTTTTTTTAACTTATTAGCCCAAAATCTAAGATCTGCTTAGTTTCTTAACCCTTCCAGATTTTGCTTAATCTCACAGCGATAGATGGAAAGAAAATGGTGGTGAGCTTTTCCCTGACTTGACACACGCCACTGAATGACAGTCTTTTGCAGTCCCTTCATTGAGCGGAGGAATCTGTTTCCTCACCCATTACAACGGAACTGTCCTTGTGGCTTGCTTTGACCCACAGATGTCATGGGAATGGCTGTGTCGGTTTCAAGCCTGCACTGCACAAGTCCTCACATGCGTTTACTCACACCTTTGAACCTCTGCCAAGTGGCCAAATGAACAATTTTGAGTTAGCCTTTGAGATGATAGATACATATATACATGGTCAAGACATTTTTGTCGATAGCCTGAAAATATCCAGATATGTGAGGGAGACAACCCGCCATGTGAGGCATGAATGAGTCTAGCCAAGATCAACTAACTACGGTTCAGACCCACATATTTAGCTGGTGGCCCAAACTCTCATGAACCCTAACAACTGTTGTTTTGACATGATTTGTTAAGCAGTGATTGGTTCTGAGTAAGTCCTACCTTAATGATCCCATTTTATAATAGCAATTTCTCTTCTCAGCATCCCTTTCTTTTTCCCATATTTCTATGTATATGTTCAGGAGTCTATATTCACATTCATTTTACATAGCTTTTTCCTACTCCCAAATTGTAATTGAATCTCCATGTGGACAGGACCTTATTTTGCTTTGTTTTTTTGCTGTCTCTCCAACACTTAAAAAAATGTCTTGCACAAAATGGACATGTAGTGAGTATTCACTTAATTAATCCATTAATTAATCTTGGCAGTTTCACTTATTTTTATACATGGAATATTTGCTTCTTTTACCCAACTAAAATTTATCCCCCTCCCTTATCCTTCATTTGATCAATTCTGTTGCAGCTTGAAGATTTATTGTCATCCACTATATTAATTATATTAAACAGAATAAAATAAATGGATGCATGAGTAGCTTACATGAGTCACTGCAAGAATGCATGAAACCCTGTTCTAATGAACAAAATTATAACTATTCCTAGTGAACTGCAGGCATAGCACCTAAGAAAAATAAAATCCCTGTTTTTTTCTCAACATTTTCTTTAAAATGCTAATAAACATTCTAAGAGTCTTACATAATATAGGCACCTACTTGTTTTCAATGAATTTCTGCCTATATGATTCCATCATCTCTAAAAAATAGAGAAATGACTTGCTGTTTCTAGCAAGACAGGAATGGTTACTTCTGCCCTATATCTCATCCCCGTCAGATAAGTAAGCATGAAGATTTAGGAAAGGCACATGTGGTTTGTTGATGGACATAAACTAGCCACATGGTGAATCAGTTCTAGAAATCAATTGTTGAATGTTCCAAGTAGATCACTTTCATATTGTATTACATATCCAAGAACTGGAAATTATTTTCTAATATAAATTGACTACAAACAACCTAAAATTTCACACAATTTAATAAAAAATCTATTAAATGAGAAAATCCACACAAAATAAGCTTAGAGTTTAAAAGATAAAAGATGTTATTGAAATTCCAACTGTATTACTTTTGTTATTCTATACAGAGTTTATTTGAATATTAAAAAGGTGTTTCAAAAGGAAAATATTCTGAAATCTCTTTTTCTTAAAAGTTAAGCATGTAAAAATTCTGCTTAACAACCTTAGAAGAGTTGTAAAAAATAGAGAACATCTCAGAGTTCATGATACTAAAGCAAAGCATAATTTTTCAAGTCATAGTAATTATGCTGGCTATCACCCCATTACTGATATAATGTGAAGCTAATAAGCCAAGTAATTAGTATGCTCTAGGTCAGAATTTTCACCTCAGTAACTGAAGGGTAAATGAAGACAAAGCAGTATAATATCGAACATACAAGCAAAGGAGTAGTGACATGTTATAATGAAAATCTGAATGGTCACTTAAGAAATAGTTTGTTTTTGTTTGCTTATTGAAGAAAAATAGAAACGGGTTTTTAAGCTTAATAAAAGTTAAGACATATACTTGTGTTGCTAATGACTTATTAAATACATAAACTTAAATGTTAATATGTGTTGAACATGTGCACAAATCATGCATTAGATTACTTATGCTCAATTTAATTGGCCATTGTAGTTTCATAATTATAATGAAAGTCAATATTTATTTGTTGTCTTGAGGGAGAAAAATAAACAACCTTGTACCGAAGATCTGGTGCCCTCATAAAGAAGAAGAGGAAAAAAATGAAAAGGTAACCAGATGTTGAGCGTTTTTCTATTGTCCAGTAACTGGGACTAACACAATGGATTTTTCTGAGGATAAAAAAGGGAAAATTATTCCTCAATTCTGTGTTCAGAGAGATACTAAAGATGACAACCTCCACTCCATGAGACTTAAAAGCTACAAAACTGGCACTAAATTCACCAGCATCGCTCCCCTTCCATGCCAGAAAGAAGGGTGACTCTTCAGAGTAGTATGACATTCTGGAGAGATGATTGTCCCTACCCTCAAGAGTGGAGGAATTGTTGCCATTGTCCTCAGGTCGAGTTTTGTACAATAAAAGGATGTTTATTAGGAAGCACTACTGAGACCAACACGTGCGGAAGTAAGGGCAAGGAATTAAGAATGGGTAGAGGGAGAAGTTGAGTTGCGGTGCAAGGCAATTGCAACGAAGGACCCAATCAACCATACAGAAAGCTTTTAAGTCTGATGGACCTTCAGAGCTGACCTAAGTTGAAAGGTCACACCGTTACACCTGCACAGTGTGAAGTTACTGAATGTAGGGCTGCACGTGGAGGAGGCACAACTTTGGGAAGAGCATTTAATCAGGAGATTCCTCAGAAGGCTGAGAACTGACGGCCATTTTCCAGCAACATCCCCAGCAACTATAGGAAGGAATAAGCTCTTCATTTCTGAGGGTGAGCTGGGTAGCCTACTGCAGCATCCATTTTACTAACTCTTTAAATCTTGGCAAGACACGCAATTGAAAACTTCCACATAGAAAAAGGGCAGGATGGTGACCACGGATCCCAGCACTTCGTGCAGCCTGGACGTGATAAAAACGATGAGTCTGAGAAAGAACTGAGTGAAGAAAGGAGATGAGATCAGGAACTTCCACCTTCTTCAAACAACGTTCCTGTGGGTGTGTGAAGCTGTACAAAGCTGTTGTGTGCAGGCTGAGAGGTACGGGTCAGAGGAAAGCACTGCTGGGTAGCACAAGAGAAAGTCAATTTCTAGGGATTTGTACAAGAACGAGACATTTTTTGCCCACATCGAGCCCATAGATGTGGGTTAACCAAGAAGGGATTTAATCTGTCTCAATTAAATGAGTAGACATTATCTTTCTCTGTGCTTTCTCCCTGTCCCATGACCAGAGGAGGAAGGCCAAGAGCATCTAGGGAAAGGCAGTATGAAGAAAATGTCACCGTATCCTCACAACTCCAAACCACCACAGCCACAGACACACACCACTCCTCCAAACCACTCCACAAAGCCTCCAGACCACCACAGCCACGGTGTCTCCTAGGTGACACTGAAAGGGAGGAGGTATGAGCAATCCGAAGTATTGGAGATTTCAGATCTTTGGGGTAACAGTGGACTCTTCAGGGGTTGCAGCCAATAAATAAAAACCTCCATCTATTGCTCTCTAGAGCAGACAATTCTGTTATGTCTCATGAGACCCCTCATAATGACCTACAGGAACTCAGCACCAGTTATCCTCAACGTGGCCAACTGAATACAACCTCTTGGTATTACCTTTCTCTCCTTTCTTGTTTCACTCTCCTTCCTCTTCCTCGAATCTATGTCCTGCTATAATATGTCTAAACCTTTGTCTCAGGTTGCACTTTCCAAGCTAATATATGCAAAAGTGTACTTTTCTTTGTTTTTATGTTAAAAAGGAATCTTTTTGTTCCCAGTTTTATAGAAACCAAACATTCTATTAACAATACAAATTATAGCAGGAACACATTTGATAGTTAGGAGATATTTTTGTCTCCAGTGCTTTCAGCATTTTTATTGAAGAAATTGAGATATCTCCTCTCAGGGATCTTTGTACTGGAAGTATAATTTTCTTTCTCCCTAAATTTGATCAAGGATACCTGATTGCATATGTATTCCTCCCATATCATAGATCTTTGTAAGCTTTATATTGTGGTTTTAGAAATTTGATAGGCTTAGAAATATTTCTACTTAAACTCTCTAGTACCAGAAAACTATAAAAATAATATATTGCAACCTTGGGTTGGATTTGTTTTAAATAATCACAGAGACTATCCTGGGTTCTCTTTTTGAGAAACTACAGTTGTAGGACTATCAAAGTCACTCTGAAATATTCACGTTATAACTTATATATAATATCAGACCTTCCAATAACACACACTTTCCCTTGCACTTTATGGTTTCTGCAATTTTTTTCTCTCAGTAAAATGAATACACCTTGGACATTTATATAAATCATCAGTAGAGAAATGTTTGTACCTGTCAAGCTGAACAAATGTTCTACACCCCTTTCATTGCCATGAATCTACCAACTGACTGCTTATTTATTCATTGTGTTTGCATGTTTGATTTATAAAGGAACAAAACTACATGATTGGATACATTAAGTATTACATCATTTTTTATAGTGAATAAATGAGAAGCACTGGTAGGTTTGAGGGAAATTTCCATTAAAGTTAGATCCTGAGTATCCTAACTCTAAATTAAAAGAATTTGACCTAGAATAAACATGTATTGAAGCATTCTTTGAAGGGAGTCGAGATAAGCATTTGAAGTGTATCTCCCAAAAACTGAAAGTGAGGGAGACACTTTAGATAAAACTGCTATCAAACATGACACAGGGGAAGAAAAAAAAAAGGCATGTATAATCATCATGCTTAGTCAAGTCTTCTTTTTTTTAATTTTATTTTTATTTTTAATTTTTTTTAAAGATTTTATTTATTTATTTGACAGACAGAGATCCCAAGTAGGCAGAGGCAGGCAGAGAGAGAGGAAGGGAAGCAGGCCCCCTACTGAGCAGAGAGCCTGATGCGGGACTCGATCCCAGGACCCTGAGATCATGACCTGAGCCGAAGGCAGAGGCTTAATCCACTGAGCCACCTAGGCGCCCCTTAGTCAAATCTTCTTAAAATATGGATGCTATAGTGTGATTATATGTGTGTGTGTGTGTGTGTGTGTATGTGATATATATATATGTAAATGTGATTGGTATAGGTCATAATTAATTTTAGCCTATTTGTCATAGTCCAAAAATACCTTTTTTGTTCTTTTATAAGAAATTTCTTTTATCAGAAATAACAGTTGCATTTGGGAAGTAGTTACTATATAATATAATGCCATCTTTTTCAAAGACTATCCTTAATAATGGAAGTAAACGTTTAGATATCCTATCCTTTCTCTCCTCATTCCCCAGTGCTGACTTATCCTCTCTTTCCTACACATGACCTTGATTGTATATCAAAGCTAATAAAGTAATGCTATTGTAAATTCTAGTCCCTCACTAATAGCTTCTTTTGATAGAATTTAATGCGAGAAGTAGATGAAAGGCTTAAAACCTAATCCAGTTCAATCCGGCTCTACAAGGAAAAGCTTCAGAAATGGCTCCCCCTTAATCCCAAACTCAACTGCTTTGGCCATATGTGAAGAAAAGATCAATTTGCGAAAATGCAGAAATTCCTACCCACATCTTAGGGATGAATTCCCATTGCCAAGTCTGTCAGAAGCAGAAGCGAAGTCAAAGGAGGCATAAAGACAAAATCTAAACAGTTGCCTCCAAAGACTTTTTGATCTAAGAACATATGAGCCAAAAATGAAGACATATCCCAAAGAAAAGGCATCTTTAGTATAAAGCACAGCAAAATGAATAATGAGGTACAGACTACCAGCATTTCTGGAACTGACCATATGGCTGTTCTGTACATGTTTATTTAGTCAATGGGAGGAGATGTGTAATAAGCCATTAATTGCGGTTAATAAATGGGCAAAACAAATAATCAGAAATAAAGGTCTAATGGTCTCTAGCCTCAAAGCTCTGGTTGCCTTTTCCCTCTCTTTTCTTCATTTATCATTCCAACAAACTTTTATTGAATAGCTGCTCCATTCCGGGCACTTATATTTCATTTACTAAATTCTTCAAGTAAATCTCTAAATTAAAAAAAAAATTATTCCATTTTTAGGAAGGAAAAAACTGAGTTTTGAAGACATGAATATTTTGCAGTTTATAGTTGTTAAGTATCAAAGAATTCAATTCCTGGTCTTGCTGCAGAAATCAGGTCTGCTACTGCACTAGACCTAGCACACTATATGCCAATCAACAAAATGTCTTAAAACTGTATGAAATGTCTATCCAAAACAGTTCAGTTTACATCATCTAGCAACCAGATTATTTCCTGATAATTTTTAACTTCTTTTTTCTGCTTTTTTCCTACTTCAATATCCAAATTGCTGGCACAATTATGGTTACAAAATGTGCATCTGTTCCTATCTTTCCCTTATATTATACCTCTAAATCATACCTTCTTAGATCATGATTTCTACTTTTCAGTTAGGCTGCAGAGTAACATAAGGCATGCTTTATAATCACATGGTACATTTACCGTCCCTCCAGACTTACATAATAAATTGAAGAAATCTGAACCCATTCATGTGGATGTGCCATTACTGAGCCCAGAATAAACAACTCAGCATATATTTGTGTGCAAGCTGTGCTCTAATGATGATAGGTATCTGTAGTCCTGTACTGATGAGAAGGATGAGGAAATATCTACCAGGGGAAACTGACAGGAGAGCAGAACCATAAAATCAGTGGATTTGCCATCCCATGGCTTCTCTCTTTGCCTATAAAGTCTTTGTGCACACACTAAATCGAGCATTGCCTCCTCTTTGAAATCATTGTCAACTTTGGATAAGCAAAGTTAAACACAATCTTTTATGGTTTCACCTGACAATTTTTATAGCTGTCTACCTAGTCCTGATTACACTTGGATTATAGTTAAAATGTGTATGTGTTTATCTCTTCAACTTCGTAAGTTCTTATGGGTAAGGACCATGCTTTCCTCAATTTGATCTAAAGATCAAATAGATGCCCTTGGCTGATAGTCTTAAAGTTTTCAATCTTATATTCTTTGTCTTGAGATGAATTAAATATTATCATATTTAGTATGAGCAAATGAAAACCTCTAAACAAAACAAATATTTATAATGAACTTAACATGTCTTAAAATATTAGGGGTTTTATAATACTAGTGAGATATATATATTAAATACACACACACATACACCCACATATCCTCAGTACAACAAAATACAAAATATAAAGAATGAAACAAAACAAACCAATGAAAATCCACTTATTATATTAATAAGTTCTCAATGTAGCCACATAAAATCATTATTAATTTCTGTCATTAATGAAGAAAAAGCACTGCACTTGAATTGTTATACACATAACAAACTATTGCAAATTATATTGTAAAGTTTTATTTTCAGCTCTAATTTTAGATGAAAACATTATTCATTCATTTATAAAAATATCATTAATATATATTTGTGGTCTATAAAAATTGTGGGGTTTTGGTTTGATTTTCATCTCTGAATTAGTTTCCAAAGTAGTTTGGCTTTCTCCACAGATTAATAAAAGTTCTCTTTAAAGTTCACATCCTATGCTGAGCTACTATAACTGATTTTGTTCACTGACAGAGGGATGCCCTTCGTCCTTCACTGGGAGAGATGCCCATAGGGACGACTTATATTTGTTCTATTTGTTCATCGGTTCTCAAAGCGTTCACCAAGTCCATCAATTTACTTTAAGGAGATAACGAATGAGAAAAAAATGAAATTATTTGGGCAGCATTTCTATTCTATATTTATAGACTCAGAAGTTTTTATATGATGAATAAATCACTATAATTTTTTTTTTAAGTGAGCAGGATAGTCCAGCCCTAAGGAGAGATCTGTAGATGTGACTACTTGAAAAATGTTAAATCTTCTATTTTCTGATGATCTACCTATCCATATGGATTTTTTATGGGAAAATTTCTGCTGACTAGTCTGTCTATAACCGCTTTTCAGTAAACTACTTTGTCTATGATATGCCGTGTCAAACCATAGTCTGTATATCCATGGTATATAAGGGATCCATGACACACATGACAAGGCATGTCAGATAAATCTGTTTATCAAAAAGCTAAGGGGAAAATGTCATAAATAAAATTGTTAACTCTTCAGGCATGAAGTTGCTTACTAAAATTATATTGCCTTGAAAACAAATGGGTTTGGGATGAATATTTATAAAATACAGCAAAAGCATGTCTTCATGATGCTATGCAATTTTAAAATTATTGCTACTTCTTATTTTCTTTATTTTTGGTTAAATATTTATTTATATCTCTGTGTTTTTTGAAAGCCTAAAACTAAATCTAAAAACATGGCAAATGGGGTGCCTGGGTGGCTCGCTCATTTGAGCACCTGACTCTGGATTTCAGCTCACACCATGATCTCGGGGTTCTGGGGTCAAGCCCCACATCCAGCTGTGCACTCAGTGCATCCAGCTGTGCACTCAGTGTGGAGAATCTGCTTGGGATTCTCTCCCTCCCCTTCCCCCTGTCCCTCCCCACACCATACTCTCTCTCTAGCTCTCTAAATAAATAAAAATTTTTAAAAATACAAATTAAAAAATCAAAAAATAAAACCACGACAAACAAAAAGGTAATGGAGAAGTAATACAGATATTTCTTTCAATATCTATTATGTTTCGAATAAAGGATAACAGAAATAATTAGGCAGGGGTATGAAATATATATTTTTCCTCATACTTTCTCTGGAAAAAAGAATCACTTTAAAAGGTAATTTTTTTTAACTTTTTAAAAAGATTATATTTATTCATTTGACAGACAAAGAGAGACAGCGAGAGAGGGAACAGAAGCAGGGGAGCAGGAGGAGAAACAGGCTTCCTGCCGAGCAGGGAGCCCAATGCAGGGCTCGATACAGGGCTTGATCCCAGGGTCCTGTGCGAAGGTAGATGAGTAACGACTGAGCCACCCAGGCACCCCTAAAAGGTAAATTTTATAAGTAGATAGCTTGCAGGAAAAAAAAAATAGTAGAAAAGCCGTGAAACATTTGAATACTCAACTCTGTTTTTTAATTAACAAATTTCAAAGTGCAAATAATAACAAAGTTCTATTTTGTATTGACTATATAGTTGCAAATTTAAAAGCTTAATAATGCTCCTGCTTGTGAGAATTTAGAGAGCGGTATCCCCATGTTGCTGCAGAACCTAATGAAACATTTTATAGGATAATCTGGCAATTTTACTGTTAGTAATTTATTCAATGTATATATTTCCATTTGTATTTATAAATATATACACAATGTTGTTTGTTTTTCTGTTTCCAGTAGTAACAAAAATATCAAAATAATGGGTGGAAGAAAGGTATGTTTTTGTAGCACACCCTACAATGAAAAACAATGCAGCTTCCATTTCTATAGATGCTCATGTGGAAAAATCTCTAAGATCTATTTATATAGCCCACATCGGGCTCCCTGCTCTCCTGCTCCCCTGCTTGTGCTCCCTCTCACACTGTGTCTCTGTCGAATAAATAAATAAAATCTTAAACAAAAAATAGATACAAAAAGTCACAGAAGGAAATTAATACTCAAAACCAAGGGAATATAAAAACCAGTTAAATATCCTTAATGACAACTTCAGCTTTAGGTCAAACCTCTGCCTTTTCAATTGTATCAACAGTGCCAGTCTCATTTATTTCCTTTTTGTTGCAGACAGTTGTATAGTCCACATGATTTTAAGCATCAAGAGCGCCCTGAGAGTGATGTAGTTATCATTACTTGCCAGATTGCCTGAATAATGTCTTCCTCATAGGTAATTATTCACTAAGTAATGAGTAATAAATAAACTGATATATCAACAGCATTACATTGAATTTAATGAAACAAACAAACAAACAAAAAACCAACCACAAATGTATCCATCCTGTAGACATAAGAATATTAAGACAAATTTTGACCCAGAAAAATGCATTTTTAATTCATTAATACAGAGTGAAGAGTCTTTCTCTTAACAAGTAAAACCTGGACTAATTTCAATTTCTTCATTAGACAGTATTGCATCTTATTTATCTTATATGAACAACATCAAAATGGTCTGAGATAAGCACTTAGAGTTTATTTGCTTCTTTAAATCATATTTTTCAAATTTGGTTATGCTATCAAATACCCATAATACTGATGAAATATATAGTGTTTCTCACCCAGCACAAAACTATTGAGAAATTTTGATCATAGGAAACTTACATTTCTTTGAAGAGTTTCATTCACACCTAATTATGAGAAAAGAAGAGTTTTCTACAGATCCTTTGAGAAATGTTTAAAAGGAAGATTTCAGTTACTATACCACTCTTTTCTGTATTCCTAGCCCCACCTTAAAATAAAACTAGGGCACATATATCGTATAATAACTTCATGAAAAATCATTATCTAAAACTCTTATTTTTGTGAAATGAATGTCCTGCTCTTGAGCCTGTCTGCAGGAGAAACACTGTAAAAATGCATCTCTAGACAAGAAATAACATGATAATAGTGGACAAGATGGAAAAGTAAGATAAAGAAACAACACATCTCTGTCTTCTGATAGATTGTATGGGGAAAAAATTGAGAAGGAAAAAACGTGGACTTATTTGGACAACTGAGATGGTTATTATTTTCAACAATGTGTATCACAGATTAGTCAAGTGTCAGAAAATAAATTCATTTTTACTATGCTATAATAAAGCAGGGTAGAACTTAATAATATATAATATGAAGTAGACTAATATGTGATAATAATATATAATAGGGTTTGTTTGGCATAATTATATTTCCTTCTTTATGCTTTTAGTATAGCACACTTTAGGGTATTTTTATATTAAAAAAAGACATAGAATGCAGAGTCTCTCAATATACATACTTTCTAGTGATTATATTTAAGTCACCCAAATATAGTCATTGTCTTTGGCAAAACCTATTTTTTACAAGATGTCAGTCCCACTAAAGAATGAGCCGCTGAATTTAAGAAATAGAATGGCTCATCCTTGTTCTACATTTTCTTTTGTGTAAGGTTGTCTATTTTCTCAAGCGTAGGGGTATCTATTTCCTTAAATGCAGGGAATTTTTTTTTATGGCACCAAAGCAAAATAAAGATTTTCATTCATTTTTCCCAGGATAACACAAGTGCTATGACACAAAAGAATCATGAACACTAACTCAGTATACAGTCACTTGCCAAAATGTCTGAAATTCAAATTATATAATAAAGAAATAAAAATATTGCACATGATTTATGTTATCACAAAGGTTAATGCCCTCTTCTTTGTTTAAAAACAGTTATAAATGGTTATATTCATCTTCTTTACCTTGTAATATTTTACACATATATACACATGCACATATGTTTTTATACATATATATCCATATGTGTGTATATATATATATTTATGAGAGAGAGAGGAAAGGAAGGACGAATGAAGGAAGGAAGGAAATGAGAAAGAGAGAGAGACTGTACGTGGCCTACATTAAATTGAAAACCTAGACCAGAATGAAAGATAAGACTCCAATAACACTGAAAAGACACAGAGAATTGAATCTGTTATAAATGATTTATGCTCTAGGATCATGAGGTTAAAAAGGCAAAAGCTTTAATGCTCACTTAAGCGAGAATGTCAAGTCACTGGTCTAGATAAAGAATTTGACAGTAATAAGATTTTAAAAGTGGATATTTTCTGGTAGCATTGTCTGCCGTAATAAATAGAGGTCATAAAGCTTTGGTCTAAACATATTCAGGGGGATTAATACTGCAAGCAGATCATTTGTCTGAACTTTGAGAGTGTACTTACAGGCCAATTTAATAAATGGATAATGACATAAAGACTGTTTGTGAGTCTCAGGGAAACATATGCCTCTTCTGAGATTTTTATTTTTTTTACTTCACTATAATTCTAATGGATAATTTTTTATTGCAAATTTGAACAAAGCTACTCTGTTTTTAGAGTAAAAAATATATAAATCAGTTCTATTAACTACAACAACAGAAATGTCAGCACCACCACCATTTATTCCTGCATGCCCTAAAAGGTGCTTAGAAAAGTGAACCGTATAATGGAAATGGATTTCTTTTAAAGAAAGATAACTTCGAATTTGAGGGAATCACTTATTTACAAAATTGATTAATCTTGTAGGAGTGCACCTTTACAGAGATTGGTTGTCTATTGTATCTGACATGTAATCCTCTTCATGTAAGCAACTTATCAACTTAAAATACAAGTTTGTTTCAAGGGATGTAGGTTAATGATCAATCAAAATTATTTGGTTCTACCTGAAACATATCATGTAAATATCTGACATCCATTTAGTATAAAGACAAAATTGAAGCTTCCCTTTGAGTCCTAATACTAATGTTCAACAGAAATATCAGGATGGAATATAAATAATAAATCAACCATTTATAACTATGGTTGTTCTCAACTTAGTTTAATCCAAAAAACTTAGATGACTTTAACACCTTCACTGCATATAAGCATATAATTATCCAATACATTAGCATATAACTTTCTTTAAATTAATTGCACAGAAATTTTTAAATGTTGAAAAGCGTGTGCTTGGTAGTGGTTCATGGATGAGCCTATAATTGTATTTCCATTAAACACTCACGGGCAGGAGAGATACAGTTCTTAGAACTTATATGCCTCTGTGTGTATATAAAATTATAGGAAATTTGAAATTTGCATGATGCATGAAGAAAATAATATCATCCCTAACAAAATCGAGAAATAAATTATACAAAGATTTTAACACATCCCATATTCCTAAGAATTCCTTATGTGTAATTTCTCTTCTTAAAAAACAGCATATATCATCATTTTGCCATTTTAATCGCTGCAAAATGTTGCCATTTTACTGTATCACTATTTAATTAAATTCTCCATTTATTTATTTATTTATTTGACAGAGAGAGAGAGAGAGAGAGAGAGATCATAAGTAGAGAGGCAGGCAGAGGGATGGGGCGGGGAGGCGGGGGTGGGGGGCAGGGAAGCAGGCCCTCTGCTGAGCAGAGAGCCCAATACAGGGGTTGATCCCAGGACCCTGAGATCATGATCTGAGCCAAAGGCAGGGGGTTAACGCACTGAGCCACCCAGGCGCCCCATCCGGTTTTATAGACCAGACAATTGAGTCAAAGCTGTTGCTAATTGCTAAGACAAAGCTTAGTTAACAGTTGAGACAGGATTTCAACCTATGCGATCTCTCTGGAGCCCATGCTCTTAACCACTACCTAGTAATGTCACCAAAATCACCTGATGTGAAGACCTTTTACTTTTAGAATTTCCCTGGATGTTATTAAAACTGATGCTGGTAAAGGTACTGATCCCTAAGAGAGCTTTGAAAATACTGCTGCCTCCTTTTCTTCAATCCCTAGTGTCCAGCAATCATTCGAATTTTGTACTTCCTTGCGGATTATATCCCTCTCTGTCTTTCAAATACATATTAAATCTTGTCATTGTTACCAATGTTCTGAAATTTTATTAATATAACTCTGGATGTGAAAGAGATATTTTGAATGCATATAAATCCCCTTTTGCTTATTTAGTGATGGCATCCATTGATAATTCTTACTTGAATTAATTATTGCAAGGATGATAAGAAAGGGGTGATTTTCTATTCTTAAAATTCCTGTTATATTAAAGAGTGAGCATCCAGTAAGAAAGAGCTCTTACTTTACATGTGTGTATGGATTATTAATATTACCAATGTGGCTTTACGGATTCTTTTTTTAATATCATGATGCAAAGCTATTGCTATCATTTAAATATCCTAAATTTGGCCAGTGGAGATTGTCTTGGACTCTTTTGGGTTTTCTCTCTCTTGTTATTTTGTTTTTGTTTTGTTTTAGCAGTTACTTTATAGAAAATGGATTTTTAGGCTCTACCCCAACCCCAGAATCAATGACTTCCCCAAGGTGTCCTAGATTGCCTTGTATTTAAATGGAAAATTGTATTTAGAAATCAATATATGGGTACTAGGCTTCTTCACTGGTACTGAAATGTTATCACTCATAGGCATTGCTTCAGACAAACACTGAACAAGTTACAGATAAATTATAGAATATTCTGAGATTTGCTTCAAAATAATACAATTGAGAAGAGGAAGTTGGAAGAGTTTAACACAAAGTCGTCATAATCACTGAACCTAGTTGATGGATACCTGAGGCTCATTATACTATTTTACTTACTTTTGTGTGTGTTTGAAACATTCCTTAATAAAATCATTTGAAATCAACAACCCCAGCAACAAAATGCAAACTCCAAAAACAAAAACCAAATTTCCCAGTATTAATGGCCCTTCATCTGAAAATCTACTCAAATGGATGTGTGAGTATTTGGCATTCAGTCATAAGGCCTAAACCAAGCAAGATTCCCTTGTAATTAAAAGCAATTTAACTTCTCATAACTCATTTTCATATATCAAAATTTTATTTCCTATTCCTAAAATTCTTCTCCATGAGTCAACACTAATTATAGTAAATTGTGTTTAATGCTTTGGATTTTTTTGTCCATAGCTTAAATTGGTCTGAAATCTGGATCTTATATAAAACTTCCCTAAACGGATCACAAAAAGTCCTCTTCTTTCCCATCTAGGTTTGAGAACTGTTTCCCGCCACCGAGCCACTCTGCTCTTTAGCACTGCACACTTCTTCACTTCTGTGATAACCAAGATAAAAATTATGGTGCCCTCAAGCACCAGGCATCATACTCCTTCTCGGTGTCTCCCTGTCTTAGGACTACAGTGTCTCACATCCACCAAACTGTCTCTATGATAAAAGAAAAGACACTATTCCCTTAACTCTGTATATACTTATTAGCAGGAAAGCATTCTAATTAGTTCAGCCTTTGTTAAACATCCAGGACTTTTGTTGATGTCAAGAAACTATGTCTGGCTACTCCCTGAAGAACCAAATTATTCTGAGTAGCTAAAAGAAAAAAAAAATTGCATGTTTCAGAAAAATGGGGTAGAAAAAAGTACTAGGAATATCCAAAACAAGATATATGCTCTCTTATTCTTTTCAAGTCTCAATGTCTTATGGGTCAATTTATATGTCTAATTAACTTTCTAAAATCTCTATTTTATTAAAAAAATTACAAATGCTTTATATTTTACTTAATTGTATTCTCCATTAATGGATAGTTGGTTCTTAAATTCTATGATCATGTTCGAGTTAAAAAAAAATCATTGGAAATTTAAAATCAAGAACTATAAAGCCTAGAATTTTTCAACTGATTTAAGATTTCAGTTATTTTCATCATCATATTAAATAATGATTGCTGGGAAATGTCAATTAGATAATAGATTCTTGACAAACATATTAATGTAGGTTTTCTCAATGCAGTCATAAAAAGAGAAAATAAACATTTGTTGCACTGAGAGTCCATTTGTTAATGCCTTTTCTTCGTGAAACAGGAAAATGGTATCGGGCTATGGTTGAGACACATTTGCAAGCAATAGCAGAAGTCCACTAGCAGTTGGCTGGGGGATGCCCAAACACGTATCTTTTTTCCTGATACACACTACACAACCATTACATTTGTTGCCTAATTGAGAAAAATGTAAAAAAATCACTGAATGTAACTAAGAATATCGTGCAATTTAATGAGCATGGAAATAAGTAAGGCTACAACAGAATACAGTTTTGAGGTCTTTTAGGCTTTATAGGTTGTGATAATGTCTATCATAATTCCGAGGCCTGTATTTTCATACTCTGTTCTGTTAAATATTTTTTCACTGGGTTATTGGAAGGCAAAATTCCTCTGAATCCATTTTTTTAAATATTTTCCTGAAATTAAATTAAACACAAATACTACATTGTGTAATCACAAGAAAGAAAACTCCATAACTCAAAAGGTCCAAGAACTTAACATCAAAATGCAGTTAACACTTGTCTACATAAGCTCAGCTCTGGTTTAACTAAGATTACATTTCTCTCTCTCTCTCTCTCTTTTTTTTTTTTTTTTTTTTTGTAATTTTTTGTGTCCCTGTTACTTTAATTGCTGAAAAGTAAAAGGTATTAGAAGTATCTCTTTATGTTATTATAATTTTTTTCTTTGACTATCTTTCCTGTGTATTACCACATGGCTCTCCATTACTTTATACCATGGTCCATAAAGAAACAGGCTGTGTATGAAACAGCATCTTGATAAAAAAGAAATCATCCACTCATGGCATATCCCTAAGCATCTGGTTTGGGAAAATAGAACACAGCGTCTAAGCATCTCGACACATCTGTATGAAACACAGTGGAGCTGGTTCATTTGTTTGTTTCCTTTTAACAGTTTAGAAAATGAAAGCTGATGCATTTGAGGCTTACAATAAGGAGAGCAAATATTCTGAAGGCTTTCATATGCAAAATATTTTAATTGCTGAAGGACTTGGAATAAATCTTGGCTCACTTGCATTAACATTTCTCTTCTTGAGACTTCTACTTCATTTTCGACAAAGTTTGTCTTATTAGTACTTTGTCAAATTTCTCACTTTTTTCTTCTGATCTCCTGAACAGTAGACAAAAAAAAAAAAAAAAAAAAAAAGCGCTCACACTGAAATTGAATTTCATAATTAGTATTCAAGCAATAGCAATGTTCTTAGAAATTTTACATAATAACTGATAAATCAGCAAACCAAATCTATTCCGTTTTAAAGCATCAGGCTTTTGAAATTTTTAGGAAATTGTAGTGACAAAAACCTGAAGAGATGTTAGATTTAACTGAGGCAACATTTCTCCTAGAAAAAAAAAATTATCATTACAAAGGCATCAATTGCTATAAATTCAAATGCTGGTGATTTCTAGTATGTGTGTTCACCTTCTATTCAAGAGTTGAAATAAAATAACTTTTCCAGTCTTGTTCACAATTAGATGAGGCCTTTGACCTATTTCTGACTGATACAGGGTAAGCTGAAATAATGTATACAATACAAAAGCCTGGATCATTAAAAAAAAAAAAAAAAAAAGAAAGAAAGAAAAAAATTACAGGTTGGTTCTGTCTCTATCTTCTCCATCTCTCAGTTGAGGGAGAGGTACTGGCAGATTCTGGGGCTCCAAGGAATGACAAAGCCACAAGATGCAAAGACCACAGACCGGGGGATTCCTTGCCTATTACTGAGTGAGAAATAAATGAATTTATTAAACTTCATTTGATTTGAGGGTTTGAAAACAATTATCTTATTCTGATTCATCTTCAGCACTATCTTGTCTATTTTTGGCCATTTAAATCTCCATATTTCCTTTTTGGAATCAGCTAGTAAATTGCCATGTACTCACACACTCACAGGCAGGAATATACACACAGAAAATGCCTGCTAGGATTAGAACTGCAATTGTATTGAGTCATTTATAGGTTAATTTGAAAATAATTTACAACTCCATGACATTAATGCTTCCAACCCAAGGCCATAATGTATCCCTTTATTAAATTCTACTTATGCTTGTACAATATTGCATTATAGTTTTCTATGCAGATGTATTATACATTCTCTCATGAGATATGTTCCTAGGCATTTTAAAATTTTGATATTTCTAAATAATATTTTTTGAAATTTTAAATTCTTGTTGCTCATTGCTAACATACAGAAAAATAATAGTTTTATTTTTAATTTTTTGAAGTCTATCACACACAAAGTGCACTAATGTTAAATGTACCGCTTGTTGAAATATTGAGTAGGTATATATTTAATGCAACCAACACAGACATCAAGATAAAGAACTTTTCTGGAACCCAGTAAGTTCCCCCATGTACCTTAATGGTAAATCAATATTCTGTGACCCTATTTTAATTTCTGCCACCTTATATTATGTATATATATTTTACATTCATATAAATGGAATCATACAGTATGCACTCTTTTTGTTCCCGGTTTCTTGGGCTCTTTATAAGGTCTGGAGATTTGCCCATTTGGTCGCGTGCTCCTTTCCACTGCTAGATCGATTACATGCGTATACCTCAACGCGCGTATCATTCACATGTAAATGAACAATTAGGTTTCTCCAATATTTGTCTATTAGAGAAAAAACACTCTTAACAAAAAATGTATAGGTTCCGGCTTTAGATAGGATCCTAGGAAGATCCTAATTCTTCACTCTCACAGACTCCCTGAATCTACAGCCGTGTATGTAATGATTTTCTCTGAAAACTGGCTCAGCCCAGCAGGCAAATAAGAGGGATCCCACAGGGAAGCGGGTAGGAAAGGCCAAGCCAATCTTGCCATAAACCCCACCCCAACCTTGTGACTCACAGTAGGAAGGGAATCCACAAACTGGGAATCTGCCTGAGCAGGGTTTAGACCCTACATCCCGGACTCCATTTTCCAAGTCTGCTACCTGAGAGACAAGGCCCGAAAGCTGAAGACCAGTCGTGTATGCGCAGCTCCTGTGGACAGCGGCAAACTGAGGCACGGCTGTTGAAAGGCCTTGTTCTAAGACCTACCTGCCCCCCGTCCAGAAGCCCTTTGAAAAGTGTCCAGACTTGACAGGAAAATGCCTCAAGCTCACAGATACAGAGAACAGACCGGTGTTTGCCAAAGGCAGGGGTGGGGCTGGGCTAAGTGGGTGAAGGTAGCCAAGAAGTTTCCTTCCAGTTACAAGCTTTGTAAGTCATAGGATGTACAGCTTGGTGACAACAGTTAATGATGCTGTCCTGCAAACTGAAAGTCGCTATTGAGAGTGAACAGTAGAGTTCCCGTCATAAGAAAAAAGGTCTGTAAATCTACGTGGTGACAGATGTTACCAAGACGAGGAGTCATCATTTTGCCACGGATACAAGTATCTAATCATTATGTGGTACATCTGAACCTCATGTAGGCCAACTATTCCCCAAGGAGAAAGTTAAAGTTTTAAAAAATACTAAAGAAATTCTGTACATATCTTTAAAATCTCATAAGCACTCTTTACCTCAGGCAGATACCTCAGAAGGAAATTCCTGCATCATAGGAGATGCTTGTGTTCGGCTTCGAGAACACTGCAAAACAGCTTTCAGCAGTATGTAAGCCACTATTTTCTTCGAGCAGCCATGCAAGCGAGTTTCCATGGCTCTACCTCCCTGTTTACGTTGGGTATGGGACGGTTCTTTTGAAAAAATTCACTTTAGCCATTCCAGTGGGTGTTACATAAATTTACTGTGGATTTAACTTGCATTTTCTTGTTTAAGGAGGCTGAGCACATGAGTACATGTCTAGGGACATTTGGATATTTTCCTTCATGAAGTCTCAGTTCAAATCTTGGTACATATTCTATGGATTTTTAGAAGTTCTTTGTGTACATTGCAGATTGGAATTCACCTTTTATTCTCCCATTGATGTGTGCTGATGAGCAGAAATTATTGATTTTAATAAAGTCCAATTCATAAATTTTTCTTTTTATGATTAACTCCTTGTGTTATTTTAAAGAAATATTTTTCTACCTTGTAGTCATGAAGACGGTCTCGTGTTTTCTTCCAGGAGATTTATTGTTTTACCCTTCACATATATGCGTATGATTCATCTTGAGTTAATTTTTGTGTAGTGTTAGGTAGGGTTTTCCACATGAGGATGTAAACTGACATGGTGTCATTTTTCAGAAGCCACCCTCTTCCTGCTAGATGACACTGGCGGCCTTATCTTGAACCAAGTGACCACATGTGTGTGAGTTTAAATGGGCTCTTTTCTATTGTTGTCATTGTCTATCCTTGTAAATTTCTTGCCATTACCACACCCTCTTACTTAGTGTAATATTATGGAAAACCAGAGTTCTTATTCTTCAGGTTTTCAACTTATTTTTCTGTAAGGTAATCTTGGCTATTTTACATCCTAGCATTTCGATAAAAGTTTAAAATCATCTTGTAATTTTTCACAAAATTCTGGATTCCTAACAAAATGATACTGTTATTTCTTAAATGTTATATTTATATTTATGTTATATATTTATGTTAATGCTAATATTTATATTTATGGCTTGTTTTTAAAAGTAAAGGCTTGCTCTATATTGATTTCATATATTCTGTGATCTTGCTAAATTTACTTATTATCTCTATAGTTTATCAATTTTTCAATTTTATTCATATATAATTTATTTATATATAATTTATATGTATATTACATATTTATAGTTTATAAATTTTTGTTTATTTCTACTTGCAAATATATCTTAGCACAAGGACTTTTTTCCTTTCAATTATTACAGCTTTTTTTCATTGAGGGAACTTATTATACCAGATAGGATCCCTGATAGAAAGTGGCTCAGTCATTAAGCGTCTGCCCTCAGCTCAGGTCATGGTCCCAAAGCCCTGGAATGGAGCCCCGAGACACCAGGCTCCCTGCTCAGCGAGAAGCCCGCCTCTCCCTCCACCACTCTCCCTGCTTGTGTTCCCTCTCTCACTCTCTCTCTCTCCCTGTCAAATAAATAAATAAAATCTTTAAAAAAATTTTACTATTATATATCATTTGCTGTAAATTTTTTGTAAATACCCATGATCAGAATGAAAAATTTACCACACTTCTATATTTGATAAGATTTTAAAAAAAAAATCATAAATAGATCTGTTTTGTCAGTATTTCTATATAAATTAAAGAGATCATGTGATTTATTCTGATATGATATTAACTAATATTAATTAAATTTTGAATAGTAAATGAACTTGTATAATTGGAATAAAGCTCATTTGATCATTATAAAGTATCCATTTTACACATCACTGATTTGCTAATATTTTATTTAGGAGTTTTTCATCTACAGTGATGATAGAAAGTCCTTTAATTTTACTTTTCGCAATATTGGGTTATGTTATCAAGATTAAGCTGGGCTTACGGCATAGTTTAAAATGTTTCTTCTTTTTGTGTTATTTGAAATTTTTGAGTAAGCTTGATATTACTACTCCCATATTTGAAAGAATTTGCTTGGGAAGGCAACTGAGTTGGAGATTTTCCCATTAGGTAAGTTTTTATTACTGATTAAGTTTATTTATTAGATACAAAGCTACTGAAACTTCTTATTCACTCTTTGATGTTTTGTTAAATTGATTTTAGGTCATTGAATCTGTTTTCAGGTTTATTAGGTATTATGTGCTGACAATACATTATTTTTTTTTCTTTTTGAAAAATATCCATAGTATCTATATTGATGGTTCTTCTTTTAATTTCTAGCATCACGGGTAATTTGTTGTCTCTCTGTCTCTCTCTCACATTTTTTAGTGATTAGATTAGATTATACTATGCTAGACATAGTGTTCACGTATGGTTTATCAATTTCATTAATCTTTCCAAAGAAGTAACACAGTTTGGCCAAATTTCATTGTTCTTTTTAAACCTATTGATTCTGCTCTTTATTTTATTTCTTCTATTTTCTCTGAGTGTAGTATAGTGTTCCTTATGTAGATTCTTGAGGTCAATGCTTATATAATGAGTTATAGCCTGTTTTTCTAATACGTTAATTCAATACTAAATTCTGTATTCCAGAAGTGTTGATATGTCATATTTTCATTTGTATACAATTCAAAATATTTCCTATTTCCACTATAATATTATTATGCCAAATTGGTTATTTAGAAATATAATGCTCGATTTTCAGATATTTGGAGATTTTCTTATCTTTCATAAATTCCTATCGACCTAGGTTCCACTATGGTCAGAAAAAATTATTTGTATGAATGCATTCTTTAAAACTCTTTGATACTTGCTTCATAGCCCAAGATATTTTTATTTTAGTAATTGCTCAATATATACTTGATAAGCATGTGGTTTTTTTCTTTCTAGACATTACTGTCCACATAGGGAAATAAGAGCAGTTTTTCTCTCTGTTGTCTGAAATATTCTGTATATTTGCTAATATTTGATTATTTTATCAATGCCTGAGAAAGATTAATTAAAACCTCCATATGTGATCACGAATTTGTTCATCTGTTTTTGAATTATGTCAGCTTTCAATTAAATATTCCGAATCCATATTATTAGATGCATAAATATTTAGGGTTACTGTCTTCCTTTTTAATTGCAATCTCCAGTCTAGACTATATTAACTGTTGGTCTTAGATAAATTCTTAATCATCTCATAATTTTTATCTTTTTAAAGCTAACACAATAAAATAAAATTATGTTAATTTTGTATATGCAGTTTTTATCATTTAAAAACACTTTTATTAACTTTTTAATCAGGATAAGTATACTCTTTTTTTTTCTTTTTTTTTTTTTTTTCAATGTATTTATTTGACAGAGATCACAAGCAGGCAGGTAGAGAGAGAGAGAGGAGGAAGCAGGCTCCCCACTGAGCAGGGAGCCTAATGTGGGACTCGATCCCAGGACCCTGAGATCATGACCCGAGCCGAAGGTAGAGGCTTTAACCCACTGGGCCACCCAGGCGCCCCATGGATAAGTACTCTTTAATCCCCGTTTCCTATTTCACCCATCACCCCACAGACCTCCCCCCTTATAGCTATCAGTTTGTTCACCATAGTTCAGGATCTGATTCTTCGTTTCTCTCTCTTTTCCTTTCGCTCATTTATTTCTTAAATCCCATATATGAGTGAAATCATATAGTATTTGTCTTTCTATGACTGACTTATTTCACTTAGCTTTATATTCTCTAACTCCACCCATGTTGTTGTAAATGGAAAAATTTCATTCTTTTTATGGCTGAATAATATTCCATATAATGTGCTCTGTTATTTACACTTCAAAACTACACAGTCATGACATTATTTTAATATTTTCCTATTTTATGAACACTTTCCCTAGTTCATGATATGTTTATATTCAATTATTCTACATTCAAATTCTATTCTCTTTCACTCCTCTATGCTGAATTTTTAGTCTAAAAAAATAAATTGATGGCTAACATCAGTGTTTTTCTCCATCTTAATTATTTATGTTTATACCTGTGGCATTCTAACAGCTTTAAATACAGTCCTCATCTGGGTCTTAATAAAAGCATTGCTCAAGGTAGCAATGATGTTTGAATAAAAGCATGATCAGACTATAATTATTCTTATTTGTTGTGATAAAAAATCAAGTCATACTGAAAAATTTAATATTTAAGAGGGAGGCTTATTTTGTTTCATCTTGTTTTTGATTAGTTGGTTGGTTTAGCAAAGAGATTAAAAATCATGTAAAAACTCTTACTTTAAAATGAGGCTGATGTTATTGTAAGTTTGAAAATTGATTTGCTGACGAAACTTAATCATGTGTCATGTTGGTTGACTCTTGCTGATTGTTAAGCTTTATGGGTCATCAACATTAAGGCTTATTCTACTGAAGAACTTTTCCTATTGAATAATATGTGTTATAGACTAAATTGTTCCCCCCAGTCATATGTTGAAGTTCTAAAGGCCAATGTAACTGTATTTAGAGGTAGGGTCCCTGAGGGCGTAATTAAGGTTAAATCGGGTCATAAGGGCAGCAGCCTACTCCAACAGGACTGAAGAAGAGGAAAAAACACCAGACACTTCCTTCTTTCTGTCACAGGTACATGGAGAAAAAAACAATGTGAAAGTGAGAAAGAGGACATCTGGCAGCCAAGGAGACAGGCCAAATCTGTTGTGATCTTGGATTTCCAGCTTCCAGAACTGTGACAAATAAATTTCTGTTGTTCAAGCCACTCAATCTGTGGTAACTTATGACAATGACAATGGGTGTTAGTAAAGAATTGAGAAGGCAGGTACAAAGAAAAGAACATGTCCCCTCACTTTTGCACACACAATTTTATATAGACCTTAAAAATATATTTCCTTGTCCTGAAAAGATTATTGAGTTAGAAAATAGTAATTTTCATTGTTCAGGCTATTTTATTTTGTAGTATTGGGGTGGGGTTGATAGGAAGAAAAAATTACTAAATCATTATCTTATATTTTAATAGTCTATTATTTTCAGATACATCTTTGTTTTCAATAATGGCTTGTAAGCTAAAGTTTATTACCTACAAACTTAAGAAGTCACTGGTTTCAAAAAAATGTGTTTTAGTAAAGTGAATCATATTTGTAGTATTACTACTAACATTTTCAGAAATACAGAAAGTATATTACATGCACTGCTAGAAGCACCTACTGCCTTTATATTTGCTATGAAATATTTCTAAAGGACTTTCAGTGATTATTCCCATTTTTTACAGTATGACTCATCAATTGGCAATGTTCCACTGTTGTTTGCTACAAGCAAATTTGGTAGCAGATGGGTTTTCTGCACTGCATAACTGCTAGAGTTTTTAGTTTTATTTTTATACAATGGTATCAAGTTAATTCATGTACTATCATCAAGCTTGAATTTTGCTTCTCTTATATCCACTATTCAAAATTTTTCTAATTTTGTCTTTTGAGAGTTTGAAGCTATGGCAAGGAAGTTTTGGAATCTGGAATTTAGAATGGGAAATTAGAATTCACCTGTGAAAAGTTTTCTACATCCAAAGGTCAGGGAAAATCTTATCTCAAACATTACATCTTTGAATCCCTGTCCAGAAGGTAGTCTTATGATGCTTTTCAGTGGACAACGAAGTTTCTTCTTCATGTTCTGAAATATTGTGTTTCCATGAAACAGTGAACAGCCTAAAAGCTCTTGAATCACAGATTTTACACTCTTATATAAATCAGTTAGCAATCAAAGTCATTACTGACTAATCCCATGTACACAAGTGAAAAATAAAGTATTTAAATCATTGTTCCAAGAGGCCTTTATTCAAATTCTGCTTCAGCATCATGAAACTCCTTTAAAACTGACCATACATTTAAAGACTCATTTTCTTGTTTTCTTGAAGAAGAAATGAAGATCGAAAGAAACGGTGACTATCTACTATGGCTATTGAATAAGTCGAGTAACTATGTTCCCCTTTTGTAAAAACATATTGTTTACATTATTCCAATAAACAGAGCATGAAATGTGCAAAAAGTTCCCATGAAAACTTTCTGCTTCAGCAGGTTTCTGGCTTGCTATTTAATTCTTGTGCTAAAGAACTGCTTACAATAAAGTTAGAGAGTAAGGACTGGTTATCATTATTTCCCATTATGTCTACCTTAAGATTGGTTACCATAAAAAAGGGGTATATTGCTTTCCTCTTTTGAAGCAGATGACAAAATTGGAGTAAATAGGTTAAGGTATCCAATTACCACAGATACAGGAAAAGGATTAAAGTATGTAATAGAAGGCAGAAAACAGTATATTAATATCTTCATGCAATACAGTATTATTTTGGTTAAAGAGTAGAAGAGCAGCATAATAATCATTTGACTAATATCTAGGTAGTTTGGTGTGCTGAATTCTCTACTGTATTACTTTAAACATAAAGAAGAGAAAAAGACTAACAAAAATTAGATTTAACCTAAAGAAAGGGTGCTTTCTTTATTTAAAGATATACATATTTTAAAAACACATATATATTTTAGTATATATGTACATGTCATTATGTGTATGTGTATACATAGAGGTTGCTTTCAGCTAAGATCTTGGAGAAAAAGGAATATGAATTAGAGTTGTAGCTGGTCATACAGTACAAGTGAGAAGACTGTTGTAAATAAATCACATTTTGGAGTCATTTGTTATGACTAGCATAATCTAGTCTGTCTTGACAACTATACCATATTATAAATTATTGATGCTATTAAGCAAGAATTCCATATTTTAAACCTACCATGATTAGCGACTTCTCAAAAATTTGACTTCTCTAAGTCCCAAAGAACCCATATTTTCATACTATTATAACTTCATAATATTGGAATTGATCAGTAGTTTTGGAAAGGATGTAGGGCTAAGTGCCAGTCTAGAGTCATGCTGGTCATAAGACATTTCATATACTGGCCATCTAAGACAGAGGTTATTTTTCTTACAGACTACCTTCATCTTTACTATGAAAAAAATAACAAACTAAGTATTATTTTAATTCTGGAATCTCAGTTTGGATATTAGATATTTTATCATCTTTAGTTTCTTTCCTTTTTATCATCTTTAGTTTCTAATATATCACCATCTGCTTTTTGTGTTATACATTTTATGTGTACGTAGTGCATGTATCCTAATAGGGCATGTTGCCACTTACTTCACAGTTCTAGTCCCCTTAACGTTGTTTCCAATTATTTCTAACATTAATGTATCTTTTTTTTTGCAAAAATATGACAAAGACCAAATAATCTCCAATATTCAAGTCCTCTCATTCATACTGTCCTTCAGTGTCTCTTCCAAGGCTTCTGATAACTAAAAACTCACGTGCTACCCATTGGACTCTGCCTCATAGCTTAGACACTTGAACCTAAATGTGGATGAGGCATTGTTGTGGTCAATTAGCCACAGACACACTCTATTCTTTTTCGTTGGGTTGACCCTCTGAACACTGAGAAACTATTATGTGAGTCGGTCTTAAATTAAACATTAGAGATATAGCCATAACTTAATGAGAGTTTGCTATATACCTGACATTTAGCAATCTTTGTAATACATTATCTTATTTAATACTCATTTAATAATTGTTTTAGACGCTATCAATGTGTCATATTATATATGAGGGAAATATGGCCCCCAAATAGTAAATAACATGCTCTAAGTCATGAAAAACAGAAATGGAGGAGACAAGTTTAAAGTTGCTTTTGATTTAGAACCTGGACTCTTGATCGTTAATTTATGGTACTTTTCTCATAGTACTCACTGTATGTTTTCACCAGAGCACATTCTTTCTCAATAAGCAACCAGTTTCTCATCCCAACAGAGTCTTGGTTAGAGACCCAACCATTTTTTCTCACATACTGAGATATTTCTGAATCCCAGTAGTTGACAGAGTGTAAGCTTAAAAAACATAAATTATAACTAAAACTTGTGTAGAATTTAGAGAGGCTCTTGAAGAATTGGAAATATTCCATGTTTCAATGAACTCAGGCCTCCTGGTTGATTTAAGAATATATTAATAGGGCCAAATCTATTCAGTGAATTTTGGTGATAAATGGTTTTAACACACCAGGTTAGGCAGCTTAAAAGTATTCCTTCTTTTCCCTAGAATTTTACATATTCTTAAACTCCCTGTCAGCAGAACACAATGAAAAACAAAACATATTTTATACCCAGTAACTTGACATAATGAAGAATTACAAACTATTCCATCCCATTCCTTTTGAATCTATATTTTAAATGTTTAAAATACATGACTAAAACTGAATAAATATACCTACATATTTCCTAAAATGAAGATAAAAAAATATGAAAATAAGCTATAATGATACAATGTAGAATGTCACGTAATATACGCATGTCCATATTTATATTATTTAGTTAATGAGGTTGCATCTAACCACAATATTTTATAAAATGCTTTCTAAAAGCATTTTTATTGTGAAATACGACAGAGAAAACTGCATAAAATATAAATCATTATGAAGTGGATTTGTCTATAATTTTCAAATAGGTTAAAAAAGAAAGTATTTCAGAAGGCTTCACGTGACACTTCCTGATCATAACCTCCTTTATCCTCTAAGCAGCAGTCACTTATCCTACATGGTAACATTTACCCCATTAGTTTTTCCTTTTTTCATTGTGTGCTAGTACCCACACAAAGTTTGGATTTTGTTTAAATGGAATCAAAATACATATATTCTATTGTGTCTTTCTCTTAACAACATGTCCTTAACATTTTTCCAGGTTTTTGTTTGTTTACACAATTCTTTTACTTTCACTACTGTATACTTCATAATATTAATAGCTCATGATTTGTTGATAACACTCAATGGACATTTGTCTTATTTACAGATTTTATGTGTTACAAACAATGCTTTCATCAGCCCTGTGCATTTTTTGTTTGGTGGGGTTTTTTTGTTTTGTTTTGTTTTGTTTTGTTTTGTTTTGTTTTGAGGGAGAGAGAGTGTAGGTGAGTGCAGGAGCATGAGCGGGTGGGGAGTGAGGGCAGAGGGAAAGGCAGAGAGAGAGAATCTTAAGCAGGTCCCACACCCAGTGCAAAGCCCAATGCAAAGGGGATCGATTTCAATGCACTGAGATCATGACCTGAGCTGAAATCAAGAGTAAGATGCTTAACCAACTGAGCCACCCAAGGTACCCCAACCCTGTGCATGTGTTTGGATACACATAAACTTCCATTTCTGTGGAATATACACCTAAGCATGGGATTGTTGAATCATAGGTTGTTTCTCTTTTGCTCTATTAGATATTGTCCAATCTTCTCCCAATGCGGTTGTTCTGATTATATATTGCATTATATAAGAGTTCCAGTTGCTCCATATTTCCCCAACATCTGCTCAGATTTTATAACTTCTTCAGGCCTGGTGGATACATTATAGTATCTCACTGTGGTTTTAACTGCACTTACCTAATTCCTAACCTAGTGGATCAGCACTGACATTTTTGGCATCCTATCAAAGATTGTGGAGACAACAAGGTGCATCTGCACTATAGAGTAATCACAAATGGAAAATAACCAGAAATGTATCCTCATTCCAACCATAAAATTAGTACCTGAATTGTGCTGTGTGATATAGGTGTATCCTGATACAGTTTGTGCCAATTTTTTTTTAATACAAACTGAAGAAAAAGGAAAGATGGTAGCATCACTGTATTTTCAGACAAGTATTAGGGTGTCTGACAGCACGATATAAACAGGAAAAAATAATTCCAAATGACAAATGGTAAATAGACAGATAAAATAGACAGATAACATAGACAGATAAAATAGACAGATAAAAGAAAAAAGGATAAGGAAAGGAAAGAAAAGAAAAGAAAAGAAAAAAGAAAAAAAGAAGAAAGGAGACAACTCCCCTTTGGAAAGTGGAGTTTAATACTCTTGAGTATGAGGTGGACTTGTTTCCAAAACACTGTACGGAAAATGCAAAAGAAGGTAACTTTACAATCAAGAATGTGGCAAACAATTTAAATTATTAAAATTAATACCATCAGTGACAGATCATGTTGCTATTATATCCTCCACAATATGATACAATGAGAAATATCAACTCTGTGGCATTCTTTACAAAAGTCATAACCTCAGTCTAATCATGATAAAACATCAGACAAACCCAAAATTAAGGACATTACTTTTTTAAGATTTTATTTACTTACTTAAAGGAGAGAGAGAGAGAGAGCATGCAAAAGCACTCTGGAGTGGGGAGGAAGGGCAGATGGGGCCCAGGGAGAAGTAGACTCCTCACTGAACAGGAAGAGTGCCAGGCTCAATCTCATGACCCTGAGATCATGACTTGAGCCAAAGGTAGACGCTTAACTGACTGAGCCATCCAGGCACCCCAAGGACATTCTTAAAAATACCTGCCCAGTACTTGCCAAAGCTGGAAGGTCTTCAAGAACAAGAAAAGTCTGAGGAACTGTCACAGATCAGAGGAGGATAAAGGAGACATAACTACATGCAATGTGGTAGCCTGGACTGGACCCGAGAACCGGAGGAGGACATGAGTAGAAAAACTGGTTGAATTGGAATAGAGTTTGTAGTTTAGTTAACATATAATATTAGTGTTAATTTCTTAATTTTGACAAATATACTATGGTCCCAAAAGATGTTAACATTAGGGGAAGCCAGTGAAAGTTATAAAGGAATTTTTGTACTATCTTTCTAAGTATCCTATAAATTGAAAATTATCTTACAAGTAAGTTTATTTAAAAAGTTTAAAGCTAACTACTATTATGATAGGTGATGAAATAAGTTCTAAAGTCCGTAACTGAAGTCGCACATAGCAAAAGCTGTGGGTGCCTTCAGAGCATATTGAGCTAACACTTGAGAGAAGAAGTATATGAGTTTCAGTTAATCTATGGCTCGGAGGAGAGAGAACATTATATTAAATTCCCTAGGGCTCTACATTAAGATCTATGATCACAAAGTACCTTATGCTCTGGGCCTGTGTCTGACAACTTAACATCACTTCAATAGGCATGGCTCCCCCTGATAGCTTTTGTATCCCTGTCATAGCTAAGAGGGAAAAAATCTTCCATGTCAGTAAAATTATTGAATAAGACCCAGCAGGAAAGGATGTAGGGTCTGAATCATCTGCAGTGGATTCAATGACATAGACCTCAGCAGTACTAAAGAAGCTCAGAGTCCACGTGTTTCCACAGAAATATTCCCAATTCTGATGTTGGCAGGTTAACTACAGAAGAAAAGTGGATGGAGGGTGAGTCTGCTAGAGAGGAAGGTACCTAAGGAGCTTTTAATTGTTTGCTTTGACTCTGGTTCGGTAATTCAAAGACAGAATGATATCTCTGAAGAATTCTGAAACAGAGGTTGTCCAGGGGCCTCCCCAGGCTGAAAATCTCAAAGAAAAGAAAAACAACAACAACATAGGGATGTTTTAGGAATCCGTATGTACAATTTTGCTACCAGCATGAATTAGATAAGCAAAAGCCAGTCAGGTGTAACTACCTGGTGCTCAGAAAAACCTTGGCCTCAGTCAAGAAACACTGGCAAGATGACCAGGACAATATCAAAGCCATGACATTGATGAATAGCAACCGCAAAGTCATCCCAGTCCTACAGGGGGGAGAAAAATGTGCTCCTGAAGTAGACAACACAACACTTTGGGAGCAGGAACATTCTCAATAGTTACAGGATGCATAAGAATGCCCATTTTTTGCAATATGTCAGAGGAAGGAAAAACAGTCTCTAGTGTTTTGACGCTAAGAACTGCCTCGGAGGACCCCAGGAAATAAACAGAGTGAGTTACATGGTGCCTTTCAACAAATAAGAGCTTATATTAAACAAATCAGTGACATCAGCTCTCTTTGTTCCCTTGGGACAGCAGAGCCAGGATATAAGCAGAGAAAGGAGTGAACACGCCCACATCAGGTCCTCCTGCAATGTGGCATCTCAGGGGCACTCCGCGGAGAAGCGCGGGCTAGTACAAGGGTGGTTCTGTGAACTCTAAGGACTAGGCAACAGGGCAAGGGGGGCATGACCCATATGGGAACACACTGCTTCTCTTTTGGATGTTAGAGAGCTGAAGACTCCAATGATGGGATATATTTCAGAGAATTAAGAGGTTTAGCTGGGAAAGTCAGCCGAGGAATGATCCGGGTAGGTCTCAAATCTTAGATATTGCCTGAGACACAAAGAAAAATGCCAGCTTTGGGGCTCTGCGGAAATGACAGCTGAAGTCTCCAGACTCAAGATGAATTGCGTCTGGAGGCTAATGTTTGAGAGAGCCACTAATGAAGTGGAAAAAATCTCTGGGTGGATGGTCAGCACCCCACAGGGTATGCTGTAAAATTCATACTGTGATGGCCCTCGATGAGTCAGAAATGGTGTCATACAAACTCCCAGCCAGTGAATACTGTGGAAGAGTCTCTAGGAATTTGCCTAGAACAATCAGTGGGTCCCAGAAAATGACTGTCCATTTCTCTACCATATGGAAGTAGATACACTTTTGAGGCTAAAGATATTTCTAAGGAACTATAAACATTTTTTCTGAGGAGTTCTGGTTTTGCTTCAGTGAAGAAGAAAGATTAGAGCACATCTGACATCGTGAACTGTATGGTTCCTACCAGTGCCTCATGAAATACAAATCGGCAAACTATGTTTATACACTGAGTTTTTAAAAAATTTTCTTCAGATGTCTCATGAGACAGATACATATTTTCATGGGGCAGATAGTGTGACGACTCTCACTTTATTAACGTCTCCATCTTTGATTGAAAACGTTGGTGTTCTCCAAGTATTAGCTGAGATTACTTTATTCCAGAAAATGGGGACCTAGTCCCCCGCCTAGAGTTCTACATGAGGCTGCCTGGCAGTTGACAGATTTTAGAACAGTTTGCTGAAAAGAGATGTGGTTCTTTGGAGAATTTTCTTTTTCTCTTCTTGATGAGAGACAGACTTTTAAGGTTCTTTTTCTTAAATTCATGCCATTTTGAACATTTGTATGCAAGGTATGGATACAATGTTTGGAGAATCTTACAAATACGATGAGAAAGGCAAGAAAATCCACAAGATATCAACGGCATCTGTCTTAGTCTATTTGGGCTGCTATAACAGAAATATCATAAATTGAGTGACTTAAAAACAACAGAGAATTCCTCATAGTTTTGGAGACTGGGAATTCGAAGAGTAAGGCACTGGCAAATTTAGGGTCTGGTGAGAATCTGTTTCCTGGTTCATAGATGGCCATATTCTCATTGTGTCCTCACACAGCAGATAGGGTGAAGGAGCATTTGGGGTCCATTTATTTTAATTTTAATTAATTTACTTTTTAGAGAGGGGGAATGGAAAGAGTCAGAAAAAGAAGGAGACAGAGAATCTTAAGCAGGCTTCACACCCAGAACACAGCCTGACACAGGGCTTGATCTCATAATCCTGAGATCGTAATCTGAGCTGAAATCAAGACTCAGAGACTTAACTCACAGAGTCACCCGGGCAGCCCGTGGGGTCTCTTTTATAAGAGCATAATTCCTCATCACTATCCAAAGGCCCTACCTCCAAGTATCATCACATTGGGAAAAAGGTTTCAACATATAAATTTTGAGGGGGATAAAATTATCTGGTTTATAGCGCCATTACTGATGAAGAACCACTGAACCAATTTTGCATGTCAGGAAATTCTAATCTCCAAACTTTATCAAAAAAGGAAAAGTAAACCCATTTCCTTAAGCCTCTTTTCATTAGGTATTGTTATTTGCAGCTGAAAATATCTAGATAGATGATAGATAGATGTATGATAGACATATGGAATGAGCAAAGCTATCAATGAAATTTTCAAAAGCTATTTTAATGTAACCTGAGTTTTCTCAATTCTAATTAGCCCAAAGACACATATAGGATCCATTTTCTTAATAATTCATATTTTATAGTACTTGATGTTCTGCCATCATAGTAGAACTAAATCTTTACACATAACTGAATGTGCTTACATACACACAGACATTGCCCAACAACATGATTCTGACAGTCTCAAGATGGTATTATCAAGTGATTGTTAACTAAGTCCAGTGTGAATCACTCTGAGCAAAATTACAATTTAATTTGATATTCATCTCCGTTCAGGTATTCTCTGATTAGTACTATGTCCAAGGACTTCAGACCACTTGTAATATTAAAGATGCCAGATGCTTTACTGCAAGAAAATAAACAATTCCTTTTTGTAATACATGTACTTCTCTGCAAAAGACCCAAAACAGTGCTCTTATAACCCCAAAGTATCCATAAACTATTTTGTTACTGGTCTTGGGGTTTTAGGTGCCTTGAAATAGTGTAAGATACTGTGCGCTCACCAAGCTCCACTCCTCTTTGCCTTCCTTCCTAGTTATCTTCAATCCCATAAATCACTTCGTGATTATACTGTTTTACACTTTTTCAGGACAGAAACTTTTACTTATTCTTGCCACCTACAACTGTCTGTGGGAATAGAACTTGCCCTTCATACTCTAACTTTATAAGATAATGTTCTGTTCAAGCGCATATGGACCACTTGCAACATTAATTTCCATTGCCTGTCACAGCATCAACAATTTCCACAAAATCTTGCAGACTTTCTTGCTTCTAAATTAGAACAAATGCCAAACTAAGTTAACCTTGTTTCTTCAGAGTTGTGTTAATATTGTTGGCCCCCTATTCAAAAATTCAGTCCTGCAGTGCTAAAGCCCAGGTCTAATCATTCCAGGTTTCTCCACACATGCCTCACTAGCAAGTCCATCGTGAGTGAGCAGTCACTGCACAGTTTATGTTTTCTGGTGTGAGTATCATCAAATGTGTTCATATGTTTTCTTTTATTGCTTTTTTTCTTCTTCATATCGCTTTCCTAGATCTCTTGTATGTGCATCACCTAAAATACTTTTCAGAAGTGGGTAATATATAAGTAATGAGTTAAGAAATAAGAAAAATAGAAAATTTGTTGAAGAGAGAAAATTTATAATGGCAGAATCTGAATTAGAATACCTTCTGTTGTCTTTATTCTCAACTTAGTTGTCTATTATATTGGTTCTTAAACCTTCAATAGGGATTTTTTATCAACTAAAATATTATCCCGTGATACCTACTCTATGGAAGAGCTACAATTATAATTATTTTTAAATGTACCTAAAGAGAATTTTAAGACGGTCTCCAAGATTCTTCATCTGGTGTACGTCTTCTGTGGAATCATTTCTCCTTGAGTGTAGGGGTATGAATATGATGTATGGTCTCTCCTGTAATTAGGTTAACACATAGGACAAAGATGAGGGAATTTTTTTTTTTTATTTTTTTTTTATTTTTTATAAACATATATTTTTTATATACATATATTTTTATCCCCAGGTCTGTGGATGAGGGAATTTTGAAGATGTAATTAATACCTCAAATCAGCTGATTCTGTATTAATCAAATCAGGATTACTCTGTGGAGACCTGCTTTAATCTGGTAAAAATTCTTAAAAGAGGAAGTGGGCCCTTCCTGAAGACAGAGGTTCTCCTGCTGGCTTTGAAGTGTGATGTTGTGCTAGCACAGGAGGCCGTGTGATAAGGAACTGGGGAAACAGCTACCATCAGGGGGTGATGCCCAGTCAACAAGAAAGTGGAGACTTGGAGAATGCAACCTCAAGGAACCGGATTCTGCCAATAACCTGAATGAGTTTGGTAGACATCTTGCAGCCTAAACCTTAACTGCAGCCCTAAGCAAGGCACCCAGATAAGCTCTGGCAGGACGCACTCATGTATGACTCATGGTAACTGTGAGATAGGAAATACATACTGTTTTAAGTCATCAAGTGTGTGATCATTTGCCATACAAAAGCGCAAAACCAATACAGTGCCTCTCTGAAAATAACCTACACATATTTCACTCATATCACAGAATTCACTGTAGGTTCTTTGGAGAACTAGGAGAAATATATCATCCTTAAGTTTTTTTTTTTTCATATTTAAAAGCTGCTGGAATCACCACCGATTTTGTAGTATCTGCATTACTCCCTATCTCAAATTGATTTTATTATAAGCCATTTCTCTTAGAGTTTGTTGGTAATTCAGCTTTGAATAGTGCTTTCTACCAGTCTATTCATTATTGGCTGAGTGCTATTCTCAGGAACTGTGAAAGGTCTGGAAGTTTACCTTGCTTATAGCTAAAGTGCTAGTTTGCTGCGGTTTCATAGATTCTGGAAGAAAGCAGTTTCCTGAATAAGATAAAATGGACCTTATTATTCATGGCATAGCAGCAAGAAGGAGCTTCATGGTTGCATCAGTTACCCTTGACTCTCAAGTATCCTGTGTGGCTCTTGCTTAGGTGAGTCTCACAGGTGTCTGAGGTGACATCCCAGTGACTTGTGCCAGGAACTGAGAGTGCAGTTCCCTGCTTGCCAGCCTAACTCACAACATCTCAGCAAACTTTTCTAACAAACATTATGCCATGGACACTGCACCTTCACTACAAGAGCTGGATGAAGAGTGTTGGGGGAGGGGATTGCGTGTGTGTGTGTGTGTGTGTGTGTGTGTGTATTCCCCCCTCCTTGGCTGCTCTATCCCACTTCTGCATGTGATTGCTATTCCCTATTTCTACTTTTTCTTTTATTCTTTAGAATTTTCCTTATCATTGGTAGTTAGTCTCTATTACTACTTAGTATTTTCTTTGTATTAAAATTTCTTTGTTCAAATTACTGTAAGGTTTCATTCTCTCTCTCTCTCTTTTTTAAAAGACTTTATTTATTTATTTGAAACAAAGAGACAGATCACAAGCAGGCAGAGAGGCAGGCAGAGAGAGAGGGGGAAGCAGGCTCCCGGCTGAGCAGAGAGCCCAATGCGGGACTCGAACCCAAGACCCTGAAATCATGACCTGAGCCAAAGGCAGAGGCTTAACCCAATGAGCCACCCAGGTGCCCTGGTTTCATTCTCTTATGATACCTATCCCTACTCCTGATAAAAAGAAAGAATGGATTTCAGGCCTGGTTGCTAACCATTTTTAACCCAGTGAATACATAATCCCTCCAAAAATTCCATGGGCTAAACCAGAAGTCTTTAAATTGTTACTCATACACACCCTGAAATAATTTTTAAATAATAAATGACTACTCTATTTTTAATTTTTAAAAAGTTTTCACAGGAACTTTCAAGAGATATGTAATTTCATTCTGTAAATATTGTTATTTAAAAACAAAACTGTATTATTACATTTTTTTTTTTTTAAAGACAAGCGATATTTATTGAAATCAGCAAACTCAGGTGTTTGAGCCGCAGCCCATGGTCGCAGTCCTGTCCCTGTCCCCTCACCCCCACCCCGCAGCCACAGCACAGGGAACGGAAAAGGGGCAGCTGAGAGAGAGGGCCGCCGCCAGGGGCAGACGGCCTCCGTGTGTGGGGACGGTGGCCACCGCCCCAGGCCTCTCCCTATAAATCAAGTCCCTGCAGCCCCAGCTAAGGGGCGAGGCGTACTTGTGGAAGGAAGGCCAGAAGGCAGGGTCTCAGATCCCCGGCCAAGGAACAGATTGAGGGCCGAGCTCAGGGCGGAAAGAAGCCGAAGGGAAAGAGAAGAGCTATGGGGCTGCAGGGTGGCGAGGCCCCCCACTTTTGGTCCCAGGAGGAAGGAGGCCAGTTGGTCCAGTTTGGGTGGGTTTGAAGAAGGGAATGTATTAGCCAAGGCATGGAAATAACTTAAAGTGTCCACCAGTGGATGAATGGATAAAGAAAGTGTAATATATATAAAGGAATATTTCCCAGCCACAAAAAAGAAGAAATCCAGCTATTTGCAACCAAATTAAATGGATCTAAGAGACATTAGGCTAGCTGAAATAAGTCAAACAGAGAAAGACAACTACTGTATAATCTCACTTACATGTACAATCTAAACACAAAACAAAAGAGAACTCATAGATAGAAGAGAGTGGTGGTCTCCAGAGATGGGTTAGGGGTGGATGAAATGGGCAAGGAAGTCAAAAGGTACAAACTTCCAGTTGTAAGTCAGTCCTGGGGATAAAATCTATAGTATGGTGATTAGAGTTAATTATACTATATTTGAAAGTTGCTAAGAGATTATATTTTAAAATTTCTTATCAAGAAAAACATAATCTGTAACTATGTGTGGTGGTATGTTAACTAGACTTATTGTGGTGATCACAACATATACATATATTGTATCATTATGTTATATATATAAGTAATTCAATGTCACTTGCACTTCAATTACAAAATGTTATATTATATCATTTTATAGTAATAGGTAATAATAATATTATTACTGATTTTTAAATTTCATGAGGAAATCTTGAACTTACAGAAATTTTATTCTTGCTTTTGTTATTCTTGAACTTAAATTTTTATTCCAATTTGTTCATAGACTATCACCTTAATATATTTTATGGTAATATCTTTAATTTGTGATCACATAAAAGAGATCTATAATAAAATATTTGTCTGGGTTTTAAGTATAAATGTTATTTTATTACCTGAGACTATAAGCCTCGGATGTTAAAATTTCTTTTAGAAGGGATTATCATTATATATTTAAATTATATAATTTATAATTGACCAAACACTAAATATATTACCAGTTTTAACAAGTATTTTCAAACACAAGTGATAATATTTCACAGAAATATTTATCTTGGGGTGCCTGGGTGGCCCAGTGGGTTAAAGCCTTTGCCTTCAGCTCAGGTCATGATCCCAGGATCCTGGGATCAAGCCCCATATCAGGCTCTCTACTCAGTGGGGAGCCTGCTTCCCTTCCTCTCTCTCTGCCTAGTTCTCTGTCTACTTGTAATCTCTGTCTGTCAAATAAATAAATAAAATCTTAAAAAAAGGAGAGAAATATTTATCTTAATGAGATTAATCATAATCAACATCTACAAAGAAACTCCTTTTAATTATATACCTTTGATATTTTTAAAACAAAATTTCTCTCACTGCTTAAGCAAATTTTATCCCATCATATTAGAAAATTCTCCTTAAATAAAATTCAAATGTCAAAAGAAAACTTTCTGCTCCTTTTAAATTGCTAAAATATTGTCTAATGAGAAGGGCATACTAAGAATAGTTTCTTGTATGATAATTTGTGTATTCAGCATCTCTGTAGAAGAGGAAAAAAATCAAACAAAAACCAGACAACAAAAAGGAAAAGAAACAAAATGAGCCAATACACAAATGATAATTTAAGTGTCATTAAAATTTAGTTTCAAGACAGCTTCCATTTTTATCCCTGCTTTATATAATGAGTGCTATGCCGAATTCACTTAAATCATGACATTAATTTGTGGAGTTAGACAGATTCAACCAGAAAATTTTACAATTCCTCAAAGCATAAAAAAACAACAGCTCACTATTGTAGAGAAAGTTGTCATATATTCACTACATCTGTTACTGTCTACAGTGGAAATAAATTAACTTTTTATGTCTACAAATTAATTATCTAAACAAAAAAAAAAATACAGTAGTGATTTTTTTTCTAATATTGTCAAGAAGCACCAGAATTCATGACACAAAAATACTAATGAACCATACATTAATATTAATGTACTCCTTTGGGAAGGGAGGGAGATAACAGAAATCTGAAAAACTCCATCCTAAGTCCATACAAAAGGAACAGACCACTTCTGTAATGCATACAATATACAAATGAAAAGATATTTTGAGTATTTTATATTTTATCTTTCTTCTCATAAGTGTAGGGTTCCTTTTTGCTGAAAAAACAATTAATCACATGGTGAAAATTCATCTTATTGTTTTAGTTCAAGGAACTGTGAATTCTATACTTCCTTGATTTTATCTAATAAGAAAGTAGAAAGGTTGGCTTGCCTCACAAATTTTATTGAACACAAGATAAAGCTAAGATTTGCACCAATTAGGAGATCATATCTACCCATATTCATACAGGGCTAATGAAGAGATGAAATGTGGATTTACAGTCTTTTAAATCACTAATATGAAACATTAGCAGAACTAACTTTAAATCCATAATCAGGATTGTATTAAATGGGATATATATTTCATCCAAAAACGTTCATCCAATAACGTAGTAACCAAATCAAATTCCTTCAAAACGCATTATTTTACATCAACTTATATGTAGGTAGAACCAGCCAAATGAAAGGTGGCAACCAGAAAAGCAAAAGAAGATAAAGTAAATAAAGAACAATGTTCTAATCTGGCAAATTATTTTCATAAAAGAAAGATACAGGAGATTAAATGACTTGCCCAGTGGTTCAGACCTATCTAAATTAGACCTAGTTTAGGACTCTAAATTCTCAGCAACAACTTGAAGCATTTAAAAAAAAATTCTGGTACATTAAAAAAAGAATATAGCACAAATATTTGAGATAAAAATGTTTAAAATTATCCATGACTTTCCAGTATAGGGCCAAAACCCCCTTGCCCTGCCTTACAGGAACTAATTTTGAAATTTTCAGGAATTTTGGGAGACAGTTTTTATATACACAGTCATTATGATCCCCAAGCCAAACAAAGATCCCACCAAAAAGGAGAATTACAGGACAAAATTCCTGATGTACATGGATGCAAAAGTTCTCACCAAAATACTAGCCAATAGGATCCAACAGTACATTTAAAGGATTATTCACCATGACCAAGTGGGATTTATTCTTGGGCTGCAAGGTGGTTCAACATCCGGAAATCAATCAATGTGATAGAATACATTAATAAAAGAAAGAAAAAAGAACCCTATGATACTCTCAATAGATGCTGAAAAAGCATTTGACAAAATACAGCATCCTTTCTTGATTAAAACTCTCCACACTATAGGGAAAGAGGTAATATGACTCAATATCATAAAAGCCATATATGAGAAGCCCACAGTGAATATCATTTTCAGTGGGGGAAAAAACACGCATTTTTCCCCTAAGGTCAGGAACATAGTAGGGATGTCCATTATTACCACTGCTGTTCAACATAGTACTAGAAGTCTTAGCCTCAGCAATCAGACAACAAAAAGAAATAAAAGCCATGCAAACTGGCAAAGAAGTCAAATTCTCACTCTTTGCAGATGACATGACACTTTATCTGAGTAACCCAAAAGACTCCACCCCAAAATTGCTAGAACTCATGCAAGGATTCAGCAAAGCAGTAGGATCAATGCACAGAAATCAGTTGCATTTCTATACACTAACAATGAAACAGGCGAAAGAGAAATTAAGGAGTAGATCCCATTTACAATTGCACCAAAACCATAAGAAACCTAGGAATTAACCTAACCAAAAGAGAAAGGATATGTATCCAGAAAACTATAGAGAACTCATGAAAGAAGTTGAGGAAGATACAACAAAATGGAAAATTTTTCCATGTTCATGGGTTGGAAGAACAATTATTGTTAAAATGTCTGCGCTACCTCGAGCAATCTATACAGTGCAATCCTTACCAAAATACCATCAACTTTTTTTTCACAGAGCTGGAACAAGTAGTCCTAAAATTTGTATGGAATGATAAAAGACCCTGAATAGCCAAAGGGATGTTGAGAAAGAAAGCCAAAGCTGGTGGCTCACAATTCCAGACCTTAAGCTCTATTACAAAGCTATAATCATCAAGACAGTATGATACTGGCACAAAAACAGACACATAGATCAATGGAACAGAAAAGAATCCAGAAATGGACCCCTGACTCTATGGTCAACTAATCCTCAAAAAGCAGGAAAGAATGTCCAATGGTGGGGGGGTGGGAGGAGACAGTCTCTTCAACAAATGGTGTTGGGAGAACTGGACAGCCACATGCAGAAGAATGAAACTGGACCATTTCCTTACACCATACACAAAAATAGACACAAAATGGATGAATTACCTAAATGTGAGATAGGAATCCATCCAAATCCTTGAGGAGAAGGATGCCTGGGTGTCTCAGTCAGTTAGGCATCTACCTTCAACTCAGGTTATGATCCCAGAGTGATGGGATTGGGTCCATATCAGTCTCCTTGCTCAGTGGGGAGCTTGCTTCTCCCTCTGCTTGTGCGCGCGCGCTCACGTGCTCTCTCTCTCTCTCTGATAAATAAATAAATAAAATCTTTTTTTTTTTTTTTTTAAGATTTTGTTCATTCGGGGGCACCTGGGTGGCTCAGTGGGTTAAGCCTCTGCCTTCAGCTCAGGTCATGATCTCTGGGTCCTGAGAATCGAGCCCCACATCCAGTTCTCTGCTCAGTGGGGAGCCTGCTTCCCCCCTCCCCTGCCTACTTGTGATCTCTGTCAAATAAACAAAATCTTAAAAAAAAAAAGTTCCGACATGCATCTTCATCTTCTCACTTTCTCACTTTCTTCTTACTCTTTAGTATAAAGAAAAATATCAGCTAACATGTGTGTTAGAACTACACTCATTCATCAGTTACAACCACAATCAGGCTACAAATTTAAGTCTGGAAAAAAAAAAAAAAACAAGCAAAGCATTTCGTAAGAACAAATTGGCTGTATTTAATTTAAACCGTTAAAAAGCATTATATATTGTATTTTTTTTAAAACTGTGTGCTACACAGGTTTTAAATCTGTAAAGTTAATACATAACTTTTGTACATATATTTATGCATGCATTCTTCCAATGATAGTTACTCCCATTTAGCAGCTTAACATTTTCTGTATTTAGATCTATCTACCTATCTATCTCCTTAAAGTGGGAATTGAGAAACCAATCTTTATATTCCAAAACAGTGCTTAAAGCCTCCTCAAATCATTTTAATTACAGCACATATTTTTATTTTCTTTTATCTTCTTAATGTTATAAATGATATTTATCACTAAAAACGTGTAAGTTGTTATAATGCATTCCATTTCCTTTAGTAAAAGAAAGGAAAAAAAAAAAAAAACCTCTCCGTCAATCTGTTAATCTCCGACCTCTGAGTTACAGCCTACCGACTTCATCAATCTACTGGATGTCTGCATGACTTTCTTTAGTGTTTTCCTGCCACTTCTCTCTCCACCGCTTCAGATTTTTTCTTCATTAACATCATAATTTTCTGTCAAAACCATAATATGATTGTGTAAATCCTCCCGTCTCCGTTTTAAAATAATGATGTGCCTTACTAGATTAAAAGAAGGAAATAAAACCAACAAAAATAATTTTAACAATTTAATTGGCACATTTTTTCTGTAAGGGGCAGGTGGTCAACATTGTAAGTCTCGCAAGTCATATAAGCTAACGTCACAACCACTCAACTCTGCTGCTGTGGCGTGACAGTAGTCATAGACAATACATAAAAGTATGAGTGTGGCTATGTTAAAATACAGTTTTATTTACAAAAAGAAGCAGTGGGCCAGATTTGCCCTAAGGTCATAGTTTTCTGACCCAGGTACTAGACCATCGTCACCTGGTCCCCGCATGGTTAACCCGCTTTATATCACATCAATCCTTTCTGAGCCTTTAAGTGTAGGAAATAGTTAAATTTAAGCCTGTTGTTTCTTAAAACTGCCACATACTTTTCCATTTTGTTATTCTATATTATTCCTTTTCCTTTATTCATCTCTGTTCTTCTACCTCTTTACTTTACGGTCATTTCTGGAGGGTTATTACTGAGTAAGAAATAAAAATCTGAAGTCCCCGTATATTGTACCAACTGGTCTCAGACTCCTCACTGAAACTAACAGAACTATGTCCTAAACTCATACTGCCAGATTGGCTCTAGAGGATAATATCTTTTTGAGAGTCACAAGCTTAGGGAAATAGTACATTACAGCAAGTCTGAAATTCTGAAAATTTGGGTTGTAGATGATCATAGGTTTCATTGTCTAGTTGGAGAGTTGCAATTTACTCCTATCCCAGAATGCTGACAACTGTATGCGGGATTACCAAACGTTATCCAACTGGAGGGCATCATGTGCAGATCCATACTTGATGTCATTGGAAAATTAAAAAAAAAAATAAGGGATAGAAAAATAGCCATATTTTAATTAATTTAATCCAGCTGATAAGAAGAATTTGAAGGAAAATAACCAAAAACTAGATGTTTCCCCGCAGTAGTATATCAAAGGAGGGGAAAGAAAGAACAGAATTTATATAGCAGAGTCAGTAAATTTTTCCTGGTTAATGTGAAAATAAGAAAAAAGGACTCACTTGATATATAATATATAGAAATGAAATTAAGTAATAAATAATTTAAAGCAGTTATTTTTATATGATGTAGATTGTGAACCAAATGAATGGATCGGTTCAAGAAAACCCAGCATTTGTGTGCCTGATAAAATATAATGGGCCTTAACAAAACATCTGGCAAACATCAGATTGAAATGAATTGTCCACTTTCAGGGTCAGCAAATCTAGATTTGGTCAACCTATCATAATAAAAGATCTTCAGTTAGGAGCCCTCTAAAGAGTGGCCCAAGATTTTTAAGATTTTTAAATAGGTCCACAGATCAAGCATAGGTTTTTAATGTGACACATCTCCATCAATACTGAGAAAAAGAATAACAAGAGAAGAAACATCTTAGCAAAAGTTACCAGACATACCTTCATAAAATTTGAGTTTTAAGTGAAAGACCCAGCACCATTCAGGACCTTTTTTTCCCCCTTGCTTCTAGTGGGCATTGCTGTCTAAGCATCCTTTTCAAGCAGAAAACAAAAGGAACAGAAATCACACTAATACAACCAAAAAAGAAAATTTACCTGTAAGGAATTGTGAATATGTAAGTAATGATGAATAATGCTGAATTCTTATACTTTAGGGCTATAAACTGGTAAGAGGTAGTTGAGATTTCAAGATTTCAGTAGGTGTTATGCTAAGATGTTGGCATTGTTAGAAAAAGTTGATTTCATATCACATCTGTTTATCTTGAAAACCTTTTGGAAACAACTTCAAAAATATGTGCTAGCGTCAGAGTTTGGTGTTGAATTGAATCAATGTTGCACAGCTGTACTGATAGATTAAGGCTAACACCAGCGTGCTCAAAATTTGTACACACACTCAGGTTTTTATGAAAATTAATTCCTAAAGTTGCTGTGTTTATCAACTTCCTGGCACAATGTCAACTGAGGACCCAGCTTAGTTCTTAGAGCATGAAGTGCTAATTACGTCTTTTCCCCAACTTCAACAAAGGTGAAAAATATTGGCAGTTACCAACAGTTTTGCAAAATTTGATGTCTTAATGCAGCTTCACATATTTTAGAGTATTAGGCTAAAACTTCACATTGTTAATTTTTTATATTCCTATTGTGAGTTTGAAGGCATGACAGAGAAAACTTTTGAATAAAAACATTTATCACTGTAAATGATGCCAGATTAAAAGATGCATGATTTCAAAATTGTTTATAATTATCTCCTACCTAAATGGCCACATTTCTCATAGAGGCACTAGTTGCAAAATAAGTAAAAATATTGACACTATCATTAAAAACACAATAAAATGTTTAAATTTTAAGAACCTTAGAACTTCAGAGCCTTTAGAAGCAACAGAAAAAACATTCTTACTCTTTCTATTAGCTTCCCAGGACTACCATAACAAAGTTCCACAAACTAGGTGGCTAAGAAATTTGTCTCATAGTTCTGGAAGCTAGAAGTTTGAAAACAAGGAGCAGAAAGACCATACGTCCTCCAAAATCTACAGGGAAATCCTTCCTGGCTTCGGGTGGTTTCCCAGCAGTCTTTAGCATTTCTTGGATTATGAAGCATCACTGCAATTCACTGTCTTTACATGGCCTATTCCCTGTGTTTCTATCCACATGAGGCATTCTTTTCAGAATAACAATGGTCATAAAGATTAAGGTCCCCAACACAGCACAACCCATCTATGACCTCATCGTAACTGCATCTGTAACAGACCCATTTCCAAATAAGGTCACATTCTGAGGTGTTAGGGGTTAATGCTTCAATATATAATTTCTGGTGGGGGCTATGGACACAGTTCAACCTATAACACCCTCCCATGGTAAAAAGAAGAAAAGATAGAAAAAGGGAAGCAGACATGAAGACGCAAGAAAAGAAGGAGGCATTGGTTCATAACCTCCTCAGGACTTCTTTGGTGTAATCTGAAACCCCCAGACACAGAGGGTTGAGAGAGACCAGAGAAAGAGGTGGGCCACTCCAGGTTGGCAGGTGGCAGTTTCAATAAACAAATGGAACTTACGTGTGATGCTTGCCTTGGGCAGCAGGTAGATCCTGACATCTATCTGCTCACCCATCTCAAGAGTCTGTATAGAGGCCTTAACTATGTTCAGTCATGTACCCCACGTACAGACGTTCTCAACACCACAGCCTTAACTCCAGGCTGTGTTACTGGAGTGATCTCCAGGAGCAAGAAGACTAGTGGAATCCACATTTCAAGGATAGAAAGAGGAAGTGAGGGGCCCCTGAGTGCTGGACCCAAGTCACAGGTCAAGGGGCAGTCACGTCTTTCTGATGACCTTCCCCAACTGGAACAAGGGAGGGAAAGGAAAGGAGGAAGAGAAGAACAAGAGACCATCATAATTCAAACCACAAATGGCAAATTTTAGTCGCCATGTAGAGTGATATATGCACTGATTCCAGAAAGGACAGATAGCTAGCTACCTACACACACACACACACACACACACACACACACACACACAGATTTAAACCTGTGTTATTGAACTACAATATATAAATATCTCCAAAGAAGGAAAAATTAGCATTCCTTTATTGTTAGAGATGTATCGGCAAATGAGAGACACACAATCTGAGCCGTTCCTCATACTGAAGATCAGCAGATAAACAGAATAAAAATCATTGTAAATATGCTGTTTGGCAGCAGTCAGTCAGGAAAAATGCAAGGCCACAGAGGAGAGATGGAAAAAATAATTGGTAAACAACCACAGAAATACTCCACCACACATTGGGCTTTCCTGTGAATTCGGCAGACCTGGTCATATTTAGAGGAGATAACAGATCTGTGACCTAAGACAGGACTTAGCCCAGAAGGCACACTGGATATCATAACAATGTTTTCCCCAACACTCTATGAAAAGCAACCAGAACAAGGTAAGTTTCCTTTCCTGAACCACACTTTGACCCCACATTTTTTAAATAACTAGACTGAATTAAGGTAATTCCATTAAAAACTTAGTAATTCTAAAGAGAAAGTTTTGTGTGACAGTACAAAATTAGTTAAGGAAACAAAATTCTCTAATAATTGCTTAGGGAGAGAAAAGGACAATGTGCTTCTTTATGAGCCCAGTGAGACTCAGGAAATCTGATGTTTTTAAATAAAACAACAAAATCACAAAATAACAGTAGTAGCTAACTCTACATGCCAAAAAATGATCTTAGCTTACTCTTTAACCCTATGAAGCCAGTGTGATTCTATCTGAATTTACAGATGAGGAAACCAAGAAGCAGAGAATGTGAGTAATGTGTGCAGTCACACATCTAACAGGTGGGAGATCCAAGATTCAAATTTGGACAATGTAGGTCTACAGTCTGTTGTCTGCACCATTAGGTGATTCTGTCTTTATGGATACCAAAATCAACTTAAAGTCATTTAAGAAAGAAACAGAATTGAAAAAATAAAGTTAATAATGAATACTACTTTAAAAGCAGCACACAGAACTTAAATACAACTTTGAATAAAAAAATATTAAAAAAAAAAAAAAAAAGGCTGCACAAAGCAGTGCCTTCCTTTGTTACAGATTGTGGCCAGTATTCGCTATTTCATTCTGGGTATCTTCAGAATAAAATATCTGTAAATCATACTCTTCAGTTCTAATATTGGATTATTCTTATAACCTTAAAGCTTTGCCATGTTTTAAAAAGTTATTAATACAGGGGTTCCTGGGTGGCTCAGTCAGTTAAGTACCAGACTCTTGATTTTGGTTCAGGTCATGATCTCAGGGTCTTGAGATGGAGCCCCGCCTCCTACTTCATACTTCCAGCTGGGCGTGGAGCCTGCTTAAGATTCTCTGTCTTGGGGCGCCTGGGTGGCTTGGTTGTTAAGGGTCTGCCTTCAGCTCGGGTCATGATTCCAGGGTCCTGGGATCGAGCTTCACATCGGGCTCTCTGCTCGGCAGGAAGCCTGCTTCTCCCTCTCCCTCTGCTGCTCCCCTGCTTGTGTTCCCTTTCTCGCTGTGTCTCTCTCTGTCAGATAAATAAATAAAATCTTGGAAAAAAAAAAACAAACGATTCTCTGTCTCCCTCTCCCTCTATCCTTCTCCTTCCCTCTCAAAAAAGAAAGTAACTAATACAAAGTACAATGAGGAAGGGCATTGTAGGTGGACAGCCATGTTGTGATGTTGTGCACAGTCTTCCTCATGAAAAGGAAACTCTCACTGAGGAGAGTCCCTCTCTCTTAAACTTCCGAATGCAGAGAAGAGGCAAAGGCATCACTAAATTCTAGAGAGTCAGCAGCATCTCATTTCCTGAGTTGCTCTCCTGGGATACAGGTCAGTTGAGATGATTACTTAGGTAGATTCCACACTGCCCTCCGGAGAGCGTTTTCCTGGACTCTTCCATGTCACATGTCTATCTTCGTCACGGATGTGTCTCGTTGTCGTGCTGTCATAGTTGTTGACTTCTTTCTCAGACTGGTGGCAACATAACCGGCAATTCCAGTCTTCATATTTGATCAACTACCATCTCTTCCTGTAGCTGGATTAGGAGGAAAAACACTTTTTCTACAGAAGACTCCAAAAAGAATTATTTTCTTCATATAATATAACAAAATTGGCTTCTAAGTATCTTCCTGAACCAGTTGCTGTAGAGGGATTACTAGTCACTGTGGCTGAAAAAGATGTTTTAAAAGTTATTTCCTGACACCTTAAGACTGAATTGTATTCTTAATGTTTAACATTATATACACAACAGACATACCTACACCAAGATAAAACAGTATATACAGTTAGGGTTAGGGTTAGTTAACTGTTAACTGTTAGTTAACAGTTAGTTAACTTAACTAGCTGTTAACTAACTAGCTAGTTACTAGCTGTTAAGTTGCAGTCATTATATTTGTAGCAGTCTTCAGTGCAGTAGCTGGTTGTACAGCCATAGCTGATCCTTCTAACTTCTCTTCCATTGCCCATTCCATGCTTTCTCTGCCTTCAGCCAGGACCTCAGCTGTTTGAGGTTCTTTATTTAATGAATTGACAGTAATTAATCTACTACCTCTCAAATAATGCATCCATTCATCTTTGCCCTGATTTGTTCAACTGGAGCTGGATCCTGTAAACATTCCATCTTCGTCAGTTGGCAGAATGGCCAGCTCATAGACTTCATTAGTGGTGGGTGCGGTGGGAGCACCGCAGTATGATTGGTGGTGGGTGTGGTGGGAGCACCACAGTGTGGAGGTCTTCTCTTCCTCGTTGCAGGGAGCTCTCTCTTGCTTGCTCTTGTGACACATGGCATCCCGTGGTTCCTGCAACATACGGTATTGTTCGTTTCCCAGCCAGTGTCTATCATGACCTTGAAAGTGGTTCCTCAGTGAGTTCTGCAGGTACCCTTGATGGCTTCCCACTGAGTTTTAGAGGCATGCGAATGGGATAGATTCCTGTGAGTTTTGGCAGAACCTCTGTGACAGCTTTCCAACAAAGTCTCAGCAAAATATCAAGGGCCAGTTTCTTAGTAAGTTCTCTCTGCCTGCAGCAGGGTATTTCCTCTTTGCCAAGCTCAACTTACACGATCTCAATAGATTTTTCCACGGTTTCATGGACCACAGCCATACTTCAATGAGTTCTGAATTTCAATCACGGAGGGGCTCTCCTACAAATTTGTTTCTTCCTTTTGTACTCTGCCTTAGTCTCAGAATAATGACTGCTCTCTGTATCTGCTATTTCTGCATTCCCAGGAGGTCTTTTAGGCCCTTAGCAGTTAATCCCTACTCAGAATTACCATTTAATATTTACATTAAATCTTCCTTATTTAAACGATTGCATGATTTCTGTTTACTGACTGTACCTTGACTGGTATGGAACTTCTATCAGGAATGGTCCAAGGAAATACGTGTGCAAAGATGAAATACTGGGATTGGTCAGTTGTGTTGTTAATCTTAAGTGCAATACCAAGTTCTTTGTAAATGGGAACTGGAACAGTAATAATTCATGGCATGCAGTAGCATCACAATTAATCAATCTATTACCTATGTTTGATTCTGATGAATTGCCTACTGAAGCAACTATCTTGGGATCTAAAGCAACTGCTGCATTTGACTATTATGATAGTGAGGTGACAACAGTGTCTATGGTGTGAAAGGGACCCCTTGAGTGCACTGGGCTCTTACAAATAAAACTTTAAAAATGACAAGCTCAGTTAATTGAACTCTCAGCTCAAGAAGTGATCTGAGAACTGGGGAGTTCTGTGACAACCTTAAAAGAATCACCTATTACTTATTTTTTTTTTGTACCCACAGGGCTGACGTTAAAATGAAATGGAAATTTAAGTTGAGTGATTTGAAGTCAGATTCTCATAATGTTTCTTATTTCAAAATTAGGACACTAAATGGGAAAGAATGTGATCCTAAAACTTTTTGGACCTAATGAAACTATTTGGACCTAAATGAAGCTAAAAGTTTCATATTCCCCAAATACTACGAGCCTTCATTGCTAGTAGAAATAGGTTGCCCTCCCACATCCAAGAATAGTAACCTACATCTTTTGGAAATCCTTGTGATATCACAACCTGGAATAGATACTTTGTAGGAGTAAGGCCATCTTCCTCTAGAACCACCACAACTACCCCTTGTTGCCACTAAACTTTTAGCTGGGTTAAGTCTCAGGCTGTGCCTAGGGGTCAGGTATACACCATGACCTGGAAGGAAATAGCCTATACATTAAAAGAATTGCAAGATGTGTATGCATACGTGTGTGTGTGTATATATATATAATATATATTTCACAAAATACATCATTTTATATGTATCATATATATGTATACATATATATGATGTATAATATATAAGATATATATATCATAAAATATATATAATATATATATACACAGACATATGCATAAACTTCTTGCAATTCTTATGTTTTTATATATATATATACACAAATGTATACATATATGTATATGCATGTATATGTATATACTTTTATATTTATATTCATTACACACAAAAGGAATGTAATGTACAAATATCATTAGAAACACTGGGAATATATGGGAGAGTAGATTCAGAGACTATTAGTGCAAAAAAGTATATGTATATTTAATATATAATTATAATTAATCATATGATTAATAAAATCAATACACATTATATAATTAATAAAATTAATTATATTAATATATTAACATACTAATAAAATTAATACATATTAACATATTATATAATTAATAAAAGTGATAGATATGTATCACTAGATCCAGTCTATTTTATTAATTTGGGTACACTTCCTATGGAACACTGATTTAACATGTTAATTTGGACAACTGAAATTGCTTTTAACAGCTCCCCCGATCTAAAGACTGAAACATGAACTCAGTGGAGACCCATGCTTAATGAGTCAATACGTCACAACTTTCCCAGCATGATATGGAAGAAGGAACCCAAATGTTTCAAGATCATGACTGTTGTAACGCATTCATCACATGCCACCTATGCATCTATTTCTAAACTACCTCCTCCTAAAAGATTAACTTCATTAAGGTGTTGAGAAATACATTACTGAGGGGATTCCTGCGTCCTTGAAACAGTTTATGGGTTTCTTTCTTTGATAGGCCAAATATGGCTGTGGGGGATACGGCTGCTCTCATTGAGACAGGTGCTCTGACATCTAGGAGGATGACACAATCATAGAAGAGCAAAGCTGCAATAGATCACTGCCAAAGATAAGATGAGAGCAGCACCGAAAGAGGAAGCAGAGATGTAATGATGATGAGAATGTCCTGGCCGACAGAGATATTTGCTGATGGCTCCTTGATCACGGTGAGCCTAGGAATTTAATAGATGGGAAACTTGCTCCACGTAGCAGAATGATTGCTTGCTCCATGTCTCTCTCTCTCTCTCTCTCTCTCACACACACACACACACACACACAATCTCAGGGGACGAAGACTAAAGCCCTACTAAAGTCACCACAGCAGACAATCATCCGTATTGGCTCCCCAAGCTAAGTGCCAAAGGCTTGATGGAAGCAACTAGAGTCTGCCTGCCTACCAAGAGAATAATGTCACATTCCCATTAAACTCACCAGTTTGGCCCACTCGTACGCTGATGATCTTAGATAACTGACTGGGGACAACCACGAATGTAACCAGATGATGAATTCGGTTGCAGCTGTTTCCCTATATGGAGTATATTTACTGGAGCAAATCAGCGTGGCCCCTGTTATTTGAATGATTTGATCTAGCTCATGTATTTTTCACCACAAGCATTTCAAAGGACCACCAGAAGCAGTTGCCTTTATCCACCTGAGCCAACATTATGGCTTAACCCACATGAACCATTTCCCAGTGAAACTCCTAAGTGTCCTAATGGGTGGGTTCCTGGAAAGCTCAGAGGGCAGCTTCCAGCCAGTGTCAGTGACTCCACTGCCAGCAGCTTTCCCCAGCGTGTCTCAGGGTCACAAACGTGTAGCCACCCTGCTTGCCAGTGTAGCCTGTTCCCTATATTTGTCATTTCTCTCTTGGTTGGCATTTTTTACCCCTTAGTACTTAATCCCTTTTTATTAATTAATAGTGATTTCTGTTACATGGTCAAATAACTAGGTTGTTGTTTTTTTCCTTTTTTTGTTTTTTTCTTGTCACTGACGTCGGACAGAGACAGTATTTAAGTTCTGCTTCTTGGTCTTTGCTGCCCTGGGATTGCATCCATCAGGGAGCCCGTCTCCATGGCATCCCCTTAATTACAACAGGCCTACACGGGAAAGCCAGGGAGAACTGCTCGAGGAGGCTGCCACTAATGTATCTCTCCATGTTTATTGGAAAGAATGGCCTCTAGGACCTCCAGGCGTTTTTAGTAGGTGGGGTGGGTATGTAGGTTACACATAAAAAACCTGTTCTAATTGGTTCCTTTTGCTACATTATGCCAGGGAAGTTCATATACTGCAACCTTGTCAGTTTAGGCCAGGGTTGATTATACGGTTGAATGAACCAAACAAAGTTAAGGAGCCCTTCCAGTTGTATAACCTAGCACATTAAATCTGGAATCTCTGATAAATGTACCTAAATTTAGGTGAGCCTTCCTTTTGTACGGCCCTTCCTCTTTGGTTTAATACCCTTACATTCCACCCCTAATTATATTTTTCTGATTTGGGGGGGTATAATTTATAAAAATATTAAAATACTTTCGATGAGTAAGTGATTTCCTCCTGGTTAGACTCTGTACTTACCCCCCCGGAGGGTAGGAAACTCACTCCCTAGTTACTGGCCCGGTGTAAATAAAAGGTGTGTGGATGTGTCTAGAAGATAATTTCAAGCACAGAAAGGATAGCCTCCTCAGACATTGGATGACAAACTGTCAGATTACACGATTATTAGCTGTGTCTGAATCCAGCCAGATATATCTGAGCCTTGGTTCAGGCTTTTACTACTTCCTACCAATGCTTTAACCTTCTTACCTGAGAGTGGTGATGATGGCGTGAAAATTTATATTGTGATTATGTAACCTACACCATTTAATTCTGTGTTTGATATTCAGCACTACTGACCTTGCAGCTATAAGAAATAAACAAGTTTTAATGGTTGTCTTAGACATTTTCTTATTATTTGACTATCACAGAAATGAGAATTTAAAGACACAAGCTTGTCACCTTCCTTTAAGCACTACACTGTACTCAGAAGAATCCATTCTATACAACAGTTTTTGTAACTGTAATTACCATCCAAATGGCCAACTTCAGTGGCAACTTGTCTCCCAAAACACTTACTTCAATAGACATATTTTTCATAATCAACCACAGGTGATAATATGATTAATTAAAATGCCAGTGATAAAAATGGACTGCTGGCATCCATTTCCCATTGTTGAAGAGATCAGTACAACATTCAGCTCAAGGACATGGCAAAATTGTAACCAAATCCCAACCTGGAGAGTCTATTTCCTGGAACTCCTTCTGTAACTCCTTAATTTCAGTATCATTCAAGGCCTAATCAGGAGACATAAAACGATCCTCTTGAACAGGGCAATTTTTTATAAGAAACTGTTAACTAGACATAAAATTGTTAATGAAATAACTGAAAAGTCAATGAGAGAACACTCAAGTATCAGAGAGGTAGCAATTGGAGAAAGCAGCTGTCATACTTAGAACTAGAGGAATAAACACAAGAGGAGGGAATCATTGAAATTTGGAAACAGGTAAAGGAGACTCTTTGGACCTGAAAACTAAGAAAATGTGCTCATGGCTATGACTGATGTGTCTTGGATCCAAAGCTAGGGCTTGTGGAGCTGAACCCAGGGAACTTTCTGGGTAGAGAGGAGGAGTCTCAACCACTGTTTTTGGCACCCCTGGATGGAGAGGGATTTGCAAAGAGACTGGTCTATAATGGAAAAACTGAAACCGAATTCAGCCATCCCTCCAGGAAGAAACTGCCTTTGCTGGGCATGAGAACAGACAGAAAGTACACGGGCTGACCCCAAGAAGCATGGGGACGGGAGGAAGCCCTTCTTCCTTCCTAAGCATTGGTAGGAAGTAGTAAAAACCTGAACCATAGATAAGCACTACTGTTAATACATTCATTTCTTTGTTCTCATCTATTACCCAATGTGATATAATTTGAAATAGTACCTATTATCAATCTTTTGGTATCAATTATACATTTTTCAAGCAGTGTTTGTAAGAAATTATAGGAACTAAATTAGTCTAGCATATTTTCAGTGCTTGACCACAAATTCTACAAATTAAATTTTTTCCTACAAGACATACAATGAATTTGATATAAAAATGGGTAGGTAATTTAAAGTGAAATATACAATTTTATTTTTTTTAAATTTTTATTTAGTTATTTGAGAAAGAGCATGAGTGGGGCAAGGGGCAGAGTGAGAAGCAGACTCCCCTATGAGCAGGGAGTGGGGCTGAGGACGTGGGGCTCAATCACAGGATCCCAGGATCATGAACTGAGCTGAAGGCAGACGCTTAACCAACTGAGCCTCTAAGGCACCCTATAGTTTTAATTTAAAAGGAAGAATTAGTCACACATCTAACTATATTTTTGGTCAGTGAGAAAGAAACTTGAATAAGGTGCTTTGAAACATCATCCCAAAGTTATTAGGGGATATGAAAATTTGTTTCCTGATCTCCAAATGAAATACAGGTGAAGGACAAGATCAAGAAAAAAGAGATAATGAATATATTCTTGCCCTCATAAAAATATTAAACATTAATTCAATGGCCTAATTGTTCAAGAGAAATTTTAAATTCACTAATTTTTCAAAAGAAGTAAGAAGAATATATAAGATAGTGCTAAAGTCAGATCAATATGACCAACTACTATAATTTTGCCTTACTTTCATCATGGCTTAGGCTGCATTTTATATTATCAATTTAATTGCAAATAAATAGAAAAGCACACTGAAATTTTAGAGTACATTTCGAAGCTAAGGAGGTTGTTTCCAAAGTCAGACTATCCCTTTTCATAAAAACTTTAATGAATATATTGGCAATAAAACCACTGCTGCAGAGTTCAAAATTATCTGTGACAGTTTCAGAAAATGGTTGCTCTACTTTTTTATTTAATTCATAATACTGATAAGAAGTGTGATTTAATATATTATTGCAAGTTTGGGAAGGGATGTAATAGTTTGATTCTTATGAAATTCATTTTATGAAGCTAGGTATTTTTATCACATTAATGAAATCATTAATTATGTATTTCTAGAGAAAGAAGATAGGGAGGTATGTAACATGGACTATCACCTCAGTAGCAAATGTCTAAGTTGGGGCACCAACCTTGATTTAACTTCCTTTGTCTGGAACTTCCATTTCCCAACAATAAAGGTCAGGGATGAGAATAGGGTTAAAGAATTAGAAAACCAATGACATATTTTAAATGTGAATAAAGATATTTTTCCAGTTTGAAGTGTATAATGAACTACACAGTATGTTTCCTGATTTTTAAAACTATCTTACGGAATACAAAGACAGGACTATTTATGTCAAATCATATGTTTTATCATTTGTTTTATATAGTAGATAAATCAAAGACAAGGTTAGAAGCAGGCATCTAGCAGTTAAATTATATTTTATCTCTAACGAACATAGTCCTAGGCTTCCACGTGTATAAGAATCATTTCTGGTCCAAATTACTCTACCATTTTTAATAAAATAAGGCTTAGAGGGGTAAGATGGCATAATTGCAGTCACATGACTACATACTAAAACAAAAAGATGATAAAAACATAAATTTTCATTCCAGTGCATTTAAGAATTATTCTGTGTTAAATACTGTTTTATTTGTAGCAGGGTTACAGAAGAAAAAAAAAAAAAAAGAATTGACTCTCCTACTTCAGCTTTTACTTTTTCAAGGATAGTAAAATATGAAATAAATGCATACATGCATAATAAAATTTTAAAAAATTAAAATAAAACAAAAGGCAACCAACCAAGCAGTAGGAGAAGTGAAGTTAAGTTAGTGCACAGAATCGGTAGTTATCTGAAACTACAGAATTGGGTAGAGTTAGGGGAGGATACGTGGAATGGTATCCTGAAGTAGATCACCCTCAGCACTACTGAATGAATGAGAAGAATGTATTATCACAGAAAACGACGAAAATTAATTTCAAGGAGACAAAAGTTGTTCAAAGTTATGAAGGCAAGTGGATGCTGCATTTGGATTTTACTCATATTACACAACATCAGGGGTCTTTTGTCTGATTTATTCATTGATGTGTCTCAGAATTTGAAATAGTCTCTGGCACATATTAGGTGTCCAGTAAATATTTGTTGATTGAATAAATAATCCAGAAATAGGAAACATAAGCAAGTTGAACAAAGAAGAGATACTTCTGGAATGATGACACTTTTATAATTTATTAGGAAAACAATGAGACATCACAGAAGAAACTGAAAAAATAGAAATGGTAAGCTGAGGTTGGTATTTTAGGACATTTGCTTTAACAGCTAGATGAAACATAGAATCAACAGTTGACGTGAAATGAAAAATAAATAAATAATAAAATAAAAATAAAGAGATACCAATTAGGATTCTATTGTAATATTAAAGAATGGGATTGATAGTGGCAGGAGAACTGGAGATTAGTGCAAAATATGACAACGTACTCATGAAACAGAGACTAAGGGTTTTGTGACTAAGGCTATGAAGTGAGCTAGCAGGGAGGCAGGCTGCTTTGTGGGCTTCAGAAAGTAATAAGTGTTTTGAGAAAGGTAATTAGTGTTTTCATTTAATTAAATGAATATTAGATGAGGAATCATGGTTTTGGTAGAAAAATGGTTTAGTACACCTGGACTCGCTAAATTTGAGAGACCCTTTGTATACCTACATGAGAATGTCCTTGAGGTCGCTGCATATAATGATCTCTATCTCAAGAAAGATAACACATTGGATATTTTAGATTTGATGATATTAGTATATGATGCTGAAAACATGAAAATGAATGATGTAGGGCTGTTACAACTGCCATTCCACTCTCCCAGCATTTCTGCTTCCTCCTTGATAGGGAACACTTCTGCATACAATTCAAATTGTCAGCACACATTCCTCCCTAGCTCTTTACTATTCAGAAATGCAGACCTCCATTAGTCCATGCTTAGTGTTGGGTGGGGTTACAGTCCTTCAAGTAAGAACCCATACAAGATGTCCCATTGTGTTCTTCCTTTTCTTGATGCTGTGGCCGAGACTTTTAGGTAGGCCCAAGCCACACAGGTTAGTCAAAAAAATTCCTACCTAGTCAAGAGCTTGACGAGATGTTAATAAATCAACATTATATTTACCATTATACTATCTAATACTTATACCCCCCATAGGTAGAGTCAGCTTAAATGTTCATGAGAAAAAAATAAGAACAAAAGGCAACTTGCCCTAGATTTCTAATAGATGAAAGTCACCAATGAGAAAATACAGAATAGAAAATATTGCATAGTGGACCCAAATTCTGAGTTTTGAATCCAAAAGACAGAAGTAGAGGGAGCCACAGCTTTGGAGTTCTCAAGGTAACAGACGGCTCAGTCCTTTATCACCGTGACACACACAACCTCAAGAATGTTATTTGTCTTCAGACCATCAAGGGTGTTTATCCTTTTTTATGATAGGTCATATCTTTGTTTATTAAGCTTTAATTTAAATTCCAGTTAGTTAACATAGAGTGTAGGTCATATCTTTGTTCATACCCATAGGTAACTCAGATTTTCCAGGCCATCTCTTATAATCTAAAATGGCTCAAATCCATGATCTTTCTTGATCTTAATTCACACCCTTATCGGCTTCTAAAGGGTGTTTACTGTGAGTCATCAGCAAAATCATCTATATCTTCAGTCTCTCCTAGAACATATGCTCACCTTCTTATTTTGACGTATACATGGCTTTCCCTTGAGGCTTAAAAAATTAAGTAACTTTTTTATGTGTACATGGCAAAAGCTGAATTTGACTTTCAGACCCAAACTTGCTGCCTCCAAAGTGAGCCCAGAGCTATGCCTTAACCACCTCTTTGCTCAGGGATCATTTCTTAACTTCCTAACACCATTTAGATTATACTGTATGTCAGTGTCTTGAAGGAGAAAAGAAATAAATATATAGTAAAACCTAACATTTTTCTTTCTTAACTTTCATTTCAAAATCCCACTCCTTCTTTGTCTTCCTTCTTCCACTATAAACACCACGTGAATCTCAAATACATGATGTTTAAAAACAGGTATTTCAAATTCTACCCCATCTTAGTCTCAGTAATTCACTGCATGCAGTCATTCAAGCTAAGGAATTATAGTTCATGTGACTCTCCCTCTTCACTCATCTCCACATTAACTAAGTGGAGTCTACCTCAAATATGTTTCTTAAAACTTCCCCTCACTATAAGCTCAAAGTCATTTTCTAGATTTTGGGTCTTCATCTTTCACCCAAGTCTCTTGCAACACCCTTCCCACTCATCCCCGACGCTGTCAGAATGAACCCAGCTTATGTACTTTTTTAATGCATTTGGCCACAGGGTTCTAATTTTTGCTACTGATACGCTCTGCTAGAAAGTTTGAGTTTCAACATCACATCTATGAAAGGCCACATGGCAGTGCTGGTTGTCCAGCGGTATCCTGCTCTCGCGTCATGGAATAGCTCAGGACTGCTTTACACCATCCACCTCTTAACTGAATGCTCCCTGTCACTTGTGCAGTCTGACATACCACGTGATATGCTAGGTGCCCACATGCGTGCATTCGGCTAGACTGAGCGGCTTACACAGTTGGGATCTAGAGGTAGGCAGGGTGCTGCTGCTTTTCACATTCTCGCCCACTGCCATCTGCTCCATGCTCCTGCGGTGGAGGTTACCCCTGCTGCCGAATGGATTAATCTGCCCAGTGGACCACAAAGGTCTGATGACGTGACTTGAAAGCGTATGGGAGTTAACGTCTGGCTGGAAAACTCTGAACAATAAGTTATAGGGGAGAGTAAGGAGCTGCCTGATCTTTTTTGTTTGTTTGTTTTTTTCCTTTCTCCTAAGAACCTGTTTCAAGACTCGGTATTTTAATATGGATTTTGACATAAAATTTAAGATTTTCTTCTTTTCTTAGACATAAATGTGATCAAAAGCTGACCCAGTCATGCTCAAGGGTAGTCTCTAGAAGAGCCTTAGGAGTCCTTGCCAGGATGGTGGCAAAATCAAAAGCAAAATCCGACAGCTGATGCTCAGGAAAAGTAAATAAGGGATATATTACAGTTTGCTCTATTATACCCCCAGCAGTGAGTATAACCAAAAAATTTCACGTCTTGCCACCATAGCTGTAGGTCAGCGTGACACGATGGTGTGTGTATGTATATTTGTATGTGTGTGTATATTTATATCCATAACATCACCCCAAAAAAGTGTTTCAAAAGACCCCATTTTGTAGCTACACCACTAATCCTTTTCACAGAGTCACAGCGTTGCACCTTCAGAGTCTCTGAATTTATGCCGTGGAGAAGACAGCCCTGAGCATCGCCACATTTTTTTTCTTACCCGAAAATTATTTGCAGGATGGTGTACTTCAGACACTATTTCAAAATACAGACACCTGAATACATCAGCTAAAGGAGAAAATCAATACAGATGACCACTGCCGTATGCTTTGTTTGAGTCATCAAAAGTTTTCCTTGAGATTTCTTTATGCAAATATATTTCCTTGATTTTATCTTCTCTCTGTTCCAAGATTGTACCACCGTTTATCATGCTAACTTGCAGTTTTGCTGTTGGAGGAGTACATAGCTAGAATAATTACATTTCATAGATGACTGAATATAAAATAGTAACCTTTTCACATTAAATGAATGTATTAAAATTGAATACTCTATGATGAAATGTGCACCAAATCTACATTAGAAAAAAAATTGAGCTCACAAAGAAATCAAAGATGAGAAGAGAAAAATTAAGAGCTGCTTTTAGGGGAGGGGTGCCAGATGTATGGCAGTTCTTTATAAAGCAAAGGGTGGGACTGGCAGTTATCCAGGCATATGGGGGAAAAACAGACAATAATTTACATAAGTACATTCAGGTAGTAGTCAGAGATGAAGTTATTTGCTTTGAAGAAAGTTTTCATTTCAAAGGAAGTTTCACGAGAGGTAAAGCGGACAAAAAGAAAAAGGAGCTCTATTAGAAAGCAGGGAAGAAAAAAAAAAAAGGAGAGAATATCCGATGACTGGAAGTTTAATTTTATTTTACTAAGCTCTGCTTCTCTTGTCTTTAACTGTGGATATCTTCCAGCAGCGTAAGTATACAGCTTATTATTGTACTTCTGCTATATATCTGCGTACTCCTTATCAGACAGCTCATTAAATGTGACAGCTTCATTTAATAGAGAAAATTCACAAATCTGCTAGGCTGCATTTTCAATTGAAGAACCATCTGTTGTGACCTGGAGATCCACTGTCATTCTGGACTCAACATAAGTGAAAACAAACTCAAATTATTTTCTCACAAATTCTCTTTCAGACTTTGTTATTTCTGTCATCCGTCACTACTTTTCTTCCATTTATCTAATTCGGAAAAATTACTAATATTCACAGACACAGCACCTAATGCCCCCCCCCATTAATAATGGATGTTTATGAGTCCATTCTCATTCTACGTGCATCTACCCATTTCCTCTGCCCCATGCCTGCTGCTGCAGTCCTATTAGAATCACAGCTTCATATCAGGGCTTTTGAATCACATTGGAAAAGACTTGATATCATTGTTGTTACACAAGTCCTGCAATTAAATACACCTAGTACAAAAAGTGAAGCATTTGGCTTGTGTGTTGGCCTAGCAAAGTCCCTTAACACGTCAAGTCACTATATGCTCACCTGTACAGTACACTGAAGATAAAACAATGAATTCTCCAATTTGCAGTATTTAAACACCACTTTCATAGAAGGCCACATTCTCGTGGTGTTCTGCCTCCTTGTCTGGAAGCAACATTTTTTTTTTTTTAAGATTTTTATTTATTTACTTGACAGAGAGATAGAGAGCACAAATAGGCAGAGCAGCAGGCAGAGGAAAAAGGAGAAGCACTGTCCCCACTGAACAGGGAGCCTGACATGAGATCATGACCTGGAATTATGACCTGAGCCCAAGGCAGGTGCTTAACCAACTGAGCCACCCAAGTGTCCCAATGCATTTTTTAATAATATGTTTTTGAATCAGCTTTTGACATTTGAAAATGTCAATTAAATTTCCTAATATTGGAATAAAGGCTTTGGGGAAAAAAATAAATGAGATTTAATATTAAGTCTTTTACCTAAGAAGAGAGAGTTTCCCTTGTTTTCTAGAACTTAGGGAAATTGCAAGGATTTTTTTTTCTTAAAGACACTTAACTCAGTTCTAAGTCTTTTTGTTTATTTTGGTTTTGTTTATTTTATTATTATTTTTTTATTTGGGGGGGTCTTTTTTTTATTTTTTAATTGTTTTTTGTTTGTGTATTTTGGTTTTGGTTTGGTTGTGTCTATTAAATTGCTTGACCTGTGTCTTGTTCTTATAGCCCAAATGTAACTTAAACTTGCCCAGGAATTCTTTAAAAGAAAAAACAAAACAAAACTCTGCTGACAGAAAACAAGTAATTATTTACTTAAAATATGTTAATATAGATATTATTTAACATTTTATTCTACCAAAATTTTCAGAAGCAACTTTATCAAATTTATCTTTTTCCTTTCTCTCTCTCTCTCTCTCTCAAAAAACAAACAAACAAACAAACAAACAAAAACAGCCATAGATCCAAGGAATCTCTAAATTAAAAAATTAGGATAGAACTAGGTATTATGTAGAGAGCCCAGATATGGACCCTTAACTTTATGGTCAACTAATCTTCAATAAAGCAGGAAAAAATATATAGTAGAAAAAAGAGAGCCTCTTCACTAAATGGTGCTGATAAAATTGGACAGCTATGAGTAGAAGAATGACACTCAACTATTCTCTCACACCATACACAAAGATAAACTCGAAATGGATAAAAGACAGGAATCCATCAGAATCCTAGAGGAGAACATAGGCAGTAACCTCTTCAACACTGGCCACAGCAACTTCTTTCAAGATATATCTCCAAAGGCAAATGAAACAAAAGCAAAAATGAACTTTTGGGACTTCATCAAGATAAAAAACTTCTGCACAGCGAAGAAGACAGTCAACAAAACAGAGAGGTAACCCACAGAATGGGAGAAGGTACTTGCAAATGACAGTACAGACAAAGGGCTGATATCCAGGATCTATAAAGAACTCAAACTCAACACACACAAAACAGATAATCATGTCAAAAAATGGGCAGAAGAGATGAACAGACATTTCTCCAATGAAGACATACAAATGGCTAACAGAAATATAAAAAAAATGTTCATCATCACTATCCATCAGGGAGATTCAAATGAAAAACCACATTGAGATACCACCTTACACCAGTTAGAATGGCCAAAATTAACAAAACAGTGAACAACATGTGTTGGAGAGGATGTAAAGAAAGGGGAGCCCTTTTACACTGTAGTCGGAATGCAAGTTGGTACAGCCACTTTGGGAAACAGTGTTGAGATTCCTCAAGAAATTAAAAATAGAGCTACCCTATGACCCTGCAATTGCACTATTGGGTATTTACTCCAAAGACACAGATGTAGTGAAAAGAAGGGCCATTTGTACCCCAATGTTCATAGCAACAATGGCCATGGTCGCCAAACTGTGGAAAGAACCAAGATGCCCTTCAACAGGCGAATGGATAAAGAAGATGTGGTCCATATATACTATGGAGTATTATGCCTCCATCGGAAAGGATGAATACCCAACTTTTGTAGCAACATGGACAGGACTGGAAGAGATTATGCTGAGTGAAATAAGTCAAGCAGAGAGTCAATTATTGTATGGTTTTGCTAATTTGTGGAGCACAAGGAATGACATGGAGGACATGGGGAGATGGAGAGGAGAAGGGAATTGGAAGAAATTGGAAGGGGAGACAGACCATGAGAGACTGTGGACTGAACTAACAGAGAGTTTTGGAGGGGAAGGAGTTGGGTGGTTGGGTGAGCCTGGTGGTGAGTATTATGGAGGACACATTGCATGGAGCACTGGGTGTGGTGCATAAACAATGAATTCTGGAACACTGAAAATAAATTTTAAAAATAAATAAAAATTTTAAAAAAGAACTAGGCATTTAAATTGAAATTTAGAGCAACTATAGGTATAATGTGATTTCAGGTAAGGAGAGCAGAAATTATGTTCAGCACCTGAGAAAACAATGTCAGGAATAATTAATAGAGCCAGACTTTCTCCTCATTGCACCCAGTCAAGGCAATCTTCTCCCGATTTACTGACACTATACTCCTACCAGCCAAAAATTTTAAGCATACACTCTCAAAATATAGTTTTCTTATTTATTCTTAAGATGTTAAGAAACAGTATGTATATATGTGTATGTGTATCAAATATAAATGCACAGAAATTGAAATTAAAAGCAGATTAAACAGAATATAGATAAAACCCAATATTTTAGTCCCACATTATAAATGCCTCTTGGGGTGCCTACATTTCCTCTGAAAGCACTCTACTAGGGTCAAAGACTTGCAAACAAAATGTCAGCCTAAGAAATGTTTATAATAAAATCATATAGAAAGGAAAGGTTTTCCAGAAATAAGCTTTCTTATCTTCTCTAAGGATGTAGAAATAATGGGGGTAGAATGCATAATCACATAGACTGACGGAATTCATGATTTAGGTAACGATTATTGTAGAGAATCAATAACAGTAGGGAAGATGGATGGGTAGGAATTGATATGCCAGGGGATCTGTATGTCTCTCATCATTGGACAGCGTGACCTGTACCTTAGATGCTATCTATTCTCCTTAATAATTATATATGATATGAATAAAAAAGCACAGATATCTAAAGTAAAATGGAGGGAAAAAATCTGGTTTAAAGAAAAGCAATCTTACTTAAAAAATTATTTTGTACCTTTCAAGCAGTTTACAAATATTTATCACAGTCTCTCATCAAAATTATCAATTGGCCATGAAAAAATGTGGGAGGTGTTTAATAAGCTTAGCATAGATACCTTAGTATTAATTAAATATCATGTAATAAAATTATTCACTATATAAAAATGAAAGACAAAATATAGAAGGTGGATGATACCAGTAGTTTAACAAAGGCAGCACATGTACTAATAATTTGTAACTTTCTATAATTATAAATAATATATTTCTGTACTTATATTACCTATAAGTGAATATAGGTAAACATTCTTGGGAATACATTTTCCATATTTTCTTTAAATGTCAATTTGTTACATTACTTTGAATTTAAATCATAAATCACCATAGTATGCATGAAATCATAAATCACCATATTATGTATGAAAATGACTTAAAGTAAATTTTTGAATTGCCTCCTTAGCATGAAAATAAGATTTCAAAAATGTTAGTGCTTTGGGCACCTGAGTGGCTCAGTCGGTTAAGCATCTGACTTCAGCTCAGGTCACTGTTTTGGAGTCTCGGGATCAAGTCTTGCATCAGGCTCCCCACTCAACTGGGAGTCTACCTCTCCCCTGCTACTCCCCATGCTCATGCTCTCTCTCTCTCTCAAATGAATAAATAAAATCTTTTAAAAAAAAATAGTCAATGCTTGAGTGCTGTTTAAAAACAGAAGAAAAGAAAAAAACTATCCTTAATGGGGCATCTGGTTGGCCCAGTCAGTTGAAGGGCCGACGGTTGGTTTCCACTCAGATTTTGATCTCAGGGTCCTGGGATTGAGCCCCACACTGGGCTCCACACACAGCGTGGAGTCTGCTTGAGATTCTGTCCCCCTCTCCCCCCTACTCCCTCCCCCAGCTCAAACGCACAAACTCCTTTCCCACTCTCTCTCTCTCTCTCTCTCTCTCTCTCTGTAAAATAAATAAATAAATAAGATCTTTTAAACAAAACAAAAATGTCCTTAATGATTATTTAAACAATCAGTATTGTTTTGAAATAACGTACTTTTTATATGCCTATTACAGATCATTGAAGTCAACAGTAGTCACATCTGGACCCATATAAGATTTCATCCACTTGCATTTTTTAACTTGTTGATTAAAGAAAAATTGGTCTAATCATAATCTTTGATTCATTCCTGCTTTGACAGTGTTTTACTCACTGATTTCACTTCTACTACTATATGATTTGAATGAAATGTATTAAATGTTGCAGAAAATAACTACTGTCTACAAAGTTTATTCAGGAATATGATTTTATTCACAACCTCAAACTAAATGTAAAGAAAGCAGAAGTTGATGCAAAAGTGATATTTTTCCACTCTATCAAAGTTTTTCTAAATTAAAGAAAAAGAAAAAAAAAAAAAAGGGCAGCCCTTTCCCCAGCATTCAAAATGTCTGTTATAGAGACAAAATAGTGAGCCTGATACTGGCATAGTTTGAGTGCAAGTTATGATCTCACAAATATAATATACATTCTTTATCTCCTGGAGAATTTTATGTCTAAAAGAGTAGACCAATATCATGAGGGATATTTGGGTTAAGTTTGGGCTGTATATGTAAAATCTTGTCACAGGGAAATAATAAAAGTGTGTATGACATGCTAAATATTGTAGAATTTAGGAGATTTAACTACCAATGTTAATGAGTATTTGTGTTGAATATATAAATATTTGATTTTCAGAAATACCGTGGGGGAGGGAGAAAAGTAGTGTAGCTTTATACAACATCCACTTCTCTCCCTTTAAAATTTTCCATAAAAATATTGCAAAAGATTTAAAACATCTTATAAAAATCTGTCCCAATTTTAAAAGTGAGTATTTCTGTCTGAAATATGGCATATTGTAATAGTTTTCTCTTGCTTCTGTAACAAATGACCACACATTAGTGACTTAAAGCCACAGTTTAGTGATTTACAATAACACAAATTTATTGTTTATGGTTCTAGAACTTGGAAGTCTGACAAAGGTCTCACTGAACTAATATTAAGGTGTTGGTCGTCTCTAGAAGGGAATCCATTCCCTTACCTTTTTAGTTTTTAGAAGCTGTCCCCATTCCTTGACTCATAGGACCCTTACCTACTCCATGTCTGAGGCCAGCATAGTCCATTTATTCCGACTTTTCCTTCTGTGATCATACCTCTTCCTGACTCTATCCAGGAAAAGCTCTCTGCTTTAAAGGACTCAAGTGATTTGTAGGCCCTCTCAGATAATCTAGGATCATCTCTCTATCTCAAGGTCCTTAACCTTTATCACATCTGCAAAATCTCTTTTGCCATGTAAAATAGCATTCATAGTTTCCAGCTCTAGGGATCTGATATTAATATCTGGGCCAGGGGTTGGAGTTACTCTGCCTATCACACAGATGTTTAAGGCATTACAGTGTTTTATATGCATGCTTTGGAAATGTTATCTGTCAAAGAGTGGTATCTAAAAGAAAAAGTCTTGGTAGATCTACAGGTATAAATATATGCATATTTTTTGTGCCTTGGAGGTTGAGCTAGAATTTAACAAAGATATATGCCTAATATATGAATTAAACAAAAAATAATAATTATATAGTTTTTTCTAAGCTCATGCTCTCATTGCTACCAACTTTAGATTACAATTGGAGGACAAATACATCATCTAAATTAATTTAATTTTTTTACCTCTTAAATTATTTTCATTTTCTCCTCAACCCATTCATTTAATACAATTTCTTTTGAACAACATTAATGACTATAAACACGAAAGCCTTATTTGGTTTTATAAATGAAGCAAAACAAATATAAATAACCTATTGTACTTGAAAGGATTTTCTCTTCTTCTTAATTGAAAACAAACGGAACCTAAGCTAAATTAAATGAATGTTTAATCTTTCATTCTCAACACAAAGGTTATTAGTTGGTGCAAGTGTGTACATAGTTATAAACAGAAGAAACAAGCAGTTGATTGCTTTAAGTTTGGAAAAATCCAAGCTTAACAATTTGAAATGTCAATAAGAAGAAATAAAGAATTGCATTTTAAGCAGTTCAGAATATTTTTAAATGAATTTCTCAGTGTCTGCTTATGACTGTGTGGGTTTAGTAAAGAATGAGTATATCTGCTCGCAAAGAGTTCTTTACTTGATGCTTTTCTGAGGGTTTTTCTAAGAACATACAGTGACTTTCTATTTAAATGAAACAGACTAGTAAAGGGGATTGAGCAAGCTCTCGTCGAGGACAATATGTTCATGCCTTAATTCTTTTAAGAACCACCTTATCATTTGCTGTGACAATTTCAGAAGCTTTTAACATGGGTTCTCACAACTCTAAGTTCATTTTCCTATACCTGGATAAATTTATTTCTCCCACTCCAAATCTGCCAGAGAGTTAAACTTACCCAATTTGAAGTTATTCGCTTAGATTAAAATTTAAAATGTATTAGTTCTTTTCCTTCCAGTGAAGACTGGAATATCTCTTTTATTCCTTCTCCACATAAGTACATACACATTTGAGGGTTTTAAGAGCATCAGGGAGAGGGGAATGATCCTTGGCTGTAAGGTCCATACTAAGATCCGAGGCAGCTTTCACTCTCACAACTTGGGCTCAGCTACAGGACTCAAGTGAGATGCTCTGAACTTGCCTCATCATGTCCACCTCCTTAGGACCTCCATGCAGGGTCTATCACAAAACTGCTTACCTTTCTCCAATATCCTAAGAACATTCCACTGTCCAGAGTGCCAGATGGGAAGGAGAACATAAGTTTCTTCTCTTCTCAGATCCCCACACCTCGGTGTGCATTCTTCCCTGTCCTGGGGATTTCTATTCTTAGAACATATTAGGTCAAATTCAAGCAGTTCTAGACATTGCCTCAAGAATGCAACCACTGATTGTTGTGAAAAATGGTCAATTTGAAGTCTAATAAATGTTAGAAAAATTTAAGTTGGTAGATACAATCAATGCAGAAACAAAACACTTAAGTACATTTATTAAATTAAGGTGAATGTATTTTAACATATGTGTTCACATACTGTATGCCTTATGTTCAGAATCATCTGTGACAAGGACACTACCCAGAAATCTAACAAAGGCACATAATACTGTTACAATGCAGGCTACCCACTCTGCAATATGCCTGATTAGAAATGTTCTGTGTAAGAACAAGACTTGGTGAATCTTTGAGTTCCACTTCTGCCATTGTTAACTTCTATGCTTCAGTGTCTAATATTGTGCCTAAAATATATCAGACACCAAATATTATAAGGATGAATGGTCTCATAAAGAAAGTGTAACTACCTCAACAAATAAGTGAATAAGTAGGAAAGAGACAAGATATATTATTACTCTGTATTTAGAGATAATTAAGAAAAACTAGAGGGGTGCCCGGATGGCTCAGGGTTAAGCATCCTTCCCTTGGTTTCGGCTCACAGGGTCATGATCTCAGGGTCGTGAGATCGAGCCCTATGTGGGGCTCTGCACTCAGGGCAGAGTCTGCTTCAAAATAAATAAATAAATAAATAAATAAAAGAGAAAGAAAAAAGAAAAAAAAATAGAGGTGATTGGAAGATAGTCTTGGAATAGAGAACTAAATATAATTGTAAAATTTTGTTGAATTGTTGAAACAAAGGACAGAGTCAGACGCTCCTTCCTGAAGCAGGTAGATTTTAAGCTGGATTGTCACAAAGAGTCAGGAAAATAACATGGTTAATAAACTATGGTCAAATCCAAATGTTGATAGCCCAGGATTAAAACACGGGCAAGATGCAGCGTTACTTTAGGAAAAGCTTTCTATTAAGGGTGCTTTTATTTTGTTAGTCTTGTTTGGTGAGACATCTACCCAGTTACAATGAAGAAGTGAGATTTTTGCCAGAGTCCTGGAAGTACTTAGTGTTGATCTGACTCCAGCTAGAGTACTTGGTTCATATCTGAACATTTCATTTAGGCAAACTGAAGCACATCAGAAGAGTGAAAAGAAATAGGAAAAGCTGGCAAACGATGAAATTCAAGAAAGTTGTAGGAGGTTGAAAAGAAGCTTAATGGGGATTTGACAGCCATTTAAAAATATTTGAAGAGCTGTAGTGTAGAAAATGTTTATTAGACTTGTTGATCAATGTAGTGCTATAGGACAAGCAGTTGGTAACTTTAGGAAGGCAGATTCTAGCTCAAATTAAGTGGGGCTTTTAAAAAATTAGAGCTGAATAATTTAAATAGACAAAACCATGTTATAAAATATTAAATGTTCTAGGTAAAGGCTTGAAATCATCTATAAAATGTCAAAGAAGGAATATTTGCATTGAGTAAAAATGGGAGTAGAAGCATTCAGGCAGCTTTGAATTCTAGGATTCTACACCGTCATTCTATAGAACTTCTTCAAAAGAAGGTTTTGATGAGCTTGTGTTGATGCTCAGTGTTTTCATCAAAGTTGGCCCCAGGTACCCTTCGTTTAATGGAGACAGAGAATAGAGATATAAAAGAAAGTCTATTTCTCTGTATATTTCTGCCACCCTCACCACATAAATTCTTTATAATAGAGGCTTCAAATTTGTGGTCCAGAGAAAATAAGTATACACAAATCAGGGTTTTAGGGAGTTTGTGCTCAGAATTTGGATCTCTTCTTCTACAAGTTTTTAAAATAAGCTATTAACTTTGAAAAAGCAGAACAAATTTTAAAAATTTACACAATCTGGGAGGGAGACAAACCATAAGTGACTCTTAATCTCACAAAACAAACTGAGGGTTGCCGGGGGGAGGGGGTTTGGGAGAAGGGGGTGGGATTATGGACATTGGGGAGGGTATGTGATTTAGTGAGTGCTGTGAAGTGTGTAAACCTGGTGATTCACAGACCTGTACCCCTGGGGATAAAAATATATGTTTATAAAAAATAAAAAATTAAAAAAAAAAAAAATTTACACAATCTGATTGCAAGTCTTACTATGAATTTACAACAATTGACAAGGTTTGCAACTAAAATAAAAATAGATATAAAGGTCAGTAGACTAGGGAATCTAGAAATAGACATACATGCATATATACAGCAAAATTATCTTTTATAAAGGTATTAACGTAAATCAATGAAGAAGATAGTCCAAATAGTGCTAGTGCTTGAACATTTGGACATTTTTTTAATAACAAACTAAACAAACAGAAACCCATTATCCTTTACTTTAACTCATAAACAGATATTAACTTAAAATGAAACATAAAGCTAAATTTATGAGCTACAACTATAAAACTACTAGAGGAACATATAGAACATTTTGTGACTTATAATTAAGCAAAGATTTCTAGAAAGGATACAAAAAGCACAAACATAAAATTTTTTAAAAACTGATAAATCAAACTTCATTAAATCTAAAATCTACTCTTTTAAAGACACTACTAAGAAAATGAAAAGAGAAACCATAGACTTGGATGAAATATTTGCATAACACTTTACATGATAAATAAGTTGCATTAAAAATAATGAAGTCCTTTTACAAGTCAACAATAAAAGATAAACAATTCAATTAAATAATGGGCAAAAGATCTGAGCAAACACTTTATCACAGAAACTATACTGCTGGCAAATAAGCCCATAGAAAGATGTTCTGAATCATTAAACTTCAGAGAAATGCAAACTAAAACCACAATAGATTGGCTCTCCATACTTATCCATACTTACTAAATGGCAACACACACACACACACACACAGTCCCTGACTCTGCCAAGCGCTAGAAAGGATTAAAAGCACTAGAGAGGATTAAAAGCAAACGGAGCTCCTAGATATTGCTGGTGGTGATGAAAAATTATAAGGCCACTTGAAAAAATTTTTGGAACTATTTTATCTAGTTAAACATTCACTTATCATAAAACCCAGAAATCCTACTTTTTGGTATCTACCCAGGAAACCTAAAAACATATACCTACACAAACACTTTGATCTGAATGTTAATAGTAGGTTTATTCATATTTGCCAATGGCTTAAACAATTCAAATGTCCATCTACCAGGGGATAAGCACACAGTGGTTTGTCCATATGATGGGGTTCTACTCATAAGTAAAAATAGATGGGCTATTAATACTGGTAACAGCATGGATGAATTTCAAATGTTTTTTGCTAAATTGAAGAACCCACACAAAAAAGCTACACAGTGATGAGTCTATTTATATGACATTTGGAAAATGCAAACTAGAGAAAAAAAAATCAAATAATGGTGGAAGTGGGAAAAGAGAGTAGAGGAAGAGAACTGACCTCAGTGGGCACAAAGAGACTTTTTGGTTTAACAGATATATTCTCTACTTTGATAGGGGCAGTGTTTACAGAACCATATGTGCACATAAAATCTCATCAACCTGAACTAAAAGAAAAAAAATTAATTTTACTCTACGCAAATTATAGCTCAATAAAGCTTTCCTTAAGTTAACACACACAGAAAACACACAGTATCTATACAAAAACAATAACTGATCAATATCTTATAATGAGTAACAATAGGCCAGAAGAAATGTAGTAGTATCTTTAAGTGCTAAGGGAAAATACATGTCAACCTATAATTTTAATAACCACCTAATCTCTAAGAATGGGGCACAGTATGAAAATTATTACATAAATAGAAAAGATAGCAAATAGAAACCCAATCAAGGAACTACTAAAGAATGTGTTTCAGTAGGAAGAAAATTAATGTAAGAGAAAGGAGTCAGCTGCATGATACACATGCAAAGAATACAGAACAGAACCTGGAATGACACTAAATATTGCTATAATATGTAAACATCATGAAGCTTAGTCATAAGAATTGGATTGTTTCTGATCCCTCCCTATGTACTATTCTTACATCAGAAATAGCCTTAAGTGAATGCACATTAGATGTAATTCCTTGTTTAAGATATATACCGAACCATAATTTATCCTAATGCTGTCACTCCTCAGAGAAGCCTTCCCCAGCTTGCCTGAAGAAGCCCCACACCGCTGTTTCCTACCACAGCTTGCTTTGTTTCCCCTCACGCTTTTCACTAACTAAATTTGTCATTATGTATTTGTTTATTTGTTTACCTCATTATTGTCTAGGTCTCCCATTCATCTCCAGGTGAGCTCCACAAGGGCATGAAGTTGCTTGTCTTAAATACCATATGACTTTACTCATATGGTGAATTTAAGAAACAAAACAGATGAACACTTAAATCAAAAGTTCTTAAAACCTTGATTGAGAGAAAATGTTTATGGACATTTGGCTGAATGGTACGCCTCTTATACATTGTTCTAGGTATTCTAAAACACATTCAAAGAGAAGTGTATCAGTATCAGATGAGACTATCCATTCAAAGACTCTAGAGGTATTATTCATTTTCAAGCAGGTGAAGTAATCTGGAAGGTTTGTAAAGTACAGTTAACTGACTGCTTCTAATGGGTATATGTGTAAAATACAGAATGATGAATATGTATAAAATGCTGAACATGATAACTTCAGAATATGCATACTTAGAAATAGAATATTTGTGAAAAATAATCATACTGTGCCATAAAACAATGAATTACAAATTTCTAAAAAGTTTATACAGATTATATTCATTTAGCACAACAGTATTATTTGGAATAAGTAACAAGAAGCTGGAAATCACCATACAATTATTAACTCCCTTAATTCCAAATAAATTAAGTAAGAAAGAATATATTATATGAAAATCAGCAAATACTTAGTAACTAACAATAAATAATGGGACATATCAAAACTCTGATAGTGCAGGTGAACAGTACTTAAAGGGGGAACTTATGTCCTTTTTAATGGCTTATATTCAAAAGGAAGAAATACTTAATGCTAACAAACTAAACATCTATCTCAAGAATATAAAACAATGAATAGCAAAATAAAATTGAAAACAAGGTATTGAGTAAAATAAAGATAGAAGAAATTAATAAAATTGAAAAAAATACCCTACGGAGTCAAAAGTGAGTTTGTTTAAAAAGATCAATAAAATGATAAAATTCAGGAAAGTTTAATTAAAAAAAAAAAGCAAAGTTGCAAGTGGTCAGTAAAGTAAAAAGCTCTTGGCTGTAGATGCTACTGATACTAAGATGAAGTTTTACTGTGAATAACATTGTCACTGTATTTTAAAACTTGGAGAATAGAACACAGAGAATTTATTCTAGAAGAAATGCATTATCTGAATAATTCTAAAATATATTGAAAGGGTAATTTTAAGTCTCTCCCAAAAGAAATATCCAGGTTCAGATGGTTTTATCAAGAGTTGTAACCAAAATGAAAGAAATAGATTTCCAAGCTTACAAACGACTCCAGGAGATATCAAAAGAATTACACCTCACTTTATTATTTAAGATTATCATAATTTAAACATCACAAGGGCCGGAAGGAAAATAATAATTACCGGCCAATCTCACTAGAAAGTATAGATGCAAAGAGTCCAAACAAATCTAGGAAATCAAATCCTGCTGCATATAGAAAATGAATACCCCTTAAAAACATGGAGCTTATTCCAAGAATGCCAGGTCGATTTTAATATCAGAAAATCAGTAAGTATAATTCAGCACCTTAACAAATCAAACAAAAGTCAGTGACATTAAAAGTGCCAAAGAGCAGGGCACCTGGGTGGCTCCGTCAGTTAAGCATCTGCCTTCAGCTCAGGTCATCATCCCAGGGTCCTGGGATTCAGCCCTGCATTAGGCTCCCTGCCCAGGGGGAAGCCTGCTTCTCACTCCCCCACTCCCCCTGCTTGTGTTTCCTCTGTCCTGGTATCTCTCTCTGTCAGATAAATAAACAAAAATCTTTTTAAAAAGTGCATGAGAGCAATGGCTAAAATTTAACTTATTCTTAGAACTATAGGAATTCAAGGAGATTTTACTAACTTTGAGGAAGATTATTCATAAATTTTTTCCTTAATTAGGAGGTGTTGAAACCATTTCTTTTCAAGTAAAGAGCAAGGGGAGGGTGACTACTCTGGCAGGTAACTTCTGTTCAAATGGTATTTAATGCATTCATTATAACTCAAATAGTAGTCATACACAACATTTTCTTAGGATTAACAAAATTCTCTATACTTAAGATCACTGATATTTTTTCTCTCTCTCTTTTTTTTATCTGTTTCTCTCACTCTTTTTGCCTTTCGCACTTTGGTCTCTTTTCATCATATTTCCTAGAATTCTATTTTATTAGAATTATCTAAGAACTAACTTCTGATTTTATTAATCTGTTTACTTTATATATAGGTTTTCTGTAATATACTTCTTAATATTTGCTTATATTTATTTTTTTATAAAATTTAAGATACTTATTTAATATTTTAATATTTATCAAATTGAATTTTGAGAAACATAATTATTTCACATTTAAAAATTTAAAAATACATTGTTTAGGTAAACATATCAGCAAATTACAAATACTGTTTTTAAAATTTAAGTAAAGAACTATGAAAATTCAAGATTGCATTCATTTTACTTGTCAGATATTTTTAAGTTTTATTTTAGTCAAATATATAATCAGTTTTGTGTATATAAATTTCACATGTTATAAAAATTAAGTATACAAAGTTAATTATATCTATTCACACTTTACAATTCCATTACCAAGCATTTATAGTCTTTATTTATTCTCAATTTAACATATAAAAAATTGTGTTGGAATAGTCTGTGAACATTATTTTTGTGTTTATTATGTATCAGTCTTCACCTTATATACTATTTTAAAGATTTTACTTATTTATTTGTTTGTTTGTTTATTTATCTATTTATTTATTTGAGAGAGCGAGCCAGCAGGGGCAAGGGCAGAGGGAGAGGGAGAAGAGAATCCCAAGTGGACGCCATGCGGTACGTGTACCCAATGTGGGGCTACAGTCCTTGCCCCTGAGACTGTGACCCGAGTTGAAACCAAGAGTCAGATGTTCAAGAGACTGAGCCCCCCAGGCAACCTTACTTTACATATGTAATAGTACAAAAATTTGTATATTCTTTACGTTTTTGTGTTTTGAGTGCTTATCAACACGTAATAGTATAAAATGACATGACTTCTTGTAATAATTAACCATTCAACATAATTCAGTATGTTCAATTCTAGGAATATAGGACAATACTAGATACATACATTTGATAGAAACATTTAAACAGACTGGCAATTATGGACAATTATCTTTCATTATCAATTCTGATGAACTTCGTATTATAACTGGCTCATAATGCATACATAAAAATCACATAAAAACTGTATTTCTTGCAGAGAATCTGAATTAAATATGACCCTAGTGAAGTACTTAAAGGTGTTACAGTAGCAGCTGGTTATATTTTCTCATTTATTAGTCAAAAATCTTAAGGCACTGGAGATATTTTATAAAATGTAATAATTGCTTCCCCACCTGCAAAATAGTGTTTGTACCAGAATAATACTTACGATCCCTTATAACTCTAATTATAGCTACGTATTGGCAATTGAAATTTAAAATATGTCTCTATTTTTCCCGTTTTATATTTAACTAGCTAACACAGCCATCATCAGTTTCAGAGGTAGAGTTCAGCAATTCGTCAGTTGCGTACAATCCCCAGTGTTCCTCTCATCACGTGTCCCCCTTAAAGCCCATCCCCCAGTTGCCCCATTCCCCCAACCCTCTCCCCTCCACAACCCTCGGCTTGGTTTCTGCAGTTAAGGGTCTCCCGTGGTTTGTCTCCCTCTCTCGTTTCTCACCTTCTGCTTTCCCTCCCTCCTGCTCTGTCTGGTCTTCTGCGCTTTTACTCCTATCCCACATGTGAGTGAAACCATAGGATAATTGTTTGTATCTGACGGGCTCATTTTGCTCAGCTTAATGTCCTCCAGTTCTATATGTTTCTGAAGACGTTTGAAAGAATTTGGCTGATTTCAAGTGAATTTTCTTGGAGTGTGCTTTTCAGTCACAGGAAGGACAAGGCAGGGTAAGAGAGGAAGCGGTCTGAAGAAGAAATGCATGAGCCACTTAGAGAGACCTCAGCAGCTCACACCAGCTTATTGTAGAGGATCAGAAGCGAGGCTCCATCTTTTGTCTTTAACAAAATGAAATGATTTCATTAAGAGGGCTAATATAAGCAACAGATGACACAGGCAGCAAAGTTTTTGGTTGCTTTACTTAACTGTGAGGATGCAGAAAGAATTCAGAAATACTGTTTTTGTCTGTTCCCATTATGCACCCACCTATTAATTTATAGATAGGAGAGGAAGCTTGCAGAGAGTTCACGTCCAAGGTTGATCTCTTCAAAGGGTCTAATACATGACCAGAGGATGCAGTGCTGATTTCAAGTTATAACAGACTGAGGAGATAGGACTGAAACAAATGGTCTCTCTAAAGAAGTTTTCCAAATAAAATCTATCAAGTAAGATTGAATGCTTTCAGAATACAGTGCCTTTTTGGGTCCTATCATTTTCAAACAGGGATAAAAATAAATGACACGATTTTTTTCAATCCCTTACTACCTGTCCTGTGCAAGCAGAAAGGTTTTCTAGTCTCTGAATGTGACAAGTCACCCATTGAAGCCAATTTCATTGGTTGCTGATTCTGGAATCTTCTGTTTTCAAGCTAATTTTTCTCTGAAAATTAGAGATGGAAGCCAAGGCACAGGGGGCAGAAGATAATGTGAAATCGGGGCTCGTCGACGTCAGGATTCTCAGGGGATGTGGCCAACTGAATGCATCTAGGTAAAGTTCCGCCTGTTCTAAAAATCTTTCAACAAAACTGGCAGCATATAGAGATACACATGATTTAATAACTCTTTGATGCTGAGTCTATCATAAGAAATAAAATGGAAATCTTCCACTGTGATATTTTATGCTTTCAGTGACCTAACTTTATGACAAAATTAAAGTCATAAAAAATATATAAAGTTAAATATAATTGGAACACCTGGGTGGAAAAATGTTTATAAATGGCATTACTGCCTTAACTCTAACAACATGAGCAGAACTACTATAATCATGTTCAGTGGTAATCTGGAACCATATGTGGTGAAATAAAATACAGGACAAATATACAAATACATCTGCTGCTCCAGATTTTCAGCCTTTTAACACTCAGAGATGTCTGTTTGGGGTCTGACTCTGACTATATCCTACTGTTTTATGTATTTTTCTGTAATTTTGTGAGATTAACAGGGCCAGTTTACAGATCTCTGCTAAATGTTAATTCTTTCCTCAACTTTTAGAGTATTGGGGCTGTAACACTCTTTTTCTGAATGAGCAACCGTCAAAAGCAAACTGGTTTGGCACCATCTTAGGCACTTAGTTAATTGTTTTAAAGTCCTTTACTTCTCAGCCTAATGTCTAAGCTTCTGTATGGAAAATTACACGTTTCTTTAAAATGTCTTAAAATTTTTGTTGTTGAATTCAGGTATTCTAATTAATTAACTAATTAATTAATGCAATTTCAGTTGATATATTGTAGCAACTCTGGAGAGAGATTCCTCCACCATAGAGCTTATCATTATTTAGTGACTTCACAGGACTAGTTCAGGGAACTCTATTTCCCCCGCAGCCTCTAAAGTTGTTCCTCAAACAGCACCACCTTGGGTGTGCGAACAGACTTACTGACCAAGAGGGATGGCTACCATTTTGCAAGGCTCTTTCTGACTGTAACTTTCTTTGATTTTCCCACTAAGCTTCTGGCTCATCTTCTATTTTATAGAACCTATACGGTAACCTCTATTACCTGGCATATTATCTCTCTATTGCACTTGACAATGCTCTGGGGTATCAATCGTTTCATAGTTGATTGAAGTAGAGTTGAACCCTTTTTGCAAATGCAGAGTGTTGCCAATCTCCAAACATTCCTCTGACTAGAGAGGCAGTCCTCTTACTTGTCTCTTTCCCTGCTTCTCTCTGTTAAACTTCTTGGTGATCTACCATTATTTCTATTGCTAATAATATGGAGCTACCATCTCTCTTCATTACTCAGCAAGAGATATTGCTTGTTTTCAAAACGACATTTAAGAATAAACCTCCCTATGTTCTGCCCCAAATAAAGTCAGCCCCCATTTTGGGCAAGCTATGGACTTACCTGTTTTTACAGTTTGTTTTTTTCTCTAGTCCAAGACTCTAAGCAATTGCACCAAAGCCAAGGGCAGAGATAGTAGCCACTTCTCCCTGTGTAACACCACTTCTCTGTAAATAGTTTGAGGGGTAGCAATGGTAGCACTGTCCTCAGTCTGGCCCTCCTAGTATAAAATTTGTGACCTATGAACAACATGGGATGGGTGCAGTTGTAGTCAAATGTTCTCAACAAGCTGCACCTTGTTAGAGGCAGACACTCTGTGAATGGGGCTACATATTCTGGTCCTCTCCCTCTTATCCATGTCTCTTTCAAATAAAGTCACTACAATACAGAACTGAGTGGGACGAGAAATGTCTGGGGCCTGCCTTTCTTGGGGTAAAACCATAGCAATAGCGTGAAAGCCAGGAGGAGAGGGAATCTTGTTTTCTTGGCCACATGCACCTAGAGTAGAGGCGCCATCACACTTAGCTGGAGTAGAGAGGGGAGAAATGGAAGAATTATTGTTCCAATGCCACAGATGCCAACTATTCTTAATGAAAGTTAGTAGATTTTCTTAAATAAATGTTTATTCATTTACTTTGTGCCCCGAAGACAGTTTTTAATATTTCAAAATTTACATTTAAATAATTTAAGTTTTAATTTTTAAATTATACTTTAAATGTTTCAAAAATAATTTTTACTGTTTAAATGATTTATTTCACTAGGGAGAGGATCCATTGAACATCTCACACCATCACTCTGGATATGCACAACTTTTTTGGTGACTTACTCTTTTCCATTTTGTGGTCATGTTTCTATTTTTGTTTAAGACACAGGACCAGTAGAGCAAACCTAAGGGTGATAATGCAATGAGAAGCACGGTGATAGCAATCTCAAACCAGCTAAAACCTGTATTCTCAGACACCATGAATTTCTTCAGTCAAGCTTTCTGGAGAAGCCAATACTTATAGCCTTGACCGAAGCCTCCCTACTTTGGTCCCTACATTGGAACTCTTCTGACCAAAGAGGGAAGGATCACAGGCCAGCACCCTCTATCCAGACCTCTCCAGACCATGAACTAAATCAAACTCTCCAGGTCTCACTGATCTGCCAGACACAGGAAGATTCTATCCCAGAAAGGTGTGTGGTCGCTGCATGGGAATGGGGAAGTAAGAGGGATGACGGACACATTCACGCTGCCGTCACTCAGAACTTCTTTGAAGAACCTGTTACTTGAATATTACCATATTCAATGGTAAATGAATATTTACCATTAACTTTAATGGTCCTACTGTCAAATGAATATTTGACAAATATGAATATTTGTCAAATGAATATTACCATAATTTATAGAATTATGTTTCAGTTGATATATTGGGGCAAATGAATATTACCATAATTTATATAATTACAAATAAAATTAACATACAGAGAAAAATTCAAAGTGAGGATAAAGGAGAGGAAATGTTCAGAAAGCACCTGGCTCTAGATTTGTAAAGTGAATTCAGGATGAGATTTTTTTAACAGTAACTTTCCTATTTGCTTAACAGCAATTTACAATCTCTTGTAGGTGATGAATTTCATCCTCATTTACCCAGTGGACCTTCATTTTGAAACACAATTAGAGAAATGTGGATATAATTTAATTCCATGCTTAAAATAAGCCACATATGCAATAATGTACCAACCACAAGTTTATGGGCAAGAGCCATCAATTTGCTAGACAATATGAAATCATTATATTAATATAATATTCATTTTCTAAAGTTGAAACTATTCACATATTTTACTTCTTGTGACCAGTAATATTATCATATTTCTCAATCTATAAGTACATCAATTTTAGTTATTCAAATAATTATACTACCACATGCTCTCAGAATGATTTGTTATCTAAACAATAGAATTCATTTTGAAAAAATACATAGAGCTAAACTTTTTTCCACTTGTTATCAATATGTAAAATAAGATGTTTTTGCTTTTTATTTCATTCAAATTCCCTGATCAAATCATCTTTTTGCATAATGCATTTCTTTTCTATTGCCAGTTTAACATCAATTTTAATGCTTAATAACAAAGCAAACAATTCTCTCTAGCTCTACTAGAAACTTCATGGTATTTTGTGGTAATTTCTGTGCTGCTGCAGAAACAAAGAAAATATTCAGCAAAAATTGAAGTTTAAGCAATAAACTATATAAAAAATAATGGAAAAACAAAGCAATTTTGGAACAAAACTAAGTTATTTCAGTGTATTAATTTAAACAATTTATTTAAAATTTGAAAACTAGCAAGAGCAAACTCCTTCAAATAAGAGACTCTGGGATTCAGAATTATCTTTCTATTACAAATACATAGGAAACATCAAAGTAAATCAATTATTCAAACTTACTTTTTTTTTTTTTTAGATTTTATTTATTTATTTGACAGAGAGAGGGGACACAGCCAGAGAGGGAACACAAGCAGGAAGAGTGGGAGAGGTAGAAGCAGACTCTGCACTGAGCAGGGAGCCCAGCAAGGGACTCGATCGCAGGACCCTGGGATCATGACCCGAGCCGAAGGCAGATGCCTAACAACTGAGCCACCCGGGCTCACTTGTCCCCAAACTTACTTAATTTCAATAAAAACAAAAACTATAAACGTTTCTAGCTTTGTTACCTGTGTTTATGTTCTAACTTTGATTAAGGTCGCTAAGTATTTGAAATAATCACTAAAATCTTAAGACTCGTAAAAATATTTTTAAAGAAAACTGTTAGGTTGGTAGAAAAAAACTACTTGAAATATTTTAGTCATATATGGGAGTGTTCTTTAATATTTACATATGAATATAATACAAAACCTAAAAATGGGTTGAGTAGTTAAAGCTCCAGGTTTTAATCACATGATCTTAGACACTAAACAAATTCAATTAAGCTGCTGAATGTTTCCAATTTGCTTCATGGTAATGATAATTATTCAATCTCCTTATTCTGTCTTGGATGGTATGTGCTATTTGAGAGATCATTCCTACATAAACCACAGCTTCCTAAGTACCTGTCTTTCTCTGGCCCTAGAAGCTATTTCAGGTGGGGCTTAGAGCAGGCCAGAATAGTTGGTGAGCTCATATCCTCAGGAATAACTCTCAAAAAATGAAAACATACCAGCTTCCTTGCTCCTTGGTGGGACACGTTTGAAGTGTGTTCCACAAATAGATTTTTAGAGTTTTCCTATAAAGATTGAACTCAATTGCACATCCTTATCATGAACCCCAACTTCTCTGATCTGCCCTCCCTTCCTTGACCCACTTCCATACTTTCTCACCACACTACACTCCTTATCTCTTATCCTAACTCTCATCCGGGTGCTTTGTCATGAGGTACAAAGGAAAAGAGAAGCACTGTCATACACAGGGTCTAACACCTGAAAGACAGTAGGATCAATAAAGTTAAGATAATTGGATATTCAGTTCTCTGCTATTATTATTAGTATGTTCAGTTAGCCAACATATACTATATCATTAGTTTTTGATGTAGTTTTAAATTGATTCATTAGTTGTGTATAACGTCCAGTTCTCATCACAACACATACCCTCCAATACCCATCACCCAGTTACTCCATCCCCCTACCCATCCCTTCTGTAACCCTCAGTTTGGTTCCCAGAGTCCAGAGTCTCCCATGATTTGCCTTCCTCTCGGATTTCTTCCCCTTCAGTTTTCCCTCCTTTCCCCTATGGTCCTCCATGCTATCCCTTAGGTTCCACATATAAGTGAAACCATATGATAATTTTCTTTCTCTGTTTTGCCTATTTCACTCAGCATAATCCCCTCCAGTTCTATCCATATCGATGCAAATGGTAGATGTTCACCCTTTCTGATGGCTGAGTAATATCCTATTGTATATATGAACCACATTTTCTTTATGCATTCACTTGTTGAAGGACATCTCAGCTCCTTCCACAGTTTGACTATCGTGGCATTGTTGCTATGAACACTGGGGTGCATGTGCCCCTTCTTTTCACTACATCTGTATCTTTGGGGTAAATATGTAGTAGTTTTGTTTTTTAATATCTAGACGAACCTCCATACTGTTTTCCAGAATGGCTGTACCAGCTTGTATTCCCACCAACAGTATAAGAGGGTTCCCCTTTCATCCTCGCCAACATTTGTTGTTTCCTGTTTTGTTAATTTTTGTTATTCTAACTGATGTAAGTTGTTATGTCACTGTGGTTTTGAATTTTTAACTACCTTTTCTTTTTTTTATTTATTTATTTTATTTTATTTTATTTTATTTTAAGATTTTATTTATTTATTTGACAGAGAGAGATCACAAGTAGGCAGAGAGGCAGGCAGAGAGAGGAGGAGGAAACAGGCTCCCTGCCGAGCAGAGAGCCCGATGCGGGACTCGATCCCAGGACCCTGAGATCATGACCTGAGCCGAAGGCAGCGGCTTAACCCACTGAGCCACCCAGGCACCCTCTTTTTTTTTTTTTTTTTTAAAGGCAGTATTCAATGGTCAGCTTCAGACAGTAATTAACTCAAGACATACTATGAAAGCCAGAAGACCTCCATGGCAATGTTTAAGGATACCTTATTTCCCTCAATTGGAGTACAGATTGTACTGGAAATAAAACTGAAAATTTAATTGTAAAACTGATAGAAATTATGTAGAAAACACTCATCACCTAACAATCAGTTATGCTAGAAACAAGACCTTAATTGCGAAGTAATGAAGGACTGATATCCTGAGGACTAGGATGGGGACATTTGAATGGATTCACTGGAATAGCTTAAAAACCCCTAAATCCCCTTCATCTCTCCAGTCTGGCATTAGCAGCCCCTTCCCTTGCCAATGAAGACTACTCCCAGCTACTGCCGCCACCACCAGCAGTGACTGAATATGAAGGAAAGGCAACACTTGAGATGAATGCCTCAGAGGATAATGCTCCTCTGCATCAAGTGTGTATTCTCTTTCTTGCATTTTTCCCCCCAAATCCACAGCTATGGCCAGTATTCAGCATGGCCTAAATGAAGATCCCAGTACAAGGAGAAATCGATTTTTAACTCAAAAGAGCTGCTGAGCCTGGCAAACACCTACCAGCAGAAACCAAGAACCTATGTAGGCATGGATATTGTGGGTGCTGGACTAAGGAAGGCAAGACATAACATGAACATCTTGGCAGGATACTTGAAGCTGATCCCAGTAAGACGTGGCAATGGCTCCTTTAAGTTTAGAGAAGATGATATACTGTACAGCAAATAAGGTGGAGTTGGAACTGCTTTGGCAGAGTGTTAAGAACAAGGCCAGAGAGCTCAAGAAGTGGGTATACTAGAGTGGGTTAATTGTGTAAGACCCAGGAATCAGCTGGGTCATTGTGTTCCCAGGTAACCCCCAAAACGTTCTTTTCACTGAAGTGGTATCATATGCTCTAGGTAAGTAAAATGGCAGCATTCTTAAAACTCAAGAGGGCTATCTCCCATAGTCCAGGTAGAAAGAACATGCTTCTGTGGAACCAGCCCCTTTCTTTTCATGCAGTAATAGGATTCTGGCGTAGCAGAGGCCAAAGAGTGATACTTAGCTATCAGAAGCAAGACAACAAACCCTGAAATGGCAAAGAGTTTCAATACCTGTAGGCAAATTCAGCAATGCCTAATGTATGGTTGTTTCCCAGGGGCCAAATATATGGGCAGCCAATGAAGATATTTTCTGACTTATAAAACCAGAATGTTCAAAAGTGGGTGAGCTGAACAATGATGTCACCTCTTATAATGGAAAACCATTATTACTGTCCTTATTTTCATATCTAAACCTATCAAATGAAGTGGAAACAAGATGTCCTTGGACAGGAATCCAATAATGCCAAGTTTAGGATTAGCAAGAGAAACTCCAAGAAGAAAATCTAGGCAATTTTTTAAATTGGACAAATTTTAGATATATTAGCAATTAAGATATAATAAAAAATACTCTGGATCACTTTCTACCAATTAAAAAAAAAGGGAAGAAAACAATTAAGAATGTTAAAAGAACAAAAGAAAGTCAGTGTATGATTGTGGAAGGCCTGGAATAAGATGAATAAGGTAGGGATGAAATCATGCAGACTTCTTTACTGCATGACAAAGAGGTCTGTTGATATTTTAAACATGATCACAAGGTCATCAGCAAAGAAACAAATGACCTGAATTTATATCAAAATATTACTGAGGCTGCTGGGAATGATTTATGCTTTTGTAATAACATCTCTTGTAGAAGTTGAATTAAGATATCTGGTGGTAGCTGGTTGGTCTAGGCTCTTTCCAAAATACATTAGGTAGGCTAGCAGATCAGCAAAAATATAAGCAAGCTGCTAGGCATCTGAAACATGGCTACTTGTTTCATTTTTAGCTTCCAAATCTTGCACAAGGAAAGGGGTTCTGCAAACACAGTTCTAGATTAGCTAAGTAGACTCAGGACAAAGCTATTATAATGATCATTTCCCTTTTTTGAGGTGTCAGGGGTAGAAGAGAAGGAAATGGCTGACCATTTTCCAATTTCCCTGACTACACTGTGGTATCTTCCACTTGAAATAGAATCTCTATCTAAGCTAAGCCAATCAGATATTCCCTATAGGAAATGAATCTTTAGCACGAGTAAAGAAATGTAGGATGTCTGAGGTTTATTGGTTTTGCCAAAGCTTGCTTTCCAATATATCAATATATTCTTGTTCTAGTTCTGCTCTGGAGCTGAATTAATTGCTGCTTTTCCCCCAAGCAGCTGATTGACTTCATAAGTCTTTAGGATACTTCTAATAAATTCCCTTCTACTTATGGGAGCCACAGAAGGTTCTACAAAGTGAAAATAAAAATCCTTAACACATTCAACCCCATATGTGCACAGCTATGTATGTATTAATTACGGTTTGATTTATAATTAATAGTAGACAACATACATGCCTAACAATAGATGATAAAATAAATATACTACCATAAATTAAGGAATATGTACTACTTGTTTGTTATTACATTAGAGCAAACGTAAAGTCTATGTAAAACACAAAAACAAACATTTATTTCTCCTTAACATGTCTGAGTTTGTTTGTATGAGGAAATCTCTGTTTCAGTCTGAGGATCTGGGGGTTAAAGGTATTCACTTCAACTGTGGGTCTATTTCACATGGTTTACACTGGGAGCAAGCAGAAGAGCCAGTGGCTCCCCGAGGCTTGCTCTTGACATCACAGTGGCAATAACATATTGGAGTGAGCCCTGCCCTACCACAAAAATGCTTTGCAAGACTGCTCTTACCTATGCACCACCATCCCATCAGCCAAAGAAAGTCAGGCGCTCAAGCTCACAGTCAAGAGACTGGAGAGCACATTACAATCCATGAGGCCAAGGCACGGATGTGGACCTAACATACTATTAGAGGAGAGCTAGGAATTGAGATCAATAATTCAGGCTACTACAGATGACAATAAAGTTTTTAGAATTATGAAGTATATCAACGTATGATATCACAGAAAGATCTCAAAGTAATGTAAAGTTAAAAAAACACAAGGTTCAGAAATTCATTAATAATATTTTTATGGAGAATATGGGACATATTTCCTTTCAGATCCAAATACAAATAAAAATGTGTATGCAGAAATGTACATGGGTACATAAGGAAGCCCACTGACTATGTTTATCTGTTACCTCTGCCAAGCACACCGTTGCTTTGGGTGGGAGTTTCATTACATACTTTGGTATTGATTTGTATTATTTTATAAGTACTCTAAAAAATATACAATAAGCATAGAGTCTCAAACTTTATCCTTCAAATAGACTCTGTCTACTATATTCTTATTAAGGTCACAGTGTCAATCAAGTAAGAATTGAGAGAAAATTATTACTCTGAAATCCTTAGGTTATATGTATCCACAATCACATTTATTACTTTATGGTTCCCATATCATTCCGAGGCTCAAGGATAAACAAGTTCAGTCATCTTACTCACTCAGCCCTTTCATATATGCTGTGTTTTTTTCTTCTTTAATATTTCTCATTTTACACTTCTTACTCTTAATCCAGCTTCTAATTGTCATTCATCTGGATTTAAAAGAAAAGAAGTCTTTAACCGGAAAGTTCGTCTGTCTCTGCTCAGGCAGCTGCTTTAAGATCAGTCAATTAATCAGTCACAGATGAATGGAAGAAACACAGAATACTACAAACTTCATTGCTTCTACGTTATGCCTTTTTTAAGACCAACTCTAATGGTTTGATACTCAAGTTTATTTAAAATTTGGCAACTCCATCTCTTCTCTACAAATGTGAGAATTACATCTCTTTTTGTGGAAATCGTTATGTATAAATATGTATCTCCCTCTGCTCTCCTGCTTCTTAGCACACCCTTCTTTTTAGCCAGGTATTTTGTTTTCGTTTTTCCTTATTGATGCATAAATATATCATGTATCTTCTTTTAGGTTAGGGTCCTTTCTACAAATTCCCTCTTTTTCCCTTTCATTTGATCTAAACAATCTTTTTTTTAATTATTTTTTAAAGATTTTATTTATTTGACAGAGAGAGAGAGATCACAAGTAGGCAGAGAGGCAGGCAGAGAGAGAGAGGAGGAAGCAGGCTCCCTGCAGAGCAGAGAGCCCGACGCAGGGCTCAATCCCAGGACCCTGGGATGTTGACCTGAGCTGAAGGCAGAGGCTTTAACCCACTGAGCCACCCAGGCGCCCCTCTAGTCTTCTCTTTTTAAATCCATATAAGCTCACTGTAAGAACCATGACGTAATGTCATCTGTATTCCTCATGACTGAACAAGGCTAAGTAGTATATGCTTGATAGAATGTTATGGATCATCATGGTCATGGTCATCAAACAAGAGTTCGGGTTGTGAACTGGGGCTTTGGTGTCGTCTTGGGAAACATGGCCGTATTTATACGAATGCAGTGGAATGACTGTCTGTGAGTCACTCTCCTATCGCACAACACCGTCGTCATTCATACAGTACCCACAATAGATGTTAAGCTGAACAGAATTCCCAATGGGGAAAAAAAAGGGAAAAAAGTTGTTTTATATTCCTGACAAAAGAACAATTACCTAGATTTCTAACAGCACAATAACTACTACAGAAAGAAAATAATTAGTGTGAAGTAATCTAAACACTTTGTAAAACTTATGCAGGTTCTAATCAGATGACTCCTCCTTGAGAACTCTTCAGTGAAGAAAATCAACTCAGAAATATCCCCAGATTTATTGTATTTGCGTGAGCTATATGTCAACATATTTGGTTGTATTCTTAATTGGCAGAATTCATTAATGTTTTAAGATTTTTTTCTTTAGAAATGTCAAATGTATGAGGTAACCCAGGATTATTTTCAATGTATGTCTGTTTCTGAATATTTTTCTTCCACTTTTCTCGCCTGCAGAGCATTTTTTTTGGAAACAACTCCCTTAAATCCTTAACTTCTTCTACCTGAGTCTCTTCCCTTTCATTTACTCGGCACTGTTCTTATTGAAGCGATTCTTTTGTAGGATTCTTTTGTGTGTCTTACTTCATTCTTCTTGAATCAAATTAACATTTTCTTTCCAGATATTTATCTGTCATTTTAGTTAAATTCCTTGACAGAAAACTAATCTATTTTCTGTTTCGTTTATGAGACTTTTCCAGAAAATTGCAGTACTATTTATAGAGAAAAGATATTTGCAAATACCTTCTATTTTTCACAGGAATATAATCGTAGTGTTGCTTCTAGAGGTAACTGCAAATGTGATCCAGGATTTACTTATGTTTTTCAACATGACATGTTTTTCACATGTCATGAAATAATGGACAGCTTATTAAACACGTCTACTTCTCCCACTGATGACATTACTGAGAATGCCCCCAAAATATGTAAAACCATAGAGACTTCATATTTAACAACAATGATGAAAAATATGAAGGGAGGATTAATCATGCACCTAAAATATATACTTAGCAAAGGATTCTTATACATCTCTCTGGTGGAATATTCTGCCAAAGAGGCAATACTCTTTGATCATAATTCTGGGCTACCTTAGAAATGAAAAGTTTTGTTCATAATGATCGTCATTTCACTACATAAACAAATGTAGTTGAAGCAGGTAAGAAGCAGTCAGACAGAGTCAAACTAGCTCAGTGTGGACACCCATTGGTGCAGCCTCACTTAACAAGCCTGGGCCACGTCCACAGCTCTGTGTGTCTGGAAAGTCGATTTCATATATTTATCATGGGGTATCTAGACACTATGATACAAAACTATGCTAACAAAACAAAAGAAACTGGCTTCTCCTGTCTTCTGTCATTCTATCCCTTACTCCTCCTGTTCCAGTCAGAACCTTCTCATTACCTTACAAATGCATAAACACTTGTGATTTTGTGACATTTACTCATGCTTTGTAGTTTGTCTGAAATACCCTTCCCCATTCTTTCTGCTGAGCAAACCCTTACTCATACCTCCAAACCCAGCCCAAAGTGTGAGCCACACCGTGAAATGTTTTTACTTTTTCAAAAGGACATACTCTCCCTGCTCTTGATTCTTCCCCAATATGATGTTTGTTACTTACTTAACATGTTGGACCATAAAAGCGATTTGCTTCTGACACATGGCCTGGATGTATTAATTTATAAACAGACTCTAATTAATTTATGTTTAACAGTGAGAACAATAATTTCCGGTGGACTTGAATTCTCTCCTCTACTTAGCACACTGCTTTTCCTAGTATCAAGGTTCTGATATATCAAATTACCACCAACATGGCTGAGAGTCATGAGCTCTTGGGCCTTTTATAGATCTAGCTAAGATCCGTGAAGTTCCATAGAGCACCTAAAATGATGAAGAGTCAACTTCTAGAGGTGATCACCATATATTATGTGTAAGGCAAAGGTAACCTATTTGTTACTGCTCCGCATGTCCCCAGTGCACAGCATGAGCTATTGCAGCGCTCTTCAGTTGACATTTCTGCAATGACAGAAATGTTCTACCGTTGTCATGGTAGCCACTAACCACGTGTGACTACTGAATACTTGATATGTAGCTAATGTCACTAAACTAAATTTCAATTTTATTTAATTTTAAATAATTGTAATCAAAATTGAAAAAGCCACATGTGGCTAGTGGCTCCCAAAGTAGAAAGCAGAGTCCACAGATTCAACCTAGTGTAACTAATCATATAGTATAATAAGATAATCCCTCATATTATATTGTCTCAAAAACACAGGATATTTCATAAAATAAGACATCTTTTTTCTAAAGTTATTTATTTGTCAGAGAGAGAGAGAGTACAAGCAGGGGGAGCAGCAGGTAGAGGCAGAGGGAGAAGCAGACTCCCTGCCAAGCAAGGAGCCTGATATGGGACTTGATCCCAGAATCCTGGGATCATGAGCTGAGCTGAACACAGATGCTTAACTGACTGAGTCACCCAGGTGTCCCAAACAAGACATCTTTAATAGATGCATAAAAATAGGAATCATAGTAAAAACCTAAACTATAATTTTTAGAGAAGGAGTAAGGGTGCAAATCATTTAGTAACTATTGAGTTTCAGTTATATGTTAATCACCATATTCAGTAAAATATGTGAAATATATATATATATAGACACACATTAATAGCAACAGGGTTTTTCTTTTAACTTGAGGAATTCACAATCTAAAAGAAAAGGATTTTTTTAGAAACAAATTTTGATTTTGAGCTTTTCTATATATTTATACACACTATCCCCAATTTACTTGTCTATTTTGAAATACCAGAAAAGATCACATGAAACAACTTAATGGTTAATTTTCTGACAGTTAATCTAAACATTCAGATTTTTAAGAAATTTTCTCTAGAATGTAAACATATAAATGTATTTGAGTAATTGGACATTTTCTAAAATATGTAAGAGTAACTTAAACAAAAAAATGCATTTTATTAATAATTTATGCATAACAGAATCATGCATACCATTTTTAATGAATACTGGTTTTTTAACTTAAAAATCCAGAGTAAACATTTTTCTATATAATTATACATTTATAAGCTTCCTTTGATGAGAGTGTATTCATTTGGTATTTGGATCTTTTTTTTTTCTAATTCTATTTTATAGTCTGCTAGATAAATCCTCTTATTCGTTTGTTTCAATGGAGCTTGAATAAAGGTCATTTAAACTGGCTCACCTTGCTTATCCCCTGTGCTTTTCTATAATCTCGACATCCATTGTAAAAGGATCATAGCTTCCTTCTCAATATACCTTTTCAGTATGAGGAGAAATATTAACATTTCATTAAATAAACCTGAGCCTATTAGACTTTAAATCCACACTTTGTGTGTGTGTTTTGTGTGTGAAAATTATTGAGTTCCTTTGTAAACTCTAAGCAATCTTACTGAACTTGCTGGCTATCAATTATTTTGCAATTCTGATATGCAACTAACACAATAAATAAATGTTAAAGTTTAATATTATGATGGAAAATTCTTCCAAAAGCAATGTTTTTAATATCATAAACTGAGATCTTCAAGTTATGGCTCCAACCCCTGTTGAGTTCTCTGACGTCCTCCTTTAGTAGGATAATTCTTGGTTATATTATTTTTCCAAAAATATAAAGCTGAGTTGTTAACAATTAAATATAATGTCACCAGGACACAATAAATAATGAGATCCACTTTTTCTACTTTAGTACAAAAAAGCAATATGATGCCTTTTATTTGTGATACTTATAATGAAATTCTTACTTGCTATTTTAAGAACCAATATATGTCCTTACTTGTTGTTATCAGAACCAATATGGGTGTAACTCAATTAGTTCAGATAATTTTGTCGATCACCCGTAGCGTATGCAATATTGCCTAATGAGGAATGTAAACAGGACCAGAACAACTCATTCCATCTTCTCACATTTGATTTCTCATACTGGCCTACTGGCCTACACATTCTATGCTGCTTTTACCACAGGAAAAATTTGCCTCTTAGCTTAATTATATTAAAAAATCCCATAGAGATAGAACCTTACTCAATCAAACTATCAATGTCAGTTTACTTTATTATTATCCCCCAGTATCTGAATGCCATCTCGTTCCAGCTTTCTTGTCTACGAAGCCTTGTACAAGTGTCTTGTTATTAGCTATGCTAATTGACATCAGATAATCCATTGTCACCTACCCAATAGTTATCTTACTCCTCATCTTTGCTAACAGAAGCTCGGTTTGTTCACTGTTCTCTGACTATACGTGTCCCTCAGGGATGAATAATATCCCCAGAGAATGAGATACGAATTGTCTTTGCTAACATAGCTGGTTTCACAAGTCTTACCAACTTCAGGCATATGGAATAGTTCTAGTCAATGATACACACAGAAAAAATTTTCAGACTGCTTCCTCTTTAACTGCCTCTGCTAATTGCTGTATGAATGTCGGATCCTGGGAGCTACTAACGGCATTTTTTGATTCTGAGGAACTAAAACTAACATGCTGAGAATGGCAGAACAGAAAGATGGGAAAAAATAAACTGTCACTTGTGATTTTGTTAAGTTTATGAATCATGTGAAATAGTATGCTTCCTCTACATTTAAAGGTAATCAGCTTTAGTTTTATGCAGCCAACAATATTCTGATTTATCTAAGTACTCATTTGTTGTACAACGCATCCATACCCTGGATATGCTGTCTAGTAACTCATCCACCTTCTAACCTCAAATGTTGACCATTTGAACCAAATACCTTTGACTTTGCTTTTTATTCCAGGAATAATATCTCCACTAGAAAATGGCTACAAGGGGTGGGGGGGGGGGGGCATCTGGGTGGCTCAGTCAGTTAAGCATCAGACTTTTGATGTTAGCCCAGGTCATGTGTTGGGCTCTGCACTCAGCAAGGTGTCTGCTTCAGATTCTTCTCTTCCCCCTCCCTCTGCCCCTCCCCACTCCCTGCTCTCTCTTAAAAAAAAAAAGAAAAAAAAAGATTAAAAAAAGAAGAAAAAGACTACCAGAGTATTAAAATATTGGCCAAGGAGTTGTCCATATTTAAAGACATTCTGAAGTATTTCCAGATAGGGTAAGACTTATAGCTCTAACGCTCTCACTGCATTGAGTATCCCAAAGCAATGCACGACCTCCCTTAAATTCAGGTAAGTTTCTCTTTACCCACATCCTGCATATTCTAATATTGTGTACACTTTATTTCAATCTTAACATGAATGGCTACTCTTTATCCCATATACATTAGTTATTACAGACCTAATGTATTATAATGAAAGATATAAAAATAAAACCTTTAAACTTTTACTTATACAAAGTCAGTGAGTCTAAAATTGATAATTAAGTATATTTAAAAGCACAAAGAACATCTCAGACAGAAAACATATAATAGATAAAATTTCCCAATGTGTGCAATATCTGGTGTGGTGATTCCCCTCCATGACTTGTGGCGAAAAGTTTTTCTATTGTGTTTATTATATATGTGTGAGCTTGCAACTGTAAATTCCAATTCAGAAGATTTAGCCTTGGTATCTGGATTCTAAAAATGCTAGTGAGGTAATTATGATGTAAATTTCACTTGAAAACCACCTGATAAGCCCTTAGGAACACTGAAGAATACTCTATGAGCCAGCAGCTCTGAATATCAAAAATAACTATTCAGAATAAACAGAAAAGGGAATGATGATATTCTCTGAATAGGTCACTGAAACTAAATTCAGGGAAGCTAGTTGTGATGATTTCTTGTTTATTTGTTTTGTTTCTTTTGTCAATAATATGTGCATTTCCATTTTGTTGGATATAATAAATCTGTCTCATTATTCTTTGTTCTTTCCTTTTCGGAAAAGAAATGATTGAAAATATCCACTAATAAAAGCTATAGTGTCCCAGGACCAAGTGTGTGTGTGTGTGTGTGTGTGTGTGTATGTAGTTTTTATAGCTAGTTCTATTGGCTGCAAGTCTGTTCTGTTTTATTTTGTTTTGTATTGTTTTGCTCTTGTTGAGACATAACAAATAGAGTATAAGATATAATTTATATTTTGTGTTTGAATAAAATGACACAGAGGCAAACATATCTAGGTTAGAGCCACATCTTTAGAAAAGGAAACATTATCTTGGAAACAGACCTTACAGAGGGTCTAGTCCACATCCCACCTCAGAATAATCTACACTTTTGAGTAGACATGTAGCCCCATGCTGTTTCCAGATTGCTGGTAATGCTTGCCAAAAGAATAGAGCTGTTTAGTTGTTTTTAAAATATGCCAAATCCTTCTTCAACTAATCAGGTAATTCCAAAAATATTTCCTCAAAATAGTAAAAAAAAAAAAAAAATAGTTAAAAAATGTGGAATTTTTATTCCACACACACACACACACACACACACACACACACACACAAACCAGAAAAGATAAATTCAATGGTGAAGCTTATCATCGCAATGATAAAAGCAATGAACGAAAATCTCAAAGTGCTACGAGCACATATTACAGTTAACCCAACTGAAGGAAAGCATTGTCTGGGAGTGTTCTGTCAGGAACTGGTATTTCGGCTGAGAGCTGAAGGATAAACAAGTGATAAGAAGACAAAGATGGCGGCAAAGAGTGGGAAGAGCTTCTCAAGGCAACACAAAGTACAAAGGGTCTGAGTTAGCGGGAAACATTATAGATTTAAGAACATGAAAATTAAGAAAAAAAAAAACATAAGGGATGGCGCAATGGGGATGAATTTCAAAGAGTAGATTTTGAAAACTGTTTATTCCAACAGTTTTTGGAACTCATATTGGCTGAGAGAAGCATTTGGACAGGAAGAGGAGTAGATTTGAGGAGGCCAGATTGTAAGCTCCTGAGGTAGCATGAACTATGGTATTAGCAGTGGAGGGAAGAGAACATACAACTTAAAATCAACAAGAGCTTATTTAGATTGGATGTGAAGTGCAGGAGAAGGTTTTTCCCTTCTGTGATTAGACAAATGTGCGTGCCTTTCACTGAAACAGGGAACAGAGGAAAAGGGCATATTTGGAAGAAAACTTTTTTGGACACATTTGCTTTCAAGAGTCTTTTGAAACATCCAAGTGGAAATGTCAGGCCAACTTTTAGATATATATGTTTAGAATTCAGAAAAGACAAAGATCTGGCTGGGCCTGGCATATCAATAGGAAGAGAGGAAATGGCATGAGTGAAACTGATAGCGTGCCTAGAAGAGGTCAAGGAGTAAGGCTGGATACAAGATTTAAACTTATGAAAAGAAAGTTTGGCAAAAAGTCATTATTTAAGGAGACTCAAATATTCTACATATTGAATTCAAAATATATTACTATTAGGCTAAGCTAAATTACCAACTGACTGTCAAAATATTTATCCACAAATAAAGGTGGATAGGGTATTAAATACCAATATTTCCTTATTGCTTTAGTGGTAACTATAAGCCAGATTTACACTACAAACTATCTTCATTATTTTGTCAGATTCACTAGTACTTTTCCAGATTCCCTAATCTGCATCTTTGCCCTATATATGTTCACATCTGCTTATGTCAGATAGGTAACTCCACTTTACTGGAGAGGATATGTTGTTGGAAGAAAAATATCAATCTATAGGTCTTCAAATGCTCTAGATTCAATTTCTTTAAAAAAATTGAATGACACTTTTATTGTTTTAGCTATTTCTATGCCAATGTAAAAATTCATAAATTTATGAAACATAGTAAATTCTGGAGGTGTGACTCCACTACGTCTTCTACTTGGAAGTGACAATAAATATCATTCTGAAAACACCTCGCACCCAGTGCCTGCAGAAGCCGCACTGATTTTAGGTGGGTACAAGACTATTGTTGAGATTAAACATCATTGAAAAAGACTTCATTATTCAGAAACTTCTCTCTCCATACAAATATCATAATGTTGTATGCCTGAAACTAATATAATGCAATATGTCAATTACTGTTCAATAAAAAAAGGAAATAAACTACCCCTCCGACTGCTCCCTCTCTCATACACAAAATGACCCTTAAGTTCAGGAACTGGGATGCAATCTCCTACTTGCCATTCCACAGACTATGAGATCTTTTTCTTTTTCTTTTTCAGATTTTATTTATTTATTTGATAGAGAGAGAGACACAGCGAGAGAGGAAACATAAGCAGGGGGAGTGGGAGAGAGAGAAGCAGGCTTCCTGATGTGCAGGGAGCCCAAAGCGGGGCTTGATCCCAGGACCTTGGGATCATGACCTAAGCTGAAGGCAGCCGCTTAACCGATTGAGCCACCCAGGTGCCCATTTTTTTTAAGGTAAGATGTTTTTCTATGCGGTAGAGCAACATGTGCTGCATAGTAAGTGGGGATAACTGTTTGAAAAGGAAGTGAATAAACACTTTTCACGCATGTAGCTGTTGCATTACTGCCACCACCGTTAGGTGTAGCTAAAATACAAAAACTGCACTGGGCCACGAGAGCAGGATTTTCCTGTATTCATGTCAATTAGCAAAAAGACTCTTTAGACAACACACATCCTGTGTGTGTGCAAAATGAGGCATAAAATGTTGAGTCTGACTTTGGTCACTGTGATTCCTGAGAAACTGTTGGAGATTTTATCACAAAGCAGAACTACTACCCACTGACTCTTCACAAACACATGGATATTTATCCATCAACTCTAGTAGTCTAGATGTTAAATTTTCTTTTCATTCTAGTACAACGGAATCATTCTATAAAATTGCCATTGAACATTGAACACTGAATTAGTTCATTTAATACTGAGCCATTGCACAGGGTTAGGTTTTCTGAGCCTCTGGTCACAATATTTTGCTAATCTATCAGTATATAATTTTTTCAGGTATGTTTCTTATTATATGTGTATTGTTGATTCATTAATATTGAGCTCATGACCATCAACACATTTAGATGTAATGCATGTCTCCATGAAGCTGACTTAAAGCATGAACTTTCTCTGATGCCACACCTCAGTCTTCTTATACTTAGGAATACCAATCAGCCCTTTATGCTTGGAGGACACCTCAAGCAGTGAATCAGCAACAGAAAGTACAAAAATGCTAAAACATCACACCACCACAAGGACTCTCATTTATAGCAGAAGAGCTAAAATGAGAAGTCAGTGTCTCCCCGTGCCTTGCCTGACCTCAACCAGGAACGTGCACAGCAGGTAACTCAACTTTTTCATTGCCCCGCATATGTCCACACATGTCTGCAAATGACCTCAAAAGCATTATGAGTAGTGACTTTGGGGTTACAAATAAATGTTGGCAGGCAAACTAATTCGCAAATACAGATTCCACAAGCAATCCACTGTATTTTGGTGAGTCACAAAAGGTGTATCTTCTCAAAAATTTTTTTTGGTGGCCATATTACTCAAAGACAGGAAAGCAGTGACTAATGATGCATTTCTCACATAATAATGAAAAGAAAATATTTATTAAAAATGGCAGAGTAAAACCTCCAGTAAAACTTAATTATATGTTGACTCTGAGTAGCTTTCTATCAAATTGAGTAAAAAACAATTACAACTTTCAGGTTTTCCTGAAATAGCAAATATAAGGCAAAGAAAACTGCTGATTCCCTCCCAGTAGGTTTTCTACCAACTAAATGACTTCAGATTTCTGCCTTTGTACCTGACATTATTTTCCAGTCTCTTAATATCAAATTATAATGTTTCTAATATTTTAGAAGATTTGTCTAGTCTGTTCCTAGAAAACAGGGATTATGTATTTCATATTATTCCTTTTGCGTGTATTTAAATATCAGGCACAATATTGCATCTAGAAGGGTGTTGACAGTTGAACCAATCCTTCTCTACACATTACATGTGAGAAAACGGAGCTCAAGGAAAGTTAAGTGATGAACATTTCCGCACAGAACTTTAAAAATTCAGGACTAGATTAAATATGTGGTTAGTTTGACAATGAAACAACTTATCTTGCACTGGATTTTTTGAAGTTTTGTCTACAGCATACCCTAAATTACCCTTGGTTTAAAAGCAGAACCCAAATAATTAAGAAGCCAGAAGCAGCTCTAAACCAATCATCTGGCTTTTGAAGTTACACTATGATTCAAATAATTCCCATAATATTCTTTCTTGTTTCCAGGTTCTCCACCTGACATTTCTGCTTTTTTTTTTTTTTCCTTTTCAATACACATTTCTCTCAGTCGTGTATTTTTAATGCAGGGCTTTTGCTTTGAGAAACCACAAACTGGAACAAAGCAAGTTCATACCCCCTAAAAGATTGGATGTGAAAAATAATCATGGGTGACTGCTTGGTTTACCTTGAAAATATACTGAGAATAGAGTTCTACTTTCTGTTCATTATTAGTTGCAAGGTGACTCTGAAATAAATACAGGTCTGTTATTTTCTCATACAGTATGGTGGTGTTGCAAAGAAGTTTTTTGACCTTCTGATGCATAATAGTACTTTGCAGACACATAGGAGTTATTAAAAAATGTTTGCTAAATGATTGTTAAATGGCTGAATGGTGGCATTGATTTAAATAAGACCTTGAAGTACTTTTATAGGCACATCTGGTTTTCCTTCTCCATCAGCTTTTTAATTCAAATTAATCACTTGAGCCACAACCTGCCCAAATTAGCAGAACATCCAGTTTCCTATTCTTGAGATTTAAAATTTAAATATAGTGCTGAAATTTTAATCAGCCCAAAGCCAACCTTGTTTCTAAACACCAGGAAGAGATCTGCCTCAAGACCCTTGATAATTCAAATGCATATACAATGTCAAGTGGTTCTCCAAGCTTTCACTACCACATTTAATACTAGTGCTGCTCCTTTTGATGTGTATCTATTCCTCAATAAAGCTTTTACTAAGCCATATCCTCTGGGAAGCACAGTAATTAGTGAGGAATGTGATCCTGCTCTCTTGTTTATCTGAATCTTCTTTGATGGGTATTAAAATAAGAACACTCCAGTGTCTACTTTCACATCTAGCCATTGCTTCCAGATACCGCCTCACAGTGGGAATATCTCAGCTGGGTAAGAGGAAGACTCCAGTGTTAGCCACAGTCTGGGACACACCCAGGTCTCCTCTGCTGCCTGTCAGACCTGGATATTGAGCTGAGGACACCAGCTTTCCTTCAGGATGAGCTCCCCAGTAGACAACGGGGGATATTTACAGCCATTCAACCATAGTTAGGATCATCTCTGTTTGTCAGAAAGATCCTAAAAACACTGAGCCTCAAAAGGTAATAAGGCAGATCTATCTTCTTTCCTTCTAAGGAAGTTTCTTAGCATCAATACAAAAATAACTAAAAAGACCATCGCAAATCAAGAAAGGTCTATCACAAAAGATTCCTAGGGCCATGGGATGGATGGTCCTTAGATTTACACAACAAACGAAGCACTCACAGTTGCGCTTCTCCGAACAAAATATTTATCCTCTGGATGACTCCCTATGTCCAGCTGACAGAAAAAACATACATAGAGAGAGAAAGAGAAAACTTTAAAGTGACAATCTCTTGAAGCCCTTCTTGCCTCAGAGCCCAGGTTCATAAATTAAGCCACACGTATACAGTTGTTCCAAATCCGATTTTTCTTCATAATATTCTCTCTTGTTTTCCTCCTCCCTCTTCACCCTAGACTAAGTCCTTTTGAGTCTTCATTAAAATTTGTTGCTGCGGCACTTGGGTGGCTGTTGGTTAAGCACTGGACTTGATTTAGGCTCAGGTCATGATTTTGGGGTCAGGATCCGCTTGAGGATTCTCTCCTCGTCTTCCTCTGCACTCCCCCTACCTCTCTCTCTCTCTCTCTCTCAAATAAATAATCTCTTTAAAAAAGAGATTGTTGCTAATATTTACATCATGTAAGCATTTTCATATGTCTTACCTCACCATAATCTTTACCACTAAATTGAGAAAATAGAAACAATGACACTAAAAATGTTTTTGCTTCTACAGAAAATCTGCACACCTACTACACCTGCCGCCCCATTTTCTAGCTTCCTTACCTATAAAATTTATAAGACCAAATATTTAATAAAGCTTGTCTAGAAACTGAGAAGAGTAAATTATGTATCAACTGTAATCTGGAATGGAAGGTGACAGATTATTCTCATGATGAAGCAAAAAGCTGGATTTTAATTAAAAAATTTTTAAAAAATTTGAATATTTGTGTGACAGACACTGCTGTATTATTGTCTCATTTGATACTCACAGCTAACCCTAAGAGGTATATGTCATTTTATCTACATGCAAATCAGAAAACATAGATTTGAGAATCAAGCCTAAAATAAGGCCTTCCCTGAGGTCAGAGAGTTTCCTGCTTTCCTTGAAGAAGTCAACACCTGTGAGTTCTTCAGCGGCAAGGAAATGAATTTTGCCAAAAAGCATGGGAGATACTAAGAAGATTCTGAGCCTGGAATGAATCCCCAATACTGCAACCCCCTTGAGACCTGAACAGGGGACCAAGATGGGTTGTGTCTGGACTCCTGACCACAAAAACTGTGATACAATAAATATGTTTTATTTTAAAGTATTAAATTTGTAGTAATTTATTTTGCAGCAATAGAATTAATACGTCTGTCAAAGTTCACACACCTAGCAAGTGTGGAAATCAGAATTTGAAGCCAGGGATGCCAGATCCGCAAAACCAACTAAATGAATAATCCCTATCGTTTCTGTTTGGTAGAAGAATGAAAAGCCAGACAGACAGATAGATGATAGATAGATAACAGATAAATGATAGATACATAAACAGTTGTGCAGCTAGAGAAGACAGACATTGGTATCTAAGTTATTCTAACTTAGAAATACAGGACTTCTAAGCCTCTAGTATATTTAAAAGCAACCACAACAACAAAAAACACAAGCCAACTTAAGTCACCGAAGTCCAAGATGTAAAAGCCACAAAGGCTGTTTTTATCACTAACATGAGTTCTAAAAAGGGTCATTTAAACTTCAGGATATAAAAAAAGAATGCAAAATTACCAGTAACGGATAATGCTTGTGAGAACACTATATAATAAATTTTAAAAATGAAGTAGAAGTAAGTGAGAATCTCTTTCGAGTCATGCTTTGAAATCCTAAGCTAATTTTTCTCTAAACAAACCTGACTTGACATTTTAATTTTGAGAAAAGTTTTATTTTTTCCTAGGCAGTTCTGATATATTGTTCCTCTTTCCCTGAAAAGCCATTAATTCTTGGCTAGTGGCCCTGTTACAGTGCTTCCTGGATAGGAGCACAGAATTCGGAATCAGACAACATGGGTTCAAGTAATGCTAGTGCTTATTGGCATGTGAACTTAGAGTATTCTTTAATTACCAAAATCTCACTTTCTCATTTCTAAGTGGAAATGATAATAACAGTGCCTATCTGTCCATGTTGCTATAACTGTAAAATGCCACAGTGTCTTTAAATTGCTTAGGATGTGTCGATGGCATCGGATGCTCATAAAAAAGCTTCCTTTGGGTATTACTTTTATTATTGGTGGGTAATTCATGTTCAGACACAGAACTGAGAACAACTGCCTGTGCAAGGAGCCATTATAATGATACCAACTGAAGTCCTAAGGATTTCAGTATCAGAAATCACACTTCTCAGGTAGATTTTAAAGATCTCAAGAGCAGAGTCACGTTTGACAAACATCCGCTACGTGCTAGCAACAGTGGCAGACATTCATATCTCGTGAGTCTTTTTCTTAATCTCCACCCAGACTTTCAAGGACATGCATTAATGCCTCATTTTCTCACGGGGAGACCCCTACAAAGAGCTCCCGAAGATCTAGGGCAAAGTACGAAACTAGGTTTTTCTTTGTTTCCGTTGTTTACACACAGGGAACAGCAAAGCCCTAAACTAAAATTAAGATTTCTTTTCAGTATCACTCCCAAAGCAGTGTTTCTCAAACTTGTAACACAAGCAAAGCAAGTGAAGCCATTGCCAGGTTGCTGTGAAAAACGTGTTGGATCACTTCTCTGCTGGCAACGCTGAGCTGGATCTGCTAAGCACTCAGTTTACATGAAGGTAGCTCTAGAACTTGCTGAATCATGGCTAGGTTTCCAGGCCCTTACGCTGGCCCCACACTACTGTGTTTGGACAATATGCAAATCAGCCAAAAAGAGGCATGAATGGTAACAAAGGAAAGACAACTTGAAATACAGAATTACACCAATGAGTGGTATATAATACCCACACCCACCAAACAAGAATGAAAAATTGAAATTCAAGTTCATGCCACTGGTGGGTAGAATGTCCAAATTTATATTACCCGTATGCTCATAAGTGCAAAGGCAGACAACAAATGGTTCCTGACTAAAGAACTAACTGGAACCAGTGTACAATAACTGAATGAGTGAATGGGGAAGCATTTGGGGAACATATTTGAAATCATCTGGGTCATTATGGAGAGATTGAGAGTGATAAATGAAAAATGTCTATACCTGAGTATACCATGTACCATACATTAGTAATACTGTGTTTCACATAATTCTGAGATTGGTGTGACTCATGTAACATGGCCTATAACACATAACCAGGCAAAACCTACATGCCAGTCTACCCAAGATTTAGATAAAAACAGTTGTACTCATTTCAAAATGCCTGATAACGACCCTCACTCTTTAGTCACTTGGATCTGTGTTCCCACTGCTGTGGCTTAAGGGCTAGAAATCTCTTCTGCCTCATAGACAATGTTCATTCTCTCTGTATATCTTGACTATAGTGGCCTACTTCTTCATCATTTGGGTGAGTAAACCTTGTTTGATTTATTCAAATACTGCCTATGTCTGCTCTACCTATCCATATGTTCATACTATTGACATGTATCAAGAGAATCTTTGTTCAGATATGTCATTCCTAAAGTGGTTAATATTCTAATATCTCACATTAATCCTCAAGGGAGAATCACTGCATACTTTTATACACAGACATATTAATACTTAATATGCACAGATACATACATATACATACATTTTACAGAAACAGATTTACTGTACAGATACAGATACAAACATACAAATTTATTTTTCATTGACTATCTTAAGGAGCTTCGGTCTTGGAGAATAAGACCGAACAACATTACAACAATGTTGTTGTACAATGTACAACATTACTGTAATGTTGACTGAAGCTTTGGAACTCCATTCAGCTCAGTTCCAATTACAATAAACTTTTTTTTTTCTTTTCAAAATGTTAAGACTTTATTTGCAAAGCTTCTTTGTTGTACAGAAAGTAAAAATGCTATTACAGTCTTGGTGTAACTGATAGCCGCAGATGGTTCACTCAACATCCCCAGCTCTCCACACTACTGCAAGAGTCTTACATGAAAACCTAACAATGCAGGGGTGCCTGGGTGGCTCAGTGCATTAAGCCTCTGCCTTCGGCTCAGATCATGGTCTCAGGGTCCTGGGATCGAGCCCTGTGTTGGGCTCTCTGCTCAGCAGGGAGCCTGTTCACCATCACCACCACCCCCAGTCTGCCTCTGTCTACTTGTGAACTCTGTCTGCCAAATAAATGAAATCTGGAAGAAGAAGAAAAGAAAACCTAACAATGTTTACAATTTTGTTGGGGTGAAGTCCCCCAGTTTGGGGACAGTGGATTTCCCAGAGGGACTAAATGGAGGAAGGTGGAATGTTAGGATTGATTCGATTCTTTGGCTCTTTGGGCGGGTAGGTGTTCTGGGGTTTGTATCACAGCGAGGTTTTTGTTTTTTGTTTTTTGTTTTTTCAAAACCGCTACCAACCCAGACAAGCAGTCCAACCACAACTGAACAGTTCTTTTTTTACAGATTATTCAGGGTCTTGATCATCTTCTCCATCATCTCCTTCATTTTCTCCCTCTTTTTGTCTCTCCCACTTGCTTCCATCATTTTATCTGCGTATTGGTCCTCCCCACCTTCACCTCCACCACCGTCGTCACGTTCGAGTTCTATGTTGTCCGCACTGACTTCACCTTCGTCCTCTTCTTCTTCCACACCTTCGTCTTCGTCTTTATCCTTTTCATCATCAAATTCTTCCTCCTCACCGTCCTCATCTTCATCTTCTCCTCCTTCTCCCTCCTCTTTTTCACACACACCATCCACCTGGGCGTCGAAGCAAGAGGCTTCCCAATCCTCCTGTCCTACCTCTCCGGTTAGGTCCGCTGGGACAGGACTTTGAAGACACTCTCTCCGCCATCATTCAGTTTTGTAACCTCACAGTTAAACAGATCCAGGCTTTTCAGATATTCCAAATTTTTCAAAGGCTCCAAGATGATAATCTTTGAGTTTATTTCCACGTAAGTTAAGCGGTACTGGATTTGGAAGTTTTTCTGCTAGCATGTCCAGACCTCCAAAGATTCTGTTGTCACTAAGCTCAAGCTTTTTCAATTTAGGTAGTTTGGGGAGATCTGAAACTGAAATCAGGCCTGTATTTATTAAACCAAGGAATTCCAAGTGCACACATTCATCTGTGAAGATCTCAATTTTCCAATCATATGGTTTGCAGTTATCCAGGACAAGTTCTCAGACATCTGCCAGGGTCCAGTTCCTCAGCCCCAGCTGGACTTTCCTCTTCATGTCTGTGTTTCCTCCTCCCCTTCTCTTCAAACTTAAATTTGCCAGGTGGGGGACAGAACAGAGAGAGGCTTCCCGGCCTCACAGTAAGGGCTCTTGGGAATCGTCTGCCAGTGGCAGAGGCCAGATTCAGTCACAGGTGGTGTGCAGGTGGGTGAGTGAACCCCAGGAGCCCCAATTCACTTTTTTTTGTGGGTTTTCTATTATATAATATTGTGGGAATTACACTGTGGTTATCTTAAAAAAATGGCACATTTAATTTTTTTCAAATGTTAACGTTTATTTATTATTTTTTAATTTTTTTAAATATTTTATTTATTTATCTGACAGACAGAGATCATAAGTAGGCAGAGAGGCAGGCAGAGAGAGAGGGGGAAGCAGGCTCCCCACCGAGCAGAGAGCCCAATGCAGGGCTCGATCCCAAGACCCTGAGATCATGACCTGAGCCCAAGGCAGAGGCCCAACCACTGAGCTACCCAGGCGCCCCTCAAATGCTAACTTTTAATAGGCTATATGTATCTTTTTTTTTCTGAAATTTACCTCTTAAAAAAGGACACAGTAATCTCAATTTCCACTGGGTATTTCTTATGATCTTTATTTAATATTTTCTGTTAAATAAATGGATTTGCAACCATAAGGAATTGAGCACTATCATTTAACAAAATTGGGGACTACTTTAATGATATTATAATGAGTAAATAGATATCATCTGTACTGTAAAGCAGAAAAATTTCAAACCGTTAACATGCAAAAGCTTGTAGAGTTTCAATCCTTGATATGGCAAATACCTAATCTATTTTTTAACATAATAAATGTTTTTAGGGGCACCTGGGTGGCTCAGTGGGTTAAGCCTCTGCCTTCGGCTCGGGTCATGATCCCGGGGTCCTGGGATTGAGCCCCGCATCAGGCTTTCTGCTCAGCAGGGAGCCAGTTTCCCTTCCTCTCTCTCTGCCTGCCTCTCTGCCTACTTGTGATCTCTGTCTGTCAGATAAATAAATAAAATCTTAAAAAAAAAAAAAAAAAGACTCTCTTATTTAAAAAAAAATAATAAAATAAAATAAATGTTTTTAATCTTTAGAAAAGAAGTGGTGACAAATCTTTAAGCATTATGCATAAAAATAAAAAAGCAATTTAAGTATGATAAGTCCATTATCAATAAAAGGAAAAAGTATGGTCAGCTTTACTGTTGGGTTTTATGAAATTCGACTTCATTTCTGAATTAGACCAGAGTCAGTACTACGCCAAATGGATCATTTCAATACAGTTGTAACCAACATTACCATGTACTGTGCAGTAAGGAAACAGAGCTTAGCTTGCCAGACTATCATTCTTGGAAGCTCTGCCAGTGCAAAAATAGCCTCCTTCCCTTGATATAATATTTAAGGGAATTTTAAGAGGTTCTAAAATTCTTTAGAGACTTATTAGAAGTTACTTGATAAAACAAGCAATCAGTTGTGAGTCTGAGACAGCATCACATAGCTGATTCCCAGTCTAAAACTCCTTCTGCTTCTGGCTGCTGTTTGTCGCTTTGCTCGGCCATCCAGTATCATAAAGGAACTCTTCTGGGACCATCTGCCACTTATCTCTTTGGCCCCAATCTCCTCTTCTGTGATCACTATTGATTTTCCAAATGGACCCACCATTCACTAAATGTAGCAATTATTACATTCAGGTTAGAAACTCCCTTTGCCACGTAGGTTGTATCTGGATTACTAAAGAATCAGTCAAAAACAACCAACGAAATGAAAGCATTTCCTAGAGGCAGATTTTTAAAATTGCTACAATTAAGTTAAGTCTATATGATCATCATTAGTCTATATTTTCTATTTTTTAAAGTAAATTATCCACGCAAATTCCCACATTTAAGTCCTAAGCAAACGCTAACACAGCTGGTCCTCCCAAATGCATTCATCATATGAATTTTTGAACTATGTGCCATTTCTATTCAAAATTGAAATATCCTTCAGGAAAAAGAACCATTTAACAGAAAAAGGTATTTGAATTACAATCTTTTCTTTGGGAAGGCAAACTATTGAGACACTAAAATTATTCGTGGTTTCCAGGGGCTGAGGGTCATAGAAAGTGACATATAGGCGGAGTACGATGGATTTTTAATGCAGTGAAATGATTCTGTATGATAACGTAACGGTAGATACAGGATTTTAGACATTTGGCAAAATCTCAAGATATGGATAACTCAAAGAGGGAACCCTAATTTAAACAATGAACGTTGGTTGGTGGTAATATGCCAGTAAAAATTCACCAACTGTAACAAAAGTACACGGATGCAAGATGTTAAGGACAGAGGAAAGTGGGCGGGGGGGCAGGATGCGGTGGGTGAGGAGAGGCAGTAAATGAAAGCTCCCCTATATCCCATTTGGTATAGACCTAAAAGTGTTCTAAGAAATAAAGTCTATTTATTTAAGAACAGAACAAAATAAAATCCTCCCTCTCACTTGCCTCTTTATACTTCACTATGATTTTGGGTATCTGTCCTCAAATTAACGTAGAGCTATGTGGAGAAGAAAATTTTCAAAGTCTGCTATAAATGAAATAGCCCAAACTGAAATCTCATGAGACACTCAAGCAGAATTTCTGTCAACGTACACTGTAACCTACATCATGTTGGCCAGTTCGTTTAATTTCACCGGGGGTGAAGCAGGGATGGACATGGTCACAGGCTGGGTATGAGCACAGACCCATTATGGATTTGGGGCTTTTTTTTTTTTTTTTTTTTTTTTTTTTGTAAGAAGAGTGTGTTGTTGTTTAGTTCTTTCATATGTTGAATCTATGTGTTTCAAATTTCAATATATATCATGGTTTGGGCCCTATCTTTTGGGGTTATTAGAATGAAAGGGATAAGTGTCTATCAATGGATGAATGAATAAAGAAGACATGGTACACGCGCACACACACACACACACACACACACACAGTGGAATACTATTCAGCCACAAAAAAAAAAAAGAAATGAAATGAAATCTTGCCACTGTGATAGCATAGATAGACCTTGAGGATATTAAGCTAAGTGAAGTATGTCAGACATAAAAAGACAAATACCATAGGATCTCACTTGAATGTGGAAGCTAAAACAAACAAAACACACTCACAGATACAGAAAATAATTTACTGGTTGCCAGAGGCAAGCCGGGGGTGGGCAAAACGACTGAAGTATGTCAAGTGGTACAAACTTCTAGTTATAAAATAAATAAACATGGAGAGGTAATGTACAGTTTGGGGAGTGCTGTTAATGGTGATGTATTATATATTTGAAAGCTGCTAAAAGACTAAATCTTAAAAGTCTTCGCCACAGGAAAAAGAAAAAGAAAGAAGGACAGGTGATACAAAACCCAGAGGACAGGAAGAAGTGAAGAGGGTCAGGCTACTGGACTGTTAGTGACAGTGTCTGCATGGGCCTCATTTACGGTTCGTAAGTAACCGTGTTGATCCAAACATCACCAGTCGTGTTTTTTCCTGCACATTGAAATCTAAGTTAGTATAATTCAGTTGATGTCATATAATGGAAACAATACATATTTAATAAGATAATTAAATTGCAGGTTTACAATGTACTTTCTTCTACTCTTAAGTACTCAGGTATTTGAAGGAATCTGCTAACAATTTAATTCACTGTGCTTTTATGGATGGGAGCAACAGTAGGAGGTAAATTAGAAAAAACGTTTAAAAAAATCAAGCCATATCCACTGACACTTCTAGGTTCACATGTACTAAGCTGACATTGGGAAGAGACTCACTTAAAACACATTCATGAGCGATGCAGATGCACACTGGGAAGGCCAGGAATGTGTCCTGTATGTGTTCTTAACTCAAACCTAAATTCCCCATATTTAGAATAGCTACTTTAACTCAGGGGTCACACTATTATCTCACTTTCCAAATCTTACCCTTCTCTGATAAAGAATGTCTCAGTTAATTAAGTGGTAGAGAATAATTTAATGTTTCCTTAACCATTCAATTTTCTGAATGAAAGAAAAATACTTTTCGTTTAACTAGGGACATGATGTACTAGTGGGAATGAACAAATCCATTATCTCTAACCCAAGGACATGAAAAAAAAAAAAAATCCTGCTACAGAGTCTCCTACATATCTATCGTTCTCAGGGTGAACTGTGAAACTTGTTAAAGAATAGATATGAAAAGCATTGCCAATATGTCAGCCACCTTAATACCATCCAAACTTCCTGCAATCGCTGCATTTTCTTCTGTAAGAAATGTCAAGATTTCATCAAAAAGTCTTTTAATTTGGATAGTCTCCATACAGTTGTCTGGCTATTTTCATTCTCTGGTTTGCAACTTCTCTTATACCAGTTGTCATTTCTGTAACCTTTCCAACAGCAACTGTGCAGTCTTGGGACCATGATGCAGAATATCTCACTCAACAATCCTCCCACAAACCATCTGTTTCTAGAGACATCAACAACTGTTGGCATTGGGAGACTCTATGCAAAATGGGAAAGAAATTGTTCAAAATGATAAACTGAAACTTTCTCTGAGATCTCAAATCCCTAGCATCATAGGCAAATAATTGACATATTAAAAGAACAGTATTATTCAAGTAAACGATTTCAAGTCTGGAAAAATAATACACAGAAAACCAGAAACACGGAAAGTCCCTCACTTACTCTTCCATCAGATTTACATAAAGCTGCACATCAAACAAATTTTAATTATAATAATGAATCTCTATAAAATTATGTAATATCCAAATAAAACATCTACCCCCAAAAGTAAAAACATTCACAAGACATTCACTCACCAAACATGGCCACACATATATATATGCTGTTGTCTCACAAACACACACACACACACATTCTTTCGTTATAAAATGACTGATGTCAATCCTTGTGCAAAATCATAAATGGAACTTTATTTTTATGCATTTTTATTTGAAATCCTATTGTCCTTGAGTTATGAATGATCACCAATAATCATTTTTAATTCACTTTTATGGGGAAACGGAACGATTTTGGAAAGATTCTTTTTTAGGATTTATTTACTTATTTTTGAGAGAGAGAGAGAGAAAGAGCCCACAAGTGGGGGGAGAGGCAGAGGGGAAGGAGGAGAAACAGACTCCCTGCTGAGTGTAGAGCCTGATAGGGTGGATCCTGGAACCAGAGATCATGATCTGAGCAGAAACCAAGAGTCAGATGCTCTAACAACTGAGCCATCCAAGTGCCCCTAGACAGTTTCTGTAAGAAACAAATGCCCTGAAAGACTAATTAGCTTCACAGTTGCCAATATGATTTCTTATACATTTAATATGATTTCCAAAATAACTTTGTGACATATGTAGGACAAATATTATCACCAATTTACAGAAAAGTATTTGGTGAGTCATTTCAAATCATATAACTTAGAAGTCACAGAGATGGAACTTAGAAGGCATTTTCACATTTCAAAAACTGTTCAAATTCTACTCAAACGCTATTGTTTGGAATGAGTTTTTAAAATAAAATATGCTTTTTCTCCTTAATTTTCTTATATTCCTTACCATCATATCATCTGGATACATAGATGAGAACCGGTTTGAATACAATATATAATTTTAGAAAATATTTTTAAATGTATAATATAAATACCAAGATCTTAAAAACTGCAGGGTCTTACAGGTTAGGAACACATCTTGTTAGTCTTACCTAGAATTTAATAGCAAAATTATATGATAAAATTTAAATCTTATTTTAAAGACTCTCTCTAGAGATCCAAGTTGGCACACAATATAAATTAATTCTGAAAAATAACTCATAGCCAAAATACCTTTCAAAATGGACTTCCTTCTTTTTTTAATGGATTCTTTTGTTACTTTTTGTTAGCTCCCAGCCTGTTAAATTTCATGTCATTAATGCCTAATAGTTAATGTTTTGGTCTATTTAAGGCCTAAAGCTTCAATGATTTGAGTTTGATGATTAGCGAGTCTGTAATAGTGTTGTGCCTCTCTTTGGATCTTAGGTCTGTGAACCAGAGTCCGAGCATGTTTTATCTTGTATGTATTATTCATCACTCTCATACTCAGAGGGAATTTTCACAGACATGAAAGCACTTTAATTTTTCTTTTTCTGAGGACACATTCATGTCCAATTGGACCAATTACCACAGCCAGTTAACTCTCAATTATGTGGGCAAAACAAATTGTATCATTTAAAAGGTGTGATTGTCACTACAAGTGATCTTTCCGTAAATGGGTGACTGTGTCAGAATTATAGGGTTTCTGTCAAAGGCCTGAGTAATTATAAATCTCCCGGATGTTAGCAAACTTCACCAAAGTGATGTCAAACACAGGCATTCCATTCCAGTATTTTAGATCATTCGTTCTCAGAGGCAATGTTGCCTCTCCTTGTAATACTCAGCAATGTCTGAAGACGTGTGTGGATGTCACATTGGGGAACAACAGTTATTTGTGTCAAAATGCCAATAGTGTCGAGGTTGAGAAAACCTAACTAGATGGGATCATATGTACGATGGCTATTAAAATAAAATCTGACTAACCATAAGCCTGCTCAGTTTGTTTTAAATTGTGAGAACTGAAGGAATTAGCTCCAGTGAGTATCTCTCTTTCTGTAATATCTGATTCTCATTTTAAAATTCTATTTTCCTATTTACCTCCATATTACCTAAGGTTCTAAACTTTAGCTTGAGTTTCTCTTCTGTAGTTGTCTGTGCATAATGAATTTTAGAAATGACAATTATTTCTTTTATCCCACGGGGAGAGATCCATAAAGGCTTAGTTTTAGATTTGGGTCATGAGAATTTCAGCAAACTGTTCTACTGCTGTTCTCCACGTAAGTTGGTTTACATAATAGAGAGAAAGAGAGAGGGAGAGACGAAGATACATGACAGATATAAGGATGGATAGGTAGGTAGATAGACAGACGAGGTAAGAGCTTGAACCCTAGAGCCAGTCTCTCTAGGTATGTATCTTGGCTTCACTACTTACTAGCTGTGTGTCCTTTGACAAAGAATATATAAGGACTCTAAGATTTTGAATCACTAAAATTTCCAGAATATAATATTCCCTTCTTCATTAGGCTTATCCATAGGATGAAACACACAAAGCCCTTAAATATTTCCTTATGTAAAATAATATCAGCCCTCCATATATTTACTTAGATACTTAACCACCAATAATAGTGCCTTAAAAGTAATAAAGAATTTTATGACCACATATTTTACTTTTCCTGAAACACTAGAACTTCTGAAAATTACATGATTGCTTTCAATAGCTTCAAAAGATAAACAGATGTATATATAACCCTGCTCCTCTGTAAAACTAATCTAATTCTCAAGGTATTTCTGATCATCATTGGAAATGAGGAGTAAAAATGAAATTAGTGTATCACTAGAAAATGAACAGATTTACCAGTCCTGCTTTTTCATTTATGTTGATTAAAGTACTTTTTGATCACCACTTCAAATGTCCAGTGAAGATAAGATGTTTGCATCATCAGGAAATAACTGGACTGACCAATGCTGCTCTTTCATTTATGTCTATTAGCGCTTCCATGCTTCTGACCCGAATTGCCCAGGCTTCGGTAATTTATTTCTCCAGGCTTATAAAGTGTTTTGGGTGTTTTTGATTGAAGTTACTCATTTTTTCATCACTATCATTGATCAAAGTCTTCCTACGCTTTTCTTTTTCTCCACAGTGACTTAAACATGTATCTTTGTCTTCAACTTTCTACTTTAATCTTTCTTTTCTTAAAATGTCTTATCTCACCATGTTTGTGCTGGTTTGTTCCAAATGATTCTTACCTAAGGACTGCCCTCAGTTATGTACTCCTAAGCGATTAAATTCATCAGGTACAGGGCACTGATCGATAGGTATATAGATAGATAGATGATAGATAATGAGTGGATGAAGATACATTTTATATGTTTATATTTATAACTATTTATTATAGCTATATTTATAAATATATAGCTATAAATATATGACAGAAATGGTTGGGTCAATCTTTAGGTTTACCTTATACCAATTCTGATGTTTAACATCACTTCTGATGCTTCACAGTAGGTTATGAGGATCCCCAGTGCAGGTTTATACAAAGGAAGATTTGGAGCTTTCCTCCATTCAAACAAGATATCCTCCAACTCATCTTGGTAAATTAGTTCAAGTGTGAAATCCTCCATATCTGGAAATTGCCTTCTAATATCCATGGCCCTTAAAATGGGATTAACTTTAAATGGGAAGTTGGGGACAAAGGAGTCCTTGGTGACCCAGAGAAGGCATCCGGAGTAGTGAGAAATAGTAGCTCTATCTTATGTGGACTGTCAATCACACAATTGGTTTTTCAGGGATGCATTATGCCAGTTTTTCAACATAATATCTATAAGGAAATAGAACAGTATTTCTTGAATGCTCAGATTTACAGGGAAACAACCAGACATAAGGGCGATAATATAGCCAATAAGCAAGGGGCTATGAGGCATATTACTATTTTTATATATCAGTACCAAAACAATGTGTTTTTTGGAAAGCTTTCTAAGACAGAACTCTCTATACCACATGCTGAGTAAATGAAGAAGTTTCACAAATCTTCCTTGAAATACAAGATGCGGTATTTTATGAAATAAGAAGGTTAAGCTTGACAATGTTTACTAACACACCTAACTCTAAAGTAATGTGATCTTATAATAATAATCTGGGGCATAAATTGAGAGCTGAAAAATGTACAAGACATTTTGCTTCATTAGTGTAAACATTTTATTTTCCTGACCATGTCACTTCTGACACATGCTCATGCTCTCAAGCAATGGCTACTCCTAGGATGCTGGGTTAATCTAAACGGTTTAACTACGTGTCTATAAAAGATCAGCCTGGTGCCTCTAGAAAAAGTGTCATTGGAGCCTGAAATAAAAACTTGCTTTTTTTTCTTCATTTTCCTGTCCTACTATTTCCATATGTCAACTCAAGTGTACACATCAGAGGAAGGAGAGCAAGGTACTGTTTCTTCCTCCAACATTAACACATTAGTTGGTCTTATGTAAGTAAATCACTTACCTGGCTGCTCGTCCTTTTCTTCTCCAAACTGTATATTATTTGGAAAGTAACATTCTTTCTCAGATCTAAGTTTTTGAGGATCCATAAATTGGTAATTTTTTAAATACTTAGAGTTATTTTTATTATTTTTTTAGGAGAGTAAATAAACCACACAATTACAAAGCAGAATTCAACGTGACTTAGTCCATGTTTGAGTCATGAAGTTTTGCAAGGGAGCACTTAATGCATTTTGTGATGCTTTAATTTGCATCTCTTTTTCCATAGGACAGCCACTCAGATTCATGTCAGCTTCCTTAAGGTTCATCTTGGTCAAAAATTCTTAGATAATGCAGCAGAGGCTCATAAAATATCTCTGGGAATTCCAGAAAGATCCATCAAAAGTTTGGAAATCTTTTAGGGTATTACTACTCTCTCTATTTTTTAGTCACTTATAGAGTCAAAACTTGTAGATGAGAAGAATCTTGTACTTGAAGGCATATACAAAATTTTGACTCTGCAATAAGCAAACCAAGGACTGCTTCTGTTTTCTTTCCTGCGTTTTCAGCAGCAACAACTATAACAAATGTCCAGGGATTCATAGTTATTTCTGTAAATTACTGAATCAATAGCATAAATGCTATGAGCAGCATTGTTTGAAAATCCAATTAAATTCATAGCAAGTATTCCAAAATTTAAGAACATGGATTAATGTTCATTTAACATATCCTAGGCAAGAGTTTTAGCACATCATGATTTTTGTGAGGCCAACACAGACCAAACTGACAACTATATCAAGCAGCTCAACGCTAACCTTGCTGGGAGATGAATGTCATTGCCCTCAGAAGGGTCGCCTGGGCAGCTCAGTCAGTTAAGCATTGAACTCTTGATTTCAGCTCTGGTCATGATCTCGGGGTGACAGGATTAAGTCCCATCTTGGGCTCTGTACTCAGCACAGAATCTGCTTGTCCCTCTTCCTCTGCTCCCCAACACCCTCTCGCTCTCTCTTCTCTCTCAAATAAATAATAACAATAAACAAAATCTTTAAAAAAAAGTTTTTTCTCCCCCTTTGGTCACTGAGCTCTAACATGATTTTGGTACCTCATGAAATACTCTTAAATACTGAAATATTTAACGTATATAACAAATTCAAAATTTTTAAGATTTTACTTATTTAGGGGCACCTGGGTGGCTCAGCGGGTTAAGCCTCTGCCTTCAGCTCAGGTCATGATCTCAGGGTCCTGGGATCGAGCCCCACTATCGCCCTCACCCCGCAAGGACGACAAGACGCCCTGGTTCGGATGCATCTTCTCTCTCTTCTCTCTCTCTATTTCCGCAAGTCTACACACTTATATACGCTTACATGACCAATCAGCGAGCAGGGTACAGGAGGGAGCGAATCAGGCTGTGCACCTAAACGAACAACTTCGCTAGCAACCAATGCTGTTTACTTCCTCTTTGGGCGCTCCGCTGAGTCTCACGAGGCAATCCTAACCTGGCAACTAGCCAGGCGCCATCTTTTAATGGCAGAGGCCGCCCTGGCCCGGGGCCTGCCTCCAACACCCCACATCAGGCTCTGCTCAGCGGGGAGCCTGGTTCCCCACCCCCCTCTCTCTCTGCCTGCCTCTCTGCCTACTTGTGATCTCTGTCTGTCAAATAAATAAATAAAATCTTTTAAGAAAAGATTTTTTTTAGATTTTTAAGAAAAGATTGTATTTATTTATTTGACAGGGCGCACACAAACGGGGAGGAGGAGCAGAGGGAGATGGAGAAGCAGACCCCCTGCCGAGCAGAGAGCCCGATGCAGGCCTCAACCTCAGGACCCTGAGACCATGACCTGAGCTGAAGGCAGATGCTTAAACAACTGAGCCACCCAGGTGCCCCCAAAATTCAAATCTTACATACAGAATGAATTTTATTTATAAAGAAAGATTTTTTTAACTTAACATAGAAAGCTATTATAAGTATTTTAGACCATTAAATTTACCTTAATATGAGTACAATTGATTCTACCATGTACAGCTCTTATATATATATTACCAAGGTGCCAGGAACCTTGTTTTTCACACCTGACTAAATGCTCTATCTTTCCCATCCCTGTCTAATTTTTTCCATCTACTTTTTTCTTCAGCTCATTTCATATACTTTCCATCACTACTTTTCCAAGTTACATTTATGGGATACTGAAAATGACATATCTCTTCTCTGCCCATTTCATAAACTATTGAGAAATAAATGTCAAAGTGTGATAGAAGGATTTCCAGTTAAAAATCTAGATAATGGTAGATAAACTTTTCTTAAATTTTTTATATATATATATATATATATATATATATATATATATATATATTTCCCCACACACACACAAAATCAAGCAACAATAAAATCTGGGCAAATGGGCAAAATACAGACCAACAAATATGCAAATTTCTGTTTGAAGCCATCAGAAAGATACTGAGGAAGCCAGGACTTGAAGAGCCAGAATCCTGAAAAGAAAGAAGCTTGTTGAGATGAGCCTAAAACTACGTTTCCATCACAGGATAATTCTTCAAGAGTGGCAAGAGGTAAGAAGAGGCTAAGAAGATAAAGCAGAGAATGGCAGCTGAGGTAGGGCACTTTAAGTTTAACTTTAGGCAGCCTCAAGGGGCTCAATCTCAACAGAAACTCAATGGAGACTCTGAATATATCATGTCTCACAGAATATATCATATTAATGGCTTATCAATATTAATGGCTTATGGAACTTTATGCTTGCTGCTTCTAGGGCCATCCATGAACCAATTCTTTTGACTCCCTCCTTCTGACCCACATACACCTGGACACTCTCAAATGAAACCTCAAAGTAGTTATAAAATTGAGTAAATGTCAAAACCTTAAGCTTATTTTCTCTTAGTTTTCTAAATTATGAGATATAAGAGATATTTTGCCACACTCTTCTCCACTTGGTTCAGATTCCAATAAACTGAAAGTAGAAAGAAAATAGTGTTCATGGAGTCTTGTTTTTATTAATATATTTAATGCAAGGGAATTTACTTTTATGTAAATATAAACCTTTTTCTCATATGTAGATTCTATGTGTTTAAGTCTCCTTCTTACATACAAAAGGTTTTTCCTATATCTTCCAAAAGAACTCTTTCAAATCTCAGCACTGCTAACTGTGGAATTCAGGTCATTTTAGTATTTCTTTATAGTGACTAACTTGTCAACTCATACAGATAATGTCATTCAAAATTACTGAGAAATAGCAAAACTAAGTTCCAGCAGCCAGAAACTGTTTATTAAAAAGTCTAGGCTTCTTACAGGCACATTCTTATATATTATGGCTTTAGAACATTTTCTTGTATTGAACAATTCACTAATAAATGTAACTTTTGTAATGGAAGCTTTCACTTAGTTATTATTTTTCAAGTTTTATTCATGTAAATAGTATAATTATCTTCCATATTGTGAGAAATTTCTCTTAGCTCCTAGCTTATATACTACCAGAGGAGCAAATGAAACAGAGAAATAGAGTATTAAAAATTATATTTACATTTATTTCCGCCAAAAATGTTAAGTTTATATTTGCTAATATTTAATATTTAAATTAATATCAGAGTTCTTAGTCAAATATCACATGCCAAATGGAGTAAAACCAAAATATCTGAGAAAGTCATAACTGCTAAAGGACTGCCAGAGACAATAATTACACTTGGAGTTAATTAAAGTTTGAAAAAAAACAAGAATTTAAAATAAATCCAGGTGTAATTTTCAAAAATTTGAGGATTTTTTTCTCACTTGATTGGCCTTTGCAAAGACTAGGTTCATAGTTCGTGCATACATACTTAAATATCTGCATTACAATTTCAGTTTTTAGAAATGGGATGAAACCAGAGAAATCTGTGGAGCGTCTGATTAGTGGTTCACACAATTAATTGGATGGTTAGTAGATTGGAATTTAGTCATTCTAGGAATTAAATCCTGTGGGGCACAACTGCCAAAAGTGTCCTACATTTCACAGATTAGACAATGTTTAATTAATAGATTAAAGGTAAGCCAAGCAAATCATAAGCAGTACTCAGATTTATATTTTGACTAGTCAGATATAATGTATAGCAGAAACCTATCATGCTTATTTAACAGGGAATCACTCAATTTCAAGCTAAAAAGCATTTGTCGGTTTTGGTCATAAATCATTCTATTTGAGTCACCATCAGTTTGGTTTTATATCCACTATTTATTTAGCTCATTATGTAATACCACTCAGGATACATAATAGAGGCCATTATTTTGTGCAAAAGTATTCTGCCATGGGTTTTTTGGAATATTTATTCAAGAATATTTTCTTTTTTTCAAGATTTTTATTTATTTATTTGACAGAGAGAAATCACAAGTAGGCAGAGAGGCAGGCAGAGAAAGAGAGGAGGAAGCAGGCTCCCTGCCGAGCAGAGAGCCCGATGCGGGACTCGATCCCAGGACCCCGAGATCATGACCTGAGCCGAAGGCAGCGGCTTAACCCACTGAGCCACCCAGGCGCCCAATTCAAGAATATTTTCTAAATGAAAATTATAGATGTTTATTTATGGATATTTGGCAACTAACATGTACAATATTATGCCCCTTTCCTGTCTTAGCTAACAGATGATTCCTTTCTAACAGGCAAGTTCTATGGTTCCATATGCTTGCATCCTATTTATGGGAGAATACTGAGAAGTTCTGAAGATGAAAATTACATTGTAGAAGGAACCATACATTGTATCCCCAGTCTAATGACTGGGAAATGTGTCACTGTCAAATCTTTACACTAGTGAAAACTTACAGTACCCCACAATGAGTCAGCTCCGTTACTCACACTTAAGGATAGTGACCAAACACAGTCTGTAAAAAGCCTTAAAATGGGAGGTTTAATGGGCGCCTGGGTGGCTCAGTTGTTGAAGCATCTGCCTTCGGCTCAGGTCATGATCCCAGGGTCCTGGGATCGAGCCCTGCAGTGGGCTCCCTGCTCAGCAGAGAGCCTGCTTTTTTCCCTTCCCTCCACTGCTCCCTCTGCTTGTTCTCATTCTCAATCTCTCTCTCTGTGCCAAATAAATAAAATCTTCTAAATAAGTAAATTTATTTTTTTTTTTTAAACGGGAGGCTTAGTGTTAAAAGCCACGATCTCAATCAAGACCATACTAATACTCATCATCTTTCTTCTCCACTATCCTTTTTAGATTTCCCGCCCTTCAGCCAACACTCCCACAGGTCTACATCTCTTTCTGGGAGGTGTCACCAAAACTTTATCAGTGATCATGTGAATCCTCATTTACCTTGCCCTTATCAGGATATAGCTGCTGTAATAACCTGTGTATCTTTATTATCACATTTAGAAGCACCAAGAGTTCGCTGCATGAATCTTTGGAGCTTCAGACACATTCTTCTTGGATCCCACTACGCCACAAGAACACTCGCTTCTCATGATGATAATGGTCAATTTTCCCCACCCCACTATAGTAACTCTTTCTTTTTCTCTTGCTTGTCTATTAGTATGAGGAGCCCCAAATTGCAAGATGAAAATTATAGCTCTAAATTCATCAGAATTTTACTGAGGCCCTGATGAAACTGCACTCCCTTGAAGAAGAGAATTTTAATTCTTTAAAGACCAAAATTCTGGAGCTATGAATTACAAAAGCAGCAGAGCTCCCAAGTGGGTCACTTAGCTAAACAGTAACAAGTTCCACTCCCCCTTTCCACCCTTGTTTCCTAGACTCGTTTAATACGTCAGGAACAGAGCACATTCCATATTAGTTCAAAGTATATGAGAATATCTTAAATAATAGGACATCGACCTTGCAAACTACCATTCTCAAAATAGTGCCTAAGTGTGTTTTTAAAAAGATACTTCCATTCTTTCAGGACAGCAGCTATCAATGATATAATATGTGATAGAACACAAGGATCCCATAATCATGTGCTCATTTTCAAGCTCTCTTTACTTGAAAAGCATCCCTTGGTCCTATACAATTCTAGCAGGAACCCATGTAAGTAAATAAAAAAACTCTGAAAGTCTTAGGATAGAGATGCCAAATAGCACTGAAGGCAGAGCTAACAAACCCGCAGCCAGAATACAATCCAAATCTCAGGGCTGATAAATCACTGTTCCCTCCATGTAAGAAGAATTTAGGCAATCAATTTATCACTGAGCGGTACCATATCAAAAGCCCAACATCAAGGTGCCTGAGTAGCTCAGATGATTAAGCATCTGACTTTGGCTTAGATCATGATCCCAGCGTCTTGAGATCGAGCCACGTGTCGGGCTCCCTGCTCAGTGGGGAATCTGCTTCTCCCTTCCTCTTTCCTCTGCTCGTGTTCTCTCTTTCTCTCTGCCTCTCAAATGAATAAACAAAATCTTAAAAAAAAAAAAAAAATCTCAACATCAGTCAGGCAATCAGCAAGGGCAGTACACAAGCAAGTCTCAATAAAAGGGGCCCCAAGTTATTGGGCTCATGCCTAGACTATTTTTAACTTATGTCACTATGTCTACTCCTTTCATCAGTCCATTGTAAAAATACTGGGGCGGCTGAGGACAGAGCTTGTCTTATTCACCGAGTCATGAAGTGTCTCTATTGACTGAGGTTTTAATATGAGACCAAAACAAAGTGAAACAAAACAAAAACAAAACCCGCACATGTGCTCACTCCTAACTATCAATATGCTTCTCCAGAGCTCTTAGTCTCTGACCTTTGTTGCTCCTTCCAGACTTCTGGCCAAGAAGACAATTTGCCACTCAAGATTTTGAGTATAGCTTTACCTCTGGTAACTTCCCTCATGGTATTACGGTGATAGAAACACGTATCCTACTCACAGTTTAGTCTGTTGAGAAGACACCCCTACTATCCTTACAGGTACACATGAATGTAGCTGAGGCTCCCTGGCCGTCCGTCTTCAGCCTGCGTCAACAGATTGATCCATGAACTAGATACTAGTTTTCTTCCAAACTTAGCTTCGGGGAATATTCTCCCTTACCCCAAAGATTTAGGTATGGACGGAGAATAAGGCTTTGTTGACACAGAAAATGGTTACCTGTTTATTAAACTTAATTGAATCTCTGGATTCAATCAGGGTCTGGGTAACTCATTCCCATACAGCACCAGTGCTGCTCCTGCCCAAATTTGTGACTCAGTAGATCTAATAATACCCCTCCCTGGATGAGTAGGACCATTCACAGAGCCTGTCCCATGATTCTTCACTCAGTCTCTACTAGAGTCTAATGCAAGTTTAGAAGCTACTTTTGACAGTAATTCTCTGCTGCAAAAGGCTGCCTTGGGGCGCCTGGGTGGCCCAGTGGGTTAAAGCCTCTGCCTTCTGCTCAGGTCATGATCCCAGGGTTCTGGGATCGAGCCCCACATCGGTCTCTCTGCTCAGTGGGGAGCCTGCTTCTTCCTCTCTCTCTCTGCCTGCCTCTCTGCCTACTTGTGATCTCTGTCAAATAAATAAATAAAATCTTAAAAAAAAAAAAAAAAGACACTGCCTTACTCTAGAATCTGAAAAGTCTATTATGTCTATGGGAGTCTAAATAGTCTATATGACTATTTGGTTTAAAGATTCCAAGAGATTCCAAAGCATTGTATCTACAGGGTCATATGGCGTGAGCAGGAAAGAAACAGGAAGGATACAAAAACCTGGTATTCAGAACTGTCTACGGCAGCTGCATGTGAGCCCAGAAGACTGAGCGGATATGGAATGAGTCATCAACAACCAGCATTTATCTATGTATGCATTGTTCTAGCATTTGTCTATGTGTGTATTGATTTATTGTGCAAATGTTTCTTCTCCCTACATAAAATACAGCCAAATAAAATATGATTTGAATGAAATGTAGACAATAGGGAAAAAGAAAAAAAATAGCAGCAGGAGGAGGCCAGCAATGAAATTTTATGCATAAAAATCACACTGTGAAGTTCATTGCATTGAAAATCTATAGAACTACTGAGACAATGCTGAGACAACAGAGCACATTTTATGGCTCTCCTCTGTAAAACATAGCTTATCTTCAGTAATACTGGTCTCGTGAAAGATTTCTTACCATTCATTATATAATCAAAAAATAAAAGAAGAAAAGAGGGAAAGGTAGAAATTTAACGATAATAAAGAGCTAGTAGAAGGCTATGAAAAACAAGAAGGACAAGCACAAAAGCTGATCCTTTGCAAAGACATACAAAATTCATAGACCAGCAGCCAGCTTACCCAAGAAAAAGAAGACAAAATTGCCAATATCAGAAATGAAAGAGGAGTCATGACTACTTAGTCCACACACAATTAAGGAATACTATGAATAACTCTATGACCACAAATTTTATCATTTACATGAAATGGGCCAATTCCTTGAAAGACAAAACTAGCAAAACTCATAGGAAAAAGTACATAACCTGTTTGCACTATACCTATTAAGGAAATTCAATCAATAATTAATAACCTTCAAAAATATATAAAGTGCCAGGCCTGGATGCTTTCATTGTTGAATTCTATCAAATATCTGAGGGGAAAATAATACCAATCTCCACAATATTTTCCAGAAAATGGAAGCAAAGAGACCACTTTATAATTCATTCTTTGAGACCATCATTACCCTAATACAAACCAGAATATGTCTTAAAATAGACAAAAAAAATCCTCAACAAAATATGAGCAAACTGAATCCAACAACATTTAAAAGGAATTCTATAACAAGACCAACAAAGATTTATTCCACATATGCAAGTCAAGCTCAACATTCAGAAATCAATCCATGTAATCCACCATAGCAACAGAGTAAAGAAAAAAAAATCATATAACCATATCAATTCGTGCATAAAAATCATTGATAAACCCAATACCCATTCATGATAAGAACTCTCAGGAAACTAGAAAAAGAGGAATTTCCTCAAATTGATAAAAAAGAAAATCTAGAAAAAACAAATAGCTAACATCATACTTAATGGGCAGAGATTAGATGCTTTCCCACTAAAGTGGGAGAGTCGAGGATGTCTTATTTTGCCACTCCTATGCAACACTGTACTAGAAGACAAAGCTAAGTGCAATGAGATAGTTTGAAAGCTTCTTACAAAGCTAAACTTAGTCTTACCATATGATCCAGCAATCATGCTCCAAATTGCACACACACATACTTACATATTTACTTTCTCAACACAGAAGAGCTACAAGTAATGGCAGACCAGTTGCAACAACTGTACCTATTATTCTCATTAAAAGGAACCAAAATTCCTTGGGAAAATGCCTCTTTGTAGGACTTTGTCAGGAAACACACAAGATGTTCTTAAAGCATCTTACAGTGCCAGAAAGGAGACAAGTACTAAAATAAACAAACAAACAAGCAGAAATACTAAAAGAACAAAAAACAATATTGTAGGCATATCGAAGGAATGCAGGAGTCGACTGAAAGAGCTACTAATGCCCACCCCTGGAACAAGTTAAGCAACAGAATAAATAAAGTGGCATTGGATTATAACACAAAGTATAAAATAATAAATATCCAATATGAATACTGATATCTAATACATATCCATATTAATAAAAATTACTGAAAATATGCATAAAGAGATCAATATCCTATATAAAAAAATTTCAAATAATTTATGCAGACATTCAAGAATGGAAAGAAAAACTCCCCACATCTTAGGTGTAGAGTGGCACAGCAACCTCCTTCCAAAGTGTCCAGTACAGAAAGTGGTAGAGGAGACAGTAACTGCACAGGAGAAAAACTTAAGAACCATGACCTCAGCCAGGTGATCAAGGTCAACATCAACAGCGATAAGCAATGTTGATAGTATATACCCTTGATATGATGTTAGGAGAATAGCAATTTACCTGTCTTCCTCCACAAACCTGTAATTATAGCCTAATAATAAGAAACACATTAGATAAACGCCAGCTGAAGGATGTTCTAAACTATCTCACCACTACTCAGAACTGTTAAGGTCATCAGAAACAAGCATCTGAGAAAGTGTCCCAGCCATGAGGAGCCTAAGGAGACATGACAATTAAATATAATGCGTTATCCTGAATGGACTCTTTGAATAGAAAAAGGATATTAGATAAACATTAAGGAAATCTGAATAGAGAATGGATTGTGGTTAATAACAATGTATCAATACCAGTTCATTAATTGTGACAAATGTACCATACTAATAGAAGCTGTCCATAATAGAGAAAGCAAAGCATGAAATCTATGTAAATCTTTTGTACTAGTTTCACAATCCTCTAAATCCATAACTAGTCTAAAATGGAAAGTATAAAAAATTAAATATATTAGGTCAAAGATGAAAAGGCACAATACCAGAATATAAGTAAAATAATTAAGAATCCATTAAAGATAAGCTAATATTTCAGAATAATGAGGAATAAAACAAGATACTAAGAATGAATAAAGAAATAATCGACCTGTATGAAATATGAGGTGAAAACGTGCAAATCAAAAGCCACAAGATAAAAATGAAAACATAATAGAAGCTCTGGAAAGACAAGATCTGTGTGGGAAGCTACGAAATGGTTGCTAAAGCTTAATGAGGAAAAGGCTACACTTAAGGAGAAATAGAAAATGACACAGAGGGTTGGAGGAGTAGAGAGGGAAACAAAATCCTTGTAGAAACAAACCACATTTTCCAGTGACATCAGTTGTTTATAAAAAGACTGCTGTGCATCATGGTCCTGGATATGATATCCATCCTGCCTAAGAACCTTAGAACAAAGGACATTTTTTATATTTTTCTCTCTGCCTTTTCTTTATGCCTGTTCTCAAATCTCTAGAAATGAACTACGCTTTCAAAGTCCTTTACTTCTATAACAAGGGGTTGTAAGTATCAAAAGGAGTTATGCATTTGCTTGTACTGTTAAAATCAAAAGTAAACTTTAAAAGGGAGAGGAAATTAAAAAAAATTTTTTTTGAAGTGTGGATATACACTTAAAGATTTAGATTAGGGGGTTGCCTGGGTGGCTCAGTCGGTTAAGCTTAGGATTCTTGGTTTGAGCTCAGGTCATGATCTTGGGGTCATGAAATCAAACCCCATGTCAGGACTGCAGAGCACGGAAACTGCTTAAGATTCTCTCTTTCTCCACACACCTGGGTGGTACAGTTGGTTAAGCATCTGGCTCTTGGTTCCAGCTCAGGTCGCAATCTTAGTTGTGAGATAAACCCAGTATTCCGCTCTGCGCTCAGCTCCCAGTCTACTGACAACGCACTCTCCTTCTCCCTCTGCACCGCCGCACCATTCTCTCTCTCGCTCTCTCTCTCAAATAAATAAATAAAATCTTTAAGAAAATAAATCAAAATTTAAAAAATTTTTTTAAAGTTTAGATTTGGCATTTCTTGAAAACAAGATTGTCTGAAAAATTAGGCGACTATATAATTTTCAATCATAGATATTATATGCCATCTTGGAGAAAATTAATCAGAAATATTAAAGGTATACATATTTTTAGTTGAGAAAATTATTCTAAATGAATATGTATCAGTTCATACATATTTCTGCATGGTCTTCTTATAATAAAAATATTCAGGGTTGCCTGAATATTAAGAGTCTGCCTTCGGCTCAAGTCATGATCCCAGCATTCTGGGATTGAGCCCCGCATTGGGCTCCCCGCTCAGCAGGAAGCCTGCTTCTCCCTCTCCCACTCCCCGTGCTTCTGTGTTCCTTCTCTCGCTGTGTCTCTCTCTGTCAAATAAATAAATAAAATCTCCAAAAAAAAAATGGTACCAACTCAAAACATTGACAACTCCAAATGCTAATGAAGATGTGGATGAACAGCAATGCTCTTGTATAAAAAATGTGGTCAGTGAAATTCTTTGTTTAGAGAGAGGAAACTTAATATTTTATATAAATAGGAAAATATTTTAAAATAAATATTTGAAATGTTTGTTATGAAGAAGTTCATTTTTACAGAGAATAATTGAAATTTCTGAAAGCAAATTATTCATTTGTGCGTATTTCAGAGAGCTTATTAATGTTGTCATTTGACCAAATTAAATGGCAAATGTTTTTCACATATTCCACTTTTGCATTAATATTGACTACTTTTCACATTTGAAGTAGAACTTATGGCTGAGAATCATTTATTTGGGAAATAAAGTAAATTCAGATTTGGAAAGAAGTATGTTAGACATTTTTACATATAGCTACATTAAAGTTTATAATAATTGACTATCACAAATACTAGATAAAATTTTGTCTTGAAGTGAGTGTTTTTTGTTATTGAACACATTTAAAAGAACTGTAGTTTTTTGTTTGTTTGTTTAAGATTTTATTTATTTATTTGACAGAGACACAGCGAGAGAGGGAACACAAGCAGGCGGAGTGAGAAGAGGGAAAAGCAGCTTCCCACTGGACAGGGAGCCGATGTGCGGCTCCATCCCAGGACCCTGGCATCATTACCTGAGCTGAAGGCAGATGCTTAGTAACTGAGCCACCCAGGTGCCAAGAACTGTAGTTTTCTACAGACATCTTACAATTTCTTTTACTACCACATACATAGTGAATTTTCTCACTTTTAACCAGATTCTATTTTAATCTGATGGCAGATTAAAGAATGTGTTAAGTCACAAAGTTGTATTATTTTGGACCTGTAAGAAAGACTCCAGTATTTATATAAATAAATGTATCCTTGTACAGAAAAAAAAAAAGTTTAATTCAACAAAGATAGCTATTAGCAGAATCAGAATCAGACATCTGCATGAGTTATCTTTTAATTACATCAAAGGAGATGTATATTTATGTGTCATATGATAGATGAATAATCCAGTTTACAAAGATGTACACTTCACTAGAATTTTTAAATAACCACAAAAATCTATTTATGGCACATTAGAAATACATTATTATGTTTCTTGATGGTTTTCTAATACATCACACAAAAAGGAAAGACAATTGTCTGTTTATTTCACTAGTTGGCACATATCCTAGGTCCTTCAAGCACAAAGAGTAAGAATTTCACTGACCACAATTTTTATACAAAAATGTAAAACATTAAGTGAACACACATAGAGACATGCACAAGTACATATAATGTATACAAACTACATTAATATTTTGAAGTACCATTTTTATGTAAGTAGATATGAAAGATGCATAGAAAATAACAGAAATATGTGGATAAAAATGATTAAATGTGGATTAAAAACAAGGAGTGGTTTTAAGCTCCTTTCCCTTTTTTCCCTTAAACTCATCTATATTTTCTAACTCTTCTACAATAAACATGTTTGCCTAGTGAAACTTTTTAAAGATGAACATTAATAAAAGATGAAATCCTATTTCTAAGCATAAAAATTGTTCTTTATGAAAGCAAATTTAAATCATATGTTTTTTCAAAACTTAACTGTAATAGGTAATGGTATATCTTAAATATGTTCAGAATAATAGGGGGAAAAAAGCAAAGAATTATTTATAACTAGGTTTCAATTTTTAATGTTTAATTTGTCAAACTCTAAAATTATCAAAGTACAGTTCATTCCAAAATGCTTATTTAAAATTTCTATGACATATATTTATATATGTATAAACATTTAAACATATGTATTCAATTCCAGAGTAGTTAACATGCAGTGTAATATTAGCTTCAGGTGTGCAATACGGAGATCCAGCGCTTCACACCACACCCCGTGCTCATCACGACAGATGCTCTCCTTAATTCCAATCACCTGCCCCCCATCCCTCCACCCACCCCCCTCTGTTTTTTAATATTTTTCTATAATTCCTTTACGAGCAGCTTGATACTTGAAAATTGGAGGCGTTTAAAAGAAAAAACTACTTCCCAAGTGAAAACTTACCACGATTATATTTTCTGTTTATTTAGAACCTTTCCAACTCCAAATGCTTGTGTAAAAAGAAAAAAAAAAAAAGATCAGTTTACAAAATTCCTTGAACAAGAAAATATTTTGTCATGTGGAGATAAAGGGTAAGTTACAGTTTTCTTGCTGGGATTCTATACTTCTTTTAGTTTTATTCCAAAACAATCACTGCCCACTAATAAAATGACCCGAATTGGGAGGGATTTAGAGGAAAAATTAACAAAATTAAACAAAACAAGAAACAATATCAACAAGAACAATAACAAAAAGAAAGTGGAGGAATGAAGGTGTGGGAAAAAATAAAGAGGACCTTATAGGAGGTTTAAAACGTATAGCAAAATGGTACCTACACAGAGGACACGGAGGGCAAAAATTCAATGATAATCATATAGAAATGACTATTTACCATTTGTGCTCAAATACCTGTTCAAATAAGCTTCTCATTTGTCATGGCATTAAAATTAAAGGAAAAAATTTTGATTACAATTTTTTATTTTCTTCCATTTGACTTTCATTCCGTTATTGAGCCTGTCTGAGCCACCTTTTCCTTCAGTGTAGAATAAAGTACAAAAAATAAGTCCATTCTGAAGGCTTGTCACAAGGATCACTTTAATTTAGCATTTGAGACCACTGAGGGCAGTGGTCTCTGTCCTATTTAGGCAGAACTCTGTCCTATTTAGGCTGGTTTGTTCCCCGTACCTAGCCTGGAACTCGTGCATAGTACATAATTGAAAAATACCCATTTCTTTCCACAAAAATAGAGTTTTCCTAAGCAGATCCTTGATTTGCAGGCATTTTAGAGTGAAAAAATTTTAGTATCCTACAGGCAGGAGTTTGAGATCCAGCTACATACTTTCAAGTTATATACATTAAGCACATAATATGATTCTCATTTTCATCATTTATCAGATGAAAAACTTGAAAGAAGAAAGAACAGAGACAAAAGAACTTTCTACCTCACAGTATTATTGGAAATACGAATGTTAATTGCATGTTTGGATTTTCTTTTTTACTTAATCAAGTCAGATTTTGCTATGCACCCTTTTCAGTCTGATTACCATGCTGACCAGTTTCCAGAGGAAAAGCAGCCGGTTCCCTCCCCTGGCAGAGCACAGAAGGTACTTAAAACAAGGGACCGGGGCTAACACACAACTTACACCTCTCAACAGCCTCTCCTGGCTTATGCAACAGGCTGTAGACTCAAAGTCAGAAAAAGCAAAGCCTGTTGTTGAAGGAAAAGTAAAATAGCAACAACAAAACTGTCCATTTCCTCCTACAGGAGCTATATTATGGGCTGTAGCTGTGCTCTCCAACTAAAATTAGTCTCGGTAGAGCTTTTTGCACCTTTAAAAAAATGCACCTCAAAAAAATGGCTTTCTTCCGCCTCCACCCTAAATTCCTTGATGTGGAACAGGAGTTTGTAAGTTTAATTTCTTGTCTCTGGTTTCTCCATAGCTTATGACAAATCTGCATCCGTGTTCCAAACAGCTCTCCTAAAATACTGGAAAATAGGGACTCATTGAGAGTTATTTGGCAATTTTAGTTTAATCAAATCGAAGTCTCCTAACTAACACTTTCCTTCTCATTTGACCAAGTCTGTCCTGCTAGGAACAAAGTGAACACTGCATTCAGGCTTGGGAGTGGCACATCTTTAGAGACCTTGGAATGCGTGGCTGGGCTACCTGTAAGGGATTGAAAGGTGTATTTACCAGTGGGGTTTCCTTTTCCTTTTAACTGTATAGCTTTCCTGCTTTTGCGCATTTGATCTGAAGGGAAGATGCATGTGTCCTCCTACTGCCCCTGCGTGGGGAATAAAGCAGAGTGGGGAGGATGGCTGAGTGCTTCCGCCATCCAGGGCAGCGAGGACACAGAGACAATGCGACAAAGAAAAGGGGTCAGGCACTGAGCGCACTAACCCAAGGGCTTGGTAATCATTTAGTCCTTTACCTGCATCGCAAGGATGTGAGACATGTAGAGATATTTATCTAAGAAAGGAGGAAATAAAGCCACAAAACAAGGTGAATTAGTGTAAGAAAAATATTATGCTAAATGCATTCTCAGAATAGGAAAGCAAATTAAAATAAATAAGTAAAATAAATGTACATGTAAGAAAATGAGACTATAACATTTCAGAATAAGCGTATTACCAGATGCATATTAGGAGGCATGATCTTTCCACTCTTGTTATCATGACCTCATTATGGCCATAAAGTGAAAGAAAATAGGACTTACTATTATTAACATGTCCTTCTCGCAATGCATTTTATAGTATCATCTTTCTTTTAGTGGCAATCTCTCTTTTTCTCCAGATGAGATGAATATTTAGGCTTGTCTCCTGTGCTCCAGATAAAAGGAAATGCTAGCACATTCCCTACTAAGTGGCAAACGTAGTCCTTCGTTTACGGGCTTTCAACCTCAAACTATACAGAACATACTGACGTAGAAATCATAACAGTCTTTCATAAGAAACACAGATTTCTTAGGTAAGAAAGAAATTAAGATTAATGAAGCAATAATGTCTGGTTTAGTGTGTAGAAAATAGTTCCCTGTGGGCATTGTCTGTCTCATTTTTATAGTTTATATATGGCCTTATTTTGAGAATAACTATTACTTACCATAGAATCATTTTCAACACAAGCTGTTGTTGTCACCTACAGATCACTGGTGGCCTCTTACCATGTTTTCCTTTTTTTACTCAAATAAATGAACCTAATATGTAAATGATTCCGCCTTCTTCCTCTGGTTTAGTCTTTTTTTTTTTTTTTAAGATTTTATTTATTTATTTGACAGAGAGATCACAAGTAGGCAGAGAGGCAGACAGAGAGAGAGAGAGGAGGAAGCAGGCTCCCTGCTGAGCAGAGAGCCCGATCTGGGGCTCGATCCCAGGACCCTGAGATCATGACCTGAGCCGAAGGCAGAGGCTTAACCCACTGAGCCACCCAGGCGCCCCTTCCTCTGGTTTAGTCTTAAATCAAGAGAAGTAAATACAAATGTACTCAAAGGAAAAAAAAAATAGTAGATATCTAGGCATTTTAAATTCTACCCAATCTCAGGTTTAAAATGTTATTTGGAACAATCGCAATTCTAGATAAGATTATGGGAAAATAATATAAGAAACAATGGTTTTCCTAGAATACAGCTATGTAATCGTGGCTTGGTCATTCTTAGATGCATTGTTTTTTTTGTTTTGTTTTTTTTTTTAGATGCATTGTTGAAGGTGTTTTGTTTTTAAAAAATTGAAACAAGTGGTGGTAAAATGCATTAAATGTTTGGGTGCTGGAGTTAAGAAAGAATGGAGGAGACAGTCTTTCTCAACAAAAATGTCAAAACTGAGAATATTTGCAAGGTGGGGATTTTGCTCTAATATGAATCAAGTTCACTTCTGTACGTCGCTTGGCCTAAGTGAATGAATTCTTACAATTCAGGGGAATGATATCATGCTTTCATAAGCTCGCTAAAATTACAGATGTATAAATAAATTTGATACCAGTTTCAGGAATTTTTTTTTCCCTTAGATATCTGTAGTACATTTGAATGAATCATTTCAAAACTAACTAGCCTTATATTAAAAAAGTATCATGAGTACATGATTCAAAGTGATGACTCTTCTTATCCTAAAATATTAAAGAAGAGAGTCCTTAAACTTATAGGGTGGTAGGATGATACTACTTTTCTTGGAAAAGTGAACTAAAAGAGTGAAAATGCATTTTTTGGTTCTTTTTTTATTATTATTTGTGCAGCGGTAGTCGTAAAAGAGACCGGAAGTGGTCACCATTTCCTTTTTCAGCCCCTCAAATGTTTATTTATATGTAATTATATAATGTGTGTGTGTGTGTGTGTGTGTGTGTGTGTGTAAAACTGTCTTGTTGACTTACACCATACCATCCCTTCCAGTCTCTTTCATAGGGATAAAGGGTAATGAATGTCCATGTGCGAGTAGTCTTCCTTTCTTTCTACTTTGGGAAAATCATCTAGCCCTTGTGTGTATGTGTGTATGTGCGTGTGCATGTTTGTGTTGTGTGTGTGTGTATTTGTATTTTATTAAATTATGTTTAGAAATTAGAGAAGGGATCAAGTGCATGTCTTCTACAGAAACATTACCATTCGTGTTATTTTCTCTCAGTTCACAATTCAAATTGATTACGAAAGCTTGAGTACGATGTAATCACTGTTGTACGTCTCAAGTGCTTTGTCACCTTTTCTCCCTTAACTACCTAAAGTAACTTCTTCCCTCCCCAGGCTAATGTCTCTCCTCAAAGTTTCATGAAAACCCATGCGTATTTCCTCTTTTGTACGTTTTCTACTCCATTTACTATTTAATTCACTTTTTGTTTCTTTCCTTTAACATCTCAAACAAGTCTAACTCTCTTAAACATTCTATTGATAAATCCAGGATTAATCCTGAACTCCCATAGGTCACTTATTTGGACACGTTACTCACACTGCTTTGCGTTTTTCTCTTTTTGTGAACATGTGTTATCTCCACCAAATTTGTCTGAACATGTCTTAGGAGTAGACAACATGTCTTCAACATGTTACCTACTGAGTCAGAAGATGCTTGAATTTAAACCTGATTCTGCTACTTATTAGTGAGAGAGACAACAATTAAATTCTCTTAGCTTCAGTTTTCCCATAGGCAAAATGCAAACAATGAAACCCACCTCAGGACATTATGGTGAGAATAGAGTAACTCCTGTAAATAGCATAGCCCATTTGTGGCTTGTAAAAAGTTACCAACACACAGAAGTTCCCTCCATACATACCCAAGGAGCGCCTAGCAGAGTGATTTCTATATAAACACGTTTACAGAATCTTGGTAACAACTCTAATACTGATGTTCTCATGTTAGACTGATATTTTATGCTCACTGTTTTGCTCACCTATCTTAAGAAACAGTATAATCGGGGTGCCTGGGTGACTCACTGGCGAAAGATCTGCCTTCTGTTCAGGTCATGATCCTGGGGTCCTGGCACCTAGTTCTGCATTGAGACCCCACATCTAGCTCCCTGCTCCGTGGGGAGCTGCTTCTCCCTCTCCCGATCCTGCTTGTGATCATGTAATTAATGCTAGATTTTTAAGTTAATGACAAGTAACAGTATCAGCAACCACTCAAAACCAAAGCAAGATTTTGTTTGTTTTCTCTTGCTAAGGATTGGGAACAGTGGTTTTATATTTGTATGGTTTCATATTTGGATAATAGGTGGACTGGAATTTCTTTTTTTTTTTTTTTTTAGCTTTATTTTTTAGAGAGAGAGCAAGCACGAGTCAGAGGAGGGGCCGAGAGGGAGGGAGAAGAAGACGCCCCATTGACGCGGGAGCCCAAGACTGGGGGCTCCATCCGAGGACCCTGAGATCACTACTGGAGCTGAAATCAAGAGTCGCATCTTTAACCACTAAGCCTTCAGGCACCCTTGGAATTTCTTTTTGTTAATTTATTCTTCAAGCAAAATAGTAAAATCATATTAAAGACCTAGTTAGGTAGTTTCAGAAAGGTAGGTATCCTAATAAGCTTCAGGCTACTTCTTAACTCTTTTCTAAATCCAAATTTCACATCAGAAATAGATAATTTTGCATCTCATTTTGGTAGATGGTATCTTTTTGTTTTTTCTAAGTCTGGTGTATAGCTGGATGATCCTTTGAAAGGAAATCTTTAATTATATTCTCCTAGAATACAAAAATACTGAATACCCTCACAAAGAAATTTCTTAAACAGAGTGAAGTGAAAATGAAAGTGAAAATGAAGTGAAAAGGTATAAACCTTGACTCTTGAAGAAAAACATGTGGGCTTGTTACTAAGAAATGTAGTCATTCTAAGCAATGTAAGCAATGCTATAATAATGTGATTTAATTTGTGACGGTTCCCATGTATGGCTCCAATATGAGTATATTCATGCTATCAATTTACAACCCTTTCTGTGAACCAGTTTTTTAAAAATGTTTTCTGAATACCTACCTCAAGAGCAACCATTTCTAATATCTGAGTACTGATTTCTTGGGAATAAGGTTGGTAGGTGGAGGATTCTTTGATCACAACAACTGAGAACACCAAGAGGCAGGACCTAGCGTGGGACTAAATGAGATCATGAACAACTGCTACGCTCCGCAATGCTCGGAGAAGATGGCAAAGTGTTTCAGGAAGCCCGGCCCGGAAGGATATGGGACCAAGAGTCTCACATTATACGTAAAAATAGAACTGGTTGGTTGAGACCTTGCATTAGTTTGAGTTTTAAAGAGTCAGACAGCTGGGTGGCTCAGGTAGGTAAGCCTCTGCCTTCAGCTCCGGTCATGATCCCACGGTCCTGGGATGGAGCCCCGCATCGGGCTCCCTGCTCGGCAGGAAGCCTGCTTCTCCCTCTGCCTGATGTTCCCCATCCTTGTACAATCTCTGTTGCTCTCTGGCCTGCTCTCTCTGCCTAATAAATAAATACAATCTTTAAAAAAGAAAAAAAAAAAAAAGTCAGTTGTAAGACACCCAGAGAAACATTTTACTTTACTAAACAATATTTTTAAGTTCTTTTCCTTCTTTCCACAATATTCAGGTGCTATCCTTTAGTTGTGGGATTAAAATGTTTATCTTGACTAAAGGAATTCTTCGTTTTAATTAATTTTCATTAATTGGGATGTTAAGCAAGTGACTGAGAATTACTAAACTCAAATTAGGGAAGGTGAACTAGAATTATAGCAGGGATACTATGAATTCTTGAATGACATCTCTAGTGTCTGTTTAATTTTTTAACTTCTTAAAAAGATTTTACTTACTTGAGAGAGTGTGGGAGAGAGCACCAGGGGAAGGAGGGGCCGCGGGAGAGAGAGAAGCAGGCTCTGTGCTGAGAGCCCTTGTCTTCTGCCTCCTCCAATGTGTGGTCTTGACTCTCTCAAAAAAGCAAAACCTCCATTCTTTAGGCTAGGTCTGTTCAGCAGTTCTAGTTTGACTGATTTATGGAGAATATTGAAATGTTCGGATCAGTTGCTCGGATGTGAACGTAGAGACATTTTCCCATGAATCTGGATATCGTCTCTCTGGAGCTGCAGGATTAGGGTTAGCATTAGCCTCCGCTGACCCCGGTTCCCAGCAGGTCCCCGAAGAGCCGGAGCCGGAGCCGCCGCCCGGAAATGCGCCCAGCTCTTGGCCTGCGGCCGCCCTTTTCCCACTCCTTTTCCCTCATTTCTGCCCCTGCCTGGTCTTTGTAGGTACTTGAGTCTATAACCCTTGGACCACACCCTCTTCTCTTTCCTGTTCACTGCCCGGAGACGACCCTCTCCCCAACACAAACGCAGCGCACACCCCGCTGTATGTTGCAGTTTCCCCACTGGTTTGATGCTAAATCCAAGCAAAGCTGTAACTTTTTACACTTTTTTTGTGATTTTATTAAATGAAAGTTTAAGGCGGATGGTTTGTGTTTTGAATGACAACAGTTTAAACACTGCTTTGAGTCTTGATAACAAGACTTATTATCTTCTGGAAAAGATAGTAAACTACCGCATTAGGAAGGTTGTACTGAATTCTATGATGCTTTGACTTAGTAAAGATGACCGTGAGGCAGATTGCCCAGCTGGGCAATTAAAATGAACCACTTTAAAAAAAACAAAAAAAAAAAAAAAACAAAGCTATCAAAATTTTTTTCCGCAGTTAAATTGGTCAAGAAAGAATTAAAAAACAAACAGAAAAATATCACTGGTTGTTAACAGAAATTTTAGATGGGTAATTTGCCTCAGTGAAATAAAAAATCTAATTCATTTCTTCTGGAACGGGTTCCTTTGAACTTAGAAATATGGTATTATTATGCTAAAGAGCTGAGTATAACTGTGATCCCAATTTTGCTCTAAGAATGTGAGATTTACTTGGGGTGCCTGGCTGGCTTAGTCTGTTAAGCTTCCAACTCTTGGTTTTGGCTCAGGTCATGATCTTGTGTTTGTGGGATTGAGTCCCGCATGGAGCTCTGTGCTCAGGGCGTCTGCTTCAGAGTCTTTCTCCCTCTCCCTCTGCACCTTCCATGCTCTCTCTCTTTAAAATGAATAAGTAAAATCTTTTTTTAAAAAATTAGATTTACTTATCTGATTTTGATTTTCAAGCATATTTAAAAATAACCATAAAAACATTTCAGGACAACTAAAGTTCTGAGTAGAGCTGAAAATATTTTTCTTCAGGAAAGCAGAATAGTGATGTAGTTAAAACTGTCAAGAGAAATTGCCTGGATTCAAAATCTGGATCCTCTATTTACAAACCGTGTAACTTTGGGCTACTTATTTCCCCTCTCTGTGCTTCAATTTTCACATCTTTAAAAGGAGGATAAAAATAGTAACAAATTCCCTGGACACAGGGTTTGATGAGTAATGCATGCAAAACACGGAGAAGTACTAAACAATTGTTAGCTGCCATTACTTGTTTTCAAAAAATTTTATTGAATTTAGACGGAGTCCAAATACTATCGTAGTTATAGATGAGGCCCATAAAATCTCTGTGTAGTTTACATTTTTAATAATTTTACTTCTGTGTAGTATGTAACTGAACAAAATGCAAGAGGAGGAATCCATTCAAAATGTAGATAAAATTGTTAATGATTTATTTGTTCCAATTATGTTTATTTTCCAGCTAACACATTCACCTTATGAAAAACAGCTATATTAAAATGTATCCAAAATTGTAATGAACAGTTTAAAGTCTAAATATCTGCAATTAAATGTTGAGTAAAAGTTCCTACTCATCTTATCCAAACACAGAAGGCTAGCAATGGCTTCAATCCAGGTGATAAGAGCTGGGGCGAGAAAAGTAAATAAAATGGCATTACGCAGATCAGTCCCTTCTCTCACAGAAATAAATTGTATGAGGATGTGATGGACACACTATGTAACAAAGATACTTATATAATATAATAAATATCAATGTTTTTGCGATAAAGCAATTTTTTTAGAATTAGAATAAGAGCTTTTGATAAACTTTGAAAAATTATCTGATTTACCATTTCATGTAAAGTTGTATTGTCGTTTATATATATTAGCATGACTTCAAGACTCTGAAGGTATATGTGAAGGGTAGATAATTTATTTTGTTGGTATCATTCTTCCTTATAATTTTTTATTATATGTTGATGTTATACAAATATTTAAATTTCATGATAGCAACTACATTTGTAAATAATTGAAGCCTGTACATTATTAATAAAATAAAAATATTAGCATGGGCACTCTGTTAACAAACAAAACTACTGTTCGTTAGTTATTTCTTCACTGAAGATTGCCACAAATAGATTCCAAGTAGCCATTAATGATCTGGCAGGATAGAGGAAACCAAAAAACTATGTTATATTTTACAGCAAAAAATGGGATAATTATTGATGATCAAGTAGTTTTCTAGAGAATGAGCTCATCTCAGTACTACATAAAAGAAATCCATTCAACTATAATACAATAAATAGGCTAAACCCTATTAAAATCTTAGAACTTGTTATCCTCTCCAGAAAATGACACACTTCAGAGAAAATTGGAAACTGAAAATAAGTAATCAGGGATTTCTTCCTAAAAAAATGGCTTAATTATTTCATTTGGTCAAAAAGGTGAGTATGTGTCTGTGTGTGGTGTGCGTATGTGTCTCCACGAAGCCAGACACAATTCTAAATGCTGGAAATAGAACAGTGAGTTGGATCCAATTCCCACCCTCAAGGCACACACACTGGATGAACAAGTAAATATGCTGTTAAGCTTATGTGATAATTGCTGGGTGCATGATTTAGGAAGGGTCACTGCGAATGCCATGGAAGGGGGAAAAAAAGTGGTCTCAGGACTTCAGGAAAAACAGTCAGGTAAATGCTGAAGAGAGTTAAAAGATTATACATATTATATATGTATATGAAGATGATTTATATCATTGACTTAAGAAAAAGATCTTAGAAGTTTCTCACCAGGTCTCCGGTGAGGACAAGGAAAATAATGACAGAAATAAGAAACACCAGTGTTAGACATGTTTATGAAGGTTATATCTGGCATAACTGAGGAATAATAAAGCCAGGTAAGCATTAAGTGAATAAAGAGGCTCTTATAGTAATGATACTTCTTTCAGTATGTCATATATTACCTGCCTTGGGCCTCCGCTTATGCTGTCAAATAACACACATCTCTGAGTAAGGCATTTTCCAACTCTTAAGAAATGAAGATCCTCTGAGATAGAAAGTAAACTTCTAAAAGCATGGCCGAGTATTACAAAGAGCTGTGAAATATTTGCCTAAAAACTTCAAGTCGAATCAAGATTCTAATATGATTAACTGCGAAGTTAAAGCAAGTTAGGTAATTGTTACATGCTTCAATGTGTCCATCTAAAAGTGAAAGCATTAAGTTGGATAGTTCCTCAACCAAGTCCAACATTCTTTGAAAACATGTACCTTTTTGATGAACTCATGAAAGTGGTCATCTTTCCTACTGAAAAAGTTCCTAAGTTATCACTCATCCATTAAACTGTTTTTCATTCTTTATATTCAATTTGGACCAACAGATGCCTGATAGAATTCAAAGGAACAGGACTGAACCATATGTGAATTTTAATATCACCTTCTTCTACAGCTCTTTCATTTGTGTTCAATGAGTTTTACTTAGTGTTATTATGGGGAAATTATAAAATATAGATTAATGGTTGCATTTTTATGCTTTTGATGTGTTGTTTAATGAGGTATATGCTGTTTTATATCTTACATCAAAGAGACATCTGCTAGGAACCTTCTTATCATACACATCAAGTGACTTTTGCACTAATAAGCATAATCATCTGAATAATGGAATATGGTACCTCCTTTTTTATACCAATGAACTTACCTTATAAATTTAGTTCCCATTTTAAAACATAGCTTTTAATTTTGCAATTTAAATTGCTTATTAATTGAACGTGCCTTTCCTAAAATAATCTTAAATGGTATGTAAGATTAGAGGAACAATCAAAAGATACAAACATTTAATAGTCCTAAAAGTCATAGAATACAGTGCAGGAAATTTCCATAATGATGTGAACCACATCATTAGTAACTTCTATAGAAGTTATCAATCACCTCGGATTTATGGTGTGCATTTCCGGTCATAGAAAAATCATTAATTTGATGAAACAGTCATCATATGCTGAAGTTAAAATGAGACATCAGTCCAAGTTAAATAATAGTTTAAACAAAATCACCAGTCTGATGATCAGACTCCCTGTTCCACACGTTCTCCTAGCACCTTTCAACCTAGGCCTACATGGTTTAAAATCAAATTGCCCTTTCAGTGAAATATGAAGTGTGTCAATATTTTCTTCATTGCTAAGACAAATCAGTAAGATGTAAAATGTCTTTGTAAGACATAAAACCATAGAATAAACTATAAAATCAAAGAAACCAGACTAATACTATGCAATTTTACCATTCTGGGTTTTTGGGTTTTGTTTTGTTTTGTTTTTTTCATATAAACATGAAGCTTTTACATAAGCCTGTGAGAAAAAGACAAGGACCCTGGTGTGCAGATTCATAATATCCTTTAGTAAACAAGATGGAATTTATTTACTAACAAATTTATTAGAAAATATTAAGGTTGAAATACCAAGTATTAAATAATTTCTCAGGGTAGATGACTGAACTATTACTAGCATGGCAATTACAGACAGCTCCCAGCTTAATGATTTATGTTTTTACTTTACATAGGTGTGAAAGCAGTACACATTCAGTAGAGATCCATACTTCAAATTTTGAATTTTGATCTTTCCTGGGCTAGGGATATGTGGTATGACATTCTCTTGTTAAACAGCATGACAGCTGCCAATCACAAAGGCAAACAACCAACACACTTAAAACTATTCTGTAACCATATAACCATATTGTTTTCCCTTTCAATACTGTATCTGTTAAATTACATAAGATAAATTTAACCCTTTCCAGCACCTGGGTGACTCAGTTCATTGAGCTTCCAACTCTTGGTTTTAGCTCAGGTCATGAGCTCAAGGTTATTAGATCAAGCCTTGCCTTGGGCTCCAGGCTCCACGGAGAGTCCACTTGAGATTTTCTTCTTCGGCTCCCCGCTCCCCAACACTATGTGCACATGTGCTCTCTCTCTCCCTCTCTCTCTCTCTAAAATAAAGAGAGAAATTAAAAAAATAATAATAATTTAACACTTTCTAAATAGGCTTGTGTAGATGATCTTGTCCCACTGTAGGCTAACCCAAGTGTTCTGAGCACATTTAAGGGCCATGGCTAGGCTATAACAATCCATAGAGGAGGCATATTAAATGCGTTTTTGACCTGGGATATTTTCAGTTTATGATGGGTTTATCATGATGTAACTCCACAGTAAGTCCAGGAAGATCTGTATTGCATTATCCCTGTCACTGCCAAGTGTAAAAATCCAAGTAAAAGTATTTAGGGAGCTTTTCAACTTAAAGTGAGAATAAAACATACATTTCTTTTAGCATGTGAAATAAATGCCGTTATTTAAAGAATGAAAAACACAAGGGCACCTGGGTGGCTCAATGGGTTAAAGCCTCTGCCTTCAGCTCCGGTCATGATCCCAGAGACCTGGGATCAAGCCTCACATCGGGCTCTCTGCTCAGCAGGAAGCGTGCTTCCTCCTCTCTCTCTCTGCCTGCCTCTCTGCCTACTTGTGATCTGTCAAATAAATAAATAAAAATCTTTAAAAAAAAATGAAAAGCACAAAAACTGTCCCTTCAAATTTCAGTTTTATAAATATTACAAACTTGATATGTTAATTGGTATTTATAAAACTAGACTATACACTAAATTAATGGAAATATTATGTTAGATTTAAAATTTTTTTAAAAAGCTTTTCTGGAAAATGAAAATCAAATAAGTGACTGAGGAGCTATTAAAAACAAACCACCATCATCACACATACACATACAATAGCAGTGCTTCATCAAACTTAGGTTTGAGTTTCAAGTTTCCATTCTTCCTTTAACTTGTTTTCTGAACAGGCTGAAATCCAGCTCCCTGGACTTCATTTTCCTTGTCTTTAAAATGAAAAACGTTTAGTAAAAGGAACCTCAGGTCACAGGAAAATAATAAATATTTCATTCTTTAACAATATATTTCACTGTTTATTCACAGCAATTTAAAAAATTATTTATTTTTAGAGAGAGAGAGAATGAGTGTAGGAGTGAGGAGGGACTGAGGGAGAGGGAGAGAGAGTCTTAAGCAGGCTCCCGAATGAGTACGGAGCCTGATACAGGGCTGGATCCCAGGACCCTAAGACCATGACCTGAGCCAAAACTAAGAGTCAGACGCTTAACCAACTGTGCCACCCTGACATCCCTACTCACAGTAATTTTAAAGATGTAGTTTCAAAATTATTATTGTAATGTACAATAGCTCCTAGTTTTCTGTATTTTTAAAATCCTGCAAAGCCAGCTGTGTGTCAGTCATCCTTCTAGATAAAAACTATATGCTGCAAATAACATACTGGTTTTAATTCTACCTAAGCAAATACATTCCTCACCATTAATCCGTAAGTGCTGTCTAAGTTCGGAGACAGTTCTACCCATTGTCTGCAGTATGCTGCACTACTTTAACTGTGTTGATCTTTTTCTGTATCTCAGCATTTCAGATAAATTACTACGTCTCAGTTGACATTTGAATTAAAATTTCTCTGTGTCTCATTCCTACACATTTTTGGAAAAGGCTTTGAGAATCCAGGGCATAACCGTTTAATCTTAACTTCTGTTTGACCTTGGTTACCTCAGCTCAGAACAATATACAACATGTCATCCATCTCAATTCCTAAATTTTATGCCCTTTATCTCATTTTATATGTAATAAATTGCCTTTTATATGTATAGCTCTGAAAAATGACTTGAGAAGAAGAGAAAGATTAGGTTTTAAGACTAAGGATGGGAAAAAAAAATCTACTTTTAAGCAAAAAGTAAATGTCCTCCTAAATGTAAGGGAGGATTCTGGAGATGTTTTTAGCTAAAGCAGAATGCAGAAAGACAATGAAGTAAAAATTTTAAATGGAAAATTATAATTGAAAGATGTCCCTGGGGTATCAAGTAATATCTGTGTGTGGCTTCATTAAGGAAGATGATTCCCCAAATATGTGTGTGTGTATATATATATATATATATATATATATATATATATATATATATGATTGTGTGTATATATTCTCACATTTTAAAGCAATTCCCTTTTAAATGTTGAGTAAAACACTCATTTGTAAAACCGTCTGTAACATTGAAATCCTCATAAAATATTCTTAAAAACAATCAAACTTGAATCAGAAGCTTCCAGTTTTAATTATAAAAAATGTATGGGCAGAGTGACAACTTTTAAAATGTATTACAAGTATACAATCAAAACAACGGATAACACAGGAAAGTTTATAGGAAAAGGAACTCAGTTCATCAGTAAAAAATTAGGAGGATGAGGCAATCAATAGATTAAAATAGAATTAAAGGAGAAGTCATCTAAATTCAATGTGTGAATTTTATATGGACTATGATTCAAATAAACCAACTACAATCAATCTCTCTCTCTCTCTCTCTCTCTCTCTCTATATATATATATATATATATATAAAGGAAACTTGAAAATCTACTAAATATTTAATAATACTGAGGAATTACTGTTGTTTCTTTAGGGGAAAAAAATCTGTAAGCCTCATATGTTTCACTGGTCACTAATTCAAGACGGGTCACCTAAATACTGGTATATCACCTAATACAGTAGTCACACAAGAAATTTTTGTTGAATGTCATTATTGTTGCTTTACTTATTAATATTTTAATATGTGAAATAGTATTAAATAGTTCAAAGTCCTAATTTGCAAGTACATAAAATTTTAAAAAATCGTATGCAATCTAAGAGTCATGACAAAGAGTTCAGGACACATTAATTTATTTAAATTTGGATGTAACATCTAAATAGTTTAATTTCTCTCTCAGACCTTGTTCTTTATAGTGAAGGTCAAAGGTTTAAATTTACATGCTCATATCTCTTTTTGGATTCCAACATAGTCCTAATTGAAATTTGACATATATGCCTATTAGTTGAAATTATTCCTTTTCCATGCTTCATTAACAATGCACTTTACTATACTACAACGATAATGCTCATAATAAAAGTCTCCTATGCAATGTGGATTACATTGAAACATGATTGATTATCTCAAATGTAACATAGAATTCGTATTATAAAATTTCATATGGTGAAATTGAGTCTGTGACTAGAATTTAAATATATGCTGAAACAAGCAAAACAGTTTCCATTGCATAAAATGAATGAAATTTTGAGAAAAAATCCCCCCCCCCCCCCCAGTTACAGATAGATAACACATTCAGGACTTTAGTTAAGATATTTTATTTTTCAGTATTATTTAGGAAGTAACATCACCAAGAGGGCAACATAGCTCATTCACGATTTTGCTCTCTCACACAAGAAGAACAACTAACATCTATTCAAAACTAGGACACCATTAAAAGAATCCTAAAATATCAGGCTGAACCTGCAGTACCCCTCCATCTGAGAGACATGACAGACTGCATTAGAAGGGTAAGAGAACAACTATATACTGACCACATTCCCCACACCCCAGTCTAGCACCTCATCACCCAGCCAGATCTCCTGAGACTTCAGATCCTCCAATGGGAAAAGAGAACCCAGAGGACCAGCCTCCCCTGGTATGTTGGGTCATTTAGGGGACCATGCACCATGTGGACTTCTGGGAATCTCCAGTTCCCACCCGTTGGGAATCTGACTGGCAGGTAAGAGGGACAAGGGTGGAGGACTTCCAAAACACCAGCAGTGGGATCTTGGCAGACCAGGTTTATACCAACAGGGCTCAAGTAGTAATTCCACCAGTGGCTTCCGCCATCAGGAAGACCAAATTGGGGGCATACTCTGACCAGGGAACTTGGAAGGGTGCAGATCTGCCTCATTTGGATTCTCAAATGGAGAGTTTTGTTAGCCCAAGGGTCTGATTTGTCCATATCCAGGCAAGATGCTGAGTCACAGCACCACTTACTGTGGAAAGTGTCTGCCAGCCCATTTGACCAGAAGAGCTGGCGACAACAGCTCCTGAAAGATACGCAGACCAGTGGCCCTTGAGCCAAGAGGTGGGCAAGCAGAGCTATTCTGCCCCAAAGCAAAGTCAATACTTGACATGGAGACTCCTGTGCTATGCGGGGGGGGGGGGGGGGGTGTTAAATCACACCCAAGGCTGAGGGTAGCTCTTAGTCTTTCCCAATAGGAGAGACTCTTTGGAAAACCAGGAGTAGCCTGGAATGTCTTCTTCCCCTGATTCCTAGGCAAGAGGAGCTGAGACACAGCCCCACCTTCTGTGGTGAAAGTCTTCTGGCCTCATTTAATGAGAAACCTGTGACAGCTCCTGGAAGTTGAATAATTCAGCAGCACTTGAGCCTATTCAGGAAAACAGAGCTGACCACTCCCAGGGCAAAGCCAGTGGCCCTATTCAGCCAAAACACCTGAGGCACAGGTTGGCTTGAGTTAAGACAACAACCTAAGAACTTTACCAGTTTTAGAGCTGCTTCTCCCACTATGCCCAAGCAAGAAATCTAATGTAAACCTCTGCTCATCACAGAATAAAGCCTTGAGCTTGTCTGCCAGGGAAGCTAACAAGAGCACACAGGACAATACATAGTCAATCCAATAGCCCGATGTACAGTGGCACTTGAACAGAGATCACAGACCATAGCTCCCATTGTCTGCAGAGCAAAATCAGGGGCCTCCTGACCAGGGACTCAGTGTACACTCAGGCCTGATTAAGGTCCCAAATATTGAGCTTGTACAGGCTCTGAGCCCTAAACTGCTATCCTGCAAGGACAGGGAAGCTAATTCATAGCTCCATCTATTTCTGAACACAGTGTTTAGTCCCAACCATCTATAAGTCTGACCAAGGAATTCAAGGAACTGCAGACCCCATTCTACAGCCTCACTTGGGTAAGAAACCAAGCCAGCAGTCCTAGCCAACTGTTCTCAACCAGCGGTACACTCCCACAATCCTGAGAGCTCAAACAGATGCCACATGCAAAAATAAACCATAATAGCCACCCCCGCTTCTGCAAAGACATTACCAGAAGACACACCTGGAAACCAAAACTGAGTTGACTGGTGAAAAATTGTCTCTGCCATAGCAAACCTGTAACATCTGGAAGAGGAGCCAAATTAGTCAAGTGCATGGATACCAGTGTAAAGATCAAGGATCACTAAAAATCAGGTAAATATGATACAACCAAAAAGTAACTAATAGAGAGCTAATAGAAACTAAAGAAATGAAAATCTATGAACTTTTAGATGAAGAATTTTGAATAATCCTCTTAGAGAAGTTTAACAAACTATAAGAAAACAAGATGAACTAACAAAATTAGGAAAACAATGCATGAACAAAACAGTTCAACAAAGAAATAGCATGAATTAAAAAAAAAATTCCTAGAATTGGAAAATGGAAATTAATACTCTTCTAAACAGCCAGTGGATTAAGAGGAAATTAAAGGTGGGGGGGGTAGTTTTCTGCAACTATTGGAACAGGAAACACAACATACCAGAATTTATGGGATGCAAGTAAAGCAGGTCTAGGAGGGAAGTTCATACAATAAACATCTACATCAATAAGCAAAAAAGATCCCAGAAAACAACCTAACTCTATGCCTTAACTGGAAAAAGAATCAGCAACTGAGTCCAAAGTTAGCAGAAGAAAGGAAATAATAAAGGTAGAACAGAAATAAATAACTTAGAAAACAGAAAAACAATAGAAAGGAGTAACTAAATTAAGAGTTAGTTTTTTTAAAAAATAAACACAGCTGAGAAACCCTTAGCTACTCTAACCAAGGAAAAAAGAGAACTCAAACCAACAAAGTTAGAAATTTCAAAGGAGACAATATAACTGACACTAAGGACATTCAAAGGATCATGAGGTTACTGTAAACAACTACATGCAAACAAACTGGACAATCAAGAAGAAATGGAAAAAAAAAAAAAAGCCTTAGAAATATACAACTTGCCAAGACTGTATCAGGAAGAAATAGAAAATCTGAGTTAATCAATAATTAATAATTAAAACCTCTTAAAAAAAAAAACCAAACCATAAAACAACATGGCTTCACTGGTGATTTTTACCAAGCATTTAAGGAAGTATTAACACAATCCCTCCCAAAGTCTTTTTAGAAACTGAAGAGGAGGGAACACTCCCAAACTCATTTTATGACACCAGCACCATCTTGATGATGTGTCCAAATAAGGACACTAGAAAAGGAAGATATAGGCCAATATCCCTGATGAATATAAATGCAAAAATTCTCAACAAAATACTAGCAAACCAAATTCAGCAGCAAATTATAGGGATCATTCACCATAATCAAGTGCAATCAATCCCTGGGATACAAGAATCGTTCACATGTGGAAATCAACCAATGAGATATATAGAATTAATCAATTAATAAAATTATAATTAATGCTATAATTTAATAAATTTTAATATAACTTATCAAAATTAATAGAATATGATTAATATATAATTAATATATATTAATAGAATAAAAGAAAATAATCATATGATCACCCCAACACATGCAGAAAAAGCATTCAGCAAAATTTAACACCCATTCATGATAAGAACTGAACAAAATAGGTATGGAAGAAACATATCTCAAGATAATAAAGGCCATATATATGATAAGCCCACAGCTAACATCATGTTCAGTTATGAAAGTCTGACAGTTTTTTTCCTTTATGATCAGAAACAAGACAAGAGCACCTACCCTCACCACTGCCATTCACCATAGTAGAGGAAGTCCTAGCTAGAGCAATCAAGCAAGAAAAAGAAATATATAAAAAGTATCAGAATTGGAAAGGTAAAAGTAAAAATTTATCTTTTGCATACAACATAATTTTGTATAGAGAACACCTGAAAGACTCAAACAAAAATCCGTTAGGTCTAATCAACGAGTTCAGTAAAGTTGTAGGTTGCAACATTAATAGACAAACGTTAGTAGCATTTCTATACACTAACAACAAATCTTCTGAAAAAGAAATCAATCTAATTTACAGTAGCATTAAAAACAAGACTTAAATTTCACGGAGAGTTGTTGAAAGGGAGGTGGGTGGGGGAATGGGGTCATTGGGGGATGGGTGTTAAGAAGGGCAAGTGATACAATGAGCACTGGGCATTATACAAAACTGATGAATTACTGAACATCACATCTGAAACTAATGAAGTACTCTATGTTGGCTAATGGAATTTAAAAAACAAACATAAGAAAACAAAACAAAGAAATAAATTTAACTGAGGGCATGAAAGTTATCTGTTTGAAATACTGTAAGATATTGATAAAAGAAATTGAAGTCACACCAATAAATGGAAAGATATCCCATCTTTGGAATTAGAATAATTAATATTGTTAAAATAGCAATATTATAAAAGCTATATAAAGATTGAATGCAGTCCTATCAAGATTCCAATGACATATTTTATAGGGATTTAAAAAAACACTCCTAAAATTTATATAAAACCAGTAGAGGTCCCAAATAGCCAAAAAAAAGTCCCGAGAAGGAACACAGCACCAAGAAGTACCACACTCTAATCTCAGCCATTTATATAAAATTATGGTCATCAAAACAGTATGGTATTGTCATAAAAATAGACCAGTGGAACAGAACCAAGAGCCCAGAAAGAAATCCACACATATGCAGTCAACTAATATTTGACAAGGGAGCCAAAAAAAAACTCAAGGGAGAAAGGATGGTCTTTTCAAAAATAGCACTGGGATAATTCAATATTCACATATAAAATAATGAAATTGGACCTATATCTTATACCACTTAATAAAAATGACTAGAAATGGACTAAAGAGTTAAATGTAAGACCTAACACCATGGATCTTCAAAAAAAAAAAAAAGAATAACCATGGATCTCCAAAACAAAATTACAAAAACAAAGCTCCTTCATGTGGGCCTTGGTACTGATTTTTTGAATATGGCACTTGAAGCACAAACAACAAAATCAAAAGTAAATAAGTGAAACTGCATCAAACTAAAACACTTCTGCACAGCAAAAGAAACCATCAACAAAGGGAAAAGACAATCCATGGACTGGGGAAAAACATATTTGTAGACCATGTATCTGATAAGGGGTTAAAATCTAAAATACATAATGAATTCATATAACTCAATAGTTTAAAAAATATAATAACCCAATCAAAAATTAAGCAAAAAACATTGAAAGACATTTCACCAAAGAAGAAATACAGAAGGCCAACAGGTACATGAAAAGATTCTGAAAATCGTTTGCCATTAGGGAAATGCAAAATCATAATTGAGCTATCAACTCATGCGTGTTAGAATGGCCATCATCAAAAAGACAAGTGATACGAATGCTTATACATGGATCTAAAGAAAAGAAATCCTTGTGTATTGTTAGCTTGTAAATTGGTACAGCCATTATAGAAAACAGTATAAAGGATCTTCAAAGAGTTAAAAATAGAACTAGTGTATGATCCAGCAATTTCTCTTCTGTCCAAATATAATGGAAAACACTAACTCAAAAAGATAAATGTTCTCTGATGTTCATAGCAGCATTATTTACAATAGCCAAGACACAGAAACAACCCGAGCTTCCACCAATGGGTGAATAGATAAAGAAGTTGCATGTGTGTATGTGTGCATGTGTGTATACATGTGTGCGTGCACAGAATGGAATATTGTTCAGTCATAACCAATGAGGAATTCCTGACATGTGCAACAACATGGATGCTCCTTGAAGGCTTTATGCCAAGTGAAATAAATCAGACAGATCAAGAAAAATACTATAATACTGTATGATCCCATCTACATGTGAAACCAGAAAAAGAAACCAAAAGACCCACAAAAAACAAAAACAAACAACTCATAGAAAAAAAGATCAGAATTCTTCTTACCAGAAGCCAAGGTTAGGGGAAGAAGGAATTAGAGGAAGGTGGTCAAAAGGTACAAACATCCAGTCATAAGACAGATAAGTACTAGGGATGTACTGTATAGCATAATGACTATAGCTAACACTGCTGTATGACATATAGAAAAGTTGTTAAGAGTAAAAACCCTGGGGCACCTGGGTAGCTCAGTAGGTTAAAGCCTCTGCCTTTGGCTCAGGTCCTAATCTCAGGATCCTGGGATCCAGCCCCACGTCGGGTTCTCTGCTCAGCAGGGAGCCTGCTTCCTCTTCTCTCTCTGTCTGCCTCTCCACCTACTTGTGATCTCTGTCAAATAAACAAAATATTAAAAAAAAAAAAAGAGTAGAAATCCTAAGACTTCTTATCACAAGGAGAATTATTTTCCCTTTATTCTTTTCTTCTTTCTTTTGTCTTTATTGTATCTATATTAGAAGATGCATGTTAGCTGAACCGACTATAGTAATCAGACCTTTCACAATATACATAAATCAAACTATCTTGCTGTACGCCTTAAATTTAAGTAGTGATGCATTTTAATTATTTCTCAAAAAAACTGAAAAAAGATTACTTATTATTACAAATTAAAAACAGTTCCTGTTTGCAACTTTTTTCTAGAGTACACATTTCCATGTTTATGTTCCGTATTATTTATATTCCATATACATATAGAAAACTAATTTTTTCAGTTAACTGTTTGAAAATTCAGATTTTTTTACATCAGCTTTAACAAGGCCATAGTTTAATTGTGGACTGTGAGGTGGTAATCTGGGGACTTCCAATCAACTGCCCTATTGCTAAAGAATCAAATCTCTGGGAGGCACCGGGGTGGGGGGATTATTTAGTTAAGCATCTGCCTTCAGCCGGGTCATGATCCTGAGGTCCTGGGATCCAGCCCCATGTGGGGCTCCTTGCTCAGTGAGGAGGTTGCTTGTTCCTCTCCCTCTGCCCGTCCCTGATGTTCATACTCTCTCTCTTGCTCTCTCTCTCTCTAATAATAAATACAATCTTAAAATATATATATATATATATATATAGATATAGATCTTTGGAGGAAAATGTGCATTTCTGGATCTTTCTCCAAAGATCTATATTCTTAGGTAATTCTGATGTCACCCACCAGATAATTTGTTTTTAAATTTCTCTTTGCCTTGACATCACCTAAGGTCTTTTTTTTTTTTTTAAGATTTTATTTATTTATTTGACAGACAGAGATCACAAGTAGGCAGAGAGTCAGGCAGAGAGAGGAGGAAGCAGTCTCCCCACTGAGCAGAGAGCACGATGGGGGGCCCAGTCCTAGGACCCTGAGATCATGATCTGAGACAAAGTCAGAGGTTTTAACCCACTGAGCCACCCAGGTGCCCCCTGAGATCTTTTTAAAAATGCAGATGCTGCCTCTACTCTCTAGCCCCCAAACCCACCCAAAGATTCCATTTCAGTGATGATGTTAAGGAACAGTTTAGAACCCCAAAAGTACATTACTATGTAACCATGGTAGAGCACCATTGCTCCAAGGCAGAGCTTCTCAAACTTTAACACGCAGACAGCTCACCCAGACACCCTGGAAAACTGCAGATTCTACATCTGTAAGTGTGGGGAAGGACCTGAGATGCTGCATTCTTAGCGCTTCCAGGTCGTGTCAGGCTATTGCTTCACAGACTATATGCACTGAGTAGCAATGAACTACACATTTTCAATGGTCAGTCGGGCTTGACAAGGCCAGATATGTCACAAATGAAGTAGATAAAAACCTATGGCACTAGGAACTATACAATATAGAAGGGCAGGCATTAAGAGCACAAATCCTGTTAGACATTCTAGGAAAAATCCAGTCTACCAGCCAAAGATGAAATTGAAGTTTATGACCTACGTATGATTTATGGTGTAGTAATATACTCATCACTAGGGGTCAAGAAAAAAAGCAATGCACTGTAGTGAAAGGGAATAATAACATTAATTTTATAGTTATTAAGCTTGCAGTAGTAGGAAATGCATAATATTTGAATTTATTTTATAAGACATATACAATGGAACTTGAACAATTTAATGGGTTTTTTAATATCACTAATTTTTAAAGATTTTATTTATTTATTTGACAGAGATCACAAGTAGGCAGAGAGGCAGGCAGAGAGGCAGGGGGAAACCAGGCTCCCCGTGGAACAGAGAGCCCAGCGTGGGGCTCGATCCCAGGACCCTGAGATCATGACCTGAGCTGAAGGCAGAGGCTTAAGCCACTGAGTCACCCAGGTGCCCCTGTATCACTAATTTTTTAAAGAACAGGAAAGTCCCTTTTAATGTTATGCATTTAAAAGACAAACCAGGTATTAGAGAAATTAACATTTAGCTTTTGGAAAACATTGACTTGGTAGCAGGGAGTCTGTTATCCTTGCTGTTACTCTGAACATTTCAATTTCAGAAAGTTGCATGACTTTCGAATCTCCTCCATGTAAGACATTCTACTTGACATAAGGATTTATTTCTGGCTTTCCATCAGTTTCTAATTAATAGCACCACTGTGTGTTACATGATGTGAGAATTGAAAATCTCTAAACAGTACCACAGGAACACCACATTGCACTTCTACTTGAAAAAACACCTGATCAGTTACCCAGCTGTTTCCTCCAGATGTTGTCTGTAAACTCAAAGGTCATTGTTTCACTAAAACTAAGATTAATTTGACTTTATCTTACTATTAAAAAAAACCACAACTCTTAAAATCAAGTTTTTAAATAGCCACAAGTATACACAATCAAAACACATAGAATTTACAAAATATATATTTTAAAGCATTTTCTGTCTACTTTATAAACTTAAATGCAAAAAACATATAGTTTATATGATTTATAAATGAAATGTAGAGTAAATTTTTTCCTGTTTTTCAGAAAAAGCATTATTTCTCCTCTGAATGAAGTAAAAAACAAAAAATAAAAAGCATTATCATTATTTGTGCAGTTAATGACAATTTAGTTTAAGATGAAAAACTCAGCAAATGGTGAATGCTTTTGAAATGGGAAATATATGGGGTGCCTGGGTGGCTCAGTGGGTTAAAGCCTCTGCCTTTACTCAGGTTATGATCCCAGGGTTCTGGGATCAAGTCTTGCATCGGGCTCTCTGCTCAGCAGGGAGCCTGCTTCCTCCTCTCTCTCTGCCTGTCTCTCTGCCTACTTGTGATCTCTGTCAAATAAATAAATAAAATCTTTTAAAAAATTATTTAAAAAAAGAAATGGGAAATATAATATCAGTAGATGGTCTTTCTAATGTTTATCTGGACAACACAATAATAAGACTCAACCTAAAGGACAGAAAGTATATGTATAGGTGTGTGTGTATGTGTCTGATTTTATAGACTTTTTAACAACATGACTTTACTACATTGCATAAGACCCTGTAATAACAGGATACTATTAAAGTCTTAAGCATTAAAATTTGTCCTTCAAAAGGGTGTTACAGCATTGAATTAGAAGTCTACTATTTTATAACAAAATCCAAATACAAATGTCAATCCTGCACCAACACCGCATTTGACTGACAACCTACACTTGGCAGCTGGAAAGCAGCGACCTAAAGACAGAAAGCAGTTACACTTACATGCATACAATTATTTTGAGATAATTCTTCAGTCAAAAGACATCTTTAGGATATGTAATTGTTATTTGTCAAGATTAAGTCAATAAAGCTGAAGGAAAAAACAGCTGACTTGATGTAGTCAATAAAACGGCTGGTGAATTGTTTATCAATATAGCCTACAGTTTAAAACCACTTTTGCCTGGTCCAAATGAAAATAAATTACAAATATAACAATTAAGATGCTCAGCATCACTAATCATAAGACACATGCACCTCAAAACCACAGTGAGACTTCACCTCCCACCCGTCAGAATGGCTAGTATCAAAAAGACAAGACGTAACAAGTGTTGGCAAGGGTGTGGAGAAATGGCAACCGTTGTGTCGTTGATGGGAAGGTAAATTGGTGTTACGACTATGGAAAACAGTATGGGGTTTTCTCAAGAAATTAGAAATAGAATAACCAAATAATCTATTAATTCCATTATTGGGTATTTACCCTCCCACACAAAAAATCAAAATAGTAATCAGAAATGATATCTGTACCCCTATGTTCACTGCAGCATTATTTACAATAGCCAAGATATGGAAGTAACCTAAGCGTCCTTCAATACATGAATGGATAAAGAAGATGTGAGATTATACACACACACACACACACACACACACACACACACACATATATGGAATATCACTGAGCCATTAAAAAAAAATGAGATCTTGCTCTTTGCAGCAATGTGGATGGGCCTAGAAGGTATAATGGTTAAGTGAAAGAGAGAAAAACAAATATCATATGACTTCATTTACATGTTGAATTTAAAGACAAGCAAACAGAGCATAAATAGACTCATAAATACTGAGAACAGACTAGCAGTTGCCAGAGGAAAAGGGGACTGGAGGAGGTGCAAAGTAGGTAAAAGAGATGAAAAGGTACAAACTTCTTAATATAAAGTAAGTCGGAGAGGCGGAAAGTACAGGATAAGGAATATAGGTAGTAATGCAATAGTATTCTGTGGTGACGGATGGTAACTATGTTTATCGTGGTGAGCACAGGCCAGCGTAGAGAATTGTTGACTCACTCTGTCATGCGCCTACAATATATTAATGTTTAGAACTATATCCAAATGCTAAAACTTTCAAAACTAAATAATACATAGCCACCTTCTAACACAAAGGACAACATTTCAAACAGAAATAGAATAAGAAACTCAGAGTGAAACCATGACATAGGTAGTAAGGCTGTGAAGAAAGGATTCAGACCCCAAAAGTAAGCAGCGAGACACGGAGTTTGCTCCAGGTAAAAATGAAACTGATTACACCTCATGTGAAATGAAGGCCTAGAACCGACTTTTCTATGTGAAGCCCATAATTAGAATCCTGCTCGCCCTCCCATCAACGAGTCCCGAAAAACTAGCAACTACCAACCACACGGTGTGGAACAGTGATTGGGAACTGAAAGTGGATCGTTGCCAACATGGGGTTGAAGGGAATATAGTACAACAGCGTCACGGAGGGAAAGTCTGAGCTGACATAACACTGTCTCTGAAATCTGGTGTCTTTGCATGAGGCAATCATGGCATCACAAAACAGAGAAGGGAGAAAGGGGGTGAGAGAAAATAAACGCTCCCTTGAGATACAATAAGGTCTCAAAACCCAATCACGCATGTAGTAAGAAACGGATATTAATAAAGTTATTCCATAAATCCGAAAGACGGAAGATTTCAATCTGACAGAAACAGAAATAATATGGCAATCTGTAAGTGCTTTAAAATTATAATTTTAAATTCCCAAATACGTAGCACAGATAAGTGCATCTATATAATAAAATCCCAAATCTATAAAGCAGATACGGGATCTTGCACATGAGAATCAAGTACAGGTAAATATGACAAGGAACCAACGGAACATCCAAAAAATGAGAACTGCGGTCCCTGAAATAAGCATTTGAACCACTAAATATATGGACATAACAGTAGATTGTATGACTGCAAAGGATGAAGATTTAGATAGTAGAGCATAACTACAGCTTTGAAATAAAAGGTTTATAAAGGGAGCTTTCGAGAATGGAAAGCATGTCCCTTGCTGCTGAAGTCAAGAGCAAGTCTGTCAAACTGAGTAAGTAGAAAGTGCAAAATCCTCAACGTTATCTTTAAAAATTTTTCTGTTCGCTTTGCAAAACTGCTATTAAGGGGTCTGAGATATACCAGTGTGGAAAGAAATGAAGACCAACCAAATAGGAACGAGCCAGGGATATTTACTGAGGCCTTGTTACAGACGTCAGCCACTAACATTGGGATTGTGGTAGAGCCTCAAGGGAGGCAGAAAAGTGGGAAAGCTTTATAGTGGGGGAAGAAGGCTTCAGGCCTGCCCTCATGGAAGGCTGTTGGTACAGAGCAACTGTAGGTGCTCTTTCTAGAAATGGGACATTTTATGTGATCAGTTAAGGGCACATCTTTGGCTTTTTCTAGTCTTAAGTTAGAAGCAGGTACAAGAATTAAGGAAGCTGCCAGTCAGTCAATGAAGTTCTGGCTACTTGAGGCCAATTGTGACAGGGGCCCTTTGGATTTTAGATTGCGGGTGGAGATACCAGCATGACCTCTTCCAAGTCCAACTTTATAGCAGGCTGGCTTCCTGGGTTTATCACTATAGAAAAGAGGTTGGTTTCCTGGACTGGTGGTGGGTCAGAGTTCTATTTCTGTAAATGGTCTGATCATTGCTCCACCTCTCACTCGATCAACTACTCTATTGGTCTCATCAGTCTCTCGCCAGATTAGCTTTGCACCAGAATTCGTAAAAGTCTCTTTTTTATTTTGACAAGATACTAAGGCTGAGGTCTTAAGACACTTAAATATGTAGGCTGCCAATTATGAATTCTTGCACTATATATCATCAACATCATCAAGGAAAAATGTGCAGTTCAGAATTTTTTAACTTTTTTTTTTTTTTTTGCAAAAGATCTCTGATTAAAATAGCACTGTTCTCTTCTCTCGTCCTTTCTCCTATGTAGAATCAACCAGAAGCCATCAGTGGCTGTGCAGGCATCAGTTCGGTGATGGAATAATTAGTGAGAACCATTTTTTATATAAGAAGATATTTTTAAATTAGCACTTCATGAAGCAGTTACTTAAAAAGTCATATTACATGTCACTCATGTGCCGCCAAGCCTAAAAGAGTTATGTTTGCTCTCTGGTGCTTATGATAAACTTTCTGGCATGAAAATCCACCTGCAATATTTGTGAAAATAAATGTGCTACAAGGGAAAACACCCCCACTTTCAAGGCCTCAGAACAATACTCTTCACGAAGGACAGTAGCCCCATGAACTTCTGATCTGGTCAAAATGAAAGACTATATCCCCATTTCTTCTCAGTGAGTGGAAGATGTGAAGAGAAATTCATCTGCTCCCCAGGATCAGAAGGTCCTAATTCTACCCTTTATTTTCTACATCCTTCATCCTAGGATTCCAGCTTCTAACTGCTTGACAAAATATAGCTGCCAACTCCCTCAGTAAGTGCCTTTATGAACATATTTGGCTGCTTGTCTTTAAAACATCCATAATTCCAGCAGGAACACTTTTGAATTTATTCCCAGAGCACTTGCCCTCTATTTCTCTCCTCTTGATGACGGCCATGTCCTTGGCTCGTCACAGAAACCAAGGGCACTAGCAGAACGCCCGGGGCTGCACATGGTCGCGGGAGTTCTCTGCGCCGTGAGAACACCAATATCCGCCACATCATGAGGGCAGCACTCAAACTGTGGGGGCAAATGTAATGAAGTCTATGAAGATTTAGTTAGCATATAGAAATAAATATAAAAGGAACTCAAAATGTGAGCTATCTGGCGAAAAAAACAGAGAGTCACGTGAACAATGCAAAAGTCTAGAAAAATGCTACTAGCCAGTGGTTTAGGGAGATAGGAGACATAGGTTCTTCAATACCCCACTCTGAATTTAGACTCACAACCCAACTTTATTTCAAAAAAAAATTTCTATTCCTCATGGTCATTTAGGATGAAATAAACAGCAAACCAACTAAGGCTTAAAACTATTTTAATAATATTTTATTGGTTTTCTTCCCCTCCCCCTCCGATAAATCCAGACTCTAATGGGAACCTGTCACAGGTCAGTCTCTAAGTCAATTCCAAGATTCCCATAATCACACCAACAGAACGAGGGTGGCTAATGTTCAGCTCCTAACGAGAGGTTTTGTCACCTTACTCAACTCTGGACTTGGAAGAAATCGAACAATGGAAATAACCAATACAGAGTGGAAGAATGTGGTTCATGTACGTTAGTAAATCAGGAAATTTACTTCACCTCTAGAGAGATGAATCCTTAATATCGCTGTCCAGGAAAAATAGGGGCGGGTCAGAGATCACAGTATGTTCTGTTCCCTTTTCTCGTTTCCTCAATGGGATTTTTCATAATGGTTAAACTCTTTCCCTTTTAACATTAAAATTAGGGCACACTCAGCCATGAGTATTTAGACCTACTAGATGAAGGAGAGCCACACCTAAAAATAATTAGGAAATCTATGAGAAAACCTAGACTTTGTTCTTTCTCTTGAATGAACTGAAGTTTACAGGAGCTACCATTGCATCTTGCTTTGTCAGAGCATTTCTGCCGCTGCCACGGTTGTCAGAAAAATAGGTAAATATGCAATCAATAAAAAGAGGGATCTGTAGGAATAAGAAGCCATATTATTCTTCCTGCAGTTTACATAAACTACCACATCCACCTTCTGCTTTATGTTAATTTATATCTTTTATTTACAATTGAAAAAGCCATGAATAATGGGGGAGTGTAAGAAATGGGATTCTTGGCAATAAAATTTTGTATGTGACTCCTAGTGGCCTTTTCCTCCTTGTTCCTCCTGATTAATATCCAGTCCTTCTTGCAACTTTTCTTCTGAGTGGTATCTTTTTATAGTTTTCCCTCCTAGGTTTTTCCTACATGATCATTCTCACAAGGCAGTTGTGCAAAGGAAGCTTTATTGGAAATTTTATGGTATAGTGATAAGCCTATAAAGCTATAATTTTCCTCTAAACATTACTTAGGTGTCAGGGTCACGCCCCCAAGATGGCGCCAGTCGCCCCCCCTAATATGGCGCCAGAGCAGTACGGACAGCCTAAAAAATATCCGCCCTGGCCACACGTGACCTCGTGCTGGTCACATGAGCACCGTATGCCACCACTGCCTACGAGCCCCAGATACCTCCTGTTCACGTGATCACGCCTGTGATTGGCTGTATACTCCTGTTCACGTGAACACCCCTGTGATTGGCTGTTATGCCCTACATAAGGCAAGGGAACTTCCCCGCAAGGGGAGGAAAAAGATCGGGCAGGGAATAAACAAGAGCTTGTGCATTGACCTGTGTGTGTGTTGGTGTTGCGTCATCTCTGCAGGCAGGGAGGGTGCAACACTTAGGCACAAACTACAAATCTGGATATGCTGTGGTGTTGGTTTTATTTACTTTATAATATTTTCTAATTTCCTTGCTTTTACTTGTGGGTTATTTGGAAGAAAGTTGTCTAATTTCCAAATACTTAAATATTTTTCATGACCATTCAGTTATTGCTTTTTACATTCCTTCTATCTTGGCAAGCGAATATACCCTATGTAATTTCAATTATTTTCAATTTGTTAAAAATAATTGCTTTATGACTCAGAATATAGTTTTCATTTGTGAATATTCCATATGAATTTTAAAAGAATGTGTATTCCAGTTATTTGCTGGAATTATTTTGTTGGTTGTTTATTTAGCCAAAATAATTTTGAAGAAGTAAAAGAAAATTGGAATACTTAATACTACTTGATTTCAAGCCTTATTATAAAGCTATAGTACTTAGAAGACTCCCTCACAAAAATTTGTGACAAAGATCTCTCAAGACATTACCAATTGTCTCAATGGGGTACAAAATCAACCCTGATTTAGAATCACTAATCCAACTACACTAGTTTTATTTTTCTTTTCTAGAGCCTATTTGCTGTATCTTGTAATATCATTTTATTTTAAACATTCAATACCCTTATGTTTTAGATATGTACCATTTTATTTTAAATTTTATCTAAATATACCTGTGCAAACACTGGTGATTTTGTCCTTTTACATTTTAATTCAAATTCATCATGTTTTTCTATGATCAAAAACCTCCTAAAAATCACGAGCCCAAAACCTGATGGATTCCCTGGAAAATTCTACCAAACTTTCAAAGAAGAAATAATAATATCTATTCTCCTGAAGCTCTTTCAAAAAATTGAAGCAGAAGGAAAACTTCCAGACTCTTTTTATGAAGCCAACATTACCCTGATTCCCAAACCAGGCAAAGACCCCACCAAAAAGGAGAATTTCAGACCAAAATCCCTGATGAGTATGGATGCTAAGATTCTCAACAAAACCCTAGCAAATAGGATCCAACAATACATTAAAAAGATTTATCCACCATGACCAGGTGGGATTTATCCCTGGGTTGCAAGGGTGGTTCAACATTTACAAATCAATCAGTGTGATAGAACAAATCAATAAGAGAAGAGAGAAGAACCACATGGTCCTTTCGATTGATGCAGAAAAAGCATTTGACAAAATCCAGCATCCATTCCTGATTAAAACGCTTCAAAGCATAGGGATAGAGGGAACATTCCTCAACTTCATAAAATCTGTGAAAAACCCACAGAAATATCCTCAATGGGAAAAAGCTCACAGCCTTCCTACTGAGATCAGAAATACGACAAGGATGCCCACTCTTACCACTCTTGTTCAACATAGTCCTAGAAGTCCTAGCAACAGCAATGAGACAACAAGGAGAAATAAAAGGTATCCAAATTGGCAATGAAGAAGTCAAACTCTCTCTCTCCGCAGATGACATGATACTTTCTTTATTTTTTTGTATTCTTATTTGTTTCTTATATATTAGATAACTCAATTCTTTATTTTTTAAAAAATCCCTTATTCCTTCCACTGGTTTTCATGACATACACTGCATTTTTAACAGACTTACTTCTCAAGAGAATGGATCCACCAATGAAAGAAGTTAATTAATATTCCCTTTTCAAGAAATAGAAGCAAGGACCTCAAACCATTTTAGCTCCTATCTTCACTTTCCCCATCTTACTTGCGCGGTTTTGGATGTTAATGTCTCCGGCAGTAAATAGAGTAATGCTCTCCCCATCCCCAAACGTGCTCACATCCTAATTCCCAGGACCGGTGAATATAGTACCTTCCATGGCAAAAGGGATTTTGCAGATGTGATTAACACTCTTGAGAAGGGAAGATTATACTGGATGACCCCGGTGAGCCCGAAGAATCCCAGAAGTTCTTCCATGTGAAAGAGCGAGGAAGGGGAGTGAGAGAAGTTGTCCACTGGAGAACAGATCAACATGATAAGACTGCTGGAAGGAGGCCAGGAAAAAAAAAAAAATGTAGGCAGCCTCTAGAAAAAGGAAATGGGAAAGAAACAGATTCTCATCAGGAAGCTCCAGAAGGAATACAGCCGTACTGACACCTGAATTTTAGCCCAGGGATGTCCATTTTGGATTTCTGAACTTCAGAACGTTAAGACAATTAATTTGTGTTTTAAGGCACTAAATTTGTAGTAAGATGCTACAGCAGCAGTCATAAACGAATAAACCACATTTAGTCTGTACCAATCCCCATTCCCACCCTGGCACTCACTATTTTTCCCTTGCTCAATTTAAAGGTAGCATTCATGCTTACTGACTGATTCCTCACCACCCTTCTCGCACCACAATACAGCCTGTAGGGGGCAATTTCATTTGTCATAAAGAATATCCTCATGTAGTTCTTCAGGTGAAGGTCTTTGTGTGGTATGTTCCATAGAGCCTTTCTTTGGAGGAGACAATGAGTTGTGTAGCTCGTACTTTTGTTCCCCTACAAAATGCTTCCTTCTTTGCTTATTAATTAATTAGCTAATTCAACTATTCCTTTTATAGTTAATTAGTTATTAAGAAAATTGAATCCTTCCCTAACATCATATAAAACAACAACAAACAACAGGTAACTCATAGGGTAAACTCCTACATACTTTTTTTTTTTTTTTAATTCTATTGACAACTAGCACTTGACAACTTGTCAATTCTACTGACCTGCAGCCTCAGGTGCAAGTTTTTTGTTTTTTTACTTTGGGTTTTTTCATCTTTCTCTAATTCTGTATTTTTAGCTACAACATATATTTCTATGTTATTGTTTATTTCCAGGGTCCTTCTAACCTTACTTATTGTAGTACCCCTAGTATGGTGAAATTTACTTTATTTTCTGTTTGCTTCTATAAGTACATTTATTTTACTATTTTACTATAAGTAAATGTATTTTACTTATATATTAATTTGAATATTCTTGGATTTTTTTCTTGGTCATTCTGGCTAATGGTTAACAAATTCTTTTTTTTTTTTTACCTTGGTTATCTTTATTAATGTTGCATATTTTCTTTTATATATTTTTTCTTTTTAGTGTAAAGAGTATTCATTGTTTTTTGCACCACACCCAGTGCTCCATGCAATCCATGCCCTCGCTAATACCCACCACCTTGTTCCCCCCACACCCCACCCCTTCAAGACCCTCAGGTTGTTTTTCAGAGTCCATAGTCTCTCATGGTTCACCTCCCCTTCTAATTTCCCTCAACTCCCTTCTCCTCCTCATTTCCCTATGTCCTCCATGTTATTTGTTACGCTCCACGAATAAGTGAAACCATATGATAATTGACTCTCTCTGCTTGACTGATTTCACTCAGCATAATCTCTGCTAGTCCTGTCCATGTTGCTACAAAAGTTGAGTATTCATCCTTTCTGATAGAGGTATAATACTCCATAGTGTATATAGACCACATCTTCCTTATCCATTCGTCCGTTGAAGGGCATCTTGGTTCTTTCCACAGTTTGGCGACCATGGCCATTGCTGCTATAAACACTGGGGTACAGATGGCCCTTCTTTTCACTACATCTGTATCTTTGGGGTAAATATCCAGTAATGCAATTGCAGGGTCATAGGGAAGCTCTGTTTTTAATTTCTTGAGGAATCTCCACACTGTTCTCCAAAGTGGCTACACCAACTTGCATTCCCACCAACAGTGTCAGAGGGTTCCCCTTTCTCCACATCCTCTCCAACACATGTTGTTTCCTGTCTTGCTAATTTTGGCCATTCTAACTGGTGTAAGGTGGTACCTCAATGGTGGTACCTCATTTAATTTGAATCTCCCTGACGGCTAGCGATGATGAACATTTTTTCATATGTCTGAAGACATACAAAGTTAGATAAAGGCAGGGGGAAAAAATATATATATATATATATATATACATATATATATGTAAAATCTAAGCAGTAATTAGTGGGAAGTTTATAGCACTAAACACCTGTAGTAAAAAAGATGAAAGGTCTCAAATTGGTGCTTTCAGCATTTACCTTTAGAAAATAGGAAAAGAAGAGCAAGTTAAACTCAGAGTAAATAGAAGAAATAACAATGATTGATATGAAAATAACTGAAATAGAATAGAGTGAAAAACAATTTGTATGTCTTCATTGGAAGAATAAACATTGTTAAAATGTCTATACTGCCTAGAGCAATCTATACTTTTAATGCCATTCTGATCAAAATTCCACTTGTATTTTTCAAAGAGCTGGAGCAAATAATCCTAAGGAAATGTTGCTAAGGAAATGCTGAAAAAACAAATTGCTAAGGAAATTGCTGAATTTCCTAATTGCTAAGGAAATTGCTAAGGAATCGCTAAGGAAATGTTGAAAAAACAAAAATAAAACTGGCAGCATCATGTTACCTGATTTCAAGCTTTACTACAAAGTTGTGATCACCAAGACAGCATGGTACTGGCATAAAAACAGACACGTAGACCAATGGAACAGAGTAGAGAGCCCAGACATGGACCCTCAACTCTATGGTCAAATAATCTTCGACAAAACAGGAAAAAATATACAGTGGAAAAAAGATAGTCTCTTCAATAAATGGTGCTGGAAAAACTGGACAGCTATATGTAGAAGAATGAAACTCGACCATTCTCTTATACTGCACACAAAGATAAACTCGAAATGGATAAAAGACCTCAACATGAGACAGGAATCCATCAGAATCCTAGAGGAGAACATAGGCAGTAACCTCTTCCACATTGGCCACAGCAACTTCTTCCAAGATATGTCTCCAAAGGCAAAGGAAACAAAAGCGAAAATGAACTTTTGGGACTTCATCAAGATCAAAAGCTTCTGCACAGCAAAGGAAACAGTCAACAAAATGAAGAGGCAACCCGGAGAATGGGAGAAGATATTTGCAAATGACAGTACAGACAAAAGGTTGATATCCAGGTCTATAAAGGACTCCTCAAACTCAACACACACAAAACAGATAATCATATCAAAAAATGGGCAGAAGATATGAACAGACACTTCTCCAATGGTTAAAAAATTCTTTAATATTCTCAAAAAACTACATTTTGTTTTCATTTATTTTCTCTATTGTTTTTCACTCTATTCTATTTCAGTTATTTTCATATCAATCATTGTTATTTCTTCTATTTACTCTGAGTTTAACTTGCTCTTCTTTTCCTATTTTCTAAAGGTAAATGCTGAAAGCACCAATTTGAGACTTTTCATCTTTTTTACTACAGGTGTTTAGTGCTATAAACTTCCCACTAATTACTGCTTAGATTTTACATATATATATGTATATATATATATTTTTTTTTCCCCCTGCCTTTATCTAACTTTGTGAACATATGGAATACAGTTAATATAGTTTAAGATGACCTGGGCTACTGAGTCTAATACCTATGTTAGTACTAAGTCAGTTTCAGTTGACTAATTTTTCTTCTCATTGTGGGTTGTATTTTCTTGCTTCTTTGCACGACTCCCAATTTTTTATTGAACATCAGACATTTTGAATTTTACCTCTTTGGATGCAGAATATTTATGATTCCCTGTAAACCTGAGATTTGCTTTGGGATACAGTTGGAAACAACTTGAATGGGGGAAGGGAATCTTGTTTTTAAAATCTGTTAGATAAAACTAGCATGTACTCAGGCTAAAGCTCATTTTTCTTCAAGACTTAGACAAGACACTTCTGTGTACTCTATACAATGCCCTGTTTCCAGTCTGCCTGTGGAAACCAGTTATCTTCCCCTTTTATGGGCACCAGCCATGTTACCTTCAAACTTGGGTCGATCTTTCCCCATCTTGAGTATTTCTTCCATATGCATATGCTGATCAGTAACCAATGGAGTTGTCCAGAGGGACCTTTTGCCCATCTCCAAATTACACTTATGTACACTCTCCTTTCCAGTACTCTGTGCTCTGAACTGTGGTTGCTTTAGTTTCCCTAGACTCTCAATTCTGTCTCCCAAATTCAGGGATTCCACTAGTTTCTATCTGGGTTTCTCCCTTCTTGAGCCACTGACTCAACATTCTCCCAAGGCCATAGTTGTAGTATCACAGAAATCATGCCACTCGTCTTGTTATTGCTACTACTGCTCATTTGTTTTAGGTAGGAGGTTGAATTCAGTCCCTATTATTTCAACTTAGCTGGAAGGAGAAGGTCCCCTTTCAATACATCTTAAAATGCTTTACTTGAATCTAAACTTTTATTGAGTTTTCAGTTCAAATGTAAAATATTCTTTGTCCTTTTATCTATAATGCATAAATCTAGTTATATATATATATATATATATATATATATATATGTATATATATATTACTTTATTCCTTTCTTGCATTTTAAATATGTCCCTGTATTGCAAAGTTTTGAGCAAATCTTTTGCCATTCTAAATGACTGAGAAAAGTATACAAGGGAAATCTATTATTTAATAACTGCAATTGTGCTTTATCCCCTGTACAAATAATCTGCCACTATAAGTTACTGATGAAAGTACTGAGTTAATAGTAGGAGAAAAACAGGAAAAAAATGCAACAAAAAATTATTCATAATGCAATGGACATTAATTCACAAGACTATGTTAACATGGCACACTGGTGGTTAAATAAGGTGTTGGCATATATTAAAATTATCTCTCCTTAATTTAATTTAATACACAGTACAGGTTCAGAGGCCTACAGGACTTCATATCTCCTCCTTCTCTCATAGAATTCAAATTGTAGCATGATTGTTTTTTGGACGGGTTTTCAAAAATGATGGTTAGGCATGGAAACTTCAATGAAAGATTAAAATTTTTGTTTGTCAGTTAACATTTAATGGTGATTTAAAGCCTTATGGCAGAGACACCAGTTACCAAAGAGTAAAGGAGTTGGTTATAAATAAACCAAAAGCACTAGAGAGGGCACAATGGTGGTAAACTGCATTCCTGCTACCGTAACGTAGAATCAGCCTAGTTACTCTCTTAATTAACTGCTGTACCATAGAACTATTTCAGCTTTCGTCACACGAGCATTATTCACCTTGATGTTTTAAGGTTCAAGGCTACTTTAGCCTGCATACTTCTGTACAAAGGACATTTGTCATCAAATTTTACTAGAAGAAGAAAATGATCTGCTAATTTTCTGCCACCTGCCTTTAAGAGGGTCCAGCTATCACTGAGATCATTTGCTTTAGATGGGTTTTGTCTACCATGGAGTATCACACCAACTGCGATGCATTTGATACTCCCACCCAAATATCTCTTCTGTGGATAATCACACTGAAAGTCCTTATCTAACTCAACACAGCCAGAAATTAAAGTCAATTTCAATTAAAGGAGGAAAAAAATTTTGTAATTACAAACACAATGTAATTTGTAGCATAAATTTAGAGCAGAAAGTACTGCCTAGGTTAGCTTTTCAATTCTAGCAAAGCACACTATTTCTGGGCACATTTTTTCAGATAATAAAAATAAGAATTCTATTCTTTCTTGAAGCATATGATCAAGTAAGATCTCCAGTAAACATATTTCCATAATATTAAATTGGAACAAAATTTCCTTTATTTGGGATCCACGTATTACTTATTTCCTCTACTTTAATCATGTTATGTTGGTATTGCTAATATAAAATATATTTAATCAACAAGGAATATAGTGAGGTGACTTAAAATGTGCTTTTTTTTTAAGTTAGTATGTCCCATTTTATCTTCTGTATGACATATTCTCCCTACCTAGAATCTCTGAAGAATTACCTTAATATGATGGGCGAAATGGAGAAACCATCACAGCATATAAAATATTACAGTTAACATTTAAAAATTCAAAAGAACCTCAATCTTCCCTTTAATTTAAGGAGCAAGTGAATTGATATCTTAACACTTTAAAGTTGAACTCTAATTAATATTAATTGAAATAAAAGAGTGTTGGAGAATGGATGAAAAAGTGGAGTGTGTGGTAAAGGTAGAAAAAGAAACGCTGTGATAAATGCTTCCTTTCCCCCATTCCCCCACCCCAGGCAGCTCCACCACTACAGCCAAAACTTCCCAGACAGGATCACTTGCCACTAGTAACCAAGAATCTAGCTTGTTGGCAAGGGTACGGAGAAAGGGGAACCCTCTTACACTGTTGGTGGGAATACAAGCCGGTACAGACACTCTGGAAAACAGTATGGAGGTTCCTTAAGATGTTAAAAATAGAGCTACTCTATGACCCAGAAATTGTACTAGTAGCTATTTACCTCAAAGATACAGGTGTAGTGAAAAGAAGGGACATGCACCCAGTGTTCATAGGAGCGATGGCCACAACAGCCAAACTGTGGAAGGAGCCCAGAGGCCCTTCAGCAGAGGAATGGATAAAAAAGATGTGGCTCATATATAGAGGGCAATGTCACTCAGACATAGGAAAGGATGAATACCCACCATTTGCATGGACATGGATGGAGGGGATTCTGCTGAGTGAAATAAGTGAAGCAGAGAAAGACAATTATCCTATGGTTTCACTCATATGGGAAATATATTTCCATAACATATGCGGAGGACCACGGGGGAAGGGAGGGAAAACTGAAGGGGGAGGAATCCGAGAGGAAGACAAACCATGTGAGACTCTGGACTCTGGGAACAAAATGAGGGCTACAGAGGGGAGGGGAGTGGGGAGACAGGGTGACCAGGTAATGAGTATTGAGGAGGGCACATGTCGTGATGAGCACTGTGTGTTATATTCAACAAATGAACCACTGAGCGTAACATCAAAAACTAATAATGTACTATATGTTGGCTAATTGAACATAATAAAAGAAAAAGAATCTAGCACCCCATTTCTGCTCCTTTTTTAGTCACCTTCATTTCACTCCATGTTCCCTAAGAGTGAAAACATGTAGCAAGTGTCTTTTCATGAATATTAATATAAAATGCATTTAATGAGTGTGATTTTGTAAATTATCGATTATAAGCAATAATGAAAGCCTGTGAGGTAGATATATATAGATAAACATATTGCGTAGTCAATTTGGCATTCTTATGTAGCAAATAAGTTATACTGTATAAATTATTATGACATATAACTCCTAGTTGCAGTTAACAGAAAGACCAGATGATATTGCTTATAAAGTATAAATTCTTTCTTCACAACTCTGAATACTCAATAATAAGATGGTAACTTACTCACTTTACAAGAAAAGTTTCCTATAAAGAATTATTTATTGCATACTCCTTTCTAAAAATAAAAATTTTACAAAGTTGGAAAATTCAAACAGCAATCTAAAAATACCATTCTTCTTAAGGTGCACTGGAAATTAAATGAAGAGATTTGCATAATTTCTATCCTATATCTACTCTCTGCCTAAAAAAATGTTGTCTGCTAGATAGCATTATCTATTTACATAATCCCAAACATCATATGTATACTAATTTCCATATCACATCATGAGCTCTGAGATCATTAATGAGTCCTAATGTACACCTGAGTCACATGTCTCTTCAGATATTACTTTGCTTTGAAATTAGCTTGGCCACTTAAAATTCTTTCAAATTACAGTTTGCTGATTGAAAGTGGTGACAAATATAGGCTCTGGTGTTAGACTGTTTAGGTTCAAAGACTGGATATATCACCTCTACGTGATCATGGCCAAGCTTCTTCACCTCTCTGCTTCAGTTTTCTCATCTGTAAAATAGTTCTAATAATAATAATTAATAATAATAATACTTTTATCATTAATTCCTGTGTGGCTACAATACTCATAAAATTCTTAGAACAGTGATTGCTTCGTTGTTAGCTATTTATCTTACTTATAGATAGCATGTTTCCAACATAAATATAATAGTCACCCATCTCCTGCATCTGTACAACCAATCAATCCCCAAGCCTTGTCAATTCTGCCTCTATCATCTTTCTCCAGTATATGGGCTACCAAAAAAAAAAAAAAATTATTGGGAATAACTGAGTTCTGTTTCTTATGATCTCTTCTCTAGAAATCTACAACTCCTTAACAGATCTTCCAATTCTCTAACAGCTATATCATTAACACTTTCAACAGATTTATCTGAAAAAGAGTCATAATAATTTATCGGAATAATAATCATGAATAATAGTATGTCACCCCACTGCAGTGGTTCCTCAGTGGCTCTCCATTGTGACCTTCAATGCCTCCAAAATCTGACTCAATTCTTTGATATTTAAAATTTCAGTACTTTTCTTCAGCCTCCCAAAATTTTTTGCACATTTCTTCTCATATATTTTTTCCTTCAGAATAACCTTTCCAACTTTTAAAACTCACAAAAATTTTTAAGGTCCACCATAAATGCCACTAACTCAGTAGACTTTCCTACCTCCTATAGTATACATTAAGCATGACCTCCGTCTAAGTCACACAATTATGTCACTTATTATAGTACTATTTTTGTTCTGAATTGACTGCATATATCTTGCTCTGGGTAGAGTCTAAAATTCTCTGAAAGCAATCTCTTCATCTTCATCTTTGCTTTTGCACAGTGTTTTACACACGATGAAAATGAAACTTTCCCTATCTCTAGCTCGTATTTTTGATTCAGTATAAAAATTCCAGGATATATATTGAAATAACATTTTAAGAGTCATACAAAAGTATATTTTCTGAGTGTCTGAATAATAAAGTATCATTTTATTAATGTTTGGATACAACTTTCACTCTTAAAATTCATTTTTTATTCATTTCATTGTTACCTGATGATTAGCATTACTGAGACATTGGAGTCCAGCTAAATGTTTTTAGTCTTGGGCAAGATTCTTTATAAATTTCTGATTTGTTTTGTGTTTTAGTTTTGAAATCCCATCCAAGAAAATCATACACTTCTTATAGTCATTTAATAATCAAATAAAGACCAAATTTGAATAGCCGTGAATCTCTCTTCTTTGATTTCCTTGCATCCCAGAAAAGCCCTTTCACGTTTTGTAGTCATGTTTCTTTGCTGCAGAAAGTTTTCTTTAACTATTTTTAATTTAAAGTTTTTGTCCAAATCATTCCTGTTTCTTTCTCACGAATATCTGTAATTCTAAGGTTTAATCTTCTTCTTAGGTTTAATCTCCACATTCCTCAGATAACATACATCATGCTCATTTCTTGCTCCCTTTGGTCAGTATTCTGGGAATGGTATTCAAGTTTTCTCTACAATACTGATTCAATTTTGATCTATGTCATTTTTGCTTTTAACCTTTACTGCAGAGATTTCAGTTTTACTGATGGGGTTCAGGACACGCTACCCCAAAATACAGCACCTTGGTATATTGAATATTTTAAGCTGAAAGAGTTTGAGAAAATGACAGAAGCAGAGAGGTCACTCTGACATCCTGTCCCTTTTATGACCTCTCAAACAGGACATAAAATTCTCATGTGAAAGATGCCCTCCCTCTAACCACAGGAAAGAGACATCATTATCTCTGAAAGCAAAGGGACACAAGGAAGAATCTTAACAAGACAGACTTGCTAAGTTTCCCCTAGTTTATTAAAATTACCTCCTACTCTTAACCTGTCATACTCCTCCACACACATCCACTCTTCAACAAACCTAGCATCATGACACACAACTGTTTCTCTGGGTCTTCGTTCCCTTACAAAGTCTCCAATGTCCTGTATATCCTATATTAAGTCAGTGTGTATGCTTTTTTCCTGTTAATCTGTCTTTGCCGGTTTAATTTTCAGAGCCAGCCAGGAACCTTCGAGAGCTGAATAAAATGTTTTCCTCCCCTCCGATTCAGGTATCACTACCACTTCTTTGCAATTCTTTCTTATCTCAGTCCATCCTTTTTAAAAACACTCAGCTTCTTGTCTTTACTACTTATTCTCCTTTTCTTATTCTGTCATCCCCACTGTTGGTGTGACATTAACACACATCTTCTGTTACTCTATTTGCTAGGAAGACCATGCATCTCAGTTTGCCCAGTATACGCCTAGATTCTGGATGTCCTTCTGGTGTAATTATTAACAGGGCCCCTTTTCATCCTCAAAAGTGTCCCACCTCATATGATAAATTATATGCATGTCCCAGGAATGTCAAGCATGTCCTCTAGATGCCTGGGTGCCTCAGACAGTTAGGCCTTCAGCTCAGATAATGATTGCGTGGTCCTGGGATCTAGTCCCACGACAGGCTCCTTGCTCCGTGAGGAGACTGATTTTCCCTCTGCTTGCTGCTTTCCCGGTTCTCTCTCTGTCTCTGACGAATAAACAAACAATATCTTTAAATAAATAAATAAAGTTTATTTTCATCTTTTGACTAAATGTTGAGTTTTCTCTTTCTCTGAATGTTGAGATGATGTTTCCTTTCTCACAATTCTTTTATCTTGTTCCTCAATATTATTTGAAGGATCTATTTATCCTAATGTTTACTCATTCATAAACAACAAAAGATCTATGAAAGTCTTTGTGCACACTGTGTATTTGACCTTAGCTCTATTTATAGACTTCATTACCTCTTTGTTATTTTAATTATTTCTGTACCTATTTGCTATACTTGAATTGTTATAATAACTATCCTAAGTTCTAAAAGTACAAGTACATTCTCTAATGTCTTTTTCCAAAATATGCTTCTACCTTTGCATAAGTGTGAATATGAATTCTTTCTAGAAAATACCAAGAAGACAATGATTTCTATTCCAGTGGGAGAGACTCCATAACATGTCTTTCAGGTGGTGGATATATTTTATAGATATATATCATCTATCTATCTATCTATCTATCTAGATAGATAGATGGATATATCTCACACACATGTGCATGAACATGCTCCCATATTTAGAATCAGATTCTCCTTGATGGTTATTCCTGCGGATTCTAAATATGAATTGTCTTCAGCTGGATCTCCTGATTTAGCCATACAGTTTAAGGAATTAAGAAAATCATTGAAAAAAAGAAAATATCACTGGGAAAGAGAGATAAGTACAATGATTTTCTAATGTCTGTTAGCCTCAAACACTTTTTATGATTATCTGTTCTAATACAATAAAATGCTCAGTAGTTTTTAAATCTCTCTGAGACTTCTTTTCAATAGCAAAGAGGGGGCATTCTAAGATAACAAAGAGAAAGGATAAGCACAATAAAATACTTGACGTTGACATCTGGATTAAGAATCTTACTCAACAGAGGAAAATTTCCTTTATACTATTATATCCCTAAGATTATTCCTCCTGAATCATGTCATAGATATTCAGTATTTCTAAGTTGTTTGTACACATCTATGGATGGATCTTTTAGTATTCGTCTTTAGCATTCTCTTTTCTCTTATTTATATCTCAGGAAATGGAATGACAAAGGATCGCTAAGAAAACATTCAAATTTCCTTAAAAATTTGGCATTGTCCAAAAATCCTGAATATGCTTTATATTGTTAGTAGTGAGATCTCCTATTATATCCCATTCACTATTTTGAAAGCATAGTTATAGAGTAATAAAGCACAAATTAATAAAGTAATAGAGCACAGAGTAACAGAGAAATTTCTTATTGAGACATAGCTTTAAAACATAAAAGATCTTTATTTTCCTTTGAAGAAATTCTATAATAAAACTTCACTGAAAATGTTGAAGGCCTTGAGGAAGCCCCAACAAATATGAAAACTTTCACCCCCCTGAGTTCTCAACAATTGAGGAGATGAAAGAATTAATATGGAAGCCAATATATTACATTTATTGCTATAGGGGATGAACAAATGTGGCTTTATGGGTTTTGGCAGAGTGGGCCTGATAATACTTATTTGTTTGTTGTTGTTGTTTTAAGAATTTATTTGTCAGAGAGAGAAGGAGAAAGCGAGCACAAGCAGGGGGAGTGGCAGGCAGAGGGCGACCTGAGATGAAAGCAGACATTTAACCCATTGAGCCAGCCAAGTGTCCCCAGATAATACTTGTGATAGGCAAAAATGGTTCCCCAGTGATGTCCACACTCTTATTCTCAGAACTTGGGAGTAAGTTACGTTATGTCACAAAAGGGCTGTTAACAGGTATGGTTAAGGCTATATATCTGAAAATAGATTATTCTGAATTTTCCATATGGGCTCAATTAAATCTCATGAGTTCATAAAAGCAGAGAACTTTTCCCAACTGGAATTATAAATGAGGCAGAATAAACAACTGGGAAGATTTGAAGCCTGAGAGGAATCTAACCTACTGAGGAGACCCAAATGGAATGCATGAAAAGAGACACAGGCAACTTCTCTGAAGGCAACACACTGTCTCCGACTGACAGCAAGGAAACACTGATCTCAGTCCTACAGGAACTACATTCTGCAAGCAACCTCAATGAGTTTAGAAGAGGATTTTTCCCAGAGGTGCCAGGTAAGAGCCCACTAGCCCAAAACCTTCACAGTGGCATTAGGAAATTAGGAGCAGAGAAACCAGCCAAGCCAAACCACAGAACCTTCTAACCAACAGAAAGTGAAAAAATGGTTCTTGGTTTAAGTCACTAAATTTGTAGTTGCTCGTTAGAGCAGCGATAGATAACTAATGTATTAGTGAATGACACTAGTAAGCAGACTTTTCACCCACACCCTGGAAATCCTAGAGAAGGTCAAGGTCCTAAAGGGTGGACAAGCCCATTGAAACTAGGACACATTGTATTCAGGCAGTTGCAAAGAAATAGAATAAGTGAAGAAAGCATAGGAAGTCTTGTTTTTCTCTGCAAATTTGCCTGTCAGTGGTTATTCTTTCAAGAGGAGGGGAAACCCCAGAGGCCTAGGATAATGTTGACTAAAATTCTTTCCTAGGAAGAAAACATCAGGAGTGGGGAAGAAGTTTTCTCTATTGAAATGCAATTTAATTTCAATCTATGTGCATATATTGAGGTTAAAAAAATGATCAATTTTTAAAATATACATAGATTATGTATCTATCTCAAAAGGACTTCATTATTGATTAGAAGTGAAAATAACATTTAGTATTGAAGCTTGAATTTCTTATTATCATTTATGCTGTATATTTTATTAAAAGCCTAGTATTAAAAAAGAACACAGTTTAAAAACTAAGACAAATTATATCATTACATATGTAATGAAAATATTATTTTCCCTAGAGATTATCAAACTGAATTTTCAGAACTTTATATTTCTATTTCTTAAAATATTATAGGAATAAGTTTTATTAACTATTTACTATATATGTTACCATTCAAAATTTTGGATTTTATGTCAACGTTAAATGAGTGTATATTGCTCATATCAAAGTTACAAATGGATCTAATTAATTTTACAATTAACCTATAATAACATGAAGAAAAATATGTGACCTTCATTAAATTTGTTCATTATTTAGTTTCAGATTATAGAAGAACTCCTTCTAGCTAATAAAGGCTTCGGTCCCAAATGTTGATGGTATAAAATAGTAATTAATTAGCACATGCAAATGAAATGCATTGACATAATACTGCAACTCATAACGTATGCTTGCTCTATAGGATTCTATTTCATGTGCAATATATAGGTCAGTATTTTACTATAATCTTCAAACAGACAAGATAAATACTAGAATTAAATATTGAACAATGTTCTAAGCATGCTTTTTTTAGGAAAATACTTTTTTCCCAGAAAAATGTATTCAGGTTTCTTGTTTTATTCTTTTTAATAGTCATGGGTGAGATAAGAGGAAACCCAGATATTTAAATAAAATATTAACAGTTCTTTCTTATGGATGCCACTGATGCCGTATAAGAAAAAAATGAGAGAATGGTGTTTCTTACTAATAAAATAAGAGTGAATTTCTATCACTATCACAGATCACTTATTAAGAAAATATTGCATGTAAAACACTAGTCTAGGGGCGCCTGGGTGGTTCAGTGGGTTAAAGCCTCTGCTTTCGGCTCAGGTCATAATCCCAGGGTCCTGGGATCAAGCCCCACATCATGCTCTTTGCTCAGTGGGGAGCCTGCTTCTTCCTCTCTCTCTGCCTGCCTCTCCACCTACTTGTGATCTCTGTCAAATAAATAAATAAAATCTTAAAAAACAAACACTTAGTTTAGATCTCTGATATTCAATATAGTAGTATTAGTCCTTGTGACTATTTCAATTCAAATTAATAAGAATTAAATAATACTTAAAATCGATTTCTCATTCATATTAGCCACATTTCAAGTACATGTGGTTAATAGTTACCATATTGGACAGCACAGGTATAGAATATTTTCAGCATTGTTGAAATTGTTTTGAGTAATACTAGCCTGAATGCTGAAGACTCAAAACATGGAAGACAAGAATGTTTGCACTCAAAGATCTTGAAATAGAGTTTCAAATAAATACTATAAATAATGAATGCTGATCTGAGATGTCATTTTGAACCAAAATAACAGGGTGGAAGTGTGGTGGGCAGTTAGATTGTTGTGTGAGGCCTGGGTCCCACAGGAAGGGGGTGGGGAGGGAGGGGAGATGTGGGAGGGAGATGTCGGAGACCCACAATTAGGCGGATCCTGCCCAGATGGCCAAGGGGAATTCTAATAGAGAAGCCACAGGATGCACATTAGCATTGTGATTTACCAAACCTTTCCCCGCAAAACTTTTCTTAGGGGATGGTAGGTAATAAGACAAAGAGTTTTACACAGGCACCCCACGACCTTCCTTCATGGCCGGCTATCAGGAAGGTGAGAAGCCAGACAGGACTCCTCAAGAAGCCAGATCAAACCAGATAGACCCAAGATGGTGGAGGCCATGACAGGAAACCCCTGACCAAATTAGGAAGAAAAGACCCTGCTTCCTACCCACCCTGATATCAATTCTGCTCCGTCCACTTGAGTCTCTCTCAAGCTGCCCATTCATCCCTCTTGTGAGTGTCCTCAGTTCTTTCTGCTTGCTCCTGCTGCCGGGCCTCTTGCCTAAATTCTTTCCTGTGAGAAGACTAAGGACCAACGCTGTACTGCTCCTGGCCATAACAGAAGCACCAACAATACGTGGGTTAAAGAGTCAAAAACACTTTATTTTCATTATATCAATCTGTGGAAAACCTTTCCTGTCTTCTTTTTTTATTATTGTTATGTTCAGTTAGCCTCTGTATAGTACATCATTGGATTTTGATGTAGTTCTCAACAAGTCATCAGTTATGCATAACACCCAGTGCTCAACACAACACGTGCCCTCCTTAATACCCATCCCCCGACTTCCTCTTTCCCTCACTCCCCTCCCCTCTGAAGCCCATACTTTGATTCCCAGGGCCCACAGTCTCTCATGGTTCATCTCCCTCTTTGATTTCTCCCCCTTTAGATTTCCCTCCCTTCCCCTGGGGTCCTCTGTGCTACTCTGGACGTTCCACATAAGAGTGAAACCGTATGTTTAGGCTCCTCAGAAGAGTGAGACCATATGATAACTGTCTTTCTCTGCCTGACTTGCTTCTGCTTCCTTTTTTGACCCTCAGCCACTCTCCTATCTTTGCCCCCTCAGGATACTTCATGCGATCTCTTCAACTACGTCAGGATTGAAAGAAGAGGGGAGAGATGGCAAGAAAGAAAGGGGGAAGGAGCAAGGGCTGAGAAAGGACTTCATGCTAGTTCAGTTTCCATGCTGGCCTCTACAGATGTTCTACGGAACAATGAATGTAGCGCTGACGTTGATTACCTGCTGAAACAGGGAGAGGGAAAAATACAAGAAGAACTGCAAATAAATATCTCAGTGAATATTTTCCACAAAGAAAAACAGAAGATGCTTCTTTGTTGTACTTATTACCTTCCTTGATTTTCAAGGCCGCCTTAGTGTGAAGAACTTTCTTTACAAAGAATGACAATAGTAGCATTTGGATCATTCTTAGTAATCTCCTCATAGAAATAATGACAAAGTACCCCAGGAACATCAACAATGAATTAATGTAAATGTAAATCACCACAAATGAGACAGGCTGACAAGCAGAATGTCTTCCAACTGTTTACTTTTAATACTAAGGGTGGAAAGAAAAGAGCAATTGCAATCATATCTCTAGTGTCTGGTCTAGGTTTTAACATGACTGAAAGATATCATGCATTGTGTCCTAAAGAGAAGGCAATCAAGAAAATAATTTTGTATGCTATATATGCACGAATGTCACCATATTAATACTACTAAAGGCACAAACTGCAATTATTTTTTCCTTTTCCAACTCCTCATGCACTTAGTATTTCTTCCTTAATAAAATAAATAATTTTTAAAGAAAACAAGGTAAAAATCGAAAATTATCTTTTAGATAAAAATTATCCTAATTTATACATTTAACAGCTAAAATTTACATGATCATTTGAGAAGAAAATATTAAGAATCTATTTGGAACTGGTAAAATGATATGCAAATGAAGAGATATATTGGTATCATTGTGATGGAATCCATAATGAAGAATAGTAAGCAATTTAATGATGTATAAGTATCTCCAATGTGAATGTCTTTAAATCAATTCTTTGAATGAAGACAAAGGGATATAAAACCAAATCCTGATAGATTTAATCAAATAATAAATGAAAGCAAGCACAATAACTTCAATGATGAAAAATTACAGAATAGATTTTTCAACAGAAATAAAAACTAATGGCAATAACAATCTATTTTTACATGCTTATTCATTTGTGTTTTTCTTAGCCACTTAAGGCAGAGGAATAAGAAATTATATTTTGTGGCATAATGGACATAAAATAAGTTTTCTGTGGTAGAACTGACTTCAGAAAAGTAAAAACAAAAATGTATTGTTCCTTGAATGTAAAATGTGAAATTTATTTTCAAGATAAAGAGAAAATATAACTATTTTATATCTCCTATAAGACTTTTGTGAAGGTCTAATTTCACTAAATAGCTGAACAAGATAGAGACATAGTAGGAAAAGATGACCTTGCATATCCTCAACTGACACATAAGATGATTTTTTGGATTATTTAGCAAAATGGATTTACAAAGAACAAGTATATGTGGCAGTTTCCTAATCCGATTGAGGGTAACTGTAAGAACATACAAAGGTAAAGATGAAAAACATCCCAGAAGAGGATCAGTCCAGCTTCTGAGTGAAGCAGATGGTTTTTCAACACACATAACAAGAGACCTTGTCAGTGATCTTGTCCTGTCTTCATAACTACTTTCTTCTTTACTCAAACTATCCATTATGATGACAATTCAGATGTCTTTTCCTTTATCAATTTCTTCTGTTGTCATCACAAATAAATTCCAACTTAGGCTTCCTGCAAATTTCACAAGAGAACATACCTGATTGGTTGGTAACTCATCACCCAGTAAACAATGATCTACTACTTCATCTGTGCACATCATTGCTCACTAGCTGAGGCACAGAGAACTTCCTTTTGATGGGTCATTGATTCTAAGCTAAACAACTACAGCAGGGTAAGGGGTTTAATTTATGGCTTATAAATAAAGACAGCTCAGAGAAGAGTTTCTTAAAAGGATGTAGTACAAATAGCATTAAAGAATTCAGTTTCTGAAGTAAGGCAAAAATCCAGGCTGAGTCCATATTAGATCTGAGAATTCTTAGGTATGAGAATAAATAAAAGTAATTTTTTATCAATCTCAATTTCCTCATCTGTAAAGTGGGGACTTACCACAATATTTCCTGAATCTCTACCATAGGTTAGGTACTGTTCTGGTCACTTGGTAAATATCTTTCAAACACCAGTGACAAAAATAGCCCTCCTGGAGCTTACATTCTGATGTGAAAAATAAGCTACATATGGATTAAATAATAAAAAATAGAATAAATGATTAAATGTAATAGAAAAAGGAAGATGTGTATATGCAGAGACAAGGATGAGAAGGATTGAGGGTGCTTGGTGGGGGTGTTGCAAAAATTAATAGGATGATCATGTCATAAAGAAAGTGAGAGTTGAGCAAAGACTTGAAGAAAGTGCAGGACTTGACTCTATCAGAAAGGAGGAACAGGAATGTCTGCAACTAGAGGCAAGAAACAGAGTTTTACATAATGGCCCAGAAGATTCCCACTTTCAAGAGTGTCAGTTATTTTGGGGTGCCTGGGTGGCTCAGTGGGTTAAGCCTCTGCCTTCGGCTCAGGTCATGATCTCAGGGTCTTGGGATCGAGCCCTGCATTAGCCCCTATGCTCAGTGGGGAGTCCGCTTCCTCCCTCTCTCTCCCTCTCTGCCTGCCTCTCTGCCTACTTGTGATCTCTCTGTCAAATGAATAAATAAAATCTTGAAAAAAAAAAAAGAATATCAGTTATTTCGAAAGTAATTTTCATTTTGGGAGAATGCTTCTACTGTGCTGGTGTTCCAAGCACAAAACAACCTAGACTACTACTTTTTCCTCAGATTCTCTTAGACTAAACAGCTGCCATTCATGCCCACATTCTTCTCTCTCTCCTATAAGCAATCTTCGCTCAGCAACGACAAGGGACAAAAAATGTTGTCTTCTTGACTAGGCCCCATGTCAAATGCTTTCTGCTTTCCACTTCATGAAGTTTTTCTTGATATGCAAACTACATATCCCTTTTTTCTTGGTGTTAACCCACCCATCCAAGCATTCATTCCACATACAACATTGCGAAATGCCTGTTGTGCAACTAAGTATATACTATGTATTGAAGGGACAAACATGAGTAAAAAGGGTACTTAACTTAGGAGTACTATTAAATAAATGAACAAAATCTTTAAAAAAAATACTTAAAAAAAAAAAGTCACAGGGGAAGAAAGAGAGAGAGGCAAACCTAGGAACAGCCTCTTGACTACAGAGAACAAACTGACGTTTACAGGAGGGATGTGTTAAACAGGTGATGGGGATTAAGGAGGGCACTTGTGATGAGCACTGGGTGCTGCATGGAAGTGCCGAGTCACTAAATTGTACACCTGAAATTAATATTACACTGTACGTTGACTAATTGGAATTTAAATAAAAACTAAAAAAAAATGCTTCCTTTTGTTTCAATAATTTCAATGCTAGAGATTTATCCTCCATAAAAAGAAAAAAAATGAATTATCCACATTCACTACAACAATATTTATAACAGTTTCTCTCTCCTGAAAAGTTAATAATATGTAAAGATAATTAAAATTATTGTTTATTAATGGAATGCTCTTTAATGTAAATATGTCATATCCAAATGTTAACATAGAATGTAATTTTGTCTTAAATAACAATTTATGTAATAGTCTGTACAGATTGATACCATTTTTGCCAACACAAGGTCTGTTTTCTGCATGCTTATGTGTGTGTCCGTACACACACCATTAAATATTTGTTCATTATAGAATACACACCAAAATATTTACTGTGGCTAGCTCTGGGGAGTGGGATTTCCAGTGATGATGGAGAAATACTTCCATTTAACATTATAACATTTTCCACTGTGAATTATTTTATTTACATTTTGAAATTTCATTTTGTAATGAATCCCAATCTGCAAAAATATAAACAATATAAAATAATACAGAAATGATAAGCTGTTTGACTTTGCCATTTAGAAAATCTATTTTAAGCTCTCCTATCTTCGTTCAGTAAAATACATATGCAAAATAATACTTCCCAATTAAAAAGGGAGTCAACCTAATAAATTTTAGAATTGTCATGTTATAATAAATTATTTTTTAATTGAAAAATTCTCTACTTCAGTGTGAAAGTCTAGTATAGCAATTCTTTTCCCTTCACCGGTTTCCTTTTTCTATCTTTATAAAGCCCAAGCAAGGTAGAAATGTTCAAAGGGAAGACTTGAAGACTTATTTCATTTCAGACTTGACGATCAGCCATCAGAGCATCAGATTTCACAGGAGTTATAATTCCCTATAGCATTTGGCTCAAGCTAAAGGGCCCTTTCTAGTTCTGATAATATCAAAATGCAGACTACCTGCCTACTTTAAACCAGACTTATCTATGTGAAGTTACACCTTGACAGCCGCTTCAGACATTTCTCCCCTCACCAATGGCTAAAATTCAAACTGCCAAGGAGAATCTCTCATTGTACTCTGACACACAACATGTTGATTTTTCTGCTTCACTGGTAAATGAAAATGAAATTACCCAGAGGGTTTCCCCGTCCGAATGGCATTCTGTCATTCCTGACGCTAGAAATTCTGTCTTCCTGCTGCAAAGTACTGTAGGGATATTCTGTGTCAGCTCCTTGGAGCATCCGAAATGATTTGAAATGGGAACCAAAAAATCTTCACCTTGTCTAAGGGTTTGGTCGGCTTAAAAAATCATTTTACAAGACAAGGAACTTTAATTCTATATTTTCAAATTTAAATATGTGCAAATGAAAAAATCACGACAGTTATCGTAATTATTCCGGGTAATTTACGGAAAAAAACATTTTCCAGTCAATGAAAATACCAACTGGCAATACCTTTTCCTCTGAAAGGTTATTTAGATCTCTTGACAAAGCACCAAAACAGTTTAGATTTTCTCCATTTCATCCAGGTAGACAGTGTTTAAACACTACACTTATATTTTGAGATACTTTTTGAAATTATTTAATATCCAGTTAAGAGGGCGCCTGGGTGGCTCAGTGGTTTAAGCCGCTGCCTTCGGCTCAGGTCATGATCTCAGGGTGCTGGGATCGAGTCCCGCATCGGGCTCTCTGCTCAGTGGGGAGCCTGCTTCCCTCTGTCTCTCTCTGTCTGCCTCTCCATCTACTTGTGATTTCTCTCTGTCAAATAAATAAATAAATAAAATCTTTTAAAAAAATAAAAAATATAAAAAAAAATATCCAGTTAAGATCATTAAGATAGTAAGATAAAAGAAATCATTATCTATGATAGTGAGAGGTAAAAACATATCACTAAATAGTGGCCATAATTTAGAAAGTCCTTCTTATGTCATTTTAAGTGCTCTATGTGTTACCTGAGGCTCTCCTAATTTCAGTCTCAAAACATCTCTATACATGTAGCAGGAGCTATTTTGAATCTGTGGTACAGAAAGTGTCAGTGATTTGCCCCCATATCATACAGCTGAAGTACTAGAATCAGGACTTGAATGCAAGCAGTCTGATTCCAGAACCCAACTCTTGATGTCAACATGTACCTAATATACCAAGTGCTGCTACTGGAATTCCTGAAGCAAAGCCACCGGGGCAAAGGAACTCGGAAGCTCCAATGGATTGTCCAGGGAAGTGAGACCCCCCTGGAGCCAGCAGTGTGAACGGCTAAGGTGTGGGACTTCACTGGAGAGTTCTGCAAGGATCTTCAGATAACTGCCAGTGATCCCAGTGAGTTCTACCCTTGTATCTAGGGATACGGTTTCCTCTAAGTTTTGGGCTTTAGAGTAACAGTATAACACGGAATTACAGTAAAATGGATTTCTACCAACTCCCTAAGTGAAATATCTCGTAAAATGTCAGGACTCCCCTTTTTCATCTTTTATATATTGAATAATCATTACAATAACCATGCATATTGCCCCCCCCATTCACTGACAAAATACATCATAAAGAAAAACTACACAGCAGCTGGTAATTCTATATCTGAAATATGTGTAATATTCTTGGATCAGATACTTGGGGAATTCTCATGGGCTGAAGCACAGAAAGTTAGAATTATCCCTTAGATTTTTAAACTACTTTAAAATGATCTACCTACCACCAACAGCTGGTCCCCAATGTGCCTGCCAGTTTCAATGAAAACTTTCATCAACAGCCTGCCTTGCCTTGTAAGCCTATTGCTTTTATATTCAAATCTGCAGCCGAAAAAGTCATTTAAAAGCTCAGGGCTAAAATGGGTGTGTTTTGTAAATAAACTGGGAGATTGATGATCATCCTAGCTCCATCCTGTGTCTGTTTCCTCTAAGAAATCCCTTTCTTCTATCTTTAACATTTCAATTACCTTCTATCTCATATCTTCTCTCCTACCAACATACTCCTGTTCCTTCCCATTTCTTGCTCTAGCTGACCTCTAACAACGATCCTGCCTCCTCTTTTCCTCTTTTTATTTCCAGCTCCTTGCTTTTACTGTCACTGTAATATGGTTTTCATTCATACTGCTAAATTTGTTATACTCAAAGATTCATAAATTATCTCCTCTCTTGCAAACAGATCATTCTCTTCTTGAACAATTCCTTCATTGGCTTCCAGGAAACTACACAATTTTGATCATCCTATATAGCTCTGATACTTCTCCTCAGTTTCTCATGTTGTTTCCCCTTTCTTCAACTACTCTGTGAATGTTGCTGACATTAGGTTTCCTTTATTTCTTCAGGCTTTTTTCTTCCACTCAGTGGTTTTAACTCCTACCTGTATGTCGATGCCTGCCAACGACCAGAAATCCAGACCCATATTCCCCCACGCATACTCTACATCTCATTTGGATATCCCATACACACCTTAAGTTTAGCATACCTGAACTTAAAATCTATCACCGAATCTCTGTTTCCTTCATGAGTCATGCTCCCCCTCACAAGCCTGCCGCTTTGCCTGCTTTGGCCATTTCAGTTAATGACGTTACTACTCACCCAGCCATTTCTAGCCAGGCTAGAAATGATAAAGCCACGTTTGATTTTACATCCTTAATATCCTTCCTCACCAATTACACTTCCAATCAGTCTAAACATTTTTACTCTGGTACTTGGGAGAAAATATGTTTGTCTTTCTGTTGGTATTCTATCCTCTCCAAATAAACTGAAACCATTTCATAAAAATTATTACCTTGTTACTGCATTGCATTACTACCAAGAAAGGTAGTACATTTCCAAATCATAAATACGCTGTATTTAGAATATTTGGATGCTTCTTCTTCATGTAGAAGACAAAAATCTAAAGTCTAGACTTTTTAGGCACCTCATTCAAAATGATTCACAATCTGCGCCCACATGCATTTTCAGTTTTATCTACTGTAATTCTCTCCTACATTTTCTAAATGAAGCTTTTTATACTTTGAAGCTTATAACTTTGCAGTTATAAGAAATAATGCGAGATCATTTATACTCTAGATTTTTCCTCATTTTTCCTCAGTGGTAGCATCTTGCAAACTATAATACCCCATCACAACCAGGATCTTAACACTGATGTAGTCAAGACATGGTATGTTTCCACTGACACAAGGACACCTCATGTGGCCTTTACGGGGCCCCATACAGGTTGCTCCCATCTCCATAATCTCCTTAACCCTAGCGACTACTATTCTGTTCTCCATTTCTATAGTGTTGGCATTTCAAGGATGCTGTTGTATAAATGGAGTCATACGTTTATGGAACCTTTTGGTATTTGCTTTCTGCATTTGGCATAATTCTTGGGAGACTCATTTAAAGTTGTTGCATGTTTAAATTATTCCCTTTTATTGTTTAGTAGAGTCCTATGCTAGGCAGGTACCACAGTTGATTTACTATTCACCCACTGAAAGACATCTGGGCAATTTCAAGTTTTTTGACTCTTACAGATAAAACAGCTATAAACATTCATGTACAGATCTGTGTGAACATGAGTCTCCATTCTTCTGAGATAAAAGCCTAGTACTACAACAGCAGGATTGTATGTTAGTGGCCGTTCCAGACTGGCTGTAGCATTTTACATTCCACTAGCAATGCACGGATGACCTAGTTTCTCCACAATCTCACCACTATTGGGTCTTGTCCTTGTTTTCTATTTTAACCATTCTAATAGGTGTGTAGTGATATCTCATCGTGTTTTTGATTTTCCTTTCCCTAATGGCTAATGGCGGACATCTCTTCATGTGCCTGTCATTTTTATATCTCCTTCAGTGAAATCTCTCTTTATGATTTTCACCTGTATTTTAGTTAGATTGCTTGATCATTTTACTGATGCATTTTGAAACTTTAAAAATATTTTCTAGGTACTAGTTCTGTGTCATAATTAAGCTTTATAAATATTTTCTCCCAGTCAGTAGTTCGTGCTTACAAGCTCTTAATGGGGCTGTAAGGGCCCATTTAGAAACTGTCCCTGCTCCCCTTCTCCCAGGGGATTTACTAGGAGACAAGTCCCGGAAACCAGCTTCAGGGAACAAAGCCCAGATACAAAGGTGGGTCAGGCCAGGTGGAGACATCGGATCAGTGGGGGACGCATACTGTCTCCCTGGTTACCAAGGAGTATTCGCCCCGCTCTTTGGGAGACTTTTTGGTGCCAATCCCAATCAAGGTGTAATAGGCTGGTTCAAATGTCTACTAGGGTAAATTGTAACTCAATTGGTCACCTAGCATCACTGTGGCGTTTCCTGTCTGTGTTACAATCTCATTGGTCACCTGTGCGTGGTCAGGCCTGACCACATGGCCTTTGCCCTTAAAAGCTAGTCTGTGAAACAGAGAAGGGTGGCCCTCTCTTGTAAGAGGTGCGGCCCCGAACGCTGGGTTAGATTCTTGATGCTTGGCGCAAAATAAAGCTTTGCTTGACCTTCCCTTTGTATCAGTCTCGCTCCTTTAATCACGGACCCATTATTGGGGCATAATAAGGGCCTTTCACAAAGCAAATTTTTTTTTTTAATTTTGATAAAGTTAAATTCATTTTGTTTTCCTTTTGTGCCTAAGAACTTTTGCCTTGCCTGAGATCCTGGAGATTTTTTCCTATATTACTTTTTTTTTTTTTTAAGATTTTATTTATTTGACAGACAGAGATCACAAGCAGGCAGAGAGGCAGGCTCCCCGCTGAGTGGAGAGCCCAATGCGGGGCTTGATCCCAGGACCCTGAGATCATGACCTGAGCCAAAGGCAAAGGCTTTAACCCACTGAGCCAGCCATGTGCCCCCTCTATTACTTTTCTACAACTTTTATGGTTTTACATTTTACATTTAAGTCTGTGATTCATGTTGAATTAGTTTATATAGAGTATGAGACTTAGACTGAAGTTTATTTTTCCATCAATTGATGTCTAATTGCTTCAGCATCATTTGTTGAAAGGGCCCTCTTTATTCCACTGAATTGTCTTTGACCTTTGTCACTAATCAGTTGGGTGTACTTGTGTAAGTCTCATTCTAGATTTTCTATTCTGCTTCACTGATCTTCATGTCTCTCTCTTTGCTAATACAACACAGTTTTAATTACCTATATAATGTCTTGTAAACAAGATTTCTTGGTTGTTGGTTTCTTCAGCTCTAAATGAGAGATATATATGGCAAAAAGAATACTCAAGAAACTTACAATTATATTATTGCTTTGGCACTGATGTTCCTAGCCAGTTGGCCTTCTTATCTACATTTTTGAAAATCTTCTTAGATTTGATTTGTATATAATGACCAGGAGTTTTAGTTGTACTTAGTGGAAAGAATACCCTTTCATCTGTTTCATCCTTACCCAAACACCCTAGGTTCTCATATACTTCTTTGCTTTTGTCTACTTCTACAAACATTAATCAACTTGCTTCTTCCAATTAATTGTACAGATTTTGAAAATAGCACTCAAAGAAATTAAGTAAGCTATGGTGTTAGAAATAGGCACACTATGGAGCTGACACAGAACAGGACTATAAACTGATTTTCCTCCATAACGTGCTCACACCCCATGTTTGCAGGAGACTCTGGGTCTCACATCATGCTTTGAATAAACTTCAAAGACAGACTGGTATGACTGAAACTTTCCCAGCTGGCAGTTTTGAGCCTTGAGGTATATCATTAGTCATTTAACTTCTCTCTCTGTTTCCTCCTCTGTAAAATAATAATAGGGATAATGATATCTATTTTGCAGGTTTGTCTTGTGAGTAGTAATCATAAACATAAATCACATATTACAATGCCTGCCCCAGAGTAGTTTTTCAATATATGGTAGATATCGTAACACTGCTACTATCTACAGAGTAAAAAGAATAAAATGTATATGACAGAAAACCTTAAAGATCTAGACTTATGCACTTAATAGGAGCCCGTGTTAATTCCAGACACTCAACATTGTTTCCCAGTTCTAAAATATTCAGCTGAGAGCATAAGCCTGAGCAGAGTATTTATATATCTATTACGGATGCATTATGGTTATTTATGTGTTCACTTCCCTCATTATGTTACACACTTATCACAGAACAGAACAATTTCATGACTATCTGTGAATCTCCCTCAGGGTCTTACAGATGGGGGATGATTAATTAATAATTATCATGTTAAACTGAATTGATATTTTGACCATCCACTCTTCATCTTTACACTTTATAAAATTACAACCTGACACTACACTGACTAGGATATTGAATACATTTGAGTTCAAGAGAAAGTGCTGAAAAGATATACCCTGCCCTAGACTAAAGTTCCTGATTAAAAGTCAGAACTCAAACTAATTTAATAGTATAATTAGTTTGGGAAATGAATAACTACTTATAAACAACACTAGTGTTACCAGATCCCTTACAAATATTAATCTTTGGGTTTTGGAAGCAAGATATTTGAATTCTTGAAATTACTGAGAATTCCTGAAATTATATATATATATATATAAAAAAATACACACACACACACACACACACACACACATTCGTGTTCGGTTATTTGCGATAGGAGATAGCAATATATACAATTCTTGTATCCTATAGCAAGTAATTAAATACTGAAAAATGCAAGAAAACATTATGGGCTATTATTTGAAAAATATAACATTGGGACCTACTGTAAGTTTAACCACACTACGTGAAATCAATTATGTGTTTAATTGTTAAATGCTTATTTTGCTTCCAAAGTGATTTTTTTTAGAATAGTCTCATGTGATCTATGTAAAATATATTATGTTATGTAAAATACACTAAAATTTACACATGAATTAATTAATATTTATTTTATTTCCAGACTGACTGATCATTAGAAGCTCATAGGCCCCAGAACACAAACTTAGAATAGGCAAGAGTTACAAGTAAGACTGATGGATGAGAATAGATCTTGACAAAATCTCCATTTCATGTTCTTGGAATTGTTGACTTTAACCTGTGACTCAGTATGCTGACATTCCTCGGTCTTACTTTCAACTTGACTTGGGTTCATTCCTTTTAAACAGGAACATATTTATTTTGATGGTTTAGATTTACTTTCCACAAGAGGCTATAATACATTCTCTTTTTTTCTGATCTCTTAACTGACAATTATTTGAGATTCATAAAATTATATACATTTCTCAAATAATGCCAACAAAGAATTTCCTAAAGAAAACACTAAACAACCATCTGGGAACAACACTCAGTATATTTCCAATTATGCAACATAATTTAGATACACTGTAAATTTTCTTTCAAGAAGTATTATAAATTACTATTTTGAAAAATTAACAAATGTTTTCATAAATGTGGACATCCTTGCTGACATACCTCAAAATACACATTCATTTAGGATCTGAAGATGAGCAGCAATTCTTTTATTCATTCATTCATTCATTCAAAATATACCAGGGGGCATGGGTGGCTCAGTCAGTTAAGCGTCTAACTGTTGATGTCAGTTAAGGTCATGATCTTATGGTTGTGGGATCAAGCCCCATCTCAGGTTCTGTCCCCAGCAGAGATTCTGTTTGTTCCTAACCATCTGTCCCTCCCCTGACTCTCACATTCTCTCTCAAATAAATAAATAAAGTCTTTAAAAAATGTATACCACTTACAATAAAATTTTGTAGGGTTGTTTTTCTGAAGTCTTATTTCAAAGAAAAATAATTTGCACTCATACAATATTGAGGTAGAATAAAATTATGAAATTTTAAAGTAGCGTACTTGACTATTACCTCCTATAAATGGTCTAAAGTCACCAACATTTGCTAGATTTCAGTTTTTCTCAACTGTAAATGAGGAGTTGGAATGATTTTTAAACTATGTCCTGTTTCAAAATCATTTGAGTTAATAAATTAGTGATTAAAAATAAGTGACTAAGCATTTAGGTATCATAAAATACTTATAAAATATTCACCTTTAGTATTTCTTCTCCATGTCAATAATGTATCTTTTAGAATATGAGACAAGCTACTTAAGGCAGAGTTTATAAAACATATATGCTATATCCAACATGGAATCCTCCAAATCAATATCTTTTTTTTAAGATTGTATTTATTTATTTATTTTAGAGAAGGAGAGTGCACATGAAGAGGAAGAGAATCTCAAGCAGAGCAGACTTTCCTGCTTAGTACAGAGCCTGGTCAATTCCATGACCATGAGATCATGACCTGAGCCAAAAGCAAGAGTCAGACACTTAACCTGAGCTACTCAAGCTCCCCTCAAACTTAATATTTTTAGTGAATATGATGACACCATCAAAGACACTAATTAGTGCCCTATTTTACAGAAAAAAATAATGAGTCATGAATCAGTAGGTAGAAGATCTGGGAGGTAAACTACTGAATCCTCAAACTTGTCATACAATATACAAAAATTCATAGCCCTAACGTAAATGACAGGACAAACACAAAGACAAATCCAATAACTATGTACAAGAAACATGAACATAATCACTTAATAGCCTTATTAAGTTACATGCCTAAATGGCTGATGAAATACTGAAGTGAATGGACCAACTGAAGACAAATGGGGTTGCTCAGGGCAAACTTCACAGAGGAGGTGATATATGAGTGGTGTTTAAAGGAAGTCAAGGTTATGGATGTGCAGACATGGAGCTACTAAAGACCAAGAAATATACATGCATGGAAGTGAGAAAGAGAGAGGGATGTTGAACCCTGGCTGGAACAGAGTATCTCAACGAGGTCTCGTTTGTTTGGAGCCCAACGAGAGTCTGTACTGGGTGGAGGATGATGACATTGAAGTGCATCCCAAGTAAGTTAAATATAAGCTCCATAGTCATCATGATCCTCCAAGAACTTTCAAGAATGCAGAACAAGTAATACTAAAAGTCAAGCTATGCAGATTATAAATGAGATTTTGAAATGTAAAAGTTCTTGAGAAAGAACCATAAATTGAAGTACCTACTAAATGTGACTAATAATGGTAATTGCATCTATTTCTTTAAAAATATTTTGTGAAAAATGTAATTTACTAAAAATAAGTACTTAAATAAAACTTTTTTTCAATACAATTCATTCAAGCATCATATGGGGGAGATAGGGGAAGCCAAATACTTATTTTCCTCAAAATGATAGAAATGCCCAGGAGTAAATAGATATCAGAAAGAAATTCTATAAACATAAAGCAGCAATAAGAACAGATGCTACTATAGCACCAGATACAAACACAAAATACTTCTTTTTTCTTTTCTACTTATGTCGTAAAAAAATAATAGGCATGTAAATATACCTATTTTAAACTGGAATTTAATTGCTTTTTACCCAAGTTCTTCACTCTACCAGCATAAATGGCAGGATTTTTATTACACCTCCTTGGCATGAACTGATTATGTACAAGAAAACACACTACCAAACGCTATTAACATATTTTCTTTTTCTTTTCAATTTATCATTTTATTAGTAGCCTCAGTTTAATGATGAAGAGCACCACTGATTTACTCTATAAGCTTTAATCAGAATGCATTTTTAAAAAAATGCTTAATGTGCTAATTTTTATACCATTACCCAGAATGCTTTGTCAGCCCTCAATGACATCTTGTTACGGCTAGCATCTATGTTATTGCTAAGTAACAGAGTGTCTTTTAGTCTGTAAAGAGCACTTTAGAAATTAAGAAACCAGAGACACAAAGAACATTTTGAGGATTTAAACATCTTTAGAGAGAAGAAAGTATGTCTGCTTGGAATTTCAGAAGGAGGAAATATGACCGTGATTAAAAGGGAATTATGCCCCCTTTCAGTAGTACCAAAAGCTGTATAGTTCAAGAGAAGTTATGTGTAGTGTGAGGGATTAAAACTAGAGGGTAAATATTTTACTTGAAATAATGCTGAAAATGTCTTCTGTGAAATTCTCTCATCTTATACAATATAATAACTTGATCTAAGTTCCTCCCACACAGTGTGTTTGCATCTTCCTCCAGAATCACAGTTCAAGGAGAAGTCTGTAACTTTTAAAAGACACAGATGTGTGTCGCTTCCTCTCATTCCTTCAGTTCTCTAGAGCTTTGGTCTGAGTCTACCCAGGTTGTGTTTTTTCATAAAAAAAAAATAATAAATAAAAAATAACAAATCAAACACAAAAATACAGAGACTTCTTTACACATATGCTTTTTAAACAAATATTTAAGAGCATGCATAAAAATCAAGTAATTATATAGTTTAATTTCTGTGTTCAAGAAATTTTAAATCTGGATTTAAATGGATTACAACGCATACAAAGTATTATTTGAGTGACTGTGTTTTAAATGGGAGGGCAGTCGTGAGATACCCTGGTGAAGGTGTTTTGTCTGGTTGCCTGGACACGTGGTCTGGTTGCAGGAGAAAGAGGATCAGTTGCTAATAATTTTAACTTTTTCAAGAAAAGGGACTTCCTAAGGGAATTCTGAAACATACTATAGTCATCCATTTTCCAAAGAAAAGAAGTGACACTTGAGGGCAAGAGAAGTGGCTCATCAATGCATTTTTGTTGACAATCTGAAAGGAGAACCTGCAAGACTCCTGGGAGAGGGAGAGGGGGAGGAAAATCCTAGGAGGTGGGAAAGCTCTGCAAGTCTTTTCTCTGTACAGGTTGACGTAAAGACTGTTCATGCAGGTGCTCGGGCAAACAAACAAAGAACAAGTCCAGAAATACATGCTAGAAAAATCTCAACCAAGTTAAACTGCTATAGGATTTTCCCTCAAAGTCAAAAGGGGAGATGTGAAATTTCTCTGCTCGGTCTTCCCAATCACTCAAAAAAGGATGCTAGGGAATTAGAAGTCCTGATTTATGGGGACAGACTAGAGCACTGAGCAACTGAGCTGCCTGGAGAGGAGACCACACATATACGTACCGCAGGGCTTTGAAAGGGACTTCCATGTGAGTGAGAGGATTCAACCCAAGAGTTACACGGAGGAGAGATGTTTCTGGATGTACGGGATTTAAATGGACAGAGTGACAGTTTACATCCTAGCAAAAGTGCTCCTACAACTTTCCTTAAAACACTTCACAATCACCAAACCTCTTGAGAGAACTGCTTATCAAATCTCCTCAGGAGAACTTTCCTCTTCTATGAGAATTTTTGGTATGTTAAACTCGACAGAAAAGGATAGCAGAAGTGATTCTGAGAATTCTTCTAATGTAATGAGTCTAACTTTGCTGGGCAGCCAATTTTGTTTTCTAATATAACAACCACATGCAAGGGCTGATAAGGTGTATTTATTATTTTTTCTAGTTTATGCTTTCACTGTGACACTTTTCACTAATTAATTCACTAAATTATATTCGCCAAATGATTCCTCAGCCCCTAATCTTTAGCAGTCATGGGCACCCATGTTAGCATACAAAGATGGAAAGGGCACGATTCCTCCTCATGAGTGGAGTGAGGCTGCCCGAGAGGGAGAGGGGATAGGGCTTCGGAGGTTATACTGAAGGAGAGCTAACAATACCAGAGGCTCCAATACTCTTTCTTTTTGCGTATGAAAAGTGCTTCACTGATGGTTTCATTTTGCAAATTCATTTGAAGATTTGTTTTTTTTTCATTCTTCTGGATCACAGAAAGCAAGGGTTCTCTGTTCTTCATAGAACAATCTTGGTTGAATACAATTTTATATTCACTGTTTCACTGTGTTTTGATAATATGATCTCAGTTCCTGAGTGCTATACGCTGAAAATCATGGGCCACGTTGATGCCTGTCTGAAGCGATCATCATGAGAGCAAAACTCATTATACTTCTCAAGTTACAGAATATTGGTATTAGTCCAGAGATACATCAAAATGACTACTCACTTTTACCATGTAAAAATATGTCAGACCTTTAGCTAAACTCTTTAATTGAGATTTTTGGGGTACTCATTGGTAAAATTAGAAGAACAAGGAAATTTAGTAAGAACATTTAATCAATATGTAAACAAAAACATAATGTTGAATTTTCATGAAGTCAAAACTTATAAATATTTGCAAAAGTCCCAAAACTGCCTTGTTGAAATACAATACAGAAAAAGAATAAGCATTGGTCCTTGGGAGTATGAAGTTGACCAAGGAATTACTCAAAATCATTGCTATAACAAAGTTAGCAATGCTAAACCCAAGCAAAGAAGTAGACAATGTTACTATTGGTGATTTCAACTAAATATTTATCGTTAAATGTGACTTTTATAATGCATTAATCATACTTAATTTTGACAGTACAGTTCATGAAAATCACCTCTTCACAAAATATATATTTTTCAGAATTTTTTGTAATTCCTAAAGGAAATTTTGAATATTTGAAAAATGCACACTGTCTGTAATAAAGTGCATAATAAAACCAAATAACTAGTAAGGAACACCTACAAATTAAAGCACAAAGCAACTTCTAAGTGCACTTCTTACAGTATATAACTTAATCATTAACCAAATTTGTCAAATCTCATCTTTGCAACTGTCATTTGTTTAGAATATGTCAAAAACTGATCTGAGATCTGAGATATAAGGTTTAATCATAGTAGCTCAAAGTCACAGCTAGCATTTATTACACTGTCACACTATGCCACTACAACGCCACCTGGGTAGACATTTCATATGTGTCATGTCAATGCACAGTCACAGCTACTCCATGAGCCACGTATAAAACTCATTATAAGAATAATTAAATCAAAATTTTCAGAGATTAAGAAACTGTTTAAAAAGACTTAGCTGGAGAGTATCACAGCTTTGATTGAAATTTAGTCCTCCATAAACCTAAATTTCATTGTCTTTGACAGTAACAGTATAAACAGACCTTCACTTCATTAGTTTAAAATAATTATCAATGAAGATGAAATACCATAGAAAAATTGCCAATAATTTAAAAATAATGTGTATTATGTATTTATGTGTGTGCATATTAACTATTATATATGTACATATGCATTCTTTAATTTTTTCTCTAGGTTATTTGGCATTAATGCAATTATCTCAAGTAAAATTTTCACTTACCTTTCAGGTTTCTGTCCCCCAGATTCCAAAAACAATTTCACAGTTCTTAAGAAATGGCCATTTTGATCATAGTGGAAACTTAAAACTGAAGTCTGGGTTTATATACAATGTTGTAAATATGTGTCTCATCTTGTCAAAACAATATATGTTCCATGGCAATATAAAAAAAGCAACATATTTTAATCATGTCACTATATTAAGGTCTCTTGTGTGTCTATAATTCTGATGTCCACAAATGTTTAAATTCTCTAAAAGAAAAATATGACTCATATCTCTTTTGTGCTTATAACTGAAAATATTTCTACTTTGATTTCTTATACTGTGACTCTTGCTTTAGAAATGTAGGAAATGTGGTGAAAATAATGGAAATGATTGGCCTTCTTATTGAAAGCAAGTTCCTTATCTATAAAATGGATATCAACTCCATCTTTCATAAAACAATGTATGTGGGTTCTTATTTCTTATATTTCTTCTTTTAGATTGTTACAGGGATCCAACGAATTCACATCTATTAGTTGCTCACTTTGCCACATATATAGATATGGTTTTATATATACGTTTTTATAGGAATTTTGAGAATGAGTATTGAAATCTAAAGTTTCTGTTTTAAGACTGTTAATACAAGCTTTGCTAGGGCTACAGACATTTGAGAAACACTGTGAAAATAAGTAAATGTGTCTCTCTAATCCTAGACTATGAAGATGTTGTAAGAGTAAACCACAAAAGACTTTATGATAGAAAAATAAAAATAAAAAGCATAATCATTTTATTGTAGTATTTCTAAACAACATAATTGTTAACCCAAATATGACATGACATGACATATAACTTTTGAAACCCAGCTGGGTATTGCAAAATTGATGTGTAATTTGGTATCAGTCAGCCACATGATTTCCAACCATCTGGCTCTACCTTTCCCTCTGTCCGGGATTCTCTGTGATTATGGGCTCTGTCCTCCCTTTGACATTTCACAGTAAGCAATCAACATTTTGAAAAGTATTTTGAAGTCATAAAGCATGAACTCCAAGAAAGGATAAGTCTGAGTATCAGAATGAAGAGGAGCTAGAAAGTACCATTTAGGAAATTAACGTTGGATTCTTTTCCCATCATTCATATTTGCAATCAATCAATCAGTTCCAGCTATAATTGGAACAAGTACTTTCTTTCTCTCCTTTCTCTCCAGCCTAGGGAAGAGAAGAGTCTTTCACTAAAAATTTACTACTTGCAAATGGAAATAGGAAACCATAGTCAGATCTTGTTATAATCAAAGAAGTGGTGAGTAACATAGGGCTCAGCATAAACCCAAATCTTACCCTATGTCAGCCAAAGGAGCACAATCTGAAAGTGACATGATGCCCAATAACGAAGCACTAACTGCATTGAAGAAAGGGAGTCTGGAAAGTTACGGGGTAATTAGGAAAATAGTTCTCTCACTGTTAGAGAGTTCGGAGTTTAGGTGGTACTCTGTTTAGGAATTAATATCGGCGTTGTCCTGGATTAGAGGAATGTGTGTATGTGTGCGTGTGTGTGCATGAATCTTATTTAAGTCATGAACTCAGAAAAGGGAAATCACAGACACATGTCTGCAACTATCTCTGATGAAGCAACCAAGAAAGAGCATGAATTGAGAATGCCTAGCCCACTAAGGGACTGATCTGAGGACTACCTACAGACATGCTTTATAGGTTAGAGATGTCAAACTCTGGAAGTGCCTTTCTAGAGAAGTGGGGATGCCAACTACGTAGGTAGTGTTAGGTTTTCCCAAAAATTGAATCTCGACTGTACATTCAAGTTTGGAGGAAGAAGATATTTTCAACTGATATACAAAAACTTGAAACAGAGTATTATTAAATTAAGGAACTGGGCATATAAGGGGGATTCCCTTTAGAGGAACACTAGGGAAAGATTTATCTTGTTATTATGTTTCCTTTGTACTGTGTGAAAAGTCTTACTTAGCATAAAGTTCTAAATGGTATTCCCTATGTTCATTAATTATCCAAACACTTACTCAACTCTGTTGTCCTCTTTAGAACAGAGATAAAGATGAACAAGGAGATGAAGAGATTGAGAGGAACACAGCATACTGACGGTGCCTCTGCTCTCTGTTCAATAGAAACATCCTCCAGGTGATGGCACAGTGTCCAAGACCTCAGATGCTAAACATCACCAAAGTCAGTGAGTCACACTGGAGTTGGAGGACTTGGGAAAGTGCATGATACTAGAGCAGACACAGCCCAGGAAGAAAGGTACAACATCTTTTATCAAAATCTACTGTAGGGCATGAGGAGGCCTATGAAGACCCTTTAACGTCTCTGAGCCTTATTTTTGCCATCTGTCCAAGGGGAATAAAATGAATGTTTTGCCTTGCTCTTAGGCTTACAACAATGTGAAATAATAAATGAAAAAAGTTCTATAAATCAGGATAATCCCTATAATACAAGATATAATTATAAAAAATAAATGCAAAAATAGTGGCAGAGCTCTTTATTCATAAACCTAGCAAAAGACGCTCATACTCTATTTACTACTGGACCCACAGTGCCACCTACAGACCACATACCAGAATTATGGAACAGTGACACACTTTTTTCTTGACTGTCTATATTATTGCATCAACACAGGAGGATATTTTATTGGCAATGTTCCCTCATGGAGTGCTCTGTAGTGATTCCAGAATTAAATTCAGTTTAGAATGTAAACTTTTCATAAAAGAGTTCAGAAATATTTCAGCCTAAAAGCAAAGCAAATGTGACCAGGAATCAGAATATATATAGCATTTATATAACAACTTTACATTATATTGCTCTCAAAATTAAGGACTCTTTCAGGAAGTTTAGATAACTGGATCCTTATTAATGGAATGCATATGTTCTATGCTAATAAAATCCTACCAGAAAATATTTTTATGTATGCATAAAATTAAGGAACTAGAGGATCCTAATTTCACACATTGTTAGTAAGTGACTTTGTGTCTTTAGTTAGTATTCACCAAGGACAAACTTTGTTCAAGTCCTCATATGTAAGAGTGACACGATCAGAAAAAATAAAGATCAGTCTAACTGTAAATTCAATGACATAATAAATGAAACACATATATTATAGTTAAAGACAAAAACCCAACTAGAAAAGTACAAAGAACTAAACCATTCCTTGCAATTCTGCTTAATTCCTTAAGTAAGGGATCCTACCTTTGTTATGTCCTTCAGTGACACATTTTTATTTCTGGTCCCACGTGTCTTCTGTCATTGGACCCTACAAAAGCAGGGACAGAATGCATGTTATTAGGCTTAAGATCATAGGTAAATAGAAGCCCTTGCCAAAATTTATAATAAATCCTTAAATAACGCAACAAAAAAATTAATGTCTAGACCTCCCTCAAAAGGAGTCTCCCTAGTACATATATTAGTCTAGGCAAGCTGATGAGAAGCAGAAGATTTTTCTTTGTTTTGTTTTAAAGATTATTTATTTATTTATTTATTTGGCAGACAGAGATCACAAGCAGGCAGAGAGGCAAGCAGAGAGAGGAGGAAGCAGGCTCCTGCTAAGCAGAGATTCTGATGAGGACCCTCTCAGGACCCTGAGATCATGACCTGAGCCGAAGGCAGAGGCTTAACCCACTGAGCCACCCAGGCGCCCTGAGAAGCAGAAGTTTTATGTAAAGTAAGGGGCTGGGGGCAAATTTCTTATTTAGTAATTGGTGTGTACTGTACTTTTCCTTGGTACATGACTCTCTCCTTTCAGAATGTCAGCTATAGATAGGCAATTTATAAGGAAAGCTGATGATCAGAGGTTTAGATTCCATCCATTTCTGGTTTTTTTTTTCCAAACACATGACAAACTTGTATAGTAGGCTTGCAATAAGTATTTCTTTAATAAATAGTGTAAAACCTATAAATCAACCATGTCTCTAGGATAATAGATATGCATGTGTCTTGAGCAGCATATGATAATGCTAAATGCACAGATAATACATGTTATATACTTAAAGTTATTCTTATATTAGAATATTACAGAAGAATTTATAAGGCTAAAAATTCTCAAGTAGCTAACAGCTGAGTCCTAGCTTATACATTTTCATAAAAAGATGCAATCATGTTATAAAACATTTTAAAATGTCAAGGTTAAAAATTCTTAGTAGTTGCATAAAAATATGTATTGTACTTCAGCCTTCTAGAAATGTTAGCAGTATGGTAGACCATTATGAAAATTATGGGGAGCCAAAGACAGGTGAGTACACGAAAGTAGAAGAATATCAAAAAAGGCACAGTATATAATAACTGAAAAATTAAGTCCATCTTAAAAGCCTGCAATCTAAGGGCTACATGTCAAACAAGGCACTGGGAGATCTTCAAGCACATGTCTCGTCGGCTGTGCTGCTGTCTGCCCTGCTTTAAAAAGCCTGCAGACGATCCATTATCCATTCCTAAACTGCTCTTCTGAAGAGTGGGTGTGGTCATTACCTACACTCCAGTTGACTCATACTTTGGCAGAATGACAAGCAAATTGGCATAAAGCTTCTGAAATGTTACTATGAACTTCTCTAGGTTAACTTGCTCAAGCCTAATTGGCTCATTTTTAAGAGCAATAACAAGAAATGAAAATCTAATGAGGTACAACTTGGAGGTACTCTAATAAACATGTCAAAGACTATTTTTTTATAAAATAAAATTCTAGTAATTTTATAATCTTAAATTGATTAACAGTCCATTTATCTTATGATATTCTCAGATTGTAAGGCAGCAGGCAGGAATTTAAGAAAATGTTGTACCTATAAAATTAAACAGAGCTCAACAGCCTTAATTTGTACTCACTTTGAAAGTGTTTATTAATTTTTATTAAGATACCTTCATTAGCCTCTTATGTTCAACTTTCCACTTCCTGTATATATATTATTACCAGAGATCCTAGCCTAGATGACAACAAAATCTAATTAGAATGTATCACATTTGGTTGTCACTTTTTCTACCTGAAACTCAGTCATGCTTCTATGAACAGACATGGGCTTAACCTAAGGAGAGTTTGAGAACTCATCACAGATGAGTTACAGAAATGACTAAGTTTAGAGTGAAAAAATAATTATCAGATATGGCACTCTCAAGTTCCTTGACTTTAGAGATAACAAAATCTTGTTTAGCCAGAATGCCTGAGGAACAGGATATTCTGATTAAATTGATTTTCTGCCTAAATTAAGGTAAGCTTATAAACTTTTTTTAATTAATTATTTCTAAAATACAAAGTACACTGAATTAATAAGAATCTTGTTTGGTACAATAGAGGAGGAGGTGGTAATAGTAAAATATTTACATTTTTTTTCCTTTTGGAGGTACAAGATATAATATATATATATATATATATATATATATATATATATGTATGTATACTCAGGTAGCAAGAAGAAGGGACAGCTGGCCATTGCAAGCAGTCCTAGATGTGTATTTCAACACACATTAAAAACCTTCTAGATGCAGTTAGGCTTCTTCTTGGGTTGGATAGAGAGTATACCAAATAAACCTGCTTTCTTGGTGGCTAAGAATCCAAGAAATAAAGCACCATCAATGATTTTTGAAAGATCCATCCTTACTAAAGAAGATGCAAATAGCCAAAGAAAAATCTTCCAAAAACAAATACCTAGGGAAACTCCTTACTTTTCAAATATGTAAAGTGTACATTAGAGATTCAAATAAATATCTATTCACTTCTCCCTGCCCTATCATGTTTCAGGAGGATATGTACTTCTAGCTTACAGATTTTTGAATCTTTAGTTTCACAGATATCCAGATAAAACACCAGCTATTATCTCTCATTTTAGCATCTGATGATATGGATGTTTTAATTATCTATTTTCTCTCTTTTTCCTTTATTATTATTGATTTTTTACGTGTGTAATAAGAACATTTAAGATCTTGTCTCTTAATAACTCTGAAGTACAAATACAGTACTGTTGACTATAGTCACAATGTTGTGCATTGGATCTCCAGAGTTCATTCATATTCTAAGTGGAAGTTTATACACATTTTTAAAAATATTTTTATTTATTTGACAGACAGACCACAAGTAGGCAGAGAGGCAGGCAGAGAGAGAGAGGAGGAGGAGGCAGACTCCCTGCTGAGCAGAGAGCCCGATGTGAAGCTCGATCCCAGGACCCTGGGATCATGACCTGAGCCAAAGGCAGAGGCTTTAACCACCGAGCCACCCAGGCGCCCCGGAAGTTTATACACATTGACCAACATCTCCCCAACTCACCCATCCCCTAATGCCTGCCAACCACCATGCTCACCTATTTCTATGAATTCAGCTTTTTAAGATTCCCATATATATGTGATACCATGCAGTATTTATCATTATTGATCTGACATCTCACTTAGGGTTCACTTCTGTCTGCACAAATGGAAGGATTTCCTCTTTTCTTGTGGCTGAACAGTCCTCCATTGTTTGTGTGTGTTGTTCTAGGCATTCATCCACTGACAGAACACTTAGATTATTTCCGTACTGGCTATTGTGAATAATGCTACAATAAACAAGAGAAAGTATATTCTCTTTGATATCCTGTTATAATTTCCTTTGAATATACCCAGAAGTAGGACTACTTGATAATATGGTAGTTCTATTTTTAATTTTTTTTTTGAAACATTCATAGCAGCTACAACAATTTGCATTCCCCTAATAGTGGACAAGGGCCCCCTTTTCTCAGCATACTCACTAGAACTTGTTATCTCTTGTCTTCCTGATGACAAACATTCTAGTAAGGGTGAGGTGCTACTTCATTATGATTTTGATTTATATTTCTGTAATGATTAGTCATGTGGAGCATTTTTTAATGTATCAGTTGGCCATTTGGAGGCCATTTTTGGAAAACATTTAGAAAAATGTTATATTAACATTTTATCAGATAATTGATATTTTCCCCTATTCTGTAGGTGGCTTTGTCATTTCATTAGTTGTTTCTTTTGCTGTGCAAAAGCTCTTTAGTTTTATATAGTCCCAATTATTTATATTTTGCTTTTGTTGCTTCTGTTTTACATATGTTGCTTTGACATCATGGTCAAAATTGTTTATGACTAAAGTCAAGAAGTTTTTTGTCTTTTTGGTTCCCCCCCCCTTTATTTCTTCTAGGAGTTTTATTTTCAGGTGTTCTGGTTAAATCCTTAATCCTCTTCAGTGGTGTAAGATAGATGTGATGTGAGTGATGTAAGATGAATGTCCAATTTCATTTTTCTTCATGTGGTTAACCACTTTTTCTAACACCATTTATTAAAGAGACAATTTTACTTCTTTTTTCCAATTTGGAAGGCAAATCTCCCCCCTCTCCAATGTGTCCAAACTCTCTCTCTCTCTCTCTCTTTTTTTTTTTTCCCCAACAGAGTACTGGAAACTCTCCTCAGGAAACCTGGACTTCTACAAAGGATTTCTTATCCATGGAAGACTGCCAAAGTCAGCAATCCTCAGGTATTCCATGATCATGACCTAGAAGAGCTGAAACTGGTTCACAGGATCCTTGAGTTCCATAGCCCTTACTGAGGTCTGTCTGCCTACTACCTACAGCACAGGTGTGTGAGAACCCACCCAAGGGCCTTGGCACATTGTACTGGATCCCACAACACTGACAGAAGCACTTTTGCTCATGGATGGATGCCAAATTTTGGCTGTTAAAAGGAGAGGCAAGAAGGGAGGGGTACCTATGCCACCATGATGCTGATGTACAAGTCTTCATTTTCTTGATGCTTCCTATGATGGTTTGTTACCCAAGTTCATATGAATATATAGTCACCACTTCCATCAATCAAGATAAACTATAGTCTTTTGGCTACATAGATTGTTTCATTGAATGAGTTATTTTTATACAAGTAAAGATAAGAAACACCACCAGACAGGGCAATAGTAGTTGATTTTATGTATGATGTGGGAGTTACGTGTCTCTTTAGAAGGGGTATTTGAAGAAGGAGGAACCAAGATAGTGGAGGAGTAGCAGACTGAAACAGCACTAGGTCTCAGGAGTTCACCTACATAGTTATCAAATCATTCTGAATATCTACAAAGTCAACAGGAGATAGAAGAGAAGAAGAGCAGAAATTCTAGTAACAGAAAATCAACCACTTTCTGGAAGGTAGGATGTGTGGAGAAGTGAATCTGAAATGACGTGAAGATAGACTTCGGGGGAGGTGCCAGCTCCCAGAAAGCAGTAGAGCAGTGAAGCACAAAATCAGAATTTTTACAAGCCTGCTCCACTGAGGAACATCGCTCCAGAGACTAAGCTGGGATAGAGTCCTCGTGGGGACAGTGTGGTCTCAGGACCAGTGGGGTCACAGAAAGACCGGGGGTGTCTGAGTGTGGCAGAGCTGCCAGGTATCGGAATGGGAAAGCCGGATACAGAAACAGAACTGGAGCCAAGGAGTTTGTTTTCAGCTTGGAGTTACCTTAAGGCATGATCCAAGGCACAGTTGAACCACTACTCTTTGAGCAGGGACCCCTCAAGTGACAGATCTGGAGAGACCCCCTCCCTCCTCCAGGAGGAAAAGAACAGGAGTGTGCAGCAGGAATCTGCTGGGTTTGGAGACTCCAAACGGGGCTGTGCTCCAAAGATAGAAATGATTGGTCACAGGCCAGGTGAGCACAGGCAGAGACCAGGGAGAGAGGAGGGACTGACTGATTTTCTCTGAGGGCGCAACAAGGAGTGGGGCTCTGAGCTCTGGGCTCCTCTGGGGCCAACGATTGGGAGGCCACCACTTTCACTCCCATCCTCCGAAGCTCTATGAAAACTGTTCAGTGAACAAAAGGTCCTGAGAGCAAATCCGAGCAGATTACTTAGCTTGGCCCCTGGCAAGTTTGGTGCAATTCTGCCTCGGGCAAAGATATTTGAGAATCACTGCAACAGGCCCCTTCCCCAGAAGATCAGCAAGAACATCCAACCAAGACCAAGTTCATAAATTAATGAGAATTGCAGAACTCCAGAGCTAGGGGACAACAACACATAGAACTCATAGCATTTTCCCCATGATCCTTAAATCTTGCAGAGTTAATTTTTTTTAAATTTTATTTGTTTCTTATCCTATTTTTTAACTTTTCCTCTTTACTTTTAACATTATAACTATTTTATTTTAATAATACATTTTAAAAAAACCTTTTAAAATTTTCATTGTTATAACCATACTTTATCCCTTCATTGTATTTAACCTTATTTTTTGCAAAATATAGTTTTTTTTTTCTTTACACTTTTCAGGTACAATTTATTCTAATAGATCAAAATATACCCTAAATCTAGCACATGGCTTTGTCCTAGTCTCCAGTCTGATCTCATTGCTTCCCTTTTTTTTCTTTTCTTTTTCCAACCAACTTATCAATTCCTTCTTTAGAATCTTTTTTAATATTCAACTTTAAAGTCATATTCCATCCCTTCATTGTGTTTACCCTTATTTGTGTGTGTGTGTGTGTGTATATGTATATGTGTGTGTGTGTGTGTGTGTGTGTGTGTGTGTTTCTTTCATTAAAATTTTGGTAGATAGTTTTTTTCTAAGAGGCCAGAATACACCCAAAATCAAGTGGGCAGCTCTGTTGTACAGAGCTGTATATACACACACACACACACACACACACACACAATTTTTCAAAAAATTTTTTATCTTTTTATCCCCCTTTCTTCTCCACCCAGTTTCAGGTCTCTTTTGATGTGGTTAGCATATATTTTTCTGGGTTCTTTGCCATGCTTTTAGTATTTTACCCTCTCATTCATATATTCAAATCGGGATAAAATGGCAAGGAGGAAAAACTCATGACAAAAAAAAAAAAAAAAAAAAAGAACAAGAGGCAGTACCAATGGTTAGGGACTTAATCAATATGGACATAGGCAGTATGTCAGGACTAGAGTCCAGAATGATGATTATCAAGGTTCTAGCTGGACTGAAAAAAGGCACAGAGGATACTACAGAATCCCAATCTGGAGAAATAAAATCCCTATCTGGAGAAATAAAAGAATTAAAACCTAAAAAAGTTTAAGTTAAAGAAGTTATTTAATGAGGTGCAATAAAAAAATGGAGGCTCTTAATGCTAGGATGAATGAGGCAGTAGAGAGAATTAGTGATATAGAAGACCAAATGACAGAGAACAAAGAAGCTGAGCAAAAGGAGGACAAAAAAATACTGGATCATGAAAAGAGAATTTGAGAGACAAGTGATACCATAAGACAAAACAATATTAGAATAATTGGTATTCCAAAAGAAGAAAGGGAGAGAGGTGCAGAAGGTATATTGGAGCAAATTATAGTAGAGAATTTCCCTAATATGGCCAAAGGAACAAGCATCAAAATCCAGGCAGCAGAGAGAACCCCCTCAAAATCAATAAAAATAGGTCCACACCCCATCATCTAATAGTAAAATAGGAAAAGAGACAATATACAATATAAAGAAAGAGCCATCTTTTTTTTTTAAGATTTTTATTTATTTATTTGACAGAGATCACAAGTAGGCAGAGAGGCAGGCAGAGAGAGAGGAGGAAGCAGGCTCCCCGCTGAGCAGAGATCCCCATGTGGGGCTCGATCCCAGGATCCTGGGATCATGACCTGAGCCAAAGGCAGAGGCTTTAACCCACTGAGCCACCCAAGTGCCCAAGTAAGAGCCATCTTAAAGGCAAAACAATGGCACTAAAATCATATCTTTCAGTAGTTACTCTGAATGTAAGTGGGCTAAATGTCCCAATCAAAAGACACAGGGTATCAGAATGGATAAAAAAACAAATTCCATTAATATGCTATCTACAAGAAACTCATTTTAGACCCAAAGTAACCTCCTGACTTAAAAGTGAGGGGATGAAAACAATGGACATCAAAAGAAAGCTGGGGTGGCAATCTATATATCAGATAAATTCAATATTAAGCCAAAGATTATAATAAGAGATGAGGAAGGACACCACATCATACATAAAGGCTCTATCCAACAAGAAGATCTAACAATTTTAAGTATCTATGCCCCTAACATGTGAGCAGCCAAATACATAAACCAATTAATAACAAAATCAAGGAAACACATGAGCAATAATACAATAATAGTAAGGGACTTTAACACACCCCTCACTGAAATGGACAGATCACTCAAACAAAAGATCAACAAAGAAATAAAGGTCTTAAATGACACACTAGACCAGATGGACATCATATTCAGAACATTCCATCCCAAAGCAACAGAATAGACATTATTCTCTACTGCACATGGAATTCTACAGAACAGATCACATCCTGGGTCACAAATCAGTTCTCAACTGGTATCAAAAGATTGGTATCATTTCCTGCATATTTACAACCACAATTCTCTAAAACTAGAACTCAATCACAAGAGGAAAGTTGGAAAGAACTCAAATACAGGGAGGCTAAAGAGCATCCTACTAAAGAATGAATGGGTCAACCAGGAAATTAAAAAAGAGTTTTAAAAATCAATGGAAACAAATGAAAATGAAAGCACAACTGTTCAAAATCTTTGGGACACAGCAAAGGCAGTCCTGAGAGGAATGTATATAGCAATACAAGCCTTTCAAAGACACAAAAATATCTCAGGTACACAACCTAACCCTACCCCTAAAGGAGCTGAGTAAAGAACAGTAAAGGAACCCTAAACCCAGCAGGAAAAGAGAAATACTAAAGAGCAGAAATCAATGAAATAGAAACAAACAACAACAACAATAACAACAACAACAACAACAATAAAAACAACAGTAGAACAGATCAAAGAAACTAGGAGCTGGTTCTTTGAAACAGTTAATAAGATTGATAAATCCCTGGGCAGACTTAGCAGAAAGAAAAGAGAAAGGATCCAAATAACTAAAATGATAAATGAAAGAGAAGAGATCACAACCAACACCAAAGAAATAAAGACAATTTTAATAACATATTATGAGCAACTATATACCAGCAAATATGGTAATCTGGGGGAAGTAGATACATTCCTAGAGATGTATAAACTACCAAAACTGAACCAGAAATAGAAAATCTGAACAGAGCCATAACCAGTAAGGAGATTGAAGCAATCATCAAAAATATCCCAACAATCAAGAGCTCAGGGCCAGATGGCTTCCCAGGGGAATTCTGCCAAACATTTAAAGAAGAATTAATACCTCTTCTCCCAAAACTGTTCTAAAAAGTAGAAATGGAAGGAAAACTTCCAAACTCATTTTATGAGGCTAGCTTTACCTTGATCCCAAAACCAAACAAAGACCCGACCAAAAAACAGAATTACAGACCAATAACCTTGATGAACATGGATGCAAAAGTTCTCACCAAAATACTAGCCAATAGGATCCAACAGTACATTAAAAGGAAAATTCATGACAACTTAGTGGGATTTATTCTTCCTGGGCTTCAAGGTTGATTTAATATCTGCAAATCAATCAATGGGATATAATACATTAAAAAAAGAAAGAAGAAGAATGATATGACACTCTCAATACATGCTGAAAAAGCATCTGACTAGGTATAGCATCCTTTCTTAATCAAAACTCTTCAAAGTGTAGGGATAGAGGGTGTATACCTCAATATCATCAAAGCCATCTATGAAAAACCCACAGCAAATATCATTCTCAATGGGGAAAGACTGAGAGCATTTCCCCTAAGGTCAGGAAAAGGGCAGGGACATCCACTATCACCACTGCTATTCAACAAAATACTAGAAGTGCTAGCCTCAGCAATCAGACAACAAAATGAAATAAAAGGCTTCTGTATCAGCAAAGAAGAGGACACTATTTGTAGATGATATGATACTTTATGTGGAAAACCCAAAAGACTCTACTCCAAAACTGTTAGAACTCATACAGGAATTTAGTAAAATGGCAGGATATAAAATCAATGCACAGAAATCAGTTGTCTTTCTATACATCAACAGCAAGACAGAAGAAAGAGAAATTAAAGAGTTAATCCCATTTGAAATTGCTCTTAAAACCATAAGATTCCTACGAATAAACCTAACCAAAGAGGCAAAGAATCTGTACTCAGAAAACTATAAAGTACTCATAAAAGAAACTGAGGAAGACACGAAGAAATGGGAAACGTTTCAAGCTTATAGATTGGAAGAACAACATTGTGAAAATGTCTATGCTATGTAAAGCAATCTACACATTTAATGCAATCCCTATCAAAATACCATCATTTTTTTTCAAATAAATGGAACAAATAATCCTAAAATTTATATGGAACTGGAAAAGACCCTAAATAGCCAGAGGAATGTTGAAAAAGAAAGCCAAAGTTGGTGGCATCACAATTCCAGACCTCAAGCTCTATTACAGAGCTTCATCAAATGAAATGGTATGGTACTGGCACAAAAACAGACACATACATCAGTGGAACAGAATAGAGAGCGCAGAAATAGACCCTCAACTCTATGGTCAACTAATCTTTGACAAAGCAGAAAGGAATGTCCAATGGAAAAAAGACAGTCTCTTCAACAAATGGTGTTGGGAAAATTGGACAGCCACATGCAGAAAAATGAAACTGCACCATTTCCTTACAGAACACACAAAAATAGACTCCAAATGGATGAAGGCAATGTGATACAGGAATCCAACCAAATCCTTGAGGAGAACACAGGCAGCAACCTCTTCAACTTCAGCCATAGCAACATCTTCCTAGAAACATCGCCAAAGACAAGGGAAGCAAATGTAAAAATGAACCACTGGGACTTCAACAAGATCAAAAGCTTTTGCACAGCAAAGGAAACAGTCAACAAATCCAAAAGACTACTGACAGAATGCAAGAAGATATTTACAAACTACATATCAGATAAAGGGCTAGTATCCAAAATCTATAAAGAACTTATTAAGCTCAACACCCAAAGAACAAATAAATAATCCAATCAAGAAATGGGCAGAGGACATGAACACACATTTCTGCAAAGAAGACATCCAGATGGCCAACGGACACATGAAAAAGTGCTCCACATCACTTGACATCAGGGAAATACAAATCAAACCCACAATGAGATATCACCTCACACCAGTCAGAATGGTTAAAATTAACAAGTCAGGCAATGATAGATGCTGGTGAGAAAGGGGAACCCTACTACACTGTTGGTAGGAATGCAAGCTGGTGCAGCCACTCTGGAAAATGGCATAGAGTTTCTCAAAAAGTAGAGCTACCCTATGACCTAGCAATCACACTTCTGGGTATTTACCCTAAAGATACAAATGTAGGCATCCGAAGGGGCACATGCACCTGAATATTTATCGCAGCAACATCCACGATAGCCAAAGTATGGAAAGAACCTAGATGTCCATCAACAGATGAATGGCTGAAGAAGATGCAGTATATATATACACATACATACATATACAATGGAGTACTATGCAGCCATCAAAAGAAAGGAAATCCTGTCATTTGCAACATTGTGGATGGATGGAACTAGAGGGTATTATGCTGAGTGAAATATGTCAATCAGAGCAAGACAATTATCATATGATATTCCTGATATGAGGAATTTGAGAGGCAGAGTGGGGGGTTTAGGGAGTAGGGTAGGAAAAAATGAAACAAGATGGGGTCAGGAGGGAGACAAGCCATAAGAGACTCTTAATCTCACAAAACAAACTGAGGGTTTCCTGGGGGAAGGAGGATGTGGAGAGGGTCACTGTGTTATGGACATTGGGGAGGGTAAGTGATACGGTGAGTGCTGTGAAATGTGTAAGCCTAATGATTCATAGACTTGTACCCCTGGGGCAAATAATACATTATATATTCATAAAAATAATTTTTAAAAAGAGAAGGGGTATTTGATCCACAAACTTCTGCTACTGATATATATCTATAAGGCACATCCTTGTCCTAAACATCTTAATTCATCTTGTAAATTCTGAAGCTCAAAGAGCATTAATATAGACTTCACTCATTAATATAAATTCACTTCACTCTTGTAAGCAGTGCGCCCTATAACATTAGGTTACAAAAACTATTTGACTTGTCAATGCATATAAATTACATTTACAGAAATAATTATTGTTATAATATGTTTGCATGGTATATGTTCAGTTTGTACCAACAGCCATAATCAGGAAGTTAAAAAGTAAAGGCCATCTGCTACTGCATTTTCAATTGTGATACTCAGACATAAACCCCATTTTCACCATGATTATTGTTCAATTGGCTTTACATATCAAAATCCAAAAAAAAAAGTATAAATTTTTGTTTTGTCTAATATGGGTCCTTTAGGAATTTAATTAAGTTACTGGTGTCTTATCTTATAGTCCCTATCCGCCCAAAGCCACAGAGAAATGAGGTATTCTAGAAATGAAATTCAATAGAATAGTTTTTATAAATTCTTTGACAATAATAAAATATAGTTGGCTCAATAAAAAGTAACTAATTTTTTTTAAGGATTTAGGGTTTTAGTCTACTACTACTTTTTTTGGGGGGGTGTTGAGTTGCCTAATTATTTCACTAGTGCTTCACAATGATTTATAATGTGCCATAGCTCTGTGTCAACTATAAGAACACATTTTATTTTATTTTATTTTATTTTATTATGTTCACATTTTAAATTATATTTCTTCATGGAACTGAGTATTCCAGTCTTAAATTAGTGTGACGATATCCAGATTTTTTTCCACTAATCTATCTGCTTATCATTCATTTTCCACACTTAGTATGGAAACTGTCTGGAAAGTGATAGTTGATACCTGGAATTGTCCTAAATAGAAGTCGATAGCTTAACAAAGAAATAAAGCAAAATCATAAAATGAAATAGGGAAAAACTTGACTCTCCTAGAAAATTAGTGCTTGCCCAAAGGAGGTCTGTCATTTTTGCTGTTCTTTTTTCTAAAGACAAATGATATCTCCACCCTTATGAAAACTTCTCATTCCACAGAAATTGCTACTTTCTATAATGCATCTAGGTCAGAAAGTGGATTGCAATTGTTTATGTCATCCTGGAATATGAAATCAATACCAAAAGGAGTGAACTGACCCAAATTATTAAATTACAATTCTTTCAGAGTCAAATGACCAGGTTCTGAGATTAAGAGTAAAATTCACTTCACTCTATCAAAATCATGGAAAAAATAATAGCTACTGGGGAATATTCATAGATATTGATAAGAATTTTGGAGTATTATGCTGATGTTTAACAGAGGATCCCGGAAACAGATTCTACAGCTTTTAGCAATTGGTGTTTTCCTGTGTTGTGTAACCACTACAGGCAATAGTTCTTTGTAAATACTTCAACAGATTAAATGCAAAGAGAAGATATAAATGTTGATGTGGAATACTCATACGAAACTGGAAACTGATCTAAAGACTAAATTAGTGAAAGCCATCCATTCATGGAAAAATCAAACCCCAGGAAAGCAGAAAAAATCTTTTCATCTTTATAAAAAGGTAATGAACTGATGTAAAGCAACATGAACTAACACACAACCTATAGAGACTTTGTAAACCCTCTGGACAGTTCAGTTAACATCAACAACAACAACAAGAACAACAACAAAGAAAGAAAGGAAAAAGAAACCTCTACTTCTAGAATATTTATTATGAAATGAAGATCAGATAGGTTAAGTAATGATTTGTGTATTCCAAAATCCCATTTTAAAAACAATAACTTAAATATTAAGCACATGTAGTGTTAGCTTTCATTTTTAAAATTATTTTTACTTGGCATTCATTTCATTTTATCTTAATATTTCATTTTTTTGATGTTTTCATTATTAAATGTCTAAATCAAGTAGGAAAACTTTCACATGTTAATGAAATATAAAATCTTGTCACTATATATTACTTCATACTATTATTATATTAGTATATTATTACATTATTTCAGTTTGTTTTATAGAGAACCTCTGAAACTTCTAGTATTGCCTTTTGAAAAAAAACTATTCCCTATTTATTACCATCCTCACTCATTATCATACAAATATACTGAGATAAAGAATAAATTATAGGGTTGGGGGTAAGATGGCAGAGAAGTAAGAGACTCTGTTTTAACTGTTCCCCTAAAGTGAGCTAATTATCAATCAGAAACTCTGAACACCCATGAAATCAGCCCGAGATGTAGGATTATACACTTCTGGATCTCTAGGGAGGGCAGAAGATGCCAGTCGAGAGGTAAAGGGAGTGGAAATCGGACTGATACTGGAGAATAAATAGAAGGGAGGGGGGGGGCACCAGAAGTGACCCTTTGGAAAGCAATACCCCAATAGGAGAATGCTCTGTGGGGTGCCTGGGTGGCTCACTGGGTTAAAGCCTCTGCCTTTGGCTCAGGTCATGATCTCAGGGTCCTGGGATCAAGCCCCACATCAGGCTCTCTGCTCAGCAGGGGGCCTGCTTCCCCCCCCCACCCCCACCCTCTCTGCCTACTTGTGATCTGTCTGTCAAATAAATAAATAAAATCTTAAAAAAAAAAAAAAGGAGAATGCTCTGTGATTGGGGATGAGCATTAATTTGGAGTCAAAAAAAAAAAAAAAAAAGCACTCAAAAAGAGCAAAAGATCTTAAGGGGCACAGGCCTAAGCCCACGGACCCAGAACGGCCACCGCTGGAGACCAGCCATGCCAGAGAAAGTGCAGCAAAGCCTCTAGGCCCTGATCCCTGGGCCACCAAGTTTTCGCAGCTTCGCCAGCACTGAGCCAGGCACCCTCTGCACTCGCGGAGTCTGATGTGTGCGCCAGCCGGTGCTCTCTAGAACCACAGCCTGTTGCACTCCGCATGCTCAGGGCATGATGGGGACTGAAATGCAAGCACCCCCCACCCATGCCAGAGAGTACTCTGTGCAGGCGCCAGCCAGTGGGCGCGAGGACCGGCCACGAGTCTGATCACTCCCAGCCCGGGCTTGAAAATCTCAGCGCACTGTCTCTGGTCTGCCGCAGTCCCAGCAAAGGCAGCTACTGGAAGCGGGCTCCCTGGACCAATACCCTCAGGGTTTTAGTAGCACAGGGATGCGAGACAAGTAGGGGTGCTTTGCAGGCCCCCTCAGATGGTGGCCAAGGACACGCACTGCCTGTGGGAGGTTAATGACTCAGCGGATTTTGCAGAGGGGGATATGTGTGTTCTTGACCACGCAGAGGGGAGCAGACTGAGGCTTCTCTCTGAGATGGAGGTCTGGGTACAGTTTGCTTTCCACTAAACCTCCAAAAAGCTGAAAAAGCCACCAAAGAACAAAAACCTCCAGAGAACAAAAGCCTGAAAAACCAGTTTCCACAGAGCCCAGCCCCTTGATAGGGAGCAAGAGGACTCACCCCAAGCAAGACTGACTGAAAAACAACAGGGCAGGCCCCTCCCCCAGAAAGCCAGATGAAAAAATGAGAGGAAAAGCACCACAGGGTCCCCATAAGACTGTACAACCCCGATATCAAGGGAAATCATGATATTAAGCTCCCGGTATGGCCCTAAAACCTGTATATTTCCTAGATACAACTTTTATTTTTAAATTTGTTCTCACTATTCTTGTTCTTTTTATTTACCATTACAATGAGAGATTCTATACAACAAATTCTATAATGACCTTTTAATTTGAACTTTTTTCATACATATACCTGTGTTTTTCATTGCTTTTGTATTTTTTAAATATAAATATAGATATAGATATAAGCTTCAAAGTAATCCTCTTTCCTTAATCAATACTACCCCTATATATAAACTAGTTTTAATCTCCTTTTATCTCTAGAAAGTTGAGTCCTTTAACCAAGATATCAAGATACACCCAGGAAGAGTCAAAATAACCTTTCTCCCCCACACTGAGGATTTATAACCACTCACCCATCTTTTTCTTCTGTCAGTGTTTCTGCATATTTGTTTATGTTCTCGTCGATTACATAAATCTTATTCTTGGGCTTCATTTTTTTTTTAAGACTTTATTTATTTATTTGACAGAGATCACAAGTAGGCAGAGAGACAGGCAGAGAGAGGAAGAAGCAGGCCCCCTGCTGAGCAGAGAGCCCAATGCAAGGCTAGATCCCAGGACCCTGAGATCATGACCTGAGCCAAAGGCAGAGGCTTTAACCCGCTGAGCCACCCAGGCAGCCCTTGGGCTTCATTTTGCTGGGTTCTCTTTTTTGTTGTCATTTACTTTTGTCAGTCTTCTCATTTGGCCATTTTTGTTCATGTACCTTTAAATCTTACCTTGGGGGCTCATTCTGGCTGAGTTTTTTTTTTTTTTTTTTTTTTTTTTTTCTGTCTCTCTCTCACTTTTTTTTTTCTTTCTTTCTTTTTGGTGGTAACTTCCTATTGCTCAGAAGTGTTCCAGGGTGCACTTTGCCAGAATCACAGTTGATATATTCAGCCACACATCCCCTCAACCACCTCTCACTAAAATGAGGAGGAGGAAGAATGCCCAACAGAGGAAAAATTCAGAGACTGTGCCCTCTCCATCAGAGCTATTGGACATGGACATAAACAATATGTCAGAAGGGAATTCAGGGTAACAATTATCCAGGCAATGGCTAGGTTAGAGAAAACCATTAATGACAACATGGAATCTATCAGGGCAGAAGTGAAGCTGCCCTGGAAGAAGTTAAAAATGCTATCAGTGAGATCCAATCTAATCTAAATACTGTAATAGCTATGGTAACCAAGGCAGAAGATAAAATTAGTGATCTAGAGGACAAAATGACAGAGAAAAAGGATCAGGAGGAGGCCTAGAACAAACAGTTTAGACGCCATGAAAACAGAATTAGGGAAATAAACGACTCCATGAAACATTCCAGTGTCAGAATTATTGGGATCCCTGAGAGGGTGGAGAAAGAAAGAAGATTAGAAGATATAGTTGAACAATTTCTCCATAAAAATTTTCCCAATCTGGGGAATGGAACCAATGTTCATGTCCTAGAAGCAGAAAGATCTCCCCCCAAGTTCACAGAATCTGGAAAGACCTCATGACACCTGATTGTTAAACTGATGAATCATAATTTTAGACAGGAGCTCCCGAGAGAGCTATAGGGAAGAGATTCCTTACATACAGAGGAACATCCATCAGAATATCATAAGACCTGTCCACAAAAACCTGGCAGGCCAGAAAGGGCTGGCAAGACATATTCAGGGCACTAAATGAGAAGAACATGCAACCAAGACTACTTTATCCAGCAAGGCTGACATTCAAAATGGATGGAAACATAAAGAGCTTCCAAGAACAGCAAGGTTTAAAAGAGTATGTGATCACCAAGTGGCATGATATTAAGGAGGGGGTTCTATAAAAGAAGAAAGAACCCAAGAGTGTCATAGAACAGAAATTTACGGAGACAATCTATAGAAACAAGGAACTCATGGGCAACATGATATCAATAAAAACTTATCTTTCAATAATCACTCTCAATGTGAATGGCCTAAATGCTCCCATAAAACAGCACAGGGTTGCAGATTGGATAAAATGATAGGACCTGCCAATATGTTGTCTACAAGAGACCCATTTGGAACTTAAGAATATATCCAGACTGAAAGTGAAGGGTTAGAGAAGCATTTTTCATGCCAATGGACCTCAAAAGAAAGCTGGGGTAGCAATTCTAATATCAGATAAATTAGATTTTAAACTAAAGACTGTAGTCAGAGATACAGAAGGGCACTACATCATTCTTAAAGGGTCTATTGACCAAGAAGATCTAACAATTATAGTTATTACCCCAATATGGGAGCAGCCAACTATAAAACACAACCATTAATCAAGATAAAGAGTCATATTGATATGAATACGTTAATAGTAGGGGATCTTAACATGCCACTCTCAGTAACAGAAAGATCATCCAAGCAGAAAATCAATAAATAGGGCACCTGGGCAGCTCATTCGGTTAAGTATCTGCCTTCAACTCAGGTCATGATCCCAGGGTCTTGGGATCAAGCCCCACATTGGGCTCCCTGCTCAGCAGAAGCCTGCTTCTCCCTCTTCACTCTCCTGCTTGTTTTCCCTCTCTCACTGTGCTCTCAATGTCAAATGAATAAATAAAATCTTAAAAAGAAAGAAAGAAAGAAATCAATTAATCAATAAAGAAATAAGAGCACTGAATGACACATCGGACCAGATGGACCTCATAGATATATACAGAACATTCCACCCTAAAACAGCAGAATACTCATTCTTCTCGAGTGCACATGGAACTTTCTCCAGAAGAGACCACATACTGGGTCAAAATCAGAGCTCAAGTGATACCAAAAGATTGAGATTATTCTCTGCATATTCTCAGACCACAATGCTTTGAAACTAGAACTCAACCACAAAAAAAAGTTTGGAAGAAATTCAAACACTTGGAAGCTAAAGACCACCTTGCTTAAGAATGTTTGAATCAACCAGAAAATCAAAGAAGAACTTAAAAAGTAATGAGAACGAAGACACTTTAGTCCCAAACCCATAGGATACAGCAAAAGCAGTCCTAAGTGGGAAATACATAGCCATCCAAGCCACCCTCAAAAAAGCTGAAAAATCCAGAATACCCCAACTCTCTTTACACCTTAAAGAACTGGAGAATCAACAATAAATTAAGCCAACCACACACACAAGAGGGAAATAATCAAGATTAGAACAGAGATCAATGAGATAGAAACTAGAAATACAGTAGAATACATCAACGAAACTAGAAGCTAGTTTTTTGCAAGAATCAATAAGATCAATAAACCATTGGCCAAACTAATCCAAAAGAAAAGAGAGGACCCAAATTAGTAAAATTATGAATGAAAAGGGAGAGATCTTGACTAACATCAAGAAAATAGAAACAATCATCAGAAATTATTATCAAGTTATATGCCAATAAATTAAGCTACCTAGGTGAAATGGATGCATTCCTGGAAACCTATAAACTTCCAAAACTGAATTAGGAAGAAATTGACAACCTGAATAGACCAATATCTAGTAATAAGACAAAAGTGGTGATCAAAAACCTCCCAAAAAAACAAGAGCTCAAGACCTGATGGATTCCTTAGAGAATTCTACCAAACATTCAAAGAAGAAATAATACCTATTCTCCTGAAGCTCTTTCAAAATATAGAAACAGAAGGAAAACTTCCAGACTCTTTTTATGAAGCCAGCATTATCCTGATCGCCAAACAAGGCAAAGACACCACCAAAAAGGAGAATTAGAGACCAATATCCCTGATGAACATGAATGCCAAGATTCTCAACAAGATCCTAGGTAATAGGATCCAACAGTACATTAAAAATATTATCCACCATGACCAGGTCGGATTTATCCACGAGATACAAGGATGGTTCAACATTTGCAAATCAATCAGTATGATAGAACAAATCAGTAAGAGTAGAGAGAAGAACCATGTGGTCCTCTCAATTGATGCAGAAAAAGCATTTGACAAGATACAGCATCCATTCCTGATTAAAACAATTTAAAGTGTAGGGATAGAGGGAACATTCCTCAACTTCATAAAAACTACCTATAAAAAACCCACAGTGAATACCATCCTCAATGGGGAAAAGCTGACAACCTTCCCTTTGAGATCAGGAACACAACAAGGATGCCCATTCTCACCACTGTTGTTCAACATAGTACTAGAAGTCCAAGCAACAGCAATTAGGCAACAAAAAGAAATAAAAGGTATTCAAATTGGCAATGAAGAAGTCAAACTCTCTCTCTTTGAAGATGACATGATACCTTATATGGAAAACCCAAAAGATTCCACCCGCAAACTACTAGAATTCATACAGCAATTCAGTAATGTGGCAGGATACAAAATCAATGTACAGAAATCAGTTGCTTTCTTACACACTAACAATGAAAATATAGAAAGGGAAATTAGAAAATCGATTCCATTTACTATAGCACCAAAAACTATAAGATACCTGGGAATAAACCTAACCAAAGAGGTAAAGGATCTGTACTCGAGGAACTACAGAACACTCAAGAAAGAAATTGAAGAAGACACAAAAAGATGGAAGACCATTCCATGCTCTTGGATTGGAAGAATAAACATTGTTAACATATCTATACTGCCTAGAGAAATCTATATTTTCAATGCCATCCTAATCAAAATTCCACCAGCATTTTTCAAAGAGCTGGAACATACAATCCTAAAATTTGTATGGAACCAGAAGAGACCCCACATTGCTAAGGAAATGTTGAAAAAGAAAAACAAAACTGGGAGCATTACATTGCCTTATTTAAAGCTTTAATACAAAGCTGTGATAACCAAGACAGCATGGTACTGGCACAAAAACAGACACATAGATCAGTGGAACAGAGTAGAGAGTCCAGATGTGGACCCTCAAGTCTATGGTCAAATAATCTTTGATGAAGCAGGAAAAAATACACAGTGGAAAAAAGACAAGTCTCTTCAATAAATTATGCTGGGAAAATTGGACAGCTACATGTAGAAGAATGAAACTGGACCATTCTCTTACACCATACACAAAGATAAACTCGAAATGGATAAAAGACCTCAAAGTGAGGCAGGAATCCTTCAAAATCCTAGAAGTAAACATAGGCAGTAATCTCTTCAACATCGGCCACAGCAACTCCTTTCAAGATATATCTCTTAAGGCAAAAGAAACAAAAGTGAAAAGGAACATCTGGGACTTCGTCAAGATCAAAAGCTTCTGCACAGCAAAGGAAACAGTCAACAGAACAAAGAGGAAACCCACAGAATGGGAGAATATATTCGCAAATGACACTACAGACAAAGGGCTGATATCCAAGATCTATAAAGAACTCCTCAAACTCAACACACACAAAGCAGATAATCACATCAAAAAAAAAAATGGGCAGAAGAACAGACACTTCTCCAATGAAGACATACAAATAGCTAATAGACACATAAAAAAATGTTCGTCATCATTAGCCATCAGGGAGATTCAAATCAAAACCACATTGAGATGCCACTTTACACCAGTTAGAATGGCCAAAATCAACAAGACAGTAAACATGTGTTGGAGAGGATGTGGAGAAAGGGGAACCCTTTTATACTGGTGGTGGGAATGCAACTTGGTGCAGCCACTTTGGAAAACAGTGTGGAGGTTCCTCAAGAAATTAAAAAATAGAGCTTCCCTATTGACCCTATTGACCCCACAATTGCACTACTGGGTATTTACCCAAAGATACAGATGTCATGAAAAGAAGGGCCATCTGTACCCGAGTGTTCACAGCAGCAATGTCCACAGTCGCCAAACTGTGGAAAGAACCAAGATGCCCTTCAATGGACAATGGATAAAGAAGATATGGTCCATATATACAATGGAGTGTTATGCCTCCATCAGAAAGGATGAAAACCCAACTTTTGTATCAACATGGTCTGGACTGGAGGAGATTATTCTGAAATAAGTCAAGCAGAGAGAGTCAATTATCATATGGTTTCACTTACTTGTGGAGCATAAGGAATAACCTGGAGGACATGGGGAGATGGAGTGGAGAAGTGAGTTGGGGGAAATTGGAGGGGGAGACAAACCATGAGAGGCTGTGAACTCTGAGAAACAAACTGAGGGTTTTGGATAAGACGGGGTTGGGAGGTTGGGTGAGCCTGGTGGTGGGTATTATGGACGACATGTATTGCATGGAGAAGTGGGTGTGGTGTATAAACAATGAATGCTGGAACAATGAAAGTAAATTAAAATAAAATATAAAATGATAAAATAAAATGGGAAAAAAAAGAATAAATTATAGTTTAAAAATTTGCTACACCAGGGAATTCTGATTTCTCCCATTACCAAACCCTGAAGATTGATATCCGTCAGGAATTTGAAAACATGAGCTCAAGAGAGTGGTGTTCCATGACCTAGAAGAGTTAACAGTGCAGCCCTCCCTTATTTGTTTTGTTTTAACATATTGCAGTTTATGTGGGCCCAAACATTTTCCAGTTTTACTTAAACCTACTCTCACAAAGCAGACAGCTAGCTTTTAAAAAAAAAATGCATGAAAAGAAGGTGTGGAATAAGACCTAAATTAATAAAATCCATCTAAGCAAACAAAAATCAAGTGGTAAAAGAGACACAGAGCAGAGTGTAAGGCCCACTTCTCAACCACAGTACGTTGTGGTCTGTGCATGTATGATGGGAAGAATTCAATAAAAATTGAGAAAATGACATAAGACTTAGCAGACAAAAATATTACGGATAAGGGCTAAGTTGAAACACAACCTTTAAAATAAAACCAATACACAGCTGAAAGATTGACCAATCCAGGAATTGACATTGATGGATCAAAGAAGGGCTCATTCTGGCTTTGGGACAGAGGGTAGGAGGTCCATTTTGTGTGGAGAGGCCATCTGCTAAAAAGCAAGAGTCAAGCTGGGTATAACCAATTTATTTTTTTTCCCAAATTGACTAATTAGATGAGTTACCTCATCTCTGATCCTCAGGGATGGAAAAAAGGAAAAAGTGAAAAGAGATCAGTGTATGGTGGAGAATTCCATGATTCTAATTTAACATCCCCCATTTAAACATCTCTGGGCTCTATATGCTTGTAATAACAAATTTCTTAAGATTAAGTTAAGTCTTAAGATAACTGTTGGACAAGCAGCTAAAATGATAATGTTGTTAATGGCTACTTGTCATTAACCTAGCTGTTATTTTAGAGGACTTAACTAGACAACTACAGCTATTCAAGAATCATTTGAGAAGAGAATATAAATCTCATTGTTCTCTGGAGACCTCTCCATGACATCACCTGGGGAAATTAAGAAAATGCCAGCAATAACATTTCATGATGAGTGAGAGTGGTAAGAAATCGCAGATAGAAAGTACCACTCCTAAGAAAAGTAGCATTAGTGATGTCCTTGATGGCTTCAAGTTGATACATTGTTGAAATACACAATATGCAATATACAATACACAGCTGAAAACACTTGGACATTGATAACACTGACTCAAAGCTTATTCAGAGATGTTGGACCTTGCAAGTAAAGAAGTTTTGAGATAATCTATCCAATTTGTTTCACTTATTCCTCCTTTTTCATGCATGCACTATAGGTATACATGATTAAAATCTATACCTAATGGCAGAGGAGCCTTTTCAATAAGTATAAAATACAAATTCAAAGTTATAATACATGTCCTGGTTTAAGTGGCAGCATTTTCTCCATGGTGTCTATGTAACAATAGAATGTTCTCTGTAACAATCAATGCCATCTTAGATTCAATGAAATAAGAGAAGTGATAATATATAAGTTATATTGAACACCTCCTTTACATCCCACATAGCACTGTACATGTATTAATTTCACTCATTACAAAACCTCTATAAAGGAGAACCTAATACTACTGCTATTTTACATTTTAGAAAACAAAGGCACACTGTTATATAATAATCACCCAAAATAGTGTAACTAGTAATTGTATGACTGAAGCTTCAAACCCAGTCAGACCTAAACGCTGCACCATATTGTGCCATTCAAGATACACTATTCACTTGGAAACGACCATCTTGTTTGGGCGGAAATGATAAGCTTACCTCTGAAACTAAAACAGAAAATACTATTCCTTAGAAAATCTCATCATTGTCCCTTGTTTTAAAGATTTAATGGCATCCTGTCAATGATATATTTTTGAAAGAAATTTTAAAGTTCTGTTGTGAAACACTTCAAAGTTATTGCTCAATAAGAAGTATTGACCCAACTTGTACCAGTCTTTTAACAACTACACTTTTATCTTTTATGTATGAATGTGGGGCTGGAAATAGATACATTCTGTATATCAGTTAGGAAGGAAACAAATTAACCAATATCAGATCCATTTTTTAATGGGAAATTGGGTTTTTATCTCTTTGTCTAAAAAAATGTAGTGTTTACAGCTTCTAATTAAACTTAAAAAGAACTTAAGACATCACCATTTTCAATATCTAGCTATAAGCTGTCTCTGAACACCATTCTCAAAGAAAAATTAATTCTGCATATACATGTGGGATATTATCTTATAAATCCTGCAAAGAATTACAAAAAAATAGAAAAAGTATATAGAAATAATGTGGAGAGTACATAGTATCAGAAAGAAAATGGGTCAAATTTGTATTAATCTTATTTATCAAAAATGACTTAAAATTTACAAACATTTGGGGCGCCTGGGTGGCTCAGTGAGTTAAAGTCTCTGCTTTCAGCTCAGGTCATGATCCCAGGGTCCTGGGATCGAGTCCCGCATCGGGCTCTCTGCTCAGCAGGGAGCCTGCTTCCCCCTCTCTCTCTGCCTGTCTCTCTGCCTACTTGTGATCTCTCTCTGTCAAATAAATAAATAAATAAAATCTTAAAAAAAATTTACAAACATTTTATGTACTTTATAGTCAATGTGCTATCCTGTATGATTCATCAAAAAAATTGTTAATCGTGGAACATTAACATATTATACATTAACAGCTATTTCTTTGTCAGAATTAACTGAAAATTCTGTTTTTGCCAGTTTGTATTTCTGTGCCATCATATATGTAAAATGCTTTTGTGGTTCTGCAAGGTTGTTCCAAGAACTCTTTGGATAGAGTAAATGCAAACTTTGCCTTATAAAACATATTGTCCTGATTACTTCAGCTGTTAAGATACTAATACCACTAAATTTGAGCAGACCAATTGATGCTGGGTAGAGCACTGCTATCAGTACATATGTAATTATAAGTGTATGTATGTCCAAACGTAATGACAGTGGAAACAGTGAGGGTTAGATGTTTGTGACACTAGTTAGTTTTTCTTACTAAATGGGTTTTTTGCTTTAGTAACCTCACGTCTTATGTTAGCACATTAGTGGTGTAAAATATATGAGCACCCCAGACCAATCAGCCTGTGGAAGAAGGGATCATTTTCTGCATCTCAAGTGAGTAAGATAAGAGTTTTCATAAATATGAAGAGTGAATAAATGACATGATTTTATCAGACTTGGGAGTATTTTGAGATACAATGAGGTTTAATTCAGTTTATCTTAAAAAGTGTAATTTATAAGCCATGCAGTATTTTCCAGGGACTATGCTAAATGATGTACAGAGTAAGAAAAAGTCACATCCCTTGCCCTGAAGAAAGCAATCATCAAGTATGGAAGATCGACAAATGTAGGCACTCGGGGTATCACCAAGTGCAAGATGTACACTGACATTTTAACTGATGAAATGAGTTCTTCTTTCTTGGTATACTTTTAAAGAGGATAGAATGAGATATCAGAAGTAATTTTAAAGAGTCAAATAATTTTTGATGCAAACATATTTGCTTATGTTTGGATAACTAAGCATATGAATCTGCTTATAACATAAGAGTGGGGGATAATTTTATGAGTAGCTAAATCCTGTACAGCCAAATATTAGAGCAAGTATCTAGATTCACCCTTAAATAAAAGTTTGATCCTAATTTTAAAATATAGTCAATATAAAACGTCATCTGTAAAAGCAGGCAAACATCACACAACATCAATTTCTTTTACAGAAATAAAAGTTTTCCCAGGTGCCTGGGTGGTTCAATCAGTTAAGTATCTGCCTTTGGCTCAGATCCCAGGGTCGTGGGATCGGGTCCTGAATCAGGCTCCCTGCTCAGCTTCTTCCTCTCCCTCCACCTCCCCACTGCCCCCAGCTCGTGCTCTCTCTCTCTCTCACTCTCCCTCAAAATAAATAAAATCTTCTTTAAATTTTTTAAAAATAAATAAGAATTTTCCCTCAAAGTCCACAGTTTGATTTTTAAAAATTTTTGCAGTTGGAAACACCACAATCTCTGTCAAACTTATGCTCCATATACATGCATATATACATGTACATATACATGGAGAGAGAGAATAAACAACACACACACACACACACACACACACACACACACACACACACCGAAACAGGAGATTATGATTTCATTCAAGTATCTTGAAACCAACCAAGAGTTACTAAAATTACATGTATGTAATATAGTCTCTCTGAGTTTCCTATTCTGGCTGAGATTTTTCTTTTCTCTCTGCTTCTAGGAACATATTGAAAAAGAAAGATTAAACAGAATTCTCAAGTAAGTCATTTACTAACTGAGAATTTAATTGTGAGGTTGCCAATCATGGTTTGATTTTTCATCGTCTTGTTCCAGGGTTGTAAACCTTTCAATTCATTTATATTTATAAACAATTCCCACCTTATTATGTGCATGGATTATTAGGAATGTCTCCCAATAGAATTTTGTCAGCTTTCTGTACACAATTAATTAAAAGCTCGGATTCATTTTTTATCAAACTTCTACAGTGGGTTAAACTATCTGAAATCTAAACTAAAGGTCTTTTCGAGCCCAAATGATGACTCACTCTTTAGTTTGGAAGGCTCTTTATTTCACGGGATTCAAAAAGGGAGATTAAAGCCATTGGAGAAACCACCTTGGGCAGAATGTGGTTTTGCTGATAACAGAATTATATTTCTCAGCAAAAGAATCCAGACCCTGTATCCAGTTAATAAACCAACTGTGATAAAAACAAGTCAATGGAGAAAACTTTTAGCCTAAAACTATAATCCTACCTGCAAAAGAATGTAGAAGGTATAATAGCTGACCTCTGACCATGCAATATTTGCAAATTACATTATATTTCTAAGAGGAACTCGAATAAGCATAGTTTCCATACCCTCTGCAGTGAGTAAAATCCCTAATCCTGCAACTCTCTCTAACCCAGATTCTTGTACCTTCAAATCAATTCAGGAGCTTTTAAAACCTATCAATGTCTGGGCTCTAGCACCCAGAGATTCTGTTTTAATTAGAATGGGAGGAGAGAGAGAATAGTGTGTTTATAATATATTTATATGTATCTCCAGGTAATTTTCCTATGCGTAGGCTGAGAACTTCGAAGTCCTAATCTGTTAATTCTGAGGAATTTTGAATCATCTATCCCATTTCCTCAACATTACTTTAAGTTTTCTTTTTTTTTTTTTTTAAGATTTTATTTATTTGACAGACAGAGATCGCAAGTAGGCAGAGAGAGAGAGAGAGGAGGAAGTGGCTCTCCGCTCAGCAGAGATGTGGGACTCGATTCCAGGACCCTGGGATCATGACCTGAGCCGAACCAAGGCAGAGGCTTTAACCCACTGAGCCGCCCAGGCGCCCCATCATTACCTTAAGTTTTGAAGGATCAGTGTGTTTACTGTGATGCAGCGAATAACAGAGCAAAAGTGCAGAAGAAAATTGACAGGAATGATAGTAAGGGTATATTTTAAGTGGCACTTTACCAAGTAAAGTACTTGAAATTTCAAAGATCTTTCAATGCCATTGTCTTATACAACTGTAGTTTCTTTTAGACTCGGGTGCAAAGACTTGAGTTAAGCATAGTCCTCTACGCCTGGAACATTTACAGTTTAGGCCCAGGTAATATCTCTTCTGTCTGTTTATTGACTCCCAGGCCTCTCCCATTTCCCCACAAGGGGCAGCCATTCTATGCTAAATAGCATCATTTCCTTACATACAAAAATGTTTTAAAATAAGGTAGAGCAAGTTCTATTATTCTCATTTTTACAGATGAAGAAGCTACAAACCAAGTAGCCTTTATGGCATATGCTTTTTTATATGCAGAGGGTGGAGACGCCATAAAGTTCTAGAAACAAATATACTCTCTGCAGAGTTTGTACCAGTTGACACTCTCTCTGGAGACAGAGTGCCTCTTTTCATACAGCGCCACTAAAGCTAGAAATCTTCACTCATTCTTTAATCTTATGGCTCCGATAGATGAAAACGTACTTCATAGTGTTGCTTTAATTGAGAACACTTCATTGCTAGTGAGGTGGGACATATTTTCACATGCTTAGTGGACATTTGCATTCCTTTTGAGTTGTTTTGCTTCTTATTGCCTATTCTTACTTAACCTTTTTTTAATTAAGGTATAGGTAATATGCAACAAAATGGACAGAGTTTAAATATCCAGCCAGATGAGTTTGAGCAGATGTGTACATGTGTGTAGCCGCCAGGCAAACAAAATATAAGATCATTTATTTCCATCATACCATTAAGTTTCATGTCTCCAACTACAAGTACTTCTCATATCAACTTTCTGGTTTCTATCACTTTAGATAATTTTTTTTCTGTTGCCAGAATTTATGAATAATGGAATCATACAATATATACACATTGTATCTAGATTCTTCTGGCTAATATGCTTCATATCAATAGTTTAACCTTTTCTTGCTGCTTATTATATTCTATTGTATGAATATACAGCAACTTGTTTTTATGCATCCCTCTATTGATGACACACTTTACCCAATTTTTTTGGCTGCCATAAACGTGACTCTAAGACACCTATTGGGCAAATTCTTTTGTGGACTTACGTTTTCAGTTCCAGTGGCTAAATACCTAGGAATGGAATTACTTGCTCATACTGTAGACATGTTTCATTTTATTTAAAAAGTGTAATTCCAAAGTGATTTAAACCATTTTAAGTTCCTACCAACAATGCCTCAGAGTGCCAGTTGCTCCATATCTCTACAAATATTTAGTGTTTTGAGGTTTTTTTATATTAGCCATTCAAGTCAGTGTGAAATGATTGTAGTTCTAATTTGCATTTCTCTGGGGACCTTTATGTATGATTACTGACCATGTATCTTTTTTTTAAGGATTTTTTTTCTTTTTTTGGTAAGGAAAATAGTTTTACCAGTAAAGAAAAACTGTTCAAGTTTTCGCCCATTTTTGAAAACTGGAATTTCTTTTAATTGCTAATTTGTAGGAGCTCTCAGTGTCTTCTTGATAAAATTCCTTTGTCACACTTATGTGTTGCAAATAATTTTTCCCTGTTATGGATTATATATTCATTTTCCCAATTATGTTTTTTGATAAGCAGAAATTTTCCTATTTTGTTGAAGTCCAATTTATTTATTTATTATTATTAATAATTTTAGTGAACTTGTTCAAGAAGTTGTTTTTTTATCCCGAATGAGAAAAATATTATTTTGGGGTTTTGTCTGGAAGTTTCCTAGTTCTGTGTTTACCGTATGATCCATGATTTATCTCAAATTATTTTTATGTGTTGAATGAAAGAGATTAGTTTTGTTTTGTTTTTCATATAATAATCCAATCATCCTAGCAACATGATTAATAGGGAAAAATGCTTGCAAATCTCACAGCTGACAAAAACTTCATGTATGGAATATATAAAAAAGTTTTAAAACTTAACAGTAAAACAATATACAATCCATTTAATAGATGGGCAAAAGACATGAAGAGATATTTCACCAAAGAGGTTCCAGAGATGGCAAATATGCTGATGAAATAATGTTCAATATCAAGATCACTGGTCACTATAGAAATGCAAATCAAGATCACAATGAGTTATCACTACATACTTATGAGAATGGCTAAAACAAACAAAAAATTGTGACATATCAAGTTGTGGTGATGATGTGGAGAAACGAGATCTTTCATACACTGCTTGTGGAAATGTAGAATGGTATGGTCACTCCGGAAAATGGTATGGCAGTTTCTTAAAAACTAAACATATATTTATCATATAACCCAGCAATCATCCTCCTAAGCATTTATTCCAGGAAAATAAAAACTTATGTTCATATAAACCATGCCCATGTTTGTTCAAGGCAGCTTTATTTGCAAAGGCAAAAAACTAGAAGCAACCAAAACATCCTACTATAGTTGAGTGTTAAAAACAAAAACAAACAAAAAACTATGCTTTAGGCATACTTTGAAATTCTACGTGGCAATAAAAATAAATGAACTACTGGTACATGAAACAGCTTGAGTAGATCTCAAGGGGATCGTGGCTGAATGGAAAAAAGTCAATACCAAAAGGTCATGTACTATATAATTCACATAACATTTTCCAAATGAAAAAATTAATAGATCTAAAGAACAGATTTGTGGTTTCCAGGGATTAGAGATGGTGGAGAAGAAAGGGTGACTATAATTAAGTAACACTGAGATCTTCATGGTCATGGACTATTTTTGTATCTGTGGTGATGATTCCAAAAATGTACATGTGGTAAGATTACGTAGAACTGTACACGTACTTTGTTTTATACTGTACTAAAGGCATTCTTAATGTAACCAATGGAGCAAAGAGGGTTAAGCAGGGAGAGGTGAATATAGGTCCTCTCTGTGTACTATCTTTGCAATTTCCTGTGCATGTATAATAAAGACTTTCTTATGCTATTGCATTTTCTTGGCTCTTTGTTGAAATCAGTTGACCATTTTATGTGAGGGTTTATTTCTTGACTCTCTAGTGTATTCCCCTGGATTATTTATCTATACCTAAGTACATGTCTTCCTATATAGGATAGAGTTATTTTATTGCCTGACTAGAACTCTGCTTATCTTCAGGGAAACCTGGGTATCTGGTATTGACTCTTATATCAAATGGTTCAGAATGCTAACCGGCTATGGTTTGTGTGCCGACCAACTTACCAGTGATGAGTGATGTGGTATTTAATCTTAAACTCCCCTTGTGACATCCCTTCAGTGGTTTTTAACTGGCAAACACGGTCAGCTTTGTTATGGGACAAGAACATATAAGACCTTACTGGAAATTTCTACCTTGAGCTCTACAGAAGGTCATCACACAAATCTTGATGATTTATTCTTGAGACAAAGTGTATCTTTATAAAGAACCTGGAGGATCTGCATCTGGAAGTCTCTCAAAACTAATGCTTGTCTGCTTTCTCTTTTTCTTACTGTATTATATTCTTGGCCTGCGAGTGACCTGTGAATCGTTCAAATATTCAAAGTTGAGTAATCTCGAAAAGTCTGTCTTATTACTGTAGATTTATGATTCAGTCCTAAAATCATACAGTATAGTATCTCCAACTTTATTTTTCTCAAAATTGCTTTCATATTTTACATCCTATAAATTTCCAAGTAAATTTTAAAATTAGGTTATCAATTATTTTTATATACATGCAAAAAGTTTTATAAGCCTATTTTGAGAGAATCTTAATATTAACTTCCAACCCATAAACGAGATCTCTCTCTCTATTCATGCAGGTCTTCAATTTTTCCTCAAAAAGACCTTATAGATTAAATGTAGAAGTCTTGCTGATATTTTAATAGATTTATTATAAGGTAGATGACATCATTTTTGGTGTTATTATATATTATGAAATGCTTAAATTTTTTTGTTTCTGATTGTTCACTGCTAATACATAGAAATACAATCAACTTTTATATTAATATTAAATCTGCATCTTGATAAATTCAACTAGTAATTCTGATATGTTTTCCTAAAATATCACAGGGTTTTGCATGTAAAAAAATTACGCTATCTGGAAAATTAGTTTTATTTTTGTTTCCAAACTGATTGTCTTTCTTTTTCTCTTGCTTTATTATAATTCTAGAACTTTCAGAATAATGTTGAACCAAATTGGTAAGAGAACACATACTTAGGATTTATCTTATAAGAAAAATTTTCATATTTCTCTATTAGGTTATGCATATGCATCAGCTATAGATTTGTTTATTTCATGTTTGTTTGTTTTAAGGACCTTTAGCATCTTGAAGAAGTTTTCTTTAAATCCTGATATGATAAGAGTTTTCAAAGAGAAGAAACATAAAATTTTGTCTGTTATTGCTGCCTAATGAGAAGTATGGTTTTTCAACTTTATCCTGTTAATATGGTATTTTACATTGTTCGATTTCTACTCTTGAATCAAATTTGCATTCCTGTGATACATCTGACTTGGTCATGATGATTTATCTTTTTTATGTGTTGCTGAATTTGATTTGCTAACATTGTGTTGAGAATTTTTACATCTGTATTCATGCAGAATTTCAATACATAATTCTCTCTTGTTGAATTTTTCAGGTTTTTTGTATTTTTTGTATTTTTATATATATATTTTTTCAGGTTTTTGTATTTTTCAGGCATTGTCAAATATCCCTCTAGGGGAAAAGTAGTACCCAGTTGAGAAGCATTGTTCTAAAGATTACAACATTCGTTTTTACTTGTTCATAGTCCACTATTACTACACTATTTTGAAATAGTATAAGAGATTGCTTATAGTCTAATTCTATTTTCCCACCTCTACTTTTAAAGATTTCTTTTATAATTTGATTTTCTATTCACAAAAAAAATCCTCCAATATTATGACACAGAAAGTATCTAGCACCACCATTTGCCTAGCAATAATTTATTCAAATTCCGTTTTTTAAACTTCATTCTTATTAGACTCACCTGAAAATATTTCAGACAATTCTGAACTCCAAGCTTTATTGAAGACTAATTAAATTACAAACGTTGAAGGAAGGATCAGGCATTGGTAGTTTTTTAAAGCTCAAATTATTCCACGTGCAACCCAGATTGGGACCACTACTCCAATGTAAGCAAGGGAATAGACTGAGAACAATGTCCTTGTAGAATCAAATCTATAAATTTACAACAACAATCACATTTTTGTATCATATACTTATTTGATTTGTTAGTGTTAATGGTAAGTGAGATTTGTTAGTATAAGCTAACTTTCAGGTTGAAATGTATTTGACACACTTGGACAAATAAGGTCTTAACTGGTAATGTATTTTACTAAAGATAATCTCAATCCAAGAGAGTATACACTCTGGGTTCAATCTGAAGAAGCAGAATAATCCCAGTTGAAGATACTTAAGGAATCAGGACACTACAACAATTTTCTCTCATACCACTATTTCATATTATACAGTTGTTTACCTTTTCACCAGTTTTTACACTACATATAGTAATAGTTTAGATTCTATGGTCAGCACTATGATTCATTTAACTCCTTTAATCTACATAATACTTATTTATGCATTATTATTTCCAACACTGAGAGTTGAAGAAACAGGCTTTGAAGAGATGAAATCCTTATCCAAGTTCTCACAATAGTAAATGACCAAGTACTTAGACTCCAAATCCTATTTGGTAACCACTCTAATGGACAATCTACCACACATGATCTAGAAAACAATGTAATTTTCCAAGCTATATAATTAAAATTGTTCCATACTGAGTAAGAGTTGGTAGATATACTATGTGCAGTGCAATGATAATTACATGGCAAATAACTGATAAACACTTCTTGGTTGCCTTACAAAGATGTGTACATACCATCACTAGAAAATAAATAAAAAAGGAAAATTTTAACATCACATCTAATGTAGTAATTAGGATGAGAAAAAAAGAGTTGTTTTGTGGTTTTTAATTGTTTTTTTTTTTTATTTTTCCCATCATAAAACTCTTTTTAGCTTCTTCTGTGTACATGAACCATGATGTGTCTTACATGTTAACGTACAGGCTAGCATCTCAGTTCCGGTTTTATGCAACAGCAAAATTTTTGTTATGATATAATATATATTTTTAAATATATTTTCTCAATTAGATAATGCAATTTTTTCAGCCCCTTATTCAAAGTAATATCATGGAATGAATACAAGTCATGTTTTTTCTTGCACTGACCTCCAACCCTTTAAATATTGTCTAAGCCTATAGCACTTCTGGAATAAGCATTGGTACTTTTCAAAAGTTACATGGATTGTTTTTCCTTATCTGTGATTATCTTTGCTTGCGTGCTAGCAAATATTCTTATTATGGATGGTCAATGATGTCATATATAACATACCATTGAGCATCTAATCAGGGTGCTTATAATATCATACGGTGTAATACAGTGTAATGGTGACATATTGACTGATTTAAAAGATGTGACTCTCATTTAATTTCCTTTTTATAGTTATTGTATCTATACATATTGTAATACTTAAAGTTATTCTGTCATAGCTAATTTGGCATTTTTTAACTTGATGTTCTTGCTGTCATTTATTCACACGTTATAAACCTGGACCTATATTTCGACAGACCTAACCTATAATTAGAAAACACAAAAAAGCACTTTTTATTAACTTCTTTTACTCTACATGAAACCCTTCAATTTAGATGGCATAACCATGCTAATTTCCTACCATCAGCCTTACATCATTTGTATACTTTCAAAATGCATCTCTCTGCTGTACCTGCTCTGATCTCACCCCATACCACCACAATCCCCTCTTAGAGTGTCCTCTGCAATTTTTATCATCTATTCAAGTATTTTATTCTATCTAGTAGTTTAGTCATTGTAAGAGGAGAGTATATGAGTAGAAAAACCAAAAAGATCCTCTCTTTCTTTCCAGAAAGATAGTCAGGTGTTTTGTGTTTTTGTTTTGTTTTGTTTTCCCCTCAGAGAAACCCCAGCAAGCTGAGGTTAAAGGCAGCTGAAATCATTAGCTTTTCCTGTCTTCTTTACCATGCTCCGGAAGGGTTGGCACAGGCGACGGAAGAAAAAGGTGAGGATTTGGGGGACAGGAATTAAGAGAGATTGGGTAGAACCTAAAAGACTGTATATCTTTTAACAGAGGCCTTGGGTCCTATTAGCTGGCAATACCTTGAAGAAGTGGAAAATATCAGAGAATAGTCACTTTATGCTCCAGTGAGGCAGATACTGAGTTTTTGTTGTTGTTTTCTACATGGACCTCAAATATAGCATAAAAACAGCAGAGTTTCTGAAACTAAAAGGCCCCTCAAGACTGGGATAGCGGGTATTTCAGTGGATACTACTTAGGATTAGTGAATTAGGACTGAAGCCACCTCCACGTGGGACACTCGAGTAATTGTACAACATTGGTGGACTGAAAGAAGGAATCAAGTCTGATCGTAGATGAGCACTTGGACAGGGCCTTGATTTAGAATTAACTGATGAAAAAAAAAAAAAAAAAAGTAAAGACACATACCAGTGCTGCACAACTGAATCTATGATTCACGTCCTCCATAAGATGTTAATGTTTTACTACTCCAATTTAATTGTAAGTTCCTATAAGTAGTAGTCTCAGTTTTTATAGTCCTCTTCAAATCTACCAAAAATACCAGATAATAAGATGTCAAATATTTGCTGATTTGTTTCTTATCTATCTATGGCTTTTAGGGTAGAGATAAAAATTTCTAACTTATAAATACAATGTTTAGAACTACTGATATTTATAAAATGATGCAATACTATTGTACTGCTAATTCACAGGTCAAAAACTGGAAATATGCCCTAGCACATGAGGTTTAAGGAGTTCAGTGTCATTCTGTTGTTTAAATGTGTGTGTGTGTGTGTGTGTGTGTGTGTGTGTGTGTGCTCGTATACAAGAATACTAAAAAATAAATTTTTAAATTAATTATTGAATGCTTATATTAAAGGTTGGCTGAAACAATATTAGAAATCTTAATAGCTTAACAGATGGATGTGAAACCATTTGGGAAAATCAAATTTGCCTTTCCAATAATAGCATCTTCACCATAGAAATATGTTTTAATTTTTTTCATAAAAAGGTAAATTCTTCATAATAAAATATAATATGCTTCATGTACCTGTATATAGATTATGTTGCTATATCTGTAATATAGATGTTTAAAACTATATACAATAGTAATGTTCCTGAAAATTCACATGTAAATAGGATTTATTCTTATTCAAGTAGCATGGCTACAATCTCAGAGAAATTTTCAATATGTAGGAAATTCTTTGTGTTGTGAGTAATCACATCCTAATGAGAGTCTTTTAAACATTCAGGACAATTATTTTTATGCACAGTTTAACTAAATTAGGCCATTCCTAAGTCATAAAAAATAAGCAGTCATCATGCAGGACCCTCCCAAAAATATTATGTAAGCCCAGTATTAGCAGCAGTGGGAGATCTTTTGAGAACCCTGCTAACAGTCAGTGGACAGGACAAGCGTTCTTATTTACTAAGACTTTCCTCCTCCACCAATGGATTCCAGGGTGGCTATGAACGTGCATCTTAATAAGTAGCCTAACTAGCAAGTCTCTGTGCCACTGTGCTTGAGATTTCCCTCCCTCTTTGAGAGCCAGTGGGAGAGCCCAGCATAAGGAAACTCCTTCTTCACCCTTAGACAGTGCCAGCAGGGACCAGTGAAGTCCTGGTAGTACCAGATAAACCAAGTAGACCAAAATGAAATGGTTTTACTGTACTGCTAATTTTTTTTTTAAATTAGGGCATATTGAGCATTTTTATTTTATTCATTTCTGATTATTTCTCAACATCCTGTAAGAGCCCCCCTTTGTTTTTTTCCCCCTTTATGCCATTCATTACAATCTATTTTTTTATTTTTTTTTGATTTTTTATTTTTTATAAACATATATTTTTATCCCCAGGGGTACAGGTCTGTGAATCACCAGGTTTACACACTTCACAGCACACACCAAAGCACATACCCTCCCCAGTGTCCATAATCCCACCTCACACCAGTCAGAATGGCTAAAATCAACAAGTCAGGAAATGACAGATGCTGGCAAGGATGCGGAGAAAGGGGAACCCTCCTACACTGTTGGTGGGAATGCAAGCTGGTGCAGCCACTCTGGAAAACAGCATGGAGGTTCCTCAAAATGTTGAAAATAGAACTGCCCTATGACCCAGCAATTGCACTATTGGGTATTTACCCTAAAGATACAAACGTAGTGATCCAAAGGGGCACATGCACCCAAATGTTTATAGTAGCAATGTCCACAATAGCCAAACTATGGAAAGAACCTAGATGTCCATCAACAGATGAATGGATCAAGAAGATGTGGTATATATACACAATGGAATACTATGCAGCCATCAAAAGAAATGAAATCTTGCCATTTGCGACAACATGGATGGAACTAGAGCGTATCATGCTTAGCGAAATAAGTCAAACAGAGAAAGACAACTATCATATGATCTCCCTGATATGAGGAAGTGGTGATGCAACATGGGGGCTTAAGTGGGTAGGAGAAGAATCAATGAAACAAGATGGGATTGGGAGGGAGACAAACCATAAGTGACTCTTAATCTCACAAAACAAACTGAGGGTTGCTGGGGGGAGGGGGGTTGGGAGAAGGGGGTGGGATTATGGACATTGGGGAGGGTATGTGCTTTGGTGAGTGCTGTGAAATGTGTAATTTTTAAATTATCTTTACTAAAAACCAAAATAGAAACTGATGTGATCCAGTGGCTCTCCCTAAAATAATCTGAGTATAACATGAACTAATGAAAGGAGACCTTGTCGTAATATGAGAATGGAGAGTAGGGTCATGGAAGATGGTTCTCTGGCAGTACTTGTTATGTTTTACAGTATTTAAAAAAGTGCTTCATTATGAATTATTGTATCTGAGTCAGTTCTTAGTTCTTATCTGAGATGAAATAAGTTGCAATGATCTCCTTTAGTTCAAAGACCAAGAATGATAACTTGGAAATTTTAAACAGAAAGAACACTAATGCAAGGAATTAAATGCTAATGAAACCACCAGACAATACCAGGAAAAGAAGTCAGGTCTTGTAGATGCAAAGAGAATATATTGATATCTGGAGGTCAGAAAGCTACTGCTTCAGTCATTACAACTCCATTCAAATGGCTTCTTAGCCTCAGAAAGTTGGTGGGTCTCAGGTGTGGTAAGTATGGACAATGTAACTATTTCTAAATACCAGATTTTATGATCTTGCTTTTAGCAGAGAAGAAGAAACATGGTCTCCACATTATGTCTACCTTGCCAATCTTAAGTGTAGGCAATTGGAGGAACCCAAACAGCATCCAAAATTCTCACATCAAGGCAGTCTCAAAAACATAATTTTTACTTTTCCTGCTTCTAAAATCAGGAAAAGTAGAAAAGAGGTTGATGAAATCAGTCTATAATATCTAGTATAAATGTTAATTCTTTACATTTATGCTTCTCCACTCACCCAATGTTTGTGGTTCTTCTTAGCCATGTCTCAAGAATAAGGAAGTCTTTTGAAACACAAAACCATCTGAAATAATCTCCTACTACTCCTTACCTTAAGCAGAGAAGTATAATCCATTTTAATTACCTTTCTGTTCTTTTAAACATTTTCCCTTTATTCCTAACATTTTTAAATACCACATATTTTCACTTAATAACCTCCCTCTCTTTTTCTCCCTCTTTCTTTTAACTAAGATTCATTTATGCTATCACCCAGAACAAAAACATCAGGACAAAAATGTTTTGTTTGCTAACAACAGCAATACAATTTTTTTCTTTCTGCACTCTTTTGTCACTTTTGAAGATCTAAAGTGATTTCAGATATTTTTTTGAAATGTAAAAAAAAAAAAAAATGCTACCTGTATTTTAAAAATTTAGCCATGAGCTTCTGTAAAGATAAATTACTATATTTCAAGGAAAAGTAAATTTATAAGAATGGGTCCTGGGATTGAGTAAGGCATCAGGTGCCCTGCTCAGTGGGGAGTCAATCTGCTTCTCCCTCTGCTCCTCTCCTCATGCTTGCACTCTCTGCTTTTCTCTCTCTCTCTGAAATAAAATCTTAAAAAAAAAATAATAATAAGCAAAAAAGATCAAACCTGTAAGAAAAACCCTTAAAGAGATGCATGGCAGCAAAGAAAGCAGTCAGGGTAAAGTGAGAGCAAATGTTTTAGGGTGGTAAATAGAAAAACAGTAATAGAGCTTGAAGTCAGTAGTACATATTCCAATTTTATGAAAAAAATTCCTATTAGTGTATAGAAATAAGATAGTATTATTATATTTGGAGTAATTTTTATCCTGCCCAATCTGTTTTTAAGGTTATTTTATAATGACCATTGCAATTATTTTATAATCAACCATTTTATAATGACCAAAGTATCCTAAAGATGGTTTTCCTTATATATACATTTAATTATTCATTTATTTTCCCCAAAAATATTTATACCATATCTACTGTGTAACAGGTAATAAAATTGAGATAGATACCATTTTCATATTTCCAGAGCCATTCTGGTGACCAATTAATGATAAATAATTAAGAAAGTCAATATTCTTAGATTTCCTCCCCCATATGATATTTCTTATTTCATGCCTAAAAATATTTCACAGCACCAAAAATTCTCTCTGCTCAAACCATCATTTACCACTAAACAGGTTTATACTTCACCAAGTTAGGTCATGGCTGGTAAAGCAGAAATTTAACCAGATAGATTATCTTTAGATAAAGTTATGAATTTTATATTCCAAATACAAGACTCTAACTTGGAATTATAAAACAGTATGTAACTTAATTAAAAATCCTACATTTTTTACATGAAGCAGGAGATGTTTGATCTTCTTTGCTATAAGTTATCCATAAAAGTTAAATTTTAAAGGATTTATTAAAGAATAAAAATGAATGCATTATATTTATCATATTAAACTAGACTAGACTAGTACAGATGCTATCAATACATACTCTAATTTTATTATGCAAACAATTTTTAAAAGTATAAATGAAAAGTTGTCATAAACTTCATTGAAAATGCCTATTATTTCTAAATTATGAATTAATTCTGTTATTTCACCTGATAATGCAAGAATTAGCTTTCTCCAAGACAACACATAATGTGCATTTGGGATTAGAATGATGGAATCACATTCTTTGTAATTACTTAAAACAGAATAAAACAAAACAAAAAGAACACTACATGACAGAATAGTTTCAGAGAAGTTTATGACTCTTGACACATCCTAAATTGGTTGCAAATTACAGTGCATTAAGATGCTACTCTCTTACATGACCTAATTCTCCCAAATTTATAGCATTTCCTAGTAATATAGAATTTAACTTAATTTAACTGTTTTCTAAGAGAAAATGATCACATTAGAATTATTATAGTGGTTCTACTGGAGTGTATAGTCCAAAGTCATAATATATGAATGAACCATATACACTTTCACCATATTAAAGTTAATATAGTTTCTATTGTTTCTGAAACATGTAAATTCTCTCTCTCTTCAAAATGTTTTCTAGTTCCTAGTGACATGCTTAGATATTTCAAAGAAATTCAAGCATATTCACTTAATAATCTACTTTCTTCAATATAATTTAACACGAAACTGGAACCATGAAATTGTCATTAAAAATAATAATAGGGGCCCTTGGGTGGCTCAGTTGGTTGAGTGACCAACTCTTGATTTGTGCTCAGGTCATGACCTCAGGGTCCGGGATTAAGCCTGGTGTGGGGCTCCATGCTCAGTGGGGAATCTGCTTGAGGAATCTTTCAACCTCCCTCTGCCCCTTCCGCCACTCACATTCTCTCTTTCTAAAATAAATAAATAAATCCTTAAAATAATAATAATAATAATGAAAAAAGACACATGACAATATGATATAAATAAAGCTTTAAAGTTACTCATAATTGAACCCTATGATGCATGGCATTTAAGGCCACAGTGTTATTCACACTTCCTCATCTTTTAGAACATAGCTGACATAAAGACTTAGAATTTAATCAGTAACAATCTCATGTATAAATAATCACTATTCCTCAGTTAAATATACACACTTTGTTAACTAGACCTAATGATGGTGCATTTCTTACTTAATAAATCAAATTCCATTTAAAAAAATAAATATATATAATAGAATAAATCTATCCATATGAATTATATAGGGCAGATCTTGCATCTTAATTCGAAGAACATGAGATTCAAAATGCTTATGGCTGCCTGGCTATTGTGATGATTCAGAAACCCAACTTAAACCTTCCAACTTTAAGTCTCTTTTTTACCACTGAACTATAATGCCTCCTCAGTCTCATAATCAGAACTTGTTTTTGTTTCTAATCTAATGTTGGAAACTATAGAACATACTAGATTCAAGTCCAGTATAGGTGTCCATATATGTGTTTATGTATTTCTTGTTCTTTTTAAAAAATTGCTGTATTTTAAAAATTTTCCTAAAATTTTGAAATAATTCAAACTTAGAAAAAAGTTACCAAAATAGTACAGAAATCCCAGATTTCAAAATGTGCTAACATTTTACCATATCATCCTGTCTCTCTCGCTCCTTCTCTCTCCCTCCCCTACCCCAGATGGTAGATGGCAAGATGGATGGATGGGTAGATAATAGGTCTATTTATCACCTTTCTCCAATGTGTGAAAGCAAATTGTAGATATGGTATTCCTCTACCTCTAAATACTTAAGTGTCTATTTCCCGAAACCAAAGACATTCAATTCTATAATCATTGATACAATGATGTCATCTAATTTAAAGATATTCGCATTTCATCAACTGTCCAAAGAGTGAACTTTATAGCAGAGAAAAAAAAAAATCTGGTTTAGTATCTAACCCAGGATTGTGTGTTTCATTTAGTTTTCACTCTAATTCAAAAAAAAATTTTTGAGAGTTATGTTTATTTTAGAAAATATGCATGATAAAGAAAACAAAATCTATATTCTTTTGAAATTTAGACACACTTTTCCATATTTTATTTTGTCTGTAAGAATTTTAAGGAATTAGAAAAAGAATTATAAGAAATTTTAAAATCTACTTTTCCCATAAGTTAAAGGAACACAATTAATAATTTTACATATATACATACACACAGAAAAGAGGCATCAACAAACTTTTCCATAGGGCATACTGTCATTCTAATCATACATAATACAAATTGTTAAGTAGTGTGTCTTTAAATGCTCATTTTTTCCCTTTTTTCTCAACTATGAGCATGTATAGAGTAAGAAATACTATAAATGTTAGGAATATTAATACATAAGCCTTAATCTTTGCTTTCTTTGCTTATTTCTTATGACACCTTGTGTTACCTTTTACATAAAGAACCCTCCTCCACAACTAAGTAAAACTCTTTGGCACTCAGCTAGCCCATTGGTACTTATCCATGTGAACTAATAAAATTAATACATTAGCCAAAGACCTAGAATAGCCAACAAAACATTGAGTAAGAAGAGAACTCTGGAATCACACTTCCTGACTTCATGACTTACTATAAAGCTACAAAATTCAAGAGAGGGTGGTCCTGGTAATAGAACAGACAAATAGATCATGGAACAGAGTAAGATTTCAGAAACAGACCCACCTAATACAGTCAACTAATCTTTGACAAAGTTAAGATGATACAATAAAGCAAAGATAGTCTTCCCAACAAATGGTGCTGGAAAAAACAGACATCCACATTCAAATCAATGAATCTAGTCATGGAACTTATACCTTTAACAAAAATTATCTCAAAATGGATCATAGACCTAAATGTGAAATTAAAACTACAAAGCTCCTAGAAGAAAACACAGGAGAAAAATTAGATGATCTTGGATATGGTGATGACTTTTTTGGTACAACACCAAAACCCAATCCTTGAAAGAAATAGCTAATAAGCTAATAAGCTAATAGCTAATAAGCTAGCTAATAAGCTAGACTTTGTTAAAATTAAAAACTTCTGCTCTACTAAAGATATTTTCAAGAGAATGAAGGAAAAAAGCCACAGGCTTGGAGAAAATACATGCAAAGGACACATTTGAAAATGGAATGTTATCCATACTATATAAAGATCTCTTAGAATTCAACAATAAAAAAATAATGAAGAGCAAGATGGCAGAGGAGTAGGAGGCCTAATATCATTGGGTCCCAGGAGTTCAGCTAAATAGTTATCAAACCATTCTGAATACCTACATACTCGACAGAAAATCAAAAAGAAGAAGAGCAGCAATTCCAGGAACAAAAAAGGGACCACTTTCTGGAATGTAGGACGTGTGGAGAAGTGAATGTGAGACAACATACAGAAAGATAGATGGTAGGGGAAAGGGCCAGCTCCCAGCAAGCAGTGGAGCAGCAAAGCACAGAATCAGAACTTTTATAAGTTTACTCCACTGAGGGATATTACTCCAGAGGCTAAGCTGGGAGTAGAGCCTTTGCAGGGACATTTGGTCTCAGGACCCGCTGGGTCACAAAAAGGCCAGGGGTGTCTGAGGGTGGCAGAACTCCCAGGTATCAGAGCAGGGAAGCCACCTGCAGAGACGAAGCTGAGGAGTGAGCTCTCCACTCAGTTACCCCATGATATGAGGCATAGTCAGGCCACTGATCTTCGAAGCAGGGACCCCACATGTGGCAGATCACGGGACACCCCCTCCTCCAGGAATCCACTGGGTTTGGAGACTCAAAATGCTCAGTCACAGGCTGGCTGAGCTCAGAGTGCAGGCAGAAACCAGGGACATGGGAGGGATTGATTGCTTTTTTCTGAGGGTGCACTGAGGAGTGGTGAAGGTACACTGAGAGCCCCAAGCTCTCAGCTCTTATGGGGCCAGAGATTGTGAGGCAGTCATCTTCATTCCCATCCTCCAAACTGTATGGAAAGCATTCAGGGAACAAAAGCCACTAAGAGCAAACCCCAAGCAAATTACTTAGCCTGGGCCATGGCAAGGGCAATGCAATTCCTCCTCAGGCAAAGCCATTTCAGAATCAATGCAACAGTCCTTCACCCAGAAGATCAACAAGAACATCCAGCCAAGACCAAGTTCACCAATCAAAGAGAACTGCAAAATGTGGGAATACAGCATACGGAATTCATGGCTTTTTCCCCATGATCCTTTAGTCTTTCAAAGTTAAATTTTTTTTTAATTTTATTTTTTTCTATTTTTTTAAACTTTTCCTCTTTTCTATTTTGACATTTCGTAACTATTGTATCTTATCAATACCTTTTAAAAATCATTTTTAATTTTCATTCTTATAGTCATATTCTATCCCTTCATCATATTTAGCCTTATTTTTTGTATGCATATAGGTTTTTATTTCTTTAAAATTTGGGATACAGGTTCTTCTAATAGATTAAAATATATCCTAAATCTAGCATATGGCTTTGTTCTAGTCTCCAGCCGATAACATTCTTTCCCATTTTTTTTCTTTTTTCAACCAACTTCTTATTAATTCCTTTTTAAGAATCGTTTTAAATTTTCATCTTTACAGTCATATTCCATCCCTTCATCATGTTTATCCTTATTGCTGTATATATGTTTTTCTTTCATTGAAATTTTGGGAGGCAGTTTCTTCTAACAGAACAAAATACACCAAAATTCAAGTGTGAGACTCTGTTCTATTCACAACAACTATATATATATATATATATATATATACATACATACATATAGATATAGATATAGATATAGATAGATAGATAGATAGATAGATAGGGTTTTTTTTTTCCTCCTTTCTTCTCCCAGTTTCAGATCTCTTCTGATTTGGTTAGTGTATATTTTTCTGGAGCCATTGCTACCCTTTTAGTATTTTCTTCTCTCATTCATCTATTCTTATCTGGATAAAATGGCAAGGTGGAAAAACTCATCTCAAAAAAAAAAAAAAAAAAAAGAACCAGAGGCAGTACCAATGGCTAGGGACCTAATCAATCTAATCAATACAGACATTACTAAGATGTCAGATCTAGAGTTCAGAATGATGATTATCAAGGTGCTAGCTGGGCATAAAAAACCATGCAAGATACTGCAGAATCCCTTTCTGGAGAAATAAAAGAACTAAAATCTAACCAAGTTGAAATTAAAAAAAGCTATCAATAAGGTGCAATTAAAAAATTGAGCCTCTTATTGCTAGGATAAATGAGGCAGAAGAGAGAATTAGTGATATAGAAGAGCAAATGATAGAGAATAAAGAAGCTAAACTAAAAAGAGACAAACAACTACAGGACCATGAGGGGAGAATTTTAGAGATAAGTGATACCATAAGATGAAACAATATTAGAATAACTGGGATCCCAGAAGAAGAAGAAAGAGAGGGAGGCAGAAGATATATTGGAGCAAATTATAGCAGAGAATTTCCCTCATTTAGCAGAGGGAACAAGCATCAAAATCCAAGAGGCACAAAGAACCTCCCTCAAAATCAATAAAAATAGGTTCACACACTGTCATCTAAGTAAAAGTTAGAAGACTCAGTGACAAAGAGAAAATGTTGAAAGCAGCTCAGGACAAGAGGTCTGCAACATACAATGGTAGAAATATTAGATTGGCAGCAGACTTATTCACAGAGACCTGGCAGCCCAGAAAGAACTGCCATGATATATGCAGAGCACTAAATGAGAAAAATATGCAGCCAAGAACACTATATCCAGCTAGACTGTCACTGAAAATAGAAGGAGAGATAAAACATTACCAGGACAAAAAAAAAAAAAAAAAAAAAGAAAAAAGAAATGAAAAGAATTTGCAAACACCAAACCAGTCCTATAGGAAATATTGAAAGAGGTCCTTTAAACAAAGACAGAGCCTAAACGTAGTAGACCAGAAAGGAACAGAGAAAATATACAGTAACAGTCACCTGGCAATACAGGCAATACAGTGGCACCAAATTCTCATCTTTTAATAGTTATCCTGAATGTAAATGGGTTAAATGCCCAATCAAAAGATACAGGGAATCAGAATTGATAAAAAAAAAAAAAAAAAGACCCATCCATATGTCACAGGAAATTCATTTTAGACCCAAAGACACCTCCAGATTTAAAGTGAGGGAGTTGAAAATCATTTACCATGCTAATGGACATCAAAAGAAAGCTGGGGTGGCAATCCTTATATCAGATAAATTAGATTTTAAGCCAACGACTATAATAAGAGATGAGGAAGGACACTATATATACTTAAAGTGTCTATCCAACAAGAAGTTCTAACATATTAAATGTCTATGCCCCTAACATGAGAGCATCCAATTATATAAAACAATTACTAAGAAAATCAAAGAAACACATGGACAATAAACAATAATAGTAAGGGACCTTTAACACCTACTTCACTGAAATGGACAGATCATCTAAGCAAAAGATCAACAAGGACACAGGGCCTTAAATGACACACTGGGGTTCCTGGGGGCCTCAGTGGGTTAAGCCTCTGCCTTTGGCTCAGGTCATGATCCCAGGGTCCTGGGATCAAGGCCCACATCAGGCTCTCTGCTCAGCAAGGATTCTGCTTCCCCTTCTCTCTCCGCCTCCTCTCTGCTTACTTGTGATCTCTCTCTCTCTCACTGTCAAATAAATAAATGAAATATTAAAAAAAAAAAATGACACACTGGACCAGATGGACATCACAGATATATTCATAACATTCCATCTCAAAGCAACAGAATACACACTCTTCTCTAGTGCACATGGAACATTCTCCAGAATAGATCACATACTGGGTCACAAATTGGGTCTCAACTGGTACCAAAAGATTGGGATCATTCCTTGAATATTGCAGACCACAATGCTCTGAAACTAGAACTCAACCAGAAGAAGAAAGTTGGAAATAACTCAAATACATGGAGGCTAAAGAGCTTCATACTAAAGAATGAATGGGTCAGCCAGGAAATTAAAGAAGAGTTTAAAAAACAAAACAAAACAGAAACAAAAACATGGAAACAAATGAAACTGAAAGCACAACTGTTCAAAATCTTTGGGACACAGCAAAGGTAGTCCTGAGAAGAAAGTATATAGCGATATAAGCCTTTCTCAAGAAACAAGAAAGGTCTCGGGGCACCTGGGTGGCTCTGTTGTTTAACACTCTGCTTTCAGCTCAGGTCATGATCCCAGAGTCCTGGGATCGAGACCCTCCTTCCCCCCTCTCTCTCTCCCTGCCTCCCTGCTTACTTGTGATCTCTGTCTGTCCAGTAAATAAATAAAATCTTTTTAAAGAAAGAAAGAAGAAAGTTCTCAAGTATACAACCTAACCCTACACCTAAAGGAGCTGGAGAAAGAACATCAAAGAGATTCTAAACCCAGCAGGAGATGAGAAATAATAAAGATCAGAGCAGAAATCAATGAAATAGAAACCAAAAGAACAGTGGAACAAATCAACAAACCTAGGAGCTGGTTCTTTGAAAGAATTAATAAGATTGATAAACCCCTAGCCAGACTTACCAAAAAGAAATGAGAAAGGACCCACATAAATAAAATCATGAATGCAAGAGGAGAAATCACAACCAACACCAAAGAAATACAAACAATTATAAGAACATATTGTGAGCAACTATATACCAGAAAATTTGAAAATCTGGAAGAAATGTATGCATTCCTATAGACATATAAACTACCACAACCGAACCAGGAAGAAAGAGAAGACCTGAACAGACCCATAACCAATAAAGAGATTGAAGCAGGTATCAAAAATCTCCCAACAAACAAGAGCCTGCGGCCAGACAGCTTTCCAGAGGAGTTGTACCAAACATTTAAAGAGGAATTAATACCTCTTCTCCCAAACCTTTCCAAAAAATAGAAATGGAAGGAAAACTTCCAAACTCATTTTATGAGGCCAGCATTACCTTGATCCCAAACCCAGACAAAGATCCCATCAAAAAGGAGAATTACAGACCAATATCCTTGATGCATATGGATGGAAAAATTCTTGCCAATATACTAGCCAATAGGATCCAACAGGATCCTAAAAGGATTGCTCACCACAATCAAGTCAGATTTATTACTGGGCTTTAAGGTTGGTTCAACATCTGCAAATCAATCAATGTGATACAATACATTAAAAAAAGAAAGAACAAGAACCATATGATACTCTCAATAGATGCTGAAAAAGCATTTGACAAAGTACAGCATCCCTTCTTGACCAAAACTCTTCACAGTGTAGGGTTCATACCTCAATATAATCAAAACCCACAGCCAATATCATCCTCAATGGGGAAAAACTGAGAGCGTTTCCACTAAGGTCAGGAAAATGGCAGGGACATCCATTATCACCACTTCAAAAAAATGAAACAAGATGGGATCAGGGGGAAAGACAAACCATAAGAGACTCTTAAGAAGTCCTAGCCTCAGCAATCAGACAACAATATGAAATAAAAGCCTTCTGTATCAGCAAAGAAGAAGTCAAACTCTCACTCTTTGCAGATGATATGATACTCTATGTGAAAAACCCAAAAGGCTCCACTCCAAAACTGCCAGAACTCATACATGAATTCAGGAAAGTGTCAGGATATAAAATCAATGCACAGAAATCAGTTGCATTTCTATATACCAACAGCAAAGCAGAAGAAATAGAAATTAAGGAATCTATTCCATTTACAATTGCACCCAAAACAATAAGATACCTAGGCATAAACCTAACCAAAGAGGCAAAGAATCTATACTCAGAAAACTACAAAGTACTCATGAAAGAAATTGAATTGAGGAAGACACAAAGAATGGAAAAACTTTCCACGCCCATGGATTGGAAGAACAAATATTGTGATAATATCTATGCTACCTAAAGCAATCTATATATTTAATGCAATCTCTATCAAAATACTATCAATGTTTTTCAAAAAAATGGAACAAATAATCCTAAAATTTACATGGAACCAGGAAAAACCCTAATTAGCCAGAGGAAAGTTGAAAAAGAAAACCAAAGTTGGCAGCATCACAATTGCAGACTTCAAGCTTTATTACAAAGCTATAACCATTAAGACAGTATGGTACCGGCAGAAAAACAGACACAGATCAAGAGAACAGAATAGAGAGCCCAGAAATGGACCCTCGACTCTATGGTCAACTTATCTTCAACAAAGCATGAAAGAATGTCTAATGGAAAAAAGACAGTCTCTTCAATAAATGGTGTTGGGAAAATTGGACAGCCACATGCAGAAAATTGAAACTGCACCATTTCCTTACAGAACACACAAAAATAGACTCCAAATGGATGAAGGCAATGTGATACAGGAATCCAACCAAATCCTTGAGGAGACCAGACTGCAACCTCTTCAACCTCAGCCACAGCACAATCTTCCTAGAAACATCATCAAAAGCAAGGGAAGCAAGGGCAAAAGTGAACTATTGGAACTCCATCAAGAAGAATGATGCTTTTGCACAGCAGAGGAAACAGTCAACAAAACCAAAAGACTACTGACAGAATGCGAGAAGATATTTGCAAATGACATATCAGATAGAGGGCTAGTATCCAAAATCTGTAAAGAACTTATCAAGCTCAACACCCAAAGAACAAATAATCCAATCAAGAAACGGGCAGAGGACATGAACACACATTTCTGCAAAGAAGACATCCAGATGGCCAAGGGACACATGAAAAAGTGCTCCACATCACTTGGTCTCAGGGAAATGCAAATCAAAACCACAATGAGATACCACCTCACACCAGTCAGAATGGCTAAATTTAACAAATCATGAAACAACAGATTTTGACAAGGAGAAAGGGGAACCCTCCCACACTGTTGGTGGGAAGGCAAGCTGGTGCAGCCACTCTGGAAAACAGTATACTATCTGAGGTTCTTCAAAAAGTTGAAAATAGATCTACCTTATGACCCAGCAATCACACTACTGGGTATTTACCTAAAAATACAATTGTAGACATCTGAAGGGATATCTGCACCCGAATGTTTATAGCAGCAACGTCCACAATAGCCCAACTATGGAAAGAACCTAGATGTCCATCAACAGATGAATGGCTAAAGTAGATGTGGTATATCGATATACAATGGAATACTATGCAGCCATCAAAAAACTGAAATCTTGCCTTTTGCAATGAAGTAGATGGAAATAGAGGGTATTATGCTAAGTGAAATAAGTCAATTAGAAAAAGACAATTATATGATCTCTCTGATATGAGGAATTTGAGAGGCAGTGTGGGGGGTCATGGGGGATAGAGAGGAAAAAATGAAACAAGATGGGATCAGGGGGAAAGACAAACCATAAGAGACTCTTAATCCCAGGAAATGAATTGAGGGTTGCTGGGGTTGGAAAGGGAGGGATAGTGTGGATGGGTTATGGAAATTGGGGAGGGTATGTGAGTGCTGTGAAGTGTGCTAGACTGATGATTCACAGATGTGTGCCCCTGAAGCAAATAATACATTATATGTTAATTTTTAAAAAGGAGGAGGAGGAGAAGAAAACGAGGAAGAAAAATTAAAAATTGGGCCAACAGTCTTTACAGATACTTCACCAAAGAAGATATACAAATGGCAAATAAGAATATAAAAAGATGCCTGACACTGTATGTGATCAGGAAATTGCAAATTAAAACAATGAGATGCCACTACCGACATGTTAAAATGGTCTAAATCTGGAACTAGGACAAAATCTGGAACAATGACAAAAATCTGGAAAATGCTGCTGAAGATGTGGAGCAGCAGAAACACTATCTCATTCCTGGTGGGAATGCAAAGTAGTACAGCCACTTTGAAAGAACTTGATGGTTTCTTGCAAAACTAAACATACACTTAGCATAAAATTCAGCAACCCTGCTCCTTGGCATTTACTTAAAGGAATTGAAAACTTACATGCACTCAACAATCTGCACGAGGATGTTTACAGCAGCTGTAGTCATAATTGCCGAAACTGGGGAACAATCAAGATGTCCTTCAGTAGGTGAATGGATAAACAAACTGTGGTGTATTCAAACAATGGAGTATTAGCACAAAAAAATGATCTATCAGAAAGGGCATGAAGGAAACTTAAATTCATACTAGTCAGTGAAAGAAGCCAATCTAAAATTCCAAGGACATGACATTCTGGAAAAGGCAAAACGAGGGAGACTGTAAAAAGATCAGTGGTCTATGAATTGTGGGGAGGGTGGTATGAACAGGCTGAGTACAAATGATTTTAGGGCAGGAAAACTACCCCGTGTATTATACATAGTAGCATCGGCAACCATTTCTCAACCCAACAATAAAAGATAAAATGGAAAAATCTTCAAGAGATGAAAACGAGTTAAAATTCTGTGTGGTAGCTAAGGTAAAATTAATAGGATGGTGTCACACACACATAAATACCTCTGAATGAATCAGGTAATAACTAGATTAAATCAATCTATTATTCCCTATCACTAGAAAGTAAAAATAACTATCACTTACACTAATTTCCTGTCTTCTTTTATTCACTGTTAAAATTCTTATATTAAAAAAAATGTATTTTTTGTATATAAGTGCTGTTACTAAATCATTCTTTAAAAATATTTAGGGAAGAGGCACCTGGATGGCTCAGTCAGTCAAGCCTCCACCTTCTGTTCAGGTCACAATCCCTAAGCAGGCTTCCTGCTCAGCGGGGAGCCTGCTTCTCCCTCCCCCTCCGCCCGCCACTCCCCCTGCTTGTGCTGTCCCTCTCTCTTTCTCTCTCTGTCAAATAAAAAAAGTCTTTAAAAAAAGTATTTGGGGAAGAATGAGCACTAATGTAAAGTATAGACTTGGGTGATAATGATGTGTCAATGTATGTTGATGAGTTGCAGCAAATGTACCCCTCCTGTGGGCATCTTGATAATGCGGGAAGCGAAGCAGGTGTGGGGTAGGGAATATATAGGAAATCTCTGTACCTTCCTTTCAATTTTGCTATGAACCTTAAATTGCTATAAAAGAATAGTCTTTAAAAAAAAACTAAGTAAATAAATACACTGGACGCAGATTTAAGGAATCTGAATTGAATTAGTCAAGTTTAGGAGGCCAAGCGTATCCCAAACTAATATGCAAATTATAACTACTTTTTTGCATTGGGTGAGTGTGGGGTAGGGGTGGGGGAAGAAATCATTCAACTGGTTTTAAGCAAAAATCCAAATGACTATGGGAGAAACACTACCAAATTCCAATTATCAGCATAGTTGGTGAAACTGAGATTATCTCCTAGAGGGCACAGAATTCATTAATGTGATTTCTTTATAGTTGGTGTAAACTCTCAATATGTGTAGTATTGCTCCTTTTTATGATATCTTACTGAAATTGCATTTCTAATTATTTAAGCTCAAACCAAATTCAACCTAATCTTATCTAAGGCATTAAATTAATGTTTTTGTATGATTTTTGAGTATGGTTTAATTGCCATGTGTTTAATATCTATTTTAAAAACTTCATATCTACTAATATCTGATGAGCACAAATGATCACCCAAGCAAAGCATTCCTACTATATTTTCCCTGACTGAATTTTAGGAGGTCCCCGGACAATAGTATAAGAAGGACAGATACTTTCATTGCCCAATTTTTCAAAGTTGTCTGTGTCCTTGACATAAGCAATAGATCAATACTTGGCAGCCTTTAGTTCATGTCTGTCTACTTAGAATATCATTACCATTAACCTCCATACCTCTAATTCTTAACCATATTCAAATAGTAAAAATGTCCTTCATATGTCTTCAATCAGATTTTAGACTTCAGACCATGGCAGTGGAAATGCTGAGTACTGATCACATTCTTTTTAGGCTTCTACTCAATCCCACAGTACTTGTCAATGCACAAACCTAAGGTTTTCTGTTGAAAGTCCAAATTCTGGGCTCCAGAAGGCTTTTAACATTGTTATTGACATCATCAGAGCTCTCCACTAAAATCCTCAGGATGTTATAGCAGCAAACCGGGAATGTGTACTATATGCTAGCCCCCGCATTGGGTTCTAGGCAGTTGTAGGTGAATTAGTTATGGTTTTAACCTCTAAGGAGCTTAATAATAATACCTTTGTTTATGAAGTTCTCTCACACATATTATTTTCATTTAATCCTCATAATGTCTTTTGATATTATACTAATAATTACACTGTGGTCTACTGAATTACAAATGAAAGTGAATTGAAGGATTGACGTTGCAGATTTAATCAGTTTCACCATTCTAGTAATCAGAATCTGGTGGACTGTTTCTTTCATAGTCATTTGCATGCATAAAAGAAGCTATTGCACAATGGCATATCATTTCTAAAATAAATAATGGCTATCCACTTTCCCTTTTGTGTCTTCACTTATTTTTGAAATTTTTTATAATAGGCATATATTGCAGTCATTGTCAGTATTTTATATATATCTTGTTTTGACACTCTTAGGTAGATACTTTGTTCAGAGAAGCCAAATGAGGTCATACAGATCTACTTACTAACGACTTTGCTGCCAACAAAAGTAATTGACAGATTCCCTGACCTCCTACATCCAAGACAAACATTCCCCATAAATTGGTAAAGAAGTTCCAACCAAAGTTTTCCCAGATTGCTTTCCGCACATAAAAAAAAAAAAAATTATTCTTTGTTTTATATACATTCTAGTACAATGTTTCAATTCTAATTTTCTATAAAACAACCCAAATAAACAAAACAGTTTGCTTATTTATTTTAAATATTTTATTTATTTATTTGTCCAAGACAAAGAGAGCAGCAGGCAGGAGGAGAAGCAGGCTCCTGGTGCCTGGGATCATGACCTGAGCCAAAGCAGACACTTAACCAACTGAGCCATCGAGGTGTCCCAACAAAACAATTTAATCATGCTTCTATAAACATTTCCCATAATTAAGTAATCTATTCATCTATCACTCTGTTAAACATTAATAAACAATCTAGCAATTGCTATTTCTTACTATTAATAGCATTTAAATAAAAATAAGTACCTGAAAGTTAAAATGATTTTACTGGCAATTTTGCTCAATTATATAAATAAAAAAATGCACTAGTGCAAACAGTCAGATCACACTAGTTTTACAGATAATTATTTGGAGGGTTAGGAAAAAGCAAACTGATAGATCACAGAAAAAATAAGATAATTAAAGTAAACTGATGAAATGAGTTCATTTGAACTTGTTTCACCACTAAAAGTGAAGAAAACTGACTTCAAATATTTTATTGTGCTATAAGTAAAAGTGCACAGAATTTATGAGTATGTAACTTTCCTCCCTTGTGATATGTGTGGATGAATGTGCATTTACACATGTGTGTTCATGTTTGTATGTGAATCTGTCTTTCTTGTTTTTCTTTTTCTTTCTTAAAGGAAAGCCTCTTGATTCCCTCCAACTGAAGCTGTGTCGCCAAAAAATAAAGGATTAGCCAATTGGTGGTGAGATTTTGATAACAGTGGTGAAATTCTATGATCCTAAAGAGGAGTTGCTTTTTAAGGCTTAGCCAAGATAAACAGTGGTTTGAGAAGCTGGGGTTTCAGTGTAAGAAAGACTCCACAGGCCTGCTGTTACTAAATGCAAAGCAAATAACAGAAGCAGGTTGAATGCACTCCATGGGTTTTTGAAAGTGACTTGATTCATAATAAAACAGTGCTTAAAATCATGAAATTTCTTTTTCTTTTCCTCTGGAAAAATTGCACTGAGCTTACTGAGGTATTGTTATTGTTAAAAAAAAAAAAAACAGTTTTATAAAGAAATGTGTTAGAATCAAACAAATAGATCAACTAGTGCTATCACTTATATAAGAAAATATGCTACCATAAAAATACCCTTAGGCCTTTTTCTGACTCTGTATTACAGGCTTCTAAAATTAAAGCATGGCTCAAAGTAATACAAACAGAGTCACCCTCAAAAGGCTTTTTGCCTTTATTAAGTCCCCTTCTCTCCATGACAAAATTATCTTCTCCCTCCTGTCTCTAAAAAGCAATCTCATCCTAGAACATTTCAACAGATGCTACCTTTCCTATCCCTCTTGGCTCAAAAAGACTGCCTAATACTGAAATATATTTAAGGCTGACTCTGTCAGACATCAGATTCTACTCTTTCAAAATTCACTTTGCCTGTCAATAATTCCAGGCTGACATCTAAGAATTTTCTTTATTGGGAGTGAGAAATATCAAATGTCTAATATGAAATTGCCCCCTAGTGGAACAAAAAGCTCTCATAACCATCTTTAAGAATATGGGTTGAATCGTATGTGGTAAATTTATTTCAGTTCTCTTACTTTCTGTGAGGCGTAGGGTTGTAAGAGAACATAATAATCCATGTCAGTAATTATGGCTTCCCCTTTGTAAAAGAGCAGCGACCAAATTCTACATCTCACTCCGGACGATCTGCCGGCGCGGGAACAAGCTGCTTAACCTCCAGCCCTCCCATCTTCCTTTATCCCTCACAATTATTGTCTTGAAATAGTGTCGCTTTGACACAAGGGATATACCGCAAAGGGAAATAGTAGTATCTTATTAAAAGATACAATGTGCCCCAACTGAAGATTCTATCCATCTTGACTAACACGTAATCAGTAACACTTTGTTTGCAAAATTAAGTCAATATGATACATTTAATCCTTAACCAAATGATTAACATGACTTCTTAAGATGAAAGATATAATCTTTCCCAACACATGTTAAGAAATTCCATTTTCCAGCAGCGCCTGGGGTGGCTCAATCCTTAAGCGTCTGCCTTTGGCTTAGGTCATGATCCCAGAGTCCTGGGATCAAGTCCTACTTTGGGCTCCCTGCTTGGTGGGAAGCTCGGATTTCCCTCTCCTACTCTCCCTGCTTGTGTTTCCTCTCTTGTTGTGTCTCTCTCTCAAAGAAATGAAATCTTTAAGAAAGAAAAAAAGAGAAACAAAAAGAAAAGAAGAAAGAAACAAACAAACAAACAAACTCCATTTTCCCAAGAAAATTTCCCTTAATATCAATAACAGGCTGTAAGAAACACTATAGGTGCAATTTATTATTTATTTTTTAAGAGACAGCACATGACCAGGGGGAGAAGCAGAGGGCGAGGAAGCAGCAGACTCCAGCAGACTCCCCGCTGAGCAGGGAGCCCATTTAGGGCCTCAGTCTCTGAATTCCAGGATCACCACCTGGGCTGAAGGCAGACACTTAACAGGCCCAGGCACCCCAGGGGTGAACTTTTCTCTTTTTTTCAATGAAGTGATTACTTAAGTCTTAAAATACTGTTTTCCAAAGAATTGGCAATTTCAAAATATTTTGAAACAAAATGTATAAATAATTTCTCCTCCTTTCATTCTACATGAAAACATAACTCATGGAAACGCTTACTAACTAGAAAAGACACAAAACCAGTAAGATAGTATGTTATCTCAATTCTAGTAATTATCAGACATTGTTGTAAGCAATCTGTAGTTGATAATTAATAAAACTGATGGTCCATTAACATTCTTAACATACACTATTTTGTTTCCTTTCTCTCATTCTTTTATTTTTCTTTCTCTCTTTCTCATTTTTTAAATAATCTTTCCTCATTCTCTTTTTCCTACTAAGCAGCTAGTCTTAGTTATTTTCTTTTTTTACAACATCATATTTCAGACATAGAATATGTGATATCGAACTGAAATTCTAAACTTCAGTCTGTGATCATGGCTATGATTTCATTATTCCATTTGTATTTTGGCCATAATACCTTGAAGTATTTATAATAATACTACGGTAGTCATTCTTAAGTATATATATATATTTAAGTCATTCATATATATATATATATATATATATATATATATATATATATAGTATAAAACAGAATAATGGGAAGTAAGATTTTATTTTTTAAAATATTTATTTATCTGAGACAGTGTGTGTGCACATGGGCGGAGGGGCGATGTAGGGGATCTTCAAGCAGACTTCCCTCTCTATGGAGAGCCCTGGACGGAGTTTGACATCAGGACCCACGAGATCATGACCTGAGCTAAAGCCAATAGTCAGGCGCTTAGCAGACTGAGCCACCCAGACGCCCCACAAGTAGGTTTTAGATTTAGATCACACAATGGGTTTCTGCTAGATTTAGTACCATGGGGAATAGTAGAGCTTGCCCTACTGAACTGAACCATAAATGTATAGGAGCCTGCTTCTCCCTTTCCCTCTGCCTCTCTGCCTGCTTGTGCTTTTGTCTCTGTCTCTCTCTCTCTCAAAAGTATAAACAAAATCTTTAAAACAACAACAACAACAGCAACAACACAGAGATAGAAGCTAGACACAGATGTGGTAATAAAATATACCGTGTATAGGGGCGCCTGGGTGGCTCATTGGGCTAAGCCTCTGCCATCGGCTCAGGTCATGATCTCAGGGTCCTGGGATTGAGCCTCGCATTGGGCTCTCTGCTCAGTGGGGAGCCTGCTTCCTCCTCTCTACCTGCCTCTCTGCCTACTTGTGATCTCTGTCTGTCAAATAAATAAATAAAATCTTTAAAAAAATATTTTAAAAATAAAATAAAACATGTATACAGAAGGATGTTTCCAATAGAGACAGTGAATAGAGACCTATGGAGAGTCTTGTGCAGAGATGTCTTGTCCTTGTGCAGAGATGTCTTGTTTGTGTTTTTAGCTACTTTTCTGGACTAACCATGGTTCATGCAAAAGAAGAAAGTCCTAACCAATGTGAAAGAGCAGAGCTGAAATCTTGACTCATTAATTTTACCTGCTTATAGTCACAAGCATAAAAGCATTAGGAACTGTAACGAAAATATACACTCTAGCAAGAGTGATTAAATGAGCTGGTGATAGGCTTAAAACACAAGAAACAGAAAAGCAAATAACAGAAGCAGGTTGAATGCCCTCCATGGTTCACATTACTGAATCTGAAAGTCCCAGGAATTTCTATTTCTTTTTATCTTGTTACAAATGTTTGTTTATCCATTTCTCCCAGTGTTTTTTTTTTTTTTTTTTAAAGATTTTATTCATTTGACAGATAGAGATCACAAGTAGGCAGAGAGGCAGGCAGAGAGAGAGGAAGGGTAGCAGGCTCCCTGCTGAGCAAAGAGCCAGACTCGGGGCTTGATCCCAGGACCCTGGGATCATGACCCGGGCCGAAGGCAGAGGCTTAACCCACTGAGCCACCCAGGTGCCCCTCTCCCAGTGTTTTTGAGACAAAATCTATTTAAAAATTCATTTTATAGACCAGAAATTAGAAGATTAATTTTCTACATATTTGTTCATTGATTGTCCAGTGCTCTTTAATGGAAAATCACTGAAGTCTCCATACCTTAATTAGAGGGGGGGCCTAGCCAATATTCAAGATTGTGTGTGGCAAACTGAGTGTTTAGTAGTGAGATACACTAGACATGAACAATGGGTTTTGCATTGCTAGTTTCAGTGCAGTAGTATTTACTAACTCAATGACGTGTCTTACAATCAACGGTCAATTTAAAAAGTAGAACTATGGTACATAAATCCTAGAAATTATGAATAAACAGGCTTATACTTGCACAATAGTATGGACATATTCGGCAAAAGGAAGACACACTGCTCAAAGTCTGCCATACTGGAGATTAAGGATCAATAAAGATAGGATTAGTGTATAAACTACATGGAACACAGCACAATTTTGAATGATGTGAATAATAGTTGTAGATTAGCCAGAAATGGAAAAATAAGAAATTTAATAAATATCATTAATTTGAATTATTATTATAATTGGGTTATAAGAATGTATTTAGAAACAGATTCCTACTAATAAATAAGTGGATATGTCAGTCCAGGTAGTGAGATCCTATGTTATGTAAGATTTTTCAACATAGGCACCATGTTGGATTAGAAAAACAATACACTGCTTACCATAATTAATGCTCTCGGCAACAAATCCTTTATTAAATTGGTTTTTAAATTCTACATGGGGCGTCTGGGTGGTTGAGTCAGTTAAGTGTCTGTCTCTTGGTTTCAGCTCAGGTCAAGATCTCAGGGTTGTGAGATGGCGCCCAGCCTCAAGCCTCATGTTCGGCCCACCTTGGCGCTGTGCTCAGTGCTCAGTGGGGAGTCTGCTGAGATTCTCTCTCTCCCTCTCCGCTGCCCCTCCCCTCTCTGTCACACATGTACACATTCCTGTTGTCTCTCTCTCCCTCTAAAAAGAAATAAATCTTTAAAGAAGCAAACTCTACAAAGGTAAGGTAAAATAGAGTATTCAGTAGGCATATTCAGTGCACTGAGTATTTGCATTTCCTTTAATACTTCTGTCTGCAGGCTGGTTTGGGATTCTGTTCATTTATTGATTGATATTTGTATCATGCTTGCAATTTTTTCATGGATGAATGTAATGTCAAATATAGCAAAAAGAAGACTGTATTATAACATAAAGTAATATACTGAGAAAATTGAAAAATTCTTATGAGACAAATTAGAGGTAGTGGAGCTCGTAAGTACGGCCTGTGAGGTCAGATTAACTGGGTTTATTTTAGCTCCATCTAGTTACATGACACCGTAAAAGATATGTAATCATCATTTGCCTCAGTTTCCTCATTTGTAAAATGAGAATGTAATTCCAAATGTCCTTCTTTGCAGGACTGTCATGAGAATTAGATGAGTTAGTGATCTAGAGCACTTAACGCAGTGCCCAGCACATGGTAGAAATAATCAGTAAATGTTAGGTCTTATTATATAATTCAATTCCTCATAATTTTCCTGTCTTTGACAGTTTTTACGAAATGATTTAAAATCAGACACATAGAAAATTTAAATAAAAATTATTGAAACAATGGTAATAACATTCCTTTAGAATCTAAATTAGAAGATTTCGAAACTTATAGGTACAGCCAATGACCAAATAGTATATTCCAACTCTAAGTTAGCATGTCTAAAATTCATATTTACTCAAACTGTTTAAAGATCTGGCATTCTTACTTGCTCTTCAGGGGATCTTAGTGCTTATTGAATCGATCAGATTGTGGTTTCTTGATGTGGTTCTGATGTTAGTGAACTGCCTTGGTACAGACAACTAAGTATAGACAATTTTTTAGAAAAAAAATTAAATGCTAAATAAGCATTAGGGATTATAACCGATATTCCACAAAATTCAATATATTTTTGAGAATCTCTAGAGATTACAAGAAAGTACAGAGGTGATAAATACAAAGTAGAAATGTCTACATCAGTCAATATGTCCAAAGTAAAAATGGACATTTCAGTGAGACTCGTAGATGCCTGATCTATATGTCAATATGCCTATATCGCATCTTCTGTTCTTGTGGCAACAGGTATCAAACTGGATTATAACCATTGAGTACAAAACCGCTGTCAACAACATGAAGCTAAAACTGTATGTTGTGGACACTTCTGTACCTGTAGGGTTGGCTCAGTTGGAATAGGCACTTAATAAACATTATGATGTAATGAATAAATGACATTAATTATTAAAATACCTGACACCTGTGATAACTTAAAATGAATACAAACTAGTTGATCACCTCTACAATTCTGACCCTAAATACAGCTTTTAACTCCACCTTTATGTCATTCAACTCACTATTGTTTTTTTCAGATATTTGGTGCATGAAAAGTCAAGCAGGAAGTTGGTAAACATTCAGACAGTTCAGTACTGATCTAGGGCTTACATCAATGTTAATGAAGTAGTACAAATTTTGGCTGAAATAAAATATAAAACACATTCTTTTAATCTTTGTGTATATGAACATGTGCACAAAATATTTTCATTCTATGGAGGCAGAAGGCCAAAATAGTTGATTTTTACATTTTTTGTTATTTGACGCCAAAGAATAGTAATTGCAGAAATATTTGCACAAAATACATTCTGTTCTGCACATGTGATATTTGGGTCAAATTTAAACTTTGCATGTGAATTTTGGGAGCTGTAACTAAAATCCGAACATCGACAACAACTTTAAAATAAGAGATTCTCCCAAGAAAACGAGTATAAATATGCCTATCATTCTGTAATGTGATGTGTTTCTAATTTCTCACACAGTCTGATTAAAAATTGTGTGAGTACATAATATAATTTAGGAGGGCTTTCTTTTCATATGCTTGGCATCTCCAGAGGAGTTAATATTTGTTCTGTGGATCGGCGAGCACTAGAGATAAAATTAAAGCTAATGCGTAGATCTCTTTTTCATCTAAGAAATCCCTTCTAAGCCTCATTGACTGAAGGCCCGGAGTATATTACAGGGTGTGGGGAACAAAGGAGGAAAATAAAAATGAAAAGTCTGGGAAAAGTCCTACACTTCAGTCTCTCAGTTTCTGTAATTTAATTTTCTATACAAACTTGCTCTTCCTACCAAATATGCATTTTTTTAGTTTTCTATAAAAACAAATTAACAAACAAATTTGTTTATATGTTTTTAAATACCTGTTTCACCACAAAAATAAATTTTAAGAATTAATAATTTAAGTATTAAAAAATACTGTAAATATTAGGATAATTTTTTAAAGGAATATTCACTCTCATTTTCATTTGAAATGCCCTTAGGTAGTACCAATAATGTTTATGAAAGACTCCATTGAGTGCCTTTCTTTTTTAACCACAGTTTATATGACAGTCACATGGGGTACAAGTTCAGTAAGATATGTTTTTATTCTTGTTTAGTAAATTTTCTTACACAGTAAGAGAATTCCCAATTATGTATTTTAACATTTATGTGAAGATAAAAAGTTGGCTATTTGCACAAAGAGTTTTAAAAAATATGTTGAGCAAATCACTTCTGTATATTTGTGTGTATATCTGTATATCTGTATGGATATACTTCCATTGCATAATAAGACTTTTTATGTTTCCTAAAAGATGTTTTTTCAGTTCAATGGAAAATTATTTCAAAAACCATGAATTAGACTTCTTTCCTTTCAAACCATATAGAATTTGGATTTCAAGACTATGTTCTATTCATTTTAAAGGCTTAAAATAAGAAAATGTTCTTTCACGAAAGTCCAAAATGCAAACCTGCATAATCGTCTGCATCTTGCAAAAGATTATAATAAATGTTACATATGAGATCTATTCTCATCAATACTTCTTCTAGTAATCAACATTTTGAGTAGATAGCATAGCCTATTGAAATTTCTGAAATATACATATATATGTGTGTGTCTTTGTGCATACATAAAATATTTAAACATTTATCACACATATTACAAGATAAAGAAGGTAAAACTATTTATAACTCTTTAATGTGGTGTAACTACTTGAGGACTTAGGCTGTCTTCCTTCGGAAATTATTGGGAAGAACTCATGCCTGCCTTTTAAATATCTCCTTATAATTTGACTAATCTCCTAGTATTTCAGGTTAATTTCTAATACTGGATATAAAAGGGAGAGCAATTTTAAATTAATGAGGCATAGATACATTCAAAGGGGAGGAGAGAAATATGACACCTAAAAAGCAAGGGAGCCCTACCTAGCCTATGTTACAATGAATGCAAAGTCAAGCTACCTTGATCAGGTATTCACGGGAGACATGAAAGTTAAAAAAGACCAAAAGCAAAAAACAAAAACACCCTAACAATGATAAAACTGGAGTGACGCGAGACCAGCTTCATACATTATGTAGTCGTCACAAGGTACACGCTGCCAATTTAGACAATGTCTATAACATGGCAGGCAAACCACTTTCATCTATCTCAATATTTAAGTCATACGACAAAATACAGATATGTTGAATTATTTGAATCATTCATATAATAGTATGGTATTTTACTAATAAAAATTTTACCTTTAGGAATATTAGTGTGCCTACTGTTAGGAATAAACATCATGTGTGGGATCTCATCAAACTCTCTACTGTCCATTTGTAGTTAATGCAATGGAGAAAGCTTTTCCCTGCTACTAAAGTTCTTCAAGCTCTAGGATTATTTTATGTGCACTCTTAACAATACACAGGTCCACAGGCTCTATAAGATAGACAGTAAAAAGTAAATCGGCATTTAAAATGGCCCAGTCCAAGATATCAGTCGATTTTTACCCAGTGCTGAAAGCCACTCACTTTGTCCCAGCAATGGTCAGTATTTGGCTGACGAGCTACTTTGGGACAAAAGACTATGGCTTCTTGTTCTTTCAACTTCCATTTTGTATTCACCACCTGAGCTGTGGTTTGGATCCACAGTGGGGTAAAGGAAGGGAGCAGCTAGAGATAGGACACGAAAGTTCTCACATGGCTGGGGGGTGCTACTTTCCTAAATAGACTACGGCTCTTGTTCCGGGGGTGCCTCCCATCGTCCTCATGTTTTCCTCAATATGGGGATCCACGCTATTCTGGACTCTCCTTGTTAAAGACTCTTCACCCTTTAGAAGATCTCTTTGGTGAAGATTTAATATAGCCCCAAACCATTTCTCTCCCCAGAGACAGCCACATAGAATCCATAACTCAGCACTTCCTGTCCAGCCCTTGGTGGGAGAGCTGTGATTTCCCGACCCATTGCTCACTCTCCTTATTACCCGCAGGAGTGAGTCAGACACAAGTCTATGAAGTCTCCCAAATCAGAGAACATCTCAAATTCCCCAGGTCATCCTGTTGGAACTCATTTTATCTACACTTGAGATAAAGGAAGCAGCACCCTCTACTTTTCTCTCTTTGGTGAAGTAACTCTCCTCAGGAAATCTATTCACAAATTCCCCAACTACTCTTTCTGTCAATGTATTATGCTCCTCCAAATGATGCTTGTTTCTGTTTGCTTGTTTTTAAGAGTCACTGAAAGCTCTGAACTTGGAGCACCTGTGTGGCTCAGTTGGTTAAATGTCTGCCTTCAGCTCAGGTCATGATTCCAGGGTCAAGTTCCCTGTCAGACTCCCTGCTCAGTGGGGAGCCTGCTTCTCCCTCTACCCTCTGCTTGTATTCTCTCTCTCTCTCTCTCTCATAAATAAAATCTTAAAAATCTAGAAAATCTAAAACACAAAAAATCTTAAAAAAAAAAAAAAAAAAAAAAGCTTTGAACTTCTTCTTAGGAAATTATTTTAAAAACTCACACAGTTTGAAAGGAGAAGGGTTTTCTATCCTGCAGTGGGTCTTTACTGCCCATGCTCTGTGGCCATTCAGATAAACACTATAGTTTTGAAATCTTAAATGGGGAGATAAATATAGCTCCACATCATGTCTGTACTGTAACCCTTCATCTCACTATTCTAGCATAACCCCTTCCCCACCTAAAAGAGAATAAGAGAAAGAATATGAATATCCTAGCCCAGCTTCTTTATCACCGCTACTATGACGCAAGCATGGTATTGGGGCAAGGCAGAGGCTGAGGTCAGAGACGACCTAATGAAAGGTAGAAAATAAGATTTAAGGCACTGACACCAAAGAGACTTTGCTTCTAATACAAACTCATGTGTATGAAAACTTTTATACTCATCTTGGTCTAACTGAGTTTAATTAAGATATTTGTTCAATCTTGACCTGCAAGTAAGGTCAGGGCACTGTTTTCAACATTTTTCCTCCTAATTTTATTCCACATTTTACCTTGGCATTTTGATCTTTTCCTCATTAAGGGACACACTGAAGGAAAGATAGTATTTACTAAACTTTGTGTTGGAGAGAGAACCCACAATTCCACCGTGGATCGGAGTCACAATTCTCACTGCCCCTTCAATTACTCTGTTTCCCAAATGTAAAAATAAGACAATCAGGTTCACTTTGCACAATTAAATACATTAGCTTTCATGAAAGAACCTAGAACAGAGCCTTCTTCCTTTCCTCCTTCATTTGTTCAGTCTTCTTTTTCTCTTTCCTGCCTTCTCTTTCGACTTTTATTTCCCTTTAAATTTCCCTTCCTTCCTTCCTGCCTCTCTCTCTTCCCTTCCTTCTCTCTCCCCAGCTCCCTTGAATTTTTTAGGCTATTTCTTCTGCTTAAAAAAAAAATTTTTTTTTTAAAGATTTTATTTATTTATGATAGAGGTCACAAGTAGAGAGGCAGGCAGGGAGAGAGAGGAGCAAGCAGGCTCCCCACGGAGCAGAGAGCCCGACGCGGGGCTCGATCCCAGGACTCTGGGATCAGGACCTGAGACAAAGGCAGAGGCTTTAACCCACTGAGCCACCCAGGCGCCCCTCTTCTGCTTTTTAAAAATCATACTATACAGGTGTCTCTGACTCAGTCAGTTAAGCATCTAACACTCTTAATTTTGGTTCAGGTCATGATCTCAAGGTTTTGAGATGGAGCCCACATCAGGTTCATGCTGGGCAGGGAGCCTTCTAAAGATTTTCCTCTCTCCCTCTCCCTCTGTCTGCCCCTCCCTGCCTGCACACATACTCTCTCTCTCTCTCTCTCTAAAAAAGAGATTTTAATTTCTCTCTCTCTCTAAAAAAGAGAGAGAGAGAAATTAAAATCATACTATATATGTCCAGAGATGTAAAAACATTTTATGCAATTTTTCATAATGTGAAGAATAAAATTCTGACCATATTTATACCTACATAACTAATAACCTCTCAATTTATTTGGTTTAATGAGGAAACAGTTTTAAAATGAAGCTCAAATATAAACCTTACAGGTAAATTATATTTTGTCTTTATTTGCTATAGATCTTACACTGAAACAAGTGTGTAGTAAAATTGGTCACTGCATTAATATCTATCTCAAATTGCAAATAACAAATTTAGTCAATAACATCTAATTATTATGATTGCACTAGATTAAATCGAAAGGAACTATAATTATAGCATGGGTGCAATGAAAGCCTTTGTATTACCACAGCATTTCAATGTTTCATTAGGATGCGTTCAGTCATCCTCTGGCTGTGCTATGAAATGCAGTGATTCTTCTTTAATGTAGACTAATTAGAATGAAATTATAAATGGCTTAAGAAATTGTAAATACATTATTTCTAAGAGTTATTCACAATTATACAAGCTAACAAATCTTGCTAAGGTGAAATTCTTGACTTGTTCTAAAGGATGTCATAGGACAGTGCTTACTGACATAGGAAGGAGGTATTGTAGAAGAAAGAGCTTGAAAAAAAGGAATAGGAAAATAATTATGGACTTTATATGAAGAATATTGAATTGAGCAGAAAGGCAAATATCTCACTGATTAATGAATGGATATGAAGACTGAAGACTATTCTCCCTTCCAAATTGTTAGATTCTGAGTATTAGATATATATCAAAGAGTAGTATGTAAGACTAAGTAAAAGGAAAAAGTCGAAGTTATTTGAAAACATCTGTTCCGTTCTGTGTCCTGGACATCCATATAAACACAGGCTTCATGAGAGAAATAGGATTATGATAGCAGAATTAGAGAATGTCTGGTTCATCTCATTCATTTGATAAATCCCAAATAAATTACATAGGGGTTACATGACTTGCCCAAATTGGCAAATATATTTAATTTCAGGTTGGCATTTAGGCACAATTGACATACGTTCTTTCTATGCCTAAATCTGTTAAAAGTTGTTATCATAGGGACGCCTGGGCAGCTCAGTTGTTAAGCATCTGCCTTTGGCTCAGATTATGATCCCGGGGTCCTGGGATGGAGCCCCCGCATCAGATCAGATTCCCTCTCAGCAGGAAGCCGGCTTCTCCCTCTCCCACTCTCCCTGCTTGTATTTGCTCTCACTGCGTCTCTGTCAAATAAATAAATAAAATCTTCTAAAAAAAGTTTTTTATCATAAAAGGAAATTTACTTTTTAAATGTTTTTTTTCTGCATCTTTTGAAATGATGATTCTTTTCTTTTATTCTGTTGATGTGATGCAGCATACTGATTGACTTATGTATGTTAAACCGTCTTTGCACCTCAGGGATAAACCCACTTGTTCATGTTGTGTGATCCTTTAAATGTGCTACTGAATTTGGTTGGCTGGTATTTTACTGATAATTTTCATATCTATATCCACTGGAGATATGGACCCATAGTTTCATTTTCTTTAACAGTGTCCTTTTCTACTTTTGGTGTCCGAATAATGCTGGCCTTATAGAATGAGATTGATAGTGTTTGTTCCTTTTCCTTTTTTTTTTTTTTTCTTTTTTTTAAGGATATGAGAAGGATTGGTATTAATTCTTTAAATATTTATTTTAAAAAAATCAGTGACGTCATCTTGATTTGAGCTTTTCTTTGTTGGGAGATTTTTGATTACTGATTCAATCTCCTTACCAGTAATTATTCTACTCAGATTTTCTATTTCTTCCCAATTCAGTCTTGGTAAATTGTACATTTCAAAGAATTATTTCATTTCTGATAGGTTGTCCTGTTTATTAGCGTGTAGTTGTTCTGAGTGGCCTCCTATGATCCTTCAAACTTCTGTGGTATCAATTTTAATGTCTCCTTTTTATTTATAATTTTGTGGATTTGTGTCCTTTATTTTATCTTCTTTGTTAGGCTAGCTAAGGGCTTGTCAACTTTGTTTATCATTTCAAAGAACCAATTCTTAGTTTCGTTAATTCTTTCTATTGTTTTTCTATTTCATTTACTTCTGTTCTAGCCTTTATTATTCTTTTCTTCTGTTAACTCTGAGCTCTGTTTTCTCTTCTTTTTCTCCTTCCTGAAGGTGTAGAGCTCGTTTGTTTATTTGAGATCTTTACTACTTCTTAAGATAGGTGTTTATTGCTATAAAATTCTTTCTTATAACAGTTTTTCTATATCTCACAAATTCTGATATGTTGTGTTCCCATTCTATGTTGTATAAAGAAACCTTTTTTCCCCTCTAATTTCTTTTTGATTCACTGGTTGGTTGGGAGAGTGTTATTTAATTTCCATGCGCTTATAAGTTTCCCAGTCTTCCACTTATTACTAATTTCTAGTTTTATGCCACTGTGCTGAGAGAAGATATTTGATATTATTTCAATCTTCTTGAATTTGCTTACACTTGTTTTATGGACTAAAATATGGTCAATCCTAAAAAATATTCTATGTGCCTTAAGACAAATGTGTATTCTGCTGTTGTTGAATAGAATGTCCAGTATATGTTGGTTTGGTTCATTTGGTCCATATCATTGTTCAAATCTGCTGTTTCCTTGTTGATTCTTTGTCTGAATGATCTGTCCATTCTTGAGAGCAGGGGATTAAAGTTTCCAACTATTTCTATATTAATGTTTATTTCTCCTTCAGTTCTGAGGTTTTTTTTTTTTTTGCTTTACATATTTAGGTGTTCCAATGCTAAGCCCATGTTATTTATAACCGTATTATCATCTTGATGTAAGGACCCCTTTGTCATTATATAATGGTCTTTGTCTCTTTTTAAAGACTCTTACTTGAAAGTCTATTTTGTTTGACATAAGTATACCTACCCCTGTTTTTCCTTAACTATTGTTACAAATTTCTTGTAATGTCTTTTTCCATGTCTTCACCCATCGTCTGTGTTTATCTTTACTATTTTTATAAGTAATGCATTTTTTAATGATTTATTTATTTAAGAGAGAGTGCACGGGGGAGGACAGATGGAGAGGGAGAGAATCTCAAGTGGACTCCTTGCTGAGCACTGAACATTGAGCCCAAAGTAGGGCTCAATCTCCGGACTCTGAGATTATGACCTGAGCTGAAACCAAGAGTCAGATGCTTAATGAACTGCAGCACCCAGGTGCTCCTGTGTCTATTGTTAAAAGGCCAAAGTAAGTCTGTTGTAGGTAGTATACTGTTGGATCTTGGTTTCCTTGTTTGTTTTCTTAAATCCTTCATCCATTTTATGACTTTAGATTATAGAATTTAATCTGTTTATATTAAACTAACCTATCGATAGAAATGTAACCATTGATAGGTTTACTATTACCATTTTGTTAATTGTTTCCTTGGTTGTTTTATAGAACCTTTGTTCTTTGTTTCTTATCCTGCTACCTTTTTACATTTAAGATTTGTTTGAGAGAGACACAGCGCACAAGCAGGAGGGGCAGAGAGAGAGAATCATGGGGGGGACTATGCCCTGAACTCAGAGGCCAGCTCAAGGCTCAATCCCCCTGAAATCACAAGCTGAGCCAAAAGCAAGAGTCAGAGGCCCAACCAGCTGCACCCACCCAGCTGCCCCATCCTTCTACCTTTTTATGTGTTTTGATGTCTTTTGGTATCAGTATGCTTTAACTTCTTATTGTATTTCTTTGTGTAATTAATATAGGATTTTCTCAGGTGTTTGCCATGAGGCTTACATAAAATATCTTAAACTTGTAACACCCAATTTTAAAGTGATAGCAAATTAATTCAATAGAATTCATAAAATTTATATTTTTTTTACTTTTCCTCCCCCTCACATTTTAGGTTATTGCTGTTACAATTTACATATCCTTTCTATTGTACTAACAATAACAAATTATTGTATTTATGGTTTTTTTACTATTTTTTTAACTTTTACACTAGGGTTGTACATGAATTATACAACATTATTGCCATATTGCAGAATCTAACCATGACTACATATTTATCATTACCAGTGACACACTACCTTTTTATGTTTTTTATAATGTTAATTAGCATTATTTTACCTCCCTTAAAGAAATCCCCTTATTATTTCTTGTAAGGCAGATCTAACGATAAAGAACTTCCTCAGCATTTATTTGTTTAGCAAAGTCTTTATCCCTCCTTTTTTCTGAAGGACAACTTTACCTGGTATAGAACACTTGGTTAACAGTTATTTTTCAGTGTTTTGAGGATACCATCCCATTCTCTCCTGGCCTGAAAAATTTTGGAGTAATCCACCAAAGGCCTTCTGGGGGTGCCTTTCTATGTAACTTCTCTCTTTTCTCTTGATGTTCTTAAGCTTCTTTCTTTGATTTTGACTTTTGACAGTTTAACTATAATATATTTCGGTATAGCCCTACTTTGCTTCAACCTATTTGGGATCTTTGAGACCCCAAGGATCTGGATGTCCGTTTCCTTCCCCAGTTTTGGAAAGTTTTCAACCATCATTGGCTTCAGTATATGTTCTGTTCCTTTCTTTTTCTCTTTTCCTTCTGAAATTCCCACAATGCAAATATTGTTTCTTTTCGTTGTGTCCCATAATTCCTATAGGCTTTCCTTATTCTTTTTCATTCTTTTTCTTTTTGCTCCTCTAATTTCTAATGTCCAATTTTCCATATTGCTGGTTCCATCTTATTCAGGATTGATTCTATTTTGAAACTCTCCATGAAATTCTTCAGTTCAGTTATATTTGTAAATCTAGGATTTCTGTTTTTGTTTTTGATGGCTTTTATTTCCTTATCAAACTTCTCATTTTGTTCATGTATTATTTTCCTAATTTTGTTTAGTTTCATATCTGTGTTTTCTTTTGGTTCATTAAGCTTTCTTGAGAGGATTATTCTAAATTCTTCAACAGTCCAGAGATCTCCATTTCTTTAGGGTTAGCTTTTGGAGTTTTATTAGTTTCCTTTCGAGGGGTCAGATTTACCTGACTTTTCATGATCCGTGATTCCTTGTTTCTATCTGCACATCTGAGTCATTGGGTTCCCTTCTCAAGCTTTACAGGTTTGCTTTGGCAGAGACAGTTCACCAGTCGGCTCAGTTTGGGCTTCTGGCTCTGTCTGCTGCTAATGCTCTTGTGCAGTTAGAGCCTATTATGGACTATTTTGGGGTGAGGCAACTGTTAGGGCTCGGAGGACAAGGACACAATGGCAGTTAAATAAGACTGCTGGCTTGGGGCACCCGGTTAGGCACCTGCCTTTTTCTCAGGTCATGATCTCAGGTCCTTGGATTAAGCTCCACACCAGGGGTACTAGTCAGTGGGGACTCTACCCCCCCACCCCCGCTGATGTCTGCGCTCTCTCACTCTCTGTCTCTTGCTCTCTCTCTCTCATAAATAAATAAAACCTTTGGGGGAGTGGGGAGGACCACTGGCTTGATTCCCTACCTAAATAAAGCTGTAGGATTGGTTTTGCAGTTTCCTGGATTAATAGGTGGTCAGGACTGGGTACTGTATTCAGTAATAATTGGGGCAAAAAAATAGCTTCCCAGCTCTGGCAGGGAAGCAGGAAAGGACCCAGGGCCTGTACAGCCATTGCTTGGGTACCCAAATCAGGCCAGAGTGCGCACTAACTTTACTAGTTAGATGACACCGTTGGTTTTGTTTTGCAGATGGGGAAGCCATGGGCTGAGCCCTTTATTCAAGTGCCACTGTACTTATGACTATTAAATGGGCCATGCAGCTTCCTGTGTGCTCTGGTTATGTTCCCTGGTTAGACAGGATGAAGGCTGCTTTCAGTAATAAGCAGAACTATGAATTAGATTTCCTCCCCAATACAGTGGGAGAACCCATTCTAAACTGGTAAAGCTCTTTGCTGTCTTAACTGAAGCAAATGGACAAGTTCCTTGACCTGATAGGGCCAGTGGCTTTGTTCTGCAAACTACCAGCTCTACCTAACTGTCTCTTGGTTAGAATGCCATTAGGCTACACAGCTTCTAGAAGTTGCCTCCAGGGCTTCTGGTCTGATGGGGCCAGAAGACACTCTCCATAGCCGGTGGGGCTTTGATTCAGGTCCTTGCCTGTGCAGGAAGAGAAGGGGCTACTCCAGGCTACTCTCAATTTCCCAAACACATTCTGTGGTATAGAGGGTCCAAAACTTACCTTGAGCCTTGGCTGTGAATTAATCCCCCAGCCTTTGTAGCATGGGAATGTTCCATTCTGGCACTGTCTTTGCTCTGGGGGCTATCAGTTCTGCCCATCCATTTCTCAGATGCAGTAACACTGTGCTGCACTGGTTCCAGTCTTTCTCTCAAACGGTGATGGAAGACATTCTCTACAGAGGCTGGGACTGTGACTGGGTAGCATAGCTAAGCATGGGCAAATTGGGCTTGAGGACCAGTAAAAGTTTTTGTCTGATGATATGCTCTTGGCCGTTCTGCACCTGCCAAGTGCTCTGGTCATTGTGTACCCCTACCTTGGTTCTGCAGATGTGCAAATCTGCTGGATGGGGTTACCACTTGGGCAGAGCCCTTAAGAACTCAATCTGCCAAGATTTTTGTGCTGGTATTGTAAGACCCTTTCCTCTTATATTCTTCTTAGAATCACACTTAAAGATTCCCAGGGGTTGTGCCCTACAGATTTCCCTATAATCCCTGTGGTGTGAGATCAGAGTAGGGGCTCTGATCCTCCGCATTGGAGGAAAGCAGTCAACATACGGCCCCTTCTCTTACCCTTCTAATGCAGTCTGTCTTGGTCTCTGAAGTGCAAAGGTTGCTTCAGCCTCACCCCTGTTCTAGGGTTCTCTCAGTGGTATCTTGCTGTTGAACAGTTATTTGTTCTTCTTGTGATGTGGAGCAAAGTCAGGAACAACCATGTCACTATCTTGGTGATGTCATTCCCCCTTTTGCTTTTTATTAGTCATCAACCACAAGCAAAGAAGTGAACAGATAAACAGAGAATGTGAAATAAATAGCAGGTAATTTTCACAGGAAAATGGAATAATAGGGATTTTACCCAACCATTTGATGGGAGAAGGAAAAGTATATTTCCACAAACAGTTTCAAACCAAGGCAAAATGTGTACTATATATCAAAAAAAGAGAAAACTGCCAAGAAAAAGTAAAAAAGAGCAACACTGAAGCACTGAATGAATCCCAGGCATACAGATTTATTCAAGTCTCTAAAACAATGGCACGACCCAGGAAGACCTCAGAGTAAAATGGGACTTCAGCAACGTGGTTCAAGATTGATAAAGCACACCACATCCAAAAGATAAAACCATTCAATCGCTACTTTTTTTATTTATATAATTTCTTCCAAAAATATGGATCACAGACTATGTGTCTAACATAGGAGACTCTCTACCTTATTAAGATCAGAAATGTCTATAACAAATTGTAAATTCCCATACTTAAAAAATGTAATGGGTGAATATTATGGAAGAAGAAAAAAGAGTTCTGACTTATCTTGACATCCCACCAATGAGATGGCGATAGAGTGTATCCTCCTTTAATGGCTGAAGAGCAGAAGCCCTGAATACATAAGCACACAGTTTACACAAGCATGCACAGTACACATGCACATACACACACGTGCACACACTCACACAGCAGAATAAGTAGTATATGTATCTTCTAATCATTTGGGGTTTAATAGCAAACCTTACCTTTCTCTTGGCCTAAAGCAAAGGTCTGAAAGGAATTATTTGAGTTAATATTTCATTTCAATCTAAACTATAACAATATTCTTCTTTATTTTCACTTACCCTTGAATTCAAAAGCACTTCTCTGAAATATGGCAAGTAGCAGTAGTGTATAAATATAAGATGACCCATAAGATAGAAGAACAGAAATTGTAACTATCTACACAGACCTTAACCTTGAAACACTAAGCTTCCACAGAAACTAATGATTCCATGTAACTTAGTTTCTGAAACCCATGGATGCGCTGACTGGCCCCCACCGCAGGTGCTGTACTCTAAAAACAATGAATCAGAATACAAAAAAATAACATTTTATCTCAAGTATACTGAGAGGGTCACACACATATCACCAAACCCAATACTGAAAGGATCACACACATATCACCAAACCCAAAACGTAAACCAATAGTCAAACACTCGATTACATGTCAGTCACAACCATGAAAACTTGGATGGAACAGAAACCAGTAGGTCATAGACTGGCAGAAAATACCTTGGAGATTTTCTTGCCTTGATAGCAAACACAAGTTATTCTTTGTTAAAAACTGTGCAGCAGCATTTTTATTATAGTTATGTAAAACTGTTTATTGGTTTATCTGAGAGACACAGATACAATTAATTCTTTTGTAAAATAGTTCATTATTAGATTAATTCTATCATTTTATCTAATGTTTGTGACTGGATTAGATTTGCTGAGTTCTTATAACGATCTGTCTTTCCCTATTATAATTTTTCATCTTACCATACAAATAGTAGCACATTAATCAACAAAACTCCAGTTACTTCAATAGGAGCCATTTCATGGTTCAGTGAGTTAAATTACAACTTGAAATATTTCCCAGTCAAGAAAATTTACTGAAGTTACTTAGTCACTACCCTGTATCTCTTGTCTTCATTTATGAAATAAACAAAATTGTGAAAGTTTTTATTTTCTAAATGTGGAGAAAAGGCTTCATATTTAACAGCATATTTATATGGCCCTTTCTGCCTAGATAATATTATGAATTTCTGATGGAACAATCATTTTTGGTACCATGGAACATTCTTTTAATGTCAACTTAATAATAGAAAAATAGGATTTCTTTCATTTTATAAAAAGGCTGTATTTCAAAGGCCCTTCTTTCACATATATTTAATAGGAATATTACAAATAGTTTTTATTTCTTTGTTTTCTGAGTTCATCTGGGCACAATCTTACCCAAGCCTGCAAAATTCTAATAGGTATATTATGGAAGACATGGAAATAGTAAAAAAAATAAAATAAAATACTTATGATGATTGACTTACATATTTTTTAAAATATTCCCTGAAAGTTAAAATGAGTAGCTTTCTACCAGGATGTTAAAATTTCGTACAATGCTTTTATTGAACTTGTATTCAGGAAAGAGTTCATCATTAGAGACAGCATATTCCAGAAATCTGAAATGGAGGTTATAACAATTTTCTGGGCACAGGGTTGGTACAGTTACTATTCCGCAGAGTTATTTTCAGGAATGGGACAAATATTTCTATATACTGCCCAGTTTCTAATGTTACAATAAATTCCCCAGTGGAAATTAGAATATACTTAGGATAGGTTATTTCAAGTTTGCCTTCTGAAAATATTACACTATATGAGCCTAAAAATTAAAATTGATTGTTTTAGAATAGAAACAAAGTGATAGGCAAAAAGGAACGGCTTAAATCTACACGGATCCACATTCTATTTCTTTTTCTGAATAAGGGCAGCTCATTACTTACTGAGTCAACCTAATGTAGAAGACATAAAGGAAAATAATGTTAATTCCTATGTAAAAGAAATGAAGCAAGCATCGTGTCCAATTTCATTATGGTTGTACGGAGATACATAATTCTTTTAGTCCTTGAATTAAAATTTTGATGATAAAATCGAGTGTGGGTCATATAAACTTCATTTGAAAGAGTAAAAAGTATTTTTATATTTGTTCTAACCTTGGATGCAAACATGGTACTGCTTATTGCCTCAGTATATTAGCAAATGGTGCAGAGATGCCATGTGTGTCTGACAACCCTTCATCTTGGCAGTGGGGCTTTGGTGAACAGCTGAACATTAAGCACCGCTGACACACCCCCAATCTGTCTAGTATGCAGACACAGCTGGAACACGGGCACTAGGGTGGTGCTAAACGTTGTTTTGCTCAAAACCTTGAGTACTTTTAAAACGGCAATTAATAGAATCAAATGAAATTGAAAATTCAACTTTTCTTCTTCATCCTCTATGACCTAGACCATTTCTCATGATAACTAACGTCTGTACACTGCTCACAAGTTGAACAATTTATATGAATTTGCCTAGTTCCAATGAATTGTTATTAGGCTACTTGAGTGCATTCATATTTTTCAGATAAAATTCAACCAGCAATTCTGCTTACTAACATTCAGGCTCATTTCAAGATAAAAATGAACAGTCTTAGATAAGGAATCATTGAAAATACGCAGATATTGGTTGAGTGACCAATTGGCAAGAATACTGGTTTGGTGTTTGTGACTTTAAAGTTGATATTTAAATCTGCTTTCATGATTTCTCCCAGCAGCTAGATGATTTAAGAGTAACCATTCTTCTTATCCATTCCTTCACTGTGGATATTTTAGTAGGCTCTCCTTTTTCAAAATAGTGGAATTAATCTTAATATTGCATTTTAGTTTTTGAAATGACTATTGCTTCCTGAAGCTATTTTCACAATGGTGCCATAGGCATAACATTTTTCTTTTAAGAAATTAGTTGAAATTGCAGATATTGGTTAACCTGATAATTAGCTTCATTATGAGCATCATGCCTGATCTTTGTGATATTAACCAGTTTCTATTAAAATTTTCTATTTCTTTTTTAACCTTTTATCATCTCTTCTTGGATACGTGTATCACACCCTGCTAATTTAAGGGTTATTTTAAAACCCTACATTTTGATTCCTACATTTTATATTCCTGTATTCTCATCACAGAAAGTATGATAAATTAATATTTTGCATTGTTCAGGAGAAATTTTGTTATGCTGTTAAACAAAGACCTGTCATTTTTATGGAAACAACGGTACTCAAGGCATAAGTCATGTTTTTGACATATTCAGAATCTCTGAGCTTTTGAGTTAAGCTGTGCTGGCAAATTTCATTTTGTGACACCTATTCAATTTGTAATGAAATTATCTTAGTGATCCTAAGTGCTTTTTTTTTTTTTTTAAGATTTTATTTATTTATTTGACAGAGAGAAACCACAAGTAGGCAGAGAGGCAGGCAGAGAGGGAGGGAAGCAGGCTCCCCCCTGAGCAGAGAGCCTGATGTGGGGCTCGATCCCAGAACCCTGAGATCATGACCTGAGCCAAATGCAGAAGCCTAATCCATTGAGCCACCCAGGTGCCCCCTAAGTGGTTTTTATTGAGATACTTTTAAGGTAATCCTACCTGCCCCTATTCTACATCTCTCCAACTTCTCAAAATGAGTCAGAAAAATAACAGAAATCAAATTTCCTCCCCCGCTTTTATTTTTTGACCTAGCTTGTATTTTCCACCTTTATGTTATTTCCTCAAATAGTGAGTGCTACACTTATCTTCATTTTCTCATATTCTTATTTCTTGCTGGACTGATCAACCTCTCAACCAGTAAGTGAGTGAGTGGAGTCACAGTTTCATTTTGGCTCAAAGTAAGCATACATTCAATTATAAATACAGGATGAAATCCAGATATCTAAAAAATAGAGACACATCATTTTTTAAACCGCCTGAGTTGAGCATTATAATTTTGCTCTGTTTTATTCATTAGTAATTTTTGATTTTCTGTTTCTATCAAGGGAAAAAAAAAAAAGCAGCCATTTTTTTGATATCGAGCAACCCCTAACACTGACTAGGATGGTTTATGGTAAAGGTTTTCTCTGTAGAAATCAGATCAGTGAAATCATTAACAAAGGAAAACACACATCAAATTTTAAAAACTGAGAAATTTTCAAAGTGCTCACGGCAATCCTACCAAATATGTAGAATTAACTTCTACAGTCATTGTTTAGATAAAATAGACTCAGAGAAGTTGGACACAAAGTTGGACAGAAGTGAGTGGCCATCAGAACCAAAATGTCATGGCTTGCTTTCTGAACTTGGAATCTAAACAACTTTGTAGCTTACATGAGACACTGCCTGGCATTTCAGTGTATTTTGCCTTGCACATAGAAAAGCTTTTTATCTGGTCACCCAGGAAATTCACTAAGTTATGCCAAAGTCACTGGATAATGTAATCTTTTCTGTAGGAGTAAATGGGCCAAATAGGTTGTTTACTGTAGTAGAAAATACGCCATCAGTAGACAAAGGCCTTGTGTGAGGAATTTCTCCTTCCAGAGACTCATTATGAAGAACAAAATCTCAAGGAGAACATGGATGAATAGAGGTAAAGAGATGGAATAATCTAACCTACTTCGTGGTACGCATTCTCTTTAATCAGTTGATGGCCAAAGTTTGGTGTTTGAAGTTCAAATGAGTCTTTTCAAAGATACACTAAAAATGATATTTAGGAAAAAAACTGAGTACATTTCCAAAACTTAAAATTCTTATGATGAATGAAGATATAAGATAATTAAGAATAAACATTTAACAAAAATAAAATATAGAATAGCTTTTATTATTTTAAGATTGGCGTATAATCAATTTATTAACTAATAACTATACTATATTACTTGAAGTTTTCCTTCCTTAAGATTTTCCCATGTCAGGAATAATATTTTGTAGCTTATAATCTTTTAATGATATATCTTAAAAATTGAAAGTACATCAATATGTAAAAAGGGTAGTTATAGTCACAAAGGCATGAAAATTAAAGATTAAATTTCTAATTAACATCAAAGGTGGATTTGAAAGAAGATATAGTAAAACTTTGATTAACATAGCCATGGTTTCAATTAATCAAAATTTTCCTTAATTTTAAAATGAGAGTCATGCTATAAAAAAGTGATCATACGTTAAAGATCTGGTAAAAAATAATTTAAACTCAATTCTGGAGTAACTATATTGCTGTACAATCGTCTATATCATATAATGTCTGAGGGTAAACGATACAGAGATCATAATCCTATAGTTCTGTAAGCTCCTTACTGCACTGAGGGTCTAAGCTATATTCAACTTGTTAGAATGTCTACAATCCAGTCAATGATTAATGCTCAGTTCACTGGCAGACAGTGATGCCTACTTCACCTTTGTTAATTCTGATTAACTAAACTCAGAGAAGAGCACTATCTCTGCATAAGTGTTCTTAGAGTAACAGGCAAAATAAAGCCTATGATTACTGGAATGCTAAATTAATGCAAAATTATCTAGACACATGTCATCAATTACACATTCAAATGTTAAAGAAACATTTTAAATCTTAATGATATTCTCATGTAGAGACAGGTCATTCTTTCACCTTTGTTAAATCTACTTACACAAAAGACCTGATTTCTACTTGAGTAATATGGAGGCCATGAGATAGTTGATTTATTGATTTACTCAAAAAGCCAGGAAAATGATACTGATTGGGGACAATGTGCATACCCCAATTTTATAGAAACAAAATATTCATGATTGTTTCAAGGATCAGACATATGCCAAGAGATAGAGAGAGCTGAAGACTTCTATCTAAACGCCATGAAACAACCAGGGATTCCAATGGTATAAGTCTTTATAGAGTGAATGACTAGTGATTCAAGTTAAGGGAACTCTTAATTCACCATATTCCTGAACTTTCCACTCTCTCCAAGTATTCCATTGGGATGCCCTACCCCATGATATTTCTGACCCCCAAAAGATAGAAATCCCCACTCTACAAACACATGGCATGAATATTCACACCACATACTTATGAGAGATGGGCCTCTTGTGAAATATCATTTTTCTCTCATTCTCCCTCCTCACTTATTTCAACATGTTGAAATGCATGAGAGAGTTGAAGAGTCACATTGTATTTTTAGCTCTTTTCTCTGCAAATACTGTATTTGGAGATTTGTCTTATTCATACTTTAGTACATCTATAATACCAGCTCCTTGGTGAAACAAGGGAAGTTTTATCCTAAAGTCCTGCTACACAAATTTATTGCATTATCAGTGATATTTATTTATTTGACTTTATTATTAAGCACTCCTTACATGCTAATTTCAGAGAATGGAATCGTGAACAAAATAAAGGTAATCCCTAACTTCACATAACTTACAGTTTAGTATAGAGCTAGTACTCACATGGCACCCATGAGACCATAACCCACTCGCAAAAGGCTAGACAGCAGAGCTGACAGATATACCAGCTCAGCACAATTTTCTTTCTTTCTTTAAAAAAAAAAATGTATTTCTTTGAGAGAGAGAGGTATGAGCAGGAAGGAGGGAGGAGCGGGAAAAGCAGACTCTCTGGTAAGCAGAAAGACTGACATTGCTTGATCCCAGCACCCTGGGATCATGACCTGAGCCAAAGACAGACACTTAACTGACTGAGCCACCCAGGCACCCTTAGTGCAGTTCTCTAAGGAGTCACTATCAATTCATCAAAACTCTTACCAGATATGAAATATTCTTTTTTTATTGTCATTTGTTACTAGCTGACTATAAACTGAGGTAGCAGGGAACAAGTGTTGTACATCAGATGCCACAGAACACAAAACATCATTTGATCACTAAATACTTCTTTATTTGTATGATAAGTATTTCTTGAATTAAATAAATGTTGAAGATCAAGGATTTTTATTTTAAATTAATATCAGACATGTACTAAGTACCTAAAATATTACAGAAAAGGATGAGCTTATATAGTTTCCTAAGTAAATTTGGAGAAGTTGATGAGGGGACTGCTGTGATAAATGTATATGAATTATAAATGCATTCATATATTTCTTTTATTAAGCATCTACACTGCACCTAGCACTGCTTTAGGCTTAAAGGGATCATCAATGAACAAAAGACAAGATCCTGCCTTTGTGAAGCTTGCCTCTTGGTGGGGAGATAGTGTTTAATAAACACAATTTAAAAAGCAAAATACATAGCACACAAGAAACTGGTACAAGCAGGAAAAGGAGTCTCTGGATTAGGGAAGAAATAAGGGGTCAGTGTATGCGTCGTGGGTGGTCACTAGGGCCATCCATTACAAAGATGAAATTTAAGCAGAGCTGAAGGAATTGAGAAGGTTTCCAAATAATAGAAGGAGGTAGTAGTGAAGGAAAAGTGTTAAAAAAAAAATGATCGATTAATATTTATTGAGTGGCAGGTAGCAACAGGAGAGGCAGGAAATAGAGAAGAGCAAGATTATGCTCTAAATTACACCTGCCCCTTTGCAAGTTGTTGATGTAATTATAGAAGGAGGAACTGAAGATAGAGAAGAAAAGGGAGGTAAGGTACATGGCAGAACAGAAAATATATCGTAAGAAAAAGTAATCAGAAACAAAATACATCAGGGCCACGTGTCTATGTGTTTAAATAAGGGAGGTAAGAAGTGAACATTTTAATGAGCTTTGAAATAATCTTTCATGATGTAATCAGAGAAGGAGTTCAAGGCTATAAAAGAAAGGAGATTGGAAAGTCACCTCCCCCTGGGCTCGGCCATAGAAATTATGTCTAATAACGTTTGTATGTTCTCAGCACCGTCTCTATAGACGAGCATCTATTCACTTCTATGCTGTTTCACTTTCTTTATTTTAGATTAATGATCTGTTTTGAAATTCAATCTAACCCCTCCACTTCTGCACTAGATTGCGTTTCCTATTCTCTCCTTCATCATTTTTACTTTCTCCATTACTTCTTCCTAATCAACATGCAAAATTACTCTTTTCCCCTCTTTAAAAATAAACAAAAACAGGGGTGCCTGGGTGGCTCAGTGGGTTAAAGCCTCTGCCTTTGGCTCTGGCTGTGGTCTCGGGGTCCTGGCATTGAGCCCCACATCGGGCTCTCCGCTCAGCAGGGTGTCTGCTTCTCCCTCTCTCTCTCTGCCTGCCTCTCTGCCTGCTTGTGATCTCTGTCTGTCATATAAATAAATAAACTTCAAAAAAACAAAAGACAGACCTCTCTGAACTCCTCGCATTCTGCGTAAAACTGCTTCGATCTTTGGGCCTGCTCTCCCACTGAAACTGTTCGAAAGTCATCCCTGACAGATGCTAATTCCAGGTTCCTGATTGCATTCTATCTGCAACTTTTGATACAGGCGTTGTCCCCATTGTTTTGAATGCCCATGATCTTTTAGGTTACCAGGAAGTACACGTTTCAGATTTCCTCTCCCTTCCATGGATGTCTTCTCTTCTAGTTGCCCTTGAATCTCTAACCTCTAACTACTAAAGTGCTTTTAATGTTCAATCTTTGGACCATATTCCAGGTTCGGTTCTCTAAGAAAAAAACACTGAGATCGAGTGTGGCCTACAGAGCACGTACTAGGGAAGAACATCAGTGCCCGAGAGAGGCAGGAGGACTGGGCAGTGGGAGAAGTGAGCTAAGGTGCAGACGCGTGGTTGCCTCAGTGGACTCCACTGGGAGCAGAGTCAGAACTGCCCTGACCTGGGCTGAGATCGTCTAGGCTTTATAGCTTCGTCTCCTACAGTCATTGGATGACGATGGCCCAGCAAGAGCATCTAAAGCAAACCCTTAAGGAGTTCTCAGAGGGAGGCGATGTGCTAATAGTGCTCCCCGCCTCTGGAGGGGAATCTGAGCAGCGCATTTCCGCGGCCACCGCAGACCTCTTCTCCTTCACCCACACGAAGTCTCTTTTTGTCTCATGTATTCTTATGGCTTCATTCCAAAAATACATGAAGTATTTCATTTGCATGGCCAATCCCAAAATGATACAACACCTCAAACAAAATATATCCAGAACGAAACTGATCCACCCACCCCAATATGTTCCTCTCTCAGTCTTCCCAGCGTCAGTGAACAGCAACTGTATTATTCCAGTAGCTTAGGTTGAAAAACACAGATTTTTCTCTTCTTTTCTTTCTCCCATGAAGCTATTCTTTTTTTTTTTTTTTTAAGATTTTATTTATTTATTTGACAGAGAGAGATCACAAGTAGGCAGAGAGGCAGGTAGAGAGAGAGAGAGGAGGAAGCAGGCTCCCTGCTGAGCAGAGAGCCCAATGCGGGGCTGGATCCCAGGACCCTGGGATCATGACCTGAGCCAAAGGCAGCAGCGTAACCCACTGAACCACCCAGCCGCCCTCCCATGGAGCTATTCTTAAATCCTCCTCTTCTGCAATCCATGTCAATCTACACACAAATTCTACTGGTTTACTTTCACATACAAGTAGAATTTACCACTTTGTTCTGCAGAGTAAAGCAGCAGGGGCTATGGGAGGCAGGCTTTTTAGCAACAAGAGAAGAGGGTGGCCCCTGATTCCCATAGATGATTGGCTTGTTGGAGCAGTTTTGTGGCTTGTCAAGAAAGTGAAACTCATTAAGTTAAGGTGAGGCACAGCTGGTCTGGAGGCCGACAGATGTCCAGCTAACACATAAAACCTAGATCTTACAATACACAACTCCACACCAACTCGTCTGAGGCAAGCCACCATGACAAAATAAAAGCCAAAGTCTGTGCATAGTTTCGAAGGCCTAACATGTCCTGAGCCCCATTATCTCCCTGACTTTATTTCCTGATACTCTTTTACTAACATGCTCTACTCTACACAATGACCTCCTTTCTGCTTCTTGAGCACATCAAGAATATTACCGTGTCAGGAACTCTGCTCTTGCTTTTCATTCTGCCTTGAACACTTTACTCTCCTTCAAATTTGCTCCTTCATTCACTTCTTTTGAATCTCTGCTCAAATGCCTTCTTTTAAAAGAGGGTTCCCCAAACCTGCCTATTTTAAATCCTATAGACTCTTCTTCAGCACATTGTCTAATTCACTGCTTTCATTCTCATAGAGTTATCACCATCAAAAAATCACATAATTTACTGAGTTATTCTACCATGTGTTCATCTCTCTCCATTAACATGGGGGTTACACGGTAAAAGGTCATTTGTCTATTAGTTCATTCCCATTAACAGTGTCACCTGAAACAAAGGTTTGGTATATTCGGGCATGTAATAAGTCATTTGTTAAATAAAACAAATCAATAAACCTACCATTATTTTACTGTGTAACTGCAATTAGGTAATATGAAATTCTAAAAATCTTTTTTTTTTTTCAAATGTTGAGCATGATTTTTCCTTATAAAAACAATAAACACTAATTTTTCCCCCCCAGGCCAGGGATTGCATAGGGTAAAGCTTTGCAAAAGTGACCCAGAGGTCTGGGAAACACAGGCTGCAAGTTCAAGGATCACATGTTCCTTTGGGATAAACTTCAGCATGAGAGACAGAATATATGAAGGAGGCTTCATATCATGTTCTTGCCTTTCAAGGTAGTCATTCATACAGCTTCATCAGAGACCCGTCACGTGGCCAATTCTGTTTTATGGTGAAGCTGTAACCAGTTCTGGCAAGACCCATCTTATTTTTGCTCTTCCTTCATCTCTGCCTCATATCCCTTTCCCCTCACCATTGTTTGGAATTACATCTTTCAAGAAAGTGTAGGCATATGAATAATTACTCAGGCTTAATTTCTCTAGGGAAAAAAGGCTAAATAAAATACTTTTCTACCCCAGAACAAAATTACTTTAAGAAGAAACAGAGATGGCTATAACTTAAAAGGAGCCTACAATCTGGTTAGTAATGCAGAAGAGACCAAAATGTTAAATTACAGAATAAAGAATTAGAGAGTAAATCCATATGGAAAAGTGTGGGTGATACAGTTAACAAGAATGATAAGATCTGAGAGAAGCAGTGGGATTGTTACAGGTTAAATTTATCAGAGAGTATTGACCTTAAAGGATTTAAGAACATGACTTAGAAGAGTATAAATTTCCACGTATTCTAACCTGGAGAAATACTCGGATTAGGAAATGTTATGAAAGTGTACATGCATGGAAGAAAGGGAGAGGGAGAAGATGAAGAGGGGAATTTGTTCCAGATAGTAACACCAAGCAACTAAAATGGGCAAAGTATAGAAAGAATGCAAAGGAACTTACTGAGGACAAATGATACACACACACACACACACACACACACACACACACACACAAGATAATCAAGTATCCAGCTTTGTACGTATAAAAGGAGACAGATGATTTCCCTTCTCAATGAGATGAGTAGATATTATGTTATAAGACTTTCCCAAGAATTTCCCATAATACTCTCTCCTGAGTTCACACTCAATATGTGAGTGCATATACACGTATTTCACCTGAAATAACTGCATTTATTACTTTGAATTAGTCCATTAAAAGGCAACCTACTGAGAAAAAGGTGTTTTAATAGATGAGTGAAATAGGAGGTGCAGGCTGCAACATGGGACATTGCTAATAAAGCAAGCCTAGAAGAAAGGATAAAATAAAGCTCGCTGTACAGCCACAAAAGCCAATAATAGCGTAGAGACCTGAAGAGCAACCGTGCCGTGAGTGGTTGAAGGACACCAAGAAGAAGGCTGAAGGATGCCAGAGACTCCATCTGTCTTACACTGTTACCCAGGAACAACCCTGACACAGAACACATGTAATTAAAAAAAAAAAAAAACAAAAACCTAGGAGTGAAAATGGGCTGCAGGTGATAACAAGACATATACGTAGTAGTAGCCTTCAGTGTATTCAGTGTAATTCATATGCTTTTCCTGTCTTGCCATAGATTGGCAACTTGGCAACAGCCTGCTCTGGACAGTACAATCCATGGAGCTAGAGAAGCCTTGCTTGCTTTGTGCTCCACGGTCTACCATAACAGGGAGCACCACCCGTCACACAGGATTCCAGTGGTGCTTATTGAATCAATGGATTGACCAAAGTTCTCTGTAATTTAGAGTTCCAGCAATTTTTTATGCCCCCCTTAAACCAAAAGAAATAGGTGACGGTTTTATTTATTGAATAGTTAGATCCAAACATAGTAATATGTGTTTATGCCCCAATGACATGGTACGTGTTTGTTGCTCCATAACCTCTCAAACCCTCGGTCCCTATGCCACATTGACTGTTGTCCCATACCTGCTTTTCATCACATCTGCTTAAAAATCAGCTTCATAAAGATGGAACATCATCCAAAAGAAGTTAGCCATTGAATGCTGAAACTACTTGAAGTTAGTGGTTTTCTTGATGTTTGAAAAACACTGCTAAGTTGACCAGAAAGTTTTAAATATCTCTCAGTGCTCCTGGAAAATGTATGGTACTCTGTTGGGGAACATCAGACTTAATTTTTAAAAAGTGAAGAAAGTATTTATTAAATTTAAATTTCACAGTATTTCACAGATTGGTTGTTAGCATTAAGTGTGTACATATATAAAGTTCATCATTTTAAAAAATAAGCTACTGCTTACATCTTCACATTTGCTTTTGGTGTCAAATCTACATACTGTAAATTATTTCTGTTACCAAACAGGAAAAGACTACTCATTTTTAACAATTTGACAAAGCACAGATCCTCCACATTGAATCAATGGATTGACCAAAGTGTAATATATTAGTGTACATGAACAGATATATTACTCTTAACTGATAAACTTTAGGAAGATGTTCTATGTAGTATATACAGCGATTGAGTAATTCAACCCCTTGATCTTTAAAATATCTTCATCAGTATTGTGCAGGAGGTTCTATGTAAAAAACAAAACAAAACAAAAAACAGACCAAAAAAAAAAACAAAAAACCCTCAAAATAAATCTCTGCTGATGCCATCCATATTCCTCTTCAACTATTGTCCTGTGTGCTCCTCTTTTGGCCAAATCTTTAGAAAAGTATTAGGGGGTAGAAACTTAATCCACAACAGATGTATACAGAATATGTATTGATCACAGTTCCCCAGAGAAAAAGAATCAAAAGAACACACACACACACACACACATAGAAGAAATTATTATACAAAGCCCAAAACAAAACCTGGAGCTCGCATTTGTATAAGTACACGGGAATAGATACTTCAACACATAAGAACTCTGTGACCTTATAATTTATTTTGTATCTTGCAGCCTAATTTTCCTCATCAGTAAAATAGTAGTAAGTCTCTGAAAAGAGCTAGAGCCAGTAAGTGTTCTCTAGGTTCCTTCTATATCATTTTGAGTTCGAAATGGGTTTCTACATTTCTTGCAAATCCCCAAAGTATAAAACCTAGTGTCACTATGAAAAATTGTTCATCTTGAAATTGCCATTCTTCTATTGTCATACTTCAAATCATTTCTTTTTTCTTTTCACCTACTATTCATTCTTCTTACTGCTTTTTCCACATTCTTACCACCTTCATGTGCATTTATCCACCTCATGTGTTACATTCTTTTATGCACCTAGATTTGCTTTGGCCAAAATCTGTACACGTTTTAAAATTAATGAATTAATAAGTGTTTTTATTTCTATATGTAGAAATCATGATTGCTGTGCTTTCACAAGATATGAGAACACGAGAGTTGCTAGTGTTTCTACTTATCAAAGAACATAGGTTTGCTTTAAAAAACTGAGCTATATTGAACTCTTTCGATTCAAATTATTTTATTAATTTCATTATTTTATTTAAATATTACATACAAGATAGGGAATGGATTTTATGTTATTGTTTTCAGTACCAGAATCCAAGTCAACTACCTAGAATCCTGACTGTTCTCAGAGGAGCTGTGGCCAACCAAACAGTGACAATATTAGGAAAATGTTTTTAGGAACATCACAAACACATTTACAGTTCAGCATGGAGTTTTTACTGCCTATGCTTCTTATGTAATCATGGAAACAATTTTCCAAAGACCATATTTCCAAATAATGACTAGCTGATTTTCTGCCATTATTCAGACAAAACTCAGAAATACTAAGAATAGCATAGAAGAAAAAATAAGTTTGAGAGAAAGAGGTAGTAAAAGCATAAAAGCAAGTCTTTATATATAATGATCACCTAGTTTCTTGTAAACAAATTCTTAGTTATTTTTATTGTTGGTTATACAACATTGAAAACAATGGGCATGGCCATTTAATTCTACTCAACTACTAGTAACTCTCATTCTTCCTCTTGCCTGGTATCCTCTAATGTTGACTAAATTGTAAAATCAAGTTTAAAATTCATGTGCATATGTGAAGAAGCCCAAGCCCAAGGAAGAATCTAGCCCCCATTAGGTATTTTTCAGTATTTCTAGAAGTTTTCAAGAGGCATTACATCAACACACAAGCCTGTCTATCAGCTACAGCCGTCCCAAGCCTCTCAGGTCTCACTCTTCTCCCTTGGCGCTACTTGCAGACATCCAACGTGTGCAGCTACTGGCGAATTCACACTGTAGCCAAATTCACAATTTCACTGTATTGGTATTCATTACATTGTAGAAGAGGTCTCTTTTAGCAGAATAAAATAAATCATTTATCTATTTCCTATCATTCTAAACACGCTTTTGTGAAGAAGCCATGAGACAATTGGTTTCCCATAGTATGATACACACTTGGGTACCTTAAACGACTTCTGGTTGTTCGAGGTTTTATTATTGATCTATTTTTTTTTCTTTTGCCACATTTTTATCATTTTACATCATTTTCTAAGACCACATTACTTCCCTGGGCATTAGCTATCCACTACTTCCCATGCATCATTTTAAATCTGGATATATCTCCCAAATACATGTTTCATTACTCTGATTTGAGCCTTCACTTCCATTTATGCCTGGGCATGCATAATATCTCATAAAGGTGAATTTCAGTATCATGGTCTACAACATCAGCATGACCTCCTACATTAGAAGTACTGTTTCAGTCTAGACCTCATATCATGCATTAAGAATTAGAGGAAGATTTTGTTTGTTTCATTTGTTGTACTTCATTTTGTTTTAATACAATCTTGTACTGATTCACATTAAGTGGTATCAGTGGTTGATGCTTTGGAATTGGGTATACTTCTGAATGCTGACATATATGCTACAGTTAAGATGAGATCAAGAATTTTTCAGAAGCTCTTACAAAATAAGGGGAAGTCTAAAAAAATCACTTTTCTTAATTTAAAGATTAAGAAAATAGAATTAATTTTCAGATGTCTACTTTAGCTTTTCACAGTAAGCTGTGCGTTCAGCTTGTCTTATCTTCCTTGGACCAGTGAACTAGCTGTGCGTGTCTTTCTCACAGCAATGGGAGAAGCACAGCCAACTATATAAGCATATTTCTAGTTCACTATTCCAAGGCTTAAGGAATGGAGAATTTTATACTTTCCTAAGGAAAGTGAGGAGGTTGTAAATCGAACTTTTTTAAAAAATAATAATCTAATCAAGAGGAGGTGCTATTACATATTCCAGTCGAGCAAGGATTGTTCTTGGGGCAGGTGAAAGGGGCACAGATGAAGAGAATTGTAAGAGGAAGGATATTTAGAAAGCAATATACATAGCATGTACGGATAGGCTCTGATGAGCCAAGGAAAGAGGAAATATCGAGCATTAGACCCACAAGCCTGAATTTATTTACTTGATGCCCTCTATGGACATCCACAGAGACAGTGAACAGAAGAGAAGAAGGCGGTTTTATGGGTGCGAGTAGGGGTTATAAATAATCCTCATCATTTCTCGTGCTGTGAGTATCACCATTATTATTGATGACATTACTGGTTTGGGAAATGGATGACAGGATGCTGCCTTCAGTGCTATTCTTCCCAAGCTCGGACACAGGTCTGTCTAAGGGCACTGAAATCACTCAGCTCTGTCCAGACCTATCAGCATGGTCTGTCCTCCACGGAACAGTTCCCATCACTTCACCAGCCAGCCGTCCCTCCCGACTCCATACTGCCATGGACACCACGCAGTGAAAATTACTGCTGCACCTGCTCACTGCTCTTTGCAAAAACTGCTTTAGGTTCCACCCCTACTTTCTATTTTAAACTTACGTGTGTGAGTATTATGTATATATAAACGTGTGGTGGGGGGGGTGAGTAAATTTTTCCAGTTTCTATCCTATGGACTTTATGTTTTTCACTCGTATTCTCTAATTAACCACTTTCAGACTAGCAGATTGGTTTAATCTGAATTCTAGATTTAATTATTAGAAATATGTTAGTCCTAGTATTTCACTCTGGTTCATCAGTAGCAGGCCTAAAGCAGGTACATGCACTCTTTCGCTCCAGACCCAGGTTTTCCAAATCCTACCCCACGCTGACCTCAGCACCTTGGGCCCATACACATACAGAAGACAGGATGGAAACAATTGTGTATTGGTAATTTTGGTAAAATATAGAATATTCATACTATAATAGTTGTGACAATATGTTCTGCCTAGAAATCCAAATGGAATCTAAAAAATGAGGCTATTTCCACTTAAAGCATTTTTACTACTGAAGTAGTTAAATTACATTCAGATCTGTTAATGACTAAGCTCAGTACCAGCGTTAAGTGAATCTAGATCACACACACACACACACGTGTGATTCCTGGTAAATTATTTAGTGTTTTCAGCACAGCTGCACAATGTGAGCATTTATTAATTGCCTGTAAAATCAGCAAAATATGTTCAAGAAGTGTCAGCTTGCCATATATTGTACATAATCACACATTTGAGCCATACAGTTGTTTATGTCATTTTATAATCGTGCTAATAATTACCAGACAACTAAATTATGCAGCAAACCATAAATGTTACATTTAATTACTTTATCATTTTTGTATGTTGCCATGCAGATTAAATTGCTAACTCAATCCATAAATTCAGTTCTTTTCTAATTTCCGCCTTTATCAATATGAATGTGGAATGAATTAATGAAACTAGGAAGCATGTGCAAACAAGTTAGTATTTTCTTGGTATGTTTTCTAGTCACACAGCTTCTATATGATGCTGTGAAAATTTATAAGGTTCTCTCTAATATCTTCAAAGCATTCCTGAGCTCTGAAAATTAAAGGGAGAGGAATAAAATAAATCTTTCATAAGATACAATTTCCACCTTCTGTCAGGAACTAACTGATTAGAAAACTCTTTATAGGTTAAACCAACCATCACATTTTTATGGTTCTGTGTATTTCCAAATGTAAAGAATAAAGCTTTCTCTCAATACACTATCCCCATGCAGTAAACACACGGTCCACAACCACAGTCTGTGCAACAATTTATCATATACCTAGTTTTGTTTTGCTGCGGTATCTTTTTTTATAGGCTTGCAAATTTCCCCAAGAATATCCCTGCATCTAAAAGCATTTATAACTTAAAACTATCTTGTAATAAACACTAAATGTGTGCCAAACCTTCCCATAAAGCACCCAGCGTCCATCTTACAACATTTTGAGTATAAGAAACTTGGGTCATTAAAATGAGTTACTCTTCTTGTAGGTAACAGGTATTCAAAGTATCCAAACATGCCCTCAGGGCCTTAAAATCACTTGAAGACTCTAGCTGTACTGAAAAATTTAAAACTATATTACAATTTAATCAAATCTCGAGCCTTTATATGTATACAATTCTAATATGTCAGTGTTGTTTCTGGGTGATAAAAACGACCAAACTTTTGGGGCTTATCTATCTAGCATATATTTGGGGAGACATTCACACTGAAATGTTCTGGTCATTGTTGCATTATTTATAAATAGAGCTTAGGAGACTGGAGATGTGTAAACTTTGGGTTGGGTTAGATATACATAATGATATTCATTAACTCACTTGAATAGATACTGATTTATCCAATTGTTGATACAACATGAATTGTGAAGATACCTGGTAAAATAATAATGCATTTGTTAAAAATTTACAAGTACTTTTACAGATATTTCTCCAAACAAAACTGAATAATCACACAATGCTCCAAAATTTCAACAAATATTGGGGAAAGGTATAAGAAAACACAAAAAAAAACATAGTAGGAGATGGAATACTATTAATGTCATAATGCCAATTCTAAGTGCTGTAAACATTCAAAAGAGGAAAAAAAAGAGAGAGAATATTCAAATTCAAGTTCCTGGGGAGACACTTTTTTTTTTTTTTCTATAAAATTGAGAACTTGATATGATAATAAGTAATTAATTATCAAAACACATGAGCAGACTATACACCAGGAGACAATCTTGCCTGGCTTATTAATAAAGCTTCCCATGAGTTTTACTATTTCTAGTCTGCCCCTTTCCAAGCCAAACTCTTTACAGATTTCAGAAACTTCTTTCTAGAGCACAAATGATATATACTATCACTACAGTACTTAAAATTCTTCTGTTGTCCCAAGTTCTCTCTAGAATTCACTCTAATAACATTAAACGACATACAAGTCAATTCAAAATGACACCCTTGCTGAACTCTTGCTGGGCTCCATTCCCAGCCCAGCATTCACCCCTAACACTCCAGACACAGCAGCCATGTACACTTGTGCTTAGTCCCCAAAGATAATTAGGTTTTACTTAGCTTCTAGATCTTTGTCTACATAATCCCTTCTTAATATGAACAACAACAACAACAACAAGCCTATTTACTCCCCTTTTCCTGGGATAATCTCTAGTCAAGGCTCCTGTCCCTAATTAGTTATCATTCCTTAAGAAAATGTTCCCGAGGGCGCCTGGGTGGCTCAGTGGGTTAAGCCGCTGCCTTCAGCTCAGGTCATGATCTCAGGGTCCTGGGATCGAGTCCCGCATCGGGCTCTCTGCTCAGCAGGGAGCCTGCTTCCTCCTCTCTCTCTCTGCCTGCCTCTCTGCCTACTTGTGATCTCTCTCTGTCAAATAAATAAATAAAATCTTTAAAAAAAAAAAAAAAAAGAAAATGTTCCCGAGTACTTGAAAATTATAATAGGGGACTTCCTTTTGTACCTGTGCTTCACCCAGGATAACAGACCATACAAAATTTTTCTAAATATTATTACTTATTACTCAAAAAATATCAAAATAAAATAAAAATTAATAACACTTCTACTAAGTCAAAGATGCTCAAGTCTAAAATCTGAAATTTAAAAGAAAAAGAGCTGAAAGACATCTTTATATGCATTCTGGTAATGCTGACTATATTTATTATTCATATTTATATCTAACAAATTCCTTCTCAGTCCCAACTTTTCCCCCTTCCAACTTTTTCCTCTCTTCAGATACCATCTTCTTCATTGTTTGCTAAAAAAAACCCAACAAACTGCCAAAGTGTCCCTAGAGGCTTCTCTGAGGATGGTGAGACAGTCCCTCTCAACCAGCCTTGGAACTCTGAAACTGACGTGCTCTCTAGGGGCTGCAGTAAAGATAAATTACTAGTTGTCATTTTTTTTAAAAAATGCCTTTTAGCTCTTCAGACTATAGTCAATGAATAAAGTGACTTAAAATAGTAATAAATTGGGGTTTATCATTAATGCCATCCCTGCAGTGGCATGTCAATATCAAAGGGCATGCTAGCAAAGAAAACCACTAATATTAAACTTCAAGCTGAGATACAGATAGTATTCATGCGTCTTGCCTAACAACTGAGGGAAAAAAGCAAGCATCATGAAAGGAATAGCAAGTGATCAGTGGAAAAATTAAGAAGTGAAAGGGAACATATGGAGATTTGAGAAAAGCCCAATTCTATGTTTAAATTCAGAATTAGTCCAGAAAGTCCTTTTCAAATTTAGTTGACAATTCAGGTGCTTAGATCAGAGTGAAAGGTATCAGTATAAACACAAGCTCACAAATATCTATGTGTTGCCAAGTTGGTTCTTGACAAAAACCGTGATGACTGTTAGTTCAGACAAGTCTAGGATTCCACCACAAAGCTACTTAGCTGAACAACTTGGCAACCTCCTTGGAAAGAAGCTATCCTAGATGAATGAAAATAGGAAGGTTTGAGTGTAATACGGTGACCTTTTATGAATCACTGGAGACTAAGATCCATGGGCATATATCTGATTCTTGAACAAGAAGAGCTGCAAATAGAAATCAAAGGTGTTTCACTTCTCCGTGATGTTCAAGGAATAAGAAAACACTTTGTAGGGTCTAATGTTAAGCAAGTGAAGTGAAAGAGAAGAATCACTCCAAGTGTAGTGAAAGTAGCGCATAAATCTTATGTCTTGAGAGCCCCAGACGACAGAGTGCAAATTTGGTATGCACTTGAAAGGTGTAGCAACTTCTACAGAGGAAGTTAGAGTACTGGAGTTTCTCTTTTGGGAGAAAATAACATTCTCTATGCAGAGAACTAGCATTGTGTATATTGAGCAATTTAGGGAGTTTAATGTATGTGAAAGTGGCTGGTACATAGCAAAGCTCAATAAATACTAACGTTATATTTTTCTCTACCTATACACAGTCCCTTATTAATCTCATTAGTTTTTGTTATAGCTTTAGAGAGCATCTATAACCTGAGGGTTTAGGATAAATTTTGGAAGTGAAATTAACAGGATTTGCCTGGATTGGCCATGGAGGTGGGTAAAGAAAAGAAGGTAAGATGTCTCTAAGTTTGGGGCACCTGGGTGGCTCAGTGGGTTAAAGCCTCTGCCTTCAGCTCAGGTCATGATCCCAGGGTCCTGGGATCGAGCCCCGCATCGGGCTCTCTGCTCAGCGGGGAGCCTGCTTCCCCCTTTCTCTTTCTGCCTGCCTCTCTGCCTACTTGTGATCTCTGTCTGTCAAATAAATTAAAAAATCTTAAAAAAAAAAAAAAGATGTCTCTAAGATTTTTGGCTGAACAAGAAAGAGAAAGGATGGAATAGTCACTTACCGAAGTGGGGGTGGCAGGCGTGGATCTGCAGTTGTTACGGTTGGGAGGTGAGAACATTTCTGATTGGAATATATGGTTTGAGATGTGTATTAAGCAATCAAGTATTGTAAAGTTAAGGCTGAATCCAGAGTTCAAAATAACCATCAAGGCTAAATATAAATTTAGCAGTCATCAAGTATAAGAATTAATAAGATCGGGGCGCCTGGGTGGCTCAGTGGGTTAAGCCGCTGCCTTCGGCTCAGGTCATGATCTCAGGGTCCTGGGATCGAGTCCCACATCGGGCTCTCTGCTCAAGGGGAGCTTGCTTCCTCCTCTCTCTCTCTCTCTGCCTGCCTCTCTGCCTACTTGTGATCTCTCTCTGTCAGATAAATAAATAAAATCTTAAAAAAAAAAAAAAAAAGAATTAATAAGATCACCAAGAAGGGTATGTTGATAGAAAGTGAAAGACGTTCTCGAAGTCTGAGCTCTAGGACAACAAAACTTTAGAGATCTGAGAGATGAGAAGAAATCAGCAAGAATGAACAATGGCATTAAACACACACACACACACGCACACTGTACTAGAAGCAAAGTAGGACTAAGTGAGCAACCTCTGACAAATGCTGCTCATAGCCTGAGATGATTCCTCAGAATCAGTCGTTAATGTTAGCAAGATAAATAGTCACTGGTGACAAGAGTCAGCAAGTCACAGCAAGCCTATACAGTGCCTTTATTCAAATGAGGAAAAAAAAAAAAAAGAAAAGTGCTGCTTCTCCTGGGTGAATACAGACCCCAAGAAAGGGCATGGTTTGGTGAGTAGCACACGAAACAGATTTCATCCTCCACATGCTAGGTACCCTAGAGTGATGAGAACACACAGAACTATAAGCTGCATCTATGTAGACAAGAATCATTTCAGTGATGGGGGGGCATGAAGAAATGATTGGGGTAGGTTGAAGAGAGAATGTAATAAAGTAAACTAGAAACACAACTATGAAGGACTTATTAAAGAGAACTGTGCTGTAAAATGGGAAGAAATAGGGCTGTGGCTGGAGAGGGTAGAGGTATCAAATCAAGATTTTATTTTTAAGATTTTTAACAAATGCTATCCATGACATATCCACACAGCAGATAGGTCATGAATGCTATCCGTGACATGTCCATACAGCAGATCCCTATATAGATCCATACATATCTCTTGTCTCTTGCACTAGAGACATTTCCCTAGCCACTGGATGGCTTTTTATGACAACCGCATCTCCTGCGCGAAGGCTTGTACTCACTGTAGGAGCGCGCAGAGTCAGCTGGGCGGGCTGAGGAAAGCCACCGCAGGGAACATTAACCAAGCACTGTGGATGGGACATGGCAAGTAAATACTCCAGTGTCCTAAAGGCCCAGTGTTCAAAATCAGAGATTTTCTGAAGTTTTTTTGTTTTTGTTTTTGTTTTTTCAGAAAATAATCTCTTATGTTTTATAGTAGAACAAATCAGAGTACAATCTGCAGAATCTGGATTGTAGCTGTTATCACAGAATTTTTTTCTCCATTCCAATATACCTAGAATACCATAAGCAATTTGCTTTCACTTGGCAAGAACAGGGGATGCGTTAAATTTTGCTCCATACCCCACTTCATTTATAAGGATTTGGCTCTTCAGCGTCTCACCGTCCTACTGAATATTTGTATGCAATCACCAACAGAACCTGCAGAGTGGGAGGCAGTAAACACTTTCGGTGCCTTTGAAACACTAACAGACAGAAGATAAACCCCATCCTAACACAGGTATCTCAGTGATGTATCTGTGGACACAGCTGTCTGAGACTGCTGAAAATTTTTCCTCCAAAAAGGAATATCTCTAAATGATACAAAATAACTATACAATTTAATGTATTTAGTTGTACCTTTTAACTAACACAAATATGAACTTTGGGGGTTTTAAAGTGTATTGCTAATAATAATTAACAATGTTTAGTGGCATAAACTAAACATAAATACCATGACACTTTAAAGTCCATGTTTTTATTTTATCCCATAGTAAAACAAATTCCAAAAAATGTCATTTCCTTAAAGCATACACACATAGCCAGGAAAAAATATATACTGAAATATTAATTATATGTCATATTAATGACAAACAAAACTTACTTTTTTTTTCTAAAATACAAGACCCTAAGAGTTTAAAATATTAAAGGTATAACTTTTATGTTATTAAACAAAACTTGGATTTTTCTTGCTAATGCAAACAATGTTTATATAGGGAAGTTAAGCTATTCCAGTTTTTAAATCACCATATTAGACTGATTTTAAATGTAGTTATAAAGAAACATACTATGACATAACAGCATCAAGGAATGGTAAACCACTTCCATACATGAATATTAAATTAAACTTTGCTGAGAAGTATAAACCCTTAATTTTGTTCTCAATATAAATCTTCCTCTTCATTTGTTATATTTAGTGAATATTCATCTGATTCTTCTCTGTTGCCCTGGAGATCGAACTGTTTTTACTTCTACAAAAAATAAAAAATAAAACTGTCCATTGAGTTAGAAATATAAAAATATATTAACAAAATATCTAAAGATTTGTTCTTGATGTTTAATATTCACACATTCTAATTTATTGTTAGTAATTTGCTTCCAATTAGCTGTACTGCCCTTGTCAGAAATACTATTTGATAAAGTTTTGAGTTGTAAGTAATATATGCCAATTATGTAAGTATATACCAGAACTTAGAACTCAGAACAGGTTAAAGGAAAAGGAAATGTAATGGTACTCCTATTATATGGCTTAATATAATATCTATTGGTATATAAATGTAAACTAGTTTTACAAGATATGGCACAAGACTGGATTTTACTACACAACTGTATGGGAAATAGGTGTTAATTATATTTTACTCTCTTCCTCTACCTCATTAGTTTCAAAGAAGAAATAATTTTAACTTGGTCTGAATATTTGAATATTATTCTATTTATCACCTTTATATGTGGGTAAATAATGATGAGCAGATTACTTTTGTTATTGAAAATCTGAAAATGTTGTTCATATATCTTTATTGTTTCAAGTTTTGGGAACTCAATTATTTGTACCTGCAAAATAACTTACACCTCTATTAAAAATTTGTGCCGAGCATGAAAGGTGCTAAAAAAAAAAAAAAAGGTTTTTCATTCATATCTAAAAATATGCTCTATTTATCTTTATCACAAGAAAAAAATGTTAAGATGTAAATGAAGGTATCTTTCTGTTTGGCCAAAATGCATAAGCATCTAAGTCTCAACTTGAAATAAATTTAGGTCGTATTTCAGGAGGCTGTGCTCTTCTATTTGTATCTGCTCAACTGTGGGTAGAGAGAAAACCCTGCCTCAGTAACTGCTTTATATTGTCCCTACTGAAGCTGAAACCCTAGCCTGGGTGTTTATTAGCATTCACATTTTGATTATGAAACCAGGAGGAGTAAAAATATTTCCACCTTCCTCAAGTCCTGGATAATGTAATTCTTCTTAACTAAAAATGTGGGGGTCCTGCAGGGTAGGCACTAAGTAATATTTCATTGTATAAATGCTCCACAGTTCATTCAGTCACCAATTGAAGACAATCATGGTTTTATATGTTTGTATTTTTGTGTGTGTGTGTGGGGGGGGGTTGCTGTATGAATAAAGCTGCTATGAGTATTCACATGCAGGTGTTTATGTGGACATAAAATTTCAGGTCAGCTGGGTAAATACCTAGGCGATAGATTGCTAGATGCTGTGGTACGCTATCAAACTCTCTTCCAAGGTGCCTGTGGTATTTTGCACTCCAACCAACAATGACAGCTTCTAGTGCTCTCCATCCTCACCCAATTGTTACAGTTGGTTTGGGGGATTTTAGATGTATTAATAGGTATGTAGTATTATTTCACTGTTGTTTTCATTTGCAATTACCTAGTTGATAAATAATGAAGAGCAACATTTTCATATACTTATTCACCACCTGTCTGTCTTCTTCGGTGAGGTGTCTATTCAGATCTTTCATCCATTTGTTCATCAGATTTTTTTTTTTTTTTTACTGTTTTGTTTTAAGAGCTCTTTGTATATTTTAGATACAAGATCTTGATTATGCATGTTTTCAAATATTTTTTCTCAATCTGAGTTTGACCTTTCATTCTCTTAACAGGGTTTTACACAGAGCAGAAGTTTTACATTTTAATCAAGTTCAAACTTGGAGATGACAAACTAGCAACCAGAAATCTTAGACTATTTATATTAATGTTACATTACCCTAAGTTACTGAGTAGTTCTAATATGTGTGTTAGGTTTATCATTGATTCCCTTTTGTTTCCTAGTTATATAGTCATACCCTCTGAAACCAGCTTCACCACTTTCTTCACCCTGATTCTTCTCAATCTGTTGTCTGATGGCATTGACTAATGAACCTAATAGTATGTTGAGTAGTGAGGAGATGGGGACAACCTTGTCTTGTCCATGCACGCTTTAATTATTCATTGACAACTCTCCACCCTGTTACATTATCTAGTAGACATCAATCTTTTTTCTTTACACACAAAGTATAGTAACTTATATTATTTCTTAGTATCTTTTTTTTTTAACTATTCCTTCAAATATAGAGAAAAAAATAATTATACTATTTGGCAAATTATGATCACTGTTTTGTGTAAAACATCTCCTCTTGTTCTATTTATTATTTTGAAAATCTTACTCTTTGTTCATCTTCTTACCCCCAAATGCAAATATTGTACTGTATTGAACATGTTTCCTTGTATTTTATATGTCCATTTTAAAAAGAGGCTGGAATGTTTTGTGAGACTATTTTAAATGCACGTAAATTATCTTGTGTTAAGACCACATCCTGTTTCTCACTTTATTCATTAGGCATTGTGTTCCTAAAAGTTATTGGTACTACTGAGCTCATAACTAGCTTGCTGTTTCTAATTTTTTATAGCATACATCCACTATATTTTATTTATATAGTCTCCATTTAGGGACATAAAGATCTCTTTCAACTCCCCCACTTCAGTGTATTTGGCTTTTATGACACCATCTGTGATATGTACAGCCAGGTATGAAATGGATGTACACAGAGTATAAATATAAATAATTTTATAATATATGGAAGTACTGCCCATTAGGATGGCCAAAGCAGTATAAACTCCCACAAATGATTTGTGAGTGGTCCAGTTTTCCAAAATCCTTACTACCACTTGGTGCTATGCAACTTTTTAATTCTTGTTAACCCAATGACTATAAGTAGATACCACCCCTTTTAAACATTTTAATTTCTCTAATTATTTGTGAGTTTAAATATTTATTCATATACTTACTAACCATTTCTGTTTCCCTTTCTATGAATTGCCTTTTTGTATCTTTGCTCATTTTTTTTTCTGTTGGATTTTTTTTGTCCTTTATTTATTGATTTTCAAGTGCTCCTACTGTATTCTACATATCTACTCATTACTGGTTTAATATAATGACTGTGTTCTTTTTCAATTATCTGTTTTCTCTATCCACTGTGCTTTTGTTAAACCCAAATCCTGAATTTTGGTGAGAAATAAACCTATCTATTTTTCACCTTATTGTTGTTGCCTCATGAATCTTAATTAATTCTTGTTCAATACATTTTATTTGCCTTATATCTGTTATATAATGTTAAATCTCACACTGAATTATTTAAGTCTTCTGGAGTTGGGTGGTGTTTTTACAGTAAGGAGGTAAATGAATCAACATATGTTATTTAAATTTCTACTCTCTTCATTGCATCTGACATTTTTTTTTTTTTTTTTGTCTGACTAAAGCAGATCTTTTAAGCCTTTCCTCAGTGAAGCTCATCAAGGTAAGCTTCCCCTAGTCAAGATCTATCTTCTAATATATCAAGGCCTCTGAACTGTCCTTTCATAATTCCTCTCAGTGTTCAGTCATGGGGTATCTCAGATAGATCAACCAATTAATCATTTCGCATTTCTACCACGACTAATGTAAACTAGTTTTTATTCCAGATATATATAAATCTAGTTTCCAAGTTTTCCAATTCTTTTTCATATTTCGTATTTGTTTTCTCTCTCACTCTTCCTCTCTCTCTTTATTTTTTTTAAACTTCTGCCTGACTATGATGGTTAATTCTGTATGTCAACTTGCATGGGTCACCATACTCAGAGATTTGGTCAGATATTTGGTCTAAATGTTTTCTAGATGTTTAAGTGAAGGTATTTTTTTTGGATGGGATTAACATATAAATCAGTAGACTCTGAGTAAAGCAAAAAGCCCTGCATATTGTGGGTGGGCCTCATCCAATCAGTTGAGTCATAAAAAAAAAAAAAAAAAAAAAAAAAAGACTGACTTCCCCTAAAAGGGGGAATTCTCCCAGCCAACTCTCTTTGTATTTGAATTGCAGCTCTTTCTTGGCTCTCCCATATATCAGCCTACCCTGCAGATATGGATTTACCAGCTTTAACAATGTGAGACAATTACTTGAAATAACCATTCTCTCTCTCTCTCTTTATATATAAAGGGAGCCGTGACTTCCTCGCCCCCATATTCCCTGGACAGTAAGTATAGCTCCCGTAATGCCTGTGATGTCTCTGTGACCCAGATTCCCCTCTCCAAAACCCTTCTGGGTTCATCTCCCGCCCAGGCGCTGGCCTTAGTTCCTTCCTTCTCTGCCCTGACCCTTGATATGCTTGTTTAGCTCTAATAAAGTAATAAAGCTTTGTTGTGAAAAAAAATTTTTCCCATTTGGGTGGTTCATTCAGTTAAGTGTCTGCCTTTGGCTCAGGTCATGATCTCAGGGCCCTGGGATCAAGTCCTTTACTGGGATCTCTGCTCAGGGGAGCCTGCTTCTCCCTCTCCCTCTGCCTTTCCTCCTGCTTGTGCTCTGTCTCTCTCTGTGTCAAATAAATAAAATATTTTTTTAAAAGAGAGAAAGATGTATAGATATGTATATATGACTGGTATGTTTATATATAAAAAGAGATATAAAGATATATATATAAAGACATATATATATACATATATATATATTCTATTGGTTCTCTTTCTCTGTAAAACTGGATAATACACTGATTTTCTTAATATTTTTAGTGGGTGTTATATTTGTATTTAATTATTTGATAATCCTAATATATCTAATTTTTTCCCCAGAGGTTCTATTATTATAATTTCATCTAGAATAGATTCATGTTTATATTTGTTGATTTTTTTCAGTTGCATTTCTTCGAATTACATTCCTTCATACATTTTGAAAATGTCTTACTGTTTATTTGAAGTTCTTTGTTATTCTTTCCTTCTCTTTTATTTTCTCTTCCGTTTCTATCCTATTCATTTTGAAATTGCTCCTTCTTGGTCCAAAACAAGATTATATATAATAATTCCAGAACCACAGTGATATTGGAGATATCACAGATAAAACCACCGGGGCAGTAGGTATTGAGATACCAGGACCTTGTCAGCTAGCCTCCTCTAAGGCACGTATGTACTTTTATATGCAGACATTGCCCCCAGGAAATGCTATTGTTTGTTTGTGCCTTCTCCTTCTCATTCATGTTTTTTAGCACTGATCTTATCTCTCGTACCCCACTGCCCCAGAAGTGATGTTACTACTAATTATTCTATAAGATTCAAATAATCATTTACTTTTGTCTGCTTAAAGACGTGCCAGGGAAGACCATGATTGAGACTTTCCCTAAATTCTATCCATTTCTTGCCCACAGTTCACATAAATAATTTACTGCATGTACCATCATAGGACAGGTTTCCCAATTCTTTAGATAAAAGCACTAAAAAAGTTAGAAAATGAAATAAACATCACTAACAGATTTAAAATGGATAAAAAGCAGCTGAACAGTGAATGAGTAAGCTAACAAATATGATTATATTTACAATTTATTTTTAAGAGAGGTTGGTAGAATATAGTAAGTAAGAAAGATCATAATTTGACAGCTAAACAGGTTATGTTTGATCATCTTATGAGTTTAGGGAAGACAGTGCAGAATGTAGGATTTTAAGAGCTTCATGAAAGAGGAAATAAGAGACCTGAGTATGCTAACAAAATAAAAGATTCTTTTTACCACATTATTTCATATATTAGTATTTACCTCTCAGCATTTTGCCTAATGATGTGCTCTTTTTTGCTTAGGTAAGCATTTCTGAAGTTTCAAAGTCTTTAAGATGTTTTGACAAAAGAAAAAAAAATCCCTCTTCTAACTAGAAATTAAGTTTGTTTTTTTTTTTTTCCCATTATTTTTTCCTTGTCTCCAGGAGAAAGACTGAAGAACAAATTTAGTGTTATATTTTTTTATCAGGAAGAAACTTACATACGCTAAAGCGAAACACAGTTGATATAATTCATTACCTTAAAACTTGAATAAATGCTAAAAAAGATAGATTAGGTAGAGGCAAGATGGTAAAGGAATAGCAGACGGAAATGACATCAGATCCCAGGAGATCCGCTAGATAGGAATCAAACCATTCCAAATACCTACACATTTAAGAAGAGATAGAAGAGAAAAAAAAGAAGCAATTCTAGGAACAGAAAATCGACCACTTTCTGAAAGGTAGGATGTGTGGAGACGTCAGTCTGAAGAGATGGGAAGATAGACCCCGGCGGGAGGGGCCGGCTCCCAGCAAGCAGCAGAGCAGTAGAGCACAAAATCAGAACTTTTAGAAGTGTACTGCACTGAGGGACATTGCTCCAGATGCTAAATGGGGTGGGAGGGAGCCTTCGCGGGGACATTGTGGTCTCAAGTCCCACAGGGTCACAGAAAGATAAGGGGTGTCTGAGTGTGGCAGAGCTCCCAGGTATCACAGAGGTGAAGCCGACCACAGAGACAGAGCTGAAGAGTGAGCATTCAGATCTGGGTAACATTAAACCATGATTCAAGGCACAGTTGGATCACTGCTTTTCAAGCAGGGACCCCATAAGTGGCAGATGCAGGGAGACTCACCTTCCTTCTCTAGGAGGAGCAGTGCAGCAGGAATCTGATGGGTTTGGAGACTCCAAACGGGCCTGTGCGCCAGAAATAGAAATGCTCAGTCATGGGCCAGGTGACCTTGGAGAGCGGCTGGAGACCAAGAAAACAGGATTGATTGACTGCTTATCTCTGAGGGTGCACTAAGGAGTGGGGCCCTGAGCTCTCAGCTCCTCCGGCCAGAGATAGGGAGGCCACCATTTTCATTCCCTTCCTCCAAAATGGTACAGAAAGTGTTCAGGGAACAAAAGGTCCAAGAGTGAACCCGAGCAGATACTTATCCCAGTCCCTGGCAAGGGTGGCGCAATTCCACCTTGGGGAAAGACATTTGAATATCACTGCAACAGGTCCCTCCCCCAGAAGATCAGCAAGAACACCTAGAAAAGACCAAGCTCATTGATCAAATAGTGTAACTCCAGAGCTAGGGGAAAGCAATGCATAGGATTCATGGCTTTTCCCACATGATCCTTAATCTTACAGAGTTAATTTTTTTAAATTTTATTTTTATCCTTATTCTATTTTTTAACTTTTCCTCATTCCTCTTTTAACGTTTTTTAACTAGCTTATCTTAAAAATACCTTTCTTAAAAAAAAATCTTTTTAAACCTTCATTGTTATAGTAATATTTTATCCCTTCATTGATTTTATCCCTTTATTGTATTTAACCTTATTTTTTGTATACATATACGTTTTTATTTTATCTAAAAAAAATTGGGATACAATTTCTTCTAATAGATCAAAATATATCCTAATCTAGCACATGACTTTGTTCTACTATCCAGCCTGAGCACATTCTCTATTTTTTTTTCTTTTGCAACTAACTTATCAATTCCTTTTTTAGAATTTTTTAAAATTTTCATCTTGACAGCCATATTCCATCACTTCATAATGTTTACCTTATTTTTGTAATGCATGTTTTTCTTTCTTTAAAACTTTGGGAGGTAGTTTCTTCTAAGAGACCAAAATACACCCAAAATCAAGTGGGTGGCTCTGTTCTATTCACCAGTCTAATATACATATAATTTCTTTTTCTTATTTTTACTTTTTCCCCCTTTTCTTCTCCCCCCCACCCCCGTTTTGGATCTCTTCTGATTTGATTAGGATACATTTTTCTGGAGTCTTTTCCACCATTTTAGTATTTTATTCCCTCATTCATATATTCTTATCTAGATAAAATGACAAGGCAGAAAACCTCACACCCCAAAAAAGAACAAGAAACAGTACCGATGGCTAGGGATCTAATCAATACATACACTGGTAATATGGCAGAACTAGAGTTCAGAACAATGACACTCAAGGTGGTAAGTGGGCTCAAAAAGGCAGGGACAATATTAGAGAATCCCTTTCTGGAGAAATAAAAGAACTAAAATCTAACCAAGTTAAAATCAAAAAGCTATTAATGAGGTGCAATAACAAAATGGAGGTTCTTAATGCTAGGATAAATGAGGCAGAAGAGAGAATTAGGGATATAGAAGACCAAATGATGGAGAATAAAGAAGAAGAGCAAAAGAGAGACAAACAACTATTGGACCACGAGGGGAGAATTCGAAAGATAAGTGATACCATAAGACAAAACAACATTCGAATAATTGGGATTCTAGAAGAAGAAGAAAGAGAGAAAGGGGCAGAAGGTATATTGGAGTGAATTACTGTAGAGAATTCCCCTAACATGGTAAAGGGAACAAGCATCAAAATCCAGGAGGGACAGAGAACCCCTCTCAAAATCAAGAAAAATAGGTCCATACCCATCATGTAATAGTAAAACTTACAAGTTTTAGTGACAAAGAGAAAATCCTGAAGAAGCTCAGGACAAGAAGTCTATAACATACAATGGTAGAAATAGTAGATTGGCAGCAGACTTATCCACAGAGACCTGGCAGCCCAGAAAGAACTGGCATGATATATTCAGAGCACTAAATGAGAAAAATATGCAGCCAAGAAAACTATATCCAGCTAAGTTATCACTGAAAATAAAAAGAGATAAAAAGCTTCCAGGACAGACAAAAATTAAAAGACTTTTCAAACACCAAACCAGCCATACAGTAAATATTGAAAGGGGTCCTCTAAACAAAGACAGAGCCTAAAAGTAGTAGACCAGAAAGGAACAGACACAATATACAGTAACAGTCACCTTACGGCAATACACTGGCACTAAATTCATATCTTTCAATAGTTACCCTGAAAGTATATAAGCAAAATGCCCCAACCAAAAGATAGAGTATCAGAATGGATTTTAAAAAATAAGACACATCGATAAGCTGTCTACAAGAAACTCATTTTAGACCCAAAGGTACTTCCAGATTGAAAGTGAGGGCATGGAAAATAATTTACCTTGCTCATAGACATCAAAATAAAGCTGGGGTGCAATCCTTATATCAAATAAATTAGATGTTTAGCCACAGACTATAATATGAGATGACAAAGGACCCTATATCATACTCAAAGGGAATGTCCAAAAAGAAGATCTAACAATTTTAAATATCTATGCCCCTGGCATGTGAGCAGCCAACTATATAAACAACTTAATAACAAAATCAAAGAAACACACCAATAAAAATACAATAATAGTAGGGGACTTTAACACCCCCGTCACTGAAATGGACAGAGCATCAAAGCAAAAGATCAACAAGGAAATAAAGGCTTTAAATGACACACTGGACCAGACGGACATCACAAATATATTCAGAACGTTCCACCCCAAAGAGGAATACACATTCTTCTCTAGTGCCCATGGAACGTTTTCCAGAATAGATCAATCCAGGGTCACAAATCAGGTCTCAACAAGTACCAGAAGATTGGGATCATTCCCTGCGTATTTGCAGACGACAAACCTCTGAAGCTAGAATTCAGTCACAAGAGGAAAGTTGGAAAGAATTCAAACACATGGAGGCTAGAGAGCATCCTACTAAAAAATGAATGGGTCCCAGGAAATTAAAGAAGAATTGAAAACAATCCATAGAAACAAATGAAAATGAAAACACAACTGTTCAAAATCTGTGGGACACAGCAAAGGCAGTCCTGAGAGGAAAGTATATAGTGATATAAGCCTATATCACTATATCAAGAAACAAGAAAGGTCTCCAGTATACAACTAAACCCTACCCCTAAAGGAGCTAGAGAAAGAATAGCAAAGAAAGCCTAAACTCAGATGGAGAAGAGAAATAATAAAGAACAGAGCAGAAATCAATGAAATAGAAACCAAAAGAACAGTAGAATAAATCAATGAAACTAGAAGCTGGTTCTTTGAAAGAACTAATAAGATTGATAAATCCCAGGCCAAAAAGAAAAGAGAATGGACCCAAATAAATAAAATCATGAATGAAAGAAGAGAGATCACAACAAACACCAAAGACATACAAACAATTATAAGAACATATTGTGAGCAACTATACACCAGCAAATCTGACAATCTGGAAGAAATGGATGCATTCCTAGAGACATATAAACTACCGCAGCTGAACCAGGAAGAAAGAGAAAACCTGAACAGACGCATAACTAGTAAGGAGATTGAAGCAGTCAATCAAAAATTTCCCAACAAGAGCCCAGGGCCAGAATTTAAAGAATTAATACCTATTCTCCTGAAACTCTTCCAGAAAATAGAAATGGAAGGAAAACTTCCAAACTCATTTTATGAGGCCAGCATTACCTTGAGTCCCAAACCCAGACAAAGACCCCATCAACAAGAAGAATTACAGACCAATATCCTTGATGCATACAGATGGAAAAATTCTCACCATAATACTAGCCAATAGGATCCAACAGTACATTAAAAGGATTATTTACCATGACCAGGTGGGATTTATTCCAGGGCTGCAAGGTTGGTTCAACATCCACAAATCAATCAATGTGATACAATACATTAATAAATGAAAGAATAAGAACCATATGATACTCTCAATAGATGCGGAAAAAGCATTTGTTAAAGTACAGCATCCTTTCTTGATCAAAACTGTTCAAAATGTTGGGATAGAGGGTCCATACCTCAATATCATCAAAGCCATCTATGAAAAACCCACTACAAATATCTTTCTTTAAAAAAAAAAAAAGATTTTATTTGTTTATTTGACAGAGATCACAAGTAGGCAGAGACGCAGGCAGAGAGAGAGAGAGGGAAGCAGGCCCCTGCTGAGCAGAGAGCCCAATGCGGGACTCGATCCCAGGACCCTGAGATCATGACCTGAGCCGAAGGCAGCGGCTCAACCCACTGAGCCACCCAGGCACCTGCAAATATCATTCTTAATGGGGAAAAACTGAGAGCTTTTCCCCTAAGGTCAGGATAATGGCAAGGACATCCACTATTACCACTGCTTTTTAACACAGTACTAGAAGTACTAGCCTCAGCAATCAGACAACAAAAAGAAATTAAAGGCATCTGAATTGGCAAAGAAGAAGTCAAACTCTCACTCTTTGCAGATGACATGATACTTTATGTGGAAAACCCAAAAGACTCCACTCCAAAACTGCTAGAACTCATACAGGAATTCAGGAAAGTGTCAGGATATAAAATCAATGCACAGAAATCAGTTGCATTTCTAGACACCAACAACAAGTCAGAATAAAGAGAATTTAAGGAATCAATCCCATTTACAATTGCACCCAAAACCATAAGATACCTAGGAATAAACCTAACCAAATAGGGAAAGACTCTGTACTCAGAAAACTATAAAGTACTCATGCAATAAATTGAGGAAGACACAAAGAAATGGAAAAACGGTCCATGCTCATGGATTGGAAGAACAAATATTGTGAAAATGTCTATGCTACCTAAAGCATCTACACATTTAACATAATCCCTATCAAAATACCATCAATTTTTTTTTCAAAGAAATGGAACAAATAATCCTAAAACTTATATGGACCCAGAAAAGATCCCAAATAGCCAGAGAAATGTTGAAAAAAAAAGCCAAAGTTTGTGGCATCACAATTCCAGACTCAAGCTCTATTTCAAAGCTGTCATCATCATGACAGTATGGTAGTTGCACAAAAACAGACACATAGATCAATGGAACAGAATGGAGAGCCCAGAAACACACCCTCAACTCTATGGTCACTAATCTTTGACAGAGCAAAGAATGTCCAATGGGGGGGTGGGGAGCTTCTTCAACAAATGGTGTTGGGAAAATTGGACAGCCACATGCAGAAAAATTAAACTGGCCCATTTCCTTACACTACACACAACAATAGTCTCAAAATGGATGAAAGACTTTAGTGTGAGACAGGAATCCATTAAAATCCTGAGGAGAACACAGGCAGCAACCTCTTCGACCTCAGCTGCAGCAACATCTTCCTAGAAACATTGCCAAAGGCAAGGGAAGCAAGGGCAAAAATGAACTATTGGGATTTCATCAAGATCAAAAGCTTTTGCACAGCAATGGAAATAGTCAACAAAGCCAAAAGACAACTTACAGAACAGGAGAAGATATTTGCAAATGACATATCTGATAAAGGGCTAGTATCCAAAATCTATAAAGGACTTATCAAACTCAACACCCAAAGAACAAATAATCCAATCAAGAAATGGGCAGAACACCTGAACACACATTTCTTCAAAGAAGACATCCAGATGGCCAACAGACACATGAGAAAGTGCTCCACATCACTCGGCATCAGGGAAATACAAATCAAAACCACAACGAGATATCACCTCACACCAGTCAGAATGGCTAAAGTTAACAAGTCAGGAAATGACAGATGCTGGTGAGGAAGAGAAAAGGGAACCCTCCTTCACTGTTGGTGGGAATACAAGCTGGTGCAGCCCCTCTGAAAACAGCATGGAGGTATCTCAAAAAGTGGAAAATAGAGCTACCCTATGACCCAGCAATTGCACTACTGGGTATTTACCCTAAAGATACAAATCTATAGTAATGCGAAGGGGCACATGCACCCGAATGTTTATAGCAGCAACGTCCACAATAGCCAAACTATGGAAAGAACCTAGATGTCCATCAACAGATGAATGGATCAAGAAGATGTGGTATGTGTTCATACACACACACACACACACATACACACACACACACACACACATATACTATGCAGCCATCAAAAGAAATGAAATATTGCCCTTTGCAATGATAGAACTAGAGGGTATTATGCTGAGTGAAATAAGTCAATAAGAGATAGACAATTATCGTATGATCTCCCTGATATGAGGAATTTGAGCAGCAGAATGGGGGTTTGGGGGAGACGGAAGGAAAAAATGAAACAAGATGGGATCTAGAGGGAGACAAACCATAAGAGATTCTTAATCTCACAAAACAAACAGAGTTTCCTGGGGGAGTGAGGGTGTGGAGAGGGTCATTGGGTTATGGACACTGGGGAGGGTATGTGATATGGTGAGTGCTATGAAGTGTGTAAGCCTGACGATTTACAAACCTATATCCCTGAAGCAAATAATACAAATAATACATTATATGTTAATAAAAAATAATAATAAAAATTTTAAAACTAAAAAAAGAGATTAGGTATATAGTTAATTGGTTGGACTAATTTTGTTGTTGTTGTTGCTGTTTTTAAATATATATATTTATAATTTGACAGAAAGAGGGATCATAAGTAGGCAGAGAGGTACGCAGAGAGAGGGGGAAAGCAGCCTGCCTGCTGGGCAGGGAGCCTGATGTGGGGCTCAATCCCAGGACCCTGAGATCTGACCTGAGCTGAAGGCAGAGGCTTAACCCAGTGAGCCACCCAGGTGCCCTTGGACTAATTGGTTTTAAGAAGAAAAATCTTTAAATACAAATATACTTAAATATACTTATTTATACATTAAATATAAATATTTAAATACTTATAATATTCAAATATTTAAATTAAATATAAATTAAATTTAAATATGAATATTTAAATATGTATGTATATATATTTATAAATATGTTTTTATATTTATATATTATATATTTTTATATTAATATAAATATATATATAACATTTTCTTTTTCTTTATAAACGGTATTTCTCCAGAGATAATCACTCCCAGACTTTGGTGTTATTTCGCCAATAGTCGGATTAAAAAGCTTCCCAGCTGACAGATCTCAAACTGGGTTGGACAGGATGATTGTAAAAAGCCCCTAAACCATGAAATTCTATTATACATCAGATATTTGGCACTGTAATGTCATGAAGAGAATAGAAAACTTTAAATCACAGTGTACAGAGAATCTGCTCTATATCTGGTCGGTCTTCCATTCATTGTATAAAGCCTAATGTCCAAGAGTCTCAGTCACATTTCAAAAAAATGTGGAAATGTGGAAAACAACGCTGTTTGTTGTGATAGTATTTTGAGAGAACAAACATAAACCATACACTAGAAATGAATTATATTTCTACTCTTTATGAAATAAATGCTAACAAGAGAAGATTTTAGGTAATTGTGGTATTTTTAAGATATTGAAATATAGTTTTTAAGATGATGAAACAGTCACATCACTGATTCGTCAGATAATGAAAAACACAATTTCTCAACCTCTCTCAACAACAGCATTACCTTCTAGGATTATTTTAATAGTGTATTTCCACTTCTTTCCTTCTTTGGTAATAGATCAGTTTGGAAGTTAACAGTGGTCTCCTTATCATTAACACTACCAACCTAGGTTCTTATTGTGGTTTTTATCACTGAATCAATCAATTCCACATCATATAATATGAAGATTAATAAAGAAATTTTTAAATATAGCTCTATATTTTATGGACTAGTTTCCCTTAGAAATATCTATTGTCTTTGTTGTTCTTCAAGATCTTGCAGCTAGAATCTAAGATTAGGTGGCTGATTTATTCGTCTCTTTGGTTTGATGTCTGGTGGCATTCTCTGCTTATCACATAGCATTTATCCTTACTGACAACACTGAATAGCCATTGACATGTCACTTTATGGGTTAAAAAAAAAAATGTGTGGTCTAATTAAAGTCATAGAAACTGTGTTGAATAACATACACAATGACCATATCATTACATGATATCAAAATAACTTTCTTTAGCAATAGAAGAAATCTTCCTGCATATCCTTTTACAAAAATCGGTAAAACTCTTGTCTGCTAGACTAAAATTGCACTCAGTGCATTTTATTTTTAATCTTCAAAGGGAATAGTGATTTACTTGTCATTTAAGTGATCAGAATCAGTAAAATGCATATATTGGGCTGCTTTCAGTGATAAAACTCTCAAAAATAGTAAAGATGTGTTCTGGACTAGCAAAAAACCTGAATTAAGCATAAGCAAAATGAAATTTAAGAGATGCTGTGTTATGATAATAATGCTTTCATTTAATTAAATTCTCAGAAACAGGGACTATTATCCCTACTTTCACAGATGAAGAAACTGAGACACAGAAAGGCTAAGTAAATCACTAAAGACCACCGGAGCACTAACTGCTGGAGCTGGGATTCAGACCCACTGGGATTCCGCTGTCTCAGGAATCTGCCCTGATATCCGTACAGCCTCACATCTGCACCACAAAACAGATGTGCAGCATCTCCCAAGCTTCCTGGAACATAATGACATTTAGTGAATCCTAATCTAAACTTACCTTTACGATACATGAAAATCGAAGCTTCTTTCAATGGGTATACTCTTCTACCACGGAGACTTTTGTGACCAAGACTCCTTCCTAGTTTCTGAAGATAATTAGGAGAAATTCACTGTAGGAAAGATAAGTGGTTCAAGTATTCTGGTTTCTGGTCTGAGACGTAAATAGCATAGAAGTCATCACTCATGTCCTCACAACAAGAAAAAAGATAAACAAAACCAACAACTCTCCGTCAACTCAGAACTGGGCAAACTAACTGCCCCAAATCTGAAAGACAGACCAGCAGATTCAGAGAATCACAGCTTCTCAGACGCAAAGCCAGGGGCAACAGTAGCCTGTAGCAGAAGCCAGTATCAGTAGGCAGACTGTGGACTATAACTGATAAACGGTGGGCTCGAGGTAGACTAGCTCAGCAGCTAAAAACTCAAAAGACATGCAAGAGTAGGGACCCCCTACCCACATTCTTGTGCCTTTCATCTGGGGGGGGTGACATTGTTCTTTCTGTGAAAATCAGAGAAAAACCCCTTCTGCTTCAGGCAGGAAGAGAAAGAAAGTAACCATTCAGAAATCTATTCAGAGCTCTCCATTCTTCTCAATAAGGCATACCCTTGAGAAAACTTGTTTACCAGAGGCTAACCTACTGGTGTTTTATCAAAGATTAACCAACCTGAGGGAAGAGGAATACCCAACTCAGGGTCCTTTGAAGACTAATACCTAATCACAGGGCAAGAGCACAGTTCCCTTCCCTCAGACATTACCACAGCATCAATAGGGCCCCAGGAAAATGACAAGGGATTGCAGCCAGAAGAAGTGTAAGCCTTAGATTCTATTTAAGGAATAGCTAGAAAAATTGAAAGACAGAAACAAGGACTCCAGAAGAAACTAGGCTCCAACAGTACAGGTACAGCAAACAATAAATGTGACCTCCTATCCAGATAAAAACAAACTACAAAAATTCACATTAAAGACCTATCTACCTCAATTCCTTGTACCTGATAAACAGTTACAAATATGGAAGGCATTACTCTCATTATATCAATAATTGCTTTCATGTGCATGTTCTAAATATACCAATTAAAAGACACAGACTGTCAAAGTGGAGTAACAAAAGCAAGACCCAACTCTATGCTGTCTACAAGAAAGACAAGTGGATGAGCTCAAGATTCATGGTTCTTCAAGGAAAAGTTATCAATCCTTCTTAATACTGACCTTTCCTGTCACAAATTATTTCAGTGTTTTTATATCCCAGTGTACCTCCTAAAATATGTTGCTTTGCAAATTATGGTAAACCAGCTCAAATCGATTTAAGTAGACAAACGGAAAATTCCAGACCATTAATTCTTTCGTCCAAAATCTCCGGTCTGGGCTCAGCTCAGAGCTCAAACTATATCACACAACCTGCTTTCTCTATGTCTCCAATACATTTCCTCTACATGATTTCATTCTCAGATGGGTTTCAAGACAGCCGCTAGAAGTACCCAGGTTTGAAGCCAATCAAAATACTGAGATTCTTTTCCCATGATTTGGAACCAAACTCACTTTGTTTTATTGCTCCAACTGGCTTTGGTGGCCATCTTAAGCCCACTGTAGTGGTCTGAACAATGCAATGTACTGTGTGGATCTGGGTGTTACGTGAAGTAAATGCCACTGAAGCCACAAGATGAGAGGGAGTAACGTGTAGTCTCCTGAAGGAAAACAGGAAGAGCTACCGGGACAAGAGTATTTGGTAATACAGGCCTCTATGTGTAGCTGGACTAGAACATCAGCGTTTTTTTTCTACACTGTACCCCAATAATTTGATCATTAATCCTTTCTACGTGGTTTCTAATATACTGCTGGAAAAATGAACTAATTTACATGAAACCATACTGAATTGAAGGAAATGAACTGAAATAAATTGAAGAGGTGAATACTATAAAGTCCCCTACTGCATGATTTTGTAGAGCGTGGCACTAGGAAAGCGTACAATAACAAACTGGTCTTTCATCCCACTACCCAGTACAAAACGAGCAATTGTTTAAACACCGACAGGTAACCACCGTCTGAAGTAGGAAAGTGTCTTTTCCTGGTATGCCTGATCTTAAAATTGACAAATGACTAGGAGTTTTTGCTCATTAGTTGTCAAGCATTTTGTCATAATGCTACTTTATGCTGTAGAAGTTCTATGTAATAGTAACAAATCTTTCACAAAGAAAATACATGGGAGAACAATGATAAGTTCCTTAGAAACATCTCTTGACGTTTTTAGGATGAGATTCAAATCAGGTTCACCCTCTTCCCCATTTAGGTATGACCTTTTCATATTGAGAGATTATATGGTATAGGTTACTCTAGGGATGGCTAATTAAGATGTCTCACAACAAAGCACAAAAATAGGGAGAAAAGGAGAAGAAAGGGATGGAGGAATACCATATATTTTGTCTTCTGCATTTTTCTAATTGAATTAATCAACTTCTCATAAGGTCTTTCCTTGGTCCTGAAATGGTGTATAATCATACCTTACATGCTGGACATCAAGTCACATGATGTGGGAAGACATTTGTTACACTAAACAACCAAAGAGGAATTCTGAATCAGAGTAAGAGCCAAATGTATTTGAAAAACTGTCTTGCTTAAAGACTGAATTTCCCAAACATTTGTAAGTCAAAAAATTAAGGACTTTACTCTCAAACAGTGATGCTGCCAAAGATTAAACACAAACCAAATCTATATGATGGAAACATTTTGGGAAGAACGTTATTAGCAAAGTCAGAAATTAATGTTAATTGCAATTCTATTGCCATTTATAAGCATTTGGTTAATACAAAGTACTCTTACTTTATTAATGGCATTACCAAATATTTAAAAAAACACTAACTGTACAGTTTTGCATTTCTTACAAAGTTTCCAGCTATGGTGAACCTCAATTCATAATGTCAGTTTTAGGGAACATAACTAGCCTTAGTAACAACTTTATTTCCTAATAGAACTATAAATAGTGCCAACACTATTTTATTAATTTTTTTTCTGGTTTCAAAACAAGCCCTATCATTAGTTAAAATTTACATTTTAGAAATCTACATTTTGATCATCTAAAATTACAAAATCAGTGAGTAGGCACCTAATTTTTATCCATGTTCTACAATAACTCCAAACTAGGTTACAAATACAGATTAAAATTATAGCCTTCAGTGTTTGCTGTGTGACTGGTCATGGGACATCACAATTATCTGTTCTGCAGAGGACACTGCATGGCCCCTACATTTGCTCTTCTAGTACCTTCTGTCCCTTCTAAACAGTCTCTGACCTCCCATCTTCCCGGGAAAACAAAACAGATTAGGAGTCCTGTCTTAGTTCAGACTGCTATAACAAAGCAAAACAGAGCAAAACAAAACACCAGACTGGGTGGCTTAAGCGACATTCATTTATTTCTCACGGTTCTAGAGGCCGGGACATCTAATCTGACTTGCAGATTGTTTGGTGAGGGCCCACTTCCTGGTTCATAGACAGGTGGAGGGTTTCTGGTTTTGTTTTTTCTTTTGTCTTTGCCATGTCCTCACATGGCAGAAGGGATAAGAGCACCCTTGGGTGTGTTTTATAAGAGCACTAATCGCATTAATAAGGGGTCCACTCCTATTACCCAACAACCTCACAGAGGCCCTACTGCTTAATATCATCACATTGAATGAGGAATTCAACATAGGAGTTTCAGAAATTCACAAACATTCAGTCCATAACAACCAACTACTCTGCAGTTTATGTGTCAGACTCGTATCTGTTCTATGGAGGGGAAAGGGAGTCACATTCCAGGAACATAGTTTCAGGGAATCCAGTCCAACTGGAGGGTGGGCAGAGAGCACTCAAAGAAAAGTGGGTATACAGATAACTTAATATCTTAATAAATCTTACCAAAATATTATTAGAGAAGGTATAAAGTCTACGAGTTAATCTATATCAGAAGAGAATTGCACTTCATGACAGAATTCAATAAATTCAACAAGGAATAAAGATACCCTCTTCTCATATTTTTTGGATGCAGAGTATGGGAAATAGATGAATAAATATAGACAAAGATAAATACAGATATAGTCATAATTTATTTCTTGAAGAGTCATTGTAATAATGTTAATTAAAATTATAGCCATTTTGTGTAAGAAAGATATGAAGGTTTATTCACCTCGAACAATGCATTCAAATTACATTCTGGATTTTAAATTTTATTCACTGAGCACATATCCTAGGAACTATTTGGCAAAATAAACCAATAGATGATTCTGCAATGAAAAAAGACATTCTTGTCCTCCTGGAACATCTATATGCTATCCAAAATATAAATCTGTAGTTGCTTAAGTAATGGGCCATAAGAACATGGGAAAAGATCATATTCATTTCAACTGAACAGATTAATATAACCTCTTACCCACTTTAATCCACTTTGGTGGATTTAATAAGATTTTTGGGAAAAATCATAATCAACATTCCATAAATAATTTAGTAGACTATCAATACCTCATAAGCTATAAATACATATTCCATGACAAAAGTATTCCACAGTCAAGTGTTTTAAAATTAAATAAGAGGTAAGTTTTTGCATACCTATTTATAAAAAGAACTTTGCAAACAGAAAGTAATAGCAACAAATCAATTTTAAAAACCTCCGCATTTGAAAAATGCATCTGATCACAGAAACTGACTTTTCAGATCACCTATTAAAATCTCAGTGGATGTTAAAATTCCATGGCATGTAGAGATAGTCTGGGCCTTTTAAAAATAAAGGTCTGTTTTTACTAATAACTGCCCACCAGCTTTGCAAAATGTTTCTGCAAAAGAGCTGCCAAGCATTGTCAAGGCCTTACCAAGAAATACGGCTCAACCACTGACCTCTTGTATAATTTGAGATGAATCATCAAACTTGTGTAGACTTAATTCACCCACCCATTAAATATAAGTTTGCGGACTTAAAAATTGTACCCAGCTAATCACACATAGTTTCTCCCCCACCATTTTTCTGTTAAGACACTAAGCAAAACAAACTGAAATGAATGAAAAATTATAATTTGTCATCTTATTTTTATATAAAACAAACTTTCCACCTTATTAAGTGAGGGTGTTCAACCAAATCATTTCTAGAGGTTTTTTTCATATCTAAGATACCAAAAAGAAATAAAACAATAAAAACTTGTTGTTATAAAAAAATATTTTATGCTTAAAGTCTAGAGAGCTGCTTGTTGGTCTTGTGTGTAATCAAGCTATAAATTATTTCTTCAAGAGTTTTTTGAAGCATGACATTTACAACAGAAACTACATGCTAAATTTCTAAAAGTGTAAAACATCATTGAATGTAAGAAACACCATTTTTTATGTACTATGAATGAAGAAAAAAAAATCTCTACTTAAACTATAACTTATTACTGACTGAAAAATGCATACCTATTTCAGAGATACCAAAACTTAGGGGAAAAAATGTTCTCCTTACAATCAACAATAGGGGTTCCAGGATAGCTCATTGGGTTGAGCATCCGACTAGGTTTCATCACAGGTGACGATCTCAGGGTCACAGGATCTGCCTTTGTTGGGCTCTGTGCTGTGTGTGGAGCATGGTTGAGATTCTCTCTGCCCCCTCCCTGCTCTCTCTCTCAAATAAATAAATAAATCTTTAAAAAATCAATAATACATATAAATAAGATATACATATATATGGAGGAAGAAAAATTGTAACAACTTTCTTTGAACTTTTTAATGTGTTTTATAACTTTTTTTTTTTTTTTTGCAAATCCACTTTCTCAAAGAGTCATTACAATATCCCTAAAAATGGTACTTTAAATATGGTCAAATATTCCTTGATACCAACCTTAAAACATTTTTTCAGTGGAAACTCCCAGATCCCATCAGTTAGAAATTGAAAAATGAACCAATTTCTTTTAAAAATATATCTAATTCTTGAAAAATTTGAAGATCAGTGGCTCCTGTTGTACAAGATAAGCCTATAAATTCTTCATAGTAACAACAGTTACAATGGTAACAACAGTTACAATGTCCAATTACTGACTTTATACCTATACTTAGCAGTGCCAAAATTGGAAAGTGAAACTTTTATTTGTGCTGATCAAGGAGCCAGATACAGTTAGCTAGGGCAATCTCTTAAGACATCCCTTTCCAAAGTAAACACCAAATTCATTTAAATAACTGTAGAATAACAAGCATTTATAGAATGGCAGCAATTTAAGTTTTTAAGTCTGACCTCTTCACGAAATCCAAAATACATTCTTCGAGGATTAAAATCACCCCCAAACTTCCTAGAACAACTAAAGCAACATGAAAAATTCTCACCATGGCCTGTAAGGCTCTACCTGCTCTGCCTACTGGGGCCCCTGGCCTGGGTTCTCATCGCTCCTTCTCTTGCTTACTCTTCCTCAGCCACTCTGACTCTTTATAACTCATTCAGTTTCCGTGATCAACATGGGTTAAGTCTCAATTTTCAGGGTGTTGAGTACAGATCCCATCAGTTAGTCTCTGTTCCTGCTGTTTCCCGCACAGAGACCACTTTTCTCCCAGACCCTGACATCACTGTTTGAACAGCTTTCATTCCTTTGTCATCTGCTCTGATGACGCATCCTTCTTCTCGCCACCCATTACTCTTCTTGCAGTGACTCTGTTTGTGTGGCACTTCACTAATGGGTGACAGTCGAACTGGCGGGGATCACTGTAGGAGACTCACAAGGACTGAGAAGACAGTGCTTACAAAATCTGCAGTTTATCAGAAAAAGCAACAATGCAGCCACAGCATCAAAGTCAAAATGGGCATCATCGGCTGTCTCGGGCGAGGTCTGGAAAGGCCAGGTGATCTCTACTGTCCTCCTTCTACAAGGGTGACATGGATGCAGTTCTCTCAGACTGGGAGCCACTGATGTGTGTAGAGAAGACCTCAGAACTGGGAAACCCCAGAGGGAGTCTCTGCTGGGGTTTCTCTAGGTGTCTTAAGGGACCATGGGAAATCAGCAATCTCACTGTTATCAATAAACAATGCTGATAAACTGGTACAAACTGTCTTGAAATTTTGGGGATTTGTGGTTACAAACCGACATTGTTATTAGTATCTTTTATTTCATGCCTAGGTATTAGTGTCATGCAGGAAAATTCCTTATTTCAGTGGAACAATTCTGTCTATTTCCAAGCCTATTGCAATTAACCCAATGAGGAGAGGCACTTAGTAGGACATGTGTGTGTTGCATTAATAAACCTTTACTTCAAAATTTTTCTTAAGATTTGAATTTTTTAATCCTAAGTTTCTCTACATAGAAAATAAACTTGGCTACACCGTATTCTGGTGGAAAAATGACTAACTGCCCAGCAAAATTGGTGCTTCCCCTTTCCTAACAGAGTACTTGCTGGCAAGTCCAGCCTTGCACTCCATTTGACCCTCAACAAAGGAGTAAGAGAGAAAGTGATTTGTCTTGTTTTAGGGCTGAAGCAATTAAGAACTGCAGGCATGGCTTCCCGCTTTGTAACTTCCCCAGGTACTTTCTGGATGCAGATGACCCTGAGACCCTAGGGGACAGTCATAAGATGAGAACTGACGCTGACCAAGAATACCTCCATTTGTCTTTACATGTGTGAGAAATGGATCTCTATTGGACGAAGTCATGGAAACGATGCAGCTAGTGTTTCCTTATGCTACAACTAAGACTAATTCTTAATACTCTGCTAGAGAAGGACACCAATAAAAGGGACTACTCAGTTTCTCTGATGATTAAAGTTTACTTCATATGTTTGCAGAATTATGACACATTAATTTTCATTTAATAGCTGATATTTAAATTTCAGTTCAGCAATCTATTTTTATATCATTTACTGGGTACATGTCAAATATACTTCTCTTGATATATTTTACTTAATTGGCAACATAATGTTTTAGGATTGCTATTTGCTTGTGTATATGTGCTACAACTGATGTGTTCAAGATAGTTTACAACATAAACTGGTAGAAGATTCTCATATTTTTTTAAAAAGATTTTATTTATTTATTTGACAGACAGAGATCACAAGTAGGCAGAGAGGCAGGCAGAGAGAGAGGGGGAAGAAGGATCCTCGCTGAGCAGAGAGCCTGATGTGGGGCTCGATCCCAGGACCCTGGGATCATGACCCAAGCTGAAGGCAGAGGCTTTAACCCACTGAGCCACCCAGGCGCCCCAATCATATTTCTTTATTCATGCTTTGCATCTTGTATACTAACAAACATTTAAAAATTAATTTTTCAATTTTTCCAAAACCTGTTTTCACTCTGGATTTCTCTCCTTCCTAAACATAAATATTTACTCTACCTGACACACAGTTTGGAATGTGTTAATAATCTGTATTATATTTTTCCCTAAGTTCTCCACCATGAACTGAATATTAGATCCTGTGCAAATCGAATGAAATTTTCTGTTGGTTTATTGAGATTTTCTTGTTACATGTTTAATATTTTTGGTCTATAAGCTAGTTTTAAATTGGTTATCTACTTTGTGAAACAACCATTATTCAATTAATTATGTGTAAGCTAGTAATACCAAACAACCCTCTAATAATGCAATGTGTAATTTATTATAAATAAATACCACTATAGCTTCTTAGAAAGGTTACTTTTATATTAGTTTGTTACATTATTTTACATAGTATAGTAGTACCTAGCATATAAATCTAATGTTTTAAAATTCAATAAAATATTATGGATTATTCATCATCAAAATAATTCTCTTACTTTCAGATGACTATCCAAAATTCTCTAAATAAATACTTATAATCTTAGTAATATGAGGCCTTTTGTGTCTCTAGCTTTACTTGATCTCTAAAATTAGTATGATGATTGATGTATGTAATTTAGTCACTTGATAAAATTGCTTGTTCAATATCTTATCAAAAAGGAATGCAAATGAGCATGTCATAAATGTTTTTGATACCCAATGTAGGGTTTTAATAAAAATGATATACTTTTAAGATCCATTCCTTGTATTACTTTAAGAAAGTGTTCCTGTTTTTTTCACTTTATTCCTATCTGCCCCACCCCTTCCCCAAAGGCATTCTGTAATGAGATTCTGTTAAAGGTGGTAACAAAATTATTTCTGCTAAAGAATAGCTATCAAATTTTTGGTACATGCATTCTAGTTTCAAAAATTATCTGTCAAATAAAATTGCAGTGCTTATAACTCTAGCCATTACCAAAGATGAATGACAATGCATCAACCCTGTGAAAGACTAGTATTTCTTTTGTTTTGTTTGGGGCTATTCTGCTTTTGCATCACAGTACCTGCTAAATTGAGCTTCATCTCCAGGATCTTCCTTCTTTTAGTAAAAACAGCGTAAATCTAGATATAGACCGCCTTGCCTTTAGTGTACATACATTTTGACCAAATTTAGTGAAACTCATTTTGTGAACAAAATTCACAAATATGAATAAACTAGGACTACATAATAACTTAAATCACAAACTTGCATTGAAAAGAAAGTAAAATTAGGAATGTTCAAAAGCAGATTGAAGAGAGTGATAATTATAAAGTTTTCTATAGGAATTAAGCCTTGCAGTACAGGACTGCTGAGAGGAAATCTCTAAAGTAATTGTTCTTATTTCTTCAATTGTGGAAATTGTTTACCTTTACCTTCAAAATTGGTAAGGTGAGTTCAACATGATTATCCCTCTTAGGGAAAAAAATAGAAATTTTAAGTGTATGATTACCTGCATTAGTATCTGCGAACCGCTCTCCAATGAGATCAAAGCACAATCTCCCCTGCCCACTTGAGTATGGTATTAATTAGCTACGTAGTTTAGACTTCCTTAATTGATAATTTATGTCTTTACATTGTTATTTTTAGAGTGGTACACAGTAAGCTTTGGAAGAAAAATTCTCTACTGAGCATGCTCAGAATAGTATCAATGACTAAATAATAACTGAACTCATGGTCTACATCGACCTTCTTTCTAAATGCCAACGATTAGATTTGAATCATTCCATTTTTGAATCCTAAGGAACAGCAGAGGAACATGGGAGTGATTGAAAGGGGTAGGTATAGGGAAAGCAGGCTTGGATTCCAAATTGAATGCTAAAAAAAAAAAAGCTCTAAGAAAACCACTGGAAGCATATTGAAATTAAAAAGTTGCTAAGAGTCGGTTCCCATCTTTCATAGTTTTGAACAAATTCAGACATCCTCCTTTGCTCTAGTCATAATATGATTTGATTTCCTAGGAAAATTTTACAAATCATTCTAAAAATGTAGTAATCCTAAAGCGTAAGAAATCCTAAAGTATAAGAAATCCTAAAGTTAATGCAATGAAAATAACAAGATATGTTTTTATTTTTTATTTTTTTTACAATGGCGGGGCCCTAATTAAAATAAGGTATTCTAATAGGTAAAGGTTGAAAATGTCTATTCATACCTTAATTAGGAGTGAGACATAAATGATAAAAAAATTAAAGCACACATATATAAAATATGTTACTACAAAGGGGGAACAAATGAATACTAGTAGTACTCACTTGCAGAATTTTATCCTGCAATGACATCAGAACAACAGCAGCATTTTATGAACTGATCATGGTACAACTACTAAGCCAACTACTAAACTACTTTAAAAGGTTCCATGAGAAAAAATTATACTTTGATTAGTTTCCCATTTAGATAGAAAAATTTATGGGAAAGACTTTAGAACCTATAAGACCAAATCAAATCTAAAATATTGTTACTATACCTATGTATAAGGCTTTAAGTATACTTTTTTTTTTACTAAATCATTACAGTGGTCATTTCATATGAGTATTAGTATTGTTGTTTTTCCTTCTTAATGTAACTTAAATTTTGAAATTAGTATTGTTTGTTGAAGAAAATTACAAGAATGTAAACAGAAAAGAATGTAATTATCTAAAGTTTTCTGTTGAATATTATGCCAAAAAGAATATATGCAAGTATGTTTATTGGCTTATTCGTTGGAATAATAAAATATTGCAAACAACTTAAAGTTTCATCAAAGCACTCACATACCCTCATTATCACACATCCACCCAACCAAATGCTACACAGCCTTTAGAGAGAGTGAGGAATATGTGCAAAGACTGGCGTGAAAAGATCCCCAAGATAAAATATTAAATTAACATATAGACACATATATATAAAGGACCTATATTTAGATATATAGATATATATATAAAATATGCCTACATACACACACATTGGAGAACAAATAAAATATGGCACCACTATTTGTGTAAAACAGAGAAGAATATTTATACCATATATTTATATACACAAACATTTTAAATATCTACAAATGATATCAATGATACAGATAGATATAGACACACCTGTATATGGGTGCACATGTGCATGCGCGCACACACATGCACACACACACACCAGCTATATAAAATTAGAAGCAACATTTGTCTTTAGGGAAAAGAACTGAAGGGGTGAGGGGCAGGATGGGAAGAATATCTATGTCTTTACTATGAGTCTTTTAAGAATTAGGACTCTTTAATTATATATATTATTATTACATTTTGAAAATCAAAAACAATATGGTTTAATTAAAACCAAAGATTGTGCATTATAGATAAAACTAAAATGCAGTTGAGAGAAAGACTGCAAAATTTTTCAAAGTCCCACATTTTGATGATAAATACTACTAGTATGATCATGTATGTCTCCTGTATTTGCTAATATTAAATATTTTTAAATAATTCAATAATTATTTATGGTTGTATTATATTATGATAGCACTAGTTAATTAATATTATGTAATATATCCATATTTATTTTATTAATATCACAGTTGGGATTATACTATTATCATATATTAGTAAATTATTATATTTATTAATCATACTAATAAATATAGTGCTAGTATGTTAATTATGTTTTAAAATAATTTTAGATAAATATTTTTAAAGAAATACATTCATAATTCTACAAAATCTTCCTAAATCCCACTATTTAAAGAAGTTTCTGTTGGTATCTTTGTACATGCATATGTGTGTGTTTAATAAAAGTTGGGATAGATATCATCCATTTGATAAGAAGGAAAATGTAGGTCACAGACTGTGTGAACTAAGCTACTTCAATAAAACTAGTTTTTATAAAAGAGTATTTTCAGTTAATAATTCAATACATATACCCACCAACAACTATTTACTAGGAGATTTTATATGAATTTAAGAAAGAGTGATGTAAGGGGAAAAAAACACTAGATGAGATTCAGAAGACATAGATTCTAATTTGCTTGGAAACCAGCCATAGAATTCTAGCATATTTACTCGGACTTTCTCTCTGTACCTCACTTATTTATTGATTCAACAAATGCTCTTAAATATTACCTTTGAAAGACACCCACCTGGAAAGTGAGGCTTGGAAATATGATTTATAGGGTCCCCTGTAGCTTTAACATTCTGATAGAGCATTTGATAGGACAGGTCAATTTTCAAATCAGGGAATGGGAATATTAGATACTCATATTATTTTCACGAACTCTCCAATTCTCTTATTACTACTACTCATAGGAAGCCATGGGCCATCCACTATAGTTGTTACTTTACCTATACTCTTGATGGTTTTGGAGGGGAGGGAAGTGGGGGAGTTGAGTGAGCATGGTGGTGGGTATTATGGAGGACACGTATTGCATGGAGCACTGGGTGTGGTGCATAAACAATGAATTTTGGAACACTGAAAAAAAAATTTAATTTAATTTAATTAAAAAAAAAAAAAACCTTACTTCCTTTTTATCAAAAAGCCATCTCTGAAACCATCTTAATGTTCATTAATGGATGGCCACAATATCTCTCCATAGTCATATTTTTCTCCTTATCAGGTGTTCAAATTGCTTTAAATATTCTTTTGGTAGGGCAACTAACTCAAATTAATAAAATACGGCTTTTTTTTTTTAATGAAAGCAGAGAGTAATTTTCTAAAGCTGTAACGATATTTTTTCATACATTTAGAGAGAAATATGTCCTCAGGCCTACAATATGATATTGGTAGGAGGTATCAGAGTAAAACTTTATGCAGAGTTCAGAGGTGCCCTGTTGATTACTGGCTAAGTCTGGCTTATAGGAATCAACATAAGAACAGTGATATTAAAAAGAATGCTAGTAAATTAGCAAATGCAAATTAAGAGTTTGTATTTGCCTTCCATCTTTTTAATCTGTTAACATATTCTAATACTTCAAGAAATTTAGTCTAAAAGTAAGTTCAATTGTAATTACAGTACAAGCCATAAATAACAAATTATGATTGCTTTCCTTTGCATCATACAAATGAATCAAACTAAAAATCAAAATGATGTGCAATATGTCAAAGAAATGCCATGAATCATTTCATCCAGTACTTCTTTTGTGGAGAGTAATGCATCTTCCCAAAGAACTCTTAACATCTCTCTGTTTATAGGCCAGAAAAGATTTAATGGCTATGAAGAAAACTGCCAGTGGTCAAAGTTTTGAATCAGAAAGGAGGAAAGGTACTTGAGAAGACATTTACTTTTGAAGCATCATTTAACAAACTTCCAAAAGAATGATACTTATTTTATTAAAAATATCTAGAAACATATTCATTACTATTTCCCCTTGGTAAATAAGAACTTTAAAAATGATAGCAATGAATTCAATTTTTCATTATTTTTTCACCAATCATTTTACTTATTTATTTCTTCCTTTAAAAGTTCGATCTATATAGATTTTATGAAGCTGAGGAATGTTCGCACTATCCCTATACTTTGAAGAGTTTTAATCAGGAACAAATGTTTTATCTTGTCAAATGCTTTTTCTGCATCAATTGAAAGGACCATGTGGCTCTTCTCTCTTCTCTTACTGATTTGTTCTATTACATTAATTGATTTGCGAATGTTGAACCACCATGCATTCCAGGGATAAATCCCACCTAGTCCTGGTGGATAATCTTTTTAATGTACTATTGGATCCTATTAGCTAGGAGCTTGTTAGGAATCTTGGCATCCATAATCATCTGGGATATTGGTCTGAAATTCTCCTTTCTGATGGGGTCTTTGCCTGGCTTGGGGATCAAGGTAACACTGGCTTCATAGAAAGAGTCTGGAAGTTTTCCTTCTGTTTCTATTTACTGAAATGGCTTCCGGGAAATAGGTATTATTTCTTCTTTGAATTTTGGTAGAATTCCCCAGGGAATCCATCAGGTCCTGGGCTCTTGTTTTTTGGGAGGATTTTGATCACTGCTTCAATCTCATTACTAGATATTGGTCTATTCAAGTTGTCAATTTCTTTCTGTTTAAAAATCCTAGAGGAGAACATAGGCAGTAACCTCTTCGACATGAGCCACAGCAACTTCTTTCAAGACAAGTCTCCAAAGGCAAAGGAAACAAAAGCAAAAAGGAATTTTGGGGACTTCATCAAGATCAAAAACTACTGCACAGCAAAGGAAACAGTCAACAATACAAAGAAGCAACCAATGGAATGGGAGAAGATACTTGCAAATAACACTACAGACAAAGGGCTGATATCCAAGATCTACGAAGAACTCCTCAAACTCAACACCCAAAAAAACAGATAATCACGTCAAAAAACAGGCAGAAGACATGAACAGACACTTCTCCAAAGAAGACATACAAATGGTTAACAGACACATGAAAAAATGTTCATCATCATTCGCCATTAGGGAAATTCAAATAAAAACCACATTGAGATACCACCTTACACCAGTTAGAATGGCCAAAATTAACAAGACAGGAAACAAGTGTTGGAGAGGATGTGGAGAAAGGGGAACCCTCTTACACTGTTGGTGGGAATCCAAGTTGGTGCAGCTGGTTTGGAAAACAGTGTGGATATTCTTCAAAAATTTTCTAAAAAGCTTCCCTATGACCCAGGAATTGCACTACTGGATATTTACCCCAAAGATACAGTTGTACTGTAAAGGAGGGTAATTTGTACCTTAATGTTCATAGCAGCAATGGCCACAATCACCAAACTATGGAAAGAACCAAGAGATGAATGGATAAAGAAGATATGGTCCATATATACAATGGAATATTACGCCTCCATCAGAAAGGATGAAGACCCAACTTTTGTATCAGCATGGATGGAACTGAAGGAGATCATGCTGAATGGAATAAGTCAAGCAGAGAGAGTCAAGTATCATATGGTTTCACTTATTTGTGGAGAAAAAGGAATAACACTGAGGACATTAGGAGAAGAAAAGGAAAAGAGAGTTGGGGGAAATCAGAGAAGGAGATGAATCATGAGAGGACTCAGAAACAAACTGATGATTTTGGAAAGAGCGGGGGTGAAGGTTGGGTGAGCCTGATGGTGGGTATTAAGGAGGGCACTTATTGCCTGGAGCACTGAGTGTGGTGCATAAATAATGAATCTTGGAATACTAAAAATATTAAATTTAATTTAAAAAATAAATAAAATAAGTAAATAAATAAAAGTTGGATCTGTCTTTCCATCCCCGATTCTTGTGCACTGTGCCTTAGAACATATTTCTTGGTCTTCTTCCTTCAACTTTAGCAATGCCCCTTTCCCCACCCACCCATAATTTATAACCATAGCTACAAATAAAGCCATAGCTCCTTCCTCAAATCTTGGTCAAGTGGATCCAACGCTTCTAGATACGACACTTCTCAGATGTAGTATTGTCTCTTTGCCTTAATGGCTTTCTTCTTATGAAGCTGCTACTTTGTTTATCTTGGTCCTCTTGATAAGCCTTCAACAGAGGTATATTGTACAGGGTTCTGTTAGTTTGCAATTTACTTTCTTCCTCTTTTCTGTTCTCACACTCTTTTTGCATGCACTTCTCTGAAACTACACACCACATCACATTCTACTTTCTATCGAAATTATTTTTATAAATATCTCCTCTGTTCTAAGATAATACAAATAAGCTCTCTCTATTTAGGCATGTTGCTTTTCCTTTGTGTACTTTAGCAATTATAATTTTTTATAATATGTGTACCTCGGCAGTTAATACCTGAGCATTATACATCCTGATGTTTGCTAAAGTGAATTAAGTAACATCTTGCTTTGTTCTAAATCTTCCATTCTTTGGTCTTCTAAATGCCCTATTTATTGCATTTCTATATTCTCTAAGTTTCTGTAGATTTCAAAATCATTTATCTCAAATTGTAATTCCAGTAATATATATGTATTACCAGAAAAAAATTCTTCTAACAAATATAAATTCCCTGAATTATATTTAAACTACTTTAGTTTTGTCTTCTTAGATGCAAAAGCTTGCAGATTAATATCCAAATTAATACATTTTTTAGGCCTACTCTCAACTTATCTTCTTCTGTAATTGAAATTACAAATTACTTTCTCCTATTTATTTACATTTTGCATATGTGCCTTTTAAAATGTTTTCAGTTGGCTGCTTCCTGCCTGTATTTGTCAAATTCAGTACTGAAAAATATATTTGATAAACATGAAGATTATAATGATATTAATTCACCATTATACATTCATCTATTAAGTAAACCAATTTCTGTGTAACAAAGAATTTGGTTGGCTTTTGTCCCTGGTTTCTGGGAAACAGTCTCTAAATCTTTGGTATTTCCCAGGTGATAGGACTGTCTTTATTATTCATGGTAGAACCTGATAATATATGCTAATGAGGTGAATCATGGAGGGCCCCTAGATAGTTTATGTATGACAGGTGATTCAGTTTGCAGGTTGGCCATGCCACAAGAACCAGTTTGTGATTGGACTATTGGGATTTTAAACCATGAGATATCAGCCTGACCTCCAGGAAGCAAAGGAAGCTAGAGGTTGAGTTCGGTCACATAGCCAAGATTCAATCAACCATGCCTATGTAATGAAACCCCAGTGAAAACTCTGGACATCAAGGTCCGGAGGCTTTCTTGGTTGGGGATACTCTGCATATTGTCACATACAGTCTTACCAGAACAAAGGGAAGGGACGTGGTAGTTTAATATCTCGAAACCCCCAGATCTCACCCTTGTGGCTCTTCTTCTGGCTGTTTCTGATTTATATTATTTGGCTACAATAAAACTTTAATCATAAATATAATGTTTGCCTGAGTTTTATGAGTCATTCGGGTGAATTTTCAAACTCTGAGGTGGTAGGAGGGCCCCCAGATTTGTAGCCAGCTGGTCAAAGGTACAGGTGGCCTGGGGACTCTGAAACTTGTGAGCTTGTGTCTAAAGTAAGTAAGAACAATGTCCTTAACCGGTAAAGTTAGTTCTAACTGCATAACTGGTGACAGAAGTCATTCCACCAAATAACTGCATATTTACATATGCTCACCATTTTCAACAGTATGAACAGTATTGCATAGCCATTTTTTAGGCCAGAGTTTTTCAAACTCAGGATTATTGACTATTTGAACTAGGTAATTCTTTTTTGTGGAGGGCTGTCCTGTGCCTTGTAGGGATACTGGTAGATGTTGAATGTTTTGAGAACCAATGGTTTACATATACGTGCCTTAAAAACAGGAACATGAAAGAAAAAAAAAAAAAAAACAAGAACATGGAAATTCATGTCCGTGGAAATGATTTTGGATATAACACTAGCAGAAGTCAATATATGAATAAATATATGTAATGATTATACTGTTGTCTCATACAAGCATATATTTCCAGACAAATTTTCAATTCTTTTGCTGCTGTTGTAGCTTTCCTTTTTAATGGACAACACCTTTTGCTATACCTTGAACACAGATTCTGTGGGATTTTGCACAAAGACTATTTATGCAATAAGTATTTTGTATTGTTTCTGTTTTCCCTAAAGCTATGCGCTGAAATATTTCTTCAGGTGTTCCAAAATCCATCTTATGTTCCCCATTTCCACAGAGGAAAAAAGACATTACTAACAACATCATATTTCATAACTTTATACAGTCTCTGATCCAGTAATGGAGGTTATAATTCTTCTCAATGCTAAATATACCACCTAATTTTTTTCTATCATTGGAAAACAGAAGCAGTTTGTACCCAAAGTATATATAATCAAAGAAATAAAAACACTTTAAGTATATTTCCAGATGCATGTAAATTATAATATTGTTTTAATAACAAAATTTATCTATTTAAATCTTAAGAGCACCTGATGGTTCAAAATTAGTCAATGATCTGATATTTTATTTTCTTAATGATTTCTTCTTGACTATTACTAACCAAATGAATAATTCCTTGTAACCTGGACCTCTTAAAAAAAGACAGTTGAATAGCTTGATATACATCTTACAAAATTAAAACTTATTATTGGAGAAATATATATAAGTGGAGAGGAAGGATACTTTGAGGACTTTTAAGATGAAGCCAAAGAAAAAGGTAGAGCAAGGAGAGAAGAGAGGAAACAATCAACTCGGTAAGAGTGTAGAAGATTAAAAATAACAAAAAATCCACAAATCTTATCCCATGGTAGAAAAAAATTTACAGAAAATGAGTTAACAGTTTTGATACTGCTATAGATGTACGTGGAACTGGACAACTGAGTAAACGGATGGCGAATGGTGGGAGCCAGGAGGGCCTAAATGCAGCCGCAGCTCAGTTGTAACGAGGACACACAGCACCCAGGTCTTGGTTTCCACTATCATTCTCCAGGAAAGGAACCACAGCTTTGTGCAAAAATAGTAGGTTCTAGGACTGACATAGGAAATATTCGAGAGTCTGGAGCATCTTGTAGTGCCAAGAAGTAAATAAAGGCTAAAAAGAAAGAAAGAAAAAAGGAAGGAAGGAAGGAAGGAAGGAAGGAAGGAAGGAAGGAAGGAAGGAAGGGGAGCGTGTGGACGGAAAGGGAAGGGAAGGGAAGCAAACCGAGCGACACTGGGTACATGCTAACCGGAAGAGTTCCCAAATGCAAAATTGGAACAACTGCTGCAAGGCAATAAATAAATTATTCCGGATTGTAACCTACAATGAAATAAATATCCATGAGTTCATGCTGATATAAATTATTGAAAGAGTAAACAAATCAGGCGGAAAAAAACAAATCTCTTATGCACAAGCATTACAAATAATATAGGTAGAGACTCTACCCTTCAGAAGAGGGGGCACGTAAATCCCAACTCTTCAAAGTATCACCACCTTCACCCCACCCTTTCCCCAAATATGTTAGTTGTCTTCAGGCACCAACACATGTCACATATCCTCACTCACCATTCCGAAAACTTGATGTGTAAACAATAAAGAGCAGCAGCATGGCCCTTTGATTTTATAAAGCACTTTCATTAGCATAATCACATTTAAACTTAACAGTAGTTCCGTATATTGGCAATATATTTACCAATCTGCAGAAAGATGATTTCAGTTTTTAAAGGTCTCAGTGTATTTGACCAATCCATGACTCAGAACTAGGTACTCTGACGCCATATCCAGTACTATTTCTACCTCTCAATACCAGACCTTAATAAAATCTATCACTGATTTGCTTAGGCCACAACATCTGTAAGTACCAACATACACAGAAAGTCCCAGAAAAACACACCCAAGAGTAAATAAATATATGCACTTATACATAAGTAAGCTTAAATTGAGCTAGAATCACATATAGATATTCAACACATATGATTTTTCTTAAATATATGTGGAGGTTTACAGACAAGCAGAAATTATATGCAGATATACATTGTTTTATATGAATCTGTGTGTATATACACATACACACAAAAATACACATATATGTGTAAAAATCTTCATGTTCACAGAGGTTGTCCTTCTGAATGAAATATGCATATGTATTTCTCCAGTCTTTTAACTGCCTTCAAAATGTTGCATTGTTATGCTTTATGTTAAACTGTTATGTTATTTAATTTGTGTCTTCGGAATGTTATTCCCTCCATTCTATAGATGACAGAACAGCTTCTTTAGAGAAGCTATTAGCCTATAAACCTATTTGGGTTGTGGTCATACATTTGTTCCATTTCTCAGCCCAGTGTCCTCTACATATATAGGGAAAGCAAAGAATCAGTAACTGTACAACAGTATGTGTCGAATACGTTACTAGTCAGAAAGGCAAACATAAGGATTAGTAGTTCTAAAAAGTCTAGTAGCCTATGAATATTTAGCTACAACCAATTTTCCACTAGAAAGACTATGGATCTCAAAAGTACAATATCATTGGTAAAAATGTTAGCTTGAACTAAGCTTACTAAGCTTACCAACCCTATCTATCCTCAGTTAGTAAAGCAATCAAAACTGATTTGTTCTTTCTTTAGTGCCTAATAAAAACAAATGAAAGGGCAGCTCAGTGTCAGATACATCAATTTATAAGTGGATACTTTACAAACTGCTTCAATACAGCTTCGTAAGCAAAATAATGGACACCAAAAAGGTCACATTTCTATTCAACATGAACTATGAATGCATTATTAACAGTATAAAATTTATTTTGCTAAAAATAATCCAAATAAGTTTTCAATTTTGTATTTATTTGGAAAAATCAAATCACAGTACTTTTATTTTTTCTTTTTCCTATCATATTGAATCCACTCAGCCAGAAAGGGCGTCCATGCCTTGATGACATTAGTGGCTGCGGGATCCTGACTTGTCTTCAAGAATTTTCTCTTATTTATATTGCACCGTTTTTTCAGAAAAGAAAATCAACAACAATAGCAACAACAAAAAACAGAAATTTGACAGCCTCTGTTTGTTCGAAAGAGACTACTGAGAACATAAAAGGCCAGTATCTTTCTCATTGATTGTTTGAACAAAAGCTGGACAGATTCTCAGGGTCCAATTTTCTTTTTCCCCCAAGTCGTTCAATCCTGTGTCAATGCTTTGAAAAGCTTCAGGCTCAGAGCACTTGGTCTCCAAGTCACCCTCTTCCGAGTTGAAGTGTGTGGGAAATGGCAGGTTCTTGCAAAAAGAAAGTATGGGCCCTAATTCATTTTGTTCTTGCCCTATCTTTAAAACAAAATAATAACTAGATTATAGTAATCTTATTAGCAAGAAATTTTTAAAAAAGCAGATGAGAACCCACAGTCAAGTAAAAATGAGAAATTCATTTTTTTGCATATAATGTGATGCATTCTTTTTTTTTTTTCTTTTTCTCTGCATCTCCTACATTCTGTTCCACCCCAAATAATGTCGGGATATCAGTACATCACATCAGTCAGGTCCGTGGCCTGCTCAGAAGAAATGCTTACAGATTAAAAATAGTTCCAAGCACAGTATAGCAAAGTGAAATAACCCAATTCCATTCACCCTGGGTTCAAACAAAGAAAATTAGCTTGAATATGTACCCACCATGAACAAAGAGTAAAATGTCAAATTTAAATTCGTATACTTAAGCGTTTTAATATATTTAATGCTTGGCTTTAAAACCAGCTTCCACTCTTACTTGGAAACCTGACAACACAAACTGCAGAGTCCTATGCTTCCCTTTGTCAGTTGTGCCTTATCATTTTACTGGTGGGAAATTAAGAGCTATCTGAAAGACACATTCTTAATTACCATGTTCAATTCATTTTAAATGTTCATGTTATGGCATGATAGCTATAAAAGGATAATAATGAAAATGAGATATTTGATCTACGTTGAAGGAAGAAGATAAATGTCTCTCCCAGGGTTAAGAGCAATAGCAAAGGAAGACCCCGTAAGTCAGTCATTGAATTAGATTTGTAGATGAGAAAGCAACAGTCTCCTAGACTCCAATCCTAGAGAAAGCATCCACTCTGGTGTTGCGTGTTATCATGGAAGAAATATTTTTGGCTGGAACTACCATTTTCCAATAATTCACCAAAATGACCAACACAAAGGAAAAGAGGAGCAGCACATGTTATGTGTGCTCTAGCCCTTTTAGAAAACAGAGAGTTGCTCCTTTGGCCACATACACACAAATCTATAAGAAAGATGATATTGGGAAATTAAAGAGAATGGGCACTATTCAAATAGGAATGCCCCACAAATTTGACCATGGCAAAACTGGAAGAATCTACAATGTTACCTAGTATGCTGATGGCATTGTTGCAAAGAAATAAGTTTGTTTGTAAACAAACAAGACCAAGTTTCTTGCCAAGAGAATTAATATATATATTTATATTGAGCTTATTAAGCACTCAAAGAACTGAGATAGCTTCCTGAAACATGTGAAGGAAAATGATTTAAAAAAAAAAAAAAAAAAAAAAAAGGAATCCAAAGAGAAAGGTACTGGGTTCAGCTCCAGTGCCAGCCTGTTCCACCTTGAGAGACACTGGAACTAACGGAAAGGAGTCTGAGCTCCTGGAACCAACTCCTATGAATTCATGGCATGAAAAGGGTAAAAATAGTAATAATAATAAAGGCCTCAAGACTGTAAAATAACTAACTAAATAAATAAAATAAAACTCATAGAGAAAGGTCCCAAATCACCTTCTTCTAGACCTCTGCATACCCCCAAATGGAAAGCGATGGCGAATAGTAGAGGGACGGCTCAGAACTGGTACCAGGGTGCATGGTGCCTCTAAGAGAACCTCAGAGTTAATAACTCTTTCCTTAAAGGAGACACACAGCCTCATTGTGGAATGCTTAGCTGCTGGCTGAGTACAACAGGAAGGTCCCCAGTTCCCTCACTCTCTACCTAAACATCTTTTAGAAACTCAGAACAAGTACCAAGGAGCTTCCTGAATCATTTTCTCGGTGAAATTTGGATGAGTTATGTTTCCAATCAAGACAGTGACCTTACTGTCTACCCTATGGGTATAGTGTGATGCAAATATCGGTGAATGCCATATGTCACCTTTCAGTAGCACCAACAATGCCCAAGAGAATGAAAATGAGCCGGTGTGAAAGAGTTAAAATAACATCTCTCCTGGGGATGATTCAGTGCACTGAACTCTCTGTCCTTAAGCTCTCTCACACACAATATTTCTGAGCCTTCTGTGTCTATGCATGACCTAAACACAAATTGCAATTTTCTTCTGTTAAGTAATTCCTAAATCAGCACCTGCTAGGATGCCTGTGTCTGACAGTCCCCTGGTCAGTTCCAGGTGGTGATAGGTAGAAGGAGTGGCTGCATGGAAGCAGTGGCCCTAGCAATACTCGTGCTCATGGTGAATATTTATTGATTCTTCTGTGTTGGGTTTTTTTTTTCTTTCATATGTACTTAGCACTTTATATTCATTGTAGCTCTCACAATTACACATATACTATACATACATACGACGATACATACATATGACTATGCATACAGGTCTGCAACTTAATTCTATCGTTATTTAATCAAGGGCATTTCTCTAAGATAGAACACATGGACTGACCTTATGTAAAGAAGAAAAAAAAATCCACTATTTATATTGCCTTTTAAACTATACCTTCAGAGATATATAGCTCGAGATTTCAAGCAATACTACAATAAACATGTGCATATGAGTCATTGCTTTTTTCCAGGAACAAATTCCTATTGATAAACTCTGCAAAAATGTTGCAACAATCCAGAGTCTCATTGACAATACATAAGAGATCTAATTTTTCCATAGTCTTGGCAATATTGCCCCTCCACTTCTTAAAATTTTGCCAAACTAAGTAAGTTTCACCATTTGATTTTAATTTGCAACTTTCATTATTAGTGATGTTGAGTATTTCTCGTGTGTTTTGAGGATTTGTAAATTTTGTACTTTTCTAAACTCCCTAGAAATATCCTGTATCTACCTTTCCATTTCCGTTGTTTGGCTCATTATATATTATTTCACTCCATATTTTTATTTTTTATACTCTGTTATTTTCTATTTGTTTGTCCTTTCTTTAAGATTTCTTTGTTACTTATTTTTATTTATCTCAAATGCATATTTATTTCAAATCACCAGTGTCCTCCAGCATTTTATGAAAGAGAGGAAATGACAGGGAAAAGACCTTTAAAAAAACTAGTAACCCATTACATTGACTAATGTTGCAATTGTTTAGAAAAAAGAGATTAACAACCTCTTTACATGGCTGGTTCATTTTTTAAAGCATACTTAAAACAATACAGATGAAGCATTAAGCTTTCTTTCTTTTTTTTTTTTTTAAGCAGCCAGCAAAATTGTTAATTTGCTTTCAAATTGCATTTTCAACTTTCTTTGGATTTATTTAAAAAAAAAGTGCATGTCAACAGACCAGAATTAAAAAGGTGACAAACTGTGAAGAATTAGAAGTTTTAATTTAACAGATGAGCAATTGCAAATAACAAAATCTCAGAAAAACACAATTTTAATGAAAGGTGACATGCTGGAGATTCTTTTTTTGTTTTGTTCCTTTCCATCAGGTAACAACAAATTAGTTTAGGAAGCTATACTGGAATGCTGTGATTGTGATAACCAGCTCACAGGCCTTGAGGATAGCTCTGGTTTTTGTTTGTTTTCTGAAACCACATATGACACTTCTTTTGTACTAAATAGGTATTTTCTTCAGTCAGATGTATCACAAGTTGTTCAAGTCCAGACTAGTTTTTATGTGTTACTGTTATCAGATGCTATTTTTCTTGTGGTTCCCACCTCTGAAAATCTTATTTTCCTTAGTGTTCAGAACTAGAGAGGTTTGCATAGACATACAGTGAGGAAAAAGAAAGTTATTTTACGGTGTAAGAGTAGCATTTTTTGACTCAATAGAAAGAAACTGTCTTGCTCTGCAAACTCAGAAAAAACATTAATTTCAAGTGGGAGGTGGATTAAATGTGATTAAAGAATGGAGAAAAATTGAATGTGATTAAGGAAATTTATGGAATATCAGAGAGTACAGACCTATTCTTTTTTTGATTTATTAGGGCGTCTAACAAATGTTTCCTGATTAATTAGAGAAATATGTAACCACATGTTCTTTGCACATTTATAAAGCAAAAATAGCAAAATGTTCATGATTTTAATGGAACTTGTATGCATAGCTCACACTTTCATGTTTGTGAATGTGTACTCAGAAGGGTTCAATTTTCCATCCAGCTGATTCTATACATTTGATTATACTTTCCCAGCTTCCTTTTTTTTCTGTTGAAAGTTTTGATGTTGTTTTAAAGGGATAACAGAAATTAATACAATGAGAAAATAAATCTCTGAGGAATATTTTTCTTTTTCCTTATCCATTTACATGAAATTACACCTTAAGAATTTATTTTACCGGGGCGCCTGGGTGGCTCAGTGGGTTAAAGCCTCTGCCTTCAGCTCGGGTCGTGGTCCCGGGGTTCCGGGGTCCTGGGATCGAGCCCCGCATCAGGCTCTCTGCTCAGCAGGGAGCCTGCTTCCTCCTCTCTCTCTGCCTTCCTCTCTCCCTACTTGTGGTCTCTCTCTCTCTCTCTCTCTGTCAAATAAATAAATAAATAAAATCTTTTAAAAAAAAAAAAAAAGAATTTATTTTACCATACATTTAATTCCTCTACATTTAAACATGTATTTCTGGTTGATCTTGTATATCATCATTTTGCAAACAATAATATTCTAAGCACTTGTCACATTTTATTTAATATTTATTAAATATATTATAAATATACATACATTTATTATCTATCACAACAGTTTTCAACTGAAGGCAATTTTGTTTCCCCAAGAGTTTTTGGTAATTTCTGGAGATGCTTCTGGTCCTATAACTGGGGAGTTCTACTGGCCAAACAAACCTCTAAGGGGTAGCGATTAAGGATGCCACAAGGATCCTATACATCCACAGGGCAGTGCCCCACATAAACAATTACACATGCTAGGATGTCAATACTAAGGCTGAGAAAGCTGCTCTAGACCACCCATTTTCATCTTACTGATCATGAAAATCTAGCCCAGATAACTTCCTTAAAAGAAACACATAATTAAATGTAATCTAAATTTGGATCTGTGTTCATTTTCTGGTAGGGGTGACACTGAACACCCAAGCTCTACAGACAGCGGACTGAAGAGGGCTATGGAACAACAAGATGAGTTTAGCTTCCAGTGATCAATATCATTAACATTGTGGAAATGATGAATTAAAAAAACATTGCCAGGCTTTGAAGTAACAAAGCAAATACATTTTCAAAAATCAAAAGCCACGGTTAACCCTTCTAAGTATTGCAAATATGTAAGTCATTTCAGAAACAATAAATATCATCAATGTCAACCGAAAGGTACAGCCTACCAGACCAAAAAAAGTTTGCCAATCAGGTAAATAAATGATTGAGATGGTTTTATCTAATACCAAGTGTTTGAGTCTGAAATGTGTAAAATGGAAAATACAACTAAACTAGATTGTCTTGATGTATTTCTGATTAATGAGGGCTAAGATCTTGACAACATCCTGTATTTAAAAAGCAGTGGAGGAACTGGAAGAACTTCCTTTCCTCTTATTTTTTAAAGACTTTATGTTTTTAGAGCAGTTTCAGGTTCAAACTTAGCACAAATGAGGGGAAGCGGAGATTTCCCCAGGTATGAATACCCTGCTTCATTTTCAGCATCCCCCTCCAGAGCAGTACATTTGTTACAAGTGATCAGTTTACAATGGCACGTCATAACCACCCAAAACTCCCTGAATTTGTGGATTGTATCCCATTGCATAAATGTCTACAAACTAGGCATATGTTCGGAACTCATTTTTCCCCTCAACAACTTGTCAAAGAACAACTTACACATACCATCAACACTGTTTTTCATTCCTTCTCCTACAGCAATAAATTCCTTGGGTATATAATCTGCCTTTCATTTTACCATAAATGGTAATTTTACAAATATTTTACCAAGAGCTATCATCTTCTCAGTCTCTGGTAAGGTTTCTTTTCCATCTTCCACTTGACCCCTAAACCAATGATGTGTGTTTCAAAGTCTGCTCTTGTTGGTTTAGTCTCATGTATGTGTAGATGTGTGAATGTGTGTGTGTGTGCGCGCGCGCGCGTGCGGCATGCGTGCACATTCGTGAGTTTTAATAAGTGTTCCTTCTACTTTCAACTTTTCTTATCAGGCAGAACAGACTAGATAAGGCAATAGTAACAACCCCCAAATCTCAGTGGCATTAAACAGAAAGGTTTATTTCTTCTTCTTGCTATACATAATCTTGGGTCAACAAAGTGATTTGTTCCATGTCATCCTCCCTCAAGGACCCAGACTTCTTTGAAAACTCCATTGTCTGGATCATTGTTTACTCTAGCAGAGGACATCAACATGAACAAAAGAGCACTTTCCCATAAATGCTTCATCCCAGAAGTGACCTGTATCACTTCTATTCAGAGTTACTTGGTGAAGTCAATTCATAAAACCATATGTTACAAACAGAGACAGAGAAATGGAATCCTATTATATTCTCAGAAGAAGATGTGGAAATATCAACCAATACAACTAATGACTACCATAGTCTCACTGAACCACACTAAATGTGAGCAAGAGGATAAAGGAAAATTCTCAAGGACAAGTTGAGTCTGGAATAGCTCAAGAACTATACCACCTTGGTTTCAAACTTTCCATGCCATATGTAGAATATTTATGTAGTCGGAGAACTCTACTCTACAAACTTCTCTCACCAACCCAACAATCCACCAAACATTTACTGGATCCTATTTCTATTTCCAGAATAAGAAAATAAATTATGGTAAAATGAAAGTAGTAACATTTATGACATAGTGTCTCATTGTTTCACCAATGGCCACATATAATTATGTTCTATGAATACAGCATTTGTATTATATGACAAAATAAATTTTTATTTTATGGGCTGCATTTTCCAATATAATTCTCACCAGTTCATTCACATCTGCATGAGGAAACTAATTTTACTGGGAGCTTTGTTTAATGAAATGTGTTACTATATATTCTTCTACACCAAGTTAATATTTATTTTCTTTAAAGATTTCATTGATTTATTTGAGAGAGAGAGGGTGAGGGAGGGAACATCAAAGGGAGGGGGAGAAGCAGGCTCCCCGCTGAGCAGGAAGCCTGATGTAGGGCTCCACCCCAGGACCCTTGGGATCATGACCTGAACTGAATGCAGATGCTTAAGCAACTGAGCCACCCAGGCATCCCACCAACTTACTATTTTAAATTAAGCAAAATCATCCTGCTCTTAGTCAAGGTACCATTATATGAACTGTTATTATATTACCTACCACTGTAAATATTTTCTGCTATTAGTTAAAATTTAAACTGTTTACAGAAAATAACAAATTAAAAATTTATTGTCAAATGTTATTGCTTTATCAATCTTACCCAACTAATTCCAAAAGGCATCCAAACACTTGTGCTTACTTACTTACTTTCATTTTTACATTTTACTTACTTACTTACATTCATTTTTAGAAATGGCATAAATTTCTACCTAAGAATAACTTTAAACATTAAAAAGAAAACAAAAAAACTTTTGAGTAGTTCTAAGTCTAAGGATGGTAGTGAAATCATCATTTCATTCAACTGCTATTATCCCAAAGAAGATGAAAGCTTCTAAGTGATTCCCTCTCCCAAATTTCCTGTCCCCCGACCTAGGTAGGAATCATTCACTCATCCAACAACTCTTTCCTGAGCACCTTTAATGTGCAAAATTCCTATTACATCCTAAAGATACAGGAGCCAGTTTTCAATTAGGACAGACATTTTTTTTTAAATATATTTGTATCAGAAATTAACAGAAGTACTCTGAGAAGAAAGGGAAGTTGATGAGAAGTATGACTATAATAGATGTGGGAAAGGAAGCAAAAGCTCTGAGAAAATAACAGTTAAATTAAAATTTTTACTTAGGCAAAATGTGGGGGGAAGAATATCCCAGGCAAAAAAAAAAAAAAAAAAAAGGATTAATAATTAGGGACTAAGTCATCTAGGCCTTCATAGACAGAGGTGAGTATTTTTACATTTTACTCTAGGCCAGAATTCCCTGAAAGGAATTACACAAAGAATAAAATAATCAGATTTTTTGGTAAATGATTGATTAGGATATTAATGGGAATAATGGGCTAAGAGGAAGGAGAGACATATACACAGAAATGGTAGTTAGGAGGTGCTCAGAGATACCTTTGAGAAAGAAGATAGTGTCAGGAACTAAGATGATAGCAACAGAAACAACTGCAGATTTGAAAGCTACTTAACACTTGATAGTTCTTAGTACTTTGATAGGAGAGAAAGAGAGGAGGTTGCCATTTAGAAACTCAGTTCTAAAATCCAGCTGTAAAGTTTGAACTTTATTTACACTTTGGTTTTTCCTGACAATTCACATTATCCCATGAAAGCTTTCATTACTAAGTCTCTTTTTCCTATGCATAATTTCTGGAATGTCTGATGTCTCTCCCCACATGGCACAAAGGAAATTTATTAAGGGATTTAAAATGTACATTTCTAAGAATGAACCAATACATAGGTCTGAACAGTTGTAAATATATACTGGGATTATCTTTGTATTTATTTCCTACTATTTTATATCTTGTAGGAATATCACACAAAATTGTAAATAATTGAACATAAAAATATGTGGTGGAGAAATAATGTAAAAGTGAGCTAAGCTTCCCATCATAATGAGTCTTCAGAATCAGTGAGATCTAATTTGCATGACTTTCTAACTCCTAGGACTACCCTCAGTGTGTCTGAATAAACTAAGATCCATTTTGGAAGCATGTTAGAGGACAGTTATCAAAGGCAAAGATGGCTCCCACGAGAGGCAAGCAGCAAGGAGTCTTACTAACATTTTTGGCTTTATAAGTTGAGTTATTGCAATAGGTATGTGGACTTGTAAATTACATTCAAAAACAACAAAGAGATTTACTTACACTCTGGCTCTTATTTTCAAGAAAACTGAATGTCTATTCTCACACTATGGTATCAGGTCTCTCCTTCTGATCTGGAACTGGACCAGCTCTGCCATGTGTCCTTTTAGTTTCTTTAGAATCGGTCTTTCCAGGGAGTCACAGTTTGGTTCCCTAAAATCCAGGCTTTGTGTAATTCTGCTTCTTTCTCCTGTTCGTATACTCTGCTGCCAATTAATTAAGCCATGATTTGACATGGATATCTGTTTTAATATGGTAACATGCTATGTGTTTTTGATAACTGGTAAAGGAGAAATAATTCAGCTCTCTTGCTTCTTATAGGCAAGTCATTAAACAAACTACTGAATATGTATCTGATGGAACCATGAAAGGATGAAATAGAATATCTACCTGATTTTTTCTTAGTTATTGATGATGTAAAGCCATCTATAACGTTCCTTCCTGTCAGGTAAGAGGAAGAAAAAGATATAATAAGAACATTCATTTCCATATTTATTACAATGTAATAATTTAGAAGTAGTTACATTCTCTTATGAGGCCACTAGAGAGTTATTGAACTTTAAAAATTAGCAGTCTGCTATAATAAATATACAATTTCAATGTAAATGATTCCTTCATAGCCTGCCATTTTAGAAATTTAGGAAGTCCAAAAGTCATGACACAAGAAATAGTGTTAAAAGGTGATGTAAAGGAATCAGTGGCCATTGAAATGGTAGGACATCCATGGGAACTGAGTTCTAGTATCATTAATAAAACTTATAGGCCAGATGTGACTGCTTATTGAAAAAATGAGTCATTATAAAAACAGCATTATTAATATTAATTAAATATTGTGAATTTTAATTTTTGAATTTAAGACAATATTTTAGACTGCAAAAATAATTATTTAATTTAAGTCATGGATTAATAACTCATATTAGGATTTATATGAAGAACCTAATATGTAGGAAGCTGTGATCTTAAATATCTCCAAGAGAGGCAAATGTTTTACATGTCCATTTTCAGCAATATAGCTACATTTTGATAATTTAGATCTGTCTCACACTATGAATTCTTACAAAAATAAAGTGCATATAATACATATTAAATAAATGCAATTTTAAGTCACATTACTTTAAAGGAGTAGAAGTTTTATATGAATAACGGAATTATTTTTTAAATAAAAGGATGTTTACATTACATTGTATGTTCACACATTTGAAAGAGATATGATCTCAGAAGTGTCATATGTGTGTGCTCATGTACACACACACAAACACACACATACACACACACAGTGTGTTGAGAAAACTTCCAGAAAATAAGGCTCTCCAAGCTGATACAGAAAAATATCCTCGAAAGGAGGAATATGGCATCCTTGGTTAATGAATAGACAATTCAAAGTCAGAATCGTGAATAGCACCTCATGGCTAGGGGCTTTTGAGGGGTTTTGAGCAAGACATTAGGGATGGCAGTAAGTATAGGAAAAATTAGTGCCTATGATAGGAGAGGAAAAAATTACTCCCTAAGCTTGTGTGAGAAAAGCAAACAAGGAAAACAGCATTTATATGATTCTGTGAGTGAAAAGTCAGTCTTAGAAATCAAAACTATAGTATTTCTTCATGCACAACTGGGGGCCTCATTTATAGAACCCATGCTTTATACATAACACAAGTTGGTAAATGAAAAATTGTGTGTGTGTGTGTGTTTGAGATAGAGACAAAGAATGCGTGTGTATAAATTCATATAAACTATACTATATTACAATATATTCATCTGTATGTGTATATACACACACAAAACTACCTTTAACAAGTTAATGGATAGGCATCACACATAAACAGTGATTATCAACATGAAAAGAAAGCCATGTAGATTTTTGTAGATCCTAAGAGAAGAACATACTACTCCCCATTAAGTGGATTTAAAAAATATTATATATATATATATACATATATATATACACACACACACACATATATATTCCTAAAGCTTTCAATCCACTAGAACCTGCTACCAACAGAATAACTATAGAGACTAGAATATATTAATCATGTTCATACTAATCATATCTTTCTTTACTCAATTAAGGACACAACCAGAAAACTATATCACAGAAAACACAGTAGATCCTATGACCTAAACAACTGAAAACGTATGACATCTATGAGAAAACTGGAAATTCTGTCATTGACTAGATATTTGACATTAATAAATTATTATTAAAGTCCTATAATGATACTATGATTATTTTAAAAGAATTCTTCATTTTTAAGAAGTATTAAAATGTCTATTCCTAAATTAAGGTGAGGTATGGAAATTGCTTTAAAATACTACAGAAGAAAAAAAAAAGAAGAAGAAAAAATAAATAAATAAATAAATAAATAAATAAAATACTACAGAGAGGGGGAAGTGAGTGGAAGTACATGAGAAAACAATGGCCAGGAGATAATAATTATTAAAACTGGAAGTACATTATAATCTTCAGTTTATTTTTGTATATGTTTAAAATAGTTCATAATAAAAAGGTCAAGAAGGAAATAAAATTGTATATTTGGAATGGTAAATTAATTTGCATTAGGACTACACTACAGTAAAAATAAACGGTGACTCTGAAGACATTATAACATAATCCATTCAAAAAAATAAAGGAATAAAATATGTTGAGCATTTTTAAAAATAAAATTGGTAATTTTAACCTCTTCCTGGGAAGAAATTATATCCTATACACCTTACATATAACAGTAATCCAATAATTCATCCTAATAATTTGATTTTGTTTTGCCATATCAGAATATGAAAGAGACTTAAATGATACATGAGTGAGATATAACCCAAGACAAATCCAAAATGTATTATCCGCTTAATGATTTAGAAACATAGGCATACTAATAAAGATGGGTATTCATATAGTCAGAAAAATGTAATATTTATGTAATAATAAATTTTAAATATTTTCTATTCAGTCTTTAAGAAAAATCAGTTAATGTAATTTTCAGAATTGTTACATGATCTATTACATTGAAAAGAAGTTAATTAAGGGAACTACAATGAGCTAGAAGAAGCTAATTGCTAACCTTCTCTAAAAATTCTTAGGCAGCCTATAAGCCAACTTCCAATCTCTTGTGGCATCATTCATAAACCACTAACCAAAATAACTACAAATGAGGGAAATATAATGAAAACATGAGCAAAGAGCCCAGTGCATTTGTAAATCATGTCAAGCAAACTTAATTACTTTCTCAACTGAAATACATAATTCATGGATGAAGTGAATGTAGTAAATGTGATAGATTTATATTTCATAGAGTTGATGTAGTGACTCAGAATTATGATTTGAAAAACAGATTTAATTGTCTTACATGAGCTGGCATTTCTTATTGAAAATGGAAACACCAATTAAATCTTTTGATAGAATGGATAAGGTCTACAAATTAGTAATCAAACCTACTCATAAATCCGTCTTTTGTAAACTTCTAGTAAAAGATGACACACTGAGATCTGCCATACCTCCCAATTTCTCTAGAGACAGAAAATGAGACCATGTAATCAAGAAACAGGGTACTTGCCAGATGAAAGAGTAAAGTTAAGCTAGGTAGCTCACCCGTACCCTTGCTTCTTTTTTCACGGACTCTTTTTCATAATGTAATTTGGAAATAGTCTCCTACCTCTGCCTTTAGGAAGAACTAATAAAATCAATACCACTAAATGATGCCTAAATGTGTTAATGTCTCACAGAAGTTTTGGTGATGTTCATATTTTTTTAAAAAATTAGTAAAGAAATAAAATCATCTAAATTGGAAAGGAAAAGGTAAAATTATATCTATACACTGTAATGTGTACAGAAAATCTCAAGTAATACACACACATAAACACATGTATATGCCCACACACTCAAATTAGAACTATTAAATGATTTCAGCAAGATTACAGGATACAATGGCAACATACAAAAATCAACTGTATATAAATACACTAGTAATAAATAATCCAAAAATGAAGTTAATCCAAAAATTCCACTTACAATAATTTGAAAACAAATAAAGTAGCTAGAAACAAACTTAACACAAAGAGTACAAGATTTCACTGATATCTGTAAGGCATTATTGCAGTAGAGAAAACATAAAAACAATGGAGAGATACCCCATGTTCATGAATTGGAAGGATTAATGTTGTTAAGACGGTAATACCACAGATTCAACACAATTCCCATGACAATCAGAGTTGGCATTTTTGCAGAAATTAACATGCTGATCCTAACGTTCATATGGAAACGCAAGGGACCCAGACTAGGCAAAATAATCTTGTAGAAGAACAAGATGACTTGTTTTGATGACTTCCTTAATTTCAAAACTTACTATAAAACTATTAATAATCAAGACTGTAGTACTAGCAAAAAGATAACCACAGAGCAGTGGAACAAAACACAGACCAATGGAACAGAACTGAGAGTCTAAAGCTAAACCTTTTACATTTATTTTTGACAAGAGTCTCAAGATAATCCAGTGGAGCTTCTTCAGCAAATGATATCTGGACAACTGAACATCTATCCGTTAGTAAAACCAAGAGAGGTCTTGCATTTGCAGACATTCATGGGGGAAGAGTATTTTTGGACCAAAAGCATACTAGAAGTCCTTGATCTCTCATTCCCTAGTAAGTTACAAGTGGAAGTGCAGAGATTGATGTACTCTTCTCTACATTGAAAAGACATTTTGAAGGGCTCACAATCAGCCCTTCTTAATGTGGCACTTTCCAATCTGGCTTTCTGTGACATCCGTGAATAAGCATGGTTGCCAGGTGAGCAGCCCATTTCTAGGGCTATTTACCTTATTGTCCCTACTGTGAGTTAACCTCTGTTTTAGGTTTGTTCACTCTGCCTGGGAAACAGGAGGAGCAAGCAGGTCACGGATGTAGGTATTCAGTTAGTCATTCACTCATTCTCCTGGTGAGTAAACACTACTGCATACTTTTTTAATACCCTGTCACATCATTTAAGAATAATCAATGCTCTAAGACTATAAGAGTATAAATTCTATGAAATCAGGGATTTTTTATCTTTTGCTTTTTGTAGTGTCCCCATGACTAGAAGAGCACCTTAATAGGCATTCGTTGAATATTTGTTAAATGAGTAAAAATAGCCAAAGTACTCTGAGGATTAAGATGTAAGGCTCTGTTCGAAGTACTTTTATCTTTTGAAATCTCATGGCAGCCATTTGACAAAGGTTATAATCCCCACCTCACACCCTGAGGAAACTGCGGGACGGAGAACTGAGTATCACACAGCCGGCAAGTCTGCGCTCTGACCAAGACAGTGTGGCTCAGAGGCATTCAGAGCTGATGCAGACAACTTAAGTGTCCACAAGGTTATGGAAAACATAACCACATGCTATGCAACCAGAGGACATAAAATCAGATCAATATGAAATCAGTTACTACTCACTCCCCAATCTCAAAACTGCTGTTTGCAAACACGAAGTCCGTTGTAGAACAGAAAGAGAAAAAAAGTGATTGGCCACAAAAAAGCATGATAATCAGTAAATTAATTAGCCCTATGAAGCCTATGAATTCTGTTCACTTGCTTTATTAAAAACCTGGACATTTAGTGTGGTAAATTTTTTTGTCCCTCTACTTAAAAAAAGAGTCCCTTTCTTTTCTAACCACGGAATTAAGATTCCTCTTATACTTATCTTTTAAAAAGTATGCTGTTTTTTCACAGTAATCCAGCTCATAAAAGATAACAGATCTGGCAAAAAAAAAAAAAAAAAAATCCTTCAAATCTGTCAGTGTTTCATTAGCTAAAAAAATATATAATTTGTTGTTGTCATTAGAGTTTAAACTATGTTAATATCTACATTTAAAGAAATTAAAATATTTATTTTAAATACCTTGTTTTACAAATGGAATTGAAACCTGCTGAGGAATGTTAGCGACTCCCTTGATTTCAGTCATACATATATATATAACCATAATTATAAGCACATACAGTGCTTTCTTAAGTTCTGACTTGGGTGACTCCACTTTGATTACTATAGGTTCATAAAATCACAAGACTGGAAGGGACCTTCAGAGGTCATTTACATCTCCCCTCTCAGGCAGCACCCAACTTAACTGTCCCTGACAAATGTGCATCTATCCTATTTTTAAAGCCGTGATGCAAAGGAGGTTCATATAAATTAATCACACACACAGCCCTAGAGAATAGAGAGCTCAGAACGCACTCCTGATTTAACCAATCAAATTATTATTGATTGCATCAGCACTTCCATGGTTCCAACTGCTTTTTTGCTTGTAAATCAGTAGCATCTTAAGGACTCAAAATTCTCATGTACTCCCGAGGATGTAAGAAATCACTCCTCACAAGCATTTTTACTAACCAGACTAAATAAGAAGCCAAAGCAACTGCACCATTAGGGAAGGCAAACCGGCAGTGAGCAGACTAGAATCCCTAATTCCAAGTCCTATCTTCAAGTAGAAATCGGTAAAAGTCAAGATAAATATGGATATATATAAAATGCATTCTACTAAATGGATGCAAATACTGATAAAGATTTTCCCTACTTTAACTTTATAGGATCTTTCCCTGTGGCCTTGCTTCTACTGCACACATCATTCATTAGATTATGAAAACCATTAATGTCAAGAAGCAGAACAAAATGAATTCACTGAGGGGCTGCTATTAGCATATCAAGCAGCTATTTCTCACTAAATATTCCTGACAGCTCTCATTACATATGATGGATGAGCTTTATAAGTAGTAGTAGTTTCTGAGCAAAATAAAATCTTGAAGCGTACTACCACATGCGGCTGAATAACTAGCAATCATCTTTCAACAGTTTATATTTTTCCCTTTTTAATGGGAAAGTGTTATAAAATTCACAGGTAGGTTAAACGCCCGAGTCAAAATTCATTTAGAAACCGCAAGTCTAATTTATGACCTGAATGTTGTAAGTGCTTTTAGTTAAGATACATTGGAGCCAGTCATGTAAACACTCTACAAACATAGGGAATGATAATAAACGGAGAAAAGCAGTTGGAAATCAGAATTTTGGAAGCCATGGTACTGGAGGGGCTTAAAAGAAGCAGGGAAACTTAAAATATTGGCTAAGGATACTTCTTTTTATGGTTTCAGTAGAGCTTTAAGAAAATCCGGCAAACCTTTATCATAATATGAGTGAGAAGAAATAATAATAATTACAGCAATATTGCTTGCCTTCCTGCTCAGGTAAGAGGGGAGCACTGTTGAGTCCCAAGGGTGTAGCACTAGAGGCCCGAAGCATTACATTCTCTAAATCACATTTTACAAGTGACAGCACAGATTGTATCTGGCCTGTAGAAGTTTCTGTTTGGCCCATACAGTGTATTCTTAAAAATCAAATTTTCAGCATTTAAACAATCAAGAGATTTCAGATAAATGTCAACATTTCTGCTTACTTTTTCAAATCTGGCAGCAATTGGCATTAATTCCCCCTTTTGCCACAAACTCTTCCTCTTTATAGTAGTGCTGGGTAGACAAGTGGGGGTCCTGTTGTCTTCCATTATTAAAATAGTCTTATTGTCTTACTGATGGCAGAGAAAGAGAGTGTTCTATGAAATGTGGTGAGACAAACAAGAAGCTGAGAGGGAAGCCTGTCATGCGTTCTTGATGGTCATTGACTTGGGTTGCCTTGTCTGGTTCTATTTTAAATGTATGAAAGGATTTAGTATAATCTTAATATGTTAATTTCTTATTAACAATAAGAAACAAATGAATGTTCTAAAGCAATATGAAGTTGACTTCTACCTTAATATTTTCTGTGTACTGTATAATATATGTTATATATTATATATTACATATTCACTGAGGTTGTGCAAAGAAGTAGTAGCATGTACATCTTGTAATTTACACAGAAAGAAAACAGAGTATTTCAGTTAATCATATATACATTCTCACACATTTAGTGGTTAGTCATCATGTAAAACAAAGAAACCAACACATCTATATCTCTGAAGGGCTTCTTAAAGCCAAAGAATTGCCCTTAACTCTTACCTGTGTAAGACTTTCACCTGTGTAAAACTTTTAAAGTTTTAAAAGCACCTACCTATTATTCATAAAAAGGCTCCTTTTTCAACCAAAGAAAGTTCAGGACTGGTTAATTACCATTTTTTCTAATTTCAACATTGTATTGCTTGGAAAGGAATTTTTAAAGATGCATCTTTTTAAAATTTTTGTCATTAGAATGACATTTAAGTACTTTCAGATAAACCACATTTTTAAAAGCTAGTAGATACTAATTTATCAGCTTGTAGAAAATCTTTATTCTCACCGAAAATAAACTTACATCAAAAAAATAAAACTGGCTAATAAAACGCAATCTTATTTTTTATCTTCTTGTCCTACTTTATTTTCCTTTTGGGAGGACGTATTTCTAGTGTCATAACAGAAACAGAAGCTCCAAAGGACATCTACTTAAGCACTTCACCGTCAGTATCAGTGTCATATATAATGTAACACTACCCTTGCACATAAAAAAATCTCAAATCTCCTTTTGTCTTGTTGACAAAAACAGCTGGATGACAAAAATCGAGGTTCAATCTTATAGAGAAAAATACACTTTGATAATATATAATACCAAATTGCACGTAAACAACCCTCACCACGAACAAGGAGATTTTAGTTTTCGATTTACCAAGCGAATGCAGAACAATGAGGTTTACAAAGAAAATGGAATCATTCCAACCAACAATGTGTTTCCCCACCCCAGTCCCGATATTACTACGGCTGGCAGCAGACAATTCGAATTCTTCCAGCTATGTTTTTCGTGCCTCACTGCAACAGGGTATTTATAGCCACTTCATTTTAATGAATGTGCAGTGAGTATGAATCTTCATCGTATGAACTCAGTTATGCAGGAAATACTCGTTATATATAAATCTGAGTTCTGGTCTAGCCGGGCTGGTGAAAAATTTAATAAGGGAGACAGAGACTGAGTACAAAATGAGGGAAAGGGCCTCTGCTCTTCCGGGAGCACTCACCGTCCGCATCCTCCATCTCTGTCTGAGACTCAAGAGCACTTGATTTGATGTCACTTTAAAAGTCTGGATTTCTCTACAGATGCTGAAAAACTAAATGCCCAGAGTCTAGCCTCCCCTACTGCTAGTGAATGTTTCTTCCAAAACACATGAATGTTACTCACTATCCCTGGGTTCAAAAAGACAGTGATCCTACAGGAAATGGAACAGTGACCTCAGAATGCCTCAAATATGAAACAGACGTGTATGTTCAGATAAGAAGAAAAATATTCACAAAGGGCTCCCAGGAGGGAATATTTTTCCTGAAACTCTCCAGGAAATATTATTTTTCTTAAAAAAAAAAAAGAGTTAAAGAGTCCATTTCATTGATGATTCCTCTCTAGATCCACTACACCGCTTAATTTGGCTTACAAAGAATGGAGGGAGGAAGTTATCTGTAAGCAAATCACAACAACTCTCTGCATCCACCATCTTATGGTCTAGAGACAGAAAGAAATATGGCACAATTAATTATTAAAGAATCAATCTGCAATTGCACTACTGATATTTACCCCAAAGATACAGATGTAGTGAAAAGAAGGGCCATCTGTACCCCAAAGTTTATAGCAGCAATGGCCACGGTTACCAAACTGTGGAAAGAACCAAGATGCCTTTCAATGGACTAATGGATAAGGAAGATGTGGTCCATACACACTATGGAGTATCATGCCTCCATCAGAAAGGACGAATACCCAACTTTTGTAGCAACATGGATGGGACTGGAAGAGATTATGCTGAGTGAAATAAGTCAAGCAGAGAGTCAGTTATCATATGGTTTCACTTATTTGTGGAGCATAACAAATAGCATGGAGGATATGGGGAGTTAGAGAGGAGAAGGCAGTTGGGGGAAACTGGAAGGGAAGGTGAACCATGAGAGACTATGGACTCTGAAAAACAATCTGAGGGTTTTGAAGGGGCTGGGGGTGGGAGATCGGGGTACCAGGTGGTGGGTATTATAGAGGGCATGGATTGCATGGAGCACTGGATGTGGTGCAAAAATAATGAATACTGTTATACTGAAAATATAAATAAATAAATAAATAGATAGATAGATAGATAGATAAAATAGAGTTGTAGACCAAAAAAAAAAAAAAAAAAAAAAAAAATCAACCTGAATTAAGGGGAAAAAACTTATACTAAAAAAGTTGCAATCATGCTCTAGAAAACATAAGGAACAAATAACACCATCCGGGAAACACGAGATGATATAGAATTACAAAGAACAACTAGGAAACCTGTGCTCCCCTTTTTCTCTCCTGTCATTCCCCAAGGTTCCTCATAGAATGGGGTAGTTTTGCATCAGCCCTTTAAAAGTGGGAGAGAATTAAATGCACTTAAGAGAAATCTTTGATAAAAATAATTATTTCATAATGGAGACACATAATTTTACAAATAAACAAGTCATTATTTGAACATTCCTTTTATTATACATTCTTTATGATAGATCTTCGATTTAATGATAACAATGATAGGCAGACAGACAGATGGGCACATATTTAAAGGGAGATTCTGGAACTTTATTCAAATTTGCATGTTCTAAGAAAGAAGTGTTAGAAGTTTCTTTTCCAATACTGGAAGGAGATTTTTGAGATATTAACAATTGTGATCTCTGGGCCTTGGGTTCTTCTTTGTTCTGTTTCATTTTTTACTTTTTATTTAGAAATAATTTAAGACTCACAAGACATTGTAAAGATAGTACAGACTCCCTGTGTTGCTTCGCCTCACTTTGTTCAAGGAAACATCTGACCTAACCATAGCACACTTTTAAAACCAGGAAATTAACACTGACAAAAATTATTAATTAAACTGCAGATGTTACTTAGATTTTACCAGTTTTACAATTTGTAGGTAATTTTAAATTTTTTAAGCTTTCTGGCTTTTATAGCTTCTTCTAAAATGGCTGTACGGATCATGCATACATGAAATTTAAGAAACAAAACACTGAAAAAATAAAATACAGGAAAAAAGAAACAAATGAACAAAGAGAAAAAGACACAAACAAACAAAAAACACAGACTTTTAAAAGTGGTAGTTACTGGAGGGGGTGTGGGTGGGGGGATGGGTGGAACAGGTGAAGGGGGTTCAGAGTGATGTGATGGGCACTGAGGAATGTATAGAAATGTTCAGCCACTATATTGTACACCTGAAACTAACAATACAGTATGTTAATTACACTGAAACTTATACTCATGATAATAGTAATAGAAGGATTTGTAAAAAGATAACTAGAAATATTTATTTACATTTAATTATTTACTTATTACATTTAATGGATACATTAATTAATACATTTAATTACTAAATTAAATTATTATTATTTGTCTATTTTCTTTGCAGAAATGTTTTGACTAGGATTTCCAATTTTAGTATATGTGCTGCCAAAGCGAGCACTTGACTAGGGTTTCCAAAGTTATGTCATACACCAAGTATAATCAGGTTTTAGGAATAATCATCTTCACTTTGATCTCTTTTATATTTCCTTCCACATCACTAAGAAAATTTAACAAGAATTTCAGGGTTCCCCGAATGTTAACCATCCCACTGAAACACTGTAATGCACTATAAAGCAATTTCCATGAGCTAATATCTAAGCAGTTAGAATTAATGTTATCATTTGTACATCCAAAACTGAAATATTCACATTGTTTGTTTTGATGTTTTGATCAAGTCTGATAATATTCTTTCAAGTAAACTTTGTCTTATATAAATAATAAACTGAGCCAACGTTATTTTACTACTTGACATTCTGAAGAATTGCCTTTGACTTTAACTGTGATTTTCTTCCTCTACTTTCTTTCTTTCAGAAACTTTCTCATGAAATGAAATGCTTCATTACTCATTCAACAAGTGTTGAATGAATGACATGTGAGTGACACTGGAGGAGTTAAAAACATGATTGAGGTGTTATTCCTGCTGTCAAGGAGATAAAATGTGCACACAGATTACTGTAATGGAAGATAGAAAGTGTTAAGGGGCATATGAGAAATTTAGACAGAGTGCAGAGGAGCGGGGGAGTTGCTTCCAGTTAGGGAAGAGTAAACCCAGTGGGAGGTTGTACCATGTTAACTGGTAAAACACAAGCTCTTACACTAGATACACATGTTCTGTTTATTTGTCTTATTGAAAATTAGCTTTCTCTCTGGGCCTCATTTTTTCTAATTTGTTAAAGGGGAGTAATACTAGTATTTGCTACTTAAGGTTGCTGTGTGCATCGAAGAAAATGTTGCCTGCAAAACACAGAATGGGCCAGGCACAGGCATTTTATCTAACTCAACAGTGTCATGCATTGTATTGACTAAGAAAGAAAGGGATATGTGCCCTCTATCCCTACACTTTGAAGAGTTTTGATCAGGAAGGGATGCTGTACTTTGTCAAATGCTTTTTCAGCTTCTATTGAGAGTATCATATGGTTCTTCTTCTTTCTTTTATTAATGTGTTGTATCACATTGATTGATTTGCAGATGTTGAACCAACCTTGCAGCTCTGGAATAAATCCCACTTGGTCGTGGTGAATGATCTTTTTAATGTACTGTTGGATCCTATTGGCTAGTATTTTGATGAGAATTTTTGCATCTGTGTTCATCAAGGATATTGGTTTGTAATTCTCTTTTTCAATGGGATCCTTGTCTGGTTTGGGGATCAAGGTGATACTTGCCTCATAAAATGAGTTTGGAAGTTTTCCTTCCATTTCTATTTTTTGGTTCCTCAAAAAGTGGAAAATAGAGCTACCCTATGACCCAGCAATTGTACTACTGGGTATTTACCCTAAAGATACAAACGTAGTGATCTGAAGGGGCACGTGCACCCGAATGTTAATCGCAGCAATGTCCACAATAGCCAAACTATGGAAAGAACCTAGATGTCCATCAACAGATGAATGGATCAAGAAGATGTGGTATATATACACAATGGAATACTATGCAGCCATCAAAAGAAATGAAATCTTGTCATTTGCGATGACGTGATGGAACTAGAGGGTATCATGCTTAGCGAAATAAGTCAATCAGAGAAAGACAACTATCATATGATCTCCCTGATATGAGGAAGTAGAGATGCAATGTGGGGGTTTTAGGGGATAGGAAAAGAATAAATGAAACAAGATGGGATTGGGAGGGAGACAAACCATAAGTGACTCTTAATCTCACAAAACAAACTGAGGGTTGCTGGGGGGGGGGGCGAGAGAGGGTGGTGGAGTTATGGACATTGGGGAGGGTATGTGTTATAGTGAGTGCTGTGAAGTGTGTAAACCTGGCAATTCACAGACCTGTACCCCTGGGGATAAAAATACATTATATGTTTATAAAAAAATTTAAAAATTTAATAAAATTTTTTAAAAAGGGGGCGCCTGGGTGGCTCAGTGGGTTAAGCTGCTGCCTTCGGCTCAGGTCATGATTTCAGGGTCCTGGGATCGAGGCCCACATCGGGCTCTCTGCTCAGCAGGGAGCCTGCTTCCCTCTCTCTCTCTCTGCCTGCCTCTCTGTCTACTTGTCTACAAATAAATAAATAAAATCTTTAAAAAAAAAAAAAAGAAAGAAAGAAAGAAAGAAAGAAAGAGACACTGAGACTATCTGTTGTAAGTGAATTTGGCAGAAGCTCCAGGCGCACGCTATTCTTCTATTATCCCAACCGAAGCTTATGTAAAATTTTTCACTCCCTTTTTTCCTAATACAACATGTAAAGAAGAAATTAAATTAAGACTTACTTTGTATAATTAAATCTGCAATCTTCTCTCTCTCTCTCTCATTTTTTTTTTTTTTTTTGCTTTTAAAAAAACATTGCCATAAAAATATTTCAAACTACTTTTACGGTTTTCCTCATAACGTTCATATCTCCTGAGTGTTTTTCATTGCAATTATATTTAGAGGCAAACTTCGCTTTGTACCAAGGGGATAAGAGTCTGAGAAGATAAAGAGGGCCTTTTTAATTTGTCTTGATTCTGATGATTCTAAAAAATCGCTATTTATCATCTTTCCATTCTCCTTCACATTGTTACAGACATGCCTATGCCCACACCCTGGGTGGGATCACAGGTCACCATGTTGCAAACACGGCCACACCATCTGCTGTGAGTCTGTACGCATGGCAGTCCATTGGACGTTAGGGACTGGGCTATCCTGGACTGACTGAAAAAGGTAACTCTCACTAATACAACTATATTTTCTGCTCTTTTCTTCCCCCTTGAAAATGTGAATGGTACTTACTGAGTGAAAGGAAAAAGAATTAGTCACGAGAATATGGCCCAGAGATAAACTTTGCTGGGCCTATGGGAACAACTTCAAGTGTACTTCCTCCTCATTCAGCTTCTTAAAGCTCAGACCCCAGAACCTGTCCTGCAAAGTTGCTTCAAAAAAGGTATTTTCAGGGGCGCCTGGGTGGCTCAGTGGGTTAGGCCGCTGCCTTCGCTCAGGTCATGATCTCAGGGTCCTGGGATCGAGTCCCGCATTGGGCTCTCTGCTCAGCAGGGAGCCTGCTTCCCTTCCTCTCTCTCTGCCTGCCTCTCTGTCTACTTGTGATCTCTCTCTCTGTCAAATAAATAAATAAAATCTTTAAAAAAAAAAAAAGGTATTTTCAGAAAGTTTTCAGAAAGAAATTTAAAAATGGTATTATTGAAGCTGTGGGTTTCGGGGTGAGACAGGAGTGTCTACAAAAGTTGCCTGAAACTTAACAACAGAACAAAACAAAACAAAACAAAAAAACCTGATCACTTGCTGTAAGAACTGGTTCTTCCTTGCCTTACTGAAGTTGAAAGGCAACTTAATGGATTCTCTCCACCTGAGCAATTTCAGATTTCCCCAAAACTCTTTAATAAGTTTAGAAGCACATGTTTCAGAATCCACTGCAAGTTTATTGAGCAATTTTATAATAAAAAGGAAACAAGGAAAATAAATCAATGGGAAGATTTTAGCCTAAAAACATTATCTCAACAGCATTATATCTGCAATATAACCACTCGTATGTGGTGGCTTGTTAGCAGCTGCAGTCATAAATCTTGGCGTCCAGCATGTTCAGAGGAGATGATGTACTGCTGGTGGCTGTCTATACACAAATATATGATCTTTTAATCTATGAACTGTAATCACACCTTGGAACTGATGACTTAAAAGCATCCTCTGGAGACAATTCACTTATGCTTAACTTTTACTAGCCTTAAGTAATATTTTCACTCTTTCTCTGAGAGACTCTTACAGGACTGATTGTGTTTGCTCAGTCTCCAGACGCTAGCCCCTATTCTCCTACCTGTATGAGTCAGCCCTCCCCCCAGTCCTCAAAGCTAACTCTGAGACCTGACAAGAGAGATAAACCAAGCAGCACCGCCATTGGGTCTCCTATAGTTTGCCAACTTCAAGAAGGGGCCCAGATCAGTTATTGGGCTCCTGCCTTGCCCCCAGGTGTCAAGGTCCTTTTCCTTCCGGAATTTTCCAATTTATATCAGTGGACTTGGGTTTTATTTCTTATGCCTAGGTCAATTTCCATAATACGTGTGTCGCCACCTATGGAAATAGTGTGGAGAAGGGCAGACATAACCTTTGGCATCAGACATACCCAGGTTAGAACCCAGCTGACACTGGCTATTTGAATTTTAGCAAATTTCTACATCTTTCCAAGTCTTATTTTCTCAGAAAGCTGCTGTTATAATTAAATTCATCTGTACAATACATTTTAATGTACTTAACATAAAAAGTGCAGCGTGATGCCAAAGAGTTATCAGTTCCCTCACTCCATCTCCTTCTGATGACAGCAAAGTCTCTTAGACAGCTGGATGGCTAGGGCACAATCCACATGGATAAGGGTCCCCAGTACTGAAGGCACAATTTCCTCTCCGCTCTGTCAAAGACAAACATAGTAAGACACTACTTAAAGTATAATGGACAGATTTTAGTTAGTAATATACTAGTGCAATAGGGAAAAGTCTCCAGTGTGAATTGAACTCAACTTTGATTTGTACAGAGGTGACTAAAGCAATTTAAGAGAGAATGAGGAAATAGGGAGCCGGTGAGTAAGGGCTCAATAGAGTCAGAGAGATGAAAAACTACCAAAAGTAGAAAGAAGGGGATGATGGTCCCCGTGAAACCCAACTGGGTTTGTTAATTAGCACTTAGAGAAGTTAGTTTCTTACAATCCACGGAGACTGAGAGATAGGGACCCCATCTTTAGGATTTAGCTGGAACAAATAGTAAATTCTTTTGTCACTCTTGAGTTTTCTCAAGCAGGCTCCTTAAGCAGGGCTAGGGTCATCCTAAGAATGCGGTCCTCCTGTGCTGTTAGAAACGATGTATTTTATTCAAGTCTTGAAAGATCAAGGTTGAGGCCTAGTCAAGAAAAGGCTCAGAGGAGCCCAGCTAGAGTTTGGACAAGGAGAGAATTTTTGTCACCCACAACCCTCCTCCCTTTTGCCTCCCAACTATTGAAATACACTTCTTCGTCCTGGTCCTCCCCCCGTCTAGCCATTTCTAACTTGCACAAAGACCCAGGAAATGTTGGAATCTCTGGACAGTGTTTCCTCATCCCCCTATGGCTCCCCTCTTCACTCTGGCAGTTGACTTAGTTTTCTTAAAACCTCTCCGACCCTTTCAGGTATTTCTATCCTGAGGCCTAAGTTCCCGCTTCGCTGGGTCACTACGAATGCCTAGTCAGATCCTTAAATCGTGAGACACGGAAAATTCTCATTCTTTATTTGCTCAGGTCTCCTGTGACAGCCAAGTGTCTACCAGTGACTGTCTAGCAATTAGTATAAGTGTAAATTATGTTCCAAAACATTATGTATTTTTAAATTCTCAATTAATTTCATGTTTCTATAGTGTTTGCTCACCAGAAATATGTCTTATTGTTTAAAACCTAATATTTCTAAAAGAAAACAGACTTAAAAATAGATACAGGTAGAGATACCTATGGGTATCAATATAGTAGCAACTCTGTGAATTAGAAATAGTGTCCTTTATTTTTAAAAACTGTGCACAAAACCACATTGTGTATTGAGTAATAATTTTCCCCATCTCGAAACTTGAGCTTAACCTGTAGTTTCAAACCATATATATATACATATATACATATATATATATAGCATACGCATGAGTCAATGAATATACATTTTGTGATGTTTTTGATGTCAAAGAATGTGTTACACAACCAAAGTTTGCTCACAATTTCTCCTCGGTTCTAGGTAAATCTGGTCATATCTGATTTCACCTGGATCTTATTTAAAGACTTCTCTCCAGCTCATCCCTGTAGGGCAGACTTGTACCCAGATCCTCAGGTAATAGTGTATAAGCCCCAACCTCATCAAGGGTGCCATTATAATCCTTTTTAGCTCCATAGCAACTCTCTCCTGTGAGCCTAAGATACCAGATAACTATCATTTACTAAGCTATTAAAATAAAGGCTTTTCAGCTTCCTCAGGTGCAGAATTGGAAAGAAGCCTAGAAACCTGCAAGGCTTACCTGCCTGGCTAAGTCCTGCGATCCATCAATTAAATGCAGAGTGGTTTATGCCACCAGTGTTCAATGGAATCTAATTTCTCATCCGATCTTCTTAGTGCCATAGTCTCTATCTTCTGGTTTCTTGCTATTAAGTCTATTTGTTGCTGGTTTCCTATTTCTGCCTCTTGAGTAGTACTATAATTAATGGATGCTATTGTTTCTCAGACTCCCTTGCTTGTCACTTACTCATTTTTACTGTGTATACTAAAGATAAGAAAGTTTTTAAAATGTCATTAAATTGCTGCAACTCTATACTATTGCAGACAGCTATAAGCAGGTTACAAAATATAATTGTACCAGGTAGAAAGAATTATGGTAACTAGAGGTAAAAAACAAATGCCTTTCGAATTAATTAACTTTGTAGCCTTCATAGATGGAAGAATATTCGTGAATTTAAAAGATTCAAAGAAAACTGCATCATCTGCACAAAAATTACTTAGACAATGCGTTGCCAAGTGGAAGGTTGTAAGAAAAAAGCATGCATGGGTTCTGTAAATAATAATATAGCTCCTTGAGTGAGTCTGCTAATAGTCTTTTTTATTCTCTGTCCTTAGCATCTTTAAAAAATAGACATGCAATGACAAGACCAGTTTAACTAAAGATGCTTTTAGGGTGATACTTTTCCATAAGTCTCATAAATATATATACCTTTCAAGAAGGTGTTAAGTCTGATCATAACCACCATCTGTTGTCTGGACAGCAAAGCGTACATGGCTAGGTCAAAATGAGATGGTCTATATACCAGGAATAAAATCACCTTACAGACAAGTGGATCTGAAATGAGCCTCTTTTTACAAACGTATTTTCATGAAAATCCTTCATAGATACCACTTGTTCTAAATAAATAAACACTGAAAATGGTTAGAAACTTCAAAATAATAAAAAGAGAAAGCCTTCTGTCTGTCACTGCCACAATTAAATGCTATCCATCAAACAAAAAAGCTAGTAAAATATTTCTCCCAATTCATTCTTTTATTTAAATCTTATTACCATCATGATTAAAAAGAATAACTAAAGCATTTGAGAAAAATTTCAGTCTCTTCTGCTAAGGAATGCTTTCATATGAATAGAACTTCAGAATAAATCCTGTCAGACTGTCTCTGAACTAAGGGATGATAAAAGGTTTTAGCTGGAAAAGAAGACAAGTGTAAAGGTGCTAATGGCAGAGAATTTATTTCTCCTACTCAGCATCCCTTTATCCTACTAACTCAGAAATACTAACTACATATTATAATTATAATTTATAATTATAAATAAGAAATTCTGAGGCCTCAATTAAAGGTCTTTGTACCAATTATATAGAGAGATTTTTTTTCTTTTTTTTAGATTAAACACTAGAGAACAGAATGCTTTTGCAATATTTCACTATGGTGCTCGCTTCGGCGGCACATATACTAAAATTGCAATATCTCAATATTTTTTTTTTACAGGAAAAGATATCAAAGTATGTACAAACAGTATTTCACAATCCAAAGCTGGGAGTAATCTTAGGGAACAGTGTGGTTCTATTGTCAAGAAACCTACATTTGGAATTCATTTTCACACCTGACTTACCCCACAATCATTGTCACCAGACATCTATCACCTGTTTTAGCTACAAAACACAAAAAGTAAAAACATCTTCCCTCACAGAGATGTCAAAAAGGACCCATGCAAAAGCAAATACACAATAAATAATTCAAACTACCTTCCATACAAATATACAAATATAAACTCTTGTTATTAGTGGTAACAGTGTACCTTGAACTGGTAAAACTACGAAGTTTGAGGACACAGTCATCCCAACATTGACTTCACTTCTTACACAAACAGCAAAATTGAAGGATTCCCAAAACCACCCTCAGTGTGATGGCTACAGTTTATTACAGGGAAAGGATATAGATTAATATTAGCCAAGGGAAGAAGTATGTGGGGTGAGATCCAAGAAGTTTCCAAACAGACTTCCCACAGTGCTCTCCCCATGGAATCAGAACACATCACCCTCTCAACACCAGTGCCTGAAAATACACATGGAGTACTGACCACAGTATATAACTCTCAAGGTATATTTCCATATAGGGTGTCAAGAGTTTTACTGGGGCTTCATTATGTAGCATGACTGATTGATTGCCCACCTGGTTGAACTATTTCCAGACAGGCTGATATCACATGACCTAAAGCCCCTACCCTAAGTCACAATGTTGGTCTTTTGGGTATAGTAAAACCTCACTGAAGACTGTTGGGTGTGGTCACTGCCCCTGTCCCCAAGATCTGGAATGGCCAGCCCCATTTTGTTTATGGTGGTAAACAAAACCACTTCTATCGGGTACCACATAGTTTACCTCCTAGAAGCCAAGGGAAAAGACCAGACCTCTCTTTAGGCAAGGTAAAATTCTTTACTACACAGGTAGACTATCTCTCGGCCTTTGTTAAGGGCTCTCTTACACAATCACCACATTCACCTGGGGCATCTATATTTAGTATAACATTGGTATGCCAGACAGAACAATAATATCTTTAAAAACACACCTAATATTTGGTGGAGCCAGTGTAGGGGAAGGATAGTTTAAAGAAATAACGGATCCATTCTATAAAGCCACTCCCTGATTTATCATTATTTGTACTTTATGACAAACTTTCACAGAACTATCTAGCACAGAAACTAGTTGACAGTTAGATAAAACCCGTTCATTCTCAGTCTAGTTATTTTCCATCAATATTACATCCTGGGGAGGCTTTACTCACATTTACCAATTTGACCGTCAACATCAGTATTATAAAACCTTATCAACAATGTCAGTATTAACAACCCATCACAGTATGGCAGTAGGTATAAAATAAAAATAAGAATCAAACATACTAACTCATTATTAGAGTCTTACTCAGTCATTAACAACTAGTCCAGTCCATCATTATAGTATATAATGAAAATAACTCCCAGAGCAATGGCACTCGGGTTTCATTTTATCCTGTCAGGTTCCCAAAAGCAGCAGTAGTATTAGCAACATACATATGGTTCAGCATTTCGGGAATCTGGAATACTTGCGCTAAGAGATGGTATCACCTCTTGCTCTGAGCCTTTCTTATCAATGTAATATCGGATTGCGTCGTTGCGTAACCCTGTTTAGTCTTCTATTTTCAACTACCATTCCACCATTCCATTTATCATTTAGGTTTACCCAAACTTTTCTACCTCCATGGGATAAGGGAAGAATAGGGAAAGAAAAATAAGAGAGAGCCTTTCTTATCCTAAAGGAGGGACTTTTAAAGGAGAGGCCATCTAAAGAAGAAGTATAGGGACAAGAGGCAATATGTAAATGTGTCCACACCCTACTTCCCACTATCAACCACCAGAGTGATATTTGAGATGGAGACAGAATTTGGGGGAAGCTCCCAGGGATATTTGGAATATATGAAAGCATAACTTCACCAAATATTTGAAAGATCCTAGGCTTCTTGGAATAGACCAAGGCCACATCCAAGATCATGTTCATGGGAAGGAAGAAGGGTCATGACAACTGAAGGAAGTGCCAAAAAGCAGCCTCAGAAACCCCCACAAGAGTGCATGATGTATGAAATGGATTCCCATATTATTTTTCTTTTCTCCTATTATTGATGCAATGGGTCATCCTTTCAATATGTTCATGGACTAATTGGTATTATCTTCTGTGAATTTTCTATTTGTAACTTTTGTCTCCTTTTAATTAGGCTGTTCATCTTTTTATTATCTGTAGTACTTCCTTATATATTCTACATGTCAATTTTGTATATATTACAACTATCTTCCCCAACTTGTTTTATATCCATGAACTACATTTATGGTATATTTTGTTATAAGAAGTTTTAATCTTGATGTGACTAAGTTTATTATCTATTTCCTATATGATTTATACTTTGTGTGCTTGCTTCAGAAATTCACCTCTCATAATGTTCATTAAAATATCTGTCCATGTTTTCTAATTTTTTTGCCATTTTTCATATTAAGATCCTTAATATGAAATGGTTTTTGGTAGTTTTTTTCTGTATTTTTTTAAATTTTTTAAAACATTTTATTTATTTGACAGATAGAGACCACAAGTAGGCAGAGAAGCAGGGAGAGGCAGGCAGAGGGAGAGAAGGAAGCAGGTTCCCTGCTGAGCAGAGAGCCCGATGTGGGGCTCAATCCCAGAACCCCGAGATCATGACCTGAGCTGAAGGCAGAGGCTTAACCCACTAAGCCACCCAGGTGCCCCTCTGTATTTATTTTTAGAGTAAGATCTAATTTTATTTTACCATGTGGAAAGCTAAATGCCCTAATACCATTGATCAAATAATTCATCCTTTCCGCACTGATTTATGATGTCTCATCCACCATATAAATACTTTCCTTTTTGCTACTAAAATATCATGATTCATCTTGTTTTTATATGTTAGTACTGAATAACACTAATATAACTTCACTGATCTTGAACAATGTTTGCTTTCCTGATATAAATATTATTTAGATATGATCTACGAATTTGAGTCTTCTTTATGTGTGTAACTGCTGCATTCAATTGGATACTGTTCAGTTAGAATTTTCTATCTAGATTCCTGAGTAAGAATGGTCTATAAGGCCCCTTTTTAAAAATTGTTCTTATTCTTCATTGTTTTTTGTTTTTGTTTTTGTTTTTTAATTTTATCAATTTATTTATGTATTTACTTGACAGACAAAGAGACAGCACAAGCAGTGGAGTAGCAGGAAGAAGGAGAGGGAGAAGCAGCTCCCCACTGAGTAAGGGGTCCCACATGGCATCGATCCCAGAACCCCAGGACCATGACCTGAGCCGAAGGCAGTTGCTTAACCAGCTGAGCCACCCAGGTGCCCCTCTTCCTTGTTCTCATATAAAAAAGTTATTCTGGCATCCAAAAATATTAACCAAGGTTGTTTTTTTTTTTTAAATGAGACAAAAACCTGGGATGTTTTCATACATTTCAGAATAAATGCTTCAAAAGAATGTCTCTTTATGCTGTATCTATTTCATTAAGTATAGGTCAGCCCCCCCCCACTCTCATAATCTAAGTTATGGTTAATGACAGCAAAATAAGAGGTTAATAGTGTCATTAATGTGATAGAATATAAAATGGTACATTTATTTCACATTATTTGGTATGATTAAATGATACCATCTTAAAAATTTTACATTGTAAGTTTTTGCAGTCATACCAACCAATTTATAGTATTGTATTTTCCCTATTCATATACAAATACAAATGTTTCAAACAAATTTATACCTAACATGATTAATGCCTCCAAATGATTTATCTATATTATAAAACTATATTTTTAAAATTTTGTAATTTAAATTTAATTTAGTTAACATCTACTGAATTATTAGTTTCAGGGGTAGTAGTTTGTGATTCATCGGTTTCACATTAACGCCCAGTGCTCCTTCCATCAACTGCCCTCCTTAATGCCCGTCACCCAATCGCCCATGACTCTAGCCCCTCCCCTCCAGGAACTCTCAGTATGTTTTCTAAGGTTAAGAGTCTTTTACGGTTTGCCTCCTCCCTGTTTTCATCTTTTTTATTTTCCTTCCCTCCTCCTATGTTCATCTGTTTTAGAAAAAATATTGGCATGCATATTTCCCATATGATCAAAATAAATTACAAAGACCAGGAACTTGACCTAATTATTTCTACGGAATACAAAACGGTCTAAACCAGTGTACATATTTTTCTCATCTAGAAACACAAAAGGAAGAATTCCTCTTCGTACTAGAGAAAATTCTTGATGTAAACAAATGTTGATAATAGAAATGTTTCAAGAGAAGAAATATTTTGCACTTCTAAAATATATATCACCAAATATTTTTTTCAGTAGCAAATATGCTTCTTAACAAAAGCTATAACCAGAAGTGTAAGACATGCAAAGGGGTACAGCTTATAAAGTATGAGGTACAGGTGTGGAGGTATGGAGTTTGGATGAATTGATTTATTATTAGGTCCCAGCTCTGACTCATTATGTCTATATGGTTTCAGCACAGTACTTAACCGAAATACTATCCTGCAAGGTCTCTTGGGGAGCAGATAGGAAGATTCGTTCCTGATTGTTCTGTCTTTTTGTTACAACACTATTAAAACTTTATTATGTCATTGAATTAGAGAAAGTAGAATATGGAGAAGACCTTTAAACTTCATCTGGTCCAAAAATGATGCATCCTTGTGATACATCACAAGGATGTATCTAAATGATAACAGAAAGCAATGCATATAGATTATGTTCAAAGACTCCCTTAGAAGACTTCATAGTCTCCTAAAGAGCTCCATTTGCCTGAAACATAAAAGACCAGTAGAAAAAAAAGAACACCACTGGGCCAGTGTTATCCAAAGTGTGGCATTTCATCACAGGAAGGAGTGATTCAATTAGTTGACCACCCTATATATTTTCTACAACATTTGGCAATCTTAGAAAATGTCATAGGTTTGAAAGAAGCCTGAATCATTATTATCTTCAAACACTGCACTAGAAAGGCAGCCGTGATTGTTATTCATCTAACACCGTCCTCGGAAAAGCAGCACTTTGGCCAGTTCTTCTGCATTGATTATTGGATAGCCGTGTTAACACTAATGTATTTAACGAATTTAACGAGTTAAAGTGGGAAAGAAGACAGATATGAGTAAACCACAAGAAAATTAGTGCATGAAGTCTTTTATTCACTGTTATTCACTGATCATTTTGAAGCTTTCGTACAAAACCAGAGGGAATATTAAGTCCTTTGAAGTATATTTAATGACGGAATGATCAACAATAAAGGCTGTAATAAAATCTGAGTGATACATTTCATTCGATAAAGTATAAGTCAATTCCATAGTGAAACAAAGTCCATCCAATTTACTGAGATAGCCTTTGAGATATAGGGAATGTAAAAGTGCTCATTTGACCAAAGATACTCTGCCCAGTCATTGCATATCATTTTCATATCATAGCAAAGTCTGTCAATATCCATTTGCCACTAGAAAATACAAAGAAGTAGAATCCTTGTTTGTACAAAATAGATGCTTACAATCTAATTATATATATGAAGTTCATCCACTTAAATAGAAAACTCACAATAAAATGCAATTGATAATTGCCCATGAACATCACATATAACAACTGTTGCAGAAGCTCAGGAACATGCCATATCACAATGAGCTGATATTATAAAGGAAGATTTTTCTGATGATAGATTAAAAAAAAAGTGAGTAGGCTTCAGACGAATTTAACATAGTCTAAGAAACATGTGAGAAAAGAACCAAAGTAGTGTTAAAAAAAAAAAAAAAGGTAAAGTGAAATGGATAGCATAAGTTTCTCAGAAAAAGACTGAGTTGAGGATATCAACAAGGATCAAAAAAAAAATGAATACTGTTATGCTGAAAATAAATAAAAAATAAGTTTAAAAAAAAGGATCGAAAAGAATCAAAGATAAACAAGAGAGTAAGATACAGGTAATATTCATCTCTTACGAAACTACACTTTGCCTAGCTAACAGTCATGATCTGGTGTGTCACTGGATCTAAGCAAAGTGTGTCAGGAGTGTTTGCCCCGTACAAAAGCCCCTGAAGAGGTAGGAACCACAGCTACTACACCAAACCTTGGCCCACAACTCAGCCTGTGTCTCTGATTCTTCTACTGCTTTGGTTAGATTGCAGGAAGTCAGCTTAGGGAAAACCACTTAGAAACTACCATTTCTATATTTGAAAATGCATAATAACAGTTTCTTGACAGATTATTTTGCAGACCACATATATGGACCCAAAACTCTATCCAGATGCATTACAGAAATAGTCAGTGAATCTGAAGTTTCATTCTGTCGTTGAGTGTCATCAAATAGAATTTGTCAATTAAAAAAGAAAGAGATATTGATGTAGGGAATAAATAACAAGAAAAAAAAGTTAAGCAACCTATCTAGATCACTGATGTATTCATTATGTTTAGGCATAGGAAGAGACTCCAGGTATAACCAAGAAAATAGAAATCAAGTTTGAAACAAAGATTATGAGACCCAGGGTTTCTATGTCCAGGTGATGAGTTGTCATGGCATTTTTGTACAGTACCAATGGCCTCAGAAAAGGAATAGAATTGAGCCTGGACAATATAAAGCACACGAGATCACGGTAGGGATTATCAGAGAGATCATGTGGGGATTATCAGAAAGCTAAACTGAGAAGATTGGTTGTAGCTAGATTTCAGAGGACTGCTAAGAAATTCTGTATCAGAATGGTACATGCACCAAATAGGCCTCCTGACAACTTTCATGTGCTTCTATCTACCCATCACCCTTAGCAGACCACACTGCTGTTCCTCACACTCCTTGTGGATTCTGAACTTAATATTCCCTCTGACTGGAATACTCCTCCCACAGATGTTCATGTGACCCACTCCTGAACCTCCTATAGGGATTTTTAAAACATCAATATCTCAATGAGGGCTTCCCTGACAACCGTTGACAATTTTAGCCACACCCTCAATTCCCTTCCTTGTCCTGTAGCACTGATCACTCTTATATATTAAACAGTTTTGCAGATGTCTTTGTTTCTTTCCCATGCTCCTCACTCCTTTATGAGCTTCACAAATGCAGAAACTGTTGGGTTTGCTCCACCACTGAATCGGCAGGATCTAAAAGAATGTTTGTTGATATGCAAACCATATGCCGGTATGACTGTATGTGTGTGAATAAGTATTAAGTTCCAAATAGAATTCATGGTGATCCAAATAGAATTCAAAGTGATGTTTGAAGGCATCAAAGAAAGGCAAGAATTCAGCTAATAAGACCATAAGGTATAGAGAGAAATAGTCAGATACCTGATGGTAAGTTACTGAAGTTCACAAAAAGGCCATGAATCTTATGAATGATATGTCAAGGTTATGATATAATATTAAAAATTTGGAATTATACATCAATTAGAATAAAGGGAAACTCATATAGCCGTAGATTTTAAACCTGAAAAATGGGATGCCTGGGTGCCTCTGTTGGTTAAGTGTCCAACTCTTGATTTTGCCTCAGGTCGTGATCTCGGGGTTATGAGGTCCAGCCCCGCATTGGGCTTCTGCTCAACAGGAAGTCTACTGAAGATTCTCTCTCTCCCTCTCTCCTCTTTCCAGGCTCATGTGTGCAGGCATTCACTCCCTCTCTCTCTCAAATAAGTAAATAAATCTTTTTTTTTTTTAAAAGATTTTATTTATTTATTTGAGAGACAGAGATAGCAACAGAGAGCAAGGGTGGGAAGAAAAGGGAGAGGGAGAAGCAGGCCCCCCGCTGAGCCAGGAGCCAAACCCAGGGCTCCATCCCGAGACCCTGGGATCAAGACCCGAGCCAAAGGCAGATGCTTAACCAACTGAGCCACCCACGTGTTCTGACAAATAAATAAATAAATCTTAAAAAAATAAAATGAAATGAAATAAATAAAACCTGAAAACTATTAGAGTTGGCCCCCAAAAATCAAACAAGGACTGTTATAACAAAAAAATATAGAAAATGGGAAGTGATACTACCTTTATATATTAAAATTCAAGAGGAAACATCCTTTTGTTTTTTTTATATACATAAGCATACAGAAAGAAATGATATACATAAACATACAGAAAGAGATAAATAAATAGATACATGTGGAGGTATTTAAAAGCAAAGGAACATAAAGAGAAAAATATTATGTCCTGAAAAATGTAAATAAAACCTAAGAGTTCAAAAATAACTCCAGAGTTACAGTCTATCGACTTTCTTACAGTATTATGAGTTACCAGGAAAGATGACTGCCACTTTGAGGCACATTACTTCTAACATAAACTAACTTGATTTCATAAATCTCCTTGAAATTTCTGATCTGATGTTTCCTAAAAGAAAAATTTCAGTATGACCTGAAAATATAACAAGGTAGCGAACAGTCTAATGGGAATGTCACATATGTGAGATGAACAAGTGTATATGGGAAAAATCAATCTGGATTTAGTAAAACTATAAAAGGAGTCTGTGTGAGAGTTTGTCTTGGAATTAAGCACCAGTTAATGAGGATGCCATTAGAAGTCCAAAATGTTAATTTAATGAAAACCTTTAATTATGTCTGTTTCATTTTCCCATTAACAATATCAACATTTAGCAGTTGTTCTCATTAGACATTAAAAGAATATCAAAGAAATTAGAATAAAGGTCAAATAGAATTAGGGTATATAAAGACTAGCTGAAATCAAGAGAGAAAATTTGCAAGAGTTGCAGTAAACTTCTCAGAAGACCAGAAAATTCTAAAAGAAAAATGAAAAAGAAAGTATCCAAAATTTGCATCATCATTTCAACCCATGATACATATGCTGTAATTAATCTGACCAATGAGTCAAACCTGAATTCTTCACTGTAGGTATTTCATCCCCAAATCTATTGAGGGTGTCCATATTATTATTTGCATCAGACATGGAAGAAACCATACATAAAACCCCCAAACTATTACCAAAAGACCTTGGTCTTTGGTCCTACTCTATTTCTGTTATAAATTTGACCACTACTGCGACCAATCCCAACCCTAATATAAGTGCTGTTTTTAAAATAATAATTATTATTATCTAAAGATTTTTTACTGATATTTTCTATTTCTATACTTGTTTTACTTTTAATGGTTATTACATGCCTTTTATAACTAGTCTTTATTAGTGAATACTTAAATTGTGCTGCAATGAATATCCTTGTCTGTTCATCATTTTATCGATGTGTGGTGCATTTACATGCTTCACGACATATGTATTAGACTTACTGGTGTTCCTTACTACCCACACCCCAGAGTTTGTGCTAAAGCATAGACTTCTACAGACAAATTATTGCATGATATGAATTCCCTTTCCCAGCCCAGGGAAACTGGACTATATGAGCTTCTGTCTTCAGTTATCAATCTACCGATCTACTGGCTTGCCAACACTTGTGACATAGCATAAGAACATGAGCTCAGACAATTAGATTTGTTTTTAGAAAAAAAGTTTTAAAGATTTTAATTCTTTCATTAATTCTCCATCTATCCTCATCATCATTTCAAATATTTTCTTATTTTCTTAAATGTATTAATTATTACTACTTTAAAGCCCTCATGAGCTTACTTCAATATCTGGGTCATCTGAATTTGGTTCCATTGACTGTTTTTTTTCCTCCTCGGATTTTAAATAGCATGCTGAACAATGAATGAAAAGTGCTGAGGTTCTGATGGTGTGATCTTCATCCAGTGGGGGTTCATCTTTTCCTTCAATAACCAGATACATCTTTTCCTTTCCTTCAATAACCAGATACAATAACCAAATCTGCTTCCAACCAAGGACTGAGCTGAACTGAGGTGAGCTTCAGTTCTGGTATGGTCTGTCACCTCTTTCTATCACACATCCCAGGGTGTATCCCTTCATAGTTTTGTAACCAAGGAGAGTGGGACCAGTGTCCACAGGGCCTTCTCTGAATGTTAATCACTACCATGAGACTATGAAATCTCTTCTCTGCCTTTTATTCTATTAGAAGAATGTTGAACTGAGCCTTTATCTCTCTTTTATTACAGGGAATTCTGGCCCCTTAAATCTCAAAATTTTGTCTCACAAGCCCTATGAGACTATCAAAAGTTCTATCAGCTTCTGTGTCTCTGGGTAATATCAACTATTACTCCATTTTGAGAATCAAAAATGCTCTGATGGAGATAAGGAAAGGTTGCAGAATATCTTCTCACCTCTTTGCGTAGAATCTGGTTCCCTCAAGATCTAATTGTTCCAAAGATTGCCCATTGCATTCAAACATTGATTTCTCATCTACCTTTCCAAGTTTTCCACAGTGAGAACATTCACTGGTCTACCACAAATTATTCCGTCATAGCTGGAAGCTGAAATCCCTCTCAGGAATGTGTACTAAGAAAAAGCCAACTAAAAACAAGCAACCAACAAAAGAATTAAGTCAGTTAGCAATGTACCAGAAAGCTATAAGGACACATAAGAGGAAATTTGAGACAAAGATTAATAAGCCAAAGTTATAAGGAAAAGAAATAATACACTAAAATAATATAAATCCTCCCGCAGCATCCACTGAATTTAGTTCTCCTTGGAAAGTTAACAGACATTCAAGAATAAAGACTTTTGTAATACAAAAACCACTGTGAGAAGTTAAGTGAAAGAAAACCAAGCAAGTTTTTAAACACAGAAATCATCAGGTCCTTCAATATATTCATGTGCTTTATGACCCTTAGATCTCTTAAACAACATTATCCCAAATATCTGACCAAGGGATCCTTTCAATTCAGAATTCAGAAAACTTGGATACTTAAGTAGTGTTGGACAAAATCCAACAGCATTGGAAAAACTAAGTCTTAATATACAAAATGAACTAAAACAATATAAAGTAAATTTTTAGAGGTGAGCAACCATTAGCAAGAAGCAGGAGTTTATGCTGTTATGGTCCTACAAACACTTTACATGTGAACATGTAGGCCTATACTACTTTTTTTATTCTTAGATCTCCCTAGTAGCCATACCTACCTACTGCCCATAAAAATGTTTGTAGTTAAAAAAAAAAAAAAATTGTAGTAACCACCTTTACCAAAAACATGAATATAATTAATAGAAAGATAGGAAGACTAAAATAAAGTATCTCAACCAGAATCTTTTACTTGGTCCAAGTTTCTGCACATCAAAAATTACCAACTGCATTTATGTATTTGGTGTATTCTGAGAAAGGCTTTGTTTCAGTGGACAAACCTCATGAGCATTCTTCTACACCAAGAAATTAATTCTACCACTGAGTGGTGATCTTGATTATCATAGATCCCACTGATTCAATTAACATAAACAGTGGGCCAGGAACTATCACTGCCTGTAAAAGACGAAAAAAAAAAAAAAGTATCTCCATAAAGATTCTCTTTTGACTTAAGAATGCTTCCATTATTTTGTATTCATTTAATATATTAATATTATTGTGAGCTTTTATGTTAGGCTTATGTTAGCTTCTGTAAAAATCATATTTAAAATATGTTTTGTGAACTAACAGTACAGAACTCAAGAATGAAGTATCTTACAAAGCAAAGAAGAATGAGGACATGAAAATCTATATTACTCATTTTCATTTGTGTCACACTGAAGAAAAACCAAGGTCATTAATTGGATTCTCTTTGGAGCAACTTTTTTTTTTAGTTTTTTTTTTTAATTTTTTATTTTTTATAAACATATATTTTTATCCCCTGTGAATCGCCAGGTTTACACACTGGATTCTCTTTGGAGCAACTTTTTTTTTTTAAGTTTTTTTTAAATTTTTTATTTTTTATAAACATATATTTTTATCCCCTGTGAATCGCCAGGTTTACACACTTCACAGCACTCACCAAAGCACATACCCTCCCCAATGTCCATAATCCCACCCCCTTCTCCCAACCCCCCTCCCCCCAGCAACCCTCAGTTTGTTTTGTGAGATTAAGAGTCACTTATGGTTTGTCTCCCTCCCAATCCCATCTTGGAGCAACTTTTGAATGACCTATTGACCCAATATTCATTTTCCTATTGCAACCCAATGAAGTGCCATTATCAGGGTTTCTGCAAATGCATAAACTATTTCTATCCTTCATGTATTGAATCGAGCCTGAAGGAAAGTGGTGAATTTCAAGAATGTAAGTGGAAGAGCAAAGGAAAACACCACACGTGACGTGTTTGACTAAACAGCTTAGACATCCAGCATGGCCAAAGTATGTCCATTGTGCGAGGTCTGAGACAAAAGATGGCAGAGAACTGTGACAAATGAGAAAACACATGCTACATCTGTACGCATTCAAATTTATTGCTTATATGGTATGTCAGGAAAGCAAAACTCAGCAAGGTCTAGATCCAGCATCCAGGTGGCCATTTTCCGACCTCTGGTGTAGATACCACCAACCCCCACACAGTAGCAAGAAGGAGCAGTTAGAGACAATACGTTACATGGTAAAAAGTAGCATCCATTCATTGCCTTCTGTGGGCCAGGATTGTCCTGAATGCTTATCAGACAGCATGCTAACATATCTTAATAGATAATATCTTAACAACATAAGAAGAAGATACTATTAATAGCTCCACTTCAATAGATGAGGACTCTAGGGAAATTTGATTCATCATTTTCATGTACTGAGCCTGGTCTCTTAAAAATAGCTTATTTGTTGAAGTCTTCCTCTACTCCAAGTACTCTACTAAGCATTACTTTCTTTACTCCTTATAACAACCCTTTGGAGTAGGCTGTATTCAAAGAAACTGAAGCTCCAAACATGTAATTACTAGCCAAAGCAGTAAAGTGAGCAGGTTAGGGAGGTGATTATTATATTACCATTAGAAATGCAGATTTCTTGGCTACACTGGGCTTTTTGATAAGTAATGACAGAAAACAATACTGATTCAGAATGTATATAAGCTCACAATCATGCTGCTTGAGACTTCTGGTTTTTATCTGTAGCCTTGGAGAGCCGCTACGTAGCAACCCCACACCGCATAGACTTGCACTAAGTGACAAGGATGTTCCAATGTTATGGATGCCATGCTTAATCTGATTTTTCTTAAGAGTAGACTAGATAAGTTTTCATCATTTGCTTTTTCTAGAACTAACCATTTCTCTTTTTTTTTTTTTTAATGTTCAGTTAGCCAATATATAGTACATACAGGTTTTGATATAGTGTTCTACAATTCATTAATTGCCTGCAACATCCAGTGCTCATCACCACATGTGTCCTACTTAATACCCATCACCCAGCTACCCCATCCCTCCACCTTCCTCCTGGGATACAAGAAGCCTAGAACTAGCCATTTCTTTGAAATGTACACTATTTTAATAGGATGTTCTTTGCCACGAAGAAAATTTACTTCTGGAAACACACTTCTTTTAAAAGAAAATTGCAGACACCCCCAGAAATGATTAAGTGTGAGAAACACATTTTGTGTGTCTTTATGTAATTACACTTTTTTAGTCCAGTGCAATCTCTATAAATAAATTTCTATTGTCACGACAAAGTGAAAATAATAACTGTTTCATTAGACATTTCAAAACTAAGCTTCTGTTTAATTTAAACCTAAAATGTGTTTCTTTCCAAAAATAGTCCACTACCCTTCTGTCTAAAAATCCCAGAAGATTCTCTCGCTGCATGCCCGTCTGAAGTTAACCTTAACTCTTGTATCTGACTCAATTTTCACTGTTTTTCCTCTCTTTATATCCGATCTGTGCTAATATCTGGCTGTTTTTCTCCCCTGCTCCTGCTTTTCTCCTGCCCTCCTCTTAGCACTTAAACTGACAAAGCTTTATTCAGTATCTAGGCCCTGGGGGCTTTACTAGTGTCATTGTGTACCCTTCATGGCCAACGGAAGCAAAAGGGTTTATCTGTGAATAGAAATTTCTATTAGGAGATTTCTAAGTACCTTACATTGCTAAATTGACGTGAAAAAAAAAAAAAAAATCAGCCTCCCACTATAACAAAAGAAAATCTTTTCTCTCTGGAGAGAACCATGATCAAGTATATATCTTTAACTCATCTCATGAACCTTTGAGTCTCTATATCATAGGACTCTAAGACTCTTGACCAAGAATTAGGCCTGAAAAAGAGATTTCTTGCAAAATTTTCAGAAATCCAACATACCAGTTCCATGTGCCTCTCATCCCCATGTTTTAGAGTGACTAGTCAAAATACTAGAACCTGAAGCCCACCATCTTCTCACAGTCTAACATGTTTTTAGGGCTTTCTTCTCCATTGTTTAAACTGTTAACAAATAATCCAGAATAAAACTTACTGTAAAATTTAAAAAAGCATCTAAGTTGTTCCATTTCCTTGCTTTAATTAAAATTCAACCCTTTTCAGGAAGCCTGGGTGGCTCAGTCAGTTAAGCATCCCACTCTTGATTTCAGCTCGCATCATGATCTCAAGTTTGTGAGATCCAGCCCCTCGTTGGGCTCCCCACTGACGGTGAAGCCTGTTTAAGAGTCTCTCCCTCTGCCCATCTATAAATGAATGAATGAATGAATAAAATAAAATTCAAAACTTTTTCAGGAAGACCATCTCTTTACTCGTGCTCTGTCCTCTGGGTAGAAGTTACTCAATATCCTGGGCTATACTAACATCCCCTAAACTCCCTACTAAATGTTTCAAAGTATAAGTTCCTGATATTTGTGCAAACACTGAAAAACTATGTTAATTATAATGATAATAATAAATGTAAGGTGATGACAATTGGCTATGTGCCTTTCCTACTCTTTAATTTTGCTGTCTTCTTCTGACTTTATAATTATGCTTCCTTATTCACTCATTACTTGGGTCCCTGGCTCATTAGTGTTTTTGTTTATGACCCACCAGGTAATGTAGCCTCAAATATCTGTGACCTCTTAAATGCCAACAAAATTTACTCACACTCTTTGTGAGCGTTCCTTTTCTGTGACCTCTCCCTGGCCTTGTGATGGGATGGACAGGCTGAGGTACCACATACAAACTGTAAGTGAGCATTTCTGGTGATTACAGCTATAAGTTTTCCAGATATTTCAGGCTGCTAAGGCAAACATAAATAATTCAATCCAAAACTCCAGCCAAATTAGACATAAATATTTCAAGAACTATTTCTCTTGCATGAATCAACTCAAACTTTCAAAATTCAAACTATGAATCCCCAGTCACCACCTTTCCACATCTCTCATGCACTAATTCCCCCACTTGTATTCTTGAACTTCATCATGGCTACTTAGGGCTCTAACCGTTCCTTCTATTCTCTGTAATCTCAGTCTTGGATTATCTTCCTCTTATTCAATACCAAGCATGCAATCCATGGTAGATGACTTCAACCATCTCTTTCATTAGAATCGTCTATTAGCCAACTCACATTCACCTTTTTTTTTTTACTGGTGAATAAAAATTTGGCTCCCGGCTTAACTCCTCTGGAAAGACTTTCCTGAACGCCCCCCTTTAAACAGGTAGAACTTCCCATTTGCTGTTCATTACACTATTATGCACTTCTACCAAAACCATTACCATACTTTATCGGCCTTGTTTGCATACCTACTTCTGTCTAAGATTATAAACTCTTTGACAGTACAGATCAAGCTTTATTTCTGGAACTCAATGCTTAGCACAGAGATGAGTGCCACGTACACACTTAGTAATTGTCTCCTAGGTTAATCAATATTCTTTTGAGAAATTATATTGATTTCACTTGCCCCTGAGAGTGATATTCAATTGGTCTCATTCACTTTAGTAATATTTTTTTAACACTTTTAGGTTTATAGAAAAATAGAGAAAGCATAAAAAGTTTCCATATATATATATATATCCCTCACCCCCTCAGGAACCCCCCCTATTACTAACTTTTGCATCAGCATGGTACATGTGTTATAATCCATGAGCCAATATTGGTAAAGGATTATTAACTGAAATGCACAGTTTACTTTAGGGAATCACTCTGTGTGCTGTAGAGTTCCACAGGCTGTGACAATGTATAATGACAAGTACGCACTATCATATCACACAGAATTATTCCGCAGTCCTAAACCTGCCTCCTGCTCCTCTCATTTATCCTGTCCTCCCCCCCCCCCCCGACACAAACCACACGCAACCGCTGGTCTTTTCACTGTTTCCAGAGTTTTGCATTTGCAGAATATAATCAAGTTGAAATTACATGGTATACTTTGGCTTTTCTGACTGGCTTCTTGCACTTTAAATTATGCATTTAAGCTTTCTCCATGTTTTCCCATGGTTTGATAGCTCATTTCTTCTAATCGCTGAATAATGCTCCTTTGTACGGCTATACCACAGTTTATTTATCCATTCACCTATTAAAGGACATCTTGGTTGCTTCCAAGTTTTGACAATTATAAATAAAGCTGTTATAAACATTCACATACAGGTTTTTGTGTGGACGTAATTTTTTAACACATTGGCAAATACCAAAGAGCTTCACTGTTGGATCATTTGGTAAGAGTACAAAAGAAGTCTGGTTTTGTAGGAAACTGTCTTTCAAGGTGGCTGTTTTGCTTTCTTACCAACAATGAGCAGGAGTCCTTGTTTCATTCAGTTTTCAAGATAAAATGACCCACCCTTAAATATATGCTCATATATTACTCTTTTTGCAGACTGGTCTTCCAGTGACCTTTCATTATGGCTTCCCCTCTGATCTTTTCACTTCCGGTAAAAAACCCTTACATTACTTCCCAAAAAGCACTTCCCACATGGCAGGGAACAGTGCCCCTGCTACCCCCACGATGTAGGTCTCAGTTTCCTCTTTGTATGCTGAGACAATGTATCTAAAACAATGCCCACAAGTTTTTGATAAATTAATCCATAACTATATAAATTAATGTATAATTAGATATTTCTATCTTACTTCATGCACAAGGGCACAGAAGGTTCTGAGTGTAGAGTTGGGTTATTATGCCTTCTCTGTTATTTCTACATGGTAGAACTACAGGGTCTCTCAGGATACTAATAAACTGGAATTAAAAGCTGGGTCAGAGTTGAATAGTGCTGCTGCTCTAGAGAAAACTACTACTAGAAAAAGTGTACTGCTTGGAAAAGAATGAAGAGAACTTACAAATGACTTCATGTACTGTGCCCCCTTGTATAGATCTAAGCATATCTAAGGGGTATGTGCCCCCCAGCTCTAAGCATAACTAAGGGAGCACAATACACAGAACATTAAGCTGTGTGTTGGGAGAACTGGCTCGAGCCCTGGCTCTACTGGTAACCATCTGTGTGACCCTGGGCAAAGTCTCTACTTGTAAAATGAGGGGTTTGTTCATCCAATTTTCAATAATTGTATTGATTTCCTACTATGTGTGTCCTAGATGCCTGGGCTATGGCAGGACCCAGATGGTCAAAGTCCCTACTTCGGTGTGCTTACATTCCAGGGGTGAAGGAGGCAATGGGAAGAAGCAATAAACAAATAAACTAGCACATATCCAATAGCGGTAAATGATGTGAAGCAATGAAGTAGATAAATAAATGTGGAATGTGAGTGCCTCCCCAGGGAATATTAAACTGAGTGGTCCACCAATCTCTCTGAGGACATAGTGTCTAAGCTGAGCTCTGAGTGGTCAGAAAGAGCCAACTAGCCTCATAAATATCTATGCAGAAAAACTGTACCTGTGAGGAACAATGAAGACGAAGTCCCAGTCGGTACAAAGCACATGGTACAGAGAGACCACTGTGCTTCCAAGGTCGTGCCCCTCTCTCGGTCTCTAAGAGAAACTTTTATTATTGTGTGATTATGGCCACTGAAGGTGTGACATTTCACCAGTGAGGTTATACTAGAAAATTAATATTGCTCCTTAGAAGATCTGTGAACGGCAAATGTGGTTTCGTAAGGCACTCTCTCTGCCCACATTTAGCAATCTGTAAATGCTCTTTATCCCATTATCCATCCTTACCTTTTCCTCACACAACAGCTCATATTAAAAGTCCATCAACTACACAAGTTAGCACTTTGAATTGTTTTCTGTCCCAAGGATCATTTAGCATGTGTTTTTGAACTCACTTAGAGATTATTTAAGCAAAGTATTCTTTTTAACTCACTGGTATTAGACAAATCCAACTATGACTCAAATGCCAGGAAAATAAATTTTTATCTAATTTTCCTAGCTAAGGAGCCTTAATGAACATTAATCAGTTTTGATGTTAAATTAGCGGAGCTAACATTCTTGGTAAGTTTTATATATTCATTAACTTTCCATATTTATTATATCCAACTTGATTCTTAGGTGATTATTACACTCATTATTAGATTCAAAATAATAATCTCTTCAATTTTTGTAGCTCATTGCATTCTTCAGATAATTCACAACAATACAATTAGAGATGATCTGCATTTTAGACATGAGGAAACCAAGGCTGGGGAGATTAAAGAATTTATGTAATGTCCACAGCCAAGTATTAGGAAATCTAGGCCTAAAAGCCAGGTAGGTCTTCTCTTCCTTCCTGCCTCCCTCCCTTGCCTCTCTTTCCCACTTCTTTCCTTCCTTCCTTCCCACGGTCCCTGTGTCAGAGACTGTGTAAACCACTGGCAGTTTGGTCATGAATAAATCCTCTCTCTGCCTTCAAAGAGTTTGAAATTCAAGGGAGGAGACAGAAAAAGACAAACTTCCTCTCAATGTGAACAAGGCTGCAGCAGAGGTAAATCATGGAGCCCCCATGGGAGCCTCTTCTCACAAGAGCCCACTTAATTAGCTAATTGCATGGACGACATATTCCTCCGCTAAAACAGTAAAGCGCCTTTCAATGATCAGTTTAGAGACTATGACTTTGGCTAACTTAGTCCAATCTCCTTCACACTTAACATGCACAGCAATAACAGTTTCTTTGGAGAGGAATGAAACATAGTAAGTTGTGGATAAATAAACCAAGATCCCGTATCTATGAACAAAGTAGCAGAATCAAAAGCACAAAGATTCAGCTATTTCTTGGTTCTCGTACTCACTGCATGGCAATTTTCAATGACAAAGTTAATTAAACTTGCTAAGTTTCCCCATTTATCCCCATAAGATGGGGATAAAGTTTATTTACTAGGCTGTTATTAGGACTTTCATGTATTAATATTTGTATAATTTTTAGCATAGCTCGTGGTACATCTTAAATGATCAGTTAAGTGACAGGAAGACTATGATTCCTGTTCAGCAGAATTAGATGCTAATTCAATTCTTTTAAGTATTATAAATAAATCTCCTACCCAAAATGTTTCAAGATAATAAAGCTTATAAGAATTATATTTGTAGCATCTCTGGTTATGATCATTAAAGAAAAGAGAATTCAAGACAAGATGATCTAAAAGTCTATTTCCTTCCCTCCTTTGTTAAGGATATTTTCTTTAGAGTTAGAATTACTCTTTTTTCCTATCTTTGAATATCACATTATCCTAAGGATTCTTAAATGGCCAAGTCCTATCTAATCAGTTGCTGTAGGTCAATTATTTTACTACTCCTCAGCCTATCCAAGCTTCTTAACTATCCTGGCATCCCAGAACACCTTGGAACAAATCAAGATCAAATGGAAACATTCTGCATTCACCATATTAGCCTCTTTCATGAATTCTATGGGTATCTCCTCAGACTGTATTTAGTCTGAGGTAAACGGAAGCTGTACAGAGAGTTTTAGACATCAAGTACAGTAGAGAACAAGCAGTAGATATTAATGTTCATAAACTGAGTTGTTCCTGGCCATGCATTATATTATTATAACTACTTATAATTATAATTAAAATGATACCAGATAGGTTCCTTTGGGAGGAAGGAATAAGGAAGCCTTAATTAGAGAAGTGAAGTTCTCGACTAAACACATGAAAGCATCGAATTCCTTTATTTTTAAGTTGGTGAAGTAGCCAGAACATACATCAAAATAATTCACCTATCCCAATTCCATAGTACTGAGGATTGACGCCTATGAAAAGGGTGAGGGAAAGGGGAAGTACAAGTCAGAACAACATTTCGCAGTGACCATCTGGCTATTTTAAGCCCCTGCTTGTGGTACATTTACATGAAAGTCAGCTGAAGTTAAGCAAAAGCCAACAGAAAATCATCTGCACTAACAAAAATGAAAGACTCTCCCTGGGATTTTTAAAGCTTCCAAGAACAACCTGAGCCAAAATGAATGCAGTCTGTATTTCAGCTTAGTAAAGATGGTACCAGTTTGTTAATAACTACTGCCTTTCCTCTTGACAGCTGTTTAAAAGCACCAAGTTTGGAGTTTGCAACCGCTAAGATTTGAAAATGTTGGATTCTTTCTATTATTTGGACTCATAAGCACTTCCTTCCAGAGATTACAAGAAAATGGGAAACATAATGAGAAATCAACATTACTTCCCAATCCCCTGGTATGTTAAATATTTGCTCCCATATAGCATTTTCAAATCCTGCTTTGCATTTGGGCTTCCCCCCTGCCAGAGTCTTGTCAAGAGAAGTCCCAAAGCACTTGCTGTTCATCTGCTCTGTGTGCCCTACAGACTTCTTTAATTGAAGCACAGTTTGCACACTTCGGAAGAACTCCACCAGGACCAGACCTGTGCAGGAGGAATTGAGGACCAGCCTCCCCAGAAACCCACAGGCTTCATTTCGTTGGCAGCCACTGGAAAAAGTGCAAGGGCATACTACCTATAAATCTTATATCTTCATGTAGGTCAGCTTTTCTTCATCTGTAACCAATATATATCTGTTTAAGCGGATTGGAATAGTATCTCATCCGCTTACATATCTTTGTGTATCTATTCTTGTCCATTTCTATAAGCAATATATACCATAAGGTCATAAAGGACCAGAAAAAAAAAGAATTGGTCATTTTTGTATTATGGACTCTTTAACATCTTAAGATATTCTTAAAGGCAAATACTGCCGAATATCATCACCTAGAGAAAATCCTCTCTCTTGATGCTTTGCCTCATAATTGTGTTTGTTTCTTTTTATAACTACATTACTAAAATCTTGGAGAAAGCTAAAACCTCTACATCTGAAGTGGCTTTTCATTTGTTTAGCTATTAAACTTCCTCCCATGCAATATATGTTTATTTAAAGTATCTCTAACTACACATTTACAATGTGTTTGTTAAATTAGTTAAGAGATTGTAATTGGGCATTGGGGATTACTTGTACTATTCCCAAATCTCTTTACTAAGAATACATGAGAACAGTGAGTAGTTTATTTATAACCTGTTACTTTGAGCCATTAGTGATGCCATTGTTTTCCCTCTTCATATTTTGAATATGTCAAACTCAAAATTCAATCCATAGCCCAGTTTGCTCATGTTTTATAAAGTAGCCTACAATGATTTTAAGTTAAATACAGTGCATCCACCTGCTAAATTTGGAACAGAAAAAGATGGGAGAGTTCCCAGAAAAGCTGCATTAAAATTGCAAATAGAATTTGTAATTTTTCTATTCATTGCCCATGGAAAGAATTTACAATGGTATTCTTCTTCCATGTAAAATACACAATATTATGGGGAATTAAAATTAAAAACCAAGAATATTTCCAATGGGAATAATATTCTCTATCACTATTCCTATAACAATGAATCTGTGTCACTTCTATGTGTATTAAGACAGATGTGGATAATAATATCTTGTCACTTACAACATTATCTGAAATAATTTTTGTGATGGCTGTGTGTCCGGGAATCTGCTTGGCATCTGATAATCATTAACACACAATAAAGAAGTCTGACAAATTGAATCCTGCTTCTCTTACACCCGAAGGTATAAGTTCAGCCCAGAAAACAACTGGCTTCGTGCCAAGCTATCAGACCAGCAAGAAACATGCTAGATCATCTCACTTCCAAAGGGATATTCCTCTGTAGCCTACACATTCGGATTAGCCCTTAGAAAGCACTTGTTTTTTCTCTCAATCTGGTTTTTCATGAAGCAATTCTTCCAAGACCTATGCTGCCTTAGGCACACCTACATCGGCCTGGTCTGGGAGACAGAGACTGAGGCATGACCCTCAAGGTCTTTGACCATAGTGTTAGCCTCACTTCCCAACTTCTACCAGTTGAAGGAGGAAAAGCCCTACGTTAAACAGAGACTTATTAACTACTGATCAACATGACCTTGAAATTCCTGTCAGCTTGAGCTAAACTGCAGTCCGTTTTCTTTCTGACTACAGGCTCCTGACTGCCCTCTTCTTAGAATATTTAGCTTAGAAAACCTGCAACTTAAAGTTCTTTCTCTGCCTCCAAATGCCTTTCTCAAGATCCTGGAAATCACCTCTTTAAAATGTAATCATTGGAGAAGAGAGTACATTCATCTCCCAGTTTCTGTGGCAGGATAGGATCCTAACTTCAATAAGCAGCAATTAGTACCTGTAGATGGCCTAATCACATTGATTTGCCTACCCCTACATCCTGCAGTATTCTTCCATTTGCTCAGCCCAGAATTTAAAAATCTTCCTGCCATTTGTTTTAGCAGAGTTGAGTTCAGACTCTCTCCCGTATAGCAATCATCTCTGCCCTACTGAAATAGTCTCTAATAAAATCTCCCTTGACTCTTTAACTGGTCTGATGCAATTCCTCTTTTACAGTACTCAGCTGTTTTATTTATTTTTTTCTTCAACAAGAGTGAGACAGATGCTCAAGCCTAATTACGAGCAACTAGTCATTTGCATGTGCATGAATGGCTTTAAAAAATACTTTTATTTTACAAAATGAAAATGTCTGGCTACTGCTGAAACTCTTTTTGTAGGAGATAGATTTATAAAGATTGCAAGCTACCACTGTTTTTATGGGTGTAAGGTGAGTAAGTCACCTCAGTACCGTTCCAACCTCTTTAACTTGAATACATCTACATAGACAATGAGCCCAACACTTCTTTTTGACACATTGAGTCTGAGTCTTACTTCCTTCCAAGATTTTTTTTTTTTTAACCCCACCTCCTCCCTTTAGCCTCAGGACACTGTTCTATCCCTCAGTTCTTAATGAATAATTCTGATTGATGCTTACTGAGGATGAGGGTACAAGTGAGAAGTCTGAATGAAGATACGAGAAAATAATCTGTCCATTATCTCTTTAATGATTCCCTAGTGGTGTCAATTCCCTCCAGTCCTATAAAACCAGGCAGCAAAGATAAAAGTAGATTCCTGCTGATGAAGTCTACGGTGATATGAAGAATGAATCTTATTGTGGCTCACGGCAAAAGGTTAACAAGAAAATGATTAAGTTACATACAAAAGCTTCTTCCTCTTCCTGTGCCTTCAAAGTCTTCAACATAGAAGTAAAAGACTGTGCCAGGAAGGAAGGAGCCATTTATGACTTTCTGGCAGAAATGCTAATATTTTACTTTAATTTACTAATGTTATGTTCTCTTTTATTTTTATGAACTTGTAAAGTCAACTAAATTAGGAGCAGAACTGTGTAACTAAGGTAACTGCTTTCATAAATCAAGGAAATGAAAAGTAGCAGCAATAAATTAAAGTAAGCAAAAATGTGCTAGAATTATATTCACATAAGTACAAAGTTTTTAGTATTAGTCTCATTCCCTAAGAGTTCAAAGATGTCACTTATAAGACTTTCACTCGAATGATGCTGTCTGATGTGCATATCACATGCATCCCTCAACTATTTATATAATTTTTGTGTGTGTGTGCACATATGCGTGGTCTAAACAAAGCCATACAGCTGTTAGTCAATGTCATGAAATATTCTGTAGAGCCAAAAGAGAGAGCCAGTATTTATTAAAATTTACTTTTACAGCACAGGAGAAATTCCACATAAGTCAGATTGTTCCATATTAATGCATACATACTTAAATAGTATACAGAAAAATAATTATTTATGTACTTTGAGGAAAAGGCATATATTATATTTAATTAATTTTTAGGAGTAATTAATCCATTAGAAAAAAAATCAGATATGTCAGCCTCTAAAGAGTCTAAAATCTCAAATGCCACCAGATGTAGGTATGACTATAACATGTCACATATGTGGGTGAAGGTATATAATTCAGAAGGAAGAATGATTCAGTCAGGAGTATTATTCCAGTTGTAACCTGGAAGAACATACCTCTCCCAGGACATTCAAATTCACTTTTAGAACCGTCTCCTGGCTTTCACGAGTGTGCGGCCTAAATATGTTACCTTAGCTCCAAGTATACAACTCCTGAAGTATTGTTAGACCCTGTTTTCTGCTTATGAAATATAATATTTGTATAACTGACACCAAACTAGGATGTAAGAGCCTGTTCTAGTTGTAACGTCATAAGTCAGGTCAACGAGTTGTATCTGAAGTGGTAATTAGTTTGCAAATAGAAATATAAATGGACAGAACATGAAGTACCTGAGTGGTTCCATCCATTAAGCATCGGACTCTTGACTTTGGCTCAGGTCATGATCTCAGGGTCATGAGATTAAGCCCGGCATCAGGCTCCCTATGGAACCTGCTTCAGATTCTCTCTCTCTCTCTCCCTTTGCCCCTTCCTGTATCTGTCTAATAAAAAACAAAACAAAACAGTAACCAAAAATAAATAAATAATTAAACCATAAAACCCCAGAACATTATTTTGGTAACTCTGTCTTTGCCCCTTGGGTCACTCTCTCCCATTCCTGATACACATAACCGTACATACATACTAATGCCAAAGTACCCACCTTCCCCTATTAGTTCTGACTTCTTCCATTTGGATGTATTTTTTGGCATATAATTACCAAATAACAAATTCATGGTGGATATTTTCAAAATAGATTTTACTTCCAGGTCCTGTCGTTTGAAATGTTTGATATTAGGTGATTGGTTTGATCTCTAGTATGTTGTAGAAACTTTCACCCAAGTTCAAATCATTATTTGCAAAAGTGCTCTAAGCACTGGGACTTCGAAATGGAAAGGAAGCAAGCCTAATGAGTCCTTTTGGGGTTTATAGAAGCAATCAAAAACTTGGAAGGAACAAGAGGCAGTAAACTGATTGATAGTCCCTGTGTACTGCAGCATACAACAGACCCTTGAGGAGCTCACAAGCGTGTATTCTTTCGAATCTGTAGGAGGCTTTCAACAACTATTTAAATTATATCTCATGTGCCCTAGCAGGCAGTGTGGGAATAGTAATTAATAAATAGCCATGATAATATGTAAATTGCATTCCTATAAAAGTAGATATCTTGCAGTACTTCTGAAAATAAAGACCGATTTAGTTCCTCCTTAAATCTGATTATAGAACAGATTTTGTTCCCACTAAAACCAGCTTTTATTCTCCTAGATAACATTTTCTATATTTTCCCACATGCCAACCTCCATCTCCCAGAGCAGTTATGTCGGACCCTTCCCTAAAGCTCTCTTAAACAAGAATTAAATTAAAAGTCCCAAAGTCTCTGGGTAGTGTATATCAGGGAACAGCCGTGACGTTCCCAATGAACAGACAGCTCAATGAAAAGCAGCTACTATTTTCACAATGTGTCTTGATCAATTTAGGACTCTGGGCCCTGGGAGCCCAGATTCATGCCCATCTGGCAGTGCTAAGAGACACACACTTAAATATCAGATGTGCAGCAGAGCTCACATTACCACACAGGAACTAGGCAGTCACTCACTCCTGATTTCCACAACTCACCAAGTGCACAGATTTCCCAATTTGGCTGCCCAAAACACAGGAAAAGCAGCAAGAAAGAGGGAGACAAGATGGCAATGTAAGGAAGAGCTAATAAAAGAACCAAATGACTCACGAGCAATCTGGCAAGCAGTGATCAGGCCGTTGTGTCTCTGGTTCACAACTCTGAAGAAAAAAGGTTTATCTTCCCCTCAACAGAAAATGCTCCAATTAGGTTTCTGTCCCTGAAAGCTAGCAGATATTACCACAAAATGCCCCTTACCTTTTCTTAGAAAAGGGATGAGTTAGTTTGTTCTTGTGTAATTTCAACAGGCTTTATTGTTGCAAATGTTCTATATTCTTAGATATGCATATAAAAAGTAGGTATTGGGGCGCCTGGGTGGCTCAGTGGGTAAAGACTCTGCTCAGGTCATGATCTCAGGGTCCTGGGATCAACCCCCGAATCGGGCTCTCTGCTCAGCAGGGAACCTGCTTCCCCCTCTCTCTGCCTACTTGTGATCTCTGTCAAATAAATAAAATAAAATCTTAAAAAACAATAGATATTGCTCTTCTTTTAGTACAGTTACTTTATGGTGCCAATGTTCCCAAGTTTAGTGCTCGCTTTGGCAGCACATATACTAAAATGTATAAAATTTAACAAATATTACCCCATTTACTAAGAGTGTTACAACTTTGTAATTTAAAATATGAAATATTTGTCTAATATATTTCATGCTAACACAAAAGAAAAAAATAGGTATCACTTCCATTTAATTATTGTTTGTGGATATGACATTTGGTAGCAGCTTTTCAGCATTTACTTTACAAGTAAGTAGTGCAGATTGTTGCCAGGGCAAGGTAATTGAAAAGAAAGGCCCCTTCCCTTGAAATCATTCAGTAAAGCATTTGATACAGTTTTAAAGTTTCTTTAAGAGTCCCCTAGAGAAGTATAAAAAATACACACAGTGCAAAATCCTACAACTACCCAGCAAAGATACACAGACTGGAGTAAACTTGGACTAGCTGTCATATAGTTACAAACTCAGAATTAAAATAAAAGTATGGATTTAAATGTTTTATCAACTGAATTACATTCTTTTCTGCGATAAGTCAAGCATTTTCCATTTCTCACTTAATCATTGCAAAACATTTCCTCGCCATCAAAAGTGATTTCTAGAGACACCTGGGTGGCTCTGTCCATTAAGGCGCTGCCCTCCGATCAGGTCATGATACCAAGGTCCTAGGATCGAGTCCCACATCAGACTCCTTGCTCGGCAGGGAGCCTGCTTCTCTCTCTGCCTCTGCCTGCCACTCTCCCTGCTTGTGAGCTCTCTTACACTCTCTCTCTGACAAATAAATAAATAAACTCTTAAAAAATTATTTCTAGCTTATGATACATGTAATACATTAAAGATTTAGTGGAAAGGGGGGTCATCAAGATGGTGGAGAAGTAGCTGGCTGAGACTACTTCAGCTAGCAGGAGATCAGCTAGATAGCTTATCTAAAGATTGCAAACACCTGAAAATCCATCGGCAGATCGAAGAGAAGAAGAACAGCAATTCTAGAAACAGAAAAACAACCATTTTCTGAGAGGTAGGACTGGCAGAGAAGTGAATCCAAAGCGACGGGAAGATAGACCCCGGGTGGAGGGGCCAGCTCCCGGCAAGCGGCGGAGCAACGGAGTACAAAATCAGGACTTTTAAAAGTCTGTTCCGCTGAGGGACATCGCTCCAGAGGCTAAACCGGGGCAAAGCCCACACGGGGTCAGCGTGGCCTCAGGTCCCGCAGGGTCACAAGGATCAGGGGTGTCTGAGTGTCGCAGAGCTTGCGGGTACTGGAACGGGAAAGCCGGCTACAGAGACAGAGCCGACAGTAAGCTCGCAGCTCGGTGTTACCTTGAACCGGTCGCAGGCTCGGTGAGCTCGGAGCGCGGCCGGAGGTCAGGCAGACGGGAGTAACTGGGCGCTGTTCTCTAAGGGCGCACTGAGGAGTGCGGCCCTGGGCTCTTGGCTCCTCCGGCCGGAGACCAGGAGGCCGCCATTTTTATTCCCGTCCTCCGGAACTCTACAGAAAGCCCTCAGGGAACAAAAGCTCCTGAAAGCAAACCCAAGCGGATTACTCAGCCTGGCCCCTGATAAGGGCGGTGTAATTCCGCCTGGGGCAAGGACACTTGAGAATCACTACACCAGGCCCCTCCTCCAGAAGATCAATAAGAAATCCAGTCAGGACCAAGTTCACCTACCAAGGAGTGAGGTTTCAATACCAAGGAGAGCAGCAGAATTCCAGAGGAGGAGAAAGCAAACCACAGAACTCATGGCTTTCTCCCTGTGATTCTTTAGTCTTGCAGTTAATTTAATTTTTTTTCTTTTCTTCTGCTAAAATATTTTTTAACTTTTACCCTTTTCTTTTTTAACAATTTTTAATTAGTTTATCTAATATATATATACTTTTTCTCTTTTATACTTTTTCTTTATTCATTTTCTTTTTAAATTGTTTCTTTTCTTTTTTTTTTTTTTTCTTTCTGAATCTCTTTTTATCACCTTTCTCCCCCCTCACGATTTGGGATCTCTTCTGATTTGGTTAAAGCATATTTTCCTGGGGTTGTTGCCACCCTTTTAGTATTTTACTTGCTCCTTCATATACTCTTATCTGGACAAAATGACAAGGCGGAAAAACTCACCACACACACACAAAAAAGAACAAGAGGCAGTACCGAAGGCTAGGGACCTAATCAATACAGACATTGGTAATATGTCAGATCTAGAGTTCAGAATGACAATTCTCAAGGTTCTAGCCGGGCTTGAAAAAGGCACGGAAGATATTAGAGAAACCCTCTCGGGAGATATAAAAGCCCTTTCTGGAGAAATAAAAGAAATAAAATCTAACCAAGTTGAAATTAAAAAAGCTATTAATGAGGTGCAATAAAAATTGGAGGCTCTCACTGCTAGGGTAAATGAGGTAGAAGAAAGAATTAGTGATATAGAAGACCAAATGACAAAGAATAAAGAAGCTGAGCAAAAGAGGGACAAACAGCTACTGGACCACAAGGGGAGAATTCGAGAGATAAGTTACACCATAAGATGAAACAACATTAGAATAATTGGGATTCCAGAAGAAGAAGAAAGAGAGAGGGGAGAAGAAGGTATACTGGAGAGAATTATTAGAGAGAATTTCCCCAATATGGCAAAGGGAACAAGCATCAAACTTCAGGAGGTACAGAGAACACCCCTCATAATCAATAGGAATAGGTCCACACCCCATAATCTAATAGTAAAATTTACAAGTCTTAGTGACAAAGAGAAAATCCTGAAACCAGCCCGGGAAAAGAAATCTGTAACATACAATGGTAAAAATATTAGATTGGCAGCTGACTTATCCACAGAGACCTGGCAGGCCAGAAAGAGCTGGCATGATATATTCAGAGCACTAAATGAGAAAAACATGCATCCAAGAATACTATATCCAGCTAGGCTATCATTGAAAATAGAAGGAGAGATTAAAAGCTTCCAGGACAAACAAAAACTGAAAGAATTTGCAAACAACAAACCAGCTCTACAGGAAAAATTGAAAGGGGTCCTATAAGCAAAGAGAAAGCCTACAAGTGGTAGATCAGAAAGGAACAGAGACAATATACAGTAATAGTCACCTTACAGGCAATACAATGGCACTAAATTCATATCTCTCAATAGTTACCCTGAATGTTAATGGGCTAAATGCCCCAATTAAAAGACACAGGGTATCAGAATGGATAAAAAACAAAACCCATCTATATGTTGCCTACAAGAAACTCATTTTAGGCCCGAAAACACCTTCAGATTTAAATGAGGGGGTGGAGAACAATTTGCCATGCTAATGGACATCAGAAGAAAGTAGAAGTGGCAAACCTTATATCAGATCAATTAGATTTTAAGCCAAAGACTACAATAAGAGATGAGGAAGGACACTATATCATACTCAAAGGGTCTGTCCAACAAGAAGATCTAACAATTTTAAATATCTATGCCCCCAAAGTGGGAGCAGACAGCTATATAAACCAATTAATAACAAAATCAAAGAAACACATCAACAATAATACAATAATAGTAAGGGAGTTTAACACTCCCCTCACTGAAATGGACAGGTCATCCAAGCAAAAGATAAACAAGGAAATAAAGGCCTTAAATGACACACTGGACCATATGGACATCACAGATATATTCAGAACATTTCATCCCAAAGCAAAAGAATATACATTATTCTCTACTGTACATGGAACATTTTCCAGAATAGATCACATCCTCGGTCCTAAATCAGGTCTCAACTGGTATCAAAACATTGGGATCATTCCCTGCATATTTTCAGACCACAATGCTCTGAAGCTAGAACTCAACCACAAGAGGAAATTTGGAAAGAACCCAAGTACATGGAGACTAAACAGCATCCTTCTAAAGAATGTATGTGTCAACCAGGAAATTAAAGAAGAATTGAAAAAAATCATGGAAACAAATGATAATGAAAACACAATGGTTCAAAATCTGTGAGACACAACAAAGGCAGTCCTGAGAGGAAAATATATAGCGGTACAAGCTTTTCTCAAGAAACAAGAAAGGTGGGCGCCTGGGTGGCTCAGTGGGTTAAGCCGCTGCCTTCGGCTCAGGTCATGATCTCAGGGTCCTGGGATCGAGTCCCGCATCAGGCTCTCTGCTCAGCGGGGAGCCTGCTTCCTCCTCTCTCTCTCTGCCTGCCTCTCTGCCTACTTGTGATTTCTCTCTGTCAAATAAATAAATAAAATCTTTAAAAAAAAAAAAAAAAAAAAAGAAACAAGAAAGGTCTCAGGTACACACCCTAACCCTACACCTAAAGGAGCTGGAGAAAGAACAAGAAAGAAACCCTAAACCCAGCAGAAGAAGAGAAATCATAAAGATCAGAGCAGAAATCAATGAAATAGAAACCAAAAAAACAATAGAATAAATCAACGAAACTAGGAGCTGGTTCTTTGAAAGAATTAATAAGATTGATAAACCCTTGGTCAGACGTATCAAAAAGAAAAGAGAAAGGACCCAAATAAATAAAATCATGAATGAAAGAGGAGAGATCACAACTAACACCGAAGAAATACAAACAATTATAAGAATATACTATGAGCAACTCTACACCAATAAATTTGACAATCTGGAAGAAATGGATGCATTCCTAGAAACATATTAAACTACCACAACTGAACCAAGAAGAAATAGAAAGCCTGAACAGACCCATAACCAGTAAGGAGATTGAAACAGTCATCAAAAATCTCCAAACAAACAAAAGCCCAGGGCCAGACGGCTTTCCCAGGGAATTCTACCAAACATTTAAAGAACTAATTCCAGACAAAGATCCCATCAAAAAAGAGAGCTATAGACCAATATCCTTGATGAACACAGATGCGAAAATTCTCACCAAAATACTAGCCAATAGGATTCAACAGTACATTAAAAGGATTATTCACCATGACCAAGTGGGATTTATTCCAGGGATGCAAGATTGGTTCAACATCCACAAATCAATCAATGTGATACAACAAATCAATAAAAGAAAGAACAAGAACCATATGATACTCTCAATAGATGCTGAAAAGCATTTGACAAAGTATAGCATCCCTTCCTGATCAAAACTCTTCAAAGTGTAGGGATAGAGGGCACATACCTCAATATTATCAAAGCCATCTATGAAAAACCCACTGCAAATATCATTCTCAATGGAGAAAAACTGAAAACTTTTCTGCTAAGGTCAGGAACACGGCAGGGATGTCCATTATCACCACTGCTATTCAATATAGTACAAGAAGTCCTAGCCTCAGCAATCAGACAACAAAAGGAAATTAAAGGCATCCAAATCGGCAAAGAAGTCAAACTACCATTCTTTGCAGATGATATGATACTATATGTGGAAAACCCAAAAGACTCCACTCCAAAACTGCTAGAACTTGTACAGGAATTCAGTAAAGTGTCAGGATATAAAATCAATGCACAGAAATCAGTTGCATTTCTCTACACCAACAAGAAGACAGAAGAAAGAGAAATTAAGGAGTCAATCCCATTTACAATTGCTCCCAAAACCATAAGATACCTAGGAATAAACCTAACCAAAGAGGCACAGAATCTATACTCAGAAAACTATAAAGTACTCATGAAAGAAATTGAGGAAGACATAAAGAAATGGAAAAATGTTCCATGCTCCTGGATTGGAAGAATAAACATTGTGAAAATGTCTATGCTACCTAAAGCAATCTACACATTTAATGCAATTCCTATCAAAGTACCATCCATATTTTTCAAAGAAATGGAACAAATAATCCTAAAATTTATATGGAATCATAAAAGACCTCGAATAGCCAAAGGAATATTGAAAAAGAAAGCCAAAGTTGGTGGCATCATAATCCCGGACTTCAAGCTCTATTACAAAGCTGTCATCATCAAGACAGCATGGTACTGGCACAGAAACAGACATATAGATCAATGGAACATAATAGAAAGCCCAGAAATACACCCTCAACTCTATGGTCAACTAATCTTCGACAAAGCAGGAAAGAATGTCCAATGGAAAAAAGACAGCCTCGTCAATAAATGGTGCTGGGAAAATTGGACAGCCACATGCAGAAAAATGAAATTGGACCATTTCCTTACACCACACATGAAAATAGACTCAAAATGGATGAAGGACCTCAATGTGAGAAAGGAATCCATCAAAATCCTTGAGGAGAACAAAGGCAGCAACCTCTTCGACCTCAGCCACAGCAACTTCTTCCAAGGAACATCGCCAAAGGCAAGGGAAGCAAGGGCAAAAATGAACTATTGGGATTTTATCAAGATCAAAAGCTTTTGCACAGCAATTAGCAAAACCAAAAGATAACTGACAGAATGGGAGAAGATATATGCAAACGACATATCAGATAAAGGACTAGTGTGCAGAATCTATAAAGAACTTAGCAAACTCAACACTCAAAGAACACATAATCCAATCAAGAAATGGGCAGAGGACATGAACAGACATGTCTGCAAAACAGACATCCAGATGGCCAAAAGAGACATGAGAAAGTCCTCCATATCACTCGGCATCAGGGAAATACAAATCAAAAGCACAATGTGATATCACCTCACACCAGTCAGAATGGCTAAAATTAACAAGTCAGGAAAGACAGATGCTGGCGAGGATGTGGAGAAAGGGGAACCCTCCTACACTGTTGGTGGGAATGCAAGCTGGTGCAGCCACTCTGGAAAACAGCATGGAGGTTCCTCAAAATGTTGAAAATAGAACTGCCCTATGACGAAGCAATTGCACTAATGGGTATTTACCCTAAAGATACAAACATAGTGATCCAAAGGGGCACGTACACCCGAATGTTTATAGCAGCAATGTCCACAATAGCCAAACTATGGAAAGAACCTATATGTCCATTAACAGATGAATGGATAAAGAAGATGTGGTATATATACACAATGGAATACTATGCCGCCATCAAAAGAAATGAAATCTTGCCATTTGCGATGACATGGATGGAACTAGAGTGTATCATGCTTAGTGAAATAAGTCAAGCGGAGAAAGACAACTATCATATGATCTCCCTGATATGAGGAAGTGATGCAACATGGGGGGTTTAGGGGATAGGAGAAGAATAAATAAAACAATATGGGATTGGGAGGGAGACAAACCATAAGTGACTCTTAATCTCACAAAACAAACTGAGGGTTGCTGGGGGGAAGGGGGTTGGGAGAAGGGGGTTGGGGTTATGGACATTGGGGAGGGTATGTACTATGGTGAGTGCTGTGAAGTGTGTAAACCTGGCAATTCACAGACCTGTACCCCGGCGGATAAAAGTATATTATATAATTATAAAAAATTAAAAATTAAAAAAAAATTTAGAGGAAAATCTTAAGTCACAGATATTCCTATAAATTCGAACCTCACATATGCCTTATTAAAAGGCAAAATATCTCCTTCCTCCCTTCCCTTTTTTCTTTCAAAAACATTCATTAACCTTCTGAGGTGCCAGACCCTGTTCCAGGTACTTGAAAGATGTCAGTGAACAAAAGAGTGATTCTTGCCCCTGTGGTGCTTACAATCTGGTCAGTAAACAGACACCTCACAAATACCTGCTATGTGACCCTGAGCGAGTTATGTAACCTCCCTGTGCTTCAGTTCCCTAATCTGCAAAAAACGGGATGCTAATAGTATTTACTTCATGGGTGCCTGAGTGGCTCAATCAATTAAAATCCACCTTTAGCTCAGGTCATGATCTTGGGTCTTGGGATCAAGCCCTGCATTGGGTTCCCTACTCAGCAGGGAGTTTGCTTCTCCCTCTGTACCTCACCCTGCTCATGTTCTGTCTCTCATTCTCTATCTCAAATAAATAGATAAAATCTTTAAAAAACAAAGAAAGTTTAAAAAAATGTATCTACCTCATAATATTAAATGAGTTCATGTGTATAAAGTGCTTGCACAGACTGTTTTATATAAATATTAAATATACAAATAAATATACAAATTTTATTTTGTCTCACATGTGGCAATATAAATGTACAAAAAGACAAAAATACCAAGCTGATCCCTATGAAATTGATACTTTTTTAGGCAATAGTGTATAGTTCAACTTATAATTTAAGAGAATAGTATTATGTAGCTACACATTAGAAATGCCTGAGGGAAATTTTAAAAACTACCAATGCCAGGATTCACCCTCTCCCCAAACCCAAATCTATAAAGTTACAACTTTGTTGGTGAGAAGCTGGGTATCATTTTTTTAAGTAATTAGGTAATTCCAGTGGGCATCCAGTGATGAGACATCACAGCCCATTTTTTAAACATTTTATTTCATAGCAAGTAGTAAGAAAATCAAGACAACATGATGTCAAGGAAAGCAGAAGGAAGGAGGAAGGAGGGGTCAATGATGCTAAATGCTGCAGAAAAGTCATATGAAAGGGAAGGATCTTACAATACTTAGGGAGACATATTGACTCAGGTGTTCCTTACAACAATGACAGTCTCCATTGGAAAATACAACTACTCTGCTTTGGCTCCTGTCCCTTGTGATACTCATATTGTGTGATACGCATATGTGATACTCATAAGTGGTCCAGAATACCAGATTTAGTCAGTTGTGAGAAAATGTTCATGAGAAATAAAATGGAAACATTTTTGACTCAACTCCTCCTGTCACTTCAGCAGAGCCCAAATTCACAGACTCAAACATTAAAGAAAAAGTTTGTATTAGAAAATAAAATACAGGGGCACCTGGGTGGCTCAGTGGGTTAAGCCTCTGTCTTCGGGCAGGTCATGATCTCAGGATCCTGGGATCGAGTCCCGCATCTGACTCCCTGCTCAGCAGGGAGCCTGCTTCCCCCTCTCCCTCTGCTGCTCCCCCCACTTGTGATCTATCTCCTTCTCTCTCTGTCAAATAAATAAATTATTTTAAAATAAAATAAAATACATTTAAGTTTTTATTAAGAAGTCTCTATGTATCACATCTGAAAGTATAAAGTAAGCAGATAGCATATTTTCAAAATTCTACTGTTCAGAAACAAAATAGTCATGCTGAGCAGTAAGATGTTTTATACGGCAAGAACATCAGTATCTACAAGCCCCTGAGAAAAGTGCTGTGGTTAGCTACTTTAGAGAGTTTGGAGTTACTTAATGGAAATATGGTTTTTACAGTAAATGAGTTATTCTAAGAAAATATTTATAATGTAAACTGCTCATCATCAACAATATGGAATCTTTATCTAACCATATACTAGGAATCTGGGAAATCCTAAAGTCCTCAAGGGAGGTCCTCAAGATATGTCCTAAGCCTCAGTCATATACTCAGTCTTGTACTCTCCAACATTTTTAACATGAAGATACAATTTTAAAGAGTAGGTTTAGGGAGGAGGAAGCAAGATGGCAAAGGAGTAGGAAACTGAAATATCATTAGGTCCCAGGAGTTCAACTAGATAGTTATCAAACCATTCTGAACACCTATAAACTCAACAGGAGATAGAAGAGAAGAAGAAAGGAAATTCTAGGAACAGAAAAGTGACCACTTTCTGGAAGGACCACTTTCACATGCAGAAAGTGAATCCAAAGCAACAGGAAGACAGACCTTGTAGGGAGGGGCCAGCTCCTGGCAAGCACTGGAGCACCGGAGCACAAAATCAGAACTTTTAGAAGTCTGATCCACTGAAGAACATTGCTCCAGAGGCTAAGCAGGGGGTGGAGCCCTCATAGGGACAGTGTGGTTTCAGGACCTGCAAGGTCACAGAAAGATAGGATGTCTGAGAGTGCCACAGCTTCCACATATTGGAGCAGGGAACCCAGCTGCAGAGATGGAGCTGAGGAGTGAGCTCTCAGCATGGGGTTACCTTAAACCATGATCTGGGGCACAGTTGGGCCACTGCTCTTCAGGCAGGGACCCCACAAGTGGTAAGTCAGGGGAGACCCCCTCCTTTGACCTCCAGGAGGAGTAGCACAGAGGCACACAGCAGGAATCTACTGGGTTTGGAGACTCCAAATGGGGCAGTGCACGGAGATAGAAACCCTTGGTCGGTCACAGGCTAGATGAGCATTGAACGTGGCCAGAGACCAAGGAGACGGGAGGGATTGACTGCTTTTTCCTGAGGCACACTGAGAGTGGTGCCCTAAGAAATTAGCTCCTCCAGGCCAGAGATTTGGAGGCCGCCATTTTCATTTCCGTCCTCCAAAGTGGTGCAGAAAATATTCAGGGAACAAAAGCTACCGAGACCAAACGCAAGTAGATTACTTAGGCTGGCCCCTGGCAAGGTTGATGCAATTCCACCTCAGGCAAAGACATTAGAGAATCACTGCAACAGGCCCCTTCCCCAGATGATCAGAAGAACATCCAGCCAAGACCAAGTTCAGCAATTAATTATCAATGAGAACTGCAGAACTCCAGAGCTAGAGGAAAGCAACAGGTAGAATCCATGGCATTCTCACCATGATCTTTTAGTTTTGCAAAGTTAAATTTTTTAATTTTATTTTTTTCTTATTCTATTTTTTAACTTTTCCTCCTTACACTTTTAACATTTTTAACTATTTTATCTTATCAATACCTTTTTTAAAAAATCTTTTAAAATTTTCATTGTTATAGTCATATTTTATCCCTTCATTGTATTTACCCTTATTTTTTGTATACATATAGGTTTTTTCTTTAAAATTTTGGGATAAAATTCCTTCTAACAGATCAAAATATATCCTAAATCTAGTGTATGGTTTCATTCTAGTCTCCAGCATGATCACATTCTCTCTTCTTTTCTTTTTCCTTTTCCAACCAATTTATCTGATCAATTCCTTTATAGAATCATTTTTAATTTTCATCTTTACACTCACATTCCATCCCTTCATCATGGTTGTCTTTATTTTTGTGTTTATACCTTATTTATATATATATATAAATAAAAGTTTTTCTTTCCTTAAAATTTTGGAAAGTAGTTTCTTCTAAGAGACCACAATACACCCAAAACCAAGTGGGTGGCTCTGTTCTATTCACCAGTCTAATATGCATATATATATTTTCTAATTTTTCACCCTTTCTTCTCCATCCAGTTTTGGGTCTCTTCTGATTAGGTTAGCGTACATTTTTCTGGGGTCATAGACACCCTTTTAGTATTTAATTCTCTCATTCATATACTCTTATCTGGATAAAATGACAAGACAGAAAACCTCACAACAAATAAAGAACAGCAGGCAGTACTGACAGCTAGGGATCTGATCAACATGGACATTGGTAATATGTCAGAACTAGAGTTCAGAATGATGATTCTCAAGGGGCTAGCTGGGCTCAAAAAAGACATGGAAAACATGAATAATCCTTTCTGAAGAAATAAAAGAACAAAAATCGAACCAAGTTGAAATAAAAAAGCTATTAATGAGGCATAATAAAAAAAGGAGTCTCTTATTGCTAGGATAAATGAGGCAGAAGAGAGAACTAGTGATATAGAAGACAAAATTATGGAGAATAAAGAAGCTGAACTAAAGAGAGACAAACAACTACTGGACCACAAGGGAAGAATTTGAGATTTAAGTGATACCATAAGACAAAACAATATTAGAATAATTGGGGTCCCAGAAGAAGAAAAAAAAAAAAAAAGAGAGAGAGGAGGGCAGAAGATATATTGGAGCAAATTATAGAAGAGAATTTCCCTAATATGGCAAAGGGAACAAGCATCAAAATCCAGGAGGCACAGAGAACAACCTCAAAATCAATAAAAATGGGTCCACACCCCATCATCTAATAGTAAAACTTACAAGTCTTAGTGACAAAGAGAAAATCCTAAAAGCAGCTCTGGAAAAGAAGTCTGTTACACACAACAGTAGAAATATTAGATTGGCAGCAGACTTATCCAAAGACACCTGACAGGGCAAAAAGGCATGGTATGATATATTTAGAGCACTAAACAAGAAAAATACGCAGCCAAGAATACTACATCCAGCTAGGCTGTCACTGAAAATGGAGAGATAAAAAGATTCCAGGGGGGAAAAAAAAAAGTTAAAAGAATTTGCAAACACCAAACCAGCCCTACAAGAAATATTGAAAGGGGTCTGCTAAAAAGACAGAGCCTAAAAATAGTAGACCAGAAAGGAACAGAGACAATATACAGTAACAGCCACCTTACACACAATACGGTGGGACTAAATTCATATCTTTCAATAGTTAGGCTGAATATAAATGGGCTAAATGTCCCCAAACAAAAGACACAGGGTATCAGAATGGATAAAAAACCAAAACCCATCAATAATTTGTCTACAAGAAACTCATTTTAGACACAAAGACACCTCCAGATTGAAAGTGAGGGGGTGGAAAACCATTTACCATGCTAATGGATATCAAAAGAAAGCTGGGGTGGCACTCCTTATATCAGATCAATTAGATTTTAAGCCAAAGACTATATTAAGAGATGAGGAAGGACACTATTCCATGCTTAAAGAGTCTGTCCAACAAGAAGATCCAAAAATTTTAAATATCTATGCCCCTAATGTTGGAGCAGTCAACTATATAAAACTGTTAATAACAAAATCAAAGAAACACATTGAAAATAATACAATAATAGTAGGGGATTTTAACACCCCTCCCCTCACTGAAATGGACAGATCATCCAAGCAAAAGATCAACAAGGAAATAAAGACCTTAAATGACACACTGGACAAGATGGATATCACAGATATATTCAGAACATTCCATCCCAAAGCAACAGAATACACATTCTTCTCTAGTGCACATGGAATATTCTCCAGAATACATCAATCCTGGGTCACAAATCAGGTCTCAACTGGTACCAAAAGATTGGGATCACTCCCTGTATATTTACAGACCACAAACCTCTGAAGCTAGAATTCAGTCACAAGAGGAAAGTTAGAAAGAACTCAAATACATGGAGGCTAAAGAGCATCCTACTAAAGAATGAATGGGTCAACAAGGAAAGTAAAGAAGAATTGAAAAAAAATCATGGAAACAAATGAAAATGAATAATGCAACTGTTCAAAATCTGTGGGACACAGCAAAGGTGGTCCTGAGAGGAAAGTATATAGTGATAAAAGTCTTTCTCAAGAAACAAGAAAGGTCTCAAGTACACAACCTAACCCCACCCCTAGAGGAGCTGGAGAAAGAACAGCAAAGAAAGCCTAAACCCAGCAATAGAAGAGAAATAGTAAAGATCAGAGTAGAAATCAATGAAATAGAAACCAAAAGAACAGTTGAACAGATCAACAAACTAGGAGCTGGTTCTTTGAAACACTTAATAAGATTGATAAACCCCTGGCCAGGCTTATCAAAAAGAAAAGAGAATGGACCCAAATAAATAAAATCATAAATGAAAGAGGAGAGATCACAACCAACACCAAAGAAATACAATTATAAGAACATATTATGAGCAACTATATGCCATAAGTTTGACAATCTGGAAGAAATGGATGCATTCTTAGAGATATACAATCTACCAAAACTGAACCAAAGACTAAACCAGGAAGAAATAGAACCAGGAAGAAATAGAAAACCTGAACAGAACCATAATCAGTAAGGAGATTGAAGTAGTCATCAAAAATCTCCCAAAAACAAGAGCCCTGGACCAGACAGCCTCCCAGGGGAATTCTACCAAACATTTAAAGAATTAATACCTATTCTCCTGAAACTGTTGCGAAAAATAAAAATGGAAGGAAAACTTCAAAACTCATTTTATGAGGCCAGCATTACCTTGATCAGAAAACCACACAAAGACCCCACCAAAAAGGGGAATTACAGACCAATATCTTTAATGAACACAGATGCAAAAATTCTCACCAAAATACTAACCAATAGGATTCAACAGTACACTAAAAGAAATATTCACCACGACCAAGTGGGATTTATTCCAGGGCTGCAAGGTTGGATCAACATCCTCAAATCAATCAATATGATACAATACATTCATAAAAGACAGAACAAGAACCACATGATACTCTCAATAGATGCTGAAAAGGCATTTGACAAAATACAGCATCCTTTCTTGATCAAAACTCTTCACAGTGTTGGGATAGAGGGTACATATCTCAATATCATCCAGGCCATCTATGAAAAATCCACAGAAAATATCAATATCAATGGGGAAAACCTGAGAGCTTTTCCCCTAAAATCAGGAACACGGCAGGAATGTCCACTATCACCACTGCTATTCAACATAGTACTAGAAGTCTTAGCCTCAGCAATCAGACAACCAAAAGAAATTTAAAGGCATCTGAATTGGCAAAGAAGAAGTCAAACTCTCACTCTTTGTAGATGATATGATACTTTATGTGGAAAACCCAGAAGACTCCACTCCAAATCTGCTAGAACTTGTATAGGAATTCAGCAAAGTTTCAGGACATAAAATCAATGCACAGAAATCAGTTCCATTTCTATACACCAACAAGAAGACAGAAGAAAGAGAATTTAAGGAATCGATCCCATTTATAATGGCACTCAAAACCATAAGTTACCTAGGAATAAACCTAACCAAAGAGGCACAGAATCTATACTCAGAAAACTATAAAGTACTTATGAAAGAAATTGAGGAAGACACAAAGAAATGGAAAAATGTTCCATGCTCATGGATTCGAAGAACAAATATTATGAAAATGTCTACACATTTAATGTAACCCCTATCAAAATACCATCTTTTTTTTTTTTTTTCAAAGAAATGGAACAAATAACACTAAAATTTACATGGAACCAAAAAGACCCTGATTACCCAGAGGAATGTTGAAAAAGAGAGCCAAAGTTGGTGGCATCACAATTCCAGCTCTATTACAAACTGTTATCATCACGACAATATGGTATTGGCAAAAACAAACAAACAAACAAACAAAAAACAACCAGATACATAAATCAATGGAATAGAATAGAGAGCTCAGAAGCACAAGCTCAACTCTGATGGTCAACTAATCTTCGCAAAGCAGAAAAAAATGTCCAATGGAAAAAAGACAGTCTCTTCAATAAATGCTGTTGGGAAAATTGGACAGCTACAAGCAGAAGAATGAAACTGGACCACTTTCTTTCCCTCACATAAAAATAGACTCAGAATGGATGAAAGACTTCAGTGTGAGACAGGAATCCATTCAAATCCTTGAGGAGAACACAGACAGCAACCTCTTCGACCTCAGCCACAGCTAACATCACCAAAGGTAAGGGAAGCAAGGGCAAAAATGAATTACTAGGACTTCATCAAGATCGAAAGCTTTGCAAAGCGAAGGAAACAGTCAACAAAACCCAAGGACAACTGACAGAATGGGAGGATATATTTGCAAATGACATATTAGATAGACTAATATCCAAAATCTATAAAGAACTTATCAAGCACCCAAAGAACAAATAACCCAATCAAGAAATGGGCAGAGGACATGAACAGACATTTCTGCAAAGCAGACATCCAGATGGCCAACAGACACATGAAAAAGTGCTCCACATCATTTGGCATCAGGGAATGCCAAATCAAATCAAAACCACAATGAGATATCACCTCATACCAGTCAGAATGGCTAAAATTAACAAGTCAGGAAATGACAGATGCTGGCGAGGATGCAGAGGAAGGGAACCCTCCTACACTGTTGGTGGGAATGCGAGCTGGTGCAGCCACTCTGGAAAACAGCATGGAGGTTCCTCAAAAAGTTGAATGACCCAGAAATCACACTATTGGGTATTTACCCTAAAGATACAAATGTGATCCAAAGGGGCACGTGCATACAAATGTTTATAGCAGCAATGTCCACAATAGCCAAACTATGGAACAAACCTAGATGTTGCCATTTGCAACAACGGGGATGGAGCTAGAGGGTATTATGATGAGTGAAATAAATTAATTAGAAAAAAATACTTATCATATGTTCTCCCTAATATGAGGAATTTGAGAGGCAGGACAGGAGGTTTGGGGGGTAGGTAACGAAAAAATTAAACAAGATGGGATCGGGAGGGAGACAAACCATAAGAGACTCTGAATCTCACAAAACAAACAGAGTTGCTGGGGACTGGGAGGTAGGGATGGGGTGGCTGGGTTACAGACATTGGGGAGGGAATGTGCTATGGTGAGTGTTGTGAAATGTGTAAGCCTGATGACTCACAGACCTGTACCTCTGGGGCAAATAATACATTGTACGTTAATTATAAAATAAAAAATAAAAGTAAGTTTATAAAATCTACGAATGATAAGTTTGGAAGCAACATAATTTGTATAATAAAGATCCAAATAAATCTTGACAGACATGAAAAACAGGTCATATTTAAGAGAATAAAATAAAATAATAAAATAATAAAATAATTACTCTTCTGATTCCTGGGCTAACAGCCTATTCTCTAAGTTACAGCACCTTGTACAGATCTCAGTTTCAGCTACCATGTTAACATATTATAGGATGATATTATAATATATAATATACAATCCATAATATATTATAGGATGATATTCCACCATAGTTTGAAATGTAAGTTTATCTGTTATTTCTCCAGAACAACACATTCCAAGTCATCCTTAACACCTTAGGTCATCTAACAGAGTGCCTCATACATTGATCAACTCTCGCAGAACTGAGTAAATAAATAACTGAAGAGGCTACTACTACAACAAACGCCATTTAAAACAGCATGAAAAGAAGGCATGAGTGAATCAGATAAAGTGTAAAATGGACATGGCGAAAGGGGTATGAGAGGTGCCTTCAGATATCTGAGAGATTATCATTTAGAAGAGGGCTCAGGACCATTCTTCATGATTTGAAGGTAGTAGGATTGGTCAATATGTAGTATTTACCAGGACATAAATAAGAACCTTGTATCAAGAGAAGTGGAAAAAAAAAAAAAAACCCTAAAAAATCAAAGTTATGGCCAAGTATTGTTTTGAGTTTCCTAGCAATGATGTTTTCAAATACATATCAGTGACCACTTACTATAGAAGGGAAAAGCTCATCATTCATTTTTTCAATAATGTGCTCTGCTATGTTGTGGGTACAGTGCTAGGCTCTAGGGACACAGAGCCTATGGCATAGTTTTGTGCTCAAGAAATACACAATTTAATGGGAGATAAAAATAAGCACATAGGCAATAAGAATCATTTGTGACAAATGCTACAATGTGAAATAATGAGAAAACATACGAAAGATAACCTCCTCTTGGGAGACTAGGGAAAAATTCCTTCCCCTGACTCTACAATTTTGAAAAACGGAGGTAAATGATCTTTAATTTCCTTAAAACCTTTGTTTGTCTAATTCCACACACCCCTACCACTTTGAATATTACCAGCAGGAAAAGTTAGACTACTTAGTTACCTAGTTGGAGGTATGAAGATGTGTTTTGCCTGAATGATAACCCTTCAAAATATGCTTCTGTCAGTCCTTCCTATGCTGTGTCAGTACCACGGTTTTTATTATACACGAATATATAGGACAAATTTGGCTACTCCTATTGTTTTTGATTATGCTGGCATGTCACAGACAATATTCTGAGGATACGGTAACTCTGTATTCCTTTTCGAACACAATGTTATCTCTGAAAACAACAGAAATTACAATTTCACAATTATGTTAAAGGTGGAACCAGCCCTAGGCTGTTTTGGGATTGGGTATCTGTTGTGTCTCTGTGGGCTGGAAGGAGCTGTAACGTACAGTGGGGTAGTCTCTACTGGAGGCTGCTTCCCGTCGTTGGGAAACTCTTCCTACAGGTTAGTAGGTGGAGTTTTTGACCCTACAAAGTTTGTACTGAACAGTCATGGTGGCCTTTCTCCATGGATTGGGTGGGCAAGGTGAGCGACTCTATCCAAAATGCAGATGCATTGTATGGAGTCTAGGGGTTACCAAGGGGCGGAGGTGGAAGAGGAGACCGTATGCTCTGCACAGGTGGCTTTTGGTCTGTCAGACTCTAGGTCTTGGAAGCCACAGGTCAGGATGTTGTCGTTGGAGGAGTCCCTGCCTCCAACTCATGTCTCTCTCATTCCCCTGTAAGTACTTGGGACTCTGCCTCGGGCATTCCTTCTACTGTACCAGTCTAGCTTCTACCTAACAAAACAATGTGTCTAGTATACTTCTAAGCTAAAACATGTTTTACCAAAAATATGAACTGAGAATTAAAATTTAACAAGCTAGGGCTCTCCTGTGTATATATTTCACAGACATGTAAATGGATAAATGAACTTACAGGAGACAGCTGGGGTCAAGTTCACATTTTCTAAATTTAAGAAGAAACCCTTTACAAAAGGTTATACAATACACCAAATTAACATATGCCAAAAATAGACTATTTGAATTTGATTAGATAAAATATTTAAAATAAAACTATTATCCTTTCTATATAACCTAAAGTTCATTTTTATATGAACTCAGATGGCAATACCCATATTGGTCCTGAAGTCTCCTTAGATTGTTATAGCATATAAACTAGCTCCTTGGGGCACTTGGGTGGCTCAGTCGGTTGAGCAACTGCCATCAGCTAAGGTCATGACTCCAGGCTCACATCGGGCTTCCTGCTCTGTGGGAAGCTTGCTTCTCCCTCTCCCACTCCCCCTGCCTGTACCCCCTCTCTAGCTCTCTCTCTCTCTCTCTCTCTGTCAAATAAATGAATAAAATCTTTAAAAAATAACTGGATCCTGGATATCTATCACTTTCAAAAATTACAATAAATATTTGAGGACACTGGATCTGATCAGGATGCTGGTACTCTGACATAGTAGTTAACTGAACTTTGGGCTATGTCTCCTCCACAAACTGCAACATGAGACATTTGGCTATTCTTTAAAACATCCAGAACAATCTTGGGGACAAGACAGGAATACTCAATGTGTTAAATAATCCATTCATTTAGACCTCTTATTAATTGGGGCTTAACTTTCATTGGAAAACATGGAAACCTTATCATCATAAGCTCTGCACGTCATGGCACACAGATAATTTTAACTCTTGTCCTTTTATTTTTTCAGATCTGTATTCTAACTCAGCATCAACCTGCTTTTTACAAGTAATTATTATGTATCTGGGGGCAATGTAGCTGCTCCTGCAGAAAAGGGGGACAAAAACCCTGACACAACGTCATCAAAAACCCCGAAAAATGTTAGAAGACTTATACATAAAAAAGATCAAACATATTCACACTATGCTGCAAGAAAATTCAAAAAAGAAAAGGACAGAAAAAAAGTAAACCTGCAGCTCTTAGAATGAAAGAACGAGAGTAAAAGCAGATTTACCATAAGAAACAAGAGAACTGACCAAGAAAAGAGGCTCTGAATATATTAAGCTGAAGATGAATAATTAAAAGTACTAGAAGGACAAATCACACTTCATAGTAACTAATCAGAATTTAAAAATTGATAATCATCTGTGAGCTTTATAATTAGACTAGATATATTATAGATTCCAGGTCTATATCCCTATGCCTCTTGTTAATGCCCAATTATAATGCAAAATAACTAAATAATAGGGCATTAAATATACAATATAATGTATATGTACATAATAAATGGAGATATATATATCAACTATTTTGAATTACCACTTAATGAATATTCTAGAGTATGCAAGTGATTATGAAAAAGCCAAATTTGCTTTCATAGATTAACGTCTCTAGGATGTTATGTGACAGAAAAAGTAAAAGCAGCTATCCAGTATCACTCACAGTGATAAAGAAAAGGGGAATTTACAGGATTGCATAAATATTGAACACAAAAAGTTAAACTACAATATGGACACATATTAATAAAAATATTAGTAAAGCAATATCCATTTGCAAAATGCTTTAGAAAATACACGTTGGGCCTACTCAACGCAAATGAGAATTTTTAATCTTCTCATTAAATTGGGACATAAGGTTTGGCAAAGAAGAAATAAGGATTAAAAAATATATACCCTGTAAAAATTCTAAATTATCTTGATTTTCTTTCTACATGGACTAATAAATATCAATAGCATATTTGCCACATTTATTATCTCTTTGTTGTATAAAAACAACATAATGCCATGTATAAAGAACCTAATTCAGGATTATTCATCTTTTCATTTTATCTCTCTTCTCTAATACTGGATTATATTATAGATTATAAATTAAGCATCACATTGTATTATAAAAATTTTAGTTTTTATTATAGTAAAACATAATATATTTGTGTCTTTCTTATAAAATTATCCAAAGATATAAAAAGATTAATCTGGACAATCCATCATAAAATAACATCCTTCTTAGTTCAGTTTTTCAGAACTATTGGTCTGAATCTTTAAAATTAGCTTGAAATTATTAAGAGCAAAAAAAAAAAACCTTAAGGTCAATTTAGACTATCCCTCTCCCAAGGTATTTGTTGCTATTGCTGTTATCAACGTCTTCTCAAACGTTTAACAGATTTTAGGCCTTTAGAGTTTTGTCTATCAAGCATTAATGAACTAATAAAAGGAAAAGATTCTGAAGTTAGGGTCTTTCTAAATTTTCTTACTTTCAAAAATTATTTAAAATAATTTTCTAAAAATAAATTAAATAATTTTCTATGTCCCTACAAAGATAGATAGGTGACAGAAATAATATGCACACCTACCCACACACGTACACACGTACATGCAGATACATGCACATGTAAAGGGAGCTCTCAATATACTGAAAGGTCTGTAGTCATGATATGAATGTAACCATTACTTTAATATATAAGACAATTTTATATTATATAGTTATATATATATAATGTTCTTTTATATTATGTGTGTGTATATATATGTATATACATATATATACATTTATAATGTTCTTTTATATTATGTGTGTGTATATATATGTATATACATATACATATACATATACATATACATATATATACATATACACACACACATAATATAAAAGAACATTTCCCCCAGATTTCATATTTTGGTCTTATACTATTATAATCAGGAGTAATTAGGAAGTGTTGGACACTCAATGTACATTCAATAAAGTTAAAATAACTGGGTTAACTTACGAAACATGCATTAAATCTTTTCCTTTGGACACTCTTACGTTCGTTTGTTGCTCATCTCTTCGGCATAGTTCTTACCTTTGGATTACTATTTAATTTAGAAGTGTCCTTTCACTCTGCTTTTGCTCTGTCCCCTCCATGCAATACTGATGGTAGTTTATAACATCAGTCCATCCCGTTTGGGGAGTGATCTCTTCGGGTCCCACAATTTCCTGCTGTATGCATAAGTCAATGGGCTTACTAATTCACAACTAAGAGCTTACTTGGTGAGATCCAGTCGACCCAATGAAACAAATTTACAGTAGCTTTCCCATGTCTTCCTCTTCCAAAACAACATATTCATCTGCTCCCCATGTGGCGGGAGGAGAAGACTGTGTTGTTTGCCTTTGGGAAGGCTCTTTAACGCTTTCTGTGATCAGGCCATGTGCCTCTTAAAGGCATTATATACGGGGAGTTCTGATTTATATAAATGTCATATATCAAACAGGAAAACATAGATTCTTTATCTTATCAATTCCCGAAATCATGGTGGTTATAACCTGTCTTAAGACAGCAGGCAACTAGACCTTCTCTTTGATTGTCACTTTTTTTTTAAATTTAATGCAGAAGAAATTTATTGTGCAATCCAGAATCAATCAAGGTTAGTTGACCTTTAATGATGACACACGGCCAGATACCTGCCAGAAAAGGAGAGAAAGCACAAATTTAACAAGCAGCCTATGTTACAAGTTGGGTGCCCACAGAGCTTACTTCAAGTCTAACTTAAGCCCCCCAAATTCTTCAAATATGTTTCAAATCCCATAGATTTCAAATGGAAATACTCTATTTGAACAAAGTTGGAAAATATGTATATCTTACTGTTGCGTTCACAAGTGATTTTATATATATATATATATAAATCACATACAATCACAGTAATCTTGTGAGGTACTCAGAACAGGAATTTTCATTTTAAAAACTAAAAAGATGGAATTCAAAAAGTTAACTAAATAGACCTAGATGTATATATGTATATGTGTATATATATGCACACACACATGCATAATCATCAATATTGGTTTCTTCTCTGTACTAGCTCTTGTTGAGCTTATATTCTAGGGGAGGAAGCAATCATTTAACTAATTACTTCATCAAATATTTCATTATGCTTCTGAAAATTGTGATGAAGTTCAGGCAGCAGTAAATACAGCTGGGGGAGGGGGGTGGGGTTGTGATTGTGGCGGGACTCTAGCCAGGACTTGGAGGAAGGCTTATTATGTAAATGACTTCTGAGCTGACTGATAAAAGGCAGGGATTATCTGGATGAAGGGAACCTGGGCGGAGGAAAGAGTTTGTGCTTCCATCCTCAGATGGGAAGGAGCGGGATTTGACCATGTGATAGAACAGAGAGCAATTGGACCAACAGCCCCACATCAGAGTGCTGAGAAGGCAGGACAGATAAAACAGGGCTTTGTAGCCTATCTTGAGGACTGTGATCTTAATTCTAATGCCAGTAGGATGTGGCGAACAGTTTTTAAGCAGTAACATCTGCTGTTAAATTTGAATGCTAAAAGCCCGACTGTGGTTATAACGTGGGGCCCAAGGAGCTCTCTCAAGAATCTATTACAGTGATTTAGACTACAGTAGTTTCTGGAGTTTGGCTGATATCAGGAATGGGATGATTTGAGGCAGAATAGGCAAAATTGAAAAAAGAAAGTAATCATTTGGGGGGAGATATCAGAATGACCCTAAATTTACTTGTTTGTATAACAGTACTCTTCACTGGAGATTTTAAATATTATTAAAGGACAAGAACTGGGACCAAGAGTGTATATTACAACATGTGAAACTGGTTGCTTGGGCCCCTCCAGGATTTGGAATAAACAGAGCTGGAGTTATAGAAGGAGTTTGGACTGGAAATAGAAATGTGAGAGTCATCAGCCTGTAGACGGTATATGCACCTACTTATTCATCTGTGGGGAGACTATAAAGCAGCAATATTTAAAAGCCAGTCACAAGATAAGACAGCAAAGCAAGATCAGTAGAAGCAGCCAACAGAGGCTAGAAGAAATACAGATGAGTATTTGCAGCATTGCCCGCCAAGGGAAGAGGTGGTTTGGGAAGACGGAAATGCTCTTTTTAAATTTCCACTCCATTCCATTATTTATTTCCATTCCATTATTATGGAATCCCAAATAGGCTATTGGGATCATCTCTATATTCAACCCACATCCTGCCTAAAGAGGAGAAAGGAAACACACACGTGCAGTTCACATAAGAGGAATACAAATAGAATCAGAGTATAAAAGAGAATGCTTACCCACACCAACTCTATCTATACAATGTTTTTAAAAACCACAAAATGCTATTTTGCATGTATATTAGCAAAAGGCAAATGTTGGAAAGGTTGCAAGAAAACTAATAAATTCATTAGCAGTTGTTGTTAAAAATAATCGGTACAATAATTTTAAAAGACAATCTAATAATATGTATAAGCCTGAAAGTGTGTTGATGTTCATTGGCACAAGTGTCCTAGTGCTACGTGGAAATAATTTAGAAATCCCCAAATGGCAATTGCAAGAAATAATTTGGCTGGAAACTGACTCACAGGATGTTAACAATGTAGTAATAATGTACATTGTGCTAATATCTTCATTTTTGAGATGAGCAAACCGAGACACAGAAAGGCTAAGCAACTTTCTTAAGGTTGCCAGAGCAGAGATGAGGAAATGAGCGATCTGAACTGAAAGCCTGTCTATACTCCGTGTGATTCTGCCATACCCTTCAGCACGTTTTCCCTTCTGGGCCTTGCTTCTAGTCTTCTACCTTCTACTTCCCTCTCGTAGCCCTATAACAGACTCATTTTTTTCCCTATAGTGTGTGGAATACAGTGAGTGTTGGAGAGTTTTGTGGAATGAGCAAATGAATGGCTTCATGAATCTTAAAGTAAATGAATCAAGGACTCAATAGCTTACAATCTGAGGTTCCCGTGTCTGCCTCAAAAGCTTCTCCTCTACCACCACTGCTCCTGCACCATTACCACATCTTCCAAAATCTCACCAAGTCATCTTCCCATCATTCAGTTCTCTAAAAACTCTTATTTACCTGACTATGAACATTCATTGGGCATTATTTTACATATGAGACACTGTGCGAGATCCAACAGAAATAAAGATGAATTCCACTCAATCCTGGATTCAGAGAGCTCGTGTTCTTTAGGGGGAAGCAAACATGTAAACCTCCCATCTGTGTGCGTGCCCACATTCGAGGTAATGCAATCTCAAACTATGTCAATCTAGAACGGAGTCAGAATCACAACAAAATTACACACAGGGACATGAGGACCAAAAGGAGGATCACTTGGAATAATTTGAGGGTCTGGGAAGGTAGAGATGATACCTGAACTGAGTCCTGAAGTATCAGTATATATTATCCAAGTTAATGTTGGAAGAGGCAGATATGCCTCAGGTTAGGAGAAACGGCACCATATATGGAAATGTGTGTGTGCGCGCGCGCGTGTGTGTGTGTGTGTGTGTGTGTGTGTATCTTAAGGATGGCAGAGGAGCAAAGGAGGGGGATGTTCTAAGAATTACTTGGAAAAGAGACCTCAGTTTTCCTATGATACTACATAAATGTATAATCCTAGGTGCAGCACCTTACCTACTAGTAAATACATTAATCCAGTTACTGTTCAGAACACAGAATATCAGATTTGAAATGCATATTAATTTCAAGAGGATTAGCCTTATGCATAATTATAGGAAAAGCCTGATTTGATGACCTCCATTTCATAACGTGCATCTGATCTTACTCTAAAACCGCTTCCCTTCTTCCCAGAAGCCAAGTGTTTTCATCTCAGTCCCTGCTTAAATAATTTTAACCCACATCTCCACGTAGGTTATTCATTGGCCTAATCAGCTAATCTCTTGAAATAATTCAAATAGTGGTATTAGCTCTTTAAAATGGCATATTTCATATGTAATGGACAAATTCTATGCTTCCGCTCAAAAATATTAATCCTATACATGAGTTTATCCCTTTAGACTAAAATATTTTCATGTATAATCTCCGTTGATACTTAGAGCATGTGATAAAAGCAAGATAGCTATTATTATGCCAATTTTTTAAAGATGAAGACAATGAACTTCAACTTATTAAAAGTCAGAGTCCTTGGTACCATCAATACTAAAGCCCATTTTAGTTATGTCTTAGTGGGGGCATTCTACCCCTTCCACCTTCTACCTAAAGACAGGATCAATGACGTTACCACTAGGGCAAGGTAAGGTATGTGTATTGGAGCGTCCATTGGCTACTTCTTTACGGGACACCAAATAGGCAGCCTCCTACTCTAGCTCCACTGAGGGAACCAGTGTTCACTACCTCCGTCTCGGGGTGCCAGGCACATAAACTGACACATAAACGTCTTGGTAACAACATCTCATTTAAAAAGCATTATATGTTTGCTCTTTGACAATTTTAATCTTAAAAATTAAACCCATTTGCAGAGACATAGTATAACTTTCAACTGTACCAATGGCCTAAGTATTGGGACTTATGGACTAAAGTCACAGTAATATTTTTATAAGTTTTTAATTTTTTTTCCCCTTAAATATTTTGCCCTTGCCTTTCACTCATAGCGACTGAAAGGAAATTTTGATGGGTAGTTGAAACCCTGTTTGGCAAAACCATGGAAAATGTCAAAGAGTACTCACTAGTCAGTCAACAAGAAAAGAGATAGAGGCGTAGAACCCATTGGCAATAAATGGGTAACACAAAATGCCTTGAGAGAGTATCTCACTGTCCCTTTCACCCCGAGGCATCTCCAACAACTGTGGTTTCATTTAAAATGGCTTGTTCTCATTATTTATTTATAAACAAAACCAAATTTATTACCGGTGCCCCTCCATCATCCCAACCAATTCTCTATTCTTTGTTTCAGTTAATCACACTAGCCTTGCCAACCCAACCCGGAAAACGGAGTCATCGTGGCACATTCTCCTACTTTCTTACGCTAAATCTTTCTCAAATGTGTTTTCAACTTCTTTCCATATTTGTCATTCCAGTTCGGGACCTTAACATTCCCAGCGGCATTACTATAGCAACCTGAAGTTGGGTGTCTGGTCACATGCCCCTTACTTCCCCACCTTGGCCCTGACGCCTCAATTATCTTTGACAGCACAGATCTTTTCATGCACCTTCTCCTTTAAAAGTTTTTATGGTTCCCCAGCATGGCTAAGTCTTAAACTCCTTTTAGGTTTTTATAATCTGACCCCAATCACATCTCTAAAAACATACAGGCCAGCATCAAATGTATACAGCCTCATACCGGAGAAAGAATTTCTGACCTAAGCATGAATCTATCCAAGCTTTACTGACAGAGAATTAGAAGGTAATCTATGTGCTGAAATCTCAGAGATACAACTTATATTTTCTTCTTGACAAGAATTAGCCCATCTTACGCTGTTGTTAAGAGATATATTAATTTAGGGACAGTACTAGGTACAGTCAGATTGGTCTCCCCTTTAGCAAATGAGTTGGCTAAGGAGATGATTTAGAATGCACACTCCCGAAGCATTTTGAGATACGGAATAGTAGGCTCCTAGGGCATACCTACTTAACATCTCTCAAACTCATGACAGACACTAGTATACACTGTATTCACATTAAGATTCAAATGACTTCTCAGAAAATAAATTTTGATAAAGGGGAATAAATGAAAGTGAGAAAGCAGAAAACACAGAAAGAAACCTGAGATCCTGAGGTGTAGGTTGGATGGGGGGAGAGGTACAGTAGATTGAGAAGGAGATGGGGTACTTGACTTCACATCTTTGAAAACAGAAAGAGGACGTAGGCTTCTAAATTCAAATTTCATCCACTTTTTTACACCTCGTTCCTTAGAAGACATATCTGAAATATGATAAATACTAACAAAATGTTATTTCGAATAGATAAATATTATATGTATAAGTAAAAGTCAAATATTGACCTTTCATCTTTAGACAGCAATCTTTTGACACTATCAGAAAAATGGATACATTAAGTACGGACACCAACACTATTGTTCTAAAATAGTCTTACAATCTATAATCATTGGAGCTTTAATAAGAATTAGCCATGAATAGTTAAATGTAAATACAAATTCATTCTGTGACCGTATCAGTATCGGTCCTGCTCATTTTGAAAGCTTTGCTCATTCATGCTAATATCAGTTACACCAATAAATATGCCTTTCAACGTGAGCATTTTCAGAATAAGCAGGTCAGAAGAATTAGGTTAGGCATTTGAGCACTATGAAAACCATCCTCACAGCATTCTAAGTTCTAGCATTGCCAAGTTAACCCCAGACAGAAAAAAATGCACATTGTGCAGTCAGTTTCTTGAAAATAGACTGATAGTAAAAACTAAGTTTGGAACATGCAATTTAATTTGGGGGTCAGTGGGAACAGGTTTGGGTTGAATGTTAAAGTAAAATAAACTAAAGGACCAAGCATTATTACTGCTGGGAATAGTTCAACGACAACAACGAAAAACTCTGAACACTCTACCTTCAAGGAACTTGAATAAATTCTGGCAATTTCAGGTTTTACATTTCAGAAATAACCCAGCCCTCATTATTTTCTACTTCGCTGCTTCTAAGCTGGAAGAATTTAGGTCAGAGTTGGGAATGAGTTAGTCATGGTAACTGTCAACAAATAAATCTCTGCCCCATATTTCATTCTTCATGAAAAATAAATGAGTGTGGGGCAGGAAAATTGACAATCTTATAGAGACAAGAATCTGTTAGCACCTGTATTTGCATTCTAAAATTACTTTTGAAGAAACGATAATGGACTTTCTACATTCCTCCCAAAACACTAAAGATGGCATTACATAGAGGCCCATATTTGCTTCCCCTTGTCCCTAATAACTATAACTATATGTATATTTCCTTTTTGACTCCAATATAGGTGAAATCAGTCCCTAGGGCAGTGAAAAATCTCTAATAGAAAATTATTCCAATTAAGCACCACTCTGAAAATGACTTTTTTAATCTTTTCATTGCCTTCTATTGTTGAAAAAGTATCTGTTTAAAAAAGCCTGAAAGTACTATAACAACAAGAATTTTATGTTTGCATCACTCATGGCTTCACAGTGTCAGTGTCTGAAATAATGCTTCATTTTCTGCTCCTACTGATTTTACTTTGATTTGCATGGTTTGTGAAAATTTCCCTAATTTGGTCAAAGTCACATTTATTTGCAACAGAACAAAATCTTTGGAAGAGTTCCAAAAAAGTGTTCTGCAAAATTTCAGGGCACAAAGGCAAAAGGAAGGAACTTTAGCTCAAGCAGCACTGTGAACTTCAGGGCATAAAACACGTCTAATTTGTCTCAAGTTCAGTATGAGTTTCCACTCCTGGTGAGGAAGAAAGAGACTCTGAGCTCTCAGATTTGTGTGAAATATAAAAAAAAAAAAAATTTTTTTTTTTTCTTCAGTCTTGCTCATCGTGCCCTGCTTCAGTTGGGCTGCCTCTCTTTTCCCCACAACCTGCTGAAGAAAGTGTGTTGGTCACATTCAGGCGGTCGCTGTCCCTGGTACTTTCAAGTTTGAGGAGCACCATACTCTACGCAGTCTCTCTTGAGTTTCTTTGTACCGGTGAAATACCAATCGTTTTCAAAGTGGATCCCTTGGGTTTCTGGGGGATGAAGCTATGATGTGGTGAGATTTTCCGTATTATTTTTCTACGTTCTGGGATCAGATTCTGCACTCCTCTTTTCGATCTTTAGAGTGAGTGGTCACAAAACAGAGAGCTGCTGCATCAAGAAAGAGACTGCATTTAGTGGCAATTAGTGTGCTGGTCACCACGCTGTCTACGGAGAGTTTCAGAAACCTAACTCAAAATCAAAAGAACAATTTATCGGCTAGTGTGCCAAAGGAAAAAGGTGATGCTTAAAGAAGGCTTTAAAGACAAGAATAAAGGATCCATTATCACTAAAACCTTCCCTTTCTACCCACCCTCCAGCTCAGCTCATCTTGCTCGTTTCTCTTTGTGTGCTATCCACATTCTCCCCTCTTCCCCACAGGCCTTATTTAGGTGTCGGCAGGCATGCCTCCCAGCTGGCCCTGTGCAGCCACCACACCAGGTCACGTGTGTTTTACCAACACACAAATGCATTCACTGAGTTCCTACTATGTGCCAGTAACTGCTTTAGATCTTCACAATAGAGTCAGGAAAAGAAAAAAAAAAAAAAAAAAAGAGTCCCTCTGTTCAGGAAATGGGAAAGAAAATTAGGTTAAAAATGAAGACACAATATGTCAGATGGTAATGAGAACTATGGGGAAATCAGAAGGGAGATGAATGGATAATAGGGGGTGAGTGCTATTTCATTTTGGAAGATCAAGGAGTCTCGTAGAAAGGAACATTTATGGGGCGTCTGAGTATCTGACTCCTGATTTTAGCTAAAGTCAAGATATCAGGGTGGTGAGATCAAGCCCCGCATCAGACTCCAAGCTCAGCAGGGAGTCCGCTTTAGACTGTCTCTCTCCCTCTGACCCTCCCCTGCATATGTGGATGCTCTCTCTCTCTTTAAAAAAAAAAAGGATTAAAGAAAGGAGAAATTTGAGCAGATTTGAGGGAGTTAAGGGAAGGAACAGTGCGACTGTGAAAAGCACCACCTGAGAAACGAAAGTAGAAGGGGTTAACAGAGAGTCTGGCTGACAGCTTGCAGAGGACGAGAAGGCCACACACAGCTCTACACTCCATGGGCTGTATACGTCATCTTTGGTCACAAGGTTAGACTCTAATTTTAGAAGAGGAAGAATAGGAGACTTTCCTGAAAGAGAATAACAATAGCAATAATCACCAAATACTTGTTTATAGTAGGGGCTGGAAGTTGTACTGGTTCAAACAGTGCCCCTTCCAAAATTCACATCTAACCAGAACCCAAGAATGTGATCTTATTTGGAAATAAGTTCTTTGTAAATGTAATTAATTATCATGGGGGCATGCTGGCTTAGGATGAGCCCTAAGTCCAATGTCTGGTGTCCTTATAGGAAGGCCAAGTGAAAACACAGAGAAACACAGGGAAGACCATGTGATCATAGAGAAATCAGACTAATGCATCTACCAGCCAAAGATTGCCAAGGATTGCTGGCAACGAGGACCAGAAACTAGGAAGAGGAAAGGAAGGGTAGTCCCCTAGCCACTCCTAAAGGGAACATGACCCTGCTGACATCATAACTGCAGACTTCTAGTCCCTTGGAATCTGACAAAATAAATTGCTGTTGTGTTAAGCCACCGTTACAGCCGCCCTTGGAAACCAAAGCAGAGGATCTCCTGTTTTACGCAAGATAAGCACATTTCAGGTTTCCTCTTCATGCCAGTTAGCAGTAAGAGCAGTCCACCACCAGAAAGCCTTTCCTCAAAATGCCCTGTCCCTTCACCCGAGCAGAGTGCTGAGAAGACTGCACTGGCCGAGTGCGGCGTAGCCCGGGGCTGCCCTGGCACGACGGTCTGGCTAAAGGACTCGGCCCGGGGTTTATCTCCCATGTATTCACTCACGCCTGCCACTGAGGTCATGTAATCCCGGCAGTGCCGGCTGGACGTGCCAGACCCCCAGCTCCTTTCCCTAAAGCGGTGGGCAGAGCCACCTCACCACCTTGAAACCTGCCCAGGTCCTTCAGTAGGCTAGTCATGAGACAGCCGATGTTTTCTCTGTTCCCAAGGGGAAAAAAAAAAAAAATTTCCTCAGCCCTGGTGTGTCCGTAGGCAAGCCTTCGTTCTCCACAGGCTGAGATGGTCTTGCCCTTAGGGACATTTCATTTGCACCGTCTCTATCCCGGCGCTGCCTCCACTCCAGCAACTCAGCTGTGGTGTCCAATTCTCAGCTACGAGGGGGACAGGAATGGGGAAATCTTTCGTTTTAGCACGCTGCTTCTCTTTCCTCAGATGATGAGGGGCTGCTATACCGCAAGGAGCTAGTCACATCACCTTCGGAAAGATTTTTTCATGGGCCCAAAGTTTGTTTTTACCGAGGACCATGTTGTCAGAGGGAGACAAAGGTAGTAATCCCAGCTTTGCGACATGTGTGAAGAACTTAAGGAAGACTTTCAGTGGACCTCTCCGAAGAGTCTACGACCCCCATATGTGATCCCACAGAATGTGAGGAAGGTGCCCTGATCCCTGCTTCCCTGGGACCCACAGGAAGCCGGGAGCACAGCTAGCACAAGCAGCCTCTGAGGGGAGAGTCAACAGACCAGGGAAAAAGGTCTCCGTAGCTCAGGACCCTGGTTTACTAATGGAATTTCACCACTGGGGACTCTAAGCTTCCTCAGCTGAAGCCAAATGAACTTCTGAGGACTAAGGGTTATAACCAAGTGTCCAAGTGTTCTTCGCACTTAGCTGCGGCTATGCTTGGGCTACGGGCCTTTTGCCATGATGAATACCAGGAGGGACGGGGAGCAAAGATGCAAACTCTGAAATGGTAAAGTCACACTGAGGCCTTACTGGACGCCAGGCCCGTACAGAAAAGCATACAACAGCCTAAATGAAAAGCTAAAACGAGACTCTAATAGCCACATGGTGTAGGTCTCTCAGATAGAACAAACTCATTTCTTGTTGCTGTTGTTTTCTGTAGTTTCCAGATTTTCTAAGGAGAGCTTAGGAAAGAACTAGCATCATTTCCATTCTGTTAGCAAGAACCCACCAAGGAAGGTGATCTCAAATGAGTCACTAGCAGAGCAGATGCACCACATTATGTATCCAGAGGCTAACTCCAGTTTAACAGGTAAAATCTTTTTGGAATATGTATGTCCCATCTGCCATTTTTAAAAAAGGAGATTTTACCTCAAGAAGTATATGACATAAATGATGTCTGTAACAGACAAGAGGAAAGGGAAAGCCCAATCTTTCTTTCCTTGGTCACTGGAATGAAGACAAGAAAGTTGGTGAGAAACACATAAGCCACGTAGATCCCGATCACCGCTCTCGGCAACGAGGTCACGGAGCGAGGACGGTGTGATACAGGTTGACAAGAAAACCATCAGACAGAGGGGTTTTGTCCTGTTTTCCACCAGGAACTCTAGGGAAAGCCAATTGCACAGAGCATAACAAAACAGCCAGGGTAGCTACAAGGTTAGGGAGATGAAAATCCTGACCAGTCCTGTCTTGGTCTTCCTAGGGTCCCCTATGGCACAAAAAATATTGGCAGGCTCATCTGGGCAAAGATTGTGGCAATGGGAGATAATTTTTTATCTACAATCTGCAGAGTACACCCAAGATTAGAGAACAAAAAGAAATTACGACCCAACCTCAGAGGGGTCTGTGGAGCCAAGTCAGCAGGAAGAACTCCTGACCAACCTGAGAAATAACTTCCCAGGCAGGAGCTCCCAGCTACAGTCTGAGGATGCCAGCAGGGTACTCAGCCCCCAGCTAAGGCCATCGCTGCAGAAATCAGAGGAACCAGAAAACCAAGCAAGGTCTTACAGATGTAAATATTGAGATGTGTGCTCCCTACCTTGCTGCCAGATCACATAGCTCCCTGTGAGACACACATCACCTTGAAGAGAAACAGAGAAGGGGAGAAATGAATGAACGAGAAACTGACTTTGGAGTCTGAATCCATCCGATAGGCTGAATTTAGTTTCATGAGTTTGTTTTCTGTTCTTTCCTCTTGCTGCCCTGTGAGATCACATCAGATGCAGAACACAGAGAAGCCACATGGAGGCTGTACACTGGAGGGTACCTGGAGCCAAGGGAAATCATAATACACGACACAAGAGCAAAGTACCGACACTGCCTGCATTATTACGGGGTTTCTTGAATTCTTCAAGAAACTTCTGTGTCAGTGACCATTTACAGATTGAATTCCATACCTCCAGGAAGCTAACAAACCAAAAATAAAGGTGAGACAAAGAAGTTGTTAAAGGCATGAATTCAACTTCAGTTGACAGAAGGATAAGGAACTATCTCCAGATTTATTTCTAAATGTTACTCTTAATTGCTGCATGATTAAAACCATGTTAAAAAGCAGTCTGTAGAAAATTAGCTGTTCCCAGTGAGGAATTGCCAGTTAGGATTTAAACAGGCAGGTCAATTTTCTCAAAGGCCTCTCCTTCCAAAGGGTAAATAGTTGCTAACTATAGGACCAGATTTAAACAGTTGGTCTGACCTAAGGAATGAGACCCTCTGACCTTGAAAGGAGCTTGAGATAACCTATTTGGAAGACTTGGCAACAAATTTTAAAGAATGATTTTTGCAAATGGCAACTGGTGGGAGGTATAAAAACTGGTCAGTGGAACATTAAGTGAGGTGGATGTGCTCTCTGTATGTAAAATTATTTCGATTTTAATCAAATGATTTATGTACAAAGGATTACAACTAATGTACACCTCACAAGGACACTCCTATTTAAAGCACATGATAATCCGCAGAATGCAATCAGCTATGTATTTTGTGAACAGAACATAATGGAAAAGAAAAGAAGCTTGTTTTATGGACCTGCAGGTAATTTCTGCTATGCAGATACTTAGCTGTTCTATATTTTCTCCCAAGAGCAATACAAATCATTGTGCTAAAATTATAAATTTCCAGTTAAATGGCAGTATTTAAAACAGCGTAGAAATGAGAAATTGAAGGGGAATAAGTTTTATGGAAGAAATATATGTTTCTTATTGGGTATGTCTAGGAATATATTCCACTCAAGACTTCTAGACATTATTTTTTTCAAAGTAGGTAAGAAACACCTCATATACATGACTACAGAACTTTTCAGGTTCTGAAACATACCCTGTACTTTCTGAGAACCCAGAACGTAGTTCACACTAATTAAATGGAAAACAAATACATGTTGATATAATTCTATTGTCTTAAAGGATAATACTTCCTTTTTACCAAGTGCATATGGTAAACTTCAAAATTCGAAGCCTTTTCCCAAACCCATTAAGCCCATGGCTCATTTTCAGCCAAGATTAGTATGACTTTCTTAAAATTATAGATTTTAAACTTTAAACCCTAAACTGTCATCTGGATTACAAATATATTAATAAACACAAAGTTAAAATACATTAAAACAGATTATAGAGATTTTATTTATAAAGCAGCCTTATTCCTTAGAATTTTCACTTTTTAAACAGAGGCTATTCTCAGGCATTGCTTTGTGTCTGTACTGAGCTAATTTCAGAAACAATCAGCTGTTTGCAGTCCCTTCATGTGCCTACAAATATCTGTAGGTGTGAAAATGTCATAAACAAAAGAAAAAGTTCCTATATTAAGCCCACACCTTACTGTGAAATGAATTAGATCGGAAGATGAAAATCACAATTTCCATTAAGTATTTTCTGCAGTCAGGTTATTGAAGCATTTATTGGTTTTGAAGCAATGAATTTCAGATAAACAAAAGAGACCCAAACTCTGAAGTTATCAGGGGTTTTTTTGTTGTCAGTTCTGTCTTTGTTTGAAACCAACAAGAATCTACCAGCCTGCTTCTTTATTAATTGAGAAGCAAGAGAAAGAAAAGAAAAAACTCGTACTTTTAGAAAGGAACTCCTTTCCCTGATTGCACTGAAAATTAAAACAACCGACGGAGCAGAATTAGTACATGTTTATCTCGTCTCCTCTGGTTTGCCCATACCACCTTTGCTGAACGGTCTGGTGAGTCCCGTCAGTCGTCCTTAGCAAGGGAAGTCTCAGAACCAAGAAAATCTATGATATGACCGACTTCCTAATTTACCTTTATATGAACAGTACTAGGAAAAAAAAACATTCTAATCTTTTTGGTCACAGCAGATGAAACTGAAGATTTAGCACCTACAATAAGTGAACTCAGCATTACTATTAAAAATAGAGAGAAAAACAAGAAAAGAGATTATTTATAACTAAACAAATAAAAAAGCTCATTTTAAGAAATCAGTCTCCCACCAGGGAATTTGGTCAACTCAGTATCAAGTCATTCACAAGAAAAAGAAGACAAAACTCCCTGAAACTTCTAGATGTACAAAATTGAAATGCTTTTCACATGTCAGGTCCCATGAAGCTGTGAGTGGCAGAGACAGGCAGCCTCCCGTTTTGCATTCCCTGGCCTCTGTAGTCAACACCTGGGGATCACGTTTTTGAGCAAACTCAAACCCTAAAGAGTATTAGGGGAAATGTATATGCATTTTATAGAAATGATGTAACTCTACATTCTCTCTTCTTGCTCCAAAATGTTAAATTAAAAAAATTAATTGGAAAAATTCAATCTTGGCTTTATATAAACTCTATTCTTTAGGGGAAAAGGAGGTTAAAATGGTATTTGTCATTAAAGTATAGCCTCTGAAGGAGAGAGATGACAACTTTCTACTCAAAAGTCTTGTTATGAGCTTAGGCACTGTATCAGAGGCCCTTGATTCAAATACAGCTTCCTACATTCAGAGCTGTATGACTTGGGGGAGAGTTACCAAAGTTTTCTGAATTGGGAGTTTCCGCTTCTTGGTGATTCTTTTTTCTTAAATAGCACTTTCCTTTTAGAGTTGTTTTATAGACTGGTGTTTGTATCTCCCTAGCATTCACGTGTGGAAAACCTAATCCTCAGTGCAATGGTAGAAAGCGATAGGGCCTTGGGAGAGGGTTAGGCCATGAGGGTGGGGCCTTCATGACTGAGATAAATGCCTTTACCAGAAATCCCAGAGAGTTCTCCCACCCTTGCTGCCATGTGGGGACACAATGAGAAGACTGAGCCAGAAAGTGGGCTCTCAGCAGACACCAGATCTGCTGGCTCCTTGATCTTGGACTTCCCAGTCTCCAGAATTGTGAGAGATACAGTCTCATGTCTATAATCGGTCCAGGCTATGGTATTCTAGGATAGCAATCAACCAGGCTAAGGCAAGGGGTCATGAACATGACACTAGACGGCTTACGTAAAATGTGTTGCAGGGTATTCAGTATATGCGTGCACTTACTTCTTTTATTGTGATACGCAAATAATCTGAAAAAGGATAACTGAGACAATTATTGTGTAATCAATCATTGTTGATACAATGGCTTATACCAAAGGGCACTATAAAATTTTATTTTATAATATATCTTTCAAACGTTTCTGTAATAACTCCCTCTGGAAACAGTAGCAAGAGCAGCAGTGATCAGTGTATAACGGTAACAGCTGCTGCTTATTGGTATCAGCTCTATGGCAAGCACTATTCCAGGTACTGAAATGTTTAAAATAAAAATTGTAACAACTATCTTTTGAGGTAGATCCTGTCATGTTCTTCAACTAAAGAAACTGGGCCTCAGAGACATGAGCTAATTTAGTTACTGTCACACAGCTGATGTGTTGGAAACAGGAGACAACCCCATGTACGTTGTTTCCAGAACCCAGGCCCTTTTCTGCTTTCAAATTTAATCAAAAGTAGTTTATATTGACAGTAGGATACAGGAATGTGTTTGTTGCAAGAACAAGTATAAATATATGCGATCCTATGTCCAATATTCCAATAGATGAAACATTTATTACAGAGTTATCACCGAGAATTTAACTATACAACTCCCACTGACATTGGCAACTATGATGCAGCTGACTCACTAGATACTTTTAAAGCAGTATCTTTGCCCCATTGTGTTATATTAACTTGTTTTAATGTAGGTATAATACAAAAAAGAGATAGTAATGTGCAGTGATATACAGTAATCTAGTTATTTTTAAACTGTGTTGTTCACTAAAGAATATAATTACTTCTTAATCACAGCAAGAGTCATGTTGACATTACATTTACTTTTTAAATTTATTCTAGCATTAAAAATCTTACAAAAGGACACTAAAGTGCTTAGTGATTACAACACCAAATGCAATTCTAACACAAGTACTCATACTCACCCACATACATATCTACGACAAACTCATATATTTATAAGTAATGTGTTTATAAGAATGTAGTTCATTTTAGCTACCCATAGAGTCTGTAATGTCCAAAATTTATGGATCAAAACTCCTGTGAGGAATAATTCCCCTTTCACAATTTCTCAGGTGAAATCAACCTACCTGTTAAAGACAAAGGAATTTCACTGGAAAGGAATACAAATTCATTCTGTAAATCTTGCCCTTCAAAACTTCCTGAAAATTTCTTGTAATTTATGAGCTAATGTAATACCCGAAATTGTCTATAAAATTACAAGGCAGTATTGCACAGTGGTGAAAAACCAATGGATTTAGATCAGATGAAAAAGATAAGATTCCTAGCTTCTAATACTTCTTAGTTTGGTGATTTGAGAAGTTTATACAATCATCTGTAAAATGGGGATAATTAAAATCTAACTTAAAAGGATTAGTGTGCTCATGAAAGGAGATGATGTACATAAAAATACTAATGTATAAGTCATATATAAATGCTCAACAATTTTAGGCTTCTGGTATTATTAATTGTTATAGTCTTTTGACTATATATTTAGAGTAATGTTATTAAGCTGCAAGCAAATGTGTTATATTTTCTTGGAGAACGCAAAGTGTAGCAGGTAGAAAAATGTTTTATTTATGTTGGATATCCTGCTTTACACTTTCTCCATTCTTTGGCTAAAATAAGAAATCCACTTTTCTCCTAAAGATTCATCTGCAGAATCTGCTTCCTTTAGGCTCTTACTGATGGTCATCTACAATGAGCTTTTTTTCAAAGAACCTTATGGTAGAAGCGGGATATGAAATGATGTCTATCCATAAGGTCATGATTGGTAAATGGGCAGTGCATGCTTTCGAGCCTGCTGAATTTATGTTGCACAGTCTAAGCCTTTGAAATTAATGTTTTGTATTTTTCGTTTTTCTCAGATTTTAAAAGTATTCCATTCTGTTTTATAATCTATTGTCTATCTGCTCAAAAATGAATAGCTGAGACACTCCTGTTTGGGAAAAAAACACCTATATTTGGTACCACCGCTATGTGATCCTAGTTTAGATCAATGCAGGAGTCTCAAATTTCAAATCCCAAAGCAATGAGTCTCAGAACTCATGCATAAATCTGAATGCCAAATATCATCCTGGAGTTTTAGGTATCCTTAATTTAATCTTAATTTAATCTAATTTAATTTACCTACTCCACTTAACTTTAGCTAAGACACTAGAGCTCTTCCCACAACTCACTATCATTGTGTTGAAGGTACAATAGAAGAATATTGGAATAGCAGTAAGAGGCAAGATGGCAGAGGAGTAGCAGACTGAAATGACATCATAGCCCAGAAGTTCAGCTAGATAGTTGTCAAACCATTCTAAACACATAGAAACTCAACAGGAGATAGGGGAGAAGAAGAGCAGCAATTCTAGGAACAGAAAATCGGCCACTTTCTGAAAGGTAGGATGTATGGAGAAATGAATCCAAAGCAACAGGAAGAACAACTGCAGGGGGAGGGGCCAGCTCCTGGCAAGCAGCAGAGCAGTGAAGCACAAAATCAGTTTAGTATTTTATTCTCTCATTCATATATTCTTATTTGGATAAAATAGCAAGGCAGAAAAACTCACCACAAAAAAAGAACAAGAGGCAGTACCAACAGCTAGGGACCTGATCAATATGGACATTGGTAATATGTCAGAAGTAGAGTTCAGAATGATTATTCTCATGGTGCTAGCTGGGCTCAAAAAGGCATGGAAAACAGAATATTTTCTGGAGATATAAAATCCCTTTCTGGAGAAATAAAAGAACTAAAATTTAACCAAGCTGAAATCAAAAAAGCTATTAATAAGGTGCAATAAAAATTGGAGGCTCTTAATGCAAGGATCAATGAGGCAGAAGAGAGAATTAGTGATATAGAAGACCAAATGATGGAGAATAAAGAAGCTGAGCAAAAGAGAGACAAACAACTATGAGACCACAAAGGGAGAATTTGAGAGATAAGTGATACCATAATATGTAACAATATTAGAATAATTACTATTCCAGAAGAAAAAGGGGGGGGCAGAAGGTATATTGGAGCAAATTATAGTAGAGAATTTCCCAATACGGCAAAAGAAACAAGCATCAAAATCCAGGAGGCACAGAGAACCCCTTCAAATCAATAAGAATAGGTCCACAGTAATTTATCTAATAGTAAAACTTACAAGTTTTAGTAACAAAGAGAAAATCCTGAAAGCAGCTCAGGACAAGAAGTCTGTAACATACAATGGTGGAAATATTAGATTGGCAGCAGACTTATCCACAGAGACCTGGCAGGTCAGAAAGAACTGGCATGATATATTCAAAGCACTAAATGAGAAAAATATGCAGCCAAGAAGACTATATTCAGCTAGGCTATCATTGAAAACAGGAGAGATTAAAAGTATCAAGGACAAAAAAAAAAATAATTAATTAATTAATTAATTAATTAAAAGAATTTGCAAACACCAAACCAGCCCTACAGGAAATATTGAAAGGGGTCTCCTAAACAAAGACAGAACCTAAAAATAGTAGACCAGAAAGGAACAGAGACAATATACAGTAACAGCCACCTTACACACAATATGGTGGGACTAAATTCATATATTTCAATAGTTACCCTGAATGTAAATGGGCTAACTGCCCCCAATCAAAAGATACAGTGTATCAGAATGGATAAAAAACCAAAACCCATCAATAATCTGTCTACAAGAAACTCATTTTAGACCCAAAGACACCTCCAGATTTAAAGTGAGGGGGTAGAAAACAATTTACTATGCTTCTGGACATCAAAAGGAAGCTGCGGTGGCAATCCTTGTATCAGGTAAATTAGATTTTAAGCCAAAGACTATAATAAGAGATGAGGAAGGACACTATATCATAATAAGATCTACAATTTTAAATATCTATGCCCCTAACATGGGAGCAGCCAACTATATAAAGCCATTAATAACAAAGTCAAAGAAACACATCGACAATAATACAATAATAGTAGGAGACTTTAACACCCCCTCACTGAAATGGACAGATCATCCAAGCAAAAGATCAACAAGGAAATAAAGGCCTTAAATAATACATGGCAACAAATGAAAATGAAAACACAACTGCTCAAAATCTGTGGGACACAGCAAAGGCAGTCCTGAGAGGAAAGTGTATAGCGATACAAGCCTTTCTCAGGCAGCAAGAAAGTTCTAAAGTACACAACCTACCCCTACCCCTAAAGGAGCTGGAGAAAGAATAGCAAAGAAAGCCTAAACCCAGCAAGAGAAGAGAAATAGTAAAGACCAGAGTAGAAATCAATGAAATAGAAACCAAAAGAACAGTTGAACAGATCAACAAAACTAGGAATTGGTTCTTTGAAAGAGTTAATAATATTGATAAACCCCTGGCCAGACTTATCAAAAAGAAAAGAGAATGGACCCAAATAAATAAAATCACGAATGAAAGAGGAGAGATCACAGCCAACACCCAAGAAATAGGAACAGTTATAAAAACATACTGTGAGCAACTATATGCCAGTAAATCTGACAATCTGGAAGAAATGGATGCATTCCTAAAGGCATATAAACTACCAAAACTGAATCAGGAAGAAATAGAAAATCTGAGCAGACCCAAAACCAGTAAGGAGATTGAATCAATCATCAAAAATTTCCCAAAAAGCAAGAGCCTAGGACTCTTTGAAAGACCCACAATGAATATAATTCTCAATGGGGAAAACCTGAGAGCTTTTCCCCTAAGGTCAGGAATAGGGCAGGAATGTCCACTATCACCACTGCTATTCAACATAGTACTAGAAGTCCTAGCCTCAGCTATCAGACAACAAAAAGAAATTAAAGGCATCCGAATCAGCAAAGAAGTCAAACTCTCACTCTTTGCAGGTGATATGATACTTTATGTGGAAAACCCAAAAGACTCCACTCCAAAACTGCCAGAACTCATACAGGAATTCAGTAAAGTGTCAGGATATAAAATCAATGCACATAAATCAGTCGCATTTCTATACACCAACAGCAAGACAGAAGAATGAAAATTTAAGGAATCAATCCCATTTACAATGGCACCCAAAACCATAAGATACCTAGGAATAAACTTAACCAAAGAGACAAAGAAGCTATACTCAGAAAACAATAAAGTACTTATGAAAGAAATTGAGGAAGACACAAAGAAATGGAAAAATGTTCCATGTTCATGGATTGGAAGAACAAATATTGTAAAATGTCTATACTATCTAAAGCAATCTACACATTTAAAGCAATCCCTATCAAAATACTATCATTTTTTCCCAAGAATGGAACAAATAACCTTAAAATTTATATGGAACCAGAGAAGACCCCGATGAGTCAGAGGAATGTTGAAAAAGAGAGCCAACATTGGTGGCATCACAATTCCAGACTTCACGCTCTATTACAAAGCTGTCATCATCAAGACAGTATGGTACTGGCACAAAAACTGACACATAGACCAATGGAACAGAGTAGAGAACCCAGAAGCACACCCTCAACTCTATGGTCAAGTAATCTTCGCAAAGCAGGAAAGAATGTTCAATGGAAAAAAGACAGTCTCTTCAACAAGTTGTGTTGGGAAAATTGGACAGTCACATGCAGAAGAATGAAACTGGACCACTTCCTTTCACCACACATAAAAATAGACTAAGAATGGATGAAAGACCTCAATGTGAGATAGGAATCCATTCAAATCCCTGAGGAGAACACAGGCAGCAACATCTTTGGCTTCAGCCACAGCAACTTCTTCCTAAAAACATCACCAAAGGCAAGGGAAGCAAGGGCAAAAATGAATTATTGGGGCTTCATCAAGATCAAAAGCTTTTGCACAGCAAAGAAAACAGTCAACAAAACCAAAAGACAACTGACAGAATGGGAGAAGATATTCGCAAATGACACATCAGATAAAGGGCTAGTATCCAAAATCTATAAAGAACTTATCACACTCAACACCCAAAGAACAAATAATCTAATCAAAAAATGGGCAGAGGACATGAACAGACATTTCTGCAAAGAAGACATTCAGATAGCCAACAGACTCATGAAAAGTGCTCCACATTACTTGGCATCAGGGAAATACAAATCAAAAGCACAATGAGATACCACATCACACCTGTCAGAATGGCTAAAATTAACAAGTCAGGAAACGACAGATGTTCGCAAGGATGCAGAGAGAGGGGAACCCTCCTACACTGTTGGTGGGAATGCAAGCTGATGCAGCCATTCCAGAAAACAGCATGGAGGTTCCTCAAACAGTTGAAAATAGAGCTACCCTACAACCCAGCAATTGCACTACTGGTATTTATCCTAATGATACAAATGTAGTGTCCAAAGGGGCACGTGCACCCGAATGTTTATAGCAGCAATGTCCACAATAGCCAAACTATATATAATGGAATACTATGAAGCCACCAAAAGAAATGAAATCTTTCCCTTTGCAATGACGTGGATGGAACTAAAGGGTATTATGCTGAGTGAAATAAGTCAATCTGAGAAAGACAATTATCATATGATCTCCCTGATATGAGGAATCTGAGAGGCAGGGTAGGAGGTTTGGGGGGTAGGGTAGGAATAAATGAAACAAGATGGGATCGGGAGGGAGACAAACCATAAGAGACTCTTGATCTCACAAAACTAATTGAGGGTTGCTGGAAGGTGGGAAGGGTGCAGAAGGTGGTTGGCTTATGGCCATTAGGGTGGACATGTGCTATGGTGAGTGCTGTGAAGTGTGTAGGCCCGATGATTCACAGACCTGTACCCCTGGGGCAGATAATGCATTATATGTTAATAAAAATAATTAATAAAAAAAGAAGTAGAAGAATATTGAAATAGAGTTACTCCTATAAATTTTAAATAATTGGAGAATCGTTACAAACTGACCTAAGAACACAAATGAACAGGGTATTGACGATGTATCTGACTAAATATGACCACAGAAATGATCAGATGAGGCCAATTTTAAAAGTCTCCTAAAAAAAAAAAAAAAAGAAAAAGAAAATAAAATTCATTGTTGACATTGGAAAGGCAATTTCCAGAAAAGTCCAGGAGGCAGAAAATATACCATGATATAAACCAGAAGATTCCATCAGATAATAACCAGACGTAAACTTGATAAAATCATGTGAATTAAAAGAATCCCTTGAAATATACTTTTAACAGTAGTTTTTCATGAAAAGATCGGAAGATAGCCTTGTCTCTACACAGTGTTTACTGAAAATGCAAAGATTTTTCAAGAGCTGACACAGGTTTCTGAATCCATGTTTTTTGCTTTTTGGGTTTTTTTTTTTTTTTTTCCCTGAATGATTGCTATAGTATTTCAAAATGACGCATGGCATTAGATCTCTTGAGCTGGCCAGTTAAAAAGCAATCAGTAAACCATGTAGCTGCAATTATTCCCCCCGCCCTGCTGCTGGCCCAGCCCCCAGAGAAGCCATTTCTGGATACTATTTATTACCTGAATGATTTTACAACGTTGACGAAATTGTTTTGTCAATGCTTGCAAACTTCCATGCTATTAACTAAGGTTTCAGCAGAAAAGGGATTGATTGTATGTTCTTTTATGTGCTAAAGCAGCAGGCACCCACAGAATAATATATATTTAGGATATATATTATTCTAGAATGTATTATTTAGAATATAATTAGAAATTATAATCATCCTATGACTCAAAAGTTACTGTGTACCCATTGCCTGCTTTAGGAGAGCAAATTAAATGTCAGTTTCATTAGACTTTTTCACTGCATTGGTAAAAGGTATCAGAACTTCCCTGAGAACAACAGAACCGTCCTTCTATCAATTGTAAAACTCGTGCTCTTCAGCCTTCTTGGGTAAAGTTTCAATTTGCCCAGGAAAGAAATGGATTTCCTTTCAGTGGAGCTAGTCCCATGTGAATTATCAGGTATGAACTCAATGACCCAATTTTGGAGACCTGGCAGAGATAAGGATTTCGGGACTAGAAGTGAAGCTGGCACTTACAACTTTTATCAGAGATCTTTCTTTCGTGCCATTATAATGTGCATTTCATTCAGAAAAATATCTGTGCAGTGATAGCGACATAGATTCCTCAAAAATGACAATGCTTAAAGGAGATAGTTTTAACTTAGAATTTAGGAGGACAGCAAAAGGATTTGCTGAGAATGACTAAGTCACAAGTCTAGCTAAGAATTGTAAATGACTGCAAAATAACACAAAGAATTATAGGCAACCACGATGGATCTCCATCGACATGTGTCATACGCAGGTATGTTTATGCATGTGTGCACACATACTTCTAGTTCCTCCTCAGTAAGAAACTAATGGACCCTGTTAGCAAGTATTTTTATTCACCCTGGAGTCTTCTCCTTCCAGACTCTGCAGAACCACATTTTTAGATTCACTGCTGTTCCTATAACACACCATTTACTCTAAGAGTACTTGTTTTCTTATTTTAGGACTCCTTTCTATTTGCAGAAGTCTTTTGTCATTCTATTTGCTAAAGCTCATTTTGCATAGACTTCTTCAATGGATTGCATAAAGGCTTCACTTCTCTCCAATGTATTTTACAGTATGTGAGCAGCCTGCTTTTCTTAATGATGCACTGGATCCCTCAGACCCCTCGAATTCTGAGCACGTGATTCTGCGTGGCTTCTCTGTCACAATCATAATCCTCTTCAGATATTTCACTGTTGAAATAATTACATCCACCCAACAATGGCAGATATAAACCTGATTGTGGTCCACACTAAAAAGCAAATCTTCCCTCCCTCATTATCACAATGACCCTTCTTGTATTACCTTAGTAAATATCTCTGTGTCACCATCCCCATCAAGAAACTCAGAGCCATTCAAGTTTAATGATTTTAAACATGCCAAGAAGTGGGCTGCCACAGGATATTTAAATTTTTCAAAATATTAGGAGTTTCAGTCTTAAGAACCAGATCTCTAGGAGGAAACAGATAAATAATAACTAATAATTTTGCTAACAAAAAAGTCATCTTACAATGAAAGAAGATAAAGATGACAAAGAAGAAAAATAAATAATTATACATACATACTAGCACGAGACTTCATAAAAACACCTAGAGATTCTTTATGGATTTGGGGCTACCTTTCCCTTGTATCTTCTCACAGATTAGACCTATTAGTCATGTACTATAAGAGAGTTGAAAGTAAAGGCTATCTATAACATAACATATATTTTACATAATATATTGCAAAATCTAGTCGAAGGGGCTGGTTCTAGAGAACATACTGTCAAAGTTGAATGGAAGCTGACCTGTAACTGGCTATAAGGTATAGGGAAGAGGAAAACAGAAAGCAAGCTGATTCTCATCATAAAATATGGAAGAGGCAGGATGTAAGATGGCGTTAACAGAAGAGTCTACTTAACACAATTTTCTACCTAAAAGAGGTAGAAAATACTCAGCTTCAGCTTATTATTACTAAATTCAGACCATAGGTATAGTGACATATCTTCAATTCTAATTTTTTTTTAAAGTTGTGGTTGTTGCCATGCTTAAACTTTTTGAATATCAGAGCCAATATTCTTGGTTACAGTTAATCATTTTTATGGCCAAAGCTGAGAAAATGAACAAATGCTATCAGATCACAAAAAAGATAGACTTGTATCTTTCCTTTAGACTTACTTTTTCTCATGAATGCAAAAGGCCTGAGGCAACAGATTTCTCTGTTTGATTAACTCCCCAGAGAACATGGAAGTCTGAAAATCTTTCTTTGCACTTGTGTTGAAAGCTGAGCATTTAAAATGAAGAACATAATTTACTATAAAAGGATTACTGAAATTATTCATTAAAAGAATAAGATAAAGTATATTTAGAAATGTCTCTTCTTTCGGCTGAAAATTTTTGGCTAATCCATGCAACTATATTTCTGAAAACAAAGGATTATTACACTCCTACATCCGTTCTTTAAGGAAACCTGTGCATTAATGTCTATGATTTGCAGTTATCCGTCTAGGTTTGAAAGCATAATGAAATGCACACTGACCTGAACTAAATAGTTCACATGCAAATGCATTTATTGACATCTCTTCATCCTCATTTCTGGCCTTCAGAGGTATCTTACGGCGGCATGTCAATATGGAAAGCTGTACTGCACAATTTCAACTTGACAAAGAATGCAAGGCATTTGGGGTAGGCTAACAGGAAAATAGAGTATGAAATCAAGAATAAAAAGTGGATAGAAAGAAAATGAGAGTAACCATCTGGCAATCGAGAAATCAGATTTTACTTCTGAATCCATTTTTGATGACTTTTTATTTTTCTGTGTGTATTGTTGAATATTGATACACTTTAATGAATAGAGGAGAAAAGTACAAGAAACCTCTTATACCTTGTGTCAATATTCAACAATTTTTAAACATTTTGCTCAGCTTGTCTCACCATTGCATCCTCTCCTTCTGCGTCCTGCCCTTACCTCGCTCTTCCCCGTATGGATGCACAAATACCCATACGCACATGATTGCTTCTGAGCCTCTGAAAGCATGTTGGAGACATCATGCCCCTTTACTTCTAAATTCCTATTTACATTTTATAAGAAAAAGACCATTTTCTTAACCCACAGTTCAATAAGCAGAACAGCCAAATACAACATTAGTTCAATACCATTATTTAATTCATGGCCCATAATCAAATTTCACTAATTGACCCAATCATGTCCTTTATACCTATTGCTTTTCATCTACACAGGATTCCTCCAGATCATCTTCTATCTCGCTGTCATACCTCTTGAGTGTCCTTTAGTCTGGAACAGTTGCTCAACTTTTCATTTGTCTTTCTTAATATTTAAAAGCTGAGACAGTTAATTTGGTAGAATAACTCTCAATTTAGGATGTCCAATGTCTCCTTACAATGAGATTCAGGTTATATAATTTGGGCAATATGTTATTTATGTCCTTGTCAGGGCACCATATCAGCAACATGTGATGTTGACTATCCCAAATTGTTAAAGTCAGCTTTGATCACTGCCTGGCTTCTCTACTGGAAAGTCACTACTTTTCACTTTGTAATTATTAAGGAATTTTAGTGGAAATACTTTAAGACTCTATAAATATCCTATTCCTAATCAAACTTTGACTCACAATTTTTAAATTATTTTGATTTTCTAACTCAAGCATTCCTTCTAATGCCTATTAGCCAGCATTCTACTATAAGAATGAGCATTTCTTTCTCTATCATTTATTGATTTATATAAGTATGAACTCATAGAACTTTTCATTATTCAATAACTTATAATTCATTGCTATCATTGCTATGCTAGAATTGCCCCCATTTTTGACAAGAGCCTCACCAAATTGGATTCTGTTAAATTTTTATATTTTCCCATCACCCCTTGAATACTTCATGGATTTCTGATACAACAAAGTATTCTGAGATTACTTTATATTTCTCTGCACCAGCCCTGGAATCAGCATTTACTCCAAAGAGGCCTGGTTCCTTTTAGTAGAGACTCACATTTAGAAACTAAGATACAGGTATTAAGTACAATTAAATAACAAAGACACACACATATTTTCATGAGTCTTTATTGATACCTCCAATTTCCATTGTTTTTGATATATTCATTAATTTGCTTAGACCTAGAGTTGTAAAAAGTTGAAAAATGTTTTTCAAAATTGCTGACTCATACCACTAAGTTAAACAAAACTTTTTTTAAGTTAAGCAAGTATTTTTCTAGGTTAAAAATTTACAAATACACAGGGCACCTGAGTGGCTCAGTCAGCTAAGCCTCAGACTCTTGATCTCAGCCCAGGCCTTGAACTCGGGGTCCTAAGTGTAAGCCTAGCATTGGGCTCCACACTGGTTGTAGAGCCTACTTAACAACTACAAGAAATTTACAAATACACGAATCTTCAGTGTCCAACGCAATTAGTTGTTACATATAATTATACCCATGTAAGCCACACCCTTATCAAGATATAGGTAATTTCCATCTCTAAGAAAGGTCCTGTGATGGTCAACTTTATGTGTTGATTTTATTAGATCATAGGGTGTCCCAATATTTTGCTAGCTATTATTTCCAGGTGTGTCTGTGAGGGCATTTTTTTCCGATGAAATCAGCATCTGAATCAGAGGACTCAGTAAATGAGTTTGCCCTCCCCAGCATGGGTGGGCATCATCTAATCCATCGAGGGCTTGCATGGAACAAGAAGGCAGAAAAAGGAAGAACTCAACCCTTCTTGCCTGATACCTTGAGCTGAGACATCAATGTTCTGCTGCCCTTGGATGTTCCTTCTTCTCGAAGCCTTCTGTCCAGACTAGAATCTACATCATTAGTTCCCCTGGTTCTCGGGCCTTTAGACTCAGATTAAATTACCAGTTTTCCTTGGACTCCTGCTTGCAGGGGGCAGACAGTGGGACTTCTTAGGCTCCATAATTGCATGAGCCAATTCCTTATAATAAATCTCTTCTACTGGTTTTGTCTCTCTAAAGAACCTTACACCACAGTTCTCTTTCTTCCCTGTGCCAGAAGCACGCACTCTTCCTATTCTTTTTGACCATAATTGTGTTACTTGTTCTTTTTCATAAAAATGGATTCATGCAGTATGTACGCCATTATGCCTGGCTTCTTTTGCTCAGCATCACATCTCTAAGATTCATGAGTACTCTTGTTTAATCAGTGGCACATTTCTTTTTTATTGCTGAGTAATATTCTGTTTTGTAAATATAACAAAACTCTAATAAATTTAAACCATCTGATTTCTTTGCCAAATCCATTAATTTTCTAGTAACAGCATCATAATCCCTAAAAATCATTGGCAAACCCATTTTTCTATCTTAAGAATAGTAGAAGATTTAGGGAAGAAATACATGAAAATTCTTAGGGGGAAATATCCCTAATACAAATTCAAGATAATTCGTCAGTGGAAAATGAATCTTAAATATGTGATGACACAGGGAAAATTATGTTTGTGTCATTTGTTACAGTTTAATATGAAAAGAATTGTATTTCCAAGCAAAAGACCTAAGTTCTTATCCCAAATCCAGTGCCTACTAGTCATGTGACTAAGAAAGTCATTTCATCTTCCCGAGCCTAAATTGCACTACGTGTAAATAATAGAAATTCTATCATACATAAATATGAAGCTCAAATGAGTTTAATAAAATGTAGTGAGCTGTGCAAATATAAATTATTATGTTTGCTGAAAATATAGCTATCACAGCAATTTTATGAATTGAGTAACATCCCATTATTTTGCATTCGTTTTTCTTTTTTCCAGCTATACTGAGGTATAATTCACCAATAAAAATTCTATATGTTTACAGTGAACGTGATGTTTTGATTTATACATATTGTGAAATGATTACCACTATCAAGCCAATTAATGTATCCTTCACCTCACATAGTTACTTTGTTTTGGATGGTGAGAACACACAAGATCTCTCTCAGCAAGTTTCAAGTATGCAGCATAGATTACTAACTATATTCATCACACTGTACACCAGATCATCAGAATTTAATCATCTTGCATAACTGAAACTTTATATCCTTTGACCAACATCAAAGGAGTCATCTTCCTCCCACCTCCCAAACCCTAGCCACTGCAATTCTACCTTGCTTATACGAGTTCCACTTTGCAGATTCCATCTGTAAATTAGATTATGTGCACTTGTCTTTCCGTGCCTGGCTTCTTTCATTTAGCACAGTGTTCCCAGGTTCATCCATGTTGTTGCAAATGACAGAATTTTGTTCTTTTAAGAATGACTAACATTCCATTGTAGAATATATACCACATTTTCTTTATCCATTCATCTGTCAACAGAAACTGAGGTTGATTCTGTATCCTGGTTATTGTGAATAATCCTGCAGTGAGTAGCAAAGTGAGGGTATCTCTTACGGATACTGATTTCATTTCCTTCAGATATACTCCAGAAGAGGGATTACTGAATCATCCTATAGTTCTTTTTTTTTTTAATTTCTGAGGAAACTCCACAATGGTTGTGCCAGTTTACATTTCCATTAACACTATTTAAGTGTCCGATTTTCCCCACATGCTAATCAACGCTTCTAATCTGCTGTCATTTTGATACCAGACATTCTAACCGGTATGAAGTGTTAGTTCATTGTGGTTTTGATTTGCTTTATATTTTTTATAATTTTTTTGATTCTTTATGTTTTATGGTATCCATCATAATATCTTCTCCTTCATTTCTGATTTTGATTATTTTGTTTCTTTGTTTATTTTTGCCTCTTAGTCTAGCTAAATATTTGTCAATTTTGTTTGGTCTTTTTGAAAAGCCAGCTCTTAGCTCCACTGATCTTGTCTACTGTTTTTCTAGCCTCTATTTCATTTACTTCACCTTTGATCTTTATTATTTCTTACTTCTGCTAGATTTGGGCTGTTTTTTCTTTTTTCTGATTCTTTGAAGTGTAAAGTTAGGTTGTTTGTTTGAGCTCTTCTTTTTTTTTTTCCATTTTAATGGACAATTTTAAGATATTTGAAGTACACCACATCATGGGTTTGTTCATGTACACCTTGTGAAACTTAATTAGCCCTAACAAGTTAATTAATACATCCATTGCCTCAACATATACACTTAATTTTTCATGAGAAAATTTAAGTTCTACTATCAGTAAATTTCAATCACATAGTACAGTGTTATTAACTGTGGTCAGCATGTTATCTACCAGATCCTTATTCATCTTATAACAGAGTTTGTACCCGTTTACCAACTTCTTATTTTTCCTACCTCCTAGCCCCTGGAAAACATTTTTCTATTCTGTTTCTATTAGTTTGATTTTTCTCTTCTTAAGATTCCACATATAAGTAAGATCATAAAGCATTTGATTTGCCTTTCTCTGTCTGGCTTATTTTATTTGCAAAAAAAAAAAAAAAAAAATGTCCTCCAGGTCCATCCATGTTGTTGCAAATGTTAGGATTTATAGTTGAATATTATATCATGTATACATAATCACATTTTTTTTCCATTCATCTGTCAATGGACATTTAGGTTGTTTCCATGTCTTAGCTATTATAGATAGGCTACAATAAACACAGAGATACAGATAACTCTGCAAGAATGATTTCATTTCCTTTGGATATACACCCAGCAGTGGTGAATCATATGGTACTGAATCATATGGTACTTCCACTTATAATTTTTTGAGGAAACTCCCCCTCCATACTGTTTTCCATGCTTACTACACCAATTTACTTTCCGGTTACAGTGTATAAGGGCTCACTTTTCTCCACAGCCTTGCCAACACTTGGGATCTCTTATCTTTTTGATGATAACAATCTTGACAGGCATGAGGTAATATCTCACTGTGGCTTTTATTTGCGTTTTCCTGATGATTAGGGATGTGGAATACCCTTTAAGGTACCTGTTAGTAATTTGTATATCTTTCTTGGAAAACGTCTATTCCGTTACTCTGCCCATTTTCAAATTGGATTGTGTTGCTATTGTTGTTGTGTTGAGTTGGGTGAGTTCTTTATATATTTTGGGTATTAACCTCTTATCAAATATGTGGTTGCAAATATTTTCTCCTGTTCCATGAGTGACATTTTTATTTTGTTGATGATTCCTTTCGCTGTCCAGAAGCTTTTAGTGTGATGTAGTCATAGTGTGATGTTTATTTTTGTTTTTATTACCTTTGCTTTTGGTAACAAGCCCAAAATGTCATTGCTAAGACTAATGTCAAGGAGCTTTCTGCCTGCATTCCTTTCTAGGAGTGTTTCGGTTTCAGGTCTACGCTCAAATCTCTAATCCATTTTGTGTTGATTTTGTACAGTGTAAAATATGGGTCCAGTTTTACCATTATCATTTAATGAAGAGACTATTATTTCCCCATTGTACATTCTTGGCTCCTCTGTTATAAATTCATTGACCATATATGTAAGGGTTTATTTATTTCTTAGATCTCTATTTTTCTCCACTGATATGTATTTGTTTTTATGCCTGTATCATCTTGTGTGTCTTGCTTAATGTTTCAGAGTAATACTCTGACTCGATCAGAATTGTAATTTTCAGTGCCAAAAATGTCACCCAGAATTTTGAGGTCAGGCCTAAGAATGTCTTTCCCAAAATAGCAGCAACATTAAGTTTATACTTCTATGTATTTTTCTTCTGTATTTGTTTTAGTCACCATCTTCAATCCTCTAGCTCATCTAACATATTTTTTTAAAAGATTTTATTTATTCATTTGACAGAGAGAGATCACAAGTAGGCAGAGAGGCAGGCAGAGAGAGAAGGAAGCAGTCTCCTGCCAAGCAGAGAGCCCAATGCAGGGCTTGATCCCAGGACCCTGAGATCATGACGTGAGCTGAAAGCAGAGGCTTAACCTACTGAGCTACCCAGGTGCCCCTCATCTGACATATTAAACAGATTCTTACCAAGTTCCCTCCAGAGGATATACAATGGTGTTCGGTTATAACCTACATCTAAAACACTTTGAATGTATCATGTTTTATCTCAATTGATTTCAGTTGACACAAAATGAGTGACTGAAAACGGAAAGGAGATATTAATATAGCCTTCTATGCAAGGTGAAGTAACCTCACATTTCAATCTGAGTAATGGGAATTGGAATTAAGAACCTAAGAAACAGAAGTTTGCCAAACTGCAAAGCAAACATGAATTAGTCTCATGGTCATAAGTGTTCTGGAATGCTAAGAACATAAAGTTTCGGGGCACCTGGGTTGCTCAGTGAGTTAAGCCTCTGCCTTCAGCTCAGGTCATGATCTCAGCATCCTGAGATCAAGCCCCACATTGGGCTCTCTGCTCAGCAGAGAGTCTGCTTCCCCCTCTCTCTCTGCCTACTTGTGATCTCTATCTGTCAAATAAATAAATAAAATCTTTAAAAAGGAAAAAAAAAAAGAACATAAAGTTTCAGTAAATAGTTCACTTAAAAGCTCTTCTCTGCAGCCTCTAGACAATTAAAAGTGACTTCAGGGGAACCTACGTGCCTTAGTTAAGTGTCTGCCTTTGGCTCAGGTCATGATCCCAGAGTCCTGGCATTGAGTCCCACATGGGGCTCCTTGCTCAGCAGGGAGTCTGCTTCTCCCTCTTTTCCCTGCTTATGCACTCTCTCTCTCTCTCCCTAAAATATATATATATAATGTTTTAAATGGCTTCAATCTGCTCATGTTATCCAGTCTGTACTTATTTCTTGCTTTAGAAACCCCATCTCAAAAATCACACATGTACCAAACCCAATCTTACAAACCTTTTTCTATAACCTCCCTTTAAGGATCTTTTATTATTTGTTGGCAAGATTATTATTAAGAAAATAACTTGTTTTTTGGTAACAATTTTCCTGGTGATCTTTGTGAAGGATTTTACAAGTTCATGAGAATCCACTGTGACCTATCCAAGACTCTTCTCTTACATAAACCAAGACGACTGATTCGGGACTCTCTCATACTTCCAATACCCTCCTGATTCACTTCTCTGGGGGCAAGGGGGCTATCTTAGGCTGCTGTGGTGGATAAGTTTCCAGCAATAGGTATGAATCTGATCTTTGTACAGTAAACTCTCTACTCCATTCATCTTGTATCCTTAGAATTGGTTCTTCAGAAATATTTTTAGATCTCATTAAAATGAACAACTTGTTTTCCTTGGTGAAAACTTCCTACTATCACTTTTGTTTCTTAATTTGTCATGTCCAAAAAATGTCACTTTCTGTTTTTCATTTATATGAGGAAACTCAAAGGATAGAACACAGACATACTTCCTACTAAGTCTCTTTCCCAAAACCGCCCTGAAGACAAATGAGGGAAAAAGTTCCCATTAGACTGTCATCCTTCCTACAACAAACTTTGCCGTGACTCACCCATCAAAACTATCATGGACCCATCTCTGTGTTGTCTTGTGTTTGAGGAACCTACTCTTGGGATGATTGCTTCCCAACAAATTCTGCCTGTCAGAGGCCACTAATTGGTTGGTTGGTGTCTAGAGACAGCCTGATCATCATGATGGGGTAAGGGAGACTTAAGACATGGAATATTTCTACCAGTTACTTTGAATCAACTGTATATATGTTCCCAATGGGTTTTTATAGTAGTAAAAGTAAATCATCTCCTAGAATCATTTGTAGCTTTTTATATGTGTTCACGTTCCAATCTCATTTCATGTTCCTATCCCTCTAAATGGCATAACTTTTTTTTTCTTACCAATGGCAATTTGGAATTAGTATCCATTCTGCAAAACATTTAATATATCTAACATTGTGTATCTTTGAGGTAAACAAGGAAATAAAGGTAATAAGATTCTAAATATCTAGTAACTATTTGTTTATTTTTTCCCCAACTTTATTGGGGAATAATTATATATTATGTACAAGTATATATTTACAGTATATAATGTAATGATTTGATATACATACACATTGTGGAATCATTACCAAGATCAAAATAATTAACACATCCATTTTTTTGTATATTTAACTGTTTTGTGTGTGTGGTAAGAATGTAAAAAGTAAAAAATAAACAAAGGCCAAAAAATAAAATTAATTAAAAAAAGGATGCTTAAACAACTTTCAAGTTTACAATACTGAATTATTAACTACTCAATAATCATTTTTTAATTGGTATGCAGAGATCTTTAAAAGAAATACAGAGTTGACATTAGCATCTTAAAAATTAATTTCGGCAAAGGTTAAAGTCATTTAAATCTTAGGGGTACCACTCTCCACAGACCCTTCTCTTTTACTTTATCTTGAACTACCTTCTCCTTATCCTTTTGCCACTCCTTTAACCTCTATAAGAATGATTCCTACAAGGATTCTCTCTTTGGGAATGCAAGTTGGTGCGGTCAATTTGGAAGACAATGTGGAGATTCCTCAAAAAATTAAAAATAGTGCTCAGTGGTTTAAGCCGCTGCCTTCAGCTTGGGTCATGATCTCAGGGTCCTGGGATCGAGACCCGCATCGGGCTCTCAGCTCGGCAGGGAGCCTGCTTCCCTCTCACTCTCTCTGCCTGCCTCTCTGCCTACTTGTAATCTCTCTCTGTCAAATAAATAAATAAAATCTTAAAAAAAAAATAGTGCTACCCTATGACCCAGCAATTGCACTACGGGGTATTTACCCCAAAGATACGGATGTAGTGAAAAGAAGGGCCATATGTACTCTAATGTTCATAGCAGCAATGTCCACAACAGCCAAACTGTAGAAAGAGCCAAGATGCCCATCAGTAGATGAATGGATAAAGATGTGGTCCATATATACAATGGAAAATTACTCAGCCATCAGAAGGGATGAATACCTAACTTTTGTATCAACATGGATGGGACTGGAAGAGATTATGCTGAGTGAAATAAGTCAAGCAGAGAAAGTCAATTATCATATGGTTTCACTTAGTTGTGGAACATAAGGAATAGCATAGCATGGAGGACATTAGGAGAAGGAAAGGAAAAATGAAGGGGGGGTGGAATCAGAAGGGGAGATGAACCATGAGAGACTACAGACTCCAAGAAACAAACTGAGGGTTTTAGAGGGGAGGAGGTTGGGGGCATGGGTGAGCCTGGTGGTGGGTATTAGGGGGGCACGTATTGTATAGAGCACTGGGTGTTATACATAAACAATGAATCTTAGAACACTACATCAAAAACTAATGATATACTGAATGATGACTAACACACACACATGAAGCCCTAGGAAATTCTCCTACTAATGAACTATATATTACTGACTGAATCATCTTTATACCTCTACCAGGTAAGTTCCAAACCAAAATTGGAGTCGTGGTATTGGTTAAGAATATCTACAAGATAAAACCAACAGATAATCCATAAAATGTCCACTTCATTACTTATAAGCTTTGTCCAAATGACTGATTCCCTTAAAGCAGAAGCCAGGAAAAAATCAACAGAAAGAATAAAAGGTGAACCTGCTTACCCCTGGGGATAAAAATATATGTTTATAAAAATTAAAAAATTAAAAAAAAAAGAAAGAATAAAAGGCATATAGATTAAAAATAAATAAATAAATAAATCATTTCCCTTGTCAATTATATAGCCATTTATGGAGAATATTTCATGTAATCTATCCAAAAATTCTATTAGAGCTAATAAGTGAGTTTAGCAATGTTATGAAACAAAAGATCAGTATAAAAAAATTGTACTTTCATATGTCAAGAATCATTAAAAATTAAAATAGAAAGCATGTCATTTAAAACAGCATCAAAAACAAAAAACATAAACATAAAATATTTTGGGATAAATTTAGTAATATATATTCTAGACCTATACAATGAAAGTTATAAAATAATATAGAGAGAAATTAAAGAAAACAGGAAAATTGACAATTCCACCATTGTCAAGAGTCAGCATTATAATGATGCAACTTCTCCCTAATTCAATCTATGGATACAACATGAACCCTATCAAAATACAAGGTTGTTTATTTGTTTTATGGAAATAAATCAGCTAATTTCTTTATATTTAATTCAAAGGATATATAAAATTCAAAATAATTTTGAGAAGGAAAGTAAAACTGGAGTTCACTATTTGACTTTAAGTCTTACTATAAAGCTAGAGCAATCATGTCCGTATGATACTGGAACAATGACAGGCAAACAGATCAATGGAACTAAAGAGTCAAGAAATAAACCAAGATATATGTGGTCAATTGATTTTTATCATCACATTCACCAAGATAATCCAGTGGAGAAAGAATAGTCTTTGCAACACATGGTGCTAGAATAACTGGATAAATATGGGGAAAAATTAACTTTGAACTTTTGCTCATCTTATATATGAACGTTAACTCGAAATTAATCACAGATACAAAGGTAGAAGTGCAAACTATAAAATGTCCCAAATTAAATGTAGTAGAAATATTTCTGCTAATATAGTTTACACAAGGGTTTCTTTTTTAAATTTTTATTTAAATTAATTAACATATAATATACTACCAGTTTCAGAGGGAGAGTTCAGTGACCCAGCAGTCGCCTATAACAGCAAGTGCCCACGACGTCACACACCATCTTTAATGCTCACCACCCACCACCTCATCCCTGTACCTGCCTCCCCATTTGCTTCCTATAGTTAAGAGTCTCTTATTGGTTTCTCTTTCTCCCTGTTTTTGTCTTTTTTTTTTTCCTTCCTTTCCTCTAACGTTCATCTGTTTTATTTCTTAAATTCTACATGAGTGAAATCACATGACCATTGTCTTTCTCTGATTGACTTAAGGATTTCTTAAATAGGAAAAAAAAAGCATAAATACTAAAGAAAAACATTGATAGCTTGTACTTTATCAAAATTTAAAACTTCTGTTTTTTGAAAGGCACTGTTAAAGAAATGAAAAGGCAATCCATAGACTATCATAAAATATTGCAAAACACTTATCTGATAAAGCACTTAATCTAGTATATGTATTTTTTAAATCTCAGCTCAATAATATGACAACTAACCCTGATAAAAATGGGCAAAAGTTAAACAGCCACTTCATAAAAGAAGAGATGTGAATGACAATGAAGCACATTAAGATGTTCAACATCATAGGTCTCTAGGAAAATACAAATGCAAACCATGAGATCTGACTACATATCCACCAGAAGAAAATCTTTAAACACTGAAAATGTAAAGTTTTGGCAGGGAAGTTAAGCAACTGGCACTCTTCTAGATTGCCATTGGGACTACATAATGGCCCAGCCATTTGAGAAAAGTTTGGCAGTTTTTTATAAAGATAAACATAACCCAGCCGTCTCACTATAGGCATCTTTCCATAAGGCATGGAAACACGTTTACCTCAAAGATTTGTATACCAGTATTCATAGATACAGTTCCTGACTTGGTTGTATAGATGGCATTTACTTAAAGATTGCACAAATACCAGGTTAGGTATTCAGTAATCATTTTTGTTTAGTCTTTAGAATTGAATCCCTTATCAGAGGCTAAGTACAAATTTTGAGAGGAAGGTCTTGGCTTTCTCCAGAGCTGGCCAAATTGCCAAAGAATAAGAGCTATACAACTTAGCAATGCATGGTATAGAGCAGATATGCCTTGCGGTCATACATGATTTTTGGCATGCTGTGGAAAAGGGAAGATTTCTAATGTCTGATGCTCTCACAAAAAATATGCAGTCAATACAAGAAAATTAGAATCTCTTCAACTGTTAAAATAAATGTATGACTTAATTGACAGTTCACAGTAGAAAGTACAAATTCTGGAAGCATGGCTATTCAGTGAAAATACAAATGTGTATTAGTCAAATACACATTTTTTGATTTTCTAGTTGCCATGATAAAAAAAATTGAAAACAAATGTATGATGAATTCTAATATTTTATTTAAACAGATGTGTCCATAATACTATAATTTTAGCATTAATCAATATAATATTAATGCTATATTTTGCTTTTTTTCTTTTTTATTATTTAAAGACCAATGTGTATTTCACACTTACATCTCCATCCAGACTAGCCAAAATCCAAGTGTTCAGCAGTCATATATGGCAAATGCCTACTGTGTTGGACAGCAAAACTCTAGATACTGCTACTAGAAGTGCCCTGGCTGGTCACTTAACATAAATTGGCAGATAGGGGACATTCAATGATTAAGGGATAAATCTATGAATTCTTACAAAGAATCTTTGATAAAACCTGATAATTCAGTCCTGAATTATGAGGAAAAATTTTGAATATACAGTTGAATAATTAATGAAGAGAAAGTCTGTGATGCCAAAACAGCTGATTGTTGGCACCTGATACTTCCCCTTGGGCATTCATGAAAATTCTTTATGAAAATTCCCATTGTGAAAGAAAAAAAATTGGTCACCATAAAAAAACTAATATTGGTGAGTTATAATGTGGCTAGTTCTCAACTAATAATCAACATAATTCTATAAAAAGCATGAATTGCTTGGAGATATCTCTATGTACCTTGGCCTTGAATCTTCTTTATGCTGACTTGGTTAAATATTGTTAAGGGGTTAATTCAGTATATTGTCTATAAAATGAAGCTAAAGCTGCCTTTCCACAACATCTCTCTTGGCTATTGCACAATCCTCAATTTGAATGTTTGGTATTTTGTAAAATTTAGCAGATTGACTACCCTTGAACCTTGTTAGAAAGAGTTTTACCAAGTACCATTGACTACACACGATAATCAAACTTCAGTGAGTTAGTATACAGGTCCATGTTCCGCAGTCTAAAGTTTAATTCCATTTGGCAACCCAAACTTTTGCAGTGGCCTCCCAGTAAGATCTCCCAACAGTCTCCAAAAGTATACAACATCATATAGCAGACAACTTCCACCAGGAATTTGGATCAAGTAGATGGCTTCTTGAAGTCAGTAGTCTCTGTTCAAAACTCATTTGACACAATTCAGATGACCAGAGCACAGATAATCATGTTTTAATCTGAGTGATCTTTTTTTTCCTCTTTTCTTTCCTCTTTGTTGGCTTAAGGTTCTTGATGGTTATGACTATTTGTAGCTCCTTCACTATTCCTTCCTAAATATCCCTATTATTATTACTGTTTTTATTATCCTTAATCCAGTATCTTGCTATGATTTACTCGTGATTTGGCTAAGAAATACAATCAAATCAAAAATCGAATTATTCCCAATTTTCTTTGGGTATCATCCAGCATCCTTCAGTACTAGTCCCATCTGAAGCATCAACAGGTTTCATGTATATTTGTTTTCAACCACTAGATGGCAAACACAACACTAACTCAGACAGCCAACAGTCTAAAACTACCTATTACATTATACCTAGCGTTGTCAGTTTCAGTCTCCATCAAAACAAACCTGAGGCCTTTTATAGGAACTTAACTTTTTAACTAAACATTCCCCAAAAGAGAACTTGGTAAAAACAGAAATGAACTGTGTGTCTACAAATGTTTCTGTAACTTTCCTTTCTTAGACATTATTGAAACTCTGTTCTTAATAGCAATTCTTCACCATCCCAGAAAGACTGTGAATAAACCCAACTTATTTCTTGACATAGGCTTTGCTGGTGATCCTTATGAGAATTTAGGTAAATTATTCCTTTGAATTCCTTTTAGTTTATCTAGCTGGTGTATGCCTATTATTGGCAGTTTTAAAACAGAATAGCTTTATTTTCTAATTTTTAGAAGACAAAAAGTTAAATTTGCTGAAGTTGGTTGTCCTTTGGCCTAAACTATATCCATCACCATGTCCTATAGAAATCTAACACACATTCACACACACAGACACACACACACACACACACACACAGAGACACACACACACACACACACGTGCGTACGCGCACGCACAGTATTTTCCGGATTGGCAAATCATTCTTCTGCATAGTTAACCCACTTGTTACCAAAATAGTAACCATAGGAAAAAGAAGCTTTAGAAATCTAGGTAGTGAAAACTCTCTTCTGAGAACCCAACCTTGAGTAAACTGAATCCATGAAAGCATGAAAAGGCTGCAAGATTATAAAGACAGGGAGAAAGTAACATTCAAGAAAGGCCTGTATATCTGACTCCTCTGTTATACAAGCCCTCCTTTGCTGCTCTGAGGCTACACAGTTTACCTAATTAACCCCCAAAGCCATTTGTAAATAGATCAAACACAAGCCATGAAAGGAAGCTAAGTCATCCACCATTCCTTTAGAGGCCTACACTACCTAAAAACAAACATCATTTAATTTCAGTTTAGCGTAGCAGAAAGTGGAAATAACAGAGAGTCATCATGAGCCGGGCACCGCTTCCTGACACAGAGATCTGGTGCAAGTTGCTGAGTGATTTCAGTATCAGAGTTGAATAATCATTTTCATCATTCATATTAAATGAACAGTGACATGTCATTAATTAGTATTAATCAGGAAATTACCACATAAGCACAGAGAGAATGGTGGTCTACACATGGCTCATTAGGCTTATGTAGCTTAAGACATGAACTGGAATTTTAGACTCACTATTTACAGAATGTTATAGAAATAATTAGTTTTAAATATTTCTAGAATAATAGGAAAGGTTAAAAATCACTTTAAGTAAATCTTCTTAAAGTAATGAAATGTTACTTTTGGCCAGTAAGCTTGACTATTTGTTCTTCTAAAGGAAAAAGAAATATACTTTTCTTAGCAAAAGGACTACAGATCAAAGCATAAATGTCACATATGAAAAAGAAATCCTATCAATAAATATCTTTCTATATTATTTTATAAACTATATTTCTCATATTTATAGGAAAAGGCAGAACAGGATAATATGTAATAAATAGTTAATTCAAAACTGCAATTTAACCATTAATTTGATCCTTTTAACTGATTTAAAAAGACATATTGCCAAATAAAGAATAACAAAAGCATGTCTATTTCTATATTTTCTGTGTATATGAGGTCTTTGGCAATATTTTCTTGAAAGTAAATGAAGGGAGCTTGCCATTTCAAGGAAAACAGCTGATACTTGTAAAAATTTAATCAACATGCATAGTAACATGCATGGGTAAAAGACCTATTCAAAGAGCAAGATGAGCCGACTGATTTTAATGTCTCAGGGTACGCAGAGTTCCTTGATATGATTTCTGATTCCATATTGCAACCAACTTTTAAGAAACTAGCAGTTCCAAGCAGTGGTTGCAGCACTAAGAAAAGGAGTTAAAAATAATCCCGCCTTTTTCAACTATGAGTATAGACTTTGCTCATATAGTTCAATGGAAACAACATATTGCAACGGATTAATGAGACCACATGTCTTATTTTTCACCAGCCATTAAATAAATTTGCAAAACTGAAAAACAATGTTAGTCTCCTTATGGCAGGCCAAATTCTCCAACAGTTCCCAAGACTCTTGTCCCATGGTGTACATGCCCACTAGAGTTCCCTCCCCTTGAGTGTGGGCAGGACCCATGAGTATACAGGCATGGTCACTCTTGATTAGATTATATCATATGAGAAAAGTGATGGGCTAGTGATGGCCCTGGTTGTTACATTATGTAAGACTCATGGTAGACTGAAGAGAGTCTCTCTGCTGACTTTGTAAAAGTCAACTGTTGGGACACCTGGGTGGCTCAATTGGTTGAGCAGCTGCCTTCGGCTTGGGTCATGATCCCGGCGTCCTGGGATGGAGTCCCACATCGGGCTCCTTGCTCGGCCGGGAGCCTGCTTCTCCCTCTGCCTCTGCCTGCCATTCTGTCTGCCTGTGCTCACTCTCTCTCCCTCTCTCTCTCTCTGACAAATGAATAAATAAAATCTTTAAAAAAAAAAAAAAGTCAACTGTTGTATTATGAGAGAACACACATACAATAGGACTCCATCTCCACAAGAAGTGGAGGTGAAAAATAGGTGAAACCAACCAACAGTATTAAAAATTACAGGAATCATTATCCTTACAGGGGTAGGGAAAACACATGAAGATAAGGAGGCATGAGAAAGACAGCTGGGGTGTCTGGTAATGTTCCATTTCTTGTCCTGGATGCTGGCTACATTAGGTTTTTTAATTTATAAAACTTCAAGAAGCTATACTAACTGTGATTAGTGTCCTTCGATGTATGTATGTTTTATATCAATAAACAGGCATGCTTTACCACCCTCTTCAAAGAAAAATACTTCATGGGACAAGGTGTGTTTGATTTCTACGGCTACGTAATAGATCACACAAATTTAGCAGCTTAAAAAACATATACTTTCATCTCACAATTTCTGTGGATCGGAAGTCTGGACACAGCTTCGCTGAGTCCTATGCTCAAGGGTCAACCAGGGCTGTCATCAAAGTGTCAACTAAGGTGGGTTCTTTTCTGGAGCTCAGTGTCCTCTTCCAGGCTTAAAGTATGTTGATAGTATTTATTTCCTTGTGGCTGGATGGCTGATGGTCTCAGCTCCTGGAGGCCAACCTCAGGGCCCGGCTATATGGCTCTCTCCATAGATGGGATCACATTACTGAAGTTTGCTCCTTTGAGGCCAACGGGAAAGTCTCTTCTCCTAAAACTACGTCTTATATAAAGTGACTAAATCACAGTATTACATATATCCCATCAATTTTTTCATATGGTTAGAAACAAATCACAGTTTCTGCCTGTACTCAAGGAGAAAAGAATATAATAAAGAAAGGGAAGGAATTCTTGGAGGTCACTCTAGAATCTGTCCACTACACAGAGTATCAATGACTACTGTTTTTTGAGTTTTTTTTCTTTTTTATAGACAATTCTTTATGTAGCATTTCACCAAGCCCAGAAAATTTCACTTTGAAGATTTCCAGAAATTAGTTTCTCTCTTGAAAAGCTTTAGGAAGTCCTTTAGAAAATTTCATTATAGCTGAGTATGTATCAAATGATGACTAGTTTTTAGAATAATAAGTATTAAAATCAGCATACCCCTGCTGTGTTAATCAGAGACTTCTGGGTTGTTAAATTAGCATAAATTATATGAGTAAGCATCTTTCCTGGTCTTTTTGATTCTCAACTTTGGAGATTCTGTAAATTTTTCTTTAACAGGTACTTACTTTAAAAGACAGAGTATGAACTGATGCTTCTGCATGTGGTATCACGGATAATATACTAATAAGACCATTAACTAAAGAGCTCCTAACAGTGTCTATTCAGTGTTTGGAAAGTAATCCAACAATAAATTATTTTTAATGTCTGATTCAATTAATTAAATGATTGAAACAGTTCAATTTAAATGTTAAATACATTTAAAACAATCATATGCAGACTTGAATTAATTTCAAAGCACTTGCCTTCTGAAATATAAGGCAACCAAACATCTGCACAATGATATTTCCTGGGAACATACGGACTTCAGGATTTAAAAAAGAAGGTAACAATATGTGGCAATGACAAGCAATCAATGGAAAAGAAAATTGAGTTATTTGTCAGAAATAAAGATAAGAGAAGTTTATTATATTCCCACTACTCCTAAAACTGTGTTGTTCTTATATCTAACTTTCTCCCTCACTATCTCATTAGTTTTTCAATATACTTTTTGTTTACGCCCTATCTTTGGAGCATAGAAGAGTTAATCTTTGTACATCCTAAGCACTCAAAAATTATTTGTTGAAGAGATGAACATATCAGTGAATAGATATAACCTCTTTCTACAAGTTTTAGCTTTTTTTTTTTTCAAAGATTTTTATTTATTTATTTATTTGACAGAGAGAGATCACAAGTAGGCAGAGAGGCAGGCAGAGAGAGGAGAGGAGGAAGCAGGCTCCCTGCTGAGCAGAGAGCCCGATGTGGGACTCGATCCCAGGACCCTGAGATCATGACCTGAGCCGAAGGCAGCGGCTTAACCCACTGAGCCACCCAGGCGCCCCAAGTTTTAGCTTTTTATTGCCTAATCCTTTCCAAGTTTTTTTTTTTTTCTTTGTGCCTCACATGGGCTGAGTTTAAAAATCTGAAGAATACGAAAAATGCAAAGAACTTTCCACTGATTTAATGAAGAAGGCAAAGAATGAAGCTGTGGATGTAGACAGAAAGATTCACTGGCTCAGGTTGCTGGAGAAGAAAGCCCGGAATAAAGAATAAAGCTCCGAAAGCATCAGGGAGAGATGAAATTCAATACTATTTTAGGTGGAACACAGGGTTTGAAGGAGCCTCTGTTTTTACATTACTCTGGGCTGCTGGTTCGGTTGCTTCTGCTAATGCCGCGTGGCAGGTGTGCGAGCCCCACTTTCAAGTCTGATATTTCACAAGATCAGCTGGCATTTAAGCTCCTCAGGCTCTCCTCGGGAGTCATTCGATGAATATACCAAAGAGCTTTTGGATCGCTAGGATTCTTCAAAGGTCAAGTCGTAAACATTTAACAGATATGTGATGATTAAAAGGACTATTTACCATAGACGTTTTCGTCTAAATTTTTTTTTCTGAGTTTGATTACAAACTCTTAAGAACAAAACAAGATAATGCTGCAACAATCTGCCCAGGCAGAATTATTTTAGAGTTTTGTGATAACGCAGGCTCTTATTTTAAACACCTGTATTCATATGAGACACAACAATTGCTTTGATGTACTTTAAATATTTTTGTTTAAGTTCATATTTTCACTATGATATTTCAAGCATATGTGGGTAGTACTAAGTATGAGGGGCTGTTTATACATTCATTTTTATAATGGCTTAGCTTTTTTGCCAGGAGCTTCATTAGTAAATATTTTCTGAGATATTTGATTTTATTTCAACCACCAGAGCTAATAAATGTAAAGAGTTACTGAGGGGCGCCTGGGTGGCTCAGGGGGTTAAAGCCTCTGCCTTAGGCTCAGGTCAGGACCCCAGGGTCCTGGGATCGAGCCCTGCACCGGGCTCTCTGCTCAGCAGGGAGCCTGCTTCCCCCTCTCTCTCTGCCTCTCTGCCTACTTGAGATCTCTGTCTGTCAAATAAATAAATAAAATCTTAAAAAAAAAAAAAGTTACTGAGTTCAGAATGCTCAGAAGGAAAAAGGTCCTCTGCCTATTAGTGATGATAAATACTGGTTAAAAGTGGATGTTAATGGTAAAGTAATCAGATGAAATGGCAGGACTGGGGTTCTCCAGCAGAACTGCCGCTCACAGGAGGGCTTCCACAATCTGGGAAGATCAGCCTTAGAGAAAACTACTAATGGTCACGGGCTAGCAGAACCTTCTGACTGGATCTGAGCCCATAGCTACTTAGAAAGTATCATCTTTGATGTCCTAGGATAAACCCAAATGAAACTTAAGACTGCTGAATCACATGTAAACTTTAGGGAGCAGCTTCTGCTGTTGACTTTTGTTTTCAGTCATAAGCAATTTTGAGAAAAAAGCAAAAGAAAAAGAAAGCTTTGCCTGGAGAACGGTTTCTTGGTGAGATCATCAGGATTCATTCATTCGGCATGTATTCACCACACACTGGCACCAGGGACTGAGAGGAATCTGAAGAAAGTATTCCTGAGTTCCTAGAGAGCTATAAATAAAATAATCAAGATAGAAGGCAAAATATACATATGATACACAGAAATGCACAAAATACAAATTAAAGAAGATACCAAAGAATGAGAATAAGGAAATTTAAACAAGAGGATTGCAGGTGTGGGGGGAAAAAGAGAGTGAGAGAGAGAGAGAGAGAGAGGGAGAAAATGTATCCAGATAAGAAAGCATCAGAAACACAAAGTCTTACAGAAAGAGAAAAAAATGGGGTGCCTGCGTGGCTCAGTCATTGAGCTTGTGCCTCCGGCCATGATCCCAGTTTCCTGGGATCCAGCCCTGCATCGGGCTCCCTGCTCAGCGGGAAGCCTGCTTCTCCCTCTCCCACTCCCCTGCTTGTGTTCCCTCTATCACTGTCTCTCTCTCTGTCAAATAAACAAATAAAATATTTTAAAAAGAGAGAGAAAAAAAATTACAGAAAGGAGAAATAAAACCCCTGAACAAGATAACCATTTGCATGTACAGAGATACTCAATTACCCAACCAAGCATGTCAACTTTTAGCCAAAGGCCTGGCCTGGATAAGTATTTAATAAATAATAATCTGGGAATATGACCTTCTTACCCATTTAAGACGGCTTCACATTTTCACTGAATATATTTAGTCCAACAGCTGGCTAGCTAAGTCAAAGAGTTGATTTTCCCAGTTTCAGTGATTACTTTTTATAGTTAATGGATTAGGCATATTAAACCAGCCATATCAAAAACTGTATTATCTTAGTGTAACTGGGACTTCTTTTATAGTCACTACATTAGTACATAATCAGAATAAATAATTATAAAACATAAACCACTTGACCCTTTTTGAACAAAAAAAATAAGCAAATTTAGTGGTGGGATTTAAAATATCATATATAAAACATTTTATTACTGTCTTTTACTGGCTTAAATTTAAGAATAAAAAAGTGTGTGTCAGTTGTTGTATGTAAAAACTTCAACTACTCAGTGGCACACACTGATGTCTATTTCATGCTCATACATTCTTCAGGTCATCGAAAGTTCCAACGAAAGAGACAGGTCTCAGGGCAGGCAGGACTCCAGGCTTTCTGCGGGGCTTGAAGTCTGCGCTACGTGTTTCACACCCTGAGGACCAGGCTGATGATACAGGAACTACTTGCAGCATGCGATCTTCATGAAAATTATAGGAGAGAAAATGGTGCACGGAAAAATGTGCCGCCTCTTGCTGTCTCAACTAAAATCCAGCTCGTTATAACTTCTACCCGCAAACCACAAGGCACACAGCAAGGACAGTATATTCTGTGCACAGATGAAAGCATCGCAAAGCTACAGGAGAAAGGATACATAGAATTCTTCAAAGAGATGGAGTGGAAGACTGAGAAACTCTAACCCAACCTATCACAAGGTGAATCATGTATAACACTTGTTAACTTACGTTTCTGCTTCTTTATTGGACTTAGAGGAAAACAGATTTGAGATGGTTACACTTGGACCAAACTCAGGATCAGAAGCACTCATCATTAAGATTGTTAGGTGAATTTCAAGAAGATAAACCCTTTGGGATGTGGAAAAACTCTGGCATTGGTAACAATTAGGAATACTGGGCATAATCACTGATGTCTCCTCCAAATATCTCCTCCAACAATATCAAATATTGTTGGTGCTGAAATGAGCGCAACCATCATAAACCAGTTTCTACGTGTCAGGAGAATGAATGAGATGACTTACACAAATGGCTGATGGAGCTTGGTTTTGCTAGAAAGGGTATGCATAAGAACACATAAACTGTTCTGGATTATATTATGACCTATAAATATTACTACTTTAAATTTTTTTTGGTTGGTCTAAAGTATGAAATACATATTTTTAACCAATTTAAGTATACCTTCAAATGACACTACACCGCTTCACATATAATGCAAGTACTTCATAACAAAGTATTTCTAATTCTCTTCCCCTCCCCCATCCCTTATGAATTCATTTCACTTATCCATATGCTATAATCTCCCAATGCATTGTTACTATTATTAAATAGTTATCTTTTAGGTCAATTAAGAAAAAGAAAAGTACAGGATTTATTTTGCCTTTCTTTAAAAATTCTTCCTTTTATTATGTAGATTTGAGTTTCTGACCTATATCACTTTCCTTTTCCCAAAATAACTTACTTAAAAGTTCTTATGGGGCATGTCTGCTGGTGATAAATTCCCTCAGTTTTGATTTTTCTAAGAAAATGTTTCAGTTTCACTTTTGAAAGATAAGAAAATATGGAATCCTAAGCTGATATTTTTTTCTTTCAACATTTTACTCATTCCACTCTCTATGTGCTTTCATGACTTCTGATATAAGTCCACTGTAATTCTTTTCTTTGTTCCTCTAGAGGTAAGGTGTTCTGTTTTCTCTGGCCACTTTTTTTTTTTAATATAATTTTTTTATTTTTTATAAACATATATTTTTATCGCCAGGGGTACAGGTCTGTGAATCACCAGGTTTACACACTTCACAGCACTCCCCAAAGCACATACCCTCCCCAGTGTCCATAATCCCACCCCCTTCTCCCAAACCCCCTCCCCCCAGCAACCCTCAGTTTGTTTTGTGAGATTAAGAGTCACTTATGGTTTGTCTCCCTCCCAATTAATAACAAAATCAAAGAAACACATCTCTGGCCACTTTTAAAGTTCTCTCTTTGTCTTTGATTTTCTGCAATTTGAATATGATCTGCCTAAGAGTAGATTTTTTGGTCCTTTAAGCTGTTTGGCTAATTAGATCTGTATGCAGTATCTTCCTACCAATAAAATACATGAAAACCTGTAGAAGTTAACATCACAAAATGAGACTGTGACTTCCAAAATGTGCTGAACTTGATCCAACATCTCTCTGTTCGACATCTTTTGACCAAATAGTACAGTAATTTTTTCACTGAATTTCTGCAGTGTTTCTGAGTGTGTACTCCAGGGCCAGCAGCATGATCAGGTGGGAAATCAGAATCTCTGAGGATAGGCCCATGTTTTAAAAACTCTGTGTGTAATGACTACAAACATTATAATCATTCTATACCGTTGATTGTCAAGGAGTGGTCCTAAGCCAGCGTGTTTTAATAAATCCTTCATGTGGTTCTTATTCATGCTAAAGTTTCAGAATGATTACACTGTATCATGAAAATGATAATAATAAATATGTACGTAGCTTTTACAAAGGTGACCTCCATTTCCCAAAGAATCTCAAAGCCATAATAGATCTTGTTATTTTTCTACAGAACATTTCAGATTATCAGAGTAGTAATTCAATAAATTTGAGCTGAATAATAAGATATTTAATTTGCTGCTCAACTGATTTTCCTGTTTTCATCAAATGACTATTGGTATAAGGTGATACCTCTGTCTTTACGTTCTATATTTTAATACATTATTTACCTCTAATTTACAGAAATGTTAACTATTTGACAACATAGGAAAACAAATTTTTCTCAAATACATTCTATATAAATTATCTTTGGAGGAGGAAAATCCAAATTGAAGTAAGTGAATATCAATTTTTTTAGTCTCTTATTCTAAAATATAAATTTCAATATCTTCCAGTTTTTAAAGTGTTCAAGAAAACAGTATGCATTGCAAAAGAAAGTGTTTCCCCATATCTCAACTTCCTTTTATCTCAGTATACTTATACCTGTATAATATCAATATCTACAAATCTTTAAAAGGGCAAAGCACTTCTTTAGGTATTATGGATATTTCAGCTCTTAACTATTTAACAATCAGGCTCCATACAAATAAAGTACTTAATGACATAAAAATGAGTTTAAATGAACTATAAAAAAATATATGTGACATACAGTTCTTAGTAATTTTGTTAAATCTAGGCTTCAGAGGTTTTTTTTTTTTTAATTAATGAATGAGGAAATCATTTGAGGTAGTACAGTACTACATCAAACATGAAAAAAAAAAACACAGAAATTATTGTTTTCTTTTCCGTAGTGCTCTCATTCAAAATTGGTATGTGAGATGCATGTATTATTCTCTGAACTATTAAATAGTTCGTGTGAAATAGTCTGCCCTGACCTAGGTTTAAAGATAAAGAGACCATTATAAAATTATAACTATCGTATTGGGTAACTTTTTGAAACAGCACTATACCTTTATTAAGTAATTTACTCAGCTAGTAGTAATGTATCTTTTTTAAACAAAAATCTGAATACACTGTGAACTTATGGCTTTATCATTTCAATGTATTTCATAGATCAAGGGCCATTTATTGAGCATATCAAAACTGTGAAACTGACCATTAAACAAGTTTGATAAACAAGAAGAGTTAAATTTTAAATCTTAAACCTATAAGCTGACATATCCAAGGATGTCTATCTACCCTTTGAAATAGTAAAATTCTCTAAAATAAATTTAAATTATAACATATTAACAACAAAAAGAACAAGTGGAAAAACTGATTTATATTAATGTAACAAAAACAATATGGATGTTTTTAGATTTTCAAATATATCAATACTTTAGGGTGAAACTTATGTATGTTAATCTGATCAAGTAATGTAAGTACATAGACTTTCTCATTTGAATTTCTCCATTACCATCTACTTGTTCTACTGCAATATATAAAACACACCCAGAACAGCCTGCAGTATGAACTAGGAGACATGAAAGCCCATGCTATACACTGTAACATTACACTGATCACTTCTCTAGAGGAATTTTTCTGACTTCTATAAAATATCCAAGAGCCCAAATTCCAATATTATAAACAGGGCAAGAGATCTATGTTCTAGAAACAATTCATAAGGGGGCACGTGGGTGGCTCAGTCAGTTAAGCCTCCCACTCTTGATTTTGACTACTCAAGTCATGATCTCCGGGTTGTGAGATCAAGTCCTGCACTGGGCTCTGGGCTCAGCATGGAGTCTGCTTGCAATTCTCTCCCCCTTCCCCCATTCGTTCCCCCTCCTCTCTCCCCTGCAAATTAAGTAAATATTTCTTAAAAGCATTTAGAAGCAATTGGTAAATTTCTAATGGTAGTTTTAGATAATAAAATGCAAGTTTTTAAATAATATTTTAAAAGTTGACACATTTAATTTCATTTTTCAAAGCATGTGCAAAATCTATCTTTAGATTATTTGCTGGGAGAAAAAAGAGTTGATATTTTTGACATCAGTCCTGAATTCCACACATAAGAATCCTGTACCTGTAAGTACCTGTAAGTACTTCAGTATTAGAAGAAGACAGAAAGATGTCTTATGGTTTCAATATTCTTTTCTCTTTTCTCCCCACTAACACCAGTCACAGAGATTCTATGCTAAGGGAGAGATGACCTCTATTGAAGAGGCAGAAGACATGGCCAAGCAAACCCTGAACAAGTTAGATAAATCCCTTGAGGATTATCATTCACTTAGGAAGCTTGCAGGAAAAAAAAAGAAATTAAATATATAAAAGTTACTGGAGATGAGATTTAAAAAAAAAATCTAGTGTCTGTAATAGTCATTTTGCTTTCAAAGAAATCATGTTTTTGGCAGTCAAATTTTAATGAAAGACATATTCAGCTTTAAAAACAAAAGTAAAATTTCCATTTTGCTATATTGTAAAGGAAACTAAGGTTGAATAAAAATCAGGGGAAGCCATATTTGATTAGTATGAAATAATATCTGTTAAATATCCTTTCATGAAAGATATAGATATATTCCACTTCTAATTCCTGTTTTGTTAATCATATTACAATTTCTACTTTGTCAAAATTTATCATTTTATACTTCTTGTTATGGTCAAAATTTCCCCAGTTTTATGTATGTAAATAATGCAATTCTTACGACCGGTGTCCTTCTTTACATTTTTAAATTCCTCTCCTGGTATGCTCGATTTCCTTTGTTTGTTGGTTGGTTTGTTTGTTTGGAGAGAGAGGGGGAGCCTGTGTTCACAGAATGGGGGAGGCAGGGCAGAGGGCAAGAAAGAATCTTAAGCAGATTCCATCTGGATTTCACGACCCTGAGATCATGACGAGTTGGAATCAAGAGCTGGATGTTGAACCAAGCCACCCTGGTGCCCCTTGTTTTGTTTTTCTAAGAAGGACTTGTGTTGCTATAGTTTCTGAATTCTTATATTTTAAAAATATCTGCTGTTTGAGCTCTGAAAAAACTACTTCATGGAAGAAGAAGTTCTTAGAACACTTTCTTTTAATAAGGATTTTATAGCCATGCTCTGTTGATGGAATACAGAAAGTACACAGCCAGCTTCATTTATTTTACTAGCAATGGTAGCTGATTATTTCCCTAAATGTCTGGTATTTTTCCTCTATCTTTAACATCCAATAACTTTACCCAGACATGGCTCAGTATAGAAAATGTTTAGTCAACTGACAAAATTTCAGATCAATTATTATCTGGAGAAAACTGCATATCACCAACTTAATTTTTTTTTTTTTAATGAGTAAAGCTATACACTGGGCAAAATGCTATATGGGGTTTCACCAGTAAGTTACATCAACTAGGTGCTTTGAGACTGGCATATTCTACTATTCTCAGCTATTTAGAAGATTGGATATGATCTTACAGTTCTATTAAGTTTCCCATAATATAGTAGCTCTCCTGACTGGACTAATAATCTATCTTTTAAAGAGTCCAATTGATATGGTTCAATCACAAGACGGAAACAAGGAAAATTTAGGCTTTTATTGCCATAAAGAAAAAAAAAAGAGTGGTGAATACCTTTAATTTGAATTTTTTTCTATTTTCCAAAGTTTTTGTACAACCAAAATACTTACTTAAAAGTCAGTGTTTATATGTTTATGGCATCATACCAAATATTTTGTAAGGTAATTTATACAAACTCAGCTGCTGTCCATGGTATATGCACATCTATAAAACATTAATGAAACACGTGAGTGGCCCAAACTCTTATTTCCTAATTTTGGTACTTTTCTGTGTGTTGCTGGTTTTTGCTTTCACTTTTCACTTTTCATTCTCTTTTTCTGTCTCACTGACTTTCTATAGAAAACATAAATATTGGTGTCTTTTATTCCTTTAAAAGAACCACCATCTTCGTCCCTATGCATAATACTCACGCCAAGCACGGCCTGCAAAATCACCACAGAATTTTAACTGCATTAAATTTTATTCAATGCAAGCATAAAGCCATAACGTAATGGTAGCAAATTCTATTTGATTCAAACAGTGTCACCTTCAAAAGTTATTACGTGAGGCTGGCAGACAATGAAAGAAGGCCTAATACAGGAAGCACAGGCAGGTTGTGTGTGATTTCATTCATATGTATGTAATTTTATATATATAAAAGGAACTCAGTGTCTTTTCTCCTACTTTTTGCTGTATAAGGTGATATATGCTCTGTAGCCCTGTACTATATAATGGAGAAAGAGGACACGGTTTCAGGAAGTTGTCCATACAGCTCTCTAGTTTATTTTGAGAAGTAAATATCTTAGAAATCGGCTTGCAGTTTTATCTCCCTCTGATTCTTACTTCCTACTCTTCACTCAGGAGGTCAGCGTATAGTCCAATCTCGTTTGCTATGATCTGAGAGTAGTGTTTCTGTTTCTTTCTTTCTTTTTTTTTTTTTAAGATTTTATTTATTTGACACAGTGAGACACAGAGAAAGAGGGAACACACGCAGAAGAAGTGGGAGAGGGAGAAGCAGGCTCCCCGCTGAGCAGAGAGCCCGATGCGGGGCTCCATCCCAGGACCCTGGGATCATGACCTGAGCTGAAGGCAGATGCTGAACAACTGAGCCACCCAGGCGCCCCGAGAGTAGTGTTTCTTAAATAGGAAAAGCGCACATAGCAAAAAGAAAAAGTATGCAGAGAAAAAAATATGAAGGAAAAAATTTTAAACTAAAAAATATTTTTACACAGTCTCTAGAATGCCTTCCAAAGAAATGTCCTTTCCCGAAGTTAGTTTGAAAATGAGAGGAAGAGGGGTGCCTGGGGGGCTCAGTCCGTTGAGCGTCTGCCTTCCGCTGGGGTCCGGGATCCAGCCCCATGTCTGGCTCTCTACAGAGTGGGGACTCTGCTTCTCCCTCTGACCCTCCCCCTTCTCATGCTCTCTCTCTCTCTCTCATTCTCTCTCATTCTCTCTTGAATAAATAAATAAAATCTGTTTTAAAAATGACATGATTATTTCTCTTAAACTGCAAATAACCAAACCACCACCGGACGGAGCTATCTTTTCTTGGAATAAAATTGTCAGGCTCTAGGCCACTTCTTGTGTGCAAGCTCTGTCCACTCTTTGTGCAGTTAGTTCTATAATCTACAATAAGACTCTTAGCAAGCACAATTTGGAAAAAAAAATGGAAATTGTAAAAAATGAAATGCAGTTCTTTATATAAGAGCCACAGGGAATAGAAAGGTTCGAGGGAAAGGGAAAAAGACACAGTTGCAGGAAAATATGATTGGTAACAAACAGTCTTGGGGTATTCAAAAAATAGATTTTCTATTTTGACAGTGACACCAAATTGTGAGAATTTTTTTAGTTCTCAAGGAAAATGTCATGAAGTCTCATTCAAGTACAGAATAAGGGATGAGAGGAGAGAGAACAGAAACTGAGTTCAGTTGAAAAAGGAACTTTTTGTACCTTTGTGTTTCATTTATCACCTTAGAATATCTACTATTCTTTGGTAATTTAAATTCTCATACCACATCACATTTTAATAATACGTCTTCTGGGTTTTCTGGATTAATGTGCTTGAAGAAAGCAGTAAGAATCTAACTGTGCTAACTAAATACATTTGGTGTATTTCTCTTGGCTTGAGTAAGAGACAAATAAACTCAGCTAAAAGGAGAGATAATTAAACACTTAGTCACCATTCGGTAACTCAACGTGTCCAATTAAATGGATTATCATTGAAGTAAAGCAGCTAATATCTCGTTTAACCAGCATTAAGGGAGCTCCTATTCCATAGGATGTTCTGGGATATCGTGTCCCTTGTGGGAAAACAACCATAAATTTTGGATACATCGCTGCCTTTTGAATTTTGCAGTTAAAAGACTAATGCATATTTTGTCCCTCCTCTTAGTTTTCCTGGAAGTTACTCACTTTATCTTCCTCATATTTTTGTAAAATTAGGGTGGAATGTTTTCTGCTATCCAGTTCCCTAGGTGTGATGTATTTCATATGGTTTAGCATGGGGTTTAGCTGGTGTCAGTTATTACTAAAAATATAAAATATCAACAATCATCAAATTCTAAAATTCACATTGGTTAAATAGTAATTTCCAGGAAAAAAAAATGACCAAAAGGGAAAACCATAAATGAACACTAGAATTAAATATTCTCCTTTTCATATATTTCAATTGTTATCTATCATTACTTAATTTAGATCAGATAATCCTTTAATCAGGTATAAAATGAAAAGTCGACCCAAATCTGATTGGAATCCAACATTTCTAAGCTCTATTCTTTCTGCCTGCACTTCACCTCTAAGTGTCTAAGTGGAAAAGTTTGCCACCTCAATCGTCCATTTTATTTGTTCTCCCTGATTAATCTGCTGATGGGGAGTTATCTAAAGTGAGGTATTTATCTGTGGTCTTATTGTTTCCATGTAGCTATAAGCACTTCAGACTTTTTTATCCTTCTGATGAAGGGTAGTTGCTTCTTTTCTTTTCTTTACTTGGTTCCTACTACCACGAAACACTAGAAGGACAAAGACCCTTACGGCGCGCATTTAATCTGGGCTGAGATTTATTCCCTTCCTGATCTTTTAGACACTCACGCCCCCTTCATTTGGGGCTCATTGCTCACAGCCTGCGCTAATTACTTTGTACAAAATCGCTGGTGATAGTAACTTAATGAACCCAGACATTCTTAAACATTTACAGGAGGTTTGTCTTTATCTTTTTACAAATATCTGAATAATTCAGAAGAATTTAAATAAAATTATAAAATGTTACCCTTGCCTAATTTGTCAAATTAAAAGTCTACTGATAGCATTTAAACTACTTGAAAATAATTTGTCTTTTCATATATTTTCATTATTTATAGGGAATAGGTAATGAGTAATACATTTATTTTTTTAATTGACTGCTTGAAATTCAGCTTTTCAGGTAACTCCCTCCTGTTCATCCGCTCCCCCCCACCTCACCCCCGGGCTGCTTCCCCAAGTGCTTTGAATCTCCTGTAGGCACCGACTCTTCAGACTCCACAGCTCTCATTCCCATAAGGCTCAGCCGGTACCATATGCCAGTGTGCATGTTGACTGACAGATGAGGTCAAAACGATGCTTTCTATTTGGGAATTCTACCTCTTCCCAGTAAATTGCACAGTATTCTGATAGTCCTCTGTACCATGAAGAATCCAAAACGTCTCAGATGACCTTTTCTGTTTTCAAGGGTGGGTCCTGCTTTCCCCTGAGTAGCAGATCACACTCCCACCCTCTGCACGGGGCTAACTCCCACTACCCCAAGGACAGTAGTCGTCACCTTCCAGAGAGCATGCCCACCATCCAGAATGAGGAAAAACTGTTGCCTGAAAACACAGTCTCTCAAGTATCAGATGAAGATTATATCCCATAATCTCCTTAAAGACACCTTCTAGGTTTGATTCATCTTTATGCCTCCCATAGTATCTAATGTAATCATGACATGTAGAAGACACTCAGTAAATACATGCTAAATATATAGACCGAATTACTGAAGAATCACAGTAAACGTTTTAGTCCTTAGAGGCAACAATGATGATAACCTTCCATGATTTAAACAAAACAAAAACCACATCATAAAAACAGTAAAAGAGCACAATTCAGTAAGGGAAAAAACATATTACTTTATTCGAAAAAGATGTGAAAGCAAAATATATTCATTGCATTATTTTTCTAGTTTGTTATTTTCAAAGCACGGACACACACATATGAAACCACGGTATTCATGCAAAAGGGGCTTTATGCAGTTCTTCTATTGAATGTGCGTCCTCCCTGTTCTGGAAAACAATGCGTGCACACGCAAGCACACACACACACACACACACACACACACACTCATGACCTAACGCCCATAGATCACAAATGCCATCGAGGTCACCACAGATTAAAGATGCAGCCAGAATCTCTGGCTCCTTTGCTGCCTTCTCATGAAGAAAAATCGTGTTTTTAAATTTTCTTAATCAAGTTACATTTATCATTTTCCTGCTCCCTTTCCTTTCTGCTCTCAATACAATACTGTCATCTTTAGAGTTGATGTCAATGAACTTGAATTTTTCTTAAGTCAGACTCCCAACTAAGTGAGATAAATGAAATCAATATTCTTCCCTTTACAGGTGAAATGAGTTCCATAACATATGTAGTCCTGCACCTTCCTCTCCTTTTGTCTCCTTTGTACTGCAATCCATCAATGTACTGCTCTTGGCACCTGAATGAACACATCTTAATATGAGATTTCAAGCAACAATTCTTCCTAAATATAATGAAATATTTCAGTCTTTGTTCTTAAAATCCCACACCTAGATCTATGTTCTTTGCTTCTCCACAAGAATTTATTTCTATTATTCTTACAGGATTCTTAGTATTCACAAGTGATTAGTCAGGTCCTTGAGTTCAAGAAATATCTGATTTCTTCACACAAAAGTCTAAATGCTATTCCATTCTCAGGGCTGACTGAAAAAAAAAATAGGACTTTCAGAAAAGGGATTTCATATTCAAGGCCACCATGCTTCATGGTTTTGCTCTGTATCATGAAGCACCTGTTTGCCATTATTCATAAGGCTTCTTCTATCAATTCAAAAATTCCCTCTGCAGTAGTCTTTCTTATAGGAAAAAAGTAACTTTATCAGATTGCTTGGTGATGCACTTTTGCATTATAAAATGCTACACGATTTTTTTTAAGCTTTCAATTCTGTGAATCATTATTATGGACCTATTCTAATTTTACATACTAAGTACATGCTGATTCAAACAGGTCATAAAAAGAATTCAGTAAGGAAAATGTTAATTCATACTGATTAAGGAGCAAGAATCATTTTTACTTCCACATACATTCTTTTTTTCATACTTTTGAATAATGATAAGAATTAGTTTATATTGTTAAGTGTTTGCCATAAGGAAAATATGGAAGACTTATCAGCTAGAAATGCACTATGCAATCAATGTATGTATTGGAACTAAGGATTGAAAAATATTCTGGATGTTAAATTAGTAAATTGGGGGAAACATTAAGAAGATCAAATTAGGGGTGGCTTAGTCACGTAAGGGTCTGCCTTCAGCTCGGGTCATGATCCCAGGGTCCTAGGACTCAGCCCCATGTCAGGCTCCCCGGTCAGTAAGGGCGTCTGCTTTCCCCTTTCTCTCTGCCCCTCCCTCACACTCATGTGCTCTGTCTTTCTCCAATAAATATAATTTTAAAAAAAGAATCAAATGAGATAAAGTGACAGAGACCACAGAGTCTGTAAGTTACAGTTACTATGTGGGTGGAGGAGGCCAGGAGCACAGGGGAGTTTCAGTCAAATGGAGAAAAGGTGCTGGCTGAGACAGAACTTAAGTGGCACCGTTCCTGGCTACGATTTATTCCCCCAACCCCATGCTCACTCCAGCTTTCTAATAATCATATTACATGTGAAAAGCAACAAGCAAAGGAAGCAAACAGTAATTAGCAAGTAGCTACTGGAATCCACGCTCTAACTGGCGTGGAGGGAAGTCTGGAGAGGGGCTGAGAAGGGTTTGGACCCTGGACAAAGATGCCACCTAAATGGGACAGATGCGTGAATCCCAGAGGATTTTATCAACCCTGATTAAATGTGAATTCGTGAGTGTCCCAGATCTCTGTTGTGTCTCCATGTTATCAGTGTAGAGAACTCTCTACCTACAAATGTTGCTTCACCTGTTGTCTATTACTGACTGGGGTGGACACAAAGGACCGCGCGGTGGCAGAGGCCGTTCTCTAGGTTTGATGGTTCTGGCGAACTGACCAGGGAGCCAAGGAATGTGATGGCCTACGGTGTGGATTATTTTCTGCAACACCCACACCACCCATAAAGTTAGCACCCGAGGGGATAAGGTAGCATGGCAGGACGACAATAATGAGATTACAAGGCCTTCCCTCCAAAACTTAAAGGGACGGACACTAACCAATGGCAATAAAACAAACAAAGTACAGCAAACTAAGGATCCTCAACACTGCCACTAAGAAAACAGCACAACCTTTTCTATCAGACCCCCTGGTAACTGCAATTTCAAAAAGAGAGAAGACTCAGGAATTAATTCTACACAAATACATATTAAAACCTGGTATAAATGGATTACTTTTGAAAAAGATATAAAACGGAACTCCGGCCAACTGCTTATAAACGTTAGCGTTTATAGATTTTGTTTGCTGGTTGCAACAGCAACAGGAAGTTGGCTTCTACCTGCCTTCTTCCTTTACCATCTCTCACAAGCATATTCATTTTCCAGAAAATAATTTAAATCCAGAGTCCTAGCTACAAGGGAGTCAGAAAAATAAAACTGGAGGCTTTCCAATCTCTTCATCTTGAGAAAAAAAAGAGGCAGCCAGTCCGTGTGGCTCTAGAGCCCAAGCTCTGCTGCCTCCGATGTTTTGGGGGCTGTTATGAGCATTTAAAGAAAACAACTGTTTTCTTTAAAAAGAAAACAATTCTTTAAAAAGAAAACAATTGTTTTCTTTCCTTCTCGCCTTTAACCACATATACATGGTGTCAATTATATAAATAAAACATGAGATACTCTATCAATAATATTAATTTTCAAATATCTGAAAACTAGGGAATACACACAAAAATACATGAAATATTTATTTATTTTCTCCAGTGTACTAATGATAGACAGAGGCATGCAGTAATCTATTTTTAGTTATGTGATATTACTTCCTGGTCATTTTTCTTTTCTTTCTTTCTTTTTGGAAAAAATAAGCTCAGAGATACCTTCCTTCTGAAGCTAGAGAGAGAAGCTTCTGGGACACAACATCTTGACCCTATCCTGCAGTAGATAACTGGAATTGTGTCAACAATTTTTTGCATCTTATAAGGTGGCAGGCGCAGAACCCGATCTCTGCAACAGTCACGTGGCCCAGTTGCACCGCGGGGCTCTCGAGAATGGTACATTCCCCTTTGAAAGTGCTGGGACAACTTCCCTGGTAGCATCCCCACTCCATGCCCTGGTATCACGTCACCAACTGCTGCCATGGGTAGCCTGGGCAGACCTGAGCACTCACAGAGCTCTGTGCCACACTCTCTCTCACTTCTTGCTCTACTGCACAACCTAAGTTCTAGTCTCCCTTCAGTGAAAAAAGTCACAATCTTTTACTCTGATTATTGGTATCTTTTTGTGATTCATCCGTTTTATTTGGGACAATGATGCAATCTGCAAATGAAGAAATGAAGTCTCCTTAGATGCTGAAAAGATCCTGAATGCAATTGGATTGAATTTTAATACAGTTTTCAGGGGATTCAAAACAATACTTTCAAACTAATGACATTATTATGAAGAAAATCCTACTTTTATTAAAGTAGTAAAGGCCAATGAATTAATTTTACGACCCATTTCGAGTCATTGAAATACTTTATAATATTTAACATTTTGTTCTTCCCAGTATAACTTCATCCTTTTTTCTTTTTCTTTCTTTCTTTTTTTTTTTTTTTTTTTTTTTTGCCTCTTTCTCAACTTCAGGCCAACTTTCTAATTTCTAAGAGATAAACTTGATTCCAATTTTTGCCCCTTTTTTCCTTCTATAACCCAGACAAAATAGGGGCCTATGTGGGTTGGAACTAGTTATGCATGATCTCACAGCAATTGTTAAATGAAGTCTATCTCTCTTTGGGGGACTTAATAATTCAACAGTTATTTCTCCAGATTACCAACCTGAGGGTACCAACAGATTGTGCGAAGAAAAAAAGCTGCATTAATTCTCTGAAATAAGCCTTCCAGCTTTCCCAGGATCAAAATGGAAAGAAAATAATCTGAATTTTCTCCCACTATCAACTTCATCCTGTTGCCGTATGACAGTAATGTTTCTGGTTGGCTGACTGCCCACGTCTCTCCCAAAGAATTCTTACAGCATTTTAGCGACTTGTTCACTATTCCTGCTGCTACCAAACAAATATAACTATAATCACTTAGGGTTACTCAACCCAAAGATCTCCTCCACCCTGAATAGGAAGCTGGGTGCCAAGTAATAGCCATAAACAGCAGCTTTAATCCTTAGGGGAGGTACAGAACAGAGGCACACAGTTTGCTTGGTTTGTTTCTCCAGATGCCAAGAGAACAGGTTGGAAAATGAGGATCTTCCTAGATGCTAGAAAATCACAATAAATACCCTCCCTGGAACATGAATAAAGAAAGCACTCAGTCTCTGTAGAGTCTTAATTCTTTTTCCAAAACAAGGTATAAATAAGGATTTTTAGCCTTTTAGGGAGAACAACTGCACTGTGTTATGGGTCACTTGTTGTGCATTGACGTGAGTATTTCCAGAAATTTATAAGGAATATAGAATGGTTTCCTCCAGCGCAATCAGGACACACACACACACACACACACACACACACACCACACACACACACCACACGCATACACACACACACATAACCAATCATATGTCAGTAATGCCCAAATCATAAACTGGGCCAATACTTTTTATAATCAGCTTTCACAACTCTGTAACTAAACTGTTAATAGTTGAGGTGGTTCCTTATGGACAACATAGATTCTCTCACAAATCCTTTCCATTTTAGGCTACCACCCATTTCTTACTTTTTTACTCGGAATGCTTTTCTCTAAAAGAGTACTGGCTGTCTCTTTTTCCTAAGCGTCCACTCACTGCTCAGCCCACACCAATCTGCTCTGTGCCTCCGATATTCCACCACTGACCTCTACAGCACTCCCTCCACCAGGCATATTTCAGTCTTCATCTTACTGGGCTGTTCATTAGCATGTGGTACCCCTCCTTCCTTCTTAATCATCGCCTAGTCTGCATACATGTCACTTCACTCTTGTCTTCTCTCCTTTCTGGCTATTTCGCCTTAGTCCCCATAATCACATCTTCATCTGCTACCGAACTCTAAATTCAAAATTACATTTGAGATGCTTCTCTCACTTTACACGATTTCCCAAGGAGACCTCATCTACAGCCCTTTCTTAGACTCTATTATCTTCTAAAATGCCATAACCAGCAAGAAATATCTCCTACTCTGAATGTCCTCCAAAATCCTGGCCCATATACTCAACTATACATCTTTGTTTGGATGTCTCAAAGTCTCAGCAGGTTTTTAGTAGAAGAACCGTGAAACCTTCCTCAGAGGTAGACAGTCTATCATGGTGTATGCCAATCACTTTCTACCTCTCTCACCCTGAGAAAGTGTCTAATAGTGAACCCCTTCAGAGAACCTTTTTTCTCCTCAAGGGTTCAGCCATCACCCTTTATTTTCTCCAAATCACAAGATGAACAGTCTTGGTTCACTCTCTTGATATTTTCTTTGAGTCTTATGTATATGGCCAGTGTAGATATGAGTTTAAAACCTGAATGCTCTTTTGATCTATATTACCCATGCCTCCTATCTATCATGCTCACTCTTTAGAATTACTCTGGTTTTCCCCTCCATCCTGCCCTTAAGAAAAAAGTGCCTAACCTCATTACAATTTTTTCACTAAAAAGTTTTACCAAAAAGTTTGAGCTCAAGCATAATGGTAGCATTAAAAGTTCTGTCAGATGTATTACAATTGCAAAGAATGCCATGATCTCAACAACTATCAGTAAAACTTTGTTTCTGACAGTATTCCTTCAATATATATTTGTATTTACTTCTCGGTTAATTATATCCATGCACTAACATATTGTATTATAGATTAAAAACACACAAATACATATTTTTAAATTAGTTAGATTAAATAACAGCATTTTAAAATAATTTTATGTGTTTTTAGAATTTCCTAACAATACGGTAAGAATTTTGCTCTCAGTAGGATATGTTATTGATCACTTTCACTGAAGCAAGGCTATTAAATCTGCTTAATTATTTTTTGAAAATTTTGTTGTAACATTTAATGACAGAACAATAGGAATGACTATTCCTAAGTTCATGTTATTTCAACATCTGATTTAACAACTTCCATAGATGAACAATATGTTCGGGGCGCCTGGGTGGCTCAGTGGGTTAAGCCTCTGCCTTCGGCTCAGGTCATGGTCTCAGGGTCCTGGGATTGATCCCCGCATCAGGCCATCTGCTCAGTGGGGAGCCTGCTTCCTCCTCTCTCTCTGCCTGCCTCTCTGCCTACTTGTGCTCTCTGTCAAATAAATAAATTTTTTTAAAAAATTAAAAAAAAATGTTCTTACAAATACACATAAACTCAAATGAAAGAAGCTCTTCATGTGCTGAACTTACTAAATCATGACGTTTTTAAATTCCATCCATAAATTATGCAATAGTTTTTTAATTGTTTGCTATATATCCCATATTAACCACAATAACAAAAAGCTCTAAAGTAAAACATTATGTCTCTTTGAGATAGGAAACGAAATAGAGACACCTATATCCAGTCCTTTTCAACATTATATTAGCAATTTAATTAGTATAATAATACAAGAACAGCAACAGCAGCAGCGAGATGTGATGAATGCAAAAGAAGAGACACAACTGGCCCTATTCACAAGTGATATGATTGATACGATTATGTATTCAGAAAATGTAATAGATTCTATCTTCAGTGTCTATCATCTTACCTTTTTTATTCCTTGCCTGTTATGGGGGGGAAGGGAGGAAAGAAAGCTACTGTATTATTTGGGGTTACTCAGATAAAGAAAACCAACAGAAACCCATGGCTCAAAAACATGGTGGGAAGGCAGAAAGTTAGAACACGTAGGGCAGGCCAGAAGGTTGGAAGCTCAGGCAAGAGTTGATGTTAGAGTTTTGAAGCAGAATTCCTTCCTTTCCTAGAAACTTCAGATTTTGTTCTTAAGGCCTTCAACTGGTTGGATAAAGCCTATCACCGCTAGCACTCTCCTGAAGTCAACTGACTGTAAATGTTAATTACATATACAAAATACCTGCATAGCAACCTCTAATCTAGTGTTTGGCCAAACAACTAGGCATCATAGTCTACCGAAGTTGACACAAACAATTAAAAATCACATTTACCAAACGCTTTTCTGCAAAGTCAGTATGACATTGATACCAAAATCTGACTACAATGTCACGATAAAAACAAGTCCCTTATTTTAAATATGTAGCAAAAATCTGGACTTTGGGCGAATGGGATCAAATAATCCATCAGAAGAACAACACATGGCCACAAGTGGAGTTAACTCCAAAACAAGAACAACCCCCAACTTACGATGGTTTGACTTACAGTTTTTCAACTTTATGATGGTGCAAAAGTGATACCCATTTAGTCGAAACTATACTTTGAATTTTGAATTGGATCTTTTACATGGCTAGCAGCATGTAGTAAGATACTCTCTCATGATGCTGGACAGCAGCCAGAAGCTGCAGCTCTCAGTCAGCCCCACAGTCTTGATGGTTAACAACAGATACACCATAACCCTTTTGTATTCATACAACCACTGTTTTCCACTTTTGGTAGAGTATTCAATAAATTATGAGATATCCACACTTTATTATAAAATAGGCTTTGTGTTAGACGATTTTATACAATTCTGACCAATCTAAAAGTTCTGAGCACATTTACAACACGCTAGGCTATGATATTCAGTAAGTTAGGTGTTAATAAATGCATTTTTGACTTCAAAATATTCTCCACTTAAAATGAATTAATCAGGAGGTAACCACATCATGAATCAAGGAAGATCTATATAGGGATGGTTTAACATTAGAATATGTCCTAATATAATTGATAACTGCTAACACCATTAATACTTAACACTGCTCTAAATTACCCAATGCAATTAGAAAATAGAAAGAAATAAGAGATCAAAAATTGAGAGGAAAAACAGACATTAGTGGCATATGATATATGTTTAGAATACCAAGAGAATCAAATCTTATAAAGTATTAGAATAAAAAAAAATAACTGTGGCTGATTACAAAAATCAATGTGATGAAATAAAAGATACCATGCACAGAAAAACAAAAGGGAGACACTTGGGAGTAAATTAAAAAATGAAAAAAGGCAGCGGGGGTGGGAGGTACCTGGATGGCTCAGTTAGTTAAGTGCTAATTCCTGATTTCAGCTCAGGTCTTGATCTCAGGGTCATGAGTTCAAGCCCTGCATGGAACCTACTTAAAAAAAAAAAAAATGTACCACCCCACAAAATACACATTAAGGGCATCTAGATGGCTCAGTTGATTAAGCATCTGACTCTTGATTTCGGCTCAAGTCATGCACTTAAGGTAATGAGATCAAGCCCGACATAAGGCTCCATGCTGAACATGAAGCCTGCTTGAGATCTCTTTCCCTCTGCCTCTCCAGCTCCACACTGCTAACATGTATGCAAGCACTCTCTAAAAACAAAGGATAAAATCCAGATCATAATTAAATTCTACTGAAGAATTGAGTGAATTAAATAAAAGTTGTTATATTTGTTTACATTTAAGATGTTTTTCTCTCCCTTCCACCCAAAATTATCCAAAATTGATCCTATATTCATAGGAAAGAATTAGAAATGGGAAAACCATGTTCTGATAAAGGGAGGTGTGTATGTGATAAACACACATGAACACAAGATGTCCCAAGAAAGGTTTGAGCTTCACAGTTTATATTAGCTTGCTTTTTTAAATTTTTATTTATTTATTTATTTATTTATTTATTTGACACAGAAAGGAAGAGAGCACAAGCGGGGGCGGGGGGGGGCAGAGGAAGAAGGAGAAGCAGGCTCCCCGCTGAGCAGGGAGCCCAATGTGAGGCTAGAACCCAGGACTCTGGGATCATGACCTAAGCCAAAGGCAGATGCTTAACCAACTGAACCACTCAGGTGCCCCTATAATTAGCTTTCTTTCTTTTTTTCTTTTTTAAATTTCTTTTCAGAACAGAATTCATTGTTTTTGCACCACACCCAGTGTTCCATGCAATACATGCCCTCCTTAATACCCACCACCTGGCTCCCCCAACCTCCCACCCCCCACCCCTTCAAAACTCTCGACTGTTTTTCAAAGTCCATAGTCTCTCATGGTTCACCTCTCCTTCCAATTTCCCTCCACTTCCTTCTCCTCTCCATCTCCCCATGTCCTCCATGTTATTTGTTATGCTCCACAAATAAGTGAAACCCTATGATAATTGACTCTCTCTGCTTGACTTATTTCACTCAGCATAATCTCTTCCAGTCCCATCCATGTTGCTACAAAAGTTGGGTATTCATCCTTTCTGATGGAGGCACAAAACTCCATAGTGTTTATGGACCATATCTTCCTTATCCATTCGTTCATTGAAGGGCATCTTGGTTCTTTCCACAGTTTGGCGACCGTGGCCATTGCTGCTATAAATATCGGGATACAGATGGCCCTTCTTTCCACTACATCTGCATCCTTGGGGTAATTACCTAGGAGTGCAATTGCAGGGTCATAGGGAAGCTCTATTTTTAATTTCTTGAGGAATCTCCACACTGTTCTCCAAAGAGGCTGCACCAACTTGCATTCCCACCAACAGTGTAAGAGGGTTCCCCTTTCTCCACATCCTCTCCAACACATGCTGTTTCCTGTCTTGTTAACTTTGGCCATTCTAACTGGTATAAGGTGGTATCTCAATGTGGTTTTAATTTGAATGTCCCTGATGGCTAGTGATGATGAACATTTTTTCATGTGTCTGATAGCCATTTGTATGTCTTCATTGGAGAAGTGTCTGTTCATATCTTCTGCCCATTTTTTGATATGATTATCTGGTTTGTGTGTGTTGAGTTTGAGAAGTTCCTTATAGATCCTGGATATCAACCTTTTGTCTGTACTGTCGTTTCCCAATATCTTCTCCCATTCCGTGGGTTGCCTTTTTGTTTTGTTGACTGTTTCCTTTGCTGTGCAGAAGCTTTTGATCTTGATGAAGTCCCAAAAGTTCATTTTTGCTTTTTTTCCCTTTGCCTTTGGAGAGATATCTTGAAAGAAGTTGCTGTGGCTTATATCAAAGAGGTTACTGCCCATGTTCTCCTCTAGGATTCTGATGGATTCCTGTCTCACTTTGAAGTCTTTTATCCATTTTGAGTTTATCTTTGTGTGCAGTGTAAGATAATGGTCGAGTTTCATTCTTCTACATATAGCTGTCCAGTTTTCCCAGCAACATTTACTGAAGAGACTGCCTTTTTTCCACTGTATATTTTTTCCCTGCTTTGTCAAAGATTACTTGACCATAGAGTTGAGGGTCTATATCTGGGCTCTCTACTCTGTTCCACTGGTCTATGTGTCTGTTTTTATGCCAGTACCATGCTGTCTTGGTGATCACAGCTTTGTAGTAAAGCTCAAAATCAGGTAACGTGATGCCACCAGTTTTATTTTTGTTTTTCAACATTTCCTTCGCAATTCGGGGTCTCTTCTGGGTCACAAATCAGGACTCAACCAATACCAAAAGACTGAGATTATTCCTTGCATAATCTCAGATCACAATGCTTTGAAACTGGAGCTCAATCACAAGGAAAAGTTTGGAAGAATCTCAAACACCTGGAAGCTAAAGACCACCTTGCTTAAGAATGCTTGGATCAACCAGGAGATCAAAGAAGAACTTACACAATTCATGGAAACCAATGAGAATGAAGACACTTCAGTCCAAAACCTATGGGATACACAAAGGTGGTCCTAAGGGGGAAATACATAGCCATTTAAGCCTCCCTCAAAAAAACTGAAAAATCCAGAATACACCAGCTATCTCTACACCTTAAAGAACTGGAGAATCAATAATAAATTAAACCAACTCCACACATAAGAAGGGAAATAATTAAGATTAGAGCAGAGATCAGTGAGGTAGAAACTAGAGATAGAGTAGAATGTATCAATGAAACTAGAAGCTGGTTTTTTGAAAGAATCAATAAGATTGATAAATCATTTGCCACACCAATCCAAAAGAAAAGAGAGAAAGCTCAAAAAAGGGAAAGGGAAGGGAAATATAAGAAGGGAAGTAATTAAGATTATAAGAAGGGAAATAAGATTAGAGCAGAGATCAGTGAGGTAGAAACTAGAGATAGAGTAGAATGTATCAATGAAACTAGAAGCTGGTTTTTTGAAAGAATCAATAAGATAGATAAATCATTGGCCACACCAATCCAAAACATAAGAAGGGAAATAATTAAGATTAGAGCAGAGATCAGCAGGTAGAAACTAGAGATAGAGTAGAATGTATCAATGAAACTAGAAGCTGGCTTTTTGAAAGAATCAATAAGATTGATAAATCATTGGCCACACCAATCCAAAAGAAAAGAGAGAAAGCTCAAATTAATAAAATTATGAATGAAAAGGAAGAGATCACAACTAACACCAAGGAAGTAGAAACAATCATCAGAAGATATCGTCAACAGTTATATGTCAATAAGTTAAGCAACCTAGATGAAATGGATGCATCCTGGAAAACTATAAACTCCCACAATTGAACCAGGAAGAAATTGACAACCTGATAGACCAATATCTAGTAACGAGATTGAAGCAGTAATCAACCCCCCCCCCCATAAAAAGCCCAGGACCTGACAGATTCCCTGGGGAATTCTACCAAACTTTCAAAGAAGAAATAACACCTGTTCTCCTGAAGCTGTTTCAAAAAATTGAAGCAGAAGGAAAACTTCCAGACTCTTTTTATGAAGCCAGCATTACCCTGATCCCCAAACCAGGCAAAGACCCTACCAAAAAGGAGAATATCAGACCAATATCACTGATGAATATGGATGTTAATATTCTCAACAAAATCCTAGCAAACAGGATCCAACAGCACATTAAAAAGATTATCCACCATGACCAGGTGGGATTCATCCCTCGGCTAAAAGGATGGTTCAACCTTCACAAATCAATCAATGTGATAGAACAAATTAATAAGAGAAGAGAGAAGAACCACATGGTCCTCTCAATTATTGCAGTAAAAGCATTTGACAAAAACCAGCATCCGTTCCTGATTAAGATGCTTCAAAGTATAGGGATAGAGGGAATATTCCTGAACTTCATAAAATCTATCTTTGAAAGACCCACAACAAATATCATCCTCAATGGGAAAAAGCTTGCAGCCTTCCTGTTGAGATCAGGAACACGACAAGGATATCCACTCTCACCACTGTTGTTCAACATAGTATTAGAAGTCCTAACAACAGCAATCAGACAACAAAAAGAAATAAAAGGTATTCAAATTAGCAAAATAGAAGTCAAACTCTCTCTCTTCACAGATGACGTGATACTTTATATGGAAAACCCAAAAGACTCCACCCCCAAACTACTAGAACTCATGCAACAATTCAGTAACGTGGCAGGATACAAAGTCAATGTACAGAAATCAATGGCTTTCTTATACACTAACAATAAAAATACAGAAAAAGAAATTAGAGAATCAATTCCATTTACTATAGCACCAAGAACCATAAGATACCTGGGAATAAACCTAACCAAAGAGGTAAAGGATCTGTACTCAAGGAACTACAGAACACTCATGAAAGAAAGATGGAAGACCATTCCATGCTCTTGGATCAGAAGAATAAACATTGTTAAAATGTCTATACTGCCTAGAGCAATCTATACTTTTAATGCCATTCTGATCAAAATTCCACTGGTATTTTTCAAAGAGCTGGAGCAAATAATCCTAAAATTTGTATAATTAGCTTTCTTAACAAGAATACTAAATATTGTCATAATTTGAATACAGGTTGTTTCCTTAACCTTTTAAATTGAAGTCTATTATCACAAATCATAACCCAAAAGCACTGGGCTGCTTTTTTGAACAGTATTTTAAGCCAAATGTTAGACTTTAAAATAACCCTGGCAATAGGGTGGCTTGTTATTATCAATATCAAAGAATATCAAAGAACACAGAGAAAAGATGGATGGCAACCAAAAAGTCCTAGATATAGCAAACATAACCACTATGAGAACAGTTAGGTGGTCATGAAAAAAATATCAAATAAAAAAACTTTGGACAAATGAAGGAGATTAGATTTCCGATCAATTATAGCTAGGAGAAAGCGAAATTTAATTTGGGAAAATTAGATAAGTGGCTTTTCTTCCTGACTGTAAGTATAATGACAGCTATTCTTTTTTTTTTTTTTTTAGATTTTATTTATTTATTTATTTATTCATTCATTCATTCATTCTGAGAGGCAGCATGCACATGCACAAACACCATCACTTGAGGGATGCTGGAGGAGGAGAGGCGCAGGGAGAAGAAGAAGAGCGGAGATCGTCCAAGAGTCTGTCACTTAACCAGCTCAGGTGCCCAGGTGCCCTGATAATCTATTCTTATTATACAGTAAGTACATATGAAAACTCCTAGAAGGAAATCTTTGAAAAATAACTAGTTAGCCTTAGGTGGTAAGATTATAGATAATATTACAGGTAGATTTTTTTTTCTTTGAGCTTTTCATTTCTTCCAAGCTTTCACCATAAATATGTTATCTCTCTGAGATTTAACCAATGTATCATTCAGTGCAGTTCTAAGCAGCAATTCTAAGATTCATGTTAAAACTCACTGTAAAATTGCTAGCACACAGAATTGAGATTTTCATTATAGCTGCCCTCCAACTTAGTATGTCAACAATGGTAAGATTTATTCAATTACAGCTAATGAGGCAAGGTCTGATGGTAAAGTTCACACATGTTTACTTCTTTATGAGAAGAGATTATTAAGCCACAGCATTCAATTTTAGCCTGAACAGATGGGACTGAGTTGTATGGGAGGTTTTTCTCTCTAAATACTCTACCTACATTACAAGGGACACCTTGTGTCATCTTCTTGAAATTTTTTTTCTTAACTGGCAAGAGAAATGGTATGGAAGCAGAATTCCATCAGTGTAATGATTACTACAAATAGACAACACAATTCTGGGAAGGAATGATTCATGGTTTTTCTTCAGTAGAGAACATTCTTCTGAGACATTTTTTCCTCCTTTTTTAGTATGAATCTACATAATCCCCCACATTAGCTTTCATAGTTATAACTAATCTCCTGATAGCAAAATATATAATGTACAATCAAACTTACCCAACAGTCACAGAATCTATTACTGTGGGTGTAGAAGGGATCTCAACTATTATCTTGCTAAATCTTAAATCAAAAAAACATTTGAGGGCGCCTGGGTGGCTCAGTGGGTTAAGCCGCTGCCTTCGGCTCAGGTCATGATCTCAGGATCCTGGGATCGAGTCCCGCATCGGGATCTCTGCTCAGCAGGGAGCCTGCTTCCTTATCTCTCTCTCTGCCTGCCTATCTGTCTACTGTGAACTCTCTCTGTCAAATAAATAAATAAAATCTTAAAAAAAGGAAAAAAAAACATTTGAGAGTATATTTAAAAGGCTTATTGAAGTTCTGTAAATTTCAAAAGGGTGTCCTACAACAAGATATATTATTAAATTTATCACTCCTTAGCAGTGTTTTGTGAATTATTCTTAATAAATATTCACAGTACATAAATTTGAGAATGGTAAAATGGATGCATATTTAAAAGTTCCAGAAAATCTGAAGGAATGTTAAAAGCATTCATCTCTGAAGCATTTATTATGATAAATTATGGGCCAAGACAAATTGGGAAACTTTCCTTTCATTTTCCAGTCAAATGACAATCCTAGATTTTTGAGGTTTTACTATCCACTTTATCTACAGCAAGTGACCTCATAAAAAAAAAAAAAAAAGTCAATTCACATATGATCCAGTTCTTCCTGAGAGTGTAGTAAGCAAGTTCTCAAAATGCAGGTCATTAACAAAACCTGATTCAAAAAAAAAAAGTCTGAGTGTGAAGAGAGGGTCAATAAGAAAACTCAGATGCTGATAATGAAGATTGACATGTGTCATTAGACACATGTGATTAGAGGAGAAACTTGCAATATTTCAGATGAGAGATGGCAAGAGCAGAAATTCAAAGTAGAAAAGAACCAGCATTTGAGGATTTTGTAGAGAAAAATAATAGCAAGATTTTAGAGGAGATAGGACTGAGAAAAAGATGCTTTCTTTATGGGCTGCTAAGATGGTAGTAGGCCCACTAAACAGTGAAGTTTGGAGAAGGAGGATAGAGAATATATATTTTATTTCATTGACAAAGAAAGACTGCCTATACAGCCAGGATGATAGATGAAAATTTGTCAAAGGTATATTACATATTAGAAGGTAGATCAAGTAAAAACCCCACTGTCAACAGTAATAGGAAGACTTAAAATTTCACACACACAAAACAGGAACTTTGTTTGGTTTAGTCAGATGTGATTAAGAATTATGGTTAACCAATTCATCCTAAATGATGTATTGACGCCTTTCAGTCACTTGGCTGGGAACTTGGCTCACAATGAAGAATAAGGTCATTCCTACCCACCAGATGGAGGTGTGGCGATTAGCAAGTGATGGACAATTACAGTGCTGCGGGGGGACTGCCGGGCGTGAGGAAGCACAGCAGCCAGCAGACACGGAGCAAGGAACCGGACTCGTGCTGGAGGTGTCAGGAAACTCAGAATCAGAAACCAGTAAGACGTAATGAAGACAAAGAAGAAAGGAGAAGTACTGCAGACGGAGGGAAAGGGCGGACCAAGAACAGAGGGTGAAGAGAACAGTGTGGTGAGCGGGACTGAAGCCTGGAGGAGGTGAAGATCTGACAGCAACAGAGAGAGGTGGGAAGAGAGAGTGAGAAAGAGCAGAGCCTGTAAATATGCCTAGAGAAGTCTGGGTTTTGTTCGTCCTGGTGAAGGATATCAGAGAGGAAAATGATGCCAGTATTAGGAGAAGCGACACAGAATAGGACATTCGGAGACACTGGAAGAAAGTCAAGAGAACCAGGGATTATGGAATCCAAGGGAAAAGAATTTTTTTTTTAGAAGGGGGAGTGATAAACATTAACAAATGCTAACATAAGGTAAATATGACACAAACGAAGATGTGTCTGCTGTATTTAACAACGGATACCATTAGCAGGTGTGGCTTCACTGAAGTGGGTGGGGCACAAGTGAAACTTCAAAAGTCCAGGTATGAATGGAAAGTGAAGCAGCGGAGAAAGGGAGAGAGTAGCACTGAAGGAAGGAGACACAGTGGAGACGTAGTCTGGCATGAGGTAAAGAAAGGGGTTTGTTGGCAAAAGGGACTTAAGCAAATCTCCAATGGGAATAGGCTAGTAGAGAGGAAAACGTGAAGACACTGCAGAAAAACAATATGATTACTGATGAGCCAGAGTCCTTTTAGTAAATGGAATTCACTCCTGTCTTAAATGGTAGTAAACATGATTATTTGAGTAGAGGTGGAATGGAAGGAGAAATACATGGAGATGAATTTCTATCATTTTAAGACGGGACGGCAGGAGGTGAACAGGAGAGCACTCTAAGCTAAGTCATATGCTTTTTTTTTTTAAGATTTTATTTATTTATTTGACACAGAGAGAGAGATCACAAATAGGCAGAGAGGCAGCAGAGAGAAGGGGAAGCCGGCTCCCCACTGAGCAGAGAGCCGGATGCGGGGCTCGATCCCAGGACCCAGAGATCATGACCTGAGCCGAAGGCAGAGGCTTAACCCACTGAGCCACCCAGGCACCCCCCCAAGTCATATTCTGGAAGGGGGATGGAATAGTATAACAAAATAGTAGGGATGGGTTTTGTTTGTTTGTTTGTTTTTAACTGCTGCAGAAAATGGATAAACAGAATGCCTAGCAAAATAGAAAATAACATTTTAAGTAGCCCAAAGTTAATGCAAACCTAATGCCAGAGATGACACATTTATCATGGTGGAAATTTGCATTACTATGTGACTTTTCCAACAGTCATTAGAAAGCCATAAGTAGAACCAGGAAACATAGATAACTGGTTGAGGAAGTATTTTATTTTGTCAGGAGAATGGGAGAAAAAGACAAGAAGACAAGGATTTGGGCGGTTTTGGCAAGAGAATCATTGAGGTAATGAACCACCGGATCTGTGCTGAAGAAGGAGGGGAAGAACTGTGCGGATTGCCAGGAGAGAGGAGGAGGCCTAACATCGCAAGAGGTTGAGCAACCTTTGTAGTGTTTGAATATACAATAGTAATACATTTATTGGTCACCTAGTATATTCTAGGGACTTTGCACTTAATGATTAATTGTCTAGTTCTTAAAATAATCCTGCTAGTGATGATTCTATACTGACCAAAAGAGGGAAAGTCAGTACCCTGGGCTTCTGCAACACATGATAATTTCTTACCATGTGCTGGGTATCACATGTATGCAGAGTTTTATGGCATGTGCTCCAAATAAGAACCTCCTATCTTTTTCTTCTGAATCCAAGGAATGGAAGAACAAGAAAGTGAGTCTTAATGTTTAAAAGGTAGGAAGGGGCGCCTGGGTGGCTCAGTGGGTTAAAGCCTCTGCCTTCAGCTCAGGTCGTGATCCCAGGGTCCTGGGATCGAGCCCCTTGTCAGGCTCTCTGCTCATTGGGGAGCCTGCTTCCTTCTCTCTCTCCGCCTGCCTCTCTGCCTGCTTGTGGTCTCTGTCTGTCAAATAAATAAATAAAATCTTAAAAGCAAATAAATAAAAGGTAGGAACATGTGTTCCTTTAAACTAGATACAATAAGGAGGTAAGGAATACGAAGCAACTGTGTAGCTGGGTTTAAGATTTCATTGGCATATCTTAACTAAACCTGATTAAATAAGCTACCAAGAATCACACTGTTAAAAAATCCAAAACTGAAATCCAACTCAAGTCTGACTGATTTAAACGTTTACATTCTTCTAATATGACACATTCTCCTTTGATGTGAGAGAGTTGAGAGCAGAGCTGCTTACATATGTAAAGAATATTTTAAGGTAAGAACTTAGAATTGACATAATTATGGGAAGGAAAATGCCCAGTGTGGATCTGGGGAGTATATAGCTTAAGTGGAGTGAAATGGAGTCAAGAGGGACTTGGGTGGCCCAGTCTGTTAAGCATCTGACTTCAGCTCAGGTCATGATCCTAAGGTCCTGGGATCAAGCCCCACATTGGGCTCTGTGCTCAGCAGGAAGCCTGCTTGTCCCTCTCCCTCTGCTCCTCCCCCCACTCATGTTCATTCTCCCTCTCTCAAATAAATAAAAATATTTTTAAAAAATTAAAAATAAAAAAGATAGTCAACAGATATGGCTACAGTACTATCATTCTCTGGAGAAGTCCAAACAATGGGATTGACCTCGTGCTGGAGAATGACAGCTACCATTCAGAGAGAAACACTGTAGAGGGGACACCAAAGTCTTCAGAGTGACAGAGAGCGGTCTGGAGGTCAAAGGTGTGAGGAAAGGGAGTGAGATGTATCCCTAACTGATGCCGATTCATCTTCAAAGAAATGTGGTTATTGCTGCAGTTATTGTGCACAAGAGGTTCAGAAAAAAGAGAAATCGGAGAAGCTGGGTATTGAGGGAGGTGAGGAAACTACCCCCACTCGCAGAACTGAGGTATCTGGGCTTACGGGATAATTACTGGATAATGACCGACACCAACTCAACGACATAAAAAAATGAAGACTTTTGGAGCTACGTAAGAGTCAGGTATGTAAGATTCAGAGTTAAGGAAGAATATAAAATTTTGGCCTCCAGAAAGAGGATTTCAAGAGGCAAAAGAAAAGGCTTTTAGAGGGAGGAAAGCTATGGAAGTTGGTTCAAGAGAAGAGTCATGAATAAAGCCAGGGTCAGTAAGTTAGAAATATCTGTACTGAAAGAGTAAAAATGCCCCTAATATTCCACTTAATGACCTTTAAGTTCCACTAAATTCCATTAAATGACCCATAATCTTAAACTAATATCACCATTCTTGGTGTATTAAATGAGATACATATATGATAAGTTTAGCCCTTTTTGTAAAAGGAATTTAACTCATATCACCAAATAAAGCCCCGTATGTCTCCCCAGAAATGTTTGAGCAGACTCTCTAGCTCCCTGGAGAGACCCACAGATCATCTACACATTATTCTAGAAGTCACACAGTGAATGTCAATTTAAATTAAGAACGACACATATTTATGTACTATTTTAAAAGCATAAAAAATACTGATGAAAAATAATTACCATTCTCAATCCATTTGAATTAACCCTCTATTTTTAACATGGAACAAAAATACAAAAAGCTTATTTTATGCTCTAATGAGCACAATTTTACATCCTGCTGTTTGGAGAGTGATCTTACTGCATCCCAATAAGTAGATTCGTCATACCCCTACTTCAAAAAGAGAGAAATAAATGCCCTTCTCCCACTCTTCAGAAATGAAGAAACAGGGGACCTGGGTGGCTCAGTTAGTTAAGCACTTGCCTTCAGCTCAGGTTATGATCCCTGGGTCCTGGGATCAACTCCCACAGCAAGGTTCCTGCTCTGCGGGGATTCTGCTTCTCCCTCTCCTTCTTCCCTCTGCTTGTTCCTTCTCTCTTTCTCCTTTGCTTTCCCTAACAAACAAAATCTATTTAAAAAGTGAAATGAAGAAAACAGAGACTTCTGCCACAATCAAGTCTCCAACCTGGTTTTAACAGACAGGTCCTAGGCCACTGCTGCAGACAAAATAGTTACCCCACTCTGTCCTTAGGTATAGGGCAGCCCAAAGTAAAGACTTCAGTGCTCAGGTAGATGTGGCTATCTAAGTTCTGTCCCAAAGAATATGAAAGGAAATGATACAAACAAGTTCCAATGTGTCCTGAAAGGAAGGAAAGATGACCCTTTTATCTCCTACTCCTAACTGGCTACTTAAACTTGGACATGGTAGAGAGTCATGCAAATAAGGGTAACATTCTCAGGTTTGCAGAGCAACAACCCAAAGGAGACTGGGTCCCTCATTTATGAAACATACTATATCTGGACCTTCTACTTAGAGACTTTTGTGTGAGTGAAACAAACCTTCATACTGAAGATGAAACTACATCCTAACAAAAATTGCTAACACACTCTAAATTCACTGTACCATGATATTGGTAACCTATGCACTTGGCATGAATGATGATTTTAGAAGGAGAGCTCCTTCTTTTCTCTGTAGTACTGGATGGAATGAAACATTTTTTTCTCCATCAGTAGGAAAGGAGTGATGTAAGTGTCCCTTACCTCTTTATAGTGTAATCCTAAAATAGAACAAATCCAAATAAATGACCCAGTCCCTAAATTTTGAGGAATATTACATAAACTTTACCTCCCCCAATAAACACCTTTCTTGTTGAAAACAAGTTCTTTCAAGCACCAAAAATTACCATCTAGTAAATCAGTCAGTGTGTCAGATACTATTAACACTCAGTAAATATCTACGAGGCCCACTGCTTCCCTGCAATTAGGTTAGAGCCATGAACTCAGTATGAAACAATGAGTTGTGGGTGAAGACCTCTAGCTCCTTTGTCCACTGTGGTGGTAGTTTTGGAAAGCACAAGTTATCAGTGGTCCACCTATAAAATGGAGGAAGCCAGTCATCGTAGAGGCTGTGGTGAGTCACCAAGATTCCCTCGTCAGTACTGATGAAAGTTCTCAGCTGAGTTGTTCTCTAGAAGTTTTCTTCAGCCCAACAGAGCTTCTTTGTCAAGTCTATGACCCCTTTCTAAGGGTAGCACCTGTGTAATAACTGATCAGTACAGAAGTATAACAACTGAGCTCCCTTCCCCAAGTAAGACAACACTGAAAGAAATAGCCCAGCACCAGATATTCTAGTAAGACTGACTGAGGTCTCTGGTAAGACTTCATTACAAAAATGAACTATTGGGTCTTCATCAAAATAAAGAGTTCCTGCACAGCAAAGGAAACAACAAAACTAAAAGGCAACCTATGGAATGGAAGGAGATATTTGCAAACAGCATATCTGATAAGGGGTTAGCATCTAAAATATAGTAAAAAATCTATAGGGGCACCAACTTGGTTGGTTAGGCATACAACTAGGTTTCCACTCATGTGGTCATAATCTCATGTATCTTGATCTCATGTGTCTTGAGATCAAGCCCTGCAATAGCCTCTGTACTCAGCAGGGAGTCGGCTTGAAGATTCTATCCCTTTGCCCTCCCCACCTCATGCTTTCCCTCTCTCTCTAAAATAAATAAATCTTTTTTAAAAAAAACTTCTGAAACTCAACACTCAAAAAAATGAATTATCTATTCAATAATGAGCAGAAGATATGAATAGACATTTTTCCAAAGAAGACCTACAGAGGGCCAACAGGCACATGAAAACATGCTCAACATCAATGAGCTTTCGAGCATCTTTTGATACAATGAGACATCAAAACTACAATTGGATATCCCCTCACACTTTCAGAATGTCTAAAATCAACAACATAAGAAAAACAAGTACTTCTAAGGATGCAGAGAAAGGGGAACCCTCTTACACTGCTTGAGGGAATGCAAACTAGTGCAAGCACCCTGGAAGGCAGTATGGAATTTCCTCAAAAAAGTTAAAATAGTGCTACCCTATGACCCAGCAATTATGCTACTGGTATTTACCCAAAGGATAAATCAATACGACTCAAAGGGGCACATACACTCCAAAGTTTATGATAGCATTATCAATAGTAGCCAAATTATGGAAAGAGCCCAAATGTCTATCACCTGATGAATGGATAAAGAAGATGTGTGTGTGTGTGTGTGTGTATACATATACACATAGACACACACACAAATATACACATATATACATATACACATATATGTACACATACATACACTCATATACATATACATGCAATGGAATATTACTCAGCCATTAAAAAGAATGAAATCTTGCCATTTGCAACAATGGGGATGGAGCTAGAGAGTGTTATGCTAAGTGAAATAAGTCAGTCACAGAAAGATAATTGTCATATGATCTCACTGATATGTGGAATTTAAGAAACAAATGATCAAAGGGGGGGGGGGAAGAAAAAGAGAGAGAGAGAGGCAAACCAAGAAACAGCCTCTTAACTATAGAAAATAAACTGATGGGTACCAGAGGGGAGGTGAGTGGGGACGGGTCAAATAGGTGATGGGGGTTAAGGAGAGCACTTGGGATGAGCAGCATGCACTGTATGAAAGTGCTGAGTCACTATATTGTATTCCTGAAACTAATATTACACTGTATGTTAACTAACTGGAATTTAAATAAAAACTTAAAAAAAAAAAAAAGACTGCATCCCAGTTCAACTCTTCCCTCTGCCCAATTCTACTTTCTTCCTTCAACCCCATGTGATGATTTCAACGGTTCTCTCCACCAAGCTCCATGGACACAAATCCTCTCGGTTTATTTTCTGGGTTAACCAGCCTAAGACAGACATTCTCAATGCATCACATTTTGTCTGAACATGAAACAAATCTTGACGGTGTTAAGTCTTGAGATTTTAGGGTTTATTTGCTCTTCTAGCAAAGCTGAATGGCGCTGTCATTCAGACTAGTTCTATTTCCAAGGTCAAAAGAGGGAGAATTTCCAAATCTCCACCCACTACCACTGAAAGTTTATGAAAATTATGGAGAGGACACAATGGACAGGAACAATGCATTTGTATTACAGCATGAATCTCTCCTCATGTCTGAAAATGGGTTAGACTATGAGTTAGTTAGGCAGCTAAAGAGCTCTGATGCTCCTTCCGCACCCCCCCCCCTTACTGGCCTAAAATAGATCCTATTTATCTATAAGAGAAACAAAATTTTCCTCAAAGGGAAATTTCCCAAGCCCTCTATTATATTTTTGCCTCTGGATGAAAAAAAAAAAAAAACCACTGTAGATTATATTTTGATCACAGATATTCTTCACTGCCCTTCGTGGGGGATTACAACAACTCTCCACACCAGTTAAGTCAAGCCTGGCCATATGACTTCTTTAGGACAATGAAACATGACTCAAAGTGATGGGTAACATTTCTGAGCAGAAGCTGTAAGAACCAATGTGCTATATTCCTTTTCCCCTCTACCATAAGAATGAGCAATGTGTCAGATAGTGGCTGATCTTTAATGGGACCAGAGTGTAGGCATTGTGAACGGGGTCAGAGCCTTCCCTCAATGATCATGCAACGCAAATAAAAAAATAAACATTTATGTCAAAAGTCCCTGAGGTTTTGCAGGAGTTTATTGCTACAGTAAAGCTTATCTGATGATTGGAGATCTAAGAGATAAAGGCTCAAACTTACATAAAAAATAAACCAACAAATAAATTAGGTAAATAAAATCCAAATATGCCACACCACACAGAAGAAAAAGATTTAATTCTTTACTTATGTCCCAGTGAAAATTCCAACCAGTCCCAACTGTATCCAAATTAACATTGCAGACTTCAAATATATCAGAGCCACTATGGTTAGTTAAGGTAATTAGATTTCTTTCTTTCTTGTCTTCTTTCCTTCCTTCCTTTTCTATTTTCTTTCTTTTTCTTTCTCTCTTTCAGAATTTTTTGATAAATTTCTTCATCAGGGTTTCCAATAATATTAATTTCAAACCAACATACAAATAAATGTGTTGGTAATATAAACACATTGTGAGTTGTCACAGGTGATACACACTTAAAATTTCCACCTGTGTTTCCAAGGCAATAAAAACACATTATGGCCATAATCATTAAATAATCATGTAGAAAAATGTGAATGATAATTCATCAAATCTTTTTTTTTTTAATTTTTATTTATTTGACAGAGCAATACAGGGACAGCACAAGTAAAGTAGCAGGCAGGGGGAGAGTGAGAAGTCGGCTCTCAGCTGAGCAGGGAGCCAGATGCTGGACTCAATCCCAGGATGCTAAGATCATGACTTGAGCCGAAGGCAGAGGCTTAACTGACTGAGCCACCCAGGTTCCTCTCTTTGGTTTTTTGTTTTGTTTTCTTTAAGACAGAAATTAGTTTCCCCTTAACCCTTGCAAGCTCTCTCTTCTCCCATAACTACACATACAAATATGTGCATACATATATATGTGTACATACATATAATATGTATGTACATTTCTATATGTACATATAGAAAAGTGTGAGTATTCAAAAACTTAAAAATTCAATTTTCTATATCAAATACATATATTTGTATGTTATATATAAGTATATCTACATAAGGTGTCATGTACTTGTCGATAGGAAGTTAGATAACTTTCTTGGGCCTGAAATGCCAAGTTCTCCCTGTGGATACTTTATATGAAGAAATTGAAATGGGGCTTGAATAGAGGGGAGAAGAATAGAGAGCAGGAGATAAAGAAAATACTAAAAGATACAGAGACATGTCAAAAAACAGATCCTCAATTAGGGAAACTGCAAAAGAGGTTGTCAAGTAGGTATACACATTTCCATAAGAACTTTTCCTTTGTTAAACCAAAATAATTGGGAGTGATTGGCATTAAACATCAATCAAGATTATAGTGGACATCAGTTATAATTGATAGCTGCCAGAAATCAACATAATTATCAGTACTATAAAAAGCGCTCTCTGTTATTTGCTTTCAGAATATCTTATGAGTTTTTCCTCAGTTGAAATTTATGCGTTTATACAAATATAGCAAAGGTGACTTTAAGTTATTTTTATAATATCTTTAGTCTTATTTTATGGTTCTTGCTTAAAACTCTATTTCATATTTCTTCAAAGATGGAAAAGCGATTATGAAAGGCAACCAGTGAACTTTAAGAAAATCTATGTTCTTGCTGTACAGGATAGTGTCGTTTTTTACAGAATAATAATGTGTGAACTTGGCATTATTCCTCTTCGCATCGCAAGTTTGTAATTGTTTCTCCTGAAAACAAGAGCACAACTCGTGTTTTGATGCTGATGCCATGAATATGTAGAGTGACTGAAATAAGCGCTTTTGTAAAAAATAAAGTTCCCGGCATCCATGTACTCAACCGGTATTAAAACAATGTGAGGGATGAATAAAGGTCTGCGTTGGTAAATACACGATGCGTGTTTGATTCCAGCCTTCCAACGTGCAGGGCTCTGAGCGAGCTCTAAATCCCAGGGGAGCTACAGGAGTTGCTCAGGCTAGGTGCTTAAACTTAAATGATGTATTTATGACCGTATAAATTGATTTTACGAGGAGCAACTCCAGTGGGGCTTACTCAAAGTAATCATATTTCATGTAAGACAATATAATGTGTTGGAAAGGAGTCTGGAACAAAAGCCGAGCCAGAGGAAGTGTCCCTGAATAATCAGAAAAGCAGAAGAATACAAAATAAAGGGGAGTAAGTATTAAAAATGAAGATAAAGGAAAGAAAAACCACTTTATGTCAAATAGGAGCTCAACAGGCATAGGGTTAATTCAGATGACTGAAAAATGAGGCATATGAGTACATCATATATTTTGACTTATGAAGCATTATCATGTAAACATTACATGTTTACCAGTTTTCAAAGAAAGACAATGATACATGCTTAGTACTTAAAGCTTACTTAAGTAAATGTTATGCTACTTTAGTAACAAAGTATCATCCTGAGTACAGATAATAGTCAACCCAGGACAGGAGTAGTCATAAACTTTCGTTTTGGTGAATCAAGTTGGTGTCACATACTAAAAATTAGTAATGGATAGAATTTAAGCAAACCAGCTTTTACTATTACTATGGAAACAGTGACTATGACTAATTTTTAAAATAGGTATGTTTAAGTGAATAAACTTGGAGGAAAAATAACCTAGGGGGAAAGCTTTGTGAAGGTTCAACATATCTGTGCTAATCTCATAATATAAACAACTCCAGAACAGGGGGGTTTGTCCCTCTAACTTACTGCTTAGAGCAGTACCTGCTAGCAGTAGGTGCCTGACAAATATTAATTGAATAAATGATTAATGGAGTATACTAACATCTTAGCATATTTCCAAATTGATCTCATCTTATACAAGAATACCCAAGAATACATTTCATCTAGTCCTGGTGTACTCGCATTGTGCATTTTGCAGCATGTGTTGTATTTATGCATGTTTACATAAGCTACAATACTTATTATCTCAAATTAGTTATTGTTTCACAGTCTGTAGCAGTATGAAATGGAAGATGATCTCTTTTATAAATTTCTGGATGTGTTCCAAGAAAATGCTTAGAAAATGACAGCAGACAAATTAACAAGCTCATAACGGGAGGTAATTCCGATCATCTTCATCACATTCCTCTTTATCACAACAGAATGAAAATGAAATACCTACAATCTTGAAAACAGACAGCTTTGGGAGATTGCCATCTTGAGTTAATTAGAAGAATCCACTTCTTGAACACCGCACATTGACAAGAAGCATTCACGCCTTGCTTTTGAACCCGAGGGCTGCGGGGAAATGTTATTGAGGAACGATTGGACCCCAATGAGAAAACCACTTCTCCATTCTTCATCTGAAAGCTTTAGGTATGGACTATGTTGTTTCATAAGATGAGTTCTTTTATATATAGTATCATTTTTTACATAATAAATTTGATGTTTTTAATCTCCATCTGGGGGATAAAGACACTGAGGCTCAGGGAGAAAGAAAATAAATTCCCTAGGACTACACTGCTAGTAAGTGGTAGATCTGGAATTCAAAACAGGTCTGCTGCCTCTAAAATCCAATGCACCTAACCTCACATTATTCAGCCGCCTGTTCAGGAATTCAATAAAATACATTGTTGCATTTCCATATTTTGATTGCATGTTCCAATCCACCATATCTAAGTGCTTCCTAGGAGTATGTCCACGAAGCAGTGGGAATCCCCACTCCTTCTGGAAGTAGAGCCTCCATCCCATTAGACTTCTCAATGGAAAGAATTACTCCCCTAACTGGCAAGCTTGTGAGTAACAGCCCTGGTCAGCCTCGGTCTCTCATTTGGACCACCCTGCCCTCCCCTGGTTGTCTTGTCTCTTCATCCCCGTGTGGGACAACCTGACGGACAAGTCAAGCTTCTGGGGACGAGGCTGTGTCTGTTACTTGGGCAGTATCAGGATGGGTAAGTTCAATTTACGAAGTATGTACTAGGAAGCTAAGTTTCACGAGCGATCTAGCTAGGTTTTCTAACTCTGCTTCTTTATTATGAAAACTACCTTGATTTCTGATGCCGCACAGTGATTAACAATACCAGCTCTGAAGCCATTCTGCCTAAGGACGAACTTACACATAGAAAAAGTTCACTTTACATTTCTCTGCTTCCATTTCCTCATCGGCAAAATGGACATAATACCCACAGCAGTTACTAATCGGCCGGTCAGACATGCTTCAGCTACTTCGGAGGAGCAGCTAAGCCCCAGGTGCCCTGTTTTGCGGCAGAAAGAATGTTTCCGCACTCCTTGCAGACTTCTGACTCCCTCCTTTTCATCTGCAGACACGCTGTAATGCTCTCCTCCACAAAGCCCAGCTCCGAATTCTGCGGGGAGAGACACAAGTTTGTCATGCAGACTCTTAGGCCTCCTGTTTTTCCTCCTTCCTCTTTTTGCTCTCTGACACGGTACTTTACTTTCCGTTTTCTTCTTCCTCCACCAGACCCTGCGATACCTTGAACTTCACATGCACAAGCTGCAAGGTGGGTCGATGGGCATGCCCTTTCCTGAAAGAGGGGGGAACGTCCTCCGGTCAAAGTTTTATGAGCAGCTGCACCCCCTGGCTAGAGCCTCCAAACAAGCTTACATTTGCACAATGAGCCCGTAGTCTCTACAAATTCCTGGAACAGTTTCCACAAGTTTCATTCTTCCTTCTATATGAGATTTAGGATTAAGGTTTAAGAGTAAGGTCTTTTGCCTTTGCTGTACAACGTCCCTTGATTAGTCCTTTCTGCAAACACCTGCAGGAACACAAGTGTGCCCATTAACTGTGCCTTACTGCCGGCCATAAGCACCACACTTATAAGCAGTTCTAATCCCACACTCTCAAAGGCGCCAGGTCTCTCCCTATTTTATCCTTTCATGAGCAAAAAGCACTATAACTTGTCTAATAACTCCAATGCCAGTTAACTGCTATGCAAGAATTGAAAACATCCAGAGGACCTCTTGGGATTTTTCAAAGTCCAACCACCATCTTTCCTAGAGAAATACAAACAAGTTATCTGACCACTATTGTGTATCATATTGGGCATTTTTCTAAGTGCTAAAAATACATTTAAAAAGACACATTTCGGGGCACCTGGGTCACTCAGTGGGTTAAAGCCTCTGCTTTGGGCTCAGGTCATGATCCCGGGGTCCTGGGATCGAGCCCCGCATCGGGTTCTCTGCTTGGCGGGGAGCCTGCTTCCTCCTCTCTCTCTCTCTGCCTGCCTCTCTGCCTACTTGTGATCTCTGTCTATCAAACAAATAAATATAATATTTTTTTAAAAAGACACATTTCCCGTGATCTCAAGACAGAGATGGCTAAATAAATTACTAACTCTAAAACATTCTAGTAAGGTTAGAAATAGTGGTTTGTGCCAAGTGCAGTGGGAATACAGAAGGGAAATACGAGTCAAGGCAGAAAATGAGAGTCTGTAATTTCAGCTGAGTCTGGATGGATAAACAAGAGTTTGCCTCGGAGACAAGGAGACAAGAGCATTTCAGACAAAATAAAAAGAGCCCTGCCCTCCCGAACCTTCCTTTCCCTTCCATTTCTCTGTTGGATTTCCCCTGCCTGAGCTCTCTTTGGGCTTCCCCATAGTTCCATCTCTGCCTTGCAGATTTAGCCTCTTTATTTCAACTAACGCTCATGTCTGCCATCACCTGGAACGAAAGTCGAACTATTAATACAACTGACTTCTCAACCAGTGCATCAGATTCAACTGATCTCAAGGTCACCTTGATTAAATGCTGCCTGCTGTTCTTATCGCCCTAATAGCTTCCCCCGTCCCAAATAAACTTTTCTTTTTTAAAAATTATGTTAACATATTCCTTTTTTCTCAAACTCAAACACATCAAACACAGGGATGTACCAAATCAAATGTCTTAGGTATCTAAACCATCTTCTTATTCTTTCAAGATCTTTGTTGTTTCCCTATACAGGGAAGTCAAAGTTATATTTGTGACCAAAAACGAGTTGCTGGCTTTGAAGTGTCACAGCTTCCCTAACCAACAAAGCAGAAATACAACTACCAGTGAACGTGACAGTCTCCATTATATAAAGCCAGACTGTGAGGGTTTACAATAGCTATTCAGCTAGAACAGGCTGACTCGGTAGCAATTTGTCTGCCAGGAGTAATAAAATGTACAGAATAATTAGCTTGAGCCTCTAATTAATCTGTGAATGATTTTTGTTTTTAAATTATTTAGTGTTAAACATATTTTATTAGATTTCAGAACCTAAAGCCCCAGGCATACATGTATAATTTTAAAAGTATCATTTTTCTCAAGTCTTAAAAAGGGCTTAATACTAAATAAATTAAATTGTGATATTTCCAGTAACTTTTAAAAGAAGATATTACATTGAAAAGTAGAAAGCATCTTAAGATTACAGAAGACCATCATCATTTGTAACTGGACAGTTAAATATAGGAGATCTAGATCATAGTTAAACAATACCCCAGATCATAGATAACAAGTCTATCAGTTTATCACATGCGTGTTTTCACGACATAAAGCTAGGAAGACAGTGCTTTAACAAATCTTTGCTTCCCTCGGGGACCCTGACAGTGTTATCAATAAATGTCTATCACATAGACAGGATTATTGATATCTATGAAATGGAGTCGATTACAAGTCAGGAATCCAATCAGTGTGCCACAGTCTCATGTTGCCACTTTTTCCTAACACTTCAGTAAGTGGATCTCCTATAAATGAGACAAAAAGCAAATTATCCAAAATTGAAAAACATTTCAGTTTGGGAGAGTTATTTACAAAATATATCACAAAATTCAAAGACAACATTTTGTGTTCCATCAACACAGATTAGAACTAGAGAGCTAATTTATATTTGTCAAAAATCGTTTGGACTTACAGATAAAAGAACACGTCCTAGGATCACACAACTCAGCATGAAGCAATTTCTCAGAAATGAAATCAAAGTACGATGGACTTTACGACACTGACAAATGTTCTTGTCATTTATGGTTTGATTTGTCCTTGAAAATATTTCTCTATTTTTTCATTGTGATCAAAGTTCAATATTATATCAGTAAATTAATATTCCATGATATAACAGACTGATTTTATTTTTGTTTTGTTACTGGTATCAGTCACAGATGTCAAGATAAATACAAGATAGATACACATGGACAGACATAAATGATTCATTAATGGTAACTAAGACAAATACGTAGTAGCAACAAAGACATGGTAACAAGTGAATTAGATCAAGTGTGGAAAAATATAGATAATTTTGATAATTTCATCTTACTTGTTGAAAAAATTTGACCATATCATTTATTTTTGAAAAACTACACACACACACACACACACACACACACACACACACACAAATATGCAGGATGTTTTTCAATGGTGACCTCATCAAATCCAAGAAAATGTGAAGCATTACTTCACTATTTTTAGTCCAGATCTGCCAAACATACCTTTTAAATCTTACTTTTTCTATTTCTTATTAAGGAAATGTAGTTTCTAATAAACAATTGATACAGGGAGAAGAACGTTCCCTGCACGGCGCTGCCACTGGTGGCTCCTGTGGATTAAAACACTACCTCTGCAGTGGGCTCTCCAAGGATTCTGGCTTGGCTAAGTCCTTAATGAAGAACTGCATAGCCAGTGGCTACTTCTCTGGTTAGGATCGGATGAAGTGTCAGAGAGAGGAAAATGACACTGAACGAAGTAGGGACCCAAAATGAGGACGTCGCTTTACAGTTCTGAAACCAGGTCTAGCAAGAACACAAAATCTGAACCTACAGCATCTACCTAGCTTCATTATACCCTGTTTCTCAAAGGATACATCTCGACTGGAAATCCTTTAAAAGATACACATCATACTTTAAAAAAGAAATAACAGCTTTCCTGTATTTTGAGTAAACCTTCCTACTGAACCAAGCACAAAATTTTAGAAAATTTTTATAGCCGGTTTTGAACAAGAAAGGTAACATCTGCTCAGCCAATCAGATCAACTGAATGAACCCTAGAAAACAACAAGCGGGCAAACATATGATGTCAAACTAAGGAAAAGAAGAAACGTTACACCTGTATACATGTCACACTCATTCTCCCAATCCAGAGCGAAGAGGCCAGGCCCACGTTACAGAACTATTTCCTCTCCCAAATGCCTGTGGCAAGCCCATTCTCAGGAGGAGTGAAACGACACATCCACAAAAACAGAGACATCCCTGGTACTTAGCCTTATGAAATACGAGCAATAAGCAGAGCTACACCAAAGGAAGCAGGGCTAATGACGCAGCAAGATCCAGAATTGAAAGCACAATTACTATCCTAGGAGAGAAAATAGAGAATCTTACAAATGTGAAGCAAGGGCATGGGCTTTTAATGAGAAATGACTTGAGGATATTAGACATGAATGATGCATGAGACAAAATCCAGACTCATTGGCTGCATGGACCAGCAGAAGGAAAGCAGACAGAAGAGCCACACCACACTGAAATCCCTCTTGCGTACCCCAGCAGCAACTGAAGTGCACTTTGTCTAAAACTGATTGTTATATTTCATCTCCCAGAAAGGAAGGTCTTTCCAGTTCCTATGTCATGATTGAGTCCAGTATCCATCTTAAGCCCACAAAATTTGCCACCTAGAAGTTATCTAAGCCATTCCATGGCTTGCATTATACTGAACACTCTGTAAGCAACTCTTTCCTTTTACTTCTTACAGCTTCTCTACTTTCCAGAAGCTTATAACACATACTCTCTGCCCATACTTCTGCAATTCACTGTAATTATATCTCATATGGAGGCAAATTAAACAAAACCTCACGTCTGGAGCATCTTTTAAAACCAAGAAACAGTTTTTAAAAAAAAATCAAAAATGACAAAAACATCAATAGTATCAATATGAAAACCAGTCAACCTCTCCAACTTGTATGGAATAAAAAAATTTTTAAGTAGTATATAAATCAGATTTTACACAAAGCAGTGTTTGTTATTAAAGAAGCTAATTCGTACATTTTGGCACATATTCATCCTACTGCTCATTGCTAATGCTGATATTGCAATCCAGAGTGATCTTAAAGAATAAACTGGGCTTTGACATTTAATTATTATTGCATATGCCAAATAATTCTCAATGCTCAAATTTTCTTCACCCAAGAAAATGTGATTTTTGATTATTTAATTTCCTTTGTGTCCTAAATGTTAGTGTCAGTTCAGAATGAATAAAAGAAAGCCCACAGTGAATAAATCCATCCACTTTCATTATTGAAATAGAACTGCAGCTGTTTTGCACCTGTTGCTAAAATCTTTTTAGACATTCTCAATTGAGACCCTAATAGTTCTGTAGATATGCAGTTCTGGATCCCTGTGTGAACAGAACTATGTAAATATTATGCACAGTTGTAAAGAAACTACTTTATGAGGTTTTTTATAAAAGTTTACACCAAAGTTCTTGTATTAAGATTAAACACTATACTATAGCGGTTCACTTGGTCGGTAACAGTGACATTAGGAATTGAGAGTTAGAAAATCAGCTGTTTATATCTCCTGCAATGATGTTTAAGGAAATGTTACATTTGATTTTTCATAAAAATCACTAACATTTACTGAATAATTGAGCACATAGTTATCAGGAATCTCATTTCACAGAAGATAAACTGAGTCTTTAGAAAAGGCAAGCCAGTTCCTTGGTGAAGGTCATGGATCTAGAAAGTGGCTGACCCTAAATCTCGTGTTTTTAATCATTACACAAATTTCCTCCATTTGGGGATAATAGCAGTTGATTACCATTAACCTATTTTATACAAGAGGCACATGTGTGAATGTTCCGCTAAAATGTAAGACATAAATTAATGCAAAACAATTACATATCTCAGAAGCAATACAATTCAGAAAAGCCCATTTTAAAATCACAATGGACAATGTCCTATTTTAGGAAAACAACATGTATTAATATAAATATGCTTTAGGATTACATCTATGTATTGCCTAGCATTTTTCAATCAAGTAATTTCTCGGCTAATATATTTATCATCTTCAAAGGAAATTTTTAAAGGCATACAACAAAAAAGCTTAATGGTACTAAATTCTACCTGGAATGAAATGAATAAATGAATAAATGAAAAAAGACAGTACTTCAGGAAGTTGTGTTTTCTAGTCTTTTTTTGAGTCCTGACAGAAATGTCAATTAGAACATCTTCGAGGAAAAAAAAACATCACTGCATAAGAGAAATACTTAAAATATCCTTATAATATCATTCTATGAATGATCTGTTACAGACATAAGCCTATAAATTCACCAGGTAGATCTCCTGAAAAATCCTTGAATTAAGAAGGGAAGACCCTTTAAGGAATGACATACTATTTTACAAATAATTTAGATGACATTTTTTATTTGCTTAACCCATAGAATTGCAAACACATTAATAAACTGTCACTTAGTAACAAGTAATTCATATAGAATGGCCTACTTCCTCTTCACCAGATGTTGTTAAAGCACTCTTCAAGCATTCCTAAATGATCCAATGCATTCGATCATTGTAATATAGATTTAAAATATAAAATGGCTATCAAAGATTAACTCAGAAACCTGATAACCTCAAGATTATTAATAAACAATAAAACACTGTCAGCTGTTATTTATTGAGGTCATTTGCTATTTATTTTAGGTTGATATTTGAGTCATTTAACATAAATGCAAACTCTAACTTTCTTGACATTTTGGTTTTACCACACTAAGTCATCCTTACCTATAGCACACATCACTGACCTAAATTCACCATCTATGAACAATATGGTATTTTGGGGGAAAAGCAGGTGTTTCAATGTAGAGAAACCTGTGTTATCATATATTAGTTAACCTTATCCAGTTCATGCTCCTACTTCCTCTATTATAATAAAATCATATGAAAACCACACAAACCTTTTCAGAGGATTTAAATTATAGATAAATAGATAGCTATAGTTCAAACTATGTATAGATATAGAGAGAGTCCTAATCATATACTAGAGATATATTAGATATGTTTAATTATATATAATACAATATAGTTAGAATATATGTACATGTATTTACCCTGCATATAACTGTTTCATTGTGGATACTCTATAATAACTAATAAATGAAAATAAATGAATGTATGTATATATAAATCTCTTGATAGAAAGTGCTTTCTTCCCTTTTGTACTCCCAATCATGAAATGGTATTTTACAAAGGAATACCTGACTGATTCAAAGTCATTGGGGGAAAAAAAGAACTATCCAAAGTCATGAAAGATCTAAAGACTACAGATCTTTATAAAATTTTATCAAAATTGGTATTTCTGAAAATGTTACCAAGTAGAGAGCACTACTTAAAAAATAAATTCACCTAAAATAAATGGTATCTACTTACACATAAACCGTAAATAATATCAACTACTACAGAGCGTTAACCATGTGCCAGGTCCTATTCTACATTCTTTACATGTTAAAAACAAACAAACAAACAAACAACAACAACAAAAAAACCTGTCATCTTTTAAAGTATCTACTTGTTCCTGAAGAGGAAATGAACGTTCCCAAGTGACCTGCCCAAGTCCACAATTACATACTAGTGACAGAATAGTCCAACTTCATTCAAGGTTCATGCTCCTTCCTCTCCACTACCCCTCTATTAAATGTGAAAAGCAAGTTTCTCTTAAATAGGTAAAGCATTTCATCTTGTAATGTTGATTACATTATGTTGTTTCATCAAAATTATTTCTTTATAAAACCTACCTTGTGCCACTTATAATTAGTCAGTTATAAGTTATGATGGTCAAAGAGATTCATCTCTGCTGATCATTTTAAACAAATTTAAAAATAAATTTTATCAACTGAATTTGAATTTTTCATATAAATGTAATCATTATCTATACTTCAAACTACACATTAGTTCTGAAACTTAATAAGGTATAATTGTGATAACTAAATCTTGCCTCTTTTTTCATTCTTATTTGAAAAGAAAAGTCAAAATAAGTAAAAACACAATATTCACCTTCTTTGGAAGATGTCTAAAAATAAAAATTTATTTTAACTCAACAAAATATTGAAAAAATAGATCTTCAGTTATACTTTTGATTTTTTTTTAATTTCTCAATAATCTTAATAGGAGGCTTCATATTTAAGTAGCTCATCTTTAATACTCTTTTGAAGCTCTCAAAAATAAATTTAGAAATTAGAAAGTAGCAAATGAGAATTGATCTACATGATAGCAGAAGTAAATTATATTCCTGAGTACATAGTTTATGAAAAGAGAAAAAAAGTTATTTTATTTATTTATTTTTTTTAAGATTTTATTTATTTATTTGAGAGAGAGACAGTGAGAGAGAGCATGAGCGAGGAGAAGGTCAGAGGGAGAAGCAGACTCCCCATGCAGCTGGGAGCCCGATGCGGGACTCGATCCCGGGACTCCGGGATCATGACCTGAGCCGAAGGCAGTCGTCCAACCAACTGAGCCACCCAGGCGTCCCAAGAAAAAAAGTTATTTTTAAAAGGCTGTATAATTTTATCTGATTTTAAGATTTTTTACTGAATCATGTCTACAATATGTCTATATTGTTTTGCCCCACTTAGAAGCAGGTGACAGAACTGAATGAGTTCAAGTTCCCTTTTCCAATGGTTAAGTCTGTTCATCTACAACTCAATGTAGATTATAATAAATGAGACGCAAGAATTACACAATCCAGCCTTTGCAACTGATTTTCTATTTCTCAGTTGAGAGTATCTGTACCCATTTGAGAGTATCTGTGATGTGAGTGGTAAAATTAAGAAATATCTTATATTCAGACAAAGTAGACAAAATTTGGAGGAAGAAAGCTATAAATACTAGACTATAAGAATAAAAATAAATCTCAAAGTTTCTAGCAACAAATGATTTTTGTGGACATGCTTGGTCTCCAAAGATAGCTAACGCTTTTAATTTTGATCAAACTAGTCAAAGTCTTTTTAAATAAATGTTTTCATTGAGTTCAGAAGAAATAAAAGTAATCATAACCGATTGACAAATGTTTAAGTAAAGAAAATTCACCCTCTAAAATGGCCCACCCTTCAGTAGTGTTTTTCAAATTTTTGAAGAAAGCAAAAACTTAACATCACATTACAAAATTAATTTGAATTGGCTGGCAAAATACTAAGATTAGTAGTATTAATTGCTTAGAAAATGCTGTGAAATGAAATTTTTTCCTATTTTTTTTTTTTTTAATTTGACAGAGAGATCACAAGTAGGCAGAGAGGCAGGCAGAGAGAGAGAGAGGAGGAAGCAGGCTCCCTGCTGAGCAGAGAGCCCGATGCGGGACGCGATCCCAGGACCCTGAGATCATGACTTGAGCCAAAGGCAGCGGCTTAACCCACTGAGCCACGAAATTTTTTCATATTTGTGAAAGTAAAACTACTACATTGTTTCTTTTGGAGTCAAACTTCCATCATGTAAAAACTCTTAACCCTTTCATTAAATTCAGAAAATAGAATGTATTTGATGCTGTGTTACACAGGGTTAATCCATTCTCCACAGTGAAGCGCACAAATTTCAGCAATAACATATTCTGTTCCACTGTCATCCGTATAAAATATTGTTTACACTCCAGGACGATCGCTTCGGGAAATTATTGAGAGCAGCTGCTCCTTCAGAATAAAAGTAAAAAAGTCCTTTCTGTCCAACCAGGGGCACTTCAGTCCCTTGCTTTATCTCTATGGCACAGAAGCAAGCAAGATTGGATTTTAGACTTTGTTTAAAAAAAAATCATAAAATGAAATAAAAATCTTTAGAAAGACACTCTTTGAAACTTCACTTGGGAACTTTTGTCAAGCTCTGACCCATCCCCCCTTACTCAGAATCCTTTGTTAAAAATGAAATGAAAAGCAGAACCTAAGCTATACACTACAATCGGCACCAACTTCAAATGCGGCTCGTTGCTACTGAACTGAACATTATAATTGCAATTATAACTCTACACTGGTTCATGCATAAATTATTCAAATTTGGGCAATAGATTATTCAAACATTATCTCCAAGAAACACTTCTGAAAGCTCACTAACAATTACGCTCCAACCCTTTACTGACAAACGCCATATGCAATTAAGAGCTTAATGTATTTTTTTAGACCCTGAAATGGTCAATAAAAATGGTTTTAACACAAATCTATTTTTAGCTACAATTCACTATTAAAAATTCCTTTCTTGTCAAATCTCAAAAACTTCACCACTCTCTCTGAAAAGGCTGAGAATTCATCTACACTGTTCAAATTGAGTGTATATACTTCAAAAGACTAACTTCTTTTATAAAAACATGGAAATCCAAATATTTTTTTAAAAAGAAGATTCTCGATTTCTTTCTGTTAAAATGTCAGTACAATGTCATTTCATATGACCTGACTTTCCCCACCAAGTTGTATTTTCACATAAAAAATTAAACCAATCATTAGAGTAAGTTTTATTTAAGTTTTAAAGTAAATCATTTGGACCTGGCTTTTGTGCAAGTCATAAAATTCACAAATCCTGGGGCATGCTGTTGTTCACCTTGTAGACTGCGTAAATTGCCTCTTTAAAGATTATATAATCCATGATTTACATGGACATGCCTGAGGTCCCTGATTACTTTCCCCAAATATTGCATCAAGTAGGTAGTAGAGAATGCTTTACTGAATTACTAAGTCATCGTGAGTATCCCAGTGACCCTGATCTGATGCATTTTCTCTTTTTAAACAGAAAGTCAATAAATGTTTACTGCTCAAACTCTGGACAAAAAAATTATTACTCATTTTACTGAATTGTGCAGAGGCGGGTCTTGCTTCTGCCAGTACTGGGTCTCCTACACAAATTGATTCTCATTGGTTCTGGATAGGTCATGTACCTATTCCTGAGCCAAGCACCAGGGCAGCTGAAGTGTAATTCTCAAACTGCCTAGGCCTGAGCCACAGGACCAGGAATAATTCACATAAGTGTTACAATCACACTATCGTCTCTTGTAATCTGTATGGTTAAAGTATAAAGACTTCCTTGCCTTGACTATACACAGATGACAAGATATCAAGAAGTACTCTTGTTACTCATTACCTGTGTTACTTCACCTTTAACTGAAATTTTCTCTCCCACATCTGAATAATGCATACTCTCTGTATGTGAGAAGTAGAGAAATTTGTTTTGTCTCATTTACTCTTAACTCACCGTTTCCTCCTACTGAATGGAAAAATCTACAAGCTGGCCCTAATAGTTCTCACTCTGCCAGCACAGCAGAGGGTCACAGGATATGCAACATATGAATTTCTGCCTATATGTTTTCATTTATACTCCACATCCTTCCATAAAAGATTTCAACATAGCTTATAGGAAAACATGCTATAGGACAAGACGAAACTGCATGATTTTGGAATCATAATTAAAGGAAAATAAAAGCAGTAAGACAGCAGGAAGAAGACTTGACAAAAAAGAATAATCATAAAAACTGCCAAATATCTGTATGCAATTAGCACAGAAACACTCTAAAACTGCTTTTAAGCTTCAGACCAAGAAGACCAAGGTGAACATGATCAGCTTTAAACAGACTTTTTATAAGGCTTTCTACACACACACACACACACACACACACACACAGAGTTTTATAGAGTTAAAACCACCATCAGTGTCTGATTCTTCTTCTTCCCCGAAAGAAACCAATGACCCAAAAGGTATAGTACTGGCCAGAAGGTAAGCTTGGAGAAAATGCCCTGAGGTGGTAGTCATATTTCTAAAGTAAGAAGTAGAGACCTGCAGCCTTATTTTTATTCTGTTTAGGAAGCTCTGTGGCAGGAAAAGAAGAGACGTGCAGGTTAAACATACACCATAAACTATTCAATGTACAAGTGTAGAATATATATGAAATTATTAGCAGAAATTTTGCTGCCAGCAAAGAGAAATTCGTATGTACAAGAGATGCAGTTTGTCATTTCAAGACGTTCTAAAAAGTAAAAGAACCCAGTGAAAATCCTGTCTTCATCTTTCTTTTGTTATTCAAAAAACTAAATTGCAATAGAAACCTTGCATATCAAAATTATATTTATCATTATTCAAACACATTAAGAGTAAAAGAACTAGAGGACTTTTTTTTTAATAAATACCATTAATTTTCTTCTTTCAACGTTGCTGGAGAATAAAGTGATTAGATTTTGGATTTGCATTAATGAATAATTTAGGAGTTATGAAGAAGACACTAATTGTTGATGGAGCAACCTTTGCTGTAGAACACTATGTAAATAAGCAGAGTGCCTCGGGGTATTTTTGTCAGCCTCAAGAAGAGCCATTTTATTTCACTCTAGGAACTTCTACAGTTCAATGTTGCATTAACTGAAAGAAATAGTTTCAAGCAACACAGTTGCTTATGCATACCAATGGCAAATCTCAGTAGAAATACTCTTTCTGATTTTTGGATGAGGAATAAAAGGGTAACAGACCACATGGAACACAGTCATAAATAAAAATGGGGGAAATTCATAAAGAATTTCATAAAATAGCCATAGCTACAACAGTATTACATACTCAGCGGATCTGCATCACACAGTCTGTAGTACATCAACTGGTGATGAACTCACGGCCCATAAAAGACACCAACAATCACTCTACCTATATCCCAACAAGGTGACACAATCAATTCATATTTAGTAAGTGCCACTGTATGTGAGGTGCTTTTCTTGACACAGAAGTCAGGGAAACCTCTAGATATTTATAAATCATAAAAGCTTACCAATATTATGTGTGCTATAAGAAGCAAACATCAGACTGGAGAGAGAAAAACACCGCTATGGATCTATTTCTGGGATTTAGGTTTTGTAATGCTGCATTCATTTTTTTTTTATTTTTTTAAAGATTTAATTTATTTGTGAGAGAAATAGCACGCAAGAGAGAGACTGCACAAGCAGGGGGTAGGGGCCGAGGCAGAGGGAGCAGCAGACTCCCCACTGAGCGGGGAGCCCCACAGAGGAACAGGAAGGTACTTCTCTGAACTGGGATCATGACCGGAGCCAAAGGCAGGCACTTAACTGACTCAGCCACCCGGGTGCCCACTGCATTCGTTTTTAAGAAAAACGGGTGAGTGCTCTATCAGAACAAAAACGGTCTATATAGTAACTGTATATAAAACCGCACTACAAAGCATAATAATTTCTGAGGCAGATTTACTTGCATAGAAGGTCTGAATCTGGAGTGAGATATGAGGGGAAATGGAGACTAGTAAAAGACCAATTAGTGGTTTTTTTTGTTTGTTTGTTTGTTTCCCCTGTTATTAGGCATAGACCTTATTTTATTTTATTTTATTTTTTATAAACATATATTTTTATCCCCAGGGGTACAGGTCTGTGAATCACCAGGTTTACACACTTCACAGCACTCACCAAAGCACATACCCTCCCCAATTAGTTTTGAAGACAAACTCATTCCTTGCATTATGTGGGCTAGAGCTTAAACAAAATAGAAAAATGAAATTTTGAAGGGTTTTGTCTACATCCAACTCTGGCCAGATCAATGTTTCTGCATTGAAAATAGACCATAAGAAATACAACAAAGCATTTGGATCATGAGATTATGGTTATTTGTATCTTATATATTTCTCCACTTTTCCAATTCTCCTGCCATAAATACTAATTCTAAAACCAGAAAAAACATCAAAATGTTATATCTTTAAATTAAATATAATGTTAAAACTAATAGAAATAAATCTGTATTTGCTTTCACACGTTCCAAAATACACTTAAATAATATTCCATATTTATGTAAATATGCCTACACTTGAATGCACACTTACATATATAAATCGCCCATATATTATAGCCTCAGCACAGAGTTATTGGTTTCCACGTCACTGTGCAAGTCAAGGCTCCATTAGCATGGGATCCTGCTGTGAAAACTACCGACTGTTAAGAATGAAGACATCAATTTTTCCATCTCTGGTCAACATTGTAGAATGCTTAAAATAATCATATATTTCCAAATGTAAGGCTGAACTATATATTCAAATGTTTTATACCCTGAAAGGTTGTGTATTTTCAATATGTGGCTATGGAGACAGGTTAATATGCCTGCCTTAGTCATTAAATGTTAACTAAAAATCTGTTAATTTTATATATATTAAAGAAATTTCTATTCATTTTTATACATTGAAAAAAAATCCAAGTAACTATAGGTTTTCAACTCAGCAGGATTTTCAAGGGAAAATATGCTGTGCACTAAAAAATAATGGACTAGGCATAGTGAGGTGCGAGTTTAGGGATGACATAAGGTAGTTTCCTCCACTTAGAATAAAACAGACCTATGCACCCAACTAAGTACAGGGATCCCATAACTTTCTACTATTTTTTAGCAAGTACGGTCGCCTAAAGTGGATGACAGAAAATATAGGTCCTCATTCACTTACTGAGTACTTATTACCAGTCACCAAAAAAAAAAAAAAAAAAAAAAAAAAAAAAAAATGCCAGAACTCATAATCAAATGATATATAGGGAAAAGATACTATTATCTTTTTTATCCAGATATTATTTATCTAGATATTATTTTTCTAGTACAGCCATACCTCTAGTATAGCCATCCCTCCTTTGATGAGATTCTTAGTCTATATTAACAGATACATATTTCACCTCACACTTCTCGACACACTTGCATCACACACACAGAGACACACACACAATTTGTTGCATTTGCATGCAAGACGAAGAAAATATAAGCACGGCAGAAGTGTCCAGAGTAGGAAATGCCCATCTGGTCCTTGATCATCATCTCACCTCACATGGTACCTTGTTCTCAGGCATTTCAGTTGCTACTACGTCATTTCTTTTTGCAATGCAGAACTCCTTGCCACAATTAATTCCCTGCTTCTCTGAGGTATATAGGAGTTTTATTCTCCTACTTCAAACCAAGCTGAAGTGCAGGAAACTGGAGGAAACTGTCTAAGATCCTTATCTTCACAGACACACCACATAGTTACTTATTCTTTGGAACCCTCCCTGCCAGAAGATCTCTTCCAAGGAAGTAGGTCACAGGTACCTGCTACTCGCATATTCCAGAAACCAGTTTAGGGAATGTTACCGCATGAAAGGCACTTGGCTCAAGAAAATGGAGACAGAGCCTCTTCCGCAATGTAATTCAATGAACTTCTTTTTACTTTCCCTCCAAATTTTTGCTCCTCCAGAGCCCAAGTAACATTTTAGTTTGTTGAGAAAAATCGCTTTTCAGTATTCTTTCTTCTTAAGCTGTGTGTGTATACGGTATATCCTAAATACCTTGTATTTCCAATCACTCATGGAGTCTCCTGCCAGAATATTTTTTTAATTTTATTTATTTGAGAGAGTGTGTGCGCACACAGGGAAGGGCGTGGGGAAGCAGACTCTCCACGGAGCAGGAAGCCTGATGTGGGGCTCAATGCTGGGACTCCGGGATCATGACCTGAGCCAAAGACAGACGCTTAAACAAAAGCCACCCAGACTCCCCCGTGCCAGATTCTTTTGCTTTGACCTAATACTCTGGGATAGTCAAAGCTGCTTATTGCCACTTAAAAGAAATTCGCCTTTCTTATTTTGCTATTCGGGCCTCCTGAGAAGTCTGAATCCATCCTGACTTTTCTCTCACTACCGCCTGCAAAAGGTCTATCACTGGGGAGACTAGTCTCCCCACAAGCCCCGTATGCACCTCCCCAGCTCCAGTCCTGTTGCCGCTGCTTACTGTGCCGTACACATGCTGTACTTCAGTCCCATCTGGAAAGTTCCAAGACTCCACTCCATAAAGGTTTCCCCAGTACTCTCCCGTTGGATCACTGGGTCCAAAACTGTTAACAATGTGTACCACCATCTTCTGTCATCTGTAGTACTTTCTACTGTTTTTATACTTTGTTGCACTTACTCATGTATTATTGGATTGGAATCTTCTCACAAATGGAGTTCATGGCAGGCAGGCAGTAGGCAGCTGGACAAAATTCAATGAGTAAATAACCTAGAAAGATGAATTCTATATGTACATGGAGTCTTAGAGAGAGCATGTGACTCAATTTCAGACATTTATTTATGATCCAAGTAAATATAAAATATACCAGTAAATAAATATTGAATTATCTGCCATGTGACCATTCTAAAGAATTTTATTATAGAAACTCACTATATTAATACAAAACTAATGTTAATTCTGCCTTTATCATCTGAATTTCAATGTTGTGATAATTCCTGATCCATATTCTTTTATTGGTACAATGCTCAAATCCCGTTTCTTTCTTTCTTTCTTTTTTTTTAAGATTTTATTTATTTGACAGGGAGAGAGAGATCACAAGTAGGCAGAGAGGCAGGCAGAGAGAGAGGAGGAAGCAGGCTCCCCACGGAGCAGAGACCCCAACGTGGGTCTCGATCCCAGGACCCTGGGATCATGACCGGAGCTGAAGGCAGAGGCTTTAACCCACTGAGCCACCCAGACGCACCTCAAATACCATTTCTTAAGAAGACATGCTTATCCCTCAGTCTTTTAGAAATAAAAATCTCAGCTTGCCTTGGCTGTTTCTTCATAAGTGCTTTCTACTCTAATGCATTATTTAAAGTAAAAATGTGTATGAGCCTGTTTCTATCAGATATTTGATGTTCATCTGTTTGCAGAAATAGAAAAACAAGAATACAATCAACACCTTTGTATATTTAAATAATTCACATTGCCAGAGGTCCTTCATGCTTACTAAAACAGGGGTGGCTTTGAATAATCTGTGAGAGATTATATTAAAGGATGGATCTCTAAATACAGTTTCCTTCCTCAGTTCTATTACACTTTCCTTTCTGATATTAGGTATCTAAGGCATTGGTGACAATGAAACTTCAGTGTTGCATTATTTTATTGGGAAGTCTTTATTTCCCATGGGGTAATATCCTTTCTGGAAGCACATTCAAGGTAATTTCTGAGGGCTGTTTTCATTCTTTACCTGGGGAGATCTCAACTAACAAATAAGCTCCAGGGACATTTTCTCTTTTACCGCAGCTGAATCTCCAGCACCTGGAAGAACTCCCTGGCATTCAATAAATATTTGTTAATAAGTAAAGGACTAAATCTCTCTATATATATACATATATTTTTGTTGTTGTTTGTTTGTTTTCCTTTTTGCGCCTTTTTTAAAGCACCTCTCCCCCACCTCATTATTTTTCCCGTAGCTGCCCCTCCCATCGAAATCTTCAGTAACCAATTGACAGCAACAGTTTTAAACTGTACTTAGTAATAGCAGGAGAACACTAGTTGATTGGCACAGGGCAGATATTTAGCGATGCCGTGTAAATGTCTGTAGGTGTTCCGTAACCTTGCTTCCCCTCCCCCCAAAATTGAAGCCTGATTTTCTCAAGGTTAGTAAGTTTGCCCAAGCAAAACAGAAATTAAGTCTTTAAAGCTATTTTTCTACAGGAACCTAGGAGGGAAGTAAACACCACCTCCTTCTCAGTTAATGTTTATACAACTTGTGACGGTAGAATGAACAGAAGGAAGGAGAAGAAGAAAAGAGGACAGAGGAAGGATGGAAGGAAGGGGGGGAGAAAGGAGGAAGGGGGTTAGGAAGGAAGGCACAAGAGAAAGAAAGCCTAACACACACTGCATCAAAATATACAATTTATTGGAAAAAACCAGCTAGTTTTTTTAGATCACATAAATTTAAAAAACTAATTAGCTTACAGATACAAATATTTTCACTTTGAGAAGAATTTCCCTGTCAACATAAACACTTGTTCCTAAGGACTGTCATCATGTACAGATGATAACATCTGAGTAAATCTCCAAGAAGATCTTGAGCTCTTAGAAGCTCTGACTTCTTTAATTATACTATGCATCACTAAGTTCCTTTTACATATGATTGAATTATTAATACTTAAAAAGCAAAGCCATTTCATATTTAACTCTTGTTGCAGGAGCTCACCATGTAGAAGGAATTCCTTCAGAAGAACAAGGAAACCACGCACCTCCAGCTGTGACAGAAATAGGATGGAGAAGAGTCCCCCGTCAGCTCACCTTCTCTTGGCTAGCATGTCACTTATTATGATAAATCATTAAGAGGCATGTTGTACAGTACGGCTTCTGCTTACTCTACTTGATCCTCAATTTTAGATACATGTTGATATGTTGAGATGTACTTCATGTTTCTATAGAAACCTTCACTTAAAGATAAACTTGTTTTTTAATGCTGAATCACAGAATTTACATTCTGTCTTGAAGTATTAAAATTGTTCATATTTTAAATCTTGGGAAATGGAGACATCAAACAGTCACATAAATGGTTTTATAATTGTACTATCTAACTATTATTCTGAAGGCCAGGCCCCTCGAGGTTTTGGTTTTTGGTTTGGATTTGGGTAGGGGTTAGGGTTGGGTTGGGTTTCGTTTTGTTTTAGATTTTAGTTATTTATTTGTCAGAGAGAGGGAGCACACAAGCACACAAGCAGGGGGAGCGGCAAGCAGCAGGAGAAGTAGGCTCTCCGCTGAGCAAGGAAGGAACCCAATGCAGGACTCGATCCAAGAACCCTAAGATCACAATCTGAGCCAAAGGCAGATGCTTTGCGGACTGAGTTACGCAGGCATCCCTTGTTCTTGTTTTCTGTGCTGCCACTTTTCATACTGTCCTTTATAAACAAGTATACAGACACATTATGCATTAAAAGCTACCATATATTCTCAGATAAAATCGCCGAGTTTTGTATCTACATGGAAAGAAAGCATTTTATTCGGATACAAAAAAAGAAAACAATATTTAGAGTAAAGATATATTTCAACTTGTTTTTCATTGACTATTAAGAAGATATTTAAAATACAGGATACAGTATATGTACATAACCCCATACACACATGTGGCTACCTGCTTTTCTATGAATTAAAGTTACAACCATAACCTTTCTGCACCTCATTTTGGTCATCCAAAACACATGCGGGAACTCTCTCCAGGTTAATTAATGGAGAACTAACTCACTGATTTTACTGACAGCGTAATATTCCACGATGAGACACCCACCATTTGTAAAGCCACCCCCTTTCACAGGCATTCTCTTCGCCCCAACCACTTTCCTTTCCTTTTTCTTTACTCAAGATACTTCCATATCTTTTATTAAATAATTTTGCTCTTATTTATCTGTATGTTGGATTCAATGAAATTTAAACTGTTAAACAAAAGTGTGTGTATCTTTATTTTAATAGATATAGCCAGAAGACGATGTTCTCCAACTGCAGTGCAACACTCACTGTTCCTGGTGTGTGCAAGAGTGACTTCTTTTACATATCACCATCAGTGGTGGGAAACGGAGTGCTTTTATTTCCTGACAAGCCTAGGAAAAGAATGGTATAGGTTGCGCTCTGTGTTTGGGTGTGTGTGCACATTTTTCTGGCTACCACATTTGAAGGTTTTTTTTTCTTACTTTTTCTTTGGCTATTTAGCCAAGATCTTTGCTATTTCCCTAGAGACTGAATATTTTCTAAAAGCTCTCTGGTAACATACACAACATGCTGCACAAGATATTAGTGAGTACAATGCAGAAAGAAATCAAAATGAAAGTATAGGACCAAGGGTTTATTCCAGGAATGCAAGAGGATGCAGTATCAAGAAGTCTATCAGGAAGTCCATTACTTCTGCATATTAACAGAAGAAAAATAAAAAACCATATTGATAGATGATTATAAGATATTCGATGAAATTCAACAATAATTTCCAGTAAAAGCACTAAATAAAATATTAACAAAAACAAACTATGTAGATATAATATAGACTACCTTACCACAACCCAACAGTACATATTATATTAAAGAAACACTAAAATCTTTCCAGTTAAAGACAGAGACGAATGTTTTCACTATTAATATTAAATAGTGCCTTGAAAGTTTTAACAAATGCAAAAGCAAATATCTAAGGAAATTAAATAACCAGCATAAGTAGTGAAAGAGACAAAATTATCCTGTTAAGAGGAGAGAAAATCCAAGATATGAAATTTTCAAAAACAAAACTAATGAAAGACTTCACTGAGTTAGAAAATATGACATAAATGCACAACACCCAAGAGTTTTCTTTATTTGAGCAATCAATACTGGTGAATAAAAATAAGGAATAAAATCTTTTTTTATTTAAAGATTTTATTCATTTATTTGACAGACAGAGATCGCAAGTAGGCAGAGAGGCCGGCAGAGAGAGAGGAGGAAGCAGGCTCCCCGCTGAGCAAAGAGCCCGATGTGGGACTCAATCCCAGGACCCTGAGATCATGACCTGAGCCGAAGGCAGCGGCCTAACCCACTGAGCCACCCAGGCGCCCCTAAAATCTTTTTTTTGATAATGACAAAACCCAAAAGATATTTAGAAATAAATATATCAATGAAGAACAATATTTGAAAACTATAAAGTGTTACTAAAATAGGTATAACAACATCTGAACAAATGGAAAGTCTTACCATGTTCCTGATGAGAAAGAGAAAAGCAGTCCTGGAGAAGCTGAGCTGATCATCACATGTTCTCGTCCTCCTGTTGAAGATACAGAATTTTATAGAATTACACCAGCAAACAAGGCTACCTATGACCGTGATGAATAAATACAAAAATAAGATTACTACCATCATGACCTAATCATGTCTGAACACAGACAAACATGAATATGTCCAAATAACAAAACTGACTAAACATCCTCCATTCTGGTTAATATGAGTGTCTGCTGCTTCTTTACCAATTAACTCTAGACTCCCTTCCTTCTTCCTTCCTTCTGGATAAGATCTATTATTACGCCCCAATTATAGAATTGCCCCTACTTCCTTAGAGCATCCAATGCAGAACAAAGCCTTATTTCCTTGAACCTTCTTCAAACCACTAACACAAGCCTAAATCCTATAATAGATTATTTTTAACAATCTGAGACACCCTGTCATTCCCCAGTATGTGTGTTCTTCTTTGCTGCCAAGAAGAATAAACCCAACTTACTCAGCTATAGGTTGTTGCTGGTGGTCTCTGACTGGAGGGCATTGACACAGATGGAAAGATTAAGAACGCAGACCTGTCGATCCTCCAAAAACTAGTATTTTAATGTTTAAAGCAATTACAATCAGAGTTCCCACTTTTTGTTTTACGGGTTGTGATTTGCTCAAAACAATCTTCAACTTCACTAGAAATATAAATGCCTCAGAATATATAAATATATAAATTATATACAGAACGTATAAATATATATATATGTGTAGAGAGAGACAGCGAACTGGAGAGAGATGGGTGTGTTTACCAAAAAAGCAACATGAAGGGTCCTTGCGGAGATGAAACTGCTCAGTGTCCTTACTGCACTTGTTTCATTGATTCTTCTTCTACCCACTTAAGCCCCCATGTTGCATCACCACTTCCTCATATCAGGGAGATCATATGATAGTTGTCTTTCTCTGCTTGACTTATTTCGCTAAGCATGATACGCTCTAGTTCCATCCATGTTGTCGCAAATGGCAAGATTTCCTTTCTTTTGATGGCTGCATAGTATCCCATTGTATATACACACCATCTCTTCTTTATCCATTCATCTGTTGATAGACATGTAAGTTCTTTCCATAGTTGGGCTATTACGGACGTTGCTGCTATAAACATTCAGGTGCACATGCCTCTTCAGATCACTACATTTGTATCTTTAGAGTAAATACCCAGTAGTGCGATTGCTGGGTCGTAGGGTAGCTCTATCGACAACTTTTTGAGGAACCTCCATGCTGTTTTCCAGAGTGGCTGCACCAGTTTGCATTCCCACCAACAGTGTAGGAGGGTTCCCCTTTCTCTGCATCCTCTCCAATATCTGTCATTTCCTGGCTTGTTAATTTTAGCCATTCTGATTGAGGTATCTCATTGTGGTTTTTACTTGTATTTCCTTGAGGCTAAGTGGTGTTGAGCATTTTTTTCATGTGTCTGTTGGTCATCTGGATGTCTTTGCAGAATGTGTGTTCATGTCCTCTGCCAATTTCTTGATTGGTTCCTTGGGTGTTGAGTTTGATAAGTTCTTTATATATTTTGGATACTAGCCCTATATCTGATATGTCATTTGCAAATATCTTCTCTGTCAGTTGTCTTTTGGTTTTGTTGACTGTTTCCTTTGCTGTGCAAAAGCTTTTGATCTTGATGAAATCCCAAAAGTTCATTTTTGCCCTTGCTTCCCTTGTCTTTGGCGATGTTTGTAGGAAGAAGCTGCTGTGGCTGAGGTCAAAGACGTTTCTGCCTGTGTTATCCTCAAGGATTTGGATGGATTTCTGTCACACATGGAGGTCTTTCATTCATTTTGAGTCTCTTTTTGTGTGTGTGGTATAAGGAAATGGGCCAGTTTCTTTTTTCTGCATGTAGCTGTCCAATTTTCCCAACACCATTTGTTGAAGAGACTGGTTTTTTTCCTACTAGACATTATTTCCTGCTTTGTCAAAGATTAGTTGACCATAGAGTTGAAGGTCTATTTCTGGGCTCTCTATTCTGTTCCATTGATCTATGTGTCTGTTTTTGTGCCAGTACCATACTATCTTGATGATGACAGCTTTGTAATAGAGCTGAAGTCTGAAATTGTGATGCCACCAACTTTGGCTTTCTTTTTCAACATAAAAGAATGGAAATTCTATTTAAAGTTGCATATTATATTTAAATTGTATTTTGCATATGAAATTATAATTCAGGTGTATTTAGTAGAAGTGTTATCAAGGTTTTTTAGTTCAACACTTGAAAATAATCTCTAGCATGAAAATGTATATTTACTGTTACTGTATAAAACAAGAGAGAGCCCTTCAAATCCAGGTAACACATAAACCTCCCAAGAAAGACTTCATCTATGTTTCATCTAGGTGTCTGTGTAAGGCTGAAGTGTCATTATTCCAATCTCAATTACAGATTTTCAGATAAATCTAGTACCTAATGCTCCTTTTTTAAAACTGCCTTACCTCCAGGAAGTATATTTCTTGTTCCTGCTCAGTTATAATTTATCTTGATTTCTTTAATTCTTTTTCAGCTGGTCTCCTTAATCCTCTTAATTATAGCTTCTTCAAAACTCACCCTTATGTACTCTACTTGCACTATTATCAGATCATTTCATTATCAATTATCTGTAAAATTAGTTCTTAAATTATTCTTGGTTTTTAATAACTTATTGTTCTCACCCATCAACCTTTCCAATTCTAAGGTAGTATTTTTAGATATGTTTCTCATTCTCTTTCCCAGAGCCATTAATCAAAGACCTCACTTTGATTACTTTTTCCCCCCACAAATACTGTGAAGCACCCTACCTCTCCTTAAGAGCCAGGGCTAAAACAGTGTTTCTCAAGTTAGTAAAAATCACTTACAGTGCATGTCAGAGATGCAAATTTCCACCTCCATAAATTCTAACCAGGAGGTCTGTAATGGGACCCCAAAATCTGTATTTTATTATTTTTCCAAAACCTATCTTTTTCTTCACTTCCCCCCCCCTACTTCATTGAGATATAATTGACCTGTAATTAGGAATCTGTACTTTAAACGAGTACCCTACATGATTCATGATTCTGATCTGGGACATGTAAGGACAATTCTTAAGAAACCCAGAAGGAAGTAGAGATGGTGCCCATATAAAAGTCCCTCTCAAGTTCACCTTGTGACAGACTTTAAAACATCACGATCAGAAATGTCTCGGTGTTTTGGCCAGTAGTTGGGAAAATCTGGAGCTGCTTCTGTTAAATCCCCTCATGGTAAATCATGGATAGGTTTTGTTCATTTTGTTTTTGGGTTTATTATTATTATTATTATTATTATGTTATGTTAGTCACCATACAGTACATCATTAGTTTTTGATGCAGTGTTCCATGATTCATTGTTTGCATACAACACCCAGTGCTCCGTGGATAGGGTTTTAACCTACCATCTGAAATAAGTAAAGACAGTATACTTAGCGATAAGGAGAAGTGGAGGTCAAATGAGCTCAAACAATTGCTTTCGTATCACTGAGCCTCAGTGTTTTCCTCTGTAATGTCAGGATAACATCTACCCCAGAGGGTAATTGTAAGTACTTTCTTCTGGGAAGTTTTCACACTTTTCTCAGATGGTTTTATTCTTAATAACTGTTTACATTTCTAAAAGAACATGGCCTGAGTGAAACATCTTGCATTGTGTTGGGACCCTGCAGGTGTTGAAATGATTATTAGATCAGAAACTCAACAACAACAAAATACTCTTTTCCTCATGTGTTTAATTTCCTTTGTTTGAGGTGATGAAGAGTCTCAGGAAGTAGAGAGGAAAATATTATGAGTATAGCGTTTTTTGAGAACAATGACCCCTCCCTCATGTCACCATATTATACTGACCCTTCCTCATGTCCTACCTAATAGAGTGCCCCAAAGTCCCAGAGAAAAACATTTTCCTCTTTTGGAAACATAATAGCATCACAAATTATAGGCATGGATGTTTGCTCTGCAATATAAACATTTCACATTTTCCATCAAGTTTGAAAAGAGAAACAAAAAAGAGCTATGAACAGTATCTCACAGAGCATCTTATCAGAAAATACTACCTTGTGCCCCCCTCCCTAAAAAATCACTGGTCATTTGTGCCTTTAAAAAAGAAAAGGAAAGGCAGGCCACCCTCCTAGTTTTAATTAGTGTCTCACCAAAAAGATTTTATAAATCACTTTCTAATTAGACAGCAGTGAATGTTTAGAAAGCATACACCTTGTAAATCCTAAAAAAAATATCCTCTCCAGCCCCAGGAAACTGTGTGGTTATTTTTTCAATAATTAGCAAGTGCCAGATACCATGTCCACTATTGTCAGGGAATTCCTGATGAATTCCTGATTCGATAACAGGAGGTCCTTGACCAAAATCTCTGCCTTCCTTGGGGTTGGAGATTTCCCACTGGCCTCTGTATGTTTACGCCAGAGTATTTCTACTAGTACCATGCTTCCTTGTATATTCTTTCTCCCCTCTTTCACTTTATCAAAACTGCCCTATTAACTCAGGAGCCTGAAAACATATTATGATTAATTTCTCCTGGCTTACATGATAAGATACTACATGGATCAAATATACTTACTGCACTCCTTGTAAATCTTTTTCATTTCAACAAGTACCTCTCTGAAAGGGAGAGATATTTCAGGAGAGGCAATGCCATCAGGGTCTTTAAGTCATGTTGCATAATGTACTCATTCTACAAAATGAGAATAAAATACCAAATAAGTGCTACACAGTCTTTCAGATTCTAGGCACCCAAAAGGAAATTTTAGCTAACATAATTGAGTGTTGTGCCATGCACAAAAAACAAACAAACAAACAAACAAACAACTTTACTCCTTTTACATAGATTAACTCACAATCACTGACTAGGGGAGTATTACCTCCATTTTACCATCAACTTCTTTTTCATAGAACTGGAACAAATAATCCTAAAATTTGTAAGGAACCAGAAAAGACCACAAATAGTCAAAGGAATGTTGAAAAAGAAAGCCAAAGTTGGTGGCATCACAATTCTGGACTTCAAGCTCTATTACAAAGCTGTCATCATCTAGACAGTATGGCACTGGCACAAAAACAGACACATAAACCAGTGGAACAAAATAGAGAGTGCAGAAATGGACCCTCAAGTCTACAGTCAACTAATCTTCAACAAAGCAGGAAAGAATGTCCAGTGGAAAAAAAGACGGTCTTTTCAACAAATGGTGTTGGGAAAATTGGACAGCCATATGCAGAAGAATGAAACTGGACCATTTCCTTACACCAAACACAAAAATAGACTCAAAATGGATGACAGACCTAATGTGAAACAGGAATCCATCTAAATCCCAGAGGAGAATACAGGCAACAACTTCTGTAGCCTCAGAGGCAGCACATCTCCAAAGATAAGGGAATCAAAAGGTGTGCTGTGGTGACTGCTGGGTATTGTGTAAGACTAATGAATCACAGACCTGTACCCCCGAAGCAAATAATACATTACATTAAAAAAAAATGAAATAAAATAAAATAAAAATAAAGACTGATGAATCATAGACCTGTACCCCTGAAACCAATAATTTTTAAAATAATAATTTAAATAAATAAATAAACAATAAATGGAAATTCAATGAAAAAAATTATTTAAGAAACAGAGGTACCAAGTAGGAATTAAAGCCATGACTGAAACCCAGGCAGCCCAGCATCAGAGCTCAAGTGCTTAAGTATTATAAGCTTTACCACTATGAGAATTCTTCCATGAAACAGAGTCCTCAGTCTTAAGGGACAATAGCTGTGGAAAAAAGTAATAATAAAAACATATGAGCTACATAGCAAACACTCTATCCTGAAGGATGTATGCTTTCAACTGCTGGAATTCCTTTCTTTCTTTTTTTTTTTTAAACTGTGGAATTCCTTAGCCATCAATCCTCGTTATAATTGCTCTATGTAAAAGGAATCACCTTGCCCAAGGTCAGCCCCCTTTCCAGAGCAGCTCAGTCCCCAGGGCTGATCAACATGGAAGACCATTCTGAGAACCATTCAAGTTTCCCATCTTTTTACATGGGGCTCACTGGAGTCTTCTTTGAAACTGTACCCCAGCCAAGCTCTCTGCTCAATCTTGTTTCCTTCCCTTTCTTTCCACAGCTATTAATCCTCACAGTGTCCCCTAATGAATATCTTATATCCGCATCTCCATTTCAGAAAGTAAAGTCTAGTCTCTATCCTGCCTGCTCATCTCTATCTCAGAGTTTGCTTCCCACGTATCCTGGCCTAAGACATGCTATAGTAGAAGCAACATTCGAGAGGATAAGAAGTGGGAAATGAATTCATTAACTTCCAGGGCAAGTTCTATTAGTCGTGGGTAGAGCTGAGGGAAGTGAATCAATTCTAGTTCTTATCAAAAAGAAAACCCAATATGGCTGGTTCCCATAAAAAAAAAATAATAATAATAAATAAATAAAACAACAACAAAAAAAAACCCTTATTAAATGACATTAGCTAGCTCATGGACTCTCTGGGAGAACTGGTGAACGGTTCTGAAATTATCCCTACATCTGTGCATACCATACTCATGTACAACATCTCTGCCTGAGACATCCGTGCCTCAGTCAGCATCACTACATCTGGGACTGGAGTTCAGATTGTCGGTCACTGCCGTTCAGAGAACTATGATACCTTCATCATTATGCTTGCCACCTCCCCATGCAAGGCCATATCCTAATGTTGCCAATCTCTGATTCCACATCCAATTTATAAAACACGGTCAGCTGCCGATATCCTCACAGCTATGGTATCCGAGGACGGGCATTTTCAGAGCATAGATCTCGGGTAAGAAAGTCACAAGAGATAAGGATAATGTTCAAAGATGGAGGCTATATGCATCAATCCACTAGGATTACCTGGATTTTCCTCTTTATACAGCAAGGGTTCTATACAGTCGTTCTGGGCTATGTAGTGTTCCACAGCAACTGGAGTAGGAAATTAATAGACAACCTCCCTTTCTTTTTTTTTTTTTTTTTTTTTTTTTTTTTATAAACATATATTTTTATCCCCAGGGGTACAGGTCTGTGAATCACCAGGTTTACACACTTCACAGCACTCACCAAATCACATACCCTCCCCAATGTCCATAATCCCACCCCCTTCTCCCAAACCCCCTCCCCCCGGCAACCCTCAGTTTGTTTTGTGAGATTAAGAGTCACTTATGGTTTGTCTCCCTCCCAATCCCATCTTGTTTCATTTATTCTTCTTCTACCCACTTAAGCCTCCATGTTGTATCACCACTTCCTCATATCAGGGAGATCATATGATAGTTGTCTTTCTCTGCTTGACTTATTTCGCTAAGCATGATACGCTCTAGTTCCATCCATGTTGTTGCAAATGGCAAGATTTCATTTCTTTTGATGGCTGCATAGTATTCCATTGTGTATATATACCACATCTTCTTGATCCATTCATCTGTTGATGGACATCTAGGTTCTTTCCATAGTTTGGCTATTGTGGACATTGCTGCTATAAACATTCGGGTGCATGTGCCCCTTTGGATCACTACATTTGTATCTTTAGGGTAAATACCCAATAGTGCAATTGCTGGGTCATAGGGCAGTTCTATTTTCAACACTTTGAGGAACCTCCATGCTGTTTTCCAGAGTGGCCGCACCAGCTTGCATTCCCACCAACAGTGTAGGAGGGTTCCCCTTTCTCCGCATCCTCGCCAGCATCTGTCATTTCCTGACTTGTTGATTTTAGCCATTCTGACTGGTGTGAGGTGATATCTCATTGTGGTTTTGATTTGTATTTCTCTGATGCCGAGTGATATGGAGCACTTTTTCATGTGTCTGTTCGCCATCTGGATGTCTTCTTTGCAGAAATGTCTGTTCATGTCCTCTGTCCATTTCTTGATTGGATTATTTGTTCTTTGGGTGTTGAGTTTGCTAAGTTCTTTATAGATTCTGGACACTAGTCCTTTATCTGATATGTCATTTGCAAATATCTTCTCCCATTCTGTCAGTTGTCTTTTGATTTTGTTAACTGTTTCCTTTGCTGTGCAAAAGCTTTTGATCTTGATGAAATCCCAATAGTTCATTTTTTCCCTTGCTTCCCTTGCCTTTTGCGTTGTTCCTAGGAAGATGTTGCTGCGGCAGAGGTCGAAGAGGTTGCTGCCCGTGTTTTCCTCAAGGATTTTGATGGATTCCTTTCGTACATTGAGGTCCTTCATCCATTTTGAGTCTATTTTTGTGTGTGGTGTAAGGGAATGGTCCAATTTCATTTTTCTGCATGTGGCTGTCCAATTTTCCCAGCACCATTTATTGAAAAGGCTATCTTTTTTCCATTGGACATTCTTTCCTGCTTTGTCGAAGATTAGTTGACCATAGATTTGAGGGTCTATTTCTGGGCTCTCTATTCTGTTCCATTGATCTATGTGTCTGTTTTTGTGCCAGTACCATGCTGTCTTGATGATGACAGCTTTGTAATAGAGCCTGAAGTCCGGAATTGTGATGCCACCAATGTTGGCTTTCTTTTTCAATATCCCTTTGGCTATTCGAGGTCTTTTCTGGTTCCATATAAATTTTAGCATTATTTGTTCCATTTCTTTGAAAAAGATGGATGGTACTTTGATAGGAATTGCATTAAATGTGTAGATTGCTTTAGGTAGCATAGACATTTTCACAATATTTATTCTTCCAATCCAGGAGCATGGAACATTTTTCCATTTCTTTGTGTCTTCCTCAATTTCTTTCATGAGTACTTTATAGTTTTCTGAGTATAGATTCTGTGTCTCTTTGGTTAGGTTTATTCCTAGGTATCTTATGGTTTTGGATGCAATTGTAAATGGGATTGACTCCTTAATATCTCTTTCTTCTGTCTTGCTGTTGGTGTAGAGAAATGCAACTGATTTCTGTGCATTGATTTTATATCCTGACACTTTACTGAATTCCTGTATAAGTTCTAGCAGTTTTGGAGTGGAGTCTTTTGGGTTTTCCACATATAGTATCATATCATCTGCGAAGAGTGATAATTTGACTTCTTCTTTGCCGATTTGGATGCCTTTAATTTCCTTTTGTTGTCTGATTGCTGAGGCTAGGACCTCTAGTACGATGTTGAATAGCAGTGGTGATAATGGACATCCCTGCCGTGTTCCTGACCTTAGCGGAAAAGCTTTCAGTTTTTCTCCATTGAGAATGATATTTGCGGTGGGTTTTTCATAGATGGCTTTGATGATATTGAGGTATGTGCCCTCTATCCCTACACTTTGAAGAGTTTTGATCAGGAAGGGATGCTGTGCTTTGTCAAATGCTTTTTCAGCATCTATTGAGAGTATCATATGGTTCTTGTTCTTACTTTTATTGATGTGTTGTATCACATTGACTGATTTGCGGATGTTGAACCAACCTTGCAGCCCTGGAATAAATCCCACTTGGTCGTGGTGAATAATCTTTTTAATGTACTGTTGAATCCTATTGGCTAGTATTTTGTTGAGTATTTTCGCATCTGTGTTCATCAAGGATATCGGTCTATAGCTCTCTTTTTTGGTGGGATCCTTGTCTGGTTTTGGGATCAAGGTGATGCTGGCCTCATAAAATGAGTTTGGAAGTTTTCCTTCCATTTCTATTTTTTGGAACAGTTTCAGGAGAATAGGAATTAGTTCTTCTTTAAATGTTTGGTAGAATTCCCCCGGGAAGCCATCTGGCCCTGGGCTTTTGTTTGTTTGGAGATTTTTAATGACTGTTTCAATCTCCTTACTGGTTATGGGTCTGTTCAGGCTTTCTATTTCTTCCTGGCTCAGTTGTGGTACTTTATATGTTTCTAGGAATGCATCCATTTCTGCCAGATTGTCAAATTTATTGCCGTAGAGTTGCTCATAGTATGTTCTTATAATAGTTTGTATTTCTTTGGTGTTAGTTGTGATCTCTCCTCTTTCATTCATGATTTTATTTATTTGGGTCCTTTCTCTTTTCTTTTTGATAAGTCGGGCCAGAGGTTTATCAATTTTATTAATTCTTTCAAAGAACCAGCTCCTAGTTTCGTTGATTTGTTCTATTGTTTTTTTGGTTTCTATTTCATTGATTTCTGCTCTGATCTTTATGATTTCTCTTCTCCTGCTGGGCTTAGGGTTTCTTTCTTGTTCTTTCTCCAGCTCCTTTAAGTGTAGGGTTAGGTTGTGTACCTGAGACCTTTCTTGTTTCTTGAGAAAGGCTTGTACCGCTATATATTTTCCTCTCAGGACTGCCTTTGTTGTGTCCCACAGATTTTGAACCGTTGTATTTTCATTATCATTTGTTTCCATGATTTTTTTCAATTCTTCTTTAATTTCCCGGTTGACCCATTCATTCTTTAGAAGGATACTGTTTAGTCTCCATGTATTTGGGTTCTTTCCAAACTTCCTTTTGTGGTTGAGTTCTAGCTTTAGAGCATTGTGGTCTGAAAATATGCAGGGAATGATCCCAATCTTTTGATACCGGTTGAGTCCTGATTTAGGACCGAGGATGTGATCTATTCTGGAGAATGTTCCATGTGCACTAGAGAAGAATGTGTATTCTGTTGCTTTGGGATGAAATATTCTGAATATATCTGTGATGTCCATCTGGTCCAGTGTGTCGTTTAAGGCCTTTATTTCCTTGCTGATCTTTTGCTTGGATGACCTGTCCATTTCAGTGAGGGGAGTGTTAAAGTCCCCTACTATTATTGTATTATTGTTGATGTGTTTCTTTGATTTTGTTATTAATTGGTTTATATAGTTGGCTGCTCCCACATTGGGGGCATAGATATTTAAAATTGTTAAATCTTCTTGTTGGACAGACCCTTTGAGTATGATATAGTGTCCTTCCTCATCTCTTATTATAGTCTTTGGCTTAAAATCTAATTGATCTGATATAAGGATTGCCACTCCTGCTTTCTTCTGATGTCCATTAGCATGGTAAATTCTTTTCCACCCCCTCACTTTAAATCTGGAGGTGTCTTCGGGCTTAAAATGTGTTTCTTGGAGGCAACATATAGATGGGTTTTGTTTTTTTATCCATTCTGATACCCTGTGTCTTTTGACAGGGGCATTTCGCCCATTCACATTCAGGGTAACTATTGAGAGATATGAATTTAGTGCCATTGTATTGCCTGTAAGGTGACTGTTACTGTATATGGTCTCTGTTCCTTTCTGATCTACCACTTGTAGGCTCTCTCTTTGCTTAGAGGACCCCTTTCAATATTTCCTGTAGAGCTGGTTTGGTATTTGCAAATTCTTTCAGTTGTTGTTTGTCCTGGAAGCTTTTAATCTCTCCTTCTATTTTCAATGATAGCCTAGCTGGATATAGTATTCTTGGCTGCATGTTTTTCTCGTTTAGTGCTCTGAAAATATCATGCCAGCTCTTTCTGGCCTGCCAGGTCTCTGTGGATAAGTCAGCTGCCAATCTAATATTTTTACCATTGTATGTTACAGACTTCTTTTCCCGGGCTGCTTTCAGGATTTTCTCTTTGTCATTGAGACTTGTGAATTTTACTATTAGGTGACGGGGTGTGGGCCTATTCTTATTGATTTTGAGGGGCACAACCTCCCTTTCTTAATCTCCCTTTCTTAAACAAACATTTACTGCTTTTTCTCCTCTCTATGCCCACAAAAAGCAGTATAGATTAATTATGTATATTTATGTTTTAAAAGCATTTTTTATTCCTTGTTTTCCATTTTTTAATGATTTCGATGAATTTTTACACTTTAAATTCACTGAAGATTTTATGTTGGACAACATGGACCAAAGACAATTACTGAACAAAATAGGATAGTTCTAGAAATAACCATCTAAATGGTTTTTGCTCATTGAAAAGAATTGTGGAATTGTGGTACATATTTCCATATTTTACTCATAGTCACAATACAATTCTATCCTTCATAAGATAAGGTCTATTCTGCATTATTTCTGATTTAAATCATACAATCTTCGCTGAAAGTCACATTTGTCACAACTACTATTAAAGCTAGTTTATAATAAGTCAACCTCTGCTGCCATATTATACAGCAAATTATAATTCAGTCTCATACACTCAAATTACTCTTCTGAACTTCATAGTTAAAACATTCAATTTCTAACATTCTCTTAAGATTACTCAGGTTTAGATAAACATAGGGGGTTATTTGTAATGCTATGATCTCAGGTACAGGATCAGTAATGGGGGTTAACATCTCATCAAGTCAGTGTGATATTTTGTACCCTTTGTCTATGAACTGTTGAGGCAAACAGGATCAAAGAAAACAGGAGAATCTGGATTAATCACTGGTTTGGCTAAAAATTTTTCCCTGCCAAGACAACCAACACACACACACACACACACACACACACGTGCATGAACACACACACACACACCACACACACTGGTTAATTTAAAAGGTCTTTCGATGAACTATTTTACTGGACTGTTGATTGTTAAAAGCTATCAGAACATTAGGTTTGCACCAATTCCTAGTGCCTCTTTGCCAGGATTTTCGAGGCTCCACTCAAAAGCAAAATTATATATATAATAACAATGGCATTAACAGTATTTATCCCAATGAGAATTTTTTTTAAGATTTTTTATTTATTTATTTGACAGAGAGAGATGACAAGCAGGCAGAGAGGCAGGCAGAGAGGGAGAGGAGGAAGCAGGCTCCCTGCTGAGCAGAGAGCCCGATGCGGGGCTCGATCCCAGGACCGTGGGATCATGACCTGAGCCGAAGGCAGCGGCTTAACCCACTGAGCCACCCAGGCGCCCCGAGAATTTTTTTTTTAAAGGAAGACAATTCCATGACTTCCCGAAATTCCACTTGTAAAGTAATTTTTAATGTGTAGGGCATTTGACTTAATGCATGAGACAAAACCTGTGTAGCTGTCTTCTGAGCCTAAACTTTTCCTTAGATGTAAAATACTAACGTGCTTGTTAGGACTCAAAGGGATTAAATGTAATTTGCATCTGATAACAGCTTTGTTTCTCAGGGTAATTACATATCTAGAAAAATGAAACCATGCAGTTTCTGACAAACTAGGTACTGGTTTCAAAAAAGAAAGAGCCATTTTTTAATTAATAAATGATATGAAAAGGAAAACAATATTTGACTGTTGAACTGCCTATACAAAGAAATATCAACACATAGATTAATTGAGAAAGTTGTTCCAGACAGTTTGGGGATCTCATTTGGGGGAAGAAAGAAAGGCATGACGGGCATTGTAGCTCTTAGTTAATTGCTTTGGCACCATATTCACACAAACATGGCTTCATTGTTTTGCGGCCACGCTTGAGGAATTCTTCACCACCCTGTTACCCAGGTGGAAAACACTGTAAAATTAATGAAGAAATAATGAAAAATATTTCATATCATTGTAATAAAGGTATTGGGTTACTTGATGTAAGGACTGTTTATATGCTGATTTCCTCTAACACTGCTGAGCAAGAGGAAATTACAATCAAATAGATACACGGAAAAACTTAAACTTTTGTGGAAACGAGGCTAGACAGAAGCAGATCAGATGACAACAAAGAGTAAGTACAAAGCGAAGATCTGTCTTTGCTGTCTTACCTGAAAGATTAATAGCTAATGATTTATTTGGATAAGATGCTAGAAGACTTAAGCCCAAAAAATCAAATCCTAATTATTAGTCAACAACATGGTACAGAGTTAGTCAGACCAAGGCTCGACCCCCCACCCCTGCCCACCCCCAGCTAAATAACTCTGAGCAAATGGCCCTCCTTTCACTTGAGTGTCTTCATCAATAAAATGACGAAATTGCTGACATCTACCTCATGGATAGGGGTTATGGTTAAATTTCCTTCAATAGAAATACCCAGTGATTTTGCCCCACAAGCATAACTTACCCTAATACTGAATTCATGGCAAAGACTATAAAAAAGAAAGTGAAGAGTCAAAGAACTGGTAGACCAATTAATAAACTAGAATGTGTATATAACAACATAGAACACACCCTGGCAGAAATAGCCTATGTAAAAGGGATTTAGGGGCGTCTGGGTGGCTCAGTCGGTTAAGCTCTGCCTTCGGCTCAGGTCAGGATGGTCCTGGCACTGAGCCCTGCATCAAGTTCCCAGGTTCCCTGCTCGGGGGGGCGGGGGGGCTGCTCCTCTCTTACCCTCTAATAAATAAAATCTTTTAACTAATTAAATTTAACTAATAAATTACTTAAAGGGACTAATATGGGGACGCCTGGGTGGCTCAGATAGTGGAGCACCCAACTCTTACTTCTCTTGCTAGAGTGGTTTCCAACTTTGATTTTTGAAGAGAACAAAGGTTTTTGTTTTTTTTTAAAGAATAAAAAAAGTAAATGAAATAGATACAGTTAATTGTATAGTGGTAGAAGGTCTTTAAAACGATTAGAGATGCAGAAAGTTCTAAGAAAAACTTTGTCTAGCTTCCAACTTGAATGCTGTCCAATAATTTTAAATTAAGGCACAGTTTAATATAAACCCTGAATATCTGGCAGCAAATAATATCCAACAGGTCTATTCAGCAGTCATCCCACATGTAGCCAGCCATCTTCCTGGTAACAATTTAGAAATAGCCTAGCAGTTACTCTTGTTATTTTATTTTTGCTTAGGGATTCGGATTTTAAAGGGTTCAGCAACTAGCTGAAGCCTGGGCCAGATTGAATCAAACAATAGGGAAGTGTGTATTACACAGAAACAATACAGGCTCGTCCGTCGTTCCACCCCTTCTTCATCTCTAGTTTCTAACATCTTTGCTCCTTGGTACCTTGTCTATCAAGTTTTTGATAATTTCAGTGCCCTTGCAATTTACAGAAAACTGTTCATCTTCAGTGAACCTCCATCCAGGGTAGTTAAAGGACTCAGGAACCTGACCATGAATAACTACCTGGTAGGCCCAGGTTCATGGGTACCTAGCAAATGGGATCATGGTAACATATAGAGAAAAAGACTGGATGTGAAGAGAATCAGTACTAAGAAAGCCTCCAAGCAACAGTTCCAGGCCAAGAAGTGAAAATTTACTCCGGGCAAAAGCCCTGAGACCAGGAGGACAAAATGGAAGAGAAGTGTTTCTCTAAGTCATCATTTCTTCTAAGAAAAAGTCTTAAGAGTTCTGTGTGAGCTTTCCCTTGGGTGAGTACTAGGATAATTTGGTCCAGTAAATCTTGGCATTTGTGCCTACATAAAGTCTTTTGTTTTATTATTATAATTATTATTATTATTTATTTATTTATTTATTTGGGTTAAAGATTTTATTTATTTGAGAAAGAGTGAGAGGTTAGCAGAGGGAGAAGTAGACTCCCCGCTGAGCAGGGAGCCTGACATGGGGCTCAATCCCAGGAGCCTGGGATCATGACCCAAGCTGAATGCAGACGCTTAACTAACCGAGCTCCCCAGGTGCCCCGTACAGTCTTTCCTTTCCATATACTCTTAAAAATGGTGGCTGTTATCTTTACTTGTAACCTTCAGTTGTTTGTATTCTGCTGAGCTCTGTCCACCATAATTACTTACATGCTGCCTGACAGGATGAAGTGATTGAAATGGCAATACTCTGCTCCCTTTATCTGAAAGAATCCTTTAACATAAGCAAAACGAAACAAATAAACAAACAAAGATTCACAATTAGAACAGAGATTTTTTTTTTAAGATATTTTTTGTTTATTTGACAGAGAGAACGGTCACAAGTAGTCAGAGGGGCAGGCAGAGAGAGAGGGCAGAGAGCTCGATGTGGGGCTCGATCCCAGGACCCTGAGATCATGACCTGAGCCGAAGGCAGAGGCTTTAACCCACTGAGCCACCCAGGTGCCCCAGAGAGATTTTTGTTTTAATATTTCTCTGTAACACCATTAAAAAGTCCCAATGATAGAGCTCACAGATAATTCCTCTTTTGATATTTTAAACCCAAGGGAGACAAGACTTACACACTGGGGACTCAGAGTGTTAATCGTAAGAAAAATAATATTCTGCACCTCTGAATGATTAATTAATGCCTTTATTTTTCCACAAAACAATGCATGGTTCTATTTTTAATAATACTTATTCTGGCTATGTGGTTATTTATAATAACAAATAATTACATTTATTTAGACACCTATAGGAAAAAAACTGTATTCTCTGGACACCAAATTTAAGTTCTAATTTTTAGACTCGATGGCTCTAAGATTTTTCCACAAAGTTAGCACAATATCTAAAGTCTTCTAGAATGACTTCCACTATCACATCTATGTAGATAATTCTGACCAGCTCTATTCCAGCCCCGTTTTCGTGAGCTTCAGTATTGCACCCCCAATGTAATTGAACATCCCCACCTGGGCACCAACAACCAACACCTCAAATTTAGGTCAAAAACTAATTATCTGGGCGCCTGGGTGACTCAGTGTGTTAAGCCGCTGCCTTCGGCTCGGGTCATGATCTCAGGGTCCTGGGATCGAGTCCCCCATAGGGCTCTCTGCTCAGCAGGGAGCCTGCTTCCTCCTCTCTCTCTGCCTGCCTCTCTGCCTGCTTGTGATCTCTCTCTGTCAAATAAATAAAATCTTAAAAAAAAAAAAAACTAATTATCTCCTCCATAAAATCTACCCCTTCTCTTCTGTTCCCTATTTCTGCTTTGAATAATTATTAACTTATTCTCCTTGTTCAAAATGGCATTTCATTATTGTACAAATACTTCTATCTCAATATTAAATGAATAGTCCAATTCTGTAGATTTTTTTTCAATAGTATCTTCTACATGTGTTCCCTTTTCCCTTCTTTCTTTTTTTTTTTTTTTTCCAGAGGGAATATGGGATTTTAATCTTTATAAACATATATTTTATCCCCAGGGGTACAGGTCTGTGAATCACCAGGTTTACACACTTCACAGCACTCACCAAAGCACATACCCTCCCCAATGTCCATAATCCCACCCCCTTCTCCTAAACCCCCTCCCCCCAGCAACCCTCAGTTTTTGCTTTTTCCCTTTTCCCATTCTTAACACACTTTTCAAATTATTTTGTACCTAGAATTATAACACAGTCCTTAAAAAGCCCTTTTTCTTCTTCTTGCTAATCTATTTTGAGCACAATGCCTCATCTACCTTCCTACTGATGACGTCATGCCTCTCATTCTACTCAAAAACTTTTCCCATCTACCTTAATCTATCAATTAGATTAAGTTCAAATGTCTTGCTTAACCTGTTCATCATAACCCTCTATCATCAGAACAAATCTATCTTTCTAGTCTTGAAATGTATACATACTTCCCATCAGCCTATCAGAATGATTTACTGGGCTGCATTTCACTGCTTTAGCTGTCTGAACATGGTTGAGGATTACTTAGACCTTTCTACAAAGCTGCATAAAAAAACTTTAGACTTTGTGTTAAAATTAAGAATCATACAAATGACTCTAACCATTTTAACTATTATTATGACTATTATGCTGCTCAGAAAACTTCTAGTTCAATTTCCTATGCCCTATTTCTTATTTCCTGCTCTTTGAAAAAATTATTTATACTTTCTATGGTGCTCTTTATTATCTCTAATCTATCAATTTTTTTATTCCATGAAAGTCCTTTAAAAGATATTTCTGAAAAGAAGCAGGGCAAACTTCTCCTTTTATAAGCCCTATATAATATTCCATCTGAACTAAACTTACTGTGTTGGCCCCACAGAATGCACACTGCTATGCTTTCAGTTACTTAGTTTATACCTGACCTATCTCAGCATCTTTAAAGGGACCTGACCTATTGAATGTCAACAAGTTTCCATGAGCTCTCCAGGCTCTTACCTCTTGTCCTTGCCTTTCTCAAGGACCAGCAGCCATGTCTCTGAAATGTAAAAATCAAGGAATGCTTGATCCTATCTCCCAGTTTCTGGGTAAGGGTAGAAGCCTAACTTCAGTGGGTACCTTGTCCCAAGTTGCAAAAGAAACAGGTTTCCTTTCTTTTCAACAAAGCCAATTAGCTAACAGATGATTACCCCAATTACCAGGCAAGGTTGGATGAACTGTGTGACAAACAGTACCATGAAACCATCTCATATGAAGACTAGTTATTGTTTATCTTTAGAAGATGGATGTAACTGAACTTACTTGGCTCTGTGAAAAAACGAGATTCTCTTCTATCTTAGCCAATTGTGATGGGTTATCACAATCTGGTTTAATACTTTTTCAATAATAAAAGTGGTTTCTTTCTTCACTATCCTTGTGGAAGGGATTTCTGGGTTGGGAGAAGATTTTGTTTTTAATTGTATTTCCCAACCCTCTACACCATATATACTCTGGTTGTTTCATTCTTCTTATAAATACTGTAATAAGTTTGAATCACTACCACACAATGTTCAAGTAATGTCATATTACAAAGTAACCCAAAACAATTATATGCTGTTATAATTATTAAGTTCTTTTGATAGATATTAATATAGTCTCTGTTAGAAGTGGTTGAGGGTACATACCCGTGTACACACACACAAACACACACACACACACAAAACCCTTGCTATCAGGCCATATATTGTAATGAAAGCCAGTATCTGACTACATTCTGCCACCTATACAGTTATTTCTTCTCAAGCAAACACAAAAGATTATAAAATGTACTCAATAACTCATGTGCTCTGAAAATTACCTGCATGAAAATTTACTCAAGGCAGTTGCAACACTAATTCTTGCAGGAAGATTCAGCTAAACTATCAACTAACTGTCAAATGACAGAATTCTTCCTAAGTTTTAAACACAAATTAGATGGAAATCTTGAGCCCAGGGTACATTTCTGAAGGGGAAAAGCCTATTCACTCATTAGAACTTTTTTTGAGGGGGGCACCTGGATGGCTCAGTGGGTTAAGCCTCTGCTTTCGGCTCAGGTCATGACCTCAGGGTCCTGGGCTCAAGCTCTGCATCGGGCTCCCTGCTCGATGGGGAGCCTGCTTTCCCCCCTCTCTCTCTTCCTGCTTCTCTGCCTACTTGTGATCTCTCTCTCTCCCTGTCAAATAAATAAATAAAATAGTAAATAAATAAATAAATAAATAAATAAAATCTTTAAAAAAAGATTTTTTTTTTTCTGATCCATAAAGAGTGGGATCACTTGTGCATTGCTAGTGAATGCATGTCTCTGAACAATACTCATTCCACAAGCAAAACCTTGGTAATGGAAAACTTCAGCTCCCCATATCCAATGGGGCACACCCTGTGGGGCTCATGGAAAACTCAGCCGAATCACTACTATAGTGCATGCTTTTCAGGAATCTTTCCAATGCTGATCGCTCCTAAGGTGTATATTCCTGACCACTGCAGTGCCAGAATAATGGACCATCCTTAGCTGTCTGTCAAAACTAAGCCACAGGTGCATATTTTACCATGTTTCTGCTAATATTTTACAGTCAGTTACAGATAATACAAAGCTTCTGCTTTCATATTTAATGTGATCTGCCTTGATACGGCCCACGGACACTGGCACAGGAGTCCCTTCCTTTGGACTGTGTAAGAATTTTGTATCCTAACATCACAGAATTCCAGAACCCAAGTTTGCATGATTTTTCTTTGTGATCTGTGCTCTCTCCCTTTGTGAGCTTATTAAATCCCAAAGGCTTTAAATGTCGTCTGTAAGCCAACACTTCTAAATGCATCTCCCCAGGCCTTGCTCACCTAACTGTCTACTTGACATTTTCCATCTCTACTTGGGTGTTCAATGACATCTTTTTTTTTTTTTTTTTAAGTTTTATTTTCGAGAGAGAGAGCAAGGGGGAGAGAGAGAGAGAGAAACTTAAGCAGTCTTGGCAATGAGCAAGAAACCTGAAGCAGGGCTCGATCGCATGATACTGAGATCATGACCTGAGCAAAATCCAAGAGTCAGCTGCTTTACCAACTCTGCCACCTACGCACCACATGGGTGTTCAATAGCATCTTAAAACTTATTGTGCCAATAATTAGGCCCATATGCTGTCTTTTTTATTCTAGGAGTATTTAGCTTAATGTCTAAAATGTAGTAAATGGTCACTTAACATTTTTTAGTGATGGAACTTGCAAATTTCTAACTTCATATGAAACCAAATAGTCTAGGAAAATAAAGTAATTTGATCCGAATTGCATTTAGTGCCATGTTTACACAATAGCATTTTCTGGGGTTATAAATATTACAGTTAAAACTTCCACTGAAAATTTTGGCTAAACGCATTTTTATCTTTGACAAAAGAAAAATGAAGGCAGTGTACAAAGCTATCCGGCATTAATTTCACTAACAATACATTGCCACAGGTCATGGGAAACTATCTATCAACACCAAAAACATCATTACACCATCAGAAACCATGTAATTACCTCTTTTCAAAGGAAAATATTGTGGAATTTGCTAATTCTATTTCTAAGATATATTTCGGGAAGTTTAAAAATGCAGTTTAATCCAACAAACATTCGCTGAGTACCTCCAGTACCCCCATGTGTTGCTGCTGCTGCTGCTTTCTTTCTCTTGTATCCCTTAGAGGTAAAAGAAAAGGGTATGGCCATCGGCTGTGGAGACAGCAAGCCACTGTAATGAATCTGGGGGCTTCTCACAGGCTTCCCTAAGGTTGTGGTGCTTGTGAACTTGAGGCAGGAAGAGACAAATAAGAAACACATCTACACAATAATCTAGAAAATGGTATATTCGGCGAAAAAATACTGTAACTGAGAAGATCTGAGGGTGTAAACAAATAAGAATCATTTCAGATCTCCTAAGTAGATCTGGGGAGAGAACACAGACTTGAGGACCGTGAAGGAGACAAAGAGGAACTGGATAAGAATAATCGTTCCTGGGGCGCCTGGGTGGCTCAGGAGGTTAAGCGTCTGCCTTCAGCTCAGGTCATGATCCCAGGGTCTGGGATCGAGTCCCGCATCGGGCTCCCTGCTCAGCAGGGTGTCTGCCTTTCCCTCTCCCTCTGCTGTGTGTGCTGTCACACTCGCTCTCCCTCTCTCTCGCAAAAATGAACAAAAAATAATAAATAAAAATGGCCCTGGAGGGAAAAACAAAAGTAAAAAGCAAAATACACATGCATACACATGCACACACACGCACACATAAAAGCATATAAATGAAGCCTATATCACTGAGTAACATGTACTAATCAAAGAAATAGGCCTTACAACTCAGCATCAAGACATTATGGAACAATGATAAGGAACAAAGTAGCTGTGCATCTGCTAGATCTGGTATTGCCTACTAGAAACTCCAAACCTAGGGCAGAGAGTACGTTGGTTTATAAAGTTCTTATTAAAGTGAAATAGTGTATTGGTATAAAATATGCAAATAAGTACATTTAAGTAAACAAATGAACGCTTCAGGAAGTGGGTAACAGAAGCATGGTAGCCATTCTCGGTTTTGGTAAAGCGCAGCTCAACGATGCCTCCCTCTTAGATGTTTGCATCTCAAGACAAATCCATTCCACTGTACCAGTGACAGAACTCGGTTTAGTACTCAGACCCCAAAAGAAAGAGCCAACCTAGCATGTCTTTCTAAAGCCTATGTGCTGGTTAATGTATTACTTTGGTGGTGTCAGATTCAATTGTAAACATCTTAATTGGAATTTTTTCATATTTCAGTTTTCTTTTGTAAAGTGTCATGTTGTTTAGTGTTATAAGTAAATGCACTATTTCGAGAGAGGCAAAGACAACAAGGTTTTAAAAGAGGGAAAACATGAAGGCTCCTCCATGTTCTGTCTCTGCTCATCTTTCTGGCCCAGCTTTGCCTTCCGGCTACCAACCTCATCCGAGGGATCTAAACCTTCCCTGCCCTTTCACCCTGCTCCCCAAAGTACCTTGACCAAACTTTCCAAACATTTCTATAAAACACCCTTGTAAGCAATCTGAAGACTGAGACTCTGCTTCCTCCTCTCTCTCCGCAGCACAGAGCGTCTTACCAAGCACGAAGCCGTTGTTTAATGAGTATCTGTAGCATGAATAAGTGAAAAGTCATGCTCACTGTTTTCATTTAAAATGCACAACCTCATAATCTTGCTAACAGGGCCCATTCCTTATTCTCCAAAACTATCTTTTAAATCTTTTAACAAGGCTTGTTACAAACAGGATCTTGCACAAGTGCATGCCTGCATGGAAACACACACACACACACACACACACACACACACACAGGCGCACTTATTTTTTTTCCTTTTTTCCTTTATTCTCCCCCCAAAGAGCGAGATGTGGCTATTAGTCAGTCAATCAGTCAACCTGTGAAATGCAAAGAGCAGCTCACCGTGATTTCCCAGCTCAGGCAGCAAAAATAAACTATATTTCTTAGAGAAAATCAAACGAACCTCATGTGAACGAATTGTTTTCTTTACCATTTTTATATTTTTTACAAAAAGCAGAAATGCTTTTACCTAGAAATCCTTTCGTTGACTAAGTCAGCGTCATGCCGACTGACCTTTACTTTATTACTGCTCCGCCGACTCTCCAGCATTTTAATGTTTTGGTCCGTAATAATAGACTTGAAGAATGAAATGGGCTTTTTGAAGCAATTTTCTCCCTAAGGATTTAAAAATCAGTCTTATTTTTCACATACTCAAAACAAAGCACTTTAAAAAAAAATGAAAATGCAGTTAAGGCAGATGTGGGTTCATTTATGCTTTAATATCTTTAAATGCTGGATGAAAAAGAATATCGTGTATAGATATTTTTAAATATCTTTTTAAGCTTGAATGATTTCTGGGTTCAGGACCAAATGCAATAAAATATAAGACTATGATCCTTCCTTTGCAGAGCTTCCTGGGATGAGGAATCCTAGGACAGCCCAATAAGGGGTCAGAATTTCTGTGTATGTACACAGTGTTCTCTGCTGGAAATGTCCTTCTACCTGGCTCCAACCTGGTTGTGTTTCTCGTCTACCTTTAAAATCTTGACTTTCTCTGGTTCCACAGTTTCTGCTAGTATAGCCTTTCAGCTGTTTCCCAAATTAAAAAAAAAAAAAAAAAGAGAGAGAGAGAGAATCAAAAGCTATTCGAGTTGCAAAACAACCTTCCCCTGCTGAGCTAACAGATTTCTCTCCCTTTTGTTTCCGAGAGGAAACAGAATATACTCTTAAACCCTTCCACCATCCCCTAACATTTGCAGCTGTTTCCTTCTCAAAGATTCATGACTATCATAACAAAAAAAAAAAAAAAAAAAACTTCTCAAAATTTTGGTGACAATTCAAACAAAACTTATAAATGTGAAATTTAAAGCAGATTTTCCCAATTATTTTAACTCACCAATATGTATCAATTAATAGCTTACTTGAGAAAGATTTTGTTCAATTAGCATCACTGATAAAAATGACTTAAATCTGTTAGACCAAGGAGATGGCATTGCTCTTAAGCAAATACTTTGTCATAAACATTTTCTAAATAATCAAGAAAGTACTACTCAAAGATAAGATTATTTAAGTATATGATCTTTAATGAAATGGTCAACAAATATTTAAAGGAAAACAAAACACAGTGATCAGTATACTGTCCTAGGCACATAGAGTTTGAAAAAAAATCACAATATTCCAATTTCTCACCTAAATAAAAGATGGCAGTCTATTTGGTTTTGTTTTGTTTTTTAATATCTTACATTTATTTGAGAGAGAGAAACAGTGAACACAAGTGGTAGGGAGGGCAGAGGCAGAGGGAGAAGCACACTCCCCACTGAGCAGGCAGCCCCCCACGGGGCTCAATTCCAGGACCCTGGGATCATGACCTACGCCGAAGGCAGACGCTTAACTGACTCAGTGTATTTGTAAGATGAAACAACAAGCTTACAGGAAAGAGGTATCAAGTAAGAGTTCTGTGGGCAGCTGCTCAACCAACCATGTAAGGAAAAATGTCAGTAAAAAAGAGTGAAGAACTCCTTCTGAGTTAGTGGCAAGCAAGAAGTTTCATCATGAATCCTGCAGTTCTTCTCAAAATCTTCTAGTGTTTGACAGGCTTCTAGATTTTAGTTGCTCCATTTTTCTCATGTTTGTTTCCCATCACCAAAGACTAATACGAAGTCTTCATGTTCTACCCATTCAACACCTAAATGCATAATTCCACATTTTTTAACTGTTTCAAACCAAAACTCTTCACCTTAATTTCTACCAAATCCCCTGGGGCCAAGTCTAGCATTTACCATTACCCAGAACTGCTTCTTGGTACATTTGTAAATCTGCAGTAAAATCCCTCTCTGCTAACATAGTTTTCCATGTCAATGCATCTTTTCTTCTATGAAAAGCATCCAGACCAATTCCTCACTCCCATCCCTCTCACACAACCTAATTTCTCCAACTTTTTTCAGCGTCCCCTGTTCTCATTTTTTTCCCTAGCCAGCCTGAACCTCGTGGCCGCTGAGATAAACTCCTTTCCCACCAGGACCTTCAACTCCCCACAGACTCATCCTTTCTTTGTACCTAAAAATTGTCTTTATTCACCAGTCCAGTGTTTAGATACCTAAGCACTGTTCTAAAAAAAAAAAAAAAAAAACCTCAAAATCTTATTTGTGATATTGAAGATGCTGTTGGATGAAAGAAGAGAGACTATGAAGAAGAGAGTAAGGCAGCTGTTCATTCAAGGTGTTCAGTGGGATGCCATGAGACCGATGTGCTGGTTCAAGTCCCAGATCAGAATTCAACCATGAGCTCTAGCAAAACAGATTCAGTGAAATAGTTGTTGCCAAACTGGGACAGATAAGTGGATCGATTTGAGGTGACAAACGGGTGGCAATGAAAATAATAGGCCTTTTCAAGAAGATTGGCACTAGAGGAAGTGAAAGATAAAAATGAAAGCTAAAGAGAGAGGTGGGGGTCTGTCAAATCCTTTTTAACAATTTAAAAATGGTTAATTTTTAAACAGGGCTAATGAGAAGAAGATAATATGGAGGTAAATGCTGACAGTAAAGGAGAGGAAAAAAATCATCTACTGACGGATCAAAGTATTAGAAAAATGGCAAGAAATGAGATCAGATGTGCCAGTCAAGGAGGAACACCTCTTATAGACTAGAGGAAAAGACAACATAAAAAAATTAGATAAGCTTTCAAGTAAGAGAGTTGAATAAATTCCAAGTTGATGTCTGCTTTGTCTGTGCGTGTGTGTGGAGTTTGGAGAACATATCCCCTGGTAAAAAGACTGAAGATCACAGATGAAGTAGGGAGTCTGAAGAGAAGAGTGAAGTTTTAGAATCGTCTTGCAAGTAGCTGTCCAAGAGAGACATCAAAGGATTGTCAAACACGTTTCAGGATCCAGGCAAGTTCAAAACCCACACATTTATGGTATCAAGAATACACATAATTGTGTGTTTTTATAGTAGCTTTCTAGGATGCTTCACAAATGATGTACCAATTTCTATGTTCAGGTCACTTCAACCTGCTTAGACCCTCTAATCCCTGTTCTCTCAGTTCCTGCCTTGTTTCCTGTGAAAAAATCCACAAGGCCCCCTCTTGTCTAATGCTTTGTACCATTCCTATAATCATGACTGCAGGCTCCATTCATGTGCACCTTTTGACTGCCTCGCTCAGTCTTGTTAACCCACCACCTGTACCAGCTTAATTCCTTGAATCTGCTGTGACATGAGCTCACCAGATCCTCTGTATCCCTATGAACAGAAAACAGATGAGCAATAAACACTCCACAGGCTTGGTTTGATTTGACTCTCCATAGCATTTCACTCTCATATGTTCTACCTCTAGGCTTTGTTCACCTTTCTATAATGTCTCCTAATGCTTGTGATTCCCAAGATTTCACCCTCATTACTGGAGACCTGGACAGAAGAAAACCAGATGGGCAGCCTTGGAAGTTGCCATCCAAGATTATCTGAAAAGACAGATGTCTTGATGGGTCTCCCTTTGGCAAAGAAAACAAAACCAAACCACCAACATAGCATTATATATATATATCATATACAGATATATGATATATATATATCATGCTGATCAGTCTCCTCAGGGAAGATAGACTTGTGTTCTCCCATCCTCTGAATTTCTGTTAGGTTTGACCAATGCGAGGACCAGAAAGAAGAGGGCAGGAGAAAAGAGAGGCCAAGCGCTGCTTCCTGAAAGTGGGACCGCAGTTTTAGCAGGGGCTGCGCTCCTCCCCCGGGGCCATAGCGTTTCTCAGGACATCTGTCTGTCCTAGCTTCAGTTCCCTCCAGGTTCCAGTCACCACTCTTCCCCAAACATTCAGGCTGAGAGGTGGTGAATTTCTTGCTGTTGCCAGTCCCTGGATATATCAACATGCCTTTAAAAAAAAAAAAAAAATTCTCTTACTCCCACCCACACCACTGTAGATAGTTTATTCACTTAATCTCTTCAATTAACCGTTCGAGTATGCCACCTGTTTCCTGCCTGGACCCTTACTGACACTGAACTGCTTTTTCCAAACGACGGCAGAATATCCCAAGACTGAGATGGCGGCATTTCATCGGAGATACTGCACAGAAATGAAGGAGTGAATTCAGAACTAAAGACGTATGCTTGGGAAAGTGTCTGCACAAATATGGTAATTAAATCCCCAGCAGAGGATGGAATCTCTGAAGAATGGCATGGGCAGGGAGTACAAACTAAAGAATGAAATACAAATAACGGATACACTCATCTAGAATAATCGGGAAGGAATGAGTGAATGGAAAAGCAAAAGGTAGAAAAAAAATCAAAGTACCAAACAAGTAAATCTGGGGCTCAGCATATCTTAATATTTTTATTTTACAATAACATAAGAAATTTTAGGAAATCTGGGGACTATGGCTTCCCCAAACTATTAAACTTTATTGTCCTGTCATCTAAGTGTAGGCCATTCACATATGATTGTGTATTGGTGTGTGTAATTATCTTTTCTAAAAATATTCCAAATGTTTGCTTCTATCCTCATGGGCACAGATGTCCTTACATGTGCATTGTTAAAACTTTACATCATACAGTTTAGTATATTCTTTAACATAAACAGTCCCATATCATGCAAAATAACTTACCTAACCACGGAAATTTATGAAATTACTTATGATCAACTACGGGTTTGAGTGTGTGTGTTTTACAATTTGTTGTTTTGTTTTGAAGAGAAGCAATTCCTGAAATTGCAAACTGCTTTTACCAACGTAAACAAATTGTGGTATGTGGGTCTGTGGAAAGGGATAGAGACCAAATTCACAAGTCAACATCTTATAGCAGTTTTATCTATTTTCAAACTTTCCCTTTCCAATGAAGTGGAAATTGATCATGGCGTTTGACGATGCAGGTCCAATACAGAATAGAGCCAATCTGGGCATGTGAAAAGAACTTTGCAGTAATCTCATCTCAAACTATTCCTCTGCCGAAACTTCTGTAGCGTTCAGTGTCAGTCCTGGGTCAGTTCACCTCTGGATCCCTACCCTGCCTTTCTCTTGCTCTCTGTCCTAAAGAGAGGCCGCCCTTGCAGTTTGCATTCACCAGGCTTTCGGTCAGAAGACCCTCAGCTGGGTTGGGCCAGTTGAAAGCAATGGTGAGAAACTGGTGTTGGGGAGGGAAAGAAAAGCCAGAGACGTGCCCCTCCTTCTATGCTGCTGCTGTCTCTGACAGCTGCTGTCTCTTTCCCTTGGCTTTAGCACCTGCCAGGCTCTCCTGGATTTTATCTTCCACTCAGTGACCCAATGATCGGAGTCTCTGGGCTCCAATAATACTGCCTCTGGCTTTTGTCTCTCCAGCAGGGTACCGCTGGTAGCACCCTTTGTTTTTCCCAATTTCTGGGCTGCTTCATTGTCCTCTCTTTCGTTAAATGGAAGCCAATTTCCTGTATTAAATGCCCTATCTTAAATACGTTGAGTGTTTTCTATTTTCCTCATTGGTCCCTGACTAATTAATACTCTATATTCCGCTGTTATGCTTATTTGCATATTTGTTTCATTCTATTACTCTTTGAAATTAGTGCCTGTAACACCTGGCACCGTGCCTAGCACAAAGTAAATGTCTCACAAATTTGTGGAATCCCATTTCTTTTTTTTTTTTTTTTTTTTTTTAAAGATTTTATTTATTTATTTGACAGAGAGAAATCACAAGTAGTCGGAGAAGCAGGCAGAGAGAGAGAGAGGGAAGCAGGCTCTCTGCTGAGCAGAGAGCCCGATGCGGGACTCGATCCCAGGACCCTGAGATCATGACCTGAGCCGAAGGCAGCGGCTTAACCCACTGAGCCACCCAGGCGCCCCTGGAATCCCATTTCTAAAGGGAGTTTTGTGAGGTTTAATATTTAATGGGAAATTAGAATGGAATCAAGAATCTTAATTAGGGACATAGTCATTCACAGTAACCTTAAAAGCAGCTATTAAAACTATCCAATAATGACTTATCTCATTGTGACACTGACTGAGGGGAAGACCACAGCATTCCTGACCTACTCTCACACAAACTACCAAAAATCCTCTTAGAATTAATAGTAGTCATAACCCTTTTCATAGGTGAAAATGCAGCCCTCTTACCAGAACAGTAACATAACAATTGTAATGGCCTGTAATTTATACCATGATTGGTAAAACGCAGGCATTCTGTGATGGTTTCCATGGCTACGTGCATAGAGAGAGGAGCGAGATTAGAGATGAAAATAAGCTATGACTGAACTGTAAGAAGTATCAAGAGTAACTCCGAGAATGAGGGGGAAGTGTTTTTAAAAAATGAAGTGTTACGATTGAAACCACATAATAAAATATGTGGTTGTTATTACAACCTGACAGTGATGTGATTAACTGAGAAATACTATCAAAGTAAAAAGAAATGAGTTACTTTAATGCAAGGGAAAGATAACTCCACACAGAAAGCCACTATAGCCCAATACTCAGCAGCACTCCCATGTGGAAAGACAGCTTCCCTGCTCTCAAGACCCCACAAACGCACTCTGATGCTGTTGATTCAGCAAGCGATGACCCTAGAACATTCCGTGGCGATTGTTGTAAACCTGAGAAACTGAAGGTCAGTTTCCACAAGCAGATGATGATGAACTCTAAATAAGAAGGAGCGGGGGATGGTCGAAATTAGCTGCCTCCCGCATTTCCACCAACAATCCACAATTCACACAACATTAAAAAATTGCATGTGGGGCTCAAGTGGGTGAAGCCTCTGATTTTGGCTCACGTCCCGATCTCAGGGTTCTGGGATCAAGCCCTGCATCGAGCTCTCTGCTCAGCTTGCTTCCTCCTCTCCCTCTCTGCCTACTTGTGATCTCTCTGTCAAATAAATAAACCATTCCCTAGTCCACTTCCTTCCCCATTTTCTAAGGAATCTGACACAAAACTATTGCAAATGATATTAAATTTGACCTTTCACCTTAGTATCTAAGATGCTATCAGTAAGGACACTCCAAGGCCAGGGGCCTAACCAGCACTTTAAAGACAATCACATGACTCAAGTCCCACATCCACTTCCAGGTTGTGGCAGATGGAGAAAGGCGAGTAAAAGAACTCTAACCTACAAGCTAACAGAGGGCAAAGGGATCCTAGAAAATGCCGGTTAATCCAAAAGAAAGTTAAAAAAAAAAAAAAAAAAAAAAAAGAACGCATGAGAGAAACAGAAAATAAACACTAAAATAAGTAATGTAAACTCAAATATATGCTCTTCTTACAAAAGAACTTAAATATAAGAACACAAAGAGGTTGAAAATAAGGGAAATGCCATACAAGCATAAACAAATGATACCTGGGGTTCTCATATTAATGGGAAACAAAATAGATAGGCACTACAGGAGATTTTTTTAAAAAGGACATTTCATAATGATAAAGTTGTTAATCCATAAGAAGTAAAACCATTCCAAACCTGTAAGTACCTTGTAATGTGATCTCAAAATACATGAAGCCAATATTGACAAAAATACAAGGAGAAATGGAAAGAACAGTTGTGGTAGGAGTTTCAGTCATTTCTCTCAGTAACTGCTACAACCAGCAAACAAAATATCAAGAGAAATACAGGTTTTAAGAACACAATTAATAAAATTGACCATAGAACCCTAAAATAATACTGCAGAATATATATTCTTTTCAGATACTTGTAGAGCGTTTATAAAACTTGACCTTATGCTAGGCCATAAAGGAAGTCTCCACAAATTGTAAAGATTAAAAACACATTCTGTATGTTGGCACCAAAACTTGTGAAGTGCTTGAAAAGCAAGGAACATTACAGAACAAACTCTTTCATCGTGAATCAGTTTAACACCGTCTTCAATGCTTTGAAAGCCAGCCCACGACTTTCCCTTCAGCAAGGCTTGGGGAATCTGAACACTGTTGAGACTGAGGAGGTCACTTGCAGCTCCACATCTAAGCCACCAGCTTCCATATTGTGGTATTTGTCCCCTTCACAGCCTGTCTTCCATCCTTTACATCAGTGCTTTTCTCTTTTCTCTACGTCCGCATGCCTGGTTTTCTGCATCTGGAGAGATTTCTCTCTGCTCTGCCATCCTGTCTCTAGCCTCGGAAATGGGGATGCTTTTCCTTCAGTGAAGACCCCGATGGCTTCAAGTGCAGTTTCCCTCATTTCTCCTTCCTCACTTTTAGTCTTTCATAGCTGAAAACCTGAGCGCCTCACATGGATTTCCCTTTGCTCTCTTGACGTGCCATCAGGCTAAGAGCCCAGGCTTCCTTGGGTGAATTTCTCTCTGCATTCCTGCTGGGCCCTCACCTTCAAAGGGGAGCTGCTTTGAATCTCAGAGAATCTCTGCATGGCAGAGAACATAGATCTCAGCACTCTTCCTTGGTTCTCAGCCTTTGATGTATTACTCCCGAGTCTTTGGGACAGTTTATAGGAAAAAGTTGGGAGGTGGGTACAGATTTAGTCTGTGGCTGGACTCCCCATAATTCTAATCTGTCATGTAGTCTTCATGTGGTCTTTAAAACTTGTTTTAAGATTTGGCATATTTCTCTTTAACCCTATCTAGGACAGATTCTTTTCAGTCCATCATTCCACCTGAAATGAGAACTGCGCGGACAGTCTTCTCTCTCATGTGGTCCTTACCATTCTCTGGAATTCTGACCAGCTAAGTTTCTTTGTGTTTTCAACTCTCAGAAGAATTTTTTTTAATTATTTTATAGTTTGTTTAGCTTGTTTAGCTCTTAGACTAAGAGTGACAGAATCTTGAGAATTTTGAAAACAGCCAGACGTGGAAGTAACTTTCCTATCTCTTTTTCATCTTTCAGTTCAAATTATTTGCTTAACGTCCTTCCATTGAATGTCTTCTTTAATAAACTTGATGATTAGGAGAATTTAGAATATTATTTAATTTCCAAAATTAAGTGCATTATCTGGTATTAAAATATATAGAATATAAACTCATTTCACAAAAATACATGTAAGGAATGTTGAAGGACAGAAATAATGAAGATAAAAACAGAATTTAATAAAATAAAAAACACACACAAATAGGGAAACAAAAAGGCAAAATTTGGTTCTCTGAAGAGACTAATAAATCTGGCAAGTCATCTAGTTAAACTAAAGAGGAAATAAAGCAGGAATATCAGGAGTGAGAAAGGAGACAAGCCAAGAAACAGTAAAAATAAAAAATTATAATTTGACATTTGAAGGACTTATACCAAAATTTACAAAATTTAGATGAACTGACCATATTTTAGAAAAACAAAACCTACCAAAACTGAAACAAAAAGAAAAATAGAAATCTGAAGTCTTATATCTATCATATCTTACTCTGTAAGTAGTTCATCCACAAAAACACTTTAACCAAGATTGTTTCAGTGGTGAATTTTTTAAGTGGCTGAAGGGGTATAAAATAGTTTAATATAAAATATTCCAAAGATTGGGGTGCCTGGGTGGCTCAGTGGCTCAGTGGCTCGCTGCCTTCGCCTCGGGTCATGATCTCAGGGTCCTGGGATCGAGTCCCGCATCGGGCTCTCTGCTCAGCAGGGAGCCTGCTTCCCTATCTCTCTCTCTCTCTGGCTGCCTCTCCATCTACTTGTGATTTCTCTCTGTCAAATTAATAAATAAAATCTTTTAAAAAAAATATTCCAAAGAAAAAACAAGAAAAAAATTACAAGTTGTTCTGTGAATCCAGAAAAACGTTAACATCCAAACTTGAAAAGAGCATTAGAAGAAAGAAAAATTAGAGGACAATCTCTCTCATGAATAAAATTGAGGAAAAAAATACTAAATAAAATATTAGCAAATAAGAAATAATGGATCCCAAGATCATGGTCTCAGAATGTTATCAGCCAAGTATACATGGCTCCCCCCTTTTCCCCCTCAGGCTAGAGATCACAAGATTCCTCTTTGGAAAAAGCATAAACCAAAATATGCCAAAAATTTAGTATTCCCACCCAAAAGGCTGACTTAATCACATAATCATACAGTGAAACCCATGAGCAGATAAGCTCTGCCAGGCACATGAAACTTTTATGCAGTTTTTAAAAAAATCTCACTTTTAAATTTAAATGAACAACAAAGAAATCACCAAGTAGAGGAAGAAAGCCACAAAAGCAAATAGAGGAAAAGCAAAGAGAAATAAGAGGAAATAAGGATAATGCAGGAAGCGGAATAAAATTTAGTAAGGAACTATAATTAATATTGAGGAAAATTTTGTTTCTAAAATAACAATAATTTCAAGAATAATAAATAACTTGGAAATGAAAACATGTCAATTGGAAAATTAATGACAACTTTGGAACAGTGAGGAGAAGCTCCAAAAAAAATTTTTTTTAAATGATACAAATATTGAGAAAAGAAAATTAGGAAGTTAAAAAATCCCTACAGAAAGCCCAATATCTAAATAACATTATACAGCAAGTTACTAATAATTTACTTGTTGTCTACTAAAACATAAAGTAGAAAACAAGAAATTAAGTATGAAAACAGCAGAAAAAAAAGAAAAAAATCTCCTAAATCAATTGTCTAGCATAATAAATACAAGTCTGAAAAATCTAGACCAATACTTATAATCACAGAAATGCAGAGCTCAAAGGATAAAGAAAAGATAATAAAGGAATAGACAGGAAAAAAAAAAAAAAACAAAAACAGCTCTCTTTCACTTATTCCTAGGAAATCTACTGAAGGATATGCTCCAACAAAATGCATATGTAAACAAAAAGGGAGATGTGGCATCCTATAAGCGTAGACGATAATGAAGAGAAACCCCAGAATAATAAACATGCAACAGTCCTGGACAGCAAAAAGTTGGACCAAACAGTAGGGTGTTGTTGGATGCAAGTGTCCTGAAAGCGAAAAGATAAATCATGTGATGTGTTTGGCCTTTTAGGAAATAGTATTGAATGATTACAGATCTCTGGGTTTACTTGAGAGGAATTAGAAAAATAAATGGAAAGGTTAGGCAATTATTAACTCTCAAACCTAAAGTTATATGATTTAAAAAATCAATTATAATATACTCCTTGGCTATACTGTAAGCAATATTTTCCTACTTTCAATAATGCATACTCTAATCTTTAATTGAGAATTCTAATGTGGGGTCTCTGGGTGGCTCGGTTAGTTAAGCTTCTGCCTATGGCTCAGGTCATGATTCCAGGGTCCCGAGATCCAGTCCTGAGACAAGCTCTCTGCTCAGGGGGGAGCCTGCTTCTCCCTCTCCCTCTACCTGCCACTCACCTTGCTTATGCACGCTCTCTCTCTGTCAAATAAACAAATAAAATGTTCTTTTGAAAAAAGAATTCTAACATAGCAGTTTTGTGAGAATAAAAGGAATTAAGAACATAGGGTAGACAGTTTCTATGATGTAAGAAGTATCTCTGAATCATAGCCACAAGCCAGTACATAATATCTAAACCATAGAAATTTAAAAAAAAATAATAAAAAAGTAGCCATGGTAGAGGGTGAATTCCCTGGGAAGCTCACTTTGAGATGGAAATCAGCTCGTAGCTCATTAAGGATCACTCTTGGGCTTAACACCTACAGAAAGGAAAGGAGAACGGGGTTAGGCAAAAGGCAAAACTAAGCAGCGAAGCATTTTCAATCTAACATCGCAGCTGACCCTGCTCTGTAAATGCGATGACCTCTCGGAGCAGACAGTCTGGAGGTAGCATGGTCCTTTAGAACAGCCCCAAGGTAGAGGTCAGGGAGTGGAGAGAATAAGACGTTCATAACCATCTATCCTCCTGGTCCTACCCTGAACATTAATCAGCGGATGCAGACCAACCAAGGAAGGGATTCTGACCTTAGGGGAGGTAGCTCTCTTAACAGGGGCAATTTCTGGAAGAGGTTGTTGACGGAGGGCTGTCTGCCAGGGGCATGTGCAACATCTGAATAACAAACCCTTTATTTAAGAAGGGGGACCTGCACAGCACGTCACGGCTTCCACCAGAGCAGTGTAAGTCTATTATTGAAAACAGAGCAGCAAATACCAAACGCAGACGCTATACGAGGGAAAGTAGTTGTCTCTGAGAAACTGGTCTTGTGATATGGAGAATGGTTGAAGAGTAACACCGTGTCTCATTTTAAGCCTACTGGTACTGTTTGATTGTCTTCACTCTGTTGTTTATTAGTTGACAAAGAAAAAAATAATTTTTAACAGCAGAAAACAAAAAAAAGGTAAATGAAAATATATACATATAAGGATAGATAAGAGAAAATACTTCAGATTTCATTTTTATGTTAAGGTGGTAAGAATATAGCTATATACATCTTAAAGAAATATGAATATATATGAATAGAAGTAGAATATAGATAAGCTCCCAATGTTCAAACTTTCTATAGTCATTTACTATTTTTTTAATTTAAACAGGTAACAAATTACAAATACATTCGAGAAATATACATCTATATATCTCCACCTATATACACATTGCTTGCTAATCATGAGAAATCATGTTGAATGTATTAATGTGTATGTATGTATGCATCTGTCTACCTGCCTAATATGTCTATCCATCGATCTACCGTCTGTCTATCTATGACAGATCATGGTGAGCTAGAGATCAGGTAACCCAGGGAGACAGGAAATCTATTTTACCTTTACCAACAGAAAGGGGTAAAATACTCTGAATTAAGTCATTACCAGAAGTTCTGCCTTTGCCACTTAGCAAATTCCTATCAAGGTCAAACATTAAAAAAAAAAAAAAAAAACATTTCTCTTCCAAAGCGTTCAGGTACATTCCTCTTTTCTTCATCCAGGTATGATCTCTTTGTCCTTCACAATCAACACAGAATGTAGCAGGCTGATAATTAGAGCTTCCAAAACTTGCTTGATTAAAAATAAATAATTTTTAAAAGAAAAACAAAAACTTGACACGTACTTGTTAAAAGTGCAGATTCTCTAGCCCTTGCCCTAAAGTGTCTGATTCAGTCCCTCTGATACTAGGGCTATAAATCTATATTTTAAGAAATTCCCCAGCTGATTTTTTTATAGTTAGAAATGTTTCATAAACACTGCTATGGTATAAAAAGCAAATGCTTTAGAAGATGAGAGATTCCAGGTCTAGTCATAGCCAGAACTACTAGCTGTGTGAGAACACACTAAAACATCCCCAATTCCTCTATTTTCTCTTAAGTCTAACTGAATGCATTAAATAACATGTATTAGGACCTAGCACAGTACCCAGCACTAAATAGTACATGGCAATTGTTGGCCTTCTCAATGTCCACTCCCCCTTTATCACTTACCATCTCACTTCACACTCAGATGCCTGTAATTGCTGGATTACGAAATCCACGGAAAGACACCACACTTTCATTCTTGGATCTCCAGCCCCTACAGCTGTAACTGGCACATGGTGCTCCCAAACCACTTATGGGACTGATGGATTCAGGACAACCCCTTAATCACCAGTTACAGTTTTTTGCCCAGGTTTACCACCTTGTCCAAACACTTCTTGTTACTTCCACTCCCCGCAGGTTGTATGTAGCAATGTATATTCCTTATAATAAAAAGGAAAAGAAAACAGATCAAACAATGTTCTTGTGACAAAAGTTAAATTGGTGGTTAGAGTTAGAGCACAATTAGAATGAAGTTTAAAGGAACAAAGGGAGTCTGCAATGATTTTCTGTAATTGCTTATTTGTGCCATGTAACTGTGTGGATTTCATTGTTTTAATCTGCCATGTTTCTTAGTAACAAGTACACTTAGGTAGGCATTTAGACTTTTTCTAGAATACAAATGATCATCAGTCTCCGTTTAACTTGGTTCCCTGCTGAAGGTGATAAAGGCAGCTCATTTTTTTCTTCCTAATACAGAAGTTCCTTTCACTGTTTCAAAGTTTTCTTGTGATCTTGAAGGTACAGCCAAATGATAGGATTCAGATGATAACATGAAGACCGGTAAAAATCAATGAAAACTACTTCTCAAGGAACGTGCATTCCATTCTTTGGGGGCAAAAAACACATTTTTAGGGAAGTAAAAATGAACTTGTTTATTACTTACCAGCTTCTGGCAGATGTAGGAGGATTACTTGATAGTTTTGAGTTTTGAGTTTTCATACATGGAAATGAAAACGAAGTGTTCTGCTAAGAATGACGTGTTCACAAATGTATTCTCATAACCACCTCCCACTTCAGGAAGCTCTTGAGAAGGATCAGAAAGTCCAATACTGCAGCCTCACGTTCACACAAACAGCTGTTCCGTTTACTAACTCATTCCATCGATCTCTGATGAACCTCATTAATAACCCATTTTCCCTGGTACTTTTCCTTAGATTTTCTTAGATTTCTTAGATTTTGCATAGCACAATACTAAGATCCTAAGATCTTTATTATATTAGAGATCTAATATCCTAGATCTCTAAGAGTCCACGAATTTGAAGCCCAATCCCACCATTTAATGCAGTGAGTTTGGACAGTATTTAATGTCTCAAATCAGTTTATTTATGAGTGAAGTAAGATACCTTATCAGTGTCATAGAATTGCTTTAAGAATTAGGTTAGATAATGAATTCAGAGCACTCCCACCGCCTGGGTTATTATTATTAATTACATTAGGGTAAAACTCCAGGGAATTAGCAAATCAATGGTTAGTTGTTGATGTGCCTTCCCCATCGTCTAAATTTCCACGTGCGAATTCTTAGGTACTGCTTCCTATTTTACAATCTCTGTAGTAAATCATTATATTTCCTTTATACAACAAAGCCTTAAGGTAGATAATCTCAAATCATGGAAGTCAGAAAACTGAAGCTCAAAGAAATGAAACATCTGGTGCAGAGACAGCAACTCCTAGGCAGCGAGGATGCAGAGAGTCCTTTCCCGAGGTTTTTCCTAAACCCCCACTTTCACGACACCCTGCCTAGTGCAACCAGACTGAGAACAGGTAGGACACCAGCACAAACTAAATCTATCTCGGTTTAGAATTAGAGAAAAACAAATCATACTAAGATGAAACAACTTCCATAAAGCTTCAAAGAAATGCCGCCTCAAAGACTTGATGAAACTCTGATGTATCAGCTCCTTGAGTTTTTTGCACTGCTTTCGAAAGCTTGCCCTTGATTTGTACCTAAGAAATAGGAACCGACTGCTTTATAAACCCATGTTACGAGCCACTGACTGACTTTCAGGAGACTTTTCCTTCATTTGTTTTTGCTTTTCCTGAAAAAACAAATGCCAATAGCAATATTCTGCTAATATTTTTTAAGCAAAGAATTTTAGTTTCACGGTAGAATACTCTTGTGACTGAGGATTTTACTGCAAAAACTGTAAATCTAATTACAATTATAATGAATGTTATCTCATGATGCAGAAGTTCTTGTTTCTTTGTTTTGACTTCTGCATGTATTATAGGCACATTTATTACTGCATCCCAGATAACAAAAGCAGCACAGAAAGGGTAAGTGACTTGATGAAATAGTTAACAGTACCAGCCCTAACATTCCTGTACCTAAAAACAGACATGATAAACAGCAGCCCTGTGCTTTGGTTTTAGATCCTCAAATATACCTGAGACATTTGGGAATATCTGCTTAATCTGCCTTCATTCTAACCTTAAAATCTGTTCTCTGAAATAAATAACTTAACAATGTTATATATAGTTTGGGTCCAAGTATAACCTCAAGAGCACATGCCTTTCTTTCACTAGATTAAACAAAATATATTAATTCAGCTTTCTAAGGCATATCCTTCTTTTTTTTAATATTTTATTTCTTTTCAGCGCAACAGTATTCATTGTTTTTGCACCACACCCAGTGCTCCATGCAATCCGTGCCCTCCTTAATACCCACCACCTGGTGCCCCCAACCTCCCACCCCCCACCCCTTCAAAGCCCTCAGATTGTTTTTCAGAGTCCATAGTCTCTCATGGTTCACCTCCCCTTCCAATTTCCCCCAATTCCCTTCTCCTCTCCATCTCCCCTTGTCCTCCATGCTATTTGTTACGCTCCACAAATAAGTGAAACCATATGATAATTGACTCTCTCTGCTTGACTTATTTCACTCAGCATAATCTCTTCCAGTCCCGTCCATGTTGCTACAAAAGTTGGGTATTCATCCTTTCTGATGGAGGCTTAATACTCCATAGTGTATATGGACCACATCTTCCTTATCCATTCGTCCGTTGAAGGGCATCTTGGTTCTTTCCACAGTTTGGCGACAGTGGCCATTGCTGCTATAAACATCAGGGTACAGATGGCCCTTCTTTTCACTACATCTGTAACTTTGGGGTAAATACCTAGGAGTGCAATTGCAGGGTCAAAGGGAAGTTCTATTTTTAATTTCTTGAGGAATCTCCACACTGTTCTCCAAAGAGGCTGCACCAACTTACATTCCCACCAACAGTGTAAGAGGGTTCCCCTTTCTCCACATCCTCTCCAACACATGTTGTTTCCTGTCTTGTTAATTTTGGCCATTCTAACTGTGTAAGGTGGTATCTCAATGTGGTTTTAATTTGAATCTCCCTGATGGCTAGTGATGATGAACATTTTTTCATGTGTCTGATAGCCATTTGTATGTCTTTATTGGAGAAGTGTCTGTTCATATCTTCTGCCCATTTTTTTATAGGATTGTCTGTTTTGTGTGTGTTGAGTTTGAGGAGTTCTTTATAGATCTTGGATATCAACCTTGTCTGTACTGTCATTTGCAAATATCTTCTCCCATTCTGTGGGTTGCCTCTTTGTTTTTGTTTTTGTTTTTTTTTTTTATAAACATATATTTTTATCCCCAGGGGTACAGGTCTGTGAATCACCAGGTTTACACACTTCACAGCACTCACCAAAGCACATACCCTCCCCAATGTCCATAGCCCCACCCCCCTTCTCCCAACCCCCTTCCCCCCAGCAACCCTCAGTTTGTTTTGTGAGATTAAGAGTCACTTATGGTTTGTCTCCCTCCCAATCCCATCTTATTTCATTGATTCTTCTCCTACTTAAGCCCCCATGTTGCATCACCACTTCCTCATATCAGGGAGATCATATGATAGTTGTCTTTCTCTGCTTGACTTATTTCGCTAAGCATGGATAAAGAAGATGTGGTATATATACACAATGGAATACTATGCAGCCTTCAAAAGAAATGAAATCTTGCCATTTGCGACAACATGGATGGAACTAGAGCGTATCATGCCTCTTTGTTTTGTTGATTGTTTCCTTTGCTGTGCAGAAGCTTTTGATCTTGATGAAGTCCCAAAGTTCATTTTTGCTTTTGTTAAGGCATATACGTCTATAAGAAAAGGGTGCTTATCACAATTACATATGTTAGGAAATACTTTTTAAAAATTCAAAGTGTGTCATAAAAGGATCACTTAGGACAAATTCTGTTCCCTAATCATGCAAAATGAATCAATCAGCCTCATGTTTTCATATTACCTCAATGAAATTTTAACAAAAATGCTATAATGTACATTGGTACTTGGTACCAATGCATACAACTGCATGCAAAGATTGTCTTTGCTTATAATGTTTTAGCCTAAAATAAAATGTACATTTTTATTCATTGATCAAGGAAGCTTAACGAAACAAATAAATAAGAAAAAATCATTAATAAAATACTAGCACATTTAAAACCATAATTAAATGCTGAGACAACAAATATTTCCATTACCACAGAAACATTAGAAAACTGAGAATGGACTAGTTCCCAGTAAGAACTCCAGAGCTCCAGATGTCTTTTGGCAGACATGGCAATCATAACCTCCTAAAGTGATTGGGTTAAAAGGTACTTCAGAAGCCACTGAACCACTCACTGGCTATGTGATGTTCTCCAAGATAGGCTTCAGTTTAATGCCTCCTCTTCATTCAACCCCACAGCCAATCCGCCCTGTGATCCTATCCTAAAAGTGTATATCTTCTTTTTTTTTTTTTTTCCTTTCATTTGTTAATGCCCTAAGTTAAGACCTTTCACCTAATTTCTGAATCTGGAAATAGTCTCCAAGTTGGTTCCTGCTTTGCATTTTGTCCCTGAAAGAATCACACTCCTGCTTTCTGAACATCTCACTGATCTCTTAAGGAATGCCCCATTAATTGTTGGGTCCTGACCTTAGAAGTTCCCCAGGTGAAATCTCAAACTGGCCTCCAAACTTATAGGACAGGAAGAGACCAAGAAAGAGGGAAGCCACTGCAGATGGGCAGGCGGTAGGTTTAATTAGTAAGGAAACTGACACACAAGGACTGTCTTTGGTGGCAGCAAGATGAGTAGGTTCCATACCCCCAGCAAGATTTATAATTAAGTTTATACAGAGACTTTAACTGGGTTTAGTCATGAGTACCATTTAGACATTCTCAAGGCTCCATCCTTGAAACAGCTCCCACTGTGGGAATGGTGGGCATCCTTGAAACAGATCCCACTGTGGGAATGGTGGGCAGCAAGTGCATTTCAAGGAGGGGTGGGGGGTGAGGAGCCTCTGATTGCATGGTGTTAGCTCCCAGGTCAACCAGCTGTCTAGTCCTAATGATGACCTCCTCCAACAAGTACAGAGCAAGAGAATGGAGAATCTGGTAAGAGTGAAATTTAAATAAAGAATCTCTGAACCTAAAATCAATAGAGGAAGAAAAGGCTGTTAAGTGGGGTGGGTGCACATCTCACTGAGAGAGACATAGTGGGAGAAATTGTTTCATGACCTTCTCCAACACTAATCAACAGTGTCTTTTATTTTTTCCCTGAATTCAACACCCTTCACAAGTTACCTCCAACCTACATTTGCTTTCCTTATTTCCACTCATATAAAATTGTTCTTTGTAATTCAAAATACAGGACTCTTCCATACATCCCAAACATTCTGTCCTTACTCTCCTGCATGCCTATAGTTCTCTTTGTCTAGAAGTAGCATAGCCTCTTTTGGTTTGCCTATTAAAATATTACCTATTTTAATGACATCCACTATTTTTGTTCATCTGGCATACATTCCCCCTTCTTCTATTCATGGCATCCGAAGTGCACTTTGCATTTCTAGCCCCCAGGACAGAATCTTGAAAGGCTGTTAATCTCTGCCTTGTCTTACCCTGGCTAGGGAGACCCTGTATGCTTCAACCTAGGTTGGAGAGATGCTCTACTTTTGGAATTACACCAGGATTAAAATTTGCTGGATATTGGACATCACTAGGAAAACTTCATGAAATCATCGCTCATTGATTCCTGACTTTTAGATAGGTGGAACTATTCTGGTTCCTGTCTTTTGAAAGTTATCTTTTCAACATATTCTTCATTTCTGTAAATCATCTTGGTTTTAATAGCAAATTATTTAAGAAAATAAGCAGAATCATGTGGCTGACTGGAAGCCAAGAAATTCTAACCATTAAATCCTGCTGGACACTACTCAAATAACTCCTCAGTAAAGATATTTATGAACCTGAAAACGAAATTTGATGTTTCACCTGTAGTTCACAGTTCAGCAACATCAGCATCATCTAAGAACTCGTTAGAAATGCAAATTCTTGCACCCCACCTCAAGATTTACTGAATCAGAAGTCCTAGTAGTACAGCTTAGAAATCTATGTGCCCTATAGAATGTAGCACATTGCTTCCCTCTAATATTGTGCCTTCAGTTACAATCAGTTGTGTTTTATCAGTTTTCTCCTGTGTTCTATACCTCAACATTACATATTCTTCTCTGCATCTCCAATAACATCCAGTACAGTATTCTACATTATAGAAGGAGCTCAACAAATACTTATCACACTAAATTAAATAGGTCTATTCAATAGTGGCAGCAAAAAGCAGCTATTATCATTCACCTTATTTTCACCCTTCATATTTCTGTATAACAAAATATACAAACATTTATCTTTCAATTGCACACTTACCCCCAAACTATTTGGAGCATAAATAATTAATTATTTGTACATATAAAAGAGTCAAAAAGAGATAATGTTTTCAATGTAAATTAAACTCATATTTAACAGTTTCTCTAAAACTTTTCTTTGAAATAGAGAAAGAAATTTGTCATTCAAGTCTTTTACCCTAACTATATTAATAATAGTTCTGTTTACTTGAATTCCTTTCCTTCTTGTTGACCATAAATATACTATTTACCTACTGCAATGAATATATGTCACAGGTTTTGATTACCTGTCTTCTATGGATTCCCAAACTAATAAATAATAAAATTTTCATATCTGTAATCTCTTCCATACACCTCAAAGGCTAATCTAGGCATTTGCAGAGTGGGAAAGAGGTGTCACAGGTGACCAGATGGTTAAGGTGACCAAATATTCAACTCTAGCATTATCTGAATTTTCTGCTTTCATCGGTTTTTTGTTTATGTTCAACTCCACCTGAATCTAAGCCTAAAAATAATTTATGGCATAAGTTTATTGTTTTTAAAATAAACTATATTCTCATGTTTTAAAATATTTTCCTTGGAATACCTGGTGGCTTAGTCGGTTAAGCAACTGACTCTTGATTTAGGGTCAGCTCATGATCTCAGGGTTGTGAGATGGAGCCCATGGTCAGGCTCCGCACTCAGAGTGGAGTCCCCTTGAGATTCTCTCTCTCTCTCCCTCTGCCCCTCCCCCTGCTTGCATGTTTTCTTTCTCTTTCTCAAATAAATAAATAAATCCTTAAAATAAATGATAATAAAATAAATTTCTCTTAGTTAAGTCTGAGATTCTGAGCTTGGTATCAGAGTGATGGCCAGCTTGGAGCTTATTTCTGTTTTAACAGTGTTAACTCAAGCTTCTTATATGTCTAGGTAGAACAATTCTTTGCAGAGCAAACTTACAGTAATACAAACAAATTTCTTTAACTGCTCACAAACAACTTTGTAACAATTTGGGACTTCAAAATATCATCAGACCCACTCCCAAACTATCTGCACTTCTCAACGACTTGCATCTCACAAAAGCAAGTGCCAAATGCATGATAAGACACTTTCTTGCCCAGTCAGATTATATATTTATATAATAAAATCTATTAGTTTGGCTAAATAGCATTATTGATTATATCACAATTATTGATTCCAGTAAATCAATTCCTTTCTTGTTGAACTTTTTTCTATTAATTTAGCCATTGCTTTCTAATTATTTTTTAACTGTTCCTAGCAATAATTTGGCCCCAGACTTACCACAGAAATACATGTCATCTTGGCTTTATCAAATGCAGCATATAATCCATCTTAATTATCTCTTATACTTACTTGAGAATTCAGGAGAGAATAGAATTCAAGATTGAAAATAATTTTTGTCCAGATATTCAAAAATGTTTTCTTATTTGTCTTCTAGCTTCTGGTGGTTTCTGTGAAGCCCAGTGATATTCTGATTTTCAATCTAGTCTGATTCCCAAACCTTTGGAGTTTTTATATATAAGGTTAGAGGTGAAGGGAAGGGGCTGCCCGTGGGTATTCCTCACTGGACGATCCGCTCAAACCCCACTTGTCTCCTTGGGGGACCGTGCCACAAAATCCTATTTGGACCAATACTTTGACTTCTTCATGGATGTGAAGAGTGGCTGATGGCATTCTGGTGGTTGAGTAAGTGCAGGAGCTGTGGCTGCACCAGCGTTCACCATCATTTTCTATACAGTCCCTCCCCTCCACTTTCAGAGATTCTCATGACCTTGATTATGCAACAGTTTGGGCTTAGTATCCCCCCATTAGAAAACTCCTGGCAAAGTCAAGGAGATTAAATACCTAAAATACTTGGACCAGGTAGGAAATCTGAGAGCCTAACTACTTCTTATACAAACTTTGAACTGACCCGTGCACTCCACTATAAAGAGATCCTGAGCCTTTCTAGTTCTCTAGAAATACAAATCCTTTTGCTTTCTATTTTTCCTCCAGCCTGAATGTTGTTTCCTCCTGCCTGCCAAGACACTAGCAACTGCTCCATCTGCTTTCAGTTTCCTAAAATTTTGTTGACATCTCTATATTGCTACCATCACAATTTTCCCCTTACCTGGGCCTTAGAGTGTTTATCTTTTTTTAAAATTATTTTGATGTCACATTAATGTGGTTTGGAAACAGCCAAAAAAATTTTTTTTTGCTTAATCTGCCATGTTTAATTTAAAGTCTCAAAAGATAATTTAAATACTAAAAAAATTCAATCGTATAATGTAGCAGTTACAAGTATGAGCCCTGGATTGAGATGGGTATAAGTCAAAACTCTATGACATACTAACTTACTTACTGATAGAGCTGTGTACCAATTTCTCTGAGATTATTTTCAGATCTAAGAACTTAGAGACTTTTAATAATTAAATGAGAAAATACATCTAAACAATATAGTATAATGTCTAGAAAAGGCTTAGTGAACGTTCCTGAGAAACACCATCATATATTCATATACGTAAGTAACATATTTTCAGCATTTCCTTTATGCTTAGCAACTCTGATCTCTTACACACCTTATAACCAATCTATCAACTCAGCCTATCAATTCTTCCTCCCAAATATGTCTCCATGTGGCCATCTTTCTTAAACTTTGCAAAGTGACATCCCTTCATGGAGATTAACATCCCCTCCTCTGGGGGAGCCTCTCGTGAACCACTGGTCCTCTCAAATCAGTAGTCCATACAGCAGCCCGAGTGATGGTGTTTTTTTTTTTTTTTAAAGATTTCATTTATTTATTTGACAGGTAGGCAGAGAGGCAGGCAGAGAGAGAGGAGGAAGCAGGCTCCCTGCTGAGCAGAGAGCCCGATGCGGGGCTCGATCCCAGGACCCTGAGATCATGACCTGAGCCGAAGGCAGAGGCTTAACCCACTGAGCCACCCAGGTGCCCCCTGAGTGGCAGAATCATGCCCAAATGCCTTGTCATAGTCTAAGGAGGACTAGACGACAATCTCTGCCTGCCTTGCCCTCTTTCCTTCTCGCTCACTGTGCTCCCCATATTCTGAGCTGCTGCTACTTCTTCAGATACGCTAAGGTCTTCACAGGCGAGGGAACTCTTCCCACGTTTTCTCTGCCCAGACAACTCTTGCCCCTGTTATTTCTTATGACCGACTGCACTGAATCCGTCTGGTCTCTGTCTACACATCATCTTTCAGAGAGCCCATCCCTGACCACACACCCTGAAATACGTCCTCATTCCCATTCTCACTCTGCTTATTTTCTCAGCCACACCCCCTTTTCATTGCCTTTATTGCAACTAATCTGGTTTATTTATTACTCTATTAAGTTATGTGCCTTTATTTTCTAGAAATAATAAATCATATTGGGATATTTGGTGACTTGGGTCAATAACAGATAATGTTGTTCCCGTAATGCCTACTCTTGCCTCATCGGCTCTCCAGATACCACACACTAAGTCTATCTTTTTATCACCAGTTTTGGTGATATCTTCCTGCATCCACCCCTCCCTGTTTTATCCACCAATACAGATTCTCAGATGTCCACTGGAAGATAAACTTCAGGCGCTGACGTTTTGTTATATAATATACCATTAGGTGCTAAAGTTTTGTTATGTAATAGACCTTAAGGACAAGTTTGCAAGGGATATAATTAGAGCGTGTGTTTTAATTAGATTCCACTTTATCATACATGAAAGTGACATATGCTATTACTGGAAGTACTGAAATAAGTAAATAAGTAAAAATCAAATGACTAAGAAAACTATTAGGAATACAAACTATATTTTGTGCATACTGAAGAGTAAGGTTTCTTATACAAGATCACAATCCTGGAAAGAAATTGATTATTGTGTTCAGTCATTGCAGAGTGGCTGCATTTCCCATAACTAGTCATTATTGCCTTCATTTATAATGATCACATACTGAAAGACCACATATTCACTGAATTGCTTTTTGAATGTTTCTACACAAAGAATCTAAGATCTGAGGCTAAGATTGAGTGATACAAACTAGAGACTCTAGACAGGATCGGAAAAATGTTAGCCTCAAAACTACACGTCCAGTTTAAAAGTTCATTTTCCTTCCTTCCTCCTTCCTTCTTCCTCTCTGTTACGGATTTGAAGGAGTCACCACGGAGAGTAACTAGAGCCTACGAAATGGTTTCCAAAGTTCTTGTTTCTTATTTTGGTCTACGGGTTCATATTTAAATTAGTTACCATGCATGGGCATGCTTACTGTGTTTTACAGACTGGTATTTATTACCTAATTAATTAAAAAAACTATGCTAATAAAAGATAATTGTAAGTGAATTGAAGACTTTTCAGAAAAAAGTAAAACAGATTTTCATGACATAACACCAAGGATGAAAAAAATATATTTGTGTTTGATTTTAAAAATTGATTTCATTTGGGGAGACTGGGTGACTCCGTGGTAAGCTGCAACTCTTGGTTTGGCTCAAGTCCTGATCTCAGGGTCCTGAGATCAAGCCCTGCATCAGGCTCCAGGCACAGTGCGGAGTCTTCCTGAAATTCTCTCTCCTCCCTCAGCCCCTCCCACCCATGCTTGCTTGCTGGCCTCTCCCCACCAAAATAAATAAATAAAGATTCTTTAAAAATTGATTTCATTCATTTATTCACCCATTTATTTATCAAAAAAAAAAAAAAAAAAAAAAACCAATTTAACAACCACTGAGTGCCAGACACCACATTAGGCATTGGGTATATAACAACTGAAAAAATAAAATTTCTCCCTAGTAAAATATACTTCCTATAGATGGAAGACATAAAACAGGCAAACCAATGTGTCAGGGGCACTATAAAAACAAACAACATACAAAGGTAGGTTAAGTAAAATAGACTAGAGGAGTGTGTGTGTGTGTGTGTGTGATGGTAGTTTTTAGAGAAATGATGCCATTGGGACAGGGAATTGAAGGAAGTAGGAGAGTTAGCCGTATCTTAGTCAAAAGCACGCCAAGAAGTGAGGAAGAATGAGCACAGACTCTGGAGCAAATATAGGAGCCAGAATTAGGAGAAAAGAGCTGAGCAGGGAAAATTGGTGCCAAAAGGTGGGAGATGAGGTCAAAGTGATAATGGAGGCCCAGCCTGTGTAGGATTTTGTACGCATGGCAAAGGCTTTTCATATAATTTAGCAGTATATGAAAAGATACTGAAACAGTTTTGAGGAAATAGTTACATTCTATAATATTAAATGATCTTTATCAAGACACGCACACACACAGCTTATTTATAATTATATGGGAGTATTACAATCAATCTGCTAGAATCAAAAACTTTAAATATAAGTTTTAGAAAACCTTAGTAGAACGTATTATTTACAAAGACTCCCTCTTCTTAAAAGCTTTGAACAAAATACATCATTTAAAAAATTATCTGTCACAGTGTATCTATCATACAGTAGTGCTAGAGATAGATGATATTAAAATTATCACTCGTATAGGATAGTCTTGACTTCTACTGAAATGATCTTTTTAATGACTAGCAGAATGAGATTTTAGAAAAGCATTGATTGCCAGATGCATTTATATACTTATAAAAAGAATATAAAAACCTTTATTTTGCGTTTTATAAGCTACCATTAGGTAGCTAAGACACTGGTAGTGAACATATATGTTCTAAGACACTGGTAGTGAACATATATGTTAGATCAACAGCAGAGTGGCTTTTTATGAAAGGTTTGTAGACCTGTGCAGTATCTGCCACAATGCCAAATACTCAAAATTGCTTGTTTCATACATTTAAACCCACAATTTTAAGACTTCTGAAACCTACATACATTTTTAAGTTGCCTAGTTAAGGGGTTCCACTCTGCAAGGATTTGTTTTTACTATTTTTAATTGATGCATTATTTCCTCTTCAAAAATAATGACTTATTTATCTATAAAAAAGAAGTCCCCTTTAGTTGTGTGCTTATGTTCATACATAACTAATTCAACAGTGGGAGAAAAGAAAGTCAAATCAGTTTTGATGGCTTTGCCTTTGAGATATTATAATAAATTCAAGGCTGAGGATTGAGACTGGTGATCAGAAATTATGTGGACTCCTTTAAGCAGAATTCTATTTCACTGACACAATCCACCAGGCTGGGTAATGGGAGAAAATTCATAATAACTAATTGCTGCTATATCAGTTTTAATATCCACCCTCGTTTCAGGAACTTGATATATCCCAACTCTCAAGGGTATGCTTATAATTATGCTTTTGAGGTGTTCAAGTGCTTTATCACAGAGAGACACTTGAACTCCAGTGTGAGAAGGTTAATTATTTAGAATATCCTTGAGAACATTCTCTGGTATGAGTGGATTACATGAAGACACCTTGAAGTGACTACAGAAGTCCCAAGAAAGATAAATGTAAAAATCAATGATTTGTCTATGCTCAGTCTCAGAGGAATGCTTTAGAATATTAATGATATTAGCTACTAACCTTATTTTTAGAAACTGTTTTAAAAATGTTATTTCTTCCTCTAGCAATGCACTTCCCTGGAGGACTGTGCTTAAATTCAGTGAAAACTTTTAATTTCCTGACTTTTATTATGGAATTAATCCACACAAATCACTTGGCAATGAATAAACACGGCAACACGGCCCGCCTGTCATGTGGGTCTTTCCATGTTCTTCAGTGTGTGGTTTCATGGTCATAAGACTTTGATAATTACAAGAAGGTTTGTCATTCTGAACTACTAATTAGAAAACTTTTGGGTTAGGCTATCCTCCATACTTAAAAGTCTCCTGGAAGAAAAAATTTATATAACTTCATAAATATAAATTGGGAGGAAATTTGAAGTTTCAATGGTCTACTTGCTTGCCCACACATTAGATGTCGAAGGAATATACATATGGACTAGATGTCCCCAGGCTAAGGAAATTCATTGTTAAATTCTCATTTACATTTTACCCCTCTCTAAGTGTAAGCTTACTTTTCTCATTAAAGATGAGAAATTTTCCCCCAAAATAAAAGATTTCCTTTTTTATTATATGTAATGACATTGAAGCCCATTATTTTTCTCCTCATGCACTGTAGGTTTTAATTTCTCTTTCTCTTTAATGTAATCAATGGTCTAATCAATAGTCTTCCTTTCTCATTTCTGGGACTCTTCTCCATGGAGCTGTGGGCTCTTCCCAGAATCACCAGTTTGGCAGCATTTGTAACTCAACAACTAAACTGGGCTCCAGTAAGTAGCAGATTGTATGACACAGCTCAGTCAGAAAGTATCATACATATCATTATTTTTAAAAGCATTATTTTAATGATACTTTCATTATTTTAAATATCTTTTTTTTTTTTTTTCAGGGGCACCTTGATGGCTTAGTTGGTTAAGCATCAGGCTCTTGGTTTTGACTCAGATCATGATCTCAGGGTCAAGGGATCCAGCCCTCTCCTTGGGGCTCAGCACGAAGTCTGCTGGAGATTTTCTCCCTCTCCTTCTGCTCCCCCCCTGCTCATGCTCTCTCTCTCTTTATAAAATATTAAATAAGATCTTTTCCAAAAAATCTTTTTTTTATCATGCTAAGCAAAGTCAGAGAAAAACAAATATCATATGATTTCCTCATATGTGGAATTTAAAAAACAAAACAGATGAATATAGGGAAGGGAGGGAAAAATAAAATCAGACAGAATCAGAGAGGGAGACAAACCATAAGAGACTCTGAACTTTGGGAAATAAACTGAGGGTTGCTGGAGGGGAGGTGTTAAGGGGACGGGGTGACTGGGTGATGGGCATTAAGGAGGGCACGTGATGAAATGAGCAGCAGGTGTTCTATGCAACTGATGAATCACTAAACTCTACCTCTGAAACTAATAATACTCTGTATGTTAACTAATTGATTTCAAATAAAAAGAAAAAATCTTTATTTTAAAACCCTTGGCTCAGGAATAAGGGGAAATTTATTAGGAGAATACTGACATACCTCGCAGAATCCTAAGATTTGAACAACCAGGAATAATTTGGCTGAGTACCAAAATACTCTTTAGCAAAAATCAAATAGCATCTGTGAAGCAGAATTTGTAGACCTTCCCTTTACTGCATGGGATAGATAATATAGTCTTGGTTCCACTGACACTTCATTTCTGTGACTTGGTAAAAAACTACAAATTCCTGGGAGAGACCATTTGATTGGGTAGCTTGGGGTCTGGTGGTCATCCCTGGTCCATTATCTGTGGCTACACACTGAGTCTCCTGGTAGACATGTTCAACACCCACCCCTGTAGAGAAGGCACACTTACGCAAGTGATTGAGGCAGTTAGCCTGGGAGTGCTTACCACTTTCTTGCAGGTCACTCCACCCTTGTTAAAGAATGTGAGATGATTTGGCCCGGAACTCCTCATCCATAGTAGTAACACAGACCATATCTCACAATGGAAGCTCTCTCATTTTCCATGCGTTGCTATCCTATAGAACCAGTGAAATAGAATAGGGAAGGATTTCCAGGAATCTAAGCATTCTCTACAAGTGCCTTCTCTTCCAATGCTGTTCCAGTTTTGGGTTTTTCCTTGTTACTAGTATATAGTTACTTCTATTTCTTCTGTTTAGTTAATTAGCTAATGTTTAGATATTCATTGATCATGTGCCTAGTATTGGGCTAGGAGCTGGGGAGTCCCATTTTGGAACGACTAATGATGTCCAGCATAAAGTACATTTCTCCTTTGTTGGTTTAATCCTCCCCCACCCCTACCTTTTTTGGATCTTTACATATTATATCAAATGTTAATTAAAGTCAAACAATGCTTTGTTTTACCCAGATTTCACCTACATTATCTTGTCTATTCGTCCAAGATAAGTAGACCTGATACTGTTATTCTCACACATGAGTAGAAACCGAAGCTCTGGGAAGGTAAGTGCTTTATTCAGGTTTTCACAGCTACTAAATGGCAGACTTAGGAGTCAGTGAGTGTCTGACAGTGGATCCAGTAGTAATTTCATTTTGTAGGTTGTGATTTTACTCTTCTCTCCCTCCGCTATTGAAAAACTCATGAGCATCAGTACTTTCAAGATACTGGAAAGGCCAATGAAGGATGACAGTAAGTATTTGCTAAGTGTAGGCTACATCTACCAGTCTAAAAATCCATACTGGAACTATTTAGAAAATTGATAATATGTAGTCAATAATTTGGCTGTGCACCAAAATACCGTGTTTAACAAAAATCCAATAGGTTTAGCTTGGTTAAATAATTGTAAGAAAAAAAAACTTAGTTATTAGTCTTACTCTAAATTTTATGATTAGATGGTCTCTAGTCTTGATTAGACACGAACCAATAGATATAAAACCACCATCCAATGTCACTAGAGAAGGGTTTTATAATGCAAATTTACTACTGATAATCATTTCTTGTACCAATGACCAACTTCTTAAATCACTGGATTCCAGTAATACTTAGAATCCAAGCATGATTGCTGAATCAAATACTATGTCATTAAAGGAACGATACACCACCCATAAATATAAAAAGTTAACTTTTCCAACAAAATTTTTAAGCAGTTATCCTGGCTAAGGATAAGAAAATAAGTTTTTGAACAAAAATATCTGAGTCAGTGTCTGCATAAATGTTAGCAAATGACATTTGAATCAGCAACATTTATTAAATATCTGCTGTGTGACTGACATGCTATTACATAAATGGAAAGCTAAAAATAAATGAATAAAATAAATAAGAATAAAATGTCAGAAAGTTTCTTTTAAGAACTTTGATAACTTGATTTGGTGAATCGTGAATTGAAAGACATTTATATCTACATTTTTTACAGCTTTCCAACAAAGTTCCACTTAAGATTGGAGACATCCCCACCACTTCTAACATTTGAAAATAGTTATGGAAAATTTGTCTTTATGGAATGTATATTTTGGAAAAACTTACCCATAATTCTACACTATGAAAATATCAAAGGCTTTCCAAAAACAATGTGACATGAGAACATTTCCATCACCACTTCACATACGTCCTGCTCCTCTCCTGTTCTTCCCACATGGCTCTACCCACCTGATCCCGTACCTCAACACTTTTGGCCTTAATGACGTTGAGACATAAAAATTCATCCATTCATGCAGACTACTATTTTAAAGAACCCATGATGTACCGGACACTGTCAGTGGTGACACGGTAGTCAAAGAGAAAGAAGATGGCAGGATTTTATGGGTTTGGGCAGTGGGAACGGAGAGGGTTGGATAGAGGGGAGTTATTTGGGAGATAAAATTCTCCTTTCTTGGTACCTGACGAATATGGGGAGGTATCTGCTTCCCAAGGTTTGGTCACTGAATAGTACATATTAGACATAGTTGTTCAAGCAATTTTTATTCCAAAGTCTCAGCTGATTTCCAATGAAAGCCTTTTTAAACATTTTATTAGTGCTCGCATTCTAAAGCAGCCATAGGAAGGTAAATATATTTTGAAGACGCATTCAGTTTTCCTGATGTTGGTGTTTGCATCATTATGAGATTTATACAAAATATGTTCAACATAAACCTTTAAAATACACTTACAAGAAAGCAAAACAGCCTTGTCAACAACTAAATAGGTTGTCAAAATAAATCTGTATAATGTCAGATAAAAGTTACAAACATTGAATAAAAAATTTCAATGTGTGTTTTCAGGTTCCATTTTTAAACAGCCTGAAACAAATATCTTTTCAAAGCTTTCTTTTGCCAGTAGATGTTAATTCTAAGGAGGGATAATTTCACTAGGAGGTGCATTACTGCCACCTAAATTAGGAGAGTCCACATCCCCACAGATGTTTCTCAGACAAGCAGATGGGGACTTCATGGGCAATTTTTCCTTCTTCCAGGAGCAAGTGTCAATCTGGAGGAGATCTGAAAACCTGCCATTTAGTATGACGACCAAACACTCACTCGATCTAAATCTATATTCCAGTTGTTATCATGATATAGGAACTTTCGTCTTGAGCTTACCACGTAAACAAAACACTCACCATGAGACAAGATGGTGGTCTCACCGTTTTTTGGATTTAAGTGTGCATACTTCTCTCAGTTTCTTCCTTCTGCAAAAGGACTGCATCCCTTGCCTAGTCTTTTAATGAAACGTTTCAAACATCCAAAATGCCTAGAGGATAAGATGATCAATTCTTTTTTTTTTTTTTTAAGATTTTATTTATTTATTTGACAGAGAGAAATCACAAGTAGACAGAGAGGCAGGCAGAGAGAGAGAGAGAGGGAAGCAGGCTCCCCGCTGAGCAGAGAGCCGGATGCGGGACTCGATCCCAGGACCCTGAGATCATGACCTGAGCCAAAGGCAGCGGCTTAACCCACTGAGCCACCCAGGTGCCCCAAGATGATCAATTCTTACGAATGCACCATCCAACTTGAAAATAAAACTTGAAAAAGACAGAAGAGCTCCATGTGCCTCTTTGAGATCACATTTCTCTACAGAGCCATTAGAGGCAGCCTTTATTTTGAATTTTGTGTTTTCTGTTCCCATGCATTTCTTTATAGGTTTACTATGCGTATATTAAACACACAATATTGTTTGGCGGGTTTTAAACTTGAAGCAGTGTACTGGTTATCCAACAACTATCTCTCCGCGCCACACCCATCTTCTACACTCAGCCCCACGATGCTGGGGCAGGGACTCAGCCCACCACATCTCTGCTTCACCAGCTGGTTGCCTGTTGGGCTCCGCCAATAAAGGTACCAGAGGGACACTGGAAGATGGGAGAAAAAAAGGGACTTGCTTCTTCTGGTTTGCTCCCTGTTGCTGTGACCCTTAGTTTGGCAACTCTTCTTCACCCCAGCAGCACCGGTGTCTTCCAACAGGGACAGCCCCCACTGCCACCCGGAGCTAGGCACTGGCCACCCAAGCCCCTTACCTTCAGGGTATGGATCCCAACTTCATGGGCTCCTTCCTGGTTTGCAAACAATAGCACCAATCAATTAAGCCCTTTCTGCAGTCTGAGTTTAGTTTTATTCCTACAGCCACAGGCAAAGTCGCTGCCCTTTGCATGTACCACTCTCCGGTTCCAGAGGCCCCTTTTTGCTTTTTATTACTTCGTTAACTAGGTAGAAGTTTGTCGCTGTTAACAATTTATTTTGTTAAATTCTCTGTGTCTCTTGATTCAAATTTAAGTGGTATCTTCAATGTAGGTAATATTCTTGAATGTGCAGTGTTCAGGCAGAATCTTGTCTCTAAGGTCCGTCTGTGATACTCGTCTAGGTCTAGTGACAGTTTTCACCGCTGTTGAAGACTCTATCATGCTGACATGTCACAACGGATGTATTCATTCTTCTTGGAATGAGTGGTTTTAAAAAAGTGATGCTATACATATTTTTGTGATGGTTTAGGGCTATGTGGGTCAGGACGGGTTATAGATGTGTTAGAGATTCACAGATAAGTTACCAAGAAGTTATGGGTTTGTTATTCCATAGAATTTGTGCATTTTTTACAAAATAATACCAAATTGTTTTCCAAAGCAGTTGCATTACTTTATACTCCCAAAAGAACTTCATAATAATTCCCTCTGATTGAGGTATTGCCAGGGTACTTAACTTCTTATTTCTTAATGTGAAATGATACTTTACTGTGATTTAATTTCTATTTCCTTAAGGTTGAGCCATTTTTCTCTATGTTTATTGGCTATTTGGATTTCTTTCTTGAATCATTTACTTATATATTTTGTCCATTCTCATAGGCTGTTCCTTTATTGTTTTATTAGTATTCTTTATATAATACAGACTCTAATCTTATATCATTTTTAAGTAATTTTCAAGTATTCTCTCCCAATATGTGTTGTCTCTTCATTTAAATGGTATCTTTTGATGAACAGATATTTTTATTTTGAATGTGCCAAATTCAGGAATCTTAATATTCATAATTTTGGGTTTGTTTGCTGTTTATTTTGGTTGGGTTTATTTTATTTTATTTTTTGATTTATTTAAATTCAACTTAGCTAACATATAGCATATTGTTAATTTTGGGGTAGAATTTAGTGATACATCAGTTGCATGTAACACCCAGTGGGCTCATTACATCATGTGCCCTCCTTAATGCCTTCTGCCCAATGACCCTATCCGTCCACCCACCTCCCCTCCAGCAACCCTCAGTTTGTTTCCTAGAGTTAAGAGTCTCTTACAGTTTGTCTCCCTCTTTGTTTTCATCTTATTTTATTTTCCTTTCCCTTCCCCTATGTTCACCTGTTTTGTTTCTTAAATCCCACATATGAATGAAATCATATGGTATTTGTTTTTCTCTGACTTATTTCGCTTAACATAATACCCTCTGGTTCTATCCACATCATTGCAAATGGCAAGATTTAATTATTTTTGATGACTGAGTAATACTCCATTGTGTGTGAGTATGCATGTGTGTTTGTGTGTGTGGGTGGGTGTGTACTATATCTTCTTTATACATTTATCCATCCATGGACATCTGGGCTCTTTCCACAGTTTGGCTATTGTGGGTATTGCTACTATAAATTTGGAGGCACATATGCCCCTTTAAATCACTATTTTTGGAATTGTTTGAGATCATGAAGTTATTCACATAAAAAATATTTATTTACTACATTTTGGTCCTTAACCTACCTGATATTTTACATAGAAATTCAATTTTATTTTATTTCTTCCATATAGAAAGCCGATCATTTATTGGATTATCCTTTTACAGTGATCTGTAATGACACCTTTGGAACTTACCAAATTTTCAGATATTAGTAAGACCGTTCCTGAGTTCTACCGATCATGACACATTAATCTAACTGTTACAGCTTCATTAAAAAAAAGTGTGATTTTCTTGTAAGGTAAGAACTTCTTCTACTCCCTGCCTTCTACTCTTTTATCATCACCTCCTTTTCCTTACAAATTTTCTTGGCTCTCCTTGACTTTTCTTTTCTTCCATATAAAAATTTCAAATTAGTTTATTAATTTCCATGAGAAACTATGTTGTCATTTTGGTTGGCTTTTCAAGATATCTGTAGATTATTTGGAAGTATCATCACCCTTTGATATCAAGTCTTATTCTTTGTGGGTAGTATATATATCTCTATTTATTTAGGACTTCTTTATTGTCTTTTAATACATTTTAATAATTTTCTCCATGAAGACCATGTATCTTTTAAAAAATATTTTTCTTAGGTACCCCATTACTTTTTTGTTGCTATTATAAATGGTATCTTTTTAAAATTACATTTTCTGAGGTGCCTCGTTAGCACAGTAGGTAGCACGTCAGTGTCACAAAATTACATTTTCTGTCTGTTGCTGGTAATAGGAATATAATTGACTTCTGCATATTAATCTTATATCTGAAAATTTGCCAAACTCTTATTCATTATAATAATTTGTATATTTTTCTAACATTTCCTATAGAAGTTATAATTACCTTCAAATAACTACAGCTTTATTTTTAATTTGAATCATTATACTTTAAAATCAATGGGGCACCTGGGTGGCTCAGTCAGTGAAGTGTCTGTCTTTAGCTCAGGTTATTATCTTGGGGTCCTGGGATGGCCAGCATCGGGCTCCCTGCTCAATGGGGAGTTTGCTTCTCCATCTCCCTTGGCCCTTCCCCTTGCTTATGCTCTCTCTCTCTCAAGTAAATATATAAAATCTTTAAAAATAAATAAAATAAAACAAAATAAAGTTATTTTACTAGGGGCATTACGACGACCGCCGGTCCAATATTAAATGATCAATGGCAAAAGGCACCCCAGTCTTTCCTTTTACCTAATTTTGAGAGGAATATTTTTAAGTTCATCATTAAGTAAGAGTTTTGCTTCATGTAATGGGTAGATACCCTTTTTCAGGTTGAGAAAATGTCCTTCTATTTACAGTTTGCTGAGATATTTATTTACTTCGCATGAGTGGGTGTTTAATTTTATAGAAAGCTTTGCATCTACTGAAATTGTGACTATGGAACCGAAAGAGGAGACCTCAAAATAGAAATGTGAGCAGAAAACAACTTTGCTTTCGTCTCCCCCAACTTCACTTCCTATCTATTTTATGCCCTAGTTTGCTGTTTGTTTGTTTTTTCAAGACCTTGGAGAAAATAGAATGTAGATCATGTGGTGTTTCCTGTCATTCCTAGTATAAAATCACTTCTAAGCCCAGAAATCGAGTCGTTTTTGTAGCTCAGTTATCCGTGTTGGGTTAATCTGATAGCTGAGCTTTCCCAGCCCACAGCCTATTCCCACTTTCCATCTAGGTTTCGTACCGGGCCTGGAAGCTTGAAGTAGAAGAGGAAGCATGGTCGACTTCTTCCCTTAGAACTCTGTCTCTGCTAACTGCTCACGAGCTATTAGAGACCTCCGGAGTCAGGTCTAGGGGAAGGGAATGGGAGTGGGGGAGCAGGGGACGGAGCACGTTTAAGTGCCCGGCACCCTCCTACTCCAGTATTAGGAACTTCTGGACTTGACAGGCATTCAAACCTGCCATTTTTCTTTCTGGAGAGCAATTCTGAGATATTCAAAGGCTTTTTTCTCCTGGGAAGTTTCGACCCAATTTCAATGTTACAGGTTATATCATCTTCAGTGTGACATTTACAACTGATTCCCTTTTTGTATGTTTACAGGAATTCTTTTTTGTCTCCCTCTCCAGAAAATTATTTTTTGCATAAAGTCCCATTCGTCCAAGTTTTATGCTGACTGCATCTTTTTTTTTTTAACAGTATTTTTTTTAAAGATTTTATTTATTTATTTGACAGAAATCACAAGTAGACGGAGAAGCAGGCAGAGAGAGAGAGAGAGGGAAGCAGGCTCCCTGTCAAGCAGAGAGCCCGATGCGGGACTCGATCCCAGGACCCTGAGATCATGACCTGAGCCGAAGGCAGTGGCTTAACCCACTGAGCCACCCAGGCGCCCCATATGCTGACTGCATCTTTGAAAAAAAAAGTTTCACCCACCCCTAATTCAGCCTGACCTCTCTACTCTCTGCTGCCATAGGTCCATAGCTACAACTTATTATGCTTTTCAAGCATGTTTAAGAAACTAATCTCCTGCGGACTCCAAACCCCAGGGGTGCATATATAAAGTAGTTCCCTTGTATCTCATCTCTCCGGGCCTGGACTCTCTCTCCACTTTCCCTGGAAGTCATCAGGAAGATGTGCAAGCATTCCAACAACTCTCTGAAAGGAATATTCTCAACGAATCTCTCCAACCAGCTGATCTACACTACACTTTCACTACCCGTTGCATAGTCTCATATGAGGTGATAAGCCAAGCATCACCAAACTAGTCTCCTAACATTTCTCCTGAAAACTCTTAAATGTGCAATTATATGGGACCTACTGTGTTGTTTCCATTCTTTGTGGTTTCAACAAAACAGAGAAGTGCTGCATTTTAACATACTCTTATAAGATGACCCACTCATTTCTTTTCCATCTGTTAATGTAGTGAGCTGAATTCATAGATTTTGTGGTGGTAAACCATTCTTGCCTTTCCTGTATGCTTATAAGTGGTTACTCACAAAATACTGTCATTTATATTTAACCAAAGTCAGTTGAATTGCCATTCGATCTCTCTGGTTGCGTTAAAATCTTCTTCTAGTCTATGGTGCTCTATGTTTTCATTAGGATTTATATAAATGTGGTTTTCTTTCATGTATCCTGTTTGGGAATTACAGTGTTTCCTGAATTTGAGGATGTATGTTTGTCATCAATTTCAGGGAAATCTTCAGCTATTTTGTCTCTTAAATTTGCTTCTTTCCTGTCTGCTCATTGTCTTTCAGAATTCCTATTAAAATATGTTCAACCTCCACCTCTCCTCTATGTCTCTTAACCTCTTTTCTTTTTCTTCTTCTGTCTTCCTGAGTAATTTACTTACATCTATTTTTCTGCTTATGGGTAATCTTTTCAAATGTATTTAACCTGCTATTTCTACATATTCTAGGTCTTTTTTAAATCAATTTTTACACTAATTGCTTCACTTAAAAATCTGTCTGCTTGTTTCCAATAATATACCATTTTTCTGATTTTTTTAATTGAATCTTCTGCTCTTTCAAAAATTTAAAACCTATTTATTATGTCATATTCTAGGCCTTATAATTCTAGTATCTGAAGTCATTGGGAATATTTGTTTTTGTTATCTGATAGTTTTTGTCAATAGTTGCTTGTTGTACATTTTTTATTTGGGGGCACATATTTAGTGTGTTTTATCAATTTATACCTTGTTAGTCCTATTTGATGATAACACACCCATGGAGTGCTATCTGCTGGGGACAACTGTAAGGTAATTTCTCAGTTAGGGGTCTTCTGAACAATACTGGTAATATTAATTTGAATCCCAAGCCCTTAAAGAAGACAATCCTATGGTGGAGAGTTTTCAGGGTGGATGTTTCCCTTTTGTTTACTGAGGGCCTTGTCCATTTTTGTTTAGTCGTATTGGGCTAGGTTTTATTGTGGTAACAAGCCCTAAATTCTCATTGACTTATTATAATGAATGTTTATTTATTGCTCATGCCCAATCCAGTAAGGCTTGGGGTGAAGTCGTCCTCATCTGATGACTGAGGGATCCAAGTTTCTTCTATCCATGTTCCTATCTATCTCTCGTCTCAATACATGGCTTCTAAAAGGATGTGTCAAGGAAGATATCTGTACTATCATACTGCTAATGGAGATATCCTGTAGACTTCGTCAACTAGTATCATTCTTTATTTGTGATCAGTTGACAGAATTTGAAACTTTTAAAAAAATTAAGCTTTCTATGCTCACACAGGCCCAAAAATGTCACTAAAGAGATTTATTATAAACTACTATGAAAAAAAAAATATATATATAGGGGTACTTGGGAGGCTCAGTGGGTTAAGCGTCTGCCTTCAGCTTAGGTTATGATCTCAGGGTTCTGGGATCGAGCTCTGCATTCTGTTCTCTGGTCCACAGGGACCCTGCTTCCTCTTCTCTCTGCCTCTCCCTGTCTCTCTGCCTACTTGTGATCTCTCTCTTGCTGTCAAATAAATAAGTAAAAAATCTTTTAAAAAATACACATATATTTGTATTTGGAGGTTAATAATATATTTTTCTATATATACATATATATGAATATATATGTATATACATATATAATACATATAATGTATACATGTTATAATTACATTAAATATATATTATATATGAGTATATTATTTATTTTTATTATTTTTATATTTATGGATTAATCAATATTAAAAATATATTTTTATTGTATTTATATTTATATATACACACACACATACATACACGCACACAAAAGACCCAACATTCCCTGATATTAAACGTGGGAACATAAAAACTCTCTAAGAATAAAATTGGTATAGAACTAGAATGTTCCATGTTTTACACTGATTATTGATTTTCAAATAACATTTTAATGAAGGTACCAGACTGAACTACTATAATTGGTCATAAAGTTTATTTTTTGCATATGTAGCCAAATTATGTAAAAATACCTTAATGTACATACTACAGTCCTATCTCTGGTCCTTTGTCTGTATATCTAATTTATTGTTGAACCCTGCTACTTTTCCTTCATAACGACTATCAGCACTGCCTCATTATTTCCTTTTCCGGTTAATAATGTTACTGAGACGTGCTCTTCTCTGGCTTGGGCAATGACCGTCTCTTCCAGCAATCCGTAGCTTTCCAGTTCTTTTCACTGACTCCAAACTGTCTTCTCAGTTTCTTGTTTTGATCTTCGCAGTTCCCATGTTTAAACTGAGGGAACCCTAAACAATGTGACTTTCCTAGTCTAGATTCAGTTTGTCATTGAGGATAAAATAAATGTCTCCTGGATAAGACTGCAGCAGTCATGAGGTACATTTTGTTTAGTCTTACACTATCAGCGAACACAAACGTAGTCCTCGCCTCCTTAGCAATTAAAAAAAAAAAAAAAAAATCCTCACAGGAAAAAGGATCCTGAATCCTCTTCACTGAAGCCTGACTACAATGGGGTTGAGTTAAATGAACCGTGAAATCCCTCTGTGCTCCCTAAAAGTGCATTATTTCATCAGACTAAAAATAGGCCTATCATCGTTTAACAGAAGTCAGGGGAACAGTTCTAACTTGTTGGAAAATTGCTCTTAATTCCACAAATACTTTACAAAAGTTGATTTTTCAATAAATAGTTAAAAAGGGGAATATATGATTTACCAAGTTAGATATCATACTGAGTAGATGTTAAAGCCAATAAAAATATTACTAGGCTAAATTCAATATGACTTCTGTTCTTTCATTCCAATATTCTTCAAAAGATGAATTAACATGCTTTGTCATAATTGCTGACCATCCACGCACTCCTTATCTTCTGGAAATTTTGTTTCTCTCTCCAGTTACTCTAATGAAACCTCTCTGTTGTCAACAATAAACTAAATGTCACATTTAATTTTTTCCCTCAGTCCATATCTGTCTTGACCTCTCCCAAACATTGGCACTGTTGACTATGCTACACTTCTTTTTTCTTTGCTCCACTTTCCCAGCTCCACACTCACCTTTCTAAACACACACACACACACACACATACACACACACACTCTCACACACACAGTATCTATTAGACTTCCTAACTCTTCTCATTCTTTAAATGTAAGCATTAATCACAATTTAGTTCTTAGCCCACTGATCTCGTTAAATATTCTTCTTAAAAGGGTTCCTTGATCCTCACAGCTTCAAGTAACCTCTATTCCTCTGTCCTTAATTTCAGGGTATCTTGGGCTGTGTTAGAACTAGTTGACTGAACACTGCCTACAGCTCTTTAAATTCTTGGATCTGTAGATTTTTAAATGTTCTATTATTGGAAAACCAAAGAAAATCACTAGGTGGAAAATTAATTTTCTGGAATATAGCAGCAGTGACTCTTAAGGCTGAGTGAAATGAAGCTGTAGACTTCATGCAGTCTCACTTCAGAGCATCTTAACTCTGTTGGTTCTTAAATTCTCCACGATGGTCCATGAGGAAAAGTGATTTGTATGAGAGTCTAGAGACCCCATCTGAGTGAATCTAGATGTACTAAAAGTGGTTTAAAATTTTCTATATCTTTCTCTCTTCCTATTTTTATTCTCTAATAAATCTTTACTTTACCTCCTAATCTTTACCTCCTAATCTCTTCAAATCCCAGCTTTGAATAGCTTTGCTTGGACTCATTGCCCCAGCAGAATTTTGGGAGACCTTGGGTTTTGTTTTCAGCTTCTGGCTCTGCTCTGAAAACAATGTTATCTCCCTTCTTTCAATATGTCCCTTAATAGAAACATATATATATATATATATATATATATATATATATATATATATATTTAATTTGGTAAGGATGAATAATTAGTTTATTAGTTTATAAAATACCTATGCCACCTATTTGTATAAGCTTATAATTTTTGTTTAGTAAAACAGTTTGTAGAAACATTCATATATGTGTAGAAGTTCATAGCTCTATAACTAACTTTGACCATTAGGACAACTGGAGAGACAGGAAATTTGAAGGGAAGAAACTAAAACCCTTGACAGGAATTAAATGAATAACAGAGCAAGAGAGAATCCATTCACTTGCTGGGTTGGGTTGGTGATGTGTGTCTGTGTCACTCTTAGAAAGAATCAAGGTGATCTGGACTAGTCTTCACAAAAATGCTACAGACCTCATGGAAAACAAACTCATTGTATTTGCTAGTGGAAAGTCCTTTTCTGAGGAATGTTTTATCAGGGTATACCTAATTGTCTAAGATTGTTTATAGTAAACAAATCTACTGATTTATGGATGGCTCCCTGCAGATTTTTCTGCACACTCTGTAACTATCTATAATATTCTGTTGTGTATGAAACTCTTTATGGCTTATATTCTTGAAATTCATTTAATCATTATAGAGTTCTAATTTTTATATTTGATTTAATAATTTGATTATACATAATATAATGATATAAAATAACACTGGCTTTGGAAAAGAGATCTAAGGCATTTAGATTGGTTTTACTTAAAATTTTACAGCTTTAAGTTTTCCTAATGTTTATAAACAGGTCCCAGGCTTGTCATAAGAGTTTTTGCTAATTTTAAATGACAAACTTGTTTAAATCATTTGCTACAGAAATTAACTTGAATTTAAAATAAAAAATGTTTTTTAAAAATTATTTGCCATGGAATGCCTGGGTGGCTCAGTGGGTTAAGCATATCTGCCTTCAGCTCAGGTCATGTTCCCAGGATCCTGAAATGGAGCCCCACAACAGGCTCCCTACTCCACAGGAAGCCTGCTTCTCCCTCTCCCACTCCCCACCGCTTGTGTTCCCTCTCTCCCTGTGTCTCTGTCAAATAAATAAATAAAATCTTTTTTTAAAAAATCATTTGTCACAGAAGTGGGCATATATCATCTCAACTACATGGCAAATTCCTGGAAGTCTAGGACTCTGACATATAATTCCCTATTCCCTATATCTACTGCACCAATATATAGGAGCTGCTCAAAAAACATTTGCAGAAAGAATAAATATTTTAGGTGATAAAAACAAGATGCTCAGTGGCAAATTTCTTTAAGTAAAAACTCTGATGATACAGAAACATTTTATGCATAATTAAATTCAGTACAGGGGTGCCTGGGTAGCTCAGTCAGTTAAGCATTTGCCTTCAGCTCAGGTCATGATCCCAGGGTCCTGGGACTGAGTTCCCCACTGGGATTCCTACTCAGCGGGGAGACTGCTTCTCCCTCTACCTCAGTTACTCCCCCTGATTGTGCTCTTTCTTTCTCGTAAATAAATAAATAAATAAATAAAAAAAATCTTAAAAAGAAGTACATAAATTCAGTACCTAAAAAAACTTTATGGGAGAAACTGCTAAATTTGCAACAAAATTTGCTTTTTCTTTTCTCTGGTAGGAAATAAAATTATTGCGAGGTGTGCCCACCAGCTGAGAACCACCCTTTCCAGTTCCCTCTTCCCATAACGTACTTATGTGACCAGGTTTCCGCTAATGGAATGGAAACAGAAGGAATCTATGTTACTTCTGGGCCCACCCACGTCTAAAAGCATCAGAGCTACACAACCACATCTGCCTTGTTCTGAGCCAAACACGCATGTGCTTGAAGCCTAGCTTTGACAATGCAAAGAAGGCCAATACCCCAGAGAATGTCAGAGAAACAGCATGAAAGTATCATGGTCCATGCATGACAGAAGAGAGTAGACCTGAGAACCTAGAATGGTATTTAAAAGAGAAACAAGGAACATTACTCCTTGATCTTGTTATTATTCTCATGGTTACAGCAACTTATTTTTATTACTCTAATACAAGCAGAAAAAGGTAAAAGAAAATAAACTATAATGTTTTTAATTGGCAAGGTGATCTAATTTGTTTTAACAAGTTTGGGAATAAATTTGGAGAAAGGAGTTTTAAAAGAACATATTTATGATTTTATTTCCTTAGTCTCCTTTTAAAATTATTTAAATAATTGAAGAAATTATTTCAATTATTATCAAATCTTAAAGCAATATAAAGTTTTAAAATTTTCCCATGAAATTTAGGATACTTTTATTATATTTTAAAGTGACATATTTCTACTTAGTGAACTTATATTACATAGGTATTAAATTTTCCAGAGTTTTCAAGGAATAGTTTTTGGTGCGTGAGATCTTCCCTTAGTTTATTTTAACACTTGAATGTCTTCTCTTTCAAATATATGAGTTCTATAGCTTTTGCTCTAGAAAGCTCATTCCATTATCATTTCAATGGAAAGTTTTCTCTTTTGACTGTGCTCACTTTACCTGTGAATATTTTTAGTGAAACCTGGGGAGTGTCATTTGATTTCTCTTTCCAAACTCTTTACAATTACACTTAGACTAAGTTTCTAAAATGTAACAAACATGGACCACATCATTTCAAAGATAGTTGCTATGGGATACAATATGTTAAAATTTGGTGAGATTTTAGCTTCAGATAAAAAATAAGTTAAGCAGTTTCTTATCAAATAAAAAGGAAATAATTTCCAGGTCAGATTCTGTTATTATGAATCTTCATAGGTTTGTGTATCACACTACAGCATTTCAAAAACACAATTTTACCTTTTATTTGTTTGTTTGATTACATTGTTTCCCCCTCTAACAACAATGGTCAGAGAGACCCTGTGCCTGTTTTTCTTATTGGCTAGCACAATGTCTGATGCTCTATAAGTGTGTAATCCATATTTGAAAGTTAAAGGAACACCTGAAGTTAAAGATATATTTTTGATGCATACCTGATACAACAAATCGATGGTATACTTGTCTCACACCTAGAAACTTTTTCCTTTCTTTGTATTTATTCTGAAATATGTAAATAGTTAAAGCCAAAAGAAACATTTATCTTTGTAAATGTGAATAATTTTTTAGATATCTTAAAGAATAATTTAATATAAAATATGTCATGATTAAAAATACAAAATACTAAAACCCATACAGAGAAAAAAATAGAATGTACAGTGGCAAAAGCTGTATTTATGTAGACCAGAATATTCATATATTGACAAAATGAAAAATATACTTTTGTTGCATTATAAAAGTAATATTATTATTATTATTATTTTTAAGTGAGAGAGCATTTGTGAGTGTGAATGGTGGGGAGGGACAGAGGGAGAGAGAGAGAGAGAGAGACAGAGAATCTTAAGCAGGATCCAGGCCCAGTACAGAGTCCAACATTGGGCTCCATCTCTCCACCCTGAGATCATGACCTGAGCTGAAATCAAGAGGCAGACATTTAACCAACTGAGTCACCCAGGGTCTCCTGTTGCAAGCGTTTCTAAATGACATTACAGTATTTTAGATTTATGAATTACTGCAATTGATATAACATTTCTAAAGTTGAAATCCAGGTTGCAAGCCACAGCTTAGAGGTACATTCAAAGAAACAGCATTCAAACGTTCTAAAAATAATTTAAAAGCAGCATATTTAGTGAGATCTGAAAATGAAAACAATGAGGGCATAGATCACTTTAAACACACAACAAACTTAAGAAATAATTATATTTCTTTCTCACTCTCATCTATGGAAGCTACAAAGAAGGCACCTTCCCTCCTACCAAATTTCCTAAAACTCTTGCCTAATTCTTACTCGTGCTGAGTCCTACTTCTTCTCTCTCCCTCTTTCCTTCTGTTGCCATTTAAATTACTTCCCAACAATCGCTTCTCTCCTTCTAGTTCTTCCTTTTCTCTTAACTATGGTCTCATACTGCAGAGCTCAGGTACAATAGCTACCTGTGTTTTTAGTTCTTGTTTAGAACTAAATAAGGAAGCAAAGTATGGGAACTAAAACCACAAATGGAGAGTAAAGGTTAAGTATAAATTGACAAAAAGATTTTTTAAAAAATGGCAAACTAGTGTTATCTACATACAGCAAAATCAGAGCTTTGTATTATTTCTCGGAGGACAGTCATTTATATATATCAGAAGTCTGAAAAATGGGCATACCTTAATAATGAGCACTTTAAATCTTAGGAATGTATTTTATTTTATTATTATTTTTAGGAATGTATTTTAAAGAATTGTTGCTTACATTAGTAAAAACAGAAACAATGTAAATGTTCAAGAATACAAATAATTGATTCTATGATGTGAGAGAACTAGCTCCAATGACTTTTTTAAAATTTCTTTATCCAAATAGATAAAAACAGGGGTGCCTGGGTGGCTCAGTCAGGTAAGTGACCAACTCTTGATTTTGATTCAGGTCATAACCTCAGGGTGATGAGATGGAGCTGGAGCCTGCTTAAGATTTTGTCCCTCCCTGCTCCACCCCCTAAAAAAAAAAGAATTAATAATAAAAACATTAAAAGAATAAGGAGATATGGTAAATCACACACCCATGTTTTCAAGTTAGTCACTTCTAGGTGTTTGCAGATGGGGCTAGTGGGTTTCAGTGGTGCTGCTCCCCATATACAATCCTGGCGCCTTTGACTTAGAGCAATGTTGACACACTTTATAGCACAGCAATGATTTATCCTTCCCATTTGATTTGACCTTTTCGGGAGGAATAACAATAACTGATAGAAACAAAAGATAAAGGATGGCCCTACTAGAAAAGAAAGAAGAGGGGGCACATTACACGGCATATCTCATTTAAAAAAATAGAGAAGGATTTAAAACTAAAGAAAACGATTATTAAACCACATCATTTAAAGATTCTGTTTTCCATGCTTTGAGATAACTTTCCATGGGTCTTCTAGAAAACAGTATTACATGTTACCATAGAATCAGAAATTTCACCAGATCAAGTCATAGTTAGGATGTTAACTAGAGCGTTAACTGGATTTTACAAGTACCCGGAAAGACCTCAGAGCTGGACAGGTGTTTTTCCTTTGAATGATATTTTCTCCCCCAAATGGAGGTCACCCAACTTCTCTAGATAACAAATTGTAAGATTTTGCCACTGTTCAATTATATTCACAGATAAAATTTAAATCTAAATTTAAATCTAAATTTAGCCCAACACCAGAAATAAACAGATCATTAAAAAGAAAGACTTCTTTATTTGGAAAAGGCAAGAAATAATTGCCCTTCATAAAAAGGCTTTCTTCTTTTCTCAAACTCGAAATACTGTAACTTTTGTTTTGACAGTGTTGACATTTTGAAGTTTTCTTCTAACTTAAAATGATTTTCTTTTATAACTTATCTCTAAAAGGGACCATTTAATTTTTAGAACAAATTTCATTTTTAACATTCCAAATACAGGATAAGTTGTTAATGTATTGCATTTACATAATGCTTTAGAAGTAGAAGACTCCCAGGGTGTCTTAAAATCTTAGATAGGCTAGAAAAACCTACACCTACTAGGAAAATACAATAACGTCCTAAACAGAGCACATTATAGTCATTCAGTCAGTTACATACAGAATAATCATCATTTGTGTGATTTGTGAGAGAGCAAAGCCTTGAGTCCTTTTAAATCATTTCCTTTCTTCCCCCACCGATTTTTCTTCTAAAGTCAATTAGTACTTTTGCTTGACAAGGGATTAATGAGGGAAATTTCTTTCTGGAGTACTTCTACAGGGTTGGCTGCTCGTATGACATTCTGGGTTTCCTTTTTAATTAATTAATTTTTTTAAACTAATAGTGTGTTTACTATGCAATCAAATGTCAGATTTTCATCAGTTGAGTAATAATAAAAATAAAGGGCTTTGTTAGAACAAAGGTCAAGATGATTAGGTAAGATTTTTCTTTACTGTACCTCCAATACAGTACCTCCTTTGTGCATTCTCTCATTTTTTTTAGAATAATAAAGTTACTATGTTTATAAAATGCACTACAAAGGCATTAAAATACGTTACAAAAAGTTCAAACCATACAGGAAAAAAATTCCTACATTTCACCATCCGGAAAGAACACTTGAGTTAACATTAAGTAGTTTAATTGCTTTTTTCTTTCAGTGCATTGTAATGAAAGAAGGCTAGACAGGAATTATAGTTTTATAAAAATGAGACAATGGGATACTTGCTGTTTAATATATATTAATTTAAATCTTACTTGAATTAATAGGAGAAAATGAAACTGGTAAACTAAAAGAAATGCTATGCTGGTTCTTCATTATGGGGATTATTAGTTCCTAAAAGACCTTTTTTTAAAGACTTTATTTATTTGAGAGAGAGAGAGAGGAAAATGCCAGAGTGTGTGCAGAAGCAGGAGGAGGAGCCGAGAGGGAGCGGAAGGGAATGAGCAGACTGTGCTGAGCCCAGAGTCCCATGCAGGCCTCGATCTTAGGACCCTGAAATCATGACCTGAGCTGAAACCAAGAGTAGGTTGCTTAACCTACTGAGCCAACAGGGAACCCTCTGAAATATCTTTATTAGAATTAAAAAAAAAAAAAAAAAAGAATTATTAGACATTGTTATTGTATTGTCCAATTTTATATCATTTATGTATTTTTATAATGTAATTGAATTAATTGTCTAGCTGGGTCTATATGCACATAAATTCAGTGCCGCCTTTCTGGGATGCTTTCATCTTTGGAACTCTCAGTGTTCTGGAAGGACGATTTAGCCCGTTCTAAGATTTTTGGTTTAAAAACCAGATCAAATCAAATTCTTAGTTTACATTTTATTTATCTCAGAAGTTTGGTTTGGTTTGGTTTTAAGTAATCTCCACACCCAACATGGGGCTTGAACTCACAATCCTGGGGTCAAGAGTTGCACGCTCTATCAACTGAACCAGCTAGGTGACTCTAGTTACCCCAGAAACTTGTAAACCTTGTTACCATGTTGGTGTTGGCATTATATGTTGTTTGGAATACTCTGAGGCCAGTTTAACTTTTTTACTCTTTAAAAGAAAAAAAAAGTGTTTCCTTACCTCAAAGCTCAAGAAATTTTTCTTGTCTTGGAAATTCAGTATAATTTAAGCTTTTTATTTAAAAAAAAAAGATCACTGCTGATCTTAACCTTTCCTGGAATACGCTGTGTCTTTCTATTTTCAGATTTTTTTTTTTTTCTTAATGAAAACTTCCTTTTATCATGAATTTAAACATTTTTTCCTGCTCCATCTGCGTGAAGTACTTCAGGAATGCTAACTAGCTGTTACGATGCGTCTGTTCCTCATCCCCCACCCCCGCCCCAACAGACGATCTTTTTCCTAACTTCATTTATCTTTCTGTCACTTTCCTCTGCTTTTACTGTCATTAGATTACCTCAATTTTACTCTATGTCACTTACTTAGCTGACTTCTACTCAAACAACCTGCGCCATTGTCTGATAGTCCATACACCGTCCATGAAACCTTCTCACCGATGCCCAGGACTTGTGACGGGTCAGGTCCTCTCTAGCATGTCCGCCTGCTTCTGCTTTCACCGACTGGACTGCGTGCTTGTCGAGACGAAGCTACATTGGATCCCAAAAATGTTTTTGCCAGTTGTGGAAGTTATGATTACATTATTTGACTAAACATTTAAAAAACTCATTAGGGATAATGTGATAAGGAAAAGAGATGTTCCCATAAAAAGTAATTTGAATGCTTGCTTACATTTTGACATAAACAAATTCCTGGGGGGAAAAATGCTATCAAATCTGGTATGACTGAGGTAGCACCAAAAGAATGAGAATACGTTAGTAAATTCATTGAAGGATTCTGCACTTAGTCTGCTTCATGTTTGTTTTTTCCTTTTTTTTTTTTTTTAAGATTTTATTTATTTATGAGAGAGAGAAAGCACAAGCAGGAGAGGGAGAAGGAGAAGCAGGCTCCCCATCCCCACTGAGCAGGGAGCCTGATGTGGGGCTCTATCAATCCCAGGACTCCGGTGTCATGACTAGAGCTAAAGGCAGAACTTTAACTAACGAAGCCAGCTAGGTACCCCATGATTTATGGATGTTTTGGCATTTTTGTTTCTCATTGGAGATTATCAGTAATGAAAAAAAATTGAAGATCAACTAATCTGTAGTCTATACTGGGGGAAAAAAATCCATGACCCTACATCAAAATATAAGCAAATAAATGTACATTTCTCTTCTTTAAAGTAAAAATTTGTTATGTGTATAACTGATTAACTATTTCTGCACTTCTAAAAAACACAGAATGAAACTATGTGTATCCCTAATTTTTTTCTTTAGTCCAATATTACATATATGAGATTCCTCTGTTGTTGGAATATAGCTGGAGTTTCTTTGGTTTTTATTGTTTTATAGGATTGCATTCAATGACTACTTATCCATTAGCTTCTAACTCCTTCAAAAGTCTTGTCTTCTCTATTCAATCAGGTCCCCTAAGTCACCGTTTACTGATGCTTACATGATTATGTCCATTTTCCTCCTCACCTGCTTTTCTCCTACCCCAGAGACACCAAAGTGAGAATCTCTCTTTATCTTGCAGTACTGAGAGCGTGTCGTGAGAAAGAGGAACATTTTACAGCTTCTCTTAACCTTTTCCAGAGTGACACCTCCTCTTTAATCTGCCTTTTTCCCAAGGGAGATAAGGAAGGGGCATGGAGATTATATTACTAAGGATTTTTAGGATTTTGTTTATTCACCTTATTTCTTGCCCTAGTGCCAATTTTGGGTTGGTGTGATGGGAACAGGGCAAGACTAAATTATGTAAGAACCAAAGTCTGTGTCATGACATTTTCCTATGCGTTTATTGCCGCTGGTGCCTTATATTGGTTGAGTTTCTCCTTTTTAGTGAAGTTTGTTGAACTTTGAAAGGAGAAGATTCTCAATCTAGTTTTATTTTGCCATCTGTAGTAGGATATTTTCCTTCACATATTCCCTATTATGTGACAAACCCCTGATTATCTTTGTTGCTTTCTGTATATCTAAAGTCCGTATCTTTATTATTTATCTAATGAAAAACTTAAACTATCAGAGTTTTACTGTGAACTTTCCGTTATTAGCCATACCTAAAAAGTTATAGTCATATAATCTTTAAATTATGAAAGTATCTTTGAAATTTCCAAATGACAACTTTGACCATTTCCATTAACTTTAATTTAGGATTCATGTTCCATATAAATGTGTTGTAGTAAGAACCCATAATAATAGTTCTCTAATACTTGCTTTGTGTTTGGGAATATGCTTTGATGTCTTCCTTTTTTTTAAATTCTCACATAAATGCCAAGAGACATTCCTTAATGTAAAGATTAGGGAACTGAAGTTTAGAGAGAGCAGAGAAGTAACTGACCCAGGGTCAGACATGGCTTGAGATTTGGGTCTGACTCCTAGACTGAGCTAACGACTGTGTTGTGTACCTCTTTCAGCTTTAATTTTGTGGTCAGCTAGCTTTCCTCATACATTAGATTTTCAAAACTCTAGGCAAAGACCAAATGTGTTTGATTCTTAAAGAAGTCAAGTAGTAAAGCTGGGGTATTTTAGAGTTAAGAAATTTCAACTTTACTTTGGATTTTCTCCATGGGATGTTAAGTGGTAAATGGCCCAGATCTTGCCTTCATTGGTGCATACAAGAGTCATTACCTATGAACTGAGTCACTCTCCTTGGTTGACTAGGCCCCACTCCAAATCTGATCTTGACTTTCCACTGTCCCCTTGTCTAGCAGAGACAGTCTAAGAGTCCTCTAAGTTTTTTCTTCTGCTAAGTCTCCTCTTCTTTACTCCTCTTCCAATTATCCAATGTTGCCTTCTCTAATTAGAGGTTCTCTCCGTCAGTTCAGTTGGTAAGCCACAGGCAGATATTTTCTCTTAGTAAATCTGCATTTCCTTCTCTGTCTACTTCTAGACTAGTGACCTACAGACTGTCCTTTTCTGACCTTGCTGAAAATTATATGAGATAATAAATGCACTTTAACATCCTGAATTTTTCCTACTTCTTTCCCTACTTTATAGCCCCCATTGCCACTGTCTGAGCCTTAGTCCTGCATCTGAAAGTACAGGAATAAAATGAATAAAATGCTTCATGGTTGCATAGTAAGACTCACCGGTATCCTCATCTGAATGGTAAGGTGTTACCCAGTTCTGCCCTACATACTGTATTTATCCAGTTCCACATTTTGGGACCTACTATTTAACAGCTCCCTATTTTTATTTTTTTATTTATTTTTTTAAGATTTTATTTATTTATTTGACAGACAGAGATCACAAGGAGGCAGAGAGAGAGGAGGAAGCAGGCTCCTCGCCGAGAAGAGAGCCCGATGCAGGGCTCGATCCCAGGACCCTGGGATCATGACCCAAGCCGAAGGCAGAGGCTTTAACCCACTGAGCCACCCAGACAGCTCCCTATTTTTAAATACGTCATTTGGTAATACTTAAGGTTTTCAATTGTAATTGATAGAAGCAACCCTGCTAAATTAAGCAAATAAAGAATTTATTAAAGATGCCAAGGAGCTCACAGAATTTCCAGAAGGGCCCGAATTACATTCCACAGAACAGTTCCATGAAGTCACTACTCTGACCTATCCCAGAAGATTTCAATATTGTCTCTGAAAACTGGATCTACCGACTGTCCCTAGTGTTCCCTTCACCAGAATAAATTCTCCATGTTACTAGCTTGTATTTGAAAGCCTGGAGTGATTATATTCAGGAGGCAAAAGTTCTAGCACGTTACCTCTCAAAAGAGGTCTGTTCTCTTTAACAGATGTATTCCGCAAAGTGTTAATTTCAAACACTTCTCTACAAGATGTCCTAAGCATTATGGAGAAGCATCACCGAGATAACTTCAGATCACATGCTTCTGAAATTCAATGGGAACTATCATGGACTTTCAGCTTCAAAGAGAGGAGGAGGCTTCTAGAGAAAAACAGCTTTCCCTTATGGGAATCTGTTATGACAGATGAGAAATAATATCTTTTATTTTCACCCACTCAACAGGTACCAAAGTAAATTTAACTTTCTTTTTTCTATTATCCATTCATAAGTTTACTTTCCTTCAAAAGTCACTTCCTCTTATTTCTATTTATCATTCATTTTCAGCTAGTCCCGGGGTAGGCTTATGAGGCTCGGCAAGAGGAGTGACTTTCAAAGCCGGCCCACGTGAATCTGGCCATTGCTTCCCATTGCCCCTTCCCAGTCACCTGGAGCTGCGCTGGGAAGGTAAAACCTAATAGGACGGTCTTGTCCACTAGGTAGGAAAGGGGCAGTAATTGTTACTCCCAGCTTAAACATGACAGGAGAACAGAATTCCTTTAGGAATCAGGTGGTAATATTTAGAGGTACAGTAGCTGCGTGATGTTTAGTAACTAATCTCTGCTTTGGAATCCATAAGATATAATTTAGATCCTGTAAGTACAAGATCAAGCTCAGGGGAAAAAATTAGAAATAGGTGAGATGTTTAAATAAGTTCCAAGGTCTTTCCTATTTCCTCTTCCTTATCTGTAAGAGTGATAGCATTTTAAGAATCTATCTAATAGTGATTTTACTCTCATGCATATTAAATATATCATTCATTTGATACTGCGAGTCATCTCTTCAGTGTCTTATCCCCACCCCCATTTAGTAAGCACATTTCTGTTTAATTGTGGTTAAAAAGAATAACAGGAGCTCTACCATCTTAAAAACTTTTAATTGTACAGTAAATATTGTTAACATGTTGTACAGCAGGCTTCTAGAACTTTTTCATCTTGTATAACTGAAACTTTACTCATTCAATGGCAACTTCTCATTTTTCCCTCCTCTTAGCCTCTGGCAACCACCATTCCCTTTCTGTTTCTATGAGTTTAACTACTTTAGGTGCCTTATATATAAGGAATCAGGCAGTATTTATTCCTGTGGCTGACTTAGTTCACTTAGCATAATGTTCCCAAGCTGCAGCCATATTGTTAAATATGATAGGATTTCTTTTTTATGGCTAAATAATATTCCATTGTATAGATGACATTTTCTTTATCCATTTTATTAGTCAGGGTTTTCCAGAGAAATAGACTCATTATATGTGAATATCTATATGTTAACTCATTTAGCTTTTTATTTACTACCCTTAAAAACTCATCCAGACACAATTTTTCACCACATATTTGGTCATCCTTTAGCCAAGTCAAGCTGACACATACAGTTAACTACTCATCTATTGATAGACATTTAATTTCTATATTAGAATTAAAAGTGATTTATGAACTACCATTATTGCATTATACTATTATACTATTATATTATACTATTCTGCATATATTTATTTATATATTGTATTTATATATTTATATATATTCATATTTTTATATATTTTTTATGTTTATATATTTATATATTATACTATTCTGTATTTATTTATTTGCTAATGAGTTTTTTTTAACTAATGGTTTTTTTAAATGTTGTAATTAGTTTTTGGGGGGTTTGTTTTCTTTGGTTTGTTTCTTTCTTTGTATACTTTCATGTTGTTTAGTTTTTTTATTGTTTCTTTTGGGGGCTTTTTTTGTTTCTTTTTTTTAATGTTTGCATGTTGTTTATTGTCCTTTTCTTTCAACTTGAACAATTACTTCAGCATTTCTTCTCAGGCAGGTCTCTGGTGATATAATCCTCATTTGTTAATCTGGCAAAGTCATTATTTCTCCCTCATTTTTCTAAGAGAGTTTTGCCAGACATACATTCTTGGTTGACAGGTATTCTTTATTGGGTTTGTTTTCTTTTCTTTTCTTTTCTTTCCCATCTAATTTCCTTCCGGCCTGTATGGTTTCTGGTGAGAAATTCACTGATAGTCTTCTGGGTGTTCCCTTGCATGTGGCAAGTTGCTTTTCTCCTACTGATTTCAAAATTCTCTTTTAATTTTGATACTTTGATCATAATATGTCTTGGTGCTAACATCTTTGGTTTCATTATATTTGGAAACTCTGGGTCCCTTGAATCTGGATGCCCATTTCCTTATCCAGATTTAGAAAATTTTCATTTTTTTTCTTTAAATAAGCTTTCTGTTTCTTTCTCCCTTCACCTTCTGGGATTCCTTAAATGTGTATATTCATCCATTTGTTGGTACCCCCTAAAGCCCTTAAGCTCTCTTCATTCTTTTTCAATCTTTTTTTTTAAAGTTTTGCTCTTTAGACTAATTTCAAATGACTTGTCTTTGAATTTGCTGATTCTTTCTTCTGCTTGATCAAATCTGTGCTGAAACCCTCTAGTAATTTTCAGCTTGTTATATTCTTTGGTCCAACATTCTCAGGTTTTATATTTTTTATATTTTTAAACTTACTGTTGTATTCATTTTGTTCATGAATCATTTTTAAGAGCTTGCTGACATTTTTGTGATGTTTATTTTTAGTTCTCTATCAAATAACTCATATACCTCTATTTCTTTAGATTGGTTTCTGCAGACTGATTTTGTGTCTTTGTTTGGACTGTGAATTTTCTTTTTTTTTTTTTTAAGAGCTCCTTGACATTTTGTGTTGGTATCTGCATATTTTAAATATAAGCCAACTCTCCCAACTTTATCAACTGACGTGACACAAAAGAAATCCTCCACTAGTAAGCCTCCCTTCAGACTCTGGGTGCTTTTCAAACCCTCCCTGTGTGTATGTCTTCCCTGGACATGTATGTGTATATTCCTAATGACAGAGATTTCCAGTTTCTTTTTCCAGGAGTCTATAATCTCTTGCTACCTCTGGTATCTGTCTGCTGTATCATGGGTCGGCCAGAACAGCAGCCTACCACCAGGCTCTTTTTGTTATTGTCTTCAGCAGCCCCCAGACCATCTAGAATATGCAGGGGTTCATTAATACCCTGAGATAGGTGACACTGAAATCATTCCCCTGGTCAGCCCCCCAAAAACTGAAAGTTAGATGTACATTTCAATCTTCCCTTACCCTCCACAAAGAGAAGCTGGAAGTTGTGAGGCTTCCTAATCATGTCCTTTTGAGCCAGGACAGGCTCTGGCAGTGAATGTACATTAGCCAAAATTGTCACCTTTGTTCTCAGTCGTCCCCAAGCATCTAGAGAGAGTATGCCAGTCCTGTCAGTGTTCCAAGACAGGTGATAAAGAAGTTGGTCCCTTGGACAGCCCTCTGAAGTCAGAAAGTTGAATGGGTACTCTAAGTCTTTCCCTCCTGGGGGAGAATTTGGTGTTTAAGCATTTTCATCTACTTGTTCTTCACTGAGACAATGGGCATGGGGGCTAGGAGGCTATGACCAATGAATGTGCACTGGTTCAAGCCACTAGCTTTATTATCAGTGGTTCATAACCTGGGACACCCTGTTAACTCTTGAAACTCAGGCAAGACAGAAATCAGTCTCAGGTAAAGCCATCAGAAAATTCAGAATGTTGGGTATTTAGTCCAATCCTCTCCTTCCCTCTCCAGGAAGAAATTGGGAGCTGGGAGTTCCCTCCTGATCATGTGGTGCTATGCCAGATGGGAGGGATTCTGGCAAGAGGGTCCCAACTTTTCCTACTGACTTCCTTGAGTGGGCTGTAGGAGTCTTTCAGCTGGTCTACTAATATCTCACAAAGAGAACTGATTCACGTATTGTTGAATCAGTATATCCATGGAGGGAAGTAGGATCTAGGGTTTCCTGTTCTGCCATCTTGCTGATGCTATTCCTTCCCCCCAAAAAGCACATGTTTAAATTGTACATGCTAATTTCTATTCAATTAACTAACTTATAGCTGGAAAACTATAAGTCCATTATACATGATCTATCTTAGCCTACTATTGTACCACACCTGTGATAAATATGTTCCTTCACCAATGATATATAAGTGAGGGGTCAGGAGACAGGACCAACATTTCATATATATATATTTTTTTTCTCTCTCCTCTAGGTCTCTAGTAGTCTTAGAGGCATTTGCTTCAATTACCTGGTATGTATATCCAAATCTAGAATAAATGTCTATGCTGGTCAAGACCATATATTCCCGGGACCATGTGTGATGAGTTAATGTAATCCATTAACTGTCCTGGACATTCTCAAAAGGCACTCCATAGTTGCTTTTAGTCTCTGATGTTAGTATTTATTAAAGATGGAATAATTGGGGTGCCTGGGTGGCTCAGTGGGTTAAAGCCTCTGCCTTCGGCTCAGGTCATGATCCCAGAGTCCTGGGAACGAATCCCGCATCGGGTTCTCTGCTCAGCAGGGAGCCTGCTTCCCCCTCTCTCTCTGCCTGCCTCTCTGCCTACTTGTGATTTCTGTCAAATAAATAAATAAAAATCTTAAAAAAAAAAAAAAAGATGGAATAATTACCTGGGCATCTGGGTGGCTCAGCTGGTTAAATGTCCAACTGTCGACTTCAGCTTAGGTCATGATCTGAGGGTTGTGGGATTGAACCCTGCATCAGGCTAACTCAGTGCAAAGTCTGCTTGAGATTCTTTCCTTCTTGCTCTATTGGTCCCTTCACTCATGAGGTCTCTCTTTCTCTCCGAAATAAGAAATTTTTTTTTTTAAATGGAGTAACTGCTAATCACTTTTTGAGCACACAATGGAATACATCTATTTTTTATTGTTCCTGATCCATTGAATTTCTCCATGAAAACTCATCTGTATACCTAGGAAACTACATTCTTTTTCTTTTTCTTTTTATTAGATATAATTGACATACATTATATTAGTTTCAGGTGTGCAATAGAATGATTTGATATTTGTCCATATTGCAAAATGATCACCATACTCTAGTTAATATCTGTCAACATCCAGGAAACTACTTTCAAAGGAACAGGGTTATTTACTTAGTTTTAGTGATCTTGTGAATTCAGAAGTTGTTTTTTTTTTTAAATGGGCATCAGCGTACCCCACTTTCATTTGTTTCCTCTAGAAGTACATAGTTTTTCATATACCATCCTAATCTCTAATCTTCTAGTCCTCTAATGGCCACTTCCTGGTCCATATTGTCAATCTACTGGCCACTTCCTAAAAAAAATCATGAAACCATACTCTATCATTTTTATTATCTGGAATATCTTTTATTCCTCGAGGAATACCCCTCTTAATTCTGCCCATGGAGTGGAGTTGTGTTTTCCTTCTTCAGTTAAAATGAACTGATCAACTAGTTGTTATGCAGTGGACTTCTAGAGAGAGTTTTGGCTCTCTGCCCTTAATCTACTATCTGTGAACCATGCTTCTTATGAGGCAGCCTTAGGTAATATTCTAGTCCATATTCCATAATGACTGGGTGGCAGTATGGGCTTTTACCAACAATTTTAGCCAGCTTGAGCTTCCTAGCTGTTTGTATTTCTCAAATTATTTGTGTGTCAGTCATAGAGGAGTTGGATAGGTCATGGCCATTTGGAGCTTCAAGAGAGCCTGATGATGTTCAGAACATTATTCAAATTCAGTTTTTTTCCTTTCTTATTATAAGAATAGGAGCCAATAAAAGTTACAGATGTTGTATGTGATTCTTCAGAAACCAAGCAATCTTTGTGCCTGTTTTTTTAATTTTAGAGCTAGAGAGAAAATAACTCATTGTGGTTGGCTGAGAAATGCTGCTAGTAGTTCTAGCCCATGTAATTACTCAAAATTTTATTAGTTGTGATGGACCCTATACTTTAGCTGGGTTAATTGGCTACTCCTGGTGGTTATATAATTAACCAACATTTAGAATTCATGCTTAGTTTGATTTTTAGATTTAGATATCAACATTATGTTACTGATGTAATGAGTAAGAGCACTTTTTGATTGAAATAAATCAACATTTCTTCTCACCAGGTTATTATAATAAGCAAAATAATTTAAATATCCCTATAGGAACACAATAAATGTGTAATGGAGTCTGTTCCACATGAATGCAGATTTGGTTTTGACTTTCTTCTAAATAGGAATCTACAAGAACGCATTAGCCAAACTGATCATAGAATACCTATCTCCCTTAGCTTGTTGCACAGCTTGGAACTTTTAACACAGAAATGGATGATGCTATTGAAGATTCCTTTTTATTCAGTCCTCTGGAGTTTAGAATTATCCTCCACAATCTTTTCTCACATACTATACTAGACTATTAAACAAGAAATTTATGGATACTAATCCACCTCCACCTATCATATCTTCAACCAAAACTGAAATTTCTCTTTCTTTAAAGATTTATTTATTTATCCTAGATAGAGAGCACAAGTGGGAGAGCCAGATAGAGAGAGAGAGAGAGAATCTCAGGCAGACTTTGAGCTGAGCATGGAGCCTGACACGGAGCTCAATCTTACAACACAGAGATCATGACCTGAGGTAAAACCAAGAGTCAGACGCTTAACTGGACTGTGCCACCCAGGCACCCCTCAAAAGTGAAACTTCTGGATATTCCTTCCTCTCTCCCTGCCCCTTTCCAGGTATCTCATACTGTTTTATATTTATCACTTGAGTGGATTTAGGCAGTTCTAAGGTTCCCCATCTAACACGCCCAAATAAAAGGGAATGAAGAGTAAATTCGTATGACATCCTTTTTCCCAATGGCTTGGGTAAGGCAAGAGTTCCTCATTTATCCATTCTAATAATTCTGGTAGGGGTGATGCAGCAAACTTACAGAGTTTTCATTCATTAAATTCTACTTTGAACTATACTTTTATTTTTGAATATTTTATCTTGTACTGCTAACTCGATTGCATTGCAGTTTACCCTTCCACTAGCAGGTTTAAGCATACTTGTGTACTGTGCACCAGTGTCTATAAATTTTAATGCAAATACTTTTTTTAAAGATTTATTTTATTTATTTTAGAAGAGGGTGGGGAAGGGGAAGAGACAGAGGGAGAGAATTCCAAGCAGACACTTCCCTGAGCATGGAGCATAGGCAGGACTTGATCCCACAACCCTGAGAGCATAACCTGAGCCGAAATCAAGATGGATGATCAACCAACTGAGCCACCCAGGTACCCCTTTAATACAATTTCTTTACCACCCTGGATGGTTTTCTTGCATACCAATCAAAAGGATCTTAGATTCCTCACTGGGACATTGTAACAGTCTGGCCATCTTGGCATTCAGGATAATCTTTTTAAACACTCATTGTTTTAAATAGTACTACTTTGGAAGAGATTGCAGATTCTGCTTTTATGTAATCACTAGATTTTTAAAATTCATCAAATCCAGGATAAATGGAGGAGTTGGTAAAGGAACTAGATCAAATAATCTCATATAGTGGTCCATTAAAATTTTAATAGCTATCTATTCCAAACCCATTTAAATTAACCATATAAACACCCCCACACTCAGTTTAATTGTTGAAGGATTTTTTTCTTTCTTCTGTATAATTCTGATCTTTTTTGTTTTTAACTTCTACTCATAGTAAATGAACCACAAGGTCAGCTGCAGCTTCCCTTACCTAACCCTACTCATCCATTGGTAGAATGAAGGAGCCTAAGTATTTAGAAACTCTGTATCATTTAAGTCAAAGGCATGAAATTAGGGGATACACAGAATCATCATATAAACAATCTAACGTACTGATATTTTCAACATTTAGAAGCTTCAGAAAGATTACTGCATTTGGCATCTAAGACAATTTCATTAACTACCTAGTTTCCCTTCTATAGGTATATTTTATATACCTTGCCTTTATCCAGCTTTATAAATTGGACATTTGACCTTCTAACCACATTCTGTAAAAGCTGCAACTAATTAAGGATCCTGGGTAAGACCAAGCATAGTCTTCCATTCAGCAGTACCTAATATAAAAGAAATAGCTCCTTGGATCTGAATGTTTAAAATCCATTTTAGCAGAGGCTTCCCAGGGAGCTATTTATAATGTTCCAAAATGAGTTACTGTGTTTTGTTTGTCTTTGATTTCCTCCCCTTGCAACCTGTGTACTCTTTTTTTAGTGATTCTCATTTAGACTAAGTCACATTCTGATCAAAAGAAATATCTGCTCAATTCTCATTTGGCACGCTGTCCATTCTCTTTAGGATCACCAACCATAATCTGGTGGACTTGGCATCCTCACTTCTTTCTACTACTTTCATTTTTTTCAAAGTAACCCAAATTACAAAATTTCTGGCTGACTTCCCCTCTACCTGAATTTCTTCTGTAAGTGGTTAGCTATCTCCCTTTGTTCAGTATCAGTATTCCAAGTTCTATCGATAGACTTTTCCTCCCATGAGTGGTTACAGCATTTGCATGTTCTCAAAGCAGAAGTAGCCTGAGAGTCAGCCTGTCATCAAAGGTTTGCATCTCAGTCTTTCTTCTTCCCAAAATCTTAGCCATCACTTAAGTTAGAGTCAAGGGTCACTTTAATTCTTACACAATGTGCCAATTGCATCAATTATGTGAAGATGGAGAAGAGAAAGGATTACACAGCATATATTCATACATAGCCTTGATAAAGTTAAAGGTTATAGTACAGCAGAAGAAAGAAAACACAGGTAAACATCAGAGAGGTCTGAGATTGCTAGGCACAATGCTCAGGGTCTTTTCTCAATTTTACAGGATACACTTTGTCTTTGGATTATGATTCACCAAGATATGGGTAAGATACATTTGTCTCAGAACAGTTGAACAGAAGTTCCTTGAGAAATCTTTAATAAACTATCAGTCAAAAGCTAAAATAAAGCTATGTAACTGGTTAAACTAGATGCAAACCATTACTCTCCATTCTCAATAAAAAATGTAAACTACTTGCTATTGGGTGTCACTAGGGAAGTTTCGGAATTCAAGTTGCATGTTATAAATTTTTAGGTAGTACATTTGATTCCAATTAGCCAAGGAAATTCTGGTTCCAGGCATCCCTGGAGTAAGCACAGAGTTACAGCTGCTCAGACCAGTGTCAAGTTCATCCTATTTGTATATACTGTTCCTTTCCTGTACAAATTTTAGTTTTCCATGGAGATGATATTTGATTCTTTTTTCATTTTCTTTTCCAAATTATATCATTAATTTGTTTCCTATTATGTTAGTACTCCTTTTCCTTCCCTCTTGTTTGGAGGTGAAGGTATTCTTTTTTCTAAGGTTAACCCCCATCATTATTCTCTATCCCTCCCTCTGTCCTCTCATTCATTCGACAATTAAGTATCGGGTTTCTACAATGTGCTAAACACTGTGTTTGCCCTCAGGAAGCTTAAAATCTATTAAGAAAGATAACCACAAAAATATGTAATTGGTTTAGATGTTGTCAGTGATATGAGAGAAATATCTTCTGGGTATGGTGGAGCACAAAGAAGACGATTTTCAATTCCATCTGCTAGATTAGGAAAAGTTTAAAATAAAAACTGGCAGTTAAAGGGTGAGTTGGGACGAAGGATGAGTAGGTACACTGTCAACAGGTACACCATGCTGTGTAGTAAACAGGAAGGCAATGGAAGACTTTTCGTTGGAGAATAAAGTGGCCGGATTTAGAGTGATCATTCTGGCAATGACTGGAGAGTGGAGTAGAGCTGGACAAGACTGGAAGCAGGGAGTCCACTGCAGTCCAGGCCTCTGCTGCTGCATCTTTCATATCCTCTGTGCTCACCCTCAGCCACTGAATTGCACCAGTGAAGTCACCTGTATCTACTTCGCTGGAAATTCAGAGGTCTTTCCTCAGTACTTATCCTTTCTGATACATTTGATACTGTTTACTCTTCTCTCCCTTTGGAAACTGCCTTCCTCTGACTGACATGACACCATTTGCTAAAGAAAAGTATTTTCTGCATTTTGGGATAGTTTTTCTGCATTTTGGAAAGTATTTCCTGCATTTGGGGAGGGAGAGACATGATCTATCACCTCTGGGAACCGACTTTACTTTCGTTGCTCCATGATGATACGGCCCTTTTGTGGGTGAAGGTGGTTCAAGATCCAAAAGGGCCTGATATTGAAAATATTTATGTAATGGAACTGCAATGATTATAAACATAGTTTTTCCCAGAAGGGGTATTAAAACAGGTAACAGCCAAAACCATGTCTGTTTTCTCAATTTTGGTAGCAGTGCATCTGAAGAAGGTAAGGTAAATAGCAATGAAGTGTGTTTACTGCATGTCCAATAGATTTCAGTAGTTTGGTTAAATAAACCCGGAAAGTGCATGTGTAGGTTTCGGGGGTGTCTATTTTGGCGGTGGTAGAGGAATGAATGGTAGCAGGGGTCCAGTATTGCTTCAAGCCAATCTGTACCTTTCCTGAAGAGCTGTACTATCCCTCTCTCCTAGGTCTCTCTATTTGCCCATCTGGCATTGTTTCTTTGGTTGGCCATGCCTACGACTGTAGATTCTATATTCAAGTAATGCTATAAGACATGCTCTTTTGCATGTTCAAAAGAAGGCCTGAATTCTCAACACAACTCCTTTGTCACACTTCACCATCCCTTTCTTTCTATATAAAACACTCTAATGATCTACTTCATTTGTTTTTAATAGGAACAGCCTTTTCACTTTCATTTTGGAATAATGAAGCCACACTGTGAAGACCTGATGAAGGCAGAGCCAGAACACTAGTTTCCCATTCTGGTCCTCTGCTCAATTAATCCCCAGAACCTCTCAGTGATGCCAGTCAACAGCTTGCCTCTCGTGCGGATGCCAAGCAGTATATCCTTTGGGGTCCTTTTCTTAATGTTAGGGGCAACAGTTAAGTAGGTCTCAAAGGGCTTCTCTGCTGGGATCCAAGCATTTTGTTTAAGAAAGGATAACCCAGAGAACCAGTGAAATAAACAAAAGAGGTAATTGAGAAAGGCATCTGTAATATGTCGGTGAGCCTGTAACATTACCCGTTCTTTCATAAAGGCGAGCGAGAACGGCCTGCTGGGTAAAACTAAGAGCTGACTTTCTCACGAGCTCATTGGTGTTATTAAGCTACATTCACTCTGCAGGGAAGTATTTAACATCCATCATCTGTTTAAGGCTTTAAAAATTGCGCACATCTAAAAAGAAGAGTCCTCAGTTTTTCTTTCTAGAATAAATGATGATGATGATATTTACTCAGGCAACACACGCCTTTCTCTGCACTGCCAAGGCAAGGAAGGATGCTGGGAAGAATGGTAATGTGCATTCAGTAATTAACCACATATTCAAAAATACTTTAAAGACGGCACTACAGAAAACAAATAAAACTACGTGCCCTGGAGACTAAAATCTAGCCAGACTGAAAGAGTTCCACGGCTTGAAAAGATTAGGATTTGGAACTAATATTTGGGAGATTCTTACAAGAATATTACAGCAATTTGACTGCAATAAAATGAATGTTTACAGATCCCGGAAGGAGACTATGTGAACAGGATTTATGGAAACAATCAGAATAATGAAGTAGAAAGTACCAGGCCCTGTACTGCTGGAGAATTTTTGCCAAAACAAGTTCACAATAGGTCATGGAAGACAGATAATAATAATATTACAAGAAACAATAGGAACAAAAGTGATATAATATAATACAAGGGGAAATATTCTTAATAGTCTAAGAGTCCATATTATTTCGGAAATAGCATAACTTTCTAAAAGCCAAGAATCCAAGTTTCCACTCTCTCATTTAGCAGCAATGAGACTTTGAAAAATTCTCACCTTGATTATTACCATTCTTATAAGGGCTTATAAGAATTACATTACTGGGCACCTGGGTGGCTCAGTGGGTTAAGCCTCTGCCTTCAGCTCAGGTCATAATCCCAGGATCATGGGAACAAGCCCCTCATAGGGCTCTCTGCTCAGCAGGGAGACTGCTTCCTCCTCTCTCTGTGCCTGCCTCTCTGCCTACTTATGATCTCTGTCCATCAAATAAATAAATAAAATCTTTTAAAAAAATTACATTACTAAGTTTCTGTATTTCTGTATTTCAGTTGCTTGAAATTAAATGTATATCAAAGCATTTTTATAAATTATAAAATGTCATTGTTACTTTTTAATAAGGTTTTTAAGTCACCATTATGACTGGCAGCCTCTTACTGTATGAAGAATCCTTTGGTTTCAAATGAGGGAAACGTCCCTAAATTGATTTACAGCTTTAAAAAAAGATATAAAAATGATTAATTCTAGACATAGCCCATCCAGGTTCTTAAATAGTGAAAGGGAAAATATATTAAATATAAGGCAGAGGTTTTAGCGAAAATGAACAATGCCAAAAGTCTTTAAGACCAATAAAACTGACAAACCTCTGGTGAGAATAAACAAAAGAAAAAGACAAGAATCAAACTGTCAATACGAGCTGTGAGAAAAGTACAATACTAGAGGTATTGCAGAAATTAAGCAGATAATGACTCGGTATTATTTAATAACATATCAATAAATTTAAAAATATATTTGAAATTTAAAAATTCTTAGAAAAACACAATTTATCAAAAATTATTCTGGAAGAGAGATCTTGACAATTCTATGCCATTAATCAGTAATAAAAAATTTCTTTAAAAAATTAGTCTTACTAACAAGTCTTAGGTCTAGTTAGCCCTACTAGTGAGTTCTACCATTCAAGAGCAGAAAAATTGGAAATACTCCCTTGGTACAACAAGAGTATTGTAACTTCATACCTCTATACCAAAATTTTATAAGGACATTGCAGTAAACGTATATAATAGGCAAATCTCATTCAGAAACTGAGATGAAAATTTCTAAACAAAATATTAGCCAACAGAATCTCAATCTTCAAATAAGGATAATATTTTATAACAGATTTCTTTCAGGATTTCAATCTTGATTTAACTTTAGACAATCAGTTAATGAAATTCCCAACATTATTGTAGTCCTGTCAACAGATAGAGGAAATGCATTTGATAAAACTTTATATCCTATTTTAAAAAAAGAATCAGTAAGCAAACTAGAGCAGACCTTTGATGTCTACAATGAACTTAGAAAAAATAATACACTTAATGTTGAAAATGTTGAAATCTTGGGGGTCCTGGGGGCTCTGAAAATTCAGTGTCTGCCTTCCATTCAGGTCATGATCCCAATGTCCTGGGATGGAGCCTAGCTTCCAGCTCCCTGCTCAGCAGGGAATCTCCTTCTCCCTCTGCCCCTCTACTCCGGCTTGTGCTCTCTCTCTCTCTCTCAAATAAATAAATAAAATCTTAAAAAAAAAAAAAAAAAAAAGAGAGAGACCCCGGGAGGAGGGGCTGGCTCCCGGCAAGCGGCGGAGCAACGGCGCACAAATTCGGGATTTTTAAAAGCCTGTTCCGCTGAGGGACATCGCTCCAGAGGCTAAACCAGGGCGAAGCCCACGGGGGGTGAGCGTGGCCTCAGGTCCCGCAGGGTCACAGAAGGATCGGGGGTGTCTGAGTGTCGCAGAGCTTGCGGGTATTGGAACAGGAAAGCCGGCTACAGAGACAGAGCCGACAGTGAGCTCGCAGCTCGGGGTGACCTTGAACGGGTCGCAGGCTCGGTGAGCTCGGAGCGGGGCCGGAGGTCAGGCAGACGGGAGTGACTGGGCGCTGTTCTCTGAGGGCGCACTGAGGAGTGGGGCCCCGGGCTCTCGGCTCCTCCGGGCCAGAGACCAGGAGGCCGCCATTTGTGTTCCCGTCCTCCAGAACTCTACGGAGAGCGCTCAGGGAACAAAAGCTCCTGAAAGCAAACCCGAGCGGATTACTCACCCCGGCCCCGGGTAAGGGCGGTGCAATTCCGCCTGGGGCAAAGACACTTGAGAATCACTACAACAGGCCCCTCCCCCAGAAGATCAACAAGAAATCCAGCCAAGACCAAGTTCACCTACCAAGGAGTGCGGTTTCAATACCAAAGAGAGCAGCAGAATTCCAGAGGAGGAGAAAGCCAAGCACGGAACTCATGGCTTTTTCCCTGTGATTTTTTAGTCTTGCAGTTAATTTAATTTTTTTCTTTTTCATTTTTTTTTCCTCTTCTTCTGCTAAAATTTTTTTTAACTTTTACCCTTTTCTTTTTTAATGTTTTTTAACTAGTTTATCTAAAATATATATATTTTTTCTTTTTTATACTTTTCTTTATTCGTTTTCTTTTTTTAAATTCTTTTCTTTTCTTTTCTTTTTTCTCTTTTTTTTCTTTCTTCCTTTTTGAACCGCTTTTTATCCCCTTTCTCCCCCTTCATGATTTGGGATCTTGGGATCTCTTCTGATTTGGTTAAAGCATATTTTCCTGGGGTTGTTGCCACCCTTTTAGTATTTTACTTGCTCCTTCATATACCCTTATCTGGGCAAAATGACAAGACGGAAAAATTCACCACAAAAAAAAGAACAAGAGGCAGTACCGAAGGCTAGGGACCTAATCAATACAGACATTGGTAATATGTCAGATCTAGAGTTCAGAATGACAATTCTCAAGGTTCTAGCCGGGCTCAAAAAAGGCATGGAAGATATTAGAGAAACCCTCTCAGGAGATATAAAAGCCCTTTCTGGAGAAATAAAAGAACTAAAATCTAACCAAGTTGAAATAAAAAAAGCTATTAATGAGGTGCAATAAAAATGGAGGCTCTCACTGCTAGGATAAATGAGGCAGAAGAAAGAACTAGTGATATAGAAGACCAAATGACAGAGAATAAAGAAGCTGAGCAAAAGAGGGACAAACAGCTACTGGACCATAAGGGGAGAATTCGAGAGATAAGTGACACCATAAGACGAAACAACATTAGTATAATTGGGAGTCCAGAAGAAGAAGAAAGAGAGAGGGGAGCAGAAGGTATACTGGAGAGAATTATTGGGGAGAATTTCCCCAATATGGCAAAGGGAACGAGCATCAAACTTCAGGAGGTTCAGAGAACGCCCCTCAAAACCAATAGGAATAGGCCCACACCCCGTCACCTAATAGTAAAATTCACAAGTCTCAGTGACAAAGAGAAAATCCTGAAAGCAGCCCGGGAAAAGAAGTCTGTAACATACAATGGTAAAAATATTAGATTGGCAGCTGACTTATCCACAAAGACCTGGCAGGCCAGAAAGAGCTGGCATGATATTTTCAGAGCACTAAACAAGAAAAACATGCAGCCAAGAATACTATATCCAGCTAGGCTATCATTGAAAATAGAAGGAGAGATTAAAAGCTTCCAGGACAAACAAAAACTGAAAGAATTTACAAACACCAAACCAGCTCTACAGGAAATATTGAAAGGGGTCCTCTAAGCAAAGAGAGAGCCTACAAGTGGTAGATCAGAAAGGAACAGAGACCATATACAGTAACAGTCACCTTACAGGCAATACAATGGCACTAAATTCATATCTCTCAATAGTTACCCTGAATGTTAATGGGCTAAATGCCCCTGTCAAAAGACACATTGTAACAAAATGGATAAAAAAACAAAACCCATTTATATGTTGCCTCCAAGAAACTAATTTTAAGCCCAAAGACACCTCCAGATTTAATGTGAGCGGGTGGATGTGCTCACTTCGGCAGCACATATACTAAAGTAAACGGGTGGAAAAGAATTTACCATGATAATGGACATCAGAAGAAAGCAGGAGTGGCAATCCTTATATCAGATCAATTAGATTTTAAGCCAAAGACTATAATAAGAGATGAGGAAGGACACTATATCATACTCAAAGGGTCTGTCCAACAAGAAGATTTAACAATTTTAAATATCTATGCCCCCAACGTGGGAGCAGCCAACTATATAAACCAATTAATAACAAAATCAAAAAAACACATAAACAATAATACAATAATAGTAGGGGACTTTAACACTCCCCTCACTGAAATGGACAGGTCATCCAAGCAAAAGATCAACAAGGAAATAAAGGCCTTAAACGACACACTGCACCAGATGGACATCACAGATATATTCAGAACATTTCATTCCAAAGCAACAGAATACACATTCTTCTCTCATGCACATGGAACATTCTCCAGAAGAGATCACATCCTCAGTCCTAAAGCAGGATTCAACCGGTATCAAAAGATTGGGATCATTCCCTGCATATTTTCAGACCACAATGCTCTAAAGCTAGAACTCAACCACAAAAGGGAGTTTGAAAAGAACCCAAATACATGGAGACTAAACAGCATTCTTCTAAAGAATGAATGGGTCAACCGGGAAATTAAAGAAGAATTGGAAAAAATCATGGAAACAAATGATAATGAAAATACAACGGTTCAAAATCTGTGGGACACAACAAAGGCAATCCTGAGAGGAAAATATATAGCAGTACAAGCCTTTCTCAAGAAACAAGAAAGGTCTCAGGTACACAACCTAACCCTACACCTAAAGGAGCTGGAGAAAGAACAAGAAAGAAACCCTAAGCCCAGCAGGAGAAGAGAAATCATAAAGATCAGAGCAGAAATTAATGAAATAGAAACCAAAAAAAACAATAGAACAAATCAACAAAACTAGGAGCTGGTTCTTTGAAAGAATTAATAAAATTGATAAACCCCTGGCCCGACTTATCAAAAAGAAAAGAGAAAGGACCCAAATAAATAAAATCATGAATGAAAGAGGAGAGATCACAACTAACACCAAAGAGATACAAACTATTATAAGAACATACTATGAGCAATGCTACGCCAACAAATTTGACAATCTGGAAGAAATGGATGCATTCCTAGAGACATATAAACTACCACAACTGAACCAGGAAGAAATAGAAAGCCTGAACAGACCCATAACCAGTAAGGAGATTGAAACAGTCATCAAAAATCTCCAAACAAACAAAAGCCCAGGGCCAGACGGCTTCCCGGGGGAATTCTACCAAACATTTAAAGAAGAACTAATTCCCATTCTCCTGAAACTGTTCCAAAAAATAGAAATGGAAGGAAAACTTCCAAACTCATTTTATGAGGCCAGCATCACCTTGATCCCAAAACCAGACAAGGATCCCATCAAAAAAGAGAGCTATAGACCAATATCCTTGATGAACACAGATGCGAAAATTCTCACCAAAATACTAGCCAATAGGATTCAACAGTACAGTAAAAGGATTATTCACCACGACCAAGTGGGATTTATTTCAGGGCTGCAAGGTTGGTTCAACATCCGCAAATCAATCAATGTGATACAATACATCAATAAAAGAAAGAACAAGAACCATATGATACTCTCAATAGATGCTGAAAAAGCATTTGACAAAGTACACATCCCTTCCTGATCAAAACTCTTCAAAGTGTAGGGATAGAGGGCACATACCTCAATATCATCAAAGCCATCTATGAAAAACCCACCTAAATATCATTCTCAATAGAGAAAAACTGAAAGCTTTTCCGGTAAGGTCAGGAACACGGCAGGGATGTCCATTATCACCACTACTATTCAACATAGTACTAGAGGTCCTAGCCTCAGCAATCAGACAACAAAAGGAAATTAAAGGCATCCAAATCGGCAAAGAAGAAGTCAAATTATCACTCTTCGCCTATGATATGATACTATATGTGGAAAACCCAAAAGACTCCACTCCAAAAGTGCTAGAACTTGTACAGGAATTCAGTAAAGTGTCAGGATATAAAATAAATGCACAGAAATCAGTTGCATTTCTTTACACCAACAACAAGACAGAAGAAAGAGAAATTAAGGAGTCAATCCCATTTACAATTGCACCCCAAACCATAAGGTACCTAGGACTAAACCTAACCAAAGAGGCACAGAATCTATACTCAGAAAACTATAAAGTACTCATGAAAGAAATTGAGAAACACAAAGAAATGGAAAAATGTTCCATGCTCCTGGAATGGAAGAATAAATATTGTGAATATGTCTATGCTACCTAAAGCAATCTACACATTTAATGCAATTCCTATCAAAGTACCATCCATCTTTTTCAAAGAAATGGAACAAACAATTCTAAAATTTATATGGAACCAGAAAAAGACCTCGAATAGCCAAAGGGATATTGAAAAAGAAAGCCAAAGTTGGTGGCATCACAATTCCGGACTTCAAGCTCTATTACAAAGCTGTCATCATCAAGACAGCATGGTACTGGCACAAAAACAGACACATAGACCAATGGAACAGAATAGAGAGCCCAGAAATAGACCCTCAACTCTATGGTCCACTAATCTTCGACAAAGCAGGAAAGAATGTCCAATGGAAAAAAGTCAGCCTCTTCAATAAATGGTGCTGGGAAAATTGGACAGCCACATGCAGAAAAATGAAATTGGACCATTTTCTTACACCACACACGAAAATAGACTCAAAATGGATGAAGGACCTCAATGTGCGAAAGGAATCCATCAAAATCCTTGAGGAGAACACAGGCAGCAACTTCTTCGACCTCAGCCGCAGCAACATCTTCCTAGGAACATCACCAAAGGCAAGGGAAGCAAGGGCAAAAATGAACTATTGGGACTTCATCAAGATCAAAATCTTTTGCACAGCAAAGGAAACAGTTAACAAAATCAAAAGACAACTGACAGAATGGGAGAAGATATTTGCAAACAACATATTAGATAAAGGGCTAGTATCCAAAATCTATAAAGAGCTTAGCAAACTCAACACCCAAAGAACAAATAATCCAATCAAGAAATGGGCAGAGGACATGAACAGACATTTCTGCAAAGAAGACATCCAGATGGCCAACAGACACATGAAAAAGTGCTCCATATCACTGGGCATCAGGGAAATACAAATCAAAACTACAATGAGGTATCACCTCACACCAGTCAGAATGGCTAAAATCAACAAGTCAGGAAATGACAGATGCTGGCTTGATGCGGAGAAAGGGGAACCCTCCTACACTGTTGGTGGGAATGCAAGCTGGTGCGGCCACTCTGGAAAACAGCATGGAGGTTACTCAAAATGTTGAAAATAGAACTGCCCTATGACCCAGCAATTGCACTACTGGGTATTTACCCCAAAGATACAAACGTAGTGATCCAAAGGGGCACGTGCACCCGAATGTTTATAGCAGCAATGTCCACAATAGCCAAACTATGGAAAGAACCTAGATGTCCATCAACAGATGAATGGATCAAGAAGATGTGGTATATATACACAATGGAATACTATGCAGCCATCAAAAGAAATGAAATCTTGCCATTTGCGACAACATGGATGGAACTAGAGCATATCGTGCTTAGCAAAATAAGTCAAGCAGAGAAAGACAACTATCATATGATCTCCCTGATATGAGGAAGTGGTGATGCAACATGGGGGCTTAAGTGGGTAGAAGAAGAATCAATGAAACAAGATGGAATTGGGAGGGAGACAAACCATAAGTGACTCTTAATCTCACAAAACAAACTGAGGGTTGCTGGGGGGAGGGAGGTTGGGAGAAGGGGGTGGGATTATGGACTTGGGGGAGGGTATGTGCTTTGGTGAGTGCTGTGAAGTGTGTAAACCTGGTGATTCACAGACCTGTACCCCTGGGGATAAAAATATATGTTTATAAAAAATAAAAAATTAATAAAAAAAAAAGAAAATGTTGATCTTTTCCTTTAACCCTGGTTCATCTTTTACCACACCAGATAACACTATTGGAAGGGGTAGCCAGTTGAGTAGAAGGAGAAAAAAAGATTGTAAAAGAAGAAACAAAATTGACATTATTTGTCGTTGATAAAATTATTTAGACAGAAAATCAGAGGCTCCACAAGCTATTATACTTAATAAGAGTTCAGAAAATGTTTCAATTTAAAGTGAATTATTTAAAATAACAATTTGATTTCTATTCACCAACAAAAAATAGAAAATGAAATTTAAAAATATATCATTCAAATAGTTGAAAACTATTATATCTAAGAACAAATTTATCAAAAGGTATGCAAAGCCACCAATGTAGAAACTTTGAAACGTTTCTGACAGAAATTTATTTAGATATATACCATGAATATGGATTTGAAAACAAAGATAATTTAGAGCTTGAATGTACTTCCAGTAAAAATCTCAATAGGGTGCTTTGTTCTGTTTTGTTTCGGTAGAACTTGAAAGATTCTAAAATGTGCTTATAAGTACAAAGGGTCAAGAATGGAGAAGACACATATGAAAAAGTAAGTGGGGAAAACACTTGCTCAACCAAATGTCAATATTTATAATATATTGTAGTAATTAAGACATTGGTAGATAAATAGAGCAATGGAGCAGCACAGAAGGCCCAGAAAGAACACCACACATATGGAGCCCTGACAGATGTAGCTTGGCTGATAAATGAGGAAGGACAGATTTTTCCATAAATAGTGCTGGGCATTTGTCTACGTAATTGTGTATACACGCATGTATATCTGTCTGTATCCATCCTCTATCCTATAACCAACCCATCTACTCTCAGCATGCGTCTACTCATCTATTCATACTTCATCATTTCTCAAAAGATTTGAGGTAAGTAACTAAAATTTTTGAAAGAGATAAAAATGGAAAAAAATCAGGAGTAGTGGGTTTTATGTGTACATCATCATCGTTTCTGTTGGAAGAGTCCGAAGGTAACAGAAGTTTAATCAGAAAAGGGTTTCCTGTGAACATGGAACTGCATAATTTAGGACAAACTCCTTCCTTTGCATGACCATCCATCATAAGGGTTTGCAGCCTATTGGAAATAAAACTTGGACAGCACTTTTTAACCTGCTTAGAATTGAAGACTGAGAGATGATTCCATTTGTGAGAAAAAAAAGACTAACTGACATTAAAGTCACATCTCCTGATTTATTTGGGTTTGTGTTTTTCCGGCAGAATTAAACTGACACCATGAGGTTATTGTGAACTTTGCCATTTTCTATGCCTAATAAACTGAATTATTTTGATTTGTGACTCAGGTGCTGAGTACTGTCTGTTGGCTACTCCTGGGAAGATCTCAAGCTCCTGCCTGACCAGTATGTGTGCTCCCAGGCTGGCTCCAGGCTTCCATTTTGAGAACCATTATGCTTTGTAACTACAAGCATAGCCACCGATCATTAACCTATATGGGTTAGATACCTCATTATATAAGAGGATCTATGATTCACAGCATGTTAGACAAATATTGACTATACTGGTGTATACTGTGTTATTTATTTTAAGTGTGTTTGTAATCCTCTAATGTTTTGTTCTATTTGGGGCTTAAATTCCTACAAACTATGAGTGTTTCAAAATAAATCTTTTTTCCCTCTTTTCAAGATGATTAGAAATTGGAGAGCCCTTCCTTAGCAGTGAGCCATAGTAACCCACATCAGAGGGAATACACACACACACACACACACACACACACTCTTAAATAGATACATACACAACATGAGAAGGGAATCTATTTCAAAGAAACAAAGGTCTTGAGTTAGATAGCTGCACAGTGCTGTTTTTTAGATAAGAGGAGACACTGGGGCTATGAATATGTAAAGTTCATTTGTGGAAAACTTTCAAAAATGAATAAAGCCTCACTGACAGTTTACTCTAACACTGATAAAATTCAAAATATTAAAATTCAAAATATTAAAAGACCTTAATATTGGAAAGAAAACACTGGACTGTTGAGATGAAAATACTAGATTTTACTAGATGTTTTGCTATAACATCTAGCACTATTAAAATGTTGAGAAATTCTTTTTTTTTAAACATGGTATTTCTTTCTAAGGGTGCCCAGAAGTATTGTTACTACTGAATTATTACCTCATTGGTTGTTTTTTAAAATTATTTTATTTTTCAAGATTTATTATTCCAAGATTCATTGTTTATGCACTACACCCAGTGTCCCATGCAATATGTGCCCTCTTTAATACATTTAATTCTTTCAAACAGAAAACTATGGCAGGTATTGGGGATTTAAGGGAGGTTCTTGTAGTTACAAAGCATAATGGTTCTCAAAATGGAAGCCTGGAGCCAGCCTGGGAGCACACACACTGGTCAGGCAGGAGCTTGAAATCTTCCCAGGAGTAGCCAACAGACAGTTATCAGTCAGATAATCAGGACCCGTCAAATGCAGTATTTGAGGATTCCTCCACACACTCACTATCTGTCCCAGATTCACAAAATGAGTAGTCTTTCAGGAGCTATATAATGAATAAATATTTGGGAGTTAGGTGATAATAGTAAAGTGGCTCCTCAAACAGACGATTAATGTCAAGAAAATCATGCCGAAGAATTTAGTTACTATGCACATGAAAGGGACAAAAGATCAGAGAGGGTGGCCACAGAAGAAATGTGAAGACAACAGGGAAACCCAGTCAGTGACAAGGTTCTCACAGCTGGGGCATGGCCCAGAGGCTGGGCTGGGGTACGACTTGGGTTCTAGGGGCATCTGGTGGTAAAAAAAAACCACCACAACAACAACGACAACCAAGATCTCAGCCTGAGAGAACAGATCTGCTGGTGCAATGATCAAGGCAGGTGTCCCAGGGAACAAAAAGTTTGCAGCAAGTTCAGATCAGCATGGAATCAGAAGTGGCCCTAGAACCTGAGTTTGGTTTGAAGCTTTGGACAGGATCAGTGTTTTCTGTAGGTGGGGAGAAACAGAGCAGATGGATTCCATTCATGTTCATCATGGCGGTTTGGTTTTTTCTCCAATGAAATCACATGGAGAGAATTACAGAAAGAAATCTGTGGTTAAGTTACCTATGAGACAGGTGTATTATCAATTAAATATCCCAACTTGTAAAGCAAGTTTCAGAACAAGCTAACGGACAGCTTGAGGCACATGTGCACCAATCTTTTGGGAAGTGATTCTCATAGGTCTCCTAGTGTTTTTGCTCTTCTCACCAGTAAGACTCTGACTGCTCTTTGTCTGGACTGTTGTTTCAAGTATGTTTGTACCATGGGAGATAGAGATGCAACCATGCTCACTCTCAGGACAATAAGAATGCCTCTTTCTGAAGCGGAGAGCCAGCAGGGCTACTACCTATCATAAAACATCCCAGCTCTCTAAGCTTGGGATTCCTTTTCTGTGACACAGCCCATACTACTTGTGTTCTGGCCCTCTTCGTGTCACCCTCTAGTAACTGGGGCTTATGGCACCAGCCCGCAAATGCTGATACTGTGGCCACTCTTTTGGAATAGTAACAACCTGCCCTTTGTCTCTCACTGGGGAGTCTCATTTATTCTACTGGCACTCATGAAATTGTGACAGGCTGTTTGATAGCTAACAAGAGTAAAAATCTCAGACATTTCAGAGCTTTGGGCAGAACCAGAGCAGATCTGGGGTCCATCAATATAGAACTTTGTTCTAAATAAGCCAAAAGGATGTCCGAGTTTGATAACAGGGCACCTACGCACACCCACACCAATGTATTTCTTTAAACCATTATACTAAAAGTTAACTTTTAGCTTATCATTCTCTAATAAGAGACTAAAGGAACACATTCTCTAATAAGAGAATGATTATGCTAAATCATACGGTATTTGTCTTTCTCTGATTTATTTCACTTAGCATAATATTCTCTTATTAGAGAATGATAAGCTAAAAGTTAACTTTTAGTATAATACACACAATGGCTATTTAATATACACTAAGTTTAGCTTCTGAAGGACAGTATAACTGAATAAACTAGCTATTTTTTTCTTATTTCAGTCATATGTGCTTGAGCAATTGCTGAACTGAACCTAGTTACTAGATTTATAAGAACAATTATTAGGAGAAGTAAAAGACATCTATATTGAGGAAGAGAATGTGGGAGGAGTATCCTTATTGATTAAATTTTTATAACATATGTTCTAGATATTGAAAATGTTACTATTTTTAATGATCTATTATGGGAATTGTAGATCTCTAGTAGTGTTTGGGGACACTGCATTTGGATGTTACTTTAAAAAAAAAAAAAGTGTTGGCTTTTCTGCAAGAAGATGTGGCTTAAGGTTCCAGATTTTGGAAGTCTTACCTTATGATCTTGAATAATTTACATACCTTTTTTGAGCACCAATTTCCTAATAAAATTAAAAACAAAACAAAACAAATAATGTCCTGATCACTGAACTTATATAGTGCTTTGAGAATTCTTAGATGTTAACACTTTTAACCATACATTTGCTTATTTATGTTATTGAATTCTAGTTAAATTAGTTTCAGGTGTATAACATAGAGTTGAAAATTCTGTATACTATTAATGCAATGCTATGCTCATCACAAGTATAGCTACCTTTGGAACAGGTATCATACATATGTACATATGTATCATACATAGGATACATATATATCATATAAGAGTCTTGTTATCATACAAGGCTATTATAATACTATGTTCCTTATGCTGTACATCCCCATGACTTATTCATTTCCTAACAGAAAGCTTGTACCTCCCACTCCCCTTCACCCATTTTTCCCACTCCCCACCCCCTTCCCCTGGCACCATCAGTTTGTTCTCTGCATTTGTGGGTCTGTTTCTGTTTTGCTTATTCATTTGTTTTGTGTTTTACATTCTATACATATAAGTGAAATCATACAGTATTTGTCTTTCTCTGATTTATTTCACTTAGCATAATATTTTCTAGGTCCATCCATGTTGTCATAAATGGCAAGATCTCATTCTTTTTATGGTTGAATAATATTCTATTTCATATATATACACACACACATATATATATGGTGGCACGTGTATATATACACACATGCCACCTCTTCTTTATCCATTTTTCTATTGATGACACTTGGGTTGCTTATGGATCTTGGCTATTGAAAATAATCTGCTATAAACATAGGGGTGCCCATATATTTTCAAATTAGTGTTTTTTTTTTTCTTCGACACTTATTTTAAATAGCAATTTGCTAGCACTGTGAAGAAAATACCACAGTGAGGACATGATTCCTTTAGTCTTCAGCTAGGTTCCACGATGGTCTTTTTAATATTCAGTATTATTCCTTATGGCCAGGTCTTGGGAAATAAGTGGGCCATGATGGAAAAAAACTAGGGGGAAACACAGCTTGTGTGGCAGTATGGTAGATGATGAACGAAAGCTCATATTGGCATTCAAAACACATGCTATTTAAACTATGATATTCAAAGTCTGTTATGAAATGTGTTCATTTCTGAAATAAATTCCCAGAGATGTTTTCATAAAAGCCAGCCATTTTGCCCAATGTTCAACTATTATGTTTTGCTGAGGGACAAACATGAGTAATTTACCAACGTTAACAATTTACCAAGACTTCTTTTCTTCTATATATTTATAATGTTTATAGCAATTTACATGGTGGATTATTGGACCTAGGTTGCTTTGGGCAACTTGCACACAGGTTCTTCACCCGCCCCTTCGACTACGCTCTGTTTGCCCCTCAACCCACCCACTCCCCACCACTCGTCTCCTCAAGCTTGTAGCCTCTCCTCTCTGTCTGTCAACTTCTCTCCCTTCCTCAGTGTTCCTTTTCTTTCCTTCTAAAGTTTCCTTATTCCCCTTTCTTCTCTCCATTGCTATTCTCTCCTACTCCCTCAAAATTCCCCATCTCCCCTGTTGATCTTTCTTTCCCTACATTTTTCTTGGTCATTCTGTCCCCTTCTTCCACTGTCCCATCCTCCTATCTGCCGGCTCCTAATGCTCTACGTCACTGCCTTCGTTTCTCAGCTCGGGAGCCCTGCTCTTGGCACTCGAAGTCTTTTCTTTCTTCCTTCAGCAAAGTGCTTCCTCGTTCTATCCAGCTTTGCAAGCTACGGGAGCAGCAGGAGCAGCAGGAAATCAGGACAAAGTTCAATTAAACAATCCTTAAAATGTTAGGGTCTTCTCAGAAGTTACAATCTATGTAAAGACTGCATGCCCAATAGGAATGTCGTGAATTTTTACATCGTTCAGGAAAAAAAAGCGAAGTTCTAGTATTTGCTGAGGGACACTGGTCAAATCCCTCAAATCTAGTATTTGCTGAGGGACATTGGTAATGTTGGCAAAGGAAGAAAATTGATCACTTGGCATATTGTTCCTTTGGGAAATTAAATTTCAGATATTTTGATTTCTGATAAATTGACCTAGAATCATTCTGAGTGGAAGGCAATAAAGCATTAATTGTCGCTTCAAATTTCGAGAAGGTAGTTAGCTTAAATTTCCCCTGCCTTTTGTCAGACTTGGTCGTGGGATTACTAACTGGTTGGGAACAGCAGGTGAATATACAGAGAGTGCGGAGTCAGTATCTTAATTTCATTTAAATTCTTTCATGTTTCTTTATGGGTTCAGAAGAAATAAAACTTAGAATGTGTTTCTGTATTAACCTCCAATAAACTGGAAATGGAAGATAATTTCAAATTTAGAGAGGCTTCTCATAGACTCCATTTTGAAATGAATAAAACTGAGCTCTCTGATTCCTAAGGTGCTACTATAAATTTTCTGGTATGTATATTTTCCTAAAATAAATTATGCCAATTGGAATTTTGAGATGACGTCAAAGAATTGCTGACAAATAAGTTAATATGGTGATAAACAAGCAGATGACAACAATGAGTAATAAGGTTTTATAAGTAACTAGAAATGATCAGAAACACTGCGGAACTTCAAAGTAGTGGCGATGTCTAATTAGAAACCAGTTGGGAATGACTATTTCTATGTGCTCTCACTTCTCTTATCTACCCAACCCAAGCCCCTGGCATCCTGAATGAAAGCAACCTCTACCCCCTCTCTCTTCTAAGCATCAGTGATCCTTTATTAAAAGGAAGCACAAATCCCACTCCACTGGCAAACCTGTTTTGGACTGAGTCTGGAAAAATCTTTTCCTCTCCTGAATTCTTACATCAATTACCATACATACTACATGCATCTGACAATTACATATGGCCATGTGATACCTCTTTTATTTTGCTATCTTAACAGGTCACTTAAAGTAAATCTTTTTCAAAAACACAGAAGTGTTCCTGTCTTGTCTCTAAAGTTAGAATGTAAATTCTTTGAGGGAAAAAGACTTTTTTTAACTTTTGTTTTCTTCATAGCACACATGCAGTGCTTTGAAAATAGTGTGTTCCTTCAACACACATGGATTTGAGTAAAGAGCTTAGAATTATAGTTAAAAAATAATTATACTGTGAGTTTGCTGACCATATTATGCATAATCTGACTTATTCCCAGACTGAGCTCTCAAAGACACAGATTTAATACGGTAATTCCAATTGATTTAAAGTAAAACGAAAGTACTGGGAACGGAAAACTGCTGGCACTTTATAAGAGCATGTAATAAGTTTATAGACGTTGAAGCGGTATTTTTAAGCTTGGCGTTTATTTCAGAGTTTGTTTGATTTCACACTAGTTTTGCTAACTATTGGTGGAATGTTGGGTTATTGAACTGGAGAGTTCACAAGATGCTCATCATTTGTCAGTATAGTGTTTGGAAACCACAATATTAGGTACTGGAAGTTGGAATTCATATTACCACTTTTAAATCTGCTCTGTGGCAGTCTTCTAGACAGTGTGAGATATAAGCACTAGCTGAAAATTAAGGTAATGTGTGACACTTTATCTAGACAAGTGAGATAGATGATGTGACATAAAATGCTGTGTCTTGCTATTTTTGTTATTTGCTTGCATAACGATGTTTCTCATTATTCTCAGTAAAAATTAGGATAATTATATTTTGCAACCTGAGTTTTAAGAAAAGTCATAGGAAATTGCCAATATCTGACCATGTTTGCTTCCCTAAAATAGCAATATCAAATGGTTCAACCTCCCAAAATTTAGCTATGTAAATTTCTTTTTTTTTCCTAAGATTTTATTTAGTTATTTGAGAGAGAGTGAGTGAAAGAGAGCATGAGAGGGGAGAAGGTCAGAGAGGGAAGCAGAATCCCCATGGAGCTGGAAGCCCAGTGCGAAATTTGATCCTGGGACTCCTGGATCACGAAACAAAGCTGAAGGCAGTTGCTTAACTGAGCCACCCAGGCACCCCAAAATTTCTGCTTTCTATGTACACTAGAAAGAAATGTCTTGATTTTTAATCTATGAATCCACATTTTGTTTATTTGAAATGTATACATTCAGACTGTGGTCGACACCGAGATGATTGTTGAGTTTTGCTTTGTTTTATTCCCTTTTTTAAAGGGAGTGGTACATGACAAGATAATTGTATTCTGAGTCTAATGCACAGCATGCTTTTCTTATAGCATCTAATGCCCAGCTTTTGAATACCAATCTTTCAGCATCTGGTACCAGAACTGCCAAGAACAGTCCAGAAAACTGCCTAGTCTGGGGCCAGTAACATTAGAAGCACTTTTTGGATTGTTTAGTTAGTGTAATCCAAACAGCAACATTTCTGATGGGGAAATACAAGGGTGAAAAAGCTGTTTTATATCCATAAATAAAGTGTTGTGTGGTTGTAGGACATCACGATAAACTTGCTCTTAGCTGAAGAAGAAATTAAATGATAATGTTGATGGCTGCTTTTCGGGCACATTATGAGGATCAGGTGGCAGCAATTCAACTGACAGACAACTGGTAGAAATGATTAGCTATAAGTATAAGAAATGTCATCAAGGAAAATGCGACAGACCTTAATGACAAGTTGGTCGGTTGACTAGAAAAATGAAAACTTCTGCCCCAGAGACGGTACAAATGAAGATTTATAACACGGTGCGCTATCATGCTCTCTGTGCACAAGCTATGTGAGCACAGGCCTATAATATCTGGTGTGGCCAGGCACCTGGGTGACTCACTGGGTTAAAGCCTTGGCCTTCGGCTCAGGTCATGATCCCAGAGTCCTGGAATCGAGTCCCATGTCGGGGGTCTCTGTTCAGCAGGGAGCCTGCTTTCCTCTCTCTCTCTGCCTGCCTCTCTGCCTACTTGTGATTTCTCTCTCTCTCTCTGTCAAATAAATAAATAAATAAAATCTTGAAAAAAAATCTGGTGTAGCCTGTGTAACCCATGTATTGGTTATTACACTATTTTACCTGGAAGATTAAATTTCCATGAGTGATTTTGTTTGTTTGTTTCGTAGAGACATCTGAGTGAGAGGAAACAGATAGAAAGTGACTGAGCTAAATAAAGCAGCCACACTGGATTCTTACATCCAGTTTACCTGTGTGAAGAGCTGAAAGTCCCCAATAAAGACCAAGAAACAATTGTAGGTGATGCAGATTACATTCCTGAATATCACCAATGCATGATGGTTGTAAACAAGAATGTCACAGATTTGTCATAGATTCCCCAAGTCTGTGATATTTAATTAGTTACATAATATGAGCAAATATCTTCTAATTATTATTATGTTTTTACTGAAGTATAGGTTCACATAAAATATTATATTAGTTTCAGTTATACGACACGGTGATTCAACCTTTATATACATTACCAAAGTGATCACCAAGATAAATCTAGCTATCATCTGTCACCAATTATCTTTGATGAGTTATAATTAATCATAACATAATTTAAAATGTTGATTCACAAACTATGAGGACAAATACTCTCATCTACTTATTGCTCACCACTGGATGTCTAAGGAGATATAATTCTTCAGATTTACTTTGAAGCATGTGTAATACACATTGATCCAAGGCAATAAAAATCCTAATATTTCAGTAAATGTAATACACATAGTTAAGAAACATTCTCTACCTTAAAAACATGTCTTTTTCCCTAGTCAAGAGTACTGCCTTTACCTTTTCCAATTATTATTTAGATCTATAATATTAAAACCAGGTGTTTATTACCTAATGGTGTAATAGCATAGGTGTATTATAGGTATATGAATAGCAGAGTGTGCTCTGGAACGAGGCTGCGTGGGTTTGAAACATGGGTCCTTCAATGGCCTGATTCTGTGTCTTTGAGCAAACTATTCAGTTTCTGGAAAATCAGTTTTCTCTTCTGTAAAATATAAATAATATTGCCTATCTCATGGGGTTGTCATGATCATTAAATGAGTTTAAAACATGAAAGCTCCTCTAATGTTGCCCGCACCTACAGGATTAGCAAGTATCAACAGTTGTTAGCTAATATTGACACTCACTAATCTCAATAAAATGTATAGTAAATCTTAAGAAGAAAATCCACATGCAAAAAGGTAAATCTAGATACGGACTTTACACCTTTAACAAAAATTAACACAATGGATCACAGACCTAAATATAAAATGCAAAACTATAAAGTTCCCAGGAGATAGGAAAAAAAAAAAAAAAACAGGGAAAAAATAGGATAGGAAAAAAAATCTAGATAACCTTGGGCTTGGTGAAGACTTTTCACATTGAACACCAAAGGCATGCTCTATGAAAGAAAGAACTGATAAACTGCACTTCATTAAAATTAAAAAAAAAAAAATAAAATCTGCTGTGAAAGTGTCAAGTGATTGAGAAGACAAGTCACATATGGGGAGAAAATAGTTGCAAAAAACATATCTGAAAAAGATTGTTATGTAAAATATACAAAGAATTTGTAAGCCTCAACAAAGCCTTATATAAAAATGAGTTAAAAGATGAGCCAAAACCTTAACAGATACCTCACTAAAGAATATATACAGAGGGGGAAAAAAATCATGATCTGGTGACACCTGGGGGGCTCAGTCAGTTAAGCGTCTGCCTTTGGCTCAGGTCACGGTCTCAGGGTCTTGGGATCAAGTTCTGAATCAGGTTCCTTGCTCAATGGAGAGCCTGCTTCTCCCACTGTGTGCTACTCCACCTACTTGTTCTCTCTATGACAAATAAATAAAAACTTTAAAAAAAGAAATGTGTTCTGCATCATTTATCATCACAGAAATGCAAATTAAAACGACAGTATGATATCACACTACGTACCTATTAAAACAGCTCTAGAACACTGACAATATCAAATGACAGTCAGGACATGAAGTAACAGGAACTCTCATTTGTTGTGGTTAGGAATGCAAAAGTACAGCCATTTTGGAGGACAATTTGGTGATCTCTTACAAAACTAAACACACTCTTAATTTCTCACAAAACTAAACATACTCTTACTATATGAATTGAGCTCCTTGGTATTTAACCAAAGGAGTTGAAAACCTATGTCCACACAAAAACCTGCACATGGATGTTTACAGCATCTTTATTCATAACTGCCAAAGCTTGAAAGCAACCAAGATGTCTCTCAGTAGGTGAACAGAGAAACTGTGGTATCTGTAGGCAATGGAATATTATTCAGTGCTAGAAAGAAATGAGCTGTCAAGCCATGAAAGACACAGAGAACATTAAATGTGTACCACTAAGTGAAAGAAGCCAATCTGACAGGGCAGCACACAGGACATTCTGGAAAAAGCAAAACTATGGAGACAATACAAAGATCAGTGGTTTCCAGGGACCACCTGGCACTCATTTTGCTGGGAGGGGCAGGGGGAGAAAGGGATGAATAGACAAAGAACAGAGGACTTCTAGGGCAGTGAAACTACTCTGTATGATTCTATAGTAATGGATATATGCCATTCATTACACATTTGTCCAAACCCACAGAATGTACAACATTAAGATTAAACCCCAATGTAAACTTATGGACATGGGTGTTCATAATGTGCCAGTGTAGGTTCATCAATCGTAAGAAGTATACCATTCTATGGAGCTAATGGATAATGGGAGAGGCTATGCCTTTAAGGGTACAGAGGATATCCCTGTACCTACTGCTCAATTTTGCTGTGAATCTAAAATTTACCTAAAAAACAATTATTATTTTTAAAAAGCTTAAGCATTATGCTTAAATGTAAAACAATTTAAAAATACAATTTTGTTGTCTTTAAATACAGACAAATAAGGAGTAAAGAGTTTTTGAGTTAGAAAAATCAAGAAGTGATGAAGTTATACACTACGACATACAAAATACTATGGGTGGTTTTGGACTGAATTATGGTCCTCCCTACTATATCTTGGACATGGGGCCTTTGGGAGGTAACTGAGGTTAGATAAGGCCATAACGATGGAGCCTTATGACAAGATTATGGTTGTTAAAAGAAGAGCAAGAGAGAAAGATAGCTATCTCTTTGCCCTTGTGGAGTGTACTGTGAGAATGCTGTATTGCTGTAAGCAAGGAAGAGAATCCTTCCCAGGAACCAACCTGCCTGGCAACTTGACCTTGGACTTCCCAGTCTCTAGTAAGAAGTAAGAAGTAAATGTCTGCAGTTTAAGTCACCCAGTCTGTCTTATTTTGTTATAGCATCCTGAGCAAACTAATACAGGCTACATCTAGGATATTAACACGTGGGCTTCACATTTTAAATACTCTCACTGATTCCAGAAACATTTCTGCAACAATCAATATTGTTCTGTACATCAATCTGTATTAGTCTGTACATCAATAAAGAGACTTTATTTTATCTTGTAAATCTTGTCATTGTAGATATATACGTAGTTTAGCAACACACTTATAATTTAAGGAATGTGAAACCATTTAAGTAGGCAGTGAGGGAATTGGGGAGAGGTTTGTAAAAGGGTATAAATTTTCAGTTATAAGATGAATAAGGTAAGAGAATCCAATATATGACACAGTGACCATAGCTGATAATACCACTGTAAAACTGAAATTTGTTGACAGAATATCTTCAGAGATCTCATTAAAAAAAAAAAAAAAAAAGAAAGAAAGAAAAGACAGGAGGTGATAGATGTGTTAATTAACCTGATTGTGGGAATCCTTTTACTATATGTCCATATGTCAAATCATTACATTGTACATTTTTTATTTTTATTTTTGGCATGGAAAAAAGGATATTTCTATTTAAGTAGAAAAAATGTCACTACATATATCAAAATCATTTGCATGGACTCTTCCCTACATATAGGCAAGACAGAAAATCATTAACCATTGTTTTCTGAGAAATGTACATTGTATACTTTAAATATATAATAATTTTATTTGTCAATTATATATCAATAAAGCTTTTTTAAAATGGCACTAAATGACAGTTGTTTCCACCTACTAATATTTTACTCTAGTTTCTCTAGAAGCTTTTCCTTTAGAAAAGAGAAGGGAAAATTCACTGCATTTCCAGTTAGGTCATGGAATCAGCTCTAACCATTAAACAGAAATACTACATTTTCTTTATCACCAACAATATTATTGGCATTTTTATAAATGCTGAGATTCCAGAGAGAAACATCTCCCCTCCCCCAAGAAAATGTAATTAAGTTTAATTCACTAAGGGTTAGGATTTGGAGTTTTCCCTTAGAGTCATAATTTATTTGCTTTCTTCCCTTTGGTAGTTTCTAACTGCTTTTCACCGCAGTACCTAAAATTGCTTCCAAGACTTTTTTTTTTTTTTCAATTTTATGATTTCCACACCAATACGGAATTATAAACCATAAAATTCTGAGTGATTCCACTATCAAGACTGGAATTTTATAACTTCATTTTGAGAAAAACAAAAGGAGATACTTTAAAATAAGTCAATTCTTTGGCACATATTTCACACCTTATTACTGTTTTGCTGCTGATGGTGCAATTTTTATAAAACCCAATTAGACAAACTTTTTGCTTTTCCCATGGATCTATATACAAAAGTTATCAAATATTATTATTTACAAATTCCAGAAATGAATTCTGGAATTAGTATCAATATATAAATGAATACTTCATTTCAAAAGATGTTTGGTTTGGAATATTTTTTTATAAGCAATTTAATCGAATATTTTTTAAATGTTTAAGCATAATATTTTTTAATATTCAAAATCCATTATTTGCTATTCAAGCTTATAGCACTTGCTTATATATGGAATTCTGAAATTGATATAAATTTATATATCTTTTCTTAAGATTTTATTTTTAGGTGGCATCTGCCTGGTTCAGTCAGTAGAGCATATGACCCTTGATCTCAGGGTCATGAGTTCAAGCCTCACACCAGGGTTGAAAATTACATTTTTTTTTTTTTTATTTTTTATTTTTTATAAACATATATTTTTTATATACATATATTTTTATCCCCAGGTCTGTGAATCACCAGGTTTACACACTTCACAGCACTCACCAAATCACATACCCTCCCCAATGTCCATAATCCCACCCCCTTCTCCCCAACCCACTCCCCCCGGCAACCCTCAGTTTGTTTTGTGAGATTAAGAGTCACTTATGGTTTGTCTCCCTCCCAATCCCATCTTGTTTCATTTATTCTTCTACCCACTTAAGCCTCCATGTTGCATCACCACTTCCTCATATCAGGGAGATCATATGATAGTTGTCTTTCTCTGCTTGACTTATTTCGCTAAGCATGATACGCTCTAGTTCCATCCATGTTGTTGCAAATGGCAAGATTTCATTTCTTTTGATGGCTGCATAGTATTCCATTGTGTATATATACCACATCTTCTTGATCCATTCATCTGTTGATGGACATCTAGGTTCTTTCCATAGTTTGGCTATTGTGGACATTGCTGCTATAAACATTCGGGTGCATGTGTCCCTTTGGATCACTACATTTGTATCTTTAGGGTAAATACCCAATAGTGCAATTGCTGGGTCATAGGGCAGTTCTATTTTCAACATTTTGAGGAACCTCCATGCTGTTTTCCAGAGTGGCTGCACCAGCTTGCATTCCCACCAACAGTGTAGGAGGGTTCCCCTTTCTCCGCATCCTCGCCAGCATCTGTCATTTCCTGACTTGTTGATTTTAGCCATTCTGACTGGTGTGAGGTGATATCTCATTGTGGTTTTGATTTGTATTTCCCTGATGCCAAGTGATATGGAGCACTTTTTCATGTGTCTGTTGGCCATCTGGATGTCTTCTTTGCAGAAATGTCTGTTCATGTCTTCTGCCCATTTCTTGATTGGATTATTTGTTCTTTGGGTGTTGAGTTTGCTAAGTTCTTTATAGATTCTGGACACTAGTCCTTTATCTGATATGTCGTTTGCAAATATCTTCTCCCATTCTGTCAGTTGTCTTTTGATTTTGTTAACTGTTTCCTTTGCTGTGCAAAAGCTTTTGATCTTGATGAAATCCCAGTAGTTCATTTTTTCCCTTGCTTCCCTTGCCTTTTGCGTTGTTCCTAGGAAGATGTTGCAGCGGCAGAGGTCGAAGAGGTTGCTGCCCGTGTTCTCCTCAAGGATTTTGATGGATTCCTTTCGTACATTGAGGTCCTTCATCCATTTTGAGTCTATTTTTGTGTGTGGTGTAAGGAAATGGTCCAATTTCATTTTTCTGCATGTGGCTGTCCAATTTTCCCAGCACCATTTATTGAAAAGGCTGTCTTTTTTCCATTGGACATTCTTTCCTGCTTTGTCGAAGATTAGTTGACCATAGAGTTGAGGGTCTATTTCTGGGCTCTCTATTCTGTTCCATTGATCTATGTGTCTGTTTTTGTGCCAGTACCATGCTGTCTTGATGATGACAGCTTTGTAATAGAGCTTGAAGTCCGGAATTGTGATGCCACCAACGTTGGCTTTCTTTTTCAATATCCCTTTGGCTATTCGAGGTCTTTTCTGGTTCCATATAAATTTTAGAATTATTTGTTCCATTTCTTTGAAAAAGATGGATGGTACTTTGATAGGAATTGCATTAAATGTGTAGATTGCTTTAGGTAGCATAGACATTTTCACAATATTTATTCTTCCAATCCAGGAGCATGGAACATTTTTCCATTTCTTTGTGTCTTCCTCAATTTCTTTCATGAGTACTTTATAGTTTTCTGAGTATAGATTCTGTGTCTCTTTGGTTAGGTTTATTCCTAGGTATCTTATGGTTTTGGATGCAATTGTAAATGGGATTGACTCCTTAATATCTCTTTCTTCTGTCTTGCTGTTGGTGTAGAGAAATGCAACTGATTTCTGTGCATTGATTTTATATCCTGACACTTTACTGAATTCCTGTATAAGTTCTAGCAGTTTTGGAGTGGAGTCTTTTGGGTTTTCCACATATAGTATCATATCATCTGCGAAGAGTGATAATTTGACTTCTTCTTTGCCGATTTGGATGCCTTTAATTTCCTTTTGTTGTCTGATTGCTGAGGCTAGGACCTCTAGTACGATGTTGAATAGCAGTGGTGATAATGGACATCCCTGCCGTGTTCCTGACCTTAGCGGAAAAGCTTTCAGTTTTTCTCCATTGAGAATGATATTTGCGGTGGGTTTTTCATAGATGGCTTTGATGATATTGAGGTATGTGCCCTCTATCCCTACACTTTGAAGAGTTTTGATCAGGAAGGGATGTTGTACTTTGTCAAATGCTTTTTCAGCATCTATTGAGAGTATCATATGGTTCTTGTTCTTACTTTTATTGATGTGTTGTATCACATTGACTGATTTGCGGATGTTGAACCAACCTTGCAGCCCTGGAATAAATCCCACTTGGTCGTGGTGAATAATCTTTTTAATGTACTGTTGAATCCGATTGGCTAGTATTTTGTTGAGTATTTTCGCATCTGTGTTCATCAAGGATATCGGTCTATAGCTCTCTTTTTTGGTGGGATCCTTGTCTGGTTTTGGGATCAAGGTGATGCTGGCCTCATAAAATGAGTTTGGAAGTTTTCTTCCATTTCTATTTTTTGGAACAGTTTCAGGAGAATAGGAATTAGTTCTTCTTTAAATGTTTGGTAGAATTCCCCCGGGAAGCCGTCTGGCCCTGGGCTTTTGTTTGTTTGGAGATTTTTAATGACTGTTTCAATCTCCTTACTGGTTATGGGTCTGTTCAGGCTTTCTATTTCTTCATGGTTCAGTTGTGGTAGTTTATATGTTTCTAGGAATGCATCCATTTCTTCCAGATTGTCAAATTTATTGCCGTAGAGTTGCTCATAGTATGTTCTTATAATAGTTTGTATTTCCTTGGTGTTAGTTGTGATCTCTCCTCTTTCATTCATGATTTTATTTATTTGGGTCCTTTCTCTTTTCTTTTTGATAAGTCGGGCCAGGGGTTTATCAATTTTATTAATTCTTTCAAAGAACCAGCTCCTAGTTTCGTTGATTTGTTCTATTGTTTTTTTGGTTTCTATTTCATTGATTTCTGCTCTGATCTTTATGATTTCTCTTCTCCTGCTGGGCTTAGGGTTTCTTTCTTGTTCCTTCTCCAGCTCCTTTAGGTGTAGGGTTAGGTTGTGTACCTGAGACCTTTCTTGTTTCTTGAGAAAGGCTTGTACCGCTATATATTTTCCTCTCAGGACTGCCTTTGTTGTGTCCCACAGATTTTGAACCGTTGTATTTTCATTATCATTTGTTTCCATGGTTTTTTTCAATTCTTCTTTAATTTCCCGGTTGACCCATTCATTCTTTAGAAGGATACTGTTTAGTCTCCATGTATTTGGGTTCTTTCCAAACTTCCTTTTGTGGTTGAGTTCTAGCTTTAGAGCATTGTGGTCTGAAAATATGCAGGGAATGATCCCAATCTTTTGATACCGGTTGAGTCCTGATTTAGGACCGAGGATGTGATCTATTCTGGAGAATGTACCATGTGCACTAGAGAAGAATGTGTATTCTGTTGCTTTGGGATGAAATATTCTGAATATATCTGTGATGTCCATCTGGTCCAGTGTGTCATTTAAGGCCTTTATTTCCTTGCTGATCTTTTGCTTGGATGACCTGTCCATTTCAGTGAGGGGAATATTAAAGTCCCCTACTATTATTGTATTGTTGTTTATGTGTTTCTTTGATTTTGTTATTAATTGGTTTATATAGTTGGCTGCTCCCACGTTGGGGGCATAGATATTTAAAATTGTTAAATCTTCTTGTTGGACAGACCCTTTGAGTATGATATAGTGTCCTTCCTCATCTCTTATTACAGTCTTTGGCTTAAAATCTAATTGATCTGATATAAGGATTGCCACTCCTGCTTTCTTCTGATGTCCATTAGCATGGTAAATTCTTTTCCACCCCCTCACTTTAAATCTGGAGGTGTCTTCGGGCTTAAAATGTGTTTCTTGGAGGCAACATATAGATGGGTTTTGTTTTTTTATCCATTCTGATACCCTGTGTCTTTTGACAGGGGCATTTCGCCCATTCACATTCAGGGTAACTATTGAGAGATATGAATTTGTGCCATTGTATTGCCTGTAAGGTGACTGTTACTGTATATGGTCTCTGTTCCTTTCTGATCTACCACTTGTAGGCTCTCTCTTTGCTTAGAGGACCCCTTTCAATATTTCCTGTAGAGCTGGTTTGGTATTTGCAAATTCTTTCAGTTGTTGTTTGTCCTGGAAGCTTTTAATCTCTCCTTCTATTTTCAATGATAGCCTAGCTGGATATAGTATTCTTGGCTGCATGTTTTTCTCGTTTAGTGCTCTGAAAATATCATGCCAGCTCTTTCTGGCCTGCCAGGTCTTTGTGGATAAGTCAGCTGCCAATCTAATATTTTTACCATTGTATGTTACAGACTTCTTTTCCCGGGCTGCTTTCAGGATTTTCTCTTTGTCATTGAGACTTGTAAATTTTACTATTATGTGACGGGGTGTGGGCCTATTCTTATTTATTTTGAGGGGCATTCTCTGAACCTCCTGAATTTTGATGCTTGTTCCCTTTGCCATATTGGGGAAATTCTCCCCAATAATTCTCTCCAGTATACCTTCTGCTCCCCTCTCACTTTCTTCTTCTTCTGGAATCCCAATTATTCTAATGTTGTTTCGTCTTATGGTGTCACTTATTTCTCGAATTCTCCCCTCGTGGTCCAGTAGCTGTTTGTCCCTCTTTTGATCAGCTTCTTTATTCTCTGTCATTTGGTCTTCTATATCACTAATTCTTTCTTCTGCCTCATTTATCCTAGCAGTGAGAGCCTCCATTTTTGATTGCACCTCATTAATAGCTTTTTTGATTTCAACTTGGTTAGATTTTAGTTCTTTTATTTCTCCAGAAAGGGCTTTTATATCTCTCGAGAGGGTTTCTCTAATATCTTCCATGCCTTTTTCGAGCCCGGCTAGAACCTTGAGAATTGTCATTCTGAACTCTAGATCTGACATATTACCGATGTCTGTATTGATTAGGTCCCTAGCCTTCGGTACTGCCTCTTGTTCTTTTTTTTGTGGTGAATTTTTACGTCTTGTCATTTTGTCCAGATAAGAGTAAATGAAGGGGCAAGTAAAATACTAAAAGGGTGGCAACAACCCCAGGAAAATATGCTTTAGCCAAATTAGAAGAGATCCAAAATCGTGAGTGGGGAGAAAGGGGATAAAAAGAGGTTCAAAAAGGAAGAAAGAAAAAAGAAAAAAAAAAAAAAAAAAAAAAAAAAGAAAAGAATTTTTTTTTAAAAAAGAAAACACCTAAGAAAAATGTAAAAAAATATATATATATATTAGATAAACTAGTAAAAAATCGTTAAAAAAGAAAAAGGTAACAGTTAAAAAAAAAAAAAAATTTTACCCGAAGGCGAGAAAAAAAAAAAAAAATGAAAAAGAAAAAATTAAATTAACTGCAAGACTAAAAAAAATCACAGGAAAAAAGCCATGAGTTCCGTGCTTGGCTTTCTCCTCCTCTGGAATTCTGCTGCTCTCCTTGGTATTGAAACCGCACTCCTTGGTAGGTGAGCTTGGTCTCGGCTGGATTTCTTGTTGATCTTCTGGGGGAGGGGCCTGTTGTAGTGATTTTCAAGTGTCTTTGCCCCAGGCGGAATTACACCGCCCTTACCCGGGGCCGGGGTGAGTAATCCGCTCGGGTTTGCTTTCAGGAGCTTTTGTTCCCTGAGCGCTTTCCGTAGAGTTCCAGAGGACGGGAATACAAATGGCGGCCTCCTGGTCTCCGGCCCGGAGGAGCCGAGAGCCCAGGGCCCCACTCCTCAGTGCGCCCTCAGAGAACAGCGCCAGTTACTCCCGTCTGCCTGACCTCCGGCTGCGCTCCGAGCTCACCGAGCCTGCGACCGGTTCAAGGTAACACGGAGCTGCGAGCTTACTGTCGGCTCTGTCTCTGTAGCCGGCTTTCCCGTTCCAATACCCGCAAGCTCTGCGACACTCAGACACCCCCGATCCTTCTGTGACCCTGCGGGACCTGAGGCCACGCTGACCCCGCGTGGGCTTCGCTCCGGTTTAGCCTCTGGAGCGATGTCCCTCCGCGGAACAGACTTTTAAAAGTCCTGATTTTGTGCACGGTTGCTCCGCCGCTTGCCGGGAGCCGGCCCCTCCCCCCGGGGTCTATCTTCCCGTCGCTTTGGATTCACTTCTCCGCCGGTCCTACCTTTCAGAAAGTGGTTGTTTTTCTGTTTCCAGAATTGCTGTTCTTCTTCTCTTCGATCTGCCGATGGATTTTCAGGTGTTTGCAATCTTTAGATAAGCTATCTAGCTGATCTCCGGCTAGCTGAAGCAGTCTCAGCTTGCTACTTCTCCGCCATCTTGACTCCTCTCTCCGAAAATTACATTTTTAAAAAAATAAAATAAAATCTTTTAAAAATAAAATAAAATTTTAATTTTTTTTAGTAATCTCTACACCTAACATGGGGCTTGAACGTACAACCTAGATCAAGAGTTGCATGCTCCACTGACTGAGCCAGCCAGACACCCCTGAATTTATATATCTAACATGTTTTTAAGTAGAAGAGAGAGGCAGTGTGACATAGTTGCTAAGAATATGGAGTCTGTATACAGAAGAATGATCACAGTGAGACACAGCCACATAAGAGCCCAATAATCACTCAGATATTATTTTAAGGAGCCATAAGAGTAGAGTATCCAAAAGGATAAGAAAATGTAGGATTCTATCAAGTCTCGAGGGTAAGGAATGTACAGAGCTTAACTTCCCACCAAGTACAAAGATCTTTAGAGTAGATGGAAAATATGTATCTATAACTGCAGAGTAAAATGCACATGGGAAACCCAATCAAGAAACTGGCTTGGGTAGGAATTTAGTTTTGTGAGAAATGGATGTATAATTGGTATCCAGGGTCTGGAACACATGTCTTACAACACCTGCTTTATAACACATGATACAGGGATCTTCAAACTACTTTTCTTATAGATTCTTTAATTTTGAAAAGAAAAAAAAAATCTACTATTCACCTATTTTCTTCCTTCTACCCTGCACTGCTGCCACACTGGGATCCTTGTTATTTCCATGAACACCGTAAGTAGGCTCCTTCTTCTCTGAGGACTTCTGCATTGCCTGTGCCTTCAGGCCGCAAGATTCTTATCCCAAATGTCTACTAACTCCTCCATCTGAGATGTCAACTTCTCAGTGAGGCCTTGCCTGGCCATGTTAATTAAAATAGCAAGAAATCTCCCTTAACTTTATCTACTTTCCCCAATACCTATCATCATCCAATATTGTGAACTGGTAATCACTAACATCCACTGAAAGAAATGCACCAACACACTATTTGTTAAGTTTGTTATTTTGTTAAAAGTCATAAATTTTATACCATTTCCTTTTCCCCTTGATTTTGTATTTCCATTTCACTTCTCCAGCAGAATCTTAATCTAATATAGTTTATTTTATGCCTCAAAGTTTTTTCTATTATTGATTCTGTAATATTTCTTTGCAACAAAACAGAAATTTAAACCCATCATTTCTAGGCTCTATAACATTCCAAGTGTTAGAAATTGTCTTCTACATTGAATTAGTGTTATAATTTTAATAGTAAATGTCTAATTAAAAAGATACAATGTATTATAAATTTCATTGTTATTATTATAATAAAGAAAAAGTTTTTAAAAATATGTCTGTTAATTAGATGAATGAGGCTGTTCATTTTTTAATTAACATATATTTTATAGATGACTATTACTTATCAAAATAACATAGGGTTTATATTAGTTATAAACTTTGAGAAATCTTATTACATGAATATGTACATGGGACTGAAGGATGTTCTGTTACAGCAAAGTCATTCAAGAACACTAGATTAGTAATCTATCATCAAGTTTTAATTTTAATACTCTACTAACTAGCAACTCAACTAGGTCACCCTAAAATTTTACTGAAAGCAAAGATTTAGAAATTACCTGAGTTACAAAGTGATATTTCACCAGGTCATTAGTATATTACACTTTTTTGAATTCTGAGACTATCATAAAAGGTTTTCCAGGATGAATCAAGTGACTTTCAAGCATACTTGTCACATTTTCACTTAGATATACCTTTAAGTTTAAGCTAAAATTAGGCATAACCAGGGTAAAAATAACCCCATAAAGTTAGGATTTCTTCATTGGCTTTGAACAGAGATTTCTATATTCATGCCAAATTTTAATTTCTAGATGTGTCAAAGTGCCTTAAAAATGTGACAGATGGACTAGAAGATAGAAATTAAGAATATGTATAACTACCTATATATAATTCTATTGGTAATTTCCTTTTAGGTTTGAAAATAATTACATTTCCACATATGCATTTGACTTATTAGAACAGATTGTCAAGAAGCACTGGGTCCAAGATGGGACAGGGCAGGGGTGCCCAGTGCTGCGAACAGCCCTAAGCCTTCCAATCACCCCCACAATTCTCTCTCTCTCTTCTCTCTTCACTTCTCCGCTGGCATGCCCAAGAGCCAAACCAAGGAGCTCCTGAGAGTGCTGAAGAATGTGGTAAAAGCATCATTATGAAGCAGATGAAGTCTTGCATGTCAATGGTTTTAATAGAGAGGACTGGAAAAAGGACCTCCAGTTGCAAAGAGAACAGTGATGGAATATTATAACCCTAGGGGACAACTACAGTCTCTCATCTTCCTGCCTATGTCCTACCATGCTTTGCAAGCTGGAATTGTCCAGTCTTAGGAACTTCTTCTTTTTTTATTATTATTTATTTTTTATTTTTTTATTTTTTATAAACATATATTTTTATCCCCAGGGGTACAGGTCTGTGAATCGCCAGGTTTACACACTTCACAGCACTCACCAAAGCACACACCCTCCCCAATGTCCATAACCCCACCCCCCTTCTCGTAACCTCCCTCCCCCCAGCAACCCTCAGTTTGTTTTGTGAGATTAAGAGTCACTTATGGTTTGTCTCCCTCCAAATCCCATCTTGTTTCATTGATTCTTCTCCTACCCACTTAAGCCCTCATGTTGCATCACCACTTCCTCATATCAGGGAGATCATATGGTAGTTGTCTTTCTCTGCTTGACTTATTTCGCTAAGCATGATACGCTCTAGTTCCATCCATGTTGTCGCAAATGGCAAGATTTCATTTCTTTTGATGGCTGCATAGTATTCCATTGTGTATATATACCACATCTTCTTGATCCATTCATCTGTTGATGGACATCTAGGTTCTTTCCATAGTTTGGCTATTGTGGACATTGCTGCTATAAACATTCGGGTGCACTTTGGATCACTACGTTTGTATCTTTAGGGTAAATACCCAGTAGTGCAATTGCCAAGAATACTGTACTGTTGTTGGGGGAGGGGCAGTGTGCCCTACCACCTAACCTCTAGAATAACTAAGAACCCAACAGCAACACAACAAATGGGATTTAGTCCTTAATTGGCAAATTGTAGTACTACAATATTTTTTTTTAAAAGGCATCTGTGTTTAGAGAGTGAATAATTGACAGTTTATTGTATCAAGAGTTGATATTTGAGAAGTAAAAGTCCTTACTGAACAGCCTTCTTGGTACTAGATGCTGTGCTAAACCATTAAGCCTTGAAAATACCCTGCCCATACCTCTCTGTGACTCTGCAGCACAAGCAAATATAAATATCAATATCCATGATAAATAAAAATTCTCTGAAATTTTAGCAAAAAAACAAATCAAAACAAAAATATAATCAACACACAAAAGAGAGAGTAAACAACTATGATTAAACAACTATGATTTTCTATAACAACTATGTTATAACATTAAACAACTATGCTTTTCTATAGTATAAGGCATTGTCTCCCTGATAACATTGTTTCTCCAACATTTTGTTGAGAAACGGACAAAAATGTTTAAAGAATTGTAAAATTCTTAGTGAGTCAGCAACACTCAACTCTGAGAGGACTTAGAATCAAGAATAGAAAAGTTTAGCATCAAAGCCATTGTATTTATATTTTTATTTTAAGAAAGAATCTGACTTTCTGGGATTTTTCTGTATTTATAATATTTAAGAAAAAATATTTAGAGGAGAGACCTTAAAATTCTATTTAAATTTTTAAAATTAAGCAACTACTTTAGAAATGAAAACCTAGAATTAAAAACCTAGCAAATTTGGAGCACCTGGTAGCTCCGTTGATTAAGCATCTGACTCTTGATTTTGGTTCAGGTCATGATCTCAGGATCCTAAGATAAAGCCTCCTGATGAAATCCCCCCAGCGCATGGAGCCTGCTTGGGACTCTCTCTCCCCTCACTCCGTTCCTCCATGCACACTTCCATCCCGCCTCTCTCTCTCTCAAATAAACAAAATATTTTTTAAAAACAACAACAAAAAGCCCTACCAAAGTTACATACAATATTAGAACATTTATGAGAACTCAAGCTTCACCAGGTTTATAAATTTAATGTATTTGATTTACAGGAGACATTTAAAACGTCATGAAAGTTTTATTTCAGACAAAGAATCAAAAAAATCAAATACACTAAAATTATAAAACTTGATTGAAGAAATTTAGTTTATGAACAGAACCAAACTTTTTCAATTACCTTAAACATGCTTATTTACATTTGACAGATTTACAAATAAAGTAAGATTTATAAATTGCATAAAAGTCTAACATGTTTAATTTAAATCTTAGTATTTGAACATTGATTTTAAAAATCAAAGCAAATATCTTCAGCATATCAATGTCCCCCTTGAAGATGCATGCATGCATGTACAAACACACACACACACACACAGGCAGGCACACCAAGACTCATGTTAACATTTTAGAATTGAAGATACATGGGCTTGAATGCTGTTTATTAGTCTTGAGTTCTTGGGCAACTTAATATTTAAACTCCTATAAAATCTTATTTTCATCATTTATAAAATGGAGATAATATCTCTTACAATTGTTCAGAACAACTGTTTAAAGAAAATGCATGTAAAACACTTGTGCCCCTAGTAGGTATAAACTTACATTTATCATACATAAAATGATATAACTCAATGAGATTTTGTTATTGACATGTTTCTTGTTTTAAAGATTTTATTCACCCATTTGAGAGAGAGAGAGAACACAAGCAGGGGGTAGAGGCAGAAGGAGAGGGAGAAGCAGACTCCCTTGCTGAGCGAGAAGCCCCATGGAGGGCTCGATCCCAAGAGCCGGGATCATGACTGAACTGAAGGCGGACGCTTAACCAACTGAGCCCCCCACGTGCCCTAACATGTTCTTATTATAATTCCCTTATATTTGCCATTTTTAGTGTTATTAATTTTTCTTTTTTTCCATTTCATTTCATTATGTTAATTTAAAATATTTGGTGTTCATGGACCTGTGTTTGACATAATATTTTGGAGTTACTAGATGAATTTTTCCCTTAGGAAATTATAATTAAACTACTTCTTACCTGTAATACTTTTCAACATCTCTTTTACTGCCTGAACATATCAGAGATGTGAATGTATAAAATTACCCAAAAAAGAGCCAAATCGTAACCAGCTATTCAATTACAGTTCTTCAAAGGTAGCTTAATAGAAACGATTTTTAACATGAATTGTGCAGAATTTTTTTTAAAAAAAGGTTAAAAAGCAAATAACTCTAGTTAGAAAAATAGCTAGTGTAACATATAGATAAAATCTCAGAAAATATTTGCTGCCAGTCATGGTTGTGGAGGCATTGCTCTTAATTTCAATTAAAGAATGAGGTGAGGTAGAAGATTATAGAAGAAATACAGTAAATTATAAAGAAGAGAAATAGGACGTGAAAATTTATCCCAGTTTAAGAAGAGTGCTCTAACTGGTAATTAGAAAGGAATGAGGAAGGGCTACAAAAAATAATAGTGTCGTATTGACTAAGGGGACAAAAGAGCAGTATATGATTTTTGAAAAAAAATATTTATTGAGGTATAATTTGTGTATAATGAAATGTACTATTTTAAATATATCGGTCAATGAGTTTCTAAAAATAGCTTCGAGGTATAATTAACATACAATAAGCTACACATATTTAAAATGTACACATTCATAAGTTTTGACACGTGCACACCTGTGAACCATCACAGCTGAGATCATGAACATAACAATCACTTGCAAGAGATTCCTCCTGCCCCTTGTCATCCCTGCTTCCCAACCCCCTCCAGTTCTTGTTACCAAACCCAAGTTCAATGTACTTGCTGTGCCACTGTTCAATAAGTTGAGTAACAAGTTGCTGAAGAAAGGAATACGACAGAAGATGGCAGACTAATGTCCCAAATAACCATGTTACCACCTTGCTACGGGCAGGGGATTTTTAAAGGAAAGAAAGGGGAAATTAGTCTTAACGATTAAGTAGATAAAGCTGAGTTTAATTTTAACTCTTCAGAGCAACTTGTAGGCTCTAGTAGACGTTACCTGTCTTAAGAAGTTCCCCAGTTCCATCATTTGACGGTCACATGCTTTGGGGTTGGCATTCATTGCATTAAGTTCCCTGAAGAGCTTTAAATGATATTGATTATTATCTTGGTTAGAGTTTAAGCTTTAGACTGTGCTTGAGAATTATGTGAATATTAACATAGTTTGCCTAGTGTTGTGGGTCAGGGTTTCTTATGTTATAGATTACCTTATTTTTAAACAATTCAAAGCAGAAGAGGAAGGGAGGCCTTTAGAATGGCATCAGTTCTGCAATATTCTCATTCCCATCCTCCAGCAACCACTGATTTATTTTCTGTCAGCACAGATTACTGTGTGCTTTTCTAGAGTGTTGTATGAATGGAATCCTACAGTGGAAAGGAGCAGAATATGTGCTACTTTGGCATGTAGGCTGTTTTGAGCTAAAGGCAATTAAGACCCAGCAGACTCGGAAAAAAAATTTATTTACTTCTTCCTTAACTGCCTAAAGGAATGTAGACAGGGGGCCTATACCGGGAAGAGACCTATTACCAGAGATGACTTTTTATATCAGAAAGACTTATCTGTATGGGAGGACAAACATCTGTTTACAAATCATTTGCTTCTCTCACCTTTCTGTGAAATTGTCTCTTTCCCTTCAAAGCCTCAGACCCTTCCAGATTCTTAGCTCAGAATGGTATCCAAGCCTCAACGGTCTGAGTGTCTTAGAGTCTCGTATTTTTTAATAGGGTTTCTGTATTTATGAAATTAATTTTTTTCTCTTGTTAATCTGTATGTCAATTTAATTATTGGCCAAGTCAAAGAACTTAGAATTTTTGAAGGGAAAAGCTTTCCTTCCCTCCACAGTACACATTCTTTCTTGTCTGTCTCCTTTTACTCAGAAGAACGATTATGAAGATATTTTGAATGGGTACTATCTGGCTTACTTAATAAAACTTTTCTCGTGCCTTCATTGATCATCTATCACAATGCAGATGTAAACATTCACAAAAACTAGACAAACTAGAAAAAAATTGTCCTGTTAGTTATTAATAGACTGAATCAATGATTCTTAAAGACATAATCTTTCTAAACATTCATGAAAACAAATCATTGCACCTTTGCTTAGACGGAATTACAGAATTACTGAGTTAGAGGACTGTTGAAGTGAAATTCTCTTTCCAGTTTGCATTGATGCACAAGCAGGTAACATGTTCACGATCTCAGATTTAAAATGTTCTCTCATATTGAGAGAACTGAACCTCCCTCTGTAACCTGTTTGCACAATTAGCGGTACGTCTGTCAAGAGTTTCCTGTTTATATCTCAGCTAAATCTCTCTTGCAGCAACTTAACATGCATGGCTTCTTATTTTCCCTCAGTGGAGAAGAACACTGATAAAAATCCACATTATATCCAAGTATAGATCCTTCTTTTACCCCCTCCAAAGCCCAGGACATTGTGATGATGTTTAATTTCTTTCCTCATAGGTAACATTCTGTCTACTTCAAAACAAAAAGGGTTTTGAAGGGGACAGGGATACTGAGCCCATTCATTTTCATATCATTTACATTCCTTAGTTTTCATTCTCTATATTGCACACGTAACAGCTTTTGAGTCTCAGGTACATCCGGGTAAGGTTCAGGTAACTCAAAGGCTTTTATGAGAACTTTATTATGTAGCACTAAGATATGCTACCAACTGAATCTGGATCAACAGAGAAAACCTTTTTCTAAACGCAGATTGAAAATTCTCATCTCAAATCAATACATTCTCATTCTTTGGTAGCAGCATTTAATTATCCATGTCTAAGGGACCGCTGTTCACAGGGGTAGCAAGGACAATGGTGTATAGGCACCTGAATTAGAACAAACAATCCACTCTGTATAGTAAAAGTTTTGCAATTTAAACCGTCTGCACTCAAAGTAAACTTCTAAAACTCTTGTCTGATAATGTGTTATCCAAGATCATATCTGTGTAAAACACAAGATTTATTATTTAACCCTAAGTCAAATTTAAGACACAGTGAAAAAGATCATTGGGTCACTAGGAAAATTTGTCCAATTTATGCTGATCTGTGGACCGGCAGATTCTTTCCTACTCTTACAAATTGGTCAACTTTTCAGGCTTTGTTTTACTTTGACATTATCATCATCTTGTTCATTTTTTTTCTTGATGTTCTGTGTTTTCCTAGCTTTCCTTCCGTCCCTCCCAGGCTCCCTGAAGTCATGTAGCTCTTAACTGTACAGGGTCTTTACTTGTGGCCGCTTAGGAGGAGCATACGTAGACCGAGAGCTCTAGGTTTCTAGCACAGAAGTTAACTAGCTACTATGATTTTGATCATGTTCATATTTTTAAATGGCATCATGATTTGGAATTTATAAGTAGATGTCTGAAGGAAACACCTTCTGTAATAAAGAATTTGGCTGGCTACTGTTTCTGGTTCGTGATCAGAAACCTCTAGACTCTTGGAATTTTTCTAGTGACAAGTGTTTTTGGTATTCATAGTGGGTCACTGTACTCTACCTGGTAGTTTATGTTAATGAGGTGGGTCATGGTTACCCCTTATATAGTTTAAGCAACCAAGATGACTGAGGACCAGGGCTGACAATACCAGGAATACCACCCATGTGATTAGAACTTTGGTGTTTTGAGCCACATAATTTCAGTCTGACATCCAAGGAGGGGAAACTAGAAATTGAGTCTTAGAGGCAATGATTTAATCAATTATGCCTACACCATGAAACCCCAGTAAAAACTCTGGACCCTTCTCTGGTTTGCAATACTCTGAGTATTACTATACACGGATACAAGGAGACTACTATGTCCCTGAAGACAACAGAAGATTTGCATTTAGAATTTCACCAGACCTCACTCCCTGCATTTCTCCCTTTCTTTCTTCTTATTTGTATCCTTCTGCTTATAATAAACTGTAATCCTAAGTATGGTGCTTTCCTGAGTTCTGTGAGCAATTTCAGTGAATTACTGAACCTGATGACAGTCATGGGAACACCCAACTTTGTAGCCAGCTGATCAGAAGTAAGCATGCTCCCAAAGATACTTAAACTAGTGGCTGGTATCTGCAGTGAAGGCAGTCCATGAAGGACTGCGCCTGTGAACTTGAGTTTGACAAACTCCCAGCAGGCCTTAAGGGAGATCAGGCTCCCAGCACTACCTTACTTCCCAGGTCGTGATGGTAGCTCCTCAAACCTTGATGAATAGGCAGGCAGTCCAAACACTCTCTAGTTCTGAGTGGAAAATGTCTAGCTGTAGTTCTCTGCAAAAAATATTTAGATTAGAACACTTTTATCGTTTATGTGTTTCTCTGGTAATGTGTTTAATGATTCTTTTGGTATTATTAAGAATAAAGTACCAAAACCAAGCAAAGCTAAGTTTATATTAAAAGATTTAAAGCAGTAAGTGAAAACTCTAGTTCAAATTGTATAGGTAAAGCTAAGATTGTTTTTTTCTTACAATTCTTGAAAAAAAAAAAAACAGGAAGTACAGCGTGTTTTATGTTTTATAAGCTATCACGGGACTGCCTAACTTGTAAAAACAGATAAATGAAATTTATTAACATTTCTTTTACCATTCTCTGTATCAGTTTCTTGAGATGAGATCTACTTCTCATTGCAGTAGGCAGCTAGGCACTGTAGTGGGGATGTGATGTAAAGAACTCCAATGAGTGGAAGGAATTTACATTTGCCAAAGGTCCATCTCTAAAGTGAAAATCAAAATCAGTTTATCTCATAAAAAAAAAAAAATTTCTTCAACCACCTTTCAAAATGTGTTTTCCTCAATAATGTTTCTCTAATGTAATTTATGGAAAAGTCATTTAAAAAAATATAGTCAGGGCAACATTTAAATGTAATGATTTTAACTTATGCAAATAACACCTTAATGTTACTTTCGTAAAGGTGAAGGTTAAGTGCAGTAAATACCAGTAATAGCAATATAGTTTGCAAGTGAAATTAGCAAGAACATTTTAATAAGCCCCTAAAGCATGAACTAGTGATAAGAAGAAAAATGTTCCAAATAAAATATTCTTAAAAGTTCAAGGTCTTAGAGTCATAGTATTCATAATTATTTCTGAATGCAAGATGAGTGTATTGGTGAAATTCCTTATATGTGTAAGCAAAAGATATTAAAAGCATAGAGCACAGAATTCCATGAAGTAATTTTACTACAGCAAATTCAGGTACTATTTCACGCTCTTTCATTCCCTACAAATGTGCCATTGAGGTAATTTGGGAAAGACTAAAAAGACCTCATGGGTAACTTAGAAATGTTGTGTTGTTGTTGTTGTTGTTGTTGTTGTTGTTGTTTTAAGATTTTATTTATTTGTTTGAAAGAGTGAGAGAGAGAAAGAACACAAGCAGGGGGAGGAGCAGAGAAAGAGGGAAAAGCAGACTTCCCACCTAGCAGGAAGCCTAAGGTGGGGCTCCACACGGGGCTCCATCCTGGGACTCTAGGACCTGAGCTGAAGGCAGGCACTTAATGACTGAGCGACCCAGGCACCCCAAGGAAATGCTTTTTGATTTAAGTTTTGATTTAAGTTTAAAATGAAATAAAATAAATTCCATATTTTTGAAGAATGTGAATGAAAATGATGTCATTAATTCTGGAGAGACAGAGGAGAGAAAGGGGTAGGATGGGGCACTAGTTGTGTTTGCAACTTTTTCTTTATTTAACAATATTCTTTTAAAAAGTAATGAGTATTTATGTAAGTTAATCTTACATTGCTTTATTTTCTGTGAAGTCTATGTGTTTGAGTATTTAACTTTAAAAATAAAAAAAAATAAATATTTCAGTAGTTTTTCAAACTATAAAGTGTAAACTCCAAGAAATAACAAGAGGAGGGGCATTATATTTTAATGAATTATTGTTAAAATTCATGGGCACTAACCATGTAACAGGAATATTACTAAATATTTTTATTATTTATTACACCCTCTCAATAACTACAAGAGGTAGCCACTTTTAGAGTTTATCTTTTACTTGTAAGGATTTTAAGAGTTAAACTAGAGACTTTCTCCATCTTGGTAATTGTTCTATCCCTGGCACCCAGAAAAGCACCCAGCTTTTAGTAAACTAATAATATTTAAATTCAATTGCAATTACTTTATAAAACAAATATAGCAAGGCATACTTTTAGAGATAAAGTAGAGAATAAAACAAAATCTGATTTCTTAGAGCTTCTATTCTGCTGGGAGAGATATACATGAAAATTGTCGATAGGGAGCACCTGGGTGGCTCAGTTGGCTAAGCAGCTGACTCTCAATTTCGGCTCAGATCATGACCTCAGGGTCCTGGAATGGAGCTCCACACTCAGCAGGGAGTCTGCTTCAGGATTCTCTCTCTCCCTCTGCCCCTTCCCGCCAAAATAAATAAATAAATCTTTTTTTTTTTTAATGTTGATGAAAAGTGTCATGAAAGAAATGAAACAGATTAAAAAGGAGAGACCATGAATATATAAATTGCAAATGAATGGAAATGATTTGTATAACAGTGTTTGAAGAGATAGTACTCATTGGGTCTTTTGCACTCTTTACAAATCTCGCTGGATGTGCCAGAGCCCAAGTCCCTGACCACTAGACTATCTTTTAGGTTTATTTCTCAAGGTTGAGAAATTAGGTATTATCTCTCCCCTCCCTTGGACAAACAGCAGGCTTGCTTACTGACAGCTATAAAAACAGTGGATTCCTAGGGCACCTGGGTGGCTCAGTGGGTTAAGCATCTGCCTTAGGCTTGGGTTGTGACCCCAGCATCCTGGAATTGAGCCCTGTGTCAAGGTCCTGCTCAGTAGGGAATCTGTTTCTCCCTCATCCTCCACCCCTTCCCTCCACTCGTGCTCGCTCTCTCTCTCTCTCACATAAATAAAGAAAATCTTAAAAAAAAAAAAAAAAGTGTTACCTATATGTTACCTCTTATGTTCTGTAGAACTATATTTTGAAACGTATGCATAGGCACAGTACAAAGTCAAGTAAGAATTAATGTCTCTATTTTTAAAAGTACACACGTAAACCAGTCACTTCCTTTGCCTCAGGCTTTCCTCTCCCTTTCCTCTTCCTATCAGCATTCTAGCTCTGTCTACTTTCTGAACTAATCTTGATGGATTTCAGCAAGAAGTATAGCAATGGCCTATTTCCTAGTTTAAAATGACCCACCAAATATGGGACCTTATAGCCCTACCTAACTCCAATGGTTCTTTCTCCCTGACTCTTCTTTGAAGCTAATCTAACCCAAAAAGAGACTATATTTTCCTTGGAGTTACCTTCAACATTTCTCCCTTTACTCACACATGTGGCCAGTCCCTGTGTTTGACCTTATACTTCAGACCCCATTCATCAGTCTACCTGATTACTTCAGAGTCCCTTTAAAAAAGAGTATTCACCCTGAACCTCAATCTTGAATAAGGAAAGTGAAATGATTTCTATATTTCTTTGCTTTATGAATCAATCAATTATACAATTTTATTAGTTTCCTTCTATTCATATAGAAGTTACTCATATCAACTGTCTCTAGAATTGTTTAAGATCTATAGTAAAAATTTTGAAATAGACTGTATTTGTTTTTGGCTTTAGGACAACAGGTTATAACATGATGGTTTAGTGCTTATACTATTATCTTTGAACCAAGGTGCAAGTTAAAGAATGATTTTCACTGTTAATTAGAACAAGCAAGTTTTTATTTTTCTAAAGTGATATAGCCATCTGTTTATCCATATATTTCCCATCTGTGTATCTACCTTCATATTTTTATGTTGTCTGTGTTTGAGTTGAACAAATTCATCTTAATTCTTATCTTCTAAGTCCATGCATATGGAACCAGGAGAAAAGGGCAACAAATGCTTTAATTACTCTCCTTATGTATTTCATATTAACAAACAAAATTAGTTTATCTGAAATATGTACACAATGTCAATCCCATTGGATTTTAATGGAGTTAGAGTTGGCATTAATAAAATAAGCATTTGTGTCTATTGAGAATTATAGATTTATTTTGTTGAACTATGCATGACATTTAGCTTAGCTTGGGAAAGGTAAATAAAATAGTGCCTTATTAATAGAGGAAATCGTGTTTTGAGTAGCTTATAATTGTGAATGCTCACTAAAAGAGCTGTAGTAATAAAATATTCAAACTAGAGAAACTGTACTTAGTGTTTGAAGAGAACAGACATAAGTCAGTTAAAATCTAACTTTTATATACAAAAAAAGCCACAGTAGAGGTTTATTTTGCACCACAGAAGAACTGAATTGAACAGGGTTTACCTTGCATTTTCAATCCTCCTTCTAATATAAGCTGTACTCTGGCTTCTCTCCAGGCTCCTATCTTGACTACAATCTCTCTTCAAGAGTGTCATTATGACTATGCTTTTACATAGTCTTTTTTTTTTTTTTCCTGTTCTTTTTTTTTTTTTCTTCCCTGTTCTCACTCAAATGAATTCAACCTCCTACTTCTTCCACTGCTATCCTTGGACTTCACACAATCAATGCACATCTTTATGACCATAAGCTTAGAGTTTTCAATCTCTACTGAGCCTTTAGAACTGTTTGGAATCACATTTCTTTTCCCTTTCAACTTCTTTTTGAATTCCCAGAATGTCTATACCAAAACCTTGATCTGTATTCTATTATACGTTCAATACCATCACATGCAACAGACTCCTGCTTAACAGAAAAAGCCAAGATTATTAGGTGGAATATCCAATGACTTTGCATTTCCTGTTTTAAATATGCTTATTTGGGTGTCCATTCTTCCCTTCTAACCAGGCGGAGGTGTCCTCTCTCATCTTCAAAGGTGTTTCAGCTACACCCAAGAATCAATTTCCTGCTAGCCCTTTGAAATCCAGCTAGTCTTTTTCTCCAAAGATCGCTTCTGCTAGCCTACAAAGAAGCTGAAATACCCTCATCCTTAACCTACCTTTCCTTCAAGTTTTAATTTCCTCCTTTAATTCACCACAAACATTCATGACAATGTAGCATAGGCTCATTTTTCAACTTCTTTAATTCCCATCTATCTACTACTCTTAGCAAGCAGGGACTTTCAGTGCCTGATGAAGCTATTCTTCCTGCAATCACCTCTTAAATGCCAATAGAACTGCTCTTTGAAACCGCATCTTACTCATCTCTTGTGTATTCCTGGACACTACTGACACTCTGTCCTTGAAGAATGTGCATCATTATTTTCCAAGATATTTTTTCTTAAAAATTTCATCCACATCTGAAAGTTGCTTTTAAGTGTTTTTAACAGCATCTCTTCCTTTACTCATCCTTTAAAATTTTGTATTCCCCAGAGTTCAATTCTTTGACTCTCTTCTTTTCTTACTCTAACTTTATCCCTGGGTATCCACAGGTTCCCATGCCTTTAATTACCATCAAAATGCTGAAATAAGAAACTACAGTTTTATTATTCTTAGCTTTATCTTGTATTTTCAATTCCCATGTTAACCTGTATGTCCTGAAGCTACTTCAGGACATATGGACATATAGAAGCTACTTCAGGACATGTAGTATGTTAAAACCAAATTAATTATTTCTCCTCTTACCACATGTTTCTATTCTAACATTTTCCATTTGAATGAAAGTATCACAACCCACCCCATCTCTTAATCTGGAAATCTGAGGGAAATGCTAGGATTTTGTGCTTTTCCTTTTTCTCCCCTCTTCTAAGCTACTTTAACCAGTCAACTCTGAAAAAGTATTCAGTTCTAACTTTGAAAACTTACAGAATTTAGTTCTTTTTTCCATCCTTTCTAGATACTGCCTTGGAAGTCCTCATCATATTTCTTTTGAATAAGCCACCTACCTGGTTTCCTTGCATCTAATCTTACCCTCATTGAAGCCATTCTCCACTCTATATCCTGAGTTATTGTTATTTTTCCATCAAAAATGATCATTGGTCCCCTTAATGCCCACAGGATTAGATTCACATCCTTTAACTTGCCTGAGGAAGTTTTTTAGGACTTAGGCGCAACCAGCTTCCAGTCTCATCATTCCCTGGCCTCCATAAGTAACTTTATGCCAGCTCAGTTCACTTCATCTTTGCTCCTATTGTTCACTCTGGCAGTAAGACTATTCTGTTCCTTCTCTGTATTACAAATTATTTTTCCCTCTTCAAAGCCCAGCTCAAATACTGGTTTCTCTGTGTTGCATTTGGAAACTCTTCAGTGATGAATGAACATAAGAGATTGATTTAGGAAATTCAATAAGTCTTTTTGGAGAAAATGAGTATGGCTAGAAATAACTTTATGTTTCACAAGGATTTTTAAAAGTCATGCTCTCTCTTTGACCTGACACTGTTGTGTCTTAACCAAATTTAAAGAGTTGTTTCATTTTGCAATCTATCTACACATAAAGTTCCATAAGTTATGATTTATCATGAGTCTATGAGTCACCTGAACTGGGCTGAAGTAATTTTAGCTGGGCTTACTCATCTGTGGTCATCTTGGGTTGGAAGTGGACACGTTGACATAGGTGGTTCTGTTGAATAAATTGGTTCTACATCAAGTTGTATTTCATATTCCAGAAGGCTAGCCTGAACCTGATCTCATGGTAGAAGCAGAGGTCCCAAGAAAGAGTAGATGTGCACAAGAGTTCTTATAGCATGCATTTGGAACTGACAATCTATTGATTCCATTGCATTTCATTGAGAAAATTGGGGCCATTTTTTTTTTATTCAGTAAATCTGCCATAAACTGAGGAGACATTTTAGAATATGATATTCAAATCACATAATATTCTATGTGAACCTTTTAGAAGTGAATGAGTAAAAGGGGGAACATTAAAAAAGGACAGAAAAAATGTGTTGTTATATTTATTCTGTGCTATGTTATGTACGATGTAATTCTGGGTTATCCCTCAGATTTCAGAAATTAGAAATTACAGAGACTAAAGTTTGATCTTAATAGTAAATTGAAAACATTTAGAAAGATTAAAATCTAATATTAAATTAATCCTATTTTCTTGGAAATAAAATTATTCTTCAATATGAGGAGGAAACTGACAATAAAATATCATAGTTTGAGAAAGTCAAGGAAAGAAATCTCAGATAACCCTCAAAAATATTATACATAGTGCTGCTGAATAATTCTGAGAACTCTTCTCCAACAGGTATGTGGAAATTACCTGCAAGGTGACTGGCTACAGTTGATATTGTCAATTTGTTCGTGGCATGGCTTCCAAGTACCGAACACCTGAAGCTTGCATTCAGCTGACAGAGAGGCACACTTCACTGAAGTAGCATTGGAATACAAATAAATTGGATACCACTTAGAGACCTGAAATGCCACTGTGAGATGAAAGGCAAACCCCACTGAAAGTGACAGCAATATTTTCTTTTCTAGCTAGCTAGGGAAAATATATAGGTAGAAGATGAGAGACCTTTTTAATGGAATAAAGAAAAATGATACCGCTTCTATAACCCAAGCACCATGGTTCTTAATACAATTCAGTAAATGCCTCAAAATAGAAGTACATTAAACTTCAAGGCAATCAGAACACTAGATTGTCAGAATGTGGTAAAAGTAGCGATCTCCAAAGCTGGCAAAGATGCCTATAGGAACTATGGGGCGTCAAACATCTGAGAGTCAGTCGACAGTCCCTCTGACACTACATATTGAAGTGAACATGTTGTCAGCCTCCCTAAATTCTCTTTGTGTTTCAAAATATGCTGAATGATAGATTTCTTTTCTTCTTAATAAATTTTAAGTTAATTTATCTCGAGACACTGATTTCACATCAAACTTAAGAATCCTGACATTTTACACACATAAGCCATAGCCTGCTAAATAGTCTCAGAGAAATGCACACTTCACTTTTAAACTAATCAAGTATGTCTCGCTCATTTCTCAAGACATGGTGGCATATTAAATCTCTAAAGGTTCAGCCATTAAGCTTTTGAGATATAGAAGTCTCAAGTAGTTAGCAGGAATGGCATATTAGTTACAATAAAATAAATCTCATTTGGGTTTTATTAAATGGGAATGTGTGATTATAGTTTTAATCATCACATTCTCATAAAGCTATTTTTTATATAGCCACTGTCTTGTTTGACATGAAGCATATACATGTATTTATATATTATTATATACTTAAGAGCTTATATAATATATATTCTATATAAATATTCTACATGGAAAAATACTATTCCTGCAGCATGCTCTCTCTCTCCATATATATGTGTGTGTGTATATATATATATATATATATATATATATATATATATATTCAAGATAATCTTAACAGTTTGTCTAGTTTGTCTTACTAGCTTTCCAACAGAAAAAAACCTTCCGAAAATATTTTGAGCATTTTTTTATTATGTTTAAACACAGGCATGCACCCACATGCTGTATTACAGCAGTAATTACTCAATTTTTACAATTGCCAGTGATACTATTTGTTTTTCCACTCCTAAGTTTTAAGTGCCTAAGCTTTATGTGTACATAAGAATGTGTTGACTGAATCTCACTCAGAGTGTGAAATTTATTGCCATGAATGTTAAGACCATCCAAAGTTTACAAATACATCTCTCCCTTCCAATAACCAAATGAAGACAAAATACTCATTATAAAAATAGATTTAGTTATAGAAATATAAGGACACATAAATAATTGACTATAATTGAATAATTGCTTCTGCAAGATATGGATTTCTGGCAGTGCTTCAAACCTTGCCTGGTTGCAGGGCCTGGTTGAGGGTGGGGGTAGGAGGTGATTACTGGACTTTCCAGATCACAACTCCCAGGCAAATAACCACTTACTCCATTTACAGATGGGATAAAATAACCACATTCTATTCTTTAGCTGTTTATCAGGACTGCTAAAATTAGGATTCCCTCATATAATGTTTCATAGTAATTTTCTCACATTGCTTTTTTGATCCATTTCATTTTTCATCATTGCATATTATGAAGAAAGAGATTTGTTATACAGCAAAATCTGTCATAAGATCACCAACAAATATTAATTTACCCTGGATAACTTTGAGTTTCTGATTTTCATTATTTGTAAAATAAGATCAGACTAGCCATAGATAAAATTTGCATCATGTAAAGATTCTTTGATTATATTAGGGTTTCCAGTAGAGAATGAAACATTTAAAAATCCAATCTGAAGTCTATGGAGTGGAGACCAGTAATGTGGACACCCTCCTCCCCATCCATCCATCCATCTATCCATCTATCTATCTATCTATCAAGACTATACTGTCAGGGATCATTTCTATAGTTTATTATCTATCTATCTATCTTCTTTATCTTCATCTTCTATCTAGAGAGATAGCTGTATCTCTACATAGGTATAGAAAAATGCATTTTAAAAAGCATTACTTCTATCCATATGTAATTCCCATTTCCCTCTGCCTATGCATGTGTATAGGAAATGGGAATTACATATGGATGAAGGTAACACTTTTTTACAGGAAGCTAGATTTTTATCATATCTCATCTTGACTACTAGGTATGATTTAGATGAGCAGATAAGAAATGATATATTAGTCTTTGTTCCATGAAATTCTATCTTGTTTAACCCATCCAATCATATCTTATTCTTATTAGAAGAATACACATAGAGAAAGTAAATTACTTTTGATATTTCAACACATGTGAAGCACAGGAAAGCTAGATTCTAGCACAGCACCTCCTTCACCGATGTCTTTTCTCTCTACCACTTATTTGCTTTTTTTCCATTAAAGACTTTTTCTTCAACTCCTTGCTTCTCTTCACTTTACTCATTCAGTTTCCTTTTGTTGAGATTTTTTGAGGCAAAAGAAAAACTCAGAGACAAGGAAATAGAAGGAAAGTCAATTTCAGAACAAGAGTAGAAACAGCCACTGACTACTACCGGCTTTAAGGAAGGATGACTCGAAAGGGAAAGTGAATGCTCCTAATTCAATGGGCTCTAACATAACCACTTGAATCTTCAGGATTACATTGCAATAATGCCAGACTAGGAAATCCACATGCTAGAAAGGATTCTATTAACTTCTCCCACAGTGGAAGATGAATGCTGCTTTGTGAAGATTTTCAAATACTACCAAGACCTATTAGTCACAGCAAATCATATTATTTCCTCTCTCTGTGCTTTTAACATAAAGATACATCAGCTAGCCAGCTCTTATGGTGTCATATGGAGCCCATCTTAGAATCTTTTGGGGTGCCTAAAAAATGAAATGTAATTAAGGCCTACTTCAGACCAGGGAAATCAGAATCCCCATAGTGAAATCAGTATTTTTTAAAAATGTTCTATAAATCATTCTATTTTGTGGCTATAAGAATAAGAGGGAGGAATAGTCTCATGTTAAACCTCCTCCAACAGTGTGGAAATTCCTTAAGAAATTAAAAATAGAGCTACCCTATGACCCTGCAATTGCACTACTGGGTATTTCTCCCAAAGATACAGATGTAGTGAAAAGAAGGGCCATCTGTACCCCAATGTTCATAGTAGCAATGGCCACAGTCGCCAAACTGTGGAAAGAGCCAAGATGCCCTTCAATAGATGAATGGATAAAGAAGATGAGGTCCATATACACTATGGAGTACTGTGCCTCCATCAGAAAGAATGAATACCCAACTTTTGTAGCAACATGGACGGGACTGGAAGAGATTATGCTGAGTGAAATAAGTCAAGCAGAGAAAGTCAACTATCATATGGTTTCACTAACATGTGGAACATAAGGAATAACCTGAGGACATTGGGAGAAGGAGAGGAGAAAAGAGTTGGGGGGAATCGGAGGGGGAGACAAACCATGAGAGGCTGTACACTCTGAGAAATAAACTGGGAGTCTTGTGGGGGGAGGGAGTGGGGTGTTGGGTGAGCCTGGTAGTGGGTACTGAGGAGGACGCATGTTGCATGGAGCACTTGGGTGTGATGCATAAACAATGAATCTTGGAACACTGAAAAAATAAAGTTTAAATAAAAAAAAAAATCCACAAGAAAACTATAGGCCAATTTCCCTAATGAGTATAGATGCAAAATCATCAATAAAATACTACCAAAATGAATTAAGGAAAAAAAAAAAAAAAAACTCCTTCCAAATCCCCCTGGAGAAGTAATATAATTACTTAAAAATGAAAGGAAGGCGGGAGGGCATCTGGGTGGCGCAATCAGTTAAGCAACTGACTCTTGATTTCAGTTTAGGTCTTGATCTCAGGATCATGAGTTTGAGCCCTGCATTGGGCTCCACAGATGGGTATTTATTGAATGAACTGGACTCTGCTACTTCAAATCCCCTTTCCTCCAGAAGCTAATCTATCTAGACAGATTGTAGTTCTAAGCACAACAGACCTAGCATGTTGTGTTTTCCAACCACACAGGGAAGAACCTCACTCATTATGCTTTCTGAATAGCACAAAGAAGCTCAGAGGAGTCAGAGAGAGACCAGATGACCCAAGAGAATATTTCTGAAGAAGTCTGATTAATGTGGTCTAATGGATGATGTTTCTTACCAACCGTCTCAGTTAGGTCAGTCACTTCTCCCAAGCAGTCAAGAAAATGGCTGGAGTGGAAAGGACCTGGTACATTATTTGAATGCTGCTCTCTCTCGGCATTGACCATGGAATTCCTTCATAGAAGCAAGAAGACAAGGGAATAGTGTGTCCTTACTTCATTACTGCATTGGGTCTCAACTCAAAATGGTCAAAAAGTAGAACTGAACATTTATATCACACTCAAGATCTTCTAGTTCAAAAAACTAATTTTAATTAGATGACATTTTCCCACTTTTGTTTTAAAACAGTGATACTGTTAAATATAAAGACTTAATAGTATAGTTTAAAAGTTTCTCAAATGTATCCTAAGAAAATTATCAGACATCGATTTACATTATTTAGTGCATGCAATTTATAATTATGAAACAAAAAAAACTTTTCTCCAAAATTAGAAAACAGTGAAAACTAAGTCATATCAATATAATGGAATATTATGCTCCAATTCTAACTGTGCTTTAGTATATTTAATAACATGAAAAATGCTCAGGATACTTTTAAAAGAAAATACAAATTAAATAACATGTAGAGGATGTTCCTACTTCGGCACACACAGTCTATATACACGCATATACATATATACACATATATACATACATACATGTATGCACTCTATTATTTTTCTAATTTGTGCTATAATAAATTACCACAATCATAGTTGCTTAAAATAACACAAATTTATCTTACAGTTCTGTTGGTTAAAAGTTCAGTACAATCTCACTGGAATTAAAATCAGTGTCAATTGCCCTGGTTCCCCTCTGGAAGCCTTGTAGAAGACTCAGTTTTCTTGCCTTTTATAACTTTTAGAGGTCTACACTGCTTGGCTCATGATCCCCCTTCCTCTGCCTTCAAAGCTAATAATGACACGTTGAGTCTCTCACACGTCATATTGCTCTTCCCTCTTTTTCCACCTCTGTATTCCACTTTTAAGGACTCTTGCCATTACATCATGCCCACCTGGCTAATCCAGGATAATCTCCCGACTTTAAGATCAGCTGACTAGCAACCTTAATTCTATCTGCAGTCTAATCCTCCTCTGTCTTGCAACCCATACCATTCCAGGCTCCAGGCATTAAAATGTGGGATTCTTTGGGTGTCCATTATTTTGCATACCAACATATACAAGTAAATATATACAACATACCCATATATGCATGTGTATATACATACACACATATATATACACATATATGTAAAGAGAAAGATTCTAAAGATACATGTCATAACATTAATATTAGGTGACTGAATTATAGTGTTTTAGTTTTCCTTTATCTCTCTCATCGAGATTTTTCTATAATAAATACAACTGGAAAAAAGTCTAATAAATGCTATTTCTTCGTATGAGCCTCTAAATTATGTTTTGCTCATTTACTGGATATTTTCAAAACAAATATCACACACTGAAGTTTATAACTTGAGCACTTAAAAGGTAATTTATTTTAAAAGTTGAGGGTGCACTGAGTGAACATCACATGCTCAGAGGCTTAGGAATGAAGCCAACCAGGAGAGAAGATCTGGCCTCCTCAGCCATTGATTTCTGCACAATCAATTGACTCGGATCATGCAGTTAATCCAATTCAGCAGTTAAGAAAATTGAAAAGACCAGCTGTGTGATTTTTAGGTCCAGTATTTTTTTTTCTAAAGAGACACAGAAAGCAATGTCATTTTTGCTAGCCCTTCCAGGGATCTGCAAAGGTGGGGGAAGAAAAAAAAAAAAAAAAAGACATCTTTTCCCCCTCTCCTGCAAAATAATCTTTTCTAGAGATGATGATAAAATATACATCACTAATTCTCATGAGAACTTCATATAAGCAGAAAAGGTTAAGTTAATACTATATAATCTGTGAGTCACACTAGATTAAAGTTCCATGAATGTTTAGCTGAAGAAAAATAAATTTAAGTCAAAGTAGAGAATCTTAGCTTGTTGAAGCTTTTTAAAAATAATTTTTCGTATCTGAAATGGAATAATTCCATTTGCTCTTAAACAAGAATAGATAGAAACAAGTCAAACTTTGAATGCCAGGAAGTGCTATGGTGATGAATTAGGTCTCTATGTCACTCTTAAATATGGCTTAATGAGTAACTATATTCAAATGTAACACAAAAAAATAATCACATTCTTTATTCTCTAAAAACATAGAAAACATCTCAATTAGGTACTGTGCTCAAGAACGAATACTAACTACTATTAGAATCATAACTAGTTTGGTCTTTGTAAAATTAATCCTTTTTAAACCATAAAATAAGACCTTTACTGCTCTCTACATTCTTATTAATTGCACAGTACTTCATAGGCTCTTGTTGAATTGAAGAGGGAAAATTAGTCAAGAAAAGGTCATCTTCTTTCCTTACTGGTTGTATGCTAATTAGGCATACAAGGAGCAACTTGTGAAGTGATAGAATATTTGAACTGTGGTAGACAAGAACTGACTTAAAAAAAAAAAAAAAAAACCCACACATGGAACAAGAAACTTGGGAAGAACATGAGGTATCATTCTCACAGCTGGGAAGGTTTAGCTCCCACTTGAAGCCTTGGCTCCCTCCCAGGATGCCTGGTAATGTGTGTTTCCCAATCACCTCTTCTTCACTTTCAGAAAATTATCTCCTGCTTTATTGCTTTTATTAAGCTCATTGGACATGAACGTTCTAAACTGTTCATTCTGGGTACTTGGGTTGCTCAGTCGGTTAAGCATCTACCTCCAACTCGGGTGATAATCCCAGGAGCCCTGCATCGGGCTCCCTGCTCAGCGGGGAGCTTTCTTCTCCCTCTCCCTCTGCCCCTCCCTCCGCCTATGCTCTCTTGTGTACTCTCTCTCTTATACTCTCTCAAGTAAATGAATAAAATCTTTTATTAATAATAATTAATAATAAAGTATCCACTCACCCACCTGAAAAATTTCCACATATGATCACCAAATTCCTCCTGCTAGTGAAGAGGAAGAGTCACTTTGATTTTTTTTTAAGACTGATTGAGTGACTGGTTTGAGAGAGAGAGAGAGGAAGTGGGAGGAGAGACAGAGAGAGAATCTCAAGCAGACTCCTCACTGAATGTGGCAGACTCCTCACTGAATGTGGAGCTGGAGACAGGGCTCAGTCTCACAACCCTGAGATCATGACCTGAGCTGAAATCAAGAATCAGAAACTTAACAACAGTGTCCCTCACTTTGATTTTCTGAAACAAATCCTTCTTACCTGGATTATTTCTCCTTTGATGACCTAAAAACCAGTCCACCAAATATACCTTATTGTTAAGGTGACCATATAATATTTCATTCAAACCATATTTTAGAGCTGCACTATTCAATATGATAGCCACTAGCCAATTAGTTAAATTTAAGTTGAATAAAATTAATTCAGTTATACTTGTCACCTTTAGGTACTTGATAGCTACCTTGACTAGTATCTACCATACTGGACAGTGTGGATATTGACTATTTCCATCACCACAGAAATTTCAACACGACAAAGTATAACAGTTCCATGGTAGGGAATAAAATTGAGAACTATGAATAATGATTCCAGGATAGCAGATATATATTAACTGTCACCAGCAAACCAAGACATATGGTTACCCTACTTATCTTCAATTTCTCTTTTTCTTCCCTCCTTTTTTTCTGCCTGCAGATAACAAAATTTTTCCTTCATTAAAACAAAATGAACATTACCACAACTATCAGCTGACACACCTTTACACTTTTCCTATTTGTGACATTAAATATTTAACCAATTAAATAAAATTAATTTATAAAAATAAAAATTAATCAAATATTTTTTTAGCCATTGGTAGGCAAAGTAATCATTTAAATCAGTTCACTTTTACTTTACAGTTGGTTGTTGCAGAACACTACAGCAAATTATAGTCACCACTAATTGAGTATTTATAATGTGCTTTATATGGTGGTAAATGCTTCATATTTATAACTATTGTATCCTTTAATCATTATGTCATTTAATAACATCAGATGAATGGTTGGAGGCCAGTAATTACTACGGGGGTTCTGAGCAGCTAGTCAAGATGGAGAACCCTATCTGAGATTAACCAAAGTGAGTGAGAAATTGGAAGACAATTATTAAAGTTGAGGATGGCAAGAAATATTAGAAGCTGGAGGAATTCAATGTTGAAGCTGATCCCAAAAAGGAGCTGGATTTTTAAATGAACAATTGAGATGAAGTCAAGAGTCTGGCAGAAGATAATCATGGACTAAAGCAGGGAGAGAAGAAAGAATCTTGGACAATTATTCTAAACACTATTTCATATTTTCAGCTCACTTAAACAGATAAGCATGAGACATGTATATGTGTTAGACTGGCAGACTGTTATAAAAACGTCACATAAAAGTGGACAAGCTTCATGAAGATAATATCTGATTGTAAGTATAACCAGTACATCTCAACTCCTAGGACACTGTTAAGTCTGAACCAACCCTGAGTTTACATGCATCCTTTGACATTGCATTTGAACTTCATTTACTATACTTTAAGCTCCCAGACTCTTAAAAAAAAAAAAATAGCATAAATAACTGGCACCAAAAAAGAAACATAAATCAATGAAAGAAACAGGAAACCCAGAAATAAACACACAGTTATATAGTCAGTTAATCTTTGACAAAGAAAGAAGGAATATGCAACAGGAAAAAAGTCTCTTCAACAAATGGTGCAGGGAAAACTGAATGGCTACATGCAAAAGAATGAACCTGGACCACTTTCTTACACCATAAACAAAAATAAACTCAAAATGGATTACAGATCTAAATGTGATACTGAAACCATAAAAATAACTGGAAGAGAGCACAGGCAGTAATTTCTCTGACATAAGCCACAGCAACATTTTTCTAGATGTCTCCTGAGGCAAAGGAAATAAAAGCAAGAATAAACTACTGGTACAATATCAAATTAAAAAGCTTTCGCACAGTGAAGAAGTAATCAACAAAATTAAAAGGCAACCTACTGAATGAGAAAAGATATCTATAAATGATATATCTGATAAAGGATCAGTATCCAAAATACATAAAGAACTTATCAAACTCAACACCCAAAGACCAAATAATCCAATTAAAAATGGGCAGAAGACATGAACAGATATTTCTCCAAAGAAGACATACAGATGGTGAACAGGCACATGAAAAGATGTTCAGTATCACTCACCATCAGGGAAATGCAAATCAAAAACCACAATGAGATACCACCTCATGCCTGTAAGAATGGCTAAAATTAAAAACACAAGAAACAGCAAATGCTGGCAAGGATGTGGACAAAAGGAACCCTCATGCACTGCTGATAGGAATGCAAACTGGTGCAGCCACTGTGAAAAGCAGTTTGGAGGGTCCTCAAAAACTTAAAAATAAAATGGCCCTATGATCCAGTAATCACACCTTTGGGTTTACCCAAAAGATAAAAAAAAACAGTAATTTGAAGGGATACATGCATCCCGATGTTTATAGCAGCATTATTTATAATATCCAAACTATGAAAGTAACCCAAGAGTCCACTGATAGATGAATGGATAAAAAAGATACAGTAAATATATACAACTGAATAATATTCAGCCATAAAAAATGAAATCTTGCCATTTGCAACAACATGGATGGAGCTAGAGAGTATACTGCTAATTGAAATAAGTCAGTCAAAGAAAGACAAATAAGATTTCACTCATACATGGGATTTAAGAAACAAAGCAAATGAACGAGTGGGAAGGGGGGAAAAAGGAGAGAGAGACAAACGAAGAAATAGATTCTTAACTCTAGATAACAAAATGATGGTTACCAGAGGAGAGGTGGGTGGAGGGTTAGGTGAACTAGATAAAGGGAATGACATAGGTCTACTTATCATGAAGAGCAGGGAGTAATGCACAGAATTGTTGAATCACTATATTGGACACCGGAAACTAATAGAACACTGTATGTTAACTCTACTGGAATTAAAATAAAAATCTTAACCAAAAAACTGAAAAATATAGCATAAATAACATTATAGGACAAACGGCTAAGAGGGAAAAGTAACTTTCATTACATATGATAAAGAGCTCTGATTCCATATTTATAAAAATGTTCTTTCAAATAAATGATCAAGCTAAACACCTAGGGGTCAAACTTCATAACTTATCCTAACATTTCACACCAAATGCATCAACAAGTATATCACCCATGTTAGCTCTCAAGTATTTCCCAACTCTGACTAGTTTGTTTTGCCTCTGCTGTTGCACCTCTGGGCCAAGTCTTCACTCCCTCCTACTTGAATTTGTAACAGTAACAGCACCCTGAACCCACTGTTTCCTTCCTAAAATGGATGTCCCATGGCACCCAGAGTGATGTTTAAAATTTAACTCATCATTTCATGGTTTAGAAACCTCCAAAGGATTCCCCTGCATGTAGGAGAAAAACAAAACAAAACAAACAAACAAAAAACAACTAAACCCCTTTCCATGGCCTAAACTATTATTAGTCTTGGCTCAAAGCTTTTACAATGACACAAAGCTTTTGCAATGACTGCTACTCTTTTTAGAACACTTTCATTCCAGATCTTCCCTTAATTAATGTTCACCATTCGGGTCTCAAACCACCTGCTCCTTCCTCAAGAGATCTGGGTTGCCATCTGACCCAAAGCAGCTTCTCTTTTTTGATCAAATTGTGTGATTATTCACAGTATTTGCTAATTTTATAATTACAAAATTTCTTTTCCATTTTTTTAAAGATTTTATTTATTTATTTCTTTGACAGAGAGAGCAAGAGAGCACAAGCCCCAGGAGCAGCAGAGGGAGAGGGAGAAGCAGGCTCCTGCTGATCAGGGAGACCGATGCAGGAGTGGGCTCGAAGCCAGGACCCTAAGATCAAGACCTGAGCAGAAGGCAGCCACTGAACTGACTAAGCCACCCAGGGGCCCATGGCCTTGCCTGGCCTTTTTCCTTTCCTTCTTCATTTCCAGTCTTTCTTTTCTTTTTCTTTCCTCCCTTCTTTCCTATTAACCTTCCTTCCTTCCCTCTTCCCTCTCCCCAGCAGGATGTTTACTCTTTGAGACTAGATGACTCTCTGCCTATGTTACTACAACAGTATCTACCAAGTAGAAATTGGTGCTTGGCTAGATCTTGGCTAGACACTGCAGTATGTCTGTATGAAGGAATGTACAGTAATATAGAAAAATGTTTAGCAATAAGACTAGGCACATTGTTAAGAAAGTATGATTTTCTAGCTGCAAAGGAAAGGAATGAGTATGCATGTGCATTCATAAAACCAAAATACACACACCAAGGGGTCAAAGTGGTGACTTAGCATGATGGAAATGCTGCTAATTCTTTTCCTCTTTTTCAGTTTAACTGAATTCTCATTGTAACTAAAAATCTACTAAGATGTTCAGAGCAGTTTACTAATACAAAAGTAGTTGGGTGTAAGAAGTAGAAAATAGGCTTCTGAGTCAATCCTGTTTTTGAGCACTAGCCAATTTGTAGGTCAAGAGCGCTATTCTGAACTCCTAAGGATATGTCACTAATATGTGTAACTCATTATGACCCAGTATCTTAGAGGGTAAATAGAGTCCCAAAGTAAGTGAAATTTTTAAATTAACTTTCTTTAAAAACAAAAAAAGACCTAGTGGTATTCTCTTTATCACTCCTTAATAAAAGTGTCACTGAGCTCTATTTTTTTATGCATTTTTTTCATTGGAAGCTATGCAAAAAAGTGCCAATGGAGCAGATCTGAGACTACTTATCCTTAGAAAGCCCTGATTCCAAGGCTGGCCTTTGGCTGACATCTAGGGACTAAGTTTTCTCACCGTTAACTGATAAGAGGGACTTACTCTGCCTAAACTCTGTGTACACAATACGGTTTAGGACGAGCACCTGCTTTCTTTCTCAGTGTCTAGAATTTGGTATGTCCCAGCCAAAGGCTGCCTGCTTGACCAACTCTTAATAAAAACCCTGGGCACTGAGTCTCTGATGAGCTTCTCTGTTTGGAAACATTTCATAGATGTTGTCACAACATGTTGCTAAGGAATCAAGGGTCCCCCAGTGACTCCACTGGGCAAGACCCCTTGGAAGCTTTTGCCTGGTTGCCCCCTATATTTTACCCCATGTGCCTTTTTCCTTTGATTTTGTTTCATCTCCTTTTGTTGTAACAAATCATAATCCTAAGTATGACTATATGCCAAGTCCTGTGAGTTCTACTGGAAAATTATTGAACACAGAGGTGGTCTTAGGAAGTCCCTGGCACAGAAGCTAACTTACAGAGTGGGATCTCTAGCCCTTCTGTCGTTCATTTGCATTGGCTATACTATGATTAACATAGAGGTTACCTCTTAAACAACATGGTAGAATGAATCCGTAGCATGGATGGTCTGCATGGTCCTATCGTATTTAACTGACTCTCACAGAGAGAGTCTCCAAGTATAATCAGACAAGTCAAATACAGATTCCACTGAGTCCAGGTTCTTCTTATTGGGGTGCAATTTAGGTATTGGTGGCACCCGATGGGAAACTACGGACCTTTATTTCCCTAATTGAAATTTATACTTAGTGCTATCTAGTAGAAAATGGACTAGGAGCTAAGAGTCACATTATTTAGAACAAAATGGGGTAAATTATGGCATCTGATTCATAAGTAAGATCAGAGGACTTTCTCCCATGTTTTTAAAAGTAGCTTAGCTAGGTCACAATGAATGCCATTATTTTCAAAATGTGTTTTGCACTTGCTTGAGCCTCTCCATTACTGGAAAACAAACTATTCTCTTTGGTTTTGGAATCGAACACATAATAACACGGTATGTCTTTCATAAGGCATCTGTTTACCTGTCATTATGGTCTGCTAAAGTAGAGATTTTAGCAGAGATTCAAACAGAGATTAAGCTCGTGGCTCAGCTCTGTCACCAGCTAGCTATGTGGCCATGAGTAAACTACTTAAACTTTTTTTTTTTTCTTTTAAACCTCAATTCCCTTATTGGGAAAATAACATCATTTCCTATTGCTGTTAATAATGAGATAATAGACACAATGCTCAGCTGATCATTAAATAATGGTTCTCTTCCCACAGTCAGTGTAGATCCCAATGGAGACAGACATAATCGCGCATAAAGAAATAAAGATGTCCACTGTATTACTAAGACTGTTAATAGGAGAACGTGACATTAGATCCATAGCTAGGAGTGTTTCCTGATTTTTCACCCCTGAGATGAACTTTCCAACCCAGTCACTGGCACTACTGAATAACCATAGTCTTCCCCTGCAAGAGGCACTTCACAGCATGGGCCAGACCAGACTGCACCCATCTGCTGGGCAGACTGACTCCAAAACAAAGCCAAATGGAATTCAGTCACGTTGCTTCAAAACCCACCAACTGGAGAAGTCATTCCTCCTCTTTGGTATGAGTGAGTGATGCTAGAGCAATGAGGGAAGCAATAAGGGAAGCTCTGCTCCGACTGAAGCCCCCCCAGGAGAGACGACTTTTTCGTGAAACAGGCCCCAGTATTACGTACAACAGAGAAAGTGTCCAGTGACTGTTCACTCTGATTTTTACTATGAATGTTCCATGAAAGGCTAAGGACCTGGAGATCAAGGTCATGACTAATTACCGCTTACTCTCATGGGGCCTTCGCACCTGGCACTAATAGATGCTCTGAAAGGGTTGATTACTATGAGGAGGAAATGCAAAACACTGTTATTATTCCATGCCGTTATTCTGGTGGTTTGAACTAATAGTGTGGTAAGAACACTGAAACATGTGCTGGGGAACCTAAATTCTAACTCTGTCTTTTTTGTTGGTCATTTGACCTTGGCAAAGCTACTTAATTTTTTTTTTTTTTTTTTTTTGCTAAGATATGATGCTAATCATAGCCTTGCTACCTGTTTCACAAGAATAAGACAAAATAATGGATGTGAACATGTCTTGGGAAATATGTAAAATGTATGATGAAATGCTAGAAAATTCATAAGCCCCCTTTCCACATTCAAAACTTTAAAAAGTAAGCTGCAGCATGCATGGATTCTTTACTCTGGCTGGCTCATACATTATTCTCACTCTCGTGTGAGTCATATCTCTGATCATCCATTGTTTCCATGAACAAAAAGAAGTGAAAAGACTCGAAGTGATACAAAGTTGTGCTCTATTCCCTTTTATTTTCCAAATTTTCAAAAGCGATCACTTGCTCCTCTTCTAAAAATGGAAGGACTACCAAACTTGTGTATTTAAAATCAACAGTCCTGACACAGCACTTCTACCTCTAGATAAAAGTTCAAACTCAACATTGTATTCAGTCTGGTCTTCTACCATATGAGCCCAATTCTTTATCAATTGTACTTGCATATATAATGTACTCCCTAAAACATTTGGTTCTACCCTATGTTTTTCAAACACAGCCAAACAATTTTTACCTCTGCACTTTTGCTTATACTATTTCTTCTTCCTTGAATGGTAAGTTACTGTGTCTGCCTTTTAGTATCCTTTTCTTCAACATTTAGATCGAATTCTAATACTTTCATCCTCCTCTGATATCTGTATCACAACTTCTTCTCCCTGCCCACTTGGAACTTACATGTTGCCTTGTTTCGTGTGTTTTCTTCTACACACACTCCATTTGTGTTCGCATTTGTATTCATCACAGTGCCTAGTAGAGTGCCTTGCGCTTTCTGCTCATTTTCCAAATGTTTATTTGAGTTGAAGAAACTACATAAAATAAATGACCCAGTGACACTTGTCCCTCAGTGGTTTCAGTGGAAAGCACAAAACTATTCCCTCAGGATAGCATAATTTAGAAGGATGGAAGCATCGAGCATTAGCCTGATAGTTTTTAAACCTATAAAAAACAAGAAAATCTAATAATGAATGCATCAAAAATTTGTTTTCTTGTTTCATTATTTCTCTGTTCTAGGTATTACTGATTAACTTGTAATCACCATGCAAATGAGGTCCCTTGTGGGCCACTTCACATCTTTAAACTATACCCATAAGGTGAACTGCAAATGCACCTCTTAATCACAATTAGAATCTAATGAAATTCTTTAAATGCAGCAACCTGTTATTGCCCCTGCTCCTGGAAAAAATAGTTCAAAACAAACCAAAAGGGGTAAACAGCATTATATTTGCAAGGAAAAGACAATGCTTCACTTAGCAAATGTCTGTGTGTAACATATAAGAAGATCCACCTGAGTAATACCATTGCCTCCCAAATACAATCTGAGCTATAGCTCATATGAAAAGCTATTATATGCTTTGATACTGTAAAATGATCATCATAATAAAATAAAATTAGAAAAATCCTAACAATAGCCATTAGCTACAGATATTACACAAAATGAAAAAAGAAAATATGATGCTATGTACATAGAATATAATGACAGAAGCAGGTTATTATTTAAGCATGAGTTAGAATTATGTCAACAAATGTTTTGCACAAAGATAAGCTGTCATGACAATATTTCCACAGGATATGCCAAAGTAAGCCTCACATTATTTGTGGCTTTAGAAAGTGCCTTTGTCACCAGAGCTAACATTATATTTCCCTGGGACACATGGGTGGTGCAGTCAGTTGAGCAGCTGACTCTTGGTTTCACCTCAGGTAGTGATCTAAGGGTTGCAAGACTGTGATCTTGGGGTCATAAAATTGAGCCTTCCGGGGCACCTGGGTGGCTCAGGGGGTTAAAGCCTCTGCCTTCAGCTCAGGTCATGATCTCAGGGTCCTGTGATCAAGCCCCACATTGGGCTCTCTGCTCAGCACGGAGCCTGCTTCCCCCTCTCTCTGCCTGCCTCTCTGCCTACTTGTGATCTCTGTCAAATAAATAAATAAAACCTTTAAAAAAAAAGAAATATTTTAAAATAAGCTAATTGAATTAATTAAAAATAATTGGAGGCTAAGGTACTTTTTATTAAACTATGAACTGCACAAATAAATGAATTTCACCAAAATCATCTCAAGTGCCAAATGCTAAATCTCTTAGTTATCCCAAACTATTCTATAAATTCTAGTTTATAAAGTCTTTGTCTTTCAGAAAATTTGTTCTCTTTGCCTTACCCTGATAATAGAAATATTCAAATAATAAAGCAATTCTCAACAAAATAAAACTATACAGAATTCCTTTAAAATATCATGCAGCTCCTTCCCTGTGACATACCTTTGTAAATATGCGGTGTGCAGCATCTCTTTATATAGTATTCATATATAACCCATAAAATGAAAATCCTCCTCTACTCAAAATTCCTTTTCAAACTTTTCTTCTCATTATTGGATTGGATGGCAAAGAAAGTCATCTCACAGACAGCCCCATATAAACTGACAAATTATTTTTATAATAATGTTAACTTAAAATATATACATGCAAAATTAATACCAATTTTAAATGCTTATTATTTTTACAAATTACAAAAATAATTTTTGTTAAGTAAATGCTAACAAACTTCATACCCAGTGAAATCCAAATAAATTCTCTTAATTTGATGGGATGATGATACTATTTCATAGGACACTCAATGGTATTAGGAAAGTGAATAAAGTATTGAGTGCCCAGACCTGTATTTACCTCGAGGTTTTACAGCTAACTAAATTCTCTCTTCTTTCTTTGAATGAGTATTAAAACTTTCCATTTAGGAATGTGTCTTGACATTACCTGGTTGTAAGCTAACATAAAATTCATTTTTCACATGCTAAATCTGCTCTGTTCTATCTTTCATAATTCCTGAAAATGACATCTTTCTTATCTGATATGAAGGAAACCTTAGTCAAGAAATGCAAACCCAGGCACTGAAATCCTACACTTTTAAGATGATGATTGAGATGGCCCAGCACACACTTGTATTTTAATACTTTATAAGATTAAAATGAAATAACAATACAAAATATAAGAGTTCTCAGATTAAAAAAAAAAAAAAAAAAAAAAAAAAAAGCTCACCCCTGAGAAAATACCTACTTCAAGCAAAGAAGGTGGGTTTTCTCTGGTTTTGATTAGGAATGTTCTGCATTTTCTAACTTTCTACATTACTTCTGTAGACTTTGGGATGTTACTCGAAATGGGGGTGAGAAACCTGCCTCACTATGGCATTCGGCAGGGGAGACAGCAAAGGGGACACTTGGTTTCCAGGCCGGGGCAACGGAGAGGGTGACGGGAGGACGTTACTAAGCAGAGAGACGCTGGGGTGTGAACGAGATGAGCACACAGTTGGTGGGAGAAGAACCAGGCATCTTCAAGACTGCTGTGTTGAACTCCGCTGAAACCTCTGGGTGTGGCTGCTGGAGGGTGCTCAACATGGCCATCCGTACTTCAGAGGCGAGGCTAGAGCTCGGCGTGAAAATCGGTGTGAGTCTATCTCCAGAGGCACGTTGGACAGATTTGTGAGAGGGCCGGAAGGCTACATATTAAAAGGGTAGCACTTGTGGCTCACACGTTCTGAAAATGAAGTGACTTGCTGGCTCTTTCAGCCCCATCCTTCTTTCTGTCCGGTAAGCAGACGCAGGCAATAAAGGCAAGGCCTGGGGCGCCTAGGTAAAGCCAGTGGGTTAAGCCGCTGCCTTTGGCTCGGGTCATGATCTCAGGGTCCTGGGATCAAGCCCCCCATTGGGCTCTCTGCTCAGCAAGGAGTCTGCTTCCCCTTCTCTCTCTGCCTGCCTCTCTGCCTACTTGTGATCTCTCTCTCTGTCAAAAAAATAAATAAATAAAATCTTAAAAAAAAAAAAAAAAAAGGCAAGGCCCACCTGGACTGGCAAAGACCTGAAACCATCCCAACCCCTCGTTCTCTCTTCTCTCTCTCCGTTTTCTCCTCTCTCCCTCCTTTCTCTCTCTCTTCCCAGTTACCTGGTCCCCCACCTCCATCCATCTTTCTATATACCTTTCAGTAGTAAAATCTGAAAACTGGCTTTGGGGAATTTGTAAGTGAACAGGCTTTACCCATCTAGAGCCTTTTGGGATACGAAGCTATGCCATTGAACTCGTTGAAAAATAAGTATGGCCACAGAGCAAGTAGTAACCCTAGTTCTCTGACCTGGGTTTGGGGACCCAAGTCCAGGCAACAGTAAGGTAGTATTTTCTCCTCTATGCCATCATTGCTTGTGAATGTGTGCCCCTGGGGAAGGGTCATGGTGGTCTAGGGTGAATTTTCGACACTCTGGCTGCCCCAGTGTCATCCTTATTTCTGAGAAAGTTCAACTTCTTCATTCAGTTCTTACCTTCGGTCCGTACCTGTCGATGATTACCTACACTTTGCTAACAGACTTGCAGAATTTAATAACTATAACACTATATATTATTTACTGTCCTTTTAGATTGTATTCTGAGTGAAGATGAATACTCCGCTGATTCCATTTAACTTGTAACAGATCCGGGCACCTGCTTCTGGGCTGCAGCACATCTCAGCTGTGGAGTTTTTTAAATGCTTTAGCAATTGAAGTGCATCTTCATATTGAATGGCATCCCTCATCTGTAAAGCCATTTACAAACTTTACTGATCAAGCTGTACATTTCTGAGTTGGAATTTAATCTACAGAGCCTTCTGCAAAATGAGCTGAATCCTTTACTAATTATGGGCAATGGTAGAATTTATTTGGTTTGCAGTAATTTGCATTATTTGCTTATTATACCCCTTGGTTCCTGCTGCAGACCGCTGCGCAGTGTTGCTGGAGCTGGGAAATCACTCTCCACATCACCCTGCTCCCGAGGTGATAGCATTTTGGCTGCAGATGAAATGTCTTCTTAATATGAGAGTTTCACCACTCATGTGTGTACATATCCTCCATGTCCACAGGAAGCCCTACAGTGAGGCCTGCCTGGACATCTCTTCAAAACCCTCTATGAAGTTACGATGTTCCAAAACGTTTAACCAAAGATGTTATCCCATCTGGCCACGGCTGCTGTAGGACTCCCCTCAGCTCAGACAGCAAACAGCGTGTTCTCCGTAAACAACTCCTCATGCTATTAAAATTGTTCCTGTGCTCCCTACCATCACTCTTACTCAGGCCAAAGTGCAGCAGATTAGGCAGTGTGAGCGTGTAGGATTATTTTAATCAACTCTGGATACCATTTTATGATCCCTTCTGCAAAACAATGATTTTATCCCAACTAGAATAGAGCGAATTGATGACTCAAACTTCCATAAAGATAGTCAAGCACAAACTTTTATTCCTGGTTGGCAAACCTACATAGACCGCAGCAGATAATTACGATGCAGTCAGAGCACTGTTTTAAGAAATAACTTGCACGTCCATAACACTCTGGCAGACGCATCACTTCATACAGAGCAAGAATAAACACTTCTAGAAAAAGACTGAATTCACATCCATTAGTATCTGAACCAACATCTAGGCTTGTCAGGTAAGATCAATACCTGCTTCATGTTTGCATCACAGAATAACAAGAAGGCTTCTGATTGGAGAAGATAATGCCTGGAGTTTAATCCTGGTGTACCAGAAGATAAAGCACTCAACAGTCCAAAAGATTATAAAATTTATGTTTTAGTACCTTGTAGACATTAACCATACAGACATGAGGCCGGATAAGAGACTATGGATCATCTTGAAACAAAAATGTAAAACTGAGTCACTCATTTATGTGTACTGAAGATTTTTCTCAACAAAGAACATAAAAATGACTAAGATTGCCTACAATGTGAAGACAAGAAAATATATAGCCCAGTAATAAAGTCAGGAAATATGTTTCATATTAACAAATTCACTCCTCAATCCATAAATTCTATGCAGGAAGATTTAATGATTCCAACATGACAGAATTTGTTAAAAATAAAATATATATAAATCTTCACCTTTTTAAAAACTAATCTCCACATTTGCTCAGGAAAGATCTGAATCACCCAAATTTGCTCCACTGATGGCTCTTTGGTAGACATCCATGTGTCTACTGAGTGTGTAGACATCCGTGTGTCTACTGAGTGTGTAGACATCCATGTGTCAACATGATGTGCACACATCAATGTGTCTACTGAGAAATAAGTGTTCTGGAAATCAAATTAAATTACAAAAACTACAGAACATCACACTTGGTTCCTGTAATATTTTAATGTCTGTAGCATACAACAACAGACTACAGGTAAGGCTATTTGAGAAAAATGGTTTCCGAAGTTTTGCTAAATATGCCTTTCCTTTTGCCCTAATTTTACTTCAGTTCTGGGCAGAATTCTCTGTTTTCAGGACGGCCCATTGACTTTGAAAGCTGCTTCTCATGAAGCCTTGCTAGAAGTATTCCAAGAATCTACAAGATGTCAAGAAGAAAGGCTTAATTTTAAGAACCTGTTTCAAACTATTTATATTTAATCCATTTTATCAAATAATCATTCATATATTGTTGGGAATGAGATATTTCTGAAAAATTCAAAACCACATTAGATAAGATGCAGCACAGTGCCTTTTATTATTTGTTTTCTAGATAGTTTGTACAGTGCAAAGCCCAGTGGAAACATACTCACCAAACCTCCTATCCTGCTATGAAATGTTTGCTAAATATAATGGGGAAGAAAGTGTGAATGGTATGGGGCAGGCAGAAAAGTAAAAGTAAAAGCTGAAGCAAAACTATTCCAGATTTAAAGATGTGTGAACTTAGAATCAAACTTCTGCCAATCGAACTCCTTGCTTGCTTGTCTTGATGCCACAACAGCTCTGCCCGGAATATGAATAACGCACCTGTCTCTGGTCAGTGTGAGGGTCCTATATGCAACAATCTGTGAACAATACACTATGAATATTACTGCAGATTTTACCTAGAACGATCCCTAGATAGCATCATGTAAGCGCTTACCCATAACTCCCTGGGGACTACCCAAGATGGCGCCTCGTTGTGAACTGGGGCTTCCTCCTCCATTTCTATCCCATCCACAAACAAGCAAGAAGAAAATGAGAGCAGCCGGTGGCAGTGCGCGAGGTACACAGGCAAACTTGTGCTACAGCGTTGTGACCAGTAACGATTTATTCACTCAGATTGGAGAAGGGTTATAAAACAGAGCTCTGTGTGTGGAAAACATACACAAAAAGCTTAGGATGCTTTTCTGCAAGATCTACCACCTCCCAAAAACAAGGGTGGGAGTAGGCTCTGATCTACTTTCTGTGACGACGACGTCCCTGGGAGATCTGGCACCAGCCAAGGGAAACAGCAAAAGAACGTGTACAGCCAGGCTAGAAAATAACCTGACAGATGACAACTAAAACTCTTGTGTGAGAAGGTACTAACAGTCATGTCAGCATTAGGGGAAGCCCAAATCTTCACGTCGGCTGAACCCCGACAGCACTGCCCAGAAAAGCTGTTGAGAAAGCACTAGCCCTTCTGTTTGGAAACACCTGGCAAAGGTGAGGAAAGCAAGGGCAGGCAGCATTTCAGTAATTCACAGGGGAGAGAAAAAGATAAATGTATTCAAGACATGCGTGACATAAGCCAGCCAAAGTTAAGCTCTAAACTCTAATCCCCGGCCTTTACATATCCCGTGGGAGACTGGAAGGGGTTTATAGAAAAGAGAGGGACGCTGTTCCCCAAAACAAAATATGGCCTAAATAATCTGAGTTTGAGATGCTTGCATGTCAAATACGGCTTCCAAATGCCAACTTGCCTACCAGTTCCAAGTAATAGAAAGCCAACTCTCGATTGTCTCTTGAATCTTATTCATTGACTTAAAGCCAATAATCTCATGAATTCTGTCCTGTGATTCATGGGACAGTGGTTGCGTCTGCCCCCAGGCATTTTCTTTGAGCCTGATTCTTCACAAAGGGAGTCATGCCAAAGGCTTCTATGAGGAGGTTCAGGGGCTGTGAATTTGGATTACCACTTACTAAACTCCTGTTACCCAGATAGGATGATCTGTCTCAACTTTTCTGACACTCTCCCTCTACCAAAAGGGGTCAGAACAGTAATGCAACCAAAGTGTGTTCTAGAAAGCACCACTTCAGCCATTCTAAGGGGAGGATACCTGGTCCATGGGGTTAGCTTTCCCTGGACCACAGATGCGAGGAATACGGTAAGAGAGAGCTGGTGCCATCCCCTCCGTCATCCGCTGCACTTCTTCCCTTTTTTTTTTTTAAAGTATGTAGAGATGAGAGTGCTTGATTTGCTCAAATCATCTAGCACAGTTAGGGGGTATATTTAAAACTGTGTCAAATCGTTCAGCTATCTCAAAACTCATGTATGACATGAAATGAAGGAAGAGGAGTTTCTGAAGGATGAAGTGGAGAATTCACTAGATCAGTTGACGCACCCGCCCAGATTTCCTCAGCCCTGGTTCCCGCCTGATGTCACTATGACTCTAGGAGGACCCCCTGGCCTCACATTTAGTTAAGCTCAGAAAGGAACTTTCAGTTTTCACTAAAGGCTCATTGGTTTCTCTCACTGCCCTTATGACTGTGGCCAGATAGACCACTGCATGTTCCACCAGCCTGGCCACTTATGTTCACTATAGCAACTGCCTCCTCATCTCCCAAATTCCCTGTGGCACAACTTGGGACAGCCCACCTCGTGCCTCACAGCACATGCCCCCTGCCACTTGCTGTGGCGATTCCTTTCTAAACCTGGGGCTCAAGCGGGATCCCGCCTGGTGCCCACACATGGTGTGGGTTCAAGGTTCACTCACATCAGCCTGTGAGGCTACGAGCTGCAGGAAGACAGAGTGCCCTGGGCTTGCCCTGAATGCTGTGGTCTGTGTTATGAATGGCGCCGCTGCTGGTTGTGAAATCTGCCTTCTCCAGTGGCTGCCTGGAGGGGGTGGTTAGCACAACCTAGAAGAGCCGGTGAGTTAAGAGCCCATTGTGTAAACTGATCACAGAGAGATAGGAAATGGGAAGATCTAGAGGATGAAAAGATAAATTTTTCTTTTATCTTCCCTCCCCTAGACTATTACAAGATGCTGTAGTTTCATATTGCCTCCTGGAAAATGTCTTGTGACATTGAGCATCAACTGAAACGTGTTTTGAACCCAAGGGTAGCTTGACAACACATCCACTGGGATATGCTCTCCACTATCCCTGACTTGCTTTCCTAGTCTCCTCACTCTGGCTCCCCTGGGCTTGCACCCTGCAACAGAACACTAGCATGTAACTCCTGCCTCAGGCTTTCTTTTCTAGGAAACGTGAGTTAATACTGGAAAGCAAAATAATGAGATTAGTCCACGTGGAGTTTGAGGCTCCTGTAGGACATCCCTGTGAAAATGTCCAGTAAGTAAATAGATAACGGGAATCTAAAGGGATATCCAGATTGATGAGAGGGCACCCTACAGTTGGAAGTATGGTAGTACACATGACTTGATCTCTTTGACCCACTCTTTTAAATTATAAACTAACATATTATCTCTTCTAGCGTCTACTATTTGTTAGCCATGTGTCATGGATGCTGCAAGTAATGTCACAGCACAGAGTCACCGGGGGGAAAAAATCATACTGTATAGAAGTTTTTCAACCGGGGTCCATGAGCTTAGATGAAAAAAATTAAAACTGACATCCTTATTTTCACTAACCCCTAAATGATGTTTCAATTATGAATGAAGAGAATAAACCACAGCAGTCTTAGCAGTAAATGTTATACAGTCAGCAACAGAAATCACAAATATTTTCATTTCATGTCACATAACAGCTGTCACAGATAACTCATATACAACAATCATTATCTTTAAATTATGGCAGTTATTAGACCTACTGGGAGATCACAGTTAATATGCTGTTATAATATCACCAAGAGTTTCTCATATCTTTCAATATAATTTGCTTCTTTTTTTAAGATTTTTATGTGAGAGAGAGAGTGAGAAGAGCAGAGGGACAGGAACACACAGGCTCCGTGCTGAGCGCAGAGCCTGTGGTGGGACTCACCGCCATGACCCTGAGATCATGACCTGAGCTGAAATGAAGAGTGGCGTGCTCAACCGGCTGAGACACCCAGGCTCCCCAGTGAGTTTCCTTTTAAATACTAGTATTTTCTCAGATGTAGTGAAAAGAAGGGGCACATACATCCCAGTGTCCATAGCAACAGTGTCCACAACAGCTAAACTGTAGAAGGAGCTAAGATGCCCTTCAACAGATAAATGGATAAAGAAGATGTGGTCCATACATACAACGGAGTATCACTCAGCCATCAGAAAGGATGAATCCCCACCATCCCATCGACATGGATGGAACTGGAGGAGACTATACTAAGTGAAGTAAGTCAAGCAGAGAAAGACCATTAACATATGGTTTCACTCATTTTTGGAACATAAGGAATAGCACAGAGGACTGTAGGGGACGGAAGAGAAAACTGAAGCCGGTGGGGATTCAGTGAGGGAGACAAACCATGAGAGATCTGGACTCTGAGAAACAGACTCAGGGCTACAGAGGGGAGGGGCCCGGGAAGATAGGGTAACGGGGTGATGGGCATTGAGGAGGGCACATCTGGTGATGAGCACTGGGTGTTGTACGCAACTAATGCATCATTGAACACTACATCAAAACCTCATGATGTACTATATCCTAGCTAACTGAACATTAAAAAAAAAAAAGAAAGAAAAAGAAAAATCCTAGGTATTTTTTAATAAACGGAGAACAGTATTCTAAGCAGGGGCCCCTATGTGACACAGTAGCTTGGGCTGCCAAAGCAAGTCCTGCACATGGGGTGGTTCAAACAACAGACATGCACTGCCTCACCGCTCTGGGTCCAAGATCAAGGTGCCAGCCGACTGATTTCAACTAAGGGGTGCAGAAAACTTTGTTCCATGCCTCTCCCCTAGCCTTTTGTGGTTTGCTGGCAATCTCTGGTGTTCCTTGGCTTGTAAAAGCATCATTCCAATCTCTGCCATCACCTTCACACAGCATTCCCCTATGTCACCAAATTACATCTTTTGCTAAGGAGACCAGTCATATTGGAGTATGGCCTACCCTAATGACATCATTTCAACTTGATTATATCTAAAAAAATCCTATTCTAAACAAGGTCACATTCTGAGGTCCTGGAGTTTGGGACTCCTACATATCTTTTGCGGGGGGAGACACAAATCAGTCCTTAATAATAGGCTTCCACAAACTGTCAGAGCAGCCCCAGTTATAAGAGAGATTAAAATGTTATTATGGAAGAACAGTCAACATAAGAAAATATTTTAACATATTCAAATAAGAAAAAATAACAGTAGAAAACTGGAATTATCTTATATTCATGCTTTAATTATACATATATTTTTGTATATATATGAATACACACACACACATATATCCATAAGAAAAAAGCTAGAAGACTCTACATAAAAAATACATCCGTGGTTTTCTTTCAGTGTTGAAATTGAGGGTATATAAGTAAGGTTTGCCTTTTCCTTTGTACTCTTCTAAAGTTTGTAAATGTTCTTTATCTTAGCATTTCAAAAGGTCTGAATCTCTAAAGAAAAGTGTTATATAATAAAAATATCTTTAAAGATTATAAAGATAAAAGATAAATTTTTGAAGTGGAATACCCTAAAACTCTACCTTTAAAAATCCCAACTCTAAGTGCACACTACCCCAAGTATTTGATAAATCAATAACTTTTCTCGTGGTTTTCCAATTTCATTAAATAAATAAAGAAAAACTACTACCAATGTGGCTATAATGACCAATGAGCCCTCTTTTAAGTAAAACAGGACATGTATATGATTTTCAATAAGAGTAAATATATAAATAATTACGTTATATACATTTATTCAGAAATATTTTTATTTATTCAGTGGAAGAATTCTATGCAGGAAAACAAGTATGAAAGAAATGAGAAAACAGTAATGACGGGTGAGGCAAGTGCCTTCTGGACACATGAAAAGCAGAATGGGGAAAGCAAACAGGCTGTGCTGTATGTCTAGTTATCTAGAAGTCACTAATTCTTTCATTTTTTTCTTGTCCAGAGACTTAACGATTGCATGTATTTAGTAAAAGTCAAAAACCAATGCAGTTCAAGCAGAAATAAGTAAAACAAAACTTTAACAATTCTTTTAATAATAGATCTAATCCTCCTCGAAATTTTCCCCTTAAAAAACATGAGCACTTTACCGCATTTCTCTACCTCTCCTTGGCAACAGTCACATAAATCAACATCTAAGGAAGAACATTAAGTAGTATATGAGATGCTGTCATGCCAGAAAATGTTTCATTGGGGGTTTTGTTTCTTTGATACCCCAAATTTTACTTTGCCTAAGCAATCAGAATACCAAATACAATCAGTAAGTAATTGTTTTAGTTGGGAGAGTATCAGAAATTAAAGTAGAAAAAGATGGAAATGTGGAGATGATACAGACCGGCATGACAGGACCCACGAGAGGAACACCAACACAGAGAAGTTCTACGATACTGTCATGTGGCAAGCTCCTGGGCTTGGCGCCTGGGTGCGAATTAACCTTTAAAATACATGAAATGACCGTGCGTTTTGCTCTGCTCCCAGTCCTGTAGGGACAGAAGCAGGCCAGAGCAAACTTGATCACTCTGGCTTTGTAGTGAGACTTGCTCGGATCAGAACCGAGCTCCAATGTAAGGAACATGCTTGAGGTTGGTTATGTTCCGTCCCTGTGCTTTAGTTTTCCGCTCTGTAAAGTGGTGTAGCGGTGTCACCGGGAATTATTCCTGCCACTTGGAACTATTATGCAGATTAAACTAGGAAACATTGTGTTGTTGTTTTGTGGGGGAGAGGGCTGAGAGGGAGGGAGAGACACGATCTCAAGCAGGCTCCACGCCCAGTGCAGAGCCAGAAACAGGGCACGATCTCACAACTCTGAGATCACTCCTTGAGCCAGACCAAGACTCTGACGCGTAACTGGCTGAGCAACACAGACACCCAGGAAACCTTCTTTAATCCCTGGAAAATAATACACCCCTAAACAGTGTTACCTACTGTGAACAGTATTACTATTAATTCTTTAAACCCACACCAATTCTACACACAGAGTGTTTTTGCGACGGTTTTTACAATGGTTCAAGTAGCTCAGATCCATCAAGAAACAACTCAGAAACCAAAATGCTAATGTTACAGGTCTACCACTACTCATGGATTTAAAACCTATTTCCTTTTCCCCTCTACAGTGTGTCAGTGTGAAGTCGCTTATCAACACCCCTAAAGCACATAAGACCTGTGTGGGGACCCCGGTCTGTCTGGATGACGCAGTCCTCTCTCTTGTCTTCTCTTGCCCTTTGTTTCTCTCTTTCTCTCAAAGATGAAAGGAAGGAGGGAAAGAAGGGGGGAAGGGAGAGGATAGGAGAGGGGAGGGGAGGGGAGGGGAGGGCAGGGGAGGGAGAAAGACATCTGGTTTCCGTGGGCTTCAGCTTCTGAAGTCTCCATTTACAGTCAGAATAGAAGCAGCATGTTTTTAACCTCCAATGCCACTTTATTTCAGAAAGCTGCCTGAAAGGATCTCAAGAGATCCCTATCAGCAGGGGTCACAGCTATTGTTATGTTACCTGTTGGTTGCAAGAACTTTGAAACACTAACCAGCTGGTTAAAATCACAGATCAGGGGAGTAAATTCTATGAAATGGAACTTAAACAGGAATAGTCTCTAGTTTACCAAATCTACATTTGGGCTTATGGATTTTTAAGGCATTATTATTATACAGAAAGGAAATGGGAAAATACCATCTGCACAGCCACTATTTTGGGAAATTCAATAATGCAGTGGAGAAAAAAAAAAAAAACTGACATACTGGCACATAACCAAGTCAATCCAGATTTAAATAAACAAAATAATGAACCAAATTCAAGATTCAAATCCATTAAAAAAATTTTTTTATGTACCAAAAAGAGGGAAAACCAAACATAAAATATACACTCCTAAGGCACTGGAATAAGTTGACTTAGAAGATATATGATACCATACGTTTTGCTCCCGTCATTCTACTGTTTTCCCCGGTCTACTCAATCCCAGCACAACAGCACATTTAAAACACTGGCGTGAGAGACAGCTCTCATTGACTTTATGGGACTTCTAAGGTGACAATAAAAATTCAGTAAGATCATACTGTGCAGGAAACCACTTTATGAAGATGAAATTAATAAAATCACAATATCGACATATGCTCGATATTCAGGGAGAATTTGCTAGTTGCATTGTATATGCCTTCTGACATGGATGGGCTTATTCTAAAACCTTGGGGGAAATTACATATATAAATATAGAGGACAATAAAGTCACCACATGAGCTGTTGACAGGAAAGGAAGGCTCTTAGGACTCTGAGTTTTAACATAATCTGGTCTTGCTTGCTGCAGATAGAGTTGGAAGAACAGCCTCTTGCTGTTCTTTTTGTCTCACAAGCTAAGGGGTAAAATTCTCCATTTTGGGACATTTATGAGCTACTTTTTTTAGGAGCTCATAAAAGTTCAAATTGAACAGTAACTATCTAATTTTGTATCTTCATGTGTACTGATTATTATTGGAACTGGCAATAAAATTTTGCTGAGAGCAGTGTTATGCATCATGTTCTAAGCTGGCTGGCTGGCACACTATCACATGTAATATTGTAAAACAGTTTGTTCTAGTCAACCTCCACTGCAGCTACTGTGACAACATTTCGCAGATGATGAGACTTAATTGCCCAGAAATGTCATTTTCCAAAGATCCAGAAACAAAGGACAAAAAACAGGATTCGAAAAGAAATCTCATATTAACAAGGACACCAGGCATCAGTCTCGGATCAGGAGACTGGATGAACTCTGAGACATCCTGTATTTGATCTAAAGAAATTACAAATATAACTTTATATTCTTGAATAAAAACTAAAAGAAAAAGCACACAATTCTTTTAGACTGATTCATCTTCTAAACAAGCTATTTTATTTTAAAAACACAGGTTAAATATTTACGAAAATAATAAAAATCTAGCTGTAGCTATGCAGAGGTTACATAAGGTTTTAACCAAGTACACAGGAATTTGTGCAGTGTGTTGATTCAAGAAAGGAAATGATTATATAAGCCTGCAAGAGTGAAATTTATTTTTAGTGGCCCGGCTCCCAGTACGTAAGATGTAACGTATTATAGAGCAGTGTGCTAGCTATGCTTCATCAAACTGATTAAATACCATTTCATGAGGATGTGATCCACTGGGACTTAAAGTCCAGTGCAATCAGTTGTGATAAGATAGATCAGTACAGGTTGTAAAAATAACAAATCCTCCAAGAAAGAGATCAAAGCATAAAGCTTGGATTGTTGACAAACCCTGGGTCCTGGCAGAATAGTCTATAATTTACAGGCCTTTTATGGTTTGGTTGCGACCAATTTTTCTATTAAGAAGTCAGTATAATAAATATGTTCTTCAAGCATTATCCATTAAACAATCATTATCTTTAATTAAAAAAAATAAATAAAAAGCAATCAAATGTTTTCCTGTTTGCTAAGTTGCAAGTCAATGAGGTCTCTGTTTTTTGGCCCAGTATAAGTCTCCCAATTTTTCTGGAAACCAAATATCATATGCCCTCCCCACCAAACCAAAACACAAGAACAAAAGCAAAAACTTTTCCATTTCTGCCATAGGCAGAGCACAAGAAAACTCCACCTCGAGAAAAACATGTGGATAGAGTAGACCATTTTAAAACAGTTTACTATAAACTAAAATTTTGAAAACGGGACCCGATGAAAACTTATTTCTTCTGCCCCTCATCTCCTGTCTGCCGGCAGCTGGCACCCCTCCTCTGCACCCACGGGCGCCTGCTCTCCTGCTCTCTCCTCTCTCTCTCCCTCCCTTCCGGCCCCTCCTCTCTTTTACTCTGGGGTTTCCACTTTCTCTCTGCATAAATGTTCCAATTAAATGATGAAACAACATAATGTGGAGGGAATTCAGGCTTCTAGAGAGACAAATAATAACTAACATTTATTGGGTATTTAATATGACTAAGGCTTAGCAAGGCACCTTGCATTATTTACATGACTTACTTGAAGCCTAAAAATAATCTACAAAGATGAATTCTCCTATTTCCTTACTTTTTTTCGATTAGAAAACCAAGAATCAGTAGTAAGCAACTTGCCAAAAGTCACAATTTAAATAAATGTCAAATTTCAAATAAATAAAAATCCAATTTCAGTATTTTTGTCCACCACGAAAAAAGAGCTCAGAGAAAATTTCACCAAATTTTGAGAAAATGCTTTGCATGGCCAGATTTAAAATGCAGATGCTGGATTTTACATAAAAATCACTTTGGAGGAGCTGGAGGAGGCCCTTCATACAGTAAACTAAAATCTCCTGAGAAATTCTACAAGGGCTTAAATGGCTGGCGTAACTGCCATTCAGAAGGGACAGACAAACAGTGCTTGAAAAACTGACCTGCAAATCTGAAGTCACACACACACACACAGACACACACACACACACACAGAGGATACACAGATTCACAAACACTGACTAATGATGAACCTGCTTCTTATAGGGGCAACTCCATAAAATGTATCTGTTGGTAGGAAGTTACATATTTAATGGTGCTTAATAACTCCCCAACGGGCAGCCCAGGATATAAAATATAAAAAGAACCCACTCAAACAATTAGTTTTTCAGTGATATGGGCTGCTGAATTTTGATAACAGGGTGTTCCCCAAATTCAAAACCTCCGTCTGAGCATACTTCTCCATGGCCATCGGTATAGCACGAGCCCACTAAGGCCTGTCCGAATTGCTCACAAGCAAGAACGTGTTATAATCAAACACGGGAGAACAGAAAGTGTTGTGAGGGTGAGTGGCTAAGTGTTTACAGTTGGGAAGCAAATCCAGAAAGTCACAGAGGTCATCGGGTGTAGACTACAGCCTGCAGAGTCTCTTCCGCACCAACCATAGCAGAAAGACAGCTGCCGGGTATAGCACAGTGCATGGAAAGACCATGGTCTGTGCAGTTAGACCTCTGCCAGCCCAGGTATCGGCTCTGCCGGCACTCTCGGCCTCTCCCAACCTCCTGTCAGCCTTAGTTTTTAACTTATTTTAATTTTTTAATAGTAGTACTTTGTTATGTTTTTTTTTAAAGATTTGCCATCATGTATGTGAATGGTCTACTTAGAAGTATAAACTTCTGGTAAGCAACAACTGCTGTTACTATAATCATTTTAAATTGACTAGCACCTGGTTATGTGCTGAATGAAATGCTTTCCTATCAGCACAGTATCTTCATTTTATATCCAGATTACTACTCCCTAAATCTCACCCCAAAACCTCCAGTGTCTATCCAGTTCACTCTACTGTGCCTGTTTCTGGCATGCAGTTATATTGCTTTGTTGAAACAACTTCTTGAAATGGGACTAGAAGTAAAATCCAAAACCTACAAGTTCATTATTCTTCAGAGTCAAATGATCTTATTTTACCTTTGTTTTTATATCTCCCATTCCACATCCCACCCAACAATTCTTCATAGATTATGTCCTTGAGGGGAGGTTCACAGGAGTGATTTATGAGTGGAACCATTTTGTAAATGTTGAAGGATATGACTGGAGTCTGAATGCATTAAAAAGAAAGAAAATTATGTTCATATTATGGGGGAAAACATTGCCGTTTTTGCTTTTCCTGTAGTATGAATCCGTGTTGGATTAATTCATTCACGTAATTATATTCGTAGCTCTTTTACCTTTATTCATGGCTGTAACTTCCTTTATGGGAAAGAGCACTTTGCAAGTCACTATACAACGTCTTTTGAGCACAATGGGGGAAGGTCGGTGATGGTATGTGGGCCTGTGGACACTGGAAACCATTTGAATTTGGCCAGAATAAAAAAGTAGACGCTTGGGCAATTTTACATTATAAACACCAGGAAGATTTTTAGACAATAGATCCTTGATTGCCAAGCTGCTGAAGATGGTTATTTTGTTTCTGGAACATAATTGGTCTGCTGGCACTACACCCACATTACTTGAAAGGATGAAAATAAAATTATAAACTGCTGTGTAAAGTCTGAAATGGCCACCTTTAAGTTTAATCTTCCCCTTAATGTTGTAGAGTTCATAAAATATGCATTAATTCTAGTTTTTAATAGCTTTTATCAATCCATCTTTCTTCTTCAAATGGGAGACAATGCCTAGTAAAAGAGATTTTTTCACACTCTATTTCCAAACCATGATAGATCTTGTAATTTTGCTGGGGTTTTTTTGTTGTTGTTTTTTAGTTTCTCAAGTAACATTTATTAGATAAAGTGCATAAAGCAATAAACGGTTTCTTCAATGTGGAAGCTGTATGAAAAACTAGAATCATTTTGATAAACCAGTTCATTCATTATAAATAGATTAGACTTTCACTGATAAAATATTACTACTGTAATATTTTTTGAAGGTTTAAACTTATGAAAATTTTCATTTTTAAAACAAACGCTCCTAATTTTCATTTGCCTTCACATCATATTTCTTTAAGTCAAGCCAAAATAACCTAATTTTTAAAGTCTATATTTAGAAATACAAACACCCAGAAATTTTGATGAGACTAGTTACTGCATTAACCAAACTTCCCATTTACTACCATGTATCAAGATCCTGAATGTTTCAACAGCAATTAAATAATAACAAAAAATAAAAATATAAACACAACAGACTCAACCATGACCTCATAAAAATTAGAAACAACCTAAATGTCCCCAAAATAGATAAGTTAAGTAAACTATGGTATATTTAGAAAAGAAACACAATTCAGTAATTCAAATCATAGCCCAATAGAATAATTAATGACATGGACTAATGTTTTCAGTGCATTGCTAAAAAATAGGGTATGGTATGGTAACAGAATGATTTTAATTTTATTTAAAGTATAAATAAGTTTATGTATAAATTGCCTAGAAAGAAATAGAATAAAATAATTACAATTTTTTCCTCAATGATCAGATTCTGGATGACTTCCATTTTCTTCTATATAACTTTCAGTATTTTTCAAAAATTTCCATTGAACTTATAGTACATGTTTGAATCAGGAAAAAAGTGTTAAAAATTTTAAATGAAGAAACCATCCTCAGGTATTTATCAATTGAAAATGGTGTCACAGTATAATCTATGGTAACGACTAATGATAATTAATTAATAATTAATTCTAAACTCATAATAATCAATTCTAAACTAAATATTAAAGTAACTTTTATTCTACTTAACAAAAAGAAATAAACTTCTGATGAGTACATACTGAGCTACTACGAGGTATATAGATGCTGTATGATGTGAACAATATAGAATTAGTGACCAGAAAAGTAGTGATCAGTATACACCGGCCATCTAAAACATAGGGGCCAGATTCCGGAACAGTCAGGGAAAACATGAGATAAATGGACTAAGGAAGGAAAAGTAATGGAGGAATTATCAAGGTAGATCTGGAAGCACAAATCTGATGTTAGGCTTCAGCGCAGGACTGGTTTATCTATTAGGTACAGTTGGCACCATGCTGCAGTGCACTATATCTTCATTTCTTTCAAAATCCAAAGAAGAAGCTAATTTCTATGTCAAAAAAGTAACTTTATGCCAACACAATGATAAAATAAAATGTTAAATATTTTTGTATGTATGGATGAAGTTGTCCATAAAAGCTAAAACGTCTAAGTTCCAGGAATACCACATTGAGGCCCTGGTTCAATGACTTGCTAAAGAATAGTATTTAAGAAAATAATTCCAGCATCTCTAGAGAACAGAAATGAGAAAGTACCTAAGCCTAGCAAGACTCTGTGTGAATATGTTAAAGCTAACTGGGAATAAAATAAAGGATGAGAGACAGGACAGATGTAAATGGTGAGAACAGTAAAAGAAGTAGAATACCCTGACATAGACAAGAGAACTGACAAGTCTTGGAAACATCAGAGGTGGGTCTGATGACACTACAGCTATGGGGATTCATGGCTGATCAACCTACAGAGCGAGTGTTCAGGAGTTGTGCCACAGGCGCTGTCCTTCAAGCTTCCTTAGTCCACATGGGTGAAGAGAACGCTTCTCAAATTTTCACACTGCACACAACTGAGACAAATTATTATGGTGATTGACAGAATTGTTTCAATTTTTTTTCAAAAAGTAAAAGGAAGAAAACTGAAATTACACAATGATGAAAGTAGCATTCAACAAATTAATCACAGAAGTACACAATGGAGAAATGTGGATTTATCTAAAGGAAAGAAAGATGAGTGGATGACTCTAAGACCAAAATGAGTGCGCCATTGCTACTAAAACAAACAAACAAACAAGTGCAATCTCTGACTTAGACTTTGGTTGAATATAATCGCCAGAGAAAGGAAAATCACTATGTGCAATTCACCTGTGTTATTTTGGAGAGAAGCTGATATATTGTGGTAAAGATACAAGAGGTTGACAAATGGTCTGTAAACCATAGCGTCACATGAAGAATTTGGGGATGTTTGGCCTGAAGAAGGGGAATGTGTGTATCTATGTGTGTGTTGGGGGCTGGGGAACATTACTGTCTAAAATTACTTATTTTGAATAATTTATGAAAACAATTGAGACAACAGGTTAAATTCCAAAGGAAACTCTTTTACTGTGATAATATGAGTGAAATAATGAGTAAAGCTTAACAATCAGAGTTGTCTAATAATGAAATAAAATTCCTTTAAAAGTAGTGAATCACTGGTACCAGAAATATTCAAGAACACACTGGAAGACTGTCTGTCAACAATGCTACAGAAGTGAGTCTTGTCGTGGATCTCTGATGGAACAGGATGATTTCTCAAAGTCTTTTATTGAAGAGAGGCAAATGCTTAAGATCCAGTGTAGAAGAAACTGGCAAGAGTGTGTGAGTGACTAGGGGCAGGAAGACGAAGGAGAGAGGCAAGAGTCACAGCATGTATGCTGCATGCCACACACCACAGGGTAAAATAAAAAAAAAAAAATTCCAGCTTGTGATTTTCCCTCCACACATTGTTGTCTCTCCTTGTTCTTTGCAATCCTCCCCTCCTGGCCCTTTGCAAGGCGAAGTCTGTTGCAGTCACACCAAGACACAAGATGGGCTCCCTACTGTGTTCGCACCTCCGCCCTTCACCTCTCCCCACTCCTTTCTTTCAAGGATAGTCAGAAGCACCAAGCACATGGCCTAAGCACCATCCACAGATGAATCTCATAAGCAATCAAGTCTTCAGGGCCGAATTCTCTGAGTCCAAGATACGGAAGAGCAGAATATACCAGAGGAAAATCTGTGAGAAGTATTATTGTGAATTATGGTGCATATTATTAAGCAATTCCCTTTATGATTGTAAGAATAAATGTATATTGTCCAGAAAAAAAATATGTTCTAATATAGAAACAACTAGAGAAAACTAGGGTTTTTATTGATATCTCATTTAGAGAAACGTGTATTAAGTATAAATGATTATAGGAAGAAGTCAAAAGACAATAAAACAAAATGAAAAGCAGCTTGAGACTTTTCAACCATGAAGTGTGAGCCTGAATGATCAAGTTTTATTCATTCTTGTGCAGTCCATATTAGCATTTTATTATGCAAAGCTGTAAATTTGATTTTACACTGAAAATAAAATTGGTTTCTTTAAACTTGTTTCCTTTTCAATAAAATAAGGGGTTTGAGCAACACAATCTCTATAGCCCATTTCAGTGCTAATATTCAACAATTAATAGATGATATTTACTATATTGCCACAGAAGTGGGTATAGTTTTGAGAGATCTTGTTCACATTACTCTCAAACCACTTTTAGATACTCATTAGCAAGCAAGAGTTGAAATACAGAAGCTATTTTCCAACTACCATCAGTATGCAAGCCTTAAAGAAAAATGATAGAAGCAAACAGTCTCAATTATTAGAAGCATGGTTTTCATAACAATAAGTTGTGGGTACAGAATAGAATGTTGATGAACCTAGAAAGCTCTCTCATCCGCTAACATCACACAATGGTCCTCATGGAATTCATTTCTTGTAGGAATCAAAAAGGAGCTTTTAAGTCTGATCTGTGTGATTTCCTAGCTGCCTTTCTGGATAACCAGAAGTGTTATCATGGACCTTCATGGCAATTAAGAAGTTGAAGTGATAATTATTCTTGGTAAGTTTCATAGTGCAATATAATATCCTCCTAGAAATACACGATTAAAAAATAAGACAAAATTGGATTCTGGTATTCACAATTATGTCTCCCTTTTGACTATTTCAACATACTTAACGTAAGAAGCATGCCAATTTAGTTACATAAACTTTCCATACTAGCCAAAGAAATATATTATGTTGAAAATCCTAAAGGTCAAATACTTGATTGAACTTTCTGGCTCAAGGCCATGTTTTATTGTTGTGAGCTCACAGAATGAAAGATAAGAACATAGCCTGTGAAAATACAGAAAAATACACCATATTATACAAGATTTTCAAAATAGAAAGTGACACAGTAAAAGATGATGCAAAGATTCTCAATGATCTTCATAACGCCTCTTAATAATAACTCAAACATACCTGAGACAACCTGATCCACAAATGAGCAAAACATCCCCATCACTACATCCACCAGGCGCGAATGATGATGTACTCACATCTATTTTAAGCAATAAGTAAATAGGAGATCAAAGAGGACAACTTTGGATTAAGTAGGACATCGTGATGAAAAGAATCATTGCAGAAACTTGCCTATGGTTTCTGCTATGGCTTGCTTGTCCCAAAATACAACTGTACATTATTACTGAATAAATCCACTTTTGCTAGTTAAAAAAAAAGGCTGTTGCAGAGTCAATGATTGACAAATGTCAGTTTCCCTAAAAGGTACCAACCCTTAGCATTATCCTGGGATATGTATCTAGCGGACAAGTAATATTTGTGAAAACAGTACATTTCTGATGAAGCAAAAATTCAAGCCGAATACTCCTCTGTAGTTTAAGTTCTAAATTTAATCTGGTTCTGCAATATTTGGTGTACCCTGAATTTCTTAATCTCAATCTCAGCTTCCAAAGAACCCTAGAAAGAGACTGAAAATAAAAACTCTCTCACTGTTAAGATGAACAGTGGCAAATATACCATAGAGAATAGAAATTATGTTTGCTTTTAGATAGTCACAAAAGTTGTCCCTCACCAAACAGTATTTCTCAAATTTTAGGAAGTTTAAGAATCGCTCAGAAAGACTGTTTAAAATAGTGATTGCCCACACTAACCCCCACCCCTTGGGCAGGGCCTGGAGATGTGCATTTTAGCCATCATCTCAGTATCTGGAAGCACATTCATTCTCAGGCTAGACAGGTGTCCCTCCTTATCCATGGTTCCACTTTCTGTGGTCTCACTTACCTGGGGTCAACCATGGTCCCAAAGCAGATGATTGTCCTTTCGATGTATGGACAGGAAATCAATAGTGGCCTAATTCTGGGTTACAATGCCTATGTCATTCACTTCAGTTTATCTCATCACTAAACATTTTATCATCTTACATCAACACAAGAAAGATGGGTATAGTACAGTATTTTGAGAAAAGAAAAAGACCACATTCACACAACTCTTACTATATTGCTATAATTGTCCTATTTTATTATTAGCTACCTTATTAATTTCTTATTGTGACTAATTTATAAATTGGACTTTATCATAGGTATACATGTATAGAAAAAAACGTAGGATATATAGGATTCAGTGCTACCTGCGGTTTTAGGCATCCATTGTAGATCTTCGAACATATCCCCACAGATAAGGGGGAGGGGGACTATAAACTTGTAGAAACAATGTCCTAAAAATATGTGGCTGTTTCTCAATGATCTTTATCTATTAAAATGGGAGACATGGTATCTTACTGTCAATGAGCTTGTCTAAGTGGATTTTGAATGCAGTGGCATGCTATTTCTGCATTGGAGAGATTTTCATAATTGAGTGGCTAGGGTGGGGACCTGATAGAACTATTCTGAATGTGATTGATGCCACAGCTGATCAAGCTGAACTGTACTCACTAATGTGCTACGCTCTGGGAGGTTCTTTATGCTGGAGGCCGGGACTGTTGCCCAGACACTGTGATTGTAATGAAGATAGGCATGGATCTTTAATGTTTTCCACCCCCTACCCCAAATGCTGAAAAATGGTTAGTATTGAGTAGTTTTTATACATAGCAAGAAGACAGACTGAGTCAGATATTTCTATTCCCATGGATCCCAGGGACAATATTCTAATATAATTTCTAATGTTCTATGAAAATGATTGATGTCAAATTAAACCTTTGGAATGGTCGCTGATCATGTGAAAGAGTGACAGCTGGCTGGCCCGAATGCCATTATTAACAGTTTGCCTTCTGACTGGCTTAACAACAAGCCCACTCCACTCAGCATTATGTGTGTACATTTACCCCAATCTGCATACCTAAAAAATGCTCTTTAATGAATAAACTGGCCATGACAGCTGTTGCTTGATTACCTTTCTCTAAATCTTATTTGTAAATAAGGCCCAGCTATCCAGTAACCAAAAGATACATGACTTTGTTGAATTTTTACGGAACCAAATTATTTCTTCTTAAAAGAAGAATATTCTTTTGAAAAATCATTCATTGGGCGTACTGGTCAGGCTTTTCAAACCATGTCCCTCAGAATGGAGACAAAAGAAAATCAAAGAGGTAAATTTAATGTGCCAAATTTTGCAGAGCAGAAACATCATTAAATGCAAACCTGATGCATTTTGTAACCTGAGCGGCGTTCTTTAGACCTAACTGTACATTGGCAAGTTCTGGAAACTAACGGATCCAGGCTATTAGAATACCAAAACACCTGAATGCTATGTCTAAAATTAGACTATTGAAATTCTCCCTGGATGTCAGTTTTCTTTATTATAAACACATTTTTCTCATTATCAAAGCTGCATTTAGTGAGTAAAGAGTGCCACCAAGCGGCAGCATATCATATTCCTAAATCAATTGTTTTTCTTAAAAAAATATATATATATACTTTACTTTTGTTAATTGTGCTCACACCCTTAAGAGAGACAGGCTTATCTGTATATTTGAAAACATGCGTTTCAAGTGTCCAAGTAATATTTCAGGAGAAGAGCTATTTTTCTGGGTTGATAGGCAAATCTACCATGGTAAATTTTTTAAACATAAAAATTCTATCTATAGTTATTGTTGTTTGTAAAACAAGTATTGATGAGCATGCAGTTTCCAAAACTTATTGATTATATAATGACTCTTCCCATGGGAATCTGGATAGTTTCCAGAAGAACGTTATCTTGCTATACAAAATATTATCATTTCTGTTCAGAAATTTAGAATATATCAGACCAAGGACAAAAGGGCAAGGTTTTTTCAGTCACACATAATCCCCAAAATGTTGACCTCTAACTCTTGCTCCACATTTCCTATCGAAGGATTAAACAATCTTATGAGAACATAATCTACACATATTCCCCTAAATCTGTTTTAGTCATTCATTCTGCCTCTATGTTCATCTAGCCCCTCATAAAACAAATATGACCTGAACATCTACCGTACCAAGAACAGTGCCAACTAAAAATGAGTAAGATAGTCTCTGTCTTCGTGATGCCCATAGAAAGCTGGGACTTCTGGTTCTGATTGGCTCTGTTGGAAACTTCAAGCTTCCTGAACTGAGACAATTTTTTTACAATTATGCGTTTATATTTGTGAGAATTTCCTAAAGCTTTTAGAATGATTTTGCATTCATACAGTCACAATGACTTTGACCACGTACAACAGCTGTGGGAACTGTTAATTACTATTCTTATATATGACTCAGGACATGGTTAAGTGATTTACCTAAGATGTCATAGGAAGGTTGTGGCAGGGTTAAAATTAAAATCTCCTGACTTCTAAACTGCGCCCTTTCTAGGAGGCCACCACTCTTTATGATGAATACATTAAAATTAGCATGATATTTCAAGGAGGTCATCATCATAGCAGGTTCTACAATAATTACAGTGATGCTGACACTGCTTAAAGTATTTCTGGAACTCTTGTTTCAAATTTCCCTTATGGGGAAAACAAGAAAATCAGTCTCATTACACATCCAATTCAACATAGATTTATTCAGTATCTATCACTTGCATGACACTATACCAGATGATACAGATGTAGAAAGACAGTACGACTGGCAAGAAATTTACAATTCAGCAGGCACAATGAAAAATGCAGTACTGGTGCTATTTTTTCTGTACTAATAGGTTGGGCGGACATTACGCAGACATAACACCTACTGTAGTTCATTGAATCCAAGATGCTGTTAAACACTATTTTATGTCATAGTAAGAAAGAAAAACACTGACAATCAAAGTCTGACAAGTTGCTTTCCCATTGTTACTTTTTTATTTTTTTGAATTTAGACAAAGAGTTCTTTTAGTCTTATTTTGACATTGATTTCCCTTACTGTATCATTCTACTGCATACATAAAAAGGAAAATATAAGCATAATAAATTGGTTAAGGCAATGACAACTGTGTCACAACTACTACCAGGTAGTCAGTAATTGTAAAAGCTCAGCAATTATCATCTGCACCCCAATTTAAGAGATGTTAAAATGTGTCATTTTAGAATCACTGAAATTACTCAAGTGCTTACTTTTGCTCAGTCTCTGATGGAGCTAGAACAAATCATATGGGAAAAGTGGTAACAGTGGTTTGACTCACTACCTTTGGTCTTTGGGTGCTACCAGTAATCACCACAGTGATTGAGAGAATGTGCTGCCCAGTCACAAGACCAAGATCAAGCATTGGCTCTACTTCCTACAAGCTATGTGACTTTTGGCGAGGTTAGTAAGCCCTTCTTGTGTTTCCAAATCCCCATTCAAAAAAAAAAATGGTAGCAATAATAATTAATGCATCGGTATTAAATGAAATAACTTATTTAACACACTTAGCACACAGCCAAAGGTACTAATGTATTTAATTGTGGCTAAGCTCTGGAAATTCTTCTAAATAAAATAATGATACTATACTACAAAGCCCAGAAATAGCTAAAAACCTTGTTTTCTCCCCTCTCCATTGATGGTACAGGCAGCATTATCTTTTTAGCTGACCCTTTTGAAGACCCCAGATCCCACCTTGACCAAGGAAACAGAATTCAGTGCTCTGTCTTAAAGCCATTCTAGAGTTGCTAAATTGGTCACGCAGAAAAAAAAAAAAAAAAAAAAAAAACACCTGAAAGAAAAATTTAATTTCTAAACTCAATTCTTATCTTCAAATATTCAAATGTAAAGAAAACTACCCAAACTACTTTATTCATAAAGTATTCACACAGTCATAATCACAGTATTTCAAAATAACCAGAGTTTAAATACTATCACATTAACTATTCATTCAGGAGAGGTACAAACTTAAAAAAAAAAAAAAGACCTGAAAATCTGCCTTTTTGAACAACATGGCCACCAGAATCATGACTTTTTGTAATAATGAGCATATCTTGGGAAATACAACTAAGGGATTCCAGACCAGGGAGGCTTTGGATGACTGATGGATTAGCTGCCGCCCTGGCTTTCCCAGGATTCCTCTGTGACAGGTGGAATAAAGTCAAGCCCATAAATCAGACATAGCCTCCAGGCTGGGACTTGTTCATAGAACATAAAGACAAACTTCAGAGACAACCTGTATCTCTTGACCCTCCCTGAGGCTGATAAGTCCAAATATCCTAGTTTCTAGGTCACTTTCTAAGAGGAAAGGAAGCCTAATTTGAGAATATTCCTCCACTTCAGATGCCTGGCCACCATCACTAGTCCTTACTATGCATTATTCATTTATTGCTGAACAAATATATAATTGTAAACAGCCAATAATGTTTACTAATGGAATAAAAAGCTTCGTATTTCTCAAAATTTATTTCTCAACCGGAACCACTTTGTAGTCATTTCCATTTAAAAGGAGAAGAAGGAAGAAAACTGAATCCTATGGGCAAAAGGGAGTAAAATGGACAAATAAACAAATATTTGGGAAGGTGTGCAGTATTTATTTCCATTTCACCAGAGGGTGTAGATTTGTCTGTTTCATTATTTATAAGTCAAGATTTTAGTTTAGTTTTTCTGCTTGCTGAATATTAAGAATGTTCTAAGCCCCTGGGCAATAGGATTCAGCAAACTGTAACTGAATTTTATTCACTGCATTAGGAAAAAACAAAAATTTTAAATCATAAACATGTGCATAACACTGTCCAGTTTCCTCTTCGTGTATATGGGAAGCATTGTAACTACAATTCCTTTGATGTCAAGAACTAGTCAGCTTTTGTGTATTATGAATGCTTATGTGGCAAATTAATACAGTATGAATTTTATGTTAATAAAAACTGTGTTCACAAAGGTGAAACTCACTTAATCGTTACTCTAATTTGAACTTAGATTTGGTAATAAGGTCAAAAATGATAATAAAACAATTTTCAAGTTTCTAGTGCTAGCAATACTTAAATCATAGTCCTTTAAACTATAGAATACAAAATCAAGTACAGAAATAATTGAATCTTAGTCTCTTCCTCAAGTAGTGTGTTTTAAATGGCCTCTTATACTTAGCCATAATGAGGAACACTATATGGAAAAGTTGAGCAGATTAAGTTCTTGACCTATTCATAGTCTTAAGTAGATCACCTCCATCTAAAATTATAAGTGAAGAACTGAAACTCTTTTATTAAAACTACCCATTTATCTATGTCATACTGGTCTGGTCAAATTACAAAAGAAAATCCTGTACATGAAAAACTACATTCTAGCCCTGAAGAGGATTTGGCCATTGTGGTTGACGTATCATAAAGACATTCAAAACAGAAGAGAAATAATGCTCCCCACGGAATGTCACACATAACGTCTTCATCTTGGAGCCTTCAAAGTCTGCATTTGATAACAGGGAAAAGCAGTGATGAGAGAGGGTGTTACCTGTGACATCCGTGGAGGTCAAAAAATGTATATAGTCCTTCAGGTACTATTTGGACGGTTCTCAGGGCAGTTTTTCCCCTCTCTAAGGATGGATATAATCTAATTAGCTCCAACAGGAAAAATCTTACACAAAAAGTCTTTCTCACAGGCACTGACAGAGTTCTGAAATTCACAAAATATAACTCCTTTACATATAATTATAAATATAAACTATTTGATTATATCGGTCTTTACCATTTACTTTAAATTTGTTAACAGATAAGGCAGTAACTTGTAGGACCAGAAGATATCATGAAAGAGGTAAAAAAAAAAAAGCCTTTGATGACAAAAGGAAAAGAAAGTCTAGAAAGATATGAAGAACTCTCAGAAATACTGTTGAAGAAAAATGCCAGTGTCTGTGGAAGGGTAGGAGCTGGGCCAGGATGTAGGTATACTAAGAAGAAAAAGGGCCAGTCAAAATCAGACTGGACGCAGAGGCACAGAAGATCAATTATACCTATCAGATTGTCCTTAACCATTCACAAAATGCATGCCGATCAATTGCGATGACTCGAACTCTTGAAAACGAAAATCACTGCATATTAGGGGTGTAGATAGTGTGCATTAGAATATTAGTCAAGAGAATATAATTAGGGCACCTGGATGCCTCAGCTGGTTGAACAACTGCCTTCGGCTCCAGTCATGATCTCAGGGTCCTCAGAGAGAGTCCCACATTGTGCTCTCTGCAGACCAGGGAGCCTGCTTCCCCCCTCCCTCTGCCTGCCACCCCCCCCCCCCCCCCCCGCTGCTAGTGCTCTTGCTCTCTCCCTCTCTGTCAAATAAATAAACAAAATCTTTAAAAGAAAAAAAAAAGAGAGAGAGAGAATACAATTAAATCTAAATGTTTACCCTAAAATTTGTTTGTTTAGTATTAAAAGCTGGCGAACGTTCAGAAGGCATGGAAAGATAAGACTCCAAGTCAGAAATTCAGAAATTACCACCAGTGGAACTCTGACTGGTTCAAGGAGAAAAGTAACCACACAATCACTGATGACTGTCAGTCATCTACTGACTCCCAAAAAATGAGTTGTCCATGATCATTTCCTCAGTTCCTCTTCTCAAGCCTCCCTCAGGAGGCAGCAGAAGTGTCCACCAAAAAGGGCTTCCAGACCAGTATGGAGGACTACACAGAAAACTCTTTACACTTAGCATTTGGGAATAGGTGAAGTTAAGACGGGGACAAGACAGGGAAAAAAAAAAAAAAAAGGAAAGAAAGAAAGAAAGAGAGAGAGAGAGAAAGAAAGAAAGAGTGAGTTCTAAATAATGTACATGAAGACACAAGGGCAGAAATTCCTGTGTGGGACAAGGGTTTCTAATTGTTTGCTAATGGATGGGCCTTCATCTTCTTTAATCTCTGCTAAAGCCAGGTAGAGAATAAAACCTGCCTATATTAATTCAATCACCTTCTTTAATCCCTAATTGTCTTTTAACCATCGGAAGGCATAACTACCAAGAAAGCAGAAAAAGCAGAAGATATATGGTTTTGTTTTGTGTTTTATGTTGTATGTGCTAAACCACACATTACATCGGAAATGAAAAAAAAAAAAAAAAACCTGAAGCTATCATGTGTTATGCTAGACTATGAAATGATTGATCATAAGTAATTTTAATTTTAATTTGCTTACTGAAATTCAAGTTCTTAAGACCAAAACCGAACTTCCTTCTAGCATGAAGCACCGTCCTCAGTTTCAGAGAAGTGCTGGGTTCAGTGACAAGGCGGGGCTTAAGTTCCACACAGCTAGGTAGTCTTTTAGCAAGAGTCTGGTTTTCAGAAGAGATTACTGTGGTAAAATAGATTTACTAGGACTTTCAAGTTCTACCCATACTGAATAGTGTTTTAGTATAAAGCTGCAAGACTTCATTTGAGTTGTATTAATAATTTATCAACTCCAACTTACTCCTTGGTGAATTTAAAAAAACTTCACCACTCTTCACCCACATTCTGAAATTTTAGGGAACGAAATAAAAATAACTCAACTGACAGCACAAGATGGGGCTCATAAACCGACCTTCCACACAATTCTCACTCCCTCATGAAGTCCACAAGATAAATTTAAGGGTTGAAGAAAGGCGGTGTAATTGTGTTAGATACTGGGATCATCCTATGAGGAAGGGTATCCTTACGATACGTGGGTAACATAGTAAGATACAACCTTCTCTTGAAAAACATCATCTGAATTCTTCATTAGAGATTTTTTAAAACATTTTCTCTTTCTGTGAATAAATAACTTCAAAATGAAAAAATGGCAGTCTATTTTTATGTTGATCCTTTTTATCTTCTTTGAATCCCAGAAATAAAATGAGAGATCTAGGGACGCGAGTCAGTTAAGTATCCGCCTCCTGCTCCGGTCATGAGGCCAGGGTCCTGGGATGGAACTCCGCCTGGGGGCCCCTACTCAGAGGGGAGCCGGCTTCTCCTTCTCCCCCACGCTTGTGCTCTCTCTCGTGCTCTCTCTCTCAAATAAATAGAACCCTTTACAAAAGTGAGAGATCTATGAAGTTAAGAAACATGTAAAGTTATGAAAAGTTGTAACATTCTCATACCTTTTTATTTTAAAAAAAACGCTATATCAAAACTCCCGATCTGCTTTCTACTTTTTTCTAAGAGAGGCAAAGGCAGATTATGAAAGAATGTTCACTGGTCCTTCATGTACTAATCCACCCAAAGGAAACCTCATAAAAATTAAGTCACTGTAGTTACCTAAACCTTGGGTGCACAGGGCAGTTGGGCCCATTTTTCCTCCCCTCTCCATCCCAAGTAATCTCACCCCTGTCCCTCATCCTCTTCAGCCTGAAAAAAGTTATGGCCTCTTCAGAGTTTGTCAGATCTTTCCTGAGAAAACCCTTCCAGAAAAAAAAAAGCTGAACATTTCACCTTATTCCTAATGAGTGCTTACGACTTCGTTTTCTTCCATTTGCTCAATAATAACCCCATCCTCTCCCTGCTTGGACAGCTCAAGGTTAACAGCTCTATTCGATTAATCTCTAGAAGACTGACTCACTACTGTGCAGTTTTCATGTGGGGTAAAAAGAGAAGTTTGTACAGCATCCCCAGCTTTCATTTTAGGGTTCACTTCTGGGTTATCTGCCACACTCTTGTAAGCTCTACAGCTTGTCCTCAACAAATGTGCTGTAAATACGCCACAAATGTGACCATATTTCACTTAGCTGAAACATTAAGCCACCTCACTTATTTCAAACTGCAGAAAAGCTTTTAATACTGCTTTTTAGACACTTCAAGTAGAAAATACAATTTTATGATAATTTACCTTTTGTATCTACTTTGAAATGACTAGGATGGTCAAAATTCCTAAACCCATTCTTAAGAATGTTAAACCATCAACATTTTTGTGATGACGGATACCAACAACAAAAATTACTGATATTTGAAAACTCCCCAAAGAGAAAAATAGAAAAAAAAAAAAAAAAAGTTTGTTGTTGGAAAACAGCTCTTCCCTTAAGTGAAGAGCAGAATCTGCAGCTACTTATTTCTGGGATTCCTTGCATATTAGAAAATGGGGGAAAACTAATGGGACATTTTTTTAAGGAAACAATTAACCAACTCTCTTAATTGCCTCATTTCACAGAATTCAACACTGGGGGAAAAGATAGCCCTTAAAAATTCCAGCTGTTTCCTTCTTCAGTAGTTATTATAGAGGAGGAGAACTCGGAAGCTTTGGGACTATAACTTGCTCCACTCTCTCCTTACCTTAAGCATATGAAAGTGGAACTACTTTCAGTATTTTCTTGGAAGAGATGAAAGAGAACAATTTTTAACACCCTTCAGAGTTAGGCTGCTCCAGTTAAAAAACTTTCAAGTCTGGATACACTGTATCTTGCTGTTACTGCGGCATCATTCTCTGTTAAGCAGAATTTGGTGAAAGGGTCAGCTTATATTCTTTCCATTGTCAAATCATAAAGGAATTGAGAAGGCAAATTTTCCACAAGGCCATTCTACATGACTGTTCTCAGGAGTCGATTTCTAGAAAGCCTCTAATACAATAGCCATTTTTTAAAATCTTTTATCCAATGGAAACCTTTATCCATTTTCAACTTCAAATTTTGGAAAGGGTAAGGGCTCAAGGCAGTGGAGAAGGAAGAAAACCTGCCTGAACAGTATCATAGAGACTTTTGTTGACTTTGTGGCCCGTCAATCATCTGCCCTTCCATAGAACAGTAACTTCTTTTTGCTTTGAGGGAACCCTCCCTATACCCACTATTTTTTTTTTTAAGAGTTTATTTATTTAACAGAGAGAGACACAACGAGAGAGGGAGCACAAGCTGGGAAATAAGGAGAGGGAGAAGCAGGCTTCCTGCTCCACAGGAAGCCTGAGGCAGGGCTCGATCCTAGGACCCTGGGATCATAACCTGAGCCGAAGGCAAACGCTGAACGACTGAGCCACCCAGGGTCTCCCCTCATACCCACTATTAATCCATGCAATATGTCAGTATGTGTGTACCTTGTGATTATAATTTTGCTTTAGTAAGTTTGAGATGATGTTCCTGGTAGCTTCGTGGCTGGGGAAAAGAGGGAAAGTCCTTAGAAGCTGGGACTTTTCAATAATTCTATACTCTTACAGTTGTTTGGAGAATAACAAAAATGCATTAGAAAGAGAAGTCCAGAGTGAAGCCTATGAAACTATCTTGGAAAGTTACCTAATTGAAAATATTTTTATAAGCTCTCAAACCAACCAATCAATGGCACATGCCTCCTTCTCAATCTCAATCTGTAGATGATAAATCAAACTATAACCTCGCATCCACGAGGATGGCTAGTCTCAAAAGACAGAAAATAATAAATATTGGCAAGGATGTTAAGAATTTGGAACTTTTGTGCATTGTCAGTGAGAATATAAAATGTTTCAAACACGAAAACAGTACAGCAGTTCCTCAAAAACTTAAAACTAGAATTATGATATGATCCAGCAATCACAGTTCTAGATTCTAGGAGAAGCAAATGCCCTTTGGGCAAAACCAGTTTCAAGTGCTACTCTTACTTCTCTGAATCCTCACCTTTTCTGGGATTTTGTTTCATAAATCTTTCCCTAACTTATTAGTTATGTGATGCTTTAGTGGGTAATTTTAAATATTTTATTTCATATTTTCATTTTCTTGAGAGATATAATTGGTTGAAATTACCAAGTCTGCCATTACAGGAAGTAGGTATACAAAACATTAACTTCCCTTCCAAATGTGAAATTCAATCTCATTTCTGGACAAACTGTTTTTTGTTTGTTTTTTAACAGTTGACATTACGATGTTGATTCTTCCTCAATTTCATAATTCTAGAGGGCATCCATAATGGCACATGATCTTTCTTGGCCACAGGACTGGCAACTTGAAATAGACCAGCCCCATGGCCAACCACGTTAGTCGTTCAAACTATGACATCCCCCATAAACAACAGTTGAGAATGGAGAACTTGAGCCAGGTGGAACCAATCACAGTGCCCATAAGATCTGAAACCTCAACTCTGAAAGGGAAGGAGTTCTAATACCATGGGATCACAGGATATAAATATGTATATTTTGTTAAGACTATCAGCAGCCACATACAGAAAAAGTCTGCCTCTGAATGAGGTCAATATACAGAACAAACTAAGAAAAGAAATCAGAAAGAAGCAATGCCTTGACATTGGTCCTTAGACTGCCCATTTGCATAAGCAAAGAAATTACCTTTCATCAAACCTAGTTAGCAAGCTAACTGTCTAACTGGGTTTCTCTCATTTCAGAATGAAAGCATTTCGACGAATCCAGTGTTATTGGCTGTTAAAATCCACTGCACAACTGTTTTTTGTTCCACAGCATTTGAGGACCGTGGTATACCACCATTTTCCTGAGGATATTATCTCTACCGCCAGCTTCCATGAGCCATTAAGGGACATGAGCTATCACTTCCTAGAATAGACTCATTTCAATGCTACTCTCTAGTAGTCTTTGTTTTTGTTTGGTTGCTTTCTCACAACTAATCTGTAATTTCAGTAAACTTGTGGAAATAAGAAAACAAGACCTTAAGTCACCTTTTCACTATAAAACAATTGTGGTTATACAGGTTTAGCTACCAAGAACATAAATTGCATGCTTTCCATCCAATTTCTATTTAATTATGATAATGTCTTCATGACAATAAAGCAATTTCAAGCTGATCATAGAATAGTTTCCTAACATTCAGATAACATTATACTTAAAAGAATGACACCAAATAGTGTTTTAGTTAGGTTCCCAACAGGAAACAGATGGAACACTCAAGATAATTCACAGAGAATTTAATTACAAAGTGACTATTCATAAAGGTGTTGAAAGGGTGAGGAGAACCACAAAGGATGGTTCTGTAACCCAGGTTCATTAACTTCAAAGGGACAAGAGCAGAAATAGTTACAGAAAAAAGGGGAGAGACTCCTGGAGGGGAGGATGCCTTGAAAGAAGAGATACCTTCAGCTAGAGTAATGAAAACAGCCCAAAGCACCCTTCCTTGCATGAAGAAACCAGAGAAGGAAATACCTCATTCACCTACCTCTCTCTGGTCATTAGCCAAAACTCTCTATTGGTCAAATCCTCCCAGAAACCAGAGGGCAAAAAAGTTTCTTTATTTTTTTTAATTTTTTATTTTTTATAAACATATATTTTTATCCCCAGGGGTACAGGTCTGTGAATCGCCAGGTTTACACACTTCACAGCACTCACCAAAGCACATACCCTCCCCAATGTCCATAACCCTACCCCCCTTCTCGCAACCCCCCTCCCCCCAGCAACCCTCAGTTTGTTTTGTGAGATTAAGAGTCACTTATGATTTGTCTCTCTCCCAATCCCATCTTGTTTCATTGATTCTTCTCCTACCCACTTAAGCCCCCATGAGGGGCCGGCTCCCGGCAAGTGGCGGAGCAATGGATCTGAAAAAGTTTGTTTCTATAACCTATACAGGCCAGTCTGCTGGGAGCAGTCAATAAGAAGGAACGTGGTAAAGTGATAAAAACATAAACATAAGTATAATTTAAAACATTTCTTATTAATTCTCATCATCGAAACAATTTAAAATCTCACCATAGTGATTTTTCTTGGTTTGAAATATTTATCTATAAGGTATTATAAGTTAGATAATAAATAAGCTCTGTACTAAAAAAAACAGATTAAAAAAACTGAGCCTTGGAACTTCCAAAGCCTTGGAAGACAGGAGAATAGGAAAATCCAAAGCTCACCTTGTCCCATAAGTACATGTAGATGATACTCACATTGGTGTAAATAACCCAGAAAATGACCCAAAGAGTGGCAGAACAGACTTTCCACAGCTAAATGTAAGAAGAGGCCACATCAAAGCTGAATCTATATCAATAAAAAGAAAAAATTGTAAAGCCAATTCCCCCTTAAAAATAAACTAAAACAATTTTTTAAATTTTTAAATTAAAAATTAAAAAGTAAGCTTTAGGGGCTCCTAGGTGGCTCAGCTATTAAGCATCTGCCTTGGGCTCAGGTCATGATCCCAGCGTTCTGGGATCAAGCCCCACATTGGGCTTCCCACTCAGCAGGAAGCCTGCTTTTCCCTCTTCCACTACCCCTACTTGTGTTCCCTCACTCTATCTCTCTCTGTCAAATAAATAAATAAAAATATTTTTTAAAAAAATTAAGCCTTATTTCTGTCTTCCACACCTTCCAAAGTTAGTGGCCATCTTGGTAGCAGGATTCCATTCCACTCACTTATCAAGCAATTATGTTCCTCTTACCTTTGCTCTATCATACCCTAAGGCATAGTCCTCATCCTGTGGTCAAGCTGGGTCTTCAGTCTGTCTGTGTTCATCTCACAGGACATTACAAGGGGGTAAGCCCGGAGCAAGTAAATGAGAGCAAAGGTGGACACATCAGTACATCAGTTCCCCTCATATTACCTGTCAGGGAACTTTGTCATGTGGCACTTGTTGCAAAGGAAGGCTGGATAATGTGGCTTCTAGTTGTGTAACCCATGTGCCCAGGAAAAAGAGAAAAATAAATGTTTATAAGATGAACAACTAATAGTATACTGAAAGGTATTAAAATCTTCATAGCTTTTCCTAGTTTTGAGTTTATGTAATAATGAACCTTGTAACTAATAGATTCAGTCTCAAAAGTCTTTCTTATCTCCTCTTTTTTTTTTAATATTTTATTTATTTATTTGACAGAGAGATCACAAGCAGGCAGAGAGGCAGGAAGAGAGAGAGGAGGAAGCAGGCTCCCTGCTGAGCAGAGAGCCCGATGCAGGACTTGATCCCAGGACCCTGAGATCAGGACCTGAGCCGAAGGCAGCGGCTCAACACACTGAGCCACCCAGGCGCCCCTTATCTCATCTTTTTAAAGCTAAAATCTACTTTGTCAACATATTTAAATATGACCTAACTTTTCAATGATACAGGATGACTTCTCGTCTACGGCCATACCACCCTGAACGCGCCTGATCTCATCTGATCTCAGAAGCTAAGCAGGGTCGGGCCTGGTTAGTACTTGGATGGGAGACAGGATGACTTCTCAGTGTGAGCCCCTCAACCAAATCACTCATTTTTCCAAAGCATGAAGCAAGACCCCCTGCAACATTACCTCTAAAATTTTCTAATCTCACATAAATCCAAAGCACCTGCAACATCCTCTCAATGTGCTACTTGTATTGGGAAAAAAAAAAAAAATAGACAACAGTTATGGTGGAAAATACATAGATCTACCCAAGATACTGAATAAAATCCTATTCATATTAAGAAAAGTAAAACATAGGCTACATATAATCGTATTGGGACCTGGGAAACGACAAAAAGAAGATTCAGTAAATAGGAAGAAGCCTGTCAGAAAAGGAAGACAAAAGTAATATAATTCCCACAGTGACAAGAGCTTCCGTCACTTAGGAGTTATGACTTCTATATGCTACTCACCAGTGCTGCCTGAAATTGTGAAACTCTTGGAGCTCTTTTTCACATTTATATAGCACCTAAGACATTTCTCAAACTTTAATTTCTATTCTTTAGGAAGGTATTGGTTTGTTCTATGGCCTGACTGACAGATTTCTGACTCATTTCCTTTTTAAAACAAAGCTAGGAAGAAGGGAAAACATCACCCCAGTGAAATCCCTAACTATGTGACTAGATATATCTAAAGAGTGTTTTGCATTCTTTTGCATATTTAAGAAAGAAAAACCCAACCTAAAGATTAATTCGTATTATCTAATTATAAAAATACCCACATTTGACATAGTCTCTTTAGCATAATTTTGGTGTTCTTCCAAAATTTGTTATTAAAATTTGTTAATGAAAGCATTAAAATGTTGCTGGATTAAATTATTCTTTTTCTATTTATACAAGTTGATTTTCAAATAGAATCAAGAAAATAAATACAGAAGTCACTTTCTAACTTGAAAGGCACAGATTTCTTGATGTAGTAAAAGCGGTTATCAATCCACCAACAGACACATAAAAAGATGCTCAACATGACTCATCATCAGGGAAATGCAAATCAGAACCACGAGATGTCACACCTGTGAGAATGGCTAAAGTCAAAAGCACAAGAAAACAGTAAGTGTTGGTGAGGATGTGGAGAAAAGGAAATCCATGTGCACTGTTCGTGGGAATGCAAACTGGTGCAGCCACTGTGGAAAACAGTACGGAGGTTCCTCAAAAATTTAGAAACACAACTACCCTACAATCCAGGAATTGCACTACTGGGTATTTACTCAAAGAATATGAAAACACTAATTCAAAAGGATATATGCAACCTTTTGTTTACTGTAGCATTATTTACAATAGCCAAATTATGGAGACAGCCAAGTATCCATCAACAGAGGAATGGCTAAAGAAGATGCGCTGTAAACACAGAAACACACACACACACACACACACAAAATGAAATACTCTTCAGCCATTAAAAAAAAAAAAGAATGAAATCTTGCCACTTGCAACAACATGGCTAAATCTAGAGCATAATGCTAAGCAGATAAATCAGTCTAAGGAAGATAAATACTCTATGATTTCACTCATGTATGTAAATATAAGAAGCAAAACAATGAAAAGAAAAAAAGACAAACAAACAAACAAATAACAACAACAAAAAAACCACCAGACTCTTAACTATGGAGAACAAATAACATGATTAGCAGAGGTGAGGTGGGTGCGGGGGTGGGTGAAACGAGTGAGGAGGGCTGAGAGTGCATCTGTGTCACTGAGCACTGAGAAATATACCGACTTACTGAATCCCTACATTGCATACCTGAAACTAATATAATACTGTATGTTAACCATACTGGAATGAATTTTTTTAAGTGATTATCAGTATTTCCCCTATGATAAAGTTTCTACTTTAGTTATCAGTTTTTAATATTTTACATTTTCTACTGAGATTCTTTCTTCCTTATCTGTTATCATTTATTTCTACTTCTGTTATTATCTAGCTAAATTATGTGTTTCAGAAAACCGCAATGCATAATTCAGTCAGTTGTTTTATTTCTATGACATTATCTATCATTGGACTAGTTGAGTAACTATGATTCATTATAAGGTCTATAAAGCTTTTTTTATACATATGGGCAAATATGATGGGCATTAGCTTGCTTACTTGATTATCTAACTCAAATACTTTCACAGGAAAAAAAATCCATTCCAAATTCAAACTCAATTATAGAACTATAAAACATAATTGAATAAATAACTATTTCATTTAGGGCAAGTCCAGAAATACATTTTAGTAAACCATGTTCAATCTTTTCATAATTCAAAGATCTGCCCTCCTACACTCTAGAAGTGGCTGAACACTTATGTTTGAAGTTATTTTTAAAAGCACTCCCCCAACAAATTAAAAATTCATATTATCTAAGCTGAAAATATTAGGAAAGCATGAAGCTATTTAAGTTTTTTAAAAGTAATCACAAATTCTTTGTAATAAAGAATCTTTGAGAGGTCATTTAACCTACATATACACCCACTTCTGCCACTTTCAGAGACAACTGCATCAAACATACCCCAACCAGATGGAAATCTAAATCTCGTAAGAAACAAATTCCATAATCCACTACTCACTGTCAGGAAATTCTCCTTTATGTTTAAACTACAAGGCTCAGGCTACAGATTAAGCCTGTTTCCTCTAGTTCTATTCCTGGTGGAGGAGAAAAACAGATGGACACAATCCGTCAAGTAGTTAAAAACAATAATTAGGTCACTTCTCTCTTCAGCCTCAAAAAAAGAGAAAAAAAGAAATTGTGTGTGTGTCTGTGTGTTGCATGTATTTTCTTTCCTTATCATATCTGAAGGGGTACATATACAAACTATTTCAGTAATACTGTAAGTGGGGGCCTTCTGTGCAAAACCAAGTGGTAGGCACAGCTGGCTTTTAAGTGTCTTATTGTCTGGCTATCACTGACCTCACGTTTCCTGCCTCTGTGTCCCTGTCTACAACACCTTGGGATCACTGCATAAAAATTCAAGACAGGGCAGATTCTGAGAGGGACAGGGGCTTGGTCAGACCTAACAGAGCCCAGACCTTAAGGCATCTTCATTTTGGCCTGGGAGTTTATGGCCTCCGCAGTGAAGCTGCAGGCAAGCAATGCATTGAGATACCAAGTAAATAAGATGTGTGCCCCTGCTAAGGAATCTAATCTACAAAGAATCCACATAAGCAATAATGAGATCTGAAGACAGGCTTTCAGTATCTGGGACTTCTGCCTCAGGGAGGTATTTATCATTTCACAAAATCTAGAAGACTAGACTGATCACTTGAAGAAAAGCATGAACTGGGACTCTGGTGCAGAGCCAGAATTAGACCTGGGCCACGTGAAGAATGTGCCAGGAAATTTGGAGAACACGGGGGAAGCACCTGCTCCAACATCTTGAGTCAGAACAGCAGGTAGGGTGATGAGGACCAGAGCTCAGTAGCAGAGAGCTCACATTTGTCGGGCCTATAGACATTCACTGACCTGATGGGGCTGAACTTATTGAAACTTGTGGTGCAGGACCTAAAACAGAATTATGAAAACTTGACAGACTTATAAGCCTTAAAGATTTCTCATTCATTTATTTATAAGGTTTTGAGACTCTAATATAAGCATGTGCTATGTGTTCTGGGTGCTAGGAAACAGTGGTGAACAAAACAGACCCCCTCCCCCCCCAAAAAATAAAATCTGTCCTATGCAGCCTACTTTTTAGTAGCATAGAAAATAAAGAGTAATTAAAATATATAGTAAGGTGAGAAGTGCTATGGAAAAAAAAAAAAAAGATTGACTTTTTAAGAGCTGACAAACTCTTATTATACTTAAGTTACAAGAATAAAATTCCCTTTGAATTTATCATGGCAATGAATCAAACGAGGAGGAACTCAGGGAGAAGAAACTGTCTTTCCAAAGCCCCTAAAACCCCAGCACACAGCAGGCACTTACGGCTCCCACTTCACTTGAATTTCTCTGGCTACCCGGCTAGGTGGTTATGACTGGAGTAGATCATGATAATGCATTATAGGATACACACAGGGTTTGGAAACTATTAAATACTGTACAAACAAAGCGGTATTACTGTCTATTGCTTGACCACTATCCATTTAAATGGACCATCATTAATTAAAATGTCTCTGGAAAAAAAAATAGTAAAACGTCTCTGGTACCATTTTACAGAACTATACCTTTGCCACTTTCCTATTCAATGTTTTTATCAACCACCTGGCCGGAGGCATGGAAAGGGTGGTTATCAAATTTGCAAATAACACCAAGTTGATAGGCAGCGCTAATGTGCTGGATGACAGAATTGAGATTCAAAATGGTCTTGACAAGGCAGAACCCTGAGATGGAACCCATAAAACAAAATTAACAGACGTGCTATGAATTTAGAAAAAAAAAACCAACTAATGAACAAACACTCTGCACGCACACAAGATGGGCGAGATCAAGCTTGGTAGCATTTTTATTAAGACGGAAAGAAACAGCTGGAAGCCTTAGTTGATCTCTAGTTGACTGTTACTCAACATTTTGATACAGCAGCAAAAAAAAAGAAAAGAAGTCTTAGGCTATGTAATAGAGTAATAACTAAATCGGGATAAGCAGTATCTATCTAGAGAACTATCTATACCTGTATGTCACACTTCATAGCAATATTAAAAATTTTCTAGACATTCATGGAAGGGCAGCAGGAAATGCACTCAGAACATAATGAGGAGCTGAGGAATTGTTTGCTGTGGGAGAGCATTTACAGAAGCTACTTGTGTATTTTTAAGTATCTTAAAGGGCTATTACTGATAAGAATATGTCACCATTTTAAAACATATTCATTGTATGACCTCAGAAAAGGTCTTTGGCCTTCTATGACTTAATTGTTTTTAATCACTAAAAGAGTGAAAAGTATCTCTTCCGTGGGCTCTAAGGGTTACCAATGATACATGCAAGGTGTGCTGTGAATTACCCGGAACACTGTCTGTATGCCCTAGGGGGTGCAGATTTTTGTCTCTGCTGCTCTAAAAAGTATTCTAAGGTGAATGGATGAAGTCAGCAGAGCCACGCTGCAAAAGAAAAACTCTTAACTAAAAGAAGTGGTTCCTGTCCATGAATTTTCGATACTGTCGTTGAAGGAGTATCAGAGAATTGCGAAGATTCCTGCATTGGGTAACAGCTGGATTAGACAGCTTCTGAAGCAGAGTGGTTACACACTTTGACAAAGTTCACACAGCTCGTCTGTGGCAATGATATGAGCCTAAATGATCTGAATTCAGTCAATTAAGCTAATTTGACTCATTAGCCAGACTTACTTTCTATAGCCTTTTACATCATGTGGACCTCAGTATGTTTTGTGATGCCCTAGGATTTCCTCAGCTATCTTCAAACTGTTGTATAAACACATTCAATTATAAAAGTAAAGTGAATTAGAAACCACCAGGTACTGCTGGTGGATCCACTGAAATTTTGTTGTGTATCATTTGGAACAACATACTTCACAAAAATGTATTTTGGAAGCTGAGGAAGGCAATTTCTTAAGGGCTCAAACTTCTATTCCATCTATTTTGGAATGAACTGCCCACTTGCTGTTCTGATTTATTCTAATTTGCAAAACACAAGTTAGCTTGCACTTAGGACTCAAGACCATCGCATCATGAATATTAGCTATTGTCTTATGGCATTATTAATGTTCCAGGATATATTAATAAATAGATAGGTCCAAGTAAGCAGACTTTGGTGAGGGCCTAAGGCCCCCTCCAAAGAGTCATCTCTAGGAATGGATTGTGAGTCTGGTCTTTGTGACAGTATTCCTGGCGGTTCAGAAACACCACTTGTTTTCTTCCTTGTTCTAGGTTGTTTCAAATGGGCGTAGCTGCAAGATGAAAGACTTCTAATTATGTAAAATGAAGCTGCTTTCTCAAAGCAAATTTCAGTGCCTATCAGATAATAAAAAGACAAAGTGTGGGAATTGGTGCATGGTGAGTGAGCAGGAAAAATTACCTGAACAATGTGGTTTCTGAAGCCACAGGATATTTTGTCTACTGAAGGGGTGGATTGCTGAGAGGAAGTATAGAGAATTTATAGAAATAAGTGAAAAAGTTTACAAGTAAATTAAGTTCAAGGAAGTAAAATTCTATAACACCTTTAAACTTAAATCATGCTTTCTGTTTATTTGGGTAAATTTTGTTTCCTGATTATTGTAATTGGTTGAAGTTTCTAGTTCCTATGGCTGTGTGTGTTTAAGTTTTCGATGCAGGTGTGCTGAAGCTTTCAAATGTTTATAGCATTTCCTCGCACTTTCTTTCCTGAAATTTAAATAGCTTCATATTCAGTTTTGTAAATATGCATTTTTTTTATTGTTTCCAAGGAAAGCTGTAACTTAGGACTTACTTCAGAATTTACTTTTGAAACTTAGGATAATGATCTACAAATATTTCCCTGGGAAAGAGCTTTCACCTAAATAAATAGATTTTATGTGCTGAAGCTAGAATTTGATTGAAATTTAATGGGTATTTGTCCTGTGGGTTAACCTTTCTGCTTACCTTACCAAATATTTAGATAGAAGCCTAACTACTGAACTGTACCTAAAGGACAGAAATAATAAAGTTCATAGACTAATAGGGTATATTTTAAACCTGTTTAATTGATCAATGTACAAGAGCCCCCGCAAATACTTACTAATTCAATAAGCATTTATTTACATCTATGGCAATGAAGCCCTCTGCTCTGTGCTGAGCATCCAAAGGAGTTTAGTGGAGGGAGAGCTTCTATTACATAAGGTAGTAAGTGTCCGGGTGTCCCGGTGATAGGAACCCAAAGTAGAAAGAGTTAGTCAGACTAAGAAAGTAAGGGAAGCTTAATGATAGGAATCAACCATAAAAATGGTGTAGAATTAGGAAAGAAGTCAGTGAAGAAAGACAATGAGCTAAGATGGGGAGGTAAGAAACTGGACAATATATGGAAGAACTCAAATGTGGTCTATATGCAATCTCTTCAATTGTTTTTCTCCCTTTCCCTTTCAAATCTCTTCGAAACATGCTTCCATTTCCCATTTCCCTGAAACAACTGTTGGCAATATCACTGGTGACTTCCATACTGCTAAATCTAATGGTAATAGTTTTCTATTGCTATCGTAATAAATTACCACAAACTTTGTGGTTTCAAACAACACAATCGTATTATCTTATAGCCCTATGCGTTAGAAGTCTGACATGGGTCTCACTGGGCTAAAATCATGATGTTGTTAGGTTCTTGAGAATTTCGTACCAGCAGAAATGCTGAAGTTAGGACTAAGAAAGAGAAAACAAAAGACAAGAAGACTGTCAGGTCCCCCAAATTCTGCAGGCTGCAAATATGTGGTACCTTTTATGAAAAAGGAAGGATGGCTCCAAGATGGAGTGTCAAACCCAGAGGGCAGCATGGAGAGCTTCAAGGCATCGTGAAATTGCTGGGGACCTGTGTGCTTCCTGTTCTTTTATAAGATGGTCAGTCAGGTGTGGCAACGAGAGACAGGGGAAAGGCTGAGGAAAAAAGTTTATTTTATTTAGGTACCAGACAGAGTCACTGCACTCTCAGAGAGGGCCACCACGGGAAGGAACATCTAGGAACCAGGGCCACCAAAGCAGGTGGGAAGCCAAGAGAGGGCAAGGCCCTGGGGCTCATGAGGCGATTTCACTGGTACATTTGAATGTCACTACGTCACGGTCAGGGGAGGACAAGAAGGGGAACCTGTGGCAGGGGCAGCCTCACCACACTGATCACCTGGGAAGGGTGCTCACAACCTGTTTGTGGACATATTAAGGCAGAGGGAAAAACAAATTTTTAAAGGTTATAATACACTATGACTTCTTTTTTTCTCCTATTTTGTCTTCTTTTGAACCATACATCTATAACTGATATCCCTATGCCTGTCCTACCATGGTGCTTTGGGAGTAAGTAATTTGTTTCTAAATTTCACATTCACAGATTGAAAGAAACTGTACCCATGATGGAATACACACAGAGCATTACTCATGCCTGACTGAGATGATGGAGGTGATGAGATTTGGGATATTTGAGCTAATGAGATTGAAATGAGATTTTGGACTTGATGCTTGAGAACCTTGGGATGGGGTGCAAATATTTTGTATGTGAAACAGACATGAGTCTTTGGGAGCAGGAGGGTAGGCTATAGTAGGCAGAATAATGGCCCACCAAATATATCCACATCCTAATCTCCAGAACCTAAAAATATGTTATATGACCAAGTAATGGGCAATTAAGTTTGTAGATGGAATTAAGGTTGCCAGTCAGCTGACTAAAATAAGGGGATTATCCGAGATTATCATGGTGATCCCATATGTAATCACATGGATCTTTAAGTGGAAAATAAAGAAGTAGAAGGGTCAGAACCAGAAAGAGGCACTGTGAGAACGGACTGGACCTTGCTGGCTTTGGAGATAAAAGGCGGCTGCATGTAGTCAATAATACTGTAATACTTAGGTGACAAGTGGTAACTACATTTAATTGTAGTAAGCATTTCATGATGTATGTAATTGTCAAATCACTGTCATACAACTGAAACTAATATTATATGCCAACTATACAACAATTAAAATTTTTTCAAAATTTTAAGTAAAAGAAAGGGCACAAACCAAGCAATGTGAGCAGCCTCCGGAAGCTGAAAAGGGCACAAAAATGGATTCTCCCCTAGAACCTCCAGAAAGCAACATGGCCATATAGACAGTCTGACTTTAACCCAATAAACCCAACTTTCTGACTTCTAACCTCCAGAACCATAAGCTAATAAGTACAGTTACCTTGTTCTAAGCGACTAAGTTTGTGGTTATTTATTATGGCTGCCATACGAAATAAATATATAAAAAAGACTAAAGAACCAAAGGAGATTAAATGCAGGCTGATGTATTGGATTGAATCCTGGAAATGAAAAAAGACATTATTAGAAAATCTGTTGAAATTCAAATAAAGTCAGAGTCTAGCTAATAACATCATGATGTTAATCTCCTGTTTTTGACAAATGTACCACAGTTATGTAAGATGTTAAACATTGGGGGAAGCTGAACAAAGAGTATTTGGAACTCTCAATACTGTCTTGACAACTTTTTTCTAAATCTAAATTTATTCTAAATAGTTTGTTAGAAAAATAAACAGCTGAGAATGAAACGAGAGATTTAGGGCCATCAACTGAGGCAGGTACTAGACGGAAATATCATATATCATTCGATGCTCATTTCAAAAGGTTTAATTTCTAAAGAAAAATGTTCCCAAAAAACTTATTTGACATTCTTCTTGAAAACTTTTTTAAGAAATCATAGATATCAAGCAGAATGTTTCTTCTGCACATGGCTGACATTAAAATTACGAGCTAGGAAGTTTGAATGACAGTCTTGCTTCTCTCATTTCTACCTTCTTTTCCCATTTTCTCCTTACCTGTATTGGATTCATTTCTTTCTCCAAGTGGTTTCATAGAGTGCTTTCCAGTGGAAGAAAGAAATAGGACTGATAAAAATAATTTGCACCAAAGTGCTAGTTCAAAAGAAGCAGGTGCTGAGGAAAATGGAAACTCCTGGCAGCATAATTCTCTAAATATATGGATAAATTTTTTCCTAGAATTTTCCTCTGCTATAACTGTTTTCATATATAATAGCTAAGTTCTAAACTGTATTTTATCCTTCACTGTAATTTGGATAGAATGGATAGCATGGGAGAAAAAGTTTTAATACATAAATCTTTAGTTATTCCTTTGAATCACTAAGCCATCAACTACTGACCACCCCCAGTCTCAGACCAGTTACTTTCTGGTAAAATCTAAGTGGTTAAAAGGCATTGAGAATCACAGTAGCTTTCTACTGCAAGAACCTTTACCACCAAAGTAATTTCATTTTCACAGCAATAGTGTGTATTGAGTACAATCATTATCCCATTTTATCGGTAAAGAAACAGAGGCTTAGAGAACTTAAACAGCTTCCTCAGGGTCAAGCAAATAGTTTAGAACAGAGAATGTATTTGAAGTGGTTTGACTCTGCAGCACAATCCAGGCTTTGCTCTCTGGCTGTCACTCCGCCCTTCCTCTGCCTCTCACCCTCCCTACACAAGTGACCTCTGGGTAACTCAACAGAATTCTTTCCTTTTCCTCTGCATCCATTAGATCAATACCAACACACTAACACATAAAAATACGAATTGCACATGGTACATAGTAGTTATACTGAAACAGACTTTTTTAATAAAAAGAAAATGGCATCTCTACTTTTTAAAAATAGCCTGCGAGAAATGGATTTTTTTGAATATGTATGCATAATGCTCTTTCATTCTGCTCACGGACGACATGATGATACGGCTCACTCACGTCCAGTAAAGTATACAGCAGACAGTTAAAGAAACACTTAGTACAGATAAAAGTAAAGTTCTGTTTTCCCTTTAACTTTGGGTTCCAAAGAGAGAGCAGCTTTTCCAGAACAGGAATTTCCCATCTTATTTCAGTGATGCCTTTTCATAAGGAAGGCACATATACACAGGTATCACTTGTCTCCTGAGGATAAAAAGCATTGCGTACAGGTACACTTGTAGAATCTCATTTTACCCTCCTAAAATCTAACTTTAAATATATTACTATGGAATTAGGATAGAATATCTTGAGTAATCCTGTTTGACACGTGTCAAAAATCTTAATTACTTGATAAGCAAAATGTGTGAAAGACAAGTTTCAAGGAAATGACCATGGAGAATAAAGTCTGTAAGCTGTACAAAGGAGGGGCAGGGCCCCTGCTTCATGAAAAAAGCAGCAGACTTGTGACTCAGGATCCTGGTTCTTCCCGAGATCCTCAGGCAAATGTCAAATAGAGAAATAAAGATTTCTCTAAACTGAAACTATATTCACACATTGCCTTAGAGTAGACTGATGGGAAATCAATAATTACTATAGTTTAGGGGTTTTCTTGAAAACTGAAGGCCACGATTAAGAGCTTATTCTTACAGGAATTTGAAAAAGAAACATTAAAAATTTAACCCCTCAAGCCAACCCAAGCTCCAGGTTTCCTCTCAAACAGCCAGAAAGAAGACAGATTAAATGAGCCTGGGGCGGGGTGGGGGGAGGGAGCTAACCTTTAACTTGAACCAATTTGGAGCACCTACTGTAGTAGGCACTGAATGCTATTTTACTTAATCCTCATAACAATATCATATGGTGCAGGTTTTAGAAGCCATAAATTATAGATGAAAAAATGGAGACTCTAAAAGCATAATTTAGCTAAGACCACACAGCAAAATTTGAGCCAGGTCTTTTTTTTTTTTTTTTCCTTTTAAGGTTTTATTTATTTGTCAGAGAGAGCACACACAGCAGGGCGATCAGTAGACAGAGGGAGAAGCTGGCTCCCTGCATAGCAAGGAGCCTGAGAGGATTCCATCTCAGGACCCTGGGATCCTGACCTGAGCCAAAGGCAGACGCTTACCCGACTGAGCCACCCAGGCACCCCGAGCCAGGTCTTCTTCTACTGCTCTCTCCCAGTCCAACAGACAGCCGTTCACCGGGAATGATCTGGGGGACACAAGGAAACCACGTCCAAAATCATCACCTACAAAAAGTGGCAGGGGTGCCTGGGTCGTTCGGGTAGTTAGGCGTGTGACTTTTTTTTTTCTTTTTTAAGATTCTTTTTATTTGAGAGAGCAGGAAAGGGCACATGAGAAAAAGCACAAGCAGGGGGAACCGCAGAGGGAGAGAGAGAAGCAGGCCCCCCCATTGAGCAGGGAGCCCCATGCGGGGCTCAATCCCAGGACCCTGGAATCATGACATGAGTCAAAAACAGTCACTTAACTGAGCCACCCTGGAGCCCCATAGTGTGGGTCTCTTGCTTTCAGCTCAGGTCATGATCTCAGGATTCTGAGATAGAACCCAGCATCGGGCTTCTCACTGGGCAGAGCCTGCTTAGGATTCTCTTTCCCTTTCTCTCTGCCTTTCCCCCTCTCTTAAAAAAAAAAAAAAGTGATGTGATTTCTAAAAATCATATCACTCCTTAAGTCTTTTTAATTAGCTTTTCCTAAGTTTATATGCTAAGTGAAAATAGTTGAGGATTATGCCCACCATACACTTTTAAGTGAAAAAAAATTAACTTTCCAAGAAATAGAAACACAAAATAGACCTAAAGAAATTATACTTATAAAAGGGAAAAATCTAAATGCCCCCAAATGAGTTTAATTACATAAATTGTAGAGAGATCCAGTCAGTCATTAGAATAAAAACTTCTAGTAACAAAAGACTATGTTAAGCTATAATGTGAAGTAAAAAGAGCAAAATACGAAGTACTGTGGAGTTTGATTACAATTATGTCAAAAAGCAAAGGCAATAAAAACTATCCAAAAAGCATAAAAGTGATGTGTTAAGGCAATAGACTTTTGAGTATTCTTGTTTTTGCTATTGTTCGTATTTTCTCTAGCATACTTTGATTCATTTTTATAATTTCTTAATGAGAAATCAGTGAGCTTTTAGAAGCAACAGACTTAGTCATTTTATGTTTTTTTCAAATGTAGGCATTTTAAACTCAAGCCATATAATAGCCTTCCCTTTGATGGACAGAATTTTGTTTTCAATTTACTTCCTACAGTGCATACTTTCTTATACCAAGTAGATACCCAGTATTTATTTTTACTGAGTACAGTTTTAAAAACAGTAGACCAAAGCCAAGAAGATCCCTGTCTGCTTAGAAAATATTTCCTACATAGGTTTTCTACTTAGAAATTTATTTGTGCAAATGAGTTCCTTTTAAGATGCAAATGCATCAAAGAGCTGAATGAACAAAAAATGTGAACAGAGAACACACAAGAGAAGACACATGTGCCTAATAAACATTAACTGAAAAGTTCAACCTCATTAATAATCAAAATAAAAATTAAAATATCAGTTTTTCCTCATGAAAGTTGCAAAAATTTTCATGGTAATTCTCAATACCAATCAGGGTACAAACAAGAAGATAAATATATGCCTCTCATAAACTGCTGGTAGGACTGAAAGACTGGTACTTTCTTAAAAGCAATTAAGCAAAACACCCCCTAATTGTTCTAATACTCTGAATTTTTAATGTAGGAGTTACATTTCCAGGAATTCAATTTCTAAAAAATTATAGACACATGTGATAAGGTTTTATTCATGAATGTTCAATGCAGTATTATAATTCCAAAACAACTGAAACAGTCTTAGCATCCATGATAAAGAAAAAGAAAACTAAATTTTTGTAAATCAATTTGCTAAAATACCATTTCATCTTTATAATCAAATTCCCAAAAATATTTAAATATGGAAGAATTCTCACGGTACAATATTAGTTAGGATAAATAGTTCACAGATCTCATCATACATCATGACCTCACTTTTAAAAATATTTAAGCATAGGCAAAATATTGGGAAAAAATAGTAGTAACGCTTTTCTCTGGCTGATGGTATTTAACATGATTTTTGTTGCCTCAATTTTGTTTCGCAGCCAAATTTTCTAAGAGGATATTTGTTCCATATAATCAACATTTTAAAAATGTATTCCATGTATTCTGGTTTCATTTCTAGAAATACATCCTGAGAAAATAACCCCAAATAAAGAAAAAGTTTCTACACGAAGATGTTCGTGCACAGCTTTACCTTAAACAGTAAAATTGGGGGAATAGAGAATAAAAGAGAATATGGTCTCTAAACTAGACCACGCTGTATGGTATTAGTATGTTTAATTCCCTTTATGCTATGCAAAAATTCTTAGTGTGCTAACATGAAAGGTATTAGGACAAGGAGAAGAGGTGTCTGTCTCTCTCTCCTTTCTCTCTCCCACCTTCTTCCTAAAAAGCTAAATTTAGGATTGGAACAAGGATCATTTCCTGTTGAGTACTAGCAGCAAGATAAGCAAGATTCCCCTTCTCTTCTGGAAGTTTAGGTTTTATTTCCTAACCACCACAAAACATAAACACACATAAATAATAGAAAGACAGAGAGAGAGATGTTTTAGTAATATAGGAAAATATTTTTGACACCACAGTTCAATTTTGAAAGGCAAGGCCAACCATGAAATCAACAGTGGAACCTCAGCTTCCCATCTGCACATAAAACTGGCCTCCTGAGCTGCCCTTGAACTCAGCGGGATACAAAGATGGTGTGGTTTTACTTTTCTCTATTCACCGTCTTCAAACATGTTCTGTTGAATTTCCGTTCCCCATCCTTTAATAACATCTTGAACAGATCTTACAGTTTCCCAGTTGCTTTCAAATATTAAGTATTTCAGTTCAGTCTAATTGATTTTAAACTCTCCATCTTGCATTCAGTTCCATGCTCATCCTGGCCTTTCCCCCAGCAGGAGGGAGCTGGGAATAGAGACCAATCAGCTGTCCTTCCCTCCTGCCCTCTCCTTTTCTTTTAGCACTTCCAGAAACGGATGAGAAGAGAGACGACCGAAATAGACCAAAGGCATACTATTTACTGCGCTGCTGCAGCCCCTCAGTTATGAGTGCTCCCAAGGGTTCTGCTACAAGTTCTCAGCAGGCCCCCTCACCGAACAGCCTGCCGACATGGGCGATTCACTCCAGTTTCCCTGCTTGTCATTCCACTCCCTTCCACTTCCAGCTCTAGCATTCACCTGCAACCCTTCCAATGGTGTTCCCTTTCCAAGGTCCAGTTCTCCAGGTGGGACAGGGATCAGACTGCTGAAGCTCACATGCTTTCCTTGATGCTCCCTGACCCACTAAAATAGAGCACATCTTCAGTCCAATTAAAAAAAAAAAAAAGAAAGAAAGAAAGAAAGAAAGAAAGAAAGAAAGAAAGAAAGGAAAAAGAAAAAAGAGAAAAAAAACTGAGCGTGAAAGACAGCTTTACTTCTCTATCTCTCTCTCGCAACTATCCTTGAATTATCTTCATTACCTCAACTCCAAAAAGGCACACAGCAAGCCATTCAGTCCATGCATAAGCACCCAACTGGGGAATAAGACACCTATCTCCATTTTCGTGGTCACACTGACTCTACAACTTTTACAAGGTGGTCTACTGGAACATGGCTACATATGGTACTTTTCTTCTGAGGCCAACAGTTGCAGGTAACACCCAGTGTCTACATCAAGTCCTCCTTAGTGACCATCACCCAATTATGCCATCCCCCACTCACCTCTCCTAAAGCAACCCTCAGTTTGTTTCCTAGAGTTAAGAGTCTCTTACGGTTTGCCTCCAACTCTGCTTTCATCTTCTTTTATTTTTCCTTCCCTTCCCCTATGTTCATCTGTTTTGTTTCTTAAATCCCACATAGAAGTAAAATGAAATGATATTTGTCTTTCTCTGACTGACTTATTCCACTTAATATAATACCCTCTAGTTCTACCCATTTCATTGCAAATGGCAAGATTTTATTCTTTTTGATGGCTGAGTAATATCTGTGTGTGTGTGTGTACACACCACATCTTCTTTGTCCATTCATCTGTCGATGGACATATGGGCTCCTTCTACAGTTTGGCTGTTGTGGACATTGCTGTTTTAAATATTGAAGAGCATGTGCCCCTTCGAATCACTATACTTGTATCCTTTGGACAAATACCTAGTAGTGCAATTACTGGGTCATAGGATAGTCCTATTTTTAACTTTTTGAGGAAATTACATACTCTTTTCCACAGTCACTATAGCGTATTCCCACCAATAGAAAAAGAAGGGTTCCCTTTGTCTGCATCCTTGTCAATATCCGTTGTATCCTGAATTGTTCATTTTAACCATTCTGACCAGTGTGAGGTGGTATCTTGTGGTTTTGATTTGTATTTCCCTGATGCTGAATGATGTTGAGCATCTTTTCATGTGTCTATTGGCCATTTCTACATCTTCTCCGGAGAAATGACTTCTGCCCCTTTCTTAAGTGAATTATTGTTTTTTCGGTGTTGAGTTTGGTAAGTTCTTATAGATTTTGAATACTAGCTTTCTGGTAAGTCATCTGTAAATATCTTCTTCCATTCTGTAGGTTGCCTTTTCATTCTGTTGACTGTTACCTTTGCTGCACAAAATCGTTTTATCCTGATGAAGTCCCAATAGTTCATTTTTGCTTTTGTTTCCCTTGTCTTTAGAGACATGTCTAGCAAGAAGCTGCTGCAGCCAAGATCACAGAGGTTGCTGCCTGTGTTCTCCTCTAGGATTTTGCACATCACATTTTCTTTATCCATTCATCTGTGGACAGACACTTAGCTTTTTCCATACCTGGGCTATTGTGAATAATGTGCAATAAACATCAGAGTGTAGATATCTCTTTGAGATATAAATTTCAATTATTTCAGATAAATGCCCAGAAGTGGAATTCCTGGGCTATAGGGTAGTTCTATTTTTAATTTTTTGAGAAACCTTCCTACTGTTTTGCAGAGTGGCTGTACTAATTTACATTCCCAGTAATAGCACACAAAGTTTCCCTTCTCCCCACATACTCACCAATAATCATTATCTGTTGTCTTTCTGATAATTATCCTAAAAGATGTGAAGTAATATCTCTTAGTGCTTTCAGTTTGCACTTACCCATGATTTGTGCTGTTAAGCACCTTTTCATGAACCTGTTGGTCATTTGCAAGTCTTCTTTGGAAAAATGTCTATTCAGGTCCTTTACCCATTTTAAAATCAGATTATTAGGGTTTTTTTGCTATTGAGTTATGTAAGTTTCTTATCATATGAAAGTGATCGAACAGACATACCCACCTTCTGTTATAAAATAGATTATTTAATTATAGATATACAGAAAGTGTCCAAGCAGTGACAGATTACTCACTGTACAGACAGATCAAGAAATCACTCTTTTTTGAGAAAACGTTTTAACCTACATAACTACACATACACACTGGCTCACACAGAGTTATTAAATTTTCATAGTGTCAAGTGAAAAGACACTTAAGTAAGCCACCTTAAAACCAGAACAAAATTTTATATAGGGAATATAAAATATATATGAGTAAGACTTTATATTGAAATATGAAATTTTTACAAATTTTTAAAAAAATTTTATCTCTATTTAATGAAATAGAGGATATGGTTACAACCATACACCAATTCCCAAAATTTACCAAGAAATTAATGCATCATAACTGGGTTTTTAAAAAATGTTTCATTATTCACACAAAATTGCCTATGTTTTCATCAGTGAGGTCATACAAGAGGGGTTTTTTTTGCAGTATTATTCAAAGATCCATCCATTATCCATTTTCCAAAAGGATTTTTCTTAATCCTTTGAAATTTAAATCATTCTATTTTGAAGAACTTATTCAGTCATTGTGTTTGTTATTTTATATTTCAATTTTTAACATAACTCCACCACACCCTCAATATCAGTGGCTTTGCATGTGATTATAGCAGTTCTCCAACATCACTTTCCACAGAGTGAAGCTGCTTACAAAATTTACAATTATACCTTAAAATTCATTACAATTTTATTTATAAAAATTAGATGTCTATACTTTCTATAATCATCTATATACACAATAACAAAACTCAGTACATTTGGTAGAAAAGGGTAAATATATTCATGTTATGAACAGTTATATTTCTCTGATAACATCAGTAAAGGAGATTGGACAGTGAAGACCAGGACAGTGAACAGCCCCATACATGTGTATGTGAGTATGCACAAACTCAACACACACAAAACAGACAATCATATAAAAAAATGGGCAGAAGATATGAACAGACACTTCTCCAATAAAGACATACAAATGGCTATCAGACACATGAAAAAATGTTCATCATCACTAGCCATCAGGGAGATTCAAATTAAAACTACATTGAGATACTACCTTACACCAGTTAGAATGGCCAAAATTAACAAGACAGGAAACAACGTGTGTTGGAGAGGATGTGGAGAAAGGGGAACCCTCTGACACTGTTGGTGGGAATGCAAGTTGGTGCAGCCACTTTGGAAAACAATGTGGAGATTCCTCAAGAAATTAAAAATAGAGCTTCCCTATGAACCTGCAATTGCACTACTGGGAATTTACCCCAAAGATACAGATGTATGAAAAGAAGGGCCATCTGTACCCCGATGTTTATAGCAGCAATGGCCACGGTCGCCAAACTGTGGAAAGAACCAAGATGCCCTTACGGACGAATGGACAAGGAAGATATGGTCCATATACGCTATGGAGTATTATGCCTCCATCAGAAAGGATGAATACCCAACTTTTGTAGCAACATGGACGGGACTGGAAGAGATTATGCTGAGTGAAATAAGTCAAGCAGAGAAAGTCAATTATCATATGGTTTCACTTATTTGTGGAGCATAACAAATAGCATGGAGGACAAGGGGAGATGGAGAGGAAAAGGGAGTTGGGGGAAATTGGAGGTGAACCATGAGAGACTATGGACTCTGAAAAACTCTCCGAATGTTTTGAAGGGGCGGAGGGTGGGAGGTTGGGGAAACCAGGTGGTGGGTATTAGGGAGGGCACGGATTGCATGGAGCACTGGGTGTGGTGCAAAAACAATGAATACTGTTACACTGAAAAGAATTAAAAAAAAAAAAAAATCCCTGAGCCCTGAGAACCTTACCTATTTCTGAGAAAACTTTTGGTTCCAAATCTGAGTAAAACTAGGTAAGCATCTTCCCCCATTTTCAGTCCCAAAATATGCAAACAGACTGGGAGACTTAAACCAGTTCTTATTATATATAATAGTCATAACATTTTCTAGCCCTGGAATTCAGCTATACTGATGAGTATTTTAACTAGAGTAGAAAAAGGGAACAGAAATTTAAGCTGGAAATATGAGACATTTTAGAAGGGGAAAAACAAAAACAAACTTTTAGAGATCCTTAAGTATGTGTGTGTGGAGGATTTATGTTTTGAACAGCTAAAAGTCATCATAAATATTCTGATTAGAGAAAGGGAGAAAGAAATAGTAAGAGATGTCCAAAGCACAGAAAATAAAATTTGATCACCTTAAAGACAAAATGGACCTAACAGACATGTATAGAACATTTCACCCAACAGCAAGAGAATTTATACTTTTCTAAAGTGAACACAGAAATTTCTTCAGTATAGGTCACACATTAGGTCACAAAACAAGTCTTAACAAATTTTAAAAGACTGAAATCATGAAATATCTTTTCTAAGCGCAACTGAAAGAAGCTAGAAATTAACATCAGAAGGAAAACTTGAAATTTCACAATACGCAGAAATGAAAAAGCACACTCTGAACAACATGTCAAAGAAGAAATCAAACGAAAAAGTAGAAAATACCTTCAGACAAACAAAAATGTAAACACAGCATATCCAAACCTATGAGATACAGGAAAAGAAGTACCAAAAAGGAAGCTGATGACAATAAATACCTACGTTAAGAAGAAATACCTCAATAAGCAATCCAACCTTACAACTAGAAAAAAAGAATGAAGCCCAAAATCAGCAGAAGGAAGGAAATAACAAAGATTAGAGTGGGAATGTTAACAAAAAGACAGTAGAGACTACTATGAAAATCTATATATCACCAAACTGGATAACCTAGAATAAGTGGGTAAATTCCTAATCATACAACCAAACGAGATTAAAACATGAAGAAAGAGAAAGTCTGAACAAATCTATAACTAGTAAAGAGATTAATCAGTAATGAAAACAACCTCCCAAAAAAGAAAAGCCCAGAATCAGAGGGCTGTATGGATGAGTTCTACTAAACATAAAGAAGCATTAATGCCAATCCTTCTCAAACTCTTCCAAAAAATTGAAAAGGAGAAAACCTTTCAAACTCACTTTTGGAGGTTAGTATTATTATCATGCCAAAGTCAGATAAGGACACTACAAGAAAAGAAAATTATAGACCAATATCCATGATGAACATGTATGTAAAAATCATCAACAAAATACTAGCAAACCAAATTCAACAATACATTCAAATAAACAATACATTCATATAACATGACAAAGTGGGATTTATCCTTGGGATACAAGGATGGTTCAGCACAGAAAAAATCAACTAATGTGACACCACATTGACAGAATGAAGGATAAAGATAATAAGAATTGCTCAATAGATGCAGAAAACAAATTTGACAAAATACAATACCCTTTCATGATAAAAACTCAATATACTAGGAAAGAAGAAAATAACTTCAAAATAATAAGATGAAAACAACATATTAAATATGAAAAGCTTACAGCTAGAATTATACTTAACAATAAAAAACTGAAAGCTTCGGGGTGCCTGGGTGGGTCAGTGGGTTAAGCCTCTGCCTTCGGCTCGGGTCATGATCTCAGGGTCCTAGGATCGAGCGCCACATGGGGCTCTCTGCTCAGCAGGGAGCCTGCTTCCCCCCTCTCTCTCTGCCTGCCTCTCTGCCTACTTGTGATCTCTCTCTTTCTCTCTATCAAATAAATAAATAAAATATAAAAAAAAAATTTTTAAAGAAAAAAGAAAAACTGAAAGCTTCTAAGATAAGGAACAAGACAAGGGTACCCACTCTAACCACTCCTATATAACACAGTACTGGAAGTCCCAGCTAGAGCAGTTAGGCAAGAAATAAAAGGCATATAAGTCAGAAGCAAGGAAGTAAAATTATCTCTGTTTGCAGACAACATAATCTTACATGAAGAAAATCCTAAAGAGTTCACATACACAGAACTATTCAATAAATTCAGTAAAGATGCAAAGAATAAAATTGAATACAAAAATTAGTTGCATTTCTACACACGAACAGCAGATTATCTAAAAAGGAAATAAAGAAAACAATACCATTTATGTCTGCACCAAAAAGGATAAAATACCTAAGAATAAATTTACTGAATAAGGCTAAATGGTTGTACATTGAAAACTGAAACAAAGAAGACAAACAGAAAGACAAATCATGTTCATGACTGAAAGACTTAATACTGTTAGAATGTCCATACTACCCAAAGTGATCTACAGATTCACTGCAGTCTCTATCAAAATTCCAATGGCATTTTTTACACAAATAGGAAAGGGAATCCTAAATTCAGAACCATAAAGAGCTCTACGTAGTCAAAATTACCTTGAAAAAGAACAAAGCTGAAGGGCTCACACTTCTTGATCTTAAAACTTAACTATAAAACTATAGTAATCAAAACCGTATGGTACTGGGATAATGACAGACATCGAAACCAACAGAACAGAATAGAAAGCCCACAAGTAAACTCATACATACAGTCATCTGATCCTTGGTAAGAGTCCCAAAACACCCAATGGGTAAAGGATATGTATTCAACAAATCATGTTGGGAAAACTGGATATCCACATGCAAAAGAAGCCATTATTGGAGACTGACCTTACATCATACACAAAAATCAATTCAAATGGATTAAAGATTTAAATGTAAGACCTAAAACTGTAGAACTCCTAGGGAAAAAAACAAACATAGCAGAAATGCTTAATGACACTGCTCTTGGCAATGACTTTTTGGATATAACACCAAAAGCACAGGCAACAAAAGCCAAAAGTAAACAAATGTGACTACACAAAACTAAAAAGCTTCTGCACAGCAAATAGCTAACAGAGTAAAACTTAAAGAATGGGTGAAAACATTTGTCCATCATGTATCTGATAAGGGGGTTATATCCAAAATGTACAAAGAACTCTTACAACTGAATTATAAAGAATAATGATGACAATAACCTGATTTAAAAAGACTTAAATGACTTAAAAGACATTTTTCCAAAGAAGACATACAAATAGCCAACAGGTACATAAAAAGATGGTAATCACCAGGGTGAGATATTCACTCTCACCTGTTAGGATAACCATTTTCAGAAAACAAAAGATAACAAGTGCTATCAAGGATGCTGAAATACTGAAACCCTTGTACATTGTTGGCGGGAATGTAAAACGGTGCAGCTGCTATGGAAAATAATACGGAGGTTCCTCAAAAAACTAAAATTAGAATTACCATAGGACCCAGAAACCCCACTTCTAGGTATTTATTCAAAATAAATTAAAATCAGAATCTCAGAGATACATGCACTCTCATGTTCACGGCTCCATTATTCACAATAGTCAAGATGCAGGAACAATCTAGAGGTCATTAATGGAAGAATATTTGGGGTTTTTTAAAAGATTTTATTTATTTATTTGACAGACAGAGATCACAGGTAGACAGAAAGGCAGGCAGAGAGAGAGAGCGAAGCAGGCTTCCTGCTGAGCAGAGAGCCTGATGTGGGGCTCCATCCCAGGACCCTGAGACCATGACCTAAGCCAAAGGCAGAGGCTTATTAACCCACTGAGCCACACAGGCACCCCATGGATGAATGTTTATTTTAATGTGACATATACATACAATGGACTATTATTTAGCCTTTATAAAAAATGAAATCCTGCAACATGTGACAACATGGATGAAGCTAGAAGACATTATGCTAAGTAAAATAAGACAGTCATAAATGGACAAGTAATTGTATGATTCCACTTACTTGAAGTACCTAAAATAGCCAATTTCATAGAAGCAGAGATTAGAATGGTTAACTTCTAGGAGCTGAGGGGAAGAGGAAATTGGGAGTTGTTATTCAACGGGTATACAGTAACAGGTACATGAGATAAGTAAGTTTGAGAGACCTGCTATACAACATTATGACCGTAGTCAATAACACTGTACTGTACACTTAAACATCTGTTAAAAGGGTAGATCTCATGTTAAATGTTCTCATAATTTTTTTAAAGATTTTATTTATTTGACAGACAGAGATCACAAGTAGATGGAGAGGCAGGCAGAGAGAGAGAGAGAGAAGCAGGCTCCCTGCTGAGCAGAGAGGCAGATGCGGGACTCGATCCCAGGACCCTGAGATCATGACCTGAGCCGAAGGCAGCGGCTTAACCCACTGAGCCACCCAGGTGCCCCATGTTCTCATAATTTTTTAATTCACAATTTTTAAATTGTTGCCTATAGCCTTCAGTTACATGCACATACCCCCTCCCTTTATTTTCATATAGTGCCTAATTCTAATATTAATGCATGTAATAATTAGTTGCATAATTAATGCAATAATTAATTGATTAAATACTACTTTGTGCTAGATTGCTGCAGACAATGAAATACAACCTAACAAGGCAGATTAAATTTAAATTCTTCCTATATAGAAATGGAGTTTCCCTATTTCTAGCATTATTTTATATCTCAATAAATCTAATCTCTTCTAAACATTTTCAGACTCCTTATTAAGTTACTTCTGACTTATATAATTTACTAGAAAATTCATTAAAGCATTCATTAGTTTTTCACCAATCTATAAACCTTATCACTGCAATTTTTATTAGCTAAGATATAATTAACTAAGTTTGACTTTTTAATTTTAGGAACAAGTCATTTACTTACACTATCAACAGTTTTATAATAATTGCTTTTTTACTCTATCAGATTTCTTTCCCCATCAGGTCCAGTAATTAGAATTCCACACTTAATATCTCATCATCATAGTGACATACATATCTGTCTTTTTTACTACTAATCTTTAAATACTGAATAGTTTGTGATCTTACCTCTCTATTTGAAAGAAATCAATAGCAATATTTTGCATAAAACTGCAGTATGAAATATATTACAGATATATCCATTAATGGAAAATTTTGATTCTTCTTTCTGGACATTTATACCATATATACTTCTGACTACCAACTTTTTCATGTAGTGAGTTATAAATTAAAAGTTAGTGATTCTGGACAGGTAGAAACAATGACTAAACAATGTCATCTCTCTTGAAATATGTATGAATTCACTAAATAGTGTGAATGTTAAACCTGCCGGCAGGTTCTTCCCAAGATTCTGTTCCTTTTAAAAGTTAGAGACCAAAATTTAATGACAATAACAAATACGGTCTTAAATAAAATTCTGGAATTGTTTTAAACAATCCATGAACATTCTCCCACAAAAATACAACACAAATTCTTAAAAGAAGTAAAGAAAATGAAGTCAGGGGAGGTTTGCTCCAGCTAACAATTCAGTCAGCTGAGTAATTCCATCAATTTATGTTTGACCTAAAATATTACCCAAAATATTTCCCTTTCTGAGATTTAAAAATTCTGAAATTAAGAATTTAACTGGCCATTATTCACATTGTTTTTATTTTTTTTTCTTTTGCTTACAACATTATACTCAGTATTCGCAGACACTGCCTTTATATGAAACACCCAGTGTGACTTTAACGATTAGTTTTTTCAAAATAAAATCTTTATATGAAATATACTTAATTAAATAAAGAAAAACTCATGTGACGTTAAGATAAACTGCTTCCCGACAAGTTAGATGCTACATGAATATTAAAATGTGTGTTTACTGGAAAAGAAAGAGGCAGCATTTACAAAATAGTTCTGAAGAGTCTTCTTTTCACAATGACAAAAAGCATGAATTAATGTGCTATGTGTCTTAGTGCCAACAGAAAAACTCTGTGATGTATTTCATTCAATACTTTTCAGTCTTCCAATTTAGAATACACATATAGTATTACTGTATTCAAAGATTAGAAGCCATACTGGAAAATCAAAGATAAGCATGTGATCTAGCATATAACAACAAAAATATTATACAGAGAAGTATTTTTCAGCCAAAGTCACTGAAACTCAAAATTATAAGGAAAAAATGAGAAAGTTAAGAGAACTGATGTAAGAAATTCTTTATCTCATATAATGGATGTGAATAAAAATAGATCTTTGAAAAAGAAAATTCTTGACATTTCCAAACCTTCAAGTTGAGAGAAGGCAGGGATTTTTCAAGCTTGTTGTTTTTTTTCTTTTTTTCCTAAAGAATCATCTAGAATTTTAAAGCAGCCTTGGAAGTGGGGATTTTTTAAAACTAAATATTGTATACTAGAAAGTGAGTGAAAATTAGCATGTGAATGGCTCATATCTAAATATATTTTGTCAATCAGAAAACATGAATTCAGTACCAACAAAAGGCAAAGTATAAAAATGTGTAAGACACATTTACAAGAGCTTACAATGCATTGACAAAACACATAGATATACACACACATATTTATATGCTAACTATAAAAATAAGGCAAAATGAATGTGTTATAGAATGAATATTTGTGCCTCCCCAAAATTCCTATGTTAAGGCCCTCACCCCCTGGGTGCCTATATTTGGAGATGGGACCTTTGAGAAAGTAATTAAGTTTAAATGAGGTCCCAAGGGTGGGGCCTGGATTAGACAGCACTAGTGTTTTTATGAGATAGCAGAGAACTCTCTGTCGCTCTGTGTGTGCACAGAGGAAAGCCAGCATGAGGACGCAGAGAGAAGGCAGACATCTGCAAGACAGGAAGAGGGTTCTCACTGGGAACCAAATCCCGCCAAACCTTCATCTGGGATTTCAAGACTCCAGAACCATGAGAAAATAAATTTCTGTTTTTTAAGCCATGCAGTCTGTGGTATTTTTTGTGGCAGACCAAGTAGAATAATACAAAACGAATGCCAAAAGGGTAGCAAAGACAATTTGTGCTGAGCAAGGATATGCAGAATGAGCAAGACCAGGGCCAGCTTAAAATTGAGCTTGGAAAGAAATCCAGAATCACATCTACTCTTGTGGAAAGGCAGGAGGGGTCCCAAGAGAAAGATCCGTGCAGAGTCACTTGAAGAACTAGTGTGAAAGTAATGTATCCAAGTGAGGTAGAACTCTATCGTCATTTCCTTGTGAGAATTTCCTAACTCTGCATATAAAAGCTTCGCCTACAATATTAATCTGCAGAAGAAGCTGGATGGCCAAGGTAAGGTGGGAGATGGTCATTCCACCGCCTTTATTTGGGGCTCCAGCAGAGAAGAGGCTCTTTGGCATGTCTGGTCACTACTGGCTTGAACCACAGAGTCAGTGAAAGGGCAATTTGCAAGGAGGAGGCAGGAAGAGCAAACTTTTAATTGCTACCAAGGTTTGAGGTTAGGGAACCGGGGCAGAGGAGCAAAAGCATCTCTGTTACAGGAAGTCAGACAGGCAGTTTCAAAACCAACATTACAGCTTTTTAGCAAAAATAAATAAGCACTGCACCGAACTGAAATGCTCCGTTAATAGACGCTCACAGTTCTACAAAGGCATGATTAATCTTTGTACATTTCTCCAATCGAAGCAACACGTCTTTTTCTTACATTCCCCCTTTGTTCTTCTTCCAGACACAGTAGCTAACTAGAAGAGTGTCAGCTCTAATTGGATGATGGTTTGAAGGCTTCACATCACCCGGAGGTTAAGTAATGTAGCACAGAGCCTGTGTTATTCAAAGGGAATGTTTTAATACACTGGGAGAAATGTGGAGACACAGCAGCTGTGTGAACTCTGGCAGACACGCTGCCCTGAAGAAGCCCTGTATTGTCTCTAATACCTTAAGTTCAGCAGTTTTAATTCCCACCGCTGTGTGATGTTTGACAGTTCATTCATTTAGAGAGCTTCAGGGATGCACAGGTGACTCAAGTTCAGATAGCTATTTTAAGGATATGTCGCTTCTGTTTATTTTTTAATGCTAAGGAGAACACACTGAGTGAGTCAGAGGAAGACCTTTTGCACACAAAAGAAACGGTTCTTTCAAAAAGGAGAATGTTTTGACATTTAGAGACTAAGCACTTCTTTGGGGGATAGACTTCCTTAACTCTGAGACACTGATTGGTAGCAAAGTTAAACAGAGCCCAACCACACAGCACCCTCTCTGAATGTTGGCTTTTAAAATACCCCTGGCTATAGAACAGGGATCTAGGCTATGTAAAGCTTTCTATATTAGTAATTGCAGAGCCATCAATCATGCCTCCCCATCCAGTCTGCAAAGGGTATATATGAACGTCATCTTGATCTGAATTAGACACATTGCCAAAAATTGCAGTTAATGGAGCAATGGTTGAGACTATGCTCTTCACAGGAGACAAAAATACACAGGAAACAGGTCTTTGCAACACTACCTACAGTATTTTCCCGTAGTAACCACAGTGGGGGTACAGGTCAGCTGTCAGGGATTCTGGGGTACATAGGGACTCATTAAGGAGGTGAACAGAAGATGAAGGGATGAGCCAGACCACAGGTAGGTGGGGAGGACATAAACCCAGAAAAACTGAGAAGGTCAAAGCAGCAAGGGCAACAAACAAGGTCTGATAGCAAATCATAATGTACGCCACAGCTACATTCTTAAGAAACAGATGTCTATCAAAAGTAGTTCATGGAGACACCTGGGTGGCTCAGTGGGTTAAGCAGCTGCCTTCGGCTCAGGTCATGATCCCAGCGTCCTGGGATCGAGCCCCACATCGGGCTCCTTGCTCCGCAGGGAGCCTGCTTCTCCCTCTGACTCTGCCTTCCACTCTGTCTGCCTGTGCTCGCTCTTGCTCGCTCTCTGACAAATAAATAAATAAAATCTTTAAAAAAAAAAAAAAGTAGTTCATGGGATTTTTTTGGAAGTTAATACAGCATTTCTATTAAAAAAAAAAAAAACCGATGTACTTACTAATGTAAAAAGAACATTACCAAGAATAAATTAGCAACCCTTAAAATATTATTTCTTATGCTCTAAACCAACATGTTCATACTTCAATGGAAAATGACTCATTTTGTCACATTAAATAGCATAAGTCAAAGTAAAAAATCTGTATGGAAATTATATTGAGCTTCCCAGTATATGAAGATGAACCAGGTTACATTGAAATATAAAAATATCAACTTCCCCACAAAACCAATTCTTGAAGTCTAAACAATTCATTGCTCAGATATAAAAGGTTTTTTTTTTAATAAGTAGCCCAATATAATTTTTCTTCCTCTCTCATTCCTATATCCCACTTTCTCTGTATTTCAATCTCCCTCAGTGTAGTTACTATATCCAAATAAAAATTCCACCCTGCCAAGTCTTTTTTTGTAATCCGTATTCCTTTGTTCTGTCCTTCCATTTCTCTTCCTACAACCTGACCCAAACCTTTTCAAGTTGCCAGCATTTCCCACTACTCGACCGTTTTAGTGGAGGTTGGGAAGTTAAGGGAGGAGAGGAGAGAAATGTTTCTGATTCTCCAGGAAACAAGTTTGTCCATGTCCTGCCCTGCATTCCCTCCAACCTCACTTTCTTGAGAACCACAGCTCTGTTTTACACATACAACACTATTCATCATCTTTCTCAAGTGCCATGTTGATTATATTGTGCCTCTTTTTGGAAGCTTGCAGTCATTTTCAGTTGTCATGTTAGTCAAATTGAAATGGGTAATCTTTTAGATTTTTGAAGAATAATTGCTCAAATGTACAATACCTAGTTATTTCAGGAAGATTTTAGACAGGCCTTATTAGCACTTCTTTCATCTGAGGATATTTTTATTTTCCCTGGTATATTATATGCAACATCACTGAAGGCTTAGGCATTTAACTCAATTAAAACATAAACGTTAGATGCTTCCTTTTTTTTTTTTTTAACCCAAGATGCTGTAATGGAAATGTTCACTGTTCTTAATATCGAAGACATTCACAGGAACCTGGAGATATGAATGATTAAGTTTTTTAAATATTCAAATTAGTGCTGCATTCAATTATAAGCTGTCATTTCCAATAGTCATTTGTTCTGACATCTCTACATTAGCAAACTGTATTTCTGGGGGAAAAAAAAAAAACTAGTGTCTAGGGACATCATTTTGTCACTATCCATGTAAAATATTAAGAAAAAATTCTGCCCAAGATTGTGTTTGTATTATCATCAACCCAATTTGTTCAATGATTTTCAGAGAGCAAAAACAGTATTTTTTAACATGCAGTACTCATTTTTAGAAATAAATTTTACATTGTAAGCATAATTTGTTGCTATATTTTTTCTAAATTTAAAATAACCATTAATCAAGTATGAAAAATTATTATATTCATATAATAATATGAATATATTATCATATACTAATATATTATTATATTATATAGCATATATTATATATATATATATATATATATATATAAAATACATATATGCTCCCTTGGTAAGAGCATAGGAAAAAATGAAACCAAGTTCATGAGAATAGCCTTGAATTGTCCTCATCAAAGTGGTATTTCTACAACACAATCTACAATTGTTTCTATTTGTAAGTTGTTCCAGTTATTTATTGCTAAATAACAAACCACTCTAAATTTAGGATTTAAAAAAATAAACATCATTTGTTTTGCTCGTAAGTATGAAATGTGAGCAGAGTCACTGACAACGGGCCATGGGCTGGGGAAGGACAGGAAGCCGAGGACGCGCCGGGGCGGAGAAAGCATCGGAGCGCTCGCTGGTCGCTCGTCCAGCGCGGAGGACAGCTGCGCGAAGGACCGGGTCGTAGCCGTGGCCGAGCGCTGGACGCCCGCGCCCAGTCCTGCATGCGGTCCTTGGGCCTCCTCACAGCATAATGGCTGCCATCTGAGAGGCAATGTCTTTTTTTGGTCTTTTTTTTTTAAGATTGTATGTATTTATTTGACAGGGGGAGACAGAGAGAGAGGGAGCACATGCAGGAGGAGTGGGAGAGAAGAAGCAGGCTTCCCGCTGAGCAGGGAGCCGGACGTGGGGCTTGATCTCAGGACCCCGGGATCATGACCTGAACTGAAGGCAGATGCCTAATGACTGAACCACCCAGGCGCCCCTGAGAGTGAATGTCTTAAGAGGACAATGGGAACACATGTGACATTTTTATGACACACACACACCCCCACCCCTGAAGTCACACACCGTCACTCAATTGCACTGTATGGGTTAAGGCAGTTACAAAGGTTTTCCCAGTTCCAAGGGAGGAAATACGAATCCTACCAACTGCCCGAAGACTCATCAGCCTCACCGTGTAGAAACTGCATGTGAGAGTGGATATACTGCGAAGACCATCTCTGGAAAGTACTATCTACTGTAAGACTGTTCAAATATGGGTAATTTCAGAAGATGTGGCTCTCCTACAATATATGTTTCATAAAATACTCCTGCAAAAGCTTCCCTTGCCAAATACTTTTTCTGCAGCAGGGGGGCTTTTTATGAATTTGATTTTGGGTACAGTATGAGAAGCTTCCAGGCTGAATATTACTCCCCTCCCCCCCCCAAAAAAAAAACTCCTTTGATGAGAAGCACACTCATCAAACTATCTTGCTTCACTCCTTCAAGAGGTTATTAGGGTTGGAGTTAGGCCACCTTATTATCACTCTTTGTGGAATACACAATTAACTACTTTGATTCATCCAGAGAAATTCCTTATGTACCTACAATAAGAAGCAAATATCCCTGGCTGGCCTAACCCTTTACCTTCAAGCCAGTCAGTCAGCTCCTTTGTTTCAACACGTCATAATTCTGAACCTTGACATCTTTGCTCTGCTCCCAGTCTCAATCAGCAGTGTCGACCCATTTCACATCCTGTTTCATGACCTTATCCTTAGCCCAGACTTCCTGCTTCAGCTTCTTGACTAGAGACTCACACTTAATGCCTTTAAATCTGATGAGGCATAGGACAGGTTTACGGGTCATTTCCTTGCATATGATTCCCATTCTTCCTCAGGCTGTATCTCCTTCCACTTCTCCAGACAACAGTCTGCTGTCACTGCTGGTACCGTACAGCCCAAACTCTGCAGCCCTACCTGAGCACGAGCCTGTGAAGCCACCATTTCTGGCGACTGATAAAGCTGGAAGAACGGTGCCCCAACCATGCAGAACACAAGTGGGAATTACTCAGATGTTCACTTCCAATTCAGTTAGCATCTAGCTGAAGAAACATATGTGTAAGCAAGTAAATATAATACAAAACAGAACACAATAAAATGAATGCTATAAGAAAAATACAAACTCTTTAACAATATTATTTGGGAATTCAGATAAATAAACAACTGCTTTATTTTCCTAGGAAATCATTTGATGCTGACAAATAATTACATATAATAACACAGTTACTAGTTTACTTTGGTTAGTCGGCTATCCCTAAAGAAGACAGAAGCACCTGTTGGTGGGCACCATAGAAGAACAGTGTCCCTGGACTGGACCTGTCTTAACAATGAACGACAGCCCCCACAATACCCATGCTAGATCTCTCTGCTGGCGGCGGTATGGTGCCAGAAAGATCCCAATATGTTACCACAAAAGTTTATCACTGACAGCGCTATTGGAGCAGAAGAACCAAGTGGTGTTGGTGCTTGGAGATGTACCACATACCCATGAGAATCCTTCTGATCTCATTTATACTTAAATACTTGATGACACACAGTTCTGGCAGTGTTTGGCAGTTACTGCCTATGCTGTCGTGTCCTATATAAAAATTCCCACTTGTTTATTTTGGATATTATTTAAATTTCCTCTATGTGTTTCTTACCCACATTCTAAATGTTGTCTTTGATCTTTTCTCTTTATTCGACTAGTCTGATTCACTGAAATTCCAAGATATATTTTGGCACAAGACAAAAGGAACTGGATAGATTAAATATTTTTCTGATTCTCTTTTAAACTTTGGAGTAAACATAAGTTAAAAGTTATTGTCAATGCCATGTGACTTAATGAATGGTGCTGTATGTGTTTTTATGCATACTTCAGAAGACTATTTGCTGCTAATATCCTTTGGATATATACTTGAACCTTAGCACAACTTTAGGCCAAGATCATTTTTTTAAATATTTTTATTTATTTATTTGACAGACAGAGATCACAAGTAGGCAGAGAGGCAGGCAGAGAGATAGGAAGAAGCAGACTCCCTGCGGAGCAGAGAGCCCGATGTGGGGCTCGATCCCAGGACCCTGGAATCATGACCTGAGCCAAAGGCAGAGGCTTTAACCCACTGAGCCACCCAGGTGTCCCAAGCCAAGATCATTTTTATGCTTTATTTTTAATTGCTGGAGAAAACCTTGAGCATTCTAAGAAAGGAAGGAAGGAAAGAAAGAAGGAGATAAGGCAGGAAAAGAAAGAAAGAAAGGCAAGCAAAATGAACTGCTTTTTACAGAAGCTAACCCTCTGAATGTGGATGACTAATGCTTGAGAAATGAGTAAGCACTACATAAAACTGTGAGTGTTCAGTGGGAGTTTAGTGGGGTGTGTAATTTCTTCATAGCATGTGGACTATTTTGTAATCAAAGTATAATTTTATTTCGTTGTCTTATATAACACAACATAAGATATTGGGATATTGAAAATGTAGATAAATTTTAATAAATCAAAATTACCACAGGAAAGAATTCTGAATAACGAAGTCATTCCTGGGCCCCTAAATGGCGGCCTACACAAACAGCGTTCCGTTGATCTGACTGCTGCCCATCAGCACTGATCTACTCTGGCCCCTGCGGCCATCATACTAAATCGCTCATGAAGAAGTATCCGAGTGTGAACTCTGCCCTCGGGCCTGAGAATGTGAAGTCAAGCACCTTTTCTTGTCATTCTTCTCCTGGCTGTCTCAGGAGGCAGACTGGAGGCCTTCTATCAGCAAACGGCTCCAGCCTGAGCTGGTCCACAGTTCTGGAGGCCCCCGCCCACTTCACAGTGGGAACAATCAGTTGAGCCTCTCTAGAGCCAGTCTTGATATGAAAGTTACTAATAATCCCCTTGTAGCATTCCAGTCGCCTTTTGGAACTTTAACAATCACTTAAATTTTTTCTTGATAAGAGGGTCCTTGGAATACCCACCTTCTGGGACTCTAGGAACCAGGTAATCTCTTAAAATAATCTCTTAAATAATAATCAAACCAAATAATCTCTTAAAATAGGAAATTCTTCAGTCACAGGCTCTCTCATCGAGTGGCTGCTAGCTCTAGATGTATCTTGTATCTACAGAGATGTAAAAGAGGCCGCTGCAACTTGATTATGTACAGCAGGATACATTCAGATGTCAATGCTGTATTTGAAATCCAAGTGTATGCTTAGTTTTAAACCTGATATTTTTTAAAAAATGATGGTTTCCTTTTACTAAAGCATCCTGGACTCTAAAGCAATTTGAAGGTTAAGATACAGACCACATCCTTCACTGTGGTCACCCAGATAGCCTGGCACCTAAATGCCCAGTCACTCCTAGCGAGTCAAGATTACATCCAGCCACATCTCCGAAAAAACACATACTCACCTGGTTATTTTCCCCCTAACCAAACAAGTTCAGACCAGTATTTCTAAGGATCCACACAGGTTCTCAGAACATTCTCATTTGGCCAGTCCTTCTTCAGCATGTACCAAACATTGACTGGAGTGTCAGCTGTAACCATCAACCAACTCCCTTTTTGACCTGGGCTTATCCCCCTTCTTCTATTTTATTTTCATACTGTAAGTGTACATCTGAAGGTAAAGAAGCCACCCGTGGAGGGAACTGAACCTGCAAATCTAGAACCAGAGCGCATCCCTATTCTGAGTAACACTAGCATGCACCATCTGCCTAGCGTGGGTAAAACAGAAAGCAATACACACATGGTTTCTGCCCTCATACAGCTGACCATCTAACATGGAAGACAGACAGAGTAACGACAAAGGAAGGAAGGAAGGAAGTTAAGACAAGTAAACAGTGTAAAAATGTTAAGAAGCAACAGGGCTTGAGGTGCTATCAGTGAGTCATGTGGGCTGTGACCGTGTCTGAAATGTAAGAAGTGCCGCATAAAGCTCTCAGTCCCATTGAGCTCACCTCCCCCTAGCCATGGTGCCAGGAATTCCCAAATTAATCCTTTTGCTCAACCAATCAAATTATCCAGCATGTGACAGAAATTCAATAAATACTTACTGAATAAAAGTTATAACAAGAACTCTTTAGCTCCAGCCTTTCACCAGACTGGGTCCCAAGGACATAACCTGAGGGATTTGGGAATTTGTTCTAGAACACTAGCCAAGCACCAGGTTCTGAGAGGAGAGGGATAGACGCATGCTCACAATTTGCTCACTGCCGCCTCAGCTGAAGACACTAATTTATCCTGATTTCCTAAGATGGACTGTGAAAATTCAATGTGAATGACTAACCAACCTCTAACATGTCTATTTTCATAGAAGAAAAACTAACAGCTACAGGATAAAAACCTACAATATCAAACTCTGGCAACCACATTCAGTACTGACCTACTTACACAATTGGCCCTCTTAAAAGAGAAAAATTAAAACAGATGTGCCTTGATAATCTATTTCTTTTCAATGAAATAGATTTAGCAACTGAATTTCAACTGCAGTGCTAAGGGAGACTCATTACAGTGATTTTCCAATCTAGTTTAAACTCTTCTGTGGTAATTTTGGATACAGTTAGAGATTAATTTTATGGAGAACCTTAGAAAGCTAAGGTTCAAAGTTCTGAGCCATTTACGAGCCAGTTAGCAGAACTTTGTGAACTGCAGTCATAGTTCTTATTAGTTCTTGGTTCTAAAGGGACCATTCAGTCACTCATTGAATGAATATCTGAGGGTCTGAACGTGTTAATGAAAATAGATGGCTGGACAAAAAACCCAAACCAACAAATGAAACAAAACTATCACTCCTTGAAAATCTTAAATCAATGGGCCTTGATTTCATAAAACGTAAATTACGTACCTATTGTTCATCGGGTCCTATGCTATTACATACACTGGCAAAGAGTCAACTGCAAGACAAGGTGATAAACCTTTTCATAGGGATATGCACTTCACGCTACCGGAAAATGAAGGGAGAAGCAGACAAGTGTGTCATGATAACAACAGTAGAGTGACTATTGTTGTGATGTAGTTTATTTCGGGGGGGCAGCGTATGTATTTAGTCTTGTGGCAAGTTCTTACTGCACTTTCGTCACCATACTAAATGTATTTCAAGATTTTCATTTGATGCTCATAAGCCTAGGAGGTGAGCAACGGTTTTTCCCAATTCGACCTTGTATGAGGGAAGGAAGGAGTGGGCAGAGGAGGCAGGGCGGGATATTAAATCTGGCTGGGTGGGAAGCGCAGGGCGACACACAGACTTAGAGCACACGAAGGCAACAAGGAATTACTGAAGAGTTTGTATGCACAGTAGTAACGTGATCTTTCCTGCTATAAAGACCCCTTTACCTTTACATTATGGAGGCGATGTGTCCTCGGGAGCTTTCTGCAGAGCAGCTTTGCTGGGTCACAGACATGAGGCACAGGTAGCATCATCCACAACTGTTACGGAATAAGTCATCTGAGGAAACAGAGGGAGCTCTGGTCAGGATAACTTTACCAAGGCAAGTTAGCATAGCAAGCTATCAGGCCAAGAGCTCTAACAGTGCAGCTTCAAGTCCTGGCTTATTCATTCAATAGCCTTCTTTTTCTGCTGATCGTACGTGGTAGAGATGTGAGAAGCAATCACAGGGTAATTACCCATCCCAGCTGCAGATTAGAATTTGAGCAACTTTTAAAAAATACCCACTTTGAGTCCTCATCTTAGAAAAATTCACTTAGAATAGGTCTGGATAAGGCCCAGGTATTGCTTATTTTTAAAAAGGTCTCCAAGTAATTCCAATACATAGCTGTATGAATTCCTTCTACAAACCAGAAGTCTGAGGAAATGCATAAACTGCGGATTGCTGTGTGATGAATTTCAAATCTTGCCAGGATAAAGGTCCTCTTTAGGCCTTCAGGGTTTTGAATACAACCCATCGCTCTGTATCCTAAACAAATGACCTGTCTGCTTGTCTCAGCATACCTGTCAGGACAGCGACAAAGGTGAAGAATAAGCAATTGGAAACTGTCCAGACATGCACTGAGTCCCGGGTACTCTCGCTGGCCCACTTCTTCCATTTTAAAGAACTGAGTTTTAAATGCAGTCCTTAAAGAATTGCGTATTTGCTCAAATATTTTACCTGCGGTTAACATATGTTATCTCCAAAAAAGCAACGATGACTGAATTATTTATAACATGGCCCACTTCTCCAGGAAACTGAGAACATAGAGTCTTTTCCCTATACCATGATTCTTTCATCATTCAAAGCAGATACTGGGTTAATACAGCTCAATATAATAATAACACTGAGAGTCCAAAAGGCAAGTTATCAGAGAAAACAAATACAGAGATGATCTCACGTCTTTCTTACTGATCTGAGCTATTCTGGTCAACACCCACTACAACTCTATTTTTATTACAGGATTTGAGTGTTATGTTTCTGCTGTTTCAGCTCATCCTGAATCTGTTAAGGTGGAGTTAAATCTCTCTAAGGAAAAGTCGTGGCTGTAAAGCTTCAGGACAACATGTTTCTACAGTCTTGAGCTTATCTGCATCTGACAAATAAGAATCTTCTCTCGAACCGCTTTCTAGAAATGAGAGTGGGCTCTTCCATCCGCTATCAGGTGAATAAAGAATAATTAGTGGAAATGAAAGCAAATTTAGAATATAGAGATAAACAGAAATACATTACCCATCACCTCATCCCCTGATCACAGTTATTATTAAAGTTTTGGTGTTTTGCCTCTTAGCTTTCTTGTCTATACACCACATTCCCACCCACATAGATAGGATGAGACTATATATACAATTTTATATTCTGATCCTTTTACTCAATCGTATGTTGTAAATTATCTATTCATATTATGATGTAATACACTTATTTTAGAAGGGATCTGAGGTCGTTTAAAAAATAATTTCAAGATAAAACATTTAAAGATACAAAGGAAGAGCCCATCTAGTAGAAGCAGATTCTCTCTGGCACCTGCCTGATAGCACTTGCACTATGAATTTAACATTTCTCCTACCTGAGGTAAAATGGGAAATTTGTGGGTATTGTTTGCTCATTTTACAGCAAAAGAAAGCATTCTTACTCATACAGAAAACCAGGGGCAGGCATTAATATACATAATATTTTCTACCTAAATTCAATTCAGAAATTTATTACATCTAGTGATATAACTGGGTAACCATGTCCTTTATCTTCTAAACTGAGGACTTTTGAGAATATATGGATGATTATTTGTTAAAAATTACTGGGACAACAGGACAGCAGAAGTAAAATGGGACTGTCCTAATTATTAATAGGAAAATTAAATATCACAAATAATTTTAATTATTCTTACCTATTAGCAATAATCATAATAAACCTCAGTGCAACATGATCATCTTGCTTAACTTGGTTATTTTTCTGTTAAGGGATGCATGTGTATAGCATAGCCATTATTGAAAGTACAAAGACTAAATTTTAGATTAAAATTCATCATAGTCACTACGTGTGAGGGTCAATATTAAAACATTTGTTGAACACTTAAAGTCACTGAGCTATGGACTTTAGATGTTCAACAAATGGTTTCATTCATAGAAACTTACAATTTTAAAAGATGAACAGAAAGAATATCACTTTGTGGGGGGCAAGAGTACAAGTTGTACAGTCTGAAGTGAATAGCACATTGTTTAAGACTTTATTTATTTGTTTGACACAGAGAGAGCAGAAGAGCACAAACGGGGAAAGCAGGCAGGGAGCCTGATGTGGGGCTGGATCCCAGGACCCCAGGATCATGACCTGTGCCAAAGGCAGAGGCTTAACTAACTGAGCCAGCCAGATGCCCCTTAATACAGCACATTTTAATGATTAAGATGAGAGTAAACATTTTTAAACAAAGTTCAGAAGTACTTCCTGAGTATTTAAACATGAAGATCTTAAGGGGAAAAAAATGAAATAAACTCCACAAATAAAGTATTAAAATGAAGCCTACTTAACACTAAGCAAAGTGGAAAGATAAGTCAAATGTTGGGAAAAAAATACTTATGAGAAAAAGAAACCACAAAGGAATAGCATGAGAATACATATAAATCTACAAATAAGTTAAAAATAGACAAAAATTCAATAAGGAGAAAGCAGAAATAAACAGATAATACGAAAAAACAACCCACTAATGAGGAAACAAAAATGTCTAACATGGAAAACAGAGCTACCCTACAACCCAGCAACAGCACTACTGGTAATTACCCTAAAGATACAAACGTAGTGATCCAAAGGGGCACGTGTACTCGAATGTTTATAGCAGCAATGTCCACAATAGCCAAACTATGGAAAGAACCTAGATGTCCATCAACAGATGAATGGATAAAGAAGATGTGGTATATATATATATAAAAACTGGAACACTACTCAGCCATCCAAAGAAATGAAATCTTGCCATTTGCAACGGCGTGGACGGAACTAAAGGGTATTATGCTGAGCAAAATAAGCCAATCAGAGAAAGATAATTATTGTATGATCTCTCTGATATGATGAATCTGAAAAGCAGGGTGGGGGGTTATGAGGGGTGGGGAAGGAAAAAATGAAGCAAGATGGGATCAGGAAGGAGACAAACCATAAGAGACTCTTAATCTCACAAAACAAACTGAGGGTTGCTGGGGGGACGGGGGTCGGGAGAAGGTGGTAGGGTTATGCAGGGTATGTGCTATGGTGAGTGCTGTGAAGTCTGTAAGCCTGATGATTCACAGACCTGTACCCCTGGGGCAAATAATACATTATATGTTAATAAAAATAATTTTTTAAAAATATATAACATGTATTTATAAAAGATGGCCAAATACGTATAATCCGGGATAGGGACATTAAAAAACAGTGAGATACCACTTTATACTAACTAATTTACTAGAAGATTTATATTTAACAATACTTTAATACTGAGTCTTTTTTTTTTAAGATTTTATTATTTATTTGACAAAGATCACAAGTAGGCACAGAGGCAGGCAGGGGGAGGGGGGAAGCAGGCTCCCTGCTGAGCAGGGAGCCCGATGTGGGACATACTGAGTCTTTTTTAATGCACTCTTTTATTACCAGGTGTTGGTGAGGACATGAAGCAACAGGTACAGCTAGTGGCGGTGCTAACTGGTACTACTATTTGGAGAATAATTTTGGCACTGTGTACTACAATTGAGATACAAACACGACAACCAGAAATATGGCCCTCAAAACAACTAGAAATAGCAAGGCAATAGCAAATATACTTTGAGAAGCATAGATACAGCCACAAGACAGTAAGGTAAATCTCTAGAGGCCAAAAGACAAGGGAACTGAAAACTAGAATCATGTCGTGTGAGTCGTCAGTGTGGCATCTGGGGAGTTCTTTCAAGGCCTACAAATGCAGGGACGTAGATCTTCAAGACCACAAAGGAACAGAACAAGAGGTCTTCAGCTTGAGGGAAGCTGGAGTCAGAACTGAGATGCTCCAAAACCTCACCCAGTTAGACACCACAAACACCCACAAGCACACACATACACTTAGGCACATACACAGAATACATATACACACACATATATTTCCGCACACAGACACATACGGTGCTTGTACTCTAGAAGCTTACACCTTTAGTAAAAGGGTTGAAAAAAATAGGTCTATCTACTGACACTAGGAAATATGCATAGTTTGTTTTATATGGGCTCCGGGTAGAAAATTATCTCCCCTGAGAATTTGTGACACCAGATCTGTGCTGTATAGATTAGAATTCAAACATACCCTAAGTAAACCAAGAATCCTTGTTTTAAGAAAATAACACTGGGGGCACCTGGGTGGCTCTGCGGGTTAAAGCCTCTGCCTTCGGCTCAGGTCATGATCCTGGGATAAAGCCCCGCATCAGGCTCTCTGCTCTGCGGGGAGCCTGCTTCATTCTCCCTCTCTTTCTGCCTGCCTCTCTGCCTACTTGTGATCTCTGTCAAATAAATAAATAAAATCTTGAAAGAAAGAAAGAAAGAAAGAAAGAAAGAAAGAAAGAAAGAAAGAAAGAAAATAAATAAATAACACTGAAGTGTGCCTGGGTGGCTCAGTCAGTTAAGTGACTTTGGCTCAGGTCACCATCTCAGGGTCCAAGGAGCCCCACAGCCTCCCCACTCAGCAGGGAGTCTGTTTATCCCTCTCCCTCTGCCCTTCCCCCAGCTCATGCTCTCTTTCTCTCTTGCTCTCTCAAATGAAATCTTTTAAAAATAGGGAGAGAGAGAGATTAACACTGAAATGGTATAAGCCGGATGCCTGGCACGAACAAAATCAAGCCTTCCTGGAATGAATACCTTGGATCTGTCGCTATCCTTTGTGCAAAGGGACTATTTAGAGAGTTATGGATGTAATAACCATGTGAACCCAAAGGGATAAAGAGTTGCCTGAGGCTAGTAACAATGGAGCTATTATAACGCATATCAAGAGAAGGTGAGGGAAGAGAGGAGATGCAGGGATCTAGGAGAGAATTACATAAAGTCATCTTGAGTGAAACAATGACCTCCGCTTGAGAACAGATGAAGAAATTTACATAACAGAGACATGTACAAGAATGTTCTTTGTATCATTGCTCTTAAATGCAAAAAAGGATACATTTTAAATTCATCAACAGGACAATAAATTAATCAATTGTGCTATCTATCTATTCATTGGAATATTATATAGCACTTATAATAAATGAAAAAGCACTACATTTATCAATATGGATATATTTCTTAAAAAGAGCAGCTTGCAAAAGATCCCTATAACATTTATATAAATTTTTAGTTTGTAAGACAATATTTGTGTTGTTTATATCTACATGCATATATAATAAAAGTGAGAAAACATGCACAGAAATAATAAATATAACTTTGAGATGGTACATAACTTTGAGAACTCAAAAGAAGGGGAATGAAGTCGAGGAGGAACACAAATATTCATGTGTATCTGCAGTGTTTTTTTTTTTGTAATTCCATTGTAAATACGGTGGTTAATGTTTCACAGGCTGAGTAATAGATAAGTGGCTAATCCTCATTATTTTCCCTGCTATTCTTTATTCTCGAAGCATTTTATAACTAAAATCCAAGTTTTCTAGTTACTAATTTAGATGATCAGTCTTCAAAAATGATGCCTAAGGTCATGTCAAATTATAGTGACTTCAACTCTGACAAAATATCTCTATATATATTATTTAGGTAAAGTTTTCTAATAAATATTTTAAAGTACAGGGTCTAATTTACAGCCAAAATTATACACGTTCCCCTTTAAAGCGATCTCACTATGTATAGCATTAGAGCATTGTGGGAGCACACATGGTGAAGTGTCCACGTGGGGAAAAAAGAGGCTTTAAAGAAAAACGATACCATTACAGGCAAAACTATAGCCAGTCTTTGCATTGGGTAGATTTACTTTCATCAGAATGAGGACATCTCTTGCCTACTTAAAATTATTGAGCTTTTAATTTTGCTTTCTTACTGATTCATAACCCGACCTCATCCCAAATCTCTCGAGGAAATTAACTGACTATATCCTCACACGTATGTATATGGGTCTCACACACATGCATATTAAACACACAGATATATACATATACGAGGAGTATGATGCTGTTTTTCTTGACAGAAGAAAGTGGTGCACTAAACTGAAACTGAAAAAGATCCATTCTGAAATTTTAAGAGTAAACGCATTAATATGTGGCAGGTGTAAAATATTAAAATAACTCGTCACGGGCCTGCCTTTGCCCTTCTTGCCTTCTGAGCAGGAAGAATTATTTGCTGTTTGAGCAGATCCCCGGGCCGGGGCCTTTGCCATGCTGGTGAGCAGGGCTTCAGAACTGCTGATTTATGTGGTTACAAGGCACCATGTGAGTTCACTAAATTTCAGGAAGTCAAAGAAATCTCCATGTGAAATGCCAGGCTGGGAAGTCAGTCTGCACAGACATCCAATTTCTTATTTAATCCTTCCTGAGAGAAAAGAGGAAGGTAGTGACAGAGAAGAGTGGAATTGCTCAGAGCCCTTGCTCTGTTTCTCTGGCAAAGAATGGGTCCCTGGAAGCTAAGCTGTGGCCAGAGAATATCTATAACTCTGGGGAAAACCTGCTTGCTTCCAGTCACCACTATGTCAGGGTTTGAGACACGGGTCTGACATACATCCCACTCTTGGGCCCTGGAAGTATCTTTACTTTTCTCTCTTATCTGAGTGGAGGAAGCTTAGTAAATAAATATGTACTTAGCAAGTCAATGTGGATGAACAATTGACCCGCGCCACCAAAACACTACAAAGATGACAGACTCTTATCACTGAAAAATTCCAAGTCTAACTGCAAGTCTTAAGATCTAAAATTAGGAGATATATGTGGACCCACAGACATAAGTTTTTGCAAAACTGTCTAGCTGCCTTGAAAGAGCATATGCTAAGGTGGAGAATTATTAGAATTCATATGTAAGAGGGATAAAAATGTACATGTAACTTAAACATGCAAAGAAAATATAACTCTGTGGCTTCCCAGAACTGATTTCACATTTTGACAAGCTCCCACTGAATACTGGAGAAGCTGGCAGGGTACGGGTTGGGGAGAACATCATGTCAATATACAAGATTTCATGATCATGTATTTTAAATTCTTTGGGATAATTTACCTTTTAGGTAAGTACTTTCAGAGAGTCTCTCGCTTTCCCTGCTTCTGCCAACACGGCATTTAGCTCTGTGGTATAGCTTACTTGACTTCATGGCGGCGCAGGAGAGATCTTCGCTATGCTCTAAGCAGGTCTAATCCATTCTCTGGTCCGCCATCAACTTCTACTGCAGAGTTTCTGGCCAAGGTCTGCTCTATTCTGAGGTGTGGCTGGCCTGTCTGTTCCAGACTGAGATTCATGGACCCAGCCATCTCCCTCTCCTTCACCTCCCCAGCCCCACGGCCTCTTTCCGCACATTCACATTGCTCTCCCTCCTTCATCGTCCACCAGAATCCAGAGATGCCGGACCCCAGCCCACCACCGTGGGCCATGGGAGACAGGAGCCCTGACTTAGGTTCCGCTACCTACTTAGCTCCATCCACTAATGCTTCACTAGTTCTCCCACACTGTTGCACATACCTCCAAGTGCACAGGGAGCTTCTTCTACCTGCTTGATAGCCACACTCCACCACCTCACAAGTCTAACTTAGTCTCACTCATCTTCCCATTTTTCATTCTATCAAGTTTATAAGGAGACTATCCTCCGTTCCTGCAAAACAGAAAATTGCCTTTATTCCTGGCTTATAGAAACCCTGATGTTCAAACCCACCAGACCTACCTCTTAACATATTAATAGATGCTTAAAGAATTTATAAAACTCATTCTCTTTCTACAAAGCATAACTCTGTGGAACTACAGTTTTAATGTGAATTTAAAAATCCAATTAGAGATGATAAAAATTAATGTTCTTTTGCTTATATGCTGTATCAATCCTAATCTCAGAGACAAACAAATGGGGCTACTTCGTAGTAAGGAGATCAGAGAATGAAGCAACAAGCACAGTTGTGGGGAAGCACAGCTTGGAGAACCAGAAGCAGCTGAATTAACCAAAGGAATATACAGGCATGCTTTGCCATAGACCTGAAAGAGGAGAAAGACACACAACCCCATGGCAGCCTTCAGGAAGCCCAATCAAATTGTGATATCATAAAAGGTGCCAGGGTGAACTGAGGGAACCAAAGTAATGCAGCTGTTATTCAGTCTCTTGAGAGTAGATTCTCAACAATCAAAATTCTGATGACAGGAAAGAAGTGCCTCCTTTGGAAGCATTTATGGGACCCTCTTAAAGCCAGCCCAGGACTTAGGTCCTAGTAGAACCTGAGTGTTTCTCTTAATCTGCTTCTAGTGTGGCAAAATGTACTTTAGGGTTAACCTACCAACTAGGCAGTAATTTCCCAACTTCTTTGGGATGTTTCACACTGGGGAATACAGCACAGGATGGTCCAGAATTTTGGAAGGGTAGAAGTAGGTGCATTAGTTTTGACTGTGGCAAGGAGACCCAACTCATGTCCCACTGCCACCACCATTCAATGAACACTCACAGATTCTTTTTCTGTAATAAACACCCCTCCTGGATGAGGAGGGAATGAAATTCTTGTTGACTTCTGGGATCCTCTATAAACAGTTCCAATTACCTAGAACACAGATTTAATACAAAAATATTTGACAGGTAAAGCCCTACTGAGCTAATTACAGAAGAAAGATGATGGTTGAAGAAGAATTCTAAAGAGCACATGGGTGTTTGGGGTAAAGACCTAGAAAAGAAAATGGGAATAGTTAGTTTCCATTAGTGGAAACATCTATTTTATGATATAGAAGAAATTATTCATTGACCTAAGAAATTTAAGAAATGATTATTTTCAGAACATTTATATGTATACTGAGGAAGACAATTATACCATTAGCCTTCTCTCAGTCTTCAAGAGTTCTGGAGTTGGCATCTTACACCAGTCAGAATGGTTAAAATCAAAATGACAAGAAATAAAGTGTTGGCGAGGATGTAAAGAAAAAGGAAACTTTGTGTACTCTTGGTGGGAATGCAAATCTGTGCAGCAACTGTGGAAAATAGTATGGAGGTTCCTGAAAAAATAAGAAATAAAAATAGAGTGGCAAAATTGGTAGAGCATGTGACTCTTAAACTCAGGGTCCTGAGTTCAGGCCCCGTGTTGGGATACAGTTTACTTTAAAAAATTAAAAATAGGGGGCGCCTGGGTGGCTCAGTGGGTTAAAGCCTCTGCTTTCGGCTCAGGTCATGATCCCAGGGTCCTAGGATCGAGGCCCACATCGGGCTCTCTGCTCAGCAGGGAGCCTGCTTCCTCCATCCCTCTCTGCCTGCCTCTCTGCCTATTTGTGATCTCTGTCTGTCAAATAAATAAATAAAATCTTTAAAAAAAGAAAAAAAATTAAAAGTAGTACCTGGATGGGTACCTGGGTGGCTTAGTCGGTTAAGTGACAACTCTTCATTTTGGTTCAGGTCATGATCTTAGGGTCATGAGATCAAGACCCACACTGGTCTCCACACTCAGCGTGGAGCCTGCTGGAGATTACACCCAGCGTGGAGTCTGCTGGAGATTCTCTCCTCTCTCTCCCTCCCCCCATGCTCTTCCCCACACTGACACACATACTTCCTTTCTCAAATAAATAAAAAAAATCTTTAAAAATAAAATAAAGAATAAATAGTTTTTAAAAAAATAGAAATACTATGTGATCAAAGAATTCCATTGTTGGGTATTTACCCAAAGAAAATAAAAACACTGATTCAAAATGATGAATGTACCTCTATGTTTATTACATTAGCCAAGATATGGAAGCAACCTAAATGTCCATAAATAGATGAATGAATAAGGAAAAGGTGGTTTGCATGTACACACACACACAAACACACACACACACACACACACACACACACGCTGGAATATTACATCGTCATAAAAAAGAGTGAGATCATGCCATTTGAGACAGCATGGATGGACCTAAAGGGTATTGTGCTAAGTGAAATAAATCAGGCTAAAAAAGACAAATACCATATGATTCCACTCATAAGTGAAATCTAAAAAAATGAATAAATGAACAAAATAAGCAGACCCATAAATACAGACAAATTATGGTTGCCTAGGAGGTGGGTAAAATGGGCAAAAGGGAATAGGAGATACAGGCTTCCACTATGGAGTGAATAAGTCATAGGAACAAAAGGCACAGCACTAGGAATACAGTCAATGACCTTGAATTGTGATGTAGCAGGACAAATGGTAGCTACACTTGCAGTAACAAAGCATAATGTACAAACTTGTCAAATCACTAAGTTGTACACCTGAAACTAAAGTAATGTTATGTGTCAATTACAATCAAAAGAAAGAGTTTTGGACTTGGGAGTTCTCTCTCATGTGAGAGCAATTGAGTTCTCTCATGTGCTTGTGTGTGTATGTGAGTGGGTGTGTATATTTGTGAGTGTATGTATGTGTGTGCTTAAACATAAGTCTGTGTTGCTGCCAACACCATGGTGGCTCAGCTTTTTCAGATTACATATACTAGAGGTTTACGTTTAATAACATTTACTAGTTTACACCTTTTCTACTTTTTATCTTATTCATTTAATAGTGCTCATTATTTCTATTACTTTATAAAATTCCAGAAATTTAGAGCTAGGAAATATTATAAAATTTAACGACCTTCATACCATCACTTACTGATAAGTAAATCAAAGGCTAATGAAAAACTCCCCAAAACACAGCTAGTCAATGAGGCAGTAAGAGCCAGAAACAGGTCAAGAAATCAAGTTCTTTGGGGTGCCTGGGTGGCTCCATCTGTTAAGTGTCAGCCTTTGGCTCAGACCATGATCCCAGGGCCCTGGGATAGAGCCCTATCTGGTTCCTTGCTTGGCAGAGAGCCTGCTTCTCTTTCTCCCTCTGCCTGCTGCTCTCCCTCTTGTGCTACCCACCTCTCTCCCTATCAAATAAATAAATAAAATCTTTTTTAAAAACTCAAGTTTCTTGATTCCTGATATCTCCAATAAGTTATGAAAACCAAAGTTTTCTTCCTTTGGGGAAGAAATTAACACTTCTGGCAGAGTACTTAAGCAAATTTCGGATAAGTTTTAATTTAAAATCTTGTTAGGGGACACTGTTTCCTTACCACTTAGCTGTCAGTCAAAAGTGACCTTTAAGAAGACATTTTTTTTTTTTTGCCCTTTTTATCTAATCCAGTTGTTCTCAAGTTGTATCACACCTCAGTATCACCTGAGGTAGATTTTAAATTCCCAATGTCCAGATCAAACACCTTACCAATTAAGTCAAAATGACTAGGAGTGGAATCCAAGTATCAATATCCAGTATCACGTAAAGATCCTTCGCTAGGTGAGCCCAACATCAGCAAGCCACTGACATATCCTTCCCCAGATGAGCCCAATGTCAGCAAGCCACTGACATATCCTTCCCCAGGTGAGCCCAATGTCAGCAAACCACTGATGGAGCCAAACAATGATTAAGGCTCTCTCTCTCCCTCTCTGCCCCCTTCCCTCTCCCTTCCTCCCTCTCCCTCTTCCTTCCTTCATACTCTTCCCACACACGTATCCATACACAAATTTCCATCTCTGTCTCCCTCTTTTTCTCTCAAATGGCCCTTTGAATCGGGACTCCTGAAGCTGGTCTACTAGGGGCTTTTTCTTTTGCATGGACTACCTATTTTTCTAAAGTTTACTGCTCTTTTCATTACCTTTCAAAGTTAAGTGATATGCTTGGATACGTCAAAAAATAATAATTTTCAAAGACAAATAATACGTTCCCTAATGTCTTTACATTTATATTAGGAATACCTAAGAGAATCCAGATCTTCTGGATAAATAAAATCACAACTAAAAGTTGGCCATCAGAAAAAGAGCGTTTGATTAATACACAAATAACTAACTTAAGCCCCTCACATTTCTTCCATGATTGCGGAAGCACTCACTTGCTCTTCATCAGACAATCACTGGACTACTACTGTATTCACAAACTCTGATCTCTTTTTTTGGCCTCTTCCCATCCATGGCTATAGCTCTAATTGAGTTTACTAAGGAAGTAAATTATGCAATTGTCCATAATAAGATTGACCATCCAATTTTCCTACTTCCTAAACAGCTAGTCACAGACCACAATATCTAGCAGAGAATATAAGAAATGAGAAAATTTTCCAATATTGAAAACCTTATTTTTCTGTCAGATTATTTTTCTAAAATTTGATCCCTATGCATTCATTAACTTGCAATAACAAATTATACAATTAAAGTACATTAAAGCAGTCAAAACTAATATTGCTAGAGCAGAAAGAGTTATCTATTGAACTTCCAATATGTAGCAGGCTCTAACTAAGCACTTTATATCCATTACCTTATTTAATTTTCAAAAAGATTTTAAGATATGTCCTTATTTCATAGTAAGGTAAAGTGAGATTCCCTATAAGGTCAATTAACATCCCTAGGGCATCCTGGTTGCAAGAGATCAGATAGGATTTATACAATCAAAAAAAAAAATTTTTTTTTTAAGATTTTATTTATCTGACAGACAGAGATCACAAGTAGGCAGAGAGGCAGGGAGAGAGAGAGGAAGAAGCAGGCTCCCTGCTGAGCAGAGAGCCCGATGCGGGGCTCGATTCCAGGACCCTGGGATCATAACCTGAGCCAAAGGCGAGGCTTTAACCCACTGAGCCACCCAGTTGCCGCTACAATCAAAAAATTTTTAAAGACCACTAGATTTTTATTATTATTAAATCTAAATTTACTGGCCAAGATGGCAGAGAAGTAACAGACTGAGATGACATCAGGTCACAGGAATTCAGCTAGATAGTTATCAAACCATTCTGAACACCTACAAACCCAACAGGAGATAGAAGAGAAGAAGAGCAGCAATTCTAGAAACAGAAAATCAACCACTTTCTGAAAGGTAGGAAGTGTGGAGAAGTGAATCGAAAGTGACGGGAAGACAGACCACGGTGGGGGGGAGGGGCCAGCTTCCAGCAAGCAGAAGAGCAATGGATCACAAAATTCGAACTTTTAAAAAAGTCTGCTCCACTGAGGGACATCGCTCCAGAGGCCAAGCAGTGCTGGAGCTCTCATAGGGACCATGTGGTCGCAGGTCCCATGGGGTCAAAGAAGGATCGGGACTGTCTTGAGTGTAGCAGAGCTCACGAATGGCAGAGCGGGGAAGCTGGCTGCAGAGACAGAGCCGAGGAGTGAGCTCTCTGCTCAGGGTTACCTTAAGCTGTGATCCGTGGCACAGTAAAGCCACAGCTCTTTGATTAGGGACCCCACAAGTGGCAGATCCAAGGAAACCGACCTTCCTTCTCTGGAGACAGGAATCTGCTGGGTTTGGAGACTCCCAACTGGGGATGTGTGCCAAAGACAGAAATGGTCACAGGCCAGGTGAGCTCAGAGTGCAGTCAAAGACCAGGTTGATGAGAGTGATTGAGCACTTTTTTCTGAGGGTGCACTGAGGAGTGGGGCCCTAAGCTCTCAGATCCTCTAGGCCAGATATTGGGAGGCTGCCATTTTCATTCTGGTCCTCTAAAGCTCTAAGGAAAGCATTCAGGGAACAAAGCCTCCCAAGAGCGAACATGACCAGATTACTTAGACTGTCCCCTGTCAAGGGAGGAGCAATTCCAACTCAGGCAAAGACATTTGAGAATCACTACAACAGGCCCCTCCCACAGAAGGTCAGCAAGAACCTCCAGCTAAGACTAAGCTCACTGATCAAGGAGAACAGGAGAACTCCAGAGGAGGGGAAAGCAATGCATAAAATTCATAGCATTTTCCCCATGATTCTTTAGTCTTGCAAAGTTAATTTTTTTTATTTTTTTCTTACTCTAATTATTTTAACTTTTCCTCTCTCTTTTAATTTTTTTAACTAGATTATCTTAAAATAATACCTTTCAAAAAAATCTTTTAAACCTTAATAATTATAGTCATATTTTATCCTTCACTGTATTTAACATTCTTTTTTGTATACATATAGGGTTTTTCTTCTCAAAAATTTTTGGGATACAATTTCATCTAAAAGATCAAAATATGCACTAAATCTAGCACAGGGCTTTGTACTAGTACCCAGGCTGAGCAAATTATCTCCACTTTCTTTTTCATTCTATTTCTAACCAACTTATCAATTCCATTTTTAGAAATTTTTTAAATTATCAACTTAAGATCATATTCCATCTCTTGATCGTGTTGACCCATATTTTTGTGTATATAAATGAGTATTTCTTTCTTTAAAATTTTGGAAGATAGCTTTTCTAAGAGACCAAAATACACCCCAAATCAAAAGGGTGGCTCTGTTCTATTCACCAGTCTAATATATATATATACATTGTTTTAATATTTTTTAAATTTTTTAAACTTCTTTTTACCCCATTTCTTCTCCCCAAGATTTGGGGACTCTTCTGACTTCATTAGCGTACATTTTTCTGGGGTCTTTGCCAGCCTTTTAGTATTTTATTCTCTCGTTCATATATTCTTATCTGGATAAAATGACAAGGCAGAAAAACTCACTGGGAAAAAAAAGAACAAGAGGCAATACTGGAGGCTAGGGAAATAATCAATATGGACATTGGTAATACGTCAGATCTAGAGTTCACGATGACGATTCTCAAGGTGCTAGCTGGGCTCAAAAAAGGCATGAAAGATATTAGAGAAACCCTGTCTAGGGAAATAAAAGCCCTTTCTGGAGAAAGAGAAGAACTAAAATCTAATCAAGCTTAAATCAAAATAGCTATTAATGAGGTGCAATAAAAAATGGAGGCTCTCACTGCTAGGATAAATGAGGCAGAAGAAAGAATTAGTGACAAAGAAGACCAAGTGATGGAGAATAAAGAAGCTGAGCAAAAGAGAGACTAACAACTACTGGACCATGAGGGAAGAATTCAAGAGATAAAGGATACCATAAGATGAAACATTGTTAGAATAATTGGGATGCCAGAAGAAGAAGAAAGAGAGAGGGGGCAGAAAGTATATTGGAGGGGATTATTATAGAGAATTTCCCTAATATGGCAAAGGGAACAAGCATCAAAATCCAGGAGACCCAGAGAATCCCCCCTCAAAACCAATAAAAACAGGCCCACATCCCATCATCTAATAGTGAAACTTACAACTCTTAGTGACAAAGAGAAAATCCGGAAAGCAGCCCAGGACAAGAAGTCTGTAACATACAATGGTAAATATATTAGATTGGCAGCAGACTTATCCACAGAGACCTGACAGGCCAGAAAGGACTGGTGTGATATATTCAGAGCACTAAACAAGAAAAACATGCAGCCAAGAATACTATATCCAGCTAGTATATGATTGAAAATAGAGATAAAAACTTCCAGAACAAACAAAACCTAAAAGAATTTGTAAACACCAAACCAGTCCTACAGGAAATATTGAAAGGGTCTTCCAAGCAAAGAGAGATCCTAAAAGTAACAGACCAGAAAGGAACAGAGGCAATATACAGTAACAGTCACCTTATAGGCAATACAATGGCACTAAATTCATATCATTCAATAGTGGCTAAACATGCCAATCAAGACACAGGGTATCAGAATGGATAAAAAACCAAAATCCATCACATATGCTGTCTACAAGAAACTCATTTGAGACCCAAAGACACCTAGAGATTGAAAGTGAGGGGGTGGAAAACCATTTACAATGCTAATGGACATCAAAAGAAAGATGGGGTGACAATCCTTATAACAGATAAATTATATATTCAGCCAAAGACTATAATAAGAGATGAGGAAGGACACTAAACCATATTTAAAGAGTCTATCCAACAAGATCTAACAATTTTAAATATCTATGCCCCTAACATGGGAACAGCCAACTATATAAAACAATTAATAACAAAATCAAAGAAACACATGGACAATAATACAATAATAATAGGGGACTTTAACACCCTACTAACTGAAATGGACAGATCATCCAAGCAAAGGATCAAAATGGAAATAAAGGCCTTAAATGACAGGAGGAATCAAGATGGCGGAGAAGTAGCTGGCTGAGACTATTTCAGCTGGCAGGAGATCAGCTAAATAGCTTATCTAGAGACTGCAAAAACCTGGAAATCCATCAGCAGATGGAAGAGAAGAACAGCAATTCTAGAAACAGAAAATCAACCACTTTCTGAAAGGTAGGACTGGCGGAGAAATGAATCTAAAGCTACGGGAATATAGACCCCGGGGGGAGGGGCCGGATCCCGGCAAGCGGCGGAGCAACCGCGCACAAAATCAGGACTTTTAAAAGTCTGTTCCACTGAGGGACATCTCTCCGGAGGCTAAACCCGGGATGAAGCCCACGCGGGGTCAGTGTGGCCTCAGGTCCCGCAGGGTCACAGAAGGATCGGGGGTGTCTGAGTGTCGCAGAGCTTGTGGGTATTGGAACGGGAAAGCCGGCTACAGAGACAGAGCTGACAGTGAGCTCCCAGCTCGGGGTTACCTTGAACCAGTCGCAGGCTCAGTGAGCTCGGAGCGCGGCCGGAGGTCAGGCAGATGGGAGTGCCTGGGTGCTGTTCTGAGGGCGCACTGAGGAGTGGGGCCCTGGGCTCTCGGCTCCTCCGGCCGGAGACCAGGAGGCCGCCATTTGTATTCCCATCCTCCGGAACTCTACGGAAAGCGCTCAGGGAACAAAAGCTCCTGAAAGCAAACCCGAGCGGATTACTGACCCCGGCCCCTGGTAAGGGCGGTACAATTCCGCCTGGGGCAAAGACACTTGAGAATCACTACACCAGGCCCCTCCCCCAGAAGATCAACAAGAAATCCAGCCAAGACCAAGTTCACCTACCAAGGAGTGTGGTTTCAATACCAAAGAGAGCAGCAGAATTCCAGAGGAGGAGAAAACAAAGCACGGAGCTCATGGCTTTCTCCCTGTGATTTTTTAGTCTTGCAGTTAATTTAATTTTTTCTTTTTCATTTTTATTTCCTCTTCTTCTGCTAAAATTTTTTTTAACTTTTACCCTTTTCTTTTTTAATGTTTTTTAACTAGTTTATCTAAAATATATATTTTTTTTCTTTTTTATACTTTTCTTTATTCGTTTTCTTTTTTTTAATTTCTTTCTTTCTTTCTTTTTTTTCTTTCTTTCTTTTTGAACCTCTCTTTATCCCCTTTCTCGCCCCTCACGATTTGGAATCTCTTCTGATTTGGTTAAAGCATATTTTCCTGGGGTTGTTGCCACCCTTTTAGTATTTTACTTGCTCCTTCATATACTCTTATCTGGACAAAATGACAAGACAGAAAAACTCACCACAAAAAAAAGAACAAGAGGCAGTACCGAAAGCTAGGGACCTAATCAATACAGACATTGGTAATATGTCAGATCTAGAGTTCAGAATGATGAGTCTTAAGGTTCTAGCTGGGCTCTAAAAAGGCATAGAAGATATTAAAGAAACCCTCTCAGGAGATATAAAAGCCCTTTCTGGAGAAATAAAAGAACTAAAATCTAACCAAGTTGAAATCAAAAAAGCTATTAATGACGTGCAATCAAAAATAGAGGCTTTCACTGCTAGGATAAATGAGGCAGAAGAAAGAATCAGTGATATAGAAGACCAAATGACAGAGAATAAAGAAGCTGAGCAAAAGAGGGACAAACAGCTACTGGACCACGAGGGGAGAGTTCAAGAGATAAGTGACACCATAAGACGAAACAACATTAGAATAATTGGGATTCCAGAAGAAGAAGAAAGAGAGAGGGGAGCAGAAGGTATACTGGAGAGAATTATTGGGGAGAATTTCCCCAATATGGCAAAGGGAATGAGCATCAAAATTCAGGAGGTTCAGAGAATGCCCCTCAAAATCAATAAGAATAGGCCCACATCCCGTCACCTAATAGTAAAATTTAAAAGTCTCAGTGACAAAGAGAAAATCCTGAAAGCAGCCCAGGAAAAGAAGTCTGTAACATACAATGGTAAAAATATTAGATTGGCAGCTGACTTATCCGCAGAGACCTGGCAGGCCAGGAAGAGCTGGCATGATATTTTCAGAGCACTAAACAAGAAAAACATGCAGCCAAGAATACTATATCCAGCTAGGCTATCATTGAAAATAGAAGGAGAGATTAAAAGCTTCCAGGACAAACAAAAACTAAAAGAATTTGCAAACCCCAAACCAACTCTACAGGAAATATTGAAAGGGGTCCTCTAAGCAAAGAGAAAGCCTACAAGTGGTATATCAGAAAGGAACAGAGACAATATACAGTAATAGTCACCTTACATGCAATATAATGGCACTACATTCATATCTCTCAATAGTTACCTTGAATGTTAATGGGCTAAATGCCCCAATCAAAAGACACAGGGTATCAGAATGGATAAAAAAACAAAACCCAACTATATGTTGCCTACAAGATACTCATTTTAAACCCGAAGACACCTCCAATTTTAAAGTGAGGGGGTGGAAAAGAATTTACCATGCTAATGGACATCAGAAGAAAGCAGAAGTGGCAATCCTTATATCAGATTAATTAGATTTTAAGGCAAAGACTATAATAAGAGATGAGGAAGGACACTATATCATACTCAAAGCGTCTGTCCAACAAGAAGATCTAACAATTTTAAATATCTATGCCCCCAAAGTGGGAGCAGCCAACTATATAAACCAATTAATAACAAAATCAAAGAAACACATCAACAATAATACAATAATAGTAGGGGACTATAACACTCCTCTCACTGAAATGGACAGATCATCCAGGCAAAAGATCAACAAGGAAATAAAGGCCTTAAATGACAAACTGGACCATATGGACATCACAGATATATTCAGAACATTTCATCCCAAAGCAAAAGAATATACATTCTTCTCTAGTGCACATGGAACGTTCTCCAGAATAGATCACATCCTTGGTCCTAAATCAGGTCTCAACCGGTATCAAAAGATTGGGATCATTCCCTGAATATTTTCAGAACACAATGCTCTGAAGCTAGAACTCAACCACAAGAAGAAGTTTGGAAAGAACCCAAATACATGGAGACTAAACAGCATCCTTCTAAAGAATGAATGGGTCAACCGGGAAATTAAAGAAGAATTTTAAAAATTCATAGAAACAAATGATAAAGAAAACACAACGGTTCAAAATCTGTGGGACACAACAAAGGCAGTACTGAAAGGAAAATATATAGTGGTACAAGCCTTTCTCAAGAAACAAGAAAGGTCTCAAGTACACAACCTAACCCTACACCTAAAGGAGCTGGAGAGAGAACAAGAAAGAAACCCTAAACCCAGCAGGAGAAGAGAAATCATAAAGATCAGAGCAGAAATAGAAACGAAAAAAAAACAATAGAACAAATCAACAAAACTAGGAGCTGATTCATTGAAAGAATTAATAAGATTGATAAACCCCTGGCCAGACTTATCAAAAAGAAAAGAGAAAGGACCAAAATAAATAAAATCATGAATTAAAGAGGAGAGATCACAACTAACACCAAAGAAATACAAACAAGTATAAGAACATACTATGAGCAACTCTAGGCCAACAAATTTGACAATCTGGAAGAAATGGATGCATTCCTAGAGACATATAAACTACCAAAACTGAACCAGGAAGAAATAGAAAGCCTGAACAGACCCATAACAAGTAAGGAGATTGAAACAGTCATCAAAAATCTCCAAACAAACAAAAGCCCAGGGCCAGATGGCTTCCTGGGGAAATTCTACCAAACATTTAAAGAAGAACTAATTCCTATTCCCCTGAAACTGTTCCAAAAAATAGAAATGGAAGGAAAACCTCCAAACTCATTTTATGAGGCCAGCATCACCTTGATCCCAAAACCAGACAAGGATCCCATCAAAAAAGAGAGCTATAGACCAATATCCTTGATGAACACAGAAGCAAAAATTCTCACCAAACTACTAGCCAATAGGATTCAACAGTACATTAAAAGGATTATTCACCATGACCAAGTGGGATTTATTCCAGGGCTGCAAGGTGCTTCAACATCCGCAAATCAATCAATGTGATACAATACATCAAAGAGCAAGAACCATATAATACTCTCAATATATGCTGAAAAAGCATTTGACAAAGTACAGCATCCCTTCCTCATCAAAACTCTTCAAAGTGTAGGGATAGAGGACACATACCTCAATATTATCAAAGCCATTTATGAAAAACCCACCACAAATATCATTCTCAATGGAGAAAAACTGAAAGCTTTTCCACTAAGGTCAGGAACATGGCAAGAATGTCCATTATCACCATTGCTATTCAACATAGTACTAGAAGTCCTAGCCTCAGCAATCAGACAACAAAAGGAAATTAAAGGCATCCAAATTGGCAAAGAAGAAGTCAAACTATCATCTTTGCAGATGATATGATACTATATGTGGAAAACCCAAAGGACTCCACTCCAAAACTGCTAGAACTTGTACAGGAATTCAGTAAAGTCTCAGGATATAAAATCAATGCACAGAAATCAGTTGCATTTCTCTACACCAACAACAAGACAGAAGAAAGAGAAATTAAGGAGTCAATCACATGTACAATTGCACCCAAAGCCATAAGATACCTAGGAATAAACCTAACCAAAGAGGCAAAGAATGTATACTCAAAAAAATTATAAAGTACTCACGAAAGAAATTGAGGATGACACAAAGAAATGGAAAAATGTTCCATGCTCCTGGATTGGAAGAATAAATATTATGAAAATGTCTATGCTACCTAAAGCAATCTACACATTTAATGCAATTCCTATCAAAGTACCATCCATCTTTTTCAAAGAAATGGAACAAATAATCCTCAAATTTATATGGAACCAGAAAAGACCTTGAATAGCCAAAGGAATATTGAAAAAGAAAGCCAAAGTTGGTGGCATCACAATTCCGGACTTCAAGCTCTATTACAAAGCTGTCGTAATCAAGACAGCATGGTACTGGCACAAAAACAGACACATAGATCCATGGAACAGAATAGAGAGCCCAGAAATAGACCCTCAACTCTATGGTTAAATAATCTTTGACAAAGCAGGAAGGAATGTCCAATGGAAAAAAGACAGCCTCTTCAACAAATGGTGTTGGTAAAATTGGACAGCCACATGCAGAAAAATGAAACTGGACCACTTCCTTTCAACATAAACAAAAATTGACTCCAAATGGATGAAGGACCTCCATCCAAATCCTTGAGAAGAACACAGACAGAGGCTTCTTCGATCTCAGCCACAGCAACTTCTTTCTACAAACATCACCAAAGGCAAGGGAAGCAAGGGCAAAAATGAACTACTGGGACTTCATCAAGATCAAAAGCTTTTTCTCAGCAAAGGAAACAGTCAACAAAACCAAAAGACAACTGACAGAATGGGAGAAGATATTCGCAAATGACACATCAGATAAAGGGCTAGTATCCAAAATTTATAAAGAACTTATCAAACTCAACACCCAAAGAACAAATAATCCAATCAAGAAATGGGCAGAGGACATGAGCACACATTTCTGCAAAGAAGACATCAGATGGCCAACAGACACATGAAAAAGTGTTCCACATCACTCGGCATCAGGGAAATAACAATCAAAACCACAGTGAGATACCACCTCAGACCAGTCAGAATGGCTAAAATTAGTAAGTCAGGAAAAAACAGATGTTGGTGAGGATGCATAGAAAGGGGAACCCTCCTACACTTTTGGTGGGAAGGCAAGCTGGTGCAGCCACTCTGGAAAACAGTATAGAGTTTCTTCAAAAAGTTGTAAATAGAGCTACCCTATGACCCAGCAATCGCACTACTGGGCATATACCCTAAAGATACAAACATGGTGCTCCGAATGGGCACGTGCACCCGAATATTCATAGCAGCAATGTCCACAATAGCCAAACCACGGAAAGAACCTAGATGTCCATCAACAGATGAATGGATAAAGAAGATGTGGTATATATATATACAATGGAATACTATGCAGCCATCAAAAGAAATGTGATCTTGCCATTTGCGATGACATGGATGGAACTAGAGGGTATTCTGCTTAGCAAAATAAGTCAATGGGAGAAAGACAACTCTCATATAATCTCCCTGATATAAGGAAGTGGAGATGCAACGTGGAGGGTTTGAGGGGTAGGAAAGGAATAAGTGAAACAAGATGGGATCAGGAAGGAGACAAACCATAAAAGACTCAATCTCACAAAACAGGCTAAGGGTTGCTGGGGGGAGGGGGGTCATGAGAGGGGGTGAGGTTATGGACATTGGTGAGGGTATGTGCTATGGTGAGTACTGTGAAATGTATAAACCTGGTGATTCACAGACCTGTACCCCTGGGGATAAAAATACATTATATGTTTATTTAAAAATTTAAAAATTAATTTAAAAAAAGACGTTTCTTTTTGGAAAAGCCCAAAACAAGTGCAATATCTAATGAATTGGTTTTCCCCTTCTTGGACATCCAACTGGACATCACTAAGGATCCAAATGCAATAAAGAGTTATTAGCACAAAAATATTGATTTATTTAGTAAGTAAAATACCTAAAATTATTTTATTGGCTAGCACTTTTAGACAAACAAATTTAAAACTTATTTGTTCAGTTGGTATAGCACATAAGTACATTATGCTATTCGGTAAAACTATAATTGTAAGGATAGTTTCAAATGTAGCATTTAAAGACCTCAAGCCAAAGGAAAAACCTGTGCTCAAAGCAATGAAAATCAGGGGCATCTGGCTGGCTCCGTTACTCAAGTGTCCAATCTTGATTTTGGTTCAGGTCATGATCTCAGGGTCCTGGGATGGAGCCCCACATCAGCTCCTGCTTAGCAGGGAATCTGCTTGTCTCCCTCCCCTTCTGATCCTCTGTCTCTCTCTTTCTCTCTCTCTCTCTCTCTCAAATAAATAAATCTTAAAAAAAGAAAAGCAATGAAAACAATTAATTTCAACCTGTCCTGGCCGATTTGATGTCAATAGACAGCTAGGAAGAGAGATGAATAATTCACCATAGACACTACTGGTAAAAAAAATAATAATAATAAAATAAAATAAAAATTCCACAACCCGGGGTCCCTGAGTAGCTCAGTGGGTTAAGCCCCTGCCTTCGGCTCAGGTCATGATCCCAGGGTCCTGGGGATCAAGCCCCGAATTGGGCTCTCTGCTCAGCGGGGAGCCTGCTTCCCTCTCTCTCTCTCTCTGCCTGCCTTTCTGCCTACTTGTGTGCTCGCTCTCTCTCCTGCTCTCTCTCTGTCAAATAAATAAATAAAATCTTAAAAAAAAAAAATACCAGAGCCCAAATTGGCATATAACTGCTTCCCTGAGGGCAAAGCCCACAGTTGATACTGCCATAGTATCAGAACCTGAAGTCATATTGACAGAACCTGAAATTTCAATAAGTTATGTCAGTATAATTATTAGCTATCTTTGGTTAGAACTTTATAACCTAGAGTATGTAAGGGTATTAACCCAAGTATAACTTGAATATGAAAGTATATAAAAGTACACATAACCCAAGCAGTGCAAAAAATGTTTTCCTTAATCAATGTGTTGAGTGAAAAACTGTTATAAGTTATTTCCGGTGATGTGGTGCTGTCAGCAATACTTCACATTATATGGATTATAGAAAATCTGTTCTCCTTTTACGAGCTATTCATGTCCTAATCGTAAGGATTAAAAAAAACACTAAGAACATACCTTAATTTTTTTTAACTATTATAAACAATTTTGCTTTTTTTACAAAACTAGTGGCTGAATATTATCAACCTGGAAGGCATATTTTTTTACTGATAAGGTTATTAATTGTGGGATAATCATAAGTTAATTTCCATGGGTGAATCTTATCATAATTGCAGGTAGCAACATTTTTAGTAGAATACTCTAATATAAACCTCCCTTGTATTCCAGGAGGATGACAAACTCAAGTTAATTAAATTTCCTGACACAATTACAGCTTTGCTGAATCTAACAAATAGTTGCCTATATAAAGAGTTTGTCCTAGAATTAGGATGGTCAAAAAAATAAGACAAGTTTCATGATGAAAAACAGTTAATATTATTATTAAGTAGTAGTCCTAGTAGGTATTGATCTGAATATTATGTTATCTGTTTTAGATAGTTGGGAGCATAAAATATAAGTGAATTAAACTCTGCCAATTAGTGAGGAGTCTTTGAAATACTGAATACATTCTCTTGGAGGGAAAAATAAAACAAATTTAAAAACTGATAATGATGTAAAATATAGACTTGTGGAGTCACTATGTTGTACACCTGAAACTAATGTAACATTTTGTGTCAACTATACTTAAATAAAACAAAATATAATTACATACAAAGATAATAAATGGGAATGATAATGATGAAAATAAAAGATTGGTGATCAATATCACTGCCCAACACAGAACTTAACAGAAGCAGAAAGAATTCTTTTTTTTTTTTTTTAAGATGTATTTATTTATTTTATGGGGTGCCTGGGTGGCTCAATCCATTAGGTGTCTACCTTCATCTCAGGTCACAATCCCAGGGTCCTGATATCCAGTCCCACATTGGGCTCCCTGCTATCAGGGAGTCTGCTTCTCCCTCTCCCTCTGCCCCTCCCCCTGACTCATGTTCTCTTGCACATTTTCTCTCCCAAATTTAAAAAGAAAAAAAAAAATCTTTAAAGATTTGTTTACTTTAGAGAGAAAGAGAGCACATGCAAGTGGGGGAAGGAGCAGAAGGAGAGAGAAAATATCAAGCAGACTCCCTACTGAGTGGGAAGCTGGATTTGGGGCTGCTCCTCATGATCCTGAGATCACGACCTAGGCGGAAATCAAGAGTCAGATGCTAACTGACTGAGCCACCCAATCACCCCAGTAGAAAGAATTCTAATACACCACGCCAAGCCAATGGGACTTCCAAGAGAGAAACTGTCGAGAACATTTTCTAAGATCAAACAAAGAAATCATATAACTATTCCTACCTAGCCATTGAGTCAAGAGAGACAGCAAAAATCAGAACTACTAAGACTCAAAAGTTAAGGATGGAGGTAGGAAAGGAAAGAATGGGAAGCAAGCAACATGCACCAAGTTGGGCATGGAACTGGTAGAAGTCACCTGGATGCTGGGTGCTCATTGTTCAGAGTGAATTTCAAGATGTAGTTCTTTTGGGGCACCTGGGTGGCTCAGTTGGTTGGGCAGCTACCTTCAGCTCAGGTCATGATCCCAGAGTCCTGGGATCGAGCACCACATCAGGCTCCCTGCTCAGTGGGGAACCTGCTTATCCATCTCCCACCCCCCTGCTTGTGTTCCCTCTCTCGTTGTCTCTCTTCAAATAAATAAATAAAATCTTTAAAAAAAAAAAAAAAGATGTAGTTCTTTTGCTATCATATCCCTATACAGAGTGGCCACAGAACAAATTATCCCTGCTGGAACTCCTTTCAGAGAAATGGGACACTAAAAATAAATAAAATTGCATGATTTTTTAAAAATGTTATTGACTAATAAATTACTTGCAGTGTATTATTAGACTATTTAACACATTTTTATTACATTCAGTTATCCAACATATAGTAAATAGTCCAAATACTGTTTTTGAAAATAAAAATAACACATCCATATATATTAAACAAAATTTTAGAAACTCATATTGAGTATCTGAATATTAACAAATAACAAAACTTTCAGGCTTAAATTATTCTCATTTTAATCAGTATTTTAAATAACATTTTTCTCTAATACTATGTCCTGGAATTTTTCTGAAAAATATATTTTCCTATATAGTCTTATTCTTTTTTCATTTTTTTTATAAAACTGCCTAGACTTTTCTTCAACACTTTTGAATTATTGATATCCTCAACTGATACTTCTTGGAGACTATAATATTTTAAAATAAAAGCTCTATATAAGTGCTGGTATGCTTGAAAAACTCGGAGTAATTCCTGCTAAATAGGAGATATTATTAATAATTTTACACTAAAATATATCAACATTTCAACCCCAATACTTTCATAGGTAATGCTTTTTTTGCCTCCATTCAAATTGCTTTTCTTTAACAAATATTTTTGCCAAATAAATCTCACTGAATAAGTCATCTTTTTATATTTTTTAATGCTCTGCTAGAATTGGATGCTACAATATCATAGTTCTGTTTCATTCCATTCTTGCATAAAATATAAGTTTATCTAATTAAAAATAGAAGCTCTATCAAAAGATTCTCTTCATAAGTCAAGATATTTCAATATGCAATTATAAAATTTCAAATTTAAATCTTATACTCCATCTGAGATCATAAGTTAATTTGTTCAGTTCTGTCACTGGAAAAAGTTCTATGTCTTAAGGTTTTGCAGTAATTGTAATCTCCTAAAAGTTTCAAATGCTAACATTTTGGGAACTATGTTCATTAACCACATTGATTAAAATTTTCAATTTATTTTGACAAAAATGCAGTCAAAATTTAGAACTTGCTTAGATTAAATTTCTATATCATTACAGTTTAACTTAAGTTGATTTACAAAGAAATTCTCCAAAGGTTTAAATATTCTTAAACTCCATTTGATATGGACAAGAATAAAAATATACATATCATCATGTTACAGTACATTTTTAAAATTCAAATTTAACAATGTCACAAGTGTATAGTTCCTTGTTCATATATTAAAATATTTGTAAATTTGTATAGTTACAAATCATACCAATTTGTAGAATTGCAGCTTCTATTGTACATAATATTGCACCAGAAGCAAACTTAGAGTTAAGTTTTAATTTAATGAGAACATTATTTTTACCATGACCTTGTGTTCCATCAAAGTACATATGCATATACTATGAAAACAAGCAATTTTACAAATTTTTAATTTTAACAAACTTAATTTTTTTTACTGAATATATGATAGTATTCACAATAATGTCATTTGTTTCAGTTTTGATGGAAGTTAGTGACTTCTATGAATTAGATGAAAATAGCAAACCATTAGAGGAATAAATAATTTTTTTCAAGTATCTGATGGCAGGATATAAAACTGGTATTATTTAACTGATTAAAAGTTCTGCTAGAGAAGCTGACACATTAAACAGTATTGTTTCATGGGAATACAATAAAACTGAATCGAAAAGGAGCAAAATTAATTTAAAAGACTAGTCATTTGACACAAATAAAATGTCATACTTCCCAGCGTGATATAAAAGGCATAGTCTGGAGGTGCCTGGATGGCTCAGTGGATGAAGCATCGGCCTCTTGATTTGGGTTCAGGTCATGATCTCAGGGGTGTGAGATCGAGTCCCATGTCAGGCTTCATGCTTCAAGCAAAGCCTGCTTAAAATTCTCTCTCACCTCTCCCTCAATTCCTGCCCTACTTAAATGAAAGGCACATTCTGGGGTGCCTGGGTGACTCAGTCTTTAAGCATCTGCCTTTGGCTCAGGTCACGATCCCAGGGTCTTGGGATATTCTGCATGTGGGTTCCCCACCCCCACCCTCACACCTTTTTAGTTGGTAAAAGTTCATGAACATTCTATGTGAGTTATCTTTGAGAATCAGAAATTTACTATGTAGTTGTCATTTTAATGCATTTTTGAGAGCTATTAAAAATGTTAAAGTGTTACCAAATTCCAAAACGGATAAACAGATTTCCCTTCATAACTTACCATAAATGGCAACACCACTGGAAGGAGGGCAGACAGATCTCTCCAGATGCCCTCAAGAGCAAGGCACTTCGTCTCTAGCTTCCATGCATTTTTTTCATAGCCACCTAACCTAAAATCCCCATTTCCCTCTGGCCCTAGCGACTGGTGATGACTTCATGAATTTCATAGTCCACGGCATGGACCACAGCACAGTTGGCTGGAACCTCCAGAGGCTGCCTCCCTGCTGAAACCAGAAGAATGAGCTGTCCCCATTTCATGTTCTGGTGTAATCTGTTTTACCAACAAGGATCCTGCCTGTTATCCTCGATATTACTTCTAAGTTTATAACCTAGAAGAGGTTTATACTCTGGCTTGAACAATTACCATCTATCAAGTTAAAACAAACAATAATGTTTATGCTTTAAAACAAAGACATCTGTCACAAAGCCACCAATGCTAATGTATAATGTTAATCTTGTAAAACTGCAGTTCTCACCAATGACACCAATGACAAAATCCTTAACTCCTAATTTTATAAAAGCCTATGGTAAGTTTTTAACTCACATGACTCATATAGATAAAGATTCCATCAAGGTAACTGACTACATCACAGAAAAACTTCGGAAACACTACACAAAGTGAAACACACACAAAGTAAAAGAAGTCAAACGTAAAAGGACATAGATGGTATTATTACGTTGATATGAAGTTCCTAGAAAGGGTAAATTTATAAAAACAGGAAGCAGATCAGTGATTACTTGAGGCAGGTGTTGGGGCAAGGGGACATGGACATGGCCATGAAGGTTCTTATAGGGGAGATAAAATTCTAAAATTCATTTATGGGGGCGCCGGAGTGCCTTGGCCGGGTAAGCATCTGCCTTTGGCTCAGGTCATGATCTCAGATCCCAGGATTGAGCCGCACATAGGGAAGCCCCACTCAGCAGGGAGTCTGCTTCTCCCTCTGCCCCTCCCTGCTTGTGTTCTCTCTCTCACTCTCTCACTCTCAAATCAATAAAATTTTAAAAATAAGTAAAAAATAGAAGTCCATTATGGTGATAGTTGGACCACGCAGTAAAATTACTCAATATCACTGAATTACACACTTCTTGAAGTAGGTAAATTCTATGACATGGAAAACAGACATCGGTCAAGTTGAGGCCTGGGATATCTATATTTAAATGACAAGCAGGCAGGTGAGATCTCAGCTGATAACATGCAATAATGTATTTTCCAATATGCTCCATGATATATTGCAGAAATGCAGACAATCTCCTTAGAACTGAGTAAAGCATCTGGCCATGACCTGATCACTATTATAACTACATAAGAGATGCAATATGTGATTTCTACTCCATTAAAGTAATAGTAACAATGGAAGCACTGAGTAACACATAGAAAACTGAATTTACTCTGCGGCTCACCCAGAAAAATTCAAGGCTGTGCAGTAAGAGAGAAGGAGACTCAACAATGAATGTTACACAAGACTGACTTGAGAACAAAAGCATCCCCAGGTGTTTTCAAAGTGCTCGTGACCTTTCCAGACTCAGTCTCTGCGACAGATTGAATGCAGGCCTGGCATTCAATAGCATCTTTGCTTGAAACACACAGGTTCCAAAATATTATGACTCCTTGAAAAGCTATGAGAGTATGCTGGACTGATCTCAAATTTAAGAATAATTCAAGAAAGTCAGAAGATATTTCTGCCTAGAAAGTGGATCCACAGTAAGACATTTTCGTTTTTCTAAGTGTATATAATAGAAGATTTCTTGACATTTTCACACACACACACACACACACACACACACAAGAAACAAAACAAAACAAAAAACAATTCAGTCCCTCTCAAAAACACACTGGTCCGCCAGTGTGCTGAGTGCTCCAGTCCACACCACAGTTCTCTCTCTCGTTCTCTCAAGTCCATAAACGTGGGCACATCAAATCCCATCAACTGTATCCCAGATTTATCCAAATACTTCTTCTTGAGCCCAAATAATTATTGTAATCATGTTATTTAATTAAATGTTATCAGTGATGTCAATGAAACTAGTGGAACGAGAACATTTAAGACCCTTTTCTCTGTCAAGGCAATAAGAACACTGAAAAAATTTGTCAAAATCAACTTTTTCAGAACTCTGAAAATTAACTGTTAACAGGAATCCAAGCTTTTGGGGTTTCTTTTCCTGATAAGGGCAAGTTTTGTGGCACGTTTTTAAGATGCCATATTCTCCTCTCCCCATGGCCAGCTCTGCAATAGGCTTAAAAACCAACAATATGAGGAGAGGGGCAAGATGGCAGAGAAGTAGGAGACCCTGTTTCAACTGGTCCCCTAAAGTGAGCCAATTATCTACCAGAACACTCTGAAACCCATGAAACCACCCTGAGATGTAGGATTATGCACTTTCGGATCTCTACGGGACAGAAGACACCAGTGGAGAGGTAAAGCTACTGGGAACAATTGGACTGATATTGGAGGATAAACACGAAGGGGAGGGAGCCACCAGAAGCAACCCATTGGAAGGTAATAACCCAATACAAAAGTGCCCTGTGATTGGGGACCAGTATTGACTTGGAGTCTAGCTAATAGCACTCAAAAATATCTTAAAGGGCAACTGGCAGAATCGGGCGATCATGGGCACAGCCCTAAGCCCGGGGAACCAGGTCAGCCATGGCCAGCGAACACCCCTGCCAGAGAGAGTGCAGTGGCAGAACCTGCAGTTTCTGGTCCCGGATCCCCCACGGGTGTGGTTTGCACCATCGCTAGGGCTCAGCCAGGGCGCACTCGCACCACCCTCCTGCCCCGCATAAGGGAGTCTGGTGGGCGCTAGTATTCTGCGCTCTCTACGAGGGCAGGCGTCTAAACCGCGCTCCCCACCAGCACCTGAGAGCTCTGTGCAGCCACTAGCCAGTGGTCTCTAGGACTCACCAAGAGTCTGGACACTCCCAGCCCTGGCTTGAAGGAACTACCCCAGACAGCAGTCCTTGCAAAGGCAGCCATCAGAAGCAGGCTTCCTGGACTAGTATCACTCAAGGTTTTAGTGGCATGGGGGTGCAGAGACAAGCAAGCACCTTGTGCGACCCCTGAGGCAGCGGCTGAAGACATGCACAGCCTGTGGGAGGTTGAGAGTTTGCAAAGGGGGAGTCTGTGTGTCCTGGACCACGCAGAGGGGAGCAGACTGAGGCTTCTCTCTGAGACAAAGGTCTGGGTACAGTTTGTTTTCCAGTAAACCTCCAAAAAGCCGAAAAAGCCACCAAAGAACAAAACCTCCAGAAAACAAAAGCCTGAAAAACCAGTTTCCACAGAGTCCAGCCCCTTGATAGGGAGCAAGAGGACTCACCCCAAGCAAGACTGACTGAAAAACAATGTGGCAGCCCCTCCCCCAGAAAGCCAGCCAAAAGAAGGAGAGGACAACCACCTCAGGGTCCCTATAAAACTGTCAAACCCCAATATCAGGGGAAAACAACATATTAAGCGCCTGGTATTGCCCTAAAACCTGTACATTTCATAGATACATTTAGTTTCAATTCATTCTCACTATTCTTGAGCTTTTTAATTTTTTTAACCTATTTACCATTACAACTCAAGGTTTAATACAACATATTTCATAACAACCGTTTAACTTGAACATTTTTCATACATATACCTGTATTTTTCTTTTCCTTTTCTATTTTTTTAATATACATATAGATATAAGCTTCAAGGTAATCCTCTTTCCCTAATCAATACTACCCCTCTATATAAACCAGTTTTAATCTCCATTTATCTCAGGAAAGTTGAGTCCTTTAACAAAGATATCAAGACACACTCAGGAAGAATCACAACAACATTTCTCGCCCACATCGAGGATTTATACCAAGTTCCCATCTTTTTCTTCTGTCAGTGTTTCTGTGTATTTGTTTTTGTTCTGGAATTATATGAATCTCATCCTTAGGGTTCATTTTGGCTGGGTACTTTTTTTTTCTTTTATGTCATTTACTTTTGACGGTCTTTTTGTTTGTCCATATTTGTTTGTATACCTTATAAATCTTACCTTTGGGGCCCATTCCAGCCAGGTCTTCTTTTTTTTTCTGTTTCTCTCTTTATCCCTTTTTTTCTTTTTTCTTTCTTTTTGGTGGTGACTTCTGGTTGCTCAGAAGTGTTCCAGGGTGCACCTTGCCTGGATCAAAGTTGATGTATTCAGCTACACATCCCCTCAACCATCTCTCACCAAAATGACTAGGAGGAGGAACACCCAACAGAGGAAAAATTCAGAGACTGTGCCTTCTCCATCAGAGCTATTGGATATGGACATAAACAGTATGTCAGAAAGGGAATTCACGGTAACAATTAAATAGGTAATGGCTAGGTTGGAGAAAACCATTAGTGACAACATGGAATCTCTAAAGGAAGAAGCAAAAGCTGCCAGGGAAAGAGTTAAAAATGCTACCAATGAGATCCAATCTAATCTAAATACTCTAACAGCTAGGGTAATGGAGGCAGAAGATAGAATTAGTGATCTAAAGGACAAACTGATAGAGAAAAAGGATCAGGAGGAGGCCTGGAACAAACAGCTTAGAAGCCATGAAAACAGAATTAGGGAAATAAATGACACCATGAAACGTTCCAATGTCAGAATTATTGGGATCCCTGAGGGGGAGGAGAAAGAAAGAAAACTAGAAGATACAGTTGAACAAATTCTCCATGAAAACTTTCCCAATCTGGGGAGTAGAACCAGCGTTCGTGTCCTAGAGGTAGAAAGATCACCCCCCAAGATGAATGAATCTAGAAAGACCTTAAGGCACTTGATTGCAAGACTGATGAATCAAAATTTCAGACAAGAGCTTTTGAGAGCAACTAGGAAGAAGAGATTCCTTAAGTACAGAGGAAAATCCATCAGAATAATGTCAGACCTGTCCACAGAAACCTGGAAAGCCAGAAAAGGCTGGCAAGGCATATTCAGGGCACTAACTGAGAAGAACATACAGCCAAAACTACTTTATCCAGCAAGGTTGACATTCAAAATGGATGGAGAGATAAAGAGCTTCCAAGACCAGCAAGGTTTATAAGAGTATGTGACCACCAACACAGCACTACAAGAAATATTAAGGGGGGTTCTATAAAAGAAGAAAGAACCCAAGAGTGTCATAGAAAAGAAATTTACAGAGACAATCTATAGAAACAAAGACTTCACAGGCAACATGATGTCAATAAAAACATGTCTTTCAATAATCACTCTAAACATGGACGGCCTAAATGCTCACATAAAATGGCACAGGGTTTTACTGAATTATGGTCCCTGAGGACTGTCTAGGTGGAAAGTGGGAGCCAGTGGTGAAAGGGAAAAGTGGAAAGCTAGATGAAAGAGAAGAACCAGGGTACCAGGAGCCCTCACAATGCAGTAGGACAAACAGTAGCTGTCCAAGTGTCACACAACAATGCTACTTGAGGCAGCTAAGAGATTTCCTTGGGCTGTGCTTTTTTTATTTTATTTTATTTTTTATTTTTTTATTTATTTTTTATTAATATTTTATTTTTTATAAACATATACAAAAATAATGAATATTGTTATGCTGAAAATAAAATAAGTAAATTTAAAAAAAAATGGCACAGGGTTGCAGACTGGATAAAATGACAGGACCCATCCATGTGTTATCTACAAGAGACCCATTTGGAACCTAAGGATACATCCAGACTGAAAGTGAAGGGATGGAGAAAAATCTTTCTTGTCAATGAGCCTCAAAGGAAAGCTGGGGTAGCGATTCTCATATCAGATAAATTAGATTTTAAACTAAAGACTGTAGTCAGAGATAAAGAAGGACACTACATCATTCTTAAAGGGTCTATCCACCAAGAAGATCTAACAAATATTTATGCTCCCAATATAGGAGCAGCCAACTACATAAGACAACTGTTAATCAAGATAAAGAGTCATATTGATATAAATACATTAATAGTAGGGGATCTTAACATGCCACTCTCAGTAATAGATCATGCAAGCAGAAAATCAATAGAGAAACAAGAATACTCAAAGACACCTTGGACCAGATGGACCTCATAGATATATACAGAACATTCTACCCTAAAACAACAGAATACTCATTCTTCTCGAGCACACATGGTACTTTCACCAGAACAGACCACACACTGGGTCACAAATCAGGGCTCCACCAATACCAAAAGACTGAAATTATTCCCTGCATATTCTCAGATCACAATGCTTTGAAACTGGAACTCAACCACAAGAAAAAGTTTGGAAGGAATTCAAACACTTAGACTCTAAAAACCACCCTGCTTAAGAATGTTTGGATTAACCATGAAATCAAAGAACTTAAATAATTCATGAAAACCAATGAGAATGAAGACACTTCAGTCCAAACCTATAGAATACAGCAAATGTCTTAAGGGGGAAATATATAGCCACCAAAGCCTCCCTCGAAAAAATAAACAAATAAATTTAAAAATCCAAAATACTCTCTTTACACTTTAAAGAACTGGAGAATCAACACAAATTAAGCCAACCCCACACACAAGAAGGGAAGTAATCAAGATGAGAGCAGAGATCAAGGAGATAGAAACTAGGGATACAGTAGAATACATCAACAAAACTAGAAGCTGTATTTTTTTTTAAAGAATCAATAAGATCAATAAACCACTGGCCAAACTAATCGAAAGAAAAAGAGAGAGGACTAGGGGTTAGGGGTGCCTGGGTGTCTCTGTGGGTCAAATTCTCTGCCTTTGGCTCAGTTCATGATCCCAGGGTTCTAGGATCAAGCCCCACATCGGGATCTCTGTTTGGCAGGAAGACTGCTTCCCTTCCTCTCTCTCTCTGCCTGCCTTTCTGCCTACTTGTGATCTCTGTCAAATAAATAAAAATCTTTAAAAAAAATAAAAAAAGAAATAAAAGAGAGGACCCAAATTAATAAAATTATGAGTGAAAAGGTAGAGATCACAAATAACACCAAGAAAATAGAAACAATCATCAGAAATTACTATCAACAGTTATATGCCAATAAGTTAAGCAATCTAGAAGAAATGGATGCATTCCTGGAAACCTGTAAACTTACAAAACTGAATCAAGAAGAAATTGACAACCTGAATAGACCAATATCTACTAATGAGACTGAAGCAGTGATCAAAAATCTCCCAAAAAAAAAGAACCCATGACCTGATGGAATCCTTGGAGAATTCTACCAAACATTCAAAGAAGAAATAATACCTATTCTCCTGAAGCTGTTTCAAAAGATAGAAATGGAAGGAAAACTTCCAGACTCTTTTTATGTAGCCAGCATTACCCTGATCCCCAAACAAGGAAAAGACCCCACCAAAAAGGATAATTTCAAACCAATATCCCTGACGAATATGGATGCCAAGATTCTCAACAAGATCCTAGCTAATAGGATCCAACAGTACATTAAAAAAAATTATCCACCATGATAAGATGTGATTTATCCATGGGATGCAAGGGTGGTTCAAATTTCACAAATCAATCAATACGATGGAACAAATCAATAAGAAGAAGAACCACATGGTTCTCTCAATTGATGCAGAAAAAGCATTTGACAAGATACAGCATCCGTTCCTGATTAAAATGCTTCAAAGTATAGGGATAGAGGGAACATTCCTCAACTTCATAAAAATCTATCTATGAAAAACCCACAGTGAATATCATACTCAATGGAGAAGACTGAGAGCCTTCCCTTTGAGACCAGGAATGCGACAAGAATGTCCACTCTTGCCACTGTTGTTCAACAGAGTATTAGAAGTCCTAACAACAGCAATCAGACAACAAAAAGAAATAAAAGGTATTCAAATTAGCAAAATAGAAGTCAAACTCTCTTTGCAAAAGACATGATACTTTATATGGAAAATGCAAAAGAATCCACCCCCAAACTATTAGAACTCATAGAGCAATTTAGTAATGTGGCAGGATACAAAATCAATGTACAGAAATCAGTTGCTTTCTTATACACTAACAATGAAAATAGAGAATGGGAAATTAGAGAATCAATTCCATTTACTATAGCACCAAGAACCATAGATATCTTGGAATAAACCTAACCAAAGAGGTAAAGGATCTGTACTCAAAGAACTACAGAACAGTCATGAAAGAAATTGAAGAATACACAAAAAGATGGAAGAGCATTCCATGCTCATGGATTGGAAGAATAAACATTGTTAAAATGTCTATACTGCCTAGAGCAATCTATACTTTCAACATCATCCCAGTCAAAATTCCACCGGCATTTTTCAAATAGCTGGAACATTAGTCCTAAAATTTGTATGGAACGAGAAGAGACCCTGAATTGCTAAGGAAATGTTGAAAAAGAAAAACAAAACTGGGGGCATCATGTTGCCTGATTTCAAGCTTTACTATAAAGTGTGGTCACCAAGACAGTGTGGTAGTGGCACAAAAACAGACACATAGACCAGTGGAACAGAGTAGAGAGCCCAGATAGGGACCCTCAACTCTATGGTCAACTAATCTTTGACAAACCAGGAAAAAATATCCAGTGGAAAAAAAGACAGTCTCTTCAATAAATGGTGCTGGGAAAATTGGACAGCTATGTGCAAAAGAATGAAACCCGACCATTCTCTTAAACTATACACAAAGATAAACTCGAAATGGATGAAAGACCTCAACATGAGGTCAATGTGGAATCTATCAAAATTCCAAAGGAGAACATAGGAAGTAACCTCTACAACATCAGCCACAGCAAATTCTTTCAAGATATGTCTCAAAAGGCAAAGGAAATAAAAGCAAAAATGAACTTTTGGGACTGCATCAAGATCAAAAGCTTCTGCACAGCAAAGGAAACAGTCAACAAAACAAAGAGGCAACCCATGGAATGGGAGAGTATATTCGCAAATGACACTACAGACAAAGGGCTGATATCCAAGATCTATAAAGAACTCCTCAAACTCAACACATACAAAACAAGTAATCACATCAAAAAATGGACAGAAGACATGAACAGACACTTCTTCAAAGAAGACATACAAATGGCTAACAGACACATGAAAAAATGTTCATCATCATTAGCCATCAGGGAGATTCAAATCAAAACCATGTTGAGATGCCACCTTACACCAGTTAGAATGGCCAAAATCAACAAGACATTAAACAACAAGTGTTGGAGAGGATGTAGAGAAAGAGGAAACCTCTTACACTGTTGGTAGGAAGGCAAGTTGATGCAGCCACTTTGGAAAACAGTGTGGAGATTCCTTAAGAAGTTAAAAATAGAGCTACCCTATGACCCTGCAATTGCACTACTGGGAATTAACCCCCAAAATACAGATGTAGTGAAAAGAACAGCCAACTGTACCTCAATGTTCATAGCAGCAATGGCCACAGTCGCCAAACTGTGGAGAAAACCAAGATGCCCTTCAACGGTAGAATGGATAAAGAAGATGTGGTCCATATATACAATGGAGTATTATGCCTCTATCAGAAAGGATGAATACCCAACTTTTGTATCAATATGGACAGGACTGGAAGAGATTATGCTGAGTGAAATAAGTCAAGCAGAGAGAGTCAATCACCATATGGTTTCACTTACTTGTGGAGCATAAAGAGTAACACAGTAGACACTGGGAGATGGAGAAGAGAAGTGAGTTGGGGGAAATGGGAGGGGGAGACAAACCATGAAAGACCGTGGACTCTGAGAAACAAACTAGGGTTTTGGGGTGGTGCGCATGGTGGTGGGTATTATGGAGGGCATGTATTGCATAGAGTACTGGGTGTGGTACATAAGCAATGAATTTTGGAACACTGAAAAAAAAATTAAAAAAAAAAAAACAGCATCATATGGGTGGCTCAGTCAGTTAAGTGTCTGCCTTTAGCTCAGGTCATGAGCCCAGGGTCCTCAGATTGAGTCCTGCATTGGGTTCCCTGCTCAGCTGGGAGCCTGCCTCTCCCTCTGGTGCTCCCCCTGATTGTGCCCTCTCTTTCTCTCGCTCTGTCAAATAAGCAAACACATCTTTAAAAAAAAAAAAAAGCACACAATCACAGTTAAAAAAAAAAAAAATCACGGTAGCCTAGAAACCAATGGATGGGGCAGAATGTGCTGGAGCTCTTCAAAGCCCCATTCCCAGAGAATGGACATTATTTGATGTACCCAGTAGTTCCCCGGATCACCTCACTCACTGGCTTCACTGAACTAACTCAGAGCTTGCCCTGTACAAACAACATTTTCCCCAAAGATAATTAGTCAAAAATAATCAGAGGAAATTGGTTAATACCACAATTACGAGAGGTGGTGGATGAGAGTTCAGGTGAATGAAAGATTAACCAAAAACTTGAAAGGCAGGGTAAGGAGGGCCTTTGAAAACTCCGACATACTCCTAGAGATCTAGGAGGCCAAGTACAGGTGTAGGCTAAACCTATTTTTGAACTTCTGCTGTAATTATTGTCAGAACCACATCATTTAACAATAACAGGATAGCATATATGACTTTTAATTATAGGTTAATTTTGTCTCCCCAACATTATATTAACAGCTAACTTTTATATAGCACCGTGAGACAGGCATTGTTTTGAGTGCTTTAGAAGTGTTGGGTTATTTAATCCTTATAACAAGCTAAATACTGTTATTACCCCCATTTTACACAGAAGAAAACTGAGGCTTAAATCCCAAGGTCAAATACTACCACAAGCTGAAACTAGGGTTCAAAGGCCAATCTTTCAGCTCAAGAGATCACACTCCAAAACACCAAAAATATCACTTCTAATTTGGCCTTTGGCTTATAGAATGGGCAAAGGCTTTAGAGTCAAGAACCTGTGGACATGCCACTTTCTAATTTAGGGAAATCATTTCATCTCTGTGAGTCTCAGTTTTTTTCCTCTTTAAAATCAGTGTGATAGGGCTCCTACATGGCTCAGTTGGTTAAGCCTCTGTTTTGGCTCAGGTTGTAACCCTGACGTTCTGGGATTGAGCGCCTTATAGGGCTCCCTGCTCAAGGGGGATCCTATTTCTTCCTCTCCTCTGCCCCTCCACACCGTTTCTCTCTCTCTCTCTCTTTCTCTCTCAAAATCCTTCTTTTAATTTTTAAAAAATTAAAAATGTTTTAAAAATCATTCAGGTAATACCACTATATCATTGGGATTATTATGAATAGTATGAATATGTATATAGTATACAGTGTGTATGGAAATATACTTTGTATACTGAAAAGTGCTAATGAACTCATTCACTCATTAGATACTTGGTACTTGGGTAAGAGAGAGGACAAGGAGAACAGGGTGGTAGAGCAGAGTCAACAAGACCTGGGTTTGGGGGTACCTGGGTGCTCAGTTGGTTAAGCAACTGCCTTCAGCTCAGGTCATGCAGGGTCCTACGATCAAGCCCTGCATCAGGCTCTCTGCTCAGCGGGGAGCCTGCTTCCCTCTCTCTCTCTGCCTGCCTCTCTGCCTACTTGTGCTCTCTCCCTCTCTGTCGAATAAATAAATAAAATCTTTTAAAAAAAAAAAAAAAAAAGACCTGGGTTTGACTCTGACTTGAACATTTGCTTCTTAGACCTTGGGTAAATCATTTACTCTTCAGAGGTCTTAGAATTGACAACTACAAAATAAAAATAATGCATGCTAATTCCCTGTGTTCTGAGGATTAACAAGAAAAAATAAACAAAACACTTGATAAAGTGTACTCAACAAAAATCATTTCCCTTCTGACTCCCCATCATCATCATAGAGCAATGCCCCACTTCTATTCACTTTACTTTGCTTTATTTTGCTTCATAACACTTGTCAGCCTCTGACATTTATTGATTTGTTTCTTTATTTTTCATCATTCCCATCCAGAATGTAAACCCTTTCAGGTCAAGGACTTGTCATTTTCTTCACTGCAGTATCCCCATCATCTACCACAGTGCCTAGAAAAGAGTCGGTGCTGAATAAATATTTGTTGAAGGACTCATTACTATCATCTACCATCATCATTGTTAAATTGAAATCGCACTCTGTTAACACTGTAATTCATATAAAATGAGGTAAATATTCACTAAGTAACTTTAAAGTATACAATATGCACTTAATCTAATTTTCTCAAAGATTAAGAACCAGATAACCTGTATCAGAATCATCTTGGGTATTCATCACACAAGAATTGCTGAATCAAAAGGGTGATGTCCCAGGAATTTATCTTTTAACTGAAATCTATCTTTTCCTACCTTTTTATTTTTTTGTTTTAATTCAGACTCCTATTTGCTATGCATTTAAAAATGAATATTTAATATAAAATTTTCTTACAATTTGGGTAAAGGAAATATAAGGTTTTTAAATTTTTACCATGTATTTAAAGTCCAAATATTTTCTCTGACCAAAACATTTATCACAATTTTTATGAAATAATTTTTCTAATTTTTTTCCTTTCTTTGGTATTTAGAATATATCTTTAGATAATTTTTAACTCACTAGAGTTTAAAATTTGGGGTCCTAACAGGGAATCATTCAAAAGATACCAAGGAAACCATCCATATGTTAAAAACACAAATTTTCACAGTGAGGGAAAACAAAAACTAAATCATTAAAGTGACTGCCTCACTGTCCTTCCAAACTGTTTCACTGTGCTGTGGGCCAACACTAGGTTAAATACGGTAATAGTTCCAAAGCTACATCAGCAATCAAGACCACTGAACCACTCAGGAGTTCACGGGCACACACTGAAACCTCTGCCACAGCTTGAAAGGTATGCAAAGATGCTTGCATGAATACTAGGTCTTTGGCACTAAGCACAGCAGTAGTTTTACCCCCAGTCCTTGTACGTTCATTCTGAAGTTCAAAATTTGGAAATACTAATCTCTAAGCAGATTATATATTTAATTATTCAACTAAATCCTAAGTATAAACAGTTTCATACTCTGGTCTACTTTTTCTACCTGTTATTATAAGCTGGACAGAGAAATAAATGAAGCTCCTCCAAGTTGCTCCTGTTAACATCTGGCAGAGGAACACAATGAGAGCAGGGTCAAGGGAAGCCCAGCCTTACTGCTAAGCCAGTTCTTCTCCCCGTTGACTCATTAATCATAATCTCCAGAGAGCACAGAGATGGATTCCATAAAGGATGTTATGACATTGTGAAGTGACTCCTCTAGAATTAATAGATTTGGTACATCAACGGGAATTAGTAAACACTGATCTTAAGCTCAGCACTACTGCAGGCATTTAGTGAAAGACAGGAGATACAGACTTACATCTTCGTTGGGGAGACTGTCATAAATGGCACTAACTAATGTTTAAAAAGGACTAGCATATAGTACAAAGTGAAGAAATTTTTTTAAACAGATGCTAGACTAGAACAGAGTGGTTGAAAAGAGCAGATTTCAGAAACAGACTAGCATTTGAGTTCTGGCTCCACCATTTATTTACTAGCTATGTCACTGCATCTGTGTTTCAATGTTGCTAAACTAGAATTTCCAATTCTATTTAATTATTATAAACCTACTTCCAAAAGAGTTATTATATGGATTAAAAGCCAGTTGCTGTACATACTCAATAATAATAAGAATATTAAAATCAGCAATTATTGAGTGTTTGTTATCTGCTAGGCATTTTTCTAAGTATTAACTCATTTAATTTCTTGGGAATTTTTTGATGGTTTACAGGGTAGAACGCTGAGACATGGAGAAGTTAGACAGTAGGCTCAAGGTCAACCCTAGTCAGTGGTGGAGCTGAGAGCTAACCCCATGACCCTTAGTAATGGTAACTTTTTGCCTTTCACAAATGGTAGCCAAAATGGACAGACAATGGAGCAGATGTTTAGTCACACCTCTAGGACACCTGGCTGCAATACAGAATAAAAACTAGTAGATAGTAAACTTTTTATTAGAATACATACACAAGAAGCCAGAATCTCTTTAAGGAAATGGGATATACCACAGAAACTTGGCAGGCCAGAGGGAGTGGCATGATATACAAAATGTGCTGAATGAGAAAAAAATATGCATCCAAGAATACTTTATCCAGTAAGGCTATCATTCAGAATAAGAGAGATGATTTTCCCAAAAAAACTAAGGGACTCCATGCCCACTAAACCAGCCCTGCAAGAAATATTAAAGGGAACTCTTTGAGTGGAAAAGAAAGACCAAAAGCAACAAAGACTAGAAAGGAACAGAGAAAATCTCCAGAAACAATGACTTTATAGGTGATAAAATGGCATTAAACTGATATCTCTCAATAATCATTCTAAATATAAATGATTAAATACTTCAATCAAAATACACAGGGTGTCAGAATGGATAAATAAGCAAGACCCATCTATATGCTGCCTACAAGAGACTCACTGTAGACCTAAAGACACCTATTGACTGAAAGTGAGGAAATGGAGAACATTTACCATGCTAATGGAAGTCAAAAGAAAGCTAGAGTAGCCATACTTATGTCAAATAAACTAGATTTTTAAGTAAAGACTGTAATAAAAGATGAAGAAGGGCACTATATTATAATAAAGGAGTATATCCAACAAGAAGATTGAAAAAATGTAAATATTTATGCCCCCAAATTGGGAGAAGTTGAATATACAAATAAATTAATAACAAGCATAAGGAAATTCATTGATAATACTACAGTAATAGTTGGAGGCTTTATCACCCCACCCACAGCAATGAACAGATCATCTAGGCAGAAGATCAGCAAGGAAACAATGGCTTTAAATGACACACTGGACCAGATGGACTTCACAGATAAAGTGAGAACATTTCATCCTAAGCAGCAGAATACACATTCTTTTTGAGTGAACATGGAACGTTCTCCAGAATAAATCACATACTGGGTCACAAATCAGGCCTCAACAAGTACAGAAAGACTGAGATCATACCATGCATATTTTCTGACCACTAAACTATGAAACTTAAAGTCAAGCACAAGAAAAAATTTGGAAAGACAACAAATACATGGAGGTTAAATAACACCCTACTAAAGAATGAATGGGTTAACTAGCAAATTAAAGAAGAAATTTTAAAAATACATGGAGACAAACAGAAATGAAGACATAACAGCCCCAAACCTTTGGGATGCAGCAACAGTGGTCCTATGAGGCAGTGTATAGCAATATAGGCCTACTTCAAGAAATAAGAAAAGTCTGAAATACATAACAGAATCTTAAATCTAAAGAAGCTAGAAAAAGAACAACAAATAAAGCCTAGACCCAGCAAAGGAAGGGAAATAACAAAGACTAGAGCAGAAATAAATGATATAGAAACAAACAAAAAAAGTAGAACAGATCAATGAAACTAGGAGATGGTTCTTTGAAAGAATTAATAAAATTGATAAACCCCTAACCAGACTTATCAAAAAGAGAAATGACCCAAATAAATAAATTCACAAATGAAAGAGGAGTGATCACATCCAACACAAAAATACAAACAACTATAGGAGACTATAGAAATTATATACCAACAAACTAAGCAATCTGGAAGAAATTGATAAATTCATAGAAACATATAAACTATTTAAACTGAAACAGGAGAAATAGAAAATTTCAACAAACCCATAAACAACAAAGAAATCTAATTGGTACTCAAAAACCTCTCAACAAACAATAGTCCAGGGCCAGATGGCTTCCCAGGGGAATTTTTCCAAATACTTAAAGAAGTTTATACCTATGCTTCTCAAACTGTGCCAAAAAAAAAAAAAAAAAAAAGAAAGAAAAACTTCTAAACTCATTTTATGAGGCCACTAAACTATGAAACTTAAAGTCAAGCACAATTACCTTAATTCCAAAAACAAAGACCCCACTTAAAAAGGAGAATTAGAAGCCAACATTCCTGATGAAAATTCTCAATAAGATACCAGCAAATCAAATCCTACAATACATTAAAAGAATCTTCACCACCAGCAAGTGAGATTTACTCATGGATTGAAAGGGTGGTTCAATATCCACAAATCAACCAGCATGATACACCACATTAATAAAAGAAAGAATAAAAACCATAGGATCCTCCCAACAGATTCAGAAAAAGCATCTGATATCGTATATTCTTGATAAAAATCCCTCAAAAAAAGCCAGGATAAAGGGAACATATCTCAACATCATAAAAACCACATACAAAAACCCTGCAGTTAGTATCATCCTCAATGCAGAGAAACTGAGAGCTTTTCCTCTACAGTTAGGAACAAGATAAGAATATGGACTCTTACCACTGTTATTTAACATACTACTAGAAGTCCTAGCCTCAGCAATCAGACAACAAAAAGAAATAAAAAGCATGTAGATTGGCAAGGAAAAAGCCAAACTTTCACTACTTGTAGATGACTTGATATTCTATAAAGAAACCCAAAAGACTCCACCAAAAAATTGCTAGAACTGATATACAAATTCAGCAAAGTCACAGGATACAAAATCAATGTATAGAAATCAATGTACAGAATCAATGGTGCATTTCTATACACGAATAGTGAAACAGAAAGAATAAATAAGGAATTGATCCTACTTACAGTTGCACCAAAAATTTTGAGATATCTAGGGATAAACCTAACCAAAGAGGTAAAAGATCTGTACAATGAAAACTATGGAACACTTGGGAAAGAAACTGAAGAAGACACAGAGAAATGGAAAAACATCATGTTCATGGATTGGAAGAACAAATATTGTTAAAATGTTTATATTACCCAAAGCAATCTACACATTCAAAGCAATCCCTATCAAAATACCACCAGCATTTTTCACAGAGCTGTAACAAAAAATCCCAAGATTTGTATGGAACCACAAAAGACCCCAAATAGCCAAAGCAATCTTGAAAAAGAGAAGCAAAGCTGGAGGCGCCCCAGCTGCAGACTTCAAACTATACTGCAAAGCCATAGTCATCAAGTCAGTATGGTACTGGCACAATCACACACACACAGATCAATGGAAGAGAATAGCGAATCCAGAAACAGACCCACAACTATATGGTGAACTGATCTCTACAAAGCAGGAAAGAATATCCAATGGAAAAGGGATAGCTCTTCATCAAATGGTGTGGGAAAACTGGACAGTGACATGCAAAAGAATAAAACTGGATCACTTTCTTTTACCATAGGGAAAAATAAATTCAAAATGGATGAAAGTCCTAAATGTGAGACAAGAAACCATCAAAATCCTAAAGTTCACGAGCAGCAACCTCTTTGACATCGACTATAGCAACTTCTTTTTTTTTTTTTAAGATTTTATTTACTTATTTGACAGACAGAGATCACAAGTAGGCAGAGAGGCAGGCAGAGAGAGAGAGGAAGGGAAGCAGGCTCCCTGCTGAGCAGAAAGCCCGATGCAGGGCTCAATCCCAGGACCCTGAGACCATGACCCGAGCCGAAGGCAGAGGCTTAGCCCACTGAGCCACCCAGGTGCCCCGACTATAGCGACTTCTTACTAGATACATCACCAGAGGCAAGAGAAACAAAAGCAAAAATGAACTATTGGTATTTCATCAAGATAAAAAGCTTTTGCACAGCAAAGGAAATAATCAACAAAATAAAAGGCAACTAACAGAATGGAAGAAGATATTTGCAAATGACATATCTGATAAAGGGTTAGGATCCAAAATCTACAAAGAATTTATCGAACTCAACACCCAAAGAACAATAATCCAGTTAAGAAATGGGCAGAAGACATGAATAGATATTTTTCCAAAGAAGACATCCAGATGGCTAAAAGACACATGAAAAGATGCTCAACATCGTTCATCATCAGGGAAATGCAAATCAAAACCATAATGAGATACCATCCCACACCTGTCAGAATGACTAAAATTGACAACTCAGGAAACAACAGATATTGGTGGGGATGCAGAGACAGAAGAACCCTCCTACTCTGTTGGTGGGAATGCAAACTGATGCAGCCACTATGGAAAACCATATGGAGGTTCCTCAGAAAGTTAAAAATAGAATTACCCTATGACCCAGCAATTGCACTTCTAAGTATTTACTCAAAGGATACAAAAATACAGATGTGAGGGTGCTCATGCACTCCAGTGTCTACAGCAGCATTATCAACAATAGCCAAGTTATGGGAAGGGCCCAAATGTCCATCAACTGATGAACAGATGAAGAAGTGGTAAATGCATGCAATGGAATATTAGTCAGTCATCAAAAAGAATAACATCTTGCCATTTCTAACAACACTGATGGAGCTGCAGTCTATCCTGCTAAGCAAAGTTAGTCAGAGAAAGACAAATATCACATGATTTCACCCATATGTAGAATTTAGGGGGAAAAAACCACATAGACACAGGGGATGGGGAAAAAAAAAAAGAGGGAGGCAAAGATAACAGACTATTTCACTATAGAGAACAAACTGAGGGTTGCTGGAGGGGAGGTAGGGGAGGAATGGGCTAAGTGGGCGATGGTATTAGGGAGGGCACTCGTAATGAGCACTTGGTTTTATATGTAAGTGATGAATCGGCAAATCACATTCCTGAATATCATAGGATTACACTATATGTTAACTAACTAGAATGTAAATAAAAAACGAATATAAAAAAAAGAAAATGGGATATAAAGCAATTACTATTCTATTCAGCTACCAATAAGGGGGGGGGGGAACCTCTTTATTCCTTTGGAAGAACTATTAACTGTAACAGAACAACAATGTTGTGATAAATATCAAGATTTTATACCCACAATAATCCATACACATTTATGATATTTCCTGCAGCCTAAATAGTCTTTGTTTCAGTTGCTGTTACTTAAATCAAGCAGTCGTATCCTACTCTTGCTTGGAAGCCACTTAGAGCTGCAGCACCATTATCTTCAGCAGCACCATTATCTCTTGGAGGCAGCTGGTACCTAAACTAGGAGGAAACCTCAGCAAGTGTTAGAGCAGCCTTTAATCTCTATAATGACAGCACTTAGACCCTAATTATCCAGGCAAATAATTCATACTACAACAGTGGGAGCAAAGGCCCATTTTGGTCTCTTTCCTCCCAGTGTTTTCATCAGACTAAACTCAGAGAAGATCATGGCAGTTATCCAAGGTGGACATGCCATGAATCAGAGGACTGGCTCTCTGGAGAGGTCAAGACTACCTTAAGGATACTTCATCACAGAAATGAACAGTTCCCTAAGTCCTGCGATTTAATCAAGCCTCACTAAATACTAAATGACAGTTATCTGGTTGCTGCTAACTCCAAATGTTAAAATCTGGTCTTCTAAAACTGCAGAACATTTTTATCTTAAAATGTTCCTTAAAAATATAAAACCATATTTTTCATATGAAATGGGGCCAGCATAAAGACAAGAAAAAAAATATCATACCACTACATGCATAGACTAAGAAGAAAAACCAGAAAGGAAGATATCCCCATGGGCTAGGGTATGTGTGAAAGATTTTATAACAATATTCTTATCCCCATTTCATAGATGAATAAAATGAAATTAGACAACCTGTGCAAGGTCAAGGTGTAACCTATAGGTAAGAATTCAGACCCAAGTGTTCTGACATCAGAATCTAGACTTGCTCCACTCTGCTGCACTATATCTCCTAAAATGGTATTATTTGAACTGGGCCTTAACAAGTACAGAATTTATCAAAATTAAAAGAATGTAGGACATTCCAAGAGGGGAAGAAAATAAATAGCAAAGGCATAGAAGTAGACTGGAAAGTCTTAAAAGGATATAATAAAGAAGATGTCACAACATATTAGAGAATTTAGCAAGAGATCAGATTAAAAATATGGGGGAAAAGTCCTCAAGAGAGAAAAATGAAGAAAGTGGTAGTCCAGAGAAACCAATGAGAGAGCTATGTGTTTGAAAATAATGTCATTTCTTGAATACTTTCTATGTTCCAGGCAAACATTATCTCACTCAACCTTCACAACTTTGTAAATCTAAGTATTAGTATTTATTATTTCTCCAGCTCTAACAGCAAAGTGTCTTTAAATATGGAAATCCCATAGTACTTCCCTAAATGTAACTATAAAACAATAAAGTAAACAATATGCAGATAATGTGAACTAATAGACTTTCTTTTATGTTTATATTTTTCAATCTGACACTGATCTTCAGAAAAAAAGGACAAAATTATTACACTTTCAAGATCTAGAACTTAAAATATCAAATTATACACCATTTTAAAGAACTATCATTTATAAATGTAGATGCATTTAGCATGTAATCACAGAACTATGTATGAACAAATCAATTTTATAAATAGAAAATGATTAAATAGTATAATTAAGTTTGAATGGATGAGTACTTAATGAAGTGTTTTATTCTAAGCACACTCTTTAAGGAGCAAAAAATAATTATTGTGGTAAGAGCTTAACCAAATTTTGTTATTAGGTTTCAGAGCAATTCAATTCAGTAACTATTTGTAGGAGATCTACTGTGCTAAGCATTTCCAGAGTCTTTGGCACAATGAGAGCTTGCAACAGGCCCTTTAACACTAACGGGCCTGCTTTATATCTTATGGGCTCCCAACCCTTCCTCTCCTTGCACAGCTTAGACAAGGGACCACACTGGACTCAAAGGTACTCAGTTCTGGGGTGCCTGGGTGGCTCAGTGGGTTAAGCCTCTGCCTTCAGCTCAGGTCATGATCTCAGGGTCCTGGGATAAGTACCGCATCGGGCTCTCTGCTCCACAGGAAGCCTGCTTCCCACCCCCACCACCACCACCCACCTGTCTCTCTGCCTACTTGTGATCTCTCTCTGTCAAATAAACAAATAAATAATCTTTAAAAAAAAAAAAAAAGTACCCAGTTCTTAGTCTGCCCAGCAACCCACAATAAATTATAGCTGGGCTTTAAAGTAGGAATTATAAGCACTCCCCCCTGGAAACCTGAACTAAGAGAATATAGAAAAAATTGCCAGATAGTGATAAAAGCTGAGAGATTCAAGTTGTGTATGGTCCAGGAGAGAACAGTGGAGGCATTGTGCCATAAGATTTAGAGGAAGCTGGTTTGACAGAGAAAACATGAGGTGGAAATGAGACAGGCCATGCATCCCCTGAGGGAGAGAGAGAAAGAGATAAAAAACAAAATCCTTAGTTTCTCATGTTTTCCCAGGTTCAGTTCCCAAGGGTCTTGTATATACTCTGGCGCCTGTATTTATATTCCCGTGCGATTTTACCAGTTGTCCTTACAATAACCTTCTTGTTGAGCACTTCTCAGTGCTTTTCTGTTCTCTAACAACAAGATACCCCTGCCTACAACACCTACTGTGATTCCAGTTCAGAATTATCATCCCAAGGGCTCATAGATGACTTATGGAAAGTCTCTGATCCTAAAAATCTTGCAACCAAGTGGAAAACAAATACAGGCACATATCAAATATAATACAAGATAGACCATGCAGGAGAGTGCAAAGTATGCTCAAAGTCCATGGGAAGGGTGTCTGGTTCAAATTTGTTGTATCTAAGTTGACTTCTTAGAGAAGGTGAGAAAGTTGACTTCTTAGAGAAGGTGAGATTTTTTTTTCCCAAAATTTTTTTTTATTTATTTATTTTAGAGAGAGATAGGAAGCACGAGCAGGGGGAAGGGTAAAGGGAGAGGGAGAGAGAATCATAAACAGACTCCATACCAAATGTGGAGCCCGACATGGGGCTCAATCCCAGCACCCTGAGATCATGACCTGAGCCTAAATCAATAGTCAGTCACTTAACCGACTGAGCTACCCAGGTGCCCCGAGAAGGTGAGATTTTTATTGGATCTTAAACAATGTCATGGTTTAAAAAGTAAGGAAAAGTAGAGAATTATACTCTAGTGCAGGGAAACAGTGTCAGCAAACACCATGGCAGAAAAGGGAAGCTTCATTGAAAAGCAATTGTTTTGAAATAATTTTGCTATGTAGTGCATATAGCATAGGAGAGTTTAAAAAGAGAGGAAAAAAGTACAGAACATACCACAGAATGTGGAAACTGTAGAGCCCGTAGAGCTTCTCCATTCGAGAAATTAGCTTATTAATGTAAGCCTGTAAAAAATTTAAAATTCTGTATTTAGTATTCACTGGATCAAGGTAGGTATCAGTTATTAGGGTAACTGATTCTTTTTTTTTTTAATTTATTTATTTTCAGAAAAACAGTATTCATTATTTTTTCACCACACCCAGCGCTCCATGCAATCTGTACCCTCTATAATACCCACCACCTGGTACCCCGACCTCCCACCCGCCCCGCTAGGGTAACTGATTCTTGTAGGCCAGATCTTAGAAGGATCCAGAAGGCCCAGAAGTTATTATCTGAGTTAAATGTATAAGCAAGATCAATGAATGCATTTACCAAGAAAGGAGTTCCTCAGGTCCCTATAGAAAGAGTTGGGGAAGAAATCAGCCACAAAAGGACAGACCAAAAGGAATGGAAGGACAAGGCACTGCGAAGTATATGAGAACATAGATACTTGGGTGTGGCAACCAAGAAAGACAGAGCTGAGGAACATGTCAGATTAATTAGCTGCAAGGTTCAAAAACAAAGCAAAACAAAACAAAACAAAACACCTCAGGGGTGAAGTAATTGTAGTGGTTTTCATTTAGAGTACAGAAATGATTTTTCAAACCACAAAATTTATCAGCGTAACATGGTAACTCAGAGGTTCGTGAGTAATCACACCATCATAACCAGCACATTGAACTGGTTATTTAGAACTCACTTTAGTTACATTTCTAGATCCTAGGAAAATTACTTTAGAACCTAACTCCAGTGAAAGGTATTAAAACTAAATTAAAATCCATATATATCAGACACTTATATTTCTGAAAAGGCACTAATCCCTTCAAAGTGGAAGTGTTATTCTTTTTCCCATTAAAAGACCATTATAAATTTTATAAATGAATTTCATACATTCAAGCAGTCTAAAATTTAAAATATCAATCTAGGTACATACTATTTATGAAGCAGTCATTGGAAATCACTTGGCCTCTTTCTGCCTTTTCCAAATGACTTAAAGAAACATTTGGTGTATGGTGGTGCTTACTTGACTTGGGAATTATTCAGTGAAGTGTATTAATATGCTCCAGACTATGGGGGAGTTCCTACCGATAAGGGAGATAATCATTAAAAGACTAGCTCCTTAACTGCTGCCTAGTTCATTATTTTGTTCTCATTAGACAAAATGGCAGTTATCCCCTACAAAATAATCCTAAGTAGAAACTGAAGCACTGTGTTCCTTCTGGGATGAAGAATGAGAAAAATATGTTCAATGTGTACGCTTCACATTTTATATTATTGGGAAAACTATGCTCAGGATTCTAAAAAATTAAACTAATACACAATATAAATTACTAAGAACTTGATGACCCAGGAGAATGATGAACAAGTACTTGAATACGTATGTGTGTTTAAAAATCAAAATAAAGAAACCCCCTCCAGAACAAAACTGGAGAATGATGAAAACTCATACCCAGGTCTATGAAAAATATCTGCCAACCAACTCTAATATCTGAGTACAGATTTCACAAAATATCTTACATGTGAGGTCTCTGAAGGATCCATCTAACAGTATTTCATTTAGACTTTAATGAGGAAGGCGGATTTCTGTTCTTGTGAGCTGTCTAAGCTTCATCTCTCAGGTCCCCACTTTGACCCATGCGAAGGAGAAAGGGTATTGGTATCCTTCTCACAGGATTAGCATAAAGATTATATGAGACAGATGATGTTGGAAATTTCCTGGCACTTAGTACTCAAAAAATATTGGTTCCCTTCTATCATCTACAGCATCATCATTTGGTCTTCTAGGATTTGGTCTACAACAATCATACTTTGGAGCTAAGCAATTTTAGCTTTTGGCAGTCAGCTCTACGAGCTCTCCTTGAAATCTCTGATGTGTGAATACACCTTTAAATAGAAACATAAGGTACAGTATGAAGATAGTATCCTTTGGGGATAATTTAGACAATCAATAACAACCTGACACTTGTAGTAGCTGAAAAGTAAAAGAAAAATGATAAAGAATTGCTTTCTATACCTTTTAATTATTTAAAATCCAAGAAGTGGCCATAATTTAGAGATGACCGAAACAGAATTGCTTTTCTATGTTCTGTAAAAGATAAGAAATTTGTAGATTATACCCCAACTGCTTGAGCAATTCTATTTATGCTTACTCAAAATGAGAGAAAAGGTCAGAAAATGATGCATATGTCCTTTGACATTTCACTGAAAATAAACATTATTTAAAAGAGTGATACCTCAACCAACAAAGTAAAATGGGCTGTAAGAGAGGCACACATCTAAAACCATCTCCAGGTCACACTTCACTCATCATCTCATTTCAATGTGGTTAATTTTAAAGATATACAAGTTTCACGATATGCTCAAAAAGCAAAAGTACTTGAAAGCCATTTCTTATCCATGAAACACCTGTAAGGCAATTATAAGTTATATAATTGGTCACTGTATTTTGTTAAGAACTAAAGCGTCCTAAACTGCAAGTCTACCAAGTATCTCTGAAGCAGACACACAACAGGTTTGGAATTAGAAATAAAATGGTCTTGCTTCTAAATTCCATCTTAATTCACCAATTATAAGGCTTCATTTTCCCCCAAATTTGATGCATTTTATGTCACTCAAACTGATTATATTTTTTTCAATAAATTGGAGTCACCAACCCTCCCAACAACCTGTACATTTCTAAAGACTATGATTTGGGAAGAACAGAGAAGTTTTGCGACAAAATTGTCCCTTTCTTAATATAATCTCCAGTAGGTTTTAGAGTTTGTTTTTATTCATCCTTTGGGTTCTTAAACTCTGTTATGTCACATCATTTGGGGACTTGAAATGATTAATTCATGAGTGCCTATGGACATTTGGTTTAGATTAGACTAGGCTCAACCATAATAAGTCCAAAATGGTCTCTTTGAGTCCTATGATTTCCAGTTCATTTTATTCTTCCCCCATGGCAATAAGCTGTATTTATAGATCTCAACTGCATTTTATATAGGTGGGGAAAAAAAAAAAAAAACCTGCCCAAGTGCAGTTCAAGTCACTCCTGGAAAAAAGTTATCTCAAATATATGGTAGTTAATAGAGAAGTAATTTGGCTCAAATTATAAACAAGATAGCACTAGAGATGGCATTATAAATTCTTAATATCTAGACCCTCATCCATCTTTACAATTCTAGTCCTGATCTATAGTCACACATCACATGTCCTATCGTGTGATGATGAATGTTGAAGGTGCCTGGGAGCAGAGAAAAGCGATAAGCCAGGAAAGGCAAAAATACACTACTAGTGCTACCACCATCCCACACCCAGAGTAAACATCATTCATCATGTCATTCCTTTTTACTGAATTTGTCTGGAAACCTTATATACAACTCCATTAAATGGTAAAAGCAAAGGTTAATTCTAAAAAATGCTCAATGTGACTCATTTCCTTCTCACTGATATTAATAAAATAACCGTATGATAATAATTCCTTAAAATATTTTAGTTCCTTAATTTAAAAAAATGTTTTGCTATACGTAATGATCAAAAGACAATAAAAGATGTTATATTGCGAATGACCTGTCATTTTTTGTCTAAATGAGATTACTAATTTCTTTGAATAATATGCAAATTGATCATTCTGAGTTTATGTATTTTAACTTTTTGTTATGGAAAACTTAAAATATTTTTTTAAAAGTAGAGATCATTGTCTAATGGGTGTGCATATCAGGCAACCATCTCCAACAGTTATTAACTTTCTGCTGTTCCAATTTTATCTATCCCTTTACCTTTTCTTCTAAGGTGTGTTAAAAGTAACTTCTAGAAAGCATGTCGTTTTACCCATAAATACTCATAAACATATATCTCTATCATAAAAGAACTTTCTAAAACATACCACAATATCATTACCACACTCAACAAAATTTGCAATTATTTCTTAATATGAACTAATAACCAGCCCATATTAAATTGTCCCCAATTGTCTGAAAATGCCCTTCTAGTTTTTTGGTAGAAATCAGGAATTGAGATCCAACTGGTTGATAAACCTCATAAAGTATTTTTCAGTCTATCACATTCTTCTCTCCTCTTTTTTTAATTTATTTTTTAGGGACAGAGAACATGGGGGAGTGAGGGGCAGAAGGAGAGAGAAAGAATCAAGCAGGCTCCATGCTCAGCAAGTGCAGAGCACAATGCCAGGCTCAATCTCACACCCCTGCGAGCATGACCTGACCCAAAATTAAGAGTCAGACCCTTAACTGACTGAGCCACCCAAGCGCCCCCTCCTCTCATTTTTTTTTAAATGCTCTTTGTTAAAGAAACTGTGTCATTGTATATAGAATTGTTCCATTTTGTATTTAGCTAATTGGATCCTTATAATGATGTTCAATATGCTTCTCTATCTTCTATATTTCCTAAAACCTAGAATTAAAGGACTTATTAATTCAAGTTTATTAATTGGGTTTTTTTTCTTTTATCAAGAATACTTCATGCATGGAGATGTTCATTATTGTTTTACTTTAGGAAGCACATGCCTCCATTTGCCCACTTACTGTCCACAATTAAGAAGGTCCATCCACTGTCAAGTTCCCCATCACCCTTTCACTTAATGATTCTAGTAGCCATTTGTGATTATTGCCTCAACCTGTTATTCCATTAGGGCTTATAAAATGGTAATATTTAGCATTCCTTCTGAATTTAATAGCAACGGTTTCTTCTAGAAATAAGTAAACTATTAGGTATTCTGAAATACAGCCCATAAGAAAAACTGCTTGAGAAATAGCTGAATCCACCCTTTGATCAATTTTCAAGAAAAGGATTTGACGCCCTAGCTACCTCCAAAGCTGTTAAAAGGGTTTTGTGTTTCTGCTTTTATGCTTGTTTGCTGTTGTTTGTGTGTATCATTAAGTGTTTCACTGCACTGTGATTCATTATTCTTTCACCTCATCTCTGGCCAGGGGGGCCCTTCAGGTTGGCTCCTGTGTGATTTTGACCTGATTGTAATATGCTCGACTAGCTTTCTCTTATCTGTTCTGACAAGATGTCCCAGACTCCTCTTGTATGATTCCTAACCCGACCTACAATCTGTAATTTCTCTAAAGAGACTTCTTTGTTTGGTTTGGCGTGTTTTTTTAGTGGAAAAATGGTACTTAGATGCCCATGAGTTCTAGAATAGTCATTGTAACTATTGCTTCTAGGGCTTTTCAGTGTACAAACCTAAAAACAGGTATTTTCAGATTGAGAAAAATAAATAAGCACATATATCTCACAAGTTAACAGTTACAGGAATTTTACTCAGCGTCTTTGATTTTATAGTTTATATTTTCTTTTTCTTACTGTGAATATCCTGGTCCCTAACATTAACATAATTACTTACTTGCTTTATCCTATCTATTTATCTATGCATCTGTTAATAATAAAGTAACAATGCCAACATTACCAGCTGCAATACCATTGAAAGCAGTTTAAAATTTTCACGTGGTTTTGTCCTTATATCTCACTAGTGCTATAAAGTTAAAACATTGTGTTCTAAAATCACTGGAAATTTATTCTTTACAGACACAGAATTATGTTTATTAGTTTATTAGTTCATTAGTTTGGTCTCTATTTTCTAGATAGATTTGTTTTCTTTTTAAATAAATTTTGTTTTTGTTTTAAGATGTTTATTCATTTATTTTTTTTGTCAGAGAGAGAGAGAGAGTGCACAAGCAGAGAGACAGGCAGACAGAGGGAGAAGCAGGGTCCCTGCTGAGCAAGAAGCCCAATGTGGTACTTGATCCCAGGACCTGGGAGCATGACCTGAGCCAAAAGCAGACACTTAACCAACTGAGCCACCCAGGCAGGCATCCCTAATTTTGTTTATAATGACATAAATTGCTTACATGGTCCCCAAGCCAACTCTAAAACAAAGCACTCTGATGAAGGTCTAGCCTTCATTGCTCTCTCTTCCCTACTGTTTTCTTCAAATTCTTGTAAATAATCATTTTTATTAGTTTTTGGCTTATGCTTGCACTGTTTCTTTTTGAAAATATCAGCACGGCACATACAGGGACGTGTATATACTTATGCACACAAGCCAATATTCTTACCCAAGAAGAAACTTACCCTACACATTCTTCTGCACATATATTTAAAGATGTCTTTATTTATTTATTTACTTATTTGAAAAAGAGAGAGAATGTGCACACATGAACATGGGGGGGGGGGGGTGCAGTGCAGAGAGGGAGGGAAAGAATCTTAAGCAGACTCCGTGCTCAAGCAGGGCTCAATCCTAGGACCCTGAGATCACAACCTGAGCCAAAACCAAGAGTCAGATGCTTAACCAACGGCACCACCCAGGCAACCCATGCATCTGGTATGTTTAATAAATAGCACATTTTATAGATTACTCCAGACATTTTTAGAAACCTACTCCATTTTATGGATGTACCATTATTCTCTATCAGATGGTTGAGGGTTTTTTAATAATTTGAAAAATTATTTTCTAATAATTTGCAAGTAATATATTATTCCTAATGAGATTTTTAAATTTTTAGTCTATGACAACTTATTTCCCATTGAAATAAAAAAATTAACTCTGTGCTTTTCTGGAAAATTACCATATCCCCTCTCAAGGGCAGGATAGCTGACTCTTAATGTGAAAATGCTTATGTTCACAGTGGGAAAAAAAAAATGAAACACATTTCTTTAAACCAAAGCAGAAATTTGTGGTTAATACTTCTGACATAAACTGAAATATATCATTTACCCAATGGCTTACAGAACACAAAAGAACAAGCAGAAAATTACTGGTTTGAAGTCATAAGCACTAGACATTTCTTAGAAGTTTTGATGATGCTAAGAGCTGGTTAAAAGGTATCACAAGTTTGAAAAAAAAAAAGGTTGTGAGTCAAACAAGTTCATGGTTTGCAGAACACATCTCCATTACCTCTGCCAATACATAGATGGCATCATTTTGAATTCATATATGCAAAATTACTGAATATATATACCCATCACACGAATAAATCAAATGAACTTGTCAACTGAAGCAGAGGTCATTAAGGATAGTCCATCAAACACTTCGACAAATGTACATCTGAGCACCTACTGTGGGGCAAGCGCTCTGCTAGCTGCTGGAATACAATGCTGAACCGGCTCCCTGAATTTAACTTTTCCTCTGACCTGTAAAATTTTGAAGGATTGACAAAAGACAGGCATAATTTACAAACTCTGAAAATGTGCTAAGGACAATGATAAATTTTTTTACAAACTACAGTGGAGACAGAACAGAGGAGAAATTCAACTGATTAATTGTGGGAAAGCTTCCCAGTCAAGTGGCGGCTGGGCTGGGCTTGAAGGAGAAGTAACTGAGAGTAAGACAGGCAAAGGAGTTCTTGGCAAAGGGAAAAGGAGAGAACATTATCCATTAGAAAACAGGAAGGAAGGAAGGAAGGAAGGAAGGAAAAAAAGAGAGAAAAGAAAGAAGGGGGAGGGAAGGAGAAAAGAAAGGAAAAGAAAAGCAAGGCAAAGAAAAGAAGGCCGGCAGGCAAGCTAGCTCTACAAATGATCTTTCCCAGGACTCAGTACCTCCAGGGTCTCTGAGTGCCTTTCCACCTCTACAAAGGGACACTCAGACTAATTACCCTGGAATGAGCCTGCACATAGGAATTTTTAAAAACTCCCCCAAGTAATTCAGTGTGAAACCAAGGCTGATAATCATTGCAACAGCAGATGTCTGGAACTATACAAAAAGATGTGAATCCTGCAATGAATTTCAGCTCCAGGATAGAGCGATGACCTCTTTGCTTATGGGGAATCGTGTAATTGCTGTCTGATACTAAATCTTGGGCGTAAGGTTCTCAGTATTTCCCTTTCACTTTCAAATAAATAAATGTCACATTTTTTAATGCGTATTAAAGTCAGCATTCTAAAACCATCCGCTGTTTTGTTTGTTTTTATAAACATATAGGACCCATGATGTTCTTAGGACTAGTGACAAATTAGGCTTCAACTAAAGCCAAAATCCACTGCATATAAAAGAAGACTGTCCATCATTTTGGCCATTGATGCTTAATTATGCATTTTGTTAAGTAAAGGTTTTACTTTAAAAGGTTCATTACTAACAATTAGTCTTCTCTCTTTTCTAATTTATATGCACCTGTTTCTAATTACAGTGGCACTGTGTCAGCCTTAGAAAATATATCTTAAACTCTTTAGAACAACTTGGATATTTCTGCCTACCCAAGGATATTTATCTTCCTGTTAAAGAATTAATTCAACCTTACTTTGTTTCCAATACATTTCCTGTACTTTTCTGGAATAATGATTTTAGTACTCCTCCAATATTTACAAGGTAAATATAAGCATTTATATTTTGTTTTTATTCAGAAGGCTTATATCTCACTGAAGGTGGTAAGAATTTCTGAACAAAAATGTAAGACAGGAAACCCTAAAAAATAATTTGTAATCATTAGATTTTGTCTAATTCTGTAACCGTGCTTATCATTGAATGTTTGTGTCCCCTTACCAAAAAAACAAAAAACAAAAAAAGCCTATGTTGAAGCCCTAATCTCCAATGTGATGGTATTTGGAGGTGGGGCCTTTGGGATGTAGTTAGATTTCGATGAGGTAATGAGGGTAGTGCCCCTCTCATGGGATTAGTGCCTTTATTAGAAGAGAAAGAGGCCAGAGGCCTCTCATATTCCGCCACATGTGAGGATACAGAAAGAAGACGGCCATCTGCAACCAGAAAGAAGATGGCCTCTCACAAGAAACTAAATCTGTTAGAACCTTAATCTTGGCTTCTAGAAATGTGAGAAATAAATGTTGTTTAAGCTACCCAGTCTATGATATAATTTAGAGCAGCCTAAAATGATTGAGATAGACCCTCAGAACCTAAACCAAAGCCACATTAACTAGTGTCGGAAAAGTCTTCTGCCAGAAAACGTAAAACGTGACTACTATCTCGGCAAAGAAAGAACCATAAACAAATTCTCTACTCTTAACAGCACCTTAAGCTGAAAGCACAGAATTCTGTGTTACCTGTAGGGGCAAGTAGAGGGGAAGGTTTACTCATAAGAATCTATTTTTGTAGTAGCAGTAGTATGGGATTTTAAGTATATATTATAACTTACTGCTGACTAAATGAAGTCCTATTTTAGAAACTTTCAGAATTTCAACATAAGTTAATCCTAACAAGGACAAAAAGAAATTAATTACTTTTAAACATGATCATTTAATTGTTCTTAGTTTACAATATATAACATGTGGTATTATAAGTTGAAGACACGAATGCTTTTAAAAAAAACCTTACTGAGCCCTCCCTGACTGTCAAATTCCCCATGCTGTCTATGACATTCCATTCCAAGTCTATTTGGTCCCAGTGGGCTCCTGGGCTTCCTCTCCTCCATCAAAACTTAGCTCTCCTTTTTACCACCTCCTCTGATCTCAATTTTCTGGCAAGGACTTGATGAACAAATTCTTATACATACATTCATGGATGATAGTAAGTTCATTCCAAGTACATTTACGAATTTTCATAATTATCATCCAGAGCTTCTATTTTAAATAAGTTATCCTAATGCTGAGAATTGAAGTGATATTGTTTTTAAAAAGAAAAAAATTTTCCAGAAGACCTAGTTTCAAAACTCTGTGTAACTCACAACCTTTTTGATCCTCAATTTTAGCAACTGCAAAATTTATATAATATCCATCCCCTTTATTTTGAGGATTAATGGAAGGAGATAATTAAAGTACTTTGAAGCTTTATATATATATATATATATATATATATATATATATATATATTACATTTGTATGTGAATATGACTACATATGCACACATATACATGTATATAAGATGGTATTATTTACTCAATATTGTGAGTACTTAGACCTTTTAGTCCTACCTTCTGCAACCATTGAACAAATGAGTGACCAGTTAAAATATTAGATTGAAAAGAAGAGAGAAATGACCTTTTGACAGGAAAAGATCGCTATATACTTTAGAGGCTACCGCTGAGATGCCCAGAGAAATGACTTTTAGAAAAATGGTCACCATTTCATAGCTTTAGCCTTCCAAGTCCAATATAGCTGAATTTGACACAGTGGGAGAATACAGAATAAAAATGGCCCTGCAGGTAATTTCATCCTATTATGTTTATTTGAAAGGAAGACTGAACTCTATGCATTTTTTTTCAATGTTCTTTCTTACAGTTTTGGTGCACTGATCAGAAACAACCTAAAGCTATGTGCTGAGGGCTGTAATTTCATAGGAAGTATCGCAGTAAAAAATTTGATGGATGTGTATCCAAAAGGAGATAACCTAGGGAAGGCATCAGAAGCAAAATAAGATTGTCTCTAAGTAAACCCATTTAGGACTAGCCTATCACACCAACTCCACCACTATAAAATTATGGATTGGTCGGGAGCAGCCGAGAAGCTTGTAAGATATGCTGAGGAAACAAGTTCAGGCTAGTGTGTAATCTTAAAGCTGCTGAGACAGGAAAATCACTAATTGCATTTTCTGAGTGACACTTTTGATCATCCTACCTTCTCATGAAAGAGGATTTTCTGAAAATTGAAAGGGTGTTAGGATGTTGAGAATCAGCCAAGTGGTGATATGCTTGCCCAGAATATCCTTTTCTGTTTCTGCGGGGTTTGGAAGGAAGAGTTGGTTTTGATACTATTGTTTTCCCCAGAACTCATACTATGTCTGAGCACTTATTTAGGATGGGCCTCATACACAATATTTTTTTACACGACTACTGAAGTGGATAGAAGTTCATGCCAACAAGACATAAGTGTCGGTGGTTCCCTTTCCTTGTAATTTTTCTGAAGAGTCTTATATAAATGTACTGATGGGAACAAGCAGTAATGGGATTCCTCAGCAAGGAAAAGAACAATATAATGAATGGTGGGCTTCAGGGCAAGAACAACATTAGCAGGAGATAAAGAGCAGTTGAGAAGTGTTCAGACTGAAAAATTATTAGACGCCCAATCTCTAATCTCTGCTAATGCGCTCGTCGCTGAATATGGATGTATGAATACAGCGGCTGTATCATTCATGTTGTGATAACTACTCTTTTCTGTATGATGAAAGAATCTAACTACACAAGCTCTACTGCTGGGGAATAAATGGAATCATAGCACTTTAATAGAATCATTTAAGGAAAGGCACTGGGCGTTTTGGAAAGAGAGCTATGCTCATATCCCAAAAGCCAGGAACTCACCTGGGAAGGCTGATGAACTAACCTCCAGTCAAGTTACTGGACAGAACAAGGGAGAAGACAAAACTGCAAGGCTAACCTACTGATAAAAGAAAACTTTATCTCCCTCCTACCCCACTGAAGGTCATCTTTTCTACTCTTTGCCCCAGAAACACTTAATTTGAATGTTTAAAAATCTTGTGTTTTTACATTATTTACAGTTTCTTAATATGTATCTCAATAGCCTAATACTACTTAAGATTAGATAAATGTTAGATTCATTTCAAACATTTATTTGATTCAGTGCTAAATTTTATTTACATGGGTTCAGTCTTCATAGTTTGTTGACTACATGACAAGTTCTTAGGCCACAACATTTAAACATGAGATGGGAATGTGACACCTAACTATTTAAAACTCTAAGTCACACTGACTTCCATAAACTGCAGATTTCCCACTTTTCCCCCGTATTCATATTCCCTACCAGTTAGTCAATCTGGTTAAGATAAAAATGTTGAAAGGATTTGGTGTTGCAGAGAAAAGAAAGATGTAGATTTTCTAATACTATTAAGTAACATACTTTGTTTCTAGACAATTTATTTTTTTAAAAAATTCAGCATCCACTACATGCCCACCTGTTCCCAAAACTTAGGAGATACAAAGAAGAATAACACAATCCACACTTGGCTGAAGAAATATCTATATATATTTTTATACTTTTAGGAGAGAGTGATTATACACAAACTGTAAAAATTGTATTAAAAACATTACCGGGTACCTGGGTGGCTGCGCGGGTTAACCCTCTGCCTTTGGCTCAGGTCATGATCTCAGGGTCCTGAGATCGAGCCCTAAATCCGGCTCTCTGCTCAGCAGAGAGCCTGCTTCCCCCTCTCTCTCTGCCTGCTTCTCTGCCTACTTGTACTCTCTCTCTGTCAAATAAATAAATAAAAATCTTCTTAAATAAGTAAATAAAAATATTAAAGAATGGGTTTACTGGTGGCTCAGTCGGTTGGCTCAGTTGGATGCTTGGTTGGTTTGGGTCATCATCTCAGGGTCCTTTGGAGCCCTGCTTCAGGCTCTGCACCAAGCAGGGGGTCTGCTGAAGATTCTCACCCTCCCCCTCTGCCCCACCCCACTCTTGCACACACTCTCTATAGTAAATAAATAAATCTAAAAATATATATTAATTAATAAGTAAAGTTTCCAAAAATGATTAGGCAAACATAAGATGAATACCTATTGTATGCAGCAGGAATTAGAATGAATAACTGTGACATTTTGTCAACAATTGCTTTACTTTTCACATTGTTCCATTTTGCATTGTTAAAGTCACAAAGTAAATGGCGAAGGTTGGTTGGGGGGCCCGTGAGTAGTTTAAAAAAAAAAGAAAAAAAAACTAGTTTTATTTTAAAGTTAAACAATGAGTCCTACAAGCGTTATTCTGACTCAGAACGGAGGTGCAGTGTGGCATCCTCCAAAGGCTGCCAAACATCTGTCTGTCCTCAGTCCCTCAAAGATCAGCACAGCGAAGTCCAAGGTCAAAGTAGAGGAGTCATCGGGATGGATCTTGCAAAGATGCCTTTTCCCTATCAAACAACTGCGAACCCCCAGATGGAACAGTGCCAGCCTCAGAGTGACCTGTTCGTGGCCTGGAACCGACCTGGAAGACCGACGTACAGGGCTCTGTGGGGGCAGGCCTGGGCCTGGTGCAGGGGGAGGCCACGGGGGGCGGGTCTGAGTGGAGGGCGGAGGAGACGCACGTGGCACAGCCGGCGCAGGAAGCGGCGCCCAGATCGCCCCGCGGCCGCACAGCAAACCGCTCGGCCTCGGCACCACTGTGGACGCGGCCCGCCCCGAGTTTACATTTCTTTGTGTCGCTGTTTGTCTTCCGGCCACGCTTCCCCAACTGTTGTATAGTTGTATAAAACTCTGAATCTTCCAAAACCCAGCGCATCCTTGTTGTGTGACAAGGAAAATGATTTTTAAACACACGAGGCGGCTTCTCTCTTGCTAACTCGCTCGCGTAGGAACTTCTTCTCTCTTTGAAGCCACAGCCGGGGGAGAGCTGGGATTTGCACAGCAGAAACAGCCTATGTACATTCTGCTTCTGAGCCCAAAATAAAGATGTGAATCCAAAGTTTCCCTTAGCCTCAGTTTATGAAGAGACCCCAGGGTTTTCCACCCTCCGGAACTAGACTTTTGTGGAAACGGAGCCGAGCGCGGCGACCCCGCCTGCGGGCGACAGGTGGCGGTCAAGATGGCGGCGTAGGACGACGCCCGGCTCGCCGCCTCCCACACGCGCCAACTCTGCAGCTACACAAGGAACAGGAGGCGCGACAACGGCCTGAGCAACGGCTGCAGAGCGGACGGACAGCCAAGGCCGCCTCGCCGCAGACGGGGGACACTGGACACGAAGTCACCGCGGGGCAACCCCGGCGGGAGGGCGCTCACACCCGAGCTTCTCCCCAAGGAGCTGCTCCCTGAGGAGCAAAGGGTTTGCCCCCCACATAGGACGCCTCAAGTTTGAGAGAGAGAGAGAGAGAAGCCCCGAAGACGTCCGGCTTCGACGGCCCGCAGAGCGGCACCCGCCGCGCCCGCCCGAGTCCGACAACCTGAGAAACGGACGGCTCTTAGGGCTCGCGCGCAGGAACTCACCGCCGGGGCGGAGCAGAGGCCGCCGCTGCGCCACCAGGGCCGGGGCCGAGTGAATGGGGCTCGTGTGCTCGTCCGCAAGTCGGCCTGAGGGGCGAGCGCCCCCCTCTCCCACCTCCAGAGGCCCGCCTGCGGGCGCGCGCCTCCCTCACACGCTTCCTCCGCGGGCGCCATCTTTGTTTTGCCCCCCCCCCCCTTTAATGCTCGGCCTTCGCGCCCCTCGTACCCGCTGAGCAGGCGCCTTCTCCACACTCTCGCTTGTGCAGGGCACTAGTATCTCTCCGAAGGGAGCTTCTGCGCACGTCTGACGCCCCGGGTTGGCTGCTGTGCACCAGCAGATGCCCACTGGTGGCGCGGTCCGAGGCCCGAGGGCCATGGGATCCGGGGTCGCCCGGCACTGTCACGACTGCGGAGACCATGCTTGGCCGCCGGGCACTGCCGGGACGGCGGACCGAAACACCCCGACTCTTGTGTGAACGCGGCCTCTCTGCTTGTCCCGAGCTCCCGCCGGAGGAGCAGCGTTCACGTCAGGCCCACGTGGCGGGAGCAGAGAGGCTGGCGAGCGTGGTCTTCGCACTCTCTCCGCCCTAGTCCAGCTCGCGGGTGTCTCCCTGAGGGCGCACGCGCACCCTGGCTGGGTACCCGGATGTTTGCGGCTGCACCACGTGACGTGTCTGCGTCACCCAGCGCCGCTGGCCCGTGGTGCTTCCGAAAGAGTGAGAACAAGAGGCGTTCGGAGAGGATAAGGTGATGTGTGGTTATCTGGGTCCCGGGGAAAGATCTAGTCCCTCTAGCCCTCGGGGTCGCCACCAGTGGGAGTAAGTGTACGAGAGGATAAAAGGGCCAAAGTAACCCCAATCAGGTTTCAGTCAGAATAGGACAGCGTCTCGCGGGTGTTCTCATCGCCCACCGTGTCCAGCCTGGAGGCAGAGGTAGGACAGCACCGACTAATGAAGTGTCTGTTCTAGAGGAATGTGGTGACGAATGTTCTAGGACAACTTGGATGGGTTGTGGTGCCCAGTTCTGAGGTCAGTCGCCAGGGAGGCGCTGCTATAGGGGTTTCCTCAGACGTGGTCCCCACGGAGACGAGCACACGTTAAGTGAAGCCGGGACCTTCCGGAATGCGGGTACACGTCCTCCGAGCCTCCGCAAGGCTCAGGAGAAAAACTGAGGTCCGGGTCCCCCGATGAGAAACTGTTCTGCCTCCAGATGGTCTTCAGACTCGAGACCATCCGCTCTTCCGTGGGTCTGCAGACTGCCTGCCCGCCTTGCAGATTTGGGACTTGCCAGCCCCCACAAGCACGTGAGTATATAAATAGGCAGTGTGCATCCTATTGGGTCTATTTCTGTGGAAAACCCTGAGTGATACAGTGGGTAAGTCTGAAGGGGCACCCTGAGCCCGCATTGCCGGCACGTCCTGCGCAGCAGATCGTAGATAGAGACCTGCAGCACATGCGAAACAAGGAGTCCGGCGGACGGGGCTGCGGAAGACAGCTTTGGAGCTTTGCGACCAGAGTAAGTGGCAGCAGCCGTGGATTTCATCAGCAGCTATCCAAGTGACCAATAATAGCAAGTGACCCCTCAGAAGGTGCCGGCTCCCACACCCCACAGGCCAGCACAGACTAACCATACCACAAAAAAATTTAGGGACGATACTGAGAAGAGCATAAGCCGGTTGACAGCCCAGCCCTCCATGGGATCACACCGGTGTCCCGCTGAGCCATCTTCATGAGAAGAGGCAACGTTAGAGAGTAGAGTAACAGCCCTGGTGTAAAATTTGTACTTCGAATTCACTGGGTGCATGATGAAATACACTGAGCTGAACATATTAAACCCAAACCTACTTTTCTGGTCAAGATTCCTTTCAGGAGAGGTGAGGTCAGCAACATGGCAGAATAGAAGGGTCCCACTCATATGCTGCCTTAGCGACAATAATTTGGTAGCCACCTACAGTCAAAAGTACCTTTGTACTTTGGAGATTTGCTCTTGTGGGAGTTTTGGAATCCACATAAGAGATGGCAAAACCCCAATAGAGTCCAAGACCAAGGAGAGTCATTTTGAGAAAGCAGGCAGGTGCCCAGGCAGCAGGCTATCCAACAAAGGTCCCAGTACAGTCACAGAAGCAGCACTGTCCCTCTGTGGACTTGGCTGCTCCCCCATTTGACCTTGGTCCTACCACCAGCACCATCTGTTAAGAGACCCTGGAAGACAAATGACGAGTCACACCTACCCTTGCCTCCAATAATAGGCCCTTCAGTACTCAGTCTGGCCATGAATGCTGAAGTGTCCCAAAACCCTGCTCTTTCATCTCTGGTCCAGGAGTCCATGTCACCAGGGGATGGGCTGGCAGACACACCTGTCAGTTCCCCTTGAAAGCAAATCAACTGCCTTTGGTCCCACCATGAATCCTGAAATGGTACCGTGACTTGGCTCCATACCCTTTCAGGGAGTGGTCCTGACCACACAGGGACCCAGCAGATGACGTGCTTTCCTGTGCCCCCAAAGTTAGGCCCACTGATATCTATCCAACTGTGAATCCTGAATCAACCCTGTGACCCAACTCCAAATTTACTAGTCAGTGTGAGGGCTTTGCTGTATACCAACAAGCCCAGCAAGGTGCACACCAATCCATTCTCTTGGAGGGAGTCCTATAGACCTCAGTCCCAACCGTGGACCCTGAAGCAGGCTTCTGACAGGTGCAGCCCCTCTCAGATGCAATCCAGAGAAAATCCTAACCATCTAGTGGCCTACCCAGTGACTCAGCAGAAGCCTTACCATACTCAATGGGAGGAACCCCATCTGTGTACCTAACAGGTCTGCCATCTGAGGACCTACTTGAAGACCTTGAAGTGGAGACTTGTTTTAGTACCACCCTGCTAACCAAGGTCATGGAGGCAGTCCTGTCCACCCAGAGAGCAGGGTAGACACCTGCCAAAGACCCTGGTAACAGGAGCACAGTTGCTGGATTATATAGTAAAAGTTTATTTAGTTTAGTAAGAAACTGCCACACTGTCTTTCAAAGTGGCTTTCTAGCTTCATTCATTCAAAGCAATGAATGAGATTCCTATTGTTCCACATCTTCACCAACTTTTGGTATTGCCAGCGTTCTGAATTTTGGCTGTTCTAATAGGTGTATAATGGTGTCTCATTTTTTTTTAATTTTTATTTTTTAAATTTCTTTTCAGTGTTCCAGAATTCATTGTTTATGCACTACACCTAGTACTCCATGCAATACGTGCCCTCCATAATACCCACCACCAGCCTCACCCAACCTCCCACCCCTCTCCCCTCCAAAACCCTCAGATTGTTTCTCAGAGTCCACAGTCTCTCGTGATTCATCTCCACCTCGAATTTCCCCCAACTCACTTCTCCTCTCTGTCCCCCCATGTCCTCCCTGTTATTCCTTATGCTCCACAAATGAGTGAAACCATGTGATAATTGACTCTCTCTGCTTGACTTATTTCACTCAGCATAATCTTCTCCAGTCCCGTCCATGTTGATACAAAAGTTGGGTATTCATCCTTTCTGATGGAGGCATAATACTCCATTGTATGTATGGACCACATCTTCCTTATCCATTCGTCCACTGAAGGGCGTCTTGGTTCTTCCACAGTTTGGTGACTGTGGCCATTGCTGCTATGAACATTGGGGTACAGGTGGTCCTTCTTTTCACTACATCTGTATCTCATTGTTTGCAATTCCCTAACAGCTTATGATATTGAACATTTTTTCATAGGTTTATTTGCCATCTGTGTATCTTGTTTGGTGAGGTGTCTGCTCAGCATTTGTGTTTTTCGATTGTGATATTCTGCTCATTTTTTCAAACTTTAAATATGAAGGGAAAAATTCACTTACTTTTATAATAACCTCAAAGATTTCCTTCTTGGATTTCTACTCTTTCCATCCTGAGATGGGAGTGAAGAATCAGAGTTATTTAATTGGGGAAAAAACCCCAGATGCCTCACTCATAATCTTCTCTGAAAAAAACAAACAAAACAAAGAAAAAATAGAACTGATATTTTCTCGGGGAGGAACATAGACAACATTGTACCTGAAAATAATAATAATTCACATTGTCCAGGTGGCCTGGAACATTTGCCACTTGACTTCCATTGTCCTGATTTCACCTCTAAAACACTGACAGGACACAGCAGTTATCAGCATCCCACTCCAGGTGATTAATCAGAAAGTCTAGGCTATTTTTGAATTGTCAACTTTAGTTTTATGAGCTATGCCCTCACTTGTTTTGAATGCCCTTGTATTTAATTCTTATCAATTTTACGGCCAAGTAAAACAGGGATCAAATTTACTATACAAGTTCTGATTAATGAAATTATTTAAACAACTTTTACCAGTGGAATGGAAATACTGTTACTTTCTAATAACTAATACATTTTCAAATAGGTAGCAAGTCAGGATATTTATTTTCTGAAAATGTGTTATATCAAAATATAACAAATTGCCATTGGGAAAAATCAAAAGCACCTTATTAAACCGTGTTTTGGCATGAGTATGGTTTAGAATATGAAAGTGGGCTGTTAACGGGTCTCAAGCAGTTTATAATAGCTTTACAGGCATGGCTATTAAGGACACTAAAAGTATCATAACATAAAAAAAGAAAATAAAGAGACATAAATATAGGTCATGGTCAAAATATCCTTAGACATCAATAATTTAGATAAAAATTAGACTTTGCTTTCTAATACATTTTCATGTATTGGACCATATATTATATGTAATGATTCAGATTAAAATTCTATATTCTTTTAACCTTTTAATTTAAGCATTTATAATTAATATATATGTACTTTATGCTCTAATAGAATCTCTGAATATGTTTTAAAACTCTTGTTTGAAAGTGAATATTCACGTAGTGATGGTTATATCAAATTATATCATCAAAGATAAAATGAATAAATTTAAGGGCAGATAAAATTCTGAAACAACAACAAAACCACCAATCAATAGAAAATAATTAAAAAGCAGAACTATCTAATCATCATGAATCACTAAATAAGTGGAAGTTCTAGAATATTTTGGGAACTGCAAGCAACTCAGAAGGTCCATCTAACATATCTGGGTAAATCTACAGTTGAGAATTATCCTGGGCAAAGAGTTGTCAGTTGTCCTTCTGAAGATTCATGGAACATTCACTGATCATCCATTACAGTACCAATATTTATTAATTACATTCTAGAATGTCTTCGTTCTCTTCGTCTGAATTCTTTCCTGCTGCTATTTCCTCTGCTTTACCTTCTGAAGGAATTACAAATAATTTCTCCAAAACCAGAGCAGTGTTGATCAAGCATCAATCCAACCAACGTTTTTACCTAAATTAAATAGAAAATGCCAGTGTGTTGAGTAAACAGAAATAACTGTTTCTTGAAACTTGCTTCAGTTATCCATATATATTGTGTGGATATTCATTTATATACAAGTATGTGTCTGTCAAGATTAAAATATAATTGTTACTAAGTCTAATGGCTATAAATTAAGAAAAGAAAACATAAATTTCTATTAGAACATCAAAAATTATTCTTTAGGGGACCTGGGTAGCTCAGTTGGTTAAGTGTCTGCCTTCAGCTCAAGTCGTGATCCCAGGATTCTGGGATAGAGCCCTGCATTGGGCTCCCTGATCTGCAAGGATCCTGCTTCTCCCTCCTTCTGCCTGCCATTCCCCTTGATTGTTCTCTCTCTCTCTCTCATTCTGTCAACTAAATAAATAAAATCTTCAAAAAACAAAAGAATTATTCCTTAGTCATTTTTTATTCTTATTATAGTTGAAGAGTATTTTCTGACAATATATATTCCATTTTGACTAATAAAATTGTTGTTCACGCAATTATTCTCCTTGTAGATCGTGCAATTTTGCTTTGGGAAAATTCAAGAAATATTTTCTTAAACACTATGTTTTTCACTAAATTATATAAAACCTAGAATTGTGACTCTTGGAAAGTAAGACTAATTTAAAACCTTTGATGTATGATTTGTGACATGACTCCTATTTAACCTTCATGACAGAACATCTCACAATGTATGTATATATGAGCAAATGCAAATTGTTATTAGAACTGATATAACTAGGAAGTATTTTCCTTTGTGTAGTACAATTGAAGCATCAATTACGTTACAATAAATATCATTCCTTTGACATGTAATACAAAAAGGCATTTGAGAAAGAATTTTCCACACTAATTTGGCACAATTTCTCATTACTAGTGGCAGAGATAACAAAACTTTGGATTAATTTCAAACTTTGTTAATATGAATCTTTCCTAAAATAAAAACTAAAATTTTCTTTTTAAATCAACTTTATTCAGGTATAATAGACATAAAATGCTATACATTTTAAATTATACAGTTCAGGTTATATAAGAGGCCTTTGGAATGGCTCCAGATGTTTCCTTGCTGTGCAAGTACACTCCTTATAGTGGTAAATTCCAAAACACCCTTTGGACACCCACCTTGTGGCTTAGCACTCTAAACTCACAAGTCCACTCTCTTCAGTTTTTTGCCTAATAGGCACCTTCTTCATCCCAAGCAGAGGGAACAACTTCCATGTAGCCCACTCCATTTGGAGGAGCTAAGAGGAGAGTGGAAAAATTATCCTGAAAACATACTCAGAAAATCCTGAAAAGTTGGTTTGCTTGAAACTCTACTGCAGGATGCTGTTTAGAAGAAATGTCCCCACTTCCCCCCCTCCATTACCCCAGTGTTTTTTTGGATGATAAAAGTAGGATCTGGACTGATATCTTTTAGAGAGATGACCTCTGGCCTTTGTACATTTGCCATCAACCATGAAAATGTCCTCTGAATTAATTCTGGTTTCTTTTGGGGGTAAGAACTTCTTAACATTTTATTGCTTTATTAGACACTAAAGTTATAACCCAATATATTTTCTTTTGCTCAGGACAAAGTCTTCATAACTATTTCCTTTGGGGTGGGTATGGGGAAATGAAGGGACAGTTTTGTTGTAAAGAAGGTGCGAGTCATACTCTAAGTTCCAGTTTTCCATGCTGGGACTGTATTTGCCATTCCTTGGGCATGGGTTCAAAGACAGGTTTTCCAATCTGGGAATTTTATGTTTTTAATATTAAATGAAAATGGCAAATTTCAAGTATCTGTCATGATTTTCTTCATATTTGAAAGCATGTGCCACTCTCTGGTGTATGAACATTTCAGAAGTTTCATTCTTTCAGACCCTTACACTTGTAAATCTAAGTATCTAATTTTGTTAATGGGGTTTTCCATACCCCAAGATTTTGCTATAAACGGGCATGTATGTGCCAAGAACTGTTCAAAGAGTTCAGTGATTTTCATTGTTAACTCATTTAATCTTTATAACAACCACAGAGGTTGGTTGCCATTATCATCCTTATTTGATTCCTGTCTGTGGCATAGGCAGGAATGAGGTATTTTACACAAGTTTGCACAGATAATAAGTGCAAGAGACAGAAATAAGACACAGCTTTGATTTGACTCTAGAATCCATGTTCTTTTTTTTTTTTTTTTAGTTTTCTGAATTGTTTAGTAATTTTTATTTTTTTGTATTTATTGTTTTTAAATTTTATTTTTTTCAGTATTCCAAGATTCATTGTTTATGCATCACACCCAGAGCTCCATGCAATACGTGTCCTCAATACCCACCACCAGGCTCACCCAACCCTCCTCTACCCCTCCAAAACCCTCAGTTTGTTTCTCAGAGTCCACAGTCTCTCATGGTTCTTAAACACTGTGCTATGCTGCCTTTCCATAGAGTGGTCCATTTTCTCTTCTTGAAGTGAATTAATTTCTGAAGTTAAAAATTATGTTAATATAATATATTACACTTAGTTAAGTACATATCATATAGAATTTGGGAAGGGCACTACTTTGATATCTTCATATATTTCTTATTGTAGCATTATAGGGAAATCTTCTTTTCCCAAAGTAAAGTAGATATACTACCGTTTAGATGTTACAACTTGTAAATATATTAATCAATGATCTTTTTTGAAAGTCTAGAAATGGCATCAAGCAAACATTAACATTTAAAAGTGTAATGCCAAAAATGATCTAATTTCAGTAATTTTCAGAATTTTTTTTCCTGTTCAAAATTTATCATAGGGGACACCTGTGTGGCTCAGTTGGTTAGGCTCTGACTATTGATTTCAGCTCAGGTTATGATCTCAGGGTCGTGAGATCAAGCCCCATGTCAGGCTCTGGGCTGGGCATGCAGTCTGTTTGGGATTCTCTCTCTCCCTCTCTCTCTGTCCCTCGATGTCACGCTCTCTTTCTCTCTCTTTATCTCTCTCTCAAAGTCTTTAAAAATAAATAAATAAAATAAAATTTAGCATAGAATTTTATATCCCCAAAATTACCAATTCTCACATGATTAGACAGGAAACCATCTTATACCTAGCTAGTAGCTGTCATCAGTTTTGTGTCTTCTTCTGACTTTAGTTTTAAAAAAAATCTGGTTACCCATCTTTATATATTATAAATTATATACCTAAAGTTGGTAAAGCTTCCCCTGAAATTTAGTCACTATGATTCTTGAAGCCTTCTTTATAAATCCCCAAGCCTTAAATTAGTTAATTCATTATGGATCTTTGCAAAGTTCACTTCATTTTTTCATGTCTCTTAATTTGTTGAGATACAAACTGAACACTATAATTTATTATGAAAATATATCTGTCATCATAATGTTCCATCTTTGGAGCACTGGTCTGGGAGTCAGAAGATTTAGTATCTACTTCCCCCTTTCCACTTTATTAGCTATTTTGAGTTACATAGGTCATCTGACTCATCTGCACCCCAGTGTGCTTACATGTACATAGTAGCAACTTGACTAGAAGATCTTTACTGTCTCAAGATGGTATGCTTCCATGATTTTCTCCAGTGAAACAATAATTTTTAATGGATATCTCTGTATATCTAAATTTCCTGCATTTTTCTTTTGCCGTATTTTTTCTTTACAAATCAAATTATCTTTTATCCCAAAGGAGCTTCATTATATTTATTTTTCAGCTGGTCAAAGTTGTTCAGAATTCTAATTTTCTATAAGGTAAGGGATTCATCCACTTAAAATATCAGTTCTTCAATGCCAATAATCAGTACCTAGGGAAAAAATCAGAATATTCTTGCGTGTATTAGATCAGCTTTGGGAATTTATGTAAGATAAACTAGCATGTTTACACCTAGTCTCATTAAAGAAAACTTAACAGGATAAAAATAGGTCAAAATGTGAGATTAACCAATCATTACTGTTCCTCCATTTTTTTCCTCCTCTAATCGTATTTATTTAACACCCCCATTTACTGTGCTAGGTGCTATGCCAAGAAAGCACAACAGATGTATTTCTTGTCTTTGAAGAACTCACATCTTAAAATAGGTATTACTGAAGTGCGAAAAAAGGGTAAGAAATAGATTTAAAATATGCAGAGAATAAGTGACTCTTTCAAAGTATGTGTACTTTTACCAATATGTTCTAGTTGAAATCTTGTCGTGAAAGGTTCGTTGTCATCAACTCTGACCCCACAACTTGGGCAACAGCTTCTACATTGCTCATCTTCATATGACTTTTAGGAGGATCTTACAGAAAAGGAACACATAGGGGCATCTGCGTGGCGCAGTGGTTAAAAGTCTGCCTTCAGCTCAGGTCATAATGCCGGGATCCTGGCATCCTGGCATCCTGGGATCGAGCTCTATGTCAGGCTCCCTCTCATTGGGAAGCCTGCTTCTCTCTCTCCCACTCCTCCTGCTTGTGTTCCCTCTCTATCTCTCTCTGTCAAATAATAGAACCTGAAAAAAGAGAACAAATATTGTCTTTTTTTCTCTTTCCACTAGTGTTTTTACACACGTCTCTTCCTCCTTCCTTCCCCTCCCTCCCTCTCCCCTCCCTAGTCGGCCTCACCTCACTCCCTACACAGTTTCTTCCTCCAGTTTAGGTACTTCATGTAAAATTAGCCCCATACTTTCTGTGGAACCTGGGTCCCCAAAATTAGTCTCAACTTTTTCTTGAAATTATTCTTAAATTTTTTTCCTGAGATATACCTTAAAGGGTTCCTGAGAAATAAATAATGATGATGATAAATCCAGTGTATCTTCTTTTTGTAAAGAGACTTAGAACCTCCGGTAGAGGGAGTGTAAGTAATCCTCGCTGCAGTGTGGTTTGTACGCGCTTAACGTGTGGCCCCATGGTTGGAGAAGGTCAAGAGAACTATAAAGGAGGAGTTGGGAAATTTCTGATAGGACTGAAATAGGGAGTGATAAGAGTTAGAAATATTTCAGCAATATTTGAGAATATGCAGAATGTTCTAAGGAGTAGATGTGGAGGAAAGGAATAGTACAATAAGCAGTCTGGGCTTATCCTTATATTCTCATTTGTAACCATGGATAAGGAATGGGACAGTGAAGAAGAGGGACAGCAAGAGAAGAATTTTAATGAGAGTGGTTTGATGGCTACAATGATGAATTACTAGCTCACTCCTGATAAAACACATAAACACCAAGCCTTCATTCCTTTGTAAAATGTGGCTAATGGCGTTCTCCTACTGAGACAATGTCAAAAATAACAATAAAAATTATTTAAAAGCTACCAATAGAAAAAAAAATCCCTTAAATAATAAATTTTCTTTCCTGAACTTGTTCAAAGCTTCATTCAACTATTCTACAGATTTATTTTAACATGCCATTTTTTATTCTAACAGAATACGGTTATCCTGTTTGAAAAATCTAAGAGAATTTTTCCCTTTGTCAATTGAAACATGCCACTCATGTCTATAAAATGATCATATAATGTAGTGGTCATATAATGTAGAATAAGATCTGTGTTTCTTTAAAAATAATATACAAGAGAAAGATTGGTAATGAAAGTGACAGTGAATAGAAACATGATAATGGGGAGATGCTGAATCAGGTGAGCCAGAATATTTAATATAAACCAAATCATTTAAAATTTATTTTACAGAAACAGATGCATTTAAATTACTATTTAGGTGCTCTTATACATTACTGTTTATAGGGTATGGTTTAAATTCACTGCACAATTAGTTACAGCTCAGTTGGTAAACGTGTTAATGAACCAAGCAGAGTCTGAACCATTTATTTAGGACATGCAAATACTTTCAAGCAAGGAGAAACATTCTTCCCTCTGCAGGGACTCCTATGTAGAAAAATTACTGATTTTATGTTGACTCTCGTGACAGTGTTAGAGTCTATAAAAGTTTAAAACTAAATGCTTGATGGGATTTGTATATTCAGTAGAAATAAAATTCAGTGCAATTGTATTCACAGTCTTTTTATATTTTGCTTGGGAGTTTTAAAAATGCTTCTAGAAGAGGTGAATGTTTTATTGATTAGCTAACACTACAATTTTTTACTATGTATAAATAATTGCTAGGTGTTTCAGCAGATTCGAGTTGTAAAAGTGACTGGAGTCAACAATATTTGGTAAATTACAGTAATTCCTTACTAAACATTTTTCACATTTCAATTAACTTTTTTTCCTCCCCTAAGTACTAAACAATAAAGTAACTGTGCCGCTAGAAATCATTTTGTCGTGCCTGAACATTACCATTTCACAAAGAGCAATCATTTTTGGATACATAAGCTGTCAGTAAAATAATTTTATTTACCTTTTAATTGATGCTTTAAGCCTCTTTAAGACCATCATTAACAAACCTTCTTTAATGATTAGCCAGGAAATGTCTTCAAATAATTAGCAAATTTCTGGCACCAAGCAGAACAGCTTTGTCCCGCAGGACTGGAGGTGGAGGAAAGTTTGAGGAGGCCCACCAAAAGAAAATTCTAGGCCAGATATTCCCAGTGCTCACAAGGATGGGTATCTAGAGCCATTTAATAAGACTTCCATCTGGAACAGAAGAGTGCTCTTTAGTATCGTCATCATTTTTTAATCAGCAGAGGTGGGCTTGAAAATTCTTTCCTGTGTGTAAATATGGAACATCTGTGGTAGCAAATGCCTGTACAGACTCTGCGAACAAAAATAGAAAGATTCCTATTTTGAAATCTCTTTCCTGGGATGGTCATGGATGAGAAATAAAAGATCAGATCCTATCAAGACATCTTAAGATAGTATTTACAGTTGCTACAGAAGATAAGCAGTTTGCCTATTGTTTCAAGACAATGATCTTAATTGATAATTTTCTTAATGTCCCCAAGCATAAGATTCACTTATACACATAGAGGCATGTTGATGTAACACTTCTAGCAAAAAGATAATGTTACTGTCTGCACAGTTCAAGGTCTCCATGATGACTATATATCAGAAAATAATTTGAAAAAGACAAATTCTACTCCTCTGCAAAAGTACTTAAGATTGTTATTTCAGATTATTTTTAAAAACTCACATGCTGACTTTATACAAGTAATAATAAGAATATTTCATTCAGATCTGGCTCATAAAAATCCTTTTTTTTTTTTTTTTTTTTTTTTTTGTTATCACAAAAAAAACTTAGACTTACTCTCCTAATCATGCCAAGTTAATTTAGACCAAAAGATGTGAAACAATGGAGAAAAGTAATAACTATAGTATTTAAAATAATTTGGGTGGGGGTTTTCCCCTTTCTGGTGTTTATCATACTTTTCAACAGACCAATGAACACACCACACTTTGAGGTCAGAAATTTTATGCAGTATATAATATGTCCACAAAAGAATCCCAAATCAGCAAATGGCCTTTGATTTTTCTGGTTGAGGACACAACATATTTTTTAATTACAAGTTCCAATTTTAACTACCATAAATAAGTCCACCCTGATTCCATTCATATAGTACAAGACAAATTCCCTAATTTCTGGCATATAACAGATAATTATGGAAGACATATTTACCCCTGTCAGAGAAGTGATTTCCAAAACATTTTAGGAACAACATGCCATATATTAAAAATTGCATGCTGTGAACCTTATTTAGTATGTTCTATTGGGAGACTATCTAGCCAACTGTATATTTTTAAACTTGCATGTCTTTAGGAATGGGGCTATACTGTGTTTGAATTTAATTCAAATGTTCCTTATGATAAAGCAGTAGTATTTTAATACATTGAAGAAAACCTTATGCTTATTGGCAAGAAACTAGAACTGATTTATAAAAAGAGTAGAAATGTTTGAGATTAATTACCAATGTCTTCAGCTGTGATGAAAGAATGACACACCACTATTGATACAGTAGAGTGGTAAGGTGATACTAACATATGAAATAAAAGGCTTTAGATCATTTTGAAAATTTTATTCAGTCTGTTATTTTGGAAAGCTGCTGGTAAGAGATTATATTAATTATTCTAGAACTTTCCAGCAAATGAGCTTATTACTGTTCTCACCCCAAACTGTCCTGTCAATTCTACATTTTTTAATAAAGATTTTTATTTATTTATTTGACAGACAGAGATCACAAGTAGGCAGAGAGGCAGGTAGAGAGAGAGGAAGGGAAGCAGGCTCCCTGCTGAGCAGAGAGCCCGATGCGGGGCTCGATCCGAGGACCCCAGGACCATGATCCCAGCCAAAGGCAGAGGCTCAACCCACTGAGCCACCCAGGCACCCCCAATTCTACATTTTTAAAAACTATTTTCTATATAATATACAGACATACCTCAGAGACACTGCTGGTTCGGCTCCAGATCATGGCATTAAAGCAAATATTGCAATAAAGCAAATCAAATGAATTTTTTTCATTTCCTGGTGCATATAAAAGTTATGTTAACTCTATTAACTATACAATACCAGTATGTCTAAAAAACATCTACATACCTTAATTTAAAAATACTTTATTGCTTAAAAGTGCAAATCATCATCTGAGTTTCCAGCGAGTTGCCATCTTTTTGCTGGTGGGAAATCTTGCCTTGTTGTTGATGGTTGCATACAATGCTGTTTAATACCATTTTGCCTACAGAACTTCTTTCAAAATTGGAGTCAGTCCTCTCAAACCTTGCCACTGCTTCATCAAGTAAGTTTATGTAATATTCTAAATCCTTTGTTGATATCAACACCTTCACCAGGAGTAGATTCCATCTCAAGAAACAACTTTCTTTGCTCATTCATAAGGAGCAACTCCCCATCCATTCAAGTTTTATCATGAGATTACAGCATTTCAGTCCCATCTTCAAGCTCCACTTCTAATTCTAGTTCTCTTACTACTTCCAGCATATCGGCAGTTACTTCCTCCATTGAGGCCTCAAACCCCTCAAAGTCAACCATGAGGATTGGATGGAGTCAATGTCTTTCAAACACTTATTAATGTTGTTACTGTGACCTCTTCCCTCTTCTTGCAAATTATGAATGTTCTTAATGACATATAGAATGGGGAATCCTTTCCAGATGGTTCTCAATTTGCTTTGCCCAGATTCATTTGAGGAATCACTATTAATGGCAGCTATATGTATATGTATATATATATATATATATATATATACACACATATACATATGTATATGTATACATATACATATATATACATATACATATATATTTCTTAAATAATAAGACTTGAAATTTGAAATTACTGCTTGATCTATGGACTACAGAATGAATGTTGTGTTAGCAGGCATGTGTTAACATTAATCTCATTGTATATCTCCATCAGAGCTCTTGGGTGAACAGATACATTGTCAATGAGCAGTAATATTTTGAGAGGAATCTTTATCTTTCTTTCTGAGCAGTAGGTCTCAAGAGTGTGTTTGAAATATTCAGTAAACCATGTTATAAACAGAAGTGTTGACATTCAGATGTTGCTGTTCCATTTATGGAGCACAGACAGAGTAGATTTAGCATAATTCCTACGGGTCCTAGGATTTTTGGAAAGGCCAGTGAGCATTGGCTTCAGCTCAAAGTCACAAGTTGCCTTAGTCCCTAACAAGAGAGTCAGACTGTCCTTCGAAGTTTTGAAGTCAGGCATTAGCTTTTCCTCTCTAGTTTTGAGAATCCTAGATGGCACCTCTTCCAATAGAAGGCTGTTTCGTCTACATTGAACATCTGTTTAGTGTGCCGCCTTCACTGATGACCTTAACTAGATCTGGAGAACTTGCTGTAGCTTCTGCACCAGCACTTGCTGCTTTGCCTTGTACTTTTATGTTACAGAGACAGCTTCTTTCCTTAAACCTCAGGAACCAACCTCTGCTAGCTTCCAACTTCTCTTCTGCAGCTTCCTGACCTCTCTCAGCCCTCAGAGAATTGAAGAGAGTGAGGGTCTTTCTCTGGGTAGGCTTTGGTTTAGGAGCATATTTTGGCTGGTTTGATCTTCCAACCAGACCTCTAAAACTTTCTCCGTATCAACAATAAAGCTGTTTCACTTTCTTATCTTTCATATGTTCACCAAAGGAGCACTTTCAGTTTTCTCCAAGAATCTTTCCTTTCCATTCACAACTTTGCCAGCTGGTTCAAGAGGCCTAGCTTTCAGCCTGTCTTAGCTTTTGACATGACTTTATCACTAAGCTTAGTCATTTCTGGTTTTTTACTTACAGTGAGATATTTATGACTCTGCCTTTCACTTGAACACTTTGAGGCCCTTGTAGGTTCTTAATTGACCTGATTTCAATATTGTTGTGTCTCAGGGAATTGGGAGGCCTGAGGAGAGGGAGAGAAGTGGGGGAAGAGCCAGAACACACATTTATCCATTAAGTTCACTGTCTTATGTGAATGCAGTTCATGCTGCCCCAAAACAATTATAATGGTCACATCAAAGATCACTGAATACAAGTCACCATAACAAATACGATAATAATGAAAATTTTTAAATACTGTGAGAATTATCAAAATGTGACACAGATGGGGCGCCTGGGTGGCTCCGTGGGTTAAAGCTTCTGCTCTCAGCTCGGGTCATGATCCCCAGGATCCTGGGATCAAGCCCCGCATTGGGCTCTCTGCTCCGCAGGAAGCCTGCTCCCTCTCTCTCTCTGCCTGCCTCTCTGCCTACTTGTGACCTCTGTCTGTCAAATAAATGAATAAATAATCTTTTTTTTAAAATGTGACAGAGAGGGGCGCCTGGGTGGCTCAGTGGGTTAAAGCCTCTGCCTTCGGCTCAGGTCATGATCCCAGGGTCCTGGGATCGAGCCCCGCATCGGGCTCTCTGCTCAGCGGGGAGCCTGCTTCCTCCTCTCTCTGACTCCCTCTCTGCCTACTTGTAGTCTCTGTCTGTCAAATAAATAAATAAAAAAATAATAATAAAAAATAAAATGTGACAGAGACATGAAGTGAGCAAATGCTGTTGGAAAAATGGCACTGATACAGGGTTGCTACAGACCTTCAATTTGTAAAGAATGCAATATCTGTGATGCACAATCAAGCAGAGCATGATAAAATGAGGCATGCCTGCATATAAAATTCAAAATGGTATTCACTATGTTTATCGAAATGCACTGAATATTTTTCTAAATCCAAAAAGATTATAAAAACCTGGATGATTTTTTTTTTCTGCATGTTCTTATTGTCCTTAAATTTATAACATTTTCCTCCATCTCTGCACTCTGTAGTTTGAGGATGGGGGGGGAATTAGTGCTGTAATGTTTAATACTTTTCATTTGGGTTTATGAGACAGAATCTAACTCATCAAAAGTATATTAGATAGGTCTGATTAGTTCCTTTGCAAATGTCTTTTGGAATGCATATCACATACTTTACATGCAATTAGATGTTAAAATATAGAAGGATATAGGGAAAACTGAGATAGTATCCTTGAGTGTGCTTACAGAATTCCAGAACTGAAATAGAAACATGTTTTCATAATTACCATTTATTTTAGCTTCATGTCAATCTCTAACTGGATTACTCCTTTATAAATAATCTTACAGATAAAACCTTCGACAATAAAATTAGATGCAGAGGGGGATATGAAACAAAATAAGCTATGAATTCTGTTCTTGAGAAGCTAATAGTTTAATATGGGAGAGAAGATATGTAAATAACTATAAAACAGAGAGATGATTGGTAATCTGAGGGGAATCACTAGGTTAATTCAATGAAGAGGAAAATGACTTCAGAGGACCTGGTGAGGAATATGGCAGATGAGTTTTGGGAATGAGTCTGGTAGAAATAATCAGAAGATGAGAAAAGCAGGGAACTTCATAGTGTGTAAAATTACTAATAATGAGGGACTTTTTAATCTTTTTTTATTCCATCTTTAATGAACGAATAACACATAAGGGAGGTTCATTTCTCACAATGTTCATTTCACACTTGGAACCAAACTCCAAGGCCACATCTGAGAAAGTGTCCTGGGTGTAGAGCAATGGAGGGCTGTGCAAGCAATGATGACAGGGGAAGTGGGTTTTGAAATGAGGCACCCCGGAGCCAAACCGGCTCGAGGAGACCTTCTGGTCATTAGGGATTCTTTAGGCCATTTGCTCCTGAAGGATTATTGTCGGGCTCACATGCTCTGTAAATGCCAACAAAGACAATTGCTTATGGAAAAATTAACTTGGATAAATTTAAAATTGCTCTTTGCCCTTACATTAAAGATTCTGGAGACTCTCATTTTTCCATATTGTTTTGGTTGTGTGTTTCTTGGCAGCCTGATTACAGCTAGAGGCTGTGTTTTTTATATTATTCATTGCTGAATATTAGGTAAGCAGAAAAGATCGAAACAGTTGGGTTGGGTAGGCTGCTTCACACGTGTAGGTGATGGGGTGAACTGCATTCCTGAGCCTTTTAAGGCAGTTATTAGCAAGCGCACTGTGGCCACCACAGGTGAAATTTATCTCATTAATTTTAATTGGGGAAAGTCATCTTTACTTCCTTTACCTAAAGCCCACACTTCATTCCATGGTTTAATTATGTTATTAATGCACCTCACCAAAAACACAGTTCATCTCTTCCGGATCTCCTAATAAGCGTCTTACAACAGTTCTTCCAAAACTTCCCCACCATTTCCAAGCCCTCATTTCTCCACACTAATTCCCAACAAATGAGCTCACCAGTTCTTTATGAAGGAGCTTAAAGTCATTTAGTATAAACTCCCTCATCTCTTGTCATCTCAGATTTGATTTCTCTACAGCATGTCTCTTTCCTTGATGGCATCCCAGAGAAAGAGGTGTTGGTGTCTTTCCTTTCAAGGCTTAGCACTGGGTTTGGACTTTATGCTTCTCTTAAGTGTGGTCTGAGGAGATAAAGCACCAGCATCACCTCAGAGCTCACTCAAAATGCAGAATTTCAGGGCTCATGCTGGAACTAAGAATCAAGATCTAGCTACCAGAAAGATCCCAGTTATTAGCAGGCACATTTACACATTGGTGTACACATTTACATTTTGTTTCAGATCCCAGTAGGTGCTACATCCCCCAGACTATTTTCATTTAATTTTGTACCTCCACTGTAATTCATCATTGTAATACATCTTCCTCCCTCTAGTCTTTTTAAATGTTGATGGGTTTTTTTTTTTTCTCTATCTTGTCAAGCAAGTCCATCTCTTCCCACCACTTCTCACTTAAATTATGCTTTCCAAAGCTTCTTAGCACATTCTTACCCCATCGAACTTGTTCTTACATCCTTTCACGATGACTCCTGACACTTTACTTCTATACGTACCCTTGAAAGTGACCAATGATCTTCAGTTCCATAATCCAACAATCAAGACTTAGTCTGCACGTCTTTACATTTTTGCCGAATGTGGCCTTGCTCAGCAATTTGTTGAAACTTTCTCCTCCAGCTCCCATGACACTACGCTCTAATGCATGGTGCTGGCTTATTTTCCTTTCCTGTGCTCCACTGTGGTTGAAGAACTGGCAGGGGAGAATCCTTAGCTATAAGCATGGGACACCTTAATCATAAGAAATCCCCCTTTCTTTAGAATTGGGGTGGCATTTTTGCAGCATTCAAGGGAAAATCAAAGTGAAATCCAGAACTTGAAAATGCATTTGTTCAAAAGAAAAGGAAATAAGAAGATTTATGGAAAAGTCCTGGGGACTAAAAGGGCTACAGTTCCGCAGTAGATTTTTTTCAGATGCCATCTTCTAAGAGGCAATAAGTGAGCTGCACAGCTTTTAGACGTTTTTCTCCTGATATGGGAATTTGGGTATTATAATTATTCCCTTGGTGCAAACTCTCTTGGCTCAGTTCTCACTCTTCCTCCAACTTGGTAGAAACAACTTTAGAAATCAGGGAAAAAATTCATCACTCAGGATGTTAGGGAAAAAATAGACCCAGAATTCTATTCTGCCCTCTCAGAGAAAACCACTGTTAACACTTCAGGCTTACCTTTCTAAATTTTCTTTCATACATAGATAAATAGATGAATGGATGTGGTGTGTGTGTGTGTGTGTGTGTGTGTGTGTGTATAAACCTAAACATTTTTTTTTAACTATTTGTCTACAAAGAACGAAAGCTCCTTTTTTCCAGTTACTTCTATAGCATGCCTCAAGTTTCTAAGTAAAAGTATATATACCCACATCATTTTCAATTGTCAGTAGTATGACAAAGTGAGGAGATATGGCATAACTTATCTGGATAATTATCACTTTTCTATGTTTTGCTCCTTTAAACAATGTTTAAGTGAGCATTTATGTACAGATACCTTTATTTGTTTATCATATTGCTTCATTATAAAAAATTCCCAAAAGTAGAATTTTTATGTTAAGGGCTATGCATATTTCAATTGTGAACATATATTGCCAAATTGCCCACCAATCTGTAGGCTTTTCATAGTAGGGATGAGTGTGATTTCTCCTGATATTTACCATTATTGGCAGGGCCAGGATTAAGGTCATATAAAATGCAAGGCTGAATCCTGCCTTTATTTAAAACTTTGACATTTTGTTCATCATAGATTTTTTTCATTAATTTCCATCAAAATTTATTTATTCTGATTACTGAATTTTTTGTTCCTGAGGCAAATAACTTGTCTTACCATAGTCCTTGCCTTGGGTATTTAGACTGACTTTTTTTTTAAAAAGCCAATATGGTTGGTATGAAATGATGGTTGTTACTTTAGTTTGCATTTCTAAAATTTCTAGTAAGGGTAAGAAATCTTTCATAAGTATAAAATATGATAATTTATATTTTTTCCTCTAGATTGGTTGTTTGTGTTCTTTGCCAACATTTTATGAAATACCGTCTTTTGCATTTTGATTTGTAAAAACTCTGTTTATCATATACATTGTAATAATTTCCCCAGGCTTTTTTCCAAGGCTTCTTTCACATGATTTTTTCCTATACAGAAGTTTGAAAATTTTTTGTAGGTATGATTTGAATGCAAAAACTGTTTGAAATGGAAAACCAATCTTCTACTTTTCCTCCCTTTCTTCAAATTTTTTTTTCCTAAGAGAATTTAAGACCAATTCTTCCTTGTCCCTAAGGAAATATTAACTTTTTTGCAACTATTAATAATTTGAGTGATTTGAAATGCACTGTCAAAGCCTGTTATAGCATAAAAAGAGGGAGGTCAGGTAGGAGAGAAGAAGCAGAGTAGAAACACAAGAGGTAGAGTGGGGGTTTCTCCACCACTATAAAGCGATTTTTGGAGACAAGACGCCTGGTTTCAGAGCTGTCTCGATTTTCATGCTGGGGAAGTGGCAGGATTCCAGAGACTGTTGAATGTGCATCCAGGCAAAGGCAGCTAGTTCCCTAAATCCCTGTATGAGACAGAAGCCAGAGAGAGCTACCCAACTTCAAGGACAAAACATAGACTTGAATATTGATAATGGCACCATGAGACATTCTACAGAAAATCAAAGCGTTGACATTTGCATCCCATCATCCCCTGGTGCAACACACCTAATTTTTTACCTACCACGTAAGCTTCTCTGATTTTGATGCAACTTTGAGGAATAGAAGAAGGCCTCAGTTGTAATAAGGTTGGAACTTTCTGATAACCTGCTAGAAGGTTGAAATTAAAGGAATAATGTCTTGTTGACTATATATTCAAATTTGAAGTCTAAGATTCACATTTGCTAAATGATTAGATTAAAACCCTTTTCTTATATATCTTTTTGGTTTTGATATAATGCTAAGATAGGCTTTTCCATTTCAGGATTTTTTTTTTAATTGTCCTAGAATTTTTCTAGTATGTTAATGGTTTCATTTTTTTTAATCTTTAATTAGTCTCTAGTTCATTTTAGTGTGTTTGTGTGTAGTGGGAATATAATTTTAAAATCATTTCCAAAATTGTTGGCCGATTTCACTATCATCTCAACCATAAATAAAATTCCCAATAGTGTACTGGACATCCTGTGAATGTGAAGCCAGAACTTGTTCTTTTTTTCCCCGTTTCTTATAATTTGTCAGTCTAGGTTCTTTTAAAATTTCTTTCAGCTTATTCCTTTCAGTTTACTCCACCTAGCAACCAAAGTGATCTCTCTAAAAGACAAATCTGCTCGTGCCATATAGTTGCTGACAAGTATTTGAAGGGCTATGTTGTGTAAGAGAAATCTGCTCTGTTAGGAACAACCAAGACTTCTGGTAGGAAAATCTGGTGCAAATTTAAATTGTCAAACAGTTAAGGATCCGGTAACATAAAGAAGTGGATCCTTGAGTTCTCTTGCCCGTGACCGTATTTCAGATTGGATGAGTACTCTGACAAGATGCTGTAAGGGAGGCTGGGTGGCTCAGTCTGTTGGGCATTGGACTTTAGCTCAGGTCATGATCTCAGGGTCCTCTAATCGAGTCCCACATAGAGCTCCCCACTCAGAGGGAGTCTGTTTGTCTCTCACCCTCTGCTCCTCCCCCTGCCTGTGCTCTCTCTTTTTCTCTTTCTCAAATAAATAAATAAAATTTCTTTTTAATGCTGTGGAAGAGATTCCTTCATAGGTAGAAAGTTGGAACAGGTGATTTCCAGATTCCATAGAACTGGAGCTCAAAAAGTAACAAATTAAGGATAAAATTTGCTGTTAAGATATCTTCAGTTGAAACATGCCATCTTTTCCATTAAGGGCTATTTGTTTTAGGGCTATTTGTTTTATTCAGTTCTATTAAGTGCCATTTCTAGTACTTATTTTAAAATAATGTGACCAAATTTTCTGAATATCTAATATACTTATTTATAATTATATTTGTTCCCTTTACTATTGGTGTAGTATTTTATTGCAAAACAACATTCTTATGAAATGTCAAACTATATTCTCTATCTCTGTTTTGGTATTTAATTAATTGTGATGATTTAAATATATTAAAGTTTATTAGCCAGAATATGATCTTAACATAACTCATTAAGGTGTTTTCTTTCTTTTAGTATGGAGTAATGTTACTGGACCATAGTTTTGGTAAAAAAAAAAAAAAAAAAATGGGGAAAAGTTTATTGTGCTTTTTAGCAATATCCATCAGCTCAACACTGATTATCATATGAAATAGGGGCAAGGAGAATATCAGAACTTCACAGTTGAGTGATTTAGTCTCTGAACCACAATCTAGTTAAGAGCAGAGCCTCAGGGTTACTAATACATTAGGACTAAGGTCACAGAAGGGAATCAGGTGCCTTATGCCTTGACTTGATTATTATTAAATGTTTCCCTTCAGGAACATTACATTAATTTTCCATTTCAGAAAGAAAATTACTTTTGCAATAGTTAGAACAAGGCACTAACTAGGTTCCTCCAAAATCTGGATATTTGCCAACTGCCTTGAGATATTCTTGATAGATAATTTCCTCCCAGACTCCTCCATGCATGCACTAGGTTCTAATTGTCTCGTAGGTGGGAAACATAATTTTGTACTAAATGAATTTTCGCAGATGCTATTTGGAATACCTCTGTGATGCAACCAGTAATTCACAGGGGGGCTATTTTCCTAGATAAATGCTTTGAATATATGTTTAAAGTTCTGCATCTTTACTCAAAAAAATGTTTTTAGTAACATTTCTCTATTTTCTATTTTTTAAATGTATAAGATTTAAATATGATAGAGTTAGCAAGTAGAGGAAGGGCCCATGGAAAAATAATAGCTCATCCAATCAAATGTTTGAGGTTCTATTTACAATTTACTCTCTCAAAACTTATTATCTCCCAAGGGTAACTTACTTGTATTGTGTGAAAATCTACTTAATAAATTTTGTAGATTGTGTAAAGGAGAATTAATACTTGTCAGAACATTTGAGGCTTTGAAAAATTTATTTTATTTGGCATCTATATGAACATTTTTGTGTTTTGATAATATTTAGGACTGCTTCTAAGAATACTATATTCTTTGTACCACTATATATGTGGTACAAATTTTTAATTTATTCACTTTTTTCTGCAAAAAAACATCCCAAATATTACTCTGAGATTAGAATATAGCGCCTTAGAAGGCACCTGGGTGGCTCAGTTGGTGAAGCATCTGACTTCAACTCAGGACACAATCTCGGGGTCCTACGATGGATCCCTGTGTCAGGCTCCTGGCTCCAAGCTCCAGGCTCCAGGCTCAGTGGAGAGTCAGCTTGTTCCTCTCCCTCACCCTTTGCTCCTCCCCGTGTTTGTTCTCTCTCTCTCTCTCTCAAATAAAATCTTAAAAGAAGAAGAAGAATATAGCACCTTACAATTGTCTGTACACTACCTAAAATCATGAAATTGTATGTTCTTCCTCTCCCAGTAACTCTATAGGGTGGATAATTCAAACAACATTGGTCATAAGACAGGTTTCAGTTTCCATTCAATCTGTTTTTTTTTTTTTTTTACATTAACAAATGCTTTAGCATTAATTTTGCCCAAACTCACCCCAATAAATGAAACTCTTCTTGAGAGCATCTTAATCCCAGTGTATCCATTACCCGTGGATTTGTGATAAAGCACCTAAAAACTCAGTGGCTTCAAATAACCACTACTTGGGAATTTGTTACGATTCAGTAGGTTGACTCGGAATGTCTTCCGGCGTCTCCGCTGGGATAGCTAAACTGCTCTCTGCATCCTCTAGGAGATAGAACTGGGCTACATCAAAGATTTGACTTTTCCACACGGCAGCTGGATTCAAACGGGTGAAACTGGTGGAAGTGAGGCTTCTTGATGCCCTGGCTCGGCAGTCATTCCAATGTCACTTTTGCTACACTCTCTTGGAATGTAGAAAATCACCAGGCTGGGCCGCCTGGGGGGCTCAGTCGGTTAAGGATCTGTCTTTGGCTTAGGTCATGATCCCAGATCGAACCCCACACCAGGCTCCCTGCTGAGCTCTCCCTCTCTCTCTGCTGCTACCCCTGTGCTCTCTCACTCTCTGTGTCAAATAAGTAAATAAAATCTTTAAAAAGAAAGAGAGAAAGTAAGTCACCAGGCCCACTAAAATTCAAGATGAAGAAGTAGACTCTATCTCTTTCTTGATTGGATGAAGGGCAATATCACTCCCTAGGAAAGGAGAAATTTGGGGCCATATTTATTTCACAATCTACCACCTCTAGGAAGTAAGGAAGTGACCATGGTTGCAATCTGATTAATCCCCATAACTAAGTCAAAATCCCAAGAAACCAGAAAGTATAGAAAACTCATACAACGCAAGTCAATGAAAATTTTTAACTGGCAAAATTTAAATAGACACTTAACAAAAATAAATATATAAATGGCCAGTAGGCACATGTAAAGATGCTCAACCTCATTTTTCATCAGGACATGTAAATTAGCACCAAAATAATATAACACACTCAACACATTTTACACATTCTCCCATTCATTTATTCAAATAACATGTATTATTTTCTCAGTGCCAAACATTGTGATAAGCAATAGTTACATAAAATAAGTCATGTTTCTTGAATCTCCCAATAGAGATGAAGAAACTGATGCCAAATCAGATTAAGTTTTATAAAAGGGAGTGTACAAAATTTGTAAAGGAATGGAGGAAGTAGTGACAAGGTTTGAGAGACTGCTGAAGCAGGAGGCAGAGTTCTAGATGGTCTTGAAGGAAGAGTGAGAGTTTGCAAAGAATAATGGGGAGAAAAAGTATTCCAAGAAAAGAAATAATCCTGTACCAAAATACAAGGGCATGGCAGTGTGTGGTAGGTTTGGGGGAATAGGAGGAAGTTTGGCCTCTAAGGAAAAGAAGTAAGCTTAGTGGTGACTGATAGATGGGTGAGTACACAATGGGTGGAGAGGCTCATGACTAACATTTCCTACTCTGTTTCTTTCTTGGTGGGCCACCAAGACAACAAGAAGACAACACCTCCACTGAGCCTTTAATCTCCCTTCTCTCTCCTTCCTTCCATAAGGAAAAAAAGAAATCCTTCTTTCCTTGAGCTCCAGTAACACGTTGTTGTATACTTACCACTTTTTACCTCGTATTTAGACTATTTCCCTTCGTGTCTGATCTTTCCCATTTGACTGACAGCCACAGTTAATCCAGGACCTCGGTCATTGCTTCTTGTTCAATATTTTGTAGGATTCCTTACTTTTACTGAACCCAAATAAATGCTTGTTAAATAGCATTTTACTGTATTTATCTATTATTTTTTGGTATATGATGTTGACATGTTGAAACGATCAAATACAACATAGTTTACTGCAATCATCTCACAGGTTTTAAGAAGAAATGAAACAAATTGTTATTTTTGTATATTGTAGGCTTTCTTTAAAATCAAGTAATTTTATGTATTTTTAGATGATTATTGGTTTTTAGTCTATTTAAATTTTGGAATATTTATCATTTAAAACATAGATGGCCTTACATGTTAGACTGTGCTCTCAGTATAACTCTTTGTCATGGAATCGCTTGCTAACAGTAATTCATAAAAGATATATTAACTACAGTGGCAATGTGAGATATGAAATGTGTTCATATATGAAATAATGATAAACTCAAAACACCTCTAGAAATTCTTGAAGGATGGGCTTGGGGATAATAGGAGATAGTTTATTTTAGCATCTCACAGAGTGGAATGTGAATAGTTTAAAAATATAAATCTGATTTAAATATTATATGTATTTTTAGAATGAAAACTATACAAAACCAGGCTTGGCTGATGTATGTGAAGACAGAGTGAATAAAACACAGAACGGTAAGAAAGTGAAGTTCTAAAACTTAGTGTATACTGGACCTATATGTATTAAATGAAAGCTATCTGAATAATTTCAAGAAAGAAAAAAATTTTAAATCACAAAATTAACAAAGTTCATTGAGCATCTATTAGGGCTTCCATTATTTACTATATTCAGACGAAAGTTTTCACTTTCTACTTTATATTATATGTCTTCAAGGAGACTTAGTTTCTACCCAGAATGAAAGGACACTTAAATAATTTATCTCTAGATGCCAGGATTTATCCTCCAACTCCTGTCAATCCCTCATCAATCAGGCCAGTCCCTAACTAAACAGATGGGGTTTTCACAAAGCTCTGACGGCCAGTAGGCATTGTTGAGCCAAGAATGAAAATTAATTCTATAGACAATGACCTTCTCCTGAAAATGCTTACATAGTCAAGGTTTGCATTCAATCACTCAAGGAAGATATATTCTACTTGATTTAAGAGAGGCCTTTCCTTTTACTACTGTATTGCTTGCTATTGAACAGGAACTCATAAGAAAGGTATTTGTTAGAAAACAGGGTTCTCTGCCTCTTTCCAAATGATGAGGTTCAGGTCATTTAAAATAGGGTTTCTCCATTTCTGAAGGAGGGTAATGCTCTTCTCCTTTCCAGCTGCAAAATAGTGTTCAGGGTATCAAGAACCACAGTAATTTTTAGTGTATTTTGAGTGTCGCAGGCTCAAATACCTGTAGCAATTTAAGTACCTACTCCATTACAGACAACTTATTAACTTTATTTCAGTGGATCCTAGAACAATAATGAGAAAATACCATTATCCCCATTTTATAAGTAAAGAGACTGAGAGTCAGTGATGTTAAGGAGTTTGCCAAGATAAGATTTCAAGTAAGTGCTGGAAAGAAGATTTAGAACTGCTCTTCTGGCTTCAAGTTCAGAGCTCTCTTAAGTCCCCCACCCCGCCCTCTCAGAAAAATGCTATTGGCACTGTATTCTCTCCAGATTGTTTAGTGTGTTGAAGTAACACTCTGTATAAATTCTATAAACCTCAAACATGACTTCCCCTTTACCTCCAAAAAGAAGACCTCATAGCCATATTACCTCCACTAAAATTTGTTATTGCCTCAAAAAGACACTGATTGATTTAAAAAAAAAAAAAAAAAAAACCTTCATATTTTTTACCTATGATTATAATGATCCTTATCTAAAACATTTAAAATCAGCCATTAAACCATGTACTGCCTTTGAAATAGATTTTTTATGAAATAAAAGCTAAATGGTATTAATACAGCCTTCAAAAGAAGTTTCTAACTTTAGCTGAATTTAACAACAAAGTTGGGATCTTTTCTCAACCTACAAATGTAATTAATTCACCACCTGGCTCAGAGCCTCAAAAGGCTTAAATATAAAACATGAAAATTGCTTTCAGTTAAGGGGCAGTGCGATGAGATCGCATGAGAACTTAGTGAAAGACTCAGAAGATCAAAGCAGCACCTTGGCAGCAGGTCAGGGGTATCTGTTCAAGCACAGCTCCTCTCAGGGTTCAAGGGATTGGCATTTATGTGGGACTATAAATAAGCAGGCTCCATCAAGAAAGTGTCCCCAGTTTCTGCTTTTTAGAAACCTCTGAGGAGAAGTGTATTTATCCCCTGGATTTTTGTGCCTCTTGGCTGCCAAAAGGTTTTTGGAACCAAGTATCAAATTAGCATAAAGAGAAAGTCATCACTAATTATCAACAACCAAAAAAAGGGAAAAACAAAATAACTGCAGCAGATAGATGTAAGATTCATGCAGCGTACTCCATAATTCTAAATTTCTTTTTAGCTTCTGCAGGGAATTCAAATCATATTCATATTTGTCTCCCTCCTTCCTAGTGCACATCTTGGCACATAGCAGACTTTCCAAAAGATATTTGATGTCAGAATAATTACGCTGTTGAGTGAGGGACATTCACATAGAATATGCATGTCAGGGAAGTCAGTGTAATAGGGTCAGTGATTAGACTCTGGAGTCAGACTGTCTGGGGTCAAATACTCATTGCATCACTTACTAGTTTTATGATCTCACTCATTTAAAAAAAGGAAAAGAAGTGGAATAAATCCATTAAATAAAATATGGTGCATACTAAACCCAGCACGGTGCCCAGCAGACAGTAAGTACCCAATATACTTTAGCCCTTATTGTTACTGTCATTTGTCTGGCATCCCATATTTACCAACTTTAACCATCACATCTGTGTGACTCACAGAGAGAAACACAGGATGAAAGATGGTTCTATCAGGTGAACACCACCTGGATAAGTGGCTGTACAAAAGAGTAAAGATTAATGACTAGGGGAAGATCATAGGAGCTGTACTTCAGGGCTCTATCTTTGGCTTCTGCTAATCAATATTTTTATCAATGACTTGGTGGGAGATTTATCACATTTAAAGACTATCTGACATATCTGGTATAAAATGGCATCTAACATTCCCTGATTCAGCCTTTCTCAGCTTCTCCCCAAAATATCTGTGAAAAAGAGCAAATTATCAATATATCAAAAACTAAACACTGATGATCCATGGATTGTGGGAATCCAAGAGGCATGGGCACTATCAATATGGCTCAAGAAGCATCTAAATCGGTTTATCACAATCGATACTGACCTGAAATAAATTCATTTTAGCCAATTAATATTTATTGATTGCCTACAATGTGTTCAATACTATTCTAGAAACTTGGGATCTATCAGTAAACAAAGCAGATTCGTGTATTCATGAAGCATGGGGATAGACAGTAATGATAATTAATATAAAATAAAATATATTGTACTAGATGGTTTTAAGTGCTATGAAACAAAATGGGGGTCAGCAGAGGATGAGGGCTACGGTATTAAGCAGGGTGGTCAGGAAAATCTTGTTGTGAAGGTGAAAATAGCAGCCAATACTAAAGGAAGGCTCCACAGAAGTAAGGGGTTGGCTATGGAGACATCTGGAGGAGAGAAGAGCTGGAGGACAGACTCTGAGGCGGAAAGAAAGAAAACAATGGGGCACCTGAATGGCTCAGTCAGTTGTCCACCTTCAGCTCAGGGCATGATCCCCGAAAAAGGCTCTCTACTCGGCGGAGAGTCTGCGTCTCCCTCTCACTGCCTCTACCCACCTGCTCATGCTCTGTCTCTGTCTCTCACTCTCTCTGTAAGATAAATAAATAAAATCTTAAAAAAAATAAAGAAAGAAAGAAGACAAAAACAAGATAATCATTTCTTTCCATGCTTGTCCCTAAGTGAATAAAACATAATGATCCAGAGGAGTTTGTTTTAGAAAAAGAATAATAATATACATATTGAAGAACAGAGTCCAAACCACAACTCAAGAAGTCTAAGTTGAATAAAAGGAAGTTTAATGGAAATAAGTGGGGAGGGTAAATTATAAAGTATTACAATCAAGTTTAAAAAAGAAGTACCTGGGGCGCCTGGGTGGCTCAGTGGGATAAGCCTCTGCTTTCAGCTCAGGTCATGATCCCAGAATCCTGGGATCGAGTCCTGCATCGGGCTCTTTGCTCGGCAGGGAGCCTGCTTCCTCCTCTCTCTCTCTGCCTGCCTCTCTGCCTCCTTATGATCTCTGTCTGTCAAATAAATAAGTAAAATCTTAAAAAAAAAAAAAAAAAAAGAAGCCAAAATTAAAAAAAAAAAAAAGAAGAAGTACCTAATAATAGCATAGAAAAAATCTAATTTAACAGCAGGCTGTATCAAAGACACTTAGGAAGTTTTAGTTGTTGTTTTTTTTCTTTTTTTTTTTTAAACCCAATTTGAGTCAACACTGGGAGTGGCTGCCAAAATAGTTCTGGTATTAAAATGCATTATTACATGTAGTATCCAAAACTGGGAAATTGATATTTTGGCCCACTCTACATGGTTGGTCAAATCCTGGAATATATTGATCAGCTCTGTGTTCCACACTTAAGGTGCACTCAGAGGAAAACAAACATTATGTTAAGACTAATAGCAGAGGCATCTGGGTGGCTCCAGTGGTTAAGCATCTGACTTTACCTCAGGTCATGATGTCGGTTGAAACCCCACTCAAGCTCCCCATTCAGCGGGTAGTCTGCTTGTCCCTCGCCCTCTGCTCATGCTCTCTCCCTCTGTCTCCAATCAATAAATAGAAACTAAAAAAAAAAATACTAATAGCATGACATCTATGAGACTGACACTGAAAAGATAGAAAAAAAAGGCAAAGGATCACAATACGAACATATTCAAATAGTTGTAAATAAGGTACATGTATGAAGCACTTTCATACACTTTTTCTTGTTAAATCTTCACAGCATCCAGAAGTAAGTATTACTATCACTTTTATTGCCACCTCCTTTTTTAAGCCAAAGATTAAGACTCAGAGAGCCTGGGGTGCCTAGGTGGCTCAGTGGGTTGGGCCTCTGCCTTCAGCTGGGGTCGTGATCTCAAGGTCCCAGGACTGAGCCCCACGTAGGGCTCTCTGCTCTTCGGGGAGCCTGCTTCCTCCTCTCTCCCTGCCTGCCTCTCTGCCTACTTGTGATCTCTGTCAAATAAATAAATAAAATTAAAAACAAAAGACTCAGAGAGCCTGATGAGAGCCAGGTTTGACTTGGGCCCTTGAGCATGACCATGCACACTCCACTCATCATGGCTCCAGTCCAAGGACACTCACCAATCTCTCAGGGAGAGCCATGCTCCTCGCCTCCAAGTCTATCCCCAACACTAGTCTACCAGCTACTTGAATGACTGGGGCCCAGTGTTCCAGGTGCCAAATGACCATCAATTAAAGCCAGTCTTACTTCTTTTGTTTGTTTGTCTGTTTTTTGTTTGAGCATTGGAGAAAAAAAAAATTTTTTTTTAACATATAATGTTTTATTTGTTTCAGGGGTACAGGTCTGTGAATCATTAGTCTTACACATTCACAGCACTCACCATAGCACATACCCTCCCCAGTGTTCATCACCCAGCCACCTAACACTCCTGCCCACCCACCCCCCCACCCCATCCCCTCCAGCAACCCTTAGTTTGTTTCCTGAGTTTAAGAGTTTCTTATGGTTTGTCTCCCTCCCAGGTCCCATTTTGTTACATTTTTCCCTCCCTTCCCCTCATGAACCCCCTGCCCTGTCTCTCAAATTCCTCATATCAGAGAGATCATATGATAATTGTCTTTCTCTGATTGACTTATTTTGCTTAGCATAATATCTTCTAGTTCCAGCCACATCGTTGCAAATGGCAAGATTTTGTTGTGGTTTTTTTTGGTTTTTTGTTTGTTTGTTTGTTTGTTTGTTTTGATAAGCCAGTCTTACTTCTCTTTTTTTATTTTATTTTAATCCTCTTAAACCTTAGGTCCCAGCAAATTTCTCTCTTCTTTCCACCTTGAAAATTATGAATATCTCTTAAGTACCCACCACATGAGTAGCAAGAAAAGAGAGAGATGGTGGAAGGGAGATGGAAAGAGATATAGATGAATAAAAGACCCTATCTGTTAAGTTGGAAATACATATACATCTTGACTCAGTCATTCCCTTTCTAGGTAGATTCTCTAGAAAGACTTGCATTGGTGTATTAGAAGACAGGTAGAAGGTTATTTCTACAATACAAGTAACATTGTTTATAATATTGAAAAACTGAATAGAAACGACAGGTGCATCAATAGAAACATGGGTGGGGCGCCTGAGTGGCTCAGTGGATTGAGCATCCAGCTCTTGGTTTCAGATCTGGTCATGATCTCTTGGGTTGTGGGACTGAGCCTGTGTTGGGCTCCATGCTCAGTGAGGAGTCTGCTTGAAGATTCTGTCCCTCTGCCCTACAACCAGTCACGGGTGCTCACTCTCTCTCTCTCAAATAAGTAAATACATCTTTAAAAAAATAGAAACATGGGTAAGCAAAAAGGTAAAATAAACGAACCAGAGCTTACAGAGATGTAGAGGTCACAAAAAGAAAGTTGAATGGGAAAAAAGTTGCAGAATGATATATATAACATGATGACACTTATAAACATTTTTAAAACACCAGAAGTTTCAGATATACATATGTATTTCTCTGCTTGCCTCCATTCTTTCAAGAGTTGTCTTACTCCTGGTCACTTCATTTTCCCCTCTGTTCAGATGTATCTATCTGCTTGTTTCTGGGAACTTGATGAAGTCCCCAACAGAGATGAGCCTTCAGTCCTGGGAAGGAGGTAAGCAGGAAAGCTGGATCTTGAGCTTGATTTTCCTCATGCTCCTTACCTATGTATCTTTGCTTGGAATGCCTGTCCTCATTGCCTGATATAAAATTCTTACCCATTCTTCAAGATCTAATTTAAACCAATTTCCTCTGAAATACTTTCTTAATCACTCCTAATTAGAATTTAATTCTCTTTAATTAATTAATTAATTCTCCTTCCGTTCTCTTAGCACCTTTTTCAACCACACTAGAGAAATTGTTTATGTATGTCTGTCTCCCCACTACATGAATTGCCTCTAGAGACCATAGGTTTTATTTTCCACACCTCTGAATTCCTCCTCAGCACCTAACACAGGTTGCAGACCATCAGAAGTGTTCAGAATTGTTTGTTTAATCATGGTACTGTGCTGTATCAAGACTTGTTGATCTCTTAAACACCATTTTGCTCGGAGCCAATCCTTTTTTCCTCATTCATTTTTTGTGATCTTAACTAAACCCAACTACATTCGGGATCAATTGTTTGTCCCCTTCTCCACCGTTTTATCCTCTGCATGCGGTGTGTGTATCTTGTGTGTATGTGTGTGCTTCTACGTTCACACTGACTTTACTTATTTTTAATTTGGGGAGCTATAAGCTAGTAGTCTACATGATTGAATTGTGCCTAATTTTTTCAGAGTTATTTCAGTGCTAATCTTTTTATATCCATCCATACTCTATCTTAACAGAAAATTTCAGCAAAAAGTGATGAACAAGTTGTTTTTAAATGGATCTTCCCAATTAATTGCAATACTAGAAAGTTAATGGAGTTGGAAGAGGAATTACTGGAGGCTCTGGGAGTTTTATGAAAGTCATTCCAAATTACCAGATAATGAGGAGCTTTCTTTGATAGCTAATTTATAATTGAATGCAGCTGAATAGTAACCAGTCCAAAAAGCAACTCCACTTGTGTTGTAGAATTTTGATTTTTTTAAAAAGATAAGTTTCTTGGGACTAGAACAACCAGCTCACATTATATATTTCTCTCTCTTGCTCTGCATCTCTCTAGGTTTACTTCTGTCCTTACTGAAGCACATCCTTTAGTAGTTCTTTCAGAAAAATTTATGGGTAGCAAAGCGATATAATCTTTTTCTAAAAGACTCCTATTTTGCTTTCAATTTGGAATGATGCTTTAGCTCCAGTGCTTTTAAAATATCACTCTCCTTTGTCTTCTGGCATCTATTACTGACAGAAGTCTAATGTCAGTTTAATTATTGTTCCTTTGACAATAATCTTTCTTTTCTTTTCATTTAGGTTTCAACATTATCTATTTATAAATGTCATTTTCCCTTTCACTATGCTACTACTAGGTATAAATGATTTTTGTTTATCCTACTCATTGCACAAGTATACTTTTAATCTAAGTGTAACAGAACCCTAGTGTGTCTGCTCAACATGCAGCTAAGCCAATCACTGAAATATCAGGCATATACCAAGGAAAGTGTTTATTTGAAAGGGAGCCAAAGGAGGAGATGGAAGGACAAGCCTCAAATCCACCTCCCTAAGGAGGGAAAGAACACGTTTTTTATAAACATGAGGGTTGAGACCACATACATATTGATGAAAAGGGTGGAGAAACCTGGGACCGTTCATGAGGAAGAGGGAGAATGCACACTGAGCAAACATATATGTACCATATACCCCATATTCATTTTGAGACAGAGGCTCAACATCAGAATGAGACAAAATTCAGTCCCTGGCGTCAGTGAGATTATCTTAGGACAAGGAGAAGGGGCTATGAGCATGCTCCAAGAGCTTATATAAACTGGATGGAGATTTGGGCTCATTATCTTGGGTTAAGAAATTGCTTGTTCATAGGATGGAATATTATCAGTTGACCTTGAGTCCAAACGTCCGCAGTGACAACTAGTGAGTTTGTTAGTGGGGTCTGAAAAGACACAAGAGCTGATTAGGGGTAAACAGTTCTCTGAAAAGTAAACTTTAAACTTTTTGCTGGTTTTAACCTTGTTAACCCTATAGGGTGTGGACTCATAAGAGCTCAATTGTTTCCATCCAACTCCTAATTTCAGCTCAAGTCATGATCTCAGGGTCATGAGATGGAGCCCTGCATCAGTCTCCATCCTTCACAGGGAATCTGCTTGAGATTCTCTCTCTCCCCCTCACCCTCTACCTCTCCCTACCGATCTTGCACACAAGATCCCCTTAAAAGGGAGAGACAAGGGAATTGACTTCAAGCTGTATCTCTGTTACAAAAACACTGTTTTTACTTAGATTATATGTTTTAGTTGATAGAATTTTAAGAAGGCTGGTGAAATATGGCTGCAAGACACAGCATGTATTATAAAAAGAGTCAGTAATTGGCTGATAACAGAATAAACTGGTAACTCATAGCAATAGTCACCGCTTTCAAACAGCACTTTTGAAGATAATTAAAAATTTAGCCACCGCCTTTTTAATATTATTTCTCCAAAGTACTTCCATGGATTTATTTGGGAGAGATGAAAAAGTGGAAAAGGTGTTAATGGAGAATGCAGAAAGAGAATTAACAAAAGCTCCAGTAAAAAACAAAAACCTCCCACTTTTGACTTTCAGTATCACTTCAAGTGCATCACATAACTTCTCTGCCTGCAAAGTAGAAATGCTAATATTTGCTATATCTTCAACTGATAAACATTCTTTGAACAACGAGGATTAAGACTCGATGTAAACACAGCAGACTGCTATTTTTACTAACATTTTTTCAAAGCCTTCTAAAATTTTTAATCCACTAAAAATAATTACTTAATTACATGAAAAGGCATGAACACCTGACTAGATTAAGATTTCACACCCCATGGGGGAATGCACATAATGTCCCATGAATTTACAGAGGGAATAAAATTAGGCGTATAAACTTGGAGCCTTAGGTCAGGTTTACTCCAGTCTAAAGCTTTTATCCAACTGTAAGGAAAAATTTAGCTTTGTTTTATGAGATGAAAAAGTTATAAAACACACTGCTCTTACACAACTGAGTGACTCAAAATGCTATTTCTCTCATTAATTATCATATGAGCTACAAGAATCAAATTAATTCAGGGGATGCTATGAACCACTATAAAATGTCAGTGTCCGTGTTTAAATAAAATAGTTGAACACTGTCGGAGTAAAGATTGTGTTGTGAAGAGTGCTAACATTTAAAAAAGAACCATGCCTACTTATTTATCACTTGTGTCTGTGTGTGTTAGAAGGCAGGAAGGGTGAGTGGAGAGTGGTCCACAAGGCCAGCAATATGCCATCATTGTCTTACTTTAGGAGTGAGTAGTAGCATGCCATAATTTGGTTCACAGGGATCTTGATCACCTTTCTCTTCCATAAAATATCATGTTGGTCCATTGTACTGATGGTATTATGCTGAATGGACCTAATGAGTAAGAAGTACCAACCACTCTGGACTTATTGGCAAGACATTTGCATGTCAGAGGATGGGAAATAAATCTGACTAAAATTCAGAGGCCTTCTACTTCAGTAAAATTTCAATGGCTGTAAGGTATTGGCATGTTGGGATGTACCTCTTTAGGTGAAGGAGAAGTTATTGCATCCCCTGAACCCTCCTATAATAAGAAAGAAGCAGAGTGCCTCACGGGCCTCAGATTTTTGAAGGCAACCTTATTTGGGTGTGTTACTCCAGCTCATGTATTGAGTGACCTGAAAACCTGCAAGTTTTGAGTGAAGCCAAGAAGAAGAGAAGGCTCTGAAACAGGTCTACCTGCTGTGCAAGCTGGCCTCCCACTGAGCCCATATGATGGAGCAGATTCAACGATGCTTGAAATGTCAGTGGCAGACAGAGATACCATTTAGGGACTTTGGCAAGCTTGTGTAGGTGAATTGCAGCACAAGCCTTTACGATCTGGGAGCCTTGCCATTATCTGCAGATAACTACCCTCCTTTTGAAAAACAGCTCTTGACCTGCTTTTGGGCCTTAGTAGAAACTGAAAGCTTGACCACAGGTCACCAAGTTACTATGCTATCTAAGCTGCCTTTCATGAACTAGGTGCTGTCTAGCCCACCAAGCCCTAAAGTTCGATGTGTATCGCAAGACTTCATTATCAAATATAAGTGGTATATACATGATCAGGCTCAAGAAGCCCCTGAAAGTACAAGTAACTTATGTGGATAAGTGGTCCAAATACTCATAGTTCCCACTCCTGCTACTGGCTTCTCTCTCCCAGCCTGCTCTGGCCCCAGAGAAGCATTGACAGAGGAAGAGAAGACACAGGCCTGGTTTATAAATGGTTCTGCGTGATATACAGACATGATCCAAAAGTAGACCGCTATAGCACTACATCCCTTCTCTGCGACATCTCTGAAGAACAGTGGTGAAGGGAAATCCTCCCAGTGGGCAGAACTTTGGGCGGTGCACCTGCATGTCCAGTTGAGAAGGGGAAATAGCCAGATGTGCAACCATACACCAACTTATGGGCTGTAGCCAAAGGTTTCACTGAATAGTGAGGAACTTAGAAAGAACGTGATTGGAAAATTGATGACAAAGAAATCTGTGGGAGAAGGATATGGACAGACTTCTCTGAATGGGCAAAAAATGGGAAGACATTAGTGTCCCATGTGAATGCTCACCAAAGGCAACATCAACAGAGGAGGATTCTAATAATTAAGAGAATAGGATGTCCTGTTCTGTTGATACGCATGCAAGTACATCGGACTGCTTTCATCATGGAAGGAACAGAGTTTTGTTCTTTCCAGAATAGATATTTATTCTGGATATAGATTTGCTTTCCATACACACAAAACGTCTGCCAAAATTATCATCTGTGGACTTAGAGCATGTCTTATCTACTGTCATAGTATTTCACAGAGCATTATTCTGGTTAAGAAACTCACTTAACAAAAGAAATGGAGCAAAGGGCCCGAGCGTTATGGAATTCAGTGGTCTTACCGTGTTTCCCACCATCTGGGAACAGCTAGCTCGATGAAATACTGCAAGGGCCAGGGCGCCTGGGTGGCTCAGTGGGTTAAAGCCTCTGCTTTCGGCTCGAGTCATGGTCCTGGGGTCCTGGGATTGAGCCCCACATCGGGCTCTCTGCTCAGCGGGGAGCCTGCTTCTCCCTCTCTCTCTGCCTGCCTCTCTGCCTACTTGTGATCGCTCTCTGTCAAATAAATAAATAAATAAAATCTTAAAAAAAAAAAAAATACTGCCAGGGCCTTTTGAAGACACAGTTATAGCACCAGCTGTGTGGCAATCCCTTACAGGGCTGGTACGAATAATCTCCAGAAGGCTGTGCATGCTCTGAAAGAGAATCTAATATAAGAGGCTGTTTCTCTGATAGCCACATATCTAGGCATAGCCTATTGCTTCTGTTTCTCTGGGGAACCCTGACTAATTCACCAGTCTACTTGCTCTTCTCTAAATCACTGCCACACATTTCCCCAACACTGCTAATATCTATCTTTCAAAAGTCTTCATAATTGCCAATTATTATGTTCCCCCAGAACTGGTATTTTGAAGGCCTAGCTCCCAAAGTGACTGCGTTTGCAGATAGGACCTTTAAAGAGGTAATTATGGCTAAATGAGGTCATCAGAGTGTGGTCCTAATATAGAAGAAAGAGACAACAGAAAGCAAGCATAAAGAAAAGGCCATGTGGCAATACAGTGAGAAAGCTGCCAGCTACAAACCAAGGAATGAAGCCTCAGGAGAAACCAACCCTGCCAGCACTTTGATGTTGGACTTGCAGCCTCCAGAACTGTGAGAAAGAAATTTCTGTAGTTTAAGTCACCTGGCCCGTGGTGTTTTGTTATGGCAGCTCTAGCACAGTACTGTACCACCTCTGCCATGAAGTCTTTCTGAATGGGCTCTCTCCTCTGTGGAGCCCTTTCAAGCAGTTTCTTCTGCATTGCCCTTATGGTATTTCTTTTTTTTTTTTAACTTTTTATCTTGAAATAATTTTAGTCTTACAGAAAGTTGCAGAAATAGTACAGAGAGTTCTCACATATCCTCCACTCAGCTTTCCCTGCTGTTAACACCTTATATAAGCAAGAAAGTAATGTTGGTGCAATACTATTAATTAAAGAACAGAGCTCATTCAGATTCACCAATTTTTCTCAAGTGTGTGTGTGTGTGTGTGTGTGTGTTCCAGGGTAATACAAATTTCCGCATGGTGTTTAGTTGCCATGTTTTCTTAAACGCTTCCAATCTACGACATTTCCTTAATTTTCTCTTGTTTTTCAAGAGATCTCCCATAAAAGTGATATCATACAGTACTTGTCTTTCTCTGTCTAACTTATTTCACTTAGCATAATGCCCTCAAGACCATTTTTATATCTTGTTTTTTCATGTGTGTATGACTTATGCATTCATATATGGTCTCCTCTTCCTAGCAGGTTTTTGTTCCTTTGTGCCTCAGTGCTCTCTATATTAGAAAATATTAGCCCTTTATTTATGGCACATCTAAATATTTCCTCCAGTTTGTTGGTTGTCTTGGGCTTTTATTTATTGCATTTTTTGCCATGCCAGGGAGTGTTCTACGTAGTCATGTTTATCATTCGTTTCTTTTATTGTGAGTCAGTTAGAAAGCCTTTCCCTACTTTGTGGTAAAGAGGAATTCATCTATCTTATCATTTCTCTAATACGTGTCTGTCACACAGTTATTTGGTTTAATCTCCACTATCACCACCAGTAACTTTTTCTTTCTTCCCTAAACTTCAAGATCTCTGAAGAAAACCTACTCCTTATCTTATGATCCCTCAAATAATAAACCCATCCCCTTCTTTATCTTCAATAAAATCTTCGATAAAATAAAAAATTAGAAAGCATATTAAATTGAAATGAATTTACATGAAAACTTAAGCTATGTTCTAACAAATGCCATATTTCAAAAGTTAGGGGAGGTTTAAACAAATCAGTTATCAGTTTCTCCAAAATTGAGTAGACTGGTTTACAAAATAATGACTCTGGAAGGAAATGTAAAGTCAATCTTAGCCCACTTAGCCCCTTAATTTGCAAATAAGGAACTAATACCCATGTAAGTTAAGTAACTTCCTAATGTCTTACGGCCAAAGATAGAAGTATTAGCCCATTGGTCTATGAAGTCCAATCAAATTCATGGTCTACTAAACTTTCCAACCTATCATCCCAAACTTCCTCAGCTTTTCTTATAATTGAGTAAAGCTGGTTTTCAAAACAATCTACACCCTAATATAACCCAGATGGAACAGCTGATAAGAAATAAAAGATTTTTCTAAGAGGTTAAAAAGCTGCTAAAATTTCAAATGCCTGGCTGTGGTTAGATTACACTAATCTAGGAAATGCCATGGAATTTGAGTCCAAAAAGATTTTCTTCCAAATATACTCTTACTAGAAAGTCAGCTACGTCATGTGTGAAAGACAGGATTTCCTGCTAATAAATAGGGAACCAACTGCTCAAACACATCTCAAGAAATATGTCCTGCAGAGGTTTCAAACTGGTGGACAGCATGCCAAATATAGCTAATAGACCTGTTTTCTTTGAAGTGTTATTTTCCAATACTGCACAACATTATTTTTACATCAAGAAATTACTTATAAAAATATCCATTTTTACTGGATCCTGAAAAATTAAAAGACCTGGTGGCTCTGAGCTTCCATTTACATGGGATATTAACTGGCTGGAATTGAGAAGTGTTTGATTCTTTCGGACAGGTTGCAGTTTGCCACCAGCTTTGCCACTTCCCAACCCAACCCACTTCATTCATTTATGTCACACTAGACTTTACAGGCCTTTGAGTTTGCAGCCACTGATACGGACTTTAGTTGGATGCTGAGTCTGGACTAACATTAGTAAAACAGTAGTTATCATTTCTTGATTGTTTTAGGTGTCAAGAATTTTTTTTTTTTTTAAGATTTTATTTTTATTTGTCAGAGAGAGAGAGAGACGGAGAGCGAGCATAGGCAGACAGAGTGGTAGGCAGAGACAGAGGGAGAAGCAGGCTCCCTGCCTAGCAAGGAGCCCGATGTGGGACTCGATCTCAGGACACTGGGATCATGACCTGAGCCGAAGGCAGCTGCTTAACCAACTGAGCCACCCAGGTGCCCCAGGTGTCAAGAATTTTTAAGTACTTATATACATCATTTAAATCTCACAAATGATCTGTGAGGGAGGTAAAGCCCTCCCATTTTATGAAAGAGAAAACTGAGGCTCCACAAAGTTAACTCCATTAGGAGTACACGGCTACAAAGTGGCTGCTACTTTGAGCAGAGACTCAAAGTACTTGAAGACAGCAGATGGTGAAAACAGATGGCGACAATGTAGAGGAGATCTGAGAAGTTGGTGCATGGAAAGGGTCATAAAAAACATAGAAGAAAAGGGTAAGTAGAAAACTTACAGAAGAGTAAAAGAGTAAGCAAAAAAGAACAGAAGAATAGGAAAGTTCTAAGAACACTCAGCAACAAAAGCAAAAGCTCTCGCAGTAAAATATTCAGATACAGGGCGGGAAGGTGAGACTAGAAAGGGTACTTGGGGACGCAGCAAGATCCAAGGAATGAAGGCATGGCAAGTCGGAGAGAATGGGACCACCGCACCCTTAGCCCACACACACATTGTTCCTTCACAATATATTAACCATCCATGATCTGCTTAGCAAATTTGTTTCTAACTTCATCCACGGCAATTCTGGACTGTCTGAAATACTCTGGAATGCAGGTGATGTCGGTTGTCCTGTTTAGCTATCCTGGCTGCCCTAGCAAAATCTACTCTGTACCATCTAGTACATATATTGACTCTCTGGGTGTCTCATAAGCCATGCTTTTCAGTCATTTCCTCGAACCTCTTCTCTTCCTGTTTCTGACCTTCTCAAGCCCAGTTTAGTCACCTTTCTTTGTCAGTCTTCCTCTTCCTTGTACTCGTTGGTCTGCTACTGAGTGTTTTCAGAAAGAAAAAGGTAGGGAAGGAAGGAGTAAGGAAAGGAAGAAGAGAAGGAAAGAAAGGGGGGAAGAAAGAAATCGAATCCCTGTTTTGTAGCATTTGCAGATTCCCATGGTGTAAATGATTGAACGATGGCCAATTTCAAGCTATGTATACAATCCCACCGAAAACCATCTTGAGAAGAGATGTGAAGCAAATCAACGTTTTATAATACTTGCATCATACTATATACATAAAATAGATCTATCAAGCATATAGGTAATAATAAAATGTAGTGAAATAAATAGGAAGAGATCCGTCGTCTGGAGCAATTATTACTTCGTTTTTAATACAGTATATTTAATTGTAAGTTGATATCATTTAATATTTCATAATGGCTCTGTTAACAACCAACGAACAAAATACCTGAAAATGTAAAAACTGGCTCAGCACAAGCCGGCGCTGGCACGCACCACTGTTTGTATTTCAAACTTCTAGGGGACATGAGACACTTCAATGGGCGAGATAGCCTCTTTCTCTATTTTTTATAATTCAATTTTTGGCTCTGAGACCTTCTCAATGAAAACACGCTCTGCCTTCCCCTCCACGTTCGGTTCTCTACTACAACATACTTCATTTCCGAACCCAGGTGTGTAGGTTTTCCGCACATGAGGCAATTCTGTGATGCCAGCTCTAGGTCCTACAGCTTAACTCAGTTCTGACTCTACCTGGAGATGGTGCCAGACCCCGGAGGTTAAAGGGTCAGTCCCACAAGACTGCTCCACCCCTTCAGATGGCACTCACAAGTCCAGACTTGATACTTGTGCTTCTGACCAACTGACTAACTATCAGAGTTTCCCTCAACACCGTCCCCCTGCCCACTGTCAGGTTCTAGTAAAATTTCCTAGAGCAGCCCACAGAACTCGGGAAAACAATCCACTTACAAGATCACCAGTAGATCATAAAAGACTTTAACTCAGGAACAGCCCCGTAACAAATGCATAGGGCAGGGTGAGGGGGTAGTGTGGAGCTTCCATGCTCTCTCCAGGGGTGCTGCCCTCCTAGCACCATCACCTGTTCACCGCCCCAGACGTTCTCTGAACCCTGTCCTTTTGGGATTTTATATTATGTAGGCATATCTGATTAAATCATTGGCCCTTGGTGATTAATTCAACTTCCAGCCCTTTGCCCTCCGCAGAGGTCAAAGAGCGGGTCTAAACTCTCCAGCCCTCTAATCACATGATTGGTTCCCCTAGCAACCAGTTCCCATCCTTAGAAGCTTTACAAAAGTCACCTCATTAACATAAGCTCAGGTGTGGTTGAAAGTCAGTTGTCGGGATAATGAGTTCTTTCTTTGACCTCCTTGCTCCGGAGCTGTTTCTGAAATGGAGGACAAAAGACCAAACAATGTTAACAAAGATGCCCTTATTGCTCTTACTGGTAGGAAATTCCAAGAGTTTTGGGAATTCTTTGCCAGAAACGGAGACAAAGACCAAAATATATACTTCTTATTATGAATCACAATATTTCAGACTGCCGTAAAGAAGAATTTTAATCTGTCTTTTCTGGGTACCACCTCTCCCATAGGCTGTGTCACACCGTTCTAAGATCTTTCCAAGTATTGAGAGGGAGCCACCAGGTAAGCAGTTATGAGTGCAAACAGGTGCCACTGAGAAGTCCATGTCCTGGCCCACATGACAGCTGGAGTCTCTCTCCTACAAGCCATTTTTGGAAAGTTAAGGGCCAGATGTGTTTTTAGTAACTTACCCAAGGTCACACTACTACTCGGGAACAGAATCTAGGCAGTGATCCAGGCCTTCTATCTCTCAATCTTAACAATGCACAAGGAGCTTTTCATGATCTGACTCCTGCCCACCTAGTACGTTCCATGGTGTTTTCTAACTCCCAGGCTAGCTGTCTTTTTCTCTCCTCCAGCATACCTGTCTTCATGTTTGGGGGCTTTTGTCTATGCTGTTCTGACCACTTGAAGTCCCCTTCTTCCTCACCTCCTCCTCATTCCAAACAAGAGTGGATAAATTCCAACTCAGTATCCAAGACTTGACTAAGGAGTCTGCTCATTTGGATTCCAGGACATGCCTCTCTTACAGTCCCTATCACATTTTACTCTCATTTCCTGTTTGAACTTCTCTCACCCATTGAACTATGAGCTTCTTGAGAGGCGGATTCAGCATTTTGTTCATTATTAGCACGATGCCTAGCATGCAACATACACTCAGAAAATGACTGTTTATAGTTAAGAGCCTCTAAAAATGGATGAGTCTCATCTCATAGCTTTTAAAAGGGGTTATTCGTTGTACAAATAACTTATCAACTACAAATTAAACCAACAATCTAGTCAAAGAAGATGTCAGCTGGAGTTGCAGCAAGGCACTTTTATCACTAAAGCCAAACCCAAAAAAGTCCCCTGTGCAGATCATCTAAGAACTATCAGCCATGCTGCAGGGAAGAAGGACATTCTCTGTGTCCTCCTTCCCAGCAGCTGTCACAGTGAATACACCTTTCCTTGAGCTTTAATCAGAGCTACTGTTCTCTTTGCTCCACTGACAAAAATATAAAAGTAGCAGCTACACACCGAAGAAGATTCTCTACTTTCATCACTGAGGAAACCACATGTTGATGATTCTCAAGATAATTACAAGGAAGAACAAACCCAAGCCAGGACACTTGGCTGAACCAAGCCAAAAAGGCCAAGTGTGGACAAAGGTCAGTGGAAGAAAATTCACAGTAGGTACAGGCTATTTAAGTGTATGATACTATGATACCCAGTATGATCATTGCTTCTTGCCAGAGACTTGAGTCAACACAAAAGAAATTAATGTGATCTATTTCCATTCTGTGATCATTGCCAAATTAGTACAAAAATAGTAGAAAACTTGAGACAACTGGGTGGCTCCGTCGTTAAGCATCTGCCTTTGGCTCGGGTCATGATCTGGGGTCCTGGAATCAAGCCTTGCATGGGGCTCCCTGCTCTGCAGGAAGCCTGCTTCTCCCTCTCCCAATTCCCCTGCTTGTGTTCCCTGTCTCACTGTGTCTATCTCTGTTAAATAAATAACTAAAATCTTTTAAAAAATTAAAATCAAATTAAAAAGTAGTGGGAAACTTTCATAGGGTATAAATCAAGTGAGATGGAAAGCACTTCTAACTTGTTATTATGAGCAAAGTCAAGGGCCACAACATTCAGCAGCAAGCCCCTTAGTTTGCATAGATTCAAAAAAAATTGCATGTAGAAAAGAACCTTTCTTCTTTCCTGCCACGTGGAAAAACTTATTTGTAGTCTTTTCTTTAAGCATCCCTTTGCCTTCTGTTATAGGCTGAATTGCTTTACCCCAAAATTCATATACTGAAATCCTAACCCCCAGTACCTCAGAATGTGACCTTATTTGGAGACAGGTAATCAGATTAAACTGAGGTCATTAAAGGGGTCTTGATCCAATATGATTTGTCTTTACGAAAAGGGGAAATTTGGAGACACACACACACACTGAGAGACTGTCTTGTGAAGATAAAGGGTGAAGATGGCCATCTGTAAGCCAACGAGAGAGGCCGCAGCAGATCCTTCTGTCACAGCCCTCAGAAGCAACCATTGTTGCCAATACCTTGATTTCAAGACGGATGGCCTCCAGAACTACGAGACAATAAATTTCTGTCTCATAAGCCATTCTGCTTGGGGTCCTTTGTCACGGCAGCCCGAGGCAACTAATACACTCCTCCTAGACAGGTTTCTTCAGATATCCTTCATCCTTGTTCTTCCAACGTTTTCTAAGGTTAAAAAAAGTTACTTCACAGATGTGTATTACCAATCTTAGAGTTTCATTTGCCTTTTCAAAAAACTCAGTACATAATTTTACCTTACAAAGTTAGATGTAATGTGAGGAAAGCCTCTACAATTTTCAAACCTGTAATAATTGAGTTCTATAATCCCCCAAAAAGAAGAGTACAAAAGAAAACCAATGCTGAGACCTCTCATAAAGCAAGTACAAAGGCAGAAGACAAAATTGGCTGTGCGCTATCATTAACTAAAGCTATCACAGCCCCTTTGTCATCTTAAATAGCTATTCCATGATCTTTTCACTTGCAATAATGAGCCAAACTTTTGATAAAAGAAAATATTTAATCTCCTTTTAGCCAAAAATCTCCCCTTTATCATCCCATTTAATATTCTAGAAGGGGTTTCTTTCCTTTGAAAAAAATGTAAGTTTAACAATCTAAAGGCATTTGTATTTTAAAGCCTAAAAAAAAAGATTTTTGGAGAGTACCTGGTGAAGTACTGACTTGCCTCTGAAGCTCGAAATTTCAATTATTATAGAATTTCACTCAGAATAACATTTCTACCTTTTAACCTTCATCTAAATAATGTTCATTTTTCTTTCACTATGATAGAGTTCAAGCCCTTGCAATATGCTGTAAAAGTTGTAGGAGATCTACAATTGTACTTTTTTCTTTGTTCCTGGATTTCAAACTTCAGTCTATACTCCCAAAGTAAAACAAAACTCCATGTTTTCTGCAGAGACATGTTTCCCAAGAAGAAATCAGAAATGATAGATTGCAGTTCTCTCAGAGAATAAGAATGCATCAGGCGAGGCTATCTCTTTTATTGTTTTATTTTTTCTTCTGAAACACAAGAAATAAACTTCCTAATTTTGGAAAGCTCATTCCTATAAAAGCATCTCTAAACTGTGAGAAAATTATCTCAGCAATGAGGAATAAAACTGTCTTTCCAAAAATATTTACATGATTTGCAAAGGGATGGCTAAAAAACATTTTAATAGGCAGTTTATGTGTGTTATAGGTGGAAGGGACTCCAGAAAGATGATTGAACATGACAAGACTCAGATTATAAAAACTGACTTCATTTGGCAACGAATAAAAAGAATTGTGCTCACCTGATTCATGGCATTTTGCCATTATGAGAGGTGGTAAAATCCGAGTGAAGTAAAAAAGAATAAAGTTGACCAAGACGTAAGGTAGAAATGTGGCTGAAAGTCAAACAAGGGAGGAATGCTTTGACGACAAGTCAGTGACAGGTCTTCGAGGTAAGCAACACAAATGGCCTGCGCCCAATTTGAGCAGAAAAGGAACTTGCAGGAAGAACCTGAGGAAGCTCAAGGAATAAACCAGTCTGACGGGACAGGAGCCGGAATAGCTCTCACCTGGGTGGCAAGACCGAGTGGGCAGTTTGGCCTGGGCACCGCGACTGGGATGAATCCACTTCCCTGCTTGTCCTTTTACCTACGTGAAGTCTGGGAAAAGTGTCATTAGTCCATCTTGGTCACCAGCCAAGAAGAGTCAAGGGTCTTTTGACCAAGCTTGTTTACAAGGTGGGAGAGGTAAGTTCTTAAGGGAAGTAGGAAAATGCTTGAGAAGAGAAGGAGAAAGGAATGTTAGTTTGCATAAATAAGTAAATAAATAAACATTTTATGATTACACCACCCCAAAAGCCATAACATTACAAAAAGTAAAACCATTTTCAAAATGAAGGTGCTGACAAGTAGTTAAATTAAATATGAACTACACATAGTTTAGGATTCTCATTATACATAATAGGATTGAAAGGAAGTATGTTTTTTTAGACTTCAAGAGCCAAACAAGACTCACAACTCCTAGAATAAAATAAATTATTTTCAAGTGCCTACATGTATTTTTTCTGCATTTTAAACAACTTAAATGACTACCTCCCTCCCCAGTTTCCTCAGTTTTACATTCATATTATCTTTTACACACACCATTCTTTTCAATGAGATTTCACTAGTGGCGTGAATTTAATGGCATTTTTCAAATACAAATGGCTAATCCATGATATAATTTAAATTATTTTAAAAGTATGTTAGGCTATATAAATCCTTTGAAAATGTAGCCAAAATTTTAAGTTCTCATGCAAACAATAAGCCTTGTAATTACTGTTCAACAAACGATATTTTTAATGTTGAAGTATCTTCCCAACAGTAAAACTTCATTTATGCCATAATTGCAATTCAGTTTGGGTTTTGCTTTGCTTGAAAGAGATATATAAAAATTATCACTGATGATCCAGTTTATTGCCTGAAAACACCACACCTAGCAAGCTTTGTTTCTCTACCTAATAATTTGTTAAGTGTGCTCTTACCTAGAAACATCCTGATGGGTTTCTCGTCACATAATAAAACACGGTATTAAATTACCCTCATGGCTTGTCAAGACCAAGAAACTGAAGAGACAGCTTGAAAAAGGAAACCACAGCAACATGGTTTTGTTTCCTGGAATAAGATTAAATCATTTAAAAATTTTTTTAATTCTTCAAATTTAGTTTTAATTAGACTTTTTTAAACCTAAGTTCATGGCAATAGAAGCATTCTCCCTTAGATTTTTCTCAGAAAAATGAGGAGAAATGCAAAAATGTCATGTTCATTCTTTATTTGAAACGAAGAATCTTTTCTGTAGAGTAAAGGCTTTAGGCATAAAGCTCTTCATCTAATAGCAATATTTTGACTATCTTTATGCTAGAATCTTCATTTTGACAGTCTTGCAGCTGTGAAAGTTTGCAGCTTCCTGAACTAAACTCAAGAGGCTCTGAGTCCGTGCCAGCTGTCTTTCAATTTCACATCAACTCTCTTGATATTTTGTCAGTTTAAAGCTTTTGCAAAGTTTGCAAGGCCTGAATTCATTAGATAAGGGAAATGGGTCATCTAAATCTTGGCCAACCTCAACCGCCATAGAGATTCACTATTGTAAATTTCCTCCAAGACTGAATTAGAAAATAGACCCCATGGGTCTTTGTCAGTTTGGGTATTTGATGATACCATTTTAACAGCAGCTGCTGAAGCTGTGTGTGCCTCAGTAAAAATCTCTGGTTTAAATTCTCTTTTCTTTATATTTTCTGTGTAAAATTGGAGGCTGAGAGCCGGAATAATAAGGGCAAGAAGGTCATTTAAAGTTCGGTTTGCCGGACACACCATCGGGAGCAGATGAATCATAACGGTACTTGACGAAAATTACAATGGTTATTAGAAGAAAAATCCATCTTGTTTTTAAAGAATTCTGCAACATTTTTAAAGAGCTAAAAAAAAAAAAAAAAAAAAAAAAAACAGATTGGCAGGGATAGTTAAGGAAATTGGAACACAAAGTTTCAACTAACAAAAGCATTTGATGATTCCTCTAAGAGTGAAGAATAGGCTTATTATCACAGGCAATCATATGTTATTTATATTTTCGTATAGTATGCATCTTAGATCTTTAGAGACTGAGCCCTTTTGATATCTTGTTATTAGATGGAAACGTTAAGTGCATGTCTAAATTTTAAAGTGAGGGCGAAAATGCTACATAGTACATGAAATAGAAAAAAATTGTTGGTAATACTGTGTGACACATAAGTGAATGAGTGCTTTGTGCCATGTCTATGTGGATTCTCTATATGTGCACCTGTTAAATTTAGTTTCTCCTATTAATCTATCTCATGTCAATTTGACACTTAGTCCAGCTAAAAGGAACGTTGAAAGGGACAGGAATTCCTGTTCCCCAACACGTACGAGAACAGTCACGAGCTTTGTTAACAGTGGTGTCCCATAGTTCTCCCTATGATGATGGAAATGTTCTGTATCTGCACTATTAAATATGGTAACAATTAGATACATGTGGCTATTGAGCATGAGAAATGTGGACAGTGCAACTGTATAACTGAATTTTTAATTTAATTTAATCTAATCAATTCAGATTTAAATAGTTATATGCCCGTGGTTAATGCTACCATATTGGATAGCACAGCTCTATACCATTGACACTTTCACTAGATACACTTAGGGAGCATAGGAGAAAAATGGTTGTAAGTGAATAAAAGTTTGACATAGGTACCAAAAAGGCCTGCTCCTTACTTCAATCTCTGGATCTTTATAATAATCTTGTTTACTAAACCATAATTCATCAGAACTTCTCCTAAGGAGGAAGGACACCTGGGTGGCTCAGTTGATTAAGCCACTCAGGTCATGATCTCCAAGTCCTGAGATCTGGCTCTGTTCCCAGCACCAGGAGTCCACTTGAGACTCTTACCCCCCCTTCCTTCCCTTCTCCCTACCCCTCTGCTCCTCTCCCCCACTATCACGTGTGTTCTCTCTAAAAAAATAATAAATAAAACCTTTTTAAAAAGGCAAAAAAACCCTTTCCTAAGGAGGGTCCCCTGGGTGGTACAGTTGATTAGGCATGGGACTCTTGGTTTCAGTTCAGGTTGCCATCTCAGGTGGTGAGACTGAGCCCCTCTTCAGGCTCCACCCTCAACACAGTCTGCTTCAGATTGCCCCTCCTTCTCCCTCTGTTCTTCCTGCTCATGCTCTCTCTAAAATAAATAATTGTACCTAAAAACAACAACAACAACAAAAAAAAAAACCTTCTCCTGAGGAAATGAATAGTGGCTTTGGTAGCTACCAAGAGCTACCGTGATATGAATTGCCATGATACCAGTGATGAGCTACCCAGATACCAAAGCATGATGGAGCTCATTGTCAGCTACTTGATAAGATGCAAAACACCAGGACCCTATAAGAACAGCCACTATAATGAGCTTCCCACGAAGATGTCCCTAAAGGAAACCATAAAAATAGGAGACTTTACAAGCAGAATCTGTGCTTGAGAATCAGGAGTACTGTTAAGGTTGGCATATGAAGATATGACTTCTTGGAAAACCATCTTTATTTTCTGTTGAATGTTACCCTTATAGAAGAATAAGCACAATATATTCTGTTTCTAGAAATTAGCACCTCTCTGAGGGAACATTATTCTACCTAACACACATACCCCTAACAGAGTAGCCAAGATGATGCTTTAGGTCCTCAGGTAATAATGTGAACTTGGACTCTATATCCAAAAATTAGCAATATGTTTGTATACTCCTCATTCCAAAGCATATGCTGTCCAAATAAATTGTCATGGGTCTTTTTGGGTGAGGACTGGAGAAATCATTGTTCTTTATACGTGCTGTCAATGTTGCAAGATCTTTCATCATAGGAAGTTGGACTTTCCTTTGTTCAGTGAGTTCTGTATCTGAGAATTGGTTGAAGTCTGCAAACTGAGCAAGGGATTATGACATTTTGTTGGGGTGGCTACTCTTAGCTTCATGATCATCAATGCTTGATTTGTTTTGGTTGTGTACATTGTGAAATATCATTATTGATGACCCATCTATTTTGCCCCTGGGAATGCCATGCTCTATCTCTGTGAGTCAGATATGCCTGGCTTCTACTCTGACATTTGATCATTATACTAATTGCATCGGCCATGTTTCTGAGAGTTAAGTACATCACCTGACTTCTATTTCAGGATTCTTTCATCCTCTTTGTTATCAGTGATCCCAGATCTATAGCAACATCTTCTTCACCAGTCCTGACCTACAGAGGAGAGCCACCACTGAGTTCAGCAATCCTGTGCCACACTCATCGTAACACTATGGTTATGGGTTTTTTTCTTGCACCAGATTAAGATGTCAGTCAACTGAATTCTGATTTATGTAGTTCCTACATAAGAAATATAGTTTATTATATTTGTCCCTCTTTATGTAATGTATCTTGATTCCTGTGTGTATATGTGTTTGTGTATATGTGTTTGGTTTTTAATCAAGCTTATATTCTTTGGTTCTGGTGTCTGATTGAATCTTCGGTTTCTGTCATTAGTTTTGGAAAAGTATCAGCCATTATTTCTCCCAATTTTGTTGTCAGTGTTGTTTTATGTCCTCCCCACCCTCTTCTAGGATTTCTCTTGTATGTATATTTGACCATTCGACATTGTCCCATAGTTCTTGCTCTGTTCTGAGATAGTTTTTTCCCCATTCTCTTTTATCTTTGTATATGAATTTTTGTAATTTCTATTGAGCTATCATCAAATTCATGGGCTCTTTTCTCAACTGTGTCAAGTCAATTGATGGACCAATCAAAATCATTCATCATCTCTATAAATTTTTTTCATTTATAACATTTACATTTGGTTTTGAGATCTCATAATTTCTATCACTCTGCTAGAATTACCCAACTGATCATGAATGCTCTCTACCTTTTACACGTGAGTCCTTACCATAGTGGTCCTAATTATTTTAATTTCCTGATTAATCATTCTAATACCCGTGTTACATCTGAGTAAAGTTACTGTTGATTGCTTTGTCTTCTGACAGTGGATTAACTCTTTTTACATCTTTGTGTCTGTTATAATTTTTTATTGTTGAAAGATGGAGGTGAGTTATTTTTGTGCTGGGAAATGGGCATGCCTTTCTTTCTGCTAGGCCTTTATTATGGGAGGTTGAGTAAATCTGGCCAGAAGTTGAGCTGGGTTTTGCATTGTTATTAGTACACCACCAGCACAGAATTCCTCTAGTATTACTTTGTGTTTAGAGCAAAAGCTGGTTTATGGTAAAACCTGATTTAACTCAATTTCTGTTCCACCATCAGCTTTAGGATTTGGGTTATGCCTCAGAGAAACTCTCTCCAAGCTCCTTTCCCTCTCCCAGCAATAAAACACTATTATTTATTACTTAGTGTTTGTAATCTTAAGTTTGTAAGTGTCTGACGGTACCTGTCCTTGGTAAGCCAGTGTTTAATTTCTCTCTCCCCTTACAGATGACAGATTTCCTGATTTCAGGTTAGTTTCTTACCCTGTAACTTCAGCTCTCCCATGTCTTTAAGAAAAGTTGTGAACTTACAAATTTTCCACTGTGATGATGTTGTAATAAGAGTAGAATTTTGTTCTTCCCAGCTTCTGATACCCTAAGCAGAAGTCGGAATGCTCTTACGCTTTGATAAAGACAGTGCTATCTAGCCCTTATCACAGAACATAGTCAGCCGGTGGGCAGCCTGGATTTATATGACAAGTCCATTCCCATATGCCCAAATTCTCTGAGCCCTTTGATTGCTTCCTCTGTTATTTGTCATGGAAGTTCTGGCATTTTTACTTCTTAAAATATGCACCTTTCCAAGCTTCCAGGATCCAACCTAGAAGGCCATTATTTTTGAGGCCTTGCCAGAATGTTAAATTCTGTCTTATTGATAAACTCTCCTTCACTCTTTATTTCTTTTGCCGTTTGAACCAGCACCCTTAAAACCCACTCCCATATGTACTCTTCCAGTTCCAACCAGTATATGTTAACTATGTCCTGCAACTTCTCTAGTCCCCTTCCTTGCTTAGCAGACCCAGCCAGCACTTTCCCAGGCATTTTGTGTTATAATTTGACCTAGCTATTGCTCAGGAGGCACACAGGGTAAATGCGTGGGGAGTGGGGAGGGGCTGGGAGTGGAGAGGACACGCAGATGTCATTTTTGCAAGGAAAAATCCGCTCTACGCTGTCTGTGAACAAATGCCTCTTCACATTGTCTAAAGCAAGACCTGGAAAAGAAGATAAAAGCCCCGTGTTCAAAGGAATGTAAGGGTTGAAGATTTGCAAGTGTTTCAACCCAAATGTCTCTATCCCAGATCTCAATCCTTCCCAAATAGCATGCTGGATTTTGTAAAGCAGAACTGCCAGGGTTGAGAATTCAATCTTTTTTGGAATTCTGACACTCCTATAAGTCCTGGGTTTGATCATCAGCCATTTCCGTACTCTGGCAGAACATTGGAGTATATGACCTCAAGGAGGTCCTCTGGCTTTCACCCTTACCTTAGCTTTCATTGTCCTTCCCTAATGTTATCAATCCATCCCAGCAACAGCCATCCAATTCAATAGTCCTTAAATCACAATTTTGCCTGAGCCTCTCAAATACTTACCTAGCATACCTACCAGTCCATTCCTTTTTACCAGGTTGCATCACAATTACTATTTATCACCAGTGAAAGTTCTAACAATTACACTGCAATCTCATGCTAGGCTCCATCAATGCTCCATCTACCAACAGTGATGATGAACTGCCTTGATCCTAAAGGGGAGTCTGGGCAACACATCACAGTACCCACCTGAAAGGGGTTCCTACTGGTAGGTGATAAATAGGGAATTTGCAACATTGTAGACAGGACCTCCCCCCAACATCTCTTATGAATTGAAGGGCTCTAGAAAGTCACATAATTTTTAAGCCTGATCAACAAGATTCATGACACTGTTTCTTTCCCCTGTTTTATATCCTAAGCTTAAGTATGATGATGCTTCCAGGAAGGTGGTGTGAATATCCCATTCTCACGGCAGGTAGAATGAAGAAGTAAGAGAAGGTCTGTTATATACAGTTGGAGTTTTGAAGGCAGGGCCATAAATTTCCAACCCCATGAAGTCAGGACAGTGGCAGCAGTAGAAAAATCAAGAGAAACTGCAGAAAAAGTAAGCTTGGGATCAGAGATGGGTTCACCAAGAGATGTGTCTTTTATTAAAACTAGTGGAAGATCTGGGTTTTAATTTCATGAAACTGCTAGGATTTCTTTACAGTTCACAACACAAAAATTCTAGTCTATAACTCTCTTATGCATGTTCTTTCTTTGTGATGGTACTTTGATAGGTTCAGATAGAAATGTATTATGAAATCCAATGTTAGTAAATTTCTCTCTTTTGGTACAATATAAAAAAATAAAATTAGTAGAGATAGTGGCTTGCATGTAATATAATTCTACCTTTAAAATTCTAAATAAAATAGCTAAGAATTAGGCCTATAATAAATCATCTAAAATTTAATTTGAAAAATGAAAATATTGTTGGTATTTACACCAACACAGAAAATAACAAAGTCATTACTCATTTTCACAAGGGAACAAAATCTGAATGCAGTATTATTTTACTTCTTAAAACTGTATTATTGCCGGGGCACCTGGGTGGCTCAGTGGGTTACAGCCTCTGCCTTTGGCTCAGGTCATAATCTCAGGGTCCTGGGATCAAGCCCTGCATCGGGTTCTCTGCTCAGCAGGGAGCCTGCTTCCTCCTCTCTCTCTGCCTGCTTCTCTGCCTACTTGTGATCTCTGTCTGTCAAATAAATAAATAAAATCTTTAAAAAAAAAAAAAAAAAAGGAATATTTAAAAAAAAACCTGTATTATGGCCGAGTTTGCTGAGGGTTAGCCATTATTGGGTTATTCCAAATTGTCTCATTGCTAAACATATTTAATTTATTAAAAAGTTACTATGTACCAGAGATAACAGTAAATGTTTTATGTACATCAACTCTTTAATTCTTATAAGAATACTTATCAAAATCATTCTTATAAAAACATGATTATTTTTGTAATTTTAGCCAAGGCTTAGAGATTTCAAGTAATTTGTCCAAATTCACACTGTTGGTAACAGATTATAAATTCTTGGATGAAAAAATGAAAAAGACTATAGGGTGATCTGCTCCTCAAAGTTCATGCCATGGGGTGTTTTAGAGTAAATAAACTACATGGAAAAAAAACCAAAACCCTACATAATTCTAAACTCCCAATCTTCTCTGAAATGATTAGGTTTATGTTACCTAACATCTTTCTATCCTAAAGATGTAGTATCACTTTGACTGAAGCCTTAGACTTGACTTCTTCCTGCCCATGCACGTACTTGCAATAGATTCCAAGCTGAAACAAAGAATCATCCAGATACAGATGGGCTCCATTTTGAAAAAGACAATGTATTTAATAGTACTAGAAAAGACACTGAACAAATTAGGAAGACCAAGACATTTCTAGCATCAGTTCTTTTAAAACCACAATTAAAGAAAGAAAAAGACCACACAGACACACACCTATGTGGTTAACTTTATCTAAGCATCTCAGGAAGAAAGGCAAAACCAAGTCTCATCTTAAAACAAAAATGTATTTCGCATGATGAAATAAAAGTGTTAGAGTCTGGAATATTTTGGCTCTCTTTCTCAACAGGGCTGCCAAAATTTTAGTCAAATAACTGTACAAGTGAACATAAGCAAAAGATGATAGGAATACATGATGCCATGGTTCTGGAACAATAAGACAACTTGAAGAGACAAGTAAAAGTGATTACAGGTCAAATCGGGTTAACCCTGTGAACGCCCTCTCTACTACAGGATGCATACATGTAGACAATGATCTTTATTTTTTATTTTTTATCTTTATTTTTTACTTTATTAATTTTTTTTTTTTTGAGAGAAAGAGAGAAAGAAAGGTGGAGAGAGGCAGAGGGAAAGAGAGAATCTGAAGCGGGTTCCATGCCTAGCACAGAGCCCAATTCGGAGCTCTGTCTCAAGACCCATGAGATTATGACCTGAACCGAAACCAAGAGTCAGTCACTCAAATGACTGAGCTACCCAGGCACCCCAGCATAACTTCCATTTCTGGTCAATGGTCTGGCACCTAGTTTAGCCTAGTTCTTACCAAAAAAGTAAATACACAGAAATGACAGTTTTCTTATATCGATCAAATGACTCTTCTATTTCTATAAATGTTCTCTGAAATCAAGAAGCTCAGTATCTACTTCAAATTCTCTCTTCCTCTGCCCCTCCCACTTGTGTGCGTTCTCTCTCTCTCTCTCTCTCTCAAATAAATATAAATCTTAAAAAAAGAAAAAATAGTTACTTATATATGGGAACAATATTTCTGTCCTTTCTCAATGTCAGAGGCTTTTAGACTTGATATCTGTATTTCTTTCTAACTTTAGACCACTTTGGCCCACCCTCATGAAATTTTTTTTGAAATTAATGAAATTCTACAGTCAAGAGCAACTGTTTCCTGGTAGTAAAAAGAGGAGCTAGAAAGGAAAGTGTGACTGGTGTACTTGTAGACGTAGCCTTTCAACCTCTTGGCATTTCTTTTCCCTTCTCTAGTCATTTCTCCTGTCAAATAATCAAGTGAATAAATATTTCATTCAGTTCCAGTTTAATTCAAATTCTTATGTATTAAAAAAGATGGATCTAGATTTTGAAGTCCCCCTCACTGGCTTGGAAAAACAAACAGGGTATCCCTAGGAAATTTAGTAGCCAGCTATGCTTTTCACAGTTGGGGAGATATTGATATAATCTGTTTGGTGTTATCCAAATAAGAACCATAGGGCTGAGTAACCTACAAGATTTAATTAAAAGCATGTTAGTTTTTTTTTCTCACATCACAATTATATGCCTTATGGAATGCAGAGAACTGAGTAAGGTTTTGATTCAATTCTACATCACAGTCTCATGAACTATTTTGAAAGATCTGGTTCAGACATGATGATACTAATCAAGGCATTCCATCTGTAATTCAACAAGAGTAAAAGAAAAAGTTACCAGTGAGCTTTTGCCCAAAACAAAGAGCATATAACCACTATGCATTGTCTTTATTACATGTATAACATTGCAAGAACATAACTGACATCAACCAAGCATGTTAGCGTATGAGAGACTTAATAGAATTGCTAAAATTCATTGGCTACTGGAGAACTTATGCCCACTATGTTCACCCACAGAATGATGTTCAATTCTGAAAAGTGTAATATAACTCACTGGCCCATCCTAGTTGAGGGCAGCAGAGAGAGTAAGAAAGAGACTAAACAAAGGTTTATACTTAACTATAAGATTAGTGTAAAAATTTTGTTCCTCAGTTTTACTTTTCTTAAAATGTTTTACTTGGTTCAGAAGGGACTTATGCAGACATCAGTTGGATTTCATCTGGGTTTTGAGTCATTATTATAGCTTTCTATCACAAAAAAGAAAAAACTTAACTTCTGTTTTATGCCCATGTTATTCATTAGTTCTTTTTAATCCCTAATGTATTAGTAACTTTCCTAAAATGTTCTCAGCACTGGATTCTGAAAAAAGTTGGGCATCAACTTACAAATTAACTCTTAGGATATTAAGCATTCAGCGTGCCTGGGTGGTGCAGTCGTTTAAGTGTCTGACCTTGGTTTCACCTCAGGTCATGATCTTAGGGTGGTGAGATCGAGCCCTACATCAGGTTCCTCACTCAGCTGGAGTCTGCTTGAGATTCTCTCTCTCCCTCTCTAAAAGTAAATAAATAAAATCTTAAGAAAAAAAAAAATTCTTAAATCAGTTCATTTGAACTTGGAAATGACATCTTCAGAGAACCAGTCTTATAAGTGGTGGTCACATCCCAGGTCAGTTTATACAACTCACAACATAATAACATTTACCTCGGCATCCTGCCATCATGCAAGGTGCTGTTTTAATAGTGGTAAGTGAATTAAACAAGGAGGCCATGAGAGTGGTGTGGCTTCAGTGCCTCAGTAGCCTATGTCAGTAAAACAAAACCTCAGCCTGAAATGCTCCAAGGATAAGAAATCAAAATCTCGGCGCACCTGGGTGGCTCAGTGGTTTAAAGCCTCTGCCTTCAGCTCGGGTCATGATCCCAGGGTCCTCGGTTCGAGCCCCACATCAGGCTCTCTGCTTAGCAGGGAGCCTGCTTCCTCCTCTCTCTCTGCCTGCCTCTCTGCCTACTTGTGATCGCTTTGTCAAATAAATAAATAAAATCTTAAAAAAAAAAAAAAAAAGAAAAGAAAAGAAATCAAAACCTCAGGACAACCAAACACAAAAAGCCAACTAGACTTTCCCAAATAAGGCAACTGCTTAAATTATAGCTAGTCAAATAATTTCCTTGCTTTACTTCCAGTCTTCTCTATAGAAGTCTTTCCCTAGCTCCTGGCAGTGGAGTACCCTCCTAACCACTTCCAGTTTGGCTGCCCTATTCCAATTGATTTTTGCCCTTAAAAATGTAAGATGCCTCAGTTTTTCTTTCAACACTGGTAAGCATATCCATCCACTCATGTAGGGATAGAAACACCGTTGTGTCTTCTTCACACTGAGAACCGCGGACCCGCTGGTTCTGCTCACAGAAGCTCAGAATAGAGAGCAAAGGGGATTCCGGAGTGGACAGGGCTGGCTGCGCGCCTGGAAGCTGCCCCTTGGAGGCGAGAGACAGCCTCACTGCGAGGGCTTCCACAGCAGCTTCTCCTGCCTCACATAAGGCAGCCCAAGAGGTCCTTTACAGAACACGCCAGATCTGGTCGCTTCTCACCTCAGAGTTCTCCCAGGTTGCCCACTGTACTTGGAAGAAAAATTCGCAAGGCCTTACTTGGGCTGGCGTGATCTGGCCTCCGGCAGCTCCTCTGCTCTCATTTCCTGCTGCTCTTCCTCCCAGGCCCGCGCCCCGCTCCGGCCAGTCTGAAGTTCCTCAAACATGTCAAGCACGTTCTCACTTTAAGGACTCTCCACTGAATAATCTCTCCGCCTCTCCACTTCTCCCTTCCCCGCGAGGAGACGTGGCCTGCTTCTTCATTTAACTTCTGTCTCGGCTGTAATGTCACCTTCCTAGAGAGGTCTTTCCCAGTGACCATGAAACAGCGCTCCAGTCCCTCTCAAACAGTGGCCTCGCTTCAGTTTGGATCATACTCTCTGGCTTCTATTGCATATTTGTTTATCTTCCTTAGTACGACGTGAGCTCCGTAAGGGTAGGGAATTCGTTTTGTTTGCCATTGCATTCCCTAAAATGATGCACGGCCCGTAGTCCACACTCCATATATATTTTGTTCAGTAAATGAATGAGGGATATGGCTCTCTCAGAAAATTGTTCACAAATCACGACCTACCTACATTTAAAACCGGCTCCTACCATCTCAGTGTTTAGCAGCTAATGCCGGGGAAAGATAAATTAGCTAAACAGGAACAGTCAGCCCTACAATAATCTAACATTCCTCTGAACAAAATACATACCGGAGAATTAACAAACAGAATATTTTTTTAAGTCAACGTATAGGACCTTCGATCCTATCACCGTGTATAAATAAGCAAGGGCCCTAAAGCTATACACGAGGGCTGTATATTTTCCAAATTGTGCATATCTGTGCAGTCCTCTGAAGCGCTTGACGGAAGTGGAAAATACTTCAGGCTACTGGCATTCACAGATGCAACATCTTTACCTTCAATGCACCTCAGCCTTCAAGGCCGAGAGAGACAGGATTCTCAGCAGGAGTGATGACTGCTGATCAGGGAATGACAGAGTGTTAGAGCTGAGACACCTAAGAAATATTTACTCAACCCCCTACATTTATATTTGAGCAAATCAAGGCCCAGAGAGGAAAAGTTGCTGGAAGGTGCTAGAATATGCCACCCCAAAAAAGCTTCTTTGGCAGATGTATTATTTGGAGCTAAAAGCCATTGAGAGCCAGCAGACACAGAAAAAGCTCTAAAAAACAGGGTACAGGTTTATGAATGTATGTATTTAAGAGAGATGAAGAGAGAAGGAACGGGGGGGGGGGGGGGGGGGGCGAAGCAGACTCCCTGCTAATTCAGGGAGCTTCCCACCACCCCCCACCACCCCACCATGACCTGAGGCACCCAGGGACTCCACAGGCTTTTCTTTTGTAAAGGAAATTTACATTTATAAGGGAAATGTCATTTGTAAAAAGGTCCTCCTCTCCCATACCAGGAAGAGAAGGACTCTTTAAGAACTTATCAGTGGAAAAGAAATCTACTTTAATCAGCCTAACAAACCCTACCAAACAACCCTTGTGGGCCATACTTTCCCTGCTCACCTTCCCAGAACTTGCCTCCCTCACCCAAAAGCCCAAAACCTCTTTTCTTTCATTTAGCATAAGCTGGTGTATATCAGTACAAGTTCTAACTAGCCCCTTGGATGATTCAGTGGGTGCTCCCATGTGTATGCGGGACACACATGTTAACACACTTCTGTTCTTTTTCCTCTCGTTAGTCTTCTTTTGCCAGTCTGATCTACAGAGCCCAGCTAGGGAACCTAAAATAGTAGAGGGAAATGTCCTTCACCTCCCCTTTCCCTACGTTGCTGCTGTATATTTGTCACTTTACTAAACATCCTTATAAATGGGTTTTGTTTAGATGCCTTAGTAATTTTCCTCATTTTTGTTAATTTAGGAGGATATATTTATGTTGCATAATCCAATCATTTCTTTAACGAACCTGGTATAGTTGACGACTGTTGACTTTTGCCTATCCAGTAACCCCTATCCGTCCCCAGACACATGGACTTCTGACTCACTTACCCTTTCCTCATCCTGAGCCGGAGAATGGAAACCCTTCTTGGCTACAAAAGTCAGCCTACTCAACCAGAGCCTCCTCTAGCCATGTCCGCAGGAACTGGCTCCTGGAAGGACACATGGTCCAATGAGATCTATTACAGGACACCAAAGTCCTCATTACTGGACGAAACTGGAGAGGAAAATTCACAAATACAAGCCTTGATCCATTGTCAGCCACGGAAGGGAAGCCTGCCTGAACAGTGAGCCAACACAACGGAAAAGCAGAGACACCAGATGGGAAGAACTGAGACTCTATGACATTATTAGGTCCTCTGGATCCAGTTATGTCTACACCTTGATTTTTCAGTTACCCAGGTCAATGCACTAAGTTGAGTTTTCTATTATAAACCCCCGAAAGCAGACTAACAACTGCAAAGAGCGTTCCGTGAATTTACCCGGGAAAAGCAAATATAGTGATAGAATACAGGGAGTGATTTGAACACACAAGAATAAAGCTTTTCACATTCATCCGCCTTCAATAAAGAGGCTAAAACTAGAAGCAATGCAAATAATATAGTTAGCAAGTTTGCTGGCTCTAGTTTAAAGCAAGGAACCTACTGACTGAGTTTTAATCATCTGTACTTTCTTCTACCCCAATCTCTAGCAAAAATAACTTTCAATAAATTGTCATAGGAAGAAAAACCTTGTGAATCAAATTGCTATTTCTACTGGCTGATGGAGAAGGTTTTAATATAAAAAGATACTAAAAAACAAACTGCAGCTGCAAAAAATTAAGATCAACTTGGAGATTTGTGTTTATTCTTAAGGCAGAAAAATTGATGACTATAATAACAACTGCATACATAACTATCCATGGTTCCTGTGACCCTCAAATGTAGCCACAAGAAAAATGCTATCACGCATTCCAGCTTTCAGCTGGGATGAATAATACTGTCAGCCACAAGAGCTCCATTTTCCCTTCCGCCTGTGTGGGGCCATTCACCTAAATAGAATTGACTGTAATAATAACCAGCAAAACAAAATGGAAAAGGGTACTGAGGTAAGCAATTTCAATTCGACTCTATTTAAATGAAGAGGTATAGTAAAAATCCTTTCTTAGCAGCGTATTTTCCCATCTTGAAGAGCTCTGGAAGGTTTAATGTGCTCACAGTCTTCTTTAGAGGGCTACAATCCATGAGTCATTTAGCTAAGTAATCTACTTTCACCCAGAAACTCAAACATTTATTTATAGTTTGACTAGAGGTAGAGTCATAGCTTCTGTGTTACCCATGCCTGTGTCTATACAGAAACAAAAGTTGTGTTCATAAACATTAATGTAGAAAATCAAGCAGTTCAGGAGAAAAAAAGGCACTCTCACTTAATGATGAGTAAATGGAGGCCAATGTGTTTTTACCATGAATTAGACAGAAGCTACCTCAATTCTTTACTTACATTTGTAGAAACAACAAAAAATGAATGTTCCATTAATTCAAAAGTGGATTGATATCATAAAGATGTTCATTCTCCCCAAATTGATCTATAGTTGCAATACAATTCCTAACAAATTCTCAATAGGGTTGAGATACTTTCATAGATATGGACAAACTTATGCTAAAATTTGTACTAAACAGCACAGGAATTAGAATAGCTAAACCAATTTGCAAAAGAAGAATAAAGTGGAGGAAATCACTCCATCCAAAGTGAAGAGTTACTACATAATTATGGTAATGAAGCCAGTGTGGTGCTGGTGGAGGAATAAAACCAAACATCGAGGGAACAGAACACACAATGGGGACAATAGAGAAAGAAATGAATATAATTATGCCTGATGGATTTTTGCCAAAGGTGCAAAGGCAATTTAACAGAAGAATGGTAGATATCTCTTTCAGCAAAGGGTGCTGGAGTAATTAGACATCCATAAGCAGAAAGAAAGAGAGAAAGAGAGGAAGGAAGGAAGGAAGGAAGGAAGAAAACATGGAGCAGGGCACCTGGGTGGCTCCGTTAGTGAAGCATCCAACTCTTGGTTTCAGCTCAGGTCATGATTTCAGGGTCCTGGAATCAAGTCCTGCTTGGGGCTCTGAGCTCAGCAGGGCATCTGAAGATTCTCTCTCTCCCTCTGCCCCTACCCCCACCCACACACACACTGTCTAAATCAATCAATCAATAATCAATTTTTTTTAAAAAAGACACACAATGGTATTTTTTTTAATTTTTTGAGTATGGCAGACATATCATGTTAAATTAGCTGCAGGTGTACAAATTAGTTATTCAATGTGTGTAAATTATGCTATGTTCACTAGAAGTGTAGCTACACTATTGTTATAATGATTTATTCCTTATGTTGTGTCTTCTATTCTCGTGACGTAGTCACTCCATAAATGGAAACCTGTGTCTCCCACTCCCCTTTGCCCATTTTGCCCAACCTGCCACCTCCAACCTGGGCAACCATCAATCTGTTCTCTGTGTTTATAGGACTGATTCTGCTTTTTGTTTCTTTAGTAACTTTTTTTTTTTTTTTTTTTTTAGATTTCTACCTATAAATGAAATCATATGGCATTTGTCTTTCTGAGTCTGACAAATTTCACTTAGCGTAATACCCTCTAGGTCCATCCATGTTGCCCCAAATGGCTCTATCTCATCTCTTTCCATGGCTGTGTAACATTTCTTTATATACATATACCTCCCTTATCCATTCATCTATCAGTGGGCACTGAGGTTCTTAGTTTGCTTCCACATCTTGGCCATTGTGAACAATGCTGCAATAAACATAGAGGTGCATATATCTTTTTGAATGAGTATTTCCATTTTCTTTGGATAAATATCTAGTAAAAACTCAATAGTATTGGGTTCCCCTTCAAAATCATGGCTCAAGGGGTTCTACAGACTTACTCTTACTCAGAAAAACAATCATAATTGCTAAAATTACCCAAAAAAAGTCTCTGGAAAGAACATTTATTCAAGGAAAATCTACTGAAATTTAGTAAAAACAGCAAGAATCTGTGGCATTTAAACTACATCCCACTCCCCACTCCCCCTCGCCCCTTCCCAGCGCAGCATGGCAGAATTCCCGCTCTAAGTGGGTGCAGCCAAGAATACATTAATCCCTCTCCCTCTGGCTCACAGTCAAGGGCTATGATGTCTCCCCAGAAGGAGCAAGCCAGTATTTCTCTTCCTTCCCCCAGATCCATTATTGCAGAGGCTAAATTCAGATGCACTCAGCCTGAAGACCAGGACCCCCTTTCTCCACCCAGCCCCTCTGTAGAGTACAGGCTCTACCCCAGGCACAGCACTTTGTACTGAAACACTGCTGAGAAACTGAGTGGCTCACACACTGCTGGTGCTCACTTGGGAAGCATGTGTCAGTTTCTTACAAAACTAAACATGTGCTCACCATGCAACCCAAAGACTGCCCTCTGGAGCATTTATCAGAAAGAAAAATTTATGCTCACATAAGAACTTGCACATGAATGTTTGCAGCAGCTTTATTCATAATAGACAAAGGCTGGAAACCTCCCAACTGTCTTTCCATAGGCAAGAGGTTAAACTAACTGTGGTGCATCCTAATAGAGGACACTACTCAGCAATGAAAAGGAGTTGAAATACTAAACAACTCGGATCTTGAGGAAACCAAACTGAGTTAAAAAAAAAAAAAAAAACAACAACCCTCAAAAGATCACATACTATATGATTCTGTTACTAAACATTCTTGACATGAAAAAATGATGAAATGGAGAATAGATATGTGGTTCTTAAGGGTTGAGGGTGCACGGCTGTGACTGTTAAAAGGTAGCATAAGGATCCTTTTGGTGAAACTGCTCTCTGTATTGACCATGAAGTACACATGTAATAAAATTGCATAGGATTAAATAACACACACACACGCACACACGCACACACGTGTGCATGCAAGACTGGTGAAATCTGAATAAAATTGGTGTCTTCCATCAATGTTGGTTTCCAATTTGTGCTATCCTACTGTGGGGGAAATCAGGTGAGAGATATGGGATTTCTTTGTATTATTTCTTATGACTGCACAGGAATCTACAATTATCCCAAAGTAAATAAAGTTTTAAATGTCACACAGAGTTGAATGATCAGATGAATTTTAGATAAGCTTAGCTGATACAATCACATCATCATCACTACTACGTCATTTGAACCAAAGAATTTCATTTCTTTCCCCTTATTTTGGCCCTTTATGACATGAAAGACAGGAAAAAAGTTGTGTTTGTCTGTTACTACCTCCAGCTGTGGTCCCCTGATAGCTAATAGGTTAAGAAATTTTCGTTCATTAATCACAGGTTTGCCACAGAGTGGATTTGGCACCAGGCAAAGTGCATGGTCCTGTCTCACGTTGAGGTCTTTCATCTATTTTGAGTCTATTTTTGTGTGTGTTGTAAGGAGGTAGTCCAGTTTCATTTTTCTGCGTGTGGCTGTCCAATTTTCCCAACACCATTAGTTGAAGGGACTGCCCTTTTTCCACTGGACTTTCTTTTCTGCTTTGTCAAAGGTTAGTTGGCCGTAGAGTTGAAGGTCTATTTCTGGGCGCTCTATTTTGTTCCATTGATCCATAGGTCTGTTTTTGTGCCAGTGCCATACTGTCTTGATGATGGCAGCTTTGTGATAGAGCTTAAAGTTGTGATGCCACCAACTTTGGTTTTCTTTTTCAACATTCCTTCAGCTATTCGGGGCCTTTTCTGGTTCCATATAAATTTTAGGATTATTTGTTCCATTTCTTTGAAAAACATTGATGGTATTTTGATAGGGATTGCATTAAAATGTGTAGCTTGCTTTAGGTAGAGTAGACATTTTCACAGTATTTGTTTTTCCAATCCACAAGCATGGAACTTTTTCCATTTCTTTGTGTCTTCCTCAGTTTCTTTCATGAGTACTTTTTAGTTTTCTGAGATTCTTTGCCTCTTTGGTTAGATTTATCCATAGGTATCTTATGGTTTTTGCTGCAATTGTAAATGGGATTTACACCTTAATTTCTCTTTCTACTGTCTTGCTGTTGGTGTATAGAAATGCAACTGATTTCTGTGCATGGATTTTATATCCTGACATGATACTGAATTCCTATATGAGTTCTAGCAGTTCTGGAGTGGAGTCTTTTGGGTTTTCCACAAAAGAAAACTGCAAAGAGTGATGTTTTTGCGGATTCTGGTGCCTTTTATTTCTTTTTGTTGTCTGATTGCTAAGTTAAAGACTTCTAGTACTATGTTGAATAGCAGTGGTGATAACAGACATCACTGCCATGTTCCTGACCTTAGGGGAAAGCTCTGTTTTTCCCCATCAAGAATGATATTCACTGTGGGTTTTTCATAGATGGCTTTGATGATATTTCATAGATGGCTTTGATGGCTTTCCCTACACTTTGAATTCAGAGTTCTGATCAATAAACGATGCTGTACTTTGTCAAATGCTTTTTCAGCATCTATTGAGAGTATCATATGGTTCTTGTTCTTTTTTTATTAATGTATTGTATCCCATTGGTTGATTTGCAGAGGTTGAACCAAACTTGCAGCCCTGGAATAAATCCCACTTGATCGTGCCAAATAATCTTTTTAATGTACTGTTGGATCTTATTGGTTAGTATTTTGGTGAGAATTTTTGCATCTGTGTTCATCAGGAATATTGGTCTGTAATTCTCTTTTTTGATGGGGTCTTTGGTTCTGGGATCAAGGTAATGCTGGTCTCATAAAATGAGTTTGGAAGTTTTCCTTCCACTTCTATTTTTTGGAACAGTTTCAGGAGAATAGGTATTAATTCTTCTTTAAATGTTTGGTAGAATTCCCCTAGGAAGCCGTCTGGCCCTGGGCTCTTGTTTGCTGGGAGATTTTTTTTTTTTTTAAGATTTATTTTATTTATTTGCCAGACAGAGATCACAAATAGGCAGAGGCAGGCAGAGAGAGAGGAAGGGAAGCAGACTCCCTGCTGAGCAGAGAGCCTGATGTGGGGCTCGATCCCAGGACCTCGGGATAATGACCTGAGTCGAAGGCAGAGTCCTTAACCCACTGAGCCACCCAGGCGCCCCTGTTGGGAGATTTTTGATGACTGCTTCAATCTCCTTACTGGTTATGGGTCTGTTCAGGTCTTCTAAACAGTTCTAAACTGAACTGAATGGTTCATTCAGTTCAGTTTAGAACTGTTCATTTATAGTTCAGAACTGTTCATTCATAGTTCAGAACTATGGTTCATAGTTTATATGTCTCTAGGAATGCATCCATTTCTTCCATATTGTCAAATTTGTTAGCATATAGTTGCTCATACTATGTTCTTATAATTGTTTGTATTTCTTTGGTGTTAGTTGTGATCTCTCCTCTTTAATTCATGATTTTAGTTATTTGGGTCCTTTCTCTTTTCTTTTTGATAAGTCTGGCCAGGGGTTTATCAATCTTATTAGTTCTTTCAAGGAACCAGCTCCTAGTTTCATTGATCTGTTCTATTGTTCTTTTGATTTCTATTTCATCGATTTCTCCTCTGATCTTAATGATTTCTCTTCTCCTGCTGGGTTTAGACTTTCTTTGCTGTTCTTTCTCCAGCTCCTTTAGGGGTAGGGTTAAGTTGTGGACTTGAGACCTTTCTTGTTTCTTGAGAAAGTCTTGTATCGCTATGTACTTTCCTCTCAGGACCACCTTTGCTGTGTCGCAAAGATTTTGAACAGTTGTGCTTTCATTATCATTTGTTTCCATGAATTTTTTCAAATTTTCTTTAATTTCCTGGTTGACCATTCATTCTTTAGTAGGATACTCTTTAGCCTCCATGTATTTGAGTTCTTTCCAACATTCCTCTTGTGATTGAGTTCTAGCTTCAGAGCATCGTGGTCTGAAAATATGCAGGGAATGATCCCAGTCTTTTGGTACTGGTTGAGACCTAATTTGTAGCCCAGGATGTGATCTATTCTGGAGAATGTTCCATGTGTACTAGAAAAGAATGTGTATTCTGTTGCTTTGGGATGGAATATTCTGAATATATGTGATGTCCATCTGGTCCAGTGTGTCATTTGAGGCCTTTATTTCCTTATTGATCTTTTGCTTAGGTGATCTGTCCATTTCAGTGAGGGGAGTGTTAAAGTCCTCTACTATTATTGTATTATTGTTGATGTGTTTCTTTGATTTTGTTATTAATTGGTTTATATAGTTGGCTGCTCCCATGTTAGGGGCATAGATATTTAAAATTGTTAGATCTTCTTGTTGGACAGACCCTTTGAGTATGATATAGTGTCCTTCCTCATCTCTTATTATAGTCTTTGGCTGAAAATCTAATTAATCTGATTAAAGGATTGCCACCCAGCTTTTTTTAGATGTCCATTAGCATTGTAAATGGTTTTCCACCCCCTCGCTTTCAATCTGAGGGTATCTTTGGTTCTAAAATGAGTTTCTTGTAGACAGCATATGTGACGGGTTTTGGTTTTTTATCCATTCTGATAACCTGTCTTTTGATTGGGGCATTTAGCCCATTTACTCTCAGGGTAACTATTGAAAGATATGAATTTAGTGCATTGTATTATCTGTAAGGTGACTGTTACTGTATATTGCCTCTGTTCCTTTCTAGTCTATTACTTTCAGCCTCTCTCTTTGCTTAGAGGACCCTTTTCAATATTTCCTGTAGGGCTGGTTTGGTGTTTGCAAATTCTTTTAATTTTTCTTTGTCCTGGAAGCTTTTTACCTCTCCTTCTATTTTCAATGATATCCTAGCTGGATATAGTATTCTTGACTGCATATTTTTCTAGATTAGTGCTCCAAATCAGACTCCAAACGTGGCAGTCATTTCTGGCCTGCCAGGTCTCTGTGGGTAGGTCGGCTGCCAATCTAATATTTCTGCCATTGTATTTTACAGACTTCTTGTCCCAGGCTGCTTTCAGAATTTTCTCTTCGTCACTGAGACTTTTAAGTTTTATTATTAGATGACAGATGTGGACCTATATTTATTGATTTTGAGAGGGTTCTCTGTGTCTCCTGGATTTTGATACTTGTTCCCTTTTCCATATTAGGGAAATTCTCTACTATAATTCACTCCAGTATACCTTCTGCCCTTCTCTCTCCAATACACCTTCTGGGATTCTTCTTCTGGAATCCCAATTATTCTAATAGTGTTTCATCATCTTGTATCACTTAACTCTTGAATTCCCCCCTTATGGCCCAGCAGTCATCTGTCTTTCTTTTGCTCAGTTTCTTTATTCTCCATCATTTGGTCTTCTATATTACTAATTCTTTCTTCTGCCTCATTTATCCTAGCAGTTAGAGCCTCCATTTTTTATTGCACCTCATTAGTAGCTTTTTTAACTTCAGCTTGGTTAGATTTTAGTTCTTCTATTTCTCCAGAAAGGTATTTTATTTCTCCAGAAAGGGTTTCTTTAATATCTTCCATGCTTTTTTTTGAGCCCAGCTAGATCTTGAGAATCGTCATTCTGAACTCTAATTCTGACATATTTCCAATGTCCATATTGATTAGGTCCCTAGCCATCGGTACTGCCTCTTGTACTTTTTTTGTGTGTGGTGAGTTTTTCTGCCCAGTCATTTTATCCAGATAAGAATACATGAACAAGAGAATAAAATGCTAAAAGGGTGGCAAAGACCCCAGAAAAATGTATGCTAACCAAATCAGAAAAGATCCAAAACTGGGGGAGAGGAAAGAGGAGGAAAAGAAATAAAAATTAAAAATAAAAAATCATATATATATGTATTGCATACATATATATATGAGATATATATATATATATATCTATATATATATATATGACTGGTGAATAGAACAGAGCCACCCACTTGATTTTAGGTATATTTTGGTCTCTTAGAAGAAACAACCTCCCAAAATTTTAAAGAAAGAAAAACTTTTATATATATGTGCACACATATATATAAAATATATTATATATGCATATATAGATAGATATAGATATATACACAAAAATAAGGGTAAACACAATGAAGGGATGTAATATGACTGTAAAGATGAAAATTAAAACAAATTCTAAAAAAGGAATTGATAAGTTGGTTGGAAAAAGAAAAAAAAGAAAAGAGAAGGGTATGTGCTCAGACTAAAGACTAAAACAAAGTCATGTGCTAGATTACAGTATATTTTGATCTATTAAAAGAAATTGTGTCCCAGAAATTTTTAGAAAATAAAATCCTATATGTATACAAAAAATAAGGTTAAATATAATGAAGGGATAAAATATGACTATAACAATGAAGGATTAAAATGTTGTGTTTTTTTTTTTAAGAAAGGTATTGTTAAGATAAACTAGTTTAAAATGTTAAAAGAGAAAAAAGGAAAAGTTAAAAAATAGAATTAGAAAAAAAATAAAATTAAAAAAAATTTAACTTTGTAAGACTAAAAGATCATGGATGGGATGCCTGGGTGGCTCAGTTGGTTAAGCAGCTGCCTTTGGCTCAGGTCATGATCCCATCATCCTGGGGTAGAGTCCCACATCAGGCTCCTTGCTTGGCGGGGAGCCTGCTTCTCCCTCTGCCTCTGCCTGCCATTCTGTCTGACTGTGATCGCTCTCTCTCCCTCTCTCTCTCTGACAAATAAATAAAATTAAAAAAAAAAAAATTTCTGCCCTCAGACTAGCTTTAAAGTTTAAAAAAAATAAAAAAATAAAAAAAAATAAAAGATCATGGATGAAAAGCCATGAATTCTATGGGTTGTTTCCCCCTAGCTGTGGAGTTCCACTGTTCTCCTTGATCGGTGAGCTTGGTCTTGGCTGGAGGTTCTTGCTGATCTTCTGGGGGAGGGGCCTGTTGCACTGATTCTCAAATGTCTTTGCCTAAGGTGGAATTGCACTGCCTTTGCCAGGGACCAAGTTAAGTAATCTGCTCGGATTTGCTGTCAGAGCTTTTGTTTCCTGAACACTTGCTGTACTGCTTTGGAGGACGAGAATGAAAATGGCAGCTGCCCAATATCTGGCCAGAGGAGCCAAGACCTCAGGGCCCCACTTCTCAGTGTGCCCTCAGAGATAAGCAATCACTCCTGTCCCCTGGTCTCTGGCCGCACTCAGAGCTCACCCAGCCTGTGACCAAGCATTTCTGTCTCCAGCACACAGCCCCATTTGGAGTCTCTAAACCCAGCAGATTCCTGTTGCACTGTTCCTCCTGAAGGAGAAAGGTGAGTCTCCCTGGATCTGCCACTTGTGGGGTCCCTGCTTGAAGAGCCGTGGCCCCACTGTGCCTTGGTTCATGGTTTAAGGCAACGCCGAACTGAAAGCTCACTGCTAGACTCTGACTCTGTAGTCAGCTTCCCCACTCCAATAGCTGCCAGGCACTGACACCTCAATCTTTCTGTAACCCTGCAGGACCTGAGACCACACTGTCCCCACGAGGGCTCCACCCCCGCTTAGCCTGTGGAGTGACGTCCCTCAGTGGAGCAGACTTCTAAACGTTCTGATTTTGTGCTCTGCTGCTCTGCCGCTTGCTGGGAGCCAGCCCCTCCCACCGCCGTCTATCTTCCCGTCACTGCAGATTCACTTCTCCACACATCCTGCCTTTCAGAAAGTGGTCGATTTTCTGTTCTTAGAATTGCTGCTCTTCTTCTCTTGTAGCTCATGTTGAGTTTGTAGGTGTTTGGAATGGTTTGATACGTACCTTGCTGAACTCCTGGGATCTGACATCATTTCAATCTGCTACTCCTCTGCCATCTTGCCTCTCCCAAAGTTAATTTTTAAACATCAACATAGGGATTGAGGATTCATTTATTTAAAAAAAAAAATTCAAGATTTAGTTTTATAGTACTGTTTTAGTTCTCCACATTGCTTTATAGACCTGAATTTTCAAGTTCTTACCTGAGCCAATAAGAAGTATATTTAAGAAGATGACTTTTTCTGAGCTCCTGGACCTTGAATATATTCACCTTCATTTATGCATGGTCTGAAAACCTTATATCACTTTATGTGTCTTATTCTTTAACAAGTTTCTTTTGCAAGCCAGACCTGGTGAGACAATAATTTTAAGCTCCCTAAGGGTTTCCCCACCATAATATCAGCTTTCCTGGATTGACTGTATCACCAAAATTCCCCAGGGCTTTGTAATAATAAAACCTTCTACATGTACAGCACTTTCAATTTTTCAAAGCACATTAACCCATATAATTTTATCCTATGACTCTTACAGATGGTATTTTTTCCCTTCCCCTGCTTAAAAGTGAGGGCGAAACTGAAAGAGAGACTGCCTGTGTTCTCAGGTCTGGAGCTCCGACAAAACACAGGCGTCCTTCTGCCACTCAGGCTCAGCTCCTACCCTAACTGGAACTCTGCACTTAGAATCACACCCCCACCCTCCCACACGCACAGCTTCCCAGTCAGCAGTCTCAGTTCAGTGATTCCTCAGGGGCAATGGACTTCGGGTGAAATGTTATGTCTCAGGAGACCGTGTGCGCCAGTTCCTGGAGGTGTTCAAACAAACCAAATAGCCAATTAAAGTAGATTCAGTCAAATGGAGAGTTTGAAAGAAGACTTCAAAGGTCATTTCTAACTAGAATTCCATGATTAGAACAAAATACTTTCTTCAGCCTAAACTACAACTTTTCTTGGGACGCCTGAGTGGCTCAGTCAGTTGAGCAGCCGACTCTTGATTTCCGCGATGGAGCCCAGCATCAGGCTGCATGCTCAGTGCAGTCTGCTTGCCCTTCTCCCCCGACCCCTCCATACTCACCCTCTAAAATAAATAAATGAATAGAATCTTTAAAAAAATAATAATAAACTACAACTTACTTATAATAAATCACTTTCTCATTTTTCTTCTTCCTTACAGACTATGATTATTAAAAAGAAAAAATGCTAACAGAACTATGTAAAAACATTATGGCATATTAATTTTTGCCTCATTTTTTGAGTTAATACTCTACTACTACATCAATAAAAGTGTAATTTTGTTCCTGCTGCCAGGATTTCCTCTCTGTAATCCATCCTCTGTATTGGTCCTGCCTAACCGAACTTCCTGTAATTATAGAAATGTGCCTTATCTGTGCTGTCCAATACAGTAGCCATAGGTAGTAATTAAGCTACTAAGCACATGAACTGTGATTATAGAACCAAGTAACTCAATTTTTAATTTTAATTAATTTTAATTCAAATGGCCGCATGTGGCTAGTAACTACCATATTTCACAACACAGCCTATATGACTATCACAATAATAATCCTTAAAACAGCCCTGCTTCCCAAACACATAAATTTGTCCAAAACCATAGAATGTACAAAACCAAGAATGAAACTTATTAGAAATTATAGATATTGGGCAATAACGATACGTCAATATAAGTTCATCAATTGTAACAAATGTGTTACTGAGTGGAGGGTATCAATCTTGGAGAAGATGATGCAACTGTGGCAGCAGGGGAGTTCTATGGGAAGTCTCTGTACCTTCGGCTAAATTTTGTCATAAACCTAAAACAACTCTAAAAAAAAAATAGCCTATTTAAAAAAATAAAAAATCTGCTGGATCCCATTTGTCCATTTCAGTGTCTCTCAAACTTCCCTATCAAAAGACTACTGACAGTAGAAGCTAGAGAGAACTATTCCTAAAAAGTTCGGGGGCTTTAACTTAAAACTAGACAGTTGGAAATTAATTTGGAATGTTTCCTTATCTTTAAAATACATATGAATCTTGTTATCCCCTACATGATATAACCCAATTTCTACTAATACATGGAGGTTTAACTTTTCTTGCCATCAGACAAAACAAGGAAAGTTTCCCACCTTCCTCCTTGATTAATACATGAGAAGCTATTGCATGAATATATCACTAATGAAATTACTAACAATTTGGGAAGATCCTGCTGCATGAAAGGCTGTTGCTGCTGTACATATCAGATTTGACACCCAGTAAGTTTCTCTTCTGGGTACGAGTGTCACAATATTTTGAGAACTGAGATTCACAAAAGTATGTGGATACAAATGGCAACATTTTTGCTTTTTGATTTCTTTATGAGCTGTGTCAGAATAATCATTACCAGAATGTTGCCAAAAGTGGTGGAAGGTAAAAAATAATTTTAGGTCCTTGTCAATGGACATTTTTATAACTCTCCCAATTTGGTAAGGAGTAGAATCTCTGGGATCTGTATGGCCAAGGATACAATGTCTTTCCCTCTCAAAGGTAAAACTATCCAATCATTTTTCTAGTGGATAAAAATGGCAGATGGTATTCTTTATTTTATCATCAATATTGTAATTTTCATCACATAAAAATGTACACTAAATATTTAAACTCACTTTGAGAATCACTCCTTTTTTCAGTAAAATAAATAATATATTTGCAACATGAAAAAGTTGATATACTGTATACACAGAAGAGTAAAACTAGGTAGTCTTCTTAATTTCTATCAGAATTACAAATTGAATGACAAATTGAATTATGAGACCCAATTCCACTGATGGAAGGAGGGAAAAGCTGCATTTAAATTCGCCAGGTAAAGACAACAGACATATTGTTACTTAAAACAGTCTCTTTCAAGTAAATATCAGTTGATTGGAAGTATACCTTTCCCTGAGGGCTTTTCTTCCCCCTTCCTCCTTTCCCAAAGGTGGCTTTCAAAGGAAGCCTTTCAATGCTTCATAGCAATGAGGCAGGGGCTCTCCGTTTATTTAACCTCAAAGGGACCATCAAGCAAATCTTCATTCGCATGGGGATTATGCTTTTCATTACATTCCTTCTAGCTATGATGGCTCTATTTAACTGCAAGACTTCTTCTGATTTTTTTTTTCCTTCAAAATGTGTACTTTAAAAAATATGATTATAACAGTAATGGCTACAAGAGACACCATATTTTAGACATTTGCATCTCGATCACAAGCTCCAAATTTTAAATAAACATCTAAGTATATCTCCCTTAATATCTCATTTCACTTGGTTTCTCTGTGCCTTTTTCTAGTGCTGGTGGGAGTGGTGCGCTCATCTCTGCTACCCTCGCTGGTGCCTCAGGGACAAAACAGGCTTCCTTGATATCAGGTGGTTCTTAACTTTCCTCATTATCATGAACATTGCCAGGGATTCCAAGCATCCTGTTTTTGTGCACTGATCCATCTTCCTAGTTGTTTTTATACTTTTAAATTGTTACACATTTAAAATGTAAATTAACTGACAGGAAGAAAAAATCATCTAAAATTTCCTCGCAATTTCAATACTTCTGTTATCAGAGAACACACCACAGGAAGTGGAGCTGAGCATAGCCAGTAACCGTATACTTAAAAATGAATATTTCTTCAGTTGCACTTGTAAAAGAATGTTGATTTGTGAACCATGTTGGTGTATGCGTGTAACAAAATTTTAAGAAAATTTATAATATTGACTCAAAAAGCTAAACGTGTTTCTCAGAAAGACTCATTATGGATGAGCGTCCTGGGACTCACGGGGGACACTCATGTCTTCCACCAGCCTGTCTCATAGACCAGAACCAGGTATGTAGACCTGTGGCGTAAGCACATGTGGAGGACCCTGTGATGCTGTCCCCCGAGCTCCCAGTCCAAGGAGAGCTTTTTAGCTGTCTGCTCCTGCACGGTCAGCCCCAGCTGCAGAGAGCCCCTTACCTAGCTCAAATCCTTCCCAGGGAGATCCCTATCAGATGACCGATCCATCTATGTGGGCCTGGCCATTTCACTCCGATGCAGGATAACACCGACAGAGCATTTGGGCTCCCGGTCTCTCCACGGGGTCTGCAGAGCACATCATGGGGCTGCTTTGCAGCTTGACTTTCCCTCAGCTCAATCCTGCACCGTCTCCTTCCACAAGGAACATGTGCACACTAACCTGGGTCTCACGGTCTGCTTCCTTGAGAACTCAGTCTGTAGCGGCACACTTTATCCTCCTAAAATATCAGAGTTCCGTTTCTTATGCCACCGTCATACAAAATCCCTCAATTTTCCAGGCACTCACTCTACACAGAATATCATATCATCTAGCCCAGTGGTTGTCAATGGCTCAGAGAGATTTTCTTTCTTTCTTTTTTTTTAAATACTGGTATCCAGACTGATTAGCTCCAGGGTGGGCAGGGGAGGGGGGCTAGGAATTTGTATTTCTTCAAAAGCTCTCTGTGGGATTTTAAACGGCAGTCAGGGTTGAAAACATTTTAGGCTTCCAGGAAAGCACAGAAAACATATAAATGACAATCCACCAAGGTGAAAGGAAAGCGTTCTGCGCCGTATGCTTGCCCTGACAGAGGAGAAAACATGTTCCCACCACCCAGGCTGCCAGCCCGGCTACGCACACCCATCACTTTGCTTCTGCTCATGTTCCAGCAGGTGAACTATTTTTGCTCCCAGTGAGGCCACTTTCTCCATCTGTGCAATAAAACCCATCTTTTCAAGGACTTCTCTCTAAATGGCCCCTCCTGCTTCTGCATCATTTTCCCCCTTTCTCTGCTGCTGTATTCCCACCAGCATATAAACATGTGAAAACATTCTCCATTCTTTACTAAAAAAAGAAAACTCGACCCTACTTTTTTCTCTAGCTACTTCCAGCCTTCCAGCCGCTGCCCCATTTCTCTGCTGCTGCTTCAGGAAGCATCTTCAGAGAGCTGGTTACACGTGCTTTCTCCATTTCTTCACCCTCTGTACTCTCCTGAACCTACGTTAGTCGGGTTTTTATCCCAACCCTCCAATCAAAGCTCTAGTCAAGGTTCCAGTGACATCCACATTGGCAGGCTCGGTGGTTAATTCCCAGTCTTCCTATTACTAAACCTGCCAGGCGCCTCTGCCCCAGGCCACCATTCTGTCCTCACAACACTGTCTTCCCTTGGAGTCGTGGGTCGCTCACCCTCTGGAGAATCGCTTCCTAACCTCGTAGGCCTCCTTCCCGGTCTGCTTTGCTGATCCCTCATCTGTTCAGCCTCTACACATGATTTTGCCAAAGAGCTCATCTCTCCTTCTTAGCTCTCTGCATTTGCTAATTAGGGAATTATCCCAATTTTATGGCTTTAAATACCATCTATGAGCTTGAGATTTCCAAGTGTAAATGCCCAGTGCAGATTATTCCCCTGAATTCAAGCTTATTTTGTCCCAAGTACCCTTTCCAATCTCCAACCAGAAAATCGATTTCCAACCAGAAAATCGAACGGCACACATCATGTCCAAAACCCAATACATTTCCTTCCCAAACTACTTCTCCAATCGTCTCAATCTCAGTAAATAGCAACCCCAACCTAGTTGTTTTCGCTAAAATTTCAAAATTATTCTTAACCATTCTCTTTTGATTCCATCCACAAGCCTGTTAGCTCTACCTTTAAAATATATCCAGAAAAGATGACTTCCCACTACTACCCTGCTGCCACTCTGATGAAGCAACACTCCCCTCTCAGACTAAATCCCCATGTCCTTAGGGATTTACGAGCACGCTCTTCTTGGCCCAGGCTACCTGTCCAAGTACATCTCTTTCAGGTCTCCACCACTAATCCCTATCTCATAGAAGGAGAGTTACATTCGTACCTTGTAACGTGAATCTCTCCCCCTAGACTACAGCATTCGGAGAGCCATCACTAAGCACAAATTTAAGGTTTCAATAAATGGTAGGTGGATGAAAAATGAATGAATGGTTCAAAAATGTTACAATATTGACTGTATTGGATAAAGAGATATATTGATCTGCTTGACAGAAAATTCAAGAGGTATTATTAGCCACATTCATTGTGCATGCCAACTGAAAAGAATTTCACACTTGCTTTGATATATTCATTTTTCTTTTTGACTCAGTCAATAGAATTAATTGTCTTCCTTCTTGTTCAGAGGCTGATTAATTTAAATGAAAGGGCATGTGTGGTGACCCTCACAGCACACTGACTTGAGTTGGTTGACTACAATAACCCAGTATGTACAAAGGAAGCCTATTGAGACAAGACAAAAGCTAACAAAGCCAACATACCAGTCCTAAAAGTTTAGAAGGCCTTCAATAGTCTATATATTTTTAAATCATCTCAGAATCATTTATAAAGAGATTAGGTAGGGGCACTGGCTTGGTTTAGTCGGTAAAGCATGTGACTCTTGATCTCAGGATTGTAAATTCCAGCCCTACCTTGTGTGTAGAGATTACTTAAAAATAAAAATCTTTGGGAGTGCCTCGGTGGTTCCATCAGTTGGCCAACTGACTCTTGATTTTGACTTGAGTCATGAACTCAGTGTGGGGGGATGGAGCCTCATGTTGGGCTCCACACTCGGAATGGAGCCTACTTGTCTCTCCCCCTCCACTTCTGCCCCTTCTCTCTCTCTCAAAATGAATGAATAAAATCTTTTAAAAAATTAAAATTAAAATCTTTTTTAAAATGAAGAAAGAAAGATTAGGTAGCTAATGCCTATTCCTGGATAACTTAAATTGGCAGAATATAATCTTTTTAAAGTTTTTGACCATTCTTATTTTTAATTTAGGTCTCCTTGTTATTAGTTCAGAGAAGCTTACACCTGGTCCAAAATTAAAATTAGTGTGCATTTCCCTAATGAGAGTGACTTCATGATTTGCATTACATTAATTCTCAACAGCCTTGCTTAAAATTGTTTTGAATTAGAGTTTCATAATTAGGATTTAACATTTAAATCATATTCAGGAGACTATGCATATGGTTAAACAGACTGCCAGAATAAATTATGAACTAACAAAATAGTAATCTATTACTTTAACGCATTTGGTAAGTCATACTATAGTTATCCTTTTACATATTTTTACAAAATATTCTCTTTGGTTTCTTAACTATGGTTCGCCCCCCTCTTTTGACCCGTGACACTTGCTTACGGTGATGTCACCTTCGCTATGTCACCCCAGGGCATCAAACCTTAGTGGTGTCCTATGGGCCGATGACATGAGGGAGGAATTTAATAAAATACCTCATGTGTTTGCTTATGTTCTTAGTAACTTGAGCTCTCCTCTCTTTTCTCTCAATAATAACTTAACTTCCAGTAATGTTTTTTTCAACTTCTAGTATTACCTACCTAACATTCTATTTAGAAACTGGGAAAAAAACAAAACAAAACAAAAAAAAACCACAAGATCCAGTGTGCTCCTATTTTCTTTTGAAATTTAAGTGCCATTCTATTGATTATTTTGTCTTCTAACCTTTCCATTTTCCAGTCTTCTCCAACTTTATTCTATCTTAGCTTGATCACCTTCCCTCCTGCAAAAGCTTTCACAACCTCAGCACTACTGACATCTTGGGCCAGATGATTCTTTGTTGTTGGGAACCTGTACTGTTCATGGGGAATGTTTAACAGCACCCCTGGCCTCTACCCACCAGATGCAGGTACAACTCCTCCACCCCCACCCGGATTGTAAGAACCAAGAATATTTTCACATGTTATGAAACATTTCCTGGGGAAGTAGAAGGAAAGACAAATTGCCACAGTTGAGAACCACTGCTCTATGATAACTGAAGCTAAAGATCTTTCAAAAAATAAAAAATAAAAAAAAGATCTTTCCAAATGACACAGCTACCAAGGATCATGGGGATTCAAATTCATATCATCTTAATCCACAATGTGGTCTTTGCCTTAAAATGAGACATTTAGGGGCATTGATAAAGCCCAGTTTAGCTACAGTGTGTTCCTGGAGATCATGAAGATAATGACATGTGATGGTTAATTTTATTTGTCAACTCAAAGTATGCTTTAGATGAGTTTAACATCTAAGTCAGTAAATTTTTACTAAATCATCTTGCCCTCCACAATGTGGGTGGGCCTCATCCAATCAGTTAAGTTCTTAAATAGAACAAAAAGTCTAGCCTCCTCAAGCAAGAGGAATGTAGAAGATTGTGTTACTCTTTGTCCAATAGACTTCCTTGGAACTGCAACTGTACCATGAATTCTCCTGGGTCTCCTTCCTGCCAGCCCACACTGCAGATTTGGATTTTCCAGCCTCCATAACTCTATGAACAAATTCCTTACAATCAACCATGTATATACTTTTCCTCCAGAGAACTCTAATCCATGACCTAAATGAAGTAACAATATTTCTGCTTTTCTCCTCCCCAGGAGGAGAAAATGGAGAATCAGTAATGTGTATTTTTTGACTTCTGAATGTTGCCAAAGAATCAAAAGGGAAGATTGAAGGAAGTAAGACCTACAGTTTCTTTTACAACAGAAGAATTATAAAGAATTATAAAGAGGATGTGAGAAGGTGGGGGATGGAGCAAGACGGGGGAGGCGCGTGGAAAGAAGCAGAGTTAGCGCTAAGAGTCTGGGGAAACCTCTGGCAGGATGGCCAATGCTTTGGAGCCAATCCACAGTCCAGAGGAGACCCTTTGAAGGAGCACCTCACATCACCTAGACGGAGAACCACATTACCTGCAGTCTTGAGACTAAAGCGTGTCTATGACCAGCTGCTATGTGTTGCCCGTGACTTGTGCTCTGAGACTTCTTGGAGGCCCATTCAAACTGCCTGATGTAAAAGCAACCTCTCTTTCCCAAAGGCACAGAGCACTTAACCAGCCTCTTTCCAAAACAGAGGTTTGGGCTCCTCAGCACTCAGAAATAGGGAAGGGAAAATCGCACTTTTGGTGAAATCATGAATGCTCACGCTGTGTTTCCTCATGCCAAGAGTGATGTCTGGTAATAAAGTTCACCAAATAAGAAGCATAGGTCTTAAGATGAGTAGACCAGAAAATGCTGCAAAGCCAAATGTAATAGAGAGACAAGGAAAATTGCCTTTAGTGCAGCATTCTGTTTTGAAAAATCAAACTCTGGTATAACTGCTTTGTTTTAAATCCCAGCTCTTCTGAGTAGGTACTTTAAAAAAAAAAAAAATTGAATTCTACTTACATGCAGACAGCATACATATATTACAATACCTATAGGTTCTTGGTTTATTGGTAAAAATAAAATTATTTCTAATAATACATCCCATGAAAACAGCTAGACATAATTCACCAATTTTGAAGCATGAGTTTGGAATAACCTCATGAGGTTATGAGGTTATGAAGTTATGAGGTTAATCAACCTCATAACCCAGAAATTCCATTCATACCCATGTACCCAAGAAAAGCAAGTACAGATATCCACCAAGAAAACAGCAAACAAACAATAACAAGAAGGAAAAAAACAGGTACAGGAAGGTCTATGGTGGCTTTATTTAATAGTTCAAAATTGGGAACAACCCAAATAACCATCATTATATGCATATAGTAGAATACTCTACTGTACTATAAAAAAAGAATAAACTTTACTATCACAACATCATGAAGGAATATCAAAAACATGCTAAGCTAAAGAAGCCAGACATTAAAGCCACATTCTGTAGGATTCTATTTACATGAATTTCAGCGGGCGCACCTAAACAGTGGTGATGGAAGTCACGCCCACTGAAGTGATGGAAATATCCTCTCTCTCCATCCGAGGTAGAGGTCCATAGGCATCGACATATGAAAACTTAAATCAAGTTATGCAGTTAATAGAACATTTTATTGAACGTATGTTCTATCTCAACTTTTTAAACATTCTATAGAGAGAACTGTGTACAAAATTCACCGTGAGGGACCTCAGGAGGAATTACTAAAAAATAAAAGAATTCAGACTTAGTCTACAACATCTGAAACCAAGGCATCCGCTGATTTAAAGCATCACGTGCTGAGTCTGGCTCAGCCAGAAGAGCATGCGGCTCTTGATCTCGGGGTCATGAAGAGGAGCCCCACGTTGGGCGTAGAGATTACTGAAATAAATAAACCTTAAGAAAAAAGAGTCATGTGTTAGGTGTTCAGATGCTATAATCAGAAAAAAAATAATGATTCAAGTATAAAGGCCAAAAGGAAGATCATACGGTGGCTATTGGAGACAACAAACCCTGTTTTGCCGTCCAGCTGCCTCTCACATGGTGTACTCAGTTTCTGCTGCCGCCATAACTAGGTACCAAAATGTCAGTGGCTTGACTCCCAGTTTCTATGGGTAAGAATGCAAGGTCATCTCAGCTGGTTTCTCTGCTCCCAATTTCACCAGACCAAAGTCAAAGTGTCTGTCAATTGGACTCTTATTCCAGACGCTCTGGGAAGACTTTTTATTTCCCTGCCCGTTCAGAATTCAGATTATTGGCAGAATTCAGTTCCTCGCAGTTGTAGGTCCCTATTTCTTGGTTTGCTGTCTACTTAGAGACCACCCTCCCATGTTAAAGACCCACTTCTGTTCCTTGCTGATGATCCCTTGCATGCCAGACCCAGAAATGACATGTCAAATCCTCCTCACATTTCCAATGCCTCTGACCGCAGTTTCACTCTTCGGACTCCCGCTGGAGAAAGTTCTCTGTGTTTAAGAGCTCATGTGATTAGACTGGGCAGACACAAATAATGCAGGATTGTCTCCCTGGCCTGAGGACATTTGCACAGACTCTTCTGCCATGTGACATAGCATCTCAACAGGTTCCAGGAGTTAAGATGTGGGTGTTTCAGGTGCATTATTCTGCCTGCTACACTTGGACAGCTCTGTCTGGTCCTCGTGGCTGGGTGGTAGCAGGCATTTATTCATTTATCAGCGCTTAATGGTCATCTTGAACAAGAAAGAAGAATAACTAATACCTCAGCAGCCTGATCATGTTTACATGGTGGCTTCTTCATTGGAAGCTGTTAGTGTATTCTCTGAAGTATTATACCACTCAATGTTGCTATATTATTTTACTGATTCTAGTCCTAGTTTGACCTCGAAGAAGCATGTTCCTAAAGAATTCCTGCTTTCCACAAGCCTAAATAATTCTCTCTTATTGAAGATTCAGGTTCTGGGCAAAGATAAACCTTTAAGGCAAAGGGTGACTGGTGCTTCAAGAGCCGTCCTCTCTCACCCAGTATGGACCGGCCTGGAGAAGAAAAGCAAAGAGAAAAGAGAAGTGGCAGGCCTTAGCGCAGATATGTACAGGAAGGCAGCATACGAACCCTGGACAAAGCGACACCCCGGTCCACCTCGGTTGTATCCAGGATTCACATTGCCTTGACCACATTGCTCTTCCCCTTTGGTCATGTCCTTTAATATCTTTACTTTGCAGAGCACTTTGCATATCTTTTGTGACACCTATACTATCACTGAGCCTCCAAATAATCCTGTTAGGTAAATCAGACAAGCATTATTACTCTCTATTTTGTATGTGATCACTGAGGTTCCGGTAAGCAAAGTGACTCCATGTTTCATTTTAAGATTGCATTCACTCATTTGTCAAAGACAGAGGGAGCGCACAAGCAGGGGGAGCGGCAGGCAGAGGGAGAGGGGGAAGCAGATCTCCCCCCTGAGCAAAGAGCCTAGTGCGGGACTCGATCCCAGGACCCCTGGATTGTGACCCAAGCTGATGGCAGACGCTTAACCAGCTGAGCCCCCCCAGGCGTCCCCAAAGTGACTCCATGTTAACAGAGCTGGAGAGCAGCAGATGAGCCTGCATTCAGCAACTGTACCATCACTGTGGCAATTACAGCTGTACCCATCACCAGGCTCTCTAATTCTTGCTCTCTGCCTCTTTATCAAAGTCCATCCCCCATGCCTCATTCACAATAAAGTGTGAGCGACTGGGTCTTCCCAGGAGTGTCTGCACTTTAATATCAGTAGAAGCAAAACTCAAAGGATAAAATCTCAGACATTAGCAATTAAGTCAGGGAGAAGTGGGTTGGAAAGAAAGGAGGCGCAGGAGACACAAGGTCTTCCCAACACTCCGATAATGACATTTGGAAGGTTCTTCCGAAGATACCAAAAGGCCAGACTCAGTGGCAGACTCTCATGAAAGGTGAACATCAAGTTAGAGAAGCTTCAGACAAATCTCAGCTCCTTCCGAAAACGGAGTCAACACACAAACAAGGGAAGGTGGGAAGTTGAAAAAGAATTAGAGCAAGGAACTTAGGAGGAGAGAATAGAAGGCCAGATGCCAATTCTCAAGTTGATATGTTAAATCAGATATAACATTCCGCCAAGAATTGGGGAAACTGAAAATATGCTCTTCTCTCCCAAATGACTGAATAACAGCAATTTTTATGCTTTTTTCCTTTCTTGTTCATTAGAATAAATTGCCCTGTCCTGAACTCCGTAGGACCTGGGAAGCCCCTATTAAGGAAATGTAATCATCTCTGAGACTACAGTATTCACTGAAAATAGCATGCAAGTTCCTGCCTATGTCTTTCTTTTCCCTACAGCATTTTCCCACTTACTTCTTGTCCTCCTGTTATCTCTTGACCTGTTTTATGCTATCAACTTTTCAAATGTCTTTAATAACATATAGAAAACTATGCACTTTGCGGTTCCCTTTGTGAAACCTCAGGCCACCAAAAAAAGATTAAGGTAACTTCATCTGATAAAATTAGACTAACACCTTCTTTGCTGCTATGCTGGAGTCTTACTTGATTTCTTGTTTAAAACCAGAAAGTAACATCTGTTCTGTGTCATTATAAAGGTGAAAGGGACCTTGGCGAGTTATCCAGTTTGTTACATGAACCTAGGAGATACTACATTAAAACCATCAAACAACAATGCCTATCCTTCTTCTTAATTATTTATGTATTTTCAGTCTTCAGTGAAAATAACTTCAGGGGAACCTGGGTGGCCCAGTGGGAGGGGCCTCTGCCTTCAGCTCAGGTCATGATCTCGGGGTCCTGGGATCGAGCCCCGCATTGGGCTTTCTGTTCAGCAGGGAGCCTGCTTCCCCCTCTCTCTCTGCCTGCTGCTCTGCCTACTTGTGATCTCTCTCTCTCTGTCAAATAAATAAAATAAAATCTTTAAAAAAAGAAAGAAAGAAAGAAAAGAACTTCATAGAATATTTGTCCTCAAGCAATGAAAACATTATAATGCTGATTACTGTTAACATGGTTAGGTATCTAATCACAAAATATGAGTTTTTACCTCTCTTCAGATATACAAAGATGTCCTGTTTCATATGGTAAGCATATCTAACCAAAAATTACAGTTCTGTACTTATCTGTTCAAGAGGATATAATAGATCTGGGGAATTGAAAGCAACCCTCTCTTTAAAAAAATAGGAACCATACCAAGTACAGAAAGAACGGATCAGCATCTGTGGAGACACCCAATAACCACATAGAAAGATGGATCAAGATAATAGGTTAATTGGAATTCTCAAGAGAAGAGCTACCTGGGTAGACTCACTCCTCTCTCTAAGCAGATGAAACCTCTGCATGACCCCATTAATGAGGCCAGGATGGTAATAAGACTGAATGATGTGAGACAGGACACTAAGGTAAGACACCCTTCTAGCAAACATCACTGGACTAGGAGAGGAATAAGGATGTATTAGAGGACAAGTTGGGGGTGCAGAAAGGGAGGAAACAAAGCAGGAATTTTATCTCTTTATTTTACAGAAACCAGACTCCCTATTATGTCCTTGAGTCTTGGCCAGACTCTCAAGCTGGAGCTCTCTAGCAGGGATAAAGTGAAAGTAGGGCATTCTCTCCCACCTGTTACTGAGGACGACAGCTGATGACATGGGGGAACCTTGGATAGAATTTGATTCAGAGCCAGTGATTTGACATTTCATAGAGGTATATCTCTTGGCTTAAAATTAAGGGCAGGGCTCAAGTAGGAGCCACATCTTATCACAAAACACATATGAGAATTATTGTTCACCTCTTCATTATAACAAGAGAACCTAAATATTACAGCTTCTTTTTATTTATAATTGGGAAAATGCTAGTCTAGAAAGAGTACGCTAGTTAAAGGTTACTGATACCGTCCCCCTCTGCAATAAAAAACAAAACAAAACCAAGTTACTGATGCTGACACTTCGACAACCCTACTTAAATTATCCAGCTATATTTCAGGTATTGTCAAATAACCATATGCTAGATATTTTCACACAATAGGTAGGCAACGAATGGCTGTAGTTTAAAATGCAATTAATATCCCAACTCCAAGATTCCTCTGGTCTTTGCAATTCCAATTGCAAATCTATTGTTTGTGAAATCTCATCAGTGATGACAGAATAGAAGTGACTTAATTTTTTGTTTTAGAAATGACTTTATAATTCATTAAGTCTCCTATGAAAATTACATCGATTATTTTATTATTGACATAACAAACAGTGGCCTTTTAGGGGTCTCTGAGCTCTGCTCTAGGGTCCGACCTCCACCTCCTCTCATCTGGTAGGAAGAAAATTGGGCAAATAACTGCATCCCCTGCCACAGAGGAGCAGGGCTATATATTGTAGAAGCACAAACAAAGTGCAGATTACTTTTGGATTTAGAAATGATCAGAAGCACTTATATCCTGTTTTTTTTTTTTTTGGCCAAAGGAGACAGTAGAATTTTTTTAAAAAATCATCTTTTTTTTTAAGTCTATTCCAAATGTGTATAAATAGTAAAACCAAGAATTTAGCTTAAATTAATTTTAAGTTTGGTTATGTCTGAAGAAAGCGAAGTACACGTTCGGGACCCTCATTTGTGCCAGTCATCCTTTCTGCTCTCTCATAATTACCCAGATATGTTTCATGATTTTGACAACACAAAAGTTGATGCTCTAGTTGGCTGATGAAACAGTATGAGAGCAAGAGAGTCTGCGGTTTTTGACAATGAATGGAAACATATCCCCGGAATCTGCCAATTACTGTTGAGCAGAACCAAGTTTTAGTCTTACTTGAAAGGTCGTCTTGACTTGATGTGTTAGAAGAGAAGTTTTTTGTTTGGGTCTTTGGGCTTAATAGATTCTGTTCGCATGGTTTTCTTTATCATCAAAGAGAAGCGACTAACAACATTAAGGCTTGAATCAACAAAGACTGCTTTTAGGTCTCCTCGGCCCCACAATTCCTTTTTCATTAAAGTGGATTCCTTGCATAAAGCAAACTAACATATCTAACTAACACAACTAAACCAAGATATCTAACTTTCTTCGAAGGAGGGGCTTCTGTTATTCTGCTTCCACAACTCTATAATCATGTTTTTCAAACTATACTTTCTAGGCTCACAATATACAGAGTATTGAAAGGGTTCGCACTACCTGCTGATATTCTCACTGTGCCCCTTTTCTTTTTTCTTTTTTTTTTTTTTAAGATTTTAGTTATTTATTTTAGTGAGAGAGAGGGAGAAAGAGAGAAAGAGGTGTGCGAGCAGAGGAAAGGGCAGAGGAGGAGAGGGAGAGAATCCCAAGCAGACTCCATTGAGCACGGGGTTTGATCTCACAACTCCAAGAGCACAACCTAAACCAAAACCAAGAGTCACTTAACCAACTGAGCCACCCAGGCACCCCTCACTGTGTCCATTTTCTATGTCCAAAGTTACACTCCTGACCTATGATAATTGTGCATCCGCACACAGATACACATTCTCGCACATGCTCATGAAGGACAAACACAAATGTGGTGCATAACCAAAAACAAAAGCAGAATTTCCAGCATATCTTTTCATCAATTATCTATTTTTGTTCATATTTCCATCAAGAGAATGGCTGTTTTATTTTAATAATGCTTGCTACTAATTCACTAAATCTGGCTTAAGCAAAAACAGAATTTATTAGAAATACTTGCAATAGTTTATATAATTGATGGGGATGCTGAACACTCAGATCCGAGGGAGCTCCAGGAGTCAGTGGGGCACTCTCTCTTGAATGAATTTGTTCAAACCAATTACAGTCTTCTCTGTAGTCTACTCGTTTCCTATTTATTGAACAAAACATCTAATTAGTTGAACTAGAATCATATGCTCACCTCGTTCCCATTTTCCAAAACAGAAAGAGACGATCTCTAAGAAAACCGCCAGTACCGAAAGGTGGAAGTATGTGAAGCCGCCAAAATCAAGGGCGGTCCACCCTAGTGAAGCCTGTAGTTTCCCAGTAACCTCCTATCTGCTTTTTTACATTACAGATCCAAATGTCCCCATCCAACAGTACCTCACGATGGCGTGTAAAACTGAGCAGGAACTCAACATATCTCCAGAGGAAGAAAAAAAAACTCAAAGTGGCTCAGTTTCTGATGAAGTTTCCAGGGAGACTTTCCTTGTCCCCCACCCCAACCACCACCACCAAAGCTGAATCTAATCGTATGTAGATTTCAAATACTGCCAACTACCTACTTTTTCTTAAGAGAGTTTGAACTAGAATTTTCTCTCTTCCAAAAGAGAATACTGTCTACCACTTGGCTTGGGGATCAGAGAGTAACTCGATAGGTCCACAGATTGCACCCCACAGGGAACAAATTACAATGTGGGCACTAAAATATGGTGAAATGAATACCAGGAAGTAAAAAAAATCAACCAATGCTCAGTATATCCCCTTCTCAAATATGCTTTCAACTGCTTTATTCTGCTATAATTCACATACCATATTATTCATCTATTTTATGCTTATAGTTCAATGAATTCTAAAAAATATACATGGTTATGCAGCCATCCCTGCAGTCCAGTCTTAACAAAATTTATGTCATCTCAAAATGTTTCCCCGGGTCCATAGTCTCAGTTCCTACACAACTACTGCCCTTTTTTAAGCTATAATTTTGTCTTTTCTAGAAATTTCATATAAATGGAATCTTACATAGTACTTGCATCTGGCTTCTTTAATTTTCATGATGTTTTTGAGGTTCCTCCCTGGTGCTGCATCTGTCAGTGGTTCACTCTTTTTTTATTGCACAGTTGCTGAGAGGTACTCAGCAAAATGGCAACATAACATTTTGTTTAGATGTCGAGGAGCTGATGAACATTTAAATTTTTTTTTCCATGTTTTGTTTCCGTATTACAAATAATACAGCCAGAACATTTACAGAAAAGAATTTCTGCATATGTGGTCATTTCTCTTGGGTAGATTCTAGGAAAGTATATATTTAACTTGTTAAGAAATTGCCACATTGTTTTCCAAAGTAGTTATAGCATTTTATATTCCTACCAGCACCATTATGGAAGTTCAAGTTCCTCCACATCCTTGACAACACTGGTATTATGTCTTTTTTATTATCGTCATTCTAGATGGCACGCAATGCTATCTCGCTCTGTTTAAATTTATATTTGTCAATGACTATATGTGCCATTTGTATACCTTCTTTAGTGAAGTGTCTACTCAAAACCATTTTTCAATTGAGTCATTTATTCTTTATTCTCATATTATTCTTGTATTATATTTTTTATTCTTGTATTATATTCTTTATTCTGTATTATAGGAGTTTGATATATATTCTAGATGCAAGGCTTTTTAATCATATATGTTATCTGCAAATATTTTCTCTCAGTCTGTGGCTTATCTTTTCCTTTTTGTAATGGAGTCTTTTGAAAAGTAAAAGACCTTGATTTTGTTAAGGTCCAATTTATCTTTTTTTTTTCTTTAGTAATAGATAGCATTTTTAGTATCATATATAAGAAATCTTTAGCTAATCCAAAGTTTAAAAGATTTCTTCCTGTGCTTTTTCATAGTTTCAATCTTTACATTTAAGTCTATGATTCTTTAGAGGTTAACTATTTTTGTTAATGGTGAAAAAGGAAAGCTAGGTTCATTTTGTTTCATATGAATATCCAGTTCTAGTGTTATTATTTTTTTTTAAGTTTATGCTTTCTCAGGGCTCCTGGGTAGCTCAGTCAGTTAAATGTCCAACTCTTGATCTCAGCTCAAGTCTTGATCTCACGGTTGTTTTGGGCTCCATGCCCAGTGGAGCCTGCTTAAATAAATAAATACAGAAAGAATAAAATACAAGATTATGCATTCTCAAAAAAAAGAAAGAAAGAAAGAAAAGAAAAGAAAAGTTACACTTTCTCCATTGAATTACTGTGGCATCATTGTTGAAAATCAAGTGGTCATAAATTTATGGGTTTATTTCTGGACTACATTCTGTTCCATTGTTGATGTTTATCCTTACGTCTTCATTACTTTAGCTTTCCACTTAGTTTTTGGTTTTTTTTTTTTTAAGATTTATTTATTAATTTTTAGAAAGAGAAAGAGATAGCATGAGTTGTGCGGGTGGAGAGGGGAGCAGAGGGCCAGAATCTCAAGCACATTCTCAGCTGAGCAAAAGCTGGATGAGGAGTTTGATCCCCCAACCCTGAAAACATGACCTGAGCTGAATTCAAGAATTGGATGCTTAACTTTTGAACCACCTAGGTTCCCCTCCAGTTAGTTTTTAAATTAGTTAGTCTAAATTTTCCAGACTTGTTCTTTTTCAAATATGTTTTAGCTCTTCTATATCCTTTGTATTTTCATATGTTTTAGGAAGAGTTTTTCCATTTTTACAAAAAAAAAAGTGGAATTTAATAGGGATTGTGTTGTATCTATAGATCAGTTTGAGAAGACCTGTCCCTTTAACAATAGGGACAACTGATTGAATCAATTCAATCCTTGAACATAATATTATCCTCTATTACTTTATTCTTTTATTTCTATCAGCTATGTTGTGTACTTCTCAGTATACAAATTTTATGCTTCTTTTGTTAAATTTAGAAGTAAGTATTTTATTCTTTTTGTGGTATGGTGAGTAGAATTGTGGGTTTTTAAACTTTTATTTAAATTCCAATTAGTTAACATACAGTGTAATATTAGTTTCAGGTGTACAAAGCAGAATTGGTTTTTATCCATTTTTAATTGCTAGTAAATAGAAACAAAACTGATTTTTGTATATAGCTTGGGACTGCTAGACTTCAGTTTCCTCTTCTGGAAAATGAGGGTATTACTTTTTTTTTTTTTTTAAGATTTTATTTATTTATTTATTTGTCAGAGAGAGAAACAGCATAAGCAGGGAGAGCAGCGGGCAGAGGAAGAAGCAGGCTTCCCATTAAGCAAGGAGTCTGATGTGGTACTCAGTCCCAGGACCCTGGGATCATGATCTGAGCCAAAGGCAGATGCTTGCCAACTGAGTCACCCAGGTGTCCTGGGGATATTGCATTTTAAGATTATTTTTAGATAAAATACCCTAAAACCTTTGTTTTAGAACCAACGAAAACAAAGGAGGAGTATAAAAAGAAGTCATCCCTCCAATAGACTACAGAGGTTAAATACAGAAGTCAGTTTTACAAGGTTCTAAAGAGTATATCTATATACCATCCTCAAAAGGAAGGGAAGGAGGCATCACTATTGGTTCAGGGCACAATCGGACCATTTGAAGGTTGATTTCATGCTCATAGACGTCATATTCTTCTAGATGATCCTGTTCGGTTATTGGTTTCTACCCCTTGAGCTAACAGCTTATGTTCTTCCAGAGAAATGGTATAATAGTAGAGTTCATCATTCTCTATATCCGTATCAATCAGATAAAAGCTGTTGCACTCTCTCTCACAGTTTCATTCATTTTGGAATGGGAATGGATTTCTTAACACTATCAACATATCTCATACCTTAACTGTTATGCCTCACACAGACATCTGAAAAATGAGCTGATAATGAAAGAATATGAAAACGATTTATATTCTGGGATGCCTTCCTAAATAACTAACACATTGGGAAAATCAGAGCTAGAGTAAGAATTTTTGTGGATAATGAAATAGCGCATGCCCAAATTTATTTTACTGCCAACAAACTTAATTATTTCCAAGGCAGAATATCAGTATATTGGTGCTACAGTTTAAATAGAATTGTGTCATCCAAGAATCATAAATAATCTAACTGTTTACTTGAATCCGCATGCTTGTGCCCTGTGTTTAAGTAAATACAAACAGGTTGTCTTTTAAGACCTATAGCTCTAAGCAAATGAGCCTGAATGTTTCTATGTGTGTACATGTGTGTGTGCGTGTGTGTGTGTGTGCGCGCGCATGCTGTGAAGGGAGAGGAGTTTTGCTGAGCTATTTCCAAGATCTCTGAATAGCTTTTTTAAAAACTTTCTTTGCATAGGGGTAATAGAGACTATGAAGAAGAGTTTTTCATCAAGGATAACCAGGAAACAAGGATGGGCGAAATGAAGGGAACATGGTTTCCTCTGCTGCTCACCACCGTCTTTCAACCTGAGCTATTTTTATGGTCCCTAAAGGCAGAGGCCTACAGAGGGATCTAAAGCAGAACCTTGATGCCAGAATGCCCTACAGAAATAAACAAGACTCCAACAGACACAGCAATGCCTAGCAGCTCCCCTGAAAAGCAAATTTGTTTGTGAGCGATGTGACACATCTCTGAAGACTTCTAAAACCCAGAGGGACTTTTCAAGGGATCAAAGTGCTGGACCCATCCGTGGGCATACTGAGCTAGCAACACCAGAGCACTGATGTCAATTTCACTTCACTTTCCATAATAAACTGGTGAAGTCTGGGGAAATTTGGATTTATATGTAACCATGAGTCCCCTTTCCCCAAGCCAGCTCTGATTTCTTTACTGCTTGTGTCCTGACTGCCCTCTAAAATTTTCAAAATAATCTAGATAATCAGCAGTCTAAACACTCCTATGCCTCTATGTCAACAACCAAAAATATAAGGAAATAAATAATTTCCCTATCCTTGCCAGTCCTTTTGCCCTAACTATTGCTTCCTACTAAAATTAACGGTAGGGAATATTAATGTGGATGTTTGTTTTTTATCTGTAAGTTTATTTATACTTATTTCTACCTAAATATACCCAAATATACACATATACACATACACATCTCTCAATTTTGCACCTCGCTTAAAGGGACTAGACACAAAAGAATAAAACATATAAATCAGAACTTCTGAGCCATCAAAGGTCATGAAAAAAAGTACGGAAAATCAAACTACACCAACACGGCTTACTTGATCCCCATTAAGCATGGCGACCTGTGATGGTGGATTTTATCCACCTGTTCACAAGCCGGGGGATATTTTTGCAGATAATAGCTTTCCTGAAGACGGTGCCATGCAGAATATTTCAGACGGCGCCATTTGGTGATTTCCACATTTGTTTCAGCTTGACCTCCTCAACCGTCTTCCCACCGCGGGTGATGGTAGCACACTTGACACCAGCGTCGTTCTTCTTTCTGGCTTCTGCCGCAGCCTTGGTGACCCAGTCATTGGTGGCATCGTGATTCTTTATGCCTAAGTCTGAGCTGTGCAAATCCAGATCCAGGTAGGGGAAAATGAATTTTTCTTTAATCAACTCCCAAAGGACTCATGTTATTTCATCTCCTTGAATCTCTGCCACATAACTGCCATGGATTTTTTGAAGCATTTTTTGACTTCAAGAAACCTTTACAACTTCTCCTCACCCCAACTCCTTTCAATCTTGCAGACACAACTGAGTGCGGGTCATTTCCTGGAGAGGAAGGTACACAGGGGAAGGGGGTGCACCACAGCCACCCACACGCTGCAGCTCACAAGGTCACCACTGGCAGTACCAACGGGGCCCCAGCTCTTTTGGCTTCTGACACCACCTCTGCACCAACCCGGGAGCCACGGGGTTTGCGGGAAGGGGGAGGGGGATGCTGGGAGGGGCAGAACACTGATATTTATTGACTCAGCATGGTGCTAGGTGACTTAACACATTGTCTCCTTTTTGTTCAAAAACAGATCTTTGAGTAGGCACTCTTCTTATCCTTATGTCTCAAACGGAGAAACATGTTTTTGAGGAATTAAGTAACTTGCTCAGGGGTCACATGGCAAGTAAGTGGTGAACCCAGAAGTGAAGAAAATAGCAATGAGTTTTTCCCTAACCCATCCCTGTGCCCTGCTTTACTTGCTGGTGGACCAAAGCAGATTTCTCACCAAATGTCTTGACTCCCTTAGGTGCTCAAGTTTCTTCAAGAGAAGAAAGACGTACAGCTGCAGCCCTTGGATTCCCTTTGCACCCACTGAAATTAATAAAAGCCGCTCAAGGGGTCCCTGGATGGCTTAGTCAATAGAATTTGTGACTCTCGACCTCAAGGGCTGTAGATATGAGCCCCTCTAGGGTGTAGCCATTACTTAAAAATAAAATCTTAAAAAAAGAAAAAAGGCCACTCAAGCAACAAGCAACAGCCAATTCTACCTGCCACTCTATTTCCTAACAAATGTCCAATGTATCGATGCCAGAGCACCATGCTAGTTAATGTCAAAAACCTTATTAAAAAAATAATACGGTTGCCTGGCTGGCTCCGTCAGTGGAGCATGTGACTCTTAATCTCAGGGTTGTGAGTTCAGCCCCATGTTAGGTGTAGAGATTATTTTTTTTTAAGATTCTATTTATTTATTTTAGAGAGAGCACCAGCAGGGATAATGACAGGCAAAGGGAGAGGGAAAGGCAGAATCCCCACTGAGCAGGGAGCCCAATGCAAGGCTCGATCCCAGGACTCTGGGATCATGACCTGATCTGAGGGCAAATGCTTAACTGACGGAGACACCCAGGTGACCCAGGTATAAAGATTACTTTTAAAAAATAAATAACAGTGCACCTAGCTGCCTCAGGCAGTAGAGCATGCAACTCTTGATCTCAGGGTGGTGAGCCTGAGGCCCATGTTGGGGGTAGACTTTACTTTGAAAAAATAAAATAAAATAATAAGATTAATAATGATGATGATGATGATGTCCATTAGACAATCAAACACAGTTTAAGAGCAAAAAAGAGAAAAGAAGGATATTGGGTGGCTCAGTTGATTAAGCATCTGACTCTTGATTTTGGCTTAGGTAGTGATTTGGGTGTCGTGGGATCAAGCCCCATGTCAGGATCTGTGCTCAGCGCGGCGTCTGCTGGGGAGTCGCTCTCTGCCCCTCCCCCACTTGCATTCTCTCCCTCTAGAGATAAATAAATAAATATCAATCTTTTTTTTTTTTTAAAAAGAGAAAACAAGAGTAGAGAAGTACCCTTCTTCACAGAACAGCATTGGCACCTTGAGGTGTCCGACTTAGGACACAGAGGAAATTGTGGCCGTGTGTTTTTCAGGAAAGGATGCCGCACCTAAGTATTACACAGTAAAGGGAACATCAAAAGAAGAACATGGCAGCCACTACATGGTGACTGAAGACTCATTTCCTTCTCAATCCCAGCTGCTCCCCCACCACACTCCACACACACACACACACACACACACACACACACACACATCCTGTGATTTTGTTTGCCATAGTGTACATTCAGTAGAGCATAGAAATGCTGGCCTTGGCTCTGCCCTGTCACTTGGAGGAAGTTAATTAATTCTCTTTGGGCCTCATCTTCTTACACTCTTAAAAGAGGAAATTAGACCAGATAATGTTTTTTTAAACTTTCACAACTCTAACCATCTCTTATGTTCAAAGAACTAGCCAGCTCACTCTTCACCAGGGGAATTGTAACATAGCTCTTAAAAGAACTCTGATTCAGTCTAAAGCACATTTCATTCTCTGAATGATCTAAATTAATGTTCAAGATATTCCTTTTTGTTTTCTTTTCTTTCTTTCTTTTCTTTTCTTTTTTTTTTTTTTAAGAAAGTGCTTCTTGCCCTTCAGGCAAAAGAAAACTCTATCCTCATTGGTTAGCTGGCCCTCTTCAAGGCACAATGCCTCCCTAACGTCTAACCTTGGCCTGGCACTTTCTTTTTCTTTTCCTATTGGAAAAGATCTCTGAAGTCTTGTTTGCAGAATAATGAAGAAAACACTGCCGTCCGCAAGACAGCTCGTCACCTCTGAGCACACTGCATCAACATGCTGCCCCTGCGTCTTGTTCAGACTCATTGACTGCTTTGTAGAAGGACACCGACGTCCACATCTATCTCCTGGAGACAGGCAGAGGAACGAATCCTTTTTCCTGTCTCAAAAAGAGCTGACAAGCTTTTAGTAGTGTTTATCTTCGCTGAAGGGTGATAACCTTGAAAATGAAAGTTAAAAAAGACTGATACAATTAGGTACATGGTCTTCTCCATTCTGTATCACAATTGGCTTTCTTGTATAGTTTACTATGGGGAAGCTTTTTATTGTCCATAGTGATTTTTTTAAGAGTAAATGCTAAGTTACATTTTATTTATAAACTTCAAGTGCATCAGGTTGTGACTCTTTTGCAAAAATGTAATTCCTCTTTTAAGTCTAAAAGGAGTTGCAAATATAATCCTTTTAATTTTTCTTTAATGTAAGCTCTACACTCAATGTGGGGCTTGAACTTATGACCCTGAGATCGAGTTGCATGGTCTACCAACTGAGCCAGCCAGGAGCCCCCTAAATATAATACTTTTTAATATTTTCCAGCCCATCTACACTCTTCCCATATTACCCAGGCCATTGTTTCTCTTCTTTTGCATTTCTGGATCTCATATTATGTCATATTTACAATCTTTTTGTTTGTTTGTTTTTACAGTCTTGAAATTTCTCTAAAATAACTTTTCTGAACTTGGGCAAAATCTTAGAATTCTAATTATTTGCATTGTGTCACGTCAAGGACAAAGATAGGTGCACTGGATAATTCATTAAGAACTTTCTGCACAGATTGAATGTTTTTGTCCCCTCAAAATGCATAGGTGGCAATCCCCATCCCCAATGTGGGGATGAGGTAGGTGAGGTAAGTAGGGCCATCGGTAGGTGATTAAACCAAGGGTCAGAATGGAGAAGGCCACCTACTTAATTGTAGGAGTCTTTCTTACTTTCATTTTCAAAGTCATCACCGCTCAGTGAAGATAGCACTAAAAGCTTGTTGGCTCTTTCTGAAACCACAAACGTCTCGTGAACAAGATTAGTGCCCTCCTAAAAGAGACCCCAGAGAATTCTTCCCCCATTTCCACCATGTGAGGACAGTGAGACAACAACCATCTATGAACGGGACACCAGACTCTCACCAGACACCAAAACTGCTTATGCCTTGATCTTGAACTTCCCAGCCACCAGAATTAAGAGAAGTGTCTGTTGTTTGTAAGGCACTCAGTCCATCATTTTTTGTCATAGGACATGTGGGGATTGGGGTCTCCTTGAGACCTAGATTGTGCCCACTGTGGGCGTTCAAACAGCAAGGTTATGTCTGGCAAGCTGGTAGCTTGGCACTCCAGAGCCCTGTTTCCATGAGGGGCTCCCAGTGGATTAGGGAAAAGCTCAGGTTATCAGAGGAGGAATAAAGCACGAAGCTTGGCCATCAGAGAAGAGCAGCATTGCTGAGTCCAGCATCGTATCTGTTCCTCTGTCTTGTCTCAGGGCTCGCTCCCCAAGGTTTCAAGTTCTGAGGTCCAGGGGGAGCAGATCTCACAAAGATGAAGCATAACTCAGAAGAATAGTGGTCTTCCCCACCGTGCCGCAGAGCAAGATGCAGCTGTGGCCTCTGGGGACTCCTGACCCACCACAGTGGAACCAGCGGTTCTTGGTGAGTGACGCCGGCAGACTGCTAGGGGGGTGGGCAGCAGCCAGCAGGCAGGAACTGGTGCCAAGTGCACGTGAATCCTTCCCGGGGCTCTCAAAGTCCCACTGAAAGGCCATTTTGGGGGGACGGAGAGTCCTGCACAAGCAGGAGGGGAACCCTCTCCGGCAGCCCCACTGCCACACCCCCTCTCTCCTACTGCTACCTGCTGTTCTCGCAGGCCTGTGTCCAGGAGCGAGCTTATTCTTATGCCTTATTCTGTGGGATACTAGCCAGGAGGGGTCGGGGAGGCCTGGCTCACAGTGGCTCTCCATCTCTCTACAGCTGATCGGTACCACCAGGGCTCCGAGCTCCAGCACAGTCAGCAACCGCCCACAGCTGAACATCGCTGCTTGTTTGCCGTGGAAGCCAAGAATGGATGAAATACTTTGTAGGCCTCGTCTGGCCTGCAGGCCATAGTTGAGTCACCCCTGCTCTAGCCCTAAATTATTTCACAGCAATACAAGAATGCCCAAAAGTTACACTACCTGGTTTTGGCTCAGAACGTGGTATTACAGCTTAAATGTGTTATCCTAATTAGATACATGTCATCGCATGTTCTGTTTCATACTGTTTCTACAGCGCCAACGATCTTCTACATGGAGGTCCTTCTTTGGTATGAAATGTTTTTATCGTCACATCTCCCACCTCCACAAAATAATTATTAAGTGTAATGGATATGCCAGGCACTAGCTTTAAACAATGTAAATTTAAAAAATAATAATTAAACAAACAATATAAATTATGACTTTCCCTAAAACAGCACAGTCGAAAGCACACACACAGAAAAAACCTTGAGTTTTCACGACAAGGTTTTAAGATGCTTAGAACTGTAGCACAGAGCTAGACATAGAGCAACATCTCAGTAAGTATTTGTGGAGTTGAATTTTTTTTTTTTAAGATTTTATTTATTTATTTGACAGTAGATGGAGAGGTAGGCAGAGAGAGAGAGAGAGAGGAGGGAATCAGGCTCCCCGCTGAGCAGAGAGCCCGATGCGGGACTCGATCCCAGGACCCTGAGATCATGACCTGAGCCAAAGGCAGTGGCTTAACCCACTGAGCCACCCAGGTGCCCCTGTGGAGTTGAATTTTAATGAATGAAATGACATATCTGTTTGTTGGTTTGTTAGGAACAAAGCAGTGTCGTCCTACCCTTGAAGAAACTTGAGAGAAGCTCCTTTGAAGAAGTCATAGACTCAGATCCTACCTTCTTTGCAAAGTGTTCTTAGGAAGGACAAAGAGGAGCATCTGGTTGGCTCAGTCAGGTCAGCGTCCGACTCTTGATTTTGGCTCAAGTCATAATCTTAGGGTTGTGCGACGGAGCCCCATGTCTGGCTCCGCAGTGTAAGATTCTCCCTCTCTCTCTCCCTCTCCCACTGCCCCTCCCCTGCCTCCACTTAAAAAAAGGACAAGAAAGAATAAAATAAACCAAAAACAGAGAAGGAGACAAACCGTAAGAAAACAAAGTGAGGGTTGCTGGAGGGGCAGCGGGTGGAGGATGGGCCACGTGGGTGACGGGCGTGAAGGTGCGCGCTTGCTGGGATGAGCACCGGGTGTTCTCTGGGGGGGGGTGCATCGGTGGATGCTGCTCCCGAAACCAGTGCTGCACGGTATGTTAACTAAGTCAAACTGAAATAAATCAAGGAACAACAGGCCCAAAATGGAGTCACTTTTGTTAAGCTCTACCAAGACTGATGACCTAATTGAACTGTAGGTTCAGCCTCTAGCAAGTGTGGAATTTTAAACAAATCAGTCTGGAATTTCCTGATCAACACCAGCAAGACCCTGCCCTTCCCCATAAGGGAAGGTGACCTTGACTGAAACAGTTCTTTTATTTCTTCTGCTAATAACCTCCTTACCTCACCTCCTTCTGCCTATAAAAGCCTTCCATTTTGTACAACTCCTCTGGAGTACCCTTCTATTTGTTAGATGGGATGCTGTCTGACTCATGAATCATGGATAAAGCCAATTAGATTTCTAAATTTACTCGGCTGAATTTTTGTTCCTTAACGGTATATAACCTTGGGAAAAATCATAAAACAGAGATAATAAACTATCTCTCGGGGATATTGTAATGAAAGTTAGATAAGTATGTAAATCATCTAACATGTTTGGTTCAATGGAAGCTAGCTTTTTTTTAAGTCATAAAGAAGAGCTTTATGGTTATGTGCAATGAGGATTAAAAGGTCAGCATCTGTCACTTTTCTAAGCTCTTATCTAAAAGCAGATAATGGCTACTGTCAGGGGTCTCTCTAAGAGGTTCCTCCTGTTTGGAAACTGAATGTCAGTTGCAATGTAAAAATGAAAGTTCTCGAACATGCCTGAGGCTCCGATGCCAATGATAACTCATAGAAATATCGGTGCCCTATTTTACTACCAAAGAAAATCTGTAGGAGTCCCTTGTTTCAATATGGCACACAACATCTGGCGCAGAACAACCAGGAGGACAGCAGCACTGAGATGATCTCCATATTCTGGGCTCAAGTTTGGCCCCCTGGACAAGTCATGACCTCTCTCCACCTTAAGCAGCCCATTGTGGAGACAGTTCTGGACTGATGTAAGGTCTAAAATCATAGGCTCTGGCATGAGTGCCCCCCCTTCCTAGCTATGTGGCCTGAAACAAAGTTTTGGAGCCCATTGAACCTCAGTTTCCTCATCTGTGAAAGGAAAACAGTTATTGTGCTTCCTACCCTATTCATTTATTGATCATTACTGTCATTGCTCTGCCCTGGCTTCCCCTGTATTGTTGGAGCTCAATGAGTGGTTCCTCAGCTTGTGTCAGGTATTAACTCATGTTACCGCATATAATCCTGATACCGATGTAATAGGATAACTGTGATTCCCATTTTATAGATGAGAAAACTGAAACTCTGGGAAGTTAATTAACTTACACACCCTGTTAGTGGCAGAGAGAGACTCCCAGCTTCCAAGCCCAAGTGTCGAGCTACTACTCTAAGCTGCCTCTTGGGAACTGAAGTAGCATTGGGACACCCAGCAGGCAACCAGTAGGCATATATTAGGGACCAGTCCCTGCCTCGAGGAGTTTATCTCCAAAACCATAGTTTAGAGATGTGCAGGGTCAAATTATGTGCATCCACCCCAAAAGTGTTAATGGAACCTGGGTCTTCAGCCAGTGCGGCAATTTCCTGACAGGATATGATACCACAAGAGACACACTAGCAGCCTGAGTCACCCACATTCAGGTGGGGCTAGAGATAGTTAATCTGCCTCATCAAACACTGCAACTTCTTCTTGGGTTTGTTAGCACCCCCCCCCTCTGTTTCCATTAAAGTAGGGTTAAAGAAAAAAATCACTTATTCACTTAATTTCCTTTAGTCAGAAGGAAGGTTGCATTTTGCTGGTCTCATAGAGACAAACATAATGCTGCACTGCAAAGAGTAAAACACTTCTTAAAGTATAAAAATGAGGGGCGCCTGGGTGGCTCAGTGGTTAAGCATCTGCCTTTGGCTCAGGTCATGGGGTCCCAGGGTCCTGGGGCGCCTTGCGTCAGGCTCCCTGCTCAGCAGGAAGCCTGCTTCTCCTTCTCCCACTCCCCCTGCTTGTGTTCCCTCTCTCCCTGTGTCTCTCTCTGTCAAATAAATAACATCTTTTCTTAAAAAAAAAAAAAAGTACAAAAATGATAATAAATCTTTATTGGGCTTTTTTACTATCTGTGTCATACTACTGTGTTAATTGCTTGCACAGTTAGAGTCTAGATTTCAAAACTCTGAAGTAGTTGCCCAACGCCATTTTACACGAAAGGATTAGGAAGTCAGGGATCCTCGCTCCCGGTTCTGGCCCTTCTTTAACTTGCTAGTTTTAATTCCCCGCTTGAAGGAGAAGAATCTTGTCCTTCTTTCTTCCTCTCTGCCAAATTCCTATTGATTGGTTGGTGATGAGCTGGTAAAAGCTTGATGAGAATGCCATCTAGGCCTTCCGTGTCAAGATCAAGGGAGCTTATAAAGAGATGCCTTTCATCTTCTCCTAAAGTCAGTGCCTCAGGTAATCACTTCTTGTCCAGAGGCAATGAGTCCCCCAGATGAGATGCCGTGACTCGGGGAACTCTGGCCCCAACTTTGTCAGCTCATTAAGGATACGGTCTACCACAAAGTGACTTTTGAACACACTAAGTAGGAGGAATCAAACGGTTTCTACAGTGACAGGGTCAGCCGGATCAGAGCCGGAGCCTTGAACTAAATCAGATCTTGAAGAAGTAAACAACAAAAGGAGCTGAAGACAGATTGGATACAGACGTGGTGCTTTTATCTGTCAGCCAGCAGGCCGCCAGCTTTCTCTTCTGCAAGCAGACGGACATGGTGTTTCTGCCAGGCCATGGTACCACATTGCGGGTTACTCGCCCGCCGCACTTGCTGGTCTGTGAGCTCTTGGGAAGCAAGGACTCTGTTATGCATATTTTTATTTCATAGTTTGCAGCACACTGTCTTTCATATAGTGGACATTTGATGTATGAAGAAATAAAGGAAGAAAGGCACAATAACTCTATGTCCGATATCCTGAAGAAATTTATAATGAAAACTTTTGCTCTTCTCCCAGACTATTTAAAACCTCAATCGTCAAAAATGAACAATTATTTTATAGAAGAAATGGGGAGAATGGGGAATAAGAGCAAATGAATATGAACAAAGGAATAAACATTTGTTTAGAGGCTACCTTGTGTCAAACACGGTAGCAGGTAATTTGCATATGTCACCCCATCTAATCCTTACAATTACACCATAGACACACTTTCAGAGGAAGAGAGAGAGAGAGAGAAAGTGGGGCTCAGGAAGGCTAAGTAACTTGTTCAAAGTCATGCAGCTAGTGATAGAGCTGGAATTCAAACCACTAACTGAAAAGCCCATATATTTTTCATTTGATCAGGCTGGTAAAAATAGGCAAAAATAGCATTCTACAGCCATAATGAACAGCATTCAGCATTCTAGCAACAAACATTTCCATCATTCTAGCACCACTAACACTATTCCCTCTTCTCCCACTGATATACCTTTTATTTTTTTAATTTAAAACTAATTTGGAACTTCTGCTTCCAGCAAAGATGGAATAATAGTGAACAAATTTACCCTCCTGGCTAAAACAATGAAAGAAAGGAAGAAAAAAAGAAAGAAAGAGAAAGTGAGTAAAATATATAAATATATTAAACTACAGGCTTCAAAATATTGAACATCAGACAATGAAATATAGTGATTCCTGAGTGATGGGAAATAAATGATGTGAGTCCTACCACAGCCCTGACTTACTACTTTGAGAGAATTTCCAAGCCATGGCACAAAGAGAGGGTATCCAGGCACAACCCAGTGATGACCTGAGTTGAAAAGATAGAGCTTACAGTCCAAGGAGAATCAAGTCAGGTAGGGTTTACAGTCAGTGTGCCAGAGAGGAGAGAGCTACACAAAGAGATTTGCAGACGGGCCCCTAGAGAATTTAGGGTACTATTCAGTGCGGACATGTGAAGACATTATTCCTGGACAGGAAGGAGCCACCTAAGGGGATTAAAGAGAAGTATTCGGCAATCACACAAGACCAAGACTAGCTTATATTTCCAACCAGACTGGATAAACCTCATAATCCGTGAGGTTTGGGTTAGATTACTCATTGGGTAGCCTTTCCTCAGTGGTGGGGAGTAATTATATACCTAAACCCTGTACTGATCTCATAAACAAATCTTAAAAACAAGACCCAAAAGATCAAACCATTTTTAAGTAACTTAACTGGATTCTAGAATAAAGCTCAAGAATACTTATAGGAATACAATGACACACAATACCAATACAGTAATATTCACAATGTCCACCACCCAGTTATCCAGAGAAGCAAGTGAGGAAAACAATAGGAAATCATGATCTATACCAAGTAGAAAATTAACCAATCGACCAGCCTAGAACTGGCACAGATGTTAAATATTAGCAGACAAAGACACTGAAACGATTATTATTACTATGTTCTAGGTATTGAAAAAGTTCTGTAGAAATATGGAAGATACAAAAAAGAATCAAATCAAACTTTTCTTTTTTTAATTTATTTGACAGAGAGAGATCACAAGTGGACAGAGAGGCAAGCAGAGAGAGAGAGAGGAAGAAGCAGGCTTCCCACAAAGCAGAGAGCCCGATGTGGGACTCGATCCCAGGACTCTGAGACCATGACCCAAGCCGAAGGCAGAGGCTTAACCCACTGAGCCCCCCAGGCGCCCTCCCCAAATCAAACTTTTAGAGACAAAAACTATGCTATCTGAGATTTTTAAAACATACACTTAATGAGGTTAAGAATAGATTAGACACTGCAGAAAAAACATATTATTGAACTTGAAGACATAACAAACTATCCAAAAGTAACAAAGAAATTTCTTGAAAAGACTTTTTTCAAAATAAAAATAGAATCAGCGAGCTATGGGACTACTTCAAGAAGACTAATATACGTATTACTGGAGTTCCTGAAATAAGGATATGTGAAAATATATGATGGAAAATAATGACTGAAAATATTCAAATTTGATGGAACGATAAACCCCACAGATGCAAAAAGCTCAACAAAATTCAAGCATAAGAAACATGAAGAAAACTGTACCAAAGTACATCATAATCAAATTGCTCAAAGCAAGTGATGAAGAGAAAAATCTTAGAAAAAGGAAAAAAAGACACATTATGTACAGAAAAGCAAAATAAAGATGACACCAGATTTCTCCTCAGGAATAAAACAATGTAGAATATACAAACATGTAAGCAATGGGGGTTTTTTTTGTTGTTTTTTTGTTTTTTGTTTTTTAAGTACTAGAAGAAAAAAAGCTGTCAATCTAGAATTTTACACTCAGTGGGAATATCTTTCATAAACAAAGACCAAATAAAGAATTTTTCATACATATAAAGATGAAAGAATTTATCACCAGCAAATCTACATTACAACAAATGTTAAAAGGAGTCTTTCCTACAGAAGGAAAATGACACCAGCTAGAAATACAGATCTGTACAAATTAATGAAGAGCGCCAAAAGTATATTTACATGAGTAAATCTATAAGACATTTTTATTGTGATTTATATCTCTTAAAAGATAGTTGCTTGCTGAAACAATAGTGACAATGTGTTGTGGGGTTTATAACACATAAAAAATTGAAACACATGAAACTAATAACAAAGCCTAGCAGAAAAGGAAGGAAACTATTATAAGATTCTTAAACTATATTTGACTTAGTGTAATATTACCTGAAGTTAAACTATAATAAACTAAATAAATGTAAGCCCCACGAACCCTATAACAAACTCTAAAATAACAAAACAAGTTGTAGCTAATACAGCAACAAAGAAAATAAAATTTTGTACTTGCCCTCCAACATTCAAAGCAACATTATTCACAGTAGCCAAAAGATGGAAACAATCCACCTGTTACCAGCAGATGAGTGGATAAATAAATTGTGGTAGATACATACAATAGAATATTATCCAGCCTTAAAAAGGAATAAAATTCTTATACATGTTATAACATGGACAAAGCTTAAAAATATTACATGAAACAAGATGATCCAGAAACAAAAGGGTAAATACTGGATGATTCCACTTATATGAGATACCAAGAATAGCAACTTTGTAAAGACAGAAAAGTAGAATAGACTTTAACAGGGGCTGGGGGGAAAGGAGCATGGGAAGTTATTGCTTAAATGGTACAGAGCTTTTGTTAGAGATGATGAGAAGTTCTGGAAATGGATAATGATGATGGTTACATAACATCGTGCATCTATTTAATGCCACTGCATTGTACACTTAAAAATGGTTTAACAAATGGGGCTCTTGGCTGGTACAGTCAGTAGAGCATGTGACTTTTGGATCTCAGAGTCATGAATTCAAACCCATGTTGGGAGTAGAATTACTTTTAAAAAATGGCTAAAATGGTAAGATTTTTGTTATCTATATTTTACTACCATGAAAAAATATGAAGAAAATAGTATAAAAATTCAACTAGAAAGCATTCATTTAGATCCTATGGATTTGCCTGACTTATGGTTTTAATCCCCCTCATTTACTCTTTGAAATGGTTTATCTTTCAATTTACAGAAATAACTTTTTCTTTCCTTTTTTTAAAAGATTTTATTTATTTATTTATTTATTTGAGAGAGAGACAGAGGAAGAACAGAAGGAGAGGGACACGAAAACTCTGTGCTGAGTGAAGAGCCCAATGTGGAGCTCAATGCCAGGACCCCATGACCATGACCTGAGCCAAAATCAAGAGTCAGGTGCTCCACAGACTGAGCTATGCAGGGACCTCTAATTTTTTTCCTTTTAATATCACATTCTGTGATGCTTATTCATCTACATCACAGCAAGGGACAATGTGCTCCTTTGACCATCTTCCGTGCTCAACTCAGTTAAGGCCAGGAATTGGACTCCTGGATCATAAATTTTAAAGCTCAACCCTTTCCAAATATGTAACCCTCCTGCCCCCTTAAGGTCTTGGTTTCTCAAAATCATGTTGCTCCTTGAAGATCAAAATCACAGTCCATTGTCCCTCCTCCTGCGGATCCATCCAATAGGAGGCAGGCAGATGCTCCTGTATCATCTTCCAAATAAAATATTTCCAATGCTACCTCTTTATCCAAACAATAGTGTCACCAGACCTCCTCCTAAGTGCTCAGAGTGGTTAAGCTTAGTGTTTCTAGAGAACTTGTTACCCACACCTCACAAAAAAACTAATTCAGTGATTTAGATTCAGTTCCTTTCTTAAAAGAGGCTGAAGTGATTTTTTGAGACTCTCTTCACAAAGAAGAACACACACACACATACACACTGATATAGTGCACAGGTTGCCAAAACCAAACAAAAATTAATAATAGTAACAACAATAATAAAAGCAGAAGCAGTAGTAATAGCTAACATAAACTTAATGTTTACTATGCTCTGGGCATCATGCAAAACACTTTATTTGTACTGTCCTACTTCTCCTTATCATAATTCTAAGGTTAAGTAATGATTTAATGGTCATTTTATATGAAAAACTTATGCCCAAAGGGCACATAACTGAAAATATTAGGGTTGAATCCCTGAATTATGAATTACTATATAAGAATTTACTTCAAATAATGCAACTCAGCTGCTAATTAATGTATTTCATTCTAGAAGCAAGATAATAGCAGTTGTTTACCTGTCTGTAGTAATTGTAAGTATGCCTATTTATTTCAACAAATATTTATAGAGTGACTGCCATGTGCCAGGCACTGCACTAGGAACTAGGGATACAAAGGTTAGGCATGGTCCTTGCCAAAGAGCTCATAACCTGATGGCAGAGATTTTTTTTAAGGCAATAAAATAGATTTTTTTAAGGCAATCAAAAAAAAAGAAAAGGCAAGAAGGTCAAAAAGTGTGTCATAGGAATATAGGGTAGTACAGAGAAGGAGAGAATTCATTCATATCCTGAACGGTTTTGATCTCAAAAAAAAAAAAAAATATTAACACTGTTATCCATTAGCTGGAAGAACAGAAGAATAAGAATAAACGTAATAAGAGTGTGAACAAATGTAAGTATGAGGAAAAGTGCATAAAGCTGAATCTTGATGTTTTTATATCTTTTTGGTGTTTTTATATAGGTTTCTGGATTTGACTTAAAGCATACACATGGTGGTAATAAATGAGTCAATAGTCATCTATCTATAAGATTCTATCTATAAGATACTGTTACTTTACTTTTCCAAAGAGTTTTTAATTTGTGAGCTTTATGTCACTTACCTCTTTTCTTTACGCTGGGAAAAGTCTAACTATTGAACCAATGTATTCAAACCTGGAAGTACTTAGCCTCAGCAGCTACCCAAATAGCAGGCAGAGTACAAGTTGAATGTTCAGTCTCTATTTATAATAATACCAATCAGTTCATTAAAATTTCTCTAAGTTTTAGCAGAGAGAAATTCGCATGCATTTTTCTTTTTCAGTTCTCCTGGTTTTCCTACTTAGGGTGAGTAGTCTATAAAATCAACAGTGAAGAGAAAACTATGCTCCTTAAGACAGAAAATGAATTATTACTATTCAGACCACAAACTACACTTTTTTTTTTTTTTAAGAGAGAAAGTGTGAGAGTGGGGAGGGGCAACAGGAGAGGGAGAGAGGGAGAGAATCTTAAACAGACTCCACACCAGCACAGATGCTGACAATGGGCTCAGTCTCAAGACCCTGAGATCATGACCTGAGCCAAAATCAAAATGACTGAGCCACCTGAGCACCCCACAAACCATGTTTTTTTTTTTTAATTCTGTAGAAGGAATTTTTATTTGTTTGTTTGTTTATTTGAGAGAGAGAGAGAACAGAGGGAGAGAGAATCTTTAAGCAGACTCTGTGCTAAGAGTGGAGCCCAACACGGGACTCAATCCCACAACCCTGAGATCACAACCTGAGCAGAAACCAAGAGTCTAATGCTTAACTGACTATATGAGCCAGGCACCCCACAGAGGGAAATTCTAAATGGTCCAGAGTATCAAGAAAATTTGTTAAATAAAGCAATCCTAATTTACCATATTTTTTTTTAAAGATTTTATTTATTTGACAGACAGAGATCACAAGTAGGCAGAGAGGCAGAGAGAGAGGAGGGGAAGCAGGCTCCCTGCTGAGCAGAGAGCCCGATGTGGAGCTTGATCCCAGGGCCCTGGGACCATGACCTGAGCTGAAGGCAGAGGTTTTAACCCACTGAGCCACCCAGGTGCCCCCTAATTTACCATATTTGAAGCTTTTTACAAGAGTAGTAGTAATCGTTACCACCAGGTACTTTTTTTTTTTTTAAGGTTTTGTTAATTTATTTGACAGAGACATGAGACAATGAGACATATGACAATGAGAGAGAGAACACAGCAGGGAGAGTGGGAGAGGGAGAAGCAGGCTTCTCGCCAAGCAGAGAGCCCGATGCAGGGCTTCAATCCCAGGACCCTGGGATCATGACCTGAGCCAAAGGCAGATGTTTAATGACTGCGCCACCCAGGTGCCCTGCTATCAGGTACTATTGAAAAACAGTATTATTGTTATATGGTTATGTAGTCAATCATTCTTTCATTTACTCATTTTTTCAATCACTTTTTATTGAAGACCAATTTTGTGCCAAATGTTCTAAGTGCTGAGACTGTGGCATGGAACAAAATGATGGCTCTGACCCTAGAACTTACATTCTTGTGAGAGAAATAAATAATAGCCAGATCATAATGTGCTACGGTGGTAAGCACTAAGGACTAAAAGTACTGCATAACAAGGAGCACAGAGGGGCTGAGAACTCACAAATACAACCTCAGATACAGATACAGATACAACATCACATGAACGTGAAGGAAGGAACAGAGCAATTCATGTAGACACTCCACAAGAAAGAACAGCCAGTGCAAAGGCTCTGAGGTAGTAGTGTATCAGGCCTCCTCACAGAAGCAGAGGAAAGCCACTGTGGCAGGAGGGAAGGAAGTGACAGAAAGAATATTAAGACAAAAGTTGTAAGACAGAGAGGATGCTGGGAGGCAAATACAGAGTGCCTTGTGGGCCACTGTAAGAACCTTGGCTTTTATTCTAAGTGAGATAGAAGTCATCAGAGAGTCTTGAAGGAACAACCAGTCACAACTGAAAGAGTGGTTTTCCTCGAAAGTGAAGAAAGTAAGGTGCTTCAAGGAAGAGGGAGAGGGGAGCCCTGGGTGGCTCAGTGGGTTAAGCCTCTGCCTTCAGCTCAGGTCATGATCTCAGGGTCCTGGGATCGAGTCCCCCTTCAGGGTCTCTGCTCAGTGAGGGGCTTGCTTCCCCCCGCCCCTGCCTGCCTCTCTGCCTACTTGTGATCTCTCTCTCTCTGTCAAATAAATAATAAAATCTTTAAAAAAAAAAAAAAAAGGGAAGAAAAGAAAAGAAAGAGGGAGAGATCAACTATATCCAGTCATCAAGTAAGTTGAGGACTGAGAATTAACCACTCGATTTGACAAGAAGGGGCCAGTAGTGACCCTGACAAGAACCTTGCGAATGGTGTGGTAAGAGCAAAAATCTGGAACAAGTTCAAGCATGAGAGGGAAGAATAAGAATCAGAGACACTTTCAAAGAGGTATGCTATAAAAGAGATAAGGCAATATCAAAAGGGAGATACGGGGTCAAGAGAGTTTTTTGACTTTTTTTATAAGTACGAGAAATTATACCTGGTTGGCATGTTTCACTCATTACAAATCAAAAATTAGAACTCTCCAGTAACAACATAGATTGAGATGAATTTGCCTGTGTTTTCAGAATTCTTTTCATGCACTGATATGACTCATTCATCTCTTAGCATTCTATTGGCTTACAGGTTTTGTACTTCATAACAAGAGACATATTCTATTGGTCTTTTCTAAACTTTTCAATATATTGTCTGCTCTGGAATCATCAATGAAGACCTGAAAATTAGAGCTGTGCTCTGTGTGTGTGTGTGTATGTGTGTGTGTGTGTGTGTGTGTGTGTGTGTGTACGTGTGGGAGAAAGAGGCAGAGACATAGACAGAGAGGAAAGCCAACTGTATATTACTTAAAATTTGATGTTTGTAATCCATTCTGGCCAATCTTCTAAAAAAGGAATTGATCAAGCAGAGGAGTAGTTCACCCAGAAAATTAGATTAAAGTTTCCTTTTGCATGCAGTAATTTATTCCCCTAATCTCCTTGATCTTTCTGAATTAACACCCTCCAAAGTTGAATTTATTTTAGACATGCATAATTTCTAAGATTTGACCCTAGTCATTTTCTGTGCAGATTTTTCAAGGAAATCAGTGAAATCTGTGTTAGTGGATCAGTTGCATGACCAGACCACACTAAAAGACTAATAAGTTTTGAACTGAATAGAATTAATTTGTGTTTAGAGAAATATATTGAACAATATGAATCTTAAATGTGCTATTTCTCTCATATACATATAAATCATATGTGGATTTTGTTTAGCTTGGTGGTTTTGCTGGTCTGAGATGTATTTGCACACTGTTGTTCAGGGGCTAGGTTTTAAGAAAAGCCACTTAAAATTTTCTCTTTAGAAGTCATAATTTATATGCAATTTTACCCATTGACATTCTTAATTTTTTTGTGTGTCTATTAAAGAAAAAGGTTAGGATGAGTAAGAATCAATAAAATTTTGATTCTTACTGAAGAAATTGATTCTTATTCATTGTTATAGGGTAAGAGAGAATTAGAACAAGCTTCTCATTCTGCAAGAATCAGAGAAGCGCTTCAGGACCTTTGTCTTGTTTTGTTTTCATTTCTCATTATCAGTGAACTAGACCTTGAGATACAGATGGCTGCTTAACTACATTTAGATGATAATAGTGATAATGGTGATTACGGCCAGAGTAAATATGCAACTGGTCTTGCATAACTGGGTTAAGGGTGGTATTTTCCCGCAAAATATAGAAAGTAATACTTGTTCCATACACCTAATAGGTGTCTATAGGTCTTCATCCAGTGTCACAAAGTAGCTGCCAAGCATTCTGTAAGGCCCCAAAAAGTTACTCACAGGCCATTCTTGCCGAGTGTGGGCCTAGAAGGAGAATAAAACTTAAAAGGAAAGTTGAATTAATTTTTTTCCTATACCGTGTCACACAAACAGGTGCTGAGGTTTCAGAATGTAAATGCTTTTTTACCTAAAACTCATTCTTATCTTCTATTCCTAAAGATTATTAGAATAAAATAATCATTCAACAGAACTTGTTGGATGAACCCCAACACTGTTAATACTACATTCAGATTGGTGTTATGACATATAGATAAACTATTACTAGAAATGGGCTATTTTTATGTACATATAGGCTATAATTTACATATATAAATTTTTACCTCTGAATATAGGTTAATATATATCTATATCTATATCTATATATGTCTATCAATACATATAGATATATCTGAATACGGGGAAATAGACTTCGAGTTTAAAAGTTAAGAACCAAGGTTTGTAGGTTCACTTTCAACCCCACCACATACTGTGACCTTGAGCAAATTAGTTAACCTCCTGGTGACTTAATTTATACATCTACAGAAGAGTAAATTACCACCTACATTATTTACAGAGAGGATGAAGATTTACTTAACATAGTAATTAGTAGGACTCTATTATTTTGGTAAAATTCTAGCTCGGCTGGAAATCTGCACAGATTTAATTTATGGCAAATCTTAATGCAGAAATAACTACTAATGGATTTTTTTTAAAGGAACTATCCAACTGTAAAATTGGCAAAATGTTTCCCTTGGGCTACACAAATGAGTTTACTTTGTTGAAGCAAATCAGCTCATTAGATCAGACTACAGGACTGGAGAGTTCAAGGTCACAAGAGTAGCTCCCATATTGCTCAGATACTTTCACAAATAAAAAAAAACTATTTGAACCATGACTTCATTTGCCTCCCTGATCACATCTTCATCCGTTGCTCTATAATAAATAGCATAGGTCACCAAGGAATCGGTCCTAAGAATGTAAATATCCCAATCCCCACTACTGAAATAATAATGCAATACCCAAATCTTGCTAATTGTTTAAGTTCATAAGATCTCTTTTGTTTCATTACTAAAAAAGTAGGCCTCATGAACATAGAAGTTTTTGGGATGCCTGGCTGGCTCAGTTAGTAAAGCATGCGACTCTTGATCTCAGGGTCATGAATTCAAGCCCCACACTGGGCACAGAGTTTACCTTAAAAAAATAGTCTACAAGAACATAGAGGTTTTTGTCTGTTTTCCGTCATATGTCTGGCTCCTAGAACAATGCCTGTTACAAAATAAACAATAAGTATCTGTTGAATGAATGAATTACTTTCGCTCAGAAATTTGGAGCTCTCCTTCCTGCCATTTTCAAAGAAACTCTAGGACTATCCAGAAGACAGTTTTTAAAGTCTCTTTTATTATTATTATTGTGTTATGTCTTGTGGTCAAATTGACATATACATTGAACATATTTAGCAATAAACAATTGAAGAACATCTTGCCTCTGCCTTCATCTCTCTTCATCATGACACCTACTAACTGGTTGCCATTTAAAACAGTTCACCCTGGGGCGCCTGGGTGGCTCAGTGGGTTGAGCCTCTGCCTTTGGCTCAGGTCATGATCCCAGGGTCCTGGGATCGAGCCCCGCATTGGGCTCTACTCAGCGGGGAACCTGCTTTCTTCTCTTTCTTTCTCTTTGCCTGCCTCTCTGCCTGCTTGTGATTTCCCTCTGTCAAATAAGTAAATAAAATCTTTAAAAAAAAAAAGTCGACCAAAGCCTTCCAAGTTTATGCCTGTCAGCTTAACATAATAACTAATAATGCCCTCTTTTATGTCCAAGAAGTCCTGCTTGGGACCAAAACATATGTTTAACTCTAACTACTGAACTAACTATATACTATATTAAGGAATGCTTCCCATTACAAACTGACTCGAAGTAAAGCTAAAACAAAATCTGGAAGTAATCTATTAAGTATCTAATAATGAAGACCAAAATGAACTGTAGTATAGTAACAAGAATATTAAATTGGAAGTTAACAGACCTGAAATATACTCTAAACTGTGCTCCCTCACTAACTGGGTGACTTTGGAACAAAATGTTTAAATGAGCCTCACTTTAGTCCCTGAAGAGAGCCATTGACTTAAACTAGAAAATCCTAAGAGCACTTCCAGCTCTGCTATTTTATAATTCGTCAGTTTATTTAATGTTCTTTCTCCTTTATTTTAATTATTTGTTAGAACATGAGTTTTGGCTCATTGATTTAATTTCCCAATGATTAAATGACTTCTGAGATCCTATCCATCTAACCCTAAAAATGTAATTGGACTTGAAAGTATAGGTCTGCTAGGATGTAAAAATCGTGACCAGAGGTAACGTGAAGCAAATGACTAATCAGTAATTTGTAAGTACAGAGCACTTTTGAGGAGGAATATAAATCTCGTTAGGACACTGAAGTATTGGGGCAACTAGAAAAATGTTTAGGTTCTCTAAGATCCAGCAGCAAGGAGAGGAGAGGGAGTCCAAAGTTAAGAGAAGGAAGGGTCCCTGGCTGGCTCAGGTGGTAAAGCATCTGACTCTTGACCCTAGGACTGTGAGTTTGAGCCCCATGTTAGGTGTAGAGATTATTTAAAAATAAACAAACAAACAAACAAATAAATAAATAAATAAATAAAAAGAGTTAAGAGAAAGAGCTTAAAGGAAAATTTCCAGGATTTCTTTAGATACAGTTTGCCCCCGTCATCTTTATCTGGAGGCCAAACCAGTCATTCATTAAAGACATATATTATGGTTTAGCTCCCTCTCCATTTTTGCATTGTGTCCCACTGATTGATTACTGTGGTGATTTTTTTTTTTTAAGTTTGTGTAAGTAATCTCTAACCCCAGTGTGGGACAGGAACTCACAACCCCAAGATCAAGAGTCACATGTTCTTCTGACTGAGCCAACCAGGTTCCCAATTATAGTAATTTAAAAATATGTCCACAAATTTTTAAATTCTCCTTCCTTGAAGAGGTGAGACTTATTCTTCAACTTTTGAGTGTAGGCTGGACTTGATGACTAACTTCTAATAAATAAATCATGATAGAAGGGATTGGGTATGACTACCAAGACCAGATCATAAAAGCCACTGTGACTTCCTCCTTGATCTCTCCGAATAACTCTCTGGGGGAACAAGCTGCCATCTTCTAAAGATACTCAAGGAACCCTCAGCAGAGCTGCATGTGGCCTCCTGCCGACCGCTATAGGAACGGAGGCCTCCTGCTAAGAGCCACTTGATGAGCCATCCTGGAGATAGGTCCTCCAGGCCAAGTTAAGCCTTCAGATCACTCCACCAACATCCTGACTCAACCTCCTGAGAGACCTCTAGCTTGAATCACCTAATATGTTTCTGAATTCTTGATGCACAGAAACTTGAAATGACAAATATGTATTGTTTTAAGCTGCTAAGCTTTGGGGTAGTTGGTTACAAAGTAATATACAGGTAAAACAGTGATCCATGGAACTAAGAAAGTGAACGCCTTCGGGAGAAGTGGGATAGGGTCGCGGGGAATGGTTGATATCAGATGCTAAGTATGAGAAAAGAGTCTAATGAAACTATCTACATGGGAGAGGAATCTGTCCTCTGGAGTAAGATTCTGGTGGACACTGAGGACTTTTTTTGTTTTTAAACAGAATGCCACTAACCTTCTCTACGGGAAGTCTTTCCGAGTGAAACGCCATGATGTCTATTTTGCTTTAAAATATTTTAGGAAAAAAACCAACCCGGGAGTAGGGGATAGATGAAGCCAGGTACCAAAATACTGATAACAGTTGAAGCTGAACAATTAATACACACAATCTTCTCAACTTTTGTGTATGTTCAAAAATTTCTACAATAAAATGTTTTAAAATCTAAAAAATATATCATTACACTCTTGACTCTAACGCTTTATAGCAAATATACATTTTAGAATTATTTTCAGTAAGCTCCAAATGTATTTCAAATACAGTTTCAGGACCTTAAACAGTAAAAACAAATAAGCATGGCTTCTAGCCTCATCCAGCTGCATGGGTGAAGTGCGGGGGCATTGCAACACAGAACCCCCGGATTCCTAGGCCGTGTTCACTCCTTTCCTACCCTCAACACCACCAGCCTCAAGTGGAAAAGTCTGTATGGTGAGTCTGTCTGAGGGACTCTGAAGGGGTGCTCTGGGTTGAATTATGTCTCCGGGGAAGAGATACTCAAGTCTGAACCCCTGAATCCAGAAATACAGTCTTGTAGACGTAATCAAGTTAAAATGATGTCATACTAGATTAGGGTGTCCTTTTAAAAAGAGGAAAAATTAGACGCACAGAGAAGGCCACGATGGTGGAGGCGGATATTGGAGCGATACGGCTACAAGCAGCGGAATGCCAGGGATTCTGAGTAACCACCAGGAGAGGGGAGAGAAACAGCTTCTCCCTCAGGGAAACTGAGCGTTCCTCTGAGCCTTCAGAAAGAACCAACCCTGCTGACACCTTGATTTCAGACTCCGTGCCTCCAGGAATGTGGGAGAATAAATTCTTGTTGTTTCGTTCATTGAGTTTGTGGTACCTTGTTCCGGCAGGCCTAAGAAACATAAGCTGGAAGCATCAAAGCAATTTCTTGCTCTCTTGGGTTCCCTTCCCATAAACAGGCCTAGAAATATGGCTTCGCAGTGTAAAAACAGAGAACATTTTTACTGTTGATAAACCCTGACAAGGCAAAGTCCTCATCACGACCCCAGGCCCCTTAACTCCCCCTTCCTTGGGCCATTCTTACTGCCTTCACCGATTTCTCTAAGAGCAGGATGTGGTTTGCCCCAACTTCCCCCTTTCTTGGAACCAGTGTCTAATACATACTTGTTTTGAAGGGTTTTACTATTGCTGTTGCACAGAAATAGGGCTTTTGCATGATTAAAAAGTATCACAAAATCATAGAAATCTCCAAAATATAGAAATAGTGATATATACAGTTTTCATTAAGATGTCACTGAAGTTTGGCCTGTCGTGGATGACACTTCAAGGATGACTATTATTATTTCCAGAATTACTTTATGAGCCACTTCTGAACGTGGAGACTGTATCAGGCCACTGACCACAGGAAGACAGGAAGACACAGTCTTCTTCAGAGATGATACATCAGAAGGCACAAAAATACCTATGTAAATAAGAGCAGTCGGTGTTAAGATTGCAAAGTTTATGTGTAGGGGCTCCCAGGTGGCGCAGCTGGTTGAGTGTCTGACTCTTGGTTTCTGCTCAGGCTCATGAGATCGAGCCCCGCATCAGCTTCCACACTCAGCATGGAGTCTGCTTGAGATTCTCTCTCTCCCTCTCCCTCCGCCCCTCCCCCACCCTCGATAACAGTCATGTGTACACTCTCACTCTCAAACAAACAAACACAAACAGGTATATGACAGAGTCACTATAGCACAGGCTCTGCAGCCAGAATGCCGAGGTCGGAGTCACAGCTCCATTCCTAACTCACTAAGCGACCTTGGACAGATTAACCTAACTTCTCTGTTTCTGTTCCCGCAAATGTGAAATGTTAGACTGATTAACTGAGTTATATCATGTAAAGTGCTCAGAAGACAGCCTGGTCCCCAGTAAGTATTCAGTAATATTAAGAGAGAGGGAAGGGGAACACAAGCGAAAGAGAGCAAGAAAGACCACACCCAGGGAGGGGAGAGAGCCGGGAAAAAGCAGCACTAAGCAGTGGACACAGAAAAGGAGGCTCCAAGAAAGACTGGGAAGGATCTGGCAGACGTGATGACGTACAACTGTTCAAAAGCTGAATCTTCGGAGAACTCAAAAGATACAAGTGGATGAAGAGTCCAAAGGTTTGCGGCTAGGGTCACCAGCAAGCTCTCCGGCGGTGCCCTGAAGCCACAGAAGCAGGGAGAGCGGGCTGGGCGGCGAGCGGACAGCCCTCCTCAGGAGCCCTCTGCTCCTTCACCCTCCTCTGCTCACAGTGAGGGCGAGCAACGGTCCTTGACGGGAAGGTGCAGCCGAAGACTCAGCCTTGTCTTCCAACGTAGTCAACCCTGTAAATGCTCATACCCATCGGCTTGGGGAAAGCACTTTCAATAGATAACACACATTTTTTAGAACGTCTGTGTGTAACATCTTCCCCCGCTTGACCCAGGTCACTCCGTATCACCTGCCCTTCCCCAAAACTAGAGCTAGAGATGATACCAGAGAGGTAAGTAGCAGGGCACTAAGAAAATGCCACCTAGGAGGGCACCTGGGAGGCTCAGTCAGTTAAGTGTCTGCCTTTGGCTCGGGTTATGATCTCAGAATCCTGGGATTTGGGGCGCCTGGGTGGCTCAGTGGATTAAGCCTCTGCCTTCGGCTCAGGTCATGATCTCGGGGTCCTGGGATCGAGCCCCGCATCGGGCTCTCTGCTCAGCAGGGAGCCTGCTTCCCCTTCTCTCTCTGCCTCTCTGCCTACTTGTGGTCTCTGTCTGTCAAATAAATAAATAAAATCTTTAAAAAAAAGAAAAAAAAAGAATCCTGGGATTTAGCCCCCACATCGGCCTCCCTGCTCAGCGTGGAGTCTGCTTCTCCCTCTCCCCCTACCCCTCGTCCCTCTCATGCTCTCTCTCAAATAATACATAAAATGTTTAAAAAATAAAGAAAAGAAAAGAAAATGCCACAAATTAAAATGTAAGGAAGTAGAATAAGAATTGAATAAGAATCTGTCTCAAGAAACACTACAACTACTACTACTCCTCTCTACTCAGTAGTAGAGGTAGAAGGTCAATTTGGTTTTCACATGTTGGCTAGGATGTGTGCTGAAAATGCAGATTGTCAGGCGCTGCCATCAGAGAGGCCCAGGAATCTGAATTTTAACAATTCTTTCATGTGACTCTGATGCAAGGCATCCGAGTATATGATTTTTCAGAATGATGGCTCTGGGTAGTCGAGATGAACTGGGGGTAGACACACTCTCATTACAGAGTCAGAGCTCTCACAAAAGCAAGCCAACGTATTTTGTACTATTTAGCCCCACACTGTAAGAATTCCTCTAGAGAAGCAGTTGTCAAGCTTTAGGGATTGTTAAATACAGATTATTGGGCCTCACACCCAGCGCTTCCGACCGAGTAGGTCTGGGGCGAGGTCCAAGAATTAGTCGTTCTAACAAGCTCCCAGGTGATTGAATTTTGCTGATGCAAGAACCACATGCTGGCCACTACTGCTTTTCAGCTTCATAAAATGATAATACTTTACTATCCCGTGTCAAAAACATGAAGCACACTAAGCTCACTATATACAAATAAATAAAAAATGCCACTATGGGGCCGTGTAGGGAAGGGTAGTGGGGTGATGGACATTGAGGAGGGCACGTGATGTAATGAACACTGGTTATAAAAGACTAATGAATCACTGGCCTCTCCCTCTGAAACTAGTAATACATTATATGTTAATTTATTGAATTTAAATTTAAAAATTAAAAATTAAAAAAATGAAACTACGGTGGTTTGTCAGGCTGACATGCTAAAGAAGGAAATAATTTCACACATTCATTATACTACATGGTCTCAAGGCCATCCCAGGTAGGTCAGGGTAGAAATTATCAATATTTTGTTCCTTCGATTTTGTCACAGTGGTTTTGCACACACATCCCAAAACTTCCCTGGGAAGTTGTAACTGACATATGTAAAGGTACTGGGGTCAGCCCTTACCAAAAAACTGGTTTCCATTTGAGCATACTTCAACTGAGAAATAGTTTGAGGATTATTTCTCCTTCCTAACTCTGGGTTGTTGTAGAAAAATCCCAAATAAAGATCAAGGCAATAATAAAGACCAACTTACTGTGCTTGTAAACGACTTATTTTCTAACTATGATTCATACTTACATAGTTGCATAGTGTGTGTCCAAAATGACTATACATGCTGTCATTCTTTTTAGCAACTGGTTTTAAATTCCTTTAAAATGAGAAACCTGAAATAGTTTTTGTATGATACATTTACTGTAACAAACGGAAGAGCAAAATTCCTCCATACTTGCCTATCTTTTCTAAATGTGTAGTTGTATATTTGTAATATTTTTTTCATAAATATATGTTATGTGCTGACTTTCATAAAAGAAAGATTATCATTTGAAATAATACCTGATAGGCTTTCACATTTTTGGAAGAGTATTACTTAAAATATTCATGCTCAATCTAAAGTTGTTAATTATGGGGGTACCTGGGCGGCCCAGTCAGTTGAGCATCTGCTTTTGGCTCAGGTCATGATCCCAGCTATGGTCCTAGGATCAAGCCCCGTGTCTGGATCCATGCTTGGCAGGGAGCCTGCTTCTCCCTCTGCTGCTCCCCCTGCTTGTGCTCTCTTGCTCTGTCAAATAAATAAATAAAATCATTAAAAATAAAATAAAATAGTTAATTATGGGAGGCGCTGGGTAACTCAGGTGGTTAAGCATCAAACTTTCAGTTTTGGCTCAGGTCATGATCTCAAGATCATGGGATCAAGCCCTATGTAGGGCCCTGTGCTGGTTGTGGAGCCTGCTTAAGGTTTCCTCTCTCTATCTCACTCAGCCCCTCCCCCTGCAAAAAAAATAAATAATAATAAAAATAAATAAATAATAAAATTGTTAATTATGAAAAGAATAGATGTTTTGCAAGAGAAAGAGAACATATACAGTCTTCAATGCATTTATAATAATAAGAAATGAAGATCTGTGACCATCAATTACATAGTCACAGTCACAGGTATGTTTTAGGTGAATGTGAGGCAAACATTTTCTTTAACAAAAAAACAGATGATGAGGGACGCCTGGGTGGCTCAGTTGGTTAAGCAGCTGCCTTAGGCTCAGGTCATGATCCCAGCGTCCTGGGATCGAGTCCCCCATCAGGCTCCTTGCTCGGCAGGGAGCCTGCTTCTCCCTCTGCCTCTGCTGCCATTCTGTCTGCCTGTGCTCCCTCTCCCCCCCGCCCCCGACAAATAAATAAAATCTTTAAAAAAAAAATTAAAAAAAAAAAAACAGATGATGAAATTGGAAAATAAATAACATCCTATCCCTACATTGTCATCCTGGCTTGGAGAGTAAGAAAGCTTTGGCCTCACAGGTATGTCAGACGCACACCGGGTGGTTCTGATCGAATCACTGGGGTGGCAATGAGATTTCTAGAGCGCTGTGGGAGCTCAGGGTGCTCCGATGGAGGAAATCTGAGTCTGAGTGGAAGCTGCCTCGTAGCAACAGCTTTTCAAGTTTCATTCTTCTAAGCTTCAGTAGAAGAACAGGAAGATCCCTTTTTTCTTTGCAAACATCTATTTTTAACATTAAAGTAATATGTAAATATGGTTTTTAAAAGTTTAAGAAAAAAGGGGAAATGGTTGGGGCGCCTGGGTGGCTCAGTGGGTTAAAGCCTCTGCCCTCGGCTCAAGTGGATCGAGCCCCACGTCGGGTTCTCTGCTCAGCAGGGAGCCTGCTTCCCTTCCTCTCTCTCTCTCTGCCTGCCTCTCTGCCTAATTGTGATCTCTGTCAAATAAATAAATCTTTAAAAAAAAAAAAGGTGGGGGGAATGGTTTCTCCTTCCATAATACACTGAGTTCCTCTCCTCCAAATGAACCCCAGTTAATCACTGGTGTGTGTGTATGTGTGTGTGTGTGTGTATCCCAGCTTATGTACATTTACTTTTTCTTATTTACACAAGTGCAGTTATACCACACATATTGTTTTACAACTTGCTGAAAAACATATCTTGGAGATCTTTCTATCAGACACAAATCTTCCTCAGTCTTGTTTTTGTTGTATAATATGCCACTGAATGTGTGTACACTAAATTATACAGTCATCTTCCTATGAACAAACATTTAGTTGGTCTTCAGTTTTTGTTTTGCATAAGCAATGCTTGATGCAAGTATATCCATAGGGTCAATTTTTAGTTGTAGAATCAGTGGGTCAAGGGGCTATGAATTTGCAATTTTAAATTTTTCTTTATTCATTTGATGGAGAAAGAGAGATCACAAGTAGGCAGAAAGGCAGGCAGAGAGAGAGAGAGGGAGAAGCAGGTTTCTGGCTGAGCAGAGAGCCCGATGTGGGACTCGATCCCAGGCCCCTGGGATCATGACCTGAGCCGAAGGCAGAGGCTTAACCCACTGAGCCACCCAGGTGCCCCGAATTTGCAATTTTGATAGATACTGCCAAATTGCCCTCTGAAAGGGTTGTACCTCTGTTCCCATTAACAGAGAATAAAGGAGCCTCAGTAGCACTGGTTCTTTGCTCAACTGTTGCTTCCAGGCACAGGAAGAGGAAAGGGGCCTATTGTAAACACTGGCAGGAACCCACCTGTCCCTAGAGAGTTCTCCACTTACTAGCGCACCAGGGAATTCATTCAACTCTGGTGAGGACACTCAAAGGCATCTCTCTAATTTCACTTGCCAGTGTATTATATAAATATGTATTTAGCGTATTTATCAAAGGGTACCCACCATATGCTAGTTTCCCTAGAGCTTGCTGATAATCTGGAATTTTTGCATCTGTCCTACATTTCATTCTGTCCTTGGGAAATATGGAGTTCCAGCATCTGGATGGTAATAATAAATAATAATAGGTCTCTTACATGGGACTTTTGCTCCAGGAATGCAGAACACACTATGCACATTATCTCATTAATCATAAAAACATCCCTTTAAGGAAGGCATGAAAGGAAGGCATCTGTATTTTAAAATTACATAGAGCTTGAGCAACAGAATGTAAGGATTTCCCTTCTGGGTCTTCACGAACTAATGGGTTTTCTGTATTCTGGTCTCCTGATCTGAGTTCCGCTAAGTTCATGACAGAAGTTCTCTGAGTACTCCTCACTAAGGGATGTCTCGATGCTTTTATAAAACCATAACAAGGAAATGGGACAGAGGTCTCCGGATAAGACAGAGAAGGTTGTGAACTACTTCCCTCAAAAGACTTTGCCTCCTTCCATTAAACAATAGCAGAAAGAATAGAAGCCGAGCCACAGCTGGAGAAGAAACCACACGTGGATTGAAGTTTGTACCCGCGAACCAGGGGATTCTCCTGGTGATGATCGAAATGAGACAACTGTATCTGTAAAGCTTTCCAGAACACTCTCAAGCTATGATCAAATCGGAAGGGAGGGAGATGAACCCAAAGTTATGTTTGACTTGCAGACAAGAATGAGTCTGGGAGGAAGTCTCTTCGGTTGGCCAGTTGAAATCGCCACAGGAGATCTGATGCCAACATTGGCAGATCAACGTATGACTATAATACCAAGTGGTTCATTCAGTGCCTTCCATCATTGTGAAATCTAGTGCTAGTTGTTCCGAGTCCTTGGTCTGACTTGGGAAGGTTATCTCCAGAAGCTCCTTGTGGGCAAGTAGAAACAGAGGCATGAGTCTGGCATTTCCTTCAGGCTCATGGGATTGTCAGCTACAAGTATACAATGGATTTTTCTTTCAGCACATTTCTATTCTTCTCTCATAAAAGTTAAGATTCTGCAGATAATGTCTTACACAAGAAGGCAGAAATAACTTTCAAGCTGGGATCTCACTCAGGGATCCTCTTCCTACCGTTCTGAGTTCTTAACAAAGGCTATCGTCTCTTCCTGTTGCAATTTATAGCAGAATTTTTGGGGGGCCTCAGAGGAGGAAATGCAGTATGGTGAACAGAAAAGATAATACAAAATTCCACAAATAAAAATTCCCTCTCTTGCCTTATAACTTCTACCAAGAATGACTTGTGAGCCAGGAGCAGAGATCAAAGGCAGAGCACAGACTTTTCCAGAAACAAGTTCTGGGGCAGAATTTTTTAGCATTTCAGCTACCAAAATAGATAGAAGGAGTTCAGAAAAATGATGTGCAAAATACTGTGGGCTGTAGTTAGCAGAACTGATTTGCTTTCTATAGCAGCAAACTAGATGTGACTAACTCCAATGCAAAGAATAGTGGAGCTTCGCCGTGTGGCTCATATTTATGTTCATTTTGATGCAAGAAAAGGGCTTTTTTGTTGTTTTTATCGTTTCAGACCACTCAAAAACACCAATACTTTAAGTCAGTGTACTGAAATATGGTGCCATGTTTGACCAAAAAGCTCCTTATGATAATATTCATTTGGGATGGGACCCTTGGAAGATTTCATAAACGTGAAGCATTTAGTTGACACAAACGCACAGTCACATACCAAACTGTCTTTGGTAAGAAGAGACAAGGTCAGCTCCAAAGGGTTCCTGTCTCCTGTAGGGTTTGCCATTAGAGAATGAAGGCAGATTGCCAGTGCCTGTGTACATGAATTTTCTTTGTCCTCTTTTGTTTTGGTTGTGGGGCCTATCCTAGTGATTTTACAAGATGCCTGCTGTGTTCCTGAGAAAATAAAATGTGCCAAGCATGCTTGCCTTCAGCTTGTCCTCACCCACGGGAGATATCTGGGGTGATTAATTGCTGGACTCCTAACTACTCTTCTCTCCACTCCTCAGGTAGCTCGGCGTTAATCACAACAAAGTTATTCTTTCAAGTGAAAATGCTGGCAGGTTCCTTCAGGTTTTATTGGGCCCTAGAGATACTTGGCCTAATCTGAATCTAAAGGTTAACTTCCAAAACATAATTCAGCGTATCTGATTATTCTTTAAGCCATAGATACTGCCAAAAATATCTTTTTAGGATCCTGGGCAGGCAGTTTTAGTGGTTTGTGAGAACATTCAGGGCAGGAATCTCTGTATTCTCTAAAACTGGAAGACTTCTTCTGGAACTACACAACAACGTAATTTTAGAGATAGAAGGGATCTCCAAGTCATCTCATCCAAACCTGTCATTTTATCAGATAAAAAATTGTCATGATATGATTTTTTTTTTCAAAATAAATCACTTTTTTTTTAGGATAAAGTAAGATAAGCATAAGGTTCAAATGCCAAAGGCACAAAATATTGAGCAGTGGAAAATAAATATTTCCCAGTTACCCAGTTAGCATCCCTAGAGGGAACCACTGCTACCAGCTTCTCATGATTTTTCCAGAGATATTTTATATTGCCATGGTGTCCTTTTAGCAAGAGCTCCAGACATGGCAAGGCCAGAAAGTTCATAAATTCATCACAGTTTGATAATTGTCACAAAGTAGTAGTGAATTTTCTAATTCCAGTATCTATCAACTCTATCACTTACTTTCACGGACAAGTTAATTGATCTTTCTTCCTCATTTTCTCCATTCACATGGTGGAACTGATGATCCCTGCCAGGCAGAACGGTCAGGATTAACTGAGGTAATGCACCAAAGTTTCAGACCCACCCCTCGATTCAGACTCTGGGAAAATATAATCTTTTTTTCCTATCTATTTTCATTTCAGATGCGGAAGACAAAATCTTACCAAGACAGGAATGAAGACGTCAATAAAATACAGATAGTAAGAGTATGTTCATGTGGTCTGTTTTTGTGGCCCTCTGTCACTTACTTTTCCCAGCCTTGAAGAAGTTAACTAGCCTCTTCCTTCCTCATTTCAGTAGAAAGTGTCTTTATCTTCTCCAAGATCACTTTACACAAGCTAAATATCAGATGCTTCCTTGAAATGCACTACTTTCAAAGATTATATGCAGAAAAAATCACTGAAAGAGAGAGGTGGGGATGATGCGGCTGGTATGTACCACGCACTTTGCTAAATGATGCAGAACCAGGCAAAACACAATGGAGAAAATGCTGCTAAGGCCAGCTCTCCTTAGGGACTGGTGAAATTCAAGAAACTGCTGGGTCTTCTGAGACCTAGAAAATCATTAGTCTCTCTCAAATTTAAGATTTGAGTTATCAATGAAAAAAAAATACAACCAAACAATTTAAATAATTACAGGTATATATTGTTCATATGGCCGAGAAATAAAAAAAATTGGGCAGGCTTTAAAAAAACCTATGGCTCTAAGGGCACCTGGTTGGCTCAGTTGGTTGGGCATGCAACTCTTGATCTCGGGGTCATGAGTTTGAGCCCCAGATTGGGTACAGAGCTTACTTAAAAATAAAAAAGAAAAGTAAATTAAAAAACCAATGGCTCTATAATATAAACAAAGACCTACTTTTTTTCATTGCTGTACTCTGTCTTCCATGATGTTGTTTTCATCTAATCCTCGTGTCTTCTAGTGGTCTCAAGGAGGTAGTCAGAAACAACCAAAGCTTCCTAGTTCTTATCTACAAAAGCAGAAAGTACTTTTGGGTTAACTCCCATGGGTTAGAGAGCAGTTTTCTTACCTGCAAACTTCTTTTCCTCAAACTTCAACCTCATTGTCTGTATCTGGAGGACAATGTCTTAAGCCAGTCAGCAATTAGCCCTGGAGCTAGGCAATCCAACCCAAACCATGCTGAGAAACATGATGTTAACTTAGAAAGTAGAAAGAGGCCAGGATGGTGAGTCGGGACCTCACAAATATCAACTAGAGCTCTTGCTACTCCTCCCTGCGTGTCTCTTCTGTGTTGCTCTCTTGGGCTGGCTCAAGATACACTTTGGTTTCCCTCATACATTTGATTTACACATGGCCGAGGTTCACCATAGGACAACTCTCAAGCCAAATACCTGTGACTCTGCAAATCCAATTCCCATCATCCACCTGTGATTTTTGTGCTTTGGTTCAAAAGTCTCAGATATAATTGGCTTGGCCTAACCCATAGATTGACTTGCACAGTGGGTCTCCACACAATGGTCCTCATCTCCTAGAGCCAGAGGAGTAGGGTCATCTGATAGAACCATGGATGACTAGGCCCATCTGTTCAGCAGGGTTTGTGGGTGGGAACAGATTCTTTTAGAAGGGAATGTGGGCTGAAAGGCAAGTGTATACTTCTCTAACCAGAAAAATCTCAGGGGTGAAAAGGATAGGGGGGAAAAAAAAAGGTCCCAAATGTAAAGATAAAAGAAAAGCTTGGTTCAAAATTAGGCAGTATGACTGACCATAGATGTTTGCATTACTCACATTTTAACCTTATACTCTCTGGAATTTGCTTTTAAAAACACCAAAATACTACTTCAAAGAGAAATATTACAGAAGAAAACAATCTTTGATCATAATCTAGAAAGCTAAAAAGATATTTATGCTCATTATATCCCAGGTGTTGGAAACTGTCAATGCATCGCTAAATTTTATGCCTTTTGTGCAGACTATTACTTCCTCAAAATGACTTGAAAATGGGCAGGGCTAACAGAATACTTCAGTACAACTTCTCCCAACAGCAGTGCGTTTCCCTCTTAAGTAAAGTACAATTTGTGCCTCCGGATTTCCAGAAAGGTTTTAGAGGGCCCCGTCCCATCCCCAGCCTAACTCTGATATAGTCACTGGCAAAGGGGAAATTCGAAGTTCTCAGCAATACCTGCGTCTCTAAGGAAAGGAGTGTGGGGGCATCAGCCAGAGTAGTGCACCCCAAATTCCACTGGACAGGGGAACAGAGAGCTGAAATGAGACATGTTTTGCTCTCCTCGCTAATGATGGGTTCAGGCTCACTTTAACCCAAATGACCACCTAACCGATTAGTATTTTCAATGTGAAAGCAGTAGAAAAAAAGGACTCTCTTGACGCCCTCACCCCCAACCTGCAGTGGGTCGGGCTGAGGGCACCGAACCTCCCCTCCCCCCATTCCAAGCATGGAAATTGCACCGAAGTTTATCTGGGTGGTTCCAATATTTGAATTCAGAACCTTTTGCCTAGACTAGTCCAGGTATCCAAAATAATAAAATGAAGTTGAACAGAAGAAAAATACAAGAAACAGAGAGACAGCACTTTTCAAAAAACGTTATTTGGCCCGTAGCGAATTCCGATTTTAGTTAAAAAACAAAAGAAAGCCCAGTGATGGTCAAAACTAAGCAACAGTTGAAAGAAAGAAGGGAAGATTTAGACATAAAGGCAGAATTTTTTTTAAATCAACATTTCATGTAGCCGCTCCTGCGCGGGCCTTCCCATTTCTCAGTAGCTTTGATTTGTGGAAATAATGGTTATGCAATTTCCACACATTGTGCTCCAATCACAGCGTGTGGGCAACAATAAAGAGAAAACAACTAGATGCACTTGAAGCTGGAGATTTTGATAAGCTTTTCTTTTCATTTCACAAGGGTTTTTAACTTGATATTTTTCTGAGACAACTGAGATAGTGCTATGGAGCTTTCAACGAATCTACGTGAACACGGGGAAGCATCTCGTTTTCTTAAATGTATCTACGGTAGCAGCACTGATTAATCTAGTTGTGAAAAATTAGCCAAAAAGAAACTATTGGACTATGAGAATTCTACAGTTGACAGATTGTTGGTCTTTCGTTTAAAAAAAAAAACACCACCACCCTATGCCATCTGTTTACAAAAGATGAGAAATGTTGGAGAAAATTATTTCCCTTAGGGCATAATGCTACAGCCATTTAGGGAGAGGTCTCTGGCATTTTCTGTGAGCCTTTGGTACAAGGAATAAGACAGCATCAGGTCTGCACAGTCGATGACCGAGAAAAACAAAGATGATTTCCTCTGATCCTTATTTTAGTTTTACTCTTTGAACTTCCAGCAGTTTATTTATTATTGTTGTTGTTATTTTTAATTGGGTACAGATTGTTTTAGGAATCATCTTGGTTCCTTTTTTTGAAGTTGGGTTTTTTTTTGGTTTTTTTTTTTGAGACTGGTTTCTAAAGTGCTCCACCTCCGCCACCTGTCACTCTACGGGGGGCTGCGACTTGAGGACACTCACCAGTTCTGAGCTCGGCTGCGGACTGGATGGTGAAGCCCGCTGCAGGAGGAGGTGGAGGTACAGACTTGGAGGTAGGTGGCAATGCAGTCTTTCAAAATAAAAATCCCCACGCTGCCGCTCTCTGATAAATTCTCGTGCACTCCCTGTACCCAGAGAAATAAAACTAATCTATCCAATGTAATTCTCTCAGAAGGATTTTCTCTTTCCATACAAACCCTGGGAAATTCACCTCTTCACCCCATCATTCCTATGTGACTCATATGCTGGTCACCTGTCACTAGATGGCATTGTGCAGTGTTTCTTAACTGTAGTTAACTAAGTTGGCAAAATTACAGCGTGGGCCATTTTTCTGTATTTTCGTCTTTGGTATATAGATCTAGAGAATCTAAATTGGATACTGGCTGTTTCATTTTTATTTGCTTTATGGGTTTGGTTTTGTAAAATGTGTATATTCTTTGAGATTCTTCCCTGTGTGTCTTGCTAGGATGGGACCTCAATGATTCTGAGTCTTAAATCAATAATAAATTAGTTCTTCCTCTCAATTCTCTTCCAAGTCACACACACAAATGTTTACTTAGAGAGTCTTTGCAGAAATAAAATAAAGCTGAACACATGCAGGATCTTTACCTAGACACGCAGGCAGAACAAAATATATGAATGAAATTTTGTTTCATCTAAGTGTGGCCAGTTGCCAGTTGAAATCTACTCACGGATAAGCCAGGCTGATGAAATTATATAAAAACGATCCTGTGAAATTTATAAAGGAAATATAACAACGATAAACAAGGAAAATGGCCATAAATAGAATAAGAGTTAATGGTTACAGTCTTATACTTTCCCAGATGTGACAGGTAATGATGACCACTTTTCCCCCAGTTTTATTGAGAAATAATTGTCAATGACCACTTTTATTTGTTGTATTATTTGTTGTAACAACCTTATGTTACTGAAGAATGGCATCTAACTTCTATGCTGTCAGTAAAACAAGACAAATCTTTCTCAGTTTTAATTATGACTTAATGACCTGAAAATTTGTAAATAATAACAGATGACAAAATGATTATCTGGAGTGAGACTAACAAGATAAATGACAGATCAGATGATAGATAGCATCTAATCTAGTACTTGATATTCTAAATAATTATCTAAAATCCATAGTACTAATTTTCTATTCTCTCTTACTTATTTACTTTCTGGAAAGACAGTTCAGTTTTCAATTTGTCTTTTTACTTTATTATAGTCACTCATTCAACAAATATTAGCCGAATACCTATGTTGGATTAGATAGTAGAGATGCAAAAATAAATAGGACACTAAATTTGTCCTCAAAAAGTTTTTAGTTCTTTGTGTTGTTAAGCCACCATATAATAAGTTTCAGAATCAGTCACTGGGGGTACGGGGCAGAAGGAGAGAAGGAGAGTGGGAGAGAGAAAGAGAAAATGCAGAGTCTTAGATGAGACCAGGAGGTGCACAGTTGCTGTCACAGCTCTGCTAGCAGACCCCGGAGCTCCCTCATTGTATGTGTAAATGAAATAATTTTACATAAAAGTGTTTTGTAAACTGTAAAATAGTTTTTAAGTGTACAGCTTTTTAAGACTTTCCGGTTTCTTCCTGTAAGAACCCCATAGTTTTCAAATAGAACTTTGATCCTGTAATCAAGTATTACTTCCTTTTAATTTACCCTCTATTACAAAATTCCAACTGCATCAATAAACCCCATTAAATTTCCAACTCACCTTGTAAAACAAAACAGAAATACCATGACCCTGGAGAGTGAAAGGGTAGGAAGCTAAACTGAATAGCCTTGTGATCATATTATACTCTGAAACATGAAGACCCTGGGAGAATCACTTTCCCATCTTCTACTCTGCTAATTCTTGCTGTTTCCCTTGGTTTCTGCAGCTGAGAAATGGATTCTCAAGCACATTCTGTTACAACTACATGTGTGGAATAAAGAGACCTCTAGAAAGTTTCATTCTGGTCCCATAACTTTCCTTTTCCGCTCTGCTAGTAGGAAAAAAATAAATAAATAAAGACCTAACGGACGACTGGATTAGGAGATGCAGCACAATCCCACCTACTCTCAGACTTCATAATTTTGCAAAAAGCTTCTCACTTTTCATTATGGCCAGTCATTTCATATTCTTTATTTTTTTTGAAAGACTTTATTCATTTATTTGAGAGAGAGGTGGGGGGCACGAGAGGGAGAGGATCAGAGGGAGAAGCCGACTCCCCGCATAGCTGGCAGCCCGATGCGGGAGTCGATCCCCGGACTCCGGGGTCATGACCTGAGCTGAAGCTAGTGGCTTAACCCACTGAGCCACCCAGGTGCCCTGTCATTTCACATTCTTTAATAGGGAAGTCAGAAAACTTCTTTTTCCACAGATTGTATGCAGAAATCAATACGTAAGGAACTCCAGACTCAAATATATTTAAGACCACGATGAAGAACACGCAAAATGGTGTCCTCTGTCAAGTCTTTAACTGGATCCGAGTGTGTAGAGAGGTGTTGTACTTTAAGTTCCCGGTCTATTATCTGAGGATTTTGTCTTTTATTCTGTTACTGTAGTAAGTTGCATTTTTGGTATGATGACGACAGCTTAACAATAAAGATAAGCTTCTAATTAAGAATTTGGGCTGGAGGCGCCTGGGTGGTTCAGTGGATTAAGCCTCTGCCTTCGGCTCAGGTCATGATCTCAGGGTCCTGTGATCGAGCCCCGCGTCGGGCTCTCTGCTCAGTGAGGAGCCTGCTTCCTCCTCTTTCTCTCTGCCTGCCTCTCTGCCTACTTGTGATCTCTGTCTGTCAAATAAATAAATAAAATCTTAAAAAAAATAATAATTTGGGCTGAAAATATTCCCTCAATATACTGGTATATCCTTGTTTGAAATGGTCTTATTTCATTAGGAAAAGAGAGAAAAAGTTATTTGGATTCATTCTACCTATAGAAAATTATTCCTATCCTTATTCTGAATGACTAGTTTTGTTCTAGAATATTCATTTGTCATCAAACATGGGGTGGAGAAAACTTGAAAGGTTAGAAATGAAAGGTTAAAGACCTAGATATCTATTCACCATATTATTTGTTTTCTGGCTTCTCCCTCATTTTTTAGGTTTATAACATTTTTCTCTTTCTTTAAAATCCTACCTCAAGCCAACAAGTGTCTTAAGAATGACTTATTAGTATCTGTGCACAAGAAACCTAGAAAGTGGAAGTCTATATCATCAGTTGCAGAGACCATAGCATGTAAGTCTTTGGCCATCAGTATATTTAGGTAAAAAGATGGTTTTTAACATAAAAGTGTATGCACCTACATTTAGGCATGGACAAAATGTCCCCAGAAAGAAGCAGAGATTTTTTTTTTTTTTTTAATTATTTTGGGAAAGTGTGCTGAAGCTTTTCTTTAAAAATAAAATGGCATTTCATCAGTACTGGTCATTTTTTAGCCACGTATGACAAATGATCACAGATGCTCATAAAAATCTAAAAGGAACTGAATGTTGTTCTCTTCTGACACGGCAAAATCTCTTTCCTTTAACTGCATTTTAAAAGAAAAACAAACTTTAACACTTTGATTAAGGAGAATACAGGAAGCCATATGGTCCCACCCAGAGTTCCTGCATTCAAAATGTCCTCATGGGGAAGAAGGTTGAAAGTGTTTTTAAGAACAGAACTTTCATGTTTCTGCCTCTAAACAATGGCACTTCCTGTTTTGACCTCTAACCATGCTAGACTCTCAAAAAGTAGGGTGATGGGCTTCTCCTGTTCTGTGACATGGTGAAGAACATTTTTATTCCCTCCCACCATGTGTGTTCAGAGTGAAGATTAGCAAAGCTCAATCTCCCCCAAGGTCCTTTACATTGATCTATGGTCTCCTGACGAAGGTTAGGATTTTCAAAAATTTAGTGACCTAGCCACGAGCCTGGCACTGAAGTCAAGAGGATATGCACTGTTCTTCATCTCGAACACAAGTAAAAAGCTGCAAGTTGCCTTTAAATAGTCCCCGTGTTTTCCCAGAAGTTATTAACGGCCCTTCACAGAGCTGGGACTTTGCGACTGCCTCCTTGTAAAACATCTTCTTTGGAAAAAGAGAGAGAAAAAGTGAGGAAGGAAGGGAGGGAGGGGAGGGAAGAAAGAAGGTTAAGAGAAAATGTAGGAGGCGGAGAGTCCACTGAAGGAAAGAAAGAAAAATTAGAGTAGAGAGAGAAGCCATCACTACAAAGTGATGGACTTTGGACTGTCCAAGGCGCCAGGAGGGAGGGCCTTGGACCTCTCACCAAGAGGGTTCTTGGTTTTGGGCGAGAAAGAATTAAAGAGCAAGTCATTCAGAGAAAGGGGGCAAGATTTTGCAAGGATTAAAGTAAGAAAGGAGTTACTTCTAGACAAAGTAGCAGTCTCTCTTCCCAGGTGGAGAGGAGGGATTTTCCCTTTGCCTCTAACAAAGGGTTTTATTAGGTTCTTTGTTTTGTTTCTGTTTTTTAAATTAGCTGACCCTGGGGGGCGCTGACCTGGCTCTGGTTGCCGGCGCAGTTGGTTGGCTCCATTCCTTGGAACTGGGGCTTGTGGTCTTCCGTGATTCAGATTTTGTGACTCTTTTTATGACCTGCTGACTTTTAGAGTAGGGGTTAGCCTAAAACCCAAATGGTTTTACTTTGGTCAACTTGTCTCCCAAGGTTTCCCTCTCTTCCCTCAAAAGTAAGAAAAAAACTACTTGGAAAGATTAACAAATTTCAGTATCTGTTGCTTCCCAAAACCAGAAGAGAAAATTGTTTTAAAGCAAATCACTTAAAATAAAAAGTAACTCCTGTTAGTTTTTGAAAAGACGTTAAGTATGATCTCAAAATAAGTGACAAAAACACTTAAGTAGGTAATGTACTCAAAAGTTTTTTTTCTCTTTTAAGTAGTACAATATATTGAAAGAGGGCACTATTTAAAGTGGAAAAAATTTTTAACCACAATTCCATTTTATGTATTGTTGTGAGAATGACAGTTTATTAGAAATGAGAATATATTTTCTCAACAAAAAAGACAAACCTTACCTTGGAATCTATCCTTCAATTCCTGAAAGAAGCTATATAGTTCTATATTCATAAAATAGCAATGTGTAGGCTTTCTCTCTCAAATTCTATAAAATCTTCCTTAAATATAAATGCATATACTATGTTTATAGACACACACACACACACACACACAATTTAAGTTATATATGCATAGATATAAATGTCTTAGGAAGTTGTAAGTACTGCTTTTTAAGAAATATTTCAGTAATTGGGATAAATACAGTAAAAATAAATTCCTTCAAGCATATATTATTATCAATAACAATTTGTGTATGGGTTTTTTTAAAAATAAGAAATTCGAATGTTTCAGATGCAAATTCCAGATTGCTACTCATACCAAATAAACCATTTGCTAAAGTAGAAAATAAGCAAAACATCCTCCAAGGTTGCTATTGGTATAGCTAATAGCAAAATTGTTAAAACTGCTAATCCCACTTGGAAATCTGTGCAATTTGATGAGGAAATGCATGAAAAATACTAATGGGTTATCTGAGAAGACCAAAGATAATTAGAAAAGTCAATTTTTAGAATGCATTCGAGGCCAAAAAGAAGTTTTAAATGCAGAAGATTTTCTGGCACAATAAATAAAGTGATTAGGTTTTCTTGACTGATACGTCTATAAATTTATAAAACAGACATAAAAATGGGTAACTGTCAAAAACTGTCTCCTTCCTCCATAAAACAATAAACACTTGGTAAAATAATTTTTCTGTAAAAATGATCAACGGTACATCCTCTCCTTAATTCTTGATTTATGTTTTTCTATATATTTTCTACAAGTAAAGAACTGATAAATTATCTGATACTCTTGGTTCACTATCAATAGCAGTTTGGTCAGAGGATTAGATAACTGATAAGTAATTTTAAAAAAGTATGTGGTCATGATAATCCTTCAAGTCGAAGGAGATACTCAATATCCACCATCACTCTGGTCTCTAAAAGTCAATTGCTCAGCAGGTCCTGTTTCAGATGGTGAGCGCTTCAAGAGCAGGAAGGATGGAATCAGTTAGTCTGTATTTATAGTAGAATAGTACCACTCATTAGTTATCTCCAGTAAATTAGGCCAATTTGCTCGAGTAAACTATAGTTTTCTCCCTTATTGTTTTAAAGATTTTATTTATTTATTTGACAGAGATCACAAGCAGGCAGAGGCAGGCAGAGAGAGAGGGGGAAGCAGGCTCCCCGCTGAGCAGAGAGCCCGATGTGAGGCTCCATCCCAGGACCCTGACGTCATGTCCTGAGCCCAAGGCAGAGGCTTTAACCCACTGAGCCACCCAGGTGCCCCTTTTTGAAAGATTGTTTAATGTTATTTATTTGAAAGAGAGAGAAACAGCGAGAGAGCACAGGTGAGGAGCAGAGGAAGAAGCGGCTCCCCACTGAGCAAGGAGCCTGATGTGGGACTGATCCCAGACTGATCCCAGACTGATCCCAGAATTCTGGGATCATGACCTGAACCAAAGGCAGACGCTTAATGACGGCGCCACTCGCACACACCCTCTCCTTATTTTAAATTTATTTTTATTTAAATTTTTTTTTAAAAGGTTCACTTATTTTAGAGAGAGGGAGTAGGAACAGGAGGGCAGAGGAAGAGGGAGAAAGAATCTCCAGCACACTTCTCCCTGAGCGCCGGGCCGATACCCGCGCCATCTCACAACCCGAGATGCGGAGCACCAGCCCGCAGCCCTGTGCTCCTTGACCAGGCACCGTCTACACCGACGTACTGTGATGGAATTACACGCTCCATTCCTGACGCCTTCCCACGTCCGCAGCTGTAAGGAAGTCTGTGGCTCCAAGAAGGAAAAGGCCAGCCCTGGCTCTAGGAGCGCCCCAGCGGGAGGGAGAGAACCCATCCTGCCAGCACAGTTTTCTCTGAGATCTGCTCACTTTACAGTCAACACTACAATTACAAAGAAGTGAAGTTTGGGAGAAAAGCAAAGAGAATTAGCAGTCTATAAAAATCACAAAAGCTAGAAATCTGTAGCGGATTAGGATTAGGTGGGAAACCATTGTGATGCTAATCAGAACAGCAAACCCGGGCCCCAGGGCCGGGCAGGGATCCTCTGGACCGAGGCGGGAGGAGATAGCTCTGACCTCTGCTCTGGTCTCCGCTGACGGAGGTAGAAGAACGTTCATTGAAGGGAGAGCACAACTGCGTCATTTTGTTTTGACCCAGAGCACCCTGAAGGCTGTTGCTGGGGTAAGTCTTATGTTCTACCCACACTAGACTTAAGATAAATGACGACCGTGGCCATGAAAGGATATTTGGTAAGATAGTGTGTATTTCCTCATTTTTTAAACATTTGTACTGATGCCATGGGAAATGTCGATGGACCAAGAATCAAGAATGGCAGAGTGCTTCTGGGGTTTATATTTAATCAGGTAGTGTGTATTTCCTTGTTATTGAAACACTGGAACTGACGTCATGGGGTATTAGTGGAATGTTCTCTTGAAGATGTAAACTTGCATTTCTACATACTAGAAACTGACCCTCCAAGGAGGAATTTTGCTGCTTTTAACTTTTGGGATTCATGTGCCTTGTTCCTTTCCCCTCTCCAGACCCTTCTCATGTTCTTACCAGAGTAACAGATCTAGGAACTACTAACTATAGTGAAGAATGTTTAAGTGTTTGGCATGTAGAAAACTAAATTATTAATGTTTGTTGTATACACAGAGAATCATTCATTTGAAGCTTTAAAGCATTAGACATGTGCTTTTCAAAGGAAGTCCTTCTAAGAACAAACACAGGTCAGGTGACTGGCGCTTTGCCCTGTCTCTAAGCACGGTTAACCCTTCACTGAAGATCTATGAATCAGTAGTGTGGTCCACAAGATGATAATTTTGAAGAACCAGTAAAACAGAGGTTACGTGTTTGATGTGATCCTCTCAAGATTCAAGATTCAATTCTGAGCATCTAGATTCCAGGGATGTAGAATGTTGGATACATTCTATTAATGTTGACACAATTATCAGGAACATCATATAAAATAATATGCAGACACATGAAAATGTGTGTGTGTGTGTACTTTGCTGTGTCAAGGAGGAAGGAGGGTTTCTTTTACCCTCTCAGCTGGCTTAAGAGTCAAACCGACATAAAACAGATGAGTGGGAGGCTAACATACAAATTTTTAAGGTTTTTTTTTTTTGTTTTTTTTTTTACAAATGCATGAGAGTCAAGACCTAGAGAAGCCATCAGGCCTGAAAGCTTATAAAATTTTTTATACAGACCATTTTTTTTTTATGGTTCAACAAACTTTTTTCTTTTTAATTTTACAATATGCCATAAACATTTTTCCATGCAATGGACAAAAATCTGCTACTGAAACATTGAAGGCTGCAGTTAGGTACAAGAGTGATAGCTAAAGCAAGTATTAGTATAAGGTTAAAGCACAAGGCCTAGGCAAATGCCTGCCAGGGGCACTACACAAAAGGATTGTCTTCAAAGCCCCTCTGTGGGGCCCTGCATCCACCCCTAAGTTCCCTTGGGCCCCTCGGGTGGAAGGGGTCCTGTAAACTTTTTTGCATCCACATAAACCCCCCCAATTTCTGTCTGGTTTTCTTCACCTCATCCTCTACCCGGGCCATCTCGTCAAATTCTCTTATCATCTCCTCATTGCTCAAATGCATATCGTGTATGGCCTCCTTATGTGCCTTGAGACACTGAGCCAGCCCCGTGTTGGTTTTTGTTTTAGCCTTCCTGGGTACATCATCCCCAGCTGGGCGCTTTCCTGCAACCCTTGGTTCCATGGCCGGTTTCTCCTCATTCACTGGCTTTCCCTCACTCACTGGTTTTACTTCTTTTGGTATCCTCACATAGATTGTGAGGATATGCTAAGGCACAAGGAGGTGTGGGCTGAGGCAGTGAATTGTGGGACAGTGATTAGGAATTCTGTGAGAGGGAGACTAATGGAAGGTAAGGGTTATTTTAGTAAGTGTGTACGTGGGTCCATTCCACAATGACTCGTAGCCTCTAATGTTAAGACTGTTCTGGGGCGCCTGGGTGGCTCAGTGGGTTAAAGCCTCTGCCTTTGGCTTGGGTCATGATCTCCGGGTCCTGGGATCGACCCCCCGCATCGGGAATCTCTGCTCAGCGGGGAGTCTGCTTCCTCCTCTCTCTCTGCCTGCCTCTCTGCCTGCTTGTGATCTCTGTCTGTCAAATAAATAAATAAAATCTTAAAGAAAAAAAAAAAAAGACTTCTGTAGAGGGAGGGTGCTTTTCTCCTTGGCCATTGAATACCTGCTCTTAGATGGAAAGAGGGAGGCCCAACAGCTCTTCCTGCATCTTCTGTTTCTCAAGTGCCTTCGGTTCAAAATAATCAGTATGCCAAAGAGGTATATTTTGGGGTGGCATGTTCTTAATCCCTTCACCTGATAAACTTTTTCAAATTAGAAAAAAAGGAATCTTTCAACAACAAACATCTTTTAAATTCCTACTGTGAAATAATTTTGTAGCCACAGATAGCAGTGCCTGGGTATGCCCATTGTTCATAATGTGCAGAGTAAACACACTTTAAACCTTCAGTTAACAGCCAGATAAATAGTCTGAGGCTTGTGTGTAATTTAGTCAGAAAATAAGCAATTTGATCAGCGAAGATTTTCAGGCTGATGAGAAAATTGAACCAGTCAATTGCTAAATCGTTAGATACATAATGTTCTAATGGAAAAGATACGTTGCTAGCATGACCTTATCTCTTTGAATGGATCATTAATTCCAAAATACTTGAATGATAGGATGAGGGAATGTATTCAGAAAAATCAGGGGACAAACCAAACAAAAAAAGTTCCTGTGCTAAGCCCTTCAATTAGAAGGACTGATTCGAATTGCAAAACACTTTGAGGAAATGATGAAATGGAATAGTAAAGGAATGTACAGGGAAGTTGGGAAGGACAATAAACAATGAAGATAAATGCAGATAGATTTCCATAGAACGTAAACAGGCACCTTAAGACGTTGGAAAAGCATGTGCATATCCTCCTGTGTAAGTTGTATAATGCAAAGACCAAGACGAGGTGATGGAACAGTGAATGTGTTTCTTTGGGACCTAATGCTGAGTTTAGGAGACGTGTAATGGTTTTGCAAATCCTGCTTTATGTTACATCTTCTCTGTGGGAATTGCTTTGTGCTCTTAATTTTTTTTGTTGTTGTTGTTTAATGTGTTGCACCTTTAGATTATCTGTGCCAAGGGTACAATTTTAAAGATAAAAGAAAATTACTCACAGGCCCAGACAGATGTGTAGGCATTTCAGGTCAGTGCAATTTGGAAGTGTACAGGGGGTGTCCACGCCCTGGGATAGGAGCTCACACTCCGGGCTGTCAGAAGGCCTGCTGTGTGAATTAACTCTGTTGGTACAAACCCTCTTCCAGCTTGAAATACTCTCAGCTCCTCAATGTAGGAGGCCCACGCCAAGTTTAGAGTTCTGGAACCATCTCTCTTAGAAAGTACATATTTAGAAGATTCAAACCTAAAGGAGAAATTGTGGGTTTTTGTTTTTTGTTTCTTTGTTTCTTTGTTTTTTAAGATTTTATTTATTTATTTATTTGACAGAGTGAGAGCACAAGCAGGGGGAGCAGCCGAGTGAGAGGGAAAAATCTATCCGCTGAGCAAAGATTGCCTATGCCGAGCTCCATCCCAGGACGCTGGGATCGTGACCTGAGCTGAAGATAGATGCTTAACCCACTGAGCCACCCAGGCGCCCCTGGGAGATTAAAACCTTAGAGAGAATAGAGTTCAGGAAAAGGACATCCAAAGTAGCCACAGAGAAGCCTTTATGATTGCTTTGTCACTTACTAAAACAAAGCAATGTCACGAACCACGAAATCAACCTAGTATCTGTGACACGTCAGTAATAAAGGGTGTCTGTAAGGTTAATTTTTTTTTTATTGTACCTGGCTGCATGCTCGAAACTATTCAAGGTCTCAACGTTTCCGGAGCTTCAGTGGGGTTCTCTCTCGTTCCAGATAGTGTGAATCTTGAGTCTCACTTGTCTTCTGTTGACATGGGTGGTAATAGTTTGTTTTTATATCTTTGATTCTGGATCGCAGTCCTCAAGCTTTTTAATGTACAATAATTTTAATAATACAAATTTAAATTCTGAATTATCTTCATGTAACATACTCCAATAGTCCAAATAGATGTATGTATCTTCATTTTCTCTAAAACCTGAGCTGGTCTTAAATTCTTTTACTGATAACTTTACACTGAAGCTCAGATCATGAGATTTTCCACTCGAGTCTCAATGGCCTTTTTACTGAGGGCAGCATCCAAATGCACCCGGGGGCCTGGAATTTCTTCTACCTCTTAAACTCCCTTTCTTTTTCCTAATGTGCTGTCCTCTTCAACTCGGCTTTCTATTCACAATCCCCATGCCCCCCCCCCCTTTTTAAATTACCACAAACAGAAGTACTTTTCAGTTCCCAAAGACCAACACTGAAATGTTCATGGTTTTGGAAATAGTATCTGTAAATAAAGCTGTGTGTGGTAGATGTTCTCGTAAGGGCACTGAGGTCGGAGAAGCATCACCCTGCTGTAGTGAGGTAGCACTACTGGGCACTGCTGGGCAGGTGTGGAACAGGCGCACCACAGACTCAGCCTCCTGTACACAGTGCCTTGAGACAACCATGGGCAGAAATGCTCAGGACCCTTGTCAGCGGGTCCCTGATTACAACTGCAGTACTTCAGTGGGCCAACCTGCATTTCGCACTGTTTGAATCCCTAACTTTTAAACACGTCTATAGCGCTCTAAGATAAAATATTTGAAGTCTGCCCAGAGCTTGTTTATTCAATATATGATTCTAAATACCTTCCAAAAGAACCACCTTAGCAGGTCATTCCTTTTTTCTTACAACAACGACAACAACAACAACAATAATAGATTAAGGATGAACCCTGGCCCAGAGATGAACAGTTTCTGGCATACCGTCTTCTGGGCCCGGTGCGCTGACAGCTTAGTTTCCAGACATTTCTAGACACGCTAACTAAAGATTTGGACCACGGGGGAGAAGAGGGAACAGGTCAAACACAAAACAAAGCCCTTTTCCCTCCTCTTCTCCCCTGTGCTCCAAATCCTCACTGAGCGTATCTAGGTTTGATGGGAAATCTGGTTTTGTGTCACAGACAAAACAACAGCTGAGCCGCTGTACCCAGTCAGATTCCAGACTCTTCTCAAGGTCAAAGAGCGACCTTCCGCAGTGAGTCATTGGCTGGTTTCTAAAGCTTTGAAGGTGGGACACTGGGTATTGTAAGACAGAACCCGAGATTTGTAACCGTACCCAGGATGTCTTAAAAAAAAAAAAAAAAAGGTACACAAAATGGAAAAGCCAAACAAAAACCAGGCTGCAAAGCAAAACTTGACACTAGAATTTTGGCAAGTTTTCTTTCTTTGACTGCAATCATTTCGAGGAGAGGGGAAGCGTGTTTCTGCAATCTCCTCTTTTCAAAGAAGCAAACGGAAGCAGAAGAATTCGTCCTGATCTTTCCCCTGATGGGACCCAAAGGGCAAGATGGGGCTGTGTAACACAGTGATGGAAATAGGATGAAACGCGTTAGTTTTCCCGAAGCTAATCAGAGGGTTGTCATGGTAACTCACAGGAGTCAGGACTGTTGTGGCTTCACAGTATAATTTTGGGTTACATTCTTTTAAAAGAGAGCATCAAGTGCGTGCATTAAGAGTTACAGACGAATCTTTGGAAGTGGATTGGACTGATTGAAGATTTTGTTTAGACCTTGAGAGAGGAGGTGTCTTGGGAGAAAACAACACAACTAAGTCAATGGGTAAATATTGCTAAATCAAGGGGTTGGGTGAGGGTTGGAACTCACGGAAGCAGAGAAACATACCATGATAGCAAAACCAAAGAATCGGAAAGTAAAAAACAACTGGAGGGGTGCAGTAATTTAAATATGCACATTTGTCTAAGAATCGGAGTTTTAAGAGAAATTGCCCACTGCGATTAGCTTCTCTCTCGTTATCTTGGTGTTATGTGTGGAAGGCGCCAATGGATTTGATCCTGCAGTTTTCCTAAACTTTCATTCTGAAATCATTCTCTTATGTGTTAACAACCTTATGCAGCTTTCCCCCTTCTCACAGAAAAGCTTAAATGAGATAAGCTTCTATTGCAGCGGTTTATTTTTTTAAAACATTTATTTATTGGGGTACCTGGGTGGCTCTGTTGGTTGAGCCTCTGATTTGTGGCTTCCTGTCAGGTCATGATCTCCGGGTGCTGAGATCCAGCCCCACAGCAGGCTCTGAGCTCAGCGAGGAGTCAGCGAGAGATTGTCTCCTTCTCCCTCTGTTCCTCCCCCTGCTTGCGTTCTCTCTCTCAAATAAATAAATATGATATAAACTTTTATCTAATTTTTCCTTTGTGGCAGTCCCTAAGCCTGCCTCTCTGACTTTTCAGATTTAGGTCCCTTATCCTGGAAGGAATAGGGCTCTGTACAAACAGGCACTCCTTCCCAAAGCTTTCGTGTCCCTTGAAATGTTCAGTGAAAAGACATTATGGAAAGAATGACAAATTCAAAACAACATTTGAGATAAAAAAGACCTATCCTGTTTGGGACAGGACAGCTTCTTGCCGCCTATGCTGAACTCCCCACCCCCCATGATTTCCACTGTTAATACTTTTTGGAAAACAAGAGAAGCCATGAGTCCAGCCATCAGGCTCTTGGGGATTCCTGAGGATGAATCAGAACATGCAATGCGCAAGTACCCCCAAATTACTATTTAACTATTTACATCTGTTTTGGGGCATTGTGACTTGTCTTTCTACAGTAATTACAAGGTGTGGTGTGGGCCAGTGTGACTCTAAGTCAGAGGTCAACACTCAGCTCTCCATATGCCAGATTGGGTCCACCGCCGTTCTTCTACAGCCTTCACGCTAAGAATGATTTTTATATGTGCGAGAGATCAAAACAAGACTCTTCATGACATGAAATTATATGAAATTCAATTTCAGCTGCAAATAAAGTTTTGCTGGGACACATACATTGTTTCTGCATTGTTTAGTGCTGCTTTCTTGCTGTTAAGAGCAGGATTAAGTAGGTACCACAGAGACTATATAGCCTAAAATATTTACTACTTGGCCCTTAACAGAAAATTGTAGCCACGATCGTCTTTGCAGCTTGGGTTATCTAAATTTAAAATATCAATCAAATTATATTAATACTCTGCTAATGAGAGAGTTCTAATAAGTCTTCATTGTTTTTCTATAGGTGCATAAAAATGCAGAGACCAGATTTCTTTTTTTAATTCATTTTTTAAAATATTTTGTTTGTTTGAGAGAGAGAGCATGCACAAGTGGGGAGAGAGGCTGAAGGCGAAGGAGAACCAGGCCCTCCCCTGAGCAGGGAACCCAATGTGGGGCTCAATCCCAGGACCTTGGGATCATGACCCAAGCCACCCAGGCACCCCAGAGACCAGATTTCTTAATGTTAGGACTAACAAAAAGACAAGATACACAAACAAAAACAAGGGTTATTGTGATACTTATAAGTAGTCTCTTCCAAAGAAAATGGAAAACTTTTCAATGATATTTGCTATTAGGCTTCCTTTTACATACCGGAAATGGAAATGCCCTAGTTTCAACCCCATGAGACCTGGACACTCCCATTTGATCAACAGTTTTCTTTTGGAGAAATTAATGATCAGTATATGCAAGTTCAAATGCTGATGTAATTTGTCAAACTGTGGTTCGATGTGCTGGGAAAACGGCAAAGCGAAGGAAGCATTCAGACACGTTTCTTCTGAGACTTCATTCCTCTTGAATTAATGAAGAAGCCATAGAACAGTTTTCTGTGTTTGCTTTAAACAGAGGAAAGGTATTTTTTTTTTTTTTAATTAAAAGTCTAGTCGTGAATCTAATTTAGCTCTTGTCTCACTATTCAAGTCTAGAGAGCGTGGTACCTTTTGGGGGGTGGGGTAAGGGTGGACCTAGCGAATCTAAAAATAGAACAGTTAGATTTGCAATTATACCATTGCCTTATCAGAGCCCTTCTCGGTCTTTCTGCTCATGTACCTGTTGGGTGATGTCCACATGGGGTGTGCCAAGGTTGAACATAATCCCAGAATCCACTGTCTACCATGCAACCACACTCAGGCTTGTAGAATGCATGTCAATACAAGGAAACTATGGATGCATTCTTGTGAATATTTTAAGTAAACTTCAGTACATTTATGCCAATTTTAGGACTCGGGAACAACAAGTTGGTTGCAACACATCTCACATAACTAGTCACAAGACCTCGGCTGAACAAGAGTTATGGCCAGAGAACACATTTAATTTGGGTTACACAGCCAGAACTTTGGACGTATTGGCCTTTTAGGCTCTGGAGAGCCTTCTCCGGGCAGTAGCCTGTCGTGGTACTTCTGTTCCAACAGGCTCCCAGAAGTTGAACAGTAACAGCCTCTCACAGCCTCACATTTGACTCCACTTCTGATATACTTTGCCCCTTTGGAACCCATTGCCCATCAGTGCAAGGGCTCTTCAGTCCCACTGGACTCAGGTATGGGGCAGGGATCATGCCTCCTCTGGATATCATCCCCACAAGCTGCCGAAGGTTCCCCGAAAGCTCATAAATGGCAGGTATTTGGTAGCGTCAGGATTGCTTACGTCCATGCATGTTCTGTGGGTTGTCAAGAAAACACTTGTTTTCACTGGACGTGAACGGCTCTCTTCCAGGTCAGATCTTCTCAGAACATTTTGCCCTCAAGTATTTAGGACAGCAGGTATTTCAGGAGTAAGCATTCATCAAAATCATTGTTTGAGGAAATAAATCATTTTGATTTGGTTTTGGTGAGGTGGGGTCCAGAGCCAATGACCAAGAAGGAAATCTTGAGATGTCTTTGGTGCAAAAAGGTGATTTTATTAAAGCACGGGGACAGGACCTGAACGAGTGGCTGCACCAGGGTTGTGAGGCGTGGTGGATTATATGCTTGGGAGTTGGGGTGGCAGTGAGGAAGAGGGAGCTTTCAAAGCATTTTCCCATGTTATAGCCGACTCACGGGATACCGGAGGCTTTGACCTTCTCAAACGTCAAATGCCTCTAGTAAGGCATTAGCAGGAAGCTAGTTGGGAGATTCCTGGAAGACTGTCGCACGCGTCCCACCCAGGAATGGGGTTGGGGGGAGGTTGCAGGTGCCAGCTTGTGCTTTGTCTTCAGCCATCCTTTTGCTCCCTCACGATTTGATAGACAGCACCTCCTTTTAACCAGTCTAAGAAATAGAAGGAAAGGCTCCAAATACAGTGGATCTAGGTTAAAAGACTACCTACATTTCAGGGCGCCTGGTCGGTTCATATGGTTTGGCAACTGACTCTTGGTTTTGGCTCAAAGCAGGATCTCAGGGTCCTGGGAATGAGTCCCCCGTGCGACTCACGCTCAGCAGGGAGTCTGCATGAGCTTCTCCCTCTCCTTCTCTCTCTGCCCCTCCCACCACTTGCGCTCAGTCAAATAATTAAATCTTGAAAAAAGAGAGAGAGAGAATGCCTACATTTAAGGAGAAAATGAAATTCCCTAAGTCAACAACACACTGTCCTTTAGATTTCTTCTCTCTTAAAACAGCCTGTGATCTCATCAGACTCGGTAGCAGAGCCCGTCCATCTGTCCATCGGATCCGCTGGGGCGTGTCGAACACCGGCACACGGTGCTAGGCAAGCTAGGATCACGGTCCGGAATCTCCGGGAGATCTGCATTCCCCAGAGTTTGTAGGTTTAACTGCTCAACAGGGGAACACAGTTTTAGTCCTGAAGGAGAAGAACAACTTCCCTTGAATATGAATTTGATGGCTTGCTGCGGTTCTGCGTAAGCAAGAAGTCTGCTCTGAATTCAAGGCTTCTTGCAAAAGCTGAAACTTAAGTAATATCAACCACCTCTAGATAATACATCTCGTATCATATAGAACTTACTTTCCGGAAGTGGCCTATGCTACTTGGCAGCTGCAAACCTGACCTGACCTGTCCAGAGCCCTGTCCGTCTGGGGGGACTTTTCTCCCTGTTCCGTTTCTTGACCAAGAGATCAAGCTGCTGCTTTCTTGCTATAAATAGTTCTGCCATCATGGCTTTTTAAAAATATATTTATTTATTTACTTCTTTATTTGAGAGCGGAGTGGGAGAGGGAGCACAAGCCTGGGGAGGAGCAGAGGGGAGAGAAGCAGACTCCCCGCGGAGCTGTGTGGGGTGGGGCTGGGGTTGATCAGCAGGACCTCAAGATCACCAAGGGGGGGGGGCCTCAACCCACTGGGCCACCCAGCTCCCCACCCCCCCAGCATCATCACTTTTGAACAACATTCTGTCGTTTTTTTTTTTTTTTTTTTTTGGCTATATTTTTTCTTACTGTCTTAAAGGTTTTACACCAAAGTTGGCTTTTTTTTTTCTTCATTTTTTCACAGTTAAATTTTTTGTTTGCTTTTCCCTTTTTATTTTCTTGATTAATTGTATAGCTTCAGTTTTAAATGTGAATATGCTTTTGTTTTCAAACATGCTTTTTCAGAAGAAGTGATAGGATTTGATGGATTTCCTTAGCGTGTCAGAAACTGACTTAGCAACATGTTTGTTGTTTTTTTAAACCTTCCTTTGATTACTCTGAGTTTTTTCATGTCATTCCTGTAGCTTCTATTTTTTTCAGCTTTATTGAAGCATAATCTACATACAATAAAACTTAATTTTATGTGGACGTTTGGAAGAGTTTTGACAAATGTGTAATGCTCTCTAACGGCTACCAGAATCAACACAGAGAACACTTCCATCACCGCACTTCCTTCCTGCCCCTCCGCTGTTAATCTTCTCCTTCCCCCGCCCCCTCAGCCCCTGAAAGGCCCACTCATCTTTCTGTCGCTACCGGCTGCCTTTTTAGAATTTTGTATAAATGGAATCATGTTGTATGCATTCTTTTGTCATCAGCTTCTTTCACTCAGTGAAATTCTTTTTTGAGATTTGTCCATGGCCCGTGGCTTGTTTCTTTCCATTGTCACGTGTATCCATAGTTTATTCCCTTATAGTGCAACAGTTTTCCGTTGTGTCAATCCACCACAAGTTGTTTATCAGTTTACTAGCTGATGGCCATATGGCGTGTTTTCAGTTGTTGGCTATTACACACAAGCTTCTCTGAACATCTCATACAAGTCTTTGTGTGAATATAAACTTTTACTTTCTTTGGGTAGATAACAAGGAAAGGGATTGCTGGATCATATGGTAAATGTATGTGTAATTTTTTTAAATAAATATTTTATTTACCTATTTGACAAGCACAAGGAGGGGGAGTAGCAGGCAGAGGAAAAGGGAGAAGCAGGCTGCCCTCTAAGCAGAGAGCCCGATGGGGGGACTCCATCCCAGGACCCTAGGATCATGACCTTTTAAAAGACAGGTGGTTAACCAACTGAACCACCCAGGAGCCCTTACATATGTTCAATTTTTTTTTAAGGAACTGCAAACAGTTTTTCAGACTCGACCACTCTGCATTCCCACTAGCTGTGTACGGGTTTCAGTTGTTTTACATAGTAGTCGAACCTTGATACTGTATTACCAGTATTTTAAATTTTAGTTCTTGTAGTGGTGATTTATGTGACTTTAATTTGTATTGAACTAATGAGTAATGATATTTATCTAAAAAGACTGCTGGTTTCATTTATTTTTCTTTTCTGTTGTCCATTTTCTGGTTCACTGATTCCTACTCTTATCTTTCTTCTGTTCTACTTTGGTTTACTTTGATCTCATTCTTAATTCTGTTTTGTTTTCTTTAATTTGTTATGGATAATGTAGGCATCAATCCTTAATTCTTAATTTAGTTGTTTAATGTGAAAGCTCTTAGGGCATTCATTTTATTTATATATTTTCTTAAAGTAATCTCTATGCTCAATATGGGGCTTGAACTCAAACCCAGATATCAAAGGTCATATGCTCTAAAAACTGAGCAAGTCCTCCTTTATTTTAGGTTTTTCTTCTCTTCTAATACAAGCATTTAGTACTATAAATTTCTCATCAAACTCTACTTTAGCTGCATTACATAAATCTTGCTACATTGGGTCTTTATTTTTCTTGATTTCAAAATATTTTCCTTTTACCCTCGGTTATTGGGAAGGATGTTGCTTAATCCAACCATCTGAGAATTTTCTGTGTCTCTAGAAAGCTACTGCTATCTTGTATCCTTCCCTTTTGGTCAGAGACAGTTTTGTTTTGTTTTTTAATTTTCAACCCTATTAAATGTATTGAGACTTATTTTATTTATTTATTTATTTTTAAAAGATTCTATTTATTTATTTGACAGAGAGAGAGATCACAGGTAGGCAGAGAGGCAGGCGGAGAGAGAGAGAGAGAGAGAGAGAGGAAGGGAAGCAGTCTCCCCGCTGAGCAGAGAGCCCGATGTGGGGCTCGATCCCAGGACCCTGAGATCATGACCTGAGCCGGAAGCAGAGGCTTAACCCACTGAGCCACCCAGCTGCCCCTTGAGACTTATTTTAAACCTAAAACCTGATGTATCTGGGAATGTTCATGTACAGTGACAAAAACGGGAGTTCTGCTGTGTCTGGACAGGGCGCTCTGCGTGTGTTCATGAGGTCAAGCTGGCCGATGGAGCTGACACTCTGTTTGCTGCTGTGTCCCAAGTGCCTGGCGCTATCAGTTCCAGCAGAATATTTGCTGCATGAATGAGAGAACACCCGATCTGTATTCTGACTGTGATGGTTGTTTTTATCCCCCCGCTCAGGACTTGACACAATGGCCTGGCGGGAGGAGGGTCTCAAAGCTACTCCGTGCGTCCATCTCCCCAGCCCGCGGACAGGCCCGTTCAGAGCCCCATGCTGAAGGCCATTCCGACTGCCCGGCTCCCCTTGCGTGGGTTCCCTGCAAGGCTCGCTGTGCGCAGTCTTCTGGTTCCCTACACTCAAGAGGTCACTGGCCATGTCTTTGTACATGTAAACTGCCTCTCAGTAATGTTCTGAAAGAAGACATCCAGGGGAAAAGAAGTCCCGTATACGTGAGGAGAGTCAGCACAAATGTGGTTTTGAGGCAGGACCCCTGGGGATGGGTGAGGGAGGGTCAGAGGGAAAGGCGATCACGGCACTGAACTTTTTACAACATAAGTACATTCTTTAGTGATTACAGTTTTTTTAAAGTTCACAACAGACACCTATGGCGGGGGTGTGGTGTGGGGGAGAGGCAGAGGGGGCAGCAGGCTCTCCACCGAGCAGGGAGCCAGATGCCCAACTCCATCCTGCATCCTGGGATCATGCCCCTAGCCCAGAGCGTCTCCCAGGCGCCCAGTGATGACAGTTTTTTAATGTACTTTCTCTTTACAAAGAGTTGCTTCTTTGCACAAATCTTTTAAAAAGTCATGTCAGTCATGTTTGTGGCCCAGGAATAAAAACGGCAGTTTGCAGTCAAGATTATCAGTCTTTTTAGAATAGCCCCACAGTTCCCCTCACCAAGAGTTATATGTCATGTTTATTTCTTTTCAAGCTTCAGGCAAATAAACATGAATTTTATTTTGAGACTTTTACAACACCCCTTGATTACCGCGGATACACCACATGCCAGAAAACCAGGGTTTCTGGATTGGCTTCGTAACTGTTTTGTAACTGTGAAACCTATAAACTAGAGTTACGATTTGTCTCATCTCCAAAAGTGATGAGAGCATTACATTTTCCTAAATTAATGCATCTAAGTCCGCATGAAATTCGTGCACTATTAATGTCCAGCTCCGCTTCCTGTCAATTCAGTCCTTTTTCTTCTTTTTCTTTAACTCCCTCCAAGGAAACCTTGATGGAAATCAAGTCCGGCCAGTTTTGTTGGTTCTTGCCTCAAGTATAAGTACTATCTTTAAAATCAAAATTCTGCTTGCTGGTCTGAAGTGCGCTAATTAGGCCAAAACATGTCTTAGCCTGAGAATTTCTCTGCATAATTTTAAGTTTTAATATGTCAGAAAGCTAGCCAAAAGAATATTATATGTGGATTTTGGGGGGTTAAACCTATTGAAATCAATTTAATGCAATTTGCTATAAAACTTCCCTCTACCCTCTGAAATATTTTAATTAGATACTGCTCTGAGTATGCAGACATTAGCTTGACATATTCTTGTTTTTAGCTCATGGTCTCCTACATTTTCCCTTTGACTATTTTTTTCTCATATTACTCCCACAAAGGGATTCTTTGTGGCTTATTTTTAGATAATCAGGAAGAATGATTCCGCTCTGGTATGAAAGAGAATCATTCTGAATCCAATAAGAACTGTTTAGATTTGAGAGCCTGAGAAGGAGGCCATTATCGTAGCTTTGGGGACCAGCACTGCCCTATGGGAGCAGTTACTGGACGAAGTGGCTTGTGTGACCCTTCAGGCAGGGGGTGCGGGGGCTGGGCTACTGTTCCCCTGGTGTGCAGGGGAAGGGGCAGACGGAGAGGGAGAGAGAGAATCTCCAATAGACTCCCCACTGAGTGCAGAGCCTGATGCAGGGCTCGATTTCACTACCCTGAGATCATGACCTGAGCCAAAATCAAGTTTCGGACACTTAATTAACTGAGCCACCCAGGTGCCCCAAACCATGATCCTTCTGATGCCATGAGGAGGAAATGCACACTACCCCTGAAAAGTGGTTATAAATCATGGTGCAGGTCTATTGTGATGAGTCCCCTATGTCACCTATAATTCGGGATTAGTTGGGCTGTTCCTAGGTGACATCTTGAGTCCCTGGTGCCGGCCTGCTTTTAGAAGAACCTTTCACTGACTTATAAGTGTGTTTTTATTTTGGGGTTGCATAGGGCCATTAGCTGGTTTTGTAGAGTAGAAAAGGCACCCCTTCCTTGAGGAGGGGAATGCAGCCCTGCACCAGGACCCTCTGCTGGCCCCGTGTCCATGTCGTCACAGCCCACACAAGTCCCTATGAAGTTACCCAGCTGCTCCATCCACAGCCAAGGCCCCTAGGATCACTCTTGGCAGGAAAGTCTGTCCCGCGTATCTCTTGAGATCACTTCTGGATTGTGACAGCTGGAACTACTGGGGAGTTACAAGACATGTAAGGCTGGCAGTTGTTGCCAGGGCTATAGGGAAAGGCCATAAGCTATGGACAGAAGCCATGTCTGCTGTTTCTTTGGTCTCTAAGCTTAAATCAACTTTCCTCAAAGAGGGCTTCCTTTGTCGACCCATCGAGAGTCGAGTCCCATTTTTTCTTCTTAGACGTGACAAGAATTGTATTTGTGTGTTTATTTTGTTATCCGTCTTTTCAACTATCTCGGTGAGGTGTTCACCAGTACACCCGCATCACATAGCTACTACTTGACACAGAGTTGGCACTTCATAAACATTTGAGGGAAGGCATGTCTTCAGCCGCCTCTGACGGGCAGGGACGAGAGGTACCGAAGGCCATGCAGGATAGCGAAGAGGACAGGGCGGTCGCAGTCCTTGGTCAGAGGGACAGTCGGTTGGATTCTCCATCCCGCAGGGGCTTTCCTTCACTCTCACCTTTTTACAGATAAGAGAGGTCAGACAATTGATGTTTCTGATGTTTCCTTGTTTGTTTTTAGCTACATTCACCGAGAATGCCAGGCACCATGCTAAGTGTTTCGTTTACACACATTATGTTACCCAACCCGTACAACGAGTACCTTATGAAGTCGGTGTAACGATTATTCCGTTTCACAAATCAGAAAGCTGAGACTAATATGGGGCTGATGGTATTAGTTACATAACACAATCAGTGACCAGGTCACAAGTCAGATCTGTTTGACCCCGGCTATCCAGCCCTTAAGCCTTATCTCCCCCATTCTTAAGCATTCTTAAACGTGCCTTGATCTTGAGCACAGTGAGGTGGAAAGAGATGCCCAGCGCGAGCGCCTCTTACAAACTCCGCTAGCCTTGGTCTCATGACCCCAATCTTCATTTGGTCTTTCCCGGCAGTGGAGGAGTTCCAGTTCTGCCTGCGCCCTGATCTAGTAAATCACACTCTCCATATTCCATGATCTCATTTTGTTTCCTTGGGGCTCGCGGTCCACACTGCGGGCAGACAGCTATCCACCACATTGGTTTCCACACCCCTGGCCAGAGAGAAGCTGTTTCTCACCCTCAGGAGGGGGCTGGCTATTTAGCTCAACAGCAAGAACGCTAAATCTTCTTTTATTCCCCAAAGTTCCCCCCCCCAAAAGTTTCCATGATGCCTTAAAATGACAACTTTCTGAGCCTTCTTTTCAGTTTGTTTGTTTGTTTGTTTTAAGAATTTATTTATTTATTTATTTGAGAGCGACAGCACAAGCCGGGCGGGTGCAGAGGGAGAGGGAGAAGCCGACTTCCCACCTGAGCAGGGAGCCTGACACAGGGTTCGAGCGATCCCAGGACTCTGAGATCATGACCTGAGCAGAAGACAGGTAATTGCCCTGCTGAGCCCCCCAGGCGCCCCTCCTTCTTCAGTTTTGAGACTGTTGTCACTGCTGCCCAGAACCCTCCCTGGCAGCTTGCGAGGATCAGCCGCTCCAAGAGAAAAGCATAGGCAACTGCTCCTTGAACCGAACATCAGAAATGTTTTTTAAAAAGTTTATTATATTTTCTCACCCCAGATGATCAAAAAGTTTTTCGTAACCAATTTTATAATATCTATGCTACAGATTTATTTGCTGGGTAGGATATTATAGTAATTATTTAAGATATATGTGGTATTTCAATACAAGCAGTACAACTTTAAATTCTTCATTTAAACATACGTGTTCAAAGCCTAGGTGAAAGGGAAGAAACAGAGATACAGAAACTTACTCCAAGAGGTTAACATTCTAATTATAATCATTTAGAGCAAGACACAGAGACAGTGGGATATCCTGGTCTGCTTCATAAATCCTACTGTGCCTTCCTAAATCAGTCTAACGCGGCAAGCTCCTACCAACAAGACGTGTGCTCTCATTCCCCTGTAGCTCACACCTTTGCATATGCGAGACCAGAGCAGGATACGGAGAAACAGGGCACGGTCATTAGTTCTCCTCCTGTCTCTGCCTCCCCTGACCCAGCTCAATTTTGCGGATGAAAAAAAAAATTGAGGCAAGTTAATCTGTGGCTTTTTCAGATCTGAATATGGGGGGAACACAAGAGACCTACCATCCAGTGATTGTCCAGACAGTTTGTGTTCCTGTACACTGTGGAGATGTGGCTGAGGGCAACCTCAAGTTCAAGCTGCATTTTATTTTGTGAACTTGGGAAAGTTGCACAAAATACATTAATGTATTTTAAGTATCCTTGATTATTACCTATGCTAGGTGAAAAGGATTTAAAATCACAAAAACATTGGTGCCTGGGGGGCTCAGTGGGTTAAACCTCTGCCATCATCAATCAACTCGGCATGATCTCAGGGTCCTGGGATCAAGTCCCACATCTGGCTCTCTGCTCCGCGGGGAGCCTCCTCCCCGCCCCCACCTCTCTGCCTGCCTCTCTGACTACTTGTGACCCCTCTCTCTCTTTGTCAAATAAATAAATAAATTTTAAAAATAAGATAAAATCATAACATTTCTGCCTGCATCTTAAGGCTTATACCCCTGAACATTAAGAATGGTTCATCATGAGGTCTTTCAGGAAAAAAAAAAAGTATTAAAATGTTTTATGCTAAAAATAAAAAAAAAAAAATTTATGCTGCAATTTGAAAGTCCACCATGTTACTTTTCTTTATGTTGTTTCTGGTTGCTCTATCTTTTGTTTTGTTTTGTTTTTAAGGACTGTATTTAGAGAGAGAATGAGAGAGAGCATGAGAGGAGGGAGGTCAGAGGGAGAAACAGACTCCCCACTGAGCAGGGAGCCCCACGCGGGACTCCATCCTGGGACTCCAGGATCATGACCTGAGCTGAATGCAGTCGCTTAACCAACCAAGCCACCCAGGCGTCCCTGGTCACTATATTTTAATAGTGGGCAGTAAAGATGAAGGTGTCCATTGAAACAAGGTTCCTCTACAGGCTAGAAATAGGGAGTCTGAGCAAGGCCAAGCCACTAAATCCAGAAAACATTTATCAAAAGCCCAAGATGATGCTAGGTGCTATAGGCAGAGAGTTCAAAAAAAGTAGCAGAATCCGAAAGCAGAGATGAGACAGCACAGAAATAGCAATATTATAGAGTAGGGCATTTATTTATTTATTTATTTTAAAGATTTATTTATTTGACAGACAGAGATCACAAGTAGGCAGAGAAGCAGGCAGAGGGGAGCCAGCGGGGGCGGGGGGAGACAGGCTTCCTGCTGAGCAGAGAGCCCGATGCGGGGCTCCATCCCAGGACCCTGAGATCACGACCCAAGCCGAAGGCAGAGGCTTTAACCCACTGAGCCCCCCAGGTGCCTGAGAGTGGGGCAATTCTTAAATGAGGAGATTTGCAGCTAGGGGAGGAGTAGTGGGAACTCTTTGAGAAGTTGGTGACAGGAGGTGGTATGTGATACCATTTCAACTAAGAATTGCTCTAGACCATTACCTCCTTCAAAGTGACTCATGCAGTGGGGTCAAGCGTCAGTGGTTTCTGTTTTGGTCACTCACCTTTCTCTTCTATCCTCCTTTCCTTGCTCAAAGAAGAAAGAATTGGAAGGAAAACAATTTTGTTTTCTTTCCCTTCAAAGGCAAACTGTATTGTTTTGTCTGGGGTAGATATGGTGGAGGAATCGAGTCAGAGGTTAGGGCATGATGCACACTGTGAGAAAGTGATACAGAACTTTCCAGATTTTAAAGGGATAACTCACTGGAATGAAAACACCAGAGGGGTTGCCTATGAAGATAGTGTCTGTTGCCAGGGTGTATGGCGTTGGGAAAGGGTCGGTCCAAAAGACCTTGTTTTATTTATTTAATCAAGTGATCACACTCTGACACTTTTGGATGGCAGGAGCGAAAATAAAGGTATTCATGAAGTCAGACTTGCGATTGCCAGGAAGTAGTCAAGAATGCCGGTTTAATCTCTGCTACTTGTCTAAGTCCTAAGGGAAAGATGAGCTCATGAAAGGGTATATAGATCATCACAAGGCTGAATTAAAATACATTAAATATGGAAGTCGGATATAAAGCCATGTGGGTTATGCAACGTACAAAGAAGAGTTGAAGAAACACCGGAAGCTTCAAAAGGTGGAAACCCACGGTCCTCACTGGCTGGGGAAAACAGTTCCTTCTCACGCATCAGCAAACACCTTATATAAGGCGCATCAGGAAACACCTTATATAAAGCGTGGAGTTTGAAAACCTTAGCAGTCCCAACCGATCTAAATGAATGTAAATTTAGGAGGAGGGACTTCTTTTATCCTTGCATTTGTGTTCTCCACAGCCTCGGGACGGACCTGACAGGCTTCTGGAACTTCCCTGAACTGGATTAAGCTGAGATAAAGAAGGACGGATCCCAAGTCATCTGTTGAAATCTTCTTGAAAGGGTAAGTTTCACTAATTTACCATTTCTTCAAAATGATATAGTTACTTAGCAAAGTACATGCTCTTGGCTAAACAGCTGGACATTTATTTAAGATTTCATTTTTGGGTAACAGTGCCTTCAGGAATACAGGGCTCATTAACACTATGAGTGAAGGCTGTGCTCCCCTCCCCCCAACACCCCAGGATGTCTCCCATTCAGGGTGGGAGCCCTACAACAACCCTTCAGTGTATTCATGAGTTGGCATCACCAGGGAACTTCATGGGGACCAGAAGTAAAAACTGAAGACTTTGAAATGGAGCAAAGTAGATACTAATCAAAAGGAAGAAGTATGTAAGTTCATACAAAGGAATAAAAAAGTGTGAATTAAAGTCAAAAGAATGTTGAGATTATGGAAAGTATTAAAAGCGGAGAAGCCGATATAGGCAGATTTATTTGCAAAGACATTACCTTAAGGACCATAATGAGGACAAGGGATTTTATGCAGGAATGAGTTGGAGATTGTTCTCAAAAATAACCCCAAATGATGGAAACGAGGTGTTTGGCTTAAAAAAAATGAGCCAGTGTAGACATTTCTTTCTTTCTTCTTTTTTTTTTCCAGTGTAGACATTTCTTTTGTAGGTAATGTCTACTCAAAAAGACGTGCAGATCCAAAAAGTAAACAGTAAACATTTTGGATAATGAAGAAAACATTTACAATGCATAGGTATGCATTATTAAAATTTCAGGAATGTCTGTTTACTGTAATAAGTAGCATGAACAAAAGAAGGGAGACCGATCTGGAAAGAAAGAAATAACTTGTGTTGTGTTTTTTTCTTATAATCTCAGAAATGGACCCAACCAGACAGGCTGAGAGTTCAGGGTGTGGCTAGGCTCCCAAGAAAACTCATCCTAGATAATTCTGAAGCAGAAGTAACAGCAATCATAAACCTGTAAACCTGAATAATTCTACCTGGGAGCCAAATGGAACTTCATTATTGAAAGAAGTCCTCTTATTCTATGGGGGGAAAAAAAAAAACCTCTTTAAATTCTGACGTACTCAACACCTGGCCAACTGAGTTATTAGTAAAAAGTAAATAACAAAGCACCCAACCTTGGATTTCTGCATGTCTTTAACTGCAAAGAATCATTAACAATGCAGCAACTAAAGATAAGGCGAGTTCTTTCAGAAACAAATTTTGGCTTAATTTAAAGGTAAATAAGCTAATTTCAGAAAAAAAAATAGGAATTAAGAATTTAAAGTATTGTTCTGGGCTTTTCTTCCACGTAGAGAAACTAAATGGAAAGGAAGAAGAAAAGCCCAGTAAAGAAAAAGTGTTCGGTCAGTTTTTGGATTCTTTGGTATAAAGGACTGTTCATCAGAGTATAATTCTGTCAACAGTTGGATTTCAGTCTGCTCCTCGAGGTTCCGGGTTATATAAGGAGAACAGCTTGTATTCCTATGTTCTTTAAGTGATTTCATGTTTAGGGTCAGTTGTACCATAAGAGTTTTTATACTCGCTTGCTCCGATTTGGAAGTATGCATCTAACACAGTGAGGTCCTGTTCTCCACCCACGAAAAGATAAGCAATCAGCCTCCGCCTTAGGGAGATGACCATCTATTTTAGCTGATTCAGTTTACCCTTTTTTTCCCATAGGATGAAAGAATAATTAAGCTCTGCATATGTAGAGTAAGCACTTTGCCTGAGCAATGTTGAGGTAAAATGATTTTTGAGTCAGGTCGACCAGGGCTTGAACCGTGGCACGCTTCGGACTTCTCGTCCTCGAAGTCTGAGAGTTCACTAGTCAAACAGGAATCCTGATTTTTTAGCTTACAGGGGTTTCTTGAGGTAATATTAAATGTAATAATGTATATAAAATGCCTATCTCATAGATAAGCCCCCAGTTTTTAGTAGTCCCGCACCCCATATACATTATTTAAATGATACGGTCAGCTTTAGCATTTCTGTGATTGTGTCCATTTTTATTCAGTATTATTTTACCATAACGAAATAATTTAAAATTTAAAATAGGTTCATGAACGCAGTCAGGGTCTACTCGGCAGTACTTGGCGCGGTGGTGAGTAAGGCAGCGGTTTTGTTACTAGAAATTCAAGAGGTGGGGCGCCTGGGTGGCTCAGTGGGTTAAAGCCTCTGTCTTCAGCTCAGGTCGTGATCTCAGGGTCGTGGGATCGAGTCCCGCATCCGGCTCTCTGCTCAGCGGGGAGCCTGCTTCCTCCTCTCTCTCTCTCTCTGCCTACTTGTGATCTCTGCCTGTCAAATAAATAAATAAAATATTTAAAAAAAAAAAGAAGGAAAGAAAGAAAGAAAGAAAGAAAGAAAGAAAGAAAGAAAGAAAGAAAGAAAGAAAGAAACGCAAGAGGCCGTGCAGCCGGAGCTGGAGCTCAGGAGCCCATACCCCGGTCCGCCATCCTCGCCGGTCGCGGCCTCTGCGGCTCGGGGACCCGGCGGCCGAGCAGCGCCCCGAGGGAGGCCCGGGACCTGGCCCCGGGGTATTTCTAAACCCCCTGGAGGGAGAGAACCGGAAGGCGGGCGGGATCGGGATCGGTTTCGCGGGATTCCGGGACACAGAAGAGCCCGCGAGGGAGCCCCGGAGACGCGCCCTCGGAACGGACGTGGCGTTTCCGCGCCTCCGCAGCCCGCGGGCCGGGGCGGTTCGCCCTGGGAGGACGGACGGACGGACGGGCGGACGGGCGGGCGGACGGACGGACGGATGGACGGGCAGACGGACGGGCGGACGGACGGACGGCGGGTCGGCCGCGCGCACCTTCCCGCCCGCCGGGGCTGCTGCCCTCGGCCCTGCGGCCTCTGCGGCGCGGTCGGACGTGCGAGCCGCCGAGAAGGTCGGCTCAGCCCCGGTCTCGTTCCCGGAGACCCCGCGGGCAGCTCCGTCCTCCCGGCCGCCGCGCGGCGCTCTCGCTCCGGGCGCGACCCCGGCCGTTCCGCGCGACCGGGGGGGCCGCGGGGTCCCCGACCCGAGGGTCTCCGACGGGCGCTGCGCGGGCGCCGCGCTTTCCCTCACTGCGGTTCTGCGCGCTCCGCACCCGGGCCGGTTGACGGGAAGGTGGAAACGGGCCATTTGTCCTTTCTATTTACACGATCTCATTCTTAATTTTTTAAAATTTTTATCGTTTTAAAGATTTTATTTATTTATTTGACAGACAGAGATCACAGGCAGACAGAGAGGCAGGCAGAGAGAAGGAGGAAGCAGACTCCCCGCTGAGCAGGGAGCCCGATGCGGGGCTCGATCCCAGGACCCTGAGATCATGACCTGAGCTGAAGGCAGAGGCTTAACCCACTGAGCCACCCAGGCGCCCCCTCTCCCGCCGTGCATTCTTTTAAGATTTTATTATTAAGTAATTGCTACACCCAAGCCAAGCTTGAACTTAAAATCCCAAGATGAGTCGCATGCTCCCCCGCTGAGCCAGCCGGAGGGGGTGCTCGGGGCGGGGGTGGGGGGCTCCCATCACACCGGGTCCGCTTGCTCCGGGCCCCTCTGTGGAAATGGAGAAGAAAACCGTGGAGAGTGTGTCCAAGACCCAGTCAGTCTTCCTGCCTGTTAGTTTATCAGCGTTGGCACCAGAATTCAAAGGAAGAGAAAAGTCTTCTATTGCCTAAATTTGAGAGAGACAGAGACAGAGACAGAGACAGATAAACATAAAGGGAGGCTGGCAGGAAGGCCGGGAGGAAGACCATGGATAGGCGTGACCTTTAATTCATAATTCTCCTTTTATAGAGGTATCTGATCATCTTAATTTGCAAAAACTAAGTAAGTCATGCCTATATGATTACATGAATCTTTACTTCACTCTTGGAAATACTCCATGTCCTCTGGAAATATTTAAAGAGCTTTATCATATCCCTTTAAGAAGAGATAAAATCATAGCGTGGAGTGCAGGTTTCAGAGCCATCTTCGCTAAGCGGTATAGTTGATGTTTGAGTATTTTTCCTAAAAGTTGTTTTTCTTTTTTAAACTTCATGAAGAAATCACACTCTTTTTTCCTTTTTCTTTTTTTTTTTAAGATTTTATTTATTGGGCATCTGGGTTGCTCAGTTGGTTAAGCCACTGCCTTTGGCTCGGGTCACCATCCTGGAGTCCTAGGATGGAGTCCCAGATGGGGTTTCCCCTGCTCTGCAGGGAGCCTGCTTCTCCCTCTCCCTTTGCCTGCCAACTCCTCCTGCTTGTGTTCTGTCTCTCTGTGTGTCAAATAAATAAATAAAATCTTAAAAAAAAAAAAAAAGATTTTATTTATCTATTTGACAGAGAGAGCGAGCGTGTTCAAGCAGGGGAGTGGCAGGCCGGAGAGGGAGAAGCAGGCTCCCTGCAGAGCAGGGAAACCCCATCTGGGACTCCATCCTAGGACTCCAGGATCACCACCTGAGCCAAAGGCGGCCCCTTGACTGAGTGAGTCACCCAGGCGCTCCAGGAATCCACAATATTGGACAAACCCCATGGAGACTGAGGAAGATAATGAAATGCATCTTGAAGTATTCACTGTTGAGGGCGCTGTGCCTCGCAGTCTAAATTTATTGCTGACTCGAATCCTTTCATTCCTTATTCCGCTTCCCCCAGATTTCTCTACTTTCATTGTTACTTAATTTGCTTCCTCAAATGGGGAAAGCCGTCAGACATTCAAGTTTGTTCTTTAAGTCCTAGAATCTACATTAATAAATTATCTAGACAATGACCTCACCTATCCCTTTTCAAAAATATTGATATACAGATCATCTAAGAACCTGGTCAATTAAAATAATCAGTGCAAGGTAATTTGCAAATTATTTACCCAACGGTTTATTACAGAGATTTTAATTTCCATCATTAAGATTAACAATCATTTTTTAGGATGGGAAGCCTTGGTGGCAAAGTGGGTTAAGCATCAGACTCTTGATTTCATCTCCAGTCACGATCGCAGGCAGGGTCATGAGACGAAGCCCCACGTGGTGCTCCGAGCTCAGCATGGGACCTGCTTTCCATTGTTGCTCTTCCTCTGTCTCTCCCTCACCCTTGCAGCTCATCCCTGCCCACCCCCCCAAATTTTTGTTAGGGCCTTTCTGGCTCAGTCAGTAGAGCGTGTGACTCTTGATCTTGAGGGTCACGAGTTCGAGCCACATGTCGGGTGTAGAGATTACTTAAAATCTTAAAAAAAAGAAAAAAAAGAATAGTTTTTTTATTGTGTGTTTTTTTCATTTTGGGAATGTTGGCCTATTTTTTAATTGCGTTCTTGTTTAATTATGGGAAAATATACACATTCTTTACAACATCATCTATTATTATTACTATTTGAAATCAGATTATAATCATTCTCATTTATGTTCGTGCCAGATGAAGTTTGAGAGGTGTCATGATAAATTATATCAACTCTTAGAACTTCTTAAGTGTGGCCACTTGGTATTGTAGAATAAATTGCAAATGATATTAAAATAGTGACCCATGGGAGTGCCTGGGTGACTCAGTCGGTTAAGTGGCTGCCCTTGGCTCAGGTCATGACCGCAGGCCCCTGGAATGAGCCCAGGACCACATGGGGGGGGTCCCTGCTCAGTGGGGAGCCTGCTTGTGCTCTCTTTCTCTCTCTGTATCAAATGAATAAATAAAATCTTTCAAAAAGGAAAAAAAAAAAGTAGTGACCCATGGCTGTTCAAACATGGCAAGCCAAGTTCTGGATAGCCCTTTAATCAGAAAGAGTTCATCTAAGAAGAAAATACAAATGACTTCTCAATATCCTGTTTTTAACCCATCATAGGTAGAAGTTTAAAATATTTGCCCGTGATTTCTTTTTTTCCCCTGGTAGCATTTAGGGCTGGGATGGGTGAAGCTTCTATGATGTTTCATCTCCCCACTCACGGGCTGGAAATAGTTTTATTTAAAGGCAGAATGGGAAGTATATAGGCCAAAGTTGAGAGAGAAGAGATTAATACTTGTGTTGAAGGGCAGTGGCCATAGAGATACTTTAGATAACAAGTATACAAAAGGCTCGGCATTTATTACATTGCTTGGAAGGATATTTTGGAATCTCCTGAGTTTTCTTGAAAACCACATTAGCAGCTCCATCTGGGAAAAAGTCCTCTGCCCTAACCCACATTCCAAGGCCAACTTTCAGGCTTTCCTTAAAAGGTGCTTTGTATTAAGCCTTCAGGAAATAGCCCTTTGTTAGCCCTTTGTTAGTACCAGGCTCAAAAAAGGCTGAAGTGATAAAAATATAAATTGTGATTCTGTTTAAAACAAAAACAAAAACAAAAACAAAAAAACCCACAACACTCTAGCTAGAGTTGGTTTTGAATTCCTAGGACAGTGTTTAATTTGTTCAGGATTCTTACTCAGCTTTTACAATTGGCTCAATGTTCGGGAGAACGAGAAGGAGAAACCTGTTGATACAGCTCCTTTAAGTGCTGTGGGTTTCCAAACCGCGCTGTAGATATCCAGCACACATTCCTGTGGTGAGGCCAGGGGTGAGTGGAAAGCCTTCCCCGTTCATTCAAAGAAGGAGAAAGGGACTGAATTTACCTCCCAACAGGTGAAGTCAAGCGGGTCTTGTAAGTGGGTTGATTTGTTATATAAATCAGAGTTCTGTGTGCAGGGACTGTAAACAATACTTTCTCAGCAGGTACCTTCTGTTTCTCCACACCCCAGCCTCAAAGCCCCCCAGCTCACTGCTGGGGAAATACTCCTTTCTTGTTCAGAGATGCGTTTCTTCCTCCCTAATGATAGCTTTTTCTGTGTCTGTTTTTAGCTCAAAAGAAGGTTTTCCCCCCTTTATGTCATGTCTCTTTGCCTTTTCTAATAATGACATTGTTTCTCTTTTCCTATGTTACTGTGCTCCTTCACATCTTGAAAACCTGAGCCTTGTATCAAAACAATAAGAATGCATGCTCTCTAGAATTATCAAGGAATAGTACAGCTGTCCTCTCTGGAGCATCGAAAATTTTGGAAGCGCTTAGAAATTTCTTTTTAACAAAATTTATCAAAATTTTTGATAATTTAACAAAATTTATCAATTTTATTCTTATGTAATAAATTGTGTACTAAATTGATAACTATGATATAATAAATTACATCAATAATTGAACAAAAATTATCAAAAAACTTCTTACAGAAACCCATTTTGTGAAGTTTTTGGTTTTTGCTTTGATGGGTGGTTTACAAAAATATCTAGTGTGTTTCAGAAATACCTGTGCATGTTTCAGTGCAGTGAACGTTCAACAAGTAAAAGCTTTAGACAGATCCTTCATTTGCAATTAATTTTGGATATTTATCCAGAGAAGTGATTTTTTTTTTCTTTTAATAATCTTTCTGCAGAGCTAGATACAAACATGACTCAGTGCTACAACTGAACTTGAAAAAGAAGGACAGATAAGGGTTGTGGGAGCAAGAGAAAATGGTTGCTGATATTTTGAAAGTTATGTCCTGGCATTGCTATTTGAAATTTTGTAGCTGCTGTCCAACTCTTTAGCAATGGAAAAGAGACCTAGTGTGGATCTTCGCGGGCTCTGCCTGCACTTCCTGTCCCCTTTTGTTCGGCCCACGGTCTCAGAGGTCTTTCCTATTCAAAGACAATGCTCCCGAGTGCTGGCTGGCCGTCTCCCGCTGGAGCAGTGGGCTGCTCTGACTCATTCACACTTTTATCCTGTGAGATCATTCATTCTAGGAGTAATGACACTAATTTTCCAGGAGGCTGCCTGGCTAGGGATGTCACAGAAGGGATGAAGTTCAAAGACTTGAAACAGCCCTGGTACGCGGCAGGAGCTTGATAAATACTTGTTGGATAAACGTCTTCAGCTGTTTCCTTTTGCCCATTGTATCTCCAATCAGGTCATGAGGGAGCAAGCTCGCTTTTTTGTTTGTATTGCAGTTATAATTCCGACTCGTAAAATATTGGGTGGATGGATGCAGCCAAAATTAAGTAAATAAGCTTGACTTAATTTTCTTGAGTAATCGTTCCAAGCCCTCCAAACCTTTGTAGCTTTATTTCCAATACACCCTTTAAATTTTGCTTGTGGGAGTAGGGAAGGCGGGTGTCTGAGCCGGTGGTTCTCCGGGACCTCTGTACCCCTAAGGAAGAGCAAGGTCGTGTGTTGAACTTGGCCTTATGGTACTGTTGTCAGGGATACCTTAGCCGCTCCAAAAACATTTTTGAAAATAAATACCAAAAACCCACATTAAAAACACCTCTGGTTAAAACAACCCAAGCTTTAGACAAACTCCACTAATAAACCATCTGTAGCAAACCGCAAGGCCCCAGTCATTTGGGGTTTTTTATTTGAAGTGGAGCCGACACACAGCGCTGCATTGGTTTCAGGTGCACAGTACAGTGGCCTGCTGTCTTCTGACGGCTTCTCCCTGATGTCAGTTATTTTGAGCTGTTACCTGTACGGCAAATGGAAAACAAGAGCCCAGGGTGTCTGCATTCCCTCAGGGTTACTGACACTGATAACTACATAATGAGTGGCCCTCCCCCTGAAAGAGACAAAGTTCTCTAGAGGAGAACTTCTTAAACTTTCCGGCGCATAGCAGAACACCCTGCGGACTCTGACAGCGCGGTTCTGACTCTGTAAGTCCTGGGCGGCGGGCGGGGGGTGGGGAGACCTTAATAATCTGCGTTTTTAGCAAGTCACAGGTGATGAGAATGCTGCTGGTCTACAAAGTTATCACCCCTCTGTCCCCCCCCACCCACCCACCCCCTCCGCCACCGGCCCGTTTTGTAAAGCTGCAAATCCTTGGGTTGCACCTCTGGGCCATGCCCCTTACACTCTTCCCTGGCCCCACTGCTACGTTTCTCATGGAATTGGCCTGGAGTTATGGCCGGAGCGTGCGGCTTTTGTAAGCTCTCAGGTGATGCTAATGTTCAGCCAGGTTTAAGAACCTCTAGATCTTGTCTGTAGTCGGTTTCTACTTGGAAAGCCGTTCGCTCGTCTGTATCATACTTCTGCTCCCAGAAGGCATTTGCTGTTCTGAGTTAAATGCTCTGCCTTTTTTTGAGGGACTCCCATCAGGCTTTCAGAGCCCCCTTTCAAATACCACAGCCCTTTTCAGATATTTGACACATTTTTAAAAAAATTCTTCGAGCACTCAACCTGTTCTGAATCCCATATGGCTTTATCTGTAACTCCTAAGGCGATGACCGCATTCTGCTTTCTAATTATATGTGTATTTACCGTAACCTGCCTCGTTGATCAACTACCTGAAGGCAGACGTCGTCTCGCCTCTTTTATCTTCCCCTGTGGTTCCCCAGCCGGTGCCGCTCGCAGTGCCCTGAGCGCGCATTTCTTGCTTCCACCAGCGTTCCCGCGGAGCTGGGTGCCACGCGGCCCAGGCTGGGTGTGGGAAGCCAGATGCGTACCTTCCCCCTCTAGCTTAACAGTCGAATGAGGGAGACCGATATGCACAAATGATGGACAAAAACCATGTGAGAGTTCAAGACAAGACAGAACCGAAACTTCCAGATTGGAAAGAAGGTCATCTTGGAGGGAAGGATTGAGATCTGAAGGTTACAGAGTCAGGTGGGGGGGGTGCGGAACGAGGCTGAAGGGCACTCGGGATAGAGAAAACTGTAGCATTTGCGTAATTTTAGAAAGAAATTAATTTTTTTTTTCAATCAGAATTTTTCCTGCCTCTACCTTCCATCTACCAGGCCCCCAGCGAGGTGCCAACAGTGACTGGTTTCTTGGGTATCCCTTCAGTCTGAAGCAATGTGCTGTTGAACCTTTCAGTGTCCCAGCAAATGTATACTGAGCGCTGAAGTTTTGCCTCTGAACTATGCTTTTTTCCCCCCTTAATAATTCTTTATCTCTTTTAATTATAGAGAGGCCTTTTCTTTTTCATGAGGAAAAACTTGTTTTAAAGCTGAATATTAGGGGCGCCTGGGTGACTCAGATGTTAAGCATCTGCCTTTGGCTCAGGTCGTGATCCCAGGGTGCTGGGATGGAGCCGCCCATCAGACTCCCTGCTCCTCGGGCAGCCTGCTTCTCCCTCTCCCACCCACCTCGCCCCCCTGCTTGTGTTTTCTCTCTCACTGTGTCTCTCTCTGTCAAGTAAATCTATAAAATCTAAAAACAAACAAAGCTGAACATTATCCCATTACGGAGCTGTATTAACTAGGATGTCCCCAATAGTTGGGTTGCTTACCATATTTTACTATTGCAAACAGTGGCACAATGAATAATTTTGAACTTTAGACATTTTTCATAGATGAAAGTATATCTTTAAGATCATTTTCCAGAAGAGAAATTGCTGAATTATGAGCATATGCATTTGTAATTGTGAGACATACTGTTAGATTGCCTCCCAAAGGTTTTTTTTTTTTTTTTTTTTAAGATTTCATTTATTTATTTATTTGAGAGAAAGAGAGAGACAGAGGGCATGGAGGGAGGGAGGGCCAGAGGCGGAGGGAGAAGCAGTCTGCCTACTGAGCAGGGAGCTCTATACTGGGCTTTATCTCAGGAACCTGAGATCCTGACCTGAGCGGAGGGCAGGTGCTTTAACTGACTGAGCCACCCAGGACATGCTCACCATGAGAGCCCCTTTCTCTCCTGCATTCTCAATAGTGTGTTTCAGCTTTTTGGATATTTGTTTAGCTCTACTAGATACAAATAAAGATATCTTCATAGTTTTAATTTGGATCTTTTTTTTTTATAAGTGAAGTTGAACATCTTTGGTAGGTTGAAGAGGCATTTATATTTTCTTGTGTAAAGTCCATGTTTTCTTGTTAAATATTTTACTTTTATATTTAGAGTATAGAAGTATAAAGTCTCCACACCTAACATGGGGCTTTGAACTTAACAATCCTGAGATCAAGAGTCACATGCTCTATGGACCAAGTCAGCGGGGTGCCCCTAATCGTCCTCTTTCTATACTCTTTGTCCAGTTTTATCTTGGGTTGTTGATAACTTTCTTATTGATTTCTTTCTTTCTTTCTTTCTTTTTTAAGATTTATTTATTTATTTGACAGACAGAGATCACAAGTAGGCAGAGAGGCAGGCAGAGAGAGAGGAGGAAGCAGGTCCCCTGCTGAGCAGAGAGCCCGATGCGGGGCTTGATTCCAGGACCCTGATATCCCAAGGCAGAGGCTTAACCCACTGAGCCACCCAGGCCTCCTTTCTTACTGATTTCTAAAAGCTCTTTAGGCATTAGAGATTTTCTCCTTTTTTGATGAGTTACTAATAATTGACCCAATCTTTGCATTTGCTTATAGTGTTGTGGAGTTTTTGTTGTTAGTTGTTTGTTTACTTGTTTGTTTTTACCTTATGGTTGACTTTGGTTTTGATAGAGTTAAACTTACCAATCTTTTCTAGGATTTCAGGATTTTGAGTCATAGTTAGAATGGGCTGACGCATCCCAAGACCATAAGTAAAATCTCCCTTGTTACATTCCAGAACGTTGATAGCTCAGCTTTTTTACATTTAAGTCTTTGATCTTTCATATGCGTTTGGCATATGATGTAAGGCATTCACCTAATTGTTTTTGTATGCGCATCTGCTATCAAAGCATCATTTATTAACCTGATTTTTAACAAAGATAACTGTGAGAGCATTGAGAAGGGGAAGGAAGACTAGAGTCTAGGAGACCAGTCCTAGGGAAATAAAAAGGCAAGGAAGTAAAAAGCAGGTGAAGGGGTAGGGAGTTTTATTGGTCAGTCCGTATAACAACCTGAACAGTAGATACATTACATGGGTGTTGCCATTGTCACCGCCACCTCTTCGTGGTAGATGTGGCCAATCTGACGCAACACTTTTCTTTTTTTTTTTTTTTTTTTTAAAGATATTTATTTATTTATTTATTTAACAGAGAGAGAGAGAGAGAGAGAGGGAGAGAGATCACAAGTAGGCAGAGAGGCAGGCAGAGAGAGAGGCCCCCTGCCAAGCAGAGAACCCAATGCAGGGCTCCATCCCAGGACGCTGGGATCATGACCTGAGCCGAAGGCAGAGGCTTAACCCACTGAGCCACCAGGCACCCCGACCGTGATACTTCTTAAAACATTGTTCCAGGCAGCTACTTCCTGTTAATCAAAATGGATCTACGAGCCATCCCTGGTGCGGGATTTGATGTGGGAAGTAATGGAGGGGGAAGAGAAGTGGCAAGAGAGGGACTGGAAGGGCCCATGATGATGTCAGGGTCTTGAATGCATATTGAGCAATGGCGATATCATGTGGGGTTTTTTGGTTTATTTATTTTTTATTTTTTTAAGCTCTTACTTATTTGTCAGAGAGAGCAGAAGCAGAAGGCTGCAGGCAGAAGCGGCAGAGCAGGCAGAGGGAGAAGCAGGCTCCCTGCTGAGCAAGGACCCTGATGCGGGGCTCAATTCGGGGACCCTGGGATCATGACCTGAGGCGAAGGCAGAGGCTTAACTGACTGAGCCACCCAGGCGTTCCCCCCCCCCCTTTTTTTTGGAGGGCAGAAAGTGACAACGATAGTGTTTGAACAAAAGGGTGTGGGAGACAATGCGGACTTGAGGAAGAGAAACAAAGCTACGGTGAGCCGTCCAGGTTCGAGATGCTGAGTATCTGAGCTCAGGGACTCTGGTGCCATAGAGAGGACGTGCCGTATTCCAGAGGTAAACTCCCTAGGACGTGTAAGTGTTGAACTGCAGGAGCTGGAAGAAATGAGCTGTCGGTGCTAGAGGGAAGATAGACTAGAAAGGATTGGTTCCTTCAAGTAACACACAGTCGTCTGGGGACTCCAGAGAACTTACGAGGAGCACATTTGGGGATGGAGAGGTGACGCATAATGGGAGTGAGTGTGGATTTCAGTCAGACACGAACGCTGTATTTGGACTGTTTGTATTACCTAGCACTGGGCTAAAACTGTAACGCATTCGCAATAAAGAGAAGAATTTAGTGTTGATTCATAAGTAATTACTTGCGGACAGAAGCTGAAAAAATGACCAGTTAGGTCTGCAGGTTCTCGATTTGAAAGATGACTGGTTCAGAAATTGATGAACTTGCAAACGGAGCAGGTAATAATGGAAACACGATTGGGAGCCGATACAGGTCCACATAGCCTGGAACAGGAAGCCTGAGGTGACCCTCCAGGAATCCTTCAGGGTTAGTCGCCACCAGCCAGTCTCCGCATATTATGTCCAAGCTTGGGCTTCAAGACTTGAGACATTAAAATCCTGGAGAACATTCAAAGAGCAACAAAGATAATTAAAGGGTTAGAAATAATAGCTGAGGCATGAAAGTAAATTTAAGTTAGCCTGGAGAAAAGGAGAACAAACGGTTACTCCATTCACACCAGATGAAAGCACTGTAGAAGTAACGATGTCCTCAGAGTTGGGAAGCAAGGAAAGAAGGGATCAAACTGGAAATCGATGTGCGTGAGATATGGGGCAAAACTGCCTGAGAAGAAGGTTAAATAATAGAGTTAAATCTGGTAGCTCAAGTCGTCTGGAAGTTGTGAAATCTGTCTGTGAATCTTTAAAGCATGGAAAGCTAAACAGGAAATCTCTATTTAGCAAGCACTCTGTACTTAAAGGCATATTTGGAACTGGAAATTGATTGCTATATGGATTGTGAGTTCTTTGATTTCCTTGAAGGTTGTGTTTGATGGAGTTTACTTTCTTGGTACTGAACACAGCATAGGGTCAAAAGGCTGTTTATGTCTTTGTAGAAGTGTCAACAATACCGGTACCTACAGACAGGGAGTCACATTCTTTCTGTCATTGTTTACAAATGCTTTGAAGCATCCTGTATCACTTGATCCAGTTTCTCCAAATAGAGGATTTGGCAGTGGCAGAAGGTCGGATTAAGGATAAAAAGTAAAGAGCCAGCACGATTAAAAAAAAAATCATTTTTTTTCTGATTGGTAAAATTTCTACCAATTCAGGGACGTGCAAACTAGCCAGAATTCATTTGTAGTAATTGAAGTATGAAGTGAGAGAGCATGGCGCCGAATTGGGCCTGGAAAGATAGATATTAACAGGTGGATTTTTGTAACTGGGGAACCAGGCACACTTTGAGGACTTGATGATTGTTTGAGAACAGAGAGATATGGGGTGGGGAGGGGGATCCCAGAGTTTTGCAAAATTACTGTGTTTTTACAGAACAGTTACCTGTATTCATCATAAATCCAATGACAGACTCTCTATACATAGGAAAATATGGAAGGGCTTTAGAAACATTATCCCATTCAATCTGTGTAGACCTTTGTAATGTAGGAATAGTTTGAAGATGAAAAAAAATGAGGCCTAGACAGTTCAATAATCTCCCCTACTTAGAGAATTGTGATGTCAGGATTCAGTCTCAAATGAATCTGGTTCTAAATCTGTACACTTTCCTAATGTCACATTGATTCATACTATAGTGCCTGTTGCACTTTCTTAGAAAATGAGTGATTTGGGATTTCCCCATTAAGTTCAAACATTCCAACACAACCAGAAGTGTTTTGGACTAAGTAGTCCTTGCTAGAATGAATGTTTTCAGGTTGAGGCCATCCGATGGGAATACCGAAACTATCAGCCATGCCTCCCAGGCACAGGCCAAGGTAATATTTTGAGAGCAGAGGGTTGAAGGAAGACTCCAATGTTTGAAAGAGAAATTGTGATGAATGTGACACAGTGACTTGTAAGTAAAAGCCAAAGGCAGTTTGGAAGTTGGATGTCTGGGCTCAGAACAAGCAGGAAGGGCAGTAGCTAGAGATCCCGCAGAGACAGTAACGCCGAGCAACAGTGACACAGACTCCATCAGCCCGGTTGTGGGAGCTGTGGGGAACTCAGGGTGGAAAATTGTATGAATGAATGATGTCACTATAATGGAATTTGAGATCTGTTAATAAAAAGATCCATTAAAAAATGTCCATTGTATTCAGGGCTGTTCTGCCAAAATTACACAAGGGCATGTGTTTTCATGACCTAACTGATTTTGAGTGTACTGTTTTATCAGTAATAGGATTTTTTGCCCCAAGTGTAATTTGTATGTTAATACTCCTGTTTACAGTTCATTGAGTATTATTCTAGTCATCTTACACGTTTTTATAAGAACATAAATTCTCCCTAACCCCTGCCACTCCAACCTTGCCCAGTATTATGTAATTTATTGTAGGCAGATTGTTTGTACTAGCAGTAAATGTGTCCTTTTGGGCTTGGTACATTTCTTAAACAGAAGAGGCCATACTAAACCAAATATTTACTGTGAAGTGGATAACTGGCACTCTACAGATACCACATCTTAAGCCATTTTTATTTTGGCTTTATATAGCTAAAGGTTAAGGCAGCCCATCCATTGTAAGCTCTGCCTCTCAGACAGAAATTTGGCCCTGAAAAGAAAAACACTTTTGGCTTTATAAAATGATTAATTTCCAAAATTTGAATGAGCCAAAATGAATATATTATATTATATTATATACTTTTATTTATATGATCACATTTCTCAGCAGCTTGCTTTTTCATCCTTTGAAAACAGAAGGGCCTGTAACATTGTGAATGTACTTGTAACATTGCTAAAGAATTCCGTCAAAGTAGTTGTTTTAATCATTTGTTAAAAATGTGAAACTCAACACACACACACACACACACCTCTTAGGTATACAGATTGGGAAAAATTAGACCAACGACTCAAAATCTAAAATAAAAGCTTTGTCATTTCCTGAAAATTTATAGTCATGAAGAAGATAAAGGAGAAAGACCATTCACCAGCCAAAATCTGGTGGTGTAACCACAGCATAAAAGAAAGCCTGTTTCCATTAATTAAAGACACGGTGTGTGGAGGCGCCTGGCTGGCTCACTTGGCAAAGCCTGGGACTCTTGATCTTGGGATCTCGAGTTCAGTCTCCGTGTTGGGGGTGGTGTTTACTTAAAAGAGTAAATAAAATTAAAAACCAAAAACCAGGTGTGGCGATTGACTACCAAGGAGGGAAGAGAGAACCTCACAAGTTAGCAAACTCTGAAAAGGCAATTTCAGAAGGTGCCAATAACATAAGTCTGAGAATGGCCGCCGTCTTGGGCCAGTACCGCTTTACAGGTCGAAGACTTTGTTGACGACTTATTCCGATCAGCCAGTTAGGTAAGAAGTGCTTCTTTACCATTTACCATTCCCTTGCCCGTCCGTTTAGGAAGTGTGTGTGCAAAGCTTGGGGAGGAGAGATGAGCCAAGAAAACACGTGTGTGAGTGCCGGGGGCACGCCTGGGGGCTCCGTCGGTGAAGCATCTAACGCTTGGTTTCAGCTCAGTCCTGATCTCCAGTGATGAGATTAAGCCCCAGCTTGGGCTCTGCACTCCGCCGGGAGCCTGCGGGAGATGGTCTCTCTCGTCCCCTCCCCCCTCGGTTCCTTCCCTGGGCCTGCTCTCTAAAATAAGTAACATCATTAAAAAAAAAAATCAGAGTGAAAAATGAAATAAATAAAAAAGAAGGCCTCTGCCTCATCTGAATTTTTATAGGCAAAAGGAAGAGACAAAAGCAAACCAGAGAGAACTTCTTAATTTACATATACAGGTAAGTGTTACATTTTGGGCCCTTATAGCTTGGTACTGATTTGCTTTACACCGTGTTAGAGGAATTCTAATCTTCACAGAGGTCTAGGCCTCTAAAATTGCCAAAGGGGACCCTGTTCTGGCCTTCCTTATCTTGAGGAAATGGAAACCTCTGAAATTTTCTTCTGCTCTGGACTCTTTATTTTCCCCTTGGAGATAGGAGTCACATTCTCAGAAAGCCTCAAATTTGTCAGACTTCCCGGGGTAAGAAGCCCACACTCTGATAGTAGCGTACGAATAGCAGTGAGTCTAAATCAGACGATACAGCAGGGCTACTTTTGAATTGACATCTTCTCTCTTGATGGCTTTGTTCCTGAAGCTTGAGATGAGAGAGTAAGAAAGAAAGCTCAATTTGACCTGCAAAAGAGAGAATAATACGTACTTTTTCTCATGGCCACAAAATATGCTTTACGAAACTGTATAATGTCTTAAAAAAAAAAAAACACCACCAACTCAAGCCTTTTCTAAATCTGTGGAAATGAAAACAGAAGAGCTTCCTTTTAAAGACCATATTCCTTCTCGATTTTAGGGATTCTTATCCCAGAGCAGAGACCGTAATTAGGGTCAGCTGGAGAGTCACTGTGCAGGTTGCAGATAAGGGTGAAGATGAAGAAGACGTCAAGGAAGGTATTGCCAATGGGTAATATTTTCCCTGAGTAAATTTTCCCCAAAGAGAAGATGTCTCTATATAGAGTTACTCATCTGTATCTCAGGCTCACAAACTGGCTGGTAAGTTTTAGTGGCAGGAAAATTGATAAATAGTTGTAGCCTGGAGATACAATTTCTCTCCTGGCACATCAATGTCTTCCCATGTCCCTTGGCTGTTTTTATCTCAAAGCATTAATCTGTGTTTCTTGGGGAAAATAAATTCATGATGATGCATCAGTAAATTCTGAGCAGCTCAGAGATTGCCTTAAAAGTGTATTTTAAAATATTACCTTTCTGTATTAAATTGAGGGTTCACTGTTACCTAAGAAGTGATCTAAATTGGGAGCTTTTAACCAGGGATATGTGTAGACTTCAATTTGCTGTAATGACTCTGGTTAATTTATTCCTCGTTAGTCTCTCAGAACATTTTGAAACGATACATCTAGAAATCTGCACTAAAACAAAACAAGGCAAAAACCTCCCTCAGTGACTCATACTCCCCAAAGTGATTTATTTAAACAAAATAGCTACAACTTCAGTAATTGTCCATTCTTCCATTTTAAAACGGCATGAACAGTGAGGACGCTCATTTCAGTGAGTGGCTGGTTTACGTCATTCCGTGTACCCGAGGACTGGGGAAGTGGGTGCTTGGAGAAGTACCATCTTCCCACCATTAGCAACACACCCGAAAGGCAATTATATGACCCAGATTAATAAAACCCAGCAGATGATGTAATTACCCGAGTAGCTGAAAAGTAAGGAAGAGAGATTTCTAAAGATATGCCGGTACCAACATTCTAGGACTCTTAGAAAAAACTTGTATTGCCCACATTCAGACATGTCCTTTACGATAGGAAATAAGACTGGGAAGGACATGGAAACAAGGCAGGGAAACCCGAGAGCAGGACGGTGCACGTATGTACGGAGTATACTGAGTGGCCAGATGTTGCCTTGAAAATCTCTAAAACTAAGGGACAGCAGAAACCACCAGTGTTTTTAGGCAGTACTGGTAATGCCAAATGTGGGGACAGATTGCTGTCAGTGTACAGTTTTGTAGACTTCATACTTCTGGTAGTGTCTGGTTTTGGATAATTTTATTAAGTCCCTTGTGGAAGAAATCTGTGAGTTAGACCTATTAAAATCAACTTTAGAAATGAACTGCCGGTAAAAGGAACATTTGCAAAGATGGGCGCTTTGAGTAGAAGCAAAATGTCAACAAAATCAACGTCGTATCACCTTGTTTACTAAAGTTATAACTGAAACACGCCGATAAATGTGTTACTGTAGCAGTTAAAGGGTGCACTGAAACAATGAACATTTCTGGACTGCCCACCATGCCTAAGAGAGCCTCGAGGGAGGTACAGATGAATAACGTTGGCTCCAAACCCTGGGAGTTTATGATAGAACACTTGTACAGTTGATGAATTGTTTGTACTCTGAACATACAAAGTTCCCCATAAACATTCATATATCACAGACCCTCCACAGAGAGTGAGTGAGTAAATGAGAATGCTTGAATCCTTTGCTATTTAATTTATTCTTCCCTTAGGAAAGTTTAAGATAAATGATAATTTCAAATATATACATGCACACACACACAAACACACCTGCTAAATTCTTATCCCCTTAGCGGGGCCATCTTCCATTCAGTCAATAGCCACACCCACTTCCATTCATTTCTTAACACTTAACTTACTATTTATTACATGCCAGGAGTGGGGGATCCAGATTAAAAGCAAATGGCCTCTGTCTTCAAGAAACGTACATTTTAGCGGAATGACAAATACAAAGTAAATAAAGACAACTAATTCATTGCAAATTATGATGAATACTTGGAAGAAAGAGGTTGAGGACATATTGTGGGGTCAGGGTGCCTAATTTAGACTATGGGGTCAAGAAAAGTCTTTTGAAAAAATTAAGCAGAGAGATCTAAATACTCGAGAAATTAGTCTAGAAAAAATGGGGTAGGACAAGTTTTCTATGCAGAGATCCTGGGCCTTCTTTAATGCTTTCCAATTATTCTGGAGCAATCTTACCCAGTCTGGTGGCTTTGAATATCATCTAAACACTGACAACTCCAAATTTATTATCTGACTCACACTTCTTTTTGGAGCTTGACCTGGATATTCCATTACTCACTTGACATCTCCACTGAGATGTCTCAGGTATCTCAAGCTTAAAATAGCTCAAACTAGTAAGTCTCCATCCACCCCCACCACTTCCAAATCTGCTCCTCCTCCAATCTTGTCCCTCTTGGTAAAAGATACCTCCTTTATCTATACGTTTTTTTCATACCAAAAAAAGAGTTCTTGATCTCCCAACCTCATCCCCTGCACACATTACTATCCAGGTTAAGTCCTATCAATTCTACCACCCAAATAGATCTCAAATCTGTTACTACTTTTGTATAAGCATCTTTTGCTTGGATCATTGCAGTAGCACCAGTGAGTTTGAAATCATTTGTGTCTGCGTACAACCACAGCTGTGGAGCTGCGGACCACAGTCTCAGGTGGAGGAGACTCTCTCACCTAATATAAGCACGTGGCAAGTGCTTACACTTATATGAATGACTTGGCAAAATTTCTTTTCTGATGGCTGACAAGGCTAACAATATTCATGTCAATTTTTTGGCACCTGATTGAAAGGGACAATTTGAAGAAATATTTCCATACTACTACTAGAAGGATTAAACTAGTTATTTCACTTGACATCTATGTTTAGAATGTCAAATTGAATCTCTGATTAAAAAATTCATTCTCTTGTTAAACAGCAAACGTATCTTAGCCCCAGGCTGTACAGCTGTTTAAAGAAATTCAACCACATCTTCAACAATAGCTCAATACACAATATTACTCCAGAGTTCAAAGGACTTATTTCCTATTTAAAAAATGAAACCAGGTTGTTAGATAAAATCGTAATTTAACTCATTTAACCATAATTAAAAGCTGCTGATACCTTGTTTTCTGTTAGTGCTTCAGGTTGGTTAAAAAACATGTGATTAAATGGAAATAGATTAATCCTTGCTGGGTCTTTGATTTGGAATTACTTCTGAAAAATAGCCTTTGAAAGCAATCTCAATTTGTGATTAAGAGTATTTACCAGGGGGCACCTGGGTAGCTCAGTCCCTTAAGTGGCTGACTTCTGTTCAGGTCATGATCTCAGGGTCCTGGGATCGAGCCCCATGTAGGGCTCCCTGTGGGCAGGAGTCTGCTTGTCTTTCTCCCTCTGCCTTCCCCTTGCTTTGTCTCTCTCTCTCTCTCAAGCGCATGCGTTAATGAATAAATACAATCTTAGAAAAGAAAAAAAAAATTTACCAGTAAGTAACATCTATGTGCATTTGTAACACTGTGTGGGCAAAGTATAACCACAAGATGGATTTTACTACATTTTAACATAGAAAGCAATGGAAAATTTTATTGATATGCTGATCAATGTTTATAAAGGACAAAACAGTTAGATTTTATTTATGAAATAGGAGAGAGCACTTCAATAAATACAGAGTAACTACTGTATATAGGGCTATGCACTGTCTTTATAAGACACGATTACTGAAGCTATGCCGTCATACAATGGCTGTGACTCTCAGGTAACCTATTCGTGATTGCTTCGGCTCTCTGGTCGAGGATTTTAGAGGTCTGCCTTATTCGTATTTGTTTTGAGAGCAGACAAGAGGAGTTTTATCATGTTTTTGATTTGAGATAAGGAATGCCCAGAGATGTTAAATGGTTTGTTGTTCCTATCAAAATATTTTCCGTGAAGTTGAATTGCAATGTAGTTCAGATAGAGAGAAAGGGCTTCAGCTCGCATTCTCCTTCCTTTTATTAAACAACTGTAGTGCTTGATCTGCTAATGTGAATTAAGTCATGATTTCATCCAGTCCTCTTAGAATCTAGACCATTCCTAGACCTCTTCTAGGTCCAGAAAGCACTAGAAGGCAAAAGGACGCCACGTCTTTATTTTGAAACCTCTAAAATAATATATCTTGATGTGGTAACATCTACTTATTCCAGAGGTGGTCAAAATTAATTAAAAGATGTAAGTAACTCAGTTGTATTTAATTTCTGAGCTTAAAACGTATGTCATTTAATAATAGAATTATTATTCATTAGAGGAGTTGAATGTTGACTTTTATAGAGATTGCTATTTCCTTAAAGCCAGTCTTTATGCAGTGGGCTACATTTTAGAGGCAGGAACTTTGATCTTGCAAAGTACAAATAGCCGTGAAGCATTTCTGCTTTTTTACTGACACACAGAGGGCAAGTAGATCGAAATTTAAAAACAGAGATACATATTTTTTCCTATCTATAAGACCAGTTTGTTCTTACTGTATTTCTTTAAGTATTTCCCTTGTTTATCTTACTGTGCGAGATTTAAAAATAATTGAATTAGATAAATCTTCAAACCCACATGCGGGTATCAAAAGATAGGTCTGTTTTAGTTTGAAAACTATTTACTGTAAACTAATAATTCACAAATGTATTTGACTACTTCTCTTACTCAGGACCGTATCTTCAACCTTGGTGGCAGAGAACGTAGGTTGTAATAACACAGAATGATGCATACTTTCCTAGGAGTCTACTGTGTAATTTGTGGTTTGATTTCTTGACACTTGAATGTATTCCAGGAGTTTTGCTTCTGAACACCTGGTTCCTTTCTAAACCTGATTACTCCATAATTCAGGAATAATGTTTTCGATTCCCTTAATTTTTGGTGTTCTGATCCCTTTTATGGTTCTTACGTTTATATTAATATTTAATCTTGTGTGTTTTATTTGAGTTGTCTCTATAGGAGACACTTGTTTTAATTGTTCAGCTTGGTAAGCCTCCTTCTAGCTACAGTTACATGGCTGATAATAACTTCGTTTTGCTTGCCCAATTCAGGGAGTTTGGAATGCATCAAAGTCTGGTGATCAGGCTCTTGGGGTCTTTTGCATAGTGATGGCAAGGACTTGGCTTGGACTTGAATGGAAAATGGCTTGGACTTGAATGGAAAACCTGTTTAAGGCCACTTAAACCATAAGGAAATGTACTTATCATTTCACTTAACAAGAATTGTAAAGATAGGGTAGTTTCAAAGTGGAATAATTCATTGATTCATCAATGACATCACTTTGCCCAGATGTTTTCCATCTTTTCACTTTTCCAAATTCCAAAAGTGTGTTATTTGTCCCTTTGGGCAGGTTATTTCTAGTTTTCCCAAGTAGATGACAAAGTCCAGAAGCAGAAAACAGAAATTTGTTTCCACATGTCTTATTAGAAGAAAGAAACCGTTCCCAGAGGTCCCATTGGCTTTTCGGCTAGAATTATGTCACATCCCTAATCCAGAACTAATTGGCAAATGAAATGGAACATCATATTGGCTTAACTCAGCAGTGGTTTCTGGAACCTTGGAGACACAGATCCTTTTAGGGAGTTCACAAGGTGAAAATCCTTTCCTCTAACAATGATAAGATATCATTTGCCTTTTTCACTCCACTGATGGTATAAAAGGACCAGGGGTGGGTAATAACTCCCAGTTGTTTAGTACAAAATCAAGGCTGTGGCACCAAATGCACTAGTAGTAGTCAGTGTATGTCTCCCTGCCGGCTACAAAGTGTGCTGTGATTTTCTGGTCCATACTGAAGTGCTTTTGTTTCTCAGTCACATACTGTGTGATTGTTTGACTTTTAAGATGAAATGGCTGCTGCTTTCCTGGAACACTTTTCTTTTCTAATGTTATTTTTTTAACCTGAAAAACAGGTGAACAAAATACTGTTATTCAGACTTGGGTATTTTGCAGACTTTTTCTTGAAAATGAACAGAAGAAATAATGCCTGTCACTTTAAGGAAATCTGCTGACAATATTTGTTGCAAATGATAAAAATTCAAGCTTTCAGGTGAAAATTAGAATACTGGGTAACTTACATCTACTCCTCTGAGCTTGAAAGCTTCCCAGTACTTATCTTTTTCTGATGATACCAGTGCTGATACTAACAAAAGGGATCTTTTGGTATGGTATGATGAATGGTGTCAGCATTTCAAAGATGTGCATAACTCAGTGAACCAGTATTTTCTCAATGACTAACGCATGTTGCACAATCTCTCAAAGGTAATAGATCTCTTTTAAGACCAAAATAGACTAAAAGATTTGTGCATTATGCATAGTCACATGGATCTGTTTTCAGATTCTACATTTTAGCTAACCTTTGAGGAGCTACCACTTTTGAGTTTTAGTATCCTTTCAAAGAAGGATCTGCAAAAATTTCTGAAGAGGCTATTAAAACACTTCTTTTTTTTTTTTTTTTAAACTTATTTGTATGAGGTTGGATTTTCTTAAATGTACTTGAAACAAAACAACAGATTGAATGCAGAAGCAGATATGAACATCTACATTTTCTGTTAAGCCAGAATTCTCAAATCTTTCCTTTTGAAAAATAGTTATTTTCCATAAGATTATTATTTACATTAAAATGTAATGGGTTTATTACTTTTATTTTTTAATGAATTAATAACTAAATTAAAAACTTTAATTTTTATTTTCTAAAATGGTAAATAATGATAGGTACAAGTCACATAACAAATTTACTTTGTAGTCCTCAGTAGTTTTAAGAGTACAAAAAGTTTGAGAACCACTTGGTTTGGTTTAGACCAATCAAAGATTTACCTTCTGGGGCTTAGCGACAGTCTCCCCGGTGTATGTGATTTTATATTGTCTCAATTAACAGGGTGGTTATTAACAGGGTGGTTAATGGCTTAATTAGAGCAATGATCTGCTATAGTTAAGCTGAAGGAGAATTTTCCCAGTGACATGTGGCAATCAGTAAACCCTGGCTGATCTTTGGGAGATGTTGGCAAAGGGTTTTCAGGTCTCAGGGACAGGGATACACTGTAGTGTTAATGGGCTGCCAGCTTCTAGGGGAATCTTTCTTCAAAAGCTACATATAGTAAATGGACAGAAGCAGTTCGTTGCCCTTATGCGCATTGGGGTCACCCTGCATCTCTGGTCAGTCCCTAAAAACACAGTGGTATTTGCTCCAAACTGGGGACCTGTTTCCTTCTCAAGGAACACAAAACAGTGACATTCCATGTCTCTGTCTCATATCAGGACTGGAGTTCTCGGCTATATCTGGGCACACCTCCAGCCTCCACAAGTTTTGAATGATGGATTGGTAATTATTCAAAAAAGTTAGTGCATTGAGAGTAAAGGGAGCATGTAGAAATAGAATTAAACAATGTTTGTATGAAACCAGAGAGGTTAATGATTGTAAAGAAAACAGTCATTGCTAGGCTCTCATTCGATCACTGGGGGAAATTAGATCACTCTTAATCATGATTGAGGACACATTGGGAGCCACAGGATTAGGGTTTTAAATGAGGGTTTCTCCTTTGAACATACTGAGTTTAATGTTCCTGAAAGTCTGTAGGTAGAAATGTCCACTGAGCAATTGGAAGTATTTTCTGACCTTTAACAAAGAGATTGGGCTTAGAATACAGATCTTGGAGTGTTTAACATGAAGGTCACACATGAAGCTTTAGGAACTGGTAAGATTTCTTTCCCTCTGATAGATGAAGTGATAAGCCAAAGCAGTCAAATGTGCCTTGCTGCAAGGTAGAGTGTGTGACTCTTGATCTTGGGGTTTTGAGTTGGAGCTCCATGTTGGGTGTAGAGATTACTTAAAAATAAAATCTTAAAAAACAAAACAAAACAAAACTCCACACCCAATGTGGGGCTTGAATTCATGACTCCAGAATCAAAAGTGGCATGTTTTTCTGACGGAGGCACTCATAGAACAGTTTTAGATACAAAGAAAAAGGGCAGATTGTACGGATAGTTCTGACAGGCCCAACGTCCAGTTTCCCTGTTAGCATCTTACATGGACATAATATATGTCACAACTAATGAGCCAATATGAGTATATTATTATTAACTGAAGCCCACAGTTTATTCAGATCTCCTTATTACCTCGTGTCCATTTTCTGTCCCGGAGTCCCACCCTGTTGTCACGTGATGCTTAGTCGTGCTCCCTCCGTAGGTTCCCTTTGGTTGGGACAGTTTCTCAGATTTTCCTTGTTGTTGATGAGCATGCCAGTTGGAAGAGATCAGTCAGGTATGTTGTAGAATGGTCCTGATGTTTTTGCTCATGATTAGACGGGGTTCTGAATTTTAGGATGACCCCAGAGTTTTTAAAAGTGCTGTTTTAGTTAAATTCTATCAAAGATAACACACTATCAACATAATTTGTCACTGTTGATGTTGACCTTGCTCACCTGGCTGAGTTGGGGTTTGTCAGGTTTCCCCACTGCCAAGTTACCCCTCCCCCATCTTTTCATACTGTGCTCTTGGAAGGGGAGCCCTGCGTACGCCATGCTTTAGGTGGGGAGTTATGCCCCTCCCCAAGACAGAGTATCTACATAAATTATCTGGATTTTTTCTGCATGGGATGTTTGTCTGTTTTCCCTCATTTAAAAAAAAAAAAAGATTTTATTTATTTGAGAGAGAGACAGACAGTAAGAGCACGAGCAGGGGAAGGGGCAGAGAGGGAGAAGTAGATGCCCTGCTCAGCAGAGCGGAGAACACTGGGATCCTGACCTGAGCCATCCAGGTGCCCCTGTTCTCCCTCAGTTTAAAATTTATTTAATCATTATTTCTGGCAGTGTGGATTCTTGGATATTTTGTACTTTGGGTGGTAATTCAAAGCTGCGTTTCAGTTGTTGCTCAAATAGTTCCAGCCTCAGTGGTCAGGAGTGTGTCCGGTGGCTTCTGTGTTTCTGCCACGCAGCCCTGCTCAGTTGTGGCTGTTGAGTTAGTGTTTCACCCGTGCAGTGAGCACAAGCATGACTGTGCTGAGAAGTAGTAAGTGGTAAAGCAGTTAAAGGAAAACACTTAACGTTGGACCGCAAATCAAGGTGAGGCTTACTCTTCCTAAGTCTTCAAGACTTTTTTTTTAACGATTTTATTTATTTATTTGACAGACAGAGATGACAAGTAGGCAGAGAGGCAGGCGTGGGGGGGGGGGGGACAGGCTCCCTGCTGAGCAGAGAGCCCGATGTGGGGCTCGATCCCAGGACCCTGAGACCATGACCTGAGCTGAAGGCAGAGGCTCAACCCACTGAGCCACCCAGGTGCCCCAAGTCTTCTAGAGATTTTAATATCACAAAAATGCAGATAGATGAAAATCCTCGCTATGCCATGAAAGGGCCCTAAGCATTAAAAACAAAAACAAAAAAAACCCACCCAAAACCCAGAGTAGTTAAATGGGGTGGACATTGAGGACACCACTTAAAATTTATAATCTGATGCAACTGAGAAAATAATAACTGTTCTTACCACTTTTATATGTGCTGTACCCTAATTTTTTTGCTTTTAATGGAGAGTAATGTGGTAAATGTTAATTATAATGTGGGTATGCCAGAATTTCTGATGTACTCCAAACTTCTCTGAATGCCAGCAGTGTAGGATTATAGAGAAAAAAACTTGATTTTAGGTCTCATTTAAATTCCTGCAAAGACTTGATCTTCAGAAATGCTATAAAAATGCTTTCCAGTGAATAGGTAATATTTCTCACAGTGAATATCTTCTAGCCATATAGGAATTTAAAAATATTTAGAAGACAGAAATTGTGTTCATTTTATTTTGTGATCGTTTCCTCATTTGAATTAACCAGTGAAGTTTCAGAATGTTGCAGGTGACAAAAGAAGCAAGACAGTTGAAGGGTGTTGGTTGGCAGGATTTGGATAGGTTAAGGATGAAGAGACGGTATTAATCCATGACTCCTCCCATATTATTAACAGTCACGTTTCACATTTTGGGTCCAGAGAAGTCATTTCCAACCCCCATTCTGTCAGTAGTTAGTCTGTATCTGCTTTGCACTGAGCCATGAACTCGAATCTGAGGATACTACCCTGACCACGTCACAGTCCTGCTAACAAGCAGCCTGCGAGTATAGGAGGCATGGGTTGGGGTCGACCAGGAAGCCGTGGGTGCAGACCAGTGCAGGCTCCGTGCTGGATGGGCAAGCACTTAGGAAGCACAGCTAACCCGAAACTGGTTTGGGAAAAAGGAATAGGGCAATGACTAGTTATTTCGCAATAACTAGTTCGTGATTTAGCAGTAATTAGTTGTTTAGCAATAACTCAACTAAATCTTGAAGGATGAGTAGGAGATGAGGGACGATAAAGGAGGGGGAGGAGCTACGGAGAAGTGAACTTTCCACCAGGAAAAATGTTTAACGTTTGAGGTGGCAACGAGTCTTTCACTAAGGCGAGCTCATGGAGCTCTGGACCTGCCGTTATCCCACAGAAGTATAGTGCAGACCAGCTACGGATTGTTAATAAAGTAACAATCAAGTAAAATTACTTTTAGGAATGTTTTAGTCCGGGTTCAGTGGGTTGAGCGTCTGCCTTCAGCTCAGGTTACGATCTCAGGGTCCTGGGATGGAGCCCCCCGCCGGGGTCCCTGCTCAGTAGGCGGTCGGTCCTCCCGCTGCCCCTCCAACGGCTTGTGATCTCTCTCGCATATAAATGAATAAAATCTTTAAAAAAGGGATGTTTTAGTCTAATATATTTAAAATTACATCATCTCAGCATGTCAGTCTGAAAGATTATTAATGAGACATTCTTACCTTTTTTTTAAAACCACATTTGAGAAAGCTGATGTAGGATTACACTAGAGTATGTCTCAAATTGGACGGGCCACATTTCAAGTACTCGGTAGCCACATGTGGCTTGTGGCCACTATATTGGGCAGTGTGACTGTAGAGTGAAATAGAGAGAAATTTGCGGAGGTAACACGGGCGCAGAGTAGGTAGGATGTGGTTTGCCGGCAAAACTGTTTCACCCAACGGTGATAGGAGGCTTTGCAAAGTTTATGTTTGCGAGTAATGGCACCGGAGAGTGATGACTAACATGTTCACTGAGCGGAGTGGATTGCAGGTGGGTCTACCAGAGGTCTGTGAGTTTTAGGCAAAAATGATAGTATTTTTCACTAGGGAGTGACTCGAGTGTGGTGAGAGAGGAGAGTCAGAGTCCTGAGGAGAGAGCGAGTGGAGAGAGGGAGCAGGAACAACTGTGTCGCTTTTGCTTTTTTTTCATCCCTGTTGGGTCTTTGGCAGAACCATTTTGAGAACTGGGAGAAACAAGAGGCAGTATGGCAGGATTGGGAGAGAGTGTTGGGTGTGGGACATCCTCCGTTCTAAGAGGTGCCTGTGAGAATCAAGTGGACCGCTGCCGTCTGAAAACAGGGAGATAGGGGTCACAGATCTATAAATAGTAACAGGTCCCAGGGTTGGACACGATTACCCAGAGTGAGTATATAAAACAGTAATTCTAAATCCTGATTTCTTTGGTAAGAATTAACTAGGAGGTAACTTAAAATGCAGATTTGGGCCTCTGTGTCCAAGATGCTGGTTCACTGGGGTGACACTGGAAATTGTGTCTTTAATAAAAGAATTCCTAGAGTCTCTGATGCTCATGAAAGTGATGTTGAAAACACTCTTTGCAAACACTGGTGTAGAATGGTAAGTAAGAGGATCCAGAAGAAGTTGCCTACATTTACGGATGTTCAGAGGACAAAGCCCTTAAAGAAGATAGGAGAGAACCACTAGAGAGGTTAATGAAAAATCTGTGTTATTTGCTATATTTTTTTAAGATTTATTTACATATTTTAGAGAGAGACACAGGGGTGGGGAGGAAGGGTATTCAGAGGTAGAGAGAGACTCAATCACATCCCGCAGTGAGTGGGCACCCCAATGAAGGGCTCAATCAGAGTCTGGCGCCCAACTTACTGTGCCACCCAGGAGCCCCTTAGAGCTTCATTTTTAAATGTAGCTTGAAAGTTCAATTAGGTTTGCAAATTAGTTCTATTTGTTTGTTTCTGCCAAAGAGGATGGCTCTATTTTGGAATGAAGCCAAATAATTTACAAGTCACATTTTCGTCATTTTCAGGGTGTGCACAGTTCGCCTTACACGTGACCAGTCTTACTACTTTAAAAAGGTGCCAGGCAGAGTACGATGGCATCCTCTCAGCTGATGTCACTGCTGATATACATGGCTATTTCAGAATCGCTCCACATACAAAGCTTATTCTGTATTTGAAGTTCTTACACAAATACAGATGGAAGAGTGACTACTTCTGAAACATTTGCAAAATTACATTTAAAAACTCGAGATTTATAAAACTGTTCACGTGCTATCGTTTGCACCAATTCCTTGAACATTATAGACGCTAGTTGTATATTTGTCTAATTTGGTTTTATTACAATGCTTTATTTTTTTACTGTCACGGAATTTCTTAAAACACAAAAGCAGAGAAAATAGTAAAATGACACCCGTATAACCATCATCCGCTGTCAGTGGTTCCTGGATGAGTGGTCTTGCATCACCGACACACTCCCTAATTGCATCCGTAAATACATCCGTGTATATATCTCTAAGAGGTAAGGACTCTTTTTTTCTTTGAAGCATAATACTATTACCATATATGAAAAAATAACTTCTGGGGCACCTGGGTGGCTCAGTGGGTTAAGCCTCTGCCTTCGGCTCAGGTCATGATCTCAGGGTCCTGGGATCGAGCCCCACATCAGGCTCTCTGCTCAGCAGGGAGCTTGCTTCCCCCTCTCTCTCTGCCTACTTGTGATCTCTCTCTGTCAAATAAATAAATAAAATCTTTTTAAAAAATCCATGCTATCCAATATTCAGCCAGTATTAAAAATGGCCCGATTAGCTCATACTTCTTTTTACAATTGGATTCTTCAAATTAGGAACCAAACAGGCTGCTGTAATGAAATGCTAAATTTTCACTGTTTATTTAGCTGTAGATTCCAGATGAGAAGACTTGAAATGCTTCAAAAGACATGCTTTGACAGATACCAATTAGGAAAATTAAAAAGAGATGTGGTCATTATAATTTTCCAATCCAGTCTTTAGTTCAGTAGCAGAAATGCCACCTGGCCTGACACAGGCACTTGAGCCCTCTGAACCTAATGTCACACACACAGATTTCCAAACTTTCAGGCTTTCTGACTTTGTCTTTCAACCTTTGGTCAAAGTCCTAAGGGACATAATTACGTATTGGATCTGGTATTTAATTAATAGGAGCCATTCTCTAGGGTCTAGTCTTTGACCTAGTCTTTGGATAGACCAATTCCCCAGGGGCTTAATAGAGCAGAGGAAGTTGGAAATTCAGATAATTCTCTTGATACCTGATTTCCATTTCCTACTCCCTTTTTTATCTATACAGATGTAAAAGCAAAATTAGAACATAAAGGATGATTCAGATGATTCATAACATTTGTCTTTGATGATGTAGCAAAGGTGCAAGTATTTCCCAAGTGTGGTTCCCATTTAATAAAAGGTTTACAAAGGGAAACAAAGCATCTCTGCTAAAGAACTTGGTTATTTTGCAATCAATATCAACTGAAAGGGTCAAGATACATTCTGTTTACATTTGTAGCGTTGCTAATAAATCAGGTGTCTTAACATAAAACTCTAAGGAACTGGAAAACATACAGGAAGAGGCTTATGCTGGACCCACTCAGAAGTAGCCGCTCTATCTCATGTAAATTCTAGAGACTTTAAGAGTAGTAGTCACAATGGCAGGCACATGATTCATGTAAAGATATTTATAATGTTTTTTGTGGACTCTCTGCCCTTAGAGGATAAAAGGCTCATATTCTGGGTCTCCCAGGATATAGACCACACACAAGTGAGGACTGGAGAACATCGGCTTAGGTACCTTGTAGAAGCCTTGGTCTACCTGTGCCTCCAGAGAGCCTAAGTGTGAGCAGAGGAGATTTGGTCGTGGACTTGTTTGGAGCTGGCACTGCCGTTCTAGTGATTCAGCCACTGCTATCTTTATAGCTTCAGAAGAACATTTTTGTTGGCAAAAACAATTTGGCCCTTCATTTCTTAAAATGGGAGTTGAGAATTTAGCAAGTACATTTTTCTTCTCTCTCTCTCTCTCTCTCTCTCTCTCACACACACACACACACATACACACACACGATAAATAGCTTAGTGGTTTAAGATCAAGGCTTTTGAGCTCAGACTGTGGGTTTGAACTTTAGCAGATATCCCCCAGGTGGGCAAGTTACACAACTTCTCTGCAGTTATTTTCTTGTCAGGAAATTGGGTATCATGACAGTAAATAAGGTTGTTGTGAGAATTAAATAAGAAAGTGCATGTGTGGACTTAAGACGTAGGAAAGTTCTGATGCCTGGTAAAACATTCAGCAACTTCATTAGCAGTGGTAGTAACAGTATCAGGATAGAGAAGTTACAAAAACCTGATAACCTTCCCCAAATGCTGCCACTATTAATGGAGTTTACAGACTACTTCCACGTGTTTATTTCTCCAAACACACCGTCTCATTATACGAAGTTCTGCAGGGTTACACACCCGGCGTTCTGCTCAGTCAAAGCAGTCATTCAAAGCACTTTGTTGGGCCTTGAAGAGGACCTCGTCAGTTATGGCGGCTCCCGTGGCCCTTCTTCTGGAGGAGTTTGGTTAGGAACAAAACACAACTAAAGACACACAGAAAGGGGGACACATTGGGGGGAAGGGGGCTTTAAACCTGATAAGAACTATAAAGGAAAGAAAACAGTATCTAATGAGAAGAGAATCATGTTGAGTTAGTGCAGGAGAAGAGGGTTCTCGAGTTAGAGACGGCCTCTCGGAGAAAGGGAGACCGAAAGGATGGGACAGCTTCTGGTCGAATCTAGATCGTCCGTCAGCTGCAGAGCACTGTGCCGTATAGATACACCATGAAAATCACCTTTTGTTTTCCCCCAAAGAAAAACAAATTCCAGGTCAGAGGCCTGATCGAGCCCCGTGTTAGGCTCCCTGCTCCGTGGGAAAGTCTGCCTCTCCCTCTCCGCCCCTCCCTCCCACTCATGAACTTTCTCACTCTCTCTCAAATAAATAAAATCTTTAAACAACAGCAACAACAACAACAAAGACCGGATTCTTCATCAAATGCTATTAACGCTGGAAAATCAAGTGATACTCTGTTGTAAGCAGTATATATTTTTTAAAGATTTTATTTATTTGTCAGAGCGAAAGAGAGCACCAGCAGGAGGAGCAGCCACAGAGGGAGGGGGAGAACCAGACTCCTGCCCAGCAGGGAGCCTGATGTGGGTCTCGATCCCAGGACCCTGGAATCACGACCCGAGCCAAAGGCAGCTGCTTAACTGACTGAGCCACCCAGGAGCCCTGTAAGCAGTATTTTATGAAATTCCACTGTGGTCCGTACTAACAACCTTTTGGTGGGTAATTGATGGTGGTGCTGATGGGGACCTCACTGTGGCTTTGATTATACCTTATTAGATGTCAGGGACTTAGCAAAGCATTTTGCCTACGTTATCTTATTTACCTCTATTAGTTCATTTAATCTTAAAAGCAACCCTGGAGTGTTTCTGGTAAAACACGGCTGATGGAACATGTGTGTTCATTTTTTCTCAACTAAAGATGACAAAAACGAAGTCATGAAGTCACGAAGATGCAGCTATAAAGACAGGGAAGATAATGGGCAAAAGTAATACACAGTTTGAAAGATAGAAAGGAAATAGTGAACTCTTTGCTCAGAGAATATAGACCGTGGGAATGGGAAGAGCAGGAAGAAGGAAGCCTGTGGGGGCTTCTAGCACCCCAGAAACACTTGCATTGTAAGCACTGGGCCCCTGTGAAAGAGGAGGTGAACGATATGTCTGGAACAAGAGGGCGTTTGAAAATCCGCGTAAGGAGCAGATTCCCTTATCTCCCAGATTACCAGTGTGTGTACTTAAGAGAGTTAAATCACGGTCTTCCTTATTTTTTTTTTTTTTTAAAGATTTTATTTATTTATTTGACAGAGAGAAATCACAAGTAGGTAGAGAGGCAGGCAGAGAGAGAGAGGAGGAAGCAGGCTCCCTGCCGAGCAGAGAGCCCGATGCGGGACTCGATCCCAGGACCCTGAGATCATGACCTGAGCCGAAGGCAGCGGCTTAACCACTGAGCCACCCAGGCGCCCCACGGTCTTCCTTATTGAAAGTCAACAGCAGACACCTAAAATTGATGAGATAGCAGGCTAAGCATCCCATTTTAACACACGGACGTGATTCCCCGGAGCAAAGCTAAAGTAATGGAAGGTTCTGTTCTGGGAAGTAGATCCCAGAGTTGGTAATACACTGTTGTTTCTATTCTATTTTAATTTTTTAAAAATTGTGGTGAAATATACATAACCGAGTATATCATTTTAGCCATTTTTTTAAGGTCTGACACTGAAGCAAACAGGTTTTATTAGTATTTTATTAGTATTAGTAGATGAAGCAAAGTCCATTAGAAAGTTCCATTTCTTTCTTGCTAGCAAGAAATTACACAATATTAAGATATTATACAATATCTAAGATACTATACAATAAAATCAAATGGATTTAAATCATCATAGTTGTTCTTGTGGTAAAATATACACAAAATTTACCATTTTAGCCATTTCTAAGTCTGCAGTTCAGTTGCATTAAGTAAGTTCACAGTGTTGTGCAGCCATCTTTACCCTTCTCCAGACTTTTTTCATCTTTTTTTCATCTTCCCAAACTGTCCCCGCTAAACATGAACTCCCCATTCTCTTCATCACCCTCTCCTCTACCCACGTGGTAACCTTGGTTCTGGCACTTTCTGTCTCAATGTGCTGGTCTAGGTGTCTCATATCAGAAGAACCGTACAATACTTGTTTTCGTGTCCAAAGTACTTCTCTTAGCATAATGTTTTCATGATTCATTTGTATTCTAGCATGTGATTTCTATTTGAAATTTAGAGCTAATGTTAATGTATTGCTTTCATAAAAGTAGAAAGTAAAACAAACAAAACCCTGCACATGACGCTCAGTTTTGAGGTACTGAACACAGCAGAACGGTGAGGTTTAAGAAGGGTGTTTCAAGGCCACGGCTACTAAGTTAACGCAGCCAGGCTTCCTGGTTGGATTCTATCTCCTTGATACTTGCCAAATCAGCATTTTTTGTAAATCCATGATTACCTCACATGTGGATTATTGCTGTATAACAGCTAACGTATTCATTTTCTATTTCTGCTGTCACAGTTACTCGGGCGTTGGTGACTTAGAACGATACACATACATTATTTTATAGTTGTGTTGGCCAGAGTTCCGACATGGGTCTCACGGGGCCACAGGCCTTCGGGAGGGAGCCCTTTCCCTTCTTTTCCAGCCTCTAGAGGCCACCCACGCTCCTTCGCTGGTGCCTTTCTTCCTCGAGCAACATAAGCATCATCACTGCGGGTTTCCATAGTCCCAGCACCCTCGGACTTTCCTGTCTCTGCCTGCCTTTGCGATCGCATGGAGCCTGCCCGGCTAATTTGGGATCATCTCCCCATCTGAAGGTTTGCTAACCAGCCACCTAGCTCTGTCCCCAATCTTGACTTTTCCTTTGCCATGTATACTAACGTTCATAGGTTTGAGAGATGAGAATGTGGACATCATTTGCCCTGGGTGGTGGGAGGCATTACTCTGCCTACCCAACTAATGGTTTTACCTACTTCCCCCTCGACTGTGATCATGATGCTTGAAGTCCTTCAGGAGCTCTTACTGCCGTCAGGGTAGCGTTCACACTCTTCTGCAGGGTACACAAAAACCCAGTTTACTCACTCCTCTATTCCCGTATGTCAAAAACACACATCAGCACCCTGGGTTTCAGTTCCCCAATTGAGAACCAACCTTTTACTCATTTTGCCCCTCTCCTTGCGTTGTTCTGCCCTCTGCCCTTTACTAGGCTCTGTCCTACTCATCCTTCAGTCAGACCTTGGATGCCACTTCCTCTTTGAAGGCCTTTTTGCTTTGGTTGCCACAGCAACCTGCCTCGCTCCAGTATAGCACTTTCCATACTGTTCTGAAGTTGCCTTCTTTTATGATCTCCTTGACCGGATTGTAAGCTACCGAAAGGCAAGAATCCTATTTTACTCACCCTCATTTCCTAGCTAGTTAACAAGAGCAGCTTGCCAGCATAAAAGGGACACCAACTTTTGCTTGAAGATATTTCCAACCCTTAATTAACACTGGTCTGTTTTTCCAAGGAGACTTGCAGAGGATAGAGCCATGTCTAAGGACTGGAATGGAGTGAACAGTTAATCCCCTAAGTGGATTTCACTGTAAATTTGCTGGGATATATTTGCCTGTACCTGACCGAGACTTTAGCGATGAGCACGTTAATAGCTCACTTTTACGTGACTGATCCAATTTGTTAACATGCACTTGATTCTACTTAATTTTTAATACAACTTTACTGGTATAAATAAATACTTGAACAACTATATCAAATAGCCATAAAGAGGGGAAAGCTTTCAACTAAATGTATAGCCGGATTGGCTAATTAACTTTCTAATTTAAGAGACTGTGGAATAAACATCTCCCTTGGAATTGATTCAAGCTAGTCAAGCTGAAAGAGAAAGCAAGAAAGAACGAATGTTCACATTATAAGTACCTTGAAATGTTTCTATGCTATTCTTTGTTCCATTTAAAATTTCCATTGACCTGCAATGTTTACAGACCAAAAAGCCACCAGTTTATGGTTCTACAGATTTTTTTTTAAACTACCAACCTTTGCAGAGAAACTAATACAGGTCTCCTCACAACAACTGGGAGAGCCTTGATAGGAGAGGGAAAGTAATGCGGGGGTTGCGAGCACAGCCTCCAGAGCCAGACTGTTTGCACTGGGGTCCTGGGTCTGCCACGTGCTATGTGACCACCTCAGTTTTCTTCATCTGTGAAATGGGCATAATGATACTTACCTCGCAGGGCTATACGGGGGTAAAATACCATATTTAACTCACTTAAACTGATCGACGCATTTCAGACTGGACATCTTCCTGTATTTAGGGTGGGAAGAAAGACTGTGAACCCTAATTGCCTAGGGAAAGGAACTGTCACTGTAATTGGAATGAAACCTGAGTTGATGAAAGTACCGACTGCAGGTGAGCTCCTCTGCGAGGAAGCAAGCTAAGCATAGTAGGTTCTTAGTTATTGACCACGGCCAGAATTATTCCTCAGAAAACATTGGGGGGAGCATCTAGACCTCTCTAAAGATGTGAAATGGTACAAAGAGGTGGTTTATGGGATTCTATGAAGAATGCAAAAATGGCTTATTCTAGTAAAAATAAAATATAATTTGGGCTTTACTTAGCAACAGTGCAAGAAAAATGTGGAAATCCCTTTATAAAAGCTACTCTTGTTTTGACAATTCATTTATTGCCTTCCCTGATGTTTAGAATTTTGCTGCATTCTTGCTGTCAAATTTTTAATAAATAAAGGTAAGCAATGTTAGTTAAGCAAAACCTAGTGTATCTTGATTTTTAAAAGATGTATTTGTTTTCATAAATGTCAGTTGTAAAATGGGTCTCATTAATTATCTTGGAATCTCCAGGCAGGATCTGAAATATGCTCTTACGTGATGACATTTTAAATGAATTTTAAAAATGAGTTTATTAATTTTAACCAGTAAAGCAATTGATCCGCTTTAAAAAATACTTACATGGAGGGGCACCTGGGGGGCTCAGTCAGTTAAACATCTGACTTTGGCTTTAGGTCATGATCTCAAGGTCATGGGCTGGAGAGGGTTGGCCCCCTGGGTTCAGCAGGGAGTCTGCTTCTCTCCCCCTCCACCACCTTCTCCCTTTGCCCCTTCCCTGCTCCTGTATGTGCGCACACTGTCATTCAGATAAATAAAATCTTCTAAAAAAATATTTACATGGTAACTTCCTGCTAATTCATCCATAAATCCTCTTCAAATTTGCAGTGTCCATGTGGATTCTTTGTGTGGCCTTTTTAGTTCCTTTGGACTGAGAGTTAAGGTTTGGAAAGTTGTTGGTTTTTTGTTTTGTTTAGTTTTGTTTTTTTCTTTCTTTCCCTGTGCTTTTGGAGTTCTAAAATACCCCCAAATTGCTGCCTGTTGGCATCTAGGCCCCCACGTTTGGGTGAAGCGACTGCTTATTGGACCTACTGGTTTTCTTCGTCTTCGGATTCTGTGAGTGAACAAGGCTGGCTAGAAGCAAGATTGAGAAGTTGGCAGTTTGTTTGGTTTTCCTTTTGTCTCTGTGCACCATACTACCCTGAGGAAGCGAGGCAGTCATATTTCCTCCCTTCTTAAAACTCCATCTTCTTCAGAAAAGGTATGAAAAATATTTTTGCAGCAGTATAAATAGGTAATAAAATAGTAGTAACATCCCTTAGGGTCAAAGTCCCTTTGGTTTCAAGTCCCAGGAATAAAGTTCTAAATGTGGAATGGCAGGGATTGGTGAGCACCATCGACTAGGTCTGGGGCAAGACGTCTTCCTGGTACCATCACGCGGGCCAGCTGTGATCCGCCAGTTACCGTGGCTCCGGCTGTGAGCCGCTTCTTTTCACTCCTTCTGGGGGATATCGTGGCTTCTAGGCTCGGCTCATTCCCATTTTCGAAAGGACTTGACATAGTAAATCAGGAACTTGAAGCCTCTCGTTGTTGTTCTCCTTCCTGTCTGATGTTAAAAGTTCTTGGGTTTGTGCTGGGATGAACCCAGACTGGGGGATCTGCCTAGTGCAGTGTTAGCATCATCTAGGCAGATGACATAAAGTGAACTTTCCTACTGGAGGTGGGGAGTAGTTTGAGCTGTTCTATTTGTTGCATTTCTCTAATTGTTGCATTTCTCCAGTCTGTTTTCGTTTGTGCAGATAACCTGAAGCTCATTTTATTGCGTATGCCTACCGACTCAGAACGGTCTCCCTGGACAGGCACATCAGTCAAATTAGTCTCTCACCAGGGCGGGATGGGTCGCGCTCTCCCTGCCTTTGGACCCTCCCCAAAGTGGTGGGCTCTGTGGCGGAGGATGGTCTTACCAGTCAATGAGTCCTCATTAGAAAGGGCGACAGCTTCCGTGCAAACTCTCAGTCTGTCTTAATTTTAGGAATGGCGGGTATTTAGAGGAGATGGCAGAGCTGTACTTTCTCAAGGGATCAGCAAATGACTGCCCCACAGACCCATTTCCCGTCCTGACCGTGGGCTTGACATGGTAGACGTCACACAGTGCTACACGGCTTCAAGAATTAGAAATGGGGCGTGCCTTTTGTATTTCTCTGGCTTCCGACCTGGAGTGGTTGTCCTCCGTGTCCAGGCTGAAACACATAGTCTCCAAAAGTGAGTAGACAGTTGTTAATTTTGAGGCCTAGGTGTATATATATATATATATATATATATTTAAGTTATTTATTTATTTATTTATTTGACAGACAGAGAGCACAAGTAGGCAGAGAGGCAGGCAGAGAGAGAGGGGGAAGCAGGCTCCCCACTGAGCAGAAAGCCTGATGCGGGGCTTGATCCCAAGACCCTGGGATCATGACCCGAGCTGAAGGCAGAGGCTTTAACCCACTGAGCCACCCAGGTGCCCCTATATATTCTTTTTTCAATTCATTAACCCCTTTTCCTGATACTTTGTACCCACTCCTCCGAACTCAGGGCTGATTATCCGTATAATCTAGTCTTCCTTGTTCTCTTTCCTCTAGGCATGACTTTGTCTGAACCAAACTTTTTGGCCAAGTAAAAATCAGTTTATTTATTTTTATTTTTTTAAAGATCTTATTTGAGGGATGCCTGGGTGGCTCAGTGGGTTAAGCCGCTGCCTTCGGCTCAGGTCATGATCTCAGGGTCCTGGGATCGAGCCCCACATGGTGCTCTCTGCTCAGCAGGGAGCCTGCTTCCCTTCCTCTCTGCCTACTTGTGATCTTTCTCTCTCTCTGTCAAATAAATAAATAAAATCTTTAAAAAAAAAAAAGATCTTATTTGAGAGAAAGAGAGTGAGTGAGGAAGCACAACAGAGTGGGGGCAGAGGGAGCGGGGGGGGGGGCAAAGGTAGCGGGAGATGCAGGCTCCCCAGTGAGCAGGGAGCCGGAATTGGGGCTCCATCCCATGCCCCCCAGGATCATGACCTGAACTGAAGGCAGATGCTAAATCAACTGAACCACCCAGGAGCCCCTAAAAATCAGAGTTTAAACTGAATATGAATATAAGGAGTTTTTAAAATCTTTAGTTATTACTCATTTTAATTCATGGAAAGAACAGTTGTTTGAAAGGTCTAATGTCTTTAAATCAGTAATGTTCTTTAGAAATTTAATTAAAAGTTCTTAACTTTGTTGTGGATGGTGACAATTTTCTCCTCTACTAGAGGGAAACCAAGATTATGACATAGACTTCCTTTAGTCACAAGTAAGGATTGAGGTAGGAAGTGTGGTTCTTATTTTCTGTATTTATTGCAGCTGGTTCTTTTCTAATCCTCTGAAGAGCAAAATTTATTTGATAGAGAGAGAGAGAGCGCGAGCACAAGCAGGGGGAGCAGCAGAGGGAGAGGAAGAAGCAGCCTCCTCATTGAGCAAGGAGCTTGAATGGGGGACTCTATCCCAGGACCCTGGGGTCATGTCCTGAGCCAAAGGCAGATGCTTAACAGACTGAGCCACCCAGGTGCCTTAGGCCATTGGCTTTATTATATCATGACTCAAAAAGGTAGATTGGTCATGCTTAATATTTTAGATATGTGAAATAAAACTGAACCAGTGTGAATCAGTAAAACAAATGAAAAGTAAACCATTTACAAATAATTTAGTAGTCTCTCTTTCCCCTCAAGCTTTTGCATATCATCTATACTGTTTTCATAGTTCTGGTGAGTTTCATAGTTCAGGTGAGCCTCTTTATGAATCAAATGGGGTGGATAGGAAAAAAAAAAAAAAGAGTAACCCTTCTAGAAAGTTCTATGATGCTGCATGCCTGGGTGGCTTAGTTGCTTTAGTGTTCTTCCACTCTTGATTTTGGCTCAGGTCATGGTCTCAGGTTCAGGAGCAGGCTCACGGCTGTGTAAGGAGCCTGCTTGGGATTCTCTCTCCCCGCTACCTTTCTCTTTCACACATACGCGCTCTCTCTCTCGTTCTCTTTCTTAAGTAAAATGTTTTTTAAAAGTTCTATGTTTCTAATATATTAGAAGTTCCTTACTGATACAGTCCTTATATAGGAAATAGGCAAAAATAAACCGTACATTACAGTGATACTTTTGCAGCACTCCATTGTTTAACTCAGCAGGTGGTTTTGAGTAAGCCTTCAAGTCATTTGCTGAGATTCCTTTTCCCAGTAGGAAAAGTAATATACTAGTTTGCAGCTCATTTACTACTCTTCATCTTGCCCTAATCAGAGTGCATCTCCTTGGTCATGGATGAATGTTTGGGTAAATGTAAAGAAGGGGGAGGAGACACGGTCTGTTTTCAGGTGGGTCTACCCTACAGTCTTATGCAAGGATGATATTTAAAGTATGTAACAGTTGGTAAAGCAAGGGCACCAACCAATTAGAATGAAAGTCTTTGATAACAAGCGGGTCCTGTAGGTTCCCTGCCCGCCCCCTCCCCCCTTAGCCAGGAGTTAACCCAGTGGTTCCTGAAATGTGGGAGGTCTGGAGAATCCTGAGAGAAAGGGCTGGTGCAGGGGTAGGGGCTGGAGGAATTGACTTAAAACTGCAGCTGTTGACCAGCTTGTCTGGAAGGATTTGAATATGTGATGAATCAGTTCAGCTGCACTTGCGTGAACCAGCTGACCATTAAATAACCCTTATAAAATGAAAAAGCATTGTGGGTACCCTAAGATACAGGGATGCAAGTACTGTATCTTACTGGTATTTAGCAGAAGGATACTACATATATGGTAAAGGCACTGATTGATGATAATGTGGTCAGTAAGATAATTATGAGCTTTAATATATAGGGGTCATTTGGACGCTTTTAATGTTTTGTACCTAGATGCACCATATTAATTTTATGAAATCTAAGGACTTTAGTTTTGCTTTTATGAGATCCAAGCACTTTAGAATAAATTTAGACCAATTCCCTTAATAGGTCCATAAATCTGAGGACCATGGTCATGGTCTCCCACAGTTAGTGATTATGGTGGGGCCTCAAGTGAGGACCAGAGTTGATCTCTCCCCTGCACGTTAGGAGTTCTGTCTGCCTAATGACAGATGTGGAAACTCGCAGTAGGTCAATGGAATGACTTTCCCAGACAAGAAGGAAGGGGTATGGGAAGCTTAGTACCTTGACAGACCACATTTACTAAGCACCCCACAGATGTTCTTTGTAGCACTACAAAACAAGGAATCTTGATTCCCAAAGAAGATACGCTGAACAGCAAGGGTATGTAGCCACACTAACCGGGTTTGGATTTCAGTTCTCCTTTGTGTTGGTTTTGGGATCGTAAGCAAATTACTTAACTTCCTGTGCCTCAGTTTCCTGGGGTGGGACAGTAATATCTGTTTCGCCGTGTTATTAGTATGTATGTAAAGCACTTAGGGAGTAGCTGTCACACAGGAAGGCTTGCTATTACTATTGATCATGGTGTAGTGCGCTCTGCTAGACATCAGTAAGGCACCCCCAGAACTCACGGTATTGGATTCCGGCTGGATGTAGAAACAGGCACGCCAGGCCGAACACGGAGAAGCCTCGCCGGGAAGATAAAGAACTGCGGGAAGCAGAGTATTGCGGCAAAGGGAGGGTGTCCGGAGCCACCTTTTAAGAAAGTACGGGTTATGAATTGCTTAAGAAAGGGGGAGGAGACCATTCAGACGGCAGGGATGGTGTGAGCAAAGGAATGGGAGCAGGAATGAGCACGAGGTAGGCAGGAGCCCACGCACTCGCTGGGCTGGACCACGAGTTTTTGCCGTTGGGTGTTAGGAAATCATCGGTGAATTGGGTAGTCGGAGGCGGTGGAGGCCCTTGGCAAGTCGCCAGCGTCTCAGGACTGATCATAAACGAGCGACCGCTCTCGGAACTCAACTTTTCCTTTCGGACCGGGGAGGCCCACGGGAGCGCGCTTGGGGATGAACTGTGGGGTGGGCAGAGAGCTCTGCCGGAGACCTTGGACTGAGCCCTAAATGCGAGTTCCTTTTTGCCCGAAGAGACCGAGACGATATTTTAATAAAGGGATGGGGCTAAGTTGTGTAGATGGTCAACGTCTGCACAGATAAGCATCTCGGTTTCTGCAGCGTTCGCGCCCCGGCCCCCGTCCCGCCTCCGCCTCCCCGGGCTGCCGCAACCGACATGCAAAACCCCGAGCCGGGGCGAGCGGCGAAGGGCGCTCCACGCATGCGTCAGAAGCCGCCCAACTCCCCCGCAGCGTCCTTTCTTGGAACAAAACTACCGCGGAGCCACGGAGTTCCGCAGTTTACGTAGACTCGAATTTCCCCGGCTCGGTCCGTCCGTGTGCAATCCGAGAGCGGCGCACTCCCCCTCCGCAAGTTGCGTTACCCGGAGTGAATGGCTGGGTGGTGCGTGTACGCCCAGAGCGTAGCACCCATAGGCGGACGGGGTGCGGCTGCGCAGGGACCTGAGTGGGCCTTCTACGCCGGCAGCGTAGCGCGGTGCCTGACGCGCGGGCCTCCGCGACGCACTTAGCGCAGCCGGCTTTGGTGAATACACGATTTGGTGCAGCCGGGGTTTGGTACCGAGCGGAGAGGAGATGCACACGGCACTCGAGTGTGAGGTAACTATAAAACCCCGATTTGTTTACATTCCCTCCCCCAGAACCGGCCCCGTGCGCCGCGGAGCCTGCGAGTCCCGGGACGGCGGGGGGGTAGACCGGGAGGCGAGAGCCGGGGAGTCCGGGCCGGGTCCCTCGGGGATCCGGGCGCTGCAGTCCGCGGCGGCGGCGGCGAGCCGGAGCGGAGCGCGCGGTGGGCTGCGCGTGGGGCGCCGCGGCCGCTCGTGTGCGCCCTGGGCCGCCGCGGTTGGGCGGCGGGGCGGCCGGCCTTCCGCGTGCGGGGCCCCGCGCTCCGCCCGGCCTCCTGTCGAGGCTGCGGACCCGCGCGGGCCGCGGGGGAGTGACCGCTGGGCGGGCGGCGGCGGTTGGGGGGCTGCGCGCGGGCGGCCTAGGGGCCGGGGTGGCGTCGGCGGAGGAGGCGGGGACCCTGCGGCCGGAGGGTGGGGGGATCCGCGGCCAGGCCTCGGCGGGGCTTGGCGGCGGCGGCGGCGACGAGCGCCCCGACTTCGCCCGCCGGTGCTTCACGCCGGTCTCTGGCGGGGTCGGGCGAGGGGCCCCCGGGATGGCGCCTCGGAGCCGCTGGTCGGCAGCGGGAGGCTAACGGACGGGGGCGCCGGTGCTCCCGTCGCGGGCGGCCCGGAGGCCTCGTGGACGCTCCGCCGCCCGAAGAGCCGAGGCTGGACGCGGGGGAGCCCCCGCTTGGGCGGGCTGGGGTCCCCCCGCGGAGGGCGGAGGGTGGGGCTGCGGGCCGAGGGGGTGCGGGAGGCCGGGTGGGCCCGGACGGGGGCGCGGCGGCCCGGCCTTTGTTCCCGGGCGCCCTGCGGCGGGGGCCGCGGGGGTCCCGGCTGGGGAGGGAGCGGGGGAGCCGCCGCGGCCCTCCGCGCCCCGGGGTCGGCCCAGCTCGCCTCCCCCGCGGGGGTCCTCGAGTGCCCCCGCGACAGGGGGCTGTGAGCGCGCGGGCGCCGAGAGCATCTCCCGAGGCTCGTGTGAGGCGGTGCACGTGGGAGCCGCCGTGGGGGCGGGCGGGGAGCGGGAGCTGCGTCCGGCGAGGGTCGCTCGCGGGGGTCCCCGTTCGCGTAGGGAGAGGAACATGAAAGCGCATGGTTTATTCCACAGTAGGTTATCCTGTTTTTGCTTTTGCTTTTTTTCCATGGGTGCACTGCTCGGTGCTCCCGATTTCTTCTGAAAGTCGTTCCCGACGGGGAGAGCGGGCATGTGACCCGTTACGTAATTAGGAACAAGTTCTGCTCTGGAAAGGATGGAAATCGAGAATAGTTCATTGTAATCGGCGGAAAACCTGAAGTCAAGACTTCTGTACACTTTTTTTTAAGGACTTCCTGTTCTGCACATTTGAGTGCCTGTATGAGTCCAATCACTTGTTCATCCAGACAGCCTGGACCCTGAACTCGCTGAATTGTCGGGGGGTGGGGGGTGGGGTGGGGTATCAGTGACCAGTGGTAACGAAGAAAATCATGTGCTGGAGGGATTCTTTTGGTTTGTTTGTTTGAAACCTGGGTGATACTGATTTTTAAATGTGGAGTATATGTAGGATTGCAACTAACCAATTACACTGAAATAATCCGAATACTAAATAAGATGAAGGAATCCATGCTTTATTAGTGCATTAAATATCAAGAGTAGTTTCAGGTCCAGTGCCGAATTTCAAACTAATGAGGACCGAATGATCTTCAAAGGATGTGATTTGTAGGATTTCTTCTGATGAAAGTAGCTGGTACTTCATATTCTTGTGGTGTGGTCTACATTCATAACTGAAAAAATAATTCCCAGAGATGAAGATGAGAATGTATTTTTTTAATCTAAATTCCCCAGCCTAAATTTTATACACAGACTCGTGGTGAAGAATCCCTGTGGAAGAATGACTAATGATGCTGCTTTAAAATAAGTGGTCAGGGAAGACCCTCGTTACCAGTTGATACCATACTACCTTGTGGGATAAGCTGTGTTTTCCCGTTGCCAGTTAATATTCTGCAATTTAAAGGCCAACAGACCCTCCTTTTTTAAGCAGGCGACGTTTGAAGTACTTTTAGGAGGCCTCGAGTATGGTATGCAAGTACCACTCTAGGGGTGGGTTTTCATTTTAGTTTTTTACTACTTTATGGAGAACGTAGGATACAGGTATTACAGCAAGGGAATTTAGATTTACTTTATAATTAAAGAGAATTTACTTTGTTACTCAGTAATCTCCAACCTCTCTATCCTCAAGTTATTGCCCAGTACTGGAAAGAATTTAGGACTTTCGAGTGAGACTTAGCACACCATTTTATTAACTAGTTCGGTGAGCAGGTTTATCTTAATCTTTTATCTGTGAACTTGTGCTAAAAAACCTATGCCATGGGTTTACTGTGATCTTTATAAATGACATAATGAAACAAAGGGCTGCAGAAAAACTTAGTTTTACCTTCTTTTTGACATAGAGGTGTTTCAATTTTTCCTCAGTGGTTGGAAGACAACCTTCTGTCTTGAACTCTGATAACTTGATTGAGGTTAAATGGTTTCTACTGGGCCTTTGCCAGAGATCGTTATCCTTTTGTTATTGTTCTGTTACTTAAATATAATTCTAGAATTCTCTTCTGCTTTGCGTATTTTCTAACTTAAAATTCCCCTAGTACATCAGGTTTTCCCTGTCCTAAACCCTTGAGGTGTGACATACTCCACAACTTCCGGTCACACAGTGCTCATGGTGTTATTCTATGAATGGGCAAAGCTTGCTTGTGAACCTTTTAGATCAAGTTTAAAATGTTAATTGACTGTAACCGAAAAATTTAGCATTAACCCAAGGGAATACTTGGGATAAAAATACCAGTTCTTGGGGGCGCCTGGGTGGCTCAGTGGGTTAAAGCCTCTGCCTTTCAGCTCAGGTCATGATCCCGGGGTCCTGGGATTGGGCTCCCTGCTCGTGGGGAGCCTGCTTCCCCTTCTCCCACTCCCCCTGCTTGTGCTCCCTCTCTCGCTGTCTCTCTGTCAAATAAATAAATAAATCTTAAAAAAAAAAAAAAAAAGTCCTTGTCTCTAAAGTGCTTACTTCAATGGACATGTCATGGGTTTTGCTTTTATCAAAAGGACATTATTGGGGTGCCTGAGTGGCTTGTCTGTTGTGTCTGACTCTGGTTTTGTCTCAGATCTTGGGTGATGAGAGAGCGCCCCACATAGGGCCCTAAGCTTAACACAGATTCTGCTTGACATTCTCCGTTTCCCCTCCCCTCGTGTTCCCTCTAAATCAGTCAATCTTAAACATTACTAATGCACTGATACTCAGGATGCAAGAAAAATTACATAGTAGAAAAGGGAAAGAAGTGTAGCCAATCAAAACAAAGCTATTTTTTTTCCTTTACAACATTTTTATAACCCTATAAACTTGTGTTTCATTATAATGCAATTTTCATTAAAAATACACTCACCATGATTTAAAGTTTACATGTTAGAATGCCCCGGCTGTCCCAACAGCTCGATGCTGCCCCCTAGTGATAGCTTCTCCTTCACCTTCCTCTTTTCCTAAAACAAGATCTATTTAAATTAGAATTCGATTCCTTAGTGCTAGAGGATATCTAGGCTGCTTTGGGGTTAGTGTCACTAATACGATGGACGTAGTCATTTTGAATTGGTTGATTTTGATTGCTTTTAGCCCCTAGTTTTTCAGGTATGGAGTGAGTTTTGGGTGGAGGTAGGATAGTAAAATGCCAGGTTTCCTTGCAAGAGTACATGTGGGATTTTCCAAAACAGGAAAGGTGTGTGTTAAAGGTGTGTTTTTGAGGTTAATTTTGTATATGAATAACAGCAATTTTAGTCACTTAGTCTAAGCTTATGGTATTATAGCGATGCAGAGATTTGCTTTCTGTCTTAGTCGCATTTAGCTTTGTATTGCCTCGACTATACTGAAAATAAAATTTGAGAATGTTAAAATTACATGATTTTTTAAAATTCAAATTTATTTCGATCTGTGACGTTGAAGGATGTCTGAAGAATACAGAGTCTTCAAGGACTGCAATAACCACAAGATTTCCTGTAGTCATATAAATAAGGTTTCAAATTAGACCAGTTACCAATATGCTGAACTACTTTTTTCTTTTTTGTTAATTTCTGTTTCTAATTCTGTGAGTTGGTCATACAATGACTGTTAAGTTTTTTTTCCAAAATAAGCAAGTGTATTTTCAATAAAATAAGCTACAATCAGAATATTAAAAAATGTTTCTAGTAGGTATGAAGGTGATTTTACTACTGAAATTGTGAAGTTTAAATAACAGCATTATTGAAGTTATTTCCAACTGTTTTAAGAGACTACACAGTGTTCAGACATGTTAAAACAACACAGTAATTGATCTATGACATGACATATAATAGTGTCAAATTTTATTTTTCTGTTATCAGAATGTAAGGATTTTGATTGCTAGATACAGGGATTGGATATTTAATAGATTTTTAATACTTCATATTAAAAGATATTATAAGAATGGGGCAGTGGTTGGTGGCAGTGGTTACAGGTTGAAAGTATAAGGATAAAATCTAAAACCTTTTTATTTTTTTATTTTTTTTTAAAGATTTTATTTATTTATTTGTCAGAGAGAGAGTGAGCGAGAGCGAGCACAGGCAGACAGTGGAAGGCAGAGTCAGAGGGAGAAGCAGGCTCCCTGCGGAGCATGGAGCCCGATGTGGGACTCGATCCCAGGACGCTGGGATCATGACCTGAGCCGAAGACAGCTGCTTAACCAACTGAGCCACCCAGGCGTCCCTAAAACCTTTTTCAAGTAGTATTTAAATTGTTTTAAGTAAGAGTGGTAGATGATTTTATAATTACCTAATTTTGTAATTACATTTTATAATTACTCTAATATTATATGGTAGATACTTTACTGCTGAAATTGAGGGAGACATGAGGTAACATTTGCTCTTGAAGTAACATTTCTAACAGCCATGTTTACACTTCATATGTACCCTACTTTTGGGGACCATCCATTCCATTCAGAAAAGAGGTTTTTGGGGATTAGAAAAGTGAATCAGAATGTTGTAGTAAGTATCTTTTTCTTACTAATATAGTAAGATTATGTCATAGGGTCAGAAATAAGAATTACTATGAAGTATGAAAGTTATTTTTAATCCTGTAATGATTATCTAGAGACTTGTCAGTCATTGATCACTTCAGTTTTTCGACTTACTTTCATCTAATTAGGAAATCTAAATGTTCTTCAGTCATAGTAACCAAATGACTAAGGTGTGCATTCCTGCTCTGTTATTTTAATGCCTTAAAAAAAGAGAAACCATTTCCATGCCCTCATATCTGTAAGCTTTTTTCTGAACTTACTTTATGTATTTTGTGAGTTTTGAGTTTGAAAATAGTGGTTTCCCTTAAAGTTGTCTGCTGAATTTATAAAAAAATATTTTTTTATAGAAGAATTTTATAAAAAAAAATGTGTAGAGTACTAAGGGTCAGCAAGCTATGGCCCATCCACCAAATCAGCCTGCTTTTTGTAAATTAAATATTGGAAAACAGCTTCCTCATCCACTTACATATCCTATATGGCTGCTTTTGTGACATATGGCAGAACTGTATAGTTGACTTAGAGTCTGCAGTGCCCGCAAAACCTAGAATAATAAGTGGCTTTTTAAGTCTGCCGGTCCCTGGATCCAGTTCTTAATGTTTTATGGTTATTTCACGTGTTGGCTGTTATTTAAAATAGTTAACATTTCCTAGAATCTATAGGAGTTAAAAACCAGTAGAAAAATACTCAAATAGAAAATTTGTGGGTAATAGTATGAGTTCTCAGGAGTTTTTGTTTTTGTTTTTGTTTTTAACCTAAATAGTATGGATGCTTTTTGTTTCTACCCCTTTCCTTTTTCCCTCCATAGGAGGGATGGTATCTTTTTTATGCTTGGAGATGGAATATGAAGCCCTTGGCCTTCGACCTTCGGTTTCCACCTAATTCTGTCAATTGTTCTACTTACGTAGCGTCTCTCCCAGTTCATTGAGAAGGTGATAGTGTCTCCCTTGTACCTCCTTCAGAGCAGAAAATGCTTCATACTTAATTCTATGCCTTCTCCCTGTTCCTGGTCCCTTCCTTTTTCTTCTCTCCTCACGCCTCTCATAAAGTAACTGAAGATTGCATGTTTACAGGCCCGATGTTTACAGGCCCGTGAACAAATGTTTTGGTCTAATACTTCTCAGTACTCTGCTGAAGATGAATTATTACTCTATGTTGATTATATGAGAAGAAAGATACTTTGTGTTTTGTTATAGGGGAACATAACCTCTAGATGAAGGAGGCTGTGGAACTGATTTTATATGCCTTATTAAGACACATAGAATAATATGATTAGTTATCACGTAAGAAAACATCAGTAAAACAATATATTAGAAAAACATAACTGTAATGTTTATTATATTTATAAATTATACAAATTTATAGTTGTACAGTTTATAATGCACAACTATATATATGTATAATGTATAATTATACATTGTATAATTTACATGCAATTATATGTGAATTATATAATTAATAATTGTATAAATTTATACAGTTATAAAATTGCATTCTGCAATAAAATATAGAAAAGTTAGGTATTATATATATTCTATATAATATATATTATAAAGCAATGAGATCATGCTTTCCATTCCGGTGGAACTTTTTTAGTGTAGAACTTAACTGACTTCATAATTTGTTAATGTTTGGAACACATTAAAAACAAAACTTTTTAAGATTTTGTTTTAAATTGGAATACTCTAGTTTTTTCAAGTAGGGTGAATAAATTTGATGTACAAAGCCAGTGTAAATAGGAAGTTTATTTTCAAGAAAATATTGTACTGATTAAAAAAATAAGGAAATCACATATATTAAAATCACTGAAAGAGATTTTAGGGAAAAAGTACTCTTTAAATTCACTGTAAATATTAGGTAATACATAATTTACAGTTTGCAGCTTTTCCTATGAAGATTTTTGCCTAAATTACAAGTACCTAAAAATTTATTGAAGATAAAATATAAACTTTTTTAGTTTAACAGATAAGGATGTATTATTTGTTTAAAAATAAGTGAATTTAGGGGTCATGTTAATTTTAATAAGGTTTTTTGTTATTTTAACCCACTGAGCCACCCAGGTGCCCCTGTTCTTTGTTATTTTTGGAAGAAAATAATGTCAGGAGGAAAAAACTTCTTAAATTTAGAAACCATAGAAGAAATTGCAAAAGGAGAACCTGGGTGGTTCAGCTATTAAGCGTCTGCCTTTGGCTCAGGTCATGATCCCAGAGTCCTGGGGATTGAGCCTGCCTCGCATCAGGCTCCCTGCTCTTCGGGAAGCTGCTTCCTCCTCTCACACTCCCCTTGCTTGTGTTCCCTCAACTCGCTCTGTCTCCCTCTGTCAAATAAATATCTTTTAAAAAATTGCAAAAAAAATTTCATAGGTTTCATTGCATGCATATGAAAACCTGTACTACATACATGAAAGGGAAGATACTTCTGTAACCAAAAGAAAAAGAAAGCACAGAACTGAAGATGTTTTCTGCAGAAAATATGACCAAGTCAAGTTATGCAAAAGCTCATATATGTTAGTAAGAATATTGAGACACCAGGAATAATGATGAAGTAAAGATAGGGCAAAAGCTTCTACTTCAAAATAAATAGTACAAAGTACTAGAGAGAATGCTATGATCATACTGCTGGTGGCAGTATAACCAAGCTTAATTTCCCTAGAAACCAATTTGGAAGTATGTAACAAGACCTGAAAAGTGCTAACGTGTTTTGCAGTCTTCCCTGCATCTTGAAATTTTCCAAGCAAGTAACCAAAAATAATAGCACAAATTGAAATTAAAGTGATTGCATATTGTGATTAAAACTCTACTAATGCTTGTGAAAATCTTGAAACTGTAAGTAATTCATTTCCTTTCACGTGTGACAAAATGTGATTTTAACAAAAGCTTAAGATTTATAATCACTGGCACTTATTTTTTTTTCCTTTTCCCCTACTGAGTAATTGGAGCATGATTTGTTTAAGCCTATTTTTAGTTTTGTGTGTGTGTGTTTTTTTTAGTCATTGTTGTACATGAAAATAAATAGTTCTGTGAAGTTTTTAGGGAAAAGGAAAAAAAAATCAGTCCTTGCGGTCTTCTTTCATGTTCTGCGTAGAGAGACCGGGAGCTCCTTTTGTTTCATTAGTCGATTATTTCGCTATTCACTGCCGTGTCTCCCGTGTGTTCATTAATGCTTGCTGATTTTCAGTTTAAGTCATTATCTGTTCAATGACAGATGAAGATTTATGACTCTTCTTTCAGGACCTTCTTCCGTTATCTGTACCCCTGCTTTTTTCAGTACAGTTATCCTGTAATTTTGGTTTAGGACAGTGGTGTTATATTTTTATGACTATAAATGTTATATAGCTATTATAATAAACTTACTTTTTCTTTCCTGTAGAACTTTGTTTTATCTGGCATTAATACTTAATTTCTTTTCCATGTGCTTATCATGGAATCTGTCTCATGTTTGTATCTGAATGTAGCTCTGTAAGAAAGGGAATGTGCCCTAAGAAGACTATGTTTACAGAAGAATTCGTAGTTTTCTTACATGTTGGACATTGTTAAACTTGATAATAAAGATGATTGATAATTGATAATGAAATTGCTGTTTGCTAAGTCGAAGCTTCGACTTAGGAATTAGATTTTTGTAAGATTTTGTTAAATGACAAGAGCTGAATCTTCACTTTGTTCAACAACTAAGAACTAAAATAACTATAAATAACTATGGGGACACTTAAAATGGATCACACAGAAAGCTTCCATGGTAAAAAGGATATAGCTTGTGTTGTCACCATCATCAAAAAAATATTATAAATGCTGTAAAAATGTTAAAAATGTTTCATAAAGATTGCCCTGGACATTATGTGATTTTTTTTTTTCCCGTGTACTCATGGAAGGGATCATTTTAACTGGCAGCTATGAAAAGTGACCCAAAGGGAAAAGCCACGGTGAGTGGACTGATGAAAATTTGAGAGTGGCAGTAACTATTCTTAGAATAAAGGCAACTGCCCATAGCAGTGAGTCCGTTAGGCACGTGTCCTAAGTCAGGTCCTAAAGTGAACACTCTGAAGTCCTCTTTGCATGTTTCATAGGTTTGTAAGCCTTCGGACTGAAAGAGGTTGAAGTCTAGGGTAACCTAAAGTTATAAACATTTTAGTAGTTTCAAAAGGCTGTCGCAGTATTTTGTGACGGATAAAAGCCATTTCATTACTAATGACAGATCAGATGTTCTTGTATTCATAAGTAACAGAACAGACACGGGACTATCATAGGGGCGTTAAGCGGTGTGATTCCAGGCTCCCTGTAACAAGAACTTGAAGAGCAGACTTGACGTGGTGGTTTTGACACACAAGGAGAAAAATGTAGGTTTGTATATGAAAGTTTAACATACAGTAAAGATGGGTTTGATATGTTGATACTTGATTTGGTTCCTTGAATCTAGGCTCAGATGTTTTTATTCTCTCGAACGTTCAAGTTAGTGAAACAGGAGCTTCCCTGGATTACATACACCCAAGTTCCCTTACAGCGCGCATCCAACTTCTTATGTGGATGAATCTCAGTGGAAATATTAAGAGACTGTTTGAACAGTGGTGGTTTTTTTTTGGGAAGAGCTACGCTGGTGTTCGTAGATGAGGTCTCTGGTCAAGTGGGAGAATGAAGAAGCAGAACTTGAAGCTGTACCAGGATGTAGCTAGCTGTTCCTGCTGAGAACTCATTACTAAAAATAATTTTATGCCTTGAAAAGTTTTTTTTTTATGCTTGAAAAGTTTCGTAATATCCGTGAAACTGGTATGTTGTGATGATTCTTTCCTACTTCTCAAATACTGGTGCACTGGGTGTTTTGTAATCTAGAATTGGCCTTGGACACACGCTAAATGTGCTCTTGAATCGTCTCAATAGCACTTTTTCGAAGGAATCAAAACAGAGCCCCCTCCCCCCCACCCCCCAGATAGATACACTTTTTGGAAGTTAAGTGAAAGATACTTAGTGCCACATTTAATACCTTAGGGTAATACGCTTGTTTTACAGAACAGCTTTATATACAGTAGTTCTGTTGGTGGAGAAAGGTGAGCGCTCTTCCCCCTGGTTTGCGGATTGGAAACCCTGACAATGCTGGGATGAATTAGAGACAAAGGTTTCTGATCCCAAGGATCAGAAAATGATCCTTGTACACTTTGACTGTGTACAAAGTACTATATTCACCACGTGTGTCAGAAATGAGATTTAAAATAGATCCTGGTTATATTACCATTAGTAACTTGCACTCAAATAGCATTTAGTATTGTTAAGTTAAACAGAAAAATGTTCAAAGTTTTTACCACTTAAAAAAAAAAACTTGTTATTTTACTTGGTTGTCTTAATTTACTGTGAAATAGAACAGGTATTAATAATCCCCTCTTTACAAGTGGTAATAAGACCTAAAGAGGTTAAGTGATTTGCCCAGCGACTCGTAGCGAGTGAGTGGCAGAGCCAGATCTCTGAGGTCTTTGACTTCTCGAGTGGTGTTTCTTCAGTGTGCGAGCAGTCTCTCGTTGTGTGTAGTGCTTGCTGTTGAATAACAGGGAAACCAAATTGGTATCTGGCTACCAGTATGGGTGTAAAGTCATTAATGAAGTCATTTAGTGGTATAAATGTCAGTGATTCAGGATGTATGTAAAACTAATTTCTACTATTATTTAAAGAAGTCCTATAATAAAATCTTTTTAAAAATGAAATCCTTTATGAAATTGGGATACTGTGTACATTTATTAAATGGATTTTTCACGTAAAGTTTATTTAAAGTATGATATATGTATATAATCCAGGTTGGGTGTTTTCATTATTTTTTTCTTTTGATTTTGCTGTCATTCAGTGACCTTCAAAATAACCATTCCTGGAGCATTGAAATGCTTTGAAATGCTTAGTTTAAAACCTTGCTAAGCAATTTATAGTATGTTTCCTATGATTATTTGTGTGTGTGTGTGTGTGTGTGTGTGTGTGTGTTTGTGTATGTATGAGAGAGTGAAGTGAGATATAAACTTCCTTTAAAAAACACCCTCTTGGGGCTTCTGGGTAGTTCAGTCTGTTAAGTGGCGGCCTTCAGCTCAGGTCACGCTGGGATTGAGCCCTGGGTGGGGTTCCTTGCCTAGCAGGGAGCCTGCTTCTCTCTCTGCCTGTAGTTCCCCCTGCTTGTGCGTGCTCTTTCTCTCTCTCTCTCTCTCTCTAAATAATTAATTTAAAAAAATACTCTCGAGTAAATATTTTTAAGTCAAATGTTAAATAGATTATACACAGGGTATATACTACAGGCCTTTCCAGTAATAGCAACCTATTGTTGGAAATAGAATTATTTAGCGTGTATTAGTTATTTTATGTCAAGCAATGATTTTGTTAACTGATCTGTTGCTAATCTTACTGACTTTTAAATATTAACCGTAAGTAATCGGTTTTCTCTTTAAAAATTTTGGTAGTATACTTTAGATGACTCATTAGTAATTACCTTACAGTGTTATGGTTTTATCATATATAAATATGCTGGTGTCATAGAGAGAGTCCTAGATATTCAAGTTAGAGGTTTGCCACGCACTTGAAATATCACATTAATCATATCATATACATCCACTGGGTCTTAGATTTCTGTTTTTATAGGAGTATTTAGCTAGTATACTTAAATATCTTTTTATCTTAAGCCTTCTGTTAACTGTATTATGTCTATATGAAATGAAGATAATTATCCTTAGACAAAATATAGAAAAATTTGTATTGTTAGCAATTAGTGTATATTTCAGTTTGCTCTTGATATAGGTGTCTTAATTTTATTTAAAAATTCAAAAATTGGAATTTCATACGTTATGCAGAAAAAATTACCATAGAAAGCCTATAATTAAAGATGGTTACAAGCCTTTTAAAAGACCTTGGTATGGAGATTATCAACCCTAATTGCTTCTATTTGTAATAGAAATGTACACAGATATGTTTAATCATATAGTTTGTTAAGCAAGATCCTTTGGTTACCAATAATACCTTTTTTCTTCCTGGTTAAGAAGTGGTTTTCTATTACAGTATTTTTAAGTGCATAAGAAAACTAATGAAATTAGGTCTGTAGTTACAGGAGTATCAGTTTCTCGGTTTTGAAAATGTACCGTATTATATAAGCCGTTATTAAGAAAATTGGGCAAAGAGTGTATAGAAACTGAACTGTATTTACAACTTGTATTTTAAATTATTTTTTACATTTAAAGAATTTTTATTTTTTACAGAGAGAGAGTGTGTGTGAGTGGCAGTGAGTGTGGGGAAGGGCAGGGGAGAGGCGAGAGGGGTCCCAGACAGCGCTACACTTCCAATCTGGGCCTGCCTTGGGGCTCGAGCTCACGACCTGGAGATTGTGACTTCAGCTAGAACCAAGAGTTGGACACCAACTGATTGAGCCACCAGGTGCCCATATCTGAAGTTATTTAAAACAAAAAGTTAAAAAATAAGTTTGGTTTTGGAGATGGGCAAATACAGGTTTGTTAATAGAAGCTATGTATTGCTGATTTTACTAACTCAAAGTTGAAAAAAAATATATATATATATGAGATAGTTGAAAATATATATATATATATATTTTTTAAGATTTTACTTTTTGAGTAATCTTTGCACCCAGCATGGGGCTTGAACTCAAAACCCCGAGATCAGAAATTGCATGCTCCACCAACTGAGCAAGCCAGGCTCCCCCAAAATATATATTCTTTTTTTTAGGATTTATTTGACACAGAGAGCGCATGAAAAAGGGGAGCGGCCGGTGGAGGGAGAAGCAGGCTCTCTGCTGAGCAAGGAGGCGGACGCAGGGCTTGATCCCAGGACCCTGGACTCAAGACCCCTGCTGAAGGCAGACCTCTGACTGACTGAGCCACCGAGCTGTCCCTGAAATACACTTGTGTGGCTCAGTCTGTTAATGGTCTGACTATTGAATCCAGGTCAGATGATCTCAGGGTCACGCGACCGGCATTTGTCTCCGAGCTCAGCGTGCAGGCTTCTTGAGATTCTCTCTTCCTCCCTCTGCCTCTCCCCTTACTCAGGCCCTCTAAATTGATCAATAAATAGAATCCTTGAAAAAAATTGTTTTGTCTGAAATAAAACACACCTCCAGGAAAGTATCCAAATGTTAAGTATAAAGCTTGTCAAATTTTCATGAAGTGAACATACCCCTGTAACAGCACCGAAGAAATAACACACTGACAGCTGCCCAGATGCCCCTGCTTCCTCCCCACCACCTCCCGTGGCAATTTATAACCACTCTCCTCACTGAATAGTTTGCTTGTTCTTTCTTTCCTTTTTTTTTTCTTTTTTTTAAGATTTTACTTATTGGATAAGAGAGAGACAGCAGGAGAGGGAACACAAGCAGGGGAGCGGGAGAGGGAGAAGCAGGCTTCCTGAAGAGCAGGGAGCCTGCTGTGGGGCTCGATCCAGGTACCCCGGGATCATGACCTGAGCCAAAGGCAGTGGCTTAACCAGCCGAGCCACCCAGGCGCCCCATCTTGGACTATTTTTCAGAGAGAAATAAACTTGATTGTTTCTTAAGCCGCTGTCCTTTGGGGAGGGGTTCGTTGCAGTAGCGCTTAGTCTGCGCGGACCAATGCATACTTCATCCCAGTGATTCTGAAGCAAGCATTTATGTAGCGTTCTGAACTGAAGTGCAAAGTTATGAATGATTTACTGAGAAAAAACACTTACCTCAGGTTTAAATTTACACCTATGAGGTCACTCATGTATTTGCATTCCTGTGATACTCTCTTGAATGTAAATAAGTAGAGAAATCAAGATACTGGGAATTGTGGCAATAAGCAGATTGAGTACCGTACACTTAAAACAGGACACATGACGATCTGAGTCTCCTTCAGACCCCCCACAGTTGTGTTTCATGTGAAAATGGTAACCCCGCGGGTGAGGAGACCAGCAGGCACAGCCGCACACCTTGTTTTGTTCGTTGGCCTTTCGATGTCCCGGACTCTCCTCCGAGGAGGCAGATTGGAGGCCCGCTCTCTGCACTTCCCCTCCGGTTCGCATCTTGAATAAACTCTCTTCTTGCTGAGCAGCCGATGTCTCCGGGCCTGGGTCTACCGTGTGTCGGGCTTTACAAACCTGGGCTCAGTTACAAATTCGGTGACCGGCCAGGAGCTCTTTGCCTGTGGTTTGCTGACCCCCAGCCAGTCATGGGGGTCTGGTGCTGCCTGGGATCTCTGTCCTAGCGGCTCTGCCCCTGGAGCCCCAGCTCGACAGAATACCATGAACTTCTGGTGCTTAACTCTCGTGACAAGGAAACCATTTTTGGCTTGGATGGCCGGGTCTTGGTCAGTGCTCTATGTGCCATGCCCAGCCTGTGAGCTGTTTCTTCCTTTTCGTTTGGTCTGGCTTCTCAGATCTCTTTCTCCCATTGGATTACCTCCACATAGGGGTTCTTGCTCTCTTAGCTTTCTTCTCTTAAGGAAAGGCTGATTAGAAGCCTTTTGGTTCAGTTGGTGAAGACGACTTTCAGGGAGGAACCAGTGTTCACAGAGGTACCATGGACTTCATTGGGTTGGTTTGTTGCTGCAGTTTTTGGTATCTTTGGACAAAACTGGCCATGTTCTAAATGGAAAATGACAAGATGATTCCCACATGCAGGCCTTTGGGCTGTATTCTCCAAAATTGGGCAATGTTTAGTTACGAATCCATGAAAAGGGAGAAAAAAAAATCACCTCTTTTTGTAACACTGCTTGGCCACAATATTTATTAGGCTTCAGAGAAAAATGATAAAATAATAAATAATAAAATGATAAAAATGATCTCCACACCTTAATAGAGATCAAATTCACAACCCTGAGATGAAGAGTAGCGTGCCCTCCCAGCTGAGCCAACCAGGCACCCCTGGGTTTTATGAAAGGGAGATACTGGGCCCTCAGTGAGGATTTTTGTTTGTATATTATTTGTGTATTTGTGTGTCCATGTATGTTGTAAATGTGAGATACATTTTCTATCCCTCCAGAGGCTATTGCTAAAATTAGTTTTTTTTCTAAAATTAATTTGTAGAAGAACTCTAGTTAGTTGGTTCTTAGGCAAACACAAGAGTTGGATTTTCTAAAATCCAAAAATAGAAACTAACCAAGTGTTCTTCAGGTCCATGTGATCTGGGAAAATATTCAGTACTGAAGATAATTTGAGGTTGTTGGTTTAATTAAAATAGGCATGTCTTTAGAGTTGTTAGCATTAGATGTAGAATTTTTTGTTCTGCCTATGTTTACCAGAAGTGAGGTAGGCTCATGTTACTTTTGTTGCAAAATTTGTTGGAAAGGGGGAAAAAAAATAAAGCCTCAGAAAGAATTCTAATAAATAAGACTAGTGGAGACAATTCTGTATGCAGGGAAAATGAGACTCATTATTTAAAAAGGAAAATTCTGGGAGAATATCTGAATGTAAAAAGGGGAGTTGTAGAAGGTTTAGGAGAAGGGAATCTTTGGAAAGGAATTTTATTCACAGTTGGGATTAAGATTGTGGAGATGAGTCTGTTAAAATGTTGGTTGGGGAGTAGTCAGCACCCGGAGAAGAGAAGGGAATGCGGAGAGCCAGATGAGACAGAAGGTGAGCAGTGATGCTGTGTCAACAGAAGCCTCGGCTGATACCTAAGTTTCAAAAGTTGGGTTGCCCTTAGAACCATCCTGAGCTGTGGCAAAAGGACTGCACTTTTATACCCTCATATGGAACGGTCAGTGGATGTGACCACCTGGGAAGAGCGCGCACTCTGGGCGAGGCCGCTGTCTTCAGTCTGTGCAAACCCCACGGGCCTCTGAGAGGAGAGAACTGTGGGTGGTGGCGTTCCCTGTGGTCGAGAGCTTTCCTTCCTGCGGGAGGCTCTGGGGAGGCTCTGGGGAGGCTCTGATGGGGACATCACCGTATCCACGGCAAGAACTCCCAGTCTATACAGTGCCTTGGTGTCCTTGTCTTACTAGGTTTAGATACATACACACACACACATACACACACACACACACACACACACACTCTCTTACTAAGTACATACCAACATGGGAGGTGATAGGAAAAAGGAGGGACTGCATTTCTTTTTTAAATTAGAAAACATTTTTTGAAAATATATGTTGGAATGAATGAGTTTCATCAGAAGTACCCCAGTGTAAGATTGGAATTTGGGGGGGCTCCTGGGTGGCTTAGTCGGTTAAGCATCTGCCTTGTGCTCATTCTGTCTCTGTCAAATAAATAAAAATCTTTTTAAAAAATTGGAATTTGGTTTTTCTCTTTGTAAAAAGAAGTTTCTTAGATTATTTGTCTAAATTTTAAAACCAAAGGTTGTTGTCTTTGATCTGCCTAGAAAAAACCCTTTCATTTGCCTTTAGAATCTCTTATTGCTAAGTAGATAATCAAATACTAAGTTTTGTAATGATGTGTAATGCTATTTAAGCATGTTCTTTAAAACCTTCTGATATTTCTGACAGACTTCAACTTCTGACAAATTCAACTTGTAAGTGAAGTTTTTTGACTAATGAGGCTAATTTGATAGATCAAATTACATGGGGAGCATTGTCAGATAAGTGATAATAAACCTTCTTAGGTTACATTGTATAGGTGAATGCAATTGCTTTTCCAGAAATTATATAAAATTCTTAAGGTTTTACCAAATCCTCATATGATGTTATCACTTAATAATTCTAAGTATTGAAGTGTGTGTCACGGAATCACAGAATTTCCTTGTCAGTTGCATTGTAACGACAAATACCTGATACCTTTAGATTCATAAAACTAAACCAAGAATTTTTAGCACTGGGGCACCTGGGTGGCTCAGTCATTGAGCCTCTGCCTTTGGCTCAGGTCATGATCCCAGGGTCCTTGGATCGAGCCCTGCATCTGGGTCTCCGCTCAGCAGGAAGCCTGCCTTTCTCTCTCCCACTACCACTGCTTGTGTTCCCTCTCCACTTGTCTGTTTTTCTGTCTTTTGTCTGTATCTCTCTCTGTCAAATAAATAAATAAATAAAAATTTAAAAAGGGATTTCCAGAACTAATGGGAAAAACGGCACTATTTTTTGTGGAAACGAGGGTGATTTTAGATTTTAGATTTTATGTTTCAGTGGTACATACTGGTGAATGTTAGATTCCAGTTCTGGTGAACTGTCTTTTTTTTTTTTTTAAGATTTTTATTTATTTGGGGGGGTGGGGTGCATGAGCTGGGGGAGGGGCAGAGGGAGAGGGAGAGGGAGAAGCAGATTCCCCACTGAGGAGGGATCCTGACACTGAGGCTCAATCCCAGGACCCTGAGATCATGACCTGAGCCGAAGGCAGATGCTTAATGGACTGAGCCACACAGGCGGCCCTGATGTTCTTCTTTAAGGGTTAGTTGTTTTCCTGTAAAACTGGTTTGTATTCTGAATTCTGGTTTTCTCAAATATCTGGCCAAGACTCTCCAAACTAAGGTTTCTGATTTTCTCCTTTTCTCTTGACTTGGAATCATTGAGAATTAAAACTTCTTTTTTCCCTGAAGTTCTGCAAAGTGGAGCTAGATATCTTGAGATAAACTTTGGAGAAAATTGCCACAATGGCCCGTGTTTAGATAGTCTTCATGCCTGTTGCGGTACGGGCCACTCAGAGATGACCAGCTGTTGTCATTTGCTGGATCTGCCCCTGGAAAATCCAGACCTTGTGATCCTCACAGAAGCAGTTTTAGGGATCAAGGATGAATCGGAGTGCTGGCTGCTGGGGTGACCCGTCAGTTATTACTCATTGCCAAGATGATCAGAAATCAGGTTGCTCGATTGCCCAAGGGAACAGGTGGGCATGTCAGGCCGCCAAGTTGGCAGCTCCTACAAAGACTTCAAAACCCTCTGTAATGGCTTTAGTACCAGACGTAGACTTAAGTCAGTACCAACCCCAGTATTCCACTGTAAACCAAGGAGCTACAGAATGAGGTATTGGATACATTGCTGGCACTAGCTAGAGCTAGCTGGACATACAACGAGCAAGGATAATTCTTATCCCAGGCATTTTGTGGAAAAAACGATTAGTTGTATTTACCAAAGCACCCCAGATGGGTGAGATGTGACTCTCCAGTTGGTCCAGAAGTATATTGTGGGTCCCAATCTTCAAAGAACCATCAAAAGAGAGTAAAAAGATGTGACATTTGTGCTAAAAACTATCCTGAGACTGGGTTCCCACCAGTTCTAGAAGGTATGACACTTAGAGTCACCAAACCTGGAGAAGACGAGCTGGTTGATGCCAGAAACAACAGGTAATTTTAGCATTTGCTGATATTTATAAACACCTTGTTCAAGTTGAGTTGAAGCTTTTCCATGTTATTCAGAGAAGGCATCAGAAGTTGTCAGAAAACAAAACCAGGTTTGGATTGCTGCTAACAATTCAGTGACAGCGGAATGGTATTTATGGCAAAGGTCCCATAAGCCAGTGTCCGGTGTGATGGTAAAACTCAGTGGAAAGTGCATGCTTCATCCAGCCCCCAGTCAGCTGGGAAAATGGACAAAAGTGAATCATATGCTTAGAAAAACTTTGGCCAAAGTTTGTGAAGAAGCCAATTTCAAGCTGGGGGGGAAGCCTTGCTGGTTACCCTGCTTCGGGTAAATGGCCCCTAGCGATAAGCCTGGTTTCAGCCCTGGGGAAGTACTCTGGGGAAGGCCCGTTCTGCATGCTTTTCACGACTTCGGAATTCCTGACAGGCCTGCATCAGGGAATTGGGTCCTATCAGGGATGTTCAATCTTTGGGAGATACTTAGCTGCGCTACGTGAGTTTGCTTGCAGCAGGTTGACGTATGCCCCACAAATGCGCCCTTACACTGCTCGAATCCTGAAGACCTGGGGTCACAAAAGACCTGAAAGAGGAAGCATCTGGAGGACCGAATCCAGCCTTGTTGGACGGGACCTTCTGTGTGCTGTTGAGCACCCGTTCTCCAGTGATGCTAAAGGGAGTTAGAGCTGCCGCCGCACTCAGGTGAAGCTGGTTCTGTAGGAGTTCGTAGGTCCCCCGTACCCTGTCAGCAAGGAGAACATCAAAAAGACTCCTGCTTGCATCGGTGACCCTTGGATGGGCCTAAAACTACTCAGGAGAGCTGGTCCAAAGAAATCAGTCAATACTTAGCGTTTTTCTATTGTTGGCAACCTCTCAAGCTTGAAAAGATAATCCACCATTAGGATTTCGGCAGTGTTGGCCAAGGCTGGCAGTTGTTCTCACGGTTGAGTATGTCATTCTGACTCCGTGCAGAGTATGGACCACAGCAGCCCAGCAGTAACGCTTGTGACCTGGTGCACCCCATCAGTTTAGAGTCTGGTTAATTCCAGTCGTCCAGTTAACCTGCTTCTTGATGATATTTTCAGGGATTCTGCAGAATGAAGGTAGTGATCCTCCTGAATTAGTAGGTGTGCTGTTACCGTCGCCAGCTTACACTTTGTTTGTAGATAGGAATACTTCACTAGGGGAATGAGAGTGCAGACCTCTTGGTAACGGAGAATGTTGTGTTTCAGTTGGTATGTTGGAACTAAAGAGTATTTCTAAATGAATGCAGAAGGTCCCGCTCTGCTCACTCCGACCTCCTCCCATTTCAGCCAGGAGTAGCTGGAGTAGCTGGAGTAGCTGGAGTGGTCATGGTCCCATTTCCCTCAAGAAGGAGGAATGATCAAAAGACGGTGGTGATTGAAACAGATGACCAAAGGTTAAGAGGACTAAAAAATGCAGCTGCAGCTTTTCACCCAGGCCTTTCTTGGTTTGCCTTGAGAAGTGGCTCTGTCTCCTCCTCCGGGCAGGCAGATTTCAGGCCTGCTCTCCCATCTCCTGCTCTGCCTCTCCAAGAAACCCTTTCCTTGATGCATATTCAGAATCTCGGTGATTGGCTTTGCTGCACTGTGGGCATAGAACTTGTTTGGCTACCCACGGGGTCAATTCTTTGTTGCCTGATCAAAATAGAAGTATGTTTCATTTCCACCGCTGGTACCTGTTCATTTGACAGTGTGGTAACGTGCACGGATTAAACCGCAAGACATTCACAATCCAATGAATGGAGCGACACGCACTGAAATAAATACTCTCTTTCACTAGCATCTTCTGCAAGGTGAACTGCAGGCAGTGTAACTGTCCTCTTTCTGCTTAGCAGTGATCGCCACAATTACCCATGCTCCTTCATCCTCATTAGTGTACAAGTAAAATTAATGTATTTTAAGTGGTAACTTTATCCATGAGGCTGTATAAGAAACTGAAATGTTCGGATTTAAAAACCAAAACTTCAAACTTAACGTAGCTTTGGAATTAGAAAACATTATTGACTAATTCGTTTTTATAAAAAAATTTTTTTTGGTAAGATTTTATTTATTGATTTGCTTGAGAGAGAATGAGAGAGCATGAAAGGGGGTTAGGTCAGAGGGAGAAGCAGACCCCCTGCTGAGCCGGGAGCCTGACACGGGGCTCGATCCTAGGACCCTGGGATCATGACCTGAGCCGAAGACAGAGGCTTCACCCACTGAGCCACCCAGGCACTCGGATTTTTCAAAATTCTTACGCCACATCTTTCACAAAATAATTCTGCCTAATTTATTTGGGGAATCCTAACATTCAGTTGGCTAAAGTATCATTTTAAATAAACGGGAGTGTTTGATTTATCTGTGTTGATTGTAGTTCTCAGACATTAGCTGTCTGACTCAGAGACTCGATAAAACACTGCCAAGCTCTGCTGCCAGAATTCCTGAGTTACTAGGTCTGGGGGTGCTGCAAGGATTTGTATTTCTGACAGGTTCCAGGGGGACCGGTGCTGCTTCTGCGGCCCTGCAGCCGTGCTCTGATGAGTCACGGACAGAGGTTGTGTGATATCTCCTCAAAATTAAAGAAGAGCACTTAGAAGAAGCTAACCTGAATTCCAGCATGCTCCTCTAACAAGTACTGTTTCGTCACAGTACTTCGGACCCCCCTCTTTTTAGGAAATGAAACACTGCGGATGCAGCTAAGATGTGTACGCACCATCCTCTGCCATCGGACTCTCCTCCTCTTCCTGAAAAGTAACCATTCCAGAACGTAACCGTCCTCACATTAGGTTCTTGCTACCTGTCTGTATATATGTCCCCAAAGTAAAACGTTTTGCCTATTTTAATGGTGTTTAAATGATAGGACGTGGGTCTTTTTTGTGCTTTTTAAATTGTTTCTTAGCTCTGTGCATGTTATATATTCTCTCATAGTTGCATATTTATAACTGTAGTGTACTTGTTGATGACACACCACATTTATTTTATCCATTCTTCCATTGGTGGGCATGTAGGTTTGTGATGGGCACTAATTATTACACGATTGTCATTCCTTAGAAATAAGGGATTTTACCTCGCTGCTTCCTTTCCTCATTTTTCCTTGCTATTAAGCCCCCCGCGTTCTTTGAGCACTTCCTCTCTCGTATGGAGGAGACATCGCGTCCTTCCATTCCCAGGGGAATGAATATCTTCGTCTAAGCCAGTCACGGTAGTTTCTTCCTTTACCAGTGATGAGTGAGTAGTACAGTTCTGCTCTTAATATACGTAAAGAGAAATCTGGGAGAAACTTTAGGGAAAGACTCTTCTCCCTGGGTAAAAGGAGGCATGACGAGGGGTGCCTGGGGGGCTTGGCTAAGCGTCTGCCTTCGGCTCAGGTCGTGATCCCAGGGTCCTGGGATGGAGCCCCGTGTCAGGCTCCCTGCTCAGCGGGGCGTCTGCATCTCCCTCTCCTCCCTCTGGCCCTCCCCCGGGTGCCTCTGTCTCTTCTCTTCTCTTTCTCGCTCACTCTCAAATTAATAATAATAATTATTATTATCTTTATTTTTATTAAAGAGAAATGAACATGACTCCTCCAGCTTTGGGTATAGCTGTGTAATGATGGGATGGTTTTAGCAACAACAGATCCTCGCGAGGGGACAAATCTACGAGCTTGGGTTTTTGATCATGTTGTCTCCCTGAACCACCCGTTTCTTCCAACTTTTTTTTTTTTACTTTTATGTGAAATATTCTTCTAGTGTTCTGTTATTTACGGTCAAAGTATCCTGGTACAAGATAGTTAACATTTAAGAAAAAAACAACAACAACAGTACTTCAGTGAAGAGTCTTGAGTTTGTCTCCTGTGTCTGAGGGCAGGGTCACGTTCACCCTTAGTAGATGTCAGATTGCTTCCCAAAACGATGGCACCTGTAATCCACACTCCCATCAGCAGTGTTTAGTAGTTTCGACTTCTCTGCATTATATCTTTGCTTAACCCATTTGCCAGATATTTTTATTTGTTAATGTCTTGGTCCATTATCTGTGTTAGTAGTTATGTTATTTTTTCAACAAGCTGTCCTCTTTTTTTCCCCCTAAGATTGGTTTGTTATTTTAGAGAGGGAGAGAGGGAGAGCCCTTGAGCAGTGGGAGGGGCGAAGGGAGAGAGAGCAGCAGACTCCCCACTGGGAGTGGAGCACAGTCTGAAAACCCTGAGCCAGACAAGACTTGGGCGCCCACTGACTGAGCCACCCAAGGGCCCCCGTCCTCTTGAGATCATCTGTGTAGCTATCTGTGCAGTATTGGAGTTTCTTCCATATCGATTAGATATGTTTTATATATTCTGGGTACTGGTCTTTAATATGCATTGTTTACAGGTGCTCATTGCAAAGATTTCTGGTTTGTGTCTTGTCATACATAGGCTTTGTCTGTGGTGGTCTTTACTATAGAGTAATACTTAAAGAATTTAAGTTAAGATTTCTTTTAAAATTTGTGGTTTCTGTGTCTTACCAGAAAAATTTTTTCCGGAAGTCATAACACTCTCCTGAATTTTCTTCTAAAACTTGTAAAGAATTTTACTGTTCACATTTAGTCTTTTGGAGGTGACTTTGGTGTATGGCGGGAGGAGAAGCTGCTGCTTCACAGTCAGTATTATGGATTTTCTTTCCGAAATCTCTCCTGTTCCTCTTGTGTATTTGTCTGTTCCTGTTGCCAGATCGGTATTATTTTAGCGAGTGTAACTTTATAAATAAAAAAGTCTTTGTTACCCTGCTAAGCTATCAGATTGTTTTGCTGTCTTTGGGCTCCTGCTCCTCATAAGAATTTTTGGGTAAGCTTGTGCAATTTTACTGAAATCAAATAGCTACTAGGATTTTAATTGACACTGAATTAAATTTGTACATTTGGGAGGACTTCATGTACCTTCTGTCTCCCCCATGGAGGTGTCCTTCAGTAATCTTACACATTTCTTTTTCTAATGGTCTTCTGTTTATTTCTAGAAGCCTTATAATTTTTAATCACATTTTCTAACTGGTTTTCAGTTGAAGAAAATTTTACTTTATTTTGTTATTTTATTTTATATTAAAGATTTTATTTATTTGACAGAGATAGCAAGAGAGGGAACATAAGCAGGGGGAGTGGGAGAGGGAGAAGCAGGCTTCTGCAGAGCAGAGCGCCCAATGTGTGGCTCGATCCCGGGACCCTGAGATCATGACCTGAGTCGAAGGCACAGGCTTAATGACTGAGCCACCCAGGCACCCCCCCAAATTTTATTTCTAACATTTTCACCAGGTGCTTCGGTGGCTCATTCGGTTCAGCATCCTGGGATCAAGTCAGTCTGGCTACTTGCTCGGCAGGGCGTCTGCTGCTTCCTCTCCCTCTGCCCCTTCCCCCTGTGTGTGCTTGTGCTCTCTCTCATGCACACGCTCTCTTTTTCTCAAATAAGTTTTTAAAGAAATTAAAAAATAACTTTTTCATTGAAATACAGTATGTGTATAGAAAAATGCACATTTTTCTATAATGTAAGGGATGCCTGGGTGGCTCAGTGTGTTAAGCCTCTGCCTTTGGCTTGGGTCATGATCTCAGGGTCCTGGGATTGAGCCCGATGCGGGGCTCTTTGCTCCAAGGGGAGCCTGCTTCCTCCTCCCTCTGCCTGCCTCTCTGCCTACTTGTGATCTCTGTCTGTCAAAAAAAAAAAAAAAAAAAAGTACACAGTAAAACACAATGAATTATCACAAAGTAGGCATATTTGTGTAAATGTTACTCAGAAAAAGAGAATGTTACTTCACTTTCCAGTTCCAATTATTACCCTCTACCTTCCTTTCAAAAAGTCATCATGGAGGTGCCTGGCTGGCTTAGTTGAAAGAGCATGTGACTCTTGATCGTGGGGTTGTGAGTTCAAGCCCCGTGTTGGGTGTAGAGCTTACTTAAAAATAAAATCTTTTTTTAAAAAGTCATTGTTATTTTGGTTTAGTTTTACCCATTTTTAACTTTATATAAATATATATGGCTTATTACATGCTTTGTGTCTGGTGTGTGCTTCAGTGTTTGCCATCTTTTCCACAGTCTGTGAGATTTATTTGTGTTGATGTGTGAAGCTATAATTTCGTTTTCATTCCTGTGTCGTATTCCAGTAGAAGATTACTCTGTTCGCCCATTCAACGGTTGATGAGCATTTGGTCTTTTTTCCAGTCTTAAGCTATGATGAATGCTGATTGTGCTGATTTTCATGTTCTTGTCTGTTGGTGTCAGTCTGCATGCATTTCTGTGGAACATATACCCAGGATTAGAATTGCTTTGTGAGTGGATATGCTTATGTTCAACTTCTGGAAGTTCCTGTCAGACATTTTTCCAAAAGATACCAATGTATGGTTAGTCCCACCAGTAGTGCATTCAAATTTGAGTTAACTCCATATTCTTAACCTACATCTTTTGTATTTTTTTTCATTCTGGTGGGTATATAGTAGTTATTAACTGTGATTTTAATGGATATTTCTCTGATAACTATTGAAGTTGAGACCCTTCGTATGCTTAGTAATTTGGCTGTTTTCTTATGAAGTGCCTGGTCAGACTGCTTCACATTTCTCCATTGAATTTTCTCATAATTTTCATATTCCCTTTTAGAAATTCCTTGTACATTTTTGATTGGTAATGTTGTGGTAATCTTTTCTAAGTTTGTGGCTTGCTCTTCTTTTTTTTTTTTTTTAAGATTTTATTTTTAAGTAATCTCTGTACCCAACATGGGGCTTGAACCTACAACCCCAGTATCAAGAGTCACATGCTCTACCTGAGGCACCTCCCCTTTTTGTTTTAAAGACCCGTGGCTTACCCTTCTATTTAAAAAAAAAAAAAAAAAAAAAAAAAAAAAAAAAATTAGTGTGTGATTGATTGGTAGGGAGAAGCAGAAGAAGAGGGGAAGCAGACTCCCTGCTGAGCCCAGAGCCCAAGACAGGGCTCCATCTCATAACCCTGAGATCATGGTCTGAATTGAAACCGAGAATTGGACACACAACTGACTGAGCCACCCAGGTGCCCTGTGTCTTTTTAATTTCTTAATGATATCTTCTGAAGAACACAAATTCCTTAATTTTAATTGGAGTATTCTTTATTCATTCCCCTTTATAATGTTTTTAATGTTTGGTTTTGAATGTCTTGAAGCTAGTTTTCCAAATCTTCTGGATCTATACTTTTCCGTATAGTAGCTATCAGCCACGTGTGTTTTATCTAGCACTTGAAGTGTGGTTAGTCAGAATTAGGATGTTCTGTAAACGTAAAATACATGCTGGATTTCAATGACATAGTATTAAAAAAGAATGTAAAAAGCTAAGTTTTTATGTTTTTTATATTTATTACATGTTGAAATGATAATATTTTGCTTTTATAATGAGTTAAATAAAATACAACATGAAAATGACTTTGACCTGTTTATTCTAGAACATTTTTTTTTTTTTTTAAGATTTTATTCATTCATCTGACAGACAGAGATCACAAGTAGGCAGAGAGTGAGAGGAAGAGAAGCAGGCTCCCTGCTGAACAGAGAGCCCGATGCGGGGCTTGATCCCAGGACCCTGGGACCATGACCCGAGCCGAAGGCAGAAGCCCCAACCCACCGAGCCACCCAGGCGCCCCGATTCTAGAACATTTTAAAATTAATTGACTCACATGCATTTCTATATTCTAGAAGTGTGCTGTCCAGTAGAATTTTCTGTGATGATGGACATGTTCTATATCTATACTGTTAAGTCCCCATGAGCTGAAAGTGTCTATTGAGTGTTTACAGTTTAGCTGAGGTGATTGAGAAGCTGTATTTTAAAGGTAGTTAGTTTAAATTTAAGCAGCGATATGTGGGTAGTGGCTACCATATTGAATGGCACAGTTCTGGACACTTTATTGCTGTAACATTTATTGCTTTTTAGGTTTACAATGTGTCTGAATTGATTTTTATATATGATGTGAGGTAGGGGGTCAGGTTTTATTTATTTATTTTTTCTTCCAAATGTAAAACAGATTGACCAGGAACCAAGGGAAAGAGAATCTTTACTATTTATTTACTCATTCATTCATTCATCCATTCATTTATTTTTAGTTTTTTATTTATTTGACAGAGAGAGAGTACAAGTAGGCAGAGCAGTAGGCAGAGGGAGAGGGCAAGCAGATTCCCCACTGAGCAGGGACTCAATTCCAAGACCCTGGGATCATGACCTGAACTGAAGGCAGCTGCTTAACCAACTGAGCCGCTCAGGTGCCCCAGATCTTTACTATTTTTAGACTCTGTTTTGTTTCTTCGGTATATTTGTTTATTCTTCCACTAAATACCACAGCTACTTCAGTAGCTGGTAGAGTGAGTGCTCCTCTCTTATTCTTCATGAAGTCTTGACCATTCTTGGACTTTACTTTTTCCACACAAGTATTTCTTCTGGGATTTTGATTGATACTACATTGGATCTATATCACATCCAGTCATGAACATGAGATAGCCATTCATTTATTTAGGTCTTTTCATTTCTCTCAGTAATATATGATCTTTTATTTATGTAAATGTCTTACACATCTTTTGTTAGGTTTATTCCTAGCTATTGGTATGATAAATGATACTGTTTTCTAATTTCATTTTATAATTTTGCTAGTGTCTAGAAATAAAATTGATTTTTGGTTATTGTCCTTAATATGGCAGTTTTACTAAATTAACTTACTCTTATAGATTCTTTTGGATTTCCTACATACCCAGTTCTGCCGTTAGTGAATAATGATATTTTTCTTTCTGATCTTTATACCTTTTACCATTCTATTTCATCTTGTATATTGCACTGAACAGGACCTCAAGAACAAGGATCAGTTAGTTTTCAAAAAGGACCAGATAAGAGGGAAACCAGCAGTTCCTGTATAACTATATGGTAGATTCTTAAGTGTTATGCTTAAAGGGAGTCAGGATAGTCTATAGATGGAGTGATGAGCAATTTGTTCTAATTGGAAGGACTGTGCACTATTTTGATAAATTAAAAGGGGCCATTTTTATAGGGAATTGAAGAAGGAAAGAATGATTTATAGCACTGAAAGAAATGTGAAACGTTTCCCTCATGGATTGACAATTGCTGGAGAGTTTATGATTATATTGAATGTATCTAAGTACGAACTAATGCCTGCTTCTCTTTTTAAATCCCTTTAGGAAAAATAGAAATGAAGGTACATATGCATACAAAATTTTGCCTCATTTGTTTGCTGACATTTATTTTCCATCACTGCAACCATTGCCATGAAGAACATGACCATGGTTCTGAGGAACATCACAGACATCATCGTGGAATGACAGAATCGGAGTCAAGCAAATTTTCAGTGCTGGATGCTGAAAATGAAAAAAAATATTATATTGAAAAACTTTTTGACCGTTATGGTGAAAATGGAAGATTATCCTTTTTTGGTCTGGAGAAACTTTTAACAAACTTGGGCCTTGGAGAGATAAAAGTAGTTGAGATTAATCATGAGGATCTTGGCCACGATCATGTTTCTCACTTAGATATTTTGGCAGTTCAAGAGGGAAAGCATTTTCACTCCCATAACCACCAGCATTCCCACAATCATTTGAATTCAGAAAATCAAACTGTGACTAGCGTATCAACAAAAAGAACCCATAAGTGTGATCCAGAGAAAGAGACAATTGAAGTATCTGTCAAATCTGATGATAAACATATGCATGACCATAGTCATCGTTTATGTCATCACCATTGTCTGCATCATCGCCTCGATCATAACAGCACTCGCCATTTTCCTAATGATTCCGTTGCTCACAGTGAGCGTGGGGAGACTAGCCATGAACCTTCAACAGAGACCAATAAAACACAGGAACAGTCTGAAAGTAAGCTACCGAAAGGAAAGAGGAAGAGAAAAGGGAAGAAAAGTAATGAAAATTCTGAGGTTATTACACCAGGTTTTCCACTCAACCATGTTCAGGGTGAACAGTATGAGCATAATCGGGTCCACAAACCTGATCGTGTACATAACCCAGGTCATTCTCATGTACGCCTTCCAGAACATAATGGTCATGATCCTGGTCATGTACACCAAGATCTTAATCCTGATAATGAAGGTGAACTTCGACATACTAGAAAGCGAGAAGCACCACACGTTAAAAAAAGTGCAATTTATTCAGCTGCTACTCACAAAGATCATAATGAAGATCACCGTCAGCATGAGGTAGGTGTAAAGAAGATGGTTGCTCCATAATTCTCAGATAATTGTGGAACATTGTAGATAACAAAAGAAGTAACAGTGGAGAGCAGTCAATTATATTCCAACTTATTTCCAGGTAATGTTCCTGAGCAAAATTCTTTAAGGAATTTAAATCAGATTAAAGTTTTTTTTATCTGGATTTTCATTTGCAGTGTTCTCAAATATGGATTCCTCAAATCTAAATACTTAAAGGTTGTTAGAACATGTATTCCTTATTTTACTTTCCAGCTTATGACTTGTTTTGACTTCCCAAGTTAGTTTTCATTTTGTTATTGCTAGTTGGTTCTAGATGTTGGAAAATTGAAGTCCTTTCTGTTCACCTGCCCTGTTGGAAAGTAGGCATTTTCTTTTTCATAATTATTAACTTAAATGAATTAACTACAGAATGGTTCCCAGTCATTGATGTAGTTCTAAAGTCAGTTATTTTATATATGTGGTAAGTTTGTTTTTTCTATGTCACTTTATTGTAGGGCCTACTTCCTCATAATTAATTTATTTTCATGTCTTTGGCAGATGTAGGGTGAATGCAAAAAGATAAAATAATAGGAAAATCCACTCGTCATGGGATGGTTGCCCTATCCTTTAAAATTTTTATGTTCCTTTGAATACTTTCACATTTGATTGGTTCTTTCTCAATTTTTTTTTAACTACTTAAACATGTTTGTTTTTGTTGCATTAAAAGTATATCAACATCCTTGTTGAATTCTAATTTTTAGTACTTATTAAAGTTTAGAAAATTGTTGAACTTACTTATTGTTCACACGTATAAAAAGCCACACTACACCATCTAATGGGGGAAAATGACCTCACCTTTTTTGTTTCTGTCTCTATTATTGAAGTATATTTTGCATTTATGGAAATAACTCTGTGTTTCTTCCCTGTGTAAATAATCAGATACTGGTTTTCAGCAGCACTGATTTTTTTTTTTAATTAATTTTTAAAAATTTTAAATTAACGTATAGTGTGTTATTAGCCCCAGGGATACAGGTCGTGAATCACCAGGCTTACACACTTCACAGCACTCACCATAGCACATACCCTCCCCAGTGTCCATAGCCCAACCACCATCTCCCTACCCACCTCCCCCCAGCAACCCTCAGTTTGTTTTGAGATTAAGAGTCTCTTAGGGTTTGTCTCCCTCCTGACCCCATCTTGTTTCATTTATTCCTTTTCTACCCTCCAGGCCCCTCATGTTGCCTCTGCACTTCCTCACAAGAGAGAGATCATATGATAATTGTCTTTCTCTGATTGACTTATTTTGCTCAGCATAATACCCTCTAGTTCCATCCACGTCGTTGCAAATGGCAAGATTTCATTTCTTTTGATGGCTGCATAGTATTCCATTTGTATACATATTGTATATACATATTGTATACATATACCACATCTTCTTTATCCATTCATCTGTTGATGGACATCTAGGTTCTACCGATAGTTAGGTTGTTGTAGACATTGCTCCTATAAACATTCGGGTGCACGTTAGCAGCACTGATTTTAAAATCCCTTATATTTTAGAATGTCAGTGTACTTGTAAGGAAATACTTTTATTTATTTACTACCTTAGATAATATCCTAGAATCATCTCTTGATCATAACTAGATGTTATCATTAATGTTACTTTTTCTATCAGACTTGTGGGGTCTATATCAGAGATGTTGTTTTATATCCTTACAGGTCTGATGCATAGTTTTCTGATGAATTCTGATGAATTTTTTCAGGATTTCTAGAAATGTTGTATGCACTGGATAGAGTAGTACCTCATGTTAAGACCTGAGAAGGATACTTTTCTTTTTATATGTTTTGATTTTGTTTTTTGTACCATAAATAAAACCATAATGAGGTTGCAAGTCAGTAAAGAAGCATGCAACCAAAGTGTATGATGTATGAAAAAGAAAGGCTACTCTCTCCTCTGCGTTTGTTTTAGATATTTGCTCTATGATAGGTCCAGACTTTTCTGCTATTTGTTTTCTGCTTTGTTTTGTTTTGTACTTAAAAGAACCAGTAGAAGTTGTCTTCTTTTATCTTCCACTTACAGCATTGGGTTAGAGTTCCCCAATATAATATTTTTGGGGGTACCTTAGATAATCAAAATGTCTGTATTGTGTATTTTAATACAAAGTTGTTAAAATTCTCTATGTTTAATAATCTGTAATTATGGATGATTGCACTTTTAATAGGGAAATGATTTTTCTCTTCACCCTTTATGAATGTAGTTGTGAGTGATTTTTATTAATTATTGAGGAAAGTTATAATTTTTCATGTGTTGGAGTGAAAGATGGCTTAAAGTCCACGTAGAGTTGGGTAGTGAAGTTGAATGTGTTTCAGTCATAAATTCTTAAAGAAAATCTTTATTTGTAATAGATATCTATATTACAGTTTATTTTCAAATCATATTTAGACTTTTTTATTATGCAGTAATTTCTTTTTCTGCTCAATCTTCTTAATATACTCATTTACTTAATTTGTTTTATCAATTTTTTGCAGTGTTTGAACGTCACTCAGTTGTTAAAATACTACGGTCATGGTGCCAATTCTCCAATCTCACCTGATTTATTCACATATCTTTGCCCTGCTTTATTATATCAAATCGACAGCAGACTTTGTATCGAACATTTTGACAAACTTTTAGTTGAAGATTTAAGTAAGGATGAAAATCTGGTTCCTGAAGATAAGGCAAATATAGGGGCATCAGGTAAGAAAGATTCAAGTTTTTGTTTGTGTTTTTTCCCCTCAAACTAGTCTCTCTACTATTTTAAGAATGTATTTGAATTAGAAAGTAATTCCAAATCACTGTTTTCCTGTGGGTGACTTTCAGTGTGCTTTCGTCAGGATTAGATATGAAAGTTTAAAAAAGATTGGGGAAAGAGAAGAGGCACAACAGAGTTTACTTGTCTTTTTAAGATAAAGATTATGAAGGTTTTGCTTTGGACAGAGAACCAGATTAAAAAGAAAATAAAGATTTGTGAGAAATGGATTCTTCTTGAGGAGCAGATGTAAGTAATGGGGCTGCCAGTTAAAGTCATTGGCATTGTAATTACTTAACGTTAATCTGAGAGTAGAGGGCCTCTGTGAAAAGCTAAGTTTGAATTTGTAAGGAAGTAAAAAGGGAAGCCACTGTGGTCAGACTCTCTGAATAATGTCAGAAGTGCCGGTGCCTGGCACATGAATTCATTGTGGGCAGTTTGATAGAGCGCGTCAACGAACGTAAAACCAAAACTATTTTGAGGATTCTGTCTAGGCTCTTTTAAAACCATGTCTGGATGGCTAGATAACCCCCCCCTTGATGTTCACAGATATCTCCCACTTAATATTTCTAAAACTTCTTCTCCACAGAAACTTTGTACTCCTTACTGAATCTCAAATGCCATAACAGTTCATTTTTTTAAATAAAATCTGAAAATCTTTGGCATTTTTCTCTTAAGGTTTTGTTTTTCCTTTTTTCCCTGCATAATCCATCGTCAAGTCCAGTTACCTCTCCTCTTAAATTCCTTCGAGCTCTATCCACTCCACCATAACTTGGTTTTTGATTGCACTGTTGAAATAACTTCATTACCTTCCCGTTCTAAAAATGCAAATGAGATTTTCTGACACAGAGTTTTTTCTTTTTAGTGACTGCTAACGTCCTTGAACAGACAAATATTGCAGGCATTCTTCTAGACTCAGTGACTTTTACGTTTTGCAGCAGGTGTGGAAGGGGGAGAATGTTCTGTTAACCTCCCGCAAATATCAGAGCTGGTCAGTGACAGTGCTAGGATTCAAGCTGAGGGAATTCAGCCATTTTGCTATCCACGTGCTAAGTGTTTCACATGCTCCCCCCACCCCCCCACTAAATGTTAGCAGTATTCTATTGAATTATTTTTGTTTAAAGATTTACTTATTTTAGAGAGAGAAAGAGAGCACAAGCGAGTTTGCAGGTGATTATTAGCGCTGTCAGAAATGAAGGGGCAGAGGGAGTGGGGGAGAGAGAGAATCCTCAAGCAGGCTCCTGACTGAGTGCAGAGCTAGACGCGGGGCTCAGTCCCCTGAGGTCATGACCTGAGCCCAAATCAAGAGTCGAATGCTTAACGGATTGAACTACCCAGGCACCCCACTCTATCGAATTATTATGTGAGGGAGCTCTTACATGGTTCTGATTCTTACAGACTTTATAAACTGTAGTATAGAAAGGTTTCGGGACTTGCCTACCTTTTCCCGGGGGCCTAATAAATGGTAGAGCCCACCACACCCGAGGTTTGTCATAAATCCTCTGGGCAGTTAATCACTATGCTGTTACCTTCCAAATTTAGTTAATTTGGATATCCCCTTTAAATTTTGCCGTGTATCTTTATACTATTCAATATTTTTCATTAGCTCTCTAGTATTTGTCATTATATCTTTGATATTGTAAGCAGTAATGTAGAATTGTTGCGATGTGCTAGTTGTATTTTTTCTCCTATATTTTAGGAAACTATTATGCTGTATTGTTCGAGGTTCGGAGTCCTTCACTTGGTGGGTCAGGCTTTCCGGGACAGGACGGCTGCCTCCCTCCTCCTCTGTCCTCCCCCACCATTCATGTTCTGTTCTGTTCATTCCGTTCTCAGACTCCTGTTGATAGATTCTTCCGTTTGCCCCTCAGTTATCGCTGCCTTTTCACATTCTGAACCTTTCAGTCGTTTTTACATCCACTCTGGATTATAACTTAAAGTTTTCAATGTTTTAATATTGACATAATCTGTATATTTTAACAGAGCTGTTGGCAGATGCTTGACAATAATAACATTGAAAATTGGAGTTTATTCAATCCGAAAAGCCTTAGAGGAAATTATGCTTGCTTTGAAAACAAATATATAATAGTGAATATTGATTAGTTGTTTGCAGGTGGTTATTAGCACTGTCAGAAATGAAGTTTGAATTAAGTATGTCTTGATAGATGTTAATAATTGTTGGAGAGATTGCCCTGCTAGTAATTATTTTTAATGACTGCTGCACCATTAAGAAAGGTTAACTTGTTCCATATAAATCTCCCATAGTGACACAGCTACTATCTCATTACTGTTCAAAGTCTGCTGTGAACCAAGTACGCCTTATACTGTGTATGTTAGAAATCGTTTGTTTCACAAGATTGGCTCATTTAGTCATAGAGTTGACCCCAGCTTAATTACCAAGGGGGGGTACAGTTGTGAATAGGCCGCTAAGCATTTTCTGCCAATTAAAATGCTGAAACAGTGTAGAAAACTGCCATCTTGCACATGCTTTGAACTGAGTTAATTAGAAAGTTTCCACAGATGAGCGCTTCTTTTTAAAAGAATGCATTTTCTCTCTAGATAATGAGAAAGGGAGTTGGTGAATAACTAAGCTTGAAGACCTTTAACGTTTTAAGCGACCTAATTTGCAGAATAAGTGAAGCTTGTTTCAGACATTTAACGTTTTTTTATTGTATATGGCATCTTGGGTGCAAATAAAGGAAACATTTGTTAGTTGTATTTAATAGTTTGCATATTGTTGTTAACATAAGTTTTAGAAAAGATGCCTTTAATTGTTGTTGTTTTGGGATCTTTTTTGGGTTTGTTTTATACTAAACAAGTTGTGATTTTAAAAGCACAATAATTTGGTTAGGAATTAGAAAAATTTTATTACCTGAATTGCTTTTTTTTCTACACCTAGGAAATTGTAGTAGAGTTTATGTAAGTGTAAATATGAAAGTTAATTCTAAAAATAGGTTTGTGGGTTTTTTTTTTTTTTTTTTTTTTTTTTTTTAAGATTTTGGTTATTTATTTGGAATAGAGGGAGCCAGGGGAAGGGAGTGGGAGAAGCAGGCTCCCCACTGAGCAGGAAGCCAGACTCAGGGCCAGATCCCAGGATCACGACCTGAGCCGAAGGTAGACACTTAACTGACTGAGCCACCCAGAGGCCCCTAAAAATTAAGTCTTTAAATAACACAGGATAATATTTCAAGTACAATAAAATCAAAACAGTGTTTCTTCTCATAGGTCAAAAGGATTATAATTGTCCTTGAAGATTTACAAGTTGTGAGGAGAATGACTATTAAAATTTTAGTGCCGGGAAGCTTAAATTACTTTAAAAATTTTAACGGATCAGTATAAGAAAACATGTGTATAATAACACTTGTGAGAGATAGTAGGCTGTTGTGATGGAAAACCTATAGAAATACCTGGAAAATTTCCAACTTACCTGAAATGGGAAATACAGCTCTTTATCACTTCTTTCTTATCACTGGCAAAAATAAGTGATCATTTATGTTAGATGGGACATAAATACTTTAACCTTGCTCTCACATATATTTTCAGGTGACAGTGAAATAAATATAAGTATATTCTGCTGATTTTATGTAATTACTTTTCTTTGGATCCTCCTTGGGTGAACCCATCTCTAAGCGTTAAATACATAAGTGATGAATCACTTGGTGAGAATTCCTGAAAATAGAGTGATTTAATGGAGAATATAGTGGATTAAGAGAGGACTTTGGGTTTAGTTTTTACTTTGCCATTTTATTTTAGCCAGCTATTTAATTATTTTTTATTATGGTAAAATATAAATAACCTACGATTTGCCATTGTGGACCCTGAAAGGTACAAATCAGTGGCACTTACTACATTGCAATGTTGTGCAACCATCAAACTTTTTTTTTTTTTTTTGAAGATTTTGTTTTTAGGTAATCTCTGTACCCAGCATGGGGCTAGAACATCTCTAAGATCAAACAAGACTTGCATGCTCCACTGACTGAGCTCCCCAAGCACCCCAAGCTATCGGCTACAAATATTTTTTTATCATCCCAAATAGAAACTATAAACAATAAGCAGCATTTCATCTTCATTTTCTTTTCCTCCTAGCCCTTGGTAACATCTCACCTTTTTTGTTTCTGAATTTGACTGTTCTGTTCTAGATAGTTCTTGTAAATGGAATCATTCAGTATTTGTCTTCGTGTCTTTGTGTCTGGTTTATTTCACTCATTGTTCCGAAGTTTCATCCATATTGTAGCATCTATTAGAACTCCATTCTTTTTTATGGCCGAATAATATTCCATTAAATGTAAATACTGCATTTTGTTAATCCGTTCATCCATTGATGAACACTTGGTTGTTTCCACCTTTTGGCTATTTTGAATAAATCTGTAATGAACACAGGCATGCAAGTATCTGTCTGCTTTCAGTTCTTTTAGGGTATATACCTAGGAGTGGAATTCCTGTGTAATAAAGTGATTCCTTTTAGCTTTTTGAGGAATTACTAAACCATTTCTAGAGTGGCTGTGCCATTTTACATTTCCCTCAGCAATGTACCAGGGTTCCAGATTCTCTGCATCTTTACCAGTATGTGTGTGTGTGTGTGTGTGTTTACTAACCATTCTAGTAGGTGTGAAATTATATTATTTTAACATTTAACATTTCTCTGCCTCGGTATACAAATCTGTAAAATAGAAGGTCATTGATCTACATAGAATTTTCCAAGTCATATTTTGTAGGACCCTGATACACTAATAGGTTCACTAATAGGTGAATACACTAATACACTAATAGGTTCCATGATCAAGTGAGTTAGAAAAATGCCACTTGCTCTGTTCGTCTTGCAAAGATTCATGGGGCTTGTTAAGCTGTTAGAGACTCTGAGGGAACTTGTGTGGCCAAGAATTACCCAATCTTTCTGATCATTAAATTCTCCTCTCACTCCCCTCGGAATACCACCTGATGATGAGCACGGTTTGCTCAACACCAGTGTAGATTATTAAATTCTTTCAACGTATACAGTAGGACACTGCCAGTTTAAGGAGCTTCTGGTAAGCAAGGAACTGAAAAAATTACCTTATTAAAGGGGCAGAATAATTGACATCTTTTAAAAGTTTTTTTTTTTTTTTTTTTTATAATTTCCAACTCTGTCAATCAAGTCAAGGTATATAAGGAAGAATAATTAAACTATATTATAATTGTCCCAGTTGTGCCCTCTATATTACATACAAAATATGTTACTGGAAGTTTTTAGTCCTAGAAGGTATTTTTTTCTTAGATCAATTTATTAAAAAATCTTTTGAAGATAGCAAGCATACTAAATATATCTCCTCTAGTTTGAAAAATGAGATAATACTGATTCTAAAAACAGATGTTCTCTCTATATAAATGTGTTCAAAGTTATACAAATTATTTAATTTTAATCTAAGAGCATAGTGTTTTTCTCATTCTTGGTTTTTATGTTGGTCAATAACCAATTTCTTGATAATCACTTGACTGTGTGACCAGAAAACCAAAAGCATTTGTAGTAATTATTTTTTTTTGAAGTGTGTGTTTATATGCATGCATGTTTTTGTGTATGTATATATATATGTACCAACTCCTTCTGGAGGGCCACTGTCCAAGCTCAGTGTAATACCATTTTACTGAAGGACTCCCAAGTGGCATCATTCACATTTTATTCTAAGTAAATGGCTTTCCCAGAAAGATACATTGAGAATGGCACCCTGGTGGGCAGAGCTCTGATGCTGGATAGATTTATGTAAGGCTTTCGTCTTGATGGGGTTATGTTTTTTTTGTATTTCCGGAGTTTCAGATGTCTAATATCACAAATGCTGAAGATTTTCTAATCATAAAGTGGGCTTCTCTTTTTAAAGCATTTATCTTAGTTCATGAATTTACTTTCCCAAATGGATGAGAAAGAGAGAATTTCTTAGCTGATTCATAAAAAATTATACCTGGGAGTGTGTAATGTGTGACGTGTACTCATTTGCATACACATGAACTCATAGACCCTTTCGTACCACGCCCTCCCTCAACCGTTTATGTAAGCACTTGGGTAATTTAACTGTCCGTGATTGGTCCTAAGTCACAATATATTGAGCTCACGTGTCATATTGGCAAATGGATGTTTCACAAATTCAGTTTTGGTTGATTCATCATTTGGTAACTTGGTTTTTAGCTACTTAACCAAAAGCTATTTGAGACTCTAAGTCATCTCAGAATAGTGTAGAATGTTTACGGTTTCATAGACTCTTTCTTAGACTTCTTCATATTCAGAACATCCTTAGCCAGAAATTAAGATGAGAATCTTAGGATGGAAATATTTGCTTAGAATAATGTTCATTTTCAGATAAAATTTTTATGACTAGGGAATAGAATCACATTTTCTCTCAACTCTTTAATGATTAGCTTTTTAGAAATTTGCTTATAAGAATAAGAAATATGCTTATATAAGAATATATGTCGGTTTAATAGGGCCTTACTCTGTAATGTCAAATTTTAAAATATGCTTCTAATGCTAATTTATTAAATTATTTTGTGTAAGTTAATCATCTTAAATGTCTACTATATCAAATTAATGGTATTTTCTTTATATTAAGATACAGGAATTTAATTTCTATTGCAGATATCTTGAAAAGCAAATCCAGGAAGGAATGAATATATATTTCCTAGTGTAGAATGTAATATAACCCTAGAAAAAAGAAAAGATCAGATTAAATAAGATTTACCCAAGTAGATTTTGGTAAATGTAGATTGTAATTTAGTATCTTAATCTGGTTATATGAATTGTCTTGGACTTGCGGACATAGGGCTAAAATAAGACATACTTTTGCTGAATAATTCTGGTGACTAATTCCAGTGCATTTTTGAACAAAATAATTCTGAATAATACAAATTTCTAGTAGTTATGAAAAGTCATAAAATTTGTTTATATTTGTAGTATATTATGAGTTTCATCGGTAGTTTTGGCAGTCCCCATCCATATATATTAGTGAGTATGTACAGAATATCTTGGAATATCAATTACTGGCTTTTCTAAGTAGTTTTTAAAAAATTAACATATAATTATTATTGAAAATAATAATTATAAATAAAATTAATTTAAAAATTAATAAAAATTAACATATAATGTATTATTTGTTTCGGGGTGCAGGTCTGTGGTTCATCAGTCTCTATAATTCACAGTGTTCGCATAGCACATCCTCCCCAGTGTCCCTCACTCAGCCGCCTCATCCCTCCCACTCCCCCCCCCCCCAGTAGTCTTTAGTGCTGTTTTTAAGTTCTTAACTGAAGTTGCTTTTAGATAGATTGTTTTGAGAAAAAAGTACTTCTAAATTGAATTATTGCCAAAGTAAGGAAAAATACATTTGGGAAGGGAGAGTTGTATATTAATATATGAGACATTTTACCTTTAGGTTAATGTATTTATTACCAGCCTCAATTTGTCGTGTTTAGTTATTACAAGTATCTTTTGTCCACTTTTTTCCCAGATAGTATGATTGGCTGCAGAGCTGTGGTAGTTTTGACAAACCTTGATTTGGTTTAGTCGGCCCGTAACTTGATTGTCTTCCTGAGTCTATATATACTAATGGCCCCTTTACTCTGGCCTATTCACTCAGGCTCTCCCACTGATTTTATTGTTCCTGCCTGTGCTTGGGGGACAAGGAGATAAACTAACTTGGTCATCATCATTAAGTCAACTTTTAAACCTTATTTGACCTTCTGTTTTTCTTTCTAAAATAGGGTTTTTGACCTCCGTTCCCTTTAGCCCTACAGTCCCAGCCGTAGTTGAGGGACTCCTTACCTTACCCATTGGCTTCGCTAACAAGGATGTTGACTTCATAATGCATCTTTTTCCTTTCCCACTTCCTTCCTTCCTCCCAAATCTTTGTAGGTATTAAAGCCACTGAATCCACAGTCTGGTTGCGTGTTTCCATCTTCGTTTGGCCTTTTCATTTACCCGTGTTTGTATTAGAAATTCTATGTTAGAGATCGCGTAATCCATAGAGCTTCCATTAATAGTATATGACCTATTGGTTTAGTCCTGCGATTTAGTTTAGATTTAGTTTATAATGTTAATGTTATTGGAAACTTACTAAAATGTCAAGTGAAACAATCCAGTTGTATTGATAAAACTCAGCATCTAGTGGGTCAATTAAAGTTTTCATTTCGTTACCTATCCTTCTCTTTGTCTTTGACAGTTTTTTACCTTGTTGCAGAAATGTATTTTCTTTAGTTCTCTTACCATAACAGTGAGCATAAAATCTCTCAGCAGATTTATAGTCCTTTTGGGTTTGATGAGAAAAACAGCACTTTAGATTCAACACTTTACAAAATTATCATTCTTTAGTGAAATTTTCTATAGATAAAAATTAAGCAGAATTTTAAAAATATTCCTATTTCCTTTAAGCCATTAATAGAGTGTAGTATTTATTTTTTTAGAGAGAGCAAGTGCCTGTACATGTGAGCAGAGGTGAGGGAGGGGTTGGGGGGGCAAAAGGCAGAGGGGAGAGAGAATCTTAAGCAGGTTCCACACCCAGCATAGGGACATATGATGGCGTTGGTCTCACCATCCTGAGATCATGAACTAAACCAAGAGTCTGAACTTAACCTACTGAGCCACCCGGGTACCCCTAAAGTAATCAATCTCACTTTAAGTGAAAATGCCCCACCCCCTGAACCATGGGCCTTATTTCTGGTATCTAATCTGTTTATCAAGAGCTGTAAGAAATGTGCAGAAAATGCCCCCTTTTCTGTCACACTGGTGTATTTTCACAAATCATATTGTGGAAACATTTCTCTTGTATTCTGGTTATAGAATATAATTATTACTATATAATAAATGTAGAACACTATATATCATGTCATGTATTAATATATAATAATATATATTAATAATATAATATAGAATATCATAGTTACTGTATAATCAGTAAAATTATATAGTGAAATTTTTAAAAAGTAGAAAATGATAGAGAAAGCCAAATTGGAAGAAAGGGAATTTGGAGCTGGTTGTGGAGTAAAGATGGTATCACAGGGGATGGTGTTGAATTATCTTTTGAGAAACTTAGAAATGAACTGCAGAAAAACCTAACAGTAGTAAGGCTTTTTTGTATCTCTTTTGAATATGTTTCCATTTTGGACTGATACGTTAAGCTTCTTAAACTTTGCATTAGAAAGATTTACAAAGTTAACACTAGATACTTGGCTTCCTCTGATGATCACAGGAGAGTTTTATAATTCTCTAAGTCAACAGTTTGATTGCTATGGCTTTACCTTTATACCTTGGTAGACTTTTATTTATAATCTAGATATTAGGAGTGAATCACAGCCAGAAGTCATTTGAAGTCCCTGTTTTTGATAAGGTGGGCTACTGAAAGTACTGTTTGTGACTATACAACGAAGGTCTGAATTTCTTAATTCTTGTAAGTATTCAGTTTGGCTATGCAGATATTTGTCTTGTTTTTACACACAGTAGTGCTAGAATGTAAAAGTTCTTAAAAAGCATAGTCAGGGCAAGAGTGTCTATGTCCCATGACTCATTTATCTTATGTTGATTGTTCTTTAGAGCTGTTTGGTTTATATGTCATATTAACGTTGACTATTGATTTCTTTCCTACAGCATGGATTTGTGGTATCATTTCTATCACTGTCATTAGCCTGCTTTCCTTGCTAGGCGTGATCTTGGTTCCCATCATTAACCAAGGATGCTTCAAATTTCTTCTCACATTCCTTGTTGCACTAGCTGTAGGAACAATGAGTGGAGATGCCCTTCTTCATCTACTGCCCCATGTAAGAAAACTTTTTAATCTTTAAAAAAAAATAAAAATATTTAAGCTAAAAGTGTCCTTCATTATCAAGCTATGTAGCACACTAACCTAGTATTTGTTTTATTTGCTTGTAGGATGAAGTATTTTTTCTTTTTTTTTTTTTTTTTTTTTTTTTAAAGATTTTATTTATTTATTTGTCAGAGAGAGAGAGCGAGAGCGAGCACAGGCAGACATAGTGGAAGGCAGAGTCAGAGGGAGAAGCAGGCTCCCTGCGGAGCAAGGAGCCCGATGTGGGACTCGATCCCAGGATGCTGGGATCATGACCTGAGCCGAAGGCAGCTGCTTAACCAACTGAGCCACCCAGGCGTCCCTGAAGTATTTTTTCCATTGCATAGTTTTAATAGCAACACTTTTGAAATAAATTGAATCGTTAGGTTTTAAAATAGCAACAAAAATTGGTAACATAAGTTTTACTTTTTCCCGTCACAGTGTATACATACCAAATCACTGTGTCGTACACCTTAAGTGTCTTGCAGTTTTATAAGTCAGTAGAGCTGAAATTAAAAAAAAAAAAAAAAATTTGCTCTGTTAGCAGTTCTGAAAATGAATGCGTAAAAAGGTCTTTATCTGTGATCTGTGTATCAGCTGTATCAGGAAAGCCTTGAGAAGAAATACATCAGGGTCTCGCAGTGATTGTGCCCCATGGCCGGTGTGCCCAGGCGTCGTATTTGCTTGGGAGGAGGTGGACGCACTCCGCTGACAGTTTCGAGCATCGAGCCCTTTGCACTTGGGGCTGTTTATCTTTTCGCCTGGCAGACCACTTATTTTCGTCTATTCCGGGACACTTCTTTTATTTATTTACTTTTTTTAAGATACACTTAGGTGAGAGAGCCAGACAGAGAGAGTGGGCATGGGTGAGCCAGTGGGGGGGGCGGGGCAGAGAGAGAGTCCTCAGGCAGACTCCCCAGGGAAGACGGAGGAGCTCCGGCCCTGGGCTCCATCCCCGTGAGCAGGAGATGGTGACCTGAGCTGAAACCAAGCGTAGGAAACTCAGCCGACTGCCCCAGTGCCCTGTTTCTCAGGAGACACTTCTGATGTTATGATCTCGTGCCCACACGCCTAGTTACCTTGCTTCTCCTCCTCGAGGTTAGGAGTATTTTATCCAGTACTACTGCTTTTACTTCAAATTATGAAAATCCTGGGGCTTTTTCTTTTCCAAATATAAAATTACAGGTTTGAGATGTGGTGGTTTTTTTTTTGTTTGTTTTGTTTTTTTAAAAATATATATTCTTACCACCTCCTTTTGGAATATTTGGGAGACAGAATTATATTTTCTTTTTAAGTAATCTCTGCACTCAGCGTAGGTCTGGAGCTTACAGCCTGGAGATCAAGCAGGAGTTGGCTGCGCTCCCAGCGGACCAGCCAGGTGCCCCCAAGAATTGTTGGTGTGTTTTGTGTAATCTTTCTCCCTGTCTTCACTTTCAGTGAAGATTAGAGATAGATATCTGGAATTCTATATGGCAGGGCAGTGCCTTAAAAAATTGATTAGTGAATCTTCAAATTGTGAATATGAGTTTTTTTTGGTCAGTTGATTATTAGTCGATTAGTTACTGATTTCCCGCTTTGTCCCCGCCCCCTTGCTTCCCCTTCCGCCAGTCCTCAAGAATAGTGACATCTTCAAAACCGGACCTAATAAGAACAGTGAAGCAAGTCTTGAAGTAGTCAAGTTGAAGTAGTCTTTTACTGCTATTAAACTTATTTTTTAATAAGAAATATTAATTCCTTAAAGCTGAATGGTCTTGCCTTTGAGAAGTTTAGAACCCTCTTCAGTTGGCCACTAGCAAGTGAGAGGGCATACAGACACTTGAAGGAAGGAAAAGACTTTAGACTAATTTTCTAACTTTGAAGGTCACTATTGTGAAACTTAACTCCTTTTACAATTAAAAAAAACTTTGTGTCTATACATTTATTTTTGCTAACGCTTTAAGATGTGGAAAATCAAACACATGTTTAAGTATATGCTTTTGCTGTTGTTCTACTGTGTAAGCATAGGTAACATCTCACTTTTTAAAAATAATTCGTAAGAGAAAAACATAAAAATACAATCAATTTAAGAAAAAGTTAGATTACAGGGATTCACGGGTCATGTATGACCTGCTGGTGAAGTAGTTTGTTTTTACGAAATGTTAGGCATCTCGTTCTTGTTTACTTCAGTTTGCAAAGGACCCTCCTGCTTGATGGTCTCGCTACAGTATGAATCTTAACCCCTAGAGGCATTTGAGTTTGTGGTCTTCGTTTCAGAGTGACCATGAAACAGGCAATACTTCCCAGGCCACTTAGAACGTCAGCATTAAATAGAGGGCGACTTACAGTTCAGTGAGATAATATTTACAGAACCACTTTAAAAATTTAAAGATACTTTTTTCTGTGTTCTCTAGGAGATTATAATCTCAACATTTTAAAAGGCATTTTTAATTACATGTTCAGAAGTTTTCATTATTCTTATTAATAGTCTCAGGGTGGACATGATCACAGTCATCAACACGCGCACGGGCACGGGCACGGACATTCTCACGGACACGAATCTAAGAAGTTTTTGGAGGAGTACGATGCTGTATTGAAAGGACTGGTCGCTCTAGGAGGCGTCTACTTGTTATTTATCATTGAACACTGCATTAGAATGTTTAAGCACTACAAACAGCAGAGAGTAAGTATTTTTTTAATGGCTTCTTCCATTTTCTGAGATAAAAAACGTAACAAAAAATTTCATTTTCTGGCCACACACTTAATTGTGATGTTGGTAGATATTAAAGGAAACACGGACAGTGATCTTCGCTGTTTTGGTCGTTATGTTTGTCATTCGTAATCCAGATAGAGCAGTCTTCGTTTCAGTTCCTTTGTTGGATTTTTTTCTAGCTGACTTAAATAGGATAGAAAAAGCTGTTGGCCAATTTCTGCTTATTTCCAAAAAAACCAAAAATGTATAACTAGAAAACAAGTCTCATGGGTTCATTTAGGTCTATTTTCAAGTATAAGTGGCTTTCATTGTCCTGTCTTTCAAGGAAAATGTTTTCACACAACACATTTCCTCATCAGAAATGCTAATGGTAGAAGCAGTAGAGGTGAGGAGGCTTTAGATCAGGGGCTTCGTAGGAAGGAAGTAGAATGAAGTGAAGGGAGTGGCGGGAACCCCCCGGGGGATGATGTTAGACTATTGATTAAATACCTGCTTGTCATACACTGTGTTGCGTGGCACATTTGTGAGTATCAGATAAATACCTAAAATAATTTTCCCCCTAAGTAATTTCAGGGCTACTACCACTGACCTAACCTTTTCACAGCCGTTCACGTCTGTTTCTGAAGCTCTGTCTCAAGTGCTTCTCAGTAACATGTTTGTGGTACTAGTGCGGATTCTCTTCAGTGTACCCTGCTGAAGAGGAACAGTGTGTTCTGTCTAGAGGACGTTTTAAAAAAGCTTAGACAAAAAGAGGAAATTCTTACATTTTGCTGGTTTACTGCAAATAGTTAAAACAAAAACAAAAACAAAAACCTTTTTCCTCAAAAACAAAGGATAGTCATGATCATAATATGTGTACAGACCACTCTTAAAACACAACCTTTATGTTATTTTTATGGATGTATTTTTTTTGTATATGTATATGTTTTTTTCTTTGAGATAAAATATGGTTTAGAACCGAGCTCTAAACTGGGATTCGGGGGAGTGATTCTAATTCTTGCCCAGGCACAAACTGCAGCTGTGAAACTCTGACTCATTTATCATGATTTCTACTTGCTAGCTAAATCTACGGGAAATAAATCCTACTTTTTAGATATATTTTCATATCATATTCTAAATAATATATTTAATTTAAATTGGCACGTTTTAGTATGGACATCATTATATTTATTTGCCCCCAGAGAAAGGGTGATCCACATGATGTGCCAATAAATTAGTATCTAAGGAGTGGTAAGAGGGCCTGGGAAGGATCCGAAGGGAATGAAATCGAGCATCTGTTCTTTGCAGGTCTTGTGGGAAGGTTGGGTGAAGACAAGAGTAATGGGGGAGGAATGCCAGGCTGAGCGCGGCCGCAGGAAGTGAGTCAGAAGGGGAGCGATGGGGGCTTGAATTTCCAGCCACGTCCTAGGAAGGGGGAGTCCTAGGAAGGGGGAACGAGAAGCCGATTAAGAGGATTTCTTTCAGTGAGAGAAGAAGAGTTGATCATTGATGACCTAAGAAATGGAAGAATTTTAGGGTCTATTGCAAAGGATACAGAGAAGTTTTGGAATTACCGTGAAGCCCTAATTTTCCTCAGTTGTGTACTAACACCGAGGCAGCAAGCATTAATATATAATACGTACAAGTTATTAGAGTCCTCATAACTTACAGATAAGTATAAAATGTAGTCTTTCAAGAGATCAAAATAGTTTCCTGTTTTTGTTTTTTTTTTAAATCATTTAAGCTTGGTCTCCCTTTTGAATTTAAATTTGCTGGCAAAATTAAATAGGTTTGTTTTTGTAGACCAGTATAGGAGAAGAGAGTCCCCAGAGCTTGGTAGTTCTTTCGTAGATTTGAAATTGTGGGAAGTCAGTAACTGAAGGGAGCACCCAAATCTAGTAGTAAGGAGTCCTTCAAGTGTGTCGAAGAAAGGGACCTGGGCAGGTGAATCAGTGCTTGTCTTTTATGATAAATAGGACAGTGAGTAACCAGAGGAGAAAAAGTATTTGGCATTTTTTGAGGAAAGGGAATTAGTGATATTTGAACAGAACAGACATGTGACCATCTGTGTGGCGGAATCAGTTATTGAAAGGAAGCTTCCAGAGCACAAATTAAGTAATACATCAGATGTTGACTGGGTTCAGCAAGTTGAGGCTTTGAGGGTAACGATTTGGCAAGTTCTTAGGACAGCAGACATCGGAACCAAAGCAGTTAGACAGAATCCCAGCTAGTGTTTGCATTTTCTTCTTAACACTTCTGTACCGGGGTTGGCTTTTTCTCCCCCTCCCCCCCTTTCTTCCCCTTCTTCTTTAACTCACGACTGCTGTTTCGTTTCTTCTCTCTAGGTTGTCTCCATATTACTTTCTTCTGACAATTTTGTGTTTCCCCAGTTCTGTTACTTACTGCTATGAAGCAGAAAAACGCACAGCTTACTGGCTTAGAACAATTATAAGTAGCAGTTTATTATTTCTCTTAATTCTGTGAGAAAATGAGGCGAGATTCACCAGGAAGTTCTGCTGCTGCACTGGGTATCCGCTGCGGTCCCTCACTGTACTGCCTTCAGACTCCGCTGGCCTGGTTTGCCCTGGACAGAGCGGGGGTAGAAGGTCCCCAGGTGGTCTTTGTCTCTGCCACATGGCCTCTCCTCGGGGTCTGTCCTGAGTTTCCCCCTAGCATAGTAGCTGGCTTCTAGCTTCCCTGAGCAAAAGCAGAAGGTGCCAGGCGTCTGCAGATCGGTCGCACAAGTAGCCCATCGTCACTTTCTTGCATTCTGTTCATCAGAAGGCCACAGCTCATTTGCTCCCTTAAATCTACAGAGATTGGAAATAGAAGTGTAAGTGGGTGTAACTTACACCGATAAAAGAAGAAAGCGGACTTTGGCAGATAGGAGAATCCAACCTAAACAATGAAAGACAATAATTAGGATTCATTAATAATTGAGGATAAATTAGATGAGAAAGAAAACTGTATTGCAAAACTGTGAAGAGTCAGTTACTGATAGGTCGTTTTCATACATCGCCACATTTAATCCTAAGAATCTGTCATTTTTATTTTACAGATGAGCATTCTTACGCCCAAGTCTCACAGAAGTAAACTACAGATTTGGGGACTTTAATGCAAGGGTGATTCTGGCCATTATGTCCCATGTAGGGAAATGTAAGATTGCATTCAGGACGATGAAATTCAAAGGAATGAACTTTAGCTTTTTCAGAACTTCTTTTCCCACACACTATTAAATAAGGCAGATATTAAGCGTATTTGACATTTCACTCAGGTGCGTGTAATACAGTTCTGTGTATCCCAGTCTATACTTCGGAGTAGATGAATTACCTTTTAGTTGAGTCATTGGAAAAAAGAAAAAGTGACATATAAATTTAGTTGGCTATTTTATCTAGTTAGACCCCTTGATTAATCTCTAAAAACTTTTTCTCACTTTTTTCCTAAATAATTTATGAATAAAATGTTAGTGCCATTTATCCCTGTAGATGTTAGTAAGTAAATATTGTTGTTAATTGTGGCTGCAGATTTGATGCTAAAAGCAGATTCTTTTCAGGGAAAACAGAAGTGGTTTATGAAGCAGAACACAGAAGAATCAACTATTGGAAGGAAGCTTTCAGATCACAAGTTAAATAACACACCAGATGCTGACTGGCTTCAGCTCAAGCCTCTTGCCGGTAGGCAACAGTTCTGACTAAAGAGAAACTTTTAAAATATAAAAATTGAAATATTGCTTCTAAACTGTGCCAGTGTTTGAAATATCTCGTTTTTGTGGCTTTCATAATACTAGTTTCCAGCTTGTATTTTCTTAAATGTGAGTGTGTCTTGTGGTTTTGTTAGTGTTTTCTTTTAGCCTTATTTATTCTGAAATGTGGGACTAGCTAATTACATCACAGGGCAAGGAATCTATTGCACATTTACAGGGAAAAAAAGAATGAAACAAAAAGGTTTTGTAAGCAGTATGCTCGTGTTATTTTTAGATCTTGACAATGCAAAATCTCCGTGCCCACCGCATGGGATTGGTTTCGTCCGGAACAGGGCGAGTGGCCTCTGTATAACAAAGTCTCTGCTCATCCATTCGTCCCTCCTGTTGCCCGAAACATGTGATGAGCAGCTTAAGATTTTCAAGGAAACGTAAAAAATTCTTTTAATCTAATGTTACCTTTTTTTTTTAAACCTGTGTTTCCCTGGAGTATACAAATGACTTTTTGCAGAAAAGGGGCAGACAAGACTCTAACTGTATTCCGCTCCAAAATACAGTTTGAGAAGTAGTAGGCTCTTTGTCACATAATAAACAGCTTCTGAAAACTAGGGGAGAGGCCAACCTCAGTAAAAAAAAAAAATTTTATCAGATGTTGTCTTCACTTACATGGATTTCTGAACTCGCTTCTAGTGCTGATCTGAGCAGCATTTTCCGGTGGGTGGAGCTTTGGGGCGTGCCAGCTACTTAAATTCTGTTTTTGTTTTCTTGCGTGATAAGGGAATGTTAGAGTGGGTAAACTTTAAGGTTCCTTCTTGCCCTGGAAAACGGTGGGTCCATTGTCTGGTCCTGTAAATTCTGCAGTAACTTTCTCCCCTTTGGTGTTCATGATGTGCTCGTTAAGTTGCCCGCTCTTCTCACTCTGCTGCTCTGGGTCTCAGCGCTCCCACGTACTTCATCGGCTTCATCTTTTGGACGCTCAGAACCCCAGTTTGTTGGGTGCACATGTGTCTTTGCTCTATTTGCTCTTACACGTTTACTTGGGACTTGTAAAAGACATTCACTTGAGAAATGTATATTGCACGGCCATTCTGCCTGACTTGAAATTAGCAAAGAAGCGTTCATGTTGATAAGATATGTCCTCTGCTGTTAAAAATACAGGAACTGATGACTCTGTCGTTTCCGAAGATCGACTTAATGAAACTGAACTGACAGATTTAGAAGGTCAACAGGAATCTCCTCCTAAAAATTACCTTTGTGTGGACGAGGAGAAAATCATGGACCATTCGCACAGCGATGGGTTACATACCGTTCACGAGCACGACCTCCACGCCGCTGCCCACAACCACCACGACGAGAGTAAAACTGTGCTGAGGAAACACAACCATCAGTGGCACCACAAACACTCTCATCATTCTCACGGGCCCTGTCACTCCGGATCGGACCTGAAAGAAACAGGGATCGCTAATATAGCCTGGATGGTGATCATGGGGGACGGCATCCACAACTTCAGTGACGGCTTAGCGATTGGTCAGTGACTTCATCTGGGGTCAGAATTGATCGTTCTTTAAGACCGTTTTCCTTTGTCCACAGGTTCAGTATTAATATTATGAATCACAATACATAAGATTAACTTTGGGAGATGAACAAATACACTGTCATAGATTGCTCTGGTCGTGTGATTTTTTTTTTTTTTTTTTTTTTTTTTTTCTCTTTCCCAGGGGCTGTGTTAAGGTTTTCAGTATAAGTTTATTTGGGGCGTAGAGATTAATTTTACTGGATTTTCCTTTGAACATATAAATGAATGTCTATAAATACTACTTTTATAACATTCCAAGGCATAATCACCATATGAATGGTGATTTAACATTTTATTTTCAAATTTATTAGATTATTAAATTATTCATTTAATGGTGATTTCCAAGGCATAATCACCATATAAATAGTGATTTAACATTTTATTTTCAAACACATTTACAGGACCCTGAATGTATAATTTCAATCCTAGTTTTAATAATTCGTTTTTGCCTTTGAGAAGGTGAAGAAAAATGTACATGTTAAAAGTCCATTGCACCAAATTCAGATACTACGTTAGAGCCTTGCTAATAATGTGAACTGATATTACTTAGTCTAGGAGAATATTAAACATGATTCATTCATGATTTTCTTTTCCAGACTTGACTCAGAAGTAGGCTGTGGTTTCTTCCAGAAAGGAGAGGCCATATTTTTGAACCAACAGTAGCCGTCCATGTTAAAGAATAAAGAATTTTACCAGGAGAATCAAATGTAATTTATACCTCTGATATTCAGTCCTCAAGACCGTCAGACAAATAATACTTCGTGGCATTTACACTCTAAACCCAGAAAAGTTCAGATGAGGATAGTAGCCATTTAGGTATCTTTAAATATCTATATGGGAGAGCAAATGAAATCATAGACTTACAGGACTTAAAATTTAGCATCAGGTTTCCGCTTAGAGACAGAAATGCTGAAAGCCGTTATACTCTCGAGCTGCTAGTGAGTGAGAAGGAAACCCTCCCGGAGGATTAAATTTCTCAGGGAGTATTTCCTTCATGGAGTCACTCTCTCTGGTAGTCACACACCTGTTGCACTTGACTTACGTGTTCACAACGTACGGAGTCAGGTAGATGTGAGTCACGCGCGTACCGTGAAGTTAATTTAGGTAGAGAAAAGAGGCTGTACCTGTCATCGTTAGTGAGGATGGGAAAGCAGAAGTAAACACGACTTGACTTTGTTTCTACCCCCGCCTCAGGAGCAGCTTTCAGCGCCGGACTGACCGGAGGAATCAGCACCTCCATCGCCGTCTTCTGTCACGAGCTGCCGCACGAGTTAGGTAATGCACAGCCTGTAGAGGGGCCCGGGTTTTGTCGAATCTGAGACTTCTTCAGTGATAAATGTGTCTAAATTTGGGAGCGTTTAAACATAAAAGTGGCTGATTGCAGGCATACACGTGATCATTCTCTTCTTATATAATGTGTGTTATATGTGCCTAAAAATGTACATTGTTTTATATGTATATATTTTTAACTTATATCAACAGTATTACCTTATATCCCTTTCTGTTCCTTGTTTTCTGTTTCTGATCATTACGCCTAAAAACTCCAGGTTCTCATGAGTTAATTTCCTATGTTGCTTCTACCCAGTACTCAGACTTGTGCATTTACCACATTTTACATATTTATCACTTAGTACTGGATACACCATGCCTTTAATTTCCTGTCATCACAGATAATGATGCATTTAACATCTGTACACTTTAGTGCTTAAAGGCTCTTCTGAGAACATCTTTTGGGCTTCTACCCAGGAACAGAATTGATGGATCCCAGGATATACATACCCGAGAAGTGCCACATTACTGTCCACAGTGGCCGTACCAATGCAGTTTCTAACCAGCAGTACCTGAGAGTTCTTGTGTTTCCATATCCCTGCCAGGATTTGATGTTAAGTTCATTAAGTTTTGTCAGTTTGATAGGTGTAAAATGATAGTTTTTTGTTGTTCTGGTCGGCACTTTCTCACCTACCAATGATTTTTACATTTTTTTAGTTTCTCTCTATGTGTATTTTTTTCCTGTAAATTGAAAAACATTAGATGTGAACGTGCATTCATCACATAGAAAATGGGCAAGGGATATGGAGATGACATTGAGAGAAAAAAAAAACTCCATCATTTGAGTATGCAAGGAATTTTTCATGTATGAAACATCTGTCATTTGACTGTATTTAACTGTTTTTGGTGGTAGCAGTAGCTTTATTTGCTTACTTTGAATAGAGTTTATATATGTAGTTTGCTTAGAAAATTATTAACTGCTCACAAAAAGCAGAACAATGTTTTAGTGCTTACTTGGTGCTGATTCTTTAAGCCCGATTCCATACTTAACCAGCCTTGGGCACGTGGTCTTCTGTCTTGGTTCATGCCCCATCATTCTTACCCTAAGTCATCATTGCCTTCATTGTCGTTTGCTTGAACAGTTTCCATAGTGTTTTCTCTAGTTTCACCCTATTCCAGTCCATCGCATATACCTTATCCTAGGTAGATCTTCTCAGATGTGACTTGCTCACGTAATCAGAATCTTCCAGTTGCTTCCCTTATGTATGGAGTTAGAAGCTGAGATCCCTTCGTCCTACCTGAGGTGGCCTTCCCGTCTGCCTGTTGTGTTAGCCTTACTCACTGTACTCGCTGTGCATGTTTTCTACATCACCCAAACCTGATTCACCAAATACACGGTGGGTGCCTCAGCCTGTTCTTCGCTTACACTGTTCTCCTACTTGCGCTTGTCCTGCCGCTTGTGTCCCGAGTTAATCATCTTAACAGTCTTTTTCCCCCTCTCACTGCAGGACTGCCCTCTGGTCTCATGATTGGATTCCTTTTTCTTCTAAACTTTGTCACTTAACTTTCAGTAGGTCTTTCTTTGGGTACTTAGTATATATCATTTTAGGTGTCCTGTTTCTTAAAATGTAGGTTCTTTGGGTACAGATACTGTATCTTATACCCTTTTCTTAACTGCTTTCCTATGTTAGTAAGAACGTGAGCTGCTAATTTGCAATTCCATAGCAATGGAAATCAGAGCTATCAGTTCTTCTATGTGGGTAACATACTGCTAAGAATTTTAGCCTTCCGTTTTCCTTTTGTACTCGCTTAGAACTAGACTTGGATAGTCCTAGACACACGTCCCCAGTATACGGGGAAAACCTTCAGCTTCCCTTCCTAGCCACTTCCTGCTCCCATGTGGGTACATCAGGCCACTTCATGGTTCCTGACAGCAGAGAGGCTGGAGATTAAGGGTGGTTGCCTTTCTACTACTTACTCCTTTTTCTCTCTGTAGTTTCTTGTTGAAAAGTGACACGCAAAGAAAGATAGCCCCACGTAAAACACATGCAGGACAGATCTTAATGGCCAGGTAAGCCCTGGATCCCCAGAGCGGAGTTCTTGTAAAAGGTGGATTGTAGAACTCTGCGTGGGCCAGGACTCCTCAGTGAGATCTTTGACCACAGATCTCTACCTGTTTTACCCCACAGACCAGAAGTCGAGAGGGTACTGTTGCTGTGAGAGGAAGCAGCAATTTAAAGTATATTGAGGAGCACCTGGGTGGCTCAGTCAGTTAAGTATCCAACTCTAGATGCCGGCTCAGGTCACTGTCACGGGGTCCGGACACCGAGCTCTGCGTTGCGCGCAGCACCTGCGTGGGAGGCCGCCGCTCCCTCTCCCTCGCTTTCTTCGCCAGCTGGTGTCCGTGCTGTGCTCTCTCTAAATAAGTGAATAAATAAAAATCAAACTTTTTTTTTTAAAGATTTTATTTATTTATTTGACAGAGAGATCACAAGCAGGCAGAGAGTCAGGTAGAGAGAGAGGGGGAAGCAGGCTCCCCTCTCCGCAGGGATGCTGAGGCAGATGTGGGGCTCGATCCCAGGACCCTGAGACCATGACCCGAGCCGAAGGCAGCGGCTTAATCCACTGAGCCACCCAGGTGCCCCAAATAAAACTTTTTAAAGTATATTGAATTTCGCCAGCAGGAAAGAAGTGAGACCCTAAGAAAATGTGCATTTCCCCCCAACACTTAGTGCTAAATCCACATAAACTCCATATTCTAGCTGCCGAAGCTCGTAGGGATGAAAGAGCACAGCTCTGGAGGTGATAGAAGATGCTTTGGACTTTGTATCCATCAAGGTAGGAAGTAGTCTACTGACCGTAACCAGAGGAAATGGTTGAAAAAGAGATTATACAGCCCGTTTTTTTTTGCCTTTAAGGCACAGTGATAGGCACTTTGGTAAAATAGGCCTGGATGAATGTCCTACCCTGATTATCCACTCTTAATTGGAGAGGAAGGGAATCTGGAGAGAGAAGTATAGGAACATCTTCCAAGGGAAAGATGAATCCCCTTGAAGATGAGATAGAAGCATGGCAGGTAGATAGAGATGTCTTCTCCCTGGTGAACAGGTGAAGGTATTGGCAAAGCAGCGTCATCCGTCACATTCCAGGATATTGATTTGATCTAAAACCTCTTTGGCCCTAGTTACATTTTTTAATTATGAATTCTTCAAACCATTCTGAGATTTTTATACTGAAGTCATCATACCCTAAGGGGTAAAATGTGTTTAAATTACATATTAATGCATTAAAAACTGACCCTTAGTAATTCCAAGTTTTATTGTTCCTTTTCCGGACAGATTGCTGTTTCTCTAATGGGGTACCAGGTGGGGGTTTGCTTTTGTTTAGGAATGCGATAGGAAAAATTGTAGTTTTAAGCCTTAGAATGATACACAGTTCAGGGGAATTCACTCTAAGAGGGGTGTAGAAATAGAAACCATCTGAGAAAATAGAAAACCTTGGTCTCTCATTGCATGTTTGTTCCTGAACTGTGGTAAGGAATGAAATTGTCTGAATTATTACTATTCTTTCTTCTCTTTTTGCTAAACTTGTGTAGCTAAGTTTAAGTAAGTTACAGTATTACTCTGTTGTATTTTCTCTGCTTTCTCCTCACTCCTTCAGTAAAGAACTGTATCAGCATTTGAATAATTTATAGGAAAACTTGTATTAAAACCTATAAAGGGGAAATGAGAATAGGGATAATTCAGAACTCTCTTCAGATCATTCTACAGAGATCACTTACGCTGCTATATATTGGCAGTGAACAATTGGAAATTGAAATCAAGTAATGTGTTCTAATTTAAAGGAGTAACATTTTGATAAATGAATTTATCCATATTATTCAGACTCAGCTCAGAAAGGCTATGGTGCTATCCATTTTTTCCCTTTCCTCTTGTATATTTAAGGGGTAAATAGAATTTCAAAATAAGATTTTCATAATGTGCTAAATTAAATTGTCCAGGGAAAATTGAACATTCACTATGTAGATTTATACATGTGTATACTTGCATTATTTAAGGCAAAAATAAAGAATCTTAAAATACATCCTTGTTTTTAAAAATCTTAATAGTTGATGTTAGCAGATGTTAACGTAATTATAGCACTGGATCACATTAACGGCTTTGACAGGTACACCTCATTCGTTGTGCTAATAATGTCCTTTGTCAGCAGAAAGGAAAGGATACTGATTTATCAAAAGATGAATAGATTTGCTTGCTTGGTGTAAATCCCAACTGTATTCCTTTGATCTCTTTTTCAAATGTTTGTATAGATTCTTACTGAGAGGGAGAGAAAAAGGGAGAAAAATATGCAGATACCTTTGAGAAATTGTCATCTAAGATGAGAGTAGGACAGAGATATATTTTAAATGAAATAATTCATCTTATGCAAGATCATTCTACAGAGATCACTTACGCTGCTATATATTGGCAGTGAACAATTGGAAATTGAAATTTTTAAAAAGTAGTTGTATAATAACACCAAAAAACATGAAATGCTTTGATTTAAATCTTAACAAAATATGGATAGAGTCTGTATGCTGGAAACGACAAAATCAGCACACAAGAAATGAAAGGAGATTTAAGTCTGAAGAGAGTGTAGCAGGATTATGGAATGGAAGACTCAATATCTTTAAGATGCTAATTTCCCTGTAGTTTGTGCATTTCCAATCAGAATACCAGTAGGCTTTTTCGGAGCCTTTTCAAAATTTTACAGGGAAAGGGAAAGGAACTTGGATAGCCAAAAGAATTTTGGAAAAGGACAGCAGAATTGACTTTTTAGACTTGCTATAAAGCCACAGTAATTGAAACAATTTATATTGGTGAAAAAATAGACACATAAATCAGTGGAACAGAGTAGAGTTCTCACATACATGGCAACTTCATTTCAACAAGGTGCAAAGGAAGTTCCACGGCAAAATGATCGCTTTTCCAGCAGATGTTGCTGCAGTAATTGGATATGTAGTGGGGGGAAAAAGCTCCAAAAACCAAAAACCCCTCACAGTAGGCACAGATTATCTAAAAATAGGTCATTGATTTAAATAAACAAAGTTTTTTTGGTTTTGGTTTTGTTTTTTTCAAGAGAGAGGAGGTGTGTGCGTGTGCAGGGGCAGGAGAGGGGCAGAAGGGGGAAGAGAAGCCCACGTAGGCTCTAGGCTCTGCGCGCCTGATCTCATGACTGAGATCTTGACCCCGGCCTAAATCAAGAGTCTGTCACTTGAACCAACTGAGATACCCAGGTGCCCCATTAATAAAAATTTTAAAATACAGGTTTTCCCTGCTATCCAGAAATAGTGTTCCTACTGAAACCTTTTGTAAGCTACAATGGCTTAAAGCTAAGAAACACTATTAATGCAGAAGTCCTTGAGCATTCCTGGACCCAAAGAAACCTCTCTTAGGCTTTCGAGACCTTAGGATATATCTTGCTGATGGATGCACAAACGAGCGAGAAAGCACAGATGGTCACCTGGTTCAGAGCTGTGGACGCCGAGATGCTGAGTCGGCTTCCCAGGGGAGGAGCTGGGGGCCGCCAGTCTTTCTGCTCGGGGTACGGGCTGCAGGGCTCACTGCAAGACAAAGGCGAGTTTCCCATTCTGCCTTTTTTTTTGTAAAAGTGAAAATCCTCCTCAGATTTTTTTGTTGTTAGGGAAAGCGGTTACTAATGTAGGTCTTTAACAAAAATGAGGTGGCTGTAATGTGAACTGTGGCACAGTGGGGCTTACCTCTGTAAGACGCACGGAAGAAGACACAAGAGAAAGTCTGCGTTACTGGATTAGGCAAGTTATTCTTAGACACAGCACCAAAAGCAAGATCCATTAAGGAAAAAAGTAATAAAATTGGACTTTATAAAGATTAAAAACTCTACACAAAAGGAACATTTATTAAAGGAATGAAAAGACAAGGTGTAAGGTCTGTGAAGAAATATTTGAAAAATATTCCGAAAGACCAAAGACTTTTAGGAAAGTATGTAAGGAGAGTCGTATTAGATGGAAACGGGAGAATGGCCAACGAGAAGCCATTGATAGAGAATGTCCTAGCAGAGTACTGATTTTTCTGTTAACATCTTCCTGTTAGAAATTTAGAACCTTGTAACCATAAGAATTAAAAAGGAAAAGATCATGTACTGCTTGTTAGTCATATAAGATTAAGATCCCCTATTTTTAAAGGTTTGTTTATGTGTGGATGTGTAAGTGACCTCTGCGGCCAGCCTGGGGCTCAAACTAGATCAAGGGTCACGTGCTCTCCCAGCTGGGCCAGCCGGGCCCCGAAGACGGCTTCTTAAGGGAAAGAAATGCCGCCGTATTCTACATAATACCTTGCACTGCGAAGTGTTCGATGATTGATTGGATGTTTGTACATTTAATAACTAAAAAGTTTGTTACAATTAGTTGAAATTGATGTTGACCCTTTAGCTTTAAGACTGTTATTTCTGGCAGTATTTATTTTTCTAGTAAAGTTTCTGAGCAGTATGTAACCCTTTAAAAAATTTTTTTTAAAGATTTTTACTTATTTGAGAGAGAGATTGAGGGAACGAAGTGGGGGGAGGGGCAGAGGAAGCAGGCCCCCCGCTGAGCAGGGAGCCCCATGCAGGACTCGATCCCAGGACCCTGAGATCATAACCTGAGCGGAAGGCGGACACTTAACCGAATGAGCCACCCAGGCGCCCCTTAACCCGTTTTTCCCTAGTGGTCCAGCTGTAGACACATGAGTGATAAAGTCTCTAATTTTACATGTTTAGAATTAAGTTTTAATTTTTTTCTCTGAAAAAAAAAAAAAAAAAAGAAACATAAATGTGAACAGCGGACAGTATACTCAAAGAGTCTGTTACCTCTGTTTTTCTTAGGCCGTTTCCCTTTGGAAATACAGCAGAGATCAGAGAACAGAGCTTTAATTGTAGCTCACAGAAAAAGCAGTGACCAAGTTCTTTTTTTCTGTTGTTTCTGCTTTTTAAAAAAAATATTTTACTTTTCACATTCTACAGAAAATTGGCCTTTTTGATGTATGGTTCTTTGAGTGTCAGCATGTATGTAGTTTTCTGTGACCGTCCGCCCGGCCAGCAGGCGCGGAACAGTTCCATCCTCCCAGTAGTCCTTCGCGCAGGCCCTGCGTGGTCGCCCCCGTTCCCAGCCTGCTTCAGGCGACCTTGGCATTCTTCGTCACCACAGTTTGTCTGACGTGGAATCATACGTACCTTTCAGACTGTCTTTGAGCATCGAGCCTGAGAGTTTCACTCAAATTTTGCATGTATTAGGTTTAATTTAGTAAGTAACTTTTTATAATAAAATATGTTATTCAAGGCGTATTTTTTAATATCAATTCTTAATTTTGGTTTCTGTTTTTCCCCCCTAAATTTGTGCATAAAATCCTGTGGTTATAAAACTCTCACATTGTGTGTTTACTGTAGGTGATTTTGCAGTTCTTCTGAAAGCGGGCATGACTGTAAAGCAGGCCATCGTCTACAACCTCCTCTCCGCCATGATGGCCTACGTAGGCATGCTCATCGGCACGGCCGTGGGCCAGTACGCCAACAACATCACCCTCTGGATCTTCGCCATCACTGCCGGCATGTTCCTCTACGTAGCCTTGGTGGATATGGTAAGCTAGTTCATGTTTTTCTTGTTCATGCCAAACTGTAAACAGTGTGCACCTTCCAAAAATGGAAGAAATCTCTGGATATATTTGAAAGACTATTTTAGAAAATACGTACCCCATTTCAAAACATGATATCCTAAATAGCCTACTAGAGAAAGACGGTTAAGCAGGAGGATGTCTTTGGAAATCAAGTTGAGATGCTGAGAATTTTGGACCAAAGGATATTACTATTCAAAGTAATCCAGTATTTAGAGATAATTATTATACTATGAAGATTTTGTAATGTTAGGGTATAATTTTTTGTGGTTGTTAATAAATCATTCTTTGAGCTTGTTTTATAGCAAACAGGAAATACTATATCTCTTAGGTAAGCCAGTCTTCTGCAGAAAATGGTGTATATTCCTAGGGATTTATGCAGTTTCCCTCATTTCTGACTTTAAAGTTAACAAACTTGAGTTAACACTAGCAACTAGTTTTATTTTAATCTTACCTTAGTGTCTTAAATATGTTAGGCAGTATATTTGCAGAACTAGTAACTTGATTACTTGTTGTTTTTATTTTGTTTTGATTTTTCGAAATTATTTTTATTAATATAAATGTATTATTTGCCCCAGGGGTACAGGACTGTGAATCGCCAGGTTTACACACTTCACAGCACTCACCGTAGCACACGCCCTCCCCAGTGTCCATCACCCCACCCCCTCTCCCGACCCTCTTCCCCCAGCAACTCTGTTTGTTTGTGAGATTAAGAGTCTCATGGTTTGTCTCACTTTTTGTTTTTGACTTAGATATTATGCTCACTTTCCTTCTGGTAAGATTTGTCAGATAGTGTCATTTCAAAACTTCGTAACCTACATTTTATTTTTGTAAGATCTATTTATTTATTTATTTATTTGACACAGAGAGAGAGAGAGATAACAGGTAGGCAGAGGCAGGCAGAGAGAAGAGGAAGCGGGCTACCTGCTGAGCAGAGAGCCTGATGCGGGACTCGATCCCGGGACCCTGAGATCATGACCTGAGCTGAAGGCAGCGGCTTTAACCCACTGAGCCACCCAGGCGCTCTGTAACCTAAATTTTTAATCCCAGGATTATTGCCTATTTATAATAGTTTAGAAAATACCAACAAAAAATAAAAACGATTTACATTCTGTGCCTAGAGTTTGCCATTTCCTTGTTCTTTTCCTTGGACTCTAACACCTCATTTCCTGTCCCCACGCTCAGCTGATGGCCTTCCTGTCTCATGGAAAACACTGAAGCATCGAGACAGGCTTCCACGGGTTGCCATCATGTTTCTGCTCCTCCTGTATGTCTCTGTCTGTTCCCCTCTTTCCTAGAATAGTGAAGAAATCTGTTTCTCGCTGAGGCCGGCTGGCACTTGGCCCCTTTCACAAAGTCCCTGAAATCCCCCCCTTTCTCTCTGTTGTTTCTCATTTCCCCTCCCTGCTGGATCAGCTCAAACCTCCTGTACTTCTCACCGAGGTAGGAGAGAGGGCGTTTCTTTAACTCCAATTCCCAGTTTAGTTCTCAGCCACCATGTTCCTTCCTTTTTTTTTTCTTTTTAAGATTTTATTTATTTATTTGACAGAGAGAGATCACAAGTAGGCAGAGAGGCAGGCAGAGAGAGAGGAGGAAGCAGGCTCCCTGCTGAGCAGAGAGCCCGATGCGGGGCTCGATCCCAGGACCCTGGGATCATGACCTGAGCCGAAGGCAGAGGCGTAACCCGCTGAGCCACCCAGGTGCCCCACCGTTTTCCGTCTTGTATTGCAGATTACCCTTTCTGATTTTCTAGTTCTCTTCTTTCTTGAGTCTCGCCTCGTCTGGTATTCTCCCCGACTGCTGGCCCCGATTGCTTTGGCCACATCCACTACTGACCACAGCATTCTTGAGTCCATGGTCACGTACCCCGTCCGGCTTCATGCGCTTGTCCTAAGGGCTGCATCTGGCGGCGGCTCAGGCTCTTCTCTTTGAAATGCTTTCTTGTCAGTTGGCCTCTGTGCCACCACCGTTTCCTGGTTTAACCACCTTTCTGGCCTTTCCATTTGTTTTCTGGTTCTCTTCTCCTTGACCTGTAAATGTTGGTGAAAGCCCTCCAGGTGATCTCAGTTAGTCTCATGACTGGAAGTATTCAATGGCTGGTAATTCCTACATTTACATCTTCAGCCCAGACCTTTCCCTTAACTCCAGGTCAGTCTATCCACCAGCCTCCCTGAGCGTCTGAACGGAACGGCGGGCACGTCTGTTCAGAGCCGGGTTCCTGGGATGGCCAGCCTTCCCTCCCTGGACCCCCGGCTCCTGTAGGAGTCTCTGGCTTACAGAGCATGATTCCGTTCTTCAGCTGCTCAGATCAAAGCCCTGATGATAATTCTTTGTCTCGGTTCTCCCGGTTCCCCACCGCCCCCCCACCTCAGACTCATCCTAAGCCCGGGGTTGGGGGGGGCTCCACTTCCCAGCCGCCTCTGCTGCCACCATCTTCTTCTGTTTAACCTTCTCCCCACGTCTGTTGTTGCCCCGTCCGTGACGGGTTCTGAGTCAACAGTCAAGTCACTCGGGTGCTTCAGACTCTTCAGTGGCTCCCTGTGAATTTCCTCCTCCTCCTCTTAGCCCTCCCTAATGTGTCTCTTTTCCTCATCTTCTTCCTGGCTCCCCCAGGAGGCACACACTGCCTCAGGGGCCTGGCTCTTGCTGGTCACTAAATGTGGACTATATGGCCTGCAGAAGCTCTACTGACTGGCTCCCTCACTCCTTAGGAGGCTTCCCAACTTCTACCCCAACATTTAACATCTTCTATCCCTACTTCACTTTTCTTTTTCTCCTTTGCACTTGTATTCTGATCTGTTAATAACACGCTAAACATTTTACTTATTCACTGAGCTCATTGTGTGCCCCACATGGACGTCCGTTCTGGGAGGACAACCTTCTTTTTGGTAATATTTCATTTACTGCTGTAGAAGTAGTTCACAGTTAGTTGAATGAAAAATAAATGAGCTAATTCTGAAAAGAACAAGGTAATTTTTACAGTAAGGATTAGTAGTCTAATGAAGAAGAAAAGTAGCCATTAGTTAGAAATCTTTTGATAAAGGCTTACGCACCATGTCTGTGGAACTATGGGGAGAGGCTGGCTAAAAAATAGGGGAAAATTAGGGAAATTTTTTCTGGAACAAGATATCTGAGCTGAGTTTTAAAACCTGTAGAAGAGTTTATTAGGAGCAAGAGGAATGGGTATAAGAGAAAGCAGAGTAATGAGTAACATCATTCCTTAACTAGTCAGTTGACTCCTAGAACTGTGTTCTGATATTCTGAGAAAGTAACCCAACATGACTACTGCTAAGAACACAAACAAGCAAACAAAAGTAAAACTGTATTAAAGTGTTTTTAAATAGCATTTATAAGGGGCGCCTGGGTGGCTCGGTTGATTTAGTGTCTGCCTTTGGCTCAGGTCATGATTCCAGGGTCCTGGGATCAAGCCCCACATCTGCTCTCTGCTCAGCAGGGAGCCTGCTTCTCCCTCTCCCTGCCTCTCTGCTTACTTGTGATCTCTCTCTCTCTCTCTCTCTGTCAAATAAATAACTAAAATCTTAAAAAAAAAAAAAAAAGTAGCATTTATAATGTTGTAATTACATTGGAAATATCCTAAATGTCCAAGAAGAAAAACTGCCTACATATATTTTAGGATTTTAATGACACTGAGATTATTTTCCCTCATGTTAAATGGAAAAAATGGATTAAAAAATTACATCCGTGGTTCTCAGGTAGATGTAGGCCAGACCATGACTGTGACACAAAACGTAGTGCTATAAAAAATGAGAATTTATTTTGTAAATTTTGAGGCACCATTACAGGGTTTAAGCAACGATGACATGATTGTATTTTCATTTTAGAAAAACTACTTTGGCCATAGAGAGGAGGTGTTTATTCACTTACGGTCAGTCATGCGATAGCGACAGTTCTAGTTCGAGGTCTCTTTAGGATGTGCAGTCGGAAGTATCCACCGGTTTTAGGGGCTTTGCACAGCAGCTGTTGCTCACCCAGCGTGGAGGTGCTCTTGCGTTTTCACAGATCGGGCCATACTGTTGGGTACTGCTGGGTACTGCTGGCTCCGCTGTGGTTATGATCCGCAAATACGCGTGTGGGCACGGGCTGGAACTGAATTGGGGGAGGCATAGCGCCTCTTGTGGCTGGTATGTGCAATATCCAGAGGGGATACTTCTGTGAAACATCCTGTGTTCTTTATGCTTCAGTGCTAAGGAAAGCCAGATTTAACAGTTTTTGTCATAATGAAAACTTGAGGAGAAAAGATAAACCAGTCTTCGTTCTAATAGAACCACAGGTGGGAAGTTGCCAGGTTCAGTTCTGATCCATTAACCCAGAGGTCGGCAGACTTTCTGTAATGGGACAGAGAGTACATGTGTAGGCTTTGTAGCCCATGTGGTCTCTGCTGCAGTTAATCAGCTCTGCTGTTTGCAGTGGTTTCTGTCACAAGTACTTAACTCTGCTCAAAAAGAACAGTAGCCTCCATTAGCTGGTATTTACTGTGGCCATAGACTTCTGAACAAAATTGATGACCAGCATGAAGTAGTTCTTAAATAGGACCCTCCGGGAATTGTTAAATATACTGTAGCCATGTCAGAATGTGGTAGTTGGATTAACTGTCCTCATTATTTAATAATGAGCAATAGTGTTTTTTCCTAGGCAGCCGTTATGTTCTTAACACTACACTTTCCCCCTCTGAACCACGAAAAGCCCCAAGATACTGTTTGGAGGAAAGCTTAGTGTCTAAAAGAGCAGCATATCCGTGTCATCTTTCTGATGGTGTCATTGCACACTTGAAAAGCAAAACACAGAAAACAAGAAAATGAAACGTGAAGTAGCATTTCTTTCACAATTTGGACTCGATGTAGATGGAAAGACTTGATGCTCATAATAACGGACATGCGTTTCTCTAGTAAATCTTACTTAAATACAGATTTGGGCTTTATACTTTGAACTTTGCATTATTCTTAAATGTAATAGTATATGCTTATGCTTTAGAAATCAAACTATAAACTTCAGTGAACTGTGTGCCTTTAAAGGTACTGGGAACATTCAGGTTTTTGAAATTGTATCATGATTAGGAGAAACAGAGCACCCTGGGAAGGCCATGGGCTCCACTTGGTCGTAGTCCTGCTGAATAGCTTCGAGAGACTATTTTCTCTATTATTGCAAGGAAAATAACGGACGGGCAGAGAGATAACGAGTTAGGAATTGTCTGTAAATGTCTGTCCTTGCTCTCACGTGCAGCTGAATATGAGAATTTAAAACGGAAAGAGTAAAGAAGTGGAAAATCTTGAATTAGGGATCCCCCCGCAAAGAATCTTACGTTTTCAGTGACTTTAAGTCAGTAAATGTGCTGATCGTTCCTGGAGTGTTTATTGGAAATAATAAATGATCTTCTACTTTAGCATAAAGCAGATGGCAAGGTCAGTGGACGTAACTTCAGAAAACGGCTAACGCATATATTTGCATTTGTTCAGGGTTTAGGAGGGAACAGATTTAGTCATTATTTCCTAGCTAGAGCTAAACCTCATCAACATTTGGGTGAAGTATGCATTATGGTTAACATTATGTTGAATAGAATAATTTGTGGTTATGTTTTATTCATTAAAGTAGAAGAAAGTAAAAAAATTTAGCAGAGTATTACACAGAATTGCTTGTAAGTATCTGGGTTTTGTTTTTGCAGCTTCCAGAAATGTTGCATGGTGATGGTGACAATGAAGAACACGGCTTTTGTCCCGTGGGGCAGTTCATTCTTCAGAATTTAGGATTGCTGTTCGGATTTGCCATTATGCTGGTGATCGCCCTCTATGAAGACAAAATTGTGTTTGACCTCCAGTTTTAACCATTCCCAGTAATCACTGTGGATTACGAGAATGTTACCATGCAGCTTTGCATCTGTCCCTAGTACTGTATGCACATCGCTCAAAGAAAAGTCAGTGGCTTGCACTACTTCCAAGTTCCATAGATTTGAGCCGAACCACACAAGACTGGTGGTCAGGACTGCTTTTCCCTGTGCGAAGGGGTCTTTTAAAAATACAAAGCTTGTGATAAAGAGAGGAGAAAACGGGACTCCAAGAACCAATGTTGACATAGTTTGATTAAGACTTTTACAAAAATAATCATATAAAACACTAAAGTAGTCTCTTTGGTAGTAGAAACTTCTGTGGCTATGCAGAAATAGAAATTGAACCAAAAATCACTTAAACTTTAAAAATATTTTAAATGGACTTCGGGCAGACTTTTCTTTGTGCTAAAAATGAATTGTAGTGTCCTTTAATTCAGTTACATATATACATAAGGTCATGGGGATCAACTTGATACAATTTTGAAACTGCGTAAAGTAGGCCGTAGGAACTAGAGGAGAGCTCAGGCTGTGTTAGAGTATGAATTTAGCATTGGGAAAAGCCCTTAATCTTGAATCTAGAGTTACTATTTTTGTATATATTGCCATAGTGTTTAAACTTGCAGCCTAAACTACTGAACTTTGTGATTGTATGTTTGTGTGAGCTTCAGTTTAATGAAAGATTCATAACGGTTCTTTGTATTAATATTATACTTGGTGTTTGGGTGTTTTTTCTTTCAAACTTCAGCTTTGTTTTTGTTTTGGGATCTTTGGTGGGGGTAGGGAGGTGGAGCATGTGGTTAAATTTTTTTTTTTTTTTTTTCATTAAAAGTGTAACCCTCGAGGGAATACCAGAAAAAAAAGAAGAACCCAAACATGGTCGAAATATTCAGCTTTCCTATTTTAACAGTACTAACCAGTTACTGGGGAAGTTTACTTTCTAAATGTATGCATTGCTTTACCAGTTTGGTTTGGGAACCTAGAGCACATGCTGCGACCAGCAGGAAGTTAAGGCAGAAAACCCAAGTTCACCACGTCCGTGATCTCTGCGTGTCCATGGAAGTGGCTCTGACGGTGATCTCCGCTGATGCCCCGGGCTGTCGTGACACCACGCGACTTGGAAGACATCCTTACGTAACACAGCCGAAGTCACGTGATCGTCGGTGCCTGCTAGGGACTCGTCTCACTTAGAGGTGCCCTGTTCTAGCATAATTGAGCGATTTGTGAGAAACGCAAGCCATGTGTATCCTGAATTTTGACCTATAATTTGTAGCACTAGTCGTACTGCATGTAGCTTTCGTTTCCATCTTGTGCCGCACGGTCTTCATGTATGCCCGGGAAACTGTGTTTGAACTGTGTGCAGGCAGCTTTGTTTTAATCGCTTGGCTACCAGTGCAGCTGATTTAAAAATCTTACTGTTCAAATATTTAAGAGCCAAACTCCTTCCATTCCGTTTAAAGTGTTTGCATTGAGCCCTCCTCTCTCCTCAGCTCCTTTCCTCCTGGTGAACCTACAAAAATAAAACTTGGAGAGCTGCGCGTGCACCCGGGTAGTAAGAGTCTTGCCAGTGTTTCTCCTTTGTGCTGTAAGCAAGGAAGTTTAGGTGTGCTTTTCTGAATTTATGCCTGAATTTGAAAAATTATTTCCGGCTTTCTCCATGGCCTCCTGTAATAAGTAGGAGTTTTTACCTAGAATATTTTCAGCGTTGGGCACTGAGTGAGCACAGCCCTCATCTCCCTGCTTGGCCCTGCAAGCAACCCCGCTACAAGGTGCTGATATTTGATTTCGTACTGCCAACTTCAAGTGATTAAAATATCTTGCTTTCTGAACCAAGATATATTTCTAGTTCCTTTTTGCATTTTTATACCCAAGGAGGATTCTGCATTCCAGCATTAAATCTGCTTAATTTTAAAACTTTTATGAGAAGCAACAGTGGGAATATGTTCCCAGTCTTACAGGTCTGGTTTAAAGCAAGCAAGTTCTGCTGAAGTATATAAAGTTTTATATTCTCTAAAAAATGGTATTCTCTTCATTTGCTAGATTTTTTTAACCTATTAAGAGGGCTGTAACAGTTGCTGCTAGTATTTTGTTAGGGTTCCACCAGTATTTAGTTTCCACATCGTTCTAGTGAATAGTTTCAAGTCTTACTAGACAATCTGAATTCCACAACATTTCTGTTTGGCTCCAACATTCCATTTAGCTTGACCAGTCTGATTTAACGTGTGTTTGTTGGAGGTCATTCATGTTACTTGTACAATGCTGTCACTGTGTGACATCCATATGAATTTTGGTGTATATCACATTGCATTCAATCAGCTGTGATTATGCGTAGAAATACTATAGTAACTAGATGCAGTGTGAATTTTTTCCATTAACTACGTCAGTGGCTTAAATATGATTATGGTCCTGCAAGGTGATACTTGCTAAAATATCTAAACTTTTTTTTTGTTGTAACTGAATCATTTTTAAAAAATTTATAAAGCTGGAAATGATCCAATGCTGTTTTTTTTTTTTTTTTCATTGTCAACAGTGGTGTGTCATTTTATGTATGTTCCTGATGCTTATGGAACTCTCCCAAAATAAAGTTATTCAAAAAGAGCAAATACACCAGTGTGTTTTCTTTAGTCTTTATTTCAGAACATTCCTTACACTGAAGTAGGAGGCATTTTAAAAATACAGGCTGCATTTGCACATAAATCTATAATTAAGTACAGCTTTAGGGGAAATCTACGTAAGCCAAATTGTTTATATTTTCTTCCTAACCATTGAACAAGAAATAGGAACAGGTGTCTTCGAATTACGAATTAAGCTGACATAATAGTGCCACACCCCGTCCAATCCAGTGCTCCACGGGTCGGTCAGAGGGAAGAGTCATGGCAATAACAAAGTTCGTAGAATGACCAGTGGTGGATAAGGTTCCTCTCCGCTCACTTGTCTTGTACAGTGGAGCAACGTAACTTGGTCGTTCTGGTATCTCTACCCTTTTACAGGGCTTTAGCCACATCTGGAAGAAAGTGCATGCAAGTGTTTTTGAGTCAAAGGTACGATACTTACATTTGAACCTAATAGGGTATTTTAGTTCTATGTCTGCAAATTCCCATGGCCCAAACAGATCTTATTTTTGTTAGCAGTACTGCCAGTGTTCAAAACACTTAATTTGTAATCGTTTTTTAAAATTATAATTAACTGCTGTTGTATTAGTTTCAGATGTACAACATAATGATTTCAGCAGTTCTGTCCCTCAGTGTTCATCAAGTACGTACAGTCCCCAGATGTCACCAAATAGTTCTTCGAGTTCCCTGTGTAGGAGTTTCCATCTCTGCACTCATCACTGTATAACAGAAGTTCGTGCCTCTTAGTCCCCTTTATCGCATCCACCCTCCCCTCGACCTCCCGCTTCCCCCCGACAGCCACCAGTTTGCTGTCTGTCCTGAAGAGTTGGGGGTTTTTTGTTTGTCTCTTTCCTTGTTCACTTAAGATTCCATGTGAGTGAAACCAGGCGGTATTTGTCTTTCTCTGACGTGTTTCACTTACCGTTATATCCTCTGGGTCCATCCATGTTGTACATGGTAAGATTTCATTCTTTTTTATGGCGGAAAATACTGCATAATACTACGTGTATACACTGGTAGACGGCTACATGTAGTATTTTATACATAGCCACAGCTTCACCCACTCCTCTTCTGCTAGCCTCTTGGTATGCTTCCACATCTTGACTGTTCTGTTTTCGTTGACCTTTGAGGAAGTCCCCAGTAGTGGAATTACTGGGTCATACGGGATTTCTCAGTCTTTGAGGACCCTCCGGACCGTTGCACAGCGGGTGCCCCGTCGGCGCTTGCACCAGCAGTGCGCCAGGGCTCCTTTCCTCCACTTCCCTCTTGGATGCGCAGTTCTGACAGGCGTCGGGTGATACCTCCTTGTGGCTTTTTCATTTGCAGTTCCCCGGTGATTAGTGATGAAGAGCATCTTTTCAGGTTTCTGTTGACCATCTATAGGTGGTCTTTGGAAAACTGTCTATTCAGGTCCTCTGTCCTTTTTTTGTTTTTTTGCTCTTGAATTATATGTTCTTTCTGTACTTTGGATATTAACCCCTTCTTGGATGGAATCATTTGCAAATGTCTTACCCCCCATTCAGTAGGTTGCCTTTTTCTTTTGTTGATGGTTTCCTTCACTATACAAAAGCTTTTTATTTTAATGGAGTCCCAACAGCTTATTTTTGGTTCCCCTGCCTTAGGTGACCTATCTAGAAAAATGTTGTTAAAGCCAGTGCTGAGGAGATTACTGCCTAGGTTTTCTTCTAGGCATTTTATGGTTTCAGGTCCCATATTTGTCAACATTTGTCAAAGAGGCTGTCTTTTCCCCATTGTGTGTTCTGGACTCCTTTGTTGTAGATTAATTAGTCCTATAAGTGTAGGGTTATTTCTGCACTGATCTTTTTTTTTGTGCCAGTACCATACTGTTTTGATTGGGTGAGTTTCAATCTGAAATTGTGAGGTTTTCAGCTGCTTTTTTCTCAAGATTGCTTTGGCTATTCAGGTGTTTTAATTTTCCATACAAATTTTGGAATTCAAATTTTGTGAACAATGCTGTTGGTATTCTGATAGGGATTGCATAAAATCTGGAGATTGCTTTGGGTAGTGTGGACATTTTAACTATAATTCTTCCAACCCCTGAGCATGGGATGTCTTTGCATTCGTGTTGTTTCCAATTTCTTTCATCAGTATAGGTCTTTCACTTCCTTGGGTAAGTTTATTCCTAGGCATTTTGCTCAAAACTCTTTTTTTAGTATTCTCAGAACTATTTTCGGAGCCAACTAAATGAGAAAAAATAATTATTTTTTTTTTCCCTGTCAAGGAATATGTTCTCTATGTACTCTTGACCTATTCACCATACTTACCTGGGGAGGACTTTTGACTGTTTATATCAACAACCACAAAATCATACATACTTTCAAAGGGAACCACCACCACTGATAATCATGTCACCATATTAATTTAATACAGGCCAATCAAAAAAGTCTGAAAGGATTTTGTCAGTGATTCTAGAGCTTCGATCACCTCCCCATTTTAGGTGGCTATTTTAAAGGGGCCAGTGCACACATCCTGCTGTTTCAAACCTAGTTGCTTTCCTTTATTCCTATAATATACCCACTTTATTTTTAGGAAGTCCTTAGCCAAGTTCCTAAAATATTAAGCACTGTTAAGCCTAACCAACCTAACCAATCTCAAAAGAACGTGGGGCAGGTTGGTCTCTGAAAATAAGCATAAAGAACAAACTACGGTAATAAGGAGGAAATAGTGTTTTGCTTTAAAATCTAATTGGATTCCTTTTTCCCTTATAAAGTGCTGGCTTGACAGCCCACTGTTCAGAGCCCTCTTTCCTTTCAGGTTTCTCAGGTCTAAGTAAATTGTATGAAGGAGTTAATAATGGTGTTAGTGTATGCGTCTCCCACATTATTGCGGAATCCATAGAGCTGTTTTTGGATGTAGTTAAATATGAGGACTCAACAACACTTAATGAGTGTATTTCATCTTGGCCAAAACCACATTTTCTTAATGAGAATTTTTTTCACTAAGTGACTTATGTAAGAGAATCGTCCACTTACAAATACCTTCGTATTCACTGCGAACTACCTTGAAAGAGCTTCCAGGTCTACCCCAGTCAACTCTTGAAACTTCCCTGTGACTTTGAATTTGGGTCGCCTGTTTAAAGCTCTCTGTCCAGACGCAGTATCTTAGCACATAGGTCAGGTTTCTGGGAATAGCTTGTCCCTCACTGTACCCGTTAGGATTTTTGCTCGTCGGAGCTGCTCCCAGGGTCCCACAAACAATACGTGTAAATGCACAGCCTGTGTTTTATCGCACCATCCCAGGCAGGCCTTTCCAAGTGTATGAAGATTTGTCTAGTCGTTTTCTCATGATTCAGTAACAGATGGAAACAAAATCTTCCATAGCTTAGTTGGCCCATACTGAAGATTGGTTCCTAGCAAACACGTTTTTATGGGGTTGGCTTTCATATAGTTCTCTTTTAGTCTCTGAGTATCATTTTTAGGTCAAAGTATATGTAAGAAATATGTATGCATATGTGGATGCATGTATATAGTCCTCATTCTCTCTGGATTCTGTATTTGCAGATCTGCTTATCACGGACATTTATTCATCGTCCTAGAACAGTACTCTATTGTACGATCATTCACAAGCATACGCAGAGCCTCAAAAAATGTGAGTCACCAAACAAGTACTTTTCCAGCTGAGGTTGAACCTGGTGACACTCCGTTTTTCTATTTCACCTCTGGTAAATGGAAACAAGTTTCATTTTGATAGGTTATTCAATAAGGAGTTTTTTGCATTTTTGTTGTTGTTGTTAGTGATTTCCCTGTTTAAAATGGCCCTAAATGTAGTGCTCAGATGCTCTCTAGTGTTCCTGAGTGCAAGAAGACTGGGTTGGGCCTCAGGGAGAAAATACTGTACGGCTCATCCAGGCATAAGTTACAATGCTGTTTTCTCTGAGTTCGATGTTAATGAATCAAAAGTATATATTAGATATGGCATTTTTAAGGAGACACAAAACAAGTTATGTCTTGATTGGTTAACAAAAATGTGACCAGAGGAGCATGTGCTTCTCCTAGGAGCTGTGGTTGAGCATTCATTAATTCCGTGCTGGCAGGAACTTAATAAAACATAATTATCATGATGAGAATGTCTGTATGTGGGCGTGTGTGTGTGTGTGTGTGTGTGTGCGCGTGTATAAAATAGTGTCCCCCACCCCCATATTAGTATATCAAATACTAACCACAGGCACTGTGTCATAAAGAATTTTGGGATGTGATTCTGCAAGTTTCTTGGTCTTTCTACTCCAGGAAGCTCCATCCAGAAATAATCCATGAATGAAAACACCTAAATAGAAAAGAAGCAGGTTAATACAACTGTTTAAATATGTATTTGATTAAGTTCTGAATCTAAAATTCCTCTGAGTGCTCTGCAGATGGTGCCAGGTCAGCAGCCCAAGGCTTGTTCTAAAGTAAAAGCAGTATTCTCAGTGCTTTGTCTTAACATGCAGATTCTAAGAATATCTATATTCTTCCTAGTCAACTCAATAGTAAGATTAGATGTGGAAGATAAAAGAAATTTTAAATTAGTCTATGGGAAATTCTCAGTCTGGGTCAACAGTACCAGATTTATATTTTTAGTTGGCCAATGGTTATAATGTGAGAGGCCATTAAGTCTGCAGGAAAAATTCTTAATGCAGTTGTAGGGACTCAGTGGCTTCGAGGCACCATGTGAAGAAAATATGCTTGTGCAGATCTCTAATATCATAAAAGTTATTTCTCTCTCCCTCTTTCGCAATTTATCCTCACTCCCAGATCTCTTCTTAGTCTGAGAGAACACATGGGTGACCTCCTTCTAGAACGTAATTCATAGACTAACCACTGAAGAACACAAACTAGGAAAGCCCTGAAACTGCAGTCAGTTCTCGGTCCTTTTGTGTAAAGCTTCACAAATTGAATCCAGGTGTACGTACGTGAAAACATTCCGTGTAATGGTTGCACAGACCTAGGTCTTAGTTCCTAATTCTCTGTGTGACCTTGAGCAAGTCATTTAACTCTGGGTATATTTGGTCCTCTGAGAACAACTGGAAAACATTTGCAAAACAGTAATGCCTACTTTCTGCCTTGTAGAGTCGTTACGGTCAAGTCAGCTGGTACTAGTGAAAGCGCTTTGTAAGGTAGTGTGTGGAAGTCCGTCTGGGCCGTCCCGTCCAGTGGGACTTTCTGTAATGAAAGAAATAAGCCATATCTGTGCTTTGCAGTGTGGTAGCCATTGGCTATTAAAGACCTGAAACATGGCTAGTGTGATTGAGGGACTTTAATTACAGCTTAATTTTAAGAGCCGCTGTGGCTAATCTAGTGACGAATGTTGCCTGGGGAGGAAGACTTCCGCTTCTCTCAGTTTCCACTGATGGAAAGAGCAGTGGGAGTAAAATACCAGTTTTATTAACTGGCGAAGCACTTGTCCAGTAACTTTTCAACGATTATTCTGGTAAAGCTGAATTGCAAAATGCACCTTAAGCCTGGAACGATGTTGGGGACAGACCTGCCCGAGAGAGAGGCTGGTCGGTAGCCTCGTCCTACACACATTCTCCAGCCCTCTCTGAGGCCTCCAGGGCAGCCACCGTAATGGGTAGGGATAGGAAAACAGAAGCCTACAGACAGGTCCAAGAGAGCCATTTGATACCCTGCCCCACAGACTTGTAAGCATAGCCCACTGAATCTCTGGTTTTAACTAGTCAGATGGTCTGTTCTCCACTTGGGGAAGAAAGATAAAGTCAGAAAAAGTAAACAGTTCATTTCAACACCTAAGAAAAGTGGCAATAAGGGTAAAGTTTCCTCCAACCCAGCAACAATTTTACAGGAAATGCGATGGAGATCTACAAACACGGTTTTCTTCCTCCTGGTCAGGACAGGCCATGGGGAAGAATCAAGATCTGAAAGGCTCTGAAAGGACAAGTAGAGGCTGGCTGGGTCCTGGCTCGGAGCTGCTCCTACTCTGGGCCACAGCCTTTGCCATCTCGGCGATGCGGCTGACATACGGTGTCGGCTGCGGCTTCTTTAGCTCCTCTCCGCTTTCTGCCTCCTGCTGTATAACGCCCGTCACTGGGGACTCTGAGTCCCCCATTAGTGCTAATGATTCTGATAAGAGGAATCTTAGAAAGTACAGCTAGAATGTGTGATTCCAAACTTACATGGATTTACAGTGGCATTGTGGCCACGTCACGAGTCACTTTAAGAGTGACCTTTTTCGTTAAGTTCAATTTAATCCTAGGTAAGTAAGGCTGACTTCTTTGTGAGCCCCAGAACCCAGAAACAGGCACACACTAAAGTGTGTATGAAAGAGACCGGCTGGTGGCATGGTAGAGAGAAACTCTGGGGGAGAAAAAACACCTGTTCTTCCCAGGTGTGATCTGGGTTCCTCCCATTACGGTCCCATGAGAAAGTTGTTCTTTGGGAGAAGCTCATCGCTCCAAATCATTCCATGGAATCTGTTTCCTTTGGGTAATTAGCTAAGTTGGAAGGAGAAAATAAGAATGACAAAAAGGCTATATTGTGGGTATCTGTGTGTGTGTGTGTGTGTGTGTGTGTACAAAGCAATAAAATTCACAATTTACTGTCTATCAGCAGTAATTCACGAATTACTGTCCATCAGCTATTATAAATCAGACCTTGGCTGATTGTGAAATGGTTCATTTAATCGATGGCTACGCTTCACTGCATGATCTCAGAGCACAGAGTGGTCCTCACTGATCCTGAACTGTACTTTATATCTGCCCCACTATTTTCCAGATTATTTTGGATTTTGATACATTTAGATCTTGAATAAGAACAGTTGCGGGTTAAATTAGTAAATCACTGTAAAAAGAGATACCAACGACCTTGTGCCATGTCTAAGTTCAGTGTATGATGACTGGCAATTCAATAGTTTTATCTTTAATATTAAGTAGTTCATAAACTTCAGGCAATGCGTTGAGTAATTGTGTTTTTTAGCTGAGTTCAAAAAAACCTATAATCTGAGGGACATCTATACTAACTAGCCTTCAATTGAAATGTCATTTTCCCTGCCTTTTATCATAATGATATGAGGAGAATTTAGAAAAAAAAAAAAATCTTGCAACTGAATTAAATACTTTAGAGCCAACCATAGGTTCTTCAAGAAACTTTGCTTGAGAAAGGTGATAATGTTTTCAAACTTGTACTTCCACAAAAATACTCAGCAGGCCTTTGAGAAAGCAGCTAGTGAAGCATAAAAGCCAGATGGCGTGGGCTTTGGTCAGCTCTGTCTGTTGCCGGCCGAGACACCCTGGGCAGGTTAGTTAACTCTCCGGAGCCTTTGTTTCCACCGAGTGGGGGGGCGCTCTGGACCCAGCAGTGATACAGAGCAGCTCCATGTCCCCCTCTGATTCCCTTTTACCCAACTTAGTTGGAACCAAATTATTTATCCTTCTTAGTATATTGCTTATCTATCTACATTTTGACTTTTATTAGGACAGGGGAACTAAAATATCTATTTTATTGGGGCGCCTGGGTGGCTCAGTGGGTTAAAGCCTCTGCCTTCGGCTCAGGTCATGATCCCAGAGTCCTGGGATCGAGCCCCGCATCGGGCTCTCTGCTCAGCAGGGAGCCTGCTTCCTCCTCTCTCTCTCTGCCTGCCTCTCTGCCTACTTGTGATCTGTCAAATAAATAAATAAAATCTTTTTAAAAAAAATATTTTATTGCTCTCTCTTACAGCATGTGTTACAGTGAGCTGTACGGAGAATGTATTATTTTAAGGCTGATATAATGGAAGGAACAATAAACAACACCTTAGCAGAAGGTTCTTACATGCCCTTCGGGTATTCAACAATATGACCATTCTGAGTGTGTTGGGAATAAAAATAAAAGAAAAGAGCAACTGTCCCAGGATTAAGTCCTTGGAAACTCCAGTATTCAGAGGAGGAAAAGCTAGCAAAGAAGCATGAATGTGTCCAGTGAGAGAATCAGGAGAAACCCAGGGAGAAGGATGTCTTCAGAAGGAGAGTGGTGTCCACGGATGAGAACTACGAGTTTAAGACGAAGACTGAATTCATGGGATTTGCCAATAAGGAGGTCATTACTAACTCTGTTTATTACTAACGTCAGTTTATTGGAGAGGATGCGAGGTAGGTGGGAACTAGGAAGTGAGAACCTGGAGAGGCATGTAAAGACAATTCTTGGAAGAAATTTGCTATAAATGGGAGAGAGACACGGGACAGTTGCTGAGGTTATGTGGATGTTAAGATGGTTGGAATTCTTTGTTGATTTTTTTTTAAGATTTTATTTATCTATTTGACAGACAGACAAGTAGGCAGAGAGGCAGGCAGAGAGAGAGAGGAGGAAGCAGGCTCCCTGCTGAGCAGAGAGCCCGATGCGGGGCTCGATCCCAGGACCCTGGGACCATGACCTGAGCCGAAGGCAGAGGCTTTAACCCACGGAGCCACCCAGGTGCCCCTGTTGATTTGTTTTTAAGGTGACAGACTGTAAAAGTATAGTGCATGTTGGTAAGAATTTCTTTTCCTCAACTCTTTGAGAGTAACATACATGATGATGAAAATTCTGACAGTGGAGCAAAGCAAGCAAGACCGTTTTCTGTTCCGTACCTGGATCGAAGCCGACTCGTTTTGTCTGCGCACTCACCGTCTTCCGGGGCGTGCTTGTACTCCTTGTCCTCCATCACTTCGTAGTCGAACCCGAGAAGGTCGATGGGGATGGTGTATTTCCTGGCGTAGTTCTGCTGGGCACCCGTCAGGAAGGCTTGCGTGAAGAAGAAGCCGGAGAGCCAGAAGACCGGAGGAGGGCCAACCTCGTACCACTGCTGCGGTGACACAGCACACGTGTCGTGAGGTTGCAGCCTTGCAACTTTGAATACAACAACAGCTTAATAAAATTCACCCCAGCACTCCCCCTGTTATGCTTTAGGTAGACTCATAAGTGAGCCAACACATTCAGGAAAAAAACTTGACACTGTTGAGGTTTTAAAAAGCTACTTATTCAGTGTATGTTCTGACTTCCATTTCACAAGCATTGTCTCAGCTGGGATGTCACAATGTGGCTTAATGCAGAAGTGAATGTCTCTGTATGTGCCTAGTGATTCCTTCCAAAAAGCTCCACACAATGATGCATATCTGATATACGTTGTTGCACAATATATCATGTTCCATAGTTGACTAGATCCCTATAACATCTGGTAATATTTTTCCCATTTTTTTCTCTCTCATCATTGCTGTCCAGTAGAATATTCCTTTGGAAGTTTTCCCACCTACTTTACCAAAATACAATAAAATCCAACATATGGAAACACAGTATTATACAAAGACCTTATTAAAGAAACCATAGTGAGAGCTTAAGATATTATAAATATCAAAGATACCCAAATAATTCTGTTCATATCATACTTTAAGAAGCTAATTGACTACTGATTTTAAATAGAAAATTATAGAGGTCAAATGAGTTTGAAGAACTTTTCCCTGTTAGAGTCCAAGGTAGAACCTTCATCGTTCAAGAATAATCTTGTTTCTTTAGTATCAACTCTAGTCATAACAAGATGGCCTGTGTTATTCAAGGGAAGTTGAGTCATTTTATCCCTGCAGAAATTTTCTCACAGGCAATTTTGATGCATTATGAACAGTATGTAGGAAATTAATACTTTTAATGAATATAATTAATAACATAGTTAAGCACCAGTATTGCCGGATAATTAGGAGACAGGTTTCTGCGCACTCAACATTTCCAAGACAATTCGCCATGGAGATTATTACCGTGTTGGGCTGAACCAGCAGTCTACTGACTTCATGATCTGGAAGAATGCTGGACAAGGAAAAGATAATGCTGCTTGCTAGTAGCTTGCCTGGCTTTCTAAGGTGCTCTGCTCTAGGAATCTATTTTGATGCTTAGTATTTAACGTAAAAAATCAACACAACCAGTTGTTTTCTCTCTTCTAGCATCCCTGACTTGAGTGTGTTGTTTACCAAATATGAACACCTGTTCCTAAAGAAGCTTTCAGAGATTCTGTTTTCCATATTCATATTTTGACAGTTCAGTGTAACAGTTACATACATTATATGCAATACTGAGTCGTGGTCATTTGTGTCTGGGATGCACAGAAAAACTAGAGAGTAATGTCACATTAGGCACCCTGATGAAAATGAAATGAAACCATATATGATAGTTTAGATGAACTCACTTGCAAGAATTTCAGTCTTGAAAGGAAGTCATTCACATAGCTCCCAAGTGGTTTAAGGCTTGGGTATGATTTACCCATCCACATTCCTGGAATTTTGACATTCAGAATGCTGCTAACCACTTCTTCAAGATCTGTAGACATCACCACAAGCCCCTGAAACATTTGGTTAACATGATAATACTGATTTTGGACACCCCTCTCTTAAACATCCTTTTCATTATCCTTTGTTTAAACTTGTGATGAAAGCTGAGTCATATAGGAAAAAAGAAAAGATACATTCTTTTGCTGACAGTAAGTCATGGAGTCATTAAACTATTCCTTACAAAATATTGACAATTTTACTTTTAATCAAATTTTTGTGAAAAATTTTCTTACTGGGATATAATTGACACGTAACATGGTAGAGTTGACCCTTGAACAAATGGATTTGAACTGTATGGGTCCATGTGGATTTTTTTCAATAAATGCATTGAAAGTTTTTTTTTGAGATTTGTACCTATTTGAAGAAACTCACAGATGAACCAAGTAACCTGGAAATAATGAAAACTTTCAGAGAATGGTATTGTAAGAATACAGTACATTATACATGTTATGTGTTGACTGTTTATGTTATGGACAAGGCTTCCAGTCATCAGTTGGCTATTAGCAGTTAAGTTTTTGAGAGGTCAGGAGTTATATGTGGATTTTTGGCTACAAGGGGGTCAGCAACCCTAACCCTCATGTTGTTAAAGCCTCAACTGTATTAGTTTCATAGATACAATATGATGGTTTAGTATTTGGATATATTGCAAAATGGTCACAATAGTCTGGGTAACATCTGACACCATACATAGTTACAGTATTGTTTCTTGTGATGAGAACTTTTAAGATTAACTCTCAACAACTTTTGAATTTGCAACAGTATTACTAACTACAGTCACTGGGCCATACATCGCACTCCCATGGCTTTTACGTCATAACTAGAAGTTTGTGCCTTTGACTTCTTTCAGCCTTTTGCCCACCCTGGAAAAATCTTAATACTCAGCTTCTCACTAGCTACTAAATCACAGACTAACTTGGACTTAGTTTACTGCCTTTTTTTTTTTTTTTTTTTTGCCTTTAAAAAAAATTTTTTTAAACTAACATATAATGTGCTGTTTGCCCCAGGGGTACGGGTCTGTGAATCATCAGGCTTACACACTTCACAGCAAGTTCACTGCTCTTTTGAATCGACAACTGTTACATCTCCTGTCTTCTTAAAAGAATAGTGATGAATATAAAATTAGAAAAATTGTATGAAATCCTTTGGAAAGTTAAAATAGTCTCAGCTCCACCTACGAAGTCTAACTGATCTTATCCCATTTTGTTAATTACTTAAGTAAACTCTTTGCCCAACATGGGGCTCAAAATCATGACCCTGAGATCACGAGTTGCACGCTCTACCAACCGAGCCAGCCAGGAGCCCCAGTCTCACCCATTTTGAATCACTGGTGGACATATGTGAAAACTTTGAGGCCTTTAAAAATCACTGCCTCCTTGATCTTACAGTTGGGCCAGTTGCCATCATCGCTTCTCTTTTCTGTCTAGTCGACAGAATTACCCCACTAACATACGGAGAAGATTTTAGAGTAAATTCACTATGTTCAACACCTGCATTTCCTTTGCCTCCTTTCCCAAACCCGCTAAAACAGCAGTAAAAGAATTTATGTTTTAAGGGCATAAGCCTACAAGTGCAGAAAAAAATTAGGGCAGGGCAAAATGGCAGCACAGTTTTGGGAGCTAGAAAGCATGTGGACTGTTGGCAGGTGATGTTGAAGTCGGGCGTTAACCGGATCCTGACCAGCAGAGGAGAAAGCCAAGCAGCAACCAGACATCACCGGGGAATACCCAGAAGTGTTTGGAACTGAGGAAAGTGAGGAGTGGCAGGTGCTGCCCAATGAGAAGGGTTATTGAAATTGGGTTTCAAAAACAGATTTCTAGGACTTCTCCCCCAAGTCTGCACATTGCCTACCTTGAACGAAACGTGCAAGGGAGAATAAGAAATCCCTGGGGGCTGCCAGGCTCAGCTGGGGAGCAGATTACCACCCTGAAAGTCAGGAATCACACGAACGAATGTACACTGGATGCGGACATCCCCGAGCCCATCCACCCCTTTGCCCCGGAATACCGGAAACCAGGCCCTTCTCTCCCAGGAAGGACACAGGAAGAACCAGGTCAAGGAGAAACCAAGGATCCTGACTGCTGCTTAGCCAAACATTCCAGCCAGAGGACACCGCAGCCAGCCCAGGAGACCCCGCTTTCCATAATAGCTCCTATTCAACCACTTAGCTCCTCCTCCAAAGCTACGACAGAAACAAGCTCGGCTGGAACATCGATAGGACGATTGCTGGCCGCCTGCACACTTGCTCCCCCACAGTCCTTCCTGCAGGGGTCAGAGTGCACTTCTAAAAATATAAAACAGATCATTTCACTTTGTTGCTTAAAACACTCTGAAGACCTCCCCTTACTTTTATTTTTTAGAACAAAAGTCATGATCTTCAGCATGGCCAACAAGGCCACGATGAGTCTGTGGTTCTCTCTGTCCTGTTTCCCTCAGGCTCACTCCACTCCAGCCCCAGGAGCCTTTCCTAGTGTTCCCGGACCAGGCCAAGCCTGTTCTCATGGTCTTTGCACTTACCATATCCTCAGCCTGAATGTTCCATGGTTTGCCGTGAGGTTCAGACCCCTGCGGAAGGGTCAGCACCTTTCACTTTGTGTCAGTCGTCTGACACAAAATGGGTTTCCCACCCATCGTGGGAACTTAACATTTATCAAAATTATACATTTATTTGAAATTTTTATCTCCCTAATCAAAACTTCGCTCTATGGGGGCTCCAGGTGCCTCATTTGGTTAAACGTCTGACTCTTGATTTCAGCTCAGGTATGAGACTGAGCCCAGCGTCCAACTCTGCGCTGGGCGTGGAGCCTGCTCGGGATTCTCTCCCTGGCCCTTGGTCCCTCCCCACTGTCTCACTCTCTCAAAAATATATGTGCTGCCGGGGCACCTGGGTGGCTCAGTGGGTTAAAGCCTCTACCTTCGGCTCAGGTCATGATCTCAGGGTCCTCGGATCGAGCCCCAAATCGGGCTCTCTGCTCAGCAGGGAGCCTGCTTCCTCATCTCTCTCTCCCTGCCTGCCTCTCTGCCTGCTTGTGATCTCTGTCAAACAAATAAATAAGATTTTAAAAAAATATATGTGCTGCCGAAGTGAGCACTCTCTCTCAAAAATAAAATAAAATAAAGATTGGTTGTTTATTTTTTTTAAAGGGTGGGGGTGCACCTGGTGTCACAGTTGGTTAAATGTTCGACACTGTTTCCAGCCCAGGTCATGATCTCAGGGGCGTGAGGTCAGGCCCCCGACTCAAGCTCAGCGTGGAGTCTGCTCAGTTTCTCCCCCTCCCTCTGCTCCTCCCCCCACTCCTTTCTCTCTCTTTCAAATAAATAAACCTTTAAAATTTAAGCTCTATGAAAGCAAAGGCTTGGTCTTTCTTACTCCTTTGTGTTTTCTTAGCATGTATCCTATCTAGCAAACTATGCCATCGAACACACTCCATAATTCCTTACCCACTTACGAACTGTCACCCCCAGAATCCTACATGGTCTTCCAGGGCAGGGATTTTGCTTCTCTCCCCAGAATGCAGAACGAACAGTGTTTGCACACAGTCTCTCCCCCAGTAAATATTTGCTGAGTAAAATGAATGATAAGTTATTGCAAAGATTTTTCTTTTATATATTTCCTTGTATATTTCCTTACCTTGATCGCTTTTTGAATATCAATGCACGAGTCCCTTATGGTCTGCAACAGTTTATTGAACCTTCCCATCTCTTGGACAAGCACAGTGTTCATGCTCTGAGTATACGTTGTTGGGTACCTCCTCATCGCGGCCTCAACGTCAAAGTTGTGGGGAAGTTTGCCCAAGATGTCGCCAGCAACCTCATCTATGACTTCATCTGAGGATTTTGCACCGGCGTCTGCTGAACGAGACTGTAAGGAATGCAAGCGAACAACGAGAACTCCTCGGTAAGCTGTAGGGATGGCTGAGTAGGAAAGCTCCGAAGGTACACTTTGTGCGAATGAGTACTATTCTCCTCTTTTACCAAGGATTCTTCTCTGCACAAGACGGACTGAAGTGGTAAAAACAGGCATGGGATGGGGAGTCAGGAGAAAACCAGTGTTAGGGAGGAAGGAAGAGGGCATGGACAGTTGTCACGGGCAAGAGAGGGTCTAGGGCAAGACAATGAGCCACACCCTGGGCTACGTAGGTGGAGCGGGTGGATGGCCCGGAGCAGGGAGAGAAGCGTTTCTGCGGGCGGGGTCATTCAGAAGCGGTGAGCTTCAGCAGCTGGGAGACGGGAATTTGATCTTGCCTTGAGAAGCTTGCCACAAAATATATTTGCCAATAACTCTGGTGCCTACTGGTTGCCAAAAGCAGAGATATAGTTTTGTCCTTGAACCAGAAGGGCAAAGAAAATTAGCTCGTCTCCTCAAAGCAGTTGCAAGAGTTATGGAGAAAGGCAGACTTTAGGGATCCACACTCAAACAAAGGAAGGGGAACTTCATTTCAATTTTTATTTTTTATGTTTATAGTGGCAGGGTGCGAATGAATCTATATATTTTTGGAAAACCATTTAAATCCTCACAATAAATGAATGTGTGTATGTATTTGCGCATGCACGTTGAGAGAAAACAAGCACAGTTAGAATATAAACGAATATATCTCATATTTTTCAAGCCCTAGGAAATTGTGTTTAGTCTTATTTCAGATTTTGTATTTCCTGGTTTCTTTACTGGCGCTTAGGCATAAACGCAAGAGCTCTGCCAAAGTAACATTCCCAAGACCAATATTTCTTGTTCTAATTTTTTTTTCCTGTTCTGTTTTTTTAAGATATTTTAAATACATAATGTAAAAGTTTTGTCATTGTTAACTTGCTCTCCAAACTCTGCTGTTCTGGTCTCTTTGCCACTGAGATGTGGTAAACCCAATGTAGAAGCAATGAACTCCTGCCTACCCATTAGCATAATTGTACTTGCCAATCTGAGGGTGAGGATATTGAAAGAGGCTGTTTAATTACATACTGAGAAAATACCCCAAGTGTATTTAGACTTATCGGTTTGGTTCTGAGTCATTTTCTGTTGGAATGAACCTACTGTTGTATGTGTTCTGTAATGTGGCACACCCCATCAACCTTAAATAAAGCCAAAAGCCACCCTAAATGTCCTGTTGTCACTCCCCCGTGTATCACACGTGTCTAATACTCCTGGACATCTACTTACTCATGTCTGTGCATATACTTTTGTACTCAGGAAAGAACTTATTTTAGTGGAATTAACATATGTAAATATGGATGTAAAAAATAGTCTTTTTTCTTTCTCCCTTATTGGAAAATGTCATCAGACAGCAGACCACAGTGAGGAGTACCATGGACTCTTCCATCAAGGACAGCACACCACTTTATCCTCCTACTACGGTTCTTTTAGCTCCCCCCACCACGCGCCATCATCTCTTATAATCTGCACTGCTCGCTCCTGGCCCATCTTTAGAATCCAGAAAAAGTTTAGCAGTATGGTTCAGAAGGCAGATTCTGGAGCCAAACTACTGGGAATCAGACTGCTTTGAGTCCTGGCTTGAATTTGTACCTTCAGCAAGCTACTTAATCATTCTGTATCTGTTTTCTAGCTGTAAAGTGGGAATAATAAGCCCTTACCTCAGCGGACTGCTGTATGCATCGCACTGTTACGCACGAAGCACTTGGAACAGTGTCAGCATAGTCAGTACTGTGTCAGTGTTAGCTACTATCATCATTATTCTGAGATTCCATAAAAGTAAAAACATCCCTAGAAGTCAGTTCATGGGATAATTCACTGGACCAAATAAGTCTTCTTATTCAAATTTTACTCAGTCACTAGGGGAACTCTTACCATTTGGACTAATCTGTTTTCAAAAATGAAAGAAACCAATGACTGAGCATTTCTGCTAAACAAGAGAGGATCTCCTAGTAGAAGAGCAAGATTAAATGTTTTTTATTCAAATACACTGACTCGTGCCTATGGCATGCTGAGTTCTAATGCCTTAAATTACTCTCTGACATGTGATTTTATTTATGCTCTCATAAGTGGAGCTGCATGTCTACAAAGTGTCAATGATAGTTTTCTCCTCAACCCTTTTGTACATCCTTACTTCCTGTTGCAAGTCTTGAAATATGATGTAATCTGATAAAATACTGATGTGAAAGAAACTTTCTATGTAAACTACGTTACATGTTCTGGAACATTTGAAGAAGATAAGTCACTTTATCGGTTGCTGTTGAATTAGTAAGAGACTAGGAAACAGGCAAAATTTTAGACTGGATTCTGGCATCAAACCTCTTCCTACGTATCACCACGCCCACCCCGCCGCACCCTGCAGGGCCATCCTCCCCCGGGCAGGTGTGACCGTGAGCCCAGGGGGCAGGCGTCTCTCCCAGCGGACCCACACAGGCCCCCTGCGCACACCCAGGCCACTGACCATGCACTGCTCCGAAGCATCAGCTTCAGTGCTGGTGGAAAGAGATTTTATTTGCTTATTTATGTAAGAGGGGGGGGGGGCAAAAGCATGTGCACCAGAGGGGATGAAACAGAAGGAAAGGGAAAGGGAAGAGGGAGGAATCTCAGGGAGACTCTGCACTGAGCATGGGCCTAGCGTGGGCTCAACCTCATGACCCTGAAGTCATGACCAGGCCCGAAACCAAGAGTCAGATGCTGAACTGACTGAGCCGCTCAGGAGCTGCTCTCCTGGTGGAAATAGGACCAGGCTTTCTTGCTCTTTCCCCCCTTTCCTTTGGAATCAGGTTTAGAGGTTTTTGTTTGTTTGTTTTTTACTTTCTTTTTTTCTTTCTTTGGATCATGCTTCCTTCCTTTCTTTTTCTTTAGAAAACTATCTTATAGTTTTTTGTTTGTTTCTTTGGGGGGTTTTCTTGGCCCCTTTTCCTTTTTTCAGATCAGGATTTTTTTTTCTTTTTTAATCAGGCTTATTTTAACAAATCAAAACACACCTAGTTAAAGGCCTAAACACTCCCTATTGCAAGAACCAAGGAACTCTGCAGAGGACTGACCCATGGGAAGAGCAGCCCAACCGCGAGGGCAGCGCACACAGCACACACGGAGACACCTGCAGGAGTGCCAGGCCCTGGACAGCATGCGACTCCTTCCTAGCCTTACTCTCAGTCAGTAAGTAATTAATAACAAAAATAACAAGTGTTCAAGTACCCGAAGACAGAAACCCAGACGTAATGCCAAGATGGGGGAATTCTCTGCTGAAGAAAGATCAAGAAGAAATCACAGCCAGGGATTTACTCAAAACAGATACAAGCAATATGTCTGACAAAGAATTTAGAACAGAAGTCATAAGAACTCTGGCTGGACTCAAAAGAAGCACAGAAAACACTAGAGAAACCCTGGCACAGAGATAAAAGACCAAAAAACTAGTCAGGCCGAAAAGAAAAAATGCTACGACTGAGATGCAAACCTGACTGTATGTAATCACTGTGAGGATGGAAGGAGCAGGGGAACAAACAGGTGATACAGAAGATAAAATTATGGAAAAGAATGAAGCTGAGAAGAAACGGGAAAGAAAACTATTAGATCATGAATATAGATTTAGGGGACTCGGCAATTACATAAAGCATGACAATAGCCATATTATAGGAGCCCCTGAAGAAAAAGAGTGGGAAAAGGAGGCAAAAGGTTTATTTGAATAAATTATGGCTGAGAACTTCCCTAATCTGGGGAAAGAAACAGGCACTACAGTCCAAGGGGCACAGAGAACTCCCCTGAAAATCAACAAAAACAGATCAATACCGAGACATATCATAGTGAAACTTGCAAAATTCAAAGATAAAGAGAGAATTCTGAAAGTAGCGGGAAAAAAAATCCTTAACCTTCAAAAGTAGATATATAAGGTCAGCAGCAGGCTTGTCCACAGTAAGTCGGCAGGCCAGAAGGGAGCAGCATGAAATAGTCAATGTGCGAAGGGGAAAAATATGCAGTCCAGTGTACTTTACCCAGCAAGGCTGTCATTCAGAACAGAAGGAAAGATAACGAATTTCCCAGATAAGCAAAAACTAGAGGAGTTTGTGAACACTAAACCAGCCCTGCAAGAAATATTAAAGGGTGCCCTTTTAGTGGGAAAGAGAGACCCAAAAGCAATAAAGACTAGAAAGGAAACAGAGACAGTCTAAAGGAAGAGCAACTTTACAGTTTTAAATGGCACTAAATCATATCTGTCAATAATGACTCTGAATGTAAATAGATTAAATGCTCCAATCAAAAGACATAGGGTATAAGAATGATTAAAAAAATAAGACCCATGATACGCTGCTTACAAAAGACTCATTTTTAGACCCAAAGACACCTGCAGATTGAAAGTGAGGGAATGGAGGACATTTTATCATGCAAAAGGTCATCAGAAGAAAGCTGGAGTAGCCATACTTAGATCAGACAACTTAAATTTTAAACCAAAGTCTGTAATAAGAGATGAAGAATAGCACTATATCAACATAAAGGGGTCTACCCAACCAGAAAATCAAACAATTGTAAATATTTATTCTTCTAACTTAGGGTCACCCAAATATTTAAATCAATTAATAACAAATACAAAGAAACTCACTGATAATACAATAATAATAGGGAACTTTAACACCCCACTCATAGCAATAAACAGATCATCTAAGCAGAAGATCAACAACGAAACAAGGGCTTTCAATGACACACTGGACCAGATGGACTTCACAGATATCGCCAGAACATTTCATCCTAAAGTGGCAGAATACACATTCTTTTTGAGTGAACATGGAATATTCTCCAGAATAGATCACACACCAGGTCACAAATCAGGCCTCAACCAGTGCAGAAAGATTAAGATCATACCATGCATATTTTCAGACCACAGTATTATGAACTTTGAAGCCAACCACAAGAAACAATTTGTATTGACCACAAATACATGGAGGTTAAAGAACATCCTACTAAAGGATGAATAGGTTAATCAGGAAATTAAAGAAGAAGTAAAAAATTCACGGAAGCAAGTGAAAATGAAAACACAGTAGTCCAGAAACATCTGGGATGTAGCAAAGCAGTCAAGGAGGGAAGTATATCGCAATGCAATCCTACCTCAAGAAGCAAGAAAAATCTCAAATACACAATCTAACCTTACACCTAGAGAAGCTAGAAAAAGAATAGCAAATAAAGCCTAAAACCAGCAGAAAAATGGGAATGATAAAAGATTAGAGCAGAAATAAGGGATACAGAAATTAAAAAAAGAACAGCAGAACAGATCAACAAAACTAGGAGCTGGCTCTTCAAAAGAATTAACAAAATTGATAACCTGGCCAGATTTATCAAAAAGAAAAAAGAAAGGACCCAAATAAATAATCACTAAAGAGAGGGAAAGATCACAACCAACACTACAGAAACACAAACAATTATCAGAGTATATTACGAGCAATTATATGACAATGAATTGGGCCATCTGGAAGAAATAAATAAATTCCTATAAAAATATAAGCTACCAAAACTGAAGCAGAAAGAAACAGAAAATTTCAACAGACCAATGACCATCAAAGAAATTGAATTAGTCATCAAATATCTCCCAAGAAACAGGAGTCCATGGTAGATGGCTTCCCAGGGGAATTCTACCAAACATTTAAAGAAGAGTTAACACTTAATCTTCTCAAACTGTTCCAAAAAATAGAAATGGAAGGAAAACCTCTAAACTCATTCTATGAGGCCAGAATTATCTTGACTCCAAAACCAGACAGAGCACCCTACTAAAAAGGAGAATTAGAGGGCCCCTGGGTGGCTCAGTCAGTTAAACATCTGATGCTTGATTTGGTCTCAAGTCATGATCTCAAGGTTGTGAGATCGAGCTATGTGTCCGTCTCTGTACTCAGCATGGAGTCTGTTTGAGAGTTTTCCCTTCACTGCTCCCAGCCCGTTTCCTCTCTCTTTTTCTTTCTGTAAGTTCTTTCTAGCTCAGTGAAAGCTAGAAACCTACACTCTCACTTTACTGAGATTTCCGAGTATACGTTTCATATTGCCTTAATGTAGCAATAATGTGTTTATGCATTTGTTTCTTTGCACATTTTGTCAAATATTAAAACTCTACTTTTGGGTCAAATATTAAATATTAATATTTAATTTAATATTAAATTTAATAATATTAAATTTGTCAAATATTAAAACTCTACCAAAACATTTTAAAAAAAGGAAAATTTCAGACCAATATCCCTGATGAACATGGATGCAAAAATTCCCAACAAGATACTAGCAAATTGAATCCAACAGGATGTTAAAAGAATTGTTCACCACAATCAAGTGGGATTTTTTTCCTGGACTGCAGCAGTGGCTCAATATTCACAAATCAATCAACATGATACACCACATTTATAAAAGAAAGGATAAGAACCATCATTCTCTCAACAGATGCAGAAAAAACATTTGACAATATATAGTACCTTTCTTGAAAAAAAACTTCAAGAAAGTAGGGATAGAAGGAATAAAGCTGAATATCATAAAGGCCATATATAAAAGACCCATAGTTGGGGTGCCCGGGTGGCTTAGTGGGTTAAAGCCTCTGCCTTTGGCTCAGGTCATGGTCTCAGGGTCCTGGGATCCGGCCCCACATTAGGCTCGCTGCTTAGTGGGGAGCCTTCTTCCCTTTCTCTCTCTGGGTCTGCCTCTCTGCCTACTTGGGATCCCTCTCTGTCAAAAAAAAATTAAAAAAAAAATAAAAAAAAAAGACCCATAGTTAATATCATCCTCAATGGGGAAAAACTGAGACTTTTCTCCTAAGGTCAGGAACATGACAGGGATGCCCACTGTTGTTCAACATAGTACTGGACATCTTAGCCTCAGCAATCAGGCAGCAAAAAGAAATTTAAAACATCAGCAAGGAAGAAGCCAAACTTTCACTATTTGCACATGACATGATACTCTATGTAGAAAACCCAAAAGACTCCACCAAAACATTGTTAGAAATAATATATGAATTCAGCCAAGCTGTAGGATATAAAATCAACATACAGATATGTTGCATTTCTCTATAACAATAATGAAGCAGCAGAAAGAGAAGTCAAGGTGTCGATCCCATTTACAATTGCACCAAAAACCATAAGATACCTAGAAATAAACCTGACTAAAACAGTAAAAGATCTATACTCTGAAAACTATAGAACACATATGAAAGAAATTGAAGATGACATAAAGAAATGGAAAAACATCCCATGCTCATGGATTAGAAAAACAAATATTGTTAGAATGTCTATATTACCCAAAGAATTTACACATTCAATGCAATCCCTATCAAAATACCACCAGCTTTACAGAGCTAGAACAAACAATCCAAAAATTTGTATGGAACCAGAAAGACCCCAGATAGCCAGAGGAATGTTGAAAAAAACAAAAAACAAAAAACAAAAAACAAAAAACCGAACAAACCCAAAGATGGTGGCATCACAATTCCGTACTTCAAGCTCTATTACAAAGCTGTCATCATCAAGACAGTATGGTACTGGCACAAAAACAGGCATGTGGATCAATGGAACAGAAAAGAATCCAGCTATATGGCCAAGTAATCTTTGCAGCTATATGGCCAAGTAATCTTTGACAAAGCAGGAAAGAATATCCAGTGGACAAAAGACAATTTTTCAACAAATGGTTATGGGGAAACATGGACAATGACAAGCATAAGAAGGAAACTGGGCTACTTTTTTACACCACACACAAAAATAAATTCAAAATGGATGAAAGACCTAAATGTGAGACAGGAAATATCAAAATCCTAAAGAACACAGGCAGCAACCTCTTTGACCTTGGCCATAGCACCTTCTTACTAGACATGTTACCTGAGGCAAGGGAAACAAAACCAAAAATGAACCACTGGGACTTCATCAAGATGAAACTCTTCTGCACAGTGAAGGAAACAATACGCAAAAGTAAAAGACAGCCTATAGAATAGGAGAAGATATTTGCAAATGACATATCTGATAGAGTATGATCCAAAAGCTATAAAGAACTTATCACACTCAATACCCAAAAAACAATAATCCACTTAAGAAATGGGCAGAAGACATCAATAGACATTTTTCCAAAGAAGACATCAGATGGCTAATAGACACATGAAAAGTTGCTAAATGGGGAAATACAAATCAAAATGACAATGAGATACCACCTCACACCAGTCAGAATGACTAAAATGAACAACTCAGGAAAAAACAAATGTTGGTGAGGATGTGGAGAAAAGGAACACTCTTGCACTACTGGTGGGGACAGAAGCTAAGTGCAGCCACTCTGGGAAACAGCATGGAGGTTCCTCAAAAAGTCAAAAATAGAGCTACCCTATCACCCAGCAATTTCACTAAGAGTATCTACCTAAAGTATAGAGAAGTACAGATTTGAAGAGAGCGCAGGCACCCTGGTGTTTATAGCAGCACTATTGACAGCAGCAAACTATGGAAAGAGCCCAAGTATCCGTTGCGTGACGCATAGATAAAAAAGATGTGGTGTGTTTATACATATGTGCACACATATATGTACACACGCACACAGTAATATTTCTCAACCATCAAAAAGAATGAAATCTTGCCATTTGCCATGTCATAGGTGGAGCTATAGGGTACCAGGCTGAGTGAAATAAGTCGGTCACAGAAAGACAAATGCCATAGGATTTCGCTCCTGTGTGGCATTTATGAAACAATATGGATGAACTTAGGGAAGGAAAAATAAAATAAGATTAAAACAGACAGGCAGGCAACCCATAAGAAACTCTTAACCATAGAGAATGAAGGAAGGGTTGTTGGGGGCGGCGGGGGATGGGCTAGATGAGTGATGGTATTAAGGAGGCACTTGTGATAAGCACTGGGTGTTTTAGTGGTGAATCACTAAATTCTACTAAAACCAATACTACACTATACGTTACCTAACCTGAATTGAAATAAAAACTTGGAAGAAAAAAGAAAATACGATGCACTTGAACACGGTTTCTGTAAGAAAGGCGAAATGGAACTCCTAGCAGCTAAATGATACTCAACGATTCTTTCCCAGTCAAAAGGCTGATGGGGAAAAAGAAAAAGCCAACCCGAACCATATGCGCGTATACTTCATGTTTAAATTCATATTTAAGGTACATAGGAATTTTCATCTTTTCCTTAAAATGGTTCTCCGCTGGAACAGATGGCCCACGCTGCTCGGGCAGACTCCCTTCCAGCCGCAGAAGTGGTTCCTGCTCGAGCGCATACCTGGGTGAGGAGAATGTTATCAAACAGCAGTTGAGTTTCCGACTGATCTTTGGTGATATCGGCGTTGGCGTTCATCCCAAAGATTTCTGGGGCAGGGTTCAGCGGCAGAGTCTTTGTGTATTCGATGTAGCTCTTGTGCTGCAAAGATGAATACCAGAGAGTCAGGAGGTTAGAAATCAATTATCCTGTAGAACTTTCTCTCTGAGAAGAGAAAATTTCCAGTACTCAAGTTATTGGGTGGATGAGCCTGTGGAACTGGACACCAAATGCTTTCATTTTCTTTCAACCTGGTCCAAAGTTAAAAAAAAAAAAAAAAAAAAAAAAGGAAACATTTAGGAAGAAAAAAATAAAATGTCCCATTCAATTGGAATGGATTTTAAAATGGAGAGAGGCATATCCCGGCCACCTTATTTAGACAATTTCTTCCAGAGAAATTTTTCTGTGCCACATTTACTGATGATTGTTCTTCATTGATTGCAATAAAAATAATTTTTTTCTCTTTACTCTGATTTTTCTATTTCCTCGTGTGATAAATCCATGTAATTCAGAAAAGTAAACATTACCCACATGCTTATTAACCTGAGATAATCACCATTAACATTTCTTTTTATGCATATGCACACACATTCTATATTTTATTTACATGGACTTCTGTCAAAATTGCAAACCTTTCTTCAGGCGCACACAGTCATACCAACACTTATAGACACATATGGTGGGTGGGGCTGGGGACCTGGTCACTGACGGTTTCTCAACATGGGTCATGTTCCATACACCTGACTTCATCTCGCCTTTTTCTCACGTGAAATCCTGATACCCCTGGTTCCACATGTGGGCCTCGTCCACTTGTCTAGTGACCGAGGCTCTGATCTTCTCATCCCTTTGACATCTGCTCTCAGCTAGCATTAACCCTAATGGCCTATGTGGTTATGGTATGTGCCTCTGATGTATGTGGTCATAGGTTTAACTTTCAATACATGCCCTTCTGACTTTTTGGGATAAAATGAGATCCAATTAAATAGTCCTGGGGGTCCCTGGGTGCCTACTGTGTGATCATGTGAAGGCAGATACCGCATCTTCCACTAGGCAGCCCTGGAAACAGGAGCAGAAGGAAATGGACTCTTGGCAGTAGATGGTTCTGTAACTCTCTTCCCCTTTCTATACGTGTGGCCTTGGGCAAGTCATTTAACTTCAGTCAATCCGCTTTCTCATTTGTAAAAAGGGCTGAGTAATAAAACCGATGTTAATTGGATGCTCTAGTGAGATAATTACTGTACTGCTTTGTAAATAAGTAAGCATGATCAAGATATTAACTATTCTTGTTAACACCATTTTGTAACCCTTCTCGTGTGCATTTCCATTTTAACTGGGGACAATGTCTTTTTATCAAAGGGTCAGATTCATGATGATAGAATTTCAGGTCACTAAGAAAGATCTTCTTGGGCGAGTGGCGTTTCTGAAAGTCCTCACATTAGAGCAAACAGCAAACCACTACCTACATATGCATGAGGTTTGTTTCAAGAAGGCTGGAAAAAGCACACATGATGGTTAACCAAAAAAATGAGGCCTCTGGGGGGAAAACAGTCACTATTTTATCAGAGGAATTTCAGGTTTTACTGCTTTTCGTTTTCTGGAAGGGCGTACTTACATCGCCAGAAGGAGGAACGAAATAGATGCCGCTTGAGTCGAATTTATAGCTTGGGTTTTGGACTAATTCTTTGTTGAAGAATTTGTTCAGAATGCTGTGCAGCGTGCGCCGGTCCCAGTCGTCGGTCACGCGGCCTCCGTAGTTGCACTCCCCTGTCATGTACCGCAGAGCCTCGTACGGCAGTTCCTGGAACCCAGAGCTCGAGTCACTCCACCAGCGGAGAGTTTCCAGCCGCATGCAGAGCCCCGCAGAGCTGTGACACCTGCTACGTGCCGGACGCAGAGTGAGCGGGACCAGAATCCCACCCCTGAAACACTGACCTTGCTGACTGCCATTTAACACAAACCCAATATAATTCAGAGATAATCAGGGTAAATTTCCTGCAGTTTTTATATCCCTCTGGGTTGGACAATTGGAATCCCTGTACAGGCAATTTTGCATATGATTTTTTACCAAAGCTCAGATTGTAAGATGTCTTTTACCATTTCATGAAATACTCTTTTAAAATATTTTAATAATTTAAGCAACAGAGGAACATGGGGGAAGGGGAAAAAACTGAGAGAAGGAAGCAGACCATAAGAGACTCTTAATGAGAGAACAAACGGAGGGTTAATGCAGGGAGGGAGGTGGGGGAGGGGCTAGATGGGAAATGGGCTTAAGGGGGGCACTTGGGGTGAGAGCTGGATGTTATATGTAAGTGACGAACTCCTGAAACCAGTATCACACTACATGTTTACTAACTAGAATTTTAAAACTTGAAACAAAAAAACATTTTAAAAACTATCTTCTAATATTGAACACTTCAGTCACTCCTAATTAACTGCTGTGTTAAATTACGTTTCATTAAATATACATTTCTTAAAATTTCTAATGATTCTTTGATTCTTGAAAAGAAAAATACTATGTCAAAGATACAGGAGTTTATAAAAAGCAATTGATTAATGTCACTAAGCTACTTTTTCTTTTTTTTTAAGAAGGCTCCATGCCCAGCATGGGACCCAATGTGAGGCTTGAACTCATACTCTGAGATCAAGACCTGAGCTGAGATCAAGATCAGACACTTAACTGAGTGAGCCACCCAGGCGGCCCACCAAACTGCTTTTCTGAAAGGCTATAGTAAATGTAGGAATCAGTTTTAAAATGTTTGCTAATTTGTTTGACCAAAGATAAGTAATATTGCGTTAATTTGCTTTCTTAGAATATCAGTGGAATTTATAGTTTTTTCATGTTTAATAACATGTGTTCTGTGAACTAGCCTTCTACCCATTTTTTTCAATTAAAGTTTTAATAGATTTATTATATATGTATTATAATATATAATATATGTTACATATTATATATACTATATATACATAGTATACATAAACTGTTTTACATTATCCTTTTAAATCAAATTTTTGGAAATATTTTTTCCCTTTAGTTTGCTTTTTTATTATATTCTCTGATATGAAGAATTTTTAAATGTTTATGAGTGCAAAAGTATTAATTGTTCATATTGTAATGTGTTTTATCATCAGCATAAATACTTAAATATCCACCAGCAATTCAGAGCATTCTATGTCTCATTGCTCTCAACAAAACTGAACATTATCACTTCGGGGAAAAAAAACCAATGGTTAAACAATAACATTGTTTAACTCCATGTACATTTTTAAATTTTTAAAAATATTTTTAAAATATTTTTTATTTTTAGTAATCTCTATATCCAGGGGAAATTTACTGAGTTATGAGTTGGAAGTGATAAGACTTGTTATTTGTTAGAACTAGAATAAAAGGCAGAGAATTTAGGAGAACTTGTATCAGTGACCGTTTTTCCACAAGACTTTGTGGAGAAACAAACAGAATCAGGACGAACTCCAGCATGTTTCTGTTCTTCCAACTTCAAATGTGATGGGAGTTTGATCAGATGCACGCACTGCCTGGACTTGCCTTGTTAACCTCATAAAAATGAATCATAGCAAGAAAACTCACTGGCAAAGAGAGTAGGCAGTATATGAGGTAGACCAAAGGTGAACCAGCTGGCCTCTGGGAGGGCCTCCTGATGCAGAGGAAAGAGGAGAGGGGGACGTGTTTGATCACGTAAAAAGGGTTAAACCTGCCAACCTGCCGCAGAACTGATGGTAAGATGTTCTTTCTCTCAGCAGCTTGATCACAACCAGCCGATCACACTGGGGAGTGCATTCTCCCAGGGGCCCAGGGATGCTGGCTGGGGTTGCAGAAATCCTGGCAGCTTGCTGCTGGGCCCTCGGGGATGAAGTTTGAGACCATAGATGGAGGGAGTATACGTGGAAGCAAAGCCGGAAGTCAGCAACTTGTATGCAAGGGTGTACACAGAGTCATTCAGTTTTGCATTGCTTATTAGCAAAAACTAAAAAGGAAATAGAATCCTAACAGTGAGCAAAGGGGGAATGCTGCGTAAGCAGCCATTAAGCAAAGATCTCTGTCTACTTTGGAAGTTGTCCACAATATATGCAGAATGAAAAGAGCAAGCTGAAAATGATTGTGTGAATACGATTATGTTTTTCAGAAAAAAACTTGTGTGTATATTGTGCTTATGTATGTATGACTTATATGCATATAGGAAAACTTCTGCACAGATATGTCCTAAGCTATGAAATTGGTTGCTTTGGAGTAAAAGTAGAGTGAGAGGGAGGGGTGGGCCTTAAACACACACACACCCCTACCAACACAAGCAAAAGAAAGCCACTGTCCATCTGCCAAGCAGATTATATCTATCTACTATTATTTTCTTCTTTTCCAGCTTAATTTTTCCTATGTCCTTTCTTTAACCCAACAGGAATTACATAGTACAAATAATCTAACTTGTTTTTTTTCCAATAGCAAATAATCAATAATCCTATCATAATTTATTGAATACTTCTATCTCCTATTCATTTTATTTTTTCTCTTTATTTTTCTTTTGAATTCTAGTTAGTTAACTAACATACAGTGTAGTATTGGTTTTAGGCGTAGAATTTACTGATTCATCTCTTACATATAACACCCAGTGCTCATCGCTGGGTAACGCTGGTGTTACATATAATACCCAGTACCCATCACCCATTTACTCTATCCACTCCCTCACCGCCCTCTGTCCTGTTCCTGTTAAATGCTGCAATTACAATGCCGAATCCTACATGTGGTATTGATGCCATTCTTATTGAGAGCTTGAAGATCTTTCCACTCATCATGATTCATTCATAAGACAGACACTGAGTCATCTACCTCCTATACATATTTAGGCACTAAGTATACAAGAGTAAACAAATCAAAATCACCATATAGTCTAGGGCTCATAATCTGAAAGAATGTGTTCTGCTCAGCACCAAAATTTGTCATTCGCAGCGTCAGGCATGCATCAGCAGCTCTGTCAAGACTTCCCGAGCGAAGTGGGGCCAGGGCACCCATGTTTCTGGCTACTGAGCCAGAGTATGTTAGGGGAAGGGTAATGGATGATAGGCAAGTAGATCATAAAAGACCAAAAATCTGGAATCATCTCCTGCTTTCATCCATGTTCACCTACAGCAATAAGGATTCTCAGCACAGTGCTGGACAAAGGACACACAACCTAATGCACGTAGAAATGTGCCAAGAGGAGGCACACTTGGTCCTGAGTCTGAGACGGTTGTTCAAGAACGACTCGCCAAGGCGAACAAAGATGGCGCACAGGAACAGGCACTTGAAGTAGAAGGAAAATATATGAGGAGGCTCGGAGATTTGAACAGCGCATCATAGTGAGAGCAAAGCAGGGGATTGTGGGAGAGTGACACAGCAGTCCCCACTTGTCCGCAGGAGATGCGCTCCAAGTTCCCCAGTGGATGCCAGACACCTCCGAGAGCTGGGCTGCCCATGTGCACAAGCCTATGACAGAGTTTATGAGTCAGGCACAGTAACAGGTTAACAAGGATAACATAGTAACTAATAATGAAATAGAACAACGACAACAATCTATTGTCATAAAATGCAAGCGAGCGTGGTCTCTCTCCAAATATCTTAGCGCACTGTACCCACCCTTCTTGTAATGAAGCGAGAGGATAAAATGTCTCTGTGATGAGAGAAGCGGGAGGAATGACACGGGCATCACGACGTAGCATTAGGTACAACTGACCTTCTGGCAATATGTCAGAAGGAAGAGCCTCTGCTCCCAGACTGCCCCTGACTGCAGGGGCCTGAAATTGAGGACAGCAAAACCGAGGAAGAGAGGGCCCTCCGGTGTTGGACATGGGCTCGAGCAGGGAGGGGAGGAGACGGTAGTAGGTGTGGCTCGGGAAGGATAAGGAGTAACTGAGTGTCAGTGACTCCCAGATTTCTAGCTTGAGGTTGGGTGGGAGTTCTATTACTCTGATGCAGGAAGAGACTTGAAAGTGGGTCCTGGCAACAGTATTCCTTAAGATAATCGTTCCTCATTCTGTTGTTTTTCCAAAATGTCCCCTACTTCTTGACCTGCTCTCCAACCACTGACATTGGGTGGTCACCAACAGTCAATCCTTAGTTCTTTTCTTGGGCTACAAGGCCTTCCTTTTAAATTTCAGATGTTCTCAGGTCTCTCTTCACACTTTAAGAAAGTAAATCTCTGGTTTGTGCTCACTTCCTTCTCTTGGGCTACATTTTTCATTTCAGAGCCCGGTTGATTTATGGTCTTCCCAACTCCTTTCAAAATAAGTATAATACACTCACTTCTTAGATTCCCACACACTTATGTGTTAAACAGAAATGATAAAATATAGGTTCCTAATAGACAAACCAGTGTCCTAACCACCTACAATAGCAGTTATGATATCCTGTTATAACAAAGTATTACTTAAGATGCTGTTGAGAATTATTCATTATTCATTTTATAAGAGTAGAAATTAACCGGAAGTCCCTGCTCACTATACAAACACAATGTGAAAAGGAGCAAAATAAGTCATGTCCTTGCTGTGGTTTTTACGATACCTCATACTGGTTCAGGAACATGTGGAGTTGCTGTACACTGATTCTTAGGTCAGTCTCGTTGAACTCATAAGGAATATTCCACCCCAGGGGTCCAAATTTCCGCCTCTCTTGTACCAAAGCATGAAAGAAACAGAGGCCGTAAAGTAATTTCTTGAATTCCTCCTGTAGTGAAAAGAAATGGCACCACATCATTTCCCCCCTAACATTACATTATACTCACCATTTTTTAAACTGAAAGTAACTTTTTGTTTCAAATATATCCATCCCAAAGTACACCAACACAGAATTCACTATTTCTACAGGCTATTGAGGCAAAAATATGTCCATTCATACACATGTTCAGTAGACACACACAGCTATGGATACCAGGTTTTTAGAGAGCACAGAGAGCTTGTCTGTTTAGTGTTACCTGATAGGCTGTTGGCGGTTCCAACCAAAGCATAATGAGGCAAGAAGAATGAATTCCAATGCGTGGTTCCAGACCACCACGGAGAAATTTCAAAGGAGACAGTTTAAACCAATTAAGCAGCTCTACAAGAAGGACTTTCAGATTAAAACTTTACAGCCTCATGACTTCCCAAGTTGCTCTTATGTAATAAGAAGTCTTACAGTTACTTTGAACGGCAAAGCCAGCTTTGAATCAGCAATCAGAACGTGCAACGCACCCTCCACGAGAATGCTCTAAAGTGGTCAAAAAAGAGTTTGAGAGAGGATTTGTGACTATTTCCTTGGCAAGAGCAAGGTGGCTGTGCTGGGAGCCCTCTGGCCCCCATCCCCAAGGGAGAAAGCAGCACGGGGTGTCGTCTTAGTCCAAGCCAGTGAGAAGGAATCAGTGGGGTCCGTCAGAGAGCTGATGCACATTCTCTGCTAGGCTAGAGGGAGAAGTACAACACTTCTGCCTGCCAGAGCGGAGCCGTGAAGGCTGCAGGCTAATGGACTGGGAGAGGGAACCGGAGTCCCGCTCCGATGGCGGGCCAAGCCAGTGCCCAGCCCAAGGAGCGCACGGGGAGTTGGGTTAAGAAAGTCAGCCCCGGGCGCCTCCGGCCGGCTCATTCCGGTAAGTGTCTGAACCTTGACTTCCCTTCAGGTCATGACCTCAGGGTTGTGAGATTGAGCCCTGCGCTGGGCTCTGTGCTGGATGTGGCGCCGGCGTAAGATTCTCTCTCTCTCTCTCTCTCTCTCTCTCTCTCACTTTCTCCCCTTCCTCTTTCTCTATTAAAAAAAAAAAAAAAAAAAAAAGGAAAAGAAAGAGGAAAAAGAAAGTCAGCCAGGGGTCCTTTGAAACATTTTTTGGTCAAGAGGACTTGCATCTTGGGGTGAGAAAATCCCTGCATAGGAGCCTGTATGAAGTGAATGACCCGACCCCCAGCAGACGGGGGTCCGGAGCGGTCCGCTGAAGGAGTAATGGAGTCACAGTCGGAGGATCCAGAAGGGGAGCCCAAGCAGAACCCACGAGAAAAGTCACAAGAGAAAAATTCAGCTTTAAACCCCTGCCAAGTCCAGAGAGCCCCAGGCCATCGCAGCCAGGGCCCAGAATGCGCCTTCCCCCTGCCCCGGGGCTGCGCGTATCCAGACCGAGCGGCCGGGCTGAGCAGCCGCCTGCCAGGGCGTCACAGAAAGAGGGACACCGACTCTGTCCTATTCTCGCAACGGCACGAAGCCCACGGACCACAAGTCCTAGCGACGTTTCTGGAGAATCAAAGCCTACATTTTACGTAAAAGCTAAGTATAATTAACATACTACACTACACTTTCTGATTTCTGAATCAAGGCTGGCTTCGAAGTTAAAATGACCACAAGTCATGTCATTATGTGACAGTAACCAGAAAAGTCATGATGTTGCCCAAAGGTTTATCCAAGAGCAGATGGAAATGTCCCCTGTGGAGTAAACTGAAAGGGGGAGTGGAGACAAGACAAAATAGCATCAGTTTAACCAAAGAGGTAGGGAAAAGCGAGGTGACAGGTGCTCTGTGGGTTTGGGAACTATTTTACTTCATTTCATTTCGTTTCATTTCATTTCAAAGTAGGCTCCACAACAAGTGTGGAGCTTGAACTCAGAACCTGGAGATGGACCCCGAGTTGAAATCGACTGAGCCACCCAGGCGCCCCTTAGAACTATTTTATATATGCTGCAGAACAGAGCAATTCGGTAAACGCGCCGATGATGTGAGAGCCGGTGCCCAGTGTAGAAGAAGGGACCTGCACATATGGAATGAGGGAAAGTAAGACTGAGCCCTGGGTGATCCGGTGGAAGTCAGATATCCTGTTACAAATTCTCACCTCTGAAGTGTGGGAATGAGAACGTACGTGTGCATGTCCTTATCTTAGGCACGTATAGGTGTGTATGTATTTGTATGTGCGTGTATGTGTGTGAGAGTACGTGCATATAAGTTTTCTCCCCTGAAAGGACCAAGAGCCAAAAACAAGGCAGTAGTACTGAGCTCGTCTAGAACCCAGATCTAGGTCTCTAGAACAAGGACTCCACAGAAGACCTTGGTTCTGTGGCTGGTTCCAGGGTTGAATGACAGATCAGCCTGCAGCACCTTGTGCTAAAAAAGTAAGAAGCCTAAGTAACACGATAACAACAACAACAGCAGCAGCAACTATAATAGTAATAAATGATGGGACCTAGTACAGAGGGGCCGGCTCGCAGGTGCTCTGCTGACCAAACTGGGGACAATTTGAGCCAAAGACTTAAGGATGGTAATGACCTGTAAATCACTGGGAGAAAAAGCAAGGAATTTGTGAGTCCGTACAACAACACATACGGAAAGGGGGAGGTGGGAGGGCTGTTGCAATCGAGAGCGGCAGGTGTCAAATACGGGTGGAGCTGGAGTTGGAAATATCACAGGAAATTACTACATCAGGCAAGGTACTCCACTGACGCTAAAGCTGGGCCGGGGGTGCAAGCCATTGGCGTGGCTTGAAAATGTGTCCCCAGAGACTGATGATTAGTTGCCAGGGGCAAAGCTGTGACCACACACTGAAGAAATCAGAAAGATGCCACTTTTTCTGGGTGATCAAAATTCGTATCAGTAGTAAGGGAGACATGGATATTGTGTACCTCCCAATGGGACAGTCTGAGGACACAATTTCACCAATGTCCTATTTTGGCTAAAAATGTGTAACTTGAATCTAATTGTGAAGAAATACCTGACAAGTGCCAAAGGAGAAATGTTCTGTTAAAAAAAAACAAAAACAAAAACAAAAAAAAACAAGAGGAGATGAATTCTTCAGAAAGGTTCATATCCTCAAAGCCAAAGAAAGGCAGAGGCAATGTTCCAGATTAAAGGAAGCAAAGAGACATGGCAACTAAAGGTCATTCTAACCCTAAACCAACCTGCAGTGAGCAGGGAAGGTGCCCTAGAGGACGTGATTGAGTCAACGGACAAATATGGGACACAGGAACCTAGACAGGGTCCTTGCCAAATCCACTAAACCAATAACGACACCACAGTAAGATAATATCGCTATTCTTAAGAAATAGACCTCAAAGTATTTATTTAGGGGTGAAGGGTTGTGGCATATCTACCTTACCCACCAAAGCTATGTGTTAACAGGAGGTGAATTGGGGTAAAGGGCATAGGACTGTTCTTCATCCTACTTTTATCCTCGCCACTTCTCTGAAAGTTTTAAATTATTTCCCAGTAAGAAGTCAAAACGACAAGGATGATGTAATCTTTTGGCTTTTGAGGAGATTGGGCTTTTGGATTCAATTGCGTTTCTTAAATGCCCAGACTTCCAGGATGTGTGACTTCCATGGAGAGACCTTCAGATCTAGAAGAAAGGGAGTGAAATGTTGCCAAGGGGCTTCTGTGCAGCCTGTCACATGCGGACAGGCCCTCACCACCTCCCTGCGCGGAACCCACTCTGTCTGGTCCCAATCAGTGCCAAAGCTACTCAGACAGCGGGTCTTAGAAGAGCAGGATGACATTGGACTTGGGTTAAAACATAGGTGCTCACTCTCTTTCAGGACCTAAGCCTTTTGTTTAATCAAAGTCCTTCTTTATTTTTAACGTTTTCTTTGGATGTGTGCTTAAACATATTCCGATATCAAAAGCATGAGCTGTTTAATGGCAAAACTTACCAAGGTTCATAACCCCTCTTAAAAAGAAACTCTTCCATTTTTAATTATGGTAAAACGCTGTGAAACCATTTTAGGTCACAGACACTCACACACAGAATTCTAATCATGAAAGCAGTGGGTGGTTTCCCTGCTTGCCTGGGAATGCTAAAAAAGACCCTTATGAGTCCCATCAATCAAGGAGTAAAATCATTTTGGCTCTCATTATAGTTATATGGAGGAAATATTTTTATGTTTTAATTTAAAGATATGGCTCCAAATAGCAGAGGGCTCAGTTAATATCCTGAAACAAGATTCTCCAACCTTGCAGATTCGTACTGGGAATGGCTTACAGCTGACTTTCTAAATAGAAAGCTACATTATTAATGACACCCCAGAAGATCTCAGCTGAGCAGAAATGAGGCTGGTGGTAAAATTAAAATAAAATATTAATACAATTGACTTCAGCATAGTCAATAATCAGTAATCAAAACCAACGGCATTGCGGGGCAGGAGGCCTATTTAATTTGTAGTTTTATTCAGCCACACACATCCGTGATCACCAGGGGCCACTTGAAGCCTTTGCAGGGCTGAGGTAACAAGACTTAGCCATTACTAACAGGCTTTTTGCAGGTGCCAAAGAACTCTGGGTCAGAGATCGGGTCCATGAGGTATGATCGAATGATATTAGCTCGTAAACCTTTCGGTGCTTCATTGGTCATTTTCACGCCATTCTGCAGGACAGACACGGGGAAGTTTGGTGATGGGTAACTTGTCAGCCAAATACGGAAATCTGGATGTGTGGATTCTGGGCTTAACTCCTGCAAAAAAGGAAATTAGACATGAATGGGTACGTGAAATCCAAGGGAAATCTCCGGATCGTATGTGCACGGGATGGCTTGGAGTGGGAGGAGGCATTTCTACAAAAGAGAACCTACTGCTGCAATCGAAGGCACGAGTCTTAAAACTGGATTCTGTCCCCGAAACAACATTCTTCATTGAGAAGGCCCAGTGTGTTGCCATGCTTCTCGATAAATTTAAATCACAGGGCTATACAGTTCACAAAGGTATTACATAATTTAGAGCTGGCCACAGTAGAGACTAAGACATTCCAAAAAAACCTTATATCGTAACTGATGTTGCTGAAATATTTATAGCTATAATTCTCTGCCCGAGAGCCAGATGAAGAATAATCCATTCTTCTTGCAAAGAATAGTAGCCGGGTTGTGATGTGAGAATGAGAAACAGAAGTCAATAGTAAACCAAGCAGAGATGAAAAGGAGAGAGAGAGAGCATTTTGAAAGGTGAAGCATTAGAACACATCACTCTTGGCTGTAGTTTCCTTAGGGGATATTCAGGTCTGTGCTAGGGAGGATGGCAGAATACGCACTTAGCACTGTCTTGAAGGCTGCATAGGCAAGGAGTGATTACCACAGGCCCTTTCTCCTCTTCCGGGCCAGTCCCACGCCCTATTTCTACTTCCCCCAATTGTCCACGTCACCAGTATCTCTCTCTCTCTCTCTCTTTTTTTTAAAATTTCAATTCTTTATCAGTAAAGCACTTCTTGAACACTCATGTGGTAAAGGAACGAGGGTGAATTAGGATGCAAAGGTGCCCACTTTCTTAGTTACCATAGTGGAGAGCGAGGGCACAGGGTTTCTCTCCTACAAGATGCCCGATGGCCGGTGACTTAAACAACACGACTCATGGGAATTTGGGGCTAAGTGTGCCATCCGTTAGGATGGAGAGCTCTTCTCTCCTATATGCCTCTCCAGTGGGTATCTGTGACACAGTTCAACAGGTCATGAGAATGGCCTAGAGAGGGGGGAGCCATGAGGAAATAGCACAAATATAAAACCTTTGACGTGACACCTGAAGGGTGGGAAGATGTCTGTAAGGCAAATAATAGGATCATTTTTCAGACAGAAATAGCGTTATGATGACCTATATTCTTTTTCTTTCTGATTTATTTATTTGTGAGAGAGGGAGTGGGAGAGAGAGTGAGCAGGGGAAGGGGCAGAGTGAGAGGGAGAGAGACTCTCAAGCAGACTCCCTGCTGAGCGTGGAGCACAACGTGGGGCTCTACCTCACGACCCTGAGGTCATGACCTGAGCCCAAACCAAGAGTCAGATGCTTGCTTAGCCAACTGAGCCACCCAGGCACCCCATGATGGCCTATATTCTTGGAAAAGTGTGCTATACCAATGAAAATGAAAGAAGTCCAAAATGGTGAGAGCATAGGAGTCATAGAAGATGGTAGCAAAGGTCAACAGGAAGCGTGCTGTCAGCCACGATGAGGCTTTCCACTTTGCCTTGTGTGCAAAGGAAAAGTTTTAAGCAGTGAAGCAATATTCATTACTCATTCAGGAAATAGTTGCAGATTGTCTGTGTGGGCCAGGCACGATTGAAGGTGCTGGAGATAGAACAGAGAACAAAACAACACCACTGCCCCAGCTCCTCTGTATCGCCAGCTCACTGCAGGAGTCCTTGTCCCTGTTGAGAGGGACTGGACAAGGGCTGACTGCGTGATTTCCCCTGGTGCTCTACCCCCCATGTGAGCCCATCTGTCCTGTAATCCAGCCATGCCACCAGCCTGCAACCCTCCAAACCAGAGGACGGGCATGGAGTTGGATGGCGTGCACATCACTGGTTATGAGGGGGAATAAAATCTAATAAAAATAAACTTGCATTTTTACCTCACAAACTTTCTCGAGGGTTGGCATCCAAGAGGTGGCAAGGTGACAATTCTGAAGAACAACCCATGTTCCTTCTTTGATAGCTTTTTCTACCATCCTCATAGCTATGGGCCCTTGGCCTTGACCAAGAGATAGAGAGCTAAGTTTTGATCCCCCGTATCCCTGTGTACAAGAATAGTAAAGATGTTATTTGACAACACATTTTTAAAGAAGAAGCACTATTATTTTTATAAGAAATGTTAACATTAAGTATACTAAAATTTAATTATGCACATCCCTCAAAGGTTAAACATGCAGCTCTACAACATTCGTACTGATTAAGAAACTTATAAATACTCAGATCAAAAGTAAGTCAGTTCATGTTGGCAACAGTCATGGTGATATCTGGAAAAGTCTGTAGGGTCTTTGATTGTGGAGATAGGGAGAAGCAAAAAAAATTAAGAGCACTTTAAACATGAGGAAACATGAGATGAAAGGACCTGTCTGTCATTCAGCTTTTCTCCTAAAATCCAGAGCCCAGAAGGAGACTATGAACAGATAGATGAACTTGTCCTGTTTCCTCCGGATCTTTGAATAATAATATTTTAATTAATTTGGCTATTGCATAAAGTTCAGATAAAAAAAAAAAACTCCTAATTCCCATTCAAAAGTTTTTTTACAGGAATTCTGTGGGAATGTTTGCCTGGAATGCATTTCTGCCATAGTCTGAGTCACCTGCGGCCTGTGGAAACCGTGGCTGTGACTCCCTGAGCTCTTCTATTCTAGCGCCATCATCCTCAAAATGCCTCTTTGGAAGAGGCCTTGAATTATGGCAGCAGTGCTAGAGGAGGGTCTCAGGCTCTCTGAACATCCACAGCTCATCAACACTAGCAGGTAGAAGCATCAGAAAACAAAACAGAGCCAGATACTACTGTTTCTGGAAAAAGGGGGGGTGGCAGGTGAAGAAGATGCACGGAGCCGTCCTACGCTGGGGCCGGAGGGTAATCACGCTGTGTGATATGGAAAGGAAAATGGAGAGGAGCTAGGAAGATCTCGAAGGATCGAAAAGGTCATGTTGATGTGGAGAGGGTGAATCCCACCTAAAATGAATTCAAGCTTCCGCACCACCACCACTCTGGTCCTTCCCATGCTTGCTCTTCCTGACCTTTTAGCAGCAGCTCCTGAACTAATACCCTGCTTCCACTTCGCGCCACTCAAATAAATTCTCCTCACTCCAGCTAGGATGAGCTTTATAAACTATCGGTCAGAGCACTCACTTTGTTGCTTAAAACCCTACCCCATAATCCCATCGTATTCGAGGCCCTCAGTGTAGCCTGTGAAGGCCCTACCTGACATGGCCCCCTGGTATACGGTCTCAGCCCCCCACTCCTATAGCCATGTCAGCCACAGTCCAGCCCGTCTTCAACCAGCGGGAAGTGCCGTGTTCCACTATCACTCCCCAAGTATCTGAGAATTATACCCAATGAAAAAAGCACAGAGTATTACAATAAATTGGCCTAATAAAGGGTATTTTAACCACTTAGCTCTGTAGTCTTAAAGAAGCCACTTGACCTCTCCATGCTTTAGTGTCCCTCTCTATAAAATGGAGTTGCCGTTACTGACCTCAAAGGACTGCTTTAAGAATTAAAAGACAGATGTGCCTAACAAGGTCTAGCAAAACTAACAGTATATATAAAGAACAATCAAAGCAGCGGTGATGCTTTTAGAAATGTCAGTACTACTTCCCATAAAATGTTACTTTGGTTAGACCAAAAGGGGGAAAAAATCAACTAAAAAATGTCCAGTCACCTGTTTATGAAGATTTTCTTATTCTAGGATGAATGATGTAAGAAAACTTACAGTAAATTCATTTGAATAATTTTTAAAGCCTTGATATATAAGTATTAGAATGTATTCTAACCTGTAATATATGATTGTCCTGAAGAGTCAAGAAAGTTCCTCTTTAGAGACTGGGAGAAGGGGTAGGATCAGAGAAGGTTATCCCCAGGGTCACTGTTCAGACTTAAATTTATTAAATCAATCCAAGCTCTTGCCCTGATGCCACAATGTCACAAAGTTCCTCTATCTCCCCAAAATAAAAGTGAGTGCCCCCCCAGCCAAGTTCTAGTTTTCATAATTTGAACAGAGAAAATTATTTTAATGTCAGTGCTGCCATCTAAATATCATTTTCTTGAAACTCTGTCAACTTCTGGACCCCCGAGTTTTTCAAGATCTAAGTGAGTGAACAATTTTTACCTTTCCCTCCCCCCACTTAGGATAAGCAAGTTTGGTTTTTAAAAAATTCACCTGGAAAATACTTTACTTATTCGCTTTTATATGAGAGAGGCTCATCTATTTTAAGGTACCTGGTCGTCGGCAAATTTTAGAAGGGCAGCCATGGGGTCTGCTCCAGGAGAGAGCACAAAAATCAGTGGTGAACAGCAGTTACTATCTCCAAATGCCTTGGACAAATCAAAGGGGGGTGGTTCAATGAATGCGCGCCCCAATCTGTTGATTATAAATTCTTGCAGCATTGGGATAACCTAGAGAGGGACGAGAACATATTTGAAAGAATAGTCAAAACTGTTTACAAATTTAAAAGTTTAGATTCAAAGATATTTTAAAACAAAGGACTACATTAGCTTAGTTATTTGTTAATGTTAGCAGAGGGTCAAAGACATCACTTACATAAATGTCTTTTAGATAGGAAAAAAAGACAAATTATTTAAATAATAAGAGAGGAGTAGTTAGTGACACAGAATTCAAAGGCATTCTTCTTCCCTTCAGTGAGTGTTCAGCACATAGTGGATGAAGAAAACAAGAAGCCTTAACTCTTTACTTAAGTTTAAAATACTATGTTCTAAAAGACCGCAAGTCATAAGTAGAAATTTGAGAGTGAGTTTATGTAGTACTATACCGTCAAGAAAGAATTGAAATAGCTTGGAAAAGAAACAAAAAGAAGGCAAAAAGAAAGGTACTCCGAAAAAGAAACAACTTATACTCCTGAGAAATACCTAAAAGTGTACGGTGGGAAGCTCCTGACACCACACCGGTGTGCTTTCCGCGATCATGTGTGAGGATGAGGAGAACTCCGTGGCGTGGGAGCCCCTCCCGAGTATTCATTGTGAAAATGGAATTTTGTTCATCAATGTGGCTGACATAGAGCCTCCAATACCCCCTTCCCTCTTTCTCTCTCTCTTTTTAAAGGATTTATTTAAGAGAAATAGAGAAAGAACAAGAGAGAGAGAGAGCAGGGGCAGAGGGAGAGTTTCAAGCAGATGTCCCACTGAATGTGGAGCCCGATGTAGGGCTTGATCTCACCATCCCGAGATCATGACTGGAGCTGCAACCCAGGGTCTGATGCCTGACCAACTGATGCCTGACCAGGTGCCCCTTTTCTTCCCTCTTTCTAATGAAGGTTCTACACCTTTTCTCTCTGGACAATGGCTCCAAGGTAATCATGACTCAGATGTGAGCCAGACAAGCAAGATAGACAGGTTTAACAGACCAGCATCCCTATGTCTAGCTTAATAGATTATGTAGACAACATATCCCAGGAAGAGGAGTAATGGACTGGCAGGAGCCCAAAGAATTTTTCGAATCACTCTAACTGGCTCCCTGCTCTTACCCAAGACGGCCTCATGTATGCGCACAACAGTCCGAATTAGGTCGTCAATCCCACCAGCCGGCACCTCTCCTGAACTTGCAGCAAATTGCAAGAGCAGTTTCCAAACACCAAGTATCTCAAAAAGCTGGTTTCCTCTGGATAAAGTCATGAGTATTTCCAGCCTCTGTGTGTTCTCGCCAACATCTATTCACACAAGGTTTGTGAGCCGAAATCACGGACCCATCACGGTGCCGGAAACAGCATCAATCTCAATGTGGGTGAGTGTGTGTGACAGAGGGTGTGTGTGTGGCGGGGGGGCTGAGAGACACTGGAGGAGTATCTGGACTAAAATCAGATGTTTAAATCCCTCCCCAGCATTTCCAGGTTCGTTGGAGCACAGAAAATGCACAGAAGAATAACACGTATGTAAGCTCTGTGTCGGCAAGGACCTGCCTCACTTGTGACTCAGAAGTTCTTCGCACACAATAAACACATACGGGACACCGAATGGATAGAAACTCGGGATGCCTCTTTTTGTGAAGGTGAGATTCTAATTATAGAAATTCTCAACAAAAGTCACAGCATAATAATTCGCCTGTACCAAAAGTTTCATTTCTACATAAGTTATTTCACGTTTCAGATATTTTGAATGCACAGATGTCAAGCTTATTGCAGAAAACTAAAAATAAATATCCCTTCTATCCAGGGCTTTGTCCTTGCCTTTCTCCTTTTCCCCCATAGCTGGTCTATTTTCATTATATTAAAAAACAACAGCAACTACCAAAAGGAAAGGAAACTCTTTTTTTTTTTCCCCCACCATCTCTTCCCAAGGCTGACTTGGGAACTAGAATTTTACAAACAAAAGCACAAGGCTTTTAAGTGCATGGCTTTCCTTTCAGTAAGCTTGAGTTGTAAGCGTCTCCTCTCTTTTGTGAGTGGTTCAAGCTGCTGTCAGCCACTGTGCACGTGTAGACCTGGCTGGAGGACCAAGTTAGGGGTGCACACATGGGGGGTACAGGGAGTGCAAACAGATTTCAGTGCTTTGTTTTTAATTTTAACCTGAGCAAGACTTACTTGTTCCCAAGACCAAACTGTAACTCCTAAGGTAAATGAAGCTGTGCTTCTAATCAGTTTGCGAGGCAACAGAATTGGGTTTGCTTCTGCAATCTGATTATGCTGGCATTAGGCCTGTAAAATGAAATCTGTCAGTAACAAAAATTACAGACCAATTTAAGCAGGCATCTTCCCAAAGGCAGGAAAGAAGTTGGTGGGCTTCCATTTATGGTTTTCTGTGTATTGCAAATTCCTGGAGGATTTATCTGAGGTCAGAGAAACATATTCCCTTATATTTGACAAGTTTGTTATTGAAAGCTGATTAATTGGCTTTCTGTTGATCGTTCAGAAGGAGAGAATGGTAGCCAGAAAACTCTCCATTTTGTAAATGGGCCCAAAACACTACACACCGCAGTATTTATTCCCCTGTTATGTTTCTTTTATCAATAAAGCACTATAAAATACTAAATTCTATACAAAAGTGTGAGCCCATCTCATTTTTACTTGTGGTGATTTACAGAGCATCTTTTATATTTTTACCAACTAGAGCACTGGTGAACCTGGGGTGTAGCTTCTTCCCACTGGGTGGAATTTGTTTTGAGGACAGAGCAGGGAAAGGGAGCAAAAAACCTGTGCTGCTAAATAATTGCTACTGAGAACTAGAGATGGAGGGACTGCTGACCCTGGTGGATAGAGAGAGTATCTCACGACTTAGAGATTGCCAAGAAATGAAAATCTACAGAGCAGAAGCCCAAACAGTGGCCTCTGAGAGCATCGCTCCTTTCTCCAGCACGCTAATGCCATGTTACTTCGGAAGACCATTCTTTTAAAAATATAGTAGCCCCTATATTCCTTTTAAATAAACACAGATTCCAAACCCCACAATTGCCCACTAGAACTCGGGGTGCCTAGGGATAGCAAGATTGACAAGTCTGAGATTGCCAGTAACAGAAGAGCATACTAAGAATTCTTTCTCTTGTAAGGATTCTAGGTGTGATCGCATAGCTAACAGTCATTAATTCCCCGGGTTAATTTGATTTATGCTCTAGTAGCAAACGTTTCCAGATCTCGGTGACTTAATGCAACAAAAAGTTTCCTTCTCTTCCCTGCAAAGTCCTGTGCATGTGCGGGCGACACTCGCTCGCTGGGCCGGCTCCGGTCCCGGCCTGCTGACGGCACTGAAATATCAAATGTGATTCCACGATGCTGATGGCAGGGGGAGTGCCCGGGAGAGTCTCAGGCTGGAGGTTTATTGTTCCTGCCCTGACACTTCTCACGTTTTATGGCCAGAGCCCTTCACCTCGTGTGCGCAAGGGAGGAACCTGGGAATGTCAGTGAATAGCATTAATGTCTACACTTACCCACCTACCCCAGGAAAACTCCAAAGGAGATATGGAAACACACAGGGCAAAGTTATAAAACGGGGGGCCAAAGTATTGGACAGAGTAGCTATGTAAAGTATAAAATTCTACGTTTCACCTAAGTTGATTTAAAAACAAAATACTGGGGTGCCTGGATGGCTCAGTTGGTTAAGGGTCTGTTTTCAGCTCAGGTCATGATCTCAGGGTCCTGGGATCAAGTCCCACATCAGGCTCGCTGCTCAGCGGGGAGTCGGCTTCCTGCTCTGCTTCTGCCTGTCGCCCTCCTCCTGCTGATGCATGTATGCACGCGCGCTCTCTCAACTACATAAAATCTTTAAGAGAAAGTTAGTAGAAATAAAAACTAAATAAAATGAAAAACATACAAACAAAACTGCCCCATCGTGACTATCTAATTCCTCATCTCCTTCAAATACACTCTAAAAAGAGAATGAACAGGGAAAGTAATATTTGATCTTTTAGCTCAGCGTATTTTCAGATTACAACGTCAACTTTTTTAACTGGGGAAAAGATATTTATAGATGAAGGCTGCAATAAACAACATAAAACGTGAACAGAAGCTTCTTTGTTTTTTTCAGATAATGAGTGGAGAAGTTGGTGGTACATGCAGAGCTGTCTTAGTGGAATTGTCTATAGAGCTTAGGAAACAAAGTAAAAGCCTTTGAAAATTTTAACAAAGGGTTTTATATGAGGAAGCTGTATTAGGCAAGAGTGTGAAATATTTCATATTCTTCCATATTTAATATTTGCAGGGAAAACTTCTGAGGATTAATACTAAAGTTTCAGTGGCAATTCGTTTTTGAAAGGGCTACCAAGGCAGAGAATGTTTCATTAGTTTAATTATGATTCCTAACCAATTGTGACTACTTCCAACACCTAAGAGCCGGGCAGTGTTATGATTGTCTTTCTTTCTTTCTTTTTAAGACTTTATTTATTTAATTGTCAGAGAGAGAGAGAGAGAGAGAGAGCGCGCACAAGCAAGGGGAGCGGCAGACAAAGGGAGAAGCAGGCCCCCCAGCTGAGCAAGGAGCCCGATGTGGGACTCGATCGCGGAGCTGAAGGCAGATGCTCAACCGATTAAGCCTCGCAAGCGTCCCAGCATTATGACTTTCATAGGCCCCAGGCACCTTGTACGTCCGTTTCCCCATGAAAAAATATCAAAAATTATATTTTGCCGTTGTTTTGGTATAATTACAAACTTAATACAGGCTGGATTACATTTTCCGTTTTTAAACAGAATTAAAACATTTTCTTTAACACCTAGAAGTATCATGGGCTTTAGGCACGATGCCTCATGGATACTTGGGCTCTGGCGAAGAACCCAGTGACCGGCCAGGCCAGAACTGCATGTGTTCGCTGAGTCGACCGCGGCTGACAGAGGAAACAGTGCCTCTGCCTCACCTGTCACTGACGCATGTAAAAACTTTAAAAAAATAAATTGCTTTCACCACCTAAGTTCTAGTTTTTTGTTGGTAGGATGGAATTACTGCCTTACATTCCCTAACAACTCCCAGTTGTGAACTGGTGGCTCAGTAGGTTAACCCTTTGTTAAGTTTTGATATCATTTTGTATTACTTTTACTTGAGTCGTAACAGAGGACAAATAGGATATTTTTTCGATTTTTTCTCAACATACCTAATATATACATTTTTTCAGAGTATATGGATATCTCTATGGATGTCTTTATACTTAGATGAATAGTTTGTTTGTTTGTTTTAATAGAGTAAATAATGCAGATGAGACCCTCCCTGAGCACTGAACTTTGCTGACATGACAGGTTAGCCGATGCATTGGTTATTCATCATTTAAAGAAATTAAAAGGAACAGTATTGATATTTTCCTTTGTAGTCAGCAGTGATGAATGTCTTAAAGATGATATTCTACTAGCTTTCCACAGGCCAACAAAGAGCTCCATATAAAGACAGCATTTGAAAAGGCAAAAATTCTTCTCTATCTGCTTGGTGCGAACACCAACACCGCTGACCAATGTCATCAAACGAATGAGGATAAGAATGAGATTATAGCATGTAAGAGAAGTGGATTGTAAGCAATTGGGGAAGCATAAATTAAAGGAAGAATCATAAAATACATCAAACTATAAAATACAGTCTCCTCTGTTATTAACTTAGTGTGGCTTTAATGATGTGCAAACTTCTTGAAAAATGACAGCATCGAAGGAAACGGGGTTAGCTCCCCCCACCCCCACCCCCGCCAAGGCTCCTCCCCCTCCCCTGTGAGTGTTACAGAAGCAAATGCAAGCTGGCGGGACTGGAAGGGCCTGCTGGGGACTGGAGTCACCGGGGCTTGCTTACCTTGTCTGGCCTCAAGCAACGAATGATAAGCATCCTTTGAAACTCATTTACTTTCTCTTCCCAATTTTCAGGAAAAACTTCATGATGTGGTTCCTAAAATTGCAATAGACATAATTCAATGTTATTTTAGAGATTCTTTCTTTTTTTTTGTTTTTAAGATTTTATTTATTTATTTGACGGACAGAGATTACAAGTAGGCAGAGAGGCAGGCAGAGAGAGAGGGGGAAGCAGGCTCCCGAGAGCCCAATGTGGGGCTCCATCCTAGGACCCTGAGATCATGACCTGAGCTGAAGGCAGAGGCTTTAACCCACTGAGCCACCCAGGTGTCCCTAGAGATTATTTCTAAAGAGAATAGTATTTTGACTTAGAAACTGATTTTTAGGGAAAGCATATCATGACTAAGTGAAATCACGAATACTAATGTAAATTTTATTAGGCTGGGGTAAAGTTATGAAATAAGGGATGAAAAGAAAATTTAAAGCACCACAAAGGAATCAAAATGAGGACATGAATTAAGCAGGTTAATGTCAATATGAATACTAATCATTAGACAAATGAATCCTGTTACTAAAAAATGTGCATACAGAGTTTTCCCATTATTTCTCCAAAGGCATTTTAAAACCTACCAACTACTGTCATCATCTATTTATAAAAATAAATATTTATTACAAAAGAAGAAAGGCATTATACTTAAGTTTATTGTGATATTTCCTGTTTGAACAATGTTTTGGTGTCTTTTTTAAAAATAAAGGTATATTTGAAACTATATATATAATAAAGAAGACAGAGAGAGTTATTAAAAATACACAAGAAGAAAGGCATTAAGATCCCAAGAGGAGTAAGTTCAAAAAAATCAAAGGGGGAGATATTTATAAAAATTTTAAAACTCTAGGGAAGGCTATGTGATATCTTATATTAGAAATCTTCATGCCTCAGCATAGTCAATAAAATTTCTATTTCAAATTAGAATGAAGTACTCACAAAAACACATCCATCCCTAGGAAATATGTTTTTATTACTAATAGAGATTCAAATGAGATTCAGTCCAAAATATTTGCATTTATGTACAGATACAATCTCACTGTTGTGTATAATACCAGTTGGTAAACAAATAAAAAATACTCTCTGCAAATCTTGCACTTTCTTTCTCTTTCCCACCTTCCCTAAAGAGAGCTCTTGCATATTACACCCAGGAAAGCTGAATGTTAAGAGAGTAGAAATAAAGGGGTAGAAAAAAGTAATTATGAATTGGCAAAATACTCGCCCTCGTGCTTAAAAAAAAAAAAAAAAAAAAAAAAAAAGTGACAGAAGGCAACAATTTCTGTGCGTGCCAGAAGGGACACTGTTTTGTGGCTTGTGTTGACTATCATAGTCTCCAATTCTCAAGATAGAGTCCCATGAAAAGTTGTTTAAGAGCTATTAGCTTTTCCCTCTGAAAGGGAGGTGGAAATTTTTTCTGTCCAAGTTTCTAGCTAGAGCACAAATTAAATTTACTTGAAACAGGTTAACAGGAGGAAAAAACCCTGAAGTCTTATTACATGTGCATAGAGGCCCAATAATAACAGAGACCTAAAGAAATGATCAAGGCAGGCAGTTTTTATCCTTTCTAGACAAAGAAACCATTGATCTGTGAAGAATCGACAGAAAAAAAAGAAAACTTAACTTTGGGAGTTTCAGTTAGTAAGGAATTCTAAATAGAATTTGGGCTGGGGTAGTAAATTAGTAGAAAGTAACAAGGGTTTTGTTTTGTTTAAATATTTTATTTATTATTTATTTGAGAGAGAGAGGGCACGAGAGGGGAAGGGTCAGAGGGAGAAGCAGACTCCCCGCTGAGTGGGGAGCTGATGCGGACTCGATCCTGGGAATCCAGGATCATGACCTGAACCGAAGGCAGTGGCTTAACCAGCCGAGCCACCCAGGACCCCCAAGGGTTGTGGATACAGCCTTCTGTGCTCTAAATTTCTGGTCTCCAGTGCTGGAGTTGTCTTTTTACCTGCTGATACAGGGAGGGTACCTTGCACCTGGGAGATTTATTTCCACTCTCCGGGGGAGGGAGGGTCCTCTTGCACAAACTGTCACTTAAGTAACGCTTATTTAAAATAATCCATATGCCAAAGTGGCACATTTGGGGTAGCCTGCCCTTGGCCCCTGAACCTTATGTCGACAGACAAGAATGTTTATTGACTTACATCCACATCCTAGCTTATATCTGCGTTTATATCCTGCGTTCAGAAAATCTAAACGAGAGCTCTTCTATAAAAAAAAAAAAATTTGTTTAAAGATTTATTTATTTCAGAGAGAGAGCGCAAGCAGGAGGACCAAAGAGAGAGGGAATCTTGCGTTGAGTGTGAAGCCCGATCCCATGACCCTAAGATCATGACCCGAACTGAAACCAAGAGTCAGACACTCAACTGCACCACCCAGGCACCCTGGTAAAATTTTTTTTTAAATGATTTTATTTTTCTCAGAGTCTACGGTCTCTCATGGTTTGTCTCCCCCTCCAATTTCCCCCAACTCACTTCTCCTCTCCATCTCCCCATGTCCTCCATGTTCTGAGAAACAAACTGAGGGATGTGGGAGGGGGCGGGGTACTAGGAGCGGGTGGGGGCTGTGGAGGACACGCTGCCCGGAGCACGGGGTGTGGTGCATAAACAATGCATTTTGGAACACTGAAAAAAAATAAAATGAAATTTCAAAAAAAGATTTTATTTTTAAGTAATCTCTACACCAAACATGGGGTTTGAACTTACAGCCCAGAGATCGAGTCCCATGTTCTACCGAGACAGCCAGGTACCCTCTTTTGTAAAATTTTTAATTTACCTGCTATTATGGTTGTAAAGTCTAAATTGTTAATAAATAAAAACCTGGCATGGAAATTCAAAAAGAATATAACTTTTTAAAGATTTTATTTATTTATTTGACAGACAGAGATCACAAGCAGGCACAGAGGCAGGCAGAGAGAGAGGCGTCCCTCGAAAAGAATATTTTAAGGGCTCTGCATCTCCATACACTTTAAGGATTTGAACACAAGTTCAGAAGAGAACTACCAATTTAGAAGGTGAGGATAAAATAAATCTAAACCTTGACTTCAAGATCTGAACAGTTGTTTAAAGCTTAATTAAAGGGGTGCCTGGGTGGCTCAGTAGGTTAAGCCTCTGCCTTCAGCTCAGGTCATGATCTCAGGGTCCTGGGATTGAGCCCCACATTGGGCTCTCTGCTCAGCAGGGAGCCTGCTTCCTCCTCTCCCTCTGCCTGCCTCTCTGCCTACTTGTGATCTCTCTCTCTCTCTCTCTCTGTGTCAAATAAATAAATAAAATCTTTAAAAGAAAATTACTTCCAAACTGTTTAAAGCTTAATTAAATATTGTTTTTATTCAAAGATAAAAATAAATTATTAAGCATTATTTTGTCCATTTAAAAACTTTGGAATAAGCCAAAGAGCTAAAAACATACCAAACTATCATATACTTTTTTCCATCCATCCTTTAAGTGCACAAATTCCCTACGAATATTTTTGAAGGACGGTAAATCATCCAGCCGACATATTTCATCCCATGATTTTTGAGGAAGCCACGTGCAGGGGTTGGCGTGAGGATTGTCCAATCCGATGCCACCAGTCAGCAGAAATCTCCACTCAGCTTTATTAATCTTTGGAAAACAAAGTAGCATGTAGAGTCAGAAATGAATTCATTTTATATATATATATATATATATATATATATTACATTTAAGCCATTTTAAAAGAACTATTGATTTTCAAGTTTTAGGTAATGTCTTTATGGAATTCTATAACTCCTGGTAGAGCCCCTGAGAACCTCCTCATATGAAACCATTTATCCATTACAACTGGCTTTCGAAATAGGTCTATTCTCGATAGCTACTTTTTGATAATTTTCCTCCAGAATTACTCATCTAAACAGAACAATTCTATTTGAGTAAATGTTTTCTAAAAATGTCTTTTTAGAGTCTTACAGGCTCTAAAAATGTCTTTTTATAGAGTCTTACAGGCTCTAAAAATTGGGAAGACAGAAGGCAGAGGGCAGGGAATCAGCAAACACAGGTGAAGGTGACTGGGAGATCCAGGCTTCTGGTATGAAATGAGTAATTCCCAGGAATAAACGCTACAGCACAGGGAATATAGTCGACGGTGCTGTAACAGCATTATGTGGTGGAGGATGGTACTTACACTTGGCAGTATAGAGTTGATGAATCACTATGTTGTACACCTGAAACTGCTGTGTGTCACTGTGTGTCAACTATACCCAATAAATATAAAGAGGAATAAGATAAAAATTGGGGGAAGACAGAAAGCATTCAGTCTGCCATATTTGCAATTATTCTCCGTAAAACATAATGAGGTATTGCTATGAAACTTGTGCAAGAAATGCAAGAATAAAGCCTTTATTCCTTCAGGATTCAACTGATACATCACCAAATCCAATGAATAAATCTTATACACCTAAGTAAATAAAATAGTAAATTTTGTCACTATTTTCAATACCTCTTTCATTCTTAAGGCATTTCTTATATTTTAAATGAATAGATTTGAAATAGAACAAAAATTTGTGAAAGGTATGGTTAAACCCAAATGGTTGGATTAAACTAGCTTGCACAAGTTCTTAAAAACATTGCCATTTACGTGATTACTTGGGGTAAATGTATCAACATAGTTAGTAAATTTATAAGCATACTTAAATGAGATTCTCATAGAGAGTAATTTATTTTCAATTAAAGCACACATAAATTTAAAAATGTCATAGTGCACTCTGCTTTATTTACTTTTTCACCTCTGAAATTCAGTCTAGCTGTGATGTCTTTCCTTAACTATAATTCTTGTTTAACTATTTGCAACCCCTTTTTATGTATGTATAAACATACACACACATACCCATACAAATTAGTAAATTAATGAATCAGTGTTAGTCTTTTTCTACAAATTATAACAGTACTGACCTCACGTTCATGTAGTAGCAGGTTAGCAGTTAGACAAAAGGAAAAGAGTAGCTTATCCTTTTCAAAGAGCGACCGGCAGACATTGACATACAGGGAGTAAGTAAAGTGATCCTTGAGAATCTGAAGCCTACAAGACAACAGAAGGACAAGTGAATAAATAAAAATGCATTATACCTTAAAAAAATGCTCTCAAGGAAACACAGTATAAATCATTTACATGTATATTACTCTAATAAGCTTTCTGGTCAATTACCTCCAAAACAATCAATGGTCGTCATTAACAGGATGTACCAATTTGAAAGCTACACAATGTAGAAACACTTCAGTAGAACTGCATTTTACTGTTGATTGATTTAAAAAAAAAAAAAAAAAACAACTTAGTCTTTCTTTTGGAAAAAAAGTCAATGCATAGTACATTGATCTAATACATTTAAAGATTTGTGGACTATTTTTAACTCTAAAGCATTTCTTGGGGTAAAATTTGATTTTTTTTATTCTGTAGATACTTCCAAAGTTCTATATTATATATTAAATTCACAGATTAAAATTGATAGCTTTTTAATTAAATTAACATTTCGTAGTATGTTACTCTGCTCATAAATCCATAAAAGCTGGAGAAATCACAAAACTTGATAAGCTACATTTTTATTTACCACATAGATGGAACATGGAAATATGACTAATCATATGTGCAACTAACAACTTCCTTGTAAGTGCTAACATGTGTTCTCTGTATTCATAGCAATTCTTTACATGAATATAACAGTTTAAGAATTTTCACTTAATTATCTCATAGGGGAAAATAAACCCATCTTTGAAAGAAAAATTTCAAAAATATTTTTTATTAAATAGGTTATAATAGTTATAATAGAAATAGACAGAATAAATAGTTGACTGAGAACCTTTGCAGAGAGCTAATGATTGACAATGGCCCAAACTAAGCAGATCAACTTACCTGAAGGGAAAATTAGTATAGTTTTTTGGTTAAACAAAATTTTATCAGTGTTTCTTAATGTGTCTAAAAAGAATAACCTACTAGTACCACCATATCTTGGCTATTTTCAGAATGACATCCTAGGCTACCAAGCATTTCAGCTCAATTTTTCTCCTGACTTGCCTGTTTCTTTAATTATTTTGTCCCTTGCCAGCATTCTCATAATGAATATTACAACAAATTGATGTATTTTATTTCTAGTTGAGAACTCTGAAAAAGGACTTGGTAGAGAGGGCTTTGAAACTAGTTGCTGAAATATAGTTGAATTCTCTGAAGATTTAAAATAATCATACAATTCCTGTCCCCATTTTTATGTTGATCATGGTCGTTTCACACTTGGTATTTAGTTTGTCTCATCTGTAACAGTACAATTAATACAGGGTAATGCAGATTTGGTCTTTCTAGAATAAAATAAAAATGTCTGCATTTTAAAACAAATTTCCTAAAAAAAAAAAATGTCCTCTTATGGATAGGAATATTGAAGGGGAAATTAAAAGGGTCACTCATATTAGAAATTCAAGTTCAGTCTCAGTGATAAAAATGCAGATTAAAATTCAATATTTTAATAATTGAATTATAGTGAAAAAGAGGATAGAATGACAATTTTCAATGTTGATGTGTGTTAGGGGGATATAAGATCATTTGCCTTCCTCCAATGGAGTTGTATATTTGAATAATCATTCAGGAGTCTGAAAGAGGTAAACACCTTTGTTCTAATTTTGGGATCCTAGCCTAAGAAATAATGAACAATGTGGATTACTTGAGAGTCTTAAAATATGAAAATCATGGCACATTCACAAAATGGTATATTGTGCAACTATTAAAAGTTATGTTTCGGGGCGCCCGGATGGCTCAGTTGTTAAGCCTCTGCCTTCAGCTCAGGTCATAATCCCAGGGTCCTGGGATGGAGCTCCGCTTCAGGTCACCTGCTTGGCGGGAAGCCTGCTTCTCCCTCTCCCACTCCCCCTGCTTGTGTTCTCTCTCTCACTGTGTCTCTCTCTCTCTCTCTCTGTCAAATAAATAAATAAAATCTTTTTTAAAAAAAAAAAAGTTATGTTTCAGAAGAGTACTTAGTAACACGGGAAAAATGATCTTGATAGAAGTGGAAGGAAAAGAAAAAAAACACTCAAAGTGTATGTATACACTTATATTGTTTACTGAGAGAGATTTCTCTTTGGTCCCTGTAAAAAAACTATATCCTCATTAGATTTTTGTTTCTGTACTTCAATGGAGGGTTGTTTTTGTTTTTTTTTGTTTTTTTTTTTTTTTTGCTATATTAAAAATTTGATAAAAACCAGATGATCCAAATTACTATAGCTATTTCACAGTATATAGCTATATGTCACAGTCATATATATACATATATATAACAGTCATAATGTATGTTTGGTGTAATAGTTAAGTAAGAATTATTATGAATAATAACCATCAGAAGGCAAGCAAAAATAAAATATGTTTTAGTTGCTGAGTAGAAAGAAATAAGAAATAATTTTACTAGTTGTTACAAGTTGATACCCTGAAACACCATCGATTTATCCTACCTACCCCCTTCCCTTGGTAACCAGCATTTTACTGTTTGTTGTTGTTTTTAGGTTTTACAGACATGAACTTTGTTTTGATTCCACATATAAGTGATATCCACAGTACTTCTCTCTGACTTATCTTGGTTAGCATGATGTGCCCAAGGTCAATGCATGTCACAAATGCAGAACATGTGCACGTAGAGCAATGAAAATGGACCCCTATTTCATACCACTCATAAAAATGGACTCAAAATGGGTCTAAGATGAAAACTGAAGACCTTATACCATAAAGCTCCTAGAAGAAAACGTAGGGAAGAAACCTATCAACATCGATTTCACCAGTGATTTTCTTGGACATGACACCAAAAGCACAAAACAAAAGCAAAAATCAACAAATGGGACTAATTCAAACCCAAAAGCTTCTGCATGTAGAAACAACTAAGAAAACAAAATAGCAACAAGAAATAAATCCATGCTTACACAGCCAATTCTTCTATGGCAAAGGAGGCAAAAATATTCAATGGGAGGAAAAGACAGTCTTTTCACAAATGACGTTGGAAAAATGAGAGCAGCATGTGGAAGAATGAAACTGGGCTATTTTCTGGTACCATATACAAAAATAAACTCAAAATGGATTAAATATCTAAATGTAAGACTTGAAACCATAAAACTCCTAGAAGAAAACAGGTGGTAGTTTCCCTTCATATTGGCTTTAGCAACATTTTCTAGATACGTCTCCTTGGGCAAGAGGGAAAAAAAGCAAAAAGAAACTATTGGGACTATACAAATAAAAAGCTTTTGCACAGTGAAGAAAACCATCGACAAAACAAAAAGGCAACTACTGAATGGGAGAAGATATTCACAAATGATATATCTGAGAAGGGATTAATATCCAAAATATATAAACAACTTATAAAACTCAAAACCAAAACCCTAAATATTCTGATTAAAAATAGGCAGAGGATCTGAGTGACATTTTTCCAAAGACATACAGAGTCAAACAGACACATGAAAATATGCACAACATCACTAATCACCCAGGAAATGCAAATCAAAACCACAACGAGGTACCAGCTGACACCTCTCAGAATCACTAGAATCAAAAGGACAAGAAGTGTTGGCGAGGATGTGGACAAAAGGAACCCTTGTGCACTGTTGGTGGGAATTTAAATTGGTACAGCCACTATGGAAAACAGTATGGAGGTTCCTCAAAAAACTTTAAAACAAAAATACCATATGATTCAGTAATTTCACTATTGGGTATTTACCCAGAAAATGAAAACACTAATTTGGAAAGATACATGCACCCTTATATTTATCGCTGCATTACTTACCACGGCCAAGGTACAGTAGCCACCCAGGTGCCTGTCAGTAGATGAATGGATAAAGAAAATGTATATAAATGTACATAAATACACAATGGAATATTCCTCAGTCACAGAAAAGAATGAGATTTGCCATTTGTGACAACATGGATGATCTAGAGAATAGAATCCTAAGTGACATAGGTCGGACAAAGACAAATACCCTATTATTTCACTCCTATGTGGAATCTAAAAAACAAAACAAACAAACAAAAAGCAGAAACAGACCCATAAGTACAGAGAACTGATGGTTGCCAGGGAGGAGTGTGTTGAGGGGCTGGGCACAGTGAGTGAAGCGGGGTGGGAGGTGCTGGCCTCCAGTTACCGAATGAAGTCACGAGAATAAAAGGTACAGCATAGGGACTAAGTCAATGACATTGCAATAGTGTTGTATGGTGACAGGCAGGAGCTACCCTTGTGGGGAGCAAAGCATAACATATGGTCTTGTCCAGTCACTATGCTGTGCACTTGAAACTAAAAGAATATTGTGTGTCAACTGTACTTCAAAATAAGCAACACACACACACACACACGCCCCACATACACACAACACAGAAACAACAACAACAAAAAAACCCAAAGGAAACAACAAAAAAATGAAAGGGCAGCCATGGGAGAAATTTTTTGCAGACCAAATATTAAATAGGTAATATCCAAAATATACAAGGAACTAACAACTGAATAACAAAAAAATCTGATTAAAAAATGGGCCGAAGACCTAAACAGACATTTTTCTAAAGAGGACATTAAAATAGGGTGCCTAGGTAGCTCAATTGGTTGAACGGCTGCCTTCAGCTCAGGTCATGATCTCAGGGTCTCGGGATCGAGTCCTGCATTGGGCTCTCTGCTCAGTGGAGAGTCTGCTTCTCCCTCTCTCTCTGCCTGTTGCTCTGCCTCCTTGTGCTATCTCTCTGTCACATAAATAAATAAAATCTTTAAATTAAAAGAAAGAGGACATCAAAATAGGCAATAGGGCTCATGAGAAGATGCTCAGCATCACTAATTTTCAGGGAAATGCAGATCGAAACATGATGAGCGATTACCTCACACCTGATAGAACTGCCGCCATTAGGAAAACAAGAGATCACAGGTGCTGGCCAGGATGGGGTGCAGCGGAACCTCCTCCACAAACCATGTGTGTTTTTCCTGTGGCTAAAGCCAGTTTGCTAGCGCAGATGGTCACTTCAGTTAGCAGATAAATTTGGGCTGAGATTTCTACCTTCATGATCTGTTAGTGGATTTCCTGTGATACGCAACACATTCTGGTTTAATGTTTACTGAATAACCGACCTGTTTTCTTTCTCTACTACCTTCGTGGAGAAAACTGGGTTGAGAAAATATTTTGCTTCGGTACTTTCCCGACAACATACTAGCACAGTGGCAGCGAATAAACCGCGGCCCATACAAAAGAACATGAAGTCGCGAATGCAATGCTGAGCATAAGCATCCAGACACCCCGGAGCACAGACTGGTTCCATTCACACGATGTTCTAGAACAGGACAAGCTAATCCACGGTGTTGGAAGTCAGGACAGTCTTCAGCTTGGTGGAAGCGGCTGGGTTAGTCTCTAGAAGGGGACACAAAGTGGGGTTTCTGGGCTGTCGATAACGTTCTGGGTCTTGATCTGGGCCCTAATTACACAGGTGTCTTCAATGATGAAAGTTCATTGAGCAATACTCTGATTTCTGCATGCTTCTGGGTGTAGACTGATAATTTCATTGAAAGTTTTCAAATATGCTTTTCCTATTTACTCTTTGGTTGGTTCCAGAATTACACTTTCAGGACCACTGGAGTCATGGATAAGATTTGCATTGTATGAAAATGAAAGGATCTTAAGTAGAGAAGACATATTTTGTTTTCTAGATTCCATCCAAATCTCACATCTGGGTAAAAGGATTTAATTTTCTAGAAATCATAAAGGACTATGGTCACAGTTAGGAAGAAACATGTCATATGCGTGGGTGAGTTCTAATTTGGTGAAACAAGATATAGTAAAGGAATGAATAATTAGTTGTAGAGCATAAAATTGTTCTAATTTTTAACTCTTGTACACAAAGCGTGTCTCTAAATGACAGAGAAAATTAGTTTTCTTCCCTAGACTCCAGCAAATACCTTAATTTAAAAGTAGTTAAAATGATATTTTGGTGACTTGTTTTTAACAAGGAACAGAAAAACAACTGCAGTGAAAAACAAAACACTGTTTACAGTTGTGGTGCCATGTGATGAGCACTGTGGTAAGTTCTGGGAATATTAAACAAACAAACAAACCCTCCCAAACCCTTGTCTCCAGGAACTCAGAACCTCGTGTAAAAACCAGACATGCTTGTTCAATTAACTAACAAAATGCAAGTGGTTGGGAGCTTTTCTAAGCAAGGTCACTTAAAATGTTGTTTTCTATATTTTAGTAATCCTTCCTACCCTTGAAAATTCCAGATAGCAGAAGAAATAGAGAAAGAATCGGCACATTTTCAAGTATCATAATAAAAAAATTTCTTCTTGAAAGTGGCCACCCCCTTCTCTTCCTCACGGGCAGACAGCTGAGAGACTGTTCGCTAAGCCCAGTGTCAGTCTTCACACCTTCACTGATCTCATATTTAAGGTTGTAAAATAATAGTACTAGCAAGAAATTGCTCACTCTAAGAATATTCAAATTTTAGCAGAGTTCTACTGGAGTAAATGAGAGCAATTCAATTCAGATTTTCAGGAGATGCTCATTTGGAATTTCTATGAAGTAATTCTGCACTGCGAGTGACCAGTATTAAATTGGATTTCCTTTGTGGGTATGAACAGTCAAGAAACTGAAGTATCCAGCTTCATACTGATCAGTAAGTTTAGAGAGGGCCATAGTCGCAATGAACTATTTTCTTTGTTCAGGAAGTAATTTCAGGTTAGATCCTATTCAACATAGGTTTCAATACCAAACTAAAATTCACCTCACTGATAATAAAATGAAATTTTATTCTCTTATACACTCACTGTCAAGGTCTTAGTTCCTTTATTACAATAGCCAAGTATAAAATAAGGTATTTTATGTAAGTAAGAATAACACAAATAATCACAACAAGGTATTTTAAAAAAAAACCTTGTTACTTGACAAAGTATGACTATGTATAAATCAGAATGTACATCTGCAACTTTTGGAACGCTGGTTTACAGAGGGTAAGAGTCCTGTCTTTCCATGCCTCCAATCACAAATACATTTTGCAAATGATCAACAGAGATAAATGTTTCCTCCTTTTAGAATTACATTATAATCCTATCTCCCAGTAAACGATTTCCTGGCAGGCTGAATTTGGTCACATCTATTCCATTTCTCATCCTCCAATTTATTTCTAGAGCAATGATTAATCCAGCTCGTGTTAGCAGAGAGGGCACACCCACACCATTCTGTAACCACAGCAAGAGCCACCAATTAACTGTTAAATTTTCATGCATCGGTCAGTATTCCTACTAATCGGTATTTCTTTTACGTACCTTTTTGCTAAAATTTCAGACTTCTCTGAATTTTCAATAGACAGGATGTAAAGGTTAATAAACCAGGTCAGTGAGTATTGGTACATGGGCTCGATGTTAGCTAGGTCCGCGATGGAGAAGAACAGGATGGCGGAATGGATGGCGATGGGCCGGTAGCCCAGCCGCGTGCGGTCGATCTTCTTCTCCGTCTCCTCGGCTACTTCCTGCTTTTGAGAAATCTCATTAGCCAAAGCCTTGGAGGAAGATAATATCTTAATAGCGGTTTCATCTTCTAATATATTGCCTTCCGAAGATGAAAGAACTTCTAAAATCTTGTCTTCTATTTCTTTTAACTGCCTGGAATAAAACACAATTTTCTCAGAAGAAAAAGAAGTCATTTAAATTCACTTCGCGCCCACATTCTTGTCTAGAAAACAAAGAGCTTGGAACCTAAACTTTGTGGTTCGTGCTTCGCTTTGTGACAAACACCCGTAACGGTGATGTTGTATAATTAATTTCTTATCTTGCCAAATGTCAAAAAGACAGGACTCTCTGCTCCACTTCTCTTCCCGACGATCATTTACGTGGTGACGGGAGTTAGAGGTATGAGCCGATCTGCTCTGCCATCAAGTATCTCAGCCTCGAGTGAACTGAAAGTATCGCTCCATTTATTTCCCAAGATTTTTCATGACTTCTAGAGCTTCACCCTTTGTACCTGTGCTAGAGACAGTGTGAGCGGACAGTGGGGTCCTGTGGGCTCGTTCAGAGAGAGAACGTCAGCTACATGATGGATACCAAAACTTTTGTGCTGAAACTCTGTTGAATACTTGAAAATTCATTGCCTTGACTTGTGTGGGGAAGGCCTTCCAGTTCTTCTAGTGCCCGAGAACTTGTATGTAAACATATACTCTTATGCAGGTTTCTAAATTAACATAGAGACATTGTAATGCCTTCTCTTTTCCTCTTAATTCTCCCCATTCAATGCACCTACTACATCTAACAAAACACAGCTTTAAAATGTACCGTAATCCATTCTAAGGGATCTTGAAACAAGAACCATGTTTTTTAGAGAGAGCACGTGCACGTGAGTGGGACAGGGGGCGGGGGGGGAGAAGAGAGACTCTGAAGCTGACTCCGTGCTCAGGTCAACCTGAGATCATGACCTGAGCCAAAATCCAGAGTCCAGCACTTAACTGAGACACACAGGCGCCCCAATAATTCTGTGTTTTATAAGATTTGATACCTTTTGTTTTCAGCTCCTTGTAGTATCAAGGCTTGCTTTTCTTCTTCAAGGTCTGGCCTCTCTCGGGCCACCACAATTCCCAGCAGCTGATCTTGCATTCCCTCCGATGTGATCATGAAGTTGAGTAATGTTACCTGTAAATGGAAAAATAAACAAGAATTGCACCATCGTTTCTATCGAGAAAGCCTCTACTTTTAAAAGTTTTAACCTTAAAATAGACTCTATTTACTATAGTAGTATATGTGAAAAGTGGCAATTTGTAGAGATTATGATTAAAGATATAGGCAAGTTTGGCTGCTGGATTAAAAACCCACCAAAGTTTCTCACAGGCATAAATGTATATTTCAAAGGGTTTTGTTGGGTGATCAGTTTATTCCTATTACAAACTGATCCAATTTCTGACAACTGTTTAATCCCCAAATCCATTAGAATCAGGTTGGAAGCTATCTTCCGTACTGGCTGGATGGGCTAATTTATGTTATGGATCCCGGTGGTGACCAAAAGTAAAGGAAACCTTAACAAGTGAGACAGGAGGAAAAAGAACACTGTTATTACTCCTCATGAGCATATACAATATTTATAATGTGATCATCATATTACATGGTTTAAAATGTATGATATTTAATGTAATATTACAATATGGCCCATTAGATAATCACATTACAGTATGAACAGCCATTATTGTGAACTAGGAAATATACATTTATTGGTATCCATTGAGGTGAAATCTATCAACGCTTACTTTATACTCCTACTATGTAATGGCTCTTACAGGCTCTGTTTCCTACATCTTAAAATTCTTCCTCCCCTGGTTGTTTCCCGTAAGTGGGAAAGTTGGCATGCTGAGGTCTTTCACATAGCAAATAAACGAATAATTCATTCTGTTTCTCCCACAAACCCTTCAGCTATGGAATGATACTCTCTTTGCACCGTCACAATGGTACTGTTGAAAATTTATGTATTTATATATGCTTTCTGCCTCCCCCTCCCTCCGTTCTTCAGTGACAATCCACTCTCGCCCCAGCCTCCATACGCCCTTCGTGCTCCCAGCAATAAACTGCAGAAACTCTTTGGTTCTGATCATCAGTGAACCCATAGGTCAACAAATGCTTTCTTGACCTTGGCTTAATTCGAGACTCCCTACCCTGCACCCTGGGTCTTTTAAACATCTGTTTTACAATCTGTCTGCTCTCTGCCCTTGGGTCTTGAGCTCGGTTCTGTGTTTATGTCTCGAGCATCACCTTCTGTGCCTCCTTTCCCCGTGACTTTCATTTCTGCTACGGCTGATTTCTGGTGGAATCCGTGCCCATCGGCTGTGAAGTGTCTGCCTGTATTTCCGCTCTGGCTGCTGAGTAGGAGACTCCACATTTCCCCACCTTTCCTAGTAAGAGAATTTGAGAATACCCCCTCCGCAAGAACAGGGCAATTCCATCTCTGTAAGAAAATGTCCTACCTGCGATCAGAAAGTGTACAACAATTTCTTGCAGTACCTCTAGGAAGGTGACCAAACTTGGCACCTTTTCCCTGGTGGTTTCCTCTTGGTTAAGTTTGTTCCCCCTTCACTTGACCTGTGGTGGGCTTTGGATACCACTAGGGATAGATTATATGAGCGTAATCATACATTTAGACGGGAGAATAAGAAATTCTTAAAATCAAGCAATTGAAAACAACTCATAAAATGTTATTTTGTAATTCTCTACTGCTTTGTCATTTATTCATGGGAAAAAAATAAAGCATTTGAGAGATTTTCCTCTTGACATGAGGAACCAAGGGCACAAAGTATTGAGAGAAATGTATGTTTTATAACTTTTACTTTATTGTTTCAGACCCATGGAGGTATTCATTCATATTCCATTAGTGCTGGATCTTTTAAGATCAAGATTCTGTAAATCAAAGCATTTGCTCACAAATGACAATAAACATTTAAAGAAAATAATAACAAACATTTTGAATTATACAACATATGATTTCATAATTTTATTCTCATTTAGATTCAAAAGGATTATAGCAGCACCGTATCATCCCTTGGGTACTTTTGAAAGCAAAGGTACATAAAAGACCCTAAAAATAGGATTTAAAGGAAGTATTTTAATTTGTAAATGAAAGCAAGTAACTGCCTCACTATGTTTTCTAATCCCTGTTTAATCAATCCCAGCAATTAAAAATAATGAAGCAATAAGACGCCCTAGGGATTGTAAGGGTTTCAATACTGAATCATAGATCAGTTTGCTCCCCACAGCAGTTTATGGCTTCTATAACTAGTTACCTGTGAACTAAGAATTGTTAGTCATTTGTGAGATTTTTATAGGTCTTACTGAAAAGTAAAAATGGTTTTCCATGTCATTTATTTAAAAAAATGAACATAGTTTTGGGATTTTAACATTTTCTTTTGTGTTTCATACTTTCTCACTTATATTTAAAAGTTAAATAATAATGGTAATCATTAACACTCATATAACACTATGTGCTGGGACTTATTCTAAGCCCTTACCTAAATTAATTTATTTAGTCTTCATACCACTTTATGAGCTGGATATTTATTATTCCCATTTTCTACACTGGGGAATGGAGGGACAGAGAGATTAAATAATTTGGCTAATGTCACACAACTGGCAAATGATAAAGCTAGGCTTTGAGCCAAGGTAGTCGGGTTCAAATGGCTTCAGAATCCATGTTTAAACTACTACTAGATACTACCTCTCCTGATAGACAATACACAATTTTTAGGTGTTTAGATAACACTTATTTTAATTAGTTAAAAATAGTGGCCAAGATTTTCTATATTTTAACATTGTATTTTTAAAACTAACCTCAAGGGTTACCCCACTTTCCCTCAGTCTTCTTGACTTCTCAGAATGTCCAATCTAAAGTATGTCCCCAATTAAGAGCTCCTGTGTTTTCTTAGTCATAAATATAGTGACTTAACATACATATTATTTATAGTGTAAACCTCTTAAGAGCAGTTGCCATGTTAATTCATCTTGGAGGGAATGAATTATGTCATCTTTGTGCTTCCTCTGCCTCTGTAGACAGAGGCCCACATTAATTTAAATACTTCTTAAAAAGGACAGTTTTTGAACTCTCTGGTTAAATCTTGTCTCCATATGTAACTTTCAAAATCGGAATCAATATTTCTTAATGTCCTCTCCTGCTAGTTTCCATAAATGGAAGTTATCCCTCCTTCCCACACTCATTCCACAAACATTGACCAAGTGCCAACCTTACTGAGTGCCAAGATTTGGGAATAAAATATGAAATGACCTCCAGGAGCTCAGTCGCAGATCAATGTCTCAAGTAATTTTAGTCATTGGCTAAAACTTTAAACTAGCTTTCTTGAAAGGAATTCCTAGTATTTTCAAAGAACCACTGATGAAAATCAATTCTTTTAAGTAATTATATAAAGTTAGATAACAGCATCCTTATTCCAAGAAAGAAGAATGGATTTTTAAAAATTTCAATGCCAATAATTAGCATATTATCATTTATTACAAAGGGGGTACATATATATCATCTATTCTTAACAATGAAATTCTAAGAGTAATATCAGTTATAGGAATTAGATTCTCAGAGTGTTTTTTTTTTTTTTTCACTTCATACTGAAGGCTCCTTTATTACTCACATGCACACACAAAATAAACATTTGGAATTATTACAGCAATTTCAGGAAATGCCAAACAAGGACAAAATCTCTTTTTCTTTGGAAACCCGTCCTTCTTATGACTTAGGAGGAAAATACAGTCATTGATTGTAAAATTCAAAAGAGAAATATTCATTTAGATACTGGCCTTTACTGATGTTTCAGGAAGATAATGAGGATTTCTCAGCTTCGTAGTAATATAGAAGCGGAAATCCGGTGCATATTCAACGGTCGAATCCCCAAGTCGGATACATGTACTCCCACCCTGCTTAAAGGTCTGTTTCAGTAGAAGAGGTTCCAGAATAGGATCTAGTTCTTCTCCAACATTTTCTAGCAACACTGGAGTGGAATCAGAAAAAGATGCCATGTTATTTTAGACATTGACTGTCAACATGCAACCCCCTAAATTCTTTCAGCCCCTGGATTACTATTATTCCTAGTTACCTATAAATTTATTTTTGTCTTCTGAGTGTAAGGAAACAGTGTCATAAAAAAATAATTGGGTGCCTGCGGGATGGGCTGAACTGGTGGGTCTATCTGGTCCTTTTGCATCATCTTCCATACTTCTTGGCTATGGTCCTACTCAGGGCTCCCCACCTGGTCTACCATTCACTGTGTGTCCCAGTACGACGGGGGGAGGTATATCCATCTGAGACACCAGACAATAAACATTTCAAGTTGAAGCTATTTAAATGGTTACTGATTTTTAATTAAGAAAGTAACTCGAGCTTATTGTAGAACATGAGGAAATGTAGGTAAGAATGAAAGTGTTAAATAAGGAGACCATCAGGCTGAGTCGGCTCTAATGCTATGGTGACCTAGCGAAGCAAGCCGGAATCTAAGCTTATTAAGGTCTCAAGGTCACAAAGTCAAAATAAAAATCCTAAGGATAACAATCAAAAATCAAAATCAAAATCAAAATCAAAATCCTAAGGATAACCAAGAGGTTTTAAGCTATTGCCAGCCAAATAATTTCCTTTCTTTTCTCCCGACTTCCCCCAGCTCTGGTCAGTGGAGCGATCTAACCACATCCAAACTGGCAATGCCCAATTCCAACCAGTTTTTGCTCAAATAAACTCTTAGAATGTTTAGTGTGGCTCAGCTTATCTTTTAAATATTTTACATAATTGACTCATACTCATATATGGTTTGATAGAAAAAGGACCCAAAACTATGATAATTTTTGTTGAATACATTGTTTTGAATTATTTGAATTTATTTGAATAAATTTTCTCTTCAGTATTTTATTAATCTTTTTCTATGCACAATCGAGACTAAACAATATATCTAATTTCACACCCTAATTATTTTGCTTGACATTATATCATAAATATACCAGTTAAAATTAATAAACATGCTTTTAATTACTGTATAATAGCCTCAATATTAATTTATCTAATATTTTAAGTCAATTCTCTACTATTATATATTTCAATTGTTATCTGTTCTCAATATTATAAATAGCACTGTGTACAAAAACTTTGTGCTTAAAAATATTTTCTTATGACAGCATTCTAGAAAGGGAATCCTTGGATGAAAGAACAGTGACATCGTTAAGGCTCATGATACATTTGCCAAATGAGTCTTACATGTTGGAGTTTGGGGGTGCTATTGCAGCCAACCTTGAATAATGGTGTTTTATGCAAGTCCTTTGAGAGCCTAGATGTGCAATCTTGCTGGGAAAGGGGAGCTTAGAGTATCCGGATGGCGGGTATTTGAACTTCTATTGCCATTAAAGTACAGACATACTCTGCTCCTTCCCAGAGGTTACACCTGGCTAAATGAATTTCTAAAATTGTCCTGTCAATTTCCTTCACTGCTGAGATCTTAATTAACCAAAGCAGGCATCTCAGATGATTTTAAAATCCATTTTCATTTTCTGCTCGAATAAAATGATTATTTTTCATAGTTAAATAATCTGAGTGCATTATAATGGATTAAATACATTCATCTATTATTTAGATTGCTTCCATTTTTTCTGTTGTTAATAATGCTACAGTGAACATCTTTTTGAAAAAACCCTTGTGTTCATCTCTGATTACTTAATCAAGCTGGAGTCCTAGAAGTGCAATTAATTTAAAGGCTATTTATATTGCCAAATTGCTTTCCTGAATGGCTGTAGAACTTTCAGAGTTGCAGTGAGCACTCTTTTTTGCCCTTTTTAAACCTGTTTTTATATAATATTGTATTTATAAATGCCAGGCACCATGATGACATTTTATCTTCTCACCCTCAAATGTTTTAAATAACATGGCATACTGTTACCCCATTTTTACATGTGGGGAAACTGGGACAAGGCAACGGAGCAAAAATTTCCAGTTAAATCAACTGGTAAATGGCAAAGCAAACACTTGAACTGAGCAGGGTGGCTACTGCCACGGCTTCCTTAACCACCATGTGAGACGGACAGCAATAAATACTGTACTCATGACTCGTAAAACTTGAAAGGTAAAAAATAGTTAAAGTTTGTATTCAAGGCTTGATGTTTTGGATGCTCTTTGTCAAATTCTATTCCCCCCCCCCCCCCCCCGCTCTGGATATTATCTATTAGTACACTGGCCCATTCTCCTATTGTGTATGTTCTTTACAATTCGGTATAGCTCCAAGTGATAAAAAACCCACAATGACTGTGACAGGAGGAAGAAGGACTTTATAGCTCATGTAAAGGGAGCCCGAGGGAATCCGTCCAGGGTGAGAAGGACAGTGTGTGAAACAGAAAAGGAAAAACATCCTTAAGGAAGTTTTCCTGAGGCTCACAAAGGGCACTTCCACTCACACCCTGATGGCAGACCATAGTCCCACGATCATATGCAAATCACAACGGAAGCTGGGGAATTTCTTTAACTACGAACACGATGTTGCCCACGGAAATACAGGGAAACCAATAGGTATTGGGGAACAAATATCGTTCATTGTCATAAAGTGCTAGTTTTTAAAACTTTATTCATATCTTTTAACATTGTTGTAACAAATAGCTCCCATTTCCTGGTTGTTTTCAAACAACCAGGTTTGTTTACACTTTTTTTTTTTTTTAATTTTTTCTTACTTGTAGAAATTTTCAAACCTTGGTCAGGGGCGCCTGGATGGCTCGGTCAGTGGAGCACCAGACCAGCTCGGGTCATGACCTCACGGTTGTGAGATTGAGTCCCGCGTCGGGCTCTGTGCTCAGCACTGAGTAGGCTTGGGATTTGCGATTCTTTCGCTCTTCCTCTGCCTCCCTGCCACCCCCCTGCCACCCTGTCCACTCGTGCTCTCTCTTTAACATAAATAATAAAATCTTTTGAAAAGTTTTTCAAGCTTTGTTCAAAAGCAAAAAGAACAGTATGCTGAACTTGATATACAAGTCTTCCTGCTTTGACCCTTGTAAATTTAGCCAAACTTCTTTCATTTCTTCCTCATCTCGCACTGGATTATTTACCAACAAATGCTCGATACCATAAAACTTCACTTTCAGGTATTTGACTAAGTACCTCTGAAAGGTGAAGACTTTTTTCAAAGATTTTATTTATTTATTTGAGACAGCATGAGAGAGAGAGAGAGAGAGAGAGAGAGATTGAGAGCATGAGAGGGGAAGGTCAGAGGGAGAAGCAGACTCTCTGCTGAGCAGGGAGCCTGATGCAGACTCAATGCCAGGACTCTGGGATCATGACCTGAGCCAAAGGCCGTCGCTTAACCAACTGAGCCACTTAGGCACACAGGTAAAGACTCTTTTTAAAAAATTTTCGCAGCCAGGGCACCTGGGTGGCTCAGTCAGTTAAGCATCCAACTCTTGATTGCTGCTCAGGTCATGATCTCAGGGTTGTGAGACTGAGCCCCACGCAGGGCTCCGCGATCAGCGGGGAGTCTGTTTGAGATTCTCTCCCTCTCTCTTTGCCCCTACCTTCCCCTGCTCTCTTTCTCTCTGTCTCTAAAATAAATAAGTAAATCTTTTAAAAAATTGCCATAGCTTAAAAAATATAATTCAAAATTCAAAATCTTATCAAATATATGGCAAGGAATAGATTTCCACATTGTTTTTAAATATTTTATTTCCATTTTAAAAAATTTTTAATTTATATTTTAATAGGCTCCACATCCAACATGGAGTGCGAACTCACAATCCTGAGATCAAGAGTCATGTTCTACCAACTGAGCTAGCCAGGTGCCCTGACTTAAAATATTTTGATCACAGTTTGATTGCTTACATTGGGATATAAATTCCATAAATTCTAATTGCCCAATAGTCTATTAAGTTTGATATTTCTTGGCTTAGCTTATAAATTTTTAGAGTCAAATATATGAATATTTTTCTTTATCAAGTGTGTATTTTCTTAGAAAGTTTCTTCTCAAAGACAAGTTAGTTATTCCCCTATTTTCTTTTAGCATTTATGTCTTCTATTTTTGCCTTTCATATTTAATTCTTCAGTTCATCTAGAACATATTTTGGTCTGAGGTAAGACTCTGACTTAACACATTTTTCCACAAAACCACTTCTTCAACACCCTTTGCTGAATAACCTATCGTTTTTCCATTGGTTCATAACATTTACTTTATAATGTGTTAAAGGCTTACATGTATTAAAATTTATTCCAGAACTTATTTGTTAATTGAAAACTCACTCTTCTTCTGAATTTTTATTGGCTTTTTCATTTATTTTTTTCTAGGTTAACTTTGGCATTATTTCTAAAATATGTATTTCTGAAAGAGTGACATGTTTATAACATTTAATTTTCTTATCAGACCAAATGAGATGTCCTACTCAAATTGTGCTTTTCTGTGAAGTTTTGTCATTTTTTTTTACTATACATTGTTAAAGTCATGCTAAGTTTTTGCTTTATTTGTTTCGCTTCCTATTCACTGGTTGGCTAGAATTACTACACACTCAACTTTTTCTCAGTTATTTTTAAATCTTGTTTTTGGAATATATCTACTCCATTAAATTCTTTTATTGTAATAGATTTTTAGCTAATTTTCTTTGATTTTCTAGATGAAATATATTATCTACAAATATTATTTCCTCTTTCCAAATGTTATTGCACTCTCATTGTTTCTTATTTTATTGCACTGAAAAGAACCTTCCTAATAATGTTAAGTGACAACAGTGATACTAGGTACCGAATTCTCATTTTTATTTTTACATGATCATATTTTTAAAGTCTATTAATTTTCTAGAATAAGATATGAACTGGAAATCCTGTTTATGAAATGTTACAACATTTAAACTTTGCTTAATTGCCTCAACTTTTATTAAAAGAAATTTTTGGATTAAAATCTCATCTTTAAATTATTTCTCCCTAAAAATATACAATTTCAGCTCCTACACCAATATGTTTCCTATTTTGAAATGGAATTAAGAATGTCTAAATTTATATGTATGGGTCTCTTTAAAGGTAAAATACATATTATAAAACTTAAATATTACAAACTTGATTCTTTTCCCAAAAAGTGAAAATGTATTCCTGACAGAATCAAGTCTTATGCCTATTTTCTGTAGCATCCTGATTTCAAAGAAATCTGTTCTCAGAATTCAATATTTACTACATTATGAGCCTCAGTGAGAAATCAAAAATATTCTCAACTTAAAAAAACAGGAAAAAGAACAAAAATCTATAGGTACACAGATTACCCCAGAATGTTATCCTTAATTTAACTATTTTATTTTGACTCCTCTAAATTTTAACTAGATCAAAATATGTTTCATTCTGTTCCATTGATCTATGTGTCTGTTTTTGTGCCAGTACCATGCTGTCTTGATGATGACAGCTTTGTAATAGAGCTTGAAGTCCGGAATTGTGATGCCACCAACGTTGGCTTTCTTTTTCAATATCCCTTTGGCTATTCGAGGTCTTTTCTGGTTCCATATAAATTTTAGCATTATTTGTTCCATTTCTTTGAAAAAGATGGATGGTACTTTGATAGGAATTGCATTAAATGTGTAGATTGCTTTAGGTAGCATAGACATTTTCACAATATTTATTCTTCCAATCCAGGAGCATGGAACATTTTTCCATTTCTTTGTGTCTTCCTCAATTTCTTTCATGAGTACTTTATAGTTTTCTGAGTATAGATTCTGTGTCTCTTTGGTTAGGTTTATTCCTAGGTATCTTATGGTTTTGGATGCAATTGTAAATGGGATTGACTCCTTAATATCTCTTTCTTCTGTCTTGCTGTTGGTGTAGAGAAATGCAACTGATTTCTGTGCATTGATTTTATATCCTGACACTTTACTGAATTCCTGTATAAGTTCTAGCAGTTTTGGAGTGGAGTCTTTTGGGTTTTCCACATATAGTATCATATCATCTGCGAAGAGTGATAATTTGACTTCTTCTTTGCCGATTTGGATGCCTTTAATTTCCTTTTGTTGTCTGATTGCTGAGGCTAGGACCTCTAGTACGATGTTGAATAGCAGTGGTGATAATGGACATCCCTGCTGTGTTCCTGACCTTAGCGGAAAAGCTTTCAGTTTTTCTCCATTGAGAATGATATTTGCGGTGGGTTTTTCATAGATGGCTTTGATGATATTGAGGTATGTGCCCTCTATCCCTACACTTTGAAGAGTTTTGATCAGGAAGGGATGTTGTACTTTGTCAAATGCTTTTTCAGCATCTATTGAGAGTATCATATGGTTCTTGTTCTTTCTTTTATTGATGTGTTGTATCACATTGACTGATTTGCGGATGTTGAACCAACCTTGCAGCCCTGGAATAAATCCCACTTGGTCGTGGTGAATAATCTTTTTAATGTACTGTTGAATCCTATTGGCTAGTATTTTGTTGAGTATTTTCGCATCTGTGTTCATCAAGGATATCGGTCTATAGCTCTCTTTTTTGGTGGGATTCTTTAGACCCTCAAATCTATGGTCAACTAATCTTCGACAAAGCAGGAAAGAATGTCCAATGGAAAAAAGACAGCCTTTTCAATAAATGGTGCTGGGAAAATTGGACAGCCACATGCAGAAAAATGAAATTGGACCATTTCCTTACACCACACACAAAAATAGACTCAAAATGGATGAAGGATCTCAATGTACGAAAGGAATCCATCAAAATCCTTGAGGAGAACACAGGCAGCAACCTCTTCGACCTCTGCCGCAGCAACATCTTCCTAGGAACAACGCAAAAGGCAAGGGAAGCAAGGGAAAAAATGAACTACTGGGATTTCATCAAGATCAAAAGCTTTTGCACAGCAAAGGAAACAGTTAACAAAATCAAAAGACAACTGACAGAATGGGAGAAGATATTTGCAAACGACATATCAGATAAAGGACTAGTGTCCAGAATCTATAAAGAACTTAGCAAACTCAACACCCAAAGAACAAATAATCCAATCAAGAAATGGGCAGAAGACATGAACAGACATTTCTGCAAAGAAGACATCCAGATGGCGAACAGACACATGAAAAAGTGCTCCATATCACTCGGCATCAGGGAAATACAAATCAAAACCACAATGAGATATCACCTCACACCAGTCAGAATGGCTAAAATCAACAAATCAGGAAATGACAGATGCTGGCGAGGATGCGGAGAAAGGGGAACCCTCCTACACTGTTGGTGGGAATGCAAGCTGGTGCAGCCACTCTGGAAAACAGCATGGAGGTTCCTCAAAATGTTGAAAATAGAACTGCCCTATGACCCAGCAATTGCACTATTGGGTATTTACCCTAAAGATACAAATGTAGTGATCCAAAGGGGCACATGCACCCGAATGTTTATAGCAGCAATGTCCACAATAGCCAAACTATGGAAAGAACCTAGATGTCCATCAACAGATGAATGGATCAAGAAGATGTGGTATATATACACAATGGAATACTATGCAGCCATCAAAAGAAATGAAATCTTGCCATTTGCGACAACATGGATGGAACTAGAGCGTATCATGCTTAGCGAAATAAGTCAAGCAGAGAAAGACAACTATCATATGATCTCCCTGATATGAGGAAGTGGTGATACAACATGGAGGCTTAAGTGGGTAGAAGAAGAATAAATGAAACAAGATGGGATTGGGAGGGAGACAAACCATAAGTGACTCTTAATCTCACGAAACAAACTGAGGGTTGCCGGGGGGAGGGGGTTTGGGAGAAGGGGGTGGGATTATGGACATTGGGGAGGGTATGTGATTTGGTGAGTGCTGTGAAGTGTGTAAACCTGGTGATTCACAGACCTGTACCCCTGGGGATAAAAATATATGTTTATAAAAAATAAAAAAAATAAAAAAAATAAAAAAAAAAATAAAAAATAAAAACAGTGGCAAAAAAAAAAAAATATGTTTCATGTTCAAATACAGGAGTGAAAATTAAAGAGACGGGCTTTTCTTCACTTTTCTATCATCAAAGTTAACCTTATACCGATTTCTGTAAAAACCCTTCCTCATTTCCTAATGTCAGTTCATCCTGTATTTGCAAACCTAGTGGGAAACCAAGACTGGGGACCAAACACATGCTGTTAACGTCTTTTGAGTAAGGCAGAGCATCTCACTAAACACAGTTATCCTTCCTAAGGAAATATAAAGGAGACCCAAGAATTCCTTTCATATATAATTTTCCCTTACGACAGCAACTGATACCAGGCTTTTATAAAATGATGAATTATCTGCATTATTCTATGTTAGACTTCAAATTTGCAACAACGTAGCATTTTGCACCCATTTTGAACCACCGACTGGGGACCCTCAAAGAGCTTGGAGGTGAGAAGCAAACAGTTATGTACGTAATCATAAAGGCAACAGTAGAAATTTGTCAAAACTTCACTATTAGCATTTGCTGGAGAGGTAGAGATGTCATAGGAAGAGAGCCGTTTGAGCTGTGTCTTGAAGGCTGCCCTTAAACGAATTCACCAAGTGGATGGAAGAACGCAGAAAGCCAGGAGATGGGAAGCGACGCCAGGTCCTAAGAACTCCCTGCTCCTGTGCACCGTGTCCACCCGTGTTACGACTCGCATCACACGTGTAACCATGGTCTCCCTCTTGAAACCAGTAAGCTCCAACACAGCAGAGACCAAGTCTGTCTTGCTCATGCTATGTTTTCAGTGGCATGTGGTAGTTGCACAACAAATATTTGTTAGGTGAGTGCAAGAACAAGCAAGTGAGCGAAGGAGAGAAAAATTAAACCAGAAATAGTTTTGCACGTTAGACCCAAGGGGGAAAAGAAAGCGAAGTGCTAGGAGATAAAGGAAAGGCGAGCTCAGGTAGGACAGATGGTCTTAAAGCAAATATTGTTTTTTTTCATAGAGTGGATGAGAAGTTATTCAGAGATTTTCTATACCAGTTGTTGTATTTTTAAAATGTCTTATTTTTCCAGCTTTACTGGGGAGTACAAATAAATGGATTCATCAGCAATATTTATATGATCACTATTCTATGCACACCTTATTCACTGATGTAGCTAATATAAATGTATCTCTATTTTCTAGAACACGGCTTTCAAACATTTTTTGCAAGCAGGAGGATACTTTTTTTTTTCCCAAAGAGGATATTGTCTGAAAACTGACTAGAGACAAAGAAGAGGGAGGCCGCTCGGGCTGAAGCAGGGGTAGGCGGACGAAGGAGCAGAAAACTTCTGCCTTCCCCGCCCAGGCTATCAGCAAGGGAGGAGGCATCAAATTATGGACATTGGGGAGGGTATGTGCTTTGGTGGGTGCTGTGAAGTGTGTAAACCTGGTGATTCACAGACCTGTACCCCTGGGGATAAAAATATATGTTTATAAAAAATAAAAAATTATATAAAAAAAAAAGCCACTGTTCCTGAATTGGCCAATGTCTACAGTAATTTTTAAAAGGAAGTCTTTAACAGCCTATGTTTAAAAACTGTAACAGTAACCAATTCTTTTACTTGAAGTTCCGATACAAAAATAGTTACAAAATCTGCCATCTGTTACTCTTTCTATAATAGTTTTAAAATGTTCACTTTTCTCTGATGACTAATGTTAGAAGGTATTGTAAATAATTACTACCCATTTTTAAAGTAGTTCATCCCCAAAAGTAGGTTAAAGCAACTGCGAGTGGTCCAGTAGACATTGGGCAAAGGCGGGGGTCTTGGGGACTAGTTTCAGCACTGCCCTTTACTGGGGACACAATCTTGGTTCAGCCAAGTAACTCACATGCTCGAGCACCTCACTTAGTTTGTTGATTAAATGAAGTGATTGGAATTACTATTGGATTTCATATTTTTATGGGCACAACTCCAAGTAAGAAATATGTTTTAAATTTTGATTAGGCACATATATACATATGCACATAAACTCCAAAAATTTAATGAACTAATGCTTACCTTGACTCCATGCTATGCAGCCTATAGTATTTTATTCTTTTCTACTGTATTTCTTTGAAAAATGCTGGTCTTGACCCACTAAAAGTTGACCTTCTCTCCCACAGTTTGGAAACCTCTATACTGATTGTCTCCATGGCCCTTTCTTCCCTAAAATTATGGAACACTAACAGCAAGATCCATGACCGAGACTGTAGAATCCTAGAATGTTAAGCACATGGTAGATGCTAAATGACTGTTTATTTTTTAGCATATCAAGGAAATTTGACTAAATGAAATCAAGTAATTTTAATTAAAGTATTTAAGGTGACAATTTTTTCAAGATATCTTCCCTATTTCTCGGAGTTCTCGTAAACATCTGTGCCTTTTTGTTATGCTAATTTAATTAAATATAATGTAATATAACTAAAAGAGACTATGCGCACACCACATAGTAAATCTCCAACTAAGAAACAACATACATTGAATTTATCAGACACTACCAGAAGTACCAAAACCACAGTAACTCATTTCCTCCTCACACTATCTGGTCAAAGTACTAATGGGGAAACTGAGTCTCAGATCACTGAACTAAACGAAGAGTAACAGAGGCAGGTACTCTAATTCCAGAGCTAGCGTACCTACCTGTAAGAGCACAGTGGTTCTAACAAGGGTAAGTGACATATGCCCACTTTCTATGTTTATTACAGTTAGTTATACTATTATACTATGCATATTGTCTATACATACCATACATACTGACTGATACTATTAAACAAGAAAGATATTTGAGAGTAGAGCTGTTTGCCCTTTCTTGTGACACCTCTGTCACTATACTCTAACACCAGTTGGATGAATGAAATACCATTTGCATGGATGTCTCCCTGTCCGTATACACAAACACAGACTTTGTAGGTAGATTTAGTTTTTTCATTCCATGTGAATCCTAACAAACCTAAAATTTATAATATTTTAAAGATTAGCCCATTGTTAATATGCAAAAATAAAATGTCTGTAAGACTACCTCCCTGATACATTTGTTATCATTCTTCCAAGCAGTATTAGCTCTAATGGCAACTGGGATTTACTCAACTCATCCTAAGGATAAATACATTGTCGTTTCATAATGTCCACATGTATTTATTTGGTCAAGTAAATAGCCAAAATTTGACAGATAACATAGATTTAAAATGTGACAACCCCAATTTACTCAAATCATAAATATTTTAACAAATGTGACATGTGCATGAGACTTTACTGAAAAATTCTGACAAGTTTCTAATCTCTCCATTGTGGCAGATAAGAGCCACAGGAAATGTGTATTCACTTCTCTGCCACTTTGGTAGGACAATTGAAGGAAGAATAAACACACAATTGGACTAATGTTGTGTTAAAATACCTCTGGCATATCAAGTGGTCCTTTTAATGGCAGTAGTGGAGTTATAGCAAGCACTAAGAATGGCAAAGTACAGACAAAAATGAAAACAATTCCATTGGAGGATGCACTGCCAATGAATCTTGGGACAAAGAAAATAGCCTAACCCGCGAGAACAAAAATTCTCAAGTTCCGGAATAATTATCAATAAGTAATGAAAGACATAACAAAGTCATTATTTATTGAAGATGAATCTGACACAAATATCTTTTTAAAAAAGAAAAAAACCTACATCCTTTTGGGTTAATTGTGCCCTCTCCAGGCATTTCCTAACACACACTTGTTATTCACATACTTACCAGGGGTACCAAACTGGATGCAATTTTCCAGAGTCCTGACATAGTCAGGATCATTTAATTTAACCACGTGAAGACTATTCGTTTTTTCCATGTTTTTGATCCATTTGTTAGCCTGACCTTGAGGATCTATCATCAGCGGCCACCTTCTTGCATTCCTGGAAGACGGAAGAAAGACAGTGCTGACCAAGTTATGATTTGTCTCCAGGCTACTTAGCCAGGCACACATCATTTTCTCATAGTTTATGCTTTACAGCAATATTTTACTTTTTAACTACTTATGAGAAACTGTGATCTTATAGCAGAGACATTTAGATTGGGCAGGCTATTAAAATGACATCTCTAAAAAATTCACCTGGCAAACACAAGTTTTTTTTACTCCATTTGGAAAATTACCATTCTCTAAAGGTTAAATTACATTTTTGGAAAAAAACAAAAAAACAAAAAAACAAAACTTTCCACACTTGCCAGTTAATGAAATTAATTAACCATCACGAATACTGCAAATCAGGAAACTCTAGCTCTTCACTAGGTCCCGCCCTTCATTAATTACTCCTGTGACCCTGAACAAGTCACCTCCATTTCTTGGCTTCGATCTGCTATCATTTGTACAAGAGGGAAAGGAGAAAGAATTGAGACATCATCCCTCTCTTTGAAATCTTGACCATTAAAGATATAATGGTTCTTAAAAAAAAAAAAGTGTGGAGCTAGATTTTAATCATCTAACCTTCCTGGATCCTAAAGTTTTAACACAACTGTTGATCTGGGACTTGTTTCAAACACTTGTATATTAAACGTCATATTTGTAGCTCACTACATATTTGTGAGCTTCCTACAGACAGAAATATGTTCTCTCAAAGTCAGTTTTTGCACTCTGGGTGAGCTCATTCTTCCTGCTCTATTCTCACCGCCCCCTTTTATGATAAGAATAAGAACAGTAAACCCTGAGGCAGCCAGGTTTTCTTCCAGGGTGTTGTGGGGTCAAACAGAGTTAACCAAGATCTGCCATCGCCAAATGGTATCCAACCATCTCCTCTCTGCCCTGTGTGAAATGGAATCAGCATTAAGATTACTGTTCTTTCTCTGGGAAGTTTTAGTAAACTTTACAAGCCATAATTCTGGCCACATTCCTATAGATACTGTCATACTCTTCAAAAGTGAGCACAGAAAACGCACACAGATTGTTAGAAGAGTGAAAGGAGAAAATAAAAGGTGATGGGGGCAAAAATAAAACGAAACAATGTGGGGCTAAAAATTTATTTATTTATTTGATTTTATCTCATTATAGTATGAATTTAGAATTTTATTGGGTAATCTGTCCCAAATAGAAATAATCATGCCTTTAGCATTTAAGTTATAACCTGGCATAAAACATGTACCTTTATTAGAAAGAAGATAGTCTAGTCCTCCAGTATTAGCCTTATACGATATAACAGTCAGCTTGAAAGTCAGCTTGATCCCCTCTTATTTCCGTTGCTTCTACGATTTTTAACCACAATGCCCATGTTCACACTGTTCCTCTGTACACAGTGCCCGTGTTCACACTGTTCCTCTGTACACAGTGCCCGTGTTCACACTGTTCCTCTGTACACAGTGCCCGTGTTCACACTGCTCCTCTGTACACAGTGCCCGTGTTCACACTGCTCCTCTGTACACAGTGCCCGTGTTCACACTGTTCCTCTGTACACAGTGCCCGTGTTCACACTGTTCCTCTGCACACAGTGCCCGTGTTCACACTGTTCCTCTGTACACAGTGCCCGTGTTCACACTGCTCCTCTGTACACAGTGCCCGTGTTCTGTACACAGTGCCCGTGTTCACACTGCTCCTCTGTACACAGTGCCCGTGTTCACACTGCTCCTCTGTACACAGTGCCCGTGTTCACACTGCTCCTCTGCACACAGTGCCCGTGTTCACACTGCTCCTCTGCACACAGTGCCCGTGTTCACACTGCTCCTCTGCACACAGTGCCCGTGTTCACACTGCTCCTCTGCACACAGTGCCCGTGTTCACACTGCTCCTCTGCACACAGTGCCCGTGTTCACACTGCTCCTCTGCACACAGTGCCCGTGTTCACACTGCTCCTCTGCACACAGTGCCCGTGTTCACACTGCTCCTCTGCACACAGTGCCCGTGTTCACACTGCTCCTCTGCACACAGTGCCCGTGTTCACACTGCTCCTCTGCACACAGTGCCCGTGTTCACACTGCTCCTCTGCACACAGTGCCCGTGTTCACACTGCTCCTCTGCACACAGTGCCCGTGTTCACACTGCTCCTCTGCACACAGTGCCCGTGTTCACACTGCTCCTCTGCACACAGTGCCCGTGTTCACACTGCTCCTCTGCACACAGTGCCCGTGTTCACACTGCTCCTCTGCACACAGTGCCCGTGTTCACACTGCTCCTCTGCACACAGTGCCCGTGTTCACACTGCTCCTCTGCACACAGTGCCCGTGTTCACACTGCTCCTCTGCACACAGTGCCCGTGTTCACACTGCTCCTCTGCACACAGTGCCCGTGTTCACACTGCTCCTCTGCACACAGTGCCCGTGTTCACACTGCTCCTCTGCACACAGTGCCCGTGTTCACACTGCTCCTCTGTACACAGTGCCCGTGTTCACACTGCTCCTCTGAACACAGTGCCCGTGTTCACACTGCTCCTCTGTACACAGTGCCCGTGTTCACACTGTTCCTCTGTACACAATGCACCTCTTCCTCATCCTTTCATGCTCAAGACCTACTCACATTTCAAGGTCAGCTCAAATGGCATCCAATACAGAAAGTACCACAGACTGTCTTAACAGAATTTTTTCCCCACAGTTCCAGAGGCTGGAAGCCCAAGATCCGGGTGCCGGCGGGTTTGGTTTCTCTAGAGGCCTTTCTTCCTGTCTTGCAGAAAACACAGCTCTCTTGCTGCATCCTCACATGGGCCCTCCCCCTGTGCAGGCATTCCTGGTGTCTCTGATTAAAAGGACACCAGTCCTATTGAATTACGGATCTACCCTTATGACCTCACGTATCCTTAACTATCTCCTTAAATGCCCTGCCTCCAAACAGTCACATCGCGGGGTAATAGAGTCAACATAGGAATGAGGGGTGGGCAATTCAGTCCATACCATAATGTTAATTGTATTTAGTAAGAAATGAGACCAAAAGAGTAGTGTAACATCTTAAGTGTAATCGACTAATAAGAAGAGAACCATATCCATAAGGGAGTGAGCAGGAAAATTAGAAAGAAATAAAACATAAATATGTAAGTTTCATTCTGTCCCATTTTAGAAGTATTTTTAAGTTGGGAGGATTATGGTGTTAGCATTTATGCTTCCCTAAAGAAACTGAATGACTCACTCTTCCTTCTGTTGCTTCCACAATTTTTAACCACAATACCCATGTTGACGCTGTTCCTTTGTCCAAAATACACTTCTCATTCTTTCACATTCAAGTCCTACTCGTGTTTCAGGGTCAGCTTCAATGTTATGCAATACACAAAGCCCATTTCGGTCTCTTCTCTCTCTAACCTCTTTAGCGGTTCATCTGTATTACATTTATGATACTCTGATACAATGGTCATATTCTATCATGGCAATTTTATAATTTGCTAATGGCATCACTCATCTAAATTGGTTACTCTTTGAGGGAAAGGTCCACAGTGATTCTTCTTTATCCTTTTTCCCTGGATCAAGTAAGTGTGATAATCCTCTGGAAGATAAACAATAAAAAGCATCTGGCAAGCACACAGGTTAACGGATTCTAAAAACAGGTATTTTCCAAGCAGTCATCCCTGCATGGGGAATACCAGGCCAAAGTACCACCCCGAATTTGGAGGAAAGAATTCTAGTGCAGACCAACCTGGTAGAAGTCTGTCATAGCAGCTCTCTTCCACTGATTATAATGAAAAGTTCTGGATAAAATACCAAATTTTACTCACAGATTCTAAAAAGCAAATAGTAAACAGTGAATGGGAAGAAAGTTAAAACTTGAGCCATGGGGGCACCTGGGTGGCTCTGTGGGTTGGGGCCTCTGCGTTCCGCTCAGGTCGTGATCCCAGGGTCCAAGGATCGAGCCCCGCATCGGGCTCTCTGCTCGGCATGGAGCCTGCTTCCCCCCTCTCTGCCTACCTGTGATCTCTCTCTGTCAAATGAATAAATAAAATCTTAAAACCAAAAAACAAAAAACAAACCAAACTTGAGCAATGACCAGTAAGGGGGTAGTCAGTTTCTTGTGTGTTTGTCATCATTGTATCTTTTTTTTCCTTTCTATCTTCTGGCTTTGGTCAAAGAACAGGCTTAATGGGTGTTCTGGGTGTCAGGTACAGGTAGCAAAAATTCAAACTGGAGGAAAGAAAACGATCCTGTGTGAGCCAGAGAGTGGGGAGTGGGGGCAAGGGAATCTCTTTTTTCTTCTGCTCATGTGTCCCGGTCCACGCCAGCAGCAGAACTGTAACCCCACGAAGCAGCATGAAGAAGCCTGGGTAGTGCAGGCACTTACTACATCAAGAGACCAGTCTCTCTGGGTAACAGAGCTGGGCCAAGGGCCCTGTGCCACGCCTGGTGTATAAGGCTGTCCTAGTCTGCTCAGGCTGTTACAACAAATGACCACAGACTGCATCGCTTAAATAACAGGCATTTTTTCACAGTTCTGGAGGCTGAGAAGCCCAGGAATCAAGGTCCTAGCAGATCCAGTGACTGCCGAGGGCCCCCTTCTGGCTTGTACATGGAGCCTTCTTGCTGCCTCCTCACATGGCAAAGAGCAGAACGATCATCCCTCTGTGTCTCCTAAGGGCATTAATCCCATTCAAGATTCCACCCTCATGTCCCAATAACCTCCCAAGGCTGCACCTCCAAATGCCATCACTATGGTGACTTAGGCCTCAACATATCCATCTGGTAGACACCAAGATTAAGTCCAAAGCAGGGGGAACCCCAGTGTTTTCCTTTTTTCCTCTTGCCACTTTGCCCCAAGTATGGACAGATGTGTGAAAGAGCGGGACGCTGAAATTCTGAGGAAATGTCATTATATTTGACAGAGAAATACAGAGAAATGGGTCCCTGGGATATGAAAAGTAAGGGAGAGATTCTGGGGGAAACAGACCCAAAGAAAGGATCCCCTAATTCAGACACAAGTTCTGAGTTCACGACCAAACACATCTGGAGAAGCACAGCAGACACTCAGGGCTACAATATAAACCCAAGTTCCAGACTAACTCTTGAGCAATGCATGCAGAGAAGTGTATCTAGACAGCGTAGCCAAGGCTTTTAATTATGACCTGACACTGGAAACATCATCCCCAGAAGGAAAGCAACTGAACCTAACCAAGTCGATTGACTACTAAAACAAAATCAGTTTTATCCAGGAGATTTTAATAGGAACCAGAATTTCATTTTCAAAAGGTCCAGGACAATGCAAAATTACACGACATACAGAGAGCCAGAATATGACGGATTCTCCAAGAAAAAGCAAAATGCTGGAATTACCAGAAAAAAACTTGAAAGCGGTTACTATAAACAACCTCCACAAGGTAAAGGTGAACATTAAAATAAATAAATAAATAAATGGAGAGGGTGCCTGGGTGGCTCAGTTGGTTAAGCACGACTCTTGATTTCTTTCTTTCTTTCTTTCTTTTCTTTTTTTTAAAGATTTTATTTATTTATTTGACAGACAGAGATCACAGAAAAGGCAGAGAGGCAGGCAGAGAGAGAGAGAGAGGAGGAAGTAGGCTCCCCGCTGAGCAGAGATCCCGAAGCGGGGCTCAATCCCAGGATTCTGGGATCACGACCTGAGCTGAAGGCAGAGGCTTTAACCCACTGAGCCACCAGGTGCCCCCAGACTCTTGATTTCTGCTCAGGACATGATCTTCTCAGGACATGGGCCGCAAGACTAAGTTCCATGGCGGGCTCCGTGCTGAGTGGGGAGCATACTTGAGATTCTTTCACCTTCTCTCTCTGCCTCTCCCCCAGACTGAGGGTTTTCTCTAAATAAATAAAATCTTTAAAAATAAATAAATAAATGGAAAGACAGGTGTGTTCAGCAGAGAAACAGAAAATAAAATAAAATAAAAAGAACCAAAAAAGGAAATTTTAGAACTGAAAAATATCAGAAATAAGAATTCCACCATAAGGATTCAATAGCAGAAAGAAGATGACAGGAAAGTCAGTGATCTAAGACAGATGCATACAAATAATCCAAACTGAACACTTAAAGAGAAAGAGAAAAGCCAGTTAAAACAAATAGAGCCTCCAAGACCTGTGAGAAAATACTAAGAGGCTTAGTATTCATGTGATGGGGTCCCAGGAGAGAAGAAAAAGATTAATACAGAAAATATTTGAAAAAATAATGACTAAAACTTTCTCAAGTTCAGTAAAACACACAGATTTAGTTTCACAAAGCTGAAAAATCCTCAAAAAAGGAGAAACTTAGAAGCAAAAACAAAAATAAAACACACAAAAATGCACACACACCCAGATACACTGTAATCAAACTGCTAAAAAGCGAAGATTTGAAAGAATATTTTTGAAAGCTGCCAGAGAAAAGTGATATATTACAGATAGAGGATAATTATTCAAATGACTGCTGACTTCACCTCAGAAATCATAGAGCCAGAGCACACTAGAATATTCTCAGTAGAATGAAAAAAAAAAAAAAAAACTGTCAACACAGAACTCTATAACCACTAAAAATATCCCTCAAGAATAAAGGCAAAATAAAAATATTCTCAAGATTAAGGAAACCAAGAAAATTCTTTGCCAGCAGATTTACTCTAAAAAATTCTAAAGTTCTTCACTCTGAAGAGGAACGATACCACAATAAATTTTAGAAAGAAAAAAAAGAAAAATGAAATGGCAACTATAATAGACTATTTTTCTCCTCTTAATTTTTTAAAAATATGTATAAATATTAAGACAAAAAACATGAAGTTGGGGGGAGCTTCAAAGCACACAGACATAATACATATGACTACTGGAGCATAATCAGGGAGGGTAAAGGAGACCTACCTGGTTGCAAGCCTTCTACATTTTAATTGAAGTGGTAAAATATTATCTCTAAGTAGACAGAAAAATTTGTACTAAAAAAATAATGCAAAGCATTATAGTGAAAATGGAATGTTAAGGATTGTGGATTACTCAAATAATGCAATAGAATGAGAAACAGAGCAACAAAAATCAGAGGTAAAAACAGAAAAAGAAAAATAATAAAGTGGTAGATCTAAATTCAATCATACCAACCACATGAAGTATAAAGTTGTCTTAACCTACTAATTAATGGAGAGATTATCAGAAAAAAATAGAAGCTCTTACTGTACGCTGTCTGTCTACAAGATACAGATACTCACTTTAAGATTTTTATTTATTTATTTATTTACAGAGAGAGATCACAAGTAGGTACAGAGGCAGGAAGAGAGAGAGAGGAGGAAGCAGGCTCCCTGCTGAGCAGAGAGCCCAAAGCGGGGCTCAATCCCAGGACCCTGGGATCATGACCTGAGCCAAAGGCAGAGGCTTTAACCCACTGAGCCACCCAGGTGCCCCCAGATACTCACTTTGAATACAGTAATATATTTATATTAAACAAAATTATGGTAAAAGATACACCATGCAAACACTAATCAAAAGAAAGTTGAATTGTGCATAGACTTCAGAAGAAGAAAAATTATTAGGGATATGGAGAGATATTATGTAATAATAAAAGGGTTAATTTATCCTAAAAACATAATAATTCCTATGCATCTGACAACACAGCTCCAAAACACATGAGGCCAAAACTAATAGAACTGAAGGGACAATAAGTAGACAGCAAATTAACAAGGGTATGGAAGATGTGAACAGTACTATGACACAGCCCAATTTAATTGGCATTTAAAGAATCCTCTACCAAAAAAAAAAAAAAAAAAAAAAAGAATCCTCTACCCATTAATAGCAAAATACATATTTTTTTCAAGTATGCATGGAGCATTCACAAAGACAGACCATATTGGTACCATAACACAAGCTTCAACAAATTTTAAACAACTGGAATCATACAATGTCTATTCTCTGAACATAATGCAATTAAGTTAGAAATTAAAAAATAGCAGAAGATACCTTAAAATCTCAAATGTTTGGAAATTAGTATGTTTTTAAAAGACCTATAAAGAGGAAGTCTCATGAGAAATTAGAACATATTTTAAAGGAAATGAAAATATAACATATCAAAATGTGTGCTATGCAGCTAAAACAGTGCTTTGGGGAAATGTATAGCAGTAAGCGCATAGATTAGAAAACAAGAAAAGTCTAAAATCACTAACTTAAGCTTTCACCTCAGGAAACCACAGAAAGAAGAGTAGTTTAGGCCAAAAACAAGCAAAAGAAAAGAACAAATATTAAAGCAGAAGTCAATAAAATGGACATCCAAAAAGATGGAGAAAAACCAATGAAATGAAAGCTTTATTCTTAGATAGGATCTAAAAAAAATTATCAAACTATAGCTTGACTGATCAAGAAAAGCAAAGAAAATGCTAATTACTGATATCAGGAATGACAGAGAAGATCACCATTACAGACCCTGTGAAGATTAAAATGATGGTGAGGGACACTACAAACAACTCTATGCCCTTAAATTTGACAACTTAGTTGAAAGCGACCCATTTTTTTTGAAAGATAGAAACTACCAAAACTCACTTAATAATAGATAACTTGAATTTTTCTCAACTATTAAGATAACTTCAACTCTTTTAAAATTGAAATCATGGATAACATCTCCCAGCAAAGAAAGTTCCAGGCACAAATAGTTTCTTTGGTTATTTCTGCAAAACATTTAAGGACCGTAGGAGATAATTCTATATAATCTCTTCCAAGAAGTAGAATGGGGGAAAACACTTTCCACTTCGTTTTATGAGGCCACCATTACCTTGATAATGAAAATGTATAGACATTAAAATAAAAGAAACCACATAGCAATATCCCTCATGAACAGAAAAATCTTCAACCAAGTATCAGCAAATTGAATCAGAAATATATAAAAGGAGAATAGATGAAGACCAGGTAGGGTTTATCCTGGAAAAGCAAGGCTAGTCAAACGTCAAAAAAATCAATCAGTACGGTTCACCATATTAACAAACTAAACTTAAAAAATACATCTCAATAGACACAGAACAAGCGCTTAACAAAATTTAATCTGCATTAAAGATTAAAACCCCTAGCAAACTAGCAACAGAGGGAATTTCCTTTACCTAATAAAAAGGATGTACAAAAAAATCCTATAGCTGATAAAGTATGTCATAATGAAAGGCTAATTCATTTCCCCTAAGACTAGGAAAAGGCAACAGTGTGCAATTTCATCTTCCCTGTCCAATATTATATTAGCCAGTGTAAATTATTTTTATATAACAAGTATTCTTACACTTGCCAAAAAAAAAAAAGTCCTTGACAGTACAATATGCAAAGAAAAAGAAACAAAAGGCATAATATTAGGAAATAAGAAATGAAACTGACTCTGTTTTCAGAGTACATCTCTGTACAATATCCTAATGAATCTATGTAAAAGATGCTAGAACTAATAAATGAGTTTATCAAGGTCATGATGTATATGGTCAATGTTCAAAAATCAATTATTTTCCTAATACTGGCAATGAACAATGAATAAACTTTACCATTTACAATAGCTCACAAAAATTAAAAAGTACTGGATATAAATCTAACAATGAAATACTGATGAAAGAAATCGAAGGAGAGTTAGGATAAAACGTTTCTGCACAATGAAAGAGATGATCAGCAGAACTAACAGGCAGCCTATGGAATGGAAGAAGATACTGCAAATGACATATCAGATAAAGGGTTAAGATCCAAAATATTTAAAGAACTTATTAAACCCAACACCCAAAAAACAAGTAATCCAGTTCAGAAACAGCCAGAAGACATGAATAGACATTTTCCAAAGAAGACATCCAGATGGCCAACAGACACATGAAAAGATGCTCAACTTCACTCACCAAATCAAAACCACGATGAGATATCACCTTACACATATCAGAATGGCTAAAATGAACACAGGAAACAACAGAAGTTGACAAGAATGCACTTTTGGTAAGAATGCAAACTGGTACAGCCACTGTGGAAAACAGTATGGAGGTTCCTCAAAAAGTTAAAAGTAGAACTACCTGATAATCAGCAATTTCACTATTAAGCATTTACTTAAAGGATACAAAAATACAGATTCAAAGAGATGCATGCATCCTGATGTTTATAGCAGCATTATCAACAATAGCCAAACTATGGGGAGATCCCAAATGTCCATGAATGGATAAGAGGGTGCTGTGTGTACACACACACACACACACACACAGGAATACTGTTTAGCCATCAAAAAGAACGAAATCTTGCTATTTGCAATGACGTGGATGGGGCTAGAGTGTACTATGCTAAGTGAAATAAGACAGAGAATGACAATATATATGTGGAATTTAAGAAACAAAATAGATGAACGTATGGGAAGGGAGAAAAAAAAAGAGAGAGGGAAACAAACCATGAGAGACTCCTAACGATCGAGAACAAACTGAGGGTTTCTGCAAGGGAGGTAGGCAGGGGATGGGCTAAATGGGTGATGGGGATTAAGGAGGGCACTTGTGGTGAGCACTGGCTGTTACATGTAAGTAATGAATGACTAACCTATACTCCTGAAGCCAGTATTGCTCTATAGGTTAACTAGAATGAAACAAATATTTGAAAAAATTGAAAACATTTAAAAACAGGGATATATTGTGCTTATAGAAGACTTATTGTCAATTTTTCTCAAATTGTAGTATAAATCAATGCAGTTTCAATCAAAATCCCAGCAAGGATCTTTTGTAGGTGTTTAAAAACTGATTCCAAAATTCATAATGAGAGGTTAAGAATTAGACATAATGATTTTGAAAAAGAAAGCAAAGTTTGAAGACATATAATCTAACTTCAAGACCTAATATAAAGCTATACTAATCAAGGCTGTGTGGTTTTTGCATCAAGACAGACAAATAGATCAACAGAACAGATAATCCGGAACCAGACCTCCATATATGTGTACAACTGACTTTCAACAAAGATGTAAAAACAATTCAACGGAAAAAGGGTAATGTTTTCGAACATGTTCTGCTGGAACGAGATATAGCTCTCTCTCTCTCTATCTATCTAGCTATATTTGTTATTATCTATCTCTGACCTGTGTATTTGCACACACAAAGATGCTGTTCCATACCCAGTTAACAATTACATGAAACTTCCCCCAACAACACCCGTAATATAACATATCTTTTTGATTCAAAAGCAGGACAATGGTGAAACTTCAGTTTTTTTTTTCTTTTAAAGCAAATTTTGCTTAAAAGAAAAAAAAAAAAACAAGATTTATTTATTTTTGAAAGGAAGAACATAGGTGTGGAGGAGGGAGAGGGAAAGAACCCAGTGGACTGTGCTGTGAGCACAGAGCCCAGGGCGGGCCTGGATCCCAACACCCAGGAGATCACACAGGACCTGAGCTGAAACCAAGAGTCAAACACTCAACTGACTGAGCTGCCCAGGGACCCGTTAGAGCAAATTTTGTTTTTAAAGATTAGGGCATCTCTAGAGTAACATATCAAATGAGTAAAATCTCAAAGGAGACATTCCTCAGGGTAAGTAGAGAAAAATATACTGGGGTTTTAATAACAGTTATTGTGGAGAGCTATATGCAACACACATTGGTTTAAACAGGATCACTTTTGGGATGAATATAAATCCTGAATTTGAAATAAACATGCATCATATTAACTATCTACTTCCTCTCTGCTGCTTTGCCTTACGTGTTTTACAAGACAACATCTTTCTTCAATCGTCTTACTTCCTCCATCCAACATTCTTGAATGTAGAAATGTTTCAAAATCAGTGGTTCCCAAATAAAGACTGAATTTTTACAGACTCAGCATTCCAAGTTTTAATACTGTTTGTTCTTTTGTGGTTTATCTATGGAGGATTATTATTTTGTGCTCTTTGGGGCTTTTGCAAAATGCAGACTTCTAAGAGTGATAACACATGTTCACGCTAGTCTGCATGGAAGGACACAGAATTTAGGTATATAATAGATGCATCTCAAATAATTTTGCTATATTCCTTTTTAGACACATACATAAAAATAGATAAAAGCAGACAGCAAAGGGGGGGGTACTCCTCTCAGTTATTACTCTACTGAAATAAAACTAGTTTATCCGACTCCTATAGAAATGAATACTAAAAGACATTTTTAAAAAGCAGAGTTACATCAGATAGAGAGGTCCGATTTATTTACCAAGCAGATAAACAATCTTAAAACCATTTCACTATGAAGTGTTCAGATACAATCCAATTACATTTAATGTTATCACTAGCCCTTGAAATTCTGATTAGCCAGGGACCTTGAGGTGTCAATAGCTCCAAAAGTTAATTATATTCCAACTTATCTAAATTTTATAGATTCTTCCCATTTCCCTAAATAATCAACTCTTCAGTCTGCTGAGATAGTACGTAAAAAGCACTTAGCACAGGATTAGGTCTCTAGAAAGTGCTCAGTATTAGGTATTATCATTATCAAGCAAGTATCTCTGGGGACTGGAAGAACTCAGCAGGCAAGTAAATAAGATACTTATCTGATACTTCAAAATAATCACCTTCAACCTATTTACCGAAACCTCTCTGTATAAGATTGCCAACAGAGATTGACAAAATAAGCCAAGAATGAAAAATGTTATTACTTCTTTCGTAGTAAAGTTGCTACCATAACCTTCAGCTAATATTTCAACATTTTTATGAACAAATAGCAAAAATGTAAGGGTGCTGGCTCATTAACACCATTTTTTACCTCTTTCTCTCCTGAATTGTGAGTTTGTTATCTCGAGAAATAATCACAGAAAGGTTCAGAATCATAAATACAGAAATATTCATCAATGTCTTATTATTATTGAAATACAACTGGGCCCAAAAGAAAGAGTACAATTATTTGCTGAAAAAGAAGAAGGTATTTGGCCTCCAATGAATAGAATGGTTGTAGAGATCCTGCCAGGTGGAAAAAAACGTAAATAAACTGCCAATCGAAACGGTAAAGACAGAACTACCCTAATGCAGGACATGATCGATTATAGTCACAAGTGCTTGGAAAAACCTAAGTATTTTTTCCAAAAGAGAAAAAACAGCAATAGCAAAAACAGAAAAAAATCTGACTGTTCTTCAGGCTGAAGTTAATCGGTAGAGCTGGGCGAAGTAAAGGTGGGCTCCTGAACTTCCAGAATCCTCCCGCACATGCCAACGTCTAATTGGGTCCTCACGCTAAACATCAACACAAACGCTCTGTGTGCCACCTACTCGTTCAATAATTTAAAAAACAGGCTGTCGTCCTGCACTTGTTAAAAGGTACTTCAAGGTCTGCTTTAGTGGCCAACTAATGCACATATTTATCATTTATCTTGATTCAGTCATTTCTCTTCTGGATAGATTTAGATTGTGAGAGCAGAGGACCAAGTGCTTAATTTTCATTCCCCAAAGAAAAGTTTTGTAATCTTTTCTCCAAATCAATCAAATAATTACATTTAAGTTTGGCTCCTGAAAAAGGTTCGTCTAAGTATGATTCATTTGATTAAAAATATGAGAACCATGTGACATGGCTTTTCTTTTTTACCTTAATTACTAGAAAGCTTTAAACTTAATTCAGGGCCCAAATGTAAGGATGAGCTTCTCTGAAATACCGAGAAGTAACTTCTTTAATTTCCCTTAGGTGGTCTCATCAGATTTTTACTTTATATTCAAATTGCACTCACCTCAAATCCTTGTGGAACAATTCAGTAAGTAAATGCTAAAGAAGCCCATAAATATACACATATATATCAGGTATATAGCATATATTTGTACATCAGGATCGTTCATTGAGCAGTAAAGAAACATGTTCATCAGAGTTTTAATTTGTGGAATAATTTTCTTAAATACTACATACAAAAAAATTTAAGAATAAGCAGGCTTCACATGTTAATTCTATTTTAAAAATTCACATGCATCCGTCATTTGTACATTCAATTAATTGTACATTAAATTAAGTACTCTGACATCAATTACTTTTTCGGTAGACTAACGGTAGACTAACAACGAATTAAAATAGTTATGTAACACAGAGAACTGAGTATTTCTACGGACGGTTTACCTGTGCTATTCCTAATCTGCTAAAACCTCCAGGAAGGCTGGCTAGTGATGGAAGGCCCATGCTAACCCGACAAATCATGACTATCTTCATACTGGGGCAGGTTAAAGTCCTTGGTTTCTGGGAGATAAAACCTTTAGGAAGGTGAGACTGGACGAGCCTGCAGTATTGTCCTCTCCAAATTTCCATGGGATTTGTCTACTAGACAGGACATTCCAGGAATAGCCTGCATTACAATCTTGGGGGCGCCTGGGTGGCTCAGTGGGTTAAGCCTCTGCCTTCAGCTCAGGTCATGGTCTCGGGGTCCTGGGATTGAGCCCCGTATCAGGCTCTCTGCTCAGTGGGGAGCCTGCTTCCTTCTCTCTCTCCATCTACCTCTCTGCCTACTTGTGATCTCTCCCTCTGTGTCAGATAAATAAATAAAATCTTAGAAAGTCCCAATCAGCCCAGGACCAGAAATGTATCCATATCATTGAAGCTGGTTCCACACAGAGCAAGAATTAAGAATTGGTATACACTTGAACCCATCACCACCAACAACTCACTGCTGTACCTTTCACTAACCTGAAATAACAAAGACCCTGTAATTTTATGGGGATAAGTATTGGACTTCATTTACTCATGGTAGGGCTTTGCTCCATTTGCCAAAAGCTGATTAAAAATTAAGCAAAAGTCGGGGTGCCTGGGTAGCTCAGTGGGTTAAAGCCCAGGGTCCTGGGATGGAGCCCCATATCGGGCTCTCTGCTCAGCAAGGAGCCTGCTCCCCCCCCCCCGCCCCGCCTGCCTCTCTGCCTATTTGTGATCTCTGTCTGTCAAATAAATAAATAAATTTTTTAAAAATTAAGCAAAAGTCATTAGGGTTTTTGGTTGTTTACTACAGTCTCCAATATGCAATCATTCTAACATTACTGGGAAAAGGAAGTGATTATTCATATTTAATTTAATTAATTAATGATGTAGGCAAAACCTTTTCACTACTATAAAAGTTTTCTAGCTATAATTGTTAAAAAGATGCACAGATAAATAGATCTACTGATTAATAGAGATCTCTTGAGAGAAAAGTAGTTTTCCTTACATTATGATGATCCCGTTATCAATGGAAAATGAGTCGGAAGGTAAACCAGCAATGTTCCACGTTCGAATCGTCACTGCTTCTCCCAGAATACCCATAAGAGAATAATCATCAGAGCAGGGAATATCTTTGCCTTTGCACAAGTTTGTCCACTCCTTGATTTGGTTCTTTAAGACATACATAGAGAGATATGAAAATGAGGCTGGAAATCACCAAATGAATACTTTGTTAACTTCTCAATTACACTTTATTCCTTGAGTGAACAAACCAGTGTTGAAACTGCACATCAAAACAATTAATCAGATTTTTTCAAATCATAATTCAGAAGGCCCATTGTGCATTCCAGTGAAAATGAACTATGTCCAATGCTAATTTTAGATACATCACTTAATAGTGAAGTTGAGGTCAGAGTTTTGCATTCAAAAAAAACAATTGCCAGTTTTTATTCTAAAGCGGCACTTGACAAAGTAGTTGGAGATCATCATTATTCTATACATTTTCTTTAAAGTACAAGTATCTGGCAAGTCTTAACAGAGCATTATGGAATAAAATAAATCTACTTTGAACTGGTGGGGGTCAAAAGGACCACGGCAGGACTATGAGTCACCAGCAAGGGTCAGGACGTATACTGGAGTTTGGGATATCCTACTTCGGGGCACAGTGTGCTAGGCTGCTCGGGAATCCAAAAGGGACTTCCAGTCCAGGTTCACACTTAGGAAGTCTGAAGTCAAGGTCCAGTTTGAAGTCACATATCAGAGAGTTCAGAAACAGTAAAAGGCACGAGCAGAGGACAGAGAGGCGAGGAAGAGACATGGTGCGAGGACATAGACACCCAAGGTGTTGGGACCCACCAAATTCTGTGGGCACGGAGTGGAGCTGGCAGAGAGGGCATGGTGGGTCCCACCATCTGCCTTGGACTCCTGCAGAGCTCCCCCCACCAAAATCCCTTTAAGTTTGCCCATAAAAGGCCACGACAGGTTAGGGACAGTTAATGACTTTCAGGACCTTGATCAGTCAGTTGTTTTTGTAGAATGTCCCACAGTCGCATCTCTATGATGTTCCCCCATGATTCAACTCAGGTAATGCACCTTCAGCAGGAATAGCGTAGAAATGATACCAGGTTCTGCTCAGTGCATCCCCTCAGTCATGCGATTTCTAACTGTTCATTTTTTGATGACCCTGATTTTTATCACTTGATTAAGGAGTTGTCTGCTGGGCTTCTGTCTTTTAATTGTATGATCTCAGATATAATTAAAGCTTCTTTGGATGGTGGGATGCAACACAAGACACTCAGATGAAGAGCAGACCTTCTTGGTAGTTGCACTGCCACATAAGAGAAGGCTGCACCCAGACACAGGGTAGCAGCACACGGTGAAATGGTAGCAGGTGCTTCGGTGGGCAAGCAGAACGCAGGAGGGCTGGCGAGGCTGCGCGGGCTTCCTGGGGAGGGGGTCGTTTGAGGAATTCCACAGGTGTGGCAGAGAAGGGGCTGCCCCCGGGCATTAGATATCTAAGGACCTCTGGAAGTTGAGTGCCTGTTATCACCTCGACTATTGGAGCCTGAGAAGGAAACGGTTGGGGGGAGGGCTGAACCAAGATGAATTCGGAGTTTTAAGCCAGGATTCAAAACTAAATGAAGGCAGCGCTTGTCAAATACTGTACTACACCTTCTGCACTGCTCTTGCCCCCTTTCTGGCTGCAACGAAGAGGCATTTTGTGGGGAGATACTTGTAACTGTAAAAATCTAGCTTTGTCAGGCACTCATTTTTAAAATGTATTAATTTATGTCATTATAGACTTATCTTTTTCTATTTTCTAGTCTCTTAAAAATATAATGGTCATATAACATGATAGCAGTCACAACATCATGATCCTCTCTCCGTGTATATTGTGAACCCATCATAGTAAGTCTAGTCAACATCATCACCAAAGTTACAAAAACTTGTTTGTTATGATAACCTTTTAAGATCTCAGTAAGATCTTTTAAGATCTCAAAGGTACAATACAGTATTATTAACTACAGTCACCATGCTGTACATTACATCCCAGGACTTAACTTTATACCTAGAAATCTGTACCTTTTGAACCCCTTCATGCATTTTGCTCACATTTTTATTCATTGAGTTGTAATATGTTGCTATCATTATTTATTGCTGATTTGGCCAGTAGAAGTAGCTTCAAGCTCAGTTTTATGTCCTTTTAATATGTCCCTATCATTTTGGGGCCACTTCCTTACTCTTGCTTTAAAAAATAATCATTTTCTAATCATGTCCTGGCTAACTGAAGGATAATCTTCCTGTTCTAAATTCAGCTGATAAACAATCTTAATAACAGAGACCCTTTGCCACATAATGCAATATATTTGCTGATGTAGCACTCTAGGGCAAACAGGGCAAAATCTCACCTTTTGTGAATACTTAACAACTCTCATCTGGCTTTCTGTTGGGTTTGGTTGTTGATGCCAGGAACAAGGGTTGTGGCTGTGTAGGGAGGGTATAAAGCATTTCTGGTTTGAATTCTGCTTTCTAATTCACAGTTCCTACTGGCATGTTTTGATCTCTTTGTTGTCAGGCTATAGGGCCATCTGCAGACTTTTGGGAAAAATCAGAATGTTTTGGCAAATATAGCTTGATGCTGGTATTGGCACGATAGACAATGATATGTGGAAGAAGTAAAGAAAGCAAAAGCAGCAGTGACTGTGGGATGTTGTTTATAGTTGACAGTGTACGTTATCATATCTGTGGATTAGAAATTTAAGTGGCCCAATTACATGCCTAGAATGGTACAGCAGCAGACAGTAACTATCCATGACCACCAAGACAGTTCTGACCTTGACTGCTGGCAGGGAAAATGAGAAAGTTCCAATTAATTCAACTCCAGGGCTTATGTGTCCTTACAGCACTGTAGGATTGTGTTTCAGAGATTGGTGCCGGCACGGCAGTTGAAGTACCCTGGGCCCAGTTATCCTAGAAGAACTGGAGTTTTCCATGTTTTATTTATGCAGAATGCCAGAAGTTCTACAGAGACGCTGATGAATAATTCACAGCGACTCAGATTCAAGCTTGGAGGGAGGGGGTCCAGCTATCTATTGAGGGCTCTTGGTATCCAGAGACTTTGATGCTAGAAAAGAACCAGGATTGTTGGAAAGCTGTTTTGTCTTGGTTGGGTTTCCCAGAAGCAGACTCTGAGATGGAGATTTATTAAGGAAGGGTTGCTGCGGGGAGCCGTGCAAGGACTGGGAAGAAGCCAGTGAAAGGTGAGGATCTGCCAAAGTGTGCGGCCCGTGGCTTTAGTTTGATCCGCCGCGGAGGGGAAGTCAGTCCTTAGAGCTGCTCCAGCCAGAGGGAAGGGAGGCCGATTCTCATGCCGCCGCCTCCGTCACTCACTGATCCAGGAACGCCTTAGAGGGAGAATAAATCCCCAGGCAATTCCGGCTCCAAACTCTGGGCCAAGGGGACTCCAAGACCCCAAGAGAAGTCTGCCAACGAAGAGCCACGAGTGCTGGTTGTTGGGCATGAAAGGGCGGGAAGCCAGGAGGCCGTCTGGGCAGACACAGAAGCTGCGGCTCTGACCTTCTGCTTACGAACAAATGGGAGGCTTTTGATGGGGTGTAACTTGACCCCTGCCCTGACCCGGAGCGGGGGTGAGAGCACATCGAGAACAAATTCATAGGAAGGAATTTTGGAACATTGAAAAGAAATAAAATAAAATAAAATAAAATGGAAAAAAAAAATTCACAGGAAGGAACAGAACAACATTAGAGACTCAAGAAAAGTCGAAGCCTCGTTTTTGTAGCGAAGCACGGGAGGCGTAAAATCGCCTTCAGGCCTTGACAGAGATGAACCCGGATGGGACATCGTGGCTGTTCCGGTCAGGGGCGAGCACAGAGGATCTGAGGTCACAGGGGCTCGGAGTTTGGGCTGTGTCTGTGTCTAGCTTAAGTGTCACGGTGCTTCTGTCAGTAAACTCCAAGGTCTCGGTTCTGGACTGTCCTGAAGGATGTGTGCGCTGGGCTGACCGGCAGCCTTCACTCTGGCGGGAGCGGGTGTCCGTGGAGGCGGCAAGATGCAGAGCCTCGGCACGCGGCCGTCAGAGGACACGGTGGGGGGGTGTGGGACCTTCCGTCCGGCTCGAGCAGGTGCCCCAGGGTGCGTTGAGAACCAGCAGGGAAGGGTAAGAGTGGCCGCCACTAGCCCTTCCATGGTTCCAGGCGGATGTAGGGGAGGAGAAAAGGTGCTAAATTAGGATTCAAGGGGCAAGTCTCGTTCCTGCTGTGTCATTAAGGACCGATGTGGCTTTAAGCAACTCCCTTGCTCTTTCTAAGCCTCCGTCTCTGAACCGGCAGAGCAAACAAATCCTGGACCAGGTAGTCTCATGCTAAACAGTACCTATTTGAGCTACAGGATGTTAACGCCGCCGGGGTAGCAAACAGTCATTCAAAGACACAAACCAACAAAGTGAGGAAGACTGTGAAGGTCACGCAGCAGGAGCGGGAGGACCTGGTCTCCAACACAGAGAAACGCCACGTGTGTGAAGGTTTTAAGTCAGGTCGGTTAAAAATAAGCAAACAAACTAAAATTGTGGACTCCCAGAATCAGCCCTACTTAAGAGAAAGTCCCCCAAAGTAAGTAAGGCTCGACGGAGACCAGGTGCAAGCAAGTGCTATGGGGAAGAAAGACAGACGGACAGACAGGATTGAGGGAGGGAGAGAGGAAGGCAGGAAGGAGAAAAAAATGAAAGAAGACCAAAAAAACGAGTTCTCATTCATTCTTTCTCCACTTGCTCGACACTAGAAGCTATTACCAAATGCTTTAAGAGTTCTCTCTTCTCCTTATTCTCATCACCCTCTTTTTCTTTTCTTTTAGTACTTTCAGTTTTTCTAAGTCTCTCTTCCTGCTCTGACATGTTCTGGGTCGGATTCCGGTTCAATTTTTCAAAAGAGAGCTCACCGTGTGCGGGGTCTCATTCAGAAATGGACTGAAAGGGGGAAGGAAAAAGCAGAAAGAAGAAATAGAAATGGGAACTGGGTCATCAAAGGGGCGCTAATTCAAAGCAGGACACTTGGCATTTGTTTTCAAAGGAAAGAAGCCACTTACGGATTCAGTTCTAGGCCAGCCTGCCTTCTCCTCCTCTGAAGTTTTCTGTCTGAAGTCATTTTTTGAAATGATTCATTATTGAGACTCATAGAGAGTAGATGATCACACTCATAAACACACACATCAAACAAAGATGTAATAAAAATCCCGATATCTTTGAAATTTTGTCATTAAATGCTAAGATGAAATGGTAGACCCTAGAGTCCGTGTTTTTGTTTCTAGAACAATTTGATTTTAGAAAAATATTTGATATAGCATCTTATGGCTATCAAGGCAATTTACAGAATAACTAAGATACACAACTAGATAGAAATCCCTTGGAAACATTTGCTCTTCGTACTCATCTAAAAACCAAAGCTTAAGCCAACAAAATCCTCTAAGATTAGTTAGTACTGGCTACAATGGGAGGGTCAGGAAGAGACCTCAGAAATCGACTAGTATTCTTCCTACCTGTCGATAGTTCGACGTAAAGGCGCCGAGGTAAGCGATGACTCCTGAGGAGACGAGGATGTCACCTGTCAGGTTGATGTACACCTGCCCCAGGTCCAGAGCTGTGAGGCTCCAGCGTGTTTTCTCTCCCCCAAGGCCTCCAATCAGCTGCTCGGCTCGTTCGAGCTTTTTGCTGCACAAGTCAACCTTGAAAATAAAAGTCCGGCTTTATCAACATCCACAGGTAGAAAATAAGTGAAAATTTCTGCACGATTTTGCCCTCTGAGATAAATCCTTCTTTTTTAATTACAAACTTGCACTCGGAATTTTTTTTTTTTAACTCTCTAAAAAAATGTGAGTTATCTCACTGTGAATACTGGCAAGTCCATGACATTTGGGAAGTGTGTTTCATAATAAAGTACACACAGTAAGTAAGTATAACAAAGTATACACAATTTATAAAATTTTTAGTGGCTATTCATCACATAACACAAGAATAGCTCTATTTAAGGAAATGATCTACAGCAGGAGACACTGAAATTTGCTTAAGTAATAAAGGACATTTTCTTGAAAATATAAATATTTTCCCTCAAATTTAAATACTCTACATTTTATTTAAAATGTTCTGGCAAAATCTTCCCCTCATTTAACTTATGGTTGACTTGATGATAATTTTAAAGGTTAAATGTTTAAAAGTTGTAATAATTTATGCTTACTTGCAAAGCACAATTTTCAAGTTGTTAAATTGTGTCAACCTACTCACACATTTGCAATTAACCTTCAATTAGGACATCAATCAATAGTTGAGAGCCTACTTTGTGCAGAAGACTGTCAACCAATTTGATTATGCGTAATTAGGCAACGTAATTAAAAAAAGAAAAAGGATAATTATGAAGGTGGAAAACTTGGGGGAAAGCCATTTCAACCCATGCAATGGCAATATTCCCCCGAGTTATATTAGTTTGATTTTAAATGACTTGGCCTCATTATTCTTGGATAAAGACAAGAGTAAGCAAAGGTTAGCTTAAGGCTCAAAATGAAATGACTGACATGAGAAGAGAAAGTAAACAATTGATAAACGCAGAGGCATTTACATTACAGTGGAATAAGAATTTGGCCTATACTTTTTCCTAACGCTATGAATATTTATATTAAATAAATGCCATTAGACCAAAAGAGATAAAATACTAAACTGGTTTATTGAAAGATAGGCTTGAAAAAGCAACAGTATGTAATTGGGGATATTTTTGATACTTCTAAACTTAAATCTTTTGTCTTTTAATATCTTCTGTCTTCCTGGCTTCTTTCTTCATTCTTTATCATAATGTTTGTAATAAATGGCATCATGTATTTGACTGCAATAAACTTGCCATCAGAAATTACTAAGTAAAAGTATTTTAACTAAAATTTTGCCTCCAAAAGCAGATTTTTAGTGCACATGTAAGCAGATATTCATTTTACATGATCATAATTTCCAATATTTTATCACAAAAAATAAAAATGTCAATCATACAACAGAGTTGACAAAGGTTTACAATAAACCACACACCCACCTATTATATTATTTAAACTAAAACTGAATACTTGGATATCATGTTTTATAGTAAGTAATATTTCTAAAGATGAGCTCAACATCACATATTTGTATAAATACAGAATATATGATCATATCCTTTGGGAAGAAAACTCTAGGAAACAGCACAGCTACTGAAGTCAGATTTTAACCTTCTAACTTAGAACCTGGGTTGACTACAGGCAAGTTACCTGACCTTTAGTTTCTACAAAAATCATACAAAAAGATGACCTCCCGCAGAAGGCTGTTTTGAGAATAAATGAGATAATACATATTGTTCCCAGGGTAACAGTGACTCGCAGAGTAAGTACTCAATAAATATTTTGACTTTTTTCCCCCTGGAACATAATTAGACTTGAGCAGTTACTTATTATAAACAGTATCACATTTTCAGTCTTAGGATAATTTTCAGGGGTCACAGAGTAGGTAGGGTTTTGGGTATTGAGTTCATACCTCAGCTCTGCCATTAACTCTTACACAACCTAAGTCACTTAATATTTTGGTTCTTACCTATATAATGAAGAATTACTTAAATAATCTCGCTCAATATTCTGGTAATCTGAGGCAAAGAGGATTGACTTTTGGTGGGGGGGAAGGACCCAAAAGGTAAAAATTGGGGGTTTTATGGATCAAGAGACAAAAATGATAATATTAGGCAGGTATTTATACAACCATTTACCATATAATCGTTAAAAAGTGTCAAAACCGTCGTTAGCTTGTGGGCCACACAGAAAGAGGCAATGGCCGATTCGGCCTGTGGGCCATTGTTCGCCACTCGCCAACCAGGAGGAAGACAGAGACTGAGGCTGTTCCTTGCTGGCACAAACATCATTCCTACCAAAGTGATTAGGATTTGCCCATATTTGTCCATAGTATCACACACCTGGTTTTCCAAATCAGCCTTCTTCTGTTTGTTAAGTTCTAGAGTATCCTGAAGCTTGGCCAGTTTGTCCTGGACTTCTCGCAGAGTGGCCTGTTTCTTCCGAAGACCATCCATAGCAATTTTAAGCTCCCCTTCGGCAGCAGCCAGTTTTATCTTTTTAGGAGCTACTATTTTTGCCACTCTGCAAAAAGTAAAATCAGAAAATTCAATATACATTTTATACTGTAGTGCACTCACTATCACTGAATTTGCTTTTCTATCCTTACTGTAACTCACAACACATTTTTATGCAAAACCTATGCTGGTTTCCGTATTCTATATTTCATCAAACTATCACACCTGACCCCAGCACATAAGAAATGATGATTAAAATAGTATCCAATATGGATAACTTTTCAAATATGTATTTTTTACCCAATATAAAGTATTAGATTATTGACAGTATGAATATTATGTTTTTGCAGAAGGAAAATAGCCTAATCATGTAAAACATTGCAGTGTTTATGAAATCTAGTCTATTTCATTAAAGCTTAATTTTTAGGAGGTGAGGTGTTTCATCTATGTCATTTTGCTTTTTAAATTTTTTCAAAATATATCTTTAACTAAAACCAGCCATCTTATAAATATGTATGTCAATAATAGAAGGGACTATATAAGAAAAGGAATGGATATAAATTATCTTCTATCTGGAAAATGGGGTGAGTGATGTTGGCTTTCTAAATACATGGTAAATGTTAAAATTTATCTTCAATACATTATGGTCCAAAACATATAGGTTATAACATAGGTACAATGATTCAAACTATGTATGAGTTTGAAAGATATCCTGTAATAGTTGTTTTTTAAAGATAACCAGTAATTTTTGCTGTTTTGTACATAATATAAGTGGTTCTCCTACAATCACCAGAGAAGACTCCTTATCGTACAAAGACTGTATATTACACTAGTGGTTTTCAAAATGGGGCCGAAGACATACTTCATCCCCTGCGGGGGGTTCGTGACATCCTGTCACATCCAACCACACATCTGTGTGAGGCTGTATTTTCATCATAAATTTCAGTAGAAACAACAAATTGCAACAGATTGAATGAAGATGCAGATTTGAGTGTCCAACTATCTTCCACTGGCCACATATTAAAGAGATTTGCAAAAATATAAAACACCACCACTGATCTCCTAATTTTTTGTGAAAAATGTGAATTAAAAAAATAAGTTATTTATGTAACATGTAATGTCTTTTACGAAGTAATTTTTTTAAAAAGATTTTATTTATTTATTTGACAGACAGAAATCACAAGTAGGCAGAGAGGCAGGCAGAGAGAGAGGAGGAAGCAGGCTCCCTGCCGAGCAGAAAGCCCGATGTGGGGCTCGATCCCAGGATCCTGGGATCATGACCTGAGCCGAAGGCAGAGGCCTTAACCCACTGTGCAACCCAGGTGCCCCTGTAAACTAATATTTTTTTTAAATTTCTCTATTTCAACTTCTAATATGGTAGATAAACAAGTTTTTCAAGGGATACCTGGGTGGTTCAGTCAGTTAAGTGTCTGCCTTCAGTTCAGGTCATGATCCCTGGGTCCTGGGATCAAATCCCAGACTAGCCTCCTTGCTCTGCCTGTCTCTCCCCTGCTTGTGTTCTCTCTCTCTCTCTCTCTCTCTCTGACAAGGAAATAAAGTCTTTAATTGAAAAAAAAAAAGTTTTACATGTCTTCAAGATTTTTAAGAGTATAAAGGATTCCTGAGTCCAAAAATGTTTAAGCAACACTGTATTATACTATATAACTGGTATGGTCTTGCCTCCAGTAAATATGTACACACACAGCAGATACTAGACAGGATTTCCCAAGGAGCCTCTCACCTATATAACTTTTCAGTTTTGTAGTGTCTAAATGACCAAACGGGAAATAAGACACAGGGCTGTGTCGTCGCTGTCGTTAGTACTCACTTATCATATGAATCCATTGCTATGACCCATTTGCACAGGCCTTCAGCTGCTGTGGAAGCATTTCTAATCTTCTCTGGAACAAAGTCTGGATTTGGAATATAGTTTTTTCTTATGATATTCATGTAAGCTGCAGGAATGTTGTCCTTGTCGTATTCATGAAGTGACTGTAGAAATCGGATGTCACCAAGAAGTCTCTTAGCGGGACCCCAGAAATCCTCTATTTTTTTTCCTGAACCTGTTGGGTCAGGGATTTTGTCAGCTTTGATGCCTTTCAAGATGCATATAGCTTCCATGACAAGCTTGACACCAGCAGGAGGACTCTTCATGGATTTTACCACTGTAATGTCCTTGAAATAACAACATGCTCATTATTAAAAAAGAATGGTTCATGTATTATTTGTAATTGGCTCTTATTTTCACGATAAACCATAAGATAGAAACTGTTCATTGGGTAGAAATGGTAACAGTGATAGAATTCTGTCAAAAAAGAAATGAGAAGTTTGTCCCAAAGGAAAAGTTAGAAACCAAAAAGAATAATGGAAATACACCCGAATGTGAGATTACTTACGACACAAAGTCTACTCCAAAAATACATAAGAGAGATTTGGCTGTTGCAAAGTAAGAGTGTTGTAGTTTCTTAAAAATTGTGAAAGTAGTAGATGCAAATATTAGAAAAATACAGAAAAATCATACATACAAAAACCTCCTATAATCCCATATCTAGTTAACTGTTGCAAATATTTTTATTTATATTTCCTCTATATGTTTTTCTATGTATATATGCTATTAGCTAGTGAATATGCTACATTTTGACCAATGGAATTATCATACATGCTGTTTTAAAACTTTTAATATTTCAATAGTAATATATAGTGAACATCCTTACGTGCTTTGAAACACATCATTTTAATGGCAACATGACCTTCTCATGTATAGACACAAACCGTAATTCTCATACCCTAATGTTTTTTCTTCTTCTTCTTCTTTTTTTAACTATTACAATTGCCATGTTAAGTTAAGAACTTTGTATCTTTTATTTTTAAAGCCTTTGACACATATTCACAAACCACTCTCCAGAAAGTATCTAAGGTTTCCTGTTTTACTACATATACTCTCAGCAACAGGGCTAGGGATTCTGAGAAGTCAAAGAAATCTTTTATTAATCTGTTTTTTCAAAATACAAGTGAGGTAGGATACATTTTCATATGTTTAATGACTATTCATATTTCCTCTTTTGTGAATTACCATCTTATCTTACATCTATTTTTTCTTATTTATTTAAAAGAGCTTTTTACATAGAGGTATATTAATCTTTTGTTTGCCTTCTAGTTCAAACATTTTCCCCCAGTGTTTCTATACTTCTGTCTGTGATGTTCATATCAAACAAAATGTGTTGGCTTTTTGGTACTAAAATTTATAACTGAAAAAAAACCCCAATTATTAGTTATGAAAAACCAGAAGAGAATCCAGAGCATATATATTACAATTTTGCTTAGTTTTTTTCCTGATCTCTCACATCAAGGAAATCTAAGGTCCTGATCCACTTCAAGATATAAACAGGACCTGCATTTCCTACTATTTTATAATAGTAAAATTATTTATGTTTAAATTTTAATCACTCTGAAACCTATATCACAGTAAGTATGAAGAAAGGACCTAACAGTCTCTCCACACCCAAAGTTTAGCATGATTCTCAACACTATTTTAAAAAAATTAATTTTTATATTTCTTAATTGAAGTATTCCCCTCTCATGTCTAAATTTTTAATACCACATTCCATCCAATCTAACACATGTTATTAAAAAGTACAACATTGTAGGTTGTATTAGTATCACAAAAATTAAAAAAGAACCCAAATAGTAACAAACATGAACACAATATGTTATCACATCTACTGTAAGGTGTATGTCAATTTTATAAAATTGACTAAATATGAAAAAGGTGAACCTTAGAAATAAAATACACACTTAGGTCTTAGGCCTCTGTCCACCACTGTACTGCGAAGTCCTTGCACAAATTTCTTGAAATAACAGAGGTTTCAGGGTAAGTTCTAAAATTTGGCAGCTTTCTCCTTTCCCAAAATTCTTAGTCATGCACATGCCTTTCTGTTTCAGGTCAATTAGGTAACGCTTTTGCCAATTTGAAAATCATTTCGATTGCATTAATTGTGGAGACTATTTGGAGAGACAGACTTGATGGTAGCCCGCGATGTTGAGCACCTCCTTGAGCTATGATGCTGTGTGTCCTAGCAAGTGTGCGGCTGTGCTCTTACCTGCGCGGTGAGAGTGTCCAGGGCAGACAGTGCTGACTCTAAGATGGGCAGGGCCTCCGCCAGGTCTGCGTCACATTCGTCTTTAATGGCTTTGGCGGCCATAGCTTGTTCATTGGCTACCGTTTCATCAGCTTTCACTACTTTTTCAGTTTTGGCAACTTCTACAGACTCCCTCTCGATGATTGCCATCATTTCATCCACCTCTTTGCTAGCAACTTTTAACTGAGGATGTAGCGCCTCCAACTCGGTTTGCATTGTGGCTACTTGGGATGCCGCAGAATCCAGTTTGTCCAAACCCACCTCATACCTCTTTTTCATTTTCATGACTTCACTGGAAGCAAACAGATAAAACAAAGTTAGTCATCAAGTTCTCTACCCTTCAAGGAAAAAATTGAAATAGTCTTGAGATTTTTTAGGCCTTTTCCAGGCATAACTAAAGGGGTGGTATGAAAGATTTTCACATAATACTTGGTCAAAAGTTACTGACTTTAGAACATTGGGTTGCACACAACTAAGAGCAAAAGTACGCCTTGTTCATTTTTTATTTCCAGTGCTAGCACAATATCCATGCATATAGCAAAATTGCAGAAATTTTTTTTTAATTTATTATATAGTAGGTATAGGCAAGGAGGGCTCTTTATCAAAATGAATGGTGTACTCCTAAAGTTAGTCACCTTGGGAATTTTATTCCTACAACACTATGGTTCCTTAAAACTTTTCTATAATTACATCTTCTAAATAGACTTCGGTGCCCAAAATATATTGTCTCGAATGTTGCCAAAGGTGGCAAATGATTTTAAGAAGTATTCAATATCTTCAAATAATTTTTTCTTTAAGACAAAAATGGGGAGGAGGGGAAAGGGGCAAGATGGCAGAGAAGTAGGAGACCCTGTTGCAACTGGTCCCCTAAAGTGAACTAATTTTCTACCAGAACACTCTGAACACCCATGAAATCAGCCTGAGATATAAGATTATACACTTCTGGATCTCTGTGGGGACAGAAGACACCAGTGGAGAGGTAAAACACAGTGGGAACAACTGGACTGATATTGGAGGATAAACAGAAGGGGGAGGGAGCCACCAGAAGTGACCCACTAGAAAGTGATATCCCAATAGGAACGTGCCCTGTGATTGGGGACCAGCATTAACTTGGAGTCTGGTTAAAAGCACTCAAAAAGAGCAAAAGATCGTAAGGGGCAACTGGTGGAATCGGGCGGTCAGGGGCACGGGTCTAAGCCCATGGTCCCAGGACAGTGACCACTGGCAACCACTTGTGCCAGAGAGAGTCTGGCGGGGCCTCCAGTCTGCGGTCACTGAGCTTGAGGCTTTCCACTGCTTGCCCCACTGCTCAGCAGGCACACTCCCGCCCGTGCGTCAGGGACACTGGCTGCCATCCCTCGGCCCACAGCCTCCTGTGACATGTGCTGCCATGGGGTCTGACTGCACCCAGCGTAAGGCGTGGACCCCAGGCAGCAGTCCTGGCCAAGGCAGCCACCAGAAACAGGGCTCCCTGGACCAATATTGCTCATGGTTTTAGTGGCACGGGGGTGCAGAGAAAAGTAGGGGCCTCGAGTGACCACTGGGATGGTGGCTGGGGGTGGGCACCACCTGTAGGAGGTGGTGGAGTTCAGTGGTGTTTGCAGAGGGGGAGTCTGTGTGTTCTGGACCATCCAGAAGGGATCAGTCTAAGGCTTCTCTCTGAGGTGGAGCTCTGGCAGACTAATTCTTTGCTCCCACCCTCTGAAAAGCTGCAAAAAGCCACCGAAGAACAAAAACCTCCAGAGAACAAAAGCCTGAAAAACTGGTTTCCACAGAGCCCAACCCCTTGACAGGGGGCAGGGTGACTCAACCCAAGCAAGATTGACTGGAAAACAATGTGGTGGCCCCTCCCCCAGAAGACAAGCCAAAAGAACAAGAGGACAACCACCACAGGGTCCCCATAAAACTGTAAAACCCCAACATCAGGGGAAAACAATATATTAAGCTCCTGGTATTGCCCTAAAACCTGTATATTTCATAGATACAACTTTTCTTTCTTTCTTTTTCTTTTCTTTTTTTTGGTTAATTTGTTCTCATGATTCTTGGTTTTTTTTTTTTTTATTTTTTTAACCTGCTTAATACAAACATTTCATAATAACTTTTTAACTTGAACTTTTTCATGCATATACCTGTGTTTCATTTTCTTTTTCTTTTTTTTAAATATACATATAGATATAAGTTTCAAGGTAATCCTTTTTTCCTATTTAAGACTATCCCTATATATAAACCAGTTTTAATTTCCTTGTATCTCTGGAAAGTTGAATCCTTTAACAAAATAACAAGATACACCCAGGAAGAACCAAAATAACATGCCTCACCCACACTGAGGATTTATAACCACCTTCCATAACTCTTCTGTTGTGTTTATGTGTATTTCTTTTTGTTCTGGTACTATAGAAATCTTAGTCTTGGGGCTCTTTTTGGCTGGGCTCTTCCTATTTTTCTTTTCATTTACTTTTGTTGCTCTTTTTGTTTGCTTGTTTTTGTTTATGTACCTTATAAATCTTACTTTTGGGGCTCATTTTGGCTGGGTTTTCTCTTTCTTTTTTTCCTTTTTCTTTCTTTCTGGTGTTGACTTCTTATTTCTCTGAAACTTTCCAGGGTTCATCTTGTCTGGATCACAGCTGATAAACTCAGCTGTACATCCTCTCAACCACCTCTCACCAAAATGACCAGGGGGAGGAAAACCAACAGAGGAAAAATTCAGAGACTGTGCCCTCTGCCACAGAACTACTAGATATGGACATAAACAGTATGTCAGAAAGGGAGTTCAGGGTAACAATTATCCATTCAATGACTAGGCTGGAGGACACCATTAGTGACAACATAGAATCTCTAAGGGCTGAATTGAGAGCCAATCTGGTAGAAGTTAAAAATGCTATCTATCAATGAGATCCAATCTAATCTAAATACTCTAATTGCTAGGATAACTGAGGCAGAGGATAGAATTTGTGATCTAGAAGACAAACTGATAGAAAAGAAAGATCAGGAGAAGGCCTGGAACAAACAGCTTAGAAGCCATGAAAACAGAATTAGGGAAATAAAAGAGGCCATGAAACATTCCAACATCAGAATTATTGGGATCCCTGAGGGGGTAGAGAAAGAGAGACTAGAAGATATAAATAAATTCTGGATGAAAGTTTCCCCAGTCTGAGGAATGGAACAAGTGTTTGTGTCCTAGAGGCAGAAAGGATACCCCCCATCCAAGATAAAAAAAAAAAAAAAAAAAAAAGTCTAGAAAGACCTCCAGACACTTAATTATGAAATTCACAAATTGTAATTTCAGACATGAGGTCTTAAGGACAGCTAGGGGGAAAAGATTCCTTACATACAGAGGAAGGACCATCAGAATAATGTCAGACCTATCCACAGAAACCTGGCAAGTCAGAAAGGGCAGGGAAGACATATTCAGCGCACTAACTGAGAATAACATGCAGCCAAGAATACTTTAACCAACAAGGCTGACATTTAAAATGGATGGAGAAATAAAGAGCTTCCAAGACCAGCAAGGTTGAAAAGGGTATGTGACCACCAAGCCAGTACTACAAGAAATATTAAGGGGGTTCTGTAAAAGAAGAAATAACCCAGGAGTGATACTGTACAGTAATTTACAGAGACAATCTATAGAAACAAGGACTTCACATGCAACATGATGTCAATAAAAACTTATCTTTCAATAATCACTCTCAATGTGAATGACCTAATTGCTCCCATAAAATGGCACAGTGTTGTAGAGTGGATAAAATGACAGGACCCGTCCATATGCTGTCTACAAGAGACACATTTGGAACCTAAAGTATATCCAGACTGAAAGTGAAGGGATGGAGAACCATCTTTCATGCCAACGGGCCTCAAAAGAGAGCTGGTATAGTGATTCTCATATCAGATAAATTAGATTTTAAACGAAAGACTGTAGTCAGAGGTACAGAAGGACACTACATCATTCTTAAAGGGTCTATCCACCAAGAAGATCTAACAATTGTAAATATTTATGCCCCCAACATGGGAGCAGCCAACTATATAAGTCAACTGTTAATCAAAATAAAGAGTCATATTGATATGAATACATTAATTGTAGAGGATCTTAACACACCACTCTCAGATATTACTGAGAGTGGTTTATTACTCAGCTTTATTCATCCAAGCAGAAAATCAATAAAGAAACAAGAGTTTTGAATGACACATTGGACCAGATGGACGCCATAGATATAGACAGAGCATTACACTCTAAGACAACAGAATACTCATTCTTCTTGCGCACACATGGAAATTTCCACAGAATAGACCATATACTGGGTCACAAATCAGGGCTCAACTGATACCAAAAGATTGAGATTATTCCCTGCATGATCTCAGACCATAATGCTTTGAAACTGAAACAACCACAAGAAAAAGTTTGGAAGGAATTCAAACTCTTGGAAGCTAAAGACCATTCTGCTCAAGAATGTCTGGGCCAACCAGGAAATCAAAGAACTTAAACAATTCATGGAAACCAATGTGAATGAAGACACATCGGTCCAAAACCTATGGGATACAGCAAAGGTGGTCCTAAAGGAAAAATACATAGCCATCCAAGCCCACTCAAAAAAACTGAAAAATCCCAAATATACCAACTCTCTTTACACCTTAAAGAACTGGAAAATCACCAACAAATTAAGCCAACCCCCCACACAAGAAGGGAAATAATTAAGATTAGAGCAGAGATCAATAAGTTAGAAACTGGAGATACAGTAGAACACCATCAATGAAACTAGAAGTGTTTCTTTGAAAGAATCAATAATATCAATAAGCATCTGGCCAAACCAAACCAAAAGAAAAGAGAGAGGACCCAAATTAATAAAATTATGAATGAAAAGGGAGAGACACGACTAACACCAAGGAAACAGGAACAATCATCAGAAATTATTATCAACAGTTATATGCCAATAAGTTAAGCAACCTAGAAGAAATGGATACACTGCTGGAAACCTATGAACTTTCAAGACTGAAACAGGAAGAAATCGACAACCTGAATAGACCAATATCTAGTAACAAGATTGAAGCAATGATCAAAAATAGTCAATAAAACAGAGGCAACCTACGGAATGAGAGAAGATATTTGCAGATGAACTACAGACAAAGGGCTGATATCCAAGATCTATAAAGAACTTATCAACCTCAACACCTGAAAAACAAAGAATCCAGTCAAGAAATGAACAGAAATGTGAACAGACATTTCTCCGAGAAAGACATAAAAATGGCCAACAGACCCATGAAAAAGTGCTCCACATCACTTGGCATCAGGGAAGTACAAATCAAAACCACACAGAGGTACCACTTCATACTAGCCACAATGGCTAAAATTAACAAGTCAGATGTTGGTGAGGATGCGGACAAAGGGGCCCCCTCCTACACTGTTGGTGGGCATGCAAGATGGTGCAGCCACACTGGATAACAGAACAGATGTTCCTTGAGAAGTTAAAAGTAAAGCTGCCCTGTGACCCAGCAATTGCACCACAAGGGATGTAACCCAAAGTTACAAATGTAGTGATCCAAAGCACACCTGCACTCCAATATTTATAGCAGGAATGTCCACAATAACCAATCTATGGAAAGGGCAGAGACATCCATCAACAGATGAATGGATAAAGAAGATGTGGTATATATGTACCATGGACTATTACTCAGCCATCAGAAAGGATGAATACTTAAGCATTTATATCAACATGGATGGAGCTGGAGGGTGCTATGCTGAGTGAAATAAGTCAATCAGAGAAAGACAATTATCACATGATTTCACTCATATGTGGAATATAAGAAAGAACACAGAGGACCACAGGGGAAGCGAGGGAAAACCAAATGGGAAGTCATCAGAGAGAAAGACAAATGATGAGAGACTTTTAGCTACAGGAAACAAACTGAGGATTGCTGGAGGGGTGTGGTGTGGGGTATGGGATAACTAAGTGGTGGGCATTAAGGAGGCAAGTGATATGATGAGCACTGGGTGTTATACAAAACTGATGAATGATTAAACTCTACATCTGAATCTAATGATGTACTATATGTTGGCTAATTGAATTTAAATAAAGGAAGAAAAGAAAAAGTTCAGTGAAACCATGTAGTCCTATATTTGAATTGGAAATCTCAAAATAAGCACATGAGATGAGTTATATTTTAAAAAGAGAGAGAGAGAGACTCACTTTTGACCTGAAGATTAAAAGTGAGGGGATGGAGAACCCACTATTGTGCTAATGCACATCAGACAGAGCTACAGTAGCCGTCTGTGTATCAGAAAGACTAGATTTCAAACCATGGACTATAAAAAGAGATGAACAAGGGGACTACATCATAATAAAGGGGTCTATCCAACAAGAAGATCTAACAATTCTATATGACTCCAACTTGGGAGCACCCAAATATCTAAATCAGTTAGTAACAAACATAAAGGAAGTTACTGATAGTAACACAATAATAGCAGGGAACTTTAACACCCCACTCACAGTAATGGACTGATCATCTAAGCAGAAGATCAACAAGGAAACAATGGCTTTGCATGGCACGCTGGACCAGATGGATTTAACAGATATAGTCAGAAACTTTTATCCTAAAATAGCAGAATACACATTCTTTTTCCAGTGCACAAAGGCCATTCTCTGGAATAGATCACATACTAGTTCACAGATCAGGCCTCAACCAGTATAAAAAGATTGAGATCATACCATGCATATGTTTTGACTGTAATGCAATGAATCTTGAAGCTAACCCCCAGAAAAAATTTGGAAAGACCATAAATACCTGGAAGTTAAAGAAGTATCCTACTAAAGAATGAATGGGTCAATCAGGAAATTCAAGAAGAAATTAAAAACACATGGAACAAATGAAAACGAAACATGATGACCCCCAAACTTACACACACACACACACACACACACACACATATTAATCAGCATCAAAAAGAATGAAATCTTGCCATTTGCAGGGACATGGATAGAACTAGAGTGTATTCTGCTAAGTAAAATAAATCAGACAAAGACAAATGCCATAGGATTTTAAGAAACAAAATAGATGAACATAGGGGAAGGAGGGACAAAGAGAGCGAGGCAAACCATACAACAGACTCTTAATGATAGAGAATAGGCAGAGCTGCTGAGGGGAGGTGGGCAGGGGGTGGGCTAGGTGGATGGCGGGCGTTAGGGAAGATATTTACTGTGATGAACACGGTTGTTGTATGTACATGATGAACCACTAAATTCTATTCCTGAAACCAATACTATAGTATATGTTAATTAGAATTTAAATAAGAACTCGAAACTACCAATAAATAAATAAATATATAAATGTCACCCTCAATGACATTAAAAATTCACACTGACACTTTCTATAGTATATAAGTTTATTGATGTTCATATTGAGGTTTTTCAGATGAGGATTTAAAGAAGGAAACCTGACTAGCTGTCTCTGGGTTTCAGCTGTTCAATATCTAAACAGAAGTTTTATCTATTATCTAATTACTTCCAAAAAAAAATCTTTCTAAATGGTGTTTACTCAGTATCATTGTCAAAGGATCCTGGAGTCAGTCCAACTCTGAGTGGCACACCTTTATTCCTTTAACAAATATGATTATGTATTTACAATGTGCTAGATGATACATCTACACAAAAGAATAAGACCGTCTCCCAAACATCCCTGAAGATGTTTGCAAAATAAATCACATAGGGGGTATAGCTCAGTGGTAGAGCATTTGACTGCAAAATAAATCACATATACACACACACACATACACGTATATGCATATATATAAACAATAATCAGAGTACAAACATGTATATATATTATATATAGATACAAAATAAATCTCTACATCATAGTTATGTCATTTTTGTACACACAAATGTTTTAAAATCACTGTAGCTTACTTAGAAATATGAAATTCCGGGATGCCTAAGTGGCTTAGTCAGTTGAATGTCTGACTCTTGGTTTTGGCTCCGGTTGTGATCTCAGGGTAGTGCGAGCGAGCCCTGCAACAGGCTCCGTGCTCAGTGTGAGTCTGTTGGCCCCTCTCTCCCCCTCTCTCCCTCTGCCCCTCCCCCCACTAGTGCATGCTTTCTTTAAAATACATAAATAAATAGAAATATGAAATTTTATTTTTACCTTCTTTTCTTTTCCAACAAGGTCTTGAAGGTGGAGATTAATTCAAGATAAGAGGTAGGAGTCACATAGTTGTATCTTTGAAGTTCAACATAGAAGGATGTAGATAAATCTATAGTAGAAGTGTGGAAGTTTTTACACATGGTGATACAGCCTTCTCGTATTTCCTCTGACATTTCAGTTTCTTCCAAGAAGCGTGAGGCAACTGCCTGGAGTGCATCTTCCGGCCATGACTGAATTCAGGATAGATGGGTTAGTACTTGATCAAAGTGACCAGTGGAAGTCTGTTACTCCTGTAGCCCTGTGTGATTTATCGATGTCAGAAGTGGAGAGGAACGGGTGAAGGACGGGGCAGGAGAGACACTTCCATGAGGAACTCCCGATCCCCGACCCCCAACCAAGGACTTACACACTCAGGAGTCAGTAGCTAGTACTACTAACATTGACTCGTCACGGTCTGTTCAAAGGTCAGAGAAATGGTTTGCGTGTGTTGCGGGCACAAGGAAGAGGACAGGGACTAAATTTATGGAAGGTCTCCTCCTGTGTGCGTTCTTCCAGTGTCATCTCATTGAATTCTCCCGATAATTCTCTGAGGTATATGTTATTACCCTCTCTCAACTCCAGAATCATCTGAATGACGCTCTCTTTGATTTTTTCTTAAAGGTATCCCAAACTTGACAGGTCCAAAATGTACTTCCTGTGTCTCCCCAAGTAGCTGCCATCTTCCCCAACTTGGAAACACCACCACCGCCCACTCCTTGCTCCAGCCATGGAGGAATCAGGCCTGATACCTCTCCTTCCCAACCCTTCATTCATCCCATAAACAAGTCCTATAGGTGCCATCCCCACACTAGCTTCCAAATCCTTTCTCTTCTTCCTACAACAGCCATCCCAATTCAACTCCCTGTTTCCTTCTGCTTGGAATATTCCAGTGGTGTCCTAACTGGTCTCCCTGCTGATGTGGCTCTCTACAGCTGCCAGAGTGATTTTTTTCAAAATGTCATACTCCCCAACTAATAATCCGTCAAAGACTTCCCAGTGTACTTCAACTTCAAAACCAACTTGTTGATCTCTGCCACCTTCCTGACGTCACCTCTGCTACTCCCCCTCAGTAACTCGGTGCCCGCCACGCCCAAGTCCCCTGCCACACCCGTTCCTTCCACAGCCCCTTCCCTTCACGAGTTTATGCCCTCTGCCCACATCCTCTCAGTACGAGCACTTCTCGTCTGGCATGCTTCCTCTGAAAAGGTCAACTCTTCAGAAATGCTTTTACTCCCTATATGCCACACTGTTGATGGAATGAGTTTTTGCTAAGTTGTCTGTCTCTAGAAAATAAGCTCGAGATCAGAACCATTGTCTATTTCATTTTCCTGTTCACTCCCAGCTTCCAGAATAGCACCTGCTATTGAGCAAGTGTTCAATCAATCTCTTGTTTGACACCGTCTTAGCAGGAAATGGAGAACAGAGGGGCTGTGCACATTCCCCAAGGCCAAATGCACTCACAGGGCCTTGGCCAAAGCCCATAAACTCCCAACACACACCATTGTCTCATCCGCTCTGTGCTTCCTGACACTGAAGTTAACTACCACAAGTGTCGCTCTGGCTTTCCTCCTTTTGACTTCCTGTTGGGTTTGGCTAATGAAAAGAGACTGGAAGGACAGGAGAGGGGCAGGAGTATTCATACCCTCCCTTCCTTTCTAGCAGGAGCTTAGTTCTAGGTTTTGTGTTCCTGCTCCTTTCAAGTAATCCTACTTCCCCAGCTCTGAGCCCCAGGAACACGCTTTCCTCCCTCTGTCCCTTTATGCCCAACCTGTACTAAAGCTCCCCGCTATGCTCCACCCCCTCCTAACTGCTCCACTGTCCCCTCTCAGCTCCTTAAACCCCACCTGGAGCTGTAGCTCCAGGAACAGTTCCTTCATTCAGCTTTGCTCAGGGAAGCCTTCAGAGGACCTGACTGATACCCAAATTCATCCTAAAACCTTCTGTTAATATACTGAGCTTAATGATGGTATTTATGAGTAATAAGATGCTTTTCTCTTATGATGATTTCTTGAATTCTAATTTTATACAATACATTATCATTGATCAGAAAATTCTGCTCAACCAACTTTTTGGGGGGAGTCTATAAAATAAGCCATGATGATGACGAAGAGTCACCATACCGTTTCAGGTATGGCCATACCTGAAACCAGTCAATGGTACAGCAGTTAACAAGAGCAGGGAACTTCCTGAGGCGGATCCGGAATGCATCTCCGATGGGACTCATGGCGAGGACCACGTGCAGCTGGTTGCGGCAGCGATCAATGAACATATTGAAAAGAGCTATGGGGCTTCCATCTGTCTGTTTGGTTTTATCCCGTTGGCGGTCTAACTGACGCATCTTATCACATATCTCCTGCTTCTCGTCTAATGCAAAGAGATTTGGAACCTCCCCAGCATTCAGCAGATTGTTGACATCTTCTAGAAATGACTCCCTTTTGATCTGAGTGTCTGTAAACAGGAAGACACCTTGCATCTCACCTTCGGCACATTTCCTGAGGATCACTTTTAAATCTTCGTGCCACTCAGTGGTACCATACCCCTTGGAGATTTCGACCTGAAAAACTGAATAGTCAGCCATGTGGGCAGCTAATCTGGTGACAGACTGCCTCCCGCTCCCGCCAACACCAACCAGAAGAGCATGGCTGCGAGGTTGCTTCAGGATCCTGGAAATTCGGCTGATGTGCTCTATGGCAAATCGGAATAAGACAAGGCTCATGGTTTTCTTGCTCATATTGTTGTATTCTTCTAAGTGAGCTTCTGCTATCACCCGAAGATTATCCACATCCTCAACTTCTCTGTAGTTGGTGTCCTCCCGCCTGGGATCGTGGAAATCACAAAACATTAAGCTACGCAAGTCATCTTCTTCTACCACCCCATCGTTATCGAAATCTAAGTGTTGAAAAAGCTCATGAAAATCTTCATCCATGTATGTTTTCAAAATTTCTTGAATGTAGTTGATAAGCCAACCTCTATCTGCATTATCCAGAAGACGGTCATAATACACTCTAAGGACCTGAATGAGCAAAAAGCCACTGTAAGAACTGATGGGTCTATTTTTGTAGTTTTACTTACATATCAATCTCAAGTCACATAAAAACTACTCCAGGATATTTCTATGGGTTTTATTAAAGGCATAGCCAAATAATCGGGATGGAGTCATAATAATGCTTATTTTAAATATTAATTATGATCATATATATTTGAGGGGAACAGAAGAAGATTATAGAGATGCAAAGAATATTAACGACCAGGGCAGCTGGGTGCCTCAGTCAGTTAAGCATCTGCCTTTGTCTCAGGTTATGATCCCAGGGCGCGGAGACTGAGCCCCACATCAGGCTCCTCGCCTCTCTCTCCCTCCATCTGCCTCTTCCCCAGCTCATGCTCTCTCTCTTGCTTTCTCTCTCTCAAATAAATAAAAAAAAAAATCTTTAAAAAAGTATTAATGACTAGAGAAGGAAAAAAGGTCTAGAGAAAGTGGCTGCCTTTACTGGTCACTCGGGTACCGATAAAGAAGCTGGGGACTCCTCGTAGTGATCTTTCCTTTTTCCAAGTCAGGAAACATTCTGAAAATTATTGGCAAATGAATAGTATTATTTTTTAAGGCACATTTTTTGGGGGGAAAAGAAATGTCTTAGGTGAAAACCAAGTCTGTTTTGCACATTTGTTATTTTTGTTATTAGTCCTCACTGCAGAGGGCAATCTACTAAAATAAACTCTTATGAAATGTACATGTTATGGGACTGTAAGAAATAGTTAACCAGGCTTGTCACATAAAACTATTTCCTCAACATGGTGTAAGTGTCCCCTGGTTACTATCTGTCTGGACTGAATTGTGTCCCTCCCTACCCCTCAAATTCATGGGGAAGTCCTAACCACAATATGACTATATTAAGAGAAAAGTCCTTTAAAGAGGTCATTAAAGTTAAATAAGATCACAAGGGTAGAGCCCTAGTACCATAGGACCGTTCTTATAAGATAAGGAAGTGAGAACAGAGTTTCCACTCTTCCCCTGCAGGTGCACAGGGGAAGGGCCATGTGAGGACACAGTGAGGGGGCAGCCTGTACCCACATTCGGTGGCACCTTGCAGGTGGACTTCTGGCCTCCAGGACTATGAGAAAATAAATTTCTGTTGTCAAGCCCCTCTGTTTGTGGTATTTTGTTATGGAAGCTCAAGCAGACTAATATGCATATGAGAGAAGCAATGTGTATTTGTGCCAACAAAACTGTCATTTGGGGGAAATTACTGCACCCTGTCTGCATAAGCGGCTTCACCTATAGAATGGAAACAGGAATACTTGCTCAGTGTTCCTCTCCAGTTGTATAGCAAAAATAAAACAACAATGTATGTGGAAGTACTGTAAAATTCAGAAATAAAATGATTACAAACCACCTTGAGATCAGCCCAATGGTGCTCCAGAGTAATGCTTTTAGTGTTTACACTACCGTCAGGCTGGTGCCATGAGCGCGTCACCCCTTCTTCTAGCAGTGGCGGCGGTGCAGGCCAATAGTATGAGTGAGGCTCCGTGCATACTCTCGCTGTTCAAAAGCTATTTATTTATTGGACAATCTAGTTCCCTGACATATGCCGATAGTCCCGTCCTTGGACTGAGGTACTGAAGATGTTGTACAATATTCCTGTGGGAGGAGAAACCTAAACCAAGCCAACCTCACATATCTGGTATCACTGCTGAAGACGAAGTCAGTATACTATTACCTAGCGGGCTACTTAGCAAGCACCTAAGGTAGTGTTTCCCAAGGACAGTCAACAAACCTGTATTGAATCACCTGTAGTATGTGCTGAAATGGCAGGGGCCCACTTGAAAACTTTGAGGGCGGTGCCTGGGAATATCTTATTTTTCTACTTCTGTTTCTTTATATAAAATATAAAAATCCTAAGTGCACAGCTCCCAAGAATTTTTACACATTTATACACCCAGGTCCCCACCACCAAGATCAAGATACAGAATGCCACCAGCACCTTCGCAGGTCTCATGCTCCCTTCTGTGGATCCCCTGCTCTCTACCCTGTGATTCTGCAGCCCCCTCTTCCATTTGGAGAAGTTGATATGTAAAGTTTCTCTATCATAAGTCTACCTCATTCCAAGAAAAGTAATCTCTGGAATATTTTTATTATATTGTATTTATGATTTGAGTTTATTTACCTCCAACCCTGAATTACAGATTGTTTTAATTAATATATAATTCACATATCACAACATTCACTCTTTAAAAGCATATAATTCAGTGCGTTTTATAATATTCATGAAGTTAAGCAAACATCACAACTCTCTACTTCTAGAACTTCTTCATCACCCCCATGTAGCAACCCTATATCCATTATCAGTCACTCCTATTTCCCCCTGATGTCCCCCCAACCCCTGGCAACTATTACTCTGTCTCTGTTAATTTACTTACTCTGCATATTTCGTATAAATGGGATCATATAATATGAGACCTTTTGTGTCTGGTTTCTCTCACTTAGATGACGCTTTCTAGGTTCGTCCGTGTTGTGTATGTACTGCTCTTTCTTTTTAGGGCTGAATAAAATTCCATGGTGTGTACATACCACATTTTCTTTGTCCATTCATTAGCTGATATGTATGTGAGTTATGTCCACTTTTTATTATAATTCTAATAATATTTGTGTACAAGCTTTTGTGTGGACATGTGTTTCCAGTTCTCTCGAGTGCATGGCTAGGAGCACCACTACTGGGTCACACGGTAGCTGTAACATTTGAGGAACTAGCTGTTCTCTGAAGCAGCTGCACCACTTTTCATACCCCCAAGCGGTGAATGAGGGCAGGATTCCTCCGCCAATTCAAGAGCACTTGCTATTACCTGCCGTTGGGGTGACAGCCACCCCGTGGGTGTGAGGCGTACCTCACTGCGGCTTGGATTTGCATTTCCCTAATGACTAATGATGTTGAACATCTTTTCATGTGCTTATTGGCCATCTGTATATCATCTTTGGAAAAATGTCTAGTCAAATCCTTTGCCCACTTTTGAATTAGTTATTTATCTTTTACTATTGAATTGTAATAGCTCTTTTCATTTTCTGGATCTGAGACACTGATCAGATATATGACTTGCAAATATTCTTTCCCATTCTGTGGGTTGTCTTTTCACTTTCTAAACAGTATCCTAAGAAGCATGAAAATTTTTACCTTTGATGAAATTTAATTTACTTTTTTCCTTGGGTCACTTTTGCAGAATAACTATATTTAATAAGCAAATCAGATTTGGGGCACACAAATGTTTGAAAACCATGGAGAAGCCAAAGGGAATGTAAAATAGTAAACCAGTTTCATGCCTTAAAAACCATTTAATAAAATTACATTAGGTCTTCTGACTTGGTAAAAGTGTCTGGACACCTAAAGTAGTATCTGGTCCATATTAGACCCTTAGGAAATCTTTTCTGAGTGAATAGAAACAAAGCACAAGTAGAGCGTTGAGTTCAATTACTTCATAATTTTTTTGAAACATTGAAAATAATGTGTCTAACACTGTTCTCAGCACTGTGAATAAATCAGTGACCAAAAAAAGAGAGAAAAATCTCTGAGCTCATGGAACTTGCCTGCTGTCTGAGGACGATGGGACAATAAACATGAGAAATAGATTTTATGGCACGTTAGATGCTGATAAATGCTACGAAAAGAAGAAAAAGAGAGTTTAAGTCAAGAAAGACTGGAACTACTAGTGGGGTGAGGGCCTGTTGTATGTAATAGGGTGGTCAGCGTGGGCCTCACGGAGAAGGAAAGATCTGCTCAAAGGCAGCAGGAAGCCAGTGCACAAGATCCGGGGACGGACTCCAGGCGGGGCGAACAGCCAGGAGGCCTGTGCTGCCGTGAAGGTGAGCGGGCGTTCTCACACAAGAGGTAGCCTGACGGGAGCCAGGAAAGAGGGACACGTACGAAATCTTGTGGGTCACCAGAATTGTATGTTTCATCCCTCCCAGTGAAGTAGAGTGCTCTTGAAAGGTTTTGAGCTGAGAATTTAAACTCATTATATTGCATAAATATCAAAAATATAAAGTTATTATATTATGAATTTCATTACACTAAAAATTCCATTTCTAAATGTCCTTTTGTAATTTTTATTTCTACAGCACATGGTTTTAACATAGCACATTCCTATTTTCTAGATTTAACTACATTATTAAAATTAAAATAGCTATATTATTTGCATATTAAAAATAAAACATTTTTCTTTAACTTTCCTATAATTCTTTGTATTAAATTATTTCTGATGCCTTATTTTATTATATTCTTTCTCTCCTTCCTTCTTCAAGTTTTTTTTTTTTTTTTAAAGATTTTATTCATTTATCTGACAGACAGAGATCACAAGTAGGCAGTGTGGCAGGCAGAGAGAGAGGGGGAAGCAGGCTTCCCGCCAAGCAGAGAGCCCGATGTGGGGCTCGATCCCAGGACTCTGGGATCATGACCTGAGCCAAAGGCAGAGGCTTTAACCCACTGAACTACCCAGGCACCCCCCTTCCTCAAGTTTTTATAAGAAAATGTTCACCCATATTCCTCTTCCCACAAAGAACTTAAATATACTTTCAATATATTTTTATGCTTTCAAAACTGGTTTGTTTTGCAGTTGTTTTGGCATCTAAAAATACAAGTAAGTAATGCAAACAAATACATTCTTTTCTTATAAAAACAGCTCCTTAAAAAGTATTCCATCTAAAAAATTATTTGAAATCAAACTAACAAGAATTAAGTCACGTAAGGGAGATTGTCCCAAAGTGATACCTACTTAGAAATATCTTTTTTTTAAAAAAGATTTTATTTATTTATTAGACACACAGAGAGAGATCACAAGTAGGCAGAGAGGCAGGCAGAGAGAGAGGGGGAAGCAGACCCCCTGCTGAGCAGAGAGCCTGATGCGGGGCTTGATCCCAGGACCCTGAGACCATGACCTGAGCCGAAGGCAGAGGCTTAACCCACTGAGCCACGGGCACCCCTAGAAATATCTTTTAAGTCAACAAAAATTTCTAAAAACAGGAGATAATCCTTTTTAAATATCATAAAATATTTTAGTGTTAAATATTCTTTTAAATTATCTTGATTATTGGCCTCCATAACGCCAAATAGCTGAATGAATTTCAACAATACAAACTTCGAAATGCTTCTTTTTACCCAGTTGTTGCCATGGTAAAATCTTTGTTTCTTGCATAATCATATTTCAGTAACACAAAAATTTACCTCATGAACCCAGAGACGTTTAATCACTCTTTTGGTTTCTGCTGTTTCTGGCCTTGACAGGCAAACGCCCTGAATGACACGGGAGAAATCACGGAGGTTGAACAAGTAGTGAGATTTAGCGGGAGTAGGCAGGAGATTCTTCATGGCTTCCTTATACAGAGTCATCGTACCGTTAACAATTTGTGCGGTCAAATCGAGAAAATCATCTGGAAATTTATAACTTAAAATAATGTAATAAAAAAAGAAAATGTTAGCATATATGATACGTAAATGATATTTAGCATGCCTAGTGTGGAAATTATTCTGATTAAATAATTGATTTAATTTATAAGATTGCCATTTCTTAATACTAATAATAGAATTTTAATTTATTTTAAAACTACTTGCCATTCATTATTTTATTTTATGATTAAAGAAACTCCATGGGAAGGCAGGACTAGTGTCATGGACTTAGAAGTACTTAAATAAGTGGACAAAAGAGCCAGCTGAGGGACCCCGATAATATAACTCGAATCCGGCATCCGCTAGACAAATCACTTTCACCCTTTAGCACTTTCAATGGCATATAAAAGGAATCCCTGAAGAACACTGGTGAAATGAGTATTTTCAGAGAAAATGGGAAGGAAATAAAAATACAGAATATGAAAAAGAGGAAAAGAAAAAAGAGAATTAAAAATAAAGCGAAATAGGATTTTTAAAAAGGAGGGCAAAGGGCACAATTAGGGTAGGAAGAACATGTACAGTGAATATCCATTGGGGAAAAACTGACTATCTTTAATTTCTGGCTTGACGAGGAGCCCGATGTCTGTCTCCATCAGCACTAGACCGGGCAAGGAAAGACAATTTCTTGAGAAAGGATATCAGGGAGCTGAGACTTGCACTGCCCAGGTCCACTTGGCTCCCTGACCTCTGCATACCACATAGAGAAACGCTGAAAATGCAGAGCTAGACAGCACCATTTCCCCTAGGGTACAGGCTCAAAGGCTATACCCTTAGATATGAATCTCCTTGAGGAACTCAAGAGACCTACTACAGGGTATCAAAGTCACAGGATAAACTTAGCATACATCTTTCTAGCATTAATTGTATTACATGGTGAAAATTCAAAACATTAATAATTCCACCATGGACATACTACATAGCAGAATGCCAACTTTGTATGTATTTGGGGGCTAAAATTCAAGACATCAGACAAAGAGAAAGATACTGTGGCCCCTTCTTGCGATGCTCCCATACTTGGAGATGAGAGCAGCAGAGGGGAGCTGCTTTATCTAGAAAATATCCAGATCTTTATCTTTATCTAGAGATGTTTTCAGGGAATAGTTCAAGAAGTATTACTTATATTGATACGTTTCCTAACGACTGTATACCCACTAATGAAAAAAGAAACGCACTTTAAATTACTTACCAGATTTTAAAATGCCAAGTTAAGATTCTAGAGAAGATTGCAAACATGGATTTATCACTAAACTCATTGATTGTTATAATATTGAAATGTCTCATATATCTGGGTGTTACTGGATTTCGACCACCACCTAAATATCAAAAACAGTAACTCTTAACAATGTTACTACTACACCCTAGAATACCTTTTCCAATATTTTACAGCATAAAACAAGTTGAAAGATGGACAAATTCACAGCATATTCACAGCACACAGAGAAATTAAGAGTACTTGTTTGGTTAACCCTGACCTAAAAACAGTTTTCCCCCCAACCTCAACACATTGTTTTTCTAGTCGAATTATCTGACTGAGTTCTTGAGTCAGGTCAATTTACTAAAGAAAATCAGACCAGACAGAAAACCACCTTCTCTGTGACTCATATAGCCCAAAGCAGTAAACTAGAAACATCCTCATTACAATACAACATTAAGATACAACATTATAAAATGGGAATATTGCATGCAATATTGGCAAACATGTCTCATCAAACTTAGATTCCTTCCCACATTGCTGAAGTTCAGCACAATCTTGGCATTTAGCCTAACTCTTTCCCCTCATCCTAAAATGAATTTCCTAAAGTTGAGTCTATGTGGTTCATGTGGCTACTTCATTGACGACTTGTATTTTTAAAAATTTAGATTGTCTCACTTTGATAAAATAATGATTACACTTTCAAAGATGAAGCTTTTAAAAAAGATTGTATGTATTTATTTTGAGAGAGGGAGCATATAGAAGTGGAGGGATGGGCAGAGAGAGAGAGAGAAAATCGCAAGCGCACTACACGCTGTGTGTGTAGCCTGACTCGGGCTTGATCTCATGATCCTGAGATCATGACTTGACTCAAAATCAAGAGTTGGACACTTAACTGACTGAGCTACCCAGAAACCCCTCAAATATGAGGCTTTAATAACTAACTAGGAATGTACCATCATTAAAAAAATCACCGGTATTATTTTGTTTAAATATATAGACGAATCTTATTTTTTTAGAAAAGAAAAGAGAGGCAAACCACAAAACAGACTCAACTGTAGAGAACAAATCGAGGGTTGCTGGAGAGGAGGTGGGTGGAGGATGGGTTAAATGGGTGATGGAGATTAAGGAGGGCACTGGGAAGAGCATGGGATGTGGCACGTAGGTAGATGAATCACTAAATCCTACACTCGAAAGTAATATTACACTGCATGTTAACTAGGTAGAATTTAAATAAAAACTTGAAAGAAAAGAAAAAAAGCATTTGAAGTGGCCCAGTAAGTATGCTGAGAGCAATTACTGACTCAGAGCAACCTGACTGGGTTACAGGTCAAGAGATCAGTGGGTCAGGAGGCAAATACCAATGAGATTCCCTGAAGCCATGATATATGGTGAAAAGGAATTTTTAAAGACTAGAATACTGGCTTCAGTTCAGGAAAGAAAAAAAAAAAAAAAACAGTTAAGAATGTCCAGTTTGTTGAATCAAGCTACTATTAACCCATCATAAAAAAGTTTCCCCTGACTAGATTCTTTCAAGTTTATCAATTTCCCTTGGGAAATGTGAAGAATCTTTAAGGGTTAATTCTTGTGGCTATTTGCTTCTTAAATTCCTCTTAACAGCCTGTATAAATCCAAAGACTCATTTAATGGGACGTGATTGGGGAAGAAACAGGAGTTTCATACAGTTGGAAGAATTAAGGACTATAACACAGGGAAATGAGCTGCTTCACAGGGATCTGGGTCCTTAGAATACAGAGAAAGGAAGTGCAAAGTTCCAGAAGGTGGGAGAAAAAGGATCTGGAAGAACTGGTAGGAGAATGGCCCCAAGGAAGGCAACCCACTCTGTAGTGTTGACCATTGTAGTACATTCCCACAGGCCCCAAAGTACACACTAAGAAGACAAATACACAAGAAACTGTAACTCAGTCCAGTTGGGTTTCTCTTTCTTTCTCTAACCATCTCTCTAGGTATAGCCACAGTGAGTCAATTTTAGTAATCACAAACTCAGAAGACGTACCTGGAGGTCCCATGGCGCACATGATTTGAATGTCTACTAGTTTAATCATAGAGCAATCTTTTAGGTCATACCAATTCCAGTGATCTAACCATTGTCTAAGTAACTCAATGGGAGGCTGAGCCCCATATACTTCCCGGGCAGGCATATTGACATCATCTACAAAGACAACCTGAGAGTAAAAAAGAAGCAATATTAAAAAATATTAACACCTTAGTATATTGTCCAATTGTGTAGACGATGTTGAGGCAAAGAATTAGATTATCTTCTTGCACATACATATGTGAGAAACGTTGGTCTCTTTTCAAATAAAAAATAATATTCCCTAGCATCCATGCTTCTAAGGAATAGGGAAAGTCTCATTACTAACCTTTCTAGGTTAAGAATTGAGGATTTATTCATCTTCTCACCCAATTTGTTTATCAATATGCCTCCTCTTTTTCCTTGTACAACTTCAATACATTAAAGTAAATGAGAAAGGTAGGATTTTAAGAATGATTATAACATTGGAGTGGTGACAAGTGAGGTTCAGTAGGGTATTTGTGGCAGAGGAACACAGAGAAGTCAATTGATAGCTGGTTAAAGTTCTACAGGAGCAAGCAGCAAGACTCTGCTGAGTAAAAATGTTCATCAGAGAACTAGAAAGGTAGATAATTTCCTAGCTGAATATTCTACTTTTTAATTCAAAGGGCAATTGCTTGTTTTTAATGTCAAGTTGCCTAATGCACATGCAGATATGAACAGACTTTAAGGAAAATTGAATCAAAATTAGTGATTAAAGGGGCGCCTGGCTAGCTCAGTGAGCGAAGCACACCGCTCTTCATCTTGGGGTTGTAAGTTCAAGCCCCATGTTGAGTGTAGAGGCTCCTTAAAAATAAAATCTTGAAAAAAAATTGTGATTTAAAAAACAACAACAACAACATACAAAAAGATGTCAAGTCCTAGTACAGTTGGTTTCCTAGTTCTGACTGTTGCAGAGGACATGCAGACTCATGCCGTACCATATATATATAGAAACAGAACAATTACCATTCTCTTGCCCAAAGGAGGACCAAAAACTCCCTTTCTTCTTTTGTCCAATTTTGACATGATAATATTCTGAGTCTGAGCTGCTGTAGTTTGTGCCGAGAAGTTAATTAGCAGAGGCTTGTAGATTTCTTTATTGAGTTGATTCAGAAGAAAATTCTATATAACAGGAAATAACAAAATGAACCATAGTTGGAATTATGCCCTGACATTTCAAAATAAACACTAAGCATCACTGTCGACAGACTTGAATTTAGAGTGTCCTAACATTGCGGAAGAAGAGATGGAATCAATCGAGATAACGGTTACCATACCGTGGTGTGTCCCTGTTTGTCCACGCCCTCTGCATGTGGCTTCTCTGATTTCCAAAGCCACCACACAGAGTACCTTGTCTTCTTAACGTTAAGTCATGGGGACTCAGAGGCTAAGCAACCTGCGTATGGTCTCAGGGGTGGGGCAAGAATTCAGATTGCCATGTGTCTCTTTCCAAATCAATGTTCATTTTATTATAGTTTTTTATCTCTCCACTTAAATACCAAGTTTTCTGACTTATTAGTGAGGAAGCTTAAATTGTATACCTGCATATTCAAAATGGATTTCATTGGAAAGCAGGTGCAGTCACACTGATTCTGAATCAAGGTGTTGTGTTCTACAAATCATCTTGTAAAGAATAATGACATAGGAAAATATTTACATTCTGTTAGGTAGAAAAAATGAACTAAATTGCAAAGTATGTTCCCCATTTTGTAAAAAGTTCCTTTGTTTTTTTTTTTTTTTAAAGATTTATTTATGTATTTATTTGAGAGAGAGAGAGAGAGAGAGAGAGAGATCACAAGTAGGCAGAGAGGCAGGCAGAGAGAGAGGGGGAAGCAGGCTCCCTGCTGAGCAGAGAGCCCGATGCGGGACTCGATCCCAGGACCCTGAGATCATGACCTGAGCCGAAGGCAGCAGCTTAACCCACTGAGCCACCCAGGCGCCCTCTTTGTTTTGTTTTGTTTGTTTGTTTGTCTGTTTTTGCCTGGGCAGTTTTAATGCCTGGGCTGAATTCGGGTTGAGGATACAGATGACAGGAGGCTTGAGTTTTCTCCAAGCGCTGCCTTTCACAATGTCAAGTCTCCATTCCTTGACTCTTGATGGTATCATGGGTAAATCCCTTAGCTTTCTGTATATGGCTCAGAAAGATCTTTTTTTGTTGTTTTTTTGTTTTGTTTGTATTTTTTCTAATTTAAATTCACATTAGTTAACATATAATGTAGTACTGGTTTCAGGAGTAGAATTCAGTGATTCATCACTTACGTATAACACCCAGTGCTCGTCACAAGTGCCTCCTTAATGCCCATCACCCATTTAGCCCATCCCCCAACTTGGTCCCCTCCAGCAACCCCGTTTGTTGTCTATGGTTAAGAGTCACTTATAGTTTTATGGCTTGCCTTCCTCTCTGTTTTTTAAAATTATTTATGTTTTAGGGAGAGATGTGCAGGGGGAGGAGCCGAGAAAAAGGGAGGGGAGGGCGGGAGGGCGGGAGAGAGGGAGGCAGAGAGAGCAGACACCCCACCGGGTATACAGCCCCACATGGGGCTCGATCCCATGACCCCAAGATTATGACCTGAGCTGGAATCAAAAGCTGGATGGCCCAACCACCTGAACCAACCAGGCACCCCTCCCTCTCTGTTTTTATTTTCTTTTTCCTTCCCTTCATCTGTTTTGCTTCTTAAGTTCCACAGATGAGTGAAACCACTTGGTATTTGCCTTTTTCTGACTGACTTATTTTTCTGAGAATATACTCCAGATCCATGTTGTTGCAAATGGCAAGAGCTCATTCTTTTTGATGACTGAGTAATATTCCTGTGTGTATATGTGTGTGTGTGTGTGTGTGTGTGTGTGTACCACATCTTTATCCATTTATCAGTTGATGGACATTTGGGCTTTTTCCATAATTTGATAATGCTGCTATAAACACTGGGGTGCATGTGTTCCGTCAAATCATCATTTTTGAACCCTTTGAATAAATACTAGTAATGCAATTGCTGGGTTGTAGGGTAGTTCTATTTTAAATTTTTGAGGACCCTCCATATTGTTTTACAGAGTGGCTGCACTAGTTCCCACCAACAGTGTTAGGTTCCCCTTTCTCCCCAAATTTGCCAACATCTGTTGCTTCCTGAGTTGTTAATTTTAGTCATTCTAACTGGTGTAAGGTGATATTGTGGTTTTGATTTGTATTTCCCTGATGCCAAGTGATATTGAGTACTTCTCCAGGCATCTGTTGGCCATTTGTACATCTTCTTTGGAGAAATGTCTATTCATGTCCTCTGCCCATTTCTTTACTGGATTATTGATTTTGGGGGTGTTGACTTTAATGAGTTCTTTATAGGTTCTGGATACTAGCCCTTTATCTGGTATGTCATTTGCAAATATCTTCTCCCATTCTGTAGGGCTGCCTTTTAGTTTTGTTGACTATTTCCTCTGCGGTGCAGAAGATTTTATCTTTATGAAGTCCTAATAGTTCATTTTTGTTTTTGTTTCCCTAGGCTTTGGAGATATATCTAGCAAGAAGTTGCTGTGGCTAAGGTCAAAGAAGTTGCTGCTGCCTGTGTTCTCCCCTAGGATGTTGATGTTTGCCTGTCTTACATTGAAGTCTTTCATACATTTTGAACTTATTTTTGTGTATGGTGTACCAGTGTGGTCCAATTTCATTCTTTTGCGTGTCACTGTCCCATTTTCCCAATACCGTTTGTTGAAGAGACTTTTTTCCACTGGATATTCTTTCCTGCTTTGTCAAAGATTAGTTGATCATAGAGTTGTAGGTCCATTTTTGGGTTCTTTATTCTGATCCGTTGATCTATGTGTCTGGTTTTGTGTTTGTACCATATTTTTTTATGACCACAGCTTTTCAATACAGCTTTAAGTCTGGAATTGTGATGCCTATAGCTTTGCTTTGCTTTTTCAACAGTCCTCTGGCTATTTGGGGTCTTTTCTGGTTCCATACAAATTTTAGGATTATTTGTTCTTGCTCTGTGAAAAATTCTGGTGGTATTTTGATAGGGATTGCATTAAATTTGTAGATTGCTTTGGGTAGTATAAACATCTTAACAATATTTATTCTTCCAATCCATGAGCATGGAATGTTTTTCCATTTCTTTGTGTTCTCTTCAATTTCTTTCATCAGTGTTCTATAGTTTTCAGCATACACATCTTTTATCTCACTGGATAGCTTTATTCCTAGTTATCTTATGGTTTCCAGTGCAATTGTCAATGGGATTGATTCCTTTTCTGCTGCTTCATTGTTGGTATATAGAAATGCAACAGATTTCTGTACATAGATTTTATATCCTGCCACTTTGCTGAATTCATATATTAGTGCTAGCAATGTTTTGGTAGAGTCTTCTGGGTTTTCCACATAGAATATCATGTTGCCTGGAAAGAGTGAAAGTTTAAATTCTTCCTTGCCAAACTGGATGACTTTTATTTCTTTTTGTTGTCTGATTACTAAGGCCAGGACCTCCAGTCCTGAACAATAGTGGTGAGAATGGACATCCTTGTCATGTTCCGGACCTAGGGGGAGAGCTCTCATTTTTTTCCCCATTAAGAATGATATTCACTGTGGGTCTTTCTTATAGGGTCTTTATGACATTGAGGTATGTTCCTTCTATCCCTTCTTTCTTGAGGGTTTTTATCAAGAAAGGATGTTATATTTTGTCAAGTGCTTTTTTTTTTTACATTTATTGAGAGGATCATATAGTTCTTATCCTTTCTTTTATTAATATGGTGTATCATGTTGATTGATTTGGGGATATTGAATCACCCCTGCAGCCCAGGAATAAATCCCCCTTGATCATAATGAATAATTCTTGTAAAGTACTGTTGGATTCTACTAGCTGTTGGATTCAACTATCTTGTTGAGAATTTTTGCATCCATGTTCATCAGGGATATTGGTCTGTAGTTCTATTTTTTAGTGGGGTCTTTGTCTAGTTTTGGAATAAAGGTAATGCTGGGCTCACAGAAAGAGTTTAGAAGTTTTCCTTCCATTTCTCTTTTTAGAACAGCTTCAGAAGATGTATTAATTCTCCTTTAAATGTTTGTTAAAATTCCCCTGGGAAGCTATGGCCCAGAACTCTTGTTTGTTGGGAGATTTTTGATTATTTATTCAATTTCTTTGTTGGTTATAGGTTCGTTCAAATTTTCTATTTATTCCTGTTTCAGTTTTGGTAGTTTATATGTTTCTAGGAATTTCTAGGAATTTATTCATTTCTTTCAGATTGTCCAATTTTTGGCATATATTTGCTCGTAATAATTTCTTATAATTATTTGTATTTCTGCATTGTTGGCTTTGATCTCTTCTCTCTCATTTGTGATTTTATTGACTTGGGTCCTTTCTCTTTTCTTTTTGTTAGGTCTGAGTGAGGCTTATCAATTTTGTTAATTCTTTCAAAGAATGAGCTCTTAGTTTTGTTGATCTGTTCTGCTGGGTTTTAAAATTTTCTATATCATTTATTTCTTCTCTAATCTTAATTTTTTTCCCTCTTCTTGTTATTCTTTTTCCAGATCCTTTACGTGTAAGATTAAGTTGTGTATTTGAGACTTTTTTCCTTCTTGAAGTAGGCCCGGTATGCTTCCCTCTTGTGACTGCCTTTGCTGTGTCCCAACTGTTTTAGACTGTTGTGTTTTAATTTTCATTTGCTTCTGTGTATTTTTTTAGTTCTTCTCTAATTTCCTATTCATTCCTTAGTAGGATGTTCTTTAGCCTCCATGTTTTGTCATCTTTCCAAACCTTTTCTTGTGGTTGTTCAAGTTTCATAGCATTGTGGTCAGAAAATATGCATGGTATGATCTCAATCTTTTTGTACTGATTAAGCTTGATCTGTGACACAATATGTGATCTATTCTGAAGAATGTTCCATGTCCACTTGAAAAGAATGTATATTCTACTGCTTTAAGATGAAATGTTCTAAACATCTGAACATTTGTTAAGTCCATCTGGTCCAGTGCGTCATTCAAAGCCATTCTTTCCTTGTTGATCTTCTGCTTAGATGATCTGTCCATTGCTCTGAGTGGGGTGGCAAATTTCCTACTATCATTGTAGTATTATCAATGAATTTCCTTATTAATTGATTTATATATTTGGGTGCTCCAAATTTGGAGCAAAATATTTACAATTTTCCAATCTTCTTGTTGGATAAACCCCTTTATTGGGATATAGGGCTCTTCTTCATCTCTTATTACAGTCTTTGGTTTAAAAATCTAATTTGCTGAAAAATGTATGGCCACTCCAGCTTTCTTCTGATAACCACTAACATAATAAATGTCTCTTCACCCCATCCCTTTCAATCTCCAAGTGTCTTTGGGTCAAAAATGAGTCTTGTAAGCAGTGCATCAATGGATCTTGTGGGTTTTTTATTCATTCTGATACTCTATGTCTTTTGATTGGAACATTGAGTGCAATTACATTCAGAGTAATTATTGATAGATATGAATTAGTGCCATTGTATTACCTGTACACGTGCTGTTACTGTAGATCATCTCTGTTCAAGTCTTTGCTGCTTTTGGTCTCTCTTTCCAACTCACTGAGTCCCCTATAATATTTCTTGCAGGGTTGCTTAAGTGGTCACAAACTCCTTTAGTTTTTGCTTGTCTGGGAAACTCTATCTTTCCTTCTGTTCTGAATGACAACCTTGCCGGATAAAGTATTCTTGGCTGCATATTTTTCCCCTTAGCATGTTAAATATTTCATACCACCCTCTTCTGGCCTGCTAAGTTACTGTGCCAAGCTGCTGCTAACCTTATGCATCTAACTGTGTGGGTTAAGAATGTCTTTTCCTTAGCTACTCTCAGAATTCTCTACATCTGTATTTTGTAAATTTCACTATGATACGTCCTGGTGTTGACCTGTTTTTGTTGATTTTGAGGGGAGTTCTCTGTGCCTCTTGGACTTAAATGCCTGTTTCCTTCTCTAGGTTAAAGAACTTTTCAGCTATAATGTGTTCTAATAAACTTTCTACTGCTTTTCCTCACTCTTCTTCTTCTGGGACTCCTAAAATAAGGATATTCTTATGCTTTATGAAATCACTGAGTTCCCTAAATCTATATTCATGATCTAATAGGCTTCTTTCCCCTATTCTTTTCAGCTTAATTATTTTCCATAATTTCATCTTCTGTATCACCTGTTTGTTCCCCTGCTCCTTCCATCCTCACAGTGATTACATACAGTCAGGTTTGCATCTCAGTCATAGCATTTCTTTTATTTTTAACCTGATTAGTTTTTAGGTCTTTTATCTCTGTAGCCAGGGTTTCTCTAGTGTCTCCTATGCTTCTTTCATGTCCAGCAAGTGTTCTTATGACTGCTGTTCTAAATTCTTGTTCACATACACTGCTTATATCGGTTTTGAGCAAATTCCTGGCTGTGACTTCTTCTTGATCTATTGTGGAGAATTCCTCCATCTTGTCACAATGTCTAGGTTTCTGTCTTTTGTGTGTTATGAAAGCTTGTTATGTTTCTTGCCCCTGAGAGTAAACGTGTATTAAGAAGGAGTCACAGGGGCGCCTTGGTGACTCAGTGAGTTAAGCCTCTGCCAGCTGCTCAGGTCATAGTCTCAGGGTCCTGGGATCAAGCCCCACGTTGGGCTCTCTGCTTAGTGGGGAGCCTGCCCCCCTCGCTGGCCTCTCTGCCTTTGTGATCTCTGTCAAATAAATAAATAAAATCTTAAAAAAAAAAAAAAGGAGTCACACACTGTCCAGGGGTGGGCACTTCTGAAATTGTTTTTCACGTGTGCTATTTGCACTCTGCTGTTGTGTTTTGGCTGCTCTTTCCCAGAGGCTGGTCCTCTGCAGAGTTCCTCCTTGCTTGCAATGGGGAGTGTTTAGGCCTTTAACTAGGTATGCTTTGATCTTTTTGTTAAAATAAACCTGAAAAAAAAAAAAAAGCCTCATGCAATAAAAAAAAAAGAGAGAGAGAGAGAAGGAAAGACAACAAAAAACCTTACACAAACAAACAAAAAACTATAAACCTGATTCTAAAGTGGAGGGGGGGTGGGAAAGAAGGAAAAAAAAAAAAAAGAAAAAAGAAAGAGAGCGCGAGAGAGAAGCTTGATCCAAAAAAACAAGAAAAGGAAACAAACTAACAAATGAGCAAAAAACCCTATAAGCCCAATTTCCATCCCCACCCAAAAAGAAAGAAAACTAAAAGAAGTTAAAAAATAAAAAATATTTTTTAAGAAGCCTGGTCTTATTTCCACCAGAACTGAAGTGACACTTTAGAGCACTCAGTGATCAATAATCTGGTACATGTGCAGGGGTCTGTGTTGTTCCTCCCAGGGAGAGGCTGCTGCACAGGCTCATGGCCAGACCTACCTTTGGAAAGATGCAGAGGGGTAGGGTTTGGTGGAATCATCTGCAGCCTCCACTGGAGGCTGTGTTTCTTTCTAAAGTCCAGCTGTCCTGGTGGGCGTGGGTACCGGCCGGGAGAAACGGGATGTGTGTGGAAGACGGTGTCTGTCACCCCGTCCTCTCCTCCCCAGGCAGGTGACCTCAGGGCCACCACCTTTCAGGAGACACTCACACAAATAATCTCCCCTCCTGTGTCCTGGCCCTCATCAGGTCACCACGCTCAACCCGTCTGTGCCCGGGCCATTGGCATGCCTGGTGCCACAGTTCTCCTATGTTTCATCTTGGGCACACAGCTGGAATTCAAAACTCCAAATCTTAAAGGACCCAGCAAGGCACAGACCCCCTCTCCTCTCGGGGAGAAGAGAGCTAAGCCCAGCACATTCTGTCCCAGAAAAGCAGTCGCATGGACATGGCAGCGCCTGGAGTCTATGGTGAAGCAGTGAAGAGTCCCCACCAGGCTATCTGCCCTCAGCCGGCACCTCTGTCCCCTGCTGCTGAATGGCCACTCAGCAGCGCCCTTGGAGAGGCAATGCCCTCTTCCAAATGTACTCTGGGAAGGTAAACATTTGTTCTCTCCCAGTGTGACCAGGGACACACATGGTGTCTCGAGCCAGCCCTCCACATTGCTTCCTCGCCCGCCCCCTTCCTCTCTCCCTGACTTCTCACCACAAAAAGGGCCCCTTCCTCTCCATGCACCACAGCTTTTCTCTCCCCTATTTCAAGTCTCCAGACTTTGCATCTGCCACATTCTCTCCCTCCTATTGTGCGGATTGTTCTCTTAATCCTCAGATCAATTTTCTAGTTGTTCATAATGATCTGATGCTGATCTAGCTGTGTTTGTGGGTCAAGGCAAGCCCGGGGTCCCCCTACTACTCCACCATCATAACTCCTCCCTCCAGAAAGATCGTTGTTTAACCCCAGGCAAACCAAACCTTGACTTAAAATCTCAGTTTAAACTTCACCTTTTCCTGCTCTTGGACATTCCCTGATGCATCCTGCACGTAAATTATGAGAAGGGCACCATCACAATCTTTTGTGGAAGATATTATTCAATAAATGATACCAGGACACTTGTTTAACTACATGTCCAAATATAGTTCAAAAAGATTAGCAGATTTAATCAAAATATAAAATCAATAAAGAACTGGAAACAGGTACTGTCATAAAGTGGTTGACGGAGAGCCTATAATGTGAAGGACCACTGATGGCTTCTTTGGGCTCCTCTACTTGCTTTGCCCTGTCTTCCTACCCACTGCTGGATGGGGGACAGAGCTAGACGAAGAGAGACAAGAGTCCTACCTTACTGGCATCACTCTGGTTCTCTCTTAGCTAATGCGGTCTTGCCTGCTGTCATGGAAATCTTCCAAACATTTGCTCTTTTAGAGGAGCAGAGCTACGAGATCTTTAGCAACTCCAAAGAGATACCCGCACTGTACAGTTCTCGGCCATAAGGGAACTAATGGAGCTGCTGTGGGCCGTCATCTAGAATGGAGCCCCAAGAAAGCTGAAGGCCACTTATCTTCCACACACTTTCTCCAGGTGACCCTGGAGAAACCTGCACTTAACTCTCATGACAAAGCTGCGGGTGCTACTCACTATTAGCTCCAGCCAGTTTCTGCCTTTAGAAATCTGGAACTAGGGGCAAGAACTGGCCTTTGTTCAGTATGACCTTCTAAATACAAGGGAACCAAGACTATGTAGAGATACTGAGATTTTGGACATTATCTGCTACAGCAGCTAGCATTTTCTTACCAAACACACAATGGGCAAGATTCCAGAAGTCAAAGAAAATCATTTTTATTACTACATAGTAATCCTCCATATACTAAACAATTTTGAAAATTAAGAATTAAACACCTTTTCCTTTCAAGGGATATGAAATCTCCATCCTAATGAGCTATTTTAAAGGTATAATAATTTTAAAAGGTATAATAATTTAGTGATATAAAATGGAATCATATCTTTAGTCCATTCCTAAAATAAATAGGCAGTTAAGAATTCTCTGTGGCTACATCAACATATTTTAATATTTAAAAATATAAAATCTACTATTTCAGGTAGTTAAAAAATAACATTCTTAAGAATATGATAGATATTTTAACATTTAGATTTCTTCAATACTTACAATAATATAAACGCTCTTTCCAGTTCCTGTCGGTCCTACAAATATTGAAGGCTTTTGATGGGTGGTCAACAATTCCATTAAAGCAGAGCACCGCACCGTGTCCAGAGTTGGTACAATGATTTCATTAAACATCACATCCTTAGGAATTTGAGGAGCTTCTGCCAATTTCTTTACCCATGGTTCCCATTTTCCTATTCCCTGTTTATAATAAACAGCCAAATGATGAATGTTATATTATAAAATACTTCTAAGAGCTCTGTTATTCTGTGCCATTATAGAAAAGATCAAAGATCAAGATGAAAAACAAAACAAAACAAAAATTACAACAAAACAAAAAAACCACTGACATTTACATATTTGTGGGGTTTTTTGGTTTTTTTTTTTTTGTTTTTTTAAAGATTTTATCCATTTACTTGACAGAGATCACAAGTAGGCACAGAGGCAGGCAGAGAGAGAGAGAGAGAGGAGGAAGCAGGCTCCCTGCCGAGCAGAGAGCCCGATGCGGGACTCGATCCCAGGACCCCGAGATCATGACCCGAGCCGAAGGCTGCGGCTTAACCCACTGAGCCACCCAGGCGCCCCTACATATTTGTTTTTATCCTTTAAAACACTCCACCCTGAGTTTGAAAGTTAAATTTTGTGTTAAATTGTGGAGAAACTAGGCTTTCATATGAATAAAAAAGAAATGGCAATGCTGTGATATTTCTAATTGCTGAAACTACTGATTACGTTAAACCAAAGATCAAATATTTTGTACAAATGTTAATTTTTTTAATGAACTAAGAAACTAGACTAATTAGTGCATTAAATAGTAAAGAATTTTATTCAGTAAGTGTTAACAAATATAGAATTTTTTTCCCTAGAACATCAGCTGCATGTTTCTTGTACTTTTATTAATGGTAGATATAACATAAGCTTATAATTTTATGTGAGATTTTAAAAAAATTGTGGTTTTAAAAAAACTCCTAAAATTTACCTTCAACCATTTTTTAAGCATACAGTTCAGTAGTGTTAACTATATTCAACTTGTTGTTCAACAGATATCTAGAATGGATAAGATTTCTTCATGTGAGATTACTATTATGAATTAACATTATACTATATTTTTGTATCCAACTTGTCAACTAAAATTTGTATTTCCTATGCAGTCTTTAGAACAAATACTTCCAAAAATAACATGTTAACTCTCTTGCTTTAGAAAAACATCACTGCTCTCTTCATTTCTACAGAATTAAATTTAAGATCCTCGTCATTCAAAACACAACAGAATTCAGACTCCTTCCTTCATGCATCCACAGTCCAGCCCCATTGATGGACTTACTGTTTCCCAACATGCCCAAGTCCCTGGATCTTCCCACAGGGCACTCTTTTGGCCTAGAGTGTCACATGACATTCTTCTGAAGAGGTTAAGAAATCACCGAGGGCAGCACTGTGACTTACTCATTTTTGTAACCTCTGGCACGAGCTGTGCATATAGTACAGGTTTTTGTTTGTTTGTTTGTTTGTTTGTTTAGGTGAGTGATTTCACATCAAGTTGAAAACTGTATTGCAAGGAAGTAACTAGAACTTTCTAGAACTGAAGAAGAAACAATGTCCTTCCCTTATTCTTGATAATCTTTTCTAAGATGGATATTTTATCACCATATGGGAAAGGAAAGATTAAAAAATCAGAAAACCTGGAGTGAATACTCATTTAGAGACTTTGTGATACTGGAAGAATCACATATCTCTGAGTCCTAATTTCCTCAATGGGAAGATTTATAAAATGAATCTATCTTTCCTAGTTCAGTGAGATGTTGGGAAACAAATTGAAATGATCATAGAAAAACTTATTAAACTGCAAGGTGCTCTGAAAATGCAGGGTATTGTTAGTAATTGAAATAAAATAAAATAAAATTGGCAAATAAAAGGCTACTATCTTGTGGCTGGCAGGATGAAGAGTGTCTTCTGAGGTAGGCTTGAAGATACATCTCAAGAGCCATAAAAAATTCAAAAACTGATACAGCAAATTCCATTTCTAGGAACTTATTTTAAAGAAACAATCAGATATGTACACAATGCCTTGTATATAAGAATATTCACTAAAGCAGAAAAACTAAGAAAAAACAAAAACAGTCCAATGTGTAAGAGTAGGGAACCGTTTGGAGAGATCATGGCCCATCCAGATAATAGCCTCTAGGGAGGCTTTAGAAAAATAACTTTATTAAAGAAATATTGGTGAGATAGAATTATCTTCTGGGGATATAGTATGAACCACTTTCACTTGAAGCTTCATATTTAAATAAGTATTCCTGAAATTCTCAGTACAGTACTCATGGGAGCTGTTACACGTAAATAAGTAAACAAACACCACCCAGCTTTTATTGTCCAGTGCATTTGGGAAGGGTTGAGTTAACATTAACCCAGCTATGTTCCTACAGGACTTCTTAGCACCTGCGATATGCTAACATGCACCATATGAACCCCAAGAGGGACCCTGAAACAGCATGAACCAAGGGCTGGACTAGGGGTCATACTGTGTACTTGTATTTAATGAACACAACAGGCTCAAATAAGAAATATTTGTCTTATTTCTATCAAAGAGAAAAACAAGGTTCAGAAAGATTACTAGTCCAAGGCTATACAGAAAGAAAGTGGCTTTAAAAGGACTTAAACCCTGATGTGTCTGACTTCAAAGCCAGAGTACCTTCCTCTACTACTCCATGCTGAGTCTTAAGGTAAAAAGTGGTGACAGGGTGGCCGCAGGGCCATTATGTGCTGTGTGTCTACAAGGGAACTCTGTCTGGCTGGTAGTTGTAAATCTTGCTTCAGAGCTCTTACCTCAGTGACAAATTGATAATCATAAATTGTTCCTTTTTCAGGAAATGGGACAGTTAGTGCTTTTGAAGGCATCTGGTCCATGCCACTCAGTAATTTAAACTTATTTCGAGTTAGTTCTGAAATTGGGCCTTCCATTAGCTCTCGAAGAATCTTATCAAATTTCAACCGATCATCATCTTTACAGGAAGCTCCGATGGACCAGATCAATGAAAACAGAAAAATGCCCTGCATTGGAGAGACGAGAAGATGAGTGCATTAAAGAATAACTTTAATGTATTCTTGAAGCTTGAATCAGATCAGCCAGATTAATATCTTTGAAAGAAATTTAATAAACTAATACATAACCGTAGGTTATCTCGGGATTTTATAATAATTAGATTTTAAAAAATTGGATTGCATGTCTTATGAAGTCCTGCTATCAGAAAAGATGACACAATGCAAAATACATGGTGAAACCTTAGAATGATTAGTCTGGTAAATCATGTGATATTCTAAATACGTGGAAGGACCCTGATATTAAAAAAGTACATTGCGATAACTTTTTATTAAGGCAATTGTAATAAGGAATAATCAACCCCCATAAAATACGTGCTTTTTAATTTAAATCTTGATAGTGTTTTCTTAAAAGAACAAATTCATATTTGTTTATTTACCTGTTGTTGTAACAATCTGAGCACGGACTGCATAACAAGACCTATAGCTAGAAATGACAAGACCTAACACTAAATGAGAAAACCTCTTTTCTTTTTCTCTTTTTCTTATTATGTTCAGTTAGCCACCATATAGTACATCATTAGTTTGTGGTGCAGCGTTCAGCGATTCATTAGTTGCATATAACACCCAGTGCTCGTCAAAACGCACACCCTCCTTCATACCGATCACCCAGCCACGTCATTCCCTGCCCCCACTTCTGTAACCCTCAGTCCCTTTTCCTGGAGTCCAGAGTCTCTCACGCTTTGTTTCCCTCTCTGATTTCAAGTTTTCCCTCCCTTTCTCTGCAGTCTGCCATGTCGTTCCTTATGTGGTTTCAATCATATGTGGACCGTAAGTAATAATATGGAGAAAACCTATTTTTCTGTTTTAAAATCAAATGCCCCTTTTATTTAAGATTTTTTATTGGAGAGAGAGTTGGGGGGGGGAGGAGAAAGGGAGGGGCAGAGGGAGAGACTCTCAAGCAGACTTCCAGCTGAGCATGAAGCCCAATATGGGGCTCGATTTTGTGACCCTAAATCATGACCTAAGGTGACATCTAGAGTCAGATGCTTCACTCACTGAACCTCCCAGGTATCCCTAAAGCCCTTTTTTAAATGCCAAACAAGCACAATCTTGACTCCTCTTAAAAGGTCTGCACTATACTTAACACTGTTTGCCTGCTCCTTGATTACTAACAGGCTGTTTCTCTCTGGAAACCATTTAAAACTAAATTAAAAATTAATTTATTTCATAGAATATATGTAATAAGAGCAACATCTTGACCACCTTAGAAGTGCTACTATTAGCAATATATAATTTTTTATTAGGGAATATTCAAGGGCCATTGATCATTTTATTTGAAAAGTGTTTTCATACAAATTTCTTTCCTCAATGCTAATATACATTTATATTACACACACATATATACATGCACATACATTTTATTTTTTAGTTTTTTAAGATTTTATTTATTTATTGGACAGAGAGAGAGATCACAAGCAGGCAGAGCAGCAGGCAGAGAGTGGGGGGGAAGCAGGCTCCCTGCTGAGCAGAGAGCCCGATGTGGGGCTCGATCCCAGGACCCTGAGATCATGACCTGAGCCGAAGGCAGAGGCTTGGCCCACTGAGCTACCCATATACTCTCATATATTTTCAACATTTATATCTCAAGAAAAAGGGAAGAAAATCAAAATAAAAAACAAAGAATTATGATTTGAAGGTTGAACAGGAGGCGAATCTTGTTATCTACTGGTCAGGGCTGGGGCACCTGGGTGGCTCAGTCAGTTAAGCATCTCCCTTCAACTTGGGTTGTGATCCCAGGGTCCTGGAACTGAGCCCTGAGTCAGGGTCTCTGCTCAGGGGGGAGCCTTCTTCTCCCTCTCCCCCTGCTCATGAATATATGTGAGCTGCCCCCACCCTCAAATAAATGCACAAGATCTTTAAAAAAAAAAAAAAAAAAAAAGGGTCAGTCGTCCCGGGGATTGATCACGTCTGAGGCTGGTTAAATGACCTGCGATCTCAGTAGCAGATCTAGGGTTATCATTGGGTTTCACCCAAACCTCATGATGCGATGGAGCTGACAGTAGGAGAGCTCCCCTACATGCACTTACTATTGGGGGTCCAACTTCTTCCTTACTGTCCGGCCTCTATTTCCAGGGAGAAAATGAAGTTTCTGATCAGGAAGCATTGGGGAGAGCGTAGATGTCTTTCTATCGGAAGATTCAAAGCCAGTGGACCTTACCTCCAGTAATGAGTACGTTTCTCGATCATTTCTCTCTCTCACTTTGATTTCATCAGAAAAGTTATCCATAAAACAGTCTATCAGATTCATTAAGGATCGGACTAAGTTTGTATCTGAAGTAGGAGATAATTCCTGAAAAATCAGGGGAAAGTGTGTAAAATTAACTTCAATTAGGCACTCATTAAAATAGCATCAACTAATACTTATTGAATTGACTTAGTCCTCATGGCCATGGTACCCATGAAGAAGAACTATGATAATTCTCATTTTGCAGGAGGGAAAACTGAGGCACAAATCAATTCCCAAGTCCGGAGTGTGGTATCACTGGCTGTCCTGTCCCACAGATGCACTCTTGAACCATTCCTGCACTGATTCCCAAATTCAAAAATTTACTTTTACATGTTTAGTTGTGTTCATCAATGACCTAGAATCTATCTTATACCAATTTTGTAAATCAAAACACTAAAAAAAAATCTTTGAGCATTAAAATTAATGAATGTGTTTCCAAACTTATTTTATACATCTTTATAGCAGTCCTCATGGTAAACTCATTTCTATGAAATAAATTTGAAAGTCTTGAAGAGCCCAAAATATTCCCAGAGTGCTATAAACACCATGCACTTCACTTTTTTGGGGGGGAGGGGAGGTCTCAACATGACTGTTTATAAAATAATGCAATAGTGTGTACAGCTCCTAACACCATGCACCATACAACAATTTCTCCATGAACAGGTTGTCTTCTTCCCTCCAAGCTTTCTTCCAACCCTCAGATGATACTGTTTCGTGGTTAACACTTAAGAGTTAACACTCTGTGGGGCATCTGGGTGGCTCAGTGGGTTAAAGCCTCTGCCTTCGGCTCAGGTCATGATTCCGGGGTCCTGAGATCAGGCCCGGCGTCGGGCTTTTTGCTCCGTGGGGAGCCTGCCTCCCTTCCTCTCTCTCTGCCTGCCTCTCTGCCTACTTGTGATCTCTCTCTCTCTGTCAAATAGATAAAGTCTTTAAAAAAAAAAAAAAAAAGAGTTAAGTCTCTGAAATGGACTCAGAAGATTAGAAGCAGCCGATCTCATCTGTAGCCACTGTCCCAGTAGAAACAGGCAGAAATGACAAAGGAGTTTCTAAAGATTGGACCAAGTATTAGTGACCCAACACTAAAATATGAATAGTTATCACTACAAGACACTTATTACTACATGGTAACAAGAGGAACTCAGAATTTATTTGAGAGGACAAAAGTGCAGAGGACATTTTAGAAGCTTGTATTAAAGTGTGTTTTCTTGGGGTGCCTGGGTCCGTTGGTTAAGCAACTACCTTCGGCTCAGTCATGATCCTGGAGTCCTGGGATCGAGTCCCGCATTAGTCTCCCTGCTCAACAGGGAGTCTGCTTCTCCCTCTGACCCTCTCCCTCTCATGCTCTCTCCCTCTCAAGTAAATAAGTAAAAATTTTTAAGAAAGTGTGTTTTCTCCTTTGTTTCTGAAAAGATATTCATTACATTCTCTGACAATGCCAGGGTAGGGGTGGGGGGGGGGAAGCTGTAGCTTATTTGACAAGTGTAACCGTTTTTGAAACATGATTACTTCAAACTTTCAACACATTTCATGTTTGCTTGTTGTTTAAATTTTTTAACAACCAAGCTTCTTAAAAGAGCAGCGTACCCCACTGTTGTGACCAGGAGCTCCCATATTCAGCCGACTGCCCTGGAGCTCCCTTGCCTCTTCCCTGAAAGTGTTTGGGCCATGCTTGTCCCCATGACCTTCTTAATTGCCAAATCTAAGGGACACGTGCCAATCCTTCTCTGCCCTGACATGTTAGTGGTTTCTGGTAATACCAACTACTTGCTTCTTAAAAGGCTCTCCCCCCCGAAATTGTAGCAGCACCCAGGATGCTATTCTTTGCTCTCTTAATTTTCTTTCTCTTTAGGTAATACCCACTGGCAGGATTTTAAATTCCACCTTCCTTATCTGTACCTTGAGCCAAACTTGTGTCTTAAGCTTTTCTATTTTATTTCCAACAGCAGGAGAAATAACCAGGCCTGTGTTCCTGCATTTGTTCCAGAGCCAAAGTCATCCTAAAAGACCTTTGGTTGACATCTCCCAGAGCAGACATTAAGCATATTTTCCCCACAATTTCCAGCTGGAGAGGGTTTAAGAGCCTGGCTGGAGCTCCATCAACTCTCAGAGGCAGGAGATCCCCACTCAGGCTGTCATTTCTCCCCCACTGTACCTTCCCCACTGCACCAATCCCCTGGATACACTGAAAGAAAGAAAAATGGATTTGGACTTCTTTCAGTCTTCTACCAGGGACTGACTTTCCTCCCTGAATCCCAGGTTTTTCTAACCAACACCAGTCATCTCTAAACAAGGAGATGCGCTCATGCTAAATAGAGCGGATTCCCCATTTAGCCTGCCTGAAGCAACAACGCATTCCTCCATTATTACCCACTACCTCATTTGTCAGATGTCATAAATGAATTACTTTTAAAAATCAGCCTTTTGCTAATGATAAAATATGACAGCTTTATTCTAGGAACTTCAAAAAACAAAAAAAAAATTATAAAAATGGAAACTAAAATATAATAGTCGCTGAGAAATGAGAGAGAACATTTTAGGATATTTTCACCCAGATGTGGTTAGGTGGACCTTTAAGATTTTTTTTTTTTCTTGAAGGGAATAGATTAGCATCCATATATTCAAACCCTAAAATGCCTCGTTAAATCTTTCTACTTTAATCAGAAAAGGTTTTAGTTAAGCCAATTAAATTATTTTAATATCTGAGCATTGGTATTAACAATAGACAAAAGAATATATTTGGCTGATTTGGATTTTCCATTTATTCAAGTCTTACAATTCTGATGCCTCTTACCTTCGCATGCTTTCTAATAAATTCAACAGAAACTGGGACCATTCTGTCAAATAAGCCTACTATAAATTCTTTCTGCATGGAACCAATTGCAGCAGGTAGAAGATTTATCCAAGACAACATTAATGGTCTCCAACCTAACATGTGAGGTTCCATGTAAATCATACCACATCTGGAAACCTGGAAAAAGAATAATTGTTTACCATCAAAGTAATGCTTCTGTAAGAAATATGACTTGGTACATCTGTTTCTTATAACCTTCAGAAAATTCTTTTTAAAAAAGTTTAATTTTATGTAATTTCATGATCTAAATTTTTGTTTATGACTTTACCCATGGCTTTAAAGAAAGAAGAAAATATCCTTGACTCTCAGATGTGTCATGGTAGGTCAACAGATAGGTCTGTTCTTAAAGAATCGGAGTATTGTTAAAATGAATTCTACTAATGTTTTTCTTTCAAAGTCAAGGTTACTAAGCAATAAAATCACTTATAGCATTTCAAATTTATAAGCAGATGTCAAAATTGAGAACTTACAGTAGCAGGAGAAGCGACTTCCAAATCCATTGGTTCAAAAATAAGATTCATTTGTGGTGACATCTGAATGATTTCCCCACTCATCAGACACAGCTTTTTGTTATCATCCAGCACCGTGTTCATATTCTCAATCCACACCGCATCTACTGGTCCATCAAAGATTAACCATTTCCTATCTGGTGTCTGGTTTAAGCATATGACGAATAAAGGACAAAAATTAGTAGGGATATATAAGGAAACAGTCCAATAATGTTTCAAAATTTAAAAATGTAACTTCTAAAATTATTTTCACCATAAAAATGTAAGGGCAGGGGCACCTGGGTGGCTCAGTGGGTTAAAACCTCTGATTTCGGCTCAGGTCATGATCCCATGGTCCTGGGATCAAGACCCATACGGGGGGGGTGGGGGGGGCTCTGCTCAGCAGGGAGCCTGCTTCCTCCTCTCTCTCTGCCTGCCTCTCTGCCTACTTGTGATCTCTGTCTGTCAAATAAATAAATGAATAAATCTTTAAAAAAATACGTAAGGGCATCTTTTGAATAAAGTGTGTGTGTGTTTATGGAGAGAGAGAGATAGGAAGAGTCACTGAAGAAGCCTATATACGCCATGGACAAGACTGAAGTATAACATCTTCTCAAAATCTCATCTTTTCTAATGTTTCTGGACTCATATGTAACATGTTTTAGAAAGCATTATGAGTAAAAAAACATAATTGCCAGAGAAGATAGTTTTCATTCAAAGTATCTGATTCTATGCAGTATTATGTTCATATAGATTAACTACTCTTGGGTGCCAAATCAAGTTTTTTCTTCCCTCTGCTGAATGAATTCACACACACATATCCCGCTTTGGTTGAATGGTTTCGTGGTGATACAGGATATCAGTCTAAGGTTCAGTCTCACGATGATAAACATGACAATATTTGCGCATTGCCTGAACAACAGCAAATGTTCGATGAGGCCCAAGGAATGGCCAGATATTCATGGGGAGTGCAACAGCGAATTCTCCTTTCCAGATCTTACAAAATCTGCTTTTTTGTGCACACAGACGATGCCTTGGTTCCCTCTCAGCAAATGTGGATTCAGGTTGAAGAGGTGAGGGGTCTGAATCCATCCTAACACCTTCCGAGGCCCTGTCGCCAACTGCTTCAGTCTGCAGGACCGTGGACCTGCCGCAGACTGGGCCTGCTCCACACCCACACTCAGAAGCCAGCTCTGGCCAGGCTCCGGGAGCAAGGAAGAGCTCATAGCTCAGAGATCACCTCAAGACCGAAGTTCCCTAGTCCTGTTGGCTTCCCATGCCTGCTAACCCTCACTTTGGGCAACACGGCCAGGTACCAGAGATGGGGGCTCTGCGGCCTGGAGGACCTCATGTGTCATTTGGCTTTACTGCTTGTCCACTGTCTGGTTTTGGGTCAGCTCCTTCACCTTTCTGAGACTATTAATGGGGCAAAACGTCCTGAAAAATGTAATGTATGCTATGTAACTGAGTATAAAATGGGAGATATCTTGTCATTATTTCTGCATAAATAATGCGACTACATATATTATGTAGAGATGTCGTGTGTTAATCTGGGCCAGAGGGCATCCACTGTGAAAAGAAAGAACCTGAGAAGTTCTATCAATGATCTCCCATCTCTATCTGTCCTGTAATTACTTTTATCCTTGAAATTACTAGTAAAGCCTGATATCGGGCAAGATCTCCGTCCCATGAAAGCCAATTCTTATGTTACACTCATTGCCTGAGGTCCTTGAGCCACTCAGAGCAAAGCTGAGCTTTGACGTTTTTCTATTATTACACCAACTAAAGAGTCATGGTCAGCTGAGTCCCTCGGTTGGGTAAAGAACACCAAAGTAAGGACATATTGTCTGAAACAACTGGAAAAGAAAAAACAACGAAATTCATCAGAAGGAGCTCACAGTCTTTCTGCACGTGCGCAATAGAGCTCTGGTACTCACAGTGGAAGCAGCGAACGCTCTGAAACTGACAGCCAGGATGCCATCGGACCACTCGTGCGACACCACATCAAACTGTCCGTACAGCTGACCCATGGTGACAGACTTGGGGTTTAACACAGTGATTTGAACCTTGTTCTCCTCCATTAACCCCTTAATGGAAAAAAAAAAGCACATTTATTTAGAAGGATATTGTCTTTATTCATAAAAAACATGATTGGATATGTTGAAAATCCTAGATTCTGCAAAGAAACTACCAGAAGCAAGGAGTGCATTTCACAAATTTCCAGCAGACAGAGTCAGTTTATTAAGCCTGGTTGTATTTTCTCTACAGGGCTAAACAACTAAAAAAATAAAATTTTACAAATACCACTTATGATAGTATTTAAAACTCATGAAATACTCAGTAATAAATTAGCAAATTTATTGTTGCAAATAAATTAGCAAACTTGCCAACAAATTAGCAAAGAGCTATAAACCTGAAACTACGAAAGAAGAGTTGGAAATTTTTTCTTTTTGTAAAGTGTCCAATGGTACGTACATATTATATATAGGCTCTTCGAGTTACATATAGTTGGTCGCATATCTTCTCCATTTCTCTTTCTTTTCTTTCTTTCTGTTTCTTTGTTTTGTTTTTTATAAACCTTAAAAAATATTACCACTATTCTAAGTTCTCTGGCATTAGAAAAATAGGTTTGGAACCAAATACGGCCTATGGGCTGTAACGGGTTGACTGCTGCTACCAAACCTTCTTTGAGAGAAAATGAAAAGATCTAAATATAGGCAACCCTGTTCCATTCTCACAGAATCAAAAAGGTAATATTCATGAGTCGTCAATTTTGACCAGAATCTTGAAAGCTGGGAATTATACAAAAGATGTTAACACACTTAGGGCATGAGATTTTATGTTTTTAACTAATAGGTGTTATTTTCTTAGAGTAGCTTTAGGTTCAAAGAGAAATTGAGTGGAAAGTACAGAGATTCACATATATTCCCTCTGGCCCCCAGATCCCCCTCCATTTCCCCTATAATTAGAGACTTGCAGTGGGGTGGTATATCATTATGAATGATCAACTCATATTGATACATTATTATCTTTTTAAAGATTTATTTATTTATTGAGAAAGAGAGAGAGCACGAGTGAGAGAGGGAAAGGAGAATCTCCAGCAGAGACTCCCAGCGAGTGGGGAGCCCGACACAGCCTCAGCCTCGCGACTCTGAGAACATGACCTGAGCCAAAACCAACAGCCAGACGCTTGACTGACTGCACTGCTCAGGGATCCCTGATACGTTCTTATTAACTAAAGTCCTTGGCTGACATTAAGGGTCGCTCCTGTGATGTACATTCTACAGGTTTTGTCAAATGCATAACGGCACTTATCCATTATTACAGTATCATACAGAATAGCTTCACTGCCCTAAAATCCCCTGTGCTCTCTTATTTGTCATCGTTTCTTTTTCTGTATATATAACATAACAAGTGCAACTCTTCCCAATGCTGCCTTCTGCCCACACCCCCAGGGCTTGGGACACAAAAAACCGAACTCAAGAAAAGATGTGGAATAATAACACTAGACAGTAAAACAAGCTTGTCGTCTTCTCATTCTTCTCTGTGCCCACCAAGGGGATAACAATGCATCATTCTCCATGGGGAGGTATGGGAAAGCTCCGCCATCTGAGTCAGGGAAGTTGTTGCACGAAGGCAAGACTTTTGTCTCAAAAATGCAGCAAGGCTAGTGAGACTCCACAATCAAGATATAATGATCACAAATACCATTTGGCTACATACACTGAAATATATGAAGTGAAAACTACTCAAAATACAAAAAGTAGACAGAAATACAGTATTAGTTGCAGAATTAAAAATAGCCTCATTCCTTTAGCATGTCAAAGTAGGCCAATTTTAAATAAATGATCGTATTATTCACGATCCAAGTCTTATGCAACCTTTTGTTGCATTTGTGTGTACATGTGTGACTCAGATAACACAAAGCACACATGCACTTCAATACCACGAGCAACCAATCACAGAACTTTGCCTTACAAATCTAACCATTCAGAAAATAAAAATACTCTTAAAAGTAAGAAAAAAAAGCTTTCAGGCTTTTCATGTTTTCAGATTTTTTTCTACAACATGTGTTACTTTCATAAATAAAAAAATTTTTGAAAAGAAATAGAAAGTTGACATGCAAACCTATGATAGATAGGGTAATTACTTCATATGATCTTTCTAGTACTATTGTCTTTTGACTCATTTTTCCCTTTGATTTTTAAGTTGCGACATTAAAATATTTTTTAAAATCACTGTACATTCTGAGGCACCTGTTAGGCTCAGTGAATTAACACTCTGCCTTAGGCTCAGGTCATGGTCTCAGGGTCCTGGGATCGGGCCCCGCATCGGGCTCTCTGCTCAACAGGGAGCCTGCTTCCCCCTCTCTCTCTGCCTGTCTCTCTGCCTACTTGTGATCTCTCTCTTTTTCAAATAGCCACATGCAGAAAAATGAAATTGGACCATTTCCTTACACCACACACAAAAATAGACTCAAAATGGATGAAGGACCTCAATGTGCGAAAGGAATCCATCAAAATCCTTGAGGATAACACAGGCAAATAAATAAATAAAATCTTAATAAAGTAAATCACTGTACACTCTATCTTGCACAAAGCCGATTATGAATAAATTAGTGCATTAATAACACACTCACCTTTTCACAGATGTCATTTAGTGCTCCAGCTAAGACGCGATATGCACTGGTTTTTCCTCCAAATGGTTCCCCGACAATCATAAAACCATGACGCACAATCATCATTTCATATATTTGAAGTATCTTCTCGGAAAAGAATCTGGTCAGTTGCAAATTCATGGACTCACAGTTGTCTTTGATAGCTGCGAGCAAATCATTGTAATCTGGTTTTGGTAATTTCACACCAGGAAACAAATCTGAGGTGATTCCCTGGTGACAGAGGATTTGGGGATTTATATTACATATCTGATACCCTCGCTCTCTCTACACACACACACACGTACACACACACACACACGTACACACACACACGTACACACATGTACACACACATACACACACGTACACACACATACACACACGTACACGCGCACACACATACACACACGTACACACACACGTACACACACACACACACACACACATCATGAAAGTCTTCCCATCCTCGCGATTAATATTGATGGAAATAGAGCCATTCAATAGTTCAACAGTAGTTTTAACAGCTTTATAGAGTATGACTGACATGCAATGAACTCTATATATTTAAAGTGTTACAACTGGGTAAGTGGAGTCATCCGGTCACTCAAGATAATCAACATGTGTCTCCCAGAAGTCACCTGGTCACCTTTCGCGGCCCTCCCTCCCTTCTCTCTTTGTCCCCCCCCCACCAGGAATCCACTAATTTGCTTTCTGTTGCTACTTTTATTTGCATTCTCTAGAAGTGAATATGGATGAAGTTACCCATTACAGGTACCACTTTTTTTCTGTGTGACTTCTTTCCACTCAGCGTAAAGATGTGGAGATTCCCACACGTGACACCATATTTAATAGTTCGTTGCATACAAGGATTACATTCAAATCCATTCCCTTGTTGATGGCTACTTTCTTTCATTGTTTCCAGTTTGGGGCCATTGCAAACAAAACTGCTATGAACACTATATACAACTCTTTGTGTGGACAAATGACTTACTTCCATTTCTCTTGGTTGAATACTGAAGAATGGAAAACATGGATAATATGGGGGTTATGTGTTTAATATTTAAAACACTATCTGCTTTACAAAGTGGTTGTATTATTGTGCATTCACTCTAGCAGTGTATAACACTTCTAATATTTGTTATGGTTGGTCTTTTTATTTATTTATTTATCTATCTATTTATTTATTTATTTTTATAAACATTTATTTTTATCCCCAGGGGTACAGGTCTGTGAATCACCAGGTTTACACACTTCACAGCACTCACCAAGGCACATACACTCCCCAATGTCCATAATCCCACCCCCTTCTCCCAAACCCCCTCCCCCCAGCAACCCTCAGTTTGTTTTGTGAGATTAAGAGTCACTTATGGTTTGTCTCCCTCCCAATCCCATCTTGTTTCATTTATTCTTCTCCTACCCACTTAAGCCCCCATGTTGCATCACCACTTCCTCATATCCGGGAGATCATATGATAGTTGTCTTTCTCTGCTTGACTTATTTCGCTAAGCATGATACGCTCTAGTTCATCCATGTTGTCGCAAATGGCAAGATTTCATTTCTTTTGATGGCTGCATAGTATTCCATTGTGTATATATACCACATCTTCTTGATCCATTCATCTGTTGATGGACATCTAGATTCTTTCCATAGTTTGGCTATTGTGGACATTGCTGCTATAAACATTCGGGTGCACGTGCCCCTTTGGATCACTACGTTTGTATTTTTAGGGTAAATACCCAGTAGTGCAATTGCTGGGTCATAGGGCAGTTCTATTTTCAACATTTTGAGGAACCTCCATGCTGTTTTCCAGAGTGGTTGCACCAGCTTGCATTCCCACCAACAGTGTAGGAGGGTTTCCCTTTCTCCGCATCCTCGCCAACATCTGTCATTTCCTGACTTGTTTATTTTAGCCATTCTGACTGGTGTGAGGTGATATCTCATTGTGGTTTTGATTTGTATTTCCCTGATGCCGAGTGATATGGAACACTTTTTCATGTGTCTGTTGGCCATCTGCATGTCTTCTTTGCAGAAATGTCTGTTCATGTCCTCTGCCCATTTCTTGATTGGATTATTTGTTCTTTGGGTGTTGAGTTTGCTAAGTTCTTTATAGATTCTGGACACTAGTCCTTTATCTGATATGTCGTTTGCAAATATCTTCTCCCATTCTGTCAGTTGTCTTTTGATTTTGTTAACTGTTTCCTTTGCTGTGCAAAAGCTTTTGATCTTGATGAAATCCCAATAGTTCATTTTTGCCCTTGCTTCCCTTGCCTTTGGCGTTGTTCCTAGGAAGATGTTGCTGCGGCAGAGGTCGAAGAGGTTGCTGCCTGTGTTCTCCTCAAGGATTTTGATGGATTCCTTTTGCACATTGAGTTGGTCTTTTTAATTTTACCCACACTAATAGGTACGTCACACTGTCTTACTGCGGCTTCTTCAATGTGCATTTCCTGATGACTAATGTTTTGCATGTGCTTATTTGCTTTATGTGTATGTCTTTTAGTGAAGTCCCTCTTCAAATCTTTTGTCTATTTTTAATGTTTTTTTTTTCCTAATGGTAAGTTTTGACCGTTCTTTAAATATTCTGTATACGAGTCCTTCATCATAAATCTAAATTTGCAAATATTTTTCCTAGTTTGCAACTTGTCTTTCATCCTCTAACCAGTGCCTTTCAAAGAGCAAACTTTTTAAATTTTGAAGAACCTATTTTATTGATTTATTGCTTTATGTGTTGTGCTTTTGGTGCTGTGTTTAAGAAATTTTTGCGTATCCCAAAGTCACAAGAGCTGTCTCCCGTTTTCTTCTAGAAATTTTACAGTTTTACAATACTTCTAAATTAAAAAGTTAGACAACTATGATCTAATTTCAAGGCTTATTATAAAGACAGTTTCATAGTAGTATAATGATAGATAAATATAACAATGGAACACAATGGGGAGCCCAGAAGGAGACCCCCACACATTTGAACAATTCATTCTCAACAAAGGCACAAAGACAATTTAGTAGAGAAAAGATAAAAAAGAATGCCTGGATTTGTTAAAACAATGAACATACAAAAATTATTTCAAAGGTATTTTAATCATTGTGGTGGCTAATCAGCTTAGTGCCCTTCAAAGATTCATGCCCATTTAAAACCTCAAAACGTAACCTCATTTGGAAATAGGATCTTTGCAGATATAATCAGATAAATTAAGAAAAGGTTATACTGGGCCTTAAGTCCAATGACTGATGTCTTTATAACAGAAAGGAGAAGAAGATTCAAACACAAATACACCCAGGGAAGGCCATGTAATGACGGAGGCAGAAATCAGAGAGATACCAGCACACCATATTATTAAACTTAGTTCTCCCTTTAGATCATCCTGAAAAATATCAATTTCATAAAAGCCAGTACATTCTTTTAAAGAAATTGGGCTTTTTATTACTTAATTTTTTTTAAAGATTTGATTTATTTATCAGAGAACGAGAGAAAGTACAAGCAGGGGGAGCTGCAGGCAGAGGGAGAAACAGACTCCCCACTGAGCAAGAAGTCAGATACATGGCTTCCCTCCTGGGACCCTGGGATCGTGACCTGAGCTGAAGGCGGATGCTTACCCAACCGAGCCACTCAGGTGTCCCAAGAAATTAAGCTTTTTAATAAATTTCTTCAATTTTTAATTTTACAAACATTTGTCAAGTACCTTTTCTGTGCAAAGGGTTCAGTGGTGGGTTAGACCCGTTATTTTCCTTCAAGGAGCCTACATTCTAGTGCAATTTATCAGCAAGCAGACTTTGTAACTTTTGTGTGCTTATTTACATTGCACAGTTTTAAAAAAGTACAATTTAAAAATCCCAGCTTCTTGAAAGTCACCTAAAACAACAGAACTAAACACACTTCGAGTAAAACATGGAATGATCTATGTTTCTCTGTGCCATAGCATTATTTTCTGTAGAAGTTTCTCATAAGGACTTGCAAACTTGGACATTTGATAAATACATTATTATAAAAATTCTGATACACCAAAATGACAAATATCCTTACCTCAAAGAGTGGTAAATCATGGGACAAAAATTTTGGCAGATTTACATCAATAATAGATCTAAGCAGCAAAATTTCTTCATTTTCATTTGGGTATTTCAGCTAAAAGAAAATATACTCATGATGATACTGCCATCAGCTAAGTACACCCCCTACATGTTCACACACACACACACACAAACACACACACACACACACGTATACACACATAGGCCCCAAAGACAATTTAAACCCACATAAAACTTTTCTCATTTATTTTCATTTAATTGGATTGTTAATAATTTTAGGTTTTGAAAAAATCCCAAAACACTTGTGGTAACCCCAAAGTTTACTAAAAACCTGGTTGAACTCTGAACCTGTTGCTCAGGCCCATAATAAGGTGTGCAGAGTTCACAAAATATGAATTTCAAGTTATTTCTCTTGACTTCAATACTTTATTCAACACCTCACTCCAAAGTTTCTCCTACCATCATGCATTTAATTTTCCAGAACCCCCACTCCTTCCCTCTAGAATCTTTCTGCCTAAAAAATTCCATGTTCCAACTTAACTGGATTCATCCTTACAAAGTCAGTGGTTCCGGCAGTCAAGTTCAGAGAACCTAATGCCAAAGGTCATCCTGCCAATAGGGTGTCTTTGGATCAGTCTAACCACACCTAAATTATGAGGTGTCGAAAGTCTATTTTGTCATTTGAGAAGCTATCATTTTAAAGCAAATGTTTAAATTGTTCCTTGATATAATAAAAACAAACTTCAAAATATTCAAGCCAACACTTTCAACAATTCTAAATTAGCTTTTGACAAAGAATGAAAGGATTCATTTGCAGGATTCATTTGCTGTATAACTTTAATAGCTCAATTCCACAGTCAAGATGTCAGTGATAACATACACTAGACAATGCATTATCTTTCCCATTATCTGAGCACAGTGTAATCCTGACACGCTAAGTTAATAAAAATTGTTACTTCTAGTTGCATTGGCTTATTGCAAAAAACAATGACATGCAGTTTTTCTAGGCTAATGTGAAATGGAATATCACCACTATGTATCAGAACTCTCAGTACCGTTTATTACAGAAGATAAAAATGCATGTCATTGTTCTTAATCATGTAGAATATATTTTAAAATCCTTTCTTCTATAAAACATGAACATAAAAATTTTATAAACTCCAAGGTCACATTTTCCACTTTGCTATTAACTATAGCCTACCTTGCTTTGCTTCATAAAGAACTAATACACAGAGTTCACACCTCCAAAAATATCTTCAATGAAAAGTTACAGAAGTCTTAAAATATTTGGAGTTTTTCCATCCATATAGATTTATACCATTTTAAGATGCAAGCATTATATTGCAAATCTGTAACTGCTAGTCCACAATGGGCTGTAGTCACATAATTATATCAATTGATAATGTTTTGGCACATTTGTATATATTTATTAATTATACATTATTTCCTTTAAAGCTATACATGTTCATATGGACTGAAAGCCTTCAAAATATTTCTCGGCAGCAAGGAATTTCATTCCTTGGTAGTACCTATATTTAACATTTAAAATTACAGAGCAGAATTCAAATCAATAAGAATTATGTCTAAGTTTTTACAAATCATAAAATTTCCTTTTTCACATGTGCAAACGAGCAACTCTTTTTTGGTACAGTAGCTGGATTTTTTCAACTGATGAAACCAACCAGTTACTGGAACTTTGTAAAGACACAGGGTCCTACGATTTAGGAACAGAAAATTCTGGAGTAAGAAAGAACTTGAGTTGTCTACCTTCAGATTCCCAGCAGCGGTGAGCACGGACTTCACGGCTCTCATGCCGTAGTCATAGTGATGTTGCGAGGACAGTTGCTCTGAGCACAGGCGGTAGGTAGCCACGATTTTTACTGAGAGTGGCCGGGCTGTGACAAACCCACAGGAGTACAGGACTATTTCAGCAATCATGGCGTAGTCAGGCACCATCATTGCTACTGTCCGAAAGAGAGCCTGGAGGAGTGCAGAAAAGGTATTTTGGAAAAGACCATTGTAAGGCAACCCTACTGTGTATTTCCTAACGTGTTATGACTGTGTAGCTTTTCTGCAATAACTTTCGATTACAACATCCAGATCATATAGATAAAAACATTTTTAAAAAGGGGTTTTTTTTGTAATTGTTATATAATAAATATCATTAACTTCTGTATCACTGTTTTTCCTTACGTTATGCTTTGAGAACACTCACAAACATTCATGATACTTAGATTTTGGGTGAATTATTAAATCACATGCTGAGTATCACTTATGCTCTATTCTTCTTGGGAAGGGACAGGTTATAGGGAAGATATATTCAAGTCTGTTGGGATGTCCAAAAGCTCAGCTTTTCATCTGGGCTGGTGAGAAAATGCATTCTACTGGGAGACCAGGCTTCAAGCGAGGCTGTCTTGGAATCTGTTTAGTTGTAGTCTGCAGGCTAATCAGATAACTCCCAATAACAAGCCTATGTTAGATAAATAAGGTATTTTGAGATATTTTCAACCTTTTTGAATTTGTAGCCACCATGTCAGTCTTTAAGAAAATTTAAGTTTAGGGGCGCCTGGGTGGCTCAGTGGGTTAAGCCTCTGCCTTCGGCTCAGGTCATGATCTCGGGGTCCTGGGATCGAGCCCAGCATCAGGTTCTCTGCTCAGCAGGGAGCCTGCTTCCTCCTCTCTCTCTGCCTGCCTCTCTGCCTACTTGTGATCTCTCTCGCTGTCAAATAAATAAATAAAATCTTTAAAAAAAAAAAAAAGGAAAGAAAGAAAGAAAATTTAAGTTTAGAATGCTAGTATGTATCGGGGCCTACTTCAATAGCTCATACAGTAAGTCAGGACCTTTGTGTACTAAAGAGAAAAATGGCAATTTTTTTTTCAAAGTGGGCTCCATGCCCACTGTGGGGTTTGAGCTCCCAACCCCAAGACTGAGAGGCACACGCTGTAGTGACTGAGACAGCTAGGCATTCATAAAAAAAAAAAAAAAGGGTAATTTTGTTCAGATAGTTTGTAAATATCTTCTAGGAATTCATTGAGTTTCCTGAAACACAAGGCAAATAGGAAAAAAAGACATCTTGCCTAACTGATCTGTTATGATTATTCCAGGTTGAGAACAAATAAAAGACTGGCATTGAGCAAGAGCCTTCCAGTGTGTTATGTTAATTACTAACTAGAGGCTTAGGACTGCTCTTTCAGTATGGTGACCATTAAATAAAGAATAAAATGTTAAAAATATACAGCTTGAGCAAATAAACTGGGAAGAGAGAAGCTTAAGCAAGTGCTGGAAACCGCTACATACTTGAGGAAAAGAGAATGTAAGAGAATTACTATACAGATGGTACCTCTTTAAAAGGGAAGGTTCTCAACAACTATTTCTTTTCATGAATAAAAGAATGAATGAATGAGCTGGTCAGTCAGTGGGTCCCTGACTTGGTTCAGGTGGTGTGGTCTTTCTAGGACAATATTAACTGCTGTTAGTTTTGGGTGAACATCCAGGTCTGCGTGGTGTAGGTTTCCCCCTGACCACATCAGATATTTCACAAATTCCTATTCAGAGTGTCTCAGACACACTAGCAATATGGCCGTGGAACACCACAGAACAGACAAATCGTGGCCAAGAGAACAAAAATGGACAGTGGTAAAGACATTTCATGGGGTCATCATGATGTTCGTCTGCTCAGAATCACCCAATGGGAATCGATTTAACATGGATTTCCACTGATCACAGAGAAAAGCATCCCACTCAGAATATTTTTAGGTGAATATTCTAATTCAATGGTTCTCAGTATGTGAAAAATACTGATAGGATATGGTGTGAGAAATAATTTGTTAGTAATAGCAATATGTTTAAAGGTAATTTAGTGCTCTTAAAAAAATTAAGTTTGATTTTGGCTTAGCCAATGACGTACTTTCTTGAGTCTAAAAGAAGAGTATAGCTCAGGTATCTTACCAGGGCTTGAATAAATTGTGATACAGGTAATCAACACGAGCATTATCCCTGTAAAAAGCTATACACCAGGTTATTGACTTTGTGACATTAGAAGATCTAGAATATCTCCATTTCACCATGGCTTCTAACATGCAGCTATTCTGAAAAGTTTATCGAATACTGATTCTTCAGAATAGTTTTAATATTAAACACAGCATCTCTAATGTAGCAATGAGCTTCAGCAATTGCTCACTATGCAGATCTTATCTCGATGTATAGGATGTCAAAATGGGACTATTTCCATGAAAACATCGGTGTAGGGAGATGGCAGGACAGATACAACTGGGTCCGAGTTCCAAGGTTCTTGTAGATCAGGCCAAGAACTTTGAACTTTTTTCTGCAGGCAAAACAACAACAACAAAACACAATAGCTTCTTAAGTCTGGAAACTATAGGATTCGATTGCTTCGAAGACACCGGTAGGATTATAATGGGGAATTCACAGTAGCTTATTTTAGTAGGGAAGAGACTGGAGACAAGCGAGCTGCTGCAGTAAGACACACAGCGGAAGAATGAGGGGGAATGGAAGGAATGTGTGGCCTGGGACTACGGAAGAGCAGCGAGAATGATAAGGCTTTTGTACAACAGGATGCCTGGTTTTGGCGACAGGCTGAGTCACTGGTGAAGAGGAACGCCTCAAAGACGACTCTAAAGACATTCTCTGCATCTTAGTCAGTTGTTTGTTGTTTGTTTTTTGTGGGCTCCCCCCCCCCTTTAAGGAAGATCTGTTTCTTTCTTTTCAGACTAAGACATTTTTTCAGAACTGTTCGGTATTTCCATTTGTACTTGAAAACAGATGTTCTGTGGCTGCTCTAACCAAGAAGACTGCACAGTAGGAAGAACAACAAAGCTATGAGAAGTTGAGAGCAGCTTTTGGCCTGAAGGAGAAGATGCATCACCTAGAAAACCACTAGGTGGGTATTTTGACGCCATTTCAACATGCACAGCCCATAAGACTGTGACACATTCTGCATAGCGCATGAACGGACTCCGCTAACAATAGCTCCCGCTTATATGATTAGCTAGTCACAGGTTTTTGCCTTTACAAATACTATGTATTCAGAGTGAACTACTGAAGAAAAGAAAAATGTAGGCAAACAAAAAACTACTACAAAAATAGCTCCTCAAATGTAATTCGCAATGAAAACTGCAGAACGCTTCTTGGATAAAAGAGGATTTACCAGTTTTTATTTTTTAATCATACCTTCCTTCACTAAGGCAAAGTATTAAAACATCTCATCTAATACATAAAAGTGCATGGAATGGAAATACTGAAATGCATTGTAGCAATCAGTCGAATCAAAAGTGTCTTCAGTGGAAAAGAAAAATTCCTCAACTAGTCTAAGAAGCTGTCAGCCTAACATGGGAAGACCAGCTTCGAGTCGGAAGACTTGGCTTTGGATCTGCAGTTACCACTGCGTTATTCTTCAACATTGTTCTCCATGCTCTAGCCATAGATGCAAAAATATAAAATGCAATAAATAAAAAAAAAATGTCCAAGATACAGGGGAATGTCCTATTTCTCTCATAATCAAGTTCTTCTTCTTTTTTTTTTTAAGTGAAGAGTCTAGTCTATTCAATTAGCAAAGTGCTTTGCTTCTTTTATCAGGAAAAATAAATTAGTGTTGGGTATAAAGGTCAATTGAGAATTGATGTGGGCTGTGAATTATTTCAACCTCTGTTGGGAGGCTATTTCGCAACACAGCTCTTTGTCTTATGACCATATTTAAGGAAATATTTTAAAACAGACAAAAGTCTCAAGTAAAAACTGCCCATTGCAATATTATTTATGATGAAGGAAAACTAAAAGCAACCTAAGTGTCCAACAGTAATATGCAGTTCCGTAAATTTATTTACAGTTTGAATTATGTTTGTAACAATGGGAAAATTCTCATAATATTAACCTGAAACAACAACATTCACATCTTCTGGATTCTACCATTTAAAATTTGCCTTTTAAGAGATATTTAAAACTGCAGGATACAATATAGTAAGCAATAGAATGAGTATCTTTTTCAGTATTTCCTATATTTTCTAGTTTTCTGTAATTATCAGTCTTTAAATGTCAGTTTGGAAGTTGCATCCACTTTGCTCATTCACTTTTTAACGGTATTCAAAGCTTTTAAAAATGATTTTCAAGGGGCACCTGGATGGCTCAGGTAGTTAAGCATCTGACTTCAGCTCAGGTCATGATCTCAGTGTCCTGGGATCAAGCCCCAATGTCATGCTCCCAGCTCAGTGGGAGCCTGCTTCTCTCTCTTCCTCAAACCTCCCTCTGCTTGTGCTCTGTCTCTCTCTCTAATGAATAAATATAATCTTTAAAAAAGTAAAATTGTTTTCTGAAACAGTTTTCTAAAATACAATGTCCAAAACAAATATTTTGCATAAAATTCAAGGAGAGGGTATCCTTTCTTTTTACGTATTAACTTAGTATAGTACAGAAAGGAAACAGATGATCTAATTAGCCCTTCTGTACCTTCAGATTATCCGGCAGTTCTGATCGCCCAGCATATCCAGGGTTCATGGTTATAAAGACAGCACATGTAGGGTCAAGTTTTAACTCAGTTCCTTCGAACACTAGTATATCGACACCTGCATTAATACCTGTGGGTCATCAAGAATGAAATGACTTAGCAATTCCACACTTAAATGCAACTTGTGCCATCTGTCATCCTCCATATTTCTACTGTTCTGACATAATGCAAACACAAACCAGTCCATTACCTCTTTGGATAGTAAGAATTTGTTGAGCAACCACAGACAGTACTTCCAAATCAATTCTGTTAAACTCATCAAAGCAAGCCCAGGCTCCACAAGATAACAGTCCCTGGGAGAAAAGAGTAATGAAATTTTTCAATTTTATCTGATTAAATATTGCATTGAAATGTTGCATTTTCACCTGATATTTTCAAGGATTTAATATCCTATCAAGGAAATTGCTTATTCACCTTTATCTTTAAAGACAGCATATTATTATTATTTTTAGAAATCCATTATTCTACAGGAGTAAGGAGTTTGATCAATTGGAAAACTGTCCATTTGATCGATAGCTTTTAACTTTCTGTGTATCTTTTGACATTTAGATGTATACCCGTAATCTCAAAGTCTTTCTTGCTTTTTATATACAAGATGATTTTGTTTGCTTTTTCTATATGAACTTCATAGAGTAGATTGTAATAATTCTCTAAATAAGATGACGTCTGTTGCTAATGAGACTATTTTGTGGTCTGAGTCCCTTAATAGACAACTTACACAGTTTGAGGTCCTAGTTTGTACTTCTAACTCACAGCTACCCACAAATATGTGCCATTTGGGCATTAAAGAAAACTGGACCACCAAGCTTGAGTAGCTCAGCCAAATTCAAATTTACTTAAAAAAATCAATTCAATATTTATTGAATCTGCATTCTGTAGATTGTATGTGTGTATATATACACACACACGTGTGTGTGTGTGTGTGTGTGTGTGTTTCACTGAGTAGCTGGTATGTTTCAGGCATGATGCATGTATCTTTGATGCAAAGAAACTAAGACTGTATCACACTAGATGTTAAGTAATTAGTACAAGGCCACAGAGCTAATAGGGGCTGACCTTGGATTTGTACACAGTTCCATCTACTGACCACACCGAATTAAATGAAAATTCTGTCCATTTCAAAGAATAGCACATTTTTATTAGCTACTATGACTTTAATCTCTACATATAATAAGAGGATTAGAAACCACAGAAAACAAAAAATACTTATGAGTCACACATTCATATAGTTATCAGAATTTTGAGGTTCTTAATAGCAATTCCCATGTCTTTTTGATCCTGTACCCTATTATTCAGCATGATCCTCACACAAAGTATCTATATAACCAATATATACTTATCAGTAAGCAACTTTAATACTAAAAGTATATGCTGTATCAAGGAATTAAGAATATCATTCAAAAATTGAGTAGTACGTGCCAGACTTTTCTTAAATGTTTAGGAATATAATGGCTATTCAAACTAAACTATACAGAGACTCTTTTTGACTTACTATTCTTTCTTAAAAATCATGACAACAAGGTTGTATATCACTACAGAGTATGATTAAAATGGTCATTTGTCATTCAAATGTTTTCTTGATGTTATTATAATTTTGACTTTTAAAATCTTATCCTAATTGTTTCAGCATCACAAATATAGAGACTTTTTTTTTTTATATTCCCAATCTGTTATAAAATAACCTTGCCTATGCCAGCCAGGAACAGCTTACTGTATAGGGTAGGATTGGTATATGTATTTCTTGTTAGTTTGGATTTCTTTTTAAATGTTACCTTTTCTGAAGAAATTTTGGAAAATAATGACAGAATCTTAAAAAATCAGAATTACAGAATCTTTCAGAAAAACAGACATAAATAAACAGAACCTATAATCTCTAATGGGTAATTCTATGTTTAGCTGTTCCAACTAACATTTTAAAGAATAACAGCCAGTTAGCAACCAAGGGCTAAAATGACCAATGAGTCACAGCTTTATAGACAGGAATGTTACATTTTTAATTCTTCTTTTGCAATCTTACAGATGGGAATCTATAGAGTGGGAATCTGACTCAGTATAAGAAAAAAAAAAAAAAAAACCCAACAAGAATTTTAAGTTTGCAAGAAAAGATTAACTACAAAGTATCTATGAAAAGTAAATTACTGAATCATTAACTGGTTAATAATAAGAGCTACAGATTAAAGACTTTAGATTTCCCACAGTCTTTACATGATGTCGTGGTTCTCAAATTTTTAGCGGCCTCAACATACTGAAGGCACAGCCCTCCTTTCTATAAGTCATACTGACCCACAGCAGCAGGCACTGGAGACAGGAGTAGAGCTCCTTCTCCGGTAAGCTTGTGAAATAACCCCACTTCTCTGGAGAATAGAGATAGTGCTTATTTTACTTAACTTACAGTAAGTCTTTTACTTGCATGACATTCTGTTTCATTATAAATAACTTCCCTCTCTGAGCTGTTATTTTGTAAAGAAATGAGTCAATTCAAACCTTAAAGAATTTTCCTAAAGCCAGATAATCCAACCCATCAGAACAGTTGAAAACAACACATTGTTTGGCCACTGCTTTTGCTAAATCTTTGGTAGTTTCGGTCTTTCCAGTGCCAGCTGGCCCTTCAGGGGCTCCTCCAAGGTGCAGGTGGAGGGCTCCAAACAAGGTTCTGAAATAGAAGAAATAAGCAATCTTTATAAGATAATGTCATTTTTAATATATATTATGGAAAGAGGAGAAGTTTAAACTGAGAGCCAAATTTGCCACTTCCTCTTCAATAATTTCTTCCTTCCCATGAACCTCTGAGAATCTCTGACGGTGGCCTACTTTACCTGTTACTGTATTTCACTTCTGAAGCGCTGATTATAAAGGACAGAATCAGAGCAAGCACACTTGGAATTCAACGCTGATCCTGGTCAAAATGGGGAATTCTGCTGACGCCAAACCACCCCTCCCCGCAACTGCAAGCACTCAGAAATGCTCCACAAAAAAGTCCAAATAGTAACTTTTGAAATACCAGCCATTTCAAAAGCATGAAAGAGAAATCACCAGTGAAGAGGGAATGCAAAGCCATTGGTAATTGAGTGCTAAAGCTAGACAGGCGCGTGTTGTTTTGGGATCTGCATACAAACACACGCAAGTGTATTTACAACCACACGGAAACAGAAAAATTCTTTTTTTTCTTTTTTTTAGATTTATTTATTTGAGAGAGAGATCTAGCAAGGAGGCGCGGGGAGCAGAGAGAGACAGAGAAAGTCTTAAGCAGACTCCGTGTTGAGCTCAGAGGCTGACACGTGGCCCAGTCTCACAACCCTGTGATCAAGACCTGAACCAAAACCAAGAGTTGGATGCTTAACCAACGGTGCCATAGAGATGCCCCCAAACAGAAAAATTCTTATATTGAGTAAGGTGAAGAGCTGGAATGGATTCACGTATATAAACCCAAAAGCCTTGGAAAGCTGGTTTATCTCTAAATGGAAACTGAAATTACTCTAGCAGCCTACTCAAGAAAGACGAAGATCAACTACAGAGGAGACAGAGGAGACAGGAAGGGCACCCTTCATGGCGGCTTACAGAGGAGACAGGAAGCGCACCCTTCATGGCGGCTTACAGAGGAGACAGGAAGTGCACCCTTCATGGCGGCTTACAGAGGAGACAGGAAGTGCACCCTTCATGGCGGCTCCCAGTGGAAACCCTTCGTGGGGGTAGGGCCAAAATTTTCAGTATCCATGGGCACATGAACCCAAACTGAGAAATGAACACTGAAATGTTGTTTTGGACCAAAGAAAACTCTAAAGCTCTTTTAAGAGATAAATGTGACACTGCTCCACATGGACACCTCCACAGCTGAGAAAACAACCCTTTCCCAAAATGAGCTCATAAGTAAAACCACAGAGAGAGAGAGAGAGAGACATCAAAGTTAAGAGTCTGACTTGCAGTGGCAGATGGACAAAGGTGCGGGAGAATTACCATATACATGGTACTCGGGTTTCCTGATGGTTTATTTAATGAAATCTTAAACAAAAAGCAATAGACAGGGCCTACTGGGTGGTACTACTGGTTAAGGGTCCAACTCTCGGTTTTGGCTCAGATGTGGTCTCAGTGTCGTGAGATTGAGCCCCGCATCATGCTCTATACTCAACACAGAACCTGCTTGACTTCCCCCCACCTCCATCTGTTCCTCCCCCCCACCCACTTTCTCTTTCTCTAAAATAAATTTAAAAAGCAAGAGACGTAAGAAAATTGTGAGAAAAATCAGTTTCATAAAAGAGAAAACTTGAAATCTAGCAATAAAAAATACAGTTATTGGACTTTTTAGAAAGTTAACAGATTAAATGGCAGAGTAAACATAAAGAGCAGAATTATACACAAAATAAATAGGAGGAAATCACCCAGGAAGAGACCAAGATGGGATATCAGAAAAGCTGAGAGACAAAGAAAAAAAAAAGTGAACAGGAAAAAAGCAAAATCTAAAAAGCATTGGCTGTGGGGCACCTGGGTGGCTCAGCAGGTTAAACATTTGACTCAGTTTCAGCTCAGCTCATGATCTGAGGGTCCACGCACTGGGCATGGGAGACTGTTTAAGGTTCTCTCTCCCCATCTTCTCTACCCTCCTTCTCACTCCCTCCCCCACCCAAATAAAAAAGTAAAAATGAATGGCTGAGAATTTACCAGAATTGAAGAAAGATATGAACTGAAAAGTCTCAAGTGGGATACATAAAAACTCACCCACATATAGTTACATTACAGTGAACCTCAACAATAAAGAGGAAATCTTAAAAACCACGATAGAAAAAAATTACCTACAAAGGAATCGCAGTAACAGACAACTGAGCAGTACCAATGAACACCAGGAGAACAGTATCTCCAGGGACCTGAGGGGAAACTAGGTTCACTTACAGTTCTATAGCTAGCTATCTTATCATTTAATAAAAGAATGAAGACCATATTTCGTCTAAAAAGGCATTTTTAGACAAAGACTGTTAGAGCTCACTACTTGCAGAGCTTCGCTGAAACCATTACTAAAGGATATTGCCTAGTAAGAAGAAAAATGAAACCAGAAAGAAGGCAAAGGAAGAAGCAATGGTGAGTTAAGACAATGATAAAGTTTTGGTAAAAAATATAAATACCAGGTATAAGAAATGCATAACAGAATATAAATAGAGCAATCTATGCCAGATCATCTTATCTTACAGATAGGGACATTGGTCACCTAGCACCAGGCATACAGAAAGTGGCCAGGAAGCTTGTAAAAGAGAGGTCAAGATTAAAGATCTTTGGAAAGAGCTGTTAGTGTGTTGTTTATTTCCGGTCCCTCTGTAGAGAAGAATGCGCTTGCCCCTCTCCCAAACTACCTGAGGGGCTTTAGAGAACTCTTCAGAAACCTTGGCTCACTGACCGACCCCTGGAGTTTGTGTAACACAGGAACGGCGAGTGCAATTATGACTTAAAATATTTCAAGTCAAGAGAATGTCTATAGCTATTCCTGAGGGCAGAGCTGGGGAAAACAGTGACAGTAAGAGAGATGTAGTCATACTACTGGCAAAATAAATGTGTATTTATCAACTGACCAGCTCTAGATCCCACCAGAAGGAAGCTAGATTTGGGTCATGTTGAATGGGACTCTGTGGAGGAGGCCCACCTAACACCAGAGAAGACACCAAGGTGAGTGTCTGTGTGTAGCTGACCTCAGAGAGAGGCTGAAGCAAGTCATCAGCACCCACCAGAGAAGGTATTTTCCACAGGTGACTGGTAGCGGGGTGGGGTGGGGAGGATTTCCAAAGAACCAACATAAATGGCACATCTAAGCTTGTGTCTTCATCGAGGACACTAAACAGCCAAGAGATAGTTTCCACACAAGACACTTGTCACCCATGAAACCACCTCTCCCTTTGCTTCTCCCCTCCTCCGTCAACCCCAAGACTGGAGGAGCCACGGGTGAGCTATGGAGGGATGAATGCAAAGGACAGGGATAAAACTGACAAAAGAAGAAAAAAACTGACGAAAGATTGACCACACTTGCCTCCCCGGATAAAGGTCTTGGGCTTGTGTCAAGCTCAAGCTGGGAGAGAAGGGGAATTTCAAAGTGGATGAAAGATGTTGGCTTTGATGTTAGACCTAAATGGACTTCGACCATCTGAAAAAAATAACACTTTAATTTCGTTCTTGAGACAACTTGGAATATGGGAAATGCAAACTTGGATTAAAGTTGTTAAAGCCCTTTTATTGTTCAGAAGCATAATAGAAAAAAATTTCAGTGTAAATACTCATGAGTTACCTAATGGAGATATCCAGAAAGCATGAAGCACAAGTTTACAGGGGAGACCTTGGCTGGAGATACAGACTTGTGGATCTTCAGAATGTAGGCTATTAAAGCCTGCAAGTGGACTTGAACGTTTGGGAAACTATGAATCATGAGACAAACCACCACATGAAAACAGAAATCTAGAAAATTCCGTGTTTCAGGGGAAACAGCAGTCTGCCTCAAAGGATCCAAAACAAAGAGAAAGTTTCAAGAATAAAGATGAAATGCACAATGTGAATAACAATAGCAATATTGGGCAATACTTATCTCCAGAGCTAAGAGGAAAAAGCCAGCAGAGAAAGAGAAATTGAAGATCAAGTTGAGAAACATATTAAGAGCCTAGGAAAAGGGGTGCCAGGGTGGCTCAGTGGGTTAAGCCTCTGCCTTTGGCTCAGGTCATGATCCCAGGATCCTGAGATCGAGCCCCACATCGGGCTCTCTGCTCACCAGGGAGCCTGCTTCCTCCTCTCTGTCTGCCTGCCTCTCTGCCTACTTGTGATCTCTGTCTGTCAAATAAATAAATAAAATCTTTAAAAAAAAAAATAAAAGAGTCTAGGAAAAGATAACATAGGATACATTTGCCAAGTGGAAGATAATCTTTTTCTTTTAAAGATTTAGTGGTCTAAGGGTGAAATTTATTTCCAATAGACCCTTAAATTAGTGAGTTTACCTGTAACATCGATCAGTGAGCGGAGTAATAACCAGTCGAGGGGAATTACCCAGATACTCATATCCATACCGTAAGCCAGCATTGATCATCTTTGTTTCTAAATTATTCTCCTAGGAGAAATCAGAGAAAATGAAGTTAATTTAAATAACAACATTTTAAGTAATATGAAATCGCAAGCTCCTTAACAAATAACTGTCAAGTTAGAAACAACATCTTTAAAATTCACTTTTCAGAGGGAGCTGGGTGACTCAGTCAGTTAAGCGTCTGCCTTTGGCTCAGGTCATGATCCCCGAGTCCTGGGATGTGGCCGGGGTCAGGCTCCCTGCTCGGCTTCTCCCGCTCCCTCTGCCCCTCCCCCCACCCAATGCTCTCGCTCTCTCACATGAATAAATAAAAAATCCTTTAAAAATTCCAATCAGACATCATTAATTCAGTAGAAGAATTGAATATCTAATCTCCTTGGATAAATCTGAAGTCACTGGCTTCAACTTTTTCCATAGGTATCTGTGGAAAATATATTTGTTCCTTTTCTCTCCTGTATTTTCTTTTCTTTTTACTTGCTTGTGCTTTTTAAATTAAGGTATAATTGACATATAACTTTAATTTCAACTGTAAACATAATTACCGAATATTCATGTATATTATAAAATAATCACAGTAGGTCTAGGTGAGATCTATCATCACATGTAAGTACAGTTTTCTTATAAGAATTTTAAGATTTACTCTTAGCAACTTTAAAAACGCAATATGGTATTATTAACTATAGTCAACATACAGCGTGTTACGCGCCCACGACTTATTCATGTCTAGAAGTTTGCAATTTTTGATTCCCTTCCCCCATTTCTCCCACCTTCCCACTCTCAGCCTCTGGAAACCACCAATCTGCGCACCATATCTGTGGGCTTGGTTTGTTTTAAATTGCACATTTGAGATCATATTGTCTTTGTCTGACTCATTTCACTTAGTGTAATGTCCTCAAGGTCAATCCATATTGCTGCAAATGGCAAGATTTCATTTTTAACAGCTGAATAATATCCCATTTCCATATATACCACATGTTCTTTTTTTCAAATATTTTATTTATTTATTTATTTGACAGACAGAGATGACAAGTAGGCAGAGAGGCAGGCAGAGAGAGAGGAGGAAGCAGGCTCCCTGCTGAGCAGAGAGCCCGACGCAGGGCTCGATCCCAGGACCCCGGGATCATGACCAGCCCCGAGTCGAGGGCAGAGGCTCTAACCCACTGAGCCACCCAGGCGCTCCTCTACCACATGTTCTTTACTCATTTGCCTGTCAGTGGACATTCAGGCTGTTGCTATATCTTACTGGAAATCTCGCTGCAGTAAACGTGGGCATGCACATACCTTTCCGGGTGTTTTTGTTTTCTTCAGGTAATACCCAGAAGTGGAACTGTTGGCTATAGGACAGTTCCGTTTTTTATTTTTTGAGGAGACTCCATCGTGTTTTCCACAGTGGCTGCACAAGTCACATTCCCAGCAGCCCTGCACAACGGCTCTTTCTCCCACATCCTTACCAGTGTTTGTTATCTTTTGTCTTTTGATAAAGCTCCTTCTGAGAGCTGCGATAGGCTCTCTCGCGGTGGCTTCCATTTTCATCTCCCTGACGGTGAGCGATGCTGAGCCTCTTTTAGTGAACCTGTTAACTGTCTGTATGTCTTCTCTGGAATAATGTCGATTCAGCTCCTTTGATCGTTTTCAAAACAGGTACTTTGTGTTTTTGTTATTGAGTTGTAGGAGTTATTTATATATTTTAGAGGTTAACCACTTCTCAGATGCAATTTGCAAGTATTTTCTTCTGTTCAGGAAGCTGTCTTTCATCTTGTTTCCGGTTTCCTTTGCTGGGTGACACCTTTAGTCTGATGTAGTCCCACTTGTTTGTTTTGCTTTTGTTACCAGATCAAAAAAAAAAAAAAAAAAATCATTGCCAAGACTGAATTAAGGGGCTTAACATCTGTTTTTTTCTAGGAGTTTTATGATTTCAGGGCTTACATTCCTGTCTTTCATCCATTTTGAGTTCACTGTTGTGTATGATGTGCGACAGTGGCCCAGTTTCAGGATCTCCTACGTGGCTGCTCAGTTTTCCCAACACTATGATTGAAGAGACGTTTCTTTCGCCATTGTATATTTTTGGCTCCTTTGTCATAAATTATTTGAAATATAGGCCTAAGTGTACTTCTGGGCTCTCTGTTCTGTTCCATTGACCCATGTGCCAATACCATTCTGTTTTGATTACTGTGGCTTTGTAATATAATTTGAAATCAGGGAGCCTGATGTCTCCAGCTTTGCTGTTCTTTTTCAAGACTGCTTTGGCTCTGGTACCTTTTATGGCTGCACACAAATTTTAGGACTGTTTTATTTCTGTGCAAAATGCCTTTGGAATTTTGACAGGGATTGCATTGAATCTGTAGATGGCTTTGAGTAGTAGGAACCTTTTAACAACATTAATTTTCCAATCCACAAGAACAAAATATCTTCCCATTTATTTGTGTCTTCTTCGATTTCCTTCACCAACATCTTAGAGTTTTCAGTGTGTGAGTCTTTCACCACCTTGGTTAAGTTTGTTTTTAGGTATTTTATTCTTTTTGATATAAGTGGGGATTTAAAAAAAATTCTCTGATAGTTCATTGTTCTCCTATATTTATTAATTAGTTGTTCGATTCATTTTCACTTCAGAGTGGATATTATATTATTGCCATTTTACAGGTAAGAAAATGGATACTTACAGACAGTAAGTAACTTGCTGTAAAGGAAGGGTCTGGCATTTAAAATTGCTTGCAGGGAGCTCTTCTCCACTACCTCTCCTGTGGTTTTCCGGGGTCTGGTCCTGACCTTTTCTCCTCCCACTCCATACCTTTAAGCCTTTCACAGACGTGAATCTGCTCAGATTTTTCCCCCCGACACAGGGTGAATTTTTGAGTCCGGGTCTCCAGACGTCCTCAGCAGCTGGCCCCACCTTGTCCGCTGTGCTAACTGTTCTACTCCTCCTGCCTTCCCAGTCGTGACCACTGTCACCACCCCTCCAGGTGTTCGGATAGAGCCTTCTTTCCCGATCGTGTTTACAGTTCCTTCAGTTGATCAGCAAGAGGAAACGTATTGTGATTAAATCACAATAAAAGTCTGATTTTTTAATATTCTTTAGATATATCAAAAAAATCTAAAAATGCAATTTTAAACTGCCCAGTTCTGATATTTTACAGATTCAGCAAACATAATGACTCATTTAAAATGAGTAATTTTTTAATAATCACTCAGTTTGTGTGTGTGTCTCTATGTATATGTATTTATACATTTGAGTATGGATTTGGGTATAGATAAAGATACAGTTTTTTGTACAGATGATACACAGTCTTTGGCTGCCTTAATCTTTAGTCTGGAGAATGCTTGTGTGGATATAGTCAGCCATCAGCAAAAAATCCTGTATTACTGACACTATGCCCCATGTGAGGAAGCAAGCACAAATGAAAAAGCTATGAGCTGGAATTGTCGCGCAATAACATTCAGTGATATCACTTACTTGCCAATAGTACCTAAGCTGACTTAACCACTCGAAGTCAGATTCATCACTAACTTTTTTTTTCACAAGTGTCGTGAGGACATCTCTAGCATGGACATCCAGCACCACCAGGGCTCCCAGAGTAACACGGTTCTGCTTGGACAATTTGCCACGGACCAAAGTCACAATATCATCAATTTGCATGTTACATTTTTCCAAGTATTGCTCAAGAGCCTGAAAGAAAATGAGATATAATTATCGTAATCAGAATTTTTCTGAACAAAAAACATTTTGAGCTAGTCTGAATAAGGTATTTCTGTACATTTTTCCCCATTATGACCTAATTTAAAAATAATTTGTTTTTCTTGCTAGGAAAGCATTAGCTGAACAAGGACAGTCTGGCCAGATGCAGTGGACGCACGTGGTTTGTGTTACTCTTCCGCCCTCCCAGGTCTATTTCCTCTGCGGTCCGCTCCGCGGTCCCGGGGAGCTGTCCATCACCTTGCCCCACTGCGGGGCCACAAGGCGTGGGAGGAGGCGTGACCCAACCTGAGCCAATCAGCGCTCTTCCCAGCACCGGCTGTCCAGGCCCAGGGTGGGAAACAGCGCTTCTCGCTACATTTGGAGGGCCCTGAGAATGCCTGTCTGAAGCCACTGCCAGCCTTCATCCCCAGTGCCGAAAAGCCCGCCAGAGACTGGCAGAGCGGAAGGATGTAGGAAGAGAAGCTTCAGCAGCACCAGTGCCCCGAGACCCCGGACTCCAGCGGCCTTGTGGTCCACCAGGCCTCCAGGACTGCTGGGTAAGCTTGCTGAGCCGGTGAGCAACGCTAGTTCTGACAGCCAGCCTTGCGCTAGTTCTGACAACCAGCCTTGCTTTGGGACCTCTTTTTTGGTGGGGGTAAACCGAATCAGTAAGTCAGAAAAGAGAAGAGGGTCTATAATGACAATCAAGTTGGAGTCAGTGAGAACCGCTACGCTTAAGGGAAGGGTCAGGAGGCCCCAGCAGGCTGCTGTGGTTGCGTCCTCCACTCCAATAACATTTAACAAACACGGGGCCCAAGGCGTGCATCGCAGTCCTTCAGGACCAGGTAATTGGTCCTGGGAAGCATTTCCAAGGACCAAGGAAGCCTTTCCAAGAATAAGAAAAAGTTTAAAGGACCGGCAAACAGCAAACTGTTTCTCTAAGGGGCACTTTCCTTAGTCCTTGAATGATTCTATCTTTATTCTTAAGAAGGTAATTTTTTCAAAAGTTTGGTGCTTGAACACTGTTGCCATCATATTATTTACCTGATCGATTGCTATTAATTCTCTTCCTACGCAGTGAAACGTAAACTTCTGTCCCACCTATGTTTCAGTAGATGTAAGTGTTTAAATTCTTGGAATCAATTAGTGAATTTAAGTATGTTGAACATATAAATTAGTAAGAACCAATTTGATTCTAAGAACCTAAGCCACACCATTGGGCACATCTTAGTTTTCTCATCAGTAAAAGTGAGGATCATGTGAACCTTACTGGTTCTTACAGCCTATAATTCAACACAAAACATAAAATAAAAATTTAATGTTTAGACCTGACAGTACAAATTATATGTCCATAAGAATTTATTACTACACACAGGAGCAGAATGTTTTCTCCTATACTAGGAAACCAGATTTAGAATGAAAATTTAACTTCAAACTGTGATAAACTGAGTTCTTTAGGAACAATATTATATGAATCAATGATAATTTAGATTAGAGAGATAGGGAAAACAATCATGATATTGATAGCATTTCTGTTACATTTTCTTCTTTGTGAACCATTCTGCACAGGGAGTGAGCAGATGAATCTAAAGGTAACTACTATTACATTCTGCCAAAATAAACCCTATCTGAAATCAAATATTTTTATCAAACCTAGATCCTTCTACATATGCAATGATACAATGACTCAAAATCACACAGTATTTGCCATATCCTGAGCTCGGTGATAGCAGCAATTCTTTCATTCATTTTACAGTCCCTCTCATGCCTCATGCAGACTGGTTCCACAATCACCATTCACTGCGTAAAGAAATCAGACAGGTCCTTTGGGAGCATGACGGTGTGACACATAGGGCTTCTGTAACATCAAGCTCCAGACAACTTGGGATGTTTGCGGGAAGTGGAAGTATCCAGTGCCCCAAGAGGCTGCCAAGAGTCTCGAGCTCCACCAAAGTCATCAGTTTCAAATATGAACCGCACATTAATTAGGGGAAAAATGATCAACACATACAATCCTAGAACATATGCTAGCCTCCCATGATAAAACTACATGTTAAATTTTTAAAACACCAGCAGGGCTATAGAATACTAAAACGTGAGCCTTTCATGTTGCTGCTACAGAACTTGAAGGGCCTAAACACGGATGAAAGACAAGCAGGCACAAGGTGCGCAGATCGCGATCAAAGGCTTCATGAAACAGGGGAGTCGCAAGCAGATGACTAGGAATTAATTTTTTAGGACACATACAAAGCTTAATTTCATATCATGAACCTTAGCTATGAAAGCACCATAAAATGCAACAGAAGAGGGCAGTCTTGTGAGCAGCAAACAGAGGTGTAACTTGCTAAGAACTTTTGAGTCTGCGACACTGAATCACCCTCAAGTAGCACAGGTTCTCATCTCCCTTTCTCTGCGAACAACTCCATATTTGCATCATGTGACATGAGCAGAGAAGAACTGAATAGACTGATAAATGAGTCAGTAAATAACCCAATCTCTGCTATAAACAAAACAAAACTCCTCTTTGTATCTTCATGCAATGTGATAAGAATTACGGCAGATCGCTTTGAGTAGAGGACATGTGGTCATGGGAGTGACCTGAACTACGTGTCCCTCGAGATTCAAATTCTGCTTGGGAGAGAACTGGAAGCTTGAAAAAGGTATCATTTACATTTAATGCTGGACATCAACTCCTGCCTTTTGCAGGTTGCTTAGAGTGAGACCAAATAAAAACATGGACTTGACAGAGGAGTAGAGGTTTGATAAATACCACATTTAAACGGAAGAAATTTGGAAGATGCCTACAAATTTGTCTAATCTGCTCACATTTACTTCTTTGTTCCCTGCAGACTATGTCCCCACAGTGGCTAGTGATAAAGTTAGTATCGTGATTTGGAGAGCTGACCAGCAAGCAAGGAGGGAGACCCAGGAATCTCCACGTTGCCCCGGTAGCCTGCATTGGTGAGAGAGGAAACCCTCTGTGTGGGGAGGTTGACAAGTGGTAGCTTAAAAGTAAAGAGAGAAAATGAATTCTCTAGACTCACTGAACAAAAAGAAAAATACATACGGTGCTTGAAGCCAAGAGCCCACAAGTAACTCCAAGAGCTTACTGCTGTGAGGGAAACCCCTGTTCCCCAATGGCCTGTGTTCCATGAAGACAGACTTTTTCTGGGAAAACCCTGATTTCCCCTCTGCCCTTATTCCTTTCTACAGGATAGAAATAAATGACTTGTTGCTAAGTTTGACAGAACTAAGCATGTGTCACACAGCTCCTTCCTCTATGGGGTCTGCCTGGTTACAGAGATATTAGTTTCTCTCAAACCTTAACACTATCAGCATTCAACAGTACCTTAGAGCTAAAGACAATAATACCAAACTCCATGTCAAAAATATATTTAAATTCCATGATTTTAAACAAAAGATCTATGACTACTACATTCCAGTTGTCATCAGACATTGCATCTGTCAACTTGATATCATTTCTCAAGGACAGGAATGTTGTGCTAATTGTGGTTTCTGTTATTAAATACTAACAGAAATCCAGTTAATATTACTAAATTAGGATAACTAATATATTACAATATTTAAAACTAAGAATAACTCAAAATATTCAAAAATCAATAGATTAAGAATAAAAATGAAAACAGTCAAAATTATTCAACCAATATTTTGTCTTCATAGGGTGGTTTTACTCAAAGCAGAAAAGAGAATTACATTATTTTTCCTCCTCATCTTTCTGAGTTTAGGAAGTGTCTTACTTCTATTACCATTCTATTTTTAAAGGTACAAAAACGTACCGGATTGAGGCTCAAGTACCCTTGATGTTTTAAGAGGACTGTCTTTACTTGGTTTTTTATAATTAGTGTATTCTGGCAATAGTAGTAGTTGAAAAAATGCTGAAAAACCTGGGGGTAATAAAGCTTACCTCTTGTCCTGTTGCAATAGCTGTTTGTACTTCCATCGTCCAAAAGGTTTGAGATACACAGAGTACGGTCTGTCCTGGCCAATCTCTCACCCAGTTAATTCGCATATCTTGTGTATAGGCGAGCATTGCAGCTCTGATTACCTAATTGGTAAGAAAAATGCAAAGGATCATTTTACAGTTTACTTGAGTGAGCTAAACAATGAACAGCTGACCTCCTAAACAGACTAACTCATACTGTTCAACTTTTTACATCTTAGTCAATTACAAGGACTCAAAGCAGTGGTTAGACAATTTAAATTCAAGTTTATCCATATACCTGTGACCGAAAAAATACATTACATAGCACTTTATTTTGTTGATACGTGATCAATCTATGTGCACCATATTACATCAAATATTCATTTGACGAGATGTAGCCACAGATATCTTAGATGCTTTTGGATTGATTAAGCACAAGCAGTTTTATTTTGAAATATAAATTTAAGTCATTCCAAATGAGATCTGTCAAATCCATCAAATAGATAATAATTTTCTTTGAACTGCATCAGATCCCCATTCAGCCATGGGCTGATGAACACACGCACACTGAGGCAAACCACACAATTCCTCTCAAGTTCGTTCCGTGTTTCCAGACCTCACTTCTTAATCTGTAGTTGGATGCCCGAGGTGATGATGACCAGCTCAGGTGTATAATTCATTTATGGAGAGCTAAGTACTAAGAAAGCCAAGAAGTCTTACTTATGCTCTTTGCTGCATGTTTTATGTCAAATTCATGTACTTCTCCTCCATATGTTTTCAGTGGACTGACATATCCACTTTTTCCACCAGGCGTATTGAGAAACATTCTAATCGTTTCTGTGTATCGACCAAAAATAGTAATGTTGCCTGTGGGGTGAAACCCACCTTCATGCTTGATTTCAGAGAAAACTGTCAAAATTAGATTTTTCTGAGAAATACATAAAGGATGTATGAACCGTTCTGGATTTCTAGTCTAGCAAGATATTTATGGAGCTGAACAGAGATGAAGGGCAGTGTTGCTGTGGATAACAAAGAAAGTTTCAAAGGCTAGAAGGAGCCACAGAAAGGGGATGGGAGGCGCGCGGAGAATGGAAGGTGCTGTGCAGAAATGGCAAGGAGGGGTAAACACACGTTCTAGAATGGAAGTACCATAGGTAGATGGGAAGTGTGGAAAGAACAAGAGGAAGGCATTAAAATCTAAATCACAACTTCTACATAGTTGGATGAGGAGAAATATGATTGTGAAAAGTTGTACAATATTGTGTGTAAGATGTATTTATTTGCGCCATATAAAATATATGTATATATACATATATGAATTTATATATTTTTTGGAAATAACATACACATGATAATCTAGTAAAATAAAGGGGCAAACATGCCAAGAACGTGACTTTTTAAATTAAAGTGACCCCAAATTCACTTAATTTAAGCATGCTTGAAAGAATGCAAATACATACAGTAAAACATAGTAACACACATATCTCTCTTTGTGGTACTTTATGCTGCAGTTGAGTAACATATTTCAGTAACACAAACTTATACATACACATTTAGGGATGATACTTCCTACATAATTCCTTTCTATCCCTCTAAACGCTCTGGAATAGCAACCAAAATAACTTTCCTAAGCGCTTTGATAAAAAAATTTAAAATAATAGTTGTAATAGTATTAGGCCTAAAAAATGAGTTATCACTGTGCACATCAATTAACAAACCATATAACCAAGACTGCTGGGTCGTGCTCAAAGTGGAATTCATCTACATTGCTTACAGCTGCGTGTACGGGAATCTTATTTATCAACATGTATCAAGGCCTATGAAGTCTCATCTCTTTGACTTAGTGGTCCCACAAATAAGAAGTTATCATAAGAAACAATTCAATCAAAGAAGCCAGTTGTATCCACGTGGATATTTAATGCACAATAGGGAGAAATGACTTTATATCTACTTAAAAACTATTATGCAGGCAGATATTAAAACTATACTTAAGAAGAGAAAGAAGCACTTAGACACATGATATCCACTGAACACTTAGATTCTTTTTTTTTTTTTTTTTAAGAATTTGCTTCGCTTCTTTTATTTATTTGACAGAGATCACAAGTAGGCAGAGAGGTAGAGAGAGAGGAGGAAGCAGGCTCCCCGTGGAGGAGAGAGCCCAATGTGGGGCTCGATCCCAGGACCCTGGGACCATGACCTGAGCTAAAGGCAGAGGCTTTAACCCACTGAGCCACCCAGGTGCCCCTGAACACTTAGATTCTAATGAATTTTTTCAATAATGTGTGAGAGAATCTGAAAAATCAGTGAAAACTGTTGTTAAGACATCATACCATATTTCGTTCTCATTCCTGCTCTCAAGATTCCCAACTCAATCATGATTTTTATTCTCGCTGAAGAACTTGAATGCTAAGTCCACATTACAGGGAAAGAATGAATTTAAGTGCTCGACTAATCTATATTTCTTGCCATGACTTGAAATTTTCTACTAATAAAAATAATTATAAATGACTGAGTTGTTGTTTTATGAGACATGGAAAATATGAAGTGACTGTTAAAGAAAGTATTTGTGATTTTCTAACATTTTGGTACATATTTTGTATATATACAGGACAAAAAGATTCACTATAGAAACATACATGCAGGGAGACTGATGTGGAACTATAGAGAGATGCATTCAAGGCAAGACTAAACATAGACTTTATACACCAAGGTGTGTTGGATTAATAATGAAAGAACCAGCATGTGGTTGCAAGAAATAATGGAACTTATGGCTAACAACTAAGTTTTCTGTATTTTCAATGGTATTTTATCCCACTTTTCAAGTGAATTGCCATGAAATTAATTTCATAGACCATATCTCTGTCTTTAAGTTATCCATTACAATTGAACTGGCAATTCACGACTCAATTTCTGTCTAAAAAAAAAAAAAAAAAAACAAAACAGCGCATTTATTAGTGATACACTTTTTACATAATCTCTACCAAAATGGGGCTCAAATCCAGGTCTCTGAGAGCCAGAGTCACATGCTTTGCCAACTGAGACGCAGGTTCCCCCAATGATACATTAATATTCCACATCTTTACTGGAAATAGTGATAAACACAGCGAAGTACCTTGTGGATGGATTTAATCATGACTCTCTCCAGCTCCACTAACCATTTCTCCACCTGGCCTCTGGCTTTGGCCGTTGAAATGGTCTCTGTGAGCTCCACAACCTCTCCTTCACTACTCTTCATGTGAGTGATGTCTAAAGTTTCTGTAAATTCTACTTTTGCAATTCCTTCAAAACATTTCTTCAAGTGAGGTTGCACCCTGTCGGGGGAAAAATGTTTAAGAGAATTAATCAAATTAAAGCAATTCCTTATCTGTCAGTGTTCTTTGTGTATCAATCTTCATTCACAACGTATAAATGTGCATTATGTGTTAGGCCCCTATTCGATGCTGTCAGAGATGAAACACTGAGGGGGAACAAAAGACATGATCCCTGCCTGTATGGATTACACAGTCCAGTAGGAGGTCATCATTAATTGAATAATCACAAAAAGATCTGCTAAACTATAATTATAATAAGAGCTACAGAGGAGACACCGTGAGGCTTTGTTTCCAACACAATGAATTAAAAGTTGTTAAAAGTAACGTAAGGAGCAAACCCGTCTTAACTAACAGATAACACACTAATTGGAAGAATCTTCAAATGCACAAAACTAACTTTTTCAACTGGGATCTTCATAGACTACTTACAAATTGTGAACTAGGTTTAGCACTTTACATGCTTCACAGTTTGCTAAATCAACTGCTTTGAAGGTTTTCAACTATAGTCATTGTAATAGAGATGGGAAGGGCTAAAGTCCTCATTTTTTGGCATGTTACCAGTAACCAGTTGCAGTCAATAGGCAATAAAGAGGCATAAAAATACAGATGGAAATCTGAGCCTAAATTAATCTTTTTGTCTGGATTACTTATCTCCGACTTGGAAGGCACAAGGCACAAAACTAACGAATTTAATAAATATCCGTTCAGTTCCTGCTATAGACTAAATATACACATTCTTCTAAGGAATTGAGAATCAGCATTGGGGGAAAAAAAGTAAAAAATCTCTGCCATCACAGAGCTTATATTCTGCTAGGAGAAATCAGACAGTAAACAAGTAAGTACATTACCGAGTTTGCCAGATTATAAAAAGTAAGCTGAAGGAAAAGAGGGCAGAGGAGATAGTCCGGGCAAGGCGGCTGGGAAGGCCGGCACGGTTGCCATTTTAAATTCAGTGTCAGGGGAAGCCTTCCTGAGGGGCAGACATTTGAGCACGTTTCCACAAAAATCTACGGGAGGTAAAAGAATTCATGGATATTGAGATAAAGAGTATCTTATGCAAAGAGGACAGTACGCCGAGAGAGGAGGCTGCCTCCTCTCTTATAGTGGAATTGGAAGGACTGTAACAGAATGAACAAGAAAACTAGTGGGAGATACCCAGGAAGGATAATGCGGGACCCCCTGTGTGGGTCACTGCAAGCCTCTAGAAGAGTGAAGTGTTCTGAAAAACCTGTAAGAGAAAATAAAGTATGAAATCCTCCCCAACTTGTATCACATGTGGAAAAATATCCCTCAATGATATTATGTTTGTAATAATTACACTGGTTACTGATAACATTTAGAATATTCTTGAACATAATTATATACATTTAGATTTTACCTTATTTTAAAAATTAATTTAAACAGATAAACACATAGCCATGTGTTTACATATATTACATTTATATATATTACACATGGCCATGTATAATATGAGTTACTTACCTAGTGGGATCTTTAGTCTCAGACAGTATCTCAAGAAGTTCATCATTAGACAAGAAAAAGAATCTGGGGAAGAAGAGACGTTTCTTTTCCAAATATTCATTAAGTCCTTTAAGAATGAGTTCCAAAAGTTCATTTGATTTTTTCAGCCTTTCCAGCATTCTCTCAATAGTTACAACTTGTAGAACATGTTTGTCCTAAAAATGAAAAACACCCAACTCAAAAATATTAGGTACCAGCTTTCTTTGTATTCATATTACACAACTAGGAGATTACATGTTTTTAATTGAACAAAGGTTAACCGAAATTTAAAGCGAATATTTTTTTAAAATAGTCCTGCATAATCTAGGTCTAACTAGCCTCTTAAATTAGTAAGAGTCATGTTGACTTGAACCATAACAATAATGCTCGTTTCTCATTCTAAGTTGGAAAGCGTGAGAAGCAGAAAATGAGTATGAAAGAGAGGAGAGAAGACAAGAGGGGAAGGGGGCAGGGGGGGCAGGGGGGGCAGGGAGGAAGTTAGAAGGAGGGTGAGCGGGAGGGCAAGCACCCCCAGCAGGCCTGGGGCAAGAACAGCGAACTCACAGGAAGGATGATGGGAGAAACGACTGTAGGACTTGTGTTGGCCTTTTACTCTTGGAGAAGAAGCATTTAAAAAATGATAAATCATCATCATTTCAGATGTTATTATTATCAGTAATAAAACAATACAAACCCTGTTTTACAACTATAGATAAAACTGTAAGCGTTTGGGGGTGAAGAAAGGAGTTTCTGATAAAAATCTTACACTACGGTGAAATGTATTTGGCACGAAACAGTAATACTGCCCGCTGAAGCACTCAAGTTCCAGGTATGGTCTTCCTGAACTCTCCGGAAGCCAAGACTGCTCTACTGTGAAGGCCTGGATTTCTGAACACTTCGTCACAGAAAAGTACCACTGTGAGCTGTTTGGTTTAACATTATTCAAACATGGTCAAGTTTTTAAAAGAGTTTCTTTTATGCCGTGGGACACAAGATGAGACTTCTAACCAAGAGGTAGTCTTAAGAATTGATATATTTTTTTTTAATATTTTATTTATTTATTTTACAGAGATCACAAGTAGGCAGAGAGGCAGGCAGAGAGAGAGAGAGGAGGAAGCAGGCTCCCGCTGAGCAGAGAGCCCAATGCGGGGCTTGATCTCAGGTCCCTGAGATCATGACCTGAGCTGAAGGCAGAGGCTTTAACCCACTGAGCCACCCAGGCGCCCCAAGAATTGATATTTTTAAAAAGTAAATAATTTCTTGATTTATAAAACATCCATATAAAATAACCACTGGGTTTATGAAAATCTTTAGAAACAGATTTTTAAAATATAATCTAGATATCATTGAAATAAAATTCTTTTTACTTCTTTTGATGTCATCTAGGTCTAGTCTTGGTCTTTTAACTCCAAGCTCAGTGATCACCACTGACACCAACGACAAATAAGAAAAGTTCTTTTCTAAGTAAGCACCAATATGTTAGGAAGAGGTGCTAAAACACATTGGAAATACCAGGCCAAATAATAGTGAGAAGATACTAGTATATTTATTAATATATGTAACAGGGCATTGTAGAAAATTTCTAGATGTTAAGAGAATGTTGTTAAAAAATTAAACATGGAATTTCAAGATTACTGATTTAGCTTACTTGTGGCACTCAGCCATGACTAAGAGATCAAAAATGTCAGCTGTAAATTGTTCTATACAGAAATTTTATACTTCTGCATCACTCTCTAAAATGTTTTTGTTAATGTACTTGGAATGTGGCTAAAAAGGGAAGATACATGTTCCTGCTTGTTTTGATTTTTATTTGATTTGATTTTGATTTTTTATTTTATTTTTTTAAAGATTTTATTTATTTATTAGACAGAGATCACAAGTAGGCAGAGAGGCAGGGAGAGAGAGGGGGGGAAGCAGGCTCTCTGCTGAGCAGGGTGAGATCCCAGGACCCTGAGATCATGATCTGAGCTGAAAGCAGAGGCTTTAACCCACTGAGCCACCCAGGTGTCCCTTGGTTTGTTTGTTTGTTTGTTTGTTTGTTTTTCAGCGTAACAGTATTCATTGTTTTTGCACCACACCCAGTGCTCCATGCAATCGGTGCCCTCTCTAATACCCACCACCTGGTTCCCCCAATCTCCCACCCCCCACCCCTTCAAAACGCTCAGATTGTTTTTCAGAGTCTATAGTCTCTCATGGTTCACCTCCCCTTCCAATTTCCCTCAACTCCCTTCTCCTCTCTAACTCCCCGGTGCCCCTTGTTTTGAATTTTAACAGTGTAACTTGGAAACACAGCAATTTAATCAAATAATATAATTATCATTAATACCTGTTTTCTCAATAAAACAGGTTCCTATGAAATATATAACAGATCATTCTATTCTCTTTAAAGAGATAATTTTAAAACGACATTTTCTTTCCTAACAGTTTTATGTTTAAACAGCATTTTTAAAAAACGCATGTAAAAAGAAGCATGACAAAGACTCAGATCATAATTTAAATGTGCAATTCATCCAATCAAGAAAGCATAGAGGAGTACTCTGGTACTCCTAAAAACGAAAACCAAAATGATGTTCTCAGAGTGCCACCTTCTGGTAACATGTGCCTTTCCTTGTTGGAAACAAAACAAAACAAACAAAGAGCTGAACAGTTGCTAGTAAATGTGAAAAACTCCTCTCACAAATTAACAACATTTGTTTCATTCTCAGCCAAAGACCTTATTGCAATATTGCTATCTTGGATCTTAGGTTTGAAAGCTAAAGAAAAATTCCACTATTTAAAACAACAGGTCATATTTCTTTCCCCAAATCTTACAATTACAGAAGAAATACCTCTGGAAGCACTTAACGTTTAAGTAAAAAATTTTTATTGGATTCCTGAGGTCAAACCTACTTAGATTAGCTCAATGAGAAAAAACCGTGGGAGCTCTGTATGAGCAATGGCAATAATCTCTGCACCTTTGTGTGTGGACTTCAAAAATAATCAGCTCATGACTGGAAACTAAAGAACCTTCACTTCCTTCCTGTGAGAAGGGGACCATAACAAAGGTTGCATCAGCTGAAGGACAGCGCAGACCTGGTTCCTACATCCCAAGGCTACTTATCAGCTGTGTGGCCTTGGGTGACTTACCTCACCAGAATCTGTTTTCTTATCTCTAAAATGGGAATAAGAGCACTCTTCCACAGCTGTTACAAGGACCAAACTACAGAAAATACTGGAAGCCCCTAATATGGCATGAGCATAGGAATCACATGGACATGGAACCACCTTTATTTTCTCTTCCATCACTGTCTGTTGAAGAGACAGACATACAGACGGATGCTACTGGGGGTGGGGCGGGTGGATGGAAGGAAGGAGTTACTCCGCTCCCGCAGTTTCATGGAGTTAAAGGGAACAGTTTATAATCTGCCACTCTTCAGGAAAGCTATTCATCATTGTAAAATGAAACTGGCTTTAAGTCCCTTTAAGTTGTGCCAAAAATCTAGCTCCGCAGTAGGCATTTGCTGACACGCGAGCAAACACGGATGAGGCGAGCCTGTAGACACACAGAGCAACTCAAGGGAAGTAGAGGCCTCCGTGGGGCACCAGGATGGAGCTTACTAGCTGTGTTCTCAGGACATAACAGTAAGACGTTCTAATAGGAAGCTACTAGAAATTTGAAACTTTGTATGACTCCCTTGACACTTTCATTACTCTCTGTCTCCTGGAGGGGAAGAAAAAGAATGATTGACTGTCGTATATATTTTTGTTGTTGTTAAAGGAATAATTTTACAAACGTACGGGTCTTCTTCTGCTTCACAAGTATCACTACTCTCAGCAGCTCAAGGGACAATCCACTGGGTGATTTACATACTTATAAGATACTCATTAAACCTTTTAAATACTAGGAGACAAAATGTGGATTCACATTGTTTATATGAACCAGAATTTAAAACTCAACTTATTTCTCCCAGCTAAAAGTTTGGACCTTGGGGTACAGTGTCTTGCGTATCTTTCAGGTTTCTTCCAAGGCTTCTGGCAAGGGAGGCTCAGTGATAGGGGGGCCAGACTACCTGGGGTCGATCCAAGCAACCCAAATGTCCCCATTTCCAGTTCTCATCATCCTACTCTTTCTCGGTAAGTGATCTCTTTTACATAATAGATCTGGCAAGCCTACAAATTAAATTACATTGTAATTCGCCAACCCACTGAATCAGACTCTATCACTCATTTTTGGCTACATCAAACGTGTAGCTGGGCAAAATAAGAGGCTCTTTGAGGGCAGTCACCGTAGCTCCTTAGTCTTCTGACTACGCCTTGAGTAGAGCTTCAAATTCTGAGTTAAGCCAAATCATTCTTTAATTTCTCTAGTGCTTTGAAAAGAATTCAGCCCATCTCATATTTTTTTTTTTCTCAAATTCCTACCAAACTGACTGATTCCAGCAGCCACCTGGTCCACCAGAGCGTTACCTATAAAACAGACTTCATTCCAGGAGACCAAGAGCATAATTCAAGTGATTTCTGTACTGCATGCCAGGTAGTTCCAGGGTTCCATCTTCAAATGATAACTACATTCTCACCATCCTCAACTAGGCCATATAAACCATCTAGGCCATATAAACTAGGCCATATAAGCAATCCTAGTTCCATCTTTGAGGTGTTCATACATTTAAGGCAAAATAGAATCCTTCTAGGTACATTAAGCAAAAAAAAAAAAAAAAAAAGAAAAAGAAAAAAAAAGACACTTAACATAGGGAAAGAAGTGATGAAGTGATTACAAAATCATTAGAAAGTCTGAGGGAGCATGCTCCGAGCTCTGCCCCTGCCCTAATCAGGACAAAAGAATACCAGCAATGGCACTACTGCATTTGAGGACTCACTATGGTGGCTGTGAATCCAGGGCTTAGAAAGCCACCATCAGCACTGCCTCTAAACACCTATAAAACTGATGACCAGACACTGAATTCTTGCTGGAAAAGAAGAAAAAAAAAAGAAGTCATGTGCTCACGATCTTGCCTGACAGCAGAAATAGCTAAAATGTCAACAAGATGTCTGCTGTTTCACATATGCTTTCCAAATCCCAAGTGAGTGTTTATATCTGTCTACATCTCATTCACTGCCCCAAACTAGATGCTAGAGAGTCTGAGGGAGGTGGTTTTTAGCCTTCCAGCTCACTAAAAAGGAGGGAGATGGGGTGGTGCGAAGTGATCGTATTTACTACAGCAAAGAGAAAGGAAGAAAACCAGAATTGACTCCTAAGTTTTTCGCCTGAGCAACCAGGGGAACGGTATTTATGTGCACTAAGAGGAAAAGTTTTGGGGAGAAGCTCAAGAGTGCCTTCTGCCCATATGGACGACAAATAAAGACTTGTAAAGGTCAGAAGTCAAGCTTGGGAGTGAGCACAGTATACGTGAAGAAAGATTATCCACTTCGTTCACCTCCAAATAGGAGGCAGTTAACTGGCTTCCATTCCTGACTCCAAGAGAATCTCTTGAAATGTTTTCAAGTGTCTGCAAAGAGAGGAAGCGACATCTACCTCAACTGAAAGTCTGCTCCAGTGCGACCGGAGCAGGAAAAGAACCGCGGGAGATGTTGTGGTAGAAGGACCAGGTGAAGGGGAGGCACAGACCATGTGCTCACGGCTACCACGAGGTACTGAAGGCAGATCCCATCTTTCTGCAAGCCCCAGATGAATTTAAGGGCAACCGACTTAGAAATACACACTCACGGAACACCTGGGGCCGTAGCCACCACTGGAAAGTCAGGTTGAAGGTGCAGCGAAATAGCTCAGAGGATGCTCAAGCCTGGGAGAGATGCTCAAGATAGAATCTGTACCCAGACAGAGCTCGTCGGGAGCTTCACCCATCCATACTGAGTCAATCAGCGAACGCCGCATGTCCACAATGTATCAAAAAGCTAGACCAGTTGGGGTAACCAAAAGTAAAGGTACGATGAGTGCCCGGACCACACTGACAGGAGGCTGGCCACCTTCTGACCACCAACGAAAAGGGCAGCCGGTTTGGCTGGTCAGTGATACCAGTAAATGCTCTCTTTCTCCCCCTCTTTCCGATCTCTCTCCCCGCCTTACTTCTTTCCCTTTGTCCCAGCGCCGCACAATAAGCCCAGGAAGGAGAGAAGTAGTGTGGAAGGGCAACCCCCCACATCTCTCCTACGTACGGGAGCCTCCGCTTTACCTGCCCTGCGCAAAGGAGACGAGCTCTGGGTAGAACGTGAAACTGAGGTTTTGCAGCAGGTATAGCTAGCTAACTCTTCATAGGCAAAACTCTCGTAATAGTGATTGAAAAATTCTGGAATTAGATTGAGAGGTCAATAATGGAGCCTCTCCTAGTGAGACAGGATCTTTGGCAGCAGGCTTCAAGACATGGAATTATCTTCCACATTCTTTATTTAACCTCCAAGTCTTTTCTCTTGCCTAGCTCTAAAAGAACATTTCTTAGGAATCCTTCACATGGAAAGTGATGGTTTTTTGTATCAAACACTTAATCCAATGATGTCTCTACTACACAGGTCATCTCATTAGCCTTTCTGAGAAAATATGGACTAAGATTTATTTTCAAAGCTTTGGAGAGTATGGACAAAAGCTGTCCTGAATACTAATATGTGGAGAAAAAGAAAATGTAAAGACAGTTCAGGAAGACAATCAGGTATTACAGCATGAGTAAAGAAGTGTCACCCAAAGGAAACTGCTTATTTCGCAATAAGAGTAAGCAATATTTGTTCTGTTTTGTCTGTTTTTCTTTTAATATACAGAGTTTTATTAGTTTCAGGTGTGCTTGTTTGTTTTTTGAGGTTTATTTATTTTAGAGAGGGGACAAAGGGGCAGAGGGAGAGGGAGAGAGAATCTTTACAGAGACTACACAATGATCATGGAACCCAAAGTGGGGCTCAATCCCATAACCCTGAGATCATGACCTGAGCTGAAACCAAGAGTCAGACGCTCAACCGACTCTGCCCCCCAGGTGCCCGTGTTTGTTTTTTAATTCAGCAGTTTGACAGAAATGAAGATCTGTTTCCTTAATTTACTAGTTCAGCATAGCTGCCCTTTTTCTAGGTACTAAAATAACTATAAAATTTCCTTAGCAAAATGAGGTTTTGAAAAGTATTTTGATCAAATACCCAAAAAAAGAATGTATTTTTTTTTTTTTTAATTTTCTTAACTAGGAAAATACAAGCATCTACTGTTTGCTTTTTTTGGGCAACCAAAAAAAATTCTACTTGATCCTTTTTCCGGTGAAAATGTGTATGTGCTGTAAGGGTTGTGCCCTTTTGCAAGGAAATGACATATGAAAGGCTAAACTTTTAAAATAAATTAAAGATGATTAAATGTATTACAAAGTGACTCACCAAAGGTCCTTTAAATATAACATTCCAGTGTGATTAATTTTATAAAAATTTGGTTTATACGGAGCTGTGTTTCAAGTATTACTGTATAAAATGAAGTAAACATTAAATCCATGTCTATCTTTTATTTTTCCTAGCAAATCATATAGCTGGTGTTGATATAGTATTATCCATATTTAGGGTTATAGTCACAACTTGCAAAGTTTAAATAATAAAAATATGTGTATTTCTATTTTTAAGGTAGGAAAATATTAAGATAATACTCATCCTACCGTCCAATATTGTATTTGATCAAAAGACCAATGGAGAAATTTACATTCATTTAATGAATATAATTTAATAACTAAGATTTCTTCTATTTTAATGTTAACTTCCTAGTAACATACAAAACCATGCCTGTAAAGCATTCAACAAAAAAAAAGGTATCTTTTTCAGGTTTCTAGTTTGGGAAACAAATTCCATCCTTGAATTGTCAGTTCAGTATTTGTGTTTTGATTGATTGCGTTTTGTTCGTGTTTACTGGTCTCTTTACATTTATCTTTACAACTCATTTTTTTAAAGATACCTAAAGAGAACTTATTGATGGAGTGACATGCTGGCAGGTTTCCACGATAGTGCAGTTTCAGCGGTGGTTCCGCTCATAACAAGGGGCCATAGACTAGAGAGGACGTCAAGTGCTGTGGACCAGTGTCTTCTTGCCAGAGCATCCTGGAGGAACCACTAATAGAACCACAGGTCATTAAATAATGCAAACTACTTTGAACCTCAAGAAGCAGTCAGGACAAAATATCTACTCAGTTTATATTTCTTCCTCTTAGGATTCTAAAATAATATCTGAAAGAGGAACGTATGTGGGGGGAAAGAAAATGACTTATTTGGATTATTTCAAAAACAAAAATCTTGTCACTTCAACCAAATAATTACATTCTCAGAGATTTTCACCTACTTGCATAACACTTTTCATTATATCTCTCCACGTTTTATCCACAGTTGTAAATCGTCTTCCTTCCTCAGGCATTTGAGACATAATGTCTGGAGAACTGAAAATGGGCTCCAAATACAGCCATGTGGCTTGGACCTTGAGCCATTCATCCAGAATTTCCTGAAGGAGCAGGAGCTTGCTCTCCCATTCTCTGAGAAGCAAAACACAATGGTTCAACAGAAAATCAAGCAACGTTTCAGATGACAAAACTCAACATGATCCCTGGAATTGTCAGTCCCGTATGCAGCGCTGCTGTTCCAGCTTTTGACAATAAATCACTAAATTTGTTCTACAAGGTCTGTTTAGCACCCACATTTATGTCTATATGGATACACATGTTCAGATATACCTATCTACAAATGGGCTGGATTCTGTATATGCCACAGCACTGAACCTTTCTGCAAATCAATTCCATGGCTAGGGGTTACAAACTGAGAAGTGAGATTCTGGAGACAGTAATGCTGTTCTTAGTGAAGGACACTCTGAACTTCGTAGGAAAAGTAGTTACATCCAAGATTCATTTCCTTTAACGTTCTTCTTTTTTTTTTTTAAATTTGGGCCTATAAAGGCTTTATTTCCAGAACACAATATTTCAATTCAGAAGATCTAAGTGGCATTTGAAGAAAAATCTGCATAATCTAAAGTATAATACTGTGTCATTCATGAGAAGGAAGCATTTTTAATCTACAATAGTGATCAGTTCATTTCTAAATATGGAGAACAAAAATAACGACAAGATGTCCTCAAGAATAAATATTATAATTACACTCTAAACTTATGTTTTTTAAAACTTACTATTTTATCAGCACAAGTGTAAGGTCTCTGTACGTATTTGCTCCCTCCTCACCATAATCCATAAGGCCTAGTGTATCTGTTTACCAGTGGGGAGACAAGGCACATAGAAATACCCGGTTGAGGTCCACCCACTAATAAATGATAGAGCCACATTTGAACCCAGATCGCCGCAGCCACTATGCTACAAGAGTCTACATAGCCATTCAGAAGGACGATCGGTCAGCGGCAACAGACCTTACAGATGGGATAGCTTTATGTGTAGTTTAATACATTACGCACCATTTATAATTAGTGACCTGCAATTTTAGACTGTTAAAACCAAGCCCTGCAAATGGAAGTCCTAAAAGTCACCAGGCATTTTCACTCTTCTAAAATGACTTCAGCATCTGTCAGTGAATTTAACGTCTCTTCACAAGAGGAAACAAATGCCTCGGACTCCCGCCGTTCTTCCCTTTCTCCATCTAATCCCTGACTGACTCGGAAGAGTTCCCACTAGCCAATGATCTCATGGGTAGCCCATAAAAGTAGCGTCTGGTTAGACCGCTTTCAGAGTGGCGACAAAATTTGCTCTCCATGAGCACATCCGAGGAAGCAAGGCAGGAGGCACAGCAGCCGAGGGACGAGGCCAAAGGCAGAGCACACCCAGGGTTAGGGTAACACAACAGTGACCAGAGGCGGACGCTGCAGAACGGTTGGCTTTCCCTCGTCATACAAATTCCCATTGAAGATGGTAGTCGGATTCGGACTTTTTTAAAGCAAATATAAACTGCTTCACACAAATCACAAAAATGGAAAGAAACAGACAGGATAAGGATTTAGTTTAAGCATCTGTGTCCGATGCCTGAAACCTCAGGCTGTAGTCGCAGCGTTCATACTTCGGCACTTACCTCAGAAGTGAAAATTACAATAAGCGTTCAAGAATAATCTACAATAACCTAATTAGTGTATTTGGAAAATGACATTATCGTCAGTGTCATGGTTTAGATGTCCTATGAGCTATGTGTAGAGATGTGAAATTATTTTTGAGTTTAATGTATAAGATCAGACTGGACACAATAAAAGTGAATATCCAGAGGCCTACTGTCCACTACCTTGGTAATAGCAAAGGAGTAAGTACTATTCCAAATGCAAAAAAGCTTATCACTCCTTCCAATCAACTATTTAAAATATTAAGTATGAAGGGCAGAATCAATTTGCAAAAAGAACTGTATAGTACAGATAAGTGACGATTATGGTAACACAACCTAAACATTGTCATGTACATATTACTTTACCTTATTTGTTTTTCATAAGGCTTAATGAAAGGAGAGCCTCGCATAGTTTGTGTTTTAATAATGTGGTCGTCCAACAACATCTGGATTTCATCAACCGATGACAAAATAAATGTCCCGCTTTCTCTATAAGGAAGAATCACAAATTCCATTGCCTCCCACTCGTTAGTCATCTTGTCCATGGCCTTTTCAAGAGAATACTCTTTGCTAGCTGCTTCACTAATCCCTTCAAATCTATCCAGATACGGTTCCAAATCCATGTCTAAAAAAGTGAAGACAGTGGAGTCGTCTGCCGGCTGCAGTGGGAAGCCAACAATGTTGGACATGGCCTCCCAGTGCCGGGGGCGCAAGCCAGGATTACAGATCACTTGAATCAGAGGAATGTGCTGCTTGAAATCTTCTACCTTTGCTCTTACTTTTTTTGTCATTGCCAATGCATTTGGAGAATCATGGAAGGTTTTTTCCAGCTTATACAGCCCTCTCCAGTAATTTCCAACATCTGTTTCTACTTGGTCGGGATTCACCTTATGATACGGTCCTTCAGTCCATCCTCGGTATTTGTTGCTAAATTCCACAGCAGTTTCATAGAGACGGAGGTAAGGGTTCAGCCCATCCTGGATTTTTTTACGTTGAGGGTATATTGATGGTAGCCAACCAAACGCCTCTTCCTCAGCATTAAATTGCTCGATCTGGAATGACAGGTATAAGGTATGTTATTCTAGAAGTGAATGATACTCAAAATTAATTTTTTGAAAATATTTTTATCAAAAGTGGCCCCAAGCTCTCAATAAGCCCCAAAGTAAAAACGAAATTAGGCCATAATCGAGAATTACTGAGCAGTAATCGATCCTATTTCTTTTTTATAACATTTTCCAGAGAATAGTACCTGGTTAAGTTAGTTAAAATAGTAATGGTATATATTTAAAGAAGTCTCTATCCATCCAGATATATTGAAGTTATACCAGGATTTATTAATTGACTAGAACTTAAGTACTTTTAATACACACAGCATTGTATCAGGTACTGTGGAAAACAGAGGGAAAAAGTAGTATATTGCAAAATACCAACACTAAGGAGGTGGTATATATCAGGAAATAGACATGCATATGTAGAAAGTGAAATTACAATTGTTCAACAATAATATGAGGCGATAGAAGAGGGGTCTTAGAGTAGTATCTCTTTAATATACATGAATAGTATATACTAAAAATGCTATCACTCCGAGGCAGGAGATCATGGTGAATAGGTGCTTATGTAGAGAAGATACAACCAGAGCTGGTCTTGAAGACGTGTGTGGGATAAGAAGAAGCAAAGAAGGGGCGCCTTGGTGGCTCAGTGGGTTAAGCCTCTGCCTTCGGCTCAGGCCATGATCTCAGGGTCCTGGGATGGAGCCCCGCATGGGCTCTCTGCTCAGCGGGGAGCCTGCTTCCTCCTCTCTCTCTGCTCTCCTCCCCCATTGTCCCACCCTCACTCAGGCTCACTCTCTCTCCAATAAATACAATCTTAAAAAAAAAAAAAAAGAGGCAAAGAAAGCACTAATTTCCTCTTTGTTTAGTAGTGAAGTTTGTGAAACTGTGGGTGGTTTAAAGGAGAAATCTATAGATTTGAAAAGTGTGAATTAGGTTTATAAACTATGCAGGTTACCCAAAATTTAAGTGGCCACAGAATTCTAAAATCTACAGCTTCTGTTTTCTCCACATGTGTTCAGACTTCAGTGACTGTTATAAACTATTTAATTATATGAACTAATAAGATACAAAAATCCTTTGATGTAAGAAAAATGGGAAAGCATCATAATATGGTCTGTTTTCATATTTCCCCTTTTTGTTAAAAAATGCAATTAAAAATCTCAAACATCTCCTTTGGCAAAGGGTATGGCTTTTCCACCTCAAGCTTCTTCTAATGAGAAAGCCAAGTTCTGACATAGCAATATCAGGGAAAAAGTGGCTCAACGGGAGAAGATAATGGGCATAATTTCAAAACGCAGTCACCAAATCTATACCGCCTTCTATGAAGATGTGCACACTATAATGAGGAAGCAGGTGCTAGCACATGATATAAATGATTAAATGATGCAAAATAAAAAATAAGCAGATGGAAATATCACTCTATCCTTCAAATAAAAGACAAAGGCCACTGAGATAACTACCAAAAGAAAGCAGCAAGCTTCTCCTCAAAGCATGTCTATAAGATCTATTTTTACCATTTATTATTTCCAAAAATGTTTAATTCCAGTATAGTTAACGTATCGAGTTATATTCGTTATAGGTGTAGAGCATAGTGATATTTGCAGCATTTATATTATTCTCTCAAGGTACTTGAACTTTCATTTGAATCTATTTTTAAAAGGTGAATGTACAATACAAACGCAAGGCTCTTTCTTTTGAACTAATTCATCCTCTTAAAAATGTTGGAATTATACCTTGTCTGCTGCTAAGTCCAACTTTCCATTCAGTGTTTGAGCCTTTTTCAGGTATCGCTGTACATCCTGAAGGTCTCCAAAGGAGTAAAATTCTTCTGCCTGTTTAGCATAACTCTCCAATTCCTCCACAAACCGTTCACACCGTAACTAGTACAAACAATATTTGTTGTTAGGATTTTTTTAAGGTAAAACCCCTAGGCATTGCAAGAAAGTTCAAGTATTTTTAAAGATTATCAGAATTATTATTCTATTTTGTCACAGGCAAAAAGAGAGGAATCATCTGGAAGAGAACAAGGATCTAAAACATGCAGCATTTTTAAGAGTCAGGATTTAAAAGTAATGAATTAAGCTTCCTATAATTCAGGAATTAAAGTTAACTTTGTTTTATCAATCTAAGATATTCTAACCAGTAAAATAAGAATGGATTAAACAACGGTATTATTCTTTAGTATGCTAAAGAATGTGTGCTGACAAATGATTTATAAGAATTTTTTTTAATTCATAATAATCAAGTATGAGGCTAAAAGAAAGCTCCAGTTTTTTAAGATCTGGGGCATTTTTACAAACAACTGGAAAAAAAACCCAGATTTTCTTTAATCGTGTTCTGATATTCAGTATCTTTTCAATTTTTGGTTGCTAAAACAAAATACTTCAAGGTTATTTTTCTTGTCCTATGTACTCTCTTCACAGGAAATGTGCAAGACAAATACATCTGGATTTTAAAATCTAAAAACTCTAACTTTCCAACATAAAACAGGTGTGTGGTTTTTGTTTTTGTTTTTAATGAGAAAAGCTCATTACAAAATTGTCATTGGTAAGGCACTCTAAGTTAAATGGCTCTAAAAATAGAGCTCTTAATAAAATATTCAAAAGTCAAATCTGAGTTATTAAAAAATGGATTTTCTATTTTATGGATTATCTAGGCTGATTTGTATCCTCTTTAGTTCATGGAAATTTTATAGTTCTGGTGCAGTGGGGGAAGGACATTGAGAAGATGAAATTCCTCAACATTATAGGAAGTTTGCAGAATAGTAAAGTATAGATAAATTCTGGGCCATCTAACAGTTTGCTAAGAATCTGTTATGATTTCCGTGTCTAATATTTGTGATTCATGATGTTTTCTACAGGTTTAAAAAAAAACCTGAAATGACCTAAATGCACAACAGAAACATCGACTACTGTTTAAAATAAAAGTTTTTGGTTAAGCCTGTGAATTAGTCTTCCAGCATGTTCTGTCAATTAACCACATTTGCCGTAACGTGATTTGCTATAAGGGACATCTCTCCTGGCTGACCTGGCATGAGTCTCCTCACTTTGGGAACCTCAGCTTCTTCATTTATATGGTGAAACTGAATATAAGAAATCATGTATGCAGACACAGCCCTGGAGCGCTCCCACTGTTCCCGTGTGTGGGACACCTCACTGGCCACGGTGTAAAGGGAGAAAGGAACAAGGAAACAGCCTCTATCAAAGGGCTGACCGTCCATGGGGGAGACGCACCGGACAAGGACAACATCACGATCGGGTGCTTAGTCCACGGAGATGCGTCACAGTGTGATGGAAGCAGAGAAGCAGCAGAGCTGAGCTCTGGCGAGAGGAATTCTGAGAGAGTCGCTGGCGTGAGGATCCCGTGAGTGGGCCAGGGGTGCGCTCGCTGGCAAATGGAGGGAATGCGCGCGCGAGAGGAGAGGTGTAGCGGGCCAGGGGTCTAAAAGTTGCTCGGGGTGAGCCAAAAGTCAAGAATGAGGAGTGGAGGAGGTAGACGAGACTGGACAAGCAGACGAGGGGAAAAACACAAACCGTCGTCTATGTAGGACACCAGAGAAGGCGAGAGTTACTGAATGTTCGAGTGAGGACTCTGGGCACAAGCCTTAGGTGATTCAGTGTGTGTGAAGGCACACTTTGCTGAGAGAGCTTTGATGTTAAATAAGGAAAGCAACTCAAAAAAGTACTATAAACTGTATAAGATAAACACTATTTTTATTAATGGTCACTTGAGGGCAGTATACTAGGATTTTTCACCCTTGAAAAGTCAAGAAATGATATAACATATCGAGCCAGTACGGATACCATCTTCCTCTAAAATTGATGGCATGAGAAAGCTTAAATATCTGACGTGTGAGACAGAGCTGATGATGCCACGTAGGTTGAAACTTAAGCATTTCCAGAAAATGAAAATAATTCAAAATATCTGTGATGCCAACCTTAAGGCCTTCTTGATATTGTTCTGTTTTCTCTTTAATGATTTTCCTATGTTCATCAAAAATTTCATCCATTCTTCCATACCACTGAAACACATTATTATTGAGCCTAATGTCTGCTGGAGAAAAGTTTGTGCACTCGATGAGGAAGGCGAGGCAGTTTTTAGAATCCACCAGTCTCTGGCCCAGCTCGACCATGTCGGTGGTCTCTACTTTCTGAATATAAGCCTGCAGGAAGACAAAAGTTACAGAAGGCATTTTAAGGAACAGCTTAAGTCAAAACATAGGCTGTGGAAACGCTATGTATAAAGAAGCATGAATATGCACAGATTTGTTGGAAATGTAGACTTTGCAGTTTAAGAGAGAAGACTGCAGCACAGTTTTCCTGTCATCGTTCCCAAGCACCTCTACACAAAAGCAGTGGGAAAAAAACAGAAAATACTAAACAACACATAAGAAGCACTGGAAAACCAGAGAGTGTTATGGGTTCCTGGGAAAGATGAAGCAGGGTAATATCACCTATGCTTTCACGGTCGCATATTGGGGCCCCTCCTAATCCCCCTCCAGTGCCTGCCACCCTGCCAGATGCTGGCAATTCAGTGTGACAACCAACAGCCCACGGCTTTGCTCTCAGAGACTTGTTGGGGGAACAAGTATTAGTTGAACTGCCACCGTAACAAACGTCAGATTGCAGACTTGCAGCAGACACCAGGGCTCACTTTTCTTAATTACAAAATCTAAAAGAGAACTATAGGCAAATATAACAAGAACTGTGCTAAATCTGTATGAGGATAATGATAATACTTTATTGAGGGACATTTTAAAAGTTCTGAATAAATTTGAAAACGTAGGTTAAGATGTAACATCCTCGAGATGTAAATTCTCCTCTAGTAAGTATAAAACCAAAGCAATTTCAATCAAAATTGCATTGGCAATTTAAAAAACAAAATTCGTCATAATTCTGACAGTCTCTGAAATCATAAATACTTGAGTAGCAAAGATAATCATGAAAAAAAAATGAGAGCGAGTAGCCAAATATGAAAATATAATACATACAGATACAGTTATTTAAACAGTTCTTGTTCTGTCCCAGGAATAGAGGAGGAAGAAGAACAGAAGTCAGAACTAGATCCATGTACATGGAAATTGAGTGTTGAAAAGATGCATTTAAAATTAGGAGTCAACTGACAGATCATTTAATAAATCATATTAGAATAATTAGCTACTGGGCGCCTGGGTGGCTCAGTGGGTTAAGCCACTGCCTTCGGCTCAGGTCATGATCTCAGGGTCCTGGGATCGAGTCCCGCATCGGGCTCTCTGCTCAGCAGGGGGGCTGCTTCCCTCTCTGTCTCTCTCTCTCTCTGCCTGCCTCTCCATCTACTTGTGATTTCTCTCTGTCAAATAAATAAATAAAATCTTAAAAAAAAAAAAAGAATAATTAGCTACTGATCTTGGAAAAAACTAAGGTTCCTTGTTACCTAGGAGAAATACAAAGAAGGTACATTGTTGTGAAGAAAGGAACTTGCAGCAGAGTAATGATTTTGCTTTTGCAAAAGCAAATCTGTGAGAAGTGGTGGTGAATGCAGGGGATGTGTATGTGTGTGTGTGTGTGTGTGTGCACGAGCACACGCAGACATGTACGCACGTATATGTGCACATAGACATAGAGCTCTCCCAAAGCTCTTTTGACACATGTTAACTTATATATCTGAGTAATATAAATGTTAAAGGAAACCTGCTTCCCCGTTGAAAAATGAGAAGACTGGTGATTACCTGTAACTACTTACATCCAGCTTCCCTTGTCTGTATCTAACCTCCCTGTCTGTGAAGTAAAGGCTTCTTGTTCTCATGTTTTTAAAAGTCTATTTAATCTTCATTTTTCTGTCTTTCTCTCTTCTTCTCTCTCTCTAGTGTTATTTAGACTTAATACTGTATATATGTTTGGAAAGAGCAGAATTCACACTAAAAAAATCATCACTCTAAAAAAAGGAATTATGGGAAAAGATGAACTTCTGCTTCTGCTTTCTACTTTGTAAAATCCCAGATTATTTAAAATTTTACTTCTGTGATTAAAAAGAAAAAAAAACAACACTGTCTAAAAGTCTTTCATTAATATATCATTCTAACAAGAACAAATATTATGTTACAAATCCAAACAAATAAGATGGGAACCATGATGGTTTCCACAGGTAAATAAATGTCTAACTGAAAATATACTTTTATAATGTGATTAATCAGATTACTGTGTATTCAAATGAATGGATTTTTATTTCCCCAACTGATAATGACTGATTTCAGTACTGCATAAACTGAGAAGTTATTTTACTATTGTGTGACTAAACTTTTTTAAGATGCAGAAATATTTTAAATATCAGTTAATGAATCCTATTTGCTAATTCTGTTACAGATTGTTATGAACAATAGAAATTCACACTAAATAATTCCAAATTTGTAAATATTTCCAGTGATGGCTAGGAGGGTAAATAAATGACACTCTTCCTACTCAGCATTATTTTTTCCACAGGCATATATGGTTATGGAATTCTCCAACTACTTTATAATCGTCCAGGATCAGAGTGCCACTTGACATCCTACAACAACTAATATAAAATATAAAAATATAAAAGTGATCATATACAGGTGTGTGTATCAAATACACATACATACGCATTCACGTGCTAACACCAATGCAAGTACAAAGACTTTAAAGAAAACAGATTTCTTTTAGTTAAATGCTGATATGTAAAGTCAGTTCTAATGATTTAAAAACTTTTCTTTGAAAGTTGACTAATTTAAAGAATGTACATAAGCACTGTAATTTCTTGCCTATACAAAGTTTTGAATGATTTTACGTATTTTGCTGGGTTTGCTTCCCTATCTCACAATCTAAAAAGAAAAGATTCTATTTTAGATCTTGGGAATGCTGGGTAGGAAATGGGGTAAGTCTTATAAAAGCTTGTTGTTACAAGAATGAAAAAGGAGGGCGCCTGGGTGGCTCAGTGGGTTAGGCCGCTGCCTTCGGCTCAGGTCATGATCTCAGGGTCCTGGGATCGAGTCCCGCATCGGGCTTTCTGCTCAGCAGGGAGCCTGCTTCCTCCTCTCTCTCTCTGCCTACTTGTGATCTCTCTGTGTCAAATAAATAAATAAAATCTTTAAAAAAAAAAAAAGAATGAAAAAGGAGTAAAATAAAATTGTGATTAGCTAGTTGTTTTATACTGTTTTACTTACCACTAGGCAGATTCTAACACAAAAGGAACACCAAAAATGATTAAAGTGAGACTTACCTAATATTTTTAGTAGCATAAATCCTATGCTCAAAACTTATTTCGGCAAATTACCACGAAAATTTTAATGTATAACCAAAATAGCCTATAAAAACAAATTATTAAAGATTAAATATTTGTGGGCGCCTGGGTGGCTCAGTGGGTTAAGCCACTGCCTTCGGCTCAGGTCATGATCTCGGGGTCCTGGGATCGAGTCCCGCATCGGGCTCTCTGCTCAGCAGGGAGCCTGCTTCCCTCTCTCTCTCTGCCTGCCTCTCTGTCTACTTGTGATCTCTCTCTGTCAAATAAATAAATAAAATCTTTAAAAAAAAAAAAAAAAGATTAAATATTTGATTAAAAAAATTAAGAATGGCACATATCTCAGGTTGCCCAAGACAGTCCTGGCTCATGCTATTAGCATGGTAGTAAGTATTAATATTGTTCCCAAAAATATTGGTAGACAATACACAAACAGCTCCAATATTTCACCTCTCCCAATAGCCATACCCTGTGGTATCTTCTCATGCTGTGGCCATGTGACTTGCTTTGGCCAATGAGATGTTAACTACTGTAATGCACAGAGACAATTGAAAAGCATTTGTACACCCGGGTGTGGTTTTGTGTCTCTACCATGCCGTGAGAACACGTCCAGTAAACCTGCTGGAATTTAAGAGACAAGCGGAGCAGAGTCAAATTGCCAAAGATCGTTTCACTAGTCAACTCAACTGAGAACTAGCTGACCCAACTGAGTGAGTGACCCAACTGGGAGCAGAACCAGCCAGGAGCACCAAACTGTAGACTCATGAGCTAAGAAAAACAAAACAAAACATTATTTTAAGCCTCTTTTAACTTTCGTAGTGATTTGTTATTGTATTATCATGTTGATAATTAACTAATAACAGCAGGGGAAACAATTAACTTACACACATATGACTATAAAGTTTATAAATAATACCTTCATTTCCATTAGTTCTGCTGTATTTGGAGGAGTGCTAAGAGCTTTTTCCGCTATCTTCTCAAATTCATCACATAATCTGAAATACCAGACAAAATCAATTTATGTAACTAAGTTTTATTCTTAAATATATTCTTATATACTAAATGTGCCCTTATGTGAAAAACAAAGTAAGATGATCTTATCTATATGACATCTAAAAATCTGTGCCATTATTCATTCAATACACATTTAATGATCATCTCTTACATTTGCAACTATAATACTAAGTGACAGAGATAGAGAATTGTAGAAGACGTAATAATGACTCCAAGCGGTTCATAATCCTGTATAGAAAACAAGGCCATAAATAAACGATCACTTCTGACCTAGAATTTTAGGGGCTCTACCAGAGATTTATTTGAGATAGCACCAAAAAAGTAGTATTAAGTAAGGGAGTGATTAACTCTACTTGCGGCAAACAGTTAACATGGACCTCTATGCTCAGAAACTTCTAGTAATATGCAAATATTTCCTACTTATTTGGGTTGTAGCCCATATAATGAACTTACTGTGAGATTTAAAAAAAAAAAAATAACAAAGTGGTAAAAGGTTAAAAAAGACCAGATAAAACAGGTAGAAATTTCTTAAAGAAGATTGACTGCAATGGGGTACCTCGGGTTTCAGGCGGTTAAGACTTTGACTCTTGATTTTGGCGCTGGTCATGATGTCAGGTCATTTGACTGAGCCCTGCCTCAGGCTCCCCACTGGGCATGGAGCCTGCTTAAGATTCTCCCTTTCCTTACCCTATCTCTCTCTCTTTAAAAAAAAAAAAAAAAAAAGGAAGAAGAAGAATGGCTGTGAGGTGGAGAAAGAAACAGCATGGTTGTGAATTTGGGTTGAAGTGGGGAGTGTGGAAGAAGAAAGAGGGTTCTGAAGATGGTTGTAAGTTTGAGAGGCAGAATCCACAGCAGAGGAGCGATTTTTAGTGAGATACAGAGGACATGGGCAACTGGTAGAACCAGCTCCAGAAGGATGGGCGCCAAGAGGGTTGAGCCCATAGGCAGAGAGAACTTTGAAAGGTATGACAGACTCTTTCCCAAAAATATGGGGAGACAGGAATGAAGGGCTCTTGCAGAATTGAGGTGAGACACAGAGGGGCAAGAAGTTGAGGCACTGGTATCTGACTGGTCCTCTAATATTCCGGACATGTCCTTTGTACTTCCCGTGTGTGGTGAGAGGCAAGGTTTGGAGGAAGAGGGGAAAAGTAGAATCAGCACAACCTCAGAAGGGACAGTTAAGAGACAGAGGAAATAGCTATGAAATTAAAATAAATATTTAACGCAGCATGAAGAGCTACAAGTAAAAGACATTTTCACTATTCTCCCAGAACTTTTAGAGGAAAAGTGCTTTCACAATTGAATATGGGATTCTGGTTCCGACTGGCTGTGCAGGGACCCGTCCTGCCTCAGCCTTACCCCTCACTCCTCCTGCCTCTTTCCAGCGACACAGATCAGTCCGAGTTCTTCAAGTAACACCATCCATTTTCACACCTCACACCCTTATATATGTTACTTTTTCTAGCTGCAATTCTTTTATTTACATTGTTCACCTGGTAGACTCCCAGTACTCATCCTCTAAAATGAATTCACATATCTTCTTGCTCGTAGCTTGCCCTGATTTTTCCCACTTGCCCAATCTCTGCTGGGAAGGACATTAATCATGTCCTTCTCCATTCTGTGTCTGTGGCTCAATCCAGCATTTACTGAACCTTACGGTTTGTATTTCTATTTCCCCTTAAGACTATAGCTTATAATAGTTATATATAACTTATATATTATATTATTATAATAAATTAAATATATTATGTATTACAGTAGTTATATTCATATTTAGAATATAAGCACCTACTCTTGTGCTTAATACAAGCTTCCTTCAGGCTTTTTTACAGCCCGAATCTTCTTTTTAATGATCTATTTTTTCCTATAATACCATAACAATTACAAAATTTTTGATTGGGAGGGGTGTCTTCCATGTGACTGATACCAGAAAAAAGGTTCCCAGAGCAACACGAACACCAGTTGTTGATTCAAGACGAGTTCTACATCCTGTCTACATACAAAGGCATTCTGTTTATACCTTAGCATTTTGTGAGTTTACTTAACATGAGCCGGTTATCCTAAAATTCCCCAGGTTAGTAAAAAAATAAGTTTTTAGTTAAGACAACAAGTTATTAGCCTTGAAGAGTAATCCCAGTGAGTGAAATTCTAAATCTGAGGATCCATTAGGACCCAGGAAAACTATTGGGTAAATCCACTTTGAAAATCCATTTTGTGTATTGATTATACAAACTTAAAACTTAAAACATTAGTGATGTTAGAGAACACCTATCTGACTTGTGAAAACAAAACTGCAAACACTTCTTACTACCGCCTTATTTCAAGCAATCAGGAAGGTGCATTCGTGGTGAAAAACTAATAATCATAAAATGACAAAGCCAAGTAGAAGTAAGTGTGACATCATCTTCTTGGAGGGTCATTGATGACACTGTTGTAATCTAAAACTTCATTTGAATGACAATTGATCCTATCTAACAACACCCTGAAAAAAAAATATCAGTATCACATAAATACCTTGTATTTACTTCCTGATGATCTCGGAACATTTTAGCTATAAGTTTTCCGCAAATAAGTTCTGCTCGTTTCACCAAAGCTCTGATTAATTCCTCACAGTGCATTTCAAACATTCCTAAACGGATAGTCTGCAACAAGAAGTATTAAAAGTTTAATGAACATGAAAAGAAAAGATTCCCACAATATTTTGCCTTTCTCACAATATTGTTTGGTGTGTGTGTGTGTGTGGTGTGTGGTGTGTGTGTGTGCGTGTGTGTTTAATATGATGTAGGCAGGATTTTCTAACCTCCCATTTGCATTTTACAACCATCTTCTGGATAAATCTTCAAGAGTTTGTTATCTTGGAAGCCAATTCTATCTCAGGACAACAATGGACATAAGAACTTTGGAGAATTGAGTTACTGCTAAATAGACAGTGGGGGATTTAGATGTCGTATCTGCTCCGTACAGAAGAGTAATGTGTATTTTGGGTGGAAATTTTGGAAACTATGAAAAAGGACAAACAAAAAATTACCAGTCTCCTACGGAACAGAAGTAATCACATTTTGGTGTGATTACCATATTTTCTGAAAGATTTATAAACACTAAAGCAAAAAAACAAAAACAAAACAAAACTAAGCTCTTGGAATTTTTGAGGGGACAAATCATATCAAGTACAAATTATGTAAAGCAGAAGTCAGACTTGAAGTACTAGACTTTCAGCTCTCTGGGGACAAGAACACTGTTTTGTCTACTTCTATATATCCTGGGTTTCCCACAATGCTCGGTTCATGGAGAGGCAATAAGTACTTTCCCTGTTGACAGTTATGATCTGATTCTTTCACTGTATGATCTAAAAACATATCCTCATAAAACTGGGAAAAGATCCTAGTTACAAAGAACAGTTGTACAAAACGGACCCTTTACCTTTCTAGATGTGTACTGTATCTCCTCTATTAGTTTTTGATATTTGCGAATTTCTTGCATTATTTTCTCATAACTCCGGTTCTCTTCAAGGAAAGCATCAGCATCTTGCTCAGCTTTCCTGGTGATCAGGAAGTCATACTTGTCATAGAGTCTGAGGTGCTCCTTGGGTGCCACACTCTCTCTCTCTATCACTTCTTTCACTTTTTCTTTGTGGGCTTCGACAATTTCATCCAGAATTACTGGCTTCAAGGTTGTTGGTTTAGACTTACTTTCCTAAACAAAGGGAAAAATAACATTCATTTAAAAAAATAAAGGTAACTGTATCATTTATCTTTGTAAAAATGCCAATCTTACTGTGTGTATTTGTGTGTGTGTGCACACACACATACATTCATAAAGTCTTTTTTATTTATTTTAAGATTTTATTTATTTGACAGAAAGCGAGAAAGCACAAGCAGGGGGAGCATCAGGAAGAGGGAGAGGAAGCAGCAGACTCCCCACCGAGCAGGGAGCTTGACTCGGGATGCAGGACTCGATCCCAGGACCCTGGGATCATGACCTGAGCCCAAGGCAGATGCTTAAATGACTGAGCCACCCAGGTGTCCCTCTTTTTTTATTTTCTAATCTCTATAGAAAGAGATTCAGTCTAATAGTATACTGAACACCTAAGTTTCATGGACTTTTTTTGTTTTCCTTCAAGGCTACCTAGTTGTGTTTTGGGTTTTCTGTATGCATGAAAGAACTATCACTTGAAAATACACACGAAATAAAAACACCAAAACCCACATTGTATTTGTGCAATTGAAAGGTAGTGCTTGCATTGTACTAAAAAGTAAGCCAGCTCAATGTCATATCATCATATTCATCATATATCACAGTACTTTTTCACCTTGAGGAGTAATCTGTCTAGAACAAAGAAAAATTGTTTACTCATTCATTGAGCTTTGATCTTTGATTCTGTGAACAGCAACTAGAAGAAACTAAAATCCCTGGTTACAAAATGTGCATTCTGCTATCACCATTAGAATAATGAATGAGATAACAACTTTTAATAAGCAAACAAATCTCAATAGCTTGTCTTCTCTTTTCAAATAAGAGGGCAAGGATATGTGCCTATAGGGTTTATTATCCTGAACCAAGTTACACTTAAAAATATACCTGCTCTACCTTTCATTTGGAAGAAGGGATTTTTCACTCTAACAAACAAAAATTATGATCAGTAGTGGATATTCTAGAGCATTCACTAGATACTATTAAAGGATTCCTTAGAGAACTGGGTAATTTATTCAGCTATCCAGGATGCATTTGCCCGCTATGCCCTCTAGGGGGATGTTAGGAAATTATAATGGTTAGAATTAGACCATTTTTGAGAACATTAGTGAATCCCACCACCACTACCACCACTACAACGCTGGGCTCAGTAGATGCTTGGTGCCATCTTTTCTGGGGCCAGCGGGGTGGTGGTGGAGGGGAGACTCTGAGCTAAAGAAATCTATATTGCGTACTGTACGCAAAGTAATTATTGGATCTAATGCCAAGCTCATCAATACTCATTATATAATATTTCTTAAACGTATTAACAGCCTGCCTAATGTCTTCAGCCTATAGGTCTATCTTTCTAAACCTAATTGGATACCAGTACACAGAACTATATTAGAAAGTATACTTTTGATATGAATTCTAATCAGTTCCTATCAAGAGTTAAGGGAAATGATATTTTGAATGAGACAGCTCAAGTATTCGAAAGTCTATCAAAATAGATCATGAGATGGTGATATGCTTGGATTCACAGCATCTTGGGCCCTTGTAGGTTTGTCTTCCAGGGGGAAAGAAATGTATTTTAATTTTACTTTCAGTTTCTATCAAAGATTATGATAATAAGAACACCTCTACAACCCACTTCTGCCATTGCTGTCAAAGGTCATCAAAATCATGTTCAGTCATCTTACTCGAAGTACCTTCTACATCGCTTCCAAACCTGAGTACTAGCAAAATATCCCTAGATGATTCCGGCAACCTATTTCTGAGAACGAGCTATCATTGTGAATCCACATGTCTAGGGGCAAGAAGTGGTGGTGGTAGATTTGTATTTTTAAAATATCACCAGGTGATGCTGATATGTAGGATTTCAGAACCATTACTCCATGTAAAATGTAAGACTCCTCTCTCAAAAAACTGCTCAGGGAAAAAGACCTGAGCAGTTTAAATTAACTGCTTAATCCCAGTTAAAACTTGTCATATATTCCTCCTCACTTCAGAAGCCAGGAAACTTAGAGCCATATTTTATAACCATTAAATCAAAGTAACTATCTTCATTCAAATGATGGTAATACTTTTCGTCACTCTGAGCATGCCTAGTAACAATTATTAACTCGTTCTATTTGTCTGTTTCATAAACTCCCTCAAATCCTTATTGAAAAATGGCAGGGTATGCCTGGAGAAAGATACAATAGCTGAACTGAAATTAAACAAAGGCCAAAGTAAACTACATTTCTCCAGAGACTTCTATTTATGACAATATGTGGACTCTATAACCTGAAAATAACTATCTAGTTCAAAACATATAAGAATGCCGGAAAAAATGCCAAATATAACTTTTCTAATGCGTAGCTAAGGAAGCAAAATAAAATAATAGGGAAAGTCTAGGGGCTAAACGTGAGGGAACACATGAGTTGGGAGGTAATTATGTGCGGAAGTGAACAGCTGCCCTAGAGACTGCTGATCCCTGGTGGTCTAAGCTTTGTTTTAATGAGTCTCTAGCAAGATGGGCCTACGTGCAAGGGAGGGGGTGGCAGAATGGCTGTTAGGAAACAAAGCCTCAAGCCTGAGCAGAGAGGAATGTCACATTGGCTACCCCCACAGAAAGCCAAGAATACCGAAAGGTGATAGAAAATTTCAGAATGCTGAAAGGTGACAGAACCTCTGAGTGAGGAACCAACAACATCTTGTTTGACCTTGTTTTTTGGTGGAGAAGAAAAAAGACTGTCGCCTTAAGATTGTGACCACCAACTTGTTCTCATGCAGACTTGGTAAGCATTCACACTGCCCGTGTTGTCCACAAAATCCTTGGCAAGAATTTTATTTAAAAAATGGTCTTTGGGGGTGCCTGGGTGGCTCAGTGGGTTAAAGCCTCTGCCTTCAGCTCAGGTCATGATCCCAGGGTCCTGGGATCGAGCCCCGCATCAGGCTCTCTGCTCAACAGGGAGCCTGCTTCCCCCTCTCTCTCTGCCTACCTCTCTGCCTGCTTGTGTCTCTGTCAAATAAATAAATAAAATTAAATTTAAAAAAAAAAAAAAAAGGTTGTTGGTCTGGAGAGACCTCCAGAGTAACTGTGAGGAGAATATGCAAATTCGGGAGGAACCACCTTAAATTAAGGCCTTAAGGACTTCCCTGCATGAAGTTCTTACATGTATGAGCCCATAATGATAAAGGAAAAAGACCCATAGAAATAAACCACCATGAGCAAGTGTCAGATCAGTGAACGGAGAAGTGAAAGAGAAATGAATATACGACTAAACACAGGCGACAATAAAAAGTGACAAGTCCCATGTGACAACTTACTGGAATTCCTAGAAAATAAAAATATTGAAAAAATAGAAACTTTACGATGAAGATAAACATCCTCACAATGGATAATTTCACAATCACAATGTTGAATAAAATAAAACAAGTCACTCATTACAAGAGGACTCCACATATATACACAGACAAGGAAACACTAAATGGAAATTGTTTAGGGATATGCAGACAGGTAGCAAGTGTATCTTAAAATTTTCAGATTAAGAACGACAAAATTCAAGATTATGATTCTTTTGCTAGAAGGCAGAAGCAGAGGAAGGTGAGCAGGGAAGGGCGGTGGGGAGCAGGAAGAGCTTAAAGGCATCAGTAATACTACATTTCTCTCGTTAGATTGTAAGTACACAGGGGTAACTGGATTACCACTTAAAACTACACACTAGTCTCCTGGACCCTTTCCTGTACATGAAATATTTGTGAACTATTTTAAAAATAAAAAGAGGGGTGTCTGGATGGCACAGTCGGTTTTAGCTCAGGTCATGATCTCATGGTCGGGAGATCAAGCCCCGTTTTGGGCTCTGTGCTCAGCACACAGTCTCCTTCAGATCCTCTCTCCTTCTCCCGCCCCATCTGCCTGCCCAGCTCATGTGCACATATGTGCTCTCTAAAATAATACTTTTAGGGACGCCTGGGTGGCTCAGTGGGTTGAAGTCTCTGTCTTCATCTCAGGTCATGATCCCAGCATCCTGGGATCAAGCCCCACATCAGGCTCTCTGCTCGGCAGGGAGCCTGCTTCCTCCTCTCTCTCTGCCTGCCTCTCTGCCTACTTGTGATCTCTGTCTGTCAAATAAATAAATAAAATCTTTAAAAAATAAATAAGTAAATAAATAAAATAATATTTTTAAAAAATAAAATAAGAAGGAAATGAGAAAGCTACTGATTGGACTTACAAAGCTTGAAAACCTTTTAAGTTAAGGAATTATCAGACATGCTCGACTTGTATACTAGACTGCAGTAGCTCCCGTTGAAATATACAAGTTCAGCATAGCTTTGCTAAGTAAATGGCCAGAGAGAGAAGCCAAGTAGAATCTGTGATTTGAGAGTACAGACACTAATGCTGATGGGAAAAGGTATATGTGGAGAGTAACCAACCGGAGGACCGTCTGAGAGAGCTAGAGAAGTATCAGGGGCTGTGCAGCATGGCGTGAGTACCACAGCCAACCCTGACTGCCTGCCTTAAACCTGAGCACAAACTTTAATTCCTTCCCTTAAGAAAAGTTTCAGTCCAATGCAAGACTAGACTAAGTAACTAAGTATACTGTAATGGAAATACTGTATTTTTTAATTAAAAGCTTCTCATAAGCCAATGTTGCCAAGCCTTTTATATTCCGCACAGCAGAGGACACAGGTCTACGCCTTTTAGAAGTTGTTTGAAATGAATGTCATCATGAAAATTCAAGCAATCAGAATATCCCTGTTACTTACCCACTTGGAATACAGTTTTGTCTCAACTCTTGGCACAAAACTGACAGCCTTAATCATGGTATCATAAACATTTAGAAGGATGTCTATATAGTCACTGAACTCAGGTTCAAACTTAATGGTGTCATTTTCAAGAATCAGCCTCATGATGAAACCAGGATGTTCAAAAGCTCTAACAGAATCCTGCCAAAAAAAAAAAGGATACATGTATGTGAGTATATACATATATATGTGTGTGTGTGTGTATATATATATATATATATATGAATAAATGGAGAAAGACTAAGCAGTGCAGTGGTCCCAGTTAGAACTCATGGGTTCTCACCTTTCCTCTTATGCCCTAGACAGTTAAGCCAATGAGGAGGTCTACTAGAAAGTGCAAGAGCACTTCCCAGCTAGACATGTTGGTGTTTAGTACCCACCAGGCCTACAGATCAACCAGAGTTGGGGTCAAGGTTTCAGAAAAAAGAGGATGTGCATAGCAGTGGGGCTCTGGAGTCATGCAAGAAAGAGCCTATGAGAACATTCGGATTCCCAGGCCCAGCGCATACTCAAACAGGACCTTCTCCTGGAAAGAAGAGAGTTCCTTGCAGAAACCTCCCCCAGCCATCATGGCCCAAATTTCCCAATGAGAAGAGTTTTCATTTCTCTTCACTAATCCTCACCAACTAGGTGATACTCGTATATCCTGAATATTCAGGATACTAAGTGTTTTTAAACAGGTAAGTGATCTAAAGATGTACTTCTTCTTCTACCACTAGTAAAGGTCTTTTTTTTTTTTTTTTTAAATCTTCTTCCTCTTGAAAATAAATTAGTAGTTGAGTAGTGGTGTTATGGCACCATACTTACTGGTGGTTGTGCTATTAAGTCTGTGAAATCCTGCATGGAGACCAAAGTGAGTTCTTGCAGCTGTAAAGTCATAAGCGTAGCTGCGCAGTTGAAAAAAGATTCCAATTTGGCACTGCTGTCACTAGTTGGCAATTGCTTTTTTTTATTACCTTGGTAATAAATATTCTGAACTTCTGGAAACCACCTTGAAAGCACAAAAGACTTTTAAAAGTTAATACTTCCAGTGAATCGCTCCTCTTACGTTAAGCATTAATAGTAACTTCTGGACATCCAAAGGTCTTCATAGAGAGCTCTATTGCTAAGACATTATCTACCCTCTGAAATGTAAGCACTAGCATACTTCAATTTTTCTAGGAAAAGAAATTTTAATCAAGGCCAAGAGAAGATGACTCAACAATGTGATGTGGTGAGGAAAAAAAGAAAAAAAACCCAAAAACATCAAAAAATAAACCCTGACTCTAACTCCTGAAACTATGCTTTCTGTACTTTTTGAATAAAAGTTTATTGGATATTACAAAATACTATGCACCAGTCTCCAAAATGTTCTTTAGGGAATGGATTTGTTAGTATAAAGCTAAAATGTAAATAGCTGCTTAAACCAAGAGAGAGCTTATTTAGTACTATATGTTATTGGTACTATATGCTATTCTGTTTCACAATGACTTGAAAACAAGACAAATCAATAAAATCAAGTGTATTATTTTATTCCCCTTATTGTGAAACCCTGAAAGAATGACTGATTTAGAACAAAGTCTCAAACGTGTATGTAACCTTGTAATAGAAATGTAAATTCACATATAGATACATAATAGGTTTTTAGCTTATAAAACCACTAAAACTACAAAATTAAGGAATACCGATACTTCTTTCATAAGAGATCATGAATTTTTTTTAAATGGCAAATTCACATATAGATACATAATAAGTTTTTGGTTTATAAAACCACTAATACTACAAAATTAAGGAATACTGAATCTTCTTTCATAGGAGATCGTGAAGTTTTAAAAAAACATAGTCCATATACTTTCAGGAGTTGCCAAATCCTTTCAATAAAGATCTCAATTTTAAATGCATGTATTCATTTCTTTAACAAATATGTGTTTAATGTCTACATGCTAGAAACAGTTTCATGGGAAATGTAAAAAGATATGACATCATCTCCTATCTCTTATAATAAAAAGGCAATGAGTCATAGCAGAAAACAGTCTTGAAGTCAACGGATTGAGATATAATTTTCCATTTAAGTAACAGAGAAGGGTTTTATAATGAAAATGGCAATTTCATTGATAGATGGAAATGAAATGAGAAGGACCGTGAGGAAAGGATCTGAAGTAGAAGCGGGATAATAAGAAAAATAGGTGGGTAAGTGGGGCTAATTGATCCAATAATTTCATTGTCTATAATAGAAGTAATAGAGAGATTTCTTCCTAGAAGATAGAAAGAAAGAAGTGGGGGGAAGTCTGAGAGGACTTTAGTAGAATTGGGAGCTGAACACGAGAAGTTGGGACAGCCTCACTCTCTAAAATGAGGCCATGGCAGATCTTTCTGCAGTAAGGTGTCCTTGTGGAAGCAACAGATAATGAGGAAAACTAACAAATACTATATAGAGAAGAGTAATGCTACATTAAGAAAGGGGACCGAGAAACTTCCGGTAGTTTGGACAAGAGATGGAGTAAGTTTGGAGCTACAGAACTGGAAAACGAACAAATAAAAAGATATGTTTTAAAAATTATTCTGTCATTGTCCCAAAGATATTTACGGGGATCCCTAGTATGTACAAAACACTTTGTGCAAAATATTAGTCAGTCTCCAAAGTGCCTTGAGGCTAAGAGAGGGATGAAAAGATGAACACATAAATACATATTACAAAAGAAAGGCATTAAAAGAGAATAAAGGGTCAGAGGTATTCAGAAGAAAGTGATCATTTTTAAGGGGTAGCAATAGAGATTTCATAGAAGACGGATCATTTGAGCTGGGTACTGAAGGGCAGAAGAGAGGCTTCTCCAGTAATGAGCCACATCAAGTACTGTAAATAGCATAAATCATACTATTTTGCTGATGGTATTCAAGAGGTTTTTTTTGTTAAATTTCCTTAACCTCTGATTCAGTTTGATAGAATTATGTGTGAAGATGGTAATGCTAAGAGTCACAAGTTTAAGAAGGAAGCAACTAAACAACTTCCAAATGTTCCTAGAATTCCCATCCCACAGATGAAAACAAAGAAGAGTCACTAATTTTTTTAAAAAATCGATAATTGGTTAAAAAGGAGAACGAAGAGACTTTATCCACTGAATACTTAACAGTTATAGACTGATGTTAGAAGTTATGTCTTGTTTAATTTAACAGGACTATTTCTCCAGGCATGGCCCAAGGTGAAAGTCTTTTCAGACCTGAGAATGGAAGTGCTAGGTTAGGTCCAGGTTGCAGAAGACCTTAAAAGGTAGGTTTAGAAATGGTGACTTATTTTGTCAACAAAAGGGAAGCACTAAATTCGGGGTTAGGACATGTCACATGACGGTGGTCTGTAGGCTACACAGGAGGCTAAAAGAGCCCAGCAAGGGTAGTTGCGGTGGGAATAAAAAGGCATGTGCAAGAAAGAGGCTTCTGAGCGAAGATCAAGGACAACTGGTGGTCCTCAGTCTAAAAAACATAAAAGGATTCAAATCATAAAAAATCATAAATCAGTAACAGAAGGACACTCTGGCAATATATAACTACATAGAAATTAGACAACACAATCCTGCATGGCCAGTCAAAAAGGAATTCATATGGGAAATCAAAAAATAATTTGAGATGAATGAAAATGAAAACACCATTTACCAAAACTCACAGAACACAAAGAAAGCAGTGACTGGAGGAAGTTTATAGATGTCAATGGCTACATTAAAAATGAAAAAAATCTTAACTCAGTAACTAAATTCAACTAGAAAATGGAAAAAGAGAAAACTAAACTCAAAACGAGGAGAAAGGAAGAAATAAAGATTTGAGAAGGGGAAAAAATAGAGAATAAAAAAAGATAGAGAAAATCAACAGACCCAAAATTTGGTTTTTAAAAAGATCAGCAATATTGGGGAGGAGCAAGATGGCAGAGGAGTAGGAAACCCAAATTTTATCTCATCCCAGGAATTCATTTCGTTACCAAATCATTCTGAACACCTACAAACTCAACAGGAGATCAAAGAAAAGAATAGCAGCAATTCTATGAATGAAAAAGTGAACACTTTCTGGAAGGTAGGACTGCGAAGAAGAGAATCCAGGGCAATATTAGGGAAGAGAGACCACAGGGGAGAGAGAGCTTCTATCATCTGGCTACAGGCAAGTGATAGAGCAGTGGAGCAAAAATCTGAACATTAAGAAGTCTGCTCCACTGAGGGACATCGCTCCAGCGGCTGAATGGGGGGAGGGGTAAAACCCTCACTGGGACTGTGTGGTCTCAGGACCCTTGGGGTCACAGAAAGACTGGGCAGAGCTCAGTGGCACAGCTCCCAAGTATTGGAGAGGGGAAGCCAGCTGCAAAGACAGAGCCGAGGAGTGGGCTCTCAGCTCAGGGTTGTCATAAATCATTATCTGTGGCACAGTTGGGCCACTACTCTCCAAGGAGGGACCCCACAACTAGCAGATCTGGGGAGACTCTCCTTCCTCCACTGGGAGGAGCAGCATGGGATCCTCCACAGGAACCTGCTGAGTTTGGACACTCCAAATGGGGTCGTGTGCCAAAGACAGAAATGCTCAGGCACAAGCCAAGTGAGCATGAAGTGTGGCTAGGGACCAGGGAGAGAGGAGTGATTGACTGCTTTTCTCTGAGGCCACACTGAGGATTGGGGCCCTGACCTCTCACCTCCTCTGGGGCCAGCGACTGGGAGGCCACCGTTTTCATTCTCATTCTCCAAATCTATACAGAAAGCTTTCAGGGAACAAAAGCTACCAGGAGCAAACCCAAGTGGATTATTCTGCCTGGCCCCTGGCAAGGTCAATGCAACTCTACCTCAGGCAAAGACATGTGAAAATCAGTGCAACAGGCCCCTCACCCAGAAGATGATCAGCAAGAACATCCAGCCAAGACCAAGTTTACCGAGCAAAGGGAAGTGCAAAATTCTAGCATTAGGGGAATATAGCACATAGAATTCATGGCTTTTTCCCCATGACTCCTTAGTCTTTCAAAGTTAATTTTTAAAACTTTGTTTTTTTCTTTTTCTATTTATTTTTCGAATTTTTCTTCAACTACCATCTTATCAATTCCATTTTTAAAATCTTTTTAGATTTTCAGCTTTACAGTCATATTCTACCCCTTCATTGTATTTAATCTTATTTTTTATATAAATATAAGTTTTTCTCTTTTAAAATTTTGGGATACACTTTCTTCTGACAGATGAAAATATACCCTAAACCTAGTATATGACTTTGTTCTTGTCTCCTGCCTGATCACATTCTCTTTTTTTTCCCTAATTTTTTTCTTTTTTTAATGAATTTCTTAACAATTCCTTTTTAAAATTCTTTTTAAATTTTCATCTTTATGGTCATATGCCATTCCTCCATTGTATTTACCCTTATTTTTGTATATATATAAGTTTTTCTTTCTTTAAAATTCTGGGAAGCAGTTTCTTCTAATAGACCAAAATACACCCCAGATCTAGTGCGTGGCTCTGTTCTATTCACCACCCGCTTCCCATTTCTTTCCCCTCCAGTTTCAGATCTCTCCTGATTTGTTTATATTTTTCTGGAGTCATTGTTACCCTTTTAGCATTTTGTTCTCTCATTCTTCTATTCTTCTCTGGACAAAATGATAAAACAGGAAAACTCACCTCAAAAAAGAAAGAAAGAAAGAAAGAAAGAAAGAAAGAAAGAACAAACAAGAGGCAGTACTGACTGACGGGAGCTTAATCAATATGGACATTAGTAAGAACTAGAGTTCAGAATGAAAGATACTAGCTGGGCTTGGGAAAGGCATAAAAGATACCAGAGAATCCCTTTCTGGAGAAATGAAATAGCTAAAATCTAAACAAATTGAAATAAAAAAGGCTATTAATGAGGTGTAATTAAAGAAAGAGGCTCTAACTGCTAGGATAAATGAGGCAGGAGAGAATTAGTGATATAGAAGACCAAATGATGGAGAATAAAGAAGCTGGATGAAAGAGAGATAAACAACTACTAGACCACAGGGTCTAGTGACAAGAGATAAGTGACACAATAAGACAAAACAGTATTAGAATAATTGGGATATTAGAAGAAGAAAGGGAGGGGACAGAAGGTATATTGGAGCAAATTATAGCAGAGAACTTCCCTAATTTTGGGGAAACAGGCATCAAAATCCAGGAGCCACAAAGAATCCCCCTCAAAATCAATAAAAATAAGCCAACCCCCCATCATCTAATAGTAAAACTTACAAGCCTCAGAGACAAAGAGAAATGCTGCTGCCCCTCGGAACAATTTGTTACTTAAACTGTAACCCCTGGAGGATATTACTAGTTACCAAGCACATTTAGATATGGCCTTAAGAAATACATATACTGGCAACAGGTCTTTGGGGAGAAGGACGATGTACGACCGTGAAGCTGGGCAGCTGGGGATGCCTGGCTCACTCAGGGCAGAAGGCCACCCCTTCCCAGAAGCTGGGCAGCCGGGAACACCGGGCCCGCCCAGGGCGGAAAGCCGCCTGCTTCAGGGAAGCCGAGCACCTGGGAACGCCCAGTCAGCTCAGGGTGGAACGGAAAACCGCCTGCTTCACTTATCCGTTATTGCTCTTTTCTCTTCCCAGAAGCGCCTGTCGTTAGTTAGATGAGTCCTTTGAATGTGCCTGGTTAACTAGAAACTCTATCCTCCTCCTTGCTAGTCTGCAGGACGTGACTAACGTTTGACCTTCATCAATCCTTCTGTTGGCTATTGTTTTCTATCCAATAAAAGTGAGACTGTGGAGTTGCTCGTGGCAGCCGTCCTTTTTGACTGTTGTCTCCTGCTCCCAATCTCTTGCAGCTGACTTGTTGGTGCCTAATTCTTCTCTCGTCACCGACTGGAAGCGGCAGAGAAAATACCAAAAGCAGCCCGGGACAAGAGGTCTGTAACCTACAGTGGTTGAAACATTAGTTTGGCAGAAGACTTATGGCAGCCTGCCAGGTCAGAAAGGACTGGCACAATATATTCAGAGCATTAAACAAGAAAAGCATGCAGCCAAGAATACCATACCCAGCTAGGCTATCACTGAAAATAGAAGAAGAGATGAAAATCTTCCAGGACAAACAGAAACTAAAAAAAAAAAATTGTGAACACCAAACCAGCCCTACAGCAAATATTGAAAGGGGTTGTCTGAGCAAAGAGAGAATCTTAAAGTAACAGACCAGAAAGGAACAGAGACAATATACAGTAACAGTCACCTTACAGGCAATACAGTGGCACTAAATTCATATCTGTTAATAGTTATCCTGAATGTAAGTTGGCTAAAAGCCCCAATCAAAAGACAAAGGGTATCAGATTGGATAAAAAAAAATAAGACCCATCGATATGCTGTCTACAAGGGACTCATTTTAGACCCAAAGAAACCTCCAGATTGAAAGTGAGGGGGTGGAAAATCATTTACCATGCTAATGGACATCAAAAGAAAGCTGGGGTGGCAATCCTTATATCAGATAAATTATATTTTAAACCAAATACTATAATACGAGATGAGGAAGGACACTATATCATACTTAAAGGGTCTGTCCAACAAGAAGATCTAACAATTTTGAATATCTATGTCCCTAACATAGGAGGAGCCAATTATATAAGCCAATTAATAACAAAATCAAAGAAACACATTGATAATAATACAATAACAGTAGGACATGAAAACCCCCTTCACTGAAATGGACAGATCATCTAAGCAAAAGATCAACAAGGAAATAAAGGCTTTAAAGTACACACTGAACCAGATGTACTTCACAGATCTATTCAGAACATTCCATCCCAAAGCAACAGAATACACATTCTTCACTAGTATACATGGAACATTCTCCAGAATAAATCACATCCTAGGTCACAAATCAGGGTTCAACTGGTACCAAAAGACTGGGATCATTCCCTGCATATTTTCAGACCATGAAGCTCTGAAGCTAGAACTCAATCACAAGAGAAAAATTAGAAAGAACTCAAATACATGGAGGCTAAAGAGCATCCTACTAAAGAATAAATGGGTCAACTGAGAAATTAAAGAATTTTAAAAATTCATGGACACAAATGATAATGAAAACACAACTGTTCAAAATCTCTGAGATGCAGCAAAGGAGGTCCTAAGAGGAAAGTATATAGCAATACAAGCCTTTCTCAAGAAACAAGAAATATCTCAAATACACAACCTACCCCTTCCCCTAAAGGAGCTGGAGAAAGAACAGCAAAGAAAGCCTAAACTCAGCAGGAGAAGAGAAATCATAAAGATCAGAGCAGAAATCAATGAAATAGAAACCAAAAAAAAAAACAGTAGAACAAATCAATGAAACTAGGAGCTTGTTCTTTGAAAGAACTAATAAGATTGATAAAACCCGGGGCAGACTTATCAAAAAGAAAAGAAAAAGGACCCAAATTAATAAAATCATGAATGAAAGAGGAACCATCACAACCAACACCAAAGATATACAAACAATCATAAGAACATATTATGAGTACCTATATGCTAGCAAATTAGACAATCTGGGAGAAATGGATACATTCCTAGACAAGTATAAACTACCAAAACTGAACCAGGAAAAAATAATAGAAAACCTGAACAGACTCACAATCAATAAGGAAATTGAAGCAGTAATCAAAAATCTCCCAAGAAACAAGAGCCCAGGGCCAGATGGCTTCCCAGGGGAATTCTACTAAACATTTAAAGAAGAATTAATACCAACAAAAACTACAGGCCAATGACCCTTATGCACGTACACACGAAAATCCCCAACTCAATCCAACAACATATAAAAGGAATTATACTCTATGGCCAAGTGGGATTGGTATTTATCTCAGGAATCAGATTAGTTCAGTACATGAAAACCAATGTAATGTATTAATAAAGTAGAAAAATCCACTATTTCAGCTGCAAAAAAAAAGCCACACACACATACACACACACTAGGCAAAATCTGTGGTATTATATGATAAAAAAAATCAACAAACTAAGTATGAAAGGGAAATTCCTTAACCTGATAAAGGGAAATTACACAGCTAACTAAATGCTGAAAGACTGAAAGCCTTCCCCTAAGATCAGGAACAAAACAAGGATCTCTGCCCTTGCAACTTCTTTCAACACTATACTAGAGAGTCTAACCAAAACAATTAACCAAGGACAAGAAAAAACCACACAGATAAGAAATGAAGAAGTATAGCTGTCTATTTGCAGATAACACAATCATTTATATATATATATATATATATATATATATATATATATATATATATATAAAAGATATGAAGTTTACACATAACCCCCCCCCAAAAAAAAAAATCATTGGTACTAATAAACAAGTTTAGCAAGGGTGCAGGATACAAGATCAGTATACAAAAAGATAATTAGACTTTATCAAAATTAAAAATATTGTGCCTCAAGATGCCTGGGTACCTCAGTCAGTTAAGCAACCAACTCTTGATCTCAGCTCAAGTCTTGATCTCAGGGTCATGAGTTCAAGCCCCATGTTAAAAAAAAAAAAAAGTACCTCAAATTTATGCCTATCAAGAAAATGAAACGATCAACCACATAATGAGAGAAATATCTGCAAATCGTGTACCTGAGGGCTTAGTATCCAGAATATATCAAGAACTCTTAAAATTCAACAATAAAAAGATTACTCAATACAAAGTAAGCAATGATCTGAATAGACATTTATCCAAACAAGATAAACATATGGACAATAAGCATTTGAAAAGATACTCAATATAATTAGTCATTAAGGAAATGCAAATCAAAACCTCAGTAAGATAGAACTTAACATCTACTAGGATGACTATATCTAATCAGAAAGATGGACAGTAACAGTGTCGACAAGGATGTAGAGAAAGTGGAACCCTCATACATTGTTGGAAGGAACATAAAATCTAACAAACGCTTTAGGAAACACTGTGGGAGTTCCTCAAAAAGTTAACCATAGAGTTATTATATAACCGAGTAATTCTACTCCTAGGTATCTACCCAAAGAGAACTAAAAACATGTTTATAAAAATGTTCATAGCAGCATTATTCCTAATAGACAAAAGATAGTAACAACACAAATGTCCATCTACTGATGAATGGATAAACAAAATGTGTTAGATCCATACAATGAGATATCATTTGGGGGGCACCTGGGTGGCTTAGTGGGTTAAGCCTCTGCCTTTGGCTCAGGTCATGACCTCAGATCCTGGGATGGAGCCCCACACCGGGCTCTCTGCTCAGTAGGGAGCCTATTTCCCCCTCTCTTTCTGCCTGCCTCTCTGCCTACTTATGATCTCTCTCTCTCTCTGTGTCAAATAAATAAATAAAATCTTAAAAAAAAAAAAAAAGAAATATCATTTGGCCAGAAGAAGGAATGAACTATTGATATATGCTATAACAGGGATGAACCTTGAAAATATCATGCTTAGTGTAAGAAGTGAGACATAAATGAATACATATTATATCATTCCACAGAGATGAAATGTTTAGAATGGGGACAGAAAATGTACTAGTGATTGTCAGGGCATGTTGGAGGGGAAATCGGGAATGACTGATAACAGATAAAGTGTTTCTTTTGGGGGGTGATGGAATTAGTGGTGATCACTGCAAAACCTTTGAATATATTATAAACTACTGAAATGTACACAAGAAGGTGGTGATTTTATGGTGAGTGAATTATACCTCGATTTTAAAAAGTAATTAGCAATACACTGACTATGGCTGGAGGCAGGGTAGGGGTGGTAAAGATGTAGACGATAAGCAACAGATAGAAAAAGTCACAAAGTTTTCAGCTTGGCCTGGGAATGGTCTAGAACAAGAAGAGTAGCATGCTTGGAAGAAAGAATTACCACTATAATGGAAATGCTAATATTTAGATGCTGACGTGATATTCAACAGGAGACATATAGTATGAGGTTAGTAACAAGGGCCTAGAGCTCAAAAAACTTAAGATCTTTAGACAGATAAGGCAGATGAAATCTTGACATTGCCAAGAATATAGAGAAGACTCACAAGAGTAAACACCTGAGAGGCCCCCACTCTTGGCAATAGTAAGAACAAGTACAGCTAGGAAAAAAACAAACAAACAGAAAAACCAGAGGCACAGGGACCTAGAAAAACAGCTTCCAGACGGCAGGGGTGATAAACCACAATAAATGCTGAATAGAAGCAGAGAATGAATCCTGAGAGAAGACATCTGGGTTTGGCGTAGATACCATAATTAATCATTTGCTAACTGTTTCTCCATTGTGGTAAGCTGGTGTTCTACCTTTTAGCCATGATAAACACATTCCGGTTCACTATTTAAAGTACAGTCAGAGTGTTTTCCCCTTAGAATAAATCAGGGAGCACTGAGGCTACAGCAAATCAATCTACAACTCTCCACAAAATTTTCAGCAAAGGTTTTATTCTGCTCTGTACTTTGACACCCAATTTACCAAAATTTATGGTGGTAATGTATTCCTCCTGGACTATAACTCGAAGTTACCGATCAAGAAAATTTATCGGTTTTATGTCCTTAAGGGGTCATTTTCTGCTCTGTAATTAATTATGGGGTTTCATTCTATAGCTCTCATCTATTTGTTTATGTTAACTAAATACTAATATTAAATAAAATTCTAAAGTTCTTTCAAGTGACTTCAGACAAAGAATTTGATTCTAAAATATTGGAGAAAAACAACAAAGATACAATCTTTAGCTATCAGGATGTATCTCTAAGTAACTTATGAAAATCATGAAACCATGCAGGAGTTTCATGCTCTCTGCTATCTGAAATTTGAGCTAATTTTAACATCCTATTTATAATAACTCAACAACCCATGATAGAAACATTTTCCTGTATTGTTTCAGAGCATGCTCTCTGGCACCTACATTGGTAATTATCATATGTGACTATTCCATTTTTAAGAGTCGAGCCAAGATGTTTAATTATCATGTGATAAGTCTAACCTCTCAGTGTGATAGTAAACTCCTTTAAAGAATATATTTTCCCTACCTAATAGTGCTTTAAACTTCTTTCATTCCCCATCCAAAAGCAAAATGAAAGAGGTAGAGTGCCTTAAATGTAATATTAATAGTAGATGTTGAATATCTAGCAAATGGATTAGTTGATGATCATTCTCTCCCTGGTATTCAACCCCTCTCACAGAGCAGAAGTAGAAACCAGAATTGAGAGAAAAAAACATAATCATTTTAGTTCCTTCACAATCTATGTTGTGTAGAACATCTGGGTAGACAGTACAGACCAATTCAGTTAAAGACACTATACTTAGTTCTTGAACAGAAGTAATTACAAACTTGTTAAAATCAGATTTTCTAAATGCAGTTAAAATGTAGTTCCCCGCCAATAACATTTTTAAATTTGTGCTTTCCTCCATGAAATTTTAAAACTTTACATTTTAAGGAGAGTCTCTTTAGCAGATTCCATGTGTTTCATGACAATGGTCTGAAATATTGACAGTTCTAATGCATCCTGGCGATTATGAAATTCTTCTACATCAACTAAACGTAATTTTCTGCAAGACATAAAAATAAACAATAATTAAGGCAGGAGATTTTTTTGCATTAAATATTTTTGTTAACTGATCTCAAAAATATAATATTCCTCGGTTTTATCATTAAAATTTGTGTTTAATAAAATTAAATAGTTAAGAACATAAAATTTTTAAAATTTTAATTTTTAAAATAATGTAATTAAATTTGATAAGAACACAACATAAGATTATGAAACATTATTGTGAAGTAAAACACAGTTGAAATAACTGGGATTTGATAGAAAATTTAGACTGATTTTTGCTTTCAAATCAGAATAATTGCAACAGGAAAAGAGGTAAAGCTCAAAGCTTAAGAAAGCTCACTATACCTGAAACAAAAATTGTACCCACTCTGGAAAGAAAGTAACCTTGCATTTTAGGGAGCCATGTAGTGGGGGAATTCTCACACCTGATTAAGACCTAATATATCAGTCTTTTGATCCTGTCTGGTTTTGACTTTTTTTTTATTATGTTCAGTTAGCCAACATACAGTACAACATTAGTTTTTGATGGAGTGTTCAAGGATTCATTATTTGTTTGCTCATCACATCATCTAGTTATCCTATCCCCCACCTCCCTCCCTTCTGTAACCCTGTTTCTTTCATGGAATCCAGAGTCTCTCATGGTTTGTCTCCCTCATGAATTTTAAGAAAACATAGTGCTTCCTCTAGTCAACAGTTTCCCACACACCTTCTTTTCTGACTACAGTGCTATGGATCTTTGTTATGTACATGATTTACACATTTAAGAAGTTTCTGTTGTGGGCTCTATGCTGGATGTGGACCCCAATTCAAAAAAATAATAATAATTTTCTGTTGGGGAAATTGGGCAGCCACATGCAAAATAATGAAATCGAACCCTTATCTTATACCATACTCAACAATGAACGCAAAATGGATTCAAGACAGGAATGTAGGACCTGAAACCATAAAACTCCTAGAAAAAAACATGGGTGATACATCCCTGGACACGAGTGTTGGCAATGATTTTTTGGATCTGATGCTAAAAGCAAAGGCAAAAGCAAAAAATGAACAAGTGTCACTACATCAAACTAAAATGCTTCTGCACAACAAAAAATCAACCATTAACAAAATGAAAAGGCAATCTATTGAATGGGAGAAAATATTTGCAAATCATATACTGAAAAGGGGTTAATATCAAAAATTCATAAAGAACACATAAAACTCAATAGAAAAAAATCTGATTAAAAAATGGGCAGAGGATCTGAATAGACATCGTTCTAAAGAAGACATGCAGATAGCTAACAGGTATATGACAAGATGTTCACATTACTAATCATGAGGGAAATACAAATCAAACCACCACGAGATGGTCCCCCCACACCCGTCAAAACGGATATGAAAAAAGGATAGGAAATAACATGCATTGATGAGAATGTGGACAAAAGAGACTCCTTGTGCACTGTTGCTGGAAATGTAAATTGGTGCAGCTGCTATGGAAAATAATACAGGGTTCCTCAAAAAGTAAATAATAGAACTACCAGATTATTATATACCAATTCTACTTCTGAATATTTATCTGAAGAAAATGAAAACACAATAAAAGAATAATGTACACCCGTGTTCACTGCATTATTTCTAATAGCCAAAACGTGGAAACAATCTAAATGTCCATTGACGGGTAAACAAAATGTGGTGTACAGATATACACAGTGGAATAATATTCAGCCATAAAACAGAATGAAAGCTTCCCATTTGAGGCATCATGGATAGAGCCTGAAGGCATTATGCTAAGTTAAATAAGTCAAATATAGGAAGACAAATAAAGAACTTTATAAACTCCTATGTGCAATCTAAAACGACAAAAACTGAGCTCACGGATATAGAAAACAGATTGGTGGTTGCCGGAGGCAGGGGATGGACGGTGGACAACATAAGCTTCACTTTCTTAGACATCTTCCTTTTATTTTTAGTTTTTTAAAGATTTTATTTATTTATTTGTCAGAGAGAGAGAAAGAGCACAAGCAGGGGGAGAAGCAGGCAGAGGGAGAAGCAGGCTCTCTGCTGAGCAGGGAGCCAGATGTGGGACTTGATTCCAGGACCCAGGGATCATAACCTGAGCCAAGGGCACATGCTTAACTGCCTGAGCCACCCAGGTTCCCAACATCTTCCTTTTATATTCAACTACTGTAATCCCTAGCCTATGGCAATTTCCACATATATGTACCTACAAGCTACACATACATATTCATATATGCACACTACTTTTCAAGCAAAAATGCCCATATGCTATGTAGGCTGTGACTGTATTACAGATGCTCTCTCTGACATTCAGTGGGCTCTGTCAGTCTCACTACTGAAGGACATGAACTTGCACCTTCCATCTACAAGCATCCCCTTTCAGCTTTCCACACTCGTGCATTTTTGCAGTCGTTCAGATGACTTTTCCATCACCATTCTCCACACCTCTGCTACACAGAGATGTCCCATACTTTCAACACCTGCTGAGAGGCCAAACACTTTTCACCTAGAGGAAGGATGCCCTTTATAGTCAACGCTGGCTCCTACTCTGAGAGGCAGTGCTGCTGACGGCCCGCCCCACTCAACATTCTCATAGAGTGAAAATGACTCATGTCTACGAGGGCAACATTGGAATTGGTGGAGTCCTCTTCCTACCCACAGACTGCAAAGCTTCTTTCTCGTTTGTCTTCACCCCAGATGCCCTGAGGTTTGCTTCAGTTGCTGCTACTAATACTTCTGCCACTATGATCACGGACAACAGGTTTGGGCATATCCATTGTTTACTGTTTTGTTTTGTTTTTTATTTCAACTTTGTTCCCTTTTTCTTCCCCTTCATTTTCTTGTCTCTTGCCTCCTGACGTTGGCCAACAAAGTCTAGCCCGTTGTGGACAGTACTAGGCACTACAGCCTCACCCGCCTGCATCCACTTCAGTGTGTCCTGGCAATTCCAAAGAGATCCATATCTATAAATGGATATTTAAAAAAAAAAACACTGGCATTGTTGTGAGAATGAAATATATATATCACTGTATGAAAACATCCTTCGTGAGAGCGATACTATACAGTGTGGCCTCATGACTGCATGCAAAATTAAATCATGGCCAAATTTAAGCAAAGAAGTCCACATTATACAATGGAAAGCTGAAAGATGTTCTAACAGTATTCAGTCTGACCAACAAAAGCCATTTTTATGCTATGGATATGTGTGCCTGTGTGTGGATGCACATATGTATTTGATAATATGAGTACACATAAAAATAATGAAAGATATCCCACTGGATGGTTATCATGGGTCTTTAGACTGGTGGAAAGAAAGGCAGAGATGAGGAAAAGAAAGGCTGCGGGAAGTCAGGCAAAGTGAAGATTGCACTTAAAAAGTATATATGAGGGACGCCTGGCTGGCTCAGTGGGTTAAGCCGCTGCCTTCAGCTCAGGTCATGATCCCAGCGTCCTGGGATCGAGTCCTGCGTTGGGCTCCTTGCTCTGCAGGGAGACTGCTTCTCCCTCTGCCACTCTGTCTGCCTATGCTCACTCTCTCTCTCTCTCTGACAAATAAATAAATAAAATCTTTTTTTAAAAAAGTATATATGATCACATTTACATGTTTATGTAAAGTTACATATGTAGCTGCATATTTAATTAAAATTTGTTTTTTAAAAGGCAGACAGGGACAGAGCGAGGAAAGGGCGGGCCTTGGACAGCACAAATCATTCTACCTGTGAGAAAACAGAATGCCAGGGAAGACAACGGGTGAAGAGAGAAGCTATAATCAGATGCTGGCAGAGCCCAGGCAAGGAGCTTGGTTTCCTAGAGCAGATGGCAGGGGTAGGGCTAGAAAGGTACGCTAAAGAGCCTAACTCTGGAAGGAGTTCAGAGAAGTTGGTCGGAGAGATGGCCCTAGGGCATGTCCTGGGGTTTCCCAGGGTGGGGCCAAGAGCTGCCTTCTGCCACGGCCATAGCTTGAAAGACAGTACTTTCCTTCTGCTGGTTTTGGGAGGCAGAAAAATGTGCCCACTTGCTGCGCCCTTCTGCCCACAGCATACATACAGTAGAAACCAGGAGACCCTGGAGAGCGGGTCACTTGTCACAAGGGCTGCAGATGTAGGGGTTGAAAATGTTGGGGTGGGGGTGGGTAAGACCACCTGGGACACAGGTGCCTCCTCTGGCATAAGACAGGACTGATCCAGGTTCTGAGGTTCCTGAAGGAAGGCCTTCTTTAAGAAAAATAAATATAGATTTGTATTACTTTTGTACATTTTCTAAAACCATGTCTACGGGTGCTCGTTGCTAGGATGCCCACCAGTGCCTTAGAAGAGGTCATGCAAGGGTGGGCGGGAACATGAAGTAGCAGCTTCTAAACTGTGTGGTCGATGGTCCTCAGCCTGGGCAGCAAGCATGTCAGCTCCACGGCGCCCACCAGCATCCACATCCCGCTGCGCCAAGCACTTGCCAACGTGTGGCTGTACCGTCCCCACCGTGACAAGGTCTATGAGGTGATGCCTAACTTCCTGCTGTCACCCAGGAACTTTAACTCATGCCATTCAGGTGTGCCATATTTACTAGGTTCCTAACCATCTAGATGACTGTAGCAGCTAATGGTCTGTGGGATTTAAAACACAGCATGACAATATAGACCCTTAAGGGTGATCACCTTAAGTCTGCATGGTAATGAGATACGGGACGGGAGTAGGGGGGGAACTGAGTCAGAGGTCAAAGACAATGTTCCTGATTTACTCTACCACTACATTGCTGATTTAAACCCATGTTTGAATACTGATGGTTAAGTTTGTAGTTATTTTTTTTAGTTTGCAGTTGAAATAGTAAAAGAAACAATTAAGATGTGACAAAATAGCTTTTATTGCTCTTTTAAAAAGAAGCTCAAGGGGCGCCTGGGTGGCTCAGTGGGTTAAAGCCTCTGCCTTCGGCTCAGGTCATGATCCCACGGTCTTGGGATCGAGCCCCACACCGGGCTCTCTGCTCTGCAGGGGGTCTGCTTCCTCCTCTCTCTCTCTGCCTGCCTCTCTGCCTACTTGTGATCTCTGTCAAATAAATAAATAAAATCTTAAAAAAAAAAAAAAAAAGAAGAAGAAGAAGCTCAAGAAGGCCAGAAATACTCACTTAAAAGTCCCGTGCCACAAATCTAGCACTGCCAACATTGTAGGGTTCAATGTGTTCAAGTGATCCTTAATATAATTGCTTGCAGCTAAAAATGATTTCCTCCAAGGTTTTGGAAGAACTTCCATTCTGAAAACAAAGAAAAAAGAATCAACTATCTCTAAAAAATCAGAAAAAAGCATTGTCATGCATACTTTCTGAATAATAATAGATTCCTTTTTTTTTCTTTAGAGAGAGAGAACGGGGGAGGAGGAGCAGAGGGAGAGAGAGAACTTTCAGCAGGTTCCATGCCCAGCACAGAGCCTGACTTGGGACTCAAACTCACAGCCCTTAGATCCTGACCAAGAGTGGGTTGCTTAACCCATTGAGCCACCCAGGCACCCCAATAATGGTTTTACTTTAATAAAAAGTATTATGTATCCCTGACAATAATAACAAAATACATAATTATGTATGGAAGATACATAAAGGCCATACTTTCTATGGCCTAAGCCATATGATTTTAGAATAATGAACACATGAAATTATACTTGAATCCCTTTCTTTTTTTAAGATTGATTTATTTGAGAAAGAGTTCATCAATCAGGGGAAGAGGAGTAAAGGGAGAGGGAGAACCAGGCTCCCTACTGATCAGGGAGCCCCACACAGGGCACAGTCCCAGAGCCCCAAGATCATGACCTCAGCTGAAGGCAGATGCTCAACCAACAGAGCTAACCAGGCACCCCTGAATCTTTTTTTTTTTTTTTAATTTTATTTATTTAAGTAATCTCTGCACCCAACATGGGTGCTCAAACTTAGAACCCCGAGATCAAGGGTTACATGCTCTTCTGACGGAGCCAGCCAGGTGCCCCATAAACTTGAATCATAAGTTAACTTGAATCATAAAGTAACTATTTTTCCTTTAAATACTTGGTCAAGTTCACAAGTAACTCAAAATGATCAAATAGAAACAGTAGCCAACTTTTTCTCATATACGTCTTGAAAGAGGTAATTTGAAGACACAAAAAGTTTAAATTTTTTTTAAAACATCTTAAGTATTGCATGGAGCACTGGGTATGGCGTATAAACAATGAATTTTGGAACACTGAAAAAAAAATAACAATACAAAAAATATATATATATATAGTCCAGCCTACCTGTGGAAATCCCCTTCAACTTAATCTCTGTTAATGTGTAAAGGACACTTCCAAAATTACCAATGCTAAGGTCCTTATTTGAAGCCATTTACTCTGTAACTCCTTTGACATGCATAGTCATCCTTGATACATTAAAGATATGCCATTTTCACCTTTCAGAATGTCTTTAAACCTCCATATTTTATGCCTACAATATTTTCTTCTCATGATTTTAAACACTGAATCTCACTTTATTATGTGTAAGCTTAACTCGGTTTTTCAGTTGTAGTCATTCCACCTTTACAACTACAAAAGGTGATTTTGGTCCCTTCACAGGAGAAAAGCTGTTCTCCACATAGGATATGTTGGAAATGACCACATAATTTTTTCTTGCCATTATAGGAAAACAATCTGAGGCACTTTCAAATAATATGAAAGAAGCAAAACAATTTTTACTAAATCATAAAAATGTAAGTTCTATTCTTCAAACTATTTAAGAGATTTATTCCTAAATGGGATTTAGGGATTAGGGAAAATATAGAGTGAGTGTACTTTTCTATTATGTGTCCTATATTTTAATCTATGTAATAAATTGCAATATGTTCTATATACACACATATTTTCTGTAATGTTCCCGGTATGATTTATGCATTCCAATTGCCATCAAGTTCTTATATCCCTATTGTATCCAAAGCCTGTGCTAGTAGCTATGGAAATACAAGGATCTATATAAGCTTCTTTCACCAGGGTACTTCTGTTTTAACCACATAGGTATCCATCTCTCTGTCTGTCTACCCATCTACCCATGGATTTGTAAATAAAACATACTAGGGCTTAAATACACAAACTTAATAAGAATAATCAGTTGTATAAATGAAGTATATAGGTTATAAACATATATATGAGAAATACAATCAGTGTATAAATAAATACACATACATAGAAACAGTCATATAATTAATATTCTTAGAGAAAGTTAATCACTTACTCTGCGCGATGGGGTGGAATTTCAGCTGTTTTTTTATCTTCTTCTTTTTCCCTAGGATCTTTCAAAACAAAATCAACTAAAAGAAAATTGAAAAGTTCTGATAAACATCCTTATATTAATTATGGCACATTTCCAAGCAATTGCAAAACTAATTCCACTAAAATCAATTATTTAAATTATGTTATTTAAAATAATGGAGCCATTTCTGCATATATCAGACAACAAAAATATTTATGAGAAAACCCATGATGTCTGTGTCTTTGAGAGTATATGTTCCCTCTCTTTAACAACAGGCTCCTATTATTTCATTTGAAAATAATAATTGGTTTTAAAATTACATTTTCCTTCATAGCTATTCTACCAAAAGTAGTTTTCAATGAAGGCCAACAATAAAGAATCACAGCAGTTTCCTTTCACTGAGGAAACTTACCATGTTGCTTTGTTCTCTTTTAAATTGCATAAAAACATAAAACAAGCCTGTTATAAAATCAGTAAAGGGAGCTGCTTCTGCTTCTATCTTCTATGGTCATTAATCCACAGTTAATTCTAATTTTCCTACCTTTAGGTGCTCTTTCTAAAATGCCAATGCTAACACCCCTCTTCTTAAAATCCTTTGGTGACTCTGCTTTAATTTTGAATGTTTTAAAAAGGCATTGAGTGCCCTTAAGATTCTGTCCCCTTCCCAAATGGACTCTATGCTTTGCCATCACGGCTGCTGCAAGCCTGAAGAGTCTTTCATGCGTGTCTGCCACATGTCACACCGTTTTCTCAGGGTGAGCACTGTCTCGTGTTTGGTTTGTATTTCGAGACAGTTCAGGCACCTCCAGATTTCTTCCTACCAAGTCCGGCATGAGCTTCTGTCCCGTACAGCACATCCTGTTTCCCCCCTTCCCACGCCTACCGCTCTACTTTGTAATTAATGATTTGTCCCTCTCCCTCATTTCCACAATGAACTCCTTGGAATCAAAGATTTGCCTTTTTATTTTTACATTAGCAGGACACTCAATAAGAGTCTTAAATTAAGTAAATGCCTTCCTTAAAAGGTTCCCAGGCAACTCCAAAACATGAGGATTTCTCCAGCTTTGAATACAACATCAATTATACCAGTTTTACAATCCCAGTTAATTGGAGAACTTTTTTTTTAAGTATAGATTTAATATATAGTTTTAATTCAGATGGACTCGGAAATGAGTATGTGGAAAACGATTCTGATGTTTAGTCAGTCTTAGAATCCAGTGGTCTATACCAGGAATCAGCAAACTTTTTATGTAAAGGGCTTGAGTATCAATACCTTCAACTTTATGAGCTACAAGGTCTCCATCACAAATACTAATCTCTTCTCTTATAGATCAAAAGCAGCCCAAACCATGTGCAAATGAATGCGTAGGACTGTACTGCAATAACAGTTATTTACAAAAACAGGTAGTGAGCTGGACTCGACCTGTGAGCTGTAGTTTGCCAACCCCTAGTCCATAACAACAATTTTCAATTAATCACCTTCTAATAGTGATAGCAATAATATTAATGTCAGTTAAATAATTAAATTTTAGAATTTCCTCAGTTCTAGAATTTACTCAGTTTTTACTGAGTGGATGTAACACTCAAAAAAAAAAAAAAAAAAAAAAAGATGGGATTTAAAATTTTCTTGCTGTACTTTATTAAAGAAACCTGCCTAAGATCTTAAGCAATGAAACAGCAATGCAAAAAGCAGAATAAATCTATGAATGCTTTCAAGTATAGGTATTAACTTTCAGTTAATAAGACACATTCAAATTAGAAAACAAATACTGATTTACCTATGGATTTTTTTACACTAAGAAGATAATCTTCTCTCATTTCATCAGATAATGCAAGTATGCTGTTGGTGAGGACTTTCAGATGTTGGGGGACTAAATTCAATACATGCTCTAGCCAAGAATCTTCCATTGGGGCTACATGGTCTGTGTCAATTCCATGGTGAATATAATAGTAATATCTCTGCATAAAGAAGATGGAGAAATATAAATGTGTTTAGTTCTGTAGTAAAAGAAGTGTGTTCATAAAAACAAACAAACAAACAAAAAACAACCACCTACTGAGCAAAATCAAAACTTTAGGCAAAGTATTTACAAATCACAAAAAAAGTATCTTGTGTAATTCATGGAGGTATTTTTTTGAGATCCCCTAAGTTAAAAAAAAAAAAAAAAAAAAGGATAGTTCATGAAAATTAAAGCTCATCTCAGTTCATAACTACAATGAAAAATATTAAATTATATTACCAAATATATGATGTACTAAGAAGAATCCATGCTGAAGTAGAATTTAGTGCTTTATAAATGTGTGAAAATGTCATAGTTTTTGTCCTTTTATTATTGATAATCAAGTGAATCATACAAGCTGCAAACAAATCAGTAACCCTATACATTAAGCTCAGAAATCTATGACAGGACTGAGGAAATCTCCAACTGACCAATAGTCCATTTATAATTTTACAGCTACTATTAAATGTGTACATAAACATTCATTTTAAGACATGTTTAGTATTTCTCTAACAGACATTTAACTTTGGTATATTTTCATAAAGTTTTACATGTCACTCATTAGAAAAATTTTAAACATCCAAGTATTTTTTCAAAATACTTCCAAATCAGCAATGTTAGAGTCTTCGATATTTAATTTTTAAAAATTCTTCAGTATTCAAAATAATAGAATAATTATATTTTAAGTAGGTTAATATGCTCTGTAAAGTATACTTTATATAACTAAGAGAATTTCTCATGGAAGAATAAAGACATATAAAAGCTATACACGACCGAGGCTCTTTCTAACAAAGGGAGCTGGTAAACGAGATTTTTCATTGTGGTCTTAGATGGCAAGTGGGGAAAATGATTTCCTCCATTCATCCCGTAGAGCAATTTTGTGGAACTCCATATTTACTTCCACACCAGAAAGGAGCACAGGGTAAGCTCAAAAGTTTACAGGCATCTTCAACTGCTTCCTTTACATTCAAGTATACTGACAAAAGAGACAGTCCATTACCAAAATGTCTTTCTCTATTGCAGAAGTGGTCAGTTTGGGAAACGTGCTTTCACCAGGACTAGGTGAGTCTAACACCGCATCTTGTTGCCTAAGAAAATGATAAACACACTATTCAATCATACAAAAGGGCAGTTAGAATATACATCAATGGATATACAGTTGACCCTGGAACAACTCAAGTTTGAACTGTGTGGGTTCACATACACTTCTTTTACAGTACAGTGTTGTAAATTATTTTATGATTTTCTAAATCTTTTCTTTACTTTACTTCATTGTAAGAATACGGTATATGATACATATAACCAAAAAATATGTATAAAATAACTGCTTCTATTATCAGTAAGACTCCTGGTCAACAGCAGGCTATTAGTTGTTAAATTTTTGTAGAGTCAAAAGCTATACGTGAAATTTCAATTGTGGCGGGGGTCAGTGTCCAGAACCCCCCTAAGTTGTTTAAGGGTCTACTGTCAAAACATCAGGCTGTCTCTACTAAATCTTAAGAAAAAATGAATTGTTGGAACGTTTTATTAATAGTACATGTAACATATATTTGTTTGATACCACATTCCACCCAGAACACTTTCTCTTTATTTATAGAGAGACAGTTCTATTGGAAGTGATTTGCAAGACCAAATCCAGAGGCTACATTCTTCTTGATGAGCTTTACCTATTCTTCCTCATTTCTCCAAACTCAAGCTCTCTCTTCTTTAAAATGTTGTAAGACTATTCTTGCATTATTGCTAAAATATGTATGGTTATTTATAAATAAGGGATTTAAAAGAGCACTGAGGGAAAAGATTTTTAGTTTTCCCAAAGACAGGTACATTCTTGAAAAGATCATTTCTCAGATATCTAGAGATATACAGAATAAGCTAGCAAAGAGTGAAAGTTTATATGTTCTCATGTATTTATTACTGCCTGTCTATAAATGGACAATGTTGATAACTGTAATTAAATTCAAACTCTATACAAGCCACATTTTTTAAAAATCAAGTCTTTATTTTTTTAGAGACTCCACTTTAGGAGGGGCAGAGAGTGAGCATGAGTACAAGCAAGGGGAACAGCAGAGGCAGAGAGAGAAGCAGGCTCCCCACTGAGCAGGGAGCCCGATGAAGGATCAGGATTGATCCTAGGACCCCGGGATCATGATCTGAGCCGAAGGCATATGCTTAACCAACTGAGCCACCCAGGCGCCCCTACAGGCCACATTTTGTGACTTCTTCTGGGCACTACTGTGGAGAAAGACATAGGTCACATCTTCATGAAAATTAAGTTGTTCTGGGATAGCTTTAACTTACTCATCATTGAATGCATCAGGCTCTACATCCCAACTTCATCTAGGATTACAGGTCAGTGATGCTGTGTAACAAAACAGTCCCTCCCACTAACAGTCTAGTGAGTGAAGATTGGAGTTTTATTGAATATCCATCTGAGACACAATACTAAGATAGATGCCAGATGCATCTTCTAAATTATTTTGTCTTTTGCAAATCCAGGAATCAAATATTTTGTGAACTTCACATTCTTTTCCATTATATGGAAGAGAAAAGAGCCAATGCAATGCCTCGGGTAATGTCTCAGCTTAATTCAGTACATAGTAGGTGCTCCAGATCTTCAAGGTATTCTGTAGTTGGAATGAGAAGCACTGACTATTCTAACTACAAAAGTAGCCTTGTCATTATTTTGATTGTAAAGTGTTACTAATGGGACAGTAATGGACCTCAAGAATCAGGACACCTGCATACAAACTCTGCCACCCTAAAGTAGATGACCCCAATAACTGGGTTGTTGATGTTTTTTAATGGCAGAAATGCCCATGTTATTTAACTTGCTGAACCCGGAGAATATACCAAGCTTCATCCTCCGTATGAGTACTGCCTGCCTGAAAGAGTGCAGCACGGTCAAGAAAGGGAAGAAGGAGAAGGTTGGGGGTGACGAGGGCAGCTGCCCGGGTTTTTGCAGTCATCACGAAGATCCTTTCAGCTTTAAAATTCTAGGATTCAATCATTCTGTGGCTACAGGCAAAGATCCTACTTGCTGGAAATAGTAATAATAAAAACCTTCTTTATTGATCACCTAGTCAGCCCCTCAATAGTTTCGCATACATTATCTCTAATCCTCACACCTATTGTTAGACGAGACAGAGAAATTATTCTCACTTCACAGATGAGAAACTGAATTTCAGATTCAATAACTTCCTCTCTGTCATGTAGTTAATTAAGTACAAAAAATAAGGATTTGCCCATCCACATGTGCGTCCAAACTGCCACGTTCTTTCCAGCAGAACAATATTCCTTTCAGAAATAAATCAATATAGGAGACATTTTACCTGACTAAAGAGAAAATATGGTGTACCTTATTTCCTGAAAATGAAAAAACTATATCGATTTTCTCTTTATTAAATCAATAGTGATTTTGAGTCAAGACAGTAGCAAAAACATCCCTTTTTTCAAGTTTCCTTGTGAACACGGTAGTAATTTTAACCAACATTGTAAAGAGACTAGAGAGTCATCAGCAGAGGAGATATTTCAACAAATTTTTGAAACATGAAAAGAAGAGAGAGGACAGATAAAATGGGGTTGAAAAAACACATGGCCATCATTCACGCAGGAAAGTGACCATTCTGCCTAGGAGATCCTGGTCTTGTAGTCTAGCAGGTGCTAAAAGATAAAATTACTAGAATGGCTGAAAATAAGGAAGTTATCTAACTTTATGCCAGCAAATTAGACAACTTAAGTGAAAAGAGACCCCTAAAAAGCAAAAACACCAAAGTTGACTCAAGAAGAAAGAAAATCTGAATAGATACCTATCAAGTTTACTAACTGAATTCATAGATAAAAATCTTCCCACAAAGAAAACATCAGGTTCATATGGCTTCAGAAAGTCTGTCCAGGGCCTCTGGGTATCTTGGTCAGTTAAGCATCCGGCTCTTGTTCTTAGTTCAGGTCTTGATTTCAGGGTTGTCAGTTCAAGCCCCACACTGGGCTCCATGCTATGCACAGAGACTACTTAAAAAAAAAAAAAAAGTTCTGTCAAAGAAGGAATAATACTAATTCTACCTAAACCCATTCAGAAAACAAAGAAAACACTTCACAACTCATCTTGAGGTCTAAAGCCAGACAGGACAATAAAAGTACACACCTGTATCTTTCATTAATATAGACCTAAAAATTCTTAACAAAATATTAGCTGGTCAAATCCAGCAACACACAAAAAAAGATTATACATAATGACTAAGTGACAGGAATGCAAGCTTTAACATGAAAAGCCTTTAATGTAATATACTATATGAAAACATTAAAGGATAAAAACCAAATTCTTATTTCAATGGACCCTGAAAAAGCATTCAACAAAAATCCAGCACTCGTTTTATGATAACTAACATCTCTCAGCCAACCAGGAAAAGAAGGTATCTTTTTCAACCTGATAAAGGGTATCTTAAAAACTTATAGCTAACATCTACATAAATGTGAAAGACTAAATGTTTTCCACTAAGACTGGGAAGTCGACTATCACCAATTCTATTCAACAATATACTGAAGAACCTAATTAAGTACAAAATGAGAAGTGAGAAAAAAGAAAGGCATCAGAAATGAAGTAAAACTATATTTGAAGACAACATAATTGTATACACAGGGATTTCCATGGAAGCTTTTAAAAAGCTGCAGAACTGGTAAGCAAGTTTTAGTGAGGTCTTAGGATGTGAGATATCTAAGTAAAAATCAATTGATTTTTCTACATACTGACAAAGAACAATCAGAAAATTAAATAATTCCATTTACAGCAAAAAATACTTAGGATATTTTTAAAAGGAGATTTTTAAAAACGAGATTCATACATTAAAATACAAGACACTGCTAAGAACAATTAAAGAAAAAATAAGTAAATGAAGAGAAATAACATGTTTATGGGCCAGAAGACTCAGTATTATTGACAATTATCCCAAAATTGGCCTACAGATTCAATGCAATTAGCTATTAAATCCTAGGTTGTTGTTTGTTTTCCCCAGAAACTGACAAGCTAGTCTTCAAATATGTATGAAAATGCAAAATACTCATGATAACCAAAACAATTTTGGAAATGGATAATAAATGTTGTGGATTTAAACTAATTTCAAACTTGACTATAAGGTTCAAGTGATCAAGACCGCGTGGTAGTGATGTTAAGATGAACATATAGACCAGGGGAACAGAAATAGAACCCCTCACATGGGCAAATGTTTTTTAACAAATGTGTCAAGGTAATTCAGTGGGAGGCTGGAACATTTGGCTATCTATATGGAAAAAAATCAAACCTCAACCTTAGCTCATACTATAGATATGCCATTAAACTAAATCATGTATCTAAATATAAGAGCTAAAACTATAACCTTCTAAGAAAACATGGGAGAAAAATCTTGTGATAGGAAAATATTCTTAAATAGAACTCCAAAAACATCAACAAAAGAAAAAATTGATAAATTGAGCTTCCTTAAAATTGAAAGCTTTTACTTTCAAAAAAGTACTGTTACAAAAATGAAGAGATAAGCCACAGACTGGAAAAAAATATTTGCAAATAATAGATCTGATAAAAGACTTGTAAAGGAAATATATCAAGAACTCTTAGAATGTATTAACAAAAATATAACATAACCCAATTTAAAGATGGGCAACAGACTTAGACATTTCAAAGATATTATATGAATGTCAAAGAACCACCAGAAAAGACACTTATCATCATTTGTCATTCGGGATATACAACTTAAAGCCACAGTGAGATAAAATAACACATCTACTTGAAAGGTTTTTGTTTTGTTTTGCCTATTCTAACCAAAGTGTGGGCAAGGTTGTTGAAAAACTAGGAACTTCTTACACTGCTTGTGGGAATGTAAGATGGCATAGCCACTTGGAAACAGTTTAGCAAAGTCTTTGAAAATTAAACATATCCTACTATACAATTGAGCATTTCTACACTTTGGCATCTACCCAGGAGAAATGAAAACACACATCTACAAAAAGACTTGTGTTCAAATGTTCATGGCAGCATTTTCAAATAGTCCCAAACCAGAAACAATAAACAAAATGAAAGGATTTTAAAAGCATACATATTGTAAGATTCCATTTATATGAAATTTTAGAAAAGAAAAAACAATAAAAACAAAACACAGATCAATGATTGTCTGGTGCAGCCAGTGGCAGAGAGAATTATTTGGAATGGGAATAATTTTTAGCAGATGATAAAAGTATTCTAAACCTAGATTTTGGTTAAGGTTGTACAGCCATAGAAATTTATTGAAATTCATTCAGTAGTACATTTAACCTGGATTAATTTAGTGGTAGGTGAACCACAGCTCAGTAAAGCTCTTCTTAAGCCTATCTAGAAGGCTATGAAAATAAAATGTTCAGGAAAAAAAAAAAAAAGAGGTGATAGAGTACAAATATAAATTGCAAATAAAATAATGACAACTAGAGTGACAAAGGCTTCTCATCAACAGTAATACATGCCATGGTGGCTACAGTTGAAAGTACTATATTGCATGACTGAATTTTGCTGAGAGTAGAAACTATAGATTCTTACAAAAAAAAAAAAAATGCTGACGATGTGAGGTGAAGAATCTGTTAATTAACTTGATTGTGGGAATACTTTTACAACATATACATATACTCTCACACTGCAAACTTTAAATATGCCCTAATTTTATTTGTCAGGGCGCCTGGGTGGCTCAGTTGGTTAAGCGTCTGCCTTCAGCTCAGGTCATGATCCTGGGGTCCTGGGATCAAGTCCCACATCGGGCTCCCCACCCAGTGGGGAGTCTGCCTCTCCCTCTGCTCCTCCCCCTGCCTGTGATCTCTCATGCTCTCTCTCAATAAATAAATCTTAAATAAATTAAATCTTTAAAAAAGTTGTTTTGTCAATAATACCTTAATAAAACTGGGGGGAAATTGTACATGCTAAAAAATAACACTCCCAATATTTTTCAATCTAATGTTTTCATATATAAGGTAAAAATTAAGATTATCATTTAGTTTTGTAGCCAGCTTAGCCATTAATTCAAGAGTAAGGACAAAACACAGAACTTTACAGAGATGAAAAATCTCAACTTTACGCCTCATAGATCCTCCCTGAAACAACCACTGCGGGGTGAACTTCAGAGGAAAAAAAAAAAGCACTCAGAAGTGAAAACTTCAATGCAAAACAATTTTCTTTTTTTTTTTTTTTTTTTTTTTTATTTTTTATTTTTTATAAACATATATTTTTTATATACATATATTTTTATCCCCAGGTCTGTGAATCACCAGGTTTACACACTTCACAGCACTCACCAAATCACATACCCTCCCCAATGTCCATAATCCCACCCCCTTCTCCCCAACCCCCTCCCCCCGGCAACCCTCAGTTTGTTTTGTGAGATTAAGAGTCACTTATGGTTTGTCTCCCTCCCAATCCCATCTTGTTTCATTTATTCTTCTACCCACTTAAGCCTCCATGTTGCATCACCACTTCCTCATATCAGGGAGATCATATGATAGTTGTCTTTCTCTGCTTGACTTATTTCGCTAAGCATGATACGCTCTAGTTCCATCGATGTTGTTGCAAATGGCAAGATTTCATTTCTTTTGATGGCTGCATAGTATTCCATTGTGTATATATACCACATCTTCTTGATCCATTCATCTGTTGATGGACATCTAGGTTCTTTCCATAGTTTGGCTATTGTGGACATTGCTGCTATAAACATTCGGGTGCATGTGTCCCTTTGGATCACTACATTTGTATCTTTAGGGTAAATACCCAATAGTGCAATTGCTGGGTCATAGGGCAGTTCTATTTTCAACATTTTGAGGAACCTCCATGCTGTTTTCCAGAGTGGCTGCACCAGCTTGCATTCCCACCAACAGTGTAGGAGGGTTCCCCTTTCTCCGCATCCTCGCCAGCATCTGTCATTTCCTGACTTGTTGATTTTAGCCATTCTGACTGGTGTGAGGTGATATCTCATTGTGGTTTTGATTTGTATTTCCCTGATGCCAAGTGATATGGAGCACTTTTTCATGTGTCTGTTGGCCATCTGGATGTCTTCTTTGCAGAAATGTCTGTTCATGTCCTTTGCCCATTTCTTGATTGGATTATTTGTTCTTTGGGTGTTGAGTTTGCTAAGTTCTTTATAGATTCTGGACACTAGTCCTTTATCTGATATGTCGTTTGCAAATATCTTCTCCCATTCTGTCAGTTGTCTTTTGATTTTGTTAACTGTTTCCTTTGCTGTGCAAAAGCTTTTGATCTTGATGAAATCCCAGTAGTTCATTTTTTCCCTTGCTTCCCTTGCCTTTTGCGTTGTTCCTAGGAAGATGTTGCTGCGGCAGAGGTCGAAGAGGTTGCTGCCCGTGTTCTCCTCAAGGATTTTGATGGATTCCTTTCGTACATTGAGGTCCTTCATCCATTTTGAGTCTATTTTTGTGTGTGGTGTAAGGAAATGGTCCAATTTAATTTTTCTGCATGTGGCTGTCCAATTTTCCCAGCACCATTTATTGAAAAGGCTGTCTTTTTTCCATTGGACATTCTTTCCTGCTTTGTCGAAGATTAGTTGACCATAGAGTTGAGGGTCTATTTCTGGGCTCTCTATTCTGTTCCATTGATCTATGTGTCTGTTTTTGTGCCAGTACCATGCTGTCTTGATGATGACAGCTTTGTAATAGAGCTTGAAGTCCGGAATTGTGATGCCACCAACGTTGGCTTTCTTTTTCAATATCCCTTTGGCTATTCGAGGTCTTTTCTGGTTCCATATAAATTTTAGAATTATTTGTTCCATTTCTTTGAAAAAGATGGATGGTACTTTGATAGGAATTGCATTAAATGTGTAGATTGCTTTAGGTAGCATAGACATTTTCACAATATTTATTCTTCCAATCCAGGAGCATGGAACATTTTTCCATTTCTTTGTGTCTTCCTCAATTTCTTTCATGAGTACTTTATAGTTTTCTGAGTATAGATTCTGTGTCTCTTTGGTTAGGTTTATTCCTAGGTATCTTATGGTTTTGGATGCAATTGTAAATGGGATTGACTCCTTAATATCTCTTTCTTCTGTCTTGCTGTTGGTGTAGAGAAATGCAACTGATTTCTGTGCATTGATTTTATATCCTGACACTTTACTGAATTCCTGTATAAGTTCTAGCAGTTTTGGAGTGGAGTCTTTTGGGTTTTCCACATATAGTATCATATCATCTGCGAAGAGTGATAATTTGACTTCTTCTTTGCCGATTTGGATGCCTTTAATTTCCTTTTGTTGTCTGATTGCTGAGGCTAGGACCTCTAGTACGATGTTGAATAGCAGTGGTGATAATGGACATCCCTGCCGTGTTCCTGACCTTAGCGGAAAAGCTTTCAGTTTTTCTCCATTGAGAATGATATTTGCGGTGGGTTTTTCATAGATGGCTTTGATGATATTGAGGTATGTGCCCTCTATCCCTACACTTTGAAGAGTTTTGATCAGGAAGGGATGTTGTACTTTGTCAAATGCTTTTTCAGCATCTATTGAGAGTATCATATGGTTCTTGTTCTTACTTTTATTGATGTGTTGTATCACATTGACTGATTTGCGGATGTTGAACCAACCTTGCAGCCCTGGAATAAATCCCACTTGGTCGTGGTGAATAATCTTTTTAATGTACTGTTGAATCCGATTGGCTAGTATTTTGTTGAGTATTTTCGCATCTGTGTTCATCAAGGATATCGGTCTATAGCTCTCTTTTTTGGTGGGATCCTTGTCTGGTTTTGGGATCAAGGTGATGCTGGCCTCATAAAATGAGTTTGGAAGTTTTCCTTCCATTTCTATTTTTTGGAACAGTTTCAGGAGAATAGGAATTAGTTCTTCTTTAAATGTTTGGTAGAATTCCCCCGGGAAGCCGTCTGGCCCTGGGCTTTTGTTTGTTTGGAGATTTTTAATGACTGTTTCAATCTCCTTACTGGTTATGGGTCTGTTCAGGCTTTCTATTTCTTCATGGTTCAGTTGTGGTAGTTTATATGTTTCTAGGAATGCATCCATTTCTTCCAGATTGTCAAATTTATTGCCGTAGAGTTGCTCATAGTATGTTCTTATAATAGTTTGTATTTCCTTGGTGTTAGTTGTGATCTCTCCTCTTTCATTCATGATTTTATTTATTTGGGTCCTTTCTCTTTTCTTTTTGATAAGTCGGGCCAGGGGTTTATCAATTTTATTAATTCTTTCAAAGAACCAGCTCCTAGTTTCGTTGATTTGTTCTATTGTTTTTTTGGTTTCTATTTCATTGATTTCTGCTCTGATCTTTATGATTTCTCTTCTCCTGCTGGGCTTAGGGTTTCTTTCTTGTTCCTTCTCCAGCTCCTTTAGGTGTAGGGTTAGGTTGTGTACCTGAGACCTTTCTTGTTTCTTGAGAAAGGCTTGTACCGCTATATATTTTCCTCTCAGGACTGCCTTTGTTGTGTCCCACAGATTTTGAACCGTTGTATTTTCATTATCATTTGTTTCCATGATTTTTTTCAATTCTTCTTTAATTTCCCGGTTGACCCATTCATTCTTTAGAAGGATACTCTTTAGTCTCCATGTATTTGGGTTCTTTCCAAACTTCCTTTTGTGGTTGAGTTCTAGCTTTAGAGCATTGTGGTCTGAAAATATGCAGGGAATGATCCCAATCTTTTGATACCGGTTGAGTCCTGATTTAGGACCGAGGATGTGATCTATTCTGGAGAATGTACCATGTGCACTAGAGAAGAATGTGTATTCTGTTGCTTTGGGATGAAATATTCTGAATATATCTGTGATGTCCATCTGGTCCAGTGTGTCATTTAAGGCCTTTATTTCCTTGCTGATCTTTTGCTTGGATGACCTGTCCATTTCAGTGAGGGGAATATTAAAGTCCCCTACTATTATTGTATTGTTGTTTATGTGTTTCTTTGATTTTGTTATTAATTGGTTTATATAGTTGGCTGCTCCCACGTTGGGGGCATAGATATTTAAAATTGTTAAATCTTCTTGTTGGACAGACCCTTTGAGTATGATATAGTGTCCTTCCTCATCTCTTATTACAGTCTTTGGCTTAAAATCTAATTGATCTGATATAAGGATTGCCACTCCTGCTTTCTTCTGATGTCCATTAGCATGGTAAATTCTTTTCCACCCCCTCACTTTAAATCTGGAGGTGTCTTCGGGCTTAAAATGTGTTTCTTGGAGGCAACATATAGATGGGTTTTGTTTTTTTATCCATTCTGATACCCTGTGTCTTTTGACAGGGGCATTTAGCCCATTCACATTCAGGGTAACTATTGAGAGATATGAATTTAGTGCCATTGTATTGCCTGTAAGGTGACTGTTACTGTATATGGTCTCTGTTCCTTTCTGATCTACCACTTGTAGGCTCTCTCTTTGCTTAGAGGACCCCTTTCAATATTTCCTGTAGAGCTGGTTTGGTATTTGCAAATTCTTTCAGTTGTTGTTTGTCCTGGAAGCTTTTAATCTCTCCTTCTATTTTCAATGATAGCCTAGCTGGATATAGTATTCTTGGCTGCATGTTTTTCTCGTTTAGTGCTCTGAAAATATCATGCCAGCTCTTTCTGGCCTGCCAGGTCTCTGTGGATAAGTCAGCTGCCAATCTAATATTTTTACCATTGTATGTTACAGACTTCTTTTCCCGGGCTGCTTTCAGGATTTTCTCTTTGTCATTGAGACTTGTAAATTTTACTATTATGTGACGGGGTGTGGGCCTATTCTTATTTATTTTGAGGGGCATTCTCTGAACCTCCTGAATTTTGATGCTTGTTCCCTTTGCCATATTGGGGAAATTCTCCCCAATAATTCTCTCCAGTATACCTTCTGCTCCCCTCTCACTTTCTTCTTCTTCTGGAATCCCAATTATTCTAATGTTGTTTCGTCTTATGGTGTCACTTATTTCTCGAATTCTCCCCTCGTGGTCCAGTAGCTGTTTGTCCCTCTTTTGATCAGCTTCTTTATTCTCTGTCATTTGGTCTTCTATATCACTAATTCTTTCTTCTGCCTCATTTATCCTAGCAGTGAGAGCCTCCATTTTTGATTGCACCTCATTAATAGCTTTTTTGATTTCAACTTGGTTAGATTTTAGTTCTTTTATTTCTCCAGAAAGGGCTTTTATATCTCTCGAGAGGGTTTCTCTAATATCTTCCATGCCTTTTTCGAGCCCGGCTAGAACCTTGAGAATTGTCATTCTGAACTCTAGATCTGACATATTACCGATGTCTGTATTGATTAGGTCCCTAGCCTTCGGTACTGCCTCTTGTTCTTTTTTTTGTGGTGAATTTTTACGTCTTGTCATTTTGTCCAGATAAGAGTAAATGAAGGGGCAAGTAAAATACTAAAAGGGTGGCAACAACCCCAGGAAAATATGCTTTAGCCAAATTAGAAGAGATCCAAAATCGTGAGTGGGGAGAAAGGGGATAAAAAGAGGTTCAAAAAGGAAGAAAGAAAAAAGAAAAAAAAAAAAAAAAAGAAAAGAATTTTTTTTTTAAAAAAGAAAACACCTAAGAAAAATGTAAAAAAATATATATATATATTAGATAAACTAGTAAAAAATCGTTAAAAAAGAAAAAGGTAACAGTTAAAAAAAAAAAAAATTTTACCCGAAGGCGAGAAAAAAAAAAAAAAAATGAAAAAGAAAAAATTAAATTAACTGCAAGACTAAAAAAAATCACAGGAAAAAAGCCATGAGTTCCGTGCTTGGCTTTCTCCTCCTCTGGAATTCTGCTGCTCTCCTTGGTATTGAAACCGCACTCCTTGGTAGGTGAGCTTGGTCTAGGCTGGATTTCTTGTTGATCTTCTGGGGGAGGGGCCTGTTGTAGTGATTTTCAAGTGTCTTTGCCCCAGGCGGAATTACACCGCCCTTACCCGGGGCCGGGGTGAGTAATCCGCTCGGGTTTGCTTTCAGGAGCTTTTGTTCCCTGAGCGCTTTCCGTAGAGTTCCAGAGGACGGGAATACAAATGGCGGCCTCCTGGTCTCCGGCCCGGAGGAGCCGAGAGCCCAGGGCCCCACTCCTCAGTGCGCCCTCAGAGAACAGCGCCCAGTTACTCCCGTCTGCCTGACCTCCGGCCGCGCTCCGAGCTCACCGAGCCTGCGACCGGTTCAAGGTAACACGGAGCTGCGAGCTTACTGTCGGCTCTGTCTCTGTAGCCGGCTTTCCCGTTCCAATACCCGCAAGCTCTGCGACACTCAGACACCCCCGATCCTTCTGTGACCCTGCGGGACCTGAGGCCACGCTGACCCCGCGTGGGCTTCGCTCCGGTTTAGCCTCTGGAGCGATGTCCCTCCGCGGAACAGACTTTTAAAAGTCCTGATTTTGTGCGCGGTTGCTCCGCCGCTTGCCGGGAGCCGGCCCCTCCCCCCGGGGTCTATCTTCCCGTCGCTTTGGATTCACTTCTCCGCCGGTCCTACCTTTCAGAAAGTGGTTGTTTTTCTGTTTCCAGAATTGCTGTTCTTCTTCTCTTCGATCTGCCGATGGATTTTCAGGTGTTTGCAATCTTTAGATAAGCTATCTAGCTGATCTCCGGCTAGCTGAAGCAGTCTCAGCTTGCTACTTCTCCGCCATCTTGACTCCTCCCCCGCAAAACAATTTTCTAATATGATACTATATGTGGAAAACCCAAAAGACTCCACTCCAAAACTGCTAGAACTTATACAGGAATTCAGTAAAGTGTCAGGATATAAAATGAATGCACAGAAATCAGTTGCATTTCTCTACACCAACAGCAAGACAGAAGAAAGGGAAATTAAGGAGTCAATCCCATTTACAATTGCACCCAAAACCATAAGATACCTAGGAATAAACCTAACCAAAGAGACACAGAATCTATACTCAGAAAACTATAAAGTACTCATGAAAGAAATTGAGGAAGACACAAAGAAATGGAAAAATGTTCCATGCTCCTGGATTGGAAGAATAAATATTGTGAAAATGTCTATGCTACCTAAAGCAATCTACACATTTAATGCAATTCCTATCAAAGTACCATCCATCTTTTTCAAAGAAATGGAACAAATAATTCTAAAATTTATATGGAACCAGAAAAGACCTCGAATAGCTAAAGGGATATTGAAAAAGAAAGCCAACGTTGGTGGCATCACAATCCCGGACTTCAAGCTCTATTACAAAGCTGTCATCATCAAGACAGCATGGTACTGGCACAAAAACAGACCCATAGATCAATGGAACAGAATAGAGAGCCCAGAAATAGACTCTCAACTCTATGGTCAACTAATCTTCGACAAAGCAGGAAAGAATGTCCAATGGAAAAAAGACAGCCTCTTCAATAAATGGTGCTGGGAAAATTGGACAGCCACATGCAGAAAAATTAAATTGGACCATTTCCTTACACCACACACAAAAATAGACTCAAAATGGATGAAGGACCTCAATGTGCGAAAGGAATCCATCAAAATCCTTGAGGAGAACACAGACAGCAACCTCTTCGACCTCAGCCGCAGCAACATCTTCCTAGGAACAACGCCAAAGGCAAGGGAAGCAAGGGCAAAAATGAACTATTGGGATTTCATCAAGATCAAAAGCTTTTGCACAGCAAAGGAAACAGTTAACAAAATCAAAAGACAACTGACAGAATGGGAGAAGATATTTGCAAACGACATATCAGATAAAGGACTAGTGTCCAGAATCTATAAAGAGCTTAGCAAACTCAACACCCAAAGAACAAATAATCCAATCAAGAAATGGGCAAAGGACATGAACAGACATTTCTGCAAAGAAGACATCCAGATGGCCAACAGACACATGAAAAAGTGCTCCATATCACTCGGCATCAGGGAAATACAAATCAAAACCACAATGAGATATCACCTCACACCAGTCAGAATGGCTAAAATCAAAAAGTCAGGAAATGACAGATGCTGGCGAGGATGCGGAGAAAGGGGCACCCTCCTACACTGTTGGTGGGAATGCAAGCTGGTGCAACCTCTCTGGAAAACAGCATGGAGGTTCCTCAAAATGTTGAAAATAGAACTGCCCTATGACCCAGCAATTGCACTATTGGGTATTTACCCTAAAGATACAAACGTAGTGATCCAAAGGGGCACGTGTACTCGAATGTTTATAGCAGCAATGTCCACAATAGCCAAACTATGGAAAGAACCTAGATGTCCATCAACAGATGAATGGATCAAGAAGATGTGGTATATATACACAATGGAATACTATGCAGCCATCAAAAGAAATGAAATCTTGCCATTTGCGACAACATGGATGGAACTAGAGCGTATCATGCTTAGCGAAATAAGTCAAGCAGAGAAAGACAACTATCATATGATCTCCCGGATATGAGGAAGTGGTGTTGCAACATGGGGGCTTAAGTGGGTACGAGAAGAATAAATGAAAGAAGATGGGATTGGGAGGGAGACAAACCATAAGTGACTCTTAATCTCACAAAACAAACTGAGGGTTGCTGGGGGGAGGGGGTTTGGGAGAAGGGGGTGGGATTATGGACATTGGGGAGGGTATGTGCTTTGGTGAGTGCTGTGAAGTGTGTAAACCTGGTGATTCACAGACCTGTACCACTGGGGATAAAAATACATGTTTATAAAAAATAAAAAATTATATTAAAAAAAAAAAAGAATTAGAAAACACATTAGTAACCCCAAGTGTTAACTTAAGGAAAAAAATTATGGAGAATTTAAGGACTCAGTAGAATAAAAATATTAGAGAAATACTGGTAGAAATAAAACAACAAATGATCACACTGAAAATGCAAAGGAAACTTTAGAGCTAAGTGAGAGCAGTCCAAGACCCCTTTGTGTTACTCAGGAGAAGACTGATAAAAATTGAATTTTAAACTTTAAAAAGAATAAATTATAATAGGTGGCTTTAAATATTATGGTAACCACTGAAAGAATAGAGATATTTGATAGCTTTTAGGCCAATAGAAAGGGAGAAGAGAAAATTCAATTCAATAGAAAGCAGAAAAAAAGAAAAACGAAGTAAAAGCAACATAAATAGAAAGTACAAAATAAATCGGTAGAAGCACACATATATAAGAAATACCAACAACTATAAATGGGATTGGATGTACTATTAAAGTACAGAAACTCTTAAGATTGAATTTCATATGTCTATCCATATCCTGTTTATAAAAGGCATAACTAAAAAATGACATAAAATGCCTAAAAAGAGATTAGATGGCTTATAACACAAGAACAAAGATAATCTGAAAAACCAATACCATTCTATAAATATCAGAATAAGACACATTCCTTCCGAATGCATAGCCGAGCTCACAAAAAGAAATACTCAGGAGTTTAAAAAAAAAAAAAAATGGAATGGCAATCAGCAAAAGCCCGAGGCTATGGCTACCCTTCTGGGGCCCGGGGCCATAGTCTTTAATGACCCTATGAATCAGGAGATCAGGTTCTGAGTAGGACTGAGTGAAATGGAGAATTCAAAGAGAACCCTGTGTGACGCTAAAACCCAAGATGGGCTCTATCTTCACCCAGAAAAATGACCAGAAATGACAGGCACGGGAAGTTATATCAAGAAAATCATCTGTCGTGACCAGATCTCTGGGTAGAGAAAAAGTTGCTTCAAAGACTTTGTAATTAGAGCCTACCTGGTCCACAGCTTTGGGTTTTGATTTTTACATTGTTTGTGGGTTATGAGAGAGCTTCATCCCAAAAGCCGACAGAAGTGAGCCAAACGAGTACGATTCTAGTGGAGCCCAGGACAGGCAAAGTCCAACCCCTCTAGCAGAGGTGCCCACAATCCAGCTGCACAGGGCTCCCCCAAATCCCCTTGCCCTTTGTAAGCACAGAGCACCCACTGTACCCCTTCAAGACCATGGGGTTCGTAAAGCCCCACATGGGGACCGGAAGACCGGGTTCTGTGAGTGAGTTACTTAATGCACCAGGTCATGAAATTATGTCCACAAATAGCCATGTGTGGGCCTTGAGAGTCCTAAAGAAAGAATGTACCAACCAACTAGCATGCGGCAGTGAGGAGAGAGTGAGGAGGAGTTAGTGACTTGTGTCCGCTCGGCTCTTCAGAAATGGACGTCCAGCTCACACCAGGCAAACCCGGCCCTGCTCACATGGCCGATGGCTTCACCCTAGTTCCTTTCTTTTTTTAAGACGAGGAGGCCCCCCAATGCCAGAGAAGCTGCTAGATCACCTGAGCTGGTGAAATGGGGAGAAAGAAAAAATCGCCCCACACCCTTCACCAACCACAGTCGTCGCAACCACAACTCCCAGACGTTGTGCTCTCCCGGCCAACCTCAGAATTCACACCAGCACCACTTCAGCTCCTGGTATTTCAAAGAGGGACACCCGAAACAGGGCAAAGCTCCAGATTTCATTCTTTATTGGTATGACCTCACTCCAACAAGGCTTGAAGGCATTCTTAGAGACGCACAGAACTTGTATACTTTTAGATAGAAAGTTCCCCAGTGCTCTCACGAGGGTCACACACACTGGTCAGCTTACACAACTCACATAATGACGTTAACAAGAGTGCTTCTAAAGTTTTCTCGTTCTTTATGTAGAGATTTGTTCTTGGTTTTAGTAGTAGATGGTCCAGCATAACTGTCCTCAGCTTGGTCCAATATTTTGCTCTTTTTTCCAAAGTGTTCCAGGTACTCAGCTTGAATTAAAAAAAAAAAAAAAAGCATGAGTTAGTCCTCTAAAAAATAAGCTAAACCATGTGGGTGGTTAGAATAAAAGGCTAAAGCACCTTTCAAGAAAACACTACACACTTTAAGTTCTCAAGTAACCATAGGTACAATTAATTTTCTTTTATTAGGAAGTTAAACTACTCTTGTTTCATATCATCATAATAGAAACTTCGAGTTATTTCAAAAATATTTAATTAATTTAATTTATATTTTGATTAACATGCTAATAAACCCTAATTTTCAATTAATTTGCATAGAGCCTTCCTAAAATGAAGATAAAGATTATTATTAAAAACATAACACAAAACTATGTCAGAAAATTTAAAGAACCATGATGAAAAAAAGTTAATATTCAACATAATCAATCTGATGAGTCAAAAAGATAAAAAGTAAAAAATATTAAAATGACTAATTTGGAAGCAATATTTGCAACTTATTAAAATCCTTCTTACAAAAAACTTCTAAGTCTGTTGTAGAGAAGTCTGACAATAAATCAAAGTTTTAATATAAATGCCCCCCAATTCTGAAAATATCACCTTTTATAGCCTTTACAACAGCCTGAGATAATTAAGAACTACAATTAATTATTTTATGAGGGAAAACATTTGGGATAAATTTTTCTACTTGATATAAATGTCATTTCAGTTTTATAATTTCACTACTCTCAACTAAATGTTGTAATGATTTTTTTTTCCTCTTAAAAATTTCTCTAAGTTGGAATGAACTTCTTACCATATGACTGTTCGTTTTTAACACTAAACGGTTCTGGAATATCATCGTCCTGTTTTATATTCAAATGGAATGACGGAGCTGCCTGCTGCCACTGGGGCTTCGTACTCACCTGAAACGTGAAATTTAAATAGCATTAATAAAACAGGATCGGGGGTGGGGGGAGGACCCTTTTTTTCATGAAACTCATGAGTGTTTATAAACACGTTTTCTCAAACAAATCAGGACATCTGGAAAGAAGGCACACTCAACAGCAAATCTTAGTCTTGTGAACGGCTGTGGTGTGACATTTGGGAGACATTACCAAAGTCTCTGCAGCTAGTTGGATGTGGGCATCTGTTACCTAACACTGGGGTGTTCATTCCAAAGAGCCTACTCACCCCCAAACATTGGCAAGTGGTTTTAAAGCCTTCCATGTTAATGAGAGGAACATGCTGCTGGTCTCCAACACTAATGAGCTTCTTTGCTTTCCAGCTCCAAAAGATCTTTCTGTTCTCGTGGCTCTAAGCAGCTCTAGATTTCTCTGGCCACTCACGAATGTATTCCATAGTTTAAGGCAGGGTTCATAAATTCTTGCACTTACAAGAGCCGGGCAGATACCATACAAGAGGGAGGAAGACTCGGGATGATAGCTAATTGGCATTCAGCTTCAGTGCTGAAAACCACAGAGGGTGGTGGGGACTGCAGCAGAACAGGAAAATACCTCAGTCTTCTAAAAAGACAACAAAAATTCGCCCAGGGAAAGTTTTCTAATACCAGAACACAGACCCACTGCTCCTGGGACCTATGACTCTTCAATAAACCCAGATGGGTAGATTTTATTTCTCCTAATTTTTTTTAGAGACTTTATTTGAGAGTGAAAGCAAGAGAGACCACGGAGGGAGAGGGAAAAGGAGAAGCAGCCTCCCTGCTGAGCCCAAGCCCAGTGGCTGCATCCCAGGGCAGATGGGTGGGCTTCCAAGCGATATCACATGGTCCTGATCACCGAGTCTGTGTCCCCCTTGCACACCCAGACCAAGCTGAGAGCTGATGCCTGCGCACCGGCCGCCGCTCCGTGGTTTCACTCTCTCCAGTCTTTTACTCCTCCTTCACTCAAATAAACTGACTGTATGCGAGTCCTCATTTCAGTCTCTTCTTCTGCAGGAAAACAAGCTAAGACAACTCAAAAATCAGTGCTCTCCCAACCTTCGGGCTGCCCTTTCATTTCTCCACACTCATCTTGCTCCATAAAGGATTTAGGACTCGTGGGAGCGCTTCGAGTGAGCCGTGCAGAAAGGGTGAGAATCAGGTCCCTGGCTGCGACCTCCAGTACCGGGTCACCCTGGATTTCAACTACAGGGATCACCTCCAGAAGCGTGAAGGTCTGTAGTGAAAATCACTTTAGATCTAAACTACTGCTGGAAAAAAGTCACCTAAGTGCAAACCTTAATTCTCAGATGAAAATAGTTCGCCATTTTTAATTGATGGATTTTTTAAGCAGCTCTTAAAAATATTATTTCTTGCACAATACATAAAACTCAAAGAATGCTGAAAACAATTAAGATACATATGAACATAAAACCAGGTTTAAAGCCCCAACAGAAGGATTTTAGACTATTAGATGCCACCAACAGGAAAGGATTGTTCTACAACTTGGTAAATAAGAATGGTAAATAAGAAATTGTAGGTTTATATTTCTAAACCCATATACTAACAAGACACAATGAACCAAGAACAACTGTTATTTTTTCCAGTTTTAAAATCTGTTAAGTTTTCAAAAGAAAATGTCTATTTTATTTCAAGTCGTATCTTTTAAATTAGAATACTTAAAATTGATTTTGTAGAACTAGAGAAACATTCTATGGCTCCATTTCTCAGAACTTGGCATGATAAACTGGCATTATCCACATAAACATATATTTTTTAAAGATTTTTTTTATTTCTTTGACAGAAATAGAGAGCCAGAGGGCACAAGTGGGTAGGGGAGCCCAGTGGGGGCTCGATCACAGGACCCTGGGATCATGCCCGGAACCAAAGGCAGACGCTTAACTGACTGAGCCACCCAGGTGCCCCCATTTAAACAGATTTTTAATTAAAATTTGTATTTTGTAATGTTTAAGGAAATTCACTTAATAATATTAGCTCAGGTTTTCCAAGGGAAAAATTGTCATCCATTTTAAATTATTAGGAACCTTTGTACAAAAAGCCACACAACTTCAGTTTTATACTTGTTTGGAGCTTTTAAATTATCTTTCAAATAATAATGCTTTAGATAAACCTTGAAAACATTATGCTAATCAGGCATCAAAGGACAATGTTGTATGGTTCCACTTACTAGAGGTAGCTAGAGCAGCCCCTTATGGAAAACAGAAGGCCAGCCACCATGGGCTGGGGGACACATGGGCGAATAGAGATCTACTGTTTAATGGGGACAGAGCTCGAGTTTGCAAAGATGAAAAGAATTCTGGAGATGGATGGTGGTGACATGCACAACGATATGAGTGTACTTAATGCCACTGAATTGTGGTTCAATTAAAAACAGTTAAAATGGTAATTTTATGTTAGGTATATTTTATCACAGTTAAAAAAAATAACGTTTGCACTGAACTTCTACTTAAATTTCACTTCGATGAGTCACAAGAGCACAATTCAATGGCATTACGCTCAACATAATTACTATTAGGATTACTGGTAAAATTTATTATAATAAAGTATATCGTATCCAGGACTTACCAACTGAAAATGCCTATGAACTGCCTCTACCATAGGACAATGAGAATTTATAATCATAATAATTTCTAGAAAGGATACCAGGATAAGAGGACTCTTCTGTGGCCTAGCATTTCAGTGCTGAGAGATATAGCTCAAAGAAACTCAATTTTAAACTCGGAAGGTACCGCTCAGGTTGATAAATGACCCTTTCAGATCTAAAGCCATTAGGGACAAAGCTGTAAGCTGAGGCCTCCTTTCCTGACTCCAACACTGATAATCTTGCCATTGGTCCATCTTGAAAATTCCTTTATCCAGAATATTAAAATACTCTGGACATACTAGGAAATGCTGGCTTACAAGTTACTTTAAGATTGTTCTTTTTCCTACTATGTGCATCTTACAGAATTTCTCCATCAGAAAATAATCAAATGGAGCACACAATTCAAAATCAGATGTTCAGTTACTTATTTACAAGTCTGAAACCACATTTTCAAAAGGGCAAAGAGCCACGGAGAGGATACAGGTGAATTACCGTAGACAACTGGGGTAAAACTCTTGCCGATGTCTTGGATTTTTCTTTACTGTCTGCCTTACCCTGCATGAAAATAGAAGAAAAATTGTTGACTCTTTACATCACAATCGATTCACTCAAGCACTTGTATAGTCACTACACAGTAAGGCGTTACCCCAAACCCTCAAAGACCTACTGTACTAGTCTCACATTTGTCCACAGAGGCCTTCGAAGGACTTCCTCTGTAGCAAGGAAAAAAAGGAACATGGCATCCCACAAGACTCAGAAAGCTTTAAAAAGTGTGCAAAACTTTTTATCCAGCACATCTGCTTTGGGGAATTTCTCTGAACCCAGGTGATGTGCAGGCCTCACCTGGCGCTCCCGCACTTCTCTATCCCTGGAACCATTTTGTTCCGTCAACAACGGTGATGTGCCGCTTCCTAAGGTAACAACGATTCGACCTTATGCGTCCTCAAGTCGCCATAAGGAACACCGGTACTTGTCAGAGCGAAGTGTTGCTATCTCCTTTGAGGAGAGGACAAGGACCTGGTAGGGACTTCGTCTACGTAAGAGGGAGCACAGTTGAGGAGGACAGAGTCCTGCTTGGGCAGCTCGTTCATTGCCTCTCAGCATCAGGTCTTTACTTTCTACTCGGCTTTGGGACTCCTGAGCAGGACTCCATGAACATTTCTCCCGCTGGCACAGCACTCTAGAGGGTTCTAGAGGGACACTGAAAGAGAAGGGCTTTTCCTCCTGGTTCCAGTGCTTTTCCCCGTGGCTCCGCAGCGTGGCTGCCAGAAGTCAGCGTCCGTCCCGCGGGCGCCCTCCCAGCCTGCGGTATGGGGCTGACCCTGCGGCAGACAGCCTTCAGGAGCTTTCACTGGCATCGCTATAAGCAGCCTTCCAGCAAGTTCCTCTTAGATCACAAAGGGAGACTTCAGTTCCAACTTTTTAGCACGTAAGTAGGTGTTTTACTCACTTCCCAGCCTGCAGGATCTCTGCAAATGTCTTAGTCACCTGAGTGGGCCACAGCCACTCCCTCTCCAAGTAGCCTTAGCTAAGCTTTGGGGGACGGATGGATCTTCCAAGTTCCTTCCTTGAGGACTCTCCCTTGGACCTAGAGGGAGTGGCTGTTCCTTATATCTGCCATTCCTTGATTTTTTTAAACTGTTGTCCGAATCAGCATCCACTAGCCACCTGCAGCTACCAACAGCTTTAAATGAGGCTCATCTAAAGTGAGAGGTGTTTAGAGTATTTTTTATGTTTAAGAATATATTAAATATATACTAGATGTTGCAGACTTAGTACAAAACACAAAGAATGTGATTAGAATATATTTTACATTGATTACGGTGTGAGTTGTATATTGCTTTAAGGACTTGACATGAATTTTTGTCATTTCATTCCCTTTCAAACTCTGAGACAATATACCACTTTTGTGCATATTGTATAGATAAGGACTTTTTATAGGACTCTCTACCCCTACAAAGCACACAGGCCAGTTAATATGAAGAACTATATGCTTATATCCAGGACAGGAGAGGGTATGAACGCAGCACTGACAGAACGTTTCAAAAAAGAGAAAGATTGAAACCCATGCCGGGGGGCATAGTCAGATCTCCACAGAGGAGGACAGCAATAGGCTTACTGAAGACAGAGGAAGCATCACGAACAAGGACTTGGAGACGAATTTAGGACAGCAGGCCTGGGAGAGGATACAGGGATTGACGATAAAGGGACTTGATCCAACCAAAGTGGAAAGTACAACCATTCTCTTATTCCACCATGATTTACGGAACTTCTACCACGCGCTGGGTTCTCTCGGAGGCATGGAGCTGTAGTCATTGACAGGCCCAGCCCAACCCCTCACGGAGCTTACATTCCAGTGGGTACAGACAGCTGTCGCTACAGGAAGGAACAAGTATGATGGAGGGAAATAAAACAGGTGAAGAGATAGAGAAAAGGCAGAGAAGTGCTAGGTTTCACGGAATGGTGAGGCCACTTTACAGGGGTTATATTTGAGCAGGAACCGAGTCAAGGGTGAGGGACGGCTGGGGAAGTGGGGGCTGCTGTCTTAAGGAGCGCAAGTGTTTGGGGCTTGACCGGCCTGGTTGGCAGGAGAGCCCTTTTAGTCTCCTCTGAGGGGACCTTGAGTCCCAGTTTTCTGGGACAGTCCCTGTGTATACAGCTCTTTCCCGAGTATAATTAGGACTCTCACTCTCAATGTCATCTCAGTTTGGGTGAGAAAGCATATTTTTATCTTCTTTATCCTTCAAGGCCATTCGGAGGGCTATTTCATAAATGGTCCCGGCAGCAGTAAACAAGGTATGTTGAGGAAGAGACTCAGGGCACCAGTGAGAAGAGTTTAGTGGCTTTTTAAAAACATCTAGGCCACCAAAGATACTGGCCTTGATTTAGAGAAAATGCTAGGAACTACAACCTTCCTGGGACAGTTAAATCATACTGTTCCTTTGGTCAGAAACATCAAAGTCTCCCTATTAAAGCTTCATCACCTTGGTTTTCAAAGCCTCCTCAACATGCCCCAAACTATCTCTTTCCCCAGCCTCTCTTAGTTACTCTGTAGCCATAGGCCTCCTGTGGCCCATGAAATATGAGCACTGACAGGATGCATAAGAGCTGCTGTGCCTTCTCCAGGCTCTCCTGTCCCTGCCACTGGCAGTGAGGGGGCCGCATGTACTCACCGGCCTAGGCAGGAGGGGGAGGAGGCCTGCCCGGCCCACGTCAGACTTCATGCGCGTAAGGGCAAGCCCTGTTAGGTCTCTAAAATGTAAGGGAATAGGGCGCCTGGGTGGCTCAGTGGGTGAAGCCGCTGCCTTCGGCTCAGGTCATGATCTCGGGGTCCTGGGCTCGAGCCCCGCGTCGGGCTCCCTGCTCAGCGGGGAGCCTGCTTCCTCCTCCCTCTCTGCCTGCCTCTTGCCTGCCTCTCTGCCTAATCGTGATCTCTCTCTATGTCAAATAAATAAATAGAATCTTTATAAATAAATAAATAAATAAAACGTGGGGGACTGTTATGTCAGTATTAACCAGACTAACCAAGTATGCTGCTCAGTATTTCCTTGTGATAGTCCAGCTCTTTCTTCAGGACCAAGGTCAAAAAAGTGTAGATTTTCTTTTTGAACTCCCAATTGCAGGTGATCTCTTTAAATACGTGGAACACCCTTTTGGTAATTCTCTTATTGTTTGAATCCGGTCTGAAATATAATTTGTGCCTGTGTCTGTCCTGCTCTCCTAGCCAGCCCCTCATTCCAATCCATGTCAACCTACTAATTCGGTCTTCCAGAACTGGATAAATGGACTTTAGTTTTAATTTTGTCTTAGAAAAAATTAAAATTAGTTATCCAAGTCCTACGAGAAAATGCATAACTAAAAAAGAAGAAGAAAAATTGCAATGAGCTTCAAACCGTATTTACCAAAGTAGAACGTCAGATTAGGTGAATGTCTCACACACATCCAGTGCTAGAGCAGAAATACGTTCTACAGTTCCCAGTGAACCACGAGATGTGAGGGAAACGTGAGCATGAAATCTTCAAGCTCAAATGTGCATCGGGTGGTCTCAAAGTGGGAGGCTTCCTGGTGGGCAGAATGAGGGTTGGATAAGAATGAGGTTGTAGACAATAGAGAAGAAATGTGGGAATATATGTTCCCAGCAACCTAGAATTTTCACACTAAGACACAGAGGGAATTCACGTGGGGTCTACAGTATAGCACCAGGACAAACGTACAGAACACCTTGCTCACCAGGCCTCCTGCACAAACCCTCACACACCTGACCTGGGATCTCTGTCCAGCCCGTTCCGCATGCTGAGCCAGCAGCACCGTCTCTCAGCACCCTGGGTGGACGGCGGTGCGGGCCTTGTGTGTCCTCATACCGCGGTGCAGAACATACGTCTCATAGAGTCTTTTGCACATAGTGGTGCTCTAGCTAACCAATAAGAGCAGCCACACATAAGCCAGAATTTCACCTAACTAAGTAAGGTCATTCTTCAATAAGATCAGAGGAGTGGATTTTCAAGTAAGATCTACATGTTTTTGCTGACAAGAAATTCTATTTTAGTCAGCACTTTCCTATGCAGTGATGACCGAGCCGTACACTACCCTTTCCTTTCCTCTGGCGCGCCTGTGAGACTGGCCCGAAGGAATCTCCACGGACTCTTCTATCAGACAGACCTTGTGCCTCACCTCCTTTCCCACTCTTGTCCGGCTTCACCTGTGGCTACACGCGTGCCTGGAGGGAACAGTTCTCTCTGGCTTCAATTCACATAGGAATGACAATGTTTCATCTCACCTCAAGAAAATGTCTTTTGCTTTCTGCTGTGGGGTTTCTCCGATTCCATAGAATGGGACTCTCAAGGTCGCCCCCTCTGCACACGTACCCGTACACATGCATGTGTGCACACGTGCACATGTGCGTGCAAACACACACACACACACACACACACACACACACAAGTAACCAGAAGTGGGTGAAAGTTAACACCCTCAGGAGAAACCACCACCAATGTGGGATAAGAGCTGATTAATGAAAACGACTCCCTAATCATACCGGGTACGTGATTACAGGAAGCATTGGAGAAGCTCTTCAGAAAATGGTGACAGGATCACCCCCCAATTACCCAATGCGGCAGTGAACTTGCTAACACATCCCTAGACTGATTTTTCCTTCTTCTTACTTTTATTCTCCTCTATCTCTTATTTCTGCTTCCTGGGATCACCTCCCAAATAAAATACACACGAATCCTTTCTTCAGGCTCTTCTTTCACAGGAAAACAAACAACTTAAAAAGCAATGCTTTTCCATCCTTCGGTCTGCCCTTCCATTCTTCCAGTCTTATCTTGCTCCATAAAGGATTTAGGATTTGGGGGAGCGCTAGGATTGAGAAAGAATGAAAACCTGGACACCAGTTCACTGACATTGGGAACCACCAGTGCTGAATCACCCTGATCTCAAGCACAGGGATCACCTCGAGAAGCAGGAAGGTCTGTAATGAAAATAACTCTGAGTCTTAACTACTGCTGGAAAAATGTCATCCAAGCACAAAACTTAATATTCAGATGGCAATATTTTTTACTCAATGGGTTACTTTTTAGAATATCATTAAAAAAATATTGTCTAATAATTTTTTTTATTTCTAAAATTCCAAAGGACACAAAGAAAAAAAAGCGAAGATACAATCAAATAAGAGCACAGCATATGGCTTAAACCAGGCAACAAAATCATTTTAGACAATTATATGCCTCACTGGCTAGAAAGGATTATTCATCTCAACCACTGAATATTTATTCAGTAAGTAAATTTAAATTTTGTTGATATTTCCAAACCTATATACCAGTAACATAAAAAAACAAATGGCAATTTGTTTTTCAGTTTTAAAATTTGTTGAAGTTTTAAAGGGAAAATGTCTATTTCAGATCTTTGTCTTTAAACTAAAAAACAGATTTTTGCAGAACTAAAAAAATGCTAAAATTTTATTTTATAAAACATAGTATGGTAATCTTGACATTATCAACACAAACAGGTTCATAATTAACATGTACTTTGAAATGTTCAAGAACATTCACCTGCAAAATTTCATTTGAGATTTTTTTAAGATGAGAACAGCTTTTATTTCAAATTATTAGGAATCATCTCTGCATGAAGCAATCCATATTTTATAGTTTATTCTGAGTTTTTAAAAGATGTTTCAAACAAGTAATGTTTGCATTGAACCTCCACTTAAACTCAACCTCCAGCAATCACAAGAGTATAACTCGATGGCATTAAACTCAATATAATTACTAGAAAGTAAATTTTATTGCAGTCAAATCTAACTTTTCTAGCACTTTATCAACTAAAAATGTCTATTAACTGTTGTTTCTACTGAACAATGATAATTTAAAGTCAAAATAATGACAAAGGATGTCGAGATCTAAGAAATCACGTTAGTGCTGGAAGAGGCATCTCCTCAAAGTTCATTAAATCAACTCTTCTCATTTTCAGACTTAGAAACTGGGGCTCAAAGAGGCAAATGACTCACCAACTGTCACAGAGTCATTAGAGGCAAAGCTATAACCCAAGTCCTTGTTTCCTGATTCCGATATAGCTTCTGCTAGCCCATTTTCACAATTCTTTTATTCAGAATACTTGAGTGTTCTTTGCAAACCAGTACTTGTAACTTATGATTCCTTTATTAAGCTGGTTATTTTTCTCAATATGCATATCATGGATGCTATCCATCAGAAAAGAATGAAACGAAGCAGAGAATTTAAACCCAGAAATTCAGTTACCTTCTCAAAGCAATAAAGTATGAGAATACATTGGTAAATTACCGTAGATAGCTGTGGTAAAAATCTGACTGATGTCTTGGATTTTTCTTTGCCGGCTGATTTGTCCTGCATGAAAAAATACAAAAATAAAAACAAAAAATGGAACTGTTCAGTCTGTTAATGCTACAACTGATTTACTCAACTAACTTTCACAGTGTCTAATATAAAGTACATATCCTCCAAAATATTCTAAAAATATACGCATTCGAAGGCATAATGTTGTGTACAGAAAGTCAAAGGAATCCACAAAAAATTGTTAGAGCTAAGTAATACATTCCAACATTGGATATAAGACCAATGCACAAAAAAATCAATCGTATTTTTAGACACTAGCAATGAACAGTCCAAAATTGAAATTAGCAAATCATTTACAGTAGAATTAAAAAGGATAAAATAGGAATAAATTTAAGAAGTGTTAAGACTTGCATAATGGAAGTTATAAAACATTACTGAAAAAATTAAAATTAAAGACAATTTTAATAAGTGCAAAGTTTGCTCCAGGTTCAAAAGGGACACTGTAAGAAAAAGGGACTCTTCTTCCAGTTTCCAGTGCTTTTCCTCATTGCGCCCACGCTGCTGATACCAGCAGTTAGCTTCCTTGCCCCTGAGCAGAGCGCCTTTCTAGCCTATGTTACGTGCTGATCCAGGGGCAACTTCCAGCAGGTTTCACCGCCATCTCTATTGGTAGTGTTCCAGTTGGTTTCCCTTACATCAAAAGGAGAATTCTTTTCAAACTTTTCAGGATGCAAGTACGTGGTTTTCTCACTTCCCATGTGGATATCATCTTCACTGATTTTCACAGTTGAATAGTGTTCTACTATACGGATATAATGCAATTTATCCATTCCTTTGACTTGCAAGTAGGCATTTAGCTAATTTCCAATGTTTCTCTATTACAAAAGATGTTCCAATAAACATGGCATACATTTTACTATGCCTGCATACACTTTTTGCATCTCAGGCACACACGTATTGGTGATGTATTTAATATACATATATATATATATATATATGTGTGTGTGTACACCCAATTTTGTCCCTTTAATTCCATTGGTACATATGTTTGTCTGTATACAGACTGTGTCACATCACTGTAACTTTACAATAGGTCTTGAAATATGTAAGGCAATTCTCTCCACCGTACTATTGTTAAAAATGATCAGATACAGAGTTCTGGTCCAAGATGGTGGCCTAGGAAGACTCTGAACTTCGCTCCTCCACAGACACAAAAATTTACACCTATCTCCTGAGCAGCTCCTCCTGAAGAAGAACTGAGGCCGACTAAACAGCTGCTGCACAAAAAGCTAAAGAGGCCGCAGAGAATGGGCAACTGAGATGGAGACACAGTAAGGAAAGGAACACGCACTCCCAACACGGCCGGCTGCAGGGGCTGGGGGAGGGGGAATGGTACTGTGGAACTGAGCAGCTGTATGCACTGAGGCACAGGAAAAAAAAAAAAAAGTGGTTTAAAAGAACTAAAACATAAAAGATTAAGCCTTAGAAGTCCATCAAATAGCAAGGACTGCTGGACACTCTCCAGGTTCAAGGGTCCGACCAGCACCATCGCTTATATTCCCCTTCCACATCCACAGACAGGAGCAGGGTCTGAGCACCGCAGGCAGGCTTCTGCCTCAGAGAGCACCAAGTCTCCAGCTCACACCAACCCCAGATACCCTGGGGCACAGAAAAAAACAAAAACAACCCATTGTTTAAAAGAACAGCAGGAATATAAAAGAGTCAGCTCTGGACCCCAGCAACGGTGGCAGCGCAGTGGCTGGAGCTCTCTGGGTTAGAGGAGCTGGCAAGCACCATGGTTTACATTCTCCCTCCACCTGGATCGTGTGGACAGGACCAAAGTCCAGGTGCCATCATGAGTCTACTGCCTCAGTGAGTCCCAGCCCTAACCCACACCAGCCCTAGCCGTCCCACCAAGGCGGCTCCAGTGCAGTGCACGCTGGGACATCCCTGGTACGTGCTCACTACAGCTCCAGCTGTCATGCCAAGGTGACACAGACGCACACCACCCCAAAACACTCCAAGTCCACACCATCTTGATTTCAAATGACTTGCTTAGAGCAACCCGAGCACAGAGCTCTCAGGGACCTACCGGCTCATGCCTGCTTTGATTCTAGCCCTCCCTCCCAAAACAGCATCATGTGGGGCACTTCAACAACCCTGAGCCCTTGCCTACCTCAGTTCCAGCTAGCCTGCCAGGACACCACATGCATGGGGCACCCTGGGAACTCTGGCCTGCTCTCCATCTTGGTCCCAGCCATCCTCTCAGGGTGCTCCCTTCATGGAGTGCCCCAGGACACACCCCAGCCTGCATAGCTCCAATCACCCCAACAGATCAGCCTCTACCCTGAGCAATCTGGGCAACCTGGCTTGTACCCACTTCAGTTTTAGCTATCTGCCAGAGGACTCGCTGCATGCAGAGACCCAGGACCACCCCAGTCCATGCCTATTTCAGCTCCATTCATCCCACCAGGGCAGCCCAGCACAGAATACCTCAAACCCAGAGCCCATTGTCAGACAGAGCTCCAGCCAGCCGGTGCCACCAGGCACATACAATCCACACAGGGAACAAACATACAAAAGATCATTATTTTAAGTTTAGGAGAAATAGCTATTCCATCTAATTCAAAGCAACAAACACAACAGGTCAAGCAAAATGGGGAGACAGATGTATATGCTCCCAATGAAAGAATAAGACAAGCCCCCTCCTAAAAACTAAATGAAACAGACATAAGCAATATGCCTCGTGGAAAGTTTAAAGTAATGATCATAAAGTCGCTCACCAGAGGGGAGAGAAGAGTAGTAAGAACTTCAAAAAAGACACAGAAAACATAAAAAAGAACAAATCAAAATTAAATACAATAACTGAAATGAAAAATATAGTAGAGGGAATCAACAGTAGATTAACAATTGCAGAAGAATGGATCAATGATCCAGAAAACAGGATAATAGAAAGGACCCAAGCTGAACAGCAAAAAAAAAAAAAAAAAGATTTTTAAAAAAATGAGGCTAGGATAAGCGATCTCTTGGACAACATCAAACAAACAAGCATTTGTATTTTAAGGGTCACAGAAGGAGAAGACAGAGAAAGGGGCAGAAAATTCATTTGAAGAAACAATAGCTGAAAACTTCCCTAAGGAAAGAAACAGACATTTAAGATCAGGAAGCACAGAGAGTTCCAAACAAGATGACTCCAAGGAAGTCCACACCATGGCACATAATTAAAATGTCCAAGGTTAAAGATAAAGAGAGAATTTTAAAAGCAACAAGGTTATCAATCAGTATTGAAGGAGAGATAAAGAGTTTCTCCCAGACAAAAGTTAAAAGAGTTCATCACCACTAAACCAGTCTTACAAGAAATGTTAAAGGGATTACTTTAAGTGGGGGCGGGGGGGGGGGGAAAGAGCCATCAATAGAAGTAAGAAACTGGGGCACCTGGCTGGCTCAGTTGCTTAAGCATCTTCCTTTGGCTCAAGTCATGATCCCAGCGTCCTGGGATGGAGCCCCTCGTCAAGCTCCCTGCTCAGCTGGGAGCCTGCTTCTCCCTCTTCTTCTACCCTTCCCCCCAGCTTGTACTCTCTTTCTCTCTCTCGCTCTCAAATAAATGAATAAAAACCTTTAAAAAAATAAAGTAAGAAACTTATGAATAAAAAACACAAAATATGACAACATATACATAAAATATGTATGTATATTACATACATATGTGTGTAGGGAGTATGTAGGGAGAAGGGAGTCAAAAAATTCTTTTAAAATGTGTTTGAACTTAAATGACCATCAATTTAATATATAAGAGCATTATCTCATATATGAACTTCATTGTAACCACAAACCCAAAACCTTTAATAAATACACAAAAAATAAAGAGACAGAAACCCTGGCATAACAACTACAGAAAGTCCTCAAAGGGAAGAAAGAGAGGGAACAGAGGAGAACTACAAAAACCCCCATAAGGGCGCCTGGGTGGCTCAGTGGGTTGAGCCTCTGCCTTTGGCTCAGGTCATGATCCCAGGGTCCTGGGATCGAGCCCCGCATCAGGCTCTCTGCTCAGCGGGGAGCCTGCTTCCCTCTCTCTCTCTGCCTGCCTCTCTGACTACTTGTGATCTCTGCCTGTCAAATAAAAAATTAAAAATCTTAAAAAAAAAAAAAAACACCATAAAAGGACTAACAAAATGGCAATACATACATACCCACCCACCACCAATTACTTTACACTTAACTGGTCTAAATGTTCTTATCAAAAGACATAGGGTGATGGAAAAAAAAAAAAAAAAACCAAGATCCATCTATATGCTGCCCATGAGAGACTCACCTCATGCCTAAAGACACATACAGACTGGAGGTAAAAGTTTGAAAGAAGATATAGCATGCAAACAGAAGAAAAAGAACAAGCTGGGATAGCAATACTTATAATCGACAAAATAAAACAAAGACTCTAACAAGAGACAAAGAAGGGCATTACATAACGATAAAGGGGTCAATCTAACAAGAGAATATAACAATTGCAAATATTTATGCACCCAACAATGGAACAACTAAATACTTGAAGTATTAACAAACATTGAGGGAGAAATAACAGGAGAGTTTAACTCCCCCACTTACATCAATTGAGTGATCATCTAGAAAGAAAACAAAAAAATCAAGAAACTACATCTTTGAATGACACGAGACCAGATGGACTTAATAGATTTATACAAACATTCCATAAAAACAGAATACACATCCTTTCCGAGGGCACATAGAACATTCTCCAGGACAGATCACATGTTAGGCCACAAAACAAATCTCAATAAATTTAGGAAGACTGAAATCACATCAAGATTGGAAAAATTAGTATTATTAAAATGTCCATACTACCCAAAGCAATGTACAGATTCAATGTAATTCCTACCAAAATACCAGCAGGATTTTTCATGGAACTATAATACTAAAATTTGTGTGGAACCACAAAAGACTACAATAGCAAAAGCAATCTTAGGAACAAAGCTAAAGGTATCATAATCCCAAGTTTTATGATATTCTATAAAGCTGCAGTAAGTAAAACATGATGATACTGACATAAAAACAGACACACAGATCAATGAAACAGCACAACGGGCCCAGAAATAAACCCATGCCTGTATGTTAAATTAACCTACAACAAAGGAGGCAAGAATACAGTGGGGAAAAGATCATCCCTTCAGTAAATGATGCTGAGTAAACTGGACAGCTACATGCAAAAGAAGGGAACTGGACCCCTTTCTGACACCATAAAAAGAAATAAATTCAAAATAGATTAAATACCTAAGTGTGAGACCTGATATCATAAAACTTTTAGAAGAAAACAAGCAGTAATCTCTTTGGCATTGGTTTTAGCAATAGTCCTCTAGAAAGGTCTCCAGGCAAGAGAAACAAATTCAAAAATCAACTCTTAGGGCTACACAAATAAAAAGCTTTTGTATAGAGAAGAAAACCATCAACAAAACAAAAAGGCAGCCTACTCAATGGAGGAAGGTCTTTGCAAATGATTTATCCAATAAAGGGTTAAAATGCAAAAAATAAAGAACTTCTACAACTATACACACACACACACACACACACACACACACACACACACTTAAAAAAAAAAAATAGACACTTGGCCAAAGATGACATTCAGATGACAGATACACATGAGTGAAAAAGTGCTCAACATCCCTAATCATCAAGGAAATTCAAATCAAAACCACACTGAGATACCACTTCACACCTGTCAGAATGGCTAGAATCAAGAAGACAAAAAGTATTGGTGAAGATGTGAAGACAAAAGAATATCACACACGATTGATGAAATGTAAATTGGTGCAGCCACTGTAGAAAACAGTATGCAGTTTCCTCAAAAAATCAAATCTATTGTGGCCCAACAACTCCCTACTGGATATTTACGCAAAGAAAAGGAAAAACACTAATTTGAAAAGATACATGACCCCGATTTATTGCAGCATTATTCTAAGAGCCAAGATACAGAAGCAACCCTAGTGTCCATCTGTTCATGAGTGGATAAAGTTGTGGTATACATACACAAACACACGCAAACACATACACAAACACACATACAATAGAATATAACTTGGTCATTGCCATTTGCAACGTCATGGAGGGACATAAAGAACATTACACTAAGTGAAATAAGTTAGACAGGACAAATACTACAGATTTCACTTATATATGAAACCTAAAAAAAAGAAGTGAATGAACAAAAAGCCTAAACAGACCCCAAAATACAGAGAATCGATCATTACCAGAGGGAAGAGGGGTGGGGTAAGCAAAAAATGGGTGAAGGGGAGTGGGAAATTCAGGCTTCCAGTTAGTTAATGAAGTTAGGAGAATAGAAAGTACAGCGGAGGGAATCTAGTCAATAATCCAGCAGCAGCGTTTTATGGTGACAGATGGTAGGTTTGCTTGCAGTGAGCAGAACATCTAAACTTGTCCAATCCCTGTGTTGTACACCCAAAACTAATATAACATTATATGTCAACTACACCTCGATTTAAAAAAAAAAAAAAACTGGGGAGATTTTGATAAAAATACATTGAATTTCTAGAATAACTTGAAGGAAACTGACAAAATTATGATATTGACTCTTTCATGAATATTTATTCATTCAGATTCTAGGAGTGTATCATTCAAAAAACATTTCATAATATTCTTTATAAGGGCCTTAGATATCTTCCTTAGATTTATTTTTAGGTATATAAAGATTTTGAATCAGAAAATGAATCATGGCATGTGAACAACAGACTTAAACATTTTATCCCAACTGCTTTGTCAGTAGGGAAAGGTCTCTGAAAGCTGCATCTGTGTACAATTGCTGTGATAGTTAGGCTTTGTTTGCGGTGATCAAGTCTCCCAGCCTCCTAGCGTTTTTGTTTTGTTTTTCTTGCTCCAGGCCTGGAAGGCTAAAATCCATATATGGGCATCACCTGGGCTCCCAGCTTTCTGGCTTCTGGTGGGGAGTAAGCAGTGAGAGGCACTGGTAGGACACTAGAGAGCAGGAAGTGAGGGTCTGGGGTAGGGCTTTCCTAGGACTCCCCATTTCCCATTCTGATAACAGCTGAATTCTTTCAGAGCTCAGCTCCTGGGAGGATGCTATATTCCAAACATCCCACCTCTCAGCAGGCTTTGAAAATGGTGTGATCTGTCAGGTCCAGGAATGGTCATTAATGTGGAAAACAAAGGCAGAAGAAAAATTTTTACAGCCCATTGACAAGTCCTTGAAACAGGCAGAGGGACATTCCTCTAGGGCTTGCCTTGCTGTGGATACTTTGCCAAAGGCAAAAGGCAATCTTAGCCCCAACCCCAGGACCCTGTAAGTCTACTTTAACATATAAAAACTCCTTTGGAAACTTCCTTTATCTCTACCCCCCAAGATACCTCTTGACAATCATTCCCCAAGTGTATGACCCACCAATAGCCATCTGAAGGGTCTGATGCCTGAGTTTTTACTCAACAGTAATAAATGACCTTTCCTAACAATAGCTAGCCCACTCAGGGTCCTGCAAACTGTGTTTCCAAAATAGGTGGGAGGCCTACACTGTCCCTAACCCTCCCCCCACTTAAAAGCATATAATGGGCCACTCCTCATGACCCCAGTGCCGCTCTCTCTACCAAAGGATCCTGTCCCAGTGCTTCAGTGAAATCAGCTTTTTGCACCAAAGACTCTCGAGAATTCTTTCTTAGCCATCGGCTTCAAACCCTAACTTCTTTCCTAGGTCAGTAATGACCTCCTTTTGCTCTCAGTCCGTAAGCGCCTCCTCATCCCCACTGGTTCTTTCCCTTACCCTCACCACTGCAAATGGTCTCTAAGTTTTCTTCAGTTAAAGCCCTTTGAGCATGTCAGCTGTATTCTGTTGGGATCCTAACGAATACGACTTTAGATTATTAAAATAAAAGTTGCTACAGAGTCTAGATCAATCCTGAAGCATTCTGGCTTCGCATTTAGTTTTTATTTTGCTCATTTTCAACTACTTGTCTATTGAAAGGGATATCATAAAACTGGTAGTAATCTAAGCTTAACCATTCTGCTCATAGGACCAGAATCTGTGAATGTGTCTAGTTCCATCCGCCATTTTATGAAGTGCTCTCTTTAAAACAATAACCTTTCCAAATTTAACAGCATTGATTTAACATAGTGGTCCTATATTTGCATTATGGTTGTTGAAGTTTTCACCAAGGAGGTATGGGTTTCATGTTGAACGGTTTTTACCCTGACCTTTTTAAACAAGGGCATCGAGGAGATATTCAGGAAAACTGAATGAGCATATAAATGCAAAATCACAGTCCTCCTCCAGGGGCGCCTGGGTGGCTCAGTGGGTTAAGCCTCTGCTTTTGGCTCAGGTCATGATCTCGGGGTCCTGAGAGGTCCTGGTTCGGAGCCCCACATGGGGCTCTCTGCTCAGCGGGGAACCTGCCCGCCCCCCCCCCACCTACCTGCTTGTGATCTGCCAAATAAATAAATAAAATCTTTAAAAAAAAAATCACAGTCGATTTAATAATCAGAAAAAGCACTAGGGTAGAGATGGGCTGCCAGCTTTTCCTCCTCACCTGCCCACAATACATAGTGGATTTGCGGGGCACTTCATGGTCTTTGCCTGTTTTTTTTTTTTTTAAATCTTTAAACTGGAAGTTCTTCAATGAAGCTCAAATGCCTTACTTTATGTTTTAATCTTAAAAATAAAATGAGCAGTTGCAAGAGATTTATCTTTGTTTTAAATACCTAACTTAAGAACTCAGACTGCTATTCCTGAAAAATGCCATGTCACTCTCAAACTTCCACTAATGAGATGAATATGTTAAAATCTCCTCCAGCAAATATGATTTACCACCTGCTCGCTTTTTCAAACTAAGTGAATACATAAGTAAATGTCACATAAGAATGGCATTTCCAAAAGTTTAATCCATTCCATTTGTTTTAGGTTAAAATATAAAAGCTTTCATCCTTTCAAAAGGAAAACTACACTTGAAATTAGCATAAATAAGTGTACCAAGAGTTTTAAAATTTCTGTTCAAAGCAGTGAGAGAGGGACCTCTGCTGTTTAAAAATAGCATTTAAAGCAGTGGGAACAATCCTAGATGGGCTCCTGCCGCATTCCTCGGACATCGCAAGTCTCTTTCGAGAACAGTTGGGAAAGGGTGAGGAGTGTCATTTCCAAACAGCATTTTTATTAAGGTAAAGCAAACTTAAAACTGCCAACAGGCTTTTCTAATGGACACTTTTTAGGTGTAAATGGGTCAGCTGGGGGCTTTGGAAAATAATACCAATTCAGAAATACCATGACAAGTAAGGTAAACATGAGTTTTAAATTTCTACAACACAGGCTGCAGCTCAGATGAGGCCAAAGACTGATAAGAGCATCAGCAAATAAGTTGCTTAATGCATAGTGATGGTGATGGTGACAAATGTTTTTAAAAGGGTTTTGACTACAGTTATCACATTAAAAAAAAACAATCCATCGGACCGTCTCCTAACGGCTCAGTGTTTTGGTTACCTATTTTTTGGTTGTTTGTCCATTTCTTCTTTTACCACTGATTAATATGATAAGTGGATCTGCGTTTCTTCTCAATTTATAACACATTTCAATACGATGTTAAAACCAGGTTTTCTTGATCATTTAGACATTATGTGATTCATGAATTAGGATTGACAGCCCAAGGGAGAGGGGAATAAATTGCTTTTTAACATCCTTTCCTCAATAAACTACCAAAAAAAAAAAAAAAAAAAAAAGATGAAGTATCAAAAAGGAAAGAATTCTAGCTTGGTGTTAAAACAAAGAAGCTAAGCAACATGTGCAGGCTTAAAAGCCACTGTCCTCCCCTGAGAACCCCGACGCTCAAGGGGCCTTTTCCATACTCATCCGCGGAGTCAGGCCGGTGTCCTCGCTCGCCAAAATCATGCCCAGGCTTCACGCCTTCCCAGCCTGCCCGGCATCAAGACGCTGGGCCCCCGTTCTGCATCCCTTTGTTGACCACTGCCCTTAAATTCCATGAAGAAAGCTCAGAAAAGTGGGTGTAGCAACACGCATCTTTTATTACCTGCCATGGGGCTTTTCTTAAGAAATTCCACTGGCCGCTTCCCAGGCCCTTTCGCCCACGGTGTGGAGCCGCGCTTGAACCTCGCAGGGGAGGTGCCCTGACCCCCCTACCCCACCCCTACCCCGCCCTCACCCCACCCCACCCCCCTCGCGGGGCAGGGAGGGGAGGCTTGCAAAGGTAGAGTGATTTGCCCGCAGTCCCCCCGCTAGGAGAGGGCGGGGACCATCCCCAGGGAGCCCAACCCCCCCGCAGCTCCCCGCCGAGCCCCCCCCCCGCGCCCCGGGGACGCTCCCGGCCTCGTCCCCCCGCCCGCGCGCCGCTCGCTCGGCCGAAGAGGTCGGTCGTTGTGACAACGTGAGGACGAACCGTCGGGAAGGAAACTTTTACCGAGTTTTCGCGGAAAGCGCTCGGTATCCCGGACGTCACCGGAGCGAAGGAAGCGGACCGCCCCCCCACCCCACACACACACGACCCCAGCGGGGGAGTCCGGAGGGCCGCGCTTGCATCCCTCGAGGCTGAAGGGAGGCTGGGTGCGGGCCCGCCCGGCCACCCTCTCACCTGCTCGCCGCTCATGGCTGGCAGGACGCTCTCGGGTCACCGGGTGGTGACTTGATCCCCCTGTGAGGCGCCCCTCAGACAAGAGAAATGGCGTCCGGAGAGCCCGCCCGCAGCCTCTGCGCCCACAACGCCCTGGGGAGGGGAGGGGGGGGAGTCTAGCGTCCTCGTTGCTTAGCAACAGGCCCGGGCCGGATCCAGTTCCGGTCACCTACGGCTCCTGGGAAGGCCCCCGGCCGACGGGCGCCGCCGACCTGCAGGGGGCGCCTGGGAGCCGGGCCCGGGCGCTGGCCGGCGCGCTGGCGCCCCCGCAGGGCGCTCGTGGAACTGCTGAAGGCCGAGGGCGCCTCTGCCCCGAGGAGGGATGCCTTTCCCGCACCGACCTGCGGTTCGCGGACTCTCGCAGCTGCGTGCTGCGCGCCCCGGCCGTAGCCCCTCACTTACCCTCCTGCCCTGAAAGATCTCAGGGAACCAGTGAATTCGCTTTTCTCTAGAAACTAAATTCCTCTGGGAACAGCTAGAGCTAAGTCGAGGGGAGCGTCCAAGTCTTGGCTGCTGTAAATGATGCTGTAATAAACCCAAGGGTGTCTCTATCTTTCCGAATTAGTGTTTTTGTTTTCCTGGGTAAAGAGTGGCGTTCCTGGATCTTACGGTTTTTCTATTTCTAATATTTTGAGGCGCCTCCATACTGTTTTCCGCAGAGGCTGCAGCAGGGTGTGTTCCCAGCAACAGCGCAGAAGGGTCGCTTTTCCCCCAGAGCTGCGCCAACACCTGTTCCGACGGGTCGTTCCGTCTGGTCACTCTGACAGGGGTCGGGGCATCTCATCATGGCTTTGATTCGCGTGTGCCTGATGGTTAGGGGTGTTGAGCACCTTTTCATGGGTCTTTTGACCATCTGTGTCGGTCTCGTCTAGAACATGTTCGGGTCCTCGGTACACTTCTTAAATAAAAAATAATTTTGGTATCTAATATAATTTCCTTATATATTTGGATATTAACCTCTATATAGCATTTGCAAGTATCTTCTCCCATTCAGTAGGTTGCCTTTTGGGGTATTTTGATGGTTTCCTTCGTCGTGCATAAACTTTATTTTGGTGTAGTCCCAAGAGTTGATTTTTGTTTGTAGCTCTCTTGCCCAAGATTTATCTAGAAAAATGTTGCTATGGCTGATGACAAAGAGATTATGGTCTATGTTTTCTTCTAAAAGTTTTATGGTTTCAGATCTCATATTGAGGTCTTTAATCCATTTTCAGTTTATTTTTGTCCATGGTCCACTCGTCCTAGTCCCATTTATTAAAGAGGCAGTTTTTCCCCTACTGTATATTCTTGTCTCCTTTGTTAATATACCAACCCTTACGTTTATAGCAGCATCACTTACAATAGCCAAAATATAGAAACAGCCAAAGTGTCCATCAATGGATGGATCAAAAAAAAAAAAAAAAAAAAAGTAGGATCTATACACACTGGGACACTACTCAGCCATAAAAAAGAAAAAAGATACATTCTTGCCCTTTGTGACAGCATGGATGGACCCAGAGGATATTATGGTAAATAAAATAAATTAGATAGAGGAAGACAAACACCATAGGATTTCACTTTATGTGGAATCTAAAAAACAAAACAAGTGAAGAAACAAACCAAAAAGCAGACTCTTTAAATACAGAGAGCAAGCTGGTAGTTGCCAGAAGAAAGGGAGATAGGGGATGGGTGAACTAGATAAAGGATTTAATAGGTACAAATAACCAGTTGTAAAACAAATCATGGAGATGAAAAGTGGAGCTTAGAGAAAATAGCCAATAACATTGTAATGCTGCTGTACGGTTAGGGATGGGGACTGTGATGATCACAGTGAGCACGGAGTAAGGCACGGAACTGCCGGGGAAATGTTGGACACCTGAAACTAACACATCATCGTAGGGAATCATACTTCCATTAACAAAAAAGAAATTGAAGGAAGATCAGAGGCAGGTATTGGTCAAAATTTGGAGCAGAACGAAAAGGTTTTGAAATAACTACTCGGCAGGAAAGGAGAGAGAATAGGAGTGATCGAGGACAGACAGGAACAACCCAGTTGAAGTCTCTGAATTAGGAGTGACAAAACCCTGTACTCCGGAGACGTCAACACTCAGGCTCCGGTTCAAAGAAAACCAACACACAACACATTTCCCAGGCCAGGGTGACAGAAGGATAACTGTTGGCTCCCAAGCTGGCCCCCACACAGGGAAGGCAGAGAGAAACTGGAGAGAGAAAACAGGCCACCCCAGATGAGCAGGCGGCAGGTTCTATATGCAAAGGGACTTGCCGGCAAGGCTTGGTTTCTGCAGCCATAAGACGAACAGATTTCCACGCCCACCAGCCAGAATCTTCCGTTTATGTAGAGACCCCAGCAGGGCTCAGCCACGTCCAGATGGGCTCAGCAGCAGATTGCTCTCGCAAGAGTGGCGTCCTGGAGAACAGCGCGGGCAGAATGTGCATTCCGAGGGGGGGGGGGGGCGGAGAAGGAGCTTCCAAATGCTTGGGTCCCGCTCGCGGGTCAACCAGTGGTCACGGCCCTTCGATGGCCTCCTTCGGCAGCAACAGACCAAGGGAATGGAGACTCTAAGAGTGAAGTTAAAATAGAGACTCTCAGAACCCAAAATCAGTAAAGGAAGACACGGCTATTAAATGGGGAGAAAGCTGTCCAGTAGGGTGGGTGGGCATCTCGGTGAGGGAGACGTGGTGGGAGACACTGTCACAGCAGAAAGAACAGGAGTGCTGGCAGGGACTCCGCAATTTCCGAAGTGGAGCAGCACCAGGTATTGACAAGTCCCCAAGATGGCCATGAAAGTGGGTGACTGAAGCATGGACTTTTGTCATGGCCGATCAAGGAACTGAGTTGCTAAGGCTATGGCTGTCCCCATGGACACTGAAATAGCGGAGTGGAGTGGAGAGCTGTGACTCAAAGTCTCCCATGAATGAAACAGGAGAGAAGAGGTTATAGCCTAAAATCAGCAAGAACTTTTAACTGGAAAACCGCTGACGAATGGGGCAGACCCTATCCCCTGTACCTGGAGTGCGGAGGAATGGAAAATCCCATATAGAAACAGAGCCTCTGAGGAGACGCACTGCAGTAAAAACCTGGAGGTAGAGGTAGGGTTCCAAGAACAGGCAGAAGACAGAGTGCTTCCCCAGCCCAAGGGCACAGTGAAAAGCTCTGACCGCCAGGAAAATACCCGAAGGTTGACTCTTCAGCCAAAAAGCAGCAAGAAAGCACTCAGAAAGCTAGAGTGTGAGAAGTTAAAAAATTACCCTGAGGCCTTACGCTACAGGCAATAACCAAGAGGTGAGAAGGTATGATTGGGTTAGTGGCTGCCCGTGTGCTGCCAATAGAAGAATCCCCAGCAGTTTCCGGGTATTTAAAAGGATTTTGGCATTCTTAATAGAAAGCCAGCGTCACCTGGATGGCTCTTTGGAGGGTACCGGTCGACAGAAGCAGGCTAGCAGGAGATCGAGGGGCTCACAGCACCCGTCGGCAAGACATGAGCCTGGATAGGTCAGCCATTCACTGTCCACACTTTCCCCATCTGCACGTTGTCCCTTTCGGGCCCTCTGCTGTCTCCCTGTCCATTCACCCCAACCTCAAAAGCCACAGTAGAAATAAATATCAGATGTTCTGACTTTCTATCTTACCTCTACGAGACTTCCATTTCTAGGTCCTTGAGGGTGACCTGTCTTCTGTGGGGCACCCTGACAGAATTATGGAAGGAAAAACAATTTTATAAAAATTGACAAAGACAATTCTTTTGTAGTTGTCAGTTATTATGATTCCTGTCAAGCAAGAGAAATACGACTTCCAGGACTGAATTTCCCTACTACTTATCACGGTAATCAGAAATATTACCAATCAGACTGAGACCGAGGTGTAATCCCTGGCTTCACCATGCAGATTAAGGTCAACTCAAAACCCTCACAAGAATCAATAACATTCCAAAAATTGTTAGGAATGAACTTTAGATTAGATGGGTTGGACCACTGGATCCTTCAAATTATGGAAAGACACTTTATCACTGCTCTTACTTATTTCCTTGAAAGAGTCCCTTATCCATTCAGTGTTTCATTCGGATAGAGCTATTTTTATGCTTTTGATTTATTAACCTTCAAATATGGACATCTACTTTAGAAGGAGGTATCTAGAAACAGAACCTGATTACCTCAGTTAACTAAACATAAAAGACTAAAATGGAAAACAGAAATTCACTTGTTGATACTTTGGTTCCCTTGGAGTCAAGTTCAGCTGCATTTATGATTTTGTGTTTTTTCTCAAGGTTTAGGTGTTTGGTTTTTTTCTAAAATGATTTTATTACACATGAACCAAATGCTTGCTTAAGGATTTTATGTTCAAATTTGTGCTGATTCTAAGGGAATCTTTTATGAGAAATTTATTTTCCTTTAAAATATGCTGTATAAGCTGCTGAGTTTTGCCTTGTTGTGTTATTTGTTACGACTGATGTTTGTTTGTTTGTTTGTTTGTTTTACCTCCTGCTTTTGAAACTGTGGTTTTGTAGACCGAAAGAGTATGTAAGTTATACATGCTCCTTTGAAGAAGTGTGGCTGCTTTTTATTATGGTGGGGCATGTTATGAGGTTGAGAAAATTGCCTGTACAACCTACAGCAGAATCCAGCATCTGGCATTCTCTTTTCTGCCCGGGTCTTCCTCTCTGTGTGAGCCTGCCCTCCTCCCCATCTTCCTCACCTTCCTCAGTGGACAAGCGATTCCTTGAACACCTGCTCTGGGCCAGGCATTGTCCTAGGTGCGGGAGAGTGTGGAGGCAGCCAAGATTCCATCTCCTATTCTAGTAAAGAGGAACAGAAAATGAGTAAGAAAAAAATAAATATTTTGTTTATTTATTTTAGATGATGAAAAATGTAAGAAGTAAATGAAACAGGGTAAGAAAAGAGACTGAGGTCAAAGAAAAGCCTCTCCTAGGAGAGAGATATCTGAGCTGAGATCTGAAAGACAGAAGGAGCCAGCCCTTCAGAAACGTCAGGAATGAGTTTACCTGGGAAGCGGGTGAGACTCAGGCCTGAATGTGAGAATAAAGCTGACATAATTCAAAACCTGAAGAAGTCTGGGAACCTCACGAGGAAGGATCTTATTTTAATAAGGTGAAGAAACCATGAGTTGAAATGGGGCAAGAGTAGTAGCAGGAAGGCCAATTAGGAGCCTATTAAGTAGGTCAGGGAAGGGAGGATAGTGGCTTAAACTTGGGAGAAGCGATGGAAGTGGAGAGAAGGAAACACATCAGGGAAATATCTGGGGGGAAACCTGAAAGGACTTGCTGATGGACTGATATAAGGAATGAGAATAAGGTAAAATGACTGTTAGGTTTTTGTTGTCTGAGCTACTTGGTAGATGGAAGGTATAAGAAAATTTTTAAAAACTTGGTTCTCAAACAAGTTTGAGATGTCCATTAAATGTCCAAATAAGATGTTGAGGAGCTAGGAAGCTGTGCAACTCTGGGGATAGCTCCGGTCAGGGATAGATTAGAAGCTCATCCATAGACAGATGATAATCGACCATGAGAGCAGATGAAATCATCAAACAAGAGAGTTTAAATAGAAACAAAAAGGAAGGTGATCCAAAGATCAAGCCCCAAGACTCTTGTTTTCTCTTTCTGGAAATTCACCGTTTAAAAATTACATATTTTGTGAACCCTTTAGCAAAGAGTTATCCAAGTACAAAGTTAGAGTTACAGCAGATACCTCAGATACAAAAGGAACCCTACAAACTGTGGTTGACAATTCATGCATGTGGTATTTGTTTGTGAAAATACTGAGCTATATATGGACCAAATCCCATAAAAACAAATAATGATGCTGTTTTATTACCCCACGTTGACCTTCAGCTAATCACAACCAGATCTGGACCAACACAAATGGTTGCATTCAATTGCTTTGAACACTAGAGGGAGATATACTCACCTGCAAAGCAGAGAGAAAAATGAATTTTTTCTGTAGAATTACTCCTCTGCCATAGAACCATAAACTATTTTAAATTTTACTTATTTATTTGACAGAGAGAGAGAGCTCAAGCAGGCGGAGTGGCAGGCAGAGGGAGAGAGAAGCAGGCTTCCTGCTGAGTAAGGAACCCAACACGTGGCTCGATCCCAGGACCTTGGGATTATGACCTGAGCCTAAGGCAGTTGCTTAACCAACGGAGCCACCCAGGCGCCCTTGTAGACTATTTTAAACTTTGATATTGTTGCAATCATCAAGAAATAAGTCTTAAATAAATTACACATGTTTAGAAAGTAACTCGATTTCTTTGCTAAGTCAGGTTTTACTAAAAGGCTATGTTGTGTATACTTGTGGTATGGTATATTGTCAGTTGATGTCTTGGTTCTTTTTCTTTTTTTTTGGACAGTGTGGGGCAATAAGATAGAAATCAGTTAATTTTTATTTGGAGGCACATCAGTTCTTCCTTCCTAGGAATTCTGGTAATATATTCGTTGTAAGCCAAAGCGTCCGAGGCTTTGACTCTTGGCCTTGACTCTGCGGACTTCGGGAATGTGCTGAACTTCATCACGTCGAGGGCTTTTAGGTGGCTTAAAGGTCACTGGCACTGACTTCATGCTGCACTTTTTATTTGCCCTATAAAAATGTTCTTCAGCTTTGCTAGGTAATCGCATAGATATGTAGTGTTTTCATGATTGCTTGGGGCAGCTAGAAAACTTTCTCTTTATTTACTTTGGTAATCTTTCCAAAGAACACACTGTAAACGTCCTCTTTTCCTGATCAAAGGTTGAATGTGAACCCTACCCAGCTACTCTAGCCTACCAAATGCTTTATTTGACCTTGTAACTAATTTACAAGTCCTCTTCTTTTGTTGTTAGCATCAACACTGAAATGCTCCTGTTAATTAAAGGAGGGAAATGTGTTTTCTGTCTCTAGGGAAGAAGGATAGTAAAGGAAAAAGAAGATTTTCTGGAATCAGAGCTGGTATGAATCCTGACTTTGGACAGATGTTAGCTAAACTTATCGTGGCAATCATCTCACAACATATACATTTTGTGATTATATTATATGTATAATATATAACATATATATTATTTGATATTAATATCAAGTAATTATATTTTACAATTGAAATGAACACAATTTATAAGTCAGTGATATTTAAAAAAAAATTCCTGACTCTCTCTGCTGGTGAATATAAACAAATTATTTTTATCTCTGAACTGTCATTTTCATTTCTCTAACTTGGAATTACAACCTTTTAGAATTGTTGTGGGGGCTGATTCAGACGATGGACAAAAAGCATCTTCCTTAGCTCTGGGTGAAAAGCAGACATTCCAAGTTTCCCGGGCCCCCCCTTCCTTCCATGTGAAGGGCTTTTTAAATTGACCCTGTAATTCATATGTTCCTAGATTATGTGCTCTGAAGTATTTGTCAAGTGCTGGTCGTATGTACAGAAGGTGACCCCCAGGCCACGTTTGCAAGGCAATCTTGGAAGTGTTCATGTGTGGTCAGAGCTGTGTGCCCTGTTCTCTGCCTGACGAGGTCAGACAGAGGATCACTGGGATCACTCCTAATTATGGGCTTGTGAGCAAAGACACAGGACAGGAGGCTCTCAAAGTCTGGTGCGCACTATTACCCCTGGAGGGAATGACTTCCCCTTTCCCCCCACAAATGTAAATTTCCGTCCCACCCCCATAAAGGTCCTATTCACATCCTTTCTCCAACAGATCTTCGCAGCCTCAATGAACGCATCCCTCCAGACACCACTCGTATTTACCAAAGACAGTCGCCTGGCAATTCTTGCCTTGCATTCCTACTTGCCCTTCATCCACAGGTGTCTCACCAACCCGGCAGGTTCTTCGGAGGCGTGGTTGCTACTATATCCTGTTTCTCCCCGGTTCACTAGAGCACATTCCACGGTCCTCTTCTGGAAGCAGACATCACTCCATAGTCAGATGGATTTCCATGTCTGTTTTCCTTCAACTTACTTGACACACGCATCTTGACAATAGAACTCATCCAGGGTAAGTGTATAGGTATGGTTTAAATCATTCTGCTGACAGCATCTGAAAATTATCTCTTTAAACTACAGATTCTTAAAAAGAAGAAAACCAGAAAGTATAACATATTCCGTGTACCTTTATGCTCTTTATTTTGGTACCCATGCCATGATTTTCACTAAGTATCTACTCTCAGATTAGTTACCACGATGTCATGGCCATCGTTCACAGATATAACATGTACGATAAATGTTTTCATCACCGGCAACTGACTTTTTTCCTCTTAAGCCCCAGAGTCAAATGTTGCTCTTGGTCATACGACACATGACAATTTGGCCCTGGTAAAACTCTTGAGACTGCCACACATGACTCCGTGTTTGCATATATGGAGGTAGAACCATGATGAAGTTTTATCACTATATATTATTCAAACTGCACTAAAGTGTTGCTAAAGCTGAAATGAGAGCGCTCTTCAAGGTCATGAGGGTTAAAGAATCACAAAGGAAATGCAGCACCTGTTCCCCAAGTGTCAAACCATAACAGAAAAGTCCTAATCCTAAATCTGGCCTGTGGAGCAGCTCTGTGCTGTGTCCCACATGCAGCAGGACTCTGCAGCAGGGCGGCCCCTCCCAGCCTCTAAGGAACACCTAGGGAAGATCACATGTTTGAGAGTAGACGCTACAGGAATGTACTTTCAAATATTAATAATTGAAGCAATATTATTTTTGAAAGAATTGAGTGACAATGTATTTTTTAAAAAATATTCAAGGAATGGGTACAGTCTTTCAAAAGTACATGCAGAAAAAAGCATGGCAGCAGACTCCTTCTTTCCTGCTTTTATTCATTCACCAAAATCTTAGCTGCTAAATTACATGTTTAATTGACATTTTTTTCTAAACTCTACACCTTTTCTTCTTCTTATCATACACCATTTTCTATTTCCTTGCCACCTGATCTCTTTGAAAATCTTCTATATTCGGGCTTCTATTTCCACAGTCCATTAAAATAGCCTTAATATTGCAAACAACCTTGACCACTTCTTGGTTTTCTTAACTACTATTCAGAATTTGATGTCGCAGTTACATACTTCTTAAAATTACCTTCTTCCTGGTCTTGCATGACAGTGTAGCCCTGTTCTTCTAGTTCCGTCATGTTTTTCCGGCTCTTCTTACTTCTCTGCCCATTTCTTTGCAGATAATCCTTAAATCTCTGCTTGTGCTCTCTCCCCTGTCTTCATGCCAGTGGCTCATCAACTTTTAAAGCTTCATACAACACCGTGATGCTTATGGTTCTGGAGTCTCTGCTCTATGTTCTCACTCACTTGTGCTCAATTATCTATATGACTTTTCCCTTTAACTACATTACAGTCTGAAACCACAGATCCAAAACTGGTCTTCTCTTCCAAACTTTTCAGCTTTACCTGAAGCCTTACCAATCTTCCAAAATCACTATCTTGAGTCCATCTTGGTTTTCTCCTTGTTCGCCAAGTCCAGGTTAGTCATCTGTTGCTGTTATTTTTTTGTAGAAATGTCTTACGATCATCTCGTCCCTCTAGCTCTACTACTACTTTTAGACTCCAGGCTCTGAACACCTAAGTAACTGTGTGGGTCTTTTAATTATTGTTTGTTTGGTTCTCAGTCTGTCCAATATGCACACCTGGAGGCAAAAAACACTAAATTAATCCAAAAGGATTCCTTCTTGGTCTCATATCATCAAACACTCTTTCAAAAGACTATCCATCAATTCCCTCTTCCTTACCTCCTTCCACAACCATCTTCCCTATTCAGAGACTCTATATTGTGCAACACCGAACCTCTACTCAGGTTGTGATCCTCCACATTTTGATTGAGTCTACTTTTCCTCTGTATCATTCATTACCTAACTCTATCCCAACCCAAGTCAAAGCACCCCATCAACAAGCTTTTGCCCAGGAGAAGGAGCAAGATGGCAGAGAACTAAGGACCCTGCTTCAACTGGTCCCTGATGTGATCTAAATATCCACCAGAACGCTCTGAACACCCATGAAACCAGCCCAAAATGTAGGATTATCCAGTTCTGGATCTCTACGGGGGCAGAAGATGCCAGTGGAAAAGTAAAACAGAGTGGGAACACTCCTACTGATATTGGAGGATAAACAGAAGGGGAAGGAGCCACCAGAAGGAACTCACTGGAAAGTAGTACCCCCAATACAAAAGCGCCCTGTGCTTGGGGATCAGCATTAACTTGGAGTCTGGTTAAAAGCACTCAAAAAGAGCAAAAGGTTTTAAAAGGCAAGTGGTGGAATCGAGTGGTCACAGGCATGGGCTTAAGCCCACGGTCCCAGGATGGTCACAGCCAGTGACCACCCATGCCTGAGAGAATCCCCCTGGGCCCGAGACTTTCCACAGCTTTATTACCGCTTGGGCTGGGCGCACCCCCGTGGGTCCCTGAGAAAGCCTGCTGTGGATGCCAGCAGGGGGTCTCTGAACCTGCAGCCTTCCATTACCTACACCACTGCCGGGTCCTGGGCATGGACCCCAGACAGCAGTCCCGACAGCCTCCAGGATCGGGCTCCCCCAATATTTATTTGATGATATTATTTGTGGTTTTAGTGGCACAGGGGTACAGAGACAAGTGAGGGCCTTGGGTGACCCCTGAGATGGTGGTTGGGCATATGCAGTGCTTGTGGGAGGTTGCGCTATTCAGCAGAAATTGAGAAGGGGGGTCTGTGTGTTCTGGACCATCCAGGGAGCAGTAGACTGAGGCTTCTCTCTGAGGCCAAGGACTGAGTAGAGACCTCTTACTTCTTGCACTAGCCCTCTGAAAAGCTGCAAAAAGCCTCCCAAGAACAAAAACCTCCAGAGAACAAAAACCTGAAAAACCGGTTTCCGCTGAGGCCAGCCCCTTGCTAGGGGGCAGGGCGACTCAGTCCAAGCAAGACTGACTGAAAAACAGCAAGACAGGCCCCTCCCACTGAAGACAAGCCCAAAGAACAAGAGGACAATAACCACAGGGTCCCCATAAAACTGTAAAACCCCAGCATCAGGGAAAAACAACATAGAAAGCCCCTGGTATTGTCACAAAACCTGTATATTTCATAGGTACAAGCTTTTTTTAATTAGTTCTCATGAATGCTCTTTCATTTTTTTAACCTCACCATTACAATTTTTTAGATATTTAATACAACATATTACATAATAATAATTTAACTTGAACTTTTCTCATACATATACCTGGGTTTCTTTTTCATATATAGGCTTCGAGGTAATCCTTTTTCCCTATTCAATACTACCCCTATATATAAGCCAGTTTTAATTTCCTTTTATCTCTGGAAAGTTGAGTCCTTTAACAAAGATAACAAGATACACCCAGAAAGAACTGAAATAAACTTCCTCGCCCACATCAAGGGTTTATAACCACCTTCCCATCCTATTCTTCTGTCAGTGTTTCTGTGTATTTCTTTCTGTTTTTGTACAATATAAAACTTATTCTTGAGGTTCATTTTGACTGGGTTTTTCTTTCTTTCTTTTTTTTTTTCTTACTTCTCTCCTACTTTTGTCAGTTTTTTTGTTGTTTATTTTTGGTTTACCTTATAAATCTTACTTTTGGGACTCAGTTTGACTGGGTTTTTCTTTTTTTTTCTATTTTTCTCTTTTTTTTCTTTCTTTTTGGTGGTGACTTTGATTGCTCTGAAACTCTCCAAGGGGCACCTTGACTGGATTGAGGTTGATATATTCAGCTATATATATATATCCCCTCAACCACCTCTTACCAAAAATGACTAGGATGAGGAACATGCAACAGAGGAAAAATTCAGAGATTTTTGCCATAGAACTATTAGATATAGGCATAAACAGTATGTCAGAAATGGAATTCAGGGTAAAATTGTCCAGGCAATGGCTAGGTTGGGGAAGACCACTAGTGACAACATAGAATCTCTAAAGGTGGAAGTGAGAGCTGATCCAGCAGAAGTAAAAAAATCCTATTAATGAGATCCAAGATAATCTAAGTACTCTAACAGCTAGGGTAACTGAGGCAGAAGATAGAATTAGTGATCTAGAAGACAAATTGATAGAAAAGTAGGACCAGAAGGAAGGTCTGGAACAAACAACTTACAAGCCATTAAAACAGAGTTAGGTAAATAAATGATGCCATGAAATTTTTCAATGTCAGAATTATTGGGATCCCTGAGGTGGTGGAGAAAGAGGGAAGGCTAGAAGATAATAGTTGAACAAATTCTGGATGCAAATTTCCCAATCTGGGGAATGGAACAAATATTCGTGTCCTAGAGGCAGAAAGGACACCATCACCCAAGAACAAAAAGTCTAAAAAGACATCCAAATACTTGATTGTGAAATTCATGATTCATAATTTCAGACAAGAGGACCTAAGGGCAGCTAAGAGGAAGAGATTCCTTATGTACAGAGGAAGGACCATCAGAATAACATCAGACCTGTCCACAGACCTGGCAAGCCATAAAGGTCTGGCAAGACATATTTAGGGCACTAACTGAGAAGAACATACAGCCAAGAATACTTTATCTAGAAAGACTGACATTCAAATGGATAGAGAGATAAAGAGTTTCCAAGACCAGCAAAGTTGAAAAGAGTATGTGACCACCAAGCCAGCACTACAAGAAATATTAAGGGCGTTCTACAAAAGAAGAAAGAATCCAAGAGTGACATAGAACAGAAAGTTACAGAGATAATGTATAGATACAAGGACTTCATATGCAACATGGTGTCAATAAAAACTTATCTTTCAATAACCCTCTCAACATGAATGACCTAAATGCTCCCATAAACAGGCACAGGGTTGCAGACTAGATAAAATGACAGGACCCATCCATATGCTGTCTACAAGAGTCACATCTGGAACCTAAAGATATACCCAGACTGAAAGTGAAGGGATAGAGAACCATCTTTCATGCAAATGGGCCTCAAAAGAAAGCTGGGGTGGTGATTCTTATATCAGATAAATTAGATTTTAAGCTAAAGACTGTAGTCAGAGATACAGAAGGACACTACATCATCCTTAAAGGGTCTATCCACCAAGAAGATCTAACAATTGTAAATGTTTATGCCCCCAACATGGGAGAAGCCAACTATATAAGCCAACTGTTAAACAAAATAAAGAGTAATATTGATATGAATACATTAATTGTAGGGGATCTGAACATGCCACTCTCAGTAACAGACAGATCATCTAAGCAGAAAATCAATAAAGAAACAATAGCTTTGAATGACACATTGGACCAGATGGACCTCATAGATATATACAGAACATTCCACCATAAAACAACAGAACACTCATTCTTCTCAAGCACACATGGAACTTTCTCCAGAATAGACCACATACTGGGTCACAAATCAGGGCTCAACTGATAACAAAAGATTGAGATTATTCCCTGCATATTCCTAGACCATAATGCTTTGAAATTGGAACTCAACCACAAGAAAAAGTTTGGAAGGAATTTAAACACTTGGAAGCTAAAGACCATCCTGCTCAAGAATGTTTGGATCAACCAGGAGTTAAAAGAAGAACTTAAACAATTCATGGAAACCAATGTGAATGAAGACACATCGGTCCAAAACCTATGGGATACGGCAAAGTTGGTCCTAAGGCAGAAATACAAGCCTCACTCAAAAAAATGGAAATATCCCAAATATGCCAACTCTTTACACTTTAAAGAACTGGAAAATCACCAACAAATTAAGCCAAGCTTAATTGGCTAGAAGCTGATTCTTTGAAAGAATCAATAAGATCAATAAACCACTGGCCAAACTAATCCAAAAGAGAGAGGATCAAAATTAATAAAATTATGAACAAAAGGGGAGAGATCATATTGTTCAACATAGTACTAGAGGTCCTAGCAAGAGCAGCCAACAAAGAGAAATAAAAGGTATTCAAATTGGCAAAGAAGAAGTCAAACTCTCCCTCTTTGCAGAAGACACAATACTTTATAAGGAAAACCCAAAAGACTCCACCCTCAAACTACTAGAACTCATACAGCAATTCAGTAATGTGAGAGGATAAAAAATCAACGCACAGAAATCAGTTGCTTTCTTATACACTAACTATGAAAATATAGAAAGGGAAATTAGAGGGTCCATTCCATTTGCTATAGAACCAAAATCCGTAAGATACCTTGGAATAAACCTAACCAAAGAGGTAAGGGATCTGTACTCAGGAACTACAGAACACTTATGAAAGAAATTGAAGGAGACACAAAAAGATGGAAGACCATTCCATGCTCTTGGATCAGAAGAATAAACATTGTTAAAATGTCTATACTGCCCAGAGCAATCTATACTTTCAATGCCATCTCGATCAAAATTCCACTGGGATTCTTCAAAGTACTGGAACAAACAATCCTAAAATTTTGTATGGAACCAGAAAAGACCTCAAGTCACTAAGGAAATCTTGAAGAAGAAAAACAAAACTGGGGGCATCACGTTGCCTGATTTCAAGCTTTAGTACAAATCTGTGATCACCAAGACAGCATGGCACTGGCACAAAAACAGACACAAAGGCCAGTGCAAAAGAGTAGAGAGTCCAGATATGGACCCTCAACTTTATGGTCAAATAATCTTTGACAAAGTAGGAAAAAATATCCAGTGGAAAAAGACAGTCTCTTCAATAAGTAGTGCTGGGAAAATTGGACAGCTATGAATAGAAGAATGAAACTCGACCATTCTCTTACACCATACACAAAGATAAACTTGAAATGGATGAAAGACCTCAACATGAGCAGGAGTATATCAGAATCCTAGAGGAGAACATAGGCAGTAACCTCTTCGACATTGGCCACAGCAACTTCTTTCAAGACACATCTCTAAAGGCAAAGGAAACAAAAGTGAAAATGAACTTTTGGGACTTCATCAAGATCAAAAGCTTCTGCACAGCAAAGGAAAGAGTCAACAAACAGTCAAACTAAGGCAACTAACAGAATGGGAGAAGACATTCACAAATGACAATACAGACAAAAGGCTGGTATCCAAGATCTATAAAGAACTCCTCAAACTCAACACATACAAAACAAATAATAACATCAGAAAATGGGCAGAAGACATGAACAGATGCTCCTCCAAAGAAGACATACAAATGGCTAACAGAAACATGAAAAAATGTTCCTCATCAGTGGCCATCAGGGAGATTCAAATCAAAACCACATTGAGATACCAGTTAGTATGGTATCATACTTATACCATAGGTATGGTATCATACTTATACCATACCATGGTATATAACTTATATAAGTATGGTATATAACTTATACCAGTTAGTATGACCAAAATCAACAGGACAGGAAACAACAAGTGTTGGAGAGGATGTGGAGAAAGGGGAACCCTCTTACACTGTTGGTGGGAATGCAAGTTGGTGCAGCCACTTTGGAAAACAGTGTGGAGATTCCTTAAGAATTAAAAATAGAGCTACTCTATGACCCTGCAATTGCCCTACTGGGTATTTACCCCAAAGATAGAGATGTAGTGAAAAGAAGGGCCAATGTTCATAGCGACAATGGCCACAATTGCCAAACTGTGGAAAGAGCCAAAATGCCTTTCAACAGACAAATGGATAAAGAAGATATGGTCCATATATACAATGGAGTTATTATGCCTCCATCAGAAAGGATGAAAACCCAACTTTTGTATCAACATGGACAGGACTGGAGGAGATTATGCTGGGTGAGATAAATCAAGCAGAGAAAGTTAATTATCATATGGTTTCACTTACTTGTGGAGCATAAGGAATAACATGGAGGACATTAGAAGAATGAAAGGAAAACTGAAGTGGGGGAAATCAGAGGAAGAGATGAACCATGAGAGACTGTGGACCCTGAGAAACAAGCCGAGGGTTTTGGAAGGGGGGTGTGGGTGGAGAAATGGTGAGCCTAGTGGTGTGTATTAAGGAGGGCACGTGTTGCATGGAGCACTTGGTGTGGTGCATAAATAATGAATCTTGGAACACTGAAAAAAAATAAAATTAAGATGTTTTTTTAAAAAAAGATGCTTTTGGTGGCGCCTGGGTGGCTCAGTGGGTTAAGCCACCGCCTTCGGCTCAGGTAATGATCTCAGAGTCCTGGGATCGAGCCCCTCATCGGGCTCTCTGCTCAGCAGGGAGCCTGCTTCTTCCTCTCTCTGCCTGCCTCTCTGCCTGCTTGTGATCTCTCTCTGTCAAATAAATAAATAAAATCTTAAAAAAAAAAAAAAAAGATGCTTTTGCCCAAATATCCAACAATGGGCTATTTTTTTAAAACAAGAATTCGCATAGTATAAACTTCCAGTTTATTAGCTATTTATCTATTTATTTATTTACTATTAACTATTATTATTTGCATGAATGCTATTGTCCTTTCTTTAATATATATGTATATATGTATGTGTGTATATATATTTTCTACAAATAGAGATAGAAATATACTTTTATTTCTATTTCTATTTCTATATACTTATTCTTTAAGTCCCAGTTCAAAGATCACTTCATCTACAAAGTCTTCCCTGAGCATCCAAGTCACTTGTGTCCCCAAACATACCTCGCATAGTTTTAGAAATATAATTGAACAGGTGTAAAAATCTTCTAGTTGTACTATATTTTGAAAAAGAATGACCTCAGTGGAATTAATTGCTTACTTAGGCCCAAAGGATACATACATAAATTAACAGGTAAAGATGATATTTTTCTAGGCCAAGCCATTAGTGTTATTAGTAGAAGCAATAAATAGAAATGAATTCCCAGAGTTATTCTATTTTCAGTGAAGCTAAAAAATAGCTTATCACCATAGCCTATGAAATACTTATCACTGTAGTTTATACAGTAATCATCATTTTTGTTTTTAAAAATTTTATCTCTAATTACTGATTGCTATACTGGTGATATATATCATGATAAACACGTCAAAGCCCATAGAATGTAAAACACAAAGAGCAAACCCAAATAGAAAGTATGCACTTGAATTATAATGTATCTATATTTGCTCATCACTGTAACAAGTGTACTAACTAACACTAATACTAATAATAGGGGAAATTGAGTGGAATATAGGAACTCTCTAATTCCCATTCAATTTTTCTATAAACTTAAAACCACTCCAAAAAATCAAATCTATTAATTTCTTTAAAATAACATATTTATTGCAGAAAATGTATAATGTCATGTTAAAACACAAGGAAGCAAACTTAAAACATCTTCAAAACATTTCCAATATTTTGGTATCCCTTTAGTCTATCATTCTATCTCTCCATCACTGGAAGATACTTTACCCATTATTATTACATGACTATTTTCTTTTTAATATTTAGTCATATATCACAAGCATTTCTCTCTCCTTGAATAATCTTACAATAAAATATTTAATAATCACATAATATAAACCTCTTTATCTTAAAGCAGTGTTTCTAAGATTTCTTGAGTTTCAACTTTTGCAGCCTGATAAACTCATTTCCTTTATTACTGTCTAAATCTGCATTCTTATTTTCTTCTTGGTACTCGTATCACTCATGTCTGCATTTTTTTTTTTTTTTTTTAAGAGCGTGCAGGGGACGGGGGCAGAGGGAGAGGAAGAGAGACAATCTTAAGCAGCCTCCACACCCAGTGTGGAGGCTTACACAGGACTTGATCTCACAACACTGAGATCATGACTTGAGCTGAAATCAAGAGTTGGGTATTTAACTGACTGAGCCACCCAGTGCCCTCATATCTGCATTTTTCATATCCCTTTCTCAGGATGCTTAATAATGAGTTATTTATACTACTTCCCAATTTTCTATATAGCAGTCCCTTTCCACAGAACCAATTTTTTTCGTACTAACATTTCTAAAACCACAGCAGCTAATTAGGTAAGGGTGGTTTTAGATATAAAGCAGCATGCATACCATTATACAGCACATCAGTGACTAATCAGAATATATAGTAAAGCATCCCAATGAACCCAAGATCTTTTTCCACCTGATGCATAATTTTTATGACGTATGGTCCTGGATTACTATTGGGGTTTATTTGAGACAGAAACTTAGAGATGGGGCTGATTAGAAGAGCACCATACAGAATCTTTCTGTATTAGGACAACATCACAAAGTTTATGAATTAGTGCACATGGGCCAGTGGTGGGCCAGGGATGGGCCAAAAATGTCCTTCGGTTCTGGCTTGCGTTGTTCTTGAGAAGTCAGCAATTATCCTTCTCGTCGTTCACCTGGATGTGATGTCCCTTTCTTCTGGCTGCTTTTAATATGTTCTCTTTTCACAGATGTTTGGCAATTTGATGATGAGGTATGTTTTGATGTGGTTTTGTGTTTAGCTCGCTTCACGTTCACCTATTTCCTTGGGTTATATTTTTCATGCATTTTGGAAAATATTTAACCACTATTGCTTGAAACCTCCATCCATCTGTACCTGCTCCCCCTGATAATCCAATTGTGTAGATACTGACCACTTGATCTGTCCACAGCTCTCTGAGGCTCCGTCCACTTTTTGTTTTTTTTCAGTCTTTGCTCTCTCTGCTTCAGTTTTGACAGTTCCCATGTTCTATCTTCAAGCTGTGGTTTTTTGGGTTTTGTTTTCCTGCCATGTTCAACCTATTTTGTGGTAATTTCTTGTTGGTTCTAGAGCTTCTATTTGATTCTTTTCCTAAAGACTCCATTTTTCTGCTAAGCTTCTCTACTGTCTCGGTGTGTTCGTGTTTTTCTTTTAATCCTTGAACGTATTTATAACAGTGGCTCTAAAGTCCTATCTGATGATTTCATCAGCCCAGCTATTTCTTATTCTATTTACATTGGCTAATTTTTTTTCACTCTGGCTGTAAACTGGGATTGGTATATTTGTGCACAATTCCCACACAGGGTCCTTGGTCTGTGAGGTACCTTAAAGCTATCATAGTAGGGAGCCCAGTCGAAGCCTCTGGAACTTCCCTCCACTCCTACCAAAAAAGGGATATCAAAACAAGTTTCACATCCATCTATGGGGTAAATGACAAAAATTAATGCCATCCTTCAGTATCTAATGGAAGAATACTTTTGCCTGGGCCCACAACAAAAGTTACACTGAATCATAATCTTCGACTTCTGCTTTGATTCTTTGAGCAAAAATAAAATATGTTAAGATTGAAAAGGGGAACAGAGGTACAATTGTAGCAAATATTAGAATATAAGGGAAAACATTATGGATAATGTTATTTCCACATGCTTTAGACCTAAGTGATTTGGACAAATTCCCAGAAAAATACAACTAAAATATAAACAAAACTAAAAACTAAAGACTAAAGAAGAAACAGAAAATCTGAATTATCTTATAATTGTTACTGTAATTGAATCCATAATGAAAAGATTTCTCAAAAGGTAAAACTAGCTCAGAAAGTTCCACACGTGAATGAAACATTCAAGGAATATGTTCTAATTTTAAACAAACTCTTCCTCAGTCTAGAAATGAGGAAAATATCCCCCAACTAATTAATAAACCCAACTGAAACTTGCTAATAAAATTAGACAATGACAACATCAACAAAGAAAATTATAAGCCATTCTCACTATGGGAAAACCCTAAATATTAGTAGGCCAAAGTGAATGGAGTATATAAAACACAAGGATACAAGAATTGTTTAACTTTAGAAAAATCTATTCATGTAATTTACCTCCTTGAGGTGTAAGGAAAAATATATTTGGTCTTTGTCCCACGTTCTTGGCACAGAGCTTTTAAAATCCTTGGCATTTCCTGAAGGAGAGGAGTGTCTATTGTGATTCATAATGAGGCCCTTCTACCCAACCTTCGGGATAAGAGCTGATCAGGAGGAAGACCACACACAGGACTGGAGGTTTGGAAGTTTCAGTCCCTGCCTCTGACATTTAGGGATGGGAGGGCAGGGGGACTGGTGGTTGTTTGATCACCCACGTTCAGTGAGTGGCTCAGTCATGCCTCCTTAATGAAACATTAAGAAAACACTCTTGAACAGAGAGGTTCAGGCTGCTTCCAGATGGGTAAACACAACCCTGTGCTGGGCTGGGGGTGTGTCTGGAGAGGGCATGTGAGCTCTGAGCCGGCCCTCCTCTGCCTCCCATTCCCTTGCCACATGCATCTCTTCCATTTGGCTCTTCCTGAGTTGTGTCCTTTTTTGACGAAACTGGGACCATAACTGCAGAGCTTTCCTGAGTCCTATGAATCATTCTGTCAAACTATCAAACCCGGCAGAGTGGTGGTCCTGGGACGTCTTGTATTTATAGTCAGGTGGGCGGCAGTGGGTGTTACAAGTACAACTTATAACCAGTATCTGAAGTGAGGACAGTCTTGTGGTCCCGAGCTCTTAACCTATGGGGTCTGTGTTAATTCAGCGTTGTTAGTGACAGAGCTGAATTGAACGTAGGACACCCAGTTGGTATCAGAGACAAGATTACAGGAAAGGTACCACACAGATTAACAAATTAAAAGGAAAAAAAATCACATGATTTCCTCAGAAAGTACAGTAAGAAACAGGTGGCAGATCCTTTAGGTCTGTCTGCCCAGACCCCACGCTGGTACACACTAGTGTACCATGAATGGGTTACAACTGAACCAAGCCTGTGAAGGCTTATGAAGGCCAGAGCCCTGGAGCTCACCGCTTCCCCAACTTCAGACTCATATTGTTTTCTACTGTCATGTATGAGTAGTATAATTTTTGACATGTGCTGTTGTGTCAAGAAATACAGATTTTTTAAATAGATGAGCTTCACTCACTTGGGTAGCTCTTATTCTATTGTTCCACATCCTGCCCATCGGGGGATGAAATCCATTGGTTTCATCTGAGTACAGTTTCTCTGGAGGTTCCTCAAAATGTTGAAAATAGAACTGCCCTATGACCCAGCAATTACACTATTGGGTATTTACCCTAAAGATACAAACGTAGTGATCCAAAGGGGCACGTGCACCCGAATGTTTATAGCAGCAATGTCCACAATAGCCAAACTATGGAAAGAACCTAGATGTCCATCAACAGATGAATGGATCAAGAAGATGTGGTATATATACACAATGGAATACTATGCAGCCATCAAAAGAAATGAAATCTTGCCATTTGCGACAACATGGATGGAGCTAGAGCGTATCATGCTTAGTGAAATAAGTCAAGCGGAGAAAGACAACTATCATATGATCTCCCTGATATGAGGAAGTGGTGATGCAACATGGGGGCTTAAGTGGGTAGGAGAAGAATCAATGAAAGAAGATGGGATTGGGAGGGAGACAAACCATAAGTGACTCTTAATCTCACAAAACAAACTGAGGGTTGCTGGGGGGAGGGGGTTTGGGAGAAGGGGGTGGGATTATGGACATTGGGGAGGGTATGTGCTTTGGTGAGTGCTGTGAAGTGTGTAAACCTGGTGATTCACAGACCTGTACCCCTGGGGATAAAAATATATGTTTATAAAAAATTAAAAAAAAAATTCTAAACTTGTTACTACTAGGAATTTCCTCTTTTCTTCCCTCCATGCCTGAACTAACATGACACAAGGATCATGGCTAAGAGCGTGTTTTGCAAACGCAAAGTTTCCTCAGTTGGGCTGAGTCAAAGCCAAGACCAAGGGTGCAGAGTGTTAGCAAGCCTATGTGACTACTTACTCATATCCTCCAATGTAATTGCTTTTAGTGATCAAGCTCATATTTTCCATCTCCATTGATCTGACTAGGTCGATGGGAACTTACTATTACTTAGTAACCTCTTAATATGCCCATGCATAGAATTTCCAAAATGACGGGTTATTCTGAATGGAAACCAACAGATGAGCCAAAATTGAACCCACATTTGCCAATGACTTGCAAACATTTCACCTACTATAGAAGTTTTCATAAATGGCTTCTCTCCTGCTTTGATTCCCTCCAAACTGTCACTGAAAAAATCTTGAAAACTCTTTCACTGAGGAACTTCACTCTAAGCCATCTGCCCTCCTCCCTCTCTGCCCAGTAAGACCCTGCGGCCGGGTAGGGTGGGTTTGTCCGAGCAAAGCTTGTTGCCCCTCCCGCTCCGGCCCTGCTCTCCTCGCGCGCTCTCTGTGGGGAGTCTTCCTTCTTGAAAGGATTTCAATCATAACTCTGCTCCACAAACTGAAGTCACGCTTGGTGAGTTTCCAGCATCTTTTTTTTTTTTTTTTCCTGGTTTTCCATCCTCATTAGCCAGGAGCCCCTTCTAGAAACCAACACAGCACGACTCTGTTCTGGAGCTTGTACCTTCCAGGTGAGCCTCCCGCGGAGCAAACTTTGAGAACTGCAGGTTTCCTTCGAGATCATCGCCACTGAACACGGTATTCTCTTTCTGCTCTCTTTGGAGGTATGTATTCAGTGTCTCCCTTCTCTGTCAAGGCAATCTTCCCTCTGCAACCCGAAGGAGAAAATTTCTGCCGATCCTATGACCTCCAAGGCTTTGTCCCATCACACCTTCCCACCCCGCCACTCCAACACACACTCATGTTTACCATTACTCGTGCCCCTATAATCGCTGTTCCCCCGCTCACAGATGCAAAATGCTTCTATGTTAAGAGATGGTTAGCATTTTCTTTTGTCACAAAATCAGGATCTCTGCAGGCTGGCTTTTTGGACTCTAAGCCATACTCTTACCTTGAGGGCACGGACATTGGCCATGCTACCCAGCCAAAGATATCCGGTAGGTTTGCTCAAAAACAATTCTTGTCGGGTCAGCCTTTATTAAATCCTCCCCGGGAGCTGATATTTTGGGAACAGAATATGACTGGTAAAGAGAACCACGCGACATTTCCAAAAGCAAAAGCGTATGCAACCAATGAAAGGATAAAATTTCAAGGCCTGTATAGTAAAGCAGCTGTTAGATGATTTACTGGAAAATTCTTCCAAAACATAACAGAGGCTTCCTACTACAAAGGAAATATTTTCCCTTCGAGTCCATAATATTAAAGTTCAATACGTTACGTGCTCCAAAGACCTCTCTACTAAAACCTGAGGTTTTCACAAAACTCTCTCGGCGTTCGGGATCGGATTCTCGTTCCGTCCCTCCCAGGGGCCCGAGCATCCCCGGTGCGAGAGCCGGGCCGTGCGCTCTAAAGCGCAGGCTCGTCCCTTCCGTGCAGGTTCCAGTCGCCCCCGCAGAGGCTGGGCCTCCGCGTCTCACCGAGCGAGCGACTCATCCGGACGGAGGCGCGGGACCCAACCTCTCGCTTCCCGTTAGAGAAGTGGCCTCGGATCTGGCCGCAGGGCCCTGGGGGTTGCACCGGCGGGCAGGACCGCCGCGAGGCCGCACTTGCAGGGGGGCGGCGGGCGCAGGCAGGGAGAGAACGCGGAGCCCCTCCAGGGCCAGCCTCGGCCCCGCACGAGCGCAGGACGCCGAGGGCCTTTCCCGCTCCAGCGCGCGGGAGTGTTTCCGTCCGGTCGCGTGCAGAGAACGAAGGCGACGCTGGGCACAGGGCCCGGGGCTCTGTCACCGCGCCAGGCCCCAGGCGGTGACGTCGGGTGCATCTGAGCCGCCGAACGGGCCCCCCGGCCCCAGACCAACGCGTCCCGTGCGCCTCGGCCTGGACTCCGCGAGCACGCGGCCGGTACGGGGCTTACGCGACAGCGGTCGCGCTCCGCCAGAGGCTGTCCGCCCGCATTCAGCGTCCTGCGGCTCCCGCGACGAGCCCCAGCTGCGCGGAGGGCACCGCCGAGCCTCCCGGCCGGGGACTCCCGGGACCTGGATCCGCCCCGCACGAGCCGGATCGGCGGCGGCGACGAGAGACACCGCGAGGCCCCTGCAGGCTGTTTGGGAGGCGCCGACCGGGGCTGGCCCGCGTGTCCCCCCGGGCCTCGTGACCTCACGGCCGCACTGGGCTGCGACAGGAGCGGGGCGGCTCAGCGGGTCCCCGGCTCCGGCTCAGCCTCGGGCTGCTGGGCCGTGGGGGTTGGAGGCCCGAGTCCGGGGCAGGACGAATCCGGGCCGCGAGCTTTCCTGCCGATGAAAGGGGTTATTTGGGGGAGAATGGGGAAACCGACTTCGAAAACCTCATTCCGTGAGAACAGAAGGTCCCCGTCTGAAGAGGTGCACGTCTGGTCCGAGCTGAGAACTTCGTCCTTCCTTAGGAAAACACTGCTGTTTCCGAGTGACCTTGAACTGTTGACTACATGGACCCTTCGAACTTCACTGCTAAGGGGGGTTCCGATTTTGCCTCCAATGATGCTCTGCTCCGCTGGGGGACAGCACACACCCCCCACCCCCCACCCCCCACCTTGTGCTCAGCGCCCTTGTCCCCTCCGAGGATCAGCTGTGAAGTCCGTCCCCGAACAAAACGGTGCAGGGTCGCCGGGCCCACGAGTTCACAGTTGTCGGGAGATACCTTAGGACCAGTCACGGAGCTGGTTTTGTCCTCTGGGTTGTAGCTTCCATTCCGCAGCCCGTGGTGTGCCTGCCCCTTGGTTCCTGCTCTTCTCCCTCTGCGAAGGGACCCTGGTGTCCTTCAGGGACCAGGCAGCGCGGGGCTCACAGCAGTTCGGCTCAGGCCCAGGCATGAGTCATGATGGGCCATTCCTCTTGGCCAGTGACTAGTGTGGGGATCAAACCAAAAAAGAAACACTGCTCTGGGGCTTTGGAAAAAGACTTTCCTCCCCAGGAAAAGGAAACTTGACACGACTGAGCAGCTCCGTTTTAACCCACTCTGCAACCCCAACGCTGCTGGGCTTCTCCTCTGGGGAGAGAATCAGCTCCTTGTCGTTTAACTCCACTGGATATGGAGAAGATTGCAGCTAAAAGGATCGTCAGTGGTAAGATCTTGAATTTATTTTCTATTTCTGGAAGAGAAACCAAGTCACAGGCTATCAGCGCCTACCTAAGAAGAAAAAATAAGTATTCATAGTAAGCTACGGGAATTCACACAAATGCAGTCAAACTTGCTCATCTGTGAAATGGGTATAGCAGCACCAACAACGCCCGAGGTTTATGATGATTAATTTCTTTAGTACAGATAAAGCTCTTAAAATAGTACTTAAAATAAAGACTCAATTTAAATGTCAAATGTTATTATTATGGAGACGAAAGAAGAAGGATTGATCATTCTGGACTAAATCAGGGCTACCGACTAGGGATCAAGATACAGTCAAGGGCAAGATTCGGGTGGAGCCTGGTTAATACAGGCAGGACGGTAACTGCCGCTTAGCAAGGTCTTCATCGTGCTGTTCCCTCTGCAAGGGTGTTCGGTGATCGGGCCCCGGCAGCAGCGCCCTGGGGTTGGAAGCTGATAGGCTGAGTGATGCCCCTCTCCCCAGATCTGTCAGTGTCATTATCCCCAGAACCCGTGACTCTGCTTCCTTACATGGAAATGAACTTTGCAGATGTGATTAAGATATGGGGTCTGGAGGTGGGGAGATTACCCTGGACTATCTCGAGAGTCCAATGTCCCTCTATCAGGGAGGAAGGAGATCCGAGTCGATAGTGGGAGATACACTGTTGGACACCAGAGGCGACAGTGAGGGGAGGAGGGGGCCACAGCCAAGGACCACAGGACGTCCTAGAAACCAAGAAGGGCCAAGGAAGCCGCTTCTCTCCTAAACCTCCAGAAGGAACTCAACCAGACCAACAGTTTGAATTTGGACTTCGGACCTCCAGAACGGTAAGAGAGTAAGTCTGAGTTGTTCTAAGCCAAAGTTTGCGGCCATGTGTTATATTAGCGATAAGGAACAAGGATTTCTGGCTAACCAGGTAAGACACGTCCCCTGCATCTCACGTGTACGTCCTTCAGTGTCGGTCTAGATGTTTGCTTGTTTGTTTTTTAAGATATTTATTTATCTGTTTGACAGAGATCACATGTAGGCAGAGAGGCAGGCCGGGAAAGAGGAAGGGAAGCAGGCTCCCCACTGAGCAGAGAATCTGACAGGGCTCGATCCTAGGACCCCGGGTCCATGACCCAAGCCAAAGGCAGAGGCTCAACCCACTGAGCCACCCAGGCGCCCCCGGTCTGGATGTTTTTGCTGCAAATAACAGAAGTCTCGACTGAAAATGGCTTACACAGTTGAGGCATCTGGGATGTCACATAGCAAAAGAGAGAAACAGTATCAAAGTTTAGGTTGGTTAAGCTATAAGTTGGTTAATTCAGCAGCTCAGTGACATCATCAGAGATCTCTGTGGTTTTTTTCCCCAAATTCCTGCTCGGCCAGTCTCAGCATGATCTCTTCAGACTGGTCCATCCAGAGTCAAAACGGTTGTTGTGGCTCTAATCCCTACACCCTTACATGTTAATACCCAAAAATTGAAAGATAAAATACCTTCTTTCAGGCCACCTTCTTTAAGTACAGGAACATTTGGCCAACAGTCCCCAAGGAGACCTTGCCTCCTGTTAAAAGAGGATGTTCATGACCTCCACCCTGACCTCAGCCTGGACTTGACTGATTGAGTTCTTCTCTCTGGCTTATCTCTGAATTCAGGCAAAAGACCCTGCAAGCAAAGCACCCCATGATGGCAACCCTCAAGTAATAAGGACTGCCCTGATGTCAGCAAGACTCTCCATGAATGGACCCCAAAGACAAGGATCAACCTTCACCTTTCCCACCCCCTGCATGTGCCCACCAAGCTTTGTCTCACATTTTCCTTATATAAACCTGGAAGCATTTACAGTACTTTGGAGCCACCAGTCCATCGTCTTCTCGGGTTGACCTTACTGAAATAAATCCCTCTCTTTTTAACCACCACTCCTTTCTATGCCTTTGTCGGCAGTGAGCAGCTGAAACGTGTGTTTCATGGGCGGGAACCCCCAGAGTGAGGTGCTCTCGCCCCCCTCTGCGCTGGTTACCATGCGGTGTTACCAAGAACGGAAGGACTCACCGATTTCTAAACCGGTTACTAGGAAAGGGACGGACTCAAGATTCACCTCCAGGGACAAGAGAAGAGCTGGTCCCCCCTGTAGGAGGAGCAAACGGCTACGTTAGAGACAAAGATTTTACAAAATCGCGGAGGGCTGTCCTTTCAGCAAAATGTGCAAACGTCTGTAACTTGCACTTTTTTTTTTTTTGCTCGAAATCTTCTGACCTGGATGTGCATTCATGTGCATTCATTATTTAATACTTTTCTTTGCTTAGAGCAGCCCCCAAATTAATGTTTATGGAATCAAAGCTCAATAATGGTTATTTTGTGTCTCCAGTGGTATTATTTTCTTATTTGGTTCTCAACAATTAGGCAGATATTTACAGTCTACTGGAGATTTTATTCACATGAATTTTATGTTAGATTGAATAAAAATAAATATACTAACTCTTATGTAATATTTTCTCTAGGCCTATTGTTATACTAATGACTTTATATAACTCTTCTAATCTTAGTATTACTTGGGGGGGTGTTTGAGTGGCTGGGGGGGCTGTTAAACCTGGGCCTTGAACTCATGACCCTGAGATCAAGAGCCACATTCTCTATCGATGGAGACAGCCAGGTGCCCCTGAAGTTTTTAGTCCCCATTTTATGGATGAAGAAATTGAGGCACAGAAAGGAAAGCCATTGATAATCCACATACTCCGCCTTGGAAAAGGCTAAGCAATGGCAAAGAGTAACTCTCACGATATTTTAAAAGGAAATAAAGACAATGGTAAGCATCTGACTCTTGATCTCAGCTCAGGTCATGATCTCAGGGTCATGAGATCGAGCCCCTCGTTAGGCACTGCTTTGGGCACGGAGTCTGAGATTCTTTCTCCCTCTGCCCCTGCCCCTGCTCTCTTGTGCATTCTCTCTCACTCTCTCTCTCTCCAAAAATCAAATAAAATTAATAAAATAAAAAGAAGTAAAAACAATTTAGTAAAAATGCCTGATACATGACATAAGCTACAGGATAATTTTATACCTACATTTCCCAAAAAATTCTTTAATAAAATTAAAGACAAGCATCATTCAAACCTAAACTGAGAGATGGATAAAAACATGTTTTATGTGTGTCTGTGGGAAAGACCCAACAGGGAAAAAAAAAAAAAAAAAAAAACTTTATAAATTGTGGTCTAACACTCATGAGCATGAGAAAAACACTCGAGGTTGAGCGGGAATCAAAATCATTTGGCTTCCTGAAACTGGAGACCAATATATTTAATGTCTTTTATATGTTTGCAGAATGACTTTGACCTCCCTCTGAACTAACATCTTCTTCTAAAACGTGCCTGGGGTCTCGTGCTACAACCATTCTGGACCTAAAAGGCCTGTATTCTGCTTTGGCTCTTGGGCTCCTCTAATCACTATTTATCCACTTTATTGTTATTGGGTTTAGATGTAATGAAACCAAATGATTTTATCAGTTCCCGCATACAGATGGAGACAGTAATAAACTTCATGTTAAGTTTATTACGATTCCCTCCAGGAGAGAAAACGATGCCGGCTAATGCTGGCTCCACCACGTCTGTCGGCTGGCGCGGCAGAGGACATCGAGATGCTTTCTAAATAAGCTCCAGGACAGTTGGAATTTCTATACCAAGGAAAACAAAAACTCCCTCACCTGAATCCTATTAGAGCTGACAAGGGTTTCAGTGAAGCTAGATCGTTGCTGGAAGATGGGACAGGGTCGATTTCATGATGCCGAGTGAGCCAGAGAGTGCCTCCGAATACACACGCGCCGAAATCCAGGAAGGGCAGAGAAGGCTCGCTTGTGGTCAGTGCAAAGGGCACCACACGTGAACTCACAAAACAAGACTATTTGCATGTGGCACTACGTTGGCTTCCTTCGGGCTCTACTTAAGCCGATAAAGAAAACCCGAAAATGTTGCCCATTCCTCTGAGTGATTCCAAATGATCCTGTATTTGATGTGGTAGAGGTAATGTAGCAAAGACGCAAGCTTTCTTTTTCTAGTATTTGCCATCCAGAGTTTTTCTTTTGTCAATTATTTCTAAAAAGGAGTTACTTAAAAGAGTTTCCTGGTGATTGTAAATTTCTCTTCTGCATTTAGTTTTCCTATAACCAGTTTGTTGCCAAGCATGTCAGGAGAGGCTATTTCCTCTGAATATTCTTTTTTTTTTTTTACATTTTATTTTTAATTGAAGTATAGTTGACATAAAATACTGTATTCATTTCAGGTGTACAACTGAGTGATTAGAATGAATATCCACACTTGTCAGACTTTAAAATTGACATTTCTATGGCATTCTGAATCATTGCTGGTAAAATGTAAATTAGTCTAGTGGGTTGCAAACTAATTTGGCAGTATATACAAGGGCGCTACAATGTTTGGGCATTTGACGGAGTGCTTCTGTGTCTGGAAGTCACTTTCAGGAAATTACATAAAATTCAAAAACCATATTTCTGTTGTTTATGGTAATTGTGCTAGCTGAGATGAGATACAATCTAAAGGCTTAATAACAACAAGATGGTTAAGTGAATAATGATATAACCACTGAATGAGATGTTGTTAATTCTAAAATTGGTAATAAAATGAAAAAATTCTTAAATATAATAAAAGTTCAGAAACAGGCGACAGGCAGAAGCAAAATTGCATTTGGCATTTGATCTTAACAACATTAAAAAATACGTACTTTTTCAAAGATATATATCTCCAAATGCCCATTAACAAGAGAAAGGATAATTAAGCTGTGGTGTAAGCACATGATAAAAATCTAAAAAATTTTTAGATTTTAAAAGGCATAATTTCAGCCATACAAGCCAACAGGGATAAATCTGAATAACATATCTCTTTTTTAGATTTATTTATTCATTTGAGATGGAGAGAGAGAGCGTGCACAAGCAGGGGGAGGGGCAGAGGGAGAGAGAGAGTCTTAAGCAGACTCCCCACTGAGCGTGAAGCCCCAGGTGGGGCTTGATCTCATGATTCTGAAATCATGACATGAGCTAAAACCAAGAGTGAGATGCTTAACTGATGGAGTCACCCAGGTGCCCCATGAATCTTAATAATATACCTAATAAAAATAATCTTTCAAGACAAGCTAACTAAATCTTACGTTATTGAAACACAGATTCATATACATGTGCGCATGTGTGTATGTGTGTGCCTGATGAACCTAAGAAAAGGAGTGGCAATAAACACAAGATTTGGGACAATAGTTATCTCTAGCAGAAAGATACAGGGTCCAGAGGAGTAGGGGAAAAACAATTAGGCAAAGGTCAGTTACTGGAACAGTCCATTTGTGGGGCAGGGCAACAGGTCTTCTGCAAGTCACTTTGTTTTATAATGATGACCAAAATCAAGGATGGCCGGGGCACCTGGGTGGCTCAGTGGACTAAAGCCTCTGCCTTCAGCTCAGGTCATGATCCTGGGGTCCTGGGACGAGCCCCACATCCGGCTCTCTGCTCCTCGGAGAGCCTGCTTCCTCCCCTCTCCCTGCCTGCCTCTCTTGCCTACTTGTGATCTCTCTCCCTGTGTCAAATACATAAATAAAATCTTTAAAAAAAAAAAAAATCAAGGAAGGCCATGCATTGGCCAGGCAATGACCAAGAATTATGATTTATTTGATTCTCACCATTGTTAGAAGGTTAGATTACGACTGACATTTCTCCTTTATACATTTCTACAGTTTTTAATTTCTATTATTAACATTATACTTTAAAATTATAAAAACAATAAACCGATCTAGAAAGCCTGCAGGTATAAAAATTCAAACGACTTTTTAATGCCTGAGTTTGGATGCGCTAGAATTACCAACTGCAGGTCAAGCAATTGAACCCAAAGCTAGGATTTAATTAACATTAAAGGACAGACAGTAGCCGGTTATATCATCCAGATCTGGTTTTATTTTCTTAGTTCTGATGATTCAAATTCTTTGAGAATGTGACCATTCTAGGTTCTAAGTATAAACACCTAAAACTACCATATTTTCTCATAACAACAATAGATGACACTGACTATTACTGCGTGCCAGGTACTGGGCCTGGGAAGCATTGGAATCTGTATTTTCAGTCCTAGGCCGGCATCAACTCCTTTCTGTAATTTTCCAATGTTTAATATCGACTTCCAGATTTCTAAAATTTTTAGGATACTAGTCTTAAAAGTCACTTCCAGAAATTGGAACTCACCTGCTCAAGTGTTCTATTTTCTCCAAATACTGAAAATATAGCTGACATTAATTATGCGCTAAGTGCTTTTCATCCATGGCCAGACGTAATGTTCGCACTAGATGTGTGACAGTTAACTATTATTGTCCAAATTTGACAAAGCGGGAAGCTGAGACACAAAGAAGACAGGTGCTTTGCTCAAGATCACACAGTAGTAGATATGGGAGCTCAAGATTCGAGCCTAGACTTAATATGGATCAGCCTCCTCCTGAGAACAACCAAAAAAATCTTAGCAAATGCTGATCTTTTTTTTTTTTTTTTAAGATTGATTTATTTTAAAGAGAGAGAGAGGCCACGCGTGTACACACGTGAGTAGGGGGGAGGCAGAGAGAGGGAGGGAGGTCCTCACGCAGACTCCCTGTGAGTGCGGAGCTCAAGGTGGGGCTTGGTCCCAGCACCCTGAGGTCATGGCCTGAGCCTAAGGAAACCAAGAGCCGGGAGTTTAATCGACGGAGCTACCCAGGCGCCCTTCAAATGACGATCTTCATATATACGTCTTTACCACAGTGGGAGCATCATCAGTCTGAGAAATGGGCCCAGAGTTCAGTCCTGAGAACCCAGCGTGAGCGTCCGTTCGGGGCACAGTTTCTCGGGCTCAGGCGGAGACAGAGGCTGGAGGACAGAGGCCGAGGCCATGGTCCGGAGGCGGAAGAGCAGGACGCAGAGGCTCCGCGGCTACTTTGGTCAAATGCAGGCTTCGCCACATATTAGCTTTGTGACCTGAGAACGTCAGGGAGTTCTCTGTGCTTCATTTCCTAGGACGGTGACACCGGCTCCTAGGAGCAGCGGCCTCCGAGGCGTCGTGGGGCTGGAAGGAGTCCATCTGTGTGGCTCCGAGCGGCCTGGCGCCCGGCGCTCACCGGACAGGAGCTGCTTCACCTGCAGCCTGTGTGTTGCCAGCCTGAGACCTTGAATCCGCCGCCGGCCCCCGTCTCTCTCTTGTTATACGTTCATAGGATGCTTTGAATTGCTTTGAATTACTTGGGAAACAAGCCAAGGTACCTTGTATGATACAGAACGGAAAATACCCTTGCGGGGACTAGTAAATTCACCACTTTAATGGTGTGGAGTAAAGGCTCAGACACGCATCCGTTGGTTTTCTTTGCTGTTGAGAGAACCTGATTCTAGAACAGCAGATCCGGGTCCGGGCTCGGCTCTGTCAGGAACTGCACAGGGTCGCCCGAGTCTCAGCTCGTAGGGTCCTCGGTCTTCCCACCCGACAAGGATGGCCCAGGCCCCCCGAATGAGGCTCCTGGTGAGCTCTGGCTTCGGCGGGGCTGTTGTGTCATTCGGAGCTCTGGGCTTCGGTGAACGCTGGGCTGCAGGGGGAGCTGGAACTCCACTACGTGGGGGTCGGGGGCAGGGACCGCAGCCCTGGGGCAGGTGTCACACATCCAGGTGAGCGTGCAGGGGTGAGAGGGACCCAAGAGACCAGAGAGAACATTCTTCCCGCAAATGATGGTGCGCGCGTGCTCCCAATACGAGCTGTTCGAGGCCGGGTTTTTCCTTTTTGACATGAAACATATGCACATTTCCATGGGACTTTTTCCCCCTAAGTGCCCCCAACTGAAATGTTCGTTTTGCATTTGTTTTGGATCCTTTAGGACTCCACTGATGAGGGAGCAGGAGGCTGGCTGAGGACAAAGCAAGAGCTGGCGCCTTGCACCCCCCCTTCATCCGCTCCCCTCCATAGGTGTAGCATTGCTCAGGCACCCCTGACTGCCATAAAATGATAAATAGTTAACTTGCTGAGATCACAATCCTGCACGATAGGAGTCTCCCTTGGTTTGCAAATGTCCTTGAGATTACAACAAAGAAGTTACCTTATCAATAGCCCAATTTCCAAAGACACAGAACTCAGTTCCTCAAGCCTAATGTCACCCTCCCCTCCATAAAAACCGAAGGAGGTGGAGGTAGAAGGAAAAGTAAATAAAGTTAAATTTCTTCTAAACCTAAATCTCATTAACAAGGATGCTTGATAGCAGGAATGTAACATTCCGCCAGGAGACTCTCAATTGTCTTTACTTGATAGTAACTAAGCCTTCAATATTCTGATAGTATTCTTTGCCCCAATAGCCCTTCTGAATACCCCTTTGTCCTCACCTACCCAACTCCTGCGTATATAACCAACCACCCCTCACAACCCGGGGCGGCCGCATCTCTGCCTGCCCACGGGCCCTGTCCCCGTGCTTTAATAAACCACCATTTTGCACCAAAGATGTCTCAAGAATTCTTTCTTGGTCATCGGCTCCGGACCTCAGCCCACCAAACCTCACCTAGGTTCTAGAACTTCATCACCACGAACCTTTAACTCGGCTTCTAGGACAGAACATTTGTATTTGTTTGGCAGAAATTTTCTCACAGTTCATGTCCAATTATTAAGTAAGTTAGATAGAAAATAGTGATATTACTACACTTTCATGCTGAGCACCCTTGACATTTTCCATAAATAGGAACTTTGTTCATTGGCTGGAATCCTGTTTAATGCTAAGTGCTGTCAGAGGCAGGATTTGGTACACCAGTCTCCTTGGAGAAAAGGAGGTGGGCCTCTAATTCAATTAGGGATGGAACTGAATTTGATAGCCCCACACTATTTGCCAGTAATATTTTTGTAGCCACAAATAACCTGGTGACTCAGCATTTTCCTTCACAGTGAGGTCAAAAAAGGGTCTTGGTAGTCATTCATTTCCACATTTCTCAGAACATCAATTAAGTGCCCATCACGAGCACGGCCGCTCAGAGCAGGAAAGCCTCCATGTTACCAAGGCCACGCGGAAGGGATCAAACATTAAGGTATTCTTCAACCGCAGGTGCTATGGGCTGGCATCTAAACAAAGGAGGAGGAGTCCAGGAAAAAAAAAAAAAATCTAAAACTCTCCAGTTAACCTATCATCGGAATATTTAGTATTGCTTGGACTTGAACCAAAAGTCATTTAAAATTTTGTTTCTCGGGGCACCTGGGTGGCTCAGTCACTGGGCATCTGCCTTGGGCTCAGGCCATGATCCCGGGTCCTGGGATCGAGCCCCACATTGGGCTCCCTGCTCAGCGGGGAGCCTGCTTCTCTCTCTTCCACTCCCCCTGCCTGCATTCCCTCTCTCGCTGTGTCTCTCCCTGTCAAATAAATAAAGTCTTTAAAAAAATAAAAATTTTGTTTCCCAAAATGTAATAGAAGAGAAGTATGAATGGCTAATAAACTACGAGAAGGTTTCTGGCCTCACCGTGGTTTCCAAATGTGGAAAATAAAGCAAAATACTCTTTTTCTCCTATAGAATTGGTAATTACTTGAACATCGATAATATCCGATGCTGGTGGTGGAGGAACAGGGGCTCTCCCTTAGCTGCTGGGCCTTACGGTATTGGTAAGATTTTCCAGAAAGAAAAAATCTTAATGTTTTACGTATCCTTTGACCCTGAAGTTCTACTTTTAGGAAACTCTCTCTCTCTTTTTTTTTTAAAAGATTGTATTTATTTATTTGACAGAGAGAGATCACAAGTAGGCAGAGAGGCAGGCAGAGAGAGAGGGAAGCAGGCTCTCTGCTGAGCAGAGAGCCCGATGTGGGGCTCGATCCCAGGACCCTGAGATCATGACCTGAGCCGAAGGCACCGGCTTAACCCACTGAGCCACTCAGGCACCCAAGAACCCTTTTAAGGAAATAATTATAAATGTATAAAAGGAGTCGCCTTCAAGGATAGTGCCGCAGTGTTTTCAGTAATGAATGGTCAAAAACATTAAATGTCCAAAAATAGGGGATTGGTTAATAAAAGATGTTATGCTCGTACAATGGCGCAGCGTATAATCCTCGAATACAATGTTATGTAATATGCTTATGCTATATTAACTCAAAGACATCTTGTCCTGGAGCAGCTATTGTCCCTAAATAGATGGATGTGAACCGAATCCTTGATTTTTTTAATTTTTCATTTTTCTGTATTTTTTACAGTGAATCCATTTGCCACTTTAAAAAAAATGATAAAATGTAATAGTTTCAATAAGAAAGAAATGGATAAAGAGTGATACAACGCTTCTTAAACTTGCATAAGCTTCTAAATGCTATTAAAGCAAACAGATAATGGCCTTCCCCTAAGAGCCCTATGACAGTCCCTTTATTAAAATGTATATTTTACTGGTTTGGATCAACTCAATTCCAAATAATTGAAGAGTATAATATTTGTCGAAGACACTGTGCACACGTAGGATTCGAGAGCCCCTGCTAGACATTGTGTGTAACCCAGGAGGCGGCTGTGCACCGTTTCAGCGCACCGCTGGGACTTGCAAACTTGCTCTCCTGTCCATGGAAAGCCCGTGGAAATAATAGGAAGAGCTGACAGACGTAGGTGCTTTTGTAGTTGAATCTGAAATAATAGGGGTAGAAAGACCACGGTCACTGGTACGGGGTGGCCTGCGCTCAGTTCCCGCCTCTGCCCTTCGTGGGCTGCGTAACCTCGGCCAACTCACCGACCCCCGGCAAACCAGGACAACGCTAAGAGGGACCTCTTCCGGAGCTCACGGGGTTTAAATGAGAGAAGGAACGACACAGGGAGAATTTGAAATTAGAAGTGACAAATAAGCACTCAGTAACTCTAGCTATCATCCCCATCAGTAGGCTGATCCCGTGGTTGGTGCGTCCGAAGCCTCCTGCCCGAGTCCCGTGTGGCCGCACCCAGGACGGACGTCGGGGCAAGATGGGTCAGGCCGGCCCCTGCCAGCGCGCCTCCGCCTTACCCAGGGCCTGGAAAGTGCAATCCACGGAGAGAAACTGAACTTGGAAATGCCCTTGCATTCCCACTCTGTGTGTGTGTGTGTGTGTGTGTGTGTGTGAATGGAATCCTTTTGTTTAAAAAAAAAAAGGGAAAAGAAAGCAGTTCAAGAAAAGAGGCGCTGTCCACTGTAGTTAATATCGCAAAGCCTCGGGGAGGAATATTTTCACTACTGTCTGACCTCGAGCCAACCAGGGGTTCTAATCAGGGGATCCTCCTTGAATGGCAGGATTCTTTTTTTCTTCTTTAAAGTTGCTTAAAAGTTACCAAACTTTGAAGTCCCTGGAAGGACAAAAATCTCTGAGCAAATTGGTTAATGTGGCTGAAGCCCGGAGATGAGTGTCCTCACACAAGGAAGGGCCTGATGTATGCAGAGCGCTGAGCACAGGGAACAATGACCACTTTATGTGCTAAAATAATTAACCTGTTAAAACAATGATCGCTTACAGGAAAAATGTGAGAAAAGTTTACTTCAACCAGGAAGACATTGATGAGTTCACTGTGGCCTTCTAATGGAATCAGTAACTGAAAACCTCAGCTCCGGGCTCCTGAAGAAAAACCACTCTGTCTTGAGCAGGGGAAAGGGAAAAAAAAAAATTGTTTGCTTCCTGAAAAACACAACGCTTGTGTTTTCAGATCTTAAAGAGATGTAATTTCGAAAAGGGATAATCACAAGCAACACTTTCTGCTGAGAACAAAAACCAAAGCAAAAAAATATTTATGGACATTCCCAAGAAACCGCTATGGCAAATCTCATTGGAACGTTAATTCATGTGGAGGCTTGGAAACGTCAGCACACAGCAGGGAATGAAAGGGCGTTTGAAAAATGAGGGACAACTCCAGTCTCTTCTCTAGCCATACTTCCAGAACTTGCAAAGAAAGTCGTTATTTTTAGCAGAGCTGCTATCACGTTTACCAACAGCCGTTCCGGACACGTGTCCACGGCTCTGAGCCAACATCACCGTATCACCAGGGATCCAAACCTACCAGAACATTCTGTTTTTCAAAAGCAGTTCTGCCTTGGAACACATTCACATGGAGGGTAGAGTACGAGAACTGTCACGGATAATGACAGCTCGGGGCCTGAGAACAAAAGAAATCGGCCAGGGATCTTAAGGAGTATGCTGTGAAGGAAAGTCCCTTTTTAGCTCCCAGTGAATTCCTCAGCAATTAGTGGTTTGTCTTGAAATGACAGCAGTTGCAAGAGCCGTGGCCAGAGAGCCACCGCCTGCCTCCACCACGGGAACAGCCTTGGCCTCTGAGAAAAGGAACTGCGTGGAGCTGTTGTGGTAGCCGCTCTGTTCTTCAAAGCTCTACGGGCCCCTGTTTCAAGAAGACAGGAAACAAACAAACAAAAAACAAACAAAGAAAATTTGTCCTCGATCAGGAGTTCATAGATATTTCAAAGCAGAGGGATGCATTCCTGCCGGAAAGTATTGTTTCCGAGTGAGGAACTGTGTTTCAGGTTGTGAAGCTCCTTCCTCCGTAAGCGGCTGAGGACGTCGCAGGGATGCGGAGGCTGACTTTCTGGCATCACTCAAACAGACACGGTGACCTGCCGTGAGAAGCCACATACTTCCAAAATCCTCAAGATTTGTTAAAGACAATATATTATTTTAGTTTTACATTTTTTTGTGTATGTGTTCCTGCTCAGTTTTGCCTCCTTCCCCATCAAATGCCTGATTATAAAAGAAATGTAGGCGTATTGTAGATAACTGCAAAGCGCGAGGGAAAGATTGCCCAGGTGCTGCCATGACTAACACAGCACAGTGTTTTCTTTTTTCTTGTCTGTTTTCTACATTTCTGAAAAAACATAGATAAGATTATACTCTGCGCGCGCGCGTGTGTGTGTGTGTGTGTGAGAGAGAGAGAGAGAGAGAGAGTGTGTGTGTGTTCACTTGATGTTTCATAGAACTTTCCCAAGGTCATGGAGAACACTTCATAATTATTGTTTTAAAGGCAATGTTGTTTTTCATGACATAAATGCACCATTATTTGTTTCACTTTGTCCTGTTGTATGTTTGGCAGATCCTTTTGAACATGTGTACAACCTGTGTTTTCTTAATGCAAGTAATGAGGAGGTTTTCTTGCTAAAACATGGAAATAATGGTATCTTATATATATTTGTGCACATATGCGTATATTTCAATTTTGGGTGCCAGACATTTTGATTTATTTAATATTTTTTATGTCATCTCTCAGAAAGGAAGAAGACGTGTTTGTATCTAGACTATATAAAGAATTCCTAAAAGTCAATAATAAAAGATAATCCAATTTCAAAATGGGCAAAAGATCGGAAGAGATATTTCTCTGAAGAAGATATACCAATAGCCCATAAACACACAAAAAGATGCCCAACATCATTAGTAATCAGGTAAATACAAACCAAAACCACAGAGATAATACTTTATAACTGCTAAGAGGACAATAAGCAAAAAGACAATAAAGGGGCGCCTGGGTGGCTCAGTGAGTTAAGCCTCTGCCTTTGGCTCAGGTCATGATCTCAGGGTCCTGGGATGGAGCCCCGCATCGGGCTCTCTGCTTGGTGGGGAGCCTGCTTCCCTCTCTCCCTCTGCCTGCCTCTCTGCCTACCCGTGATCTCTCTGTCAAATAAATAAATAACATCTTTTTTAAAAAAATTTCTTTTTAAATAATTTAAAACTTTAAAAAAATTTTAAAAAGACAATAACAAGTGTAGGGAGGATGTAAAGAAATTGGAACTCATGGAAACTGTCAGTGGGCATGTAAGTGGTGTAGGCACTTTAGAAAACAGTGTAGCAGTTTCTTAGTGGTTAAACATCCAGTTATCGTGTGACCTGGGAATATAGGTATTTACCCAAGAGAAATGAAAACCCCCAAACTTGTACATGGCAGCCTAATAGCCGAAACATGGAAACAACCCAAAACTAATGAATGGGTCAATGAAATATGACAGATCCACACAGTAGAACATTAGTCAGCAATGAGAAGGAATACAATATTGATAGTCATGGATGAACCCCGAAAACGTTTTGCTAAGTGAAAGAAGCCAGTCACAAATGATTGCCTATTTTATGATTTCCTTATAAGAAATGCACAGTATAGGCAAAGTCATAGAGACAGAAAGTAGTTTGGTGGTGGCCTAGGGCTCAGAAGGTTGGGAGGAAAGCCAGAGTAACTGCTATCAGGCACGGTGTTTCCTCGTGAGGAGATGGAGATGTTCTGGGATTAGTGGTGATGGTTGTGCAATTCCGTAACTATGTTAACAACTATTAATTGTGCACTTTAGATAAGTGAATTATATTTCAAGAGAGTTGTTACTTAAAAAGAGAAATCTTAGCACGTTACGGGAAATAGACACTGGCTCGATTTTCATCGTTTGAAAAGTACCAGTGATGGAGCCACCGTATTCTTGGAAATACAGTTTTCCTGGCTGCAAAGCACCCTCTGTACCGAATCTCTTTATATGTACTAGAGGTGATCTTGTAACCAAAGGAGATACTTACTAAATTTCTATTTAGGTTTCAGAGAGTTAATTCATAAACACTTGCATTTTTAAGAACAGAGTTTAGGCTTCCTGAGTGAAACTAAACAAATTATTTTTAGAGAAATTAATCTAATTCACAGGCTTTTACTGTAAGTTCAAAGCAAGTGTGAGCTTTCTTTACCCAGGTACTAGAATAAGATTTATTTACATTTGAATCTCAGACTTTGCCAAACATTTTGAAGAAACTCTTTATATAAGTCTTACATGTAGAGAGATTATTCCCATTGCTATTTTTTTCTAAGAATAAATGTAGTCTGGCCAGTTTGATTTAGTTGGCATTTGTTTATTTTTTCACACTCATTTTTTTCTTTCTTTTTTTTTTTTTTTAAAGTAGGCTCCACACCCAGCACAGAGCCCAACATGGGGCTTGAACTCACAACCCTGAGACAAAGACTTGAGCTGAGATCAAGAGTCAGACACTCAACTGACTGAGCCGCCCAGGTGCCCGCACAAACACCTGCTCACAAATGACACTTATTTGTGCAATTGCACAAATGGGGCTGGAGTCCAGGAGTGACAAGGCTGCAGAAGCACTTGAGGGATCATAAATATTACTGGGGTTATTTTCCGAAAATGTAATCTGCCACTGAGGATAATCTTCAAAGCTTGTATTTGTCATTTTCACTTCTGTGTGAATATATTCCAGATTCTTTCTGGGAAGAGATTTTCGTAAGAGGGAAAGAACCCGAGTACACAGCATTAAAGGAGTTGGGAAAAGGGTATAAGTAAAAGAAGGAAATGGGGTGCTTACAGTAGAGACGGGTTTTACCCACACCCCGCCTGCAGCTCTACCCAGGAACCTGTATGTGCGCCGCCGCCCCCACACTATTTTAAGTAATTGTTCCTCTCTGTTGATAGAAATGGTGGATGTTTCATTAAAAAGACATTCGCATTCCTTCCGCCTTTCCTCCAGCCACTTGTCTCCATCCCGCCGTCCCCCTTCCTTCTCCCACACCGTATCCTACTGGAGACGCGGCTTCACGGCAAGTGAACAGGACCGTACACAGAGACCCGAATCGTGGAAGGCATTGTAGCGCCCGGCTTGATTTCACTGGCCTCCTCCGAGCCAGGAACCTCATTCAATCAGCTGTGCAATGACGGCACCTCGACTTCCTATCTCCACCGCTGCGCACACCTTACAGCTTCAAATCTGTGCTACCAAGAAACCATCATCCAAAACAGCTCATCTTGCCTTCCGACCTGCTTCCTCCTCCAGGATCCCCTTGTTTTCCTCAAGAGCCAACCACTGCAATGGCTGCTCAAAGGAAAGACTTAAGAACCATCCCTTAGAGCTCCCTCATCCTACACGTCCAAGTAATCAGGCAACTCTATCAGCCCGAACTTTCCAGTCTCACTTGAGTCTGTCCATTTCTCTCGGCCTCCTAAGCCCGCACCATCTCTTGCCAGAACAGCCGAAATAATCTTCCCTAAGTGGCTCTCTGCCTTCGGATCGACCCCCTTGCAAAACCCCCTTCACACAGGGTCCAAACAACACACCTTCTAGAACACAAAATATGATCATGCACAACCCTCACTTGAAAACTCTTGAATGGCACCGGTGACCGCAGAAAGTCCCATGGGTTACCATTGTCTCTGCCGCCTCTCCCGTCTCTCACCTCTGGTCTCTCTTCCAGCTCCCTGAATGAGCCGGCCTCTCCCGACTCAGAGCCAGCTTGCCTGGAGAAGGTCTTCACGTGCAAGCTATCTTTGCCAGAAGTTTCTCAGACATTAGAGATAAAGAAATACGGAAGACCATTTTACACCAATATCTGCTCCACATGAAGCAAAATTTGTGTGGATACAGGCCGTCGGTGCAGACACACACACACACACACACACACACACACAATCTGTCTGTACAGTGCATAGAACAAATAGCTAACTTGGAAATTAATTCGTATTTCAATTATTATTGAATTATCGAATTAATTCGGATTAATTCGTATTTCTCTTTTCTATTTAGCAAGTAGTACATTCTATAATGATTCAAATATTACTTTGACTTTGATATATTTCAAAATTTTTAATTAAACATATAAATAAAAAGTGTGATCCAAATAGGTTTTTCAATGGCACAAATCCCAATCACTTTCTCCTAGGTTTTGTTTTTGTTTTTAACTTAATACTGGAAATTTTTTTTAAAGATTTTATTTATTTATTTCACACAGAGAGATCACAAGTAGGCAGAGAGGCAGGCAGAGAGAGAGGCAGAAGCAGGCTCCCTCATGAGCGGAGAGCCCGATATGGGGCTGGATTCCAGGACTCTGAGATCATGACCTGAGCTAAAGGCAGAGGCTTAACCCACTGAGCCACCCAGGCGCCCCAGTACTGGAAATTTTAATTTAAATATGGTGTGATAGAAAGGACACAGGTGGTATTTGAAACCAGGTGAACTTGAGCTCAAATTCCCGAATGTAGTAATTAGGTGATTTCGAAAAACTGATTAACCTCTCAGTGACTCAGTTTCTCCACCTACAATATGATGATATTCAGGGGTGTTGTGAAGAGTTAATGAAACAGCATGAATAGAGTTGGGCACTTAGCAAACTTTACTCCTCATTTATTTTATATCCTCTATATTTCTAAATACAGATATACCGGCGGTTGGTATTTTTTGTTTAGACCCACAAACACCCATTTTATAAACACACACTGTGAAGACCTTCCAAAATTGATACTTAGATACAATGTTGTGGGACTATTTGTGTGTGTTATTTGGCACACTGGAGCAAAGCCAAAGTAATTAAGTCTCTTACAAATTTAGTAATATAAAAGGCCCCAGGCATTGGCCATTGTAATTATTCTATTTCTGGGAAGAAAAGAGACAGGTTTATTTGCAGTATCCCGTGCTTAATCATTAGTATTAAATGAATTCAGACCAGAACTAATCAAAGAAGCAAACAGCTGATTACTGCTGTTTTGTAAAAGAAAGAAGTAATTGATGTTCACAAAGGTTAAAACGGCCAAAAAGGCCTTTAAATAAATGGCTCAGCTCCTTTTCTCCCTTTATAACTTGTTTTCAATGGTCTTTAGTCTGTGATTACTTAAATATTCATTTATTTCAGAAGACTTTTTGTGCAAATTCCAATTAAAAAACCAATCACGTTCTTAATAAATTGGGCTAACAACTTCTTTCAAAGGAGGAAACAAATCACAATGTTTCATCTATAAAATTTGACTTCATATGAGTATCTAGACAGTTAATTCAATTATAACCTGGAAAGATCAGGAAGCCTCATAGATTTATTCCTGATGACTGAGTTCTAGGGCAAGGAAGGGCTCTGATATGCCTTATATGACCTACAGAATCTATTGTGTTTTATTCCATCATTCTACCTTATAACTTTCTCCACAAACATTGTGTACTCACTTGTTGACCAGTTCGTAGAACTCAAGTGCCTGCGCCTTTGCAATCGTGTCTTCAATTGCCGACCCAGTTACATTTTATGATCCGGCTAGCAGTATTGGCATGATTAGCATGTATTTCTTTCGGCCTTTCAAAGGGGTATTACAATCACTAAATTTAAATTCCAGTGGTGAACCAGAAGGGTGGAATCCTTCCTACTAATTATAAAATAATGCCTTTTTTTTTTTTTTTTTTTTTTTTTTTTTGCTTATTCTGAAGGTTGACCACAGTACAGGGTTAGCATAGGGCCTAAATGTGAGAGATTTTTCATTTGATTCTGACCACACTGGCGCCCACCCTGCCTGTTAGATTCTTTAACAGTTTCCATAGGAATGTGTTTTACAAGGAAGGACATAATTTCAGTAAACTGGAAGATTTGTTCCCTATAAGTAAAACTACTTTTGCATATAAGAAGATTGTGTGTGTGTGTGTAAACTATGTATAAGGGAGAATGTTAGAACTTCCCTACTCTTCTAGAAAGCTTTGACAAACAAGGAAGAAGCCAGAAGATCGGGAACATCCCGTGATACCTAATTTCATGTATAAAATTGATAGGGCTAAGGGAAGCCCAGATCGATGGTAAAACATTATTTCTGTTTCTGGGTGTTTCTGAACGAGATTAGATTGTTACCGATAGACTGAGTAAAGAGCACCCTTACCAACGCAGGCGGGCTTCATCCAGTAATTAGTTGAGGACCTGAACAGAAAAAAAGGCACCAGAAGGGAACACTTTTCCTCTCTTTTCTTGAGCTCGGTCATACATCTTCTCCTGCCCTCGACATTGACCCTTCTGGTTTCCTGACCTTCAAATTTGGGCTGTGATTTACACCCCCAGCTTTCCTGGTTCTCTAGCTTGCAGACAGAAGATCATGGAACTCTCAGCCTCCATGGGCATGTGAGCCCTTTCCTATAATAAATCTCTTCTTAAATATACCTACATATCCATGTGTTCTTTTTCTGGGGAGAAACCTAATATAAGGCCTTTGCTTTCAGGTGTGGAAAATATACAAACGAGTTGCTAGAGAGGAAGGAGCAGTAAGAGTACAGTCTGTCCATGCTGGAAGCCAGGGCATGGCCACACAGAGTCCCCAGCAAAAAGCCAGGCCATTGACTATCAAGGAAACATCATCAAAATATTGAGACCTCATGAAAATCAGAGTGTGTTGTATCAGAACCTAAAGGCGATATTGCTGATAGAGATGTGAAGCCTACAGTACTACAAACAGGGGTACTGAAAATGGTCTCAGTTAAATAAAATATTCGGAGTCTGTCCCAAGTACAAGAGCTGGTTCTTACAAAGTCACTTGAATTCTATTCTGGGAGAAGCCAGATCTTTAGAGATACTTGGGCTATACTGATTAAGCATCGAGTACAGTGTGAGTGTCCATGATACCATCCAGAGAGATGTTAGCACAAACAAAGTAATTACAACACACACCACACACTGGGTTCCTCGCTTGGAGATTCCCGGCATAAATTAAAGCCTCCAAGGAATCCCGCAGTAAAAATGCATGTGGAACACTGTTGAACATGGTGTTTCTAAAACCCTGTTGGGTATACATGCCTTCTTTTTTCGCCACGTACCTGGTAACATTACAAGGAATGTGCATTTGGAAAATATTGATGATTCTGTCAGTTAAAATGCTTTCAGCGGCAAATAACAGAAAATCCCAAAGAGAGTGGCTTATCCAAATAGGACGTTTATAAAAAGCACAAACCGAAATGTTGAGAAGGAAGTTACTGCTGCTGTTACATCAGTGGCTTCAGTGGAGCGGTAAGGTCAGGGCCAGGATCTCCAGGATTCCCTTGTCCTTTCATTCGTAATTACAAAATGGTGGAAACAGCTCTCATCCAACATGGTTAGAGGTTGGGGTTGGCAGCATTCCTTGTTTTCATCCAGAAATCCAAGCATTTCAGAAGCCGCCCAGCAGACTTCCGCCTCATCCCTTGCTCTAGGTGAGCTGGATAGCTTCTGTAATGGAGGTAGGCCACAGAGCAAGAAACGGGCTACAGCTGGGGGGTTAGCCAACCCACGGTTTCTTCAACGATGGTAGAATTACTTTTAGAGACTTGCCCTGTAGTTGCATGCTTCCAGCTTCCACCAAGGGATACTGTTAGAACCAGTTATATGAAACCTACTTGGTTTTTCTAGTAAGTGCACTCTGTTCATGAAGATGTTGTCCAAAGTAGAAGAATATATTCTAATGAGACCCACATGAGAACCTCATCTCAGGCTCACTGCTATCTTCTCCCTCCCTGTGATGCTTGTGTCAGAGTCAGTGTTTACCCCGCACAACCTTTTTGGCTCTACCTTAGCCCTGGAGGCCACACTGCTACTGTTGGATCACTCTCTACAAGGTCCCGTAATACTCAATGCACACAGGGAATTGGGCAAGTTTCTCATTGCTCCAAGACTTACAGATCTTTCCTTTTTGGCCTTCTGAGACTCTCCCCTCTTTTCACAACAGATTTAAGTATTTATAAATGAAAGCCTCCGTGGAACAGGTTTTTTTTTTTTTTTTTTTCCTTTTGAGTGCTACTATATATGTCCCTGATGCAAAGAAGCACAATCTCCTGATATAAAAGACAAGATATAGGCAGAAATGACAAATTAGTATTGTAAGAATTGTTTGACCACATTCTACACAATAAACTAATTGCAAATTAAGATCTTTGGTATTTAATATCTGTCTCTCCTGATAGATTATGAACTCCACTCATTTGACCAATATTGTTGCCCGCCTCTGTCCTCACCTTGTGCCAGATTGTACTCTCGCCACCACACCCTCCTCTACTTCCTTTGCGCGCAATAGACCACTAGCTGCAGGCTTCTTCGGAGAAGCAGATCATCCCCTCACTTCACATCTCTGTTGTCAACCATTTTCTTTTTCATTTTTTATGTTGGGAGACATTGTTTTTCTTTATTTTAGCCACAGTTGCCTTTGTGCTTGTGATCTCATCACTTTCTCTGGCATCGTCTGACATTAATCATCTTGTGCTAGCATGCATTTCAGGTGTTGCCTCCATGTGGGCTTCTCTCCTTTGCCTATTAACATTTTCAAGTCTTCCTCATTTTAAAACATTAAAAAAAAAAAAAAAACTCTTCCAACTATAGTTCTCCTCCTTTTCCCCTTGATTTCTGAGAAGACCAGTATGTACCTGTGGCCTCCACTTTCTATTTTCTCAGCGAGTTGCAAACTCGATATTCTAGTAAACTTCTATTGCCAATGACCCAATGACTACTCTGTTCTCTTCCTCTTGGGACATCTGCTTGCTAGACAAAGTGAATGCAGACAAGGCTCACTTTGCTGTGTCTTTCTGGCTCTCCTCCCATTTTAATCATGCTAGATAGAGCTAAGATAATTAATGTGATACTCTACATTGGGGTCAAGAACTAAATGTAGTTCATCATCTGTTTTTATAGATCAGGTTGGATTGGCCCACCCATTTGTTTGCATATGCTGCTATGACTGTTTTCATGCTCTAGAAGCAAAACTGAGTAGTTGTGAAAAAACACTGGCCTGCAAAGTCTACAGTATTTAATAATCGACCCTTTATAGAAAAGGTTTTGCAGATCTCTTCTAGATGTCTAAACAGTCTAGATTTAGATGAATGTATATGAGTCATTTTCAAGAGAAAATAACTATAAGATACAAAAAAGATTTGATAGATATTAATGACTATTAGGGAGTGCCTGGCTGGTGACAAAAGAGCCAGCAACTTTATTTCATGGTCATGAGTTTGAGCCCCACACCGGGTGTAGAGATTGCTTAAATAAATTTTGAAAAGCTTAAAGAAATTAATGTCTATTGGAAGAGGTCCAGTAAGAACACAAAATTTTTAGAATGATACCTAGAGAAACCCGTTTGTGATGTGTAAATAGTGCTGTATTAACTAAGGGAGGTAACGTGAAGCCAGAAAGTTTGGGTGAGGAGGTGATCCAAAGAGGGAGAATATGATCCTGATTTTACTTAGAGCTATTTTACATTTGAGTATTCTTACATCCAGTAACGATAATATGTATGACCTCAGTGTCCAGGAGGAAAATTGAGTCTAAAGAGAAAAACTGGGGAATGTCATTGTGTCAGAAAAAGAAAATATGGAACCTGAGAAGAAAGTGCTCACAATTAAGAAAGTCCAACACATTACAATTTCTTCTCCCTACAGACTCTGTTAAGTTGTGCACACCTTTTCATTATCACACTTCAGACTTTTTACATGATGATTTGGGCATGTAGAGTTGACCTTCTTCATTCATTAATTCCATGCTTGTGAACTTACTTGCTTAAATTTATTTGCAACCCCAAAATTAACATGATAGTGCTTTCACGGTCATTTGCAGACATGATCGCAGTGTTAAAAAAAAAATGAGATGCTGGACACTTTCCTGTCTTAGGTTGAGCAAAGTGATGCTGAGTCTTGTTTTGGTTCTCATACTGTAAGACAAATGTCCATTTTGCGGTCTATTTAATGTCACATTTTCTGCATTTTTGTGCTTTTTGTTAGAGATTTGTTTAAAATAGCCCCAAATCATAATTTTTAATTGCTGTGTAATTCTGTTCCTACGCACAGGGCTGTAATGTGCCTTATGTAGAAAAGAGGTGTTGTTAGATAAGCTTCATTCAGGCATGAGTTATGGTGCTGTTGGTGTGAGGTTAATGGTAGTGAATCAACAATATATATTGAATAAGATCCCTTTAAACAGAAGCTACATAAAACAAGGTCATGTATTGATTAGCTGGCAAAAATGTTATAAACAGAAACTTGTAGGAACTTAACCCTGTATTTCCTCTAACAATGTTTGAGTATTCACTGTTTATGGGAACTTTATAGGATATAACTACAGTATGTTATATGAACTGATTAGTCCATAATCAGATTATAAATTCTTTAAGAATTCCTTATTCATCTTTTTAAAAATTCAATTTATTTAAACTAAAAACAAAAACAAAAACCCCAACAGAAACAGTTCACTCATTTGTAGGTAAATAAAAATCCCTTGTTCATCCTTATGCAACATGTAGTACACACTGCCATTTACTGACATTTTCTGAAAATATCTAGCATTACCACAGAATAGACTTGTTTTCAAACTTATGAGGCTTTTTAACAGACAGGATCTAATAAACAGATATGTACTAAAAAGGGAGTTCAAAATGACATGTGTCAAGGCTAGTACCTTCAGGCCCGAGGAGGTGTGCTTTTAAGAAAAACAAACTTAGAAATACTTTAAAGCAAAAGACAATCACAGACCAAAAAAAGTGCTTTTTAATTTTTAACCAAAAGGATCATTAAGTTGATATGTTTTTTTTTTTAAACTGGGGTATTCATAATAATGTCAGTCAATATTCTTAAGCAACATGATTATTTAATGAAAGATGGGGGCAGTTATAATTTGTGTAAAATTTCCAATTAGAATTTAAAATTCTCTAAACTCTTATAAAATTATAAATTGATACTATTTCTCCAAATGGGAAGTCAGATAACCTGATTTTAATACAATTTGAAATTAAAGTACAGTTGTTTATACAACAATGAATAAAGACAAGTTTCCAAGACAGATACAAAAATGGAAAATTCAAAAATAAACAGAAGAAATGTAAACAGTTATAAAATATCAATTTATAAATGTTGCTTAGAGCAATGCTATTCCAAATATGGTCCATGAGCTATTAGCAACTCATCGCAAATGAAAGAACTTGTGCCAGAATGACAATCAATTATATCATTAATCAGCTGACTTTTTTTAGTAACAAGACTTTCTTTAAAGGAAGCAATGTATTGATACACATTCTGACACAGGTGCCTTATTTCATTATAGACTGCAGAACACATACTGCTTATGTCTTTAAAGTGCCACTATAATTTTACTGCTCAGAATAAACTTTGTGGAGAAAAAAATTAAAATGACAATTTTAACTGTCATCTATATTTTTTAATCCTGTCTAACCAAAAGGCAAAGTTATTAAACTTTATAAACTCATCACAATTTAACATTAATTTTCAGATGTGTTTAAGTGTTAGGACATCTGCTCACCTCAGGGGCTAAGATTCCTACTTTAATGAGATATATCATCTACTTTTGATAGATACATTTTTTCCAATCTTGGGAGAAAAGAAATTGAGTCATTTGTTAACAACTTCTCTCTAAATACTCATTTAATTTTCACATTTCAAACAGTGAAAATATTTAAACTCACTTTTACAAAAAAATGAATTTTTATACTGTTTGTGCAACTATTTGTTACTTTTTTACAATAAAAATTATTAGGAAAAAAGGCATGGAAATTTACAACTTTGTGTATTCTGTTAACTAAGGGCCAACATGAACTATTTTAAGATTCTTCAGACTAAAAGAAAACTGGTATAAAATATTTTTTTAAGAATTAGCTTATAATTTAAAATGCAAACATTTATTTTTTTCTTTATTTTTTATTTTTGCCAAGCCATAATTCCTCTAAAAATTTAAAAATAAAATATCTTTTATAAAAATCCTTTCACCAATGGCTTACCAAGCTTTACCTGCAATAGCTTAATATGGAAGGCAAAGAAATGGATAATCAAAAATTTAGAAAAAACTCATCAGTTTTAGATATACAAGAGCCCAATTTAGCTTCTGCAATGGCTAGTTTATTGAACCAACAAACTATTTCTTAAGGAATTTAAATGTATATTTACATATCCTTAAGAAGAGAGCTCCTTTGGCACCTGAGTTGAACACAACATAGTAGAGCAAAGACTCTCTAAGAGAAAGTTGTCTAAAGACTATATTTTATCCATCTATACATAAATACATAGCCTATACATATACACATATGCACACACAAGTAGAAATAACTTTTCCTTTAAGAAATGCTGAAGATTTAAAAGGAAGTCACCCATTTAGCCAAATGACTTTAAAAAAAAGTTTCAAGTTATTTGGAATCTTAACCAAATTTCAGAAAGTTAAAGGTTTAAATAACTCACAGGCGGGGGGAGCTCGAGAATTTCTTTTTGGTCAAAATATAATGTCTTTTAATGTAGTAACATGGGCATGAGGTTACAATTATCCTAACATGATATTATAACAGAATCTTTAATAGTAACCAGGTGCAAAGTCATCAAACATAACCAAAAAAGGAGTAAATTTCCCTCTATTAGCACAGCGGTCATCAGCCATTCCGCTGTCCTTAGACTCTCACTAACATTGGTCCCAGCAGAAGACCATTAAAGGCCACCTGGCAGATTGCCTTCTGCCGAGTCTCATGGCTCGCTGGAACTCTACATGAGCACTCCGATGTCATCAGGTTTTATGATCACATCCACCTTGCTGTCACGGACTCTGGTCCTGAGTTAACAGTCTTCCTGGGCTGCAACTTTTTTTTTTTACACATACTTTTAGAACTCTGAATGACTGCCGTATATCCTAAGACTCAGAAAACATCTAAAATTCTGTAAGTTGCCAAAATCAGGCAGCATTTTTTCTATACTCAATTTAATAAACATGAGTATAGAGGACAGTCAGTTTTGTTTAAGTATCTTCTACCCAGAAATTCTGGAATATGAAAATCCTCTACACTTGAATACCATCTAATTCTTCTTTCAGACCTTATTAAGTATGTTGAGAGAGGGCAAAAGACGTTTGAGTTAAAAAAAAAAAAAAAGAAATGATGCCACGCTGCTCTTTTTTCTGCTTTAACTTGTACAGAGTGTTCCTAATCAGGTTTCTTCTCACTCCCTCTTTGCTCTGGTTAAAAGGACATGTCTCATTTAGCAGACTATATATCCTGGAAATCATAGGCAGTTTCAAAATATTTGTGATTAAAATATTTTCATATGTAAAAATCCCTTGAGCATCTAAAAATAGTACATATTTTTCTTAACCTTGACACTATTATCCTAACAAAATTTTGTCAATAGAGGCATGGTATAGGACTTACCTTACAGAACCTATTAAATTCAAATGCCTTCATTTTGCTCAGTTTATTTCAACCATAATATAACCCAAATCACTGTTTTCCTTATCTGTAAAACATTTTGATAAACCCATTTGAACTTGAATTATTTCATTAACATGTAGACTCACATGCACAACTCTATTTTTTGTCATATATTTAAATATTTCTTCTCTGAAGAGTTAGTATCTTAGAACAGGAAATGAAATTATGCTGGTTACTAGTAATTTAGCATCAAAACACTTCCCTAAACTCCTCTATGCAAAAGTGCACTTACAATATAAACATGCCATAAATGAAGCTACAAACTACAATCTCACATTGCAGTAGATTTCAAATTCCAAATTCAGTCCAAATAACTCAAAGAGAAAAGTGCTAACACAGCAAATCTGAAACAAGTTCATGGGGATTAGGCAATGAGTTATCAAAGCGAAATCTTTTGGAAACCATGCTGCTATCCTCTGGAATATTCTCTTTGTCTTCTCGATCACTACAGGTTCCATTACAAGAGGATTTGGAAGTTTTGTCTTCAGAGGACCTTAATGAATGATCTTGACTTTGAGAAGAACTGGAAGTTTCTTCAGGGTGAAATAAGTTTCCAAAGTCCCATTGCTGTAGCCAAGAATGAGACAGGCAGATTTCTGCTGTTGGTCTTTTCCTTTGAAAGAAAGCATCAAGTGAAAATTTAGAACTAAAATATCAAGTTAGAAATGGCTGCAGTTCTTTAAAAAAAAAAAAAAAAAAAATGGGGCGCCTAGGTGGCTCAGTGGGTTAAAGCCTCTGCCTTCAGCTAAGGTCATGATCCCAGAGTCCTGGGATCGAGCCCCATATCGGGCTCTTTGCTCGGCGGGTAGCCTGCTTCCCTTCCTCTCTCTGCTTGCCTCTCTGCCTACTTATAATCTCTGTCTGTCAAATAAATAAATAAAATCTTAAAAAAAAAAAAAAAGAAATGGCTGCAGTTTGATATACTATAGACTTAACTTTTTAATTTATTATGAAAATAACACATACTCATAGTACAGACGAGAATAACAATACAAAGACTGGAGTACCTAGAGTTTCTTTAATATTGACATCAGCTGAAAAATTCATTATATCATGGAGCTTATGGATGAGGCTAATCAAAAAGCTTGAGAATATATGCTAGCCTCACAAATAAAAATTAGTAAAATTACGAAATCTCTTGAGTATACAAAACTCTGAAAGAAAACATATATAATATATAATCTATTATTATTGTGCTCTTAAAAACAATACAGCTAAGTCTTGAAAATAAAGGCTGCTCTTGAATGATGTTTACCGAATATTTTGAATTTTTACATTTGTTTTCTCTCTTGAAAATAATATGGTTAAATATCACAGTATGTTAAAAGTTCAGAAAATACCTAGAACTCCAACCTTAACACAACCACCAATTCCATGAGAATATATGCTTCCTGAGGCTATACCTTCATTTTTTTAAAGATTTTATTTGTCAGTTAGAGAGAGAGAATACAAGCAGGGGGAGCAGCAAGCAGAGGGAGAAGCAGTCTCCCACCAGATGCAAGACTTGATCCTGGATCATGACCCGAGCCAAAGGCATATGCCTAACTGACTGAGCCACCCAGGCTTTCCTTAACTTAATTTTTTATGATCATTTTAATTTCATTGTTTTCTGATTACAAAAAAATTAATGTGCTCATTTTAGAAATTATGTTCCTTTTTTATTATAAGAAAATGATTGTGTTCATTTTAGAAATTTTAGAAACTATAAATGAAAATGAAAACTGCTTAAAACTGCATATAATCAGAATCAAACAATATTTTTACTACAATTACTAAATAAGCATTCGTGTCCAAAAAATGGCCCGTGAGAATTTGTTTGAACTTGCATTATGCCAATAAAATAATTAACAAACCTGAGTTTTTTTCTTAAACAGATAAGAAACTGAGTCCTCCAGGCAATTAAGTAATTGTTAGAGATAAAAGACCTGACAAGTAACAAAACCAGGATGGGAGCCCAAGGCACTATATCCCAGCTTCTGTGTTAACTTTTTAGCCAGGCCAGGGAGCACTTGGTGTTATACATAAATAATTAATCTTGGATCACTGCATCAAAAAGGAATGATGGATTTTATGGTGACTAACATAACACAATAAAAAAATTTAAAAAATTTAAAAAATAAAGTAAATGGGGCAGATCTGAGTAAAGAAAAGGGAGGTCAGTTTTTCCTCTTCCTGCTCTGAGGTTGCCAATGAGAGAGTTAAGAGTCCTAAGTCACAGTTTCAAGTCCCTTTTTTTGCAGGTGGTCAAAAAGCATCTCTGACCTTTAAAGATTTGACAATCGGTAATTGATACTTACCAAATAACTATAATTACTTGTCTACAAATTATTCACAACAAAGCCAGCCATGTGTATTGTAAACCTACTTTTAATTATTTTAGGGAACTTCAGGATTTAGTAGCACATTGAGAGAGAAATCACAAATCTTCTCTTTACTGCAGAATTTCCAGTTACACGTTTTACATATTTTTTATGTTTGAAGTAACTGATTTGTTCTAATGATCTCTTACACCACCTTTCTTCCCATTTTATCTGAAACTTGACAGCATACTTCTAATAACTCTATTATGTTATTACACATATATTCATTTTGCAACAGTACTTAAATTAATGTTATAACTTACTCTGGATTTTTTACTAAAAGCCTCTGGATGAAGTCTGTGGCCAGCTGTGAAACTGATGAAAAAGTTTCTTCTGAATAATCTACATTAACTTGAGAAATATTGAGGTACGTTTCTTGATTATCCTCTCCCACAAATGGAGATGTATGGGTTAACAACATATATGCTATTATGCCAATATTCCTGAAAAGGAAATAAGGGACAAGAGGGGACCTTAGAATGCATGTTAATATGAAAATATTTACATAAAGTAAAATTGATACTTAACATATTTTTCAAAACTTCTACAGTTAATCTATAGACTTAAATTGCTCTTCAAACTTTCTATATTATTAAAACTAAAATAACTGGTATCTCAAAGTCTGTGTGTCTCAGAAAAAGAACATGAGGGGAATGCATGTTGTGTTACATAATTATAAATACAGTGTATTAAATATATATCATGGTATCTGTAGTCTGCCCTTCATTCAGACACCTGTTACTGAGAACACAAAGGTGCTTGAAGGGCAGCATTTCCTAAAAGGTATCGATGACACAGTCATGATCTGTGAGACATAAACAGGAGTTCTGTGCAAATAGAGTCAGCAAGTTTGGCAAAACACAGAGTTGGGCAAGCAGATTTTTTTTTTTTCCTTTGCAAAACTTTTCAGGGCCTTAAATATATTAATGACAGTCTGGTGCTCAGGAGCAGAAAAAAAATACATACGGTACGTGTTTCCCACTTATTTAGCCAAGGACGGTCTTTCCTTGACCAGTTACGTGGAACACAGGGAGTAAGTCTAAGCTCTTCACTTGGCCTGGGGAGGCGGCCCCCACTGCGGTCCCGCCTGAAGTTCCAGGAGGAATTCCAGTTTTACTCCCTATGATATCTGACATTCAAAGTATCATTTCACTTGCCACAAAAATTCACAATACCCTAGAGATATCATCTCATAAAACTAAACTTCTGCATGAACCCAACCTCAGTTTTCTGCATAGCAAATACCTTCCTAGTTCTTCTAGACCTACATCAGATATTTTCCGTGTGGGGCTGGTCCGCTGTCTCCTTTATGCTCATTACCTTATTACAGAACATGCTGCACAGTCCTGCAACTACTTTGGTTTATTTTACTCCTTCAGGAAAGGGATTTTTTCCTATTTATTTCTGTATCTTTGGCTCACAGCCAAAGTATTACTTAAAAAGAATGGACAGATAAATGTCTTCTTGTGGCATACTAATGATACTTGAAAACAACCTTTTACAGAAAACCTTATTATTTTCATTTGGAATCAAAGAACCCTAAAATATATATTAAGCAATGTATAACAAAAACATTTAGGTAACTAGCGAAACCTTACCACATATCTGTTGCTGTAGTAATAGGATCATAGTTCAGGATTTCTGGAGCTGAAGCAAAAAATAAAATTCAAAATTAAAAACCTGAAAACCATTTTATAATAAATTAAAACTGGTTTTAATTTTAAAGAACTATTAATATCAAATTTTAATAGAAATTTAGCATACAATTAATTATCCTGTGATTAGACATTTAAACATATCTAATGTTGAGAAAATTATATAGTCAAATGGTACAAATAACACTTTTGGAGTAACCAGTAGCTAGCTATGTAGGTTTCTTTTTTAATCATTAAGATCAATCTTAGGAAAAACAATTAGGAAGAAGTAAAATTTTAGACACTAGAATTTAAAAATTTTAGTTTTATTACTCTATGTTAAGAGTTAATGTTATTTTATCATACTAATTTAAGTTTTTCTTTTCAGGATAAAGAAAATCATATGTATCTATAACAACATAATGAGCAAATTATGCTTCCTAGAAGTGCTTTAAATTTTCAAGTAGATCAAATATTCCTCTTAAACTATCAAAAATATAAATTCCTATGCAATTAATTTCCCATCTTTTCCTTCCCTGCCAGCTTTCTAAGTGCAAAATAAATTTTCTATATTTTGTAACATTATCACAAATTCCAAAATAGTTGAGTCCAAACTAGAATTTGTGCTTGAATAATAACTTTCTTGTCTCGCAGTATGGTTTCATAATTTCTCCAAAGAGAAATCGTTTCCTAAAACCTAACATTTTTATTAATAAAGACTTTGAGTCATATATATTTGTCAGTCTCTGTCTGTCACACAATCTACAACCTGACACATACTTCTGTGAGCTGTGTTATCTATAATTACAATCCTTTATTCTAGGACACTATAGCCCCTATTAGCACTCAAAAGTTAGTAATTTGCTTGGTTTTTCATTTCGGGAAAGTCAGTTGCCTTGTTGAGAAGCACCTGTTCTGTTTAGTTTTATCTTTTCAATGCTCACATGGGGATATCAATGTCATAAGAGCAACAACAAAAAAGCCCAAGAATATTATTACTATAAATATTTTAAAATACTTTATGTGCTGCTTTACAGAACTCAGTTTTTTTCATCTGCATGATCTAATTCATTGATACAGTACAATATCCTTAGATTATCTAATATTGGGCTCTTTTGGGCATCTTTTTCTTCAAAATCCTCCTTTTACAATCCTAGGCAAAACCTCACATTTTTACCACAGCAGCAACAAATAGTAAGCAGTCCCGTTAACAATTCTTGCAAAACTGAAGATAACGTATGTTGTAAACAGATTCAGAGTTGGGACCAGGACAGAAGTAGAAACGAAAAGCATCCAACAGCCAGGCTTCAAATAAAATAAAGGACCGTCTGACTGTTTCCCCCTCTTTCTTTTTCTCCGGTTCCCTAATTTCCCCTCCATCCATTCTTCTTTATGTACTAAGCCTTTACACACAAACATTAACCTTTGAATTGATATGTCCAATGTCCTGTGAATCATTGTGAATGTCTAAATAATCCTATGCACGCTAAAGTTCATTTGAATGTGTCATAACCCACTTTCAATGCATTAAAATACCTGAACTAAATATATCCTGGAATTACATGCTCTAAAATATAGTTTCAGAGAGGTCTCATTTAGTTGATAAATTTCAAAATGGTGTAGAAAATAAAAAGAAATTCTTACCTAAGTATTCTGGTGTTCCCATGATTTCCCGGAGTTCACAAGCATTCCCTATTTTTCGAGACATTCCAAAATCTACAATTTTTATATCTCCAAGAGGGTATATGCTGCTCAATAATATATTCTGTGGCTAAATAAAGCACAATAAAAAATGGTAAGTAATATACAGCAATAAAAGAATACTAGTCTTAGATCGAAGGTAAATTGTTTAGTTATTACACATTTCATTGAGTCATTCACCAAATATTTACTGAACTACTTATTTAGGAAAAGCTTTATACTCGAATGATAAATAAAGCTAAAAATACACTCAGACGATTATTAGTTTAGACAAAAAAGAAGTCAGATGAATATTTGGATTGATTAATTGACATGAGATATACTCCGTAATAAAGACAAGACTTCTCAATTCTGCCTGTTAGCTTTTCCTGTAGAGATGAGAGTTAAGTTAGACCTTACAGGATAAATAGGAGCGTGTCAGTTAGAAAGGCGCTCTAGGAAACAGCATGAAAGAAGGTGAAGGAATAAAAAACCTACACATTTCTGGAAACAGAAAATGGTCCAGTATAGTATGATGGTTCTGGGTCTGACTGTTGCCAGGTTTTTAGCTCAGACAATAAGAGATATGGAAGTGTGGAAGGCTTCAGCTACATAGTTCTCAGAACGATGTGACTTTGCTTTATAAAGCAATGGACTGCGGTCTATTACAAAATTCCCTGCCACCGTCATAAACCATATAGCTGCCGAGGTGCTGCTCCCAAAGTCTGTGAGAAGAATCAGAAGTCTGACTTTGGGAAAACCCCATGCTTGTTTATTATTAAGTCACAGACACCTTAAAAGAGAGGAGGCGAGGGTAATTAGGTCTACTGTTGTCAACCACAGGCTTTAGAATATATAAAGCCAAGTTTATTTGCCATCCCTGACTACAAGTGCTATGTGGTATTATGTAATACATGTGACTGTTCTCTTAGGAAAAAATCCTCCTTAGAAAAAACTCTCCTTAGAAAAAAACATGCTCCTGTTTGTCCTGTAAGGTCTAAGGTAAATATACCTTTCCTCAATGGGGGGGGGGGGGGGGGTAACCAACACAGATGAACAGATTTTCTTTTTCTTTTGAAAATGGGGTAAGATGAAAAGTCTTATTTGACATATGTACATTTTAAAGTCTCTATAAGATATCCCAATGGCATCTATGTGCAGTTTATGAAAGAAGTCTTGGCTACAGGTAGGAGAACTGGAAATCATCATTACCGTGAAAGCCATAGTAAAGGACAACGGATCATGCAGCAGGAAAAGTGTATAGAAAGAGAAGAGTCCAATGTTCAAAAAATGAGACACACATTGACTGAAATTTTGGATGCTGAGAGGAAGGATATGGAGAAAGGATAATAATATAACAGTAAGTTTAAGTGGTATTTCAGGGCTTGAGGAGTAAGTGGCCTGAATGGTCTTGGGGCCAAAAATAAAAAGAGCCAAAAGACTAAAAGTCTCGAGGTAAAGATAAAGGACATTAGGGAGCAAAGAAACAAGGACTAGCAGGAGGTTATCCTCAGAGATGGAACTCCGACTAGAGTATTTAGAAGCAGATGAGAAAACCCGGGGTGGAAGAGTGAGATGGCACGGAATGACTCAAGCACCGGAACATGGGGGGATGGCGGTTTTTAAGAACACAGTGATTACTCCGTGCTGCTCACACATAAGGTCTCCTCCTCTCTGCCAATACACATGTCAGTCCGTGCGGCCCACGGGCAAACAAAGAGCAGCCCCCCGGTACAGAGCGGCGCCACCGGCCGTGGTTCCCGAGCCAGCCCAGCTTGCAGTTTCGCGCCCCGAGAGCAGAAGGAGCAAAGACGTTGTGTTCCTCAGAATCATATGTTACATTACCTTTAAGTCAAGGTGTACAATGTTATTCTGATGTAGATAACAAACTCCTTCAAGTATTTGTTTAATGAGTCTGATAATGTCATTCTCAGAAACCATTTCAGCCAGCTCAGGTAAACACAAGTTGAAGATTTCTCCACCTGCAGCACTGAAATAAAATTCAAATAATAGAAACTTGAAAAATCATTGACCTAAAAATGACTTTTAAATACTGTGTAACTGTTACGTAAAAGACAAAACTATCGGAACTTTAGTCTCTCTGTACAGATGCAGACACTTACGAAACTGGGGGAAAGGGCGGCGGGAGAGATCTTTAAGGAAGAAAGTAAACGACAAGAGTATTTGAAATTTTGAGTACCAATCCTTGTATAGATAATAAAATTGAATTGCTTTATAATTCAAGAATATTATGACTGCTTTAATGATGCAATAAAAATAACAGCTAACACTGAACTCAGCTCTGGCTCTTCATTTTATTCGTTTATAGAGAGATAAATACCATCTCGATTCTCATGACAACCATGTGGGGTAGTTGGCTATTACTCCCATTTTACTGATGAAGAAACAAGTACAAAGAAGTTAAGCTACTTGTACAAGGTCACATGGTAAATGGGCAACTAGAGTCTAAAGCTGTATGATATGGGTGAAAATCTGCATTCTTGGGAGACAAACCACGAGAGACTGTGGACTCTGAGAAACAAACTGAGGGTTTTGGAGGGAAGGAGGGTGGGGGGGGTAGGTGAGCCTGGGTGTGATGCATGGAGCACTGGGTGTGGTACATAAACAATAAATTTTGGAACACTGAAAAAAATAAAAAAGAAAATCTGCAGTCTTAACCAATACCCTGTATTGCAGCTTCACAAATCTTTTATTATTTTTTTAAAAGAATTGAAAATCTAAAGAATGTTGACAAAGGCACAGAAAAAAGTCCCTAGGTTTAGAATCAAATAATATAAATATAAATCCCAAATCTGCTATTTACCAGCAATAAAACTTAGGATCAGCCACTTACTTGGCTTTTCCCATCTGTAAAACTAAATAAAAATCACTGAATTCAACAGAATTTTTTTCCCCTGAGGATAAAATCTAAAAAATGCAAAAAAAATCTGGGAGGTCACTCAATAAATTTATAAGGTATGTTTAAGAATATCTCAAGTAAAGCATGTTCTATGTGGTAAAACAGGAGAGTGTCTGGCAGGTAGAAGGTGTTCAGTAAAAGTCTGTTGAATGAATGAAGGAAGGAAGGAATAGACAGTCTTTCTTCAGAGTGGCTGAAACTGAAACTCAGAAGTCTCACTGACTGACATGAGGAGAAGCAGGTCATGTGTATTAGGAGGTATAAGAAGAAATGGTAATGGCGGTCAGTTTGAGCCCTATCCTGAAAGTGGCAGCACTGGCCCGTCACATCGCAGACGGAACTGGTAACTGAGCCGTCTCCACCAATCTGTGCCAGTGAGAGGCTGCAGAGATTTGCTGCCTTGCACTTTACCATATTCCAGAGAAGACTGTATGGCCCAGCTGGTAAGGGATACTTGTGAAAACTCCAATTATACTTACACTTCAAATTCCCCAAACTCCTGAAACTCTAAGAAAATTCATAAAAAACTTGTACCTGTCTCAAGGTATGACAGTAAAGACAATTTCAGAATTAAAAGGTTAGTTTGCTATAAAATTTATAGTTTTAGAACTGAACTTGAAAATAACATATAGGAAGACAATATTAGAAATTCATGTTCACCTACAAAAAAATAAATTAATCTTTATGAATCGTTATATACAGATTACCCTTGGTGGTCTGCAGGTCAGATATTTACTTGTCACAGCCCTGCTCAGTCACCTGAGGGAAGAGGGACTTCCCAGGCCAGGCTGCCAGTGACACCCTTACCCCTCCCTTTCTGGTTACACTATTTAGTTTGAATGAAACAAACCCTCTTAAAACAGAAAGTGGTCTAAATATTCCTGCAAAGATACTTCAGATAATATTACTAATGTAATCATAAGCAAATAAAATGAAGGGATGATGCTTAGGTTCTTAGAACGAGTTTTTGCTCAACAAGAATTATTTGCTAAGAATCAAATAATTTGAAATATAAGAAAACTGTATAAAATATGGATTTATATCCCCTACTAAGATATGAAAATCCAGGGTATAAAAGTGAGATGGAGCAGAATGACTGAAGGATTAGAACATGGAGGAAGGATGGTTTTCAAGAACCCAGTGACTGACTTGAGCTGCTCATACATGCGGTCTTCTCCTTTCTGCCAATACAAAATTCAGTCCATGTAGCACACATTCACTAAATTTAATTCAACTAGCCAGAACTCTCCACTAATTCAAAAAGTCAAAAAATATAAGAAAAGCTAAGAAAAAGAATGTAAAGCTCTCTCTGGTGCCTGGGATGTATGAGGTAAGATAGGAGGCTGCTTACAGGGGTACCTCCTGAAATTCAAGACTGCCTGGATTCCACTCTGGCTCTGCTGCTAACTAGCTGCATAAATTAGGACAAAATGTTGCCTCTGTTTCCTTTACTGTAATACAATAATACATGATGAATAGTGATAGCTTCTGCTTCACTGGATTGCTATAAGAATTAAATTAGGCCATATAAATTATTGGACACAATAGAAGTTTTAGAGATCAAAGCAGATATATAAATATTTATCACAGTGTCTGACACATGGTAAATACTCAGTAAATATTAATTATTATTATAATGAGTCAACAAATTTTAATTCCAAGCCTAGCAAACATCTAGCCTTTCTGAATCTGGGGCTTCTTACCCAGATTTTTAAAGGCAATTTAGAAAGTCCTTCCTAAATGAAAATTCATCTTTAGAAACATTATATCATACCTATAAAAATGCACATAATATATTCTTAAGTGAAAAAAATAGTTACAATAGAGTACTCCCAAACTCACAATTTTATTTTAAAAAATAAGAATAATCTTAAACTACAGGAATATGCCATAAGAGTAACCACAATTTACATATGATTTCTATTTTCTACATCCTCTAAATTTAACACAATACATAGATTTTACTTTTATAACCAGGAAAAGTATCCTAAGGGTTGTTTGTTTAAATTAAAAAAAAAATCAAACAAATATTATGAATGCCAGCCAACCAGACTGTCTCTTCTTTTTCAGTTTGGCAAGCTGACCAAAGTCTTTTGTAGGATTGCCATTTTTCCCATAAAAGAGGGATGTAGGTAGAGCTATGGAAAATGGAAAATCAGGAGGAGCTAAGAGGAGGGAAAGAACAGATAACACAAGAAGCAAACTGCAGAAGTTAGCAGAAACCAGAAGTAGTGAGTTGTAGACAAGCAGTTGCTTTGTTAAAACAAGCCACCTTCGATGTGTTTTTCAAGTAGATGGACAAAATATGTAAATGATTTCAATTCTATTTATCCATCAGATAGTTTCGCACAAAAACTCATCAACTTTCTATGCTATAAAGCAATGAAAATTCACTTATTGTACAACATCCCCCAAATGTTGTGTTGTCATTCAGTGTTTTTGTGAGCTGTTTTTTGTTTGCTTGTTTTTTTAAAGATTTTATTTATTTATTTGTGAGAGAGACAGAGCACAAGAAGGGCAGAGGGAGAGGGAGAAGCAGACTCCCCTGCTGAGCAGGGAGCCTGATGCAGGGCTTGATCCCAAGACCCTGGGATCATGACCTGAGCTGAAGGCAGACACTTAACCAACTGAGCCACCCAGGCGCCCCATGTGTGTCTGCTGTTTAGTTTTTGTGTATGTATGAGAATATTCGAATATACAGTATGTCCTTCTAGTATTTTATCAACAGAGATCTTTACAAGTTCTTGTCACACGTTTATCACTCCTATTCTTGATATTTCAAGTCACCTTATCCACCATTTAAAATAAGTACACTAAATTTATTTAAATTTATTAAAGCGTATACTTACTATTCCAGTACCAAAATAATTTCAGTGGCATTTTCATAGACTTCATGAAGATTAATTACATGAGGACAAGACTTCGCCAATTCAAGTACGGCAATTTCATGTAGAATCTCTGCTCGACAATCCTGCCCTCTTCTTCTCTTTTTTAGAAATTTTGCAGCATATTCTTGGCCAGTAGATTTTGATATACACTGTCTAACCACAGCAAATTTTCCTCTAGGGAAAATGGAGATAATCGATTTTAATGCTCGCATAAAGAACAATATTAGTATAATACAGACACAGTTAAAACTTCAACTTGAGTTAATCCTTTCAAACAACTATGCCATTAGAAATTTATCTATTTTCTCTTAACCAAATCAAATACTACATGTACTTTTATAAAATTTATAGTACTATCACATAAAAATGAAAACGGCAAATGTAATAACAGGATAAGACAGAATTGTATTTGTTCATCACTATTAATTCAATACATTATCATTGTAGGGGGAGATCTTCTCTGCATACCAACACCATGCCATATTCTTGATATAAATTTTTGTGTTTAAATACCATAACAATCCTATATAGTAAGTGATATTCCATTTTACAGACCCCAGAGAGTATATGTATCTTGGTCTACTTCCAAAAACTGTACCCTTAATAGAGTACCACACGAGCTCTCTAATCAAAATAGCTTCCTTCAAAAACAAAAGATTAAAATGAGTATTTGACATTTAATTTTCTTAGTGTAATTACTTTGCCTTTCAACACCACTTTTAACAATCTTTGAAGTTTTCTATCATTAACTTAGCAGTTGTTTTTACCAGTAAATATCTTAATATTGCCCAGTGGTCTATGAAGCCTGTAACAGATACCAAAGGTATATATGTATCCAGAAATACTTCACGATCAACTAAGAAAATTTAATAGTTCTCAATAGTTACCCATTAAAGTCATGTTTATCACTTTTAGAATAAGTATGTGTTTGGCTCTTTCCAAAAGAAGTGCTTAGCATCTCAGCAAGAATTTAAAAAGATACTGGCAAATATGTGTTCTAAGCCTATATATCCCCAAAACCTAGCTTCCCCAAAGACCTTAAGCTATTTTGATACATATTGATACATACAATTCCAGAGGGTTTTTAGATTTCAAAGCCCATCTACAAATCTTCAAAACCTGAGTCCACGGATCCAAAATTAAGAACTTGTATCCTAAGGCTCAAATTGCTTTGTAGATACTAACAAATGAGGTATAAATAAAGGGTCTTCAGAGAGGAACTTTTGTTCCACAACCCTTCTTTCCCCAATTCAGGTGCCTGGCAAGGAAAACTTGATGTTTGGGGTGGGGATGGGGGACAAAATAAATTGCTTGACTGCATTTTATTTGCTATTCTCAAGGGTCAGGATGACAAAGATACCTACTCTTTATTTTCCAAATTTCTTCTATATTGGTGCCAGTGAAAAGCACTGGAAACCAAGCTGAAAAAGTATAGCTACTAACACCAAAAAGAAAGAAAAAAAAAGTGACCAAGCTATAATTTGACTCTTCTACATTGACCAAAACTACATCAGTTCAATAAATTTGCATGCACAAACCTGATTCTTAGAAAGAACTTTAAGATTTGGAATGTCTAATTTAAACCATAAGGTATTTTTTCACTGTATGGCAAAAGCAATGCAGATCAATGTATTTCAATGAGTACACAAAAAGGTCATCAGTCTCTACTTTGTATTCAAACCACCCATGTTTATAGATTTTATACTGGATAAATTGAATAAGACTAAGATTAAATGGCTCCTGAAAGGTCATATATGGAATTGGAGTGCCAAGAATTAAATTATGGAATGTGAATTCCTAGCTTTCTCTTTTAACCACTGCAAAACAATTCCTCCCTTTAAGATAGTTTTTTTAAGAAGTACAACTCACTTCTGCCAATTCTCATTTAGATTTATAAGTGAAAATGTGTCTAAAACAGAAAGGAAATTTTGGGTTTTATGACGAAATTCACCTTGTAAAACTTAGTAAACAGAAACAAGTTAGCCAAGAAAACTGTCCATCTGAAAAAAAAAACAAAAACAAAAAATAACACCCAGTTTATACTACCAACTGTGACAATTAAACTCTGCTGTGATTTTACAAATATATTTGCAAGCCAGAATTTTCTCAAGAACAATGAGCAAAATTAACTAGTAACACTGTTTATCTAAATTCTTTCATGTATTTTTACAAGGCTTTCTTAAACAGGTACACAACTCATTAATCCAGTACAAAGGTGACCAAATGATATTGGTAATTATTTATTTGTCAGTATTTATGATTAAGTAAAAGCCCCATCAGGGTAGAGACTCTGTGTGTCCCCAGTACTACAGTTATTATAAAATCTACATTTGCTAACACATAACAGGAACTGAAACACCTGTTGAATGAATGCAGGAGTTATGATGCACCTACTACAAGACCATATACCGTGATATTTTGTGTCCTGTACTTAAAGCATTTATATTTTTTAAAGCTTTTTTAAGATTCCAATAACATTTTACATATATATTCATTAATATACTGTTAATTACCATAATTATCAGATGACTTAGGAAGAAAAAAGTATTTGTTTCCCATTATAAAATGTTAATTGTGGTTCAGAAGTATAAAAACAATCTTTTACATACATTATGTTCCTATATCAAATTTAACAGAAATATTTAAGAAAATTAAAAACCCTTAACAATAATACTTAATTCATACCCTAAAAAGGCAAAGCTGGCTAGATTTCCCGGCAGTGAAAAAGTCTAGTAGTTACCCTTCTGCATTCTAGAATAGACAATAAAATGTGAAAGGAGGGGGGCAGGGTAAACCAAAAAGGAAGCTGACGTCTATTTCTGCATCTGCCTCACCCTTCTAACCACAAGAAGTCTTAAAGAACCTTGCCTTGGTTGGGGGAGGGGTGGAACAAAACTTGCCCAACATGTTAAAAAACAGGAACAATGTTAAGTTTTTTGAGAACAGTCTAAAATAAACTGTAAACTTTTACATATTTTCTTTTAGTTTGCTAAAACTATCTTGAAATTAATTTTAAAAACAGGGGATTTAGAAAGATCAACTTGACTTATGAAGAAATTTGTAGTTCACTACATGCTTGAATTATGTTTACATACTTTAAAATATAAAGCCTCAGGAAAAACAATATTATAATTCTAATTTTCATTTTACATTAGTATTGTATATTAAGATGGGTAACAATATTAGAAGAACTTAAAGGAAGTTATTGGTCATGAAAGATCATGATTTCTAATTGATTAAGTTTTACTAATTAGAAATATTTGAATTTACCACATGATTCATTAGACCATACCAATTTAAAGAATAATGTTAGGTCTCTTTCCTAAAGATATTAGCAAACTGAATATTAGCAAACTGAATTTGTTTTAATAAGATTCTATCATGAGTTTTTGCCTTAAAATGTTAAAAAAATATACCTGATTCAAGTTTATGCTTGTTATGATAGTACTTCATTTATAAAATCATTTAAAATTATTAACGTTGTCCTCCTCAAAGTTTAAGTTCTCCAAAACTCCCAAAGTAAAAAACATATTTTGTAGACTTTCAAGCCACATTATCCCTATTTTGCAAAGTCAGTTTAATAAATGTATGTACATATACCCATCAAAATAGTAATTTAGAAATATAAAAAAGAATACCCTTTAATGTGTGTACTGTTCAAGGCTTTCATAGTCAGTTATCTGTTCAAAACAGTTTCCCAACATTTGTGCAATAGAAGGAAACTTGGAGAAATCTAGTCTACCCTCTCTTCTTAATGAAAAGGAAATCACACAACTAAGTATATCACACAACTTTAGATCCAGAGTTAAGACAGGTTGCTGACTTCCAGTTTAATTTGTTTTTTATTAATATAATATATATGGTATATATTTCACATACCCGTTTTTTAAAAAAGGAAAGAAAACTCCTAAGAGAATCTTAAGCTACCTCAATAAAGCTTTACAGTAATCTAGATGTTAAGATATTGACAATAGTGTCCAGTCTAGGCCTTCTTAAGACTGACAATGAAAAATACGAAGTGGTCCAGAGGAAGGTAACTAGATCAAAGATGGCTGTCTGGAAATTAGGTCATAAGATGAACAATTAAGGAAACTGGCAGTGTTCAATCATATTCAAATCTCTGATGGATTTTTCACATGGACATTACATGCAGGTACAAAAGAAGAACTATGTTTATTGGGTAGATGTTAGCAGAGCAGAAAACAGAACCTTCTGTGCTTCCAAGGTACCCACAAAATGGAACAGACACACTATGAGGTAATGAGTTCCCTATCACTGCAGCATTCAAACTGAAGCTGGAAAAACAGATTGTCAGGAAAATTGTAGGAAAGACTGCTGCACAAAGAATTATAGTAGACCACTGACCACCCAAATCCTTCCAATGCAAAGATTCTAGAACTATTCCATGTAAGACATAAGCAACTAAAAGAAACTGATTCCTCCTGTTAAAATGCAGAGAAATAGGGGTGCCTGGGTGGCTCAGTAGGTTAAGCCTCTGCCTTCAGCTCAGGTTATGATCTCAGGGTCCTGTGATAGAACCCCGCATCAGGCTCTCTGCTCAGCAGGGACTCTGCTTCCCCGCCACCCTCCCGCCGCCTCCCTCTCTGCCTGCTTGGGATTTCTGTCTGTCAAAATAAAATAAATAAATTTTAAAAAAATAAAATAAATAAAAATAAATAAATAAATAAAATAAAAATAAATAAAATCTCTAAAAAAAATACAGAGAAATAATTACAGATATAGAATTAAATTATTTCTTAGAAACATTCTGGAAAGTTTGAAAACTGTATCTTTCAATACATCATTAAAGCACCAAATATTTTGCACATAAAATTTATTAAATAAATATGCTAGGAATTATGAAAAATGTTTTCACCTTTAGTTCTTAGTTTAATGAAGTACGTATTATCAACCTTATTTGCAAACAAAAGACTGCACCTAACATCTGACAAGTCTAGGACTTGTCGTTACCAGTCACGTAAAAGATCACCAAGAACAGAATTACTTTTCATGGTTCAGTCAGCTTTTATTTCCACACTGAGACTTTCAAATATAAAAATCAATCATACTATCTTCCTATATACATCTATCAACACAAACATGGACATAGGAAACCATATTAATTTAAGATAAGCAAACATCTGTCTCCAGAACTAAAATCAAACTGAAGATTGAAACAGATCACCATCTTTCAACTCTTTGTTAAATGTCTTTAAAGTTCAAAGATGTTAAACATTTAACAAATAACTCAGTATATTTTTACAACGTGTGTATATATTTAAATGGCAATGGTCTCATAATCTCTGGTCACCCTTTGGACTTAACACTGTAGTTAGGCCAAAACAGATCAGTATTAGTGTTAAGTACAGTGTCTTACCTACAGAACACGCATTCTTCATCATACAGAATTGTATTATCAAATATGAGTTAATTCTTTTTGTTTAATTTAGGAAAAAAGAGGAAGACACTCTCATTTATGTTTTTAGCGCAGCACAATATCCTAGGAATTTAAAAAAATTTTTAACAAAAATTGATAGCATTCTACTAAATACTTCACAATTAGATTAACTAATTTAATCCTCATAACAACCATGGAAGGTAGATGTAATTATCTTCATTCCCACTTCTCAGATGAGGAAATTATAGTACTAAGAGGTACAGAAATTAAATTGAAGTCACAAAGTTTGGAAATGGCAGCGCCCCAATTTGGACTAGGCAGTCTACTATTGTAAGCTCTCTGTTTCCACGCACAGCCTCCAGTGAGAACCCCAACCTCCTCTCAGGGCTCTGAATCTGGTGGGATATATCATATAAGCTCACTAACTCTCTATAGAGTTGATTTCCAAATCAGTTAAGACTAGACCTTTATAATAACAACAGAGATGATTTTCTTTTTAATCATTTTTTAAAACAATCAAGTGAATTTTATAGAACTATACACTGAGAAATCCAAAATTTAATTTAAACAGAAAACACATTATAAAGTTTCCTTACCGTCCCAGCTCTTTAGATGTAAGTGTATAAAAATTATTAAAGTTTTCCATTTTCATTGGAGTTTGAGGAGTTGTAGTTAGCAAGCCTGAAATACTTCGGCAATCAAACCTTCTCCGCGACATGTTTGATGACTCCCAGATATGCCTTCTTTAGTCACTTATTTTTACCTATTTAAGAAAAGAGAAGACACAGGATATAACTTAAATGCAATTAAGAAAAAAAAAAAGATGTTATCTCAGGCACACAGGATGTACATTATATTTTACAGCTCCATATTTAGCTCTAAGGTACAACCAAAAAAAGAAAGGAAGAAAAATAGATAGATTGATTTAAATAGTACATTCTCTCTCTGCCTGCTTCTCTGTCTACTTGTGATCTCTCAAATAAATTTTTTAAAAATCTTTTAAAAAACAAAGGGGGTGTCTGGGTGGCTCAGTGGGTTAAGCCTCTGTCTTCTGCTCAGGTAGTGATCTCAGGGTCCTGGAATCGAGTCCCACATTGGGTTCTCTGATCAGCAGGGAGCCTGCTTCCCCATCTCTCTGCCTGCTTCTTTGCCTATTTGTGATCTCTCTTTGTCAAATAAATTTAAAAAAAAAATTAAATAGCACATTCTACCCACAAGGAAGGCAGGAGGTGGAAAGCACACACATAAATTCTATTACCTTTATTGTACTTGAACTAACTTACTGATTTTATTTCAGAATAAAACTACTGTAAAAATCTTCAAGACCTCTCAAATTCTTAAAAAATAGTTATAATTTTAATACAAGCAATCATTCAATTTCATTTTTAAACCCTCATTCTTTAAATTTATATCTTCACATAAGATTTTAACATAGCAAGGTAATGATTATTCATTTTAAATTTAATTTTACATAGCCAAATTTGGTAATGAGTTCACATTTTGTGAGTTATATTACTGACTTCTGAAAAACTACAAGAAATAGAACTTATTTAACAGACTACCTACATTTCAATATTAAACTCAAGCTTTCATAAGTCTTTTTTTCTTTCGATAGAACCAAGCTCTATAACTTTGTTGAATAAGCTAATGACCATATACAAAGCCTTATTCTACAATTCTATATCTTGAACTCATATTTACCTGCAACTTTGTGATATTTACATGTATTCAGTTTTAACAACAAAACTACCATTTCATGAATTCACATAATTGTAGACTATGTATTTTATAATAGTTAGGACTTCCTGCTATGGGTATCTAACAAAAGACCCAGTATTAGTCTCCTAGCACCCTCTTTCAATAACCCCCTAAGGCTTTTGTTGTTTCTCTGCCACATTTTTCCTCCACTTATTTCCTTGACATGTACTGTTCTTTATCTTCCTAAATTCAAATGACAACTATATTCAATTTAATAAGCAATGTGATAACAGTTTATTGTTTTCAGTTTCTATATTTTCTTGGTTTTATTCTTAAGTCAACAATTTTTTTCCTCTAAATCTGTTGATCTTTGGAGAAACGAAGACCTAAGTAGTTTTGGTGTACATTTCTAGCGGTCTATGGGTTGCCAAGTAGCGTTCTGAAAAATGGCATTTGGACCGAATCACAGCTGGGTCTGAATCACATTTATCCATCACACCAGCTATGAGATCTTAACTAAATTACTTAAACTCACTACTGTTATGGACCAATTGTGCCCCTCCTCTCAAAATTCACATGTTGAAGTCCTAGACCTCAAAATGTATCTGTATTTGGAGTTAAGGCCTTCAAAGCAGTGATTAAGTTAAAAATGAGGTCATTAGGGTGGACCCAAATCCAACAGGACTGGTGTCCTTACAAAAAGTCATTAGGCCACAGAAACATACAGAAGGAAAACCAGGTGAAGACACAGGGAGAGGAAGGACATCTGCAAGCCATAGAGAAAGGCCTTAGAAGAAACCACTCCCACCAACAGCATGATCTCAAATTGCTACTCTCCAGAATTATGGGAAAATGAATTTCTGTTGTCTAAGTCACCTGATCTGCAGTACTTTGTCATGGCTGTGTGGGAAACAAATATAGTTACTTAAAAAAAAAAAAAGAAAGAAAAGAAAAGAAAGAAATATTTCAGATGTACAGGAAAGGATACAAATATCCTAATAAACACTTGCTTTTTCAATCTCATTGTTCTGTCATATTTCATTTAAATTAAAAATAAATAAGACAACACAGATGCGGTTGAAGTTGGTCCCTTTTTTCCACACGCAGTTTATATTCTCACCAGCACTAGGTGGGAGAGCTTATCATTTCTTTGCCAACATTTGTCCCAATAGGCTTTTAACTTTGGCTATTCTAGTGTGATGAAGGGAAATGAAACTTTGTGATTTACTTTGCATTTCTCTAATTACTACTGCGGAAATCTTCAATTCTACTTCCTCTGAAGTATGGATTATAATAGAATCTATCTTACACAGCTCTATGGATTAAGATTAAAACACGATGTACTCAAATAGAATGACACTGGAACAGTGCTAACCATGAGAGTACATCATGATTTTTCAGTAAGTAAATATTGTTAATATTCTACCTAAAGATACTCTCTACACTGTCCTGGCTGTTGGTAAGAAGTTGTACTGCTTCCATATACAAAACTCTCACCACAGGTTAGCTTAAACTCAATTCTTAAAATTCGGCCCTTTTTTGCTGTGTTTTGATAAACTATTTGTGTACTTACTTAGATCTGATGGTATGCAATTACAATGGTCATATATTCCTCTCAGAAAAATCAAAATAGTCACCAATTTCTATGCTCAGTCTACTTTTTTCCGGGTCATCTTTGGGTTTTGACAATTTTTTTCCATGTCTGCTTATGATTGCACTTGTATTATACATACATATATACAGAAATAAGGGATGTATCTATATCATGGATACAAATTGGGCTACATTCCCAACACTGTCCATCAATCAGGCCTTGGGAAATATAAGAAATACATGTTAAGTTCAATCATAGAGACAAAGTATAAGCTCTTGATTCTGAGATATTCACTTCATCTAGATTCTAGAATCTAAGATCTTTATCTCATGCTGTAAAATATCAGCTACAAAGTGATCTACTCATAAGAACTCTAACAGAACTAATTTTTTGAGTATTTTCTGCTCTCAAGTTCCCAAAGAGTCAATATGGATCTCTGATGTAGTGAAAGATTCATGCTCAGTGAAATAGGGTTTATAATAACGAAAAAAACAAACTTGTTCAATAAATGAACCCCAAAGTCCAAAAGTGTTTAAATATACCTAAATAATAGGATACCATATACTCAAAAATCATGCTTTCAAAGACTGTTTTTAACTCCTATAATATTAAGTGAAAAAAGGGAGACAGAAAAAGTATATGTACTATGATAATTTTGTGGCAAAAATATAAAAACAAATAGAAGGAAAGACTGGAAAACTAGGACAAAACGTTAACAGTAGTTTTCTCTGAGTGGGGGATTATGGCAGTACTTATACTTTCCAAGTATTTTAAGTATCTACACTAAGTAGGTACTACTTTACTAATAGGCAAATAATTAGCAAATACCCTTGGATAAAAAAGATGGCTGTGTATATATATGGCTAGACTCTGAACGCAGAAACTTACCCAGTTGCAACAGCAAAATATATCTCTTTACACATTAAGGGTTTACTTGGCTATAGGTTCAAGAGCCATTATTGCTCAATTTTTTTTTAAGGCTTCAGAGTTTCCTCTGCATTTATATAGAGCAGATGGCATTCACTCTCCAAGTAATATGTCAGTTCTAATGCAGAGACCATATAAGCATTCAGGGTAAACACCAAACAAGAATTAATGCCTTGTTTAATACTGGATAGAAAAGGCAATTTAAAAAATTCTGAATTAATGTTATAGTTACAATTCTATATAATGTGTAAGAATTTGTAACTTTAAAATATACACCTTTATTATGAGTATTGCTTATGAGAATCTAGACTTATCCTGGGACCCCCTTCCCTCCCAAAATCTAAAATGTGATTCCAAATATACAAATAAATATTGTTTTGTAATACCTATTATTTGGTTAGATTAGAATGAAAAAGAGCTGGCTTTTATAAAGTATTGATAAGATAATAGTAAAACAAATAGGGCCTTGTTAAATCAAGCTACTTGAGAGTATTTCCTAACACTGGACATTGTCTCATGTTTTTAATTTTTTACCCTAACAAATTTTCCTCCCCTTACATGTACTGTTGGTTATCATAATGCTGAATATACCCACAGGCATTTTTATGACTCTAAATGTAGCTTAAAACAGCAGTGGGCAATCAGCAATTCTTTTAAATACATGTTAATAAAAAAATCATTTTTTGAATTGTGATAATTTTACTCTAGCTGGGAATATGGTGAAATACCAACTATGTCTCAGAATAAAGAGCAAGCACATTTCTGAAAACAGAACATTACACTTACCTACTTACTCTTAAAATAACGGTATTACAGACTGCTTAAGGCATGCCTTTAGCATCCTGTACGTTTATTTTCCTTCTATTTACTGAACCTGAACAGGTTACCCCAGCCTAGATATTTTTCCATTTCTTCTCCTTTGGCCAATTTTACTTATAATGGAGCATGAATGTTACACTTTGTCCAAACCCTCCACAAACATCTGGCTGCCCGTCACATAAGGTTTAACCCTTGGGTACATGAAGGTTATCAGTCAACCCTCTCCTCTGTGTATCTTCCTGAATTTCCAAACAATTTCTCTTTAACTCCACAATTGCAGACCTTTTGTTTTCTACTAAATTCACATAACTGATTCTAAATTACCAATATGTCTCAATCTATTTGAAATTCATTTCATAACACTTTATTAGGCTACACTAATAAAATCTTAAGGGACTTAGTAGGTAAATGTGTTTGTGTGTGTGTATAGAGGTACACAATTATAGAAACAATCAGGCACTAGAAACAGTAAGAGGGTACTAGAAGGCAAGATAAAATTAAGCTTCCAAGTATACAGTACCTCTAACTTATTCTCAAATATTTTTCTTTTATTAATTCCCATCACAATAATTACAATAAGAATTCAGATATGGGGGGCGCCTGGGTGGCTCAGTGGGTTAAGCCGCTGCCTTCGGCTCAGGTCATGATCTCAGGGTCCTGGGATCGAGTCCCGCATCGGGCTCTCTGCTCAGCGGAGAGCCTGCTTCCCTCTCTCTCTCTCTCTCTGCCTGCCTCTCCATCTACTTGTGATTTCTCTCTGTCAAATAAATAAATAAAATCTTTAAAAAAAAAAAAAAAAAAAGAATTCAGATATGGATCGGTGAAGGAAGTAACAGAAAATGTTAGGCTTGATGTGGACCTTAACCTACTTGAAGGGAGACAGCACTGTGATGTGATTTGTAAGACACAACAGTCCCTGTAAAACCTTTAAATAGCTCTATTTAAATATTTAAAAAATATTCATTACAATATTCATTTAGAAGTTATCAATAAAAATGTTTTACAGAAATAGGATATAGCATATACAATATATGAGAACATCTAGAGAATTGTCTGCTTTGATCGCTTCATTAGCTACCCAGTATCTATAACCAAAGCCCTTACTGCATGACATACGAAAGGCTTTGAAGCCAGGTACACACCAGTTTCATTTCCTGCCACATTCTTTTTTTTTTACCCCTCTACATCTCTGTTCTACTTTTCTGCCTGAAATGTTCTTTCTACTTGTCCTTAAATGGATAAGTCTTCTCACACATATCTCAGCATAGAAGGTCACCTCACCCAGGAAGTTTTGCCTAAAATTCACAGGTTGGTTTAAACGCCTCTCCTTTACCTTTCAAACAGGAGGAATAGGACGACCCTCAACACACTTCTTTACTTGAACGTGTAACATGTTAGACAACAATTCTCTTTAGTGTCTAAAGGGCAACAACATTTGTTTTTGTGTCTAAATCCCTAATAGGGTATCTGGCACCCAGTACGAATTTTTTTTAATGTTTCAGGAACTGAGTTATAAGAATTATGAAATACAGCAACAAGAGTTTTTAGGTGAATCTCGTATCTTCAAGGGTTGAGCAAAACTTGAGGTTCATCTTGAAATTATAGCATTGGTGCTTCAAGCACCTTAGTCTCTGCTTAATCAGTATTTGGCTAAATAAAATAAGAAATGTTCTGAATTGTTATTAGAGAATTTCAGTTTTAAATGGGATAGCCATAAAGCCTAGAAATATGGATAACAATGTTTTATCATATATTGTAATGTAATACCAACAGATCATTTGTTTTGTATTTACCTGTCTTTCCAGACTAGGTGACCACCTGTTTTTTGTGAATAACAACTTCAGCTAAAAATATCAGTATTTTAAAAGCTATCTTATTCAAGAAATTCAGATATCTGTCCTGCTAAGGAATGACAAATCTACATGATCATGAAGTAAATTCAAAAAGCAACAGCAAATGAAGAAAGGCACAAGACTAGGGAACCTGGGAGGCTCAGATGGTTAAGCATCTGCCTTCGTCTCAGGTCATGATCCCAGGGTCCTGGGTCCAGTTCCCAGCTCAATGGGGAGTTAGTCTGCTTCTCCCTCTGCCTCTCTCCCCTGCCCATGCTCTCACTCAAATGAATTAATAAAGTCTTAAAAAAAAAAAAAAAGAAAGAAAGAAAGGCACAAGATTATAGGGAAACAACTCCTTTGTATGTCAGCATTTTAGAGCTACCAAGTTTTCCCTAGGAAACAGAGGAACTGGAGATTTATCTAGCATCCATCAACATAAGGAAAGAACTTTCTGCTAGTGTGGCAGAAGAATCCATTTTAGTCACTGAACAGAAATAAAGGTATTATTGTAGAGATAAGGATGAAGATGATTTTCGATTTCCAGGAAGAGACTATATTCCTTCTACTAGTTGTATTCTAAAACAGGTTTTGTTTGTTTGTTTGCTTCTAAAGATTGAATAGGAAGTCAAGAATTTAATTATTTGAAAATCACAAAAGGAAGCCAGCTAACTCACTCTAGCCCAGCCAGTCAGTATATACAACCCAAGGGCTGAAGTTCCAGGTAACAACCCCAGGTCTGATTCTATGCCTTTCTTCAGAAGAAAAATTAAACCCTGTAGCTGTGAACCAGGATAGGAAGATGTTGAAAAACAGAAATAAAGTGGACCAACAAACACACAGTGCTTGTCGTTCATCAGATGGAAAATTAAGTTTCTACTGTAAAATAAAGTACTGTTTACTGACTGCACTGCTGAAGTACTGTTTGTTCAGTAGCCATTACAGTAAAATGGGATATGATCCTTTAAGGATTTAAAGATGAAACTACCATCTCACTGTTAATATCAAAATTTTTAAATGCTCAAAGTATAACTATGCCTTCTTTGGGTGAAGAACTTGCAAAGGGTCAGGGATGCACTGAAATACACATATAAATGTTAGACGAAACTGATTAATTTAGATGTTTAAAGTGGCATTGAAGTTCAAGGTTAAATGTTATTGGAAAAAATGATAAATCAAAGAAATTTTTAAAAATTTAAATAGGTCTTGAAAATTGCAGCATCACCACATACATTAAAAAATTTGTAACTTAATTTATAAGCAAATTTGTTAGTTTGAAAGAGTCAAAGAAATATCCTTTGAAAATAACCTATCACAGAATATAAACTACTTAAAAATAAAATCATAGAATTTTGTCATCAATATGGTGGCAAGCTAAAGCAACTAAAATAAAGTTTTCCCAAGGGGAAAGGAAGTAAATAAATGACTGTTAATGTTTCCCACAGATTGCAAAAGAATTCTTTAAAAAAAAAAAAAAAAAGGATCAAAATCCTTTAAAAGCAGTAAATCTAAGAGCACTGTTCTTAGCTGCAAATTTTGTATACAGGAAATATGCACTACAATATATTACACATGCAATTTTGAGACAATTTTAGGATTTAGTGAAAGTGTTAGGAATTGATTTCCTTGATTCATGGATTTTAAATTAGGTCTCTTGGGTACAACAAATTTTTGATAAGGATGGTCTCTCATAATAATCAAACATTCAAAACAAAGTTTTTGAAATATGTATAAGTATTTACTTAACACCAGTAAAGCACTGCCAACACAAGCTTAAAAATAAAATTGTTTGATTAGAAACATGCCATAAAATGCTCGTGTCTTGGGGGACCTGGGTGGCTCAGTGCATTGGGCAGCTGCCTTCGGCTCTGGTCATGGTCTCAGGGTTCTAGGATGGAGCCCCACCTGGGGTTCTCTGCTCAGCGGGGAGCCTGCTTTACACCCCCCCACACACACCCCATCCTGCTGCTCTGCCTACTTGTGATCTCCTTCTCTCTGTGTCCAATGGATAAATAAAATCTTTTAAAAAAAATGCTTGTGTCTTCTTCAGATTTGTTATTAACGTGCTGCCACGGTGATCAATTAGTCAAGGTGTGACTTTCCTAGAAACTGATTCTGTCTTAACCAAATTGGAATTCGCTACTCAGAGTACAAGAGCAACTACAGCCGTTCTGTCCACACACACAAAAGAAATACTTTAAAGTTACTACACAAGTTTTACTTTTAAGACTTAAATATATTGCCATGTAAATATATTTCCCTTCAATTTTAGACCCATAATTTAGTAAATGATCTAAAATGCATACTATGTATCTCAAATATTGAACTTTTAATAGCTCCACTTATTAAAGTATCAGAAAATTTAAAAAGAAAGAAAGAAAGAAAGAAACATCTCACCGAAGGATGGATGGGGAAGAGAGGTCTTAAATGAGGGCACTGTTTCTATGGACCAACTTTTTCAAAAATACAAAGTTCTACGGTGATGTTATTTAATAAAAACGGTAGAAGTAGTTGAAAACTACTTCTGGACAGTTCCCGGTACAGCAATAAAACAGCGCATCAACGAGGAAAAAAGGTGTCCCCTCCTGTCCTTTGACAAGCCCGCGCCGGTGGGTCCCCCCGCGCGGTCGCGGACGCCGGCCCCGCTCGCCCCGCGCCCCGGCCGGCCCCGCGCCCCGGCCAACCCCGCGCTCCGCGCACGCGTCTCCGAGACGGCGCTTAAAGGGGCCGCGCCCGCGACCGCCACGGCAGGCCCCGCGCCGCGCGAGTCCCGGCGGTCAACACGACGCCGGCCACGCCGTGACTGCGGGCACTTGGACCATCACGGGGCTGTATTTTTTAAGTGTATTTTTCCTTCCTAATTTTACTTTGCAAGTCTGTGAGCGTCTCCCGGGCCATCACCGACGGGGGAGAGCCGCTGCCCGCGGCCGCCGGCACGCGGTCCCCGCCGGCGTGGCCTCCGCTCATCCCTCCCGGGGAGCCACCCGGAGCCTCCGCCTTCCCCGCAGTACGACGAAGAGCCGCGCGAACCCCCACAGTCCCCGCGGGGCTGTGTCGCTTCAGGGTGGCTCGTGCGCACGCAGGGGCTTTACAGGGCGTCAGAACAACACCGGGTCGCTTTAGTTTACCCAAAGGACGGACACTCGTCCTCTCTCTTCGGGGCTGTACAGGGCTCTCCCGAGCGGCGACGGCACATGCCCCACGGGACGAGCCCCAACTTTGAGGGGACGGAAGGCAGCCGCGAGCGGGACGCGTCCACCAGTCCAGACGGGAACGCGCCCCGTGGCCACCACAGCGGTGCAAAGAGGTCAGGGAGGACCACCTCGACGCGACGTGGACAGGGGCGCGGGCCGGCCACGGGCGACGGGAGCCCCGCGGGACGCGACCGGGGAGAGGCCGGGCCGGGGGGCGACGGCGCACACGCAGCCACACACACGCGCGCACACGCACGCACGGACACGCGCCCCCACTGAGGGGGCTGCGAGGGCCACCGCACGCCCCAGCCCCGCACCCCAGGGAAGCCGCTAGGCAGGACTCCAGCCGGGGCGGCCGGGCCACCCGACGGGCGGCGGACCCGAGTCCACTCCATCAGGCCGGGATCCGGGTTCTGAGGGGCCCCGAATCCGCCCACGCCGCCGGCATCCCTCCTCTGGACCTCCCCCGCGTTAGGGGGTGGGGGTGGGGGTCCCCGTACCCAAGAGGAAGGGGGCGGGCTCAGGGATTCGGAGTCGCAGCCCGGAGCCCACCCACCAGCCGCGGCAGGACCGCGTCGCGCGAAGCGAAAGGCACTGACCGCTCGGGCCGCAGCAGGTCCTCTCGGGGCTGCCCCCTCCGAGGGGGCTCTCGTCCCGCCCCGCGCCGGCGGCCACCACACGACTGCTTCTCCAGCTCTAGCCCCGTGAGGCGCCAGGGAGCTCCGAGCGCGGCAGGACCCACTTTTACTCTTCTGGACAGCGGCCCACAGCGTGACCGGTTCCTGTGAGGTGGCTCCCGGCGACGGCAGGGCAGACGCGGACCCGGGCTTACAGTTGAGGTTTGAAAACTGCAGCCGCGTCGCGGGGCCGAGCTCTAAGCCAGACCCCACCCCCGAGGCCGAGAGAGCCAATCCGAGCGCGCACAGAGGGCGGGGCTGTCACGTGACGGCTGGGGCGGGGCGCCGGCCGCGGCGCGTGCTGAGGGGCGGGCTTGGGGGGCGGTGCCCAGACCCGGAGCGGGTGTGGCGGGTGGGGCCGGAGGCCGAGCGGAGCAGGTGGGGCACGGGGGTAACCGCGGCGAGGGAGGGGTGAGACAGGCGCTCGCCGCCGGCGGCCGTAACTTCGACCAGGTGCTCGGTTCGCTGCCTTCAGAGCGGTCAGCCCGCGAGGCGCGAATACGTGCACACTGGAAAGAGGAAGAAATAGTGAGTCCCAGCGGCTCACTCGTTCCCAGACTTCTGGACCCACCGGACTCGGGCTTCCTGACCCTCCCGAGTCCCCTTCCCGACGACGTGACGCCCCCCGAGAGCGGAGACCCAGTTCGCGTCAGCCTGGCCAGCATCAGCACCCCTGGGCGTTACGGAGCCCGAGCCCCGCCGCCGCAGTTGGCCCGAGGAAGTGGGGGCCGTGGACGCGAGTCTGCAGAGGGCGAGCTGCTGACCTTCCGTGTAGGGCGCTAAAGCGAGGGACGAAAGCCCGCGGCGGCCACTCGGGATCCGTCGCCCCTTGAAGAGAACGAAAAGGTTGCAAGTTCTGTGCACGACAGGATCGAATTTTTTTTAAAAATATGTATAATCTAGGATTGGTTGCAGAGTATATTGACAGTAATTGGAAAATCCATCGGGAGAGAAAATATATCAAAAGAATAACATTCGGGCAATATTTATTTACTTATTTAAGATTTATTTATTCTAGAGAGAGAAAGTGTATGAGCGTGAGAAGGGGCAGAAGGAGACGGGAAGCGAATTCTCAAGCAGATCCCCGCGGAGTGCTGAGCCTACCTGGGACTCACCCAAGGACCCTGAGATCATGACCCGAGACAGAATCAAGAGTCAGCTGCCTAACCAATGGAGCTGCCCAGGGGCGCCCCGTCAACATTTAAAGAGGAGGTTTTCTTGTTCTATCCCAGAAAGCCAAGCAAATTCCCATGAAGCCATCTGTTATCTCTTCCATACTGTATTTTTCTAAGATAAATGCATAAAATGCCTTATAATCATTTAATGAAGTCTGCTTGTTTTTACTTAACAGATTCATCCCAATTTAATGTGTCACTTGGAGAATGCTGCTTTTATCTTTCAAGTTTCTTGCTGCTAACAATTGAACTGACCAGAGAGGTCTATGGTTAGCATGGAAACAAACAACCGAAAAGCCACATGCTGAAATGGACTTTTCCGCTATCAGCATCTAAGCGTTCACAAACCAATAAGACTTTTCCCATTTTTCTTTTACGAACACTGGGGTAGCATCCCAGAGGTCTCAGTACCAGCACTGGAAACAGTAATCTCTGGGAATCACAAATATCATCATAATGATTTTGGGTTTGTGTGTGTGTAATGCTAGAAATTCCTCAATTACATTTGATCAATCTCTATACACTCAATCTACTTTCTCCTCTGTCACCAACCCAGTCCCATGTCACTTCACACCTAGAGGAGGACCTTCCTCCATCACTGCTTTAAACCAACCCTCCTTACTCACAAGCCCTGGGCTCTAACCATCAGCTTCTAGAGGATCTTTTCATATCTTGCATTTCCTGCCCCTGTCTTGCCTCCAGATTTTCACCGTCTCCTCATCAGCACCTGTTCACCAATTTCCAACCATAAGAAGGCTTCCCTCTCCAGAAATCAGAAATCTTTGCTGATTTCTCCTTTCCACTCTCAGCCTGATCACCTCTTTGCCTTATTGCTTAGTACAGGGCTCACACTGTATTTTTTCCATATGTTTCTTTTATGCCCCTAAATAGATTCTTAACCCTTGTGCCTAATGTCGGATTCGCCAGCTGGGATTTAGCACATTATCCCAAAAAGATTCAACTACACTTGCTTGGCCTCAGGCACTGCGGTTCAAGTAACAGGGACTTCCTGGTGTTGAGAAGTGGACTGTGCCATCTGTGGCCTTACAATAAAATCCAGAGTCAGTTATGTCCCTCCATCCAATTGCATTTACCTAAAGTCATTCATAACCTTATCAAAGATGCATGTTTTGTTCTCATTCCTTTGAGTAGGAAATCTTCATGTGACCTAATGGTCATTTTGTGGGCATTGCGTCTGACCACACAGTTCATTAAATTGATCCTCAGATGCCACATACTGACCACGGATGGTGGTTGCTATGGGCTTTGTACCTGCCAAACCCGTATGTTGAAGACCTAACCCCCAGCACCTCAGAATGGGACTGTATTTGGAGATCAGGCCTCTAAAGAGATAATTGAGGTAAAAATGAGATTATATAGGTGAGAGGTAATCCAGGATGAAGAGATTACACCAAAAACAAAATGAAAAGGCACCCTATTGAAATGGGAGGAAATACTTGCAAATCATGTGTCTGGCAAGGTGTTAACATTCAAAATATGGAAAGAGCTCGCACAACCCCATAGCAAAAAACAATCTGATTTTAAAATGAGCAGTAGGTCTGAATATTTTCCCAAAGAAGTCATACTTGTGGCCAACAGGTAAATGAAAAGATGCTCAACATCACTAATCATCAGGGAAATGTAAATCAAAACCACACTGAGATGTTACCTCATCTGCCAGTCAGAACGGTGATTATCAAAAAGACAAAAAAAGAGCAAGTATTGGCGAAGATGTGGGCGACAGGGGAACCTGTGTGCACTGTGTAAATTGGTACAGCCATTATGGAAAAGTATAGAGGGTCCTCAAAAAATTAAAACATGACAACTATATGATCCAATAATTCCGCTTCTGAGTATTTATGCAAAGAAAACAAAAACATCAACTCAGAAGGATGTATTCGCTCCCATATTCACTGCAGCATTATCTACAGTAGCCAAGATACGGAAACATCCTAAGTGTCCGTCAGTGGATGAATGGCTAAAGAAATTGTGATGCATACACAACATAATACTATTCGGTCATAAAAGGGAATAAAATCTTGCCATTTGCAACAATATAGACGGACCTCAAGTTGAAATAAATGCAAAGCGAAATAAGACAGACAAGTACCCTGTGACCTTACTTCTATGTGGAATTAAAAGCGAAATAAAACAAAAAAACCAAGCTCCTAGATAAACAACAGATTGGCGGTTTCTAGAGATGAGGGGTGAAGAAGGTGGAAGAAATGGGTGAAGGGGTCAAAGGTCACTATATTGCGCCACTTATAAAATAATTAAGTCATGGACATACAATGTACAGCATAATGAATATAGTTAATACTGTATTGCATATTTGAAAGGTGCTAAGAAAATGGGTCTTAAAAGTGCTCATCACTAGGAAAAAAATGTATTGGTAACTATGTAGGGGGACGGTTGTAGACTAGACTTACTGTGGTGATTATTTTGCAATGTACAAAATATCAAATCATTATGTTGTATACCTGAAACTACTATAATATTACCTGTCAATTATGTCTCGATTTAAGAATAATTCTGAAAAGAGAGATTACAACACAGCCTGAGGGGTGACCCAGTGAGAAGGCCGTCACCTGCGAGCCAGGGAGCGAGGCCTCAGCGGAAACCAAACACGCTGACATCTTGATCTTGGACTTCTAGCTGCAGGACTGTGAGAACATCATCTTCTGTTGTCCAGGCCATCCGTTCGGAGCTGATTGTTACGGAAGCTCCGGCAGGCTGGTACTGCGGTCCTGCCAGGTGCGGCCCATGAATCACCGTCCGTGACCGGGCCTGGGGGTCCTTTCTGTTCGCGCTACGGTATTCGCCACGCAGTGCCCGGGAAAGCGACCCTCCCCCATCCCACCAGGTTCATCACCAGAAGCTGAACACATAGGACAGAAGATATCTGGACTTAGCCTCCCTGATCACACAGTTATTCAATACAGATGCCCAGGAAGGTGGACTTTTACACGGTGAAGAAGGCCCAAATTTAAAACTCCTGCCGTGGACATATGCTCCTTCTGAAGAAAGCCTTACCAGTCATTACTGTGTCCCGACCCTACAGTTCAATCCATGTGGCAAGAACCAAATAGATGCTACTACCTGTCTCCAGCTGGATAAGCCAGAAAATTGTGACCAGACTAAATTTAGGCGGCCAGACACAATTGTAGGGGCAAGACACTCTGAAGGGGCTTGGCTCGAACTTGCACCCAGCAAGGGGACTCAGGCTGCGTGGACACAGGCTGGTCCACAGGGAGGGAGGAGTGCTGGGTAGGTCACACTGCGTTAGCCATGGTGTCTACAGCCCGTCCCAGTCTGGGGAGCACTGGGGACCGCAGAGTCCTCCCGTCCCCTGGCTCTCTTAAACCCTGTTAGCAAAGGTAATTGGGGGAAGTCTTTCCTGATGAGAGTAATGAGCCAGACTGGTACAGAGCGATGCTAATCTTTTCCTCAAAGGGTGATACTAGTCTTTTTTCCAAAGCACCTATGACTGATGATCTAGATTGCCATTCAGACCACCCACCACACCACAGTTGATAGAGTATAAGCTCCAAAACCATCATAAAAGGAATATCATGCAAGCTGCATATGTCTTTTTTTTTTTTTTTAAGATTTTTATTTATTTGACAGAGAGAGCACAAGTAGGCAGAGAGGCGGGCAGAGAGAGTGGGGGAAGCAGGCTCCTGCTGAGCAGAGAGCTGGATGTGGGGCTCGATCCTAGGACCCTGAGATCATGATGGGAGCTAAAGACAGAGGGTTTAACCCACTGAGCCACCCGGACACCCCTGCATATGTCATTTTAAATGTTCTATTAGTTACATTTAAAAAGTAAAAAAAAAAAAACCAAAACGGGTGAAATTAATTGTAATATTATATTTCACTTAACCTGGTATATCCAAAATATTGTTATGTAAATATGTAATCAATATGGCATTATTTTTTAAAAAGATTTTGTTTATTTATTTGACACAGAGAGAGAACACGAGCAAGGGGAGGGGAGAGGGAGAAGCAGGCTCCCCACTGAGCAAGGAGCCTGATGTGGGGCTCATTTCCGGGACTCTGAGGTCATGACCTGAGCTGAAGGTAGATGCTTAATTAACCCACTGAGCCACGCAGGTGCCCCTCACTATGAACTTATTAATGATATTTTACACGCTTTTTTCTTTCATATTGTCTTAAATCTGGTGTATTTCACACCACACATTCCAATTTGCATATGAAATTTTCATTGGAAACACTATATTTAGATTCACAAAATTTACTGTTGAAAAAAGAAAAATCACATCTGGATGTTGTTTCAAACACTGAAGTTTTCAGTAACTGAATGCAGTATTGGTTTCTTAATTCAAAGTTAATCAGAATGACATAAAATTGCGATGCAGTCACAGCAGCCACATTTCAAGTGTTCTGTAACCACATGTGGTTGGTGCCTACTGCATTGGACAGCCCAGGTCCGGGGGCTAGACATGTGCCTTCCAATTGCTTCTAAACCTCAAATTGTCTAATGGGGTGCCAGGCACACTGGAGGTGCTCGATAACTTGTAGCATCGGGGCAGTTGGAAACGTCAAAAATCCGTTAAGACTCAGTAGCCCAATTCCTTTGTTTTAGAAGGGAGACAACCCAGAATGAGAGAACGTAACGGGTTCGCAGAGGAGCACACAAATGAACTAGTTGCTGGATATCTGCACAAAAATTGAGGTCTCCTGATCCTTAATCCCAAGGTCTTTCTATGTCATTGCCTCAGCCATACTTCAGGGCTGGGGGGAAACCCAGATTTTAAAATCTATTTGAATAATCATTTGAATGACGTGGGCAAAGAAATACTGATAGCCGACTTGTAGTTGCTAAGCTGATAAAAACAGTTCTAGACTATCTCAGGGCTCCTTCCACTCCGTCTGGGGTCTAATCTGTCAGCCCCTCTTACCTCGGCCTGTCGCCGCTCGGAGCTGCCTCACTGCACATCCATCTGTCTTGCCCTCCCCAGCACATCCGGCCACATTTTCTGGTCTGCAGCTGTCTTCTGCCAGCTGCCTACCACAATTTGCTTAATGTTGTGCTTCAGAGAATCCTTTATATTTGCAAATCAAAGCATTCAGTAGAACCTGCAGCAAAGTTGGAGAAGAGCTGCTACCCTCCAGCCATGAACAGAACCCTGAGGTCCTGCCTCCTGGTAGCTGCGAGAGGGAGCGGAGGTATGCGTGGTTGGGTGTGTGGCATCGGGCAGACCTGCATTCGTGTCTCAGTTCTGCCCTGTTCCAGTCGTGTGACTTTGAGCAACCCTCAGTTTCCTCATCTGTGAAATGAGGATAATAATAATAGCTACTTCTGTGAGATTTAAGTACAACAGTGCACATGGAACCCGTTGCTGGACAAGGGTATGCCCTCAGTTCATGAGAGGTTGTTATTTTGCAGGGATCTGGGTTACGTGTATTTGGAGGGTTACGTAAACTTGGCTCACTTACAGCATCTTGTGACTAGAAAAATGCTTGAGACATAGTAGGTCCTAAATGAATGTCTGTCTAATGACTTTATAAGATACTTATGGTTTCCCTCAACTCTTAGGATTGATGTTAAGAGAAATGTTTGGGGAAGGGGGATGTGATAAAGTCACTGATAAGGAAAGAGGAGAGGGAGGTGGCTGCTTCTGCCTTCAGCATCCCCGGGGTGGAGGCACCCAGGTTCGAAATGAACCTGTGGGATCGACAAATGCTGACGTCCAGGGCTGTGCACGATAAAGGAATTAGAGTCGCTCATGTCTAAAACAAAGTAGATATTGAGTAGAACAAAAAAATTAATGTAGGGTGTAAAATCATCACTTACTTGATTTGACTAGATGAATGCCTACTCGTTCTCCCCTTAAAATCTCCTTTCTTTCATTCTCCTAGGAAACCTCCTCTACCAATGGCATATTCCATCAACCGTGACCTGACGTCCCATTCCCCAGGCAAATAGTAAAGCTTCCAAGAAACTGCCACTGAATCCGTTTTCTTAAAACAGACAGCAGTAGGTAAAGATAAGGCAGAGCCAACTTTTAACCCCCATCAACTCCCTTTTTGGGAATGGTCCTTGCCTTACCTGGCTTAAGGTGACATCATGAGCGTTGAGAGGTCAATCTAGTCCACTAGCTGAGTACTTTCAGGGCACAAAAGTGTTGGTAATTTGGGAAATGATAATATTAATGATGATCTCAACACCCCTAACACTTACGATATGCAAAGGCATCCTCAAGTTTTTGCTATAGTTAGCTTTACCTCTAAGTCTATAGAATAGCATTTCATAGCTTCATTTTCACAAAAAAAGATGTAGGTATACAGCTGTTTAGAAACCCTTGAAAGGGCACATATTACTAGCTGTGAGACCTTGAGTGGGTAATAATATATCCATGCCTGTCTTTCTTTTCATCTGTAAAATGTAAAATGGAAATGATAATATACTCCACAGGATAAGACTAACAATAGCTTATAAATAATGAACCTGACATTGTTTTAAATGTGATATTGGTGTTTACTCATTTAATCCTCACACTCCTATAAGCAAAGAGCCAAGTTTTCCTCCTTCAGAGAAAGAAAACCAAGGGACAGGGAAGTTACAGAGTCTGCGTCACTAGTGGAGTTGTCACCAGGAGAGCCAGGATTCAAGCTCGCCTTCTACTATCTGGCCCTTTACTGTGAGTATTTAATAGCTACGGTGCTCAATAATAGAGTAGAGGGTTCTTGGGTATTTAATTCACCTTCGTGCCTGGAGTCCCTGATCTTTTCATCTTTTTGTTTCCTCTATTTCCTCTATTTCAAAATTTTTTCATTTTTCATTTTAAAAATATAAATTACAATATATATATAGTATATGATATATACAATATATTAAATATATAATATTTTATAATAAAATAAATAAATAAAATGTAATATTTTATAATAATATATAATATAATTTTATTATATACAAAGTATATGTAATAAAAATATAAATGCAAATATATAACAAAAGCAAGAGGAAGGGGCTAGAATGACCCATGTGCTAATGGATTAAAGTTAGAGACATTGGTTGAACAATGTTGAACTTAACATAGATGCAAACGTTTACACATAGAAATATTTATAGATACGCATAGATATGGGTCAGAGCACATAGAAGCAATGACAGTAACAAGAAGCACACCTAACACTCAGGCCTCGCTTTCCCATATGATTCTCTACTAAAAGGAACCAAGGCTTCTTGGAGAAATTGATGTTTCTAGGAATAGGGAAGGAAATATGTCAAAGGGACTCAAGAGCCCACTGAAAGAGCTCCCAACGACCAAAGCTGGGACAATCTGAGCCACCGTGTTAAATATATAAAGTAGTATCGGATTATAAACCAAAGAGTAACATAGATGTGCATGAGTATGTACTAATATAGAAAATGATTGATTAAGTAAATAAATCTTTCCTTCATACAGAAGAATTCTGAATAATTTATATAGCTACTCTTCAAGTTGATGGAGTGAACTCCCCCCTCCTTGAGTGTGGGTTATGCATAGTGACAGTCTTCTAAAAGGACAGTGTGGAAAGGTAGGGGAAAAATTAATTTTACAGTGAAAAACTTCTGACAGACAGATTACAGTCACTTACCTCAAGCCAAGTGTCCAGGTTAACAAATCATCACAAATCACATTAACAACACGTCCCCTTAACATGGTATAAAGACAACGACACTTGGCCTTTGTCATCTTCCTCCTCAGAACCCATGACCCCCCATTTACCCATGAGAAAAACATCAGATAAATCCCAGTTGAGGACATCCTCAGTTGAGGGACATCCAAATTTCTTGCCTCGTCTCTTTAAAACTGTGAAAATCATAAAAAACAAGAGAAGTCTCTTAATCACAGGAAACAAACTGAGGGTTGCTGGAGGGGAGAGGGTTAGGAAGGATGGGGCGGCTGGGCGATGGACACTGGGGAGTGTATGTGCTACGGTGAGCGCTGTGAATTGTGTAAGACTGATGAATCACAGACCTGCACCCCTGAAACCAATAATACATTATATGTTAAGTTAAAAAAAGGGGGGGGAAGTCTGAGAAACAGTCATAATTGAGTGGTATCTAAGGCAACGTGATGACTAATTGTGGTATCTTGCACGAGAATTTGGAACAGGAAAATGACATTGAACAATAACTTAATAAAGTATGAATTTTAGTTAACAATATGAATTAATATCAGCTAATAAATATCAGTTCATTAATTATGACAAATGTACCCTATTAATGTAAGATACTGCTAGGGAAAACTGATTGTGGCATAGTCTCTGAACTATCTTTGCAATAATTCTGCAAATCTAAACTGTTCTAAAATAAAATAGTAGTTTAAAGGAATGAATGACTCTCAGGGTACCTGGGAGGCTCAGTGGGTTAAGCCTCTGCCTTCTGCTCAGGTCATGATCTCAGGGTCCTGGGATCGAGCCCCATATTGGGCTCCTTGTTCAACAGGGAGTCTGCTTCCCTCTCTCTCTCTGCCTGCTTGTGATCTCTGTCTGTCAACTAAATAACTAAATAAATCTTTTTTTAAAAAAAGAATGAATAACTCTCATTGCTTAAAATACCCACACTTAGAGTTACAGAATCAGAAATTAAAGCCAGAAATCATCTCTGATACTAAAGGAGAGGACAAATCCATAAAATAACCAAAATACAGGTGTGCCGGCCTGGTTCAGTCAGTTAAGCATCCAACTTTCGATTTTGGCCCAGGTCATGATCTCAGGGTGGTGAGATCTCGCCCTGTGTCGGGCTCTGCGCTCATCGGGCCGGAGATTCTCTCTCTCTCTTTCCCTCAAATAAATAAAATATTTTAAAGAAAATAACCCCAATATAGTCTGTCATTATTTCGTAGACTATGCAAATTACTATACAAGCAATTTGACACAGGCCCAATCCTCTCAAACTCTGAGAAAAATTTCCAAATTTTGAATAAAAATGTATGTGACAGGAATGCAGAAAAGGATCCAAAGAGGGGTGCCTGGGAGGCTCAGCCGGTTAAACATCCGCCTTCCGGCCCAGGTCATGAACCCGGAGCCCAGGATGGAGCCCCGGCTTCCTGCTCAGTGGGGAGTCTGCTTCTCCCTCTGCCCCTCACCCCACTCACGCTCGCTCGCTCTCTTTCTCTCTCAAATAAATAAATAAAATCTTTTTAAAAAGAAGGGGATCCAAAGAATTGTATGTGTCAATATAATATATACCATCGAATTTCCATCACAAAGTGAATCTTTCATGGAGTAAGTCTCCAACTGTAGTACGGAGACTTTACACCTTTTTAGGGAGTCCCCAAAGTCACAATTATTTATTTCCTTTTCACTCTTATTCTTTCACAAGTGTATAATTCTGTTTTCCTGAGACTTCAGAGTGTGTGATATAACAACAAATTAGTGTAAAAGCAGGTGTGTTCTCATATCTGCCCATACCTGACTCTTTCCTATTAAGCCAGAAATTAGATTACAAAACATGTAAAACAAATGCCTCCTGTATCATCACTTTCTTTTGTTTTGTTTAATACAATGATTTTCATAAAGCATGTCATTTATGTTAACGTATAATTTTTATTATCTTAAGTGAATTAATAAATACATTTAAAACTTCTCTTTTAATTTCTTATATGCTGAAAATAGACAATTACAACCCACATAGGTAAAAATCCCTTTGGGGTTCTTTGTAATTTTGAAAACTAGAAAAATTGAGAACTACTGGTCTAATCATAGGAACAGTTTGGGCTCCCTGCTTTGGAACTTACGTCATGCCATGGATACATCGTATCTTCCTCCCTCCAGTATTAGGAGAATTTCTCACCTTTGAGTCTGAGGTGGCGAAAGTGCCAAATACTCTCGCTCTAGCCTCACGTGCAACTCGATTTTACCCCAGGTTCTATCAACCACCGGTACACACCTGAGCCTTGATCTGGAGCAAGTGAGGCTAGAGCCAGGAGCAACTCAGTGACAGAAGGAGAAGTGGCAGGGAAATCAGGTCCCTGAAGCGACACTTCTCGTGGCCTCTCCTTTTTTTTTTTTTTTTTTAAGATTTTATTTATGTATTTGACAGAGCGAGAGAGATCACAAGTAGGCAGAGAGGCAGGCAGAGAGAGGGGGAAGCAGGTTCCCCACTGAGCAAAGAGCCGGATGCAGGACTTGATCCCAGGATCAAGAGGCTTAACCCACCCAGCTACCCAGGTGCCCCATCGTGGCCTCTCCTTTGTCTATTCTCAGTGGTGTCTGTAGCACAAACCGTAGCCTAGAATCCCATTGGGCGGCAGGAGTGTTGTCTTCACCTGAAAAAATCCATGGGTGTGATTTTGTATACTATTCCTTGGTTATCTTGCCTTGACCCTGGTTCTCCAGGCCAGATCTCTGTTCTGTGAGCTATGCAATATCCTTCAAATATGTTCCTTTGTAGCTTCAATCATCCAGAGACCCATATTGTTTGCAGTTAATAACTCTGAAAAATCGTACCAAGAACTGCTTTCTGAGTTAACTTTTGTAGTTATAGATCTCGGTTTATTTTAACATGAGCCTTTCTGGAATCCCACAAACAAACCATGGTTAACTAAAGGAAAGAAAAAGTGAAATAAACTTATTTCTTGCTTTATCTGCTATAGAAAACAAGTAACTACATAAACAAATGCTTAGCATTTTGAAAGATGAAAAAAAAATGTTGGCCGTCTATTATAGCTATAAACTTTTAGCTCGATTTTGGGATTGTGATCGAACTTTTAACCAGCAGAGTGTAAGGTTTTCACTGTGTTACTTCCTGGTTATGCAATTTCTATAAAATGGGCAAGAGGCACTGAAGAAAATGAGTGATGACGCCATGCCATGGGCTTAGTTCATTATAACTCATCGCAAGTACCTCGAGCAGTTGTGAGCCAATCAAAACAGAAATGTTCTGACACATTTGAGAGTATCTTGTTTTACAGAGTGCTTTAAAGAGGCATGAACAGCACACAAGCTTTCAAACATACCAAATTATCCAGAAAGGATTTTGGAACTGGTTCCTATGAGGTACTTTTCATTATTATTTTATACGATATATAAAATATAATGCTTTTCTGTCTGAGCTCCTAGGGCCTGGAATGGTTCTGCCTTCTACAGTTTTTGCAAGCAAATTTTAAAATATTTTATTCTGGCCATTTTCTTGCTAGGCTTCAATGGTGAAAAGTATGTGGGCCAGTTAGGCCCTTCAGAGCTTCCCATTTCGTGACGATAGCTCAGATTATTAGGGACTTAAATTAATTTCAACCAGACGAAGTATCTTCTCCTACAATTGAAATACTACCTCCAATTAAGGATCCTTTCAAGTAGTGCCTTGAAATAATCCAGGAAAAACATACAAGGAAAATAGCCTGTCTTTCCCCCTCCCCCCCTTCATGCTTTTTGTCCAGGTTTGAGTTTAGTTAGGGGTTCTTGGATCTGGATTCTGATTTCTCCGCAGCTAAGTCTCAGAGGAAAGTTTTGTTTATAGGAGAAGTCAACAGAAAAGTGTTCATCAGCACACCTCCCCTTGGAAACGTGTTGAGAAATGAAAAAGCAGGCACATGTGATAACCAATGATAACCTGTTTTTCTCAAGCCTAAATTCGGGGTGCATCTTTTAAAATGAGGGGGTTTTTTTGGTTTTGTTTTGCTTTTTAACACTTTGCAGGTGATTATCTTGGTGTACTTGAGAGAAGCTGCACAGGCATCAAGTCATTAGTCTGTGTCTTCCTGTCTCTCACCCAGGGTGTTTGTCTTTCTCTCCACTTGCTAAGAACAGGAAATTGCAGAAATAAAGATTTAATCAGTTCCCCTTTCTTCAGGGAGCCTTGCTCGGTTTAACTGAGGTCGGTAATACATTTAGATTTTCCCAAATAAGTTATACAATTTATTGGAATAGGCTAGTTTTGTGTAATTTTAAAACATGTTCTTCTCACTACAAAGTTTATCTCGGAGAAGGTTGCCCTTTCAAAGGAAAAATGGGCAACACCTTGGAGACACTGTCTATTACTCACCGACCTAGAAAAATCCCCTTCTAGTAACTCAGGCCCAAGCAGGTCTAAAAGGCTTCTAGGTCAGCCGTGTACGCTGAATGTGGCACAGAATTTATTCCTACTAAGGGCCCCTAAAGTCTGTACGGAATTTTAGTTAACATGGAGCTTCTACAGGCTGTGTTTTATCGAAGCCTCAACTACCCTGAGGATATTGGGAGCAAGGCTTACCACACCCCACTAGACAAATGAGGAAAAAAGACTCTTGAGAGTGACTTTTCCAATTGAGGTCTGGGCCCTGGTCTAGAAGCGAAGATTGTCAACCCTTCGGGGCTACCCCTACGAGACGGGAAATCCAATGAGCAAAATGATCTGACCTGCTTTCTCGCCTCCCCCATCCCCACCCTTTTCTCTGAGTAGAAGAGGCCCTACCATAGAGCCACCTTGGACAACAGGGAAGGAAAAGAGGCTGTAATATGTCAGCAGGGCCCAAAGTCCGGAGGGCAAAGCCAGGCTGAGCCCTTTGGTCATTCTGCCTGCAACCATGTATAGCACTGGGCCTACCCCAAAACTTACCACTCCTGTGTTCCCAACTCGCTGACCCCCACTGCTGCTCCAGATTTCCTGGGCACTTTGGGGTGGGGAATTAGGAAAATCCAGAATGATGTACCATCCCAAGTAATAAGATCTAACACAGAACTAAGAATTCCAAGTCAATAGCCGAGGTTCACGGAAGACATTTAAGAGAAAGGAGGGTACTTATTTTTAAAATATGACACTTCTGTAATGAGATTACATGAGCACAAAGGATTAAAGTTTTTATAGTGAAATGACAGGAATGTTTTAATAAAGCATGATCATACTTTTTCATGCAAGATGCTTTGTAAATGTCATTTACTTAATTCTTGAAACATAACCTTGAGATAGTCTTTATTACTCCTGCTTCTCGCATGAGGAAACTCAGGTTCAGAGAAGTGAAGTGACCTGCTTGAGGTCATACGGTGGAATGGAGACAGACTTGGACCTCACGCAGCAAGTCCCATGGCCTTTTCAGGGCACCGCCTCAGGGACTGGGTTACCTGTTTCCATTTCTTATTTCCCAAACGTCCCATCTCCATAACTCATTACACAAATGAGTTTGTCTTCCTGTAGTGGAAAGTTACTTATCTGGTAGTTTAACTTTTAAGAAACAGGAAGTCTGCAAAAAATCTCTTCTGAGAAGCAGAGTGGATGTTACAGTTGGCGTTCACATGTGAGAAGATTCTTGCGGGCGTTGAGTATGTCTTTAATGTTTACTGTGTAATTATTTTGGATGTTACAAGACTTCAATGATAGGATAGTGCAGTTTTCCCTCTGATCTTCCAATGACTGGCTGCTTTTCTACCTTCGGTTCTCACTTTAGATGTTACAACCTGTGAGAGGCTTTCCCTGTGTTCTTTATAGTACTTTTTATCATAATTAATAATGATGGATTTATTTGTTTACTGCTTGTCTTCCCAACAAGATTGTAAATTCCCAAGGACCAGGAACTGTGTCTGCTTTTACACCAGCATTTTCCCAGCACCTATCATGGTGCCTGGCACAAACTAACAACTCAATAATTATTGATTGGATGGAAGGACGGTTGGATGAATAGATGGATGGACAGATGGATGGATGGACAGATGGATGGATGGACAGATGAGAGAATCATTCCCAGAAGAGTTTTCCAAAGGGATCTGAGGAAATAGGTGATTTGGTAATCTGTTCTACGAGAGTTAGGTTAAGTCAATCACCTTTCCCTAGAATAGGTCTGAGATCTGGTGGCTTCCTAAAGACAATGTATAGGAACAAGGAGGCCACTCTACCAGAACAGCAGGGGAAAGGAAGGGGAAACTGAGAACTTACCAAATGCAAAGCAGTATGTTAGAATCACATTATCTCATTTAACATAAAAAACACTGCATGAGAAAGGCTTTATCCCTATCCTACGAATGAAAAAAGTGAGACTCATACTGGTGAGATTGCCAAAGGTCATTTAACCAAGAAGTGGCAGAGCCAGGATAAGGAGATAGATTTGTCATATTTCAAAGACCATGTTTTGTTTTAAGCAAATTAGATTTTAAATTTTTTGATATTTATATTAGCCTCTAACTTACATACAAGAATTCCTCATATTTTAAGTACAGCTTGATAAAATCCAAATATGTATGCATCCCTGTAACCACCATCCAGATAAAGAAATAAGACATTTTTTAGCCCCCCAGAGGTTCCTCTGCACTTCCTGTCAGGCAATATTCCCAAGTCTACCATTATTTTGACTCCTTCATGACAGGCCCTGTTCCCTGTTTTCAAACTTCATGTATATATGGAATCTTATGATACACCCCCTTTTGTTCTGGGCTACTTTTTTTTTTTTTAAGATTTTATTTATTTATTTGACAAACAGAGATCACAAGTGGGCAGAGAGGCAGGCAGAGAGAGGGGGGCGGGATGCAGGCTCCCTGCTGAGCAGAGAGCCCGATGCTGGGCTCTATCCCAGGACCTTGGGATCACAACCTGAGCCGAAGGGAGAGGCTTAACCCACTAAGCCACCCAGGCACCCTGGGCTACTTTTGTCTGCAAGATTCATCCATGTTTTTGCTTATAGTAGTAATTGATTCTTTTTCCTTTTTGAGTTATATTCCAATAAATTAATAGAATCACAACTTATTTATTTATTCTAATGTTGATGGACATTTGCAGTATTTCCAGTGTGTTATTATTACTGGAGTATTATGTATATTCTTGAATGCATGTTTTGGTACACTCATTTCTGTTGGGCAAACACTCAAAAGTGAAATTGCTGGTCATAGCTTTTCATATGTTTAGTTCTGGTCAGTTCTGCCTCTTTTTCAAAGTGATTGCATCAATTTACACTCTTTTTAAAATTTAAATTAATTAACATATAGTGTATTCTTAGTTCTGTGATCATCAGTAGTATATAATACCCCATGCTCTTTATATCATGTGCCCTCCCCAATGTCCATCATTCAGTTAACCCATCCTCCGACCCCCCTCCCCTCCAGCAACCCTTAGTTTGTTTCCTATGACTAAGAGTCTCTTATGGTTTGTCTCCCTCTCTGATTTCATCAGTTTACACTCTTACCCACCACAATGCAGAGAATTCTCATTGTTTCATATCCTTGCCAACTCTCATTATCATTGGTCCTTTTAATTTTAGCCACTCTGGCGGAGGAAGGCCATGTTTTTATAAACTATACCTTGGTGCCTTAGCATGTGAGGGATGAGCCTTCAGAAAAGAAAAGACCAAGAGTTTGTTTCTGCTTCTTGGGTGAATCTGACATGATACTATTCCCAGCTTTCTAGTATCACACGAAAATGTGGCTCTCATATCTGGACGCACAGTGGATGAAGAAGTGGGGCCTCCTCAAAGGATAGAACAGACTCTAACTACTGGCTCGTGAATGTGATTGAGACAAATGGACATATTGGGAGAGAAATGGGTCAAAACAAAGGGAGGAACTTTTATCTCTTTGGTCAGAGCAGCAGAGCAGTGAATAGGTCTCAACAAAACCAGTCCACCTTTTCAACACCAGACCAGGACTCCTTTTAGGTAAGGCAGTACCCAACCATGTAGGAGGTCAGATAACAGAAAATTGCCCCCATAATTATCATTTTTTGAGCACTTCCTATATGCCAGAGAAAGTACTTCATACTTTATAGAATATAGTAACTAGGACTGTTGGGTTGTAAATAACAGAGTAGAACCTGATTATTAAATAAATGAATTTATTTAAAAGATATTTATTCTGAGATTGTCCTCTTGATGTGGGTGCTGAATTTTATTCCGTTTTATATAATAATGGTAAGTATGGATGATAATTACTAGTTGTTATCAGTTAATGTTCCTTTTAATCACATGTAAAGTGTGATATATTCTGGTTGGATGGGGGCCAGTGGCATGGGTAGTGAAAAAATTCACCCAAGGCAGAACAAAGAGATAGAAGTTTATTGAATACACTACCAGGGAGCAGCTGGCAGGACAGCAAAAATAGACCATCTGCCACGTGGTGGTGGTGAGGGGCTATAGTGACAGGGCAGAGTGAGGAAGTATGGGAACATATGGAACTTTCTCTTTTTGATAATCTTAGGAACTGTGCCTTGTTGCAAATAGCTCATGGGTCAGTTAGGGCCTATGGCTATTTCAATGTGGGACACTTAATGTGCCTGTTTGGTAGTCACTGTGGGCCTTTTTGCCTCGCTCAAGTTTCCATCACTCAGGCCTGTTGCCTAAGAGTGGCCTCTATATAAAGTGCACAACACTAAGCCATTCTCCTGCTCCCACCAACCAAATACTGTTGGAAAGGTTGTGCATGGAGCTAAATTTTATTGTCACGTGACACTCCAGTGGGAAAGCTACTGCCTCACACCGTTCTGTAAACATGGGTGCTTTCACCCTTTTATCCAAGAATAGGCCTCATGTTCTTATCAAATCTTATTTATTAATGAAGGTTACGTAAGCTTCTATGGTAGTGATATACTATTCTTTTTTTTTTTTTTTTTTTTTTTTTTTTTTTAAATTTTTTTTTTTTTTAAAGATTTTATTTATTTATCTGACAGAGAGAAATCACAAGTAGTTGGAGAGGCAGGCAGAGAGAGAGAGGGAAGCAGGCTCCCTGCTGAGCAGAGAGCCCGATGCGGGACTCGATTCCAGGACCCTGAGATCATGACCTGAGCCGAAGGCAGAGGCTTTAACCCACTGAGCCACCCAGGCGTCCCATACTATTCTTAACTACAGTCCATACTTCACTCAGATTTCCTTAGCATTCACCTAATGTCCTTTTTCCATTCCACAGTTCTATGCAGGTTACATCATCACGTTCAGTCACTCTGTCTCACTAAGATCTTCTTGACCGTGGCTGTTCTGTTTCTCAGATTTTTCTTGGTTCTGATGACCTTGATATTGATAGTTTTGAGGAGTAGAGGTCAGGCATTTTGTGAAAGGCTCCTACATTGGCATTTGTCTTATGTTTTTCTCGTGGTTAAACTGAGGTGGTGGGTTTGAGGAAGAAGACCACAGAGGTAAGGTGCCATTTTTATCACATCATGTCAAGCCACATGGGTTAGGACTGTTGATATGGGCCTTGATCACCTGACTGAGGTAGTGGTTGTCAGGCTTCTTCACTATGAAGTTACTCTTCTCCCCCACCTGCCTTCTGTGCTGTGCTCCTTGGAGGGAATGAATGAATGAATGAACATTCCCACATTTAAGGGTGGAGTCTTTACATAAATCATTTGGAATTCTTCTGCATGAAAGATTTGTCTCTTCTTTATTAATTATTCATTTATTTATCAGTATGGACTTCATTTATTTCGCATTTTGTGTTGTAACTCAGTATTACTTTTTTTATTTTCTTGTTCAGATTGTTCTAGCTTTGACCATTGGAACCCTTTCATTTGTCTCCTGTAACTGTTCAACACATTTCCATCTTTGGGGCTTTAAAAAAAAAAAAAAAAAAAGTACTTCCCTACTTTCAAGCACTACATAATGTTTCAGACTTATCTTAACTATTTCCTAGAATCAGTCATTTCTCCAAGGTGTAGGACTAATTTTTAAAGTTTTTTTTTTAAGATTTTATTTATTTATTTGACAGAGAGAGATTACAAGTAGGCAGAGAGAGAGAGGAGGAAGGAGGCTCCCCGCTGAGCAGAGAGCCTGATGCGGGGCTCGATCCCAGGACCCTGGGATCATGACCTGAGCCGAAGGCAGAGGCTTTAACCCACTGAGCCACCCAGGTGCCCAGGACTAATTTTTAAAATATGTTTTATATCCTAACTAAGGGCCTTACCTTAGCACAGGTCAAAGTCAGCTAGGAAACATAATTTTAGTAGCGTGTATGTGTACAACCATCACCACACCCAAATGATGTGGCTGGTTAGAAAAACTCTGTACATGTACGCCAGCCACAAAACTATTGGCATTCCTGCTTGGTTCCAAGATTCAGACAACCTGCTATCTTCATTCCTCCTTAAACATTATTATGAGTGATATAACAGACAGGTTAATTGCAGATGAGAGAAAACAAACCTAAACATTTTAGTTCCAACTCATCAGTCGTACCCTATGAGGAAGAAACTCTGATGATACAGACATTGCTTTTCAAAGCAATGCAAGCACACCCCAGGGTACACAATGTCGGTTCAAGGAAGAGGAGAAATTAAAGCGCTATCTTACGGGATCATCAAACTCCTTCAGTATTTTGGGGAGCGAGGGACCGGTTGTTATTAAAGCTAATAAGGGAAAACTTCCATTTTCAAATTAAAACCAAGCTTGATGATATTTGAAAGTTTTACTTAGAAGTGAGTGAAGCAGACAAGTCATGTTGTTTGGTAGCATTGGTTTCCAGCTACATTTCCATATTTGGAGGATCCTCTACCATGGTCACTGGGTGCCACATTTAAATTTTTTTGACATGGTTTCTTAATTGAAAATGGAATAATAGTAAATTATCTATAACTAGTGAGTAGTTCTTTAGTCAACAGTTAAAAATGGTTCGTTTTGTTGCTTTGGTTTGGGAAGCCAATCATTCCAGAATGGAATTGCCCCCAGGAGAAATGTATAGCTCCTGTCCATTCTCCCTCATTCCGTCCTCAAAAAAGAAATGCTGATCTGGATTGATCAGGTTCAGGAACTTGTTCTCTTTTGTGATTTTATCGCTTGAGATTTCTCTTGCATTTCCAGGCCTTGAGGTTGGAAGATAAAGAGAGCTTCCTAGCCTCAGTTAGGTTTGAGCATCTCGTTCTACCTCATTTTTGGCTTTCTCATTTCGCTGGACTTGTCAGTAGTACTTTTTCCATTAAGGGACTCCTTTGCCCTAGGAAGTTGTAGAGCGGGCCATGTGGACCAGCTATGGAGTCACATGTTATATATTCAGAGTCATAAAGCAACATATTCTCTTACTTCTCCTTATTGGCTGGGTTTCTCTTCTTAGAACCTGCCTTTCCCTCAGTGAGGCACATAAGAGTCAAGCTAGGAGTGTGGGGGTAGGAAGAAACAGGTATAGAAGCCTGTTGACCTCTTTTGATCTCCTTAGAACCGACTCTACTTACTGCAAAAGAAGCCCTTCATATGTTTTAATCCAATTAAAAGAAGACTTCATTTGGCATCGGAGGAAAAGCCTCAGAGTAATAAAAAGCAGTTCTTTATTTGGCCTTGAGTTTAGGATTTAACTTGGGGGTAGAAGCAGGGAGAGGGATATCATGAGCAATGTCATGACAAAGTTCAAGAATTTGGACTTGGGATCCCTTTGCCAATGCCAACTGAATACCAAATAGACATGAAGTATTTTATTACTCCATTTTTGTGTGTAGTAAGAGGTAGTATCTTATAAGATTATTATAAATTGTCAGAGAATTATACATTGTTCCAATGATTTATACTTTGGGAAATTGCTTGCTTTTTCTAAAGGGACAACCAGTGACTAAAAATCTTTTGAAAGAACCTATAATAATGAGGACAATGAAATATGTGAAGCTGATTTCTATCAATGTGATCATTTTATCTTTATCAGATGTTCTCTTTTCAATTATATTTCAATATTTAATTTGTTTGAAAAATGTTATACTAGTCACCTAATAGCTACAGAAGGAAGTACCTATTTTGAAGGAAAAAAAAGCCATTAACAGGTAAACATTTTGATCAATAGAGAAAAGTATGTAAGAAAAAACCTTTCCCTCTCTTGATAAAGAGGTTAAATGCTTTCTAGCTAAAGGATGAAATAAAAAACACCAAGAAAAGGGACAGGGTGGCTCGATTATGGACACTGGGGAGGGTATGTGCTATGGTGAGTGCTGTGAAGTGTGTAAGCCAATGATTCACAGACCTGTACCCCTGAGGCAAATAATACATTGTATGTTATTTAAAAAGAAAAAAGACACACACACACACACACACACACCAAGAAAGACTTCACGGGAGCAATTAGTAGGATGGTGGAAATGATGCATTATTAAAACATTCGCTAACTAAGTACGTTTCAGGTTTTAACAAAAGAATATAATGAAGGCAGATAAATTTATCGTTATAAAATTACACTGAGGTCCAACACTATAGGTGGAATAATATGACACCGAAACCAGGAAGTCAGTGCCATGAATGCAATCTCTTGCTCTTCCCTTTCAATGCGATGACAAAGTAGTCATTATAATTAGGATGAGTCTTTCCTTCGACTGCTCTCATGTGGTATCTGAAATTTATTTCTAGTCTAAAACACAGAATGAAGAGTTTAATGGCACACTTGTTCCATGAAATCTTGACCATGCTTTTAACTCACATGGTTTAATACAAGCTGGTTTTTGGAAAGACACTGGTAAGCACAGATCATGTTCAAGTATGTCCTTCAGCAACTGCTCTCCTCTGCAGCTGCCTTTCTCCTCCCCCGTCTCTTCTGTTAACTACTTGTCTTAGTAATAGTTCATGTATTTAGTCAATTAATTTACACTATCAATCAACTATAAAAGATAGTGCAATTGATTAAATAAAGGGTTCCAAACTGGTTAGAAGGCAAATTCAACTAACAGACATATTTGCTTTGATCCACTGGATTCAAACAATCTAGAAATATCACAAAAAAATTTTTAGATTTCTAGGTTTCTCTTGATAAATCAGAAGAACTTTCAGCACTGGACCTGAATTTTATGTGACTAGAGCTGGAGTAAAATATAAGAATGCACACTTGGGGTAAATCCCACCTCTGTATTGCTTACAGCCAGCCAGGTTCACTCATGCAATACCTCGTTGGCCCCTATCGGCTTGTGAATATGTGATCCTTGGATGATATTGACATGGGTGACAGTGGTACAGGTGGTATGCAGACGCGTGTATGCAACAAACATTCAACCAAGATGGCTTAACAAATAGTCTCAGCCCATTATCACTTGAGTTATTCACTTCTCCCACAGTATTTGATGGGCTATCAAATACCAAAATATTCTTTTAGGGATAAACAAAATGGATTCTTAATTATAAATACCATGAAAAGAGAACTTCCCGTATCCACAAAGTTGCATGCTAATCCCATGAGACCTTTATCCCTACTTTGTTCTCTTTTTCTTGAGTTTTTTCTTTCCCAAATGTATCACAGAGAAGTAATAATCTATTTTTTTAAAGAAGATTTATTTTGGATTAAGTGATTTCATGGTGCAAAATGGTTTTAAACAAAAATAGAGATCAGTATGAAAATAAAACAAATTGTACACATTAAAATATCTTTCCCTCAAAGCATTTTGGAATCATAAAAAAATACAACACAAAAGTCAGGGGTTCAGGTGAGGATAAGAATACAAGCTTTCCAGAAAACCAACATCTAGTCTACATTTCAGAGTCTCAGGCTCCATTTAATACCACCCACAAATCATTTCTAGGACGTCAACAATCTGCATTATTTGCACTGGAAAAAAATAGATGAAATTTAAATATAAGGTGAAGTGAGAACTGTAAGGTCTTAAAGTCAATACTAAATACCTCCCGTTAGTTCTCTGTTAAAAGTCACACTGGACGAATATGAAGCTTAAATCAACTCAACAAAAATAGAAAGAAACATAGCTCTTGACTGTGACACATGGAATAATGGACACGTGGCTGGAGTTGGTGAAAAGAAATGGAAAGGCTTAAAAAAATACATCACCTGTGCTCTACTGAAATCTTAGAAATAAATATGGTATTTTTTTTTACAGAGCCTTAATATTAAAAAGTAAGCGTTATTATAAAATTAGATTAATACTTTCAGTAAGAGGCAAGAGAGATGCATGTATTTCTATTTTGGAATGCCTGCATCCCTATTATAAAAACATGTAATCTTATGCACTTTCCAATATATTAACAGCTTCAGATTTTACTTACGATATCACATAAAGAAAAATAGGTTGTAATAACAGCTTTTAAAGCATTAAGGTCCTAAAAGAACATTCAGGTCTGTGTGTTTCCTGGTTGGTACTTCCCAGGTATTTCTTGAACATTATCCATCCTCTTTTACAGAAGGTGTAGTAACTGGAAGTTTACTGATGGTTCCTTACCTGCATCAGTAATAGCTAACTCAGCCTGAATCCCACCAGAGACCTATCGACACTTCTCAGGGAGGTAATGTCCTAAGAGAAAATTAGATGGAAAGATATCACCTGCCCAAGGCCACTAGATGCTAAGATCATGTATGTAAATATGATTACTCTGTTTTTTCCCCAGAAGCCCTAAAACTAGGGCCAGCCAATGCTGCTGAACTGTGCCATCATGAAAGCCAAGTAAACTGCCTAGCAGAGTAAGTCTGAGCCAATGTGTTTTCAGTCTTGATCAGCTTCCTGGAAAATTGGAAACACTGATCAGGTCTCCATTTGCAATTCGGCAACCCAACTCTTGAGTTTCTGCTTCCTGGATTAATAGGGAACATTTAACTAACCACTAGAAACCACGAAAATGTCCCAAAAGCTCTATTCTCATGTCAAAGAATGTCTGCTGAGAAACAAATTAAGCATCATAAGTATGTCAGGCTACACCATTTTTTTTTAACTTATAAAGTTCAATAATAGCCACAGTAATTCTGAAGTTAAACCAAATCCACAACATAATTTAATGCTAAATTGTCAAATTTTCCTGATTCATCTGTGGGTTAGCTTTAATACTTTCAAGTTCTGTTGTGCAATACCGAAGATGTTATCAGCCTACCGAAGTTACACAGCGAGGCTAATTTCCCACCAGGCAGATTATCAAGCAGTGTCCTCACTAGGCAGCAGGACGTTCTTTTCTTCTTTTCTTCCCGAAGGTCAGAAACCAAATTGAAGCCCAAAGGTGATCTTTCCAGCCCTTGTTTTTACTTTCCCTTTGCTAGGATCCCGTCTTAACCATCCCTGCATTCCTTCTGGCCCAAAGTTCTGTGATTAGGGGCAGCACGCACACGCGTTATATCCTTTGTCCCAGTTCTTTGGAAGGCAGCTACCTCCCAGAGTCTTGACAGTTGGTCAGGAATTAGCACTGGGTTCTGGCCGGGGTGGAACACAACTGCTGGGCTTCTCTTGTCTGCTTTTCGCTTGAATCGCCCCTCCCGTGGGCAGCCATTGGCCTTAGTTTAGAAAGCTTTAATGTCTCTCGTCTTCCTTTGCTTCCATGTGAGATAAACAAATCTACCACCTGCCTTGGGAATCTCTCCAACACAATTTAGTTGAAAAGACTTTCAGACTCTTTACTGTAAGATGTTTTCTTACATTTCTTACAGATGTTTAGAAGTGGTCAAGTCATAAATACAACTTGTGCAGAAAGAAAGACAAAAATGGAGTGACTATGAAGAGGACAGAAAGGAAAAGAGAATCTGCAAGGGTTCCTTCATCCATAGCACTGGAGCCTACCTCCCAGACCTTCTAGATCCATCCTCATTAAGAATTAAAAAATAAAATAAGGTTAGTGATTAAAGCGGGTTTTCTTCCCCATTATTATGCTTCCAAATAATAATAAACCACACTCCTGTAGAAATCCACCAAATGCCATAATTTTGCAATGTTTTAAATTTCTCATAACAAGTAGTAAAATGCAAGTATTAAGTCCATGAGGAGTTTTTTCCCCACGAATATACTAGTACCTTCCAGAAGCTTTTTAGAACGTGACGCATTTTAAAAATGTTTGAAAAAAATGAGAATTTGGGCAGATGCAACATCTTGCAAGATTCACTGAGAGTGGAATATGTTTGTAGAAACATCAGTCTCCACATTGTTTGAAACGAAAACTAGAGTTGTAACCATTAAGTGTGGAAATTGATCCATGAAAATCAACCTCCACCCAGCTGGGTTTGATACCTTTTACCCCCCAGAAGCATGAGAGCAGCAACAGATTTAAGATGGCACACGGGAAAGCACTTTGAAACTCCAAAGCGATGCCCACACATATTCTACCCTTACTGCTCATCATTTTCGATACAGTTTCAGCACGTCTCATGGTTAATGCAGGTGAAACGGATTTCCCTTCGAGTATAGGATGTCCACTAAATAATACACCCAACATACGCCACAAAATTGTGACCACACTTCTTTAGCCAAGATCCATTTGTTTTTGTGCACAAAATAAACGTCCTGACCCCCGAAGTGGGTTGGGCCCGAGGACTGGGGATTTTTCCCCCTGAAAACTGAAGTTACATAGAAGTGCAGATGAGAGGAGAAACAGAGGGAAAATACTGGAGTTAATTTTGCCATTTCTCTGATTATTTGAAGATCCTTGAGCTGCTCCTTCATGGTTCAGCTCCTCGCCTGAGCACTTTAAACCCTAGTGTGTGAAAGCGCCCTGGGCCTCCCCGCCGGACCAGTGCTGACACACTATCACATGCCATTAGTTACCAAGAGAAAGAGCATTTATGTGATTTTTATTTTTAGCCACACAGTATCTCCCATGTATGAAGGGTTCAGGGGATTTCCCAGATGGAATAAGCCATTCTCTCTTTATTCCTTAATTGTAGAACATACCAAATTTTATTAAAAATACTTTTTTTTAAACCTTGGTGTCTATTTCTGAGACTGTGAGCTTCCCAAGGGCAGGTTTTGAATCCTGTGGCTCCATCACCAAACCCAGGGGCTAGTACAGAGTGAAGGGCAACAGCGTGCCTCTTGCTTCATGTACGCGATGTTCTGCATACATACGCAATGCTTCGTGACGGTCTTTTATAGTAGAAGACCGTGTACTATAAGCGTCACTCAAGAATTTTTTAAAGAAAACGAGACCACACAGCCAAGTCATCTAGTCTCAGAGTCTAGAAGAAAATATTTAGGGACATTTCTATTTGTAGGGGATATTCAAGTCTAATTTATTCTGTGGAAATGTTACGTAATGTTTTTATAGTGACTATTGGACTTTTTTGTTTTACTAATTAAGAATAATAGGTCAGTTATCATGGTGTTCCGATATGCTAAGCACATCTTCCTTAATTCCCAGTTCTGAGAACTAGAGCAGCAGTAGCTTTGGGAAGAAGTTAGATGCTTTAACGAGAAATATTTTTGTTAGGATTAATTAAAGAGATGCATATTATTTCAAACCTCTTTTACCCAATAATGTGGAATATGGTAACACAGTGTCACAAACCAAAATGAAAGCTAACATGGTTAGCTTCGATTTTTGAAAGAAATGTGTAACCTTTTACACTAGCTACTTAGAGAATGCCAGCTCTGAACCATCAAGGATGTGTGTGTCTGTGTGTGTGTTTAAGTATGTTATAACTAAATTTCCTCTTAATGAAAAAAATACAAACAAGTAAAAATAGTTTGCAAAATTAAATATATACTTATATTCATGATCAGTAAGTACAAACTAACATCTCCAATTAAAACTTTTTTCTCTTCCCTTTTTCTCTGGTCTAGTTATAGTACACAGATAAATCCTTCTTTCTTATCTTTAGATTTTGGTAACCTTTTTTGGGGAACGTTTCCCCATGCTCAGGAATGTTGCATAGTTCAGGAATGCAACACGAGTGATATTCCTCTGGAGGGTCTCAGTAGTAAACACAGCTTAACCAACAATTAGTTCTTACAAACCACCTGTGAAAACCATGCATGTGACCCTATAAAATACAAGATGGCCAACATCCCATAATAGGAATCCCATGGCTACTTATAATTCTCAAAGAGGTGTTGGGGCAATGCCTGTAAAACCACAGGCTGGCAAACCAAATGTTAATCCAATGCTTTTATTATCCATGATTTAACTTCACTCTACTGAAGAACTGACTCCAATTAGTTATGGCCATAAGTCAAGAAATAAACAATGATGTGGAGTAACCCTAAAAGCAATAAAAATGAAGAACATCCTCTGATAAAATTATGCAGAAATAACATTAGTGATATCATGCAGTTTCTGAGATACCATAGAAAAATTGTTTCTTAATATTGATAAGAAAATTATGCATCAGTGAAAATGCAGGCTTAGAAATATAGTACTGAGAGTTTCAATTTGTGATGTCTTCATCGATGAGGGAAAATGGAATTCTTATTACTAAAGAGAGCTGATCTCTTGGGTGTTGCTGATGGCTCCCTAAATGAGCTTCGTGTTTAATGAGGCTGTACAAATAAAAAGCAGTGGGGGAAATACGAAATATCTGTATTAAATGCCATCCTGTAAAGTATTTGATGGATGGAAGAAGTCTAATGCATTTTAAATAAATGCATATCATACTATCACATATAGTGAGTCTTAAAAAATTATTACTTAGATGCACAGTCCTTGTAGTGGTAGACACGGCACTGTGAGGAAGTCTGATTTAGAAGCGATTTTCTATTACATCTGTTATGTGATGGAGTTGCTGTTAGTCGTAATGTCCCTTCAACTTTGGTACATTCAGTGCAAAATATTTCGGGGAATTTTTTTGTACCTTTATAAAAATAAAAGGCCCTTTTGTTCTCTTGAGAGTGCTTAAAAGGATACGTACTATCATGATGCCCGAGTAAGCATGGAACATGGAAATGGAGCAGGCGATACACACAGTATGACAGGCAGGTTCTTATATACATCTCCAAGAACATAAATATAATGAACCTATGAAAAATAAAACAGAACTCACGTGTAGTTTTTCCTGATATGCTGTGATTAATTGCTAGTTATTTTTAAGTTGTTTTCATGCATTATAAAGCATAAAATCTGTCATTAGTTATTCATTGTATAACAGTTTGTCTTCAGCCTTAATTACACACATTTCACTTGGCATTTACATTGTCACAGACCACCTTATTGCAAATCTGTAAAGTTACCTCATGTTGACTGGGTTTCATTTTTGCTTGTGTCCCATGAAAGCTGAAACCTATGGTGCACACCATGCAGGCACTCGGAAGCAAGAAAATGAACATTCTGCTATAACGTAGGGCTTCAGTGAGTGTACTTTTAGGAAACATGTTGGTTTTTGTTATATTATTTAACTTGCACTAATTTGGAGATTGGGCCAAGTGCTGCCAGTGTGGCTTGATCCACGTTCAGTGGTAAGTTTCAAGGTTCTCCTGAGTCCCTAAAAGTGACCATGGATCTGATCGTGTACAGGTTTGTCTTTGTCTTGGAACTTAACACAAATGGAAAAAAGTTTGGCAGTCAACAACAGTTGATTGAAAGACTGTTGGGTTGTTCCCTGGGCATCAAGCTCACCCCAATCCTTCTGAGAGGACTCATCACCACTATCCGGTCCCCAAATGGGACAGCGTGTGTGTTCCTGGACAATCAGAGCATTCAGCTTTACTCTAACGGAAGTGCACTCTTCCAGCTTCCAATGTTCAGCCATTCTTCAAGAGGGCAGCTTCTGAACTTGCCCGTCCGTACGGAGCCCGACATTGCTTTTCCAGGTCACTCAAGTCCAAAGGTGCTGGTCTCTTCCACTGCGGTCAAGAGTTTTTCATAAAGCATGGAGAAGCTTGGGTACGGCGGGAGATCCAGGCGGTTAAAGCACGTGTGAGCTCTGCAACAGAAGCAGCAGACATAGATGAGACCGCTCTGAGTGAGAGGAGACCGCCGTGTGTGTGTGTGTGTGTGTGTGTGTGTGCGCGCGCGCGCGTGTGTTCATGCTTGTCTTTCATATGCAGAATGGCTTATGGCCAATCTTCACACTTTTTTGGGAGGATCTGAAATTATTTTAATTTCTAAAGAGAAATAGGATATTTAAAAAATATTTTCTTTATGTTTTCACAACCATTTCAAATTCACATTACATACATATTACTATTTGTTTAGTTGTCGAAGAAGTGCAAAGACAAGTTTTGTTTTTTTTGTATCTCTTTTGATGTCAGATATTTTTTTTAAAGTTTTTATTTGAATTCCAGTTAGTTAACATACAGTGTAATGTCAGTTTCAGGTGTACTCATGTAGTGATTCAATACTTACATGGACATGAATATCAATTCTGGCAAAATAATTCATTTTGCATTTGTCTGGATGTCTCGGAAAGTCTACAGTTTTACATTTTTTCATTTTATTGGGCAGGGAAGAGCACTGAGTGTCTCTGAGGACCTGCCTCATGGCTTAGAGTCTTGGGGAAATTCCCTGGCTGGATTTTTCCTATCGAGGTCAGTAGACCATTGTTACTTCTTTCAACCCTGTGCTATAATCTGTTTTCTCCTAACTCACAGTACAAAATAATGTCCATTTAAATCATTACATTAAGCATTCTTTTTTAGAAATACCTCCCCTTTGCCATGATAGGAAAAAAATATGCTTTCCTGTTATTTGCACCTGAATCACAATAAGAAATAGACAGTTTCCAAAATAGTACATCTTATCAGGAAACAAATCTGCACTTTTGACATGGATAGGAAGCATTTTATTCTGAACATACCACAGCTTGTTTGTGAAAGCTAAACAACTTGGACACACACCAAAAAATGCTCCTGGATTAATATGGAATTTTAGGAGCTATGCTTATTGATGGACTATTTTACAAAGTCACATGTTTACATTTTCATTCTTATAAATCACTCTAACACTTAGGAAGTAAATATAATTACATTCCTACATGCAGTGGAAAGATCAGAAGTTTGGAGCTGGACAGACCCAGGTTTGAATTCTAGCTCTACCAACACGCTGAGTGATTTGGAGTTATTAAAACTCTCTGAGACTATTTTCTTACCTATAATATGAGAGTCATATCATTTGTCGCAGAAGGATACAAGGATTAAATCAAATAACAGAAGCATTTTTTTTTTTTTTTTTTAAAGCATGCTTAGTATAACGCCTGGCTCACATTCTCTGATGAAGTTATTAGTGAGAGATGTATTTTTAGCTACATTTCATTACCATTAAAAGGATTTGCTCTAGGGGCGCCTGAGTGGCTCAGTCCTTAAGCGTCTGCCTTCAGCTCCGGTCATGATCCCAGAATCCTGGGATCAAGTCCTGCATCCGGCTCCCTGCTTGGCAGGAAGCCTGCCTCTCCTTCTCCCACTCCCCCTGCTTGTCTCTTGCTATCTCTCTGTGTCAAATAAATAAAATCTTAATAAAAAAAAAAGATTTGCTCTAGAAGCCTTCATTAAATTGCCAAAAGATAATCATGACTCATGGAAATGATGAGATAACAAAGAGATAATAAAGCAGGTGTGTGGCCGCATCCATTATTAGGTCAGGAATGCAAAGGAGCTCAGTTAATAAGAATTCAGTTTAAGGACACAGTGTCGGCTCAGAGCCTCTGACTCTTGTTACTACAAACACTTGTATATATATTGGGTGGAAGTCCTCTAATTACTCTTTGCAGCCAAACACATTTTTAATAAAATAAATTATTTCAGAATTGCATTTGATATAATTGTTAAAAATTTCTTATCATACCTTCCATACACTGGAACCTCAAGGAAGAAGTTTAACCTTTTTAAAAATTGAACTAGCATATGAGGAGACAGTCCCAGGAATGATTTAAGATCTACCTTTTGTATAGAATTTTTAAAGGAAATATAGAATTATTAAATGAAGAATTTATCTCTGTACTAGGAAAACAGGAAGAAGCAGAGAAGTAAAATATGTTTTTAATATAATTATATTCCAGACTTTGTGTGCTGGACACATAATACTCACTATCCATTAGACTAAAAGATGATATTCCTTTAAATGAAATTTAAAATGCTGCATTTCTTTGGACACCAACATAGCTGAGCATCTTTCTCCAGGACAGCTTGCTTACAACATTTCCTATTTTGGGACCTCCGTGTTCATCTCCTTGGCCTATTTATCTTTTTAAGTTTTTTTTTTACTGTGATAAAACATACATCACATAAAATGGATCACTTTAGTCATTTTTAAATGCACAATTCTGTAGCAGTAAGTACACAGACAGTGTTTTGCAATCATCACTACCACTCATCTCTGAAACTTCTAAATCTTTCCAGCCTGAAACTCGGTACCCACTGCACACTAACTCCATCCTCTCCCATGCCTGCAAGCGCAATTCTATTCACTACGGATCTGACTATAGAAGGTACCGCAGGTATGTGGAATTATACAGTATTTGTATTGCATAATGTTTTCTTAGCATAATGTTTTCCAGGTCCACGTTATGACATGGGTCAGCATTTCATTTCTTTTTAAGGTTGAACAATATTCCATTGTAGGGATTTACTGCATTTTGTTCATCCATCCATCCATCGGTGGACACTTGGATTGTTGCCATCTTTTGGCTATTATAAAAAATCTTGTTATGTACATTGGTGTATGAATATCCATTCAAGTCCCTGTTTTCAATTCTTTTAGGTATATACCGAGGAGTGGAAATGCTAGATCATATAGCAATTCTACTGCACATCTTTGAAGGAGCTGCCGTACCATTGTCCACAGCAGCTGCATCATTCTATACTCCCATCAGCAGTGTACAAGGTTCCAATTTGCCTCCATCTTCATCAATATTGTTATTATCATTATTTTTATAACAGCCATCCTACGGGTGTGAAGTCCATTTGTCATTTAAGGCTTCATGATTTCCTATTGATTTGTACAAATACTACAAAATAAAGAGATGAGCTCTTGCATTATCTCCTGCTAATCGCTTTCAGCCTGTTCACTTTTTATTTAGTTATGCATTTTATTTACAGAGCAATACTAATCTGAAACATTGTCATTATGTCTGTAGTGTGTTGATATGAGATGTGTTGGGAAAGTGATCACTATTGCTTACACCTAGTTGGAGGTTTTGTTGTCTATGCTTTCGTGGTAGTGTTGGTATAGTGTTATAGGTTGACTTAGGGATAATTCTTCCTAAAAGAGTAACTTCATAGTTGTAATCTTGAATAAATATGACTGAACTCATTTTCATGAATTGAATCATATTGGGTGAATTGGGAAATAAAAATAATTCAAGATGATCTGCTCTCTAGATAAGCCATAATCCCTAATTAATGTCTTAGTTGCTTAGGATGGGACACGACTGGAGATGCAATTTATCTATCACACTCTCGTTAAGCCTGTTCCTTCCCTCTTGACGACCAAATACCTTCCCTTACTGAAGGATATTTTTAGCTAATTAAGAATGCACAAAATGGTCACATACATTGGAATGAGAATTCATTCAATGTTTCAAGTCCCCAATTAAGTTCTTGCAAATACTTAGTTGTAGAATTTTAATTCATTGTGGTTTTATGGTAGGCAGAATTCTAAGATGACCCATGCCTTTGTATAAACCCCATCTCTCAAGTATGAGTGGGATGTGTAACTCACTTTTTTTTTTTTTAAGAATTTATTTAACAGAGAGATACAGAGCAAGAAAAGGAACACAAGCAGGGGGAGTGGGAGAGAGAGAAACAGGCTTCCTGCTGAGCAGGGGGCCTGATGCAGGGCTTGATCCCAGCACCCTGGGACCATGTCCCAAGCTGACTGTAGATGCCTAATGACAGAGCCACCCAGACTCCCCTGTAACTCACTCACAACCCATGGGGTAAGGCAAAGGTAAAGGTATATTTTAGATGTAACTAAAGCTAATCAGTTGATTTTAAGTGAAACAAAAGGGTAATTATCCTGAGTTGGCTGGACCTAATTAGGTAAGACCCTTAAAAAGGCATCAGGGAGGTCAGAGACTATCACTGTTGCTGGATTTGAAATACCTGCCATGAGCTCTATAGCTACAATTCTGCCAACATCCTGAAAGAGTCTGGAAGCAGGTCCTTCGCCAGTTGAGCCTCCGGATGAGAAAGTGGTCCAGCCGATACCTTGATGTCAGTCTTGCGAGATGCTGAACAAAAGACCCAGCTAAGCCACGCAAGGGCTCCTGATCCATAGAAGCGTGATATAATTGTGTGTTTTAAGCTACTAAGTTTGTGGTAATTCATTAGGCAATAATAGAAAATCACTATCGGTCTCAAGAGAGTAGAATTAGTCCAAGAACAGTGTGAGGAATGAAGGGCGACAGTAGAATCGCCCCATCAAGGTCAGGTAGTGGGTCACAGCCGGGAGCAAACAGCCCAGGCTTCTGAGCAGAGGAACAGGAACTCTGCACGTTTCTTGGCAGTTTCTGTAGGATCTTATCCAGTAAACCCTTCAGCCTGAGTACTCTTTTCTCTAAAGACTCAGTTCTCAACACAAAGGTAAAGACTGGACAAGTTTTCTTTTTATCATCTTGAGTCACAAGATGTAATCATCATTACTGATCCAGAATCGAAGATAATCACTGCTTCCTAAATTATATCTAGTTGCAAAACATATGGTCACTATAGCTGAACTCTTCCTCTAATAAGCTGAACAGCTTCTCTAGAAAATGTTTCATGAGGATGGAGGGGAAAACTGCAGAAAGATTAAGTGGTTTTCCCAAGGTCAAAGTTGAGTCAGTGGCCAAATCAAAAACAGGACCCCAACCTAGGGGAAGTCCAACACTACGCCGAAAGCAGGAAGACTAATGCTCATTAGCTCTGTTCTTTCAGTTCTTTCTGGAAGTCTGAGTGTTAATCTCGTATTACTCCTGACTGAACTGCTAGCCTGAACATCCTACTAGGTTATATAGATTTTGAGGACAAGGATTAGCAAGAAAAGCTTCAAGTATATATTTTTAATGAGTGACTCAGTCACGATATGCAGTAGCTCTGGGGGAAATGGTCCAAATTAGGTCAGTGTCAGTCCAGAAAACCCTGGGAGATACCGGGGGATTTTTAGGCTTGGCTCAAACCCTTCAGTTCTATCTCTGGCTCACCAGAAAGCAGAGAAACTCTGAGCAACACACCGGAGGGCATCAGAATCACCCTAGAAACTGTTTACAATGGAGATTTTTGGCTGCATCCCCTGAGATGCTAATTCAGAAATTTGAGGGTGGGCCCAAGAATCTGTATTTTAACAATCACTACACGTGAGTCAGACGCAGGTGGTCCCCGCTGCTGGAGACATCAAATGGATGAGAAATAAGATATCTACGTTGGCCATCTACACCAGCGTTTTGTATGTTTGCAAAAATTTCAAAACTCCTTATAAACAAGACAGCATTGCTAATAAGGAAATTGAGGAATAGTGTGGTTAAATCGGTTACCCAATATTTACCATCAACCTGCGGTATGAGCCAAGGACAGGAAAAAAAAAAAAAAAAAGCAAAAGCAAAACAAAACACAATCCTCTGAGGCTTTTCACACCCCCTCTCCCACCCCATTCCAAGTCCTAAGAAAACTCCAGCACAAAGTAACAGGAGGCCCTTGGACTCTGTTGATATTGGCAGCAAAAGCACATCCAGTTATTCAGTCTCAATAAAAGGACATTTTTCAAATCTTTCAAAGCCAGCCACACTAAGGCTATAATGAGTTTACCTCATTTCAATCTTTGCAGCCAGAACCACTCAAGGAGGGCAGGTCTGAAACCCATCTTTGGGAAATCACGCTGGCATCAATATAAAGAAAATTTAAAGCCCTGCAGACATCTGGTCTGACTTAATCTCTTGGTGCTCTCTGTATTCGTCAAATGTTAACCAGGAGGCCACATGCCTACCCTCTCTTCCTTCCTACACACAGACAAGTCAATTACCCGAATCCAGTGAGCCAGAAGTACCACAATTACATCTAAACTTTCCACGATCAGTTAAACGATTAAGGAATTTCTCTTTCTCTGTACTTATTATTTTATTCCCCATTTTCCCAGAACTGATTTTTACTAGCCTATAAAGACTCAAAGTATAAGACAAATAAGAACTTAGAATCAAGATTTTAAATTAAGAAAGAAAACAAGGGATAGAGAAAGAGGGAGAAAGGAGAAAGCCACGCACCTCGTTTTATCTAGTAGATGTAGTCTTAGAAATAAAATGGTTTGAATCTGATAAATACTTTCTATTTGCATGATGGTTTAAAAGGTGCTTTGCTAATGACTCTCTTTTTTCATTTGGTAGTGGTGCTGAAGCTTTCAGGTTTTGGTTTCCTTATCCCGTTCCTTCCTCTTCTTCATGTAATTAATAAATCAAAAAACAAAAACGAGCATTTTGGAAAATTCTTAAGGAATCTTGGAACAGATCACTTTTTAATATCAACATTTCTTTGGAAATGTGAGTAGTCCTGACCTAGATTACCTGTCACATCCACATTTTGCCTGTGGGAGAGTGTGTCCACAGGATTTCCCTAAGGGAATCAGGTGTGGCTGCAGTTCTAGTGGTCCGGACTGCTGGAGGCAGGGGCCAGAGTCACCCTGGAGCTGGGCCATAGAGCAGGCAAAGGGGGGCTTCCTCTGGGCTCTCCAGAACCTCTAATTTGGGGATCCAAAGACTCTTCAGGCAGCATCCAAGCTTGTTCACCTATAGAACATCTTTTATGATTTCTCCCCTCGAAGGTGCCATATTTGAAACCTTGTCTTTCTCATACAAAGTGCTCTGACAATTAAAAATCAATTTTTCAATTTGCACAACATTTCATTTAGTCCTTCATTCACTGAACAAATACTTACTGAGCTCACATTTCATGCCAGGCATTGAGCTGTCCCCTAGCAGATGAGAAAGAAAAGCCTGGCCTCTGGCCACGAGGAGAGTTTACGTTCTGGCATCAAAATGTGCAAGCAAATGGACCCCCTACAGCTTGTGCGGTCTGTACCCTGTACTAGGGGATCTGACTGGGGAGAGGGGGCACCAAAATCCAGGCTGCCTTTGGCTCTGTTCACCAAATCCTGAGCCCTGACTCAGGGCCGCATTTCTCTACAAGACTGCAAGACACCTTTGTCTAATTAATTCAAAAGATCCATACGAGTGGCCTTGTACACAATTTTAATATACTGAGTTATAAGTCTGCTCAGCAGAGTCAGAAAGGCTTTAAGTGGACCTTATTTGTGCCTTGAAGGATGTGTAGATGTATAAGATTTTTCTGGATAAACTACAAGGAGAAGGATGTTCCTAGCAGACTGCCGCAGGGTATGGGGAAACTCCACATCCTCAGGAAACTTGAGAAGTAAAGTACTTGAGTGACAGTAGCCAAGGCTGGACCACAAGCCAGTTAGGGAGGCAAGACCACATCAGGAAGTAAGGTGTGTTCATGCAAAGACCTCTTCCATTTCTTCCGTGGATGAAAGGTAGCCAGTGACTAGCTACGGGGAGTCAGATGGCAGAGGTACCACTCAACAAAGCAGGGGACATATGAAACGGGTGGGAGCTACATGATGGATTCAGCGTTTGTAATCAGCATGAGAAATTCAAAGTTCCCAATGGCACAGAAAGATAAAGTTCAATTAAAGTAATCCAGGGATTGTGCCGTTAGCCTAGATAGATTTAGAAACACTAATAAAGGTAAAATTTCCATTACGATTATTAAAATATTCATAATTTCTCTAATATTCCCATTAATATCTTCTTAGGCCATGATATTTAAAGCAGGAATTTCTGCTAAGACCAGTTCACAAATATTTGTGTAACCCGTGGTGGTACAAAGTTCCTCACCAGGTGTTCCATAAATGCCAATCAAGGGAAGGGAATTCTGGCCTGTACCATCTCCATCCCTCAGCTGTCATATATACCATTTGGTGGCCAATGACGTTGGTTTTCTGTTCATTCAAACTCCTTTATTACTTCCATCTGTTAAGACCCACACGGACAGAGATCAATTTATATTTCCCAGAAGGTTTTGTACATACTAATGCATGGATATCAGAAGGCTTTTTTAGAGGAATCTTATCTACTAACTAACGTCTTATGCTGATTTCACTAGGTCACCTTGGTTAAAATGTACTTGCACTTAGAAATACAGTTTGGACTGACCCCACAGCGGGAAGTCCTGCATCCAGGGGTAAGAGCGGAAGGAACTGTCCCAACTATGCAGTATGGGCAGATAACTTCTTTGCCCGTGGGTGGCTCTGGGAAAATATGAAGACAACATCCTTGTCAAACGTAAGAATTTAAACCCCATAGAAGAAAACTCAGTAAGGAACGGTTCCAGGACGAAAAGTCTTGAAGTCCAAACAAACATATAAATATCTTGGGTTGATATAGCACATTTCTTGCATACCTAAAGATGGTAAAATACCAAGCCAGCTCTGCAAAGTATGTATCGGGAACAAGAGTAATAATGGCCGAATTTGCTGGATGATGTGTTAGGCCTCATTTTAAGCCCTTAGCCTGCATTATCCGCGTTCATTCTCAAGACTGCTTTGTGAAGTAATGACTCGCATTTACTTTACTTGCTCCAATGAGAGTACAGAGATACTAAAGTGATTTTGGTATATGTTATCTGCAGTGATCCATAGTCATAACCCAAGTTGAAGAATTCCCTAAGAACGTATTCATCGAGTACAAATGACGTGCCAGGGCTCCACACTAGGGCAAAGCCACACTCAATTCCCAGAGTCCTTGTTCTCACGGGTTTATATCCCAGAGGGAGAGATGGGTAATCAGCAAGTAAACCAATAACTAAACATAATGATCAAATTGAGGTAAGTCTTATGAGGGAAATAAGGCATGGCAGAGTGACAGATGCACTGGGAGTGGCAGCATGGACGGTCTTCCTGAGGAGAACAAGAATTTCTTGGCTTTTTTTTTTTTTTTTTTTTTTGGTAAAAACTTTTCATAAGAATAAAAAGCATAGTTTTAAAAATGAAAAAAGTTATATCTTTAAAAAAATATTTTTTTAAAGTTCCAGTCCATGAGAAAAACTATCTTCTCGAGACACCCATTTCATAATTAATTCTTGCTTATTTCTTAGTTTGGGTCTGCATTTCGTTCATAATAATTTCCAGACGCAGCCATTTTTCAAGAAGTTTCCTCCTTCGACAAAACCATCACCCACCCCATTACTGCAGCTCTCCAACTCCTAGGCCACATCATCCCACTTGGCAAGAACCCTCAGAGATGAACATATATAAACTCCATACTGTGCTGGCAGAGAGCACTTGCCCTGCATTTTCCAGGCTGGCACGGTAGCCTCCTGTTTGTTGGATGCTGAAGAGCAACTGCTATAACGTGAACTGACGGTCTCCTAAGTCTTTCGGAGCCCTGGGGGATGGGAAATCTACAGAAATGCAAAATCCAGAGCTAAGTACCAACCACAAGTGGAGGGAGTCCAGCAATGTGTTCAGGCCCTAAGCCTCTGTGGAGACACCCGTCTGCCTCCATCAGTCTTTATCGTCTGGCTCTCTAGTTTCGTCACCACCACGAGAGAGGAAAAAGAGCCACGGATTCAGCAAGTGCCGGCTTCAGACAACCCTATATACTTTCCTACACTTCTTGGCCCACAGTGTGAGCAGGGCTACCACAAAGCGAGACCAGGGAATCTTAGAAAATAAGACTCACATCTGCTTGCTAGAAAGGTTGAAAGGGCCTCAATCACCCATGTCTAGAAAGACTAGGATGCCCCCCTGTTTGCCAGGAGTGCCCGCCCCACTTCCAGCTCTCTGGGGTGCAGCTTCCCCTGCCTGACACGAGGCGAGGCCAGACTGCTCAGAGAATGCATTTTGTCACTGAGAAGGACAGCCACCTGTTTTGTCTCCGGTCTGTTCAATGTCCTATTTTACACGTCAAACACTGTCTCATTAATCAGAAAAAGAAATACTCTGGGGTTGACCAGCATGAGACAGACCGGCTCTTTAGCTCTGCGACTTGAACCTATCAGGAAATAGCAGGAAAAATGGCTTCAGGGGATCTACTTTGATGGTAGGAGAAAAGGCCGAAGTCATCTCCAACAATCTCTTCCGACTGGAAACGCCCTTGGAGGTCTTTTTTATACTTAAGTAACACCCCCCATTTCATGAAGGATGATGATAATGTCACCAGCGAAGAAATCGCTTCTGATAACACTATGTGGTCACGCATTGAAGTTCTTCTTTTTATGTTTTTCCTCCAAGTGTACTTTTTTTGTGCAGCAAATTCTCATAGCTATAGCCGTAGGCTGGGCTACAGAAGAGTCAGGATCTGGGGCTAAAAGAACAAAGCTCTTCTCATTCCTAGGCTCTCATATGCACCTTCTCACCAACTTGCCACACACTTTGTGAGCACAGCATTGTTACTCCTCTTCTTCCGAGGCGGATCTGGCCTGCTGCTGAGGACCAGATAGCCCGGGCCTCCCATACCTCTCCACTAGGTAAGCGGTTGTGAACCAGAACAGCCAGAGAGCTCTCCCTCCCAGTCAGATCTGAGAAGTTAGGCCTTGTTATAGACAAGCTAGGAAAATAGTCTGCTTGCCTGATGTGCTTCCTATCATCTTTGTTTATGTTTTTTTACAACGTGGGTAAAACTAGGAATCTAGAACCAACCTTGGGTCAGAATAAAGAAAGGAAGAAACAACGCCCGTTGCCCAACCGTGAGTGTGTAACAATAGTGAGAACACCGTCATCTGTGATGAGTCAGCACGTGGACTTCCCGGAGCTCTCGGGGGAAGCAGAGAGTGAATCCAGTCTGACCCTCAACATTTTCTCCAACCTGTGCTTCTCACTTCTTGCTCAGCCAAACCTAACACACCACCCCCTCTCCCTGGCCTTTTGCACATCAAGAGATTTTCCGGTTCCAGAGTTAGTTGGTGGCAGAGGCAGGCCCAAACCCAGGTCTTCTAGCTCCCAGCCCTGTGCTCACTCCAGTATGTTACCACCTGGCATATGCCGCCACTACTAACTGGATGCTTACTCAGAGCCAGGGTCAGCACTGAGTGCTTGACATGAACTACTTCATTTAGTCCTCAGGATTACCAGCCTACAAGGTTAACAAGGAAACAGAGGCTCAGCAAGATGAAGCGACTTCTCCAAGACCCCACGGCGAGGGGGATGGTCCAGTCTCTCCGAAGCTAGGTTTTATGTCCACACCATAGCACCGTTCTCTGCTCACCAGGTTCTATGAAAATCGTAGTGATTAAGTGTGAACAACCGATACATCTGCTTATTGGTGCAGTTTATTCCATCTACTTTACAAAAGCAAATCTTCAGAAAAACAGATTTCAAGAGAAAGGGGACCCAATTCATCTGCCCTTTCCTGCCTCTTGATGCTGATGCTGGAGTTCCTCAGAAAGATGAGAAGCCTTCATCGGGAAGTGTGAATCTGCTTATGTGTTTAAGTTGTGTGCTGTGTGTGTAGGGGGGTGATTCAGGAATACATAAACATATTTCTTTAAATAATAAAATTACAGTCTCCCAAATTTGGAACATCGGGTATGCCGGGTAATATGTAGGTGTCCGGATGTAGTGCCTCTGTTCCCAGATGGACATGTACCCGAGGAGACTGGGGAGGCTGCGACCAGCCCAGAGCTTGCGCCGTTCACTGCTGTCTGTATCAGTACTTTCAGCGCCCCACTTGTCATGTGCTGGGGCTCGGGTACCTAATGCCACTTAGGAAGACCACAACTACCTCCTTACAGTTTTACATTTATTAGTCGTAGCGAAGTAATTTTCTGCCACTCCAGGGAAATGCATCATCTTATCATGAGTGAGAAGTCGAGGCAGAGAGCATGCGCATGGAACGGAGGTGTGTGCTGTCTAAGCCAAGGAGGCACAGAGGACAGTAACAGGATTTTGTATTCTTTCAAAACCACAATGGCAGTTTCTAGAGAAGGGATTCTAAATAGTTATTAATATAAACACAAAATAAGCGCTTCATTTAACATCTAAATTTTTCAGCTGTAATCGTAAGAAGCCAGAATGTGATGACCAACGTTGTTTTACTAAAGTTAACAAATGCTTTGGTTATGATGCATTTTGTATTATAAGAGAAGATATTTGTAAATGATATATCCGATAAGAGCTTAATAGCCAAAATATAGAGAGAAATTATACAACTCAAAACCAAAAAACATAAATAACCCGATTAAAAATGCGCCAAGGACCTGAAGAGAGATTCTTCCAAAGAAGACACACAGATGGCCAAGAGACACATGAAAACATGCTCAACATCATTCATCCTCAGGGAAATGGAAATCAAAACCATAATGAGACACCACATTACACCTGTCAGGATGGTTAAAATAAAAAATAGTAAGTGTTGGCAAGAATGAGGAGAAAAAGGAACCACTGGGCACTGCTGGTGGGAGTGCAAACTTGCGCAGCCTCTGTGGAGGAGACTTGGAGACTCCTCAAAGAACTGGAAAGAGAAATACCATGTGATCCAGTAATTCCACTACTGGGTTTTTACCCAAAGAAAATGAAAACACTAATTCAAAAGGATATATGCACCCCGATGTTTACTGCGGCACTATTTATAAAAGCCAAGATATGGAAGCAATCCATACTGACGGATGAAGGGATAAAGAAGAGGTGGGGTGTGCTCGTATCGCACACACATGTGCACAAACACATGCGCGCACGGATGTTACACAGCCATAAAGAGGATGAGATCTTACCATCTGCAACAACACGGATGAACCCAGAGTATCTTGTTAAGTGAAATAAGTCAGAGAGAGAAAGACAAATACCCTATGATTTCACTTATCTGTGGGAATCTAAAAAACAAAAATGAATAAACAAATACAAAGCAGAAAGAGACTCACCAAGACAGAGAACAAACTTACGGTTGCCAAAGGGAGGGGGGATGGAGGGTGGTCAAAATGGGAGAAGGGGAGAGGGAGATACAGGTTTGGAGTTACTGAAAGAATAAGTTATGAGAATGGAAAGCACCCAGAGGGAATACTGTCAATGACATTGTAAGTATGATGTATCCGGACAGACAGTAACTGCACTTGTGAACACAGCACAACAGCGTAACATACAGACTTGTCAAATCACTATGTTGTACACTGGAAACTACTGTAACAGCATGGGTCAATTTCACTTCAATAAAAAAAGAAGACAATGATATGTATATATGCATTTTAAGTGCGACAGGAAGATTTTTTACTCCTCCATATAGAAAGGTGATCAAAGATAAATTCATTCTAAAATATTTTTTCCGCCCTCCCAAAATTTTAACATAAAACAGTAATTAATCAATACATACATAAGTTAAAGGTCTCCCTAGAATACCGTAGTGACAGGAAAGAAATGTTTTATATCTTACCTGGGAAGAGCAGTGATTTTCCCCCATTTCTCCACACAGAACCTTCTTGGGCCATTACTCCCTCGGAGAGAAGCAAAGCCTTCATAGGGAATGCTGGACGTGCCTGTGACAAACTGTCCACCAAGAAAACAGAAGGACATGGTGAAACCAAGAGACTAGCCACTACGAGCCACAGGGCATCACTCACACGCAAGGCGCTTCAGGAAGAGCAGTGGGCTGTCACTGGTGGGAGAGCCCGAAGGCTACTCTCAGTGGGTGTGGGACAACCGAACACAGGAATTTTGACAAAGAGCTCGGGAATGCTAAGGAAGGAGAGTGAAATAAAAAGGAAAAGGGAATGCGGAGGGCTTGTAGCGGATAAGGCATTCTGTACAGCTAACCAGCCGAGAAGACTAAACTGGGTCCATTTCCTGCTACAGATTCATAAAGTGTCAATTAACCTAAGTCTGCTGAGCATCAGTCCCCAATCAGCTCAAGGTGAGTAAAGGTAGGACCAGATCCTTGATCCAAAGGAGCAAAGACCCAGTCTCCTCATAAGGCTGAGCCCAAGTACCCAGAAGGCTTGCTCGTGTTTGATATTTCTCTGGCTGCAATAAACCAGCAATTGCCGTGGCATTATAAGCATTGCAAGAAAATTATGAGCTGGTTTTTCCAGTGTCCCTGAACTTCACTGTTATCTCAAATTTGCGGAAAGTTAGATGGAAGAAAAGGAAGGATTCTTTATCACAGACTTGGTTACCTCCTAAGGGACTGAAAACCCACTTTCTGTTGTTCGGGATGTGGCCCTGCAGAGTGCCCTGGGACCTCTTGAAGGGACTGACGGCCCCGAAGCCGGTGTTTCTCCTGGGATTCTTGGACTAGAGTTGCTACGTACTCAAAATTTAATGAAATACTTGGACTTGGTCGGGGATGTTCTGCGTAGCAATGGAGCAACAGAACCACGCAATCAGGAGAGTCTGAAATAATGTATCCCTCATTTGCAGATAAGCACAGGGTATAATTACTGAGTACTCAGCATTTATAAAAAATATGCAATTCTAACAATAATTGCATTAATGCATTAAAAATATTAACTAGTGGCATCTTACCTGTAACAACCTCAGCCGTTGTTCATTGTTGAATCTTTCCACTGCGGCCCAGAACCACCGGATTACAATGTGATTGTCATGATACCCTATTGACCCAAACAGGAAGGCCCACGTTACTCTAACTTTTCTGTGTTAGGATGACAGGACAGCATGACGCGTCAACAAAAGACCTCCAGACATAAATCATCATCTCGGATTCTTTAAAGGTTGTTTATCGTTTAAGACTAAGGAATAACATTGTAAATATGATCACATGAGTGTCAAAAGTCAAACAAAAACAACACTAAATGAAGCTAGGAGGTCTCTGTTTCCATTTAGTGGTCAGTAAATAAAACAAGTGGGAAGAAGAACAACAAAGTTGTTATTTTAACCATATCATTTCTGAAAAAGATGATTGCCGTGACTGGAAATGAATAACTCTTTTGGTCATTCATTGAAGAAATTTTCAAGTATCGCTAGAACAAGCACTATAGTAAGCTTGGAGGTAACAGAGGCAAAGAAGACAGATTACAGGGCTTCTGGTAAAGGAGAGATACAATCGTCAAATAATTACACAAATATGTAATTGCAAACTATTTCAAAATTACATACAATGTTCAGATTTTTAAATCAAATCACTTTTTACTAATGAAAAGGCAAAAGTAATTTTATTACTTTAATTTCTTCAACTAATAAATCCCATATAATCCTTAATCTAAGTGTTATTTTTAATCCCGTATTTTAGTAGAATTTAATAAAATGTCAAAAGTATCATCCCCAGGGTGGATTAAGGCAATATTGAAGATTCCAAAATCTTTCAGTGAAGGAAGTTTAAGTTCAGAGAGAGAGCTGACAAGGATTAAGGAACAATTAGTGATCCAAACCGGTTCACTGGCACTAGTGACACAGCCCCTCTAATTCTAAGTCAGCGGAAATAAATCCAAAGCAAAGGTAAGTAAAAAATGATTTTAATTTGAATTAAATTAATTCAATGCTCGTGTGTTTCAGTGGCTGTAGAGTTTGGGGGAGATTTTGCCTTCCTGTTTATCATTTGATCAGTGATGCTGAGTGGCCTCTGCATCTTGGATTCCCAAGAAAGGGATCCAGGTGAAGGGTAAATGTGCTTCTATTGGACACGGAGATTTATAGGCTCCACATCCACTTGGCAGAGATGAGCTCGTTGGTGCTAAGCAAACAGTTTTCTCATCTTTAAGTACGTTGGCTCTTTATAGCTTGTCTGACCTTATGAACTGGCCCCTTTTGGCTTCTGCTTTGCTGTCTGCACCCAACCTTTCGGAGGAGGACAGAAATGTCTCTTCAGATTCTCTATCAACAGCTGCCTTGTGAACATACGGCAGTGGCAGCAGGCCGCCTCCTCGTTCAGTGCCAGCGACTTGGGTTAGCAAACAGCTGGGCGTCTCAGCCATTCCCCTGCCTCCCTCCGGAGCACTGTCTTCCCAAGGATGTCGTTTGGCAAGATTTACAATAACCATGGAAACGGGGACTCGATTAGACACATACAGCAAATAAAAGCTTACAGCATATAAATGCAAAGTGGCTGACTGGATGAACAGCATTGCTATTAGAATTTCCTGGCGGGGAAGAGCTAATGAGATTTATGGTAAGATGCAAGTTTGACAGCGTGCTGGAGAAGCTGTGCTCTAGTTCATAAAAAGAATTTGGTTAACAAAGTTATAATGACCAAGGCTGTATATGGATTATACATGGGGCCAGCTGGAAGAGACACACCGCAGCAATTGGTTTCAGAAATAGCAGCAAGAGAGACTGCAGCTTAATGCGGCCTTTCCGAGAGAGCGGGCGAGGGAGGCCAGCCCACGGCAGGCAAGGAGCTGGAGGGGCCAAGGCAAGAACAAAAGCAAGTTAGCAAATGTTAAGGTATTTTCATTCTAACTCCACACTTGAAAAGGTGTTTTGAAATCTCTGTTTCCATGTACAGATAACTGGAGATATGTTCCGCTTTCAGTCTCTTCTGCTGAGTGATTAATTCAGTGACTTAAAGTTTGTATTTTTCACTCCCAAGTTCAGAACTACTGCTAACCTCTTACTTTCTGAGCTGAGTTAAAAACCAAAATCCAAAATCAAAACAAAAACAATTGCTCTTTGTCAAAAACTGTCACCCTGCAATAAATTTCAGAAAATGTGTTCTTTCTTTGCTTTAAGGTATGGAATAAAAACTTTAACTCTGGATTGTCATCAGGTCCCTTTCAAAGTGTCCCAACTCAGGATCAAATCCAATGGCTTTAAGCGCAATTACTAATTGAAAATGTATAGTGATGTACAGAAATACCACTTGTGAAGCTTCCCATGTGGTGAACTGTCATATAAATGTTTTAAATAATCTTATAGTAGAGCTTCCTTTTCAGTTGAACTTAATGCTTGAATTTAGAAAGGCCTTTTCAATAAACATCTTGAATACTGAGAACCATGTCTGATTCCATTTATGTGTTTCAACAGTGAATTATAACTGAAAGTAGTTTAGTGAAATGTAGAAAAACTGTGTTTGCGCGTTAGGAGGCCCAGAGGGTGTGTGACTTCAAGGTTTCGAAGGAAGGGAGAGAGGTGGGATTTTGACCAGCTGGACGTGAGCTCCTCAGGGCTTCCCTCACAACACCATAAAACAATTACTTAGTGTTCCCATGGTCACGTTTCTTCACAACAATTAGGAGTTATGACATCCTCAGAGGAGGTGTAAACAGTCCCTCCTCCACTTGACAGATGAGGTAACCAGGAGCAGACGAGAACGTACCTTGCCCAAGGTCTCAGAGGAGACTACAGCAGACCTATGATTAGAGTACAAAGTACTCTGCCCGTCCTGGATTCTGAGACTGGCGCGCTAACCATCTGCTTCCCCTCAGTGTGGAACTAAAAGTCCAGCCATCTCTCAACCACATCTCACCTCCTCTGTATTCCGTGTTGTTTCTCCAGTCACTCAGGTCGATCTCGGCTGTGCCTGCGATGACCAGTTCCAGTTCTCTTGCATCGAAAACAGACACCAGCCTGGCATCCACCACCTGTGGAATAAAAAGAATGCAGGGCATGGCTTATGAATCAGGAGAAATCTCAGCTACCATTAAGCCTCATCAGAAAAGGAACACACAAGGAGGTTGAGGAATGTTCTGGAAGCACTCCGTGTAGGCACTTTGAAAACTGTAAAGCTCTCAACAAATACAAGGTATTTTAGTACAATATGGATGATCTTTTCCTCAACAGAATTTTGATTTTACAAAACTGACCACTGGTGAATCCGGTTTGTTTTTCTCCTTGAAAAAAAGTCCAGTGCTCCTCTGCAGGAAGTCACATGGAGTATTTGTAACAACTCATCTGAACCCTAGATACCATCGTTTCACATATCACACAGATATGTGATTACCCACATCTAAGCACGAGTAAGACCTACGACTTCAATGCTGTTAGTGGTCATTAAATCGCGAAATGCTACCTGATTTCCGATCATTTTAATTCAGTGAGCTCTTCTAACAGGGCATTAAGGCTTTTTCGTCTTCTTGAAACATATTAAAAATATACTGGAGTTTTTAAATCGAAAGAGCAGTAGTAAATCCACCAAGAGAAGAAGGGAAATACCGCACAGAGAGCGCAGTCAGAGGGACTGCGGTACCCCAGAGTCCCCGCCGCACAAGCCCACTCGTGCCGGCTTCACCTCATAGAAGCCGCGCACTAGGCTCTCCGTCTGCTGCACGACGCCCCTCTCAATCCGCCACTTCACCATTCTCTCGATATACTCCTTCTTGTTCTTCTCTGTGACTGGGATGTTGGCACCCCCTGGTTTTAATTCTCGTTCGGTTATCTGAAATCAAAAAAATAAATAAATAAAAAAGGGCTGAACATAAAGCAACATTCTTGATGTGAGAAGAACACTGCTCCCAGTGAGCGGAAATCAGCCAGCCAGCTACCTGGCCTGGCCTTGGCCCGGCACAGCCCACAGGCAGCCGGTGGGTGGGTGGGGGGGGAGTGCCAGGGGAGGTGCCCCATGGAGCCACACAGAGCCCAGGCACTGTGGAAAAACCAGGCATTGAGCTGATATCTGAAAGCCTCAGTAGTTAAAAATTGATGTACCGTAAGTACTGAAGGTTAAGTTTTAAACCCTGACTAAACAAGTAAGGCTTTTCAATGAAAATCAGTAGGCTCCAGATTCTGGCCCACTGCTATTTGAATGTTTGGCAAAAACATATTTTCGTAAGTTCTGTTAGGGTTCAGAATCAACTACATATAGAAAGCCAATATTTAAGTAAAGATTTACTTTAATGAAGCAGAATTACATTCAAGTGAATGTTAAATTGAGAACTTCTTTTCCAACACGAAATTTAGAAGACCAGCCAAATACTGATGTCTAAATAAGAATATTACGTATGAACCAGTTTACAATTTCTGAAAGAGATCTTTTAAAACCAATCCTTCCACCAACTTTGGGAAAAAACCGATATGATTTCAAACCTTCACCAAAACATTATTTACCTTCCTTCAGCTTTGAAACAACCAATTTCCATTCTTAAATATGAGTGAGAGTTAAGTACAAATGTCAATTAAATAACTGAATATTCAACTCTGGGGTAGGATGGACTTTTAGAAGCTATGCTTTATACAAGACAATTCCAACACATCTTATCTGGATATTTTAGTTGGAAATAAAAGATTGCTTCTAACACACAAATAGTTATATAGCTTATAACACACAGTTACCACAATCTATAAATCAGAACACCTTCGTCTGTAGCTGGCATTAAAATAATTTTTGTAACCAAAATTACTATAACTGTACGCAGACCTAGATTGAAACCACCCGACAAGCCACAAATAAGTAAGTGCACGATCTTAGCCACTGAATTAATTCTTCACCAACCATCAGTCTTTGATTATCACACTTAGTCACCAGTGAGTCACAGACCTGCCCGAAAACTTCTTCATTCACAGTGAATGTAAGGTCCAGGATGTCATGGATGTCATTGTCTTTCATCCACTGCAGGCTCTGATGGAACTCCTCATCAAGGTATTCTAGATCACTCAGGTCACACAGACTAAGACGACAGACAGACAGAAACAGATATGTAGGTATGACTATCAGCCAAATGCCAAAGACACGAGGAGAGGTACCAAGAATTAAAGGCAAGAACAAGATCAACTAAATGAACGGTGATTCCTGCAACGTTCTTAGTCAAATTCAGTAACCAGACTAGCTAAATAATTCAGAAATCTGGTATAAGATTTTAAAATCTGGATATATAAAATGCCTTAAATCAGCCAGCCTATCCTTTCTTTTACAGACACAGAACTGGGGTGCAGAGAGTGGCTGCATTTTCCCAGTTACCCACGATTAACGCCATCGTCATCCATGATTAACGCCAGAGCAGGAACTAGAACTCTGGTTGACAACTTGACTTCCAGATTCGTTTGGCTAGGTTATACTACCTTAAAACACTGTTCTCCGTCGGGCTCTCTGCTCGGCAGGGAGCCTGCTTCCCTCTCTCTCTCTCTGCCTGCCTCTCCATCTACTTGTGATTTCTCTCTGTCAAATAAATAAATAAAATCTTTAAAAAACAAAACAACAACAACAAAAACATTGTTCTCCCAATCTGAAATTTTTTGTATGTTTCAATGCTGTACTTTAACTTTGTTATTTTTTCTCAAGGACTAGATTCTGTGATCCACATTCACCTGTGTCCCCTTTTTCTTCATGGTCCTTATTCTTTCTGTGTTTCTGAAAACAGCAAGCCACAGAATCTCTCTACAATTATAATGGTTTTCAATACTTCTCTTTTTTCTACACAGAGAGAGGTGGAATTATTATTTTATGGTCCTATTTTAAAGTGGTAACTATTGATTGGCTTTGTTTTGCTTTGTTTTCAAATCCCCTCCCTTCAGCCTAACTTCAAAGACCATTTTGCTTGGTTCCACCTAACCATTTATTAGGCATCAAGTATGTGCCAGACATCATAACAGCTACTTGACAGTTACTGCCCTCAAGGAGCTAATGGTCGGGTTGGAGAGACAGGCACACAAGGAGGTAAACTCATATAAGGTGATGGTGATAGCCGAGGGTGGGTAGCACTTGTAATGTGTGTATTTTTCTATGTATGTTACACTCCACTTAAAAAAACCCAGATAAGGTAGATACAGGGAGCTCTCACAGCAAGAATGCAGAACATTTCCTTCAACTGGAGATTCAGGAAAACCCTTCTGAGGTAGATAATACCCACATCAAAATTTGTAGGCTCTTGAAAAGCTGGAGAGGTGAAGGGGAGTGGAGGAAGACGGGGAGCAGGACGAAGGGGGAAGGAGAGACCAACACGAACCAAGCAGGAGGGCATGGAGTGTGGAGAACACGCAAGCATACTGGGACGATCGAGTGTTGACCGCGAGACAGAATGTCCGGAGAAGGTGGGAAGGTTGCTGGGACCAGGTTTTGGATGTCAGTTTAAGGACCTTGGTGCTTCAGAATTACCAAAAGATTTTAGGACAGAAAATGACATGATCAGATGTGAGACGTGACTCTGAATTGTTCTATCTGGAAGTCACGGTACAGAGAATTACTTAATATGTTAGTAGAGTGGATATTAGATGGTGAAGACAATTAGTCGACCGCTATGGTAATCTGGCTATAATAAAACAAGAGTTTCATATTTCGGGCACAGCTATTAAGGGTAGGCAGGAGAAGATGCATTTAAGACTTACTTAGGAGGTAAGCATGGGCATTAGTAAATGGTTTTCTGGGGAGCATAAAGAAGGATATCAAAATAGGGGTGGCGAAGGAACTGGTGTTGCAAGCCAACTCTGATTAATTGCCAGTCTTGAGGGCTGTAAATTGAAGAACTCCCTGAGGCCACAACGAGTTCAGTGGGAAAAAGGACCATAAACGATTTGTGAACTACACCAAAGCAATGGAGTGGGAGGCAGGGAAGAGTAGAGTAGGTGCCGCGTGCTTGCCACCTCCACCTCTGTCTGAGGGGGACTCCTGATTTCCGACCAGTCACCTGAGAGTACTGGCACCGTGAACTGTGATGAGGCCCAGAGGAGAAGGCACACTTTCAGGGACACCAGTAGAGGAACAACTCACAGTAAGTGCGTGGGGTTGGGGTGGGGGGTGTTCAACAACAGCAGAAGCCGCAGAGTGGTCCAGTAAGACAGAGACTGAAAGACATTCTTCAGGAGCTTCTACGGGGGGGCGCCTGGGTGGCTCAGTTGGTTAGCAACAGGCTTCGGCTCAGGTCACGATCCCAGGATCCTGGGATCGAGCCCCGCATCCCACATCGGGCTCTTTGCTCAGTAGGGAGTCTACTTCCCCTTCTCCCTCTGCCTGCTGCTCCCCCAGCTTATGCTCTCTCTTTGCATCAAATAAATAAAAATAAAATCTTTAAAAAAAAAAAAAAGCTTCTATAGGTTACCGGTGGGAAAGAAGCCAGGCCAAAGTGTGTTGAGGGCACATCGCACAGACTGCTCTTTCAGGAAACATAGATGAGAAGACGAGAGAAGGACTGACATGGTAAAGATGCAAAATGGGACGGGGAGGACCTGAGGGGCAGATGGACAGTGCCCAGTTGCCCAGGGTTTCATCTGCCCAGACGCCAAAAGGGGGGAAAGCAAAAGCCTTCCTACTGACCCTCTTAAGAACCCATTAGAAATACTTTGTTTTCATTTGAAGTCTAGGTTTCCATTTTACTGAAGCAGGTACATGACCTTGGTCAGGGAACGAGCTGGCCTGAACCCAGCAGTCATTCTGTGCTTCCTGACTGCAAGTTTGAGCTACTACTCCCCTATTAGACAGTTGCCTTCTCCTGTTCAGCCTTGTAAATGACTACTGATTATAGGACAGAAATGTTTGCTCTACATTTTACAATAATTGCAATCTTTCTTTGTGGTAATGATGAAGAAAAGGTTCTGGATATGCTAGATTTTCATCTGCCATCCTAAATTACTGTCTTGCATATAGGGAGGTCTTCTCAGGAAAAATATGGGACAGCCCACCTCTAACAAACAAACAAACAAAAAAGTAAGACAAAAACAAAACAAAGGAGAATGAAAACTTAGCAGATGAAGTCTGCATAAAGCAAAATATAAAATGCTTCTCATAAAGGATAGGGGTTTGTGAGTCACCAAGACTAACCCACAACTATTCTATTAATAATCAGCATTAATACCACAGGAATTCCAGTACTGTATTTGAAGTACAGTTGTTTTGAAGAAACATGTGTTGCAACAAATGAGAATAAACTTTCCGGAATAAAGCAAAACTAACACTTTAGGGGCAAGACAGAAGGAGAAGATCAGGAAAAACACAGTAACCATATTTGAAATTGCATTAGTTTCAGAAATCTAAGCACATAAATGACAAGCCCCTAAAAGAAAAAATAAAATATTTCATTTTAATGAAAGAAATACTGCATTCTTACATGCTAATTACACAAGCAATCAAAATTCTCTTACATTCTGAGAAGAGCTTTATAAAAGGGCCTAGTGAAGAAGGCGTCCAACAAATACTGATGTATAAGTGCGAGACCCAGAATCCTCCCGCTGAAGCGGAACCTGTGAAGGAAGAGCAGAAGGCAGCTTGCACGTCAGGGAGCAGCTTCTAGGTGGTCCGACCTGCTTTCTAAAACGCGATCTAGCTCTAACCACTGAAAGTTTGTCTAAGACTTTCTGCTTACATGAGGTCCCTGAGAGTTCAAGTGCATTGCAACCTGGGTCTCCCTTGGGCCAATATTCACATCTACTTGAAAAAAAGCTGTTTTACTCTGATATTTAGAGAGCTACTGCTCCATCTCCGTCTCATGTCAACAGTATCCGCCATAGAGCACCCCACACGGACACCATGGATTCCCCGAGAGCAGGCCTGTGAAATTTCCCCAAGCCGCTTTTAAGAGATGACAGAATGAAACCAATGGTGGTGGGGAAAAAGTCTCCTTCTAGCTTGTTTGCATGAGTATCAGCAGGATTTCTCTAAGACAAACTCACGAGCAATCCCCTTTTGAGGAAAAGCCCCATCTCAGAGTGAGAGGGTTCCTATCTCTATTCTCTCTCAAACCCCTGCTGATTATTGTCACCATCCAAGAATTATGTTTGTGAACATCTGGGGGAGTTTCCTCATCGGCCATTCGGTTCTCTAAAATTTGAAAGCTCAATTCTACTCTGAATCATTTTGGAAACTTTGCTAAATATATCAGTCATGACTGGATCTGCTGAGAGGTCCCTTTATTTTCTCTTTCAGAAGTACTGTGGTTTCTACCTCAGGAAAGTCCAAATGTCTTCCAAAAGTGTAAATCCATGTTGAGGTTCATACAGTCCATTTGTAATTTTAGAATAAGGTAGCCAGTTTAAGATTAATATCCAGCAGCTTTGTTTTTCTCTTTGTCCACCTCACTTAGCACAACTGCAACAGACTCAGTTACGAGGACTGCAGACTGCAGCTACGTGGGGTTATTCTGAAGACTAAGTCCTACATGTCAACTCCTTCTGCCCACCGGTATTAACCTTCATGGCCCGAAGAAGCTTCTCCCGCGAGTCCTGCTTATGGTCTTTGTTGTTACTCTCCGTGGAAATAAGCAGGAGCAAGCAAAGAGGGGTTATAAAGATATTTAGCACGTATAAATGCAGGGACTAGAAAAGATGTAAGGATGTTTGGAAAGAGAACAATTTGGGATTTTTAGAATAAACAATCTTCAGAGGGGAATCCTACACCAGTTTTCCTGGATGATTTTGTGTGAAAAATTAGGAAAGGGGCAATGCCTGGCTACAAACTTCAGTGGCTACAGGGTAAGTCACTGCTGTGACCACTCCATGTCCTTCTGCCAGGGCTCTCGTCTACACAGGGTAAGTCACTGCTGTGACCACACCATGTCCTTCTGCCAGGGCTCTCGTCTACACAGGGTAAGTCACTGCTGTGACCACACCATGTCCTTCTGCCAGGGCTCTCGTCTACACAGGGTAAGTCACTGCTGTGACCACTCCATGTCCTTCTGCCAGGGCTCTCGTCTATACAGGGTAAGTCACTGCTGTGACCACACCATGTCCTTCCGCCAGGGCTCTCGTCTACACAGGGTAAGTCACTGCTGTGACCACTCCATGTCCTTCTGCCAGGGCTCTCGTCTACCATCAGTTCCTCCAGGGCATTCGACCAGCCACTCCCTCCTACTAGAATACCATCACCCCCTCAGCCAGTGTCCCAGCTGCTCTGTCCCAACCCCAGGGTTGGCCACTTCCTTAAGGGTGCTCCAGAAGCTGTCTGACCTCCGGGACAGGACCTTCTCCCACCCTACCTCAGAATTCAGAGATGCCCAAGGGTGTAGAGAGGGGTCTAGGGACTCCGCCAGGAACCTAACATCATCTGGAACTCCCTTCCAATGGGGGAAAAGCTTCTGAATTCTACCCAGTTCACCTGAAATTGGTCTTTTGGAATATAATCTATCCTAGCCTGGAGAATGCCTAATATTTAAATTTGACAACAAAAGTAAGAGTCAAATAAAACTGAAAATAGGTTTTTCTCCAAGGAGGAAAGCGTTAAAAGAAATGTGGCTTCCAATAAAAACTAATATCACAGAAAGCAACTGAAGGAAAGTGTCGGGGAAAAAAATACTTACCATTCGTGGTGATTGTCTACGAAAGCAGACATGGGACTTATTTGTACTGTGTATGTGTCATTGGCTGAATATTCAAATAAGCCATAATATGGGTTAAAGAGTTCTCTGGATACGAGGAAGAAAAATTCTCTGGAGGGTCCACTGTAATCCAGCCTTTAAAAAAATCCACAAAAAGAATAATGTTATAATTTTTTCTATATATTGGGCATATTTTCTACAGAGCTCAACTTTTTTTTTTTTGATATTTAAACTTTATTTTTTTCAGTGTTAAAAACTTTTTTTTAAAATATTTATTTATTCATTTGAGAGAAAGAGTACAGGAGCAGGGGAGGAACAGAAGTAGAGGGAGGGAGAGAGTCTCAAGCTGACTTCCCACTGAGACAGACTGCGCAGCAGGGTTTGATCTGAGATCACGACCTGAGTTGAAATCAAAGAGTTGGACACTTAACCAACTGAGCCACCAAGGGACCCCCAGAGCTCACTTTCTATAGAACACTCATTACAACTCTAATTGCCCACATATCTGGACTATCCAATCCAAAATAAAGTGAATTATCTTGAGTCCTGATCTCATCCATGTCTTGACCTAGAATAGTGAAATGGACATTTCTGTGAAGCATACCCAAAAACTAAAGCTACACACAGATAATGAACAGGCAATATGACACTCATTTGCTTATAGGTACATATTTTCAATGTCTGGAACGAGGTAATGGGAGATAGGAGTACATTAGGAATACTTTATTTATTTAAAGTATTCCTTTAAATACAGAGAGTATCAGCTACCTACATCCATGGGACATGGAGTTCTTATGGATTTCTGAAACATTCTGAAATGGAGGAAGAAAGAGACATTTGTGAATTGGTAAGAGAATAGTACAGATACAAGACCCCCTAGGAAGATCAGAGGCAAAAAAAAAAAAAAAAAAAAAAAAAAACAAAAAGAATGATAGGGTTCAAGCAAAAACTTTAAATTATAAAACACCAAGGAAAATTATAGACAAGTAAAATGAGGGTGTCTAAAACTTCCTAAAGGAAGGTATTTGGAGAAGAGGCTGAAACTCTAGCACCTGAACCACAGTGTAAATTCCATTTAACTCACAAAGACATCAGGGTCAAAGTGAAGTATGAGAAACGGTTGTGTTAGCTTTGAGGAATGACAAGTGGCCAACAATGCTGAGAGGAAACATGCAGCCAAGAGGAGTCTGCAATAAAGCGATCTGATATGCTACATTTCAAGTGAAGAAGACAAAGTACATCTATTCCCTGATGACGAGCCGACGCAGCGTTCAAAGACAGGAGGGAATGCTGGAGGGGACAAAAGCAATGGGAAGCTGGGTGGTGGGATTTTACAAGACTTCTTTTGTTCACTGTATTTTTTTTCTCTTATGGAATTTTCTCTAGGGGCATTACTGCATATATATATTTTTTTTTAATGAAAAAGAAAGAAAATTCATCTGAGTCTTGTCCAGTGAAGGGACTGCGTAATAGAGAAAAATTGCCTTATTAGAGGTGAAGACTGAGATGGGCTACTAGTAAGAAAAATGAAATGGCTTTTATAGGTCTTAGTTTATAGGTCTAAATAACATTTACTTAGAGGGGCACCTGGGGTGGCTCAGTGGGTTAAGCCTCTGCCTTCTGCTCGGGTCATGATCTCAGGGTCCTAGGATTGAGACCCACATCGGGCTCTCTGCTCAGCAGGGAGCCTGCTTCCCCTCCCCCCCCCCCCCCGCCCCTCTCTGCCTACTTGTGATCTCTCTCTCTCTCTCTCTCTCTCTCTAACTAAAAAAAAAAAAAAAATTTACTTAGAGCATACTTCCACTATTCACATTCTACTTCCTCAACTTTTGCCATATTGGAATATATAGGTACTGCTATGTACTTAATACTTTTAAGTAAATCAACTTTAAATTTACTTGCTTTTCCAACGTAGCCTGCACTTACATACTGTCTATGAAATTATGAGGAGCTGGCTTTATTTTTTTCTAATACACATTGAAAGAAACATGTAAATATTTTAAAATGTCAGTTTGTGTAATAGCTCAAATCATCTCACACATCTCCACAGTCCTCACCACACTGTGGGAAATATGAGTGTAGACAGGAAACCTATGTGTGCAGAAAAATGCACACACAGCACGCTCTCAGGACCAAAGAGGCCTTCAGGTGACATGACAGAACTGCTGTCTTGAGGCAGCTGAGTGTAACCGCGCTACCAGGTGACCACCGGCCTTGGAGAGACGATGCTAAGATTACCCTGCGGACTCCTGAAACAGCACAGGGGCTGCTTCCCAAGCACAAGGATGCCGGCCGCCCCTCCACATGCCAAGACCAAGGCAGTCGCCTGTGGCTTCCTCCCACAGTCCTACTTCGGGCCACTGACGCCATGAAGATCAAGTAGAATGTTTCTTCCACTTGAATGTTCTTCACATACTTAGAGGTGTTCTTTCCACAAATACTTGAGTGCCTACTATAGTTTGAGTACTAACCGAGATGTAAAGACAAAGTTTTTTTGAAAAGTAATTTTCTATAGGAACTCAAAGTTTAGCCATTTTGATATCTCTGGTCTCTGCACCCTCCCCCACTCCTGAACCTGCCATGTCTTTCAGTCTCCTCTCAAGAAGGGCAGGGAATTCCCTTGCCACCTTGGTCCTCTGTTCGGGACACTCTCCAGGGTGTGAAAGTCTGATCTCAAGGGTGGTGTCTAATACTGATCACAACACTAGGTTCAGTCTTGTCAGCACGGAGCTGAGAAGGAGCCCTTACCTTCTCTTGCTGGGCACGCTTCTCTGCTATGGCAGCTTAAAGCTACCTTGCCTTGCGGAGCAGCCACTTTGTCGATTCACGAGCCAGTCATCAGCCCAAACCTCTCACTTGTGCCCCTTTGCCCAAGACACTCCCGTCCTGTCTGCAGGTCTGTATCTTCTCGGAACCTAAGTACTAGACCAGAATTCTTTCGACTGAGTTTCACTTTGTGAAACGTTACCATGTTCCAGTCTACCCAGATTCCTGAGGATGCAAAACATCTCTCTAAATTTCCTATTAATGGTGAATTTCATCAGCAGACTCCTGTCTTTCCAGAAATAGAGAATGCCAGTTAAAGGCATCTTGGAAGTCATTTTGTCCATCACCTCATTTTACTGAAGACTGAGGCTGAAGGAAATCACAGACTTGGATCAAAGGAAAGCTGCCACGGAGACTCTAGGGCTTAACACAGGTCTCCTGACCCCACGTTTACTGCTCATTACTCCTTACAGCCTACTGGTCAGTACACTTTAAATGTCACCAAGACTGATAAAAATGCTGCTTATGAAGCAGGGGTCAGCAAACTATGGCCTGTGGGCCAAATGTGGCCCATCCCCTGGCTTTGTAAATAAAGTTTAATTGAAATGCAGCCAAGCCCATTGTTGACATGTTGTCCTTGGCAACTCTGCTACTCTAGTGGCACAACTGAGGAAGTAGAACAGGAAATGTATGGCCTGCAAAGTCTAAAATATTTCCTATCTGGTCCTTCACTGAAAAAGTTTGCCAAAGTAGGATAGAAGAAAGTAGAGGGAAAATGCTACTTTATTAAAATACCTGGCTTCCTATAAACCCTCCTCTACAGTGAAGACCCCTTCAGGCAATACAATGACAACGATATCCTAGGATATATGCAACCTTAAGAATGGTCCAACTACTAAGCATGAGCCTGTGAACGAACTCTGGTCCACAGTGGTCCCTGGCCTGCAGGGGTTTTCAGATACCATCAAGGCACGTGACAGATAAGGGTCACAGACAGCTGAAACACGGGCCAGTTTTATGAGTCAGTTTTCTTATAAAGAACAACAGATATAAGTAAATGAGTCTTTAGCTGCTTAAAATTAAACTGTGGCATTCAGTTTGAAATAGCAGGTTTTCTCTGAGCTTCAATTCTCAGTGTTTTCATAATACCGCTCTTATCAGAGTGTGTTATAATAATCCGTTTAGGCGTCTGCCTCCCCTATTGGCACATCTAGGCTGTAACCATACTGAGGGCAGGGACTGTGTCTTTCTCATTTCTGTATCCCAAGTACTTTATTTTATTTTATTTTTTTTAAGATTTTATTTATTTACTTGAGAGAGAGAAAGAGAGAGGGAGAAAGTACAGGCAGGGGGAGTGGCAGAAGCAGGCTCCCCCTGCAGAGCAGGGAGCCCGAGAAGCTGGATCCCAGGACTCCAGGATCAAGACCTCAGCTGAAGGCAGATGCTTAATGGACTGAGCCATCCAAGCGCCCCCTGTATCCCAAGTACTTAAGCCTGACACACCACAGGGGCTCAGTATCTGCTGCTGAATCTGTAAGTGGAGCTCTCTGATGCTCTCTAAAGAAAATCAACATAATTTACATTGTTATTCGACATCTAGCAGAGAGAATAATTTTGCCCAAGCTCACCTTCAGGGGCTATACTGATTCAGTGACACTAATAGGTCATGCCAATCCCTGAAAGACAGCTCAGTTTGCACAAGTGTCAGGATTCACTCCGTGAGCTACACCTAGAAAGCCTGGTCTGGTCCTTTCCAGGGCTCCTATCTTCTAATAATACAGTTGTTAAACCAACAAAGATGGATCTCACTGATTTGTTCTTTATGGTAAGAGCTGATTCTGCTGAAGATAAGGTGAATGTTCCCTGAAGTCTTAAACTGAAAAATAAAACCCCTTTTCCCCCCAAGAGAGAACAAAGTTAATAATAGTTCCTCAAGGAGGAAAATGGATCTTCTCTAACAGCTCAGGTTTTTATCTGCTTTTTTTTTTTTTTTTTTTTTTTTAACTCTAGCAGCACTGACAGCCAGTGTAAAGCCAAGACTGTTTTTAAAGTCTGATCTGATTATAATTCAAAGCTTATGCATATCTCAGACCGGGTCGTGGGTTACAAATTACATATGTCCGCCCACTTCAGGAAGGCATGTCCTGGCAGGGCACCTCGTGCATGTGCTCCCTGTAACCGTGTCTCAGGAACCTCTTCCACATAAATAGTTAATATGTCTCAGATCACGGGATCATATGCTACATTCCTGTTTGGCCAGTTTGGTTGGTTCCAGAGCCAAAGGCTTGGCCCGGAAGTACAGAAACTCCAGACAACGGGTGTGTAGCCACACCACAGCTGCATCTGAGGGCATTTCGGAATAAGCACAGATGTCTTTAGGGTGGCAGTGGAGTTCTGAGCCCATGAAATGCTGATAAAGCATTTTAAGCGACCATCTCGTTGCTGGGCCGCCAGCACCCAAGCAGTCAGTGGTATCCAATACTTGTTAAAATGATTTTATCGCTGTAGCCTCCTGTTCTGCATTTTCAACTAAACATCACTGAAAGCAAAGTATTCCAACGCAAGTCAGTCACTGAAGGAAAGAAGAGGAAGGCGCTGGGAAGTCACACCATCGTTTCCTATAAATTTTCTGGAAGAGAGAAAATGCTTTGCTTTCTTAATAGCTGGTTCAGGCACATGAGGCCTACCGACTCATCTTCTGATTCAGTGTCAGACATTTATAGCAGCAAGGCCGAGTTCCTGAGCCACTTAAGGAGGCCTGCTGGGTGAGTAAGGGATTTTGCAAGCAATTAATATGACAAACAAAGTGTTACCTGCTGATGTCAAGCCAAAGTCTGGATACGGTAGCGCCCTTCGGCGAGGTTTGGGTTACTGAGGTTAGCCTGCAAAGGTCTCTTTTTGGAAGAAAACAAGCAGGACCATAAGGTTTCACTTGCAGCTTTACAGAATTTTGAGGAATAAATGGTCAAACTCAGGACCCCAAACAACTTCTAGCAAGGATGAGACCAGTCCTATGTAAGAGCTGCTGGTTATTTCATAGCGGAGATGCAGGCAGGCTGTTCCAGATCTCATCCTCCTCGTGACTTTGATTGGTGTCTCAGGAGAAATATCACAGAAGGAGCTCATCTGTTTAAGAACAGAGGGGGAGGCGACGGCACCCATCCCCTCCCTAGTCAAAGTGTGGTTTTGCGAGACAGACGACCGATGCCAATAGATGGCACCTTACATATAAGGAACTCACTCTTTCTTAAAGAAAGGTGCCTTGTACAGATTTGGCCGTGGAGGGAACAAAGAGGCGAGGCAGTCACGGTGTAAACATCCTTTCCTTATCCAGGCCCTTATGTCCTCCCTGCTTGGGGTACAGAGAAGTTAATGGCCCAAGACACCTTATTAGAACACAACAGTCCACCGAGCTAAGTCTTGATCCCACATGAGCTTTCGTTGCTAGAGCTTTTAATTCAGAAGAAAATAGTATGCTGGAGAACATGCAGTGCTCTATTGGCCTCCTTCCTACAGAAGCAATTTCCAGGCAGACAGAAGCCCAACAGAGAGAGGCAGCCACAGCATGTAATTTCCCACCACATTTTGTCGAGATGACTCAGTTTCCAGCCATTCTGTCACTGCTGACCTGCCACCCTTCCCACTGTGCAAGGCCAGATAACCAGATTAACTTGGGTGGAAAATGTAATGACCAGAACAAAACGCCCAGTTCTGACCACATTAAATCACAGTAGTTTGCTTAGCAACTGTCTACTTTTTGTAAAAAGCCAAGCATAACATGAAGCTCTATTTTAGCAAAAAATAATAATTACTTATCAACTAATACACTTCCAATAATAGGCTCTACAACTCTATGTATATCCTAAAAAGTGAATGTATCTTTCACCAGTAATCTGAGATTGATTTTTTAAAAAGACTTTATTTATTTATTTGAAATAAAGAGAGTGAAAGAGAGCAGGAGAGGGGAGAAGGTCAGAGGGAGAAGCAGACTCCCTCTGGAGCTGGGAGCCCGATGTGGGACTCGATCCCGGGACTCCAGGATCATGACCTGAGCTGAAGGCAGTCGCTTAACCAACTGAGCTACCCAGGAGCCCCTACTCTGAGATTAATTTTGCCTTACATGGAATTTGTAAGTCATCTGGTAAATTTCTGACTATAAAATTTCCCATATTTCTCTTGATTCTCCTCTTCCATTTCAGAACAATCTTTATGTGTGTTTCAGATCTATGCAACGAGACAGCCAAAAGCAGAGCTGAAGTGTCTCTATGAATCTGCTAGTTCATACTTTCTTGGAGTGCGGGCAGGTACAGTTTTCTTAAAAATAAATCCCCTTCCTTTATGCCCTAACTTCTCTATTGTAAATAAAGACCCTCATTATGACAGGTAGGGAATATAATCACTGAGACAGTACCAATAAGAATTGCAAAGTATTATTCCCCCATAGAGGAAAATAAACTTGACATCAGCAACACAAAACACTATTCTACAGATACACCACTCCCCCTACGAATTTGGACTTTTCACAAAATTAACTGTTTCTCTCTATATATATAACTCTACTGACCTCCACTGCAGAAGGAAGTGTACACGTGCCCAAAATTATAATGGGGGCAGCCACTCACTATCCAATAAGGAAATAAGAAAAGTTCGGGGAAACATTTCCTAAATCGCCCCCAAATCCTGACTATATCCTTTCTTTCAGTAAATGTTTCATTTTAGAATAGTTTTTTATTTACAGAAAAGTTGCAAAAAGAATATGGAGAATTCTTGTATATGTCATACCCAGTTTCCCTCTTATTAACATCTTACATCGTATATAGTACATTAGTTATAATTAATGAACAGATACTAAGGTATTAACTAAAATGCATACTTCATTTAGATTTCCTTAAATTTTATACCTAATGTCCCTTTTCTGTACCAGGATCACACCCAAAGCACCATGTTTACATTTAATTGTCCTGTTTCCTTAGGCTTCTGCTGGCTGTGCCAGTTTCTCAGACTTATCCTTGTTGTTGACGACTGTGACAGTTTGAAGGTGTACCAGTAAGCTATCTTAGAGGATGTCCCTCCACTTGGATTTACCTGTTGTTCTTCTCATGAATAGACTAATATTATGGGTTTGGGGGACAAAAACTCTAGAGGCCAAGTGCCATTTTCATCACATCATATGAAGGTCCCACACCCTAGCATGATGAATCACTGCTGACTTTAACCTTGATCACCTGGCTGAGAGTTAGTCAGGTGTCTCCATTCAGGACTTGCTTCTTTTCCCCCTTCCCAAACTGAACTATCGGAAGAAAGCCATATTATGTGCAACCCACAATTACAGAGTGAGGATTTATGCTGATTTGTTTGGAAATCTCCTGCACAGAAGACTGGTCTTCTCTTTATTTATTCATTTATTTACTTAATCACATATTTATATTAGTACAGATATTTATTTTATACTTTGGGTTATAATTATAATCCAAACTTACTTTAATCATTTTCTTGCTCAGACAGTTAGGAGACCTTTCCATCGGCTCTTGAGTCCCTCTGACATAGCCTCATCATTGTGGAAATTTTGAGCACTTCTTTATTTTCTGACACCATAAGACACTTCAAGCCCCATCTCGTATATTTCCTGTTCCATCCTAGAATCAGTCATTTCCCCAAGGAGTCCTAGTTCCTTTTATTGAAGAATGATATTACAAACCAAGATCTAGTCACTGGGTGTATATATTTTAAATACCCATTACTAGGACTAGACATGAAGAACTTACAAAGGGACACATTTCATGAGCATTAAAATTAATGAGGGGAAAGTGACAGAAAACTCCCAACTCCACATTTATAGGTCCATGGAAAAATGCAAGTTGATTTTCACTTTGGCTATTTATTACAATCCAGAAAGAAATGACATTATCCTTAATTTTAATGCAATGGAATCAATGTGTTTGAGAAGGTGGCAAAGTCTAAAATAACTTCTTAATTTTATATTATTTTGAGGTTTCCATTTTTCAGCAAGAGTGCTATTTTATTCTTTCAAAACAGCATTATGTATTCTCAATGCCTTAGTAGCAAAGTGTAGTCTAATCTAATAATCTCTAGGTACAATATCGACATGATAAAGCCATGAGACCAGAAATCACTTGACCCTATTACTCCAGCTTCAAAGGGCCTTACGCAGAGGGGCTTGATTATGGCTGTTCTGTATGGCTGAGGTCAAAATTCAAAGCGCCCCCCTCTTGTTTTCCCTCTGGGGTTACAGCTAGGAGACGGGTGATGGAAACAGGCAACATCTGGACATTGGTGGCAAGCAGATAGAGGTATCAAGCCATACTCAGTCTAGGAACAGATGCCATCAGTCCAGATCACAGGGCGACTACTTTAGGATGATCGAGCATGATAAGCATCTGCTCTATTCAAACTTAAGTACCAGGGCTTCCAAAGACTCTTGCTTACATCTCTAAGATCTCAACAAACTATGGTCCAAAACAGAAGGAGAGCAGCTGGAGCTCTGGGGGAGGAAAAGTATTCCCACCCAAATGAGACTGGTTACGTAAGCAAATGTCTGGAATTCCACGCACACCTATGACTTGGCTTAAAACACCTGCCTTCATTTTCAGTTGTACACCTGCATCAGTAGCATAAGCTAGCATAAGCTAGAAGCCCACTGCGGCCCTTCACTAACCAAAACAAGTCTCAGGCAAGCTTCTGTCCAATTCTGTCACCCAGTACTGTTTTCCCATATAACATTCTACTTTCAGCTAAGCCCAGCTGGGACATTATACACAGAATATGTGACAAGAGCAGGGGTTATCAGTCCGCTGGAATATTCAAGATCCTTGGGTAGGAAAAAGTTCTGAAAGACCAGAGTTCAACAGTTTTACCTCTATCCAGTGCTGGCCCAAGAGTCCCGGGTGAAAGAGTCCTGATTTTACTGCTATCTAGTTCCATTAGCACCTGCAAATTACTTTTACTTGGGAGCCTTCAAAGTAACCATATGCTGAATGGCTGCATTTGTTGGATGTTAGTCCTAAGAGTCTATAATCTAATATACTTCATTCCAAGGCAGGACCGAGAACGGTAGCTTTAAAATGATCCAAATTAAGAGTCAATAAGACAACCAGAGTTCAGGCCATCATGTAGAACTTTTTAAATTTGCTGTACTGATGGCTGGGTTACGAAGGAGGTGCTGAGACTCGAAACTCAGATCTGAAATGAGCAAGAAGGAGGGGTCTGGACAAGAGGAGAGCTGTCACCTTCCCGAGAGTTATAGGAGAATGGCTGTGTTTATTCCGATGCAGTAAAAAGCGTGCAGGATTCTTCGCTCCTTCATTCCTGAACACTTATCTCCGCGAGTGCACTCATGGAAGACTCGCAGAAAGCCAGAGATGCTAGTCTAGGGCAGGCTGTTATTTTGGTAGGCATGTTGCTGTCCCCCACCAAAAAAAGAGAAAAGCTGGCAACAGAGAAATAAGAACCGAGGCCCAGGAATTACTGCTGTAGAAGCTTCCTGGTAGCAGAGCAGGATTCTAACTTGATTCCAATACGGAGCTTATTTAACAGGTGAAGGCTGTTCTACTCACACCCAGCACAGATAAAACCATCACAGACATTAGAATTCAACCCTTGTTTTTTCCCTCAATGCCCCACTTTTTCCCCTTTAAGAAGGAGATGTAGAGAGAAGAAACCTAACCAAACTTCTGCTCTCAAAAATGAGCTATAGTTATGAGTATTTACCAAATAATTTCTCTGTCAAATGATTTAAAAAACAGAGAAAGCCATTAAAAAAAGAAAGGAAAAGAAAAAAGAAAGAAAGAAAAGAAAAAAAAAAGTTGAGAGGTTTATGCGTCTGAGAATGGCATTTCCTGCCAGCGTGGTTTCCTGTCTCAGGCAGCAGCGACCATGACCATGTGGTGACACAGGCCTCCGCAGCCCAGCCCGAGCTCCACATGCCGCTTCTCTGTTCTACTCACCCTTCCTCCCCGACAAATGTGACGTATAGCTTATTTCTCTGCAAGTCTTTTCTGGAGTAGCCCATGATCTGATTAAAAGCATCTTCCAGTAAGTGATCTCTTCTGATAATTAACCTGTCCATAAAAAGACAATGTGAAAAACAGATTATTTCCTAATCCTTATCTTTCTAGAACTGGGCAGTTTTGATCCCCTTCTCATTTACCATGGTTAACCGGGGGAAAGGGGAGCGACTTAATACACTTCTGGCTGCAATAATGCATATTTGTCTTGAACTCTTAACAGCAGAAGCAAAAATTACCTTAAGTGAATTGTTGGTGAGCAAAGCACCCCACCTACCACATATAAAAACAAGTCCCCAGCTCTTTCTGAATGGTCAAAAGAATTTATCCCCGAAGGAAGACGATTTTAAAACAATACAAACACAAAACTTTTGTTTACTAAGGAAGGACAACCCGATGAGGTCATGTTTTAAGCACGAAGGCACCTAGACAAGGAATTCAATTACTAAGTATGCACAGAGATGACTGTGCACCAGGAGAGAGAAAAAAAAGGAAAAACAACAAACCAAACCTCCCCATGTTCTCCAAGGCTGTCAGGTTTATGCCTGTGCTTAATTTAATTTTTAAATTAAGTGAATCTGAGATTCCCCAAGTGACAGCTACAAATGAATGATACTTGTGGCCCATTAATCCACTTGTGATGATCATAATGAAAGTCATCCTGAAGCGGCTAAAATTTGCCTTCAGTGCAAATAGTCATGGAAAGGGAAATATAGGGAGGCTGGACACAAGGAAAGCTGAGCTTCTGATCTCCTTTTTTGTTTGTTTTTAAGTAGTCTTTCTGCCTAGGCATGGAGTTCAGTGTGGGGTTTGGACTCATGACCCTGAGATCAAGGCCTGAGCTGAAATGAAGAGTCAGATGTTTAACCGAGTGAGCCACCCAGGCGCCCCTCCTGGGGTGAAGGGGCTTCTTAAGTGAAGGGTGAGACAGGCAAAGCTCGCAGAGGCGGGTGCTTGGGCAGGCCGACGTGTGTGAGACCACCCCTGGACCTCTTCGCAGACCCCCGGCGTCATGGCAGTGTGGCTGTGGAGACCCTTCCTCCCCTGACCTCTCTCCGGGGGCACAGGGATCTCTAGTGGGCACATGAGGCAGGGGTAGAATAAAGGGATAGAGGAAGGAGAGGGAAGTAGGGAATGAAAACAATTCTAGGCCAGATAACAGGACGATGTTTAAATTTCCTCGTTCAAGTTGGGGAAAGAAAGGCAGAAACAACAGTCATGACATAGTTCTTTGGACAAGTGAAGCTTATTCCACGGAATAAAACAGAGCTGAGCAGTGTTCCCACACTCAGGTCAGGTCAGGAGACAGTGCTGCGCCGTAGAGGACACCGTGCCAGCGTTTTATCTAACAAATAACACTGTAAGTGAACAGAGAGGCACTTTTCAGGAGAAACAAATTAGCTTTTTATTTTGCCTATATTTTTACAGGGAACATGGTGTTTGTTTTAAAACCTTAAGCTGAATGGTGCTTAATTCCAGAACTCTGTCATAGATGAGCCTGTAACTGCCACATGCCACAGTAATTACAGCGGCTAAAACAAAGGCTGTGATCCCAAATTACAATCCGTTCGACGTTCCCGACCGCATGCCATCTCCTCACCGTCACCCAGCCCTGAGGTCTGTATTTTGACTTACTTTAATTTCCCCGGGCCTTGTCCATATCCTTTTGTCTCTAACTTCCTGTAAAAGTTCCTTAGTTTGGCTTCAAAGTCTCGCTTATAAGGGGCTGGGGCGCGGGCATTGGCACGCTGAGTACCTGCGGCAAACCACAAAAAGAGAAGGTCTGGGTCTGTGCAATGTCCCGCTGTTCGACACATCACGGTGACAAAATACTGCCGGGGGCTGAGGCCACAGGCGACAAGGGAAAGGACACAATTAATTCAGCGGCTTCGCTTTTCACCTCCCCACGTCGGAGGTTCTAGCAGAGCTGACCCGAAGTCTTACATATTGCTGTGTGGCATTTTGGTTGAGAACAACAATCCTGTCTGCATAGTTACAATGGTGCCCATGTGTGTCAAATATGTTTCCCTTTTCAGTCCCAAGTCATAGGAGTCAAACAGAATGACTCATGTCCAATTGGAACTGTTCAGGGTGAAATATCTCCCTCTGCTCGCTGCTGAGATGATATCACGGCAATTAGATAGGAAGTTACAATGTGAAAGTATGTGGTGTATAAACCAAGAACAGTGCCTTTCCAGACTTTGCCCCGTGAAAATGGACAAAATGTATAAAATGATTCTTAGATATGCACATAAGAATTATTTCAGACTTATAATCACATACATTTTCGATTGTAGGGTAGGATAATCTTGATATAAACAGATAATTCTGGCATAACTGTAGACTCACATGCTTTTTGGCTTCACAAAGAATAAATAGTGCGATTTAGTGCGATTTGTTCACTTTTAATATGTACCAAGCGCTAGGATCATCCGCAGATAATCTAAAGATGTTTCATATGTCATCCAACAGTAGGTTTCATTAATAACGTGTAAAAGTAACACAGTTTGTTCCTCTTTCTGCAGAAAAGTCTAGCTTTGTACCACAGGGTGACTAACCAACAAACTGGGACAAAAAAATGGATGATAAATATGGGAATCAGACGCAGAGCCATGACAAAAACACTGCACATGAAAGAGCCATGAAATATTTTGCAACACAGTGAATGGGACTGGAAAACAGAAATTGTGAAGTCTTGTGCATTACATACCACATAAGCTCATTAAATATTTCTTTAATGAGTCAACTAAGTGATTACTGTTCATTGCTAACACTGTGTCAGAGTCAGCAACGTATGCTCAAAATGAGTAAGGCAGGATTGCTGAAGTGGATATTTTGGTTGCGAAGACAGAAATAAAACAAATCAAACAATCAGATAGATAATTAAGTCCTAAACTAGGAGGTGAACTAACTATAAAGCACAGGGGACAAAACCACATAGACTTGGGCTGTACCCAGCCCTGATGACCTATTTTGCTTGGCATACAATTGTTTTTAAAGATTTTAAATTAAATTCCAACATTTAAAAATTAGGAGATTTCAAGTAAAAACAAAACAGATTTTCTCTTGAAGATCTCATGGGAGCTCTTGCAACAGCTGGCCTGCACTTTCCTTAGGGCCACATTGGGCAGCTGTTCCATTAAATGAAGTATGTGCCACAACCACTCAATGATACCAATGGCTTGGCCCCCCTCGGTCTTTGCATTTGGGATCAGTGTTCCAGAAAAGTCATGGCAAATGAGGATAAGTAGAGATCAAGATGGAAAAGGCCCCAAGGAGAGGGCTTTATGGGGGCCAGGCCTTGTAAACAGAGGAGGATCTGCATCTTACACGGGGCAGGGCAGTGCAGGCTGGGAGAAGCCCTGCAGGCTTGTCTGGAAGGCCCCCGAGGAGACTGACCCAGAGCACAGGGGAGTGCTGCGGAGTCACTGGGAAGTTTCCTCAGAGGGTTGGAGCCAAATTATGTGAAGAATTTTAAAAAACCCAGCTAAGGAGTTTGAGTATGGGGCGGTGAGCCGTGGGAAGACGTTAGAGGATCCTGAGCGAGGCAGTTACGAACCCACGGTGTTTTTTTTTTTTTTTGTTTTTTGTTTTTTTTTTTTTTTTAAATTTTTTATTTTTTATAAACATATATTTTTTATAAACATATATTTTTATCCCCAGGTCTGTGAATCACCAGGTTTACACACTTCACAGCACTCACCAAATCACATACCCTCCCCAATGTCCATAATCCCACCCCCTTCTCCCCAACCCCCTCCCCCCGGCAACCCTCAGTTTGTTTTGTGAGATTAAGAGTCACTTATGGTTTGTCTCCCTCCCAATCCCATCTTGTTTCATTTATTCTTCTACCCATTTAAGCCTCCATGTTGCATCACCACTTCCTCATATCAGGGAGATCATATGTGGTATATATACACAATGGAATACTATGCAGCCATCAAAAGAAATGAAATCTTGCCATTTGCAACAACGTGGATGGAACTAGAGCGTATCATGCTTAGCGAAATAAGTCAAGCAGAGAAAGACAACTATCATATGATCTCCCACGGTGTTTTTTAAAGCAGGGGTTTTCAGCGTGTGTTGGGTGGATTCAGGGCGGGAAGGAGAGGAGGCGTTTTGCAGGGGGCGACCTGGCCGGGAGTCCTGAGGGGACTGCGGTGACTCGGAGAAGCGCGCACAACATGAAATAAGAGCTGCCAACAGATCGTAAGTAGGGAAGAGACATGGGGAGCTCTGACAGCAGCATCGAGCTTTAGACAGCAGCAGCCGCTGTCATTTGTGAAGCGCCTGCGGTGCGCACAGAGTCATGCGCTTTCCAGACAGGATCCTGGGAACCCTACGAAACCGGCATGATGCTCCTCGCCGGCACCGCCACTCGGTGACTAAGGAAACTGACATCACGTGCCGGTGCGTGGGCGCTGGGACCTTAGCCGGGTCTATGGGACCCTATGAGCAGTGTGGGACAGGCTGGTGGACGGGGCACGTGAAGCTTTCTACAGACTGTGCTGGGGACGAGAGCCATTCAGGTGGATCTCCTTCCCCGGCACTTGAAAACACAGTCCTGGGGTTCCGGTGAGAGATGAGGACCACATCTGTGCACTGAACGAGTTCGGGCAGCAGGATGCTTTGTGAGTTAGCTGTTTCTGACATTATCTGCAGAGAGGTGATTACTAAAGACATGGGGAAATGTGTTGGGGTATTAAGAATGGATTTTAATAAAATCAGCTACCAATCAATGATACGTCTAGAGAGCTGTCTGCATGTTTATGAATCTTTTACCCAAAGATCTAAGATCTACGTCATAATGGAAACAAATAAACTTGACCTTAAAAGCTCTAGGATACAGAACCCTCTTACGCAGTGGGTTCTCAATCCTCACTGACTTAAGAAGCTCTAAAAAATCCCAATGTTCAGGTCACACCCAAGACACATTACATCAGAATCTGTGGGGCGGGACGCAGGCATAAGAGTTTTACGCAGCTCTCCAGATGAATCCAATATGCAGTCAAGGTTGAGAACCATCACCCCCTACAGGAAGAGCAAATGTAACCAATGAAACATCTGGAGAACATCCAGAGACCGACACAGAGGCAATGCTTCCCCTGTATTTGAAAGGCATCATTTGCAACATGAAGGATCGTGATCTCACTCTTGGACAGCTAAGGGACAGGGCAGCATAGCACAGGGTCACTCAAGTGTGGCAGATTCAGGCTGTTGGTCCTGCAGCCTGAGAAACCTGTAAGCTAGTAAACCTAGATAGCTCAGAAAGCCACCGTCATGAGTCAGCTTTCAAGAGGGTGATTATTAATAGGGAAGAGAAAAAAGAAAAACAAAAGACTGAATGAAAATCTTTCAGGACTCTAAAGTTGATTGCTTAAAAAAAAGCACATGTACCATTGCTGTATTATTTGAGATGCTTAAAAGGATGTGGGAAATGCCACAATTCATTCCATCATTATCAATATGGACACCTAATATAAACTAGCTCTGACTCCATTTATGCTCTAGGTTCAATTACAGAAGAGATCCAATTACAGAAACTCTGGAGACAGAAATTGTTAGATGCAAAAATTCTTTTGCTAAAAGTTCTATTATAAAAAAATCATTTACACATTACTTCATGGTTTAAAAATTACAATAAATTATGCTGTTGGCCCTTGTCAAGTTCGTAATGCAAGTCGGGTGCCCTGCCAAGAAATTCCAGGGCAAGAATGCTGTTACTTCCACTTTAGAAATAAAAAATGACCTTGGAAGATTGAACTAATAGCACTGTATGGGAACCCTAACTAAAAGTAAAGTTTTAGGATACTGCTATAGAGAGAGTAACCTTATGGTTTTAAAAAAAGGAAGTCAGGGGCGCCTGGGTGGCTCAGTGGGTTAAGCCTCTGCCTTCAGCTTGGGTCGTGATCTCAGGGTCCTGGGATCAAGCCCTGGATCAGGCTCTTTGCTCAGCAGGGAGCCTGCTTCCCTTCCTCTCTCTCTCTCTGCCTGCCTCTCTGCCTACCTGTGATCTCTATCAAATAAATAAAATCTTTTACAAAAAAGAAAAAAAGGAAGTCAGATACAAAATAGTCCGTGTTACATTTAGGAAGTAATCAAATAAATGGCTGACTTCATGGGTGGTCAGCATTATGTTAATTATTCGCAGGAAAATTTTTAGTAACAGATATTAGGTTTTTTCCTTTATCATTGCGAGGCGGACCTGAAGTATGATAATAGTAGGATATTGTTTCCATTTATCATTATGAAATTGTATAATCATATACAAACTAAAGAATTCTACCTGACAAAATGCTTCAGGGCATAGGAGAAATATTCTGGCATCAAATCGCTAGGAAGTCTGGGTGTTTTGGATTCTAGATGTGCCACCAAGATCTGAGATGGCTTTGGTGACTGGCCCTCACTCTGCTTTGGGTGGGATGGAGTTTGGCCTAATCCAGCATGGCTCTGGCCTCTGACTGGGGTAGCTCAGAAGCCTACTTCTCTCCTGGTTCACTTTCTAAAAATCGTCTCTACAACTTTTTAAAAAATTTATTATTATTTTTTTAATAATTCCCTGTTAGTGAACAAACCATCAAGCATTATAATAATTTCTGGAAGACTTGTTCTTCTGGAACATAGCTCAATAATTAAAATTAAGGGGAAAGAAACACCTCCACAATGGCTGACCCAAAGCACAATTACCAAAGTTTTTGCATTTGTGCCTTATTCTCTAAGAGTAGTGAAAGGCTCTAGGTCACTGTTTTGAGCTTGCTGATATTTCCATTTACACACTGTTTATTTTTTTTTTAAGCTTTTATTTATTTACTTGACAGAGAGAGAGAGCATGAACAGGGGGAGGGGAAGAGGAAGAGGGAGAAGCAGACTCCCCATTGAGCAAAGAGCCTGATGCGGGACTCCGTCCCTGGACCCCAAGATCATGACCTGAGCTGAAAGGAGGAAATAACCAAATGAGTCACCCAGGCACCCCTCATTTACACACCATTTATTTTTTAAAAACCAACTTAATAAGCTGATTTTTTAGACCTTGCAAATCAGAAGCAATATATTAAAGGGGGAAACTGCAAGGCACACCAGTGACGGGCATTCTCTTACAGCCTTAGGGATGGGCGGACAAGGGAGCCTAACAACAACAATAAAATTTAAAAACACCCGTATATCATGGCACAGGCAGTATTTGGCCGTCTTTCAGTCTCTGGAATCACAGCTTCCCCATCTCCACCCACCCAGGGACATCCTCCATCTGCACTGTTTGCTTCCTAGTTCATCTTTGTGGGGCTGAGCAAAGAGAAGTAACACTTTTTCTAAACACAAGTGCAGTTGATCCTTGAACAACACGGTTTCAACTGCATGGCTGCACTTAGATGTGCATTTTCTTTTAATAAATACAGTACAGAACTGTAGTATTTTCTCTTCCTCATGATTTTCTTCATAACATTTTCTCTAGCTTGCTTTATTGTAAGAATGCAGTATGAAATACATGCAACATACGAAACGTTTGTATGGACCTAACTGACTGTTCATGTTGTGGTAAGTTTCCTGGGAACAGTCAGCTGGCAGTGGTTGAGTTTTGGAGGAGTCAGAAGCCATACGCAGGTTTTTTACCTCACGGGGGGTTGGCGTCCTTGGCCTCCGCAGTGTTCAAGGGTCAACCGCATGAAGCTACTTCAGGGACGGTGGGCAAGACGGGGGAAGTGTGCAAAGACGGGACGAAAAGAGAGACAGAAAGACAAAAGAGCAGGAGATGACAGAAGCAGCAGCCACGATGCTGACTTTCAGGGGAGAAAGAGAGAGAAAGAGGGCCCTACGGGGTCTCACTGTGCATATCCCATGCCTCAAGACGACTTTCAGCGAAGAACCACATGGCTCTTCAGTGCTCTCTGGTCTGTTTAACCCTGTTGCGTGTGACCTGGTGCCCGCCTAGCTTCCAGATAGTCCAGTTTTAGTCAAGCTGTAACAGCTCTGTACGCTGATCCCCCAAACCTGAAACACCTTTAATGCACTGTGTATAGGAAAGCAGGGAGAAAGATAACGTATTTGTGAAAGAGTTCAGTAAATGGTGGGTTAAATTCTCTGACACTTAGTCATAGCTTTGGTTACATGGAAAATTCACATATGTGAGCACATCTCCAATAATAGTAGATAAATTAAGTGTTATTGCATTTAAATTCCTAGAAATGTGGACTTACAAAAGGTCCTTAAATAAACTTCTGGGTCCCATATTTGGCATAAGAACTATATGGTCTTTGGAGAGATTTTCCCCTTCTGGCACAGCTAAGGTCAGGATTGGCATTATAATGGCCCTGGAAAAACAAACCTTCACATTCCAAAATTTTGACCAATTTTAGGTGAGCTTTCTAACAGCTGCAAAAAGCAGCAAGTCAGAGTTTCCAAAGCCCCTCTCTCCACTGCACTTGAAGAAGTAAATGTGCTCAAATAAGGAAAAGTATGGAAAGTTTACCGATCCCAAGGCATTCTGAAAGATCATTCGAATTTGTTGCTGTCATAATTTTCACAGTATTATGCTCATACCACTAAAAGGGATGAAATTCTAGTCACAAGAAGGAAGAATAGACCACTTTAAAACATCCAAAATGCTTTTCACAAAAAAGCTTCAGGAAAGTGGTTGAAGGAGATGCTTTCGTACTCCAAGAATCAGAAGGTCAGTCCACAGGGCAAATGACTTTAGCTAGTCTTGGCCTTGTAAGATCATGTGGAATCAGTTACAATAACTTCCATTGGTATCAGGCAGTTCATCCCAATTGCAAGATCAAATAGAGCCCCTGAAATTGAATAGGCCAAAAATGTGGAGATGATTCTCCCTGTAAATTAAAACCACCACAAACGCTGCTAGCAATTTAGATATATTTGGGTTCTACATCTCTTTGGAAAATGTTGGACTCTAAATGTGCTTCCAGAATGCATTTTACTACCATCAGAGATTTCTCATGTTCCTTTGTGATGCTAAATGATTAGTCACCCTTTAAAATGCTCCTATAGTCTCAAAGAATGATTAGCCAGTCCCCAGGAGCACATGTTTTTGTAGGGCTTGGAAAGGGACAGAAGCCGTTAATCTACCTCTTTCTTGGGGAGGGACAACAAAGAAAAAGAAAAGCCCCAGGCAGGACAGCCTTGACTGAAATGAGCAAAAATCCACAAGGCTTCATTCCTTTAACCACAAAGCATCAGGTAAAGGAATAACCCATTTGAACGTCATCATAGGATCTAACTAAGATAAAGACCAGACAGAATGATTAAATATTTAGGCAGGAGCTTCTGCAAATCAGGGAGAAATGACTTCCCATTTTTTGGTTATTAATGCTTGAACATTGACAAACTATACTTCTCAGGATCAGATTTCCAGAAAGAAAGAAAAAAGGGATAAATTAATACTTATCGGATGCTTGTTGTGCTGCAAGCAGCAGGCAAGCGTGCTCCCCCAAGAGTCCGTGGGAGGTGATTGCTCTTATTTCCATTTTATAGAAAATCACATTCAAGTTCAGGGAAGGAAGTCAACTGCCCAGAGACACAGACCGTTGGTAAAGACTGAGGCTGGCTCCAAATTCCACTAATTTTCCCCCTACATCTTGAAACTTAGCTGAAGTGTCATATATTTATTTCTTTTCATCCTGGATCATCAAAATATGTGTCCCTGCTTTGTTCCAAAGTTGACCTTCACTTCTGTCTCCAGTGTCCTGCCTTTCCATGGGTCTGTGGTTTGCTGCTTCGACAAACTAGTTTCCTTCCACCCACGTCTTCTGACCTCTGTACACACACACACACGCTCAATTTCCCTATCCTGAAACCTCTTCCTTAACGCGTCTTCTCCTTCTAAATACTGTCCAAGTTTCCTTCCTTTTCATCCCCATACTTCCTAAAAAGAATATTCTACACTTCTGGCTTCTACTTTCACATCCTGTATCACTCTGCAAGTGGTCACATTCTAGTTTCTAACCTCTTATCTCCTAGAAACTTCTCTAGAAAAGGCCATTTATAACTTCGTGATTTTCAGATCCAGTGGCCTCTTCTCAGGACTCATCCTTCTTGAATGCTTTGAGGATTTGGCCCACTCTCTACTCCTTGAAGCCTGGCTTCCCTGAAAAGACCTTCCTGATTCTCTTCCAAAATCCACTGGCCCGCTTCGCTTCATTGGCTCCTCTTTCTCAACCCGTCCCTGAAATACTGGAGTTCCTCATGTTCCCATCCTCTGTTTTCTCTTCTTTCCACAGGCTTGTCCTCCCTGGCTCCTCCAATCTGCCCTGGGTTTCAACTGCTACCAGCATACCTATATGCTGAGCCACCAGCCTCTCCTGAGCTCCATGACTGTCTTTTCCATTTGTCTTCGGTATCTCTAGTTGGATGGTTCAGAGAGTCCTCAACAAACCATGCTCAAAACTCAACTCCTCCAACCCCTCCTTTTCAGTCTAATCTTTTTCGTTCCCTGGCAAACGGTGTTGCCATCTGCCTGGTAGTCCGGGTGTTGGGGACCTCAGCATCTGCCTTGACCTCGGCATCTTCCCTACTTGGACTCAGAGTCCTGAGTCTCTATATCCTATGTACCCTCTGAACTAATTCCTGTTTCTCCAACACTTCGAGTGCAGCCCTTCAGCAGGTCCTCGTATTAACCTGCGTTAACACAACACCTGTCTTAGCACAACAGCCTCCCAAGCGGTTTCTCGGACTCCATTATCTCGTCTTCGAAACCATCGCCCCTACTGCCACCGAAGTGTTCCTTGGAAAACAGGGTATTCTTCTGTTTGCAAAGTTTCCGTGGCTCCATATGGACGACAAACTAAGGCTTCCACGACCAAGCCGCCCTAGCCTATCTTTCCAACCTGAGCTTTGAGAACTTGCTCTTGCTCGTAGCTATTAATCGGCCCTAAACTTCTCTCACACTTCTGAGGCCGAGGTCATACCGCTCGCTGGCTAAGGACAGCCTTCTTGCTCCGGCCCGCCTTCGTCATCCTTCAAGGCTCCCACCGTGTCTGTTTTCTTTATCCCCAAACACCGACTGCCGATCTTGAAGGAAGAACAGTTCCCAAATCGGAGTTCCCATACCTCTCCTTCCAGAACCAACCACACGGCTTTACAGAGTCATTTGCTGACTCATTGTCCCACCATGAATCCTTCAAAGGCAGAGACTGCGTTATTCATCATTGTAGCACTGGAGTCTAACTCAGTGCTTGGATCATACTTGAATGCTCAATAAATCTGTTAAGAGAACAAATTAATAGACCTTTTCCTGTTTGTGGTATTCAATTAGGCTTTAGCTTCATTAACATAGGATTTGTGAAAACAAGTTATACATCAAAGACTACAGAGCAGCTTTGAGTGATGCATAATAGCGCTTAGATTTCTATTAAAACAGTTTTAAATTCTGATAGCTATTAAAGCGTAAATAACACATAGCTAATGCTCTGTCAACGTTATAACTATTTTCTTTTTAAAAAACTTACTTCCTAAGCTGCATTTTCTATCATGTCTTCATCCATACATCCACTCACACCTTCATTCACACCTAATGTCTTTCAAAAGGATTTTGAACTTAAATATTTTAGTTTTTTTTATCTGTCAACATGTTTTAGCTGCCTGTGTCTCTAGTATTCCTATCTAATGTAGTTAGTCATTACTGCAGGAAAAACCTATCGAACTCCATTAAACTACTTTTAATTGTTTATTATTTCTGGAAAGCAGACATTTCTTTTTATTTGAATCTGTCTCCGAACCAAAATTTGTTTCAGTCCAAAAGCTAACATAGTATTTTGTGTCCTAATACTTTCCAGGATAGATTAGACACTACGTAACATAATGGAAAGCAAATCCTGCATCTGAGGATATCACACTGCTAACATTTATCCTCTCTTTCTGGAAAGTCATTATCTTCCTGTCCAAATGAATGGTCAGGGGGACAAACCAGTTTTAAGTGCCGTAGAACATGTACCCGTGCCCACACTGACGACGTACCCAAGCGCTCCTTTAGTGTCCTTTACGAAGGATAAAACATCTGGTCTTAGGGTACGCTTCTCAGAGGACTCACTGGGCACAACAGGCGGCCTTACCTGGTGAGTTCTGGGGAGAGGACACAGGGGAGCCACGTGGGGACTGACAGTAGCTGGGGTGCAGTAAGGCATGTGGAGGCACATAAGACATTATCTCTTCTTCAAATAAACTGGGGAGAGACAAGAAACAAAACGTACACTTTAGCCAAAGCAATGGGGAAAAGCCTTGCTTCCAAATGAGCCAGACAGTCGATTTCTCACCCTGAGGTCCAGCACACATCTCAAAGGGAGCACCTGTCCCCGCTCTCCTGTAGCTAATTCTTGGGATAAGCAGCCACCTGTTGTGGCTTTTGTGGAAGCTGTGGTTATGGGCCTGTTTTCCTACCAGCTTTGGACAACACGATTTCTATTTTGCCACTTTATTATTATTTTTTTAAGATTTCATTTATTTATTTATTTGACAGAGAGAGCCTGATGCGGGCTCGATCCCAGGACTCTGGGATCATTACCTGAGCCGAAGGCAGCCGCTTAACTAAGTGAGCCACCCTGGGCCCATTTTGCCTCTTTAATATGTGAGTCTGAATTTACACGTTTGCTTGAACACAGTACCTGGGTTTTTAGCTTCAAGAATAAGATTCAAGGGGCACCTGAGTGGCTCAGCGGGTTAAAACCTCTGCCTTCGGCTCAGGTCATGATCCCAGGGTCCTGGGATCGAGTCCCGCATCGGGCTCTCTGCTTGGCGGGGAGCCTGCTTCCTCCTCTCTCTCTGCCTGCCTCTCTGCCTACTTGTGATCTCTGTGTGTCAAAAAATAAATAAAATTAAAAAAAAAAGAATAAGATTCAACACACAACACACAATGCCTACTAAGAATCCATAATAGAGACACAAAGTATGTTCTTTATTTTCATTCTAAGAAATACATGACAGAGTCTCAATGTTCAAAGAGTTTAGGATTTAACTGGAGAATTAAAAGCAAAATAAAACACTTCCTAAACAACTACAGCTGCTCATAGTTAGGTCCCTTGTTTATTCTGGCTTTATAATTTTTTTCTAAATATGAGGATTTTGATCTCAGATTATTCACATTCTATCCAGTGTCTTTGTTCTTCCCCATATTGAAATTTCTGTTTCTCGGACTCTCCTAAAAGATAATAATCAGGGATGTGAGATCTTAGAATCCCAGACTTTTCATTAAATCTTATGATAAAAGTACTATTGATCACACTAAGTTCTTGACACTTGACAAGACACTTGAGGAATATTTGACAAAGCTTTGAAACAACAGTAAAGTAAGATGACTTGTGTTTTTTGTTTTTTGTTTTTTGGTTTTTTAATTAATAGGTAGAGGTAGGTTTTCCTCAAACTTGGCCAAATCTAGAAACCCGTTAGAAAACACTCAGAAAAAAGTGACAACAGTTCATTCTTGCAGAGGTTAAGAAAAGGACCCCTTAAGGTTGTAAACACTCAACTGAGGCAATTTTGCCTTCTCGCACACCATTTGGGGACTTTGGGGAATGTCTGAGGACATATTTGGTTGTCATAACTGGGAGGGTCTGCCTTTGGTATCTAGTGGGTAGAAGCCATGATGCTGGTGCATCATCTCACAAGGCACAGAAGACTGAAGAGCTCCCTGTAACAAACGTGTATCCAGCCCAAAATGTCGGTACTTTTGAAGCTATCTCTTTTGACAAGGATTTAATTTTTTCTCAGCGTTGTGCTTTTGTCAACAATGGTGCAATGAAGATCCTGTATATATTTCCTTGTGCAGAGCAAGGAGGTTTAGTATAAACACGGTATGTATCTAAAAGCAGAAGTGCTCTGTCATAACACATATGCCTTTTCAACTATACGAAATATCATCAAACTATGCTCTGAAAAGGTTGTAGGAATTGTAATCCCAAGTACAGAGAGTATGAGAGTCCCTATTCCTTATTCAATATTATCAGACTTTTTAATTTTTTAACTTTTTCCAAATCTAATATTATGAAATATTATGTCATCATTGGAAATTGCATTCTATGATTGCTAGCATCTGTCCATGAGTTTACTGGCTAATCTTTTCTTTTAAACGTTGTTTTTTGGTTTTTGTTCTTTATTTTTTAAGGTTTTATTTATTTATTTGGCAAAAAGAGAGACAGAGTGAGCATGAGCAGGGGGAGGGGCAGAGGGAGACGGACAAGCAGACTCCCCACTGAACAGGAAGCCCTACACGGGACTCTATCCCAGGAGCTGGGATCATGACCTGAGCCGAAGGCAGGTGCTTAACCCACTAATCCACCCACGTGCCCCAGTTTACTGACTATTCTTACTTCAATTTCTAAGAAATGCCTTTTTCTTCTACCCTTTATCCGTTTTTCTTTTGGGTTCTTTTCTTCTGAATTGATTTAAAAGCATTCTTCTCATATTCATAATATCTCCCTTTGACATGTTGTGAATATATTCTTTTAGTTTGTTAACTTTCTTTGTGCTTTTATATATGATGTCTTTCACTATATAAACTTCAAAATTCTAACAGTCAAATAAATCAATCATTTCATATTTGAGCTATGAGAGAGGTAGATTTTTTACAGGAGTTCAGTTAATGAAAGAATATATGATACAGAAGAATTAAAAACAAATGTAACAACGTCATTTAAAAATTCTTGAGTTTTATAATAGCTATTTTGGAGAACAATCTTACATGGGTTTATTTTGAATGGAATAATTTCCTAGAGCTGTGGCATGTCGACATTGCAGCTTGCTGATAATCAAGTCCATTTGTACCAGGACTGATTTTCCTTTTTTTTTTTTTTTTTTAAGGCTTTTAATAAAATTTTTTATTTTTTATAAACATATATTTTTATCCCCAGGGGTACAGGTCTGTGAATCACCAGGTTTACACACTTCACAGCACTCACCAAAGCACATACCCTCCCCAATGTCCATAATCCCACCCCCTTCTCCCAAACCCCCTCCCCCCAGCAACCCTCAGTTTGTTTTGTGAGATTAAGAGTCACTTATGGTTTGTCTCCCTCCCAATCCCATCTTGTTTCATTGATTCTTCTCCTACCCACTTAAGCCCCCATGTTGCATCACCACTTCCTCATATCCGGGAGATCATATGATAGTTGTCTTTCTCTGCTTGACTTATTTCGCTAAGCATGATACGCTCTAGTTCATCCATGTTGTCGCAAATGGCAAGATTTCATTTCTTTTGATGGCTGCATAGTATTCCATTGTGTATATATACCACATCTTCTTGATCCATTCATCTGTTGATGGACATCTAGGTTCTTTCCATAGTTTGGCTATTGTGGACATTGCTGCTATAAACATTTGGGTGCACGTGCCCCTTTGGATCACTACGTTTGTATCTTTAGGGTAAATACCCAATAGTGCGATTGCTGGGTCATAGGGCAGTTCTATTTTCAACATTTTGAGGAACCTCCATGCTGTTTTCCAGAGTGGCTGCACAAGCTTGCATTCCCACCAACAGTGTAGGAGGGTTCCCCTTTCTCCGCATCCTCGCCAGCATCTGTCATTTCCTGACTTGTTGATTTTAGCCATTCTGACTGGTGTGAGGTGATATCGCATTGTGGTTTTGATTTGTATTTCCCTGATGCCGAGTGATATGGAGCACTTTTTCATATGTCTGTTGGCCATCTGGATGTCTTCTTTGCAAAAATGTCTGTTCGTGTCCTCTGCCCATTTCTTGATTGGATTATTTGTTCTTTGGGTGTTGAGTTTGCTAAGTTCTTTATAGATTCTGGACACTAGTCCTTTATCTGATATGTCGTTTGCAAATATCTTCTCCCATTCTGTCAGTTGTCTTTTGATTTTGTTAACTGTTTCCTTTGCTGTGCAAAAGCTTTTGATCTTGATGAAATCCCAATAGTTCATTTTTGCCCTTGCTTCCCTTGCCTTTGGCGTTGTTCCTAGGAAGATGTTGCTGCGGCTGAGGTCGAAGAGGTTGCTGCCTGCGTTCTCCTCAAGGATTTTGATGGATTCCTTTTGCACATTGAGGTCCTTCATCCATTTTGAGTCTATTTTTGTGTGTGGTGTAAGGAAATGGTCCACTTTCATTTTTCTGCATGTGGCTGTCCAATTTCCCCAGCACCATTTATTGAAGAGGCTGTCTTTTTTCCATTGGACATTCTTTCCTGCTTTGTCGAAGATTAGTTGACCATAGAGTTGAGGGTCTATTTCTGGGCTCTCTATTCTGTTCCATTGATCTATGTGTCTGTTCTTGTGCCAGTACCATGCTGTCTTGATGATGACAGCTTTGTAATAGAGCTTGAAGTCCGGAATTGTGATGCCACCAACTTTGGCTTTCTTTTTCAATATCCCTTTGGCTATTCGAGGTCTTTTCTGGTTCCATATAAATTTGAGGATTATTTGTTCCATTTCTTTGAAAAAGATGGATGGTACTTTGATAGGAATTGCATTAAATGTATAGATTGCTTTAGGTAGCATAGACATTTTCACAATATTTATTCTTCCAATCCAGGAGCATGGAACATTTTTCCATTTCTTTGTGTCTTCCTCAATTTCTTTCATGAGTACTTTATAGTTTTCTGAGTATAGATTCTGTGCCTCTTTGGTTAGGTTTATTCCTAGGTATCTTATGGTTTTGGGTGCAATTGTAAATGGGATGGACTTCTTAATTTCTCTTTCTTCTGTCTTGCTGTTGGTGTAGAGAAAGGCAACTGATTTCTCTGCATTGATTTTATATCCTGACACTTTACTGAATTCCTGTATAAGTTCTAGCAGTTTTGGAGTGGAGTCTTTTGGGTTTTCCACATATAGTATCATATCATCTGCAAAGAGTGATAATTTGACTTCTTCTTTGCCGATTTGGATGCCTTTAATTTCCTTTTGTTGTCTGATTGCTGAGGCTAGGACCTCTAGTACTATGTTGAATAGCAGTGGTGATAATGGACATCCCTGCCGTGTTCCTGACCTTAGCGGAAAAGCTTTCAGTTTTTCTCCATTGAGAATGATATTTGCGGTGGGTTTTTCATAGATGGCTTTGATGATATTGAGGTATGTGCCCTCTATCCCTACATTTTGAAGAGTTTTGATCAGGAAGGGATGCTGTACTTTGTCAAATGCTTTTTCAGCATCTATTGAGAGTATCATATGGTTCTTGTTCTTTCTTTTATTGATGTGTTGTATCACATTGACTGATTTGCGGATGTTGAACCAACCTTGCAACCCTGGAATAAATCCCACTTGGTCGTGGTGAATAATCTTTTTAATGTACTGTTGAATCCTATTGGCTAGTATTTTGTTGAGTATTTTCGCATCTGTGTTCATCAAGGATATTGGTCTATAGCTTTCTTTTTTGGTGGGATCCTTGTCTGGTTTGGGGATCAAGGTGATGCTGGCCTCATAAAATGAGTTTGGAAGTTTTCCTTCCATTTCTATTTTTTGGAACAGTTTCAGGAGAATAGAAATTAGTTCTTCTTTAAATGTTTGGTAGAATTCCCCCGGGAAGCCGTCTGGCCCTGGGCTTTTGTTTGTTTGGAGATTTTTAATGACTGTTTCAATCTCCTTACTGGTTATGGGTCTGTTCAGGCTTTCTATTTCTTCCTGGTTCAGTTGTGGTAGTTTATAGGTTTCTAGGAATGCATCCATTTCTTCCAGATTGTCAAATTTATTGGCATAGAGTTGCTCATAGTATGTTCTTATAATAGTTTGTATTTCTTTGGTGTTAGTTGTGATCTCTCCTCTTTCATTCATGATTTTATTTATTTGGGTCCTTTCTCTTTTCTTTTTGATAAGTCGGGCCAAGGGTTTATCAATTTTATTAATTCTTTCAAAGAACCAGCTCCTACTTTCGTTGATTTGTTCTATTGTTTTTTTGGTTTCTATTTCATTGATTTCTGCTCTGATCTTTATGATTTCTCTTCTCCTGCTGGGCTTAGGGTTTCTTTCTTGTTCTTTCTCCAGCTCCTTTAGGTGTAGGGTTAGGTTGTGTACCTGAGACCTTTCTTGTTTCTTGAGAAAGGCTTGTACCGCTATATATTTTCCTCTCAGGACTGTCTTTGTTGTGTCCCACAGATTTTGAACCGTTGTATTTTCATTATCATTTGTTTCCATGATTTTTTTCAATTCTTCTTTAATTTCCCGGTTGACCCATTCATTCTTTAGAAGGATGCTGTTTAGTCTCCATGTATTTGGGTTCTTTTCAAACTTCTTTTTGTGGTTGAGTTCTAGCTTTAGAGCATTGTGGTCTGAAAATATGCAGGGAATGATCCCAATCTTTTGATACCGGTTGAGTCCTGATTTAGGACCGAGGATGTGATCTATTCTGGAGAATGTTCCATGTGCACTAGAGAAGAATGTGTATTCTGTTGCTTTGGGATGAAATGTTCTGAATATATCTGTGATGTCCATCTGGTCCAGTGTGTCGTTTAAGGCCTTTATTTCCTTGCTGATCTTTTGCTTGGATGAGTCCATTTCAGTGAGGGGAGTGTTAAAGTCCCCTACTATTATTGTATTATTGTTGATGTGTTTCTTTGATTTTGTTATTAATTGGTGTATATAGTTGGCTGCTCCCACGTTGGGGACATAGATATTTAAAATTGTTAAATCTTCTTGTTGGACAGACCCTTTGAGTATGATATAGTATCCTTCCTCATCTCTTATTATAGTCTTTGGCTTAAAATCTAATTGATCTGATATAAGGATTGCCACTCCTGCTTTCTTCTGATGTCCATTAGCATGGTAAATTCTTTTCCACCCCCTCACTTTAAATCTGGAGGTGTCTTCGGGCTTAAAATGAGTTTCTTGGAGGCAACATATAGATGGGTTTTGTTTTTTTATCCATTCTGATACCCTGTGTCTTTTGACAGGGGCATTTAGCCCATTAACATTCAGGGTAACTATTGAGAGAGATGAATTTAGGGCCATTGTATTGCCTGTAAGGTGACTGTTACTGTATATGGTCTCTGTTCCTTTCTGATCTACCACTTGTAGGCTCTCTCTTTGCTTAGAGGACCCCTTTCAAGATTTCCTGTAGAGCTGGTTTGGTGTTTGTAAATTCTTTCAGTTTTTGTTTGTCCTGGAAGCTTTTAATCTCTCCTTCTATTTTCAATGATAGCCTAGCTGGATATAGTATTCTTGGCTGCATGTTTTTCTCGTTTAGTGCTCTGAAAATATCATGCCAGCTCTTTCTGGCCTGCCAGGTCTCTGTGGATAAGTCAGCTGCCAATCTAATATTTTTACCATTGTATGTTACAGACTTCTTTTCCCGGGCTGCTTTCAGGATTTTCTCTTTGTCACTGAGACTTGTAAATTTTACTATTAGGTGACGGGGTGTGGGCCTATTCTTATTGATTTTGAGGGGCGTTCTCTGAACCTCCTGAACTTTGATGCTCATTCCCTTTGCCATATTGGGGAAATTCTCCCCAATAATTCTCTCCAGTATACCTTTTGCTCCCCTCTCTCTTTCTTCTTCTTCTGGAATCCCAATTATTCTAATGTTGTTTCGTCTTATGGTGTCACTTATCTCTTGAATTCTCCCCTCGTGGTCCAGTAGCTGTTTGTCCCTCTTTTGCTCAGCTTCTTTATTCTCTGTCATTTGGTCTTCTATATCACTAATTTTTTCTTCTGCCTCATTTATCCTAGCAGTGAGAGCCTCCATTTTTTATTGCACCTCATTAATAGCTTTTTTGATTTCAACTTGGTTAGATTTTATTTCTTTTATTTCTCCAGAAAGGGCTTTTATATCTCTCGAGAGGGTTTCTCTAATATCTTCCATGCCTTTTTCGAGCCCGGCTAGAACCTTGAGAATTGTCATTCTGAACTCTAGATCTGACATATTACCAATGTCTGTATTGATTAGGTCCTTAGCCTTCGGTACTGCCTCTTGTTCTTTTTTTTGTGTTGAATTTTTCCGTCTTGTCATTTTGTCCAGATAAGAGTATATGAAGGGGCAAGTAAAATACTAAAAGGGTGGCAACAGCCCCAGGAAAATATGCTTTAACCAAATTAGAAGAGATCCCAAATTGTGAGGGGGGAGAAAGGGGATAAAAAGAGGTTCAAAAAGGAAGACAGAAAAAAAAAGAAAAAAGAAAAAAAAAGAAAAGAATTTTTAAAAAAGAAAACACCTAAGAAAAATATAAAAAATATATATATATTAGATAAACTAGTAAAAAATCATTAAAAAAGAAAAAGGTAACAGTTAAAAAAAAATTTTACCCGAAGGCGAGAAAAAAAAACAAAAAATGAAAAAGAAAAAAATTAAATTAACTGCAAGACTAAAAAAAATCACAGGGAAAAAGCCATGAGTTCCGTGCTTGGCTTTCTCCTCCTCTGGAATTCTCCTGCTCTCCTTGGTATTGAAACCGCACTCCTTGGTAGGTGAACTTGGTCTCGGCTGGATTTCTTGTTGATCTTCTGGGGGAGGGCCTGGTGTAGTGATTCTCAAGTGTCTTTGCCCCAGGCGGAATCGCACCGCCCTTACCCAGGGCCGGGGTGAGTAATCCACTCGGGTTTGCTTTCAGGAGCTTTTGTTCCCTGAGCGCTTTCCGTAGAGTTCCGGAGGACGGGAATACAAATGGCGGCCTCCTGGTCTCCGGCCCGGAGGAGCCGAGAGCCCAGGGCCGCACTCCTCAGTGCGCCCTCAGAGAACAGCGCCCAGTCACTCCCGTCTGCCTGACCTCCGGCCGCGCTCCGAGCTCACCGAGCCTGCTACGGTTCAAGGTCACCCCGAGCTGCGAGCTCACTGTCGGCTCTGTCTCTGTAGCCGGCTTTCCCGTTCCAGTACCCGCAAGCTCTGCGACACTCAGACACCCCCGATCCTTCTGGGACTCTGCGGGACCTGAGGCCACGCTGACCCCGCGTGGGCTTCGCCCCGGGTAGCCTCTGGAGCGATGTCCCTCAGCGGAACAGACTTTTAAAAGTCCTGATTTTGTGCACGGTTGCTCCGCCGCTTGCCGGGAGCCGGCCCCTCCCCCCGGGGTCTATCTTCCCGTCGCTTTGGATTCACTTCTCCGCCGGTCCTACCTTTCAGAAAGTGGTTGTTTTTCTGTTTCCAGAATTGCTGTTCTTCTTCTCTTCGATCTGCCGATGGATTTTCAGGTGTTTGCAATCTTTAGATAAGCTATCTAGCTGATCTCCGGCTAGCTGAAGTAGTCTCAGCCGGCTACTTCTCCGCCATCTTGACTCCTCCCCTGATTTTCCTTTTTTTAAAAATAGGGGCACCTGGGCTGCTTGGGTGGCTCAGTGGGTTAAAGCCTCTGTCTTCAGCTCGGGTCATGATCTCGAGGTTCTGGGATTGAGTCCCGTGTCAGGCTCCCTGCTTGGCGGGGAGCCTGCTTCCTCCTCTCTCTCTGCCTGCCTCTCTGCCTACTTGTGATCTCTGCCTGTCAATTAAATAAATAAAATCTTAAAAAAGAAACAGGGGCACTTTGGTGGCTCAGTCATTTAAGCATCTGCCTTCTGATTTTGGCTCAGGTCATGATCTCAGGGTCCTAAGATCGAATCCCACATCAGGCTCAGAGCTCAGCACTCAGCACAGAGTCTGCTTGTCCCTTTCAGTCTGCTTTTCCTCCCCCCACCCCGTGCTCTCCCTCTTTCTCTTCTCTCTCGTAAGTAAATAAAATCTTAAAAAAAAAAAGAAAAAAAGAAAAAGGAAATAGGCAAAGTATAAAAATAGACAGAAAGTCTTTCACTATATATGCAACTAGTCCATTGCTTGAGTTTATAGTCACTGATTCAAAAGACTCAAACTCCAAAGTAAAATAAAAAATAACTAAGGACATCTGATAACTAAGGACATCTGAAAATGTTTCAATAACTATTAAACATTATTTATTAAGCAACCACATGGAATACATTGTGTCACTATGTACAATTATTAAATTTAATAAATACATCTGATCATCTAAATAAAATAAGTCTAGAACTTAATAACATCATTTGAATATAATAATTATAGAACTATTATATAATAAATGAATTTCTCACACTTCTCCAAAGGCCAATTAACTTCAGATAATACAGTGTTTCCCCAAATTGAGGAAAATGTAGCTTTGCTCATATGTATATATATATATATACACACACACACACACACACACACACGTGTGTATCTATATACACACATATGTATATATATGTATACACATACATATACGTACTTAAAACTGATACATATATATGTAGAAGTATTTTTTTAAATGATTTTATTTATTTATTTGACAGGAAGAGAGCACAAGTAGGCAGAGAGGCAGACAGAGAGAAAGAAAGGCAGAGAGAGAGGCTCATGACCTGAGCTGAAGACAGAGGCTTTAACCCACTGAGCCACCCAGGTGCCCCAGTTTTTAAGTATTTTTAAGTTCAACCATATAACACATAGAAACTCAGGAAAACTGCAGTGTTAACAAAAGCACAAATATTCTAAGCTATACTGTAACTTAAAAGATTGAGGATGATACCATCTAAAGATTATTGAACTAAGAATAGGTGAATGATAGTCATGATTTCTATTTTATGATCATTGTTTTTATTAATTCCAAATGCAGAATTTTTTAGTTTAAGTAAAAATGCTTAGATTTCTAAAATTTCTAGAATTTTACAACAGAACTATTTTATTACCAACTGAACTATGGTAGAAACATCATATTACATAGTAACTAACCAACAGTCTTCCTGACCATGTAGCACACTATATTCTGTTCTTAGAACTCATTCAGTGTAACACAGTCACAGGTCACCCCTTCGACTGAGAAGTAACCCTTGCTTCCCAATAGGTCTTGTTCAGGATCAGGTGAAGCAAAGTCTCTGTGGGAAGTGGTTATATATCCCTTTGAACTATGCTCCAACTACCCAGGAAAGGAACATAATTTTTTGACTTCAGTTTTACAAGTATGGCAACTGTCATGCAGGCAGTCAGAAACGGTGAGGGTCAAGATCATCATGAGTACCATGAATGAGACTGTTAGCACTCTAAGACCAATAAAACGGTGTGTGGTCTGTTTCAGTATGACTTTGCCTTTAATTCTTTGCAGGTTCTGGTGGTGGGTGTCCCAACTATTGGGTAGAGCAAAGCATTAACTTATTCTAGTCTCTTACATTTGAGGGATAATATTAAAAATGAAAAATCTTTTGAAAACTTGCCAGTTTCCTTTCTAAACTACTCTAAAATAAACCAAAGCTGACCTAACCATCAGGAAAGAAAATGCAGCTGGTCAATTTTATGAAGGCCTATCAAGTCAGCAATGAGTACCAGTGATCAAATTTCAACTTTCTGATCGAATTTCCCAAACCTAAACTCTCAAAATCATTTTTTAAAAATCACATCAAATCAGAAAAAATAAACAAAAAAAGCACATTTGGAGGAAAGAATTTGAAAGAAAATATAAATATGACCTTTTACTCCAAAGGGGAAAGCCTGTATATGTTTGCGTTCCATTTCGTGAATGGGACATTCTACCATTGGCCTCTATTAATCTCTCCCTTCTCCAATACCACCTCATTTATCACCAGGGTAAAAAAAAAAATCAAACAGATATCAGACTAAGAAGTGCAATCTGAAACGAATTATCACTACATCACCAGCATCCTACATCTTCCACATGAGTATTCCACAAGTCTTTAAGAATAACAGAGACATTTTTAGGCTACTAATATTAGGATAGCATTTTCTAAAACACTCCATAACATCCAATGACAGAAAACTTTCTACTTCAAAAACTGGTGTTCCATACCTCAGCAACATAACAAGGTCGGCATCACTTGAAAGACGCACCAATCCTGGGGTCCCTTCAGTTCGGATAAATTGGATCTTCTCCCTATTCAAGCAAACAAACAGCTCAGAATGTATGTGCTGGACTTCTGAAACATAACATGCCTTAGGCACCATTTTAAAAAACATTTAAAAACAACTCAGTCTCTGCTTTGAAGTAAAGCCTACTGTGGGCTTGTACCTAAGCAAATATTTGGGCCATTCAGGCCAATTCCCTGTTATTCCAAAAAGTGTACAGGGACAGTCATCTGTTTACCTGGGGGCACACCTCTACATCATGTGTTATAAGCGTATACCTACTTGGAGGCAGATGGGTTATACTCAATACATATTCAACATAAAGGCATATGGCTCTTTGAAGTAACTCAAACCCTGAAACACCTTTAGTTACCACAGTTGGTAGAACACATAACATGTATGCCTGTGCAAAGGTATATACACTTATATGTACACATTTCAAACATGACAATGTGAGTGATTTCTACCATTATTTTACTATAGATAGATGTAAGAACACCAGGTTTTTCTTTTTGTTTGATGAGCCATCATCATGCTGTTTTCGATTCTTTATATGAAAACAATTTTAATAAAAATTTCCCTGTTGCTTCCTCTTATTTACATGATTTTATTTCAAAGCACATCATATTCATTTTTATAAAAAAAATATAAGAACATAAACTACAGTACTGAAAGCATTTCATTTGATAGGAACATAGGAGTAAAAACAACCAATCAATTAACTCAAAGTGCTAATGACAGTATAGTCTGATTTTTGTACACTATGAAATAAAATATTAATCTTTGGTCCAAGTATTTATTTAGATTTAGTTCCTCTTGAAGATTATCTTGTTTTTCTGTTTGATATTTTCATAAAGTTCTACTGTATTTTATATTTCCAAATTCCAAATCTCTTAATTTTTACAAGCTTGAAGACAATGAGGTGTAAGACAAGGTTTAACTGTTGAGACGGAAAACCCCAGAATGTACAGAGAAGTCAACAGCTTTGCTTTCAGCCACACAGCTTACAAGGAGTGATTAAGAGTTTGCCTGCTTCTGGCTAGATCCATTTTAAACAATACATTAGCATATGAAGTTTCTAATCTCTGGTATTACCAAATTTCCCTTTCCAACCTTCACTGCCAGGAGTTTCACATATGCAACCTAAGAAATGAATGTTAGACCCGAATGTAAAGAAATTGCTCAGAAGGGAAAAGCCAGTCTTTCTGCTTAGTTGTTTCAGTCTGAAAACTGGAACCAAGCGGAACATTTGCCTCAAGTGTTACAATCACATGTCTGAAGCACATGACGAAACCAGGGAGCATTATCTGGTGAGCAATTTTTTCTGGTACAAGATATGAAAGTTGGTTGAAAAAAGCTAAATTAGAGAAAAGTTATCATGGAGGAAAAAATGAACAATAACTTAACGAAAGAAATCTTCTGGTAAGGGTCAGTAATAACATGCTTTGATCTTGAAGAATCACAAGCTATCTCTAACAAATACACAGTTTATCTCCGTAGCCTATCATGAAAAGGAGTCAGGCAAACAGAACAGACGAGAAGACAAACAGGGCGCGCACTCTCCTCCACTTCTCTGACGGGAGCTAGATGGGGTGAGGCGAGCGACATCAGAGATCGTACTCCGGACTGTGGCCTGTAGGCTTTCTGGGAGTCAGGAAAAGATGACAGCTTCCTGACTCACAAGAATGACAGGCTGAGGACAGGGAAGGACACCAGAGGACATATGCCAATGGGGGAACTTTTTATCACTGTCCAGATATTAACTATATTAGGCAGTGAAAGGAACTGGTCTGATTCTTTAGGCCAGAACATACCAGCGGCAAGTGGAGGCTAGTCTTCTTCAGGCCAGCTGAGTTATTGCACCAGTGAGCTAAGGGTCATATACTTTCAGGAATAAGACTCTGGAGCATGTCACCTGACGCATACTCTACCACTAAGAACTCTTTATACCAACATTCATTCATCCTTTCAGCAAACATTTTCTCAGTGTCTGCTCTGTGCCGGGCACGGTATCCCACACTGGGCGTACAGTGGGGTAGAAGCCCTGGCTCCTCTCGCAAAGAGTTCACGTGCAGTGGAAAGGAGAAGGTCACTCCCAGTACTGCAGGAAAATATTCAAGCCGTTCCGTTTGTTTAACTGAATTCTGTTCAGGTCTTAGACCCACTCCTATTCCACCAAGTCTTTTCACATAAAAACAGAGGGCATCGGTTTACTGACTGTCGAGAGCAGATCAAGGCGGAGGAAGAGAACATCACCAGATATCCTCAGAAATGTTGCCAATCTTTTCTAAGAAAAGCAAAACCAAACAGGAACTACTTCTTGGTTATTAGGTATTTGCCTAATAGTCCGTAGGCCAGCATTTGTCAGACTCGTGTTCCTATCTACTAGAAATCTACAGACATAGTCTCAAGTTCTCGGGGAATTTAAAAATTCTGTGTTTTCACACTGACAATCAAAAACTGCTAATACTGAGGCAGGATATGTTAGATAATCTGAATAACATTAATGACGGACTTGCTGCCATCTGACTTCAGTTCCCATGTTCGCATTTATAAGACATTGGTGCCAAGTGATCAGAGAGAAACTTTCAAAGTGTTGGTGAGCAGGCTCTGAGGTTGGCAGGGCCTTGATGTTAAGTTTGATAACAGCGGTCCCTGTCTACCACACACACACCATTCTCTTACCAATTAAAAAGACAAGACTTTTCTTTTGCAGTACTGATTTGCATAATGACAATGAAGTGAGGCAAGGTTAGGTGTATATATATTGCCATAAGGTAAGAGAAAATAAAATAAATGGACTTAAAAAGTAAATTATGCATTTATGCTAACTAAACACCAACAATGTTATGACTTATTCTAAGAACACAAGTTTTATAACTTACAAATAGAAAAGGAGGAATAGAATCATCACAGGGTACATTTAATAATATATTTTTTCTTCAGTATTGCATTTGGGGTACTAAATGAAACAATGAATTAGTAGATACAAATAAAATTAGGAGTAAATTAATAGACAAAAGCAAGCTATTTGTTAAGAAAAATGATGACTGCACATTGCCACAGATGTACCATTAGATGCAAAATCAAAATCAAATACAAGTCAAACACAAGCGAAACAAAAAGTACAAATGTATCTTTCTACAGACAATGGTCTCCGTATTGGTGATTTGGCTTCTGAAAAACAAAATCTCACATTAGTATCATTCAATTAAATGTTATTTTTTAAAGTTTTCCCTTAACTTACATGTCTTTTGGCTTTAAAGTTCATAAAAGCTGTGAGAAGTTTATGCATATTTTGTATCTGTGCACACTTATGTTTCATTAAAAGTGATTAAAATCAACATTATAGATCTGCAATATTTCTTTTCTTTTTAGATTGGAAAATAAGTTTTGGCTCCTAATAATTTTCCATGAGTCCACTTAGTGTCTGAAATAAACATAACAAGCTTGAGAAATATCATGAAAGAACCATATGACTCTGATTAAAGAGACATTTGAAAGTTACATCACAATATTTGTTCTAGTTTACTTTTTGTATTTATAGAGTTAGAAGGAATTAGTGGCAGTCCTCTAATTCTTAACTTTATTGCACCTTAATGTAGAAATTCTATTCAATTTTAGTAGCTTATAATGAGGATTTAGATGACATTCAAATAACCCTTTATCACTTGACCCTCTCTGCATGGGTATGTTTCTTTCTCTGAGACCTTTAGAAAACATTCCGGCACTTCCTCCACTGGGCTTTCTCACTGGGCCACTCCGTTACAACATAACTCCTTTGTAAACATGAATTTCTTGAGAGCAAAAGCCCTTCCTCCTTCAGTTTTATGTTCCCCAAGCACCTAGCTTTGTGCTGTAGGTACAGCATTAGGAATGCCCAATAAAACATAACACGACACAAGATTAGTAAACGCTAAACTAAGAGTTCGCTCCTAACAAATTTCTCTGCCTCCACTCAGCCTCCAGAATAAGCTACCATCTTTTTGTTGTGGCAAAGAAAAAGAATCGGAGAGCTGATAGCAGATCATTTGCTAAAACAGACCCCTGTGAGGGGAGTGCAAGGACAGGTAAAGGGGCACTCTTTTAATAAGGAAACTCACAGCTGCGGCGGTGACAAGTTAAACTGTATCGTGACAACCTCAGGGAAAAGTCTCTGGCTCTCGCTGCATCTCAGACACCCATAACATTTAGATCTTTGTAACCACTTCCTCAAGTGCACAGAATTACCCCAGAAGATCAACTCTAGCAGAAGAGCATTTGAGGACAATAAACATAGTCTCAGGGCCGGAATTCCCACAGAAATACTCTCATTGAAACCAACCTACATTTTTGGTGAAGTTAAAGAAGGGCACATGATCAGAAACAATCAGAAGCAGTAAGGCCTCGAAACCACAAAACTCTCCGGATTGCAGACTGTGCACAAATGGTTCCTGTAGACTCGGTTCAGTAACACCTTCAAAAATACATGTTTTAAAAAACTTCCCGAGGGCAATTTTACAGAAACCCCATGACTTCTCGACTGGTGTAAGTCTAAGACGAGAAGATTCGTGTTCATTACTCCGTTGACCATTCACGCTCTGCCGCGGTCACCAGCATGGTCTGAGCTGAAGGCCAGGGCCACGCTGTACAAAAACCAACCTTCCTTTCAACTTCCCATTTGGTTTGCAAATACAGGTCTGCTGTGGATTCTCATGGACAAATAGAAATGGAATCAACCTGGACCCCAAAATACGTCTCCCTGATGCCTGGGGGAAGATGGACTAGTAGGGAGCAGGTCTGCTGGCTAGACCTAATAATCACATAAGAGGGATTATTCTCAACTTTTTTTTTTTTCTTAAGATTTTATTTATTTACCTGACCGAGAGAGATCACAAGTAGGCAGAGAGAGATAGAGAGAGGAAAGCAGGCTCCCCGCTGAGCAGAGAGCCCGATGCGGGACTCGATCCCAGGACCCTGAGATCATGACCTGAGCCGAAGGCAGCGGCTTAACCCACTGAGCCACCTAGGCGCCCCTTATTCTCAACTCTTAATTCAGTTTTATGACATGTAGATCTTTGCACATAATATAGTGTTGTACAAATACCAACACCAAAAATTTTATTGAATTTGTGCTCATTATATTCACCAACAAAATATTGTTAAAGGGTTCTTTTCGTAATGAATATATTTGTCTTTGAATGAAATAATAGAGCATTTTATTTTGGCTTTAATTTTAATGCCACACATACAAAAAGCTTCTTAGTATGATAACTGCCTTCCAGTGAGAGCCAGTAGGAGGATACAGTCACCCACGGGGCGACAGTACCTGCTTGAAGCAGGTAGTACCGACTCTTGGATGTTGATTTCTCGAGCTGAGGAAAGAAATCTTTTCTGAGATTTTAAAAAAGAAAAAAAAGAGGACAACTTCGTAGTATCCCCTTTACATGACAGTTAGAGGGAGCGGTGATTTAAATGCAGTGGTGAAAGCTAAAGCCATATCCCATTGCAAAGAACCGTAGCCATCCTATGGTAAAAGAAACACAAAGTGGAGTCTCAAGGAAGAGGAAACTACATATGCATAGGAACTAAATACACAGCTGGCTTTCCTCTGGTTTAGAAGGAATCACAAGTTAAACAGGAAAAACACAACATAAATAGATGCACCATTTGAATCTCCCAAGGGCTAACACTTTTCCTCATTATATGGAGAGAAAAAAGAAGGGATATTTCTTTGAAGTGACTGTGCCACTGGTGAGAAAGAATGCATGCAGAGTGACGCTGCTGTTGAGGACCCTTGGCTCAGGAAACGAGTATCACACAGTTACCTTTGACACACAATTACTCAGTGGCTCTATTCTACGCATCAATCTTTTATCAAAGGTATCACTGAAATACGAGATTAAAAAACCCCAGCGGGCTCCCCACCCTGCCTTGGTGGGAATGCCTCTTACGATGCAGTTTTTAACCATACAAAACAGAATGTTCTCTTAGACACACAAACTTTCCCATTATGATGTGAGAAAGCAAAATGCTCAACTACCGAAAACTTTTCAGAAAACAGAAGTGCGCTGTGACACACACTCTTTGTAGAGGAACAGCATTATCTCATTGATTTATGTTCCTGCTTCCTTCTGTACATGTCATGACAGCATATGCTCTTCATGGTCAAATTCTGTAAATGATTTTAGAAAGGATATGCCGAGAGTTATAAATAAGGTGGAATAAGATAGAAATTTATTTCAAAACTTATCAAATAATTTCTTACCAATAGATTACCCTGTGAGATCTACATTTAAAGAATATGTTCAGCTGAAGACCCCAGGTGTCACTAACAGATAAAAACCCTTACCAATCATTGGGAGGCTAGAGACTTTTAAGACTCTGAAAAGCAGAGGGAGACAAACTGTAAGAGACTCTTAATCTCACAGAACAAACTGAGGGTTGCTGGGGGGGTGGAGGGTCAGGAGAGGGTGGTGGGGTTATGGGCATTGGCGGGGGGTGTGTGTGCACTGTGTAAGTGCTGCAAGGTGTGTAAACCTGGCGATTCACAGACCTATACCCCTGGGGCTAAAAATACATTATATGTTTATTTAAAAAATATATAAATAAATTAAAAAAAAAAAAACCAGACTCTGAAAAGCAGAAGGAAAAACAAAACAAAACTGAAAGCTACCCACTGTGGCCTGCAGTTTTCCCCTCTGGTAGAATCTAAGGTTGTGTCAAATCACTGAAGAATAATGATACTGTTGGATGCCTTGTTCAGGAAAAATAAATCACCCATTATCTTCGATGGTGGAAATTTAAAGATACGTGAAATTGCTGTAAATAATAATGTGGGGTGTAGAGCAAAAGTAGAAACCTTCTTGAATTTCCTCTTTCTTGTTTTTTTTTTTTCCTGTGTGGGGGGTGGGGTACCTTGACAGGAACAGATACTGACTACAGGTGTATGTGCGCATGCATGTGCATGTGCGTGTGTGTGTGCGTGTGTGTGTGTTGGGGCTAGAACTGGTGGGAAAGAAAAATAACAGAGTTCTCCTTATTTTGTGGTTAGCAAAAGAGGAGAGATTTGTTTTTGCTCTGTTTTGTTTTGCGGTCTGGAATCTCTAAGATCTCTCAGTGACAACTGAGGAGTTTATGTCTGCAATATTACTAACTGAAACTTCTTACATGAGACTCTCCAGTGGACCATGGATTACTGAGCTGATGCCGTAATATACAAGTATGCAAAAAACAATTTTTATAATTTTCTTGTGATTGAGAACAGCACACTTGTAAGGTTGAGAAAAGCACTGAGACTTGAATTAGATGTTAACTAACAGAAAATGGATTTTTGTGTAGCCAGTGTTTGCAGTCATACTTGAAATTACATGTAACCTTAGCCTTTAGAAACTTTGGAAGGTAATGATAATTTTAAAGCTATGAGAGACTGACAGGAGATGGGGAGTGGGCAAGATGGGGAGAAGGGTTCATAACGTACCAAGTTCCAGCTATAAAATAAGTCAGTCATGGGGAATGTAATATATAGCATGGCAACTGTAGTTGATAATACTGTACTGCATATTTGGAAGTTGGGGCTAGAACTTTTTTTTCATAAGAAAAAAAAATCCTGTAACAGTGTGTGGTGATGGATCTTAACTAGACGTATTGTGATGATCAATTCACAATACATACAAATACTGAATCATTGTGTTATATGCCTGAAACTAACATAATGTTGTATATCAACTGTACCTCAACAAAATAAAAGATATGAGAGACTAAGAACATAATAAGAAGAATTGGTAATTTATTTCAATTCGACAAAAACATCTATGGTTATTATCTATGTATAGACTGTACGCAAAATACTATTCTTGGTATTTAAAAGCAGTAAAGAGGAGATATAGTGAGTTGAATAAGATACATATTTCTAAGGAACTTATAATCTAGTTGGAAAATAAACCATAAGGACTTGAAAAGTCAAATTATAGCACAAAAGTCATATAACCAAAATAGTATAAACAACACTGTGATACACCACATAATTATCAGTTAGTGTCTAGAATAGAAATTATACCTGGATGTGCCACTGGAATTAGGTGGAGAGGTTTTAAGATATCCGATGCTTGAGTTTTGCCCCAGACCTCCTGAATTAGATAACTGGACAGGGTGGAGGAGGACAGGGGGTATAAATTCAGGGAAGGGAGAAGAGTTGGGGGGGAGAGAAGACCTGACATTTTACAAGCTTTATAAAGCTCCCCAGGTGATCCCAATGCAACTTTTCATACAACTAAGTAGAGTAATATTGGAGAATCACTGCTGTGGGCCAAGATGGGCACCACTGGACAAACATCTCTACCAGTAAAGGTGGCACATGAGCCAACTGAGCTTTGAGTTATGTCAAATTTTCAGCAGAAACTCACATCTTTTTCCCTCTCCACTGATGCCTACAAACTTTGGTTGAGAAATATTAGGCTAGAGCTTGGGAGCAAGAGCTTACAATGCAGCGGAGAGGCTTCAAGGAGGTGAGTTTTAAAGGAAAGACCTTCTTTGTCAAATGCAAAATAGAAGAACTCGCCAAGGAACAGGAACAGCATGTATTCAGGAAAGTAAAACTGGATTTAGGTGATGCATTGAAGAACTGTTTAGAAAAGAGGGTTCACGCAGGGGAACACTGGGTGGTGAAGAGGATCAGATTCCCTCTTTGGGTTCCACTGTGTTTTTATTATGAAAATATGTGAACCCCGAGCCTAGGATTTTGTTATGTCTCAATTCAGTAAACTCTTTTACTTTTGTTCACTCGAGCTACACTCAAAAACGTTAGTGCCTTATTATTTTCATTATAATCTACACATCAAGGATGTATTCTTGGCTATGATTTCTTTTTTTTTTTTTTTCATATTTCTTCTTTAAAGAGAGTGGTTCTAGGTTCTTTAGTCAATCTTATTCAATCTTCATACTTAATAGACAAAAGCCAGGACTACAATGACCTGGTTGTTGATGACAAAGTCCTGGTACACAAGATGCCTTTGTTCAGACTGCCAGAAAGAAAAAGTAAATTTCCAAGATGATTATCAGTGTTACTGAAGATTTAATAGCTGGGGCTTATGGAACTTGAACCAAATACCAATACTGCAGTTACCTGAGTGAATGATTCCTGGTAAGATCAGGCTGACGCTCCTGTAGAATTTCAAAGATGTTGGGTTGGCGCAGAAAAGCAACAATCTTGTCATTGTAAGCTGAAAAAAGTCAGAAATTATAATAATACTTTAAAAAATCTATTAGATTTATGCACATAAATCCAAACTTAAAAGTCTGGTATTTTGGGGTTAATGTTCCTTGTACTAAAAGTCATAGTTTGGGGCACTATAGATGCTTAAATTCCAATTTGTGTCTACTTGTTATATGACTATTGGACGTAGATCTAGTAGGTGTGGCTTAAGCACTAATTAAACTCATCCAATAAATCGTATTTATTATCAAATTGCAGGTTGAGATCACTAACAAGATTCTAGATATTGCTAGCTTTTAGCTACTGTTTACCAAAGGCCTCTAAGCAACTGTTAGAAATGGAAAAGTATCTTCTGATAAAGTATCAGCCATCCAGAGACGTAAAGAGGCAGAACAAGAGTTGCCCAAATACACTAGCGCTCTGAAAACTGAAAACATGGATAAAAGAAATTGAAGATGACACAAATGAATGGAAAGGTATACCATGCTCATGGATTGGTAGTCTTAACACTGTTATATGTACATACTCAACACAGAACTCTACAGATTCAACAAAATGCCTATCAAAACACCAACATTTTTTACAGAACTAGAACAATCTTAAAATTTGTATAGAACCACAAAAGACCCATAATAGCCAAAGCAATCTTGAGAAAGAAGAACAAAGCTAGAGATATCACAATTCCAGACTTCAAACTAAATCACAAAGCTATGTAGTTAAAACAGTGCAATATGTACACAAAAATAGATATACAGATCAACAGGACAGAGAGCCCAGGACATAGCCATGTTTACATGGTTACTTAATCTACAATAAAGGAGGCAAGAATGTACAATAGAGAAAAAATAGTCTCTTCAATGAATGGTGCTAGGAAAACTGGGCAGCTACCTGAAAAAGAATGAAACTGGCCCACTTTCTTTCACTATATACAAAAGTAAACTCAAAATGGATTAAAGAGCTAAATGTAAAACCTAAAACTATAAAACTCCTAAAAGAAAACATGGACACTAATTTTCTGGACATTGGTCTTAGCCACATTTTTCTGATATGTGTCCTCAGGAAGGAAAACAAATGCAAAAACAAACTATTGGGGCTACATCAAACTAAAAAGCTTTTGCACAGCAAAGAGAACATCAACAAAATGAAAAGACAGTATACTGAGTAGAAGAACATATTTGTAAATCATATATCCAGTAAGAGATTAGTGTCTAAAATATATAAAGAACTCATTCAACTCAACAACAAAAATCAAATAATCCCAATGAAAAATGGGCAGATGACCTGAATAGATATTTTTCCAAGAAAGACAAAAAGATAGCCAACAGACACCTAAAAAGATACTCAACATCACTAATCATCAGAGAACTCCAAATCAAGACCACAGTGAGACATCACCTCACACCTCTTAGAATGGCTAGTGTCAAAAAGACAAGAAATAACAAGTGTTGACAAAGATATGGAGAAAAAGGAACCCTTCTTTACTCTTGGTGAGAATGTAAATTCATGCAGCCATTATGAAAAACAGTATGGAACATTATGAAAAAAGTATGAAAAACAGTATCCTCAAAAATTAAAAATAGATATATCACATGCTCTAGTAATTCCACTACTAGATATTTACCCAAAGAAAACAAAAAACATTAAAAAAAATGTACACACCCCTCTGTTCATTGCACCATTCATTAATTTTATGTGGAAATAAATGCCATTAAGCCACATGTAGGCGTTTACCAAACCAACTATAGCAACAGCTACAGCACAACTGGCATTATCAACTACGTATATAACATTGAAAGAAAATTGTGTCTTTGTCAAATCTAGCTAATGTCTACAGAAATTTAAAAACAGTTCATTACAATTCATTAAGAGCTCTAACAATTAAATTTTTATCAAGAAAAATAATTTGTTTTCTTAAGATTATTCATCTTGATCATATCTGTTTCTAATCAGAAATATAGATGTATTTAAGCCACAGAACTAAATGTCTAGATTCTCAAACATCAGTGATCCTGTTCGGGCAACACTCTTCTGCTCATAAATATTTCAAGGAATACGCCTTACTTAAACTAACAAATGATCAAACAAAAGAAATATAATGCTCTAAACATTTTCCAGTTCAAATTTCAGCTACATCATGCTGCCTATGTATACATATTTTAGTTAAATGTAAGTAAAATTTAAAAAATACTATCTGCTGGGGTGAGTATGTGCTTTGGTGAGTGCTGTGAAGTGTGTAAACCTGGCAATTCACAGACCTGGACCCCTGGGGATAAAAATATATGTTTATAAAAAATAAAAAATTAAAAAAAAAAAATACTATCTGCTCATAGAATCTCCCTGCAAGCTTGAAGTGTATCTAACAGTACATTTCATCATATATAAACAATGAAAACACTTAAAATTTTTTTTTTAGAAAACGCTTTTATAACTAAAATTTTGTCAGTGGGTTTTAAATTCCATCTACAATCAGAGACTAGATAACTTTTTGAGCACCTATTTTAAAAGATTTTAAAATTCTCTGTGCAGTATTTAATATCCTACTAGTAAATGGCATAATAAAACAGGCTACTGGACTTAGATCCAAGATTTCTTCTTATCCAGTGTTTGCCAAACTAGTTAAATAATGCCATGGGCATTACTTTATGTTTCATGTTAAAGTTTTCCTTAAAGACGTGAAAATTTTAAGGTAGAAACAGACCAATGGACAGCTACTTGAATTTAAGATGAAGCAGGGAGCCCGCACAGCCTCCTGCCGTCCGTCTACTCCACCTGCCTGAGGGCTCCCGGTGTGAAACTGATCTACTTCAACCTCATCACGTGACTAATAACTCAAGTTGTTCTTTAGGTCTATTTGTCCCAATTCATTTATTTTTATTTTATAATTTTGGAGTCTCTTCCTGCCTTATATTTGCTATAGATACCTAGCTCTCTACCAAAACCTTAAGAATGTGTCATCATTGCTTTCTTATTGTGAGGCTACTGTAGGTTCACACACTATTTAAGTTCAGTCCCAAGCATTAGATATATTCTAAGTATATGCTTGCCCATTGCTAATTTGAAATGACCACATAATATATTTGCCTTAATAGTTTATCTTTCTTTAAGCTCAGCTATCTAATATAATAGCTCTACAAAGAAAAGGTAGAGTAATATAAAAAATCTCATCCTACAGGATCTTATATGACATGAGTGCTTTGCGATTCAATCAGTTTCTTAGGGATAATGAAACAGTTCTCAGTACAGGGCAAAGGGGCAGCTGACAGGCCGCATGATTCACACTGACAGGAAAAGTGAAGATAAAGATTTCTAGAAAGCGATGACGTACCCACGGGAACCATGTCCTGGTACTGCGGCCTACTGACTGTATTGAACGTACTCGATGGCCTGGGAAGAACTGGTGGTCCTGTATGTCGAGAATCTTCTCCTACCTGCAAACAGAAGCATCATTTATGGTCTGCACCAAGACCCAGATGGTTTAAATCAGCACACCGAGCCTAGTTGTTCAACATACCTGACAACGAGCATTAAGTGACAACTGACCAGAAACGATGCCACCTGAGGAGCCAACACAGGGCTCCCAAGAGCTCTGCTTTAGTGGCTGAACTGGGGGGACAGGTTGGGATGTCTGTGTCCTTGAGAGGAGCCTGGGGCAGTGACTACCAGGTGGTACAGACATAGTTCATACGTGTATAATCACTGGGGGCGTAGAAGCTCAACAGCACACGTGTTCACCAGGAATAACCTCTACTTTGACAGAACCCAAACCTGCAACAATACATCGGAGAGGGAACCTCGGAAGCACCAGGACCTGGTTATTCCTTCTTCTGGCCAAGGCAGGTCCGGGAATTCCCTGTGCAGCGGAGGCCACACTGGCTTCGTGTGGGCTACTGAGGCGGTGTGTGATCTCCTCAGAAGCAATCTCACATGCCTATTAGAGCACCTGGTACAACAGCTCTTTCTGGTTTGAACCTCCCACACCAGGGAGCTAATCGCAGCAGGTGTGAGAGAGCTAAATAGGGTTGCCCCAACCTGAATTATTTATTATACCTATGACAGATTTAGAAACCCGTGCATACAAGTCGACCAGCAAAAATGCCCTTGCGCAGTCTTCTCTGCGAACCCTAGCATTGCTTTAGCGTCTGTTTCAGCACTGCCGTCCCCGTATTACAGAGGGCTTTTCAGACAACAGCAGAAAGGACGTATCAGACAGTAAGAGGGGAAAAGGGCGAAATAACATAGTGGATTTAAAAATTGGTACTTTTAAAATAGAGCTTCTACTCCCACTCATTTAAAATTCACCACCATTTTATCACATTGTATCTGTGAGGTGTTTGGTGAGGGATTTTCTGAAGGCCCTAAAACTAAAAACACTGTTCCCACTCCATGCTGCTTGCTTGTCCCTCAAGAATACTCTCCCTCACTCTTCACAGTGTGGTTCAAACAGCCCCTCCTCGGCGAAGCCTTCCCTTCTGTTCAAGCTGACTTGAAATGCACCTGCTCTGAGCTCCCACAGCACCCGATACACATCGGAGAAGCAGCTGCCATTATTACTGTTTCATAAAGTGTCTTCGTTCATGTTTTTATTCATTCGTATTACAGTTAGTTTCACATATTTGCTTCTTAGTAAGAACAAGGAACAAGTGTTATTTGTGTCCTTCACACCAGCCACTCTGTGGCTACCCTGCCAGTGTTCGCTAAGAGTGACTGTTGGGTGGAAGATTAATCAGCACTTTGCTAAATGGGGATAAGAGATAGAAAGCCTCCCGTGTGTGACTAGAAGTTTCTCGCTCTGCTTCTCTTGAATTATCGGCTTTGAAGAATGAACTCAGCTACTCTCAGAGTCTCAGAGACTCGATCCTTAACGACACTTTGTGAGCCACAGAACTTACCATTTTAATACATGAACATATTCTTTCCCTCCTGTCAGTATGTGGTTATGCATCATTATTTCCCAGAACAGACAAACGTCTTCTCTTCAACACCTCACTTCCTTGAACCAGACCGTCCCACAGGGGACAAGGCCAGATAAGAGTGGGGAGCACTGCAGGCTACGCCACAAAGCACATTCTGGACCGGGCTGGGGCTGACTGCTGAGTCTTTACGGGATTACCCCTCTTCTGTGGCTCAGTCTCCTTCAACATGAAGAGCTATCCTCACTTGAACAGGAATGGGTACTTTAGGATCCCTCTACCACAACAGGCTATTACTAGACTATGAAAATAACTAGAGGGCGTAAGCAAAGGAATTGAAAGAAAAAAGAGGGTAGCTGTTAATCTTATGCAGAGTCCCTACCCTACCCAGCAGCCAGCTCCATATTGTGAAGTCAAGATAAGGCAAGTGGCTAAAGTGCACCGGCCTCGTGATAAAGCCAGGCAGGGCCCTGATGATGGTACTTATCACACACAAGGTCCAAAGGTGAGAGGTCTGTTCTGCTTTTAAGATGAATGCTGTCCATATCGTCCAGTTCACCACTAATGGTCTCCATGGCAGCAAAGTAAAGATTTATTAACTACTCATAAAACACAAATATTTCTGTGCATACCTCATCCTGCAATAGACTCATACATCACTTTTATATGAGCTTCTCAAGTATCCTCTCCTACGTCCGCACTTCCAGTCAGCAAACACACAAGCATGTAAATCATGAGGGGAAATTCCAAGAGTAGAATTTTGATGAATCAAATCCAGTTCTTTATCGCGTTCATAATTTTTCTTATGAGAGGCTACAAAATATCTGACCTACAGTATAATACTGAAAATAAAACATGCACATAGACATGGAAAAGGCATGCTGGAAAAGAATCTCAATTTTTTTTTGCTTGAGCAAAATGTACACCAAGCAATGATAAACATTCAAGGCATAAAGCCAGTATTAAAGAGAAAAAAAAAGTTGACTTAGAACATTCCTTTTATTTAAGCTACCAAAGAAAAAAAACAGGAAGTAATTATTTCATTTTTTCTTTTCTTTTCTTTGGTTAGGCTATTCGAGAGCCCCCATGTGGTTACCATGGTCACTGCAAGCCAGCAAAGTTAGAGCGAGGTAGGGCTGTTCGTAATTCCTAATTCTGCTCATTTTCTCTGGGCTCTTAGAGTTCATGAATCAACCCTCAGGTATATGGTGACTTTAAAGAATTAGTGAGGACACCACAACCCCATAGCATTGGCTGAAGATTTTAATTCAACCCAGCAACCCCCACTTGAAAAATCTCCCTGCATGTAACTGAAATTCAGCCCACTAAACGTTACATCTTGGGCCTTCTGCAGTTCGTAGTCGTCACGACTGGGTGTTCATGCCCTTGTGGGACACGAGCCTCCCTCAAACTTTGTTACGAATCGGTACACTACCTGTCTGACGTATTTTTGTCCTACGTAGCTGCCCTTAGGTATGCAAAAGGGTTTACCATCATCCTCTCTGGAACATTTTGTAACACTGAGAATTTTCTCTCACCATCTTCTGAATGTAAAAAAATTCCCCACACTCTTCCATCTTTCCTCCTACATCCATCTTTTAAACTTTGTAAATGAGGCTCTGTGTCTTTCCAGAGAAGCCTTGTGAACATTCCAACACTTTTCAGTCTCCAAATGATAATCTCTAAAGCCAACTAGGGAAACAAGACAAGGCAATACTAAAAAGCCTGCCCATTTCCACCGCGACCGCGTGCCGTGGCCTCCACGAAGCGCTTCCCCAGGCGGGGGGCGCGGGACTCACCTCGCCTGCGCTGTGGCTGCGTTGCCTCGTCAGGTGCTGCCGGTGGACCAGCGCGCTCGTGGGTCTACTGCTCTGCAGCGGGAGCCGGGGGTCGATAAAAGTGGTGGTGCGGGAGTTGTGGTCGACAAAAAACGCCTAGGAAACAATCCCCTCAGTCAGTGTCCGCTTGGGCCCCGCACTTGTCTTCACTCACCTATCACTGCACACGTTCAGGAAAAGACCGACTTTTGGGTAATGATCTTAGCTCCATTTTCTCATAGTTTTAATCTCTGGGGAGCATTACTCCTGGTTTTAGGAAATACTTGAAGAGACAGTCCTCAAAGATAGGATCTTAGAAAGGAGCCGTGTGAAAGGATAGTTGGGCTTCTTTTAACTGGTGCTATTCAAGCTCTTACTGCTGTGGATGGTTATTACCAAGTTTTCATCAGCTGACACTTCAGTGTCATTGAGGTCTCCTACACGGTCAGCCCCCAGACACGTTCCCAGAGTAGTGTCTCCTCCATCTGGCCCATCACAGCCTGATGACCCTCCTATTATTTCAGGGCTTTCTCTCGCACATGTTAGGTAATAATTGTCTTCAGTTGTTCCACAGCTCTACAACCTTATTCACGTAACCGGCACCTCAGTACTGAATGTTCTCTCTAAATGCTTTGATTGCATCGCTGCTCCAATCCAAAGCTTCCGCTGGATACTCACTATCTCAAAAAAAACCATTCTGACCCTTTGGCAGTTTTCCAAGATCTTAAAATCTCCTGCCCATTTGCCTTTCCAGTTTAATTGGTGTTTGCACATTCCACACAAATTCTATCAATATCACCTATGATGACTTTGGGCAAGCCAAAAAGTTCTCTGAGCTGTAGATTTCTTATAAAAACACGTCTTCCTCATTCACAATCCCCCCCCCCCCCGCCATACTGTGTAAAAGGAGGGAGGAATCACGTTTATGGTGTTTACAGCAGAATCCCCCGATGATGTGAAGTCATGAATAAGCATAACCAGTTTCCCTCACTACAGGAAGAACTATATATAATGCAGAAAAGCCTTTTAAAATTCTTTTTGTTTAATTTTGAAGCGCTACACCTGCTATTTATTGTTATCATTAGGAGACAAAGGGTTTAAGTCTTCAAAGTGAAATTCGCTCTAGGGAATAAGGAAGCCCATTATCTCAAGGACAATTAGAAAATGTGAGTTTTCCATGATCAGATAAAGTTTATTAGGCCATCAAGATAAAAGAGACTATTAGCAGAGCGGGGAGACATATTACCTATTAGTCAAGTGTCAGGGCACATGATATATGCCAATAACCTAGGCAAAAAAGAACTGACTTCTCAAACTAATGAAGCTCAGGTAACAAAGTACCTTAAAGACTAGGAAGGAAAACACCTAGACAAATCCCAGGTTTAGATGGTATATTTATGTCTATTAAAAAAAATCACCTTTCCATTATGAAACAAAATATTTCTGTATATACATACTCAGGAAACAGGCAAAACAATTTGTAGGTAAGCTCCCAAATAGAAAAAAAAATTTTTTTTTGTAAGATAATACCTTTAAGCAGTAGATGCACTAGAAAACAAAGCAGAGAAATACACTGATTGAGAATCCTTGCCAGTCCACCCATCCTTCCTTCCTATTTGTTTAATTTAATTTATTATTTTGTTATTATTATGTTCTCTTAGCCAGCATATAGTACTGTATACTGGCTAGTCCCTTCTTTCAATATCTGATTTCCAGATACAAAGACTGAATTAAATGGAGGTTTTGTAGGACATGACGCCGTCAGCCTCACATCCCTGGGTAATGCTCCCTTTTCCCTAACATGTCAGGTGGAACATCTCTCTTCTCTGAGCTTATTAAAAAAAAATAAATAAAAACTCTAAAAAACAGAAAACACCAATCATAAACTCTATATAGGCCTAAATTGGTAGATTCTGGTCCCAAATGTGAAACTGGTTCCCATTTGATTCGGACTTCTAATTACACTTATACATCATTTCTGCCATACTATGCAAAATGTCATGCAGTAGAAATTAATTTATTTTTACAAATGGGCATTTCAGAGTAAGAGATATCATAATCAGCCATATATCTTTATGAAATTAAGATTAAGTTTTTATTACTAAAACAATAATATAAGCTATGTTTTTTAAGGGAAAAATACAAAGAGTACTAAAATAGAATTGCCTATTTACTCTATCTAATTTCTTAGGAATGTTTTGAAGGGATAGGTAACCATTTAGAAGTAACAATGACGCACTTGTAATTATAAGGACAAATGGGTGTGTGCATCTAGGTCAGCTGTGATTTACATGCAGTGTCATAGTATAATTTGATGTTAAGAGGCTTGTCTAAAACCAATTCTCCAAAGAATGATACTGTAAATGCCTCGAGGGAAAGGACTCTTTCTTACTCACCCTGTTATCCCCGATAGCTTTTGGGAGTGCATCTGGGGGAAAGATGGGGCCTTAGTAAATAATGAAACTCTCAAATTCTAATATCTTGTCTAAAGTACAGAGACAACGCACAACAAACTAATCAAATAATAAAAGTCACGTTCTTTTACATAAACATAGAAATACTTAAAGCTCTTTAAAAAATAAATGAGGGGTGTGTGTGTGTGTGTTAGGTAAAAAGCATGGAGAGTTAAAAACTATAAAACCACAGATAGGATAGAAGTTTTTAAAACAGCCCACTGTAGACATGAATTCATTACCAAGTTAAAACTTGAGAAGTGGGAGGCAAAGTAGTGGTTACATGGTTGGGATCCAAAACGAGACAAGGCTGGTTCTGAGAGCTAGCTCCACCACTTACCAGGACATAACCTTGAGCAAACTACTTAGCTCTTCTAAACCACAATTTCTTTTCTGGGAAATGAGGATAATAACACCAACATCAAAGGAAGATTAAACGAGACGGTTCTTACAAACTTTGTTAACATCGTGCCTGTGACCTCTTAAATGTAACTATTATTAGGATTAATAATAAGTTCTAACATCTAAGACGTTTTTCCCAGGATCACAATGCTTCTTGCTACATTCCATATACAAGGCTCAAAAAAATGGAGAACTAGGGAAATGAGATTTCCTGAGCTCTTCATAAATGTATGTGGCCCAGGCTAAGGTATGGTCAATGAGATGTAAACAGAGTGTCACATGGTACTTCTGGAAAACCTCCTTACAAGGAGATTTTTACAAGGTCAAGCCCTCCCCTGTCCTTCATATTTTCTGTTCTCTGAGTTAAAGAGGAAATTCATGGAGCTCCAGCAGCTATACAGAACCATAAGGATGAAAGAAAGCTGAGCAAAAATCAGAAGAGGCCAAGGCTCTTACTCCTTAAAAGCCCCAGACTGTCTACCTCTGATTCCTTTATGTGAGTGAATAACTCTTGTATGTCAAACTTTGTATGGGTCTCTGTCACAAGGCAGCCAGAACAAATCCTAACTGATACACTGGAGTCTCTGGGGGTGCAGAAGAAACATGGCCTTTCTAAAATTCAAAGCCTAGAAGAACACATAAACCAGCAACCACCATTATAAAGATTTTCATTATTTGGTAAATAATGACATCTCATTGTTGTTCACCTTCAATATAGGTGGGTAACAGTTCTGATTTAAGTGAGATGTATAGTTGGGAATGAATAAAGCTGGGATTTGAACTTATCTTTCTATCTGACTCTAAAGCCCAATGAGAAGTACCTCTTTCCCCTCGGTCTCCTTCTCATCTATCTTTTTGTTTCCGTTCTGCTTTCTGCTCCCTATCTTTTGCTTTTCATGTTCCTCCCACTGCCCTCATATCTTACATTGTAGGTGATTTTAGAACGCATTTAAGTGTTTACTGAATTAGGCTGGCAATAAGAGCCACTCACAGTGCTGGGCCTTAAAACTGTTTCACCACTGAAAAGGCTGCGACTAATGCCAGACAGCAAACTTTAATACTCTCCACAGTTAGCATCGCTGGCCAGGTGCAGGCATGGCTGTGGTTGGGGAATAGGTGCTATTTGTATCCCACAAAGGGTTCAATTTCAGAGTCAAATAGGATGTGCATATTGTTGAAACATATTTTTTAAGTCTGCCAAGTACTTCGGAGAAAGGTCTTGATTAAGACCTCTTTCAAAATCCTATCACTAGAACACTAACAGAATGTAGTGCAAAGAAACAATTACTTGGCATGCATTTTGCCTTTGCCCCACCCACTGTGTGACCATGGACAGGTTTCCTTGGTACTTTGCTTTATCCCCATAAAGGGGACCACTCAGGTCACAGTTGAGTTTTGAAAAATGTATCCTACTTTAAAGTAGAGAGAAAAGCATAGAAAAATTATTGTGCAAAATTTAGGTTTGCCATTTCTATTTGTGACACACAAATCAATTATGTCAGAAAAGTGGATCACTTTCCCACAGGATATCCTAAGTAGTTCAAGCCAGTAATGCAGTTGACCTAGTACTTTTTTTTTTTTAATGTGGGTCATTTTTTTATGTCACCATCCTAAATAACCTGCCTTTATTTATGGAAGCACTTAACACATATTAGTAAATTCTGTGTGGGTAAATAGCATGTTAAGAATGTAGACTATAGGAAAAAAAGATCAATTGTATCAAAAAATGGGTCTTTTTCAGATTAGCCATAGCAACGCAAATTTTGACCAACATAGATTCCCTCCTGTTAAGCTTATTAAGAAAATTGACTCAAGCTTCACAGTGCTGGACCAAGTAAGACTAACAACACAGTCAAAAACTGAAAGGAATGCAAATACACAAACTCAAATCTCATTTGAAAAACTTCTTCTCTTTCATTGCTTCAGGGCATGGTCGAGTCAGGAAATATGGGCTGGTTGGAGCCAAGTGGTATTTTAGTGAGGCCAAACAAAATATGCTTCTCTCTTTACACAATTCTTTTTTATTTTTTTAAGCTTCTATTATTTTAAGAAAAGAAAAAGCCATCAGTATTTGAGAAGAAATACCAACCTCAGGCTCAACAAATCTAAGTCACAGAAGTTTGAAATTGTTTCCAGTTAACATTCTGCCAAACCAGGAATCCATATTAAAAGACCATGTAAACAAAATAAAACAAGCACTTCTAACTATGCTACACAAAGAAGAACAGATCTTCTATCTTCTTCCAAAGAGCTATGGAAAAAGCAGGCAGTTCAAGATGGTGGCACAGGAAGACCCTGAACTCACCTCCTCCCATAGACACAACAAATCTTCAGCTACATATGAAACAATTCCTTCTGGAAAGAACTTGAGAACTAGCTGAACAGCTCTTCCACAACAAAGAATTCCACCCCCAGTGTAGCAAACACTGAGTGGGGGTTCACAATGGAACTCCTTGATGAGGTGTTTTTGACTGATATCAGGTACCCCAGTCCTTGGAACCTGCACTAGAGACACAAGCTCTCAAAACATCTGGCTTGGAAAACCAACAAGACATATCCAGAGGAACCATAGGGCTGTAGGGAACAGAGATTCTGCTCTTAAAGGGCTTGTGTGTAGGCTCACTTGCCCTGGGATCCAGCACAAAAACAGCAGTTTGAAAAGAGCCTAGATCATATGTGAAGAAATTCATTTATTAATCTCAGAGCATCTACCAGAGGGCAAAAGCCTGTTGGGACTTTTTCTAGGAATGGAGGTACTCATGGATGCCATTTTTGCACTCTCACTTTGACTTGTTAGGGCCAACCCTCCACCCTCAGCCTGCCTTATTCCCTCACACTGCTAAGGCTAGAGGCCAGAGGCAGCAGGTGAGCACCCCATCCCCCTCACTACTTTTGCAGGCCTGTCTGCTTTCCAGCTTCCCCCATAGCTCTCCAAAGCCAGTGCGTGTAGGCAGCCCACAGAGGGGGTAGCCACTGTGTACTTGGCTCTGGTGACCAGGGGAGATTGCATTTCTGGACCCCATGGAGCTGAAACTAACAGAGAGGCAACTTGAAACACAATCAAGAACTAGGGCAAGTTTAAATAGTAAGGTTAATTGCCCACACAGGGACACCCCTTTAAGACTGGGAGAGATAACTCTTTTGCCTAACACATGGAAACAGAGAGTCAAGCAAAATGAAGAAACAGAAGAATATGTTCCAACTGAAAAAACATGATAAAATTCCAGAAAAACACATTAAAGAAATGAAGATAAGTAATTTACCTGACAAAGAGTTCAAAGTAGGGTCAAAAGATGCTCACCGAACTTAGGAAAATGGATGAACATCGAGAAAACTTCAACAAAGAGACAGAAAATAAGAAAATACCTAAGAGCAGTCACAGAGCTGAAGAATACAATAACTGAACAATAGCTGAATACAACAGCTGATAATACATTAGAAGGGTTCAACAGCAGACTAGATGAGGCAGAAGAATCAGTGATTCAGAAGACAGGGTAGTGGGACAAACTCAAATGGAGCAGCAAAAAGAAAACAAAATGTTTATAAGTGAAGATAGCTTAAAAGACCTTTGGAACAACATCAAGCAAAATATCATTTGCATTTTAGGGGATACCAGAAGGAGAAAAGAAAAATAAAGGGGCTGAAAACCCATTTGAAGAAAGAGTGGCTGAAAATTTCCCTAACCCAGAGAAGAAAGCAGACATCCCGACCTGGGAAGTACAGAGAATGCCAAATAAGAGAAACCCAAAAGACCCACACTAAGACACATTATAATTTATAAGTCAAAATTTAAAGAAGAGAATCTTAAAAGTAGCAAGAGAAAAGCAACATATTACACACAAAAGGGAACCCCCATAAGACAATCAGCAGATTTTTGAGGAGAAAACTTGCAGGTTGATAGGAAATGATATGATGTGTTTATAATGCTGAAAGGAAAAGGCTGTTATATATGAGCCTTACTGTAACCACAAAGTCAAAACCTATAGTAGATATGCAAAAGATCATGAGAAAGGAATCTAAGCATTATACTACAGAAAACATTCAAACCACACAGAAGAAGGAAGAAAATGGTAGAAACAGAAAGGAACTACAAAAAGCCAGAAAATAAACAAAATGGCAATAAGTACATATCTACCAGTAATTACTTTAAATGGAAATGGACTAAATTCTCTAATCAGAAGACACAGAATGACTGAATGGATAAAACACAAGACCTAACTATATATTGTCTACAAAGGACTCACCTTAGATATAAGAGCACACAGACTGAAAGTGAAGGGATGAAGAAAGATACAAACAAATCAAAAGAAAGCTGAAGTAGCTATATTTACATTGAACAAAACAGACTTCAAAACAAAAATTGTAATAAAAAACAAAGATGGACATTACACAATGACAGAGGGGTCAATCCAAGAAGATATAACATTTGTAAATATCAACATAGGTGTACCTAAAACAAATGTTCATAGACCTAAAGGGAGAAACTGACAGCAATACAGTACTACTAGGAGGCATTAATACCTGAGTTACATCAATGGGTAGATCATCCAGAAAGAAAATTGATAAGGAAATATTGGCCTTAAATGACACAATAGACAATATGAACATAACAGATGTGCATATAAAATTCTATCCCAAAGTAGCAGAATACACAGTCTTCTCAAGTACACAAGGAATATTCTCCAGGCTAAATCATATGTTAGGCCACAAAACAATTTTCAGTAAATTTAAGAAGACTGAAATCATATCAAGCATCAATAGTATGAAGCTAGATGTCAATTACAAGAAAAATGGGAAAATCACAAATATGTGGAGATTAAAAAGCATGCTACTTAACAACCAACGGGTCAATGAAGAAATCAAAGGGAAAATTTAAAAATGTCTCTAGACAAATGAAACCAGAAATAGAACATAAAAAAATCTATGAGGGCAGCAAAACCAGTTCTAACAGTGAAGTTTATAGCAATACATGCCTACCCCATGACACAAGAAAAAACTTAAATAAGCTTAAAATATATATAAATATATATATACACATATATATGCAGATAGATAGATAGATAGATAGATATAAATATAGATATATATACCTAAAAGAACCAACTTCAAAGTTAATAGAAGGAAGGAAATAATAGGGATAAGAGAGGACATCAATGAAATAGAGACTAAAAACAATAGAAAAGATCAATGAAACTAAGAGCTGGTTCTTTGAAAAGAGAAACAAAACTGACAAACTGTTAGGTAGGTAGACTAAGAAAAAAAGGGAGAGGGCTCAAATAAATTAAATCAGAAATGAAAGAGAAGAAATTACAACTACTACCAAAGGACTACAAAAGAATTATGAGAGATAATTATACACCAACAAATAGGAAAAAACAAAAAGAAAAACCTAGGAGAAATGGATAGATTTCTAGGAACATACAATTTTCCAAGACTGAATCATGAAGAAATAGAAAATAGGATTGGACTGATTATTGGCAATGACATTGAATCAATTATCAAAAAACCTCCAACAAACAAGAATCTAAGACCACATGGCTTCACCAGTAAATTCTTCCAAAACATTTAAATAATATTTAATACTATTCTTCTCAAACTCATCCAAAACATTGAAAAGAAGGGAATACTGCCAAATTCATTTTGCAAGGCCAGCATTACCCAATATCCAAACCAGATAAAAATACCACACAAAGAAAGTTACAGACCACTATCCCTGATGTACACAGATGTAAAAATCTTCAACAATATATTAGCGAACCAAATTCAACAACACATCAAAAGAATCATATACCATGATCAAGGGAGATTTATTCCAAGGATGCAAGAATGGAAAAATCTGCAAAATCAACGTGCTATGCCATCGTAACAGAATGAAGGATAAAAATCCACGTGATCTAGCAGTTCCACTTCTATCTATCCAACGAAAAAGAAAACACTAATTCAAAAAGATATATGCATCACTATGATCATTGTACCATTATTTACAATAGCCAAATATGGAAACAACCTACCTGTCCACTGATGGACGAACACACAAAGAAGATGTGGCATAGATCATACAACGGAATACTATTCAGCCAGAAGAAAAGAATGAAATCTTGCCATTTGTGGCAACAAGAATGGACCAACATTATGTTAAGTGAAATATGTCAGATAGAGAAAGATAAATACTGTGTGATTTCACTTATACATGGAATTTATAGATAACAGAATAGATTAGTGGTTGCTAGAGCAGGTATAAAGGGTATAAAAATGGGTGAAGGAGTTCAAGAGTTACAAACTTTCGGTTATAAAATATGTGTCATGGGATAAAATGTACAGCTACTACAGACAATCATGTTGTATTACAGATTTGACAGTTGTTAAGAAAATAAATCTTAAAAGTTCTCATCACCAAAAAATGTCTGTAACTTTGGTGATAGCTGGTAACTACACTTACTATGGTGATCATTCTGCAATATATACAAAGGTGAATCATTATGTTATATACCTGAAACTGACATCATGTTGTATGTCAATTACACTTCAAATTAAAAGAAAGGAGAGCTATGGAAACAAAAGAAGAACAATTTATAAGTTAAAAGCACTGCATATTGAATCTGTTCTTACTTCTGGCTTCTCTACAAAGTCTTAGAAATGCTAAAAAAAAAAATATATATATATATATATATATATTTGTTCACACAGTCCCTCCATTCCAAAATACATATCACTTCTCAGCTCCTGGCTCCCTCCCTAGTACTTCTCTCCAATTATTAGGAATAAACACATTGTTATTTTCTCTATATTAGATCCCCACAGAACCCTTAGTGACTGCAGAAATAAAAAGGCTAAATGATACAGTTTATTATAAGTAAAAAATAGTCATGCTAATGTTTTCCACCACTTGGTTCAATTGGAGGGAGTATTCCCAAACATTCCATGACATCTGTATCAGTCACAAAAAAGTTAAAGCAGGTTATATTGTTCACCAACTATGATCAGAGACTTAAAGTTCCAAGGAGACAAAACAGGAGTACGTGGTGTTCAGGCTAGAATTCTGGAAACAGCTGGTCAGTTAGCAGATGTGGATAAGTCCAATATTCCCAACAATTTAAATATAAAATGTGAGCAAATAGATATTTTATATGTTGGGAGTGGTAGTATTTAGGTGTTGGAAATATAGTAGAAGGGTCAGTGATATGCTGGTGATGGCGTCTATCAGCTCGTGAGAGCTGACTGTGAGATTTTAAGGGAATATGCTGACAGCCTGAAATGGGCTATGGTGGGAGAATTCACCCCATGGAAAGTGGCAAATGCTACAATCAGCCTCCCTCCACACTTCCCCTGGAGAGCCGGTTTTTAAAAATTTACAATAGAAGACTGAGGACGGTGTTATCCAAATCAGCCATTTTAGGTAAAGCAGAAAGTTGCTGCCATGAAATTTTAAAATAGCATATAATATTTCATAAAAAAGATCCCAGTACAGATCGTGAAGACAACTATTTAAAAATAAGAGACAAAGGCCATCTCCATATTTGGGTAGTTCCTTCAAGATTCCATGAGTCTAGCATGTTACTCAGAAATACACTCCCCAAACCAATCTTTGCTCTCTTCTCTCTTTCAAAAAGATGCGCTGTCCCAGAAGTAGTCTTTCCTGTTGTGTCCTACATGTACTGACATGAGTTAGTATTTAATCTAACACCTTTTACCCTGTTAAAAATAAGAAAGAGATCATTGAAAATCCACATGCTATTTACAGTTTTAGAATTTAATTCCATCTCCACCTGGATTGCTGCAATAAGACTTCAGCTTATTAAAACAGGCAGCCACCGCAAAGAGATACTGTTTCAAAGCAATTAAAGAGATGTGCCACAAAACTAACAAACGTATTCATTGAACTAACAAAAAGCATGTTTTTCAAAACGTAGAGCTTATCCTAAGATATTTTAGGGATTCACTTGAGACTTCCAAATACTAAGTTGCATTTTACTCATTGAAATGAACCTGACCCCATAAATTGTAGCTATCAGCTTCATGTGGGATACAACCAAAATCTGTCATCACTGGGTCAACTTCTGCAGCCACATCAGCTATTACGGTCTTGTAAAATGAGAATCCTTCAGTAGGCTCACACTGTGATAAATTTCACTACAAAAATATTTGTTCTCTTCTCAAAATCTATCCTCATAACCATAACTGCTACTTGCCATGGTCATCTAAGTTGGGTATTTGGACCATTGTGCTATTCAAACCCCCAATCTGATTTCCAAAGTCACAAAACTCTATGGTTACCGAGTTTGGATATAGAAATGGATGTCAATTTAGATAGGATATAGATCACAAGATTTTTGTAGGGAAAAACACAAGAAACTATGGGAGAAGATATTTCACTTTAAATAAAAAGATGATTCGCATTTTTATTTTTAAAAATGAAGTTATGATATTATTACTTTTACAGTTCTAAGTTTCTTAGTACAATTTAGTCCCATGTAGAATGAGCAGGGAAAAACACTGTGTTTTACTGCTTGAGAGTACAAAACAAAGAGGCAAGGGGGGAAAAGCTATTTCATATTGAACATCTGGAAGGGGGAGCAAAAACTAACATTCTTTTCTAAAAATTAAACCAAATGATAAGCTCATGTAATAAGCTTTATAGTATTTTTCTAATTATCCAAGCCCTTTTGCATCATTCTCTCTGCAATAGAGTTTCTACTGATAATACTCCACTGACATGAGTCTCTGATGGTTCATTTCATATGTCAGTTCTACTGGGCCACCAGGAACCCAGACATTTGGCCAGACATTGTGGCTGATCTGTGAGTGTGTTTCTGGATGATTAACATTTGAATCAGTAGACAGAGTAAAGCAGATGGTCCTCCCTAATGTGGTCAGGCCTCATCCAATCAACGGAAGAGCTCCTTAGAACAAAAACGTGAGAAGAGATGAATCCATCTGCCTAAGTGAATTGGGATACTGGTGTTTTCTGGCTTTCAGACTCAGACTGAAACATAAGCTCTTCTTGGGTCTTGAGCCTGCTGGGCTTTGGATTGGAACTTACACCATTAGCTCTCATGTGTGTTTCTCTCTCTCTCTTTCTCTCTCTCTCTCTCTCTCTCTCACACACACACACACACAGAGAGAGAGAGAGAGAGAGAGAGAGAGAGAGAGAGAGAAAGAAAACTTAGCTTATATAGAGTCTCTTAAAATTTGCCCATTACTTCTTCATAGGAATCAAACACACCTGCCTGGTGTATTCCTATCTCCATGACTTCACTTTCAGTGTTTTTCCTCCCCATCCCCTATCTTCTCTTCTCTACAATCTCCTTTTATCAAAATCGTACTCATTAGTCAAGGTTCCATTGTAATGCGACTTTTGCTAGGAAACTTCCCAGGTATCCCACACCAGAAAGAGGTCATCCTGTGCCGGACCACTGCGGACGCTATTCTAGACCACATGCATGTTCTTTTATAGTCCAAATGAGAAGCATTGCGGGTAAAGAGTCTAAGGGAGGAATGTCTAGTGGCTTTACACAGAAGGTGTGCGATTCTGTGCAAAGGGATCTGATTTCAGTTCCAGTTCTACTTATCTCGCTGAGAATGCTTTTCAACCTTACTTTCATGACCACGGCTGATGGAGAATGTAACCACCATAGTAAAGGCAACTGATCCAGCAAGAGAACAAATCCACCAGATGACTGCAAAACCATGGCAGAAAAATAGATGGCTCCGGGTTCTTACACAGTTTTAAGGCGAGAGCAAACACCTGGGCGCAGACTACCCTTCAGTGTCAACCCTGAACAGTGGACAGCAGTGGACAACAAAGAGCAACAGCAAAAGGATCCCCACTTTGAAGAAACCATTCTTTAACTGCGGTTAAAGGAGATCAGCAGCACGTTAAGGGGGGGAATGGGACATGGACTGACCCTACAGAATATCTTTTATGAAGCCAGCACACGCTTCCTATTAAAGATATGGCCATTAACAACGAATCTTTATCTTTTTCATAAGATTCTAAACTGATGAGACTCTTAGTTATTGTACTATACAGACCTTTGCTTTGACCTAACCATTCAAATCCAGATTTTGGCAAGGTGGGCAGCAATAACCAGGTAGCAGCACTCCTGGCGAAAAATACAGTAAAATGGGTCATTCTATTGTAGATATCTGTATATTCCATATCTTTGTTTTCTCCAAGTTAAATCAAAAATCTCTAGAGGTTTGTAATCATACAGCTTTTATCTTCTATACCGTAAGTTGAGGAATATTAAATCAATGACTGATGATTATAATCTTAAATGTTTTTCTTCCATTTGTAATCCCACCGTTATCTAAATGGATGCTAACCACAGCCCCAGGAGCTGGAAAGGTCAGGTTACTAACCCTCACTTCAGAGAAAACTGAGGTTCACAGAGGTCAGATTGGATCTGGAGGATCCAGAAATCCTGACCCCACTGTAGCATAATTTTCTCAAATCTTTCAAATTAACAATGGGAAGAAAGAAAGAGAGAAAGTAAGAGTGAGACAGAGAGAGAGGAAGGAAGGAAGGAAGAGGGGGAGGCAAGGAAAAGAAAGGAAGAAAGAAAGAGAGAAAGCAAGAAAGAGGGAAATGTTCCTAGGTCAGATAAATTTGGTTTTCCTTCTTAAAGTGCATATTTCTCTTCCAGATATATTATCCCCATGAGTACACCCTAATGATCAAACCTAGCCAAGAACCAGAAGCATTTTAAATAAGTCACATTTTAATACTACTGATGCACATTTCTTGTAAAAATATAAAACGTTTATATTAACACTGTATCCAGATCCCAAATTATCCTTGCTTTTCACACTCCTGAGAGTGTACAAAAATTTTAAACTAAAAAAAAAAAAAAAAATTTAAACTTATTACAATAAAAAGCAAGCAGAACTTTTTTTTGTACTGGCCCACTTTCTGCTTACGTTTCATTTCAAAATGAGTCAAGTCAAAATGTGTCCTATATGTTAGGTGAAAATCCTAGGCCTTAAGTCCAACAAATAAACACAGAGGTTGGTCACAGTTTCATAAGGACGATCCTGCATAAAACTTGGCTTAGTTGTGAATCCCACCATTACAGAATCAAAAGAATTAAGGAAATCGAGTAATGGAACAAAATACCGATTAAAATAACAACAGAATTCTGAACAAGAGACCCTTCCAAATGTAATTAGCAGAAAGAAGTACATTACATATTTGATGTCAAATCCAGAATCAAGGATTTATAGAAACCATCAGCTGAAAAGGAAATCTTGACCTGTCTCTAACTAACCCATTAATTTTTAAAATAGCTTTACATATATTATGAAATATAATTCAGATACATATGATTAATTCATTTGGGTTGTTTCTACCCTTTGACTATTACAAATAAAGCTACTATGAAACATTTGTGTGCTACTTTTTTTTTTTTTTTTAAGATTTATTTATTTGGACACAGAGAGACATAGTGAGAGAGGGAGCACAAGCAGGGGGAGTGGGAGAGGGAGAAGCAGGCTTCCCATGGAGCAGGAAGTCCTATGTGGGGCTGGATCCTGAGATGCTGGGATCATGACCTGAGCTGAAGGCGGTCACCCAACAGCTGAGCCATCCAGGCGCCCCTATGTGCAAGTTTTGAGAGGAAATGTATTTTCTTTTCTCTCGGTACATACAGAGTTGTGGAGTTACTGGATTGTGGGGCAACTCTGCAGGACACTTCTTTAGAAACTGTCAAATTGTTTTCCAAAGCGGCTCTATGTATCTACCAGCAATGTAGAAGGGTTCCAATTCCCCACATCCTTGCCAACATTTACTATTTTCTAGATTTTTTTAATGGCCAATGAAATAGGTCTATAGTGGTTTCATTGTAGTTTTGATTTTCACTTTCCCAACAACTAATGATATCAATGAAAAAAAATAGTCTGCAACAAATGGTGCAAAGACCTGGATGTCCACAGGCAAAAAAATGAAAATAGATCCTCTACTGCACGCCATACAAAAAAACAAAACAAAACAAAAAAACCTCAAAATGGATCCTAGATCTAAATGTAAGAGCTAAAACTATAAAACTCTTAAAAGAAAACACAGGAGCTGATTGTTGTGATCTGAGGTTAGGTAACGTTTTCTTAGATATGACACCAAAAGCATAAAGCAACAACAACAAAAAAATACAAATAAACAGCTATATCAAAATTGAAATTCTGCGCTGTAAACAATATTATCAAGACAACTCATAGAACAGGAAAAATATTTGCAAAGCATATATCTTATAAGGCACTAATATTCAAAATGTGTGGTTCAAAGATCTCTCAGAATTCAATAATACAAAGACAAATAATCCAATTTAAAAATAGGCAAAGAATTTGAATACAGGTTTTTCCAAAGAAGATATACAAATAACCAGTGAGCACATGAAAAGATGATCAACCCAGTCATATGCAGACGTAAGGAAACTCAGATCCGGGAAATCTAAATGACATATTTCAAGCTAGTCAGGTGGTTAGTGGCTAGTGAGGGCTAGACTAATCTTGTACAGAAAAATCATTACAGGCCTTAGATATAGAAATACATGGTTTATATCCAAGAGTTTACTTGCACACTTAATCTCTTTGAGCCTGTTTCTTCAGCTATAGTAAAACCCATTCCCCAGGGTTATTGTGAAAGTTAAATGACCTAATAAAATATTCCTCACCTAGAGGTTGGCGTCTAATCAGCCATTATTATTATTATATTTCAATATTCTATGTACACATGGCATAAGACCTCTATGGCATTTAAGCATGAAGCCATGTATATGTGTCTCTGGGGGTGTGTCCTCTGCTAGATCACCTAGGATCTAATCAAGACATACATATATGTCTCAGTCTTGAAGAATACTAGTAACCCCAGCATCTGGCCTGGGACTCTTCCTCCATGGGGTGACAAAGACAATTCCTCCCAGTAGAGAACAGTGGTAAAGTCACACTGATAACATTCAAATCCTGGATTCCTCACTTGCTTGCACACATTATTTAACAGCTCTAAATTTCAGTAAAGTATGGATAATTATAATAATACCCACCTCATAAATTGCCAGGAAGTGTAAATAAGATAATCCATGGGAAAGTACCTCGTACAGTGCCTGGCATATGGTATGAGGTTTAAAAATGCAGGTTTCATCATTATCTTATCTAGAAAGCCTGACATTGTTCTTATTCTTTAATTAATAGTTAACTAGAAATATTTTATTTCTATTCTTTTATGTGAGCCATGGACCTAGTTCACCCTAGAAATTCCAAAAAGAGCATACCAGATCTAGAATTCTGTGAAATTTCACCCAATTTAAATCCCCTGGCCTTAAGTAATTAGAAAATAAGTCTCCCCCCAAATTAATGACTGTCAAAGTGCAATACAATCTTCATCACCTTGTTTAAACAATATTGTGAAAGATCCAAGGCAACATATGCATTAAGGGACGTCAAATGAAGCAAATCTAGGAGCTTTTTCTGGTGAAAGAGTGGGGAGGGAGTCTTCATCGGTCCAAAGCAGAGATTACTAATAACTGGGAAACTCCAGGTGACACGTTTCCTTCATGTATCAAACTTGTTTTGAGAACCTGGCACGTGAAAGGCACTGGGGTAGAAGAGGGGGTAATTAAAAATATGGGGATCATCATCATCAAAATGAGGATCATCTGCTTGGGAAGATAAAACATGCTAATGACTATAGCACGAGACCAATGTGGATAGACATCACGAGAACACACAAGGGAAAATTACGAGGGGATTCAAGGGAGAACTGATTACTTCTGCCCAGATTGCTAACAGCAACTCACACTACATGCTGCCCTTCAATGATGCATCTGAAAGCCCCCACCCTCCTTGACCATGGTAGGAAATCCTACCATGGGCTCCCTTGGCACCTTCTACTACCTTCATGAGATCAGTAGACATCCATCCACCCTACTCACTGCTGAAAGGCCAGATGAAACCACAGACTCTAGACCTGGACTGCCTGGGTTCAAATCCAATTCCATCACTTTCTAATGGTGGGACCTTGGTCAGTTCACTCAACCATGCTCTGCCTTAGTTTCCATCTCTTTAAAATGTGGATAAAAACAGCAGGTATCTGCAAGGCTGCTGTGAGCATGAAAGGGAGTAATCTAAGTGTTTATCTACCGAACAGTCAATGCTACACACTACCTAACATCACATGGAGTGTTAGCTTTTATCAATATCACTGTGGCATGCACATCTGAGGCATTCAGAAGTACGTGGAAGTGTGCTGAATGACTAAACAAATGAAAGCAGGAAAGGAAAAAGGCCGACCTTGAGAAGACCAGACTGCAGAAGTCCGAAGAGCTAAATTTGAGAATGTTCCCCTTGAGAAGCATTTCCTTTCACGAAACTAAGGACTTGGACATCTTGTTCTGTGTCAATTCTAAAAATCAGTCATCACTGTGGGAAAATAACTTTGCCATATTTAATAGCTTTTGATGTTATATTAAGTGGGGAAAAAGTTTACACCCTTTAAATGTTCTGGAAATGAAGCAATTCGTTTAAAAGGGGAGCTAACATGTCAAGACTGGAAGAAAGCCTATCAACCTTGGAGGATAAGCACGACGATTTCCAAATGGCAGTGGAAAGCAGCGCAGCCCAGGAAAGACCAGCACAAGCCTCTCCCAATGCTCCTTTAAACTGTTTTAGTTCCCTGGAAGCCAGATATTTGTAAAGGAAGGATAGGGGTGGCGAGAATCACAGGGAGATGTACCTGCTCCAGTTAAGATGTCCAGCTTAGCTAAAAACCTTATTCAAGTCCTAATGCACAAAGTAAAGAGATTAGACGAATGTGGTAAGTTTTCAAGCGTCTGATAATCCATTCTGCCCACAAGGCTGGGAGTCCTTCTCTTTCATGCCAAACAGCACCTGTAGCCAAAGCTACAGGCTGAGCCTGGGTGGCTCAGTCATTAAGTGTCTGCCTTATGCTCAGGTCATGATCCCAGAGTCCTGGGATCGAGCCCCGCATCAGGCTCTCTGCTCAGTAGGAAGCCTGTTTTTTCCTCTCCCACTCCCGCTGCTTGGGTTCCCTCTCTCGCTGTCTCTCTCTATCAAATAATACGTAAAATCTTTTTTAAAAAAAACACAAAACAAAAACAAATGCAAAGCTACCAGCAGGCTATGAGGTCAACTACCTACCAGCCCACTCTCAAGGTTCTTTACAATACCTACAACTTCAGGCACTGAAACCCCCAAATAAGTCTGAAAGCCTCAGCAAGTAAAATGGACAGTTGTGTTGTACACAGAGCAGAGATATGTTTACCTCAGCTTAACTATGGAAACTTTTATAAAGACTATCAGATAGAACTTGCTCCTAAGAATACATTTTAACTCTTCTTAAATAGTGTCCTAAACAGAACTAAAACTTTTCTCAAGGTCCAGGATCATTAAGCAGCAGCTCTCTCCTGCAGTGGGTCTGGCACATTATGAGTGGCAGGAAGGGACTGCCCCATGAGGTAAACACAAGGTTCTGAGCGCCTTTAGTGAAGGGGACAAGTGACTTAGCAAGTTAAGTCTCAGAGCAAAAATATATGGCAGCCATTATCTCAAGTTGGGCTTTCCCTAGACCCATGGCTCTCTAATGAGCATAACTCCCTAGGACACAGGTAAAATCTTGTCAGAGTTGAGAAGAGAGCTGAATTCCTGGTATGGTACTGCTCTTTTATACCCAGGGGTAATACCATCAGTACTTCCCAAAGTCTTTACTTAAACAATCTATGTCCTTCCTTTCAGTAGAACGTTTACAAACATTGGGTTCTCAGGTTGCCGAACCAAACTTAGCACCAGCAGTGTGACATAATTCTCTGGAGGAAAAAGTTCTAAAAGTGCTAGATGGCCCTGCCTCCCTCTTCTGAATGTCTTGGAAAGGCTTCCCTGCCAGGGACATAAACACAAATCCATTCTCTTTCATCTATACTACACTTCATGCTTGAGACCTCTAGGAATTATAGGTTGGGCTAGGAATTATAGGTTGATTAAAGAAATTTACAGAAATCAAGTTAATAGTTTCATTGAGTCTGAGAGCTTCTCCCATGCATTAAAGTACATGCTCTTTAAAACATCTATTTGGGCTGGTTATAGGTTCTCAGTTAAGATTGCTGGACGCTGAGCTCAAGATGAGTAAGATGCTACTGTGGTATTGTTGCTAGAGGTCACCCTGGGGGAGAATGGCATTTATTGAGGATTTTAACATTTCACTTGCTTTGAAAGCTCCTTCCCTTATATGTTTACTCCTCACTTTGTTTAGGTCTCTGTTCACATCTAACCTTACCGGAAGGCATTCCCCGGCCACCCTGTACAAAATCATTCTGTACTCCTGTCTTTCTCTAGTCCCCATCTCCCGGTTTTTTAAAATCACAGCATCTGTTAGCATCTGGCATGCTATTTGTCTATTTTCTGTCTCTATCCGTGAGCATGGCAGTCCTATGAAGTGGATGACTTACCTGTTTTGCACAGGTACTCTATAAATATTTGTTGAATGAATGAGTGAAGCATGATTAAATACTTTAAATGTCATATCATTTTAATCCCCTCCATCCTCCAAGTCATACATTTCAGTCTTCTTACAGCTAGGGGAACTGAGGCTGGTTGTGCACCATACAAAGAGCAGGCCCTGCTTGGGAGCATGGACCGTGAACCAGGATGCCTGGGCTGGAGCGCAGCTCAGTCACTACCCCTCTCTGTGACCCTGGGCAAGCCACCACACAATTCTTGACCTGAGGCTCCTTGTCTGTAAATGGCATTAATAAGAGCAGCATTGCCTCACAGAGCTCTAGTGAGGAACTCATATGTAGAAAGACCTTAAACAGTTCATGGCCCAGAGTAGGTACTAAACCAGAGTATTTAAAAACATAAAATCTTAGCTGAGAAACACCCTATAAAAATTACTAACTTTCTCATTCTGATTTCTTACTCATGACCACATCCTGATCATAACCTGGCTTTCTGGGGCCCCTGGCTATGAGGGAAGTGCGGACGCGGTTCCTCTGGCCTGTATGACACTGGTATGTATTTCTCATCATACGTGAATTACTCTGTGAGTCTTGTTTAATAGGCTAACAAAATCGGGGCTCTGAAACACTACCACCGAGGCCGCAGTGCAGCTGAGCCGTTGCTTCCTGACCTCCTAGCCACTTTCCCCGAACACTACAGCTGTTCGATCAACGACCTGTAACACCACCCGCGTAACTAACGAGGAGGAAGTGTCCCGGCCGAAGAAATCTTTCCTCTAAATAGCAGAAAGTGGGAAGAGATCATAGGCAGAAGAATATTAAGGCAAAAGAGAGTATTTTGCCAAACAAATGCCCTTGCACCTGTCCACTCCAGACTGTTTCCGAACAGCAGAGTAACTGTCTGTAGAGACAACCTGCGTGTCCAGGTTTCCCCTGAACCGGGACATGGAAGGTCTCACCCCGCAGAGGCCTTTCCCCTCCCGTGAATGGCTGAGCCAAGGCCAAGGCCAACACCGTGGGCAGCCTGCTGTCCTTTAGCAGCTTCCCCAGGCGACTCCCTCGTGTTACCTTGCCCTGATGATCGTGTTTCATCTCCCAGCCCCTTGGCAGCTCCAGCTGTTTGTTGGCGAACATGTTGAGGAATCCCACAAGATCTCGGTTATGCTGGTAGCGTTCAAAGTGGTGGGTGTCCCGCCGGACTTTGGTGATCATGTGCTTCAAACACGTGTTGTTTGTAAACATGCGGTAGGCACTCTGGGGAACAGAAAGGAGAACCATGTCAACCCGCTTGGACCTACAACAGCAACGTGCTTCCCACACGACATCAGGTGTATATAGTCGTCCAGTTGGCATAGAAGCTTCCATACAGCTCTAGACTCGCGTGTGGAAACAGCAGGCTGAGCACAATATTTTGATCAAAATAACAGCAAGATGACAGAAAGTAAGGGAGCCTCATGGATGATGTCTAGTTTTCTAAAGAACAAGCATCTCATTCCACAGAGGATGTCAGGTCCTTAAGTTGGTCTTAGGCAAAAACCGCACAGAGTCACACCATGTCAAATACAAATATACCATCTCACGGGGAACCCCAACATAGCCAGTTTTCCCTCCAGTGCTGGAAGAGATCCCTGGTCTTTGGGTGAGTACCAGGGAAGCAGTTATACATTTAGCAGCTAAGCTGCACAGGAAAAGTGGGTGGCCATATATCTGAATATCAGAGTATTTGCAATGGGTTGAGTTGCTCTCCCTGAGAGTCAAATTCAACTGAGACCACACAGAAAAAGGTTTTTCATCTCACACCTTCTTCCAGGCATAATCTCAATGAGTGGAATGGCAGGCAGAACTGCCGGGGCTGTATACGTGATTTTTCTTTCTCTCTTTTTTGGTGTGTGTGTATGTGTGCTTATGTATATGTATATATGCGTGTGTGTATACTGAATTTATACAGCTGAAATGCACATTTAATAAAACCCCACTATACAACCACACAAAAAAGTGACTGTCTTGTGAAAAATGTTATAGTCTTCATCTCTATGATACTTAAACAAGATTCCAGAAATTAGCCATAAGCCATGTGCTATCCACATATAAGTCAGTCAACAAATGTCCATTGTGTAATATTACGTGCCAAGAAGTAGAAAAGGAATAACTATATGGAGCTATTTCCTTGCATTATCAGAAAGAATATGACAGTCATGAAATTGATATGGTTGTGAAGGATCTATTCCAGAATTCTATTCTCAGATAGATTAAAAGGATTCTTCTTACCTTTAGCATCCCAGTACCACTAGACTGAGTCTGGAGGCCTTCAGGCTAACTTTGTGGTTCTGTTATTTGTTTCATTCTAAGGTAGACCAAAGCAAACCCAAAAGAAATCAGGATCTCTGGAAGTGATTTCATTTTAATAAACATTTACTGTCTTTGCTATGCCCAGTACTGTGGTAGTTACTGAGGATGAAAAATGAATGAGTATGAGGACAGTTAACATTGCTCCTGTCTGTCCAGGATCCCCTAACATATGTCATGTTCTGGTCAAAGTATTTATTGATGATGTCAGTCCTTCTAGAGCTTTCTTCCCTTTGGCACACTTATCACAGCAACTGGTGATATGTGAAATGGTGGTGGCTCCCCAGTCTAGGTCCCTGGGTCCCTGAGTAATTACAGGGATCAGAGAACCTTGATGACCCAATTTGGGATGAGAAACAGACCTTTGTCAGCTTAAGCCACCAAGATCTGTTAGTTTCTGTTATTGATATATAGACTAAACTATATAAGATGACTTTTATATAGTTTTTCCAATTGATTCCATCATTATATATTTTTTACTAAAATATTTTGGTCCTATCAAAACAAAAGACAGAACAGAAGTAAGAGAGGGAGGGAGGAGGCAGGAAGGCAGGCGGGCCAGCCGGCCACACTGAACTATCCTCAAAACACCAGTGCACTAAGTCCTTAGCACACCTGAGTATAAAACACGCTGAGCTTGTATTTCAACCTGACAGTCTAACTGAGAGGAGGATTTGATGGCTCAGAGAAATTGTGAGGTTCAGAGCACAGTGCACTGCCAAGACAGGCAAGCCGACGCAGGGGCTCCGGGCAATTAGAGAGCATGAGAGAATAAGAAAGTGATATCATGAAAGCAGAGAAGGAGACTAATAAAAGAAGTTGGAGGTTGTCAGAGACGAACGTTAGCTAACTAATAGTTTAGCCTGTGGCTGACCCTGCCTTGGTGTTTTATGCACAATCAGCAAGGATCTGTTTTTTGCATTTCGCTCTGTGCTGCTGATGTATTTCCACAGAAGCCACTGCAAGCTTAGAGGCCCGAGACCACACCAGCTCGAGTGGCAGTTGGCCCCAAACTTTCAAGCCATACTCCCCAGTCAGTCTCTTTGGGGTGCATTATTGCAGGATAATTCTATTAGATAAAGCATTATATTAACTATTGTTCCAAACAGGCATATCTCTTGGTCCCTCTGATTTCTTCCCCCCCCCCCCCCATTAATCTAAGTAAATAGGCTACATCCTGATTCTTTATCTGGAGCACCAGAAGAAATGTTCCTCCTTCTACTAAAGAGAAGGAGAACTTCATTAGGGCAAGAAGTAGTAATTAGGTGAAGGAACCTGTCGCAGCCCTAGGCGTGAAGTGAAGTAAGTCTCTGGGTTTGCCCAGCTCTCTGCGCTCAGGATTCTTAAGGCCAGTCTTATCATTAATTACATCCATTCATTTTCCTCCTCTCCTCTCAGTAAGATATGCCACAGAGTGCCAAGTTTGAGTGGGGTGAAAAAAAACCACCTACCAAAGCAAAGTAAGTGCAAGAAAGATTTCTTATCAGTAACCAGCAAACGATCTCTGGACCCATAGCTTTTTCAAGTCTGAACATGCACAGACTCTAAGTGCCCGTACAAAACCTCTAAGGCAAATGGGAACATCCCTTCAGACTGCGACATTTCTGTCAGGAAAAAATGTATATATAGAAACATACGAACATATTTATGTATGTATTTATGTATATACACATGACATTTATACACATATGTTCATAGTTCATATTTTATACATATGTTTATTCTATTTTTTGTTTTTAAATATGTACCATTTTGGATATATATTTGTATATTTAACTACGTATGTGTATGTATGTGTGTGTATATATATGTATATATATTTCAGAAGAGTATTTATACTCCAGTTCATATGGAACCACAGTGAAGATTCTCGTCACGGCCCTGTCACTCATGGACAGAGACAAAGAAAATCATTTACTCTCTGCCTCAGAGATTAAATCCTCGTTCACCTGTAACATGGGATCATAGGAACTGCCCCGCTTTCTTCATAGGCACATGAGACTCAAGCCCAGTGAAACAAAGGATGTAAAACAGCTTTGAAGAAGTAAAAATCACTATAAAAACATAGAGTAGAAGTAAGTAAAGGGATATATGAGGGATTATACCTACCATACTTATGTTAAAACAGATGACTGATAGCAGTAAAATTGTTTTCTACTTTTGAGGTCTTTGAAGATAATGGGCCAGCATCCCACTTTCTATTAACTAAAGAAGGTTTTCATCACCTTTCATTAATTCTGTCACAAGCCCTGTGTTAAAGCCCGAGGATACAGAGATGAGCACAGCCCCAGCGTTCAGAAGGACGGCAAGGGACATTGTAGGAAAAGGTGGGAGGAAGAGTTTCCCCGCAGGCAGAAAGTCGAGTTTGGACATCAAGGGGCACAGAAGCCGTGAAAGTGCTGAAACACGGAGTGAAGCGGCAGAGCAACCACGAGAGGGTCCCAGCACTCGGGAAGCGCTAGACAGGGAGGACCGCACGACAAGAGCTTGGTCTTCCCGGAAGCAAATGCTGGCAAAGCCGTGGGAGAAGAGCAAAGAGGCACTGTGTTGGCCCTCGCTGGTTCTGCGGTGCTCACTGCGTGAGGGCTTTTCGGTGTTTGGGTCGTTGTTTTGTTTTGGACTTACAGAAAAGGATGTAGTAAATCGATGTGACTTTCTACCCGAAACCCAAGTCGATTAGGAAAAAACCAACGCGCCGTGTTTCCTCACAGGATAAAATCTCGTGGAAACGCCCGGAACGATCTTGTGTGGCTGCGGCTGCATGTGGAGTCACCAGGAGAACCGGGAGAGCTGACGGCGGTTACGTGGACGGAACCAACGCCTGGAAACGATCTCTCGTGCTGACTGGAAAGTCCCCTTCGGTTCCTGCTTCTCGACTCCAAAGCTCCCTTCCTGGCCTTACTCGTGGGTGTTTCCCATTGTCTGGGCAGGAAATGAACATCTGATGGTTGAGTGAAGGATCACCTGAACTTCTTTACTGGAATTCCGTTAAAATAACATTCCTTTGAGCTTAATGTGTTTTGTTTGGTTGAGTGTCTTGAGGTGTTAGAAACGAAAAACACTGAGAGGAGTTGAGGGGAAGGTTATTGCCATTTGGCAGCAGAATAAGAACATGATGTAAAATACGCATTTCTTCTCAACCAACCACAGTGCAAACAGTAATCCCCTTTTCTTCTTTTTTCCTTTCTTTCCTTTTCTTCCTCACTCCTTCCTTCCTCCCTCCCTTTCTTTTCTCTTCTCTTCTCTTTTTTCCTTCCTTCCTTCCTTCCTTCATTTCGTGTTATAGTGACCATATGTCCAGGATAACCTGGCCTAGTCTTGATTTCATCTAATTTTGTTCTTTGCAATAACATAGTAAGTACATCAAAGCTAAATAAAATTTGTCTTTCACATTTCATAAATCCTACATCAAGAATAGGCATACTGAGGGGTGCCTGGGTGGCTCGGTCTGTTAAGCATCGGACTCTAGATTTCAGCTCAGGTCTTAATCTCAGGGTCATGGGATGGAGCCCACCCACCCCACCCAACAGGGAGTCTGCTGGTCTCCTTCTTCCCCTCCCCCCACTAGCATATGTGTGTGTGTGTCCGCAAACTCTCTCCCTCTCTTTCAAATAAATAAATAAATCTTTAAAAACAAAATGAAATAAAAAGAATAGGTATTCTGAATCCTCATGTTTCTCTCTCATGTCTTTCATGTTCACAAGTGAGCAGATCTGAGCATTCGTATACCTTATTCACAGAACAAAATTTATTATAAACAAAATCAAGTAACTTTGCTTCCATAAAATGTATGCAGGGATATGAAAAGAGCCCCGTCTTACACAGTCTGTATATTTAATCATAAGGGATTTTATATTATTTTCAGCTAGCTAAAGAGTAAAATGGAGGGAAAATTTAACTTATTAGCAAAACTAATTGTAAACTATTAATTCATTTATTTTGCAATAGCAGGAATTCCTGGCTTGTAAGAATATATTTATGTATTTTTGAATAATTTTTCCCCTTTAAATACTAAGGAGTTTAGATGGTAGAATTAATGTATTTCTACAGCTTAATAAAAGCTAGAATAACAATTTTTGGCATGTATGTTGGAAACATTATTCAGTTACATATTAGGAGACATATTTATGTATTACATTAATTAGACAAACACAGGCATAGAAGTATAAAAGATATGACACTAATAATTAGATCTTGAGTTTTCAGAAATTGTTTATGAATACAATTTTGGAAGAAATCTGATCATAACCAGCAGAGGGCAGTAGTATATACCTTAAGCAAACACAAGGCGAAAAAATGAAAACAGAATACAAAAAACAATATTTTAAGTTTTCCTTTAGAGTTATTACAATTATATAGCTACTTAATTTCATTATTTTCAATAAAAATGATTAAGTTACTGTTCCATGCAATCTATTTTTTATGACTCTTTTAATATAAACTGATTATCTTCAAATCATAAAAAGACAGAATTAGGAAGGCTTCTAAATCAATATACTCCTTTTGTATGTTGAACATTTCCAATAATATAAACAGGGAGTCTACTGAAACAGTTATGGTTAATAAACAATTCAAGCAAAAAAAAAAATCTTAAGATAAGAAAATAAATTAAATAATAATAATAAAATTAAAAATTAAAAAAATAAATATTAAAATAAGAAAATCAAATAAAAGTTTATCTCATAGAATTTTGTTACATAATCTAGGAAAAAGAAGAGATTCCATCAAGTAATAACCTCTACAAAAAAAAACAACAAACTGTGGAACTTATTCCCATAAATTCTACCTTGAGATCATCAGCAAGGTAAATCCAGCTACTTTAATTCCTGCCACAGAGAAGTCAGGGAAATAAGGCTTCCTAAACCCAACAGAATTCTGACCTCACAAAAATGTATACCTGCACAGCATTAGATCTTTGCGGCCAGTAATGAAGGCAGTTCAGGTAGGAAAAAAAAAAAAAATTAAAATGCTTTAGAGAGAATACTTTAGAATCAAGACTGGCTTCCCAGCAAAAGGTGTTTTGAAATCATGCCCAAGAAAAGGGGAAAGCAATGAAAGCATGAAGACAAAAGAAACAAAAAACATTTAAGCTGCTGAGTATCTTCACACTGTTAAAATCTGTTATTTGTCCAACGTCCAGATGTGTTACCGTTGTGACAAAAGCAGTGAGGTCATTAAACACAACATCTTATTCTAGGAATTCCAAAGCTACAGGTCATAGACCAGTTGCATCAGAATCACTTAAGGAACCAACCAACCAACCAACCAAACAGATGGTTGGGGCTCTCCAGACCTAATGAACCAGGATCTCTAAGAGCTGGGAATCAAGAATATGCATTTATTTATAGAACTTGACCAAATTTAAAAGCTACAGCCTTTAACCACAACCCAACAACGTGACTCCAGCCTCTACTTGAAACATTGTAGTGATGAGGAAGTTGCACCCAAGAAAGCAATCTGCATTGACAACCTGGTGAGGTCATATTGGTAGCTTAAAATTAGCTATAGTTGGGAGTATTAACATCACAGAAATCAGTAAAGGCAAACCAGGCCTCGATATTATTCTGTAGGCTGCCCAGGATAGGTGTGGGCTGGCTGGCTGCATCTGCAAAGTGTTTTGAGATACAGCCACGTCCACTTGTTTCCATGTTGTCTTTGGCCCAGAAGCTGAAAACACATACTTTCTGGGCCTTTACAAAAAAGTTTGTTGGTTTCTTTCTAGATGTCAGGTCTAGACTTAAGAAACTGATAGAGAAAATAAAATGCTAATAATACAGATTAAGCTTCACATTGTGCTATTACGCTGCATACAACATGCCTGCGAGCGTGCCCAAGACGAGAGTTAAGTCCGGTATTCAGGAGTTATGTGGCTCAAAGAGAAGGTACCACTGAGCTCAGTAACACGGGAGTGTGACGCTCCCACCTGCATCACCCCTGCTTCACTGTTGTCTTAACAGTTAATGTAGATGAAAAGATTCATGTTGGAACTACATTTGTCTGTAAACTACAACTATAGGTTGGCTACTGCTGTCAGACTTCAGCAAAAAGCAACAAAAGCATTCTGTGTATTTTATTATTATTTGTAAATTGTGTGCTATACATCCTTCACTCAGTAAGATACACACACACACACACACATTCTCCCACAGCTGTTGTTGAATATTTATCAGCAAACCTTTGAGCATTACTATCCAATCAACTGCTCTTTCTGGAAGCCTTTCTTTTCTCTTGTTCCCACACTCTAAAGTATTAACAAGAATGTCTGCTCTTCCTCCAAAACATGTCCCATATTCACTCCCTTGTCACCATCTCTACTGCTACTGCACTAGTCCCAGCTCCTTCTATGTCTCACCGTGGGGCCTTTTCACTTGTGTCCCTGGTGCAGCCTTGCCCTCTAAAACCTATATTCAGCTAAGCAGCTAGAGGGAGCTTATAAACATTAACATTATACCCCTACAGGAAATCACCTTAGAAGAAATCCATTTAGAATAAAACCCAAACTTTTTGCCAGATCACACCAGACCTACATTCTGAAGCCTTGTTCACCTCTCTGACCTTATTCTATACCACATCAGACTCATTCAAGCCTTAGAGCCTTTGCTTTTCCCTGGCAAGGAAGGTTCTGCTCCCAGACCTTTACCCTACTGGCTTCTGGACATTTTATAAACAGCTTAAATGTAGCTCCCCCAAAAAGGTCTTCCTGTCCAGCCCATCTAAAGCAGTGCGTCCAGGAGCTCATCCTCAAGTACACCTTCGCCCCATGTATGGTGCCTCATGTCACACCGCACCATTTGAATTAACTCTTCCGGTTCCCTAGTTTGCTATCATCACCTGCTCTGTCCGGGTGACCACTCTATCCCCAGTCTGCACTGCACCAGCCAATCACAGGCATTTAATAAATCCTGGTTGAATGAATGCATGAACAAAGGGACAAACAGAAGCAAAGGAAAACTTGCGCTATCTGACTTCACGCCTAAAGCTCTTCCCACCCCAGAATGATAATGTTTTACAGTAACAATTGCAAATGTTCGCCCACTGTCCTTTGTATAAGAGCCTTACCCTTTCCCAGAATTGTCCCATGTATGAGTCTAGGTCATGTAACTTGGCTTCTGCCCACCTTCCCAGGCTCAAACTTGACTTTCAGCATGTCCTGGGCCCTATAGCCACCAACTGTCACCATGCAGTGCTATCACAATATATTGGCTTTATTTCCTAGGCTATAGATTTTAGTCCCATGATTCGGTCATTCCATCACTGGAAGCCTGTATCTTACGAAAGTGTAACTTCTCTGCTTCAGTTTCTTTATCTGGAAAAAAGGAAATTTCATCTGACTTCTAGGTGTATTGGGACCAAATGGGTTAGAACATACACAGTGCTTAGCACAGACCTCGGAATGCACTTAGTGCTCAGTAAACAGCTCTTACCATTCTACAATTCGTTATGCAGACCAGGATAACTTCCTTCGGCCTGCCTCTGTCTCCTCCGCAAACTCTCAGATTCGGTACTCACGGGGTTAGAATGCAGCACGGTGAAGAACTCTGGGCTGATGAGGAACTTCACGGGGGGAGACTGTAACAGCAACGTGAGCCTGGATCTGGAGGTAGAGTGGGGCAGGACGCTCTCCCGCCGGAAATCTGGGTGGGCAGACCACAAAGGCTTTTAGGGAAACCTTTCCATGTAGTGGAAACATAGCTGTTCACTTCCATCTATGTTTTAAAAGAGCCAAAGAATAGCTACATCATTGACAATTATTTTCATCCTCCAAACACGCTTTGCTTCCATGTAAATTCACAGGTAAGGCCTGACTGGAATGGAATGGAGTACTTCTAGCCACTATTAACATTTTAATGCATGACTAGATGTTTTAAGTGATCAGATTCAATCATTTTCCTCCATCCTACACATCTAGAGATTAGTTATTTATATTCTATCTGGTTTTGTGATTCTTCTCTTAGCACTAGTAAAAAGTCGTGGATTAGAAGAGGTCTCTGGTGAATTCTCTTATTTGCACTGGATTACCAGATCTTACTGAAGATTAAAAGTTCACTAAAAGATAAACCTCATCTGTTGGAGATCCTTATGATTTGTTTTCTACTTCTGTGAGATTACAAACCAAACCAACCCACAGGCTCTCACCTGCACTGGCTGGGTGAAAGTCAGCTTCCTCCGCTGCCCCATCGATAGCATTGGTATTTTCCTCAGGCCTCTCGTTCGTCATGGTTCTGCGGATACTCTGGTACCTAAAATCAGTAGCCTAGAGTTACATCACAGCAGCCTCCAAAATGAAGGACCCAACCGCTCCCCCAGGGCCCAGATATTTCCACTATCCTCTCGGCTTCAGCAAAAACTTCTTCCCTAAACTTTATACCTTTATCCATTCCCTGACCTTTGGGCCATCTGTTGCTTAAGTAAATTACAATGCATTGAATTCCTTCTGTTTGTTGTTTGTGAAACACTTGCCTAACAAAGTAATAAAACTGGGGGGGGGGGGAACTGTGGCCCTCAATCAAAGAAAATTAAATTCTTACATTGTTAAAGAAAAGAACTTTCTATTTCATGGCCATTCATTTTCACAAAAGAATGACATTTAAAAAGCTTAGTTGATGATAAAGATGTATGATGAATAGAGATTCTAGGTATTTAGAAAGATATTTGGCTTCATATTTTATATATATGTATATATATATATTGTATCTTTATCTATATATAGATGTACACACACTCTGTTTTTACTAAAAATCAATGCCTTGGGTTGGTGAAAAGGGTCGTCATTACTTATTTCCTCTCCAGTTTCCAAACAAGTGGGGTATGACTGTGATTCTTATTTTTTCAACCAAGAGAAGTTCAGTGAAGTCTATATAAATCAAAAGAGGTACCAGCTACATGTTCATGACAGGTCACCCACCGACGAGAGAGACAACCATGTCATCTTCTGCGGCCCAAATGAGCATAAGGCCAACCACGCTACAGCCAGAGCGGAAGCGCCCTCCTCACCTCCGGTTCAGCTGCTCCATCTGCTGTATGGAGTTGGACCTCTGCAGCACCTGGGGGGCCGGGGGCGCTGTCGGCCGCTGCCACGTGGTGGTTCGGTTGACGTGATCCACGTAGAAGATCCTGCCGTGGCTGTCGATGCGCGCCTCCCAGTCTACACCACAGGAATGCACGGAGAGGGGTTAGAGGAGGAGCAGAGGCCGTGAATGTGGTTCATGATCTCCAGCACGGGTTTTCCCTGACATGCTAGAAACTGGGGCTAATACCAAACGTCTCACCGCATCACCAGGCACCTCCCTCAGTCCACTACAGGATCTGCTGTGATCAGTTCGAAAACATACCCCGTGTGTGGAATACCCCCACTTTAAAGGATCTCTCAGTGTAGAGAATCCTTCCAGACCTGTCCACAATGCCCATCTTCATGTGTGAGCGCCAATGTTTCAAAAATACAAATTGTTGGTATCAGAAGACTTTGAAATTGATGTCAATGACTCTTTTCACCAAAAACGGATTTTCCTCTCTCCTTTCTTCCAGCATGAATGAAAGTAGAGCTGGAAGCTTCCAAGTGCATATTTACATACAATTCTGGTAAATGTAGTCTTCAGAAGAAAATAAGGCTAGCCCAGTCATGAAATGGTGTCATGATCTACAAGCTTCCGTTTGCATTTCCTGAAGATGAATACATTTTCAGAACAAGGGTGATTACTTGCCTCCAACCTCAAATAAATGCATTTAAAAATATTATTTAATTTTATGTTTAAGTAATCCCCTTGATTAACTCTGTTCACCTTTGTAAACAAATATGTAAGTGCATGTTCAGCAGAAACAGAAAGCAGAATGATCTCCAGACTCAGAGAGAACTCCTCTGAGACTCTCTAAAGGACCATTCTCCTATCAAAATACACAAGGCATGAGCTGATCTTTGCAAAAGGCAAAATTTTGAAACTGACTGTAGTTGGGAAGTGCAATTTATATACAATATACAAAAACTGGTTCAGCCAGTTACATGTCCGGCTCCAGTTTTCAGCTCAGGTCATGATCTCAGGGTCGTGGGATCAAGCCCCGCATCGGGCTCCTAGCTGGGAGTAGAGCCTGCTTCGTGGAGCCTGCTTGGGATTCTCCCTCTCCCTCTCCCTCTGCCCCTTCCCACCCACTCACTCACTCTCTCTCTCAAATAAATAAATCTTTAAAAAATAAAACAGAAATCTACTCCTTAACCAGCTAAGTGTTTATACATTTCTATTTGTGTAAAATGTTTTTTGAAATTAATAAGCACTTTTCTCCTTAGCAGCTCAGTTGTTTCAAAACTCCCCATGTCATCACACAGCTAATCGAGAGGCACCATGGGTCGGCGTGACCCTGCACACTGGGAGGAAGGCGTGTTGGCTGCTGACCACCTATGGCATTTGCTCCGGCGGAGACCAGAGCACGTATCCTAACGCAGTTCTCAGGGTTGGAAGGCTCTGAATGGTAGAGCCTAGTTGGCAGCGGCTGCCTCAGTGGAGGGCTGGGGGTGGAAAGATCTGTTTTTGTTGATCCCAGCACACTGTAATTTATGACAAATGGCATGAAAAAGAAAAATTGGGCTGAGAAAAAGAAAAATTGGGCTGAGAAAAAGCACGACACAGACAAAAAAGTGAATCAGTGCCACTCATGCTCCAAGGTAACACAGACTCACAACGAACCAGCCTGCCAAATCTGAATTCTTTGGAAACAGTCGCAATCCCATCAATGAGCCGTTTCCAAAAGACCTCTTGATCAGCCTGCCGTAAGCTGACAAATAGGAACTCCATTAGAGAATTTTCAGGAACCATTTTCCAAAAATTCTTTGATCTATTCCATTGTTTTGCTCTGCTCTTTGCATACTTTCCCATCTCAAAGATTTTGGAACTAATTACTCCATCTCATTAAAGCCAGGATGACTCAAGCACATAGTATATGTAACTCAAATGCACAAGAAAACAAAGGGCCATTTCTTTCCCCAAAAGTGTCTACAGTAGCTTTTAATTTAAAAAATGTAGAATAGGTCAATTAGGGATAAAAACAGAATAGAAACCAACTAAAAAAAAGTAGAAAGAGAGGGGCTGCCAAGCTCCCAAGATAAGTTTATAACTCAACTTTGGCTCTAAGTTTTCTGGCCATTAAAGCAGAAAAGAAAACACTATTGTGGCCTACTTTCCATTTTCTGACAAAAGAAAGTAAAAAAATTATCTTCAAAGATAGAACTTTTTCCTTGAACAAACTACACAGGAATTTACCCCACAGAATATGGTCTCTATCAAGGCCATATGGGTAACAAAATGGGTGAGGAGGGAGAGTGGGGGATCTCCACATAGATTTACCACTACACATTACACACAGTGTGAGCTCAAAGAACAAGTAGCTTCAATAACATAAAATCATAACAAAGAATGATTCTTGGGGTCACTTCCCACAAACTCCAGGAATAGCCCTAATATGTTTCAACAAAGACATCGCTGTGTGCGATGAGAAGAATAAGGAAATGAGGTCCGAAAATTTGCTTTCAGAGAACATGGAACATTGGTGCCCATTAAGACTAGCCCTATCAGATGTCCGACCTTTACACCGAGGTTACTTAAGATCCCATAAAGAGAAATGCTGTCTTGCTGATTTCAAGTGGAGGCTTAGCATTAGGTTGGAAAGGCTGTCTATTGTTGACTCTTACCCAAGTGTACCCTTCCATCCAAAGACAGTAGAGGTGTCTGTAGGAAGATCAGCTCTCTAATTTATCTACCAAAGTTTCCTTGCAGGGTGGAGAGAGGTGGGTATGGTTTATTATAAATTTTTATACTGGGCCTAGTTTATTCTTGATACAAGTAAGCATATGAAAACTCACTGCCCAGCATCAGAGACCATGATAAAATCAGACAGGCTTCCTTGTCTTGCCATATTGTAAAATGGGGTGTACAATCAGGGCACAATGCATCTGAGAACAATGTATTGGGATGTGTGCACCACAGTGGGAGGCAGAAGGCCTGGGGCTTCCAGCCATGGCTTTGTCACACCTTTGTTCCATGACCTTCAACAAATCACTACATCCCTGAGCCACAGTTTCTTTACCTGAAAAATCAGAGGGCAGAATGATACCTAGCTAAGGTCCCTTTCGGTTCTCAAATTGTAAGAATCTTCAAAATGACACCCATTTTTCTACATTAGGTTTAGTAAGAACCTATCAACATCTCATGTCTGGGCCTGCATTTGCAAACTAAACTCTAATTAATTTAGCTGTATAGAGCCAGGGGCCTTGAGGTCCTGAGGACCTGCCAAGCCAGTGTCAGCCACTGTAGCCCCAGTATTACCTCTTGTGCCTACTGGTCTTGCACACAAGATTTTATTTGCATAAAGGGCTTCATGGCAATAACAAGGTTTGAGAACTGTTACCTACAGAAATGCTTCTCAAAGTGTGGGACTCTGGCAGAAGGTATCAGAATCACTTTGAGGATCAATAAAAATGCAGATTCCCAGGCCATGCCTTGGATGGGCAAGGTCAGACTAGCTGAAGCTAGGACTCTGTCATCTACATTTTTGACAACCATTCTAAGTGACTCCTAGACACACTAAAATCTGAGGAACGCTGACATAAATTTATAAGCACTTAAAGCCGTTAAGTTACTAGACAAATCCATGGTGTTAATGCTAGATTTCTAAGAGGTCATGACATACACGCTCACGAGAAACAAAACTTCATCCAAAAGACTCTAACTGAGATCCCAGAGCCGCTGGACTGGGAGACACCCTGAGACTCAAACAGAACAGCCCCCTTTCAACGGCTGGGCAACAGGGGCCATGAGAGTTGAAAAGTGTGTAAAAGTACACCAAGGCCACGGTCACAGCGCTAATCCCTAGGCAGGGCCCCGGAGGGAGGCGGAGCAAGGACAGTCTTACTTCCAACTTTGAGAATCAGCAGATGTGGGAAGGGAACAGGGGGCGTCCCTGGGATCCCTCTTCATCTCATCAGGCTTTTCTCCCAGTCCTCTCACACCAGACCTTGGTCTCCACTGGACCGTCCAGCTGGTGATGACATGAGGCCGTGAACACATGCGTGCTGTGCTGAGACTGGGAAGAAGACCGGTGACAGAAAGCAGGGCAATTCGGGGGAAGCATGAACCGTGTGAACCAAGGGGTTGAGAGGACCTGAGTGGGACCTGAAGAGTTATAACTGGGTTTAGAAATATGAGGAAACTGAACATTGGGAAGTAAATGTATAAACCGGTATAAGAAATGATATGATCCATGGTGTTTTACCACAGAGTGAGATGATGAAGTTATAATGAACTGAAGGTATTCTAAGGAAAAAATTAAGCTTTTGTGGTAGATGACGGACAGCTGTGTTTAAAGATTAGTTTTTCCTTATTTCAACACTCAAGGAGGTATATACCATTTGTACAAAGTACAAAAGTAAGTTAACTTATCTGTGATTTGGGGAGTCAGCTCAGTAGGTCCATTTCCCCTTCAGGAGGCAGGTTAGTGACTGAAAGGGGCCCAAAGAGACTTCCAGGCCCCAGTGATGGGGCACTGACATACACATATGTTCAGGTTCCGAGGATTTAGCAAGCGGAATGTGCTCTTTTCTGTCTGTATATCATATTTAAAAAAAAAAAAAAAAAAGATTTAAAAATCTCAAATAGCTGTCTATGGCGGACCGTAAATCCATTTTTAAAGAAAGTAGCTTTTGGATTAAAAGTATCAATTCGGCTCTTAAAACTCACTTTTAAGATCTAGAAAATAAGAGCCCCTAGCCTTAAACATAGTAGAAAGTTAGATTAATTATACCTTTCAGATTCACAGCCTTATTTTAAACTTTCATTTCAAAGGATGCTTTAATAATGAAAGTGCAGCACAACCACAAAAAAATGATAAACATTCTCCTGTGTTTCTCCAGACCTGCCCATTTGAACCTACCACCTAAGTAGTGTGCTGGTCCTAACACCGTGGCAAGAACCCTGGGATCCTACCAGGGTCCACTAATCTAGACGGTTCATTTAGAGTCTAATCCCATTCCTAACTCCTACCCTTCTTGGGGAAAAACACTCAACAGCTCCTTTTTGTCCCCAGTGCAGCAAGGGATTAAGTCACAATTATACCATAGCCAGAAAGAAAAATAAAATGAAAGTTTTTCAGAAGGGGCTGAGCTTATCTTCACGCTAAGATGACCAAGATTTGGCATGCTGATGACATTCTAGTGGGCTTCATCAACCCTGACCTGCCTCCAGCAGCCAGGGCTGTCCATCACCTCAGAAGATCAGGAGGGCACGTATTGCATGGAGGACTGGGTGTGGTGCATAAACAATGAATCTGGGAACACCAAAAAAATAAATTAAAAAAAGATCAGCAAATTCTGAAGGCCCTCAGTGCGGACTCAGATTTAAGCCATTTCCAGGGAAGGCCCTCCCCACTGCCGTGCTGCCCTTAAGACCTGGAGTTGTACAGAGTCGTATCATATGGATCACGAGAACCTCTCTCAGCCAAGGGCTGGCGTCACACAGCTCACAAGGTCATATCACAGGGCCCGTGGCCTGAAGCAAGAGTAAGATTCTAAAAACAATCGGTAGAACATTGCTACAGCTTTGTCATCTCTAGACCAAGTCCAAGATCAGGTCCCAGTTCCCGAGATAGGAGGAATCAGACTAGACAAAGAAGCAAACAAACATGGAAAACTGCTTTACATAAAAAGAGACCAAACAGACGTCCAGAGACTACATTGTAACACTGATGCACAGACCACCCCATGATCAGCTGTGACAGGGAAAAGGTACAGCAAGGGACACCGCTGATCCCCTTCATTGTCTATAAATCTTCAGAGAGAAGCCTAAGTTTGCTGTGGTTTCCTCGCTATATGTTAGTACACAAGGTTCTTAAGGTGAAAATAAGCTCAAGTAACAACAGTTAATAACTAGGAAAAGAAAAGCAAGAATCAAGAATGGGTGGAGGGCATCAAAGCCCAAGGGACAATGATCAGCCTGCCCTGCTGAGGGCTGTGTACAGTGACCCACATAAGGAGGAAAATGTGCTTCTGAGTCTGATACAAAGGCTTAAGAGAGCAAACCTGTCTGGGCGATGCTCACATTGTCGCCACAACCACTTTTCTTAGACTCCGGGGCCCCTGGGAAGTCCTGCTGAGTAATCTTAATCCAGCAGAATGAGAAGAAAGTTGAGTGCTTTTTGAGCCTTCTTAGGTCTGACCTCAAAATACTACGATGGAAGAAAGCTTCAGTGAAGCCCCCAAAACCTCTTATTTAAGGTGAAGCTTGTATCTAGCAGGTGGCACACCATCACATATGCCACTACTCTGCTGCTCGGTAACTTTCAAAATTTACATTCATCTACTCGCACCAGAGTCCCTTCCCTTCTCATCTCAGATCAGAATACCTGATAGAGAACAAGGAAGTTGTTTAAGACTTCCTTGTCTCAACTAGTGAAGTAGAGATCGGAAACAAGTTACTTAATTTATCTGGGCTTCAATTTCTCCATCAATGAAATTAAAGAATCATTTTAGCCAATTTCTACCCACTTGACCTACTTCATAAAAGCGTAACAAAGAATAAAAAATAAAGTAGGTAAACATGCTCTGTAAACTATGAAACACTAGGTACGTTTGAGTGTCATAATTCACAGTGTTAATAGCACAACTCTTAGCCAGGTCATTCAAGGCACAGACTACTCTGTACAATCCGACCAGGCGCCCCATGGCCAAGCCTCTCTGGAGACCCTGCGTGAAGGCAGAAGGCACAAGACAGTGTGGAATGTGGAATGCCACAGCTCCAAGTCAGAGGCATGGCCCGAGGTGGTAGCAGAGCTGTCCAGTTAGAAAAGGAAGGCAGAGAACTGGTTAGGTTGGGGACAGACAGCTAGCAGAGCAGTCACGTGATTAAATAAGGCGTTAAAAGGATGAGACAGACCTGAGAACAGGAGGAGCAAAACAGCGTGAGGACAGAGCCAAACAGTAATCAGGCTCGACCATAATCTGTAACCTATCCTTGATCATAGAAAAACCCAAATCTGTAAGTTGCATAACAGGGATTAAGAATTTTTCTCTTCTGGGGGCACCCAAGGGGTTCAGTCAGTCTAAGCGGTCAGCTCTTGACTTCCACTCAGGTCATGATCTCAGGATACTGGGAGTGAGCCCTGTGTGGAGCCCTGCATGGGGGTTCCACACTCCCTGGGGAGTCTACTTCAGGATTATTTCTTTCTCTCCCACTCCCTCAATCCCTCCTCCATGCTCTCTCCCTCTCTCTCTGTCAGATAAATAATCTTTTTTTTTTTAAGGATTTTATTTATTTATTTGACAGAGATCACAAGTAGGCTGAGAGGCAGGCAGAGAGAGAGAGAGGAGGAAGCAGGCTCCCCACTGAGCAGGGAGCCCCATGCGGGGCTTGATCTCAGGATCCTGGGATCATGACCTGAGCTGAAAGCAGAGGCCTCAACCCACTGAGCTACCCAGGCACCCCTGTCAGATAAATAATCTCAAAAAAATACTTTTTTAAGAAAGAATTTTCTCCTTTTCAGTCACTCATTAAATTGGATACACTATTAAATTGCTTTTTTGCTCTTAAATATATCAACTTATTAAAATAAATCAACTGTTTTTTTAATCTTAAATTTTATATAATGCAAATATCATTATTTAAACAAACGCACTGAAATATCACAAATAACAGCCATGGATTCAGCAGAAAAGTACTTGCCTTTATCAAATGCAAACTGGAAACCAAAATCATTGTTCAATAAAATTCAGAGCACCTAGATGTGGCCAGAAGATGCCATTTACCCATACTCTGATGTGATGCAACGCCTCAGAAACTCGAATTACTACTAATCCACAGACACATACAAACAAAGGTCTTCCAGAATCCTCTCTTCATGTTTCCAATTCATTTTTTTCCTATTATATCCAACTACCTCCCAGGGGTATTTTTCTTTTCCATCTCTAATCTTTTCTCCCAGGGTAAACAATAAGGAAATTTTTCTATTCCTCTACCTGCTTCAGATGATACACTGGTTAATTAATCTCTTGGGCTATTTTAAAAAGTTGCTTAAAATATGTATCTCCTATAAATAACCACCCTCAATTATCAAAGTACATAAGCAAAGGGAGGAGCTCTTCACAACAGAATTTCCAAAGAATCAAGCCAATATTTTGGCCAATTGTGCACAGCACCATTCAGCTTTTTTGTTAACACTCACCAAAACTAAGCACTCAGCATTTCAGCCCTACGAATGTATATTCCTGCACCTCCGCCTTTATGCCCCACCATTTTTTTTTTTTTAATTTGAGAGAGAGAGCCTGTCAGAGGGAAGGGCAGAGGGAGAAGCAGACCCTCACTGAGGAGGGAGCCAGAGGGGAAGCTTACATGAGCACAGGGTGGGGGTGGGGAACAACAGAGGGAGAGGGAGAAACAGTCGCCCCCCTGAAGTAGGAAGGTGGTCTCGGGCTGGATCCAGGACCCTGGGATCATGACCTGAGCTGAAAGCAGACGCTTAATGTACTGAGCCACCCAGGTGTTCTTATGTCCTACCATTTTTAACAAATTGTTGCTTTTTTTTTTTTTTTAAGATTATTTATTTATTTGACAGAGAAAGATCACAAGTAGGCAGAGAGGCAGGCAGAGAGAGAGGAGGAAGCAGGCTCCCCGCTGAGCAGAGAGCCCGATGTGGGGCTCGATTTCAGGACCCTGGGATCATGACCTGAGCCAAAGGCAGGGGCCTAAAACCACTGAGCCACCCAGGCACCCCTGTCCCACCATTTTTTAAAATATAGGGGCATCGGCTTCTTGCTAGGATCACCTATAGGATGGGAGAGCTGAGAGACTGAATAAGAAGGGAAAGCAATAATGCAGAAAAATATTTTTTCCAATGTGTTCCCCTATAAGCAGAATTTACTGAGCTTTGTTACTACTCATCAAAATACTTGCTCTTAAAGAGAAATACTGCTTTAACGGATCCTAGACAGTTAAACAGAGCTTGGATGATGTCCAGATTATAACTGGCCATGGGTATCACTCAGACCTGCGGATACAGGTTGTACAACTGTTTTCCCAGAATCCCTCATGCTCAACCATCCCCCTTTAAGTGTCACATGTTTCTTAAAAGAAAGAAATGACTTATCTTTCAAAAGCCCAGAAAACTGTCATGATCCACATAAATGGTAGACCAATGCCTGAAATTACTCACACTTCTCTGCATATCCCCAAGGAAAAGACCAGAACATTGCACTTAATGACCTAAAATGCTATAAGTGAACAGAAAGAAGTAAATCCCATAGAGTGAGGCTCTTCTTAGAGATCGTACCAGTTTGTCTCTTGACTGAACATTCATGCTGCTGTCAGGCATAATTTTTAAAACTTTCTATTAGGAACTCAACTGGCCCAAATATGTGGTTCTGTTTCCCCAATTACAGCACAGACTCTATTACAGTGTGTGCTGCCCCCAACCCCAATCCCGCTGCCCCCCCCCTTCCCCAACAGGACAGTGCCAGAGTCCTCAGCTCCCAACTTCCCCACCTGCTGCTGCTCTGTCAAGGGGCAGCCCTGAGGGCCCGTCCTCTCAGGCAACCGGCATCCGCCCTCCGGGCCTGTGGAAAGGACCTGAGGTGCGCCCTTGGGGCATGCCCCTGCGCGCTAACAGGGGCTTACTTGGCGGGAGAGCCTCGTCCACCCTCTGGTAGCGGCTGACGTCCTGGCGCACGGATGGCAGCGATCTCAATGGCTGGTGGCCGTTGGCTTGAGAACCTAGGATTAAAGAGAAAAAGGGGCTTGGGTCGCGTTTTCCCCTTCAGTGTCAAAACAATCTCTGTGAAACACCAAACCAAACCCAACCAACTACCAGAGCTAACATACATCCGGGACCAAGTCTGTCTGTCTGTCTGCGCCTCTCTCTCTGTCTCTCTCTCTCTCGACCCAGAAGCAGAAGAAAAGAGCCGGAGGTGAGCGCTCAGCAGAAGAGGGTCCTGCGGAGGAATGTCCCTCTGCACCCACCGCCCCCCCTTCCCCTCCTGGCTGGTCCCGGTCACGCCCCAGGCCTTCAGGGGTCCATCGTGGCCACAAGACGATGAAGGAAACAGAAAGAAGAAAAGGAGAACAGGAGGAGGAGAGAAGAAAGGGACACTTTAGGTAAAAAAAAAAAAAAAAAAAATAATAATAATAATAATAATAAGCTGCAGAAAAAGGAAACTCATTCCCGTTTCTGCGTCTGGGCTCTTCGGGCGCAGGAATTATTCTGGGACTTTCTGGGGCCTCGGAGGAAACGGTGCCCGGCCGCGTTCACTGAGACAAAATACAAACTGTGGGTGTGACTTCGCGTCCCCGACGCTCAGACAGTGCGATCCTCCGTGTCAGGAGCAGCACCCAACTTGGTGGCACTTTCCGCGCCGCAGAGTCGGAAACGCCGTGGCGCACGCAGGGCGCGGCCTCGGTCCGGCTGGGCCGGTGACCCGCGCGGGTCCGAAGCCGCTACCCGCCCCCGACGGCGCCGGCCCGGCTGCGTTTCTGCTCAGAAACCGGGGCGCGGCGGAGACCCGCGTGGAGCCGCGGACGCACGGACAGGCCTCTCCCTCCCACCGTGGAAGATCCATTCGGAAGACGAAGCGACCCGCGGAGCCCACGGGCAGAATTCGGACGCGAGACCCGCAGCACGAGTCACACGAGGGACAACCGGGGCCTCCCCTCGCGCGGCGGCCGGAGCCCGAGCCCCGCGCTCCTACCTCCGGCCGCGCCCTCCTCCTGGGCCGCCGCCCCCTCGCACGCCCCGCGGGCCTCCCCAGCGTCGCCGTCTTCCTGGGGCCGGTTCTCGGGGGCGGCCGCTCCCTCCAGGCTTCCCCGCCGCCGCCACACCTCCCCGGCCTCCTCCTGCCGCGCCGCAGGGCCCGAGGCCCCCGGATCCGCCGAGTCCTCCGCCGGCGCCTCCTCGTCCGCCCCGGGCGCCGCCACCCCCGGCGAAGGGCTGGGCGCGCGCAGGGACGCGGGGGACCCTCCGGCGGCGCCGCCCGCGGGCTCGGCGGCGCCGGCTCCGTCGTCCTCGTCCTGGGAGGAGAAGGCGGGCGTCCCGGGGAAGCGCGCGCTCTCCAGCGAGGAGCAGCGCGTGTCCACCGACGACAGCTGCGTCGCGACGCTCTCGTTGCAGGAGCTGTCGGCGCCCTCCAGGTCGCTCTCGCCCTCCGGCCTGGTGCTGGCCTCGCTCACGCTCTCCGTCCTGGCCGGGTCGCTGGGCTCCGTCTCCGACGACACCTGCGACGGCTCCGAGCCCTGGTCCAGGGACTCGGCCTCGCTGGCGGCGCGGCGGCTTCCCCCCGACGCGTCCGAGGCCGCCGCGTCCGCCCCGCTCGCCGCCTGGTCCGCCTCCTGCGAGTCGCACAGCTCGCCGCCGCCCTGCTCGCCGCCCGCTCGGGCCTCCGCGCCGTCCTCGCTCTCCTCGGGGGCCGGGCCCGCGGGCAGCGAAGCCTCCGCCGGCTCGGGAGGGTGTTCCGGCTTCTCCTCCAAGGACGCGGCGTCGTTCGTGGACGCTTCCTCCGCCTCCGCCTCCGCCGGGGGGTCCTCAGGCTTCGTCTGCGACGTCAGGCTCGCGTCGTCCGTTCTCGACGTGGCGCCGAACATGATCAAGCCTCCTTCCTCCTCCAAGGAAGACGGGTAGCCCAGGTCTTGCTGGAACTCGTGGTCCTCCTCGTCGGAGTCGATGTGCAGCATGGCGTTGAGTCTCGTGTCGGTGGGGAAACTACTCCGCAGCTTGGGCGACGCGCCCATGGACCTCTCCGAGCAGGAGGCCGGGCCCGGCCTGGAATGGCTGCTGTGTTCAATGGCATCTAAGTAATCATTGAGTGAATCCTGGCGTCCTCGGGGGGGTGAGGTCCGCGACGACGTGGAGGTTAACTCCTCTGTGTCCATTTCCAGAGTCGAGCTAGTCCTGAAAGAATGCTTGGGCGTCCCGTCAGCAGCGCTGTCCTCAGACACCGGCCCATTGGAACACACGGGGCCGTCGTGATGGCCCCCCGACATGTCCTCCTCATCAGAAGGGCTTCCGAGGTCTCCATTCACAGTGTTGACCCCAAGGATTGTGCCAACAGCTTCTGGAGAAGCATCTGAAGGAGAAAACAGCATGTATTCAAACAAAGTGGTCATGACAAAAAAAAGCTTCTAATGTTCAATCCCTTTGCCCCCCCTCAGTTCAACAAACTCAGCCATCCCGGAAAGCCTTCTTCACGGTTTCGCTGTCTGGCAACGATGAGCGACTCACTACTGAACGAGTATCTTTTGGTCAGTGTGACTGATGAAGTGTCTGCATTCACTACTCCTAGAAATTCTAGAATTCAGTTTCCCAACGGAGGCGTAAACCAAAGAGATTTCTTGAGAAACAAGCTTGCCCATCTGCTTGGGTAACTTCAGGAGGTAATCACGGATTAGCTATTTTAGTTTCCGAACAGGACACAAATTCAAATTCTGTTCCAATGTCAATGGACAATGGACTGAGACTGAACGAGTTTTTCCCACAGCGACATAGTCATACAGCTCTCTCACCTTCGTGCGCAGAAGACGTGACCTCCACCTTGAACTGGAGGTACCCGCTCACGTGGTCGGCTGGGAGCCTGCGGCCAAGGTTGTAGCTGAGCATCTGATCACTGTAAAAGGAGAAATGGTTCTTTCCTTACTACACCGCTGTCGGCCTTCCCCTCCTCCAGCAGGCCACCCGCAAATCTCACGCACTTCTCTTAACACTTTCCGACTCACCAGAAAATACAACGCTCCAAAGCCTGTTATAATCCAACGTAATATGATTCATTCCCACAAAGGAATACTTATAAACCCCAGGATGCAACAAAATCTTGTTAGAAGCTGAAAACACAACACAGTATCACATGATTTCCTTAAACAGGGACTGATTCGCTCTCTCACTGCTAACAGCAACCAGGAAAAGATCATCAAGGAGCTGGGAAGGGTTTTGGCATTTTTTGACTGAGGTATAAAAGTGTAGAGGGCCTGGCTGCTCAGCATTTAGCAGAATAGGAAACTGGTCCTACAAGGACACGACAGGTAAGGACTATCACACAAGGACATGGGGACCCTTCGCTAGTGTACTTGAGGCATAGGAGCTGGAAGCTGGGAGACGGCAGGATGGGAAGTGTCTGTCCCTGACTACCATGGCCCCCCATTCCGGCCTTAATTTGTTTATTTGATCAAAGTCAAATGCAATTACATCATGACCTTGTATGAAGCAACCTTCATTCTCAATCTGATTTTTTCTTCATACAAGAAAATAACCAAAGGAGAGCATGAAATCACCCACAGTGTTCTCACACTGCCCTCTACTGGCAACTTCAGAAGGAAAACAACGCCTTTGCTTGCTATTTGCAGGACTGTGCCGCTTAGAGTCACTAGTCTGCCCTGCGTTATTAGCACATGTCACTGTTTTATTTGTCTGTCTCTACCTTCTCAGGATAATTCCGCACAGACATCACCCCTTTAAAAGAACACGTGTGACTGCAAAATCCCGGTTCAGCTCTTGGGACTCCTTCTGACTTCTTAGCAAGAATGTTTTAAAACTGTAAGATTATTTTCTTCTTTCTTTTTCTTTTCTTCCCTAGAAACATTGTGACAGTTTTTGTCTCGATGTTTTTAAAATGCTTTTGCTTCCCAGAGTGAGTGCTTCCCGTGGGCCACGCACACTCTGCTAAGGGCTTTGCCTGCAGAGGCAAAGCCACCCTGGGAGGCATGTGGCAGCTCTGTTTTCTAGAGGAGGACACCGAGGTGTGGGGAGGGTGGGTGACTCGTCTGAGGCCTGACACAAGCACTGCGGGACAGAACCGGGATTAGAACACAGATTCATCTGACCACGAACCCCCCGCTCTGCAGTCACATACCACCGTCCCGCTTTGTCTTCTCAGCGGTTCTAGGCCGCTTTCAGCAGCACGCATTTCAATGCCGTGATTTACTCATGGCTCATCTAAATGTAACTGCTATTCTGATCCTGCCTTTCCTACCTCAGCCGGTATTTTTCAAAAATCTTTTCTGCAAAGGGGTATACAGGCATTTCTTACCATTAGTATAGTTATACCACTTTTACATTAAAGTGTTCAAGTAACATTGTATAACGGCTATACGCTGCATCATACCAGGACTGCCTTTTTCTTTCTCTTACCACGGTCTTCCCAGAATTTAGACAGCACCTAACCCACAGAAGGGCCTGATCTCTGCCCGCTAAGGCATGAACCTAGCCACAAATTACATGGGCCTGTCCTCAACATTGTGGTTCCTCACCCATCCCTTTGGACATTAAAAAGGAACTGATCCTCATCTTCTTCTCCTCAGCCAGTAACAGCAGCGTGTTGGTGTTGATAGCGGACGATTTATAAAAGGGAGGGATTTGAGCTAGGAAACAAATGTTTCATAGGAACTGTAAGAAAAGAGCTGCGTCCATCTGTCTTGCTCACCGTCGTATCCCCAATACCGAACACCGTGTTTAACATTTAGTAGACACGGTATATGTATACACACATATTTGTTTAACAAATTAATTAACAAATGAGACTCTTTGCTTGGAAAGAAGAATTCTAACAGGTGTTAGTGCTGTTTATTAGCCAAACTGGCCAGATACTCAATTCAACTATTCATCGTACAAATACAGGAAATCCTCCTATTCAGACTAAGGGTTGAGCTAAGGGTTTCATCTGTCGTTGAGGGCCCATCCGAGGAGTCACCTGTCCTCTTTCCTTCTCTTTTTATCTTTGTTTTTTGTTTTTTAAAATATTTCTCTTTTGTTTATTTTTTGGGTTTTTTCTTTTTCTTTTTTTTTTCTTTTTGTTTTTTTTTTCCCTTTTTCATCTTTGTTCTTAACCAGTCTCATCTGACTCATCCTGCTTCTTGCGGTGATGTATGATCGCGAACATTATATATTATTATGGTACACAGTTATGAAGAATAAGAGCCAAATTCTCTCACCGCCTGAGGCATCTCTCTCTAATGTAACCAGAGGAGGGACAAAGCAGAGGAAAGTCATGTGTATTTTGGACAAACGTGGGCCACTCGCTGCAAAATGTCACATTCAAAAAAATACTCTCCAAATAGGTAATTAGCAAGAAGTTCTAGCTCATCCTACAAAACCACACTCTGTAAAACCTCAACTACTTCTGAGGGCCGCAATCTGCCAAAGATGTAAGGAATGGAAGCCCAGCACTTCTTAAGATGAATCAGTTACTTGGTGGAAAGCAAAAATCAGATCAGGAATATATATTTAGGTGTCAGTAGCAGATATACTAATATGTAGTGTCCTCCTTATCTAATAAAGCAAATCCCCAAGTATCTGTATCGGACAATGTTTCTAACATACCTATGCAGAAACATTTCATAATTCCAGTATTTTACAAATTCATGCTGGACTTCCTTCTAATACACATCAATTCAGGACTGGCAGTTCTCGAAGTGTCCAGTTGTTTAAAAGACTAAAGGAAAAGCCCGCAAGTCAACAACAGCTTCATTGCCTTGATCATTCTTACTGGTGTACATAACTTCACACTTTTACCATATGTCTTATATATTCTGTAAACTATGATGATAATTATATAAATTAATATACTGTATTTATTGTATTTACCATAGTTTGTTTATTTTTTAAAATCTTCCGCTTTCTATTAACCCTTAAAATAACTTTAAAAAAACTTCCTAATGTATATGATCTCTACCAGAAGCAAAAATTGTGATTTCCTAACCTTTATCAGATAAACCAGGCTACTAGAATTTCAGCATACTGTTCCTACTTCACATGTGCTGGCTCCATCACAAATCCCATCATCTCTGATGGCCAGAGACTTAAAACCCATTACAATCTCTTAGTTTCAGATTTTGAAGGGGCCTTCAAGTTCAGCTGGTCTAAACACTGTATTTTTCAGATGAGGAATGCCCAAGTTAATTATGACTTGCCAAAATAGAACAGTTCACTAGTTGCAGAGTGGATATGAATGAGAAACCTTCCTTAGTGAGCTGGATTAATGTCACATGGCTGCCCGTCCGTGAAGTGCCATAGGAAGCCAGGATTCTAGAGCAGGCTGATCTGCCCTCAAATCCCAGCTCCACCTCCTGCCGGCTAACCTCAGATTCCTCATCTCAGAAATGGGTATAATCATACTACTGACCTCCCAGAGCTGTTGAGGTTACATGGGCTAATGAGAGTAATGGACATAATCCCTGACACAGAATAAGCTCTAGGCATCTTTTTTGTTTCCCTACTTTTATTTATTATTATTGCTACCACTGCTGTTATTACTTGTGCTGTCACTGAGACTACGACCACCAGTACCATTTGTTTATGTTTTCTTACAGTGAAGAAGGCACAAAACAAGATGGCGGCACCATCACCACCACCACCATCACTGCTACCACCACTATTACTATTACTACTGCTGTATGTTCATAATGTTCTCCTACAATGAAAAAGATACCAAAACAGTAAGCTCAGTGCTACCTCAGAGCAGTGGCGTTACTTAGTTTGCTGGAAATGACCACGTAAAAATACATGCACCATTGACGATAAGGGATGTTGTGATTTCTTAACTAGTTTATTCACAACTTAAAAAAAGTTCACAGAAAGAAAACAGACATCAAGTCACATTTTAAATTCTCTGAGTGAGTAAACTTTAGTTGTTTGAATGAACGTACAGGTCTAGGAATTCTACAATAATACCTCGTACCAGTTAAGGTCTTGTTTTAAATGGCCCTAAAACAAAGTGGTTTTTGTTTCTCAGGAACAGTGAGTTGTCTGGATGGGATTAATTAGCATAACGGAGCTGTGAACCTGACACTAGAACCCTGCTCTAGGAGAGACTTTCACTGAAAGATTTCAATATACTGAAAAATAGTTGAGTATTATGACTTCTGATGCTGAAGTGCTAATGATAGGCCCATCTCAGAAAAGACAGATACCAAATAATAATAATAATAATGCTAATGTATATAATGAAAACAAAGTGCTTTGGTCCTAAACAGCTTAATGAGTATAAAAACACTTCATTTTTTAAAAGAATTATCTTACCAATTCTTCTCAGTAAGAAAAGTCCTAGGACTACAAAATTTCATTTCAGTTGCTCTGTGCAAACTAATCTCAACAAGATCCCTACAAAGGGGGGCTGATTACCCAATGGCTTGCCGCTCCAGCAGTCTCTGGACTGGAATGGTTAGTTTCCCCAGGAAACGCTTGATGATGGGACGGCTCTTGGCAAATTTGTCCTTAATTTCAATTTCTAAGACATCAGTAAGAAGTGCAAAAAAGGAATATTTCTGAAAACAAAAACAGGTAACATGTTGATTCAGAAGAAAGATAAATATGAAATTATATCATTTCATTATTATAGAAAATGTTATCTCTTAAATCCTATTGACTTAGAGTCCACCTTGCTAGAAATATCTGCAGCCAATGTCCATCCTCTATTCACTTTGAATCGTTAGCATTCACAGTGATCACAAGGCTTCAGTTAAGGATCTGCAGGACAAAAGAAGCCCCTTCAATCATGCAGTTCTTCCGGGTTCAACAGTTTTAGGAGACGCTATCAAATGTTAAATTGTGCACAATGCAGTTTTAGTACTTACTACATTTAATGTACCTCAATTCTTTGAAATTTAATATCCTGTTACAGGATGCTTTCGAATTATTGCTGTGTTTGATTACCAGCAATTTTAATTCCTCATCCCATGCGAGTCAGAAGTTGTAGAGCATAGATTAAAATAATCTTTCACTTAATGGCGAAAGTAGGAACATCTACAGAATACTGTGGTTTCTCTGATAAATATGAGAATGAAACAAGTCTAAATGGAAATACTTAAAATTTAAAAGGCACACGGGACAGAAAAATAAAAACATGAAGTTAACATAAACTTTGTTGTTTTGCTTAGGAATACCACTGGAGAAAATCAGATTGGCTATTAATAAGAATATAAAATAAATATAACAAGCTTTATTCATTTACAAAGACTTTCACCAATATTCCCTTCATGTTATCTTTACGAGTAACATTTTCAAGAACGAGGATCTCAGGATAAGTTAGTGATGGGGCCAGAATCTAACCTGAACAATACTGCCCCTGCCCTAACATTATCCACTTAACCACTGTGATGCGAATGGCGCTGGCCAGTTTTATACTTAGGCACCACTAAGTTTATTTCGTCATGACAACTGAAGTTCTGCCAAGGGCCATGCAGTCTAGGAATCTGCTGAAAAGAAAAAACATTTGCTGAGAGTAAGAGTGCTGAGTTTAAGCACTACCTCTGTCTCTGAGAAGCTATTACATGAACACTTCAATCTTCAGTTTCTTAATCATCGAAATGGAGAGATGAGAATCTCATCCCTTATGCCGCCTTCTTAGGCGTACACTGATAGCACGGTTAAGATCTTCGTAAATATAAAATGTTAGCGAAAGAAACTTATTGCTAGGATCATTAACATATCCACTATGTTCCTTCTAGAGCTCATAGTGAGATGCATGTTACGTCTTCTAGGCTTCTAAATGTGTTAAATTAAGTGCTGTGCTTTTAAGAGTCATTCACTATTGGAGATCATAAGTAGTTTTTTAAACCAGGTGTAAGAATATATGCAATATGTCATCCACTTAAATAACCACAATAACTTCTCAGGAGAAACATCTTGCTCTGCTGACAAGTCACAAATAGCCTTACCTGTCTTTTCCAATTGGTTTTAGGGCCCCTGAATTATCTCCCGCCCCAGTGAAATATTTCCACAAACCTGTTAGGTCATATTGTTGTCATTAAACGTTTAGGGAATGATCTGATTCATTCATTGTATAACTCCTACACCCAGTGAAGGTTTACCCAGAAACATTCTAACACTAGTAGGTTAAACATGTCTTGGATCTCTGAGAAATGGTGGAAGAGCTTGTGCTTTCTTCACTAAATGAGAAACAATGTCTGTTCATTCCTTGACTTTCCTGAGTTCGAATGAGAAAACCCCTCGTTTGATTTAAATGATGCGTTGCACGAAGATGACAGTTAACATAATATAGCTGTGAGGAACTCGACAGTGTCTGTCATCAACGCATCAACGGTCTGCCTTCACTCAGGATGACGAGTCCTTCAATGCCTTATTAATTAACCAAACTCTAGACGTCCGAAAAACCTTTGCCAAAGCCTACAGGGAGAGAAATCCCCTTAATTTGTACTGAATATACACTAGAACAAAACATAAAAGATTGGGAGGGCTTTTAAAGTTTTTAATTTTAATTCCAGTTAGTTAACATATAGTGTTATATCAGTTTCAGGTACAAAACCAGAAAAATTTTAAATAAAAACAGGATTGGTGTTACTGACTTTTCCTTCTGCCTCAGGCTCTCACACGGCGCCGCAAGGCACAGTTACTGACCCTGCCCTTATTTAAAATGATAGCTAACTGCCAGGCGAGGAGGCCATTTTAATATGTTATTATGAATTATTTTGCATTGATTTTGATTTTTGTTAAAAAAATATTTCATTAAAATATTAATTTTGATGATTGAGCCTTCTGGCCCCCCTTTAAGTCATGTTCCTGAGGTAAGGACTTCACTTGTTTTGCTCTACACCTGGCCTTGGCCACAAGGGACTCTCTCTTTCCCTTCAGAGCCTCTTTCCAACAGAAGCAGGAGACCCCTCAGTCGTCCTGCTGTGCTCATAAACAGCTCAATGATACGCAGAACAAAGGACTTGGCCAACTTCCGGTCAAGGAGAAGAGCCTTGAGGATCATCTTACCTCTCGATGCCAAATCGGATTAGTGGTGTTACTGATGATAGTGGACCTTCTCTCCTGTCCGTGGTGGGCACAGGTGGGGAAACTGCTCTTCTTCCCTGGCTGAATGGACATCTTAAGATAAGGGTCGGGATTGAAGAACATCCCTTTCTTTAGCCCAACTGCTCTAAGATCTAAAAAGGAGGAGAGGAGGGCGGGCGAGAAAGAGAGGGGGGTAAACAACAGCAAAGCAGCAACCAAGTTCCTCACACCGTGAGCGCTTAGGTAAGTGAGGACAAGTGGATTATGACGAATTCCGGCAGAGGGGGGTCTCCTGACAGGCGACAAAAGTGAAGCCAAACATTTATCCTCACCTTACCCACCTGAACGGACTTTTCCTAGATGCCATTTTGATTCTAACATGCATCATCACGTGGTCTGGCAACCAGCATTTCAAACAGTGTCTTGAGAGAAATTCTTGGGCAACAGTTGATTTTTTCAAAAAGAATGCTCATATGTTCTTTCATGAGAGAAAAGTTAAATCATCTACTTACATACATGAAATTATAGACCTATGTTTAATTTGGGGTAAAACTCGAGAGTACATTCAGTTGTCCCACATTTAAAATGTCATATATACTCCACAAATGTATTAAATATTGGGGGGAAAAGGAGGCCAGAAATATTTCTTAAAAATGTGAATGCCACCTGCTGTATTAAGTAATTATGGGGTTACTGTTTAGGACCCTACATACCTGATGAATGTCCCAGCCTCGTCTTAGATTCGCCAGCTCTCATTTCACACTAGCTGAGCGGCCAAAATGTCTGGCTAAAGTCTGCTACATGGAGAGACTGATACTTTTAAAAGGAGTCAGGCCAAGGGATGCAAACATGTCAAGCAATAAACCAGACCCACTGGGTCCTCAAGACCTTTCTGAGAATATCCGTTTGGGTAAGGCTGGCCCAAGAGCTAAGTGATCTTTAAAGTTCCTGCAGTCATAGACGGTTTCTAAGTAGCCTGATGCGATTGTAATCAGTCCAGGCAGCCCTCTGACCTATGGTCCTGAGAGAAATTCTGCAGATGTTGCTGAAGCTTCAAAGACCTTTAGATTACCCAGATTGGTCATTTGTGGTGACCCCAAATTATACGAGGTCCCCTGAGTCACCGTACTCAAGTTCATTCTTTTTTTTTTTTTAATGTTTTCTCCACGATGGGCCCAACATGGGGCCTGAACACACAACCCTGAGATCAAGACCTGAGCTGAGATCAGGAGTCAGCGGCCCCACCAACGGAGCCATTGAGGTGCCCCACTAGCCCATTCTTGAAACACAGTCTTTCTTAGTAGGACAAAACTGGCCTGGGGTTGCCCACAGAACTGTAGTCTCCAGGGGGGACTGCCTGGAGGAGGCTCACCCATGGCCGACGAGAACCTGTGGTCTAGTGTGTTGTCCAGCGACAGCTAACTGGCAGCCGAGGGGGCCATTTTAATAGTCAGCAAAGGTGGAAAAATTCAACCAAGAATCCCTCCTGTTAAGGACACTGCATGAAAACTGTAAGGTATTTGATCTGAAAACCAGTGGCAGATGGGAAGGATGAGTAAGGAGCGAGACGGGCATTCAGGGAAACCCCTGTAACTCATTAGCCCTCCAGCCCCAGCCCTGGCACTGCACAAGCTGTGGAGTCATTACTAATACAGCCTCTGCCTTTGACGATCCACTTAATAATACTACATGCTTGCACTTGGCTTTAGTTAGCATAAAATAGCTGTAAGAGAAAAACACAGTTTGCATATTTATTTTCTTACCTTTCTTGATTATGCTCGCCTCAGACTCAAAGAATAATATTCTTTAGCTATTAAATCGACTCCTAAAGAAGGGATTTCTTTGCAGTCAGTGAGGAGTAACATGTACAGAAATGGCTGCTATAAAGCCTGACAGGGCTGAATTATTCATGCAAAGCATTCCTTTGAACAAAAAAGCATCCCTTCGGGAGATTAAGCCACCAGGATGAAAGCTGTGACTATTAAATAGCCCTTGCGCCAAATATGGCCCCAAGGAACACTGTACAAAGAAATCTTCCTTAATAAATACAAGAAATTATCAATTATTTGTAGTCTGAGTACTCCGCTTCCTTATCCATCTCAGCTCCGCTCGTGCTTCTCCCTTTTTCTTTCACATATTTTATTGCTCAAAAATGTCCACATAACCTCACAGACCAAAAAAGAACTCAAAGTTACAAAGGTATATAACATGTTAACTATCCTAGTTTAAAGTCTTATTTGAAGAAGAAGATGAAGATATTCATCTAAGCGCAGTTTTTGTAGTAGATGTAGAATTTAATTATCTGTGTGCCCACTTGCCTAATCAAGAGTAGAACACCTGCAGGTAGCCATTCTACAGAGCTTAATCAATATTAATAAATATTACCATTCACTGTCAACATGCTACAAGGGGGTTAATTTTTCAGAATTACCATTACAGAATTGATTTCATCTATAATTTTTGGCCATGTCTGTACCATCTGCAAATACCTGACAATACATTAGGAAATACAACAGTTACAAAGTAGCCAGCCACCATGTGCATTGAGGTGGAAAGGTGGAGGAAATTATAGTTAAAGTAGCAGCATTTAGGAGTGCCACAAAGCTTATTTCTTACATTTTAGGAAAATATCCTAGGATTTTCAGCTTCTAGATGGTCATGCTTATATGGGGAGTTAATTAGCATCCGCTCGAGTCAAAATCAGTATGTGTATATCATATTTAGGAGGATACGGATCACTGGAAAGTGGAGGGCAGTGCTTCTAAACTAAGAAAACCATGGGATGGTCTAACTTGAAATTTTCTGAGCCATGGAGGTTGGTTCCTTGTTCCTAACCTATAAATGAAGGATTTCTGTACCTGTGGCCGCTAAGGACTGTGAAGGTCTAAAGCATAGTCAAATAAGAGTTTTCAGGAGACATGCAGATAACGGGGGTGAGGGAGGCGTACTACCAGCCTTGGTACTTCTAAGCACCCTTCTAAAAAACTAGATACATTTTAGGGGCGCCTGGGTGGCTCAGTGGGTTAAGCCGCTGCCTTCGGCTCAGGTCATGATCTCAGGGTCCTGGGATCGAGTCCCGCATCGGGCTCTCTGCTCAGCAGGAAGCCTGCTTCCCCCTCTCTCTCTCTGCCTGCCTCTCCATCTACTTGTAATTTCTCTCTGTCAAATAAATAAATAAAATCTTTAAAAAAAAAAAAAAAAAAAACTAGATACATTTTAAACCCTGAGGGGTCCAACTGAAACATATGTATTGGCCAAATCTGAACCGTTAGCCACCAGTTTACAACTTCTGACATTCACCAGAGAATCAAAGCAAAAAAGGTTTTCATAGTAAGCAACCTCCCATGGAGGAGAAGGAACATGCCAGAACAGAAAGGGACACTCCGAAGGCCAAGGCCAGCAATGAACTAATGTGCACACTTTCGTCATACGTGGTAATTATGCATCATGGAAATGTCTGTTTTCAAGATCAGTTTTCTCTCACTCTTGAGAATTGTCAATTTCATTCACAACACTTTTTGCAGCCAAGAAAAGTGAATCTAATTTAAATTTCAGAAGCACTGCTCCCATGGAACAGTGAAAACAAAACATCTTACAATGACAGACATCTGTTAGTCTGCATTTTGTGTGGATTGTAGCACCATTGTCTGTTTTAAAAGTCCATTTCAAATACTGATTTTCTTAGCACATTCTTGACTTTTAAAAGCCAATCATTTTTTTAAATCAGTAGCTTTCAAATTTATTTCACCGTAACCTATATACGAAACCTATTTTACTCTGAGATCAAGGATATATATGCATAGATGTGTGTCCTTTTTGTGTGTGCAAGTTTTCAGTTTGTATATACTGATGTTCTATGAAAAAATATTTCCCTTTAGTGTAAAACTCTGATTTCTTTTCCTGCATTCTTTTTTTTTTAAACTGCTGGGTTCAAATAAGTTAAACTTACAAAACACAAATGAGTTCCAACTTACAATCTGAAAAGCAGTGTTTTTGTTTTTGTTTTTCATAAATATACAAGCAATTACAGTATTTCACTAACCTGAAAATAAACAAAAAAATTGTCTTATCAGCTTTCCAACTTTTATGTGTATTTCTCCACAGAAATAGGAGCATCCCTTGGCTTATTTTTCTTAGTCTCCAACTTTTTCCTTTCTCTAGATGAGCTAACCACACCTTGTTTTCAATAATCAAAGTTCTACTGTGGGGTAGGCACATATTACACTACAGTGTTCTTTTAAAGTAATGATACACACTTATATAGTCTTTTTATCTCTATAAAACCTGGTGGAAGAAATCATCTCTGAGCTTATATTAATAATCTAATGGTAAGAAATATGTTTGAATTTCCAGAACATTACCAAAAATATAAATAATACAAATAATATAAAATAAATAATATAAGTAACTATTTCATATATCATATATGAGAATCTATAGACCAAAATGGCCACTCACGCCTTTGAAATTATACACTTCCAAACTGGACATCATGTTTAAAGACATCCTTACCTGACAAGGTAAAGCTAACTAACTTCCGAGAATGCTGATTTCCAGAAGCACCTCCTTCCATGCCTTCTGCACCCATCTGCAGAGGAAAAGCACGTATTAGAAGTTTCACAGTGTAGTGTGGTACTCAACTTTCTTAAGAAGCCACGTGCATTTGCAAATATGATGATTTTTTGTGTTAAAGATGCATTGTAGCATGTGCCTTTTTATAGGCTATAAATCTTGGAATTGAGACACAAATGCATATTCTCAGAGATGAGAGCATCATACCTCAATTTAGTCTTTACAACAAATGAAAGCAACACAAACTTCGAAATTCCCTGGGATATGCATCAACCTACTTCATGTCCTTTTATTTCTTTGATAAGAATATAGTTGAGATATAGTAAGTACACTTATATTGCTATTAGCATATTAAAATAATCCTTCAAGTTAAAAACTAAACACTAAATTCCTTTAGATTAGGAAAACTTAGAATAAACTACACAGGTGACTTATAGCAAGGTCATCCACAAATACGCAGAACTATCCTCTCTTGCCAAATATTTCTGGGTGACCACGTGAGTGTCCCATTGCCCTTGCAAACTCCTATTTCCTCGTGCTGCAGGGACAGGGCACGTGGGATGATAACTTAGCAATGACAAGAGTTGGCCATGCTGTTTAACTGGTTATTGCATTGTAAAAAGTTTTCCTAAAGGCTTTCAAGTAAATTACATCTCACTTGAAATTAGTCATTTACGGAACACAAAGCAGATCCAGGCTTCCTCTCAATTTATGTACAATTAGTGCTCAATTTATAGTTAGTATACTAGGAAAACAGAGTTTACTGTTTCTCTAAAAAAGATGCCCACAATACTTTATGAGACAGAAGTGAAGGCAGAATATATCTTGAATAGTTAGGAAATAGAAACTACATTTTTCTCCTAAATTTCAGATTAAACCATTGAATCTAATCTTTGCAGCACTCCCTTACTCCTTTAAAAACACATACCAACAATTGCAAATTGGTGAGCCAGTGGAAAACAGCAAGTGGGGTTCTCAAAAAATCAAAAACGGAATTGTCATATGATCCAGTAATTACAGTACTGAGTATTTAACCAGAGAAATTGAAGACACTAGTTTGAAAAGATATATGCACCCCGACGTTTACTGCAGCATTATTTACCATAGCCATGATATGGAAGCCGCCCACATCCACAGATAGATGAATGGATACAGAAGATGCGGTACACATGCACCGTGGAACATTACTCAGCCATAAAAAGAATGAAATCTTGCCATGTGTGACCACAGGCAGGGAGCTAGAGAGTAGAATGCTCAATGAAATAAGCTACTCAGAGAAAAACAAATACTGCATGATCTTACTCATCTATGGAATTTACGAAACAAAACAAATGAACAAACAACAACAGCAAAACAAAAAAAACCAGACTCTCAAATACAGAGAACAAATCGGTAGTTACCAGGGGAGAGGTGGAGGGGGCGGTGGGAGGAACGGGTGATGGAGATTCAAGAGCACACCTGTCACCATGAGCACTGAGTGATGCACAGAATTGTTGATCGTTATACTGTACACCTGAAACTAATATTAACCCTGTCTGTTGATTATACTTAATTTTAAAAACTCATATACTGCGAAGAGATAAAAACTACTGATCTAAGCAAAGTTGAGCATTTAAAAAAAAAATTCCATTCAAATTGTGAAATACAAATGTCTACTTCCTTCTCTACTTCCGGTCCCTTCTTCAGCACTACTTGGTATGGCACCTGCCTGATTCCTAATGTTTCAAATGTCATCAGCAATATGCGAGGGTGCCACCCCGGCTTCCTCACCTCATCTCATCCAGAAAAGCAACTACTTGATAATTCCGGGTTGGCTCTCCACCAGCACGCGTGGCTTATTATATTGTGGCGTTCCCCTCTGACTCATTATCCCCAGCTTACCGGGACAGAGACAGCAGCAAACTGGCCAATGACGGTCTCCCGCAGGCTTCACCCCACACCCCCCGGGCTACAGAGCGATGAACAGTGTAAGGGAGCCCAGGACACGACTGCGACAGACACTCGGCCACCTGCTTCTCCAAGTCCCGGGGCCAGTCAGACCCCTGGTGAACCGTAGCCTCCCCTCCAACGGACGACACTGCCCAGTAAGATCTGTGCCCTCCAAAACACGATGTCTCTTCCTGCTAAGCCATACTGATGCTAAGTGAGTTAAATGAGATGGAAAAGGTTCATGGTTTGTCTTCGCTTAAGCCTATTCAAAATGTTGGAAGCTATTACAGAAACACAAGAAAATACCTTTGAATGCTCATTTGAAAAATAGGCCACTGTCTGACAAAAGGCTAATGTGAAACAATTCTCCCAGAATTTACAGATTGTGTCCTTTACTACAACTGTGGCAAATGTTCATCTCAAATAATGTTCAACAAGTTCAATGTTATCATTCATGACAATAAAGCCAGGAAAGGCCAAACACTGTCGCTAGATATAGGGACATCAGGGATAAAAGCACTCGATGTTTAGAGAGCAGTTTTTAAATAAACTCACTCCATAGATTCCTTCCAGGAAAACCCAGAAGCAACTCCGACAATCGAGTGTTGGAACAATACGTGGTAGTGAGGGATGCCAGCTTTTATCTGTCCCTGAAGCCAGAGGATTTCCTGTTCTGAGAGCCCGAGACACGTATCACTGTGTATTCTGATGAATGACAATGACGTCAAAGTGCAAATGACAGAAGAGACACAACTCTTTTCAATCCCTGATTCGCTGCAGGAGGACATGCGAGAGAGGGGGCCACAGGATGAGGATGGCAGCTCGTTTCCTCCCCTACAGAGCTGCTTAGTTACTTCTCCCATGACTGTTCTTTGCACATGGTCACGGAATAATTACACCGAAGGGCTTCGTCAATGTCAGTGCTGTCAACCAGTCACACTAACTAGACGCAAGTCATATAAGGAGGTGGCCACCATGCCAGAATAGAAACACAGCATCACGAGGTGTCCATGGGGCTCAGCCTTCCAGTTTTGGATACAGACCCAATTGTCTCAGCTCGGTCAGAAATCTATTGACCACCGATTTCATTAGTCTCTTTTGAACCAAAATATTTGGTTCTGATGGCAGGAGCTGTATCTGGGAAGCTTCTAAGGTTCTATAAAACCCGTCTGAAGCAAATTAATGATCTCCAAACTATCCACAGGCTTTGAGAGAGTAATCTCAATGCAAAATCAATGGAATGAGATGGATGTTCACCAGCCTGTAAGTCCTGCTGTCTTCAATGATACCTGATCACTGAAATTGCTCAAGTCTAAGAAAAACTGAATCCAGAAAACCATGTTTGGAAGCTACTATCTAATTTCATACAAAGTTAATTTTTCAAAGGTTTTAATATTACAAAAAACTCACTTTCCCAGTTTTATAGTTTTTTAGAAGATTAATTAAAGCATATACCAGTGCTTAGTATGTAACATGGCAGATTTTGTAATCGATAATTGTTATTCTCCTCTTGACCTTCAAAATCTTGTATAGTAAATGTGGATTAGTCTTTTAAATTCTAAACGATGTTTATTATGTGGGAACTCAAATGTAATTCAAATGTGAGAAGAATATTTAAATGCTGGAGATTTTACACATACGATTCCTACTCTCTTTAATGTTCTTCCCTCCCCGTCTCCACATAAGTAACTCCTGTTCATCCTTCAGATTGTCCTGCAAACACACCTTCTTCAAGGAAGCCCTCGATGGCCTTAATCAAGAGAAATCTACCAGTATATGCTGTCATAGTCCCATTTTACTCCTCCTCATCGTGATTATCACTCAAAGAAACGCAATCTGACTTAACTGCTGTCCTTGTCCCCACCAAATGTGAGAGAAAGGACTGGGTTTTGGCTTATCCTGCCATCCCTGGGGGTGGGTGCAATGTCTGCTACTTAGCAGGTACCCAGTGAATATCTGTTTGAATGAATACATGAAAAGGAAAGACTTCATGATACCGCATCGTGGGAATGGACAATTTCAAAAGGCCAGCTGCAGAGATGACTTTCTGAATTTCAGGGGGTCAACATGGCCACTTGTCTATTTCCAAAAATGCATGGGTCTATAAACACATACATACACACAACAGACATGCACACACACACACTCACACACCGAAACACTTTGTTATGAAGATTCTATATTGTGGGAGTCAATGTTTTTCTCTTGAACGTTCATGGCCTGATTTTTATTAATGGCTCATAGAAGCTACAATGCTTTACATATCTTAGACTCAAAGAATCTCCTCAAACCACCTGAACCCAACCATCCCTGTACAATGAAGTACATCTTACAAAGCTGTTAGATTCCAAAGTCAGTCAATGGAGTGAAAAAAATGACAAAACTGAAAAAAGCAATCCTTTGGAAAGTACCATGTTGGAAATGGGGACATTCTCTCCTTCAAAAGGCCAACATAACCAGCTCCCCCAAAACTAAATTCGGTATCTGTTCATTTGAAGACCTGGTGAAGAGACTGACTTCCTCTAAGTGGCCATGTCATACCAAAAATGTCTGGTGTCTTCAGGCACTAGAGCCCAACTCAGCATGAAGGGATCTGGTGCTCAGACCTCCTGAGGGTACAGCACACCCACGATCCCCATCTTATACTCTTTGGCGTGAAAGCTTGTTAAGTTGACTGGCAGGCAGAATCACACATGATTAAAACTGTTATTTTTCTCTTTTACTCGCTGAGCTCACGTATATTAAACTCACTTACGACGCAATGCCACCATCTCCTCCCAATCAGTCACCTAGATGAAATTTAGACTAAGTTTGATGAGCTACTCACTTGTTTGCTTCCTGAATGGCTTCTCTGAGGAGCTGACTATTTACAGATTGTCACAAATCAAATCAGATTTTTCCACTGATTTGTGTTATGGACCAAGGTAAGGCAACCTGTAAGTTCTTCCCTTTCCTTAAGCGGGTGCCCATGCTGCTATGCATTTCCTTTTTTCATTGTTCCCCATAACTCTGCCTGGGCTGCGCTGGCAAAAATAGAAAGTGGCCCTGGGGACCTCCTGAGGAAGCGGACAATGAGGGGCACTCACCATCACAGCCAGGTTCTTCACGGTAATGCAGGGGGTCGTGGCACGAAGGGCTCCACTGATGCCGTGGTAGTATTTAAAACAGATTTTTATCTCCGCTGCAAATCGATTAGGGAAAAAAACAAAACAAAACAATAATTTAAACATTGAGACAAGTCATTCAGGAATCGACTGAAGAAATCCGCCACATTGCCTCTCAGAAAATGCTGCTCGCGACTCTTGCAGTGATCCCTCCTTTCCGAATCAGAGAGACAAAGGATACCAACTCCTGTCTGGCGTTTTCTAAAAACGTCCCAAACAGACGAAGCATAATGCACAAAAACAACACACAAAATAGGTATAGCGTAGCGCTGAGAACTGAACTAGCCACCTCTGACCTAGGTAGTCCACTGCGCCCCAGACCCTGTGCTTGTCTCAGCTCATGCTGTTAGTCAATCCTCACTTCAACCCTGGGGGGTGGGGATGCCTGTCCCCATTTTACAGAAGAAGTGCTGAGGCTTCCGAAGGTCAAGCAAACAGGAAACGTCAGAGTCAGGACTCAAACCCAATCTGTCCCATTCCAAAGCCTTCGCTCCCAACCTCTATGATAGACACAGACTGCCCCCTTCAGTGGAAATAGCAAAAAGAGCAGTCTAACAAAGTGAAGAAGTCGTAGACTCTGAAGTGTGAGGAAATCTGTATTTTAATTTTCCAAGTGGCTTCAATGCAGCCACTGCCGGGGATCAAATTCAGGAACCACTGCCATACAGATAGATGGATAGGAATAGACAGACAGACAGAGAGATGATAGATATGGATATATACGTGGCATATGTCTCTCTCCCCACAGCGGTGCATGTGTCTGTGTGTATGCACGTGTGTGCATGTATATATAGTCTGAGCTTGATAAAAGAGCAATGCAAATGCCAATTATTGGTTTAAGAAAGTAATGACAATTTCAAAGACCATGAAGCCAAAACGTGTCAAAGACAGAACCCACAGCCACCAGAATTTCTGTGTGTACAGAGCATCTGCGCCACGGCAGTGTCACTGCAAGGTGTCCTCTTGCCAAGGTGCAGGGTAACACCGCAACGCTGCTGACGGCAGGACACAGGGAAGAGTCCCGGCCCGCGGGGGTGGAGCTCCCCTCTCAGCTGAGCTGCCCGGCTTAAGAAAGTGGGACCAACTAGATGTACTTCCCCAAGGGAGCTCAGAGTCCACTGACTCTCCTCCCTGTGTGACTGGCCTCCTGTAGAGTATTTGGTTTGACTATTTTAAGAGAAAGATAGAATGATTAAAGAAAAACCCTCTTTTAGAAATTTATACAGGATTTAAAGTACTATATACAAGAATATAATATGATATTCTATTTTCCTATCTAGGACAAAATACTAAAGCTCAAAAAACTGACTATCATGGGGCAGAGTAGTGAGTGTTTCCGTCATGTACGATGCTCACATGCGGTGGTTCACAAGGTTCTCGGCATCATCAAGCAGGAGATCCTTCCCAGGCACCCACCACAACACGTGCCCAGGGAATCAGAGAGGGGTTCTGGTCTCGCCGGTGTTTCATGGTGTAGCTGTTAGGATGAGGATTACAGGCAGGACACGACATAAGAGACAAGCACTAAAAATAAAGGGCCGAGAGGCGGCAGAGTGTAGAGACCACGGAGAGGATGAGTGAGGACGCAGTGGAGTCAGAAAGACCTCATGGCACAAACTGATCTGGACTCAAACTTCCAGAGGAGAAAAATGGAGCCGAGCGAGTGAGGAGGGGCGAACGGGAGAGGAGAAGGAGCGTGCTGGGCTTGAGGACCAGCTAGACGACCTGCACAGGAATTCCGGCTTCGCTATGACCTCACTGGCCTGGGAACACCGCTGCAAAGGACCTTCCCAAACACGAACACAAGCTTTCAGTTATTACTGAAATGGTAACGGCTGCAGAGATCGCAGCGGACCTTCCTCTTCCTCCCCCACTTGCTTTCTTCCAAGACCAACAGCGCGTCTGCCATAGGAACAAAGTGAAGCACCGGCCCACGCAGAACCAGCTCAGTGGCGAGCCGGAGGTCTGCGCTCTGGCAGAGCTCGTTAGCATCACACTCGGCCCTCTGCGAATCTGCCCACAGCAGCGCCTCACAGATCAGGTCAATGGTAAGTGAGCGAGCAGAGCAGCTCTTTTCCCATAAAGGGAAGTGCATTTTAGAAGACATCGTCCCCCAACTCCCTCTCATTAGGATGCTCTCTCCTCTTTTGTAAGGTGTTAAGAAACAGCTATGTAATAGACTATGGGACCAAAAAAAAAAAAAAAAAAAAAAAAAAAGTCTCATTTTTGTTTGTAGGATGTGAATAGCCCAGACAGCTTTGCTAGTGAACCCATTCTGGATATCATTTAATTCTTTGCTATAACAAAAGTCTCTAGTTATTTGCGCCTGGATTGAAAGGCCCCAGCTCCGCAAGCGGAACACCAGTCCTGCCCCTTAAAAATACAGCAACACTCTGTGCTGAGGGGGAACGTTCCTCGGCAAATATTAGTGCTTTATGAGGTCACTCAAGATTCTACAAACTGGTGTAACTAACCAATGTCCCTTGGAGTGAGAGGGAGGAAAGACCGCCACATTCTGATCGATGTACCTCAACATTTTAGTTGTCCAAAGAGGTAACCTAGAAGATGACTCAAGATGGGCAGAAAAGGGGAGCTGGGGTTCATGCTTCTACTTGAGCTAAAAATTGTAACCACTAACTGCAGAGGAAAACAAAAAGTTACTTCCAAGAAAGGGATCCAGCACAGGTAAAAGTGAGCAGGTGAATGATGACGGGCACCAGAGAAGGGAGGAGCCCGCCCCCCCAACCCCCGCCCCGCAGGGCCGGCCAGCCCCAGGCACGGGCAGGGCAGGTGCAGGACTGAGGGGCAACGAACAACCCAATCCCCCCCGAGAACGGGCGCTCCACAACCCCATGCGGCAGCCGAAGTCTCCTTGTATTGGCCTCAGATTATGGAAAGAGGTACACGTGTGCCTCTGTGTGTGTGTATGTGTGCGTGCGCATATTCCTTCAGACTAGAAAAAGCAAGAGTATTTTCTCTCCCCAAAATCCACTTATTAAAAGCATGTTGCCTCAGAGGGCAGCAGGCAAGAGAAGGTGAGGCCTCCCCCATAGCCCATGAGGACTATCATTGGTTGGGCCCGCTCTAGCCTCGGAAGGAAGGAAGGACGGACCACCCAAATGGCATCTTCCTCTCTCACAGGTCCCTCCCGAAGCCAGTCATGAATTATGGAAGTATATTTTTGTGCCTTTCGGGAATCTTCAGGATACTTTCATTTATAGAGTTCCTACAATAGAGATTTGGCAGCCCCTATTTAAATGCTGACAAGACATAAAAGCCCCTTTATTTTTCAATGTTTAACTTACTAATTTCCATAAACACAAATGAAGACATCTCCCAGAGCACCAGCACATCAGCTCCATCCCCTCACAGACGGAAGGAGGATCCTGACACACGTTACCTCAGGCTTGTTTTGTGCGGAGGGAGGTCAGGGAGGCGGAAGGAATGTCAAGTAGTGTTTAGGAATATAACCATGCACCTAAGTAAAGGGGTTTCTATAACTGTGATAATGACATTGCATTTTAAAAGCAGTCATCTTGTTTCTGGGTTTGTATCTGAGTAGGACATCTCCAGATAGATCAAGTGAGACTGGTAAAATGGTTGTCTTCAGGGAGGGACAATGAGGACCAGGGCATGAAGTTGTTGAGGAGATACTCACTTTTACCGTTTGTACCTTTAAACACTACCTATACTCTTTTCATACACTACGTATTCAAAAGTAATTTTTTAAAAGTAATCTCAACTCAACTACATTAACTCTGGGCATCAGTATAAAACTCCATTTCAAGCCCTCTGAAAAGTTTCCACAGGCCATGCCCTGTACGGAATGGTTTTGTTTCAAAGACTAGGAATTCGCACATCACCTTAAATAGCTACAAGATTCACTTAGGCAGTCACTAATAGTTTGTCCCTATTCAGAAAGTCTGTATATTTCCCAAGTTTCTAGAAGTCGAATATTTTGAACCACAAGATGGATGAAATGGAAATGTCCTTCCCTCAAGAATTTTTATTTAAAAAGAAAAATCCTGAGGGGTACCTGGGTGGTTCAGTCGGTTAAGCGTCTGCCTTCAGCTCATGACCCCAGGGTCCTGGGATGGAGCCCCACAACGGGCTCCCTGCTCAGTGGGAAGCCTGCTTCTCCCTCTCTCTCTGCCGCTCACCCCACTTGTGCTCTCTCACTCTCTCAAATAAATAAATAAGATCTTAAAAAAAGAAAAATCTTTTTTTTAAATCAAACTAACTGCAATTTATTCTAAAATATGATTTTAACTATTGCCCTAAATGCTTTTATTACAATCTTCATATCCTGATTCCCATTCATAGGATCTTTTATTCAGAATTCACAAACTGGACCAAGTAAAACATTCTAGTCCTCATGGTTTTGAGGAAATCTGCCCATGTTTCCAGTGACAGGTGAACTTATCATTTATATGTTCCTGCAAGTCGTCGTCTTTTAACAAGGGCCAACATGGCCTGAGCGGCCAAGCCCTCCTCTGCTAAAGCTCAGATACACAATCATGAAAATCAAAGACAGACAATATCAGTGTGGATGTAGCAGAAACCTAATAGGATTAGAGGATGAACAGGATCCCAAAACTAAAGTATGAGAGTGGAAAATAAATAGCACCAAATCTCCATCTAAGGGACCAAAGGTCATTCTGATGTTGGTGGGGAGGGGCTTGGGAATGGATATGTTTAAAGCAAAGAGGCCCAGGCCACCTGCCCTCCCCCCACCCACCTAAAGCCTCCCATAAAGGTTCTGTTTTGGCAAGGCACTGCATCCTGGAAAGTATACTAATTAATCAGAGTGCCAATCAGAGACGAGGCTCTTACGGACGCAAGCCACTTACATCTCTGATGGCCCGTTTCCTCCTCGACCTACTTCCTAGGACTGAGACAGGTAAGATACGTGAAAACACTGGATCATATATTATCGATTTCCTGATATTATCCTCAATGATCAGAAAGCAGTTTAGCACACAGTAGTGAGTTTTGCTATTTCCAAGTTCATTCATCGATCCGGGATTTGGTGAGCTCCTAGAAGAGCCATGTGACACAAGGTTGGAACTTAATACCTCGTGATGTCTGGGGAGAGACAGACGGACATATGAATGGAAGGAATGAAGGAACGACAAAAGCGGGTCTGGATGAATCAAGAAATGAATGACCATCATCTGTGTAAGACTATCGACCAACAGGGACAGCCGAGCATGACGGGACAACTTAGAAACCTTTTAGATTTCCAAACTCAAGATGCATCCTGCAAAGATGACCCATTCGGTTTCAGCAAACTAAGCTCATCCGAGTCTACAGTCTTATGACAAGTAGGTGCAGAGGAAGCTGATCCTCCTGTCCAGCGCCTGGGAAGGTCATCTGCCCCAAATTAAACCCGTCTTCGTCCTTCAAATTCATTTAAGTAGGCCCTGTAATAATAGAAGTCTGGGCAGCCTGCCTCCTCTGGGGCTTTATCTAGACAAACTAAAGCCATCTTTACATTCAGAAATAGCTTAGACAGCGCTCAAATCAAGGTTTGCCCATGAACTTAGGTCAATGTTCACAGAATTTTATTTTGCCTGAACTTCTGATGAGCTAAAGATAAATTTTCTTTCTGAAGATGAGAGCAAAAGTTTTTAAATGTCCTAAGTTTTCAAGATCAGAGACTGAAAATATAGAAGCTCTCTAACTGCCCCCCCCCCGCAATTCTTTTTAAGTTCCATGCCATCAGCTCCCAAGGTTTAAGCAAAACTTCATTATGCTGGGAAGTCCCCTTAGGTCTGCTGTAGCCAGATATGGGGTAAAAAAGTGATGTGTGAAAGACACAGACTATACTATGAAGAATACACCTGAGCTTTTTACATTGAAAGGTTAGGGATGTGTGTGGAGGGCCCTCACTTTGAGTAAAGAAGATAAACTTTACTCTGAAGCCCAATCTTTCCGTAATTCTCACTCACTGTCTTGGATTTCAATGAACACGACTTTTCTCAGTCCTTAAAGAAAAAAAAAAAAAAAAATTACCACATATTTCCAGTTTTACATCCATGATACACAATATCTCCAATTTTGTGTGTGCGGAATTAAGGTGGAATTGAAAGGAGAAAATAACAACAGCAACAACAACAACAAAACCCTACTCTTCATTCCCAGTTCCTAGCTTCAATGTCAAGGTTATTTCTATTCAATACTAGAGCAAGCTATAAAAAAAAAACATTCATCCGGACAGAGGTATTAGCACACCCTGATCAGCCAGGACATTACAAATCTCTAAAGCTTTTGGGAGGAGAAATAAAATCAACCCCGGCAAGTGGGAGCCTCTGCAAAGAGGGTTTCTCGCACATCGTGTTCCAACAGAGCCGTATGTGATACTGACTCTTCCCAGGTGGTTCTCGCGAGCCCCACGGCATGAACCGGCGCAGCCCATCCACAGGTGATCACTCCTAGCGGTCTGGCGCTTTGGAGAGAAAAAGAGGCTGCTTTACCTTTTCCCCTGAAGTTCAGCTGGCAAAATTTCTCAGCTCTATCAGTCTCTTAAATCCTGGGATCCTTCCAGAGGAGGAATCGCCTTGAATGAAAATAACCCATTCCATGTTCTCCCACATTCTTTTATCACTTATTTTTCTCATTAGTGGATGGCGATGCCAGCACTGGGCCAAATGTTGGAAAGTAAAGAAAAGTAGAAATGAGCCAGGAAAACAAATGACCCATAATCTGACCTCCTAGGAAACAACCCATGTTCACGTTTTGGCAAATCCCCTTTCAGACTTTTTCCTATGGGTCATGATATTCGTTAGATTTGTGTCGTATCTGTCTGCTTTTCTGCCCCCTCGTTTGCTGATACATCGTGCGCATTCTCCCTTAAAAACTGCAGTCCCCTTAAGGTTTCAAGAGAGACTCCAGCCAGCTACTGAACTACGAAAAAAAAAGACCGTCCTTTGGGGAGAGAAGCATGATTAGAGAAAGTTAGGAAATGCTGACCTACCACTAAGGATGTGGAAGAAATTATCTGATGTCTTTAATGGCAATTCAAAGTGACAGATGTTCGTCTTTGAAAATAACTTTTTATACTCCAGAAATTTATATACTTCAATAAAAATACACTTATAGGGGCACCTGGGTGGCTCAGTAGGTTAAAGCTTCTGCCTTCGGCTCAGGTCATGATCATGATCCCAGAGTCCTGAGATGGAGCCCCGCATCAGGCTCTCTGCTCGGCAGGGAGCCTGCTTCCCTTCCTCTCTCTCTGCCTCTCTCTCTGCCTACTTGTGATCTCTCTCTCTCTCTGTCAAATAAATAAATAAAATCTTTTAAAAAAAATACACTTATAGCAGGTTCTCATTTAATCAAATCTTACTTTGTATTTTAAGGTTTAATATGTACCATCCTTCAGTACTAACATCTATACACACACTCACCTATATTAAATCTCTTAAATTCTTACATGAACTAAACAATTCAGGAGAATTTTAAATAGCCCATTTTTCTACCTTAATAAAGAATTCTCCAAATGTGAAAGTTCATTTCAACCAACCAGTAAATCACATATTCATTCACACTTTTATCTGTTCCATAAAAACATATGTACTATGTTCTCAATAGTATTAGTGGCAAATATAAGTACTCCCCTTCACCGTAAATAAGAGGGAAGAAGATATTTCTGTGAACCATATATTATGTAGAAGCATTTATCCTTATCAAAAAATGCATCATCAAGTCAACTGGGTTATGGCTGAGTTACCGGCAGCCAATTTCTGGTTCTTAAAAATGACCTTGACTCTCCCACCTCCGTGTAAAGACCGGGACCCAAACACAGTCGTTACTGCTGCTGGGGGAAATGAGAGCCAAGTATTCTATCGGCCAATAAAATTCTTGAATTATTCTTTTGGCTTTTTGAAATTAATACAATAAATATTAATTACAAATGTAGATACAGGGTATATAAAATACATAAAGTATTAAAATAAATAATAGAATAAATATATGCTTTATATACCACACATTCACAAGGTACATGTAATGTGCACGTGTGTATACACACACACACACATATTTACACACGCTTTTTAAAAATATGTGAACATCCTCTAACAAGGATTTTCTAAAACAATATATTTCCCAGTTTGAAGACACATGGCATAAATATGTAAATTGGAGCCAAAAACGTTCATAATAAATTCAGAAAAGACCCCTAGGTTTCCAGGTATTTATAGAATGTTCCGTAACAAACTTCTATTTCTCGTTTCGTACTTACGTTCCATGAAATAGGGCCCAGGCTCAATTCTCCACACAATTTGCCCTTTTTGGGTTCCAGTCACACCCCTGTTTTTAGAATCCCAGAAGTTGGCTGGAGAATTCTCATCTGGAAAAAGCAAACAAACACTTTTCAGCTTAATTACAACCTATGTGTCCTTCCTTAGCTCCAAGACTAATGCAAGTTCTAAAATAAAGGACAGAAGAGATAAAGGGGGAAGTATTAACAGGCAGTAGGACGAGGCGACCGCTGCCCTGCATTTCTGCACTTGCATTGATACGGGAGAACCAGGGCGGGGTGGAAGGAGTCTGGCATTTCGGGGCTTGGCCAGGTCAATGAACGTCCCCAAAACACGAAACTGGAAAGAACAAAGGGTATGACCACTGCAGGGTCAGTGGTCAGCTGACAGATAAGAAAGGAGTTGGGTGTGCTCCCATCTACAAAATCCTAGATAAAAAGACAGGAAGAGCAAAGGTGGGAGACCCTAATAGAACTCCAAATGGAATTTTAAAAGGGGGGACCTTAAGCTATGAAAATGAGTGAAGACACAGTACAGGTTTGCCATGAACAGTGTTCAGGAGGCACCAACCAAATCATCATGTCTGCTAGGATAACCTTTCACAAAAAGCCAAAGGCGTAAAACCTTGAACAATACAAAAAAAGAAGAAAGGGTTTAGGCATTTGTTTGGACAGATGACAGTGACCTGAAGAGCAGGACTATAACAGCACTTCCCAAGCGTTCTGACCTCCCAGCACACAGAAAACAGTAATATTTGTAGAGCGCATTGACACACGAAAGAGACGCTAGTAACATAAAACGGAAGGCAGGGATGTTCTGAGGGCTCCAGGCTTTCCCCCACCACCCCAAGGGCTGAAGTTCGTATTCTATCATTTGCCGGCACCACACTAATTTGAAGCTCTGTCCCAGGGTCTAGAATAGAAAATATAACCAAAAAGACCATTCAGAGTTTGATAGGTACATGGAAATGTGTACAGTGACACTAGTTCTTCAAGTCATACACACTTCACTTGTCTCCGCAAATCCCTTTCGCAGGAGGGAAGGTGAAGGACACGCTTTCCCTGAGAGCTGGGACCGGCCAGACATGGAGTCAGAGGGACACTGGAAAACAGGAAAGAGGGAACAAGTCCCAAGCTCAAGGGAATCGTCCTAAGAAGAAAAACCTCCGCCCGCCCTTTGTTTTCTCGTGCTTCTGGAGCACGAGAGAAATGGAAAGTGGACCAGAGCGAGGGGTCAGATAGCCCAGCCCTGAGAGGTTTCTGTCTGGGGCTGTGCTGGGAGCCCATGACCTTCAGCACAGGGATAAGCCGAGACGCTCTGAGAGCGATGGTCCTCCCCGCCTTTGGCGCTGAGCACACTGTCGTCAACAATTCTTCTCGTGAAAGATCAAGAAGGGGCCACTGTTCTCTCTAGGACTGGGAAAGCATGACACACTCTTGCCGTCCCCTCCCCCCAAACAAGCAACATGAGGCCAATCATCCATTCCTTCTCCTAACAGCACAGCAAAGCCGATATTTAAAAGGCGGTCACCGAAAACTGGTTGTGATAGATGTCGTGGGGCTCCTCAGGGCAGATCCCGACCACTGCCCTCCACTGAGCTTCCTCCTTGCCAAATGAAACCCCAGTTTTACCCAAGGCAACAGTGTTCCCAGTTAAAGACACTCCTCTCGCCAGAATACCTTGCAGCGAAGGGTGGCGCATGGCATAGCTCTGGCCCGCGCCATGGCAATGGAAGTCTACTGGGTGGGACTTCCAGGAAAGCTATTATTTTCCTGAGTTAAAAAGGGCAGAGTCAAGGGCAGACTCAATAACCCTTTTTGCTCTTCCCTCCCCTCTGTTCTTGGATGAGAGCCACATGCTAAGGATGGCAGAGCAAGAAGCCAGAAGTAACCACGACAAGTCCTTCAGCTCTGCACCACGTTCCCTCAGGCTGCTTGCTACCTAGCAACAGTACATTGCTAGCTGGTTAAGCCACTGTAGATAGGTTACTCTACCTGCATCTTCACACAATTCCTAACAGATACACCCACCACCCTAAAATCCCATCAGTGATGCAGACTCATCGTGCCTGACTTGATCCAGAATCCCCTCAACAGCATCACTGCTTTGGTCTAGAGCACAAAGATGCTGGCTATGCATCTAAAAGAGAATTTACTGGGAGGAGCTGCTTGGCTGGAGAGAGAGACTCTCCTGTTTTTGCAAATAAATATACCTTTTTCAGCTATTGTCACTTGGACGCCACAAAAAGCTGGGCCCTGCAAGGAACAGACTACAGGAACAGGGACTAGAAGGTGTCCAGCCAACCAAAATGCTTTTTTATTTTTTAAAACGTGTCTATGCACACAGCGAATTTTCTGAAAATATTATTGTGAAAATTTCCTCTTGAGGCCTCAGGAAAGAGGAGGCAGCATTAGTCTTGTTTTAAGGAGCAAGCACCAGGATCCCAGTGATACAAAGCCGTGGTAGTGAAACCGCCCTCGCTAATGCGACCTCACTAGAGGAGGTTGGCACTTTCGGGGTTACTGACCTTTTCTCCCAACACCATCGGCTAAGCCAAATGAAGGACACGCTCCTGACAGAGTGAGCCTGAGGCTCCGCACTCCCTTTATATGTTTCCTGGAAAAGAACTTTGACAGAGAACCAGCATTGGCATCTCTTGTCCCAGGAAGGGCCACTAAGAAACTCTTTCCTTGGCAGCCACATCCACTTCAAGGCAGAAATTCTGCCCCGTGTGAAGTAGGAATTAAGGGGGAGCAGTGATGGGTGCTTGTCTTGAAGAGCCTGTTCCAAGAAACGGATCAGACTTGTGCATTCAAGGTACCCACCAGCTCTTGTGGGTTGGGACAAGCCATGTATCTTAGACTTTAATTCCCCGCACTGGTTTGTAGGTCACGTAGACAACTCCATTTGGTTAAATTCATGATATTTAAAGAAAAAAAAAAAGAGGAGTTGAAGCAAAATGTTGAAAATGTACTGTGGGTATTCAGGCTCAGCTGGAATTCCAACGCCCCATAAAGATGAGAAATGGGTCAGAACTGGGACGAGAGAGCCCACAGCGGAAGTGTGGTGGGTCTGTTTCCATTCAAAATGCCACAGCAGGGGACCCACCCTGTCAATCTCCATGGGGAAGATCTTATTCTGCACCAAGCATGGTGGCTGTCACACAGCAGATACCCAAGCTCGTTAATAGTCTGGTTATTTTAGGCTGAAATTTCTCTCTGATGAGATGATGTTTCTGATCATTCATTATCACCAACAGAGACAAGGCCCTCTGCCAATGAGTGGCACTAACACTTCATTGAAAATATCAAGTCCGTATAAATAAGCCAGCTTAGGAGCACAGAGCACAAATGATTTCAATAGGATTATCATGGCCTCCTCGGCCACTACAGCTCCTACTGCCGCAAACTGGCACAACTCTGGCCAGCCTTGGTCACACCACGTCAAGAGCAGCGCGTATGACTCACTGCCTTCCTTTATTTCAAGACTAATTTTAATTGGTCCCTCAGAATAAAATTTTCTTCGTTAAGTAGGTTAACTAACACCTTTGTTTAGGTTGCAGTCAATTCTAGTCTGGACCCAGAACACCTTTGCTGTGACAGCATTCCTACGCTGAGATCTATTTTTCATGGATATCTGAGAACAGAATGTTTTTTTCCCAGATTGCATGAGTTGTTTTTCTTTCCCCTCATCTAACATGCATATTAGGTTATTTGGTCTTTTTTAAATGCCCCAATTCCAAAGAAGAAAAAGAACGGAGTTTAAAATGGTATACCAACCAAAGGGTACTAAGCCCCCCACAACTATAATGAACACATAATTAGAAATCTATTTCTTCCTCCACTGAATGAACATTGTGATAAATCAAAGAAATCTTGTTGGCTTTTAAAACCAATCATCAGTTGTTGCATTTGTACCTGGCTACTTCCTTTTCCCATTTCTCTTAACAACTAGTCCAATCTGCCCCGGTCCTCACATCCCGTAGCTCATTTCCACGCTCTGGTGTGGAGCGGGTAACATTCAAAACATGTAGAACGTTAGGTCTCATCTCTCTAATATCTTTTCTGTATCCATACCTTCAGCTTCCCTTCTTGCCCAGGGTTCGACCCCGTTAGGGAGGAGGCTTTGATCCAATCCCCTCTACCAATCACCTTAATTTTGAGTTTCTTCCTTTCAACCTAAAAATATGTCTGCTTCTATAAGGCACACTTAACTGGTTTTGTTTTTGCTCTTTGAACATTCCCTTCTTCACTCCCTTTTCCATTCTCATTCTTATTTCTCCTCCTACTAGGATTAAAGTATCTGTTTTCCAATTGAAAAAGTCTTACTTGGGGGGCACCTAGGTGGCTCAGTTGGCTAAGCGTCTGCCTTCGGCTCAGGTCATGATCTCAGGGCCCTGGGATGGAGCCCGGCATAGCACTGGGCTCCTTGCTTAGCAGGGAGCCTGCTTCTTTCCCTCTCCCTCTGCGGCTCCCCCTGCGAGTGATCTCTCTCATTCTTTGTGTCAGATAAATAAATAAAATCTTTAAAAAAATAGTCTTATTTTCTAAGAGCACATATTCTAGATACTTGGGTAACTTTCAAGTTGGAATATAATTACAAGAAAGAAACACTGAAGATGTTTAATTCATGTACCTAAATACCTTTTCTAAATCTAATTTTGTTTGGTATGGTTTATATAAAGCTTGTCCACTCATATGTCTTTTTTGTTCTCTTACAAGTCTGGTTGGCAGTACATTTTCTCTAAATAGAAAAGCAAAGTACACACACACAAAAGCCCTAAAAATCCTTTCGATATAATTGTATACCTGTTTATGAATATTATGGGAACGTGATAAAAGAAACCTTGAAAATCTTCCCTCCTGCCTATTTTAGCAGCCCATGATAATTTTGCAGAGTGACTTCATTTAGTGTTTTTTCTAATTACTCTTTAGAGCTATTTCCATTTATTCTGTTATGAATACCGGAATTAATTGTTAAGTCTGTTTCTCCAAGGGAGAAACAAATAAAGTGTTTGGACCCAGAAAACAAAGGCGTAGAGATAGAAGATGACATCACACACAAATCTCTTAACTACAGAATAGTTATTGGCTCAGATAATTTTCGCAGAACTAATTAATTAGGTCAGAAAGAGAACCCCTTTCCTTAATTAAAATCACATTATCTTTAGGAGGAACATGGTGGAGACTTAAAAAATCTCTACATAAGCAAATTTACCAACATGTCGGGCACACTCATTAGGAAACAATCATCACTGGCCACTCTTCCCTTTAGCTAACTGATCCCCCCCAGTCACGACTGCCCACCTCCACTGCTCACGATGAACATCCTGAAGTTCTTTAAAACGTAGATTCCTGGACTGCTCTTCCAGACAGTTTGGTCCAATAGGTTTGAGTTAGGATGCAGGCATCTGGATTTCAGCTAATTCCAATAGAGATACTACTACAAAGGCCACACATGGAAAACCTGTTCTGTGGTTATTTGCAGGGATACTGAGCAATCACAGCAACGCTTTGGGCCCTGTTCATTGCTAACAACTCTCCTTCTCATTTGTTAGCTTGTTCATTCATTCACCGAAAAGCACTCGCTGACTGCCTACTGCAGAAGAGAAGAAGCACCCACTTCCTGCCATCAGGAGTTCCCAGTGTGGGGACTGGGGGAGGGGGGGGCCGACTGGAACAGAGGCACAATGCAACACCAAGAGTGCGTGCAAACTTTCTGCAGTGTGAAAGAGGGACAGAGCGGGACAATCAGCACTCCCTGTGACTGTGTGTAGTTCATAGGGCTCGGGATCTATCAGGTTTGATGTATCCTGGGAGGCACACGGAGATATCCTTTGGGAAATCTACACCCTTAAGCCAGTCATTAAGGTGTTTCAGGCACTCCTTTGCTTCATGTTCTGCAGACATACTGCATTACCAAGGGAGCTCATTTTTTAGTTCTATGAATGGTCATCGGAAGCAATAAACAAGTGGCCATATTTAGAGCTGAATTCAGCTGTAAAACTTAGTGTTGTTGCCTGGGCCCCAGGATGTTATCTTTTTCATCTTTGGCAAAGTACAATTAATTATATTAACCTACAACGTGACTGTAAAGAATAATTAAAATAATGAATTCTCTCCTCAAATGCCACAGAAAGCTAAAATAATATAAGCAGAAAGGCTTATTCTTTTTTTTTTTTTTTAAAGATTTTATTTATTCATTTGACAGACAGAGATCACAAGGAGGCAGAGAGGCAGGCAGAGAGAGAGGGGGAAGTGGCTCCCTGCCAAGCAAGAGTCTGATGTGGAGCTCAATCCCAGGCCCCTGGGATCATGACCTGAGCTGAAGACAGAGGCCCAACCCACTGAGCCACCCAGGCACCCCAGAAAGGCTTATTCTTTAAAACTCTTCTTTCCCCCATAATATTTCACATGCAGAGATCACTATGAAAATTACCTTTAAAAGATTGTTCTTCCTGTACATGATTTCTGGATTCCAGAAATGTCCTCTGAACAAGCTTTTAAGATAATAAGAAAATATACAGGAGACGTGACCAGACATCTCAAACATATCCAAACATAATTTGGATTTGCAAATGTTTCTATGTCCCTGTTAATATTTCCAAAATCTCCATAGAGTGGTAGAGATAAAATAGGAACAAATATATATGTATATATATTTGAGATATATACATACAAATAGAATAATATATGTAATATATATTATATATATATATATATATATATATATATATATATATGTATATATTCAAAGCCTTCACTCTTCTATCAATCAGCCAAGGGGAGTTAGAAATGAGAAAGTTTTCAAGAAAGATGCCATACGACAGATTGTGCCAGAAAGATGAAAAATGATGCTTGCAAAATTTCTTTTGCTTTAAAGTAATTCCTCCCCACATTTCCTCACAAATGGCATAAACATTAAAGTTGTTTCAAATTACCTTTTGGATACAAATCAAATGTAACTGTCCTGAGATTGGATCAGGGAGGGGCCTGGTGTACTCTGGCTGTACTCAAAAATTAGATGCCCTGAGATTTGGGATTTGGAGAGCACTGGACTAAACAACAATTTGAATCAAAAGTATCTTTGTAGACCTAGACAAAGAGCACAACTTCACAGGGACTGTGTGATTGTTTTTAATAATTTTCTAAAAGCTTTTGCAAATTTTCTACAAGTATGTGCCAGGCAGGTTATGGAATCCTGCTACAGTGGGACAGAGAAACTCTGACAACGACTCTGGGATCTGAACTACATTGCAAGGGGAGAGTGATTCTTTACTAGGGATTGGGCCACACAGAATACCAATCTTATGAAGTACTGTGAGAATTCACTAACAGCCTTCCTCATGAATTTGCAAAGGTGACATTAGTTTTAATCCAGTCTCCCTAGATGCCCAATTCCTGACACCGATGCTTCCTCTTTTTCCTAGAGATTATGATCCTGATACCACAACCACCAGCTGAGACGTACCCACTAATGACTATGGCTAGGTTCTAACTTGAAGAGCTATTTTCCTATAAATACCAGAAAGAACTGCTGATTATAATGTGCCAGAGATGGGAGAAAAAGGCACATCACAGGACAAAAAAGCAACAGAGGCGGAAAAGTGCTGATGGCTAGGTGGCCGGGTCTGGCCCTGGGGTACAACGTGTGCCAGAGAAGGCACACATGTCGCTGCCCTCGCATGGTGGAGTGGGCACACACGTGCTGATTCAAGGCCATGCACCCCCGAGTTTGAAAGAGATGTCCCATGGTTATCTTCTCTGTGGCAGGCCATTGACCAGGGGTGGTGGAGCCCATCCTGGAGAATGGGAAATCTTTCATAAGATCCACACTGGGTGACTCAGAGCCACGTCCTAAGCACCCTCCACCCCGAGGGGCCTCCTGAGCATTCACACCTGCAGCCATACATACCCCCAGCAGAGGCAGGACGGGCCGCTAAGCCAATCTCTACATAAAATTTGATCCCAAACTACTTGATTAGACACTCATTCTGACAAGGGAGGAAACCACCAACAGATGGGTGAGAAGCAATACTTGAACTCATGTTGGCCAATACCTCCTGAGAGTTTCAGTCACGGCCCAGAATACCAGATAGTGAAGAGCAGCTCAGAGTTGGCATCAAGGTCAGGCACTGCTCTATGTCTCTGTCCCTATGGATTCGTTGACACCCGTAACCATCCTCTGAGGGAGGCACCACTATCAGATTCTCAATGATGGGGATAAGACACAGAGAAGTTGGGAAATCCGCCCAAGATCCTGAAACTGGCCTGTGCAGAGTGAGCCCAGACACTGCGCTCCTAGAGGCTCTCGCACACCTTCCATCTAGAACACTGTGGAGAGTCTGGGTTCCATGCTGGGGATGAGGAAAGGTCACTGGGAGACTTAAAGCACGTAAGTAACATGATCCACCTTTTTAAAAAAATCCCTCTGGCTACCATGTGCGGAGTGGACTTTCGAAGGGCAGGAGAAGACAGCCCACAATGTGTCGCGCCCAGGCCCAGCACCAAGCGCCAGGGCCATAACCCAAACATGACCTCTCCTTCCATCTCCATCTTTCCTGCATGCGCAGAGCTGCGGCAGCTATCAATAGCCTTGGTGCAGAAGGCTGTGAGTCCATTCCAGACTCTTCAGTCCAGCGACACCGCGAGATGACTCATCCACCTCTAAGCTCTCTCCCAAGTCCGGCCACCAGCCTGAATTTCACTCTCTAAACCCACCATGCTCTTCCTGTCCCTCTCTTTAACCAAACAACTCCCGAAAGTCCAACTTGCCCACACCCAACCTTCATCAGTCAAAATAGAAAGCTCAGATTCTCCGTCACTTAGTAACTCAATAAAACCCTTAACGCAACGTATTAAATATATCTCTGGCATTCAACCAACATGAGCTTCCTGTTCAACCAAGATGAGAAGTATGCTTTATGTTTTAGGTACAAATCATTTATTACAGGTACCAAGTGAGTCATACACCACTTCATAATGACGTTGCCAGTCAGCCGCAATGAGGTGATGGTAAGATCCCAGAACTTTGAGAAACAGCAGACCTGGGTTTAATTCCATCTCTCTGATTTACTGGACCCATAACCCTGGGCAAGTCTTAAAACTGCATAGACTCCATTTTTTTAATCTACAAAATGATAACAGCACTTAGCTCTGAAAGCTGTAAGGAGTACTAGGTACAATACTTGAACGTGGCACATACCAGGAGCAACATATGTGAGGTTTAAAAATTTTTTAGTCCATTTCTTCCTTCTTTCATAGAAAGTTACATTTTTCTTTTCATACTCAAAAGCACAGTTCCTCAACCTCATTTCCTTAGTTTTTACTTTTTAAATTTCTTTTAAGGAAATCCATTTTATCCTAATTTCTCATAAACATATATCAATTAAAACAAAAGCATGCTAACTCATATGTTTTTGGAGACTGCTTTCTTCCTTAATCTGGATGCCGAACGAGCAGAAGTGCAGTCCATATGTACAATGACAGGACATGACGCTATTTCACACGGAACACAGTCTCTCGCACAGAGTAGATCAATCTGTGCAGTTCTTGAGTGGAAGGTCACTCAAAGACTAAAATTCTGTCAATGACCTTTAAGCTCAGCCTAATAAAGAATAAGCAGAGAGCCCCTCGTGTGCCTACACAATGAAACTTGTATTGGGAATATTGTGTTTAACTAGGAAATCTCTGTTGTGGCACTATGTGTGTTAACAGTTGCCAGGAATGGAATTGTGCTACGATGGGATCCAGTTTAAAGCTCAGCATAAAAGCATCCTTCAGTTGGGGTAAGTCACACCTTTGATCTTAGTGAGCTCTTACAGTAAGGATCAGGAACTATAGCAGCTAACTTGATTGAGAGAGGGAGGTTACGCTCATCAAAGTGAACCAAATACTTATTAGAGCTAATCCAAACTCAATCTGAAAATATTAGTTGGAAGTATGGGAGAGCAACCTTTCTGGAACATTCATTGTTACTAACACTAAAGAATAATTCTGCAGATGTGCCTACTTTATCCACACTGGCTTGATCAGAAGGTGAACCACTTTCCCAGAGTTAGCATACTCACCTGAATCCTTACTAAGCCAATAAGTTACTTTTCATTAAACTAAGTAAGCATTTATCTATGTTTCCAAATGAGGGCACTACTGGGTCTGTCCAGTACATTATAGCAATGATAGCGTCCTTAGCTCTTGGGCACTAAATGCCAGCTGTGTGCTATATGACAGACAGCATGCTATATGAAAGACAGACAGATAGACAGCAACATCCCACCCACCTTGAGAACCACTGATTGGCATTTTGTAGCCAAAAAGTAATTTTTTTTCATTGAAAAAGGATTAGAATAGAACTGAAATTTTGCCCTGGATTCATCCTGTCTTTTGAACAATTAGAGCAGATTTCAAAGGTCTGCAGAAAGCTGGGTCAGTTTCCTACAACTGCCACAAGAAAACCTTAACAAAAACATGATTTTATTCTAAAATTAAAGTTTTATTGAAAGAGTGTCGTTAAATCAACAGTTTCTAAGATGCGAGGGTCTTGTGAATACTTGTCCATATACACGTTACATTACAAATAAATAGGCTATAACATTCATGACAGAAGAGCTTTAAAATCTGACAAAACACCAAAACATTATTATCCAGAGGCAGATTACCTTTCATAAAATCTATTTAGACTCAAATGACATTTTGACAAATATTATTGTAGGTAGGACCTGTACTTAACATCATAGTAAAGTACTTTATCTGAAACCAGGAAATTGAGCACAGGGACTACATATTTATTTGTAAAAGTTTAAAATCTTTTAAAGATTTTTATTTATTTATTTATTTGACAGAAAGAGAGGGAGAGAGAGCAGAACAAATGAGAGAGAACATGGCGGGGGTGGCGAGGAGCAGAGCAAGAGGGAGAAGCCGACTCGTCACTGCCTCGGGGCTCGATCCCAGGAGCCTGAGATCATGGCCTGACCCAACCACAGATGCTTAACTGACTGAGCCACCCAAGTGCCCCTTGTTGCGAAAGTTTTAAATGTTTTAATTCCAGCACTAATGACATGGAGTTGTCAAATGATTAAATGGGATAAGCACACCACATTGGTGGTAATAACGGTCCTGATCAAGCTGGGGGGGGGGGGGGGGACCACATTTAAGAATGTTTCAAAGAGAAAGGTAGAGAGAACTCTAAATCCCACACAGGTGGACTCAGAAATCTGGTGAGGGGAGAACTCATTTCACAGAACTTTCTAGTATCTTACCTCATATAATCCCAAGGAATTTCTCTCTGCCTTTGCCAGGGTTGAATCCATAATCATTTCAAACCAGATTTAGGAAGCAGCAAGAAACATGTTCCATTCTCCTTAAAATCATGTCCCCGGCCTGCCCACTTGACGATTTCATTCATAGAAGAGACCAGAACTGAAGTCAGGCGGGTCTGGAGTCCTAACGTGGCTTGGAGAGCTCTGCGGGCCTACCTCACTGATGTTCCTGCTTCTCTTCCTCTTTCCCAAGTTCTAGAAATGAAATCCTAAGCGGGATATGAGCAGACCTTTCCTAGGAGACTCCTGTCCAGCTAAATAAACACTGAGAGCCACTCCTACTTTTCCTCAAGACTGTCAGGCATCCTAAATGAAAAAACACAACCTATCAGTGTCCCTTAGGCTGAGGCAGTCGTGGCCACACCCTGTAAAGGGTACAGGATGCAATCGCCCCATCCTCCCCTCGGCTTCCTTCCTGTGCTTTTTTCCCATTGGGAAAATTCCAAAGAATGAGTTATATGTACACACACACACACACACACACACACACACTCATATGGACTGAGCTGATGTCAACAAACTGTTATCACAGAGAAGGGAATTTTCTGTCTGACTTACTAAGAATAGAGTGGTCATCATCTGGAAACGCTGATGTACTATTATGATTAATCGGACGGAGCATTCATTTAGTTACCGAAAGAGGCTTATAGCATTCTAATTAATCCAGAATGAAATCTGTGGACTTGGGATTTCAAACTGTGAAAATCGACTAAAACTTTCTGAAACATTATCTAGCTTTAATGAAAATCCAAAACTGTGGTTATCAACCCTGAAGTTATTCTCAGATGTTATGTTTTAAAGATTTTATTTATTTATTTGTGTGTGAGAGAGAGCAAGAATAAGCGGGGGGAGCAGTAGGCAGAGGGAGAAGCAGGCTCCCCGCTGAGCAAGGAGCCTGATGTTTTCACTCAGGGATCATGACCTGAGCCACGGGCAGACACCCAACCCACTGAGCCACCCAGATGTTCCTCAGATGTCATTTTTTAAAAGGTTTTATTTATTTATTTGACAGAGATCACAAGCAGGCAGACAGGCAGGCAGAGAGAGAGGAGGAAGCAGGCTCCCCGCTGAGCAGAGAGCCTGATACAGGGCTCGATCCCAGGGCCCGGGGATCACAACCCGAGCTACAGGCAGAGGCCCACCCCACTGAGCCACCCAGACGCCCCCTTCAGATGCCATTTTTAATGCAAAAATGGATGAAAACCCTCAATGTAGTTAGCTATGCTCTTGTCTCATCCCAGGAACTGGGTACAGCAGAAGAATTTCCAGATGAGACGCGTTGTTCTTTAGTGGGAGAGGGGCCCGTGACGCCGATCTGCCCAGGGCAGTTGTCACAATCATTAAGTGTTAGTTGACTGGGTGAATGCAATCGAAGGCTACAAGACCACATCCTTCCAGCAAACGTCCAGGAAAGCGGGATAAAATATCCTCATCGGTCACAAGTTTTGTTGTGCAGTGAGACAGAGCGGGTTCAAACTCTGTGCCACATTTAGTGGATATAATCTTCTCTCTGCCGTGTCTTTAATCCAGACATAGTTTGCCATAAAGCCCCAACGGGCCACAGAGCTTGGGGCTGATTCTACAATAGACTACAAGGACATGGCAAGCCTGGCAGTCCACAGTCACCACCGGGGCTCTTCCGACACGTCAACGCTGCCCAAGCTTGGGACACGCCACTGCGGATTCTTGGGTGCACGCGAGCAAACAGTCAGAACAAGTGCAGACTGCCCACTGGCTACCAGGGACACGTCACACATGGTTCTGAAACAGTCTCATGAACAGCCCTGTGCTCCGAGGCTGAGGTCAATAGTGTTATCAGGCCCGTGTTACGGATCAGGAAACTGAGGCCCACGGGGAGGAGGTGGTAATGAACGGCCAGGATTTAACAAACGGGGTCCTACCTGAAGGCACCCAAGCCTGAGCTCTTTTACAACACGCTGCCTTTCTCAGATAACATTCCAGAAAATGCCAGTAACCTCACGAACTCGGCTCGGTCACCGAAAGGAGGTAAGGATAAAGAAATCTAGAAAGGATGAATTCATTTTCTTTTATTGGCATCCAAGGTGACTAGAGCCTTTGAACGACGGACTTCTCAACAAGGTCAGCGTCTCTGCTTTCCTCCCCAGCCAGGAGTGCACAAGCTTAAATGTTTGCTTATTTCCTTATTTCCCATTAGTTATGGGCCAACAAACTCCACGGGGCTGAAGAGAAGCTTGTTGCTGCTCCCACCACTCTGGATCCCCAAGCCAGGTTTCTTTCCCTTCCAAATACTGTACCATTTGCCAGATGGGCCACTGCAACTGAACTAGGTTCTGGTCCACCCATGTGTCACCGATGTTCACGTGTGTCAAACAGGCTGTTGTCCTATGTAAAGGAAACCTGTGTCCCCACAGCACAAGCCATTGTCAGAAGGGAACTAGATTTCCAAGTTGATCTAGACACTTCTAAAGCAGATCAAGTTAGATGATGTTACAGAGTAGACTTAAGGCCATCATATATGTGTACCTTTTCGCAGAGATGGTCCTTCTGAAACACAGGGAATTCGGCCAGTACCTCGTTGACCACAGCAGACCACGGCATTGAGAAGGTAGGGCCGAAAGAGCATCGTGCCGGCCCACGAAATTTACGTATGCTATCCTCCCTTCACACCACTCCCCTGTGTGAAGAAAGACCTCAAAAATCCACAGCAACAAATAAAATGGGAAGCACATCAGCACCAAATTCGCATTCCTGTGACATCTTCGCGTTTTCACGCGCCGTGAGAGCATATGGTGCCAGGCACTGGGAGGCCGTGCGGAACACGACAAATGCAGCCCCTGCTTTTTCTGGTAGAGCTTCTTCTTCTTTTTTTTTTTTTTTTTTTTTTTTAAGATTTATTTATTTATTTGACAGAGAGAGAGAGAGTGAGAGATCACAAGTAGGCAGAGAGGCAGGCAGAGGGAGAGAGGAAGGGAAGCAGGCTCCCCGCTGAGCAGAGAGCCCGATGTGGGACTCGATTCCAGGACCCTGAGATCATGACCTGAGCTGAAGGCAGCAGCTTAACCCACCGAGCCACCCAGGCGCCCTCTGGTAGAGCTTCTTGAGAGAGAGGGAGAAATACTACATAACAAATACAAAATGAATTCTTTGGTTACTATTATGAACAAGGAAAAAGGGAAGGAAAAAGAGGAGGTCTTAAGAGAATGGGTGAGCTGCTGACAGGACCCAGGCCAGAGAATAAGAGAAATCTCCCTCAAGGAATTAATGAGGCAACGAAGCTCTGAAGGTTGGGGAAGGAGAGGAGGGAAGAAAAGAGAGAGAACATTCCAGATAGAAGAGCTGTACAGAGACCCTGGGCTGGGAAGCGGAGTGGCACATTCAAGGACTGAAGGAGGACCACTGGGACCAGAGCAGAGGGTTGAGGGAGGAGAGATGAGGCCAGTGGAGGAGGAAAGACTAGAAATTTCAAGCATCAGTGTAAAGTGAGAGAAAGGGAAACAAGAATAAGCGAATGAAAAGTGTCCCTTTATCTCTTCTCCATAAGATCTCCTTCTGAGGGGCACCTGGGTGGCTCAGTGGGTTAAGCCTCTGCCTTCGGCTCAGGTCATGATCCCAGGGTCCTGGGATCGAGCCCCGCATTGGCCTCTCTGCTCAGCAGGGAGCCTGCTTCCCCCTCTCTCTCTCTCTCTCTCTCTGTCTGCCTCTCTGCCTACTTGTAATCTCTGTCTGTCAAATAAATAAAATCTTTAAAAAAAAAAAAAAAAAGATCTCCTTCTGAAAGCCAATGGGGCTCAGAGTGGTCAACATTCAAAGTTACTGATCCGGCAAGGATGCTCATGGGTATGACTATGCTTTGTGGATGCTGAACGGATGAATCACAGAACATCAGACACCGCTCAACTACAGTAGCTTACTCCCTAAGCTCACAGAATGAATAAGGCATGGGAATAAGATGCAGAGTGTAGGGAATACAGTCAGTGATACCGTGACAGTACTGTATGGTGGCAGATGGTAGCTACAGTTTGAGCAGAGCACAGTGCAGAGAAGCTGAATCACTATGGGGTACATCTGAAGCTAATATAACATTGTGTATCAACTTAAAGAATTTTAATTAAAATACTTAAATAAAAAAATTAAAATTAAAAAAAAAAAACGAATACCCCCACACACACACACCCGGCAAAAAAGAGTAAAGCAAAGTGCAGAGACACGATTCTTAGACGACGACACTAACTGGCAATGGAAAAAATCAGTAGCCGGTCTTACATCCATCTTTATGCCGGCACGAAAAACACAAAACAGAATCAAGGTCAGCACATCAGGAAGGAAGGACCTTTTTCCTGAAAAGCCCATTATGAATTTCCTTTGTGTTTATGCATTTTGCATGCCTCGTGTCTGACATCATTCGTATGCATTATTTAAGTCCTGTACCGAGGGCCTGTCTGCTGCAACTTTTACTGGAGGCTTTTTTTTCTGACATTGTGTTCATTCAACAGCAGATGAATGCTTGTCACCTCGTCACTTTGTTTTCCAATCCCCCAAATCTTCCAATGGAAACACACATTAGTCTGAGTATAAATCAGAGAATGTTTTGAAACTCTGTTCAAATATGCGACAAGTGCTAAAAGATCCCTTGGACCTCAAAGAAAAGTCGCGGATATGCACAGGAAACACATGGAATTTTAATTTTAGCTTGGACACTGGTATGCAATCAAATTAAATCCAAATAATAAAGGCTATCATCTGTTACCTGTTATGAACTTACCACATGCCAGGCACTAGGAGCGTGTATACACACTCCCTCACTCAGTCCTCAGAGCAACTTTCTGGTCTAGTCACGATAATCGCCATTTCACAAACTAAGAAAACTGAGGGACAGAGAGGCCCAACACCTTGTTCACACACAGCTGAATCCCAGAGCAAAAAAACTAGCTGAATTTGAGATGGAGAGTCTGGACGACATCCAAACTCATCCACACATGGCCCACTGTTACACAACGTCCCCCCCAAATAACTACCTACATGCTCTCAAGTGACAAGAACTACACTTGACATCTTAGAATCATTAACTGATAGAATTCTCACAGCAATTCTGAGAGGTGCTATTCTCCTTAAGATAGAGGAAGTGAGCTCCGGGAGGTCAGGTGACTTGACCCAGGGCGCACAATCTCAAGGCCAAAGGTGCGAGGAAGATCTTCCAGAAGCTGACTCAGTGTCACAGCAGCAACGTCTCTGAAGAATCCTCAGTTCAGTAAGAATGATAATTTCCCAGATAGAAGTACAAAACCCTGAGAAAGTGGGCAGACTTTCTCACGGTTTTGTACTTCTATCTGGGAAATTATCATTATGCTTTGGAAGACAGTCATGTCCCCAAAAGACTGATATTCTCATCTTAGGTGGATAAGAAAATTTCTTTACTGATGTCCACTCAAGCCAAACCATCAGAATTGTGATTCACTGCTTTTATAAACAAGAATAAATTACCCTCATTTTTCTAACAGACTGATACACACAAGCAGATGTCATGTGCCAAAAACATGAAAGACATACAGAAATAAGAATAAATGTGGTTTTTTTCCTTTTAGTAATTTCCACCACAGAGTTAAAGGACCAGCTGTCACAGCATCTCCTTTATTTGACTGACCTGCATCTGGCAAGTCTGAAGGATGTATTTCTCCTTTGGGTGGATTTTGTATAAATATCTAAAAATATTGTGTTTTTACTCACTGATGAATTTTGTGTTATCCTGTGTCAATGTATCGTTAACAAAAAGAAGGCGGTTTATGTATAATCCCACCTCACTCGCTGAATTCATAACAACTGTTTACTTACATGGCTAATGGGTTCTGCAGCTATGTTATTTATGATTCCAAATAAAATTATATTGTAAAGCACGGTGAATTTAAGAATAGATTTTAGAGGGCATCTGGGTGGCTCCATTGGTTGAGTGACTGCCTTTGGCTCAGATCATGATCCCAGAGTCTGGGATCAAGTCCCACATCGGGCTCCCAGCTCCCTGGGGAGTCTGCCTCTCCCTCTGATCTTCTCCCCTCTCATGCCCTCTCTCACTCTTTCTCTAAATAAATAAAGAAAATCTTTAAAAAAAAAAAATAGATTTTAGGAGTGTAACACTGAAAATAAAATGAAGCCAATAAAGGATATAAAATGATTTTATTTGCATTTGTGTGTTGTTTCTGTCTGTCAAAAGAGAACACTGCCTTTTTCTAATTATGCTACGCATATGACTAAGATAGCAATGAACTCCATAACGTATCCTGAAGATTCTCTGCTAAAAGCAGGTAAGTAGAGACTCCACTATACCCGCACAGGGAGCATTTTTCAGGATTTATCCTTTACCACCATAGCACATGATGTAGACCCAAATAATTACATCGATTCCCAAACCCTGAAAGAACAGTTCTCCAATTCTATTGTATAATGGAAGCATTTGAGGACTTATATTTAAAATTTAGACTCCATAGAGCAAAGAGCAGAAATTCTGACTCAGTAGTTATAGGATGGGTCTTCGAAGGCTGCCCAGCTAATTCTGATATAGCTGTACTAGAACTCCACATTGCCAACAGGCTCAAAATCTAATTGGACCATACATTAGCATACGTGTATATGCAAATGTCACATTTGATTTTGCAAATGTGTTTTATTAGATGATAAGAAATAGACATGCATCTTCATACCTTTACAGAGTCCCCTACCCTAACAATTCTCATGATGATTATGATCAGTCCATGTTAGAAGAAGGAAAAAGGTGAGTATAATAGAAAGACAAGCCAGTGCAGAAAAAAATGAAGACAGAAATGGATGCTAACATGAGAAGAAAAGGTTTTGTTTATACATAAATCTAGAACAGTAATCCTCAAAATACAGGCCATGGACCAGCACTGGGCCATGACATTACTGTTATGATCTGTGATGAGAACAGAAATTGAACATGAGCCTTTAGAAATTTTCACAGTAAGTTGCCAGAGTAATTTTAAGTCTGTCCAAGAATAATAATAATCATGATGATGATGATGAAAATATGAATTTATATTTTGTAGATCTTGTTTTTATTTCATTTCATTTTCTAAGTGTCTTTTAATTATATTTCACCAAAGATTGGTGTCTTTATGGAACTGAATGACCACAGGGAATCTGAGAAGCACTGAGGGCTCTAGACCGGCGGGGGTTCAACCACGCTTGCTGCATCCAGGGAGCCCAGAGTTGGCTACAAAGTGGCTTTACCGTCTCAAAGGACAGCAGCCAAAAGGATTTCTTGAATGAATGTCTACAAGAACATCCTTAACCTCTCACACGAGCTCACTCTGAATCTGTCGGCAATACACGAATCTATGCGCTTTCGTGAATCTATCAGTTTTTCTTCTTAGCTTGCACCACCTCTTAGATAGAATAAGACTACAGTAAAATTCCCTAAAAACTACCTTCAGTGCATAGAACAGCCCATTTCATTTATAAGTGTACGTCTCAAATTTCAGACTCTTGAATTTTAACAGTTGCAGACTCAGTGAAGAACTTCATCATCATAGCAATACCCCATCTGTGAGTCTTTGCCCCCAAGAATCCATTGTTCCAGACTGCTCTCAAAAAGTAGGTCTTTTCATTGCTTTGGTCATCTTAGTATTAGGTCCTTATTAGTTATCTAATGACTTTCATGATATTTGGCAACGACTCCAGTAAAGTATCAATACGTTACACTTTTATGTACACAGGACACAGACCTCCCTTTGTAGTTTTCCTGCCTACTGGTAAACTGATTAATAATTCTCTCCTTTACTGAGACTTGCACTGGAGACGGTAATAATGCTCAATTGTAGACAAGAGTCTCCCAATTCCAGCTCAAGTCCGTACACTCCTTGGTGGCCCCTACTGTTGCTACTTCTGCCACGTCAGTGTTGCCAAGAATAACTCTTTCTCCTCCAAGTTAAATACTGTGTTTATAAAAGGTGTGGGGCAGAGACTTTGGCAGTACATATCTGTACACACAACGGACACAGTCACAATAATAGCAACGGCACTCCTGCTTGCCAAGATCTCCAGCCAGAAGAATGAACAAGGAGGATCTTTTTTCCCCTACATAATTGTGTCCCCCTTTTCAAGAGAATAAAGTCAACCTTTAAGTATGTAAGTTCATTTTGTAATGTTTAAAAGTTACAAGTCATACACTAAACTTATTCATTATGTTTTCTCAACATGTTTTAATAGAATCAAAGACATTTTCTCATCTAGTCAGTTACTTATAGGACTAAGAACTCTCTAACGGCTTGTAAGTACAGTACAGGATAGCCCTGGTTCTGCAGCCCAGATGGATGTCTCTTAGCTGTGTGACCTTGCTCAATGAATACCCTTCCTAAACTTCAGTCCTTTGATAAAATGGGGACAATAACAATGCGTGACCAGCACAATTCTGAGAGGAGTGGACAGATACGTACAGTGAGTAGACAGTGCCTGGCAAAGAGTATTTACTCACTGTCCATAAGTTCTCAGATATTAGTGCTGTTATTCTCAACAGAGAATACTCTAGATCATTGAAATACTTGGAGAACTTTTTAGAATTTTATTTTTTTGCAACAAATGCTGACACTAAGTAGGTACTTCCACCAGGAAGGCAGCTGGTTAGATGAACTAACCGCAGCATCTCCCTAACCTGCATTATTTGGCATGATTAAACTGGGCACAAATTCAATTCTTTCACTTAAATTCAAATAACATCTTTTGAGAAAAAAGAATTACGTTAATGCCTTTTATTGTACTGCATACATTTGTCTCAGCGATCGCTTTGGGAAAGGTTAAGTGAAGCAGATAAAAGTAAAATCACAAGACATCTTTGTAAAAGGAGATGGCATTCATCCAAAATGCCTTTCCTGGAACAAATTGTAACAACTTGTTTCACTTCCGCCCTTCCCTACCAAGCTATATTTAAAGGTCTGTAAGCATTTCCATCACAGATTGCTGTCATCAGGAATTGTAATTTTACCTTCTAATCTGTTTTAGAGTATATAAATATCTCAATCAAATTCTAAAAATGCTATTGTTTTTTAAATTTAAAAATTCCCTTCAGTAAAGGATGATAATACAAGGGGAGGGGGGAGGGAGAAGAAAACCAGAAAAGTAGGATCATTTTACACGAAAAAAAAAAAAATTATCTGCCATGGCTTAATAAGCAAAATAAGACACCTGTTCCAGAAATGTGTACCACCTAAGAGTATATAAAGCCAGTGATCATTGTGTTATGTATGATTTGTAATAATTAGAACTTACCTTATCTAAAAATAAATGTATAGGTACATTGTAGCACAACTAGCCATATTAGAGAATATTATGTTGCTATCACAGAAGTTTCCAAATAACTTTTAATGATGTGGACAATGTTCATGATAATGTGAAAAAGTATACTGCCGAGCTATATGCACAATATGAGTTTAATTGGGTATAAAAATACATATAATATTTCACCAACACAAAGCTTCCTTTTTCTCCATATCCTCATGAACACTTGTTTCTGGTCTTTTTGATTTTAGCCATTCTGACAGCTGTATGGTGATCTCTCTTTGTGGTTTTGATTTGCATTTCCCTGACGATGAGCTAGGTTGAGCATCTTTTCATGAGTTTGTTGGCCGTCTGTATGTCTTCTTTGAAAAAAAATGTCTATTCAGATCTTCTGCCCATTTTTTTAATCAAACTGTTTGGTTTTATGGTGTTGAATTGAATGAAGTTCTTTATATATTTTGGGTATTATACCCAAATGGATATATCATCTGCAAACATCTTCTCCCATTCAGGAGGTTGCCTTTTTGTTTTATTGGTGGCTTCCTTCATTGTGCAAAAACTTTACAGTTTGATGTCGTCCCAAGTTTATTTTTGCTTTTGTTTCCTTTGCCTTAAGAGACATAATCTAGAAAAATGTTGTTATAACCAATGTCAAAGAAATTACTGCCTGTGCTCTCTTCTAGGATTTTTATGGTTTTAGATCTCACATTTAGGTCTATAGCCCATTTTGAGTGTATTTTTATACATGATGTGAGAAAATGGTCCAGTTTCATTCTTTTGCATGTAGCTGTCTAATTTTCCCAACATCATTTATTGAAGAGACTGACTTTTCCCCCATTGTATATTCTTGCCTTTTTTGTCACAAATTAATTGACCACAGAAGCATGGGTTTATTTCTGGACTCTCTATTCTGTCCCATTGATCTGTGTGTCTGTTTTTATGCCAGTACCATAATGTTTTGATTACTATAGCTTTATAATATATCTTGAAATCTGGGATTGTGATACCCTGAGCTTTGTTTTTGTTTCTCACAATTGCTTTGGCTATTTGGTTTTTTTTTTTTTTTTTGGTGATTCCATATAAATTTTAGGATTATTTGTTCTGGTTCTGTAAAAAATGCTGTTGGTATTTTGATAGGGATTGCACTGAAGCAGTAGATAGCGTGGGGTGGTATGGAAATTTTAACAGCTTTTGTGGAACACAGTATGGAGGCTCCTAAAAAAATTAAAAACAGAGGTATCATATGAGCCAATAATTCCACTACTGGATATCTATCCAAAGAAAATGAAGACACTAATTTAAAAAGATATATGCACCCCTATGTTTATTGTAACATTATTTACAATAGCTAAGATGTGGGAGCAATCTTAAGTGTCCCTGACAGATGAATGAGTAAGGAAGATGCAGGGTACACACACCCACACACGCGTGCGCATGCGCACACATTACACAGCCATGAAAACGAGGAGATCTTGCTATTTGTCACAACCTGGATTGACCTGGAGGGTATTATTCTAAGCCAAATAAGTCAGACTGAGAAAGACGAATACATATGATTTCACTCATGTGTGGAATCTAAAAAACAAAACAAATGAATAGACAAACACAAAAAAGCAGAGTCAGACCTATAAACACAGAGAACAAACGAATGGTTATTAGAGAGAAGAGGATGAGTTGCTGGGCAAAATGAGTGAAGACAAACACACGGGGTTCCAATTAGGGAATGAATAAGTCATGGGAATAAAAAGCGCAGGACAGGGAATAAAGTCAATGAGCTTGGAGCCGCGCTGTACGGTGACAGATGGTAGCTACACTTGCTCCGAGCATAGCCCGACATCTAGAGAAGGTGAATGGCTGTGATGTATACCTGAGACCAATGTAATATTGTGCATCAACTCTACTCAAAAAATATTTTTCAAAACACACATATTATTTATGAAAATAAAGTTGTAAAAGGAACATACTAAAATGTTTATAGTAATTACTGCTTGGCAGAAGACCTAAGTGTTTCTTACACTGTTCCATATTTTCCAATTTGTCTCTAATGAACTTGTCCTACTTTAATAACAAGAAGAAAGAGGCTTCAATCAGGTTTTAGTGTGACAGAAAAACACAGAAACAGAAAGAGTAATACAGGAAAAAATTAAGTTTGGCATCTTTCTCTTATCTTTCTACACATTTTGTGTTCTCCTTTCCAATTTATATTTAATAAGAAACTATTCTGACATTGGAAAATATTGTTTGTATTAAAGTACATGTTCAAAAGAAGTTTTTATTTGTCAAATGGAGCTGCCAAAAAGAGTGACCTTGTAGCTAACCACATATTATCAATAACCCATTTCTCAAGATGCTAAAAATCACAAGTATCATTCATCATAAGGGCACCTCTGGGGGACAAAACACAGATTCAAGATACATCTGATAAAGCAACAGTAAGAAAAAAAATTGAAGCAGAAGGTGCCACATGAAAAGTACTTTGAATCTGAGTTTAAAATAATATTTAAGGGGTGCCTGGGTGACTCAGTGGGTTAAGCGGCTGCCTTTGGCTCGGTCATGATCTCAGGGTCCTGGGACCAAGCCCCGCATTGGGCTCCTTGCTCAGTGGGGAGCCTGCTTCTCTCTCTGCCTCTGCCTGCCTCTCTGCCTGCCTCTCTACCTGCTTGTGCTATCTCTCTGTCAAATAAATAAATAAATAAAATATTTTTAAAAAATAAAATAATATTTAAAACTTCAAGTACTCAGTAGTCATCAACCCAAAGAGACCTGTTCTAAAATCTGAGGACTTTGAAAGGGTGGGGTTAGGAGGTTAGGGGAGCCAGGTGGTGGGTATTGGGGAGGGCACGTATTGCATGGAGCACTGGGTGTGGTGCAAAAACAATGAATTCTGTTACACTGAAAAGAAATTTTTAAAAAATTTTAAAAATTAAAAAAAAAATAATTTAAGATATCAAAAAATTAAACATATATAAAGTTAGTATGTCAATTTTATCTCAATTTTTAAAAAGAGAAAAAAAAACCCTTTCTGTGTCTTTATATATCAGCTACTATGCAAAGTACTTTCGCATATGCTCTTTTAAAAACCCTGTCCTCTTACTTCAATGTTAAAAAATTTGGTCGAGGGGTGCCTGGGTGGTTCAGTTGGTTAAGTCTCCAGTTAGATTTCCTCTTGGATCCTGATCTCAGGGTCATGGGATGGAGCCCCACACAGGTCTCCCCAGGGGGTTAGGAGTCTGTCTAGAATTCTCTCCCCCCTCCCTCTGTCCCTGCACCAACCACCCCCCTCTCTCATATGCTAAGTAAGTACATAAATAAAATCTTTAAAGAAGACTGGTCCACTGGAAATACTGTCATATGTAATTCCCAGTATCAGTCTATAGTCTTTGAGGATAATAACCATATCTTACTAATCTTCATATTACTAATAATCATCCAATTTTAAGGAATCTCAATACATGTTTCTGATAAAATAAATTAAGAACTGACTCTCTGGTGTGAGGAGATATCACCTCACACCAGTCAGAATGGCTAAAATCAATAAGTCAGGAAATGACAGATGCTGGCGAGGATGCGGAGAAAGGGGAACACTCCTACATTGTTGGTGGGAATGCAAGCTGGTGCAGCCACTCTGGAAAACAGCATGGAGGTTCCTCAAAATGTTGAAAATAGAACTGCCCTATGACCCAGCAATCGCACTATTGGGTATTTACCCTAAAGATACAAACGTAGTGATCCAAAGGGGCACGTGCACCCGAATGTTTATAGCAGCAATGTCCACAATAGCCAAACTATGGAAAGAACCTAGATGTCCATCAACAGATGAATGGATCAAGAAGATGTGGTATATATACACAATGGAATACTATGCAGCCATCAAAAGAAATGAAATCTTGCCATTTGCGACAACATGGATGGAACTAGAGCGTATCATGCTTAGCGAAATAAGTCAAGCAGAGAAAGACAGCTATCATATGATCTCCCCGATATGAGGAAGTGGTGATGCAACATGGGGGCTTAAGTGGGTAGGAGAAGAATAAATAAAACAAGATGGGATTGGGAGGGAGACAAACCATAAGTGACTCTTAATCTCACAAAACAAACTGAGGGTTGCTGGGGGGAGGGGGTTTGGGAGAAGGGGGTGGGATTATGGACATTGGGGAGGGTATGTGATTTGGTGAGTGCTGTGAAGTGTGTAAACCTGGTGATTCACAGACCTGTACCCCTGGGGATAAAAATATATGTTTATAAAAATGAAAAAAAAATGAAAAAAAAAAAAAAGAACTGACTCTCTTAGTTTTTATTTCCACAAACTTTGCCTTAAACATCATAAGCGTGATGCACTTCATAACTCACTGTTATCCAAATTTACATATTCAGGAGTGACTGCTAAAACAAAAATTTGAAGACATACTATGAGTAGAAACGACCCAAAGCCACATCTAAGCAACATTGTTATACTAAGGAGTAAAAAAAGAAGAATTTGATAGCAAAACACAAATTAAAATAACTTTTCATTCCCTAGAGGAAAAAAAAAAAAACAGAAAAGAGTCACAGACTTTATAAAACAGACTGCTCTGACGATATTCACATTTCATTAGCAGGCCAAGGAAGTTGTAACAACACTGATCTCTAAATCAAAACGAAACCAAGGTATTTGAAGCTATGTTCTAGTTAGTGCCAAGGAAAAGTGGCTTAGACTTTTAGTGATAAATCAATGAGTAAGTTCTACAAATCCTGAAGAGTGACAAAAAGAGTTTTAAATATAAGCTAAAAGGCAAATTATATTATGGTTCCTTTTAATTCTTTATCTGCTTAAGGTTTTCTACTATGAAAACTTATAGTCTTAATATAAAGTACCAAAATTTACCTGGGTCCAGACTGCTTTCTGAAAAGGCTATTCTGAAATGGACTCAGAATAATTAATGTAGGAATGAAGCAAAGCTTCCATTTTACAAAATGATCATGCAGTAACAAATATTGTATCTGAAAGGGCTTAGAGTAAGCTTTTCTCCCCATTTCTTGCCAGCAGATTAAATCACTACTGCTTAATCAAAAGAAGAAAATGTGGTTAACTAAACCACTGAATTACAAAGGAAGGAAGGAAGGAAAAAGGAAAGGAAACCAAGAAGAAGCTTTTCTCTCTTTTGGGGGGACAAGTTTATTCTGACGCATATTTACACAGAATTTTTACAATATTTGAAAACCAGGTTCCATTGCTAATACTGTATTCAGATTACTTTTTCACTCATTACTCTGAGAGTAGCAAAGTCACAAAAGCCTCCTTTGGGTCATTATTGGGTTGTGAGTCAACGGGACTGTCACAGGTATAGGTGTCCATTCAGAGCCAGAGCTTAGAAGTCAGATTGCTGAGTTTATATGTGGACCCTGTTATGTCATCTTTTTGTCAACTTGGCCAAGTCACTTACACTGCCATTGTACAGGGCCAAATTAGTATACATACAAAGTGATATAGTATCACACACACACACACACACACACACACACACACACACACATTTGCTTTTATTTATGAAAAAAAATAAACATGGGGATGATAACGAAGAAGCCACCACAAAGGGTTATCTGCAGAAAATGAGGATTCAGTGTGGAGGTATCACAGATAAAATATGAAACTGTTCTTAAAATACCTTCTTCTATAGGTTTTCCATTGGCCTAAATGGTACAGTTTGAGTATTTAAAAAACCATGCAACTCATTAAAACAAATACAAAATTTTTTAAACCCGTATTTCATAATATTAAAATATATAGAGCCTCTCATCAAAAAGAAAAATCTGATGATGAGTGATGCCGAGCATCTTTCCATGTGTCTGTTAGTCACCTGTATGTCTTCTTTGGAAAACATCTATTCATGCCTTCTGCCCATTTTTAAGTAGATTATTCATTTTTTTTTTGAAAATACAAATCAAAACTACAATGAAGTATCACCTCACACCTGTCAGAATAGCAAAATCTACAACACAAGAAACAATGGGTACTGGTGAGGATGCAGAGAAAGGAGAACACCCCTACACTGTTGGTGGGAATACAAACCGGTGTAGCCACTGTGGAAAGCAGTATGGAGGTTCCTCAAAAAGTTAAAAATGAAACTACCCTATGACCCAGTGATTGCACTGCTAGGTATTTACTCAAAGAATATAAAACATGAATTAAAACATGCACCCAATGTTTATAGCAGCCTTATCTACAATAGCCAAATTATGGAAACAGCTCAAATGTCCATCAATTGATGAGTGGATAAAGAAAATGTAGTAAAAATATGAAATGGAATATTATTCAGTCGTTAAAAATGAGATCTTGCCACTTGAAACATGGATGGAGCTAGAGAGGATTATGCTGAGTGAAATAAGTCAGTCAGAGAAAGACAAATACTGTAAGATTTCATTCATATGTGGAATTTAAGAAACAAAACAAATGAACATCAGGGGGAAAAAAGAGAGAAGGGGGAAACCAAGAAAGGGACTCAACCATAGAGAACAAATAGATGGTTATCAGAGGGGAGGCTCAGGGTTGGGTTAAATAGATGACGGGGCTTAAGGAGTGCACTTGTGATGAGCACCAGTGTCGTATGGAATTGTTGTACTAAATTGTACACCTGATACTAATATTATACTGTAATTTAACTAGCTGGAATTTAAATAAAAACTTAACGAAAAAAGAAAAACCCACAGCTAACATCATACTTAATGGTTAAAGACTAGGGACTTTCTCCCTAAGACCAGGAATGAGACAGGATGCCTGCTTTTGACTCTTCTATAACATTTTCCGAAAATTCTAGTCAGATCAATTAGACAAGAAAGGGAAATAAAAGTTATCCAAATTTAAAAAGAAGTAAAATGGTCTGTATTTATAGCTGACACAATCTTATATAGAAAATCCTAAAAAGGGGCGCCTGAGTGGCTCAGTTGGTTAACTGTCAGACTCTTGAGTAGGCTCAAGTCATGATCTCAGGGCTGTGGAATTGAGCCCCACCTTCAGCTCTGTGCTCAGTGGAGTCTGCTTCTCTCCCTCTCCTTCTGCCTCTCCTCCCAATCAGGTGCTCTCTAAAGTTAATAAATAAATCTGAAAGAAAGAAAGAAGGAAAGAAAGAAAGAAAGAAAGAAAGAAAGAAAGAAAGTCCTAAAGAATCCACAAAAACTATTAGAATTAATAAATCAATTCATGAGAGTTGCAGGAGGAAGATCAAGACTCAAAAATCAGTTGTATTTCTATACACCAGCAATAAGTATCCAAAAGGGGAGTTAAGAAAGCAATTTCACTTACAATAACATCCTTAAGAGAATAAAATATTTAGGATTAAGTTTAACCAAATAAAAAGACTTATACACAGGAATCTACTAAATATTGTTTAAAGAAATTTAAGGTGACCTAAATAAATGGAAAGACATCTTGTATTCACAAATGGAAGATTTAAGATTTTTAAGATATCAATACTATCCAAAGCAATCTACAGATTTCAATGCAATCACTACCAAAAGTCTAATGTCTCTCCCCCCAGCTTTTTTTTTTTTTCAGAAATGGAAAATCTGATTTTCAAGTTCATATGAAATTGTAAGGGGACCCAAATAGCCAAAATAATCTTTAAAAAAAAAGGTGGGAATGTACACATTTCCTGATTGAAAAACTTACTACAAAACTACAGTAACCAACATTTCCTTAGCGATTCGGGGTCTCTTCTGAGATCCTACAAATTTTAGGATTATTTGCTCCAGCTCTTTGAAGAATACCAGTGGAATTTTGATCAGAATACCATTAAAAGTATAGATTGCTCTAGGCAGTATAGACATTTTAACAATGTTTATTCTTCCGAGCCAAGAGCATGGAATGTTCTTCCATATTTTTGTGTCTTCTTCAATTTCTTTCATGAGTGTTCTGTAGTTCCTTGAGTACAGACCCTTTACCTCTTTGGTTAGGTTTATTCCCAGATACCTTATGGTTCTTGGTGTTATAGTAAATGGAATCGATTCTCTAATTTCCCTTTCTGCATTTTCATTGTTAGTGTAGAAGAAAGCCACTGATTTCTGTACATTGACTTTGTATCCTGCCACGTTGCTGAATTGCTGTATGAGTTCTAGTAGTTTGGGGGTGGAGTCTTTGGGGTTTTCCATATAAAGAATCATGTCAGAGAGAGTTTGACTTCTTCATTACCAATTTGGATACCTTTTATTTCCCTTTGTTACCTGATTGCTGTTGCTAATACTATGTTGAACAAGAGTGGTGAGAGTGGGCATCCTTGTCGTGTTCCTGGTCTCAACGGGAAGGATGCAAGCTTTTTCCCATTGGGGATGATATTTGCTGTGGGTCTTTCATAGATAGATTTGATGAAGCTCAGGAATGTTCCCTCTATCCCTATACTTTGAAGGGTTTTAATCAGGAACGGATGCTGGATTTTGTCAAATGCTTTTTCTGCATCAATTGAGAGGACCATGTGATTATTCTCTCTTCTCTTATTAATTTGTTCTATCACATTGATTAATTTGCGAATGTTGAACCATCCTTGTAGCCCAGGGACGAATCCCACCTGGTCATGGTGGATAATCTTTTTAATGTGCTGTTGGATCCTGTTGGCTAGGATCTTGTTGAGAATCTTAGCATCCATATTCATCAGTGATATTGGTCTGAAATTCTCCTTTTTGGTAGGGTCTTTGCCTGGTTTGGGGATCGGGGTAATGCTGGCTTCATAGAAAGAGTCACGTTACCTGATTTCAAGCTTTACTACAAAGCTGTGATCACCAAGACAGCATGGTACTGGCATAAAAACAGATAAATAGACCAGTGGAACAGAGTAGAGAGCCCAGATATGGACCCTCAACTCTATGGTTAAATAATCTTTGACAAAACAGGAAAAAATATACAGTGGAAAAAAGACAGTCTCTTCAATAAATGGTTCTGGGAAAACCGGGCAGCTATATGTAGAATGAAACTCGACCATTCTCTTACACCGTACACAAAGATAAACTCAAAATGGATAAAAGACCTCAATGTGAGACAGGAATCCATCAGAATCCTAAAAAGGAACATGGGCAGTAATCTCTTCGATATCAGCCACAGCAACTTCTTTCAAGATATGTCTCCAAAGGCAAAGGAAACAAAAGCGAAGATGAACTTTTGGGACTTCATCAAAATCAAAAGCTTCTGCACAGCTAAGGAAACAGTCAAGAAAACAGAGGCAACCCACAGAATGGGAGAAGATATTTGCAAATGACAGTACAGACAAAAGGTTGATATCCAGGATCTATAATGAACTCCTCAAACTCAACACACAAAACAGACAATCATATCAAAAAAGGGGCAGAAGATATGGACAGACACTTCTCCAATAAAGACATACAAATGGCTATCAGAAACATGAAAAAATGTTCATCATCACTAGCCATCAGGGAGATTCAAATTAAAACTACATTGAGATATCACCTTACACCATGGTCAAATTTAGCAAGACAGGAAACAACATGTGTTGGAGAGGATGTGGAGAAAGGGGAACCCTCTTACACTGTTGGTGGGAATGCAAGTTGGTGCAGCCTCTTTGGAGAACAGTGTGGAGATTCCTCAAGAAATTAAAAATAGAACTTCCCTATGACCCTGCCATTGCACTCCTGGGTATTTACCCCAAAGATACAGATGTCGTGAAAAGAAGGGCCATCTGTACCCCAATGTTTATAGCAGCAATGGCCACGGTCACCAAACTGTGGAAAGAACAAAGATGCCCTTCAATGGATGAATGGATAAGGAAGATGTGGTCCATATACACTATGGAGTATTATGCCTCCATCAGAAAGGACGAATACCCAACTTTTGTAGCAACATGGACAGGACTGGAAGAGATTATGCTGAGTGAAATAAGTCAAGCAGAGAGATTCAATTATCATATGGTTTCACTTATTTGTGGAGCATAACAAAAAGCATGGAGGACATGGGGAGTTAGAGAGAAGGGGGTTGGGTAAATTGGAAGGGGAGGTGAATCATGAGAGACTATGGACTCTGAAAAACAATCTGAGGGGTTTGAAGTGGCGGGGGAGTGGGAGGTCAGGGTACCAGGTGCTGGATATTATAGAGGGCCCGGACTGCATGGAGCACTGGGTGTGGTGAAAAAAGAATGATACTGTTATGCTGAAAATAAATAAATGAAAAAAAACCTACAGTAATCAAAACAGTGTGGGTACTTATACCAGGATAGATGTACAGAACAAATGAATAGAATCGAAAGTACAGAAATAAACCCATACATCTATGGTCAACTGATTTTCAATAATGATGCCAAGACCATTCAATAGGGAAAGAATAGTCTCTTTATCAAATGTTTCTGGGATAACTAGATTTCCACATGGAAGAGAATGAAGACCCCTACCTCACACCATCTACAAAAAGTTAACTTAAAAACAGATCAGTGACCTAAATGTAATAATAAATACTATGAAACTCTCAGAAGAAAACATAAAGGTAAATGTTCATGAACTTGAATTCAATGAGGGAATTTCAATTACAGCAATAAAGGCACATGCGACAAAAGAAAAATATAGCTAAGTTGAACTTGATCAAAATGAAAAACTTTTGGGTTTCAAAGCACCATCAAGATAGTGGGGAAAAAAAAGAAAGAAAAACAGAAAGGGAAAAGGCAGGGCACCTGGGTGGCTCAGTTAGTTAAGCATCTGCCTTCAGTTCGGGTCATCCCAGGGTCCTGGGCCTGAGCTCCACATCAGGCTCCCCACTCAGTGGGAAGCCTGCTTCTCCCTCTCCCTCTCCCCTGCCTGTGTTCCCTCGCTCACTGTATGCCTCTCTCTCTGTCAAATAAATAAATAAAATCTTTTTTTAAAAAAAGTGAAAAGGCAACCTACAAAATAAGAGAAAATACCTGCAAATCATGAATCCGTTAAGAGTCTAATATCCAGAATACATAAGGAATTTTTACAATGAAATCCTGTAACTAAAAAGGGACCAAAAATCCAATTTTAAAAAGGGCAAAGGACTTGAATAGACACTTCTCCAGAGAAAATCTACAACTCATCAACAAACAGGTGAAAAGGTGCTCAACATCATTAGTCACTATGAAAATGCAAATCAAAATCACAAGGAGATATCACCTCACACCCATTAGAAAGGCTCTAAGAATAAGTGTTGGCAAGGATATGGAGAAATCCAACCTTTTGCACATTACGGGTAGGAATGCAAAATGGTGCACCAGCTGCGGAAAAGTCTGGAGGTTCCTCAAAAAGTCAAACACATTGGAAATGCCATATGATTTAGCAATTTTACTCAGAGGTATATATAACCTAAGAATTGAAAGTAGTTATTTAAACAAATACCTGTACACAAATGTTCATAGTAGCATTATTCAGAAGCCACAAGTGACGTGGCTGAAATAACCTGATGTGACTTGTTGCAATAACCCAAATATCTATCAATGGATGGAAGAATTAACAAAATGTGGTATATACATACAATGAATACTGTTTTATTCAGTCATAAAAGCAATGACATACTGCTACATGCTACAAGATGGATGAACCCCAAACATATTATGTAATGAAAGAAGCCACATGCAGAAGGTTATATATTGTATAAATCCATTTCTATAAAATATGTAGAATAGGTAAGTCCTTAGAGACAGAAAAGTGGACTGGTGCTTCTCAGGGGCTGGGGATAAGAGGATGGGGAAGTAACCACACAATGGAGAGTGGTGAGAAGGTTTCAGACCATTTTTCATTTAAAAGAATTTTTAATCTAAGTGACTTTATCATTTAAACTAAAAAAGATTTTTGTCACATGGCTATTTAAATATGGCAAAAGACTTAAAGTTATTTTAACACAACTATTTTTTGTTTAAATTCAAGTTAGCTAACATACAGTACAATACTGTTTTTAGGAGCAGAATTCAGTGATTCCTCACTTACATATAACACCCAGCGCTCATCCCAACAAGTGCCTCCTTAATATCCATCACCCAGTTAGCCCATTCCCCTCTCCACCTCCCCTTCAGCAACCCTCAGTTTTTAACATAACTATTTTTAAACAAAATTAGAAACTAGAGACATTTTCAAATTTTGCAAAAGACTGTAGTCAAGACAAAGTTTATGAACCTCAAAAAGAAGGTAGTGAGAGTCTGTACAAGTTGACCAAGGATTGTGTTCTCCATCTGATAGCAATAGCAGCCCTACTTTGCCTGAATTATTTATACGTCACCTGCCTTTTAAAAAAAAAAATCTGCAGTAACTGATTCAAATGGAAATTGCTCTTCAATCTTGCTTCACTGTGAAGGTTTTAAACCCGGTAGCTGAGATGATCAGGCTGTACTGTAAAGAATGTATTGGTTTCAATATTGGTAAAAACTGTACTGGAGATGGTACGAGGACAATGAGTCATTTTTATTTTTTTCTTTCTATTCCCTGTATTTTCCATTGACCTTAATTTTCATAATCAGGGACAAAACTGTATTTTATAAGACAAACGACTATAGTGAGAATACAGAGAATGAACTCCAGCAGGAGAACACTGCAGGGAAACATCAGACAGGAGTGTGCTCCGAAGTTGGGGAACAGATGACAAGTATCTGATCAAAGTAGAGGCAGTGAAGGTAGAAATGGATGTTGAAGAGATGAATGAAGAGATGGAGAAATGAACTGGCCAGGCCAGCTGGGTGGAAGTGATGAAGAAAATTTGAAGAAAAGTTTAAGAATAAGCCTCAAGTCTCCAACTCACCTCTTCTTTTCTCTAATGTTGCTGGTGGATAATCGCCACTAGCAACATTAGAGAAAAGAAGAGGTGAGTTGGTTACAGGATGGAGGGTATGGTCAAGTCTGGTTTGGGTTATAATGAGTCTGAGGAGTGGAGGGTCCATCCAGGTGGAGATGTCAAGTCAACACTGGAAATACGGTGATGGCACTCAGAAATGATTAATATTGGAGATTTAACCCTATGGGTGTTAGCTGAAGCCAGGGGGATGGATGGCTGAGAATGTGCTAAGAGCAAAATTAGAAGAAAATGACCTAGGATAAAAACCTAGAGAATACCAGTTTTTAAAGTGGAAGAAAAGAAAGCAGAGGACAAAGTAGAAATAAATGTATGCAGGTAATTAGGGGAAAATGATCTGATGTGAGGTCAAAAATATATACATTTTCAAGAAGAAAACTGTGAGTTCAACAGCAACAAATTCTGAAAGATTAGAGGACAAAGCCTAAAATGTCCATCACATTTAGCAATAATGAGGTCCCTAATGGCCTTAGTGAGGGCAGTGACAGTCCAATATTGAGGCTGAAATCTAAAAGACAGAGGTAGGTTGGTATATAAAATGGAAGGAGAACATTTTAACTAATAAAACTATATCATTCAGCGGTGATCTTTCACACTGTATGTATACCATTCATTCCAAATCTTTTTTTTTTTCCCTAGGTTTTTAGGGTTGTTTTGCTTTTTGGGTTTTTGGTTTTTTGGGTTTTTTTTTAGTAATCTCTACACCCAACATGGGGCTTGAACTCACAACCCCATGATCAAGAGATGCACACTCCTCCGACGGAGCCAGCCAGTGTCCCTCACTGCAAATCTTTAATAAGTGACATTGAAACTATATTCTCTTCTGCTTCATAGCAAAAAAGTAAAGCAATTTAGTACAATGGTTAAATATATTTCCTGTATTCAGATCCTCCTCTGTCACCTGCTTACTGTGTGACTTTGTGCAAGCAACTCTGCGCTCTACATTCTTTCCTCATCTTTAAGATGGGGATGGAAATCACACAACAGCAACAGGCTGTTGAGGACCAGCTGAGGCAGTGCATACACAGCAACTGGCTTAGTGTCTGCTCCACTCTACAGTCAGACGTTCTATCCCCTAATTCTGTCCAAAACCAAAAAGAAACGAAATCTAGATCTCCCAAACTGAAGGAATGCCTGTTACACTTACTCATTCACTTGACAGTGAACATGGACTGAGCCCCTTCTGTGGGCCAAATGCATGCTAGATACTGGAGACATAAAAATGATATAGGTTTGGTCCCAACTTTCACAGGCTGGAGGAGGCAATGGCTACATTAAAAAAAAAAAGAAAAGAAAATCACAAGGTGGCAGGAAGATCACAGAATGTGAAGCTACTTATTCAGATCATGGGAAAGCAAACGAAAGAACACAAACTTATGAGTATTTACATAATGAAATGATGAAAATGACATTTACAATTCCCCTCCTTAGCACTTTTCACAGTCTTTCATTATGATGTCCCGAGTAAGATTAAAGAAAAAAAAAATAGGGGTTCCTGAGTGGCTCATTTGGTTGGGCGTCCAACTCTTGATTCCAGCTCAGGTCAGGATCAGAGGGTGCTGGGACTGAACCCTCCGTCTGGCTCTGCACCCAGCACAGAATCAGCTCGAGGATTTCCCTCCCTCTCCCTCTACCCCTCCCTACTAAAATAAAAAATAAATCTTTAAATAAAAAAGTAAATAGCTGTCCAATTTTCCCAGCACCATATATTGAAGAGACTGTCTTTTTTCCACTGTATATTTTTTCCTCCTTTGTCGAAGATTATTTGACCATAGAGTCGAGTGTCCCTATCTGGGCTCTCTGCTCTGTTCCACTGGTCTATGTGTCTGTTTTTGTGCCAGTACCATGCTGTCTTGGTGATGACAGCTTTGTGGTAAAGCTTGAAATCAGGCAACGTAATGCCCCCAGTTTGGTTTTTCTTTTTCAACATTTCCTTAACAATTCTGGGTCTCTTCTGACTCCATACAAATTTTAGGATTGTTTGTTCCAGCTCTTTGAAAAATGTCAGTGGAATTTTGATTGGGAGGGAACTGAAAGTATAGATTTCTCTAGGCAGTATAGACATTTTAACAATGTATGTTCTTCCGATCCATGAGCATGGAATGTTCTTCCATCTTTTTGTGTCTTCTTCAATTTCTTTCATGAATGTTCTGCAGTTCCTCAAGTACAGATCCTTTACCTCTTTGGTTAGGTTTATTCCCAGGTATCTTATGGTTCTTGGTGCTATAGTAAATGGAATTGATTCTCTAATTTCCCTTTTTATATTTTCATTGTTAGTGTATAAGAAAGCAACTGATTTCTATACATTGATTTTGTATCCTGCCACATTACTGAATTGCTGTATAGAAGAATGAAACTCGACAAATCTCTTACACCATACACAAAGGTAAACTTGAAATGGATAAAAGACCTCAATGTGAGTCAGGAATCCATCAAAATCCTGGAGGAGAACATAGGCAGTAACCTCTTTGACACTGGCCACAGCAACTTCTTTCAAGACGTGTCGCCAAAAGCAAAGGAAACAAAAGCGAAAATGAACTTATGAGACTTCATCAAGATCAAAAGCTTCTGCACAGCAAAGGAAACAGTCAACAAAACTAAGAGGCAACCCATGGAATGGGAGAAGATATTCACAAATGACACTATAGACAAAGGGCTGATATCCAAGATCTATAAAGAACTCCTCAAACTCAACACACACAAAACAGATAATCATGTCAAAAAATGGGCAGAAGACATGAACAGACACTTCTCCAAAGAAGACAAACAAATGGCTATCAGACACATGAAAAAATGTTCATCATCATTAGCCATCAGGGAGATTCAAATCAAAACCACATTGAGATACCACCTTAACACCAGTCAGAATGGCCAAAATCAACAAGACAATAAACAACCAGTGTTGGAGAGGATGTGGAGAAAGGGGAACCCTCTTATATTGTTGGTGGGAATGCAAGTTGGTGCAGTAGCCACTTTGGAAAACAGTGTGGCGATTCCTTAAGAAATTAAAAACAGAAGTTCCCTACGACCTTGTAATTGCAGTAGTGAGTACCTACCCCAAAGATACAGATGTAGTGAAAAGAAGGGCCATCTGTACCCAAATGTTCATAGCAGCAATGGCCACGGTCGCCAAACTGTGGAAAGAACCAAGATGCCCTTCAACAGACAAATGGATAAGAAAGATGTGGTCCATATATACAATGGAGGATCATGCCTCCATCAAAAAGGATGAATACCCAACTTTTGTATCAACATGGACGGGACTGGAAGAGATTATGCTGAGTGAAATAAGTCAAGCAGAGAGAGTCAATTAGCATATGATTTCACTTTCTTGTGGAGCATAAGGAACAACACAGAGGATACTGGGAGATGGAGAAGAGAAGTGAGTTGGCGGAAATCAAAGGGGGAGACAAACCATGAGGGACTGTGGACTCTGGGAGACAAACTGAGGGTTTTGGAGGGGCGGGGGATGAGGGGTAGGGTGTTGGTGGTGGGTATTAAGGAGGGCATGTATTGCATGAAGCACTGGGTGTGGTGCCTAAACAATGAATTTTGGAACACTGAAAAAAATAAAATAAAATAAAAAATGAAAAAAAAAATAACAACAACAAAACCAAACTAAACTGCCAGTTGATTAATTGTTGAATGTTTTGTAAAATATTAATCACTTATTCTAAACACCTGTGTTTAATCTATTTTATTCTTCTCTGCATTTCTCAATAACTTCATGACATTAACAATAAATCTCCTGTTGATGGTTTCTGTACCCCATATGCAATAAATCACAATGTAATCTCGTGCAGATATAAAAGCTGCTCTGCCTTACAAACAACAGCTCATTTACTTAATCAGAATATAAAAGCTAGAGTTACTTAATGGAAAGTATTCAATAGACCGATGAAAATGGGAATATTAAAGCATCTTTTAATATGATCTCAGTAGAGAGAAATTAGTGTTTCATCTTATAAAATGACTTCCTGAGATCCTGTCCTTAATCATCCCTCTCCATTAATTCCCCTATAATCTGATGTGATAACTGGCTATAAAATTAGCATTCTGCTCACCTGGGGAGGACTCTAAAGACCTAGGTTTCGGGTCTTAGAAGATCATTTTCATGATCGGGAACTAGTTCTTTAACTTCTCGGCAACTTCAGTAAAGGACTGGGAATACCTGTCAGCCCAGTCAAGGTTGTTGAAGCAAACATACAAGGAAATTTTCACCCCTGTGCTCTTCGAACAGTCAACTTCGAGCTACTGCCAAGTGCCTGACTGGAATTTGACTCTCCTGGAGGATAACTGTACAATAGATGAGTTTTGTTTTCTTCATTACTTACTCCAAAGTAGTCCAGAGGAAACTAACCATATTGGAAGTTTATAAGTATCTACTAAAGATGCTTCATTTAACGTAGTAAGTGTCAGGACAGCACAGAGCATGTATTCTGAACGTCCTCCTACTAATATATACAAATGTGCCACCTCCACTCTCGTCCTCCAAACTGTTTGGAAACAAGAAACCTAGGATACAAATTCATGAAGAATTGAACTCGGAAGAAAGTAAGACGACAACTCTGTTCAACTGTGATTTACTGAGTGCCTGCTTTGTACCAGGAATAATTCTAAGCCCTTGGGATAGAATAGTGAACGAGACAAATAAACTCCTCCCCTCCTCGAGGTTACATTCTAGCAGAAGATGGAAGAGGGAGATATACAACAAATAATACACACATTACGCAAATTACAGAGTGTAATGGAAAGTGAGAAGTGTTTGGGGGGAAATGGCAGATCAGGTAAAGGGTCTCAGGAATAGGCACGCAAAAGAGGCTTCATTCAGAAGGCGACTCAGCAGTGAGGAACTGAGTCAAGTCTGGAGAGCCAGCCTATCCGTTCCAAGCACAGAGAACCAATGGGCAAAGACCCCCATGCAGACGCTAGAAAATACTTGAGGAGCAGCAAGACGGTAGAAGAGAACATTTGAAGATGGAAAAGTAACAGAGAAACTGAGCAAAATAAAGAAAGAGACCCCTGTCTGAATCAGCTTTTCCCGGCAGCCACTGCAAACAGCACTTGCTGGGGTCAGCTGAGAAGCTGGGCACCCCAGCACCGCAAGTTAGGAAAGGGTAAAAGTCTCCTTGACCTTCTGTGTTCTGAGTCTCTTTTCAAGCAGAGCCAAGACCATCTCCTTCCTAGACAGTGTTTGGTGAATCTGACTACTGAATGGAGTCTTTCCATAAAGGGGAAAAAAATTCTGGCACAGTCCCTAATGTAAATAAGTCATTTTTATCATAATATTATACACACATAAATAACTAAATGCCAATAGTACTGAACAAATAGAACAAAACATGCATTCATTATAAGCAAAACTTAAAAATAAATAAAATTTCTAATTAACGATGCCCATTGACTGCAATTGATAACCAGTATTTTGCTGAAATAGAAGATTTTACAACACTGACTACTAATAGCAAAGGTTATTTTGAGTTAATTAAGAAAATAATGCATGATGCTAGATGATAACTCAGTTCTGCTCACTTTTCACCATCAACACTACTGTGAAATCCTTGGTCTTGGCCTTTTCTAGGCATAAGAAATTATTCACATATTAAACCCACCTTTTGCCTTTTCTCATAGGCTCTGACAAGACAGGAGGATGCCCCAGGGACACTGTAAGCAACAGTCTAGGTACAAATGCTGTATAGTGATGATGCTAATGGGTCAGAATACATCTGAATTCCTGAGGGGGATTATCCCTGGAACAAAAACACAAAAAACTTCTTGCTAAAAGTACATCCCTGAGAATATGCTGGCATGTTCCCAGGGATCCAGATCTCTGGCTGCATCTCAGTAGTTAATACGCAGAGGAGAGACCACTGAGGTGTGTGTGGAGTGTGGTGTGTGTAAGAGGAAAATGTGCCAAATTAGAGCATCTGTTTTGCTTGCTGTCACTTTGGGAATATCATTCAGCTACTTCCTGTTTCACTGAAAAGCAGCAGTAGGTAATTTTTTATCAAATTCAAAGTCCTCATTTGCCTCAATTAAATGAAATCAAGCTTGTGAGCACTGCGTTATTAGGAAACATTCTTTAAAATACGACATGAGAGGCACCCGGGTGGCACAACTCCGCTGAGTGTCCAACTCCTGGTTTCACTCAGGTCATCATATCATGACTATGAGATCGAGCCCGGCTCTATGCTCGGTGTGGAGTCTGCTTGAGATTCTCTCCCTCCTTCCCTCCCCCCTGGGGCTCTCTCTCTCTTTCTCTCTAAAATAAATAAAACTTTGGGAGCCTTGGTGGTTCAGTCAGTTAAGTGTCTGTATTTGGCTCCGGTCATGATCTCACGGTCCTGGCACTGAGCCCCATGTGGGCTGCCTGCTCCGTAGGGAGCCTGCTTCCTCCTCTTCCTCTGTCCCTCCCACCACTCTTGCTCTTTCTCCCCCTCTCTCATAAGTAAGTAAATAGAATCTTTAAAAATAAAATAAAGCTAAATAAATAAATAGAGCCAAAAAAAAAAGAAAATTAAAAAATAAAATAAAACAAATCTTGAACACTACATCAAAAACTAACAATGTATTTATATGTTGCCTATTTCCGACCACCTGCCTAAATGACCTTTGTACAGCACTGATGGATTTCAGCTCAGGTCATGATCTCAGGGTACAGCTAATTGAACCTAATAAAAAAATAAATAATAAATTAAATAAATAAAAATAAAAATACATAAATAAAAATAAAATACTATTTTGTTATTCTCATTGTGCAGAAAGGTCATTTCCTAAAGGCTGATTTTTTGCTTTTGCTTTTTCATGACTTTAGTTAGGTATATGGATTTAACACTCTATGTAGGATGTATTATCTGTCATGTATTGTTCAGAGTGGCTTATAATTTTTAGTTAAATTAATCCTAACATCAATTCTCTGACTTAGATGCTATTATTATTCCCATATCGTGGAGGGTGAAATTGAGTTAAACAGAGCCTGTGTGATACACCCACAGCCACACGGCTGATTAGGAGCAGAGCCCAGATCCAATCCAAACACCTGGATTCAGAGTACATAAGTTTAACCACCACACTACGCTACCTCACATTCACTCATGGGCCTTCAACAAATACCTATTTTCTTTATCCTTAATATATTTATAGCAACTAATCATATGTACAACTTTCAGTATATAAGACTGGAAATCTAGAAAAGTGAACCAGGTGAATTCTGCTGGGTACCAAAAGTAAACTGTCATGGCAGTTTTGCAGACGTAAAAGTGTTAGCGTTACTGGATGTGTTTGTCAGATACAAGAATCACTGTCTGCAGAGTGTTTTCTGATTACTGCACAGTTAGCGTCTGTCGGCACGGAAGCTCAGCACCGGGAACAGGGCTGCTGGCCCAGGGAGGAGCCCTCTGGGAAACGCTGAACAGAAGTGTCAACCTCTCTAGGGGAGAACCGTGACAGGCAAAGGAAGGCAGCAGTTCCTAGAATGTGAAGCACGGATCAGAACACATAAGTTGTGACTGAAGTGTCATCTGTTATGAATTAGTCCCTCTACGGACCATTCAGGACACATTTTTCACTCACGTCTGGTTTCTGTCCCCAGGACGCAAGGTGACACAAAGACCTCACACCATTAACAGAAGAATATTCCACGCATGACAGTAACTGTTGTATTGCAGAGCTGTCTGTTGCAAGCAAACAGATGTGCAACCAAGAAGCCTTACAGAGAGAGATTTCCTTAGAGGGGCAGAACATTCTAAAGTGCATGTGGAGAAAGCTTCATGCGTTGAGAAGTTACCAGGAAAGAGGGCTCCAGGTCAAGTAAGAGTAGAATGTGGGGGACACTGCCCAGTCCCTCTTAGAGGCTCGCAACAGGCCTTACCAAATACAAAAGCTCCCCGAAGCCTTTGACTTCTATGGTGTCATAAATAGATTCAACTAATTAAATCGTTTATCACGTAACACGTAAAAGGAGCCAGAAAATGTAGCTCGAGGGACTGTGACTCAGTGCAATCCCCACTACTCGGGATCCGCCTCCCGGCTCTGTGAGAGGTTTGATCCTGTCAGGCTCCCAGAGGTGGTCAGAATCAGAAAGGCAGGTTTCACTGAGGAGGACAGGGAATTCTGAAGGAGGCTTAATCCTGTATCCTCTGGCTTTCTAGGAAAACTACTCAGAAAGCCAAACTATCACTACAGTTTGCTTAGTAGCCAGAAATTGGAAGTAGCGGAACGACTTCAGATGCCAAAATATTTCTGGCTAATACCACCCGATACGTGTGCCTCTGGCCCTTGGGACCACACAGACCTCACCCTTAGGCAAGCACACTTCCCCCTGAACAGTGACTGGACAGACACGATCAAGGACTACACCGCTCACTTAGAGCTTCTATGGCTACCCAAGACCCCTTCTGATGTTTCATCACATTTTGTTTATTTCAAAACAGGTCTGTTACAGCCAGGGCCTGGAAGAATTACAGTGGACATTTCTTTAATACTTTCCCAGTAACAGGTACTATACGAAGTTGCTCATCATTAGCTACAGCACCGTGAGGCCAACCCTATTATGAAAGCCATGTTACTCATGAGGACCTGAGGCTCAGAGAAGGCGAGTAGCTTACCCAAAATGACAGAGAAAAAGCGGCCAAGTCAAAATTTGACTCCAGGGCATCCATTTTCAGAATCTATGCCCTTTACCAGCTGCTTTCATGACTTTAAGACCTGAGAACTTTGCAAGATTTTTAAGGCTGTGTGGCAGGATCAATATGTCACCTTTACAGCTTAAGTCTCAGAGGGGGGGGTTATTGTTATATTTTTGCCAGCAGTCCTGTGCTCCCCCAGATTCTCACCCATCATCACTGCACAGCACCCACTTGCTCGCCTCTCAAACTAAGCCACAAAATCGCTGCATGGAATCCTAAGCACATTAGAAACGACCCTGGCTAGATTACTAGCCTTTTCTGTGCCTTGATCTCCTCAGCTATAAAATGGAAATTGAGGGCGGCTGGGTGGCTCAGTGGGTTCAGCCTCTGCCTTCGGCTCCGGTCATGATCTCAGGGTCCTGGGATCAAGCCCCACATCAGGCTCTCTGCTCAGCGGGGAGCCTGCTCCCTCCTCTCTCTCTCTCTTTCTCTGCCTGCCTCCTCTCTGCCTAATTGTGAGCTCTCTCTCTGTCAAATAAAATTAAAAAAAAAAAAAAAAGAAAGGAAAAGAAATTACACCTGTACTAATTTAGAACATGGCAGGGAAAGTATTATGAATATACTTTCAGCTGCCTGGGGAAAATAATGACAACCACAATCTTTTTTTTTAAGATTTATTTTTTTGAGAGCAAGCAAGTGAGCAGTGAGGGGAGGGGCAGGTGAGAGAGAGAATCTCAAGCAGACTCCAAGCTGAGTGTGGAGCCTGACGCAGGGCTCGATCTCACAACCCAGAGATTACTACGTGAGCCAAAATCAAGAGTTGGATGCTCAACCGACTCTCACTTGGGCACCCCTTGTTTTCTTTTATTAATATATGACTTTCGTACTTGGGGCACCAGTGTGGCTCAGTCAGTTACGCATTTGCCTTTGGCTGAGGTCATGATCCCAGAGTCCCAGGATCGAGCCACACATCAGGCCCCCTGCTCTCTGTGGAACCTTGCTCTCCCTCTCCCTCTGCTGCTCCCCCTGCTTGTGCTCTCTCGCTGTCAAATAAATAAATAAAATCTTAAAAAAAAAAAAAGATTTTCATACTTAAGGCCTAAAGAGACCAATGCATTCACCATTCTAGAAACAAACACACATTTCTATAAAACCTGTTACCACAAGAAACAAGATACTATACAGAGAACTGGACTAAGACTTCAATTGTACCAAATAAGACAGATGTTATATTTGTGATGAATGAGCTAAGTACTTAAATAAAAGGATTTTCTGATTTGAACGTTGCATGCTGTCTAGGATTCTACATTGTATATTCTTCTATGTGTTGGCAGTGCTGCTGGAGATCGTCTATCTGCCCCACCTCCGTCCACGCACTGTACCTTTCTTTCTTCGGTACCCTTCTCTACTCTGTTCTCTGCCCTGAGAAATCCAATACTAAGGACGGTTTCACTGAGCTCCTTTGTCTTCAAGATTGCACTTGGGTTTAGTCAGCAGGGAGCACCAACAAGAGACGGAAGGGAAGGAGAAGAAAAAGCTGGGATACTAAACGCCCGGTCCTAAATATATAGGTCTCCTGGAGGTTACAGAGCTCTTACCAGGTAGCCCCCTCCACCTGGCTCTCTGTTATCCAGGTTCTAGTAACGTCCCCTCTTCTTGCATCTTCAGGCCTAGGGGTGGTAATGATACCCCATGCCACTGTGATTTCCCTAAACGCCACTCATACCCTTGTACCCAGGCCTTGTATTGAAGGCTCCTCAAATGAGCTAAAATGAGACAGTCGTCTACATGTTGCATAGATCCTGACTGAGATTGCACTCAATCGGGAACTTCTGTGTGCCATTTTTGTACTGAATTGATATTCAGTTCTCATGAATGTATAATTTAGATTGTATGATCTCACATCTGGAACCCCAGTGTATCAAGGATAATCCCATACTGTTCCCACTTCTCAAGGTTTAGTTCTTCTATACTTGATCTCTTCAAGCTGCACTTGAATACATAAATAAACTAAATTAAATTTTTAAAAGCCCAGTGCCACCACTATGTTTCAGAAATATTGCTGCAACACCTGAAGGAAATACAAAAGCAAAAGAAATCAACACTAAAAACAGAATCACAGGGGCACCTGGGTGGCTCAGTGGGTTAAAGCTTCTGCCTTCAGCTCAGGTCATGATCTCAGGGTCCTGGGATCGAGTCCTGCATCTGGCTCTCTGCTCTGCGGAGAGCCTGCTTCCTCCTCTCTCTCTGCCTGCCTCTCTGCCTACTTGTGATCTCTGTCTGTCAGATAAATAAATAAAATCTTTAGAAAAATAAAATATAAAACAAGAGAATACAGAATCACCCTACAGAACAACAGAATCGCACTAAATCAACAGAAATCACTGAAACAGTAAGTAAATAGAGAAAAGGAAGGCATGAAAACATCACTCTTCACATTCAAGACTTACATATTCCTATAAAATGATCCCAGATAAAAGTGAAAATAAGGTATAATTTGTGTTCTATTTCTCTCATTATTAATTATAAGATAAAATTAATTAGATAAAGGGAAACTACATTCTGCTATATCTGGACTTTGAGAATAATACTTCCTCCATTTCTTTTTTTTAAAGATTTTATTTATTTATTTGACAGAGAGAGAGAGAGAGATCACAGGCAGGCGGGGATGGGGAACAGGCTCCCCGCTGAGCAGAGAGCCCAATGTGGGGCTCAAAGCCAGGACCCTGAGATGACGAACTGAGCTGAAGGCAGAGGCTTAACCCTCTGAGCCACCCAGGCACCCCACTTCCTCCATTTCTTTTCCTGAATTTGGGGCTTGTGTTATAATTTTATTGAGTCAATAATCACTACCCCACTAGTCCATGACAGAGTTCAGACTCTCTAGAAGTGGAGACAGGAGCCAGGTGGACAGATGATCCATCCAGTATCCTGGCCCAGAAAGGTCAATTAATTCACCCCAAATCATCTAGTTAGTAGAAAGCTACAGCTAAACTCAGGTCCATAGGATTCCAAAGCCCAAGATACCACAGTGCCTCTCTGAGATAAAGAAAAAATGGATTTGCAAATACTTTTTAAAGCTTTATTTATTTACTTGAAAAAGAGAGAGAGAGAGCACGAGCAGAGTGAGGGGGATGGAAAGGAAGAGAGACTCTCAAGCAGACTCCCTGCTGAGTGTGGAGCCCATCGCAGGGCCCCGTTCCAAGACCTTGACATCACAACCGGAGCTGAAATCGAGAGTCAGATGCTCAACTCACCTAGTCCCCCAGGTGCTCCTGGATTTGCAAATGTTATTTTTAAAAATGTTTGCCACTCAATGAAAAAAAACAGTCTTTTGAATAAATGGTACTGAGAAAACTGGATATCCACTTGGGAAAAAACGAAGTTGGAATTTTACCTTACACCATATAACATAAAAAATTAACTCAAAATGGATCAAAGATATAAACATAAGAGCTAACACTATAAAACTCTTAAAAGAAAACACAGGGAGAAATCTCATGCTGTTGGATTTGGCAGTGATCTCTTCTTGCACATGGTGCCAGAAACGTGCAACAAAAACACAGTAGATAAGGTGGACTTCATTGAAGTTTAAAACTCTGACACAACCAACAGAGTAAAAAGGCAACCCAGAGAATGGGAGAAAATATTTGCAAATCAGATATCTATTAAGAGACTGCTATCCAAAATATATGAAGAACCCCTACAACTCAACAGTAACAGTAACAACAACAAAAAACTTGGTTAAAAAATGGGCAAAAGGCTTGCACAGACATTTCTCTAAGGAAGACATATGATGGGCAATAAGCACATGGAAAGTCGCTCAGCCTCACTGGCCATTACAGAAATACAAACCAAAGCCGCAATACGATATCACTTCATACCCGCTAAGATGTTTATTATCAAAACAAAACAATATAACACAGAAATTGGAACTCTACACATTGGTGGTAGAAATGAACACTGGGGACTGTGGAACTGTGGCCAACACGATGGCAATTTTTCAAAAAATTAAACATAGAATAACCACACATCCCAGAAATCCCACTTCTGGGTATGTACCGAAAAGAACTGCAAAAGGACCCGAAAATGTATTTGTACAGCTATGTTTACAGCAGCATGATTCATAGAAGCAACCAACGTCCATCAATGAATGATTAGATTAACAAATGTGGTACATGCATATAGTGGAATATTACTCAGTCTTCAAAAGGAAGGAAATTCTGGCACATGCTACAACATGGATTAATCCTGAAGACATTATGCTACGTGCACAAAAAGACAAATTTTTTATGATTCCACTTATATAATATACCTAGAGAAGTCAAATTCATAGAGTCAGAAAGCAGAAGGGCAGTTTCCGGGGATCAGGGTTGGGGAATGGAGAAAAATGCTTGCATGTCTAAATGCAATAAAAAAAATTATACAAAGAAAAGCAATAGCATAAAAGTAAGCTTATAATTTGAACAGTAAGAACACTTTTTAGGTAAACACATATGGTTAAGTCCTAAATCTGTTTACAAAGTAATGAAAGAAAATATACACACTGGCCAAAAATACATGGTAAATTATAACACAGATAAGAGTTCAGAAATGTCATTTTTAAAGATTCACTGTATATCTTGTAAAGGAGATAGAAATAAACATGTAAAAGCAGTTGTTCTTATATATTTCTGGTTGCAGCCTATGACTGTTTAAATCCTCTAAAGAGTAATTTTTAAATGTTCAGCATAAGCTATAAAAGCACCCTTATCATTTCTCCTTTTGGAAAAACATGCCCCAAATCTCTACACATAGAGATTTGTCTACAGGCATTTCTTTAGGGGTGACCAAGCTGAAATGGTTACAGAAATCAAGGAGGAAACAAGAATGAGTAAAAGTAACCTGGTCAAGACTGAGACAATGTCCTCACCAGTCCCAGCAAACTGTTGTTCTGCAAATGTATTAGAGGCCAAGGTTGGCATATATACTTCAATTCAAAAAACAAAAAACAAGACTGCCTTTGTGACAACTTCCACATATAGAAGAATGAAAATGGTTTAGTTTGGTGTGACAGAGGAGAGATACTGTCCCTGCTTTCTGCCCTTGAAGATAAATGAAGGCATCCATAAGGTAGGGCTTAATATGACTCAGGCACCAGAGAAATCTCACTTCTGAGAGTCAGCCTTCCACTCACTTCCAGTGGAGCTCACTGATATTCACATCCTGGGGCCACTGTGGACCTACCCCATTCATACTGTCTTGATGACCTCCCTCTACACACACATACATAAATGACTTCCGGTCAGTCTCTACAGACCCGCATTTGTCAAATCTTACATTCTTTTGAGAGATAGGGAGCCAGCAGCATAAGTATATTTGGGTTTTGTTGGTTTTTTCTTTTTATTATTTTTTAAAAAGATGTTAATGCATAGCAGGTTTGCTAACCCTCTACACAACTTCACAGGTAATAGTGACAGAACAGTCCTTCAGCTCCTACCACATGCCACAGCACACCCTGACTTGTAAATACTCAAGACACTTTTCCCATTTTCTATTAAGGTGCTCAATCACCACAATCTGCTTTCCCTTGGAAAGTTGCTGAATTCTTTAGGTTATGGGTCTCCACTGACCTATTCAGCTACCATTTCCTTCATAGATGTGAAGACATTGCTTTTCCAGTGAGGTCTCCTTTACTACAACTCAACAGAACTTCCCAATACCACTGCTTCACATGCCTCATCCTTCTCACATGCATCCAAAGATGTTTGAGGCAGGGCCCACTAGAGACCCAACAAGCTGAATAATAAGAAGGACCAGTTTCCACAATGCTCTAACAACCCTGTACAAAGCATGCCCTTCCTGAAACACAGCAACAGGAAGCAGAGTTTTTTTTTAAGAAAGGGCAGGGGGTTTTAGGAAGCAAAGGGGAGGGAAGAAGACCCAGAAGGGGGAAAAAGTGGAGGTGTAGGGGCTGGGGATGGAGAGAAGAATAAAAATGGCTTGGGAAGTCAGTATCTGTCCATGGGGTGAATGAGAGATAACATATTGGCCTGGAAAGTATCTTGGCTGGATAAGAAGGACTCAAAATTTGAAGAAAAAGACTAACAGTCAAGTTAAAAAATTTGAAAACAAACAATATGGCCAAGTTAGTGGGAGAAAATATTTTGATTATGCATGCACAGAAACAGAGATTCCTGGAAAAACGTGACAGCTTAAATAAACATGGTAACAACTTCAACCAGGAGGTGATGTTATATAATTACTAGGTCTTTGTGAAAGCAAGAGATATTGCTATAGGTTTTAATAAATTTGGTGTTTCTGTCTGAACTGCTACATAAAAGACTTAGCAGTTCAGGCAGAAAAAGCTTGGATACAGAAAGGGAAAAGAAGAAATCCCCCTAAATGACTCACTTCCCAACCAATCAAATCCCACTCGTTCTTCAAACTCTAATCAAGTCTCTTATGAACCTCTGTGAAACCAGCTCTAGGGCTCAGTCCAAAGCGGAATCTTTCTCTCTTAAACATATCATTTACTATCCGCCATTCATTCTTCACCTAATCCTATGCCACTGGATATAGCTACAGATCTTCTGATTTCTTGTATCCCCATATCTTGTCCCTCCAGCAAGAATAAAAGGTTCATGGTATTCTACAGATTCAGGTGTTTCATTAGAAGTGAATCTTAAAGGGGTGCCTGGGTGGCTCAGGGGGTTAAAGCTTCTGCCTTCAGCTCAAGTCATGATCTCAGGGTCCTGGGATCAAGCCCCGCATCAGGCTCTCTGCTCAGCGAGGAGGCTGCTTCCTCCTCTCTCTCTGCCTGCCTCTCTGCCTGCTTGTGATCTCTGTTTGTCAAATAAATAAATAAGATCTTTAAAAAGAAAAAAGAACTAAATCTTAAAAACGGAGAGAAATAAAATTTAAAAATGGAGAGAGAAGTATGGCTTCCAAACCTACATATGTTTAGCATCCAATGTTACTACATGATTTTGTTACAATCTGTGGCGACATATTGGCCAAAAAATTCATTCTTTTTGTCTGTTTTGTAGTATGTATGTATGTACGTATGTATGTATATTTTTTATTTTAAATTCAGTTAATTAACATATAATATATTATTTGTTTCAGAGGTAGAGGGTAGTGATTCATCAGTCTTATTATACCACGTGCCCTCCTTAACGTCCATCACCCAGTTACCCCATCTCCCCACCCGCACCCCTCCAGCAACCCTTAGTTCGCTTCCTATGGTTAAGGGCCTCTTATGGTTTGTCTCCCTCTCTGATTCCATCAAAACATCCATTCTTAATCTCAAAACGATCCCTACATATGGGCCCTGACAGTTCCAGAGTTCCTCTCAAGGCACTGGTTCTCAAGATGATATGCAGACTCCGGAATGCACTGGTGGTCCAGGGACCTCTCTCCACCCGGTCCCATGCTCCCAAATATGGAGCATACTTTTTGGAGGCTACTTTGAAGATGTAATTTAATTAGTGATTTTTTTTTTTATTAGTGATTTTAAAAAAGTAATTCTATGTGAAAACACATTTATGTTATAAAGAGGTAAAATAAAACTTCAAAAAATTCAATCCTAGTAGCAACTACTTTGGGCTAAATTTTCAGAGACTAATACTACTTATTTTTATTTATTTACTTATTTGACAGAGAAAGAGAAAGACAGCGAGAGGGGAGGACACAAGGAGGTGGAGTAGGAGAGGGAGATCAATCTTCCCTCCAAGCAGGGAGCCTGATGCGGGACTCGATCCCAGGACCCTGAGAGCATGATCTGAGCCGAAGGCACATGCATAATGACTGAGCCAGCCAGGAGCCCCAATTAATGCTATTTATTTACCACTAGCAGCAACAGAAATACTCTGGTACAGAATTGAGAGAAGCACAATTTAAAGTTTCCACAAAACTGAGAATAAAGTGCCAACTACAAGAACAGCAACTCATGATCAAGCTCTTCCTCCAAGTCAAATATGAATATTTACATTTCTTTTTTGACATACGGCAAAACTGCAACTTTACATACCTTACCCAGGTTCAAGTCACTAGCAGGTGAGAAGGGCCGGATTCAAACCCAGGCCTGTCGCACAACAATACTGTTGTTCTAACCAGACAGTCTCCTGAGGGGGACTGACAGATGCTTGGACTTGAAGGCCTGAGTTTGCAAGAGAATAATTCAAATTATCAGCAAATATGAACATATCTTTAAATGAACAGTTCAATAGCCCTTTACTGCCATGTCTACTGAGACATTTTCTAGATAAGAGAAGAGTATTATTAGGTGCTGACAACTTTTCAAGATAAGAAAGAGTCCTCTGGATTTAAATAAATTCCTACAGTAGGTCCTAACATAGTGGGTACTCAGTACTGTATTATATATAATTGAATTATAAGAATAATTAATAATTGGAACCACCCCAAGAATAAAAAATATACCAGAATCTGGAAACATGGAGAATTTGTCTTAAAAGAAATTAACTGGCTCCCTCCCTCAGGCCAGGTTTTCGGGAGCCTTTTCATGAATCTAAGAATAAAATCTCCAATTTTCAACAATTTTTCTAATCATAGTGAAGAGTGTTTGGTGCTTTGTATCCTTCACTGTGGAATTCTTGAGGCCTTTCCAAAAGGGATAGCCTAATTATAGCTGCCAACATTGCAGAGAAAGTGCACCACTTCTGTTACATGCAGCAGCAAGGAAATGGGACAGACAGAGGCAGGATTTTCATGTTGGGGGAAGGAGCGTAGGGTTTATGACTAATGCCTGCAGACTTCTGGAAAAGATATAGCATTTTCTCTTGAATGAAAAGATAAGCTTGTGCATTGTATTAAAATCAAGCCCTTTGACTGAAACAGGATAGCCTAGAAATAGTTCAGAAGCACGGGATACTTGCAACTGAAAATGTGCTTTCAAAGAGGTTATATTTATAAACCAAATATGCACAGGAAATTTTGTTATTCTACTTCTATTCCATAGCCTAAAGATCTGTATTGTCCTAGCACAAAGACCTCCCTGGACTGAAGCCCAGGCACAAGTTGTTTACTTAAAAATCATGAAAACCTGAGGAAAGACCATCTTTTTCCAGATAGCACCTTCCTGTGAAGATGCCCTTCATTCAACTCTTGTCCAAGACCAAATAGTGACTCTTTTGCCGTCTCTCTGACTACTAACCTGCATTTTTTTTTTTAAAGATCTCATTTATTTATATGACAGACAGAGATCACAAGTAGGCAGGGAGGCAGGCAGAGAGAGAGAGGAGGAAGCAGGCTCCCCACTAAGCAGAGAGCCTGATGCGGGGCCTGATCCAAGGACCCTGGGATCACGACCTGAACCGAAGGCAGAGGTTTTAACCCACTGAGCCACCCAGGCACCCCATAACCTGCATTCTTAGAAAATGTAAAGTCTAAATTAATTTCCTACTTTATATTCAACTTGTTTCTACTTAAAGACTTTTAATTTTCTATGAAACCTAAAAATGTATACAACTTTATCTGTAATATATTCCCCAACCATTTAGCACCCCAGTAACCCTATCATTGGGAAATTTCTAATTTAATTTCATGCTTAATAAGGAAAATTTTAGTAAATTGATATGATGTTTCTGGAGGGATATTTAGCAGTAGCTCTTAAATTAAATGTGCACATTCTCTGCCTCAGCAGTTCCATGCCTAGAAACTGATTTTTTATATTTTTAATTTTTTAAAGTATTTATTTATTTTAGAGAAAGAAAGAGAAAACAGAGTGGGGGAAGGGCACAGGGAGAAGGAGAGAATCTCAAGCAGAGTGAGTGTGGAGCCCAACGTGGGGCTCAATCTCATGATCCTGATATCATGACCTTGAGCCTAAATCAAAAAATAGGAGCTTAACCGACTTAGCCATTCAGGTGCCCCTAGAAAACTAATTTTTTTAGAAATGCTGACTGTAAGTATAGAAATGTTTACTGCAGCATTGTTTGCAATATCAAATCTTGGTATGAACCCAAATGATCATCAAGAAGACAATGGTTAAATAAATTATGGTGCAAACATATCAGGGAGTGTTATAAAGAAGTTAAAAACAATGAATAGTGAGATGGATGAATGTTCAAGACACATTGTAAAGTAAAAACAAAAGCAATTTGCAGAATAGGCCTAGCATGATTTTTTTAGTTTAAAAGTATATTCCTGGGCGCCTGGGTGGCTCAGTGGGTTAAGCCGCTGCCTTCGGCTCAGGTCATGATCTCAGAGTCCTGGGATCGAGTCCCGCATCGGGCTCTCTGCTCAGCGGAGAGCCTGCTTCCCTCTCTCTCTCTCTCTCTGCCTGCCTCTCCGTCTACCTGTGATTTCTCTCTGTCAAATTAATAAATAAAATCTTTAAAAAAAAAATAAAATAAAAATAAAAATATATTCCTATATGCCTCTGTGCAAGTGTGTTTCTGTGTATGTACTGCTATACGGAATCCATCATCAACACTTCTCACCTCTGGTGGAGAAAGGGGAAATAAATGTATTGTTTGAAATTTTACAAAAACATAATCCCCTTGTAATAAGTTTAAAGTGACAATTTTCTTTAAAAACTCTAAGTGGGGCACCTGGGTGGCTCGATCAGTTGAGCATCTTCCTTCTGCTCAGGTCATGATCCCAGGGTCCTGGGCTCCGGCCCCATACTGGGCTCCTTATTCAGCAGTGAGTCTTCTTCTCCCTCTACCCCTCTCCCCTACTCATGATATCTCTCTCTCTCTCAAATAAATAAATAAAATCTTTTTTTTTAATTAAAAACTAAAAATTCTACCTCTAAAAATATGGACCATCCCTTTTTCTTACCAAATATTTCAAAATATCATGTCAGGTAACAACTTATCTTTTACAGATGTTTAATACATGTGAATATACATATACAGATGCTTTAAAAAGAAATATAAACATTTAAAGAGCATCCATTTGTACTTAGAGAAAAAGTGTTTTTTTAAAACATTTTATCTATTTATTTGACAGAGAGCAAGAGAGGGAACACAGCAGGAGGAGTGGGAGAGAGAGAAGCAGGCTTCCCACTGAGCAGCAAGCCTGATGCAAGGCTCAATCCCAGGACCCTGGGATCATGACTGAGTTGAAGGCAGATGCTTAATGGCTAAGTCACCCGGGTGCTCCAAGAAAAAGTTTTAATAAGGAAGATATATCTCCCTTCATCAACATGATTCCCAATGGAAAACAAAATTCCCTAGATAAAACATTAAATCAAGGGATGGCTACTGTTCATAGGATCATCTCATGAAAAGAATACCCACAATAACCAGGCAACCCAAGGAGAAAAACTTGCCATAATAACCTCAAGTTACTGAAGAAAAAAAGAAAAAAAGAAATGGTAAGCTTTCATTAGAAATTAGTAATCAAGCAACTACATAGTACCTGAACATTTAATAGATCTTGGATTTAGTTTGGGTGAGAGGATGGTTTGCAGCAATATATCCTTTATTCTTAGTCAAAGGAACTCTGGCACTGTTGTCCAACAAGAGAATTCAGGTGAGAAAGTTTCAGTCATCCATGTACATGGTATACCTCCATACCATGGGTTACTTGAGCTGCTTTTGCTTTGTTCAGTCCCCCTTAGAGACACTATGCTCCATAATGTTGTCATTTTACAGCTTTTTGTCAGAGTGAAGAGTGCAGCATATTGAATGAAATGGTTTTCATGGTATCTAATACAAACTACTGCAGTGTACCTTTGACAAGAGCCCAGGGAAATCCCCTCCTGCGCCCCGCCTCCAAAAAACAAACAAACCTGTAAGAGAGCAAACAAAATTTCTGTGGCCAACAATTTAATTTGGGAGGCTGAATGCTTATTACTAAAGAAACTTAAATATGTGTAAACCAAACAGAATTAGAATTAACTAACATATGGACATCCTTGCCTTGGGGTTTTTATTCTTGGGTAGATCTCCCCAGCTGATGACCCCTAATAACTGTGCCACATAGGGCAGAACCTGAGCAAAGGAAATGCCAGGAAGTACCAACTAGCCAGAGGCTACCAGAAGGAAGCTCAACTAACTATTTATTTTGATTCTTTGACAGTTGACATAATGGGCAAAAAAGTGTTTAACAGATGTTTTAGGGAATGTAATCATACTACTGAAGCAACAGATAGCTAAGTGTTTCTGCTTTTTGCATGTACCTGGGTATACCCATGGACTATTAAATAGACTTGCAGGCACAGGAAGACTCTGTCAGTATAAAATTCACCTCAGCATATAAAGGAGATTCAGTAAGTGCAAATCTTGAGATCTTCAAGATGCCATAATTTTTAAAATGTCCTTTCAAAAAGACATTTATACTATGCAGCTCATTTCTGCAAAATGTGACTTGATTACAAAGTCCTCAGCAACTTATGAGATTTATTTTAGGAGACTGAGTCACTTCCCCCAAAGTTTTACATCTATCTCTTGTCAGTGAAAAAATTCTAATGCCTGAAAGCTCTCAAGGAAATGAACCAAAACATTCTGGAAGGTTCATTCTCTGCCAGGAAGACAAGATAACCATGGCTTTAAGACCAGTAGGTACAAGGAAATACACAGGGAAGAAGAATGGCAGAATGTTATAGGACCTCAGATCTTTTGAAAGAAATTTTTTAAAAAAAGAGACATGTCTGTCTCCCAGCTTACTAAATGTAGCCAGATTGTAAGCCAGACATTTCTTTCAAGTTCTCAGGTTGTATATCAAGCATGTCCTACTTCAACAAGACACTGTCAACATTTTCTATAGTTTCTAGACTTTCTTTTAAAATTATATTATACAAATACGGTTTCAGCCTCATATTCACCTAAGATCAATGCTTTAGGCGACATTTGGCTTTGGTAATATACAATGGAATGACTAATTCGCTGTGGCTGCCTAATCATGTTAATATTATTAGGTTTTTACTATATGCAATTAAGCTCCAGGGAAAAGTCTTCTGTTTGAAGCCCATAATAAACTGCTTTCTTACAATTGGAGGGTCTGTGGCAACTTGCAATATCCAGGCTGGATACACTTGATTCTTTAAATCATTGTTGATGAATGAGGAGATGCCTGGTACTGGGATAGGAGACAGGTAGGGGTCCCACTGTATTCTTTAATAGTGGAAAAGCATTATTCTCCCTATGACTCTCCCCACAAACATTTACTTACTTGCCCAAAGTATTAGTCATATTTCTTTGTGCCATGTCTGCTAGGATTATGTAGAAATAAAAAAATTTTCTAAGTCTCTTCCTAGATCTTTTAGTAAAAGAAAATGATATCCTCGTCTCCCAACACCAATAAGCCTGTCCTGATCAACCAGGAAGGTTCAAAGGGTAGTCTAAGGCCTCTCCTAGTCAAAAGTTTATAATGGAGAATGTAATCTCAATTTTTTATGGTAAAGTAACCCTGAGAATACTCATATTAAGTCCCAGGGGGCCTGGGTGGCTCAGTTGGTTAAGCAATTGCCTTGGCTCATGCCATGATCCCAGCCTTCTGCGATCAAGGCCCACATCGAGCTCCTTGCTCAGCAGGGAATCTGCATCTCCATCTGTCTCTCCCCTTACCCCCACCCCCAGCTTGTGCACTCTCTGTGCGCTCTCTCTGCCTGAAATAAATAAATAAAATCTTAAGGGAAAAAAAAAAAAAAAAGCACACCAAATGGATTTTCACTCCTGAAATTTTCTTAGAACATCGTGGAAATTGCTTTCTGTCTCTGGGTATGTTTCTGCTCTCAAACCCCTCCTCATCTCCCAGCTTGTCCCCTCTAGTGCTCTCACTCCAGACATCCTTCTGCTCAGGTCCTCCACTTCATTTCCTCCATCGGTCACCCCCAAGTCATTGAAGTCTTCTTTATCCTGCTGGACTCTTTGATCCATTCTTTAATCACCCTCTAACTCTATCTTCCTTCTCTCCTTCCACTGCATCCCATGATAAAGCTCAACAGTAGTTGAGCTACCACCACTGCTACTACTACAGCTACCTACTTAGACCGTCTCTGTAGCCCAACTGGTAGAACAGCAAAATAAAACCAAAGACGCTCCCTGGTCTGCCTTTCGTCTCAGGACCACAGATCTTCCATGGGCCTCGGTACTGCCAGGCAACCTCGCTGCACTGCTGCAATACACATGCCCTCTCACTTCTCTAGATGACAATGTCTGATGTTCACCCCTCACCACGACCTCCAGATGCATAAAAGCGGAGGCAAACAGACTCAGATTTCCATTGGCAGACCTACTACTCACCTTCCCCTAGAGACATCCTTGCTACACTGCCCTGCTCTCCTCGGTGAAGTGCTCCGGCTCCCGTGGAAGTCCAAGCCCCCAGCTTGTGCTCTAAATCCCATCTGCTCTCACGTTCCCAAGGCTTTATCTGTTGGGAGTATCCCCGCTCTTGCACCCTCAGTGTCATCTGGATAATGTCTACTAGATCATATCCACTAATGCAAAACCCAGAAATGCCTTTTTTTAAAAAAGAATTCTGAATGCCCCTGTTGGCACTCTGCCATGGCTTCCCCCCCTTCACAGCAAACTTCTTGAAGTAGTGATCTACAGACAAAATAGCCACTTTTTCGTCTCATATTCTTCCCCAAGTCACTTCATTCCAACTTTTATCTCCACCAATCTTGTCAAGACACCAACAATCTCCCTTCCGTGTTGCTAAGCCCAATGTTCATTACTTTTTGCCAACCATGGTAACTACTCTTATTGTATGTGGACTCTGACCCCTAACCAGCACTGTTAATCACTCTCTCCTACTTGATTATTCCCTTTTTTCTCATAGCTTCCAGGACACATCCTTCACATGGTTTTCTTGCCTGGCCACACTTTCTTGGACTTCTGTGACTCCTTTTGCCCTCTGAGCAGCCTCTACCCTACATCCCCTTCTAAGTAGTGTAGGGATAGACTCTCACAGGGCAGCTTTCTCCAGATCCGTCAACTTGTTAATGATTCCTAGATTCCAGATTCACAGACCTAACTTCCTTCTTGACATCTGCACCTATGTCTAACAGGCATGTCAAATCTGACACAGATAAAATAATTCTTGACTGCTTCTTCTATTCCTCCCATGACTCCTCCCTCAAAATAACTGAACTACTCTGGCCAAAAATTAAGGAGTGACCTTAAATTTTTTTCTTTCCCACATTACCCAATACTGAACTATGAGGAAATCTTGATTCTATCTTCAATAATATCCTATAGACATTCTACTCCTATCAGCCTTTCTGCTAGAAGCCAGGATAAGCTCATATTCTCTCTCACCTTTCCTGCCACAAGACTTTGACCTCTGATTCATTCTCCAACAGCAGCCAAAGTGATCTTCTACAAAATCAAACCTTGCTATTCTGCTAGTTAAAACCCTTCACTGGTCTCCCTGTACTTCATATAAAACCACAACTCCCTATGACAGCTTAAAAAATTCTTTGTGCTTCAATGCGTCTATTTCTCTGACCCCCAGTATGCCCTATCTGCCCCTTGTGCACTGTGCTCTAGCAACACTGGTCCTCTCTGTTCCCAAAAGCTGCTACGCTCATTCTTGCCGAGGGCTTATGCTAGAACCATTCCTTAGTATCTCTCATATTTGCATGGCTTGTTCCTACTTGTCACTCAGCTTAAAAGTCCCACCTTTCAGAGAGTCTTTCCTGACCCAACACAAAGTCTACCCAACCACTCTTATCACATTACCCTGTTTTATTATCTGCTTTGCACTTACTTGAAATACTACCTGATATTTTCCTTTACTTTTTAAGACTTTTGAATTTTCTCTTTCCCCTCTTGAATTCAAGCTCCACAAGTAGGGGCCTTCTCTGTTTAATTCACTATTGTATTTTAGGACATGGACATAGGGGCTAGTAAATATTCAGGTGCTCAATACACATTTGATAATGGATACTTCTAGAGAGAGCTTTGTCAAGGAATAAAAAAAAAAGTTACCTGCTTCCAAATGAAAAATATAATATACTTGCATTGTGCAGTAGACAATACTTTCAAAGGACTTTTGTAGAGAATTTGTTCAATCTTCCCAATAACCTTTTAGGAGTCTACCATGATTCTCCCATTCTCTAACACAGAAAGATGCTAAATGATTTATATTGAGTAACACATTCACACATCACGGTGCTGGGACCAAAACCTAATTACTGGACTCCCTGTTCAGTGCTCTTCCTGCTAAGTCCAAGTTAACAACGAAAATATGTATAAAACTGAACCCCTCTGCCATCCTGTGCTCTGTGCATGTCCTGTTCTTAGAAGATTATGCTGAAGTTATCTGTTCATGTGTCTCTTCTCTCACAGGGTCCATGTTCTTAGAAAATCAAGCTGATGTTTTATTCATCTGTATATTCCCAGTGCCTCACATGCTGCCTGGCACATTGTAGGTGTTTATTTATTTTTTGTAAGGATTTTATTTATTTATTTGACAGAGAAAGAGAGAGAGCAGAAGCAGGGGGAGAGGCAGGCAGAGGGAAAGGGAGAAGCAGGCTCCTCACAGAGCTGGGGGACCCCAACACGGGACTCAATCTCATGACCCCAGGATCATGACCTGAGTCGAAGGCAGTCACTTAACCAACTAACTCTCCCATGCGCCCACACTGTAGGTGCTTAAATGTTTGTAGAATTAACTGATACCTCAGAGCCAAGTCTTTGTCTTGATACAAAACAGGTGGGTTATTCTCTATCTCAACACTGAAGATTTCATTTTGCACATATGAAAAACAAGGAATGGTTCTTCTTTCCAAAAAGCCTCAAGCTTCACATCATCCAGCTCTTTCTGAATCTTTCCCTGGACAACTCATGGACGAGAAGTTGTAGGAGGTTAAAAAGTCCTGGGCAGTCCTCCAAATCAATTCTCCAATCCATACTCTACTTTAATATTTTATTTATTTATTTGACAGTGAGAGCATGAACACAAGCAGTTAGGGAAGCTGGAGAGGACAAAGCAGGGAGCCCGATGAGGGGCTCAATCCCAGGACCCTGGGATCATGACCTGAGCCAAAGGCAGACATTTAGTAACTGAGCTACCCAGGGCGTCCCCATACTCTACTTCTTAATAGAACAAAAAGCACGTAGAAAACTGCTCATTCACATTCATTCAATCTGAAGTCAGAAGCATGACATTCCACGCTCTGAAGGTGCAAATAGTCATCAAATAGTCATAATGGTGTCATGGGGAAAAACACTGAATGGGGTATCAAGAATCACAGGTTAAGATCCCAAAAGACTCTCAACAGCTGTGTGGGTCTGTGTAGGTTTCAGTCTCTAAGTTTCCTCATCTACAGTATGTAAGTGACGAGTATCTTTAGGGCCCTTCCGGCTCTAGATTCTGTTCTTCCGTTAGCAGTCCAGATTACGAGGACATTGTCCCCTGTATCCTATCCCCTCCAGTCTCTCCACTCAAAACAGCCAGATGAAGGAGTGCCATAATTAGGTTTAGGTGCAGTGGTAATGGTCAAATATAAAGAAAATGAATGATTAGATGGAGAGGAAACTTTCCACACCCTTCCACTGGACATTCTCTCAAGTAGCAAAATCTTTATGAATAGCAAGTTCCAAGTCCCAAAACGGGACTATTTCAAAACGTGTTAGAGCTAAAGAAACATCCCCTCACTCAAGAGCCAGTGTTTATTATCAAATGTTGACTCAAAGACTACAGAGTCCTAGGAAGAAATTAGAGTCCAAGGAATGCTGGGACATCCAATCAATGAAACAGGCCCTTCTCTTAGTCACACTATTTTATGTCTTCTCACCACAGGGGCCGACTGACCTCACAAGGCATTGGACACTGATACAACCCCAACACCACAAAACAGAGCAGGCAGGAGGATGTAGTCAGTAGTGTGCTGGAACCAACTGTTGACAGTGCCTGGAATTTTGAAAGCCAGCTCTTAGACGGTTGGTAGTTTGAAATTGGCCATGGTAGAAGATTCATACTGTGGAAATCTAGAAATACCACAAATCAGAGGGTATGTTTGAGAGACAGCCAACTTGTCAACACACCACTGAATGCAGTGCTTGGCTGGAAAGACTATGTGCAAAATAGACAATGCAAGACTATCAGGGAACAAAGAGATCTGAATTCTAGCCCTAAGAGTCCCACTAAGTGGCCATGAAGCTGAGGCAAGTTTTTGAACCTCTGTTCCGGTGACTAAAATGTAAGAGAAACTAAACTAGTGAGTTCAGGTATAAAAGTTAAGATTTTATGGTTCTGTTTGGGTCGTACCCATCCTGACTCCTGAGGTCTCCTCTCAAGAAATGCTCCATGAGCCAAAAACTGGGCAGCACCAAGAAACGGAACAATCTTTCCTCCATTTGTAAGAGCAAAGTATGGTACAACTTCGGTCTGAGGTTTTCAGCCAGCTGTGGGCAAATGCCCAGAGTTCTAAAGTTCCCGGGATCTCTTGATCATGGAGTTGCATCAAAGAAAGTTTCCAAAAGCCTCCACTGGGTCCAAGAGTTTCTTTTGGACTTAGGCTAAAGACCCACAGGCATTCCTAGCCCTATTTGTCCAGCAGGTGCTACTTCCTACCTCCTGTGGCAGTGGGGAGCTTTGAAAAGGAGCCCACTGGGCATGAGGGCAGGAATGAAAAGTGCCATGTTGCCAGAATAAGATTTAGAAGAAGTACACGCCCTAATACCAGAGTTTCAGCCTCAAACCAGGGCCACCTTCCTGCACTTATGTATGTAGGAAGTCCCTTAAAGGTAGAGGCTGTGTGTTACCTGTAAAATCTGGCACAAGAACCATGGAAGGTTTGCTAAAGTGAATTGCCTGGTTTCGTAGAGTTTGGGGTCCATGAATCTGAGGTTGCTATTTGGGCAACAAATAACACTGAGTTAAATGTTTCTCCCAGAGCAGTAAAGGACACCCAAGAATAACTGCTCGTGATAAGCCAGCACAGACTTATCCTCTGATACAGGATGGCAGTGTCAGCGTGTATGTACCCTTTGATCCTAAAAAGATGGAAATGCTCTTGATGGTCTTCCAAGTATCCTCCCGTCTGGATGCGAGGGTCTGTCTGTAAATACCATCAGCATTCCACAGGCTTGCTCCTCAAAATGTAAGTGTGCATAATGCACGTGGCGGGGGAGAAGTATTTAATTAGTAAATGGCAAAAGTGCATCTGGACATAATCCTAAAAGGGACAAGATGTAGACTATCATGCATGATGAACAATTTGTCAAAAGCTGACAGCTAGCTTTTGAAAAATTCACTCAGAGACCAGAACTTAAAAATAGATGAGTGGTTTAAGCATAGAATGGATTCTCAAAAATGGCAACCTCTGTCCAGCCTAACTCACAGAAATGGATCTTTAAGAGATTTTGGGAAAGAAAGGGGGTGGTTATTTAGGCCCATCTGCTGTGTCTAACCAGATCAACACATATAAACCACTGGAGAAAGCTTCCGAAAGCTCCCTAGGAATACAAGATTCGCAAAATCTTGGGAATTCAGCCTACGGCTAAAAACATTCTCCAAATCAACGATATTTTGAATCTAAAGACTAGAAGAACATTTGGGATGAGAGAAAAGGGACAGACTGGCATGGCCTTCAAGCTCCTGGGGAAGCAATTTAATCTAAAATTCATTATTTTGAATTTGATCAAAATTACCCTGGAAGATGAGGCTATGCAGTTTAAGAATTCTTATCTTGTTACAATCACAGTATTTAAACAAATATCTATTGTATTCATTTCCGAGAGCTGCCATAACAAAGTACCATAAACTGAGAGATCTGAACAACAGAAATTTCTCATCTCACAGTTCAGGAGGCTGGAAGTCTGAAATCAAGTGTCGACAGTTACTTCCTAATGAGTGCTGTGAGGGAAGGATCCCGATCTTGTCTCGGTAGTGCCCATCTTCAAGTTCACAAGGCATTCTCCCTGCTGGGCATGTCTTTCTCCAGATCTCCCCTTTTCATAAGGACAAGTCATAAAGATTAAGGTCCATCCTAATGATGTCATTTTAACAGGATACTCCATGAAGACCTCCCCGAAAACCTAAAGCCTTAATTCAGCCTTCTTTTCCACTAATGTGGAGCTCTCTCTTTTTTCTTTGAGTTTACCATAACCATCCAGCCTGCCCACACCATCGCTCACTTCTCTGGTGGTCCCTGCCGGTCTCTGTAGGAAGACTGAAGTCTATCTTAGGGACAGGTGGCCTCATTCCCATCACCCTGTATCTCCTGCGTCAAGGCTCTGCCTCGGTTTCTTGTCTATTGTTGGTGATGATCACACTGTGTTTCACCATGCTCCCAGATGTATCCCACCAGTGTGGTCAAAAAGCATGGATAACAGACCCCGATTTTATCTTCTGTACTGCTTTTGAGTGAAATGCTTTACTTTTCCATAAATAGTTCAGAGCCGAAAGTCAGGTGTATTTCTTCAAAAGTGGTTATCTCCAGGGGACGGGAACACAGCAATCAGTTAACACAGACTGACTGAGAAGCAAGGCAAAGCAAGAGACCAGAGAAAGGCAACATTTGCCCAATGGAACCATTTTCTACCCCACTTTGCCCGTTGTGGTCAGCTCAGGGACTCCTTTGAATCAAAGACGGACACCATGCCCAGGTCCATTCTTGCAACATCTCGATTTGCAACCCGACAATCAAACCAAACAAATCCCAACAGTGACTCCTCCACTTGAAACGCCAGACAATGCTTAACCCCATTACCAACAGTTTGATATTTGGGTATTACATGCAGCAAGCGAGACTCCTAGGACAAAACTGAAAACAATGTTATTCTTTTCAGCCTGCTGCCTGTCCTGATCCGCTCCGGGGGATTCGCTTCCGTTCACCACTAGACTGAAGGACGACAGCAAACCCCTTGACTCTTCTGGTCATTATCACTCTTCTGGTCACATCAAGTCACAAAAATGTTCACATCTACAAAGAAAATGTCCAGTTCTGGGTCCTAGTTAAACCTCCAAACTTAAGTTAAAATAAAATCTTCTCGCTCTCTTCACCAAGGCCTGCTTCAGGCAGAAAGCCTTCAGAAAGGAAGGGGGCTGTGGCTGCATTCTGGACTCGCCACCGGTCTCTGTCTCTCTCAGGATCTCAGTGGGTTGAGGAAGGAGGAAAGGTTGGGAGGCAGGGAAGGCATGGCTGAGGTCGCCCAGCTACAATCTGGTGCCAGCATTCTCTGCGCTTGGACCTTGTCTCTCCAGAGAACATTTCCTGGGGTCTGGAGAGAGAGCCCAGTTCTGGGGGTTCTCACCTGCAGTTTCCTTGCTGTGTTCACTTACAACCCTCTTTCCTTCAGATGACGGCACTCCCAGAGCACACCTGGCCTCTTCCCGCTGAGGTCTTCTGCCTCGGTCCTCTGAATGGCCCCCAGAGAACATCAGCTCCTCCGCCTAGTGTTTTGGAGCAGGCATGCCAGTGACCCCACACCAGCTCTGTGGTGGGCAGAGCCCAACCCTCGTCCACCAGAAACACACACTCTTGTCCCAGCAGCTCAGGCCGTGTGTCCCATGGCCAACGAGCCGTGCCCACTCTCTGTGCCAGCCACAGCTTCTCGCCTTTAGAGTTGTCCCGCGTGGATCAAACACCAGTCTGGTGTGTCCCTCACACAGCAGAGGACACTCATGAAGCCATCGGGGCAGGTCCCCTGACACTCCTCTCAGTTGACCTGAGGTGGAGGGAAGCAGCCACCAACTTCTCTCCAGCATGTATGTCCGAAAGAAAGAGTGGCTCCCAGCACACTGACAACGTCCCCAGGGAAATCTTCCATCAAACCAACAGCTCCTCTTTCATGATTCTGGACATCGTGAGACCTGCTTGAGGGGTCGGGCATCTCACGTGGAATGTGGAGGTGGTTGTCACCTTCAGCCCAGGGGCCTCAGCTGCCACTGAAGCAGGATGAGTTCCCTTTGATCATTCTTGAACATTAATGATGTCATTAATCCCTGGAGTACAATTTTCCTCCATATTGTGTTTTTTTTAACTCAACAAATATTTTATCCAAAAGCAATGGTCTATAATCACACAGCCCACAGATACAGAAAAATTTGGTCTATGCCTTGCTGAACTAGAGTTTAATCATCATCACCATAGTCGACGTTTCCTACACTCTTACTAACCAAGACTTGTGCCATGTGTACACAGAAAAATCCGACTGAGGGTTCTATTGTTTCCTAGGAGATAGATATTGTTTTCAGAGGGGATAAGTAAGTGGCCCAGTGGCAAACAGCAGGTGGCAAGGTAGATTGAAATTTAGGTCTATCCAACTTCACAGCCAAATCATCTGACCATGAGACTCTACTGCATAAGTGGGGAGTTTTATGACAAAGGATAATGAAGGATACCCTAAGTTGCAAAGTCAGGAAAATTTCAAGGCCTCCTTATCCAAGTTGGAAACACCTTAGAAAACTTACTTCCCTGTAGTCTACTCCTTATCTATACAATGAGGACACTGGTAACAGCCTAAATTAGACGTGGGTTGCATTACCAAGCTTCCACCTCTCTTCCCATGCTCAGCACGGGGGCTTGCAGAAGGCTAACCCCCCCCCACCCCACCCCTACCAGCAGGTGGGCCCTGCCTGGTTTAGAGGATAATTTCCAATTGCATTTTCCTGGCCACTTACTGGTCCAGGGAAGGGCTAGGTTTGTTTGAGTGTTTTTAGTCACCGACAACTCCTGAGAGGTACACTACTCCATAATGTTGTCCTGAGGATTAAATGAGATAAGATACATAAAGCACTTAGCTTCGTGTCTGGCAAAAATAAACCTTCATTTATTAAATATTGACGGTAATGTGGAACATGGATTGGACTGGACTATGTCAGACCAAGGACACGATTTAGGGAACTAACAATAGAGACCCACATGAAGTGAGACTCCAAAGAGGTGACAATGCCAGGAAACATCGCTAACTCAGTCCTCCACGGAGAGTAGGACAGGAGTCAAGGTCTCAAGCAATTTTTAAGCCTGAGAAACGATAAAAAATGGCATTTCCTCTAACAAACAGAGAAAATGAAGAAGAACTGGTTGGGCATGCCTGTCAATTTATTTTGAACAAGCTGAGTTTGAAGAGCGAGTAGGATATTCAGAGAGAAACGGTCATGGGAGCTGTAGACAGGTTGGCGTTAAACAGCGGGTCGCTAGCAAACCGGGTGAGCCCCAGCCCTGATGCGAGTGCTCACCCTTTTCTGTGGTGTCCCTGCTTTCCTCACAGCTGACTTCCCGCCACCAGTGTGAGGACCCTGAACTCAGAGACAAGAGGAGATGGGCAGGCTTGGCTCTCATGGGCCAGGAGCATCTAACCACCCCTGGTGAGAGAGAAAGCTTTCTGCCTAGACCAGCTAAAAACTGGGAGTGGATGAAATCATTCAAGGAAGGAGGCATTAAAAAGAAGAAAATTCACTTACAAGAGGATAAGAAAGGAGTATCAGTAAAGAGAAAAAGAACAAAGGGCCAGAAAACTGGGGGACCCAGGAGACAGGGTCACAGCCAATGACGAAGCAGCCTCAGAAAGAGGGCACAAGAGGCCACAGCAGAGGCCAGGGCAGCCAAGACCAACAGAAGGTCTGGTGCGGGATTTCCCAGTTACTGCGACTTGCAAGCACATGGTTTTGGAAAAGAGTAGAGCCCGGGGGGTCCTCCCGTCACCTGTTATAAATCAGAATTCTGCAACACATCATTGAATTCTGCATAGTTTTCTTAAGAGTTACTGAAGTAGTTTTGAAATATCTATCTGAAGAGTATGTAGAATGGTTCAGCTCATGGACACTCACCGGTGCTAGTCACATCTGCCTTTAAATTCATCAGTTACAGTTTAAACAAAGACGAGTAGGTTTGATATTTTATGGCAACAGAGTTCTCGGACCGAAAACAGTCCTCTTAGATCACCTCAGAGACCCAAAGTTTGTGTACGTACTCAGTCCTTGGATTTAAAACCCTCCAAAATGTGTGCTGTACTGGAAAGAGCAGAAGTAACAGAACAGACAGTATTTATGTGTATTGAAACACTGCGACAGCTGTAAAAAAATAAAATTATTTCACTGAAGTATTGCTCAGACAAAGGAACAGTAAATATTGGGGGAATATTCTAGACAGCGTTATAAAAACTAGTAAAAACAACCTAGAAAGTCAATCTCTACGAGCCTCCCGTCAAGGAAGTGACCCATCACACTCTACTGAGCCTTCAAAGATGAAGAGAGGTTCAAGGGAGGCACAGAAAACGCACATTTAACATATTCTGGTGGAACCAGAAGTGCTCCGCTGGGACAAGAGATCAAGCGCGATCTAAATCGCTGGGAGCCCTTCCAGACCCTGAGCGTGGGCCCCGACAGGGAGCATGAAATGCGCACTTCTTTCAAGGGTCCCACCAGGGTGAGGGGAAATCCGGTTTTAAATGATAGGAGTTAGGGGATATAAAAACAGCTCCTAATCACAAGCCAACTTCTTCTCTGGCACTCAATCTAAGACAGGAGACTATTCCAATACTGGAAGAAAAACCGGCTGTGTTGAAGGTGCTGTTAAGTCATATTGCCTTCCTGGGGTTTTCGAGGGTAATTTTAGCTCTACTCAAAAATCACCTGCAGGAACTGATTTAGCACCTAACTCCCTTTAAAAAGCAACCCCGCTGTGGAGGAAATTCCTATTAAACACTGTATTTTTTCCAACCATTTTACTGAGCAACCATGGGAATATATTACTTAATCCATCCGGGCCCTCCGTTTCTCATTTGTAAAATGAGGCCAGCGGGGTAAATGATCATTAATTTCCTTTTCTAAATCTAAAACCTCCATGCCTCTAAGTTTTAAAATAAGCTCCAACAGATGGATCAGCTATTTAATGATTCCAGACGATGAAAAATATAGTACTTCACCACCAGCATTCGTTTAAAAAATTAAAAAATTAATTTTTTAAAAGTAGCTTTATTGGTTTCATAGTGTTCCTCCATTCAGGCAACCAAATCACATGATGAACTAGAAAATCCGAAGCTACCTGACAGATGCTGACCTGTGACCTTGCTCAAATCAGCAGTTACATGGGGGCACGTACATATATACAGAGTTCACATTGTCTGTCTCCTTGAAATGGTTCAGGAATGACAGGGTTTGGCAGCTAAGTGAACAGAGGAAAAATGACTGTCACGCAGCCCAAAACTAAAAAGTTAACCTCCTCCAGATGTTCGCTGAATTCTTCAGGCTTTCCTTTTTGCATTTAATGTTCTATCCTACCCAAAATATGCCCTAGACTTGCACTTTTAAAAAATCTCTTTTTGGATGCTTTAAGAAGGTATATAAATATTTAAAATCCTATTAGTTAGCTTAACGTAAATTCTCACTTGGGAATTTCAAGGTTTTTTTGTTTTTTGTTTTTTGTTTTAGATTAGCCTTACAGTAACATATTTGCTTCTAATATTATAGTTTACTGCTATAATTATAGTCCCAAGAACAGTGGACTTATTTCTATAGAGTGAAAACATGATCAATCATTCTTTGAACCATCAGCAAGTTTATAACACCACTTGTTCATAGATGTGTGATAGTTATGTTGTGAATATAAAGGTGATGTATTTCAAAATGTCAAAAACACTCAAGATATTCTCCAAGCCAAACGACACACAACCTTCAGAAAAACTCCCCTGACTGCTTAGAGCAGCAGATGCGTATTTTTGCAAACAAGGGACTAAGAAAGAACAAAAAAGAATGAGAGTATAAGGCACTAACCATACTGAATTCAGGGAATAAATTCCCTTCTATCTAAACACATAGTGCTTTCCATATTGAAGACAGAACCCATGGGTAAAGAAAGAGTAATCAAAAGGCCTATATATTGTATAATAATTGAAAAAAGAGGGGTGCCTGGGTCCTTCGGTCATTAAGCGTCTGCCTTCGGCATGATCCTGGGGTCCTGAGATCGAGCCCCCATCAGGCTCCCTGCTCAGCGGGAAGCCTGCCTCTCCCTCTCCCACGCCCCCTGCTTGTGTTCCCTCTCTCACTGTCTCTCTCTGTCAAATAAATAAATAAAATATTTTTAAAATTAATAACTGAAAAAAGAAATGGAATGACGGTTCTTTAACTATGATCTCAAATACAGGTATTTTAGAAATTCCTTCAGATATCTGGCATATGGCAAACTCCTCACATTGTGGCAGAAATCAGTGAGCGAATGAACACCAGAACTAATCTACTGAATGAAATCCTTAGGAGAAAACTATATAATGTGGAATAAATCTCCAACACGAAAGTATCACTTTTCTGTCATAACTGTCCTAAAACCTACTCTTTAATGAAATTAACTAATCCGCATGACTAAGGCGGCACAGAGAGCTAGATAAGGTGCTCAGGACACAACATGAACAGGACTCAGCTCAGAGCGCACCTAAAGGGACAAACATGGAAAAAGACAAATTACAGCCCAGGGTCATCGGCCCTGGAACCATGACATGAATAAGTTCCTGGGGAAACAGGAAAACGGACTGATTGCCTGGAACAGTCGGGGGACACATCACAAGTGGGTGACTTCCAAATCCCATCTAGAAGGATCCACAGAAGTCAGCCAGGCAGAAATAGGGAAGACAGGAGGAGCAATCTTCAATAAAGCAGAGGGAACCCCTTCGTGAGAAAGACGTGACATGCATATGGTATCCTCACGTCCTAGAATGACTTTCTCTCACAGCAATACCAAAAATTTAAAAAAGTCCTATTGGAGGGTAAGTCTAAATATCACCTTCTTAGTGTAGCCATTTCTATATCTTTCCCCTCCCCGAACTCATCTTAGGCATCAAACTGTTCTTTCTCCATGCTCTTGTGGCCTCTGTAACATTGTGCTACACACACTGCGTCGTTCCTACCTCACACCCCACCAAAATGCGAGCTGATTCACGTCTGTAGCCCTCTGCCTACTGGCAGACAGACATCAGGCTCCCTACAAACATTTCCATGGTTACCACCTATGAAAGCACCACCCTGCATACGCTTCTCAAGTGTCATCTTGTTTCATCTTCTTCCCTGCAAATCCATGGGGTTGATACTATGCCCATTTTTACGTAAGACATGGAGGCTGAGCCAGAATTTGACTCCAGATGCATCCCACAGCCCCTTTCCAAAACATCTCTTCTTGCCACTCCACTACCCAATGCCGAGGTTAATGGATCCACTGGCCTCTGACAAGTTCAAGCTCTGTATGTAATTAAGGCACTGTGGGTCTCCTAATGATTTTATGAACTATAGTAAATTGAGAAAATGGGAGCATTTGTTGCTTCATAAATTTTTGTGTAGGAAAAAAACATCAGCCTTCCCCAGTGAGCATGCATACACTGGAAGATGTGCAATTCATAATTTAAATTTACAAAAAAATACAAAATAGGACTTAGAGGAAGAATTTCTTAATGTCACTGCTGAATCCAAGTTATGACCCTCTGGTCCTTACCACTTAAATCAGATTGAAAACCTGAGACACTCTCTATAGTTCCTCTGATGTCCATATGAAGGGTGCACAATTGTAAAGTGACTTTCTCAAAAACTCAACAATAGTGTCAGCCTGACTGTGGGAAAACAACTGTCAGAAATTAATATGATGATTGATAGTTATCACAGCTCTACTGTAACCCAGAGACTGCCTGCATAAGACTAGTTTAAACCAAAGATAAAATAAATGCTGCAGAATGAAAGAGAGAACACCTGAGAGCCCACAACGGAGAAAACCTACTGGAGAAAATGAAGGGAAAATTTCAGGTATACCTGATACCTTTTGTTGCTATCTACGTTAACAAGAAAAAATTAAGAATATTCTTTGAGTTGGTACATCAAAAGAATTTGAAGTTGAAATCAAACTTCTCCTGCTTGCTTCCATTTTTTTTAGAACACAACTTTTGTGGTGTGTGCATGTGTGTTTTCTCGGAAAATCAAACCTCACATAGTGTAGTGCTGCTGATCCAGGTAAGTCTCTTTTTCTACCAATACATTGTAGTCAATACATTGTTGTTTTAAGCCACTAAGTTTTCTCAGAGCTTCTTAGGTAATATATTAAACTGGAATAATCCCTGTCTATTAAAAAAAGTGTAACACTAATATAATAACTAATATAGAAAACAGGATGGAATTAAATGTTGTCAACAGTAAAAGAGAAGACAGAGAAGGAAGAGATTATAGTAAATTTGTTCAAAGATCCTTGTAGAATTTGAGAGGTATGTAAAGATACTGATTCATGTTACCCTTTAGTTCAATTATACGTGACAAATATTTTAAGGATAACTGCTAACAGGCTAGATCTAGAAAGTTTACCTTTCAAACAGATAGACTGACTAGATGATAAGGAGTAAAGAAAACTCATTTCAGTGGAAGGCACATAATCAGGTGTAAAAAAAAAAAACACACAAAAAACAAAAAAAAAAAACTATGAAAAAGCATAAAATATAGAAAACAAGATAGGATATGGAAATAAATCAAAATATATTAAAAAATAACAGTAAATGTTGGGGCATCCAGGTGGCTCAGTGGGTTAAAGCCTCTGCCTTCGGCTTGGGTCATGATCGCAGGGTCCTGGGATCGAGCCCCGCGTTGGGCTCTCTGCTCAGTGGGGAGCCTGCTTCCCTTCCTCTCTCTGCCTGCCTCTCTGCCTGCTTGTGATCACTGTCAAATAAATAAATAAAATTAAAAAAAAAATAACAGTAAATGTTAAAACACTAAATACACTGATTTTAAAAGAAGGTCACTCAGTTCGGATTAAAAATCATAAAGCCACGGATGATTTACAGAGATACACCTGAAGCGTGCCAAAGAATGGCTGAAATGAAATCAGTGGGAAAAGATCCATTGAACAAAAACGAATCAAAGGAAAGTTGACATAGCAACTGATAATAGACAAGCAGACTTTAAGAGAGATATCAGGATAAAAAGATGACATTATAGATGTATTTTCTTTATTGATATACCCATTAATCCTTAGAAAAGTATGAGAAGCCAATTATAACAAATATTATAAAAACAGTTTATGTGATAAGACATTATTTTGTGAGTTAGTAATGGGTATTATCAGAATGAGGAATTTTTTTTTTCTTTTGAGGGAGAGAGAGAGAGTAGGGTGGGGAGGGGAAAGAGAGAGAGGCTGCGTGTCCAGGGCAAAGCCAACAAAGGGCTCGATCTCACAACCCTGAGATCACGACCGGAGCCGAAATCAAGAATCAGACAGTTAACTGACTGAGCCTCCCGGCGCCTGTGGATTGAAGAATTTCTAAACCTCATGCTAAGGTTGTCTTAACTCTATCAAAAAATATTTACAATCATTCCACATTTACTAATTTCGGTACCTATATAAGCATCCTTTAAGGAAAAGCAATATAAATTGGGGGGGGGGGCTCAGATAACACTCACAGAATAACCAGATAAAAAACAAAAACCAGGGGCGCCTGGGTGGCTCAGTGGGTTAAGCCGCTGCCTTCGGCTCAGGTCATGATCTCAGGGTCCTGGGATCGAGCCCCGCATCGGGCTCTTTGCTCAGCAGGGAGCCTGCTTCCTCCTCTCTCTCTCTCTCTGCCTGCCTCTCTGTCTACTTGTGATCTCTCTCTGTCAAATAAATAAATAAAATCTTTAAAAAAAAAAAAAAAAAAAAAAAAAAACCATCTCACCATCACAGTGTACAGACAGAAGAATGCCTATTTCAAGTATGGTTTTCTACCTATACGTCAGGGGACAAAATATACTAAAGTTTCCTTGGATACACTAAACCATCCATCATTTTAAAGTCTACCGAATGTCCAGGGAACACTTCCAAAACCAGTTTAAATACATGGGCATCTCTGTGAACTAGATCTTTAACATGCATATGAGAAGAGAGATCTGTGATGGTCTGTGATGCCAACAAATGCTGTGAATTCAGGTTCTAATGCCACAGGGCATCCATAGTGTCCGGTACTATCCTTGGTCCTGCTCTGGGTGTGTCTTCTCATTCAGTCTCCTGAACACGCTGTAAAGTCTATACGAAAGTATGACACTTTTCAATTCTCACATCTATCCTTGCAGTGACCGTGTAAGGATGTCTTGGCCTTTGAAACAGACCAGAGGACCGCACACGTTGTTAGCAAGATGCATCTACTACAGTAGAGACATCAACTGCTTCCTTAAAGAGCCAATGTTTCCTCCCCATTGCCCGGTCTCTGTGCAGTTAGGCAGATCATGGCCCTAATGCTGAATGGAGTCCCTGAGAAGAAGTGAGATGTGTCACTCTGAGGCCAAAGCATTTAAGAGCCGATGTAGGAGTCTCCAGTGCCCTCTTTCCTTAACACCTGCCCAGAGAGGCCTTCTGTTACAGATAGTGTAATGGCACGATGGTAGCCCTTGATAATCCAATATGGCAAAAATCAGGAGAACGGTCAGCCTGCATATCTATCCCACAGAACAAAGCAAGCCCCCATCAATCCATGTTGGACACAAAGTATTAAAAAGAAATAATCTTTTGTTCTGCTAAGTCACCAAGGATTCAGAGTTAGCTCACTTGTACAGCATAATCTGACTGAGGCTAATACAACTAGGTAATAAAAAGCAATTTAGAGTTAAGTTGTTCCAAAAAGCATTTCGTGTTCAAAGCTCTTATTCTCTAAAAGCATTTTCTAAAATTTAAAGACATGACCTGAAACAACTTTTCTTTGGCAGTAATCATGTAAAAATACCAAAAGAGCTTACAGTCACTCTTTACTACATTTGATAGCTATTCTGGAAACTAAATACTTAATACATAAATTCTTTGTTCCATTTGATTGAATTTGGGATTAAACTGCAGCTTTCCCATCACCTTGAAAAGCATATTGGTTCAAAACCTACATAATAATCAAAAGGCTGTATTATTTAGCATCAAAATTTGAAGTGCTTTATATAATTTCTAGAACTCTGACTCAAAGGATTGGCTTTGGGTTTTTATAAGCAGAAGCAGTCCGGTGTGTCCCTTTAATATGGACATCCCTTCTTGTGGATTCATCCAGGAGGTAAGGTTGTGCTGCAGCTTCAGGCTACCAGGAAAACGATTTTATTATTATTTGCAGTAGCCAAAATAATGATGACAGTTTACAATCAGCAGGACCTTACAGTAAGCCCAGGCACCTTCTCAAGAGCTTTGTACACGTATTATCTTCTTTCTCATGACACTGGTACTTTTCTGAGGAAACTGAGATTTAAAAAGGTGACATAATTCAGAAAGGGCTTCTGTCATGCATAGGGCATGCACAGGGCAGCTCCGCAGCTCTTTGTACGGAATCGACATCAAAGAGATTACGTAATTCTCTCTCGGAAGCTAAGCAGGGTCGGGCCTGGTTAGTACTTGGATGGGAGATTACGTAATTCTCTCAAGCCAGTAAGTGTATGGGAATTTACTAGTCTGTCTGATTGCAGAGCCTGTGTTCTTAACCTTGGATCATGGTAGAAAGAATTACTTTGTATGTATAGAGGAAAGAGTTGTAATGTGTGGTAGAAACACCTTTCCCAGGCCTTACTGCTTAAAACAAAGTCCGGGTAGATAGCCAGACTCTCTCTCTCTCCCTCCCTTTCTTTCTTTCTACCAGATGGTTTAAAGAAAAATATTAATAGTACAGGTGATAACCCCATACTGCAAAAGTCAAGAAGGTGCTGAGTAAGTAACTGAAGGTTGGAAAACACAGGACTGCATTTTCAACACATGGGGGAGAAACAAAGACTAGACCCAAGACACTCAAGGCCCAGCCTTCGCTGCCTCCCACTGGCCGTACAGCATCCTACGCTGGACCTTAATTCTTCATGCAATAAACATCAATTTAAACTTTGGGATTTTAAAGCTCTGAAAAACATAATCCCAAGGCCTTGGTTAACTATTATGATCCTATCTTTATTTTACCACCCAAATGCAAAGAAATATGAAAAACATCATACAACATGAGCCACGATATTTTTTAAGACAGAGTCCAATACGGTTGTTCTGCCATTCATCTTTGTATACGATACAATCAGCACGCAGACCCTGAGAGGTATTCTCAAAGGGCAGTCCAGAGAAATGCTGGCGAACTATGTGCTACTGGTCTATGGCAAGACAAGCTTGAGCCAGAATGTGAAACAGTTGCCTCAATAAGCCCATTATTTAACTTAATTTTCTAACAGCAAGATTTTCTCAGTGAAGGATGCACGACATTGATTTAATTCTGGAGGAATCTTCTTATCTAGTGCTAGACCGACCGCAGGCCAGCAATTTGAGTAGCACTGGGGTACGGAGTGGCAGAGCCGTCTCATTTTCATAATGGGCATTTTCCTAGCTCTGTTCAGGTACTTGAAGTTGCCTGAAATTGAGAAATGGCAAAGTAAGCCTTCTGAAGTATTTTTCTTTGGAATGGCCAGAAAGCAGAGCACGAGACCGAAGGTTAAGGGGAATTAGACAGCGGGCCTGAAACAAATGCACTCTGTTCTGCTCTAAACAGGGACTGTGCGGCTCTTCAGGGAAAGCTGTTCATGCTGGGTCCCCTCGGTGCTTTCGTGCATGTGAGTGTCCGGCTCTTTCTGTCCAGCCAGCTTGGAAGGAAGCAATGCACAGCAGTGTCGCTTTCCTCAAGGCTCACTTCTCATCACAGAGACTGACGTGACGGTAAGTTATAAATCTAGTTATAAAGTTATAAATCTGGTGATTTTTGAAAACCATATGCAAGGTATTCATTGTTGTAATCTGGAGAGTCGGAGCTATAGCTACCTTGTAATCATCTCTGGAAATCTCAGGGTGTGTATGAGACTTTCTAGAGAGAGAAACTACAATTAGCACCTGTTTTAGGAATTATGTTCACACCCAAATTTACCACAAATGGCGCTTTGATATTTTCAACTTTTTTTTTCTTTGTATTCCCAACAGGACATATATATCGCTTACAATGCCTGGAGAACAATTTATTTTTCTGACCCAGGAGTATATATTTTCTCCCCAGATTAGCTGAACATCCTCTGGACTGACTTGTACAATGCAGAACCTTATGAACAATTAGCCAAACACAAGCAAAACTCCCACTTCTTGAGAGTAAGAAAATGTAAGCCAAGAGAAACACAATCAAAGTGCAGAGCGAGCCAGTTAGCCACACCTCACCGGCCAGACGTTCCACCCAAACCCTTTCTTTCCCTTTGGGATTTATCTCTATAGAGACCATCTCTCTGTTCCACAAATAAAACCAGGCGTTGCTAGGAAACCGCCGGCTTCTCAGGACTCCGCTGAAGTAGGGCGGCTGGTCCCTCCAGGGGTCTGAGGCCGCCCCTGACACGCGTGCTGCTGCGGGCACACTTGGATTCTCAGCATGCCCGTGTCACAGAGCCCCAGAGAGAACGTATTTCTGGTTAGCCACAATGGCCTTAAATTGGTGACATCATTTGTACCCCAAATTCTTTTCTCCATCCTGGCCTTGCAGTTCCTCTTTTCCTTCAGGTTCCTCCCGATGTGTCCCCTGGCCACCTTCCCTAATAGGGCCCCTGAGCAGTTCGAGTCACTTACTGTGTCGTTCCGTAGATGACACCTGTCACAGGACTGGTCCTACTAAACTTTGGAAAACTTCCACATGGCTTGGAGTTAGATTTTCAAACTTTTTGTATCAGATTTTTGTTACTTTAAAAGAAAAAAAAAATGACCTAATGGATCTTAACTCTGTTGGAGCAGATTTGGGCACATTCCCTAAAGTCGCAACTACTGAGGCAGCCCCCACTCCCTGTCCTGCCCTCACAAGTGGTTCGCGGCCTTCCTTTTCCCCCAGGTATCTTTCCACCACCTAGCCGCTTGGGGAGGATTAACTGCAGGTCAGAGAGAGCGTCACAGCGGGGACGTAAGCGGGGGGAGGATTGTTTCCACACATGCCAAGAACTCGGGAGCGCCAGTCCAAGCTCATTCGGACTTCTGCTCTGTCATTCCTAGCTTCAGTCTCAGTTGAGGTCTAACGGCTGCTCCACGGACGCAACAGTTCAGTGTCACATCCTGTCACCGCAGCCTCAGGTACAAGAGAAAGTGAAGTCCAATGACGACAGGAGACCTTGGCTTCTCACTGGAAAAGGAAGTTCCCCCCAAAGTCTTTCCCTGACCTCTCACTGGCCAGAGCTGCCTCACAGTCCACTCCTAGGCTACTCACTCACTGGATTACCATAGAAGTTTAGAACTTTCCTGAGTCTGGGGAGGACCTACCTGCCTGAGATCAATGGCTCGCTGCTGAGCCCATATGGAAGAAGGATCAGGAAACAGCTGTCAGTGAAAACCCACATAGCTTCCGCCTATGCCTCTCCACATGGGAGGGCATAGTCCCCCCAGAACTGAGGCTCCCTCTAACCTAGAGGTCAGAACAGCCCATCTTAGCCCCAGGAGCAGTGGCTGTCTCTCCCTGAAGCCGGGTCTCTGTTTACTCATTCTGAGGTCCCAGAAAAGCCAGGCTTCCTCTGAAACACAGCTGTAGGAATGCGCCACACTTAATGTCTTAGATGCTGGGACATGTGTCTTTCCGAGTCATGTGTTGCAGAAGACCTGCTGAAACCAACAACATGCCCGAGACTCCCAAGCACGTGGTACTGTCACCTGAAGGTATTAATTTGTGTTCACCCCAGTCCCTTGAGAGGTCTGAGGGCACCAGTTCTCTCTGCCCTGCCAGGGATCTAAAACACTAGAAAATACACTAAGAAGAAATAACAAACCCATGGAACTGAAATCACCATTTATTATTCACTCAGAATTCTCTGGAAATGGGAAAATTAAGTGAAATCTCTCACTGCCTCTGGGAAAGCAAAAGCATGGAAGAAACTTCTGCTTCAGGTCCTAGGGCCATGACTAGTTCCAGACTAGCCTTCCTGATGGAAACAACTGTAAAACTGGGAGGTGGTGGTTTTCAGACATTGCACAACAGGTGGCTTGAGATGAAAACCCCAGAGAGAAAAGAATCTGATGAGGGGACTCTATGATCACCCAGGTCTCAGCCAGGGGACAACTTCCTGAGTCCACAGAAGCTCCGACAAGCTGAGGATGCAGAGATCAGAGTTTGGATCACAGACGGGGGACGGGGAAGGAAAGAGCGATGGAGGGCTGAAGGCCAGAAGTGCGCACAGGGATGCCCCCAAGCCTTAGGCTAATGTCTAGACGGCACATGAGCAGAGAAACATGACCAAGGCTTTGTAGAGAGCAGCTGCCAAAGGGGCTGAGGGTGTTGAAGTTCCTGGAGGTCCAGCCATGCTAGAGAACACTGGAATTATGACCCAGCCAGAGAAAAGACCCCTGGTCGGCAGCCCAGGCACCCGCTCAGACATCAGAAACGCCACTACTTGGGAAGAAGTACAAAGGCCAACGAGGCCTAGATCTAGCCTAACCAAGCCCTAAACCAAGCCCTAACAAAATCCATAGCATAGACCAAACTTGGAGGCTGAATCCCATCAAGTTAGAAGTGCCGGGGGACCACACTGGGCTTTCCACCGACCCATCCTCACGAAGGGGAAAACTATATTACTCATATATCCTAATGGGATAAAAGTGAACATTAAAGTAAAAATTGTTCTACAGAAGTGATTTCCACAACTTAGAATTCTCAACAGCCAATGTAAAATCAGTAACTGCTGGATATGCAAGGAAACAGGAAAATGGGATCCATGGTCAAGAGAAAAACAGGTAATAAAAACTGCCCAGATACTGGATTTTGCAAAGAACTTAAAGCAGATGCATTTGATTCAATTCAAATAACTGAATGAAAATATGGTCTGAATGAGTGAACATATAGGGACTCTCATAAGAAAAATAAAATACACAAAAAAGAAAGAAGTGCAAATTCTATAAATGTAAAGTCAATAACTGACATTTTAAAATGCATTGGGTGGGACTGACAAGAGAATGAGGATGAAAATATTAAAAGTTAGTAAACTTGAAGGTAGATAATATTTTAAAAATCATGTTAAAATGAAAACAGTTTTGTGAAATCTAAAAAATTGAAGTTATGTAAAACCAAAAGAATTACTTCCAAAGTCCCATCAACACTGTAAGACTTTTTGGTGAAATAATAGATATCAGAAATAAAAATACAATTTTTAAATCCTACAGTCCCCATCTTGAAAATATATTTAGACACACCCGGATAAAAATGCTGGACTCTTAAGACTTTTCCCCCCCTTTTTCATTGTTATAAGAGGAAACAGAAAAATAAAAATTCTTGAAATATTTTTTACCATTTTAGATTTCTTGTTATCAGCATGATTAGTTGAGTTACTTCCATCAGTAAACACAAACCAGTTTTATTTTAGTCAACATAAAATTCTTTGTTACTGAAAAACATAGATTTTAGTGGGTTGAACATTTTGATACACTGTCAACAAGGCTGTTACTCTGCCTTAAATCAGAGTTTGTCAAGACGGTGCTACCGGGCCGTTGCGGGAGGTGGACCTGTCCGCTGCGGGGTGTGGAGCGGCACCCCTGGTCTCTCATTCCCTACCCCCCTGTGTCAACCAAAGATGCTCCAGACATTACGAAGCGTCCTGTAGGAGGTAAAGTTGCCCCTGAATGAGAAGCACTGCCATCAACAAATAGGCCTTCCCCTTCCCCAATTTACTCCAGAAAAAACAAAAAAACAAAAAACAAGAAAGATGCTTAGTTTATCATTTACAGTGAAAGCAAACATGTCTTTCTATTACAATACTTGAAGCTAAATTTTGAAAGGCATTCCCTTTTCTGAGTGAAAAACTTCCCTAACTGTGGGGAATGTTAGATTTTTTTTAAATTTTTTATAAATATATAATGTATTTTTATCCCCAGGGGTACAGGTCTGTGAATCGCCAGGTTTACACACTTCACAGCACTCACCATAGCACATACCCTCCCCAGTGTCCATAACCCCACCCCCCTTCTCCCAACCCCCCTCCCCCCAGCAACCCTCAGCTTGTTTTGTGAAATTAAGAGTCGGGAATGTTACATTTTTATTATCAGGTTTAATTTAGATTTTCTTTAAGCCCAGGCAGTAGGGTTTGGATTTTTGCTTTCAATAAAGCCAATTTTCTATTTCCTGGCATGTGCCATTCATCATTTGCTCACCTATGCACAGCACGTGCAAATCAGCTAAACACAGCTGGGACATTTTTATTAAAATAAATAGCAACCTATTCCTAAGTCATTTGTTACGAAAATATGACACCTTCTTTACTTATCTGATTGAGGACACATCAGGAATTTCAAAATAAGAAGATACCACAGACTGCAAGTTGTTCTTCATGAAACTCAACCTTTAGAAACTATAGAACGGGGCAGCCCTCTTGGGTCCCCTCCCCTTTCAGGAGCTTTGTACTCTCACTTCACTATCGCTCAATAAACCTTGCTTTGCTGCCAAAAAAAAAAAAAAAAAAAGAAAGAAAGAAAGAAAGAAAGAAGCTACAACATTTTTTTTCACATCAGTTATCTAAATCTGGACATCTTTTTCACCAGTTTAAAATTAATATCCTATTCTTGCCAAAACAGGACTACTGATCAAGGGTAATGTGAAGCTTTAAAAAGAAAATATTATAAAATCTGCAGGCCCTGGCATTTAATCAGGATAGAAATATAACCACAAAATTCACAGTGGCAAAGCTATTTATTATCGTTGATTGTCTCCTTTCTAAAGAGGAAAAAAAAAGTCCCAGAATCTTACTGGGTTTATTTGTGTGGTGTGTTCCCCACCCCACGCCCCCCAGCAAAACTACACATCGGTGTTATGTCACCATAAGACTGTCTGCTCTAAGTCTCACGCAGGCCCCTGCCACGTCACTCACCGATATGATAAAGTCCGATCCAGTCACTGGGGTCCACCTCCTCCTTGATGTCCCAGAAGATAATGAGGTTCTGGGCTTGCCCCAGCGTGTACTCGTACATGCTGGCCGTCAGGCTGGAGCGGCTCTCGGAAGTCACCAGGTCCGTGTCGCTGTTCGCCCTCTGGAGGGTCATGTTCTCTGGCATGGAGCTCTGGGCCGCCAGGCTCTGGAGGTTCTCGGGGCTCAGTGTGTACCGCATCTGGGGATTTCGACGCCGCACAAAAAGCAGGTGCTCCCGGGCCGAGCTAGCCATCCCGCCTGCGCCTCGGGGGTTAGCTTCTTACAAAGCTGCAAGAGACACAAGCACAGGGCATTCGTGTTACAAGGCAAGGAAATAGGTTTAAGCTTCCCAGACATAAAGCCCTAAAGAGTGTTTATTAAAGCCCGACCATGCAATAATCTTCTGCTGTCAAAATAAAACCTATTACTCTACTGTCAGTGGATGATGTCAGAAACGGCTCCTCCAGACGAAGGTCACTTGAAGGCAACGGCATCACACACCTGCCGCCCTTGACTTCACAGAGCACGGCTTCCTCCTGGGAATCAAGGAAGGGGATTTCCCTACTAGCCCTTTTAGGTCTATCCTTTCCCCAACAACCCACCTGCAGAAACGGTCCTGTTTTCTTTCACCCCTACACGTACTTGTTTCCTGTTGAAATCAGATTTTAAAAAGCAAGACAGAAAATGTTGACATGGTTGAAATATACCATTGAGCAAAGGATAACTTGCTCAATTTCCTTCGCACAGGAATGTCACCCATCAGAGTCTTTTTTAAGAACCTGCTCAAATGCCACCTCCTCTCTTAAATAAATACAGCGGCCACCGTCCCTAATACTGCAACACCTCAGCCTTCCCCATCCCTCCCCTCTCCCTGTGTTTCTTTATAACAGCAATTATTATGATCTGATGTGCCACACAGCACCATTACTTATATACTTAGTTACTGCGTACTCCTCCCAGCAAGAATGTCCGCTTGGGGAAAAGACAGTCTCCTCAGTAAATGGAGCTGGGCAGACTGGGCAGCCACATGCAAAAGAATGAAACTGGACCCTTATCTTATAAAATACAAAAAACAAAAACAAAACAAAAAAAAAAAAAACCCAAATTCAAAATGGATTAAAGATTTGAATATAGACCCTGAAGCCACAAAACTCCTAGAAGAAAACATAGGCCAGTAAGTATCTTGACATCAATCTTGGCAATAATTGTTTGGATCCAACACCAAACACAAAGGCAAAAAAAGCAAAAATAAACAAGTGGAACTACAACACACTAAAACATTTCTGGACACTGAAAGAAACTATCAACCTCAAAGCTATGAAGCAGGAACAGCGTCCCGGGAGAGGGTGCGTGTAGCGAGGGCAGAGATGAAGTGGAGAAAAGATAGAGGTCGTCCGTATCTCTGTTTACCAAACATTCACACAGCACTGACTCTTTAAAGCGATTTGGAAGACTTGTGTTTCTAAGTCTGTAGCCGCACATGCTTCAACTTGACCCTGTCTCAGTACGTCCATCTGTTAAATGGAGGGGACTTTAAAGGACCATGCAAGATTGTTGTAAGGAGTAGAAAAATCCTAAGTGAAAGTATTCAGCAAAGAGCAATGACTGTTATTTAAGTAATAATGTAATTGCTGAATTAATTAATGCACTACTTAGTCTGGGGTAGCTCCAAGGACTGGAAGACAGTTAACCGAAATCAAATGCTACAGACAGACCTACCTTTACTCATGAAAAATCACTGTGAGTTCTGCCTTGTGCTAGAAGAAGGAGAAAGCGGGCCATCCTTCCCCTGCCTCCCTATTCAACGTGGTTTCTGGCTTCCAGAAGCCAGAAATCAGCTACATGAGGAAACACAGCTAAGTTAAAGCTTCGGAACTCAACCATGTCTCTTAAATAACTGTTTCTACATTTAAAAAAATTAATTCCAATTTCCAAACAATTCACTTGGGAAAGAACTTTTAAAGTTGAGGACCTACAAGCCAGAACTGCACAAAGTGAGAGGGGAGATTAGAGAAAGGAGAAATTAGAAAACCCTCGGGCACAGAATATGAAGCAAGTCCACTGGAACCTCACTAAGAGCAATGAGCAGGGAGCCATTCCAGGGTCTCGAGCAGAAGAGTCAAACTATGAAATATAAGTATGAGAACCACCTGAGAGCCTCTGCGGGGCTGGGAGGGACACGGCCGCGGGGAAACCAGTGAAAAGCCGATTAGGTAAGGCGTGCGGGCCCTGAGAACGGAGAACGGATGTCAGTAACACAGAAAGGAAACAAATCAGTTGGGAATATTTCAAAGAAAGAGCCCAAAGACTTGGCAACAGAATGAATACGGGGATAAAAGTAGGGAGAAATTAGGACCAAATTCTGGATTTTCAGTCTAAGGGGCAACAGAATCCCAGAAACACTAGTAGAGCTGAGAAAATCAATACCATCTTGGGTGGGTTTGAAGTAAATGCAACGCCTCCAAGTAACTGTCCCAAGGACTCTTGCGAGGGTGGGCCGGGTTTCTGGTCATGAGGCCAGCAGTAAAATAAATATTCAAATGCAAGTTTCTGCTTAATAACGGACTTATTTATTAATTAGAATCAACTATGCCAGTTCATCTAGAAAAGGTTTATTCGTTTGGGGTTTCAAAGTCTCATTCGGAGGGGGGGGCGCCTGGCTGGCTCAGTCAGTGAAGGATTCAGCTCTGTTTCAGCTCAGGTCATGATCTCAGGGTCTTGAGCCTGTGTCTGGCTCCGTGCTCACGTGTAGCCTGCTTAAGAGTCTCCCTCTCCCTCCGCCCTCTGCCCTGCCTCCTGCTCACACTCCTTCTCTCTCTCTCTCTCAAAAATTAAATCAAATTAAATTTAAATTTAAAAAGCCTCATTCATTATTTTACTCTACATAATTCAGATCGATGTAGAAGAAATAAAATAAAAAATTAGAATGCAAAAAAAAAAAAATTAGAATGCTTAGATTACAATGAGGGACAACAGTCCGAGCCACTTTTCCCCTCTAGGAAAAGTGATATGTGTTTCAGAATTCATGTTTCCACAGTAAGTAAGATCAAACATGATGCAAAAATTAATTCTCAAACTTGCATGAAAATGAAAAAAAATCAAACCACTCTAAATGTTATAGATAAAATTTTACTTTATAATTTTACTTTATTCAATGCAATATTCTCACATGGGAAAATTAGCTACTGAAATGACAGAGAATGGCCGCTTGACACTTTCTCCTACTGAAATCGAAGAATTCTTCATTTGCTTCTTGGTTTTATACCTATGTCTTAGGCCATAAGAAAGACTAATTTTCTTCAGAAAATTATCCATGCTCTTCTGAAAAGCTTTAGAAGGTAAAGCTGATGGTAAGGGAAACTGATTAGTACCCTCCAGTACCAGAAAGCTTGTCCCTTCAAGATCCTTCACAATCCATCCCGTTCCGGAAGGACACAATGTAACCTAATGTCGTCCTGCTTAAATCCTCTCTCCCTTCTATTGTGATTAGGTCTGCACTATGCAGCTCTCTCAGATAACAGACATCTGCTTCAACAACAACTAAAAACAAAATCGCTCTTCTTCCAGAGGTCAAGAGAGATGCAATTACCAAGCAAATTGCAAAACACCTTACTATACAACTTGAGTTCCAAAAGCAGCATATTTGCGTAGAAGAGACACAGACAGTAGCAGGTGACAAATATACTAAGCAAGTGTTTTCATGTAAAATATTTTTGCTCAAGAATCTGGAGGTGAATGTCAATTGACTAGATCTCACCTGAAGGGCAAGAACTGACAACATTCCTCATCAAAAGACTTTTACAAACTAGGATTTTAACTTCTTAGACGGACACTGACAAGCAAAATCAATAATAACAACTAACATCCTTATTTGATCTTTCAAATTAAAAAAATATATATACCACACAACGCCCCCCCCCACACGCACACCCCTGCTCAACCACACTATGCTTCAAAATCCAGGTGTGTTTTACTACCTAAATAAGGAAAACAAGGGGGGAAAACTATGTCAAAAGACATGAAGGAAAACATAATCAGCCTCCAATAAGCAGAGATGTGAGAAATCTAGGAAGAAATGAGAGACCATCAGACTCCCAAGGTTAGCTGACACACAAGATGAAGAAAGCCATCACCAAAACCTCAACCGAACATGCCTCCCCAGTGGCTTTCCGCCATATCTGCTGTTACAAGAAAGCAATCATAGTCATTACTCAGTGTTTCATAGATAATCATAACCCCAATGCTCAGCTTCCTCAGCAAAAATGTTCTAGCAGAATGATTAATACCAGAAAATCCCTGCTCTATGACTTGCCAGTAAATGCACCCCGGATGCCGCGGCATTTTACAGAGCCCAAAATGGCTGAAACTGCCCCTCCCTTCCGCTTCCTCACAGACAGAGAAGTATCAGGAAATTCCATTTACCCGCCAGGCTGCTGCTCTTTAAGAAGAGCCTCACCTTCTTCTCACTTCATCAAGTAATATGTCAGGATCCACAACACAAAGACAGTCCACTTGTCAGTTTGGAAAAGGAATGTACGCAAATGGAGAGAAACAATTTTAAGTTCCAAAGCTTTTCACTTTTTAAAAAAGATTTATTTATTTATTTATTTATTTATTTGACAGACAGAGATCACAAGTAGGCAGAGAGGCAGGGAGAGAGAGAGGAGGAAGCAGGCTCCCTGCTGAGCAGAGAGCCCAATGTGGGGCTCAATCCCAGGACCCTGGGATCATGACTCAAGCAGAAGGCAGCTTTAACCACTGAGCCACCCAGGCGCCCCAAAAGCTTTTCATTTTAAAGACTGAGTCCAACAGCACTTGCAAGAGGTTGTTTAGGCCTTAAATCACTAAATATACAGCTAGATAAATAAATAAGAGAAAGTGATTTATATTTGGCTTCATTCTTTTTAGTTCTTTCAATTCAATAAGGTTTTTAATTCAATTATGAAACCTTTCTTCACAGGTGTGAATGGGTAATTCCCAATAGATAAAAGTTAAATAATTAATATTATGTATCTAAAAACACATTTTTAAAAAACGAGGTATAATTTTTTATTCATTAAAATGTCAACTCCAAAAACTAACTGGACGCAGGAGTGAAGGTGCAGGGAGACACACGCTCCTTGTCGCTCTCCCCTGAGAGGACAGCAGGCTGCTGGGTGGGCGGTTCCACACAGCCTGTCTGTTCCCTGGGAGAGGAAAAGGCATCTAGACCAAAACTGAACGCAATTTTCTAAAAAAAAAAAAAAAAAAAAAAAAAAAAAGGAAGTGGTTATTAGAAGACAAGGACATGAATATTGGACAAAAATAAAGGAAAAAGAGAAGGAAACTAACAAAATATCAGCACCCAAATGACCCTTATATATATAATGAGAGAAGAAAACAGAATAGGATCTCAGGTATGGGAGGAACAAAGGCAACAATATTACTCATTTACCTCAAAAGTTGAAGATAAACTGTAACGAACCCCTTCCGGGAATGATATTCATTGGCATGGATATTGATTTTTTAAAACACTGATCAATATTGTTAAAATGGTATTACATTAAGAAGGGTAGAACTTCAAGAATCATTCTTAAATGTTATACCAGATTAGAAAAATGGGAACCAGAGATTCATGTATTTTCAAGACCTTTTTAAAAATTCCAACCTCTTTTTCAGTAAATACACATGAAATTCCATGGTCTACCCAACTATTTTTTAAAAAAACAAAAACAAAACTCTTTGCTTTTATTTCAAGAGCTCTTATGGTTTGCTTCTCCGTTGACAATTATCAATGGTTTGTGCGGGGGAAGCGGAATCAATTCATTTCAAAGTCATCTCTTTTGAAGGATATTGAACTTTTACTCTCTGAACATCCCTAGGGCAAAAGATTTTTTTTTTCTTTTGCATGGAACACATGCCAAAACATTATCTTTAGCTACTAGAGCTGTCAATAATTACCACCTGCCGGTAAACAGAATTCAGATATTACAAATTCTACATGACTTGGTGGGGGTCGGAGCACATGGGCACGGGGCAGCCTTCCCTGGGATGCAAACCACAAAGCATGAGCTCCCAGTTACAGACTGTCAAAAGCTGCCAGAAAAGACAACAACTGTACTGCAATCAATTGTTCATTCCATAAAACACCCAGAGGTCGTAACTGTGAACACTAGTAATAGTAGCCGCACGTACCCTGGACCCCCACAGAACACATTTTTGAAGGCTTCGTGCTTCTCTCCATTCCTACTTCCACAGCGAGACGAAGCCAAGTTCCCGTCAGACCCCACCCAGCCCGTCACTTCTCAGCGCGCCCTCGGCCTCCAGCGTTTTCTCCCGACCCACCGGCTCTCTCCCTGCACCATTTCTTCAGGGACAGCACCCCCAGTCCAGTCAGGAGCATAATTAAAGGGCCGGGATGAGAGCAAACGAAGGCGCAGGGGTGCAACCAAGTGTAGGCAGGGAGAGCGGGACGGGCCTCTCACAGGGAGCGACATTTAAGCTGAGGAAGCTAAACTGGAAGTTAGGCCTTCGCGATGTCTAGGTGGTGGGTGAGGAAGGCGTGAATTTGGGCCGCGGCTCTGAGGGTCAAGGTGGAGGGGGGAGGGCGGATTTTGAGTGGATTTCTCTACACTTCCTGAAAGAAAGTATTAAAAACTTCCATCTGGGACTTACTTCAATGCAAGCTCATCTAAGCAGCCATGCACGTAAGTGCTCAGCAGGCTCCCCACCCGCCCGCCATGCTCTCCCCCTGCGGCACCCACTCCACCTGTCTTCCTGAGGAGCAGCCAGCCAGAAGGCCACACTCCTACTGCTGGATCCCGGGGGCCTTTTTATATCATTCACCTCCCTCATACTCCACAACGCCTCGGAGTCTAATTACCAAGATTCAAGTCGTCTCTTGTCAGACGATACACTCTCTGAGGACAATTAATGTTTCTCTCGCACATCATCTCCACAAAAGAGTAAGTGTTCAGGAAATATTTTTGAATGGAGGGAGTTAACTGCCACTAATAAAAAAAAAAAAAAAAATTTGAAAGGACCGAATGGACAGCAGGGGCGCATGTTGACTTCTCTTTAGCATGTAGCCAGCCATTCAGAAAGGATTTGAGTAAAGGGCCTACTTTACGCTGCAAGGTACAAGGCAAGGTCCTTGCTATAGTATGGAAAGAAATAAAACCCAACCTATGTGAGGGAAACCGAGAGCACATGCCCTCTGTAAGGTGTAAGTGTGAAAGTCAGCAGGAGTTCGCTGCGGAGAATGATGGGCAGGGGCTGGAGGGTTTAGAAGCCTAATGAGAAAAACTGAGCTGGGCTGTGAAAGATAGGAAGAGGCCACGGAAATATGGCATGAGTCCTAAGCCAAAGAAAGAATCCAGTTTAAAAAAGGCAAGAAAAGGGCGCCTGGGTGGCTCAGTGGGTTAAGCTGCTGCCTTCGGCTCAGGTCATGATCTCAGGGTCCTGGGATCGAGTCCCGCATCCGGCTCTCTGCTCAGCAGGGAGCCTGCTTCCCTCTCTCTCTCTCTCTGCCTGCCTCTCTGCCTACTTGTGATCTCTCTCTGTCGAATAAAAAAAAAAAAAAAAGAAAAAATCTTTAAATTTAAAAAAAAAAAAAAAAGGCAAGAAAGGAATTAGCTTTCAATGGCTTCACTCTGATGCAAACCTCTATCTCTATCCTCTGAATAAAGAATCATGTCCTTGGGGCGCCTGGGTGGCTCAGTGGGTTAAGCCACTGCCTTTCAGCTCAGGTCATGATCCCAGGGTCCTGGGAACTCTCTGCTCGGCAGGAAGCCTGCTTCCTCCTCTCTCTCTCTCTGCCTGCCTCTCTGCCTACTTGTGATCTCTCTCTGTCAAATAAATAAATAAAATCTTTAAAAAAAAATAAAAAAAATAAAAAAAAAAAGAATCATGTCCTTTATTGCTCCTAATCTTGATTTTCTGCTATCTACCCTCAAAGCAGCAGCTGGGATGAATTTTTTTTTTTCAAATAGAAGTAGGACTACTGGGGTGCCTGGGTGGCTCAGTGGGTTAAGCTGCTGCCTTTGGCTCAGGTCATGATCTCAGGGTCCTGGGATCGAATCCCACGTCGGGCTCTCTGCTCAGCGGGGAGCCTGCTTCCTCCTCTCTCTCTCTCTGCCTGCCTCTCTGCCTACTTGTAATCTCTCTCTGTCAAATAAATAAATAAAAAATCTTTAAAAAAAAAAAAAGAAGTATGATTACTTGCTCTTAACTCAAAACCCTCTAGGGCCCCCCATTTCACTTAGAATAAAAGCCAAAACCCATGTAATGGCTTACAAGGCCCACATGATCTGGTCCATTGTCCTCTCTGACTTCATGTACCACTATGGCCACCCATATTCATGCTCACCCTGTGTCACTACAGCTCCTAGAAGGCATCAGCCATCCCCTACCACAGGGCCTTAGCATCTGCTGTTTCCTTTGCCACAGAAGCTCTTCTCTTCAATATCCCCATGGCTCATTTTGCTATCCCTTCACATGTTTACCAAATGCCACACTCTCAGTAGGACCCTCCCTGACCACTCTATTAAAATTTCAACTGCCTCAACACTACCCTTTCCCTGCTTTATTTTTCCTCCATAGCACTGTCACATTCTAGTATCCAGTATGAATTATTAGCACCTCTCTAGTGTCTAGTGTCTCTCCACACTAGAATGCGTGCTTCCTGAAGAGTTAGAAGTGACAGACAGATGTCACCTCTAAGTAGGCAAATGAATTTAGATGTTTTTCAGGACAGCACCAAGAACAATGTCCATTCAATTAAATGATCGATTGTTGTTTTTAATTTTACAGGTGAGTCACTACCTGTGAATGCAAGGGATGTAAGTGACACAGTTGCACTGGCACCGTGCGATGGCTGTGGGCGGAAGCTGCAAACACACAGGTTAACATTTCAAAGTCTGAGATTACCAACCAATGTTTGCCATTATTACTGAGCTTCACAAAAGGCACATTTGAACAGAAAAAGGAAAAAGGGATGGAATCAAACAATAAGTAATGATCATGTTAGAGAGGGGAGTCACATGTAAGTCATAAACACAGACTGCTAAACTGACCTGAGTGTCCTTATAAGCAATCTCCAATGCCTACCATGTGTGAGGCCCTCTTCTAGCTCCAAAGAACCATGGATGAAACACGCCCCATTCTCAAGGAACTTAGAGTCTTAAGACTAGAAAAGGAAGGGGGCACCCAGGCAGCTCAGCTGGTTGAGCATCTGACTCTTGGTTTCAGCTCAGGTCATGATCTCAGGTTCATGAGACAGAGCCCCACACTGAGCTCCCTGCTCAGCAGGGAGTCTGCTTCTCTACTCCCCCCACATTCCCTCCCCACCCCACCCCCCCCTCACTCTCTCTCACTCCTGTAAATAGAAAAGAAATGAATTTATAATAATAATTAATAAATCACCCAATTTCTAAGCTTCCCAGTGGTTTGGAGAATCATTTGGAAGAACCAAAAAATTAAGCGAACATCAACGTGCAGCATGTGGATAAGGAAACAGTTCTGTTCAGTATCATGATCCTGCTTATTGACGTCGAGCTTAATCTCAACTCAAGAATTAGGATAAGAAGTGTTTGAAACCTTTCCCAGAAGAACTACCTGTATTTTCACAGTACTATCGTTTTCAAATCCCTTTGACAAAAAAGAGATCTTTTTCTGCCTAGGTATTCATTATCCAGCTGCACTCTGTTAGGAAGCAGAGGAAGAAAGCAAAACATATCACCAAACAAGGAACTGCAGACTTCAAGCTTAATCCCCATTCAACCACTGCTTCCGTGCAGCGACAGCTGATCTCTGCCAGTCACATCTGTCAGTCATTCACAGAGCCTCAGCCGTTCCAAGAATAAACTGAGGGAGAAGAGAAACTGCACGAACTGGTAAAACATTCAAGAATTCATAAGAGTCAATGAAAGAGATTTTGAATCACTTCTTGAATCACATGCGAAACCACGGATGAATAAGGGCCTGGTAGAGTTAGAACAGTTGACAAGCGAAGGAGGAAGAAAATGAGAGGCAATTTGAATGTCACAGGATTAAATACGGGCTGTGGGAGGGTCGACCGAGCCCCGGCACAGTTTCTGTAATAAGGCTTTCATGACTGTGGCAAGAAAGACAAACATGACACGGTGCTATTGTACAATTCTCTTGAAAAAATTAACTCCTTTCAACTCTTGAAAAATTTCAACACCTTCCTTTATTCTTTTTTCCTTCTAATAATTGGGCTATATTTGTGATTCTAATCTAAACTTTCCTGTATGTAAGGTAAACTGATACCCATAATCTGAAATTTTCCTTGTCCAGGTCAAACAGGTTTCCCCCCTATTTACTATAAAACTTCGTTTCCTGGGGCACCTGGGTGGCTCAGTGGGTTAAGCCTCTGCCTTCGGCTCAGGTCATGGTCTCAGGGTCCTGGGATCGAGCCCCGCATCGGGCTCTCTGCTCAGCAGGGGGCCTGCTTCCTCCTCTCTCTGCCTGCCTCTCTGCCTACTTGGGATCTCTGTCTGTCAAATAAATAAATAAAATCTTTAATTTAAAAAAAAAATACTTTAAAAGGCCTGCCTTCCTGTTATCTCCTCTCTACCCTCTGGCCCACTCTCACCCTCGGGTTATCTCCACAGCTACCCCGTGCTGGAGCGATTACTTCTAGATCTGATTTCCAGATGAGAGCACCAAGTGAGTGGGTGACCCAGCTGAGATCCACACGCAGGTCCTTAAAGCCTGCTTCTCTGCCCGTATACCGCAGCTTCCTGGGGTTTCTATACCTGAGCCATATCATGTGGTACCTAGGGTTACCCACAAAACTGTGGGGTGGGGAGATAATATCATCTAGGTACAGGGTTTAAAGTCATTGCCCTAACGCAGGTGCCAAGTAGCCTCTCACCACCAAAGCAGAACTTCTGAGTGGCCTGAACTGCCCTGCTTTCCCCCAAGTCTTCTTTCTGGACCTCACTTTTGGTCCACCTACTATAAGCTTTGCAGGCACAGAAAGTCATTACTTTTTACTTGTTATGAGCCCCAGGTTAATTACAAGTCAACTTTATAAGCCCATATTGCTGTTGAGAAGTGGGAATCTCCCTCCGTTAAGGCAGTCTCCACGGACTCTGACAACTCTGTCAAGTGTGGGGCTGACCCAGATCCCAGACAGCAGCTTCGCCCAGGGGAGCCCTTCCAGAGTAGGACTCGGGACAAGTCCCACCCTTTGCCTTTCTCTTCTCACCCACCCATTTCTTTAAAGGACCATGAATACATAATTAGAGGGTTCCTGGTTCAAGCAGGTGAAAGCCTACGGTAAGCTAGAAGATGGAACTCAGCCTCCCATACCAGCTCCTGTTCTCAAGGCTCAATTCCCTGGCACTGGAGGCACCGCAAAGCCAGCACAGGGCCTCTTCCTCTGAAGAGGAAGAAGAAGGAAATTAGTTATTCCAAGTGGGATGCTGCCTAAAGTACTGGCTTCCTCCCGGCCAGGAGCACTGATGCACACACTAATCCTTGGGGTGCCCTGCCGGCTCTCCCGCTGTCCAGAACCACAGCCTCACACAAAGCAATTTGCTCTTCTCTATCCCTTTCCTGCTAGTCTTGCTGGATGTCCGGCGTAGAGGCAGACGCCCAGTTATTACTGCAAGTAGAACAAACGAGAATATACGATGAAACAAGGTTTGACGTCTCGTGCAGTGATTTCTAGAAAACAGACAATTCTTACAAAATAATGACAGAACTATTTTAGTTGGGTTGTGCATCAGATAAAGTCACATAAGAAAAACTGCCAATTTCTCTCTAAAGATACTGAAAAAATTTCATTTGTTTCCATGAGTCAGATTAGTTTAACTTATTAAATTTAAAGAAATTGGATTCCTGCCCCCAAATTCAATATACAAGACGCAGCATTTTAGTTAATAGATTAAAATCTATTCAAAGAAAGGAATCCACTCAGTTTATAAATGAAATTAAATTCTTATTTTTGCTTAGAATCCTGCATTATTAAATTTAGGAAGATACCACAGTCTTAAATAATCGTTTCAAACAAGTGAAAAATCTCATTAAAATGAAAATCAATTATTGGTTGTAATTAGGGAAATATCTCAAAACACTATGCACTTATCCATTATCGCTTTCATGCCATTTTTTAAAAATATTTTATTTATTTATTTGACACAGAGAGATCACAAGTAGGCAGAGAGGCAGGCAGAGGGGCGGGGGAGGAAGCAGAGTCCCTGCTGAGCAGAGAGCCTGATGCGGGACTTGATCCCAGGACCCTGAGATCATGACCTGAGCTGAAGGCAGAGGCTTAACCCACTGAGCCACCCAGGTGCCCCCATGCCATTTTTTTAAGTTTATTTATTTATCTATTTTTTTAAGTTTAACCCACTGAGCCACCCAGGTGCCCCACGCCATTTTTTTAAGTTTATTTATTTATCTATTTAAGTAGTCTCTATGCCCAATATGGGGCTAAACTCTTGGCCCCGAGATCAAGAGCTGCATACTTTTCAGACTGAGCCCAGCCAAGTGCCCCTGCAATCTTTTTTTTTAAAGAAGGATCCCAGACTAAACCAAAAACCCACTCTTTATAATAGTAAGAAGCCCTTCTGCCCTGATACATGAGTAAATGGGATAAGAGAAGAGATTCTGAATGTGGCACTTTTCTCCTCCTCTTCTCCTTAAAGAGGAAAGTGTTCCCCGTGCGCCGTCTGGCAGTGTGAGCACTTTGGTGGTCAGCCAGGCGGAGAACCAGAGAGACGTTTATAGACTCCTCCAGCCTCAATCCAGAGTGTCCAACCCAAGGCCCACTCCCAGGCTCTTCTGACACTCTTCTCTTCGTGGTTAGGCAAGTCGGGCTGGGTTTCTGCCACAGACTTCAAGAATCCTAGACAATACACGGGCTTTGTGTAAGACCTGCATGATAGGTGAAGCTGGGAGGCAAAACTGAAACCTCCAAAGAATGTGATTGGCCCTACAAACCATGGTGTCAGCCAGGGAGGGGTGAGGGAAGGGAGACAAGAAAAAGCCTGGGGTGTGAGGGCTGGGGAGAGCGGGCAGGCAGGAACGGGGAGATCAAAATATACAAACTTCCAGTCACAAGATGAACGAGTTCTAGGGATCCAGTGGCGATTATAGTTAATAATGCTGCATTATATACTTAAATTTGCTACGGGAATAGATCTTAAGTGCTCTCACCACAGAAAAGAAATGGTGATGATGTGATGTGACAGAGGTATTCGCTAAAATTAGTGGTAGGGGCGCCTGAGTGGCTCGGTCAGCTGAGTGTCCACCTTTGGCTTAGGTCATGACGCCAGAGTCCTGGGGTGGAGCCCATCCATCCCACCACCCCATCTTTGCCACAGGGTTCTCTGCTCAGCCCGGAGCCTGCTTCTTCCCTCTTCCTCCCTGTCTGCCTGCCCCTCCCCCTGCTTGTGCTCTCCCTCCTCTCTCTCTGTCAAATAAATAAAATCTTTAAAAAATAAAGTAAAACAAAACTACAGTGGTAATCGTGTTTTACACCTTACATACACAATGTTATATGTATATGTATAAGTTATATCTCAAAAAGCCTGGGGCTGGGGACAAGCCCAACGGAAAAAGACTGGCGATTAGGTATGCAAAGCATTTTTTTTTTTCCTGGGATATTTGGGTTAGGAAAAGAAAGATGGAAAAAGCAGCTACCAGGAATATGACAAGCAAGAGAATGTGTTAAACTATCATTTTCTAGAGACCATCAACCCAAATCTACTAATCCTAACCTACCTATGGGGTGGGGCCCATACATCAGATTTTTAACATACTCCCCAGTTAATGTTGTTAATGCTGAAATCTGAGAACTGCTAACATAAGAAATTCCCAGTGAGTGAGTGAGTGTCCCTATGTAGTCCCATGTTAGACCAAATAATGTAGACACTATCTTCCCAAGCACATCCAAGTTTTTTAAACCACATTTCAAAAGAACCAAAAGGCAACTGAGAGATTTCAGCCTTTGTAAAATTTTTTCAATTCTATTTTTTTAAGGAGGAATAAAAACACTTTATCTTGTGTATTCAGAATTCCACACAAATTACCTTTACAGTTCAATTTACTATATAGAAATCATTTTGGTTTTGTATTTTCAGTTAAATTCTGAACTGAGATTACAATATTGTAAAAAAAAAAAGGGGGGGGGGTTGTTACATTAATTCAGTACTTTTAGCATACCAAATTGAAATGCATAAGTTCAAACTTCAGATTTATGTGAAGTCTTCAAATTCTTAATTTTCATTAAGAAATGAAGAAATGAAGACATTTGTTAAAGTTACCATCTCACTCACATGCGAAATTTGCAACTCTGAGCTATTATACATAGAACAACCCTCCTATGAATACGGCAGAGCTGATGTGCCCTGAAGCTCAAAGCTGTATAGTCAAGCCAAAGACTCAAAGTTTATGATCTTCTAAAAGGTCTGCCATGTCAGGACCACAAAGCACAATCAATTCTATTTTCTATAGAATTTAGACTGACATAATTATTTAAACTTAATAAAAATTTAAATAACACAAGACTTTATTTATCCCCATCTTTATTCGAAAACAAAAATTGCATGACGTGTTGGCACATGACATTCCATAAGCTGAAAAGAAGCAAGAGGAAAAAGTAAGGGGAAGCAAGCCAGGGGTAAAGTTTATACGCAAAACTCACACCATTCAGCACTGCTCAGGTACTAGAAATAGACCATTAATTTGTCTCTGAACGTTCTAGTATCCCAGCCAAAAAGTTACAAGAGTCACAGGATCAGCCCTGTATCCATAATATAAATAAGAATGTTTTCCTGGTGATGAAACCCGAGAGAATATTCTCCTATTAGTCCTCATGATAAATGAAGTACTAATGTGCACTCTTATACCTCCATCAACTACGACAGTATTCTTGTATTACCATTTTGGTGACACATCACAAGCTTAACACAAACTGCTCCAGTCGAGGCACATTCACACATAACTCTACAATGGTCTACAATGTGTTACCACAAGAACCACCAGCCACATGTGGTGGCTACTGAGCATCAGAAATGCGGCCAGTCCAAACTACGAAATGCTATAAGTGTCAAATACACACCAGATTTTAAAGACTTGGTACCTCCAAAGAAAAGTAAAATATCCCATTAATACATTTTATGTTGATTACATACTGAAATGATAGTGTTCCAGGTATATCGAGTTAAATAAAATAGGTGTTCTTGGTTTTGTTTATTTAAATTTTGCTTCATTAACATACAGCACGATATTGGTTTCTGGAATAGATATCAGTGATTTGTGGCTTACACACAATCCCCAGTGCTCATCACAGTAAGTGCCCTCTTCAATCCCATCCCCCACCCAGCCCATCCCCCACCCTCTTCCCTCCCATCTAAAATCATATGGTATTTTCCTTTCTCTGAATGACTTATTTCACTTGGCATACTATACTCTAGCTCCATCTGTGTTATTGCAAATGGCAAAATTTCATTCTTTTGATGGCTAAGTAATATTACATGATGTGTATGTGTGTGTGTGTGGGTGGGTGGGTGTACACACCACAACTTTATCCATTCTTTGGTTGATGGACATTTGGACTCTCTCATAGCTTGGCCATTGTTGATAATGCTGCTGTAAACGTCACGGTACAGGTGCCCCTTTGAAACTGTATTTTTGTACCTTTTGGGTAAACACCTAGTAGTTCAATTGTTGGGTCATAGAGCAGTTCTATTTCTAACTTTCGGAGGAACCTCCATACTGTTCTCCAGAGTAGTTAAATAGAATATATTTCAAATCACTCTTACCTATTCTTCAAGATGGCTCCTAAAAGCATTAACTAACATGAGTGGCTCACAATATATTGCTCCCAGAATGGGACTGTCTAGTAGCTAGCCTCTAGTTAAACTCAAGGATAAAATTTAAACTTAAATTTTACAGCTTAGAGCAATAACTCGACTTCATATTTTTTAAGCAATTCTTGCTGAATGTAATTTCTTACAAATGAGTTTTCCATAAGAATGTGGCTAATGGAAAGTTCAAGATAATGTCCACTAATAAAAACCTTGAATGACACAAGTGACTAAGGGCAAAGCCTCTGGGAGGGGTCTCATTCTTTTATCAGCATGAAGGAGGCTGACCAGACAATGTGCCTACCTAAAGGCCACTCTTCTCCTGCATGGCGGCTAGGTGGAGGGCTAAGTTCTGGGCAACATGTTGACTAGAAAACAATTCTGGGCCTTGCCTATGCAGAGCCAAATGAGGGACTGACCCCAAAGCTTTAAGGAAAAAACAAGGGCCTCATAAAATAGCCTGGTGTATTTTTAGAGCAGGGCTAATCAGTGGGCCACTGTCCAATGAGATAATCCTAGAAGCCCAGAAAATCAATTCTAAGACGATGCCCCATCCACAAGGACCATCAAGAATCCATGATGAAATTGTGGCCTCTAATGAAAACAACCTTATTATCTGGTAAATTTGCTTTTAATAGTAATTAGTTATGTTTACATAATATGTTTAGGGAACTCAGCAAGACCTTTATATGTATTCATTCTGCCTTCAAAAACCATGCAAGTAAATTCACCCACTCACACAAGAGAGAAGGGGGTAGCCACTGTTCTTTTCTAAGAAAACAGACTTTTGTGATTTGAACGTATTTTATCACTGAGGACTAGGGGTTCGAAAAAAACTAGCTATAACCCTTCTTCTACATCACAGAGGTTTAGGGCCTCTGATTTAAGTGATGCTAAAATTTATCAGGCCATTACTTCTACGAGGACTTTGAAAGAATCCAGCCAACAAGATTAGTTTTAAACCCATGAGCTCAAAATCTAAATAAAAAATAAACTGCCCCAAGTGCTCTAATACCAGCCAAATCCAAACACAGGGTAGGGGTGTGCAATGAAGCACAAGTCTTGGGAGGTTTTCACAACAAACTAAGGCTGAAGAAGAAAGGAACATTCCAGTCAGGATCTGCATATATGATCATGAAAGAAAAATCCGTGCTGACAGAAACTTCCTCATTATTAATGACATTTGTTGATGTGAAGTCCAGCTTTAAAATATCACCCGCTATAAGGTTCAAAGATAGCTTATATTCCGTTACTTTGAGTTCTATTTTTATGTAAATTGTATTATGGAAAATCAAGCTTAAACCTGGAGGCCCCAGCCAGCTGGGGTGGGCTCCACAGTTCAGAGCATTTGCAAAGCTCGTGAGCCCCACCTAATGACCGCGCCCAGGGCTCCGCAGCAGCTCTGGTGTCCAGAATAAAGAACTGGAAGCTGAAACTTCAAAAACAAAATTGTGACATGGCTCACATTCAGAAAGCATGAAACCAAGGATCAAACTTGCCAACCTAATTTTATCACAAGGAAAGAGTTGAGGGACAAAGAAAAATAGTTCTTAGGGCTTCTCTCCCCAACTATAAAAATAGTATCTGCCCATCACAACATTTCACAGATGAGAAAAGCTATCATCCGTAACGCCAGTGCACAGTTCCCAGCCCACTGCAGTTTGCTCTATAAATACACGCACAGCTATTTAAATGTACAGATGAGATGAGATCATACTACAGAGCACAAACTGTTCTGTAACCTGCTCTTTTTCACACAAAATATAATGTGGGCATTGTTATTCATAAACATAGCACTACTCCATCCCTTTTAACAGTCATATAGCATTCCATCAGAAGGACCAGCGTAATCTAACAATGCCCTCAAGATGGGCGTGTAAATATTGCTATAAATTGTGTTGTAAACATATCCTCATGCTTTCATTACTGCACGTCTGCCTGACTATTTCCTTAGGATAAATTCTGAGAAGAAGAATGGCTGGGTCGTTAAGTTGTTGACAAGGGTGACCAGAGCGCCTTTTGGAGAGAAGCTGCGGAGAACATTTCCTCACACCTACAGTGCGGGGGACAGAGCTGCTCTGCTCTCCATGCCTTCGCCAACCCTGGATGTTATCAGTCTTCAGAGGCAAGTTACTGGCTAAGGGAACAGGTTCTAGAACTAGTAAAAATTGGCTCTTATGATGTTAGATAGTGCCCACCTGAGAGGCAAAACCAAATCTCATTTTTATTTAAACTTTATCTGCCTAATTCTTACTGGGATTAAACATAGGACTCCTTATTTAATTTTTATAAACTATTCATTTCCTTGGCCTTTTTTTTAAGTAGTAAACCATATCCTTTACAAATAATGATGATTTCTGTATCTTCCTGATTTGTTTTTCCAGGATAATTGCATCGGTTAGAATTTCTAAAACAAACGAGTAAAATTAGTGGTCACAAATATCTTTATCTCATTCACGACCTTATGGTAACAGAAGCTTTTGTAAAAATTTCAAAATTCAAAATTTAAAAATGTGATAGCAACTTTTTAAATACATTTTCCTATAAAGTTGCTTTAAATATAAATTTTGCGTTGTTTCTAAATTGCAGCATTCTTTTGGGGGAAAAGTCTTCTTTGACATTTTAAATTAAAATGATTTTTATTAAGTAAATTTGCACACACCTTCAGTAAAGACCATGATAATATATAACACTAAGAATGTGACGTACAAAATTAAAATTATTATATTACTTAAATTACTGAAAAAAAGAAATTTAAAAGGCAATAACAGTTTGTCCAATGATTCAAAATCAATTATTCCTGTTAAAAAAATATATCTGACAAATAACAGAAAAATTTTAACCCACCATTTGGAGCCAAAAATATAAAGCCCTTTGATGTTAAATGCTACAATTTGATCTAGTATTTTTACTCCTTGTGTTTTCATCCAAAAACAGCACATAAATTTCAAAAGAATGATTCCATTTCTCACAATTCACCCCCCCTTACTCCCACACTCTGAAAAAGTGCCTGGATTATTTCTAGATACAAAAGCCTTCAGTACATATTAAGGCCCTCATTGCTAATCCCCAAAATGAAGGCTACTCAAGCCACAGAACAAGTTAGCTTCTTTTCAAAAAAATTAAACAAAAGAACGGACACTGTGCTAAAACTGTACAATAAATAAAATATTCTGGAAGATCTTTCGCAAGTCTTAACAAATACATAAGTCTGCTTGTTGACTGCCTACCTAGAGATAAAATTATAAAGCAGAGATAATAACACATTTATCTTGCACTTAAAATGTGCCAGACCGGATGCTCAGAGTTCATCCTACGCGTATCATCTCCTACCACCCATTCACCTTCCCCCAACAAGGAAAATATTGCCACCCCCCGGGCTGCGCATTGCCTCTGCCACACAGAACCTACTAAAAGTACCCTATAAACAGACTGCAAACGGCTCTTTGGGAGTCACTGCTGACCAGCCGGCCTCGACAGAAAGGCAGCGGGAATTTTAAGGCTACCAGAACTACTCGAGAGTTTGAGCTTCAGCTGGTGGAAGATGGACCCCTTGAGTTCCCCCAAATCAGCAAATCCCACCACTCAGGACAAGGTCAAATGACACTAAGTACAACCAGATGGTTTTTTGTTTGCCCTCCTGGGACACTCTCCTTGAATAAGAGTGAGCATAACTAAGAGACCCCGGATCTACTTTCCACAGAACATAAAATAAAGGAAGCTTACCAGGCAAAACACACTAATTCAACAAAATTAATCCCTAGCGCAGTTATAACACTTTACAATTAAAAAAAAAAAAATGCTTCAGGGCACCTGGGTGGCTCAGTGGGTTAAAGCCTCTGCCTTCGGCCCAGGTCATGATCCCAGGATCCTGGGATCGAGCTCCGCATCGGGCTCTCTGCTTGGCAGGGAGCCTGCTTCCTCTTCTCTCTCTCTGCCTGTCTCTCTGCCTCCTTGTGATCTCTGTTTCAAATAAATAAAATCTTAAAAAAAAAAATTGCTTCAAGTTTAAACAACCTAATTTTCCTCATTCTTTAATATATCAATACATCTAAGACACTTATGGACTATTCACCTGGAAGAGCCAAATGATTCCTAAGTAATAAGTTTATAGGTTATATGTATCTCCTCCCATTATTCATATTCCTAGGACAAGCTCCAAACAAAGAAGAAATATTCAAATGAAGCCTAAGAAATAGAAATCACCTGGAAGAACACTGATAGAGCCCAATGCATAGATAGAGTCTGGAATCCAGAAATGAAATTCTAAATGTTGAGCCGCTGACATGTTTGGTGAGACACGAGATACATCAGTCTCCATTCTGATTTCATAAAGTTTTGATCATGTCAAGTTCCAAATGCTGACCACTGCTTCATTTTTGTACAGAATTTTACAACTAAAAGGGCTCCCAGAGAGATTCTAGCCTAATTCTTTAATTTCTGAATGATTACACCAACTGACTTTTTTTTTTTTTTTTTTTTTTTTTTTTTTGAGAGAGGGAGAGAGACGTGAGTGCGCGCACACACACACGGGGCAGAGGGAGAGGCAGGGAGAGAATCCTAAGCAGCCTCCATGCTCAGCACAGAGCTCAACACGGGGCTCAATCTCATGACCTTGAGATGATGACCTGAGCTGAAACCAAGATTGGGATGCTTAACTGACTGAGCCATGAGGTGCCCCAATACCAACTGACTTTCTGAGGACTGTATGATTTTTATTGCAAGGTCATACAGTTTATAATTAACAGACTTAGATTATGACCTAGATTCCTCAAATAGATGCCTCCCCCCCAACTACATGGTATTTTCCCTCTCAACTATATTCCATGTGAGGTTATTTTGCAGAATACTTCAATATACATGCATACACACAAAAAAACCTTTTGAAAAACTTTCTTCTTAAAAAATGTATACTTTAGGGGTGCCTGGGTGGCTCAGTTGTTAAGCGTCTGCCTTCCACTCAGGTCATGATTCCAGGGTCCTGGGATTGAGGCCCACATTGGGCTCTCTGCTCAGCGGGGAGCCTGCTTCCCTTCCTCTCTCTCTGCCTGCCTCTCTGCCTACTTGTGATCTCTGCCTGTCAAATAAATAAATAAAACATTTTTTAAAATGTATACTTTTTCATAATGTGTGGGTTTCTCAGGTATCTATCTACAGAATAATACTTTGTACAAACTGGGCCAGAGAACTGAGAAATAATATAAATTGATTATCTCAAGCTACTCACAATATTGTTCTAGTCTTGACTTTTATTAACTATTAACCTTACGTCTCCTACTTGACCACACAAATCCTTGAGTTTCTCACCTATAAAAATGAAAGAACAGGACAGTATCATCTCTGAGACACTTCCCAGCTCCACAAATTTTATAAGTCCGTATGATTCATTTACAAATCAGAACAATCAGGGTGCCTGGGTGGCTCAGAGGGTTAAACCTCTGCCTTTGGCTCAGGTCATGATCTCAGGGTCCTGGGATCGAGCCCCGCATCGGGCTCTCTGCTCGGCGGGGAGCCTGTTTCTCCCCCTCTCTGCCTACTTGTGATTTCTGTCAAATAAATAAATAAAATCTTAAAAAGAAATCAGAACAATCATGTTTCCCACTTTTGTTTTCCTTTCCCTCACAACAAACTTTTAAAACCTCTACCACTGGAATGCCTCAGTGGCTCAGTCAATTAAGTGTCTGCCTTTGGCTCACATCATGATCCTGGGGTCCCGGGATCGAGCCCCACATTGGGCTCCTTGCTCAGCTGGGAGCCTGCTTCTCCCTCTGTCTGCTCTGCCTGCAGCTCTCCTTGCTTGTGCGCTCTTGCTCTCTCTCTCTCTCTCTCTCTCTGTATCTCTCTGACAAATAAATAATAACTTTTTAAAAAATGTATAAAGCTCTACTACCATAACACCTGAAAAGGCCAAGTACAGAAGCATTCCATACTTGGGAAAGATGCCAAAACATGCCAAAGTGTTTATCAATAAAATATATGATGTTTGACCCAAAGAATCAAAAGGATAGTATCCACAATTCTCGAAATCCACTACAGTCGAATATACTGGGAACTGTCTCCCTTTCCTCCGCCATCTGTTCCATTATATTATACACTTGAGTTTCCCAATCTCTGAGAGTAAAAGATCTTATAAGGCTTAAAACGTCACATTCCACCAATAGGTGAAAATTTGTGACTGGGTATTGCTAGGTGCCGAAGCAAATGAAATAAGGCTCCAAAAAGCTCCAGAGCAGAAACTATGAAACCAGATGATAAAAATAACAAGAAGGTAAACACACTGACCCAAAAATCATTCCCCACATTACATAGTACTAGATATTCATTAACCCTTTATCTTATGTCCAGAACCATGTTAGTCACTGCAGAATATAGAGAAAAAGGAAAGACTTGGTTCATGTTCCTCAGAAGCTTACAGTCCACTTGGGGAGACAGCATCATCAAACAACAAGCAACATGGACGACAAAAACTAAATGTTAAATTATGTACATAAGTGATAGAGGAATTATGGTTAATTGGGAATGACATGCAAAATAAATTGGCCCAAAGAACGAATAGAATTAGAAAGAGAAGACGTTTTCATAGACTTTGGATTCTACTCAACCCACCATATTTTTCTCCAGTGCAAATTCTATTACATGACTCAAGTGACAACGACAGTTTGGGATCCATTAATAGTATTTTCCAGATGGCCAATTCCTGGTTTTGCTTTAATCGGGTCTTAGCTGAATAGAATCTTAAAACTTAATATAATCACTGCTTCCCAGAAATATAACCAAAACAGGTTCCTTTTTTATCGATAGGTCCTCCATTAAGGCTATTTATTTATAAAGCAGACAGTTTTAAATTTTTTAGTAAATGATAAACTTAAAAATCGATGAAGCAACCCCTATCCACCACCACCCCCACCACTAAAACAAAGACACACACACACACACACACACACACACACAGAAAAAGTGAAATGATCTTTCATTGTGCTTAACAGTCCCGAGTATTACTGGACATCCATCAGGACAAAACAACTGTATTCTTTTATTTCAACGTTAGAAATGCATCACCTAAGGAGACCCAGTGGCGAGCAAACAAAAAAGACTAGAAAATACCATGTCAGAGAAAGCCTCAAAGGAGTGGCCTATGCCAGTAAACCAAGGGCGAGAGCTCCAGAGGAGGGAAACCAGCCGTCACCTGCTCACTGCCCCCTGTTCCTAGCAGACTTCCACAGAGACAGAGAGAGAGCTGCCCCCCACTCACACGAGCATCGAAAGAAATTGCAAATTGGCCCGTGCCCCGATGGCACGAATGCCAGGACTTCTGAGTCCTGCTAGAAGTTAGCTGCTAAGTAGCATCAGTCAGAGGGTTTGTGAGAACCTGGTTCTCTCGTCACGTGTGATCGCCAGTGAGAGGACCGACAGCCCTGTGGGTCTAGAAGGGGGGTCTCCCCTATCTCGGAGAGCGGCACGAAAGAAGAGCAGCACTGGTGACGGTAAGAGGTGTTCACTCCACCAGTGGTGGCTGTCGGCGGAGTCACTGAGAGATGAGTTCCCGCACAAGTAAGAGACATGGCCTGAGGGCCTCCAGGGCTGGTGAAAAGAATGAAACAGACCCAAGCAGATTCATCGTGCAGGTCAGACTACACACCACGACCCGCACACACCACCACTACCACTCTGGGGGAAAAAAATGCAACTACAAAGTGGAGATTTTAATAGAAAATAAAGTTCAAACTATGGGGCTGTACGTCTTCAGAATACTACTATGGACGGGTATCAGTCTGCGTTATGATTACAACAGTACTCACCGCAGAGAGACAGCTAGTTCTTTCATCGGTGCTTTTTGTTTGTGTGTTTTAAGATTTTTTTAAATTTTTTTAAATTTTTTAAAATATTTTATTTATTTGACAGAGATCACAAGTAGGCAGAGAGGCAGGCAGAGAGAGAGAGGAGGAAGCAGGCTCCCCACGAAGCAGAGAGCCCGATGTGGGGCTCAATCCCAGGACCCTGGGATCATGACCTCAGCTGAAGGCAGAGGCTTTAACCCACTGAGCTACCCAGGCGCCCCACTTTTGTCAGTGCTTTAAACTCGATTATGTAATATTTTTACATCACAAAGTGAGACCACTTCCAAGACCACTCTTGATTTGAGTCAGGTCCTTTTATTTTACTTTTAAATCCATATCCAAGCTTTCTGGGGAGACTCTCTTTTACCAGCACTTTTGAAGAGGACTGCTGTAAAACTGTGACCCATGCTGGGGGCGCCTGTCATCTCTATTGCTTCCAATTTCATTATGGATCTTTCAGTATGAACATGAAGAAAACGGCACCTGAGAAAGTCTACGTTGCCACATTACCACCAGCTGTTACTGCCTTATCTCGCTCAAGCAGGGCCTTTAAACATCCCCAGAATTCCCATCTGAAAAACTGCATACAATTACGTAGGGAAAAAAAAAAATTTAACATGGATGCAGGCCTAAATAGTGGGAATTAGAACTACAACCTAAGTACCATCAGTGATTTTGTTGTTTCGTTTCACTAACCAGGAAGACCTTAATTCCTTCAGAAATATCCTATCAGATGACAGGTTTGGGGTGACTAACTCGGATATTCGATCCTCTTTCCGTTACAAAACTACCAAACAATTAAGAATATAACAAAGTCAAAGAAAAACCTGATTTATAGGTCCCAGGGTTTTACAGGCAAGAGGCGAACACTCAGCCTATAACTATTTCATTGGTTTTGCTCAAATCCATAAAAATACAAGGGGGGGCAAAAGGTTAGGGCCCTGACGGGTTTTGTTTTGTTTTAATGAGCATGTTAGGAAAGAGGATGATAAAGCTCCAAAGAGGGTAAGATTTCAAGTTTGTACAACATTTGCTTGAACAAGAGAAAGGTGCTGCAGGGAGCTGCGGGTAATCCTACACCCTTCTGCTGGTCGGTTCTAAATACACTTCAATGGAGGTTGAAAAACCCAGCACACAGCTTTAAGAGTCAATGTGTTTTCCTTCTTTTGAACAAATTAAAGTAGCTGGCAGTAATTTTTTCAAGCAGATGGATTGGAATATTTTGGGAAATGCTAAGGGGCCGATTTTCTATTGCTTTTTAGAATCTCGAGTTATAAAATAAGATTTTGGCTAAGCCAGTCTTCCAAATTCAGCAGTGTTTATTAAAGGGAACAGGCTTTAACTTTCTTACCTAGATGATCTGTGCAGCAGTAGTTAGTTTCAATTAGGAAATCCAATTCAAATAAGCAGGATAATGCTGGGTTCAGTGTCTTTAGTCTCCCCAAAGAAGAAAACAGATTAAAAAAAAAAATCATGTGCCCAGGAAAACAATGGACCCAACTTTTACCATTCCTTTTAGGTGCTCTTGAATTCACCCATTCTTCTATTGCTTCTAAACCTAATTTTACTTTACAAAAACTGCCTTATCTGTTACTTATCCAAGATAAGAATTAGTACATTTTCTCTATAAATGCCTGTACTTACACTAAGCTCAAATGAACTCCTGCTTCCTGACTGTGCCAGGCAAATCCTTGGCCACCCTCGTGACCACTGATCCAAGAGGACATTAGATAAACATGAAGCCATGTGGTTTCTTGTTTTATGTTACTTTTACAATCTGTTGTACAATTCCACTGGATATACAAAGAAATTATTCCTCTTCCTTGACTCTTTCCTTAGATCAATCATCTGGCCAATATTTATTGAACATCTGCTATGCACTTAGTCTTTCAAAGAATTACTTTCACAGGCTGTCCAAACAAAGAGCTATAAAACTTTGCTCAGATCCAATCCCACAACCTCTTGATTGTCGCTCTAACATAGAAGCCTGTAAAAATATTTTTTTTTAGAAACTAGAAAATTAGTCTAAAGCTGAAGAATTCTCTTCACCGCACCCACGAACAGAAGAATCCAATGATCAAGGACAAATGACCACCCTGTCTCATGCATGAGTTAGAAAGGAAAGCATGTTATTTAAATCTATTAATAACTGGTTCCAGAGATTGCATAACGAGTTGGGAAGTGGGGGATCCCTTTAAATGGTGCGCTGGAGCTGGCTCTCTCTGGCTCAGGATCTGACGGTGTGCATCTCTTCCCAAACCTCGGAGACTTCAAGTTGGAAGCCTGAGATGAGCCACAAGGAAAGTATTTACCCCTCTGTGATTTTGCTCCAAATAGTCCCCTCTCCAAAAATCTAAATCTATTCTGCTCCTGCGCTCAGACAGTTGGAGTTTAGCTAGCAAGAAACTACCACTTGCAAGAAACAGAACTGGTGAGGGCACCTGGGTGGCTCAGTGTGTTAAGCCTCTGCCTTCCACTCAGGTCATGATCTCAGGGTCCTGGGATCGAGCCCCGCGTCAGGCTCTCAGCTCAGCGAGAAGCATGCTTCCCCTCTTGGTCTGCCTGCCTCTCTGCCTGCTTGTGATTTTTCTCTCTGTATCAAATTAATAATAAATAAATAAATAAAAATATTTAAAAAGAAAGAAAGAAAGGGAGGAAGGAAGAAAGAAAGGAAGAAGAAAGAAACAGAACTGGTAAGAACAGAAAATCGTAAGATTCCCTAGCCCTTGGGGAACTTCCAAAGCAAGCGAACAAAATCCTACTGGAGTTGACAAGGGGGTTCCCAAGTAGTTGAAAGTGTCAGGAACTGCGCAGAGAGGAAGGGGAAATGGGGTTGGAAGCAGATCTTAACCGACGGCCATGGTTTGGGTCCACTGGAAAGAGGAGAAAGAGTCATGGCTTGGGATTACTGAATGGGTGGAGGAAGCAGCAGAGTGCGGCCAGCCAGCAATGGACTTGAGGCCAATATGGGGAGGGACACGAGGCAAGCTAACGAGGCAGAGGGAGCTACTGAGGCTCTGTGAAGAGGGTGATAGAGTATTTTAGGAATGCTCTTTCCAATTTCGCTCAACTCCTTGTTTTTATTATCCTGAATTCTTTCCCTATGATCTCTGATAATCCCAAATCCCCTACTTTTCAGACTTCTCAGCCTAGAACTCCGGCTAGCACTGAGCTCATCCCCGTGGCACGTCACGGGCTAACCCTGGGCCACGTGCTGGGACACAACGAGTAAGAGCAGATGCCAGCGCTGCCTCACAGAGCTGTGTTAGGGTCCCCCCATAAACAGTTCCAGGGACACTCCAGCCTACCCTTTGTCCTCAACAAGTTGTAAATTACTGAAACTTAAACTGCAACATTTACAAACACTGTGCCTACCTGTTCTTTAAACCATTCACTTAGTACCCCAAATATCTCCTCCCATAGAAAATCACTTCCTCCCTATCTTTGCACCTTATAAATAATTCTCCCACAACTACTACTCTGACCACAACTACTACTCACTAACCTCTTAGTACTGACCTCCGCAGATCAGAATCAGACCTCCCAGAGTATGATGACAGGAAGGGGGGGGTGGTGTAGGCGGAGAGAAGGCGGGGAGGAGCCACATTTTACTGAGAACTTTCTCTGAGCCTTTTGGGACCCAGTAAATCCTCACAGTAATCCTGTGAGATGGGAAGACACTGAGCCTTACTTACATTCCCATGCTTTGCCTAAGTTTGGCTTCAATATCTGATTCCTTCTTAGGCTCTAAAGTCCGCGGAAAGGACTGCTGTGTGGGTGTACAACCCCGGGCTGCTAATGATACTCAGTAGAAAATTGCTAAATAGAAACAATGTCAGAAATGGTCATTAAATGTCCAGATTAAACCTGAGCAGTTAAAATGATCCAGGATTTTAGCAATATAAGTTATTGCAACAGAGAAGCAGGAAAAAAGGAAGATGTTCTCATTTCTGAGCAAAATCCTGATGCCCCCTTCATCCCACCTCTGGTTTCCTCTTCTTAATAAATCCCATGCTCCCCTGGACTCTTCCCTACGAGGGAAGCCTCTCCAGTCCAGGCCCAGCCCATTCCCTAAATGACCCGTGTTGCAAAATTACCTTCTCTTGTCTTCCTGAAAAACTTATTTTCCTTGCAATAATACAAAAGAGCGTCTAGCAACAAGGTCTAGTGATCATCAACACACACATTACTCAGAGCCCCTCCATTCTCTTGTTTCTTTCAAGAGGAATGTTTGGATTAATTGCACGACAATGAAGCTCTCACTGGGAGAGACTCCGGTGGCTCGGCAGGGGACAACCGTAGATATATTTCACACATCAACACCCACCCACCCACCCTCCACCCCCCATCCCCCCCACCCCCCCTACCCCCCCCCACCCTCGGGCTTCAGTCACTTGGAGAGATTAGGGGAGGAGGGGTCCTTTCTGAGGCAGGTCAACCTGGACTGGGATTCTGCATTTAAAAGCAAACCTTCTCCAGCTTCACCGTTAAAATCATCCTTTGATTCACATGGATCCAGATGGAATCCGAGAACCCGAGAACCCGCAGATCCCATCAGCTGGGGAAGCCGCCCATCTCTCGGGACCACACTCAGGTTATCCCTACTTGAAGCTACTCCTCTTTCTCGCCTCTTGCCGTGAACGCCTCCGCTTCTCTAGCTACAGATCTTCTAAGTGTCTGAAGGTATAAGGTCTTTTTTCAGCACAACTCTAGGGTCGGCAGGATCCGAACATTGGAAACCGGATTGAAAGAGGAGGGAAACGAGAGGATGATGCGCCACGATCAGGACACACACGTCTAAACCAAACCGTGAGACTTACAAAAGGCCCGTATCGTTATTTCTCTCGGATCTGGCTCATCTTCCCAGACAGTCCTGAGCCTGCAAGATGTCTTTGAGCAACCAAATGACAGCCTACTTACTGACTCTGTAATGTCACCTTGCAGGGGAAGCACTGACTTTTCTATAGGAGAGGGATATGATAGGATACCGTACCAGGGCCAGACGGGGAAAGAAAGACAAGTCTGTTTTACTTTTTTACGGACCTTCAGTGAAGGTCACTGAATCAGTGTGTGTGTGTGTGTGTGTGTGTATGCGCACGCACAAGCATGCAAAGGCAGCCGAGAAAACTCAAGGAAAAAAATAGAAAATCGGGCAAAATATACGAGTAAGCAATTTACAGAAAATAAAAACTAAATAGCCAATAAACATATTATGAAAAGAGAAATTAAAGCTACAATGAGATATTATTTCACATCCGCCAGAGCGGCAAAAATTAAATAATCTGACAATACCGGGCGTAAACGAGGACTCTGAGGCGGGGAACCCCTACGTGCACTGGGGGGGGGGGGGGGGAGGCATCTCACAGACGAGAAGAGGCACACATCCCGCAATTGAGTGCTTCCAATCCTAGGTACAGCCTAGGAAAATCGTAACAGATTTCCACTAGAAGTTCTACCAGGATGATTTGTAATTGAAGAAAAGAAAAAGAAAAAAGAAACAAAAGTCCCTTAGAGAAGGAGAGAGGAACTGTGGCATTTTCACACTTTGTAATATTATACAGCTGCGGGAAAAAGTAAACTAGAGCTCCCCTTAATCCACGTGTACAGAGTGGGGGAAAGTTGTAGACAAATACATACTATACATTGTAGGTTTGCTTTGCATAATACTAAAACATGTAAAACAATAACTCCTTGTTTGGGACCCAAATCTAGGTATGTAAGTGCACAGGAATAAGAAATAGCAATGTCAAAACAATGGATCCCTCTGCGGGAGGAAGGCAAAGGTAGACAGAAGTATGCGCAACTGTCATATGGTACAGTCTTTGCATTTCTTAAATATTTCATAATAAAATTGTAAGATCTTATCCTGGTGATCTGGTAACCACATTCTCTTAATAGAGAATTGATAGCAATTAATCATGACCAGAAATTCTATTAAAGTTATGTTGATTCTGAAATTCACAAAAAGCCACATTCTTCAAAAATATCAAAGTGGGATTAGTGTTACAGCTCGAAAAGAACCATTTAGGTGCAATGAATAACCTTTGCTTTCTAAATCTGTGGTCTCTAAAGTGAGGTACATTTGGGCTCAAGAAGAAAACAATGGACTTTTTTTTCCATAAAATCCTTTGATTCCTAGGTTTTGTCTATTTATACATACATAATAGACACCAGTATAAATTATTTATATTAATTTATATAACATAATTTACAATATGTTCTTGCACAGAGGTGGGTATATGTCATGTAAAAATAAACCTCTGGGGTACCAGGGTGGCCCATTCAATTGAGTGACCAACTCCCGGTTTCAGCTCAGGTCACGATCAGGGTCATGGGCTCGAGCCCGGCATTGGGCTCCTCACTCAGCATGGAATCCACTTGAGATTCTCTTCCTCTACTACCTCCCACCTCAAGCACTTGGGAACACTCTCTCTCTCTCAAATAAATAAATAAAATCTTTTTAAAAATAAAATAAAAACAAACTTACTGGCCAGGCCACCAAATCAAAAAAGATTAAAAACCTCTGTTCAAGATGACCATTAATTAACTTTAAAAGCCACCCATCCAAGTAACCTATACCCAAACCCTAGAGATTAAAAATGGAAATTTTAGAAGAAGACTAGATTTTTTTTTTAAGATTTTATTCATTTATTTGACAGATGGAGATCACAAGTAGGCAGAGAGGCAGGCAGAGAGAGAGGAGAAGCAGTCTCCCTGCTGAGCAAAGAGCCCGATGTGGGGCTCCATCCCCAGACCCTGGGATCATGACCTCAGCTGAAGGCAGAGGCTTTAACCCACTGAGCTATCCAGGCACCCCAAGGACTAGATTTTTAAGAGAGAAATTATTAGTGAAAAATATCTTAAACCAGAAGATTAAAACCGTCATCGGAGAACGATCTCACTCTTTCTACAGATCAGAATTTACATCAGGCTTCTAGATAAAAGTTGATATAAAGGCCAACCAATATAGCAGTGGTTCTGAATATACTGGTGTTGAATGTTTTTTTAAAAGGGGGCTGAGGGAAGAAAGTAAATCATCTGAAAAGCCCACAGAGGAAAAGGACACAATCTAGGAAACTGTGTGCCGCTCTTTAACACGAGAGCTAAAGTGACATTCTCCAACTGCTTCCAGATATTGATATTCATTTTGGAACCGGCAGGACATATTTAGAAAATGGCACATCACCAGAAAATGTGGGAGAGGGTGTGGGATTCTGCCTAATACAATGTAGCAAGAATCTTTCCAGAGCCAACTTCGGGAGCCAGAAAAGAAAATGTGTTGCATAAACCCTTTAGGCTGAAATGTAATCTTCCAACAAAATAAACTAGATAAAATCAGGTAGTATCATCTTACTATAAATAACTGTTCAAAGAAGCTGCATTTTAAAATAAACTCCTTGACCTTTAAGCTAGAGATCTTGGTTACTGCCAAGTGAATTCAAAACAAAAGCGAGATCGTTTTCCTAAATGTATAATGAAAAATTTAAATATACCTTTTAGTAAAATGAGATGACTATTTATTTACAAGCATCATTTATCAACTTCACAACAAACAAAGTAAGAAAGTGCACAGGAGGCAGCTGCCATAAAGGCCTGTATTTTGGCAGAAGCCGAACCAGAGGTGAGTGGATACTGCGAACATAAATCAAGAGAAATTAAGATATTTACTAGGAGAGTATTCATTTTACTTTAATAATAATGTTTTCATACAAAAAAAAAAGTCTTCTCAAAAAATCCTTTACAAACATTCATTTGGACCCTGGCTCAGAAAGTCTCACTAAAGGGCACCGGCCTTTAGCAGGACCAATTTATGCAGGCATCTATTTTATGACATGCTGTAAGGGAACTGCACATCTCTAGAAAAGGTGCAAAGCTTAGATATGTTATTTCATATCTGATAATAGCATCCTGTCTCCACTGTTGACTACTCATTTAGGATTTGATTCCTACAAAGTACATGATAGGATGCAATAGGTCATCTCAGGATAATAAGTTTTTGATGAACGCATTTGATAGGGTTTCTAATTTCTTCCCTCAAGTTTCTGAGACTAAGTAAATTAATCACTCTAACATCCAGGCTCTCAAAGCAGAGGCCCATTTATTAGAATATGTTCAACAACAAGCAGCTCTTCCTGCCCATGGGTCCTGTCCCTATGCCTTACTAAAATCACCTTATTGCATCAAAAAAAAAAAAAAAAAAAAGAATATGTTCAACATAGAAACATGATACGTATTGTGCTCCCATTCCCTACACCCAACACTTTGGGCCTAGGGACAAAGGACTTATCACAGATGGGTCTCACAGCTTACAGATTTCTCAGAAGCCCAACAGTGGCTTGGTCCATGGTCCCATGGCTCTGCCTTCCAGAGAGCATCAGTGATCAAAGTCTTTTCTCATGGTTTCTCCCGAAAGGCTCAGAAGATCTCCCAGGCAACAGAGCTCTCACTCGGTTTTGTACTCTTGATGCAATTCAACAGATCCTCCTTCAAACCAGGAGCAGAAAGGAGGATCTGCCCAGGTTGGATAGTTCCTACACCTATTCTATTCACCTCTTATGCTAGAATTCTCTCAAGGGCAAATAATGGGGAGGGCGGGGAGGCGCAGAGGAGGAGGGGAGAGAAGAGAGGAGAGGAAGGAAAAGGGACCCACAGCTGGATCCAGGAGATTTCATCAGAACTTGATCTCTCTCTCAACATCTCTTGCCTCTGCTTTTCTCCATCTGATCCTCATTTTCTAGTTGGGTCTTACCGTAATCGCGGCAGGATGTCTGCCCGCAGGCTTACGTCTTCCCAGCTCTCAGTCAAGTGAAAAGAGAGCATCTCCTTGTAAAGAATGCCAGTGAAATTTCCAGAATGAAAACTTATCAGTTCTAATTGACTTCGTGTGGGCTACCTGTTGAACCCAGAACCGACCAGGTGGCCTGAGCAGTGCAAGGATTTCTGACCGGCTCAGCCCAAGTCAGATGCCCCCCGCTGGCATCGGGGGAAGGAGGGTTCAAAAGCCGACCACGGGGCTGTACGGGACAGGGACACTTTGGGCCCTTCTTGTTGATCCCTGTCTTTAAAGCCCCTTCCATACTTTCCCAACCTAGGGCCCTTCATCCTTTACCATGCCTATCAAGCACACACCCTCTCCACATGTTTCCCTGGCCCAGGAAAATCTCTGTGTGGTCCTGACGCTGGAGTCAAACAGCCCGGCTTCCATTTCTGGCTCCACCTCTTCGGCAAGTTGTACAATCTCTCTGTACCTCAAGTTCCTCGTCAAAAAGAAGAAGAAGAAGAAAAAAATGTTTTTTTTGACAATAGCACATCTATCATTAAGTTGTTGGGACAGATCAATAAGATGATACACCCAAAATGCTTAAAACAGTGTCTCACACGAAGTTATCTCTCAAAAAAAATGAGGTATAAATATTCAATGACTGGTTAACACTTCACTAACACTGCCTCATTTTTGCTTATAGCTGAGATGTCTTATAAGTGCAATTATAAGACATCACTTAAGAGCACATATAAGTGTGGGGTCTATCTGAGAATGTTTTCTAAGATTGTATTTCCTAATTTATATTCACAATCAATGTATGAATGGACCTGTTTTCACTGTACCTTTACCAAATTGGGTATTATCTTTTTATCCTTCTTGCAGAGCCATTAAGTAAAAATTCAGTTAACAACTATTAAAGTAGATCTTTTTTAATCCACAAGACACTAAACACCTAAAAATGTAAAAATACAATAATTAATTTTCAGTTTATCTAAAGCTCTCACTGGTTTCATACTGTGTCTATTATTTAATTTGGTTATTGACAAACCCAGGAAAGAAGGAAATATGGCTTAAACTTTGTAGTATATAGGAAAGTAAAATTCTAAACTGTAGAAGATTTTGTTTATTCCCTGAAAGAAATGCAAACAATCTGGATGGAAATGATATCATGTCCTCAACTCATTAAAAGCAAAAGCTAAGTGAATATAAGAAAAGAAAAAATTAGGGGTGCCTGTGTGGCTCAGTCGGTCAGGCGTGGGACTCGATTTCAGCTCAGGTCATGATCTCGGGTCATGGGATTGAATACGGAAAGGCTGGAACTTTAGGTAGAGAAAGAATACCCCCTCTGAGGGTATTTCAGGTACATAGACACTGAGACAGAACAAAAAGAGAGATAAGGAAGAAAAACCAGACTCCCTGTCCCAACTGCTAGGATTAGAATGTTTTTTCTAATAATTACAGTGTAACCACAGAAAATAGAAAATAACCATGCAAAATAAATAAATAGATAAATAAATGAGCAAGCCTCAAAGAGAAGTTAACTATAGAGGTTAACCAGACCTAGCAAAACATATCTATAGATCACAGATGTCATAGGAAACAAAGACTCTCACGTAATGTATACGAGTCATGTCAAGTTCCAGACCACTGACCTAACCACCAGCAAGTTTCCTGGTAAAGTCCCAATAAAATGGCAAAGATCAAACGCCCTCACTGGCAGCGCGGTCAGGATCCCTCTCACCCCTGAGAGCTTTTTCAGGAACCTTCCTTAATAAAACTCTCTGGCTTTGCTCACTCTCCTTAGTCCGTAAGATTCATTGTTCTACTCTGTGAGGCAAGAACCTGCTCTCCTGCTTCAGGATTGAGCCTGTGCCCGGCTCTCTGTCTGCACTCATGGGGAGTCTGCTTGTGGTTCTTCCCTCTGCCTCCTACCCCTACTTGTGTGCACACACATGCATGCTCTCACACACGTGTGTGTGTTCTCTAAGTACATAAATCTTAAAAAGGGGGGCGCGTCTGGGTGGCTCAGTGGGTTAAAGCCTCTGTCTTCGGCTCAGGTCATGATCCCAGGGTCCTGGGATCGAACCCCACATCAGACTCTCTTCTCAGGGGGAAGCCTGCTTCCTCCTCTCTCTCTCTCTCTCTCTGCCTACTTGTGATCTCTGTCAAATAAATAAATAAAATCGTTTTAAAAAAAAAAAAAAAAAAAAAGGAAACGGGGGCCTGGGTGGCTCAATCAGTTAAGTGGCCATTCTTTTGACTTTGACTTGTCTCAAGTCATGATGTCAGTGCTCGGGGACGGAACCCTGAATCGGGCCCCCTGCTCGGCTCAGTGTCTGCCTGAGATTCTCTCTCCTCCTCCTCTGTCCCTCCCCCCACTTGTGTTCACACGCACATGAGTGCTCTCTCTCAAATAAAAATAAGTCTTTAAAAAACAGTGGGGGGGCGGGAATTAGCCTTTATTTAAGGTGTGAAATAAAGCTGTAATGAGTATTTTTCCAGCAGTTGTCTAATAATGAGAGTTTTGGTCTATTCAATGCATCCAATTGCTGCCATTTAAAAAAGTCAAACTCAATCTAAATTTCCTTTATAAGTTAAAAATTAATAGGCCATTCATTGGAAATCTTGCATGCTTTTAAAATAAAGAAAACACTTCTTCCACTTTCCTGGCTTTCAAGTGTTTCAGGAGGAAAATTCTAAATGGGATGAATTCATTTATCCTCAAAAACCCCTTCAAGTGTCCCAAGGGATTTCATTTTCATTAGTGCCATGATTTAATACAAAGTCTGTGTTATTAGTTGACTTTCCTTTAATTCTTTTCAAATGTTTGCTGTCAAAAACCTAGATGAATCCTTCATACACCTTTAAAATGACATCTGAGTAAAACTGACAGGAAGATACTAAGCTCCCCCTGCTTGTGCAGCCTCGTGAGAGAAGGGGCTCCTAGGGACCACCACTGTCCTGCAGGACCTGAACACCTCACAGAGGACACAAGTCCCACTGGTGACGGAAACGTCCAGCAAGACTTGGACAGTGGCTTGGAAGAAACAGAAGCAGCAGGAAATTAAAAAGGAGAAATCAGGGGCGCCTGGGTAGCTCAGTGGGTTAAGCCACTGCCTTCGGCTCAGGTCATGATCTCAGAGTCCTGGGATCGAGCCCCACATCGGGCTCTCCACTCAGCAGTGAGCCTGCTTCCTCCTCTCTCTCTCTGCCTGCTTGTGATCTCTCTCTCTGTCAAATAAATAAATAAATAAAATCTTAAAAAAAAAAAAAAAAAAAAAAAAAAAAAAAAAAAAAAAGGAGAAATCAGAGTCCCAGGTGCAGGAGTGGCTCCAGGCAAAGAGGAAAACTAATCTAGGCTCTAACAAGCAGTATTTTTTTTTTCTCTAGAGAAATTTATGTATTTATTTGACAGAGAGAGTTCAAGCACAGGGGGAGCAGCAGGCAGAGGGAGAAGGAGAAGCAGGCTCCCCACTGAGCAGGGAGCCTGATGCAGGGCTCAATCCCTGGACTCTGGGACCATGACCGGATCCAAAGGCAGAGGCTTAACCCACTGAGCTACCCAGATGTCCCAAGCAGAAGAATTTAAACAGGCAGAACGGCGAGGGAAGAACTCTCTATTGCAAACCCTGGACGGCACACAAGGGTTCTTGTAATAACAGACACACTCCCACAGACACGGCTCCTGGCTGCGGGCATGTCCTGTCATTACGTTTCCTACTGTTCCGTAAGGTAAAAAGTGGATTTTATTCTGCCTGGTAGCTCTGCAGTCACTGGGGTTTGACTGGTATGTGTTTAAAGTAAGTCTGAACATTCTGTTGCCTATAACCACTATCCAGCCGGGTTAAAAACGCACGTCCGGGGAGTAACTACTGCCGCTGTTAGTATTATCGCTATCCATAGCGATCCATTAACTTCGCTCTCAACAGTTGTTTTTACCTAATCCCCACAAACATTTTCATAAAGAATAGTATCAGAAGAAATTATGACAGAACCAGAGGAGATCCCAAGCCATGCCGGATGATACAAACCAGCCCCGCGATGGAGGAAGTCTGAAATACTATAAAGTAGAAAGCTGCTTTCATCACCAATTTCTCAATTTATGGGAAACCCTTACATTCATATTTATATTACATAAACACATATATAAATATTTATATTTCCCATATACTAATATATGGGAAACCCTGATTTATATTTCCGAATAGAAACATTTACGGCATCCGCAGGAATGGGCAGCAGCCCAGGCTTGGGAAAAGGAACCTCTAAATTGTGGTATAAAATGTGGTCTCTTATAACAAACTTGTTGATTCCTGGATTTCATTCTAAGAGACAAATGAGGTCAGGTGGCACCCATTAGAGCACCCACTGGACTCCCACTTAGCATTTACGGAGAAGTAACACAGCCAATGTCAGGGCCAAAGAGGAGGGTACACAATTCTAAAACGATTGAACATGCGTCACAACAGAGTACAGCATAAACTCTTTGCACTAGCATGTCATCACTCAAGCACAGAGCCACAGCCTCCATTTTTCCTGTCCTGGATAAAGAAGCAACAGAAAATGCGCCACTGTGAGCCCCTACAAGTTGGTGGCAAATCGGCCTAAGACATGTCCCAGACTGCCTCTGCCCGACAATCACTGGGTCACTGAGCCGCAGCTACTCTGTTCCACTGCCCGAGTCTCCACCCAGTGCTCAACCAGGCAGGGTGCACTGTGTGAACACAGAACTCAATACTTCCAAGGACAAACTCAGGATCTCTCTCCTTTTCCTCCACCAGCTCCTTCTCCAGACTTCCCTGTTTCCATAAATAGGAACTTGCCTCAAGAGCTCTGAGTTATCTTTGACTCTTCCTGACAGTCCCATATTTTCTCTTCCATCCTGCTCTTTCCACTCCTGCTACCATCTTCTTGCTGGAAGGTCTGAGGTACTGTCTTAACTGGTTTCTTAACTGCAGCTGTATTTGTAAATTACCTGGGCCGAGACACATTTCAGAGACTCCCTATTGCCTAAGTTAAATACCTTGACCCAGGGGCATCTGGCTGGCTCAGTCAGGGTCTGCCTTTGGCTCAGGTCATGCATGATCTCAGGGGCCTGGGATCAGGCCCCATATTGGGCTCTCTGCTCAGCAGGGAGTCTGTCCCTCTCTCTCTACCTCTGTCCCTCCCCCGATCATGTTCTCTCTCAAATAAATAAATAAAATCTTAAAAAAAAAAATCTTGACCCAGCATTTGCGATCTTTCCCAACATGACCCCAAAGTATTTTCCACCACACCAACGCTTACTCCCCCTCAAATACCGATTCTTCCCTAAGCCTGTTCCTGTCTCAGCCACCTGCTGACCCCATGTGATAGGGTCACAGAAGACATGGCCACATTTCTAGCCAAACCACATCAGCTTTGGAGGTGCACTCACAAAGCTGCTCCAACTTCCCCAACGCAAGATGTTTTTTTTCTCTTCCGTCCTCCCGTACCCACAGTACTTTGTACTTTATTATCCTAACACACGTATTTGCGTACCCACTCACCCACTCTAGTGAAAGAATGCTGCCTGTGGGTTCTTGCACATGAGATAAAAGCCTTAGTGTTACTTGGGGACCCAGGGTCCCACCATTGTCATCCACGAGAATCGAAGGGGGCCCCTTCTGAGGGTGGAGAAGAGGGGCAGGCTCAGGCATCGGCCCGTTCCTTCCTCAGCCACAGCCCTGGCTCTGCGATGTGCACCTGACAACGCAGAGACAGGGGCTGGGAAAGCACCGAATGGGGGCAGGCGAGCCGGACTGACCCAGGGCAGAGGTGAAAGGAGAGAGATGCTCTCCGACGTCTGCGCTGGGCCGCACAACACCCGTCCTGTTCCTAGACTCGTCAGTCACACCAGCACAAAATACCCTTTTCCTGCTTAACCAAGCTTGAGGGCCCTCACAGCCAGAGTCCTACTTAAAACATCCTTTCTGTTGTCTGTTGGCCACGTAAGGGAGGAGTCTGACCCTTCGGCCCTCTCCCCTCCGCCCCCGCTCAGCTGGGTGGCCCCCGTCAGACGCGGGACGGAGACCAGGCGCCCTGCGCTTAGTAAGTACTGGTACTCAGGAAATGTTCTTGACATGAATTGGGGAATAAAGAGTTTAATTGGGAAGAAATAACAGACTTAATTTTACCAGTCTCTCTGCACAGTCTTTGCAGTCTCTCTGGTCGTCACCTTATCACTTGCAGTTAGTAGACCCTGAGAAGCTTCCATGAGCAGGTTCCAGGGAGGTTCTGCACTCAGAATGACACTCTTCTGTGAAAACTCGCCCCTGCTTTCAGGACTACTGAAATACTAGCGCATACGGCAAAGCAGGTGTTTGGCAGCAAATGTTTTTTAAAAGAGCTTTTGAAGACCACAAACTTGTTTCTCCTTCTAAAATTAGGGAGACTCGCACAATGATAGCTTGGCTGCCCTGACCCCGTCAGTTCCACGTTCCTCTCATCCTTTCCAGAAGCCGCCAACACAGGTTCGGGATGCCTGTTCTGTCCGAGGTCTGAGAAAGCTTCACGGTTGTGCTCTGTGCCCGGAACGCAAGTGCTTTGGGACAATAAATGCATATGTGGCCTGCCACACGCTGGTGGCGCCCTCCCTCACAGTGGAAACGGGTGACGGAGCGTCTCCTGAGAGACCCCACAGGAAGCTGCCCCCTCAGGGGTCAACGGACCACAGGACGACCCGCAGCCCTCAGACCTGCAGGCTCAGAAACCTGTGCGTGGCCTTCCGCCAAGCTGGCTGCCTCCTCAGAGAATCCAAGAGGTGCACTTTCCTCCACAAGCTTCCACTAATGTAGAAAATCAAAATGCCAGTTAGTTCAGTTCACAATGAAAGATAATGATTTTTTATGAGATATTACGTAGTGGAAAACTTTAGGCATTAGAAATCTTAAAGTTCGGCGCCTGGGTGGCTCAGTGGGTTAAGCCTCTGCCTTCGGCTCAGGTCATGGTCTCAGAGTCCTGGGATCGAGCCCCGCATCCGGCTCTCTGCTCAGCGGGAAGCCTGCTTCCTCCTCTCTCTCTGCCTGCCTCTCTGCCTACTTGTGATCTCCGTCTGTCAAATAAATAAATAGAATCTTTTAAAAAAGAAAGAAAAAAAGAAATCTTAAAGTTCCTCTGATCACTACACTCTCTCCCATAGCTAAAGTCATGGAAAATAAATCATGGTCCGTAAGAAGGCTGTGGCAAACACTCGAAATCAAAGGAAAAGGGATTTAGAGGTCCTTACAAAATGGACCTCTGACAAGGCAGCTTAAAAGATGTTGTTCCTATAAGAAGTCCGGGAAACTGACCACACTCTATCCCCATGGAGAGAGCTTGCTGCACATGAAGCGAAGGCCCCTTTTTCATATGCATTCTAACCGCCTTCTCTCACCAGGCCAGCTGCGTAATTTGCAGGGCCAAATCCAAAATAAAAATGTGGAGCTAACTTATTGTTCAAAAAGTAAGATAAAAAATGACCTCAAAGTTACTAAAATCTGGCTTTGCTTTCTTCCATGGTCTCTCTCTTGACTTATCATGTTGCATTTTCTTTGCTATTTCATAGCATCTCCCGTGAGCATAGAGATGCTCCCTGAGCCAGAACAGACCCTCACAGGCACCAGGGAGCCCCGCCCATGACTTGGAGTAAGTGCGCAGCCCACTAACTAGAGGGTCCCTCTCACACCAGCTGCTGGACTGCCGCTACCTAGGCCAGGGGTGGGGGTGTGGGGGTCAAGCCAGGTAATTCCCTTTGCCATAGGGCATGCGGCCCAACCCACCACGCGCAGGCCACCCCAGGGACTCCACATCTGCACTAGGACACACGCCGTACCTGGACTAGCGGTGGGCGAGGGGCACGGAGCCACTGCTGAACGCATTACGGCATTCCAGCCCAGGTGCAAACGGCCAACACCACGCCTCTCCCCAGACACCATGGACTGTGCAGACTGGACCCTCACACCCCTTCCACCCAGACTTCCACCGGGGACAAAAGCGTGATGATGGTTGCTTGACGGTCAGGGTAGGGGCAGGCCAAGCAGGACCAGTGACCCAGGGAGGTGGGGAGCAGGCTGCCAAGCATCTAGGGCGCAGGGCTCCATGCTCCTGGACATGCTCCCCTGTCCCATCGGGCTTCATTTACAAAACACGAATTCAAAAACAAAATTATTATGAATTTCAAAATGGCACCTGGCTGGCTGAGTCGGAGGACCATGCAACTCTTGACTTAGGGTCGTAAGTTCAAGGCCCATGTTGGGTGCAGAGATTACTTAATAAAACTGTTTTTAAAATGTTTTTAAATAGCAACCACAGAGCACTGTGTGCCAAGCACAGAGCCCTTCCCAGAGAGGCGCCCTGTATGACTATACTAGTCATAGTCATATGACTTGCAAGTCATTCTCTTGCTTTTTCTTTTCTTCTAAATGTCCCTGGGCATGGCACAGCTCCAAAAAACAAATACAGTCCAATTGTGCTACACTTACAACTTAATAGCATGCCTCAAGAAAATTAAGGTTCCCCTTTAATTCACCAATTATTTTTTACACAGGTATTTTAGAGACTAAGCAGCTTCTACATTGCACCGATCTAATAAGTAAGGAAGCATTCTTACTCTCCTCATTTCTAAGCCTTCTCCTGCAGCCCCCGAATACTAACCGCATAGACAACCGGCCAAGCATAGCAATAACCACAGACTCAAACATCCCTAAGAAAGCATTTATCTCCATTAGCTTATTTATTCCATGAATTTAATAAAGCTTACATGCCTACCTGTCCGGCATTATGCTAAGCTCTATGTTACCAAAATAAAAAATTATGCAATTCCATGAAGAGTGCACAACTCAAGTGGAGAAGACAGAGAAGAAAGAAGACACTTTAGTTTCATAAGTGCTGTGGACTCGCTTGTCACGGAGGCACAAGAGAGGGGGAGCCAGCCGGGTGGGCTGCGCTGAAGGTTTCCCAACCATTTCTATAAAGTAGTGGAAACATTTTTCCAAAAAAAAAGAAAAAAAAATTGATAGCACCTTGGAGTTACAAACCTTTTCCTACAAGCTTTCAGAATCTACTATGTGATCTAAAAAAAATAAAAATAAAATTTTTTAAAAATCTATGTGAGGGGCACCTGGATGGCTCAGTGGGTTAAAGCCTCTGCCTTAGGCTCAGATAGTGATCCCAGGGTTCTGGGATCGAGCCCCACATCAGGCTCTCAGCTCGGCAGGGAGCCTGCTTCCCCCTCTCTCCGCCTGCCTTTCTGCCTACTTGTGATCTCTGTCTGTCAAATAAATAAATAAAATCTTAAAAAAAAAAAAAATCTATGTGAGAACTTCCTACCACCTCTAAAGTATGAAGTACTCTTGGAGAAAAAAAAAAAAATCAAACCCCAATCTATTCAAGCCTTGGAGATTCAACCACCAATTTACAAGAAATACAGGGAAACAGGGGAGAGGGGAACAGATTAAACTAACACCAAGGGACGCATTCAGCAAAATCAGACTGTGGGAGCAACTCTAACAGACCAGATCACTCCATTTCCTCAAAAACACATTGTAAGAGGGGCACCTGCATGGTTCGGTCGGTTAAGTGTCTGCCTTCGGCTCAGGTCATGATCCCAGGGTCCTGGGATGGAGCCCCACACTGGGCTCCTGCTCAGTGAGGAGCCTGCTTCTCCCTCTCCCCCTCTCTCTGTTTGCTGCTCCCCCTACTTGTGCGCTCTCTCTTGCTCTCTCTCTCTCTCTGTTGAATACATAAATACAATCTTTTAAAAATATTAAATTAAATTAATAAATAGTAAAAAAAAAAAAACAGGCAAATTCTGATTAGGTTAAAAGAGACTTAGAAGATACATTAACTGATTGAAGTGCACGGGTCTTGTGTGGAAGTTTTCTGAATCCTTGTCAGGAGAGGAAACATTGTGACACTTATGAGACCAAACTATTTAACAAATTTAAGGAACGATTAGTATTTTAGATTAACAATGGCATTGTAGGTATGGTCAAGGAGACAAGAAAGCCTAACGGTTAAGGATCCAAACCTTGGGATTATATTTCCTGGTTTCAAATATCTCTTCTGAGACTGGGCAATAAAACTCTGAGTCAGAGCCAAAGGCTCTATGTCTCTTCTCCCAAACAGGAAGCAGTAAATGTAGCTGCTTCGCTAAGCTGCTGGAGGGCTGGAGATGTCACCTGAAAAGGGGCTGGTCCACAGGAAGCATCCATTCCACGTTTACTACTAGTAGAGTGATGAGGGACTTTTTATTAACCTTGCTATGGATTTCACTCAACTCAGTTACTCTAATCTCTGAACTAGGTTACTCTTCTTGCATTTTTCCATACACCGCACCCTTTTTTAGATGATCAAAACTTAGTTTTTTTCTTTAGAATCTTGTTCAAAATTATTTCAGCCACAATCTTTCTTAGGCTGTGTACACCAGCCTGGTTCCTTGGGGCTGCCTCGCTCACCCAGATGGCTGCAGGGCGTCACCATTCACACCCACCGTCCTCCCTTGCATGGTCTCTGCTCTGTCTCCCCGCCCCCCACCCCTCCACCCCCGACCCAGCCGCCAAGTTCACAAATCCCCTTGCCTTTCCTCTACTGCCCTACGGCCTTGAAGAGTACATTCCCAGGAATCAAGGCAGCTCCTGGGCTACATCTCTTCGGGTGAAGTCTCTTTCAGTTCCTATGTTCATGCTCTAACGCATCCCAGGGGTTCCCCAGGCAGTGCTCTCCCCACTGTGGCTGCGGCAAGCCCACGCTTCTTCTTCCTCTGCAGGTTTCTACTGCATGTCCTAGGGTTCAACAAACACAATTCACTGTTTGCTGCTGCTCATGGCCTCAGGCCACAATAGCACCTGCCAAGTCTGCAAGTTCCCATCCTCTGCGGCAATCCTAATCCTTTCCTCACTTCAGGGCAGGGAGGGGCAGGCCTCTTGATAAACCCTGGAACCCGCACTACCTTACACTGCTCTGATCCCTCCGAGGCCACTCACTTGTGCTTTGCACATTTAGGCACAAGAAAGATCCTCAGTGGGTTTTATAATGCTTAGCAGTAGTGAGGCTGTTTTACATGTCAGGGGCAACAGAAAAGAGAGGACAAAGACGGACTTGGGAAAACTAGTGTACAGAAGGTGATACTATTAAAATCCACACCCTGCTCTCATCCTCCCACCACAAAAAAAAGAAAAAGAAAAAGTCTAGAGGCAGCTGGTAGCTCAGTCGGTGAGGCGTCTGCCTTTGGCTTGGGTCAGGATAACCAGGGTCCTGGGATCAAGCCCTACATCCGGCTCCTTGCTCAGCAAGGGGAGTCTGCTTCTCCTCTCCCTCTGCCTGCCACTCCTCCTGCTTGTGCTCTCTCTCTCTCTCTCTCAATCTCTCTGTCAAATACATAAATACAATCTTGAAAAAATATCTAATTACTCCTGACACCTTAGTAATCGGTCATAGTTGTGCTAATCATTAAATATACTGGATTCCCGGTAAACAACTAAACCTCTCCAAGCCCCACCTCCTTCATCTGCTACGTGGGGATGTTGGATTACAGAATCTCTAAAAACCCGGCCAGCTCAGAAGGTGGGATTTAAAATGTACGAGATAAAACTCCCAGATGCAGACCCCTGTGCTGTGTCATCGTCACGAAACTGAACACTGGCATGACTACTAATATTACTGTAAGTTCTAATAATATTATAACACATACATTAGTTGCCTTACAGAAATTTAAACTGCATGTACCAAAATCACAGAGCATTAGTGTAACATTAACAATGACATGTTAATACATTGACATTGACATGTTAATGTTAATAGTTTCTTAGCAGAGGTTGCAACACATTTTCATAGACTAAACACGATCATTTATTCTAGCACCACAGTTTGTACCTGGTGGCCAGTCCCATGTCTGCTGAATTCACTCATTTATTTAGGAATTCTGCCACAGACTGTACTTTGTTCAGGCTTTCGAGACTATCGTGCAAAGGCGAGACTGCCTAGGCGGACCCGGAGCTCTGCTTTAGTCCCTTTTCAGGGTTCCCCTCTGGTCTTTGAAATTTAGGTACAAAATTGAGTTATCAAGCCGTTTTGTTGAAGGCTGGCCCACCTTAAAGCAGCAACTTGGGATGCAGCCAACGCTATAAAAATCCATCTAGAGACAGGAACATTTCCAGGAAACTGGAAAAAACTGAAATCAATGTTTGTAAACAGGAATCACAAAATCACAGGCTGCACAGAAGCAGGACTTCAGCTCAGCGTCCTGCCGGCTGGGACCTGCCGGGGCCTACCTGGGCTCCCTGAACGCTCTATTACAGTGACTCTCGTGGCCCCAGCAGAGAAAGGCAAGTGTTTGCAGGAGCTCCAGCCAGTCTGCCCAAATGGTACGGTGAGCAAAAAAGGGTGCTCGCAAAAGAAAATCAAGCTAAAAATGTCCTCAGTCTTCCTCACAGAAGAAATACCCTTTGGGCAGTGGGGGTGGTGGGCCAGACACAACTTACAGAGGTGACATTCTAGTAATGGGGCTCAAAACACAGTTTCTGTCTTTCTCGAAAGTCTTGGCATCTCGCTGCTGAAAGGCATAGTCAAGAGCCAGCCGTCCACTGAAAGGCAGTTCGAACAATCACATCACTGCCCCCTCTGGGTCTCAATGTCTTCGTTGCTAAAATGAGAGGACTGGACCACGCGACCTCCAAAGTCCCTTCTGAATCCAACATCAATGAATCTATGACATTCATTCAAATATCTGGGTTGCCAGGGAACCTGGGTGGCTCAGTGAGTTAAGTATCTGCCTTCGGCTCAGGTCATGATCTCAGGGTCCTGGGATCCAGCCCCATTCAGGCTCTCTGCTCAGCAGGGAGCCTGCTTCTCCTGTTCCCTGTGCCTGCCACTCCCCTGTTTGTGCTTTCTCTCCCTCTCTCTCTCTCTCAAATAAATACATGAAATCTTTAAAAAAAAAAAAAAAATTAAAAAATAAATAACTGTGTTGTCATTTTGACCCATTTTTCACCCTTGCTACTCAGAAAAACCCTTTCTCTCTCACCTTCACATCATCCTCTCTAAAGTGACTGAAATGTACCTCAGTTCTTCTGAGCCCCTCGCCCCCCTCCTCAAGCGCTCCCCCAAAACCCCCCACCATGTCTGTCGGTAGACCCGGCACCTCCCCTCGGCATGGGCCCGCCTTGCTGCCCCCTCACTTCCCAAACAGCGCAGTTTCACCCCATTTCAGGCCGGCTACCACATCTGACTTCCTTCAGAAACCGAATTCCTTCACGCTTCAGGCGTATTTCTGCGCGTGGGCACACTACAACAGTGCACGTGGAGGCCGGTGGTCTACATCCAGACTCCCCACGCGCCTTTCACCTTCAACCCGTCTCCTCAGTCGGGCTACCTCAGCTGTCTCCCGGCCACCTGTTGTGTAAATGAGGCCTTACCGGAACACAGCCATGTGTGATCTTGTACATATTATGGCGGTTTTCTCACGAGAACAGCAGCTTAGCAACTACAACAGAGACAATATGGCTGCCAAAGCCTACAATATTCACTCTCTAGCCCTTTATGAAGTCTGCTGATCCGATCTCCCAGAGACCCTCTGAAGGAAGGATCCTGAAGGAAGGGTGACAGTTGACAACTGCGGAGAATCTACCATGTGCTAGCAACATGCCAGCTTTTTACCCTCTTTGTGGGAAGCAGGGAGACTTGCTACGTTCTACACTCCTCAAGGGCAGAAAGCAAGGTTCTCTTCCAACCTCACCTCCTAAAAAACGGCTGATATCAACAACGCACAAAGCAGACCCTCAAAACAGATTTGTGGACCTGAACCACAGGTTATCGTGTTTAGGTCTCAGGCTAACCTATGAGGGCACTGAAGCGTAGGTGAATGGCAGGACAAGGTATGAACCCAGGTTGCTCAGACTCTCTCCACGACTCCGGAAGACCTGAGACAAGTCAGCAGTCTTCCTGGGAATTCAGTTATTGTCACAACCACCGGATAACATGCAGCTGCTGCTGGTTTCCTAAATTCTCCTGCCACTCTACAGCTCTATGCCCAACTGTCCCATGCAGCTACCAACCTCTGAGCAATTCCTATGCACCGGGCATTGTTTCACGTGCTTTGTAGGTACGGACACCTTTAACCTTCACGACCCCATGAGTGGTACCAGTGATGTTCTCATTTTGTGGATGATAAAACTGAGGCGCAAAGGATTTAAGTAACTTGTCTATGGTCACACAGCTAGTGAAGCGTGGAGCAAGGATTCAAATCCAAGATGTCGGACTCCAGAGTACCCACCCTTAACCCTAACCTATAGCACCTCCCTTCTACCAGAACAGTTTTCTACAACTCAGCTCAAAACCCCCATCCTCCATAAAGACTTCAAATATGAGAACAAACACTTAGTCTATTTCTCCCCTTTACATATCATTCATTTAAACTAAAAGTTAAGACGTTTCATGTGTCTATCTTCCATTTTATGCCACAAGCTTCTTTAAGACCATTCCTAAGGAGTTATAAGCCAAAGCATTTGAATAATAACAAACACTTATTCCTTTCAGCTCTACCACAACCTTTAAGAAAGAAAATTTTTGGGGGGAGCTTTCATTAGTTCAGTCGTCAAGTGTAATAAAGGACGGTTGTGCAAACTAAGCTTCTCTGTTGTTATAAAGCATCAGGTTACACGACAGTATCTGGGAAGGGAAAGGGGGCAGGGTTTCATGGGTGGACAGAACTGCTTATGCAAGGTGTTTTAAAGTACATTTATTTTAATACAAAATGAATCAAAACCTAACTACTGCACAAGGTCTTATTTTCTTAAATGTCGTCTAAAATTTAGGAGTTATTGGTGTTAGTTACAGTGCCCAGAACTAACATTAATACAGTGATTTGAAATATAACTCCATTCACAGATTAAACCTAAGCACCACTTTCCTTACAAATATGCTATTTATTTTAGAAAGGTAGAACTCTTGGATAGACCCTGGGACTAAAAACAAGGAGATGAAAGTTCAGGTTCCAATTCTGTCGATTATTAGCCATGCATACTTGAGCGTATCACAACCTCAACAGGCATCAATTTCCCTATCTTCAAAAATAATATCCATTCTACCTTAATTCTAGGATTGTACATCCAGTATTTATGAATGTCCTATACCTGTGATAATATGTTTTCCAGAATCCGTGGTGACTTACCCCAGCATACGGAGAAGATCCCCAGTAAGAAAGCTGAGGATATGATACAACACTTGAGATATTTGGTTACCAGTTATATGAGCTGATAAAAGAGGTTTTTTTTTTTTTAATTCTTTTAAAATATGGCCAGAGCATAATATGTCAGTAAACAAGCACTTTATATATTAAAACAATGACATCATTTTTGTGACTCACATTGTGTGTTTTCATATGATTTTAACAGCAAGTATGCTTGCTATCACAGAGTATGAAAGATGACCTTATGAGCACTGAGCTAATTTTGTATTGCTTTTAAAATAGTTTTAAGGACCGCATTGCTTTGCGTGTTCTTTGTAAATTTCAATCCAGGTAAGTTTACAATATGTTTTTAGACTGGTTGCTTAACTTTTCAAACTTACTGAACCTCATTTTTATCTAAACCTAAAAATACACGGCGCATCTATGACGGCAGAACACTTCTAAACTCTTCCAGGCCAACTTGGCTACTAGATAAGGTCTTGAAGAAGGAATTCAGCATGTGACTCACTTTGGTGATCCAAAGGACATTTGCCAAGGGGCTCATTCACTCAGTCAAGCATACAGCAAGCACCTATTACATGGAAGGCACTTGGTGGAAGCTAGGGAGTCCTGAAATTCCAATAGGACACCCTCCTCACCATCAAGGCGCCCACAGGCCCGGGTATCAACCACTCAGCTGGCACAAGGAGACAAGCGCTCCACAGATGCCCCAGGGCAGATGAGGAGAGTACAGTCAGTCTGGGAGGCTGACACCAATTGGAAGGACGCTTAGAATAAGTGCACGCGGTAGCTGAGGACATGGAAGGTACGCTCGCATCACTCTCATTTCTCAGGGAAGGAAGAGATAAAACAAATTCATACGCAAAGTCAGGAAAAGAAATCGTGTTTTCACATACTAATTAAAATGCCTGTCATTTCTTGACAAATGTCTGTGTACCTATTTCGCAATTACATTAACATGTATTTAAAATGGACTAACAGGCAAATCTTTAAGAATAAACTTAATTCTCATTACACTTTAGTTGAGGCCTCTTAAGTTGAAGCCACGTACCTTAGGGAAAACAGATTCTTAAATAAAATCAGGCCAGTAGCCAGAAGAAATTAAGGGAAGAGGAAAAAAAATACAAACAAAGCAATTAAATGTATACTAAACTTGAATGGAGGAGAAGGTCTTGAGAGCACAACTTCATCTTATTCAAAGAGCCAAAGCCTGTTTCTGATAATAGATAACTTCGAGCTTTGACATTATAAAAATGATACCATTTCCTTGACAAAAGAAGAGACCCAAACAGTTTACAATTTTGTTTTCCATTCTCAAACTGAAGGTCTTCTTAACATAAGAATATACGTTGAATTGCGATCTAATATGGTGGTTAAAAGCATGTGCTTTGGAGATGGGCAGCCCTGACTTGAGTCCGAATTTTGCAGTATACCAGCTGTGTGGCTCTAGGCAAAGCCCTTAACTTCTATGAGCCTCGGTTTTCTCGATGCTAAGTAGTGGTGGCTATCTCCACACCACTGGGTCTTTGTAATGAATAACACATGGAAATTTCTTCAGCACAGTACCCACACTGCATAACTGCTCCATAAATGTTCATTACATTAATAAAGTTTCATACCACCTCAGCATTCAGCCAGGCTCGACTTCACAAACTAGGCCTTGTATGCAAATCAAGGGTTCATTACGAAAAGCTCTTCGGTTACAAAACCTCTTTATAATCATCTATCAGGAAGCAAAATGGTAGAATGCTACCAATATTTCTTCTGATCAGTTAAGTACTCAACTAGAAGATTTGTTTTTTAAAAAGCCACGCTAATTGCAGCCTCAAAAGATAAACTTTTCTCTGAAGCAAACATGAGATGTCAGGCCTGTTCTTGATTACCTGATTTTCCAAAGAATATAAGCAAATTCCAACTTTCAAAAACCCTACCATCTAATTTTTTTTCTCTACAATTTCTTATCACCATCATCCGACATTAGATTGCACACCCAAGTTATGAGGGCTTGGGACTCAGATAGCTGCTCACCTGAAAAATGAGACAACAGTATCTAACCCATAAGGGTTTTGTGGAGATTAAATGAGACATTGAGTGTAAAGTGCTTCACATAATGCTTTGAAACAGTGTACCAGGAAACACTCGACACCTGGAGCTATTATTCATATCATTAATTATTTAAGTCTTTTCTCATAAATTGAACAGCCGAGGGGCGTCTGGGTGGCTCAGTTGGTTAAGCGTCTGCCTTCGGCTCAGGTCATGATCCCAGGGTCCTGGATGGGGCCCCGCATGGGGCTCCCTGCTCAGCAGGGAGTCTGCTCGCCCTCTGCCCTGCTACCTGCTCATGCTCTCCCTCTCTCTCTCTCTCTCTCTCGAAAGTAAAAAAAAAAAAAAAAAATGTTTAATATCATAAATAAATAAATTGAACAGCAGAGACGAACTGTTTCCATCTAATGATCTACACAGTTCTGGAAAACACAGATTCCGAACTGGGTAAAGACCATGAAGAATTATGGGTATTGTTGTTAAGCAAGCTCTTTCTTATTAACAAACTTGCACACATTCTGGATTAAATGTGACAGGGACTCCAGCAAGAATGCCAATCACATGAAATTTGAAAAAGCATCTGGAGCCTTTGTATTTCCCTAACAGACACTTTCAGTCAGTAATCCACAAATTTTGAAGTGGTAATTATCTGATATTGGGTTCTGTGTAGGTTCAGTGTTTTACAACATTTCTTCTTGTGTGTATGAACCGCAGGATGTGTGTGAGGCAGTGGTTCTCGGGCCGGCTGCATCTCAGAATTGGCTGGGGAGGTCTAGGAACATATGATCCCAGGCTCTTGGACCAACCAAAGCCTCGTGTCTGGGATGAGACCTGGGTGTCTGCAGTGTTCTGCTTGTTTTGAAGTTCCCCAGGTGGCACTAACACACAGTGAGGGCTGAGAAAGAACCATAGGTATAAGGAGAAACGAGAAGCAGGCAAAAAATTCTGGAAGGAGACATCAGGCCAGTCTGTGGGAAACCTTAGTTGTCCAATTACAGATTTAGGGGGTGGCTGAGAGATTTAAAGAGAGAAACACAATTATACACAACACAATTAAGCTCTCAACCCCAAACTAATCAAAACCCCAGAAGAGCAAGACTCTATCGATCATGCTAAGAGAAGTCCTGTAGAGCAGCAGATTTTGGAATGCCTAAACTCCAGAACAAACTAAAAAACAAACTAAAAAATCCATAAAGGAATTGTAGTTGCCTTTTAGGGGGAGAAAAGGCCTGAGAACTGAACCTACCACGAAAGTCACATTCACCTCCTTCTGGAGGCGCACATGGTCATTCATGACATGTCTCGGCTGCAGGAGAAAGCCACAAAGCAGACAGAAAACAGAAACCTTCTCCAGGCATCAAAGCCTTGCTCACTTCTTCACAGCCTGTCCAGACTTCCTAGAATATGGATGACACAGATGGTATACTCTGGAAAACAGAAGCAGGTAGCCAGCCTAGTAAGCCGGGGTCAGAGAGCGGCTGCTTTGATACAGAAGTGAGGGGAAGTGGAGAGTGTGATGATGTTTAAATCCCATCATCAGCAATAAAGTGGGCATTGTCAGTCCGTTTGCAACCCCCGAGCTATGGCCTTCATGGGGAAAAAGCAGGGATGGGGTACTCTGTTTGTTACAACCCCACAGACAGGAAGTTACCACAATATCTAGGCAACACAACAAAATAACCTCTGCTTGAGGCACAACTTCCGGGCCCTCCAGTGGCCACAGGAAGGTGAGGGTCATTAGGAGGGGCCCCTCTCCTCCATGGGCATGTGCGTGCCCCTACCTGTGCTGGGGCTGAGGGAGCACTGGGCTCCCTCCTGGGGAGAAGGGGTGTTCCTAGACTTGAGCACATAAGTAAGCCTTTCTTAGAATATCTCTGGTCATTTATTCTAATTTTGAAGCATATTACACAAGAGCCTGCCTAACATAAAATTTACCGCCTCAACCATTTTTCAGTATTCAGTACAACAGTGTTAACTGTATGCACATCACTGTACCACAGATCTCCAGAACTTTCAGATCGTGCAGAACTGAAAATCTGCACTCATGTTTGAACCAAAATTCCCCCCACCTCCCTGCTCCCAGGCCTGAGAAACCACCATGCCACTTTCTGTTTCTGAGAGTTTCACGACTTTAGTTACCTCATAAAGGTGGAATCTTCCAGGATTTGTGTTTTCGTAACTGGCTTACTTACTTCGTTTAGCATAATGTCTTCAAGGCTGTCCATGTTGGAGCGTGTGACAGGACCCCCTTCCCTTTTAAGACTAAATAATATTCCACTGTGTGTATGTACCAAATGTACACTAAGGTTGTCCCAACCCTTGACGACTGTGAATAATTCCGCAGTAAGCATGGGTGTGCAATATCTCTACGAGCCTGTTTTCATGTTTTGTGGGCATATACCCACAGGCAGGACTACTGGATCGCATGGTCACTCTACTTTAATTCTTTGAGGAATCATCATACTGTTTTCCACAGCAGCTGCATGATTTTGCATTTCCACCAACAGTACACAAGGGCTCCACTTTCTCCACATTCTCACCAATACTTGTTATTTTCTTGATACCGGCCATGCTAACAAGTGGGAGGTGCTATCTCATGGTGGTCTGGATTTGCATTTCCCTGACAATTAGTGATGTTGAGCATCTTTCCATAGGCTTGTTGGCCACGTGTATATCTTTTCTGGAGAAAAGTTTATCCAAGACCTTTTTCCTTTTTTAATTAGGTTACTTGGTTTTTCATTTTGAATTGTAGGAGTTCTTTATTTATTCTGGATATTAAATCCCTATCATATACAGGGTTTGCAAATACTTTATGTGATTCTGTAAGGTGCCTTATCACAGTTCCTTTTGCTGTACAGAAGTTTTTAAGTTTGGTGAAGTCCCACGTATGTGTTTTTGCTTCTGCTGGCTTGCTCTGCGTCATATCCACAAAACCACTTCCAAATCCAACATCATGAGGATTTTCCCCCATGTTTTCTTCCAGGAGTTTTATAGTTTCGGGGTTACATTTAGGTCTTTAATCCTCTGTGAGTTAGTTCTTACGTATGGTGTAAGAGAAGGGTCCAACTTCCTGTATACATGTCAATCCAGGTTTCCCAGAACCATTTGTTGAAAACATTCTCCGCTTCCCACTGCGTAGCCTTGGCACTTTGTTGAGGATTATCTTGCCGTCCACTCAACGCTTACTTCTAAGGCCCCCCCCTCACAATACATAAAACAAAACGTTGCTTCTCCTGAATACACTGCTCTGTAATCTGCTTCTTTCATTTAAAAATGTGCAAATCAGTGACTTATAATATAATCATCTTCTTTTACAATTCTTATTTATCATTTTAAAGGTGTTTTAATATAAAAATAATATATGCTCAATGTAAATGAAAAAGGTAAAGAAAAAAGTATAAATAACCAGAAATCCCAAAGCCGCAGGCAACCACTGCTCCCAGTTTGATGTATTTGTCCAGGACATTTTATCTTCTTTTATTTTTTTTTTAAAGATTTTATTTATTTATTTGACAGAGAGAGATCACAAGTAGGCAGAGAGGCAGGCAGAGAGAGAGAGAGGGGAGGAAGCAGGCTTCCTGCTGAGCAGAGAGCCGGATGCGGGACTCGATCCCAGGACCCTGAGATCATGACCGGAGCCGAAGGCAGCGGCTTAACCCACTGAGCCACCCAGGCGCCCGACATTTTATATTCTGAGGATGAAAATCTTCTCCCAGATTATATTCTGACAAACATTCACCGATATCCTACTATTTCCAGTCACTACACTTAAGGTGTTAAGCCCAGAGATACAAATAAAATGGCATCTGGACCAGGCCCTCGCAGAGAGAAGGCACTCAAATACTTGTTGAATGAATGAATGAATGAATAGGTCTGTGTCTTGACACATTTACATCATGATTAACTAGCCAATCCAGTTAAGGACCAAACAAGCACAAAAATCACGCAAGGCGGAATGATAAATGTTGTAACAGGGCTGTGGTCACAACGAGAGGAACACTTAAGCATGAAATCATACTCAAAATGTTGGGTCACTTCTTCCAGAAGAGATGGTGCCTTCTCAGTCTTAAAGAAGGACCACAGCAGGAGCGCCTGGGTGGCTCAGTGAGTTAAGCATCTTCCTCTGGCTCAGGTCATGATCCCAGGGTCCTGAGATCAAGTCCCACATTGGGCTCCCTGCTGAGAGGGGAGTCTGCTTCTCCCACTCCCTCTGCCCCTCCTCCTGGCTCGTGCTCACTCTCTCTCTCCCTGTCAAATAAACAAAATTTGTTTAAAAATACATGCATGCCTACATACATAAGAAGGACAGAAAGACGCCCAGGAAGATACCCAAGAAGCAGCCAAGGAAGAGTGATCAGGAAGAGCACTGGCCAAAACCAAAACAACAAACAAAAACAAAGGCATAGGAGTGTACGGTATATTCAGGGAGCTGCACCATTCACCCGCGAGGAAAGGTAACAGTGGGTGCGGGGTGTGTGTGTGTGTGTGTGTGTGTGCGCACACGCATGCGCGCAAATGTGTGCTGAGGATAAAGCGTGTAGCAGAACAGCAATATAAGGCTGATGAGGTGTGAAAAAGCCACATCACAGAGGGCTTTGAATCTGAGTTTCAACCTCATCTTGAAAACCATGGGAGTGCCTGAGACAGTCAAGCTTGGAAGTTTCAGTGTGGGAAACAGTGCCCTGACTGGACTTTGGGTGGGTGACAACCCGGAAGCTGCCAGAGGTTCTATTTCAGAATTCCACGTCAGAAGTGTTGCAGGTCTGACTGAAGCCAGCACGGCGTGGCGTGGCAGTGAGGAGGTCAGGATGAGCGGTATGGAGGCGCAAGAACTAACAAAGCTCCGTGAGTGACTGATGGAGTATGGTTACTGAGAGACGGAAGACTAGGCAACTCCTGGTTTTCTGAAGGGCTTGATCACAAGAGAAAGAGCAACTGGAGAAGAGAAAACAGAAAATGACAGCTTGGTTCGGGGCATGCTGAGTGTGAGGATTTGTGCAGGATTTGTGTGGAAGTCTCCAGAAAAGGTGTGGCTTTGAGAAACTGAGTCGGGAGCAGAGCACAGAGTGGAAACCAGGAAGGGAACATCATCAGGTCCAGGACGGAAAAAGAGAGAACATCACTGGTATGTACCAAAGGGATCACAGAACGTACGTCTGGGAAAAAGACCAGGAAGGGAACTGACCAGAGAGATGATAAGGAAAAGAAGATGACTTACCACTGTGAAAGCCAAGGTTTTAAAAACTGGTTAATTTTTTAAAAAATTTAAAATGAGTTTTAAGAAGTAAAATGTGATCAAAACGTAAGGAAGAAAGATACTTACAAAGTAGAAGACCAGTAAAATAAGTAAAAAGTAGACAGTCTCATAACACGGGAAGATAAATCCCTGAGTCAATCCAGAACCAGTGATCTTCCATTGTACTACTTTATCCCTAATTCTTACCAAGACCCAATATAGCATCTATAATTTCCCCACGGATATCACACAGTCAGTGCCAGAAACATGGCAATTCTTGAGGAGTCTGTAAAGGGTGTGGTGGTACCTAGATCCGGATTCTGGCACCACGGTTCCACGGTTCCTGTGGTGGTTGACCTCTTTGTAGGAGGCAGAATCCAGCCCAGGCCTTAGTTCCTACAGCCTTTTGTTAGGGCCTGAAGGAAAGAAAGAAAGTGGGAGTGGACAGAGAAGAGAGAAAGGATGAAAACGAGAAAAGAAATGATCCAACAGAAGTGAGAAAGTGCTCTGGAAGCCGTACCAGGAGACCTCACGCCGCACATCTGTATGCAAACCAATACATTTTTGCAGCTCGCCAGAGCCTCCCCAAGGAGCTGCTCTCGTGTTTCCCAACTTTCACATGGGGGTGGGGGGGTGGGGAGGCTGAGCAGCCCAACAGACTTTCTCACTATGTCAGAGACAGTAAGTGTGGCCGAGCCTCGCATGGTCAGCCCTGCAGATACAACCCCCCAGAGCCCAGCGGAAAGAGATGATTTTGGAAAACCCTCAAGCCCATGCACTCTGCCAGCATTCCATACATGAACGTTCCTCACAAAAAAAAAAAAAAAAAAAATGAAATCGGGGCCCAGAGTGTGGGTGGCAGCCTCTCCCTGGAAGGGACAGAAAAGGGAAAAAATGCAGAAAGAAGCACCCTTAATTATTACTGCATTCTCCGTCCTATTTTTAGAAAAGCTTAATGAATGGAAGATACTTCAACCTGGTAACCAAGCCTGGGAACCAGCAGGCAAGGGAAGTATTAAAACAAAAATAAACATGCTCAGTGCCCCCCCCCCTTTCCCAGGTAATTCCAAATATAAGTTCAGGGAAACTTAAGCAGCTTCACATCTATATATTTCCTCATTAGGAATCTGGGACTAATATTGAATCCTCAAACACAGGATTTAAACAAACTAATAGTTTGTAGTGGTGCCATGAAAGATGGGTCACGAGCGCTGTGTCACCAGTTTCTGGGTGGTGACACTCGGGCTAGCTTATGAAAAAAGGCCCCCCTCTCGGGGCACCTGGGTGGCTCAGTGGGTTGGGGCCTCTGCCTTCGGCTCGGGTCGTGATCCCAGGGTCCTGGGATCGAGCCCTGCATCGGGCTCTCTGCTCATCGGAGATCCTGCTTCCCTTCCTCTCTCTGCCTGCCTCTCTGCCTGCTTGTGATCTCTGTCTTTCAAATAAATAAATAAAATCTTTTAAAAAAATTTTAAAAATTTAAAAAAAAAAAGAAAAAAGAAAGGCCCCCTCTCTATTCTCGGAAAAATTTAACCCTACTCAGATCTTGCTTCCTAATGCTCCAATATGTGAATATTGAGACCTTAGCCCTGACATGGAACCACACCCCACTGTCCAGGGCAACTGGCTGGCCTCTTGGCCACAGTCCCTGCAGAGGAGGTCCCCAGATAACTGCCTCAAGCTGCACCCACACCAGGCAGGACTGTGTTAGACAATTTGACTTTAACACAGATGACCTTTTAAGACAGGGGCCCGATACTCAATGAATTTTAATCATCTCAAAACTGCAGCACTGACCACAAATGCAGGGCTCAAATATTTTTATACTGTTATAAGCTAAGATGCTCAAATAAAAACAGCAATTCTGTTAGGTCAATGCATTCACTAGGCAGTATTCCCAGGAGTGCGGCGTCAATGACATCTACCCAAAATGCACCAGTTTTAAGGAGTCCTTTGGTCTTTTGTGACACCTGTATTCTTAAATTAGCTGGCTAGAATGTGAACAAGGCTTAGTTTAAAAAAAAAAAAAAAAAAAAGGATAGTCCTAGAACTACAATGGGACAGTTTCAAAGACCGTGATGTGTTTAAAACCTCATTTACTGTATTTCATCTTTATCATGGGAAAGCATGTTTACATAATCTAAGGTTGGGAAGTATGAGATAAGATTTTTATTACCACGATGAGCAATAGGTCCACATGCATGCAGGTCCGTTTGCTCATATTCTCTAAGGGGTCTCTTAAAGTCTCGTTTCTCAGGGGCATGTTACAACGAACAGTTGTTCATTGTAACAAATCCCTTCTTACCTCCAAAACAACAAATACCCAATTCCCCTCTTACAAACACCGGTAAGAGTTAAGGTATGTCAGATCATAATCCCGACAAATATATCCACTCACATACAAAGAGCTCTTTTAAAGGAGATCAAGAATAGAAAAAAAAAATTCATAAAGCATAGACATAAAACAGTGATTCTATTTTTTCTTTACATTTCTGAATCGGCTCACTGAATAACAATGTGCTTTATTCTTTACAATAAGCAGAGGAAATTATTAGAATGGTGTTATACAAGAATATGTAATGGCATGGGGAAATGTTCATTCTGCTACACATGGTTAAAATAATAAAAAACACTTTTCAAAACAACATATATATATTAAGATCCTAATTGTATAATGAAAAACACACACATCACCCCACATAAAATACAGCTGCACCCATATAAATCTGGTGGGGGAGGGAGAAATAAAATTAATTTCTCCAAAATGTTACCTCTAAATGGTTGGACTGCTAATGAACTTTTTTTTCTTTTTACTTTTCAATATTTTTCTATTTTTCTACAATGACCATGACCTTTAGCATAAGATATTATGGAAATTAAATGAGAGGATACTTGAGTACAGCACAAACTCAATGCCTACACAGAGTAAGCATTCAATAATCATTAGTTTAAAAATCCAACGCATAAATATGGATACATTAAAAAAAAATTAAAAAGCAAAGGGTAAAATATTGCCTACATAGATTATGTTGTATTAAAAATTATATATCAACTAAAGTAAATTTAAAAGATTTTTTAGAGGGGCTCTTGGGTGTTGACCCTTGATTTCGGCTCAGATCATGATCTCGGGGTCATGAGATCAAGCCCTGCACCAGGCTCCATGCTGGCCATGGAGGCTGCTTGGGCTTCTCTCTCTTCCTCTCCCTCACCAGCTCCATTTCGCTCCCTATGCGCACTTTAACTCTCTCTCTCTCAAAAAAATAAAAAATAAAAAATAAATTAAAAGATTTTTAGAGTAATAAAAATAGATTTAGTATCTTTTACTCTTGTAATTTTAAATTCCTTTTTTTAAGGTATACATATGTTGGAAGATGACCTCAAGAAACTTGGACTTCACAGAGGCCGGGGTATTGTTTTGCTTTGTTAATCGGAAGACAGTATAATATTGTAACCTAGTAGATTCATAGAAGAATATACTGAACATGCTTTTCAAAATGGTGCCTTGTGTTTATGCTTTGCTAGAAACTGTGAGCCAATTTTATAAGAACTCAAAGAGGGAGATAAAACCACCATCATAACAAAGCTATCATTTTCCATAACAAAGTACTGCTTTTCTTCTCAAGTCCTCCAATCTATTTATTTTCAAAGACGCTGTTATAATTCAGTGGTGTGCTGGAGGGACATAGCTAAATTCGATAGGGACTAATGATTGACCGGGAGAAAGATCAAAAGAACCCACATCACAGATACACACATAAAGTCCACACACTCACTCCAAATCCTTTCCTTCAAACCATTAAACTACAAAATCCCCAAAGAAAACGGCTCTGGGAGTGTGAAGGAGCAGACCACAAAGCCTGCTTCAAATGCTGACTCCTTACCACTCAAGTTTGCTGCTGCCATGTTAACCGCGCAGGCTGCCCCACCCACTTGGCCCCCAGCCGTGGGAAGTGGACCTTGGTAACTAGCAAGTAATTCATGGAACTTTGGGCCAGATGGCACAGCAAAAGGCAAAGAATAGGAGGGCACCTTTCCCTAACTTTCTCTTATTTGCTGAATGACACTTTAAGCCCCGTGATTATAGCTGAGGCTCATCTGCAGAGAAGCTCCTTGGTTGAGGAGTCAACCAAGAGGAAGGTGTTGAGAATCAGAAGGGCGCAGGCCTCCGAAACATTCATGTCAGAAAGGCAGAGACACATTTCAAAGCCAAGGCTGCCTGATTCCACACAGATGCAAACAAACGAACACAAAGGAACAGAGGTGCCCAATTGTCTGGAACATTCCATTCACTGGGCCAGGCCTTCCTTGGAAAGGATTTCTTTAACTATTCTCGATAAGCCCTGAAAAACTACAACCAAAACCAGATTAAACAAACAAAGAAGAAAAATCAACAGTGCTCGCTCAAAGGCTGGAGGACGGGGTTGCCTTCTTTCCCACCACTTTATTTTCCCTTACTTTCTGTGTCATCCTTCTGACGGAAGCAGCCACACTCCCCCATCTGTTGCCTGACAATGACAACAGGTCTACTTGCCCCCAAACTAAATTCATTCATCAGTCTGCTCTCATTCCACCCAGACAAGGCCTCAAAGCACTATTAAAATATTTACTCCAGGGGTGCCTGGGTGGCTCAGTGGGTTAAGCCTCTGCTTTCAGCTCAAGTCATGATGTCAGGGTCCTGGGATCAAGCCCCGCATCCGCATCCGGCTCTCTGCTCAGCAGGGAACTGCTTCCCCCTCTCTCTCTGCCTGCCTCTCTGCCTACTTCTGATCTCTCTCTCTCTGTCAAATAAATAAATAAAATCTTTAAAAAAAAAAAAATATTTACTCCAACTAGAAACTTCATATGCAGCCACTCTGATAAACCGGGCACTTTCTTAAAAAGTTAAACATGTGTTGAACCACACACTCAGCGACTTCACACCTAGGTATCTATCCAAGTGAAATGAAAACATATGTCCACATGAAAACTGTACAAGACGTTCACAGCAGCATTATTCGTCATAACCAAAAACTGAAAACTCAGTGTCCATCAACTGTGAGTGGCTGACCCTGAACGAAGGACCATTCAGCCACTCAGCAACAAAATGCACAAAACTGATTCATGCTACAACACAGACAAACCTCAAAAACGTGTAAGTAAAAAAAAAAAAAAAAAAGGAAGTACCAACAATACACATTGCATACGTCCATTTACATCTAGAAGCCAAACTCTAGACAGAAAATACATTTGTGGTTGCCTAGGGCTGGAGGTGGGAAAAAGGATTCACAGTAAATGGGCATGAACAATTCTATTGTGCTGATGAAAGTGTTCCAAAACTGGATTGTGGTGATGTACATCTCTGTAAATTCACTAAAAACCCCTTAATTGTATAAGTAATAGGAGTGAATTTTACAGCGCGCCTATTATACCTCAACAAAGTTGTAAGAAAAAAGAAGTCTGCAAGGCCTGTAATAGTCTATCTAGCACGGTTTGCATTATATACCTGTGAAGCCGCCAGAAAAACAGCGCTTCTTTAACAAAATTTCACAAAATTCAATAGACTCATTTTATTGGCAAAAACAACAAAGACTTTTCGAGTCTGCGATGCTGGAGAGCAGAGATGTAACTTCAACAACAACCATGACTCTTTAAAAAAAAATGATGAAAGACAAAAACTCCGCTAGACAGTTCGGGGGAGGGGGCCGGAATGGAGATGGCTAATGGAAATAGGCACATTCCGGACATTTTCAGAGAAATCTGGCTGAATGTTTCTAGTAAGATCAGAATTAGATAATAAACAGAAGTTCAGATGTGTTTTTGCTACTAACAGTTTCTTTTTTTTTAACTGTTGAGTCTCTGGGTATCTGAATGCTCAATCCAATGACCTCTCCAAAAGCAAATTAGGGATGGTAGCATATTAGGTACTGTCTACCTCTTTCTTAAAAAACACATGTTTCGGGGTACCTAGGTGGTGCAGTCGGTTGGATATCTGACTCCTGGTTCTGGCTCAGGTCATGATCGGAGAGGTGGGATTGAGCCCCGTGTGGGGCTCTGTGCTCAGCAGGGAGTTTGTCTGATATTCACTCTCCCTCTCCCTTGGCTCTTCCTGCCACATGCGCTCTCTCTCTGCCCTGCACTCTCTTTCTCTCTCTCTCTCAATAAATAAATCTTTAAAAAAAAAAAAAAAAAAGTTTGTTTCTTTGGCTGTCAAAGGCCTAACTGGCCATAATCTTAGCTAGAGATGGAGGAGAATTTATTTCCCAGAAGCTCTGGATGTGTTTTCAAAAAGCAAATTTTGGACTAGAGGTCAGTGAGATTATATCATATTTATACAATAGTTCAACATTAGCTCCTAAATTGGGGTGGGGGCAAGCTTTATTACTTACTAGAGGCTTTAACTGACTTTTCTCCATAAGCCTTTATAGAGTCACTAGATCACAAAGACGAGTTGCTCATAATCTAAGAGGGGAAACAGTCACGGAAGCAGACATAGTCCAGTTCAACCCCAAGTAGGAATTGAGCTGGAAAAACAGAGAGCAGGACTACCCCCCTCAGGGCCTTCAGTGACGTCTCACAGAAGTCATGGCTTTTAAGCTCGGTCTTGAACGATGAACAGGAATTGGCCAGGTAAGGAGAGGCATTCCAAGAAAAAGGAAACCTAAACTCGAATGAATGAACATCTGAGAGCAGGACTTGTTCAGGACAATGGTCTGTGCTGCCCAAGAGGGCAGAAGCGGGCACTGGGGCTGAACAAAGAGCTAAAGCCTCGATCACAGACACGTATATCGTGCTGATAAATCTGCAGTGGGAGCCACCAAAAAGAAATTTTCAGTTGGAAAGTGAGATGACCCAATTTTCATGTTAGAAACCACATTCTAGTAGCCACGTGAAGACAAGACGGAGAGGAGAAAACCTGGAAGCAACCGCATTGACCCCTACTAGCAGAGAGGATGGTACGGATTAAGAGATATTTAAGAGAGAATTTCTAGAACTCAACATTTGGTTAGAGGGCAGTGGGGGAAAGGGTAGTGACAGAAGGGACAATTTAAGGAAGACTCTCAGATTTCCGGGGCCAACGACATAGATGGTACAGCCATTAACAAACAGAGCACACAAGGGAAGCACATGTCAACCGAGGAGACCAAGACACTCTGTGATGCTCCAGACTGTCCAGTGCACAACTGAATATATGAAATCCAGAAGTTTAAGAGCACCACGACTTCCCAGTCCCTATTTTATAAGCAGAACTGTCTTTAGGTATTTTATAAGCAGAACTGTCTTTAGTTGAAACAATTCATCTTTATTCACTGGACAGAGTCGATCGCAGGCTTCCCAGATTCAGGGCATGCTACGGAGGGTTCGAGGAGGCTTCTGTATGCGGTGGAAAGAGCTCTAGCCTCAGAGTCAAGACTCAGATGACAGATACTGGCTTTGCATCTGCTCTGTGATTTCCAGCATGTCCCACTCGGATCTTCTGTAAAATGCAGATGAGTTCTTCTGCCCAGCACTGCTGGGGGACTTCAGTAAGATAATTACATGGAAAAGCATAGCATGATACCAGACACATTGTAAGGGCTCAGTACAAGCTGGTAGAATGCAACGTCTAGTTACTCTGTATACTCGGAGAGGTCCTGAGCTGGTGGGGAAGATGAGCTATGTAACATAAAAATGCTACAATATACTGCGAAAGATAAGGGTCACCTCTACAGAGATATAAAGAGTGAGGGGCGGTCACAGGAGGGACAGACCATCTATAGAAAAGATTTAGAGAAGAACTTCCCGATTAGCTGGGCCTGCAGAATGGGTAGGATTTAGACACGCAGAGAGAAAGAGAGAGAGAGACCAGAGGGCCATCTCAGCGATAGGGAAACATGGGCTTCTGCTCAGAGAAGCTGCCTTTCATTAAGGTTCTGACACTCACAAGCTGTGTGACTCTGGACAAAATAATGAACCCAAATGAGAACAGCAGCAACTACCTTTCTGTCACCATTGGGATCTTAGAAGATAAAGTATGTAAGGTTCTTGGCACAGGGCACCTGTCCGCGGCCGTCATACTGCCCAGGAACGAAGAGGCAGAAACCAAGGGAAGATCAGTTTGGCTAGTGTACGGTCCGCAATGCCGAGTATCGGGCATAAAATTAAAAACAGATAAAAGGTTAAAAAAAGAAGAAGAAGAGGACTGTGTACTTTTCCTGCAGGTAAGAAATACCACTGATGGTTTTAGAGCAGGAAAGGAAGACGCATGTCTTTATCTTTCCAAATATCAGAGTTTATATTTACGACATAAGGAACTTTAATTATAAAATGATCTGCTTTCTGCCCATGCCTGACTGCTCACAAGTTTTCAGCAATAACATATAGAGGATGAAAGGACCAATTTTAGACCTGCTTTAAAAAAAGAAAGAAAAAATGGCTGAAATTCCTATAGCATGTGCTTGTACACATTTTTTTAAGAGTGTGTGTATGTCTGTGTGTGTCTGTGTGTTCTGTATCACTAAAAAAATACAAAACCCTTCGGCCATGGTGGCCTCAAATATGAGTACAGTATTTGAAACATACAACTAGGAGAATATTTACTGATGTTTTCAATGATTTTTCTTTTTATTGATCATAAGTACAATAATATACTGGTGCTGATATGAGAAACACTGATCAGTTTTTCCATATATACACATGAATTTATAATACATGTATTTATATATGCACATCTACATATATAGTAACTCATGTGTATATTCTACCAGTATGACTAATCTGAAGCATTTTTTTATAATTATCACACGCATATTCTTTTTCCAGCATGTTTTCCTCCAAATCTTAAACCCTTCTCACTCTTCATTTGCCATTGAACTCCCACTGAAGTTAAAAATAATCAAATTTCCAATTCAGATACACATAGCACTTTTCTTCTTCAGAGGAGATTTGGTTGCTTTATAATTAGTCTCAAGTTTATTAAGTCCTACGAGATAGTAGGTATAAAATAGTATATAACCTCACTGGCCTGTAAAACAGAGTATATATTCTTCCTAAATGTTTACCCCAGAAGAGTAATGACATTGAGGAAGTCATGTTTTTTTGTTTTCCAAATGTTAACCTGGATTTTCCCCATGGTTCTACCCTGTATCACAGCAGCTGTTAACTATAAATATGCCAGTAAGTCATTTTTCCCAAGCATTTATTGAGTGCCTACCATTAGCCAGACATTGGAGAGAAACAAACCAAAAGAGAAGTCGATCTTGGCACCTGCCTTAAAGAAATTCTCAGTTAAATGAAGAAGACAAACCCATTCTCAGTTGATCGGACAGACTAACACAAACCAGCCTGGCTGAAGGAGCTGCGGAGCCCAGTGGAGTGAGAAATACGAAAAAAAAAAAAAAATGTATATCAAATCTTACTCTTACATCCCAGTTCCTGGATCTACGGATTACTCCCAAAATACGTGCTCAAAGTGTTCAAACCAAATTGTGCCCTGAAGACTTCCCAAACTAAGCTGCATTTCCTGGTGCTTTTTTTTTTTTTTTTCTGGTGCAGTTTGGTCATCCCATTCCTAAAGCAAAAAATGCCTTCCATTTAGAACAAAAAGGCTGTGCATTTTACCAGAATTCCATTGCTTATGAGTAAATGCTTTGGAGTAAATATTAAGTTTGCATTCAGCTACTAATAAGTTTAGGCTCTTCACCTTCGTATCTCAGAGCCCAGCTCAGTATCTGCAGAAGAGATGGGCTATGAATGGCTGTTGGCTCAACTGAATGCATTACAGGGCCACTGTTGTACGACGGTAACACACCAACTCACCAGGAAAGTAAAAATACCTTGGGACTTTAAGAGCTACTGTCCCTCTAAATAATTGGAAGTTGTATCAATCTTACAACCTATCTTTTATCACTTAACATTCTAGCATAAGTGTTTTCTCATTTAATCAAAAATTCTTGGGTGCCTGAGTGGCTCAGTTGGTTAAGCACCTGCCTCTAGCTCAGGTCACGATCTTAGGGTCCTGGGATGGAGCCCTGAGTTGGGCTCCCTGCTCAGTAAGGAGCCTGCTTCTCTCCCTTTCCCCCACTGCTCATTCTCTCTCTCTCTCTCTCAAATAAATAAAATCTTAAAAAAAAAAAAGTTTAAAAAAAATTCTCAGCCCCATGTCATTGGGCTCAGCAGGGAATCTGCTTGAAGGTTCTCTCCCTCTCCCTCTGCCCTTTCCTTCACTGACACACTTTCCCTCCCTCCCTCCTCTCTCTCTAAAATAACTAATTTATTTTTTAATTCTCAGTATGGGGGCGCCTGGATGGCTCAGTGGGTTAAAGCCTCTGCCTTTGGCTCAGGTCATGATCTCAGGGTCCTGGGATCGAGCCCCGCATCGGGCTCTCTGCTCAGCAGGGAGCCTGTTTCCCCCTCTCTGACTGCTGTTCTGCCTACTTGTGATCTCTCTCTCTCCCTCTCTGTTAAATAAATAAATAAAATCTTGGAAAAAATTTAAAAAATTTTAAAAAAATTAAAATTCTCAGTATGTGTCACTTTAGAAGCTAGGTAAATACTGCATGACTACGTCATAATTTTTCCAACCATTCCCATTTATTGGAATAGCCCAAAGGTCGTTTTATTTTTCATTTCATAACACTGTGGTGAACATCTTTTTGTGTAAAGGTTGTGTATGGATTTCTGATTATTCTTTGTACAGGAACCCCAAAGGAGAATTAAAAGGTCGTATATTTAAAGTTCATATGATGTACTAACAAACTGTTTTTAAACAAAGCTTAAAGTCATTCTGACTTTAAGATAGGATGTAAAAGGACTAGTTTCACTGGACCTTTGCCAAGTTTAAGCATTCTGAATTTTTTTAAATCAATGCTAGTTTGTGAACTCAAATACGACCGACAAGTAAATGTAAATAATCCCCTTTGCTTGAACAGTTTCAAAGCAGGAGGACCCTAAAAAGACTTGAGAATGCCTCACAGGTAAGCCAGTGAGATAGGGGCTTACCTTGGAAAATGATGCTGTGTTTATTCTTAGAATCTACAGTTTCCGATATCTTTTATCATTACTGGTAACCTTCTCAAAGGCAAATTTAGAGTCCTTCCCTTCGTAAATATTCATATAACATCAAATTCTAGGGCTTGTTTTTCATTTGTGGACTTGACAACATAACGAAATGCATGAATTTTTTAAATTAGAAAGCACTCTGGGGTGCCTGGGTGGCTCAGTGGGTTAAAGTGTCTACCTTCGGCTCAGGTCATGGTCTCAGGGTCCTGGGATCAAGCCCCGTATCTGGCTCTCTGCTCCGCGAGGAGGCTGCTTCCCCCTCTCTCTCTGCCTGCCTCTCTGCCTACTTGTGATCTCTGTCTGTCAAATAAATAAATAAATAAATAATCCTTTTTTTTTTTTTTTAATAAATAAATTAGAAAGCACTCTACACTAAATATCAATGCTGACCAAACCCCCGCACCTCCCTAAAAAACTCAAGGACTTCCTGAAAGTTCTCTTCTTCTGGATTTTATTGTTTTTAACTTCATTGGTCTTAATCAGTCTGAATTAAGGATTATGTTGCATGACTGTTCAGAGAGATTTGACTTTGTTACAACAAAACTCACGTGTGTTTCGTTATACTGCTCCTCTTTTTTGTGAATACAGGACAACAGATGGAGGAATGATTCTGACATTCCATTTAATTTCAAGTTCTACTATATATGTTGTTCTAACCTTAACCATCCCTAAAAGTGGCCCTCTTCAAAAAAAAAAAAAAAAAAAGCTACAAACCGCTTGCTCATAATTGAAATTCTCAAGTGAACAATGCTCTACCTCCATGACTCCAAGTTATTGTAAGAATTAAATGAGATCATGTAAAAATACTCGCAAGAACTACAGAACTTCCTTTCTTCAAGTTTTTTGACTAGGATGCAGAATTCTGAATATCCACTTTAAGAAAAAGAAAGAACAGTATATAATGTAACTCAAGATCAAGCGAAGTCAAAGCCCAGTTCCTCACTGCATGACCTAGAGACGACACAGCCATTCGCGGTAGGTTGGTCTCCCCAATACCCACACACATAACATACACACGTACATGCAGACATACCCCAAATCCTCCACTCTCAGAAGGTGTAAGCATTTCAACTGACACTGCAGAAGCATCTCATACAACATCCAGAAGCATCTCATACAAATGACACTGCTAGAAAAAAAACAAAGCTAATAAAGTAATTGCTGCCGTCACTAAACGAGTGAATGGCACGCCTCTGGGTTACACGTGACAGTGAAACTCCAAACACGTTTCACAGGCTGACATAGAGTAACTCTTTACCTTGTCAAACAAAGCTATTTGGGAAAGAAAAAACTAGCACAACTAATATTGTTTTACCACCTTACCATGTATGTCCTTAAGCTGAATAACCTCAGCTTTAATTAAAATTTAGTACATTGCCAGAATTTTACTAAACCTGTAAAAAACATCTCAGAACAGAACCTTAATAAAAACTTATCTGGACTATACTGGATTTAAGGACGCCAGTGTCCCCTCCACGTTACTATTTCTACCCGTATTTCCCTGCTGCTACTTCTTTTTGTCTTCCACTGGCCGCCAACGGAGCAGTCACCAGGACTCAACAATTCAGAAACCAAGGTCAAGGCAACTTTGATTGGGGGACATGATGCCCACAGATGGACAGCAAATTTCCAACAGCAAGATCATCTTTAATTTTCCCGCTCTAAGTGGATGGCTTAAACCATTTCCAAAAGTAAAAATTTTTCTCTTTGGAATATAAGGTAGAGACGGATAAGGAGGAAAAACAAAAGATAAAATGAGTGCAAATAATATTATGAACCTACCTACTGAATTTAATCCTTGTTCAGAAGTTAGTCCTTTTCAGAAACTAAAGAATACACAGAATTTTCCTATGAAAACAATAATCTGCTAGTAGCTACAGAAACACATTTTATCTGTCTCTTTAATGAAAACCCTAAAACATCAGAATAACTTTATTAAATTGTAAGTTATAAAAGATGACTAGTATTTTTTAATGTTTTCTTTATTGTGAAACTCTCTTTTCAGATTTTACTTGGTATTCAAAAGACAGTTGGATGAAATGCCACAATTATAAAAACTGACATAAGGAATATTTTAGGACCAAACTACTACTAATGTTCAAATTCACTCCAATAGGTAAAATCCTCCATGTGTCTTGCATGTACATTCAAGAGCGCACGGAGTTTCTCCTACTTTGGATTTTTAAGGTATTCCTTTGAGTAAAAAGATTCCCAAAGTCTAAACCCGCAAGTACAATCACAGATCAAAATATTGATAGTGACTTAGGCTTACTTCTAGTCAAATATAAGAAAAACTATCTTCTGGTTTGTAAATATGAATGCTTACATTTCTCTTGAGCATTAGAAAGAGTTGTTGTGTAATTCTCCAAAATCAGAAACAAGATCAGTATATAACATTTCCCTCAGCTACTCAACATTCCCAAAAAAGACCAAGACACAGGATGAGTTCTGCTTCACTTTCTCTTCTAGCTCTCTCAACAGATGGTTGAGATTTCAAATGACCTTAATCACTCAAGCCGCACTAAGTTAAGCATTCTTCACTACGAAAACCTTGCCTTTCCTTGAATCTTGATATACTGGAATCTTAATATCCTTAGTCGTTTTGTTTGCTTTGAAAATGCTTCCAAAATAGTTCTGGGATTTAGATGAAAAAAAACTGTCAGAAAATGTCATATTCCTATTTTGTCTAAAAATTTAGTCTTAATCATCAATAACAATCACCACGGTTTTTATAATGTATTTCCTATATATTTGGCTTGATTTAGCCAACTGTAGTAGCCTAGAGTTTTGTTTATATGTCTTCTTCCTTTCTTTCTTTTTCTTTTTTTCCTTCTTTCTTCCAACCTAACTGAACTACATACCATCCTACAGTGCATATTTGTGCTGAAATTCTGAATCAGGAGAATGATGGTGGAACTCCCTTCCCTCAAAAATATGCTATAGATACAAAGTCAGACAAGAACATAGTACAAACTTATAGAACCAAGTATCTCTAATAATACAAAAATTCTCAAACTTCATAGGATCCAAGAGGAAAACGGATACTAGAGAGCATTGTGGGACAGCACTCAGCCTATCACACATTATGGTACCCCCAGTGGAGTGACTAAGGGTACTTTCCCTCTCCCGCTGAATAATGCCCTTCCTACCACAGCTCCTCAGATCCCAGGACTGCTCCTTCTTTCATTCAACCTGTGCCAGCCATTGTTCTAAGAACAATGGTGAGCAGAAGCAGTGACGGCCCCGCCCAGTGGAGCTCTTCACCCGGCCTCCATCCTCTCAACGGCCACTAGGCAGTAGAGTGCGGCCGTGGGGCGATGCTCTTATGCAGGTCCGCCGCTAACATTTGCAAAGTTCAGGACGAGAGTACCACTGGAGGCGGACCTCCATATGTCTATATATTTAAAGGTATAAATTAAGCTAATTAATATGTTTTATTCTCATAATGGCCTGAAAGATCAGGTTTGATTTGAGAATTCTAGCCAAAAAGTAGGGAGCCAGAGGTGCAAGGCACCTCCTGCATCTACGTCCAGCTCTGCCCAGCGCAGCGGATGTCATCTGTGCGTACTGCGGACGCCCACCCAGCCCATCAGGCTCCATTCACGCTCCCTGCAAACAGGAGCCTCTTAAACACTCCTTGGGTCCAAGGGTGTGCATACTGGCTTCCTCTGCCTGTCATCAATAAGAACCCCCAGCAAGAGGCCCAAGCAGTCCCCAGAGGCAAGCTTGGGGCTTTGGGACAGGGACAGGGAAATCAGTGCCCTGAAGGTGTTCCAGAAGGCAGGGCACCAGCTTCCGGCGGGTACGTTCTCTTGGCCCTGTGACTCCTTGCTCCATGCAGAGGGGCAGACAGCGGGGCCAGAGGAAGGGCCCCTTGCCCGGGGCTAAGGGCTCAGGTGTGCTCTCTTCAGAGGCAGGAGAATCAATTTTCAGAATCAGTCTGAAGAGCAGCCCTGAGCGACAGGGGGAAAGAAGAGGCCAGAGTGAGGGAGAACAGCACACTGACCTGATGCCTCCTGCCCTTGGGTTCCTTCACCCAGGCGGCCAACAGCAGCACAGGGAAGGGCAGGGGGCAGCATGCTGCTGTTGCAGGGGTGCTGTGTCCCTGTGATGCCACACTGAGTACCCGGCCCTGGAGAGTCGGGGAAAAAGAAGGGAAGCGAGAAGGAAGAGGGAAGAACTGTAGTCATGAGGCCTCCGCGGAAGGCCAGCTCTGCCCACCTCAGAAATACAGAAAGGCAAACAAACAAAACAGAAAATCCAACATAAGCAGTAGTGTTCAAAACACTACTCATTAAATTATACCCCAAAAGGTCTTAAGTAAAGTACCTTTCCCACCACCAGTTTTGCTCTGCGGTGTGGGAGTCTTTTCGGGCAGGGCCAACAGCTCAGCAACTCCCACAGTCGGAACCATCATCGATGCTTCTAGTTTGGGAGCCCCATGCTTGCTTTATTCACCAAAGGCAGAGCCACGCAAGGCCCAACTAACCAGTGGTGCTGCCAGGACTCTGGGCAACCCCACCCCCAACCATGCAGATGCAAAACGAGCTCTCCAGGGTAGGGGGGCTCACCTGCTGGATGCTGCCACTGGACTGATTCCCGACTCGGTCCCTCCCAGCCAGACACCTGGCAGGCCAGCCTCCTCCCATGCCCAACACGGCGGTTAACTCCCCTTCCTCTAGGCACTCGGCAAATGCTGAGAGCTTCAGAGAAATACTTACAGGTCCACGCCAGCCCACAGGACCCTGGACCTCTCCGTGAGGTCGCACTGTGCGCTGTCATACTTCCGTCGCTACTGCAATTCTCCCCTGCTTCCTCCACACCAGCCCTCACCCGCACAAGAACTCCAGTTCCTTCCCATTCTTCCTCCTGACGTCTCTCTCTTACTTATTTGTTATCTGTGAGTTCTTTGGGACAGTGTGTGTGATCAAACCGTATATATCAGGCACTAAGTTATGAGGGAAGGAGATTTTGAACATGACTTCCATGTTCAGGAACCATGTCTTTTGCATATATTTTTTCATTTACTCATCACAAAACTTTACAACCATGACTACTAACCACATTTTTATCCACTGAGCTCAGAAAAATTAAGCAAGTTACTCAAGATGACAAGCCTGGAAAATGTGTGAAGGCACCCAACAGAGTTCTCATTGTACCTGTGAGACTCCAAAGTTACTCTCTTGCCACAGCACTAGCTAACTGCCTGATGAGAATGGCTGACTCTAGAGATTCTTATGTGTCGATGTTTGGTTACATGGGGCCTCAAATAGCCTTCTGAACGCTGAGTTACAATAACAAGAATAAAATACTCTATTAGCCAGACTTTATACTTGACTTTTTTTAAAAGATTTTATTTATTTATTTATTTGACAGAGAGAGATTACCAGGCACAGGGGGAGAGAGAGAGAGAGAGAGAGAGAGAGAGAGAGGAGGAAGAGGCAGGCTCCCCACCGAGCAGAGAGCCCAACGAGGGACCCGATCCCCGGACCCTGAGATCACAACCTGAGCTGAAGGCAGAGGCTTAACCCACCAAGCCACCCAGACACCCCAGATTTTATACTTTAAAAAGAACTTCAAAAATAATTTTCAAACACCAAGCTAGCAGAAAGAATTAATAAGAATAAAAACAGAATGAAAGAGAAAACAAACAAACTTGATTAATAAACCAAAAGATGATACTGTGAAAGGAACAAGAGAAGAAACAAATCATAGGCCAGGCCAATTTTTAAAAAGAAGGAAAACACAAATAAACAATGCTACAAATGAAAAAGGGGACACAACTGCCAATTTGGTATTAAGAGAATAGTACAGAGAGGCTAGTTTTCTAGAAAAATATCAGTGTATCAATTCATTCAGTGAGTATTTACTGAAGACCTTCTATATGCCGAGCAGTGGGGCTATCACAACCAACAAATAGATAAAGTTCTTCCCATTATGTAGACTTCCTTGGGCAGGGGAGGTAGGGTTGAGGGACAGAAAAACTAAATGTATAGCATGTCATATGGTAACATACACCAAGAAGAAGAACAAAGGCAGGTGGCAGAGGGAGACCAGGAAGAGGAACATCTTTCCAAGCAGTGGTCAGATAGAGCCGTGAGGGCCAACGGGGAAGGAAGGTGAGTGTTCTTGGCTTGTTTAAGTACAATGGAGAGTGAACAGGTAACATCATCTGGTGTGTACTTTAAAAGAAGCATTCGAGGGATGCCGAGGTTAGTCAGTCAGCTAAGCACCCAACTCTTGCTTTCGGCTGAGATCGTGATCACAGGGTGATGAGATCTGCTTGGGATTCTCTCTCTCCCTCTTCCTCTGCCACTCCCCCCAACCCTCTCCCACTCTCTAATGTAAAAGAAACATTCAAAGTCAAAATAAGAACCAAAAGAGGTAAAAATACTGCAAACCAATAACTACACAAGAAATGAGAAGAGCCATTGAAAAAACAAACCCGTTTACAAATGCACCAGAAATAATGAAACACCTATGAATACCCGTGAAAGACCCGTACTTTAAAAACTATAAAACACTGATGAGGGTGCCTGGGTGGCTCAGTGGTTTAAAGTCTCTGCCTTCGGCTCAGGTCATGATCCTAGGGTCCAGAGATCAAGCCACACATCAGGCTCTCCACTCCATGGGGAGCCTGCTGTTCCTCTCTCTCTGCCTGCCTCTCCACCTACTTGTAGTCTCTGTCAAATAAATAAATAAATACAATCTTTTAAAAAAAAAAAAAAAAAAAGACTGATGAAAGAAATTTAAGGCAACAAAAGGAAATGGAAAGACATTCCATGTCCATGGGTTAGATGAATAAATACTGTTAAAATATCTATAATGTCCAAAGCAATCTACGAATTTAATGCAATCCCTATCAAAATATCAGCAGCAATTTTTGTAGAACTAGAACAATCTTCAAATTTGTATGGAACCACAAAGACCCTGAAGAGCCAAAGTAATCTTGAAAAAGAAAAAAAAAAAAATAAAGAAGGAAAAAAAAGCAAAACTGGAGGCATCACAATTCTGGACTTCAAGCTCTACTACAAAGCTTCAGTAATCAAAACAGTATGATACTGGCACAAAAACAGACATACAGATCAATGGAACAGAATGGAAAACCTAGAAATAAACCCACATTTATCTGGTCAATTAATCTTTAATAAAGGAGGAAAGAATATACAATAGGAACAAGTCTCTTCAACAAATGGTGCTGGGAAAACTGGACAGCCACATGCAAAAGAATAAAACTGGGCGACTTTCTTACACCATATACAAAAGTACACTCAAAATGGATTAAAGACCTAAATATGAGACTTGAAACCAAAATGATCCTAGAGGAGAGGGCATGCAGTAATTTCTCAGACACTGGCCACACAACAACATTTTTCTAGATGTGTCTCCTGAGGCAAGAGAAATAAAAGCAGAAGTATACTACTGGGACTACATCAATATAGAAAGTTTTTGCACACTGAAATGATCAATAAAACCAAAAGGTCACCTACTGAATGGGAGAAGATATCTACAAATGCCATATCCAATAAAGCATTAGTATCCAAAATATATAAAGAACTTATACAACTTAATACCCAAAAATCAAATAATCCAATTAAAATCGGCAGGAGATATGAACAGACATTTGTCTAAAGCAGACATACAAATGTCTCCAGCCATATGAAAAGATGCTCCACATCAGTCAGCATCAGGGAAATTTAAATCAAAACCACAATGAGATACGACCTCACACCCGTCAGAATGGCTAAAACCAACAACAAGAGAAACAGGCGTCCGCAAGGAGGCGGAGAGAGGAGCCTTTCGCCCTGCGGCTGGGAGCGCAAACAGGCGAAGCCGCTGTGGACGACAGTATGGAGGCTCATCAAACAGTTAAAAATAGAAACTACCTTATGATCCAATATTTGCATGGCTGGGTATTTACCCAAAAAATACAAAAACACAAAGAGATACATGCACCCCTATGGTTACCGCAGCATTACTTACAACAGCCGAATTACGGAAGTAGCCCAAGTGCCCATCAGTAAATGAATGGATAAAGAACACACACACACACACACACACACACACACACACACACACACACAGGCATATTACTCAGCCATGAAAGAGAATGAAATCTTGCCACTTGCAATAACACGGATGGAGCTAGAGAGTATCGTGCTAAGCAAATTAGTTAGTCGAAGAATGACAAATACAATATGATTTCACTCATATAGATTTTAAGAAATAAGCAAAGGGAAAATAGGAGGGGAGGGGGGAAAACCAAGAAGCGGGCTCTTTGACTACAGAGAACAAACTGATGGTCACCAGAGGGGAGGCGGGCGGGGGACGGGGGGAAGGGGTGATGGGGATAGAAGAGTGGACTTACCAGGGCGAGCCCTGAGTCAGTACGGAAGTGCTGAACCACTATATGGTACATGAAACTAATATAGTAGTCTATTAGCTATGCTGGAATCAAAATTTAAAACTTAATTAAAAAAAGAAAACAAAACACCTCTAAAAACAGATGGGTCCCGGTAGCTTTAAAGGTAGCTTTTGAAGAACTGGTATCCCCTTTATGAAGTGCTTCTGAGCCTTTATGAGGCTCAAAAGATATGGAAAACAAACCAGACTGATAACATATCCGAAAGGCTCTGCTACTCACCTCCATCCCTCTCTCTAGCAAACACAGAAACACACACACACACACACACACTACACGCCAGTGTTCCCTAAACCTCAGTCATTCTAATACCATCTTCACAATTTTAAAACATCCAGATACCACCTACACTAAATACAAATTGTTATTAATGTTCATTTAAATTGGCTACTCTAAAAGATAAATTTTTATCAGTATCAAAAAATGAAAAATAATATAACTTGTCAAAATTGAATAATTGCACATGTATGGAATTTTTTAAATATTTCTCTACATACTTCCTAAGAGTAGGTCACATTCTACCCATACTTGGAACGGAAATGCAGACCATATTTTAGAAACACTAATACAGGCCAAGCTTACTTATCACTCTACATATACAAAATTTTAAATATAATATTAGAAAATCTAATACAAAAATGCTTTTAAAGAACAACATATCATGGTCAATCTGGTTTTATTCCAGAAGCAATAGAATGGCTTACCATTGGGAAACCACTGGGAAATATTTATGTGTGCCCATTAAATACAACATATATAGATACATACACACATATTAATAAGGACACATGTAGCTAGCCGACAGAGCACATTCGAAACCACTCATTATCTCTTGTAAAATAAGTACCACCCAACTTAGAGACAGAAAAACAGGCTGAGGACTGTTATGTAATACGTCCAAGGTCTTAGAGCTCCTACTTTTAGAGCCGTAGTTCTCCACCAGGGACAGTTGGGCCTCCCAGGGGACATTTTTGTCTGTCATGACTGGGTGACTGCTGCTGGCATCCAGTGGGCAGAGGTCAGGGAGGCTATTAAATCTCCTACAGCGAAACACAGGACAGTCCTGCAAGACAAATAACCAGTCCGAAACGTCCATAGTGGTAAGGTCGAGAAACCCGGGTTTAGAGAAAATGCAACATGGAACCCCGAATCTGATTCCAGGCCCGGGGCTCTTTCCCTCTATTACACTGCACATCTATCACTGAACTAAAACTTAATTTCTATGGAAAAAATGCATTTTGAATTCCATACAACCAACTCTAAAACTCACCTGAACGTTATACCTGAAGAGCCGTAATTAAGAGAAAGGCCAGTTCAGTCCACAAGGAGTCTTCTTCCCAGGGAAACTCGAAGTGAGAAAAGGTAATGAGACCCTCCTACCACCGGCCATTGGGCAGAAGGTATAGCAGCAGTCCACCGGGGCACCTGGGCGCCTCAGTCCGTTAAGCACCTGGCTTTAGCTCTGGTCATGGCCTCAGAGTCCCATATAGGGCTCCCCACTCAGCAGGGAGTCTGCTTGCCCCTCGCCCTCTACCCCTCCCCCTGCTTGCACTTTCATGCTCTCTCGTTCTCTCTCTGAAATAAATAAAATCTTTAAAAAAAAAAAAAGAGCAGTTGACCAAAATGTTTGTTCAGCTATTTTTTTCCTCTGACATAAACATTTGTCTTTGACTCCAATATGCTCCGGAAACCTAGGTTCGTTGTTCCACACTGGCCTGGGAAGTTTTATAATAGGCGAACGTTTTTTAAATACTGTTTGCTTATGTCATTTATACAATTCATGTATTAGGAGGGAAAAAAACAGGCCACTTTAAACAAGCAGATATTTTTATCTCTCTGCAACGGTCTGGAAGTGTACCGCTTTCTGAAAAATGGAAGGCGACATAAATATGTTACTTTACTTTTCTTCAGTTAAATCTCATGACCTACTTCTTCTAACCTGTTTTCTACTCTCACACTACAACTGCAGAGAGGAGAAAATGAACAGTTACTCAGCCATCCCGTGTCAAACACAGAAGCCTGCACCCATCAATCTCTGGGCATATTCAAGACAAACAAGCGAAATCCTTCCATGTGTCCCACTGGTGCAGCTAAAATACAAATTAGAAAACTGAGCCAGTAAACACTTTCTTCAAGATCACAATTGAAGAGCCTGCAAAAACAACAACCAAAAAAAAAAAAAAAAACCCTACTGGATTCTCACTGCAGCTGATGCACATCAAGTGTTTGACTTTCAAAATGCATGCATTATAAAAAGCATCAGTGTGTGTAGAGGGCTGTGTGTGGGATGAGTAGGCAGGGGTATAATAGGAAAGAACAGTATTTTGGTTCTTTAGCAGATTTAATTCCTTCATCCCAACCTCCCACTAATATTTCTGAGAATATGCAAATTACCCCGGAACGTGCCTCTCCAACCTCCCCCCCCCCTTCTGTCTCTCTGCCCTCCAGTCCCTCATCCGCCAGAGGCAGCTCTGTGGGGAGGAGCATCTGGTTTCTTTCACTCCCCCTCCACTTCGCTCCTCCCTGAGGAGAGCTCCCTTCCTCTACAGGATTTCTCTTCATGAATACTTTCATCTTGAGCTTTCAAACAACCACAACTATTGCTCTGTAAAACATATTTCTACCAAAAATGTTTTAGAACAGAAGTAAATTATTAAATGTTTAAATAAGCTTCTGGCTTAGAAAAATAAAAATGGCTTAGTAGGGCTGTAAAATTTTCTTTAAAAAGATTCCCTTAATTGCTATCTTTCATAATTCTTTAAAATACAAAACAAAAAAGCAAAACCTCCAGCTCTCAACACTAAAGACACGGCTTTTAAAAAAAGGTAGGATTTTAGTAGTTATTTTCCATAAATATGGGGATTATTATATTATTTTTTTACTTAGACATCTATTTTTTTAATGGTGTGATCAAAGCCCAAAAGAGCTTATGGACAAGCCGTTCTAATTATTGTGTAGCCTGCAGCTTTAATTAGTATGAAGCTAATTTAATGGTGACTTATTTTTCCCCTCAGAATTATAACCATAAGCAATTAGTAATGAGAGCCTGCCTTCTTGAAAATCTCTAAAAATTAGACTTTGAAATCTGAATGATGATAATATAAATACAGTAAATAAATTGTTTTGAAAGTACAAAATATTATATTCCTAAATGCAAAATCATAAGCACCAAAAATAAAATTAAAATGCTTATAAGACATCAGTCAATATTTCCATTCATTTTCTGGGATAATTCAGTAAGTAATTCAAATAGCTTTTAATTAGGACTGACTGGCATACTGCACACTGCGTAACTGCAAATCAATTCCACAACCCACCCTCAAACCTACTGCACCAATACCTTCATTCCATTCAGCCACCAAATATGTCCAATGTATGCCACGCACGATAGTAGGGGTTAAGAATTTAGTGGGACACAAAGCAGAAATGGTCCATCAGAGAGCATACGGTTTGCCATTAAATATGTAAACATATAAATAAGTGTATGATTATATACAGTTAAGTGCAATTAAAGAAACAAAAATCTTATTAAGAATATTCCAGAATAAGGGATATAAAAAGGCAAAACCAGACGTATTGTAAGGTTAGCACTGCGTGAGAAAAATGTGTAAGCCAAAGGTCAGAGCTGTAAGAGGCAAGCAGGTACAGGTCGATAGTTGGAGGTTTCTAAAAAGGCTAGTAGGAAAGTAGGGGCAGAGGAAGGTTGAAGTTACAGTAAAGTGAACAGCACCGTTCAGAGAATCAGGACAACGGGAGCACGACATCAGCAGTGGGGCAACCTGAGAGATTCTCTTTTAAATGCTATCCTTCCCCCACAGCCTGCTCATTAGACATTCCGTGGTGCAGGAGAGATTTTATTTTATTTTTTTTTAAGATTTTATTTATTTGACACAGAGAGAGAGATCACAAGCAGGCAGAGAGAGGAGGAAGCAGGCTCCCCGCTGAGTAGACAGCCGGATGCGGGGCTCGATCTCAGGACCCTGAGATCACGACCCGAGCCGAAGGCAGAGGCCCCAACCCACTGAGCCACCCAGGAGTCCCTGCAGGAGAGATTTTAACACATTACTCTGGACCAGATGTCCCAAGCCCCAATAACCACAGGGGGCCGGCAGGTGAGGAAAATTAACAAAGCAGCTGCCATGTGCACCTGTGTGAAAGGTGGGGACGGTGGGAGACACAGGTGAGGACCAGCCCTGACTGACGTCATGTGGAGATGTAGGCCCCACATGGGGCCAAATATCAGGGTTTGTTTTTTTTAAGATTTTATTTGTTTATTTGACAGAAAGATACAGAGAGAACACAAGGAGACAAAGCAGCAAGCAGTGGGAGAGGAGAAAGCAGGCTCCCCACTGAGCAGGGAGCCTGATGCAGGACGTGATCTCAGGACCCTGGGATCATGACCTGAGCCAAAGGCAGACGCTTAACGACTGAGCCAACCAGGAGCCCAAATTCTTGGGGTTTTTAAAGAGATGCCAGAAGTCTGGATTTTTTTCATATGACACATTCCAATTTTTTTAAAACTATAGCCAATCAAATAAATTAAGTTTAGGACTACCATTTTGTAACTTTTCTCCAAAATTTTACTTCTGTTATCTAGGGAAAAAAGATTTCTCTTCTTAACTCTTCAGCTGGCTTTACTTTTTAATATACCACCAACACACTATTGCAGACTAAGAAAACAAACAAAAAAACTGTAAGACAATCCATTCTGCTATTACTGACCTTTATTCTTTAAGCCTAAAAAATTCATATGTATTTTAGGCATGAATAACATTGACTATATTTCTTTCTTCGAGAGGCAAGTTACTACAAAAGTGTTGAAACTGATTACTGATAAAGGATGAAGGTTAGTGTAAAAAATAGCAGCACTCCTTGTTTTAACTTTGGAAAAAGTTTTTAAGTGAATATCCGGAGCTTGCTGATATTGCTGTAAAAATATCTTTTTTGGGGCACCTGGGTGGCACAGTCCGTTGAGTGACCAACTCTTGGTTTTGGCTCAGGTTGTAATCTCAGGGTCATGAGATCAAACCCCGCATAAGGCTCCACGCTCAGTGGGGAGTCTACTCAAGATTCTCTCTCCTTCTCACTCTGCCCCTCCTGCTCATGCATTCGCTCTCTCTCAAATAAACAAATAAATCTTTTTTAAAAAAATTATATATATATATATAAATCTTTTTCCACTCTTGTAAACATGCCTTCTGTGAGACTGGTTTCTCTACAATGAGTGTTATTAAAACAAAACCTTAAACATTTTGGGTAGACATGATGCCCTGTCAGTAGTGTGTCATCTGTCCAACCTGGATTAGATACGTTCACAAGCAAGAAGCAAGCCCACCTGGAGAATAAGAACTATAAATACTGATACAAACAGCTTACATTCCGAGTGTGCATCTGGAGACTGCTCTTGCACTTACAACCATCTGCTTAGTTATAACTGCAGATCAAGAAGGGTATGAATGTGGGGTGCCTGGGTGGCTCAGTGGGTTAAGCCTCTGCCTTCAGCTCAGGTCATGATCTCAGGGTCCTGGGATCGAGCCCCGCATCGAGCTCTCCGCTCAGCAGGGAGCCTGCTTCCCCCTCTCTCTCTGCCTGCCTCTCTGCCTACTTGTGATCTCTCTCTCTCTCTCTCTCTCTCTGTCAAATAAATAAATAAAATCTTAAAAAAAAGAAAAGAAAAAAAATTTTAAAGGGCTGAATGTAATAACAAGTCTCTGTGTTAATTGATTATACAAATACACATTTTCAGACACCTATATGATTTTCATAACTAGAATTTTCAGAATTTTTTTTCTCTTTTGCTATGTTAGGTTTGTTATTTATTATTGAAATGTCACTTTATGTCTTAAAACTAATAATAAAAAGTCTGTACTTTTGTATGTGCAGTTTCTATCTTATTTTTCTAGTAATTCAGAGTAGCAGTCTACAACATATTGGAAATTTAAAAAAAAAAAAACAAAAAACTGGTCCTTCTCCACAGATAATTTGAGAAATACTGATCTACCCAAGACTGCTAGAAAACAAGCCAGAGTTATTTCAAACCTAATTTCCCTAGGGCTCTATTTTCCAGAACTTCGGGACATGTGGTTTGGTAATAAACAAGGCATTCAGTCACACTGAATCACAGATAAGAAACATTTTGTAAACTAATCTGATCGGTAAGGGCCCAGGTCCTTTAGTATGGGTCTGTGAAGCTAGGTACAAGCCACATATCTCATTCCTCAAGCTCACTACCTGCTAGTATTTTACGAAATCAAGTCATAAACTAAATTCAGCCAAAAGTGCATTAGCAAGAAGGCACCAAGCCTGCCTCGTAGCTCAAGGAAGTCCCATTTTCTTCCTCACGTGCTTACTACTACTCCCCAGAGTAAAAGACACTCCCAGAAAGACCCAAAGATCTGGATGGCAGGACTGAACCTAGGGCGACTCCTGGGCCTCGGGCAGCTCATGCATGCAATTCCCAACCATGTCACGGATGAAAAATTGTTCCTGACATCCCTGAAGCTAATTAAATCCTCCAGTATACGTTTCTCTAACAATATCTGACGTTCTAAGTATCCAGTACTGAAGGTGTAAATTCCTTACTCGGGTGCCTGAAACGATAACAGTCCGTAAGGAAAAAATCAGGCAAGAATCACGCCGTTTATACCGAAGCACTTCCAAAGTAAATTATACACATACAACATAAAGATCTTATTCCAATAGTTCTACTGAAATAAAGTGTCTGAGGACAAGATGCTGTGGATAAACCTTCAACACTCGCTCATCTCCCATTTTAACAAAGAACAAAAATTTAGTTTAGGGCCTTTGGCAAGTATCAGTATCCAGCTACAGGAGAAATACACTGTTTCCTTTTCCTTGGAATGACTGTGAGGGCTACCTTCTCTTAACCCCGTAATAACATAGAGCTACCTTCTAAAATAAATTCCCTTAAGCTAAATAAAGGGTAAACAGAAATATCAGATAATCAATAGTAGAAGCATATGATGTAAAAATGTGTGAAAATTGTTCTTTCCTAAGTCATGAGCCCTCCCAACAGACCACCCCTGCCAACAAGGCCTGGGGCACATAATTTTCCATAATTCCACCTCAAAGCATGCCCCAGGCAATCCTGTAGGATAATCAGTCCTTACTGGAACACTTTTTCCTTTAACACCCCACAGAGAGCGTGGGGCTTACAATTCAGACTTCCCTGTTTATGTCAATCAAATTTTAGCATTAACAAAGGAATGGAAGATAACTTTCATATACATCCAGGAAATGATGACAGAGAATGAAATCCACTGTATTATTAACATAGCTATCAAATTGTGGACTTTTTTTTTCCTTTTCTCTGTTTTTCAGATTTTCTGTAATGTTGTTACAAGGTCTTTTACAATCCAAAAATTTGTGAAAAAAATTAAATATAACATTAAAAAATACATCTAATAAGCCTGATGTGATGGGAAAGGGGCTCCTGAAACCAAACTTATAAAACTTAGTGCTGGTGGCTTGCTTTGCGAGAAGCTTCTGTGCATCACTGTGGAGAAATCCTTTAAAGAGTTCACATTAAGACTGGGGCGCCTGGGTGGCTCAGTGGGTTAGGCCGGTGCCTTCGGCTCAGGTCATGATCTCAGGGTCCTGGGATCGAGTCCCACATCGGGCTCTCTGCTGAGAGCCTGCTTCCCTCTCTCTCTCTCTCTGCCTGCCTCTCCATCTACTTGTGATTTCTCTGTCAAATAAATAAATAAAATCTTTAAAAAAAAAAAAAAAAAAAAAAGACGCTCCGCGGGATTCTAAGTCCTCTGTGCCATACCCCACCCGTCCCCATTAATTTAAAACCCAGCCTTAGCTCAGCGCCATCTGCCTTCTTGTCTGCCTGGGTGTCCCCTCTGTATCTCTGCCTCTCCCAGATAGGCCTCTCTGGCTCATTCCTCACCAGTCTTCCCACAATGCTTGTCCCTCTGTCCCCATGGTATTGGCGTCTGTCTCCACTACTACCGTGTGCGGGGCCTGAGAATCAAGACATGTCCTTTCTGCATGTCCCTAGCACCATGTCCAGATCCTAGCACCCAGAGGGAAGCTCAACCCACGTCTGGCCTCAACACTGGAATTGATTCAATTGATGACCACTAAAAAAATACAAAAATAAGAAATAAAAACCCAGAGAATACATTTGATATTAATAATGACTACAATGTATTTAAGAGTTTTACATGCATCATCTCAGTTACTACAACCTTTAGCCCTCTGAGGTATTCATCACCTTCCTGTGCTACAGATGAGACAACAAGGCAAGGAGAGACCACGGGGGTGTCCATGTCCAGTCTCCAAGCTGGAGTCGGTGGTGTGGAGTCAAGCGTGAAACTCCCCCCATCATGCGAAACTGACTTTCCTTCTCACCCAGTTCTACCTTCTCAGGTTTACCAGTAGAACAGACGAGCAAAGCCACTGTCATCAATCTCTCCCACAATTCAGTATCAGGAATGTAACAACTGTACAAATAATAACAATAATAATTTAAAATAAACAGAAAAGAGCACTGGCAGCTAGCTTCAGCTGTGACATCAACATGTTCATTCTCTATTTTTTTTTTAAGATTTTATTTATTTATTTGAAAGACAGAGACCACAAGTAGGCAGAAAGGCAGGCAGAGAGAGAGGAGGAAGCAGGCTCCCTGCCGAGCAGAGAGCCCGATGCGGGGCTCGATCCCAGGACACTGGGATCATGACCTGAGCCAAAGGCAGAGGCTTTAACCCACGGAGCCACCCAGGCACCCCAACATGTTCATTTCCTATGTTCTGAGGAACACTTGCACACTTTCTGATTTCTTAACACAGAAGTATAAAATTCCGTAATGAATTCCACTTAGAAGTAGTAATTTAGTTAGCAAACATTCTCTTTGTCCCTCAGTTCTTGAGATAGGTCCAGTCCACCCCGATGGCAAAAGGCAAAAGTGTCTCTGAAACACTAAATCAAAGAAAGATGAACACAGACTCAGACTAAAGCAGTTCTGACATTTCCCTTGTGGGGGGGGGGGGGGATGTCACAAGGTATTTAGATGTAAAGGAAAAATAACATTTAAGTAAAAAAAAAAAAATCGGTATGATAGGAATTATGGGAATTGGGCAAATTTACTTTATATGCTTTTCTATATTTTCTGTATGTCCTACTAGTGAATAAAACTACTATTTTATTAACTAGGGTAGAATTTGTTGAATTTTTAAGAAGAACTAAGGACCTCCTTTCATCAGTAATCTATAGCACCACTTAAACAGAACTTCAATATAACCAAGTGTTAGATTACCTGGAATTTACTTTAAAATACCACAGCAGAGCAGTATGAAATATGTGTGGGGGTTGGTTTTAGTCTCCACCTGGCCATTTACTGAAAAGAACCACACTCCCTGAGGCAGCTGGTTCTCTCTCTTTCCAAATCACACTGGTGGTTTTTGTTGTAGTGTTGTAGATGTTAGAGACAAAATTTCATCAATAAAATTAGCAGTGGTTAAGATGAATAAGCCGATTTCTTTCATGAATCTGGTGCAAAAGCCTAATGACTAAATGCAATGTGACATTCTGGATTGGATTCTAGAACTGATAAAGGGTATTAATGAAAAAAAGTCTAGAGTTAATATTAATACACCAATGTTGATTTCCTAATTTTGATAAATATAAAAACTCTGTATTTGCTTTGCAATTGTCCTATAGATCTCAATTTATTACAAAAATTAAAAATTGAGTGAGCATGGAGAATATGACATTAAACTTGGAACCTTAGGCTTGATTCTTAAAAGCCCTGTGTATAGAAACTGTTCGAAGGGACACGTGTCCACACAATCCAGATATCTAGCAAAGTTTCCATATCAAAAAATATGATGTATCTGCCCCCAGGAAAACCTACCACGTAATGTACACCTGAAAAGCACACAAAAGGAAAGAAACGTCTTTACAGGCAACAGAACGAAGTCTGAAATTTCTTTCATTATAACCCAGGAAGAAAGTTACTCCTAATTATTGGAGTTTAGAGATATTTGCCAAAACAAATGAACCTATTAGTTGGGCATAACCAGACCCATTTGTAATGTAATACTCAGAACAGTTTTTCAACTGTAGCTTCTAAAGACGAGTGTGCATCAGTGTCTCATGGACTAGCATAACAGTTAACGGGGGAGGCAGGGGTTTCGGCTCGGGTCTTGATATCTCATGGCTCATGAGATCGAGTTCTCCAGCAGGATCCATGCTCAGCGGGGAGTCTGCTTGAAGATTCTCTCTGCCCCTCCCCACACTTGTGCCCACACACATTCTCTCTCTCTCTCTCAAATAAATAAATCTTTACGTGTGTGTGTGTGTGTGTGTGTGTGTGTGTGTGTGTGTTTCAAGCTGGCGGCAACCTTCCCATCCATTCCATCATGCTGCTCATATCCCTACCCAATGGCCATGTGACACATGAACACGGAAAGAGTTCAAGCAAAAAAAAAAAAAAGAGCATCATTCCATCATTCCATTGGCTCTTCACAACAGTGAATACTGATGATGAAGATCATAGGTGATGGCGATTGTACTAGTGGTGATGACTCTATGTTCACCCATATTTCCAAATCATGTGAGCCATTAATTAATAGGTCAATTCTTCCCTCAGTAAGTATAATACAACTTTTAAATACATCCCTTTAAATGATTCGATTGCAAAAGTGTGAGATGCGTTATCAAGCAATTAATTAAATATTAACACTGGTGCCTAAATTACTGGCAATTGGATAATGCATGGAAACGGATTCAACTATATTATTTTTTTATTTACAAAAATTAAATTACATAACAGCAACATTATCACCATCCTGTTCTCTACACAGGAGGTAGAACACACTCAGCCTCTCTCATTTACAAACTGTTTGTTGCCTGAAACAACCAAAAGCTAGTTCCAAAGTCCGTGCTGAGTGTCTGGAGCAGAAACACAGCAGCTAGAACCCTGGTATACAGGCTTTATAATCCTGGGTTCCACCAACCAGAACATGATGCTCCTTTAAAAAGCAAAACAAAACAAAACAAAAAAGAAGGCTTTTCTATTGTGCATGTCCAAGGCATTGTCAACACATCACTGCTTCATTGTTCTGCCCATTCTTCATGAGAGAAACCACAATGAAATGATGACGCCTTCTTTCCCTTTTTCTAATAAAAGCCAGAAGAGAGAGTTCCATGTCCTTACAACTTTGCATTTTCTGGAACTCCAAATTCACTCTTTCAAAGGACAGAGTAAAAACAAAAGAGACCAATCAAGTATCTGGAAATCCTGTGGCTTTCTCTGATCTGTATTAGTGAAATGCCCCCAAAACTGTCAAATGAAATTTCACTTATCTGTACACAGTTGCGGTTACCCAGGACTAGAAAAGTGGTTTGACTAATGAGGGCAATTCTGGCCATGACAGTAATAGTTTTCTCAGAAGCAGAAATTGAATGAGGCTAGGGGTTATAGCCACATGTAAAAACCATGCCATAAGGAATCAATGTTCCTGCACATAATTAAACTATAACGTTTAAGACAAAAAGAATATACGGGGACTGCCAGAGTAAAACCATCCTACTAAGTAAGTACTCCAAGGGCTGTTAGCTTCTGTGGATTCCCCATGTGATGCCAAGAACAATCAAGAATGTGACTTTGGAAGGGGAAGATGATCATGGATGGATCCAGGAGGAAAAACACTGTCACCGTCACTCTTCCCCCTTCAGTAGGTGGCTGAACTTGGTGTCATAACAGGAACTCAAATAAATTTTTATTTTAAAGATTTATTACAAATGCATTTAAAAGACGTTTTATTCTTACTACCAAGGGGGTCAAGGTAGATTCTAGTCCTGCCACTAACTCTCTTTGTGTTTCTGGGCAACTTAAAATTGACTTGAATCTCATTTTTTAACCAACCCCACATCCTTTTCTTATCGAAATTACAGCAATAACCTCGTTGCCCGCCAGCCTTCCACACCGCCCACCCACTCATTCATAGCATTCAGATGAACACCATCTTTCTCGACTGTAAGTTTAATTCTCTTCTAATGGCTTCATATTTACCCTTGGATAAATCCTAAAGTCCTTAAAACATAGTGAGATGGTATTATATATGTGTGTGTGTGTGTGTGTGTGTGTATTTATATCCTATATTTCCTCCTGGATACATATATATACAGACACATACATATATATATAAACAGACACATATGTATTATATATACATATAAACAGACACATATATATTATATATATAAACAAACATATATTATATATATAAACAGACACATTTATATTATATATATATATAATATACATATGAACATGAGACTATCAGTTAACAATTAAAGCCCCCTAATCAAGAGTTCACTCCTGCTGGCACTGAAAAGACTCTATTCAGGTATCCACCCTCTAGAAACTACCCTTCTAGGGGACGAAAATAAACTCGTTTTGTTTGAACTACTGTAATTTTTGGTCTCTGTGTCGCTGCACCTTAAATTATACCCTATCTAATACTACACCCAGTGATTTTTAGCTCCTTAAATACACCATATCCCCTCTTACCACGGACTCTCTGCGCATGTCCTTCCCCCCACCTGGAACTGTCCCACCTCCGAACCTTCATCTTGCAAATCCTACTTCAGTTCTCTCTTCCGTGGAGAGATTATCCCTAACCTTAAGCCTAGGTTCCGTTCCCCTTGACATGCCAACAGCAGACTTCATTCTGACGTCCAGCTATCACTTTAGACACCAGCGGTTAATTTATTAGTATAAAGGGTGCCTGGAGTTGTTTTTCTTTGGTGAAGTGAATGATAAAGATAAAAAGGATTTGAGTGCCAGAATGACCTTTACACATAGAGCTGTCTAACCTCCCTGGCTTGTCAACCAATTCCAGACAATTGGTTGGAATTGTCTGTCACAGACAGATAATTGTCTGTCTGAATTGTCACAGGAGGAAATACATTGGTCTTGCACAGGAGGAAATTTCACAGGAGGAAATACATTGGTCTCATTTGAGCAACTATAATGGGGAGGACTTTGTTACAGCAGCCAAGCTTGTACCTTAACAAATGAACTCACCACATCCGATGGTTTCCAGATCTCAACACATTTTAGTGCCCTTTCTTCTGTAATGATCTCCTTCCTTCAAACACTATAAGCTCTTAGCAGACAGAGGCCACTTCTCTGTTGCCCTGGCGGCACTGAGCAGGGGGTCTGGCACCTAACACAGGATCCGGGGCACAAACATCCATCTTGACCACAATGCCATCTTAAAGAGATCTTGCCAACTACCTTATCACAGTCTAGACCTCTCTCCATATTTTATTTTATTTTATTTTATTTTATTTTATTTCTAGTAACACTAATGAGAAGGAAAGGGAGATATAGGGCTTGAGGGAGAAGGAAGGGAAGAGGAAGAAGAGATTAGTTTGGCATAATTTGGCAGAGCTTAGTGAACCCTCCCATCTACATTGCTCCCCAAAACATCTTGTTAAGAAAATATGTTCAAAATATTTGGAGTTAGGGACGCCTGGGAGGCTCAGTTGGTTAAGCGGCTGCCTTCGGCTCAGGTCATGATCCCAGCGTCCTGGGATCGAGTCCCCCATCGGGCTCCTTGCTCGGCGGGGAGCCTGCTTCTCCCTCTGCCTCTGTCTGCCATTCTGTCTGCCTGTGCTCGCTCTCCCCCCACCCTCTCTCTGATAAATAAATAAAATCTTTTAAAAAAAATATTTGGAGTTAAATAGCATATTTAAATAGCTATAATTTTTTCAGACCCATAGCATTTAATTTACATGACGTGGAAACCAACTAGATGCCTTCTTACTATCTCTTTCTTTACCTTCAATAGAACTTCAGTTGCCTCTTAACTCTGTTTGAAGACAACGACCGGTGCTTCCTGAGCATGTTTTAATTCTTCCAGAAGACACAGATTGGACAGCTGATCTTCTGGTACAAATAAATTATAATGTTGCAAAAATGTCCAAACTGAAGTCACCTTATCCTTTGTAAAGAAACTAAGAAAGACCCCTAAATAAGTCGAGAATTAGCAAGCAATGACCTCTAGCTACTTCCACAGCTATGTTCCTAAAAGACAAACGTCTGTCACTGATTTGGAATATTCTAGAGCCTCTTTCACAACATGAAGCAGCCCCAACCACCACAGATGCACTTTAAATTATTTTGAATCATAATCAGGGTGCTTGGGTGGCTCAGTGAGTTGAGCAGTTGAATGTCTGACTCTTGATTTCTGCTCAGGTCATGATCTCAGCACCCTGAGACCCACCCCGGTTCAGGCTCTATGCTCGGTGGGGAATCTGCTTGAGATTCTCCCTCTCTCTCTGCCCCTCCGCCTGCCCGCTCGTGCTCTTTCTAAAACAGATAGATCTTAAAAAATTAAATTATTTTGACTCACGAGCCAAAGGACAACTTGTCTTTTTTCCCCTTACCTTGTATTTCACTTCCCTTTCCATATTCCTGCTTTTCCCCTTACTAATTTTAAGCCTGTAGGACAGAAAAACTCCTATTCTGTAATCTCAACAAAATCATATTTATTCTTAGCTGTGGCACAAGAAAAGGAATATACAGATGTAATTTCATTCTTGATTTTCCTTTAACAATGTGTTTAATTAGGCAAGTAGCTCTGTTACTGTCACCTTAAACTACAATGACTCTTCTGGCTCAGCTTACCTCACTATAAAACACTATGAGGTCGATGCTAGATTGCAGAATTTAATTAAATGCCTAAGATGAAAGCTTTATAACATCTCCAATTCTTGCTCTGCATCAAGAACAAGAAACCAAATTTTGCTTAAGCCTAAAATATGATACTAGCTCTGTAAAAAATGATTATTGGACTTAATCTGTAACTATCTAACCTAGCACATCTATTTTGACAGCAGAGATCAGGTGGGCTGAGGATTTTTTTTTCTGTAACTGCACTCTGATTTACTGTTGCACACTCTTCCCAGAATCCTGATTTCATTTGTTTTTACTGTCAATATGAGTCTGCTAAAAAGTCCCAACTTTGTGTCCTAAACCAAATGAGATCAGCCAATTGGAAAGCAGCAAGCACACATCTGAAAATCAGCTATTTATAGCCCTGTTTCCCAAACATGTTTCCTGACCACAGGGAAGGTTCAGTCTCACTATAAATCAGTCTCCAGTAGGTGTCAGGAGCTCCTGTCCTTGTGCAACAGAAAAATCTTTACTCTGCTTTGTTACTAATGTATGCAGCTCTTCCCTGCCACACACACACCAAGCCACTCATATGTCAGCATTAATGCAGAGGAATCAAATATTAGTAGCAACATCCTCTGAAATCTCAATTCAGTGAGCGCAGAACATCAGAGGGAATGTGTTACTTTTCTCCTCTTCAAATAATACATACCAAAGGACCGTGGAAGAATCTTTGCAGCCTTGGAAATAGGAACGGGGGTTGAAATGATAGTCAAATCCCCTTCTAGAATTCTCTTCTGCCTCACTCCACCAGCCATAAATATCAGATGAGAGGCTGCATATTCTGGTGAATGTAGGCCAGCTGCTGTGACGCAGGAGGGAGATTTGGGCTTTGAGATATAAATTTTTCAAAGAACTAAAAGTAGCTCCCAAGAACCTGCTTAAGACAACCTCAGCCTCCGACAGCATTTTCACAGTCAGTCGGCCTGGGAAACAAGCTGGGGTTCATCTGCCGCCTCTGATGGCTTCACCAGACTGGAAAGGGTTAACTAGAAGGAATGGGGCACTACTGTGCTTTTCTTGCCACAAAATGTATGAGGGCAAACCATCTTGCTACAAGCTTCAAATACCAAGATCAAATCCTGTTTCCATCGCCACACAGTTCGGCACATCTAAATGGGGAAATCTTTTAAACGGCAAACAGTAAATTAGCATAGCAGCTAACTCCTCAACTAACTAGTCTTCTTCAGAATTTGCACAACAAAATGACTAGGAAGCAAACAAATTGTCAACACAATTCTTCTTCCACTGCTAAAAAAGCTACCCCTAAAAAGCCATATTTAAAGCTTCAGGCCTCATTTCTCGCAGCACTCCCAGAAGAGGGAAAACAGATTTCCCAGTTTGTGAAAATCAGTGCTGCTTTCAGCAAGTTGGACTTCCATTGCAGAAACAGAAAATCAGGATCATACTAAAATAGAAAGGGTTGGTCCTTACCACCCATGCGAGACATACAGACTGTTCACCATGCTGGCTTTGTTATTTAAGAGCTGCTTCCAACGTAGTGCAGGGAAAGGACAAGATTCCGAATGCATCAATGTTTAGAAATTTTATACTGTGCCACATCACATTCACATGCCACAGGCAGAGTCTGGGTGCCTCTGCTGCAATGCCTTGCGTCAGGCACTGGAGGATCTGCTAAGACAAATTACAAGACAATTTAATTAGAAGACTCAGCCCCTAACCGTATACCTTTCTAGGTCTGTCTCTGTCAAAGTCAACCCTAAATGTATACCTAAGAGCCCTGGCCATTCTCCACACCAACCTCACCCCATCCCCCACCACCTCCCCTATCTCTAAAGGCTATAGTCACTTTGGAAATGCAGAGACAGAGACGATGTGAGTTCAAAAGCAGCAAAAGTCAGAGAAAGTACAAACAGCTTAGACCAGACATCTTTTTTATTGTCCCTTCACTTTCGTTCAGACGGTCTGAAATTGCTCATTTCATGATGATACACTGCCTCAGATGTCATCAATTAAAGATTTGAGTCAACAAGCATTACTTGTTTTAAAAAAAAAAAACAACCTTCAGGGGAATCGCTACACTATGAAGAACTGAATCAGATTGCTTTCTACTCTAACGTTTATCAGAGAACAGCTACAGAGGGAAGAAACGGATGAGTGAGGCTTAATAATCTGCGAGCACTTTAGAACAATCTGGAAAGGTAAAGTGGGCTGTCAGGAACCATATGGCATCCTAAAAACTTAAGGTCCCTTTCTCTAAATGACCAATGTCGGCTATGGAGGACACACGGAATAAATTAATGATGAACAGTTCTTGCAGAAGGTAACCTGATACACACGCGGACGCTTCTGGAGAATATTCCCGGACCCTCCAGCTTATCCAGCTCTGAGTTTATGAGTTTCCGGTGCACCTCGGTGCATGGCTTGCCACTGTGAACTGACAGCTGTGGCAGCATTGTGTAGAAGGGACTACTGCAGGGGCCACAGGACCACAAGTGAGAGCTGCACTGGAAAAATCAGAAATGTCAGTGGGCACTTGCTTTCCAGAATGTGTCTAAAGCCCATAAACCTTAAAAGCTGGCAGACTTGGCCTCACAAAATCTCAGCTGCCCCCATCAACTTCCAGAATTCTTCTACTGATAAGCAGAAAGAGAAGTAAAAAATACGTAGTAACTTCTTAAAAACCATTAATCTTGCTATTTGGTGCCTAGAAACCCTCCGAGGGCTCATCTCCAGATGGGAAGGGGAAAGATTACACATCTCAAAAAGCTAAAATGGCAAACGATCTTTAGAAAGCACATAATCCAACTTTCTGGGCTAGAAGCTGAGAGCTAGGGGGTCAGTCACCCCCTCCATACAATCTGCCAAATGGCCACTGTGCTTAGGAATAAAGCGACCACCAATCCACCAGGTTCCAAGTCCTGCCTTCCCCCGAAGGCAGTGGCAGCCCCAGCTGAGCAAGCCCAGAGCTCCCCACGTATCACCCATCTCGCGTGTGGGGGACACACAGCACTAATTTCATAGCCGGATCACCCCGACTTCAAAGACAGAGACCAAGAAGGGTGGGTCTCGTAGAAGCAAAGGAGTGGGCAAAAACCAATCCCTTTCTGTTCCATTTTGCCTAAAGTCACTCCATCCTAGGCAGAAGCAAGGAAAGTGTTCCTCCTCCTCCTCCCTCCATGTCCGAAGCCTCCGGCTCGCAGGAAACACTTCCGTTACCACATAGGGCAGATCAGTTTCACAGGAGACCCTGAACACCATGACGGAATTTCCAGGAAAATGTGCTCCGAGACACATAAACAAAAACAAAAGCACACTGTCCACTGGGACACCTGTTTGGAATCTGAGAATGTGCTGTGTATGTATGGGGACACGGTGAGAAGTGAGAAGAACAAAAGCCTCTGACTCTTGACTGTGGAGAACAGAATGGCAGTTCCCGGAGGAGAGCTGGGTGGCGGGACTGGGGAAAGGGGACGGAGATTAAGGAGCACCGACCACGATGAGCCCTGAGCAGCATACGGAACTGACGAAGTCATGACGTTGTACACCTGAAACTAACATAACACTGTTAACTATACTGAAGTTGAAGTTTTCGAAAAACTTAAAAAAAGAGAGAGCGAGAGAGAATGAAAGCCTCTGGATAGAAGGCAAACAGATCCGAGAGGAATTCAAACATCCGATCCAGAGACCAGCTAGCGAAATCCAAAGGTTTATAATTCAGTTGAAGCGGGCGATCGGGAGACGATCGGGAGATGGCAGAGCTCTTGGCCTGCCGGGCCAAGAGCTTGACCAGACAGGGCACAGATGATTGTGATTATGGAAAGGCTTCTCGTAAAACCAGGGACAGCATGAACCAGGCTGGAAAACAGACCAGGCCGAGGTGTGGCTGAACAGCACTCAGGAGCCTAACAGAGACCGTGGAGAACGGCAGCCGTTTCTCTGCCCTACAGAGAGCCTTCCCCGTATCCTCCTTACCCGCTCCACAGAGCGATTGGTCCTTAGTGTGTCTCAACTGCTTGTGATAAAGACCAACAAGGGAAATGAGAAAGGCGCCGGTGGTTGTCGAATCTTAAAGCATCTATGACCACTTGGAGAGTTTGTTTAAAATTAAGAATCCCAAGCCCCACCCCAAGAGGCTCTAATGCAGGCGGTTCCGGATGCGCTCTGGCAAACAGTGAATGACTGTGAGGGCAATAAAAAGGGTAATTTGCTGGCCAGGACAGCAGCTCCAGATTTGTTCTGACAGCATACAGAGCGCCGTGCACACTCTGCACTCCACAGAGAGGTTCCGGCAAAGGAGTTCGGAAGCACCGCCCACATCACATCTACGGGAGAGTCGGGGCTCCGATCTGAGCACCCTTCTATTGGGGCAGTCACCTTGGAGGCCAGTGAATCAGACTTAGCCAGTGCCCCACCATGCCCACTAAGGAGTTTTGTTGTTTTCTTTAAAGAAATGACTTGTCCTGAGGCACTGGGGTGGCTCAGCCTGGTAAGTGTCTGATTCTTGATTTCAGCTCCGGTCATGATCTCAGGGTCATGAGATCGAGCCCGCATCAGGCTCCGCACTCAGCAGGGAGCCTGCTTGAGGCTCTCTCTCTCTCCCTCTCCGTCTGCCCCTTCTCTTCCCTGAAATCAACAAATAAATCTGGTTGAAAACTCTGAGTTTGTAAAACTATGCGAAGTGTCACAAGCCAACACGTCCTGACGCTCCTGCTTTTGTGTGTGTAAGGTTTCCTCCCCGGTACCTTCATTTTCACATGAGAGACAATTCTGGGGATGTGAGAGAGAATAGAGGCCGGCTGCTCCTCAGAACTTACCAGAAAGAAAATCTTAGTAACTTGCGTGGAAACCAGCTGTTGCCTCCACACCAAATCAGCCCGCTGCCATGGCAGTTTCCTTGGAGCTGAAACACTCTTTGAAGGTGGGAAAAAATATCTCTGAACAAAGAAAACAAGTCCTTCCAACAGTGAGAAGTGCTAGTCTGGAAAGGAAGAGTCTATTTAAATTCTCCAATCCTAAAAGCACATAACTATTGCCCAAATGGCAAGAAAGAACGGCAGGAACCCAGAAGTATCCTTAGAGCCTCAAGCTGAGACTAAAGATGGGCTGGAAGAGAAATTCTGAACCCTGCTGGGCTCTTGTCTGAGAAACTACTGCAGGACCCTGGGCTCATTTTACAAATGTGTCAGATGGGGATAAGATTCCCTGCCATCTCTCCCCACAGGAAGTGGCAAAGTTTGAATGACAGAAAACACGGGAGAGCTTTCCATAAAATATTAGCCAATAAACAAATATTTTATCACATTTTTATGCCCATGATTGCTATCCTGTTATTCCTTTAATGCTTTTAAAAATCAACACAGTAGGGGCGCCCAGGTGGCTCAGTGGGTTAAAGCCTCTGCCTTCGGCTCGGGTCATGATCCCAGGGTCCTAGGGTCCTGGGATCGAGCCCCGCATCGGGCTCTCTGCTCGTCAGGGAGCCTGCTTCCTCCTCTCTCTCTCTCTGCCTGCCTCTCTGCCTACTTGTGATCTCTCTCTGTCAAATAAATAAATAAAATCTTAAAAAAAAAAAAAAAACCAACACAGTAGGGGCACCTGGGTGGCTCAGTGGGTTAAGGCCTCTGCCTTCGGCTTAGGTCATGATCCCAGGGTCCTGGGATCAAGCCCCACATCGGGCTCTCTGCTCAGCAAGGAGCATGCTTCCCCCTCTCTCTCTGCCTGCCTCTCTGCCTACTTGTGATCTCTATCTGTCAAATAAATAAATAAAAAATCTTTTTTTTTTTAAATCAAAAGAGTAAGTAGTCACTCTACCCATTAGTGATCTACTTATGAATCTTTTTAAAGTTACCATGCTAGGGTCACCTGGCAGTTCAGTCAATCAAGCATCTACCTTCGGCTCAGGTCATGATCTCAGGGTCCTGGGATGGAGTCCCATGTCAGGCTCCCTGCTCAGTGGGGAGTCTGCTTCTCCCTCTTCACTGCCCTTCCCCTGCTTGTGTTCTCTTGCCCTCTCCCTCTCTCTCTCTCTCTCTCTCTATGTCAAATAAATACATAAATAAAACCTTTAATAAAAAGAAAAGTTACTATCTATAAGCTATGTCCACAATAGTCAACTATGGAAAGAGCCACGATGTCGGTTGACCAATGAGTGCATAAAGAAGATGTGGTGTGTGTGTGTGTGTGTGTGTATGTGTATATATATATGTGTGTGTTTGTGTGTGTGTGTGTGTGTGTGTATACACCACACACACAACTCAGCCATCAGAGAGGATGAAATCTTACCATTACATCGATGTGGATAGAACTGGATGGTATTATGCTGAGCAAAATAGATCAATCAGAGAAAGACAAGTGTCACACGGTCTCACTCATATGAGGAATATGAGACACAGCGCAGAGGACCCCAGGGGAAGGAGGGAAAACGGAATGGGAAGAAATTGGAAGGGAGACAAGGCATGAGAGACTTTTAACTATGGGAAAGAAACAGGATTGCTGGAGGCGGGGTGAGTGGGGGGGATGGGCATTAAGGAGGGCATGGGATGTGATGAGCACTGGGTGTTCTATGCAACTGATGAGTTACTGAACTCTACATCTGAAACTAATGATGTTCTATATGTTGGCTAATGGAATTCAAATTTTTTTAAAGTGATTATGCTAAAGACATCTGTCAATGTCAATGAAATTGATCAGTACTGAGTAATCAAGTATAGGAGAGACGTATTTGTGCCTAAAAAATCTAAATCTCAAATACTATTGTCTATCATACATTTTTCTGAAACCAAGTATAAAAATCATACACGGAAGCACAACATTTGTAACCACTACACTTTCTCCATGGAATGATCACGCAGTGAAATGACTGGTTGTCTTATTTACATGCCAGAACGTGAGTAGCAGGAGCTAGAAAGAAAAGAAAAACAAAACGGAACATGGACATTTAACATTGGGGCAAGAGGCTGTACCTAAAACTATCCTTGCTCGTCTGTGCTCTCCATCCATCAGTATCTTTATATTAAAAACGCTCTTACCCCCTCCTGCAACACAGCCTTCACTTACCAACCACCCCAAAGACCAGTGCTCTTCCATCCCTCCACAGAACATACTGAGTGGTGCCCAAGGAACCCCCAGGAGGCAACCACCAGGCTGCCTGTGCACCTGTGGTCCCATCAGCTGACTCTCGTGCCCCCAAAACCAACTGTGTTGGATCCCAGAACTGTTTATGCCAGTTCTACCTGTTATTGATAATTATATAATTGAATTAAATATTATGTAAACCCCAGAAATTTGAGAGCAAAAAGCAAGAGTGATCGTTACTATGGAAACTAAGTTAAATGCTTTAGAAAGATCTTGTAAAGACAAGTAACTAAAAATATCTTCTGTCAAATTAAGAATGAGTAAAGGATTAGAGAAAGTCTTAAAATTCTAGAATTCTTCACTCAGCCTGCCTCACAAGAGTCCCTGGGTACCTTCCCTAGAGAAGAGACTGAAACTTCCAAGCACAGAGGAGGCAGACTGAGTGCAGCTTACACAAGACAGTCCATGAGGAGCTCCTGTGAGCAGGTACAGACTCAAAGAGAAGACCACAGTCTTATGTCCAAAGACAGGGGGGTGCGCACAGAGATTTCTTTACTCGTCTCTATGGCTCTGTTTTAACTGACTCTTTATATTTAAAGACCCTTCATAATAAAACATTAAAAAAAACTTCTGCTTTTATTTCAAAAATTTAAGTCTCAGAAACCAGGGGCGGGGGGGTGAAAGGTGAGGGGGCAGTGGTGGTAAGACTCTTAAAAACAAACTCCTGCAAAAACTTGAAGACCTTCTTAGAAAAAGATCCAACATCTTTATCAATAGGCAAAAAGAACTTCCTGAACCAATAATGCAGTAAAGAGAGAGAGAGAGATTGTACCCCAGTGTTTAGAAGTATATAAACAGCATGAGAAAGTGAATAGAACCTGAATGAAACACAAGGACAAAATTGCAAGTTACGGGAAAGCACAGTAAACAAGGCAGAACAAGAGGAACGAAAGGCGCGGCACGAAAACGACACTGGACATTTGGTAAAATGAAAAACAAATGTGAGAAAATTAAGCCATGGTTAAAATGTGGATTTTGAAAAACTACCTCCTGTCACGAGAAACTGCTCACAACGTGACTTTAAGGTATTTTATTTCTTCCACAATTTTAGGAATAGTAATATATACACACAGGGTACAACCCTCAGAGACGACAAATGAGGAAACACTGAAAAGCAAGTGTCCCTCACATTCCTTTCCTTCAGCCACCCGTTGGTCCCCGGAGCCGACCACTATAATCAGCTTCTATGTCCTTCTAGGGACAGTGCATGCATACAGGTGTGGATGTATGTAAATACGAATAAAATTTTAAGCGCAAAACTCAGGACAAATACAGATATTTCTAAAAAAAATCTATCTACAGGTCCTCCAGAAAGTCTCAGTCCACTGTTGCAAAACGACCTCACAATTCCACAGGTACCATTTTTGGCAAATGAATTCCATCCAAAGTCATATTTTCACAGCACAAAAATAGGAATGGGAAGAACAACAGTGCTCCTTCTCAAAGAGCAAGTCAAATCAGAGGTCTCTAGAGAATATTTATACCAAATACATAGATGGCCAGACGACAGGTCTGATCTGTTACGGTAATTCACGTCTTCCTCCTGCCCTGCCCTTTTAAAAACTGGCATGCCACACGTCCCGGGTGGTAATCGGTGTGGGGATTCAGAAGAAAAAAGCAAGCAGGAACAGCAGGGGAAAGGAGACCTCCATGGGCCTCAAACCTCAGGCTTCTCTTGTCCAAGTCTGAACTCTGCACGACCATCCAGAAGACTCTGGAATCTGATGAGTTGCCATGCTCAGAGTAGACCCTCGTCCTGGACAAACTTGCCGCACTGTAACTCGAAAGATCTACAAGTGTGCGCGTGTGGGTGTGTGTACGTGTACGCATATATGCTTACGGAATGCCACAGTGTTCGTGTGCAGGGAGAACTCTGTCAAGGAGCCTTCAACACTCAACACGGAGGCAAGAACATTTTCTTTCTGTGGGCACATCAAAACCAAATAACAGAACGACAGAAGAAACTATCATTTCTGCCTATCCAAATCCATTCTTCCCTATTCTGATTACAGACTTTTACTTCTGAGAACTTTTCATTCCCCGTTAGCAGAACCCACATTTAGATGGTTGGGCAGGCACACGTCCCAGCACTGGCCAGTCCCAGGGCTGAAACTGCCCCCCTAATTGGCTAAACTGTGAGACTACGAGCAGGGAGATGCAGAAAGTCCCCTCAAGAAGAGGGAGCTCTGACTAAAAGCGACGCCAAACAGGTGAGCGGAACCAAGACATGAAGAGAGACATTGCCTGATAAACCTTTTAACGTGGACGTCAAGCCATGCCTGACACCAGGATACACACTGAACTCTTCATTTACGAGAGACAATAAACTCCTCTCTTAACCCACTGTGAGGTGGGATTTTGTCTCTTGCAAACAAAAAGAAGTCCTAATTAATATGTACGTGTTTTCACAGAGAAAATGAAATTGGACTAAGGAAGGTTTATAATCTGATTTAAATGTTTAATCAACATGAAAGTAGCTTAATGAACCCATAGCCACACCAGGGCGAGCCAGGGCACTTCCTCGGCCACTCTTCTGTCCTTCAACATCTGACGACCCCTCCTGCACTGACACATTTGCTCTTAAACCATGCTCACACGTTCAGTCTGTCTGGCAAGCCTGTAGTCATTCTGTCTCTGGTCCATTTAACTAACTCTCAGAGGGCAAATCACATATCCTTCGCTCCCAAGTTCTTAGGGGATGCACCGCTGGGTCCCGAGCACTGAGAGTAATCGAAAAGCACTTAATAGATTATTAAATTTTATGGCACCCACGAGAACTCATAACTCATCCAAATTAAATGCTATGAATTTCTTCCAGTGAATTCTAGCATCAAAAAATCATTTACTGGAACAGAATGACACACTCAACAGTTTCCAACTATGAGAATATATCCATGCTATTTTTATTTAAGGAGAATACACCGCACTGGTACTTTAAGATGAGTTCTCTAAACCCATTTTATTCTGACGATAAGGAGCTGTTTATACTCACTCCAATTCACAGGACAAGACGCAAGTATACACATTCGTAGGCTATTCTCCTATTAGAGCTGCCTGTTGTGCAGATAGCGGCTGCGGTGTGCTACTTTTCTTCCTCCTTTCGGGCCCAAATACTGTCTGTGGTCAGATTGTTGAGTGCCACGTCCCAGCTCCCTGTCCCAATTTACCCAAGGGTAGAGAGACACAAACAGCTTCTCCTCGAGCTATTGACATCATCTGCTTTTGTGCCTCTCTCACTAGACGCCGCTCTTCGGATGCCTCGATCACTAGTCTAGCACGGCGTCTGGCACACACTCTATAAACATTAGTGTGTGGATTTAATTAACTACACTTGTCAGCAATTTACCAGGGGATCTGGTCTGTGACCCTTATGTCCCTGCTCGGTTGCAAGCATCAAAGAAAGTACTAGAGAGGAGTCTTACAAACGTGACATCTGCCCTCCCTTCAAGAACAAAGGATCCAGAAACACTTTCTTGTGGACAAGTTTTCAACCTCTGTAAAACCTATCTTGCAACTATGGTTCTCAGGCCCAGGGGCTGGCGTCTGTCTGACCTAAAAAGGTGTCACATCTCAACTGGACATGAGGAAGACCACTGGCCTTCCACGCGGCCAGGCATGTGAGCTTGACCCCAGGAGGGACAAAGTGTACTGAACAGTGAGGAAACCACTCGGTCAGATCCTTTCTCAGAAGGTGTGAATGCAACTCGGACAGAGAAAGCCGTCAGAGGCCAGCACAGAACAAAATCGAGAGAAAGCTAAAAACCGAAACTCTAAAGCAGGAGACGCCAAGACTAATCCAAAGCTAGGAGGCCTGTAGGGGAGAGGAAGTTTACAAGACCACAGAGGAAGCGTGGAAGCAGAAGGCACAGCAAGAAGCTGAGAGAGTGTCAGGGAAGTACTCCAGGCCCTGGAATGCGGCCTCCAATTTCCTTCTCGATACAGCACCAGCACGAGGTCAGTGGATCAAAAGGCCACGTGAAGAGACAGTTACTCTAGAGTTTTCCAGTTATCTTTGCCTCAACTAAAAAGCTGAGGCTGTCAATGATCAAAATGGACATTAGAAGTGGATTTTTATTGTTGAAATCTGAGAAGTCCACAATTTATGAGTTGGCCAGAAAACCTTCGGGGGTGCCCCGCCCTTTGTGAAGGGGTGTGTTCTAGCGTGTTCACCAGGCTGCTCTCGGAACGGGCCGCAGGCCGCACTCCGCATGGATGATCTTGACCGACGGGCGCCAACGCCAGGTGCAACAGACTCCTGCCCCCACAACACTGTCTTATTCCCCTCAAGTGAATCTCTTGAGCAAGGCAAGGAACATCCAAAAGGACAGAGATACAGACTTTATTAAACGTATAAAATAAGTTGCAGGTGTATTTTTACGGCCCTTTTACAAATGCACGTTTGGCTTCCATCTCTGCGGCGGGGAGTTGTTGGGAGACCTGAGCCCTCACCTTCCTCTGACTACTGGGGTGTGTTCACTGGAGCGTTAGACTCAGGCGCTATTACACAGAAACCAGAAAGAAAAGTGGCTTGACCAAGACCCATATTTATGTCTTAACGTCTAACAGTCCAGAGGTAAACCAGTCCATGCAGGGAAAGCTTCCACTTCCAGCCCCAGGCGCTGTTTCAAGCCTCCCCATCCCCAGTCGGCAGGAAGGCAGCGAGAGGAACAGAGGGCCCGCCCTTTCCCCACCGGCTGGACTTGATCCCGCAATCATGCCCAGCTACAAGGGCAGCAAAGAAACTAATCCCTACGTTAGCAAGCAAAGGACAACTGAGTGAAATTTATGCCGCCATTCATCATGTAGGGGCCTCCTCCTCTGCGCAGCTCCCATCACTTGAGGAAACTTGAGTGAGATCGATTCTTCACAGTACGGAGGAGTCTAATATAGCAAATCCACTCACTGCCTAAATAATACCAATAAGATGGGCGGGGGATGGGGTACCTGGGTCATGGGCAGGAAGGAGAACACTAGACATGACGAGCGCGGGGTGCTACACGCGGCCAGTGAATCAATACATTCTACACCTGAAACCAATAATACACTATACGTTAACTAAACTGAATGTAAATAATTTTTTTAAGATTTTATTTATTTATTTGACAGAGAGAGATCACAAGTAGGCAGAGAGGCAGGCAGAGAGAGAGGAGGAAGTAGGCTCCCTGCTGAACGGAGAGCCCGACGCAGGGCTCGATCCCAGGACCCAGGATCATGACCTGAGCAGAAGGCAGAGGCTTAACCCGCTGAGCCACCCAGGTGCCCCTGTCCCTAACCTTCTTCAGTCACCTTAATTAGAGACACCTGGATCACAAGGGCACGTAGTCTCCTTGCTCAGCACAAAAAGACCCCACACAGGTCAGTGTAACAAGTAAAGCCACTGATTAAATAATAAAGGAAAATCTCTGTCAGTGTTCCAAACTGCATTACTGCGTTAGAGCGGCTGTAACAAACACCACAAACTGGGTGGCACGGAAACAGAACTTTTTTGTCTCACAGGGAAGGCGAGGGCGCATTCCAGATGTCAGCAGGGTCGGCTCCCCATGAGGTCTGTGAGGAAAGGATCGCTCTGGGCCTCTCACCTGGCTCGCAGCTGGCCCTATTCTTGTGTCTCTTGACAATGTCTTTCCACTGTGTGTGGCTCAGCATCAAAATTTCAACTTTTTACAAGGACACCTGTATGAGAGCCCACCCAACCACCTCACTTTAACTTGATTATCGCTGCAAAACCCCCTCTCAAAATAAGTTCACCTTCTGAGGTACTTGTGGTTAAACTTCAACATATGAATTCGCAGGGAGGGAGCAGGGAGGTCTGGGGCCCACTATTCAACCCCTAACACAAGCTCCCTGTAAAGCGGAGACCAAAGATTAAATATTCCCTCCACTCATTATAACCTCTTTAAAGCCTTTCTATTGGAAAATATAACAGATACAGAAAAATGCATAAGACCTAAATATACTATGTAGCAAATAATTATGAAATAAGCACCTGCGTAACTGCTGTTTGGGTCCCAAAAAACTGAGCACTGGCAAGAACCAGGAGCCCCTGTAAGCCTCTTCCTGATCACAAATTTCTTCTTCTTCCACAAGGTTGATCATTACTCTTAGGAAAATGACTTCTTTCCTTTCCTACATAGCCTGCCCATTTCTGAATACATCCTGAAACACAGTTTGGTTTTACCTATTTTTGAACCTCTGATGAATAGAGTTGTTATCACGTATCATTTGGGGTCTTCTATCCCTTAATGTATTGGTAAGGTTTATCCATATATTTATTTTTTTTAGCGGTTCCAAACAATACGTCATTAACCTATATCTAATTTTGTTAGTTAAAACTGTATTTTCTCTGATATTTACCATTCTCACTCTACATACCCACAGCTTTCCATGTCTACATCAAAGTCCCATCTGTATCTACAAACTACTCTAAAACTTACTCTTAACAGTTGTTTTCCTGGGGTGCCTGGGCGGCTCTGTGTGTTAAAGCCTCTGCCTTCAGCTCCGGTCGTGATCCCAGGGTCCTGGGATCGAGCCCCACATTGGGCTCTCTGCTCAGTGGGGAGCCTACTTCCCCCTCTCTCTCTCTGCCTGCCTCTCTCTGCCTTCTTGTGATCTCTGTCAAATAAATAAATAAAAATCTTTAAAAAAAAAAAAAGTTTTTATCCTTACCAAAAAAGCCTTTTGTGTTTAAAACTTCTGTGTAGACAGATTATAAGACAAGCAATTTTCTTCAGTGTTAGTTCTGCAGACATTTTCCCAGAAAATACTCACAGCAAAGTTTATTTACCAATTGACTTGACATGCTTCAGGCAACGCTGTAATATTCTGGGTTGAACTGGCCCACAAGCCATTTCTCACGAGGTTTGTGAACCACCAGGAAAAGGTGAGAAAGAACAGGGCTCAGTGGTCTGAGGGGACAGTCGTTTGCCAGGGGTTAGTCGTTTGACAGGTTTCACTGACGCACAAAGGACCTCAAAGGAAAGAAAAGAGTGTAACCCGGGGGACTCCACTGATGACAGAAGCCTGCCCAATCTGTGGGTTTTCAGTGGTCAGAGACTTGCTCCTTGGTCCGTTCTATTGAGATTTGCTTATCCTAATGGTCTCAGCACTCTGCCCTCGCCTGCCTACTTCCCTTCCTGTCTGTGGTCTCAGGCTGGGCTCTGACACTCGTCTGGTTATTAACTCATCTACTTGCGAATGCCCCGGCCCTGCAGAGGCAGACTGACTTTCTACACTGCAGCTGGTATTGTAAGCTCAGATCCAAATTCCTGCTTCCGAGTCTCCATCCTCACTTCATTCTTGATCCCAATAATCGGTTGTGTTTTCCAATCCCGACTTCATTCAAGTTCTAACAGTGAGGTAAGCCCCCGACGAAATGAATCACAACTGGAAAGCTGTTTTTTTTTTTTTTTCTGTCACTCTAAATGTATCCCTATAAGTAGAAATGAGCCAAATAAAGAAGGAAATTAAGAAATTACTAGAGACATGAAATTTTCACTAAAGGTCTTTAAATAGTAAAATAGCTTCACTTTTCAAATTTATTAATTTTTAGTCTCTATAAAGTTATTAAGAATAAAGGAAAGCTACTCTTATTTCTAATACTCAGAGATAATCACTGTTAACATTTTGACACATATCCTTCCAGACTATTCTTTTCTATTCATTAATACACAGGTAAACAGATAAAAAATGAGATCATATTATAATTTATATTATTTTGTGACTACCTTTATTGTCTTAAAAAAAAAAAAAAACACCCCAATGTATAGCTTTTATCCAATGAGGCTAGTTGTAGAAATTTTAACTAAAAAATAACTAAAGCTATATTTTTTTAACTAAAGATACATATTAATTAAATTTTAGTTAAGGCCTTTATAGGAATATTTAAATCCTATAGTGAGACATAATTTAAAATAGCAAATATTCAACAACTAACTGTGGAATATCTGTGAGGTGGACTTCAATGCATCATATTAAGAATGATGTTGTTGGGGGCGCCTGGGTGGTTCAGCAGATTAAGAGTCTGCCTTCGGCTCAGGTCATGATCCTGGGGTCCTGGGATGGAGCCCCATGTCCGGCTCCCTGCTCAGCAGGGCGTCTGCTTCTCCCTCTCCTTCTGCTGCTCCCCCTGCTTGTGCTCTCTCACTCTCTCTGTCAAATAAACAAATAAAATCTTTAAAAAAAAAAACAAAACCTAAAACCAAATTAAATTTAAAAATCTTTATTAAAAAAGGAATGATACTGAAAAGTATATTTTTATATGGAAAAGTACAGGCTAAAAAAACAGTATGCAAAGAAGATTGCTTTTTTAATTAGTGTTGAGTATCCACATGCGTACACATATATAGAAAAACACTGCCACGGAGACTGGTAATGTCAGGGACAATGTGTTTCCTTCGATGTGCTTAACTATATTTCCAGTGGACACATATTACAATCATTTAATGAAAGCTATACAATGTTTAAAAAAATACGAAGACCATCTTCTGGCAGAATTTTTCTTTATACCATCATTTTTAATGCCAAGTAAAACTCCATTGTAAGAATGTACTATAATTTATTAGGCATCCATTTAAATAATCTTTTCCATGAAGTTATATATGTTTGATGAATGAGAACATTCCATTCTGATCTTCTGTGGTGGCAATCTGTTACAGTTTAGACCAAATACGGTCAACTACAACAAGATGTTAAAGAAACCTTAGTTACAACCCCCGAAAGATTAATGACCGAAAAGAATTTATAATAAGATCAAAAAAGATTTTCAATCTTTCATGCCTTATCACTGGCTTGTAAGCAAGACAGTGCTACACATTCAAACTTCTGGTCAGGATAAAATCAAAGAATTTGCCTTCTTGCCCAGTATTTTTACTGCCATTGTCTCCATAAGCAACTAGGAAATTCATTGAAAATCCAAATGTCCCTCTGCATCACCACAGAACAGGTAAACAGCTCTATCTGCTTAATATGTTAGGAGAGTGCCCGAGAAACACAACACCTTAAAAAAGGAAAAGTTTCACAATGAAAACAACTAAGAAACACACCCACCTCATTTTATTAGGAAGCAAACACAGTAACTCTTACCTCCAAGGACAGGAGCGGGAGTTAAGGGAAAATAGCAATTAGATACTATTTTTTACAAGCTTTGTATGAGATCTTAAAAGAACAAAAAATTTCAAGCTATACAAAGTGAAAGACTATAGAGAACACAATTTTGAATCACTCCACCCTAGGAAATGGAAAGACTAATATCTGTAGACAGCACCAGGCAGAAGTTGGCTTCTGTTTACCACTAAAACTCTCTTCCAGATGATAATTCAAAACAAATGAATGCCTGAATGTAATATCCTTTTAACATATGTGTAATTTCTCTCCACCATATATAAAGATTTAAAGCTCTACAATACTATACAGTTTCAAGATACCTAAATATAGTGTCTGATAACTTTGTTTAAATGGTAAACATGAGGGGCGCCTGGGTGGCTCAGTGGGTTAAGCCGCTGCCTTCAGCTCAGGTCATGATCTCAGGGTCCTGGGATCGGGTCCCACATTGGGCTCTCTGCTCGGCAGGGAGCCTGCTTCCCTCTCTCTCTCTCTCTCTGGCTGCCTCTCCATCTACTTGTGATTTCTCTCTGTCAAATTAATAAATAAAATCTTTTCCAAAAAAAATGGTAAACATGATTATAAATTTCTTCTAAACTCAGATGTATAATAACTACACCCTGATTTGTAAGAGAATCAACATGAATTGGAAATTACTGTAAATGTTGAGGAAATGTAATTTATTTAATCATACATTCTTTTCATGAACCTCTACAATCCAACTCAGGAACCAAACCTTTCCAGAAACACTTTTTTCCATGGTCATCAGTGACTTTCATCATACCATATGCAGTACTTCTCATTCTCGAACTTTCTTTTCCGAGCATTCTTACTGTTCAGTACTGCTCTTTCTTAACATTCTCTACTCTGCAGTTATTATAACAATATACGATCCTGATCACCTCTCTCCTCTCAATCTCCATTAAGTCAAACATTACTTAGAGCCCAAGAGGAGATGGACACAACACTATGTCCTATAGATAAGGAAGGCTCTAGATATGCCTGGTCCTTGAAGAGAGAGATGCAGGAAACTAGTATTTCAGCCCCAAATAATAAGAATCATAATGACCAAGTAGGTGGAAGAATATCAGTGAAAAATATTTTAAGCTTTAATCAGAATTTAGAATTTATGGTCAAATAAGGGTTTCTGGAAGTTGTGAGGCTAACCAACCAGGTGTATGCCAGACACGTTTGTATTTCCTCAGGCCCTCAGATGCCTTCTAGATTTTCCCTAGACAGTTCTGTGGTCCACTGCCATGACAACTATTTCTCACTTTCTCTACTCTCGAAATTTGCAGACAGCCTCTATTTGCCTCATTCACAGCAGATGACCTAACCTCAACTTCAGAGAAAGGAGAAATACAGTCGATCAGCAGAAGAGTCTTACTGTTACAAGCTGAAACACAGCGTACAGAGGTACAAAAGTGATTTTATAGTTCCCTAAATCCCAGCCCCTAACATGCACTTTGGGAGGCACAGGGAAGTCTCTCCTTTCCTCTGTTTCCCAAGGTCATCAAGTGTCTCACTCCTAGCCAGAGCCCCGGGCTCGCTCTCCTATTCCTCTGCTACTGACCCAGAGTCTTCACCATTTGGCTCCACTGGATTTTCCTTTGGTGGAACAAGGTAGAGGCCAGCATGGCAGTAAAACAGAAGATCCTTTCTCTTCAGAGAATCAGGAGAAGTGAATTTCCAGATCCAACCTGAGAATGAAGTCCTAGAGACATAAGCCTAGATCCAAAAACACCTTCAAATCTCCACCCCACTTTACCAACGCTGTTCCCACTAACCTAACCTGGTCAAGACCCAGAAGAAAAATGGCTGTACTCCAAATCCCAGGAAGACTGGGTACCACGGGCCCAAAGGGAAGAAAATCCAATCCTTTCACACAGACTGTTAGGTTTCACTCCAGCTGCTTTCTAGGAATCAAATTTAGCTACACTGGAAGCTAACAATTGCTTTTGCAAATGGTTAGAAAATGCATTTCACATGCAAACAACAGTTCTCCAAAACTATTCGAATTCTTTTGTTCAAATTCTTCTCACAGAATGGATTACATGCAGTAATTCTACAATACCTGCAAGAGATTTTAGAATCCAGTTACCTGAAGTTGTGGGTTAGCCAACAAAAGTCAAAAACTTAACTCTGTAATTCCCCATAACCTGAAGATACTTAGACTCTTTCAAGTTCATTCATTTCTTCAGCAAATATGTGTAAAGCATCTATCAGATGCCCAATACAGCATTAGGCTCTGAGCACACAGTGGAAAATAAAACAAGTATGCCCACTCCTTAAAGACTATTGAGGAGACAGACAAAAAACAAGTAAACAAGTAAATAGAGCATTACAAATGGTAATAGATGTTTGTATTACATCCTGCAACAAAATTATACTCCCAGGCACTCCCCGATTGCCATCGGAATTGAAGCAGTGACCAAGAAAACATGGTAGAAAATTGCACCAAATTGTTGGTCTAAGGGACAAACACATTTAAACTCTGATTTGCAAAGCAACTGTCTGGAGAAGCCCACAGACTGATGACTCACTAGACCAAAGGAGACTCTTCCAGAGCTTTACATTTAATCAAATTGTTGCCCCACAGACTGCATGAGTTTTTCACCATAGACGGCATTACCTTGAGCCATCAACAACATTCAACCCACACAAGCCTCAAACACATATATATGCTAGTGTCATTTCCACTTAACCAATGAAATCTCTTCATCAGTAACCTCCATATCACACCCAAATCACCCAGCCCCAAGTGCCACGGAAGATACGAAGCTATTCACCTAGAAGTCCATCTACGTCCCAGACATCGCAAATGTGGGTGGAGAGGGGTTTTGTTTTTAAGATTTCTGAATTACAGTGGCAGAAAACAAGCAACTCCTGATCTACACACATTGGTTCATTGACTTCTCAGTGATACTTTCGAGGTCCTGGAAATTTGAGAGAAACATTGCCTAACGAACCCTCACCTGCAGCCCGGAAACCTAAATTGAAGGAGGAGGGGGAGTCAGGTGGGAGAACTCCAGCCTACCGAAAATACCTGCACTTCCCCACCCCCTCCCTGCCCAGATCAGGGCTTTGCACAAAAGGAAAGCAAACTACTCCCTTGTGCTGCTTTCTAAAGCAGCAGGCAGTTGCCCCCATCTGCCAACACTTCTTTTCTTGTACCAATTCCACTTTAATTCCCACCAACTACCCTTCCCAGCATGCAGTGCACCAACGGGAAGCCAGTGGTTGGAGGACAGCCTAGAAGAACAATAAGCAGTAAACTCTTTGGTGCGCAAAACTGCTGGCTTGGAAATTACTCGTAAGTTTTTCAGATCATCCAGGAATAGATTCTCACCTTTATAAAAAGATAACAAGGACAAGACAACAGAAAATCTCTGCTTTAGACAACAGATCCATAAACAATAAAGACCACAGGAACACAGTGCAGAGCACTTAGCCCTCCAGCTTAAAAGGCCAGAGGAGGATTATAAAACCTACAGTAGAGTCCAGAATAAGTCCACCAAGAATAAAGATAAATATGTCCTACATCAAGAATGAACAGATTTGGGCGCCTGGGTGGCTCAGTGGGTTGAGCCGCTGCCTTCACCTCAGGTCATGATCTCAGGGTCCTGGGATCGAGTCCCGCATCGGGCTCTCTGCTCAGCAGGGAGCCTGCTTCCCTCTCTCTCTCTCTCTGCCTGCCTCTCCATCTACTTGTGATTTCTCTCTGTCAAATAAATAAATAAAATCTTTAAAAAAAAAAAAAAAAAAAAAAAAAAAAGAATGAACAGATTTCCCCTCATGTAGGACTAAGCAAAGAAAAAAATGTCAATATGGATCCTATGAAAACATCTCACTGCATAAAAGACACAGGTTATATATAAAATGTCATTAGATGATAAGAGTTCGGATCAATGGAAAAAGGAAGGACTAGGTAATAAAATAACAATAAAAATCACATTTCATGGCCTTCTTCATGAAACAATTCAAAGATGATTGATCCCCTTTTCACCACAAGTTAATGTTACTACTGTACATATATCCTCTCTTTTTCCTGACTCTGACTACATGTTGGCATATCCTCTGTGTAAAATAGAATATTCTCAGTTTTCTGGACAGGTAATCCCTCCTGACGATGATCCAGCGGATGACTCTGCCACGCTGAAAACACCGCGCCTCTGAGGGCCAAGGACTGCCATACGGTGACGGGGACAAAGGAGGAGGCTTACCCGGCAAAAAATCACTTGGAAATACATTTGATGGACAAAACGATCAGAAGCTACTTAAACCCCTGTAGTTCAGCTGAAGCAGCCATTTAAAAAAAAAGCTGGTAAGGAATTATTTAATACCCCAAGTATACATAGTAATGAGTACTTAACATTCGATGGGTACCTACTCTGTGTCAGGCACAGTATTGAGCTCTTACTGTGTCATCTCATCATGACGGACCTCACAACCACCCCGGGAGAAATCCACTAACCTTACTCTTACAAGTATGTAACTCAAAAATCAGAGGTTAAAAAACGGCTACTAAGTCACAAGATTAACAAGCAGAAGAGCTGGGATCCAAACCCACATCCAGCTCATTCCAGGCACAATACTCTTTTCCACGCCACCGTTCTGCCACCCCCCTGCACTCCTCAGGCCCGCAGTTCCCGGCGGACCCCCCACCTGAGTAAGTCGGGCCCTGGCCAAAGGCACTGCCTTCCACAGCACATGTATGAGCCTCTCAGAGGCACGCCTGACCCACCCACCCCTCAGGAATATCTAGAGATGTGTGGGAGACCCAAGAGAGGAGGAGGCTCAACTTCTTCGCCATCACCCCATCACTTCTAGATATAAGTGAAACATCTAGAAACCTGGGAAAACCTGACTTAGGCCAAGCTGCCATCGACATTATCAAAGCCAATGCTAGGCTGATGTGAATCATGGACACCTAAGGTTCAGCTGAGCACTAGGCTCAGGGAATGCGGTCCACCTGCCCCAACCCCCCAGCGGCGGGAAACAGAGCGGCCATCCCGCAAACAACACAGCAGCGGAAGGCCGAGCCTTACAAGCCAAAGCATGATTCCAAAATTTCAACCACTGTATCGACAAAATACAAAGAATATAAAGCAAGGAAAGGGAGGGACGTTGAGCACTCTAGCCTACTAGCGAAACAACCTAAAAAATCACTTTTTAAAGAACAGTATTCTTGGGGCGCCTGGGTGGCTCAGTGGGTTAAAGCCTCTGCCTTCAGCTCGGGTCATGGTCTCGGGGTTCTGGGATCGAGCCCCGCATCAGGCTCTCTGGCTGCTCGACGGGGAGCCTGCTTCCTCCTCTCTCTCTGCCTATCTCCTCTGCCTACTTGTAATCTGTCAAATAAATAAATAAAAATCTTTAAAAAAAAAAAAAAAAAAGAATAGTATTCTTGGTATTTGGGAAACACTCCTTTAGGTCTTCTTGGAGGTTAAAATGTAACAACCGTATTCCGCCAATAAACATTTACAATATGTATGTGCAACGCTTTCACTCTTTAAGGATTTTCCTAAATATACTATTTAGTATGGGCAAGTACTTCACAAAAGGAGCCTTTATGACCCAACCAGTTGATGTGCAGAAAGGGACAGACTAACAAAAATGATTTCTGGTGCTTTTCAAACCGAATTTGTATGGGAACCACCTGGAGACAGTGTTCAGACGCAGGTTCTGATTCAATAGGCCAAAACAGAGCCGGAGATGCTACATTTCTAACAAGCACCCAGGTGACCTTGACCTGCAGAGACCAACCTTAGCAGCAAAGATCTCAGCCACTGTTTCTTCACTAATTTGCCTGTGCTCCCCACACTGGCCCCAGGAAACTGGGCTTTACACAAATTATTTATTGTGCATTCACATTTTTGATAATCTAAAAAATATACATTTTACTAGTTCAATGACAAGGCATCTCTTTTGCAGAAATAACTGGCAGGCACTGCCAGAGAACTGGTTTTCTTTAGCCGCTTTTCTCATAGCAGAGTCTGCAGACACTATTTTGGTGGGCCCTCAAGAAGAATTTTCCATAAAAGAGGACCAGGTCCACACAATGACTTCTTGATCAGTTTTACCTTATTCGGCAGCACAGCCAACACCGAGCTGCAGGAAAAGGACTGTCGTCTGGGAATGGACCAAAGGTTAGGAGGAAGGGTACATTATGAAAAGTCAGAGTTGATTTCCTGCCCTTCAAATCCCTGACATGGATTACTGAACAAGTGGTGTGTGAGAACTTAGGGGAGATAAAAAGAGGCATTCAGTAGAATATGGCATGGTTTCGCTCAGAATTGGTTATGCCAAAACCCTTTATTTCCTTTTTGACGGGCTTAGAACAACAAGTGGATTACAGCGATGCTTTAGACAACGTATCCGGATTTCAGCAAGGTACGGGTCTCTTGAAAGTCTTGTGGCCAAGACAAGAGAAATGCAGCCTAAATAATAATGTGTTGAACAGATTCACAGGTGATAAACAGAAGACGGAAAGGTGGTGGATGAACTAAATGTCAGTCCAGGACCAGAGCCCTTCACCAGCCCTTCCCGCCTCCCGCCTCCTGCCTGTCCATCTCTCTCAACCTCCACGCAAATTAGAGACAACACAAATCACACGTACTGAAACTGAAATTGTTACATATACTTATGTAAGAACTTTACAAAAGAGGGATTCAACTTCGGTATATGTCACAGCAACGTCTCTTGATAAGGCCTCAGTGATTAAAATACAACGACTTGTCCCTGTATAAGTTATTTAAACTGCCTTTCAGTGGCAATTTCCGTGCTTACTGCTTAGAGAGGCTGGTGGCAGCGGAGGTCCAGCGGATGACAGAGAAGCAGCAGGGGTCTTTCCAATGAAAATTTAGGAAAGATCATGGAAAATGAGCTCCAGAAAACACTGCATTTATAAAGTACAGGAGGAGGGAGGAACAGAGTGCAGATGCGCGTGAGGAGGGCTGTGCGAAAGCTCCGTCACCGTCTTGAGCGTCCCCGGTCGTCCGCCTCTCTGGGATCGGAGCGGGTCCCAGGAGGCGGCACGCAGGAGTCTTCATTTTGAATCATAAATCAGAAAAGGATTTTGAGAAACCAAAAACTGGCCTCTTGATAGGTTTGTAATTTTCAAATAGCCAGTTATGCACATATCACTGATACTATGTGGAACAGAGAACTTTCCATCAAACAACTGAGGACAGAAGGAAATTTGTATAAAGTGTTTAAGATCTCTTTACTTCTTTTATTATAAAATAAACATTACAACTTTATTTTAGACACTTAAAAATATTTATTCTGAAAAGCGGGGAAGTGCTCAAAAACTACAGAACTCATGTGTAAAAAGAACACAGGAGCATGCAGTGGTGCCAGATTGAGGACAATTTGTGCATAAAAGTATAATAGTGATAATTATAACATCTATTTTTTTAATTGTTTTGTTTGACGGACCAATATATATGCTTCTTTATTAATGCATTAAATAACAAGACTAATGCATTAAACAACGTCTGGTCTCAGAACTATTCTAATTGCATAGTTATGGTATTTAGAAAATATTATGAGATAAATACAATGGCTATAACGTGATACAAATACATCTGAAATAGCTGACTTCTTGTTGTGATAAAGCGACGTGTACTGTGAATACTGGTATGACTTGTTGCCTACTATCACAGTTGAAAGAAAGGCTAAGGGCGCCTGAGTGGCTCAGTCACTGGGCGTCTGCCTCCTGCTCAGCTCATGATCCCTACCTGAGTCCTGGGATCGAGCCCCGCATCAGTTCCTTGCTTGGCAGGAAACCTGTTTCTCCCACTCCCACTTGCCCTGCTTGTGTTCCCTCTCTCACGGTCTCTCTCTCTCTGTCAAATAAATAAATAAATTTTTCTAAAAAAAGAAAGAAATGGGGCGCCTGGGTGGCTGAGTGGGTTAAGCCTCTGCCTTCAGCCCAGGTCATGATCTCAGGGTCTTGGGATCGAGCCCCGCATCAGGCTCTCTGCTCAGCAGGGGGCCTGCTTCCTCCTCTCCTCTCTGCCTCCTTGTGATCTCTCTCTCTCTCTCTGTCAAATTAATAAATAAAATCTTAAAAAATAAAATAAAAAATAAAAAAAATTAAAAAAAGAAAGAAATGCTAAATTTTGGTTAGAAGTAGTGAAAACAGATGTAATTATTTTCCATTCAAGTTCCTAGACCTCTTCATTGCATCGGATTGTTCGGGCTCTCAAGTCTCTTGTTCGGTAACAATCTTCCCTACCCCTGCCTTCCTTTCCTGCCATTGATTTGGTGGAGAAACCAGACTATTCATGTTAAAAAAGTCCTCCCTTCCATATTTGACTGATTACTCCTTCATGTTCATGTCATTCAAATGTTCTTCTATCCCCATTATTTCTTCTGCTCCATTTACATCTTATAATTGGACATTTTTTCTAGAGACTTCCAGGCTTATGTTCAACGTTTTGACAAGAATACTTCACAGGTGATACTGAGGATTTCCTATTGCATCATGCGGAGAGGGACAGAATATCTCCTGGTTTTGCACTTTCAGTGCAAAAAGATTTGATTTTAAGATTTTAAGATTTACAGTGGGATCAGGGTTGGCAGGCTAATCCTTCATTACAAATGTCTGCATGAACTCTCCTCTTACAGTTGGACAACTCGTTGGTAGTCATTATCTGTATAGATTATTTCAGTAAAAATTACAAAATGGGGTCTAATTCTATAACTGCTTATGTATTGATTAGCTGGGATTTAATTATTAAAAAACGACCTTTCAGGATCTTAGTTCAGCTAGTGGAGCATGCTAATTTTAATTTTTTAAAGACTTCATTTATTTCGAGAGAAAGAATACACACAAGCAGGGGAAGGAGCAGAGGGAGAAGAAGAGAGAGAATCTTAAGCAGACTCCCCACTGAGCAGAGAGCCCAATGAAGGGCTCAATTCCACAACCCCAAGATCACGACCCAAGCCAAAATCAAGAGTTGGATGCTTAACCAACAGAGCCACTTAGGTGTCCCAATATCTAACGTTAAAAATTCACAAATCCATATTAAGGGGGGAAATGAGAGAATTTCTTCTTGCAAAATGCCAGCTAGGAGATGGAAAAGGAGTGATAAGATTAGAAAATAATCTCTGCAATCTCCAGGGTAACTGATTCAAGCGAGAATCACCTATGAATACTAAAAGTTCTTGGGAAAAGATTAGGAAATAGGATATTCACCTAACCTCAAGCACCACCCCATGGATTACCTACTATTCATAAAAGGACAAATGTACTTGTACATGGGAAAGCTGTAGTAGCCACCACTTAACCAAGTGACCCCATCCATGGTCACCAACAGCAGGATGATAAGCCCCCATGTGCCTCTTGGTGTGATGCTGTAAGTGGTATCACCTCCCCCAGCTTCTCGACAAAAACGCTAACCTGAACCAAAAGCTGGGAAACAAGTAGACAAATTCAAAATGCAGAACATTCTACAACTGGTCTAAACTCTTCAAAACAATCAAGGTTATAAAACGAAACAAAAGGAAGAAACATGGTGATCAAATACAATGCATGAAACATGACTGCATGCTGTAAATTAGATGATATTATTGAATTATGGTGAATTTTCTTGGGTTTAACAACGATGATAAAAACAACAATGATACTGTGGTGGTAGGAGACTGTTTACTGTCAGGAACCAAGAAAGTATTTAGGGGGCTGTGTAATGGTGTCTGCAACTTATTCTTTAAAAGTTAGGGAAAAAATCGCTTCCTGGCCTTTTGGCTAAGATCAGGTGTAAACGTTCCGAAAAAAATATAGACGTGTAGAGAGAGAATCCAAGGTGACAGAATGTTAACAATTTATATAAAGAGTATAAATGTGTTTATCTTTTCATTTCAACTTTTTCACAGTAATTTTTAAAAATTAAAGGCGGAAAGAAAGATTTACGCTTTTTTTTTTTAAGATTTTATTTGACAGAGAAAGATCACAAGTAGGCAGAGAGGCAGGCAGAGAGAGAGAGAGAGAGAGAGGGAAGCAGGCTTCCTGCTGAGCGAGAGTCTGATGCGGGACTCGATCCCAGGACCCTGAGATCATGACCTGAGCCAAAGGCAGAGGCTTAACCCACTGAGCCAGCCAGGTGCCCCAGATTTACACTTTTTTTTAACTTAAACACTCATTAATGTTTCTTTTCCCCTCAGCCTTATTTTTTCCATAAAACTTCCGTTCCTCAACCTCATACCTCCTACTACAGAAGTTTCCAGTACCAACTTACCATTGGAGTTTGATAGCAATTAGGGTTCTCTCTGAACAATACATTCAGTATTCCAAATCTAGACAGATTGTTATAAAAATATATTTAACAATAAAATGGAGTTTCAATTTAATGAGCAAGGTAGTAAGAAGATAATAGGTGAAAAGCTGAGGGTTCGTTCTGCTTTCCACTGTTTCCGAGGCAAGCACTTCAACTATTTCTTCAGAGATAGTTAAAGAAACCCTTTGGTAAAATTCAAAACTGTCCATAGCACAACACTCCCCACAAGTAAATAATGAAGTTAAATCGAAGCAATTACAAGGCTGATAGCTGTGTAACCCCAGCCCTGTCTTCCCACAGGAGACCGTTGAACAACTTGGGGTTGAGGGGCGCCAACCACCATACGGTTGAAAATCCACGTGTAACTTTATAAATGAAAACCCTTACCAGCCTACTGCTGACTGGAAGCCCTACCAGTAACACACTATTAACGAATAACACACCAGTAACAGCTGATGAACACATATTTTGGATGTTGCATTATACACCGCATTCTCTCAAAAAGTAAGCTAGAGAAAAGAGAATGTTATTAAGAAAATTATAAAGAAGAGAAGACCTCCAAAAACTTTTCAATTATATTTATGGAAAAAATGACCAAGTAAGTAGACCCACACAGTTCAAACCCGTGCTGTCCGAGGGTCAGCTGTACATGTGAAGGTCATCCTAAAATCATTCACAAAATTAGCGGGCAGCAATACCAGAGATCAAGAAGGAAAAAAATGATAAGAAGCTGCAGGTTAAAGCAGTGAGAACCAACCTAAATTGGGGGATGCTATCGAAAAGTGGTGATGACGAAGCAGATGGCACACATATTCCCTTCTGGCATTTGGCCCAAGAAATAGCAAACCAAGGAAGAATTCTTATGCAACAAACGAACACACTGTCGAGATGCTAAATCAAAACAAAACTTAACCTGTTCTTTGCTTGTATGTTTCCCATGTTCTTATCATTAAACAGAGTAAGGAATGAATGCACAAAGAGTTTTAAAGGTAAGCTCTGCCATAATTTTTTTATTTGACAGAAAGAGCGTGTGCCAGGCTGCAGACAGAGGGAGGAGAAGCAGGCTCCCCACTGAGCTGACCTGGGACCCTGGGATGATGACCTGAGGTGAAAGCACACAATTAACCGAGTGAACACCTGGGCGCCCCAGTGATGTCATATTTAAAACACATTTCCAGTGGAAGGACTGCTTGAATCAAAGCAACATATGATCTCAGAAAACTCATTAAAATCCCTGAATAAATGCTTAGCCTCTTTTTATCTTTTTTTTTTTTTCTTAACAAAAATTGACTTTTGCTAAGAATTGCTTTCAAAAATGTTAAGGAATGATTCTTAACAACTAACAGGATAAAATAAAAAGGAACCCAAAACTAAAGTTATGTTTCTTTATTCAAAAATAGCAACAAGTGGCTATGAAAGATTAGAAATCATTTATTTAAAGATTTCTTTCTAGCTACCAACAACACATAATATATAATACACTAAAATACTCACGATACTATTATACCAGGAAAAGTAGGGATTACTTTCTGTACTTTCAAACTCAGGTGGTTTAAAATATCAGTAAATTTTCTCCACATTGGTATTTGTTAAAAATATCAATAATGAATAAGTTTTGGGTTTACAATAAGAGGTTTTATAATTTATTTGCCCCAGTGAAATATCAAGAAAGCAACTTCTAATTTTTTATTTTTTTTAAAGATGTACTTATATATTTGAGACAGTGTGTATGTGCTTGAGCAGGGGGAGGGGCAGAGGAAGAGAGAGAGCAAAGCTAACCCCCCACTAAGCATGGAGACCCCGAAGCGGGGCTTGATCTCAGGACCCTGAAATCATGACCTGAGCTGAAATCAAGACTCAAACACTTAACCGATTGAGATACCCTGGTGCCCCTCAAGAAAACAACTTTGAAAATTACAAAGGCATTTTAGAATTCTCACTTCTGCAGTAAATCCATATGCTAAGAACATCTTGCCAAATAAATGAATTGCTTCTAGCGATGACCCATTTTAAAAGAAAAATCTAACTAAAATTTTGCAAGTGAAATTAAATTACTCTAATGGACTACTTACCTCAAAACCTACTTACGTGTTATCCACATTAAAACCATTCTAAGAAATAGCAAGAAATGCTCTTCCCTTAGTAATACTTTTTCAAAAGTAAGCTAAAACAAAAAACCTAGTTGTTATATTTGTATAAGATCTGTTGTCTCCATGTATTTGGTGGCTTTTACTGCTTTTCATTTTTTTTTTTTTTTTAAGATTTTATTTATTTATTTGGCAGAGAGAGACAGAGCAAGAGGAAACACAAGCAGGAGCAGAGGGAGAGGGAGAAGCAGACTCCCTGCTGAGAAGAGAGTCCAATGCGGGACTCGATCCCACGACCCTGGGATCATGACCTGAGCGGAAGGCAGACGCTTAACAACTGAGCCACCCAGGCGCCCCCCTTTTCACTGCTTTAAATTGTAGAATTCTCTTGAAGTAAAAACTGCTTAAAGTAAACACTGCTAAAGAGTTCTTTAAGCTCTAAAAAACAAAAAAGCAAGTTACTCTTGCCATTAGAAACATCTTCATAGTTAAAATCTAATATTTAGGAGGAAGTGGAGATGCAACAGGGGTGGTTTGCGGGGTAGGAAAGGAATAAATGAAGCAAGATGGGATCAGGAGGGAGACTCTAAGAGAGTCTTAATCTCACAAAACTAACTGAGGGTTGCGGGGAGGGTGTAGGGAGAGGGCGGTGGGGTGATGGACACTGGGGAGGGCATGTGCTGTGGTGAGTGCTGTGAAGTGTGTAAACCTGGCGATTCGCAGACCTGGACCCCCGGGGCTAATAATACGTTACATGTTAATAAAAAAAAATAAAAGGGCGCCTGGGTGGCTCAGTGGGTTAAGCCGCTGCCTTCGGCTCAGGTCATGATCTCAGGGTCCTGGGATCGAGTCCCGCATCGGGCTCTCTGCTCAGCAGGGAGCTCGCTTCCCTATCTCTCTCTCTCTCTCTCTGCCTGCCTCTCCGTCTACTTGTGATTTCTCTCTGTCAAATAAATAAATAAAATCTTTTTTAAATAAATAAATAAATAAATAAATAAGATTAAAAAGAAAAAAATCAAATATTCATTGAGCATATTTTAAATATCAGAAATGGAATAAATAATGTGTATGTGTTACCTTACCTAATCTTCAAAATAAGCCTCTAACGTAGAGTATGTTACTGGCACCATTTTAAAAATCGGGAAAGAAAATCAGGAAAGTTGCGCACGTGCGGCAGGACGCTGGACCCGGCCGCAGACCCCGCGCCGCTCCTCGCGGGTACAGAGCGTCAGCCGGGCTGACCCCGCGGGCCCGGGGGCGCCGCCACCTCCACTCGGCGTCGCTGCGGTCACGCGCCAAGTTCCCACCGGGGCGGTCACTGACCAACGCCGCCCGGAACCGAGGTGCGGCGCGCCCGGGTCACTCACGTGCGTCTGTCCCTTCTCAGGTGGAGCCGAGGCGGCGGCACGCGGAGGACAAGGACACCCTAAGGGGCGGCAAAGCAGCAGGACACGAGCCCCGAGCAGAGCTCAAAGGGCCTGTGGCGCGGGACTCCCTGCCCGCCCGGGAAAGAACAGAAAAGTAGACAGCGCAGCCTCTGATCCCCGCTCCTGTCACGGGGCTTTCGGACACCCTCCTAATGCCCCAGGTGACAGAAGTGTCCTTCGTTCTGTGAGGTGTCTGGAGGTCCTAGAGGGACAGCGGGTTACTGGAAAACACAAGCCACGGGTCAGAAGCCCGGAGTTGCCAGCCCTGCCCTCCATTCTCTTGAGAAGAGAAGTTCGTGATCTCTCCTGCCTGCGAGACGGAGCCTCGGGAAAAACCCCGGTAGCCCCGGGTCGGAGAGATTCCAGGTGGGTGAACCCACTCGTGTCCGGGGAGCTGGTGCCCCCCAACTCCACAGGGAAGGAAGGCCGCGCTCTCGGGACCCTCCCTGACTTCACCTCACCTTGCTGCTCCTCTGTGAACTCTACCATATCCTTCAAGAAACTGGGACACTTAAGCGTTTCCTGAGATCTATGAGCGGTTCTAGCAAATTCATCTAATCCGAGAAAAGGGGCCCCTCCAGAGCGTAGCCAAGTTGGCCGGAAGTTGCACAGAACCTGGGGACCTACGACGTGCCACTGGCATAGGAAATGGCAGCGAGTGAAGCGAGCCCCTAACCTGTGGCACCTCATGCTGTCTCCACATACACAGTGTCAGAAATGAGCGAAAGCGCAGGACCCCCGGCTGCTGGGCCAGAGAAGCGCCTGGTGGGGGGCACCGCCATACTTCCGGTCAGTGGAAGTGTCTAGAGAAGCATTCGGTGTGAAAGCAAGTGAGAGACACAGGGGAGGGAAGGACTGATGTTTTTCCAAAACACCATGTCAGGTAAAAATATGCGAAATAGCAAGAGAAAATGTTAGAAATAAGCGTCCATCATTAGGGCCACTGTATTACACCAGCTTATCAGCTCATACCCAAACAACGCAGAAATGGGTAGAAATGGGAAGCTGACGTTAAATATAAAATAGGAGGCACTGGCTTAGAGATTGGGTGCTAGGTAACAAGAAAGAAGATGTTGGTAACTGAGAAAAGGTCCCAAACCAGTGACCCTTGTTTGTCACAGTAAGAGCGCTGGCATATCTGTCACCTGAGACAACCTCTAAGGCAGTGGACGACATACATACAGAATCTGTTGCCCTGAGGAAAAGTAGATGGAAAGTGCAAGAATGGGCCATTCCTGTAATTCCAGGTATTTAACTACCCAACACTGATATGAGCGACTGTCACAAAGAAATTCTAGAACTAACTACATTCTCTAGCAAAGGTCAGAGGCCTCCCTACCTTGTACAACTAAAACATCGGTGATATGATGCCTTAAGAAGCCTGTTCCTAGACTAATTTCAACCCTCCCTCAACAGGAATTAAACAAGACTACATAAAACCTTCTCACATTTTGGAAATTGAGAAATGGAATCTTTCATTTCCCCCAAAATTTGTTGGAGGAAAACAAATTTTTAATCTTAAATGCCAGTTACCTGGTAAGTCTTTTGTTTCACTTTCATGTTGCACATATCTAAAAATAAAACAATTAATAAAACATTGCAAACATATTTCCTTTAGAAATATTTCATTGTTTTACTGGAGAGCATACTTTGCTTCACTTGTTCTCTCTTTCTTAATATTTTTTTTATTTCCAAATTTACCTAAAGACTTGTTGGAAGCTCATTCAAGGTGAAGTCATTTCTTTAAAAAACTGGGAAGTCATTATAATACTCAAATATATATCTAAATAAAAATTAACTATATTATGGTAGTTCTGGCTATATTTTCATTATATGAAACTGCAGTTCCTAAAACCATGTCTAACAGTGCTGCCAACTTAAAAACTCACAGTACTTAACTTCACCCACCCCCTCCACCTACAAAGTGGAGACTAGATGTATGAATAAAATTAAGCGCACGAAAACAAGTCTTAAAAAGCACTAGTCAAAAAACTAAGAAAAATTATAGAAATAAAACTTTGTCTCAAATGTCAACTCCTCCTTGGTAAACACCAAAATTTATCCAAGAAAAGCCTTCTGTCTACTTTTGCTGCATGGTACTTTTACAGCCTTCTGGTCTATGCAGCACTTGTGTATTTTCTCCTTAGGAAACCTTTATTTTATCATATTATTCATCTTCCTGCTGTGATGGAAGAAGTTTACACTACAAATAAGGAGACTAAATCCTAATTTCAGCACTATCACTAAGTGACCCTATATCCCAGACTGTCCCCATTTGTGTCTGTTGTGCCAATGTAATCATCTCAAAGGTATCTCCAGCTGAAGAGAAATTATAATAAGCACACTATTAACTAGCCATGTGAACTTGAGCAAGTCACAATACTTCTTTGGCACTTGGTTCCTTCTTTGGCCAAATGAGAATACCCTCTATGCTACAACTTGTGATTGTAGAAAATAACATAGGTGAAACACATGGAAAAGTTCCATATAAAACCGTTACTGTTAACAAGAACACAAGAGAGACCCAAATGCATTTTCAGAAAGAGGAGCTGGCACCGCTACCCTTTAGCTAGCTTTGCATGAATCCAAAACTCTTAAAAGATATCAGGGAAAGTCATTTAATTTTGTTGGGTCTTGCTTCTTTAACTATAAAATAAAAGGGATGCACTAGATGATCCCGACGGTCCTCTCCAATACTAGAAATGCTATTATCATAATTACTCTAGTCGATTTCTCCAACTACCATAAACATATCACTTATGTGGTATCCATCAAAACAGGCCACCCCCTGAATTTATCACAGTCATAAATCCAACTTGCAAACTCATTTGGCTGGACAGTGTGATTTTTTTTTATTTTCATTTTTAAATGGTTTGCCCATATTTTTAAAATAAGTCTTCACAAAAAAAAAAAAATCTTAATTTTTCTTTTCTCTTTAAAAGCTAGCTTATCTAGCATCTTGGAGCAATGATCTGGTAGGATACGGATAACAGCTGTCCCTTTATAAACTGTAAGGTCCAGCTTACCGAGTCCTCATCTAGTTTGCTCCACAGATTGTGTTACCTGCCTACATGGTGGAGGGAGTTGAGTTTGCTCCCCTGATATACAAATGGCCACTCACACCTATTTATAACTAAACCTGTTACTTTCTATCCCTAAATATGTTTCCCCAAATGCCTACTCATTTATCAATGAAATTTAGACTAAGAAATGCCATGTTGATTGCTTATTCAAAAGGACTACAAGAATTCTTATCCCTACACTATTTTTTTATTTAGATGCATAAAAGTAGTAAAACATAGCAATTTAAGGTTTCAACTAGGAATTGGAAGTTGGATTCCATTCAATTTTGTAATTTATTTATTTCCTAAGCTCTGCATGGCTTCAAGTCATTTAAAATGTTTTAAACTTTACCAGCTTAAAAATGGGAGAACAAGTGAGGTAATGTCTAAGTCTGAGAAGAATCAGAAAATAATACTTAGTGATGTCTAATGAAGAATGTATTATATAGCAAAATCTGAGAAACTCATTAAGCTTACTAACCTATTTAAGAAAACTATCAGGTTGGATATTTCTGTAGCTGTTGCCACATAAAGAAAAAAAATTAACAATATACTAAAAAGAACAGAAAGAGGTATGTGTACATCTATGTTCATATTCACAATAGAGGAAAGGTAAAAGCAACACAAGTATCTATTAATGGATGAGTGGATAAACAAAATGTGGTATATACATACAACAGAATATTGCTGAACCTTAGAAAGTAAGGAAATTCTGACATATGCCACAACCTGGATGAACCCTGAAGACATTATGCTAAATGAAATAAACCAGTCACAAAAAGACAAATACTGTACAACTCCAGTTATATGAGATACCTACAGTAGTCAAATTCCTAAAGACAGAAAGTAAAATGATGGTTTCAGGAACTAGGGGGAGGGAGAAATGGAAAGTTCTTGTTTAATGGATACAGATTTTCAGTGTCTCAAGATGAAAAGATTTTTGGAGATTTGGTGTACAACAATGTTAATATACCTAACATTACTGAGTTGTATGTTTAAAACGGTTAACTGAAGGGCGCCTGGGTGGGTTAAGCCGCTGCCTTCGGCTCAGGTCATGATCCCAGGGTCCTGGGATCGAGTCCCGCATCAGTCTCTCTGCTCAGCAGGGAGCCTGCTTGCCTCTCTCTCTCTGCCTGCCTCTCCATCTACTTGTTCTCTCTCTCTCTCTCTCTGTCAAATAAATAAATAAATAAAAATCTTAAAAAAAAAAAAAAAACGGTTAACTGAGCAAAATTTTGTTAGGTGTCTTTTACCTCAATTTAGATATTTTAAAAATACACACATGGATGTTTTTAAAAATTACATACATATAAAAAGGGTGAAAAAACAGACAAAAAAGGTGAAAAAGATAATAAAAATTGTGTTTTAAATCTTGAAAGAAAGAAAAAGAAAAAAAAGCCAATCAAATGTAACATCACATTGTAGCAGATGGTGGTAAAATTCCATAGAACAGGGAAACACTTCCAGAATACCCAAGTAAGAACCTCCCAAAACCTGCTCCTCCAGAAAACCATAAAAGCTTTCCTACCAAAAAGTATCAAAATCAACTTTTTCAAAATTATGGAAATTAGCAAAAGGCTTACAAATTACAATGATAATTTAATCATGAATGGCTGAATCTCAATATGAGTACTGAGCTTTGTGGGATTTTAGTTTTCCCTGTTTCTATCACTCTCCCCTAACATCACAGTACCCTTGAAAACCAGCATCCTTGCAGCCATTGGTGACTGAGAGAAAGAGCACTCTAGTGGTCCCTGAGAAGGCAAAATGGGTTTGCAGTTCCCCCCAAAAAGGCCCTCTCCCAGAGAACTGTTATTATTTGAACTGGCAGTTACCTGGAAAAGCCCCATTCTCAGGGTTTATGTTTATCAGACCTAACTAGAGATCACTCAGTGGGGAAAACTTTAGCCCCTCAGCATTTGCTGAAAACAACGGCTTAACAACCAAAACACCTGAGGCAGCAATACTGGGGATGGGAGTTGGTGGGAGAGGCTGACTAAGAACTTAAAAAAAAAAAATTGGGAGAATCAGATGTGCATACAAGGATCTGAAAAGCTCTGACACATTCTTTGGGCTCCAGAAGGCCACATGCTGCACATACACAATAAATGCCTGAAAAGACCCTAATCTTTCACATCTGGCTGACCCTGAGCCTCTGTGCCTAAAGCATTGTCAGTGGTGTAGCTGACTGTCATAGGTGTGTCCCAACATGCCCCAGGAACTTCTCCGTACAGACTGAAAGACTCAGTCATTCCAGACATTTAAAGAAGTTTACCAAGCAGAGACTTCTGTAGCCACACGTGACAACAAAAATGCAGACATTAAAGAATTTATTCAGTAAAATCTGTAAATAAACAAATAACAACAGAGAGCAAAAACACCAAGCCCTGGGGAGAGAAGGAAATCTCATTTTCAGAGTTGCCATGAAATATTTCAAATGTCTCCTTTCCAACAAAAACTTGGAATATACACACAAATAAACAGGAAAGTATGGCCCATACACAAAAAATAAAGTAGTACATCAAAACATGTGCCTGAGGAAGCCAGGTGGAGGAAACTAGAAAAAGAAATAAATATGCTATTATAAATATGTTCAAATTATTAAAGGAAACCATATCTAAACCAAAGGAGAATATAAAAATATTTCACCAGAGAATATAAATAGAGAGACAGAAATCATTTTTTTAAAAAACAGATTAAAAATTCTGGTGTCAAGGAGCACCTGGCTGGCTCAGTTGATAGAACATGTGACTCCTGATCTCAGCATCATGAGTTCAAGCCCCACATTGGGTGTAGAGATTACTTAAATAAACAAATAAATCTTAAAAAAAAAAATTCCGGTGTTGAAATGTCTATACAATACCTGAAATGGAAAATTCACTATAGGTGTTCAATATCAAATCTGAATAGGCAGAAGAAAGAATCAGTGAACTTGAAGATATGTCAATTGAGACTGTCCAGACTTAAGAACAAAAAAAAAAAAAAAAAGAAAGAAAGAAAAGAATGAAAAAAAATTAACAGAGCCTCAGAGACCTAGAGAACACCAAAGTATCAGTACATGTATACAGAGAGTCCCAGAAGACAAGAAAAGGGGCAGAAAAAATAATGAGATAATGACCAAAATTCCCACATTTGATGAAAACACTAATCTATATATCCATCCAAGAAGCTCACCAAACTCAAAGTAGGATAAACTGAAAGGAATTCCCACCAAGGCACATCATAGTCAAAATGTCAAAAGACAGAAACTTAAACACAGCAGGAAATTCTCATCATATGTGATAAGGGAGTCTCAAGAACATTAACATTTGATTTCACATAAGACACTATGAAGGCCAGAGGGAAGTGGAACAACATATTCAAAGCAGCCAAATTAAAAGGTAAAACAAGGTTCCTACATCCAACAAAATTATCCTTCAAAAATGAAGGAGAAATTAAGACATTCTCATTTAAGCAAAAGTTGAGAGAATTTGTCACTACTAAATCTGTCCTTCAAGAAATACTAAAGTTAGTTCTGAGGCTGAAATGAAAAACACCAAATATTAACTCTGATCTACATGAAGACATAAAGAGAATTGGTAAACCTAACTACACAGTTAAATATAGAAGACAGTATAAATGTATTTTTATAACCTTTTCTATTATCCAATTTAAAAAACAACTGCAGAGACAATAATTATAAAAGTGCAGGGGCACCTGGGTGGCTCAGTGGGTTAAGGCCTCTGCCTTCAGCCCAGGTCATGATCCCAGGGTCCTGCGATCGAGCCCCGCATCAGGTTCCCTGCTTCTGCTTCCCCTTCTCTCTCTGCCTGCCTCTCTGCCTACTTGTGATCTCTGTCTGTCAAATAAATAAAAATCTTTAAAAAATAATAAATAATAAATAAATAAAAGTGCAGTGATAGGCTTATAATACATAAAGCCAAGAATGGAGCTATACTAACGTAAAATTTTTGAATACTTTTGAAATTCATCTGAACTAGATCATTTTAAATTAAAAAGTTTACTGTAATCCCCACAGCAAACACTAAGAATATAACTCAAAACATATTATAACAGTATTACTGAGCACGATAAAGACCTATGAAAATCCTCTTCTCCAGAAAAGCAACATTGGAATTAAAACACCACACTAGAAAACAGATAATTAAGACAACATAAGGCAGTAATAGAGAAACACAAGGAAGATAAAGAAGACCTGAGGCATACAGGAAAAAAAATAGCAAAAAGGTAGACATTATCCACCTTATCAGTAAGTAACATTAAATGAAATAAACATTCCAGTCACTCTAGCTGAACACTAATCAAAAAGCACAGATTGGCATAATATAGATCTTAATTGATCCAACTACTTGCTGTCTAAAAGAGATACTTTAGATTCAGAGATACAAATAAGATGAAAGTAAAAAAAAGGACAAAGATATACCATGCAAAGAATAACTAAAGTACGAACTGGGTTCACAATACTAGTATCAGACAAAATAGAAATTGTTACCAGAGATTAAGAAATATATGCAATGTATACAAGAGTAATGATAAAAGAGTCAATTCAAGAGGAAGACATTATAATTATAAACATATATGAACCCAAGAACAGGGCTGCAAAACATATAAGTATAAACTGACGGAGTTGAAAAGAGAAATGATTCAATAGTAGTTGGAGATAGCAAGACTATTTTTCAAGGCTTATATAACCATTAGAAGATCGACAAGGAGAAGTAGGACACCAAAAGCACAAGGATAAAAAAAATAAAAATAACTGGGCTTCATTAATATTAGAAATGATTGTGCTTCAAAAGATACTATCAAAAAAAGTAAAAGGACAATTTCACAAAATCAGAATATTTTCAAGTCATATATCTCATAAAGTCTAGGATCCAGAATATAAAAAGAATTCATACAACAGAAGAGTAACCCAATTCAAAAGTCAGCAATGAATTTGAATAGACATGTCTCCAAAGAATGGGGCTGGTTGTCCAAATTTGTAAATATACGAAAACTCACTGAATTCTACTGACAATGGTGAATTTCATGGCATGTAAATTATATTTCAAAAAGGCTATCATTTGTTTTTAATCAGTGAGGAAAATGGATATCTACAGAATGACTTTCCAAGATAAAAATAAATTGTATCTTGTCTTACTTCAGGACAATAAACATTCTCTAACCCAGATTGTGCTAGATGCTGGGATGTGAAGATAAATAATAAATAGTCCTTACCCTTGAGGAACTTAGTTTTTAACAAAAAACATGATAATAAATCTTTGGAGAGAATATTGATTCTTTCCCCTAGTTTTTACTTTCAAAATGTATAAAATATTAATTTTACCATGACAAACTTTAATTGAAAATCCAATTTCAGCAAACTTGAAATAATAGCAGGCACCCAAATCAACAACCAGATGCTAAAGAAAAATTAAATCAAATTCTATCTCTAGTCACACTTCTCTCCCAGCACAAGAAGGTCCAAGTTGTGGTCCCACCTGCTGGCCCCGACTGCCATGTTGTAGTGCATGATTCCATCTTCAGTGTGGCCAAGAAATTTGCATGTCGCCATTTCCTCACCCTTGTCCCAACCCACTTTCAGATTTTACAGGACCTAAATTTTATTCCTTCAGGGCCCCAACTCTTTCTTTCAAATACCATTAGTTACTAAGGTTCTCCAGGCATATCTGGTCAGGTCATCGACACAAAGGCAGCTCCCTTCTTTTATATTTTTTATTTCTTTTACTTACTGAAGACCCAAAACGGTCCCTACCAAGACCAAAACACCACTCCGTGTTTGGTGCCCTGCACACCAAGAGCCTGGCACTGGTACCAACGCAGACGTTCTGTCGCTCCAGAACAAGAGTTGTAAAACGGATGCAGGCAGCATACAAAATTTGTTTGGGCTGTGCTGTTCTAAAAACATTTTAATTGCCACTCAAGAGATGTTTTACATACAAACTTACATTTTTAGCTTCATTTGAAAAATGTGAAGATTTGGCCATCCTGGACCCAAATTCCCCTGTGACAACTGACTGAGCTGGGTAGCATCCCTCTTTCCCTTTGGACGAAGAATGCCCTCCATGGTCCTCGCCACTCCACAAGATTTCCAGGCACAGCACATCCCACTGGTTTTCCTTGTGACCTGCTGGCTCTGGAGGCATTAAAGTTTAAGACAATCGAAGTCCAGAGTGTCAGAAGTTGTTTCTGAGTATAAAGCCAAGACATCTTCCTTTCTCTTCAGTTTTAGGTTGCATGGCCATGTTTTTCTGCCTTTGCCAAGCTCTCCTAGTTTCTCAGTCCAACAACTGCTTCAAATTCCTATCATCATTATCATGTCTGACACGTAAGTATCACCCACTTAAATCACTCCAGGACACTCCTACGGAGGCATCTTCAGGCCTGGAAGCTCCAACATGTACAGGATCATTTCAGGCCATCCTGCAGAAGGCACTGAGGATCTTGTCCATAGACAGGAAATCTTCATTTCCCAATTTACTTCTCTTTGACGATAAATGTTCCTCCTAAATTTCTGAATTCTGGTAAGTTAAAGCAAGGCTTCTCAGACTTCACTGGGCAGAGTACAGTGCAGCTGGGGATCTTGTTAATATGCAGATTCTGGCTCAGGTGTGGTACAGGGCCCGAGATTCTGCATCTCTAACAAGTCCAGGTGATGCTGATGCTGCCGGTCTGTGGATTACTTTGAACAGCAGGAGTTAGGAGACATATAAAGAAGGAGGTCTCTGAGATCAGAATTGTCTGAATGAATTAGACCCCAAGACTTGACTTTCTGCCATTTTAAAACTACAAAATGTTAATATTTCATATCTGTGCCAACTTATATAAGTAACAGCCTTTCATAATGGTCCATGAGAGAGAAACAAGTGGTTCTTTCCACCATTAGGCATCGGTGACTGTATATTCACTCTGATCGATACTGAGGTGTCAGCCAGGTTCCCATTTATTTAGAGTGCTGAAAACCTAGGGGGCAGAAAGGCTAATAGGAAACAAAACAACTAGTACAACATCTAAAGCAAAAGATGAGAGGTGCCTGAGTGGCTCAGTTGGTTAAGCATCTGACTCTTGATCTCAGGATTATGAGTTCAAGCCCCACGTTAGGCTCCATGCTGGGGGTGGAGCCTACTTAAAATAAGTAAAAATAAATAAATAACTGTTAAAAATAATAATAAATAGAGCAAAGATTATGAAGATATTAAGTGCTATAAAACAGTGATTCCTAAGAGGGTGGAGTATCAGCATCTGGAGGGGAAAATGTCAGCCCATATACTTCCCTCTGCCCCCCACCCAGATTATGACACTGGCTCTGCCCACCTTTAATGTCAATCACTGACAAAGGAAGCTATGTATACTTCTAGGACTGCCATATCCTTCAGAAAAGAAACACGGGAAAACTACTGTTTTCAGACTGTATCCCGAAACGCAATGGAGATACGGGGCCTGGAAGAGTCAGTGAAGTTGGTGGGCATCCCAGGTGGGAAGTGCTCCTGTGGTAAAAGTACTGAGGGCAAGATGAGTCTGGGGGATTTACAGGATGGAAAGAAAACCTGCCTAATAAAAGTAAACCGGAGCGAGTGCCCCCCTCACCACCACCCCATCCTGAGTAGAGGAAGCACAAAAAGATCTCCTAAGAACTTGATGTTAAGAACCTGTTAAGAACACTAAAGAGATATTCCTTCACAGGAGGGCTCAACTGGTTTGTCTCTCAGGTCCTTTCCAATTTTTCCACAGTTGAAGGAAAAAATGTTCAATTTTCTTCTCACACATATTTCTAACATGAACAACCTGCCTTGCCTGCTGTTGAACATGGGAAATTACCAAAGACAGTATGACTATGAAAAAGCCCCTGTAAATTTATGAAAATGATAGCTAAATGACTACATCAGGTCAATTTCTCCTACTGCTTGGCATCCCCACTTCTTCCAGACTGTTCTCATAGCTCTTACTCTCACCTATGTCATTAATCATCTCTGTGACTCTTCTCTGAACTCTGTTCAAATGACCCTCATCCCTCTCACACAGACAAACAATGAGGTACGCTTCTGGTCTTCCCTGATTACTCTGTCCAAAGGAAGTCCCAGTTACACTCCATGCTCCATCAATAACCCTCTCTAGAAAGCACTTACCACACTTCCAACTATATTTTTTCCTTTTTTACTCAGGAGATATTTCAAGCATATATTCAAAAGTTTATGTAGTTACAAAGTATAACAGCAGCCCATACACCACCGCCCAGATTTAACAAATATAAACCTTTTAGCCACGTTTGCTTTACACTTAAATATTTGTTTATCATATCCTACTAGATTCTCTGTTTTATCTGGGCAGGGCCATGTCTAATTATTCACCTCTTTTATACGTATCACTTAGCATAGAGCCTGGCTCATACACAGCAATCAGTGCTCATGCAACATGTAATGAATGAAGGGCTTCTGGCCTAGAAGTAAATAATGGTAATCAATATGGAAGAGTTATTAGACAAAACACAAAGACTCCATCTTTATTTAAGTTCCAAAAAAAGGGGGGAAATGAATCTTTACTGAAGGTTCAAACTGAAAAGTGTGCTCTAACTGGAGCCTACACATTAGAGTGAGCCGGCTGAGGAAGGAGCGGAAGCCCTCATCCCTTCTGCCCTGGGTAGCCTACATACCGCCTACTGGGATGGAGATACAGGAAAGGAGCTCACAAAGCCCCTTCTAGCTTAAAGATGCCAACTGACGGATGGACAACAAGAGGAAAAGAGGGAAGACAGGAGGAAGGCCTATGCAAAGAGAATCCAAGACCACTGGAGATCATTCACTGTTTTAGGTTAGGTCAGGGGCAATATAGATCATGTGCTGACAACTTCTGAGTATCAAGCCCATTTGTCTGGAATGAAGCCAAGCCTAAAGCAGAAGATATAAAAGGTCATGTCCAACTGCTAGATTTCTCCACCTCCTTCTACCTGTACCCCCTGCCACCCAGTCTCTTAATCAAAATCCTACAAGCCTAGGTTCCTCCCAGCATGGTTCTCTACATGCTCTCGAGTACCAGGCATACACTGGTACCCTTTCTCCATCGAAATGAGTGAGCCTAAGTTCTATTGCTTTGTGTTCTTACTCTCCCAACGGGCCATGAAGAGGAAATACTGTTATTATTTAAAGGACTGTCCATTACCGAAAACATAACCTCCTTAAACCACTCTGTGGCCAATGTGGATCTCCAACTTCATCCAACAAAGGAATTTCTCAGTCCTGAGATGGCGGCAGATCGTGCTATTTGTTGCGCCTTCTTCCTTCCCTCCCGGCGCTTGAAACGGCTCGCTGGGGGCAGGGCATATTCCCGACGTACGCCACTTGATATGAGACAAATGGTTTCTCCTCAGCATCATAAAAAAGCATTTTTTCTTATCCCACAGATAAAATGTTCTATGTGTGCCTTTCCTCTAAACAGCCAGCCTCGGTCTGCATGGAGAAGCCCAGTCACGCCCCCCGCCCGTCCCTCCACAAGCACATTCCTAACACTCAGGGGCCGCAAGTTGGCTGTACCCAGTTTTTGCTCTTGCTTTTAGTATCTCCTCCAGATCGGAAGCAGGACACCTGCTCTGTGGAGGCAGCAGCACGCAGACCGGCCTCGAGGGAAAACTCCTTTACCTTACGAAGCCCTCGCCTTCCTATCCGATCATGAAACCAAGTGCTCCCTAAGTCCTGCCCCCGGAGCAACGCTTCCAGTCTCATGAGCGACAGTTCAGCAAAGGAAAAATCTCCTCTCTCTGAGCACAAGTTTTCAGCGATAAATGAACAAAGCATCACCAAGCGCTCCTCCCTGGACAGACGCCAAGAGCTGATTCATTCTCTGCATGACCTCCGTGGTTTCATCCAACCATAAAGTGAAATACCTCCCAGTATGTACTTGATAGTAATCAGCCTTCGACACACTACTCCACGGCCGTTATGCAACAGCCAGCCGGGCCGCTGGACAAAGGAATTCTGTCAATAACTTCTGGTTTCTCATTAAGGACAGCGCTTGTCTTTAGCTGTGCGGCCAATTTTGCGAGTGTCTATGCAATAACATGACTCATTCTTACTTTCGCTGTACGAGTCCTTTAACGATGCCACTATAGTCTTTCCGTCCCTATCTTATCTCTAGAGATATAATATGTTAATTTTGTAATGGAAAGCATTATTGTGTGCTTGTCCTGGAAAACGGCAATAGTGTAACAGAGAAGCCACTGTGCTTTGTTCAAAAATGACACCAAAACATCCATGGCTTCATGCCACTATTGGACAGTTTCATAACAGGCAATGACGGGGAATGAGGAGCAAAAGGACGGACGGCAAACCCAAGAAAGGAACAGTGTTAGGAGAGCCATCCTCATACTTCCATTTGCACTTTGCAATTTCAGTTACTGTTTTGAACTCCTCACTCTCGCGGAGTCCCTTGCTTTTATACATGCAGATTTCACATTTTATATTTGCAGTGGGATTGAGTTCTCTAAACATGTTTAGGACATTCTGAACTGTAGCATTCATAGGACTATTTTCATTACTATTTTCACACTTCGCAGAACCACTTTTCAGCCACTGATCTATTTTTACAAATGGGGATACAGTTTAAGACTAGCAATAAGCAAACACATGCTATTTTAACAAACAAGAAGAAAATGAAAGGAAAAGCTCATTAACCAAGTTGAAGTGCACTATTTATGACATGTACACGATACTGACCAGGGCAGGCTTCAGAGCACAAAGACAACTTTTTAAATATTATAATGAGTTTTAAGAATATAAGGGGATTTCTGGGGCGCCTGGGTGGCTCAGTGGGTTAAGCCTCTGCCTTCAGCTCAGGTCATGATCTCAGGGTCCTGGGATCAAGTCCCGCATCAGGCTCTCTGCTCAGCAGGGAGCCTGCTTTCCTCTCTCTCTCTGCCTACTTGTGATCTCTCTCTCTCTCTGTCAAATAAATAAAATCTTTAAAAAAAAAAAAAAAAAGAACATAATGGGATTTCTGCCGACATTGTAATCACTCTTGTATCTCAAAGTCCTACATGATCTGCCACTCCAAACCACTTTTCTGATTTCATATCCAGCTCCTCCCAGTCGCCCCACCCCATCCGTCCTGGTCTTCTTGCTAATTCTGAATACATTCTTCAGGCTTTCACACTGGCTGTTGCCTGTGCCTGGAACATGCCCCCTCAGGTATGTGCGTGGGTAACTTCTCTCACCTTTTTCAAAGTCTTGGCTTAAGATTAGGGTCTTTTTCTCCATGAAGGCTCCTCAGCTCCACTGATCCTCTTCTACTGTCCCTTTCTTCCCAAGTATGTACTTCCTTCCCACATGCTATCTGACCTACTTACTCATTTTTTTTTTTTTACTGTCTGTTTATTATCTGTCTCCCACCCCACCCCTACATGCCAAGAAAATGAAAACGTCCCAAGGGTGAGGATCTTTTGTTTTATTCATTGGTACTTCCTCAGCCTTCAGATCAGATATTGACTTGTGAAAGGAGCCCAATAAGTAGTAATTGAATGAATGAGTGAATGAAATTTTTTTCATTGTTTTTTCCTTTCTAACCACCAAACAGCCTACAGATCTTTGAGAACTAAACAGAAAACGAGCACCATCACAGGTTTTTAAACAAGAATTACACTCACAGATGAGTATTCCAACTACACAAGGTCAGGAGAGGACTTAAATTTTAGAGAGGCTGGATGCAAAGAGTTTAGTTTTAAAGTCAGTCCATGAAAGAGATGATGAAGGCCACGATTTTCCAAAGAACTAGGCATTCTTGCGCGATTTATCTCAACCCCACAGTACACAAATCAATAGACATATGATCAGTGTTCATGCAAACATAGACACATATATGCATGCACACATGTAAACACATGTGCTGAACAAATCTAGAAGAAGCAGAAGACACTCTTCCATCTGTCCTTCATATGACAGCTAATGACCTGGCTCACACTTCAGACGACCATACATCACGGCTTTCCCGGACTGTCCCAGCTTAGACTTGGTGATCCAGTGCCCTTTCCAGTTATTACTCCCGCTTACTCTCAAACGTGTCCTTGTCTAGACAGAAGAACTACATGTCACCCTACTTATAAATTCCTTCCTGTTTAGACACCCTGACCTCAGTTTTGAGGGTCTTAGTGGAGCAGATACAGAAAAGGTGACAACCATCATTAATTGTAACACCTACCAGCCAGCGCTGCAAGTGAACTATTTCGAACGGGCAATTCTCCAGCAAAGTCGTAGAGCAACTGCTGCAGAAGGAGATGCCACAAGCTCCAAATATCTAGCCTGGAACCCAAACCTTACCAGGTCACCTTCACAATCGCAAACCCCTAAGAGAAATTTCACCCAGTGAGCACGCACGCCAAGTTCTTCTCTGTAAACCCTCCATATGAAAAGCGGAGACCCAAACTCAAGACTGGAGTCAGAAGATAAAATTGAAAACAAAGGCTCTTCTATTATCCTGTGGCCCAGAAAGCTGAGAAACTAGAAGAATGTTGAGTCACGTCTTCACAACACGTGTATTCCTAACTCTCAGTAAATATCCCAAAAATGGACCCATCATTAAATCTTGAAATCTGCATTCACATCCCAAGAGCCATCCATCTGCCGGATCTGGAAACGGGCTTCGTCGAAGCTCTTCTCCCAAGTCCCGGGAGTTATCCCAATTCCTGTCGGCCCGAGGTAAATGGGCAAGTGTAACTCTTCATATTCTTGAAAGTCATAACAGAGGTTTAGAGCCATAGCAGACATTTAACAACTTAAGGATAAAACTACTCGTTTCTATATATGTAAATAGATGACAAGCAAGCAATGACCTCATTTTTCAATCTTTTATCTTCCTGCTATTTCTTTTTTCTGTATGTATTTTTTGGTTTAATTTTTTTTAGCCTTTCTTATCTTTGCATACAACAAATAAAAGACTAAATAAAGCAAGACTCAAAATCTGAGGACAGGAGTGGGTAGTAAAGAAAAGTCAGGGTTCTGTAACCTCTAGGGTAACTACATAATTTATCCAACTACGGCACTTCTAAACGTGAGAAAGAATGCTTTGGGTAACTAAGAGAGGTCAATAGGAAAAAGCTGGGACCACTGTGGACAAACCAGGAGGTCTGGTCCCTCTTGTAATTCCTCATTCATATTCCCATATGAAAGACATCCTGTGTGTAAAGAAACAACCCTCTGTTTTTGTTGGGTCAACCAAACTTCAAATATAGCTCTTCTCCTTCAGGCCAGGCCTGGCTTCTGACAATGAAACTAGAAAGGTTTTCACGCCATGCTGCCATTCCCCATCCAACACACCATGCAAAACTGGTTCCATTTTTACCCAAGAAAACAAGCAACACACAAGAATGTGGACCCAGGCCAGGCTTATAGCAAGCCCCGGACTTGGAGCCTTGGGTTTCTCTTAAAGCAACACTTCACAAGAGAGACAACAGCCTGGTAAGAGGGTTCACAGATCCAGCCACAGATTTAACAAGTATTTTGAATGTTAGATCCTGTCTTCGATGCTAGGACCCCCACTGAAAGTGGACAGAGGCCAAAAGCCATCTCTCCTGCAAAATACATTCACCCATACCATCTGTCCTCAACTACAGGTAACAACCTTAGTTTCTTTGTCTTTGGCTGAGGTCAGGGGTGGAAAAGGCTTTGAAAAGAATAAAAAACTATGGTTTTCTCTCCAGATCACACTGCCCAAGTTAAAGAGCCGGTGCTCACTTTTATTCCATACTTCCTATCCACAGGGTCAAACATTGCTCATGTTCATGAAATCTCGTACGTAGCTTGAGAATATTAATTTACTGGGCTATCCTCCCTCAAAATCACAGAGGGAAGACCAGTTTTGCAATCTACAGCACATAAAGAACCTATAATGGTGGTTGGAACAGGAAAGCTGCAGCTGGCTTCTCTCGAATGTTCAGAATGACTTTGATTCTTCAGACTCCGCAGCCAAAGGCTGCTCAATGTGGTGGCAAAGGCATTAGTAAAGCAAACGTCTTAGGCTAAGTAATTACAGAAGCCGGTTCTATCCACAGCTGAGAGTGTGGGGGCAACTGCTAGAAGTTAGGGAATCACCTGTCTTAGAGATGGTGGAAGAATTCCTGCGGACCGGACCAAAGTCCTTCCAACTAGGAGACACTGTGAGTCCAAGGGGCTATTTGTTGAAATGACAGAGAGCTAAGAAAGTTATGACTGTTTTCTCCCTGTAAGTGGTAGGATAATCTTAAATTCAAAGACATTTCTACTAAGAAAACCGTTTAAACTGCTTCACATAATCACAAATGAGACCAAAATGTGCCAAACAAATAATCAAAACAAATAGCTTAATGATGACTTTTTCAATGTTCAAAGAAAGAAGAAATTAACTGGTTCGGAGACTGGACGGTGAGGTTATAATGTCTCTTTTGGGAGATCAAAACGGTGTCTTCCCCACCTTCTAGCCCGCCCTCTCCCTCTTCCAAACAGTGAAGTGGACAGTTTCTGGAAAATACAATGACCCTTTATGCCCGGCTTCTCTTGTCTGCTTAGGGATACCATCTGTCTCCCACGCTATGTAAACAATCCCGGCAGGAATCTTCTGATGACCAAACAGATTAGCAAACTCCAGATTTTCACACCATCAATAATATCCCCCATCCAGATTCGGCCTCTTGCTTTAATAATGCCAACAATAAGCCTAATACCTTATCCTTCTCTGTTTATAGGGACTGTGAGTGTCCTTTTAAAGAAATCTCTCAGAACATACAGAGCCATCTGTTGGGAGGAGGGGGTGGGGGAAGCTCTCTCCAGGCAACGAAGACCGGAGCCCTTGAGGGAACGGGGAAACAATAAAACGAAAATCATACCTGTAAGACAAAGGCATACATGAAATTTCACCAGGTGTAATAGAGGACACTACTAATCACACTAAAATCTTTTTTCTTCCAAAAGCCAAAGTACAGAAAATTGCTCAAGAAAAGAGAAGTTTCACACTTGGACAAAGATGTCCACACAGCGAGAATTCCGAGTTTTCCTGGACTCTGGGGCAGGGACAGCAGAAACAGACCCGGAGGGCTTAAAGCCTCGGGCAAGTTTGCCGACCGTCCCCCTCGACCTAGGCTGACCGCCGAAGCCTGCCTTCTGGAACTTTAATATTGATCCCCCGTAACTCCGCGAGCCCTCCGTCTTGTCTCCAAAGACTTCCAACGCTCAAAGAAATAGCCGGGCCTGCCAAGACGTTCCTGAAGTTGCTAAGTGTCAAGGAGAAGCACTTGAGCACCGCAAAGGGAGGAAAAGGCAGGCAGGGAAGGGCCAAGCTCTGCAGCTGCCTGTCCTCGAAGCGGCGGCGTCTGAATCCGCAGCCCCGGCTTCCTCCAGGCCCCAGGCCCGGCCGAGGATGCTCCCGGCACATTCCTCGCCAGAGAGCCGGGAAGCCCCCCCGCCCGCGAGCGAGGCTCCAAGGGCCCCCACGGTCCCCGCTCCCCGGGATAATCCAGCCACGAAACCCGTCCCGGAGCCCCCCCCACCCCCACCCCCACCCCGCATCTCAGGGCCGCGGAAGCCGAAATGTCAAATGAATGACCGCGCCGGGGCGCGCGGAGGAAAACAAAGCCGCCCCCCGCCGGCCCGTACCTGCGGCGCGAGGGCCGGGCTCCGGCCGCGCACTCACCTGGGGCTCGGGCGCCGCGGGCTGGGCTGGGAACGCGGCCGCGGGGCGGGACGGCGCCCCCGCAGTCGACCGGACCCGCGGCCCCGGCGCCCTCCGGCCGGTCCGCGCGCGCCGCGGGGAGAGCAGGCGGCCCGGGGCGCCGCCACACGTCGCATGCAGGTCCCGGCTGCGGCGGCCGCTGCCGAGGGGCCAAGGGGCCGAGGGCTCCCGCGCCGCCGTCCCCGACCCCGCGACCCGCGGCGGCGACGGCACAGACGCGGCGCAGGAGCAGAGCGCGCCCGGCGCGCCCCTCAGCGGCTCTTCCCGCCGCGCTCCGCCGCGGGCCGGGGCTCCGCTCGCCTTTGTGCCGGCATCTTCCTTCGCTCGCGGCGACACCCGGCGCTCCCCCGGCGGCTCCGCGCCGCCGCCCACCCCCGGGTTACGCCGCGCCCCCCGCGCGACCCGCCGATTGTGCCGAGTCAGCAGCGGCCGCGGCGGGGACGCGCGAAGCCATGTCTCCCGCCCGCGCTCGAGAGGGCGCCGGGGGTCCGGCTGCCGCGCGGAGCTCCACGGCCGAGCTCGGCGGCCCCGGCGGGGCGCGGCGCGTCCGCGAGCGGCTCGGCGGCGTTCGGCTCCCCGCGCTCGCTCCTCTGGTGTCGCCCCGGAGCGGCGCGCCGGCCCGCCGGCGTGTCCCCTCTCGCCGCTCCGCTCCGCGCCGCGCCGCCCGGCCTCCCTCCCGCCGCCACCGTCCTCCTGCCGGGCCGGCTCCCGCCCCAGACAGCCGCGGCGCCCCGGCCCGGGCAGAGCGCGGGGTCGGCCCGCTCACCTCTGGCGGCGCCGGCGCCCCTCCCGCCGGCCGCCCGGGCGGCATCTGCCCGCACCTTCCCGCGGGGCACCCGGCTGGGGGCTTCCTGCACGTCGGGGACGGGGGAGGGACGGCGGGACCTCGGCCAGCCGGGCCTCCTGGGGAAGGTGCGGAAGCGAGTGGGGCGGGCGCGGCGGGGCGGAGGACGAATCCCGAGGCTGCGGAGGACCCGGAGCGGCTCTCCTGCGGCGCCGAAGGACGGGAGGGCTCTGAGGCGCGGTGGAGGAGGGAGACCCTCTGAGGTCATGCAAGCGGGACTCTTCCTAAATCTCACCGAAAAGCTGAACGGAGGAATGTCATGGCTCGGTTTCCCCACCGGCAAGGGCAAGACGGTAATACTCCTGTCACCGACACGGGGTGTGGTCGCAATTAAAAATGAATTACTGAAAGCGCTCCCAGCTACTTTGCCTAAAGAGAGCACTAAATTAAAAATTACTGTATGAATACTCTCAGCTTTCTATTTACTCCTTCAGTAGCATCTTCATTGACCCAGCCCCACTTAGGGGAAGGACTGAAAAAGCCAAAGGGCAAGGCTATTGCCCTCTATGTGTGGTATCTATCCAGAAGTCGGGGGGAAAGATGTGCTTGATTTTACGGTTTAACAACTGCGGCCATAAGGAGGAAGCTCCCAAACACTGCCCCCTCCCCAAATAGTGAATATCCATTATTTTGGAATTTTTGAGTTTGTGTTTTCAGTATTATCCATCTCTGCCCTTTCTCTATTAACAGGAATTAGATTTTCTTTTGGGAGCTACTCCTCCCCCTTGCCCAGGAGTTTTTATGGTTCAGGATCGTGACACCTCCCGTCCTCACTCCCCAGAACTGACCAGTTATCATATTCCAGACCATAGTAATTGGTTCCGGAATGGGTATGTTGGTCCCGGAACCCTATCTGGGGCTTTTGCTGAATCAGTTCAGAAAAAGAAGCTCTTTTAACTAGGATAACTAATAAGCCAGTAATAACAAGTACAACCACTTGAAGGAAGCCAGCTTCAAGGGAAGGAAAGCTGAGGGAGAGAGGATGGTGTCTTTTGAGACTTAAGAGGCAAATATGTCTGAATGAATGCTACCCCTAATGCCAATAAATCCCCTTACTCTTAATATCCTTAGATGAGTTTCAATTGTGCCTGTCACCTGTCATTAAAAAAAAAAAAAAAAAAAAAAAACCTTTGACCCATTATTCGCAGAGATCTATCCATTGCTAGACAATTCCACAGAATTGGTGAACCCCTCCCCACACCCAGCACGTGGCCAGAAAAAAAAAAAAAAAGGCCTATTTTTGTTCCTACTGGAAGAATCAGGATCCCAAGAGATCCCTCATGATGTTCTCTTTCTACAACCTGCTCTAGACCCAGCAACCCCACACCTGCAAACCCTTAACCTCCTGTATTGATTAACCACTATGTTACAATTTTGCCTTAAACAAAAAAAAAAAGCATAAAAATAAATAGCACTAAAATGGATCATTGTTGCTGCCCTTAGGTTTAAAAAAAAAAACAAAACTATTTTCTCTTACTTAAAAGGAAGTCCCATCTATCTTTAAAACTTTCTGTATGTCAAGCATAAACCCCAAAGCTAAGGTATCAAATAAGATTAGTAGCAAAGTCATCTAGAATCTCAGCTTTCCAAAGGTGTATAAATGTTAGGTTCTTTCACGATGTGCTCCCCAAACCCCATTACCACCATTACCTTATTTAGGTCTCAGCATCACAGGATCCAGGACAGATTCTCACCTAGCCTGGCTTTGAACCGTTCCCATAAAGAAAACTCCTCTATTTCACACGCTGGTCAAGTCTCTGTTGAAACTGACCTAACCCTAGAAAATGATTCTTAATATTGAGTCATTGTACTTTTTCACCTAATAGAACTCCAAGTACAGAAGATAGACTTGTGGACCCCTTGAACTGTGTCTTCAGAGATCTTTGCATGGTCCTTAGCTGTTTATTACATGACACTGACCTAATTCTTCACCATCCTAGGTGACCTCCTTACAATGAACATGTGCAGGTTTGTGGACACTCCCCCTGAAGTGTAATGTCCAAAGCTGAACCCAAAGGCATATTCCAAGAAACTTAAGCTTCAAGCCCCAGTACCACAGGAGGAGTCCTAAAAGTATGTTCACTTGGCTTTATGTTTCTATAAAGGTTTTTGAAAGTAAAATATTTTAATCTCAAGAGACTGCTGTGTCTTTGTATCTAACTTCCTTTCTGTCATAATTTTCCTTCCATCTGGAAGCATCGGAGTCCTAGGCATTTGGGGCATCTGGCTAAGGGGAAGTTGAGTTTGTTAGATGGAATAAATGTATGGGGGTCTTGGGCATTATAGCCCATAGTTATAGTGACATTATTGCAGCTGCTTGAAGGTCTACTGCCATGAGGATCACCGGGTGTTGTGACACTAAGGCAGAAGGCCAGACATCTTATCAGCAAATAAATGAGTCCCTCAGAATCCAACACGGAAGTATACAGGTAACAGGGTAGACAATATTTGAAATACATGGATCCAGAACAAGAATGTGGAAAATGCCCCCTCATCTTATTATATGGAAAAGAACTTTTTCCATATTTGACAACAATCTTAAAAAAGTAGATGGCTTTTCCAGTAGGGACTGAAAGGAACCTCTTCTAAACTATCAATAATAAAAACACATTTCAATCAGCTATGCTAATGGAAAGACTGAGAGATCTGTTAATGTTGTAGAATAAAATGTGGCAGAATCATTTTTACATGAAGAAAACAGAGTAGGCAGACAGAGTATAGGAAAAAGTGTTATAAAAGTATATTAGGCAATAAATTATTTTCAAATCATGGTATTTTTTATACTTGCTGATGTCTGATACTTGTGAATAGATTTTAATTTGTAATCTGCTGTGATTTTTCTTATTCTAAATATTATCTTGTACTTATGTATTCTTTTCCTTAAAAAGACTCTGAGCTGTATTATATTCAGACTCCAAAAAACATGGATCTATCCCCTGTTGAACCTGATACTCTAAATGTGGCCAAGCACAATAATGCTTTGAGATGTCCATTTCGGTCATATTTCATCTATCAACCATTATAAGAAAACGAATGGCTAATTATAACTAGGGAATTGGGACAATAACTAAAGGATGCCCATTGGAATGCCAACATAAAACAAATGTATTGCAACTTTCTTATATTTTTAAAGAAAGTATATCAAACCTAACTGGTTAATTGTTTTCATAGTGGCTATGATTTATTTACTCTGCTATAATTCAGTGGGGCCCTTAGGTGCTAGGAAGGTATAGCATGTTTTTGCCTCTGTGCCAATAGCCTTAGACTATCACAGTTTTTCTTGTAGTGGAGGTACTTAAAAAATAACTTTCTTCTTAGAACCCTGTATTTTTCCTACCTATTACCTTTTCTTTTATTGATAATCGTATCTCATTCTAATTTGCTGCTTATGGCCTGTTAAGGAATCTATAGACTAGGTATATATTCTTATTAGAACTTTTTCTAGAATGGATTGTGGGAGGAAGGCATGTCAGTGAATAATGTACATGAGCTTTAGTGCATACCTTTTGTGGCATCTATTTTGGTTGCTTGGAATCCTTTCACATTTTCTTCTAATTTCTTACCCATTACCAATGGTAAAAACTCTGGATTGTCCCTTTCATATATGCCTTATGTAAATATTTAATAACCACTTAATGTGAGTCAAGCATTCTTCCAAGTGTTGAGGATGCAAAAGTCAGGAGAATAGACAAAAATCCCTGCCTTGTAAAGCTTATATTCTAATAGGATAGGGAAGGAGAGGTCAAATAATAAGGTATAATTGGTATACAATATTATTTCAGGTGTATAATACAGTGTTTACAATATCCATATATTCCTCTGGATTTTCCATTCTTCTTTGACTTTAAGATAGCCATGTGATCACTGCTGGCCAATAGAATTTAAGCAGCAGTGAAGGTTGTCACTTCTGGCTCTGGAGATTAAGAATCCAATGTGACTTCTCTCATTCTCTTCACCTTCACTGAAACCACAGAGCCCATATATTGCAGTGGTATCGTCCCAAGACGGAAGGAGCCTGGATCCCTGAACCATCACTTAGAGGAAAGCTGACTGACTGACATAAGACTATGATGTCATCAAGAAATAATGTGTTACAAAAATTAGATGTGGGGTTATTTGCTACATCAGTCACTATTAATTATCTTGACTACAAAGAAAATTGGTAACTTAAAATAAAGTATTGCTGTAATTAAAACCTAAAATATGTATCATTTACTCAGGAGTTCAACAGCAAGCAGTAAGGAAACTAATAGTAGAAGCTAGAAAGATGGGTAAAGAGGATCAAGAAGTACAAACTTCCAGTTATAAAATAAATAAGTCATGGGCATGCAATGTACAGCATGAGGAATAGAGTCAATAATATTGTATTAACTTTATATGGTGAAAAATAATAAGTAGACTTATGATGATCATTTCACAATGTGTATAAACGATGAATCACTGTATTATACACCTGAAATAATATTGTATACCAATTATACCACAATATAAAAAAAGAAAATATTGGTAGCATAGGGCAAAGCATCACAATAAATAGATGAGGTAGGAAATAAATCACCAGTTTTTAAAAATAAATGAGAGTAGAGATAGTCTAGACATTTGGGCTTCTGCAGAGGTAAAAAGGCTGACTGCTTTTAGATCCCAAATAGTAAAAATGGAATTTGTAAAGATTTGCAGAGACAAAAGCTCAGTAAAACTGAGCCATGGAAAAGATCAGATTTGAGGGTGTGGTTAGATAACCTCAGGGTGACCATTTAGTTGAGAGAAGTTTAAAACTTACGTTTCAAAAAACACTTTGGGTGTAGTTACTGGCACATGCAACTGACTGGAAATTTTTTTAAAAATCACAAATAAGTTTATTTCAGAAAAAAAATCTATTACCAAAGAAACTCTGAGCCCAGACCAAAAAAAAAAAAAAGTTATTTGCCCATTCAAGACTTAACATAACTTTCCATGTGCAAGAACCAGACTTTGAATGCTGTACACACTTTGCAAGGAGACACCATAACATTTCTCTCTCTCTTTTTTTTAAAGATTGTATTTATTCATTTGAGAGGAAGAGAGAGAGAATGAGCAGGGTGGGAGGCAGCACCGGGAGAAGCAGACTCCCGACTGAATAGTGAATCCTTCGTAGGGCTGGGCCCCAGGACCCCAGGATCACAACTTCAGCCAAGGCACCCCAACATTCCTCCTTTCATATGTGGCCAGGCAAGATAATGGAGAAGGAAGAACCACACAGAGGCGGAAGCGGAAAGGATGAGGGTAGAGGGAAACAATGGACAAAGAAGATTCTCCCTGAGGCAAAAGCAGAATTTAATCATGCGCCCTGCCAAACTGCCGCACCTGGGGTACATCATAATGTCTACCACAGGATTCAAGCATCACTCTGCACAAGATTGCCGTGAATCTTCCATTCTTTCTTTTCCAAAGGTGGTATCCATTCTAGGCGTGAATCATTACAATTGGACTTCCTAGGAGGCAGACATCTTGTCCTATTGGATCATAAGTTCTTACTACCATAAAGCACCAAATCTGGACTTGACAGAGGACAGAGGACCCAAGGATCTTGAATTTAGAACTAGAAAAAAATGACCAGATTGTTTTCCTTAGGGAGAAAATGAGTGTTTTTAAAATACAGGAATATATTTGTTTTCTATTATTGCGTAACCAATTACCACAACTTCAGTAGCTTAACACATAACACATGATTTCATAGTCTCTATGGGGGGAAAATGTAGACACAGCTCAGCTGGGACCTCTGCTCAGCTCTCCCAAGGCTGCAGTCAAGGTATCTGCCTACTGTATTCATACCTGAAGTCCTGACAAGGGAAAAAATCCACTCTCTCGGTGTGTTGACAGAATTCAACTCCTTATGGCTTTTGAACTAATGGCATCTTGTTTCTTCACAGCCAGTAGGAGAACCTGACTTTCCTGTCTTTTAAGACAAAGTCTTATGTAACATGACTTAATCAAGAGAGTAACATTTTATCACTTTTGCCATATTCTATTGAAGCGAGTCACAGATCTCACCCACACTCAAGGAAAAGGAATTTACAAGGACGTGACTCACCGGGGGACTTAGCTCATTGTCCTTCTAGAAGTGGTACAATTGGATAATTGGTGAACAGAAGCTAAACATATGGGTTTTTACCAATTGGTAACGTGCACTGCCATTTTACCCAGGCTGCTTTAGGGTGAAGTAGGCCATGTGACTGGTTCTATCCAATGAAATGTGAGTACAATGGGGGTCATTTCTAGACTGATGCAACTGTCCTTTGGTTGGTGTCAGGGCAGCCTGTGAGATGATCTCCTTACTAAACGTTAAATATAAACTGAAGAATGTTCTGGAAGATGGTGGAGTAGAACGCTCCAGGAATCTGTTTTGGCTTAAACAACAATTGCACTCTCAGAATCTGTCCGATGTAACTATTTTAGAACTCTGGGGTCTGTGGAAGGCTTGCAACTTCTAGGGTAATACTCAGTATGGTAAACTGTGACGAATTTTGGCCAATTTCAGCTCTCATTGCAGTAGCAGCGTCCCATTCTCCATCCCTAGCCACATGGCAGGCAGTTCTGCACATGTTCCTAGAGCAACTTGCACACAGCTTTTGGGAGCCAGGGTGGACAAAAAGGACCCTGTCCTCCAGTTAGCTGGGATCTGTCCTCTGATCACTGATGGCTCCTTCTGGTCACAGAGGCGCAGGCAATGAAGCAAGTGATCATCCTTGTTGCACCTAACCCCCTTGACGCTAAACTTTTCCCCTCCGGCTGAAGTGACCACCAGGGGATTTAAAAAGCTAGCATCCTTTCTCTCACCCACTTTATTTGTCACTTTTTACCTTTTGGGGGAGCCATATATTAAAGATTAAGACCTTTAAAAGTGTATACAGGGAAAATCTGGAATTGACCATACATTCCCTGAGAAAGGATCAGATTAAGGTTACAATTCAGGCTGATCCTTAGCACGGAGGTAGCCTACAGCAACTCAAAAAGAATGACAGAAACAGCAAACCCTGGGAAAAGGGGAGAATCTGATTTACCGAGTTACCACATTATATATAGGACAATGGAAATTATTGAGTTTATGGAACAGAAAGAAAAAGATTTAAAACTGTGAACAGAGCCTAAGGAGCCAGTAGGACACCCTCAAGCAGACCATGGGAGTCTTAGAAGGGACACAGATAATGTTTGAAGAAATAATGCCTGAAAAATTCCCAAATTTGATGAAAATATGAACATAAACATCCAAGAAGCTCAACAAACTCCAAGCAAGATTAAAATTCCAAGCAAAATTCTGTGACTCTATGATTCCACTTACATGAGATACTTAGAGCAGTCAAAATCATTTAGGGAGAAAGGAGAATGGGAAGTTATTTTTTGATGGGTATAAAGTTTCAGTTTTACAAGATGAAAGAGTTATGGGGAGGGGTGGTGGTGATGGTCACACAACGCTATGAATGTATTTAACACCACAAAACTGTACACTTAAAAAGTTAAGATGGTAAATTTTATGTTATGTGTGTTTTACCACAATAAAAATGAATGAACAAATAAAACAAAGGGAAGCAAGTGTCCTTGCCCTAACTCATCCACCACCACGCCAAACCTGGGGAGAACGTATACTTTGAGAGCAACATCTGTCACACCATGGGCCTCTTCTATCCCTTTCTGCCCTCTTTTCCCATGACCTGCTGGAACTGGAAGAGATGTTCTTCTTTGACTTTCCTTCCCTGTCTACTTGGGACTTGCTTTGGCTAAAAATGAGCCTTTGGGCTGCCCAATGTCTTCATACCAATGTGCTCCTTCCCAAAATCAGCCTCATTGCTAAGCCTTAATGAGGCCCAGAGGAGGGCAAAAAAATCAATTTTAGGGAAACTAAATCAAAAGGCAATTCTAAGATATTACAGCTGCTTATTAACACAGAATATCTAACTTCTTAACTAATTTCAATATATAATATCTCATTCAAGAAACAAATCCCATTATTATCTCAACAGGTAGGAAACTGAAGTGGTAGAAAGGCTAAGTCATTTGCCAGGACAGCTTGAGGCCTCTGGCTCCTCATCTTGTGTTTTGTCCACCATGGTGCAGTGTCCCTTTCATTAAAATAAGATGGCTTTTAAATTACTTTTTTAAAGTTTTGTTTCCTTAAGATGCCTAATACTAATCCCATGCTTACTCAAATCACTCACCAGCTCAGATCACTTCTACATTTGTTTGATTTCCTTATTCGTTTCTTACTCTCTTATTGTTTTCCTCTTATTAACATATTTCTTAGTACTACCATCTTTTATAGCATTTTCAGTAATATTCAAATATGAAGAGTCCCAAATTGCTTGTTGAATGACTATCACAATTTGAGAGAAGTCAAAATAAAAATGTGGACAGAGATCCCCAAGAAGATGTATTTTAAGGGGCACATGCACCTAAATATTTATAGCAGCAATGTCCACAATAGCCAACCTATGCAAAGAACCTAGATGTCCATCAACAGATGAATAAAGAAGATGTGGCATATATACACAATGGAATACTATGCAGCCATAAAAAATGAAATCTTACCATTGACAACAACATGGATGGAACTAGAGGATATTATGATAAGTGAAATAAGTCAATCAGATAAGGAGAATTATCATATGATCTCTCTGATATGAGGAATTTGAGAGGCAGGGTGGGGGTCATGGGGGAAGGGAGGGGAAAAATGAAACAAGATGGGACCAGGGAGGGAGACAAACCATAAGAGACTCTTAATCTCAGGAAACAAACTGAGGGTTGCTGGAAGGGAAGCGGGGTGGGAGGAATAGGGTGGTTGGGTGATGGACATTGAGGAGGGTATATGCTATGGTGAGTGCTGTGAATTGTGTAAGACTGATGATTCATAGACATGTACCCCTGGGGCAAATAATACATTATATGTTAATAAAATTTTCTAAAATTTAAAAAAAGAAAGTAAAAAAGAGGACATATTGTGGTTATGTAATAAGAAATACCATAAATGCTTTAAAAATCCAAAATGTGGGATACCTGGGTGGCTCCGTCTTTAAGCATCTGCCTTCGGCTCAGGTCATGATCCCAGGATCCTGGGATCAAGCCCCACGACGGGCTCCCTGCTCAGCAGGAACCCTGCTTCTCCCTCTCCCACTTCTCCTGCTGGTGACCCCTCTCTCACTGTCTCTCTCTCTGTCAAATAAATAAAGTCTTTTAAAAAAATTTTTTTAATCCAAAATGTATATTAAGGCTGGCATATTTTTCTTGTTAGTGAACAAATATGTCAGGTAAACCCAGCATTTCTACTTGGCTCAGAATTCCAACCTAAACACGATTCTGCCTGGAGAGAACACTGTAGTTTTGGCCAAAGAAAAGACATCTTTCCTAGCAGTTGTACCATTATTGAAACTTGAGCGAAAGAGTTTACGTCACGATTTAGCTCAAGGTCACAGAGAGATAACGGGTGAAGCAGCAGTTAATCTAAGGAGATGTAAAGGGAAACAGACATGTAGAAAATACATTGTGTAGGGCGCCTGGGTGGCTCAGTGGGTTAGGCCGCTGCCTTCGGCTCGGGTCATGATCTCAGGGTCCTGGGATCGAGTCCCGCATCGGGCTCTCTGCTCAGCAGGGAGCCTGCTTCCTCCTCTCTCTGCCTGCCTCTCTGCTTACTTGTAATTTCTCTCTGTCAAATAAATAAATAAAATCTTTAAAAAAAAAAAAAAGAAAATACATTGTGTAATTAAAGGTCCTAGGAAAATAATATAAAATTTACCAAAAAAGTTTAATCACAACGTAATTAATCACAACGTTAAGAGTTATTCTCGCCCCATGTTCTAGGACCAATGGTTATACTGCATACAGTTTATCCTTTCACACTGGTTTTTTCCGGAGACATCCTCTGGAGACCCATGCTTCTCCCTTCTCTGCCCTGCTTTCTGTGCAATGGAGACTGACCCATATGGATACATCACAGGCTCCCTTGCTCCCTAGCACTGGAAGAGATTGGAGGGTAGGAGGAGAGTGAGGTTAGAGGGTCTTCTCCCCACATTCCTCCCTGACTTGGTGATGTATGTCCATTACTCACCCTGTCGGCCAGTCCCCCCCCCACTTACCCAGCCCTCGCTGCACTCCAGGACCTCATCGCCTTTCCTTACCCCTTTGTGCCTTGGACAGCAGCAGTTTCCCACTGTTTCTGATTCCTGGGCGTCCTGGCATTTCTTGTCGGTTTTCTTAACTCTGCCCAAGTTTCTGTGAATAGACTTTTCTTGACATTGGTACAACAGTCCAGGGGAGCGTGCCTTCTATTTTCTGCTGAGCTCCTGATCGGCATTTTTTTCCGGGCTATTTATCATTTACAAAATGATGGATTTAGACACAGAAGTACATTTAAAGTAGACGGTGTTTGTAATTCAGATCAATAAAGTTCAAGTCAGTAGAGCTTCAATCAATTATCATCAAGTAATTTCAGACCTAGATTCATTGAGAGTTTTTTGGAGGTTCAAAAATTTCAATTTTATCAATTCACCCAAAGATGACAAAACCATAGGAATCTGTTCTTGCCAAATTCACGGGACACTGAGTTGTATTTCCAGGATTCCTATGATTAACTTGAAGAAGAGAATCTGACACCAGAACTGTTAAACCATCAGCTGAGGGGGTCTCCATGTGGGTGGACAATATCATTTAGAGCCTCAAATCAGATGTTTGCATCATGGTGAACACAGAGTTAGAATAGAATCATTGCATATTTTTAGGGGCTTTTCCTGTGAATTTAACTGACATAATAAATTGCTTTTATAAATTTCAAGTATACGCCTGCATGAAAACAACAACAGAACCAAAGAGTACTAACGTAATGAGAATGAACAAGTTACAACTAATCAGAAACATGGGGGAATCCCACAAGTGTAATAATGCTCAGTGAAAGACAGATACAGACAGGCATCTACTGTGTGACTCAATTTATGTAAGCACAAAACAAGGAAAGCTAGTCAAGGTCATGGAGAAGTCACAAGGGTGCTTACCTTGGTGCAGAGGTGAGGATGGGGTTATGACTGGAAGAGAACCATGAGGGAGGATTCCAGAAAGCTGATTAAGCGTTTTCTTAATCTGGGTGCTAGTTACACAATCTTTGTGCAAATAGATCAGTCTGTGAAAATTCATCAAACTATACATTTATAATAGGAGTGCATATTTTTGCATATTTTGTATTTGTACCACACTTCACTAAAAAGTTGCTTGTTTTTTTAATTTACTAGTACTGCTTCTAGAACTAAAGCTTCTCTGTTTGGGGCAATACTGTAGATCCACTTACCAGCTACCACCAACTTTGTATCTCCAGTGCGTATCCATTGTCAGTTCTGAAGATTCTATCATGATACTATCTCAAATACTGATGTTCAACATCACAATGATTTTGTATTAACTTATGAAATGAATGAATGATGAAACAATGATAACACTCTGGTCCCATTTCACAAAATTCTTAGCAATAATTTCTTAGACCGGGCTATTTCCGGAAAGAGTTCCATTAGAAACATTATCTATGTGCCTCTAGATAGATCAAAGCAGTGATTTGTAATGAGATGTGTGCCTTGGAATCTCACCTCCACACTAGTGAGTCAAAGCCTCTGTGAGTAGAGTTTCCCACTTTCATATCAAATATATTTTCAGAATGTGTCCTGAGTGAAGCAGACGTACTTCTCTACTTAAAAACCACTCTCCTCTTCCAGCACGAATAGGAACTCCAATGTTCATAGCAGCATTATTCACAATAGTCAAAAGGTAGAAACAGGGGCGCCTGGGTGGCTCAGTGGGTTAAGCTTCTGCCTTCGGCTCAGGTCATGGTCTCAGGGTCCTGGGTTCAAGCTCCACATCGGGCTCTTTGCTCAGCGGGGAACCTGCTTCCCTTCCTCTCTCTCTGCCTGCCTCTCTGCCTACTTGTGATCTCTGTCAAATAAATAAATAAAATCTTTAAAAAAAAAAAAAAAGAAAAGAAAAAAAGGTAGAAACAACCCAAATGTCCCTAAATGAATGGGTAAACAAAATCTGATATAAACATGCCTGGAATATTATTCAGCTTTAAAAGGAATGAAATTCTGATACATGCTACAATATGGGTGAACCTTAATGATTTTATGCTAAGTCAGACACAGAAGGACAAATCTTATTTAATTCCACTTATATGAGGTCCCTAGAGTGGTTAAATTCATAGAAACAGACTGTAGAATTGTGGTTGCCAGGAACTTGGTAGAAAGGGAATAGGGAGTTAATGTTCCGTGGATGCAGATTTCAGTTTGGGAAGATGAAAGCGTTCTGAAGATGAACGATGTGAGGGCTGCACAGCATTGTGAGTTCATTTATTGCCACTAAATATAAGCTTAAAAATGGTTAATATAGCAAATTTTATGGTACGTGTATATATTTATTTATTTGAAAGAGAGAGCATGTGTATGAGCAGGGAAAGGACAGAGGCAGAGGGAGAAGCAGACTCTCCACTGAGCAGGGAGCCGGATTATGGGGCTCCACCCCAGGACCCCAGGACCATGACCTCAGCCAAAGGCAGATGCTTAACTGACTGAGCCACCCAAGTGCCCCTTATGGTAGGTATAATTTACTACCCAAAAAACTACTTTTCTTGAATCTTATTTGGCTTATTTTATAAGAAAATAAGCTAAGAGTTCACACTGTTGGAGGAAGATCATAAAATGAAACCCAAGCTCCATCTAGGAAACTCTCATAGCACCAGCAACCCTCTACTTGAAGGCCAGAGTTCCTGGTAGACTTGCATATAGACAAGAGATTTGTACACTGGCCATTTTGGTTCTTGTTCATTTTGTCTGGATGTTGACTTGGTAGAACAAGCATTATGTAGTTGGCTACATATGATTCCTCTGGCCTACTGACTAAAAGCAGCCTTATCTCAAGCAGCTGGATGTCTCAGTCAGTTAAGCATCTACTCTTGATTTTGGCGTAGGTCATTATCTTGGGGTGGTGAGATCCAGCCCCACGTCTGGCTCCATACTGAGATTTTCTCTCCCTCTCCCTTGGCCCCTCCCCCCCCCTCAAATATATAATTAAATCTTAAAAAAAAAAAAAAAAAAAGGCAGCTTCATCTCATCAAAGCTAAGTACTACCTATCAACAGTTGCCATGCCAGAGGGACTTTGCATAAACAACATTCTGAACCCTTACTAATGAACATGAATGAAACCCTATAACAAAGAATTTCATTCCAGGGATGCCTGGGTGGCTCAGTCGGTTAAGCATCTGCCTTCAGTCCAAGTCATGATCCCAGGGTCCTGGGATGGAGCTCCATGTCAGGCTCCCTGCTCAGTGGGGAGTCTGCTTCTCCCTCTGCCTCTGACTCTTCCCTCCACTTGTGCATGCTCTCTGTCTCTCAAATAATTAAAAATAAAATCTTTTTAAAAAATGTCATTCTATTTTATCTTGACTCATCTAAAGAAAATATTATTTTTCTGCGGGAATTATCATATAATTGTTTCTAATAATAATGGTAGTTTATTATTTTAGGCATTTGATTATTTTGGTTTAGTTTGTTCACAATAAGGTTTGTTTCGCCCACCTAGCTATCAAAGGAAACAAGAAAATTCTCATGGCCTTCATATGATTTCTCCTTTTTCGGGAAGAATTCTGGTTCACTACTTCAATGAAAATATTCAACATAAGAAGTTTTTCAGAATGTTTAGTATGTATCAACAATGTTAGCAAATTGCACTGTGATTAAAATTGTCCAAATCTCTCTTTTGTAACCATTGTATTCATGACAATCGGGCTTTCAGTGGTAGGTCTCCTAATATAATTATGAACTCACCAATCTGCTTTCTGAAATCCAGTTCCAAATACATTCTTTTTTCTATTGTTAACTAAAGCTGTAGCAAATGTAAGTACTATTACTACTCTAACCCATTACCACTGCCAAAAAAAACAAAAACAAAAAGCAAAAACAAACAAACTAAAAAGAACTTTTACAAGCAAAATAACTAATAAAATTAAACTGTGGGGACATTTACCTAACTATGGTTCCAAATTTAAGTGCATTGATTAAGGTCATCCTCTTTTTATTTTTATTTTTTTTAAGATTTTATGTATTTATTTGTTTGACAGACAAGGGATTACAAGTACGTAGAGAGGCAGGCAGAGAGAGAGGGAAGCAGGCTTCCTGCTGAGCAGAGCCCGATACGGGGCTCCATCCCAGGCCCCCGAGATCATGACCTGAGCTGAAGGTTGAAGCTTAACCCACTGAGCCACCCAGGCACCCTGGTCATCCTTTTTTAAGATGAATCATACTTTTATGATTACAAATGACAGCCAACTGGTCAAGGTTTGACTTGTGGTTTTGCAACTTTATAACAGTGCAAAAGTGTTATGCATTCAATGGAAACTGTACCTTGAATTTTCTTTTTTTTTTTTTTTTAAAGATTTTATTTATTTATTTGACAGACAGAGATCACAACTAGGCAGAGAGGCAGGCGGGAGGGTGGGAAGCAGATTCCCCGTGGAGCAGAGAGCCAGACACGGGGCTCGATCCCAGGACCCTGGGATCATGACGTGAGCCGAACGCAGAGGCTCAACCCATTGAGCCGCCCAGGCGCCCCTGAATTTTGAATTTTGATTATTTTTCCCCAGCTGGTGATGTGTAGTATGGTACTTTTCCATGATGTTGGACAGCAGCAACAAGCTACAGCTCCCAGTCAGCCACACAATCACAAGTGTCAACAACCAATACACTTAAAACTATCAGTACGATACAATCCTTCTGTTTCTCACTTTCAGTATCATATTCAATAAATTACTTGAGAAATTCAAAATTTTATTATCAAATAGACTTTGTTTTAGATGATTTTGCCCTACTGTAGATTAATGCAAGTGCTGAGTGTAAGATAGACTAGCCTAAGACGTAGTGTTCAGTAAGTCAGCTTTATTAAACACATGTTCAACTTAACACTATTTTCAACTTATGATGGATTTATCAGGACTGATTAATGGACTGTACTAAAGCAGCAAAACACTTCCCATATTCATTACCTCCTGCTCCAGGAGAAACAGACAGAACCTATTTCCCTGGTAACAGAACAGTGTATTAGTTTCCTATTGCTTCTGTAACAAATTACCACAATGTCAACAGCTTATAAATCACAAATGTATTACCTTGCTGCCCTGTAGTTCAGGAGCCTGAAATCAGTTTCACTGGATTAAAAAGTAAAGGTGTCATTAGGCCTGACTTTGAGGGACCCTGTCCTCTCTGGCTTCTAGAAGTCACCTCTATTCCCCGGCTTGTGACACCTTCTTTCATCTTCCAAGCTCATCACTCCAACCTCTACTTCCTCTGTTTGATCGCTTTCTTCTACCTTTAACATTCTTGCCTCCCTATGGACCCTTGTGAATACATTGGACCCACCTATAATTCAAGATAATCTATCTCAAGATTCTTAATGCAATAGTATCAGCAAAGTTCCTTTTGCCATGTAGGGGGGTAACATAGTCACATAACTAAGCTGCCCATTATCAGTCTATCATACATAGCTGTATCTCCAGCTAAAACATTACGTATATAAGCTTCTCTTCCACATGTAATTATAAGATTAAATTTTGGCAAGTGAGATGTCATAGGCAGAACTTCTAGGAAGAAAATTTAAAGGAAGTTGATTTAACTGCAAAATGCACCTTTTCGTTCTTCTTTTCTTCCTCCCTTCTGCCCAAAACATAGACGTGATGACTGGAGTTCAGCAGCTACATTGGACCCTGAGGTTAACACTGGAAATAGAATTCATGACTTAGATAAGGAAGCAGAAAAGGCAAAATAAGCCTGGGCCTTTGAGGGTCACTGTGCCAACCTGAAATGCCAAACTCTGGGCTTATTTTACATGAGAGAATAATCTCTTGTGTACATAAGTCCCTGTTTGTGCTTATGTTACCACCATCGAAACCCAATTCTTGCCTAATTGATATTGTCTAATTTAGCAAATCTCTTTTGTCAGTTGATCAGGGAGTGTTTGTTGAGAGCCCTACTGCACTGCTACGTCTGTAATTAGTTGGACTTTCAAAGTAAACTTAAGAAAAGGGAAGAATGAAGGGAGGGAGGAAATGGAAAGGAGGGAAGGAAAGTGGGGGAAGGAAAAAGAAAAGGAAAAGAAAGGAATGGGCCAACCCCCATAAAACCCCCATAACTGAAACCTTCTGTTAGCCTTGGCACCAGGCACAGCCTGACTTTTGGCCGAACTAGAACATGAGGACCGGGGTTGACTTTGCCTTCTTGGGACTTCATTATCAGGCTGGTTCCTCTCACGGTCGCAAAATGGCTTCAGCAAACTCATCTTTTTCATATGTTTATTTCCCTAAGCCCAGAGGAAGAGTGAAAGCCTCTTTTCCTGAAGCCCTGCGAGGTCACCATAGGTGTCATTGAATCGCTTAGATTATGTATATATTTCTGCACCAATCACTGTGGGGTCTGGGGCTGGATAGATCAGATCCTTTGTTTCATACCTACACCAATCAGGACCTGCCCTACAGATGTGAGTGGGGTCCCTCCCACACAAATGACAGAGCTGAGAACGAGGGGGAGTGTGGTAAAGTGCGAAGTGTGTTACAGAGACACCAAGAACGCTGGGGAGGCCTAGAAAACTTAATGTGTCAGTCTACCAGTTTCATAAGAGACTTCTCTAGAAATTCAGAGAATTTGAGCTGTAGAATAATTAGCAAAAATGTTTCTAGCTCAGGAAGCGAAGATCTAATGCAAACCCCTTTAATTCCTAGCCCATGGCAATCCATTCTGTTTACACTATCATTCCCCAAATACTTTTCCTCCCCAACCCAGAAGCAGCCAGGATTGGTAGAGAGTTCTCCTCTCAGTAGACTCCAAATCTACTCCAAGTTTACCTGCATTTACATTTTGCAAAAAGTTACACAGTCCTGAGGTACTATTTCCATGTGAGCTCTAAGAAAGATGGGTAATGTCATCACATCATATCTGGGAACGATAGGAGCTTATCTTTGTTTTTATGTGCATAGACTCGGCTCATTTTTGTGTGCAATTCGGCCAGTCTAGCACCTTCAGTATTCATTTGTTTTCCCTGCCCTTCGTCCGTGTATCTTATTCCATGTGGAATCCAATTCCACATGTGCACTCAACCTGTCAGAGAAAGTATGTTCTTCTACAAACACATTCAGTCTAAAATAAGGTAAATTTTGTCTCCTTTCTTAATTTTTACAAAATGCAGGGAAAAGACACCCAGGTATCCATGATCGAAATTAAACAACCATTAGCTCTTTGCTATATGTATTTTAGGTTTTTTTGTGTGTGTTAAATACTAATTTCAGAGCTGATAGTTTAGATGCAGCTAAAAACCCCTAATTCCTACTTTCCTTCTTGCCTTTCTTCCTCAGAAATAACCACTACCCTGAAGGTGGAATATATCATTCCTGTCATTTTTCTTTTTCTTGGTATTTGCTCACATTTCTTTCCATGCGTGTATATCCAGTCACAATATATACTATGGCTCGATTCTAACATGGCGAGGATCCCAACAAGAAGTTGATGGTGGCACAAAGAGTTCATTAGAAAGAGAGTCATAAGAGGGTAATGCAGAGACTCTCACAGTTTTAAAGAACAAGACATGGTAAAACAGCCAGGGAGTAGTAACAGCAGAAAGCCCTCCCCACCCCTGAACATGAAAGGGCAGGGAGAAGAAGTAATGTTTCCAGAAGCTGCTGTGAGTTGCAGCACAAGACAGGGGTTTGCCAGCAGCTTTGACCTTCAGTAGAAGAATTAGAAGATCTCCATTGTTGTCCAACCAAGATCTACCAGAAGATCAATATCAGGCCCCCTTTCCTCCCTCTTTTGAACACGGGTCTGTGCCTCCCATTGGCCACAACCAGCTAGAAGGCAGGAGAGCCTGTCTGAAGCTGTCTGTCCAGGCCAACTTCTTGTGGAAGAAAACAGGAAAAAGAAGGGAAGCAAATGGGTCTGGAGAGGTAGACAGATAATGACTCAATCATTTTGTATTTTAAGAATTAACATATTATCATAAAGTGCATAAAGTTAGGTGTGAACTGTTTCCTTCCAGAAAACCATAAATTAAAAATCCAAGTTACTAAACTCAAAGGTTTATCTCTGAACACTCTTTGTTTATCCACACGCATTTGGCAATGAATCAAAGAGGAAGGAAGGAAGGAAGGAAGGAAAAAGGAAAAAAAAGGAAGAGATGGGAGAGGGTGGAAAGATAGATTTCACAATCCCTTGAAAAAAGGAGTGGACTTTTCTCTCTTTTGCTGTTGGCTTGGAGAAGCAGCAAAAGCACAAAACATTCCAGCTTCCTGTCAACTCAGCATCACTGGCAGATTCTCACTTCAGCTAGCCCTAGTGGAAAATAGAGATACGGCAGCTGAAACAGAAGCTCCCAGCAAAGAAACACTGCTGCCCCACCTTTAAATAAATAAATAAATAAATAAATATTTTTTTTAAAACCAGCTTTATTGAAATTAAAAGCAGCTCAATTGTTTTTAGTGTATTCACAGTTTTGCATCCATCACCACAACCAATTTTAGACCTTTTTTATTTTCCCAGTAACAAATTCCACACGCCTTAGCCATTACTCCAATATTCTTTCCTTTTCAACTCATTCGGTAATATGTAATTACCTAACTTACACAATTTACAGCTTTCTTGTAAATTCTGACTCCCAAATCTAAGGAACTAAACCTGATGTACTATAGTGACCTATTGAATGTACTGGTAACATTAACATTCTTCCCTTATGTATTACTTGTCAACACAGATGCTCAGATAAATTTGTCAAACATGTCAATAACCATATATTCCCTTCTTACTCTTGTAAGTTACTATTAGACATGCTCTGAGGAGATTGGGACATGCTTTGTGAGATTTCAATCATTTTTGGCTTCTTTCATTGTCTTAAGTGAGTGACATAACATTTAGGATACAATATATTATGTAAAAATTTAGAATTATATTAATGAGGGCAAACAAAAAAGATGACGAGATATCCTGGAAGTAGTTCTGCTTTGTTAACGATTTATGATAACCTTTATTATCATATCATGCCATGGGCTAGGAATTTATTAATGTTCAGCCTCTAATTTGAGTTCCTTCATTTGAGTGTAATGAACAGAGACCAATGAACATCCTAAGGAGATTTTTTAAAAGATTACAAGAAGGAGTAGGTATAGAGAAAACAGAAGTGGCACTTGCATTGTTTCAATGTGAAAAGAAGACTAAGGAACACCTTGGCTGTCCTCAAGCTTACGGAGAGGATGTTAATTCATCTCCCCAGAAGCCTACATATACACTACCATCTCCCCAGAAGCCTACATATACACTCTTTCCGGGAAATATCCTCTGCTTTTTCCGTTTCAGCTACTATTTATATTCCACTTGTAAACTGTGGATTTATAGCTCCAGCCCCAAACGCCTCTTTTGCATATCCCACTGGACTCCCATATTCCCCTGGACATCTTTACTTGGATGTTTCATGAAACTCAACATGTCAAAACTGAACTCATCTTCCCCCCATTGTGGCAAACAGACTTTGAGGTGGACCTTGATTCCTGCCACAATGCCCACACCTTTGTGCCATCCTTTCCCTTTGCTAGTGGGTGGGACCTGTGAATTGCTTCTAACCAGTAGAAAATGGCAAAGATGATGGGATGGCCCTCCCGGGACGTGATGTTACAGAAGATTCGCTCTTGCCAGCTGCCTCACTCTACAGACTCTCCTTGCTGGAGTAGCAAAGTTAGCAGTCATTTAGGAGAGTCCACATGCCAGGGATCTGTGGCCAGCTTCTAGAAACTGCAACTGGCCTCAGGGAGCTGAAGGCAACCTTCTGCTGATCATCACCAATAATGTGGGGCCCTCAATCCTACAACCACAGGACATGAATTTTGCCAACAACCTGAGTGGGCTTAGAAGCATATTCCCCCCAGTTCAGCCTGCACATGAGAATGCAAGTTGGCCTGCGCCTTGACTGTACCCTTGTGAGACCTTAAGCAGAACATCCAACACAAATGCTCAGATTAATTTGTCAAACATGTCAGCTTCCTGACCCACAGAAACTGTGACATAATAAGTATGTTATTTAAAGTTGCTAAGTTCGTGGAAATTTGTTACTCAGCAAGGCAGAACTCATACCCTCCCAAACTTCATCTTCTTCCTCTTTTCTCTCTGTCTTTAAATGAGTGTATCTTCTACTCTATCGACCACGCTATCCCAAACTCCCTCTTCTTCACCCCCACATTCAACCAGTGTCTTCAGACCACCACTTCTGCCTCCTGCATAGCTTCCTAACCCGCGTAAGTATGTCACATATAAATCCAGATCTTCAGAATCATGTGCCCAACATCGCTGCAGCCTTTTAATCAGTCTCCCTGTCTCTAACCTTTCCTGTTTCCAACCCATTCTCATAGGACTATCAAATGTATCTTTCTAAAGCATGAATCGAATGAATTTACTTCAGAACAAATTGACTTCAGAAACACAGAAAAATCAGCTTCAGGACAAAATTCAGAGGTCTTGGCATAACTTTGATCTAACCACCCCTATGTCTTGTCTCCTTTCTCACTACTTCTGCTCTACTCGCACCGCACGTGCTGCCCCCCAAGTGCACCTTGCCTTATTACTGCAAACACACGAGCACAGATTGTTCCTTCTCCCTGGGGCTAACTTTCTGTCCTTAGTCAACTAGAAAACTTTTATTCAGCACTTTTTACTTATCTCTGGCATCGTCTCCTCCAGAACCCTTTCTCAGACCTCACTACCTGGACCCTGTCTGCATTCCGAGTCACCTGGGCTTTTCTTGATCACAAAAGGTAGGGTATTTGTTTGCATTTCAATCTCTCATAAGATAGTGAGCTCCTCGTCTTCTGGAATTTTGTCTTATTAATTTCTTTTTTAAAGATATATTTATTTATTAGAAAGAGAAAGAGAGTGAGCTGAGGCGGGATAGAGAGAGGGATAGGGAGAGAGAGAATCTCAAGCAGAATCCCCACTGATCGCAGATCCCAAAGTAGGACTCGATCCCATGACCCCAAGATCATGACCTGTTCCAAAATCAAGAGTCAGATGCTTAACAGACTGAGCCACCCGACAGTTTACATAGTTTCTGACCCCAGCAACAAATGGCTGAGATACTAAGATATATGGAAGTTGACCGAGAATGCAATGAACACTGGCATTGTGCTTGGAATTGTCCCCCAGCTGTGCTGGACTAACATGGGCAAGGGGGACCCAAGGGTCCGCTCTGGGTTCTAAGATGTTAAATTGCATTTCTTATCATGAATTTGTCCCTTTGCCCTAGACACAGCTGAATCTCCACAGGTTGTGTACTCTTTGGAAAAAAGGTCCCATGCCTGCAGAATGTTGCTGCGTTCGTTGAGATGCTTATGTTCTCCTTTGGGCAGTTATCGCAGATTAGACCCTAAGAACTGCAGGAAGCTTGTGCAAACATTTTCATCTCACATTGGAGAAGAGGTCCCAGAAGGAACTGAACTGGGTTTGACAAAGTTCATCTTGAACTGCACTGCCGCTGTCCAGCATCTAGTGTTATTTAAATATAACAACACAAGGTGGGTAGGGAGAAGGTGATGGGATTATGGACACTGGGGAGGGTAGGTGCTATGGTGAGTGTTGTGAAGTGTGTAAACCTGGCGATTCATAGACCTGTACCCCTCGTGCTAATAATACATTATATGTTTATTAAAATTTTTTAAAAAAATAAATAAATATAACAATACAGGTTTGGGAAATATTAAAAAAATTCAATCTTTGCTATTTGAAAGTGAGGCATCAAGGTTGTGATCTTGCTACTGTCAAGAGTGCATCTCTTGTATTGATACTGGGCACCAAGATGTCACACTGGGGAAGGTACGCAAGTGATTATGAAGGACATGGTTATTTTCACAATCAATCATCTTGGGAAGAGAAAGACCCTCAGTAGGGTAAGAAGACATTTCTCTTTCTCTTTTCCCTTTCTCTCGCTCTTGGCCTGAGTTCCAAGAATGTACCTGAAGCTCCTCATAAGCAGTAAAGGAAAATGGCTTCTACCACGAAGGTCATGTGGAAACCAGGCAGAACAGCATCTGTAGGATGAACCAGGGTTACAGAACAGCCATATCTGGTAGCCAGTAGTCTGCATGCGCTTCCCTTCCCTCTCGCCTGAGAATATAGTCAAGTCTCGTTACAACATAGAACCATGCTTCAGCTCAGTTTGAAGATTTAAGTCTGTTTGTGCTTGATTTGGAGTGCTCTTTTCTAAAACTGAAATGAGGAGAGTGTGCTCAAAGGGGTAATGGTAATCGATGGTGTCATATACTACAGAGAGGTCAGGAAGAATGAAGGCAAAAAATAAGGCCAGTGGGACTCTGCAAGGTAGAAATCAACAGTGCCACTCCGGATGACCCTTAGAGGGAAAGAATGAGACTAATCACTTAATTACAGTGCCTAACGATGGATAGATAAAAGAAATGGAAGCAACCAATTTAGAACACTCTTTCCATTACAAACTAAAGAAATAATAGTTTCTAGTTAAAAATTATTTTAACTTTCATACTGTCAAATTGCAGATAAAGGAACTGAGTTTCAGATTACAACTTCCCACCGAACTAGGAAGAGGCAAATTCATACTTTCTTTCTTTAAGTTCAACTATTTTCCCCACTACCTTTAGGAAATGAGCTGGTGGCTTGAGAACCAAGCTATGTGGCTATATTCAGACCAATGGCTCTGAGCAACTTCTGGGAAATCTCTTTAGGAAGGAGATGTGCTCTTCTTTTTTCCTTCTTTTCTGACTTCCAGAACACAGATGTGATGGCGAGGGCCCGAGGCACTGTCTTGGATGATTTGGGGGCACTTACTTGTTAAGAATGATAGACAAGAGAGAAATCATCTAGGATCCTGGCACTGGGGAGCATCCACCAGGCCTCGACTGTCTACCTCCAGTATTTTCATGAGGGAGAAATAACACCCCCCACCACCATCTTATTTAAGCCATTGTTATTTTGAGTGTACTTTCACTCAAAGCAAGATCTAATAATATTAACTGATGCCGCAGGTAAAGGGGGCGAGTGGGGGTAGACATGCTTATAGGAAGGAAATGGATTGTCCTCTTAGTTGGTAATCTCAGTGGAAATTCAGGGTTATGTATCAATATTATCCTTATTGTGGCCTTGCCTGGTCTAGCTAGTAAAATGACCAACCATGGTGGACATTTGTTCTCTTTGTCTCATCAGCACCCCTTTTTTCCCGGAAAACTTGTTATGTTTTCCATATGATTCTAGTGGGATTGACATTACATTGTTGTCCTCCTATTTAAGGAGGTCTGGAAGTCACTCAGGCAGTTCTGCCTTACGATTGTGCCCCCTTCCATTTATTGGGATAATTGGTTCAATGTTAAGCACTTGACCCAAACTAATCAAAGTCCTCTGAGATTGTCTTAAATAGCTCTACAGGGTAAAGCATCATTTGACTCAGGAGATACATGATAGGAAAGGTAAAGCTGGTGCTGGTTGAAGCCTTATTCCTTGCGTCTGTGATAGAAATAATGTCAAGAAGAGATAAGAAGTGAGATTGAGTGGATAGAAGTGGTTGAGAGAAAGAGAAATTGGGCTTCAGACTTGATGGACATAATTTAACTCCTTAGATCCCTTATGCCTGAGCCAACTGCATTAATTTCCTATTGCTACTATAACAAATGGCCAACAACGTTAATGGCTTAAAATATTATCATCTATTACCTTACAATTCTGGAGGTCAGAAATCCAAAACCAGTCTCAGTGAGCTAAAGTAAAAGTTTTGGCAAGCGTTTGTTCCTTCTAGAGATTCTAAAGGAGAATCTGGTTCCTTGTTTTTATCACATGCTAATGGCTACTTGCATTCTTTGGTTGTGACCCTTTCTCCATCTTCAAAGCCAGGAGTGTAGAATTTTCAAATCTCTCTGTCTCTGTCTGTCTCCATTTTTCTTTCTAAACTTCACTTCTGTTATCTCATCATCTCCTTCTATCATTCTGACATTCCCATCTCCCTCATTCCTTGTGATTACATTATATAACCCAGATAATCCAGAAGAATCTCTCCAGGTCAAGATTGTTATCTTTATTGGCAAGGCCCCAAATTAACATATTCAAAACTTTTGGGGGTTAAGCTGTATACATCATTGGGGCTTTCCACCACAAAACCTTTCTGCCAAAAAGCCTTTGGGTCCCTCTATTGTTAATCTTTCTACCACACTAAACCATCCCTGAACTTGCGGAAAAACAATTCTTTTCCTCTTCTCTTCCTCTTGTCACTTGCAAACCAGAGTCCTAACTGATCATGCAACTTCCCACACGAAAGTTGACAGAATAAATACTTGAGTTCACTTCGCGGTGTCATTGCCATAAGCTTCTTCCTGCAGGCAGGTCAACGTGGCTTTAACACGGAAATTCATCCACCTGCTCTACTCCAGTAAGGATTCTTAGGACTCATGACTACTGATGGTCCGGGGTAAATTAAGCAATGATACTGCATTTTCCGTATTCTTAACCCCAAGAAGTTTAAGATATTAGAGTAAAATTACCACCAAATAGTAACATGTGGATTATTAAGACATTGTTCAGGATGTGCTTATCCCCTGGAAAGCTCAACCTCTTAGTTCTTTGCAGGACCTAAAACCTTATACAAATAAAAGCTCTACACAATATATGAAAAGCAACTACCTGAGAACTCTAAGTAAAAAGCAGCAAATAGATTATGGAGAAGTCTGAAAACCTGAATGGCCTGTACAGCGGTGAATTTGTTCTTCTTTTTTTCTTCTATTTTATCCATTGTTTTAGTGTTGAACTAAAGAAAACTGCAATTGTATGTAACTATGCATTAGAATGGACAATTATTATAACTCTGAAAGAAACCCATCTTTCTAGCCAGAGGACTGGGAAAAAGGGGCTCTCAGAAGTTGGAAAGAATAACAGAAATATCAGAGTGCAGAAAGCTGGAGAATAAATTCTAATTCTGCGTATAAGCCAACATAAGCCCTAGGTTCATTCCCAATCTGTACATGCATGAAATAGATGTCAGAGCCTCACCATACAACATTCTAAACATCCAGAATATAATCCAAAGTCACTCAACATGTAAAGAACCAGGAAAATATGATCAATTTTTAAGGAAAAACACAATCAACAGATGCAAAGCCTGAGATAACACAGATCAGGGCAAATTTTTTCTGCAAACAGCCAGATAGAAAGAATATTTTCGGTTACGTGGGCCATGTGGTTTCTATGGTTATGTGGGCCATATGGTTTCAACTCAACACTCTCATTGTAGTACCAAAGCAGTTACAGACAATAGTGAAATGAATGAGTATGAAAGTATTCCAACAAAATTGCATCTATGGAAACAAATACTTTATCTGAAATGAATGTCAAGAAACTCAGAAAATCCTCAAATACTCTTAATAATTCTCTGCTCCACCAAGATACCCAATAGGATTAAATAATTATGAAGAATGAAATTATGAAGAATGAAACATAATTTCTGAAGAATGAGCTTTTATAGTTCAGGACCTCAGACCTAAGCTTATAGATATTAGATGTTATTTTATTCTTATACGCACTGTGTGGAGGCCAAGAAAAACAAGGCTGTGCCCACCTCGAGTCTAGCCCTGACATAAGTGCAGCCATCTTGATGTTCCAGATTATCAAAATATTTCTTGGGTTCTAACCTACTCAGGTTAGCACTTTAAACAGTCCCTCTCTCCTTTAATGATAGATGTTAACCCCTGGATTCAGCTGCCTCTGTCTTTCATATCTCCCCTACACATTCCCCAACAAAACAATGCTGACCCGAGTAGGTAGGGACAACTCTAAGCCATTATTCAGCAGGAAGAAGTTAGAGAAGATGAGACCTTCCCCCTTCAACTACCTTAAAGATTTAAGGGTCAAAATTGTTCAGGGGGAAATGTGGAGGCCAAGAAAATTAAGACCATCGCACCTCAAGTTTAGCTGATGTGGGAAACAGAGGCAGAAGAAAATCATTAAAATTCCTTACCTACTGACAAGCCCTTGAAACAGACAGAGTGGCTCTCCCTTGGGGATTTAACTGCCCTCACCTTGAGATTTTGCTAAGGACAATCCTAGCTTCACTGACCCCCTACCCCAACAAGTCCAACCAGGATTCTGTAAGTCTACTTTAACAATTCCTTTATCTCTAAACCTCCAAGATAGTGTTGAGAATCATTCCCAAGCATATGGCCCACTGATATACATCTAAATATTGAAATATTATTGGTAATAAATAACCTTTCTCCCAACAATAGCTAGCCCCTCAAGGTCCGGGAGACCTTGCTTCCGAGAAAGTCCTTGGAGACTTACAATCATCCATAATCCCCTCTGTCCTCACCCACCGCGGAGTCCACCCCGACTCTGCCTTTAAAAACTCTGACTGTAATCTGGTTCAGGGTCCAAGTCCCTACTCCGCTGTGCCGGGTATACCTGGGCCCAAGCTTAAGCTTGTCAAATAAACCCTCATGTGATTGCGTCGGGTGCCTGGCTCCTTGGTGGTCTCTCGGACGCGAAAACTCGGGAATAACAGCTGGAGAAAGGGAATAGGAAACGTGTTCTCAACTAAACGATACCTGGAAGATAAAAACATTTTTGTCATTTTTAGTATTTTTTTGTTGTTGTTTTTGTTGTTCTAGCTTTATAGGGCTTTAAGAGTATACATACCTGGGGTGCCTGGGTGGCTCAGTGGGTTAAAGCCTCTGTCTTCAGCTCGGGTTGTGGTTCTGGGGTCCTGGGATCAAGCCCCATGTCGGGCTCCCTGCTCAGCGAGGAGTCTGCTTCCTCCTCTCTCTCTGCCTGCTTCTCTGCCTACTTGTGATCTCTGTCAAATAAATAAATAAAATCTTTTAAAAAAATAAAGAGTATACATATCTATAAAAAATTTTCCAGTGATACGGAAGTATTTATGTTAATACATGAAACATGAAGTGGAAGGAAGTTATTTCTCATCTCTCAACTCCAGCCCTGAAAGAGAAATACCAAAACTTTGTGTATCTTCTCAACTATGCACATAAAATAAATGTACTCAAAAGTTTTTCTTCTAAATAAAAATAGGGTCACATACCTATCTTACAATTCATTCTTTTCATCCACTGATATGATATGTACATTTTCCATTTAGAATATTCAATTTTGGGGCATCTGGGTAGGCTAAGCTTCTGCCTTCAGCTCAGGTCATGATCTCAGGGTCCTGGGATCGAGCCCCACATCAGGCTGTCTTCTCATCAGGGAGCCCGTTTCCCCCTCTCTCTTTGCCTGCCTCTCTGCCTATTTGTGATCTCTGTCTGTCAAATAAACAAATAAAATCTTTATTAAGAAAAAAGAATATTCAGTGTTTTTGATGGCTATTTAGTGTGAATATTTTGTTATTACCTAACGACTTTCCTATTGAAGATTATGGTAAATTAATTTATGGATTCCAATTATCCATTCTCCTGTAGTACATCTAACACCCTTACCATGGCTTCCTAGAGGGCTTGGTATAATTTCTGGTATCTTGACTTCGGCTTGGCCAAGTTGCTTACTTTGGCTATTGGAATGTTATTAGATGTGACAGAAGCAGCAGCTTGAAATATGCTTCTGCACTTGGACGTGCCCTCTGGTTCTTCTATTATTCCCAAGAAGAGCATGCCCAAGGAGCACTGACCCCTTTTGCCTACCTCCCCGAGAAGGAAACCAAGCAGAGCTTTCCCAGCCAACCTATAGACATTGTGAGTATGAGAATAAATGCTTGCTTCTAGATGGCACTGACTTTCAGAGTGTTTTTGTTAGGTGGTGGAATGATGGCAATAGCAGATTTTGTAATATTATAAAACATATACAACAAGTATCCATCCCTTTAGACATATCTTGCAACTTTAAGCCAGATAAATTCCTAGAAGCATAACAGCTAAGTCAAATCTTATTTTTTTAAAGAGCTTCATTTTTTAAAAAAGATTTTATCTATTTATTGACAGAGATCACAAGTAGGCAGAGAGGCAGGCAGAGAGGCAGGCAGAGGGAGAGAGGAGGAAGCAGGCTCCCCACTGAGCAGAGAACCCAGTGTGGGTCTCAAACCCAGGACCCTGAGATCATGACCTGAGCCGAAGGCTGAGGCTTTAAACCCACTGAGCCACCTAGAACCCCCAAATCTTAGTATTTTTTTTTTTAAGATTTTATTTATTTGTCAGAGAGAGGGAGAGAGAGCGAGCACAGGCAGACAGAATGGCAGGCAGAGGCAGAGGGAGAAGCAGGCTCCCTGCCGAGCAAGGAGCCCGATGTGGGACTCGATACCAAGACGCTGGGATCATGACCTGAGCCGAAGGCAGCTGCTTAACCCACTGAGCCACCCAGGCGTCCCAAATCTTAGTATTTTTGAAACCAGCTAGATAACTTTGGTGGTGATAAATATTAACATTTCTTGAACATTTTCTACACTCCACTCTAAAGTCTTTCACACGTGTCCAGAACTGTAAAGGGTCTGAAATGTTTTCTATTTGCAAACTAACAAGTTCTCCTGCCACAGTTTTATAGAGGGTGACAGAGACATGAGACTCCTGAATCACAGGACGTTGTTACTTACGAGCAGCGGCATAAGTGTCAGCATGTTTTTCTTTGTTCCCCTTGCCCCCCAAGCACCAGAAAGGTCACCGATTGGCCCAGACGGGTACCTGCATATGGATTGTGTTACAGGAGGGGATCCTTGAGTTTGGGAACTGAAATCTCTCATAATAGATGGTAAGCAAACCTGCCTTTTACTCCAGAGGCAGACCCTATCTCTATTTTCCAAAGTTATTCCCTCTATAAATATTCTCGAAAAGATAGGCCCGAACAAAGGGAAGTCAGTGTCTGTCCTCGCAAGTCATAAAGAAATATGAGCGAGTATGGACAATTGTCTCCTAGTGGTTTTATTAACTTAATCTTCTCTACTATACAAATATGGAACTAAAGCACAGAGAATTTAGTAATTTTCCCAAAAGCATATAGCTAAAGGGTAGGAGAGTCAGGTATATTGGTCAATATTTCTAAGACAAAGATAGATTTTTAAGAAAAATCTTTAATATTATAATTGTGGAATAAAGAATGTATGAACCCAATTTTCTCATTATCATGTAAAAAGTAGTCCTTTTGTCTTTATTAAGCTGTTCAGTTTGTATAAGAAAAGAAATTGTATCTTGATTGCACTATAGCTAGAGAGAACATTTTCCATAAATAATTCTTTTAAGAAGTCAGAATGCTTTCCAGGAAGGGAGTGTTTGGGGGTAGAAAATGAAACCAGCCAAGCTGTCAAAGGCTACAAGAGACAATAGGCATTTCAGAGCTAATGTAGAAGCTTGATTTTATCATCAATATGTTTGATTAAATTTACTACCTTGGCGGGTCCTCTGCACTGATTTTTACAGAGAAACAATGAAGAAAGAAATGTAAATATGGATTTTGCTATTTGTTGAGAACCAGAGGAGAAACAATTCTACATTGTAATATAGTCTTATTAAATAATGTTTTTATAAAGATTAAGGCTTTTATCACTTAATAATTTTCATACCAAGATATACAAGTAATACTTTAAGCTCAACTGAACTTTTTAATAAGATTTATAAATTGGTTGTTTAGAATCCAATGTCTGGGTGAAATGTTATGTTAATTTTCACCTTTTCACCCATCTGATGTTTTCTATATTTTGGATGAGAAATATTTCTCTTGTAGTGTTGATCCATAGCTTCCCTCAGAGCCTTGTATTTTGAAAGACTGGACTAATCTTTGATGACTATAACGAGGAGCATTCGTATTCTTTTTCAGAAATACTTATCGAAATGCATTACTTGCATTTAAATCATCAAATCAGTTAATATATGAATGTGTATATTTTTAATGTGTTCTTAAGAGAGTGATGTGACTTTTCCCAAACCACAGAAAAATAAATAATGTTATCCTTTTCATTCCATAAATAAAACAATTTTAGGTTCTTCATCTGACTTAATGACTCATGGAATCCAAGGACATACTCAATCTCTAAGAATGTAACAAATCTCAGAAACAACTGGACCAAGGTCCTGACTACAGTTATGATAACATTTCACCAGACATTGAATGCTAAACAACCACTTTATAGATCTTATTTCTCACCAGTTTTACCATTATTGCATAGGTTCTCCAGGCCAAAAATTAAGCCGAAGAGAATTCTGTGTTGGAGATATACATACAGAACCATGTATGAAAATGGAGATCCCCACAGTCACCATGGAGATGAGGCATAGGTTGTGAGGAAAAGCAGCAGAGCTGGGAGACCCTCAGAGGGACTGTCAATGAGAGCCTTTACCTTCCCTCTGATTTTCTAAAGCAAGTTAGAGTTTACTCCTTCTTTGTATGTAAAATGCCACAAATAATTTGGAAAATGGACAAAAAAAAGAAAGAGATATAAATAAAAAAAACTAAAATAACTAAATATGTGAGGATAATAGTTATGTTCCCAAACCTGCAGGTTAGGAATACAGAACAAACCAATCATTCAATTCTGATATATATGTTGCCAACATTTAGAGTTAATTATATAATAATTATCCCATTTTCTCCAATAAAACTCAGATAATCCCCGTCCTTATGGATTGATTCATTCATTTATTCAACTGCATACTTTGAGATTTTACTATATGCCAGGAATTTTACCAGATTCTGAAATATAGTAGTACATTAAAGTATATTTATTTTATTTTGTGAATAAGTCATACATCCAAATGATTTAGAATCAAAATAATAGTAAGATACATGCACTGAAAAGTTTATTCACATAGAAGTTCCCATCTACCTTTGTCTTCATTCTACGTATCTTACAAGCAGGGTGACATACCTCTAGGTTTTCCTGGAACATTTCCAGTTTTTGCCTTTTGTATTGATTTAATTATTAAAAGTGTCCCCTTTTATTTTCAAAAGTGTTCTGGTTTAAATAATAAACACCAGAGAAAATAATCAATAAATTTGAAAACAGAAAAACAGTAAAGAAAATCAATGAACCTAAAAGCAAGTCCTTTGGAAAAAAAAATCAATAAAATTGATAACCTTTATCCAGATTGACCAAAAAAAAGAAAGACAAAAATTACCAATATTAGGAATGAAAGAGAAACTATCATGACAGATCCACACCGAGAGTGAAAGGATAAGACAAGACCACCAACAACTCTGAGCCTGGAAGTCAACAACTTAGATAAAATGGACAAATCGTTAAAAGACGCAACCTACAAGGGACACCCGTGTGGCTCAGTCAGTTAAGCATTTGACTCAATTTCAGGTCAGGTCATGATCTCAGGGTGATGAGAGTGAACCCTGCATTAGCTTCCACACTGGGCATGGACCCTGCAAGAGAGGGACCCTCTCTCCCTCTGCCCCTCCCCCCACTCATGTGGAGGGAGGGACATGGACCCTGGGCGTGGACCAGGGTCCACGGACCTTGGTCCACAAGGTGTGGACTCTGGGCGTGGACCCTGCACGAGAGGGACCCTCTCTCCCTCTGCCCTTCCCCCCACTCGTGTGCTATCTCTCTCTCTCTTTCTCTCTCACTCTCTGTCTCAAAAAGGAACAAAAAAAGATGCAAACTATCTGACCTCACTCAAACAAAACAACAAAAACCCAAACAAAAATACAAGTCTTAGAACTATTGAAGAAATTGAATTTGCAGTTAAACATTCTTTCAACAAAGAATGTTTCAGGCCTAGATGCTTCACTGGCAAATCCTAAAAAAATACTTAAGAAAAAAATAATGTCAATTCTGCACAATCTCTTTTAGAGAATATAAGAGGAAGCACCCATACGTTTTATAAGGCTAGAATTATCCTACTATCACAACCAAACACATTATTATAAAAGAAAAATAAAAACTAATATCCCTCCACAAACAAGACACAAAAATTCTCAACAAACTATTAGCAAATCAACTCTAGGAATATATAAGACAGGGTAATGTAGATTGACCAAGTGTGGCAAATCCTGAGAACGCAACTGGTTAAAGTTTTGAAAAACCAATGTAATTCATCAGATTATCAGACTAAAGAAGAAAAAAAAATGATTATCTCAATTTGACAAAATTCAGTATCTCTTCACAATAAAAACTCATCAAACTAGGAATGGACAGAAATTAAATTAACCTGATAAAGAACAACTAACCCTTCAACTAATCAAATTTAGTGGGAACAAAGCAAGAATATCTTTCTTTTACCACTCCTAGTCATTAGAGTAAAAATCCTAGCCAATGCAAAAAAGTGAGAAAAATAAAGTTATTCAGATTATAAGGGGGAGAAATACTCTATTTGTAGATGACAGCATTGTTTATTTAGAAAATCCCAAGTATACAAAAAAAGCTCCTAGAACTATTAAGTGAGTTTAGCAAGGTCATAGGATAAAATATCAAAATACAAAAGTCAATTATATTTCTATACAGTATTTCCATATTCTATATATTTCTCTATTATAACAAAAAACACTCAGATTTGAAATTTTTAAAAAATTCTAGTTTAAATAATATCCCAGGACCCCCTGGGGACTCAAGTCAGTTTAAGCGTCTGACTCTTGGTTTGTACTCGGGTCATGATCTCGGGGTTGTGAGATCAAGATTGAGCCTTGTGTCCAGCTTGGTGCTCACCGGAGAGTCTGCTGAAGATTCTTTCTCTCAGATGCCTGAGTGGCTCAGTTGGTTAAGCATCTGCCTTCAGCTCACGTCATGATCCCAGGGTCTTGGTATGGAGTCCCACAGAGCCTGCTTCTCCCTCTGCCTGCTGCTCTCCCTACTTCTCTTTCTCTCTGACAAATAAATAAATGAAATCTTGAAAAAAAAAGTTCTCTCTCTCCCTTTCCCTCTGCCCCTCCCCTTTCCCTCTGCTTGTGCATGCTCTCTCTCTCTCTCTCAAATAAATAAATAATCTAAAAATATAAAAATAAAATCTAAATAACTATGTCCAGGACCTATACACTGAAAATACCAAAATACTAATTAAAAAAGTCAAGGAAGGGGCGCCTGGGTGGCTCAGTGGGTTAAGCCGCTGCCTTCGGCTCAGGTCATGATCTCAGGGTCCTTGGATCGAGTCCCGCATCGGGCTCTCTGCTCAGCAGGGAGCCTGCTTCCCTCTCTCTCTCTCTCTCTGCTTGCCTCTCCATCTACTTGTGATTTCTCTCTGTCAAATAAATAAATAAATAAAATCTTTAAAAAAAAATAATAAAATAAAAAAGTCAAGGAAGACCTAAATAAATAAAGAGATGTATCATATTCATGGATTGATAGACTCAAGAATATTGTTAAATTCTCCCAAATTTGATATATAGATTCAGCATATTTCCAATCAAAACTCTAGCAGAATTTTGTATAGGTATTATTAACAAGCTGATTAATTGATTTTACTTTGAATAATTTTCTTTGTTGTTAAAACATGGATTATGAAATAATTTTTAAGTTTTCTTTTTAAATTTAAATTCATTAGTTAACATAGTGTAATATTAGTTTCAGGTGTATGATATAGTGATGTAACGATTTCATTATCACTCAGTGCTCATCACAACAATGCACACCTTAATCCCCATCATCTATTTAACCCAGTCCACCACCTACTTCCCCTCTGGTAACCATCAGTTTGTTCTCTATATTTAAGAGCCTGTTTCTTGGGGCACCTGGATGGCTCAGTGGGTGAAGACCTCTGCCTTCAGCTCAGGTCATGATCCCAAGGTCCTGGGATCAAGCTCTGGGATAGAGCCCCACATCCAGCTCTCTTCTCAGTGGGGAGCCTGCATCCCCCTCTCTCTCTGCCTGCCTCTCTGCCTACTTGTGATCTCTGTCTGTCAAATAAATAAATAAAATCTTTTTTAAAAAATCTGTTTCTTAGTTTCCCTCCTCTCTTTTTTCCCCCCTTTGTTTATTTGTTTTGTTTCTTAAATTCCACATGTGAGTGAAATCATATGACATTTGTCTTTCTAACTTCTTTTGCTCAGCATAATCCTTTCTAGCTCCATCCATATCTTTACAAATGGCAAGATTCCATTCTTTTTTATGACTGAGTAATATCTCATTATATATATATATACATACAACATCTTCTTTATCCATTCATCAGTTGATGGATGCATGGGCTGTTTCCATAATTTGGCTATGGCAGATAATGCTGCTACAAACATCAGGGTACATGTATCCCTTTGAATTAGGTTTTTTTTTTTTTTTTTTTTTTTTTTTTTTTTTTTTTATTCTTTGGACAAATACCTAGTAGTGCCATTGCTGGATCATAAGGTAGTTCTATTTTTAACTTTTTGAGGCCCCTCCAAACTATTTTACATAGTAGCTACATTGTTTGCTTTCCCACCTACAGTGCAAGAGGGTTCCCCTTTCTCCACATCCTTGCCAACATCTGTTTTTTCTCGTGTTGTTGATTTTAGCCATTTTGACGGTGTGAGATGGTATCTCATAGTTTTGATTCGTATTTCCCTGACAATCAGTGATGTTAAGCATCCTTTCATATGTCTGTTGGCCATCTGTATTCTTCTTTGGAAAAATGTGTAGTTATGTCTTCTGCTTATTTCTTTATTGGATTATTCATTTTTTGGGTGTTGAGCTTTATAAGTTCTTTGTATATTGTGGATACTAAGCCTTTATCAGAAAAATCATTTGCAAATATCTTCTCCCATTCTGTAGATTGCCTTTTAGTTTTGTTGATTGTTTCCTTTGCTGTGCAGAAGCTTTTTATTTCTATGAAGTCCCCGTAGTTTATTTTTGTTTTTATTTCCCTTGCCTCAGGAGACATATCTAGTAAGAAGTTGCTATGCCCTGTGTTCTCCTCTAGGATTTTGATGGTTTCAAGTCTCACATTTAGGTCTTTAATCCATTTTGAGTTTGTTCTTGTGTATGATGTGAGAAAGTGGTCCGGTTTCATTCTTGCATGGTGCAAGCATGTTAGCGATTTTTGGTGTAGTCTTTTGGATTTTCTACATAGAGTAGCATGTAATTTCCAAATAGTGAAAATTTGACTTTTTCTTTGCTGATTTGGATGCCTTTTCTGCTGTTGTTGTTGTCTGTTTGCTGAGGTCAGGACTTCCAGTACTACACTAAATAACAGTGGTGAGAGTGGACATCCCCATCTTGTTCCTGACTATAGAGGAAATGGTCTCAGTTTTTCCTGATTGAGGATGATATTTTTTTAAGATTTTATTTTATTTGAGAGAGAGAGAGAGTGAGAGAGAGCATGAAGGGGAGGTGGTCAGAGGGAGAAGCAGACTCCCCGTGGAGCTGGGAGCCTGATGAGGACTTGATCCTGGGACTCCAGGATCATGACCCAAGCCAAAGGCAGTTGCTTAACCAGTTGAGCCACCTAGGCACCCCAAGGATGATATTAGCTGTGAGTTTTCATTAGCCTTTATTATGTTGGGATATGTACCCTCTAAACCTACTTTGTTAAAGATTTTTTTATCGTGAGTAGATGTTGTACTTTGTCAAATGCTTTTGCTGCATCTACTGAAATAATAATATCGTTCTTATCTTTTCTTTTATTAATGGGTGTATCATATTGATTGATTTACAAATATCGAATCACCCTTGCAATCCAAGAATAAATCCCATTTGATCGTGGTGAGTGATTTTTTTTAATGTACTCTTGGATTCAGTTTGTTAGTATTTTGTTGAGAATTTTTGCATCCATGTTCATTGGGGATATTGTCTCGTAGTTCTCTTTTTTAGTGGAGTCCTTTGGTATTTTTTTTGTTTTTGGTATCAGGGCAATGCTGGTCTCAGGATGAATTTGGAAGTTTCCCTTCCTTTTCCATTTTTGGAATGGTTTGAGAAGAATAGGTATTTACCCTCTTTTGAATGTCTGGTAGAATTTGCCTGGGAAGCCATCTGGTACTGGATTTTTATGTGTTGGAATGTTTTTTGACTACTGATTTTCTTTGCTGGTTATCTATCTGTTCAAGTTTTCTACTTCTTCCTATTTCAGTTTTGGTAGTTTATATATTTGCAGGATTTTTTTCCATTTTTTCAGGCTGTTCAATTTGTTGGCATACAGTTTTTTGTAATATTTTCATATAATTGTTTGTATTTCTATGGTGTTGGATTTTATTTCTCCTCTCTCACTTGAGATTTTATTTATTTGGGTCCTCTCTCTTTTCTTTTTAATAAGTGTGGCTAGAGGTTTATCAATTTCAATTATCAATTGATAAAATAATTAAAATAAGCTAACTTGACTAAATAAATGGAAAGATGTATTGTGTTCATGGATTGATAGACTCAATAATATTAATGCTAAATTCTTGCCCACTTTGATATATAGATTTGGCATATTCCCAATCAAAATCCTAGGAGAATTTTGTGTGTCAACAAGCTGATTTAAATATCTCAAAGGGAAAGGACAGGAACTAGAATAAGAAAAACTCTTTTTGGAAAAGAAGAACAAAGTTGGGAAATCACACCTGCTGATTTCAAGAATCATTATAAATTACACTAACTGAAGAAAGTGTAGCACTGATGGAGAGAAAGACATGAAGATCAACGAAACAGAGTTGAGAGCCCAGAAATAGACTCGTGATTTTTAAATAGATTGATTGTTGAAAAGATGCAAAGGCAATTCAGTGGAGGAACAATGGATAATTTTTTTCTAATAATAGTGTGAGAATAATTAAATGTCCACAAGAAAAAATAAAAACAAAATCCCTCCAACATATGCCTCATATACCTTATTTTTTAAAATCCACCTTAAATGGATCATAGGCCTAAAGATAAAACAGAAAATGATACAACTTTCAGAAGAAAATGTAGGGAAAAAAATCTACATGGCCTAAGATTAGGGTAGGAGTTTTTAGGTATGACCTCCTAAGCACCATTCATAAAAGAAAAAACTGTTAAGTTATACTCCATCAAAATTAAAACTTCTGCTCTGCAAAAAACAGTGCTCAGAGAATGGCAAAACAAGACACAGATGGGGGATAAAATGTGGTCAAAAAAATATTTTGATAAAGGACTTGTGTCTGAAAATATCCGAGAAATAAACCATTTATTTAAGAAAACAAACCACTCGATTTTGAAAGTGGGTAAAAGATATATATGTGTGAATATATGTTCAACATCATTAGTCATCAAGGATATGGAAATTAAACTGTAACAAAATACCACTGCTCACTGACTAAAATGTCTTAAAAAATACTAACTGTATCAAGTGTAGACAAGGATGAGGAGCAACTAATAATGTCACACATTGTTGATGAATATGCAAAATGATAGAGCCATTTGGGGAAGGCAATTTGGCAGTTTCTTAAAAATTTACCTAATATATAATGCAGCAATTCCTCTCACAGGTGTTTATCCAGGAGAAATGAAAATTTTATTTTCACACAAAAACGTCTATGTAAATGTTGGTAGCAGCTTTATTAATGATCACCAAAAACTAGAAGCGACCCAAATATATATATATTCATTCAACCAGTGAACGAATAAGGAAACTGTGATGTATCCATACAGTGGCATGCTAGTCAGCTACAAAAGTGATTATTATTTAAAAAAAATACAAAAATCCACTTATTTCTCATAGTTCTGGGGGCTGGGAGATCCAAGATCAAGATGCTAACAGTTTCCATATCTGGTGAGGACCCTCTGCCTAGTTTTCTGTTGGCTGCCCTGCTGTATCCTCATATGGAAGGGAGACAGAGAGAGAGAATCTTATGTCTCTTTCTCTTTTTCTAAGAGCAAGAATCCCACTCTAAAGGGCCCATCCTCAGGATTTAGCCTAACCCTTATCCCCTCTCAACAGTCCCACCTCCAAACACCATTATGTTGGGGATTAGGGCACCAATAGATGAAATATTGGGGGCAACATCCAGTCCATAGAACATTCCTCTGCTACATCATGTTTTCTTAAGGTTTGTCAGTGAAAAAATGAGATATTGGTAGCCTTTTAGGGAAGCAGTGTCAAGTCAATGCGTTTTGGGGATTGTGGAGACTTTGAGTCTACTTTTAGGCCTATGAGAAGGAACCAAGTGGAGGATGAAAGTGGGTAAGTGGTGGAGTAAGATTCCTGAGAAGTTAGTGGAATTGGAGTATGCTGTGTCTCTATAGGAATAAGCAATTCTATGTATTAGTCATTTTTTATTCAATTTTCTCTTCCTTGGGGTCTTCTTGTGACATCATTATCAATCCTTCAGTAAGCTTATTAATTTAAAGTAGTAGAATACTTTAGGTAATCCCCAAGACCTTAGTTTATCTTTATAGCTTTTTCTATAAAGTCTACCATCTCAGAACTGAAAAGAATTTTCTGTTAAAAAATGAATTATTGATTCATGTAACAACATGGATGAATCTTAAATACATTGGTGACTGAAAGAGGTTAGACACAAAAGCGCTTTGACTCCATTAGTATGACATTTTGGAATAGCAAAATTATAGGCATGGAAAATAGATCAGTGGTTTCCAGTGGCCAAGAGGTGAGGGGTGGGGTGGACTATAGAGGGGAAGTGTGGAATTTTGAGAGTGAAGAAACTGTTCTGTAAACAAGTATGGTGAGACAATAAGTCTGTAATAATTTATCAAAAGCCATAGAACTATATACCACAAAAAGTCAATTTTACAGTATATAAATTAAATAAAATCAACCGGGATATAAGCAGAACGCAAAATGCATGCAGACTGACCCACGTGAATCTAACTGTATCACAAAGAAATCAAACAGCCATGCTGAAGCAGGTGGAGAACAAAGGAGCTGAACTTCGTCCCTTTGGAGAACAGTGTTTTGACTGGATACTGTAAGAGTAAAGCAAAAAGAATAATGCTAAAGCAATATGCTCTAGATTTTTGTTTTCAAATATTTATTTATTTGAGAGAGAGTGAGTGAGCGAGGGGAGCGGCAGAAGAAAAGGGAAAGAGAGAACCCTCAAGGAGATTCCCTCACCCCTGGGCTCAACCTCAGGACCCAGAGATCATGACCTGAGCCAAAACGAAGAGTCAGCAACTCAACCAACTGAATCACCCAGGTACCCCCAATATACTCTAGTTTTAAATTTGTTTCTCTCTGGGTATGGCTTAGCAATTTTAAAAACTACTTTATATGTGTACTAGGATTGAACAAACAATAGATGCACTGTGGATAATAAGAGTCAGGGTTCCTACAGTCATAGACAGAAGTTAAAACTCATGAAAGGGCAAAGGTTAGAATAAGTTGTGGTGCTGGATTTGAGTGGCATGATTGGTAGGAACTCATGTTTGTTTATGCATATATATGTAAATACATAGGGAGATAGATACAGAACTATAGATACTTATGTATACACATGGGTTGGTTTATAAATGTGCATTTCCTATCTCTATCTTTTGAGAGGAACTACCAGCAGTGATTTTATTTATTTATTTATTTATTTTTTCAGCCGTGTTTTTAAATACCATTCTTCCATAAAAAGGAACAGGGCTCCTTGGAGAATTGGTTGAATCTAGGGTTGGGCAGGGAAAATACAAGATGAGTGTGGAAATCTTGCAGTGAAAGAAAGTAAGGAAGCGCTCAAAATTTTTTTAACAAAAAGGAAGAAGGGACACAGCAGTTTCTTCATGATCTCTGAATGGCCAAAGCTAGAACAATTTTATTGCTGGAGCAATAAATAATGGTAGTATTGAATTTTAAACCAAAGAATAAAGCAAATATCCATAAACCCACACTGATATAAAGAAATGACTGAATAAATCTGAACAAATCAATGGGAGAAAACATACGAATCCTCTCTACAAAGCAATTCCAATTAATAAATAAGAAACATGGAAAGTCACTGTTAGCACACCATAGTAATGACTGCTCTTGGCAAGACAAACTGGCTAAAATTAGTGAGCGAAAGTTTAAGGAGAAACAAGATATTTGCATAGCCTCAAAGTATCCCTCCCAAATATTACAAAGAGGAACACAGTAAGATTTTACTGGAGAAATCCAGTAGATATCCCCTAAGCTAGTGATGGACCTTAATTTCAACAATAATAAAACATACATTTTGTACCCCCAGGCATCAGGCACCAAGAAGTGCATCTCAAAGTATCTCAAAGAAGTACTCATCTCAAAATGCATAATCTTGTCTAACCACGAGAAATGATTATAAACTCACACTGAGAGACATTTTACAAAATAACTGCCCCATGGTCTTCAAAAATCCCAAGGTCATGAAAGACAAAGACTGAGGAAGGAGTCAGGACAAGTAAAAGCAAGGTAAAATCCTGAATTACATCCTGGAACAGAAAAATGATGTGACTGGGCAAACTGATGAAAACCAAATGAAATTTGTCATTAGTTAATTGTATCATACCAGTATTAATTTCTTCATTTTGATCATTATATCATGATTATGCAAGATGTTAACATTAGAGGAAGCTGAATAAAGGGTATACAGGCATTCTCTGTGCTGTTTTTGCAGCTCCTCTGGAAATTAAAATTATTTCATAATACAAAGTTTAAAAAAGTTATATATAAGATGGAAAATTATATGGTTACCCTACCTGCAGAAATAATAAAAGATATTATTTTATTGATTTCTTGGGCATCCTCTCAGTGATTATTTATACAAATACAAAATACTTATCTCTACTATTTCCACACACCGTGCTTTTTTCATTTAAAATATATTCTAGAAAGTCCCCATATAAATACACAGACTTGCTTCATTTTCTTTTCATATTTTTTATTATGAAAAAATTTTGAGACATACAGAAAATTGGGATGGCTTGGCATAAACACTCACATGCTACCACCTATATTTCCTCATTTTCTTTTATAAATGTATGGTATTCCCTTGTGTGGAGTTAATGTACATGTATTTTTTTTTTAATGTACATGTATTTTTTTAAGTGGGTTCCATGCCCCGCAGGGAGCCCAATGGGGGGCCAAAATCACAACCTTGAGATCAAGTCCCTGAGATCAAGACCATCAGACCATTTAACCAAGTGAGCCCCCAGGCACACCAGCTCACATGTATTTCTCATCTCATAGATGCTGAAATTTCTGTCTTGACCCACACTTGTCAAAATGGAGTAGAGAAATGGTAGGAGATAGAATCAAATTGAAGAGCAGAACTTTGGAACCATATAGACCCTAATCTAAATAACCATTCTGTCACTTACTGGCTGCATGGCCCTAGGCAAGTTACTTAACTTCCCAAATCTTGGCTGCCTCATAGGAAAATACAATGACATCTTAAGGTGACAGCCATGATCATGTGAGATGATATATATAATGCACCAATTCAACAGGTGATGCACATTGTTACTGCTATTATTTAATCAGAAAAGTTCAGAAATATCAGGCAGTTGATCTGTGTAAGCCAATTTCAAAAACACTCATGTTTCTTCCTCTTGCTGATTATGTATCAACCTACCAAGACAAAAAGAGTAATCTTAGGAAACATAAAATAGTGCTGCAGCAGTATCACCATAACCTTGATTGTTCTGAAATTCAGTAGATAGAACAATGTGAAACTCTACTTGGCCACAAATTTAGTTGGTAAAAATAAGCGACAAGAGCCCTTATAAGAAGTGTTGTTACTCTTGGCTGATTCAAATGACAGATTCATCTTCCCAGCCCTGGGCCAAAGCACCAATTCATTAAAAAGTCTGAGACTCCTCCAAATTTTGATCTCTATACTGAGAACCAATACTTTACCAAAAGGTCTGGACTGCCCACAAAATGTGTTGGACTAGTTAGTGAACTTGCCATTATTTCTCCATTGTACCAACAAGATAAGAAACCCTTGAGCTTTTTTGTTAGCATTTCTCTATCCACAGAACACATTTCCAGTCCCAAGGGGAAGTGGTTGCAGGTAACTTTGGTAGCACTTTTGTAATTGCAATGGCAAATCATTGCCAGCTCTGGAAGAGAGCAGATGTCTGTCTTTCTTTCTTTCTTTCTTTCTTTCTTTCTTTCTTTCTTTTTTTTTGCCTACAAACAGAATATGTATATAAATAGTCAAGAGAGTGAGAAATAGCCTCTGTCAGGAGAACCATTCAAACTTGATTCCTTAATTCACTCACTCAACAAGGAGGACTTACCAAGACTCTATTGTATGCTAGGCACTGTGCTTGGTGTTGAAAATAATAAGATCAAAATAAGAATAAAACTCTTGGCTTCAAGTTACTTAAGGAGAGATAAGACACACTGACAATTATAAAGCAAAGCGGTTGAGTACTTTTGGAGGGAATAGAATGGCATCACTAAAGCAGTTCAATTTCTGTTGGGTTCAGCATACAGACAAGAAAAAGGGCGTGCTGGCAGAGGACGCACAGCCTGCAGGCACAGAGACATGCTGCTAACCTTGAATTCAAGTTTCCTTCAGGCTACAACTTGCAGATGTGGCTGGTGAATTAAGCTGAAGTTATAAGAAGTTTGGTTTCATCCTGCTCACTGGAAAACGACTAATTCAAAAGTAGAACTATTAAATGTTTTTAAACAAGGGACTAAAATTATTGAGATTTACAGTTGACTTTTGAACAACATGGGTTTGAACTGCATGGCTCCACTTATATGTGGATCTTTTAAAAAGATTTTTATTTATTTATTTATTTGACACACAGAAAGAGATATCACAAGTAGGCAGAGCAGCAGGTGGGAAGGGGGGCGGGAAGTAGTCTCTCCGCTGAGTAGAGAGCCTGACGTGGGGCTTGATCCCAGGACCCCGAGATCATGACCTGAGCTGAAGGCAGAGGCTCAACCCACTGAGCCACCCAGGCGCCCCATGGAGTTTTTAAAAAATACAATACTGTAAATGTATTTTCTCTTTCTCATGATTTTCTTAACATTTTTTCTCTAGCATACTTTATCATAAAAACAAAAAGTATATGTTAAGTAACTCTACATGATCAGTAAGTCTTCAATAGTAGACTATTAAAGTTTCTGGGGTGTCAAAAGTTATATGAATTTTTGAATGCATGGGGTGTCAACACCTTTAGCCACTGTGTTGTTGAAGGACCATCTGTACTTTTTAAGATCATTTTCAAAGCTGTACGAAGGGTGCATTGGGAAGGGTGATCAGAAAACCAATTAGAAGTTTACCGTGGTATTGTAGTGAGAAAGGAGATGGTATTCATGAAATCTCAAGATTTCTGTGACTGAAAAGACCTTGTTTTATCAATGGGTCAGGAAGTATAAAAAGCCTTTATCAATAGAAAATTAAGAGTGAAATCAGAAAAAAAATTAGTATGTTTAGGCACTTAAATAAAAACAGACCTTTTATGTAATGAATTCTCAGGTATCCAGGACTGATTCTCTACCAGATGAATTAGTTTATTGAAGAATTCAGATTCTTTTTTCTAACTTTGCAATTGCTTGATTTAAGTTCTTATATGTTTTGCCAGATGGTGGAAAGAGGAAAGGAAATGGAAAACAGTAAATTTAAACAATTTGGCTCCCCGACTGCTGCTTACTATGGAGATTCAGGAAAGTGAGGGCCTCATTACATTGAAGTGTGTGGCTATCTGTCGAGTGCATACACATACCCCTCACCTCCCAGAGAAATCAGAGACCACTGAAAGAGAAAATGTACATAAAGAATAATTAGCTTTTTGTGTTAACGCTCTAGAGTACTTTCCCACTTTTCCTATTAAGAGCTTTATTTGGAACCTTCACCTGAATAATGTATGCAGATAGATTCACAGCTTAATGAATACTTCCTACAGCTGTGGCCTGATGGTCACTCTATTTCGTCTGGAGGTTTGGTTATCAGAAGAACCGGAACAGCAGGAGCATTTCAGTCCTCACTTGCTTGGCAAATGACGACACATCCGGACTCTGACTGCCTTCGTCTGAGGCTAAAGCTATTCTCAGCAGCGCCCCCAAGGGAAGGAGAGAAATGCGTTAATTGCCCTGATGGTGGTAACAGGTGTTCTCTTCAGTCCCCTAAACGCAGAGCCCTTTTGTCTTCTCACGTAGAAGGCTTCTCGCCCTTAAGTGTGACTTCCCACTCTCGGAGCAAAACAACGCTGAAACGGCTGCAGTATTATTTTCAATGCTTTCTTGTTTCTCAGCTCTTTACAGTCATATTTAGAAATACCCATTCACTACCCTGTCGAGAAGGCGAGAAATATATTATGCTGATGAGACAAAAAACAGGAGAACAGAAAACATGTGTTTGACTCTCTGGCCATCATGGACGAGGATGAGGAGGCTCTTGGCTTTTCCTTCAAAGAAAAGAATGTTTGAACTTTGTATTTTTACCATTTCTTAGGCTCCCTAATGAAATCTGTTAACTTCCTAGCATCTAGAAGTTACCTGATACGTTAGTCCTCCTAAAACTAAAAACACCTTCCAGTCAGGGAGTCTCTCCCGTTGCGGGCCTGTTTGCCACATTGCCCAAACGCCGCACGTTCGCCCAGGTGAGACCAGGAAGTCTGCAAAGCCGACAGGACGATCTGGGAGGTGAGTGGGAGGAAACTACATATCCCGCCATGCCTCGCTCAGGAGCACAATGGACCCTGTCGTCATCCGGGTCACCGGGCTGCGCGTTCCGTGCGCGCCGCCGGATTCCGGCCTGGGTGCCGCCCCGGGCGGAGGGCCCTCCTGGGCCGGGAAAACTGCAATTCCCGGCATGCGCTGCCACGGATGCGCCTGCGTACAGGAGCGACCGCGCCGGAGCGGGTTGGTTTAAAGTGCGGTGTTAGTTCCATGGAAACCGGCCTGACGGCGGAGGGACCGAGCGCCTGGCGGGCGGATGGAGTGTGAGGTAAGGCTCCCGGCCGTGGACGGGGTGCCGGCCCTGCTGGGGGACTTGGCGGCTCAACCAAGACCCCCATCACCTCCTCCTGCCGCCCTCTCACCCTCTTGTCCGAGTTCAGTATCGCCCTCCGTACCTCGGGACCCGGATTTATGGCGCTTCTGCGCTGGATGCAGTGAAACCCGTTTAGGAGCTAAGTCTGCATGGGACTGGCTCTGAGGGACGGAGGACCGACGCCCGGGGTCGATCAGCCCGAATACCACTTTTCTTTCTTTGTTAGGTTGGAGGTTATGGGTTCTTAGGAAAGCCATTTCGACGGGTTTTTTTTTGGGGGGGGGCGGGGGGGTTGTTTGTTTGTTTGTTTAGTTTTTGTCACCAGTTACATCCCCGGATCTGCTGGTTAGAATGTAGGTGAGCCGGCATTCGTTCACTGACGTTTTCCCGGTACCTGGCACCGGTGCTGGCACAGGATGGATGTTCCTTAAATTTTTGCTGAGTTTTCCGGTTCTTTGCCGGCCGCGGTGCCCCGTGCGCTGTGCGAAGCTCTGAAGATGGGGAGGGATCCATCGGACTGCCTCGGAGAACTCGGACTAGCTTGAACGCCCACAGACGCAACAAGTCCCCCTACTTGTTCATTGTGAGCTCCCAGGGACACCCCGTTCCCCCAGTCCTTTCTGTTCTCGTGAGCGGGTCTTGGGGCTTTACCAGTGGCATGTATGCTGAGAACTGCAAAATTTCTATCCCCAGCGCGCACCTCTCTGAACTCCGAATTCACACGATCAGTCTTGTATGGGTCATCTTTCCTGTTTTCAATTTAACAATTCCAAAACAACTCAGTCTTTCATTAAAATTAACTCTTCTGACAGGCTTCCGTTGTCTCCATGAATGGCCACACCACCCTTCCCATTGTTGCCTTGCTCTCAAGTTTCCTCTCAAATCGATTGGCAAAACCAATCTTTAAAACATGTCTGGGCTCTGGCCAGGTCTTACTCTTCCGTGGCTATCACCCCGGTCCTGGCCAGTGGCACTTGCCGCCTGGATTATTGTGGCAGCTTCCCAGCGGGGCTTTCTACCTCTGTGGTTGTCAGCGCGCCCTCGTGGGAGGGTACCCAGAGTGATCCCGTCAAAAGGTAATTACATCCCAGCACTCCTCTGCTCTGCTCAGTCCAATGGCTCTGAGAGTCACTCATGGTAAAAGCCAAAACTTTACAATAGCCTTTAAGACCTCATGTGATCTGGTCCCTTTATTACCCTCTGACCTCCCCTTCTAGAGTTCTCTCCTTCACTAACTCCTCTCCAGTCAGACTGAGCTCCTTACCGTTTGTGAGGATCTTTGTACTCACTGTGTACTCTTTCTGGACTTTTTTTTTTTTTTTTTAAGATTTTATTTATTTATTTGACAGAGATCACAAGTAGGCAGAGAGGCAGGCAGAGAGAGAGGGGGAAGCAGGCTCCCTGCTGAGCAGAGAGCCTGTTGCGGGGCTTGATCCCAGGACTCTGGGATCATCTTTTCAGTCACCTGGCTCTTACTAGTATATTACCTAAGACCTTGGTCTTGTTCACGCCATCCTTTCAATGAAGTAACCTACTTAGGAGCTGAATAGAAATACTCTCCTAAATACGAAAACAGAATTGTATTAAATAATGATACATTGATGAAAGTAGTTATGAATGCACTTTTTAAAACTAAAAGTTTGTATCTTAGTATTTTTACTATTGCTACCATCAGGCATCAGGCCTTGGGTTCAAGACTACACTCAATGATATTTGCACCTTTTCAAAGACAGCAAAGCACACGGAAGTCAAGCTATAGCGTCTTTGCCACAATTAGCAATTGGCAATTAGCAGTTAGAGCTAGGTTCTTTTCCTGTAAGACTGTATGTACTTATTAGACTACGAGCTTTTGAGCTATGGCTTTTGAGGATCTGCCACGTGGCCAGTGGACTGGGTGTGGGGCTTGCCAGATGAGGGAGGGCAGAGAGATGGGAATCTGTATCCCATTCAAAAGATATGGGAAACTTGTATTCCATTTCTTGTATTTTTTCCCCTAAAATGGACTAATGTTTGTATTAGTATTTTACGCTTGGCATTTGATGTAAATTAACTGAGGCCACCCTTAACATTCTAACCAGCTGCCTCAGCCTACCAGAGTTGCCAGGGAAATTGTCCTCTCTAACATCGCCTGCACTGTTCGTCCTTTCTTCTACCACTTCCTTCTACTTGTTTCCACCAACTGTTGCCTGGGGCTGCTGTGTTTCAGAAACATTTTTGTTGCAAGCAACAGAAAAACATGACTAACACAAAAGGCAAAAGTTTATTTTTCTCAAATAAGCAGAGGTTGGTTGTTAATAGTTCTCCAAAAAAAAAAAGAAAAGAAAAGAAAAACGAAAAAAGGTCAGGTTAATCTGAACTTCTCTGGCCTTTCCTTGTATTTCTCAGATTCTGGTGATCCGAGGCTCTGTTATTTATATCTAAAAGTGAGGCACTGCATGGCTGACTGAAAAAGAGCTCTGAGAGCTCTGGGCCTCAGATGTGGAAGTAAAGGACCGGTGCCATCATTTCAGGGTTTTTTCCTATCAGGAAAACAAAAGCCTTCCCAGAAGCTCCTTGCAAACGTTTTGCCTAAAGCCTCATTCCAGAATGTGTCACATGGCTGTGCCAGCTGCAAGGGATGCTGGGACATGAAATTTTCAGCTTCTTTTATAGAGAGAACAAGGGAGCCAGTTCTGTCTACCCCAAATCTTACTAAACACTTTAAGTTTTCTCCCTACTTCAAGCCTGGTATATTTCTAGGTGGGCAGTAACAAGACAGCAAGTGATAGAAAGTAGAAGGAAGGTAAACCCATGTGGTGTTTCTCCACTGTTACCCTTCTATTTATAACCCTGGTGTCATGGAGGCTCTTCCATTACCTGAGGAACACTAGCCTGCTACATGTGGTAGCCTGAGCAGGAATCTCCAAATCTGCCTTTTTTCAGAAACCTAGATGAAACTTACTTCAAGTCTTTGTATGTCCAAAGACAGTTACAGTCTATATATACCTTTGTCTTTCTCTTCAGGAAACTTTGAAAGCATGATAGGAAATTAATAATAGCTTTTTTCCCCCATGTCCTTAAGCTGATCATTAGAAAATCTTTTAACAAATTCAGATTATATGTGTCAGAAATGCTTTCTGTTTCATAGAAGAGAACCAAAGAGAGAAATCCTAGTCAGAAGCACTAAAATGAAAGTAAAAAGAAAATTTGTACCCTTTGACCTACATCATTCCATTTCCCCCTCCCTCCAGCTCATTCTACTATGTTTCTATGAAATCAACTTTTTTCTATTCTGCATATAAATGATATCAGACAATATTTTTCTTGCTCTGTCTGGTTTATCTCACATAGCTTAATGCCCTCTCAATTCATCTATATTGTTCTCAGTGGCAGGGTTTTCTTTTTATGGCTAAGAAATATAATAATTTATATCACTTTTTCTTTGTCCATTCATCTGTTGAAGGACATTTGGGTTGTTTCTCTGTCTTGGGCATTATGAATAATGCTGCACTGAACATGAGTGAGCACATAACCTCTTCAAAATCCTGCCTTTGATTCCTTTGGGTATATATGAAGGAGTGGGATTGCTGGATCATATAATAGTTCTATTTTTAATTCTTTGAGGAACTTCCATACTGTTTTCCATAATGGCTGTACCATTTTATATTCCCACCAACAGTATATGAGGGTTCGCTTTTCTCCACATCTTTACCAACATTTGTTATTTGTCTTTTTGTTTTGTTTTTAAATTTATTCATTTAATCAGTTATCTCTTCACATAGCAAATGTTTCTTAAGCATTTGACATATGGTGCACAGTAGATGTTAAAATGTATTACCTGTTACCAAGGAGTCTGGTAGAAAAATTTTTCTTTTTTACATAAAACTATAGCTTTATTTTTTTTTATACTACTCTATCTTTTTTTTTAATTTTTTAAATCTTTAAAATTTCTTTTCAGTGTTCCAGAATTCATTGTTTATGTACCACACCCACTTCTCCATGCAATATGTGCCCTCCATAATACCCACCACCAGGCTCACCCAACTTCCCACACCCACCCCTTCAAAACCCTCAGATTGTTTTTCAGAGTCCATAGTCTTTCATGATTCGTCTCCCTCTCCAATTTCCTCCAACTCCCTTCTCCTCTCCATCTCCCCATGCCCTCCATGTTATTCCTTACGCTCCACAAATAAGTGAAACCATATGATAATTGACTCTCTCTGCTTGACTTCATAATCTCCTCCAGTCATGTCCATGTTGATACAAAAGTTGGGTATGCATCCTTTCTGTTGGAGGCATAATACTCCATAGTGTATATGGACCACATTTTGCTATTTGTCTTTTTGATAATAGCTATCCTAACAGGTATAACAGGTGTGAGGTGATATCTCATTGTGGTTTTGATTTGCATTTTCCTAGTGATTAGTGATGTTGAATGCCTTTTAATTGACCTATTGGCCATCTGTATGTTGTCTTTGGAGAAAATGTCTGTTCAGACTCTCTGCCCATTTTTAAAAATTTCTTTGCTTTTTTGCTATTGAGTTATATGAGTTTTTATGTATTTTAGACCTTAATCGCTTATCAAATCTGTGGTATGCTATTATTTACTACCATTCTGTAGGTTATCTCTTCAAGTAAGTTCTGAGGATCTAATATACAGCATGGTAACATAGTAGTATGTTGTATAGTTGAAAGTTGTGAGAGTGGATCTTTAGCACAACACACACAAAGTTAACTATGTTATTACCTGTGGGAGGTGATGAATGTGTTAATTATTTTGATCTTGGTAACCATTTTACAGTGTACATGTATATCAGATCATCACATTGTACACTTTAAATATACACAATTCAATTATTCCTCACTAAAGTTAAAAAAAAAAAAAGAAACTAGGCTATTCTCTGGGACCTTTGTGGGGAGATAAAAGGTGATTGAAGAGCTATTTCAAGAAATGTTCTTGATGTGGTATATATATATACAATGGAATACTATGCAGCCATCAAAAGAAATGAAATCTTGCCATTTGCGACGAGGATGGAAGTAGAGGGTATTATGCTTAGCGAAATAAGTCAATCAGAGAAAGACAACTGTCATGTGATCTCCCTGATATGAGGAAGTGGAGATTCAACGTGGGGTGGGGGTTGAAGGGTAGGAAAAGAATAAATGAAACAAGATGGGATCAGGAGGGAGACAAACCATAAGAGACTCTTAATCTCATAAAACAAACTGAGGGTGGCTGAGGGGAGGGGGTGCAGGGAGAAGGGGGTGGGGTATGGACATTGGGGAGGGTATGAACTATGGTGAGTGCTTTGAAGTATGTAAACCTGGCGATTCACTAACCTGTACCCCTGGGGCTAATAATACATTATATATTAATTTAAAAAAAAAGAAATGTTCTTGATATTGTCAAGAAGCTCAGTCTCTTCACTGCCCCTCATCATGCTTCTCACCCCTTTTAAACCCTGCCACCAGTCTTCCCCCTTATTTAATTCTTTCCTTGAGTGATGGAGACTGCTTTCAGTTACTTGGTCCTGAGATAGTCACCACTTCCACTGCCTGGGAGGTGAGGGGAAGGAGAGATATCTGATTACACAGCAAATGGGAGAGAAAAAAATGTGTTCCTAATATCCAAAGTGGGATCTTTGTGAACATGTACCCATAGGAGCACTGTTGCTAATAATGGTTAAGGTTTATAGTTGGATTAGTATAGAAACATCTATACAGGTCGGAGTTGCAGGAAAATGTCCTTTAAATTTCTTTCCCCAGTGACCTTGTCTTTGAACTTTGGGCCCATGATTCATCTATTTGTTGGGACTGCTTCTTCTATGCTAATTCTGCCTAATTCTGTCACTAATATTTCAAAAAGTACTCTTACACAGTTTTGGGAGAGAAGACAGGATATTTTATGTCAATAGCTATAGAAGAGTCTTTGCTAGGCTATGATTAAATTTGCAAATTATTTTTTTAAATCACTGCTTCAGTGTAGTTGAAGCAAATGCTCAGAAGTCTAAGAAGTCTAAGAAGTATAGGATGTTTTTTTGAAAGATTGGTTGGAATATGTTAAAATGATGATGGCTGCTAATGAAAGAAGTGATAATTCCCTTAGCCAAGTCATAGGTCCTAGTATGTGTCTAATAGTAGCAGACAGGCTAGAATAGATTATGATGCAATAACGAACTACTCAACAATCTCAGTGGCTTATAACAACACACACTTATTGCCCTCTCACACTGGGTGTCATGGACAGGCCATAGCGCTTCTTTGTGTCTTCACTGTAGGATCTTGGCACACGAAGCTGGCCCTATCTGGGTTGTTGCTCATCTCGTGGAGGGGGGAAAAGAAGGAGATGATGAATGACAAGTTGGCTCTTAAAGTTTCCACCCACATTACATTGACCAAAACAGGACACATGGCCTTTCCTGATTTCAATGGGACAGGGATGTGTAATTCCCCCACAAGAAGGGACAATGACTATTTTGAACCATAATAAAACCTACTGTACTAATATTGTGACTTTAATCTCAGGTGCATATGGAAACTACAGTGTCCAGACCAGTCCTCTCTCCAACCCACATCAATGCTACAGCTTCTGAAACTTTCACGGTACTTCAGGAAAGGATGAGAATAGTTGAGGAACAGACCAGTTCTCTGAGGGATGACCTAATAATGTTGGACTTTGGTGAAAAAAGGTAACAAATGGAAAATGAACTAGATCTTTGTAGGCTGAAGGATTCTTAGGAGTCTTAGTGCAAATGGTTTGGCAGATGAAATTAGGTATTTATAAAAGAATTGAGAAAAAACAGTTTCCATTTGAACATTAATTAGAACATTAATGAACAGTTTCCATTTGAACATTAATTTGCAAGACAGAGTTGCCAACTTGTAATAGAGCTACTACCACTTCTCCCCTGAACAGATATTTATTTATGTGAAGAGGTGGGTGGGGGAATCCGGTAACTAGGTGAGGGCCATTAAAGAGGGCACGTGATATAATGAGCACTGAGTATTACAGGCAACTGATGAATTCCTGACCTCTACCTCTGAAACTAATAATATACTGTATGTTAATTAATTGAATTCAAATAAAATTTTTAAAGTGTGCTAATTAGGTATACAAACTTTGATAACCTGCTGACCTTCAAAACTTGGTTGAAAACCAATATGGAATTTTTGTATAATTAGAAAAAATTTAGTTCTTATCTTTTTAAATCAAAAATAGATTTTGGTATTAGTTAAGGTGAACATCTGAACTTGATTCATGCCATTGATACAGTCTTCATTTTCTTTCCCCAGACTTACTGTAAATTAAAAGAAAGCTTTTAAGTCCTTAAAAAAAAAAATCAGAATTTAGAATGAGGTACTCAAAAAAACAAAAAACAAAACAACAACAACAAAAAACAACCACCTTTTTTTCCCCTTGGCTAAAGAATGTATTGCCATTAAAAGCTGGAGTATTAATGGCCTGAGGAATCTGGGTGCTTAAGCAACCAATCTCAAATTTGCTGGTGTGATTTTCTTTAAGATTATAATATATTTCCTTAGTGTCTCTTATGAAAACCCAAGATTATTATAGTTGGTATTATAGCACCCATAGAAAGAATAATTCTTCAGTAGTTAAAGATTAAATTTGCATAGATGCTGAGTATGTTAGAAGTAGGAATGTTTATTATGATCTTATTTTAAAATTTTCTAAAAATATGTGAATATATCGACTCCATGCTAACTTTAATTCTTAGTTTATAATTATAGATTTCGCATTTAACATGTTTTATGTACCACGTAAAAGTTTACAAAAAATTCACATTAAAAGAAACAACCGTTATAAAGTCAGTGGTCTCTATCCATCTGACATTAGTCTCATCCTCTTTACCTAATGGTGCTTTCTATATATAAATCTGGAGAAGGTAACAGGTGCTTAACTAAGGAATCTAATTTTTATTCTTGGTAGAAATGTTACATTGACCTGATGGTGGGGATTACCAAGTACACATTGCATTGCATAATATTATTAAATTGGGATCTTTATCCAGAGGCCAACTAGAGAGTCCAAAATGTTTAGAAGAGCCTGTGAGCCAGAATATCATTAGTCCCATCCAGAATGAAGTGATTTGTTCAGGAAAACCAGATATCCTATGGAAGAACTGTGAGTTTTTGGTAAATCGAATGTGCCGTCTGGAAAGCCTCATCCAATCCTTAAAGATGAACATCTTTCGTCTGCAAACTGAAAAGGATTTGAATCCACAGAAAACAGGTACAGAGAGAAGGGAATCATCAGAAATTTGGTCCTGTATGGGTGCTTAAGGGGCTTATGATTCTTTTTCCTTTCCTGACCTTTCAACTGCTCCATGACCCTCCTGTGCTGTCGGGTAGCTTTCCTGAAGGACCGACTGAATGCGATACAGGAGGAGCATTCCAAGGACCTAAAGCTGTTGCATCTCGAAGTGATGAATTTGCGCCAGCAGCTGAGAGATGTCAAAGAGGAAGAAGACAAGGCACAGGAAGAAGTGCAAAGGTTGACGGCCACCTTGGAGATTGCCTCAGAGACAAAGGTTTGAACCCAGATTTCTGAAATACAGATTCACTGTTCTCTGTTAGCTGGAGGAGGCAACAGACGCATAATTGACTTTTAAAAATAGGTGATAAGATGTGAGGATTCTTGACATTTCAAAGTTACCTACATTGATAAACTATTATGCCCTCTCGGTAATGTGGTATTCCTAGAGCCCTTACCCTGTACGCATGAGAGTGGGAGTCCAAAAGTTATGAGGTAGAGTTTCTGCTCACCCAAGGCCATATGCTTGTTGGAGAACAAGGAATATCATGAAAAACTAAATAGAGAAAAAATAAGGGCATAGGAATTGTTAAAAGACAGCGGAGAACAGTAAGTGACTATTGACAAGTGTTTTGTGTTCAGGAGGGTTTGAGAGGGTGGGTACGCCCTATCTAGAGTAGATTAGGGTAGGCTTCAAGAAAGAGATATGAGAAAAAAAAAAAGAAAGCGATATGAGCTGAACTTTAAGAAGGCCAAGTAGAGAGGTGAGGACATGTCAAGGAGTAGGCACAGAGGCAGGGAAGAATACAGAGTAGGATGATAAGCTGACAATTCTGTTCTCCCTTCAGGGGCACACAGCATACTAGATGGTCAGTATGTTATTTGTTTAATTTTTGAAAAACCTTATGACAGGATGATATTGTCCCCATTTTAGTAAAAAGAGCAGTGAGCCCCGAGAGAACTCATGTCTCTCAGATCCCAATTCCCTGTCTTTTTCCTGTTACCCAGGTTTGAACTTAGACCTCTGCACTGGTACAGTTAGAGGAAATGCATAAACTAGCCTGAGAGGAGTGAGGATTTGGGGTGGCAAATAAATTGGAAGGTAGCTAGGGATCACGTCATAAGGATTTCAAAATCAAGACTAATTAGGGCTTGATATCAAGGGGGTGATTATCATTTTTGATAATGAAGTGCATAACAAAAACAGGAAAACTAATCTGGCAGAAGGCTAGAGTTTCGGGAAACCAGTTAGGAGTCCATTGCATGATTTGAGGCACAAGCTTTATTGGATATGACTTAGGGGGGCGTTTTGAAAAGAAAGGGATGTTTTATGAAGAAAGATACGCTAGAATATGGTACTGGACAGGAGCTGAGTATAGGACAGAAGGCAAAGATAACTGAGGTTTTACATCTTGGATTGTGGTGCCATTAATAGTGACATAAAAGAGAATAAATAGTGAAAGCTGTATTTTTGATCATTTGCTCCTAAGCACGGATAACATTTGAGGCAAGAAGAGATTGAATACTTAAAAAAAAAAAAAGGAATATACACTATAAGAAAAAGTTCTATCAATTACCGGATTCTTTCATTATTGAATTTTACGTATAAAGTGAATGTGTTTGGGGTGCCAGGGTGGCTCAGTCAGTTAAGCATCCGACTCTTGGTTTCAGTTCAGGTCATGATCTCATGACCTCTAATCTTTTTTTTTTTTAATATAAATTCAGGGGCACCTGGGTGATTCAGTGTGTTAAGCCTCTGCGTTCAGCTCAGGTTATGATCTCAGGGTCCTGGGATCAAGCCCCGCATTGGGCTCTCTGCTCAGGGGGAAGCCTGCTTCTTTCTCTCTCTCTCTCTCTCTCAAAAAAATAAATAAAATCTAAAAAAATAAAAAAGAAAATATAAATTCAATTAATTAACATGGTGTATTATTAATTTCAGAGGTAGAGTTCAGTCATTGATCAGTTGTGTATAACGCCTGGTGCTCACATCATGTGCCTCCTTAATGCCCAGCACCAGTTACCTTATCCCCCCACAACCTCCCCTTTAGCAGCCCTTAGTTTGTTTCTTATAGCGAACAGTCTCTTATGGTTTGTCTCCCTCTCTGATTTCATCTTACCTTATTTTACCCTCCCTTCCCCTATGTTCATCTGTTTGTTTCTTAAATTCCATATGAGTGAGATTATATGATAATTGTCTTTTTCTGATTGACTTATTTCACTTAGCATAATACCCTCTGATTCCATCTACTTTGTTTCAAATGGCAAGATTTCATTTTTCTGATGGCTGAGTAATATTCCATGGTGTATATATACCTTTATTGTCTTTATCCATTCATCTGTCAATGGACATCTGGGCTGTTTCCGTAGTTTGGCTGTTGTGGCCATTGCTGCTATACACACTGGGGTGCAGGTGCCCCTTCCATCCCTATGTTTGTATACTTTGGGTAAATACCGAGTAGTTCAGTTGATGGACCATAGGGTAGCTCCATTTTTTTTTTTTTTTTAAGATTTTATTTATTTATTTGACAGGCAGAGATCACAAGTAGGCAGAGAGAGAGAGAGACAGGGGAAAGTAGGCTCCCCACTGAGCAGAGAGCTCAATGTGTGGCTCTATCCCAGGACCCTGAGATCATGACCTGGGCCGAAGGCAGAGGCTTTAACCCACTGAGCCACCCAGGAGCCCTAGGTAGCTCCATTTTTAACTTTTTTGAGGAACATCCATATTCCTCAGTGTCTGCGCCAGCTTGCATTCCCACCAACAGTGTAACAGGGTTCCCCTTTCTCTGTATTCTCGCCAACATCTGTCCTTTCCTGAGTCGTTAATTTTAGCCATTCTGACAGGTGTGAGGTGGTATCTCATTGAGGTTCTGATTTGTATTTCCCTGATGCCGAGTGACGTGGAGCATCTTTTTGGGTGTCTGTTGGCCATTTGTTTATCTTTGGAGAAATGTCCGTTCGTGTCTTCTACCCATTTCTTGACTGGATTATTTGATTTTTGTGTGTTGAGTTTGATAAGATCTTTATAGATTATGGATACTAGCCCTTTATTTGATAAGACATTTGCAAATATCTTCTCCCATTCTGTCGGTTGTCTTTTAGGTTTGTTGACTGTTCTCTTTGCTGTGCAAAAGCTTTTTATCTTGATAAAATCCCAGTAGTTCATTAAAATAAATAAATCTTTTTTTAAAAATTAAAGGGAAAATAATAGAAGTAATGAATCAAGGTAATAACTTTCTTTTTAAAGATCTCATTATAATAATTATTTTAGACTCATAAAAGAAGTATTTATAACCATATTCAGAATAGCATTTATAGGTCGCTAGAAAAAGTCTAGATTTGAACTGATGTGCCTATAGACAGTTTCTTTCTTCATTTCAGATTATTTAGAACCTTTTCCCCTTGTACTTTTAGAAGAATGCAGCCATTATTGAAGAAGAATTGAAGGCCACAAAACGTAAAATGAACCTGAAAACTCAGGAGGTAAGATACAGAAAGGTTCTGGAGGGTGGAGGGGGCATTGGAATTGCTGAGGAGAAGTCAGGAAAGTGGAAAGCATGAAAAACTTTGAAGAAGAAAATATGTTACTGTGGAGTAGGGAGATTTTAAAAATATGCCACATGTAATTCAAGTGAAAGTGGCTACACTTATTTGACATTGAGTTCCTTTTGCCTCAGAATGGCCCTACAACCAGAAATAAAGTCAGTGCTTTGTGAGCCAGGAAGGAAATTAGTTACCACAAAATTCATGTGCTAGAGCTAAGTGAACATCTTCATACAAAGACCTTTTAAACTAAAGTTGTGTTTAAAACAAAAAGCTTTTAATAAGACCGCTCGTCTAATTTTACCTTGAAAACCTCCCTTTCAGCCCAAGTTTTAGTAGATAACAGATTGGGAGTTGTGAAGTAGGTGGCTGCTAAATGTTGCTGGGCTGAAAAATGGCAGCTGAAAACAGTGGAAGCGTCAGGAGAATTAGTAATCCAACACTCCCTGGCCTAAAAACCTCAATATTTCCTGACAGAATAATCATTGATGTCCATCCAAATCAAAAGGATCCAATTATATTTAAAATACTAAGAAGTAGATATGCCTTTTAAAGAAAATTCTCACGTGAAATTACTTCTTAAGGTATGGTTTTTGGTGCTTAAGGTGTTAAGTATAGCTATCTGAAAAATTCTCTTATGTACTTTGCCAGTAACTACTGATAAAATCATGAATTTTCATAGCATGTATTACATTTCATGTAATTTTATTTTAGTTTTCAGATATTTTAGTAGACTTTTTTTTTTTTTACAGAAACTTCACATTTATAGAAAAATTGCACAGAAAATAGTTCTCATAAACCTGCTCTCCCCATCCCTCCAATTTCCCCTATTATATTAGCGTGGTGCATTTGTTAAATTTGATGAGCTAGTATTCATAAATTGATAAGTCATTATTAGCTGAAGCCCATAGTTAAGATATTAAGATTCACCCTTTCTTCATTACATTATCTTACAGCATAGTATCACTCCCCTAAAAATGCTCTCTGCTCCGTATACCCATCCCTTGCCCCCTCTCTTCCTGAGCCCCTGGAAACCACTGATCTTTTCACCCTCTGTAGTTCTTTATGGTTGGAACGGTTCAGTGTGTGGTTGTTTTGGACTGGCTTCTTTAGCATATGCACGTAACATACCTCCAAGCCTTGTCATGGTGGGATAACTCATTGCCAAACAATATTCCATTGTATGGACGTACCACAGTTTGTTTTATCTGTTCATCTATCGAAGAACATCTTGGTTACCTCTGAGTTTTGGCAGTTGTGAATAAAGCTGCTATAAACATTCACGTGCAGGTTTTTGTATAAACTTGTTATCTACTCATTTAGATAAATACCTAGAGCACAATTGCTGGACCATATGGTAAGGTTTGTTACCTTCATAAGAAACTGCCAACCTGTCTCAAAAAATGGCTGTACCATTTTGCATTCACACCAAAAATGAGTGAGTTCTTGTGGTATATATCTTCCTAAAAGGTAAGATATATATATATACAATCTTTCTGATAAACATAAAGCTGGTTGCTTTTAATAATGCTTCAGAATTAATACCTCAATAGTATAATTATAAAATAAAGTTTCCTCTGTAAAGGACTTAAATTATATCTCAAGTACATTTTATTATGTAATTTGATCCAGAGCTTAGAAAACTATAGTAAGTTACTCTGTATTACAAAGTAATTATAATTCAATACTATAGTTAGTATTAGATTATTAATATGCACGAAAAGAAAAACTGGTTAATCCTTAAGTAAGATTAGAATGATGAGCTGAAGTCTGAGCTGAAGTCAGAGGTAATGATGATAAAGATGATAATGATGATGAAGGATAAGGAACTTCTAAACTTGAAATGAAGGAACAGAATTATAAAAAGTTCAAAAGATTTGAACACATAAGAATTTAAAATTCTACATGTAAAAAAAGGGGGGCAAAAAACAAAACTAGGAAAATCTAGCACAACTAAATATAGTTAACAGTCTTTCCTTGTAAAGAACTTAAAATTAACAAAAAACAAAAAATAGTGCTCAACTAACATTTTAAAAAATATATAATGCCTCAGAAAATATACAGAGCTAATAACCATATTAGAAAATGTTTAATCTCACTAGTAACCAAAGAATGAAAAGCTGTCAAGATGTTATTTTTAATTTATTAGATTAGCAAAGATTTAAGAAAACAACAATACATAATACTGGTGGGATTTATTCTACTATTACCAACAGGCTAAAATTGGGAGGAAATTTTATACTACTATTGATAAGCTAAAATTAGAAGGAAATTTATACTACTATTGATAAGCTAAAATTGGAAGGAAAATTATATACCAAATCTATCAAAAGTCTAAACACTATTAAGCCTTTAACCTAGGGTTTCCTCTAGTAGGAATCAGAAACGCAAAGAAAGATTTATTCACAGGCACGTTCAGCAGAACAATATTTAGAATAATGAAGAGCTGGAAAAACCTTTGATATGGGGATATGATTAAGAACTTTATAGAACTTTGGGGCACCTGGGTGGCTCAGTGGGTTAAAGCCTCTGCCTTTGGCTGAGGTCATGATCCTAGGGTCCTGGGACGGAGCCCCACATCGGGCTCTCTGCTCCATGGGGAGCCTGTTTCCTCTTCTCTCTCTCTGCCTGCCTCTCTGCCTACTTGTGATTTCTGTCTGTCAGATAAATAAATAATTTTTTTTAAAAAAGACTATTATAGAACTTTTGCAAAATGGGCTGTGATGTAAGTTTGATGCCAACATACTTTTCATGTCTTTCAACTTTTCAAAAAGTTTTTAAACACAAAATATATCATCCGTAGAGAAAACACATGTAAAATAAATATGTACAATTTAGGAAAAGACCTATAAAATGTACTCTTACATTATCTTCACTGGGGCTTAAAAACAATTTCTTTTGACTTAACACCACTTCATAAAAGGAATAGCATTCGGCAATTTCCATTTAAGTTTGAAAGGATCTAAGATTTTATTTATTTATTTGAGAGAGAGATTACAAGTAGGCAGAGAGGCCAGCAGAGAGAGAGAGGAAGGGAAGCAGGCTCCCTGCTGAGCAGAGAGCCCGATGTGGGACTCGATCCCAGGACCCTGAGATCATGACCTGAGCCGAAGGCAGTGGCTTAACCCACTGAGCCACCCAGGCGCCCTGAAAGGATCTCTTTACCTCATGAGAAAAGAGATAAAGAGATTCTTTTTTATATCTTTATCTAACTCATTGTCATTTATGGAGAGAAGAGACAAGGTTAGTGTACCCAGTTCTTTTTTTTTTTTTTTTTTTTTTTTTTTAATCATGAAAAAACTATTTAGATTTAGCCAGCTGGACTCAGTTTAGATGATCCCAATTTTGTTGACAACATCCAAAGCATCATAGTCAGGGGCCAGCCGAACGTATGCCTTCTCTCCATCTGGCCTGATTAAGGTGTTGACCTTGGCTACATCAATGTCATCGAGCTTCTTCACAGCCTGTTTGATCTGGTGCTTGTCGGCCTTGACATCCACAATGAACACGAGTATGTTGTTGTTTTCTGTTTTCTTCACGGCTGACTCAGTAGTCAGGGGGAACTTGATGATGGCATAGTGGTCAAGCTTGTTTCTCCTGGGGGCGCTCTTTCGAGGGTATTTGGGTTGCCTTCGGAGACGCAGAGTCTTGGGTCCTCGGAATGTGGGTGATGTGCGGATCTTTTTTTTGTGACTGTGGACGCCTTTCAGCACCGCTTTCTTGGCTTACAAAGCCTTTGCTTTGGCTTCGGCTTTGGGAGGGGCAGGGGCTTCCTTCTTAGCTCTCGGCGCCATCTTCCGTGTACCCAGTTCTTGAGTGGTGTTTTTAATCCACTACTTTTAAGTTACTTTGCTTCATTATTTCCTTAGACCTTTTAATTCCAAAACAGAATTGGGACACCTTTCAAAGTTATGTTTATAATTCTACGGGATAAAAAATATTTAAAAAATAATAGGGAGATAAACTAATAAAATATAGAAAAATAGGAGTTAAAAGTCAGAAAATACAGAAGTACGTATATACTAAGGTGTGATATTAATGTTTTTCATCCTTTTTTGACAGGTCTGTTGTGACACATACTGTCACACCATACATAAATAATATACACAAACATCTAATGAAGCATTACTTACCCTTCTTTATTACATGCTGTATGCTCTGATATTTCCCCCCTTTTAAAGTGCTGCTTGCAACTTACTAATGTGTCTTGACCCACAATTTGGGGGGGGGGAGACACAGTGGGAAGACCGAGGCAACGGATTTGATGCTTCCTTTCTTAGTAGTTTATCCCTTGGGGAGACACTCCAGCTTGTTTCGGGCCGTCGTTATTGAATGAGGAGTGTCCAGGAGGGAAATGGCGTGTCTCATGGACTTTTCGTGGTGAGGCCGATCTTGGGCAAACTGCTGCGATGTTCCTTTGGTCTTGCCTAACTGCAGTTTCTTCTGTAGCTGCGGAGACAACTGTCTCAGGAGAAGTACCTAAGGGAATCTCTGGAGAAATCCGCGTCTGCCATGCTTTTCAAAATACAAGAAATGGAATCAACAGTGGAGGTGGAACGGAAGCAGGTAGACTTTCCTCCCCTTCTGTCAAGGAAGTGAACCCAAAGAGAAAGCTGATATTTTACCTATAAGTGTTTAGTTTTGCTAATTTTCTCTAGATCAAATTTTTGCCTGTAGTATTACTTGAAATACCTGCAGGTAATTTAGACTATTCAGTTCTAAGTACTGAAGGCAGTTAGTAGTTCCAAATTCTAATAACCTGTATTTGGATTACATAATCTTTACTTTAACCAATGGCTGTCCTTCATAATAAAATTATTTAAAAAGGTTCTACTTAAATACTAAATAAAGGTTCTACTTAAATTTGTTTTTGTTTCATTTTTTTAAGAGTTTTTTGTTTGACAGAGAGAGTGTGAGAGACCATAAGCAGGGGGATCAGCCAGCTTCCCACCAAGCTGGGATCATGTGGGGTTGGATCCCAGGATCCCAAGATCATAACCTGAGCAAAAGGCAAACGCTTAACCTACTGAGCCACCCAGGCCCTCCTACTTTAGGAATTTGTAAATAATCCTTTATTGCTCTAACTTGTGCCACCAATATAGTAGCTACTAGCCACATGTGGATATTTAAATTTAAATTAGTTAAAATTAAATAAAATTAAAATTCAGTTCCTCAGTCACTCTGGCCACACTTCAAGTGCTCAGCAGTTACTTGTGCCTGGTACGTGTTGTGCTGGAGAGAGCACAGAAAGTTTTGTCAGATGGCCCTGCTGTAAAACACTGCACCCTGCTGAAATCTTAAATGTAATGGAGAAACTCCCCTTCTCCCTCCAGTGATGTGTAGATAGGAAAATCTGCCTTACACATGTGCTCTGAGGTGGTTTGGTAGAAATCTTGACCTTGAAGAAAGGACTTTTTCTTCCACATTTCAGGTGCAGATTTTGCAGCAAAACTGCGTTGCCCTGCGCAGTTCTATACAGACCACCCAAGATCTGCTGGCACAGGAGCAACAGAAAAAAGGAGAGTTGGAGACTTCTATCTCTCAGCTCAAGTCTGACCTAAGTATGAAAATAGATGCTAGAAATTACATTTCTGTTAGGTGCTTTTGAGATTTCATGCAAAAGCTCTTAATATCCAAAGTTCTGGAAGAGACCATTGTTAGAGATTTTCCACAGGACCACAAGTAAAAAATTGTTGATTGCCTTTTTTCTGTGGCACTGGGGAAAAAAAAATGTGTTGGTAATAAAATAGAATTTGATCTTCTCAACTGTAGACTGTTCTATACATAAATTCTTTCTCAGATTTATTTAAGTGTTCATGGACTTGGGAATACTGGGTTTCTAGAAATCTAGATTGAATATTGGAGAATAGAATATTAATAAGGAAATAAGGCCTTTAATACTTGCTAACCTGACTCTAACCATTTATCGTGTTAGGCTCCCATTCAGGTTGCCAGTCTATTGATCTGTATTTGTATCAGTGGATGGTTGTAACTTAGAGCTTAATGTCCTCATTTTACAGATGGGTACACAGAGTCCTTACAAGTGATTGAGCTAGGAAATGGATGAGTCTAGTCGTGATCCCATGTTGTTCAGTCATGGTTCTTCCAACCCAGCAGTCCTTGGCATATTTACTATTTTTTGTTTGTTTGTTTGTTTAAGATTTTATTTATTTGACAGACGGAGATCAGAAGTAGGCAGAGAAGCAGGCAGAGAGAGAGAGGAGCAAACAGGCTCCCTGCTGAACAGAGAGCTCAATGTGGGGCTTAATCCCAGGACCCTGGGATCATGACCTGAGCTGAAGGCAGAGGCTTTAACCCACTGAGCCACCCAGGCGCCCCTTTGCTATTGTTAATATATAGTTGTAAAGCAGTTTCAGCCAGCATCAAATATAGGGATCACACTTCAATGCTTCACATGAGTAACACTTCATGGTTTACATAGAGCTTTCAGGAAAACAATCTCTGTAACATGCTAAACTATCCATACTTCCCAAAGTTAAAGCAAGGCCTGAGCCTGCATCTTCTAGATCCTGGCCTCCTGCCAGTGTGCCTGCTATGCGCTCTGGCTGTAGTGAGGGCAGGGAATACCAAAAGGGAAATGAAAATTTTAAAAAGCATGGAACAAAGAGTAATCTATTCAGTGTTTTGTTTTCCTGCTTTTAACAGAAAGTACTGTTTTTCTTATAGTTGTAGATTAATGAATTACCTGTGGAGTTCTCACTGTTAATATCCCAAGATAATTGTCCATCTGCCTATGATTGTGTGGCTACCAAAAATACATGTTATATTTGATGGTGCTGCCACATTATCTCATTTGACCTTACAACCTTGCAAGATAGTTAAGAAAATACACCCCATTTTGTGGAAGCATAAAAAGGTCTGTATCTAAGGACCCATGGCAAAGAGGACAGCTAGGACTAAAACACAGATTTTTCCATTATAGGAGCAATTTTTTTAATGTTACTTTTTCATTGGCTAAATGCTTTAGTTTTGAATTTTGTAAAGAATATATGGAAGACCATTTAAAAAATGAAAATTAAACATTAATTAAACCTAACACAAGGAAAAGGAAGCCTGAATACCAACAATATGTTTATATTGAATAACACTCTTTACATGTATGCAATTTGATTAAGGTATAGTTATGCTAACTAGATTAATAAAAGGAATGTCTCTAGATACTTGCTTTAATGAATTTAAAAATGTAATTATTAACAATAAACTTTTATATACACACAGAAACATGATGAAATTGTTCTCCCAAGTAAGATAAACGTTCCCCTTTCATTCTGACTTTGATTACTGGAACTTTTAAAATGGATCATATAATGATCCTTTTTATCTTTAACATATTTTAAATAAACATTTACCTTATTTAAAATGAGTCTTGGACTTACATACTCAAAAATTATAGTTTTTCTGATTATATCCTATGTAAAATGTTTTTATGCATTTTGTAATTTTCTGGCTTTAGACTATTTAAGTGAAACAAAACTAATAGATCTTTATGAATTTTTCACGAAGCCAAAACATTACTCTCAGAAAAGTTTACTTTGGGCTACTAGTGCACAGTGCCAAACTGTTCCCCTGTTTCTATCTTTGGTTTTTATTTTCACTGTATATACTCTCTGGGTAGTTTCAGATATTTTTTTTTCCACATACGATCCTCTTCCTGAACTCCAGATGGTATCTTAGTGCCAACTAGACATCAATATAGGGATGTCTTACAGAGACCTGCAAACACACGGTAAATACTTAAACACAGCAATCATTCGTACTTCTGTCCCGCGAACCTGCTCCTCGTCCTGCAGTCCCTACTTGCAGAGTCTGCCACCCGCCCCATTGCTTACATCTGGACACGAGATCTTCTCCTTGACTCACCTGTTGCCTCTACCCAGCAGCCAGCTGCCAAGTCCCGACCGACCTCCCTGCTTGCTGGATTTCCGGAGTGTGTTTTCCCTCCGCATCCCCATAGCCCTTCCCTGAAAGCCGCCTTTCAGTGTTTTATACTGTGGTAACTGCTCAGTTACTAAACTGATTTCCTCTTCCTTACTGAGCCTCTGCCAGAGAGTTCTCGCTAACAAAAACCCTCCATCAGGTGTCTCTCCGGTTTACAATCCCTCAGACGCATCAGCCTCCCTGCCTGCAGTAAAGTATGACCTGGTTTACTATCGCATGTGACTGTGCACTCTTTTCTTGATAATTTCATGACTTAGTTTCCAGTCTATAAAAATATGGTAGAAATACTTGCATTCTCCTTATTTTCACAACATACAGACTGGGGAAAAAAAAAAAAGAAAGCAAGCTGTTCCGGGAGAAGATACTATGTGATTTCAATGTCGTTGTAGTAAGTTATTATTACCATAGTTATGTGGACTCTTTGTTTTTAGTTTCTAGAGATGAGGTCATTTCCAAGTTGGTTGAAGAAAATAAGGTAAGTTTTGAGGTTGTAGAGTTCAGAGATGTTCTTTCCTCTTTCACTAAGTAATGTTTCCTCAGTCATGTTGGTTTGCAGTTGTTCTGATTCTCCTGAAATCCTTACTAGAAAAAAGTTGCAGTGTAAATGAGTCGTATGTTCAGACCTGTTGTCAGCTGGGTGTTAAGAAGTCATTTCAGCACATTATTATGGTTTGAAAAAAAAGATGAGTTAGCAAAAATTATGAGATGAATTTGCATCTTATCCTTATTGTAAAATAATTGCTATAAAATTTATGAAATATGAAAAATATTAACTACTTTTGGTTACTATAAGAAATATTAACAATAATGTGAATATACTTAATGCCACTGAACTTAACACTTGAATATTTTTAAGTGAACTGTACATTTTAAAATGATTAAAATGTGAAATTTTTTTTTTGAAGATTTTGATTTATTTGACAGACAGAGATCACAAGTAGGCAGAGAGGCAGGCAGGGGCCGGAGAGGAAGCAGGCTCCCTGCCAAGCAGAGAGCCCAATGTGGGGTTCCATCCCAGGACCCTGGGATCATGACCTGAGCCGAAGGCAGAAGCTTTAACCCACTGAGCTACCCAGGTGCCCCTAAAATGTGAAATTTTATGTTATTTATATTTTATGAAAATAAAAAATGAAAAAAAAGAACTATTACCACTTTTATATCTTAATACATTTCTAAATCAACCTTAATGTGAAGATCCTGTTTGGAATAATTTTTCTGGGTTCTGTCTCATCCTGTAGTAGGTGATGTTTAAGTCTTGAGATGCTTCTCCTGGAAAAATAGAAGCGTGGTCCTCTCTCTATAGGGAGAGGACTTGCACTTTGCCCTTCCCATTTCAATAACTACCTGTTAGAGGGGAAAAGTAGTTCATATCCCTGTCACCTATTTGGTTGTTTGTTTTTAGAGCAAAGGTGTTTTCTTTTGTTCCACACCCAGGTAATCCTTGATGAAAACATTTTCACCTACAGAAAACTTTAAAAGATCCTTGGATGTGTTTGAAATCACAAAAGATAACTGCTTAGGGGAAAAAATATGTATGTAGTATAACAAATATTCATCTTAGCAGAACTTTCTTGACGAGAATGCTGGTTAAATATTTACATTTTGGTTTTAGGCAAATTCTTTCCAGTTTGTAACACCGTATGAGAACATTTTAATTAACAGTTTTTATAATTTATGGAGGATCCAGGTGGTGGGTATTATGGAGGGCACGCATTGCATGGAGCACTGGGTGTGGTGCAAAGCCAATGAATTCTGTTACGCTGAAAAGAAATAAAAAAAAAATAAAAAGAAAAGTTTGAGAGTTGAAGATATCAGGATTTTTAAAAATTCTTTACAAGATGCTTATCTATAAATATCATTAGTACTAGAGCACTGGATGTTACACCAACTAATGAATCTTTGAACACTACATCAAAAACTAATGACATACTATATGCTGGCTAATTGAACATAACAACAACAACAACAAAAACAACAAACTTGAACTCATAGTAGCCAAAATACAGAACAGGTATTTTGATAGAGATATTCATAATAGCTCTTACATGTTAAAAAAATAGAGAGAGAGAGATAGAACTTACTATTTTTGCTCTTACAGAATGTGCAGATGTCTTTGAACAAGGAACATGAAGAAAATGCATACTTGAGGTCTGAATTAGTAGCTCTTCATGAAACATCAGAAAAAGCACAGGTAGATCTTATTTCTGTAGTTTTTAGATGTTAATTTTGTTTAATTAAGGAATCAAAAACAAAGATTAATCCTGATTATATTAATTCATACTATCATGATAGGTATAATTGGTATATAGCATTATATTTCAGGTGTACAACATAATGATTCAATATTCGTATACATTGCAAAATGGTCACAGTAATTCTAGTTAACATCTGTCACCATATTTAGTTAAAAAAAATTTTTTTAAAGATTTTATTTATTTATTTGACAGACAGAGGTCACAAGTAGGCAGAGAGGGAGGCAAAGAGAGAGGAGAGGGGGAAGCAGGCTCCCCATGGAGGAGAGAACCTGATGTGGGGCTTGATCCCAGGACCGTGGGATCACTATCTGAGCCTAAGGCAGAGGCTTAACCCACTGAGCCACCCATTTGCCCCCGCCCCAAATTTTTTTCTTGTGATGAGAACATTTAAGACTCACTCTCTTAACTTTCAAATATGCAATACAATATCATTAACTATAGTCATCATGCTGTACAGTACATCCTCCTGATTCATTTATTTTATAACTAGAGGTTTATACCTTTTGACCCCTGTCACCATTTTCTCCCATCCCTTATACCTCCTGCCTCTGGCTCCCACCTTCCTGTTCTGTGTATCTGGGGACTTGGTATCATTTTTTTGTTTTTTGTTTTAACATTCCACACGTAAGTGAGATTATATGGTATTTTCTTCCTCTGCTTGACATATTCCATTTAGTATGCATTCAGGGTCCCCCCATGTTGTTGCAAATGGCAAGAGTAAATTCTTTTTTGTGGCTGAATATTATCTATCTATAACTACATGTACACACATACCACATTTTCTTTATCCATTCATCTATTGATGGACACTTAGCGTTATTTCCATATCTCGTCTATTGTAAATGATGCTGCAATGGATGTAGGCTTGCGAATATCTTTTTGCATTAGTGTTTTTGATTTCTTCATGTGAATGCCCCCGACGAGCAGTTGCGGGATCATACGGTAGCTCTAGTTTCAACTTTCTGAGAAACCCCAGTATTGTTTTCCTCAGTGGCAGTATCAATTTACGTTCCCTTCAACAGTGCCCAAGGATTCCTTTTTCTCCACATCCTCTCTAATACTTATTATTTCTTGTCTTTTTGGTAATAGCCATTCTAATAGGTGTGCAGTGATATCTCGTCGTGGTTTTGATTTGCATTTCCCTGATTAGCGACGCTGAACATCTTTTCATGTACCTCTTGGCCATTTGTATGTCTTTTTTGAAAAATGTCTGTTCAGATCTATGGCGCATTTTTTTTTTAAAGATTTTATTTATTTATTTGACAGAGATCACAAGTAGGCAGAGAGGCAGGCAGTGAGAGAGGAGGAAGCAGGCACCCTGCCGAGCAGAGAGCCCGATGCGGGGCTTGATCCCAGGACTCTGGGATCATGACCTGAACCAAAGGCAGAGGCTTTAACCCACTCAGCCACCGAGGCACCCCATTTGGCCCATTTTTTAATCAGATTTTTTAAAGCTACTGTGTTTTATTCTTTATATATTTTTGGGTATTAACCCCTTATAGATATATGATATTAATACATGATTACCAATATTATCTCCCATTCAGCAAGTTGCCTTCTCATTTTGTTGATGGTTTCCTTTGCTGTACAGAAGCTTTTTAGTTTGATATAGTCCTATTTGTTTATTTTTGCTTTTAGTGTGAGACCAAGAAAATTACCTATGTTTTCTTCTAAAAGTTTTACGGTTTCAGGTCTTATGTTCAAGTCTTTGATCCATTTTGAATTAGTTTTTATGTATTGTACAAGATAGTGGTCTAGTTTCATTCTTTTGCATATGCCTGTCTAGTCTTCCCAACACCATTAATTGAAGAAACTACCCTTTCCTCATCAAAAAAAAAAAAGCACAGATAAATCTTCCAATTTTTGTGTTTACATGTTAACATAATTTTGTTCAGTTAAAAAAAACCAAGAACCAAAATTGATTCTAATTGTATGCATTCATACCATTGCCATGATCCATTTTTAAAATTTTCTTAAAATCTGTTTCATCTATGAGCCATTATCACATTAACTACATTTCCCATTTCACCAAATCTCCTGTGACACGTAAGTATATGAGATATACTACTAAATCATGCACTAATCTACATTTTACCTTTGTCTGCTTTATATTTTGCTCATTAAATATATAGCTTTCATCTATGCCTATGAACTTCTAAACAGTCCAGTGCTACAGGCTATGCTTATACTTTCTTTGTATGTTTTATAACAAACAGCGAAGTAGGAACATAGTAAGTACTTACTGGATTTTAGAGTACTGTGTATTATTTTCTGTAGGATGGTGGTTTCCAAATTTAGCTAATGTGGTGTGTGTGTGTGTGTAGGCAAACAAGTTATTTCTCATAGGGTCAATGAAATCGTATTAATCACTTAAAAGAACTTTTTGTTAGTATGATTTGATTGCTTCAATACTGGGATCATAATGTTGCTGTGCTCTCTTTATGATAAAGGAAATAGAAAATAAATGTGTTATTTTATAAAATAATAATGAAAATTACTACTTTTGCTATGGTAGTAGTAATTAACATTTACCAAACTCATTCTGTGTTCCAGGCATAATTATAAGCACCTTATGTTACTAACAAATTGCAATGCTTATAATAGCACTATTACAGAAACTTATTATTCTCATTTTAATGATAAGGAAGTTGATATATACAGAGAGGTTCAATATCATAGCTAATAAGTCACAGAGTTAGAATTTGAGCTCAGACATTTTGGCTTCAAAGAAAATTAACTATTTCTTTTCAAGGATCAAGAGTTTATCTTTGCTTACCCCTAGGTATTCCTTAGTGAATAGTTTCTACATTTGGTTATAATTTTCAAATGCCCCTGAACATGGGCCTTCCTTCTTTACTATACTACCACTTAGGCTTTCCAGATAGTTTTTCGTTTCTTTACTTTCTTAACATTTTTTGAGTGTTTTTTAATTGATCCTATAGTTATTTGTTCCCGTTCTTGAAGAATTTTTTCATTAAAGGTAAGATCCCTGGGGTGCCTGAATGCCTCAGTCTGATGGATACCCAACTCTTGATCTTAGCTCAGGTCTTGATCCTCAGGGTCATGAGTTCATGCCCTATATTGGGCTCCACACTGGATGAGGAGCCTACTTTAAAAAAAAAAAAAAAAAGGATCCTTGGCAAATACACTTTGCAAAAATAACTAATAAGATAAATGTTTTCCACAGGAATAAAAATTTCAAATGTCAAAAAGACAACAGAATTATATGATAGATTCCTTGTACAAAAGATCTTAGTTTTAATTTGGATGATCCGTCTTGTGAAAAGGTACAATTATCTATATTTTGCTTTTGTGGATACTGTAATTGATGGTGAAAGAACTTAGACAATTTGTATTATTCGCTAAACAATTCTGAACACTCATCTAATTGTGGGACTGAATTTCTGTAGTACTGGCCAGGCATCTACAATGTGAAGTCCATTCTGTAGATGTCTTACTCTGTCTCAACAGTGTTCAAAATTGTGAACAGCTAATTATTGAATGCTTCGGTCGCTCCACCAAATAAATAAATTTCTCCTTTGATTGAGCATTATGTGGGGTATTGACTCCAAATATTAGAAAGTATTATCTAATGAAATACCAGTTGGAGATAAGTAAATTAAGTTCACATACAGAGTGAAATACTATAACATTAAAAACGCGGTAAGTAGGGGCGCCTGGGTGGCTCAGTGGGTTAAGCCACTGCCTTTGGCTCAGGTCATGGTCTCAGGGTCCTGGGATCGAGTCCCGCATCGGGCTCTCTGCTCAGCAGGGAGCCTGCTTCCTCCTCTCTCTCTCTGCCTGCCTCTCTGCCTACTTGTAATCTCTCTCTGTCAAATAAATAAATAAAATCTTTTAAAAAAAATGCGGTAAGTAAAAGTAATTATTTACTGGAGAGATCTGTAACTCGCTGTATATACCATCTTAGGTTTCGAATGACCAGCTGACTAGAAAGTGTTCAGAGCTGAACAGCATGCTTGAGACTGTTAGTATGGAAAATGCCAGAATTATTGCTGACCATCAAGCCATTCTGCAGGTATTCGCTTAAAACTTGTCCATTTCTGATAGAATCACAAGAAAACTCCTTGACTAAGAAATTAGGAAATGTGTATGACCAATTGGATATATAAAATATTTTAATAGTTTCAAGAAATTTTCTGAATTACTTTATTTTTTATTAGTGGTTTTCAATTTTCATCAGAGGGATCATTTAGCCTTATGCTCAGTCCTTTCTTGACAGTTTCTTCTCAAATACCATTATTTTAAGAAAAGTGATTACCTGGCCCAAATACTCAGTATTTCCTCAGACACCTGTGGTTTTCCCATTTTGCTTATGCTGTTTCCTTGACTGAGAAAGGTCTTTATTTCATCTTCAGCTATTTCAAATTCTATTTATTAAGCCTCAAATTCATAAGGAAGCTTGATCACTCAAACCAGAAAGATGAGTTTTCTCTGTTAACTCCTACTCCTAGGACATTAAACAGACTTTCATAATAATAGTTCTCACTTTTTGGAGAGTGTGCTTACTGTATAGCAAGCCTTATACTAATGATTATACATATATTACCTCCTTTAATTCTAGCATCCAGTAGGTAGAGGAATATTTATTATCCTCATAAATAAGGAAAATGAGGTTTAGGGAAGTAGATCAGCTTGTCTGAAGCCGCATAGCTAGTAAGGGGTAGAGCTGAATTGAAACCAAGGTCTGACTCCAGAGTCCATGCTTTTAATTTTTGCATTATACTACCTCTCTAGTTTGCACTGTGTAGCAGTGTATTTGCATGGCTCATTTCCTGGATAACACTGTGAGCTTCCTTCTTACACATCTTTGCTATTTCCCATCGTGCTTACTGCTGCACATAGTGTAACACTAAGTAAAACCAGTGTTTACCCTGTGTTGTTACAGTATTAGGTCTAGAGGAGATTATAGTCCTGAACAAAATAAAATCTCTACTTTCAGGGACTAACAATAGTAAAATAATGTAATAGTAGAATAATGTGATGCGTGGAAGTAATCCTGTCACAAACACTTTTTAACTTTGGAATGTTACACAGATGGGATTTTCTTTTCCAAAGGTGTGAAGGTTTGCTTTGCAGTCAAGTATTGTTAAGATAAAAGTGTTTTAAAATATATGTACAGAAGTAATTGTTAATATGTACTATACTTGAAAAAGTTTTATAAATTGTAGGTAGAAGTGATGTGTCTAAAAATGTTGTTTTGAGAAGTCCAAAACGGTGAGCCAGAGAAAATAAATTATGCAAAACAATTATAAGCATATGTTGTTTTATCGTGCTTTGTAGATGATTGCATTTTTTACAACTTGAAGGTTTGTAGCGATCCTGCATCCAGCAAGTCTACTGGTGCCATTTATCGACAGCATTAGCTCATTTTGTGTCTCTTTGTCATATTTTGGTACTTCTCACAGCATTTCAAATTTTTTCATTATTTTTGTTCTGGTGATCTGTGATCAGTGATCTTTGATATATTATTGTAATTGTTTACAGATGCCACAAACCATGCCCATTTACGATGGAAAACTTAATAAATATTTTCTGTGTTCTGGCTGCTTTGACCGGCTCTTCCCCATACCTCTCCCTCTTCTCAGACCTCCTATTTCCTAAGACCCAACAATATTGAGATTAGGCCAGTAGATAACTCCTATGATGGTCTCTAAGAGCTCGTGCGAAAGGAAGTGTTTCATGTCTCTTACTATAAATCAAAAGCTAGAAATGACTAAGCTTAGTGAAGAAGGCGTGTCAAAAGCCAAGATAGGCTTCTTGCACCAAACATTGAGCCAAGTTGTGAAGGCAAAGGAAAAGCTGTTAAAGGAAATTAAAAATGCTACTCCAGTGAACACATGAATGATAAGAAAGTGAAACAGCCTTATTGCAGATACGGAAAAAGTTTTAGTGGTCTAGATAGAAGATCCATCCATCCTCAGCATTCCCTTAGACCAAAGCCAGAGCAAGACCCTAACTCCATGAAGGCTGAGAGAGGTGAGGAAGCTGCAGAAGAAGAGTAGGAAGCCAGCGGGGTAGTTCCTGAGGTTTAAGGACAGAAGCTGTTTCTGAATATGTAAGTGCAAGGTGAAGCAAGTTCTCCAGAAGATCTAGAAGATCATCAATGAAGGTGGCTACATTAAACAACAGATGCCATTGGAAGAGGTTATTTAGGATTTTCATAACTAGAAAGAAGAAGTCAATGCCTGGCTTCAAAATAGGTCTTTTGTTTTTCTCCCACTCAGTGTCAGGGAAACTATTAAAGCTTCAGGGCCATGTGGCTCAGGCAGGAGGCTGACCTGTGGGTGAAGAAAAAGCTGACAGCAGGGCCTTTGTTCACCATCCTCTCGGGGCACAGGTTGTTGGTGTGGCTGTGCTTCCTGCAGCAGTTGACCATGTGGGCTTCAGGCAAGCACAACACTTGGAGTAGGCAATCTCGTCACAGTTGTATTTCTGGGTGAGCTAGAGGTGGGTAGGCCTTGATGATGCGATGATGCAGCCCCGCAGATAAAGCACCCAGCACAGGGTGATCTCTTTCTGGATGTTGTAGTCTCAGAACATGTGGCTATGGTCTGCTGTTTGCCTGCAAAAATCAGATACTGCTGGTCGCGGAATGCCCTCCTTGTCTTGGATTTTTGGCTTTGACCTTTTTTTTTTTTTTTTAAGAGCAGGGAAGGAGCAGAGGGAGAGAGAAATCGAATCTTTTTTTTTTTTTTTTAAGATTTTATTTATTTATTTGACAGAAATCACAAGCAGGTAGAGAGAGGAGGAAGCAGGCTCCCCGCTGAGCAGAGAACCTGATGCGGGGCTCAATCCCAGGACCCTGGGATCATGACCCGAGCCGAAGACAGAGGCTTTAACCCACTGAGCCACCCAGGTGCCCCCCCCCTTTTTTTCAAGATTTTATTAGAGAGAGAGAAGAGAGCAGGAATGAGGGAAGGAGCAGAGGAAGAGGGAGAAGCAGAATCCCCACTAAGCAGGGAGCCTGACCTGAGGCTCCGTCCTGGGACTCCAGGATCATGACCTGAGCTAAAGGCAGATGTTGGGGTCCGTGATCAAAGGAACAAGACTGATACAAAGCAAGATCAAGCAAAGCTTTATTTCACGCCAAGCATCAAGAATCAAACCAACCAGTCGTGGCGTCTCTTACAAAGAAGTGACCCCTCCCAGCCTCACAGACTAACTTTTATAGAGATGGTTGAGCCTGGCTATACACAGGTGGCCAATGAGATTGCAATACACAGAGAAAACTGCACAGTTATACTAGATCACACACAGGTGGCCAATTGAATTTCAATTTACCCTAGTAGATATATGCGGTGCCCCACTGATTGGATGTCTCCACCTGGCCTGACCCGCCCTCGTGTCTGGGCTTTGCAAGTAAGTTCCTCTGGGAGGAGCAGGGTCAATCTAAGTTCACTGCATAAACTCAAAATGGCTCCCTCTGGCTAAGTAGGCCCTTACAGCAGACACTTAACCAACTGAGCCACCCAGGCATCCCAGAGAGAGAGAATCTTAAGCAGGCTTCATGCTCAGTGCAGAGCCCTGATACTGGGCTCATTCTCATGACCCTGAGATCATGACTTGTGTTGAAATCAAGAATCAGACACTTAACCAACTGAGTCACCAAGGCACCCCTTGGCTTTGACATTCTAAGTGGTGTCACTGGGCACAATCTACAGGGTCAGAGTAAGGTTCAGGTTCTTCACAAAAATCTGCATCTGTACATCTGTTGCTTGGCCCACTCACTGAAGAAAAAGCACCACGCTGACTTTGTTTGGGCCTAATATAGCTGGCGACTTTAAGTGGAAGCCAGTGTTCCTTGACCATTCCAAATATCTTAAGACCCTTAAGAATTATGCTAAATCTCCTCTACCTGTGCTTTATAAATGGAACAACAAAGCCTGGATGACAGCACATCTGGTACAACATGATTTACTGAAAATTTTAAGCCCACTGTTGAGCCCTCCTGCTCAGAAAAAAAGATTCCTTTCAAAATTGGTCACCCAAGAGCTCTGAAAGAGATGGGCAAGATTAATGTTTTCATGCCTGCTAATACAACATCTGTTCTTCAATCCATGAACCAAGGAGTAATTTCAAGTCGTCTTATTTAAGAAATCTGTTTCACAAAGCTATAGGTGCCATAGATAGTGATTACTCAGATGGATCTGGGAAATCGAAAGGAAATCGAAAACCTTTGGAAAGGATTCACCATTCTAGATACCTTTAAGTACATTCGTGATTCACGGTAAGAGGCCAGAACATTAACACTTCCAGGAATTTTGAAGAACTGGATTTCAACCCTCATTGAGTTCAAGGAGTTCTGAACTCCTCAAGGAGTTCAGGACTTAAGTGGAAGAAGTACCTGCAGATATAATAGAAATAGTAGGAGAGCTAGAATTAAAGGAGCTTGAAGATGTGACTGAATTGGTATAAACTCATGACAAAACCTGAATGAATGAGGAGTTGCTTTTTATGGATGAGCAAAGAAAATGGATTCTTAACACTCCTGGTGAAGATGCTGTGATTGCTGAAATGACAACGGAGCATTTAGAATATCATATAAGCTTAGTTGATAAAGCAACAGCGGGGTTTGAGAGGACTGACTCCTATTTTGAAGGAAGTTCTACTGTAGGTAAAATGCTGTCCAAACAGCATCACATGGTACAGAGAAATAGCTCCTGAAAGGGAGAGTCAATGTGGCAAACTTTATTGTTTGTCTTATTTTGCCTTATTGTCTTATTTTAAGAAACTGCCACAACTACCCTAACCTTTAGCAAACACCACCCTTATAAGTCAGTAGCCATCAACACCAAGGCAAGACCCTCCACCAGCAAAAAGTTTATGACTCACTGAGAGTTCAGATGATGGTTAGCATTTTTTAGCAATAAAGTGTTTTTAAGTTATGTACATTGCTTTTTTTAAAGACATAATGCTACTACACATTTAATAGACTATCACTTGTATATGCAGTGGGAAGCAGAAAATTATTTGCCTAGGTTTATTGTGGTGGTCTGGAAGTGAACCCACAATATCTCCTAGGTATTCCCATATAGTGCGTCTGTAATAGTAGCTGAGTGCAATTTCAAATATTTTCAAATGAGTTCACAGCAAATTATTAACATGATTGCCCCTGGAGAAGTGGGATTATTTTAAAGGAGGGGGAGTGTAAGTGAAGAGATCTTTTCACTTTATACATATTGATGTTGTTTTTAAAAATATGTATTATATTACAATTTTGAAGTACCAAAATATTCCTAGTAGAATTTTATATCTAAAAATACATTCATGTTAAGAGTTTTATAAATTTTGCAGCAGCCTGGGTAAATAATGCATCTTCACTGTTGGCTGGTAGAGCTATAAAATGACAGAATTGTGGTCAGGTTAGAGTGGGGACAAAGAGAAACCTGAACATTAAATTCTTTAAAAAGAGGTTTTATGTATATAAAAATGTATCTCTCAAAGCTAAGTCACTATCTTTGATCAGTCATTTTCAGTGGCACCCTATTAAATGACTTCCTGGCATCTCAGCTTTTAATATTACTTCCAAAACTCAGGTAGAGAAGAAAATGATGACGCAGACTTTTCAAGAACAAAACCTACTCCTGGATGCAGCCCATGCCAGTATCACTAAGGAGCTAGAGACTGTTCAGAATGAGAAAATCCAACTCCAAACACATCTGTAAGTAAACTAGGCAACTTCTTCTGTATCTTTTGTTCTCGCATTTGTATTTCTTGTCTTTAATGGAAACGTTTAATTCTGCATTTCTTGGGCCAGACACAAAGATAAAATAAAGACTTTGCCCTCAAGGAACTAGTTTTGTTAGAACGTTTTGGCAACTGCTCTCAGCCAGCGTGTTCTGGGAGAACGGGGGTCTATTAAATAAAGAACTCTCAGTCAACGCTCATGTCTCCTCGTTCTCTTCTTACAGGGACCTTTTAATCCTTGAGCATAATCAGTGTACCCAGAAAGCACAGGACGCGGAGAGGAGGACAGCCTTGCAGAAGGAGCTGCTAGAAACAACTATTGCAAGACTGCGCGGTGAACTGGAAGCATCAATCCAGGAGAAGAAGTCTCTGCTGGAGGAGAAAGAAAGATTTCAGGGAGAGGTGGGTAGCAGCAGATTTATGTTACCTCCTGGTTGTGGTGGTGATCTTGTTTTAAAACTATTTTAAGTGCCAAAGATAAGAAATACAGCCCAGATGCAGTTAGTCTGAGTTGCCCATTAAAGAAATCTTGAGGTGGCTAATCTCTGTCCGGTAGCATGTGATGTAGACTGTGCCAAACAGCCCGCCCTTGCACAGCATTAACTAGTGGCTCACATATCCTCATGGTAGCAAAGGCGTTAGATTTAAAAAGCTGATTTCCCCTGAAGGCATGGGACATTGGAGGTTAAGGGGGAGCAGCTCTGTCTTCCTGCTGAGGAAGGAACCCGCAGAGTCTGACGTGCAGACGTGTCTTTCTAATTTCAGGGCTATTTGTGAAGTCTGCTCTGCCTCAGAGACTCCCTGAGTGGCCCCTTTTCTGAGAGGATGTGCTATCTCGGCAGTGTAGGTATCCGTGAGCAGGGTGTGTCTGCTGTAGTAGAGCCTGCCGGCCGTGCTGACACTGAGCCTTTCTTTGTTTCCCCTCCTTGGGCAGGTTGATAAAACAGAGAAAGAAATAGCGCAAGAAAAATGCAATTTGGAAAAGGAATTAGCCAAAAACAAGGTATTCCGCATTTTATTTGTTGATATTTCACTGTGTTTCCTTCTGTATCTCTGCCTCCTGTATGAGCTTATTTTACTGAGGAGATGGGTTATTCAGTTGATTACCAGAATGTGGAGGGGGAAAGAAGCTACTGAGGTGGGTGCACCACAGATTGCTCGGGTCACGGCTCCAGCCGTGCCAGCACAGGGCTGCTGCTGGGCCGCGTTCAAGCATCTGGTGTTGGCCACTGAGTAACGACAGCCTCTGGCCCTAGTGTTCACTCAGTATTTTAGCCAGGAAGTCCCTCAATGGCCCTTTGGGAGGCAAAGAGATCATTGTTGACAGTGCTGTTTTGTTTTGTTTTGTTTTTTAAAAAGCCAACTTAGGCTTCCTAAGTACCTGTTAGCACTTGTCACTCATCTGTAAGATACTCTCTCCTGGGTTCTAAAAAGATAGAATGGCCAGAGACACAAATACTCTTATTAAAATAAAACAAAAGCCGGTCTTTAAAGCATTGCTGTTTGTGTTTCCAAAATTTGAAAAACATAAAGGTTATGTATCACTGTCATCCGGAATCATCTGGAGCGTCAGGGAGAATTAGCCTACCCCAGATGGTAAATTCTGCGACACGTGTCTGTATAACCATTGATCCTTGATTGCTTCTTGGCTTCTGGCCCTATTAAATAGTATTCATGTTACCAGAACCATATATGTGTGAACCTGTAATTTAAGAAGTTTCTGAGCCCAAGCTCTGATATATATAGTTCACCTCTCTGTCATGTAATCAGTGGTTTAGTGACTAAGCTCTAGTGATTTGAAAAATCGTCCAACCTAAGAATCTTTTTAAAAAGCTTACTTCCCATGGTGAGGACTTGCTGGTGTCAGTTTGCCCTCAAATATGCTTTTTAAAATTTGGAAAATTGGTGGATACTATTAAATTCATGAATGCTTTTCGCTTGAATGTAGGGAATGTTACATGGCGAAGGCAAATGTTCTGTGTCTTTGATTAAAACATAGAATCATTTCGCTTGTCTAATTTTATTTGTCTGAACGTAGGCAAGGTGTGAGTTCATGGGGCTGAAAGAGAGGTTCTCTTAGACCAAATGGTAATGCTTATACTGAGTCCTATGTTTTGGGGGGGTCTGATTTGATATTTTTCAAATGTGTGTTTATTGTAAAGCTATGTTTTTCTGAAGTCAGGCTTATTAAATTATACATAGTGAAATTCACCCTTTTTTTAGCGTACAGTTCTGTGAATTTTGGCCAACACATCAAAATACAGAACACTTTTATCACCTTGGGAAGGTCCCTCATACCTCTTTATCTTTAACGTCTTGTACCACCATCCTTTGGCAACCACTGGCCTGTGCATCTGTTCCTATAGTTATGTCTTTCCCAGAATATCCTATAAATGGAATCATATAAAGTGTAACACTTTGAGTCTGGCTTCTTTTGTTTAGTGAAAGACATTCGAAGTTCTCCCATATTCTTGTCGTGTATTTCAGCTGTTTGTGTTCCATGATACGGGTATATCACAATTTCTTTGTCCATTTGCCACTTGAAGGACATTTGGCAATTATGAATAAAGCCTATAAAATGTTCACATCTGAACACGTATTTTTATTTCTCTTGGCTAATTATCTGGAGTTGGAATTCTAGATCCTATGGGAAATACATATTTGACAAACAATTCAGCAGCTATTTTCCAAAGAATATGTACTATCTTGCCTTCCGTCAATACTGTAGAAGAGTTCTACTCTCACTGCATTCTCGCCAGCACATGGTAGCGTTGGTTCTTTGAGTCTTGGCCATTCTAACTGCTGATGTAGACTGGCATATCATTGTGGCATAATTTGCATTTCTCTAGTGATTAATAATATTGAGCATCTTTTCATCTGCTTATTGGTTATTCACAAGTTTAAGTGTCTTTGAATATTTTAACCATTTAAATTCCATTTGTTTTCTTATTAATTGATTTTTCAGGGATTTTAAAAATATTCTCATGTTGATTCTTACATAAAAAAAGTTCATACTTTTTGTTTATGTGCAGATCTTCCAAGTGCTTTACATATTTTTCTCCCATTTTTTGCCTTGTTTTTTCATGCTCTTTCAAAGAGCAGAAGTTCACATTTTGATAAAATCCAACTTGTCAAATTTTTTATTTTTGGATCATACCCTTTGTGTCCTATCTAAGAAATTTTTGACTAACCTAAAATCACAAAGATTTTCCTTTTTGTTCTCTAGAAGTTATATGGTTCTAGATCTTATATTAGGTCAATGGTCTGTTTTTAGTTAATTTTCATATATCATGCAAGGTTCATTTTATTTTCAGATGGATTGTCTGATCTAGTACATTTTATTATTGAGATGTAATTAATACACTATAAATTCACCTCCTTAAAATATACAGTTCAGTGGTTTCTTAGTTTATTCAAAAGTCTGTGCAAACATTACCACTTAAAAAAATTTTTTTAAATTTCTTTTCAGTGTTCCAGAATTCATTGTTTATGCACCACACCTAGTGCTCCATGCAGTACGTGTCCTCCATAATACCCACCACCAGGCTCACCCAACCTCCAAAACCCTCAGATTGTTTTTCAGAGTCCATAGTCTCTCATGGTTCATTTCCCCCTCCAATTTCCCCCAACTCCCTTCTCCTCTCCATCTCCCCATGCCCCCCATTTTATTCCTTATGCTCCACAAATAAGCAAAATCATATGATAATTGACTCTCTCTGCTTGACTTATTTCACTCAGCATAACCTCTTCCAGTCTCGTCCGTGTTGCTACAAAAGTTGGGTATTCATCCTTTCTGATGGAGGCATAATCCTCCATTGTATATATGGACCACATCTTCCTTGTCCATTCGTCCATTGAAGGGCATTTTGGTTCTTTCTATAGTTTGGTGACTGTGTCCATTGTTGCTAGGAACATTGGAGTACAGATGGCCCTTCTTTTCACTACATCTGTATCTTTGGGATAAATACTCAGTAGTGCACTTGCAGGGTCATAGGGAAGCTCTATTTTTAATTTCTTAAGGGATCTCCACACTGTTTTCCAAAGTGGCTGCACCAACTTGCATTCCCACCAACAGTTTAAGAGGGTTCCCCTTTCTCCACATCCTCTCCAACACGTGTTGTTTACTGTCTTGTTGATTTTGGCCATTCTGACTGGTGTAAGGTGGTATCTCAATGTGGTTTTGATTTGAATCTCCTTGATGGCTAGTGATGATGAACATTTTTTGTGTGTGTCTGTTAGCTGTTTGTATGTCTTCACTGGAGAAGTGTTTGTTCATGTCTTCTGCCCATTTTTTGACATGATTATCTGTTTTGTGTGTGTTGAGTTTGAGCAGTTCTTTATAGATTACCACTATCTAATTCCAGAAACTATTTATCACCAAGAAGAAACCTGGTACCCATTAGCAGTCCCTCCCCATTCTGGTCTGCCTCCAGCCTCTGGCAACCACTGTTCTACTTTCTGTCTACATGGGTATGTCTATTCCCACATTTCATATGAATGGAGTAAACCGGTGTGTGTCCTTTTATGTTTGGCCTCTTTACTAGGTTAATGTTTTCAAGGTTTATCCATACTGTAATATATGTCAGTATCTCATTCCTTTTTATGGCTGGGTAGTATTATATTGTGTGACTATACCACTCTTCATTTAGCCATTCATCAGCTGATAGACATTCAGGTGGTTCCCATTATTTTGGCTGTGAAGAATAATGCTATGAACATTTGTGTACATTTTTTTTTATGTGAGCATATGTTTTTGATTCTGTGGGAGTAAAACTGGGTCTTAGGATAATGCTGTCATTTTGAAAATCTACCAGAGTGTTTTTATAAATAGCTACACCATTTTACAATCCCACCAGCAATGTATGAGGATTCAAATATCTTCATATCTTCACCTACATCTGTTATTGTCTACTTCTTAAAAAATTAATATACCCATCCAAGTCGCTAGGAAATATCTCATTGTGTTTTTTTCAATTAAGGTGAAATTCACATAAAAGAAAATCATACACTTTAAAGTGAACAATTCAGTGGCATTTTGTATACTTACAATGTTGTATAACCACTAACTCTTCTAGTTCCAAAACATTTTCATCACCCCAAAAGGAAACTCTGTACCCATTAACTAATTACTCCCTATTCCCCTCTTCCCCTAACTTTAACAGCCACTAATCTGCGTTCCATCTGTATAGATTTACCTATTTTAGATATTTCATATATTCATACAATATGTGATCTTTTGTATCTGCCTTCTTAGCATAACACTTTTGGGGTTCATCCATGTTGTACATAGCAATATTTCATCCCTTTCATTCATTTTATGGATGAGTAATAATTCACTCTTTGTGTGTGTGTGATGGTTCCCTGGTTCATACCTCAAAGACCAACCACCTGGGGTATTCTGTTTGTAGAAATCTAGGTGTATCTTCTTACATCAGAGGCTGATTTCATGGGTGTACAGAATATTCTGGTAGATATCCAGCTCAATTCAGGGACTAGTTAAAAATAGGGTCCCTTACTCCTCTGCCATCTTTGCAGAGGTTCCTGTTGTTTTGTTTTTTAATAATAACCATCCTAGTAGATGTGAAAAGAGGTACCGTGTGGTTTAGATTTGCATCTCCCTAATGACTACTGATGTTGAGTATCTTTTTATGTGCTCATTGGCCATTTGTATATCTTCTTTGGAGAAATGTCTATTCAGATCAGTAGCTCATTGTAAACTGGTTTGTCTTTTAATTGTTTAGTTAAAAAGAGTTTATATATTCTAGATCGTAGACCCTATCAGATATGTGGTTTGCAGATATTTTTCTCCCATTCTCTGGGTTCTGTTTTTAAATTTTTAGATTTTTATTATGCTCAATTTACTTTTTTTGTTGTTGTTGCTTATGCTTTAAATGTCACATCTGAGAAACTTGCCTAATCCAGGGTCACAAAAATTAACAGTTTTTTATTCTAAGATTTTTTATAGTTTTACATATATAGGTCTTTGTTCATATATGGGTTGAGGTAGAGGTTCAACTTAATTATTTTGCCTGTGGTTATCCAGTTGTCCCAGCACCATTGTTGAAAAGCTCTTCTTTCTTTTGAATAGTCTTGACTCCCTTGTCAAAACGCAATTAACCATAGATGTATGGGTTTATTCTAGACTCTCAATTCTGTTCCACTGGTCTGTATGTCTTTCATATGTCAGAACCACACAGTTTTGATTACTGTAGCTTTGTAGCAAGTTTTGAAATCAAGATGCATGAGTCCTCCAACTTTGTCTCCCCCCCCCCCACCAAGATTGTTCTGACAATTCTGAATACTTATGTTTCTATATGAATTTTAGAGTCAGCTTTTCCATTTTTGCAAAAAAGGCAGCTATAATCTTGATAGAGTTTGCCTTGAATCTGTAGATTAGGGGACTTTTGCAATAATCATAATACCTTATATTTTTTTCTCTATAAGAATGTATCATCTGAAAATAGAGAGAGTTTTATTTCTTCCTTTCACATTCCACTGCCTTTTCTTTCTTTTTCTTGTGTAATTGCCTTCAGTAGAATCTCCACTATAATGCTGAGTAGAAATGTTGGAGCAGACAGACATCCTTGTCTTGTTCCTGATTTTAGGGGGAAAGATTTCAATCTGTCACTGTTAAGTACAGTATTAGCCCTTGGCTTTTTCTAAATGCCCTTTAGCAGGATGAGAAGATTCTCTTCTATTCCTAATTTGGATAGTTTTTATCATGAAAGTATGTTGAATTTTGTCAATTGCGTTTTCTATGCTATCGAGATAATCTGGTAGATTATTTTACATTGTTTGATTTCAAATGTTGAACCAAGCTTTCATTTGGGGGATAACTTTTACTTGCTCATGAGTGTAATCCTTTTTATATTGTTTCATTTGGCTTGCTAACACCTTTTTGAGGATTTTTGAATTGTTATAAATATGGGATATTATTTTATAGTTTTCTTATGATGTCTTTGGTTTGGGTATCAAGGTAATAGTGCCCTCTTAAAATGATTTGGTAAATGTTCCCACCCATTCTATTTTTGGGAAGAGTTTTTGAGGGATTAATGCTATTTCATCTTTTTAAAAAATATTTTATTTATTTATTTGACAGACAGAGATCACAAGTAGGCAGAGAAGCAGGCAGAGAGAGAGGAAGGGAAGCAGGCTCCCCGCTGAGCAGAGAGCCTGATGTGGGGCTCAAACCCAGGACCCTGAGATCATGACCTGAGCTGAAGGCAGAGACTTTAATCCACTGAGCCACCCAGGTGCTCCTGATAATTCATCTTTAAATGTTTGTAGAATTCACCATAGTTCTAGGTTTTTCTTTGTGGGGAGTTTTAAATTTTATTTCTTTTTAATTTTTATTATTAATTGAGTCTCTTTATTTATTAAAGGCCTATTCACATTTTCTACTTCTTTCTTTAGTCAGTTTCAGTAGTTTGGTCTTTCTAGGAATTTTCCCGTATCACCGAGGCTTTCTAATTTATTGGTATACAATTGTTCAGAGTAGCTCCTTTTCTTCATTTCTTTATATTCAGTGTAATGTTCCTTCTTTCATTCAGTTTCAGTAATTTGTGTCTTTTTATTATTGGTAATATAGCTAAAGGTTTGTCCATTTTGTTCATCTTGTCAAAGAACCAGCTTTTGGTTTTAGCAATCATGTCTGTTGTTTCTCTATTCTGCCTTTTGTTTCTGCCCTAATCCTCATTATTTTCTTCCTTCTGCTTGCTTAGGTTTAATTTGTTCCTTTTCTAGTTTCTTAAGAGAGTAGCTTAGGTTGTTGGTTTATTTCTTCTTTTTTAACATTGGTGTCTACAGCTATAAATTTCCCTCTAAGCACTGCTTTAGCTGCATACTATACATTTTGTCATGTTTTCATTTTCATTCAACTCAAAGTATCCTTAACTTCCCTTGTGATTTTCTTTTTGACTCATTTGATATTTATAAGTTTGTTGTTTAATTTTCTCATATATGTGACCCTCCCAAATTTCCTTCTTTCATTAATTTCCAATTTTATTTCATTGTGGTTGGAGAACATATTTTGTATAATTCCAGTCCTTCAAATATATTGAGAGTTGTTCTATGGCTTAACATATGGAACATTCTGGAGAATGTTGTATGTGCTCTTGAGAAAAATGGTATTCTGCTATTGTTGGAAGGAGTTTTCTATAGATGTCCAGTTCTTCATAGTGTTTTTCAAGTTATGTCTCCTCACTGATCTTCTAATTTTTCTATTCATTACTGGAAGTGGGATATTAAAGTGCCCAGCTATGTTGAATCATTTTTCTCTACTTTTAATTCTGTTAGTTTTTGCTTCATTTACACTGGGACTCTGTTGTTAGAGGCACATATATTTATAAATGTTATGTCTTCTTGATGTATTGACCCTTTTTTCAATATGTAATGTCTTTTTTAAGTTTCTGGACCCAATTACAACATGTGTGTGTGGGGGGGTTCCCACACACATAACACCAAACAGATTTTGGATACCAGCAAAGTGTCCAAGAATTGTACTCAATTCTTACACTACTACCCAGAAATAGCATTTAGTCCTACACGACCTGTAGGACAAGTTCAGTCCTACAGGACTGTTCCCACTCTTGAACTCCTACTTCAGATACAAGTTGCACGCTCCAGGTTGTTAACACCAGGCTGTTGTGCTTCTGACCTATTGGCTATAGATTGGAGGTTCCAACAATCTCCTCCTTAGATTCTTTTAATTTGTTAAAGTGGCTCACAGCACTTACGGAGATACATTTACCAGTTTATGAAAGGATATGATAAATGATACAAATCAACAGCCAGATGAAGAGATAACATAGGACGAAGTATGGGGAAATAGCAGTGAGTTCCATACCTCTCCAGGGGCACCACTATCCCTAATTTCCATGTGTTCACAACCCAGAAGCTCATAGAACTCGGTCCTTTGGGGGGTTTATGGAGGCTTCACTGCATAGTCATGACTGACTAAGTCATTGACCATTAGCTGATTCAGTCTTCAGTCCCTCTTCCCTCCCTGGAGGTTAGGGACTAGGACTGAAAGTTCCAACCCACTAATCACATGGTTGGTCCTCCTGGCAATCAGCCCCTATGCTTGGGTGGGGACCAGAAGTCACCTTCATTAATAACAGGAACACATTTCACCGTTATGGCTCTGTTCCACAGTTCTCAGGAACTGTAAATGAAGGCCACATATATCTGCGACATACATTTTGGTCATCTGAGTGACCACACTTATTTCTTATAAACCATTATGATAAAAGGCCTTCTTTATCTCACACATTTTTGTTTATTTTGTCTAACCACTCCAGCTCTTTTCAGGTTACTGTTCACATGATATTTTTTTTCCATTCTTTTTCTTTCAACCCATTTGTGTTTTTGAATCTAAAAATGTGTCTTTTATAAACAGCATATAGTTGGATCTTTTAAAAAATTCATTTTGCCTGTCTCCTTTTTTTGGTGGGGTGTTTAATCCATTTATATTTATCATAATTAATGATAGGATTTACATCTGCCACTATACTTATTTTTCATGTCATATGTTTCTTATTCCTCTCTCCATTACTGCTGCCGCCTTTGTTAAGATATTTCTAGTGTACTTTTTAAATCCCCTTATTCTTTATTTTACTATAAATTTTTGAGCTATGGGTAATAGAGTTATTAACATCTTTTCTTCTCTAATCTATTAATATAGTGAATTATACTAATTAATTTTGAATGTTTGACAAGCTTTGTATTACTGGGATAAATAGTCCTGACTTGTTATCCTTTTTATATATTGCTGAATTCATTTTACTAGTGTTTGGTGAAGACTTTCTGCATCTATATTCATAAGCTGAAATTAATATATAAGTAAATACCAAGTTCCAGAGATTTTCTACTTCTAGTAAATGTGAGTGATGTAATTTGTCATAGCCATCCTGCTGAAGACAACTAAAAAAGCTGAAAATTTTTAAAAGAAAAGAAAAAAGTTTACAAAATTATAGAGCTATCAGACTACAAATCCCTGCATTAAGAGACAGGAGGACTTGTTCATTCAATAAGCTCTAAATTACAGTTTAAAATGTCATTTTTAAAATAAGGTAATATTTTTGAATCTAGCATAAATAGATTTCTTTTCCCCTTTTGTGTTTCAAAGATAGATATAAATGCATTAACCCAAAACCTGCGCATTCTAGAGGAAAAGAATAAACACCTGGCAGAACAAATGGCTTCCCTAGAACTTCGGCAAGTCACTTCTGATTACAATGGGGTGGGTATAAAAAGGTCAGTCTAAATTAAGAATTAAGAATTTAAAAATCAAAGTCAGAAGATGGGTTTTCTTCATTTATTGGTGTTTTAATAATTATTATTAAGTCCTGAGTAACTCAGGCTAAATATAACAGAGAGCCTTATGAGTACTTAAACAATAAGAGATTTAAGAAAACAAGAATTTAAGGCAACTATTAAATATCTGCCTCCACAGATGATCTATATAATACTGAAAAGCACAAATATTTATCATGCTTAAAAATATTTCCTCTACTGGGGCCCCTGGGTGGCTCAGTGAGTTAAAGCCTCTGCCTTCAGCTCAGGTCATGATCCCAGGGTCCTGGGATCAAGCCCTGCATCAGGCTGTCTGCTCAGCAGGGAGCCTGCTTCCTCCTCTCTTTCTGCCTGCTTCTCTGCCTTCTTGTGATCTTCGTCTCTCAAATAAATAAATAAAATCTTTAAAAAAAATATTTTCTCTATCATAAATTATGAGGAAGAAACTTAAATTTTTCTTTTCTTTGTCTAAGAGTTCCATTAGGCAATCAGTAATAAGTACAATTTCTAAAAGCTGTTTGACAAGGTCAGTGCATAACAAATAAATGGTAGAGTTCACAAAACCTCTCTCAGTGAAGGGTATTTAAAGAGATGATCATTTTGTTAAACAACTAATAAGTTTTCCTGTGTGCTTTTGAGTACTTGAAAAAATAATTGTTTCTATAGCATGCTGATCACCTTTGAAAATTGCAGAGATGGCCCCCATGTGAGTCTCTCTTAATCTGAGTTAAATTCTTTCAACTTCTATCATAAGCTTCTCATTACTTCAATTATGAAAACCTAGAGAGTAATTCTAAATCCAGTACATTTTCATAGCTTTAGAGTCAGACTGCCTGTGTTTCAATTTTGGCTGTGACCTCTCAGATCCTCAGTTTCTTAATCTGTCAAAGTAGGGAAATTAATACCTTTATTAGGAAGTTAAGGATTAAGTATGTTAATCTTGTAAAGCATGTAGCAGATAACTACCATTTACTGAACTTTTAGTATCTGAGCCATCCCAGAAAAAAAGCCTTTAAGTTGCTATTACAGCAACAAGTTGCATTAGTTCTAATTCCTCATACTATCTCAGACCAATATTCCCACCCCCAAGTTTAAAGATTTATCCATGTCCACTACTTGCTCATTGGCCATGCATCAGCTGGGCTTATCAACCCACCTGCTTCTGGTCCCTCTGACGACCACATCTCAGTCTGCCTGATTCTTTCATGCCCCACTGCCGGTGAGTAGGCCTGTGGCCTCATCCTAGTAGTGATTTTGACAGATCCTGACAATGATTCGATCAGTCAGTGTTGATTCTTCCCTGCTCATAGCACCTCTTAAGGTCTCCCAGTAATAAACCACACCTCAATTCCGCCTTGCAGTTTTGTGCTTCTTCATAGAATTTTCTCTGACCATGCCTGCCCAGAAGCCCTACCATTTGGCGGTATGAGTCTTGAGAAATGAGGTTGAGGTGTCAGGATTTGGGATTTTGTTTGTTTGTTTTTTTTAATCTCAACAGTATCATTAAACCTATCACCATTCAATGTTGGCAGTGTATTTTTGTTCTTTGGGAATTAACACTTGAAATTCTCAATAAAAGCTGCCTTCTAGTATAACTTCTTCCTGGATTTTGGAGAGAATGCTTATGAGTATGTGCTGTATATGCCACACCTGTGATTTGAACTCAGACAAACCTGGTTTCAACGCTTGGTTCCATTGACTGTGTGACTTGTGCAAGCCTTAAACTTTAGGGCCTTTGGCACTAAGAGGATCCCTCCTAACCATGGGTTTCCTACAGCACACTGTTCTCGTACATATCAAAATAATAATTTCATTGATTAGAATTATGTATCTGCCTTCACTCTCTTCTAATGCAAGAACTATAGTTACTTATCTTTATACTCCCTTACCTAACATAGTACCTAATACATAATAGGTATTTAAGAAAGATTAATTCAGTAGAATATAAGGAGGGTCATATGTCTTGCCAGGACATGAGGAGTAAATGTCATACTGTATGTAAAGTGCTCATCACAAGAGCTTAGCATACTTTATCCATGTTTAAACAGTATTTTTTTTTCCTCCTTCACACTGATTTTGGGTTTATTTCTATTATTTCAGCCTTTAAGGATGGTACAATTTAAGTCTCTTTTTTTTTTTTTTTAAAAGATTTTATTTATTTATTTGACAGAGAGAAATCACAAGTAGGTAGAGAGGCAGGCAGAGAGAGAGAGGAGGAAGCAGGCTCCCTGCCGAGCAGAGAGCCCGATGCGGGACTCGATCCCAGGACCCTGAGATCATGACCTGAGCCGAAGGCAGCGGCTTAACCACTGAGCCACCCAGGCACCCCCAATTTAAGTCTCTTAACACAGGGAACCATAGTGAGGAATGATGAAAATGGGGGAGATTTACAGTTGAATCCTTGTCAACCTGTCTTTTATATCTTAAGATAATTCTGTTTGCTTCCTGCTTTTTCCAAAGAGTGAAATCTTTGAATCAGTTAAAATGCATATTCTAACCATTAGCATTTTTCTTTGTATGGTTCTTAAGTGATTCTTCAATTTTTATTTTGCTTCACATATTAATAATTTATATAGTATATTGACAAGATTATTTAAGCAAAGGTTAATCTCTTTTTCGCCTTTCACAACTCAGAATCCAAGATAATCACTCATTCAAGTGCTCTCTAATTTCTGGTCTCCCACTGATTCTCTTAAATATAAGGCCTATTTAAATAGTCTGGAAAAAATAATTTAAATTATTGCCTTAATATCTGCTTTCCTTTGGCAACTAGAATAATTTCTTTTTTGTTTGTTGTGAATTTAAATAAAGGACCTTGTGTCAAATATGAATCACATTTTGATTTTGCTAGGTGACCAAAGAAAGAGAAATTATTTTTAAAGCATATTTAAAAGATTAATAGAATTTCTTATGCCTTTGCTTAAAAGAGGGAATTTTATTGAGGTCAAAGTACCATTATTTTAAAAATTCCTGGATATAAGAGACGCAGATCATCTAAAGTTACTACAAAAAAAACCTTTTTCATATTCCAAAAAGGCAAGCAGTTTCCTCTGTTTGTTACAGCTAGCATATTTTAGGTTAAGTCTAGTTCTTGGTGTTTTATACACCAAATCTGCTCTTTACTATACATTGGGTACCTCAATTTGTAGAATTTAGAATTGAATTTTAAATAACTGAGTTTTTATGATTATGGTATATCTTTGTTTTTGTAACATCAGTGGCCACCCTTATCATTTATTTTTGCTGAAGACTTGGTCAAAACATAATCCCAAATGTTGTGTTAATGGAATATTTTTACTTCAGTTTCCAAAATAGAAGTATTGTAGGAAAGGGGAATTTCCACTGACAGAAAATTGATTAATTTTATGATAATATATCGCTATTAGTCTCCTTTTTATTGATAACAATCTATAGCTCTCTTAGGTTACTTTGAAACCAATACTTTATTGGGTCTGAATGCTTTTTAAACATATTTTCCTTTGCATTAGTAGGAAGCACACATAGTGATTAAAAATGAAACTTTAACAGGGCACCTGGATGGCTGCTAAACATCCAACTTTTGATTTAGGCTCAGGTCATGATCTCAGATCTTGAGATCAAGCCCCATACTGGGCTCCGCACGAGCCTACTTACGATTCTCTCCCTCTCCCTCTCCCCGCTTGCACGCTCTCGCTCCTCCCTTGCACATTCTCAAGCGCTCTCTGTCTTTAAAAAAAAAAAAAAAGAAGGAAAGAAACTTTGAGAGACAATGTACAAATATGTGTAATTATGTATGAAATAAATACTGGTCTGATAGGACAAATACTCAGAGGGCCGTAATAGTTAACCTACTGTTGCTTAATATTGGATATAAATTTTTATATTGAATGTGCATAATTTGGGGGTAGGTTGTATAGAAGTACTGGTCACTCTAGGGAAGAGCTAAGAGGCAGCAGAGGCAAATAAATATGTATCCTGGTTTGGGCACTGTAGAAATGCTAAGGTATAAATACTTGTTCAGAAGTGGTTATTCCGTTTTATGCCTCAGTGCTGACACCTGTGTTTGCTTTGTCAGCTTGCCCAGCAGCAAGTGGAAAAGGCCTTGGGAAAAATTACTGAGAGTAAAAATAAACTGGCCTATGAAAAGGGAAAACTCCAGGTATGAGATTTTATTTTCTGATTTGTGTTATGTAATTTTTTTAATAACAGTTTTCATACTAAATATTGCTAGGTTTTGAGAAATTCTATAACTTTGGACCAAAGTGTTTGAACGCCCCCCCCCTTAGTTTGTTGCCTTATTAAATAAAATCCAGGTGACTTCTATTCACATATCTGTAATGTAATACTGAATATGTATGAAATTATGAAACCAAATTTTGAAACCAAAACCCATTCTGTGACTATTTGAAGCTGTATTATAATTGTTTCATGCTTGCATGGTCATTCATGGAGAATGTAGACAGCCCACGCTCTCTTTTTTGCTGATATTTTATAATGTTCTTAAAAAGAAATAACCCTGGGGGACAGCTGGGTAGCTCAGTGGGTTAAAGCCTCTGCCTTCAGCTCAGGTCAGGGTTTCAGTATCCTGGGATCGAGCCCCACATCAGGTTCTCTGCTCTGCGGGGAGCCTGCTTCCCCCCAACCTCTCTCTCTGCCTGCCTCTCTGCCTTCTTGTGATCTCTCTCTCTGTGTCAAATAAATAAATAAAATCTTAAAAAAAAAAAAAAAAAAAAGAGAGAAAGAAAGAAGGAAGGAAAGAGCCCTGGAATTGGGACTCACAGGCAATAGACTTAAGTGAATGGGATGATACTGTCTTGCTGCCTGTTGGCAGGAAGTTTGCTGCTGATAACCGGCTCCATGTGGAAATGCTGAAATCTGAATAAGTAGTTCACAGCTTAGCTACACATGACCGTTTGAGGAATTTTTAAACACCTCATTCTGGGAAGTGTATGATGTCTGCCATTTACTCTGGAATGAACGAGAAAAAAAAGAAAAAATCGTTTGGTGGCTCAGTAGAGGAAACTGATAGATGATTTGATATGTGATGAGCAAGTATAAAAAAATGGTAGGATTTGGGTGACCGTGTTCTCATTCACAGTGAAACTCTCTCAATTTTTCTGTCTACCTAAATCCCATGACAAGGCTTGCCCCCCAGAGCAACCGGATCAGAATCTCAGGGACCAGGTCTTCGGCTTCAGTGCTTTTTGAGTCCCCAGGGACTCCAGTGTGCAGCTGTGTACTTGAGGACCCCGGATTCGATGGTATGAAGTGCAGTCCCGTTAGGCTCGGAGACCATGAGCTGATCTGATTAAGTCATCTCCCTACAGACTGTAAAACACGTCAGTGCTAAGCTCATCTCATCTGCTCTGAGAGCCTGTTAGGAGAGTAGCGCACAAGATCGGCGCAGATATGTGAAAGGCAGTTGGTAAACCATGGCTGTGAAACAATATATTGTCCACTAAAAAATAAGACTATTTGAGCACTGTTTGTATGCTCTTAATTAATTATTCTGGAGTCCATGATACATTTAAATATAATCATTTATATTTGTATAACCTTGGGTATATCTTAATTTTCTTAAAATTTCATTTTTTTTTTTTAAACTCAGTTCCTGGGGTACTGAGGTAGCCCAGTTGGTTAAGCTTTGGACTCTTGATCTCAGCTTAGGTCATGATCCTCAGTGTCGTTGTTGTGAGATGGAAAGACTCTCTCCTTCAAGGGGCGCCTGGGTGGCCCAGTTAGTTACACGTGGGCTCAGGTCATGATCCTGGGATCAAGCCCCAGGTCAGGCTCCCTGCACAGCGGGGAGCCAGCTTCTCCTTCTCGCTCTACCACTTCCCCTGTGTATCTTCTCTCTCTCTGAACTAAATAAAATCTTTAAAAACAAACAAAAAAATTCTTTCTTCCCTTTCCCTCTGCCTCTCCCCCCCTTAACCCGCTTTGTGCACTCTATAAAAAAAAAATTTAGTTCTTTTAAAAACTTTATCAAAATGTTCAGAAATAATTGTGATACTTAAATATTTGTTTCTTTTTTAGTGCATTCCATAACAACAGCTAATGGTGTTCTAGTAAACTCTATAATTTCAAACCAGTGATAAGCACAAACAGCTGTTCAAGAACTGTTACGTGATATGAAAATATCTGTGATGTCTGTTGGAGAAAAAGTAAGAGCTTCTGCTGATACTGCTGTGGTTTACTGCCTACATTTTTAAATTTTTAATTGAAGCACCATTGACATATTATAGAACTTTTGACACACAACATAGTGGATCAGTAATTATGTACATTATGAAGTGCTTACCATGGGTGTAGATACCATGTGTCACCATACAAAGTTATTATAACATTATTGACAATATTCCCAAGACTGTACTTTTCATCCCTGTCACTTACTTATTTCATAACTGGAAGTTTGTATCTCCTAATCCCCTTCACCTAATTCATCCACCTCATCCTCCCCACCTCTAAAAACCATGTATTTTTGAATCTGTTTCTGGTTTTTTTCTGTTCATTTGTTTTTGTCTTTTAGGTTCCACGTAGACGTGAAATTGTAGGGTATTTGTTTTTCTCTGACTTCTTTCACTTATCATCACACTATCTAAGTCCATCTGTGTCATTGCAGATGTCAAGATTTCATTCTTTTTTATGGCTATTCTTCCCAAATATTCCAAAATATAAGAGGAAGAGAAACTTCCAAAAGACAGAACAAATTAAAAACAAAAACAAAAACCAGTAACAGATTCATAAACACAGAGAACTGATGGTCGTCAGGGTTGGGGGTGGTGAAATAGGTGAAGGCAATTAATAGGTACAAACTTCCAATTATAGAATAAATAAGTGACAGGGAAAATTATATAATATCCTGTGTCAACTGTAGTTAAAATATTTTTAAATGTAGGCAATAAACCACTGTAGTATCAGAAGAACTTGTTACTTTATTTTTTTTTAATTTTATTTATTTATTTGAGATAGAGAGCAGGAGCAGGGGCAGAGGAAGAAGCAGGCTCCTACTCAGCAGGGAGCCCAATGCAGGGCTCAGTCCCAGGACTCCAGGATCATGACCTGAGCCAAAGCCAGGCATTTAACTCACTGAGCCACCCAGGTACCCTAGAACCTGTTACTTTAAGGGTTTGGTGGAAGTTACCTGTGATGTCATCTGATCCTTGACTGTTGTTTTTTGGAAGTTTTTTAGTACCGATTCAGCTAGTAATCAGTCTGTTCATATTTTCTATCCTTGATTCATTTGGGGGAGATTGTATGTTTCTAGGAAATTTATCCATGTTTTCTAGGTTGTCCAGTTTGTTGACATATGATTTTTCATAATATTTTCTTATAATCCTTAGTATTTCTGTAATGTGTTTATTTCTCCTCCTTCATTTCTGATTGTATTTATTTGAGTCCTTTTTTTCTTGATGAGTTTGGTTAAAGGTTTATCAGTTTTATCTTTTCAAAGAACCAGCTCTTGGTTTTACTCATCTCTTCTATTACTTTTTCAGTCTTTATTTTGTTTATTTCTGCTCTAATCTTTACTATTTCCTTCCTTCTGCTAGCTTTAGACTTTTTCTTTTTCTAGCTCTTCTAGGTGTAGGGTTAGGTTGTTTATATGAGATTTTTCTTTTGCCTTGCTAGACACTTCCCTCTTAAAAGTGCTTTTGTTGTGTCCTTTGTTGTTTGATTAGAGCACTTAGTCCATTTACATTTAAAGTAATTCTTTTCTTTTCCTGTCTTTCTATGTTTATTTTCTTTCTTTTTTTAAGATTTTTATTTCTTTTCAGCATAACAGTATTCATTGTTTTTGCACCACAGTGCTCCATACAATTCATGCCCTCTCTAATACCCACCACCTGGTTCCCCCAATCTCCCACCGCCCCCCTTCAAAACCCTCAGATTGTTTTTCAGAGTCCATAGTCTCTCATGGTTCACCTCCCCTTCCAATTTCCCTCAACTCCCTTCTCCTCTCCATCTTCCCTTGTCCTCTATGCTATTTGTAAAGTAATTCTTGATAGGTACTTATTGGCATTTCGTTAATGATTTTCTGATTGTTTTGTTTGAATTTCATCTTTTTCACCTATAAAATGAGGGAGAAGCATATCTCTTATCTCCTTTTCACTAGGAAAATTAGTCAACATTACAGTCTGGGTGTGTAGATTGCTATTTAACCTTTTATATCTCAATTACATACTTTAGTGGTTATCCTCAGAATCTTAAGGAAAATATAACCCTTTTTCTGCTCAGATTCCTACAACAAGGGCTTAAGGTTTTTGATAGTCTTTGAAAGCTGAAATACTTGAAACTACTGACTCACTGGTGTTTTTATGTTATACTTTGGGTTGGCACATTCCAAAGGGATTGACCATCAACCCAAGGGAAGTTGCTCTTATACCATAATACTCTTACAAGTTAATTTAAAGGAAGAGCTGCATACTAAACATGATCAAAATAACCTTCTGTGTTCTCTCTAAATTGAACAATCGATTAAAATATTACCTATGAATCATTTGATAAAAGGTTACTTTTTAGAATTGACTTAATGATTGGTATAAAGACTGGGTTTTAGGTGCTAATGTAGACTGAGTGAGAAACTGCTTCCCCAGATTCAGACATGATCTGAATTTTATTTTCAATATAATTCAATGTAATAATTTATAAATATGGCAAAAATAGATTTATTCTTTCTTTTATTGATGGACATTCAGGCAGTGTCCAGTTGCTTACAAACAACACCGATGTGATGAATTATTGTTCATGTCTCCTTGTACTCAAATGTAGAAAAATTCTCTAGGCTAAGTATAAATCTCAGGGGGAAAATTCCTGGATTGTAGGATTACAGATTTTGAATTTACTAGAGTTTATGAAATTACTCCTGAAAGAAGTTATACCAGTTTTGAAAGCAGTCTCTGCAAGAGTGTAGACATACGTGTGAAAATGGACCAGTCTCATAAAATAATACTATACATGATTTAGGGACACATTTATAGTATAATTATTTATATTTATTTATTTATTTATTTATTTGTCAGAGAGAGAGCAAGCGAGAGCGAGCGAGAGCGAGCACAGGCAGATAGAGTGGAAGGCAGAGTCAGAGGGAGAAGCAGGCTCCCTGCGGGACAAGGAGCCTGATGTGGGGACTCGATCCCAGGACGCTGGGATCATGACCTGAGCCGAAGGCAGCTACTTAACCAACTGAGCCACCCAGGCGTCCCTATAGTATAATTATTAAAAAAGATTAAGAATGATAAACTAAAGACCTTAATCTAAATTACCACTTTTTCTGAGACTGGCTGATAAGCTAGTAATGGAAACTGCTTGAATTTTAATGACACAGAAAACCCAGGTCTCTCTAGGGCAGCACAACATATTTGCTTCTGTGTTCTTTCCCATATGAATGTCCCGAATTCAAAATCATGCCAAATATGATAATACAGAAATTAAAGTGCTTATAAATGAGAAAATGCCATCTGAAAAGTTTCAGGGCATTTTACTGTGTGCCTAGAGGTTGAGTTAGGCAAATTATCTGAGAAATATTGTGAAATAAGGATATATTCTGTGTTTTGCTTGAAGAGAAGCAAATCTAAAGGTTTTCAGAATTAATCAGCCATTTTCCATTAGATTCTACAGGCTCACAGCAGTCTGCTTATATTTAAGATAAGAATAATTATTGTATCAATATCTCCCTTTAGAGGTGGCATTTTAATTCTGAAACTTTAAGTGAAAACCATGATGGCTTTAGGGAACCACAACACATATTTTATAATGTTCTTTGTGGAAAAGAGCAACAGAAATAAGCAAGGATAAAAGAAGGATACTAGAGAGATTTCCTGAGACAAAATGTGCTTTTATGCGGTCTTTGGGAAAAAACCAATATTAGCAATCATATTTTTAATAGTTTCTGAAAGGGTCCAGTAACTATAGCCAAGAAGTGTTTACCCTCTATGGGTAGGAAACAAGACACAGGGAGAGGGAAAAGTTGATTTAAATTTTTAAAATCTTGGATAAATATTTTCTGATTCAGGGATAGGCTCAGTAATGTTAATTGTTGATTCGTATGAAAGGGTTAGGTATGATAGGAAGAAAATTTGGAAAAACACAATTTGGAGATTAGTGAGTAAATATTAATGGTTTCATTCCCTCAAATGATCATTTTCTTTAAAGAAAGATATGTCATCTTTCTCAGTGTTAAAATATAATTCATCATTTGAGAACTTCCTTTATTCAGCTTTTATAATTTTGTTGATAAAATAAGACTCTGTCATCTTGCATAATGACAATTCTAATTATCTATATTCAAAATGTTTTTTGAATGTTAGATACCACAATTTTTTTAATTGAAATTATTACTCACAAAGTCTCACTGTTATATTCATGAGTCATGTTAATTTGGAGTTTCCATAAGCAATAGAAACCAAATGAGTCATCTCATTACATGTAAACGGCTGTAGCCTACTTTAAGCTATTGAAATAGCTGTGTTAATTGAGGTAGCATTCTTTGCATGATTAGAAAAACTCAGGATTGGGGCACCTGGGTGGCTCAGTGGGTTAAGCCTCTGCCTTCGGCTCAGGTCATGATCAAGCCCTGCATTGGGCTCTCTGCTTGGTGGGGAACCTGCTTCCTCCTCTCTCTCTCTGCCTGCCTCTCTGCCTACTTGTGATCTCTGTCAAATAAATAAAACCTTTAATTAATTAATTAATTAATTAATTAATACCTTTAAAAAAAAAGAAAAGAAAAAGAAAAACTCAGGATTGCTTTTATAACTTTTAAGAATTCTCTGTGATTTTTCCAAACTCATGACATCTTTTTCCTTTTAGAGTACGTGTGTATGTATAATATATATATCCTTTTAGAGTGTGTATATGTATGTGTATGTATATCTGAATATACTTGTATATATGTGTGTGTATGTAATATATATATTCTTTTAGAGTGTGTATGAATAATATAGATACACCTAAAATTAATAAGCCTTATTTTATTATTCTTCTGTTTTACCCTAGATAAAAGTTAAACAGCTAGAAGAACAACTACATTCTTTTACTGAAACTAGTTCACAGAATGACCATCTACGCAAGTTGAACAAGGCTCTAGAGAGCAAATATGCTCAGGTGTGATTAATAACTACAAACCAGATTGCTGTTATGCTGTTTTAGTTAGGTTTTAAAAAATTGATGCCTCTATCCCCACCTTACCATACAGTCCCAGAAAGATGAATATTCCCTCACATGACTCAATTGGCAAACATTTTTTAAAAACCACCAATGTCCAGGGTTTTGCTGCACTGTAAGAAGGAAAGATGCCTGAAGCAGGATTGGGACATTCAACTTATTTATGCTCTAATTGGAGGCTTAGGAATATACTCATAAACTTTATTATAGAATTAAAATTTATGTCTTTTAGAAGCAAGATAGAGTTATGAGTGTTCATAGAGAGCATCATTGTAATGAAAGCATCAAGAAAGACTTTCATAGAGGAAGTGTTTTGATAAATATTGGCAAGTTCAGAACTCAGTGCCAGCAAGATACACTCACAACAGACAGCTCACATGAAAGAGGCATTGGTAAAGTGCTTACTTATTACCATGGTGGCTACTAAGGCTGTAAACCTTTTGTAGATCACATAACATTTTAACAAATGAATGGGGAAAGTTCGACAAAGAAGAGAATAAAACATTTCATGAAGAAAAATAATCCAGGAATGTGTTACCAAGAAAAAGTGATTCGTTTCAATGATTTACAGATTTACTATGTATGATATTAAAAAAAAAAATCAGTGTATGTCTAACTTCTATATCGATAATATTTTTGTTTGTATAGCACTGGTAACCAAGGAGCTAGAATGTGTCTTCAAATAGAATACTGTTAGGGTTCTAACCATCTGACCATACTGGAAAAGGGGGTCTCATTAGATATACTCTCCTACAGGGAATTTGATTTAAGGAAGGTCAGTTTCTTCATTAGGACAACTTCACAGTGTGATTTCTTCATTCTGAAAGCAAAGGAACCCATTTTCAAGTATATTTTCCATCAGAGCTTCATTCAGAATATTGTGTCGCTCCTCCTAATAAAAGGAGCATTCACTGAAAAATAAGTCTAGGTTTAGCCATTTTACTGTTTGTAATTGGTGATGCCTCCAAGAAGAAGGAAATCTCCGGAGAGGCCTGCGTCTTCAAAGTTGTTTGAAAGCTACAGGCCGCATGTAAACAGCGTAAAAGAAAGAACTTCGTCCGTTGGTTTGCCCAGTGTTATTCCCAACTCTACACGCCGTGTGACCTTTGCACCTACTCTGACTTCTGTGAGAGCTTCTCAGGATATTGCAGACTCTAGAATCTCTCTAAAGACTCTTTTGAATGCTATTAAAACCATGGAAGGAAGGCTGGAAGGTAAAATAGACATTCTTGCTTCAAGACCATTAATAAACGAGTCACCAAATTTTCTTAAACAGGATTCGGTAAGTGAAGACCACAAATTAAGTCATAAGGAAATTTCAGATTTATACAACAATGAAGAAAAGTAGTAACAATCCAGAAAGATAATGTTTGGAGCAATGAGAAACAACAGGGAAGTTAGGTTCTTCATAAATAAGAAAAACTGACAGTGTATATTGAAACCATCATTTTGTATATTGAAACCATCATTCCACTTATGTAAAATTTTTAGACAAAAAGACTTGGATTAACATTGACACCTTTTTAATCTGATTTTGATTTTTTTAAATTCATGATATCTATATAATGTTAATATTCATGGTAAAATATTTAGATAAAGCCCGCTTTTAAAATAGAAATACATTAATGAAATCCCCATGAACTTGAACATTGGAAATATTTTCCAAAGAAAACTTTTTAGAGCATCCATCTTTCTTTGATATTTAAAAATAGAAATTACTATATAACTTGTCTTCTAGAGTTGATTACTATTTATTTTTTTTTTAAGATTTTATTTATTTATTTGACAGACAGAGATCACAAGTAGGCAGAGAGGCAGGCAGAGAGAGAGAGAGAGAAAGAGGGAAGCAGGCATCCTGCGGAGCAGAGAGCCCGATGCGGGGCTCGATCCCAGGACCCTGAGATCATAACCCGAGCCGAAGGCAGCAGCCCAAACCACTGAGCCACCCAGGTGCCCCGAGTTGATTACTATTTAGATCTTTTCTGTAAACATTTCTGCTAGGGCCTTTTCATATGTATCTTAAAAACACTGGTAAAATTATAAAAACTATATTCTTTCCTGAGTCCATTTCTAGAACAAAATCCAGGACATTTTTAGAGTCTTAGTTGGCATCTTTTGTAATATTCTTGGGTCCTTAAAGAGGAAGTATTTCAGATGTTACAGGTGAAAAGTTTTAAGGAAGTATAATAATACTGAAGAAGATGTGGATAAAAGATACTGGGTTTTGTTGCTGTTGGAAGTGTAAAATGTTACGACTTCTTGTGGGGGGGGGTGGATAATTTAGTATCTATCATCTCACCTCACCATTATATTTCTAGGACTCTATCCTGTAGATATACCAGATTATATATGGCATATTTATAAGATTACTTACTGAAGTATTGTTAACAGCAAAAGACTGGAAGCAAACAGAATTTCATCAATAAGAGACTAGCTAAATAAATCATGGTGTATTCATGATTTGAAATACTGTTTGAATATATGTATTATTAGGTGAAAATAGTCAAGGTTCAGAAGAGTATATGCAGTATTTTAATATTTGTGTAGTAAAAGGGGTAGGAGGATAAAAATATATATACATATGTGAGTGTATATATATATATATATATATATATATATATATATATATTCACTTATAATGCATAGAATTGCTCTACAATGAATCACAGATTGGCAGCATTATTTTTGAGGAAGAAAATTGGATGGCTGGAAATTTTTCACTTTACCCTTTTGTATATATTTTTTTAATATTTATTTGCTTGACAGAGAGAGAGATCCCAAGTAGGCAGAGAGGCAGGCAGAGAGAGAGGGGGGGAAACAGGCTCCCTGCTGAACAGAGAGCCCCATGCGGGGCTCGATCCCAGGACCCGGAGATCATAACCTGAGCTGAAGGCAGAGGCTTAACCCACTGAGCCACCCAGGCACCCCACCCTGTTGTATCTAAATAATGTGAATGTGCCACCTATTCAAAGTAATTTTATGAAGGCTTCATTTTCAACAAAAGTGAAGGTACAAAAAGAATGCTCTTTTCAGCAAATGGTTTTGGAGCAGTTGGCTATCCACATGCAAAACCAAAAAGTCTATGATCCATACCTCACACCATATGTAAAAATTAACTTGGGCACCTGGATGGCTCATTCAGTTAAGTGTCTGTCTCTTGATTTTGGCTCCGGTCACGACCTCAGTGTCGTGAGACTGAGCCCTGCTTGCCCCTTTCCCTCTGCTCCTCCTTGCATTCTCTCTCTCTCTCTCTCAAATAAATGAATAAATAAATAAAATCTTTAAAAAAAACAAATTAACTCAAAATGGATCAGTCTTAAATGTAAAACCTAAAACTGTAAAACTTCTAGAAGAAAACATAGAAGGAAATCTTTGTGATCTTCTCAGAGATAGATTTGACACCAAAAGCATGATCCATAAAGGAAAAAAAAAAGGATACAATACTTATCCTCTTCAGAGCTATTAAAAAAATAAGATATAAGCTCTTGACTGGGAGAAATTAGTTGCAAATCACTTTTCTTATAAAGGCCTTGTCTCCCGAATGTATTAAACTGTCAAAATTATTAAGAAGAAAACAGTGAAGGGGTGCTGAGTGGCTCAGGTGTTGGGCATCTGCCTTCAGCTCCAGGCACAATCCCAGGGTCCTGGGATCGAGGCCCACATCGGGCTCCCTGCTCTGGGGGGAGTCTGCTTTTCCCTCTCCCACTCCCCCTGCCTGTGTTCCCTCTCTCCCTGTCTGTTTCTGTCAAATAAATAAAATCTAAAAAAATATATATGGATGATAACTAAGTAGTTGAAAAGATGTTAAACATCAGGTGTTAGGGAAATGCAAATGAAAACCACAGTGAGATATACCACACACCTGTTAGAATGTGTAAAACCCCAAAACTGATCATCCCAAATGTTAGTGAGGACGCAGAGCACTGGGACCGTCCCACACTGCTGAGGGGGATGTCAGATGGTCCGACCCCCCTGAAAAATAGTTCGGTAGTTTCTTTAAAAATGAAACAGTGTATAACCCAACCATTCCTCTCTCTCTCCTATGTATCTACCAAAGATAAATGAAAGCATAAAACCACGCAAAGCCTTGTACACAGCTGTTCACAGCAGCTTTATTTGTAATAGCTTAAAGCTGGAAGCAACTTAAGGGTCCAGAAGGTGAATGGGTCAGTAAGTTGTGGTAGATCCTCCAACAGAGTACGGTTTAGCAATAGAAGGATTGAACTACTGATAATGAAAAAGATGGAATCAACTACGCTGAGTGAAGGAAGCCATTCAAAAAGGAGAACACACGATATGATTGCACTTATGTAAAATTCTAGAAGAGAAAATAATTTACTGTGACAGAAAACAGATTAGTTGCCTTGCGTGGAGATACGGGAACAAGGAGAGAGGAGGGGAACTACAGAGGCATGCGAGAACTTTTAAGATGATAGAAACGCTTATTATCTTGACTATGGTTTCAGGAATTTAAATAGATGTCAGAACTGTGTGCTCGAGATATACACAGCTTATTGTGGGTCATTCACACCTCAGACATGCTGTTCAAAAAAAGGAGAATGTGAATGTGTTACGTACACAAAAGTTAATTACGTTGAAATGTTCGGCATTCTTGAAATGACAAAACTACAGAGGTCCGGAATAAATCATTGGTTGCCCCGGGCCTGGGGACGGGGTTGGGAGAGCGTGTGTACACAGAGAAGCAGCACACGTGCATTCTTTTGCGGCACGATGGGGCAGTTCTGTATCTCGATTGTGACGGTGTTCACAGGAGTAATGTGCGTGGGGTCAGAGGACACAGAGCTCGGTGCATGCACACACACAGATGAATGCAGGGTTTCAAAAACCTGGTGAAAGCAGAGGAAGTTCTGTAGCCCGGTTAATCTGTTAGCAGTAATGTACAAAGGCAGCGTCCCAATTTTGATGTTGAACTACTGTAGTGTAAGGCGGCACCATTAGAAGCAGGGTGAAGACTGCACGGGACTCTTTGTACTACTTTTACAGCATCCTATGGATGTTGTTATTTCAATACATTTTTAAAAAGTAATATTTAAAATATTTGATCACTTGAAATGATTGTGTAGATATACTCAAAGTATTTCAGCGATATAAAATACTAATACTTCCAATTTAGATGCCTTCTTCTATAGCACTATTTTTTTGGACTCTGCTTAGTATTTATTTGTCTTTGCTTTCGTTAGATTTGCATTTGTTCTATTTTCCAGTTCCATGATACTCCGTTTCTTCCCCACTTTGCCTCTGACCTTCATAATCTTGTCTCCCTCATCACTTAGCCTGTGCTTTCCTCATGTTTATTCACACAGATTTTTTGCTATTGTTTTGTAGTTTTCGTTAAAGGAAAGAATAGCTCATAAAGCTGGTTTTTATTATAGTGGTTAAGTATAGTTAATTCAACATTTTGAGCTTGGTTTCCAAATTGCTGGTCTTATTCTAATTGCTGACTTACAGTGCTTTGGAAAAGTTATTTGTCCTTCCTTGTCCTCTCCTAAGGTGAAATCCATTCTCGAAAAGAACGAGGAGGAGCTCTCACAAGCCATGAGGAGCCGGGACGCAGCCCTGAAGGAGAGTCAGCGGTTGAAAGGGGACCTCGAGGCCCTGGAGGACAGAGAGAGCAAGAAGGCAAGGCGCCCGCCCTCTGTGAGCGCTTGTTGCGGACGCGAGGCGCGTGAGAAATCTGCCACGAGTCCTGTTCCTTCGTTTCTTGTTACCTTGAGCAAGAATGGGGATTGATCAGAGGAGGAGTGTGTTTTCTAAAGACAGTTTTAGAAGAGCTGTTAAGTGTTTGCCTTAAAAACACATCCTTTAACTCCCAGTGTCTTTTTAATTCCAGTCTTAAAAAGTCCTCATTCTCTGTTGACACACAGCTGACCTTGGTAGCAATGACCTGTCCACATACGTGTTATTAACATGTTGCTCATTCCGGCGGCCTTCACACGTGTGTTCGGGCCCCGCCGTGAGCTCACCCCGCAGACCGCCCGGGCCACCCCACCCGGAGGCCGGGAGCTGCCGACGCTGGGTCCCCGCTCGTCCGCGCGCCGCGGCAGGGCAGTGGTGGGGCCGCCGCTCTCGCAAGAACTTCAGACGTTGACAAGATAAAACAGGCTGCAGTCATTCCTCTTAGCACGGTGCCACGCTTAGTGTCCGTCCTCGTGCTCAGAAGTGACGGGCCTCAGCCACCGCTGAGTAACCCGAAAGCATCAAACCTCTTTTTCTGGCTCCCTTTCCTTTTAGGTGGGCAACTTCCAGCGACAACTGGCGGAGGCTAAGGAGGACAACTGCAAGGTCACGATCATGTTGGAGAACGTGCTGGCCTCCCACAGCAAGATGCAGGGCGCTCTGGAAAAAGTCCAGATAGAGCTGGGCCGGAGGGACTCGGAGATCGCGGGCCTCAAGAAAGAAAGGTGATGACTCTGTCCTTGTGCGCGTGGCTGTCTGCTGTGGCATAGTAAGGGACAAAGCCACTTTCAAGAACAAACCCATTTGAGGATCCTAGAAACTTGACTGGGGAGCAAGGTTTTCGGTGACCGCACTAACCTCTGCATCTAGACTTCCCAACCTGCTCTTACCCAGGTCCTGGCCCAGAGCCACAGAGGCCTGGGGGTGCCCGGCCTCCAGCCCGGCCATGCGTGTGGCCCACGGGCTGCCCCTCAGCCCACACCCTTGAATCCTCACCACTCCCCGGCCCAGTGGAGTTTTGTAAGCTGATGTGCTTAATTATTTGTAGTCTTTAGTCAAGGAGATTTTTGTTTGGAACCAAGGACCTCCCTTCAGTCCTGAACAGGTTTTTCCTCCAATTTCAACCCAAAGTTTGACATATTTCCCTCTCCCTATTCTATACTCACTTAATGTGGATGACAGTTCATCCCCTTTTCTGTGCTACACTCGAAAAGTCTTCTATTTTAGCTTTACATTTCAGAAATAGTGAAATGTAGACATGCTTTCAATAAAACATAGTATTATAAAAAAAAATAAAGATCTAGAAAATTAGGGAGAATCTGGAATTAGAAATAAACATGATCTTCAAAGATTCCAAAATTCCCATATTTTGTAATGGTGTAAAGGAGTATGTATTCTAGAAGTTTGTGTGCTATATTGCTGCCTTACCCTTTCTATTTCTATACCATTTAAACCTGCTCTGGGGTCTACGGAATAATAATTGTGTAGTCCTCCTGTACCCCTGAGGATAAAAATATATATGTTTATAAAAAATTAAAAATTAAAAAAAATAATTGTCTAGTCAAAATAATTAAAGCTAAGTGCCTAGTTGAGTTTGAATTACTTCTATATTGGTGTCCTATTTAAAGATTAATAATTTTAGAGGAATCATTCCAAGAACTACTTTGAGTCATGTTTGATAAGTAAATTCCTTCTTTGAATGTTTCAAGTTGCATACAAATTTCCCCTTGATGTTAATAAACAAATGATTTGAGTTTAGTAAGTTCTCTTAAATATATTGTAATGTGTATATTAGTTGTGCATATAGCCTCAGTGTTGGGGGAACAGGTGCCAGTTTTATATTCTCCATTGTACTTATCTTTATTTTTTACATACTATAAATGTATGTTACCTCTGAACTTAAAAAGTTACCGGGATGACAGTAAAAGTTGCCTACCATTCACAATAAAATTCTAGGTAGTTGTATGTATGTATGTATTTGACAGACAGAGATCACAAGTAGGCAGAGAGAGAGGGAAGCAGACTCCCTGCTGAGCAGGAAGCCCGATGCGGGGCTCGATCCCAGGACCCTGAGATCATGACCTGAGCCGAAGGCAGAGGCTTTAACCCATTGAGCCACCCAGGTGTCCCAGGAGTTGTATTTAGAAGCAGAATGTCAACAGCAGGCCCATCTATCTAGAGGGGGTATATCTAGTACTAGTGGTATGTATGTATGTTAAAATTACCAGCTCATAAGTTAGTCATTAATAAGTATTGACAGTTTAATGTATCAAGTTAAATTGACTCATAGCTGGGACCAATTTTCCATCTCTAGGACCTTAATTTCTTAACTTGAAGCTGAAGCTGCCAAGTCTCAGATACCCTGAGCATCTCCACTTTACCATATATGCTATTTGAGCTTCTTGGAAGAGTGCCCTCTCAGTGAGAGAGTAACTCCCAGTGGCATCTAGAACATTCCATTCCTAGACGGTTCTCTTCTGCAGTCACTCTCCCTGTGCTGTCCATCCGTAGGGCTCTAAATCAGCAGAGGGTGCAGAAGCTGGAGGCGGAAGTGGACCAGTGGCAAGCCAGGATGCTGGTTGTCGACGCCCAGCACAACAGTGAGGTAAAGGCCACTTTTTTAATAGATGATAATGGTGATAGTTTTGTTTTATTGGGCTACTGCTCTTTTTAGGAAAATGGAGTAAAATAATCAGGGAAATTTCTTTTTTCATCCAAGTCTGAGTTTGGGTCACAAATGAGAATTGGGCCTGCAGCCTTTCATTGGTTCATTTATGGGCAAACCAGGACCACAGGGATGCCTAATTCTCTTACTTATATGGTTTCCTTTTTATTTATTAATGCATAAATGACTGCAGAAGTTAAAGTGTCAGAGAATAACTTGAAACTTCAGTCAGAAGTCATTGAAGTGATCCCGCTGTGAAAAAGGAGACACATTTACATGTGTGTGTTCACAGGTGTATGCACTCATGAATGTATCTCAACATATATGTGCATGTATTAAAAAGGGGTCTTTCATATAAATAAGCTTTTTCTGGAAGGACATACAGGGACTTGCTCTTCTCACTCTAGGCAATGACACCACAGATCAGAAAGGGGAATTTAACCAGTTTAAAATTAAAAATTAAGTCGGCTCAATTTTTCAGAGCTCACTGGTAATCAGGAAGCAGACTCTCCCCATCACCTTCTGAGAGTCTCCTAAGCGTGGTCTGCAGTCAGTTCTCACGTGTATATTGCAGGCAGCTGGAATCTTTGGTTCTGGTTCCATAATTATCGTGTCAATGGCCCCTGATGATAAAGTGTAAGGAATGCATATACAGTGTTACAGACTTCTTGCATCTGTGATAGTGGAATTGAAAAGAGCCTTCCCTCTTTCAGATGGAGCCTCTACAGAAAGCTCTAGATGTAGCTAGAGAAGACAACAGGAAACTGGCTTTGAGCCTGGAACAATCTCTTCAGACAAATAATCATCTGCAAACAAAGCTCGATCATATCCAAGAGAAATTGGAAAACAATGAACTTGAGCGACAAAATCTGGAAACCTTCAAGTAAGGGCAGGATAGTCACAGTGAAATTAGGGAAGAGCCTCTGGGAGAGTAAGTCGGGCCCAGTTACATAAACCAGTTCGCGCCCGTCTTCCGCTTGGAACTGGAGCTCCCAGCAGAGCTGTGACAGGGAACGAGGCGGCCCGAGCAGGCCGCGCCGGCTGGGGGACGCTTGTCCGGATCTCCTTGTCCGCTCTCCCCTCACCTCATGTCCAGCTGCTTCGCCATGTGAAGGCTGAACCAAAACTTCACGTTCCTGCCAACCCTTTCCTATCAAAAGCTGATGTGTCCTTCCGAAGCATGATCTGGGGAAGGAATAGCAACAGCCTGGATGGGAATAACCCCTTCTAGGAGTGGGATGAGTTACCCAGACAAACCCTGAACCATTGTTTTCCTTTGGGCCTGAAATTAGGTCAGATCCACCAAGTTCAGGGAAGGCCCTCGATTTGTTTTGTTTTGTTTTGTTTTGTTTTTGTAAAGTGCACCTAGGTGAATAGGGCTGGGATAGAAGTGACATTCCATGAAAATCTTCAGCCTGGGGAAGTGCAGTCTTCACATAGGTCTTTATGCAGTTCAGGTAGTGAACATACCGATAGACAAAAGGCATCAATTAAAGCTGAGAAAGTATGTTTTCTAATTAATGATCATGCAAATTCTAGAATCTAGGGAAATGTTATTGGCTCAAGAAATAAGCCAGAGAATGTTGCTGGCTGGTTTATTGGTTAAGACAAGAGTATGTGTCTCACTCTTTGAGCTGGGTGTCTTTACACTGAATGACTCTTTGGCCTTTCATGCTATAGGAAAACGTGTTCTTCCCCTGCTCTTAATGGGCTCCAGACCAGTGTGGTTCACCTGGTGCCTGATCTGCGTCTTGTTTGTAAATCACACCTTTTGGATAGTTGCACGTTCCCCTCCAGGCCTTCCTTGCCTCCTAAAGATGATTTCTCAGGGTGACTTTTTTTCCCCCAAAACAGAGAACGAATGACTGAGGAATCCAAAATGGAAGCAGAAATGCACGCTGAACGCATAGAAGCTCTAAGAAAGCAGTTTCAAACTGAGAGAGAAGCGGCCAAGAAAGCAGCACAACGGGAAATGACTGAGGTATGTAGTCAGGTGACAAGTGTCGCTCTAGATGAGTGCCTTCCGAGAGCAGAACCAGTTACAGGAGTTCTAAGCAGAGTTGCAGTTGCTCTTGTCCTTCTGGTCCCTCCAAGATAAAGCCGTCTCTGTGCTCTTCATAAATCAAAACACAAGAGGCTTCTGATAGATGGTTCTCTGCCCAGCGAAGGAGTGTCTCAGTGAGAGTTTTGTAACAGGGACAGAGGAAGGAAGTGGCTGGCCGTTGGGCAGACATCAAATCATCTGTCCCCTCAACTCCTTGGCTAGCACCGTCACTCATTCACCTTTTCTTAGAGCCACGTATGGTCCATGCTCTGCCATGCACTATGTGACCCGTATTGAATTGTGATCTCCACTCTTTACAGGAGATAAACAGGGCAAACAGCAGGGGACATTTCTTGAGTAAGTAGCGGCCGTGTACAACTCCGAAGGAACTCAGAGTCAGGGCTGGGTGACAGAGGAGGGGAAACAAGTACACGACAGGCAGAGCTGACAGGGCCAGGACGCCCAGTGTAAGGGGGTGACCCAAGCTTATTTACAAAAATGAAGAGGACATGTGGGAAAATGAGTAAGGTTTTTTTTCTCCTGATCAGAGCCAAGACTTTGGGAAATGTCTGAGAAAGCGTGGGTAGCTTAGATGGTACCCTCTGCTAGCTGATTTTGACTGTCAGAATGTTAGAGGTTACCTTTCAGGTCAAAATGGAGTTCAGTGGCTTTCTAAGAAATGGGCAAGTATGATGTAAGAACGATTTTAGGAAGGGGAGTCTGGTGGTAGTGGAGAGTAGGCAAGAATGAAGAGTTGAAACTGGAGGCAGGTAGACCCCAGAAAACTACAACAGTAACTTTGGGCTTTCGAAGATTAGTGCCAAGCAACATGGTTCCGTTGAAAATAGAGAACAATTAAATCAAAAAGGTATTTTAATAGAAAAATCATCAAACAGGGACACCTGTGTGGCTCCGTGGGATAAGCCACTGCCTTCGGCTCAGGTCATGATCCCAGGGTCCTGGGATCAGGTCCCACATCGGGCTCCTTGCTCGGCAGGGAGCCTGCTTCTCTCTCCACCTCTGCCTGCCATTTTGCCTGCTTGTGCACGCGTGTGCTCTCTCTCTCTCTCTGACGAATAAATAAATAAGTAAATAAATAAATAAAATCTTAAAAAAAAGAAAGTAAAGAAGAATCATCATCAGACACTAAATGTTCTATCATGAACAAAAGGGAGAGAGGAATTAAAATAACTCCAAGACTTGCTTAGAGTGGCTGGTCTACAGGTTTATATTTTGCCAAATTTGGTGTATTTAGCAACTGCAATTTACAGAGATCTTTTAGAAAATTTGTATATTACAAGCACTAAACTTTAAAACATTATAAAGGGAAACAAAAAGGTACACTGAAATTAAAGGCACTTTTAATCAGACATAGTTGTCAGAATACTTACAGGATTTAAACCCTTTTAACAGGGACCACTGCAGACTGCACTGGTGGGAAACCCAGGGGAGAGTGAGTGGGTGACGTCGGGGGCGTTCGCAGCGGGGCGGGCTTGGTGTGCACCACTCAGGAGTCCCGGCTCTGCCTCTTATTAACAGGGTGTTAATTAACTGCGGATAGTTTCAGAGTCTCTCTTTCCTCAGTCATGAACTGCTTTCCAGGGTTTTGTTTTTGTTTTTTTTTAAAGTTGGAAAATATATGTAATTATCACAGTGCCCAGACATAGTAAGGACGAAGTAAGTGATCATTGGTAGGGCTTACCCAGTTTTGGCGAAGTTGTGACTGAGGTAATAGTAGAATGTAAATAAAAAGGCCGGCACTGGGGCGCCGAGACAGGCTCTGAAGGAAAGAGGTCGTGAGAAAGAAAAGCTACAGATAACCTTAGCGGGTCAGACACCGCCAGCTGCTGTCCTGAGCGCCACCTTCTCCCTTCTCTGCTGCCACCTCTTCCGGAAAACCCAGCGGCACTGCTTTAAGGGCACTGGAAGAGGAAAGGAGTTCTATAAAATGATTTAAGCCACGTTAAAAGATAAACTGAGGCATATTAAACATTTTAAGAGTTTAACTGAGCAAAACTCAGTTCCAGTCACAGTAGTACCCAATCTAGCAGAGCTCCAGGAGCCGTATGAGAGGAAAGGCTTTCAGAGACAGCCAAGAGTGGGAGTAAGATGTATTAGGCTAAAAAGCAGGTTGATTAGAACAAGTTACTCTCCTCTGGGGGATGGCAGGGATCTTATCAGACAGATTACCCAACTGTCTTAGATCATTTGCTTTGTGGTTAGCAATGATGAACGTGCATTTCAAGGTTTTAAGAGCACACAGCACACTTGGGGGAGACTGCTGTGATCGTTATAAGCAGGTAATTCCCAATGTGCCTTGGTCCCCAAGACCCAGATCAGAGCCAAGCAAGGGAAGGACTCTGCTGAAGGAGTCACTCTCTCCGGCCGGCCAGCTAGCTCATTCAGCGATCTCAGGTAGCGGAGCCTCAGCTTCCCCAGAAGTGTCAGTCTAAGTGCCGCAGGGGGTACTGGCCCCAGCACAAATACCTCCTCACGCAGCTGAAAGACAACTGAGAATATCCGATTACCCAGAACAAGTTCAGGCAGAGTCAAGGGTTTTATTGGGCAGCTTTTAGCAGATTCTGGAGAATTATGGAGAAGTTTCTTTTCTTTTCTTTTTAAATATTTTATTTATTTATTTGACAGAGATCACAAGTAGGCAGAGAAAGAGAGGGGGAAGCAGGCTACCCACTGAGCAGAGAGCTGATGCGGGGCTTGATCCCTGGACACTGGGATCATGACCTGAGTCGAAAGCAGAAGCCCAACCCACTGAGCCAGGCAAGTGCCCCTATGGAGAGGTTTCTGATGGCAGCCGAGGCACTAGGGATCTACCAAAGGAAGCTAATTTTTTTTTTAAAGATTTTATTTATTTGACACAGAGAGAGATCACAAGTAGGCAGAGAGGCAGGCAGGGGGCAGGGGGAAGCAGGCTCCCCACTGAGCCGAGCGCCCGATGTGGGGCTCGATCCCAGGACCCTGAGATCATGACCTGAGCTGAAGGCAGCGGCTTAATCCACTGAGCCACCCAGGTGCCCCAGGAAGCTAATTTTGAATCACGATTGCCTCCTGGTTAAGTCCAGTTTTCAGTCTGTGGCTCAAAACTGTGGAAAGGTGACAGCAATGGAGATCAGTAAAATCTAAGTCTGTGGACCACACTGATTTTCTTCTAGTTCCCCTTGCCTTTGTCACTTTCTTTGTCCAGAACCTGGATGCAAGATTCCCTGGGCTTGGAGTTTTTAACCTGAAGCAGAGAAATTGACCATGGGGTGTAGGGAATATGAAACAATGGAGAGGGGCGCAGAGTTGGGCCCAGAGGAACTGAAGCATCGGAAATCAGAAGTGTGTGACGGCCAGAACTACGGGATGACCAGCGGCATGGCGAATCTACCAGGTGTTCGGCTAGATTACACCCTTTGCAATGGCATCATTTTTGCAGGCCAGAGCAAGGCAAAATGTGGGCAAATGAATCCTAAAGACCATCATGGTGTAAGAATTAGGAAAAGGATGGTCAGAGAAGAAAGAATGGAAAGAAACATTCTTGATCTGACATCTTAGGTGGAAGCAGTCTACCCCAAAGTCAGCTACTTCTCTTCTTAGCTAATTTGATTTTGAGGCCTCCGCACCACATAATTACACGGGACCAGACGTCAGATGGAGTCTTCTTCAGTTGTGAAATCTGAATCTTCTAATTTGGCGGGAATGTCAGTGCTGGAGAGTACATAGTAGGGTCCTTCCCAGGGATCTCCCTTTGCACAAGCATCCAAGAACAACAGCTGTCAATAAATGAGAAGACTTTAATATGCTGTTTAAAGATCTGATGAGAGTTAATGATAATAGAATTGACAAGGACATTGGGTTCTATCTGTGATACACCGCGACTTCATAACTGGGATTAAAGGACGTAGCAGATGTTTCGGAATTTCCGACAGTTCCTAGAACACCTATTCGTGACACACATTGCACAAACACAAGGTCTGTCATCACTAACTTGGCAGTGCTCCCCCTGTAACTGAGCACACCGAATACACCTAATCAGTTTTAACATGTCTCTTTTTCACATGGTGAGACAAAAATCCTTTGAGATTTTTCAGGGATTCTCTGGGAAATCTCAAGGTTACTTTGAGATCAAAAAGGCTCCATTGAGAATTTGATTTGGGGACATTGTCAAAGCATTTAAACATTTGACTAAGATCACAAATTATTATGAAATATTTTTTAAACAAAATGACAATGGAAGTTTCAAAGGCAAATACAGAAAGTTATATAGTTGTGAACAAAAGTTAGCTCTTAAGAAAACCCAATCTTCTCAGTTTTAAGTAATTAAAAACCTAGTAAAAGACAATGTCAACCACAGTAAGTTATTTTGTTAAGATGTAAAATCCTTGTTTTTCAGGGAGTTTACCTAAAAGGTTAAAAAAAAAAAATGTTGAACCATCCTTGTAGCCCAGGGATGAATCCCACCTGGTCATGTGGATAATCTTTTTAATGTGCTGTTGGATCCTGTTTGCTAGGATCTTGTTGAGAATCTTAACATCCATATTCATCGGTGATATTGGTTTGAAATTCTCCTTTTTGGTAGGGTCTTTGCCTAGTTTGGGGATCAGGGTAATGCTGGTTTTGTAGAAAGAGTCTGGGAGTTTTCCTTCTGCTTCAATTTTTTGAAACAGCTTCAGGAGAATAGGTGTTATTTCTTCTTTGAAAGTTTGGTAGAATTCCCCAGGGAATCTATCAGGTCCTGGGCTCTTGTTTTTCTTTTGGGGGGGGGGGGGAGGTTTTTGATCACTGCTTCAATCTCGTTACTAGATATGGGTCTATTCAGGTTGTCAATTTCTTCCTGATTCAATTTTGGGAGTTTATATAGTTTTCCAGGAATGCATCCATTTCATCTAGGTTGCTTAGCTTATTGGCATCTAACTGTTGATAATAACTTCTGATGATTGTTTCTACTTCCTTGGTGTTCGTTGTGATCTCTCCCTTTTCATTCATAATTTTATGTATTTGAGCTTTCTCTCTTTTCTTTTGGATTAGTGTCGCCAATGGTTTATCGATCTTATTGATTCTTTCAAAAAACCAGCTTCTAGTTTCATTGATACGTTCTACTGTATCTCTGGTTTCTACCTCATCGATCTCAGCTCTAATCTTGATGATTTCCCTTCTTACACTGTTGGGGGAATGCAAGTTGGTGCAGCCTCTTTGGAGAACAGTGTGGAGATTCCTCAAGAAATTAAAAATAGAACTTCCCTATGACCCTGACATTGCACTACTGGGTATTTACCCCAAAGATACAGATGTAGTGAAAAGAAGGGCCATCTGTACCCCAATGTTTATAGCAGCAATGGCCACGGTTGCCAAACTGTGGAAAGAACCAAGATGCCCTTCAACGGACGAATGGATAAGGAAGATGTGGTCCATATACACTATGGAGTATTATGCCTGCCTCAGAAAGGATGAATACCCAACTTTTGTAGCAACATGGATGGGACTGGAAGAGATTATGCTGAGTGAAATAAGTCAAGCAGAGAGAGTCAGTTATCATATGGTTTCACTTATTTGTGGAGCATAACAAATAGCATGGAGGACATGGGGAATTAGAGAGGAGAAGGGAGTTGGGGGAAATTGGAAGGGGAGGTGAACCATGAGAGACTATGGACTCTGAAAAACAATCTGAGGGGTTTGAAGTGGCGGGGGGGTGGGAGGTTGGGGTACCAGGTGGTGGGTATTATAGAGGGCACAGATTGCATGGAGCACTGGGTGTGGTGCAAAAATAATGAATACTGTTATGCTGAAAATAAAAAATAAATTTAAAACAAAACAAACAAACAAAAACAAACCAACAAACTTTCACAGCCTCTTATCAAGAACAGACCAATAGTCCAAGAAAGCTCAGTCCATTTAATGAAGAGAAAACCAAATTCTAATTTTGTACCAAATTTATTCTTTAAAAACTTGAATTAACTTAGCCACCTTGACCACACACAAAATTCCTTTCTCAAGACTCCTTTTCCACAGACCAACTCTTTCTTTTACCCATTAAGACTTTGTTCTATGTTTTCTCCTTTTTCTCCATCCGGAGCAGACACTTTTCATACAGTTTCCTTTCACCCTTATCACTTTGAAGTAATTTTAATTACACATATTGACTAGAATCCCTAACCCTTAGAATCCTTATTCCTAGGGAAAACTAAGAAATAACCAATTGTGGAGTATGTTACACTAACATTCTGTGGGCTGGCAAGTTTATGAATACATCTCTTAATTTCTAGAAGTGTATTCTTTGTCCTAGTAAACTTTCTAATTTAGCACAAAACATGTTTATTAACCCAAATATCTTTAGTTTCTCTGTAAAAGAAAGCTGAAAGTGGATAAACCTATGTTTAGTAATTAATGTTTTGGTATTTTATTTGGAAATAATCTAGATATTCAATGTGTCCATCATTTAATTTATTTTAGGGTAATTTCCAGGTTTCTCATTAACAAAAAATTTGGTAATTTTACCCAAAACTGAAAATTTTATCCTACATCTCTAACAATTATGTTTAGATTACTCGTGAATATTTCGTGAGACATTAAGCCCCTAGCCCTGATCTTTCTTGCTGACAAACTCTATCGCAGACGTCGATGAGCTTATCTGACTGTTAATAAACCCGGCAAATAAGCATTCCAACTTGTGTTGATAATTCTGAAGACATGGTTATTTTAAGTAAAAGGTAGCTTGTTTGTTGTTTTATTTGTGGATGATTATCCTAGACCTTGTGAACTTGATGTGTATAAATACTTGTTTGTCTTTAAACCAGTTAAATAGAGCTCTCTACAGATTCATTTTGGCAATACCTTTCAAAGGTAGGAAAAAGAGTCTCTAAACATGCGTTCAAAGACATAAACATACAGACACAAACAGGTCTAACAAGCTCCATTTTACAACTTTGGTTCTAAGACAAGTACCATGATGCGTCGCACTACGGAAGAACAGTTGGATCCAAACTGTGACTTTGGCAAATGGAATAAAGTTAAGATCACCTATGCAGGCGAAAGCTTTTTTTTTTTTTTTTTTTTTAAGATTTTATTTATTTGACAGAGAGATCACAAGTAGGCAGAGAGGCAGGCAGAGAGGGGGTAGGCAAGCAGGCTCCCTGCAAGCAGAGAGCCCAGTGCGGGGCTCGATCCCAGGACCCTGAGATCATGACCTGAGCCGAAGGCAGAGGTTTAACCTGCTGGGCCACCCAGGTGCCCCAGGCGAAAGCTTTTAATGCCTATTGGTGGGGGAGACTTTTAAGATTTTTCATGGTTCTACTTTTCAAAATATCCTTTCTTTCCTTTTTTTTCTTTTCCTCCTAAGAATTGTCTTCATTCCTGGAGAACACCAAATAGAATTCATACATCTCAAAAGTCACAGAAAAAGAATATATGTTGTACCGAGGAGGATTTTGTTCCCTAAATCCAGATCTTTTACAATATCTGCAAGCCTTAGAGGGATTAGGTGTTTGGGGGATTGGTAAAAAAGACAGGTGGGCTGTGAATTGTTCTAGAGCTGAATTTCTGTTCTTGGATACTTGATTTACAAGACAAATGGTTTTTAATTTCTCAAGTGATTGGGTCACAACCTTTAATGCTAAACAGACTGACCCACCCAGCCAACTACTTGATCTTTGATTTGCTTCTTTGTATCAGGGAGATCTTCCACTAAGATGGAAATTAAAAGATGCCTATGTTCTGGATTTAGAGAGAGCTGTGTGTCTTTGGACTATTTTAGTAAATCCTTCCATAGAGACTTTAGAATGTTTCTCTTTCTCTCTCTAGGTATGTAGTTTCATTTTAGCTGAGGGGCAGACTTTTTCCCCCAGCCTCCGTCAGACCCAGAGTATCGGCACTGACCAGGGGAACTGCTATTGACCGAAAATACCTTCATCATGGCAGAGAGAGGAAAGGAACTGTGAAGTTTGTCAGGCTCTGAATTTGCTCATCTTCTGACAGTAGAGCTACTTTTTTTTTTTTTTAAGATTTTATTTATTTATTTGACAGAAAGATACAGAGAGAACACGAGGAGACAAAGCAGCAAGCAGTGGGAGAGGGAGAAGCAGACTCTCCACTGAGCAGGGAGCCCGATGTGGGACTTGATCCTAGGACCCTGGGATCATGACCTGAGCCGTAGGCAGACGCCCAACTGACCGAGCCACCCAGGCACCCCAATAGAACTCCTTTAAATCCTTTCAGATATCTCACCAGCTTTGAGCCAGGACAAACAGTAAATACTCCTAGTAGTATTGAACTACCCACCCCATGGATGTAAGAGAGGTCCCCTCAGAGGGCACAAAAGATAATCCTCACCCAAGTTCCAGAACCACTCCCAAAGAAAACCAAGAGAAATGTCCCAGCCGGCACCAGTCAGTAGGTTCCTGGCCAACCAAATTTTTAGAGCCTCTGACTTGATGGTTGCCTAGTCAAGTTCTCAGGACACAAAACCAGATCAACAAGAAGGCAGTAGCTGTCCCTAGCAGAGGAAGGATCAACAACCGATGAGTACCTGGAAGCAGATTCACAGGACACAATCAAAGATTTCTCCCTACTGTTACAATTACAGTTCAAAGAATTATCTTAAACCTATCTTTTCCTTATCAGTCCGAATCTGATAGGGACAGGTGTGGAATTTTATCTTCCTCTCTCAACCATGCACCATCGATGGACATCTGAGAGAGTCAACTTTCGTGAGAATTGTCACCTTTTGCTAGCTTCTGCTAGTTTTCCAGATCCTAGCTGTAGGCTCTGGGCAAGTGGGCATGTCCAGTAGGTCTCCCTCTAGTCACCACAGAGGATGAAAAATAGTAATTTTCCTTCTGCCTTTTGTAAGTGCTTGGCCTTGCTCCTCTAGAGTACCTTACATACACATGGATAAACTTACTTAGGTTGAAAGTTCTCCCTGGCAGCCACTGTAATTCAGAATTCTCTGTTCAGCTTTAAAGTTGTACTCACCTGAGGCCTCACACTGGACCCGCTCCAACTCTGGACTCAGTTTGATTTTAGATCAGAAACAGTACAACTCTAGTCAGTTTCTGGATCCAGTCCGGAAAAAGAAAGGCTCAAAGTCTGACAGCTGCTAACACCGAAGCTGCCGGGTGAGGCTCTAGGAGGGATTAGTGCGATGTCCAGAAGCATCCAGGAAGCAGGGGGCGCCATGGGTACCTACAGCAGCTTGCTGCTGGCTCCTGGGGCCCGTTGCTCTCCTTCCTTTTTTTCTTCTGACACCAGATCTGTTAAATATTTACCAAGCTTTAGTTTATCTTTTAAGAGTTTATTTGAACAAAAATTGATTCAAGTTGGGCATTATCCGCTCTAGCAGAGATCTCCAAGGAACAGTACGAAATGAAGGCTTTTTAGGCAGAAGGGAGCAGGAACAAGTTGTACTAAAGCTGCTTTTTGCAAAGTTTCTTTGCTTTAGAGGATGCCGGGATCGGGCAGACCACCCAGCCAGCGCTCATCAGGCAAGTCCTGAAGGACTCATTTAAGGGTTCATTTCTAGGAAAGCCAAAACTCACTCAGTCTTGGTTTGGTGACGTGTGGCTTAGCGTAAGGGACTCCATTTGAGGGCTATTGTCTTGTTTTTAACAGTAATCTCTATGCCATTTTTCCACTAGACAAGCTTATTAAAATCTTTAAAACTGAAAGCAGTATTATAAAAATCTATGCAGTGGTAGTAACGGGCAAGTATTTGTATAAATTACCTTCTAATTTTCAGTTCTCCAGACATGAGGTCACAAGCAGGAGGAAGAGAAAAGCTGAAAGCTGAGCAAGTGTGCCAGGCTCCCCTTCTTTCTCTGCCTTATCTTGTTCAACTCAGAGTCCCCAGAGATAAGTCATTTGTGTGCTTTGCCATTGATGACCCCGAGGGTCAGGGAAGTCAACTATCCCAAATTACGCGGCGAATAAGTGCTACAGCGGAGATGTGAACTTAGATTGGAATCCAAAGTCCTGCTCTTTAAAAGCAAATGATGAACATGTATTTACGTTGTCTATATCTGTTCTAGGAAAGATTGTGTTTAATGTTAAAAATTATGGAAAAAAAAAGATGAAAACAACTTAGAGTTTTGCGCCACCGTTCCTCAGCAGACATCATCATCATCGCCTCGCTTACCCTCGTCTTTAAAAGGCCCAAAGGGAACTAAACACAAAGATGGGCCTAATCATCAGCTTCTCTTCCTAAATGGAAGTTTGAAAATGATGGACTTTTCCCTTCGTGTTCCACAGCTGAAGAAGGCCCTCGATGAAGCCAACTTCAGATCAGTGGAGGTAACCCGCACCAACCGAGAGCTGCGGCAGAAGCTGACGGAGCTCGAGAAGGTCGTGAACAGTAGCAAGGAGAAAATAAAGAATCAAAAGGCCCAAATTAAGCTCCACTTGTCGACTAAGGCGAATAATACTCAGAATGTAGAGCGGATGAAGGTTGTATGAGGCGCGCTCCTTCTCCCCTCACTTCCTTAGTGTCCGAGAGGACCCAGGCAGGTGGTGGGCCCCGGTGAAGGCGGTCCCCGAGTCCCGACAGCACCCGTGTTCTCTGGGGATGACAGCTGCACCTGGGTCGTGGGCAGACGCCTGGGGGGGGGGGGGTACTCTCTTTCCAGCAAGATGCTGCTGTGTAAGTGTGTGGTTTCTGTTTAGCTGCCAAGTCCCTTTAACTCCCCGTCTGCCCCCTCCCTGGTGACAGGACGTTGCTGTTTTAGGGTCAGTGCGCCAGACGGGAAGGAGGGCCCAGCGGGAGCCGGGAACTGTGGGTCTCATGTGGGATTCTCTCTGTCACCCCATAGGCGAAAAGAGCAAGCCAGTTTTTCTACTGATCGTCTTTCTATGTTATTTCCACATTTACTTTCAGCAAATAGAAACAGAATTGAGGCAAATGGAGTTAATTAAGGATCAATATCAGAAAAAAAATTATGAACAGGTAGAAGACTTTCACAAACTCCATGTGTTTACCATGCACCTAAAATTCTCAGACTCCGACCCATTCACCGACTGCTTCCCTCTCTGTGCCCCACCAGTCGCTGAGCATCCAGAAGTTCGTGTCTGAAATGACCAACCTGCAGAAGGAGATGCAGCTGTTGGCCAAGAGCCAGTACGAGACCTCGGCGCGGAACAAGCAGCAGGAGCTGCGCCTCGAGGCGGAGCGGAAAATAAGGCAGGACCTGGAGAGCCGGTGCCAGGTGAGAGGCCCTTCGGGGTCCTTCAGCGACGAGCAGCCCAGCAGCGGAGCACCTCGGTTTTCTAGATTCTATTAAAGAAACATAAACCTGCGAGAGGAAGAAGCCTGTAGCTTTGAGTGTGCCACGTGTTCCCAGTTTTCAGTTTATAAAAGATTCATTCTTAACAGCCGAAGCTCGCTGCGCCAAATACTGGTTCCTAAGACATCCAAACTGAATTTCACAGTCCTTTAGGAACTTTCTACCCCTTGGTTCTTCCCGGAAGCTCAGATCACCCGCTACTGTGATGGGACTTGCCGCTGTACCCAGCCTCCGGAAGCACCACATTCTGTCGCGGAGTAGGGACTCCAAGAGACCGTCAGGCTCTTGCCTTCCAGCAGACACTGTCTGCCATGAAAAAGCATTCCTTCGGTTCTGGAAGGAGATAATTAATCGCTTCCTCTTCAGGAGGATACGTAAAATCAAAATCGGAGATGCATTAGGTGTACTGCTGACCGCAACAGCGTGGGTCTTACCTGTTGGTAGCACCTGAAGTTACAAAGTCTAACCTCATCACGCTTTCATATTGTGGTTGCCCATTTATTACAATATGGAAGCTTTTTGTTCCATATGGTATATTGGGAATTTGTAAATATCTTCATATCACATTTTCAGGAACTGGAAGAAACGATCAGACACCTAAGGAAATGTAAAGAGGCAACAGAGCATAAACTGAAAGAAGCCAGTGTAGAATCAGAACAGGTAAGCCACACCCAGTCAAGGTAACATCCTTCACGGACATAGTTCCAGGAATGTCACAGGCAAGAACCAATAACTAAGCCTAATGTCTACTATGAAGAATAATTTTTAGATTGGGATTCTGCCTCCTGATAAAAGAATACTGAAATACTGACTAAGCCAAGTCCAAGTCTCTGCCCCTAAATGTCAGGAGGACCAGCGTGTGGGTAGATTTTAACGAACTACTGCTTGACACCACTGATAGAAAGGCAAGCTCTTTGTTCAGCCAATAACTAGAAATGTAAAGTAGGCCCTATTTTTTTTAAGTTTTATTTTAATTTAATCTCTCCACCCAACATGGGGCTCAGACTCACCACCCTGAGATTGAGAGAGGCTTGCTCTTCCGACTGATGCAGCCAGGTACCGCTCGTGGGCCCTTTGAATTTGCGAATTTGCTTTCTCTAATCTTAAACTGACCTTTTTGAAAGTATTTAAAATCATACATTTTTTAGAGGTGGAAAGGACCTATGGAATTCGTTGTGTGACACAACCAGTCCTAATGTCCAGTTAAGAAAACAGAGGTATCACAGTGATGACACAGTTGGTCATGATTTGTCCTTTTTATAGCCATTCGACAATGGCTATCAGAGTGGTGTAGCCAAAGGACTACAGACTCATGAGTTTGACGCCAGCTGTGACCCTTGCTGTGCCCTTGAGGAAGTGACATTTACTTTAACTCATCAATTACCACATCTCGAAAAGTCAGGATAGTAAGACTTACTAATCTGTTATGCAGTAGATGACTCAGTAAGTTTCACTAAATAGTACCTCCCTTCTCATTCACGGTGCAAAAGGTGACATGATGTAGGGGCCATTTCTAGCATCTTTCCCTCCATCCCTGGTAAAGAATGCTAGAGAAATGTGGGGTTGGGTTTGAGGGGCCGGTGAGAGTGTCGCTGGCATTAGGAGGATATACAAAGTACTTGAGCTTTGTTGCTTTCTAAAGCTTTAATGCCAAGGGGAGCTCTATTTTCTTACCTCATTATTTTGTACCCACACAAGGACCTGGCTAATCTGGGACAAATACCTAGTCCCACACATTTACTGTGGACCTATCCTATGGTGGGCACTGGACTAGTTGAGGGGACACAGGATGAACCGAGCCCAAGGACGCCCCTGCTTTCAAGGACTTGCCTTCTCCCGGGCAAGAGAGAAATACACCTCTCTCTCTCTGACTTCAAAATCATTTTACTTTTTATTCTAGAGGATATGTTCTGGAGCTCTTTTGAAGCAACTTTTATATAACCTTAAAGCCTGTCAGCTTTACCTTAAAATACTGAAGTAACTCAGATACATACAGAAGTGCCAGGCACATACAGGTACTCAGTAAATATCTGTCAAATAAACGAATACTGATTTCGGATCATCTGCAAAGGCAGATTACTAGAAGGACTGTTTAAGTCTAACAAAGGTAGTTTGGAAGTTTGTGTTTAGGAGCCAAAGCATAAAATATTTTGATGATAAAGGAAATTAAAAGAACGCAAGTTACACTAAGCTAGTCCACTCTTTTACTAATTCAATTACTTTCTTAAAGCCCAAAAGGAAGATCTAGTGCAGGGACTTTGGAGAACGATTTAATCTTAGAGAACAGAGCTCAAAAATTCAAACTGTGGTTTGAACTACCATATTCCTCGGCAGAGCCGTCTTGTTCTTTTCGCTCTATTTGCCTCCTGGGTCCTCTTCCTTCCGTTCACATCCAGGAAGTATCCATGAATGCAGGGAAGCAGCAGGCTTGCGCGCGTTCAGCTCTGCCTTCAGAAGTCACTCCCGTCGGGAGGTGCAGAAGGACCTTGCACTTGGAATCTGGGTCCTTTAACGTCTGGGTTAAAAAAAAGTCTCTGGAACTAATACACAGAAAATTTAGAGCTTTCTTCATTGTGATTTTTACTGATAAGACTTTTCTGTTCAGATAACAGCTAACCTGGAAGAAGCTCATCGCTGGTTTAAGTGTAGGTTTGACGGCCTCCAACTTGAGCTGACAAAAAACCGGTTGCAGAGGCTTCCCCGAGAAGACAGGTGGCTGGAAGAGGTAGGGTGCTTAGACATGGCTGTCCTCAGCAATTCTGGATTTGTCCCTTCTCAGATTTCTCACCGCAGAACTTCTCTCTTCACACGGCTACTCTTCCCACTAATCTTGAGATTTCTCTAAACTGCAAGAAAAACAAAAGAATTTCTTCCTTAAAAGTTGCCCATTTGTGGAGCATAACAAATAGCATGGAGGACAAGAGGAGATGGAGAGGAGAAGGGAGTTGGGGAAATTGGAAGGGGAGGTGAACCATGAGAGACTATGGACTCTGAAAAACAATCTGAAGGCTTTGAAGGGGCGGGGGGTGGGAGGTTGGGGGCACCAGGTGGTGGTGGGTATTAGAGAGGGCACGGATTGCATGGAGCACTGGGTGTGGTGCAAAAACAATGAATACTGTTACGCTGAAAAGAAATTTTAAAAAAAGAGTCGCCCATCTCCCAAACTGTCTAGATTAGAACCACTCACCTTGATGAGTAGATTATATTCGTGGAGACAGAACATGTCCTCGGCTCTGCAGGTAGTTGGGAACAGTGTTAGGTCTGTTTTCCTTCCAACAGGACCACGGTAACAGGCACGATGTCGCATCCGGCCAGTCTGCTCTACACCGATGGGAGAATAAACAGAATCTTAAACTTGTGCCCAAGAAGTGTCATTCTGAACTTGAGAGAAAGTGATGTCCTTGACGGAGGGAGGCGCTGCTTCATCTAGAGCTACACCGCCATGATTTCCTGCGCCCAGCGTCCTGGGCTGGCCTTTCCCGCCGTCATCAGAACATGAAGTCTTTGATGTGGGCTGAAGATTTTGGACTTGAGTTTCTCGTATTATGAACTTGCTGGTATCAGTACAGAACCACCCCATCTTATTTGTCCTTTCCCCCCATTTTCCACCCAATAAATTTATATTAATTTGTTGTATGATAGGAGATGCCGTTGCATGATACTTGGCTATTTTTCTAAGTACATTCTATCAAAAAGCACTCAGTGAGGTACTAGATGATATGGCAACCAAATGACAGACTAGGACATTTCTTTGAAACAAAATATCCTAATGTCAAGCAGATAATCCCTGGAACTGGAATCACTTGGAAAATGTTAAAAACTTATCCAGTCATACAAATGTATACCCTTTTAAGCTAGATAATTACCAGAATATCTTTAATAAGATGAGATCTCTAGTCTGTATTTTATTAAGTAAGTTCTAGGCCCAGTGTGGGGCTTAGACTCATCATCAAGAGTCACACACACCACCAGCTGAGCCAGCCAGGCACCCCTATGTCTATTCTTACAACAGACATTGTATTTACAGCTTCCTTGGACATTGACAAAGCAAACTATTGTGGATGGCAGTCTGCTCTGCTCCAGGAAATATGCCTGACCAATGTAGCTCTTCCTTACTAGAGCAAGCAATAAATTGAGATTTTTCTTATTTCAGACACAGAATGGTGGATTGCACACAGTAAGTCTGGATCACCATAATACCTAGGTTAATCAGTGCTCAAACCACGGCAGCTACTGAGGCCATCAGGACCTAAATCAAGTGAGCAATTGTGAAACTGGAGAGAACATCAAAATTAAGACACTCAGAGGTTGAAGAGCCCCCCACTCATCTGATATAAAAAGATAAAGCTGAGTTTAATGCTCACTCTGGTAAGGAAGAGCTTTGTTGCTCAGGCAGAGTCCTATACAGGGTTTTGGGGAAGTAGGGAGTTCAAGGATTGCAAGTCTTTCAGAGGTTTAAGAGGCTCAATATCCACCGTAGAAGTGTCGGTAATGGGGATGAGACTATCAGATGGCATTCAGGGCCAAGTTTATTGGAGTGTGTCCATTCAGAGCTGAGGGCTCTAGCAGGCTGGTAAAAGCCTCCTCGACTTGTCTCACCCCCACAGGATCTCTCCTTGTGGACTCTTCGTAAGGAGATAGTCAGTTGAGGGTACCAGGGCATCAGTCTTGAAACAGTCCAACCAAGAGCCCTAAAGAGCAGTTTACCTTAGTCATGAATTCTTCATAGGAAAAAAGATCCCAGTTATTGCCCAGGAGAGATGATCAACTTTAATGGGTTATAAATCTACCATTTCTGAGTGTTATCATGACATTGACAATTACTGGCCAACAATATGCTTATCTTCCTCATCCAGAACACAGATCACTTTTGTACTGTCCTCAAAGAGTATCATTATTGATAAAGTCAGTATAACATACCTTTTTATCACTTTTTAGGTGGGCTGTACTACACATTAGCTTGGGAGGAGAGAATTACAGTTAGGTCAGTGATCATCTCTAGGAAAGCTTATAGTTAGAACTGCCTGTTTAGAGGAATGAATTTGCTAACACGTTTCTATAGCACCTTTGTAGGTGTCTATTGTATAGTACACTCGCTTCCATTTTGGGCCTCAGCTTTCATCAGAAACTGTCAAACAGTGGTTTTTAAGACACCAGACATCATGCAACAAAGAACAGTGACCCCTGCGGGAAAAGGAACAAGTGAGGTGAAGCCTACTATGGGCCCAGCTTACAGCCTTCAGAATATTCCAGCTGCGCCACGAGGAGGAGAAATCAAGGTGGGCTCCCTGAGTTAAGGAGCCAGAGCCCAGGAGATGTGACTGCTGGAGTCTAGGACTGAGTCCCAGAGAGGAGAGGGCTGCACGGATGGAGAGCTTCGGAGGTCCCAGAGGTCCTCTGAGTATCCAGCTAAGCACAGTTGGCGCATGTACAGGGGGAGCCACCCGAAGCGGGAGAAAGAATCATCCAAAAGGGTCCAAGTTAACAGCGCCCACACACAGTACCAGTTCCCACCAGCCAGAATCAAACCTCATGATTTACAGGACGGGGGTGTGGTGGGGGGTTGTAATACTACAGAGTATCAGTCTCAGATGGAGAGACTAGTCAGCCCTACAGTGAACACTGCTCTGCTCCCACCTAACAAATCTTAAAAACTAGACCCCAAATGACCCATTTGCAGGTAACTGCATTCCAAAACAGAGCTTAAGAATATTTAGAGGAGGGGCGCCTGGATGGTTCAGTGGGTTAAAGCCTCTGCCTTCGGCTCGGGTCATGATCCCGGGGTCCTGGGATCGAGCCCCAGATCAGGCTCTCTGCTCAGCAGTGGGCCTGCTTCCTCCTCTCTCTCTCTCTCTCTCTTTCTCTCTCTGCCTGCCTCTCTGCCTACTTGTGATCTCTGTCAAATAAATAAAATCTTTAAAAAAAATTTTTAAAAATTTTTAAAAAAGAATATTTAGAGGAATACAAAAATATATAGCTCCATTGAGATAAAAAAAGAAAATCACCATTAGTGATATTCAATCCAAAATTAGCAGGCATACAAAGCAGGAAAATCTGACCCAGAACTAACATAGATATTAGGAGTGACAAAGACATAAAAACAGTAACTCTAGGTATATGTTCAAGGAATATTACAACAATGGATGATAATAGAAGAAAGAAATTGAAATTCATAATATCAAGTAATAGAAAGATGATGGGTAGTTTGCTTTAGCAATAAAGACGTACCACACGTGGTAACATCAGACTTAAAGGGGATTCTAATACAAGATCTGAAGATGTTTTAATTTTTTGACAACTGTAGTTCTGAAGAAAGGAGACAAAGCTGTGGCTACTGAATTAAGGGACAGGCAATACTATTATGTCTGCTGATTTAATACCTACCCACCTTTTCATGTTAAAAAGATTCATGAAAATCTAGGAAGAATCAATCTGGATTCTGACCAGTGATCCCAAAGTATCAGATAAGGTTGAGACTCGGGAAGAGGCTCAGAATTGCTTTAAGTTCTCATTTTCTAGAGTGGTTTAAATAAGCCAAAGCAAATAATGTTCACTTCCTCTCAAACTTGTATAATTACTACACATTTTCAAATTCATCCCACCTTTTGTTATAAAGCCATTTTAAGACAAAACCACTCTCTCACACTGTAAGTCATTTTGCTTTTCTTTCTTGACAACTTTTTTTTGGAGGGGGGAGGGGTAGAGGGAGAGAGAAAATCTTAAGGGAGGCTCCACACTCAGGACAGGGCCCTGAGATCACGACTTGAGCTGAAATCAAGAGTCAGATTCTTAACCACCTGAGCCACCCAGGCACCCTGCTTGTTAGACTTTAAAATTTCAGCCAGAAGGATGTGATATTCCAGAGTGATAGGATTAGTTGCAGCTAACACTAGTATCAAGAGTGATTCTATTCCACTTGGGAGTTTAGAGGAAAGACCAGGAATTGTGAGGTCATCTCCCCCTGAGTGGCATCACTGGATTTCGGATGGTTGTCTTTCACTTTTTATTAGCCCAGTGAATTTTTGGTTGCAATTTCTCCCAGTCTCTTTACTGATAGACTTCTCATTCTTAACAGATCTTTGGGCTTCAGTTTTATCTCAGGGGTCTTTTTGGTTTATACAGACAGCCAGAGCTTATTTACTCTAAGACTCTCAGAAACATCTAGCTACAGATTACTGGTTTTCTACAATAGTTTCGAATTTCATGGCTTTTTTTTTTTTTTTATTAAATTCCCTAGTTCGGATTAGATCCAGTAACAAAAAGGAGACAAGGCTCTTACTTCAGTTCTTGGGTCTACCTCAGGGTACTATTTGAAAGTTGAGCAAAATGTCGGAGAAATTTGACCATTGGATGGTATTTGGTATCTCCTCAAGAGCATTTACTCTGGACTCGTGGGTCTGATCAGCCTTGTCTCATTGAGTCCGATGACTGGGTTCACACTGCTCTGCATCATCAGATGTTCTCCACCTTGGACCTCTTTGGGCAGTAGGGACCCTACGCCATTTGCTAATACAACCTGTTTTAGAAGTAGTCAGAAACAATGTACAATATAGAGAAGACTAGAACAGACTGGAACATTTCCTGCCCACCAACTGCAGCAGAGATTTCTTATAGCTCTAATAAATCCAAGACTGCATCTCATTGGATGGGCCGATGACATGCCCACACTCAATCAATCACTGTAACTTCAAAGATAGACTGGATACTAACTAGCGAGGTCTAGAGGGGAGATGTGTCCATCGGAAACTGAGAATAGTTCCCCAAAGGAAATCTCAGCTATGTTCCTAGAGGAAGGGGAACTGGAAGTAAGTCAGATCAAAACCACAGATGTCTAGCACAACAGTCAAAAGACTGTAAACTGAGAAAATACACCCACATGGTCAGTACTGAACTTCATTAATGCAGACCCGGAGCTCTGAGGAGGTGCTAGATTCCTTTCATACTGACACTCTGTTTCCTCCAAAGCATTTATAAGAGTCAGACACAGGCTGTCAAGTTCTTTCTGAGTTTTTAAAACTGATTCCTTAATAACATATAGACTTTGCAACAGCTGCTTAGCTACCTACCTCCTCCAATAAGAAACAAGAAAGAAAAAGTGAATTCTACATAAAAGCACACTTAGTATAACTTGGGACAGACAATGTCAAATCTTTAAAAATAAGTAAATTGAGAAAAATCCCCAAATCCCATTTGTGTGCTCGCTCACCGCTCACACTCCTGCCCACCTCACTACAAGGCCTGGAGCAGACAAAGGCAGATCAAGGTAGAGAAAGAAACGAGTGAAGGGGGCTGAGGTGGATTTGCCACCGCCTCCACGAGGGCTAAATGCCCCCTAAACCTGGCAGTCCTGAAAAAAGTGTCCAGGAAGATCAGAGTGTGAACTACAAGAAGGGAACTTCCAAGTACATCGGATTTAAAGGCATGATCTAAAGCGGCACTCCACGAAATGCGTGTCTGCGGAGAAGGGGGAAAAGGCAAAGAGAGAAGCCCCCACTGGAAGTAGGGCTGTGAAGGGAAATGAAGTGTTAGGGTCAGTTAAAAATGAAGAAAGAGAGAGAATCGAAGGACACTCAACCCCACAACACAAAAACCTCCCCATCAACCACAACAGCCTAAAAAGCACCTGGACTTTGCCATATGGCCACACAAGAGCTCAGTAAGTTAGAAATATTGCAGATCAACCCCATACCATACACATGAACAAGGGAGAAGTTAAGTCCTTAAGAGTCCTGCAGAAAGTCAGGAAGGAGATTTCCTCTATCTCAACAGAGGAAAATTGCCCCCAGTAAAAATCTTTATGAAGGAGAAGGAACTTTAAAGTGAACCATCCAAACAAACTTGTTTCAGATGAACTTTTCAGGAGAGGTGAACCACTGTGAAACTAGTTTTAAAAAAACTAAGGACAGAAATGGACAAAAACCAGAGAAATAAAAAGACTGCTTGGCACTTAGGACAATGGAAAAGATAAATTATCTGAGAAATGAGGAATAAGTTACAAGATGCCCAAGGGAGAATGGATTCAGATCAAAGTAAGCGTCACTGAAGAAAGGCAGGAAAACAAGGCAATGAAAATGGCATTACAAAGTAAGAAAGGTCATGGGTGCCTCACTGGCTTAACTGGTGGAGCATACAACTCTTGATCTTGCGATTGTGAGTTTGAGTCCCATGCTGGGTGTAGAGAATACTTAAAAAAAATAAAATGTTTTTTTTTTTAAGAAGTAAAGAATAGAGAAAAAGTAATGGAATGGAAGATGGGCAAAGAAGGAATAGTATTTGTGTTACTGGGGTTACTGAGGAAGAAAAAACAGTAGGTCAGAAATAATATTTAGAACTAAACCCCAGGGGCACCTTAGTGGCTCAGTCAGGTAAGTGTCCAACGCTTGATTTCAGCTCAGATCGTGACCTCAGTGTTGTGAAATCCAGCCCCACGCCAGGGTCTGTGCTGGTTGTGGAGCGTGCTTAAGATTCTCTCCCTTTCCCTTTGCCCTTCCCCCACCTCTAAAAAAAAAAAAAGTAAAAATAAAACTACAGCCCAAGAACACTTTCTAAAAATAGAAAAAGTATATCTGAATCTACATATTGAAAGAACTCATCAGGAAACTGGAAAAAAAATCAACTTCACAACATACTCTAATAAAACTATGATTTCAAAGGCAAAATACTGTCCCAAAAGATCAAACAGTTTACAAAAGCAAAAGAAACTGGCATCACATTTATAAACCAGTGCACGAAGCAAGGCAACAATGGAGCAATGTGGTCGGCAGAATTCTATGATAGGACCCAAAATGTCCCACCTTCTGGAAGACATGCCTACAGCATCTCTTAGATGGTGAAAATGATGGATTCCATGCTCATGATTAGATTACATGTCACAGTGGACTTGAAGGAGAGATTATCCCATAGATGGGCCTAATCATATAAATCCTTCAAAAGCCATCTCTCCAACTGGTGCAGAAGGGGAAGTCCAAGATGTGAAGTGCAAGGAGATTTTGTGTGCTCCTGCTGCCTTGAAAATGGAGAAGGCTGCAAAGCAAGGAATTCAGGTCCATCTAGAAGCTGAGAGCAACCCCTGGATAAAAGCCAGTGAGGAAATGGAGATCTCGATCCTACAACTGCCAGGAACTGAATTCTGCTAAGAACCAGACTACGCTTCAAAGGAGAGTTTTACCCCAGACCTTCAGAAAGGAGCACAATCCTGCCAACCCCTTGATTTCAGCCTCTGAAACCCTGAGATTTTAGCCCCACTCTGGATTCCTGACCCACAGAAACTGTGAGATAACAAGTTTATATTTTAATTTTCTAATTTTTCATTTTTTAAAGTAAGCGCGATACCCAATATGGATCTTTAACTCACAACCCCAAGATCAAGAGTGGCACGTTCCACCAACTGAGCCAGCCAGGCAGCCCAAGTTTGCATTGAAGTTTGTATTATTTTAAAGCCCAAGTGTGTGGTAGCAGCAATAAAAAGTTAATACAGAGATAAGTAACCTAACTGTTAAAGAATTCAAAGTAGTGATCATAGAGACACTCAGCAAAAGTGGAAGAATGAACAGTGAGAACTTCAAAAAAGAGGAAATATAATACCAAAGAGAAGTCACATGGCAAAAGAACACATTAACCATATTTTTAAAAAATCAGTAAAGTGTTCAACTCCAGACTATATGGGCAGACAAAAAGGATTAGAGAACTCTAAGATAGGGCAATACAACCTACCCCATCAGAGCAACAAAGAGAAAAAAAATGAAAAAAAGTAAAGATAGCTTTAAGGGACTTAGGGACAACATCAAACATACTAACACTCATATTATACATATTATACAGGTCCTAGAAGAAGAAGAGAGAGAGAGAATTGCAGGAAACTTTTTTTGAGAAATAATGGCTGAAAACTTCTTAAACTGAGCAAGAAAAGAGACATTCAGATTCAGAAGACCAGAGAGTTCCATATAAAATGAACCCAAAGACACCCACCCTGAGACACTTTACAATTAAAATGTCAAAAGTTAGAGCACCTGGGTGCTTCAGTTGGTTAAGCGTCTGCCTTTGGCTCAGGTCATGATCCCAGGGTCCTGGGATGGAGCCCTGAATCGGGCTCCCTGCTCATCAGGAAGCCTGCTTCTCCCTCTCCCACTGCTTGTGTTCCCTATCTCGCTGTGCTTCTCTCTGCCAAATAAATAAAATAAAACATCAAAAGTTAAAGGAGAGAAACTTAAAAGCAAGCAAACAAACAAACAACTGGTTATATACAAGGGAATCCCCATAAAACTATTAAATTTTTTAGAAGGGATTTTTGCAGGCCAGAAGGGAGTGCCACAATATATTCAAAACACAGAAAGAAAAAAATTTCCAACCAAGAATACTCTACCAGGCAAAGTTAATCAGAATTGAAGGAAAGATCACATTTCACAGACAAGCAAAAGCTAAAGGAGTTCACCACTAAATTAGCCTTATAAGAAATGGCAGACCACTTTAAATTGGAAAAAAAAAAAAAAAAAGGTGCTAATTAGCAACAAAAAACATGAAAGTGTAACTCACACTGGTAAAGTTAAAGGTAGGCGTGCTTGGGTGGCTCACTTAACTAAGTTCTGCTTCTTGATCTCAGCTCAGGTCTCAGGGTCATGAGTTCAATCCACACATTGGGCTCTACACGGGGCATGGAGTCTACTTTTAAAAAGTTACTATATCCACCTATATACACAACACATGCACACATAGTAAGAGTACCGGAATAATCACTTACAAAGCTAATATGAAAATTAAAAGAAAGTTGTAAAAATAACCAAACTTACAATAATTAGTTGAGAAAAACAAAGGATAAAAACATAAAATGTGATAACAAAACCATAAAATGCAGTGAGGGCATAAAAATGTAGAGATTCAGAATGTGTTCAAACTTTAGTTATCAACTTCAAATAGGCTGTCATAAGTAAATAGGTAAGCCTCATGGTAGCCACGAAACAAAAACATTAAGTAGATACACAAAAGATAATGAGAAAAAGGAATCTAAGTATACCACCAAAAAAAAGTCATCCAACCACAAAGGAAGGAAGCAAGAGAAGAAAAAAGAAGAAGAAAAAAAAAAGAACTACCAAACAACCAGAAAACAAAGATGAAAATAAGGATCTACCTATCAATAATTACATTAAACATAAATGGACTAAATTCACCAATAGAAAAAAAGAAGAGTAGCCGAATTAAAACCAAACAAAGAAACAAGACCCATCTATTTGTTCCCTACAAGATATTTCAGCTGTAAGAACATATAAAGTGAGGGGATGGAGAAAGACAGTCCATGTAACTGGAAGCCAAAAGAAATTTGGGGTAGCTATACTTGTATTGGACAAAATAGACTTTAAAACGAAGACTGTAATAATGGACAAAAGCATTACAAAATACAGGGTCATGCTCCCCCTACAAAAAAGATATAACGTGGAAATATTTATGCACCTCATCTAGGAGCACTAACAATAAATACAAAGCAAATATCAAGAGCCAGGGGCAACTGGGTGGCTCACTTGGTTAAGCATCTGCCTTCGGCTCAGGTCATGACCCCAGGGTCCTGGGATGGAGGCCCACACTGGGCCCCCTGCTCAGCAGGGAGCCTGCTTCTCCCTCTCTCTCTACTGTTCCCCATCCTTGTGCCCTCTCACTCTGTCAAGTAAATACATAAAAATCTTTAAAAAACAAAACTAGTTTTTAAAAACTGCCAAGGAGGACACCTAGGTGTCTCAGTTGGTTAAGAAGCTGCCTTCAGCTCAGGTCATGATCCCCAGGGTCCTAGGATTAAGCCCCGCATTAGACTCCCTGTTCATCAAGGAGCCTGCTTCTCCTGCTCCCTCTGCCATTCCCCCTGCTTGTGCACTCTCTCTCTCTGTGTCAAATAAATAAAATCTTTAAAAATATATTAAGAGACCAAAAGGAATTGACTACAGTAATAGTAGGGGACTTTACTATGCCACTTAAATCAACAGATATCAGAAACTATCAGGAAATCAGGAGATACTGGTCTCAAATGACATATTAAACCAAATGAACTTGATATTTATAGAACATTCCAAGTAAAAGCTACAAAATATACATTTTTCTAAAGTGCACATGGAACATTCTCCAGAATAGACCACAGAACAGGTCTTAATTTACTTAAGAGGATTGATACCATATCAAGCAGGTTTTCCACCAAACAGTATACTGGAAGTCATTACAAGAAGGAAACTGAAAAATTCACAAATACATAGAGATTAATCAACATACTATAGAACAATCAATGAGTCAACATAGAAATCAACAGAAATAAAATACCTTGAGAAAAATGAAAATAAAAATATAACACACCCGAATTTATGGGATGCAGCAAAAGCATCTAAAAGTTCTAAAAAGGAAGTTTACAACAAATGCTTACCTGATGAAACAATCTCAAAACAATATTATACTTCAAAAAGCTTTTTCTAGCTCAGTTGCATTGACATGGATGGCACTGGAGTGGATTAGGCTAACAGAAATAAGTCAAGCAGAGAAAGACAATTATCATATGGTTTCACTCATATGTGGAACATAAGGAACAGCACAGAGGACCATAGAGGAAAGGAGGGGAAACAGAGGAAGAAATCAGAGAGGGAGACAGACCATGAGAGACTCTGGACTCTGGGAAACAAAATGAGGGTTATAGAAGGGAGGCGGATTAGGGGGATAGGGTAACCAGGTGAAGGGTATTAAATGAGTTCTGGGTGTTTTACACAACTAAGGAATTGTTGAACACTACATCAAAAACTAATGATGTACTATATGTTAACTCATCGAACATAATAAAAAATATTTAAATAAATTAATTTAAAAAAAAGAATTAGTAAAAGGAGAATAAACCAAACCCAAAGTTCATAGAAGGAAGAAAATATAACAAAGATCAGAGCAAAAATAAATGAAACAGATTTTTTAAAGGACCAGTGAAAAAGATCAATGAAACTAAGAGCTGGCTCTTTGAAAAGATAGAGAAGACTTAAAAAAATAATTTCAGAAATGAAAGCAGAGCTGATACCACAAATACAAAAGATCCCAAGCAACTACTATGAATAATTAAATGCCAACAAATTAGAAAATCTAAAAGAAATGAATAAATTCCAGGAACATACAACCTACCAAACCTAAATCATAAATAAAAAAATCTGAGTAGGTCAATACTAGTAAGGAGATTGAATCCGTAATTGAGTCCCTTTCAACAAAGAGAAGTCCAGGGTCAGATGGCTTCACTGGTGAATTCTACCAAACATTCAGAACATTAATACTAATTCTTCTTAAACTCTTCCAAAAAAAAAAAAAAAAAATAGAAGAGGAAGGAACTCTCCCAAACTCGTTTTGCAGGGCCAGCATTACTCTGATACCAAACCAGACAAGGAGGCCACCAGAAAATTACAGGCCAGTATCCCCACTGAACAAAGGTACAAAAATCCTCAACAAAGTATTAGCAAACTGAATTCAACAATACATTAAAGGGATCATATGCCAGGATCAAGTGGGATCCATTCCAGGGATGCAAGGATGGTTCAATATCAGCAAATAAGTCAGCGTGATACATCACATTGAGAAATTAAGGATAAAAATCTTATGATCATCTCAAAACATGCAGAAAAAAATGGACAAAATTCAACTTTCACTTATGATTTAAAAAACTCTCAACAAGAAGGTATAGAGGGAATGCATCTCAATATAGTAAAGGCCAATTATGATAAGTCCACAACTAACATACTTAACAGCAAAAAGTTGAAAACTTTTCCTTAATTTAAGATCAGGAACAGACAAGGATACCTATTTTTGCTACTTTTGATCAACATAATATTAGAAGTCCTAGCCAGAGCAATAGGTAAGAATAAAAGGTATCCAAATTTGAAAGGAAGGGGTAAAGCTCACTATTTGGAGATGACATGCTATTATATATAGAGACCCTAAAGATTCCACTAGAAATCATTAGAACTAATAAACACATTCCGTCAAGTTGGATTAAAAAAATTAATTTATAAATATCAGGAAGAGAAATTAAGAAAATGATCTTCTTTACATGTGCATCAAAAATAATAAAATACCCAGGAATAAACTTAACCAAGGAAGTGAAAGCCCTGTATACTAAAAACCGTAAGATGCTGATGAAAGAAATTAAGAGAGCACAAACAAATGGAAAGATATTTCATGTCCACAGATTAGAAGAATTAATACTGTTAAATTGTCCCTACTACCCAAAGCAATCTACAGACCCAACGCAATCCCTCTCAAATTCCAATGGCATTCTTCACAGAAAGACATATAATACCAAAATTTGCATGGAACCACAAAAGACCTCTAATAGCCAAAGCAATCTTGAGAAAGAAAAGCAAAGCTGGGGCATCATGGTCCCTGATTTCAAACTAGATTACAAAGCTATACTAATTAAACAGTATGGTGTTGCCATAAAACCAGACCTAGAGATCAATGGAACGGAATGCAGAGTCCAGAAATAAACCCAGGAATATATGGTTATTTTACATTGACAAGAGTGTACAATGTAGAAAACACAGTCTCTTCAATAATTAGTGCTGGGAAAATTAAACAGCCACATGCAAAAGAATGAAACTGGACTTTACACCATACACAAAAATTAACACTTGCATGTAAGACCTGAAACCATAAAATTTCTGGAAGAAAACACAGGGGGAGGGAGCCTGGGTGGCTCAGTGGGTTAGGCCGTTGCCTTCGGCTCAGGTCATGATCTCAGGGTCCTGGGATTGAGGCCCACATCGGGCTCTCTGCTCAGCAGGAAGCCTGCTTCCCTCTCTCTCTCTGCCTGCCTCTCTATTTACTTGTAATCTCTGTCTGTCAAATAAACAAATAAAATCTTAAAAAAAAAGAAAACACAGGGAGTAAGCTCCTTGATATCAGTCTCTTGGTGATGATTTTTTTCAATCTGACACCAGAAGCAAAGGCAACAAAAGCAAAAATAAAACAAGTGGGATTATGTCAAACTAAAGAGCCTGGGTGACTCAGTTGGTTAAACATCAGACTCTTGATGTTCCATGCTCCAGTCATGATCTCAGGGTTCTGGAATTGAGCCCTGCATCAGGTTCCACCCTCAGCATGAATCTGCTTAAGATTCTCTCTCTCCCTCTTCCCCGCCACCGCTTACTCACTCTCTCAAAAAGAAAAAAAGTTTCTGTACAGCCAAGGAAACCATCAACAAAATGAAAAGGTGACCTACAGAATGTTTGCAAATCAGAAAGGATTAATATGCAAAATATAAAAAGAACTGAGAACTCAACAGTAAAAAACAAAACAAAACAAAACAAACCTCATTAAAAAATGGGCAGAAGCTCTGAATAGACATTTTTCCAAAGAAGACAGATAGATGGCGAATAGGTAAATAAAGAAATGCTTAACAATCCACTAAGTGTCAGGAAAATGCAAATCCAAACCACCATGAGCTATCACACCTGCCAGATGACTAGGATAAAAAATAAATAACAAATGTTGGTGAGGATGTGGGGAAAGGGGAACCCTTGTGCACTGTTGGTGGGAATGCAAAGTGGTGCAGCCACTATGGAAAATAGTATGGAGGTTCTTCAAAAAATTAAAAATAGAAATACCATATGATCCAGGAATTCCACTTCTGCATATTTACCTAAAGAAAACAAGAGCACATATTTGAAAACATATACACCCCTATATTTATTGAAGCATTATTTACAATAGCCAAGATATGGAAACAACCTCAGTGTCCATCAATACGTGTTTATTCAAAATATTCAAAAATATTCAGCCATCAAAAAGATTAAGAGCTTGCCTTTGGTGATGACAGACTTCGAAGGCATCATGCTAAGTGAAGTAAGACAGACAAAAAAAAGATAAACACTATATGATTTCTCCCACCTATGGAATCTAAAAAACAAAACAAAAAAAGAATAGATTTTTGGTTTCCAGAGGGTGGGCAAAATTAGTTAACCGTTTTGGGGTTTTTTTTGTTGTTGTTCTAATTAACTGAATAAAAAACCAAAACACAGGAGAACACCAGCATGATCTGGAGGTAAGCAAAGATTACAGAAACAGGCCACAAGAACCACTAACAATCAAAGTTCGGTATTTGAAATAATAGGTGTAATATTTAAAGATTTTATTTTTAAGTAATCGCCACACGGGGGGCTCGAACTCACAATGCCAAGATGGGGCTGCATGCTCTACCATTTGAGCCAGCCAGGGGCCCCTGAAATAATAACAATAATATGATTATTATTATTTTAATGAAAAATAGGAGTTTCTTGGGCCTCTTGAGAGACCGGAAGCTGGCCCACAGCTGCCAGTCCTTACTCACCGCCCCCGCCCCGCCCCGCCCCCGCCCCGCCTTCCTCAACACGGAGCTTCCCGATTGGCCCACCCGGCGGCTTCCGGCCTCGCGGGGAAACTAGGGTCACGTGTGCCGCACGGCCAAGCCGGAAGTCCGCGGGAAGCCGTCAGGGAGTGGAGCGCACGGACCAGTTCCCTCTCTGTCCCCGCACCTGGTCTCAAAGGCGAGCCGTGTAAATCCGGCAGCTTCCACCCGTGCTTCGGGGTGTCCGAGGGCTCCACCACACCTTCCCGGCCGCTGCTGCGCTCCCAGAACTCGGGAGCGTCCCCCCCACGACCGGACACGTCCTACTGTTCCCGACTCTGGCAGTCCAGACGGAGATGGGGCCAGTCGGCCTTCCCCTGTGATCGTCCTAAGAACCACCGGGTTTTCCAGAACTTTCTCACTTTCCTAAATACTTTGTTCTGAAGTTTCACATCAGCCAAGAAAGAAAACCGAGTTTTACAAAGAGACACCATAAAAACGGTGAAAACACAAGTGACCAAGACGTACTTCCAGATCAGGTGAGGGGTGCCTACACCTCAGTGAGAAAAACAGGGCCCAGTGTTTTTAATACGGGAAACAAAAGCGATTGGAAGGGAAAGCTCGGCAAGGTCTGTGAGCACGTGCGGAGGCAGGTTGCAACCTCCCAGGTCTGCAAATGCAGCAACCGCTTCCACCTCGCCGCTGGGGACGGCACAGGGCCACGGTGTCCCCGCGCAGCCGGTGAAGCACGGGCGAGAGCACCGCGGCGACTCACGGCCGTGCTGGCCCCAACGGCGCCCCGACTCCAGGCCGACAGGCGCGCGCAGAGCTCGATTTCCCCGCGGGGGTGACAGCAGACCCTACACGTCCGTCGCCTCCGGGCAAACCTACGTCCTGCCCCGCGAATCACCCACAAGACGCACAGACTAGTTGTCAATAGTGACGGGCCCGGCGGGACATCAACACGGCCCAGCCGAGCGGGTCTCCTCGGGTCGGAGGCTCGCCAGAAGCCCCCTCGGAAACGGGGCCAGCGCCTGCTCGAGGAGGCGGGTGTGGCCTCCTGGAACCCGCGGCATCGGAACTGCCTCCCCGGCCCCTTGCACGCAGCTGCGGTCGCCGAGCCGAGGAATCCGCGTCTCGGCGGCCTCTCCTGTGCACGTGTTTGAACTCCTTCTGCGGAGCGCGACACCGGACTCTCCTGAAGTGGCAGGCGGTGCGGCTAGTCCCCGTCCTCAGCCTCTTGCCGTGAGCCTGCAAGCAGGGTACCCGTCGGGCACGGCCTTCCGGTGGCGTTGGAGACTCTGCGCGTGACGGCGTTACCCCGACCTCTGCCGGACGTGTTTCGGCTCGAGGCGAGACCATGCGCGGTGACCCGCAGACGCTGGGGCTCCACTGTCCTCCCGTGTGACCGAGGGCAGGCAGAGGGGCAGAGTTTGGGGAGTGACTGCCAAAACTTAGAGATGGACTTTCTCCCCAAGTAAAAGATACTTGGAATGACAGTGTATCAGGAGTACTTCTGGTGCAAATAACAGAAAAACTCCAGCTAGTATGAATTTTAAAGTGGAATTATAGAAGAGGGCATATCTTACACAAAGAATACAAAGGTAAGAACACAGCTGCAGAAAGGATGGGAGTGGAAACTGGAAAAATCTCTAGAACCATGGAGTCTCCTCTCCATCTCAGTCCTGCGTAATGCATCGGTTCTATTTTTCTTGCTCAACAGGGGTTAACTGCTAGTTGGCCCACAGGGAAAGCAGTAATTTTCCTTGTTCCAAACCTACAGAAGAACTCCATCTCAATCTAAAATTCCCAGGGAAGGTCCGAGGAAACTCTTGATTGGTCCAGCTTGGTTTAGGAGACACTCCGCTGAATCAACAGAAACCAGTAGAAAAAGATCTTACTGTATAAAGTGGCTGTCAGGATCCCGTGGCTGGAGTGAGGATGCCTGCTAATGAGTATCAGCTTTTTCTTTGACCAAGAGCGATCACAAGTAGGCAGAGTGGCAGGCAGAGAGAGAGGAGGAAGCAGGCTCCCTGCTGAGCAGAGAGCCTGATGTAGGGCTCAATCCCAGGACCCTGGGATCACGACCTGAGCTGAAGGCAGAGGCTTTAACCCACTGAGCCACCCAGGCATCCCCAGAATCAGCTTTTTAAAAGACACCTCCAAAGATGTTTACTACAGGGGCTTTTTAAACAGGCTGATGGCCTAGCAAACAGAAAAAATACTGCCATTCTCCTTTTTCTTTCTAAAATAAACTTAAGCTCAACTTCTATGTTGTTACTCTGAATTGGAGTAAGTATGTTCCTGTGAACGAACTTGCCAGTGATCTTGAAAATGACATTTCTCATACATAAGAGGGAGAAGATCAGCAATAACCTGTACCTTGCAGGTGATTCTCTAAGAGGAGCAGAAATACCGTATCTGGAGTATCCAGCACTATACTTAGCATACAGTAACATAGTAAACACACAGCAAGTGGTAGCTTTGATTTTATTTTATTTATTTATTTTTTGGGTGGCTTTGATTTTAAATGCTAAACAAATTCATGCAACATCAACATTTTTTCTTAAAAGACTGCTAGAGAGGGATGCCTGGGTGGCTCAGTCAGTTGGGCACCTGCCTTCGGCTCAGGTCAGGATCCCAGGGTCCTGGATTCAAGTCCTGCATTGGGCTCCTTGCTCAGTGGGGAAGCCTACTTCTCTTGCCCCTCCACCTGCTTGGAGTGTCTCACAAATCATTCAATAAAGTCTTTAAAAAAAAATGAAAGATCAAGTTTCAATCAACATTTATTTTAAAAAAAATACTGCTAGGGAGATTTATTGTTTCCTACAAGGCTGTTAAGCACTTCAACTGGAGTCATAGCCCAGTGAGGTTTTTTTTTTTTTTTAATTTTTTGAAGGTTTTATTTATTTGAGAGAGAGAGCCAAGACAGAGGGAGAGCACAAACAGGAGGGAGAGGGAGAAATAGGCTCCCTCCTGAACAGGGGCTTGATCCCAGGACCTTGGGATCATGACCTGAGCTGAAGGCACACATCCAATCGACTGAGCCACCCAGGCGCCCCAAGAGCCCACTAAGTTTAATTCAAAAGAAAAACTCAGAACACAGAATATCCAATTCCATAGGATTCAAAGATATAACTCTAACTTACAAACTATCAGCTTTATTATTACCTGCAAATGGCAGGAAATAAAATATGTAAGCATGTGAAAGAATTAATTTTTAATTATAAAAATAGAATTTATTTAAAGTATATATACATTTAAATACACACATGCAGAGTGCATGATACATTTACTTAATATATACAAATTTTGCTTTTCAACTACAAAGTTGTATACAAAGGATAAAGAGCAGTTAAGAATTCCTAAAAAGCCCTCACTGTATGTCTTTGATCCTAAGTCTCTTGTTTCCCTCCCACAGTTAGACTAGGTCTCATAATCCATATGTACATTTATTACAACATTTTTCCCCTAAAAAGAAAGGAGCTGTTAGTAAACCTGTAGTGTATCTTAAAAGTATTGTTATCTTAGATTCAAAAACATACCATATTTAATAAAAAAAAATAATCTAGTTCTTGTAGTTTATCACAGCAATACTTTATTCCATACATACAATTCCCTAGTCTTCCTACATTCCTAGTAATCTTGAAATGCAAACTAAGTCACATTATTGAACACTGTCCTCTTTTTCCTATTTTTTGGTCTGAAAACCACCAACACTGGTAATGCATGTTTTTAATCTGCCTTGGAACAGGATGTTTTGAATTATGCCAGTCTCCCAGGTCTCGATCTATACAATTAAGATACATGCAGGTGGTAAGTAAAAGATTAACTCAATTATGTGTCTTCCTACTACATAACCATTTCAAATCATTTTCATAGGAGCCAAGTGAATCACACAATTGTGTTGATATGAAAAAGAGCCCCAACTGGTCTTTCCTTCAATAAGCAACACCCTTTTCTATTGTTATCTGAGAAACTGCCCGTGCAACAGCCGCAGAGCAAAAATAAGAGGACGACTCAACAATGAGAATGTCGGCGGAAAACGCAGCAAACATCTCTTTCAAATGAACGTATACTCAAGTTCTGTAGTTAAAGAACCGTACTGAGAGGTCACGTCTGCCCTACTACTGTATTCCAAGGACCCATCACAGGGCCTGGTACACAGGTGTTTAATATATAGTACTGAACGCACAGATGAATAAACGGTATGAATGAAAAATCAGCACAGTCAACCCAAGCTGGCTTAAAGGCTAACATTCTCCATTTCACTTTTGGGGACAATTTTACTAAAAAGAAAATGACAGAAGAATGTACAAATTCTTAAAGGAACGATAATTTTGCATACCGAAAGATCATTATCACATATTAAAAGTTAAATACACGGATAATTCTGAAATTGTCATTTCCAGTTGGGGGTTAATCCTAAGCCCTTGGAGAACACTGGTCCACACACAGAGCACGGATGATTCTCTCTCAGTTGAGGTACTTTATACACAGCAATAGGTATACAAAAGCTTTTGAGCCATTCCAATATTCCCGCTGCTCTGATAAATGAGAGACAAATTGTAGGCAATATCTCTTCGTAAGTCTAACTGGTCAACTTCTATACCCTAGGAGGAAAAATATGTATTCATATAAATGAGTTATATTTCAAACTGACAACCAGGACAATTTCATGAGAATACTAAATAAATAATAAATAATAAAATTCATGATACTATAAAAACCATATAAAACTAGGCATATACCTTGGATCTAAATTTTTATTAGGTAATGCTGATTCAGTTAATCGCTGTAATAATTATATTATTAAATAATTAAAAATGTCTAACCAGTAAGTTAAAAAAAAAAGTTTCACCCCAAAATAATAGCAGAATAAACTCCAGACGAATTAAGAATCTAAGATTAAGAAAACGAAACCATAAAAGAAAAAAATTATGGCTAAATAATATAATAATATAATCTTGGGTAGGAAAGGCACTTCTAAGTATAATAGCAAAAGTAGAAACTATAAAGGAAAAGCTTAATAGATATGAATTCATTAAAAACATAAAACTTACTCATTTAAAAAAGAAAATATTATAACACAAATGACTAGATGGGGAAAAAATACCTGTACTATATAACAGAAAGGCATTTAAAGGATAGGTATAAGAAGACATATACCAATTTAAAAAATAATAATTACCCTAGGGGTGTTATTACCTTTTTTTCTACTTAAATAGCAAAGCAATGAACTCAATGGAGTAAGTTAGATCTATGTTCTAAATCTTCCCCAATACAAAATTTTGGGGTCAACTGTAAAAATACCTACAACAAGGAAAAATGACCTATAAAGCTTAAGGAGCAATACCTAAAGGTATTTATGAAATAAAGAACACAAAAGTGTATGTATCTCATCAGCATAACTATAAAAGTATGTATTCATTTGCTTAATGACTAACATTGAACAAGGGGAATACAAAACAGTTGGGAGGGCATGTGAGGATGAAAACAGTATTTTTCTTAGGAAATTTAAATAGGAATGAGACTTTAAACACAGATTATCGTAGTACTAGCAACACTTTACCCTGTATTACCTTATCTTAAACAAAACTATATTTATACTGGTCTTCCATCTTTATAAAGAAATACTTCAGTTATATTTGAACTTGAAAATGAACAATGGCTACATTACTCAATACTCGGGCTTTGTGTCTACCAGCTCATACCTATACCACAGGGGCTACCTTAAGGGAACTGAGATGGTCATAACCACAAGCTGTGTATACCCACATGGTTGCTGATCAGGTCACAAGGCCAGAATGATGAAAAGCTACTTGTTGCTGAACACAATTACATAAATACATTCAATAAAGAAAAAAATGCATTCTAATACATAATTTATTTCACTGTCTGGACTATGACATGGGCTAACTGTACTTATTGATAGATGAAATGAAGTGACTCATCAGTTTTTAAAATTAATCATACAGAGGCCCCTGGGTGGCTCAACTGGTTAAGCACCAACTCTTGACTTTGGCTCAGGTCATGATCTCAGGGTCATGAGACCAGGCCCCACGTCAGACTCTGTGCTTAGCAAGAAGTCTGCTTGAGATTCTCTCCCTTCTTTTCCCTCACTCCCCCTGCTTGTGAGCTCTCTCTAATAAATGAATAAAATCTTTAAAAAAAAAAGCAGAAGTAAATCATAAAATACCTCTACCACAAGTGGAGGGAGTTCCAGGGCCTTCTGATAATAGTGGATCGCAAGATGAATCAGCCCCAGTTGGTGAAGACCACGGCCCAAATTGTAGAATGATTCCTGGCAAGGTCCACGTATACTGAGGTATCGATTAAGAAAAGAAAAGCCCTACCAAAAAGATAAACAATTCAGTATTGTAATCACTGGACAAATACGTATTTGAACCAATATAAGTGCCAGGTATACTCTGCACAAAATACAATAAAAAAAAGAGTCCCATCCTCAAAGAACATAGGTCTGTAGTGTAGTTCCATATCACAGTATAGTCAAGGTATAAAAGATTTTTTTTTAAGCTAAGGATAAAATATTCACAGAAAACAAAGTCAAATGTCACAATTGTCAAAGATCCATAATCTCTAATAAGACAGGATTTTTTTTTCTTGAAGATTCCAAGTTGGCTTTTGTGACGTTAGAGGCCAATAAACTTTTTGATTCAAGATGTCTAAAACCTTAAGCAAAATATAAAATCTGAGCCCTTAAAATAATTTTAGAAAGGTTTCTTCTCAGGGAGAAGCAGCTTTCTGGGTAAATAGTACCTTTTTGTAAGTTACCTCTCTTATTAACTTCTTAACCAAAAAAAAAAAAGTCATTTTTCCCCCTGAATGCTTCTGACTCAGACTTTACAGAAAAACTGGTTATTTCAGAGTGCAGCTATAATAATGCAGACTCCATGTGTATTACAGTGTCCAAAAGCAACTTGCTTCTTCATCTCCCTGTATTAATTTCCACCTTTCATGTAGCTTCCAATTACCAGCCACAGAAAGTTACAAACTGCAAAAGTACAAGCGTCCTATGTTAAGTAATTAAACAAATATATTATCTGTGAATACGGAATATAAAATGCAACTATTCCCTGGGTGATCTGCTTTCAAATATATAGTTACAAATTTTTCTTCATAAACAAATAATAAAAATTAATTAATCTTTAGAATTAAAGCATTTTAGGGATAAAATAATTATGCTCACTAAAAAAAAATCACTTGCTGAATAACAAAAGAACCTACTTCTATATATAAATATGACCTCTATGATACTGAAAATTATGGTTCTTAGTTAAGTAAAACAGACAAACTATTAGTCTCAAATATCAAATCTTATTTTAAAGTAATAAATTGCAAAAATCAGAGGAAGAATAGTAAATAATCCCAAAAGAACTGCTGCAACGTAAATAAACTTGCAAGGCTTTTGATACAATAATAGGATTTGAGCTACCTGCTACATCTTAAGAAATTTTTAACAAATTTAGGAGACCCCTGAAACACTCAGTAAGTAATTAGTGATTTAAAAACTAGGTAATGGGGTCGCCTGGGTGGCTCAGTGGGTTAAAGCCTCTGCCTTCAGCTCAGGTCATGATCCCAGGGTCCTGGGATCGAGCCCTGCATCCGGCTCTCTGCTCAGGAGCCTGCTTCCCCATCTCTCTGTCTCTGCCTTCCTCTCTGCCCACTTGTGATCTGTCTGTCAAATAAATACATTAAAAAATAAAAAAATAAAAACTAGGTAATGGGGATAGACACTTATCTCTTAGGTACTATGAATGATCAAATACAAAAACTACAAAAATATGACAAAAAATTTTAATGACATAGAAACAAAAGAGTTTTAACATTAAGAATGTTACATTTCAAACATTTTTATCACATTTTTCACTAAAGGGCCCAAGTATACACTGCTTATAAAATATTAAATACAGAGAGAAGAAATCATAAAAGATTTTAGTAAAACATATGAGATTTTTTTTTTTAAGTACTCTAAAGGGAAACAAACTGGTCACATAGCATGAAGAAATAGATTTCACGAGAAATTAAAACAATTTAAGAATCATGGTATTTACGATAAAATTTGTTTTTGGAAACTTTTTTAATGGAAATGTTTAAAATACACAAAAGTACAAAGATTAGGACAAAAAACACCTATATACCCATCTCTTATTGCTTGATCTCTATCCCCAACAAATTAAAAACTGCTGTTTAATGCTAAGTGCTTTGAAATTTCGCTTCTAAATTACTTTGAAGTATATAAAATTTTTTCCTTACCAGGTCAAAAAACTACGTATTTTAACTATTTAATATAAGTCAATCCATAAAAATTTCGTATCAGGATTTACCAGAACATAAGCTTAGTGAGGGCAAGGAATTTCGGCCTGTACACTCACTGCTACCTGCCCATCTCCAGCACAGCGCACCTTCATTACATATTTAATTTATACGCAATCCTACATACTTCATACAGCAAAAGTATCCGTTAAGAGAGAAAAAAAGCATAGAGCAAGAAGTGGACAAGTATCACAAATAAATACCCAAGAAAAGGAAAATTTCTGGGCTTTCATTTTTACTTTTTATTATGAAAATTTTCGAATATACAAAAGTAAAGAGAACATTATAACAGACCCCAATACCCAGCTTCAACAGTTATCATCTTTTGAATTTAGGCTTTCTATTAACCATTTTACTTTTGAAAAACAAAACAAAAAATCCTTACTCAATTCTGCTACTCCATTCAAACCAACATATTCTTTCCTTCCACACTACTTGAAAAAAAGTCTTTAAAATGCATCAAACATATAACCCTCTCTGCAAATAAATACATCCAGTGGTGAAAAGAAAATAAGTAATCAAATAAAATGCATCAAACATACAAACATAAAAACAACACAAAAGTTTTAAAAACAGAACTTTTAAAAAGTTTTGTTCACAGTGGTGAACAAAACAGATGACTCCCTCATCTTTTGAAATATATATATATATATATATATTTTTTTTTTTTTTTTTGCGAAAGAACATGCACCTTGTGAAGAGGGCAGAGGAAGAGAGAGAATCTTAAGCAGGCTCCACTCCACTTCTCCAAGATCATGACCTGAGCTGAAATCAAGAGTCGGATGCTTAACCAACTGAGCCACACAGGCATCCCTGGAATTTATATTCTTATTAGAGAACACGAGCTACATAAAAAAGTAAACAAGAATATGAAAAGACTAATTTCAAATTTCTGTTAAGAACCAGAAAGCTTTGGGCGCCTGGGTGGTTCAGTGGGTTAAAGCCTCTGCCTTCGGCTCAGGTCATGATCCCAGGGTCCTGGGATGGAGCCCCACATCGGGCTCTCTGCTCCACAGGGAGCCTGCTTCCTCTCTCTCTGCCTGCCTCTCTGCCTACTTGTCATCTCTGTCTGTCAGATAAATAAATAAAAATAAAATCTTAAAAAAAAAAAAAAAGAACCAGAAAGCTTTAAAAGCAATCTGTTGGTGATGATGTAAGGAAATAGTCACACAGCCACATACACTCACATTATTGTATATATTTTCATACATGTATTTTAAATGGATTTACAATAAATCAGTCTTCAGGACCTAGAAGGCTGGAGGCCTCAGGGGCTCTAGAATTTACGGAAGCCTCCAGATTCTGCTATCTTCTTTCTGTATGATCTGGCTGTAAACCCATTCTACATGGCTACTTAAGTCTTAGCCAGGAGCACCACCACATGTTAAGTCCGTGAGTGCTGAACACAGGGACAGGTGTTGGGAACTCTCATCATGTACACTAAGCAGGTATTACTTTTGAAGCAAGACAACAGAAGCATTAAGTATATTCATTTTTAAAGAATGTAAAACCAAGAAATGAGAAAGCCAAATGAATTACCTGCACAGTGAGAGCATGTCTCCTTAAGACATACTTCTGAGACGCCATGTGAATAAATGTCAGGCCTATACAGAGGCTGTAGAGAGGTTCATGGGGATGGGTGCGAAAGGCTTGCACATATTGTCCTGAAAAAAGAACAGTGATGTCAAACGGTGTGACATGAGCATGGCTCCTTGTTTCTTCACTTATTCAAATGTATTTTATGGCTAAACAGAACTGATTTTTAACATATGCAAGGTATGTTTTCTAAAATATCAATCAGATGCACATTAGTTTGGATTTTAAAACAATGCATAAAATATAATAAAATTTGGAGGTTTTACATCTATAAATGTATCCTGACTACAAAGATGAAATGTGAGCAACTGAAAGTAACTTTCTTCTAGGCACAGCTAGACACTTCCATGTAGAATAGTATTTATTAATTTATTAATTGTGATAATTTATTAATTATGATCATAAAAAATTTATTAATTATGCTACTTTATGATCTTAAATCTATTTTAAAAGAAACAAGAGAAGGTGTCTTTTGGCAAATTCGTCTGTAAAATTAAATGACCTGTTTTTTATGAATTCAAATATGATGGATCATGGAGGCGAGAAAAAGAAAAATAGTTCTGTTCTGTTTTTTAGATTATGGTGTTGTTTCCTGAGAAAAAGATGTTTTCCGTGTTTCCATGTATTCTATATATGCAATTATTTCATGTCAAAAACTTAACCATATGAGACAGGGGAACTGAAGAAAATTTTTAAGCAGATTTTTCTTCTAAAGGGATGATCTAGAATTTGTCATACATAAATAAGAACCTCCATTCTCTCCAGCTTCTTCTATGCCAGAAGGTTCTGCACCCCAGAACCTCTTTAGCAGCACAGACGGTAGACTGCCTTTTGCACTTCCTATTTTTACCCTTGTAAAAGGTCCTAAATATAAGACAACAACATAAATCTCTCCTTTATATTTCTTAACATTAAACAATTCCCCACACAACAGACGAGTTTCAACGTCTGATGTGCAAGGTTACTGGCTGAACGATTATAAAAATTCCGGCTATACGTGAAGAAACACTGAAAGTATTAAACAGTCAACATCCCAGTTTATCCAGAAGTAAACCTGGCATCATTAGCTTTTAGCCAGCAAGAGACACATGCCTCAATTTAAGTTTAAACATTTGGCCAAATATTTTTCTACTTACTTGCTTCTGACTCATTATTACAGAAGATTTCAAGTGATTAATTTTCCCTGAGTTTAATTATAATTAGCAGGCACCATGTAAATAAATCTTGACATAAAGACTTGTCTCCTCAAGGAACTATCAGCAAATCTTAAATCCTTTTTTGTACTACAGCAAATTGAAATCAGGTGGCAATGCATCCATAATTAATGAAAATTATTTTAAAAACAACCCGGGGCACCTGGGCAGCTCGGTTGGTTAAGCTTCTGTTTCTTGATTTTGGCTCAGGTCATGAGATAGAGCCCTGTGTTGGGCTCCATGCTGGGTGTGGAGCCTGCGTAGGATTCTCCTGCCTTCTCCTCCCCTCTCTCACTTGTACATGCTCCCTCTCTTAAAAAGGGGGGCACCTAGGGTCCCGGGACTGACCCCCACATTGGGTTATCTGCTCTGCAGGGAGCCTGACTCTCCCTCTCCCTGCCGCTCCCCCTGCTTGTGTGTACTCTCTCTCTCTAATAAATTTTTTTAAAAATCTTCAAAATTAAAAAAAAAAAAAAATCAAGCCTCAGCAGGGGAACTGTTAACCTTTAAAATGAATTATGACTTACTTCAGCCTTTTGAAACCAAAGCTTCATAAGGAAAATAAGTATTAATATTATCATTGTTGCTAAGAGCTCCTTAAGTATATGGGCCAGGCATTAAAAAAATACTTTATATTACACATTTAATTTTCACAATAATTTATAAGGTAGGTCCAAATATTACCTTCATTTCAGAGATAAAGAAACTGAGTGCGATTTAAACACAGGCAGTTCCACTCCAGAGGCCGACCTGTTAACCACCACTTCATCCACAAAGTCATGTCGAAGACACTTACCAAGCGCATGCTTAAAACTACCAGATACAAATGCATTGTGTCCATTTAAGACACACAGGGCATGATTATCTGGGTTTTTCAGCATTAGACGAAGACAGAAGCGATGATGTCGTACTTCTTGGGAGTGCATGGTAACCTGATTGAAAATGTTCCAGAGCTGAGGTTTATTGACATTTTCCATTACCATTACCCTAAAATTGCAGAAAGACGGTGAGGATAAAAAACTGTGTAAAAGAAAAACTTCTATTTCTAAGAATGAAATCCTTCAGTGCAGCAACATCTTCCAAGAAAAAGCACATTGTCTCAATGTATTTAAACAGAAACATTTACACAAAGATTTTTCCCAGAAAACGCTGCTTAAGTTAGTATTTCTACATCTTGTTTGTTCTTTTCAACACAATAACAAAAAAATCAAGTAGTTTAAGTTTCACTGTTTCTCCCCCTGACCCTAGAGCTGCAGTACAATGAACAGGGAATAATAGTTAATAATAATGTGTGCCAGACATTGTTAAAAGGCCTTATATATAATAAACCACTTAGCCCTCACAATAATCCTACCAGGTGGTAATATTATGATATCATTTTATAAATGGGGAGATTAAGGCACAAGAGGCTATATGAAAGGAGATGCCCCTGAGAATCACCAATGACCTGAATTAACCAGTGAGCATCAAGAGAGTTAAAACAACTTATTAATTCTTGAGCATAAGAGACTAAGCCAAAGTGAATACACATACTCTTTCAACAACTCTAAAATAAACTATTAGAAAATTACCTGATATAGTTGTATGCCTTTCTGAAATTTTTGTCCAGTATTGCAGCAGAAAGACCAAAGTATTCTAGTTCTTTGCGTTTCTGCTTGTCATCATAAAATGAGTAATATTCCAATGAAGAATCCACAAGTAGCTCAGCCTCCTGAAATCGGGATAGGTCACACAAGCAATATATGGCCTTCAATAGAAGGTTCCACCAGTCATCTTTTGTCAAGACACTCGTGAGTACAGCAAATATTGCTAAAATGATACCAGTGAAAATCAGTTAGGACACTGTACTTTAGGAAATAGCAGTATTAGAAAATTTCATATGATCAGTTTTACAGTTAAATTTAATAACCACAATCTATGGGCCTGGATTCTTGCCAACACTCTTCTGATAATATGAGAAGGGGATGGTTGCTCGTTTACACTACTTCAACACCACCCTTTCTGCTCTGCTTAACAATCGGCAACCCGAGATCACTCTTACTTAGGAGTTGTCCTCTACCAAGTCCAGCTACGGCATTTATACCTCGGGGCAAGCGAGGACACATGGTCCTCCACGGCAGTGCGAGCCTGTACTCCGTGACTTGAGGTCAGATACAGGATTCGACACATACAAAGCATTCAAATGTGTGTTTAACAAAGCACTCCAAATTTGTAATTTGAGATTCATATTGTTCTTGATCTTGTTATAATCTTAATTTTTTCTCTGCCTCAAAATTTCCTTCCTTAAAAACCTTGCCTTCTTTGTCTGTAAGAAGCCCCTTTTTATAAATTTGTAATTCTTGAGAAATATTGAAAGCCACAGAATTTTTTAGTCTTTAACCCAGAATTCTGAGACTCTATCCTATCCAAGTAGTCAAAAATATGGATACAGGCATGACGATGCTCACTGCAGTACCATCTATAAAAGAAAATTATCAGAAGCAACCATATATCAAAAAATAATAATTAAAATATGGAACTATCAATGGAATATTACACATTCCTTAATGGTAACAGCTATGAAAAAGAGCAACATGAGAAAACATCTGTGAGAAAATGCTGAGTGAAAAAAATCAGGAACGTTGAGAGGCCTTGCATCCTTTCCTGGTATACACCAAAGTAACGTGATGACCACCAGGAGGAAATGAACTCACAAAAAAACCCTTATGAGCCTAAGAAAAACGAACAATAGATCTGAAAGGAGAAAATAGTGAAAGAGAAAACCAGGAAGGATCTATAGAAAAATATACCTTAAGGAAATAGTCTTAAATACATGAAGCAGAGTTTCCCTTTGGGAAACTGTTGAGACAGCAGGGTTCTGAGGCATTTATGACTAGATTCCGAGCAGCTGACCCCCATTCGTAGAGTCTCCTGACTCTACCCCCTGCAAAACCTTGCTTAATAATATGCTTATAGCGATTTAGCTCTTCTGGATTCGAAATCCTATCTCCTGGCACACTGCTATGACTGTAACAATTATTTAACAAAGTCTACTGACTTCATTAACAATGAAATAATTTTCTGACAGACCGATTAATTCCAATTTAAACTTTTTTCAAGTTTTCTGAGTAATAACCTCACCCAAACGTACCTGATGCATTACCAGCTAAAAACAGATGCCTTTTAAAGTCGTACTACTTGAGACTGGGTCAAAGCAATTTATTTCCAGAGTTTCTATGACTACATTTGTCAAAAATGAATTTAACAGAGAATGAAACATATAACTGAAGTCACTGAACAAATACAGTAATTTATACTGCCATCTCATCTTCACAGATTTCTTAAAATAAGTTGTATTTTCTTCTTAAAAAGTCAAAAGTTCCATTTAGTGTTTTCACAGGAAGATCCAAGCAGATGTTTTCCTTTCAATTTTCAAAAGTTAAAGTATTTACATAACCTTCCTTTTCTTTCTCAACATCAAATGAGTTTATTATACTTAAGGAATGTGGATTAGAAAATTTTATTTTATTTGAAAAGGGTATATTTTCAATTAGATTACTATCAGGTGATACTTCAGGAGTATTTTATTAATATAGGAAATGAAAGAATTACCTTTTGCATCACAATTTGCTGTCTCTTGGTCACTGTTGTCTGATATTTTGTCTCTTGACACTTTAATAAGGTAGAGATGCCTCTCTCCAGATTTGGAACTAGATATCAAACAAACTTGGGCTCTGTTCATTGCTACCTGAATTAAACATAATAATTTGAGATTTCTTAGTCATATTATTTCTTTTTAATATTTTATTTCTAAGTAATCTCCATACCTAATGCAGGGTTCAAACTCATAATCAAGAGTTTTAAGATCTAGCAACTAAGCCAGCCAGGCCCTCAGATCATATAACTTTTTAAAGAAAATCTATTGTGGGGGTGGTGTGACTCGGTGGCTCAGCCAGTTAAGCATCTGACTTTGGCTCTGGTCATGATCTCAGTCCTGGAACTGAGCCCCACATTGAGTGTGTCCTCAGTGCGGAATCTCTCTTCCTCTGTTCACACGCTCGCTTTTTCTCTCTTTGAAATAAATAAGATCTTAAAAGGAAATAAAGGAAAGAAAAAGAAAATCTGTGGGACACAAGTATTGCAGGTGTGCCTGTAATCTTCAGTAGGAAAAAAAAGGCCAAATTATTGTGCATTTAAACACCTAAAAGAGAATGAATAGATTTATTTTTTTCTTCCTACCAGAGGAATGTAGATCACATTTTAGGAGGGAAAAAGAAGTTACATAAATTCTTACGCACAAACACACACACACAAACTACTTCCCAACAAAAACACTAGACTAGAGGGGCGCCTGGGTGGCTCAGTGGGTTGAGCCGCTGCCTTCGGCTCGGGTCATGATCCCAGGGTCCTGGGATCGAGCCCCGCATCGGGCTCTCTGCTCAGCGGGGAGCCTGCATCCTCCTCTCTCTCTGCCTGCCTCTCTGCCTGTTTGTGATCTCTGTCAAATAAATAAATAAAATCTTTAAAAAAAAAAAAAAAAACACTAGACTAGAAATGTCACACGTGGAAAACATTTTTGCAAAGCAAATAATTCTGGCACATGGACACCACTATCCAGAAGGCCAATATCTGATTATTCTATGGTTCTCACTTTTCTAGATAGGTACTAGCGAAGATTTTATTTCACTTACTCCACAGTTAAGTTTACGCTTTCATGTAGAAGTTTCAATTACAGTCGACCCTTGAACAACACAGGTTTGAACTGCACAGATTCATTTATACATGAATTTTTTATAGCATAGTACTATAAATGTATTTTCTCTTCCTCCTAATTTTCTTAACATTTTTTTAACATTTTTTCCCCAGCTTCCTTTATTGTATGTATATATGTATATATGTATATATAATACATACAACCTACAAAATATATGTTAATCAGCTGTTCACATTATCAGTAAGGCTTCCATTTAACTGCAGGCTATCAGTAGTTAAGTTTTTAGGAAGTCAAAAGTTACACATGGATTTCCAAGTGTGTTAGGCTTGGTCTCCCTAATTCCCATGTTGTTCAAAGGTCAACTGTACATACAATTAAGCTCTTAGTCTTCTGTCTATAGCTGACTTTCATTTTCAAAAGTTTAACACCTATACTGGGGCGCCTGGGTAGCTTAGTGGGTTAAGCCTCTGTCTTCAGCTCGGGTCATGATCTCAGGGTCCTGGGATCGAGTCCCACATCGGGCTCTCTGCTCAGCAGGGAGCCTGCTTCCTCCCTCTCTCTTTGCCTGCCTCTCTGCCTACTTGTGATCTCTGTCTATCAAATAAATAAATAAAATCCTTAAAAAAAAAAGTTTAACAGCTATAATCTATGTTTAAATCAAATTTGAAACATTTAAAAAGTCAACAGTGCTAATGTACGGAAAGACCATTACCCACCTTTAGAAGCATGGCTAACATGGTAAGTAAGGTGTCCACATAACCACACATTTTGCCTTGAGAAAACAGTAGAGTAGAACGATGAAGCAGTAACTTCAGTTCCTAAATAAATGAGCACATGATAATACATGTGACAAGATTCGTTTCTGCAAGTTGTTTTGTTTGCACAGAAAAATTTTAGAAATCAAACCTTAAGAACATTTGCTTTATGATCTTTCACAACTTAAAAATCCAATATTTTAGATACTGTAATTTATAATGTCTAACAAGAGGCTGAAACGTAAGATTCAAAATCACTTTTCAAAAATGCTGAGGGGTGCCTGGGTGGCTCAGCTGTTGGACATCTGCCTTCAGCTTTGGTCATGATCCCAGGATTCTGGAATCGAGCCCCGAATTGGGCTTCCCCGCTCAGCTGGAGCCTGCTTCTCCCTCTCTCACTTCCTCTGCTTGTGTTCCCTCTCTCCCTGTGTCTCTCTCTGTCAAATAAATAAATAAAATCTTAAAAAAAAATGCTGAATTTAATATACTAAAATAAACTTTTTGGATATACGCTGTAGAGACATCTTTAATGGAGGAGAAAGTTCAAAAATATAATCTACCAAGAAAAACTTCCTTTTATGTGACAGCCTACCTGCTGTGCAGCATTTGCATCTTGTGCTAAAGTATCTGGATCATACATGGGTTCCAGAGCTTCCAGAGCTTTCTCAGGACGACCCAGCTGCTGCTGAAGGGTGGAAAGTGAAATTCTTGCATCCAAATGAAGGGGGGCCAGATCAACCACTTTGCCATAGCTTTCTGCAGCACGTTCCATATAGCCTAAGGCCTTTAAACATTCTAAGATGATGTTAAAATAAAGCATAAATATGATCTACAGATCTGTTAGAGTGCCAAGATTATTTTTCCATCTAAAAAAAACTTTAGAGCAGTAAAAAAATACTTGTAATAATATTTAGTATAAAAATTAAAGTACTAGAAATAATATTTCTAGTACTTTAAAACAACTAACTCATCTAATCTCCATCTATCGACTGATCAATCTATCGATTTCTCTAACTAAATCCAAATAGGATTTGTATCTAAACAAGGATACAAACAACATAGATATACAGTTTGGAGTTCTGCTTTATTCACTTAGCATTACGCTTTCAACATTTCCCACGTCTTCCTTACCATTCTGAACGTTTATAACATTTAACCAATTATTTATTTTACCATATTATCCGATATTTGGGTTATTTCCAAATGTTTACTTTAATAAATAACACTGCAGTAAACATTTTCATGTATATAAGCCGTAGTTTAAAAACTGGCAAGCCAATCTAGCCCACAGTTCCATTTTTTAAGCCATAGTGCTGTTAAAAACAATACACGGTCTATGTTTTTTAAAACTGGGATTTTTATGAGCTCCCAAGTTACTGGATTCTTTTGAAAAATACGGATTTGAGAAACAGCAGCAGCATCCTTCAGAGAGGATTCTCCAGTTCTCCCCACTACCTTGAGTCTCTTTACTTGCCTACGTCACTCACTTTGTTACTTGCCAGGCTCCTAGGTTCCATGACCCCCAATATAAACTATCTCGTGTCATACTCAATTATTTCCTCAGGGCAAGTTCTCAGAAGGGGATTCTTGGGCTCTATTCCTCAAATTTTATGTCAATTAATCATTAAGTCCCATCAGTTGAACTCCCCACTGTAATAGTGATAACACTAATCTAGGACTTTTTTAATCTCATTCCTTTTTCACTGCTATTACCTCCTAAAATGGTACTTTTGCCTCCAATTGCTTTCCTAAATCTCCAATTTCTCAACTCTCTGCTGAGTATCATCCTCAGGTTAAACTTTGATAACAGGCAATAAAATCTCCAACTCCTCACTCATATCTTCAAAATTCAAATACCACAAATACTGTAGTTTTTATGATGGTATCACACCTGTATTCATGTTCAGTCATCCGAACGGTAAAGAGTTATCTCTAAGTGTTTTCTGCAATTTCCTATCTGTGATATGTCTCAAAATAACCCAGATTGTCAATCAATGCTTCTCTAGCTATAGAGTACCTTCAACCATTATATAATATTTTAAGAACTATTAGAACTTTCTGCCATCATGTAGTCTAGACAAAGACTACTCAAATTTTAATGCATCTTTTATGTGGGTTCAATATAAAATCCTATTAGAGTATATTTTGGCTTTCATACATTTAAGAAACTGTTGTTTTTCTTAAGTTATTTTTTCTACATTGTTTCAGATTATTATAAATTTAGATGAAATAAAATGAAGATACATAAAACCTAATCTTGAGCATATCTGCAGCTCAAAGAACACTCAAAAAACATTAACTTTTCCCCCAAAATAACATATTTAATATCAATTCATTAAAACTCTTGAAAATTAGACTGCACCCCAAGTCTGACAATCTATTACTAAACATCGGAGCCTATGGTTAAGACAGGTGGGGGCACCTGGGTGGCTCAGTGGGTTAAAAGCCTCTGCCTTCGGCTCAGGTCATGATCTCAGGGTCCTGGGATCGAGCCCCATATCGGGCTCTCTGCTCTGCAAGGAGCCTGCCTCCTCCTCTCTCTCTGCCTGCCTCTCTGCCTACTTGTGGTCTCTCTCTGTCAAATAAATAAATAAAAAATCTTAAAAAAAAAAAAAAAAAAGACAGGTGAAAGACACATACAAGATATTTTTTAACACAAACATGTTAGTCCTACTTCATGCTGGTACCATTAAATGAATCACTCTTCCAAAGCATTAGTGTGGGGGAAATCAGGTAGTGGCATACCAAGACAACTGACAATACTGACATTTATAGGATTACTGAGTCACTACGTTGCACATCTGAAACTAACATAACACTGTATGTCAACTATACTCAAAAAATAAGCAAACAAAAAACCCCGACTTTCAGAAACTGCGCTGAAACCAGAAACTTTCACTTTCACCAAGACATTAACATTTTAAAATAATTATTACCATCTTAGGAAAGTAAGTTCTTGCCTAGTTGTATGATTAAACTTCTCCCTCCCACAAAAAAATTATTACCTGCATGCCGGAGCCAAACTACGGCAAGGTTGTATCTTTCAGAGCAAACCAGTGCACTAAGGAGGGGAAGTGCAGAACTATATTCACCGACATCCAAAAACGCTTCAGCAACATCTAGATAGAGGTCTCCCATATCTTCAGGATTCTGTTCCACTAGTGTTGTCAGGAGAGGCTACATCACAAAATAAAAGGCTAAAGTCAAATTTTCATTACAAATACGCGTATCTATTTTTATTTCTCTTTTTACATTCCTATCAGTTACCCAGGGCAAGCCTAAAAGGAGCAAGGCTTAATAAAAAGTTTTAAATAATCATTTTCCTATTCATTTCCGTATCTCTATTAAAAAGACCTCATACTGCCATCATTCACTCATTTAACACATTACTTCTGAAGCCTGTAACAAGCAGGCAAGGTAGAAGCTAAGCTAACGCTGACTTACTGTGCTCTTCCTCTGCCAAGTTAAACACACCCAAGCCTCAGGGCCTCTGTGTTTGCTGATACTTCTGTCATTAATCAAATGTCACCTTTCCAGAGAGGCCTTTCCTGACCACCCTATTTACAACTGCAACTCCTCCTACCCCAATATTCTCTCTCTTCTGTTTCATTTTCTTCCAGAGTATTTATCTCCAACTCAAATCTCCTATTTTACATACTTATTTTATGATCTATTTCATCCCATTAGAACAAAAGCTCCAGGATGGCAGGAATTTGTATACTGTTTTCAATACCTTATCCTAAGGTCTGCCAAGTAAATTCCCAATAGCTTTTTTTATTCAATGAAATACTTAGTCCAAAGTTGGCAGAAGAGAAGAGCTGTCAGAACTTACCAACTATCTAAAAAGCCCAATCTCAAAGTCTGATCTCTGGATTGTTCTCATCAAAAAGAAAAATTACTGCAAGCCCCGTTCAGCTTTTATAAGATATTCACACACAAATGATTTACGCTTATGGTGACTTCCTGGTTATTGAAAAATGTGAAATTTGGGGTAAACTTACAATTTCTTAGAATTTCCTGTCAAAGAAAATAATGCAGATTTGATCCGAAGTACCTGAAGTGCAGATCTTAATGTCACTTACATTAAGTGGTTCGAGGATGTTGAGATGTACGAGGCAGACCATCAACTTCACGGTGATGTCTATGGGCACACCATCAGGTATGCTGCAGCTAACATTCTCACCAGCTTTGGATTAGATGGACAGACAAAAAGCAGTTCTACATGCAAGCTTAGGAAGTAGGACAACTGAAGCGACTACACCCTCTATGTACGATCTCCATTACTTCATTCAGGACAAAGGATTCCACAGTCAATTCTAATTTGACCAACTCTATTGCTAGGTTTTTATACTTCCTTCAGTCTGTCAGTAAGGAAAGAAGGAAGGAGGGGTGGATCTATGAAACACAGCAAAATATATTAAACAACAAAAGGACTAATATATCTATAATTAAAACCCGAACATAAATTTTTCCTTAATATTTTCAAAACAATGGACAGCAATAATTTTTAACAGGAATATAACTTTTGGGATGAAAGATCCTAAACAGAAAACACAGCTGCAAAACAATTGGAGACTTAGCTCTAGGCAAGATCAGGTCCAAGAAAACTATCAAAACTGGCAGTTATTCAGATGCCCTAATTCCTGCTTTCATGGCATTGCAGTTCCTCCTCCGCTGTACTAGAGCTGTACTCCGACCCACGCATTCACAGCACCCGTAACACTCAAGATCCTCAGCCAAAGCACCCTATCTAATCCTGTCTGAACCAAGTAGTGCTCTCACACCCGTAACCTCTCAGTCTGCAATGCACTTCCACCCGGGTTTTACTTAAATTATGCTTCTAGAAACCTTCTCCGATCTTTAGTATATTGCTCTTCTCTATTCTCCCATAAGGTCAGGTTTACTACAGAAATTATCACACTACTCCTCCTATAATTAAACTATATACTTCATTTGAACCCCACTTTCCCTCCCTGTGGGGAGGAAGTATCATTTTCATCTGCATATTCCCCAAACAATTAGCATAGGACCTTGTAAAAAAACTCTTTTCAAAAACTGGGATTTTCGTACCCCAACAACTTTCCTCTTTGGTTCTCTTGTTCCTTACGAATTAGCACAGCAACTGGTTTGTAAAAATGAATGACTACTTTCCATTAGGATGGTTCGTTTAAATAAAAGGCTTTTTGGTTTTGCATACTTATGCCTTAACCCAAAGGATTCTATGATGATGGAATTTGTAGGCACCATGACAGGCCAGGGAGGGAACTATTCTGAAGCGGGCAGTACTCAAGTAACAAGTGCCTCTCCCCACCCCCGCCCCCCACCTCTACCCCTCATGGGGGAGAGGCCGAAGGAAGGTATTACACAGGAATTTTCATACAAGAACAGGGATGTCTACTCTGCCCACAGAGTTCAATTTTGCTACAACCTCAGATAGGGTCTTGCACACTAGTATTCTTACAGAACAGTTAATGGGTGTGACACAAAGAAAAGAGCAGGGATGAGGAAGAGAACTGAAGGCGACACTGCAAGCCACACCTCAGGTATGACTCCCCAACTAGACCCCTAACTGTGTATTTTAAGTTTTCAAACAATGGACAGCAATCATATTAGTTTCTACTTTTTATATGAATGCTAAAGTTTGAAGTAAGAAATTTTTTAATGAGAGTATTTTGCCTTTTTTGAAAATTAAATTGCTTTAGATCTAAAGGTTTCTGATACGCTGTTCGGTAATCCATTCTTTTTTCACGTCACTAAAAAGACCCCAGAAAATGAGAAATGCCATGTTCAAATGCATGTACTGAGAAATAAAAAGGGACTGAAAAGAATTTTTCAAGCAGATTTCTCGTGAGTAAATATTCACAAGAAAAAGATACGAAATCTCTACAAGGAAAAAAATGCTTCTAGGAAAACCTGCTATGAGAACATCAACTATCAGTTTCAAAATGCCAAATTATAAACCAGAGAGGATTATGTGCACTACCCTATGCAGAGAAAACTACAACCTTTATTCTCCTCGGAAGGTCCTTCTTCTGTATTTTTTTCCAGCACAATTCCAGAAAAATCTGTAATCACCTAAAAGAACAGAGAAAAAAAGGAAATGATGCAAGAGTTACACACAGGAAACCTTTTCATAATGCAAAGGTTCGTATAGTTCATTCAAATAATCCTTATAACATATAAATGGACTACAAAAAGCAATAGCAGTCTCTTTAAAATAAGGAACCACTGTGATATATTAACATTTTTTATCATATGAACTAATGCTTAAATAAAGATATAGAATTCATCTATATCAAACCGAACTACTTTTCCCAACAGCTTGGAAACTGAATCACAGCAATTCATCTGGCTGCTGAGTGCTGCTACCCTCAAGTACAAATATATCTGGCATCTGGGATAACTGTGAGAGATTTTATCTCTCACATATATATAACATATATAACTATATGCTACATTTCATTTGGAATTACCACAGAATCTAGAAATCTGTTTCAATACAGACTTTAAGTAAATAATTTAGCATATAAGTAGCTTAATATATATAACTAAAGTGAGGAATTGTCAATTTGTAGAATTTCTAAAATGCAGAAATGTGTCCAAAATCTAAGAGAAACCTATTACATTTTCCTACCTCCAAAGCTTTGTCATAATGCTTGTTAGAAATGTATAATTCAGCTGCTATGTTAATATCTTCCATGGAGACAAGGCCCTGGTGTTTTGAGAAAGCTTCTTCAATTATGTTAATAGCTGAAGTAACATCATTGGCTTCATAGTAACTCCTAAAAAAAAAATGACAAAATGGATGAATATTTATTTCATTCAGATTATAAAACTCTTATCTTTGCTTAGACCATCTATTACCTATGATTTTCATTTTCTTAAAATTGGGGAAGAGAAAAACGTTTCTTTAAAATCATAATCACAGCTGATGCAGAAAAAACCGGCAAACACCAGGAAGATGATGTCATCCTGCCAAGCATCTCACTCTCCAAAAGCTACCTCGTGTCGTTCCAGCTCGTTCCCCCATCATCTCAGTCCAGTGGACTCTACAAGCACTCGTCTACCTGTTCCGCTGTCCTGCTGCTTCCTGCCCTCACTTTTCCCCTTCTCCACAGACCAACATCACGAATACTCCCTTCATTATAATCTCCTCGCTTCTCCTGCCCCTCTCTCCCTTCTAATAAAATCACTTGATAAAACCCTAACCCTTGTTAACTCAAATATGCCTGCTCTGCACCACCGCCTCTCCAGCCCACCACGCCGACTGCACTCGCTCTAAATGAACGACCAGAAGCCTCAAGCAGGCCCACGGTGCTGGTCAGCAATGTTACCAGTTACCTTGCCCAGTACTCTGCAAATCTGAACATACATGCAAAGTAAGTGGAGGTCTTGTACAAAGGCATATTCTGATGCAGTAGAGCTGGGATACAGCTGAGATCCTACATTTACAAGCTCCCAGGAGATGCAAATGTTGCAGTAGGCTCGAAGGACTCGGCAGCAAGGCTCCAAGGACTCGGCAATGACTTCTCATCTTTCTCTTCAAACCTCTAAAACACTCTGATCCTCACTGTCAGCTGACAACCTTGCTTTTTAGTTTTCCAAGAGAACCAGATCATAACGTCTCACATATTCCCTACCTGTCGTCCTACTTACAGACACCAGGGCCGTATCTTCGACCTTCTCCACTTACGAGGGCAAACCCCCACTAGACCCCATTCCCTCCAACCTACTCAAGGACTTCACTCAAGCAATCGTCCCTTCTCTTATTACTCTTCAGTGTGTTTCTCAACTGCAGATTATACCAACGGAATACAGATACACTATAATTTTTTCCCAACTTATAAGTTATCTCTTACCCCTACAACCTATACCAATGATCTCCCCATTCCTCTGCTCCTCTTCTCCAAAGAGCTGCCTATCCCCCAGGAACTCCCACCCCACCTCCAATGTCAACATTCAGTCCTCATTTCACACGCTCTACCTTGCCTACTTCACAAAGATGATCATCCCTCCTCCTTGAAGCGCTTTCTTCAATATTTCTAGAATATCAGGCTCTCTTCATTTCCTCCAACTTCACTGTCCATTTCCTTTCAGTCTCCCTGCTGTTTCCTCTTCACCCTCCTGACTTTTAAACACTGCAGGACCTCAGGGTTTAGTCCTCAGAACGCTTCCCTTATCTGTCTGTGTCTGTCTCTCTCTCTCACCCCAACCCACACACAAACACCATTTCATATCACAAAATCCTGAGAGCTCAGCCTTCAAAATACTTCTAGAATCTGAGTACTTCTCACCACCTCCTGCACTTTTATCCTGGACCAAACAACTATCATCCCTTTCATAGATTGTTGCAATAATTTCCTAACTGGTCTCTCTGCTTCTGCCCTTACCACTCCTCACACTATCCTCAAAATAACAGAACTGATTTAAAGGGTTTTTTGGTTTTGTTTTAAATTTTATTTATTTATTTATTTATTTAATTGACAGAGAGAGAGAGACAGACAGAGACAGAGACAGAGACAGCGGGAGAGGGAACACGGGCAGGGGAAGAAGAGGGAGAAGCAGGCTTCCTGCTGAGCAGGCAGCCCAAGCAGGGCTCAATCCCACATGACCTGAGCCAAAGGAAGGTGCTTAATGGCTGAGCCAGCCAGGTGCCCCTGATTTAAAGTTTAAGTCAAATTACACCTACTCTTCTCAAAACCTTCCAATGACTTCCAAACTCATTCAGGGTAAAACCCAAAGCACTTACAATGGCCTGAAAGAGCCAAGTGACCTCCGGATGCCTCTCAGATCTCAGCTCCTGCTATGTTCCCTTAAACCTTCAGCTCGTTCCCAGAGCACACTTCTGCACTTGCCATTTACTTTGCCTGTGACACTCTTCCCTAAATATCTGTTCCCATACTTCCTTTAGTTTACTTTCAGGTCATTACGATCATAACATAGGGAACTGAGTCCTTCTCTAATCACACTATTTAAAATAACATACCCCCTCTGTCAAATAAATAAATAAAATCTTTAAAAAAAAAAAAAAAAAAGGGCGCCTGGGTGGCTCAGTGGGTTAAGCCGCTGCCTTCGGCTCAGGTCATGATCTCAGGGTCCTGGGATCGAGCCTCGAATCGGGCTCTCTGCTTAGCAGGGAGCCTCCTTCCCCCTCTTTCTCTGCCTGCCTCTCTGCCTATTTGTGATCTTTCTCTCTGTCAAATAAATAAATAAAATCTTTAAAATAAAAATAAAATAAAATAACATACCCCTATACATCAGCTTCCTATCCCTTTTCTGCTTCATTGTTCTTATCAACATCTGACATATTATATATTTGGTTGTTTTAGTTTATTGCCTCCCTCAACTAAAATGTAAACTCCACAGGGAAAGGAAAATTAAAACTCATTCAAAACTGGATCCCCTGGTGTTTTATACACTGCCCAACATTTAATAAATATTTCTGAAAGAAAAGTAGCATCTGAGAGAAATCCTAATAAACTGAAGTTGTGGTAACATAATTCCATGTAGGAAGGACCTCTATGGCAGTGGCAAAACTATTCCTCCACACCGTTTCCCCCAAAAATATTATAAATAATATAAACGGAAAATAAATTTACTATCACAGATCAAGTAATTGTTCATAAAATAGAGGCTTAGTGGGCTAATTACATGACAGCTAGAGATGGGACTAATAGCATATAACCCGAAAAGTTCCTCAATGCTCAATACATCAGAGGATCAACTTAGGGTTGCCCTGTTTCAACACATTACTTAAAAATGCCTCTAGTATTCTTACATAACCCATCTTTGTGATAACAGGGAGTGATTTCACAGCTAAGCATCTTCTTGACAATGGCCACAAGGTTAACAGGGTTAACCCCAAGACACCCAGATGAAGATGGTTGATCCTAGGCTTAAATACTATAGAACGGATATCTCTAGATAGAGAGCTTATGACAAGACATTATTTAGCCAAATGGTTCTTGCTCTGCTTTGATGTATAGCATATTGGAGAAGTAAATGCAGTAGTACACAATATTTTAGAATAAAATATATACCACAGCCAGTAGCATGTGTCAACTACAAGGAACATTTTTTGTCTTAAAATGTTATTCTAGTACTGACTAAAGATAAATGATTATTAAAAAAAACCTGTATCACAAACATTTCATTAGCACATTTACAACAATTTAAAATAATATAACCACAAATTTACATAACTTCAACTAAGTTATGGAAAACTGGCAACCTAATCATCCTTTTAGAACATGCCCCATTATTAAGCTTCTGAACACTTGAAGGCAATTGTATATAAAAATTTTTTTAAGTAACCACCACACAGCTGACTTGAAAACAGAAAAGTACAAAATGTATTAAATAAAACACTTCTTTGAACCTCAATTAAAAATAAAATATATTTACTTCAAATATGTGTTCTGATTTGTAAAATAAGATGATTAATAGGAGAATCTAAATATTCTCCAAACTTACTTTGCCATATCTCTAGCCAACTGCATAAAACGTTCTCCATCAGATGGAGATAAAAGATTTAAAATACGCCTATAACCATCCATTGCCATCTTATGATCTCCCATCTGTTCATAAAGGCTTGATCGCTCCCAGAGATAACGGACATTAGTAGGTTCATATTTAAGAGCTAAAAAGAAAAAAAAGAATTACAGATTTACCACAAAAAGGGGTTCATGATACCTAGGTATGACCAATCCCCTTTTCACAAAATGTAATAAACACTCTAATTCTCTAATAAACCCAAGGGGGTTATTCTGGAACAAATCTACTTCCACAGGAAATCTCAACTAGGTTTAGTCTAAGACCAGACAGAATCTGAATCTCTATATTAATCTTCATTTGGTCACTCTAATGTGATGTTAACCCTTAAGGAATAGCTTAGAACCAACAACGATCTCAGCAGGAAATCGAAAGTACTGTTCTTCTACCAACTTCTGTGCTGTATTAGATCACAGCATAAAGTTGCTGATAAACATGAAAGCAGAGAGACCCCAAATACTTACCTCTGGGATGCCAGAATATAAGGAATAACTATACTTCAGCTAACATCACCCTAGAGTAGTAAGTACAATTATGAAAATACCTATTATATAACATTATATCAAACAAAATAAGAAACTTTTTTTACCTTTCGTGTAGCAAAAAATAGCCTGCTTAATATTGTCTTGCTCCAGAGACATTTCTGCCAATCTAACCCATTCTTCGGTGTCACTAGGATTTAAATGTGCAGCAATCAACTCAAACTGAAGAGATTTTTCCATGTCACCTTGGTCCTCATATATCATAGCAAGAGTAGAAAACGGTTCATAAGCCAGAGGAGCTATAATGAATAAAAAAAAAAAAATTCTATTGGCTGAAGAAAGAGGCATGAGATGACAACAATCCCATGTTCAAGCTATGGATCTTTTTTTAATGTTTACTCTTTAAAACACTCTAGCAGAATTATAGAAACTACTTAGCAGATTTAAGAATAAACATTAGATTAAATTTGCTTTACTTCATGTTCATACACGATTAGTGTTTTGGCATTACTGTCTCTGAGCAAAGTGTAACTTCATGAAAAACTCTACTCTCCACCATGCATCCCTTGTGAAAATCCTCATTTGCTAAGGTTAAATGCAGCTCAATAACTCAGCAAGTTCATCCCAAAGAACACCATCACATCTGTGTTTATTTAATCTTCATGACCCAACAACCATAGGCGTATGGATGAATGGACCAAGGATAGCTAACCTGCACCTAAATGGAGGATATCAAAGTGAATAGTTAATCTACATTTCTGAAATGTTTCTGAAATGAAGTTCGAAGACCACAAGGGCTTAAAAATCAAAGATAATTGTTAAAAATAAACAATTACAAACTGGAATAAAGGAACAGGTAATATTGGAAAGTAGGAAGCAAACAAAATATCCTCAAGGAAAAGTTTGGCTAAGCTTGTTTCTGATGGAGTAGAAAAGAAAAAGCAGTGACCTCAAATTATCCTAATGAGTAATCTAAGAAAAAAAATTTTTTTAAAGTAAGCTCTATACCCTACATGGGGCTTGAACTCATGACTCCAACATCAAGAGTTGCATGCTCTACCAACTGAGCTGGCCAAATGCCAAAGGATAGCATTAAAGAAAGCCAACAAACCATGAAAGCGAGCAAAAGAAAGGATCAGAGCAAATCTACAGAAACAACCACAAAACAAGTAACAAAACAGCAAGAAATACATATCTATTGATAATTATTTTGAATGTAAATAGACTAAATGTTCTAATCAAGAGACAAGAAGATAACAGATGGATTAAAAAAAAAATAAGACCATCTATATCCTCACTTTAAGAGACTCATTTCGGATTGGGTGAAAGACACCTGCAGATTCAAAGTGAGGAGATGGAAAAACATCTATCATGCAAATGGGTATCAAAAGAAAGCCAGGAGAGCAATACTTATATTGGACAAACACACTTTAAAACACTGACTGTGGAGGGACGCCTGGGTGGTACAGTCAGTTAAATGTCCAACTCTTGGTTTCAGCTCAGGTCTCAGGGTTGTGAGACTATGTGCTGATCTGTGCTGAGCGGGGAGTCTGCTTAAGACTCTCTCCCTCTCTCTCTGGCCCTCCCCTCCATGCAGGCTCTCCCAATCTCTAAATATAACACAAAGAAACAAAGACAGTGAGGTAGAGCCTGCAACTCATGATCTTGGGGTTTTAAGTTCAAGGTCCAAATTGCATTTTTAAAGCATTACTTTAAAAAACAAAATCTTTAAAAAGATAAAAATAAAATAAAATAATATAAAATAAAACAAAGATTGTAATAAGAGACAAAGAGGACACTATAAAATAATAAAGGGCCCCCAATCCAACAAGAGAAAAAATCAATTATAAATATTTATGCACCTAACATGGGAGAACCCAAATACATAAAACAGTTAATAACAAACATAAAGAAGTAACAGTAATACAGTAATAGTAGAGGACTTTTACACTCCACTTACATCAATGGGCAGATCATCCAAACAGAAAATCTATAAAGAGTGGTTTTGAATGACACCCTGAACCAGATGGATTAAAAAGACATATTCAGTACATTCCATACTAAAACAGAATACACATTCTTTTCGATTACAGATGGAACATTCTCCAGAACAGATCAGATATTGGGCCACAAAACAAGTCTCAACAAATTCAAAAAAATCAAAGTCATACCACCCTGCTTTTCTGACCACAATGCTATGAAACTAGAAATCAACCATAAGAAAAAATCTGGAAGGAGTATAAATACATGAGGTTAATTAACATACTACTAAACAATGAATGGATCAATCAAGATACCAAAGAATAAATAAAAAACTACATGGAAACAAATGAAAATAAACTACAGTGGTCTAAAATCTTTGGGATACAGCGAAAGTGGTTATAAGAGGGAAGTTTATAGCAATACAGGCCAACCTTTCAGAAGCAGAAGCAAATAAATAACCTAATCTTATACCTAAAGGAGCCAAAAAAGAACAAATAAAACCCACACCCAGCAAAAGGAAGGAAATAATAAAGATTAGAAGAGAGGAGCACCTGGCTGCCTTAGTGGGTAGAGCATGCCGTTATTGACCTCAGGGTTGTGAGTTCGAGCCCCACAGTGGGTGCAGATTTTATTTAACAATAAGATCTTTTTAAAAAGATTAGAGCAGAAATAAATTATATAGAAACTAAAAACAAAAACAATGGAACAGATAAATAGTTCAGAATAGAAGTTAGTTCTTTAAAAGGATCAATAAAATTGATAAACCTTTAGTAAGGTTCATCAAAAAAAAGAGGACGCAAATAAAGTCATAAATGAAAGAGGAGAAGTAACAACCAACACCACAGAAATACAAACAACTGTAACAGAATATTAGAAAACCTATATGCCAACAAGCTGGACAACTTAGAGGAAATGGATAAATTCCTTGAAACATACAACCTACCAAAACTGAAGCAGGAAGAAACAGAAAATTTGAACAGACCAATTAGCAGCAATGAAATTAAAGCAGTAACCAAAAACTCCAAAAAAACAATAGTCAAGGACCAGACAACCTCACAGGCAAATTCTATCAAATATTTAAAGAAGAGTTAACACCTATTCTTCTCAAACCATTCCAAAACAAAAAAGAGAAAAGAAAACTTCCAAATCCACTCTATGAGGTATCATCCTGATGCCAAAACCAGATAAAGACACCACACACACACAAAAACCCACAGCTCTATATCTCTCACAAATATAGATGCAAAAATCCTCAACAACATATTGGCAAACTGAATCCAACAACACATTAAAAAACATACACTAGGATCTAGTGGCATTTTCCCCAGGTTGCAAGGATGGTTCCCTATTTGCAAAACAATCAACAAGATACGTCACATCGACAGGATAAAGGATGAAAAAAAAGGGAAAAAAAGAAAATAAAAAAAGATAAAGAATGAAAACTACATGATCATTTCAACAAATGCAGAAAAAGCATTTGACAAAGTACATCAACTCCTGATTTTAAAAAAACCCACTGCAAAGTAGGTCTAGAGAGCACATACCTCAGCATAATAAAGGCCTTATAAGAAAAACCCACAGCCAACAGCATACTCAATGATGAAAAACTGAGAGCTTTTCCCTTAAGGTCAGAAACAAGATAACAATGTCCACTCTCATTACTTTTAGTAAATACAGTACTAGCAGTCCTAGCCACAGCAATCAGAAACATAATGAAATAAAATGCATTCCAAACTGGTAGGGAAGAAGTAAAACTCTCATTATCTGCAAATGACATGATACTATATATAGAAAACCCTAAAAACTCTACCAAAGAATTACTAGAATTGATAAGTGAGTTCAGTAAATTCACAGGATACAAAATCAATGTACAGCAATCTGTTGTATTTCTATACACTACTAATGAAGCAGCAGAAAGTGAAATTAAGAAAACCATACAAGGGGCACACGGCTGGCTTGGTTGGTAAAGCATGCAGCTCCAGATCTGACTCATGAGTTCAAGACCGATGCTGGGTGTACAGCTTACTAGAAAGAAAGAGAGAAAGAAAGAAAGAAAGAGAGAGAAAGAAAGAAAGAGAAAAGGGATGGATGGAAGAAAGGAAGGAAACAAAAGAATCCCATTTACAATTACACCAAAAACAATAAAATATTTAGGAATAAACTTAAAGAGGTGAAAGTGGTGAAAGGCCTGTATTGTGAAAACTATAAAACACTGATGAAAGAAATTCAAGATATTGCAAAGAAATGAAAAGATACTCCATGTTCATGGATTGGAAGAAATAATGTTGTTAAAATGTCTATGCTAGGATACAAAGTCAATGTACAGAAAGCAGTGGCTTTCTTATACACTAACAATGAAAATACAGAAAGGGAAATTAGAGAATCGATTCCATTTACTATAGCACAAAGAACCATAAGATACCTGGGAATAAACCTAACCAAAGAGGTAAAGGATCTGTACTCAAGGAACTACAGAACACTCATGAAAGAAACTGAAAAAGACACAAAAAGATGGAAGACCGTTCCATGCTCTTGGATCGGAAGAATAAACATTGTTAAAATGTCTACACTGCCTAGAGTAATCGATACTTTTAATGCCATTCTGATCAAAATTCCACCAGTATTTTTCAAAGAGCTGGAGCAAATAATCCAAAAATTTGTATGGAATCAGAAAAGACCCTGAATCACTAAGGAAATGTTGAAAAACAAAAATAAAACTGGGGGCATCACGTTACCTGATTTCAAGCTTTACTACAAAGCTGTGATCACCAAGACAGCATGGTACTGGCATAAAAACAGACACATAGACCAGTGGAACAGAGTAGAGAACCCAGATATGGACCCACAACTCCATGGTCAAATTATCTTTGACAAAGCAGGAAAAAATATACAGTGAAAAAAAGACAGTCTCTTCAATAAATGGTGCTGGGAAAATTAGACAGCTATATGTAGAAGAATGAAACTCGACCATTCTCTTACACCATACACAAAGATAAACTCGAAATGGATAAAAGACCTCAACGTGAGACAGGAATCCATCAGAACCCTAGAGGGAGAATATAGGCAGTAACCTCTTCGATATCAGCCACAGCAACTTCTTTCAAGACGTCTCCAAAGGCAAAGGAAACAAAAGCGAAGATGAACTTTTGGGACTTCATCAATATCAAAAGCTTCTGCACAGCAAAAGAAACAGTCAACAAAACAAAGAGGCAACCCATGGAATGGGAAAAGATATTTGCAAATGACAGTACAGACAAAAGGCTGATATCCAGGATCTATAAAGAACTCCTCAAACTCAACACACACAAAACAGACAGGCATATCAAAAAATGGGCAGAAGATATGAACAGACACTTCTCCAATGAAGACATACAAATGGCTATCAGACACATGAAAAAATGTTCATCATCACTAGCCATCAGGGAGATTCAAATTAAAACCACATTGAGATACCACCTTACACCAGTTAGAATAGCCAAAATTAACAAGACAGGAAACAACATGTGTTGGAGAAGATGTGGACAAAGGGGAACCCTCCCTACACTGTTGGTGGGAATGCAAGTTGGTGCAGCCACTTTGGAAAACAGTGTGGAGATTCCTCAAGAAATTAAAAATAGAGCTTCCCTATGACCCTGACATTGCACTCATGGGTATTTACCCCAGAGATACAGATGTCGTGAAAAGAAGGGCCATATGTACGCAAATGTTTATAGCAGCAATGGCCACAGTCGCCAAACTGTGGAAAGAACCAAGATGCCCTTCAACAAACGAATGGATAAAGAAGATGTGGCCCATATACACTATGGAGTATTAAGCCTCCATCAGAAAGGATGAATACCCAACTTTTGTAGCAACATGGATGGGACTGGAAGAGATTATGCTGAGTAAAATAAGTCAAGCAGAGAGAGTCAATTATCACATGGTTTCACTTTGTGGAGCATAACAAATAGCATGGAGGACAAGGGGAGATGGAGAGGAGAAGGGAGTTGAGGGAAATTGGAAGGGGAGGTGAACCATGAGAGACTATGGACTCTGAAAAACAATCTGAGGGGTTTGAAGGGGCGGGGGGTGGGAGGTTGGGGGAACCAGGTGGTAGGTATTAGAGAGGGCACAGATTGCATGGAGCACTGGGTGTGGTGCAAAAACAATGAATACTGTTATGCTGAAAAAAATAAATTAATTAAAATTTAAAATGAAAAAAAAAAAAAAAATGTCTATGCTACCTGGGCGCCTGGGTGGCTCAGTCAGTCAAGCGTCCGTCTTTGGCTCAGGTCATGATCCCAGGGTCCCAGGACTGAGTTCTGCATTGGGCTCCCTGCTCAGAGGGGAGTCTGCCCACCCCCCTCCACGCACTCACTCACTCTCTCAAATAAATCTTTTAAAAAAATGTCTCTGACATCAGTTATAACATTTTTCTAGATATGTCTCCTAAGGCAAGGAAAATAAAAGCACAAACTACTGGGACTTCATCAAAATAAAGTTTCTGCACTGCAAAGGAAACAACAGAACTAAATGAAAGGCAACCTAGTGAACAGCAGAAGATATTTGCAAATGACATATCCAATAAAGGGTTAGTATCCGAAACATACAGAGAACTGCTACAACTAATACCAAAAAAACAAATAATCCAACTTAAAAATGGGCAGAAGGCACAATAGACATTTCTCCAAAGAAGACTTCCAGATGGCCATAGACAACATAAAAAGATGCTCAACATCACTCATCATCAGGGAAATAGAAAGCAAAAAACTCAATGAGGTATCACCTCACACCTGTCAGAATGGCTAAAATCAGAAAGACAAGAAACAAGTGTTGGCAAGGTAGTGGAGAAAAAGAAACCCTAGTGTACTGCTGGTGGGAATGCAAACTGGTACAGCCACCTGGGAAGACAAGTATGGGGAAGACAGTTTAACATAAAAAAATTAAAAATAGAACTACCCTATGACTCAGTAATTGTACTACTGGGTATTTACCCAAAAAATACAGAAACATCCCAATGTTTACAGCAGCATTATTTTTACTACCCAAACTAAAGAAGCAACCCAAGTGTCCATTGCTAGGTGAATAGATAAAGAAGACATAAGATAAATATATAATGGAATATTATTCAGCCATAAAAAAGAATGAAATCTTGCCATTTGCAACAACATGGATAGAACAAGAGAGTATAGTGCTGAGCAAAGAAAGTCAGAGAAAGACAAACACCATATGATTTCATTCATATGTTGAATTTAAGAAACAAAACAAACAAAACAAAACATAAGCAAAGAAAGAAAAAAGAGAGACAAACCAAGAACAGACTCTTAATTGTAGAAAACAAACATGGTTGCCACAGGGGAAGTAGGTGGAGGGATGGGGGAAGCAGGGGACCGGGATTAAAGAGTACATTTACCATGATGAGAAAAATAAAATTAACAAAGGGTAAAAAGACTTCTAAACGGACCCTTATCCAGATAAAAGAAATGCCAAAATATTGAAAAGATAAATTAAGAGTTTACTGTATTACAACTACCTAAGTCACTACGTAGGGCATTATTTGGCAACACATCAGGAAACCAAAATAATAAAATTAAGTGATTAGTCAGAAAGTCACTTATGAAGATATCCTTCAATATGCCCAAGATATGCAGATTAAAGAAAGATGGTAAGTATAAATTGTATCTTTTACAAAAAGTAGATTAAAATAATCTAGCTCTGCCTAATCTGGAAAGTGAAAGGAAAAAAAAAAGAACACTTTTTAAGTGGTTTTAACGTGGGCTTGCCATATTTAAAAAAGACTAATGCTACAGAAGTCTAAAACCCCAAAATGGAACATTAAAAAACAAACAAAAACAAAAAAGAAGCCTGGCAGAGTTCAATAAATATTAGTATTTCATTGGGTCATACTCGGGTTTTCATTTTCTCGGTAATGACGTCTACTCAATGTGAAAGTGGCATACTGCTGGTACAACCACCACCTCCAAGCTTCTGAATGTATTTTCCAAGCAGTACAGTGAAATGGTCCTCCATTTATTTTAAAAGTCACACTATTAAACTGCTCTTATCAATAATCCCCACAAAAACCACCTTGTCTTATGATTTCCATGCACATCAATATCGCCTCCTCACGTTCTCCTCGAGCAAAGCGAATGTTGGCTTCACCCATGAGACCCCTCAGAGCTCTGGGAAGTTTACTTCGAGGCCTTTTCTCCTGTATAAAAAATAAACAACATTTAGCTAAAATATAGTAATATTTTAGATTTCAATTCCAACCAAATTAATAAATGCAGAAGATAATGAAATTTCCCTTTAAAACTTCTCAACTTTCTAAATTGGAAACTAAGGAATAAATGACAATACTGACTCATTAACATCAAAGTCTGCACTTTAAGAAGAAGTCTAAAATTAATCTCGGGAAATTAGTCTAAAATATTTTCCAAAAAGGAATAATTCAGAAAACTAAAACAAAAAACAAAAACAAACTTCCTACAGTAGAAAGATCAAAGCAGAGTAAAAATATATGAAAAAAGCAAAAACCAATGTGGTCAGGAATCACTAATTACTAATTATAATAATAACAAATGTAGAACCTGATGCTGCAAAATGGATTTATATGTCAGGAAGCTTCTTTTATTAATATAACCTACTGAAAATCCTCCTTCCTTCAAATTTATCTACTTAGAATAAACTTCGTTAAAAAAAATATCAAGTTATACTAGGGTACCTGGCTGGCTAAGTCAGTTAAGTATCTGACTCTTACTTTCGGCTCAGGTCATGTTCTCAGGGTTGGTCACGAGAGGGAGCCCTGTGCGGGCCTCTGTGCTCAGTCAGTGAGGAGTCCACTCAAGATCCTCTCCCTCCCCACTCCCCCACCCCTGCTCTTGAGCAAGCACACGCTCTAATAGATAAATCTTTAAAAACTATGAGGTGCCTGGGCGGCTCAGTGGGTTAAAGCCTCTGTCTTCAGCTCAGATCATGTTCTCGGGGGCCCTGGGATCAAGCCCCACATCAGGCTCTCTGCTTGGCGGGGAGTCTGCTTCCGCCCCCCACGCCCTGTGCCTGCCTCTCTGCCTACTTGTATCTCCATCTGTCAAATAAATAAATAAAATCTTTAAAAAAAAATATTTAAAAACTATATATCAAGATATAATATGGACCACAGTACACAGTACAAAATCTCTAAGATTTTAAAAAAAAATCTCTTAAGATTAAAAATAAGAAACCAGGAACAGTTGTCTCGTATTTCCTTCCTCACAGTTTGAATTCTTTCTAAATATATGTATGATTTAAAGATTCTTTTTCAATTATTATATCACATTTTCATTCCATTTATCAATACTAAAGGAAGCATTTACTTTCATCATCTTCTTGGTCTCACGATTGAGAACCATCTCCAGCACAAACACGTCCCCTGCAGTGGGTTGCTCAGGTGTTTCTTCTTCCTCCTCCTCCTCTTCTTCCTCTTCCTCCTCGTCATCCTCATTCTCTCCAAGCATGGACGCAAAGACCTTGTGAACTGACTTACTGACTCCATCTGACATTTCTCCTGAAGAAAGACACGTTAAGGATGTTGGATAAATGTGATAGTTAATGCTTAAGGGAAGACAAAATTATTTTTAAAAACCCATATTCTGAGCAACAAACAGCCATTCTCATAAAATCATAAAAATCATCTTAAGAATTCTGAACATCCAAAATAAATATACAAAGAAATGTATGTTATAACACTGCCAATCAATAAAAAATTTATTCCAGTAACAGAAAGGACAAAAAAAATCACAGGATCATCTTGATAAGGAGAAGCATTTGATAAAATTATTAGATTTTTAATACTCATTCCTAATAAAAATTCTTAGTCAACTAGAAATGGAAGGGAATATCTTTAGTTTGATAATCAGTATCTACAAAAAACTTTCCACAAACACAGTTAATGGTGCCTTATTCAGTTACTAGAAATGAGACAAGGATGCCGTCACCACTCCTTTCATCGTTTTGTTGGAGGTCCTGAATAACGTAAAATGAAGAGAAAAGGCAAAAGATGGGAAGGAAGAAATGAAACTGTCACTATTCACAAATGATGTGATTAGGACACAGAAGATCTAAAAGAATGTACGTACACACTGCCAGAACACAGGAGTGAAGCCAGGTTCTTGGATTCGAGGTCAATATACAAAAATTAACTGTAGTTTCTCTATCAGCAATCATGAACTGAAAATGAAATTAAAAGAAGGCCCTATTGGGACGCCTGGGTGGCTCAGTTGGTTAAGCAGCTGCCTTCGGCTCAGGTCATGATCCCAGCGTCCTGGGATCGAGTCCCACATCGGGCTCCTTGCTCTGCAGGGAGCCTGCTTCTCCCTCTGACTCTGCCTTCCACTCTGTCTGCCTGTGCTCGCTCTCTCTCTCTCTCTCTCTCTCTCTCTGACAAATAAATAAATAAATAATCTTTATAAAAAAAAAAAGAAGGCCCTATTTGCATGGTGTGTAGGAAAGCTACTCAAGAGCAAGAATTTAACAGCGATATTCAGTAACGTACAGGAGAAAAAAAGACAATTAATTCTAGGGGCCATATATTCCAATTAGCAGACTTTGTCAAACTTGTTCAAACCTGACACCTCTTTTATTCTGAATATATGTTCACACTCACCAAGGGTCCTGATAGAGCTCTGGTGGGATGATTCCTTCCTGGGGGAATGGGGAGCTTTATATCTTGAAAGGACGGATGGGATTATCTGAGCTGAGGAAATCTAATACACGTATGCCTACTGCTCTGGATGAGCAAGAACTGACTCAATTCATCACTTTTTTTAGAGCGGGCCTCATGGCCACTGCTCAGGGGCAGCGTTAATCAACCACACACTGGTGCCTGCCACTACAGTTACACATCGAAGACCAGATGTTGGAAGAGCTATTCCTCCCCTAAGCAGATAAAGGGAAAGAACAACTTCAGTCCTCTTTCCCACCCCACTAGCCTGACAAGGTAAGAAACAGTAACCCCAAAGTGCTCTTCTTTTTGCCATTCTTCTCCACTTGGGTCAAAGGAGGCGGGAATAAAGCTTGTTTTCTATCTTTCCTAATAGTATGTATTCTCTGTGGAAAGAAGGTCATTTACAGAAAGAAAAAAGCCTCTACTTCTACTCCCTAGAACAAGAAAGTTCAATGTAGTTAGTTCTCCATCAGACACTACACACAAAGCTACATTATAACTGATACTTCAGTATCACACATCACTTGTCCAGGTAGATGGATACTATGAACTAGTATGGGTATTCTGATCACTAGGAAGGTGTATGAATCACTAGAAATTAAAGAATTTGCATACTAGTTCATCAGTTAGACTCTGATGGCTTTAATTAGTTTGGGACTAACCAAATCTAGTATCTGGCCATGCAGCGCTGAGGACTGGAATGAGGCAGCACACCAAGACAACTACACTGTGTGTGAGGACCCAGCTGGGCAGCCAAGAGGACTTCCACTGGATTTCTATCTCATCTCCTACAACTAAAGCAGTAGTTTGGAAGCCACTTTACACAGAAGTACAACAATCTGGGGGAGTATAGTCTGGAAGTAATTAGTAACTGAAAGAGCTAATATAAAAAACAATAACTCTAAAAAGGCTCCCAAATACTGACACCAATTTGAGACACTTTTGCACAAGGCACCTGTGTGGCTCAGCCGGTTAAGCAACTGACTCTTGATTTTGGCTCAGGTTAAGATTTCAGGGTCCTGGGTTGGGTGGCATGGAACTCTGTACTCAGTGGGGAATCTGCCTGAGGATTCTCTCTCTTTCCTTCTGTCCCTCCACCTGACTGACATGCCCCCAGGCTTCCTCTAAAATAAATATACCTTGGGACACCTGGGTGGCTCAGTGGGTTAAGCCTCTGCCTTTGGCTCTCGTCGTGATCTCAGGATCCTGGCATCGAGCCCCACATCTTGCTCTCTGCTCAGCAGGGAGTCTGCTTTCCCCACTCCTTTTTCTGCCTACCTCTCTGCCTGCCTCTCTGCCTACCTGTGATCCCAGCCAAATAAATAAATAAATAAAATCTTAAAAATAAATAAATAAATAAATAAATAAATCTTAAAAAAATAAACTTTTCTACAAAAATAACCCACAAAACTAACCATCACCATATTCAGTAACTCCACAAATCTTTATTGAGCACGTTATTACACAGCATGCACTATGCTACTGATAAACAAGGCCATCAACAACAAAATACCACTGCAACGAAAAAGCACTGTTTTTATTAAATTGTTAGGTACCCTCGATATTTAATGCAGGTGACAGATGATTTTAACATACCTTCATTGACATCTTTGTCCCGCGATTTGGTGGAGTCAATTCCTGACGATGATGGAACTTCAGAGTCATTTGGATTTTCTTCGGCTGGTAACTTTCCTTTTTCCTGAAGACTCTGTGATTGAAAAATTAAAAAAAAAAAAAAAAATAATAATGCAGATTTAGTTCTCTCCAGTTGGGAATAGGGTTATTTCCCTCATTTTCTCTTTCTATGAAACTCGAGCTCTACAAACACACACAGTATGTGGAATTCACATTTGAATAGTCAAAGCATTTCAGAGTACCTCGATCTCATCCCCCATGACTGTCTACATCAGTCACTTATACAAAATAATGTTAAGAGACGCCTGGGTGGCTCAGTGGGTTGAGCCTTTGAGCCTGCCTTTGGCTCAGGTCATGATCCCAGGGTCCTGGGACTGAGTTCCGCCCCGGATCCTGGTTCGGTAGTGAGCCAGCTTCCACCTCTGCCACTCCCCCCCCTGCTTGGGCGCGCGCGCGCTCTCTCTGACAAATAAATAAATAAAAATCTTTTAAAAATAACTTAAAATACCTTGATGACTTCACGAATCTACCCACTGTATCCCAGCTTTTTAAATGAAAAGAGATGGGGTCACTATTAGCTGCATGAATTGGGAGAGAACCCACCCGTCAATTCCAAAGGGTGCGATCATTTTGATCTCCCTTCGGATTTCCTCTAAGTGAGAAGATAAGGGAAGTTCAGATGTTCTAAAGTATGAAAAATTATGTGAGTGAAAATTTGGGTACCAGACCAGAAAACGCGTTTTACGGAAGATGACCTCACAGCCGTGCGAGACGCCTCAGAAACCGGGCGTCGGCTGAAGGACCGCAGCCCCCAGAAGGCGGTGAGGTGCTCCCCCCAACACACCGGAAACACCTGGCGGCAAAGCAGGGGCTAGAGTCAGAATGTGAGGGGCTGAGGGAGGAGGGGCCGGGAACGGAGGAGAGACCAGTTACCACGGTTACCACAGACCAGGCTACCACAAAGACAAGACTTTGGCGGCGGAAATCTTTAAGGGAGCGCAGCACAAGGACGAGAGGCGAGGATCAGGGTCTGGGTAAGAAGCGGCGGACGACCCGGCCGCCCCATCCAGGCGAACGAGGCACGGGCCCCCCCACATCGAGGTGTACCCCGGCGACACGACAGTGAGAAGAACCCTGGCCTGGCGGCGCCTCACTTTCTTCTCGCGGGTTTTCCGCTCTTCTCTCCGCCTCTCGAACTCCTCGAAGGAGATCTTCCCTTCCAGGTAGTCGATGAGCTCCGGGCTGAAACCCGACATGACTCCGGGGTGCGGATACACAACACCAAACACCGGGCCAGAGAACCGGAAGAGCAGGACTTTCTCCGCGCCGGGGCGCCGAGAGCGGTGACCCGGAGTTCTCCGGCGAAACGGGCCCGGCCGGCGCTGCAGCCGCTGCGCTCTGGTTCCGCGGAAGCATCTGGGCCGGCTTCCTTCCGGGCGGCGGGAGCGGGGGCTTCCGGGCGGAGCCCCGTGCCCGGGACCTTGCGCGGGCTTAGGCCTCTTATTTAAGATGATTGGGGAGTTTTTAAAAAACAAAAAACAAATCAACAATAACAACAACAAACAAACAAACAAAAAGGGAAAGGAAAGGAGAAAAAAAGAGCTTAAAGAAATTTTCCTTAATCTAGATCGTTTCCCTTAATTCTTCACTAGGATTCCTACTTCTAATTCTGAATGCTTGTTCCTTACATTAATTTGAACTTTGCTGTAGCGATTATTTTCCTACTGTTACCATCTGCACTGCCACGTGCCTGTTTCACTTTCCTGTGTCTCCTGCCACAGAAGGCGAAAGTCCCCTCGGGCTCTGAGCTCTGGATCTCCGTCCTCCACCAGCGGCACCCTCGGCTCCGTCTTCCTGGATCCTCAAACCCTCCCCTCCCTCGGGGGTCCTTCCCGCCCAGTCCGTACGCAAGTTTATCAGGACTCCTTGTCCCACCGATCAGTCCGACCCAAGTTTTCTTCTTTTCTTAACAAACTTTTAGAAGGAATCAAACGCTTGCTGTCCTTACCATCCGCTCTTGCTCGTTGACTCCAGAACGGGCGCTGGTTTATGCAGACTATTAGACGCACGGCCCAAAGTAATCCTTAAAAAAGTAATCCTTGAGATGCTGCTATTCTCAAAGCCAAAGTCTTACGTCTAATAAGTAGCAGAGCCAGGATGCGATCCCGGGTCTATGTGACTCCAAATCCCCTGTGCGGAATTAATATGGCACATGGCCTTCCCTCCATGGAACTGTTCTTCACCTGCTGAACTCTCCTGTGATCTGTATTTTACCTTGTATCCTAACGATTTCTCTGCTAGAGACACTGTCAGCATCTTGAGAACAGTACTACCCGATGCATCTTTGTGAACTCTAGTAATCTGTGCTCAAAACTCACTTGCGAATTAAATTGGACGGAACTGAAAGTGTGTTGGAAATGGGCAAGAGCATTGAGGTATGGGGAATGCATCTTGACATAAGCCTAAGTTTAAAGACAAGTTACAAGGAGCCTGTCACTTACCCATTAGTACCTCTTTGTTACAATCTGGATGAGGATAAGAAACAGTAGGATGGCAGGATGAGAACCACGACCCCAAGATTTCCAGTTGAGAGAAAAATACTTCACAGCTAGATGTCACCCCCTTTCTCATGATGAAGAATCCTCAGGACTCTGCCTGGGTGTAAAATATGGAGGCTTGTAGGGTAGGTTGGATAAGTTTCTCAACAGAAATCATTTACGGGGAAATTCTCTCCTAAATTCCTTCAGGCAGTCAGGGAACTGCATCCAAGAGGAAGTCAAGGATCTGTTTCTAATTCTCCTGGGGGAAAAGAAGGGATTGGAGGGCAGGAAAGATGTTCACCTCATAAGAACTCTCTACTAAGACCCAGATGGCTTAGACCAACCTGTCTCATTGTTAGTTCCCTGGAACATGGAATAACAATTGTGAGTCTGTAGATTCACATTGGAGAGAATAGAGAACAGGGAGCAGGGGTGGAAAAATAGCTTTTATGCTGTTGACAAAGAGACAACAGATCCAAAATTGAATCACTGGTGCTAAACCCACATCACAAAACCAAGACTTAATACCTAACTTAGTTATAGTTTGAACCCTTCTCAGGAGTGGAATCTTAAGCCAGTCCATCTGTAATTACCTGGTCAGCACTAGCAAGGTGACCTCACTGCATGATAGACCTCTGCTATCCCTAAGGGGAGGTGATCTTGCCACAAACATTCCACTCGTTGCTGGTAACTTCCTTGCCTCACCTTCTTCTAGCTAAAAAAGTCTTTCACTGTGTACAGCTCTTTGGAGCTCCTATTTTTTAGATGATGTTCAATTCATGGTTCACTGAATAAGGCCAATAAGAATTTATTCTCAAGTTGAATTTGGTTTTAAACATGGAACAACTTGTGGACGTGAGAGTTACAACTCAGACTCTAGCAACACATCTTATAAAATTGTAATCTTTCTGTTTTTCTTTTCTCCATTTCCTGGTAAGTGATTTCTCCCCTGGTGAGTCAGAGGCATCTTCATTACCTTGAGATGAAGTGAAATTGTCCCAGAAGTAATGAAAATAGTCAGAAGAAACCTTTCAGACATTCTGACTGCTTTTGGGAATCAAATGAAATGTCTGTAGAAAGAACATGGAATTTGTGCCAGGACAATAGAATTAAGAGTATACAGGGAGAAGGTGACTGCATCCTTTCTCCTCGTCAAGGGGAGGAAACAGAATGGGGTGTGACCCTTTTGGAGAGACAATTTGTCCATGATTCTCTCACTATTCTGCAAAAGCTTGCGACAATGTTCAATCTGGGCTATATTGTCAAAGATGTCTGTAGAGTAATCAACCTTGAAAGACAGACAAATTATCTTTCTCTGGGGCAGAGGACAGATTTGCTATGTTACCAGTACCGTAAATATAATGTTTCTCTTGGGGCAAAGTTTGGACATGTTACTAGTAGCCCCTTGTAAGAATGGGATTTTCAAAGTTTGGAGTTCCTCAGCTGTGGCACAAGTGCAATATACAAAAACATGCCTCTGTGTGGCTTCTGTGATACTTCGGGGATAAGGAGAGCCAACATGGATATAAAATCATGCTGTCTGCAGCGCCATGAGTAATAAAGTCTCTTGCTCAGCCCAAGAGGCTTACATGTCTGACAGCATCTGTGAAACTGTAGAAGGATAGTGTGTGACTTACACGTAGAGCAGAACTTCACGCCCTGGTTCTTGACTCCCCTAGATCTGGGATGAGGGACAACTGGACATGTCCAGAGAATGGAGTACTCCTCAAAGAGGAACAGAGTCATGGTTGAGAGGCTGTCAGAGACCTATGTAAAGAATCACCATGAGCTCCTTGGGAACCTGGATCACGTGCAAAACATTAATTTTCGTTGGAGGAAACGTGACACTTCTGCTGTTTTCCTAGCAATGGCTCTCAGCTCAGAAGAAAATCACTTCTGCAGTGGAATTCTAGCAATGGGTGTAGGGAAGTTTGGGTTTTCAGAATAATAGGGCAGGTGTGGGGGAAATGACTGATATACAGTGTCTGAGGACCGGGTGTGCTAAACGGTCATACAAGTGGAGACTTGTCCTTCCCCAACAGCCAACAGTACCACCATCCAGAAACTCTGGTCAAGAGTCGATCCCAGGACACTAGAATCATGACCTGAGCTGAAGGCAGCCGCTTAACCGATGGAGCCATTCAGGCGTCCCTCAAGACAAATCTATTGCTATGTGCACCGCACTGTGCCAGGTCCTAGAGAAATAAAAATGGCTTGGGTATGATCTCTGCTCACAAAGACATCACAACAGTCCAGGGAAAACAGGCACATATACGGCTACTTAAAACAGAACAAATTAGGGGCGCCTGGGTGGCTCAGTCGATTAAGAGTCTGCCTTTACCTCAGGTCATATCCTGGGGTCCTGGGATCATGCCCTGCACTGGGCTCCTGGTCAGAGGGAGTTAACTTTTCCCTCTCCTTCTGGTTTGCCCTCCTCCTGGTGTGCACTCTTTCTCTCTCTCTCTCTCTCCCTCAGTGAAGAAATAAAATCTTAAAAACAGGACAAATTAAACCAGATGCAGAAATCTATTTTTGCATAAATATTTTATTATTGATATTGAGTATCAATGAGCCACGAAAAAGCTCCAGAAGACTGTTGTGGAATATACAGACTAATGTTACTAGGACGCCAATGTTTGCCATGTAGTACAATGCTCTTTTTGTAGGAATCACAGAGAAAATGATGCAGCTCTACATAATCATACAAGAAAAGTAGCTATCCCAAATGAAAGTATGAGAAGCAGAGTGATTCAGCCTGCATGGGTAGGGAGAGAAGATTGGTTGTAAAGGAAGGGGATTCCACCCATTTCTACTCTCCCTTCTTAAGGATGTGTGTGGAGAAAAACTAGAGCCGGAGTGTGGCTAGGATATTCGTGTAGCACAGTGTCCTGCTCTGAATATGGTGGTGGGTAGTATCTCCTGGAGACCCTAGCAACTCTTAGAATCCCAAGTGTTTTTCCTCTCCATTTCCGCTGACCTGTGGATATTTATCACTTCTTCTTCCTTGGTATCAAACTGGGAGGTCTCTCAATAACGTAGGCTGAAAGTGGGGATGCATCTTCTTTTCAGGAAAAAGACAGATTTTAAGCCCAAATCTCCATTATGCTGAAAGTGGGAATGCATCTTCTTTTCAGGAAAAAGATTTTAAGTCCAAATCTCCATTACATAGAATGAACTATAGTAAAAATGAGCAGAGTCTCTTTCAGATAATTTATTGATAAAAGGTAATTTGCATACATGTTTTAAAGAGAAGCTTAAAAGAAATGTAATTTAGAAGATCCCCATCTCTTCTGCCTGCGGTGTTCTTCTAACTCTTTCAAATAAGAGCTCTACATCGGAGCTTGTAGTTCACAGAACAGAAAAAAAGACTCCAAAAATATGCACATAAGTCACATATGTCCCAAAGGTCAATCTATTTATATGTAAATCTGGAAATGTAGAATAAAATCACTATTAATTGACAAATGAGTGGAGGGGGGAAACGGTTTAGCCATGACCATGATGAATTTTTCTAATGAGAAGCTTCATCTGTAGTTTTTAAATTGCCAGACACCTGAAAGAACAAGAAACTGTTATCACGAAATAGAAAGTGAAGATTATGCAAGCAATACAATGACCCTCTTGCTTTTCTTTCTTTTCCTTTTTCTTTCTTTCTCTTTTTTTAATATTTATTTATTTGAGAGAGAGAGAGACAGAGTGCAGTGGGAGGGTCAGAGGGAGACATAAAGAGACTCTTTGCTGAGTACAGAGCCCAGCCTGGGGCTTGATCCCATGCCCCTGAGATCTGAGCCAAAGCCAAGAGTCAACTGCTCAACCTACAGAGCCAGCCAGGCGCCCCTGTATTTCTTTCCTAATTGGAGATGTTAGGACGGGAGCACATGTAATTATGAACTATTCTCCAAATAGAAGCTTAGCTTCTCTCGCAAAATTCAACAATTCCTATTACATTACGATGCTACCAACTGGGTGCTTTCTCTGTTTCCTGCCCTTAAACATTACCCCATTCTGTGCTCACATGATGTTATTTATTTGATACTTTCTCTGACACTTTCTTTGAGTTAGAGATCAGTTTCTGCAATTTATAAATGAAGAAACCAAGGCTTCCAACCAACTCGTGCGCAATTCTGTCTCATGCTGAAGCAGGCACTGCGGTATTAACAACTGTTCTGTTTTAGTGTCTAATAGCCTAGGGCCTCAGTGGAGATAATAACCAAGGGAACCCTTCATTAACATCCTCCTGTTTATTCTGATTAATTTCTCATTGTGGGAGCTGTCGAGTGCATATGCCACATGAAAAATTGCATTTTCCTGTTAGAATAGCAATCATTATTTTAAAAAAGCATCACATTTAAAAAGGAAATAATAATCAAAACCCTTTCACATGCACAATAAAGTACAACATGGTATGCTTCCCCACAATTTCATCTCTACCTTGTGGAAGAATGGGAGTAGATTTTATTTATTTTTTAATTTTTTAAAGATTTATTTATTTATTTATTCAAGAAAGAGAGCAAGAGAGCACAAGCAGGGGGAGCAGCAGAGGGAGGGGGAGAGAAGTTGAGCAAGGAGCCTGATGCGGGGCTCGAACCCAGGACCCTGGGATCATGACCTGAGCTGAAGGCAGAGGCTTAACTGACTGAGCCACCCAGGAGCCCCTGGGAGTAGATTTTAATTATGATTTAATTCCCTTTTTTATTCAGTCAAACGAAAAGCTAATAGACTCGAATCACAATGTATTTACTTAGAATGCACCATACCTGGGTTATTGTAAATGGTAAATATTTATTTGATAGGAATGCTAAGGTAATATGAACATCAAAACTCAAATCTTAACCATAAATAAATTTCTGGGTTTTTTTTCTATGAGGAAAATGCCATCTTTACTAGTATTTTACTCCCCCAACCCTGGGTGAGGAAGTACAATTTCAAATACATGTTTATTACTTTTTTCTAAGAAGAACCATTTTTTAAAACTTTTCTATTAAATCCAACTGCATTGTTTGACATTTTACTTTATATGTGATTTCCCACATAACTTAGCTATATGATCTGGTTTGAGAAAAGGTTAGGTAAAAGTGTATAGTATTCCACTATATTTAGAGTGATAATTCAAGGGAAGCCTGTCTGGCTCATTTGGTAGAGCAGGTAACTCTTAACATCAGGGATGTGAGTTCAAGTCCTATGTCAAGCATAGAGATTCCTTTAAAGAAAAAAAAAGTGATAATTCTTTCAATATAGCTCTTCCCAGAAAACTGTGCTTAAAAAATCATAAGCTGTCATTTCTTTCTTTTTTAAAAAATTTTTTTGTATTTTTTTACATTTTTAAAAAGATTTTATTTATTTGACAGACAGAGATCACAAGTAGGCAGAGAGGCAGGCAGAGAGAGAGGGGGAAGTAGGCTCCCTGCCAAGCACAGAGCCCAATGCGGGGCTTGATCCCAGGACCCTAGGATTATGACCCAAGTCGAAGGCAGAAGCTCAGGCCCCTGAGCCACCCAGGCGCCCCTCTTTTTCTTAAGTCCCAACATGAGGCTTAAACTCATGACCCTGAGATCAAGACCTGAGCTGAGATCAAGAGACATCTAACCAAGTCACCCAGGCACCTGAACTATTACTCATTTTTAAAACCAGACCATGAAATACATGAACCAAATCCAAATATTAATAATGATGATTATCATCAGAACTGAGAACATATTTCTTTGAGAAAATAAAAATCATTTTCTAAATAAATACTTTCCTCTTTTTGACTGAGTTGTATAATTGGACAGATTCTAGGGATAAAGGGGTAACTTACTTGTGTTCAGCGGAAACACTCAGCCTTTGACATAATTAGGAAAGGAGTTTTTCTGCTCTTCATAATCTGCAAATGCAGAAGCAAGAAGTTCTGATTGGAAAGGGAGAGGTCTAGGATTCCCATTCATGGAGAAAGTGTTTGGAAACCTCCCAAGATCAAGACCTCTTCCCTTAAAATATGCCTGAAGGGTTCTGAAAAACTGAAGAGAGAAAGAAAGTGTTCAGTGCCATATGTAAACGAAACATCAAAAATACTCAGAGACAGATATTTTTCCCCTCTGTGAATGGACTTGAGGGCTAATCTAGGAGACAGGAGGTGGAAACCCGGAAATAGAAATAGACTTTGGCTACTTCTCCTCTTTCCCCTCTGATGTGGAAATCAAAGGCAGAAGAAAAATTATTAAATTTCCTTACTACTTACAGCCTATTGACAAGTCCTTGAAAGAGGCAGAGGGACATTCCTCTAGGGACTCAACTGCCTCGATGTTGATATTCTGCTAAGGGCAAAAGGCAATCTTAGCCCAACACCCATAATTCTGTAAGTTTACTTTAACATATGGGAATTCCTTTGGAAACTTCCTTTATCTCTACCCCCCAGGATACCTCTTGGCAATCATCCCCCAGGTATATGACCCACCCATACACATCTGAAGGGTCTCATGACTCAGGTTGTATTGGACAGTAATAAATGACCTTTTCCCAATAATAGCTAGCCCTCTCAAGATCCTGGAAACCCTGCTTACAAAGTTTCTTAGAGACTGATGCTGTCCCTACCCCCTCCACCTTGAAAGTATATAATGGGCCACTCCTCATGACCCCCATGCAGCTCTTTCTGCCCATGGGTCCTGTCCCCCTGCTTTAACAAAATCACCTTTTTGCACCAAAAACATATCAAGAATTCTTGGCTGTCGGCTTCAAACCCTGACATTCTTTCCTACATCACCCTCCACTGTCCTTTACCTGCCTTCTTTCTGATATTTCAACGCTAAACAAGATAATTCAACATTCTTGGTATAGATTGAAAGAGGAATATCATTTTTTTTAACACTATCATAGTTAGAGGGTTTATTGTAAACCACCTCTGAAACACTTAAGTCAGGGATTAAACCAAATTTCACAGTGATCAGCGCTCCATGCCTCCTCTCTGACTAAAGGTGAGATCCCAGGCATTGTTTTCTATGCTAGAACTGTAAGACGTGAACTGTAAGATGTGCATTTTCCAGCTTTCCTTTAGGAAATGCATACATAGAAGGTTGCAACGGGCTACTTGGTTGTTTTAACCTTACACTGTCATATTTCACATCCATTTCCTTATGGAAACTGTATTTTGAAATAGTAAGGTTAGCATGTTTATTGTATTTGGCATTTTTTTTAAAAGATTTTATTTATTTATTTGACAGAGAGAGAGAGATCACAAGTAGGCAGAGCAGCAGACAGGAGAGGGGGAAGCAGGCTCCCTGCTGAGCAGAGAGCCCGACAGGGGGCTCCATCCCAGGACTCTGAGATCCTGACCAGAGCCGAAGGCAGAGGCTTTAACCCACTGAGCCATCCAGGTGCCCATATTTGGCATATTTTTAAAAGAGAATTTTTGCTAGTGTTTGTAATTCATTTTCCTAGATAACTTTTATTGAAAATAATTTGGGGAAGGGGGGTTCCTGGCTGGCTCAGTTAGTGGAAAGTGCAACTCTTGGTCTTGGGGTTGTGGGTTCAAGCCCCACAGTGGATGTAGAGATTACCTAAAAATAAATCTTCAAAAAAAGAAAGAAAATAATGCCTGGTAAATCGATAAGAATGCAGATCAATTTTCAGTTTTTCCAGTTGAGCTTTGCATGTGTTGGTCATGTGAGACTCTGTTTTATCATCAGTTCAATCTGAACTGTGCAAAAATCAGTTCCCTGCTATGTTCTTGATTTTGTATACCTATGAGAAATCCAGGCTATAAGGTCAATGCGTATGTGAGATCATTTACAAATGTAATGTGCTGTATGAGTATAAAATCATCTCTAAATATAAATTTGTTTCTCCTTACAGAAACAGATGTAAATTGGCCAAAGGAACAATAGGGTACCAGCCACTAGGCTAGCAAAGCCCTTGACCAGTCCTGTTAAGGACTCGTCTTGGCACGTGGCAGCCCCCTCTCCACTGCGCCCCAGCAGACTGCAGCACCCATACGTCCAAAGACCTGCCAGTTTCACCCTGTAGCCCAGCAGGTCCCAGTGCATGCTCTTACCAGATCTCGGTTTCTGGGGTTGTTGAGTGACTTCCATTTCTCTCTGTTTCTCAACGTGGCTCCATGCACAAGCCCAAGTAGCACCAGGGCAACGCACAGCAGCAGGAAGGCTTTGGGCATGATGGAATGCAGCTGAGAAGAAGGAAGGACCAGGGAGATGTCAGTGGTTAGAGAGAGAAGACAGAAAGAGAAAGAAACGGAAAAGGAGGAGGAGGGAGAAGAAGGTAAAAGAAGGGAGGGGAGGAGAGAGGGAGGCAAAAGTGGAGAAGAGAAAGAGAAACTATTTTTGAAGAGAGACAAGAAGGAAGAAATAGTATATTTGCTTCCCTGAATTTTGCAGCCCTCTTTTTTTTCTGTGTTGATTTGCAGATGAAGAGCCCCCCCAATTCAATTGATTACCTCAAAGGCGTCCATGATGATGAGAATATTATGCAGTGATAAGCAAAGCAGTTATGATACAACCTAGAAAGTCCGAGTATGCCTTTTCATCTTTGGAAAAAAAAATGCACTTTTTTGTCTCCAGAGAAAGCGCAATTCTTAAAAAGCAAAAAGAAAAAACCTTGAATTACTGAAGTGTTAAGATAGTAGTCTTGAACAATGAAGAAGGAGGAGGAGGAAGAGAAGAAAGAAAAGAAAAAATATACCCTAAACCGAGAAAAAACTGTACACACAAGTCTGGGACAGACCGTAGCACACGGGCATAACCACAGCTTGTTTCCCACCCCAGCGCGTGAAATGGAAATGAAACGCGCAGGAAAGGCTGAAGAAACTTACCCGGAGTTGGGTTTTGGCTGGCCCTGGTTGGCTACCCTGTTTACAATCTGCAGAGCAATTCACGGCTACTTATAGCCAGCGGACCAGCTGCACGTGGGAGTCAATGACGTGAGCAGGAGCAATCGGAAAATAATGATTCCATTCTCATGCCTGGCACCAAAGACCCTTGAGATTCACGTCTTCAAGCTTCTTCAGGGGTGACAGTGAACTTATATGTCTTATAAATACAGTGGCCACTCCTCTAACCTCTGAACATTTTATGTGTTTTTTTATGAAACACACAAGGCACTTCTACACAGCAAAGTGGCTTTTTACTTTTTCACTCTTAAGGGAAGGGTATACACGGCAGCTGGCAATATGATGATGATTACCCACCTAATAGAAGGCTCCTTTGGAGATACCAGCTTTTTAAATTAACATCATTTTTGAACAGGAAATTCTATTGCAAGAGATAAAATTGTTCTTTGTGACCTACACCTTATAGTTCTTCTGAGAATCTCAAAAAGCATTACAGGTTTTAAATAGCAGCATGGTTTATCATAAAAAAAAAAAAAAAAACAAAACCCTTCAAAGTACAGCAAAACGAGAGCATGTGTTTCTTGGAAAAAAAGAACAGTTGCAAACCCATTCTTGCTGTATAAATGCCATCCAAAGTAAATGGTAGGGTAGAGAAATGGGATTTGAGTTATGAAGTTGCTTTGGTTGCAATAATTCAGAACAACCCAGGACAAGGTCTTTGTGACAAGGCTAGTAATCTGGACTAGAAATTAGAATACCCGGCTGTGGTCTGTCTTGTGTATTGACCCTGGCAAGTCACAATGACCCACATTTGTTCATTCCTTTCTTCATTCAGGCAGCAAACTTTTAAAAAATATTTATTTATTTACATGAGAGAGAAAAAGAGTGTGAAGTTTGGGTGGGGGGAGAGGCAGAGGGAGAGGGAATCTCATGGAGACTCCCTGCTGGGCTGAGCACAGAGCCCAATGCGGGGCTTGATCTCAAGACCCTGAGATCATGCATGACCTGAGCTGAAATCAAGAGTCAAACGCTTCATTGAATGAACCACTCAGACTCCCCCAGGGAACAAAATTTTACTGAGAGCCCACTATGGGCCAGGCACTGCTTTGAGGATAAAATGTTAGGAATAATAGGTCCTGCCTTCATGAAATTAATATATTAGTGGGCAAGACAGAGATAAATCAAATCATTATACAACAAAATGTATAAATACAAATGATGAGAATATCCATGAAGAGAAATTGGGTGCTGTGAGAGGTAGAAGAGGGGGCTTTGATTCCGTCTCAAGAGTCAGGAAAGGCTTCTGTGAAGAAGTGACCTTACATCTTGCTAGGTGAGGAGGGGTTACCGAGGCAACGTAGGGAGACAGAGGGCGAGAGTTTCAAACAAGGTGAACAGCTGCGCTAGACTCTGTGGCCGAAAGCAGTATGGCACACCGGAGCCACGGAAGATGGATTATTGTGCCGGGAAGAGCAGGGGAGTCTGCTCTGAGACGTGGGGCCGCCGAGGTCGTCAGATTATGATCTGTCTGCTGCGAGCAATGCTGACTGAAGGGTTGTCGTATCCAAGCAGCGTGATCAGACTTGCAGTTTTAAAATACTGTTCTGGTTCCAGTAAGGAGGAGCGATTAGCTAGGAAGGAGGGTTGTAGAAGACCAGTTCGGTGTCTACTGCAGTGACCCAGGCAGGGAGATGCTAAACGGGATAAGAACGGTAACACAGATGCAGAGCGTGGGAGGACCTGAGCGATATTTAGAAGGTCTGAATGCGACGGACTGAATGCTGTGAAAGGCCAAGCTGGGCGGAAGAGAATTTCGAGAACAATCCCTGGGTGTCGGGATTAGGCCGCGGAGTGGACGACAGGGCCATCGGCTGAGATATCCAACACTGGCGTGGAGGGAAGAAGATCACGAGGTCCACTCTGGACGTGCGCTTGAAGGGCCTTTAAGATCTTCACGGGGTGGAGAGTACCTTGTTGGATACACAGTCCTGGAGCCCAGAGGGGAGATCGGGGGGGGGGGGGGGGGGGATGTAAATATGGGAATCGTTAGCATGTAAATGGGTGAGATTGCCTCGGCAAAGGTTAGAAAATGAGAAGAAAATTCGGCCTAGGACTTGAGTTTTGAGACGTTTTTACTACGTCATCTCTCCTTAAAACTCCCAGAGTTTGAAGTTCAAGCACTTCACGATTCGAAATATGAAACTGTTAATGAGATTACAGCCGAGTCGTTATACTATAAACTCCTTAGACAGTGCTCAACCTTGTATTTCCTGTGCCGAGCACACCAAGCCCAACACGTAAATGATACATTTTCTAAAATGGGAAAGACGGAGTAAGCAAGGATAGATTCTCACAGCCATCTATCTGTGAATATTTTCTAACTTTATCCCCATGTACATAAAAAACACAGCTCATTTTCTCCCATTTAAGAGCTCCCCATTTATGAAATATTTATAGGCATACCTCAAAGATATTGTGGGTTAGGTTCCAGACCTCCCCAATTAAGTGAATACCACAAAAAAGAGAATCAAACGAATTGTTTGGTTTTCCAGTGCATATAAAAGTTATGGTTGCACTATACTACAGTATAGTAAGTGTGCAAGATCACTGTGTCTAAAAAAAAAAAAGGTACATACCTTAATTTAAAAATGCTTTAAAAATGCTTTATTACTAAAAGAAAAAAAGAAAGCTAACCATCAGTGAGCCAACCTCTTTTTGCCGGTGGAAGGTCTTGCTTTGATGTTGGTGGCTGCTCACTGATCGGGGTGGTGGTTGCTGAAGGTTGGGGTGGCCCTGGCAGTTTCTTAAGAGAAGAGAAGAGAAGTTTATCACATCGACTGACTCTTCCTTTCCGGAATGATTTCTCTCTAGCATGCAACGCCATTTGAGAACATTTTACCCACCTCTCAAGCTGTGCCATGAGGTTGCAGCAACTCAGTCCCATCTTCAGGCTCCAATTCTAACTCCGGTTCTCATGCTATGTCCACCACATCTGCAGTAATTTCCTCCATCGACATCTTGAACTCCTCAAAGTCATCTATGAGAGTTGGAATCGACTTCTTCTTCCGAACTCTGTGAATGTCGCCATTTTGACTTCGTCCCATGAATGACGAATCTTCTTTTTTTTAATTTATTTTTTAGTTTTTAAAAAAGATTTTATTTATTTATTTGTCAGAGAGAGAGGGGGGGGGAGAGAGCGAGCACGGGCAGACAGAATGGCAGGCAGAGGCAGAGGGAGAAGCAGGCTCCCTGCCGAGCAAGGAGCCCGACGTGGGACTCGATCCCAGGACGCTGGGATCATGACCTGAGCCGAGGGCAGCCGCTTAACCCACTGAGCCACCCAGGCGTCCCCATGAATTACAAATATTCTTATTGGGATCTAGAATGGTGAATCCTTTCCTGAAGGTTTTCCATTTATTTTGCCCAGATCCATCAGAGAAATCACTGTCTATGGCAGCTATAGCCTTATGAAATGTCTTACCTTGACCCGTGGGCTACAGAATGGATGTCGTGTTTGCAGGCACGAAAACATTAATCTTACTGTACATCTCTATCAGGGCTCTTGGGAGATCAAGTGCATTGCCAATGAGCAGTAATATTTTCAAAAGAATATTATTTTCTGAGGAGTGGGTCTCAAGAGTGGGCTTAGAGTATTCAGTAAGTCATGTTATAAACAGATGTGCTCCCATCAGGCTTTGTTGTTCCATTTTTAGAGCACAGGCCGAGTAGATTTAGCATAATTTTTAAAGGCTCTGGGATTTCCAGGATGGTCACTGAGCACTGCTTTCATTTACAGTCACCAGCTGCATTAGCCGCTAGTAAGAGAGTCAGCCTGTCCTTTGAAAGCAGGCATTGACTTCTAGTATCTAGTATGAAAGTCTGGATGGCATCTTCTCCCTGTGGAAGGCTGTTTTGTCTACATGGAAAATCCGTCGCTTAGTGTGGCCACCTTGATCAGTTATCTGAGCTGCATCTTCTGGACAATCTGTGGTTTGTACATTAACGCTTGCAGCTGCACCTTTGCAGTTTGATGTACTAGAGGTGGCTTCTTCCCTCAAACATCACGAAGTCACCTCTGCAAGCTTCCGACTTCTTGTTCAGCTCCATCACCCATCTCAGCCTACAGAAAATTGAAGAGAATTAGGGTCCTGCTCTAGATCAGGCTTTGGCTTAAGGACATGTTGTGGCTGGTTTGATCTTCTATCCAGACCCCTAAAACGTTCTCCATATCAGTAACAAGGCTATTTTGCTTTCTTATCATTTGCGTGTTCACTGGAGTGATAGTTCTGATTTCCTTTGAGAACTTTTCTTTTGCCTTTACAACTTGGCTAGCCGGCACAGAGCTTTTGGCCTATCTCCGCTTTCAACACGCCTGCTTCACTAACTTCATCATGTTTAGCTTTTGATTCCCTTCCTTTTTCCTTCCCTCTCTCCCTCCCCTCTTCCTTCCTTCCTCCTGGGGAGATAGAGCCGGAGCGAGAGGAAGGGCAGGGGCGTAAGGAGAGGGAGAGAGAGACTCTTAAGCAGGCTCCATGCCCAGTGCAGAGCTTGATATGGAGCCGGTTGTGGGGCTTGATCTCACGACCCTGAAATCATGACCTGAGCCTGAGCCTAAAATCGAGAGTCGGTCACTTGACTGACGGGTCACCCAGCCTTTTGATTTAAAGTGAGAAACACGCAACTCTTCCCTTCACTTGAGCACTTAGAAACCACTGCAGGTAATGAATTGGCCGAATTTCAATAGAGTGTCTTGTGGAACAGGGAGGCCTGAGGAAAAGGAGAGAGACGGGAGCCGTTGGGGCACACAACGTTTATTGAATCTTCTGTCTTAAGTCGCTGTGGTTCATGGTGCCCCAAGACGATTACACGGTAACACCAAAGGTCACTGATCCCAGATCACCGTAACAGATATAATAATGATGAAAAAGTTTGAAATGTTGTGAGAATTACCAACATGTGACTCAAAGACATGAAGTGAACAAATGTGTCCGGAAAATGGTGCCGACAGACTAGCTAGGTGCAAGGTTGACACGCACCTTCGGTTTATAAAAGATGCAGTATCTGTTACTAGAGGGACGTACAGTGGAAGAAAGTTTGCCTGTGCCGTTTCTCCACGGAGCCACGGACTGACGGTAACACACACCTTATCTGTTCACTGAGACTGCGGTTCCGCTGACTGTTGAAAGAAACTATATATTTGAATAAAACAAGTGTTCTAAATTCTTCTAATTATTTATTAATCTTAGATTTCTGTTTTAAAGAGCAGAATGGATTATTGACAATGCTGATGATGACATTTTCTTCAGAATGTATCAGCACGGCACTAAGTAGATATTTTGCAAGCATTTGGTCAAGGAGTTCCATCAGGAGAAAACAAAAAAACCCAAATAGTTTAGATTCCCAAACCGTTCATTTCAGGTTTAAATGATCCTGTTCAGGCTCTCCGTTAAGCAGAGCATTTGTGAAAATAGTGGTCGGGGTATTCTAGGCAAAAAGGCTCTTCCACATGCAGAGGCATCTGAATGAGGGGCTTTGCTGGCGTTTCTCAATTAGAAATTGGAAAGAAAATAGAGTGCTCGGCTCAAGGCTCCACACATAAAAGAAACCCAATAAATGAGCTGATCGAATTACCAACTAAGACAATAAATTCGATGTGCCTTTAAAGGCGAGGAAAGGATGGTAAATGAAGAGGTATTGTGAGAGGCAGAGAGAGGTTTTAAGATGATCCCTGTCAGACTCTACACCCTCTTCAAGGCCTTCCTGTCTCTATTAGGCAGCAAAAAACAGAGCTGATGATAGCTATTTAGCTGTATTGTGAACAGGGACAAAATTTAATTTCCTTTCTCTTTAGCCTGCTCCGAATGAGGGAAAGGGAAAATTACTGTCTATCGATTGCTTCCTCAGCCCCCACGAGAACTTTAAAGCCGGTGGGAAGATGGCTCAGGCGATCCGCAGGGCAAGCCGGGCAGCTCCCGGCTCCTGGCGACCAGGACTGTTTTTCCTGGCAGTGGGCAGATCGCTGCTTGAAGGTAGAGTAAAGAGAAGAGGGGAGAAGAGGCACACAGGCCTCTTGCCAGACACAGAACAGAAGCCAAGAGCCGTGGCAGTGATCATGATGCTTGGGAGGGGAGAGGCTCGCCCCTCACGTCCTGTGAGACCTTGGGGAGGTGTGGGAAGGCCCAGAAACCACTGAAACTGGATTTCTTTCCTCTCCCATTCGGATGGGGGAGATGAAACTAGTTTTGTTTTTTGTTTTTTTTTTTTTTTTTGTTTTGTTTTTTAAATCCAACATTCTCGAACTCCTCCGCAATATGGTTAACCCTTTGTCCACTTTGGCAATGCTGACACCACGGAAAGTATCTCCAGTTCTGTGGAGTCGGTCCTCGGGATTCTCTAGTCGCTCACCATGCAGAAATCCCTTGAATTCTTTGCTGCCCTCTGTTTTGTTCAGAATGTTTTTAAAGAGTTGAAGGGGTATATTGAAGAAGAAAAAAAGATCTTCCACTTTTTAGAACATTTTACATCTGTTGACACCTCTTAAGGGCCAGAGTATGAGCCAATCCTAGGAGCCTGAATGTATAGAGGAGGAGGAAAGCGGCCACGGGACTGACCATCTTTGTCCTTAAGAGCGCTTGCCCTCACCTCCCGGCCTCCTCAGGTGTCCCGGGCACCGGCTGGGGCCTCAGCAGCAGCCTTCCTTTCTCCCACGGTCCCTCCTCTGGTCACCTTCCGTGCCACCAGCTTTCCTGAGCAACCAGTGCTAGTCACCCGGGGCCAGGCAGCGTGTACTTTTTAATCCTGTCCTAAGTTCAAGTTTTCTGTCCTACAACTAAGCTGAAGGAGTGGAGGCAACACAAGGTAAAAATCACGATAACGATTCTTGATCTGAACCAGCTTGGACAAACAGCAAGAGAACAGTCCACACAGTGTCTGAGATAAAATCCAGACTCTCTCAACCTGGATTTGAGACCCAGGGTCCAAGTTCCAGTTCCCCGTCATGCCGGGCTATCCAAAGTCATAATAAAGGAGCAAAGGATTTTTCCTAATAGATGGCGAGCCAAAACAATACCTCAGGGCTTTGCCACAGCTTTCCTGTAGTCAGTCTCCTTTTGTAGCGGACAGTCGGAGGCGGTTGGCAATACCTTTGGCTTTGCCACTGACCCCGGGACAGAGGCAACAGAAAAACAAGGTCACGCAGTTGAAGAAGACATTACAAGATCACATCCGCCTCTACTGGCTTCTTGGTGCCTGTGAGATAAAGTCTAGGCTCTTGGGCAGGGCGTAAAGGTCAAGGTCAAAGGTCAACAGAACCGGATCCCACCCTTCCCACCCTTCGTCCTCCCCCGCCAACATCACCCACGTGCCTTCCATTGGGCTGTTGCTTCTGCCTAGACACCCCTTGCGAGCCCTCAGAGCGTATCCCTGCCTTTCAGGGCTCACCTCAAACTCACTTCCTCTCAGAAAAGGAAACCATTTAGTCACTTCAACAGCTCTTAGCCCGTCAACTTAGAATGACTCTGTTGGCTTCCACGTGTTTTATTGTTCCCCAGGTGAGCTTCTCGAAGGAGGCAACGCGTCCTTTTCATCCCTGCTTCTTCGGGCTTTTTTGTCACTGGCACGATGCCTGGTACACAGTAGCAAGCCTACCACAGTCATCTACGGAGTTAATCATTCTTGAGGTCAAAGTTCAGCTTAGATTCTCATAAAGCTCTTTTGAAACGTGAGCCGTGTTACATATCTATCTTGTTTTGTTTATCTAAAGATTTACCACCTGTTGGGGCGTCTGGGTGACTCAGTTGGTTAAGTGTCTGTCTTAGGCTCAGCTCATGATCCCAGGGTCCTGGGATCAAGCCCCATATAGGTTTTCCCACTGAGCGGGGAGTCTGCTTCCTCTCCCTCTGTCCCTTTCTGCTCTGCTCTCTCTTTCACTCACTGTCTTTTAAATAAATAAATACAATCTTTAAAAAAACCTTACATCCTATCATATTTTAATGGAAAGAAATAACTGTAGGTGGCCAATAAAGATTTGTTGATTTGACTTGAATATTCAATGGATCAGTAAAGTATAAATTACTATTCACTCTAGCTGTTGCAAAAGAAAGAAAGAAAAAAGAAAAGAAAAGTGAAACGGACAGAGTGTGGCACTTTTATGACCACACACAGCATCCTAGTTAAGTTGTGCTGCAGTTGCAACCGCAATCCAAGGAATGTGGGCAGCCCCCAGAAGCTCAAAGGAGAAAGGAACAGATTTTCCTTTAGAGTCTCCAGAGGAAGCAGACTCCTGTCCACACCTTGATTTGGGTTCAGGGATACTGATTAGAGACTTCTTGCTTCCAAACCTGGGAGAGGATAATGTTTGCTGTTTTAAGCTACTGACATCTTGTCAATGTGTTGCAGTAGCCACAGGAAATGAACACAAGAGGTGTTGAGGTGCTGGGCCAGTCATGAGGGAGGAAGCCACAGAACTCTCTGGGACGACTTCAGCTTCTACAGGATATAACAGACTACAGACACACCAAGAAGTGGCTCTAAATTCTCTGTTCCCTTCTGAGAAAATGGAGCTTGTTGTTGTCCAATCCACAAGACAAAATGGATTTGGATTGAAAGGTCTATCATGAACCTGAGGTTTTGTGTGAGTAAAACTAGACTTTAAAATGGTTGTCGGGTTTTTTTTTTTTTTTTTAATATAAAAGGGATGAAAAAACTTTCCACCTTAGACTATTAAATTAGGTAAGACCCTAAGATGTAATGAGTCACATCATTTTGTAATGGACCACATATTTTAGTCCATTAATAAAATTATGTGAGTATGTGGAAGAAATGCCATTCTTAAAATATTACTCAAATTTCCAGGCATATATTTCATATGATAAAGGGAGTAGATTCAGAGAGGGCAGAAATTGAGAACAATTCAGACGGGCATTTCTTTGGATGTTTTTGGGCATAATGGGCAAATGATTCTCTTTCATGGTGCTATTTATCAATTGTGAGCTCTGACATACAACTAGTGAGCTTTTATTCTATTTTTTAAAAAGTCAACAAACTCCCCTCCCCCCAAACAAAACCAAAACAGCTCCCCCCACAAAACAACGCTTAGTTCCTAGTATTTCCAGAGCTCTTGAGTACTCTAGATGCCTAAGATATTACCCAATTATTTTAAACAAAATTGAATAGCAGACCTTTGCCTTCTCACTTTGAAAGTGCATTCAGTAAGTCTGGTCCTGGGAAAATCCATAAGAAATCTCGGCAGCAGAATTGATTTCATCTTAATCCTCTGATGATAATGTGTTCCCAAGTGGCAGTGGGGACATTCGAATTTTCTGCTAAAAATATTACCTGCTGACCTTTAAAAAAACTCCATTTATAAAAGTTGGGTTATTGGCACCTGTATGGTTCAGTGGGTTAAAGCCTCTGCCTTCGGCTCAGGGCTCTCTGTTCAGCGGGAGGCCTGCTTCCTCCTCTCTCTGCCTCTCTGCTTACTTGTGATCTCTATCAAATAAATAAATAAATAAATAAAATCTTTTAAAAAAAAGTTGGGTTATTGAGGTTCTATGATTGAGTTATACAAGTATTTTATATATTCTAAAAACAAACCCATTGTCAGAAGTATATTTCTGACATAATGGTTTGCCTTTATATTTTCTTAATGATGTCTTTTGATGAGCAGAAGTCTCTAATTGGGAAGAAGTATAATTTTTTTTAAAGATTTTATTTATTTATTTGACAGAGAGAGACACAGCAAGAGAGGGAACACAAGCAGGTAGAGGGAGAGGGAGAAACAGGCTTCCTACTGAGCAGAGAGCCCGGCACAGGGCTCGATCCCAGGACCCTGGGATCATGATCTGAGCCAAAGGCAGATGCTTAATGACTGAGCCACCCAGGGGCCCCTGTGATGAAGTATAATTTACCAAACTTTAAGTCATGTTGTTTTATTCTTTATTCTGTCAAAGCACCCTTGCTTACCATCACATCACCAAACATTCTCTTATATTTTCTTCTAGAAGCTTTACAGTTTAGTTTTTACATTTAGACTTTATGATTCCCCTCAGATTAGTTTTGTGTTCGATGTGAGGAAGGGTCCAGGTTTATGTTTTTCCCCATGTAACTGTCCATTTATTCCAGCGTTACATGTTGAAAAGACTTTTTCCCCCATTGGAATGTTTTGGCACCTTTGTCAAAATCAACTGACAATAAAAATGTTACTTTTGGGGGCACCTGGGTGGCTCAGCGGATTAAGCTTCTGCCTTGGGCCAGGTTTATGGTCCTAGGGTCCTGGGATGGAGCCCCACATCTGGCTCTCCACTCAGCGGGGAGCCTACTGCCCCCCACCCACTGCCTGCCTCTCTGTCTACTTATGATCTCTGTCAAATAAATAAATAAAATCTTTAAAATAAAATAGAAAAAAATGTTTCTTTTTGAACACTCTGTTCTCTTCCATTGATGTACGTATTTGTCCTTTTGCCAATACCAAACTGCCATGATTTGTGTAGTTTTATAGGAAGTCTTGAAATCAAGTAGTGTGAGTCTTTTTCAAAATTGTTGTGACCATTCAAAATTTTGTTTTCCCAGGTAAATTTTAGAATCAGCTTGTAGATGAAACAATAACAACCCAAAAACCAAAAAATAGCTCCCTTGGATTTTGACTGAGATTGCATTTACTCTACATATCATTTGGAAGAAAAATAACACCTTAAAAATAGGGAGTCTTCCCATCAATGAAAATTGTATTTCTCTTTATATTAGGGCTTTAAAATTCTCTCTAAAGCAGCATTTTGTAGCTGTAGAGGGTTCATACATATTTTAATTTATTCCTCTGTATCTTGTTTTTGTGATATATAAATGGCATTTTATAAAAATTATTTTATAATTGAAGATTCAAAAAAGTTTTTAAAAAGATTTTATATTTTTCAGTACTTTCTACACCTAGTGTGGGGCTTGAACTCACAACCTCAAGATCAAGAGTTGCATGTTCTACTGACTAACCCAACCAGGTACTCCTGATGCTTTTAATATATATATATATTTATATATGATATATTTATATATGCATTGCCAAGTGTAGGAACACAAAGCGGTGACCTATGGAAAGAGACACAGTTCCTGGCCATGAGGAGAAGAGAATCTATTTGGAGAAACAGAATGGTGTGGTGGAAAGGGTTTCAGAACCAAATTTAACCAGTTTAAAACTGAGCTCTGCCATTCCCGTGGGCAGTTTTTAATCTCTCTGCACCTCAGTTTTCTTATCTGTGAAGTTATCTCACTTTGCAGTGTTGTCATAAAATTTAGAAATGGTCCATCTAAAGGACCTAGCATGTGCCTGGCCCGTAGATGTTCACTAAATATCACTATTACGAACCGCACATGGAAAGCGCACAGACGGGACGTGATGACCCTCTTGGGGTACGGAACCAGGACAGTAAGAGCCGGAAGCAGAGACAGATAGATTAGCCCTGCCTGTGGCAGTTGACAATTTTTGTGAAGAAAATTTTGACAACCAGGCTATTGGAAGGAAGTTTTTCAGCGAGGGCGGAAAAGGAGCAACAGGGAGACAGACTCACAGAAGATTCCGTGTCCCAGCCTGCTTGTGTGCAGACTACTTGTGGCTTCCTTCTATCCCTTTTGCTATGGACTGAGTTGTGTTCCCCCAAATTCATAGGTTGAAGCCTTAACCCCCAGTTGATTTTGGACTGTTCAGTCTCCATAACTGTGAGAAATAAATTTCTGTTGTTTAAGCCACCCAGTCTGTGGTATTTGGTTATGGTAGCAGAACAGGTTAACACATTTTTCTTCTTAGACGTTGTTTGGGGAGGCAACGTAGCCAGCTTAACATTTGTTTCCACAGCCTCCCTTGTATTTCTTAGCCGCCATGTGAGATCACTCTGGCCAGTGGGCTGCAGACAGAAGTCCCTGAGGTAGGAAAGGGTCAAGAGAAGGAGAATTTTTTCCAAACAAAAGCAGAGCTTTTGTTCCTTCCCTCTCTTTCCTCTTCAAATGGAAATATCATGTAGCTACCATTTTGTTAAGAAAGCCACACATTAAGGATGGAGAACTAATGGGCTAGAAGGAATTTTAGTTCTTGATGACCTCAGGGAGAATTATCCTGAACTTTTACTTGAAGAATTGATTGTTTCAGCAACTGTCAGGTTTATTGTTTCTTGCCAACAAATCCTAACTCAAGCAGTTTGTGTGGGGAGGAGATGGGTATCTTTGGAAAATAGTAGAAGCACTGGAAATGTCGGTTGGTCAAGCTGTCAAAAGAAGGAGTTTGGGCTGTATCTTATAGAACATGAAGGAAGACTAACCTTCTAAGGTTTTGGAAAAGAGAGTGAAAATATTAATTTGCTGTTTTAAAAAAGATGCCATGGTGTCTCAGTCATTAAATGTCTGCCGTTGGCTCAGGTCATGATCCCAGGGTCCTAAGATCCAGCCCCGCATCAGACTCCCTGCTCAGCAGGAAGCCTGCTTCTCCCTCTCTGACTCCCCTGCTTGTGTTCCCTCTCTCGCTGTCAATCTCTGTCAAATAAATAAATAAATAAAATCTTAAAAAGAAAAAAGATTAACGGTAAACTCAAGAGCAGGATAGAAGTAAAGTGGGTGAGACAAGGGGAGAGATCGAGAATGATCTCTCCCCTTGTCTCACCCACTTTACTTCTCGAAGCTGCTGTAAATGTGGGATGCTAGTAATGATGGTCTAAAGTAGGATGAGGGCCAGAAAGGAGTGTTACCAATGTAAGAGTGACCCTGAAGTGCTGGACTGTTTAGGGCTTAGCAAGTGATTGCATGTAGTAAGCAAGGGAGAAATTGCTGCATGTGGTAAGAAAGAAAGAAATTGTCTAAGTGCATTTTCAATTTGTGTAATTGGGAGGATTTAATAGAAAATTGGAAACTAAGAAGAATTGTTAATTAGGGAGGGAAAGAAACTGACAGTTGAAATTCCAACAGTGACTTGAAATTGATGTCTAGTTTAGAGAAAACTAGAGATGGGAGAGCTGAGAAGAAAGCACCTATCATTTCTCAGGCACCTACTACTATGTGCATTTGACCCATTATCCCACTTTGTCCCCATGCCAGGTTTACAAGATAATATTACTAGCCATAATTTAGGGATGAAGACTTAGTCTCAGGAAGACTAAAAATACTGCCATTGACTCTGAGATACTCAGATATAGAGCCGGGGAGGTGCGGGGGGGAGAAACGAGTCTGTCCGACCTGGTGAATCATCCACCGGAAACATAACATTAGAGTCATAGAGTTAGATGAAATCTCAAAGGAAAAGTAGAGAAAGAGTAACAAAGAAGACTGGGGGCAGATCATTGAAAACTTTTTTTTTCAAGCGAAGAGCAATAACTACTATGGTCAGGAAAGATTTTTGACAGAGAGTAGGATGTAAACAAATTTAATTATTATTATTATTATTGGACATCTTCAGTGGAAAGAACTCTATTTCTTAGATAGACAATCTTCTTTGAATTCTACTATGGGCAAATTGTTTAATTTCCCTGATAGTAGGTCCTTTCTTATAGTGTGGGAACAATAATCTTTCCTCTAAGGGTTTTTAATGGGGAGTGAAATGAGGTGCTGAGTGTGAATGTCTGGCATGGATTCTGGTATGATAGGTACTCGATGAATATCTGCTAAAAGGATAAATTGTAGGTGACAAGGCAGTCTGTCTGGAATGTTTCTAGTAAGAGAAATTGCTTATTTTCTGTTTTCCTATAACTTTTTTCTTTTAAAGTTGACTTACACACACACACACACACACACACACACACACACACATATTTTTTAAAGTAGGTTCCATGCCTAGTGTGGAACCCAATGCCAGGTTTCAACTCACAACCCTGAGCTCAAGGCCTGAGCTGAGTTCAAGAGTTGGATGCTTCACTGACTGAGCTACCCAGGTACCCCATAGCATATATTTCTGAATACAGATTCCAGTTAGTTGTATTCTGGCACCTAAAGAACTTACTGCATGGGGGTGCTTGGGTGTCTCAGTCAGCCAAGCATCTCCCTTCGGCTCCCTGGGATCAGCCCCACATGGGGCTCCCTGCTTTGCAGGGAACCTGCTTCTCCCTCCTCCTGCTCTTGTGCTCTCACTCACTTTCCCTCCCTCTCAAATAAATAAAATCTCAAAACAAAACAAAACAAAACACCCCACCAAACTTACTGCATTATAGTCTCATTGTAACAATGGGCTTCTTTTTTTTTTTTCAAAGTTAATTTCAAACTGTATGCTATTGCAACAAGACGAAGAAAGAACAAAATGGAGATTCAAAGACCTACTCTCCATTCCCTCCCTTGTAGTCGTGGTACCTAAAATCTTAGGAATATTGAAAATTAAGACAGGCCACTGGCTGGCAGCATCTTACCTTTTAACTGTTTTAATGATATCCTGTACATCGTGGGAATCAGTCGAATCTAACACAAAAAGAAACTTGCCTACCGCATCTAATGAGTTGCTAAGCCTTAAAAAGTCAATCACTTTAGGGTCGGACTTACATCGGTCCCTCCCTTCCGCTCCCACCCTAGTTTAGACCACTATTACTAGCATTCCAAATTTTTAAACTTTTTAAAATATATACATTTTTATTAAGTAATCTCTATACCCGACATGGGGCTTGAACTCACTACCCCATTATCAAGAGCACATGCTCTACTGACTGAGCCAGCCTGGCACCCCACTAGCATTCCAAATTTTATAGTGGATTCAAAAATGATCTACCTTTCCTTTTCTCATCCACTTCCCTTCTAACCTGCACATTTTATTACCATTAATCTTTTTTTTTTTTTTAAACCAAAGACCACTCTTCAATTATGTTATGTTAGTCACCATACCGTACTTCAATAGTTTTTGATGGTAGTGTTCCATGATTCATTGTTTTCCTATAGCCCCCAGTGCTCCAGGCAGTCCGTGCCATAAACGCCAGTGTTAGAAGAGCTCCCCAAAGCTGGCTCTGCCGGTTTCTTTCCTACCTACCCTACGAGCAGTGCACCACTGAGGGATCATACGTCATGATGTTTAAGTTGCCCTACTCAATTCATCTGGTCATTAAATGTTTCTAAGAGTACTGTCAGGAGTGAGGGAAGGCATTATTTCTATACCCCATTAAGGCTATTGGCACAGCAATGCTTCATGGGTATTTTCATGTTTCCACATGTCTTCGTGCCTTTGTTTCCCGAGTAAGGAAACTAACAGGCTATAAAGATAATGCCTCCTTTTCCCAGAAACTTCTACTCTTCAGTGCTGTTTCCTCCTGCCTATTTGCCAGAGGCACGCACTTACATTTTATGGGGAGATAAAACCTGGAGCCATCTGCTTACATCCCAAAGAATTGTAAAACATTTAGAAGCAAAGGCTTCTCTTCCTCTCCCAGGAAGTGAAGAAGGCAGCATGTAGCTCATATAAACTCCCAGATTCATAATTTCAAGGTTCCTCTCCCATGGTTCAAAACAAAACAAAAAAACCTCTTTCGCACAAATAAGGTTAACCTGGCTCTCCTGACATTGCCCTGATGGAGAAAAAATGGGGCAAGGGGAACCAACTGCTTTATGTAATAATAATCTGTTCACGATCCAGAAATCTTATTTTTGCTTTCAGGAGAATATAAATAAATATAGCTATTAGAGCTTTTCAAAGACAATGCCAAAGGATTACAAAATATATTCTAAATGAAATTTCTCCAAAGGGGGTTGTATGCTTTCTAAGTGGTGTGCAAGGCAACATATTAGGATGTGTGAGCAAAATGTAATTCATTTTCATCTTTTAATCAGATTAATACAGATTAATACATGAACATTTTACACATGGATTGATAACAGTGCTCTCACATACTCAGCCTTTATCAGAGCTGATTACACAATGTGTGTGGGATACAATCTGGGAGAATTCTATAGCGTGTAGAAAGATGACAGGGCACAATTACTGGTTTCATTTGTTCACTAAGCATTCTGTAACATTGCAGGATACATGAGCCAGTTAAAGGATTCATGGGTCATGTTATCAAGTATTTATTATAGAATCTCATTTTAACTATCACAAATAAGGAGTTTAAAAATACTTATAAGAAACTACAACTTAGAACAAAAAGTTGAAAATAATACTAGTAATATAAGACAAACCAACAAAAGGAAATATCAGTGCTGACATTTCTACCCTCTTAACAGGCTCATTAGGAATGAAACACAATAATTTAGTAAGATTTGACAAGACGTTACTCTTTTCTATGAAAGACACCAACTATTCAAGGCAATCTTGAGAAAGAAGAACAAAGCTGGTGTTACCATGCGCCCAGATTTCAAACTATACTATAAAGCTATAGTAATCAAAATAATATGGTACCAGCACAAAAACAATACACAGATTAATATAACAGAATAGAGAGCCCAGAAACAAACCTATGCTTATATGGTGAGTTAATCTATGACAAAGGGGGACAAGGATATGCAATGGGGAAAAATAGACATCTACACGCAAAAGAATGAAACTGGACCACTTTCTGGCACCAGATACAAAAATAAGCTCAAATGAAGACTTAAGACCTGAAGACCATAAAATTCCCAGAAGAAAACAGAAGTAGTAAGCTCTTTGACATCAGTCTTAAAAATATTTTCTTGGGTTTGTCTCCTCAGGCAAGGATCACAAAAGCAAAATGAACAAATGGAACTACTTCAAACTGCAAAGATTTGGGACAGTAAAGTAAGCTATCAACAAAACAAAAAGGCAACCTAGTGAATGGGAAGAGATACTCACAGATGATATATTCAATAAGACGTTAACATCCAAAATACTTTAAGACCTCGTACAATTAAGTATCAAAAAACAAACAGTCCATGGGGTGCCTGGGTAGCTCAGTCAGATGAGCACCCAGCTCTTGCTTTTGGCTCAGGTCATGATTTCAGGGTCATAAGATTGAGCCCTGCATCAGGCTCTGTGCTCAGCGGGGAATCTGCATCTTTCCCTCCCCCTCTACATTCTCCCTGCTTGTGTGTTTTTCTAAAATAAATAAATAAGTCTTTAAAGAAAAAATCCAACTAAAAAATGGGCAGCGGACTTGAACAGACATCTTTCCAAAGAAGATATACAGATTGCGAACAGGTACATGAGAAGATGGTCAACATCACTAATCATCAGGAAAATGCAAATTCAAACCACAGTGAGATATCACCTCACACCTGTCAGAATGGTTATGATCAAAAAGACAAGAAATAGCAAGTGTTGGTAAGGATGTAGAATAAAGGCAGCCTTGTGCCCTGTTGGTGGGAATGTAAATTGGTTCAACCACTATGTAAAGACAGTATGAAGGTTCCTAAAAAAATTTAAAATAGAACTACCATATGATCCAGCAATTCCACTTCTAAATATTCAAGGAAAACAAAACCCGCCAATTTGAAAAGCTATTTGCAATCCTATGTTCATTCTAGTTTTACTTACAATAGCCAGGATATGGAAGCGGCCTTTATGTCCACTGACAGATGAATAGATAAGGGATATGTGATATAAACACACGCACGGGACATTTTTTGTTCAGCCTGTTAGTATAAACATCCTTACAGAACTATTTGATACTGAAGAATAAGCCGGTTTACATATATGAATATTCAAATGAGCAAACAGCTCTATAAAACCAGATGCAATCATTTAGATAGTCTACTATGATTTAAGCACACTTAGAAAATTTATAAAACTGAACTATTCTGAACAGAGTCAAGAGAAGCAAATCAACTAAAAGTATTTCTAAAAGCTCGACTTGATTTTATAGAATTTTCCTTGAGTTAGTATCATTACTCTACCCATACCCAATATAAAATTATCTATTAAGTATAGTAAAATGCTCCAATTTATTCAATAACCTATTTTTCCTTTATCTCAGGATCATGAGTTCAAGCCTTACATTGGGTTCCATGCTGGGCATGGATCCTACTATTTAAAAAGGAAATAAAAACAAAAAACAAGAACAAAACCATCTCTAATCAAAACCTCTCTCTCTCGTGTGTGTGTGTGTGTGTGTGTGTGTGTGTATGTGTGCACGTGAAGTAATCCAGGGATAAGAAATTGCTCTTGTCTCTTTTAAAATTCAATCAGGGGCACCTGGGTGGCTTGATTAGTTAGCATGGGACTCAGTTTTGGATCAGGTCAGGTCATGATCTCACAGATCCTGAGATAAAGCCCAGTGTTGGGACTCTATGCTCAGCAGGGAGTCTGCCTGAAGGTTCTCTCCCTCTGCCCTTCCCGCACTCACCCTGGGGGTGCGCTCTTTCTTGCAAATATATAAATTAAGAAAAAAATTTTAGTCAGGGCACCCGGCTGGCTCAGTCAGTTAAGTGTCGGACTCGTTGAGTTCAGCTCAGCTCATGATCTCAGGGTTATGAGATCATGCCCCAAGTCAGGCTCTGTGCTCAACAGGGAGTCAGCTTGAGAGTCTCTCTTATTTCATCTAAAATAAATAGTGCAGGCATGCGTGCTTCCTCTAAAATAAATCTTTTTTTTTTTTTTTTTTTTTAAGATTTTTAATTTGCCAGAGAGAGAGAGAGGGAACACAAGCAGGGAAGTCGCAGGCAGAGGGAGAAGCAGCCTCCTTGCTGAGCAGGGACCCTGATGCGGGACTCAATCCCAGGACCCTGGGATCATGACCTGAGCCGAAGGCAGTCACTTAACAGAGTGAGCCCCCTAGGCATCCCTCTAAAATAAATCTTATTAAAAGTTAAATCAAAGAATTGAGGGGCTTTTCTTTCATTGAAACATTTTATACTTATCAATTCCTTCAATTAGATCTCTGAAAGAAAACACTACTTAGGTATAGCCATTATGAAAGACTTTAGTTCTGTGATACGCATGCTAGGCAGACTGCTAAAATGACCCCAAGATTCTCACCCACTAGCGCACCCATCTTGTATCATCCATGCCCCCTGAGTGTGAATGGAATCTGTGACTATGACTGGAACATGATTATGTTATCTTATTTGGGAAATGGGACTCTGCAGATGTAATTAAGTTGGGTCTCTAGTTAATAAGGCAGGCAACTCTTTGTGCCCATGGGTTTTTGTCCCTGTGCATTAATAAAACCATTTTTTTTTTTTGCACCAAAACAAAAATAAAACAACCCCACCCCACACACAAAAAACAAAAACAAAAGGGAAATTACCTCAACGGATCTGCTATCACCTAAGTCCTCTCTAAATCTGGGTCTAAAAAACTAATTCTAGGTCAGAGAGGAAATTCAAGGTTCAAAATGTGAAAATAATTCCGTTGATCTTGAAGGAGCAAATTGTCATTTTGTGGAAGGCCACATAACAGGGACACTGGGGAGCTCATAAAACAGTCCTCTGTCAACAGCTAGCAAAAAAGGAGGAATCTTAGCCCCTAACCTGGATATCGAGGATAGTAGTCCCAGCTGATACCTTGACTTTAAAAAAATGTGATTCTGAGCCAAAATTCAGTTGGCCTATGCTCAGATTTCCAACCTGCAAACCTGTGAGCAAATAAACAGGTGTTGTTTAGGGATGCCTGGTGGCTCAGTTGGTTGAGTGTGTGCCTTTGGCTTGGGTCATGATCCCAGCGTCCTGGGACTGAGCCCTGCATCGGGCTCCCTGCTTAGCAGAAAGCCGCTTCTCCCTCTCCCTGCTGTTCTCCCCACTTGTACGCTCTGCCAAATAAAATAAAATGTTTAATAAATAGGTGTTTAAACCTGTTAAATTTTTAATTTGCTATACAGCAATTATATGTATAAAATGGAAAGGCAGTGAAGATGAAGTGAGAATTGAAAAAGCGAGAAAACTAGTGGGAATGGTCTATGAGGCTTTCATTTGGATAATCCAGTAGCCTCCATATTAAGGTGTTTTCAGGATAATCTTTTATGTATCCAAGGAAACTATTAAAAATTCTAGCTGTATATCTCTCATTTTTAAAAATTTACTTCTGGGGGTATATTCAGTAATAACATGTACAATGTTAATTCATGCAGATGATTCATAAATGATATATTTAGAGATACTAGTTAAAATAGTTTAGAATACACTTATCAGTGTAAAAAGACACCTGTCCCTCAAAAAGTTGTCCTGCCCCACTTTTATTTTCACCCATTCTTTTTTTTAAAAAAATATTTTATCTATTTAATGGAGAGAGAGAGAGAGAGAGAGAGCACGCACTCACAAGCAGGGAGAATAGCAGGCAGAGCAGGCGGAGGGAGAAGCAGGCTCCCTGCTGAGCGAGGAGCCCAATGCAGAACGGATCACAGGACCCTAGGATCATGACCTGAGCTGAAGGCAGCCACTTAACTGACTGAGCCACCCAGGCGTCCCGACTTTCACCCATTCTTAATGAGTTTTAGGTCTATACTAAATTCTCAATTAGTGTCTCTTTTGGCATCATGTAATCCTAAGGAGTCTTTCTGGATGCTTCTAGGAGCTCTAGCAAATTAATTTTATTAACTAACACAGTTTGAGAATTACTATTTGTGGCACTTGTCAAAACAGAATCCCAGGTTTTATTTATTGATTGATTTAAAAGATTTTACTTAACAGAGGTTACAAGTAGACAGAGAGGCAGGCAGAGAGAGGAAGCGAAGCAGGCTCCCCGCTGAGCAGAGAGCCTGATGTGGGGCTGGATCCCAGGACCCTGGGATCATGACCTGAGCCTAAGGCAGAGGCTTTAACTCACTGAGCCACCCAGGTGCCCCTATTTATTTATTTTTTTTAAAAAGATTTTACTTATTTATTTGACAGAGATCACAAGTAAGCAGAGAGAGGGGAAGCAGGCTCCCCGCCCAGTAGAAAGCCCGACTTGGGCCTTGATCCCAGGACCCTGAGCCGAAGGCAGAGGCTTAAATCACTGAGCCACCCAGGCGCCCCAGAATTCCAGGTTTCTTCCCTACTGATCAAATTTAGTAGTTCTAGGACGACCTAGATATCTGTTTACAAACTGTTTAAATTAATCTCAATTTCATGTAATTTCAGAAAGTGGGCACAAAAGAATATATACCAAGTTAACATAAGAAAAGTGGAAAGCAAGATCTTTGGGAGACCTGTATTTGAAAGAGAAACTACAATTCCTTGAAAATAAAACTTGAACCATGAGGTGTCCATACAAATGCTACAAAATAACCAAGTTGGGAAATACTAGAATTGATCTTGCTTCCAATATTTACATATGATGTGTCATTTTATTATGGGCCATGCTTATCAGGCATTCAAGTTTCTGAACTCCAGATGGGCTGTAAAGAAATCATTTTGAGGGTTTTTTTTTTTCCTGAAATGGTATTGTGAGCTGGTAAGCAAGTAACCTCTGCACCACATGCTCTTGTTCACCAAATTTATTGTTGGACATTCAGAACACCAGATTACAACAGATTAAAAAGAAAGCACCAAAAACTGCTACACATTAATACCTGAGCAAGGACTGAAGGCAAATATTCATCTATGAAACCCCACACCATAATGCTGAAAAACAGATAAAAACATACACAACACTCTACAGAGTATAACAAATAGCACTTTTGTGAATTACAACCAGTTAAACGTCATGTTACTTATATAAAAAATACACACAAAATCACACATGTGTATTTCATATACCATATATTATACAAAGTACTGGAGAAGATCATGCATATTTAAATGGAAAAATCTGCAAGGTGACAATCATTTTTCAGTATACGCTACAGGACAAGCTCCTTTGCACTAAGTGTTGTTACTATGCACTACATTTTCTGGATGAGAACAAAAATATCAATTTGCAAATAAAGGATTACTGAGTCTCTCACAGCCTAATACATAGTCTGTCCTTGATAAACTTTTAACTGTAATATGAAAGTGGATGCAGGTTGACAGCCATGTATTTTATTACATTTCCTTGCCCTAACTATTTCCATCTCGATTTTGACGTTTTAAGGAAAGACATGTTTTCTTTATACATATTTGTAGAGAAACCTAGATTTCTGTCTTTGGGGGGAATTAGTGGAGGTGAAATAGAAAGAAGAACTATGTTGGGTTTATGGTCAAAACTGAAAAATATACAACACATTCTGAGTACACAGAGATGTGGGCATCTTTTAGCACAGACCACGATGTCCTATGAATGGAATAATATGTCTTAATAGAAATTATATTCATTATTTATTTTTTAAATAAGCGCAGTAAAAATACAAGTCTTTACATTAAAAAAAGGAACAAGTGAAACCAGTTCTTTTATACCTTAAAAATTACTAGGAAGGAAAAAGAGAAAAAAAAAGGGGGGGAAATAATGTTTAAAAATACACTGCATGAATCTGAGTTTAATTACTAAAAAATTATTATTGGGTGAACTAACTTTGATATTCAAATTTGAGTGTCAATAATCTGAGGAAAAATTTAGGGAAGAATTCAGATCTTTGATAGATTATTTGTTAGAAAGACAAAAAATGGTATTTGAAGATTTTTCCATATGTAAATAAGTGCAAAACAGAAGCACCACCTTTTCCTAAAATAAATTGATTTTCAGAAACTTTAGCCGAACTTACTTTTCTACATCTATGAAGTGTAAGTTAATTTTAACTCAAAATGAGAATTCTGGAAATTAAGGGGATCCTCTGGAGCAGAAAAAAGAAACACTGGTCAACTTTGAAAATTTTACTTTACCAACTTCAAAGAAAAAAATTGGGGACCAATTTGAGAAGACCACCCATAATAAGATATACAGTTATAAAAATTGCAGGGCATTCCTTCATTTTAAGGCACAGTCTATTTTATCCTAAAAAACTATAAGTTCGAAGTCACAGTGATAATATTTTATGCATTCAATTTTGGTCTGGTTTCTCATGGATATGTTGCTACATTTAGTTAGTCATTAAGTTTAAGAAACCGTAATGTAATCACTTTAAAATAATATATTAAAAGTCATTTTTATATTTTTGAAAAGGTAAGTACACAATATAATTTCTTAAATCACATACTCTAAAAATTGAGAGATTTTCCCCCTGTAGAGGAGGAAGAGGTTATTTCTACCAACATCCAAAGAATACATTTTTGATTATGTAGATAGCATGGTTATAATAAAATACAGGTACCTCCTATGTAGGATCAAATTATTTAACACAAAGGAAAAACTTATTCCAAAAAACAATGTTAACTGAATTTTTAGGTCTTATACATCATCTTTTTACTAATACCCAGTCACTACCAATTAACTGGATAAACTGTCACTAAATCACGGGCAAACATTTTAATATTTCCTTTTTTCTTGCCTCTTTACTTCTAAGACCACTTTTGCAAATTGCATCAACTTTACTGGACAGAGAAACAATAAGTGACATTAACTGATGGGAAAAACTACATAATATGAGGGACTGAAATTCCCTTTGAGAATTTCTATAGGGGAGAAATTAAAGAATTTCAACCAGATAAACATATTTGTGAACAGTCTACCATTTTTCTATTTTTACTTTTCTCTCATGAGTATATCACCCTTCAATGTTAATTCAGCATTAACACCATTGATTGTTTATATTTTCTGTTAAAATATGCATTTTAAGATGTTTATTTCACTTAGGATCTAGTTAGATAAATTTAGTTAAACCATGTTAGGATTTAGATAGATTTTAGATAAATCATGTTAGGATCTAGTAGATAAATTTCCCCATGGAAATATGTGCTTTATAAAGGGACTAAACAGAAATACATAGGAAACAAAAGAAATTCCACAGTAAAATCTGTATTAAATAAATGAGAGACACCTGTACTAAAAAATAATCTGCACAACACAATTCTAAGTTTTACACAACAGCATGAATCTGTGATGAATGAAAGATTACTTCAACTAACTAACAAAAGATCATTATTGGGTAAATTAACTTTTAAACCCAATAAAATTGAGAACATTATTCCACAATTCAGATAAAAGAGAATATACTATGTTGTATTATATATATATTCAAAGAAAATTTTGGGTATGGAATATAAGTTTTTATGATTTATATATTTAATATTAAGTCCCAGATGAAAAATACTGAAAGTATTTTTCCTATAATCCCAATATGTTAAGAAAAATTCATTGGCACAAATATCTGGAGGTATTTTACAGTTTCACTTAGCTTTGGTGGCAGTGTGTTTTGCTAACCATATGAATACAGTTATATTTTTCAATGCAGAGTTTTATGCTAAAAAAGCTCAAATGTGTTTTTTTCCTGCAAAGGGATGTAAAAAGTCCAATATGAAACAAAACAAGTGCAACATGAAATATAAAAGATGCCTATAATTTTGGCTTATGAACATTTAACAGTTCTATACTTTGTCTATAAATCTTTTACTAGTAACACTACTAGAATACAAATACTAAAAACAAAAATAACATTAAAAATAGTATATGAACTTTACAAAACTGGCTACTTTTTAGCCTTCCTAAATTAAGATTAAAATTCAAATATGCGAACAAATTTACACTAACCAAAATACTTTAACAAATACAGTTTTTTACAAGTATTCAAATCTACAATGTACAGAATTGGTACAGAGTAATTTTGACTCATCCATATCAAGTCCTATACAAAGTCACCAGAAATTGACTGGTTACTTGGCATTTCAAACCACAGTCATTTTTGGCAGCGTAACATACCAAACACTATTAGAAAGTCCTGTACTTGATTTAAAATTTTCAACCATAGACAATGTAATCAGGATGTAGCTTAGAGTATCATTTAACTCGTGAAAGACGCATATTATTGATTTAGGTGTACTGTTATATTTACACTATAATGAAATAAATTAGTCTATTCTCACTATTTCCAAACTTTCTTCTGTTCTTAAAACTGCTAATATACAAAGTCGGTCTTCTATATTTATAATATAATTCAACACAAAAATGTGAATTCTTAAACATTTACAGTACACATATGCAGATTTGGACTACTGACTTGACTTTTCTTTCCTATCATCCTTATTAAAAGTAAAGTACACAAGTAGCCTCACAGATTCCCTATTTCTTCAGGCTATTGAAACTTACTGTGAAAGAATGCATGTGTATTATGTATAAATAAAAGTTCATTGCAGACTTTGAAATGCTGTCCTTTGTTCAAAAAGAATGAGATAAAATTTTAGCTCCTAATCATCTATTTCATAAAAGTATCTTATACATTACCTTATGTGGCAAGGAAGTTTTCTTTTCTTTTTTTTTTTTAAAAGGTTTTAAATAATCTTCACACCCAAAGTGGGGCCAGAATTCACAACTCCCAGATCAAAAGTCACATGCTCCATGGACTGAGCCAGCCAGGCGCCCCACGTAATACAAAAATACATTTAATACTTCGTGGGAGTGCATCATGCCGTCCAAATTGACTCCCCCCTGAAAAACCTCACATGGTATCTAGTTTCCTATGATATGTAACACTGAGAAAACAAAAAGTGATGACAAAAGAATAATCAGCAGATGCCCAGTCATAGAGAATCGTAACATTAAAAAAAAATTCCAACTGATTTTAATAATAGTAATAATAAATAATAGTAATAATAAAAATAACAGAAATAATAAAAATAAATTTGCAAGTGCATCACTGTAAAGTTTTACATTAAACTTCCTAATAAAGCAAGACATTACACTAATTTAGACCTAATGCCTAATATGAAAATACAGGTCAACTAAACTATCTGAGGAGTCAGGAATCAACAGTCCTAGTTCATTCCATAATCTTTGTGTTTCTCCCATTTCCCCTCCTTTTACTTCCCCTGGTCACTACGTGTAAGAGTTGCTAATGAGCAGCGATGTAAGATAAATATACTATGCTATGAATGACAAGTCTGAAGCATTAGGAAAAGTGTAGAACTTGATAATGAACAAATCAGATAATTTGCTTCATTTAAGTATGTGTGTATGGTGATAGGATAATCAACCACAAACATTTACTAGGCCTAGTATAGTTCTTTATTTTTCTTTACTGTGTAATCATGTAGATACCATAGTGTAGTTCAGTCAAGAAAAGGTATTCCATTGGATACATGTGAATTTATCTGACCAAAATATGAAAAAAAATTAAAGATTAATCAATACATGATCAATATATACTGAAGAAACTATAAATCAATGTGAACCAGGCAAGAATGGCTTTTTGGGAACAGTGTTTTAAATATTTCCATTCTAGTGACAACCAAGAAAAGAGTTAGCAGAATCTATTTAATTTCTGGCATGAAAAAGATCCAGAAAAAAGCGGTCAATGTTTGCTACCATATTATACTAGTAACTCCAACTGAGGCTTTAGAAACATTAAAATCACTCAGTATTTTTCCTATTGGATCTAATTATCAACAATAGGGTACAAGAGTAATTTTTATAACACAAAACTCACTCAAAACCCAAATTCTAAATAAAAATGTTATAGCACTCGAGCTCAGAAGTTTGTTGAACTTAATAACTTGTTAACTGCCAGTAAATAATTTTTAGTAACATTTCTAATAAAGCTGTACTGTTTTGTCACCTAATAATAATAGGTTGCAAGCATGGTAGAAACAATGTATAAAAGACGGAAGGACTATTTTTTTCCCCAAGAGACAGAAACATCAATTTCCCTAATCTTCAGACAGAGCCTACCTTCTCATATCTGGTAGTTATTTGGGCTTCAAGAGCATCAGGATTTGATAAACACCCTGTCAAAATGTGTAAGTGTGAGTGTGTTTGTGTGTGTGTGTGTGTATGTGTATTTGATGGCTAAAGACCCAACCTACTGTTGTTTATTAAATGTTTAATTTGAATCTTTTTTATAGCTCTAAAATGAAATATTCTGTTTGAACAAATAAGACTTTAGGACTTGATAACTACACTCGTATCAAAATTGTTTAGTAAGAATTAGTGTGCCTAGTCTACTGCTTTAAAAAGCTAATTTCCTACTCACAAATTAGAAATTTAAGCTTGTTACATTTTATTCATAAGCAGTACTGACTGAACAAGGAGATTTTAAATCATATAAACACAATGACTGTTTTTGCCATGTGTAACGACATGGATGGAACTGGAGGGTATTATGCTAAGAGAAATAAGTCAATCAGAGGAAGACAATTATCATATGATCTCTGTGATATGAGGAATTTGAGAAACAAGACAAAATCATAGGGGAAGAGAGGGAAAAATGAAACAAGATGAAACGAGAGAGGGAGACAAACCGGAGGAGACTCTTATTAAAATCTCAGGAGACAAACTGAGGGTTGATGGAAGGGAGGGGGGTGCAGAGGGATGGGGTGGCTGGGTGATGGACAGTGGGGAGAGTATGTGCTTGGTGAGCACTGTGAATCATGTAAGACTGATGAATCACAGACCCGTACCCCCGAAACAAATAATACATTATATGTTAATTAAAAAAAAACCAAAATGACTGTGGCTGCAATAGAAAATAGATATTAATGAATTTTCTAAAGTTCTTTCTGAATATAAACATAAGTTCAGAAAGAGTTAAATTGGGTGCCTGGGTGGCTCAGTGGGTTAAGCCGCTGCCTTCGGCTCAGGTCATGATCTCAGGGTCCTGGGATCGAGTCCCGCATCGGGCTCTCTGCTCAGCAGGGAGCCTGCTTCCTCCTCTCTCTCCCTCTCTGCCTGCCTCTCTGCCTACTTGTGATCTCTCTCTGTCAAATAAATAAATAAAATCTTTAAAAAAAAAAAAAAAAAAAAAAAAAAAAAAAAACAGAAAGAGTTAAATGACACATTTAACCTGTAACTTAAAAATATAATGATATCAGTGGAAAAAAAACAAAACAAAGATACAATATATCTAAAATTTAGTTATGAATATATGAATAGGTAAAAGTAAGCAGATACGTCATTTAAATACACACATGGTATGCCATGGGACAAGTGTATAATAAACTCTCTTTCCTTTCATACATTGAACAATGTGCTACCTCACTCAAACAAGAGCCTGAAATAGCAGCCCTGTCTACTGTGAGGTTATGTAAATATAAATACTGAACAACAGGCATGAGGCTGAGAGAGACAACAATGGAATTAAACTTTAATTGATTTAATTTAATTAAATTAATTTTAAAAAATTAAATTAAAAAAATTAAATTAAATTAAAGTAAACTCTCACAGATAACATGGAGATCCTCTTCAACTCCACAAAAGAGCAAGGGCCTGAGGAGTAACTGAGAAGTAAGAACTGAGAAGTAAGTAAGTGAGGTAACCCTCTCCAGGCAGTGAAGTGGGGGTAACCCTCCATAAGCAGTAACAGCTGAGAGGCTATAATGGAATCCAGAAGCAATTGCTGAAAAAATGGATCTGGTACCCTAGGACATTCCTGGGTACTAACAAGGTCAAAAGTTCATAAATATTACTGGGATTTACGGGCTTTACTTAAATGGTTTTGGGTATGTAGAGCATATACATCTAAAGGATGAGCCAAGTATACCTCAGCCTGAGTTTATTCTATCTTAAGGCAGATACCTAGCTCTATTACCTACTCTTCTGTAGCTAAAAGTGAGCTGAAGTTTGAAATGAAATAGAAATATTGCTCTCTTTTCTGTCAAACCAAGTTAATCACCGTGGCAACTTAATATACCATTGTTGAAACTAGTGGCAAAACCCTCCAATTTATTTAAGTATACTGTTTATACTTAAATAATGGGTAACAGTTGGTTATTCCATTAATAGTATAATTTTGCATATCAAATGCGGTCTACCACTTGATCATGCTGACTTTTTTTTCCTACAGAAGACAGAAACTATGCAAACCTAGAGATTTTTCTAACCACTGGAATTTAGTTATTTTAAAAATACATCATGATCTGAGGCACTTTTGGCAACCATGTGGTCAATGAATTAAATGAAATGGTATATATTGAACAACTGTACTGCTCCAACACCATAAAGTAAATATCTGGGACAATTTTCTTTAAATTGAACAAAAGATTTCTTTAATAGTCTCATGATATTCACCCAGAATACAAAATGAGATCTGTATTTGAAAAGTAGTGAGAAAACTTCAGTAAGTTTTGAGTTTAAATTATGTTCACCAATCTTGCATTGGTTACCAAGAAGAAAACATGTCTCCTTAAAATGAAAAGTTGTATTTCACAGATGTAAGAAAACAAAAGATCTGCCTTGTTCACTGTGGCTGCCAAAAACCGGCCAAAGACTCTCTGAGTTATTTCATTTTTGAGAAACCAAAGAGTTGTGAATTTCATAGATCTTTTCCTTTTTCATCCATCTTTTAAGACTGATTTCTCAATATGCATGTTGTACCAAATACAAAGTAACCAAGTTTTCAGAAAAAGTTTGATGAAATGAGGAGAATGTTTGAGTTGAGATTACAAGCAATGCTACATTTACTGAGTATTTAGAAGATCCCCACTATGGCCAATCAAGCAGAATAGCTGATATGCAGAAATCCTCAAAAACAGTGGCCACCAGACCCTTTTAACCATTTTTTAAAAAATGACTAGTATGTGGATGCCATACCACAAAACAAAACCATGCTTCAACTTTTCTCAAGCATTATAAAACTAATTTCCTATTTTCAATATTGTAAAAATAGACTGGTCTTCTCCAAAGGATCTTGCTGTCCACATTGATGAATCTGTGCATTCCCTCTTCTTACTGACCCTACATGTGTAAATTATTTTTATCATTCCTTAAATTCAGTCTTATATAAAGTTGCATAATGCATGGAGTAAAAGAGGAATGAATATGAAGCATGGAACCCTGTATAAATGTGCTGACCCAAAAGCAATTATACCAATAGCCAGAGGAAGTGGAAATTGCGAAGTAGTCTTCAACAATTTACTGTAAAGAAACAGAAAAATATACATTATGTAAACTACATTGTAGGCAAAACCAGAATATGTTGATTTTTTTACAGTTTTGAGAAGGTGTTCTAAGTAATGTTAGAAGTAATTTTTCATATAATGAATTTAACTGTCCATAATTTTTAAAAAGATCAATATAAGCCACATTTTACCTAGAGAACAATATTTCTATTAAGTAAATAATCAGCTTTGTTTAGTCTTTTAAATTTTGACAACAGAAAAATGTTAGTTGGACTTTTTCATTCAGCAATTCTACCTCTATAGACTAATCCTTTTAAAAATAATATTTAGTAGGACATAGCTACAGAACTATTTTAACCTTACTTATAATAGCAAAAAAAACAACAAAACAAAACAAAAAAAATCTAAACCAAATAAAAAAGGAACCCTTAATTCCTAACACGAATAATATTAAAACAAGACACTAAATCTTTCTAAAAGAAAAATGCTATCAGCAAAGACTATTAACTTTTTACTCAAAAAATAGAGAAACTGAGGATAAGAGGGGTTAAGAAATCTGTCTAAGGATATAGAGGTATTAAACGGCAGAGCCAAGAGTCAAAACCCAGGTCTGCTTCATTTTAGAAAATCTGCAAACATCTGCCAAAATCAACTGAAAACAGGTTCCCAGAGCAAACAACCAAACCAGTCAATGAAAAGTCAAATATTATAGAGAACTTTAAACATCTATGTAAATGAACTAACAGTATAATGAACTTCATCACCCTACTTCAAAAAGTATCAAATCATGGCCAATCCTACTTCATCTATAATCCTATTCACTTCACTCCTGTACTTATGGAGACAAATTTTATTAGTCATCATATCTTGTAAGAGCTAAATTTTTCAAAAAAAGGTATTCTATCCTAACAAGTAAAACCCACAGTTAAGAAAACAAATAGGGGCGCCTGGGTGGCTCAGTGGGTTAAAGCCTCTGCTTTCGGCTCAGGTCATGATCCCAGGGTCCTGGGATTGAGCCCCACATCAGGCTCTCTGCTCAGCAGGGAGCCTGCTTCCTCCTCTCTCTCTGCCTGCCTCTCTGCCTACTTGTGATCTCTGTCTGTCAAGTAAATAAATAAAATCTTTCAAAAAAAAAAAAAAAGAAAACAAATAAAATATGCTTCCATATAAATTATACCTGCACACAAACCATACTTACTATAAGATTACAGCTTTAGCTTTAGGAATATATCTCAAAATATTTAGACATAATATTTAGTCAAATATTTGGACACAGTCAAAATATTGCGATATAAAGAACACATTTCAGACATAAAAGAAGAGCTATTAAGACTAGGAAAAAATGTGAGAAAAACAAAGATTAAACTATTATACCTGGATCTTATTGAAACAGTGTGAGTATTTCCAAGAACTGCCATAGTTGGAATAAGGATAAATGCCAAAGGTTTACATGGATCAGGATTAAGTTTAAAGTAATACCTATACCAAAGAGACAAAACCCTCATAAATCAAAAGCACACCTAATCATTTTAAATATAAGAAATTAATTGCGAAACATTTCATAGATAGGAGAGTTCTAAATATATTGCTCATGAAATCTTTGGCAAATAACTTTGCTACAAATTATCTTTATACTTGAAGTTTTACATGGAGAACTATGTTCAGAAACTACTAAAGGAAATGAAAATATCCAATATGGAAACACTTCCTTTTAATGACAAAAAAACAATGAAAAAAATGAAGGTTTACATAAAGCAACTGTCCCTAGTTTTAAAAATCCACAAATTCTCATCTCTGGCCTTTATGGACACTGAGGCATCTATAGCTTTTCAGAATCATAAATTCATACTCCTCAAGTAATTTCTCCCCATACTTGTGAGCAAAAATCTGATCTTGACTATAATGAGGGACAAGGGAAGTATATTAACATCTCGTAATCTGTTGATCTAATTTATCAAACTTACTTGGCTTTTGAAAAAAATATTTCCAGTATTTAGATAATTTGAAATTTTTATATTATTTCTGAAAACCGTATTGAGTAGGGGATCAGTTATTACTGGGATAAGGTAGCCTTTTAAAAAATACTTACCAATAACTAAATATTCTAGAAATAATCTTAGAGGGCATTTTCACACTCTGATTTAATCTAAAACAATTATCACGTGATAAGGCAAAAATTGTTTTAGTGGTAAAATAGCTGGTCATTTATTTTAGTTCAATGTTTGATATTCAAATAGAAAACTACGCCTTTTTTTTTTCATTATTTCTAATCTTTTTAAATGTAGGTATTTTCTTACTTCGAAATTTAAGAAAACATAAAACTTATTATAAATTGAAAAATACCTAAGCACTAAGCATTATGAGTACTTTAAGTAAATAAAACAAAATGCACATTTTCACATAATATCTAGACTCACAGAAGATTAAAGGTAAAATAATACAATACAACTTCCCTCTTTTAGTCAGATTTTGAGGAAGTTTATATTCTCACAGTAAGGGAACCATATGCATATATTCAAAATAAATTTCAGGAGATACATATAGCTTCCTATTCTTGAGCAAGTTTTATGGATCATTAGAAATCTTGTAAATTTCTACTTACAGATACTTATTGTTTGAAGCACATAAATTACAATTATACAAATAAAACACACCTGACATTCTTTAACCAATAAATTAAAGACGGCATGCTGAGCAATACAATCCATGTTAATAAGTTGATCACAGTACTGTGCATGCGCAGACTATCTTCGGCATCACTGGCAGATAAACGAAGATGGTGTACTGTAGAGTCTTTATGGTGATTTGATTTTTTTTCACTTCTTCTAGAGTGTTTGGGATTCTATAAAGCAATATAGTAAAATTACTAAGATGTTAAAATTTAGGTTTATTATTTTACTCAGAATCATACTCAATTATTTAACAGCTAAATAACCACATCTTTCTAATCAAACTGAAATAAAATATTGAAATTACCTTGCTCAGTGTAATTTAAAGCAGTTATTAGTTATAAAATTTTCATCCCATGACTTGCTATTTCCATTGCTGAGACTAGATCCTCTAAGTAATTACTAAAAATTTAAGAGATAATTTGTAACAACAAACATGACATAAATACTGATAAAGATCAAATTAAAATCAGACAGGGGCACCTGGATGGCTCAGCTGGTTAAGCATTGCACTCTTTACTTTGGCTCAGGTCATGATCTTTGGGTCGTGAAATCAAGCCCTGCATCGGGGGTGTTGGGGCCTTGAGGCTTGAGATTCTCTCTCCCTCTCCCTCTGCTCCTCCCTGTTACCACTCCCTGCCCCCCCCCCCCACCACATGCTTACTCTCTTTAACAACAACAACAAAATTAAAATCAGACAATCTAAATAGGTTCAATTTTTTTAGTTACTTAAATTCATGACACCTTTTTTAGACACCGTAAAATCCTAACTTAAAAAAATCTTTATTTCCCCACGTTCTTTTATATTAAAGTGATGTAGAGTTTTGAAAATAAAACTTACCACAGTCTGGCTATTTTTGTACATTGTTAGGCTGGCTTGCAGATGAACAATCTAGGAAAAAAGAAAAAAACTGTTTAATTTCACTTTTACTTTGAAACAAAAAAACCATTTTTATTACAACTGAGAAACACTAATCTGAAATTTAAAGAAATCTAACTAAAAATACATTTAAACTTTTACAAATATTTTTCAGGGTGCCTGGGTGGCTGGCTCAGTGGGTTAAAGCCTCTGCCTTCAGCTCAGGTCATGATCTCAGGGTCCTGGGATGGAGCCCCGCATCGGGATCTCTGCTCAGCCGGGAGCCTGCTTCCCTTTCTCTCTCTCTGCCTGCCTCTCTGCCTACTTGTGATCTCTGTCAAATAAATAAAATCTTAAAAAACAAACAAACAAATATTCTTTCAGAAAAGGTAAATAATAACTACACAAACTTGCTATTAAGGACTAAAAAACAAACAAAATAATAAAACTTCCAGAGTGTGATATATTATTATACCTCTGTATTCTGAGAACTTATGTTTAAATATGCTTTGCTCTAATAACTTAGCATCCTGTGAGTAAAATATTGATTATCTTCAGTATAGTATAAAGAATTTAACGTGTCTTATCTATTTTTAATTTTTGAAAATCTGAACTCAATTATATATGGTGAAATGCTTACAAGAACCTCAGAAAATCTCTAGGTTTAATTTGTTAGGTTTGCTTATGGCTAAGTATTTAGCCAGTTTAGTATTTAGCCAGTTTTGTTCATTGGGTCAATTATTTGAAATATCCAATTTAAAAAGCTAAAACTATCATATTTATAAATCAAAGTAGTAAACAGATTTTTCTGATGGACACAAATTCCTTTGGAAAACAGATTATATAATGTACATATATTAGTGTTAAAAGCAGATGTAAATAAACCATTGTTTAAAAAAGAAAATGATTATCCATTCTGGTATCAACTGTCTCTACCTAAGTTTAATGTGGAGAATATGTAGTTGTATAACCTAGATTTTCCTGCTATCAGCCTTCTTGGAAGTTTTTCACTTCCTCAGTAAAATTATTAGGCTAATTATTTTTGTCTTCTGATTCTCCAGCAACATGTGTAACATTCTACATTATGTCAGCACAATTGATAGCTTGATCCCAGTGACATAACTTTTTGTCTATTACCCTTGTTCAAAAGAAGGTATGAATAAAAACTGCTCTAAATAAAATGCTTTTTAAAAAGTTGATACTACTTGCAAGAGCAAGAAGCAATGTGAAACAGATTAGATAGTCTCCCCTTATTTTGTTTTTACTAACTGAACTCAGATTAATAATTTCAGCTCCGTAGTTAATCATATATTTTAAATAACTAAGATGTTTAAGAAAACCTTCTACACTTAAACCTTAAATAACAGGTTACTACAGCTATAGTTAAAATTTTCGTTAACAACACCTACAGGAAATTCTATGTCTGCCTGTCACAAAGCCTAGTTATTCTGACTTCAGTGATGTGACATACCTTAAACACATAATAAAGATAAGTAAGCAGTATGGCAAAAGCTCCACAAGTTGTCCAACCTACTATGATCAAAACAATTGTCAAAAAGGGCAAATCTGCTGATATCATTTTGATATCTTTAGGAAGTTCAGGGGGCCTGGAAAAAAAACAAGAATAAAGCTATTAAAAGAATATTAACAGTTGTTTATACAGTCATATTAAGAAAGAAAACAATACAGTACTCTGCTAGGCTCTCCTGCTTATTAATATGCAAGTATCACAAGGTAAGCAGTAAAATATTTTCTCATAAAAGCAAGGGATGACATATATTTGTATATTCTGTAACACACTGTGACAGCTCCTCTTTCATTTAGATACAGTATGGCTGATATTTGTACTAAGTTAGAAAAAATGCTGCTAAAAATAATCATTAATTATAGGCCCTGTGTCATATATATTTCCTATCTTGACAGGAGGAAAAACAGTTTTCTATTTCTTAAAGTCTCAAGATCACTCAGACTTATGAAGCTATTAGTGTCAGAAGCACCTCAGAAGGGTGAAGGAAGAAGCATCACACCGTAATCCCCTCTGTGACAGTAAATCACGTAACATGTCCGGTGAGGAGCAGAGGCAAGAGAAATAAGGTCAGTGGTTTACCAGAAAAGCCTATCAGTAGCTTCAAACTTTGTCTTTGGATCCAAAATAAAACTCTAGGCAATGTTTTTGGAATTTTTTTTGCATTTCATCTAATCTGATCTTAAGTATCTTGACTGGAATTCTCTTGCTCTCAGGTGTGACTGGAAGTCAACATATAAAAGCATTACCAGATAAATATTTCTTCCTTCAAAAGATTTACAATCATAAAAATTAAAAATAATTCTGTAATCTGTCACTTTTTAAAGTAATGTCTACTCCCAATGCTGGGCTCAAATTCATGACCCTGAGTTCAAAAGGCATATGCTCTACTGACTGAGCCAGTAAGGCATCCCTCTGTCAAACGTTTTTGATTAACTCTTGGCATTAACTCAAACAGAATTTAACATGCAATAAATGATTATCTTTTTTTAAAAATAAAAGTTTTTATTTAGTTCATTAATCTCTACACCAACGTCGGGCTCAAACCCATGACCCCTAGATCAAGACTTGCATGCTCCTCTGGCTGAGCCAGCCAGGTGCCCCTGAATGATTATCTTTAACAAAGATATAACTTTTAACACTAACCCATGTTTTTCTAGTTTTTCTAGAAGAAGTGAACTTCTTTTCTTTCTAAGGTTACTTTCCTTAGAAATTAGAGTTTAGTTAAAGCTAACTAATTCTGAGGTTCCCTATCAAAATACACTTTTTTCCTTAAGAGCAATAAGAAAGCTTTCAGTCATTCTTTACCTTCTCAAAGCTAGCCACAATGAAGAAAGGAGTCTCACAGATGTAGAAGACAGTAGGCCACCCCAGTAGGCAGTACATGTTCCAAACAGAAAGAGAATCAAGGATACAAGGGGGAAACACATACTCTGACTGGTTAAAACGATGGCATCTAATTCTGGTAACATTAACACATCCCATAACTCCTCAAACCATTTATATCTGTGAATAAAAGAAAACATACAATAAAAGAAAAAAATCAACAACTGACATTCAAATATTTAATATCTGAGGTATCTGGCCATACATTAGAGTCCTCTAAGTTTCATGATACTCAATGTGTACTTATACTGAAAAACCAATTTCAATTCCTTGTAGAGAAAAAGTTATTTATCTTCCAAGTAAGTCTACTGATCTTCAAGGATCTGAGCCCTGAGTATCAATGCTGTTCCTTGTAATAAATAAGTTGTCTTTTTTTTAAGCTAGAAAACCAACAGCTAATTGTAATAACTAACGAAAAGAGATCTAATGTATACCTGTTCTCAGCATAAAACACAAAATAAGAATAAATTAAAAATGGAATGCTAAGTGTGGTAGAGATCTAAAATACACTTTGTATGGGAATAAAAAGTGATCTGAAGCACTGTTTCACAAATATCCTATAACAGTTTGCACTCATGAATTTGGGATACTCAAAAATTACAGACCATATGTATCCCTTTGCAAATTTAAGAAGTTTGGTATATTTACAGATTAAGTTTCTATAACTGATACATATATATATAATTTCTATAATTACTTTTGAAATGGTTATAATATCAAAGTAAATGTTGATATACCTATTAGGACTCTGACTAAAAATCCCATTTAATAAAATAAGACAATTGCCATATTTGTATGAGTATTTATATATCATTATGGAGCATACTATGCCCCTATATATATATGCCCCTATTATATAAATGAAACATGTCTTATATATAAAAATAATTAAACATGTTTCATATATATAAAATAATTAAAATCATTATCACAGATAATAAAACTTACCCCAACAGAAACTTAATCATAATTACAAAAGGATCAACTTTGTATGGCTTGGCTTCTTTATCCAACACAGTAGCATATTCTAAGCAATGACCTGGTGATTAAAAAAAAAATAGTAACTATGAGTCATATCATACATTGACTGCATTGTAAAAGCAACATATTTCATGTCAGAGAAAGCAAGGGTCACAATTATCATAAAGACTCTCTTCACAGATTAGAAATTACTGTAACTCAATAGATCATAAGTAAGAGTACACAATCACTTCTGAAACAACTTCAGGAAGCCAAATGGTTTCACCATTTGCATTTTCACAAAGCTCCAAACATGATTTTTTTAAAAAACAACTTAACTGAGATGTAATTCTTATACCACACAATTCATTCAAAGTACACACAATTTAGTGGTTTTAAGTATATTCACAGTTATGCCTTCATCACCACAATCAGTCTCAGAACATTTTCATTACTCCCAAAACAAACTTGTTCTCCTTAACTGTCACCTGCTCCCAGGGAACAATTAATTTACTTTGTTTCTAAAGAAAGGCCTATTCTTAACATTTCCTATAAACAAAATCATATAATGTACAGTCCTTTGTGACTGGCTCCTTTTTTTTGGTGTGTTTCCAAGATTCATCCATGTGTTAGCAGGTGTCAGCACACTCTAGTTATGTGTTTATCAGCTGATGAATACTTGGGTTGTTTCTGCTTTTTGGATATGAACAGTGCTTCTGTGAACATGGGTGCACAGGTTTAGTGTGGGTATCTGTTCACATTTTTCTTGGATATATACCTAGAAGTACAGTTCCTGAGTCACAGAGTAACTGCCAACCTACTTTCCAAAGCATCTATACCATTTCACATTCCCAAAAGCAGCATATGAAGGTTAAAATGAATACTAAAGGCAGACTTGAAATTGTAAGTCATTGAAAGGAAATCAGTAGCTGCAGAAGGACTTGGCAAGAGGAAAGGGTAGGGATATTTTTGGACTATTTTTATGTATTTTGATCCACTGTCTTTTCCTATCTCATCTCCCTTCATTACAACCCAAGCCCAACAATGTGTGAGGGCTTTATAAAGCAGGCTCCTGGGAAACTATTTTCATTGCTATCCTCTAGGAAAGGTTTTGTCCAATGCAGTGTATATTCTAATCGGGATCTCCGGATTCATTCTCCACCCTTACTTTGTTCTGAGCTCTGGGAGGCTGACTTAGGTGCAATGAATTATAGGCACTGATAAGAGGAAATAAGGTTCGTATATGTATTTCCCTGCCTTTTCCCCCTGCTGAGCCACAGCTTGACAGTGGCTATAGCTGTAGTAATGCTGCCCTCCACTACAGCCCTCTAGGCTTGCTCACTCCCTTGCCCTGAAAACGAGGAGTATCAGACGGCTCTACTGCTAACCTGGCACTTAATCATTTCTTGTTGGTTTCTCTTAACCCTACCCATACCTTTGAAACAGTCTCTTCATTAAAATAAACTCTCAGTTTTTCCATTCAGGACCTAACTGATGTAGTGGAACAGCCCAAACATTACACTGAATGCCTACTATGTGCCTGACACTACATTAGGTACTAGGGATGGAATGGGGAACAAGATCCCCATCAAGGAGACTCTCCCTCTTAAGATATCATTAGAATAAAGGGAAAAAATTTCAGGCACTAAAGTGTAAAATGGAAAAGCTAAGTAAGGAATCTTCTTGGGGATCTCCTAAAACCAGAGGATCTGAAATGCCTGTAAACTGGAGAGACGGGTCATGAACTCAGCCACATGAGAGACAAATAAGTAGTAATGAAGAACTTGGAGAAAAGGGGTGGAGAGAGATGGGGAGGAGGAATAGAAACATTCTTACCTGTTGAGAAAAGAGAATATAACTGTCCTCCATAAGCAAGAAGGATACTAGATGTAACATAAGCAGGAAGAGCTCCTCCGTGAAATCGAACTACCTAGAAAACAGGCAAATCACAGGGCAACTTCTGAATATTCATGTTAATGAAATTAATGTACTTTCACATGAAATAAAAGTGTCTTTCTTCACTTTATATTTTCCCTGACATGGCCACAGAGGTACTTCCAGTAATGGGTATCAAAACTCTACGTAAAATAAATATCAAAAATATACAGTATGTTAGAAACATGTAATCAGAATTTTTCATAAAGGTGCAACAAAAAAATACGCAGTAGAGTAGCATATACTACAGACTTTTTTAACAAGGTACATTTATTGAGCATTTAATATAGTCCAGGCATGATACTAAACATTTTATATGTGTTATCTCACTCTCTCCTCCCAAAATCCTTTGAGGTAATTCTTATCCCTATTTTACAGATGAAGAAATTCAGGCACAGGGAGCCCACAACTTGCACAATTAAAAACCTAATAGACAAATAGGGGAACATGGGTGGCTTATTTGGTCAAGCATCCAACTCTTGATTTTGGCTCAGGTCATAATTTCAGGGTGATGTGATCAAGCCTGGTGTCAGGCTCCACGCTTGGCATGGAGCATGACTGAGATTCTCTCTTCCCCTTTCCCTCTGTCCCTTGCATGCATGCACACTCTCTCTTGAAAATAAATAAATAAAATCTTAAAAAAAAGAAAGTTAATAGACAAACAAGTTTCTCATTAACTCTTATTGTCCTCATCAGTAAAATGGGGACAATACGGTACTTACCTTATAGGTGATTTTAAAGTTTAAGGATGTTCACTTGTGTAAAGCATTTACAGTATTAACTCAAACATGTTAAGCTATCACAAAATATTAGCTGCTATTACAAGCATACTTCATTTTATTGTTTTTGCTTCACTGCACTTTGGAGATAATTGAATTTTTTACAAATTGAACATTTGTGGCAACTGGATTGAACTAGTCTATCAGGGCCATTTTTCCAATAGCATTTGCTCACTCTGTGTCATACTTTGAGATTCCTTGCAACATTTCAAGTGTTTTCATTATTGTATTCGTTATTATAATCTACAATGACTGATTATGACTCATGGAAAGCTCAAATAATGGTTAGCATTTTTTAGCTATAAAGTTTTAAAAATTAAATGGTTAGCATTTTTTAGCTATAGAGTTTTAAAAATTAAATGATACTCAATGCCTGCTAATGACCTGGTAGAAAACATATAGCATACTTTAGTTATCAAGAGTACAGAAACAGGGGTGCCTGGGTGGCTCGCTGGTTAAGCATCTGACTGATTTTCGCTCAGGTCATGATCTCAAGGGTCGTGGGGTTGAGCCCGAGGTGGAGACCCCATGGGGGGGGTACCCCACTTAGCAGGGAGTCTGCTTGAGGTTCTCTCCTGTGTGTGTACGCGTGCACTGCACACACTTGCGCTCCTAAATAAATCTTAAAAAAGAAAAAAGGAAGGGCGCCTGGGTGACTCATCGGGTTGATCCCAGGTTCCTGGGATTGAGTTCTGCATAAGGCTCTCTGCTCAGCAGGGGGCCTGCTTCTCCCAGCTCTCTCTCTGCCTGCCTCTCTGCCTACTTGTGATCTCTGTCTGTCAAATAAATAAATAAAATCTTTAAAAAAAAAAGGAGAGGGGGAGGAGAAATGGTAGAGGAGTAGGAGACTTAAATTTCATCTGGTTCCAGGAATTTAGCTAGATAGTTATCAAACCATTCTGAACTACTACAAACTCAACAGGGGATTGAAGAATAGCAGCAATTCTATGAACAGAAAAGTAGCCACCTTCTAGAAGGTAGGACGTGTGGAGAAGTGAATCTGAGGCAATAATTTGGAAGATACACCACGGGGGGAGGGAGCTTCCATCAACTGGCTACCAGCAAGCGAAAGAGCAGCAGAGCACAAAATCTGAACTTTTAGAAGTCTGCTCCACTGAGGGACGTCGCTCTAGTAGCTAAGCCGGGGGTAGAATCCTCCCTGGGACAGTGTGGTCTCAGGACTCTCAGGGTCACAGAAAGACTGGGCAGAACTCGGGCAGAGGTCCCAAATATTGGAGCAGGGAAGCTGGCTGCAAAGATGGAGCTGAAGAGTGGGCTCTCAGCTCAGGGCTGCCTTAAACCACAATCCGTGGCACAGTTGGGCCACTATTCTTCGAGCAAGGACCCAACAAGCAGCAGGTCCAGGGAGACTTTCCTTCCTCCCCAGGAGGAGTGGTGTGGGGGCAAACCACAGGAATCTGCTAGGTTTGGAAATTCCAAATGGGGTTGTGTGCCAGAGACAGAAATGCTCGGTCACACAGGCCAGGTGAGCATGGAGTGGGGCCGGAAACCAGGGAGACAGGAGTGATTGCTTTTCTCTGAAGGCTCCCTGGGGAGGGGGGCCCTGAGTTCTCAGTTCCTCTGGGGCCAGAGATTGGGAGGCCACCACTTTCATTCTTATCCTCCAAAGCTGTATGGAAAGCTTTCAGGGGACAAAAGGTACAGACAGCAAACCTGAGCAGATTGCTTAGCCTGGCCCCTGGCAGGGGTGGTGCAATTCCGCATCAGGCAAAGACATGTGAGAATCACTGCAACAGGCCCCTGCTCCAGAAGATCAGCAAGAACAATCAGCCAAGACGAAGTTTACCAAACAATGAGAACTGCAAAACTCCAGTGCTAGAGGAATATAGCACATAGAATTCATGGCTTTCCCCCCATGATTCTTTAGTCTTTCAAAGTTAGTTTTTTAATTTTCTTTTTTCTTTTTCTATTTTTTAAAATTTTTCTTCTTTTTTCAAACAACATCTTAATTCCCTTTTAAAAATCCATTTTCATTTTCATTTTTACAGTTATATTCTATCCTTTCATTGTATTTAACCTTATTTTTTGTATTATTTAAGTTTTTCTTTCTTTAAACTTTTGGGATACAGTTTCTTCCAACAGACCAAAATATATCCTAAATCTAGTATATGGCTTTGTCCTAGTCTCCAGCCTGATCACATTCTCTCCTTTTTAATCTTTTTTTTTCTTTTTTCAACCAACTTCTTATCACTTTTATAAAATCTTTAATTTTCATCTTTATAGTCATATTCCATCTCTTCATCGTACTTACCCTTATTTTGGTATATATATATATAAATTTTTTTTTTAAAATTTTGGGAGGCAGTTTCTTCTAAAGACCAACATCTAGTGTGTGGCTCTGTTCTATTCACCAGCCTGATCATATGCTTTTTTTTTTTTTTGGTGCCTTTCTCCACTGCCCCCCCCCTGCCACCCCGCTGTTTTGGGTCTATTCTGATTTGTTTAGTGTATATTATTCTGGGGGTTGTTTTAGTATTTTGTTCTCTTATTCATCTATTCTTCTCTGGACAAAATGACAAACTGGGAAAACTCACCTCAAAAAAAAAAGAACAAGAGGTAGTACCAACTGCCTGAGACATAATCAATACAGACATTAGTAAGATGTTGGAACTAGAGTTCAGAATGATGATTATAAAGATACTAGCTGGGCTTGATATAAGCATAGAAGATACCAGAGAATCCCTTTCTGGAGAAATAAAAGAACTAAAATCTAACCAAATTGAAATAAAAAAGGCTATTAATGAGGTACAATAAAAAATGGAGGCTCTAACTGCAAGGATAGATGAGGCAGAAGAGAGAATTAGTGATATAGAAGACCAAATGATGGAGAATAAAGAAGCTGGATAAAAGAGAGATAAACAACTACTAGATCACAAGGTGAGAATTTGAGAGATAAGTGATACCATAAGATGAAACAATATTAGAATAACTGGGATCCCAGAAGAAGAAAGAGAGAGAGGGGCAGAAAGTATACTGGAGCAAATTGTTATAGAAAAAGAATTTTCTAATTTGGGGAAGGAAACAGGCATCAAAATCCAGGAAGCAAAGAGAATTCCCCCTCAAAATCAATAAAAATAGGTCAACACCCTGTCATCTAATAGTAAAACTTACAAGGCTCAGAGACAAAGAGAAAATCTTGAAAGCAACTCAGGACAGGAGATCTGTAACCTACAACAGTAGAAATATTAAATTGGCAGCAGACCTATCCACAGAGACCTGGCAGGCCAGAATGGATTGGCATGATATATTCAAGGCACTAAATGAGAAAAATATGCAGCCAAGAAAACTATATCCAGCTAGGCTGTCACTGAAAATAGAATGAAAAATTAAAAAAAACTTCCAAGATTAACAAAAACTGAAAGAATTTGCAAGAACACAAAACCAGCCCTACAGACAATATTGAAAGGGGTCCTCTAAGCCAAGAAAGAGCCTAAAAGTAACACAGACCAGAAAGGAACAGAGACAATATACAGTAACAGTCACATTACAGATAATACAATGGCCCTAAATTCTTATCTTTCAACAGTTACCCTGAATGTAAATGGCTAAATGCCCCAATCAAAAGACAAAGGTATCAGATTCAATAAAAAGCAAGACCCACCAACAGGCTGTCTGCAAGAGACACAATTTAGACCCAAAGGCACCTCTGGACTTAAAGTGAGGGGGTGGAAAAACACTTACCATTCTAATGGACATCAGAAGAAAGCTGGGTGGCAATCCTTATATCAGACAAATTAGATTTTAAACCAAAGACTATAATAAGAGATGAGGAAGGACACTACATCATACATAATTAAAGGTTCTGTCCAACAAGAAGATCTAACAATTTTAAACATCTGTTTTAAAATATCTATGCCCCTAACATGGGAGCAGCCAATTATATAAATGAATTAATAACAAAATCAAAGAAACACATCAACAGTTATACAATAATAGTAGGGGACTTTAACACCCCCCTCACTGAAATGGACATATCATCTAAGCAAAAGATCAACAAGGAAATAAAGGCTTTAAATGACACACTGAACCAGATGGACATCACAGATATATTCAGAACATACCATCCCAAAGCAAAAGAGTACACATTCTTCTCCAGTGCACTTGGAACATTCTCCAGAACAGATCACATCCTGGGTCACAAATCAGGTCTCAAATGGTACCAAAAGACTGGGATCATTCTCTGCATAATTTCGGACCACAATGCTTTGAAACTAGAACTCAATCACAAGAGGAAAGTTGGAAAGAACTCAGATTCATGGAGGCTAAAGAGTATCCTACTAAAGAATGAATGGGTCAACCACGAAATTAAAGAATTAAAAAATTCATGAAAGCAAATGAAAATGAAAACACAACTGTTCAAAATCTTTGGGATACAGCAAAGATGTATTTTCTAAGAAAATACAAGAAACAGGAAAGGTCCAAGCCTTTCTCAAGAAACAGGAAAGGTCTCAAGTCTATAACCTGACCCTACCTATACCTAAAGGAGCTTGGAAAGAACAGCAAAAAAAGCCTAAACCCAGCAGGAGAAGAGAAATTAAAGAGCAACAGAAATCAATGAAATAAAAACCAAAAGAACAGTAGAACAGATCAGCCAAACTAGGAGCTGGTTCTCTGAAAGAATTTAAGATTGAACCCCTAGCCAGACCTATCAAAAAGAGAAGAGAAAGAACCCAAATTAATAAAATCATGAATGAAAGAGGAGAGATCACAACCAACACCAAAGAAATTATACAATCATAAGAACATATTATGAGCAACTATATGCCAATGGTCCTGGGAGGCAGGAAAAGAGAAGAGTCAGATTCACAATGATTTGATATAAGAAGGCCCTACTTGCCATTGCTGGGTTTGAAGAAGAAGGAAGGGACAAGTCAAGAAGTGCAGGCAGCCTATAGAAGCTGGAAATGGCAAACAAACGTGATTTCCCAGAGTGTCCGGAAGAAACACAACCCTGGGCACCTGGGTGGGTCAGTCATTAACCATCTGCCTTTGAAACTAGAACTCCCTGTGCCATGATCCCAGGGTCCTGGGACTGAGCCTCGCATCAGGCTTCCTGCTGAGCAGGATGCCTGCTTTTCCCTTTCTCACTTCCCCTACTTGCATGCCCTCTCTGTCTCTCTCTCTGTCAAATAAAAAATAAAATCTAAAAAAAAAAAAAAAGAAGAAGAATAAAGAAAAAAAGAAAAAAGAAACACAACCCTGCTAACACCTAACATCTTTACTGGAAACCCATTTTCAATTTCTGATCTCCAGAACTATAGGATAATGAATTTGTGTAAAAACACTAAGTTTGTGGTAATTTCTTATAGCGGCAATATCAAATTAATATAATAATAAAGCCATAAATATAAATAGTTTCATCATCATTTTTAAATGTGTAACATAGATTTCTCAATGTATAATTTAAATTTTTAAGCCTGGAATCTAAAGTGGGGTTTTTCCCCACAACAATTCTGTTTCTGAATTTTGATGTGACTCTTTTCTTACAGCAAAACTGAATTTAAAAATATTACATTTAAAAATATATCGAATACTATCTAGATATGACATTATCTAAATAGTTTTATTATATAAGGAAATGTTATCAGAAGCATTAAAATTTCTAAATAATTTTTAAAAAGATAAGAAAAGAAAACAGTACAGAAGTTGAGCAGCATAGCAGGCTTACAGTCAGCCTTCTGGATTTAGATTATAGCTCTGCCTCTCGCTAGCTCTGTGTCCTTGGACATGTTACTTTACCCCCCCTTCTCCCTGTGCCTTTATTTACAAAATGGAGATAAATAGCACTTATCTCACAGGGAGTTTGAGGCTTAAATGTGTTCAGTTGTATAAAGCATTTGGCACAGTAACTGGCACAGGTAGGTGATCAGAAAATAGCTGTTATTATTAACCTTTGATACTCTTCACTGTCTTTGGAAATCTTCTAGGAGTTTCTATTATAGTATTCTGAACATGGCAGTTCCTTGTAATGGCTATCACTGTTGTGAGTATTAACTATTCTACTCGGCTACAGCCACAGCTCGTATAAGATATGACAAAATCCACAATCATAAACTGGCCACTATGGAACATATTCAAATTGTAGACGCTTGATTTGGTTTAGTATTTGGCACAGCATTTCTTTACATTTCAAATTAGATGCCAACATTTAAAAAATTTAAAAAGTTTTATCTAAAACTCTAGATTTCCAGTTTCTCTTAAAATCTAAAGATTTAGCAATATTAGTCTTCATTCCTATATAGAAATGACTTACTAGTTTTTATAATTCTCTTGAGAAAGTAATTTCAGCTTTATTCTTTGCCCTCTTTCATTAGAATAGACTAAAGAACATGTAAATATTTTTCTCTCCTTTTTCTGTAAAAAAGAAAGAAAGAAAGAAAAAAACTAATTTGATGGAAAATTAACTAAGCAAAGTCTAAAGATTCTCCCAAGTTGTTTCTCTTTATTCCTATTCTCAGTCTTCTTTGACTGAATCAGCAACAATGAAAATATGTATTATTTTTTTTTTTTTTAAAGATTTTATTTATTTATTTGTGAGAGAGAGAGTGAGAGCGAGCACAGGCAGACAGAGTGGAAAGCAGAGTCAGAGGGAGAAGCAGGCTCCCTGCAGAGCAAGGAGCCCGATATGGGACTCGATCCCAGGACGCTGGGATCATGACCTGAGCCGAAGGCAGCTGCTTAACCAACCAAGCCACCCAGGCGTCCCAATATGTATTATTTTTAAAAGATGAATAATATATACTACATCAATTCATTCTCCCATTCTCAAGCTAAATTTTTAAACAAACATGAAGCAAGAGCATCATATCTTTCAGTAATTTGGGAAAGACTTAATTACCACAAATTCTTTGACATTTAAAAAAGTACCCACCTTTGATCCTGTAATACCTACATATCTTTGTTTTTTAGATCAATTTCCATGTCTTAACAAGAATATTAGTATGTCCTTATTTGATGGACATATAATTATGCTTGGCTATCAAGTATCAAAATAACTTGACTTTTCCTGTCACTACTCTGAATTATGAGCCCTAGGGATGATATGGATGAGACAGTATGCTATTTTTCAGCCCATACCACTGTATACAGTAACATGCCTTTTGGACATACTAAAAATATAATAGCATCAATTCTTCCTCTATATGCCAAGACATAATTTTTCTTTTTTTTTTTTCAACCCATCCCCTATAATTTTTCTTAAAAAAGGTCCCTTAACAAGCTAGATAATTTATTATAACTATCCATGGTACTACTCTTCCAATTTATACCATTTAATCTTCTCTTTCTAATGTAGCACATTTTACATATGAACTTAGAATTTTCTAATGTTCACAGATTTAATAATAATCACAATCTAGTTCTCACCAGATTGTTGTGAGAATCAAATGAGATAATGCATATAAAAAATTTCTGGGTTAGGGGCACCTGAGTGGCTAAGTGGGTTAAAGCCTCTGCCTTCAGCTCAGGTCATGATCTCAAGGTCCTAGGATGGAGCCCGCATCGGGTTCTCTGCCCAGCAGGGAGCCTGCTTCCCGCTCTCTCTGCCTGCCTCGCTGCCTACTTGTGATCTCTGTCAAATAAATAAATAAAATCTTAAAAAAAAAAGTATTAAAAAAATTTCTGGGTTAATTTGATTTGTGAGTTTTATAATTACAGTTAAAGGACTTAAATTTTTAAAATTCTGCTATGCTATGCCACAACAAAAAAATAAAAAATAATAGAAGACACAATAAAACTTTTGTGAGTTTTAAAATGAGATATAATTTTTGATTAATTAATATTATTACTCATGTCAGGTTATACAATTCCGCAAATTATAATGATGTTGAATAAGAGAGAGTGAGAGAGAGTCAGAGCACAAGCAGAGGGAGTTGGAAGGCAGAGGGAATAAGGAGAAGCAGATTCCCTGCAGAGCAGGGGAAGCCCCATATGGGACTTGGTCCTAGGACTCTGGGATCATGGCTTGAGCCAAAGGCAGTGACTTAACCCACAGAGTCAACCAGACACCCACAATAAATTATTTTATAACACTATTTGCTTATGAACTAAAGCAACAGTAAATTTAAAGTATTTCAACTCAAAAAATAGAAAATTTAAAGTATTTCAACATGTTTATTTTTAATATAATTTACTTTTTATTTTACAGATTAAGCACATACAACATAAAAAGTTATTTGAAAATGTGTGTTTATGTAACAGAGCCTACAAATTTTACTGGACTATGAATTATAGCATAGTATGTGCAACATGAAATCTTAATATGACATTCAATTAGCCAAAAACACTAATTTGACAATCAGGAATCAGCTCTCATCTCTAGGAATGAAAGCATCACCTTAAAGCCAGGCATGGCCAACTAAGATTTGTCTGCCAAGAATTGGTGTTGGATTTTACTGAAGAGGGAAAAAGAAGGAAAAGGAGAAAAGTCAAAAAGAAAGAAGCAGCTGCAAAAATTCCAGCAGCAAGAGACCATATTTAGCTCGTTAATATTTTATTATCTGGACCTTCCCAGAAAAAAGTCTGCAACCCTTGCCTTATAATATGATTAAGGCAACCCGTAATCAAACAGGAATCACTTACCTGTCCAAGTATTTGTGAAAAGGAAGTCTTAACTGTCACCTAGTTTAAAAAAAAAAAGGTTATTTCTCCTAAAGCCTTCTAGTTCACATTTTATTAAACTAAGCACTTCTGTGCATCTCTACACATAATCATTAATTTTTTTTTAATTTTTAATTTTTTATAAAAATATATTTTTATCTCCAGGGGTACAGGTCTGTGAATCGCCAGGTTGACACACTTCACAGAACTCACCAAAGCACATACCCTCCCCAATGTCCATAACCACATCCCCCTTCTCCAAACCCCCCTCCTCCCAGCAACCCTCAGTTTGTTTTGTGAGATTAAGAGTCACTTATGGTTTGTCTCCCTCCCAATCCCATCTTGTTTCATTGATTCTTCTCCAACCCACTTAAGCCCCCATGTTGCATCACCACTTCCTCATATCAGGGAGATCATATGATAATTGTCTTTCTCCGCTTGACTTATTTCACTAAGCATGATATGCTCTAGTTCCATTCATGTTGTCGCAAATGGCAAGATTTCATTTCTTTTGATGGTTGCATAGTATTCCATTGTGTATATATACCACATCTTCTTGATCCATTCATCTCTTGATGGACATCTAGGTTCTTTCCATAGTTTGGCTATTGTGGACATTGCTGCTATAAACATTCGGGTGCACGTGCCCCTTCGGATCACTACGTTTGTATCTTTAGGGTAAATACCCAGTAGTGCAATTGCTGGGTCATAGGGCAGTTCTACTTTCAACATTTTGAGGAATCTACATGCTGTTTTCCAGAGTGGTTGCACCAGTTTGCATTCCCACCAACAGTGTAGGAGGGTTCCCCTTTCTGCACATCCTCACCAGCATCTGTCATTTCCTGATTTGTTGATTTTAGCCATTCTGACTGGTGTGAGGTGATATCTCATTGTGGTTTTGATTTGTATTTCCCTGATGCCGAGTGATATGGAGCACTTTTTCATGTGTCTGTTGGCCATCTGGATGTCTTCTTAGCAGAAATGTCTGTTCATGTCTTCTGCCCATTTCTTATTGGATTATTTGTTCTTTGGGTGTTGAGTTTGCTAAGTTCTTTATAGATTTTGGACACTAGTTCTTTATCGGATATGTCATTTGCAAATATCTTCTCCCATTCTGTCAGTTGTGTTTTGATTTTGTTAACTGTTTCCTTTGCTGTACAAAAGCTTTTGATCTTGATGAAATCCCAATAGTTCATTTTTGCCCTTGCTTCCCTTGCCTTTGGCGATGTTCCTAGGAAGATGTTGCTGCGGCTGAGGTCGATCGAAGAGGTTGCTGCCTGTGTTCTCCTCAAGGATTTTGATGGATTCCTTTCTCACATTGAGGTCCTTCATCCATTTTGAGTCTATTTTCGTGTGTGGTGTAAGGAAATGGTCCAATTTCATTTTTCTGCATGTGGCTGTCCAATTTCCCCAGCACCATTTATTGAAGAGGCTGTCTTTTTTCCATTGGACATTCTTCCCTGCTTTGTCGAAGATAGTTGACCATAGAGTTGAGGGTCTATTTCTGGGCTCTCTATTTTGTTCCATTGATCTATGTGTCTGTTTTTGTGCCAGTACTATGCTGTCTTGATGATGACAGCTTTTTAATAGAGCTTGAAGTCCGGAATTGTGATGCCACCAACTTTGGCTTTCTTTTTCAATATCCCTTTGGCTATTCGAGGTCTTTTCTGGTTCCATATAAATTTTAGAATTACTTGTTCCATTTCTTTGAAAAAGATGGATGGTACTTCGATAGGAACTGCATTAAATATGTATATTGCTTTAGGTAGCATAGACATTTTCACAATATTTACTCTTCCAATCCAGGAGCATGGAACATTTTTCCATTTCTTTGTGTCTTCCTCAATTTCTTTTATAAGTACTTTATAGTTTTCTGAGTATAGATTCTTAGCCTCTTTGGTTAGGTTTATTCCTAGGTATCTTATGGTTTGGGGTGCAATTGTAAATAGGATTGACTCCTTAATTTCTCTTTCTTCTGTCTTGTTGTTGGTGTAGAGAAATGCAACTGATTTCTGGGCATTGATTTTATATCCTGACACTTCAGTGAATTCCTGTACAAGTTCTAGCAGTTTTGGAGTGGAGTCTTTTGGGTTTTCCACATATAGTATCATATCATCTGCGAAGAGTGATAATTTGACTTCTTCTTTGCCGATTTGGATTCCTTTAATTTCCTTTTGTTGTCTGATTGCTGAGGCTAGGACCTCTAGTACTATGTTGAATAGCAGTGGTGATAATGGACATCCCTGCCGTGTTCCTGACCTTAGCGGAAAAGCTTTCAGTTTTTCTCCATTGAGAATGATTTTTGCGGTGGGTTTTTCATAAATGGCTTTGATGATATTGAGGTATGTGCCCTCTATCCCTACACTTTGAAGAGTTTTGATCAGGAAGGGATGCTGTACTTTGTCAAATGCTTTTTCAGCATCTATTGAGAGTATCATGTGGTTCTTGTTCTTTCTTTTATTGATGTGTTGTATCACATTGACTGATTTGCGGATGTTGAACCAACCTTGCAGCCCTGGAATAAATCCCACTTGGTCGTGGTGAATAATCCTTTTAATGTACTGTTGAATCCTATTGGCTAGTATTTTGGTGAGAATTTTCGCATCTGTGTTCATCAAGGATATTGGTCTATAGCTCTCTTTTTTGATGGGATCCTTGTCTGGTTTTGGGATCAAGGTGATGCTGGCCTCATAAAATGAGTTTGGAAGTTCTCCTTCCATTTCTATTTTTTGGAACAGTTTCAGAAGAATAGGAATTAGTTCTTTAAATGTTTGGTAGAATTCCCCCGGGAAGCCGTCTGGCCCTGGGATTTTGTTTGTTTGGAGATTTTTAATGACTGTTTCAATCTCCTTGCTGGTTATGGGTCTGTTCAGGCTTTCTATTTCTTCCTGGTTCAGTTGTGGTAGTTTATGTGTTTCTAGGAATGCATCCATTTCTTCCAGATTGTCAAATTTGTTGGTGTAGAGTTGCTCATAGTATGTTCTTATAATAGTTTGTATTTCTTTGGTGTTAGTTGAGATCTCTCCTCTTTCATTCATGATTTTATTTATTTGGGTCCTTTCTCTTTTCTTTTTGATAAGTCGGGCCAGGGGTTTATCAATTTTACTAATTCTTTCAAAGAAACAGCTCCTAGTTTCGTTGATTTGTTCTATTGTTTTTTTTGGTTTCTATTTCATTGATTTCTGCTCTGATCTTTATGATTTCTCTTCTCCTGCTGGGCTTAGAGTTTCTTTCTTGTTCTTTCTCTAGCTCCTTTAGGTGTAGGGTTAGGTTGTGTACCTGAGACCTTTCTTGTTTCTTGAGAAAGGCTTGTCCTGCTATATATTTTCCTCTCAGGACTGCCTTTGTTGTGTCCCACAGATTTTCAACCGTTGTATTTTCATTATCATTTGTTTCCATGATTTTTTTCAATTCTTCTTTAATTTCCCGGTTGACCATTCATTCTTTAGAAGGATGCTGTTTAGTCTCCATGTATTTGGGTTCTTTCCAAACTTCCTCTTGTGTTTGAGTTCTAGCTTCAGAGCATTGTAGTCTGAAAATATGCAGGGAATGATCCCAATCTTTTGATACTGGTTGAGTCCTGATTTAGGACTGAGGATGTGACCTATTCTGGAGAATGTTCCATGTGCACTAGAGAAGAATGTGTATCTGTTGCTTTGGGATGAAATGTTCTGAAACTGATGTCTATCTGGTCCAGTGTGTCGTTTAAGGCCTTTATTTCCTTGTTGATCTTTTGCTTGGATGATCTGTTCATTTCAGTGAGGGGAGTGTTAAAGTCCCCTACTATTATTGTATTATTGTTGATGTGTTTCTTTGATTTTGTTATTAATTGGTTTATATAGTTGGCTGCTCCCACGTTGGGGGCATAGATATTTAAAATTGTTAGATCTTCTTGTTGGACAGACCCTTTGAGTATGATATAGTGTCCTTCCTCATCTCTTATTACAGTCTTTGGCTTAAAATCTAATTGATCTGATATAAGGATTGCCACTCCTGCTTTCTTCTGATGTCCATTAGCATGGTAAATTCTTTTCTACCCCCTCACTTTAAATCTGGAGGTGTCTTCGGGCTTAAAATGAGTTTCTTGGAGGCAACATATAGATGGGTTTTGTTTTTTTATCCATTCTGATACCCTGTGTCTTTTGATTGGGGCATTTAGCCCATTAACATTCAGGGTAACTATTGAGAGATATGAATTTAGTGCCATTGTATTGCCTGTAAGGTGACTGTTACTGTATATGGTCTCTGTTCCTTTCTGATCTACCACTTGTAGGCTCTCTCTTTGCTTAGAGGACCCCTTTCAATATTTCCTGTAGAGCTGGTTAGGTGTTTGCACATTCTTTCAGTTTTTGTTTGTCCTGGAAGCTTTTAATCTCTCCTTCTATTTTCAATGATAGCCTAGCTGGATATAGTATTCTTGGCTGCATGTTTTTCCCGTTTAGTGCTCTGAAAATAGCAGGCCAGCTCTTTCTGGTGTGCCAGGTCTCTGTGGATAAGTCCTTCTATTTTCAATGATAGCCTAGCTGGATATAGTATTCTTGGCTGCATGTTTTTCCCGTTTAGTGCTCTGAAAATATCAGGCCAGCTCTTTCTGGTGTGCCAGGTCTCTGTGGATAAGTCAGCTGCCAATCTAATATTTTTACCATTGTATGTTACAGACTTTTTTTCCCGGGCTGCTTTCAGGATTTTCTCTTTGTCACTAAGACTTGTAAATTTTACTATTAGGTGACAGTGTGTGGACCTATTCTTATTGATTTTGAGGGGCGTTCTCTGAACCTCCTGAATTTTGATGCTCATTCCCTTTGCCATATTGAGGAAATTCTCCCCAATAATTATCTCCAGTATACCTTCTGCTCCCCTCTCTCTTTCTTCTTCTTCTGGAATCCCAATTATTCTAATGTTGTTTTGTCTTAGGGTGTCACTTATCTCTTGAATTCTCCCCTCGTGGTCCAGTATCTGTTTGTCCCTCTTTTGCTCAGCTTCTTTATTCTCTGTAATTTGGTCTTCTATATCGCTAATTCTTCTGCCTCATTTATCCTAGCAGTGAGAGCCTCCATTTTTCATTGCACCTCATTAATAGCTTTTTTGATGTCAACTTGGTTAGATTTTAGTTCTTTTATTTCTCCAGAAAGGGCTTTTATATCTCCCGAGAGGGTTTCTCTAATATCTTCCATGCCTTTTTCGAGCCTGGCTAGAACCTTGAGAATCGTCATTCTGAACTCTAGATCTGACATATTACCAATGTCTGTATTGATTAGGTCCCTAGCCTTCGGTACTGTCTCTTGTTCTTTTTTTTGTGGTGAATTTTTCTGCCTTGTCATTTTGTCCAGATAAGAGTATATGAAGAAGCAAGTAAAATACTAAAAGGGTGGCAACAACCCCAGGAAAATATGCTTTAACCAAATCAGAAGAGATCCCAAATTGTGAGGGGGGAGAAAGGGGATAAAAAGAGGTTCAAAAAGAAAGAAAGAAAGAAAGAAAGAAAAGAATTAAAAAAAGGAAACGAATAAAGAAAGGCATAAAAAAGAAAAAATATATATATTAGATAAACTAGTTAAAAAACGTTAAAAAAGAAAAGGGTAAAAGTTCAAAAAAATTTTAGCAGAAGAAGAGAAAAAAATGAAAAAGAAAAAAATTAAATTAACTGCAAGACTAAAAAATCACAGGGAGAAAGCCATGAGTTCCGTGCTTTGCTTTCTCCTTCTCTGGAATTCTGCTGCTCTCCTTGGTATTGAAACCGCACTCCTTGGTAGGTGAACTTGGTCTTGGCTGGATTTCTTGTTGATCTTCTTGGGGAGGGGCCTGTTGTATTGATTCTCAAGTGTCTTTGCCCCAGGCGGAATTGCACCGCCCTTACCAGGGGCCGGGCTCAGTAATCCGCTCAGGTTTGCTTTCAGGAGCTTTTGTTCCCTGAGCGCTTTCCGTAGAGTTCCGGAGGACGGGAATACAAATGGCGGCCTCCTGGTCTCCGGCCCGGAGGAGACGAGAGCCCGGGGCCCCACTCCTCAGTGCGCCCTCAGAGAATAGCGCCCAGTAATTCCCATCAGCCTGACCTCCGGCCGCACTCCGAGCTCACCGAGCCTGCGACCGGTTCAAGGTAACCCCGAGCTGTGATCTTACTGTCGGCTCTGTCTCTGTAGCCGGCTTCCCCGTTCCAATACCCGCAAGCTCTGTGACACTCAGACACCCCCGATCCTTCTGTGACCCTGCGGGACCTGAGGCCACGCTGACCTCACGTGGGCTTCGCCCTGGTTTAGCCTCTGGAGCTATGTCCCTCAGCGGAACAGACTTTTGAAAGTCCCGATTTTGTGCTCCATTGCTCCGCCGTTTGCGGGGAGCCGGCCCCTCCCCCCGGGGTCTATCTTCCTGTCGCTTTGGATTCACTTCTCCGCCGGTCCTACCTTTCAGAAAGTGGTTGTTTTTCTGTTTCTAGAATTGCTGTTCTTCTCTTCGATCTGCCGATGGATTTGCAGGTGTTTGCAATCTTTAGATAAGCTATTTAGCTGATCTCCTGCTAGCTGAAGTAGTCTCAGCCTGCTACTTCTCCACCATCTTGACTCCTCCCTCAATCATTAATTTTTTTAATAATGACTGACCTAAATTCATTTATATTATTATAAGAATCCTCTGAACCACAAATTTTAATTTGTATTAAGTGTATTTTTATTGTTTAGCATATTTTCCTGGATTCTAATTCTCTGACAACTGGATGAATGCTATGGTACTTGTGGTAACCCTTTACTAACTAGGATATTTGATTAACCAGAATATCTTAGTACCACGTGATTCAAGCTAAAGGACTTGACTGAACGACTGAATTAGGAAGCTATACATATGTTTGCTGAACTATTAAACACAAATTAACCCATTACATAACCAGTATTTTAAGTCTCAAACCTACAACTGTATAACACTAAGTATAGTTAAGCTAAGGCAATTCTGAATAAATTTCAGAAAAACAAGTTTTATAGGATATAAGACCAGAAACAGAGCACATTTGGTAAAATTTAAGCCAAAACAATATTTTAAAAAGAAATTCATCAATTATTATCTCTATTATAAATACACTTTTTTTAATATTAAGAAGTCTGCAGAAAAAGGAAATATGTATTTCATACAGAAATTATAAAATGACTTCAAAATACTTACTTTTTAAAAACAAAGTACTTATAAAAACATGGATTTTTTTAGTGTGCAGTATTTGTAGCTGAATTATTAATGGAATTTTTGCTATCACTATTAGAAATATGAAGGCACACGTTAAAAACCATTATAGCCCTATAAAATCCTTCAGTGTTAAAAAGAGAAAGATATTAAAGCATTAATAAATACTATGAAATCCAAAGTAAGTCGTAATTGAGGTCCATTTAAACTTGTTGCCAACATACAGTCTGACCTACCAATTCTAGTCCACCCCAAGTTAATTCTAATGAAGAACCCAAATATTTAAGGTTGTTTTAAAGGAACTGAATAGAATGAAGATATTTCACATAAACCAGAAATCACCATTAAAATGTATAATCTCTTAAATCTGGAATCCTTAGAACCTGCGATGTTCTGATACAGAGGGACTCCTGTAGTTCATGAATCCATAAAAGTATATGTCAGTCAAGTTTATCTCCCTTCTCTTGGAGCAGAGGTGTACTGTGGTAGTAAAACAAACACAGCAGGCATACTACACTGCACATATAAATGACAAACAGATTTAAAAAACTAGTGAAAAGAAGAGTCTTACGCTTATCCAGTAAAGGTGGAAACCAACATATATCATTTTAATTACTGCAGTAAAGCCATGTCAGCTGATTTCATGATGTTCTTCAATTTATAGAGAATTTTGAACTTTGGGCCTCCAAACTTAGAAGGTTAATCTATAGTCTCAATTTTATTTTCTGTTACTTATTAAGACATATACTTTCAATGGTCCAGCCTGAGGAAATACTGAGGTGGTGCTGACAGGCAAAATGGAGAATATTTAAGGCATCATAAAAGTCCATTTCATGTATTTATTGGCTTCCACATTGCCATATATCTATGGTTAATATAAAAATGTATTTCCTGTGTATTCTATAACTAAATCTTAAAAGTTAAGCAAACATGCAACTTACTTCATACTGACAATCTGAAGATGTATACATTTTTAATAATGCTACATGGCTGTCGTTTTCTGGTTGAGCAATGTGGAGTTTCAGAGAAATTTCTGTAGAAGATGGTACCCTGAAAAGATAACTTAAATATTAATTCTCAAATACAAAATGCTGTTAAATATCCATTGCTAAATCAATCCTCGCACAGCACAATGAAATAATGGAGAGGAAGACAAATGTCAGAGACGTTATTATAGATGGACATTTTTTCAATTTTATCACAGTTGTTTGAATGCTCCGTCATCTAAAACAGGCATTGGATGACAGTCTAGGAAGGGGTCCATGCTCCAAGCAAGTAAAGTTTAAATTATATATCATTTAGATAAGAATACTACATTGTCTTATTATATTATCTTATGAACATAATGCTACCTAAAGGATAGGTACATTTTATTAAGAGGCACTTAAATAGTTCATTAAAATATCACTATGATTTAAATAAACTAAGAAGAATATGTACTATTCAAAATGGCCAAAGTTTAAGATAAATTCTTTCATATACTCACTGTGCAATAGTAAGTGAATCTTCGTAAGACCAAGGAATATGAAGTTTATAGATACTAGTTATTTCTTCTGTGGAAATATAAGGGAAATATGTGTTATAAACCTACTACAATACCTACCTACCAGTTCCCCAATCATAAAAAATAACCAGTAAGACTTAGATGATATAAAGAATTACTGAGAATTATTGAATAATGTTTAATTAGACTTACAAAAGATATTAGAGTATATGGAAACTGGTAAACTAGAAAACTAGAAGAGAGTAGGAAAAAACAAAAAAACAAAAAAAAAACAAAAAAAACCAACTAGGTAAACTAGGAAACTAGAGCAAACTAAGAAACTGGTAAAACAGCTAAACTGAATTACTATTAATAATGAGATAGAAAAATATATATAGCATTTTAAAAAGTAGGTATTTAAACTGATACCGTTGAAGATACTTAGTATTAAGAAAGGGTCTATGTTAAATCTCTTGGAAATACAGCTTTTCTACTATCATAATTTAATCTTAATTCACAAAAATAAATAAATATTATATAAAATTCGAGTGAGGTCTATTGATTATTCAAATGACCAATACCATTCTTCTCAGAAATACACTTACCTTTGACTCCTGAGCACTTGCTTACTACGTTGATTTTAAAAGCCTGGTATATCTAATAAGAGTTTGACCACAAAAACAAAAACAAGAAAAACAAAAGTTTATTTTGTTTGCTTAACTAAACAGTGAGATAAAATGAAATCCTTGTTATAATCAGGATAATTACCTGTCCAAAGTTTAGAAGTTCTATATTATAAAACAGGCCACTTGTATTTAATATCACTTTCCTTGAAGACAGTCCTGTTGAATTGAAAGTGCTGTATTATTTAGAATACCAAACAGTTTTTAAAAGAGTACTGATTGCTTAACAGTGTTTAACTAATGCTAATACATTTTTAATATTAAAAAATAATTTATAGGTTTTCATTTCTGTTTATGAAGGAGTGAACTCCTAAAAATCCTACCCTCTTTCAATACACTCCAGACAACATTTACAATATATGTATTTTAAAAGTCAACTACATATTTTCAATTTCAAACAGGTATGCTTTCTTTGTAGATCTTTCATTTTATAAGTCTTTAATCTCATCTTTTTTTTTTTTCCTAAAGATTTTATTTATTCATTTGACAGAGAGAGCAATATCACAAGCAGGCAGAAGGCAGGCAGAGAGAGAGGGAAGCAGGCTTCCCACTAAGCAGAGAGCCCGATGGGACTCAATCCCAGGACCCTGAGACCATTACCTGAGCCGAAGGCAGAGGCTCAACCCACTGAGTCACCCCTTTAATCTCATTTTTAATTAGATAAGTGATTCAGACTTATCATTTCTGTATTGTTCTGAGTATTTTTCTTACCCCCTGCCAAAAGGTGGGTGAGGGATAAAAATCTAAAACAGTTTCTGCTCTGAAGTTAACAGATTTTTTTCATAAATGGAATATTAAAAAATATATATTTTAATGATAGGCCATGTCAAAAGAGCAAGGAGCCAATCTAAAATGAGCTCCCAATATCCAAAGCTGGAACAACTTAAGCAAAAAGATGAGATGATAATATTAAATTATAATCCAATGAAAAAATATCCATGAGTCATACAGACATAAATAAAATTTGACTAAGCAAATAAATGGAAAAGGGACAACTTTCCTTTCATAAGAATTCCAACAAATACAGAATACCAGTAATAACTGCCTCAGACTAGAGGAACCAATGGATGCTAAAATTAGTGGGTTATTTTGAAGATAAAAGGGTACTGAAACATTCTCAAAGTAGCTCCCCCAAGACATTTATTAAATACAAACAGGAAACAAATAAATTTACAGTGGAGAAACCTGGAAGATACTACCTTAACCAAGGAATCAAGGTTAACATTATTAGTAATTAGACATAGTGATATCACATGTCCATCCATAGGATACAATGAGAAGTGCACATAGCTCTGGTGGTATGCTTGCTAAAAATGCACAACTGTAATCTAATCATAAGAAAGCATTAGACAAATCCAAGTATCTGATATTTTACAAAATAGCTTACAAGTAATTTTCAAAATATGTCAAAATTATAAAAGACAAGGAAAAACTGAGGAACTCTCAAAGATTAGAGGAGATAAACAGGGCATGACAACTGAATGCAATGTGGGAATGTGGAGAACACTGGTGGAAAAACTGATGAAAACCAAAAAAAGCCTGTAATTTAGTTAACAATGTTGTACGAATAATAATTTCTTAGTTTTGACAACTGCATTTTTTACATTAAGGTAAATGAAGGATATAGAACCCCGTGCTCTTTCTGTAACTGTTCTGAGTGCTCAAAATTATTTCAAAATAAAATTTAAAGGCATATTTAATTACATGTATTTTACCACAATAAAAAAAAAATGGGGGGCGCCTGGCTGGCTCAGTGGGTTAAGCCTCTGCCTTCAACTCAGGTCATGATCTCAGTGTCCTGGGATCGAGCCCTGCATCAGGCTCTGCTCAGCATGAACCCTGCTTCTCCCCCCTCCTCTCTGCCTACTTGTGATCTCTGTCTGTCAAATAAATAAATAAAATCTTAAAAAAAAATGGGGAAAATATTTGGAGAAATCTTGAAACTTCCAAGGGCAGACAGCAATTTATACCTTATAATAAACATTTTATTAAAAGGGCCAACATGCAGTATAAATTCATGGAAGACCACCAAACACACACACACACACACACACACACGATTACTTGCAAATGTGTATGACCAGGGAGAAAGTTAAATTTCACTTCTCAGAAGGTGACCTCTAGCCCACTATTAAAATAACAATCAAACCACTGGAACACATGATATGGCTATTCTAAGAACTAAACTTGAAATACACAATATATAAAGTTACAGGCTCTTCATTATTGCAACTGACTGGCAAAATAAATAAGAACTCTGTTAAAAATAAAATTAATTCCTGGGATGCCTGGGTGGCTCAGTCGGTTGACCATCCAACTGTTACCTCAGCTCAGGTCTTGATTTTGGGGTCCTGAGTTCAAGCCCTGTTCTGGGCTCCATGCTGGGTGTGGAGCCTACTTAAAAAAAAAAAAAAAAGAAATTCTTAAGGCTTCTAAAATCAAAGTACTTACCAAAGGAAAAAAGATGAGTTACAGGAAGCTGAATGGATCGTGTTTCTTTTTTAAAGAATTCACAATCTACAACAAACTAAAATATAAAACATTGTTTTTTTAGAAAAAAATAGAATTAAATGTATAGTAAAATACCTTCACTCAATGTTTGAGTGGATAAAAGTCTATAAATAAACCAGCTTTGGAGAAGTTATTACCTATCACATTCTCACTCTGGCTATACTTAGATGGCAATAATTACTCAAGGAGAGATGTTAAGCTAAGAAAATCTGATGAACAAGCTTAACTTAATAAGTTATTACAGGATCATTTGTACAACAGCTGCTATACAGTCCACTTTCCTTCTAGTTAATTTCAGGTGTTTATAGAAGAAGGACTTTAAAGGATGGGTCAAAGCATTAAGAATCAAGGTTAACTCAAGATTAATTAGAGATTGAGATAAAAATCAACATTTTCATAGTAAAAAAGAAATATGATTTTGAATTTTAATTTTAAAAAATCCCATATTAATTATGTATCTCCAACACTCTAATTAGACAACAAAAGACTTGGAGATGGACATACTGTCTTTTATCTACAGATGGCTAAAGTTATTTGTATAAGATTATTTTAAGCTAAACAGGAATTAGAATAAATGGAAAAAAAGGTTTACTATGTACGAAGCATGAAAAAAATGCTATCTTTAAAAAAGTAAAACTAAAATGTGACATGTGCATGATTACGATGTTTTGTAATGACATTTCTTATGTAATAACATTTCTACAATGGTATAAGGAACTTTGCCCTAAGCTGACTGCAGTAAGAATGGTTTCATTAGAATAATCTCCGTAAGGAAACCAAATTGCTTTGATCTATAGGAGCTGGAGAACAAATTAATCTGATGCCAAATTGTAGCTAGCAAGTAGACTGCTGTCTAGAGGAAGAAGAAAGCCAATGAGGTTTATCCTAGTTTTTTCCAATACGTATACATTGGATTGTGCTTAAAGCAATTGTTATTTTGTTTGCCTCTTGGGTGGATTTTTTTGTTTCTGAAAGTCAAAAAAAGATGTGGGAATATGCTATCTGACTACAGTACACATCTTGAGAATAAAAGGAAAAACTTGTTAAGGGGATTTGCTTTTATCTACCCTTCTATACTTAAAAGGCCAACAATTATTTTTCCTTATAGAAAACAGCTGTTACAAAGTTAGAACAATCATCTACTGAACAAGACTATATTTTTACAAAGCACTTTTGGGTGAGAAATCGCCTGAGACAGAGAATCAATTTTAAATCGCTTTGTATAGGTATTTAAAATAATACAATTTTTATTATTGCTTCAAAAATTTGGCTACTCCCTTTTTGGAATAAACCCATACCCAAGAAAATAATTTGAGGATCTGTCTCTTTCTAATGAAATTATTTTGTTTTCTGTCATCAAAAAATGCAAGTAATTTCATATTTGCATTTTGAAAACTATATTATGAGTTGACTACAAAAAATTTTCAAGCTATCTATTTAAATATATGTATCCTGAGAAACCATTCTACATATCTTATAACAGATGTGCAGAAATTATAAAAGGCCTAAATTAACATCCTTGCGAGACTGGGTATGCAACAGTAGAGTCAGCAAGCATTACTTTTCTTTTTTTTTTTTTTTTTTTTTTTTTTTTATTTTTTATTTTTTATAAACATATATTTTTTATATACATATATTTTTATCCCCAGGTCTGTGAATCACCAGGTTTACACACTTCACAGCACTCACCAAATCACATACCCTCCCCAATGTCCATAATCCCACCCCCTTCTCCCCAACCCCCTCCCCCCGGCAACCCTCAGTTTGTTTTGTGAGATTAAGAGTCACTTATGGTTTGTCTCCCTCCCAATCCCATCTTGTTTCATTTATTCTTCTACCCACTTAAGCCTCCATGTTGCATCACCACTTCCTCATATCAGGGAGATCATATGATAGTTGTCTTTCTCTGCTTGACTTATTTCGCTAAGCATGATACGCTCTAGTTCCATCCATGTTGTTGCAAATGGCAAGATTTCATTTCTTTTGATGGCTGCATAGTATTCCATTGTGTATATATACCACATCTTCTTGATCCATTCATCTGTTGATGGACATCTAGGTTCTTTCCATAGTTTGGCTATTGTGGACATTGCTGCTATAAACATTCGGGTGCATGTGTCCCTTTGGATCACTACATTTGTATCTTTAGGGTAAATACCCAATAGTGCAATTGCTGGGTCATAGGGCAGTTCTATTTTCAACATTTTGAGGAACCTCCATGCTGTTTTCCAGAGTGGCTGCACCAGCTTGCATTCCCACCAACAGTGTAGGAGGGTTCCCCTTTCTCCGCATCCTCGCCAGCATCTGTCATTTCCTGACTTGTTGATTTTAGCCATTCTGACTGGTGTGAGGTGATATCTCATTGTGGTTTTGATTTGTATTTCCCTGATGCCAAGTGATATGGAGCACTTTTTCATGTGTCTGTTGGCCATCTGGATGTCTTCTTTGCAGAAATGTCTGTTCATGTCTTCTGCCCATTTCTTGATTGGATTATTTGTTCTTTGGGTGTTGAGTTTGCTAAGTTCTTTATAGATTCTGGACACTAGTCCTTTATCTGATATGTCGTTTGCAAATATCTTCTCCCATTCTGTCAGTTGTCTTTTGATTTTGTTAACTGTTTCCTTTGCTGTGCAAAAGCTTTTGATCTTGATGAAATCCCAGTAGTTCATTTTTTCCCTTGCTTCCCTTGCCTTTTGCGTTAGCATTACTTTTCAAAGAACATTAAGATATATTAAATATTCATTCGGCTGCTAAGGCTGGCTATTTGTGAAAGGCTCGTTAGTTTCTTGGAATAACGAGACAGGGCCTTTCCAAGTTTGGGAAAGATGTTTAAATTCATTCGAAACCAGCTTACCTGACAGAAAAACAGAAAAAACCCCTAAAGAGAGCTTTTAGAATTGAAGATGGTGAATTACCTTTCACTTGAGCTAAGCAAAACAAAACACAATGTATTCATTATAAGGTACTTGTGAGATTTAGTCTTTGCGTTAACTCCCAACTACATCCCCTTTTCCCTGTATCTTTAAAATTTTCCTAATGATTTTGCCCTCAAATCTCGACAATTTTCTCATTAAAGAACTATTTTTTTGAACACTTACGTGGTAGTGAGTTGCTAAAGGATGAGGATGCACAGTAGAATAAAATCTATCTGGTCTTAATCCCAAAGAATTTACAATATGGTTATGGTAATAGAGAGATAAACAAATAAATTATAATTCAGCATAATTCCTCCAAGAAGTTATAAACAAAGTGTCATGGAATTAAGAAGTTATCTGGCTGAGTCATGAAAAGGAGAACAGGAACACTTAGGAGAGATACTGAAAGATGTTTGTTAGGTGAAATGTGGAAAGGGAAGTAGAAGGTTTTTACCCCTGTCTTCTTGCTTCCCTCTCCCACAACTTCTCTCAAAAATCACCAACCTTTTATTTCTACTCCCACTTCCCTAGTTCAAGCTCTCATAACCCCTTATTCAGCAGCTCGTCTGTTTCTAATCCATGCACACCATAAACGAGTCATCTTCCAAAATGGCTCTGATCCCACTTCAACTACAGTGAAAATCTTTCAGCTGCCTAACTAACTCCTGAATTCTAGGAAGTCCTAATATCTTACAGTCCAGGTCCTTGAGGGTATGGCCATGAACTACTTTCCCAGACTTTTCTTCCACTATTATCCTTCCCATGGTGGCCATCTTTTCTAAATTTCTATTTACTTATTCACTGTTCCATACATATCTCACACATTCACACTTCCATGCTTGGATCTCATGGTTTCTTTGTCCCAGCAGTGCTGGACATTGTAACTTCATATAGTGTTGTTACTAGTGACCACCTGGAATGTGGTGACTAGTATTATTTTATATTTAGCTAATATAGTATTAGCTAAATAGTATTATTTTATATTTAGCTAATATAGTATTATATTTAGCTAATATAACTAAGGAGCTGAATTTTATTAGTTTTAATTGCTTTTCATTTAAATAGCCACATGTGCCAGTAGCTCCCATATTGGATGGCACAGGTCTACAAAGTTTATGTTACGCATAAAAACTTTTAACTATCCTTTAAGGAAATTTAAAATATCACCTCATAATAAAGCCTTTCCTCATTCCACCATTCAGAGATATCTTCCCTTCTTAAACCTTTCATTTATTTGCTATATTCTGATTTGTTGTATATTTGGGGGTACCTCTTTTATTCTCACTCTTCCCTCTGCTTCCAAATGCTTCTCTCCCCCTACCCAACAGTATGTAGTTTTTTGAGAATAGGATTCATGTCTTCCTCATTTGTTTGCCTCCTATAATTCCTGGCACAGAGTCTTGCACATAAAAGGGTACTCAATAATTTTGTAAGATTAATACATAAAGTATGTTCCCACTTTGAACACAGAGGTTTGGGTTTACTCTGCTTAGTTCAAGTTAGAGTAGATGATCTTAATGATTTAACAGTCTTCACCAAACTGGTCATTGTTTTAGATAAGCATTATGTCAAAGAATTCATCCAAAAATAACTTAAAAATTTAGCATGAGTATCCACTAAACATTCTGAAAACAACCTTAATCCATTTGTTACCTTACTTCCATGAATAGATGGTACATAAACAACAAGATGAGACAAAGATAGATAGTCTTGAAGTCTTAACGTCAGAGACTAAAAAAGAAAAAGAAAAAAAAGGATATAAAAAGCTGATTTTATTTCTAAAGGTATACAGAATATAAAACATGTTCAAAGAAATTATAAATACTTATTTATTAATTAATTGGTTTTTAAAAAACTGATTTCACACTTTATATTCAGTACCTCATAAAATATCCATGTTTACATTTTCAGATCAATAATCCTAAACTCAAATTCCTAACATTTTGTAAATATGGACTGCCAAAAATATTCCTTGAACTGTATCACTTCATGTAAAACAAATGACATTTAATACTACATATAATTATTTTATATAATTATTTCCAGATTTGATATCTTTTATAATTTGTCCATTTGCTTTTTATAACATTACAATATGATTTCTACATTTATTTTGGTAGCTAGCATACAACAAAGAGTATTCAAGAGATGAATAAATGAATGCTAAAAATAATGAAGAGTTGCAACTTAATCTCAAATGATTCTGATCTAGCTGAAGCAGTAAAGAGTTGCTATCTAATGATATATATGATTATCATCCCGTGGAACTTACTCAGTAAATGACATGAAGACACAATAAAACTAGTAAAGCACCTTATCAAATAAAAATCTATCTTTGGGGCACCTGGGTAGCTCAGTGGGTTAAACCCTCTGCCTTCAGCTCAGGTCATGATCCCAGGGTCCTGGGATCAAGCCCCTCATCAGGCTTCCTGGGAGCCTGCTTCCTCCTCTCTCTCTGCCTGCCTCTCTGCCTACTTGTGATCTCTGTCAAATAATTAAAATCTTAAAAAAAATAAAAATTAAAATTAAAAATAGGGGCACCTGGATGGCTCAGTGGGTTAAGCCGCTGCCTTCAGCTCAGGTCATGATCCCAGGGTCCTGGGATCGAGCCCCAAGCTGGTCTCCCCAATTCATGGGGAGTCTGCTTCTCCCTCTCCCACTCCCTCTGCTTGTGTTCCCTCTCTCCCTGTGTCTCTCTCTGTCAAATAAATAAATAAAAATCTTAAAAAAAAAAAGAAATTTCTGCAGTTAACTTTCTCCAGTGTTCTTCAGGAACACCTGTGTGGGCAAGGTGAACAGAGGTGCTGAAGCTGAAGAACCACGAGCCAGTGGCTGACAACCTGACCAGATCCACGGGGAGTATTTTCTAACCTAGGAGGCTTCACCTCAACTTACTTGCCAAAGCCTCAGCAACAGACTTAATCCATTCTAATGTAAATTAAAAGGCCTTAAAAGGGCCTCACAAATGACACTGACAGGCAACTGAGACCAAGGAACAGAGAGTAGACACTATGAAAGATAATTAGAAAGAACCTTGGTTACTCTGTGTGGCTATCCACTCTACTAGCCTGTTATTTATTCTCAAAAATACTTTTTTTCCTCAAGAATTTTTTTGTTAGGATTAGAATACTTTAAAAAGGTTAACAGAGTCAAAAAAAATTTCCTTATAAAGTTCCTATAAAGTTATAATATCAGTAGGAAGTTGACAATATAATCATATTCATGAACTTGTTAGATTGACAGGTAAGATTAATATGAAGTTTGGAAATTTTTCAGTGTTTTAAAGGTAAAATACCCTTAATGATGAAATAACACACACAGGAAATCAAATACCAGGTTTTGATACACAGAGCAAAACTATGGTACTAAAATGATTAAGATAAAACAGCAACAAGGTAGTTTTCTCATATCAGTTATTTTTTTTTCTGTTAGTTATCTTTATAAATTTTTGTTTTCAACAATAAATCCATTTTGGCTTACCAAATTCCTGGCTTGTTGTGCTTTGGGTTTTCAGAAACTTCTTCACAGTACCCATGACAGAAAAATTCCATATGATTGGTATTTAAAAACTGAATTTACAGGTGCTTTGCTGGCGTCTGCTATTTACTATCAGTTCAGTCAGCAACAATGCTAAGAGTGATATGAGTGTCACCTGACACTACTTTTGTTGCAATGTTATGAATATGAATAAAATTCATAAAATCTTCTCACTTTAATCTTTTCTTTCTCTTCAACTTGATTTCAAAATAACTTTGTGTCCTTTTTAGAAGTGGCTAACATATAATTTTGATTTTCATTAAAATGGAGAAATTTATTTATGTTTATTAATTATAATCCTCATCTGCTATGAATACCTAAGTTTGCAGAATATTGTAATTCTTATTTTCTAAACATCTTTCTCCCATCTTCCCCCCTCTAAATTTCAGTAGGCTTTTAATGCTATCTGACAACCTCCTTCAGCACTCACTATAAAAAGCAAGCAGCAGGGGCGCCTGGGTGGCTCAGTGGGTTAAGCCTTTGCCTTCAGCTCAGGTCATGATCCCAGGGTCCTGGGATCGAGCCCCACATCGGGCTCTCTGCTCAGCGGGGAGCCTGCTTCCTCGTCTCTCTCTGCCTGCCTCTCTGCCTACTGTGATCTCTCTCGGTCAAATAAATAAATAAAATCTTTAAAAAAAAAAAAAAAAAAAGCAAGCAGCAGGGCACCTGGGTGGCTCAATGGGTTAAAGCTTCTCCCTTTGGCTTGGGTCATGATTCCAGGGTCCTGGGATTGCTCTCTTGCTCAGCAGGGAGCCTGCTTCCCTTCCTCTCTCTCTGTCTGCCTCTCTGCCTACTTGTGATCGCTGTCAAATAAATAAATAAAATCTTAAAAAAAAACAAAAATAAAAAAAACAAGCAGCAGTTGGGTGCCAGGGTGGCTCAGTCAGTTGAGTGTCCAACTTTTGATTTTGGCTCAGGTCATGATCTGCACATCCGACTCTTGGTTTTGACTAGGTCATAATTGCAGAGTCATGAGATCGAGCCCTGTATCAGGCTCCCCACTTAGCAGGGAACCTGCTTGAGACTCTCTCTGTCTGATATAAATAAATCTTAAATAAATAAATAAAAGTATAAGCAGCTGGAACAGCTTGTTCTGCTGTTTTGACAGCTGTTTCTAACATTTAGAAGAAATAACACAGGGTCTAGAACTAGATTAATACATTGTTGAATCCTTGAGATTAAAAATATACATAGGATTTTATTATTTAAGAGGTAACTTTTTAAAAATAGGAGCAAAGTAGCATTCTATCAGGATTTTAATAATTTATTTCTTCCTAACTCTTAAATTATAGATTAGCTAGGATATATTATCGAAATTGGAAATTTAAGGAAAGATTTGTGAATGATTATCATTAAGTATATTGTACTACTTTTGTTTGTTTTGCTCCTGCCTAAAAGGCTAGGATAGAATCAGTGACAGACATTTAAAATGCTCATATGAATCTAATCACTTTCCCACAATGTTTATCTCTTGAATACAAAAGCTATATGAATGAATACACACAAAATAAGGACAACTGAGGTAACAGAAAATATAACTGCAACCACTCCAGAATCCAGTGTGAAGTAACTTGCAATTATTCATTATATCATCAATCCTCTCTGTGAGTATAGTGCAGTTGACTATACAGATAAATAAATAACTGAACTGGACTGGAAGATGACTGAGACCAACCAGACTGGCTTCACTTTCAAGTTTATGAGACTAGTATTCATCATGAAAAAATATTTGAAGACTGAAAATTATCACTCCTGGTATAAGATTATGAGTTATAATAAACACAACTTAGAAATCAGAACATGTATTTCCCTCAAATTTTAGAACTGATTTCTCAATGATATTGTTTTATAAAAGACTTACTGACCTATCAGAGTTACTTAAGGAAATCACAAACAATTATTAAATAAATCCCATGGAGTACAAAATAAAGTAGAGTTATCCAAGTATCTGACCACAAAGTGATGTTGAAATAGATCCAGAAAAATTACTTTGCATCTCTTTGAGAGGCTCGCTTTCCTACTGTAGGTCCTCTACCCAAAACTCAAACTACTACCCTTCTATTTTAAGACAGATCATTCCAAACATACCCTGAAAATAAATTTTAAAAAATTTATCTAACTCTTGGTATGATGTTATAATATACAGATCAAATTTTATTTAGAGGACTGTTAACTTATAGTTATCTCTACACGTTAAAGAAAAACACTACATGTTATTCTCCATTAAAATGTATTTCCAAAGAAAATATTTTTAAACTGTATGTTAGCAAATCTCAAGTTCATTTAATACATAAATGAATTAACAAAAGACCATATTCTAAAATACTTATAGACTCAAGAATTTTTTATTATTTTTTCACCTGAATATTAAAATTCTAAAGCCATAATTTACCTTAATTGTTGGCAGCAGTTCAGCTTTCCATGATAAATCAATCCCTTGCCGGCTTCAAAATAAATATGAAATTTAATTAAAGGACAAATGTATTAAAACATTATAAATTATAAATAAGCTTCAGAGAAAAACGTAACCACCTACAGACCTATCAGAGAAAGTTCTAATGACAAAGTCCAGTAAGTCTAATCCAATATACTCTTATCCATACAGTCCTTTTGGATACAAAAAAATTGTTTTCCCTAGAAACCATTTTAATGTTTGCAAATAACTACTGATATGTTAATTTCCTTTATTTTTCATTCAAAATCAATGCTATTATAATGTAATGTAGCCGCAAAATGGTTTAAGAATGTATGAAGCTTTCTAAAAAGTGTGATTTAGGAGTGCCTGAGTGGCTCAGGCTCTTGATTTTGGTTCAGGTCATGATCTCAGGGTGATGGGATCGAGCCCCATATCAGGCTCTGCGCACAGCAAGGAGTCTGCTTGAGATTCTCTCCCTCTCCTTCTCCCTTCGCCTCTCCCCAATACCCCTGCTTCCCTCTTTCTCTCTCACTCTCTAAAATAAATAAATCTCTAATAAGTATGATTTGTATTATTCATATTGAGAAAAATGAACAATTGAGGCCCTTAGGTTCAAAAGACTTACCACATAGAAGTGCTGTTTATGCAGCCAAAAATCCAACTATTTGTATCCTGTTGATTAATAACACAAAGCACACTAAATATTATAGAAAATAATTACATAAAATAGGCAGCTTAACATTTTACGGTTATATGATAGGATTAGTAGGCATGATGGAAACATAAAATAGCATTATTTAGAAACATTTGCAAGCTGTTCTCAAAAGTCATATAGGTAAAGGGCAGGTAAAGAAGTCTAATGTCAGCATCGATAGGTAAAGCAAGTAACCTAGAGCAGCAGTAAGAGAAAGAGTGACCTCTCCATAGCATACTGGGTAAGGTATTCTAATTTCTGAACCAACCCCTACAGAGTTCAGCAATGTCCATGCTTTAATTAGGTAATTACATAGAAAAGTAACTAAATTTTAAGTAAATATAGAAAATGAACACCTAGTAGTCGACTTTTATACAAACAGAAAAAAAAATCCAGAGTCCATTAAAAATAGCAATTAATCTAAGTATATCTTAACGTTTATCATTTGAGTTCTCATTTGACTATCAGGTAAAACTTCTATGTAACTGAGAATGTGTTTGGATTGGAGCACAACTGCAAGGCTCAAGACAAAGCTAGTTATTACTTTATCAGGGTACCACGGGAATGTCGCAGAGATGGTAGTGGTATTTTAACAATATTACATACCTATATTCAGTCATTTAAGAGCAGTATGACCTAAGACCTTCACTGCAACTTTTTTTTTTTTTTTTAAGATTTTTATTTATTTATTTGACAGAGAGAGAGATCACAAGTAGGCAGAGAGGGAGGCAGAGAGAGAGAGAGGGAAGCAGGCTCCCTGCTGAGCAGAGAGCCTGATGCGGGGCTCGATCCCAGGACCCTGAGATCATGATCTGAGCTGAAGGCAGAGGCTTAACCCACTGAGCCACCCAGGCGCCCCATTCACTGCAACTTTTAAGGAAAAAGAGTGATGTTCCAAGATCTGAAGATCCAACTACTAAAACCCTACACCAAGATACAAGAAGGTAAGAAATACTGCTCATATTAGCTACATAAAACTTTCCTTAATAAACAGAGAGGATAATGAAAAAGATATCAATCCTTTTATCCAACTAATATTTATAAAGTCTATTCTAGAGCCATGTAATTATGCCAAGCCTTCAAGGAAAAAAATGATGAATGAGGCAGACATGGTCTCTGCCCTCATGAAGGTTAAATACAACTTGAAGACATTTTCCAAGAATATAGACAAGGAAGCTGAAAGGAAATAAATGAAAAATAATGTGGAATTTGTCTGCTCTTTATTGCTGGCAAAATACTTATATGACTCCTATATAAGATAACTGTGTTTCCCACAATAATGTAACATATAAAGCAAGGCAAAAGAAAAGATCTGCATAGCTTAGACAAGAAAAATCTAGTGAGCTCTCAAGTTCCACCCACTTTTGTAATGGGTTTTGCAGCTACTAAGGGAGCCTGTCTTCAAGGACAGCCCTTAATATGCAAGGTGTCAATATTTTATACTCTTTATACTTCCATGTATAGGGAATTTTGACTTATTCATCAAAAAATTGAAAACATATTATTCAAGCCCACCCTAAAACACCATGTTGATATAATCTGTAAGGTGTCAAAAGAACAATTTCAGGTCATCTAGCAAGCATCTCTAACTAATTATAAAAATAGTACTGAAGGGGTGCTTGGGTGGCTCAGTGGGTTAAGCCTCTGCCTTTGGCTCAGGTCATGGTCTCAGGGTCCTGGGATCAAGCCCCGCATCAGGCTCTCTGCTCAGCAGGGAGCCTGCTTTCCCCTCTCTCTCTCTGCCTGCTTCCCTGCCTACTTGTGATCTCTCTCGCTTTGTCATATAAATAAATGAAATCTTTGGGGGGGAAAAAAGCTCTGAAAATCTTAGAAAAAGTCACTCAAGAATTGCCAACTTCCTAAAGTATACAGAAAAGAAAATGCTACTTGGTCATAAAAATTTATATAATAGATCTAAAGAGAAACCTATCTACAGTATAAAATGATGCCCTCAATAGGTCGAAACCTGATTAGGAACTTTATATAGGATAGATCATGCTTAACACCTGAGTCTACTGCTAAGTCTTTAGGTCTCTAAAGTGGAAGTAAAGAAAACATAAGGGATAAAAATACATGTTAAAAGATACCACAAGAGGGGCATCTGATAACTCAGTACGTTAAGTGTCTGCCTTCGGCTCAGGTCATGAACCTGGGGTCCTGGGATTGAGCTCTATTAGGCTCCCTGCCCAGTGGGGAGTCTGCTTCTCCCTCTCCCTCTGCCCCTCACCCGCATGCTCTCTCTCTCCCCCTCTTATATGCACTCTAATACATAAATTTTTTTTAAAAAGATACCATGAGAATAAGCTACCATTAGTTTATTATTAAAGATACCATTCACATAAACTAACTCAGAGAATTTAACGGAACAGAGGGCAACTGCACATGGATTGGATATCACATGATATTAAGGAATTAATAATTAATTTTGTTGGATGAAATAATGATATTATAATTAACATGCACAATCCTTATCTGCTAGAAAGCACACTGAAGTATTTAAAGATGAAATGATAAAATGCCTAGAATTTGCTTTAAAAATCCTTCAGTCAAAAAAAAGTGAAAAAGGGATAAATAAAAATGGCAGTGTTGATAACTGTTAAAGCTATATGATAGTTATGTGAGCTTTTATTATTATATTCTACTTTTATATGGCTGAAAACTTCTGTAATACAAATTGAAAAGATTTTTAAAACTCACCACATAACTTTCTGCTAATTAATACCTATGGACCTTAATTATAGAAAAGGGATCCCCCAATAAGCCAAATGGAGAATCTGAACTTTGGCAAGGATTTTTCTCACCATAATACTGACATTCTGATTTGGAATTTAGTATTAACTGAGTTTAGATATTTTAAGCCAACAGTCTAAGGGCCAGATTCTCTTGAGATAAACTGCCCATCCAGATTTTAGGCAGAGAGATGCTAGTCTCTGTGAGAGATGAAAAACTTTGGTCATCCCACTAAAATTAGGATTCATTAGCACGTAGCCCACAATGCCTGTCTAGCATTTCTAAAGACTTTACTATATATCAAATGGCAGTTGTCTACCAACTAAGTGACAGATTCTAGTTCTAAAGAATACAAATAACCCAACAAAAGGGAGAAGAAGAAAGAAATTATGAAAAACACAAATACAAAGTGAAGAAACTTGGGGGAAAAAAAAAAATCCAGGAAGAGGGAAAAGAACCCAAATGGAGAAACAAGTTCCTGAGAGTAAGAAATGTTGACAAATAATTAAATTATTAAAAAATAAAAGTAAAAAAAAATTACTTAAATATTCCAAATATAACAAAGGCATGATATAGCATGTGACACATTTTTTGACAATACCTGATAGTAAGTATTCATTAAAAAGAAATAAGGATATTTGAACTGAATTCCTTCATCCTAAAGATTCTAAGTAAGGTAGAAAAACAGGGTGAAAGACCTGAACTAGAGCCAAAAGTATAATTTAGAAGTAAATTATCAGTTATAGAAATATTTTGATTAATACTTTTCAATCAAAACTGTTTTAGACAATATTTTTCAACTTATTAGATTTAATAATAGTTCATAGCTAAAGAAGAGATCTTAGATTAGTTGAATGTTAAAAAGAGACTTTTAGATTTACATAAAATGTACCAATTATCTTACCAGCATGGTGCTCTGACAATAGACATGAGTGTAGATTTTTCTATGATTTGCAAGAGGAAATGTAAAATATATCTTATCAGATTCCTAAAAAAAAAAAAAAAAAAGAGGGAAAACATAATAAAACCATTAAGAGTAGATAATTTCATCATTTAAATATACAGATAAAGCAAAAATTATTCTAATGTTATCATTCTTGGTGTTGTTGAGGTATTCTCCAATATTCTAGGAGTGGGAAGAAGATACAGATTTAAGTTAGGGATATCAGGGACCCTGTAGTCCTGAGTATGTCTTAGAAATAGCAGTATAAAGGCATGTTTTTTGTTTAGGTTTGAGTTTTGGCCTAATGATCAACATAAAATACATTTCTTAGCTCTGTCAACCGAAAAGGCCTAGAAATGCTAACCCACTAGTCATAAACATCTCTAGTGTCCAAATTATGGTTTTTAGACACCATTTCCCCAATAACAGAAAGAGCTCCTTAGAGAAAAAGCTGATTCAAGATCTGGGGCAGGAAATGTACAAAATGAGCTTAAACATCTTCTCATATTAGGTAGCGAAGAAACGGTAGTGAAGAAACTATTAAAGAAAGACAACTAAAGAGTAGCTTTACCAAAAGGATTCAGGAGCCTAACTTGAAATGACTTCCACTGGTCAAAGACAGAAGAATTTTAATATTTTAGATAGAAACATGTTTAGAAGATGAGTTCATAATAATACTAGGGAAAAAAAAACCCAAAACTGTTTATGATCACCAGTAGAAAAGGTTTGTGAGCCAACTCGCTATTACTGAAAACCAGTAAATACAAGATCCAAAGACCCAAGCAATTTTAATTTTCTCCTTTTCTGCTATGTTCCACTTTTGATAAATTTAGTAGATATGAAATTTCCCAGTAATGTTTCAGTTAATAAAAAAAATAACTGAATTAGAGTACCACCATTTTTGCATCCCCTAAATTAATTAATGACACTTCATCAACAGCTGTTAACATCAAAAAAAAAGAAGACAGTCCAGCCAGAACAAAAACTGAATCTGATCAAGCAAATGAATCTGATCCAAGTACTAAGTTACAGGAAAAAAGCAGACAAAGGAATATACTAAATGGTACTGAAAGAATACAATCAGCAAAGTCAAGACTGTATGCGACTCTATAGGACAAATGACTTGTTTTTTCAGCAAATAAGCTTCAAGGAAAGAAAAGCAGTAGAGGAAGTATGAGAGATTAAAAGAGCAATAAGAGACATATCAACAAATGACAATATGTGGATATTATATGTATTCTCATTTAACAATGAAAAAGAAAAAATTTAACAGTTATGATAAAACTGGAAAACTGAACATTAACAAGATATTAAGGAATTATCATTGTTTTAATATGGAAAAATATATGTAATTATCTTTTTAAAAGAGACTTTAACTTTTATTTATGTATTTATTATTATTATTATTTTTTAAGTAGGCTCCATGCCCAGCGAGGAGCCCAATGCAGAGCTTGAACTCACAACCCTGAGATCAAGACCTGAGCTTAGATCCAAAGTCAGATGTTCAACCAGTTGAGCCACCCAGGTTCCCCAAAAGTCTTTAATTTTTTAAAGATAAATACCAAAATGTTTTTGGAAAAAAATTTTTTTAATCTATTGATGGTATACTTACATTATAAGCCACATAGGTCCATTTGGATACTTTCACTGGAACCCACATAGATGTCCCTAAGGTAAAGGAAATGAATTTGGCTTGCTTTTTAAATATTTAACTATTCCTTTTATTGAATGCTCATGAAATACTTCTCAATTACAAAAGGATCTGAAAAAGATGTGATTTCCTGAACAATGGCTATTTTAAAGTAAGAGCCTGGTAGTGGGTATCACAAAGGGCACGTATTACATGGAACACTGGGTGTGTTGCATAAACAATGAATCTTGGAACATGAAAAAATAAAATTAAATTTTAAAAAAAAGAAAAAATAAGAAAGCTAGTAAGATGTTATCTGTGCTTATCACTGTTAGCATTCACATCAAGTAAAGCTTTTTTTTTTGAAGATTTTATTTATTTGACAGATAGAAACACAACAGGAGAGGGAACACAAGCAGAAAGAATGGGAGAAGGAGAAGCAGGCTTCCTACCAAGCAGGGAGCCCGATGTGGGGCTCAAACCCAGGACCCTGGGATGGTGACCTGAGCTGAAGGCACATGTTTAACGACTGAGCCACCCAGTCGCTCCCCAAGTAAAGCATTTTAAATTTTAAATTTATTTGGTGCCTTTCCTCAAAGGAAGTATCAATAAAAAAGAAATTATTTTCCAAACTGAATATAACAGTTATTATATTAACAGCAAATGATATGCTATTAAACTAAAAGAAGACTGAAAAATGACTGATACTGAAAACTTTAGTTAAAAATAATTACAGTATTTTATGTGACTGTCAGGAAATAGCAACAATTAACTCTAACTTTAAAACTTTGTACTTGTCAGGTTATTTTCAGAACAAAATTTTTATCAGCAACATCTTATAAAATTGTTTCTCTTTTTTCTCTTCCTTAATCAAGAACCTAAGAAACCACCACAGAAGCATAAGAAATAACACAGAGGACATGGGGAGATGGAGAGAAGGGAGCTGGAGGAAATTGGATGGGGAGACAAACCATGTGAGGCTGTGGACTCTGAAAAACAATCTGAGGGTTTTGGAGGGGCGAAGGGTGGGAGGTTGGGTGAGCCTGGTGGTGGGTATTATGGAGGGCACGTATTGCATGGAGCACTGGGTGTGGTGCATAAACAATGAATTCTGGAACACTAAAAAGAAGATAAAAAATAAATAAATAAAAATTAAAAAAAAAAAAAAAGAAACCACCACAGAGAAATTAATAAAACATAATAAAATTATAGTAGCTAAGTACCACAGTTGCAAAGACTTTGCTAATAAATTTACCTAAAAATAAAACTCGATTAAAAATAAAAACATGTTATTACCACCAACCTGTTAAGTCAGAAATGATTGCTGGATTTTCCTCAAAGTGTTTTGATGGGTGTCTTATAAAGTGGTGATTCAAGACTGACAATTTCTTCTTGGGATTTTGAGTTATCTAGAAAGAATGATACATTTTTGTATCTTTTAGTATCCATTGTGATAGTTCAGTAAAACTTTGCATCAAGTAATAACATAGTAAGAGACAACAGTTACTTACTCTGGGCCAGGCACTGTTCTAAGTACTGAATATGTTATTAACTCATTTAACCATCACAAGAGCTCTAAGAGATAATAACCTTTTTATTTGTATTTTTGCCAAGAAACTAAAGCACAGAGAAATTAAGGAACTTGCCCAAGGTCATACTCCTACTAACAATCTGGGCCAGGATTCAAACTCAGACAGTCTGGCTCCAGAGCCCAGACTAGTACCTCTTCAGTAACAGTTAAGAATAAAACATACAAAGGTGTGAAGAGTCAGATGAGAACTTACGAGGTCCTCCAGTCTAGCAACTCCAACACACTACTTTCCAAACTCAGACCCGTGACAATCCCACAGCAAAGAATTAACTGGTCATTAGAGAAAATATGAATTGCCAATTGCACTTCCTTGGAAACCACTTTGCTTTACCCTGTCTTACTTACTCTCATTGTGTCTAAATATCCTTTCTTTCATGAAATGAAAATAAGAGCAGACAATAGGATTTTTTGTTGTCTGTTTTAAAATATCCTAACACAATAAATGTCTGCAACTTTATACCAGTTCCTCCCTTAAAGAAATAAAAAAAATTCCTTGGGTCTAAAACCCATTCAGAATCTACCACTATTCAACTCTCTAGTTTGGGGAGGCCCTGCAGGTAAGTGACTTTCTCAACAACATAATGAGAGAATGACAAAGAAATGACAGGGAGGACCCAGGTCTAGTAAATCTTTTTAATTTCTTAGGAAGTCTCCCAGAATTTGCTTGAACATTTATTTCTAACTTGCTACTTTGAAAGATAATACATTCCAATTTTAACAATTCCTTTGAGGAGAAAGCTCTGCAATATTTAGGGCAAGTATCTGACTCCCCGTTACTTTGATATATTAAGTTAGGGGCCAGCCCTTCAAGAAATTGAAGACTGTTACATCCCCCAACCAATAAAACATTTCTTTACAGATTAAACTTCAAACATATCAACTGTTGTTCACAGAACTGTTTCAAACTCTTCTTCACCCTGACTGCCTTCCCTGGATAAACTCAAGTTTGTTAAAGTCCTCCTTATAATACAACATACAAAGCAGAATATAGTTCCTTAGATATCATGTAACTATAGTAGGAGGCAATAGAAATTTTATCTTCATTGATACCAACACAATATTTCAGCCAACTCAATCTAATACAAAACTAGTTTTTTTTAAAATAGCCACATCTGTTCACAATCAATTAAAAGTAAAAGGTCTTTTTTTGCCATAATTTAGTTAATTCGGGACTCTTCCATCCTTACTCACTCTCTAGGAAATCCATCCACTCATAAGTTTTTCAGCTGATAACCATCAGAAATTATTCTCTAATTCTGATTCCTTTGTACCACACGTTTGGGACTAATTACGCGGAGTTACAGTTTCCCTGTATATATGTTTGCTTCTCTTCCTAAAATCTTATTGAGGGATAGCAATCAGAAACTAACTTTTTATTGTCTAATATTTAGTCTAGTTGATTATACATAGTGAGTTTGTGAAACAGAACTCAGTTTTGTATTTTGACTCCTAACAATATTAGTTACCAAAAATTCTCATTTGTCCCTTAAAATGTGTCAGTAAATTACTTATCTATCCAGAATTATATTTTATTACACACTAGTATTAAAAAATTTTCTCATCTCAGGTTTTAATGGAAAGCAAGACTTATTAAAATTAGTTTTATGTAATATGTCAATTATACCTCAATACAAAAAATTGGCTTTCTACACAATTTTTAAAGACTATACCTGTCTGTGATACTACTGTTTTTTTTTTTTTTTTAAGATTTTACTTATTTATTTATTTGTCAGAGAGAGAGAGAAAGTGCACAAGTAGGCAGAGAGGCAGGCAGAGGTGGAGAGAGAAGCAGGCTCCCTGCCGAGCAAGGAGCCCAATGTGGGACTTGATCCTAGGACCTTGGATCATGACCCGAGCCGAAGGCAGCGGCTTAACCCGCTGAGCCACCCAGGCATCCCGATACTACTGTTTTTCATGGGCTGAAATGGGTTTTTTTCCCTAAGCCTAACAAATGTCATTCCAAACACAAATCTTACAATTTTAATTGATTCTGTTATGCCTAGCTGCACTCTCTCAAATTGAGTAAAAGAACATTGCCATAGTGAAGACTCATAACTAAAACAAGGTTGAAAAACTAAAAAATGTTTACATTCCATGACCACTTCAGAGTGTTAACTCTATAAGCTTATTTACTTTAATAAATATACTAACCTAAATATGGCATCTTGTGGCTTAAAATGTGGCAAAACACAATACTTTGGGTCTCTCTCTTTTTGGCGGTGGGGGGGATCTCTCTTTTATTGTATTCTTCAGGATAGATGAAAGTATCTATGATTCTAACAGTAGTTCCGAGCTTTCTGAAGGGTTAAGGAAAAAAACAAAAGCACTATCCCACTTCCAAGAGTGAAAAACCTTATAAAAGGCTTTTCTAAGCCCTAAGACACAATAAGGAAAGCAATACCTAGACATCTATTGAGAAAGAGGTCACACATACTAATCTCCAAAAAAATTGGAGTCTTCATGGGGAAGAATCCAAAAATATCTTAGCTAAATACTTTGCCAAAATGAAGAAAATTATCTAATACACAAAGAATCTTTTCTCCAAAAGGATAAGCCATAGCCACAGTTCTCAAAACGTGTTCTATGAAACAGTGAAGAACTACAAGGTGACCTGAGCTTAAAAAAAAAAAAAAAAAAAAAAGGCTGCCTAACATGAAAAATAGCAATCTGTTCCCAAATCACAGAAAAAAAATTTAAGTTCATGGATAAAATTCCTTGAATTTTGCTGATTACTAAATATCTGCTGGCAGACATGAAAGAGTAATATGACGTTTATTAATGGTGCTAGGATTTCTAGGTGTCCTATTAATTGAATTTGGAAAATCACTGGTTTATAAAGTTTATAAGTGAAATTTCATTACAAAAAACATTCAACTACTGAAAGTATGTAATTTAAGTTCTGGAGAGTTTGGGTTAATTAATTAATGAAGACATTTTGGTCCTACCAGAAAGATAAAGACACTTTTCTTAAATTTTTTTTAAATTTTAAAATTAAATTAAAAATTTAAAATTAAATTTAAAATTAAAAAATTAATTAAAAATTTAAAAATTAATTTAAAAAATTAAAAATTGAAAATTTTTTTAAATTAAAAATTTTTTTATCTGTGGTGATTGTGCAGATTTTTCATGAAAGGGTTAATAAACTAAGAATGCTAAAAATTTTTTTTTTAATTTTAAGCAAAATTGTCTATTATAATACATCATGAAGTTTACAACATATTACAAAAAAAGGATAAAACAGCTTGTAGTAAATATCTTCCTTAAGTTAAAAGGATATACATCAAATTTTAAACAACTAAAGGGGAAGAATTGCGGGAAGATTTAAAGCATCTTTTTACTTTCTCACTTTCATTGCATTCTATTATTAATAGTGATCAAAGTATCATCAGATAAAAATATATTTCTATTTTGAAACTAATTACAGTTGATATAACATATTAAGGCTTCTACTTTTGTGGAAGTTAAAAAAAAATTAAAGCCATTCCTACTGTAACAGAAGCTTTTACTTTACTAAGTAATTTTTTTTAAAGATTTTATTTATTTATTTCACAGTAGGCAGGCATAGAGGGGGTGGGAAGCAGGTTCCTTGCTGAGCAGAGAGCCTGAAGTCTGGCTTGATCCCACGACTCTGAGATCATGACCTGAGCCGAAAGCAGCGGCTTAATCCACTGAGTCACCCAGGCGCCCCTACTGAAGTTATTTTTAACTTAAAAATACATACTTGTTTAGTATCAGCATCAATAAGATCAAAGAACGCTCGAATTGTAGTCAACTGCAATTGTTTACACCTAAAGAATAAAATGTTATAACATTATAATGAAACTTTATTTAAAAATATACTTTTGATACAAATATGCACAATTCTATTACTTAATAAAATATCTGAGTCTGCTGCTCTAAACTCTAGAAGTATTTAAGGAATCATTATAATTAAGCATATATCTTAAAGTTGAACCATATAAAAAATAAAGCAAATTAAATCTTCTGCTTGACAACATCTGACAATGAACTATCATGGTCCTTCTGTTCTCCCTAAGTCTTTCTCCACCCCAGTTACAGATAACTGTCTGCCCCTTCTTTCTGTGCCTAAACTTGTGCTTCTTGCAGACACTGACTGCACAGCCAGAGGAAAGTGAAAAAAGAATTTTTTTAAAGCCAAAACATATAGTGATAAGATACTAGGGTCTATATATTTCTTAACCCTTATTAAATCTATTTATATTAAGGGTAAATCTAACTCTTACTTGGTTTTTTCATGTTCTAGGATAGTAAATGCTATATTAATCAAGTCCCTGAGTTTGGAGATTGGTCAAGCACTCTGAAGATCCTATCACAAGTATCTCTGATTCTGCCCAACTATGACAAACTCTAAAATTTTGGTATTAGACTAGCTGTATTTGCGATTCATGCTAGTAGTTCTTCAAGAGATGATTTTAGAAGTCGTCAAGGGAATGTTGGTCAAATTGAGACAAAAACCAAAGTTAAAGTTCTAAGCCTTTAAGTCAATCTTTCTTCCAAATCTTTATTACTTACGGATAAAGTGCTAACATAGCTAATAAACCAATCAATGCACTGATAGGAAAAAAGGACACCATAAACCACCAAAATAACCCTATTACATATTAACTTACCATACAATGGAAAGGTGGTCTGTTGAAACCCAGGTCTTAGGCACTGCTGAGCTCTAAAAAGGACAAGAAAAGAAAATCCAACTTAAGAAAACCACATTTGTTATTCTCCCAAAGGTTTAAAATTCTCATAAGCTAGTATTTAGAAACATGTAACATTAGTTTCACTATTTTATGATGCATAGACATATTTAAATGATGCATTCTTAGAAAGGTGATCCAAAAATATTAAGGCAGCTCCTATATAAAATCAGTATCATTACTGCTTAGTTAAGCTTAAATTACCCCTTAAAAATTATCAAAGCATCTACAGATTCCTTACTAGACTTTAATATCTAACTCTTTATTAATCTACTAAAAGGCTGAGTTTGTCACAATTATTTTAGTAATTTTAGTTTTGACTAGACTACCCTTTGATAAATTCTAAGATGTTACTTAAGTCTTAATCAGGTGTGCCTGAGAAATACCCAGCCCCGGGGAGCTTTTTCAAAATAAATATGCCTGATCACAATTCCAAAGCTATCAAATCAGACTTTTTTTTTTTTTTTTTTTTTAGGAGAGGGAGAGAGAGAATCTTAAGCAGGCCCCAGCCTCAAACCAGAGTCTAACACAGGGCGGGATCTCACAACCCTGAGATCATGACCCGAACCGAAATCAAAAGTCAGACGCTTAGAAGACTGAGCCACCCAGGTGCCCCCAAATCAGACACCACAAGTATGGTGCAGGGTTACTTATTCTGGAAAAAACCCCTAGATTAAGATATATGCTACTAGACACCAAAAGGCTCAAAAAATTAACTGTTTGAAGAAGGAAGGCTTCCTAACAATGGCACAACCCCCTTCAAGAACTAAAGACTCCTTTTCATACCAGCTAATGAATTTCCTGGGAATAGTATCTTATATACAACAGGAAACATTAAGTAAATCTGGTATTATTTTTCACAGAGTGTCTCTCTGCATTCAAGAAAGGGTTGCTAGAGCCTAAGTCCCTTAAAGGGACTCCTTCAAAAACCATCCACCAACTTAAATACATACGCAGGGTAGGTATAGGAGCAAACAAAATGTTTAAGTGCCATTATCTGTATGAATGTATGTGACAGCAGTTCAGCCTACCTTACTAATACTAATACAACCTAGGTCTCCAACTTAAATTTTCTAGTCCCGATTGGCTATAAATGTCAATTAATTATTCTTGAGATAATTGCCAAAAAATTGTTACTTCTTAATAATTACTTTTCTAAAGTAAACATATATGTAGATATATGAAAGGCTATAAGCTATTTGAGGGTTAAAATACTAAATAAAACTGAGATAATAACCAGCTTTCAGAAAATTACATTAAGAGATAAAATATTTTCATCAGAGATACAGAAATACAAGCTGCCTTGAAAGCAACAAATCATCAAATGGATTAGAAAAGAGGGACACACCATGTGCACACACACACGCACACACACACACACACACACACACACACAATTAAAGAAACCAAAGTTCTTTAAAAGATAAGCTGCAGAAGGAGCATCAATATAGCAACACACTCCAGGTCAAGACTAGAAATAATAACAATCCAATTTTATATGACTAATATCTATGCTTACTATAGAATAGGTACTTAGTGTTTTGAGGGCTTCCAGCAAATATCTGCCCCAAATATTCAACACCAAATAGAACAATACATACCAATAATGAAGTTTGAAAGATTCACCAATTTAGTTTCAAAGGTATTATGGTTATATCACAGCTCCTTCAGTAATTTTAATACCATTAGCTGTGGTTTAAGCTACGGTTAACCATTAGCCATGGCTTAATAATTTCTGTCCTAGTCCTATGTGTGGCAACCATTCAATAACACTTGTTTAATATATGAACAGTAATCTATAAGTGTGGCAATAAATGAATTGAGCAAGGGCGTATTCATGAAGAGAACAACCACAAAACAAAGGACTAGCTCCTAAAAAGCAAAAGAAATACTGGATTTCTTTTTAGAAATTAGGTTCTATTTGGAGATGATGTGCAGTATACACATCTATATATACTACATACAATATCTGCAGACTGTGTAGAGTTAAAAAGTTCAGATCTTAACTGAAGACTTCAAGTTTGAAAACATAAGAAATAATTTAAGTCCTAAAAGGAAACTTGAACTCACTTTACAGAGGCTATGTATCCCCATTAAAGACCAAATACTTGATGTCCTAACAGGGAAGAATAATTAGCAAATTAATCAATCAGGGTTCTGTTAAACTAGCAAAGCTAATTTTTAAATTTTTAAATTGATAAACCTTTATTCAAGTTTAGCACTCAAGAGTCTGATATTCCATTTCTACCATAAATAGCACTCAGATATAACCGGGGGCCCCTGGACTTCAGTCCATACTTTCTTACAATTAAAACTCTCATCAATGGGTAGGTACTTATTTTAAACAAGGAACCACTATTTATTAAGAGTCACTTTCATAAATAAATCATTTTCATGAACTCTAAGATCTTTTTCACTTTCTGTGCACCCATGCCTCTGCCTTCCCAACACAATCATATTCATTCCTTCATATTCTCTCACACGCGTGCACATATACACATAGCGACACTACACCAACTCAGTAGTCATTTTCAAACAACTACATATTTCTCCTTTCATATCCCATTGTATCCATTCTGTTTCTTTTTCAGTAGAATCTTAAAAAGATTACCACAACGGATAAGGCACTGGTATGATGGCTTAATTTTGGTAGAAAAGTCAGTCCTGAACGAACTTGGTAATCCCGGAATCCTCCAGCTACAGAAAGTATGGTTAAATTTATATGTCTAGCATTTAGAATCCAATAGTTGTTTACAGTCATATAAAAATCTGGTAGGAAATAAAGACACATATTAAAAATTAGTCACTCCCTGCAACACTAAAGTATCTATGATACTATTATTAAATTGAATTTCTATTTGAGCCATACTGCATTGTTTATAAACAATGTTATTCACGTTTCCCTATTCTGAGTAAAATCAGAATCTTTACAGAGTCTGTTTTCCCCTTACGTAAGACTATGAATACTAAAAGTTACTGAAGTTATCAATAAGGAAAAAAGATACCCAAACTTTTTTAGTTTTAACAACTCCATACAAAAACAGGTCTCTACATTCCACAAGAATGCTGCTAGATCATGAGCTACACAGTATTGCAAGTAGAAACCCCTAAAATTCTTCCAAAGATACAAGTTCACTATGTTAAAGAATTATAGATCTTCCTAATCACAGCAGTGTGAGAGCTTAGCAACTCTCTACTGTGGGCAGCCACCACTACACAAAGTACTATGTCAGTTCTTAAAATACAATGAGGACAACAACAATCACTTTAGTCTTGGGACTTAATGCTGCTATGGAAAATCTAAGGGTTAAGAAGGTTCCACCCATTTAGAGTAAGTAACAGGTAGTTCAATAGGATGAATATGCAATTTTTCCACTTTATCTATGGAAGATGAGAAAAATACAGCATCAAAGATTTGAGGCAAGGGCAGAGGAGCTCTCATTTCCCTTTCGGATTATCAAAACTTAATATACTTTGATCCTGGCATTTGATCCCATTGAGGGCTTCAACATTTTGGAACAGCAAACTCCGCCCACTGAAGATCTCAGCAGTATTCACTTAGAATGTGATTAAGGATTCCCAATTCCTAACATTCCTAACATCTGCAGGTCCTGGGACAAGAATACTAATGGGGTACACATGGCCTTGTCTAAATACTTAAAATTAAAAATTTAAATTAAGGTAAAAATTCCAGCTAACACACTGTTAAATCAAATACATTTTCTCTGCCTACCTTGACAAATATATCATTGAAATAATCTGGAAGGCCAAGATCAAATTTCAAATTCCAGGACACCCCACCGATGAATACTAGATTATGGCAGCACAGGAAGGGCAGATCTCTGACACATCACTGAACTATCATCTCTTCTTTCCCATCCTGCATTATAAGGATGCAGGATGTCCAAGCTCTATCTGTATCTCATGCAGAGCCATTCCTTAGCCACAATTCAAGTCTACTTACAACCCTGCCCTTAGGTAAGATTCAGGTAGGAAGCCCACACAGGCCATGGAAGAAGTCTGCAGGCCTGGTTACCTAGATCATCTTCCAGAAGTAAAGGCACAACCTTCAAGTGGGGAGGCTGCCTGGCCTATATAATCCTCACCTCGTGGAGAATGGCAATGCCAGAGCAGAGCCCTCTAAGGTGTGGAGCCCAGTGCACAGCTTCCTTCCTCCTACTTAAGGCTAGTATTTCTATCAAGTATAAACAGGGAATGTACTTCAGAAGGTCATACAGGTCTCCTAAAAACGTAGGATCTGCCACCCCTTGAACTTTTGTTTTTTCATTCTAATTCTGGCTTAATGAAAAATGAAATAAATACAGAATAAATAAGAAAGAGGCTTACTGATTACTAGAAAGGCAATCTGACCCTAAGAATTACTTTCAGCCTGAACATTTTAGAGGCAGACCATCGCTACCCTTCAAAACCAATAAAATCAGACTCTCTTGAAGCTCTTTCCTCAAGATAATGCAAATTTTGATAGGGTAAGAAGTGGCGTAAATTTACTGATGAGGAAAATATTCTTTGTTTTCAAGGACTTTATTCTATCATACCACACCTCAATAAACAGTGAAGATAATACTTGACTTTCTTTAAACATGCAAATAATAGTACCTACCTCAAAGGACTGCTCTAAGCATCAAGTGAGATAATATTACATCATGTAGAGTCCTTAATACAACACCCAAAATACAGTAAATAAATATTAGCAATTCTAGCACACCATATAAAGCATTAGTAGATCTATTTATTTAAAAAGAAGCCATTTCTACTGTTTCACTTACATATAAGCTTATTTTGAATAGAGTACTGGAAGAGTTAACAAAACACAGGAATTTTAAACATACTTTAAGAGACAGAGTCATCCCCAAAAGTAATTAAACTGATTCCCAAATGTCTAGGGATTATGAGACACAGCTCTCCATGGTGGGACACTATGGACAGAGAAATTTAACAACAGTTTCAATTATTAGCTTCAGTTGAAAGTCACAAAGAAAGATGCTAAGAAATGGAGGTGTTAATTTGAAACTGAGTTGCTTCACACATGGATAAATCTGCAGCACACTCTTAGAGGTAGATGTGAGGATCTGTTTAATCTTAAACAACAATGGAGAGGTCGGTTAGTGTTTATGTAATAGTACTTACCTGTTATGAAACGATCTAATGGCATCACAGGAGCAACATGAGGGGTGGCTTGTGTGATAAGAAGATTTATCAGATCTTGTTTAAAATTTTTCAGTGTAAGCAATGCTCTTGCAACAAGGCCACCCATAGAATGACCAATTATTGCCACACTTTTTGGAGCAAATTCTTGACCCTATTTAAAAAAAAAAAAAAAATCACCAAGGCGCAGTGAAGTCTTAGTATCGTAACAAAAATATTAAACATTTCCCTCTACTTATGAGCAATTTTATAAGAAAAAGAAAATTAAACTATTTATATAACTTTGTATAAGATACAGAAATACATTTATATTGACTTGTAATTAGTATGTACACACTATTTTGTATTCTGTCAAATATTTTTAATAGCTACACTTTGGTTTTCTGATCCCAAATCAGAACACCTGGCCTAGTATATCATGTCTTACAATTTGTTATATTGGATATAAGAGTTGTAATTATATTTGGTGTATACCAGAATATTAGATTTTATAGGATATAAGAAGTAATATCATTTATTTAAAATTGAAATCACCACAAAAATTCAGAATTATGGTTACCGTGGCAATATAGTATCTAATCATATTGATATATCTTACCAAGTTACTTCTCTATGGTGCACATGGGTTTAAAGAGACCAGCATTCCATAACATTTATTCACTGACAATCACCTATTTTTAAAATAAGCACTGCTTTTTAAAAGTCTTTTGTCTCTATATAGTATCCTCAGTTTCACTACCAAACTTTTGCGTACTGCCCTCCACACTGATCCTTCACCTATGACTTCTCTCCCGTCACTATGAATAAATTGGACCTTATGCAGAATAACATAGTAAACCTGACACTGCTATCCTTATAATGGACTGAATATAAGTTGGCTCTGGGCTGTAGTCTGGGACCTTAGATTCTCAGATATTCCCATCATTTCCTAAATAGTAAAATTAAAGCTCACTATGCTAAATCTGTTTTTGCAAAAAATACGGTTTATGGTGAATACCTACTGTCCTTCTGGTTGGGTTTTTGGTACATGTTAGGCACAGGGTATCTATGTGGCCAGGCCCCAATGAAAAATTAGGGGCACTGAATTTCTCATGAGCATCTCTCATAGACAACACTTCACCCATTACAACTCATTGCTATCCAAATTAAATGCATCTGGTGTGACTCCCCTGCAAGAACGTTTAGAAGCTTACACCTGGTTTCCTCTAGATTTCACCCATCTACCTTTTCCTCTTTTTTAAAAAAAATATTTTATTTTTGAGTAATCTTTATATTCAATATGGGGCTCGAACTCACAACCTGAGGTCAAGAGTCACATCTTCTACCAACTGAGTTGGTTGGGCACCCCACCCCAAGCACCTTTTCTTTGCTGATGTTGCTTTATATCCTTTCACTGTAATAAATCATAACCATGAGTACAACTATATGCTGAGTCCTATGAGTCTTTCTGGACAATCATCTGGGAATAGTCTTGGTGATCCCCAACATAGACCTGATCTTAGAAAAAGTCAAACTCTCCATATGTGCTCTGAAACCCTCCCCCTTGGCCTTCTTAAGTACATTACTCCAGCAATTCTTCTCACTTTTTTCTTGCATTGTTATTTCTCCCTCACTACCAAATCATTCTTGCCAGTACATAAATACAATACTATTTCCCTTAAAAAAGAAACTACTCCCACTTTGCCCTTGGTGACCACATCTTGCTCTACGTATCTACAGCATAACTCATCAGAAAAGCTGCCTCTATTACTTGCTGTCCCCAGCTTCTCAACCTCCATACTTGTAAACTCATCAGTTTAATCCAATCAGGCTTTCACCTCAACACTCCTCCAAAAGCATTATCAAGTCACCAAGGAATCGAACTGCCAATTCTCAATCCTCATTTTATTTGAATTATCAGCAGGATTTGACATAGATTACTTCTTCTTTAAAATGATTTATTTTGTTTCCTTGTCCATATGATTCTCCTTTTACCTCACTGGTTGCTTCTTTTTAGTTTCCTGCCATTTCCTTCTCATTTCTCCTCATTTCTTGATATGGGAGTGAATTCAGGCCTCAGTCTTTCAGTTTCTTCTTCCACAGTTTGACTCCATTATGATCACATCCAATCTCATGGCTTTAACTATATCCATATCCTGTCAACCCTCAAATTATCATCTCCAGACTGGACCTCTACTCTTAAGCTCTTACCTTAAACTCAACTGCATACCAACTAAAACAAAACCATTTTTTTTTTTTTTTTAAGTAGGCTCTACACCCAATGTGGGGCTTGAATTCATAACCCTTAGATCAAGAATGGCATGCTCTACCTACTGAGCCAGGCAGGCACCCCTAAAACAAAACTCTTAATCTCCTACTAATCTGTTCCTCTTATATTCTCCCCCAACTGAGTTAAAGGCATTTCAATCCTTCTAGCTGTTCACCCAAAAATTCTGGGTCATCCTCAACTTTTTGTTTCACGTTATCCCTCCACATCTGATCTGCCAGCAAATCTTGTTGCCTTTAAGATTTATATTAATCTTAGGGGCACCTGGGTGGCTCAGTGGGTTGGGCCTCTGCCTTTGGCTCAGGTCATGATCTCAGGGTCCTGGGATCGAGCCTGGCATCGGGCTCTCTGCTCAATGGGGAGCCTGCATCCCCCCCACCCCCACCTGCCTCTCTGCCTACTTGTGATCTCTCTGTCAAATAAATAAATAAAATCTTAAAAAAAAAACAACAAAAAACTTGTAATGGCCTTTGTAAGATTTATACCAATCATACCATTTCTTAACACCTCTAACACTACCAACTTGATCTAAACCAATATCTCTTGCCTGAATTACTGCAATAGCTTAACTGGTCTCTTTAATTCCACTTTCATGTTCCTTCAGCTTACTCTGGAAACCACCCAAGGAATAGTATCTTTAAGACCTAAATCAGAACATGTCACTCATTTGCTCAAAAATCTCAGCAGTGGCTTTCCATATCATTTCAAATAAAAGGAAAAATTTTTAGATTTGCTTACAATGCCCTATAATTTGTCCTCCCCACCAACTTTTCCTTTACTAACTTATTGTATCTGCTTCAGCCATATTAGTCTCCTTGGTTTTTTTCCCAAAATAGCACACGTGTGCTTGCTTCATATATTTGTTTCCTCTTTTCGGAGTACTCTTTTCCTAGATACTTTCAGGTCCTTTAATTTATATTAAACTGTCTCCTTCTCAACAGTCTTTGCTGGGTATCCTTATTTATAATTGTAGTCCTCTACCCTTTGCTCCTTATGCCCCTTCCCTGTTTTATTTTTTTTCCTACTATTTATCAATATATAAGATATATATTATCTTAGATAAGATAGTATATATTTTAGATATTAGATAAGATATAAGATAAGATAGTATATATTTTTCTTATTATGCTGTTCACTCTTTGCCTCTCCCCACTAGAACATGAGGTCCATGAGGGCTTGGATTTCTGTTTTATTCACTTCTATAGCTGCATGCAGATTCATGTGATGAATAAATGAGGTTTTCTCCATCTATGTCCTCTCACTTTCCCACACTCAAATCCTGTCCATTCAACAAGATTCAGTTGTCTTGAACTCCTATTGTACCTGGTTGTGATTGTAAAGGAACCTTACTTTCTAAAAGTCTCAACTTAAAATAAAGTTTACTAGTTTTATTATAAATTGAATATGCAGTCACTAGGGGAAAAAAATACAGAAGGGAATGACATTTATGGAGATATATCTCACTTTGTAATGACATCATATTTATCTTATCTAATAAATATCAGATACATAAAAGGTCCTGTACCTAATTGGGCTTGTCTCCTCCTACAGTATTTAGTACAGACTTAAGCTCAAAAATTACTTGCTATTGAAGTAACTTTTAAATTCTGGCTAATGCAAAGAATCATGCCTAAAGTTCGTTTTCAAGATGCATGGGAATATCACACTGCCTGGATTACTACAGCTACACAGTTCTGCTCTCTGCTCAGCAGGAAGCCTGCTTCCCCCTCTCTCTCTGCCTGCCTCTCTGCCTACTTGTGATCTCTGTCAAAAAAATAAATAAAATCTTAAAAAAAAAATCTCACTTTCCATTTGTTCACTGGTTTTTGAATATTGACCATTTTCCCTGTGATCTGGCTAAATTCAGTCATGAATTCTAATAATTTTCTGTAAATTCCTTTAAATATTTCTGTATATTTATGTCATTTGTTAATACAGACAACTTTCAATCCTTTTTTATCTTTATTAATTTTATTTCTTTTCCTGCCCTTACTGTACCAACTAGGACCCTCTGTCCGAAGGGATGATAGAAATAGAAAGAAGCTGAAAAATGAAGGAAAAAAAACTACCTGGTATGAAGCATTAAAGGCATTTATTGCGAATAACATGGAAATTTCACTTTGTGATCACATCTTATCTTAATCAATAAGTATCTTATCTGATACAGAAACAATTCTTAACCTTTGTATCTATTCCTAATGAGCTGAGTTTTTGCTGTTTTTATCTTAAATCATGAACGGATGCTGTATGTAGCTGAACGAGCTTCCTTCATCTACTGAGACAAGATCCTATGATGGATTACAGTGATTGATATTTGAATATTAAACCAAATTTCCATTCCTGGGATAAATCCTATCAAGTCATATTATACTTTAAAATATTACTGGATATTGGGGCACCTGGGTGGCTCAGTCAGTTAAGCGGCTACCTTTGGCTCAGGTCATAATTCCATGATCCTGGGATCAAGGCCCACATCGGGCTCCCTGCTTGACAGAGAGCCTGCTTCTCCCTCTCTCTCTGCCTGCTGCTCTGCCTACTTCTGCTTTCTCTCTCTCTCTCTGTCAAACAAAGAAATAAAATCTTTTTAAAAATTAAATAAATAAATACTACTGGATTTATAGCCTAATTTTTTGTTGAGGATCTTACATCTATGTTCATGATGAATACTAGGTCTATTTTCTTTTTAAACAATGTCAATGTCTGACTTTGATAATCTGGGTTTGCAGATTTCTTAAAATGAACTTATACATACTGTCTTTTCCTCTATTTTCTGAGTTTGTATAAGATGGGTATTATTTCTTCCTTAAATGTGTCACAGAACTCACCACTTAAGTCATTTAGCTCTAGAGTTTTCTTGGCAGTAAGATTTTTAGTTACATACTCAAAAAATTTTGAACAGATATAGGCTAGACAGACATTCTGTTCCTTCTTATGCCTGTTTTATAATTTATGTTTCAAGGGATTTGAGAATACCATTTGAGTTGTCAAATACATTGGCATAATGTTGTTCACAACAATCCTTTAATAGCTTCTTAGTATCTGTAGGCTCTGTAGAGGCTTAGTATCTGTAGGCTCTTGTAAATTTGTACTTCCCCTTTTTTCTTAATCAACCTAGATATGGGTTTACCAATTTTTAGATCTCTTAGAGAAATCAGCCATTGGTATCACTTTTTTCCCCCTCTACTTTTCTGTTTCCTTGATTTCTATTCTCATGTTTGTTTCCTTATATCTACTCTGAGTTTATTTTGTTCTCCTTTCTCTAAGATTCTTATTTTTTTTAAAGATTGATTTTATTTATTTGACAGAGATCACAAGTAGGCAGAGAGGCAGGCAGAGAAAGAGAGAGGAGGAAGCAAGCTCTCTGCGGAGCAGACAGCCCGCTAGGCTCGATCCCAGGACACTGGGATCATGATAAGATTCTTATTTTGTAAGATTGGATTAGGGGCACTTGGGTGGCTCAGTCGGTTAAGCATCTGCCTTTGGCTCAGGTCATGATCCCAGAGTCCTGGGATCAAGCCCAGGGGATCAAGCCCAGAGTCCTGGGATCAAGCCCTGATCAGTGGGGGGGCCTCTCCCTCTTCCTCTGCCCCTCTTCCTCTGCCCCTCCCCTTGCTTGTGCTCTCTCTCAAATAAATCTTAAATTAAAAAAAATAAAAAAATAGGAGCGCCTGGGTGGCTCAGTAGGTTAAGTGTCTGTGCCTTTGGCTCAGGTCATTATCCTAGGGTACTGGGATAGAGTCCCATGTCAGGCTCTCTGCTCAGCGGAGAGCCTGCTTCTCCCTATCCCTCTGCCTGCTTCTCCCCCTGCTTGTGCTCTCTGTCAAATAAATAAATAAAATCTTAAAAATAATAATAATAATTTAAAAAAGGAAAGGTTAGATCATTGTTTTTAAACCTTGTTCTTCTCTAATGTAAACATTTTGGACTACAGTATTTCTTCTAACCACTACTTTTATTTTAGAAATTCTGATGATGTGTTTTTGTTTTCGTTTTATTTTTGTTTCAAGTTTTTATTTAAATTCTAGTTAACATATAGAATGATACTGATTTCAGGAGTAGAAACTAGTGATTCATCACTTAAATATCACACTTAGTGCTCTTTTATTTCCTCTATCTATTAATGACAAGAATGAACTACTGAGACATCAAGATAAAAAGCTTCTGCACAGCAAAGGAAGCAACAAAACAAAAAGCCAATCTATAGAATGGGAGAAGATATTTGCAAATGACATGTCTGATAAAGCATTAGGATCCAAAACCTATAAAGAACTCACTAAACTCAATATCCAAAAAAATAAACAGTTAAGAATGGGTGATAAGAAAACATGAACAGACATTTTTCCAAAGAAGACATACAGATGGCTGACAGACACATAAAAAGATGGTCTACATCACTTATCATCAGGGAAATACAAATCAAAACCATGATGAGCTACTTCCTCACACCTGTGCGAATGGCTAAAATTAATAACACAGGAAACAACGAATGTTGGCAAGGATAACAGAGAAAGGGGAAACCTCTTACACTGTTGGTAGGAATGGAAACTGGTGCAGCAACTGTGGAAAACAGTATGGAAGTTCCTGAAAAGGTTTAAAATAGAACTATCCTATGACCCAGCAATTGCACTATTAGGTATTTACTCAAAGGATACAAAAATATTGATCTGAAGGGGCACACATACCCCAATGCTTATAGCAGCACTATCAACAATAGCCTAACTATGAAAACAGCCCAAATGTCCATGTCCATTGAATGAATAAATGGATAAAGAAGATGTGGTGTGTGTGTGTGTGTGTAGTGCCACAATAATGCCACAGAAATTATGCTGCATCCTTCTCAATGCATCATGTCAATATGTCTTATAACTGGTGATGTTAATCTTCTTTAAGATGATGTCTGCCAGGGGTGCCTGGGTGGTTCAGTGAGTTAAAACCTCTGCCTTTGGCTCAGGTCATGATCCCAGGGTCCTGGGATCAAGCTGCACATCAGTCTCTCTGCTCAGCAGGGAGCCTGCTTCCTCCTCTCTCTCTGCCTACTTGTGATCTTTGTCTGTCAAATAAATAAATGTAATCTTTAAAAAGAAAACTAATAAAAAAAAAAGATGATGTCTGCCAAGTTTCTCCACCATAAAGTTATTCTTTCCCTTTGTAGTTAATAAGTAGTTCAGAAAAGATACTTTGAGATCATGTGAATATCTCTGTCCTCCTCAAACTTTCACCCACAGATCAATCTTGCCTATAGCAATTATTACTGTGCTGTTCACCGAATGGTATTCTTTTATTTCCTTCTGTCTACTAATGACAAACTGCCAGTTTTTCTAATTCTATAGTATCTTTATTTTGCCCTCACTTTGGAAGGATATTTTTGCTGGGTATGCAATTTTACCTTGAGAGTACCCTTACTAACCCCAACCCCAAGACCTTTAAGATGTTCTCTTGTTGTTTTTGGCTTTCACTATTTCTGATGTAAAAGCCATGGTATTTTTTATTGTTTATCCTGTTATGTAGGTAAAGGATCTTTTTCCTTTGGATGCTTTTAAGACTTTTCTCTTTACTTTGGTTTTCAACAACTTGACTATCATATACTTAAGTGTGATTTTGTGTTTATCCTGTTTGACATTCATTGGGCTTCTTGGATCTGTGGGTTGAAAATCTGAATCAAAATTGGAAAATTGGAGGCCATTAGTTCTTTAAATATTCTTTCCTCTACAATTTCTTTCTCTTCTCGTAGAGTTGTTACAATTACATAAATGTTAGACTGCTTGGTTACTGAGGCTCTTTCCTTTTCATTCCCTTGTCCTATGTTTTATATCAGATAGTTTCTATTGTCCGATCTTCAAATTCACTGATCTCTTGTTCTGTCGTATTCAATCTGCTTGAAGCCTATCTACTGAATTTTTCATTTTTGAGGGAGAGAGGCAGTGAGAGAATCTTAAGCAGGTTCTACGCCCAGCACCAATCCCGACATGGGGCTCAATCTCACAACCCTGAGATCATGACCTTAGCAGAAATTAAGAGTTGGATGCTTAACTGAGCTACCCAGGCAACCCCTGAATCTTTCATCTCTGATATATATTGTTTCAGTTCAAGATTTTTCTTTTTGCTCTTTTACAGTTCCTAGGTCTCTGCCGAGATTCTCCTCCATCTGTTCTATTAAGCATATCATAAACATAACTTACGTTCAGTTATATTCAGATAAATCCATAACTTGAGGCTTATGGTTAAGGATTAGGTGGATCCCAGAAGAGCTCTTGAGAGCTAAAGCAGTCTTATATCTAAATTGCATCCTTTCTGGGATCTCAAATGATGTCCAATGTGTTTTGATAAATCTTTCTATTCTAGCTGATCAGAACTGCTGTTTCCCAGCACATGTGACGTCTAGAATCTCAATTCAGGTCGTAATAACCCAATAGCTTTTTTTGCTAGGAGTTTCACTGCAGCATACCGTGGGAGGCAGTGGCTCACCTCAGTAGGTAGTATAGTAGTATTTTATCCCTGATACTGTTTCGAATGGTTGGCATAGAATGATTTTTGGACTGTTATGCCACTTTTTAAAAAAATTTCTCTAAACATATTGTCCTTTATTCCTTGCACCTCAGGTAGACACACCCCATCACCTCTTCCCTGGTACTATTGCCCTGTAGCTTCTTACCCTGTGTATATGCAGCACTTCATTCAAAGCTGAAAGATGCATATTTCTAGAGCTTCTATCTTGGTCTAGATTTCCTTTTTCTCATATCCTGCCCACAAATCTAACCACTCCAGTAGCCCCAAATGCTGATCTCTGTGTTCTTCAGTTCAGTTATATCAGTGTACTCCGCTTAACCTCCACCTACTTATCCCATGGTCTGGGAAAAGCTTTCAGGCAGAAAATCACAACAATCATGAAGCTCGTCTCACACGTTTTCCTTCTTTCAGGGATCATGGTCCTTTACTACTTGGTTGTCCAATACCTGAAAACATGTGCTTCAGATATTTTGATTAGTTTTATAATTGCTTACATATGGACACGGTCTACCCTAATACAAGTTATTCATAACTAGAGGCAGAAACCCACACTAATAGTCTTTAGGAAATTCAATGCGCTTCTAATTTGTAAGTTAAAAAAAATTCTTCCCCTAAATTCACAAGAAGTTTCTTGTAAATTCAATTTAAACTTCAAGAACCACAGAGTTCAAAACAACAGCCTCACACACACAAACAATAAAAAAACTCTGCTTTATCTGCACTTCAACTTCCATATAAACAAATAAATGATTTAAAATATGTTGAATCCCTTAAAAATGCTAATAGGTGATCACTATTGATATGCATGTCTATCTCTTACCTTATAGAGTTTGAGAATTGTTTTAATGCATTCATGTACAAACTTGGTCTGTCTCTGAAGACTTCCACCATACAGTGCCACCAGTTCTTCATTGAAATTCACACTAAAGAAGTCAAAGTGGTACTTGAAGTCAATATCTTCTGCTTTTCTAAGTGCAATAGAACCAATAGAACGAACTGCAGAGGAAAAGTGCGAAGTGTACATTAAGCAAAATTTCTAAAAGTTGCAACCATTCTTGCTTCAAAGTCTCTTAACAAATAACTTTACCCCATACTCTGAATATAAATAAGCTACCTCAGGGTGACATCCTTCAATATCAATTTAGAAGAACAAACCGTTGTTTGTATTGTGTGTCTTGTGCCCTAAATGTTTTTTAAATTTAAATTAAATATAAAGTAAACAGGTCTTTCATTCTTTACCCACTTGCACTTGATTAGGGAAAATAACTAAAAGGGAGGAGAATACTTTGAAGAAAAGAAATGTTAGCCATCTGTATGAATAAGTCACACTTGAGGACTTTAAGAATGAGAAAATTCCTACAAGAAATGTATGCTTGGGGCACCTGGGTGGTTCAGTGGGTTAAAGCCTCTGCCTTTGGAGCCCCGCATCGGGCTCTCTGCTCAGCGGGGAGCCTGCTTGCCCCCTCTCTCTCTGCCTGCCTCTCTGCCTGCTTGTGATCTCTCTCTGTCAGATAAATAAGTAAAATCTTAAAAAAAATAAGTAAATAAAAATTAAAAAAAAAAAAAGAAATGTATGCTCGTCACTTGGTTAAGATATTTATGCTTGATCTGTTTTTTTCTTTTTTTACACATGACCTCCAATCCATCAGTAAATCCTATCATCCTCCACTTTTTAAATATAACCCCAATCAACATTTCTCACCACTTTCACCATCTTCTTAATCTAAGCACCATCATCTCTTGCCTTAACTACCCTAATAGTTTCTTCACTGGTCTACCTGCTTCCAGTCTTAGGTTTTGCTCTGTAAATCCTTCCACAGAATTTGTAAATTGACTGCATTAATTAGTATTAAGAGTTGCAGTGTATGGTTTAGCAAACAAAATACCTTTTTGCCATTCCATTTTTTTAACATATACAATTCACATACTATACAACTTATGTAAAAAGTACAATTCAATGATTTTAAGTATATTCACAAAATTCTACTACTCTATTTTTTAATTACCCCAAAAAGAAAACCCCATACTCATTAGCAGTCATTCCTCATTCCTCTTTCCCCCCCAATCCTGGAAAATATTAATTTACTTTCTGTTCCTATGGATTTGCCTATTCTGGACATTTCTTTTTCGTTTTCTTTTAAGATTTTATTTATTTGACAGAGAGAGACACACAGAGAGAGGGAACAGAAGCAGGGGGAGTGGGAGAAGTAGGCTTCCTGATAAGCAGGGAGCCAGATGTGGGGCTCGAGTCCAGGACCCTGGGATCATTACCTGAGCCAAAGGCAGATGCTTAACGACTGAGCCACCCAGGCGTCCCTATTCTGGACATTTCTATAAATGGGATCATATATATGGGTTTTTAAGACGAGCTTCTTTCACTTATGTTTTCAAGGTTTATCCACATTGTCCCAGGTAACTCATGTTATCAGTTTATTAATTCCTTTTTATTATATAAGCTTCAGGTGTGCCGTTTTACAATTCAGCACCTGTATACACTACAAAGTCATCATCACCACAAATCTATTTACCATCCATCACATACAACTAGTTCCTTTCACTCATTTTGTTCTCTCCCAATCCCCTTACCCTTTGGTAACCGGCAGTTTGTTCTCTTTATCTCTGAGTTTATTTTTTATTTACTTTTGAAAATTCCAAATTTCAGTGAAATCATATGGTACTCTTCTTTTTTGGTCTGATTCATTTCACTTAGCATAATACCCTCAAGGTCCATCCATGTTATTGCAAATGGCAAGATTTCATTCCTGTTATTTGCCTGAGAGTACTAGATCCTTGTCGGTAGTAGTCTAATAAGTATAAGATGATATGTAGCTTTGATTTGCATTTCCCTGTTAGTGATATTGTCTTTTCATGTGCCTGTTAGCGACCTGTATGTCTTCTTTACAACAATGTCTATTTATTTTTCAATCGGGCTGTTTTTTGTTTAGTTATGTAAGTTCTTAATATATTTTGGATATTAACCCCCTATTGTATATATGGTTTACAAATATCTTATCCCATTAAGTAAACTGCCTTTTCACTTTAATGGTTTCCTTTGCTGTGCAGAAGCTTTTTAGTTTGGTGTGGTACCATTTATTTTTACTTTTGTTTCCCGTGCTTCAGAGTGAGATACACGAAGATGTTGCTAAGACCCATGTCTAGGAGCTTACCATATATATATGTATATATATATATACATATATATATGTACATATATATATGTATATATATATATATATATATATAAAGATTTTATTTATTTATTTGACAGAGAGACAGCAAGAGAGGGAACACAAGCAGGGGAGGTGGGAGAGGGAGAAGCAGGCTACCCTCTGAGCAGAGAGCCCAATGTAGGGCTCAATCCCAGGATCCTGGGATCACTACCTGAGCCCAAGGCAGATGCTTAACGACTGAGCCACCCAAGCGCCCCACTGTCTATATTTTCTTCTAGCAGTTATAAGGACTCAGGTCTTATACACAAGCCTTTAATCCACTTTGTGTTAATTTTTGTGTATAGTGGAAGACAGTGGCCTAGTTTCATTCTTTTGCTTATGGCTATCCAGTTTTCCGAAAACTATTTATAGAAGAGACTGTCCTTTCTCCATTGTATGTTCTTCACTTTTTTATCAGAGATAAATTGACCATGTATGTGTGGGTTTACTTCTGGGCTCTCAATTCTCTTCCACTGACTTGTGTATGGTTTGTTGTTGTTGTTGTTTTTATCAATACTGCACTGTTTTGATTACTACAGTTCTGTAATACAGTTTGAAATCAGGAAGTGAGGTACTTCTAGCTTTGTTCTTTCTCAAGACTGCTCTGGCTATTTGGGATCTTCTGTGACTCCAGACAAATTTTAGAATTATTTGTTCTACTTCTATGAAGTATACCATCAGAATTTTGATAGGTGTTACACAGAATCTGTAGATTGCTTTTGGCAGTATGGACATTTTAACAGAATTAATGTTTCCAATCCATAAGCACAGAATAGATTTCCATTTATTTTTCTTTTCTTTCATCAGTGTCTTAAAGTTTTCAGTGTAGAGATCTTTCGCCTCCTTTGTTAAATTTATTCCTAGGTATTTACTCTTTTCAATGCAATTGTAAATGAGATTGTTTTCTTAATTTCTCATTATTAGAAACACCATAGATTTCTGTATATTGATTTTGTATCCTACCTTTCACTAAACTCACTTATTAATTCTAACAGCTTTTTTTTGGAGTCTTGAGGATTTTCAATATATGTCATCTGCAAATAGTGACTATTTTACTTCTTCCTTTCCAATTTGGATGGCTTTTTAAAACTTTACTGATGTGGCTTGGACTTCCAATACGATGTTGAATAAAAGTGGTGAGAGTGGGCATCTTTGTCTTGTTCCTAGAATTAGAGGAAAAGCTTTCAGCTTCTCACCATTGAGCATAACATTAGCTGTAGGACTGTCATATATGGCCTTTATTATGTTGAGGTACAGTCCCTCTATACATACTATTTTGAATTTTTATCATAAATGAATACTGAATGTTGTCAAAGGCTATTGTTACATCTATTAAGATGATCATATGATTTTCATCTTTCCTTGTATTGATGTAATTATATCATATTGATTGATTTGTGGATACTGAACCTTCTTCCATCTCTGGAATAAATCCCACTTGATCATGTATGGTTGGATCTGGTTTGCTAATACTTTGCTAAGGATTTCTGCATCTAGGCTCATCCAGGATATTGGCTTGTAATTTTCTTCTTTCATCATTCATTCCTTTTTACTGCTGAATAATATTCCATTATATGTATGTATTTTATTTATCCATTCTTTAGTTGATGTTGGGTTGTTTCTCCATTTTAGTTATTTTGAATAGTGTTGCTGTGAACATTTGCAAACAAGTTTTCGTTTGAGAGTACATTTTCATTTTTCTCGGGTAAATACCTATAGCAGAATTGCTAAGCTTAAAACTCTATGTTTAACATTCTGAATAACTGCCAAACTGTTCTTCCAAAGTGGCTCTACCATTTTATATTCTCACCAACAATGGATAAGGGTTTCAATTTCTTCATATCCTCAATGACCCTTGATATTATCTTTTAGATTACAGATTTTAGATTTTAGCTACCCTAGTGGGTATGAAATTACATCTATCCTTATGGTTTTGATTTGCATTTCCCTGATGATTAATGATGTTATCTTTCCTTCTTTCACTCTTGCCCCTTTACAGCATATTCTCTACACAGCAAAGCCAGAGTAATAATTTTTTAAAAATAAATCACACCTACTATACTGTATAGAATTTAAAAATCTGACAATTCTAATGCTGTCAAGGATGTGAAGCAAAGGGAAGTATAATATAGTATTTCTGGGAGTATAAATTAGCACAGCCAGTAACAATAGAAGGATACATATAACCTGTGACATGAATTACATTATAGCATACATCTTACAGAAACATGGGCTTATGTGATCCAAAGTAAGAAAAATGTTCTTTACTTGAAATTACCAATAAATATAAATAACATTAGTATCCAAAGACAGAATATTTAAACTATGGTATAGCCATATAATGGGATAACATAGAGTGAAAACAATAAATAAATCACAGCTCATACAACAACCTGGATGAATTTTTTTTTGTTGTTAAAGATTTTATTTATTAGAGAGTGAGAAAGAGAGAGAGAAAGAACGAGCAGGGGGAGAAGCAGACTCACTGCTAAGTAGGGAGCTGTATATGGGACTTGGTCCCAGGACCCTGGAATAATGACGAGCTTAACTAACTGAGCCACCCAGGCATCCCCGAAAGAATTATTATATAAAAGAATATGCCAGTTAATAGCCAAAAAGTATATTTGAAATGAAATTACTTCCAGATTACTTGACTGTTATGCCAGAAATAACTGCTATTATCTCGAGGCCAACATTCAACTTGGAATCTATCTACAAAGCTTCCCTATCTTCACCTTTCTGTGTTCCCATCAGTATTTCTAGATATGATTTAAATAGCTCCAAAAGAAAGAAACCAACCTTTTCTCTTGTTTAGCAAAACATAAACCAATTTACTTCTCTACTCAGTATTCTAGGTTGTTTTCTCTACCCTCCATTTTCAACATAAACCTTTCTTCTGCTGATTCCCGGATCCCTGTGTCACTTATCCTACCTACCCCATCCTGTTTTCTCTGTCTTACACTAAGTGGTCTTCAACTATTTTTTGCACTTATATTTTTTTTCTTCCAGACAATATGTCAAATATCTGTGTCTCCCGTATGCCTAGCATAGTACATAGAATATGTATCTGGTAAATCCTTTGATTAAATTTTATAGCTTTCAAAATTATTTCCAAGACTTACCTTGCTTATAACTTCCAGCATTACCAGGAAGAAAGAGAACTGGAATACCAGTCAAAGGGAGAATTTTGTGTTCTTCAGCATAGGATCCTTCTCCATAAAGATATAATTCATATGCAGGATAGCGTTTTGCCAGTTTCTTTGGAAGTTCTATTTTCTGCAGGGGGGAAGAAAAGGCAAGTCCACTTTAATCAGTTGGATTAATACAATTCAGTCTACTGTGCCCAATTTGGAATTATACACATTTGAAACAGTGTAAAAATATTACTGATAATAAAACTGTACTTTTACTTTTATTCATACGTAGAACACATCTTGAATTACATGAGTTTTGAACCATGCAGTCTTCAGGAATGCATAAAATGGAACTACCTAGAGGTGCCTAGGTGGCTCCAGTTGGTTAAGCCACTGCCTTCAGCTCAAGCCGTGATTCCAGAATCCCGGCATCGAGTCCTGCATCGGGCTCCCAGTTCCGCGGGGAGTCTGCTTCTCCCACTCACCTTCTCCCTCTCATGCTCTCTCTGTGTCTCTCTCTCTCAAATAAATAAATTTTTTTAAAAAAATTGAACTACTTGAAACTCTAATTAATATAAATTATTCAAAATAGTCACTGACAAAAGAAAGACACTGGGGTATGTCAGCAAATTATTTAATATAATTGGAAATGTACTTAATATAGTATCTGTATCAATTATCCTTAGAAATGATGAAGGCTTTCCATTATCAAATCAATTCTTTTTTTGCTATTTTATTTTATTTATTTATTTAATTTTAAAGATTTTTTATTTATTCCTTTGACAGAGACAGATCAGAAGTAGGCAGAGAGGAAGGCAGAGAGAGGAGGAAGCAGGCTCCCTGCCAAGCAGAGAGCCCAATGCGGGACTCGATCCCAGGCCCCTGAGATCATGACCTGAGCTGAAGGCAGAGGCTTTAACCCACTGAGCCACCCAGGTGCCCCTTTTTTTGCTATTTTAAACTGTTTTGTAATGCCTCTCCTTTTACATAGGCTCAACTACATCATCCAGTTGTTATATCATTCAAAGGAAAGTAATTTTGTTTTACAATGCAGCTTTCTGACCTCTCAACCTAATATGCTTTGACCTGCAATGTGCTTTACAAATTAATATGAACCTTACAGCCATGTCTTGGGTCAAGACATGCACACTCTCCTCACCGTAAACATTCCAATGAGTTAGCATCTATTTTGGGTTTTGTGGACCAGGTGTATGGTTTTGTCAGCAAGCCTTAAACTACTCTGCAATTTATATTATTTTATAACATTTATTTATATTATTTTATAACAAATAAGCCAGTAATTCATGTAACATCATCCCCAAAAGGTAGGAATCTTTAAAAGTGGTGGTAAAGTACACTCCCTTCTTCTGCTCCTTTTTAAACTATAGAAACCATTAAAAATGAAGCCAGTTACATTGAGCAGTAGATTTATTTAAGCAGACATCAATAAATTTAATGATCTAACAGGGCTGTACATGTGGTTGATAAAAATTTTAAATACTAAATGAATTTTAAAGCCTGTAAATAGTAGTAACACTGAAAAACCTCACTGTTCTACAAAGCAGAATTCTGATCATTCATGCACATTCCTGAATATTCTTTTAAAAATATTAACATAAACAATCTGTGTTAATAACAACTGAAAATATCTTTAGAAATTGTGAGCTTACTGTTTAAGATATTAGCAATTTCATCTCTCCAAATACATATATATATATATGTATATATATATACATGTCCCAATTTAGTACACCTTTGGATATGACAGTACATGAGTATTAGATCATTCTTTTTAGTACATTAGCTAAACAAAATTTTGAACTAATTGAATATTAACTCAGAAAAAACAGGAAACTATTAGCATATGGCAAAATTGCATTCCAGAGTACAAGCTGGGAGTGGCAGGAAGAAACAAGAAGGGCTGTGACCAGATTGAAGACAGAAAAAGTACAGGCATATGGAAAGGATGCTGATGAAGAAAAAGGGGTCAAGGGATTTAAAAAGAAAACTTATAGCAAAAAGATCCCCATATATTTTATATTATTTTATATAGATTACTTTAAATGAGAACCCCTCCCCAAAACAGACTTTTAATCAAAATCAAATTACCTTTATACTTAAATATCTCCACAATCCTGCCTCTGCTGTTCATCCTCTCTTGACTCTGCCTTAGTACAGTTCCTTTTAATCTCTAACCCTTTCAAAAGACAAAAATTCTAACGAGTTCCCAAGTGCTAGAAAAATACTGATTCAAGAAACTATTGTCTATTTTATGATATATATTTTTTACCTATAAATTAAAACTGGAAAATTAAAATTTGAGCCCCATAATAAAAAAGAAAAAAGATTTTGATTAAAATGAATACAGTTTAAAAGATCTTACAAAGAATTCTTCTCAGCCCTTTGCCCATTCCACCCCTAAGGACTCCAGCTTAATAAAAAGACCTAGGGAGAGGTGAATCTTTCAGAATGGTCAAAATCTCCCTACCCCAATCCATAGTCCATACTGCTTGTGGGGCACCTGCGTGGCTCAGTTAATTAAGCATCGGCTCTGATCAGGATCTCAAGGTCCTGAGAGAGAGCCATGAGTTGGCCTTCAGGCGGAGTATAAAGCCTGCTTAAGATTTTCTCTCTCCCCTTCCCTCTTGCCCTTCCACCCCACTCCACCCCTCAAATAACATAAAATAAAATATAATTAGAAATATCATGTTAAAACATACACCTTCTGTGTTTCCTGATTATATTAATAGATGATAAAGGCCTGAGAGACCCTCTAAAATCTGTCTTCAATTATTCTTACCATTCTTTTAACTTACACATGCTAGGTTTTAAAAATTTTAATATGCTTCAAAATTCAAGACTCAAAGGATGTATAATGAAAAGGCTTTCTCCTACCCCTAGTCCTTTAGCCATAATTCCCTACCCAGAAGGCAACCGATGTTAGCAGTTTATATACTATCCACACCACTTACACAATGTGTCTTGGTGCCTTCCTACCTTCACAAATGCTATTCTTTATTCCTGCAGTTTTCTTGTTTCTGCACTTCATGAACTGTGTGTGTGTGTGTGTATCCTCTAATTTGCCACACCTTCTCTACAGCCTTTGACTATCAAAGATGAATGGATGCTTTGGATGCTTTCTTCTGTGAAGACCCTCATATGCACTTACTGTGAAATTATGATTTAGCACATTATATTTTAACTGTCCATTACATCCTGTCTCCCCCATTGTATTATAAAGACATAAAAATTATAAAGACATAAAGGCACAAGGTCTGATTCATCTCTAATTCCCTCACCCATACCCAGTATCTAGAATATACTTGAAAGAGTTATTCAATAAGCTATTTGCTAAGCAAACATCACACTTAATAACAAAAGTATGATTCGTGTTTTCCAATATCAACATTTTCTTTCAGACAAGAACAATTAGATCACATATCTGAGGACAGCCAAATAGATTGCTGTATAGGAGAAAACAACACAGATGTTTCTTCTCCAATTCTGCAATTTGCCAAAACTGTTTGCTACCAAATAAAAGCTTTGCCTTGCATCATAATAAAGCAAGAAGCTTGAAAGGATAATGTGTATTTGCCTGGTAGGTTTGTGAGATGTTCAGTTAACTCTGAACAAGCAAATTTTGGAAATCCAAAGGTAGGAAATGAATACTCAAAACAACTTTTTAGTTTTTTTTTAAGACTTTATTTATTTAATTTTTTTGAGAGAGAGAGAGAGCGAGAGAGAGAGGGAGAGAACAAGCAGTGGGGAGGGGCAGAGAGGGAGAGAGAGAGAGAGAGTCAATCAGACTCTGCTGAGCAGGAATTCCAATGCTGGGGCCTGATCCCAGGAGCCCCCCATCACCACCTGAGGCAAAAGCAGACATTTAACAGACTGAGCCTCCCAGGCACCCCTACTCAAAAAAATTTTAAATTAACACTTCATTTTTACAAATAAGCTCAAATTTCTGTCTCACCTTTAATTTTTAAAATGGGGAATAAAGTTGAGTGTTTCAACTACCTTTCATTTCCTCTAACATTCGGCTAAAGAATAAGTAAATAAGAATTAAAAAAAGAAAAAGGCATCAAGGAGAAAACCCAACAACTATGTCATCTCAAATGCTGGAGTCACTCTGTGAACAATTAAAAAGCTTACTATAAAATGTAACTAAAAATAAGCAATACATATATATTTAGAATATATATTCATTAAAACCCACTGGTTCTTAATAGAATTACCTCAGTTATCCAGAAATCTCACTACATTTCAAAGTGACTCATTTCTATAGACAGGTTTTAACTGTATTTCTAAAATAACATGACCTGCTCTGCACAATAAAAGGTCTAAGAATCAAGTATAAATACTGTAATTAATTAACAGAGATTTTTACATCATAAAAATAAAAATCTACTGAAAAATGCATATCAGAAACTCCAGCCACTGTAATTATTACTGTACTGACAAATTATTAACAGTAACTTCAAAAAGGGAGTCTAAATCAAAATAACTAAATACAGACTACTCAACAATTAAAAAAAAAAAGCCAAATAGCTCTCTTGCACTAGCTAATTTTCTGTCTTTCCAGTTAACTTTGAGGCAAGAAATAGATCTATGAGTACATGTGCTTTGTTCTCAAAACACTAAGCGATTTCCACTACCGCAGATATTAAAATAGCTTCAATAATTGTGGACAATCTCAAAATAAATGGGCATTAGTTCTGTATTGTTCGAGATAATTTTGTTTTAATCAAACTCTTCAACACAATGCAAAACTAAAGTGACCTACTTCAACCTGTTGAGAGTTTCCCAATTATTAAACCACAGAAAAATTAATATAAGGGCTCTATTTTCAGTTAAAAAAGAAAACTAAACTAAAAGCCCACGTACTTAACTATGCATAACCTCTGAGAAACATTAACCAGCATATGTGCTTAGAAACCGAGACAACAGTAACACGTTAAAATCTCCTTCAACAGCATTTGGTATCAAGTTCTTCCACTCTCTTATAAGCATTGATGCAAAACCACGATAAAGAGCTCGAAACAGATGAAATCTAAACTAGAATTTTGCCCACGAGGAAAAGATGTTCTTCAGCAATCTAAACCTTAGGTAGTTTTAGGATCTAAATAATAGCATTAATCAAGTAATCTCCTCCATAATGACCTTTACACAGAGGCAATCACGATCTGCATGCTTCCCCTTAAATAATATTATTTTTAAAGTATATTTAAAATGCGTTTTATCAGTAACATATTCCAGCACATGTACTTTTTATGGCAGGGAGTTACCATGTGACACGTATTCAGTAACTGGGGGATGCGTTTACAAGCAGGACAATCATTCAGGAGAAATGTCTTTGGGCACTTGTGTAACTTATCACTACAGGGGGTCATGAGTGAAATTCTAGACTCCACTGTGCCGACCTGACGAAGCAACTGCGATTGAAAATAGTCAAAACAGAACTGAAGAGGCGGGGGGCGGCGCGCAAGTGCGCGCTCCGGGCAGGCCGGGTCTCCCCCAAATTGCAAACCCGGTGAGAAAACAAAAACACTCCGAGAAGGATTCTGGATGAACTGCTCAGAGACGACGTGCAGAAACACGGGCGTGTGCGCACACGCACGGACCCACAACCTACCGAACCGGAGGCTCCGCGAACTTGACCGGAGGGAGACTCAGTAGGTCTCCACTGAATTCCTTATCAGGTGAGCCTCTCCCGCCGGAGTCAAACCCCGGAGTGGCAAAGGCAGTCTTGGGATCCAGCCACGGCACACTCCGCAGCAGCTCAGCCCCTTTCCAGAAAGGCGAAAGCTGACGTGCAAATCACGGCGCGGGATGGTGAGAATTTAGGCGCGTGGAAAGCAAAGGAGGGTCTGGGGCACCTGTTAAGGCAGGAACGCGGGGAAATGGGGGTCTGGGTTTAGGGAAAGGGGCTGAGGTTGCGTCTCTAGGAATGGGGGGGTGGGGTGGGCCCGGGGAGTCGGAAGAATCTGTACCTGGGGTTTGGGTCCGGGAAGGGAGCGGAGGGACAGCGGAGAACTACGAGGGGGGCCGGGAGGATGCTTCAGGGAACCATCTACCTGACACCCCACTGTTGAGAGGACACAAAGGGTGGGTGAGGGTAGCGGGTGGGGTGGGGGCGGTCTGCAGAGTCTTCAGGAGCGAAAGAAAACCAGAGACGAGGTTGGCATAAGGGAGCCGGAGAGGCGCGGGAGCCCAAGTGGGGAGACCCGCAGGAGGGGCCCGAGTCTCAGAGCGCCCAGGTGAGACAGCCGAACCTCACCTGATACTCCGGGTACTCAAACATATAGCTCATACTGCACTTGTTCTCCTCGAAGCCGAAGAAGACGTCCCACAGCCCCAGGGTTGCCATGAAAACCATAAGGGCATAAAACGCCAGATTCCAGAAACTGACTGACTGAAGAAACATGGTGCCGCCGCCGGCGCGCGGCCCCAAGTCCGACTGAACCAGCCGAAGAACGCCTAGCGGCCGGCGCGGGAGCGAAGCCGGAGCAGCGCGCGCCTGCGCAGACGCCCCGCCTGCCCAGGCGCCCGCCGCGCAGTGCGCGTGCGCGCAGTCGGCCTGCTGCGCCTCCCGTCTGGCATCTGGTTGAGAGAGGAGGTGGCGCTTGCGGCGGGAGCGCGAGTCTGGGGGGGAACAGAGAAGGGGGGCGAAGCGGGTTAGGTTGGACAGACCCAGGGGGAAGAAGGTGGGTGGGTGAGGAGAAGGGAAAGGAGGAAGGGGGAGGGAAAGAAGAGGCGGGCGCAGGAGCCTCGGAGGCTGGAGAGGGAAGGGCTGGGGGCAGGGAGGGTGGGCATGGGGGGGGGGGGTTAACCTGGAGAGGGGGAGGCGGTTCCCGGTGCGGAGCCGACCCGGCGCGGGCAGGAAGCCATTAGCCCTGGGAGCCGTCGGCTGTCGCGTCGGAGACCTCTCCCTGCGCAGTTTAAAAACCCTTCCCGCTCAGTTCTGAAACGCCTCAGGCCTCTGCCATTTCGGTTCTCCCAGCGGCCACCGAGCGCGCCCACAGCCCCCTGGACCAGTTGGCGTGAGGAGGGACAAGCGTGTTTCCCTCCTCTTGGACCGCAGACGTTACCCCGTAGGCGACCGCGCTTCAGAGCCGCGGCACACAAAAAATCACCAGCAGGTCGGCAACGTTCCGTACTCGGTGTAACATGGAAGAAGCGTGAGTCACAGAAAGCCTCGCTGGTCTCGAAAACACTACATCAAAGTTTCCGTGACCCCTGACGCTTCCAGCAGATGCCGGGGCCGGGGAGGGCGGGGACCGGTTCGGCGCCGTCCTGTCTTGCTCCCTGGAACCCCTCTTCGGAAGCCGGTTCCGCGTCAGGGCGAGGAGGCGGTGTCGCTCGAGCTTCCACTCGGACTCTCAAGTGACTTAATTCGTTTAGAAGAATTAAGTTTGGTTTTGCACAAAGAAGAGGAGAAAAGCAGTTCAAAAACCATAATCACGAATAGCGACTTCAAAACACTCAAATGTTATGAGAAGCAAGACGGTGGACCATTCTTTAAATCTGACCCAAGAGCAGTTGGGGTGGGGAGGTGGCTAATTGCAAAATTTTCCTTAGAATTACTTTTCACACTGACTAGATTTCATTTCAGTTCAGTTTTACTGGTTCTCATGTATTTTTTTTTTTTCTGTGTGGAGGAGGTCTGGCTGGTAAAATCAAAATTTTAAAACTTTAAGGAAGCTTATGGTTTCTTCTGCAATCCTGTAACATTCAGATATAAGAGCACCTGGGGTGTGGGGCGGGGGGATTAGGGACGAGTTAGTGTACAAGATAACAAATCATTTGGAAAAGGATTGAAGTCGTCCATAAAAGAGGTAATAAATTCTTTGAGTCTGGGAGCTCAGAATGCCTCTTTGCTTCCAGCATGTCACAACCAGCACTAAACCAAGGGTGAATCTACACTCTTTCTATCCCAGTCCTTCTTAAATTTAATGGGACAAGAATCACTTGGAGATTTTTTTTTTTTTAACTTAACATACAATGTATTATTTGTTACAGGGGTACAGGTCTGTGATTCATCAGTCTTACACAATTCAGAGCACTCACCCCTGCCGCATACCCTAGCCACATACCCTCTCCAATGTCCATCACCCAGCCACCCCATCCCTCAGATCCCCCTCCCCTTCAGCAACCCTCAGTTTGTTTCCTGAGATTAAGAGTCTCTTATGGTTTGTCTCCCTCCCTGGTTCCATCTTGTTTCAGTTTTCCCTCTCTTCCTTTATGATCCTGTCTTGTTTCTCAGATTCCTCATATCAGAGAGATCATATGGTAGTTCTTTCCCTGATTGACTTATTTCTCTTAGCATAGTACCCTCTAGTTCCATCCATGTCATTTAAAATGGCAAGATTTCATTTTTGATGGCTACATAGGATATATATATATATCACATCTTCTTCATCCTTTCATCTATCGGTAGACATCTAGGCCCTTTCCATAGTTTGGCTATTGTGGACATTGCTGCTATAAACATTAGGGTGTTCCTGCCTCCTTTGGATCACTACATTTGTGTCTTTGGGGTAAATACCCAGGAGTGCTATTGCTGAGTCCTAGGGTAGCTCTTCTCAACCTTTTGAGGAACCTCTGTACTGTTTTCCAGAGTGGCTGTACCAGCTTGCATTCCCACCAACAGTGTGGGAAGGTTCCCCTTTCTCTGCATCTTCACCAACATCTATCATTTCCTGATTGTTAATTTTACACATTCTGACTGGTGTGGTGTGAGGTGGTATCTCACTGAGGTTTTGATTTGTAATTCCCAGATGCCCAGTGATGTTGAGCACTTTTTCACCTGTGTCTATTAGACATTTGGATGTCTTCTTTGCAGAAATGTCTATTCATGTCCTCTGCCTTTTTTTTTTTTTTGACAGATCACAAGTAGGCAGAGAGGCAAGCCGAGAGAGAGAAGGGGAAGGAGGCTCCCTGCTGAGCAGACAGCTCGATGTGGGTCTTGATCCCAGGACCCTGAGATATGACCTGAGCTGAAGGCAGAGGCTTATCCCACTGAGCCACCCAGGCACCCCATCTTCTGTCCATTTCTTAATTGGATTATTTGTTCTTTGGATGCTAAGTTTGATAAGTTCTTTATAGATTTTATATACCAGCCCTTTATCTGATAAGTCATTTATAAATATCTTCTTCCATTCTGTCAGTTGCCCCTTGGTTTTGTTGACTGTTTCCTTTGCTGTGCAAAAGCTTTTAATCTTGAAGTCCCAATAGTTCATTTTTGCCCTTGATTTTCTTGCCTTTGATGATTTTCTAGGAAGAGGTTGCTGTGGTTGAGGTCAAAGAGGTCGCTGCCTGTGTTCTCCTCAAGAATTTTGATGGATTCCTGTCTCATATTTAGATCTTTCATCCATTTTGAGTCTATTTTTGTGTGTGATGTAAGGAAATGGTCCAGTTTCATTCTTCTGCATGTGGCTGTCCAATTTTCCCAACAACATCTGTTGAAGGGACTGTCTTTTTTCCACTGGACATTCTTTCTTGCTTTGTCAAAGATTAGTTGACCACAGATTTGAGGCTCCATTTCTGGTCTCTCTGTTCTGTTCCATTGATCTGTGTATCTGTGTTTGTGACAGAACCATACTGTCTTGGTAATTACTGCTTTGTAATAGAGCTTGAAGTCCAGAATTGTGATGCTACCAATTTTGCTTTTCTTTTTCAACATTCTGCTGGCTATTTGGGATCTTTTTTGATTCTGTACAAATTTTAGGAAAGATCCTATCAAAAAGAATTACAGACCAATATCCCTGATGAGCACAGACACAAAAATTCTCACCAAAATACTAGCTGGCGGAATCCAAGAGTACATTAAAAGGATTATTCATCACCATCAAGTGGGATTTATTCCTAGGCTGCAAGGTTGGTTTAACATCTGCAAATCAATCAATGTGATACAATACATTAATAAAAGAAAGGACAAGAATCATATAGTACTCTCAAAAGATGCGGAAAAAGCATTTGACAAAGTATAGCACCCTTTCTTGATCAAAACTCTTCACAGTGTAGGGATAGAGAATATTTACCTCAATATCATCAAAGCAATCTATGAAAAACCCACAGCAAATATCATTCTCAATGGGGAAAAACTGAGACCTTTTCCCCTAAGATCAGGATCATGGCAGGGATGTCCACTATCATCACTGCTATTCAAACGTGGTACTGGAACTTTTTCATCTGTGTGAAAAAGCCTCAGCTTCTCCTAGCCTCAGCAATCAGACAACAAAAAGAAATTAAAGGAATCTGCATTGGTAAAGAAGTCAAACTCTCACTCTTTGCAGATGATATGATATTTTATATGGAAAAATCAAAAGACTCCACTCCAAAACAGAACTCATATAGGAATTCAGTAAAGTGTCAGGATATAAAATCAATGCACAGAAATCAGTTGCATTTCTATACACCAACAGTAAGATAGAAAGAGAAATTAAGGAGTCAATCCCATTTACAATTGCACCCAAAACCATAAGATACCTAGGAATAAACCTAACTAAAGAGGCAAAGAATCTATATTCAGAAAACTATAGGATACTCATGAGAAAAAATGAGGAAGACACAAAGAGATGGAAAAACGTCCCATGCTCATGGATTAGAAGAAAAAATACTGTGAAAATGTCTCTGCTACTTAGAGCAATCTACACATTTAATGCAATCCCTATCAAAATACCAACTCTTTTCACAGAAATAGAACAAGCATCTTCATTCTAAAGACCATTTATGTATTACATAGAATTCCTCATTATATACATACACACACACACACACACACACACACACATATTCCTCATGCCATATATAGTATATGCTCTCTCTCGTGATGTCAGATTTCTTCAGTTACTTGGTCATTTTGGTTTGTAAACTCATTCTTAGCCTGCATCATATACTTCAGCATCCTGTGCCTCTCCTAGATTCTAGAGACATTTCTATGGATTAATCTCTTGGATTCCCGCCCCACCCCCACCAGTTTCTGCATAATGAAAATGGTATGAATAATTAGAATCACGCCCAGAAACTTTGTGGTCTGGGATGCTGTTTTTTTATTATTATCATTTTTAATCCTGTTCATTGATCACTGTGAGCTATAGAGGTTCCCCACTTTTATGGATTTCTCTCTATAGAATTTAAAGATTTTCATTTCTTTCTGTAGCACTCAATCGTGTAGATAAAATATCTAGAATTTATGTTTAGAATGAGGGCAGGTAAAGGGTGTAGGTGACAAGTTTCTTAGAATTAGTTTTTTTGGGTAATATTACCTAGCACTCCTTGTACAAAATTTTTTTTAAGTTTTTATTTATTTATTTGACAGAGATCACAAGTAGGCAGAGACGCAGGCTGAGAGAGAGGGACACAGTCTTAACCCACTGAGCCACCCAGGTGACCCTCCTTGTACACATTTTAAATCAAAAGGAAAAGCCACTTCGAGAATGTTATTTCACTTGAGTAGTGAGGAGAAAAAGTAGATTAAATTATTTTAAGAAAAAATTAGTGGAAGAAAATAGAGGCTGTAAATACAGGTAATTCTTCCTGCCTTTTCATATATATACGAAAGTAATTTAAGTAGTATGTTCACTAAAATTTTTTTAGACCAGAAAGACACCAAAATACATTTTTAAATGGATAAATGAACGCTAGTAAAGATGATCTTAGGAGTCTCTGGGTGCTCATCCAACTCTTGATTTTAGCTCAGATCATGATCTCACAGGTGTGAGATCGAGCCACACACTGGACTCCACAATGGGCATGGAGCTTGTTTAATAATCTCTCCCTCTCCCTTTGCCCTTTCCCCACCTCCAAAAAAGAGAATGATCTTACATGAAGAGAAGGGAAATCTACCTTGAGAAGAAGAAAATATGAAGAAACATGAAGAAAGAAAATACTGAGATGGAGAGGATTAAGACAAGGAAACTCCCATTGGATGATCTTAATCTTTATATAGAAACAAAACCCATTGGGTAGAAATAAGGGGTTGGAGCAAGGTGATGCTTAAAGAGAGTGGAAATACTTGGGAATTACTGTTTTAAGAAATGAATTTGGCAGGGGGCCTGGGTAGCTCAGTCAGTTCTTGGTGTCAGCACGGGTCATTGTCTTTGGGTCATTGGACCACAATCTATGTGGCGTCTGTTTGTCCCCATCCTTCTGCTCCTCCCCCTCCTCTCTCTCTCTCTCAAATAAATAAATTTTTAAAAATCTTAAAAAATACAGAAAGAAAGAACTGAACTTGGCAGTTAGCAAGAGGTGACCAATAGTGAGGACTTAGTCAACAATGTTTTACACCCTTGCTCTCCAGTTTTCCTGGTCTTCTCAGCTAACATAGATCTCTTGCTTTTCTGTATCTCTCTCATCAAGGGGGGGAAAATAGATATTATCTAGTGGTGAGATATTTAATTGACTATTATGTGCCAAGCTCCACAACAGAGATTAGAAAAAAGAGTTAAATGAGACCACCAATTCTGATTTGTAAGAGATAAATGAGTCACTGATATCAAGGAATCTAAAAGTAAGTACATAATATAATTGTACTCTAGTATGGTAAGTATTATAGGGATAGGAACATGAAATATTGGAGGGCAAAAGAGGAGTATTTAATTGTTTAGTGGGAAAGGGATCCAAGACAAAAATGATTTATATACATAATATAATAGGGGCTCAAAGAGTGCTCATTGAATTACTGAGTAATTGAGTTAGTAGATGGCTAGATGCCATGATTAGAAGAATTAAGAAGGTGGGCTTCCCACAATTCAAAGTAAGAAGGGGCTTTTTTTTTTTTAATATTTTATTTGACAGGCAGAGATCACAAGAAGGCAGAGAGGCAGGGGGAGAGAGAGGAGGAAGCAGGCTCTCCACCGAGCAGAGAGCCCGATGTGGGGCTCGATCCCAGGACCCTGGGATCATGACCTGAGCTGAAGGCAGAGGCCTTAACCCACTGAGCTATCCAGGCGTCCCAAGAAGGGGCTTTTTGATCATTCTGATAAAGTCTACTTCTGATACTTTCTGAAAAGCATATAGCTTCATAGTTCACTCAGAACTTAAATGTAGCTGTTAAGTTCACATTTATTGGTTCTTTCATTTGGATATAGATGTTTATATAGTACTTTTATTTCTTATAGTGCATATGTTGTGTTTAACAAAGGATGAGTTGGTAAGAATTGTATAAAATTAAACATTTGCAAAATGAAACCTCAAAGAGCTTTATTATTAATAGAGCACTATAAAGAACACTGGTAATCAGGAAATCTGAGTTCTAGAACTCCCAGTTCTGCCACCCAGGTATGATTTAGGGCAAGTGTCTTCATCTCCTTAGATCTCTCTCTTTTCTTATCTAAAATGAAGGTATTTGACAAATGATTTCTGAAAGCTTATGACATTTTAATTGAATTAAGGCTTTTAAAACTTAAATTAAGGCAAATAGGAAAAGACCATATTATAATCATTTGGCAGTCACCCTTCAACTGAATATTTAGTACATTCATAAATATATCAGTTTCTCAGAAAACATTTTAGATTTATTTAAGTTCCCTTTAGTTTTAGTTTGTTTTATTTCCTGGAAGCAAAAACTGTTTTCTCAAGACATAGTCACCACCTTCATGTAACCCAGCTATATTGTCAGAGGATATATTGTACACAGGAAGATAGAATCATGCTGTCTGGTGTGGGAGTCTAGTTGTCTTCTAAAATTAATTTCACTAACTAGTCATAGTGTATTACTCTCATACTATAGGTCTTTTTTAAAATAATATCTATTTCATCCCTCTTTTTCTTAAAACAAGACCAAAACCCAAATATATAATAGACTGGCTCTTAGAAGCTAAAATTTATTCCACTCAATTGGTTTACAGCTCTTTTTCATACTCGTTAGTTTTACCTCTTGTACATTATATGTAGTAGGCATTCAATATATATTTACTTTTAATTTATTTGAAATTAAGTCAGAGTCTACAGATTATAGCCATAAAAGCTCACCTTCCCTTGGATGTTTCAAAGCCTGAAAAGAAAAGAAAACATAATGCCAGCAATTCTGTGGCTCCCAGCTCTGTTTCCAAGGAAACAGAGAGTAGATCATCAGAAACAAAATAAGGATTTTCAACCTGATTACCCTTTTCTCACCAGTTCAGACTCCATCACTGCAAAATGAAAGGGAACATAACCTTGGTCTTGCAATCCGAATTTTCCATCCTATTTGTGCTCTCACTATTAAAACCAGGCAAAATCTTTTGGGTTATGTTGGTTTTCTTATAGAGAGAATTAAACTCATCCACAAGGGTAAAGAATACCTTTTGAATATAAAGCACTATGTACATTTGCTGAATAACCTGTTATGTTTTAACCTTAGAACTCTCAAGTGTTTAAATTACTGAATCTCAGATTTAACATTTCTTGGGAATAATAGAAAGAAGTATTGGGAATTTATAAGAAAAGGATAAAGACATCTAGAATGAAATGTTTTATTTAAAGAAATAAGGAGAGAGGGGACAAGATGAAAAAACAGTAAGAGTCAAGGGGGAAATAATTGGGTTCCCATTTAAAAGAGCAAAATCACCATTGTAACCCTGTTGGTTTGTTCCACAGATTTGTATCTACCATGAATAAAATCATTATCCTGATTAAAAAAAAAAAAAACTACAGACAAAACAAGCTTGCTTTAGCAGTATGATATTACCTAGTGAGGCTACATGTTTTATAAAAGCAGTATTCCTCCCAAACCAACACACTGCACACCTTAAATTTACAAAATGTTATATGTCAATTATATTTCAATAAAGCCGGGAAAAAAATCCAGTATTCCTGTATTTTAAAAATGTAGGGTTCTCTCCAGGGTGAAGGGAACAATAGAAATTTGCTTTAATGCATGTACAGTTGAAGATTTAGATGGCATATTAATATGTTCAGATAATGAATACTGAAATTCAAGTAACTTTAATGGGAAAGAATGAATAATGTAATCATCATTTGGGGGCTTCCTTGTAACCATTTTCTGCACGTATGCCTATTTTTCCTCAAAGGATTCTAGCTTTTCAAAGGCACAAGCTGTAAGAGGCCTTGGTCATTTTTAATATGTAGGCCCAGTATAGGACCTTGCATTGGAGGCATTCAGTCAGTTTTCTTGAATAAATGTTTTTTATTTCTTCAGAACAGACATACCTTTTTTATGGGCCACCCAGGCGCACCCACGCATCATTCATTTTAAATCACAAGCTAGAAATGATTAAGCTTAGGGAGGAGGGCATGTTCAAAGTTGAGATAGGCCAAAAGCCAAGCCTCATGTGCTGGCTAGCCAAACTATAAACCCAAAGGAAAAAGTGAACACATGAATGATTAGAAACAAAATAACCTTGTTACTGATATGGAGAAAGTTTTAGTGGTCTGGATAGAAGATCAAACCAGCCACAACATTCCCTTAAACCAAAGCCTAATCTAGAGTAAGACACTAATTCTCTTTAATTTTATGTAAGCTGAGAAAGGGGGAGGGAGATGAATAAGAAATTTGAAGCTAGGGGTGCCTGGGTGGCTCAGTGGGTTAAAGCCTCTGTCTTTGGCTCAGGTCATGATCCCAGGGTCCTGGGATTGAGCCCCACATCAGGCTCTCTGCTCAGCGGGGAGCCCACTTCCCTTCCTCTCTCTCTGCCTGCCTCTCTGCCTACTTGTCCTCTCTGTCTGTCAAATAAATAAAATCTTAAAAAAAAAAAAAAAGCCTCTGTCTTCAGCTCAGGTCATGATCCCAGGGTCCTGGGATTGAGCCCCACATCAGGCTCTCTGCTCAGCGGGGAGCTTGCTTCCCTTCCTCTCTCTCCACCTGCCTCTCTGCCTACTTGTCCTTTCTGTCTGTCAAATAAATAAAATCTTTAAAAAAATTTTTTTAAAAATTTGAAGCTAGTAGAGATTACTTCTGAAGGTTTTAGGGAAGAAACCATCTCTAGTACTTAAAAGGGCAAAATGAAGCAGCAAGGGTTGATGTAGAAACTACGCAAATTATCCAGAAGATCCAGCTAAGATAATTGATCAAGGTGACCACACTAAACAATAGATTTTCAATGTAGACAAAACAGCCTTCCATAGAAAGATGTCATCTGGGGCTTTCACAGCTAGATACTAGTTTCAAAGTTTCAAGAAACAGGCTGACTCTCCTGTTAGGGTTTAATGCAGCTGGTGATTTTAAGTTGAAGCCAATGCTTATTGGCCATTTAAAAAATCTGAAGGTCTTTAAGATTTACACAAAATCTCCTCTGTCTGTGCTGTATAAATGGAACAACAAATTTGATGACAGCACATCTGTTTACAACATGGCTTCCTGAATATTTTAAGCCCATTGTTGAGACCTACTTCTCAGAAAAAAAGATTCCTTTCAAAACATTTCTGCTCATCAGCAATGTACTTGGTCTCCCAAGAGCCCTGATAGAGATGTATAATAAGATTAATGTTTTCATGCCTATAAACACAACATCCATTCTGCAGCGCATGTGTCAAGGAAATACATTTTATAAGGTTATAGCTGCCATAGACAGTGATTTCTCTGATGGATCTGGGCAAAATAAATGGAAAATCTTTTGGAAAGGATTCACCATTCTAGATGCCATTAAGAACATTCTGATTCATGGCAAGATTCACAGAATGTCAAAATGTCAACATTCACAGAATTTGGAAGAAGTTGACTCCAACTCTCATAGATGACTTTGAGGGGTCCAAGACTTCAGTGGAGGAAATTACTGCAAATGTGGTAGAAATAGCAAGAGAATTAGAATTAGAAGTGGAGCTTGAAGATAGGACTGATTTGCAATCTCATGACAAAACTTGAGAAGTGAGTAAAATGCTATCAAATGGCATTGCATATTACAGAGAAATCATTCATGAAAGGAAGAGTGAATTGATTTGATAAACTCCATTTTTGTCTTATTTTAAGAAACTGCCACTGCCACCCCACCACCTGATCAGTGAGCAGCCATCAACATCAAGGCAAGACCTTCCACCAGCAAAAGGATGGTGACTTGCAGAAAGCTCAGATAATGCTCAGCATTTTACAGAATATTTTAAAATTAAGATACATGCACATTTTTAAATATAATGCTATTATATATTTAATATGCTACAGTATGTTATAAACATAACTTTTATATACACTGGGAAGCCAAAAAATTCATTTGACTTGCTTAATTGCAATAGTTGCTTTACTGCGGTGGTTTGGAACTGAACCCTCAATATGTCTCTGAGATATGTCTGTAATATTCTATATTCTAATTAAAGGTTTTTGCTAGCTTTGGGCCTTTTACTATGAAATGTTAAACTTGTGACATTTAAACATATTTCCATTGTAAAGACTAATGGCCAAGATAGATTATTTATTGTAAAACAACTCTTAATATTTGAAAAAGGTTTTGAAAAAGATGTGAGAATAAAATATTCAGAAATTTAGCTAACACAAAACACTTTCTGTTAAAAGAGAATATGAATAATATGTGTGACAAATATGTACCTGTCTTTAAGGCATATAGGAAAATATGGTGAGTTTTGGCTAAAGAACATATTTATATATTTAACAAAGCATCATAGTTACTAGACCTATGAAAATATTATCAAAAGATCTGGAAATAGGTCCTCATTGGGACACCTGAGTGGCTCAGTCATTTGAGTATAGTCCTGACTCTTGATTTCAGCATAGGTCATGGTCTCAGAATCCTGGAATCAATCCCTGTGTCAGGGAGTCTTCTCAAAGATTCTCTCCTTCTGCCCCTCCCTGCACTCACTGTCTCTGTCTCTCTCTCTCTCTATCAAATATATAAATCTTAAAAAAGAAAAAAGAAAAAAAAAGAAAAGGTACTTATCTATATATTGAGAAGATTGAACTAAATGAGGAGTTAGCAAACTTTTTGTAAAGGACCAGGTAATTAGTATTACAGCCTTGTGAGCCATAAGGTCTCTGTTAACAACTATAGACACTATAGAAGGCACTATAGACAATAGGTAAATAAGTGTGGTGGTATTCCAATAAAGCATTATTTATGAGAATAGACAGCAGGCCAGATTTGACCTGTCACCCACAGTCTGCTTACCCCTGTACTAGGAGGTCCCTTATTTAATATTCCAGGCTCAAAAGTCTGTATCTGTGAGTATTAACATTAGCCAACATGGATTTTCTGATTTTTCAAACTCATATACTTGCTAAGAAACTTAGGCTTTTAGTGTAATTCAAACTTTTTCTATTTAGTAACACTGTACATAAATAAGAAATATTGTAACATTATCTCAGGTAGTGTTATGACTAGTTTTATTAATAGATCCATTTTAAATAACTAATATATTTTATTAAGCATATTCAAACATATATGGATAAAGGAAATATCTCTAAGAACTTTTAGGCAAAATAAATTTTGTTAATTTTTGTTTATTTGTTTGTTTTGGGGAATTTTGTTAATTTATGAGAATCTTCAGTTTTCTCTTAAAGGGCTAGGGACCAAAGTAATAGTTACTCATATGTTAGGATATTTATGAAGCGGTACCAGAAAGCCAAGCGTGCACAATGTTCTACAGTCGCCTTTATTATCATGAGTGTCTCACTTACAAAATTATTAATGTGTGTCATCCCTAATCCTGGTGCTAGGCTAGGCTAGAAAAAAACAAATCAGGTTTAAACTTTTATTATGCTAAAAACAGGGTTAGCAGAGGGTTTCTATTGTGTTTGAGGAACAAATGCCTGTTTAAGGCACAGTCTCAGCAAAAGTAGGATGATGGTAGAAGCAAACTGACATTTCTAAAAAGAATTATTATGGGCATCTTGTTTTCACTGATTAATTAGCTTTTTAAGGTCGAATTACCTATGACGTGGTAAAAAGCAGAGTGAGTTTCCAAGGAGTTCCAACTCCAAAATGGACTTTTCTCAACAAATAGCATAATATAAGAAGACCTGTTTCATTTTTTAACCTCTAACTCACTACTTTTATGACTTGGGAAATTATTTAATATCTTTGAGTCTTGGTTTCCTTATCTTCAAAATAGGAAGAATAATTCTACCTTGGGGATCGCTGGGGAGATGATGGGTAACCTGTGTAAAATGCCTGACATGTAATAGGCACTTAAAAAAAGTAGCTGGGGCACCTGGGTGGCTCAGTGGGTTGAACCTCTGCCTTCGGCTCAGGTCATGGTCTCAGGGTCCTGGGATCGAGCCCCGCATCAGGCTCTCTGCTCAGCAGGGAGCCTGCTTCCCACTCGCTCTCTCTCTCTCTCTGCCTGCCTCTCTGCATACTTGTGAACTCTGTCTGTGAAATAAATTAAAAAACTTATAAAAAAATAAAATAAAAAGTAGCCGTTATTACCAAGAGCTTCATAGCACTTGGCTATTTAGAAAAACTAGCCCTTGTCCCCAGTAGAGTTAAAGAGCCTGTCCTGGTACCAGCAGGGAAAGAAAAAGGAAAGATGAAAGTTTATTGAACATAAGGAGCATCATTTTTCTATCTGTCAAAGAGGCTAACGTGATTTATTGCCCAAAACTGACCTTCAGAAATACTGACTTAAAAAACGAAGGTCAGGGGGCACCTGGGTGGCTCAGTGGGTTAAAGCCTCTGCCTTCGGCTCAGGTCATGATCCCAGGGTCCTGGGATCGAACCCCACGTAAGGCTCTCTGCTCAGCAGGGAGCCTGCTTCTCTCTCTCTCTGCCTACTTGTGATCTGTCTGTCAAATAAATAAATAAAATCTTTAAAACAAAACAAAACAAAAAAAAATGAAGGTGGGAAGTTCTTGAAAAGGGAGATTAGTAAACTTAGAGCCAGCACAAAGATGGTAGAAGTTTTTTTGCTTTGTTTTCCTTTTTAAGGACTGAGGAATCCCTCCAAAGGGAGCCCATTTCAGTGAAGACAAAGCTTCTGTGGACAGTTGATTTTGAATCCCCGTCACACCTATGGTCTGACGCAGCTGTTCAGCATGTTTCTGTTAACTGTGGCTCTTCCTGGAGCTGTGTGACACGTCCCCCTGCTACCACAAGGCCTACTGCAAACCTCCAGCTGCTGTTACCTTTCAAAGGCCTCTCTTCCAGGCAGTTGCATGCTGCGAAAGCACTGCCTCAAAGCCCCCAAGAAATGAAACAGATGGTAAGATTTCAGGGTCACACTGCATACGCCAATGCCAAGATGGGGACGCAGGAAGATCCCTGGCTCTGTCTCAAAACCCTCCATCTAATGAGTCCCATTATAAAGGCTCTAGGAACTCCCTCTCCTCTGAGAATTCTGCATGACAACACTCATTTGGTTCTTTGAGAGAGGCAGAGCAGACAGAATCTATCTGAATCAGCCTGATTTTCAACCTATTATTTCTTTTCCTGTGTCTTGTGGGGGGGGGGGGCGGTCACATGCCATGGGTATGTGCTGGTGCCCATGTCTGTTCAGTCTAACACAACAGCTCCTACCCCAGTAATCCTGACTTACCCTGATGCCTGGCGGGAGGGAGGATGGTGGATTCTCCTTCTTCCTCATAACTGGTGAGCAGTCAGTGAGAAGAATCTGAAACACAGTGACTAGATTGAGGTCGGAAACTGAGGAGGTGACAAGTTGCCAGAGTTCAGTCAATGAAAACCGAGTGAGGAGCAGAATAAAATCAGGAGCTAGGACAACAACGAGAGACTCGGAGTCTTGAACAAAAGAAAAAGTGAGAGTAAGAGTCTAAGTAACAAAATGAAGGTGATTGCTAGGGGATGCTGGCAGAGATAAGATCAAGGAAACTGAAAATATACTTGTAGTTAGGTTGGTTAGAGAACATTCCACTTAAGGTGTTGAATATTATTCAGCCTGAAAAAAGGAAGGAAATTCTGACACATGCTACAGCATAGATGAATGTTGAGGACATTAAGTGAAATAACCTAGTCACAAAAATATAAATACTGCATGAATTCATTTATATGAGATGTCTAGAGCAGTCAAATTCATAGAGACAGAAAATAGAATGGTGGTTGCCGGGGCGCCTCGGTGGCCTCTCTCTTTGGCTGGGGTCATGATCTCAGGGTCCTGGGATTGAGCCCCACGTCTGGCTCTTTGCTGGGCGAGGATCCTGCTTCCCCTTCTCTCTCTGCCTGTCTCTCTGCCTACTTGTGATCTCTCTCTCTGTCAAATAAATAAATAAATAGATCTTAAAAAAAAAAAAAGAATGGTGGTTGCCAGGCACCAAAGGAAAGAGTAGGGAATTATTTTTTCACGAGTACTATATTTCTGTTTCAGCAGGAGAAAGAATTCTGGAGACAAATGGTGGTGATGGTTAGACTACAATATCAATGTACTTAGTGTCACTGAACTATACACTAAAAAAATGGTTAAAATGGTAAATTATATGTTCTATGTATTTTGCCACAATTTTTTTAAAAGGGGGTGTTTGCCTTGGGGACTGTCACTCTTCATACCACAAGTCCTATCCTCAAAACATTTTAGTTTCGTGATAAATCCAATGGTTCTTCTCAGGAAAAAGAAAGTATATAAAAGTATTTTTAGGAATTACTTACAAATGGAAGTGTCTTCCTTTTGGCACCATGAAGAAGCCAGTACTCTTGTGCCAAAATTATAGTTTCCTGAAGAGTAATTAATAGTCCATTCTATGAGAGGAAAATGTTGTAGGTTAGGACAGTGTGTCATGCAGAGCAGTGTGCTGAGGAAAAATCTGGAAAGAAAAATAGACAAAAGGGGGAAATGGAGTTAACAGAAGTGAAAAGTAGAAAGCAACGTAAAATTAGAGAAAAAGAACAAAATGTAGCAGTAGCTCTCTGCTAAATTCTGTGAACCCTGAGCAGTTAAGTATTAGCCATGAGGACTATGAAACTTTAAGACACAATAATCTGTGTGCTGAAATGCTCAGTGGAGAAGGCGCTGTGGAACAAAACAGGATTAGAGAGAAAAACTGAGCCGGCATCTCAGCAACCCCTGACCTCTGAGTTTATGTAATCCTCTGGAGGAGAAAGGAAGTCTAACCAATGTATAGGCACTCTCTCTAGGATAGTGCTTCTTCCACTTTTGTGTGCATCACAATGTTTTGTGGGTCATTTGTGTGTGTGTGTGTGTGTGTGTGTGTGTGTGTGTGTGTATGCGGCAATTTTAAAACAATCTGTAATTTGTAATGGAAACAACTTGACTTAAAATCTTTCACAGAATTTTGAGCCCATTAAAATAAAGTTTAAAAAGAAAAAAATTCTGTTATCCAGCCTGATCTATTAGAAGCCTGATCAAAGAACAAAGGAACATCAGGAATCTTCTGGGTGATGGATAACTTAATTCTCTTGATCGTGGTCATGGTGTCATGGGTGTTTATATATACTATAACTTGTCAAATTATGTACTTTAAATATATCCAGTTTATTATCTATCAACTATATCTCAAAGATAATTTTTTCTGGCTACAAGGCAATTAAGTCAGAAATTAATAATAAAAAGACAGGAAAATACATTAAAATATTTCTAAAAATTTATGAGTGAAAGAAAAATATTATGACAAAAATTTTAAATTCTTTAGAATTAAACAGTGAAAACACTATAGAGCAAACTTTATGAGATGCAGCTAACATGCTACTGATGATTGTCTTAAATGCTTACAAAAGAAAATGAATACTTGATATTATAATCTAAGTTGAAAAAACAAATTAATGAAATGGAAAATATACACATAAGAGGAAAGATCAGGAAGCTAGAGTTGGTTCCTTAAGATGACTAATTAGACAAACCTCTGGCAAGTTTAATCAAGGGGAGAGAAGAGGAAAAATAAAAAAATGAAAAAGGAAACAAGATGCTGCAGATATTAAAAATATAAAAGGATATTATGATCCACTCTGGCCAAGATGAAGTGACAGGGACGAGATTGATCATTCTTCTTCAAACAAGCAAAAAACAAAAACAAAAACAAAACCCACACAGATAAATCATATAAAAGAAAGTTTACAAGACACTGGACATCAAAGAAAAAAGAGCAATGGTTCCTAAAAGACAGAAAACAGTAGACACAACAGAGATGACAGACGACAGAAATGAGAAGAGCCCTGTGATAGCCCCAATTTACTATCCTGAGAGCTTCCAGGCCATGAAGCGGGTGGGGGGTTGGGGGGGTCACGATGGAGCCCAACAGATTTCCTGAGTTGCTGAGTTGATTCTTCAAGAATACAGAGCTGAGAGTCCTGGGGGACCACAGAAGCTAGAGTTTACAGGACAGAGTGTCTGGCTCAAGAGAGCTTCACAGAGAGAGAACCTAGAATGTCTGGACATGCATGTGAGGAAACCACCTGAGGCCAGAGAAAGGGACATCTGGAGGTATTTAATGAAAAAGCCCCTGGAGCTCACAAAGGCATAGTGCCTGCGGCCACTAGACGGTTTAGAAAAAAAATCTCATAATTCCCAGGCACTGGCTGGAGTACTCTGAAAGGATTACAAAAGAACATGAAAAAAACTTCTGGGGGTAATGGATAGTGTTCACTATCTTGGTTGTGGTGATGGTCTCAGGGATGTTTGCAAATACAAAACTTATCAAACAGAAAAAAAATTTACGCTTTTATACGTGCAGTTTGTTAATTATTGTAAGATGAATTCACAATGAAACACCATTGAACTTCCACCCTACTGATAAACATGTGGCTTATATCTGTGAGCGATATTGACCTCCACAATTAGACTGACCCACTCAGGCATGGGCCATCACTGGTGGCCTACAGGTAACACTGTGGCTTCGAGATAGGGGTGCTTCCTGTGGCCAGCTGGCCCCAGAGAGGAACAAAGGAAGAAGGGTGGGGCTCTGATTGTCCAGTTTCTGCTCCTAAATTCATGATCAGGTAGGTCATGTCTCTGTCTTAGGATACAGTAAGAGGATAGAGAAGAGTCAGAAGGATTATGTTAACTGACCCCCCTTCAACTAGAGGGAATAAATGTTCCTACTAGAGATAGCCATGCTATCTCTATGCTATATATAACTCATGCTATATATATATATATATATAGTTAAGGCAAAACAAGTCACCCTCAGGGCGCCTGGGTGGCTCAGTCAGTTAAGAGGCTGTCTTTGGCTCAGGTCATGATCCCAGGGTCCTGGCATCAAATCCTGCAGCTTTATTTTCCCTCTCCTTCCACTCTCAGCTCTTCCTACTTGTGCTCTCTCTTCTCTGTGTCAAATAAATAAATAAAATCTTTAAAAAGCAAAAACAAAACGTTACCCCACAATGGTATAGTTATTTTTACAGGGATGGTAGGCACATGTAGAGTAATTTTACAGCAACATGGACTACTTGAGGTTTATCAGCACCGTAACCAATTACCATCAAGTTCAACAGAATAAACAAAGGCACCACAATTTAAAGAAACAATAAATATCCACTTGCACTTTAGAGAAATGTTCTAGATATATAATTTGTCTGTTACTTTTAATAATTTTTAAATGAAGAAATCTCACTATGGGAATAATGATCACCACACACGTGGTACAAAATTCAAAGGGTATAAAGTGTGTAGAGTGAAGTCTTTTTCCTGCCCTGGCAATTATTCCTAAGAGTTGTTTTTCTAATTATATGTCATCAGAGATGTGTTTTATTTCATTTGTTCTTTCCTCTTGATTTGATGAACACAGAGTCCTCAGTTTACAAATGAACTTTTGGAGCATAATTTGTTTTTAAGGCTTTTGGAATTTAGACTACATAGTAAATTTCTGTTTCTCGTTCCCTTAAGGAGGCTCACTAGCATTTAGTTACACCTCAAATGTAGAACATGAAATACTCTTAACACCTAATGCATTTAATCCCATGGTTTCTATATGAAATTGTGTTCCAATAGCACTGTGGGCACAGGAGATGCAGCACTCATCAGTCTCACAAGCTGTAATTTTGTAATGTAGGAAACTACATTTAGGTTGGGCTTCCCTGGCATAAGGGATGTATGATGGAATGTGGCATGAGGTAAGTCAGAAGTAGCAAAGGTCATGAGGTAAGGTCAGAAGTAGCAATGGCTGTCATGCATATAAGTATCTTTAACTTACAGACAGTGGAAAATATTGACGATCTATTAATCACATATAAATGGTTCCTTTCATACCTCTTAATTTTAATGGACACAACTTGAAATGGAAGTATTTTTCATAGTCTTTTGTTTTTTACTTTACTTCAAAGTATAAAAATTTTTTTTTATAGGGGCACCTGGTGGCTCAGTTATTAAGCTTCTGCCTTTGGCTCAGGTCATGATCCCAGCGTCCTGGGATTGAGCCCCGCTTCGGGCTCTCTGCTCAGTGGGAAGCCTGCTTCTCCCTCTCCCTCCGTCTGCTTCTCTGCCTACTTGTGATCTCTCTGTCGGATAAATAAGTGAAATCTTAAAAAAAAAAAAAAAAAAAAAAAAAAGAAAGAAAGAAAATTTCTTCTATAGTATATTTCAAAGCCAACTCACCATCGTGATGTGAGACAACTGTTTTGGCTGGGAAATCCAGAGTAGACATATTTACAGTCTCTTACTCCAGAAATTGAGTTAGAACTGTCAAGTAACTAAGTCAAACATTTTCTTTTCTCACTCAAATGTGTTGACCAGATACATGAGGCCAGGGAATATGCTTAGAGAGCAGTCCAATAGTCTGGTGGAATGAAGTGGACATGGAAATGAGCAAGGTTCACAGAGTGATACAAAGAAGGAAGCAGCAAATTCTATGTGAGCTGGGAGTGGAGGTTGGAAAGAGGAAGGCACCCAAGAGACTTCATGTCAGTGAGTGCGACACTTGAAACAACCTTCTGTCTCCTGCAAAGAGCAGGTCATACACAGAGCAAAGGGACAGGGCTTTGCCAGGAAACTACATTTAGATTGGGCTTCCCTGGCATAAGGGATGTATGATGGAATGTGGCATGAGGTAAGTCAGGAGGCTCCAGACCACCCAGATATATATGCTAATGCCTTGATATTATCTCGTCCATCACACTCCTCTGGAAATCTTTTTTTTTTTTTTTTTTTGAGATTTTATTTATTCATTTCTCAGACAGAGATCACAAGTAGGCAGAGAGGCAGGCAGGCAGAGAGAGAGAGGGAGGCAGGCTCCCCCCTCCCCCGGGCAGAGAGCCCAATGCAGGGCCCGATCCCAGGACCCTGAGACCATGATCCAAGCCAAAGGCAGAGGCTTAACGCACTGAGCCACCCAGGCACCCCTGGAAATCTTTTAAAACACAAACACACATTGTTACTCCTCTTACTAACACATTTTTAGAAAGCTTTATAAACATCGTTAGTAAATCAAACAGAAGGTTGTAAGATATAAAGTCAAATGTTGCTCTCTCCTCCTTCATACCTAAACTGGGTCCTGCTCACTTGTGAAGTATTTTTTCATTGGTAGAATATATTATAAGATCTTAACAATACCAAGATATATAAGTCTCAACTATTTCTTTAAAATTGACTTGAGATTTGGAAAATTAGAAACAGTTCTGTCTTATAGCTTCAATAATCTGGTAATTTTTTCCTTTATACATATAATACATACAAGTAATTTATCAATTATGGAAGGTGGTGTTTTTAAAAATCTTGTTTTATGGAATTTTTCAAACCCTCACAAAAGTGGAGATAATAATATAGTGAACTTCTAAATTTTTTTTTCAACGTCTTTAAAAATATTTTATTTATTTGAGAGAGAGAGAGAAAAAGAGAGAGAGCATGAGCAGGGGGGAAGGATAGAGGGAGAAACAGACTCCCCGCTGAGCAGGGAGCCCGATGCAGAACTTGATCTCAAGACTCTGGGATCAGACCTGAGCCAAAGGCAGACGCTTAACCAACTGAGCCACCCAGGTGCCCTGAACTACTAAATTCTAATCATCCAGCTACAATGACAAATAATATTTTCCTTTCTTAATTCTACACTTTATACCTCCTGTTTTTTCCTAGAGTTTTAAACACTGATTTCAATTTATATCTTCAATTTACATTTTTCACAAATAAATGATAAGTACTAATAAGTACTTCAACTTGTATTTCTCACAGATAAATATTTTAGTATTTGTGCTGCCGAAGCGAGCACAACACAGATAAATATTTTAAATACATTTATAATACCATTGGCATACATAGCAAAATTAACATTTATTATCATATAATATTTATTCTGTGTGGATTATTCTTACCATTAACTCAAAAATGTCTTTTACCTTGATTTGTTTGGATTAGGATCCAAACAAAATCTACATATTGCATTGATTTGAGACACAACTTGCATCATTTATTAATGCAAGTTGCTCAGTTGGTTAAGCGTCTGCCTTTGGCTCAGGTCTGATCCCAGAGTCTTGAGATCAAGTTCTGCATCGGGCTCCCTGCTCAGCGGGGAGTCTGTTTCTCCCTCTATCCTTCCCCCCTGCTCATGCTCTCTCTCTTTTTCACTTACATCTATTTCTGGATTTGCTTCTCATTTACATGGCCTTTCTATCTAATCATGTACCAATGTAACACTGTTTTGATTATGCAGATTTATATGTTTGCATACTTAGTGGTACTTTTCCACCCTCAATTCTTTTCTTGGGGCTTTTCTGACTATTCTTTTAACTTGAAATTTTAGATAAATTTTGTAATCAACTCATCTAGATTCAGAAAAAAATCTGATGGTAATTTTATTAAATTTAAAAATTAACTTAGGGATTTTATACATCTTTATGATATAAGGCTTCCTGTCCATGAATATAATATATCTTTTTATTTTTTTCAAATCTATTTTTGTGTCCTCAGGAGTATTTCATCATTTTTCTTATATAGATTTTATTTTAAAGATTTTATTTATTTATTTATTTGACAGACAGAGATCACAAGTAGGCAGAGAGAGAGGAGGAAGCAGGCTCCCAGGGAGCCCAATGTGGGGCTCCATCCCAGGACACTGGGATCATGACCTGAACTGAAGGCAGAGGCTTCACCCACTAAGCCACCCAGGCACCCCAGATTTTATCTATTTCTTATTAAATTTATGCCCCAGTATTATATATTTGCTCTTGGAAATAGGGTTACTCTTCCATTATTTCTTCTATCTGCTTGTTCTTTGTTTATAAAAAACTACTGACTTATTTATGTTAATTTTATATGCTACTTCTTTACTAAATTCTTATAATTTCTATTAATTTTTCTATTTATTTTTTGTTTTCCAGACATATAATCAAGTTATCTGCAAAAAGAGGTAGGTTTTGTGTTTGTGTGTGTGTATGTGTATATGTGTGTTTTGTCTTCCTTCCAGTTCTTGTGCGATTAAATGCTTTCTCTTATCTAATTGCATTGGCTAGTACCTCTGTTTTCAATGATAAATACTAATGGATATGGTGACCATCTTTGTCTTCTTTCTACTTTTAGTACTGTTTTCCCATTAAGTAAGAAGCTGGATACCTGGCTGAAATATCCCTCAGTTCCTAGTTAATTAAATATTTTTAATATGAATGAATATTAAATTTTATTAAATATCTTTTTTTAGCATTTATAAATGTAATAATATGATTTTTCTCCTACCTTTATTAATATGGTGAGTCAGATGAACTGATGTCCTATCAGGGAAAAACTCTTATATCCTTGGAAATGCACTTTGTAAATATATATTATTTTAAAATATGCTGTTGGTTCTCTGTGCTAACATTTAAGATTGTTTTTTTAATCTTTCATAAATGGGATTGCTTTTCTTTCCTCTACAATCTGGACTGGATTAAATAGCATTGGGGTGATCTCATTTTTTATGGTTTGATACAATTTCCCTGTGAATTTTTTTTTTTAAATATTAGATTTTTCAGCTCTGCCTCAGTTCCCCAGAGTGTGGGATTCAAAGTGTGGGCTCTCTTCTTGTACACCTACTGTCAATGATAATCACCCATGGATTTTGCATTTTGGAACCACTATAGGATAGGGATGATGAATCTTCCAAGAATTGAGTATAATATTAATACCAGATCTGACAAAGATCACACAAAAAGAAAATTATAATAAATGATATTCTGTGAATATCATTTATTCTGTGAATATATTAAAAATCATTCAATTGTATACTTTAAACAGATGAATTTTATGTGAATTAAATCTCAATAAAGCTTTTTTAAATTTTTTTTTTTTTAGAAAAAGATTACTAAAGCATGATTCCTAAATATCTCACTTAGGGAATTGAATGGATGATGGTGCCACTTACTATATGGGGAGCAGAGAAAGATGAATAGGTCTGGAAGGACAGCTACTGAATTCAGCTTCAGACAGGCTGTAAATTGTAACTGAAGCTATGGAAGGGATAAAGTTACAAAGATGGAGACAAGCCCATAAAGTAGAGTCAAGGCCATATTCACTTTCCTGCATATAATCCTGAAATTCTAAATGAAAATAAATTGAGTTTCCAAGTTTTTTTAATACTAGCTGAAATGTCCCTTTGCTTTCTACTTTATTGTTAAAAGATATGTGATTAGTTTATCACAACCAATACTCAATGGAATGTTAATTTGAATTTAATATAATGGTCATCACCAGATACTAAGAGAGTAACAAAGTCTAACTATTTTCAAACTTTTATCTGGAAATTAGTGTTAACGAGTCACCTTTGGACACCAGTGACAGAAAAAAAAAAAATCTCCTCTATGACTGTCTTCCCTCTGAGGGCTTATGGAAGGTTGACCTATTTATAGGTCAACCTTCCATAAGGATGTGATTGAATAAGGTGTCCATTAATTAAGATGAGTGAGTTTAAAATTAAGTTAAAACTTCAACCTCACCGTAAGTCTGGCAAACAATGGAGGATAACTTGTTTTGTGGAGATGAAGGTTTTGTTGTTTTTGTTGGTTAAGGCTTCACATTGATTTCTCACAAGGAGGCTGCAAGCAGATTCTCCAGCAAATTGGCATCCTGTGGAGAGCCAGGTACTCTGAAAATTTCTAATTAGGAGAAGTTAAAGGTTATATAAGCCCAGCTACCAAACTGACTGCCTAACCTTAACAGCCAAACGGATTTACCTTTCTTTCCTTTCTTCTTCTTATCAGAGACCTGGTCTGGAAATAAATCTCAAAATACAAACAGAAAGTTCTGTGATAAATCAGGTCTGAGAAGTAGAAGGGAGCTTGTTAGGGTTTAACCAATGCTGTGACTCATGCAAGACTTTATATCTAAACACTCATATTCACGGGTAGTCCTGATTTTGGCTTTGGTGTGAACTAATCCAGAGAGAGGACAAAAACATGCAGCAGGCTGTATTGTGCCAACAGAACTTCTGTCGCTTAAGCATATTCACATTTCTGAAAGCAGGATAATTTCAGTCTGGAGTCACAGATCTTACTGCCTATAAAAAAACCCAATTAGGACCACCACTATGGATACTGCCCAATTTTAGAAATAATTATCCTTGGGGGGGAAAAAAGCCTCTAATCATCTGTTTAGTAAAAGTTAGTTCAGCAGTTGTGATTCAGAAGACATTCCTAACCCAATTTTCACCTGTCTTTACCAGCCTGGAGATCATACTATAGTTATTCATAAATTACAATGGATCCAAATTCTATCCTTTTTAAACAGGAGCTATTTTGCTCCAAAATGATTCTGGTTATTTCTAGGAGCCTCCAAACAGGTGTTTTTTCCCATATTAAAAATAGAGCTTTCACCACTATATGGTACCATTAATTAATTAATTAATTAATTAATTAATATATGTTGAGCGTTTCCTGTGTGAAGGGTTTTGGCAGAGTCTTACAGATAGCTCAGTCCTGGCCCTCTTGGGGCATTCATAGTATTTTTCTTGGAAAGCTCCGGTTATCATTTGTCAGCATTGATTGCCAGGAAGCAGCTGGATGGAATTTTTATCACTGTCTCTGCTGAGGACGTCCCCTGTGAAACACTTGACCAAGAATACGGGAAGAATGGGAAGAATGCTACCGCTCAGCGTTCCGAAGTCTCCAATCTTGAGTGCTGGAGTGAGGCTGGATTCCGTGAAGAGGTGGAGAAAATGGCCTTCCTCAATCCTGTGCTCCTTTCTGACATCTGTTTCCAAATCAGGGCTGTTTCTTCATGAAAAAAATTTTCTGTAGCTTCTGGGGCTCAAAATCTGTCCGGATAGAGGCTCAGTGTCATGTTTTCATCTTTATCATCCCTCTTGCCAAACCCAGTTACTGAACTATGGCACGTCAATGATCGCGACCAAATTATTTTCCAGGTGTTTGTAGTTGTGAGCATATTAGGAGTGTCTGGGCCCCAGCTGAAATGGCCTGTTGGATTATGTAGCATAATTCAAATTCTTGCCCAGCAACCTAGCATATAAAATGTAACCCCTTAAAGATTTTGCCCAGAGCTATAGCGCATCTAGAGCGAGGTGTGTTACTGGGTCTAGAGTGGCAACAAATTCTTGGAGGAATTGACAAGAGTTTGGTATGGTTACCTCTAGAAGATCCAAAGCAAAGTGGGAAGCGTGGTCAGGAAAAGGAGTCTGGCCTGAAATACTGAGAAATCAAGCTGTCAGGGAGAATGCATGACAACCTAGAAGGACCAAAAAAAAGACAAAGAAAACCAACCAACGAACTAACCAATTAAAAACAGACAGAACCAATCAAAATTGTTACTGAGCAGTCAGCCCGGTAAACACTAAGGAAAAAATGAAGTAAAATTCAATCAGTACCATGTCTGACCTATTTCATGGGTATCCACTCTCACCTTGCATGTTTAAAGAATGGTCTTATTTGGGGTGCCTGGTTGGCTCAATGGGTTAAGCTTCTGCCTTCAGCTCAGGTCATGATCTCAAGGCTCTGGGATGGAGCCCCACATTGGGCTCTCTCCTCAGCAGGGAGCCTGCTTCCCCCTCTCTCTCTGCCTGCCTCTCTCCCTACTTGTGATCTCTGCCTGTTAAAAAAATAAAAGTCTTATTCAGGACACCTGGGTGGCTCAGTCAGTTAAGCGTCTGCCTTCAGCTCAGTTCATGATCCCAGGGTCCTGGGATCGAGCCCCACATCGGGCTCTCTGCTCTGTGGAGAGCCTGCTTCCTCCTCTCTCTCTGCCTGCCTCTCTGCCTACTTGTGATCTTCGTCTGTCAAATAAATAAATAAAATCTTAAAAAAATGTTTACATTAGAAGGTAATATGTATTTTTATAAATAATTTTTTAAAACATGGAAGTAAATTTGCAAAATTAAAAAAAAAGTGTCTTCCTGTCCTACTGTAATTCCCACTCACCAGAGGTAGGCACTGATGAATTTGGAGTGTATCTTTCTTGTCTTTCTCCTTTGCATATACGTCTTCTTCCTAGACCAGGGAATCATACTACATAAACTGTTCTACAGTTTGGCTTTTGTCACTAAATAATTTAAATTGGGTATCTCTGCCTGTCAGTAAATAAAGGGCTATATCCTTTTTTTAAGGATAAAAATATATCATCTTCCACTATATTGATGTAACATTATTTATTTATTCCATCCCCTTTTGATGGACATTTGGATTATTTCCAATTTTTTATTATGACCAATAGTGCTCCAGCAAACATCTTTATACACTGATATCTATGTACTTACCCAAGCATTTTGGGAGATAAGTTCCTGGAAATAGAATTGCTTGGTCAGATGGTATTGGCATTTAGCATTTTGATAAATATCCCCCAAATTACCTCTAGAATGTTTGCAACAATTTACACTCCCACGAGGATGACTAAGTGCGCCTGATTCCCTACCTGCTCTTACTCTGTATCCAGGCCCTGACTGGGGAACTAGAGAATGTGTCTCTTGCTTCAGAAAGACATGGTGCTAAAGACCTTGCCTCAAGCTCTTACCTTCTTTTATTTTCTCTCTACTTTTCATAACTGTGGTTTAATTCTAGGACAGGAAAAAAGAAATATGCCTGTTTGGTTTTCAGGAAGTTCCTCAAAGATCCAGACATTCTGCAAATTATGAGCACGTAAATTACAGATAAACCGTTCATTTAGTCCCAAAAGGTAAGCGCCCTGAGGCAGGAAGATGCTTCCTTTCAGACCCTAGAGATGGAAACATCCCTTCCCTACGTTTCCGTGTGAACTGCTCCTTTGCTCACGCGTGCATGAGTCTGTGCATTGTTCCTCCTTGCAGGCCTGCGTTCACCAACATTTACTCTAAGTTTGCTCAGTTCTGGGTACTGTGCTAACCCCTGTGGCTATGGGAATGAAATGCAGTTTCTGCCTTCAAGAAGACCACAATCTAGCTTCACGAAAAAACCGAAGAGGAGACCCACAGGTGTGATCGAGAGCAGAAGTGCTGCTTTCATTCACATCAGTGCAGGGTGCCCCAAGAGTGATGGACTGGGCTAAGTGCCCCCCGGAGGGGAAGGGCTACAGAAAAGACCAGGAATGTGGTTCTGGGAGGGCCCACGCAACTACCACATCTAACCCAGTCAGGGAGGAAGTGAGGAAGAAGCTGGGGACTGGGCATCCCGAAGGGTAATCTTTGACCAGCAGCTCTGTTAGAGGCAGGAAGGTACATTTCGTAAATATAGTTTTGTTTTACTCTTAGTTTTTTAATGAAAATTTTTGAGTTAAAAAATTCTCAACCTTGTCTTTGCTGAACAAAGAGAAGCTGGAAGAGATAAGGAGATTATGATGTCATCTGTCGAAATTGGCAAGACTCAGTACCTCTGTCCCTGTGGGCCGGCACCTGAGATGTTTCACTTTGTTGACTTATAGGAACCCTGTGGAGACGGGGTGGGTATAGAACGCCAGGAGGGTGAGAGTCAGAGTCCGCTCTAGAATGAACAGTAACCCATTCTGTTGTTTTTATCCTAGTTCAGACCTGTGGAAAAATACATTTATGGATAACTCACAAGAATCAAATTTGGAAACAGCCTAAATGTCCACTCACAGGAGATAAATTAAATAATACATGGTGGTAAGTCCATGAAATAGAATAATATATAACCATTACTGTATTAAATCATAATGTATCATCTTCCATTAAAATCTTATTTCCAAAAACCATATAGTAAGGTGGGGAAATATTTATAATAATGCCTTAAGACAAAAAGGGAATATATAAAATAGATGCATAGTATAAACCCACCTTCATAATAGCAAATAAATTTTATATGTTTTTCTTTCTGTGCACACACACACACACGTAGTTGAATTTACATACACATACATGGAGTTATCTATCTTTTCTGTTGGTCAGGGTAAGCTAATTTATCCTGCATTAAGAATGTGAAAATCTGGGGGGCGCCTGGGTGGCTCAGTGGGTTAAGCCGCTGCCTTCAGCTCGGGTCATAATTCCAGGGTCCTGGGATTGAGCCCCACATCAGGCTCTCTGCTGGGGTGGGGTGGGGGGGCTGCTTCCCTCTCTCTCTCTGCCTGCCCCTCTGCCTGCTTGTGCTCTCTGCCAAATAAATAAATAAATAAAATCTTAAAAAAAAAATAGTATGTGAAAATCTTCAGAGCTTTCAGACTATAATATGACATAGACTAGAAATGACATTGAGTAAAAATTTAGAAATAATCAGAAAGTAATCTGAACAGGAATACACCCCAATAGATGGAAATTCCAGGTGTCAATTAGCAAACGAATGGGATTTAGATTTAGATGACAGGTTTTATAACTTAACATATTATTTATATCCACTTACTTTCAAAAGAGTTATAACAATTGCTTATAATGAAATCTCACATCAGTAGAATAGTTAAAATAAGCATTGGAGAAAGACAGAATAGCATTTTTCAAAATGTTTTTCACAGAATGGAGCTAAGTGTCATGTGAAAAATAAAGTTTTGTGTTCAAATGAGCTTGAGAAATGCCTTAACAAAATGAAGCAGTAATTCCTCTTTTCAGAACTTTGCAGAGGCTTTGCGGCTGCTGACCATAGCAAATGAACAAGAGGAGTGATCTCCCTGAGAGCAGGCTTTCTGTGGTGCTGAAAATGGTGTACTCTCAGCTAGCCACACTGGATTGTTGAGTCCCTAAAATGTAGCCAGTGCAGCCGAAGAACTAAAGTTTTAATTTTATTTAACATAAATTTAAGTAACTACATGGGACTACTGGCTACCATAGTGGATATACTGGATAGCACAGAATTAGAGAATCCCAAAGGTCAAACTTTCAAATAACACATTCTAGGAAGCATTTCTATAGAGCAACCATTTTCAAACTTTTGGTCTCAGGATCTCCTGACACTATTTTGGTAAGATTTAATTTTGGGGGCACCTGAGTGGCTCAGTCACTTAAGCGTCTGCCTTCAGCTCAGGTCATGATCGCAGCGTCCTGGGATGGAGCCCCATGTCCCTCCCTAAGCAGGGAGCCTACTTCTCCCTCTCCTCCCTACCCATGCTCTCTCTCACTATCTCTGTCTCTCTCTCAAATAAATAAAAGTCTTAAGGAAAAAAAGATGTTAAAATAATCTCTACACTCAAAGTGGGCCTCAATCACACAACCCTGAGATCAAGTCACATGATCCACTGACTGAGACAGCCAGGCACCCTAAAATCTCTTAACACTCTAAAAAATCAGTGAGGGCAAGACAAAAAAAAAAAAAAAAAAATCAGTGAGGACGGGGTGCCTGAGTGACTCGGTGGGGTAAAGCATCATTAAAGATGAGATTAAAGGGGCAACTGGGTGACTCAGTTGGGTTGAGCCTCTGCCTTCAGCTCAGGTCATGGTCTCGGGGTCCTGGGATCCAGCCCTGCATCAGGCTCTCTGCTTAGCGGGGAGCCTACTTCCCTTCCTTTCTCTCTGCCTGCCTCTCTGTCTACTTGTGTTCTCTGTCTGTCAAATAAATAAATAAAATATTTTAAAAAATCAGTGAGGACCCCCAAAGAGCTTTTGTTTTGTGGGTTATATCTATCAATATTAACCATATTGGAAATTAACATTGAGATATTTAAAAAAACATTTATACACTAACGCATTTAAAAATACTGTCTGGGTCAAACCATAAGTGACTCTTAATCTCACAAAACAAACTGAGGGTTGCTGGGGGGAGGGGGTTGGGAGAAGGGGGTGGGATTATGGACATTGGGGAGGGTATGTCCTTTGGTGAGTGCTGTGAAGTGTGTAAACCTGGTGATTCACAGACCTGTACCCCTGGGGCTAAAAATATATGTTTATAAAAAATAAAAAATTATATAAAATGAAAAAAAAAATACTGTCTGGGAGCAGTTGGGTGGCTCAGTGGGTTAAAACCTCTGCCTTCAGCTCAGGTCATGATCTCAGGGTCCTGGGCTCGAGCCCCGCATCGGACTCTCCGCTCAGCGGGGAGCCTGCTTCCCTTCCTCTCTCTCTGCCTGCCTCTCTGCTTACTTGTGCTCTCTCTCTGTCAAATAAATTAATAAAATCTTTAAAAAAATAAAAAATTAAAAAAATAAAAATACTGTCTGTTGGGGCAGGTGGCTGGCTCAGTCAGTGAAGGCAGGGGACTCTTGATCTCAGGGTTGTCAGTCTGAGTCCCATGTTGGTTGTAGAGATTACTTAACAAAAAAAATCTTTATTTTTTTTTTAAAGATTTTATTTATTTATTTGACAGACAGAGATCACAAGTAGGCAGAGAGGCAGTTAGAGAGAGAGGAAGGGAAGCAGGCTCCCTGCTGAACAGAGAGCCCGACACGGGCCTTGATCCCAGGACCCTGGGATCATGACCTTGGCTGAAGGCAGAGGCTTAACCACTGAGCCACCCAGGTGCCCCTTAACAAAAAAATCTTAAAAAAAAAAATCCATTGTTTTCCTTGAGGTGACAGGCTTCATTGATTTCCAAGAAAATCATGGCAGGATACACAAGTCTGAGTAATGACACCCTCTCCTCACTCGTATTTTCAAGCAAAAACCATATTCCAGCAAAAAGCAGCTGATTCAGCCAGCAGCTCAATGCGACAGTGCTCCAACCCTACTTCAGCATGCAGCACAGCGCTCTCTGCCTATTTTCCTACCTTTAAGGACTGAGGTTTAAGAAAACTGATAACTTTGACTTCGCCATAATTTTTTTTTACTGCGAGAGTATGTGCAGTGACAGCCATTCGTGCTAAGGCAATGACAGCTTTACCTGCTATACACCTTGCTTTTGTGCCATCAGTGAGATAGGCAGGTAATCTTACAATTATTATGAAAAGGTTTTTGACTCATGAGGTCCTCAAGTGGGTGACTGGGATGCCAGGGGTCTGCAGACCATGCTCTGAGGAAGGCTGGTTTAGGAAATGAATATGATGGGGGAAGAGGCGGAGGAGAGGAGAAAAGCCTGGAACCTGGGTCTTTAACTGAGGCGGATGGGAACGCTGGTGTCCAAATTGTTTACTACACACACTTCGGTGAGAGCAACACGGAGAGATCCGAATAGAATCCATCTTTGGAAGCGGGTAGTTGTAGCAAACAAAAGGAGCTACCAGTCATTATATCCCCACAACGGACTATTAGTTATTCATTTAAGAACACCTGAATAGTATAAATTAGTCCACATAGAGTTCCTAGAGCTAATTCTTTACAGATGACATAAGCCGGATAATGAAACAAGAGAAAACTAGAACACCATCTCCTTTGTTCTGGTCTGCAAAGAGTGGGGTTTTAATTTTGTATGGCCCAGAGCACTTTCAAAATATGACCAAATTCTTCTCACAGTCATTCCTGAGTTTCCACTTCCTGACTTCCTCCCTGTCTTGTAATTCAGAACAGGATTTGTTTTTCCTTGCCACATTAGCAGACTTCACTTCCGTCAGGCACTGTCTCTCTGTCTCCACACCACGCGTGGTTCCTCCCTTCTCTTTCCATGAGCACGTTGGGGTTTATGTTTAGGATTACTTCTCCTACTTTTCCGTCTCCCTTCTCTCCTCTGACTTTTGTCCAGCAGGCAGTAAATCATGCTACGTGAGAGGAAGTGGGGGGCAGCAGTAATTGATTCAGAGGCTGATTTTGCAAGCTTTTGATACCCCGCTCTTTGCATGGCAAAATTCTCTTGGTACTTAGTGATTTACAGTATTGGGACTTTTTTTTTTTTTTTTAAGATTTTATTTTGTTTGACAGAGAGAGACACAGTGAGAGAGGAAGCACAAGCAGAGGGAGTGGGAGAGGGAGAACCCGGATTCCTGAGGAGCAGGGAGCCCAGTGTGGGACTTGATTCCAGGACCCTGGGATCATGACCTGAGCTGAAGGCAGATGCTTAATGACTGAAGCACCCAGGTGCCCCACAGATTTTATTTATTTATTTGACAAAGATCACAATTTGGCAGAGAGGCGGGCAGAGGGGACTTTTAATTAAAAAAAAAAAAAAAAAAAAGCTCTCCTTGCAGAGTTATTGGTGATAGTGTTGGGTCCATGGTCAAAAGAATAAGACTGATACAAAGCGAAGGTCAAGCAAAGCTTTATTTCACACAAAGCACTGAGAATCAAACTGACCAGCCAGGGCTGTCTCTTGCAAAGAGGTGACATCTCTCTGCCTTACAGACTAGCTTTTAAGGGCAAAGGCCATTTGGTTGGGCCTGGCCATGCACAGGTGGCCAATGAAATTGTAACACACAGAGAAAGCTGCACAGTCATGCTAGGTCAAACATAAGTGACCAATTGAATTACAATTTACCCCAGTAGATATTTGAACCAACCTATCACCTTGGTCAGAATTGGCGCCCAAAAAGGTGGGACCCACACTTCTTAGTAGCTAGGGAGACAGTATGGGCGCCCCATTGATTGGATGTCTCCACCTGGCCTGACCCACCCTTGTATTTGGGCTTTGTTACCTGGGACTGGTTTCCTGGGCTTGCTTTTAAGTAAGTCCCCTGGTTGGGGTCGGGGTGGGGGGTGTCAGTTTACATTTTACTGCATAAACAACAAAATGACTGTCTAATCCAAGATGGAATCGCTCTGGCTAAATAGGCCCTTACAATAGAAACGTAATTTAACAATAAAAGAAATAGCTTGTGTTTTTATAACATTTTCTCTGAAAGAATTCCAAAGAGCTCTAGAAATACTGCCTACTTTTCTCTAATTCCTTGTCTTCTATTTTTAGGTCGAAGGGGAATTTCCAGTCCCTTGCTCCCAGTAAGAAGATACAGTGATGCTCCCAAGCCAGGTTGCATGAGGAACACATCTTACTTCTGCCACCATCACCAATCAGTCCCCGTAGCTTCCAGCAGAGTGTAACCCTTTGCATTCAGTGGCTGGGTTAAGCACATTCTGATACCTAACTGCTTTCTCAGGGCTCCTGTGATGCAGCTTGAGTCTTGAAGGGTGCTTGGGTCCTGAAGGGTTAACAGCCTGGGTTGCTGTTTAAAAAAAGACAAAGAAAAGACGCAATTATGTTAATTTTCACAAAGTGGAGGATGGAGACTATTCTAGAAAAAAATTTTGCTGAAATATGACACCAGTGCCTGATTTAAATTGGTAACAGTTAGATCTTTAAAAAACTACAAAAATAATTACATGCAATAAACAATATAGGATTCAATTTTATACAATGGCAACAAAAGTTGATCCCACAATAGAACTAGCTATATTGAAAAAAAAAAAAAGTTAATAGATAAAAAGTGCTGAGATTAAGGAATCTGAAAAATAATTCTCAGTTTTATGTTGTTTCCTGCATCAAGTCAGTAGCAGCTTAAAAGATGTATCCCAAGAGGAAAAGTAACAATGGACGAATAGAGAAGACCAAATGTAGAAATGCAGTTCATTGACCAAGGACATTTAATTTTCTTCAAGGGTCTAACTGAAATTGTTCTGGGAACTGGTCCTACAAGGGGCTAGTGGCTGGAAAAGTGGGGAGCTTTTGTATTATTTTAGAGACAACTTTTACAGCATCGTTATTTTTCTCTGCAAGGGTGTGACAGTGTAGAATACAGTGACCACTGGTACAATGCCAGGTACAAATGATGAGGGAACAGAAGGCTGGCTGAGGACAAAGCAAAAGCTGACACCCTCCAACCTTCTCTCACCCCCACTCCTGGGTGGGACGTATGTGACCTTCTTTAGGAATCTCCCAACTATCTTAATGTTATTACCTTACTAGAGCGAAAAATGACCTTGACCATGAATGGCAAGGCCTCAAGGCCTCCAGTATCTGTAGGTCCTCTTTAGCATATGAAAGTTCTAGTGAAACCTCCCTTTTCCTTCCCCCACCCCCAGGGTGCATAACCTGCCAACCCTGGCAACCCCAGGGCAGCAGCTCCTCCTGCCCACGGGTCCTGTCCCTGTGCTTTAATAAACCACCATTTTGCACCAACGACATCTCAAGAGGCCTTTCTTGGTCATCGGCTCCAGACTCCACCCCACCGAACCTCACTTACATTCCAGAACTTCATCACAAACGTGATTCATCCCCGGGCACCAGCAGCCTCACCCACTCTGTACTTGGACTGGGCTGCTCAGTGGGGGAGGAGGAGTATGAAGGAAGACGATGCATGACACGTGCTAGTGTCTTTAATGTTTTTAAAAGATTCTATTTATTTATTTGAGAGAGAGAGCATGAGGGAGGTGGGAGGGGCAGAGGGAGAGAGAGAGAGAGGGAGCCCTCCGCCAAGGGGAGCCCAGCTCGGGGCTCCATTCCGGGACCAGGGAACATGACCTGAGCTGAAGGCAGACGCTTAAACAACTGAGCCACCCAGGCGCCCCTCCAGTGTCTTTAAACAGCTACACCTGACCCGGTCAAAGACACATTGCGAAGAATAGCCCTTCTCAGATCTCTGAACATACCTGATTCATTTGGCACCTTGAACTTGGACATCATGCTTTAGACTCTCCTGGCCACTGATCTCACAGTTTGTTTTCCTCTTAAGCCTTTGTCTTGCCTTTCTCTTGGCATCACATCAATAGCTATTGCCTTGACCACTGCCACATTTTCCTCGCTTTGATTTGGGCTTCCATCCCAGTTCCAACCTGGGGGCCCTCCTCTTAGCTATTGACCTGGTCTCGGGACCTCTGGTGGCATAAGCAAAGTGACACCATCTGGAAATGTTCATTAACGCTAATTTGGAAAATTGGGATGTTTTATTGGAAGGGGCCATACCACACGCATACGTTCACTTACTAGGTCACGCAGGCACTGCTGAGGGACTGGGGAAATAGACATGAAGTAGAAAAGGAGGCAACAGATCTATGTGTAACCTAAATAAATCCCAGGGCTCTATGAGACCTATCTCTGTGTGGGAAACACAGTCTAGTTTCTAAGAAGTAATTAAACATATATTTCATATTCATTTATGTTTTTCAAAGAATACTAAAGGGGTCCCAATTCAACTCCCCATATTTAGAGATTTTGATTACCCAGAGGCTCTCATATTCTAATCCTCCCAAACCCTTTCCATGCCTATGTTTAAACCACCTAGAGAAGATCCAGAATTAGGCCAACCCAAACTGGCATGTGACCGGGAGGAGATGGGGATTGAGGAGCAAAGACAGAAGAATATTTCATCTTCGTCACACATATAATCAAATCATTACAACAGTAAGTGGTATAACCACCATTGCTCCTGGCATGTGCTTGGTGCCTTGGAAACACAGAGGAAAAAACAATTATTTCTGCCTTTTTAAAGGTAGAACTTGAGAAGAAGTGACATTTGACCTGGGTTTGGAGAGTTGAGTTCAATAGACACAGAAGGGAAAGTGTTCAAAAGGCACCGAAGGAGGGGTGTCTGGGTGGCTCAGTTTGTTAAGCATCTGACTCGATCTCTCTTCCCGTCTTGATCTCAGGGTTGTGAGTTCAAGCCCCACGTTGGGCTCCATGTTGGGCTCCACACTGGGCATGGAGCCTACTTATAAAATAAAAAAGAATAGAAAAAGGCACAGAAAGAACAGGACTTCATAACCCAATGGATAATTATAGCAAAAGAGGGGTAAGAGTCGAGGCTGTCCATCTGGTTTTTCAGCCTGGGGACCCAGGAGGAATTCTGATGTTGTTGAATATAGTAGCTACCATAGGCTGTTCAAGGGAGAGAGCAAATAAATGTGTTTGAGTATCTGTACAACAACAAGCTGGTGGAGATAGCTAGATATGTAGCGCTTGAAGGAGTTCACACTGGCTAACTGACATCTCTTTAGCAACATCCCCTAATGATGAGTGACAACTTTAATTTTTAAAGTCTCCAGTAAAGGGACTTTACAATCAGTCTTGTATCAATCACTTCTATTTTAACTCAACATTTTCTCCAATCATTTTTCATGATCCTGAATTTGCCATGCCGCATTTAAATCCAATTTATTTTCTTGCTCAGAAGAGGAAGAGCACATCTTAGTCTCATCTGGAAGAAATTCTTCTGGGGAAGGACTCATGGTGCAGTCAGCCTCCAACCATGTTTTATTTCCTGCGTATTTCCCTGCTCTCTCCTTCAGAAGCTGCAAGCAGTTGGCAGTTACACTGCTGACTAACAGATCTAGTCTAAGAACAAAAACTTGTTAGAGCTGGAGGGATGTGAGAAATTATTGACCCAAATCTCCATATTTTACAATTCAAAGAAACTTTAAGCTATTTAAGTTCAGTCCCTTTTACTCTTCCAAAAAGGATGCTTTCTTCAATTCTTAATATGTCTGTGGTTTCTTACTGGAGCCTCACCAAGTTTTCTTCATTCCTCTTTAACTATGGAGCTTGGAGCTAGCTCTAAAGGACAGTATTAACCCACCATTAAGTAGAAGAACTGATTTACCTCCCAGCTCCTGTTTATGCATTCCAGCCTCTTTTCTTCTTAAAAACCTTATTGCAGAAACAATAAACATAAACACGAGCATAAATTCAGAACAAAAGTTGCCCACAGTTCTAATAATAGATCACTGTTCTAAATAATCCACACTGGGCATGGAGCCTATTCTAAATAATTAGATCACTGTTCTAATTTTTCTATGTTACATTCTTAACATTATGCCAGGCACATTTCCCATTTAGATGCAATTTTACCATTCCCTTATTCTCTCCTCCTTTTTTTTTCTTTTTTTTTTTTTTTTAAAGATTTTATTATTTTTTTATTTGACAGAGAGAGAGAAAGAGAGAGAGAGGGAGGGGCATATACCCTTCTCCTGTAACATTATAGGGTAAGTCCTGTCATATCTTTGTCCATGACCATCCAGTAGGTAGATGCTTATAAACATATAAATGGATTTTTTGCTGATGTTTGAGATTGTAACGATAAACATTTCACTGAAACTTCCTGTTTTTAACCATACTTAATATCACTTAACCACATTTATTATTTTTAATAGCTTCATATCATTCCATATTAGGGATATAATAGAATGACATTCAAATTGTCTCTGGTTTTTTTCTTTCCCACTAACAGAGAATGCAATAAACAGGGGCGTCTGTCTGGCTCAGCTGTTAGGACGTGGGATTCTTGATCGTGGATTGTTAAGTTTAAGCCCCACATTAGATGTAGAGATTAGTTAAAAATAAAATCTTCTAAAAGATGCAATAAACATTTTGGCATTTACATCAATGGTTTTCTGAAGGACTAATATTCAACTTGTTAGTTGCTGAGAAAGTCTGCGTGCCAGCAGTAATCTCCTTAGACTCGCGCCCCCTCCCAGAAGGCAATTGTTCTTGTCCTCCTTCAGTTATGCTCCTCCCCATGGGGTAAGGAGTTTGTGGGCCAAAGGGGATGTGCCCAATTATAATCTATGACCTTCTATCAGACTATTTTATATTCAAGATGCTGAAACTCCCTACTCAAAAGTCTTGATCCTAATAACAGAGCTACATGGGTCATTTTCATTGGTCCATCCTATTGAAGACAACTTACACCACCATTGCAAACACCCACAGGCCTGAGGGGCAACCAAGGGGCCGACGGTATTAACAGAGCTTGGTCATGCAGGCTAAGGTGTCCATATGTGTATTCAAGACTCCTCTCAGTGAGAATCAGGCTGTGGGTAGGAAGAAACTCCAGTGGGACATGAGCTACCAGTTGAAGATGGAGGGCTACCTTCCCTGTGCTACTAGGGTCTGACTCAGAAATTCAAGGGGGGCAATAATTTTATATCTGAACCAGTTCTTCTAGATTGTCATGAAGGCATACTTGTCAAAGCATGGTGACAGAATATATTTTATTTACTCATTTTTTTTTTCACTTTAAAGTATTTAAACATCTCATATAAAAACCTCCATTTATACTCTTGCCAGAACCTAAAAATGTTAGAGGCAGGTCCATTTGTTGGTGTTTATTTTGATTAGTGTCTGTTCTGGCTGGGAAGTATCTGTGCCAAATTGGCTGTTAAATATTTTAAATTTCATCCTTGCTTAATTGTAATTTTATCTCTGTAGCATTGATTCCCCAAAGTAGGATTGCTTGGTGAAAGGGTATGTGTAATTCTAATTTTAATGGGTATTAACGTATGCCACATTTTATCATTCACACTTAATGTCCTTAAAGTCAGGAGGCATCTTATAATCAAAGAAAAGAAAGTATTATATTATTATTTAATTAGCAGGTTTTTTCTTTGTTTGAGAAAATAATGGTACATCTTTGTTACAGACTGAATGTTTGTGTCTGTTCAAAATTCATATGTTGCAACCTAATCACCAATGTGATGGCATTAGGATGTGGGGCCGGGAGGTGATTAGGTCATGTGGGTGAAGCCCTCATGAATGGGACTCATGCCCTTGTAGAAAAGACTCCAGAAAGCTCTCACACCCCTCCCTCTATGTAAGGATAGAGAGAGAAGATGGCTGTCTATGAAATAGGAAACAGGCTCTTACCAGACACCTAATCCGTGGTACTTTATCTTGGAATTCCCAGCTCCAAAGCTGAGAAATAAATGTCTGTTGTTCAAACCACCCAGTCTATGGCATTTTTGTTATAGCAGCCTAAATGGACAAGACAATCTTACAATTGCCAACTTAGATTTGATGAAATGCAGTATTGTCCTATTGTAGCAATTCCTCTACCCTCTATCACTGTAGGAGAGTTTCCATTTTTTAGCCAGCACTATGTAGTATCACTCTTTTTAAAAATCTTTTGCCAATATTCTGAGTAAAAAATAATACAGCACTTGCTTTAATTTGGATTTCCCTATTTATTAGTGATGAGATTTAAAAATATATACTTATTTAATATTTGACTTCTCTTCTATAAATTATTGATTTATATCCTTTTCCTATTTTAAATTGTTTTCTGTGTTTTTATTATTATGAAAGTTCTTATTATATTATAGGTAGTAAACTTTAATCTGTCTGTTCTACTGTAAATAGAAATTGTACAGGTGAGAAATGAGATGCCAGGAAATGGTTGGTGATTCACCCCCAGATCTCCTACAGTGTGAGCAGGCCTTGATGCTCAAGTCAGTTTTTTTCTGACATCTTCCCTCCTGGTTTCCCTGATAAAATCAGGAATTCTATATGCACTGGGTGGGATGTGATCTGGGAAACCTCGGTGACTAATGAAACCAGAGGCTCTGGTTCCCCACATCCCCTGGTCCCTGCCAAGGTTAGACAGGAAGAAACAGAATCCAAAAATATATAAAAAGGATTATGTACCATTACCAAGGGAGATTTATTCCTCATAGCCAAGTTGATTCAACATAAAAAAAATTGATGTAATTTATCATATTAATAGAATAAAGGACAAAGGACAAAAGCCACATGATCAGTCATCTCAGAAGATGAAGAAAAGCATTTAGCAAAATCCAATCCCATTTCTTAAGTTAAAAAACTCAATAAACTGGAAATAGAAGGAAACTTCCTCAAACTGATAAGGAGCGCCTATGAAAAACCAACAACTAAAATCATAATTAATAATAAAGACCAGATTCTTTTCCCCTATGATCAGGAACAAAATAATGATGTTTACTCTCATAACTTCTATTCAGCATTACACTGGAGCTTCTAGCCGGGGCAGTTAGGCAAGAAAAAGTTAAAAAAAAATGTCTAAATTGAAATGAAGGAAGTAAAATGATCTCCATTTTCAGATGACATGATGTTATATACAGAAAATCCACTAAGAAACTATTAAAAGTAGTAAATGAGTTCAGCACGGTTGTAGGATGCAAGATCAATTTTTACAAATCAACTGTATTTCTATACATTAGCAGTGAAAAATCTGAAAATGAAATTAAGAAAATAATTCCCTTAATGGTAGCATCCAAAGGAATAAAACACTTAGGAATAAATTTAACAAAAGAATTGTAAAACCTGCATAGTGGAAACTAGCCAACACTGCCAAAAGAAAGACCTAAATAAATGGAAAGACATCCTATGTTCATGGACCAGAAAACTTAATATAGTAAATTTGCAATACTCCTCAAATTGACTTACAGGCTCTAGATGTAAGAGCAACACCTATAAAACTTTTTTTTAAAGATTTATATATTTACTCAAGTGGGAGAGCAAGCGAGAGAGCATGAGTTGGAGGGGCAGAGGGAGAGGCAATCTCAAGCAGACCCCATGCTGAGTGTGGAGCCCGTTGCAGGGCTCCATCTCACAACCATGAGATCAGGATCTGAGCCGAAACCAAGAATCAGACACTCAGTGGACTGTGCCACCCAGGTACCCCTATCTATACCTATAAAACTCCTAAAAGAAGAAATAAGAGTACATCTTTATAACTTCAAATTAAGCAGTGGTTTTTTAAGATATGACACAAAAAACACAACTTTGGTGTCTCAAAGGACACTATCATGAAAGTAAAAAAACAACCAATAGGATAGGAGAAAATATTTGCAAATCCTATATCTGATAAGGCACATGTATCCAGGATATGTAAAGAATTTTACTGCTCAACAACAACAAAATAAGTAACTCAACTTTAAAATGGGCAAAGGGGGGCGCCTGGGTGGCTCAGTGGGTTAAGCCTCTGCCTTCGGCTCAGGTCATGATCTCAGGGTCCTGGGATCGAGCCCCACATCGGGCTCTCTGCTCAGCAGGGAGCCTGCTTCCTCCTCTTTCTGCCTGCCTCTCTGCCTGCCTCTCTGCCTACATGTAATCTGTCTGTCAAATAAATAAACAAAATCTTTAAAAAAATAAAATAAAATGGGCAAAGGATGAATAGACATTTCTCCCAAGAATATTTACAAATAACCAATAAACACAAGGAATAATGTTCAACATCATTAGTCCTGAACCAGAAATGCAAATCAAAACCACAATGAGAAACTACTTCACATCCACTAAGAAGGCCATAATAAAAATAAATGGGGGATAAGAAGTGTTGGCAAGGATACAGAGAAATTGAAACTCTCATATACTGCTGATTGGACTGTTTGACAGTTGGCTGTGAAACATTTTGGCAGTTCCTAAAAATATAAATCTAGACTTACCCAGCAACTTCAGCAATTTCACTTCTAGGTAAATACATAAGAAACCTGAAATACAAGTTCATACAAAAATCTGTACACAAATGTTCATAGCAGCATTATTCATAATAGCTCAAAAATAGAAACAACTCAAATGTCATCGACTGACGAAGGGATAAACAAAACGTGGCATATCCATACAATCAAGTATTATTTGGCTCTAAAAAGGAATGAAGTAATAATATGTGCAAAAAAATGGATAAACCTCGAAAACTTCATACTAAGAAGCCAATCACGAAGACCATATATTGTATTATTTCATTTATAGAGAATGTTCAGAATAGACAAATTCATAAAGACAGGAAATAGATAAGTGGTTGCAAGGGAAAGGGAGAAGGAGGGAAATAGGGAATGACTGTTAATGGATGTGGGATTCCTTTTTTGGGTGGTGCAAATTTACAGAAATTAGATAGTGCTGCTGATTACATAACTGTTTTGTTGTTGTTCTTTTAGGTTATTTATTTATTTCACAGGCAGAGATCACAAGTAGGCAGAGAGGCAGAGAAAGAGGGAGGGAAGCAGGCTCCCCGCTGAGCAGAGAGCCCGATGTGGGGGTCGATCCCAGGACCCTGGGATCATGACCCAAGCTGAAGGCAGAGGCTTTAATCCACTGAGCCACCCAGGCACCCCTGTTTTGTTGTTTGTTAAGTAGAATGTTCTATTTCTTTATTTTTTCTTATTTTAATTCGATTTTTTAAGTTTACATCCAATTAGCTGACATTTAGTACATTAGTTTCTGATAAATGTTTAATGATCCATTAATTGTGTATAGCACCCAGTGCTCATCACATCACGTGCCCTTCTTAATGCCCATCACCCAGTTACCCCCCCCCCCCACATTCTTATCTGTAATCCTCAGTTTGTTTCCCAGAGTCAAGAGTCTCCTATGATTTGTCTCCCTCTCTGATTTCCTCCCATTCAGTTTTCCCTCCTTTCCTCTATGGTCCTCTGCTCTATTCCTTATATTCAAATATAAGTGAAACATATGATAATTGTCTTTCTCTGGTTGACTTCTTTCCTTTTTTTTTAATTTTAATTTTAATTGTTTAAAATTATTTTTTAAAGATTTTTATTTTTATTTATTTGACACAGAGAGAGAGATCACAAGTAGGCAGAGAGGCAGGCAGAGAGAGAGGGGGAAACAGGCTCCTCACTGAGCAGAGAGCCCGATGTGGACCTTGATCCCAGGACCCTGGGATCATGACCTGAGCCAAAGGCAGAGGCTTAACCCACTGAGCCACCCAGGCGCCCTGATTAACTTATTTCACTCAGCATAATCCTTCCCAGTTCCATCAATTGTTGGGTCCCCAATATTGGGTCCCTCATAGTGGGTCTATGATTAAAGGATCGAGACTGATACAAAGCAAAAGTCAAGCAAAGCTTTATCTCGCACCAAGCATCAAGAATCAAACCGAATGTCAAACAGACAGATCGGGGCCGCCCCTTACAGAGAGGACAACCAGTCTCTGTTTCACAGACTAGCTTTTATAGAGCAAAGGCCATGTGGTTGGGCCTGGCCACACACAGGTGGCCAATGAAATTGTAACACACAGAGAAAGCTACACAGTCATTCTAGGTAACCAACTGAATTACAATTTACCCTAGTAGACATTTGAACCAGCCTATCACCTTGGTTAGAATTGGTACCCAAAAGGTGCCCAAAGAGCGGGGCCCATACTCCTTGGTAGCTAGGAGACAGTATGCGTCCCCACTGATTGAATATCTCCACCTGGCCTGACCCACCCTTATATTTGGGCTTTTTTTAAAACCTGGGACTGGTTTCTGGGACTTGTTTTTAAGTTAAGTTCCCAGGGAGGCAGGGGCAGAGTTAATTTAAGTTTTACTGCATAAACAACAAAATGGCAGTTCAATGGGGGTGGGGCCACTCTGGCTGCATAGACTCCTACACCGTGTTGATGTATGTGGTAAGTGTCCATCCTTTCTGATGGCTGAGTAATACTCCATTGTATATGTGAACCACATCTTCTTTATCCATTCTTTTTGAAATCACTAAACACTACTGAATTTGATACTTTAGAAGGGTGGATTTTATGATATATCAATTAAATTTCAATAAAGCTGCTATTGGAAAAAAAAGTGGTTGCTGGTTTTGGAGCATGGACCATAGTTAACCAACCCTCTGTTGCATAATATTTATGTCACAGAAGAAAGACTGCATAGTGTTAATTTAAAAAAGGGGGGGGGGACTACAGAAAAGAAAAGAAAAATTGGCTTCAAGCTGTTTGTTTTCCTCCCAGTATAAATAGCGTGGTAAGATTATGAACTCTAGAGTCATGTGACTAGGTTTGAATCCCAGATTTGTCGCTGGTTACTGTGTGTTTTGGCAGGTGATAATAAATGACATCTACCTTCTAGGGTTGTTCCAAGGATGAAATGGGTTGATACATGTAAAGCTCTCACAGGAGGGCCTGGCACACAATAAGCATTCAGAGAGTATAGGCTATTTTTATTCTTCCCTCCAACTGGAAAAATAGCTTGACTAATTCAATGAGATGATTTTTATTTGGTGTTCTGGTCACAACCAACAGCTTCATAAGAAGGTCCTCTGTTCCCCATCTGGGTCACTCTCAGATCATGAGGCCGGCAGCAAGAGAAATGAAGCTGGATCATTAATACACACTAGAAAATATGTTCTTATCTCTATGAAATATTGTTAGAAAAATATGTTCTTATCTCTAGGAAACATTGTTGGCATCCTGAAAGGCTTTTCTTTTTCCATATCTAAAATATAGTGTGGGAGAGTAATTTGTTCTCTCAATCTAATTTCTAGTGTCAGCTGTGACATCACAAAGCAAACTCCCAGATGGCACCGACTGAATCCTTTATCAGCTTCGTTAGCACTGATGCCAGAATGAAACTGGCCCAGCAACCTCATCAAAATTTCCACGCTAACGGGTAGACCCTTGGGAATGAAGGTAAGCAGAAAACCAATCATTAAGTAACATACCTCTAATAAAATTGTCATCGATTTTAAGTAACAATGAAAGAGCAAGGAGTAAACTCAAGACTGAAAAAGAAAGGAAAATGGAAACACAGCATGGGCTTAGAAACACTTCTTGAAAAAAGAAATTCAAAAGGGAATTATAAAGCCAAACTCACTTTCTATCTTTTTAGTTAAAAACCGAGATTTTCAGAAAAAGTTAATATTTTAAGGCAAATTTACTTTTCACTTGGAAAGCAAGACAGAATTCCAATGATTTTAGTCTTTTGTCTTCCGTGGAAGGCCCACCGGGAAGTATTAGGTTTTTCAGTGTTATCATCACTGAGACGATTGTCTGACCCACACGTCTCCTTTGCTCATTCTGCAGCTCTTAACCATCTGTCATGTTTTCTGGAGAGCCTCGTGAAAACATTTAGGTTAAACCAAGTGGTCGGAAAAGCTGTCATTGTATTATAATCAAGGCCTGGTTGAGGTTTTTCCTTGTATTTTTTTGTTTGTTTGTTTGTTTTAAGAAATGCACTTGATCATTCTTACCTTTTTATTTATTTATTTTTATTTTTTTAAAGATTTTATTTATTTATTTGACAGACAGAGATCCCAAGTAGGCAGAGAGGCAGGCAGAGAGAGAGGAAGGGAAGCAGGCTCCCCGCGGAGCAGAGAGCCCGACGCGGGGCTCGATCCCAGGACCCTGGGATCATGACCTGAGCCGAAGGCCGAGGCTTTAACCCACTGAGCCACCCAGGCGCCCCCATTCTTACCTTTTTAAAAGCTTCATCCTAATCCTGGACCCAAACTTCAGTCTGATAATAAATCAGCTCTGAGTCTACCTGAGTCATAGATGTTTCAAAATGGCTGTATTTTCTCCTCCGTTTTGCTTAAATGCTATGTTAAACCTGGGGCCATTTGTTACGTTGGCCTCCTCCGTTTTTACTTCCTCACCTCCCACGCTTTCTCCTTCACTCGTCCTCAACCGCCCACTCCTTGGCTTTGTCAGCATCAGAAGTGTCCCTCTGAGAGCGCGACCTCGGGCACCCCAGGTTTAGCTTAGCGACTCTGATGCGACAACTCGGCCGCTCTTCCATCTTGCCAGGACCTTCAGTTCAGGGACCACACCACTTTCTCACTCCCCGTCACCTCCCTCACACCTTCGGTTCCTTCCTCACCCAGCTTAGAATCCATAATCTCTGCAATCGTGTCTGTTGAAGTCACCAGAGTCCCACAGCTCCCCTTGGACTCACCTGGCAAAGCTCTATCCCTGTTTAAATCCCGCTACTTACTCTTTGCCTGTACCCAAACGTCTGACGAAAAACCCACCAGGATGACTGGCAAACTAGTGGTTGTAAATCTTAGCTAGACTAAGTCTTACTTGGCAACCATCCTGTGCTGTTCTAAAATGCTCCTTCCAAACCTACTGTCCCACCGCTTCTCACACCCTCTTCCTGCTCTCTGGAAGACACTCTCTCAGCATCAAAATGATAAAGGATCTCCTGTCTTAAAAAACAAACCCCTCTCCGTTCTCCAGAGCTTCCTTCAGCTGCTGCCTTTTGTCCTCTCTTCCTCCCGTCCTCCGATTGCTGTGCTCACCAACTCCGATGCATCTGCTCTTGGGAATGTCTCTGATAAATTTGGTGTAGCTAAATCCAGTGCCACTCTGTCATATCTTATTTGACCTCCCAGAACTGATAGAGACAGTAGATGCAACTAAAACTCCTTTTCCCATGACATTCCTTCCCAGTTTTCAGAGATACCAGGTTCTCTTACGTTCCCTCCTTCCTCACCAGCCACTCCTCCCTGATGGTCTCTGCTAGGTCCTCTCTTCTTCCTGACCTCTACATGTTGGTGTGTCCATGATTCAGCACTCCCGTCTCTCTCTATTCCCAAGGCCATCTCCCATGGTCATCTATAAGTACAGCCCCAGCCTCTCCGCCAAACTCTACACTGTTCCCTTGACATCAAACCATCAGCAAGTTCAGCCAACTCTACTTTCAAGACTACCCCAAGATTGCCACATTCTCTTGTTGCCACACCAATCCAAGCCACCGTGCTTACTTATCTAGACCATTGCTGTGGCCACTGAACTGGTCAGAGTGATCTTTTCAAAATGAAACAGGACCACAGCCATTTTTCTGCTTAAAACTTCTCCAGGTGATTTTTATCACATTCAGAGTAAAACAGAAGCTACTACTTCGGCTCATGAAATCTAGTCAGATCTGGTCTCAGATTGCTCTTAATGTCATCTTCCACCACCCTCCCCCACCCTACAAGTCTCCAGCCATATGGGCCCCATTTCTGTTCCTAGAACATACCAAGCTCATTTCTGCCTTTGGGTGTTGGCACTGACTGTTCCCTTTCCTCTGATCTTTATATGGTTGGCAACTTCTTGTCATTAAGATCTGAGCTTAGATTTTGTAATTCTTAGGAGACCCGACTGTAAGAAAGATGGGTTATTCAAGTTCTCAAACCTGCTGTGCACGTTCAACTGAATATAGACAGGGGCAAGGTTTTTGTACTCTAAGTACTGCTTCAACATTTTCACTTTTGAAAATTACAAAATTCTTCTAGATTTAACTTCATTAATCTGTCACTTCTCTATGTGGGTGGCAGCCAGACAGACCAAAAAAAAAAAAAAAAAAAGTATCCTAGAAATTGTTGTCTACTAGTGCCCAGAGAACTATGTGAAGGAACAGTTCTTTGTTGCCAGAACTTTCTGGGTGACTGTGGCCCAGGTGCCCCATCTTTGTGAAGGGGGTTCCCCACCTGTGAAGAAGAGACAATGATTCCCTGGTTAAGACAAGGAATGTACATTTGCATATGTACATTCGTGTATTTAATAACAAAAGAATTAAATCTTTGTCTCAAATCTATACAGTGCTTTATCCTTTTCCACTAACCTGTGTGTGATCTTTTCTGGAAAAAACACACAATCGGGGACCATTCCTGGTCTTTGCGTCTGAAATTCTTTTTCTTAAGCTTAGAGCCCGTTTATGCAACTCCTGTGAAAATAGATGTAAAAATACAGCTGGCTTCACAAATAATTAATCGACGAAAAATGACTAAGAAACAGGAGATGAGGAGGCAGACGAGCAGGAGGTGGGGGAGCACAGGCATTGGGGGTGGGGTAGCCGCACGCAGGCCTTGGTGGGAGATCGGTTCCCCCGGCCTCGTACTGTTAGTACAGTAAATGCTAGCAGCAAACCCTCGCACCCACCAGTCCCTGGGTCAGTCGCAAATGCTCCACATTTTCCAGTGACTCCCTGGAGTGCTCCAAAATTAATGAATGGAAGAGGCCATTATCTCTGCTGCTTGGTATTTTACAGCAAATGTATCTTTAGCATGAAATTTGCTACAGACAATTCATATAGTGCTTTTACCCACAATATTTTTATGTTACGTTAGTAGCCTTTTAGCTTAATGTCTTTGTGCCTTGCAAGCTAATTCTGGAACACATGAAGTGTGTTAAACGAGGGATGGATGTGTGGGCATCTAAACCTACTGAGTGGAATTAGAGAGAAGGATCCTTTAAAAAAGCAATTTGGAGACAACGCGCCCACATCAATGTTCAACAACAGAAACGGTGCCGAGAAGGTCATGAGCTCCTCTCTGCTTGCTTGAGAGAGCACAAGTGAAGTCAGGGGATCCCTACGCTTTTCTTGAATTTAGTAAACAAAAAGGTAAAGTAAACAATTTCCTTAGCAAGGAAAGAAGCAAGCAAGAAGTTATTCCAGGAGGACGCTAGATTCTGGAGGGACACTGTGACAGATCCGGTGTCATAACCTGCTTCCCAGATAGTTTCCAGTGATTCCTGCCTCCTGCTCGTCACACCCTTTGGTAATAACCCTTCCCTTGAATGTGGAACAAATCCAGGGACTTGCTTTTTATGAATAAAATATGGGGGAAATGATGGAATGGCACTTCAGTATTCAGTTTAAAAGCTGGCACGTCTGTCTTGCACTTTCTCTTTCTGGGTTTTCTCAGCTTGCTAGTTCTTGTGACGTAAGGTGCCATGTTTGGAGCTGCCGTTTTTTGGAATGGCCCATTTGGCATGGAAGTGAAGGCAGCTAACGGCCGTCAAGGAACTGGAGCCTCAGTCCAACAACTCACAGAGAATGTGCCAACAAGCATATGAGTGAGCTTAGAAATGGATCTTTCCCTGGCTCACACCATGGTTACAGCCCCGAGGGCCCCGTGGCAGAAGACCCACCTCAGTCATGCCTGGACTCCTGACTCTCAGACACCATGAGATTTAGTAAACATTTGCTGTTTGAGGCCACTAGGTGGCTGTTACATGACATTGTAACAGACATGTAACAGACATGACATCTGTTACATGAGGTTGGATAACCAATGCACCACTCAGCTCTAGACTATGGAGAGTACCCACCTTAGGTGTGATTCCAGCTTTACAGTCTTCAGGAATGACGAGCACCCACAGCTGCATACTTGAGTAAGGAGTGAGACTTGCAAAGAGCGAAACCTCCTGAACACCTCTAGCAGGAAAAAACGCCAACAACCGCAAAACATTATTGCCAGGACGGCATAAAAGAAAGAACATATTGGCACAGGTTGTGCATTGAGAGTGTCAATTATACACAGTCGAACAAATTATCTAATTTCTCTGGGATTCCGTCTCTTCGTGGAAAAGATGGCGCCGGGGCCAGGCTAGACTTAGCAAGAACTGCAAACTTTCTAAGACACTGCTTTGAGGAACTCAAGAGGGCCCCACCCTGAAAGCTCTTTCTCATCCACTGGAAACAGTGTCACTGGGAATTTGTTCCTTAACACTTCTAGGGGCTGTCCCTGAAATGATTACTTTAGCAGAGAAATTTTGACTGGTGAGGACAGAGGAAATTCTCCAGTGACGTCTAAGAATAGTGCGGAGAGTTGCGACCCTGTGTTGTGGTTTTAGTGGCGGCCACAAAAGGAAGTGTGGTTGATTCCACCATTTTGATGACTTGGTAGGCTTCCTCCTTTCTGATATATGTGATCTACACAATCAGCCCCATCTCCCCTCTCACCTTGATCACAAGGGAGCTGGAGCAAACTCCCATTCAGTCATAGCCACTGTATTAAATGTGACGGTTCCCGTTTTGTATTCTTTTTCCCTGTCCTCATTTTTCTACTTCTAGTTTATCACACGCCCTTTGTTGCAGGCCAGCTCAAATCATTTCCAGAAAACGGGCCTTAATATATAGAACATACACAAATATACATGTCTGACTTCCCCGGACCCCACCAACTGCAATGTTACAAACAGAAATGCAAATCTGGAAAAATTCTTCTATCTTGATTAGTAATTTTCAAAATGTAAAGTCATTTTGGCTTTGGTGGAAGCAAAGATGTAAATTAGCAGAGCAACTGGTAAAAAAGGATAAATCAGAAAAAGTAAAGACAAACACAAATTGCAACAATATTTGTACCGTTTTTATTTGTAAAAATAACCATCTGAATGCATTTCCATAGTATATTACAGGTAAGTACTTCATTACATTATTAGCATTCAGTAGTTGAAAAAGTATTAAACTGTGCTTGAAAAGATTCAGATTGGTTCAAAGTCATTCACTGAACTAAAAGTCATTTCCCCCATTTTTACAGTCATGACATTTACCAGAGTCATTCAACTCCAATTTACATAAGCAAACATTACAGACAAAATCCCACTGAAAGCATCAAACAGTATTTTATGCTGTTACAAATATGTTATGCAAAATATAACACTGGCACCAGATTTGTATCATCGTGCTTTGCAAAGATATATTGCACATGCTAAAGCATAAAATATGTAGACAAAACTACCAAACAAAAGGTATTTGCATTGAATTTTTAGATCACTGCATAAGAAACGCATAGAATTACATTTTTACACACACTCAGATTGTCACTATCTTGAAACGCTTTTCCCCTCTAACATTGACCTATGGTTTACAGTTTTGTAAGAAGAAAGCATTTTAGCACTGCAAAATTAAACATAATCCCTATAGAAAACTTCAGCATTTTCATTTCTAAGCAGGTAAGGGGAAAGAGGAAAAAGACACTTTATACATTCAAAGAAAGGCTGAAATGAAAACTCACTGGTATTATATTGCTCTGATAACACTCAAAGGAAAAAATACAAAACATTTCACAGAACATCTTCAGAATATACAAATATAAAAAGGCACTCTAACTTCATATTACAAGACAAAAAAAAGGGATGAGTTCTTCAACCAACGCAACAGATAAGCAAACCAGGTTGCTCAACAGGACGAATAGTGCAGCAGATCCGTTTGATGTTCTTGTTCTAATTTCATAATAAAATAAAAAAAAAAATCAAGCAGCTGTTGACTGCCTAAAGTACCAAAACATACTACAGTGCCCTTTTAGTAGTGATAAATAGAAATCCCCTGAGCTTTTTACTGTAGAATCATAGCAGATTTTAGGCAATTTGGAGATAGTAATGGATTTACCAAGGACAGGCAGACACGGCGAATAGGTAAGTGCGATGAAAACGTGATCCCTGTGAATATGGTTGAAATACAGACTAAAAATAACACAGTCAGGTAAAAAGCACTACACAACCAAGACTTGCTTAAAAGCACAAAGCTCTGTGTGTGTGTGTGTGTGTGTGTGTGTGTGTGTGTGTTTTGCTTAGAAAGCTACATTGCAAATCTAGTTCTATTTCTAAGAGATGTACTTAAAACACACAGAACTCATAGTTTTTGAAGTCACTTCCTAAAGAAAAAAAATTTGGTCTCGGGGAATGGAGAAACAGTGAGAGAGTGGGAGAGAGATTTGATTCCATGGACAATTCACGGCGAGCATGAGTTCATTTTGTTCTTTTGTTCTCCTTCTTTCTATCCGTGAGAGAGTGGGGAAAAGCCAAAATGCAGCTATGTGGAGAGAAGTGTCCCCGGGCCAGCACTGCTTTGCTGCCACCTTCCTTGTTCTCTGTGCTACTCTACAGGAAAAATGTGAATGCTGCTTCACCATTACAAGCAGGCATTTCCTTTCCTGCTTTAAACGCCAATGCACCAAGATTTCCATTCACTTCTAGAAAAAGACACCACAGTATATCGTGCTTTTTTTAGCATTGGAGCTTGCTTCCTTTTCAGTGTTTTGGTAAAGATAAGGTTGTTACTGCTCATTAGCAATTTATCTACTTTTCAAAAACTGCGTCTTCTCTAAACGAACAAAAAGGACAGAGGAAGGAGGGGGACCACAACACCAAAACATGAAAAAACAATGTCGGTGGTGTCGAAAGCTTCCCGGGAAATTATTACCAATTCTGTAAGTCCTCTGAACAAGTTCTCATTTGTGAAGAACCCAAGGTGAGTTTTGCATTAAGTCAGGATATTAAAAGAGTAAGAGTAAAGTCTTTTATGATTAGATGAAAAATAGAATACAGCGTGTGTATTTGATCCAGATATGCTAGAACACTGTTTTAAAAATATCTCACATACGTTAGAAAATAGAAATTTCCATGGTTGAAAATGGAACTGACTATAAAATGTCAGAGTCCTGACAACATGTTTCTCTCCCGTTTCTTCCTCAAGTGGAAAATAGCACATGAGCTGGTGATTTGTATTTCCTCTCCTGGTTACACGTGCTCACACACTGACATCATTTCCCATTGGGTTCCTGGGACCACGTGAGATTTTCAGTGTGTTCAGAGTAATTTCTGTAAATTTCTTTGGGCCACCTTTGTGCGTATGACCCACCACACACCTCAGTTCTCATCTTGCAGAAGAGCATAAGGATGGCAGTGTCTCCCAAACGCTCCAGGCTGGCTACAGACTGGGGCTGAGCAATGGAGGCTGTACCCCTCTTCAACCGACGTGGAAGAGCCCGAGGAAACCTCAGCAGGGGAAATGCTGGGCTTGGCCCCAGGCTGGCCGGTTAGCCCAGCGAGGGTCCTGCGTGCTTTCCTGCTTTTGTGTTATTCCAAGTAAGACACGCAGCGATTAAAGCAGAGAACAACCAGTGGATGTTTCCTCGGCCTTTGTTTCATTTCAAATAAATATAAACACATTTACATCAAAAGTATATGAACATTTTTCTCTAGTTTGGCAAAAAAAATAAGCCTTGGTCAACAGGTCATCAGTTACAAATGTTAAGCCACCAACCAGAAATCTGTGTCATAAGAAATATAAAACACAACAAAGACTGTTACACAAAAAGATTACATTTTAACTCCATAGAAAAGCTACTTCAGTTCTCACTTGCATTTTGAAGGAAAGCAATTTAAATTCTTCTGTTTTAGACTGAAGCAGTTTGGTCCTCACGTACAGCTGGTTGATGAACTACAGACATATATATATATATACACATATACATATACATATGTGTGCGTGTGTATGTGCGTAATGTTTAAAGAGTCTCATTCTTCTTTTTGTACAGCTATTCCAGGTGCAGAACGGGGTCCATTTGACCTAGAAGCTTTGGCAGAGGGAGCAGACACAGTATTCACTATGTTGATTCGATCATCAAGCAACTATCAAGTGGCTTTAATTTTCACATCACCCATTTCTACCTTCTGTTTTGTACCTTGTTTCCCTTTGTTGTCACCCTTCCACTCACTTGGTATGACCTTGACTGAGAAGCTCATTTAATACTTTACTACTGATAAGCAACTGATGGTTCTGACCTTTTTAAAAAGCTAGCATTCTGATTTAAGGATGAACTAACAAAAACATAAATAAAAGGTAGCCACATATTAAATCTGCATATGTCTCAAAGTTCTGGTGCAATACAATTTTTCACCTGAAATATTATTAGACAGATTTGGGTTCAATCAGGCAGTGGAAAATTAGTCCCAGGCTCGTTACAGGGAGTACTGGGGGCCGTATTTGTGTTAAAAGAAAAAAGCAACTTGAATTTTTGGTGAATTTTTCCATTCATCTGGCAACTTTAATAAAAATCCTTGGAAAGAAGTTCTGGATATTTAAGTGCTTGCTATAGAGAGGATATGCATAATTGGACTCCCTTAAAAAGATTATTACAGGTATCATTTCGGAAGATGAACACCTCTAGCTTTGGCTTCTAGTGAGGAAGTAAACATCAAAGTGAGAAGAGGTTTGAGGCAATTCCTACCCTCTCTTCCCCTCCCCTCAGGGGACACGAATGTCACATCGATATACTTCTGAGAACTCACTGCTGAGTGAGTAAACAACAACAAAAAACATTCTTTCTAGAGAACCATTCCCCCTCAATTGCATTATGCCAAAAGAAAAAGAATCAAATGCATTTTTTACTTAAAATGTCTTACTTAAAATGAGAGGTAGACTTGCACAGAAGTAGCTTAGATCTAAGGAAAACATGAAAACACAAATAAAAATCAGGGCCCATTTCTGTGAGTGCCTTGCCCTACAGCCTAGCTGCCCTCCCTGGATTTGATTAATTCCTTTTCTACCGGCTTCTGGAAGCCCAGGCCCATAATAATACTCAAACACAACATAAGCCTGGAATTCATGTTTCTTTCCCTTCTTCCAATATGGGTGATCAAGGAAAAGCTTCTACAGTCCAAAGTCAAAACGTTTCGGAATCAGAGTCATTTTCATTGTACCCATCCTCTGAGCCTACGTTGTTACTGCACAGGCTAACCATGCTACCCAGATTGGAGAGGGTCGTCCTGCTCAAATTGTCTTTTTTAAAACAAACGAAGTTGACAGCCGTCATTGTACTGGAAGGAGAAAAAGGCATCATGGTAGCCAAAATGAGGGCCAGGCAGTCAGCCACGTCTTTGTTAGGAGCGCAAGCCAGGGCCGGGGTATGACCTGGGCGTAAATGCAGACAAGGCAGTGGTTAGTCCAGGAAATCCAAAGGCGGCGTGAGCATTCCACAGTACATCTCATACGACCTCACACGCGGAGATGTATGTTGAGTTAGAAATCATGCCAGGCAAAAAGAGGAGTTACTTCCCACAAGTCATGCTAGGGGTCAGGCTAGAGGGAACTGGGAAGGGGAGACATTTTATGAAGGGGACTTGGTTTTTCCATTTACATGACAACAAGCACTATGTTACCCGAAGTTAGGCAGAACTCTAGTCTTCATCTAATGAACAGAAACACAAGGGGGCAGGGGTGGGACCCAATTACAGACACACACAAACAAATGACACCCCCCAACACAAAAACAAAAACAAAAACAAAAACAAAAACAAAAACACAAAAACAAAAACAAAAACAAAAACAAAAACGACAGCACCAGGACAACCACAGAGGTGTTTCCACTTGAAAGCACACGCACACCAAGGCACACCATGCGCCTCAGGCTTGGGCCGGAACACTCTCATTCTGAGAACAATGACTTTCATAGCATGTCGGATTAGAAAACATTGAAAATCCCAAGTCTGCAAATGCGACTAACGCAGTTTTCTTGCTTTACGTGTGTTTATATAAAGTATGTACCCATGAACTCGTTCTAGGGAAATGGAATCATTGGAGCAGATCAGACAGGAAAGCACTGGCTGTTTGCGATTTAAAACTTACTATCATTTAAGAGAAATTTAACAGAATTTTTAAAAATAGCAACACCAACCAACCAAAGTCGCCCAACAATGATTAGTGTGGGAAAATGGTTCTGGAGTCCTGTCATTCTCCACCATTTAGACTTGATGGGTCCCATCCGGAAGAGAAAACTAACTTAACACGTGCAGGGGGAGGTAGATACATTCTGTGACTTAATTACCGCCCTTATCCAACCTTCATTCCACTGACCTGAAAGGGTCAGCCTATGCCCTCCACCCGCAGATTTCCTATTACGCTTCCCTTATTTATTCAGAGCTAGTGGCTAGTGTGATAAAACTCCACATTTCGTCAACTCCTATCAACATTGGAGAGTTTCTGCCCCTTCCCCAGCCCCCAACAGATCGTTCCTCTCTGCAGCATGGAACCAAGTAAGAACAGACAGGAATCTGAACCTTCCGTCCCATGCAAGTCCCGGAGGAGTAAAGGATTTATGAGTGTCGTGCTGGACAGAACTGCCTCAGACTGTTCCCAGGCCTCTGGGATGCAAGTGAGCTCCAGAAAGGCCTCAGCTCCACTGATCCAGGGCTCTCGTTCCTAAGATTGCTGTTGGCAGGGGAAGCCTCAGATGCAGCAGGCTTACCACGGAGAAAGACACGACTGATTTCTTTTGAGCTCTCTGGGCCATTTTGAAGAAAAAACTGTGTACTTCTGCATGCCAACCCTAAGCTACATAATAGTGGTAAGGGGGCGAGGGAAAGGAAGGAGGGACAACCGAGGAGAGGAGGCGACAGGGAACTTTCTGCACCTCCTAGATGAGTCAGGCTGGGGACGGAGGGGGGTACATGCTAGGATAAACGGGGCTGCAAAACAAAAGCTAGTAGGAATTAGCTAATGATGTCATATGGCTAATGCTTACTTCTGAGAAACAGGCATGGGCTGCTAGTTCCAATACCTGTAATAAGCATTAATTGAGTTGTGTTAATGATAATACTTTAATTAAATGCCACAATTAATGACACATTGAAAAAATTACATCATTCATAAATATCCAGAAATTCGTCTTTCACTCCCCATGGTTAATAGGTATTGTGCTTAAAATGGTATTTCACATAATTCTGTTATTCATTCACTTTCCAAGGAAGCAGAGTAGAAAGCTTCTGTTGAGAGTTCATTTAGAAAAGGAATGTTACAGAGATCAGGAGAAGCTTTCAAGCCTAGAAAGTCATTCAAAAATTGTACTCATGCTCCCCAAATATCCTTACTGAGAATATGAGTTTTGATCTGTTCTTTAAAAAGAAAAAAAAAGTTTGATCTCAGAATGAACTGAAATACAAAGACCTCGGTCTTTCTCGGAGCCCTTGAGCATGCACTAATGCCATGTGTGGTCTCTAACTCTCCAGCGCACGCAGTTAGAATTCTGAATGCCCGTCTGCCAGCTTTTCAGTGTGTCCAAAAGGGCTGAGCTGCCACGCTGAGGGGTTAGAGAGGAGCTGCTGGTGTCACATGCAGAATGGAAGGCACTGGTGGGCTGTGCATGGATCACGTGTTTTACAAAGACAGACAGGACAGACTATCCCTGTTGGATGTCTCACACACAGAAACTGCCAAGGGGGAGAGAATTCTTACTGCCTTTTTAATGAGCACCTATCATCCTCACTTCCCCCGGCTTCACAGCACAGGGAAGGCACCTGCGCAACTGCTTACCGTTCCCACTTACCGTTTTCATCCACAGCGAGTACACAGGCCCCTTTGGCCAACAGCTCCTCAACCACCACCTTCAAGCCATTTCGTGCAGCAACGTGGAGAGGTCTGAAAGAAGACAGCAGCCAACGTCAACTGGGATACAGATTTGTGTGAGAACGTGTCATTGTGGGGAGCTGCATTGCCAAAAGGAAGAAAATGCTTAAGAAAATACTTAATAAATATAATATATATAAATATAAAGTATATTTATATATAAATATAAAATAAATACTTAAGAAAATACGCGCATATTACTTTTTTAAAATAAAAATATTTGTCGACCAGATCTTTTCCAGGTGTTAACCTTTAACTCTTTTTCCATGTCGGCCCAGATTTCTCTGCAGATATGACAAATATTCTGGATCTCAAATGACCTCAATGACAGTAAACAGGAAGCCAGAAAAGGAACGTAAGCTCTAGCTTGCTTTCTACCTTCCTTTCTACTTCAGCATTTGAGTCACTGTTTCACACGGTACATCAAGATGACTGGTATTAATATCACCCATATATATTTATCTTAAACCTCCCTGTTATTACTAAATGTACTAAATGATATTTTGTTGAATTTAGAATACCTTAAAGAATAATGTCAAACCCAGTATATTCATTTCTGCTATACACTTCTTAAGAAACTTAACGGGAAAAAAAATCCCAATATTCCTTTGCCCTTAAATGTAGGTAATTTCCTAAAATGGGAAATGAATCAGATTTAGGTCTTTCATGCTGAGGAGTACACTGAACTATATTAAAATATAACGAAGACAAACTGCTTAGAAACTCTTCAAATGTATTCTGAGAACATGATTTATAAAACTGTCATTTTCCAGTAAGAACACATAATGCTAATATATTATATTACAAAATTCCATGAAGGCATAACAAAATAAAGATTCTAACTAAAAATGTCTAGCTTGGTGTGCCTGGGTGGCTCAGTAGGTTAAAGCCTCTGCTTTCAGTTCAGGTCATGATCCCAGGGTCCTGGGATAGAGCCCCGCATCTGGCTTTCTGCTCAGCGGGGAGCCTGCTACCTCCTCTCTCTCTGGCTGCCTCTCTGCCTACTTGTGATCTCTGTCAAATAAATAAATAAATAAAATCTTAAAAAAAAAATGTCTAGCTTGGTCAGCATTTGTAGGTATGTGACTCTAAACTTCGTGAAGGGGAAGCCAGGTCTGTGTTTTTCACCACTGTATTCTCTGGTACACAGGATACTCTAAATATTTACCAAATCAACGACTATGAATCTGGGTCCAAATCAAACTTTAGAAGTCACACTTACGTCTGCAGTGCATTATTTTTTGCATTAATAAGGCTCTCATCTTGTATCTTGTCAAGTATTAACAAGGCACATTTTTCATGACCCTAATGAAGAAAAAAAAATGGTAAGAAACACGGGACAGAAACAGAGAAAGGCTCCTGAAAAATTACTTCATTGGGCTTTAAATTTAAACTGAACATCATTTGCCTAAAAACATTTTATAAGGCAACTTTCTGAGTAATTCCTTTTTCTTCTAAAAAGCAAATGGTTAAAGGACCCTAGACTCTTAAAGATTCTAGGTAAGGTCTTAGGACTTGAATAATGTAAACTTGATCTAAAATATTAATATAGTGGGGCACCTGGGTGGCTCAGTCGGTTAAGCGGCTGCCTTCCACTCAGGGCATGATCCCAGAGTCCTGGGATCCAGGCCCACATAGGGCTTCTTGCTGGGCGGGAAGCCTGCTTCTCCCTCTCCCACTCCTCCTGCTTGTGTTCCCTCTCTCACATTCTCTCTCTCTATCAGATAAATAAAGTGAAATCTTTAAAAAATATATATTAATATTTCGAAGATCACTGCAGCAGTACTGTTGAGAGAGCTGAGGCAGAAGCTAGCTCAGCAAAGCCAACTGGCAAACAGAGAGGAGAATTAGAAGCAGCCTTTTACATCCATCAGCGCTACTTTTTAAACATATGTCAAGTCTCATCTCCTTCCTCAAGCCTTCACTGACCACTTCAGGGACCCATCTACCCTTGAAATCTCCATGATGTCTGTTATCAGTATCACTTATCACTGTGTACTGCTTCATGCTGGAAAACGACTGTCAGGAAAGCTCCTTCTTTTCTTCCTCAATCAGGGCAAGATACCTGCTTGTATCTTAAAGGAGATGGTTGATAATTAAAAAAAAAATTAACTGGAAAGTCTAGAGACCCTTCTACGATTTCAGGTCTATGCCCTGGTTTCCTTAACTTTGATCCTCAAAGTGTGGTGCACAGACCAGCAACCTGGGAGTCAGAAACGTTGAATCTCAGGCCCCACTCTAGACCTGCATTTTGACAAGAGCCTCTGGTGATTCCTTTTGCATAATCAAGTTTGAAGAGCACTGAACTTCTCTTCCTGAAAACACTACACTTTGAAATAAACTTCATGAAATGGAGCCCTTTCTGGGGTTTCCACGGGCTTCCCAGAGCAAGAAGTGAGAAAGTACAACGGCTGAAAGGAACAGCCAAAGCATCTGGTACCACAGAGGACACCTTTAACACCATTACCATGTTGACGCCAACCACTACCACTGGTGTTAACTACAGTCACACACTATAACGCCTTTATAAGGAAGCCCCAGAAATGTCCATGGAGTTGTCATTCTCACGCACTGCCGGTGGAGAGTAAATGGTTGTGATCTTATGAGAGGTACATTTGGGCTGAAAAATCTTCACAGCTATAGACTCAATGGTTTTACATTTAGGAATCTATCTTAAAGGAACAAGTAAGAATTCTTAAAAAAAAAAAAATTCTCTACAATTAGCACCACCTATAGTAGCATATGTTTGAAAACAAGCAAATGTCTAACCATTGAGGATGGTTGGAATAAAGGATGGCACATTCTTAAGGTAGAATACCATACGTTTTCTAAAACGTGATACAATTTGATATCTAAAAGAAAGATATTCATGGGGTGTGTGGGGGACTCTGTCCATTAAGCATCGAACTCTTGATTTCGGCTCAGGTAATGAGCTCACGGGCTTCAGCAGGGGGTCTGCTTCAAGACTCTCTCCCTTTGCCCTTCCCCCAGCTCTCTCTGTCTCTCTAAAATAAATAAGTCTTTAAAAAAAGCTTCATAAAATACAATTCAGGAACAAAAGCAGGTTTTAAGGTTTTAAAACATGATCTTGTTTTTGTAAAATTGTGTATATTTATATACCATTTATCTTTTACAGAAGCAGGAATCTTGAGCTACATGTGAACACAATGCTCTTAAAAAAAGAAAAGAAAAACAAAAAAGCTCGAACACATTCCTTGCATTGAACTGTGGACCAGGAAAAAAAGGGCAAAGGGTAGAAATGCACACGAATGCACTTATTTGCCTCCGAGGAGAGTATTTTTGGGGCTGTGTTATAAATTACAATGTCTTCAAAGGGAACAAAATGAAAACAAGTGGACCTGGTTGTATTTAAGAAGCCACATAACTAAGGTCCTAACCTGTGTTTAAACCCAAGTTGATGTGGAATTTTGATCGGAATGGCATTAAAAGTATAGATTGCTCTAGGCAGAATAGACATTTTAACAATGTTTATTCTTCCGATCCAAGAGCATGGAACGGTCTTCCATCTTTTTGTGTCTTCTTCAATTTCTTTCATGAATGTTCTGTAGTTCCTCGAGTGCAGATCCTTTACCTCTTTGGTTAGGTTTATTCCCAGGTATCTTATGGTTCTTGGTGCTATAGTAAATGGAATCGATTCTCTAATTTCCCTTTCTGTATTTTCATTGTTAGTGTATAAGAAAGCCACTGATTTCTGCACATTTACTTTGTATCCTGCCACGTTGCTGAATTGCTATATGAGTAGTAGTTTGGGGGTGGAGTTTTTTGGGTTTTCCATATAAAGAATCATGTCATCTGTGAAGAGAGAGAGTTTGACTTCTTCATTGCCAATTTGGATACCTTTTATTTCTCTTTGTTGTCTGATTGCTGTTGCTAGGACTTCTAATACTATGTTGAACAAGAGTGGTGAAAGTGGGTATCCTTGTCGTGTTCCTGATCTCAACGGGAAGGCTGCAAGCTTTTTCCCATTTAGGATGATATTTGCTGTGGGTCTTTCATAGATAGATTTGATGAGGTTCAGAAATGTTCCCTCTATCCCCATACTTTGAAGTGTTTTAATCAGGAACGGATGATGGATTTTGTCAAATGCTTTTTCTGCATCAATTGAGAGGACCATGTGGTTCTTCTCTCTTCTCATATTAATTTGTTGTATCACATTGATTGATTTGCGAATGTTGAACCATCCTTGTAGCCCAGGGATGAATCCCACCTGACCATGGTGATAATCTTTTTAATGTGCTGTTGGATCCTGTTGGCTAGGATCTTGTTGAGAATCTTAGCATCCATATTCATCAGTGATATTGGTCTAAAATTCTCCTTTTTGGTAGGGTCTTGGCCTGGTTTGGGAATCAGGGTAATGCTGGCTTCATAAAAAGAGTCTGAAAGTTTTCTTTCTGCTCCAATTTTTTGAAACAGCTTCGGGAGAATAGGTGTTATTTCTTCTTTGAAAATTTGGTAGAATTCCTCAGGGAATCCGTCAGGTCCTGGGCTCTTATTTTTTGGGAGGTTTTTGATCACTGCTTCAATCTTGTTATTAGATATCGGTCTGTTCAGGTTGTCGATTTCTTCCTGGTTCAATTTTGGGAGTTTATAGTTTTCGAGGAATGCATCCATTTCATCTAGGTTGATAAGCTTATTGGCATATAACTGTTGATAATAACTTCTGATGATTGTTTCTACTTCCTTGGTCTTAGATGTGATCTCTCCCTTTTCATTCATAATTTTATGAATTTGGGCTTTCTCTCTGATGTGGTACTACACCCCCTAGAGACAGAGGGAGTGACAACATCAGGAGACAGACTGCGTAAGAATGGAGGTGGCCAATGCCCTGGAAAGCATATTCTCGTCAACCCCTATGTGGGTCTGCCCTGTGGCTTCTTCCCCTTCCATCCTGCTGACAGTGGACAACACCCTGAGAAAACGCACATCTTACGAGCCATGGTACACACTTCTGAGATAGCATTTAAGTGGTTTAACGGTATGAGTATGATTACAACCCGAAGTAACACTGTTTCAAATTCATTTACATACTTTGCTACTAGCCAGATGTAAGGATGTATTCAAGTCTTTATCCTTGACAGTCAGATCAGCCAGGGCACTGTTCACCAAAATATCTACAGAAAAAGCCAAAAGAGAGTTACTTGGGTGACATGCTAATTACAATAACACATTCAAATTAGTATGGACACATCATCATAGCTGATGTTTTTAAAGAGAAAAAGGAAAAATGTATTGCCCTATTGTTCTGTTGAAATCCAAGGTCTACAGACATTCATTGTAATCATCTTTGTAGCTTTGTTATTTCCAGGTAAAATAATTCTGTAGCTGTATTTGGTCTCTCAATGTTGAGTTCTTTTATTGTTCAAAGACAAGGTCCACCAGTTATCAAGTAACAGGGGACTGAAGACAATTAGCAAGTAGAATTGAGTGGCTTAAATAAAACGTTGGCCTTCTTTACATGCATATACCAAGACACTAACTGGTTTCTTGGTTTTACAAAGTTACTGCGGTTGGGTTGGGCCTGAGCACAAAGCCCGCCAGCCGAGCACATACCCACAGCGCCTGCCTGCCCGTTCTCGGCCGCCATCATCAGTGCTGTTTTCCCTGAATTATCTGCTGCATTCACTTCTGCATTGTGTCTCAGAAGAAGCTGCAAGCACTCCACGTGGTCAGCGAATGCCGCCGCATGCAGGGGTGTCCTGATGATGGAAAACAAATAGGATTCTAGCTCCCTTTAAACGCAACACTCTCTCTGTATACGCCTGAGAAACATGGGCACAGTGTCATCCCAGGGACTTAAAACTTCTCAGTTTACAGAAATAACAATTAGGCCTTCTCTCAAGTCCATTCTGTGTGGACACTGAACGGTCACCTATGTGAATGGCGCCCCCTAGATTTGGAGGGTGGCAGTGGTGGCCCTGATAATAAAATCAGCATCTTTACTGATCCTTTGATGTTGAGTTCCAGTGACTTCTCATTTTTGATAAAGATATTTTCAGATTTGGAGTGCCTGTCTGGCTCAGTCGGTAGAGTACGTGACTCTTGAACTTGGGGTCGTGAGTTTGAGCCCCACACTGGCTGTAGAGATTACTTAAAAAGGATACTTTCAAAATTGAGCCTTAAATTTGCAGATAATTGGGTATTTAAATAATAAAAAAGTCTCCATTATCTAATATGGAGAGTTGATTTTTCTAAGAGATTGTATTATTTATCAAAATTAAAAATTAAATCTAAATTAAAAATTAAAAATTATAGAGGGCACGGATTGCATGGAGCACTGGGTGTGGTGAAAAAATAATGAATACTGTTTTTCTGAAAATAAATAAATCAATTTAATAAAAAAAAATAAATCTAAAACTTCATCTCCAAGACATACTTGGTCATGTGAACAGACACATAAAATACTAGGCTGTTTCATAGTAAAATATTAGAAACAACTAAATGTTCTATAAAAGAAGGCAGGCTGAATAAATGTCTGTCCATTCAATGAAGTGATATCCAGCTTTAAAAAGAATATGATAAATCTATATATTCTGGCATGAAAAGTTCTCCAAGATACACTAAAAGCAGAGCACTGCAATAGAATTCTCCTATTTGCATAAAAAGAACATGAGCATATATTTTCATATATGGTTATAGCTATGTACAGAAAATATTGGAGAGGATATAAAAATTTTAAAAGAATAGTTTAAGGTAGTTTTCTAGATGGAAGAAAAGACTAAGAGTAATTTCTCCTAATTATATACCCTTTATTATATTTAAATTTTAAAAGCCATGCTTTTAGAGGTGCCTGGCTGGTTCACGAGGTAGAGCATGTGACTCTTGATCTCAGGGTTTTAAGTTTGAGCCCCATGTTGGGTATAGAGATTACGGAAACAAAATAATTAAAAAAAAAAAATAAAAACCATGCTTTTATGTTACTTTTTCAATTAAAAAGTAACAAGTGTTTGGCTACTTTGCAACCACAAAGCAGAGACTAAGACTGATCAAGACAAGAAGCCTGCCACCTTAGGGTCACTTACCTGCCTTTGTCATCTCTGCAATTGACAATACTGGCATCTATGGCCCCGAGAAGCAATGATGCACAATTCTCATGATCATTTATTCTAAAATGAAAATAGATTTTACATTAAAAAATTTAACATTAAAAAAAAATTATATATGCCCTCCTACTCCATCTTCCCAGGCACCGTATATTTAACAATCAGACACATTAAAAAATGTCTGGTGCAAATCTCTGTGCTTTCTGTTCTGTTCAAATAATTCAAGGAGACAATTTAGGTCCTACAGATAAACTTCACTTAACGTTTCCTGAGGCAGGCAGTCTCACTCTCAGGAGTCCTTCTGAACCGTTTTAGTGACGAGGTGGGATTTGAAGTTGACTCCTCACAGCCTAGAGGAGCGGACACGGAGACAAAGTACTTGCCGAACCCTCTGAGTCCACTGTTCCTCTTGCTGCCAAGGGCTAAGGGTGGGTCACTCTTGGATTTGAGGTCTGCCTCCTTGTGTGTAACTCTCTAAGCCAAACAAACTTTTTCCAAAACTTTTTAAGGGAAAGTTCCCAGAAAGATTATGTGATGCAGGAAAGGCTCTGGGACAGCTAGAGTGGGAATCCACAACAATAGCAGACTAACAGGGACCTTTAGGTCAGCCCACAGCGTAAGCCATTGGGAGATTTGTAAATGAAGACAAAACCACAGACTGTTTTGACCCATAGCACATTAATGTCTATATAGGGAAGAGCTGAACTCTTAAAAGCCATTTGGGTGTCCACCCTGGTAAAGAAAGCTTGTGAAGAGTAAACGATCTATAGTTAATGAGAACCTCGGAAGGCAAAGCCACAAAATGGATGGGCGTGGGTTGAGCACTTAAAAGCCGTTAGAGTGCTCGCCACAGACATCTAAGACTCCCACCATAGAATAAGTCAGTTACGGAACAGGTTAGACTGACAGTGGGTCACTCGCCAACCTCAAGAAAATTTCCATGCAACAAGGTACACTGAATCCCAACACCACACAGATCCCAAACCCAGTGGCACATCTCTTTCAGGTATTAATTTGGCTCCAAGAGACTCAAGCCTTCGCTAAAAAAACGAGATCCTCGAGTTTCAGAGAACAGAGCATTCTGCCTCCCAGAACACTTGCTTATTTTATGTCCACAAACCGTGGCTGCCATAGTTATCTACAAAAATGGCAAAATCTTACTTACACGACCCAGAACTACAATGACCAGCATGGGGAATATTCCAGTTAGATAAGATCATTCATTTAAGAACTACACTTGAAAGCAAGGGTTCCCAAATCAACAAACAGAATGGGATACCTATTGTGACTGGTATGCAGAAGCTTCCAAAAAGCTTCAAGCTTCCAAAACAGCTTCACTGAAAGGTCCACTGCCAAGGCTAATGAAAAACTAAAGACACAAGAGGTACCTAAAACAAAGAGTGTTAAGACTGAAATGACTCCTGCTGCTGCCCTCTATCCTTCTTTACCTCAGTGCTCACAGTCTAGGAATTCTCTACCTGAATTTCTACTGCGAAGGGGCGACAGGGTCAGAAACAAGTCTTTGCAAAGTTAATGGCTTTATTGCTGCAACGGCTCCAAGGCCAGAAACCCCAAACCACACCTAGGCTTCCCTCATTGCACCATCATCAAAACACTGACTCAGAAACTGGTGTCTCATTTGCAATCCATCAGGACACTGGAAGAAAGATTGTCCTAGAAGGTTTTGTGCAAATCCTCTGATAGCGGCTCAAATGCCCCCACATATACCCTCAAAGAAGGGCCCCTGTAAGGACCCCTTCCGGTGTTGACGAGACACCAAACAATTCTCCAATCAACTGCTACCAGTTATTCTAACAATTAAGGGGAAGTAAAATTAAAATTAATAGAAAATTCTTGCCAAATTCTGGTAGATGCCAGGACACGACTCTCTACTTTAAACGCCACTGACTCCAGAGCCTGCATTTTGGGACCTGGGAAAACCAGCAGGGTTGGGCAAATGGTGAGAATTCTCACCAGATTCAGCTTTCCTGGTCTCTCTGGCGGCTGGTCAAGGGGGGAAGGTATAATTTCGTGTTGTCCCTTCTTTTCCAAATTCAGACTCTTGTTTATTTGGTTGTGAGAGAGCCACTGGTTACTGATCCTTTTCTCTCCCAGGGACTGCTATGGCCTTGTTGGTCCTAAATCCTTCTTTCTTTTGACTTTCTTGGAGAAGTAGCTCTGGATCTTGGGAAAGCAGCATCTTTTGCACCATCTTTGAGGGGATCTTGCATTCATGGGTTGTTCAGTGATGCCAGGAATAGGTATTGTTCATCCTGGCTGAATCCGGGCAAGATACTGAAAGGCCTTTTTTTCCCCTTCTTTTTTTAAAGTAGCTTTACCATTGGTCAGAAGTTGGCCAAATAGGCAGCTGGTATTCAGAGTCTAATTGTGACTTTCTTTAGGCCTTCCCCGTAAGCTAAAATGAAGCTATGTATGGGGTGAGGGGTAGGGACTGGGGGGCATTCTAAAGACAAACAGCTCTAAATCTAGAACAAAGGAATCGTTTGATTTCTACCTCAGTTGAAGGAAGATCTTCTCCTTGATACAAAGAAGAAAATTAAAGAGAATGTCATTGGATGAACAGGTCAGGCCCCCTTTCTTTGAGGAATTAAAATCAACTCTCTTTGCCTTGCAAACTGAGTTTTTAAAGAACAGAAAAAGCTTGCTTATCTGTTTTACCAATCCAAAACCTCTCTTACTCATCTCAAAAGGCTTATAGGTATTGGAAAATCCCTCTTGGAGGATCTTGCTTTCCTTCCTTGTGCCTTTGAGCTCTACCTGGTCTTCTCCAGGAACTCCTTTCCAGGCCCTCTCTTTGAAATGCACATTTCAGAGAGATAACTGCTATCAGAAAAAAGGAGGAAAAAAAATAAAGGGTATTTGGAAACTAGGGAAATAAAAAATCTTAAGTCTTGATGGGCACTGGGTAATGTATGGAATTGTTGAATCGCTATATTGTACACATGAAATGAATATAACACTGTATGTTAACTAACTGGCATATGAATAAAAACTTAAGGGCACCTGGCCGGCTCAGTCAGTGGAGCATGCCACTCTTGATCTCAGGGTCTTGAGTTCAAGCCCCACACCAGGCACAGAATTTACTTTAAATAAAACTTAAAAACAACCCCCCCCAAACCAACATTATATATTAACTATACTGGAATTAAAAAAAAAATTAAAAAATCTCAAGTTTTCTCAATATTAGTAGAAAGTTTAAGCCATCTGAGCAGATAACCTTCACCTATTCCATTTGCTAGAAACACAATCTGGATCTGTGCTTTTGTTTTGTTTTTTAAATAAACTAGGTTAAATTTTGCATTATCATACCTGCTTAAAGCCTAAAATTTAAAAACAAAAGTTATGTAAGACTGATGATTCACAGACCTATACCCCTGAAACAAATAAATATATTATATGTAAATAAAAAAAAGGAAAAAGGAAAAAAAGTTATTAAGATTTCTGTTCGTGTCCATCTATGTGTGTATGTATGTCTATGTACGTACATTATGTTGTTTTCTATCTCCAGATGGTATTGTCAAAATTAAGTCGTAAAGAGCTCTATTTAATTGGCTTAAAGAACATTAAGCACTTGGGGTGCCTGTCAGTTAAGCGGCTGATTCTTGGTTTCGGCTCAGGTCATGATCTCAGGGTTGTGAGTCTGAGCCCCTGCGTGGGGCTCCACTGGGTACGGGGCTTCCTCAAGATTCTCTCTCTCCCTCTCCCTGTGCCTCCTAATAAATAAAAATAAAATAAGATAATGAAAAGAGCACTTACATAAGTCATATATATTTTCAGAAATATAGAAACTGAGTTTCTATATTTGAGTTAAATGTTTTTCAGGTTCAAATGATCTGGGTTAATCTTTGGTAAACAAAGACTAGTTCTAGGTTAGTTGGTGTAATTAAAACGGGCATGTATTCAGAGTTATTAGCACTTATAATGCAGAGGTAAAACTTTTATTCTACCTAGGTTTACTAAAGGTCAAATAAGCTCATGTTATCACTGTTACAGAATTTGTCAATCAGAAAGATAATTTAAAATGATAGTTAGCTGTTTAAAATCTCAGAGTTTTCACGAGTGATCTAAACATAATCATTAAGAACAAGTAAATTAAATAGATATAAGTAAGGTAAAACTTTATAAGTAAACTTTTGACAACAATCATGCTTTATGGTATGTATACTTAAAAATAGTTTCCAAAATGTTTTTGGTAATGGGAAACCTCAGTTAAACTGAGATACTTTAAATGACGCATATTCATTGACTCCTGGATCATTTCCAATTAATATAAAACTCTGAAACATTATCACCGAACATAGATTTATCCACTTTTGGCTTCCTTTGACAGAGGAACTACAGATATTTGGCTCCATTAGTAAACGTGTTTTATAACACATTGAAATATGGATCATGAAGAAGAATGTACTCCTAGGAATTAGGAAGCTTATTTATGTGTTTGCTAATCCACAGAATGCTAATGGAACTGACAATTCACTAGTGCTTACCTCTTAGTTTTCACTAGTCATTAAGGATTCTAGGGGTTAAAAATTTTAATCAATTAAAACTATTTAGAAATAATAAGGATGACAGAAAATAGTTTTAAGAAAAATAGATAATAAAAGTAGAATGTATTTTTTTTTTTGGCTAAGGAAAGGTATGAAAGACATGGTTTTTGGTTTTTTATTTATTTATTTTTTTTGCTAAGAAAAAAGAGAAAGGAATTTTGTCTTAAAGTAAAATGATTATTTGTTGTTTTTTTCTGGAATGAGAAAGAGAGGGAAAACTTAGGACAAAATCTGAATGGATGTAAAAGCTCTGTGGAATGGATGTAAAACTCTGTGGAAAAGGAATCTAGGAAAAGGAATTCTCTGTGGTCAAGCTGGCGAAGATTGGAATGGATTTACTTAAGTTTAAAAAAATGAGTTTTAATATCAAAAGTACACTAGTGCAAAATTAGAATTTGGTTTTCTCTCTGTTAAAGGAACAAAGGTTTTTTTCCCCCTTAGATTATTGATCTGCTTTTAATAAGAAAATGTAAGTAAAGTTCTTCTGTTGCTTTTTAACCTCTTTTTAAAAAAAATTTTTAAAAAAATTTATTTAGGGATGCCTGGGTGGCTCAGTTGGTTAAGCCGCTGCCTTCGGCTCAGGTCATGATCCCAGAGTCCTGGGATCGAGTCCCACATCGGGTTCTCTGCTCAGCAGGGAGCCTGCTTCCTCCTCTCTCTCTGCCTGCCTCTCTGCCTACATGTAATCTCTCTGTCAAATAAATAAATAAATAATCTTAAAAAAAAAAAATTTATTTATGTGACAGATTGAGATCACAAGTAGGCAGCAAGGAAGAGAGAGAGAGGAGGAAGCAGGCTCCCCGCTGAGCAGAGAGCCGGATGTGGGACTCAGTCCCAGGATCATGACCTGAGCCAAAGGCGGAGGCTTTAACCCACTGAGCCACCCAGGCGCCCCTTTTATTAACCTCTTAAGTAACCCTCCTGAAAAGCAGAGATTCTGTGTCTTACCAAAATAATTTACTGTGCTTTAGGCTATCTTGCTCAATCTTTAATTTATTTTTATAAACTATTTTTATTTTTTATTTATAGTTTATATTTATTTTTATATTATAAATAAAAATATTTATATGTTTATTTATATTTTATTTATAAATTTTTAATGTATCCTTAATTACTTAAGAAAACCCAGTCTTCTTGGGGTGCCTGGGTGGCTCAGTGGGTTAAAGTCTCTGCCTTCAGCTCAGGTCACGATCTCAGGGTCCTGGGATCGAGTCCTGCATTGCGCTCTCTGCTCAGAGGGGAGCCTGCTTCCTCCCCTCTCTCTCTCTCTGCCTGCCTCTCTGCCTACCTGTGATCTCTGTCTGTCAAATAAATAAATGAAATCTTAAAAAAAAAAAAAAAAAAGGGAATCCCGGTCTTCTTAACACTAGAAGAGGTATGGAGGTTTTTGGTTTGTTTTTGAACCATTACCTAACTTTCTCTATTTATCTTTAATGTCCGTATCTGTATCACTTCAGTTGAATGGTTAACTAAACACTGTTGCACCGTGACCTATGATCCTATTTGACTAAGTATTTTAAAATCTTTTGATATTTTTGACAAGTAAATAAATGCATAAGTTGATCAACAGGACAACCGGCTTCAAGAAGTGTCCTCTCTGGGATTATTTTTAACTTCAGCAATTCTAGTTGGTTTGGCTCATGGGGACCCTGGGTCAGGCATGCCTGCAAACATTAGGAATACTTTTACTATTAATAATTATCTTCCTCATCTGTTCTCTCAAGGGTTCTGGATGAGTGGATGCAGCCATAAGCCAGGTAACATATGGTCTCCCTCCAACTAGAATGAAGATCCGACATCGTCTCCTGTGAACTAGAGACTGAGACCCAAAGAGACAATGGTAGCTGAGAATAACTTGCAACATCACCTTTGCCCAAACCTCTTGGTTGACCAGAGGTTGATCAAAGTGGGGAGGAAGAACTGCCAACTGATCCCACATGAACCTACTCAGTAGGCTGGGCACCACTGATCCTGGGAAACAACATCAGCAAAATACCCCTTACCTTTCAGGTTTCATGTTCTTGTAAATGTTAACCATCTAGTTAACTCATGAATAATTACCAAGTGATATGGGTGATGGCCCCATTCCTCTGAGACCTCAAATAAGGCCAGATACGTAACCCTAGTAATCAGGTATTCTTACTCCTTCTCTTCCCTGTTTCCTGTGATTTTGTGGAAACTTCCGGTTTTCTGCCTCACTCTGCAGTTCTCTGATCTCTTGCAAGTGGAAACTGTCTGCTTCATGAAGTGTAAAATAAAGTTGGTATCACTTGAAATGTCTTCTTTAATCATCTGAACAGTTCTAATGGCACACATACTGGAACCCCAGCATTTCTTCAGAACCCCTACATCCTGGAAGGAGTTTACTGCACACCACTTATGCAAGGGATCATGTTAGATTTTTGGGGGGTACCAAAGTGACAAAGACATGGTTCCTTCAGGTTTAAAATCACCCCTACCCTTTACTCCTTACTTTCTTTATTCATCCGCTTTATGCCTGCAGTATCTTTCAATCAAATGATCAGCGGCACGTGAAGCCCGCAGACAATGCAAAGATGAAGCAGGCCCCAGAAGCCCATGTTCCCCCAGGCCTACCACGAAAGTCTGCCCTGAAGTCACTGTACACGCTCAACGATGGTTCATGCCATGAGGTGGCAGAAAAAAGTGCATTTATCGATAAAGAACTTATAACGCAGGAAGAATGGAGAATTACAATATACAAAAAGTCTTCCTGGCATAAAATGTCTTCTAATCATCCATAGGTATATTGCTGTTAATCCCAACTTGTGTTTAGAATTTGGTACACAAATGTGTGTCATCTCTGGAGAGCTCCCCACCTGGGGCGCAATGTGCCTCTTAATCACCCAGAACCCTTCATGTAGTTTCTCTCAGGTACCATGTGACCTGCCTGGGAACCTGGGCACTCCACAAAAAGCTCCTGGAAAATCATTAATGCTCAGGACCACACTCTGCTATCAGACCCATTTGCCTTTAGCTGCAAAGTGGAATACATTGGTCTTACCTATAGTGTAAAAGCCTGTCCCTTCCCAGAGAAGCAACCTCTCTGTATATAGTTAAAAGGATTAAGGCAACACCATCAAGTCCCAGCATTTCTACTTACATTGCACAGTGCAGTGGAGTGAAGGGATTACCGATAAATTTGCGAAAACATTTTTGCTCCAGAAGTACCTCTATACAGTTTTCATTACCTGCAAAGAATCAACAGAATTTAGAGAGCTTCTAAGAAAGTAATTTTGTTCAACACAGTCTATTTTTGTTGCTGTTGTTAAGTACTGAATTCTGGCTTATGAATTTCCCTGAATTGGCTGAATAGTCATTCTCCACGGAATAAACAAAATGCCACAATGTCATTAATTATGCTCACAGGTGTTCGGAGACATAATGAAACAGGGAAGGCCATATGTTCTAGAGGAGAGAAAGAGAGAAAGAAGGGACCTCATTTGCAAGTAGAATAGATTCGAGGTCCTTCTCAGCTCTCAGGAGAGAGATGCCTGGCATAGGTATGCCTCAGTTTGCCCATGTTTGCAACAGGAAATTCTCCTTTCACCCACTTCCAATTCTGCAACCTAATTCAGGAAAGAAGATGCGACTGATAGAAAACCGTATTTGAGGCAATGCTGGTGAAAGGGCTTTGACTATATAATACAATGGAAGGGTTTAAAATGGCACCAGGACCAATTCCTGGCAAACAGAATGCACCCAATAAGTATTTTTTTAATAAGCAGATTAATGAGTGTGAGGGATTATTTTCAACAAAAGGACAATATTTTCTAAATCAACCGATTTTGAGTTGAGTAAGGCCCCAGTTCTGTCTTCTTACTTGTTATATGACTTAGGCAACCCACTTGGATCTGGGAATCTCAGTTTCTCATGTCACAGGATCATGGAGTTTTGGGTTGATAAAAGACCTAACTATGGTTGGTGAGACAATGTGCCTTGAGCAAGAGGAGCAAGAAGGCGATGCTGTTTGGCTTTGGAATACAGACTATTGTCCTGAACCTCTTCTTAGCTGAATTTAGCGCTAAATTAGAGTTCACTTATGATCTATCCCAGAATTATGTAGATTGGATAATTTTAAGTGCTAAAATACAAGTCCCACCTTTCTTGAACTTGTAGAGAAGAAAGCTGAAACTGCTTTTAGGAGGATGGAGAGGCATATGAAGTAATGAATATAAAATCCCCTAACTTTATTCAAGTTACACTGTTTAGCTTTCCAACTACATCCAGCCCTCACTCAAGTAGTCCCAAACACTTCAACCCCTCTAGGAGTATGAATCCCTCCCCAAAGGACCTCTCTTAGGGCAGCACCTAAACCTACCATTCCTTGGAGACCATTATGAATCCTAACCTAAGGTCTATGTAGGGAGGACTGGGGACGCTTGCACAAACGTCAATATTCAAAGTGCTCAGTGGAAGGGATCTGGGAAGATGGGAGCTTGAGCCCTAGATCTAGAAGACTGTACTGGAAAGGAGATTGCTTGGGAAAGGACAGATCCTCCTTCCCTGTGTGCACCTGCAGTGGCCTAAGAACAGAGAGACCTGCTCTCCCCACCCCACCTGGCTCTGCGGGAGAGGATGTGGACTGTAATCAGCACTCTTAATGTGTCTTCCCCTTCCGGTAGGTTTTCTAGTGCTAGAGAGCTCTCACAGCTTGACTCAGATGGTGGTTAGGGAGCTCTCATCCATTAGTAAGTGGAAAAAAAATCATAACCTGCCAACGGCTGAACAGGAGAAAACTTGCTCTCACTGAAACAAGGAGGACTATAATGAAGGTCTGACGTCAATATATGAGAGCGCCCCAAAACCCTTTTTGGTCCCAATAATCAGAGTTTCTGAGTGAAAATTTTAATAGAAGAATTGAAAATGGAAAAATAAAATTATAGAAACCAAATAAGAAGTATTTGGGAAATTATCCACATAAAATGGGGGGGGGGGAGAGTTTCTTAAACAAGATTGGAAACCTTTGTGCAATAAAAGAAAAAATTTGACAGATTTAACTAATAAAAGTTCAAAACCTCTGCATAGAAAAGGGTTTCATAAACAAGGAACAAAGACACATGATAGACAGAGAGAAAACATTTGCAGCATATATAACAAGTGGAGGGTTCCTATTTCTAAGACAAGGTACTTCTACAAATATATGAGAAATGATGAACTCAATAGGAAAAAAATGGGCAACAGATGAAAAAAGCATGTACAGAAGAGGAAAATGAAATTCAAATACATAAATAAATATACTATAAGAGAAATGCAATTTGAAATAATGAGGTGCCTGTTTCTTGTCCTTCAAATTGACAAAAATTTTAAAAAAGATGATATTGTCTTGAGCTGGGAAAGGCTTAAGAAAGTAGCAAGTTTTATATTACTGATGGAGTAATACACTTTTATACTCTTTTTGAAAAGCAATATGGTGTAATTCACTAAAATTAAAAAACATACATGCTCTCTTACTAATAATTTCACTTTTGGAAACTTAACTGACAGAATTTCTGGTACTGTAATACGAACACACACACTGAAGCATGGTTTGTAATCAGGAAAAACCTGAAACCAATCTGAATGCTCATCAGCAAGGATCTGGTATGAATAAACAATAAATTCTGGTATACACACTCACATGTATGTCTACGTATCCTGCTGCAACAACCATGAAAAAGACCCACGGATACTGATATATATCAATCTGTGAGAATATCTCCAGTAGAAACTTACGTAAATAGTAACAAAAAAGAAAGTTATCTAATATTTGTGACATGATTCTAGTTTTCAAAAATAGATGCATATACAATTTGTATTTATTTTTTGTTCTCAAAGGAAAATTATGAAAGATACCTACCGAATTACATTAGAAGGTAAATTTGGAAATGGAGACAACTTTAGGCACTTCTGTATTTCCGATATGTTCCAATTAGTATGCATTTTCTTTTTTTACTCAAATACGTGAAATGAGAAATTTAAAATCTCCCAAACAACAAGTGCAATTAAATAAACAGGGGGTATCGGACATAAAAAGAAGTGCCGAAAAAAAAAATCATGTGTATACTAGTTGGCAACTGTAACAGATTATTACATCATATTTGTTTGTTTGTTTTTAGCTGTATTATTTTAATTCCTTGTAGGCGCTCTCCTTTACCCAGGTAAACTAAAAACCCTGATTAAAATTAGTTACTTCACCTCACTGGAGGTTCTGAGTGCGAGTTACATGTTGGTGATTGACAAAAATAGGGCATCATGGTGGTCATGAAGGGAAGAGCTCAAAAAAGAAAAAAGGTATCACAGGTTCAGAAAGATCGGAAACCATGGTTTAGGACGTTACAGTACATTCTCACCTCCGCTGAGACCACAGCCATGCCAGGTAGGGAATCTACTGGAATCAGTCAAAGGGCAACGCACTCACCATTGTAACAAGCCCAGTGCAGCGGCGTGTAGCCTTGGTTGTCTTTGAAAGAACAGTCCTCCTCGGACAGCGCCATCTGGAGCAGCTCGCTCAGCCACGTGGCGTGGCCGCGAGCAGCCGCGTAGTGCAGCGGGGTCCTCCCTCTGGAGTCTTTACACAGAATCGACACTTCTTGCTCCAGCAGCATTTGCACACACTCCTCGTGGCCTGTCATAATCTGATGCATTGCAATGAAAAACACAAGACACATCTCAGAAGGGCAGAGACGCAGGAAGCAAGGCGGTGACTATATGAGGCTCGGCTCCCAGTGAGCGGACAGACGCCTGGGCCTTATCGGGGATAGGTCAGAGGACAGAGGGGGACAATCCCAGCAAGATTCATGACAGAGAAGTCTGCAAACACACCAGCATCTTAGCAACATCTCTAGACTCTCTGAACAATAACTTGAAGGGTCTCAAGCTAGAGCGGAAGATCCCGGCTTTTCGAATCAGGAAGGTACAGGTGGAGCCCCGGCTTCCCGCTTGTGAACCCTGGGCACGTCGATCTGCCTGTCTGTGCCTCACTTCCTCTACCTGTAAGCGGGAACAGCAACAATGACTCGCAGGTTGTAACGAGACAGTAAAGTCTCCCAGCCTGTGCTCCGCCCACAGGAAGTCGTCAACCGTGATTATGACATTGACCACTTAGTGTTTGTCTTTTCATTCATCACAGTGTTCGGCACCATTCCCAAGCAGCAACTTTATGATTTCTGTTTTTGTTTCATTTAGTTTGGCATGTTTTAGAAAGATTTCAGCAGATATGTATGGAAAATCATCCACAGTATACATAATTCCGGTGGCGAATGGGCCAACATTTGCAACAATTAGAAATAGCATGGCCACTGAAAACTAGGTAATCATCAGAATAAATTACACCTCCTGCACACAATGGGAGATTAGAATAACGGGGCAGAAAAACATTTAGTGACATGGAAAAAGGTCCCTGATTTACTTTGAGAAAAAAACCAGGTTCCAAATAGCATCTTCAGTATTCTCTCTTTTTAAATTCAAAACAAACCCTATCCAGCAAAAAAGACAGGTGATACATACACCGAAATGTAGTTATCTCCAGGGGGTAAGATTACCGGTGATTGTGACTTTCTTCTTTGAGCCTTTTTTTTTGCAAATTTTCTAGGATGTGTGCATAATCACAAACCAGAACCAATCCCACCAACAGCGGGTGTTCGTGTATCCATTATCACAATCTAACATGAACTCTGAAAAGCAGGACCTAGGAGCAGCTGTTATTTTACCTTTGCAGAAGGTTTTGTGATCTCTTTTTTTCTTTCTTTCTTTGTCATCTCTGTACTCAATGTGGGTCTTCAACCCGCGACCCGGAGATCAAGAGTTGCATGTTCTACCAACTGGCTGAGATTAATTACTTATCTTAGGGAACAACCTTTTTACTAAAGCTTCATATGGGGGAAAAAGAGGAAACGGTCTCACTGCAAAATTACTTCACTAAAGCCGAGGAAAGGCACGTACCCCTCTGTGTAAAGCTGTGCAGCCCATGAGGTCAACAGCATCTACATTGGCTTCCTTTTCAAGTAACAGTGAAACAGCATCAATGTGTCCGTACGCCACCGCAAGCATCAGCGGGGTTCTAGGCAGAGAAATCAACCAGGCAGGAAGATCAGGGAAAGCGAACAAACAAAAACCCATCCCTTACTTCCAGAAGGAGGACCCATCTCTCTTCTCTTTCTCTCTCCTCTTAACAATTGCTTAATATTTTGAGTGTCCCCAGTTCACTCCACACTGCATGGAGAAAGCTATCCCCATCCCTGCTCTGTAAAGGCCGCCTGGAATGGTGTTGGGGTCCAGGTGGAACAGGGGAACGTTCCTTCTCAAACTGCTCATGTTAATCCCATCATTTTCAAAACTGCCTGGTATTCTCCAAATAATCACTGAGCAGGGGGCGTGTCTACACAGGAGGCTCTCTTGCTCCTATCATCTTAGTTCTACTTTCATAGTTTCTACCTTGAACTTCTGCTTAAGACTTTAGTTCATCAAAGCTTCCTTGCCGTGAAGAAAAGCCTGACAAGTCCAGAGGGAAAAAAACAGTGTCGGGACCCGGGAGGTGAGCTTTTCGTTTTAACTCTGACTCTAATTCATGCATCTGGGGTGAGTCACTCCATTCTTTGTTATTGGCGCCGCATTTCCCGAAGACTGGGTGGGGGGATGGGCTAACAGATGGAAAATACTTTGGAAAAACAAACTCAGAAATGATAAAAATATGAAGTTTTTTTTTAATGATAGAGATAACCTCTTGAGGTCTGTCCTACTGTCATCATTAGTTTAAAAAATGGGAATGCGCAGCTTCAGAAGAGGGTAAAAACGGATACGAAGAAGAAACAAATGAAAGCAGGGCCAGGACTCACGGCCGCAGACATGAAAGGTTGGCTCCTTGTCATCGAGATACACCCCTCTCCACGCTCTCCTTGGCTGCACGCTCCAGCGCTCCAGCGCAAAGCCCCCTCATTGTTCTAGGGCTCTCAACTACGAATTTCCCCCAAACATGCAGCTCAGACTAGAACTCAGCGTTCACCCGCCTCGCTGTCTAATAAACATGACCCATGACCCGTTGGGACAGAACCGCCACCCCCAGGCCCGGATGAAGAACACTCACTGTCCTTTGGCGTCTTTCACGTCAATGGCTTCTGGGTTGTCTGCAATTTCTAGTAAGAGCCGCAAACACAGTGTGTGACCGTTAATTACTGAAAAAGAAAGAGCGGACATTCGTCTTAACAGACCAGCACCACACATACTCTTCCAAAGCCAAGTTTATCTGGACTTCAGGTTAGTCGTTTCAGTGGCCGCTGCCAGCGCTCCCCCGGCTCGCCGGCAGGTGGCGCCCCAGCGTCTGTCACTCGGTTCTTCCGGCCCGTCCTTCCCATCAGACACTTCGGTCCTCCCCCAGCTTCTTCCTGTTCCTGTTCGGGGAGTTTGTTCCGGAAAACCGATGTCCTCTCTTACGTGCTCGTGTGGGACTGGTGGCCTCTCCCGAATGTGGAGCTGTTCGTCGTGTTCCCCCAAGAGAGTCACCCAATTCCTTATAACCCCGTGTCCAGCCTGCCTCCCGCCCTTTTTAAGAAGAAGGAATGGAGAAGGGGCGCAGGAGAGGAGGGAAGGAAGCAGCAGAGGAGCGGAGGAAGGGAGACGCGGGACGGGTCCCGCCGTCTTTCCCTCCCAGTCGCTTCACGTGTGGAGGCCGACGTGGAAGCAGTGGTGCGGACTGGGGACGGGCGACGCGCACGAAGCTTCCCACCGGGCCGGGGTACGCAGCTCTCGGCTCGGCCCTCCTGGACTGGCCAGCGGCTCGCAGGAGACTCACCGATGTGCCCCCGCAGCTGCCGGACAGCTCTGCCCACGAGCTCCGCCAACTACAACCCATGGTTTCGCTGCCTCCCGGGGGCTCGCATGGCTGCCACCTCCCGTCCCCTCTGTCTGTCCCTGGCTGAGCTGTGACTCCAGAGCCCGCCTCACCCCTTCCCAGGCGCTGCCCCATCCTCCCTCGCCCCTTCCCACCCTGGTGGGGCTGCCCGCAGGCAGGAAAGCAGGCCCTAATGTTGGCCTTGACCAGCTGGGGTCAAGTACAAGGTTGTGGGGGCACCTGGGTGGATCAGCGGGTTAAGCCTCTGCCTTCGGCTCAGGTCATGATCCCAGGGTCCTGGGATCGAGCCCCACATCAAGCTCTCTGCTCAGCGGGGAGCCTGCCTCCTCCTCTCTCTCTGCCTGCCTCTCTGCCTACCTGTGATCTCTGTCAAATAAATAAATAAATATTTATTTATTTATTTATTAAAAAAATACAAGGTTGTACTACTGGGCGCACCAATCGAGATGCTACTTTGGGGAGTGGCGGTGTCTCCAGGGCAGGGAAGCGAGCCTCCCAGGATGATGACCCGCTGGGCTAAGGTATTTCCTCCAGCTTGATGAATGGAACGCACAGCTTTACAGAAAACATGGCTTTCCACTGAGGGAGTAGGACGCGAACAAACATGCTTAAAATTCCCAACGTGACCTTCTCTCCTTTCTGAACAGTGCGAACACCATAAAGCGCACTGCTTTGACCCCACGATGGCTGTGGAGAGGGAAGGGAACAGCCGCAGCTATATTCGGCTGATGAAGGTTCTTCTAAGAGCTGCGTTTTACATTTTTTTTTTTGATTGCCCGCCAGTCGTGAGAGTAACTGAACGACATGTCTTCCAGGGACAATGCACATTAGAACGAGTTCACAGTCATCGACACAACCAAATGTACGGCAGGAATAATGCCCACACTGTGGAGACCAGGGCGCTCAGCTCGTTCAGCAGTGTCCCGGTTATGTGTCTCAGGAGGATCTGTTGTGAACCGGGGTACAGGCAACACGCTGCTGTTGCTGCTGTTTTGTTTTTCCGTTTGAAAAATTACACTAAATCTATTGCCACTGGTAAAATATGCAAGAATTCAATGGATGCTTAAAAGGACATGATGGGCAGAGGACTGAGAGCTGAACAGCACAGACAGTGGGGCCATGAGAATGCAGGTCTGGTGTGTTTTCATGGATTTCTCTTCCCATATCAATTTGATATTCTTGAAATACTCATAATCATAATAGTTCCAAAGACGTTTGGTTTTTGGCTACACAGAAAAAGAGAAGAAAATCATCTAGGAATGCTGGAGAACAAACCCATTTCTAAGGGGGTTTTTGTTTTGTTTTGTTGTTTTGTGGGCAGGGTGTAGGGTTCCGAAGTAGTAGGCTCTGGAACTTAGCTCATAGCCCTCAGGTAATTTTCATTCCTCTCTACTATAAAAGTGTAGCAACACTAGGATTCTCATTCGCTTCCCACACACGTTTTCCCCTAGTTGCCTTCTAGCAAAAAGACGCTAGCATCTCCTTGGACTGCACACTCCAGCTTTGTCTCAGACCAGCCTGGTCTCTCCCTGGCATGAGTGACCCGGTCTCTCCCTGGCATGAGTGACAGCCCTTTCTCATGTTGCTCACAGGCCACAATTGCCACTGCAACTCTCTGTGCCAAAACTCTACTCTCCATCCCGGCTTCGGGCCCTCCCAGTACTCCCAGGATTTGAAACAATCAGACTGCCTCTCAAATTGGAAGAGGTTCTGGAAGCGCAAGCTAAAGCTTCTGCACAGCAGACATTTTGTGGAAAATAGAGTCCAAGGACAGTCCTAGTGTCTCTAATGAATGTCGTGAGGGAAATTCAAGAGGAGTGAGTCATCTTGACCACCAGGGGGCTCCATTGGCCCACAACCCGTGTCACGGTGGCAAATGAACGACAATGATCATCCTTCATTGTTTACCGGTTTACAAGGACAATGTTCCACCATGGAAATAGGCCTTTTGTAACTGGCAGGAAATACTGTACATTGTAGCTAAAGGAGAATGTTTGCCATAATAATATACAATTAATCTTTAGGGAGAACTAAATTTGAACTTCATAATAATACCAAGCATGCCCTGAACCCCAAACTTCACAATGATACTTCACAATAATATCAAGAATACCAAAGCACAAAGTGTGATGGGAAATGAGAATTTATAGTTTAACCTTACTAACCATTACTGACCCCATGGCTCAAGTTTTTTCCGGGAATAATCATTTCCAGGTAAGTAGGCAACACTATGTTTTTTCAATCTCTATATTGCTTTTCTTCAGTGGTTTGGAAATTCAAAGATATATATGGAAATAGTTTCACAAGACCTAACTTTTTTTTCCAAGTAACAAGAATCAATTAACAAGTCTTTTCGAAAAACTGTCTCTGCTCCTTTGTTCCCCAATCCACCCATTATTCCATGGTCTGAATAAGATAGTTATTTCTCTTTGTGAGACAGGATCTACCATCCTGATCAAAGGCTGATATCATTGAATTCCTGACCCGAAAGGAATTCATGCCTTCGCTGAGCTACAGATTCTCCCACGTTACCTTTATATCTGTGTAAACATCCAGAATGTCTTGACGGAATTTTATTTTATGAGAAAAGTCCCAGAAAAGGCAAACTACTTACTTTTTGATAAATACATATACTTTTAAGAGTCTCTATTTTTACACATGATGCATCAAGAATCAGCAGCAGAGCAAAAGCTAAGAGGCATCATTTAGACTAGGAGAATGATGTACCAATTAGATTGCTGTCTGATGACATTTTATGAAATAGCTGTAAAAATATTGTTGATTTTTTGCTATAAAATGCTGTGTGATTTAGTCTTTGTAACTCATTTGAAGATCACATGACACCCTGCTTCCAGTTTAGGAAGTTTTGGGATAGCCACCGGTCAAAATTCTGAACTCTCTTCTGAGTTAAGAGGGCAAGATAGGGTGCGGAGGATTTTTAGGGCAGTGTTTCTAGTATCTTTCTTTATATGATACCATAATGCTGGATCTATGTCATCATACATTTGTCCAAATTCACAGAAGGGAGAGCACCAAGAACGGACCCGAAGGTACACTGAAGACTTTGGATGATTAGGATGGGTCCCTGGAGGTTTAGCAATTGTAAGGAATGAAACACTCTGGGGAGGGCTACTGGTAATGGGGAAGTCCGCGCATGTGTGTGGGTGGGCGGTGGAGGGACACAGGAAATCTATAGAACATCTCTGTGCCTTCCTCTCAGTTTTGCTGTGAACCTAAAACTGTTCCAAAAGAAGAAGGCTAGAGCCTCTCTGGCTGGAAAACACTAATCCTCTTCAAGTGGATCCTCTTCAAGTGGGCCAAAAGCATTCTGGAAGAGTGTAGGCAGAGTTAATCTAGACAGAAAACTGAAATTTCATTAAAGCGGGGATGAAAGGAAATGCTGTCATCCTTTTCCTTCGACTTGCAACCGGACTCCTGACAGGACCCACCTGAGGCATGGAGTGGGGTTCTTTTGGTTACATTGTCTTTCACAAAGATGGACGCGCCCTGATTGATAAGTGCTTCCACACACTCTGTGTGTCCCTTAAAGGCAGCCAGGTCCAGAGCAGTGCGGCCTTTCTCATCCCTGATGTCCAGGTCCACCAACGACTGCAGAAGGACTTCCAAGGCTTGGTGGTGCCCGTTGTAGGCCTGCAAGGAAGAAACTGACCGCTGAAATGCTCGCTCACCCCAAATCCCACAACCACCCACGTCGGGGGCGAAGCCTCCTGGGTCACCGCTGGAGACCGCTCCAAGGAGCACACCAGAAAGATGCTGGGGATAATTATTGAAACAGACAAACCAGAACGTCAGACTGAAAAATTATAATGCATAAGCCTCAGGCTACATATGAATTTCTGCAAGTTCTTTCTTGTTTGTGAAATAATATGTTCCAGAGGTACTAAATGTATTCTTGTATTTGTATCTACTCATCTAATAATCTAACACAGACTAGCAGCTGAATGAATTAATATAATCTTCTATCGGTTCAGTCCCAAACATACTGACACAACCAGAATATTTTGGGGGGAGACTTCTCTGTTAAACCTAGAGGGGAGAAAATCATTAAAGACTATGTGACTTGATAATTTATCAGAAGCATAGAGATCTGTTACAGTCTAACATTTTAATTTCTAAGCAGGGGGACCCCGGGCAAGTTTTTTAATTTCACTTAGAGTTTGTTTTCTCATCTATAAAATGAGAGCAATAAAAGCTGCCTCCCAGGAAAGATAAAAAGAGATAAATTCATAAGATTTTCCGTAATATCTTGCGCACAGTGGATGCTTCCTCCTTTCTCCTTTACTTCTCCCACTGATTATCGTGAAAACACAGACACAATCATGGAAATACATTCCCGTGTACCAGCAGCAAGTTCAGGCCTATGATGAGGTCCTATGCTATGTTAGGTCAAGAGGCTTCCCACTACCAAGACACAAAATTGAAAGATTGAGTTAATTTGCATTAAGTCTGTAAAGTTAAAAAATGTATGCGCACATACAGGGCAAAGGACATCGGAAATAAAAGAAAGAAGAAAGATAAGGATGGGGGGGCCTAAGGAGGGAGAAGGAGGGAAAGAAGGAGACACAGAGAAGACCTGCTCCCAGTGTGCTCGCCAGCCAGGGGCCCCTCTTCTGTCGGCTGCACTTTTCCCTTCCCCGCTGCAGCGGTGACTCAAGGCACAGCATGTTTGAAAAGAAGCTTAGCACAGACAAAAGAACAGTATCTCTCATGCACAAAAAAACTTACGAACCATTTCAAAACTTAGGAAAATGTACAAAAGGGCATGAAAAGCTCAAAATAAGAAATAGGAAAGGCCAATGAACATATGGAGGAAACACGTACATTTTTTAAGGTGCTATTTTTCAACTACCAGACTGACAGTGATTACGTTTGGTCACATCCAGTACTAGTTAAGACATGGTAAAATAAAAGCAGGGGCCTGGGGGCACCTGGGTGGCTCAGATGGTTAAGTCTCTGCCTTCAGCTCAGGTCATGATTTCAGCGTCCTGGGATCGAGCCCCACATCAGGCTCTCTGCTCAACGGTGAGCCTGCTTCCCTCTCTCTCTCTGCCTGCTTGTGATCTCTCTCTCTCTCTCTCTCTGCCTGCTTGTGATCTCTCTCTCTCTCTCTCTGTCAAATAAATAAATAAAATCTTTAAAAAAAAAAAAAAAAGCAGGGGCATGGGGTGGCTCAGTCAGTTAAGCATCTGCCTTGGGCTCAGGTCATGATCCCAGGGTCCTGGGATGAAGCCGCCTTGGTCTCCCTGTTCCTTCTACCTACCCCCTACTCCCTGCTCACGTGCTCTCTCTTTCAAATAAATAAATAAAATCCAAAAAAAAAAAAAAAAGACATGGTGAAAAAAGCAATCTATGCTCTGTTGCTGGTGTATGCTATGACGTTTGCAGAGAGTGATTTGGCAAAATCTATCAAAACCTTTTTGAAAAACTAAGTCGCAGACAGTATGTATAACATGACCTCATTATATAAAAAGCAAATACACCCAGATATATACCTATCTATATCTATGTATATTTCTGTATTCATACGAAATTTCAGAATATAAAAGAAGGTGGGTTATGGACATTGGGGAGGGTAGGTGCTATGGTGAGTGTTGTGAAGTGTGTAAGCCTGACGATTCACAGACCTGTACCCCTGGGGCTAATAATACATTATATGTTAATAAAAAATTTAATAAAAAAATTAACTGTTAATGGCGGCTACCTCTAGAAATGGAAAATAAAGTCACGAATATATGGACTTGTTTTATTTTACTTTTTAAAAAAATCATTTGAATTTTTACCCTAAGTATATGTTAACAACAATTATATCCAAAACTAAATATAAAAAAATCCATAGAATTTAAGAGTCCTGATAGGAATGGTTTGAATACTTTCTCTTGACATTATTGTTGTGAATGATTACGGTTATTATATATTATGTAGTAAACATATACGTTACCTATAATATGATGTATAACAACTCACAGGCTGGTGAATCTCAAATTTATTTCCCATTCGTAACATCTCCTTTTACTTCTAGACTTGTATATTCAACTGCCTTTTGATATTTCCACTTGAAGATATGCCTCTCAAGCTTAACATGTCCCTAACCAAATTCTCAATTTCCTTCCTCAAACTTGGTCCATCTGCAGCCTCTTCCGACTCAGGAAGTGGCAAGGCTACGCTTGTTGCTGCCCAGGCCCCGCACTCTGGAGTCGTCTGTATCTTCCCTCTTGAGCTCAGAGTCGTAGCCTTATACGAGGGCTCTGGGACACTAGGGCAAGGAGGTGTTGAAAATAGCCTTGGGCTCCCCATGCTAGCTGTGCCAGGCCCTATACAGGGGTGTGTTGCTGAGTAAGCACACAGAGGTGTCTCCAGGTTCTCAGGCCCCAAGCAGGAAAACATCTACCTCTGCATCCCTGTTCTAATTCACACAGGTGTAGCACACAGCCTCACACAGCCCTCAACGCGCCATCATCTCTACTCCTTCTTTGAAATGTATCCAGAGTCGACCCAGTTCTCATCATAGCGCCATCCTCTTTTGCTGGAATTATGGCGAGAGCCTTCCTTTCCATCTTCTCCCAGTGCCACCTTTTACTCATTCAGCCTCCAGGTGAGAGCTCTTAAAACTCAAGTGGGACATATCAGCCCTTGATGAAAACTAGTCAGTGGCTTCTTACCTCCTTGATAATAAAATCCAAAACCACTGAGCTCTTAGGATTAGGCCTCCTTCAACCCTGATCGTCAGCAAGCTGCCTCACCCACTCTGTGCAACCACACCAACCCCTTCTCCTACCCCATGGTTAAATACATGCATTTCCTCCTCCTGGCTACCACAGCTTTTTTCTTTCCTTTCTTTTGCTTTTCTTTTCTTTTCCTTCATTTCTCCTTTCTTTGTTCCTTCCTTCCTTTTTTTAAAGTTTATTTATTTATTTATTTATTTATTTATTTAGTAAGTTCTGCACCCAGTGTGGGGCTCTAACTCATGACTCCAAGATCAAGAGTCTCATGCTTGTCCGACTGGGCCAGCCAGGTGCCCTGTATCTGTACTTTCTATTACCTGTCTGAAAAGCTCTTCAAATGCTCTCCTGGTACTTCTGCTTCAAATAGCACCTTCTCTGGAGGTTCTCCAGAGCCAAAAAACAGCCCTCCGCCCTCCACCTCAGCGTATTAACAGACACTCTCGTCCCGACTTATCCTGCTTTATTTTATCTTTATAGAACTTATTACCACTTGAGATCTGCTACTCATCTGTTGGTTTGCTTATTACTTCTGGTTGAAGGCACTTCGTGTGTATTTCTCACTGCTGTCCCCTAATCACGCCTGGCATGGGCACCAGGTGGGTACAGACACTTGATTATTTGGTGATTAATGACTTAATGGAATGGCCGTTATTATCATTTCTTAGTATTAGTAGTAGAAATATAGATACACATTTTAGACATATATCTATATATTTTAAAGATTTTATTGATTTATTTGTCATAGAAAGAGAGAGGGAGAACACAAGCAGGCAGAGGCAGAGAGAGAAGCAGGCTCCCCACTGAGCAAGGAGCCCGATGCGGGACTCGATCCCAGAACCCTGGGATCATGACCTGAGCCAAAGGCAGCGGCTTAACCAACTGAGCCACCCAGGCATACCTAGACATATATTTTTTAAGTCGCAGCTATTTACCTACCCAAACAGTCTTTTTATCAATGAAAACAAAACAAAACAAGCACCGTTAATTAATTTAGGTAAGATCACCTATTAGGTGACCATGTTCAAATTTGAAACCCAGAATCTGTGACCACTAAAATCTAGGCTGTTGGGCAATGTCTTATAATTTTCCCAGTGATTTCACTTAAGTGACTTTTAAACATAATATCTTTGTCTCCAACAAATATTGAATCAAAAACCTAGACCCCCTCCCTCCCACCTAGAAGGAGGCTTAACACAGAGATAAAGTGACTTGAACAGAAGTAGGAGGCAAAAAAGTATACATTGGGGATAACTTTTAGACTACCGTTCTTCTACTACACAAACTGCCCTCCTTGATACAGGAAAACAAATTCCTCTATGTCCACCTTTCTGATCTACACTTGTTGTGCAAACCGTAACTGTAAGATTATAAGCCTTCAGTGTGACCTAAAATTTGCAGCAATAGCTAAATCTACTGAGCCTTCCCTGTGTGTCGGGCAGTCCTGGACATGAGACACCTCATTTAATTGCCACAACAACCCATAATTTGGATACTAGTGTTATCCCCACTTTACTGACCAGGACACAGAAGGGCAGAGACATCACCTAGACTTTCCATGGTCACTCAGCCTTACATGGGGGCACTGACGTTCCAAGCCAGACCAATCAGACCCCAGAGCCTGACTGTGGGCTATTCATGAGCACCTACAGAAAGGGCACAAGACCAAAAGGAATATGTCCCTTTACCTCTTGACTGTACGAAATTTCAAACCTGTACAACGAGAAGAGGCGAATGTAATGAATTTCTACATACCCACCCCCCAGTTTCGGCCATTATCAACTGACCATAGGTGATCTGAAGCCACTTGGGAGGACCTATCCTCCGGTAAAAAGCAGTGGTGCTAGGAGGGTCTACATCAGGGTGTAAATCAGTCTATCTCACTTCCCTCTGGCTTATCTGTGACTTATTTGAAAACTGACTTTGCAAAAAACGCTTCTCATTTTAAAGTGTCATGGCAGCAACAGATTGAGCGGATGTGGAAATCCTGACTTCACACCAAAGGGAAATGAATTCCCTGGAGAGAGCAGCAGGGTCTAGATGTCCTCTGCAAATGCTGGTTCCTTCGGTGCCAGTGACTACTGTGACCAAGACAGTCAACATGTTCATTTCCATCAGTATAACTTAGCCTAGGAAAATAGAATCAGCAACTCATAAATGGCATGTGTACCTACAAAACATGATGGCTAACATGTTCAGATTTTAAAAAGAGAAGACACGGGAACGAGAAATGGACGTAGGAAGGAAGGCAGTGGGAAGGAATGAGCTCTGCTCTGAACAGCAGAGTCATGTTACAAGGCACTTAAGTTAGGTGCTAAACTTGTCCCTACATTTTCTCCTTTAATCCTCACCACAAAAAATACATCCATCAGCCTGTGTTAAATTTAGAGGCTTAATTAAAAAAAAAAAAAAAAAAAAAAAAAGGGTGACCCTGCTGGTGATTAGGAAAGCTTCACAATTCTATCCTTTCTTTTCTTCTATATCAGGCACTTGAAAGTCTCTTAAAGACAGAATGGTTGAAAGACCAGGTTTACTCATAGAGTTCCTTTCATTTCTCACCCGTGATCTAGCTTGAATTTTAGCATGCAAAAGCATGACCCCACAGAATTGAAGACATAAAGCTATGTGCACTCAACTTTAAGGGCAATTTAAGGGAAATAATGAAAGTAACTTTGATTAGACAAGAACTTTCACTTACTGCCACACTTTAGAGCTCAACCCTGTAGACAAAGGACCATGCGATATGAAATGCTAGTTAGGGTTCAATGCATGATTCTGTCTTTGGACAGGTATATGGTTCTTGGAGTATACACCAAAGTATACAGTGACACTTTAAACTCTTTGAGGAGGCTCAGGTAGGCAGGAAAGGAGACCTTTCTCATGTCAGCAGTACATGATGAAAATTGCCCTATTTCTCTTTCTATTTCCATTCTAAACTAGCTAATTAAAAGGTAGTTTCACCAATAATTTAGGAAATAATGAAATGAGGAGGTAATCATAGAAAAGAACAAACATGTTCGTTCAGAAAGCAGGGAATAGTCTGGCTTTCAATAGTCAAGCCAGTTTAAACCTTCACAGAGGTAAGCAATCAAATATTTTAACTTTGCTTTCCTGAAAAATCTTTCTTAAAAAAATATATTGTTAGGTAACTTAAATGTGTCTTAAATACAATTAATTCTTTGAACTTTTCAGATAGGAATGGAGGCAATGAGGAGAAAGAATCTGGGATAAAGAATCTGGGATCTCTACAGAGTCCACCAAACAATGGGTCCATCCAGAATCTTGACAGCTGGATCCTTTCATTTGCATAACCTTGCTTCTTGATTTAATTTTTTCAAGTGGAGGAAATGTTTATGAAATTTGCTGGGTTGATAACCCTGGAGACTTGGATCACTCAGCCAGGAAATGGTAACTCAAGGCAGGTCAGGTTTGGGGGCATCTGGTTCTATTTCATTCCTAGAATTCATCCATGGAAGAAATAATGTGCTTTGGGTTTTTATCAAGCTAATTGCCACCAGGGCCCCTGGAGAGGGTGACAGGCATACTTGCAGGGTTCTTGAAGCAAATAATAATTTTTTAAAAGGCTTTAGCATTTAGAGGGCAAGAATAACATAGTTTTAGAATTAACCCACTGCTATCAGCCTGGTCAAAGTCATCGCCATCATCAAGATCAACATCAACATCACTTCCTGGTTGTCCGGCTTCTGTGTTTGTTCCCTCATGATGTAAACTCAACACAGAAGCTTAAGTGATCCTTTCAAACAGAAGTCTTCTCATATCATCTGTCTCCTCAAATTCCTCCAAATGGTTTTCTAATTTGCTCCACATAAAAGTTGAAATTCTGGGGCCTCTGGGTGGCTCAGTGGGTTACAGCCTCTGCCTTCAGCTCAGGTCATGGTCTCGGGGTCCTAGGATCGAGCCCCGCATCAGGCTCCCTGCTCGGTGGGGAGCCTGCTTCCTCTCTCTCTGCCTGCTTCTCTGCCTACTTGTGATCTCTGTCTGTCAAATAAATAAATAAAATCTTTAAAAAAAAAAAGTTGAAATTCTTACAATGGAGCGGGAGGCCCTCCCCTGACTCTCCAACCCCTCCACAACTTGTCACCCTGCATTCCTACCACTCTCCCTGCCCCACTCTGCTGCTCTGGGACCATGCCGAGCCTGCCCTTACCCCAGGGACTCTGCACTTCTGCCCAGAACACTCTTCTGTCAGATATCAACATGGGTAGCTCTTAAGGTCTCATTCAGATGTGAGATTCTATGCTACACAAAGTAGAGCCTCACTTGCCACCTCAGTGCGTCTTACTGGTCCTGTCCATAGCACCTCCCGTCCATAGCACCTCCTACCACCCGTCATGTTACAGATCTCCTTGCCTATTTCCCTCCTAGACTAGAAACCCTACAAGGACAGAGGCTGGTTGTTATTTACAGGAACCTCTCCAGCTGCCAGAACAAGTGCTCAGCACACACGGTCAGTGTGTGTTAAACGCGAGATTGATACGTCGGCATTAGTGAGGATGACTGTACCTGTTGCCAGGCACTGTTCTAGCCGCCTAACGTGCATTGACTTGTGTCACCTCCACAATGGCCCTATGACAGAGGTACTGCGGTTCTCCTCATGTCATGGGTGAGGAAACTGAGACACAAGGGTCAGGTATTTGGCCAAGATACCACAAAAAACAATTGAAATAAATTTACAAATTAGACAGGGTTTGGAGTCTTTAACTTACTCCTTTAAATTTACAGGTGGGAAAACCATGTCGTCGTGAGTTGTTCACGGGAAGACTGGGGGCTGGGACCTCCTCTCTGAGTGTTCTTCCCAGGCGCCTGCCAGCAGCAGAAGTGCCAAATGCCCAGTTCTCTCCACTGAAAACACACTACCTTGTCTTTACAAGACCAGAAACCCTGATCTTAGCAGAGCAACTGACACATGGTAAGTACCCAACAATAATTTTCAGAAAAAAAATTCGAGGTGGCAGAATTTGGGGGAAGCTAAGAAAGTCTCTTCTCAGATTACTAGCCGGTGACCCCACTGATGAAGGGCATGTGAATTCTGTCTGAGATCCCCGAAACAGTCCTCTCTCGAGGCAGCTAATGCTGTATGTGAACCCTCCGCTTTGGGGGACCTTCCCCAGGGGCAGAAGATGGTTGTACAGAGATTCTAGGGAGCAACCTTTAGGGCAACGTGTACTGAGAGCCAAGGGGCATGAAGCTTTATACATGCAAATATCCACCATCCATCCGCCTCTCCCACTCTAAGTCCATCTCCGGAACAAAGACGGATGCAACTGCAGCCTAATTTCACTGGACTCAGTGTGTGTGTGCGTGTGTGTGTGGTGGATGTGTTGGTGGGTGTGGCCGAGGGTGGTGACCGGGATCAACAGGGGTGCTGGCGACCATGTGGGGAGACGGCCAGCGAAGCCGGGGCTCCGTGCGGTGTGATCAGCTCATCCCAGTCCTGCTGGGGTGGGGTCATGCCCTCGCCTTGTGTGACTACTTACATGTGCCCATCGACAAAACACTCCCCTCTGTTCTACAAAATCTCATCTCAGTTACTCATCAGAGTGACACTGAGAAGTGCTAATACGGGATGGTATTAAGGGAAAGTCCCAATAGTTCAACTTAGAGACCCGGCCCTTTTCCGCTCTTCTTAGAATTCAGCCTCCAGATAGGCCCAGACACCATCGCTGTGGCCGTGGACTTGAGGCCCCACGTTGCTGCAGCACCTTCTACAGGGGAGCTGCTGTTGCTGGGTGGGGCTGCCCGTCCCAGACGCTTCTAGAGAAGAGCTGGTGATCACCAATTGCTAGCAGGACACCGGCTGAGAGAAAGGGGTACGTGACTCTGCCGGCTCGGTCACCCCCGTGGAGAGTTTGGGGATCCTCGCTCTGAGCTGTTGCGTTTCCCTTCAGTCAGGGATGCGAAGAGGAAGCTCTGCTGGTGACAGGATCGGTCTTCCTCCCCGCTCGGAGGTCTCAGCCAGTACAAGAATGACAGCCTCATCCCTCCTACAAAACCCTGATTTCAAGCGCAGGCAGGAGAAGTCGAGTTGCATTTATGCATCCGCTCACCTCGCTTTCGCAAGCTTGTGTTTAAATAGCTCACAATTTTTAACTGTGGAATTTGATTGATTTTGTGGTAGGCTGTAGACTTGTGTACTGTTGGCTACAATCAGATCTTTACAGGGCGCCTGGGTGGCTCAGTGAGTTAAAGCCTCTGCCTTCAGCTCAGGTCATGATCCCGGGGTCCCGGGATCAAGCCCCGAGTCGGGGTCTCTGCTTGATGGGGAGCCTGCTTCCCCCCATCTCTCTGCCTGCCTCTCTGCCTACTTGTGATCTCTGTCTGTCAAGTAAATAAATAAAATCTTAAAAAAAAAAAAAAAAAACACCTGTGTTACAGGTTTAAAAAAAACCCAAAAAACCCAAAATGTGTTCTCCAAATTTCCTCAATGTTTTTAATTGAACTATTAGATAGTAATAATTATAAAGACAGTTAAAATGTATAATAATAATTTATTAAGGGGCGCCTGGGTGGCTCAGTGGGTTGAGCCTCTGCCTCGGCTCAGATCATGATCTCAGGGTCCTGGGATTGAGCCCCCTGTCGGGTTCTCTGCTCAGTGGGGAGCCTGCTTCCCCCCATCTCTCTGCCTGCCTCTCTGCCTACTTGTGATCTCTATCAAATAAACAAATGAAATATTTAAAAATAATAATAATAATTTATTAAGTATACTGTGGTAAAGGCTCTAAGAAAATTGTCTCTTTTATTTTGCCATCATTTGACAATTGGGGAAATTGAGGCCCATATGGGGTAAGTAATGTGTCTGAGGTCACCAGTGGGTGAAGTTGGGATTGGAATTTGAGTCAATCTTTCTCTCTGCAGCCTGTGGCTTTACCCATGTACTGTTTTCATTATTAGTTCTTACTGTGTTACTACACTATCATTTTAAGAGCAGCCTACTTCTAGGAACACCTAGATTCTATTTGTAGCAGAGGAAGCCGCCCACGGTATCTCACTTACAGCTAAGTGGAGTGGACTCTTGGTAGCACCGGAGTCCGAGTCTTCAAAGCCATGATTGGTTCTTTCTAAAAGCTGTGAAGACAAAAAGAAAACATGTATGTGAGAAATTTGCAGAAGGAATCTGCCTTTATGGATACGAATGTTGACGTCAATGCCAAAGAGGGTTCAATAATGTAAAATACAATGCTTCTTAGCAATATAAGAAACCCGCTGCAACACATCTGAAACAAGAAATTGGACATAGCCTATCTAAGACAAATACTCTAACTGAACCTTTCAACTTCTAGATCATCTCAGGATTTGCTGATGAGAAAAAGGCTGTCATACTTGAAAGATGCTCAGCCTCACCAATCCAGGAAAATAATTCATGTTTAATCCACTTTTCACCCAGCAGGTCATAATACTGAAAAATTTTAATACCTAGTGTGTATTCCATTATCAAACACACATTTACTGGAGATAGTGTTGGAAGAAACATGTAAGTCTCCTGTTCTCATGGAGCTTACATTCTAGGGAGGGAAATCATAGATAAGCAAATACAGAAATAAGATAATATCTGCTAATGACATGATGTGATACGGAATGACTGAGAAGTTACTTAACAGCTGATGATCAGGGAAGTCCTCTCCAAGGAAGTGACAAAGTTAAGACCTAAATACCATGAGGAATTAAACCAAGTAAAAGTGTGGCAGGAGAGTATTCTGGAGGAGGAAGTTGTGGAGAAGGGGGTACAAATGCATCTAGGGGGGACAAACATGGTGAGTGGAAGGAACAGAAAGGATAGTGTGACCAGGGATGATGCTGGTGAAGGTATCAGGAAAAAGACATTCTCATGAACTCTTTGAGGGAACAAATTGCTAAAACCTTTCTGGGCAATTTGTGCTTAAATTTGACCCTAGGAATTAATTCCTAATAAATAATTAGACTAGTGCACGATGATGCATGTATAAAGAAAGTTCTTCAATGAATATTTGATGAATGATCACCAGTGTACCTAGACACTGAAGATTCAATAATAAATAATATTACAATATCCATTTTCTTCAGGGGGGAGACAGAGTAGGCATAAAAGAAAGAAGTTAAGCAGTTAATTAGAAAATAGTATGTGCTACGGAGAGAACTAAAACCGGAAAGGAAGGTTCGGAGAGCCAGAGGGGAGGTCAGTTTGCAACTCAACAGGATGATCAGGGAAGGGCTTATGGGCTGAGAAAAGTCTTGAGGGTGATGAGAGAGCCTTGTGGACATCGGGGGAGGAGTTTTCCAAGCAGAGAGGCCAGCAGCTGCCCCATCTCTATGGGATAGGCGTGCTTAAGAACATCCAGGATGCTGGAGCAGAGTGAGCCAAGACGAGAATGATAGGAAAGGAAACCAGAGGGATGGTGACGGGCAGGGGGTGGGAGTGTCATCAAGAGCATTCTGGATTGTTCTAAGAATTTTGACTTTTCATCCTGAGATAGAATTTCAGTGTAGTGTTGTTTTTTTTTTTTAAGATTTTTTAAAGATTTTATTTATTTATTTGATATATAGAGAGAGGAGGCAGGAAGAGACAGATGGGGAAGCAGGCTTCCCACTGAGCAGAAAGCCCAATGCGGGCCTTGATCCCAGGACCCTGGGATCATGACCCAAGCAGAAGGCAGAGGCTTTAACCCACTGAGCCACCCAGGTCTCCCTCAGTGTAGTGTTTTGAGCAGAGGGATAACATGTTCTAACTTTTATGCAGTAGGGAGGGCAGAGAGAACCTGAGGCAATAGCCCAAGAGAGAAATAACAGTGGCTTAAAGCAGTGGAGAGCAGTGGGGTTGGAGAGAAGTAGTTGGATTGTAGATATTTTAAGAGGTAGAATCAATAGGATTTCCTGATGGATTGATTGAATATGAATGTAAAAAAAAGATGGAAGTCAAGAATGACTTCTAGGGGGCGCCTGGGTGGCTCAGTGGGTTAAAGCCTCTGCCTTCAGCTCAGGTCATGATCTCCGGGTCCTGGGATTGGCCCCCTCATCGGGCTCTCTGCTCACCAGGGAGCCTGCTTCCTCCTCTCTCTCTGCCTGCCTCTCTGCCTACTTGTAATCTCTGTCTGTCAAATAAAAAAAAAAAAAAAAAAGAATGACTTCTAGGATTTTGTCTTATGCAAATGGAAGGATAGAAGTTCCATGAACTGAGATGAAAAAGACCAAAGGTGGAAGACACTGTGGGAAGGAATGAAAGTTTGGTTTTGGAAATGGTAAGTCTGAGATGTTTTTAAAATATTCAAAAGTGCATACCAACCAAACAGCTGTTGGGTACATGGGTGTGGAGTTCAGGTATTTAAAGCCACAGGATTAGATGAGATGAGTAAAGTAAACAGAGATGAGAGATGAGGAGAGACTTGGAATGATGAGGGGGAGACAGCAGGGAGACAGACTGAGCAGATGGACTAGAAGGAACACCAGGAAGTGTGAGGTCTGGAAACCAAATGAAGAAAGAGTTTCAATGAGATTAAGAGTAACCATGTCAGAAGTCCTAAAAGGTCAAATGAGTAAAATGAGCCCTGAGAATTGACCCCTGGGTTTGGCAACACAAGACTATTAGTGACTCTGTGAAGAGCACTTTAACAAAACACTGTTTCTATGAAAAAAAAAATTAGAAAAAAAGACAGCAACAGAGATGGGTTAAATAAATCGAAGTGGGGCAGGGACTTTAGGGGAAAACGGCAGAGTGGGCAGTTTGGAGGCTCACCTCATCCAGATACAACTAGATAACATCCATATCAGAGTAAATCACCCAGAAAACAATTCAAAGATTGGAGGAACAGACTCTCCACAGCTGTGCATAGAGAAGAGGCCACATCAAAGAGGGTGGGAAAGGCATAAATGTGGTTGGGAGCTAAATGGACCTGCAGGACTGCTGGAGGGAGAGAGGAACAATGGGGGCACAGAGAAGGGTGAGAAACAGACCCTTACAGCAAGGACCCCAGGCACAGGAGCCTGCACAGGGAAGATAAATCCCCATAACATTTGGCTTTGAAAATAGGGGGGTCTAATTTCTTGAGTTCTTATGATCAGTGGGGCTTACCACCTGGAACTTTAAAATTCAGTGAGCTCAGCTCTAGGAGAGCCAGGAGGGTGACAGGAAGTGGAGTCCTGCCTTTAGAGAGACAGCATAACAAAGAGCCCAGGGAGGCAGCACAGAAGCAGCAGTTTAAAAAAATGCCTGGGATATATGCAAAGAAGATTTATTTACTAATCTCACAACATGTGCTAGAGGGGCAGGAATTTTTAGGAGACTATTCTAAGAAAAAAAGAGTTGGCAGGTATCATTATCCTCACTTGTCCCCTAGCCTAGACACACTGACCAACATTTTCCACCTACCTTGCTAACAGTAACCCTGGCCTAGTGTGCTTCTCCACACCTGCCCCCTTCAATATGTCCTTGGCCGGAGCCCATCCACATTGGTGCCACAAGCCTGGTGGTGTGCAAGCAGCCCTGACAGGAGGCAGTGCTACATGAGAGTGACTCCTTCCCTGGGGAGAATGGAGGATAATGACACACACCAGTCTACTGTGGCTCCATTGCTGGGCTGGGAGCAGACATCAGATCTGACTGTGAGCCCTGCTGAGCAACAAAAGCTTCTCAGGAGACAACACAGGGAAAATGCCCTGCAGTTTGGTGCTACTGCATCTCTGGCAAACCTTTGGTTTGACCCAGCTCAAGCCCAAGTCTGGCCCAATGATAACACAGGGACCAAACCTTGCTGCAAAACAATGAGAGCTATCAGAAATGACTGCACTGAAGGCAAAAGCAGCTCGATCACAATAGTGGGGTGCACACAACACGCATAGGAGATACCCCAAAGCACCAGGTTCTGGTAAACAGGGGATTTTGCACTGCAGGGAGCTATTGGATCTCTTATTCATAAGGCCACTATTTTCAAGAGCAGGAGATGTAGGGGACTTTCCTAGGACATAGAAACACACACAGAGTTAGACAAAAATGAGGAGACAGAAGAATATGTCCCAAATGAAAGAACTGAACAAAATCACAGCAAGGGAGCAAATTCAAATGGAGAGAAGTAATATACTTGATAGAGAATTTAAAGTAATGGTCATAAAGATACTTACTAGACTTGAAAAAAGAGTGGAGGACCTCAGTGAGACACTCAACAAAGAGAAAACAAAAAAAGAGTCACTTGGATGATGATGAACTCAATAACTGAAATTAAGCATTTCCTAGATGAAATAAATAGTAGACTAGAGGGAGCAGAAGAATAGTCAGTGACCCAGAGGACAGAGTAATGGAAAACAATCAAAGTGAACAGGAGAGAGAATAATAATAAAAATAAACACGGACTTAAGGAATTCAGTAACATCATCAAGCATGATAGCATTCACACTATAGGAATCCCAGAAGAAGAGATAGGAAAGGGGGCAGAAAATTTATCTGAAGAAATAATGTCTGAAAACTTCCTGAATCTGGGGAAGGAAACAGAAATCCAGATCCAGGAATCACAAAGATTCTCCAATAAAAATCTACCCAAGGAGGTTCACAGCAAGACACATAGCAATTAAAATGCAGCAAAGTAGTGATAAAGGGAATTTTAAAAGCAACAAGAGAATAGAAAGCAGTTATATAAAAGGGAAGCCCCATTAGTCTATCAGTGGAGTTTTCAGTAGACACTTTGCAGGCCAGAAGGGAATGGTGTGATATATTCAAAGTTCTGAAAGGAAAAAAACAAACAAACACAGCAACCAAGAATACTCTACCCAGCAAGGCTATCATTCAGAATAGAATAAAGAGTTGTTTCTCAGTCAAACAAAAGTTAAAGGAATGCATCACCACTAAACTAGCCCTACGAGAAATGTTAAAGGGGACTTTTTTTTTTTTTTTTTTTTTTTAGAAGAAAGATCACACATGTGTGTGCACAAGCAGTGGGGAAAGGCAAAGGGAGAGGAAGAATCCCAAGCAGGTTCCACACTCAGCACTGAGCCTGACTCAGGGCTCAATCCCACCACCCTGAGTTCACAACCTGAGCCTAAATCAGGTGTCAGATAGTTAACCAACTGAGCCAAAGGCCCTACAGTCCCTAAAGGGACTTTTTGAATGCAAAGAAAAGACCATAAGTAGAAGAAAAGTAGGAGGCATAAAAGCAGTGAGTTAGCTATATTACAAAAATCAGTCAAGGGATCATAAAATAAAAGGATGTCAGGTATGATACCATATATCTAAAACATGGAGGTAGGAAGGGGAGTAAACAATGGGTTCAAACTTAAGCAGTTCTGAACTTAATATGCACCGCTACATGCGTAAGTTATGTATAAACCTGGTAACAACAAATCAAAAACTAGCAACAGATAGACAAAAACGAAAACAAAAATAAAACAAAACAAAACAAAAAACCAAAAGAAAGGAATCCAAATATATCACTAAAGAAATCCAGCAAACCATGGAAAAAAACAAGCAAGAGAAGAAAGCAACAGAGAAGAACTACAGAACAACCATAAAACAAGTAGCGAAACAGCAATAAGCACATCCCTGCGAATAACTACTTTGAAGGGCGCCTGGGTGACTCAGTCTGTTAAGTGTCTGCCTTTGTCTCAGGTCATGATCCCAGAGTCTTGGCATCCAGCCCCACATTAGGCTTCCTGCTCGGTGGGGGATTCTGCTTCTCCCTCTCCCTCTGCCTCTCCCCCCAACTCATGCTCAAGCGCGTTCTCTCTCAAGTAAATAAATAAAATCTTTAAAAAAATTAACTCCTTTGAATATAAATGGACTAAATGTTCCAATCAAAAGACATGGGTTGAGAGAATGGATAAAAAAGTAAGACCCATCTATATGCTGCCTATAAGACTCATTGCAGATTGAAAGTTAAAGTATAGAAAGTTATTTATCATGCAAATGTAAGTGAAAAGAAAGCCAGGGTAGCAGTACTTACATCAGACAAAGTAGACTTTAAAACAAAGACTGTAACAGAGGACAAAGAAAGAAACTCTATGATCATAAAGGGAATGATCCAACAGGAAGATGTAACAACTATAAATATTTTATGCACTCAAAATGGAAGCATCCATATACATAAAGCAGCTAATAACAAGTAACTGACAATAATACAATAAGAGTAGGGGACATTACCACCCCACTCACATTAATGGATAGACCATCAGACAGAAAATCATCAAGGAAACAGTGGCTCTGAATGATACACTGGAGTAGATGGATCTATTCAGAACACTCCATCCTAAGACAGCAGAATACACATTCTTTTCAAGTGCGTATAAAACATTCTCTAGAATGGATCGCATACTAGGCCACAACACAAGTCTCTACAAATTCAAATAGACTAAAGTCATATCATGCATCTTTTCTAACCATAGTGCTAAGAAACTAAGAATCAACCATAAGAAAAAATTCTGGAAAGAACACAAATACATGGATTTTAAATAACATGCTACTAAACAATGAATGGGTCAACCAAGAAATCAAAGAGGAAATTTAAAAAAAAATGGCAGGAAATGAAATATAATTGTCCAAAATCTTTGGGACACAGCAAAAACTGTTGTAAGAGAGAAATTTATAGCAAAACAGGCCTACCTCAAGAAGCAAGAAAAATTTTTTCTCAAATAAACAAACTAATGTTACCCCTAAAGGATCTAGAAAAAGAATAAACCAAACCACAAATCACTAGACAGAAAGAAGTAATAAAGATTAGAGCAGAAATAAATGAAATAGAAACTGAAAATAAAACAAAACAGATCAATGAAACAAGGAGATGGCTCTTTGAAAAGATCAACAAAACTGATAACCTTTAGCCAGACTCATCTAAAAAAAAAAAGAAAGAGAGAGAGAGAGGGCTCAAATAAACAAAATCAAATGAAAGGGAAGAAATAACAATTGATAGTACAGATAAAAAGAATTATAAGAGAATATTATAAAAACCTATATGCCAACAAACTAGACAATCTAGAAGAAATGGTTAAATTCCTAGAAACATTTAACCTCTTGAAACTGAATCAGGAAGAAATAGATAATTTGAACAGACCAATTAGCAGCAATGAAAACAAAGCAGTAATAAAAAAAAAACTCCCAACAGTTTTTTTTGTGAAGCAGATGGCTTCACAGGCAAATTCTACTAAACACTTAAAGAAGAAGCAATACCTATTCTTCTTAAAGTATTATAAAAAGCAGAAGAGGAAGGAAGGCTTCCAAATTCAATCTACGGAGCCAAAATTATCCTGATGCCAAAAACAGATGAAAACACTTTAAAAAAAGGGAGAACTACACGCCAACATCTCTGATGAACATAGATGCAAAAATCCTCAACAAAACACTGCAAACTTAATACAATAATACATTTTTTAAAAATCATTAAACGGGTGCCTGGGTGGTTCAGTCATTAAGTATCTGCCTTTGGCTCAGGTCATGATCCCAGGATCCTGGGATCAAGCCCCAAATCGGGCTCCCTGTTCAGCAGGGATCGTGCTTTTCCCTCTCCCACTTCCTCTGCTGTGTTCCCTCTCTCGCTGTATCTTTCTCTTGGTCAAATAAACAAAATCTTTAAAAAAATCATTTACCATAATCAAGTGGGACTTATTCCTGGGATACAAGTGTGGTTCACTATTCAGAAATCAATCAATGGGATACATCACATCAATAAGAGAAAGGATAAGTCAATATAATCATTTCAATAAGTGCAAAAAAATCATTTGACAAAGTACAACATCCATTCATGTTAAAAACCCTCAACAAAGCAGGTTTAGAGGGAATATACCTCAACAAAATAAAGGCCACACATGAAAAATCCACAGCTACTATCATACTTAGTGGGGGAAAAACTGAGAGATTTTCTCCTAATCTTAGGAACAAGACAAAGATGTCCACTTTCACCATTTGTATTCAGCATAGTACTAGAATTCCTAGCCACAGCAATCAGACAAGAAAAAGAAATGAAAGGCATCCAAACTGGTAAGGAAGAAATAAAACTTTCAGTCTTTGCAGATGACATGATACTATATATGGAAAGCCCTAAAGATTCTACCAAAAAAAAAAAACCTTGCTAGAATTGATAAATGAATTCAGCAAGGTTGCAGGATAAAAATCAACATATAGAATTCTGTTGCATTTCTATACACTAATAATAAAGTAGCAGAAAAAGGAATTAAGAGACCAATCCCATTTATAATTGCACCAAAAAGGATAAAATACCTAGGAATAGACTTAACCAAGGACGTAAAAGAGCTGTACTATGAAAACTATAAAATACTGATGAAAGAAACTGAAGGTGACACAAACAAATGGAAAGATATGCCATGCTTATGGATTGGAAGAACAAATATTTTTAAATGTCCATAGCACCCAAAGCAATCTACACATTCAATGTGCTCCCTAACAAAACACCAACAGCATTTTTCACTGAACTAGAACAAATAAACCCAGAATTTGTATAGAACCACAAAAGAGCCCAGATAGCTAAAGCAATCTTCAAAAAGAACAAAACCGGAGGTATCACAATCACAGATTTCAAGATATACTACAAAGCTGTAGTAATCCAAATAGTATGGTGCTGGCCCAAAAGCAGATACACAGATCGATGGAATGGAATAGAGAACCAAAAAACAAACTCGTGATTACATGATTGATTAATTTTTAACAAAGAAGGCAAGAATATGCAATGGGAAAAAGATAGTCTCTTCAAAAAATGATGTTGGGAAAACTGGACAGCTACATGCAAAAGAATGAAACTGGACCACTTTCTTACACGAAAATAAATTCAAAATGGATTAAGGACCTAAACATGAGACCTGAAACCATAAAAAGCCTAGAAGACAGCATAATCAGTAATTGTTCTGACATCAGTCATAGCAACACTTTTCTAGATATGTCTCATAAGGCAGGAGAAACAGAATGAAAAATAAACTATGAGAACAACACCAAAATAACTGCTGTGCTTCTGCACAGCAAAGGAAACAGTCAACAAAATAAGAAGACAACAAACTAAATGGAAGAAGGTATTTGCAAATAACGTATCTGATAAAGGCTTAGTATCCAAAATATGTAAAGAATTTACATAACTTAACACAAAAAAACCAAAAAACCCCCAAACAATCCAACTTAAAAATAGGCAGAAAACATGAACAGACATTTCTCTAAAGAAGACCTCCAGATGGCCAACATGTAAAACAATGCTCAATATTACTTATAATAAGTGAAGTGCAAATCAAAACCACAATAAGGTATCACCTCACACCTGTCAGAAAGGCTAAAACCAAAAACACAAGAAAAAAACAAGTGTTGACAATATGGAGAAAAATGAACCCCTGTGTACTGTTGGTGGGAGTTCAAACTGGTGTAGCTACTGTGGAAGACAATATGGAGGCTGCTCAAAAACTAAAAACAGAGTTACAATGTGATCCAGTAATTCCACTACTGGTACATACCCAGAGAATATGAAAATGAAAACACTAATTTGAAAGGAATGTGCACCCTTATGTTCATCACAGCATTATTTACAATAGTCAAGACATGGAAGCAGCTTAAGTTTCCATCAACAGACAAATAGATAAAGAAGAGGTGGTGTATATATAGACAATGGAATATTACCCGGCCATAAAAAAGAATGAAATCTTGGCATTTGCAACAACATGAATGGATCTAGAGACTATAATGCTAAGTGAAATAAGTTAGAGAAAGACAAATGCCGTATAATTTTACTTATATGTGGATTTTAAGAAACAAAACAAATGAACAAAGAAAACAAGAGACAAACCAAAAAACAGACTCTTAAATCCAGAAAACAAACTGATGGTTACCACAGGGGAGTGAGGGGGGGATGGGTGAAACAGGAGAAAGGGCGTAAGAGTACACTTATCTCGATGAGCACTGAGTAATGTGCAGAACTGCTGAATCACTATATTGTACACCTGAAATTAATATAATGCTGTATGTCAACTATATTAGAATCAAATTTTTGAAAAGCTTACATAAATAAAGTTTCTAAGTAAATAAATAAATAAGAGTGGTGTAATTAGCCATTGAGATAAATTATCCCTCTTTATGTTGCCTTTAAATTCTTCTTTGCATAGTGATGTATCCAAAAAGAATAAAAACCCAACACCTAAAGCAGTGATGTGTGATGAATGTGGCAGTACTCAATATCCCCTCTGGCTTCCTAACCAGTGGGCTTGGACTGCAAAAGCTATACAGTTATGAACTATTTCCTAGACTCTCCTGAAGTAGGTTCCAGATGTAACTTAAGTTCCACCAAGGAGACGCACTACCCTGAAATGCTGACAACAGACACAAGCAGAGGACATCTCTGTGATTTCTGACGATGGGCACAGCTGTGAAGACTTTGTCTTTCAGCTCCCTGGGTGCAGGCTCCCCCCCTAGTGAGGGTGGAGGAGTCAGACACAGGGACACCGGGCATCTGCTCTTGGCAGTATGGATCAAGCAGATGCTGTGGGGCTCTAAGACCAACAGTGGTGGCACTGACAAGTGTGTCTCCACCCAACAGCCAGGATGATATGCCCATAGAACAGCTCTTCTGGTGACTATTTTCTGATTCCCTGAACCCTGACTATGGGGAAGGGGCAACCGCCCGGCTAGCCCAAGCTCAGAGTTCAGGCTCATTTCTGGAGGATCACCTTAGTGTTTCCTCTTCTAGACAGCCCACCAATCTTGTAAATACCTACTTTTTAAAAATCATATTTTTTTCTGCTCAAAATAGCTTCCTTTGTTTCTGTTTCCTTCAAATGAAACCTGATTGATTCAAAGAGTAATGGAGTTTATCATAACAGTTTTCTTAATGGGGGAGGTGAAGGGGAAATTACACCACTCAATGCACCAGAAAGCAAAACTTCCTAAAATCCACTCTATCCATTTTTATCCTGGAAAGTCCCAAACTTCTTAAGTGGAAAAAAACATTTTTAAAAGCAATATATGTGGAAGAGTAGTAGCATTTCCATTTTTAAAAAAATCTATACTAATGTGATGACAGATGCAGAGAAAAAGCCTAGAAATCCCTACCCTAAAATGTTTAGTACAATAACCTAAGAGTGGGATTACGGATGAATTTTGTTTTCTTCTTTCTCTTTCCTCATTTTTTTTTCAGTAACTATGTATTACTTTTGTAATCAGAAAAACATTAAAGCTATTTCTATCAGGGGAAAAAAATAAAAGCTATTAACCTTCCTTTTCTTTCAATAAAATGATATTCATGGACCGCCCCCCCCCCCAAGTAGGTCCAGAACTCCTTTCTAGTCAATCCATGTGGAACAAAATGCTTGGATTCTCTGGTAGATCAAATAGCAGCATAAAATTTACCATCTAAGAACACATGCTTTTAAGTTTGCAAAGAGTACAATGCAAATAATTTTATCAGAAGCATAAGGCATTTTATGTTTGTTTTTGTGAGTATGAGAATAGAATTTGGAACTTAAACAATCTAGGATAAGTTAGACTAATGAGACTAAATTTAATTTTAACTTCAAAGCAAACAAATTTAAAACCAATCTACTGAGCATAGTTGAAATACAAGTAGCCCTAACTGCTTGAAAAGGCTAGAAAGCAGCTGTTCTTTGCTTTGTTTTGCAACATTATCACCTGCAAAACTTCCTGGAATTGATAGTGTGTACTGACAGCAAATCCTGTCCTAGAATGAACTTTCAATCAAAGGAACACAGGCTCATTTCCACCATTATCACAAACATGATGAACAGAGACAAGAAGACGAAATACTGTTTCTAGCCACAAACTAGGCATGTTTCCATAAGATTTATTATGAAATAAGATTTTTCCACACACATACTTTGATCATTCTAATAGCATGTGATATTTTACTTCTATCATTTATTTACCAAATATTTGCCGAGTGTTATCTCTGTGCGGGACCCCGGATTAGGCACCAGGATTCAACTATGCAGGGGGCAGATGTTCCTGCTGACCTGAGGGAGCCTGGAGGCTAATGGGGAACCCATGGAAATTAATAGGTAATGAAAACAATGGGAGCTAGGACGCAGGATGTTATGGGAGCAGGAGAGGTGCCTGACATAACCTGGGGGGTCAGAGAGACTCTCTGTCTAGCCCGAGACCTGGATTATAGGGGCCAGCCAGGCACAGAGAGAGAGGGATTTCCAGGCAGAAGGAAGAGCATGTGAGAGCAGTGAGTACAAAAAAATTTAAAAATTTTCAGTTTAATAAGGCTAGAGTAGTATGCAGGGGTGAGGAAAGCATGAGTAGCACAATGGGAGGTTGGAAACATACATAAGCAGAAAATAGATTTGGTATAGAGCGATTATATTGTTCTTGTCCAGTCCAGGACGTTTCTGAGAGGGATGACTGTGCCAGGACGATAGCTGTAAACCAGGACATCAAATCAGGATGATTATTCAAAGTCACTGAAGTGCTTTAAGCAGAGAAGAGGAATGATCGTGACAAGATTCTTGGGTATTATAAAAATCTCTCCAGACACAGTATGGAGAATGAACTGTTGTGGTGTTGGGGTGAGGATTACCACCCCAGAAACAGGAGATGAGTTAGGATAGTTCAACTCTAGAATTTGTAAACTGTGAATTATTGAGCTGGTGAGGCCTGACGGTGGCCTGAACTGCAGAAAAGGCAGTGTTAATGGAAGGAAGTAGGTGCATTCACGCATTTCAATCACTCCTTTGTTCATTCATTCCATAATTATTGTTTCAGCATTGTGCTAGGGACTGAAATTTTCGGTTTCAAATGGTCCCCACCCACATGAAACTCATAGTATAGAAGGTAGCGTGGACACCATTAATTGACTGAAGAGTGGCAGAAGGAGTTAGGGTGCGGTCAAGGGCGATGCCCAGTTTTCCAGCTTTGGTAACAGGGTGAATGGTGATGCTTTGTCTAAGAAGCAAACAGATCCGGGGAGAGAAAGGGGTGTTGAGTTCTGCTCTGAGGGCTGCATCATAAGAAGCAATGAGTTCTGCACGGAGAGCCTGTGGTTATAAATCAAAGCATACAATCTCATATGTACAACATAAAAGGATGAATTAAAACTCTCTCTCATTTAAGACTATTTCCAATTAATACATCCTCATGCTTATCATCAACATTTACACAGTCTATGTATCCACAGACTAGTTTTCACATCGAATTACCTGCACAATTCAACGTACACATCCAATATGGTGCCATAGGTTTCCACTGGAAAAATAAGAATTTTGCATTTGTTCCAAGGATCAACTTGGTCCTCTGCTTAAATTATCTATTAACATGACTGCTTTAATAAAGTCTTTATCAGGGGGCACCTGGGTGGCTCAGTGGGTTAAAACCTCTGCCTTCGGCTCAGGTCATGATCCCAGGGTCCTGGGATCAAGCCCCACATCCGGCTCTCTGCTCAACAGGGAGCCTGCTTTCTCCTCTCTCTCTCTCTGCCTGCCTCTCTGCATACTTGTGATCTCTGTCTGTCAAATAAATAAATAAAATCTTTAAAAAAAAATAAAGTCTTTATCAGGACTACTTAATTTTATTCCTTGTCATGTCTAAAATCCCAGAAATACTTCTTTTCTCAATTGGTCAGTCATTTATGAAGCCTGTATGAAGAGTCGAGAACTACTTGAGATCAAGATCTCACTTCTTCCCCGTCTCCTCCTGTCACCTTGTATTTGCCAAGACTTTCCTGGGTAAACAAAACAGAAGGTTTGGGATTAAAGCTACTTCTAACCCCCCACTGACTAGTAAAGACAGATGCTGAAGAACCAGGAAGAGAACAAGTAAACTTTTCAACTGTCTTATCTGCGAAATGAAAACTCTGTTTCAAGGGAGACATAGCTGGGATGCTCTAGAATTTTGTCAAGCCCAAGAAAATGACTACATTTGAGTTTATAGCAATTTATAGGGCATTTTCTGAGTCTGGACGGTGTTTGTGTAGGATGGGAAAGCTCACATATCGAGTAGCTCCATGTCTTGGATTTAAAAGCCACAAGGGTAATGGCCAAGTTTAAGCTTCTTTCTCTACAAAACGAATCTGTGGTAACAAAATCAAGAATAAACATGAACTTAACAGTAAGTCAACTGGCTGCTGGGTTAACAAAACAGTACTCTTATCATTCGAAATTGTGAGGGCACAGATAAATATTATACTTGAGCTGGAAACCCAAGCTTTTTAAATAGTTTAGATTATCACTGGCTGTTTGAAAACATGGCAGGAAAATCTTCAGAGATCTCAGAGACCTCAAGCTGATCTAAACCCGTTTTTAAGTGTGCTTTTTAAGAAAGCAGAAAGCAAATATGGCTCAGACTATAAGAACGGAAATCTGTGGCCAGTGGGTCTGCGGGCTAACCCTCTTGTAGGTTCTGGTTAGATTCTGATGACACAGCAAGTTTCCACAAGGTAGGAGGGCTGGAGGAGCTAGAAAACCAATCAGAAAGTATCTGCGGGGACCATGTAAAAAAGGTGCTCTGAAGAAAGTTTTAAAAATGGATTTATTTATCTTTCAGCAGTGAGAGGACATTATAAGTCTTCAAGGCTGTGAAGGGCTGGAAGCTGGCCAAGGCCCCTGGAAAGTTGGCACCTCCGTCCGAAATCCTATTTCACATTCCACTTGTCTGTGTTTGAGAATAAAATGCTATTTGGGCAACCTCAGGGCCACTCCTGAGTCAACTGTGTGGTGACCTGGCTCTGGCTTGGTCCAGAATGGGGGCTGGGTCTGCAGAAGTTCCAGACCACCAGCCTGCGTCAATACCCTCTACTTAGCGGATCCCAGGAGCCCAGGACAGAGCTCAGGGATCCCACAGATCTTTCAGTCTCAGAATAAATATGATGTTCCAGGCCACGCTGGACCCCCATGAACCTCAGGCCTTTGGGTCTAGCCCAAAATAAACTAGCTTCCCCATGATGGCACATCAGATAGCAGTGGCTCTCTGTTTCTCATGAGTCTGCTCAGCCCCCCTCACAAGCTATTAGAAAAAGCTCTGTTGCTTGAAATTGTTACTAACCACAATTATCGGAAACCCAATGGTTTCTAGAAAGGTATGAATCTAATCTAATTTCTGCCTCCTCCCTCAATTCCACAAGTAAGGAACCATTAACTTTCTTCACTTGGGTAAGTCAAGGTCTATGAAACTTTATGCTACTGGAAGCTTAGATAGATTAAGTTTCCATTTTTTCTTTGGAGCTGATTTTGATTATTCTGCTTATCTCCTCCTTCCAGTGTGTATTCAGTTCCTGGTGATTTCCTTGCCAATTAAAAGGCAGAAGAGCCTCTAGTATGTATAAAGAAGGCTAATGAAACCTGCTACAAAGATAAAGTCAAATGCAAGATCTAAAATGTGTGGTGTTCAAAACTGTCTTGCAAAAGCCTTAAAAATGTTCACATACGTTGACCTGTAAATCTACTTCAGAGATTTTTACCCTGAGAAAGTTTTAAGCCAAAGCCATTCAATAGTTAAAACAGTGTAAGCAACCTAAATCGTAGAAGAAGGTCAAAGTTACAGTTTATCCAATAATTGAGTATTATTTAGATGAAAAAATGTTTACTGAGTTCTTAATAGTGTTGGGAAAGAATTATGTCATAATATTTCATGGAAAAATCAACATACAAATCATATAATTAGTATTATCTCATATTTGTGAAAAATAAAATATGTGAGAAGACTAAAATGAAACACAACTGATCCTTGAACAACATGGTTTTGAACCACATGGGTCCACTTAGGAGCAGATCTTTTACAATGCTTGTAAATGTGTTTTGTCTTTCTTATGATTTTCTTAATAACATTTTCTTTTTCTTACTTTATTATAAAAATACAGTATATAATACCAATAACACACAAAATATGTATTGATTAATGTTATCAGGAAGGCCTCTGATCAACAGTAGTAGTCAAGTTTTGGGGGGGTCAAAAGATATACTCAGATTTTCACAAAACAAATGAGCAAAGGGTAAATGAGAGAGAGAGAGAGAGATGCAACTCAAGAAACAGAGAACAATGGAGGGTTACTAAAGGGGAGGGTGCTGGGGGATGGGTTAAATGGGTGATGGGAATTAAGGAGTACACTGTCTTGATGAGCACCAGGTGATGTATGCAAGTGTTGAATCACTATATTAAACCTAAAACTAATATAATACTGAATGCTAACTAATTGGAATTAACTGGAAAAAGTTATACTCAGATGTCAGCATCCCTAACCCTCCCATAGTTCAAGATTCAACTGTTTACCAAAAGGTTAATGATGATTGTTTTGGGGTGGTGGGACTTTGTGTGTTTGATTTCTTGTTTCCACTTTCCTACATATTCTAAACTTTCTATAACAAAAATGTATTATTCTAATAAAGAATAAAATAAATGTTTTTTTAAAAATAAGGTGGGAGGGGCACCTGAGTAGCTCAGTGGTTAAAGTCTCTGCCTTTAGCTCAGGTCATGATCCCAGGGTCCTAGGATCGAGCCCTGCATCGGGCTCTCTGCTCAGCGGGGAACCTGTTCTCTAACCCCCACCCCACCCCTTGCTGGCCTCTGCCTACTTGTGAATAAATAAATGAATAATAAATGAATAAACTCTTAAAAAAATAAGATGTGTGATGAGCACTGGGTGTTACATGCAATTAATGAATCGTTGAACACTACATCAAAAACTAATGATATATGTTGGCTAACTGAACATCACAAAAAAAAACTGATGTACTATATATGTGGCTAATTGAACATAATAAAAAAATAAAAATAAGATGGTTGAGCCAGATTATTTCCAAGGTCTCTTTGGTTATACTCTGGATGGAATCCAGTCAAAAATTAATGAGTCAATGTTTTCATAGCCATGACCAGTATATCTTTTTATTAAAGAAAGAGTACCATTCTGGCCAGTATCCATGTTGGTTGAGTGCATTTCTTTGTGGCCATTAAATTGCAAATTCCTTAGGGGCAGGGACCATCAATACCATGAGGTAGGCATTCAACAAATGTTTGTTGAGTTTAATTTAAATCTGATAAAAGAACAAGAGAGAATTATCGGAATTAATCACAGGGTGACAACACATTTCCTTGCCTGTTTGGACATTGTTGGACTATCCAAAACATTACTGGTATCTTATATTTTGGGTGCATTTTTGCCTCTATTAAATAAATTAAATGACATATTCATTGCTACATTTATAAAACCAACGAACTAATCAGCAAAATAAAGAAACAAACTTTACCCTTCACAGAATACAGGCCTGTAATGAAAAATGCTCCAGGATAAGAATATCTTTCTACATTACAATGTCAGTTTACTGTTCCTCGGTGGCGGTACAACTCATCCTGAGGAGATCCTCTGTCCTTCTATCATGAGGAACTAAAGAAAACTAGTATCAAATGAAATTTTGATGTGATTGATGGACCAGTACTACAAAGAAGAAGACATACTAGTAAGAGAATTGAAAACACATTCTTGGTTGTAAATATCTCAATCCATCTAGAAAAAGCCAAATAATATGTTTTTGAAAAAATAAAACAGTATGATTCTTTTAATCTTGCCATAGGCATTCCAGATGTGGAAGAGTATTAAGAATAACTTGTGAAAAAAAAAAAAGACACTATCTTTAGGGATAAGGGATCCTGGTTACTGAAAACACAAGGACTGACCCAAGACTAGAAGAAGCCAAAACTGATTATGGAGGCGACAGGGGTTTTAACCAATGGCACAACTTGCAAAGAATAACCGCAGAAGCCATCCCAAAGGCAAAAAAAAGTCTCCTCAAAGTGCTCCCACGTTATTCTGGAGGTTCAATGGTAGCTTTGGTCTTAAACTGTTTAACTAATTCTCAGAACTCTTATATTCAATTTTTCCCCAAGTAAAATAAAAAGATAAAATGACTACATCTGGGTTAAATCGAATCAGAAGGCATGATTCACCTTAATAAGGAAATTATTCTCTTTGGCGCCATAGTTTCCTATAACTGAATTTGGTTTCATAATTTGTGTGGGTGTGAGCCAGAAGAGGGAAGGAATGTTTATGTCTTGGAGACAGAAAAGAGAGATGGCTGAAAGGGGTCCCTGTGAAAATCTCTGAGGGAACGCAAGGAGGCTGCGGCCACCAGCCAATTTCAGAAGCACTGACCTCAGACACAAACTGTATGTTTTGGTTTCTGCTGCCTTGGGGGCACCCTTAATAGACCTACTAGGAGATGGGGCTCCTGGGTAGCTCAGTCGGCTAAGTATCCAACGCCTGATCTCGGCTCAGGTCACGACCCCAGGGTCTGGCTCCCCGCTTGGCACTAGCGGGGAGCTAGTGGCTCCTCTGCCCCTCCCCCCATCTCACTAGTGTGCGCGCTCTCTCTCTCAAATAAATAAATAAAATCTTTTAAAAAATGTTATCTAGTAGGATGTGATTTTGAGTCCTCAACATCCTCTTGGATCTGCCAAGAGATGCTGCAAGGAAATTTTTGTACAACAAAAAACCCTGGCTATTCCCTTGGTATTCATGGTAAAGGAATTAACCTGGACCATACTTGCCTCCTGAGTTTTGCAGAGTAATTCAAAAGTTAAGTTCACTCTCCTATGTCAGCAGTGAATTCAACACGTTGGTGTCTTTCATCAGTGGAAGAATCACCTGATTCCCTTTTTCTCTTTGGATCCCTGCATCACATGTATGGGTGCGTGTGTGTGTGTATGTGCCCGTGTCTCTGTGTGTGCAGGGGAGAGGAAGACAAAGGCAAAGTGTCTGTGTTAATCAAGCACAGGTGTTATCATATGTGGGTAACATGAGCCTAGGAAAAAGGGTAAGAATATCTAGACGGATTTGACAGATTCCCTACTGTTAAGGAAAATGATCCAAAACTTATAAACAAGGCAAAGAGGATTACTCCTTTTAAAATCATAACAATGCAGTGTTTTAACAAGCCCACTCAAGGATGAACTTTTCAGTATAATGTTAATTAAGAGCCCAGTCTTTATGAAGTCGCATGTGTTAATTATAGATTTGTTCCAGCAGAAACGCACATTATCTCTGTGTGGTAGAATGATAACTCCAGAGCTTATAGCCTACTGCTCTTCAGGACATTAACCGGTTTTGTAACTAACCTAGCAATCTTATTCTAACATTATTTCATTAAACTGCCTATAAATGGTCTGTTCCTCAAATGATCCTTGAATAAGCTTTAGCATCTTACCAGTTCCAACATTACTTAATGAGATTTAAAAAAAAATTTTAACACACATTCCTCCTTCCTTTTTATGAGACTTGTTTTAAGTTTATTGAGAAGTAGACCTTGATACCACCCATCTGCTCCAACCTTTGTTTTTTAAGATTTTTACTGATTTATTTGAGAGAGTATGAGCAGGGTGAGGGGCAGAGGGAGAAGCAGACCCCACCCCCCAGCTGGCCCGGAGCAGGGAGCCTGATCCAAGACTCGATCCTGGGATCATGACCCAAACCAAAGGCAGATGCTTAAACGACTGAGCCACCCAGGCTCCCTGTCAGCTCCAATGCAAGACCCTGAAAGTCTTAATATCCTTTGGAAATGCCTGTAGCAGTCTTCTCCCCTCAATGTTGTCCCACAAAGGACTATTCTGGAGAATGCTAAAGAGAACACGGGAAGGTGCCTTCCCCTCCTTCCAAAAGAACTTGGCAGACAGAGCTATGCTGTCCCAAGGTAAGAAAATCAATTCTACCGCATATCCAAGAAACTCTTCAGGCCCTGAACTGAGGAATCATGGGCTCCTCTCCCCTCTTCAAGTGTCTGCTGTATCCAGAGGCTCATGGGAATGACCAAGCCCTTTTCACGTGGGCTGAAGGCCTTATGGCCTGCACTTGCTCATTTTCTCCCAGAAGCCCATAGTTGTTGCAAGATACTAACACAACCCTTCTTCTTGCCCCCATTCTAAAAGAGCCTGCCTTAGTGGACCAAGTTCACTCAGCACCCTTCAGGGAGAAACCACAGGGCACCATCTCCTCTCTTCCCTGCTTAGATCCTCAGCAGAACTCGGCACTTCCTGGGTGCGGAGCCTCACCCAGCCACACGCCCGTGGGACTTAAAATCTCAGATCACCTACAGTTCAAGAGGCAGACCCTGCTCTCATCCCCCACCTCACCTTGCTTCAGAAATAAATCTCACCGCAGAAGAAAATGAAATACAAAAGGAAGCACAGAGCATTTACGACCGAAAGCAAGAGCACACTCGTTTCATTTCACTTCATTTCATTTAAATACGAGAATTCAAAGAACTATTTCTCTCAAAGCTCACAGTTGCGTTTCATAAAATCATCTTTTCATTTATGTAAAATTGACTGTTATGCCATAGTTATTTTAGCAGTACAGACATTAAGAAAATATGGTTGTAGATTTATAGAAGATAAAACATACAAAAAATTGTAACAGAATTTTCTTCTCTTTAGTAGAGGGAAACTATAATGCTCCAAAGCCTGATTTTGTGTGTGTGTCAATTTAGAAAATGGTTTCTTATATGGGTCTTTCCACTGTGGACTCACCTTAGCCCACACACTCTACCCTTGAAAACTAACTCTTCTTAAGCGAAGGGGCTGTTAGGCCCCAGCTTGCAGGCTGCCATTTTGGCAAAGACAGCCCTTCTAGAGTTTCTTTCTGTGAGACGTAAGGTCATCCACCCAACCGAGCCTGGCTCCTGTTCTCTTGTCCTTTGGCTATCACTGAACACAAAATATTGACCTCTTCCTCCCAGGGCAGCCAGCATCCTTGGGAGAGAAGGAAGGACCCTGTCTGTAGGATTCCTATTCCTATCTCCATCCCTCCCCACGCATCCTCCCAAAGCAAGGTTCCTCTGTCCATTACCAAAACCAAAACCAAAGCCAAAACCCCTTTCTGGCCTCCAGAACACACATGTAAATAACTACCAGTCTGTGGGGAACCCATGCACCTTGCTTCCTACCTACCCATAATACAAAATATAACCCCCTGTCACAAACCAGAGAGCCTGGGGATAGCTCATGAATTTTAAAGAGTTCTGAATTCAGATCCTAAACTATTTTATTTCCCCTTAAGTTTCATAAACCCAGCAATTCTAAAAGTCATGTTCAGCTGATGTCAAGAATGAAGCATCTTCAGCCAACGGTGTCCATCATTTAAAACATACTAAAGTGTGTGAATTCAGGCTACCAGACAGGATGCAAACAGAGCCATTTCACTCATGGTATTCAGAGACTCCTTTTTACCAGTTTGGGAGCATCTATGGTTCCTTTCCCATCTGTTGTCTTTTCTTTTTAGCTGTTAATTAGCTCTCGGAACAGGAGGTGCGAGAGGCGGGGTACTTAATGTGGCAAAGAACATTGCACACGTTTCCATGATTCTCAGTGACCAGTCTCACTGCCTGCTGATATCGTCAATAAAGAGTTTAAGAGGACAGATGAAATTATGGACTAAAACTAGGTTTTTGCATTACCATGCATTTATCCTAGTACCTCATCCCTACTAATGAAAGAAAACCTGAAAGTGTTGTGTAACTTTATGCCACTCAGAAGATCAGCTTAAAAGAAATCTATACTCTTGTGAAATTTTTTTCCCTGTTGCTCCCAATTATGGATCAGAATGACTTTGCTCTTGTTTTAACAAGGCTTTGTTCAATAAGAGTCACATTTGAAAAGCACTTTATATGCATGCTCTGAAAACTATGGGAAAATCTCATTTGGAGGAGCCCTGTTTAAACATTGTAATAACTTGGTATGGTAACAGATGGTAACTAGACTTATCATGGGGATCGTTTTGTAATGTATATAAATGTCAAATCGCGATGTTGCATACTTGAAACTAATACAATATTGTACATTAATTTTATTTTTAAGTTTTTAAAATTAAAAATAAGTTTTTAAAAACTTAAAAATAAGATAAGATGCTTAATTTCAAGTATGTCAGTGTGCCCCTGATATGGACCTGAAAAAAATTCAGTGTTCCTTTCAAAAAATGGCTTCTGGGAGGCCTGGGTGGCTCAGTAGGTTAAGCTTCTGCCTTCAGCTCAGGTCATGATCTCAGGGTCCTGGGATCGAGCCCCACATTGGGCTCTCTGCTCAGCAGAGAGCCTGCTTCCCCCTCTCTCTCTGCCTACTTGTGATCTCTGTCTGTCAAATAAATAAATAAAATCTTTATTAAAAAAAATGGCTTCTGACCCTTTAGCTTGACCCACTGAAATTAAGCTACCTTCATTTGTTGTACAATAGTACAACAATAGTTGTCAAATTTGGACCCTGGATTTTCCCCCTTCAGGACACACACTGCATCATGAAGTCTTTAATTGAGTGTGTGGATTAATTAGGAACATATTTGAAATGAGAAGAACTATCTTCTAATCAGAAGTTCATAAATTCCAGTCCCAATTTCCGTCTAAGTTCATAAATTAGATTGTTGAAAGTTAGATAAGAATGATCCGTTTACAAAATTTAGCGCCAAGAGTAAAAGAAATTGTAATAGAAGCGTGATTTCAGTGCTTGCTTAAGTTAAGAGATTGGTGGTCAAAAGGTTAAAATCATGAAAACAGCCTAAAAGAACAAAATCACAACTTGCAGGGTATTTTCTTTTTTTCTTTACTCATCATATCCCTTGGAATTTTACTTATTGACTAATAAAAATGGCAATGAAGAATGACTGCATAAAAAATCTGGTGAGACTTCTTTATATGTTATCAGGGTAGAAAGGCGTTTTTTCTGACTTTTTCCTAAAAGCCAATTTTTTTTGAAATTGTCTAGTGGTTACTAAATACAGTAAATGCTAAATTGCAAACCAACTCTTGCAGCTTCCAATCGCATATTCCAGTTTTAAAGTCTGGCCCATAATGAATGCTTTCCTCAGGAGGGTACTTCGCATTTATTTAGTATGATCAATTTTTAAACATATGCCTGAAAAGTGACATGATCTTGAGAAATGCCCAAACACACCAAAGCACAGACTGTAACTTCACCTGGTTCTAAAATATTAAAGTAAGTCATCAATCCATAAATAGTTTATACAAATTCCTAGCTACGCCATAAAGGAGGTCTAAAAAAAAGAATTTTTATGTCTAAGCAAAAGATTTAAAATATAGCTTAATTTCAGCATTTATGTGTTGAAACGGCTTTGAAAAAAGTCTCCCAGTTTGTGCTCAGGAAGAATGCTGGGTTGGAGAGACCAACTCAAAATTATTAAAATTAAATATTAATGGTGAATTTTATTAAAGTGCCAAAAGAATTATCAAAGGTTCTGACAATCTCACAAATAGTCGCACAGCTTGAACCATAACTCAGCTTTGTTTTTCTTCTTCTTTCCTGCATTTCCGTGGAGGCAACAGGAGGACAGAGCAACCTCGTGAGTGGGAGATACGAATTTGTCGCACGCTGCTTTCACGCTGATCTTCTCTTAGCTGAATAGATAGGAACTCTTCTTTTTTTTTTTCTCCTCTTTCTAAATGCTGATTAATCTTGTCTCCATTTTACTTTCCTTCCTCTATTTCAGCAAAGAAATCCTACGGTTGTGTTTTCTCTGTTACTATAATGGGGTCAGGTTAGGGCAATCTAAAATACTCTGACAGCATTTTGTTTGTAACAGGACCAAACCGTGAACAACAGAGACTTTAAAATCATCCCCTCCCTAACTCGGAGAAAAGCCCACCTGCAGTGCTGTGTTTATTTCACCCCTGATTTCGTTTTTTCCCTGGCAGGTAGCCCGAAAGCATCATCAGTGGGAGGCAGAAAGAGCCGGAGCTTGAGGTCCCCGGGGTCCTACCCCAACGACAGTCTTGGAAGTTTCCTCTTCTAAACACTGCTGGTGACTCTGAGAAGCTTAATTTTTCTTTAAAACGAACTTTTGGTTTTGAAAACTTTTTTCCCCCATGGACGTTTAAAATTAACATTAAAAAAAAAAAAAAAAACCCTGAAGTATATGTGACATTCATTGACTTTAAAATATGATTTTAAAATAAGATACACGCAGGAAAGGATGCCTTATCTAACAGGGTACCTGACTCTTAAGACAGTATCTGGCCCATAGAAGATCTTCAGTAAACTCTCTTCAATCCATGAATGTAAAAAAATGAAAGAACTATAAATGAATCTTTAAATCCAGGCCAAAAAAAAAAAAAAAAAAAATCCAAACAAACAAAAAGGAAAAAAAAAAAGAATGTAGTAACGTGGTCCCTACTCCTTCATGGCAAAAGCCAGAGGTAGCCAGTTAACATTTTAGTATGGTCTAACCTAGTCAGGCAACTGCCCATACCACACATAAATCATGATGCATATATTATCTTAAAACTCTTCTTTTTTGTGCTCAATAGGTAGTAAATATTTTTACATACATTAAATATTCTTTTGTGACATCATTTTACTGGCTATATCACATTCTATTAAATCAGTGCAATAATTTCTCAGTAATTTAACTTTCTTCCTATTTTGGAACTTTCAGGTTGTCCCCCTTTTGGCTTTATGATCATTGATCTTAACAGCTATGGACATTTGTGTGGCTGAATCCTGATGACTATTCATGAAGATTTCCTACTACTAAATTGCAAAAAGCAGAATATTAATAGCTTGATTTATCATTGGCAAAATATTTTGGTAATTTAAATCAATTTCAGGGGTAGCCTGAGGTAACCTGCCTGCAGATGTGGTTGCTGGGTTCCAGTTAATTATTTCCAACACTATTCACCCCTATCTGACTTTGTATTTTCAAGGCTCATCAAAACAATTATTCTCCAAGGAGCTGGTTACCGAACCCTCAAAGAGAGCAGGAAACTTGTTTCTCCTTCATTAAAAATAGCTCCATGGGTATTTCCAGCTGTTCTTTTATGCCCAGCTGGAGTAATATATATCTCTTAATTCTTTTTCTAGCAGCAAGCACGTTTTCTAAAATGAATCTTTTACTATTAGAACTTCTCAAATCTTTACTGTGTTCATTCTTGATTAGTGAAGTAAAATACGAATTGACTCGTATTTAAACTAAAAGAAACAAAACCTGATCTTTCCCGCTATTTAAAAAAAAAAAAAAAGGAATTTCAAGTTGTAAGAAACAAACGAATAAAAGGTAGTCTTCATTTATTTTCTTAAAGAAGTATTTATGGCTATCTGTGAATAACTATCTCTAGAAGAATATTAGAATTTTCTTTACATACTCATCTCCAGTTGGTAAATAAAGTATCTAGAATTGTTATTTTAAGGTGATAGCCAAAATGCAACACTTTATTAATGTGAGTGGACACAAAATAATATGGCATCTGACTATCTACTTGGATTTTAAAATATAGCCTTAACTCTTCTAGGGAGCTATACACATTGAGCTCAGAGTGATCACTTGAGTAATTAAATGGTCTGTGCATTTTACTTATAACCACTATAAATTAGCAAAGAAAAAATTTCTAATCTCATAGGACTAATGCCATAATATTCCTAGTAATGACAGAGATACTCAGCATGCTTTATAGGAAGTTAGTAGAGAAGGACTTGCAACCTTCTCCAAAAGGGTCCTGAGGCTGGGGTAAGAGGATGAGGTAAAAATCTGAGAGTGGGGGTGCCTGCGTGGCTCAGTGGGTTAAGCCTCTGCCTTCCGCTAGGGTCATGATCTAGGGGTCCTGGGATGGAGCCCCACATTGGGCTCTCTGCTCAGCGGGGGGCCTGCTTCCCTCTCTCTCTCTCTGCCTGTCTTTCTGCCTACTTGTGATCCCTCTCTCTCTATCAAATAGATAAAGTCTTTACAAAAAAAAAAAAAAACTGAGAGTGACTTTAGTGAATTTTTTGAATGCCTATAACAAATGTCTTCTGGATCTAAAAAATATCTGAATCTATCAGAAAACACACACACGCAAGCGCGCGCGCGCGCACACACACACACACACACACACACACAATTCCTTTAGGTACTTTTTGCTATTTCTTTAAAAACTAAATCTTAAATCTTACTTGTAGCTAATGAACAAATATTTTATATGGATTTTTTGCAAATTATGAAATAATTTATTTTGTATACTGGACTTTTCTAAATATACCTTTAGTCACTAAAGATTTTTCATCTTCTAAAAATTTGTGTGCAAAGTATTTTTCCATAACCTTTACGAGTTCACAGGACACAAGTATGGAGGGTAACTGGGGACTTCTAAATATGGGCATGATTGCAAGAAACCCTTGTTTCACCCGCACTAAAAGCCACACAGTCACATGCTGATACTTAAGTTCCATGCTATTAAGGGAACATTCTTGGGGCTTATATAACTTTTTTATTTTCTTTTCAAATATGCCTCAAATTTTCATGCTTTATATACATGTTAGGATAACCAGATACTCTTCTGAATTATGACCTTAAGAAATTCAACTTGGCAAAAAATTAAAAAAAAAATTCACCTTAGCAGTGATTTTAATCAAGGAAAGAAAGAAGATTTCTGGGGTGGTTTTTTTTCTATTTTAACAAAAATCTACTCTTCCTCCTAAACTAATGCAGAAGCCTCTCTCTGTATCTTGGCCGGGACACTCCTTGACTACCAATAACAGAGCACTCTGTACTTCTCCTTCATTCCTCATCATTCGCTGCAATTAACACCTTGCTCCCCAAATACTTTGGGCCCATTAAATTTGAGCCTCCTTCTGCTGGCTAGCCACCAGGTTATTTTTTTAAATGTCTTGCCTACTGAAATTCACAAATAAACCTTGGTCATTCCTAGCTGTGTTCGGGCCCCGCAAGAACACAGAGCTCTCAGAAGCAGAGCTGAGCCCTGGGACAACTCCCTTTACGTGTGAAGTCATTCAAAGGCCTCCCTTCTCTATCCTAAAAGTACTGATGACTCATAAATAGTAGGACCTAACCTTTGCAAAACCATAAGCTTCTACCAAATCAAGCTACTAGGAGATACCGGTTTGGTTAAATCAGAAGATGTGTTCAACCCACTGCTGCCCACACATGTCTTCTGAATTCTTTAACAGTAACTTTGTGGAGGAGATGAATGAACAATACCAGCTTGGACTCAGTTAAACCTCACCAATAAATAAATACCTACTTTATCTTACTGTCACTTCTGAGATGTGAATACTATTCTGTAGGCAAGGGGTTCTTGACAAGGATGACTGTAACCCCCTGGGAACATGTGGAAATGACTGGAGACACTTTTAATTGTCAAAACTTGGAGGGGGTGTTGGTTGCTCTTGGCCCCTCGTGACTAGAAGCCAAGGACGCTACCAAACATCCTACATACACCAGAGAGCACCCCCCCCCCCCAACAAAACATCATCTTACTCAAAATGTTAATAGCGTCAAGGTTGGGAAATCCTGCTTTAAGAAAACGAAACAAGGGCCCCTGGGTGGCTCAGTGGGTTAAGCCTATGCCTTCAGCTCAGGTCATGATCCCAGGGTCCTGGGATCGAGCCCCACATCAGGCTCTCTACTTAGCAGGGAGCCTGCTTCCTCCTCTCTCTCTCTCTGCCTGCCTATTTACTTGTGATCTCTGTCTGTCAAAAAATAAATAAAATCTTAAAAAAAAAAAAAAAAAGAAAGAAAACGAAACAAAAGTAGCTAAGAGGAAATTATTCCCTTTGAACCTTTGGAAAGGCTTACCACCTGGGAAGAATGGAGCTCTCACTTAGAACTTTGTAACAGGAAGACAAATGGCCCAACAGAAGGCCCATGATGGCAGCACCCCAATACATTCTTATAAAGGAGCTTAGTAAACACAATCCACAGTATACAGACTAAATTCCAGAGAAGATATCATCATCATCAACTTGATAGGGCTCGCAGCTAGTGAGAAACCCATCCTTGACATTGAATTTGCACAGAAAACCTGTGAATTGAATGGAGAATAAGATAGAAAACAGATGCTAACCAAGCCATCTAAATTAGGTAGAGCATTGTTTGCTCCATTTTAAATCTTATCTTGTTTTGGGAAATGTTGAGCTTGGGGGAGTGGGGTACAAATAAGTATCTTCAGTGTCGTGTCGGTGTTGTGATGCATGAGAAAATCCCCAGCCATTTTCAGATTTTAATCATCTTACCCACATTACAGATGCAGGCTATCTGGCAGATGCTCAGAGGAAAGAGCCTTATCAGTCCTCAGCATCTAATTACTTATCTTAGAGAAAATTAGGCAAGATTCCAAGTCTACAGAAGACTCATGTTCTGTCGGGAGTTATTAATTACAAGCAGACTTAAGAAGCATTAATTTGTTTTGGTAATCATGCCAGGGTGTGTGCAGCTCTGCCAAAACGCACAGGAAGTGGAGATGAGGGAGAAGGTGAGCTGCTCGGCTCAGCTGGTAAAGGGGGGATTAAAACCAGATGGCCCCAATTTGTCTCTTTCCGCCAAGTTCCAAATAAAATATTCCTTGCGCTGAAGTTTAAATTAAATTGATGCCTGAGTGCCCCACTCCTGAGTAAGAATCTAACTCCTTTTTGATTCCCAGGTTTGTTGTTATTGTTGTTCTGACGACCTTAAGATAGTTAAAGCATACTCTGGCATGTAAACACACCTCCACACACACTTGCACACGTGTGAGAATAAGAACGGAAAAGAACAGAAGTTTAAATGGGTTATCTTTGTATGGTGAAATTATATGGAACTTCAATTTTCTTTTTATTTTTCTATGATGTTTCTGAAATTTCTACAATTTTTTAAAAAGATTTTATTTTTATTTATTTATTTATTTGACAGAGAGGCAGAGAGAGGGAGGGAAGCAGGCTCCCCACTGAGCAGAGAGCCTGATGTGGGGCTCGATCCCAGGACCCTGAGATCATGACCTGAGCTGAAGGCAGAGGCTTAACTCATTGAGCCACCCAGGCGCTCCTGAAATTTCTACAATTAAGCACATATTATTTATAATCAGAAAACGAGTTGGAATAAGGTGACTATACCCCTCCCATTCTTCTATTCTATTCCCTAACTATGATCTAGTTCTACTGATACGGCTCTACTTTAAATACTGACATGAGCACTTATATTGAAAAAGGGTGACTAACCAATCATACTCATCCTATCAAAATCTCACCCAGTATTATCGACTTATACAGCTGTCCGTACAACAGATTGCTAATGGGTAACACGTTAACATGTTACTCAAGAACTAGTTTAGTAGGGACTTTTCAAATTTTATGTTTTGTAATATACTTATCTTCATAGTCTGCTGATGCATAGGTGGAGGGAAAGAAAAAAGGAGAAAATATACTTCAGGTCACCACCAGGCCAGCTGTAGGACATACTGAATATATAAGACTCAAACTTTGGAGTGGATTTGAAAACGACTGTGTCGAAGCTCGATGTCTAAAGTTATGTGCAATCCATACATTTAACGAAATTCCTTGAAAAGCTGATAATATAAGGTACTGAGGCTGGCCTAAGTGAAACACAAAAAAATTCCTACAATACATGAAGTAACATAGGTTTACCTAAATTTCATGGCCAAAAAAGAGAGAAAATGTTTGTCTTGGTCTGATGCTAAGAAAACTCAAATGATTGAACTTATTTGTATCAACACAAGGGCTGACAACTCCACCTCAAAAAAAAAAAAAAAAAGTCGTCAACCAATTCCGGTTCAAAGCCAGAGCCATATCAAACATTAAAAGCTACTACCACTGAAAAGAAACACATAGACCTGTACCCCTGAAACAAATAATACGTTATAGGTTAATTTAAAAAAATAATAAAAAGAAAATAAACATCCTCTTAAAATGAAAGTCTAGATAGTTAAGCAAAAAGGTAATGAAAGTCCGTTATGAGTAGAAAATGAAGAAAATCCTAGTGCCTACCACTCAGGTAATGATGCTGTCTTGATATGAGCCAATAAGTGAGAAGTAAATTATGCCCACAATGATCCTGGAAGCAGATAAGTGATCTTGTCCTTTAGCTATTTCCAGTTTCTCATTGTTAACCACTGGGGAATTTCTGTTCGACATATGACAGTTTCCTGATGAGGATAAGGCCATACGGTTATTCCCAGGGCTCTTCTAAAATAATAGAGAGTTCTAGCAACTCTTAGGTTAAAGCAGCACTTACAGAATACCTTCTGTACATATGCTATAGTAGTAGATGTTCTGAGGCCACAGAATAAGGAAAAGATTCAGTCTCAGGAAGCATCAACCTGAGGTAGACCTGGGAAAACAGGTAGTTCTTTGGACAAAGAATCCTTCACGCACTCAATACTCTTACACTGGCCTTGGGCCACTCAAGTTCTCCCTCACAAAGTGAAATTTATCTGTCCTATTTCTCATTCTTTTAAGCTTTTGCTCTCTCTGAGCTAAGATGCCGGCAGGTAAGAATATGTTTCCTCCAAGGAAAGTACTTTTTGGTTTAACAGAAAAACAATAACCTGACCCAGAGGAATCGCTTAATAGCAAGAATTTTAGCAGCAGACAAGTCAAGAAACACATTACTAGGAATTCAGAAGTCCTTCTCATTCTTCCTTATCATTAACCTCTTCCAAAATTAACCATTCTTCTGCTTCCAGCACCAGAGACTGGTTTTGCTCATTTCTGAGCTCTTTTTAAGTGGTATTATAAAGAATGTATTCTTTTGTTTCGGATTTCTTCTGCTCAACATTATGTGAGTTTAATCCATGTTCACACGTGTAGTTGTAAATTGCTCATTCTCTACTTGCTTTAAAGTATGTCAGTGTAAATCCACAATAACTATTTTACTGTTCTATGGTGGAACAGCAGTGGGTAATAACTCGTTTGGACTTGTTATAAATAGCCCTTCATGAACATTTTTTGTGTGCCTTTTGGTACTCAGATATACATATTTCCATTGGGTGTATACACAGGTGCAGAACTGTTTGGACATGGGGGAACGCATAGCTTTAGCTTAAGCAGATCCTGTCAAACCATTTCCTAAAGTGATTTTATAATTCTGCTTCCACTTGGGATTTTGAAAGCTGCAAAAGCACATTGCTTTTACCCTAACAGTAAGAAAAAATGATAGTCCACAAAATCATAACTTTTCCTGAGCTCATCAGGGAGCTGAGGTTAAGAGGCAACCAAGCAGACTGCATTACAAGGAGGGAGAAGACCATCCAAGGGGAGATGGGACACGTTAACTGTTTCCTCTATGGCAGAGCGTGGGTGAAAGTTGTGACCACCATAAAAAAGCAGATAACAAGATACCAACCCAAACTGTTCATGAATTCTTAAAAGCCAATCCATCTTTTCCAATAGTTGGGAACCTTAAACAAAAAAGGACTTTGCACTCAGCTCGAAAGCTCTTTACCATGAGTCTCTAGTGGGTGCTTGTGAACAAGATTGGGCACAAGGTAGAGGACCCAGGAGAACTCTCCTGAGTGGAACAGGTATGGGGGAGGTGATTGGCTACTGTTCCAAGACAAGCATGAAACACTATTTCCTTGGCTCCTTCTCTCATAAAAAGCAAAAGCCTTAGGCTATTGGGAAAGCAGCAGCAACCCTTCCATACCTAGGACCCAGACAATACACCATTATTTCTGGTGAAGGAACCGAAATAAAAGTAATCCCCTTGTAAGGGTAGAGTAGAAGTAAGAATTCTCTGCTCCTGGGAAGGGCATAAAATCCTTTCAGGCCTACATCTTATACTTACAAAAAGCAGAGTTTTGCTACCAGGCTAAGAAGGGCAGGATCTCTCTTCTCAAAAATCCCCACAGATTCATGGCAGAGTTTGTCATAGGACAGGGTTGCTGAGAAAACCCATCCCCTGAGACCCAGGTGCACAGGGACTGCTTAACAGTGAGGCTGAACCCAGGCAACAGAGAGCCCCCACAACAAGCCTAGGACAAGTAACAAGCAACAGTGATGTGGTACTGGGGAAGAGGCGAGAGCATGGAAAAGGATCACTTCTATGGAAGGGGCATGCAGGGACATTGAAAGATGAAAGGGAGGCATGAACATTGAGCAAAACCTTTTGCACATCAGGACAAGGTAGCAGGAGCCCATTGCACAGGAATGTGAAGCCTCTGATGGACTGAAGATAACCATGGCCACAACAAACTCAAACCCCTTCAGCTCTGATACATCCCCACACTAAGAGGAGGGCTACCCATTTCCTGCTGTGAATATTATTTACTTCAGTATCTGCTGATTTTCTACACAAAACTCCAATCATTCATTCCAAAACTATGAGAGACATAAAAAAGCACGCAAAAACAAACCAAAACAAAACAAAGCAAAAAACCGCAACCTATTTTCAGGAGGTAAAGCAATCTGGTATAAGACTCAAAGACGAATGACCCAATTGGTGGAACCATTAGTCATGGACTACAAAAAACCTAAGAGTAACAAGTGAAATGATTCAGTAAAAAAAGTTAAAAAAAAAAACAAACTATGAACAAATGGGGAATTTCAGCAGAGAGATTAAAACTATAAAAAGAGTTAAATGGAAATACTAGAAAAAAAATATCAGAGGTGAAGAATTCCTTTGACAGGTTCACCTGCAGACTGAATACCATGGAAGGAAAAACCAGTGAACTTGAAAATAGGTCCATAGAAATGATCCAAATGGAAACACAGAGGATAAAAAAATAGTGAGAGAAAAAATAACAAAGTACCAAGAGCTACTCAAACGGTGTAACATATGTGTACTTAGAGTCACAGAAGATGAAGAAACAACCAGCAAAATGTCTGAATTTTCCAAACTTAAAGAGAAAAAGATATCAAACCACACATCCAAGAAATCCAGGGAACTTCAAACAGGATAAATGCGTAAGTGGGGGAAATACACTTGTAAACATGCTAGCCAAACAGCTGAAACTCATAGCTAAAGGAAACATCTATAAGATCACCATAGGGGAAAAAAAAGAAACATTATACTCAGAGGAGAAAAGGATTACAGCAGATTTCTCATCAGAAATTATACAAACCAGAAGACCATGGGTGACATTACTAAGGTACGGAAATGAAAAAGTTGTCAATACAGCATTCTATAACCAGCGAAAATCTCTTTCAAAATGAAGGCTAAAATAATAATAATAATAAAATAACAAATTAATAATAATATTAAGAAGAAGAAGGAAGGGGAGGAGGAGGGGAAGGTGGCGGTAGCAATGACGACACAGGTCTTATCTCAGCAGTAGTATAAGAGAGCTACCCTTGTTTCACATCCTTACAATACTTGGTATTTTGTTTTTCATTGGCCATTTTGGTGGTCATGAAGTTGAGGCACAATGTGGTAGACAAAACAATGGCTTCCCAAAATGTCCACATCCTAGTTCCCAGAACCTATGAACAAATTACCTCATAGGGCAAAAGAGAATTTACAGCTGTGACCTTAAAATGGCGGGATTATTGTGGATTATCTGGGTAGACCTAATCTAATCACAGGAGTCACAGAAGTGGAGAACCTTTTCCAGCAGAGGTCACAGACAGATGTGACAATTGAGTAAGTGTCAGAGAGATGCAACATTGCTGGCTTTTAAAACAGAGGAAGAGGAAGGAAAAAAAAAGGAATGAGGGTAGCCCCTAGGAGCTAAAAAGAGAGGGACGGAGATTCTTCCCTAGAGCTTCCAGAAAGTAACGTGCACTATCCACACATTCATTTCAGTGCAATGAGACCTGTGTTGGATTTCTAACTTAGAGAACTGTAAAGTAATAAGTGTGTGTGTTTTAAGGTGCCAAATCTAGGGTAATTTGTTTTAACAGCAACAGAACACACTTAACATGTATTTGTGGTTCTAATTTGCATTTCCTTAATGGCTAAGAGAGTTGAGCAACTTTTCATGTTTATTGGGTATCTTTTTTCATAAAGTGCCTTCAGATTTTTTGTCTATTTTTCTATTGTTGCTTATCTTTTCCTTATTGGTTCTTAGGGCTTCTTTATGTATTCTGTAAGAGTTATTTTTTTAAAGATTTTATTTATTTATTTGCAAGAGAGACGGTGAGAGAGAGCATGAGAGGGGAGAGGGTCAGAGGGAGAAGTAGACTCCCCATGGAGCCTGGAGCCTGACAAAGGGCTCAATTCCAGGACTCCAAGATCTTGAACTGAGTTGAAAACTGTTTCTTAACCAACTGAGCCACCCAGGCACCCTGTCAGTGTTATTTCTATATTCTGCATTTTCATAGGAATGTATTGTATGCTGAAGCTTGCCTTTACACTCTTTTTTTTTTAAGATTTTATTTATTTATTTGACAGAGAGAGAGATTACAAGTAGGCAGAGAGGCAGACAGAGAGAGAGGGGGAAGCAGGCTCCCTGCTGAGCAGACAGTCCAATGCGGGGCTTGATCACAGGACTCCGAGATCATGACCCAAGGGGAAGGTAGAGGCTTAACCCACTGAGCCACCCAGGCACCTCTTGCCTTTACACTGTTAATAGTGTCTTGTAATGAAGAAAAATTTTACTGTTAATATATTTTTATCTATCTTTGCTCCAGCCTCATACTGTTTTCATTACATTAGCTTTTATAATAGATTTTGATATCTGAAAGTGTAAGGCCCCAGGTTTTTCTTTTTCAAGATGGCCTTGTATATTCTTTTCCTGTTGCATTTCCACATAAAATTTTAAATCAGCTCTTTAATATACACACCTATACAAAGCACTATAGGGATTTTGATGAGTTGGACAGAGTGGTTACCTTGATAGTACTGAGTCTTCTAATTAGTGGAGAAAATACGTTTTTCTGTTTATTGAAGCAGAGTTAAAATTTTTCCATGATATATTATAGCTTTACAGTATGGGCACTTAATGTTTTTTGTTACTGAAAATTATAATTTTTTGTAAATGGTATCCTTTTAAAATTTCATTTTCTATTTGTTGTTAGTGGGATATAGAAAAACAACTGATTTTTGAAATATTAACCTCATATATGGTAAGAGTAAGGGTATTTATTAGGTAGTTGCTCATTTTTCTCAATAATGTTTTGTAGTTTTTATGGAAAGACCATTTTATCTAAAATATTTTAGAAGTTAATAGAAACAAAAGTATCTTTTATAAATAGTGTATTTTAAAATTTTTATTTGTGTTTGTTAGTGATATAAAGAAATACAATTGCTTTTTTGTGTGTTGACAATCTCGAATCCATCTCGAATTTTGTATATGGTGTGAGGTAGAAGAGAAAACTCATTTCTCCCTACTTGCATATTCAATTAACCTACCACCTATCTTAATGTCTGTAACATAATTATACTTGCAAAGTGGCTTTTGCCAAGTGGGGTAACATATTCACAGGTTCCAGAAATTAGGGTGTGAACATCATTAGAAGGTCATTTGTCTACTACACTTTTGTTTCTTTTTCTTCCCCTACTGCACCAATTAAGAGTTCCAGCCTAATATTGAATAGAAGGGGAGATAGAAGGCATATTTGTCTTGTTTTCACTGTAAGGGAAAAAAAAGCTTTCAATATTTCACTATTAAGAATGATGTTTGCCAGAGATATTTTGCAGATAATCTGTACCAGATTAATGGAGTTGTTGTCTATTCCTAGTTTGCTACAGAATTTTTTTAAATCACAAACGGGCACTGAGATTACCAAATGCTTTTATTCTACTAACTAAGATGTTTATTTCTTTTTTCTGTTAATGTGGTAAATTACCCTGTTTAATTTTCTAATGTCAAAATATTTTATATTCCTAGAATACTCCCCTTCAATTGTGATATACTATTTTTTTTAGTACATTGTTGCACTTAATTTCCCAATATTTTGTTTAGAATCATTAGTACTTTTGGATGGAAGCTTTCAGTCTAAAAATTCTTTTTTGTTCTATCTTGAGCAATTTAAGAACTGTAGATAATACTGAAATAAGAGTAAATCCTTTTCCTCAAGCATTTTATGATCTTCTGAAACTTGTCCCCATTGGTCCAACCACCTAACAGTTCTTTTTGCGCTCCTGTCTAAAATTCTTTGTGATTTCTTTATCTAAATAAAATGAAACATGTCTGGGGGTTGGGGTAAGAAAAAGAACTTTATAGAAACCACATATTTCTGACAGAGCAACCCATTCATTTATTTTCAGCATTTTTGCCAGTCGGCAGTATAAGCTGAGTCCATTAAGATGGCGTTGGGTGCACTCTAGAGAGTGTCTACCTGCTACATTATTTGTGCTTAATAAATATGTGGTGACATTAACAGCAAAACCACTAGGTGGTGCCACGAGAGGTAACGGTCTGCTTTTTCACTCCCAATAGTAAAGGATGTTTTCTTTCTAAGTACTATCTGGAAAAATCTCTTGGGATTGCATACTAATAATTATCTACTCCTTCATCCCACCCCTGACACCGCAGGTCCCCAAAGCCACCAAATATTTAACTCGGTATGGGCTCAAAGTTATCAGAGTAAAGCACTGGAGTTGGACTGGGGGGTTCAGACAGGTGTTCTCTCTACATATAGCCTGTGAGTCTATATACATTTTTCAGCACTGAATTGTTACTGCTGCATGTTCTGCAAATGAAAGTCTTTTAAACAGAAAAAAACATACCACACAAGATAAGAAGAGATGGTGAGTCATTTTCATGAAGGTCAGAAGCCCAAATTTGATGTCAGCTGGGTTTAATTTTTTTTTTTTTACCTCCCAGGAAAACATTAGTTCATTGATAAAATGTGAATGACATCTACAAAGGCTTTGATTATAAAAGAGTCTTCATTAAGTCTGGGGCCTAATCACCACTGTAAGTGGGCATCTAAGACAAAAAGGCAGCAGGTCTCCTGGATTTCATGCTATGTAAAATGTATTCAGTCCCCTGTCCATTACCCAAGTATCTGTCAACAAAAGTGCTCAGCCGAGAGCTGATTCAGTTGAAGTTCTGCACTGCAAAACACTTGACTGCGTTAAGTGACAGACATATTGAAATGGTGACACACAGTCAACTCTGTAAAATAGTTGGGGTCATGGGTATTCATATTTGCTCAATTCCACTTGATGGGCATACACAGTTCTTTGTGTATTACCAGAAACACAATAATACTGGCGTCATGTTTCCATGGAGACTTCTGAGAGCAATTTTTAAATTTCAGAGTTACTTCTTTTAATCAACTATAATGTTCATCTAGATGATATTCCCAGGTTACCCTGTTTTATATTACCATGTTAATTTGCTTTCTGCCTCAGTGCAAGGTGAAATTTATTTGCCTAGGGCAAGAGAGGTTTTATTTAGGGGGTAGGTAGGTTGGAGGGGGATGGAGAAGCTGAGGGACATGGTAATCATATGGTAATATGATTAAAAATTGTAGAAAAAGAGAACAAAGAACATAATAGATTTGGATAGAAAAATTATTAATTTTTTGATAATTAAAAAAATTGTGCAATGGAAAAAGGTTTCTGCTTCAGAAAAGCACGTTGCTCACCTCAACGCTGTGCAAACCAATGTCTTATCCCTTTGTACACCATTTTTACGTTAAATTAGAGTATAAATTTCCCACTGTAAGCATCAATGAACATCTTAGTGGTTCTAGTGCTATCAAATATACAGCTTTAAAGAAAATTTCTAATGATTCAATTAAAGCTAATTTTGGTGGGATTCTGAAACACTAAGCACGACAGACTACTTCTAGCTAATGAACATTAAAAGAATTAGCACAGAGTCAAGTGAGTGGGTAAAGAAAGCTGTTATTATTTTAAGCAAAATTAAAACAGATGGGGGAGACTGACACACGTGTTCAGATATGTGCCTGCCTCGCATTTAATCTTTTATGAATGGCTGATCCCAGATGGTGGGGGGATTCTGAGATATAGCAGCCATCTTCCTACTCCAGTGTATATGTGAGTTGTATCTTTTCTATCTAGTGGGTAATCCAAACGCCATCCAAAGGAAAGAAACCTTTCCAAAGCAGGCTCTCGGATACTTCCAAAATGAGGTGTTGATCAGTTTATCAAAGCAACTCTAAAGGTCCACCAGCATTCTGCATCATTCATTTCATTTCTGGTTTGGCTTCCTACTCCAGATCACACATATGCTGCGGTGCAGAAAGAAGAAAACTGAGACACACGCAGCAAACACACTCTGCTGACAAGTGTCAGTGGACCTCTCGTTAACCACCGAACCCAGAAGGAGCTGTGCCCTCCTCTGAGCTCCCACAGCACGTCCCCTATACCTCGTCTGGAATATCGTATTTCATCTCCGAAAAGGATAAGAGTAAGAGAAACACGAATTCTAACAGAGCAATTATAGTACTTTGTTACACTTATTGACATGCTGATTCCTGTCACTGGATACTGAACTCCCAGATACAGCAGCTTCTTCATCTTTGAGACCTGGCACACAACACAGTGCCTGCCAGGCAGGGGGAAGTAATTCAGATACAGTAATACTGGCTACTTACACCCATCGTGTCCGCACACTGTGCTAGACACTTCACATACGTGATCCCGTTTAATCCCCAGAGCATCCTAAGCCCTACCTGACAGATGAGGAAAGCTCATGGAAATGAAGGAAAATGTTTCAAGACTTTGCAGGTAGGTGATGGCAGAGCTTCCCACCCAGGCCTGTGTGACGCAGAAGGCCTTGAACTTGCAACTATACCAAGGGCCCAGCTCCCATAGGCTCAGGCCATGAGTTGTGTGTGTGTGGGGGGGGGTGCTAAGAAATGATCAGCGGCACCGATTTGGGAAGTGGCTGAGGGCAGACTCCACCCACTGGGCACAGCGTGGGCAGCCCCTGCACCAACACTGGCGGACGGCGGTGGGAGCAGTGTCTTTTCATGGACATCTGTGTCCCGGTGGTTTTTTGGATGTTAATGAAAGGTACCACCATAGCAGCATGACTAGGAGAGAAGGGAACAGCGGGTGTCCTGTAGTAGCCAAGAGAAGTGCACAGAGCTCATGGGAAACACGTCAAAGCCTTTTCAGAATGAACTGCAGCCAAAGCTTGGATAGAATGCGAGGAGGTAGGGCCAGAGAAATAATTTGGCGATGGCTATTTTAATTCTATTATTACCATATGGGCAGCTAGGAAATGTGAGTGACATTTTGAGCTGATCATTATACAGTGTGTATTTTACCTCCCATAGTCCCATACCCCCCACAGATTATAATCTCCTTGAAACTAATAGTCATGCCTAACATGTAACTGTGTCAGCATATTGCCCCGTAATTTACTCCGTATCTCCAGAAAGCAACCATCCTAAAAGGTAGCTAATGTAAGATAAGTCACACCTCGGAAGTTGTCCCAGCGGACCGCCAGATCGCTTTCCCTGGAATCTAGGAAAAAGAGCAGCTGTGCTAAGGGCTTCTCTTACTCCCGGGCAGGTTACCAAGGGTCTTCTGATTGACAAGGCCCTGGGTCTGGAGTACAAGAGAACACATGAGGTCACCAGAGTTTGAGCCCATTGACTTCTACTCAATTCCTTGATTTTGATTTTATACTCAGGAAGAAGACTACTGATTTCTATTTAGTTGGTAAAAACTGGGTCTCCTATTTGGAAGGGAACATAGCTATAGCAAATGACATGAATCCCCTGGTCCTCTTGGGAGTTGGACTTTTCACTGTAAATTAATAATATTCTTGCTTATCAGTCTCATAGGACTGATAAGGAGGACTAATAGCATTTATGAACTCATAAAAGCAGCTACATTGACCCTGATCTCCAACCTCACCAACTGTCAGGACTATTATAAAGCCTTAAAAAGACCAGCACACAGGAAATACTAATTGCATATCATCTTTACTGTAATATTTCTTATGCTTTAAACAATATTTTTAAGGAGATAATGATACCAAAACCATGCTGCTTGTCTGAAATGATTACTTTGGATGATCTCTTACATAGTTCGTGTCACATCAATGTGAGGAATTAGAGATGCAAAGAAGATTGCTATCAACTAAGAAAACTTTATGGGAATAAAAAAATAATTTTTGTGTAAAATAATCATGTGTTTGGAAAACTACAAATTTTCAGGTCACTTGGATGGCTCAGTTGGTTAAACGTCTATCTTCAGCTCAGGACATGATCCTGGGGTCCTGGGATGCAGCCTCATATCGGGCTCCCTGCTCAATGGGAAGCCTGCTTCTCTCTCTCCCCCTGCCTCTCCACATCACTTGTGCTCTCTCTCTCACTCTCTGAAATAAATAAATAAAATCTTAAAAAAAAAAAAACACACTACAAATTTTCCCTAGAAAAAATTCTATGAAGTTGTGACTATATTAAATTGCCTTCCCAGTGGCCAAGTGAATCTCATTGTTCAGTATTAACAAAAGTCCTTCCCAAGTGTGGAATGGCAAGGATTTAAGTCCAATGATATTACCACTTGGATTATAAGTATCTGCTCATACAAGAAAATAAATCTCAGTTATTGCTCAGTGATTTGGTTTTTCCAAATATCCCTTTCAGCTGTTACAGACGGCTGAGCCCTATACCCTCCTCTGGAATCTTAGAAAGGCTCTTTATTCTTTGTGACTATCATAACCTTATGACCTGAAGGCACAGGTGTCTATGTCAGCTCTCCTCCTGACTCCACAATGCTCAGACTTCCACATTTTCTGCTACTGAGTGAGGATCAAGAAAGAAGTGATTATTTTAGGGACCTGATCTAGACTTCACAAACGACAAGCCTTTGGCAGCTGCTAAGGCTAAGGTATCCTCGAAGAAACAATCTTGTTGGGAAGTCACTCCTCCCTCTGCTCCCCCTACCCCTCCGCCCCCAGGCTGGAAGGGTTCATTCCTGGCAGCTGTTCCTACAAGCGGAGCGAAGCCAGGCTGATGGCAGCTGTTACAAAGATACTGAACAGAGATTCCAGAAGGAAGGCTGGGTCCAAGAAAGAGTGCTTTTATGAAAATATGTGCTAAAGTCCCGGGGCCAGGGCCGCAGTGGGATGTACTTGAGAGCTGTAGCTGGGGTCATTTTACTTCTCACTAGGTGGGTAATACTGTAAGGCAGCTTTGTTCTCCTGACAGAAGAAGGAAAGACACACTTGTGGTGAAGACAAGGCTTTCCAAAGATGACACAGACATAACTGTTACTGGCACCGTCCAAGGTTGTCCCGCTTTCCTTTGATAAAACCTAAGACCGCACACACATCTCGGTGATATCCTGGTTGGATGGCCCTGCCTTGGTGGGTGTGGAATTTGGATGTTCTCAGATAGCGTTAGCTTTCAGAGGGTGGAATTTGCCAGTCTTCCAGAGAGTACCACATAACGGTTAAAGCTTGAAGTTGAGAGTCAGATAAACATGGTTGGACTCCTGGTTCTACATCACACCAGCTGCAGGACCCAGGGCAAGTTATTTGAGTTTTTCAGACTTTAGGGTCTTCGCATGTGAAATACAGATAAAAATGGAGGTTCCTTCACAGTGCTGTTGCGAGAATTAAACGAGACAATGCAGGCACAGGGCCTGGGCCAACATGCTTGCAATAAATGCTCATTACTGTGACTTTAATAAAAATAGGCAGAGTTGTTAAATTTCTCCTCCATGAGAAAGGCTTTTTTTTTTTTTTTTTTTTTTTAAGAGAGGGAAGAAAAGGGGGAGAGAGAGAAAGGTGGGAAAAGGGTCAGAGGGAGAGAGAGAGAATCTTAAGCAGACCCCCATGCCCAGCACAGAGCCTGACACAATGGTCAATGTCATGACCTTGAGATCATGACCTGAACCAAAGTCAAGAGTCAGACACTTAACTGACTGAGCTACCCAAGTGCCCTGAAAGGCTCTGAAAGAGAAGTAGGGTTTTGTTTTGTTTGAAGGATTGGTTCTTTCCAGGAATGAATGTCTGATGACTTTTTAATCGTTGATCCAAGTTCTATGAACTCTGGTGCCACAAATTTCAGAGAATCTCTCCTTTTTCAGACCTTCCTCGATTTCTTTCATCAGCATTTAGTACTTTTCAGGAGATAAGTCCCATATTTCATTTTTTTGGCAGTTGTCAATGATACTGCATCTTTATTATTTTTTTAAGATTTTATTTATTTGACAGACAGAGATCACAAGTAGGCAGAAAGGCAGGCAGAGAGAGAGGAGGACGCAGTCTCCCTGCAGAGCAGAGAGCCCGATGCGAGACTAGATCCCAGGACCTAAGATCATGACCTGAGCCAAAGGCAGAGGCTTTAACCCACTGAGCCACCCAGGCACCTCAATACTGTATCTTTAATTTGATGCCCTCATGTTCATTCTGCATATATAACAATGCAACTGATTTTTGTTATATTTATTTTGTATACTGTGACCTTGCTATATACACTAGTTCTAGGAGTTTTTTTCTTGATTCCTTGGGATTTCCTATGTAGACAATCATGTTATCTGCAAATAGGGAGTTTTACTTTTCTCCTTCTGATCCTTATGCATTTTATTTCCTTTTCTTGCTTTTTTGCTCTAGCTAGAACTTTCCGTACAATGTTGAATGAGAGTGCTGAAAGCAGTCATCCATGCCTTGTTCCCAGGCTTAGGAGATAGCATTCAGTCTTTTACCATTAAGTACAATATTAGCTGTTTTTTTAATGAATTTGCTAGATGCTTTTTATCAAACTAAGAAACCTCCCCGCTATTCCTGTTTCTTCTGTGAGTTTTTAAAAAAGTCTATTCAAGATGATGAATCTATTCAAGGTATTGAATTGTCATAATTTTCCATGTCATTTGACATAATCATGTGATATTTTCTTTTTTTTGGCCATTTTTATTCTTTAACTCATTAATATGGTGAATTATGTTGACTTTCAATTATCGAAATAGGCTTTCCCTATAATGACCCCACTTGGTCATGATATACAATTCCTTGTATATGTTACTGAGTTCTATTCCTTAATATTTTAAGGATTTTTGCATCTATATCCCTGAGAGATACTGGCCTATATCTCCCCACCTTTGTTTGGTTTTGGTGGCAGGGTATTAGCTTCATATATGAACTGGATGGCATTCTCTTCTCTTCCATTTTTTCAAAAAACATCTTAGAGAATTGGTATTAATTCTACCTTAAATATTGGGTAGAATTCTCCAGTGAAATCATCTGGACCTGGATATTTCTTTTGGGAGAGTTTTAAAATCCAGTTTTCTTTCTTTAGTTCTTTTTAAAGATTTTTTTATTTATTTGTCGGAGAGAGAGAGAGAGAGAGAGAGAGAGAGAGTACAAGCAGGGGGAACAGCTGATAGAGAAAGAAGCCAGCTCCCCACTGAGCAGACAGCCTGATGTGGGATTCAATCCCAGGACCCTGGGATCATGACCTGAGCTGAAGGCAGTTGCTTAACCAACTGAGCCACCCTGACATCCCTAAAATCCAATTTTCTAAGTAGTTATAGGGCTATTCAAATGATTCACTTTATATTCGGTAAGTTGTGGTAATTTGTGTTTTATGATTAATTGATCTACCTCACAACTTTGTCAAATTTGTGTGCATAGAGCTATCCACAATATTTCTTTATTATCCTTCTGATGTCTGAAAGGTCTCTAGTGACACACCATTTCATTCCTGATACTGGGAATTGTGTCTTCTCTCATGCATGTGGTCTCTCCCTTTCTCCCTCTCTCTCTTCGGGTCAGTCTCTCCAGAAGTTTGTTATTAATCTACAAAATAACCAGATTTTTAAGAATTGACTTTCTCCATTATTTTTCTGTTTTCAATTTTATTTCTTTTAGGTCCCATCTCTATTATTTCCTGTTTCTGCTTATTTGGGCTTTATTTTATTCTTCTTTTTCTAGATTGAGGTGGAAACTTAGACTCGAGGCTTTTCCTCTTTCCTACTGTAAGCATTTAGAGCTATAATTTTTCATCTGTGCTAATTTAACTATTTCTCCACATTTTGATTTGTTGCATTGTTCTTTTCATCCAATGCAATGTATTTTTTTGGAATTCCCTTGATATTATTTGCTTTGACCCGTGGATTATTTAGGAGTCTGTTATTTGATTACCAAGCATTGGACATTTTTCCTTGTATGTTTCTGTTACCAATTTCTAGTTTTATTCCATTGTTGTAAGAGAACATACTCTATATGATTTCAATTCTTTCACATTTATTGATGTTTGTCCAGTGGGTCAGGATATTTTGGTGAATGTCCCATGTGCACTTAAAAAATATTCATTGTTTTTGTTGGACAGAGTATTGTATAACTGTCAATTAGATCCTCTTGTATTATTGAGCTTTTCTGTATGCTTCATGATTTTCTGTCTAGTTGTCCTATCAATTACTAAGAGAGAAGTGCGAGTCTCTAACTATGATTGTGGATTTCTCTTTTCAGTTCATTTGGTTTTGGTTTCACATATCTTACAGTTGTGTTGTTTGGTGCATATACGTTTAGACACTGTCCTTCAGTGGGTTCCAGTCTTTACTAGGCTGCCTTCCCCACACCGTCTCCTTGGGCTCCAGGCAAATTAGACTACTTTTCTGCCCTATCCAGGCCTGCCCAATGGGTCTTTAACTGAATAGGAAGGAAGGAAATAAAGAAGGAAAGAAAAAAAGAGAGAGGGAAGAAAGGCCAGATTAAATTTTTTTAGGATTTTAAGCTATATTCTCTTTAAGAAATCTTCCTTTCTCCTACATCACTGAGTCCTTTAGAAGCTCCTATACCAAGAGCAATAATTCTCCTTCCTTGTAGCCCTTAGTGCCTACTGTCCACCTGGAAGAAATTATAGAAAATGTGTATGTGTGTGGGGGGGTCAGCGTATATAATTTTAGTTTGGTGGGTGTCTTCATATCAGTTTGATATATCAGTATAGGTTTTCAGATCTTGAGGAAGAAAAAAAATGGAGAGAATATTGCAATAGACCGAGTTGGTGCTGGGAAGCAATCAAATCTAAAGAAAAGGCCAAACCACAGAAAAGTAAATTTTCATTTCTTCTCCCACCTGTGTCTCTTCTATAAAAAAACAAAAAAACAAAAAAACAAAAAACAACCTTCCTAATAGGACAGTCATCATAATAGTTAGAAGTTTTAAGTTTGGGTAGAATTTAAGTTTTATCACTAAGTCAGGCTTAATCATTCCTAAGTGTATTTCATTTGTTCAACAATTTTGGGTACCTGATAAGTGCCTGGCATTACTAGAACCTCTGTCTTATAAAGAGGTATTTAAATCCACATACAAGGAAAGGATAATAGTTCATTCTTCCTTCAAGCTTGGCATTAATCTTCCCTAAAACAATGATGCTAAGTGTGTGACTTTGTACTGAATCAATGAGTCATGAAGTAAAATCACACACTAACTTTATTCTCCCTTTCCCAGTCCTGTGTCTAATCTCCTTTATGAGGCTACTTCTTTTCCTGTCACTTCTGATAAAATCTTCAGCTAATAATAAAAAGTCCTCTGGACACTTTAGCTACAAGTATAACTTCGTATCAGTAAACAGTGGGTCTCGTCCAGCGTAGTAATCACTAACTCTGAATGCTGTTTAATGTTGAAGCTTCTCTCTGCCTCTCACAAAGCCTGTAGTGGGCAAGGAAGGAGGCAAGGCTGACTACTTCGTCCCCAGCCTAGCGCTTCTCCTCCTCCCTCTCCTCATTGTCTGTCTCTGCTTCTGCCTCTTCCAGGACTGGGAGAGACAGGGGGAAAAGAGGACACAGATCGGGACATGGACAATGGACGGGTACCCTTCTGGCAGGGACATTCTCTATCCGGGATGCTAGGTAGGCTCTGAGCAACCCCACCGCGCTGGGACCTTCACCTGCAGCTCCCGCTCCCTGTGTGACTGGCCCTCTCTGCTAGCAACTCACATTCCCTCCCTGACCTGCCGCCCCACCCCAAGCATCCTGGGTCTCCTCACTCTTGACTAGGACCCAGGAGAACTCCAGGCCAACTCTGGCCCTTGGCACACATTTGAACATTGGGAAGTGTATACTTTTGACCCATCACTGGTGGGGATGGAGTATTTCTTAAATGCAGACCTCTTTTTATTTAATTTCTGGCAAGCAAGCTCTGATCAGAGCTATACAGTCTTTAGATTGTTATGTCAGTTCACCTAGTCCCTAAATTGCACAGGACACATATCCGGTATCCAAAAAATCTCCTCAGAGCTTCTGTCACTGGGCTTGGAGTCGGGAGAAATCATCTGTACAATCTGCTCTGGGGGGAAGGGAGCAGTAGTGGGATTTATAGCAGAGCTGTCCCCCTTACAAGTTGCCCTCGGATCTCCAACTTCCTAAATGGGTAAGGGGGCCATGGGTTGAAACACTGGTGCTCCACTGTGAAACATGGAGGAAGTGGCCCCACCGTCCTGGGCCATCAACAAAAGTGAAAATGAAATTATTTTAATACACCCCGTGGAATGATTCCTTCATCCATTGCCAAATACGTTCACAGTAAAGACAAAAAAATTTTTTTTTCTGCTGTATTACAAAGAAATAAATGAAACACTTTGTCCTAAAATACTGTCTATTCCACTCTTCCGAACATAGATTCATGTCACATGCTGATTCCAATGTTGTGGCTTATATTTACATTTCTAACCTAGCAGGCTGCCAGTGGCAGGAAGAGATCTGTGTCCCCCCCTCCGCCCTTCCTTAATGAGAGTTCCCTGTAAGATTTTATGTTCTCTTCAACTAAATTAGAAGAAAAAACAAGACCAGCACTGTTAAGGTTTCCTCTGCCCACTGGAAGTCTGCCTGCTGGAAGGTCATATACACCTCTAGGTCCATCTCTAAGAAGTACCTCTGGGGACAGAAAAAAGTCATCAGAGACTTGTTTGGGGCTAGAGTTCAAGTTTGCTGGCTTTTCTTCTTCTCATATTCAGATAACGGCTTAGAAACCATATTCTTTTTTTTTTTTTTAAGATTTTATTTACTTATTTGACAGAGAGAGAGAGTAAGATCACAAGTAGGCAGAGAGTCGGGCAGAGAGATGGGAGGGGAGTAGGCCCCCCGCTGAGCAGAGAGCCCAATGTGGGGCTCAATCCCAGGACCCTGAGATCATGACCTGAGCCAAAGGTAAAGGCTCAACCCACTGAGACCCCCAGGAGCCCCAGAAACCCTATTCTTTTTAACACTTCTCTTATACCCTGCTTTCTTAGTCTTGAGAAACTTAATTAGATTTTGCCAATAGAAGTACATCTTCTACAGAGCCAAGTGACAATGGTCCCCTAAGGTCTGGTGATAAACACAAGAAACAGCTCAAAACATTGAGTAGTTTATCTGAAAGCGGCATAGTTTCAGTGTTCGGTTGCCCAGAGAGAGTTATCTCCAGAGAATCCCAGAAACTCCTAGGGTAGACAAGCAGGGGCATTTGTCACCCCCATGGACTCTCAGAGTTGAAGTCCAAGTTAGCTCGTAACAGAGAAAAGAGGAGAAGGTCCCAGGGAAGCAGCCAAATCGCAAGTAATTTGGCATGGTGTAATCTCAGACTGAACTTAATCACAGGCCTGGAGTTTTCAAACCATCTTTCTAAATTTCTGCAGGCAATTTACGTAATCATATTGGCACATACATTTTTCCATTTCAATAACAAAGCCACAAAGATCTTTATGTTCACAGACAAATCTCTAATATTGTAAAAGAAAAAGAGCATGCCAATATAAACTCACAAATTCCAAATAGGGACATGATTCTGTAATCTTCCCCTGCAGAGCCAGTACAAATGCCCTCCAGATAGAGGAAAGGGGAGCCATAGGGCTCCCCTTCGCCAACTCCCTTCCCCCACTCAGACGCAAGTTGTATTCAGACGGGAGATGCTTTATTGGTCAAGTCTCTTCCATTCTGCTTTGCTATTTTGAGCCCAACTGAATATGACTTATCACAGCTCTCAGCACACATTCAGGGGGAGAGTTTTGCTTGTACGCATAGTACATACGTTTTTTATCACAACCAGCTGAGAACACTGGCCTAAGTAGGCAGACTTGGCAGAATCCTGGACCTTGGCTATTCTATCAAGGCTAAGGAGTTCATAGTACTTTCTGGAAGTTGTTTGCTCATGGAATGAATTCAATATAAATTTATATAAGGAAGTAGAGTGAAAACAATTAAAATAATTTCTGTTCCTTTTTTATTATAGCAGAATAGACTGAACACAAAGCATGGCTTATAAATTCAAGCTTATGATCATAGCGAGGGGCCACAAACCATGAACGCCAAGGAAACCCATACCAAGTTAAATGTCAGAGTCAAATAAAATCTGCACCAAAATTAATGATGTGTATTTATAGATATGCATAATCACAGTAATTGCCCAACTAGATGAGGAAAGAGGCAAAAGATAAATTTTACCAACGTTCCAGATCAGCTGGCTCTGAAGGTCACCCACCGTCTCCAGTGCCACACCATCTCCCAAAGGACCAACTCCCCAAGGGCCCTGGTGTAGCAGCGAAGGCTCAGGGGCTGCAAATACCCTCTTCCTTCCACAGGCCAGACACACAGGCTAGGGAATGTGACATCAAGAAATGACTCTCTGCATAATTCTTGCTTGGAGGCTCCGGGAAGCCTCTCAGAGGGACTGGAAACTTGTCTTTCACTGGTATAATTCCAGCAGAGTCAGGACCGGTCTGTTAAGAGGATGATGTCCCAGGAAGGCAGGGGTGTTTGTGGTAAGATGAGGGAGAGTACTGGCAGAGCAGTGGTGAGTCTGGGAAATGCACCTCCAAGTGCATACCGGCTAATTAGTTTGCTTCCCTAATGCCTAGCACCCACAGAACGGGAGTTTTCAGGACTGTGAGGGTATCGTGGTACAAGAAAGAGAGGAAGCGAGTATAAATCAGAAAAGGTGTCCCTCAAAAACCCAACTTATTGTATCAAGAACAAGCCCTATTCTCATCACAAGGAAAAAAATACTTTCTTTTCTTGTTTTTTCCTTATGATTTTATTTATTTGAGAGACAAGGGGGGATGGATAGAAGGAGAGAGAGAGAGAGAGAATCCCAAGCAGATTCCGTCCTGAGTGTGGAGCCTGACGCAGGGCTCAATCTCAAGACCCTGAGATCGCAACTTGAGCCAAAATAAAGAGTTGGATGCTTACCTGACAAGCCCCCCAGGTGCCCCTTCTTTTTCTTTCTTTCTTTTGTGTGTGTGTGTGTGTGTCCACATGAGATCGTGGATGATCACCAGTCTTATTGTGGAAATCATTTAACAATATATGGATGTCAAGTCTTTATGCTGTACACCTCTTTTTCAGTGTTTTTTTTTTTTTTAAGATTTTTTTATTTTAGAGAGAGAAAGAGTGTGAGTTGGGGGATGGCAGGGGGAGAGGGAGAGAGAGACTCTCTAGCAGACAACCCACCGAGAGTGGAGTCTGATGCTCCATCTTAGGACCCGAGGTCAGGACCCGAGTGGAAACCAGGAGTTGGACGCTCAGCCGACACCCAGGTGCTCTGTCACGCTGCACAGCTTAACTTTACATGTGGGACGTCGAGTATATCTCAGTATAACTTAAAGAAAAAAATAATTAAATGGCATTTCTGGCACGTGAGAAACACGCAGTAAATGCCACGAGGGGTGGCCCCAGCCACTCCCAAAGCCATTCGCAGCTCTTGAGCCGGCAGTAAGACAGACGGCTGCAGCGGTCTGGCTCTGCGATGTCAGTCTGATGGGAAAGCCCAGCATTGTGTTTTGTTTTGAGTGGGAGGGGGCAGGTCCAAGAATGTCGGTACCTTGTTTAGGATCTCTGCTTAGCTGAACCACACCCAAGAGGAATTTTAGGATGCATTCCAAAATGGAAATAGACAGAACTTTCCATCCCACCGCAATCATTGGGGGGATGGGGGGTATTTTCATCCCGTCTGTGTTGTAAGCCCACTCTGGTTCTTTCCTGAAAGCAAATGATGACATTTCTACCAATCTATATCAATAATCTGACTTTTTTAGCTGATACTACAAATGAAGATAAATGGATACCTCCCCTACCTAATTTCAAATGTCTTAAAATTGCCAAGAATAATCATTTCTTTGTAAATTACACAGGGCAAGTTTTGATATAATCAAAGAGGTCATTTCATTATGAGACAGAACTTCAAAAAACCTTCTTGTGGACAGAAAACGTTTTCATTGGAGAACAGAAATAATGGCCCTGAAATGGCTTTCGAGAAAAAATGAAAATAATATGCAATATATTATTTACAGAGAAAGAAAATGTTACAGGATAATCATTTTCAGAGTTACTTGTGTTATGGGATTAAAGATAACTCCTCAAAGTACTTTAAAACAGCAAAGTTATTAAGACTATAATAACTTTGTAATAAAATTTCATATGTCCAATTATGACATGTGTTTTTCATAGAGAAAACCAATTAAAGACAGCTGTGTCTTAAGTACATTTTGGACCGCAGGCGCATAATGGGTCTTAACCACAGTCAGCATTCACGCTGCCACTGATTACTAAACACACACTTTGTGAGCAGCCTTTCTTACATGGGACCTAGACACGGAGTCCTGTCCGGTGATAGGTCTAGATCCACTCCCACAGCAATGCTGGATTTAGAAGGCAGAAGGGATGTTGTCTTCAACCAGTTCCTACCAAGCTTTTGCTCTGTGCCGAACAGCCTTAGGGGGTGGGGGAGCTCTGCCCTGCACTGGGAGGCAGCGTGGTAAACATTTCTTGTTTTTTAAATCGGGAATCCCAATTCAGAAGCCTGCCTCTTCCACTGGCCAGAGCTATGTCTTTGGTACAAACCACTTACTGTCCTGTGGTTTGGTTTGCTCTACAAGATAAGGAACTGCCCCTTGGCTACTTGTGGTTCTCCATGAAGGTCCATCTTATAGAAGGCTATGGAATCACTAGCTTTCTACATCTTCCTATGGAACTGGGTGGTTTTAAAATACGTCTGCAAGTTCTTCGACACACTTCCCTTTGAAAGGTGGAGTCTAATTTTCCTCCCCGGAGTGACCCTGTGGGACCTTCCAGGCTAGATTATTAAGAGCAATACTGTCTTTCTCTCACTCATTCTCGCTTTGGCTCCCCCCACTCTGTCCCGAGCAGAACGCTTTTGGATCCCTGAGCCACCATGTGAGATATCCAACTACTCTGAAACCACCAGGCTGGAGAAAACCACATAAAGCAGCCCCATAAAAGCTATTTAAATCTTACAACCCAGGTGATTGACATATGAGTAAAGATGCCAGCCCCAGACACTGTCTATAACCTCAAAGGATACGTTTAGCTGGAACTACTAAGCTCAGCCCTTCCTGAATTCCTGATCCACAGAAACGGTAAGAGATATGAAATAATGACTTGTTTTAAGCTACTAATTGTTGGGGGTGGTTTGTTATGCAGCTGCAGTAACTGGAAGAGGAACTCGGACGGAATCAAAACGAGAGGGAAAACAATGCCACCCCAAGGTCAAACAAGGAAACCTTCAGCATCCACAAGAAGCCCAGGAAAAAAGACTTAGAAGTCTTCAAGAATGATGAGGGCAGTATAACTCACCAATAAATGCCACACAAAGCAGCACTGGAATAATCAGCTCTTTTTTTCCAATCACACCTTCATTTTCAAATGTCTATGAACATTTTTCCACATTCATGGCTAAGAGAAAAATAGTAAAAACGGCCCTAATTGGGGGCACCTGCGTGGCCCAGTTGGTTGGGTGTCCAACTCTTGGTTTCATCTTAGGTCATGGTCTTGGGGTTGTGGAACTGAGCCCCGTGCTGGGCTCTGTGCTCAGCGGGGGGTCAGCTTGAAGATTCTCTCCCTCTGCGCCACCCCCCCCCAATTGCATGCACAGGCTCACTCTTTCTCTCTTAATAATAAAACTAAAAAAAAAAAAAGGAAAAAGAAATGACCCTAAGTGGAACCACTTAAACCTATCAGCAAGGCCAAAGGTAAAGGAAAGTGGCAGGACATCATTCAGTCATTTCCATGCAGGCACTGATAGAACTGCCCGCTGGTCGTCCACCGCATGCCTTCTGTCACAGACTGGGTAGCTGATAAAATGCAAGTGTTTTCCAAAGTATACTTCCCAGCAACTCGGAAAAGTAGGACTACTCCTTTGAAAAGGACAAGGAAAGAGCTGGAGTCCAGGTAGAAATGTGGCTCCTACCAGGCCCAAAGTTAGAGAGTTGTGATAGCCTGTGTGTCCTGGTGAAATGGACCTACGGGTGAGGCTGAGGAGATATCAGTGGTGGCCTGTGGGCAGGATCTAACCACAAACCCACTCTTTCTTCCTGGCCCACTCAGTGTTTCCAAAACTGGAAATTTCATATAAAAAGTCTAGATTTCTAGTTTCTCTTGAAGCACCGGACTTCAGTCCTGAGTGTGACTTACCACCTGATCTCCATCCCTGGAGGACAAGCTGTTTCTCCCTTTAGAAAGAGCATGTCCTATTTGTCGCAATTCCCCCACTAGTGCTCTAGACTTGGGCTCACTTCACTTGTTCACTTTACATTTCTGTCCCTATGGTCACCAAAGTTTTTGTCTGGTGACCTATACCAAGAGAAGGGCTTCTGACTTAAAACCTCCGGATGATTTTTCATAACTATAGGTTTGAAATCTTTGGTGCTTTAGAAATTCCAATAAATTCTGCTGCTGTGCCTTTGCCAATTTCTTTCCCTAAACTACACATGTGGGACCATGACAAGCATATCCCTAATGGTTATGTAAGTCCTCCTACAACCCTATTGAACATTAGGGTGATCAGCGTGACTTCAGAAAAATATACCAAGTGTTTCTGATACATCCAAATTATCTTTAAAATGCAAACTGTCTGTACAGCAGTCAAGCATTCCGAGTCCAGATTAATACAGAAAAGAAGCAACTGCCAGTCCGCTGTGGGATGAGCATGGACAGAAACAGAGCAAGGTCAACAACATATTGTAAAGTAAGACAATGGAATTACTTACCACAGACTATCTTCAAGGCAATTTCTAATGAGAACTTAATTGGGTAATGAGGGATTTCTGAGAGATTGAGACCGGCATGTGCAGTGGGTGTTAGAGAAAACAAAACAAGACAGAACAACTCACCAATTCCAGACATTGTCTGTGGCCATAGGCAGCAGCGTAATGTACGCTATTGTAACCTTCCTTGTCCCGGATTGATGGATTTGCATCATTTTGAAGCAGAAACTCTAGACATCTGTAAGTATAAAAATGAGGTGTTATTTCAGAAAACATCTCTAGACCAGAAGCAATACTTAATGTAGATATCTTCCTATTATGAATGCTCCACAAAGCACTTTGTGAATTTAAGTGTTTCTTTAAAAATCCTCCGGCAGGGGTGCCTGGGTGGCTCAGTGGGTTAAGCCGCTGCCTTTGGCTCAGGTCATGATCTCAGGGTACTGGGATCGAGTCCCGCATTGGGCTCTCTGCTCAGCAGGGAGCCTGCTTCCTCCTCTCTCTCTCTCTCTGCCTGCCTCTCTGCCTACTTGTGATCTCTCTCTGTCAAATATATAAATAAAATATTACAAAAAAAAAAAAAAAACCTCGGCAGTGAGGGTTTATGTACTGGAAGTTTTATATGTTTATGTGTGTGTGTGTGTGTGTGTATGTGTGTGTGTGTTTCTGTCTTAGCTTCAGCTTAAATTAGTCATTCTAGAATTCAGGAAAGGCTTTAGGAAGAAGAGGGTGGGTAAGTTTATTGGGAGGGGGGATGATATCCATGACTATCTCCTCCCCACTGAGTTGTTTTAAGGTCATCATCAATATTGCATATCTGTCCAACACAAGGCTCATATCTGGACTCTGTTCTATTAAAACGATCCAATTGTCTCCTCCTGCATTGATAACACAATGTTTGGGGATATTTTACAGTTGATGTACAATGTTATATTAGTTTCAGGTCTACAACACAGTGATTTCAGAATTCTCTACATTATGCAATGCTCACCACTCTAAGTGTGGTCACCTTCTGTCACCACACACCATCATTACAATATTATTGACAGTACTCCCTATGCTGTACCTTTCATCCCCATGATTTACATATCTTACAACTAGAAATGGGACCACGTAAAGCCCTTCACTTTTCCGCCCAACCCTCCACCACTTCCCTTCCAGAAACCACCAGTTTGTTCCCTGTACTTAGGAGTCTGTGTCTGGTTTTGTTTGCGCATTTCTTTTCTTTTTTAGATTCCACACATAAGTGAAATGTTAGGATATTTGTCTTTCTCTGACCTGTTTCACCTAGCATAATAAAGAATAATTAGGTCTTTTTTCCCCTTTTACCTTTTTTTAAAAATTATGTTAGTCACCATACAGTACTTCATTATTTTCTGATGTAGTGTTCCATGATTCATCATTTGCGCACGACACCCAGTGCACAGAACCTGTCGGCCATCAAGATTACTGAAGAGAGGCACCTGGTGGCTCAGCAGGTGAAGCAGAGTTAAGCGTCTGCCTTGGGCTCAGGTCATGATCCCAGGGCCCTGGGATGGAGCCTCACATCGGGCTCCCCGATCGGCGGGGGGCCTGCTTCTCCCTCTCTCCCCACTTGTGCTCCCTCGTCACTCACTATCTCTGTCTCTGTTCCTCCAATAAATAAAATCTTTTAGAAAATTACTGAAAATGAGTTCTAGAGCTCCACATTCAAAAGATGAAGTCTCAAATTTAACAAAGATGTGCTCAGCCCATTGTAAGAAGAGAGGGGGGTGTACTTTGAACCTTGCAATTGAAGACTCCGCAAAAGGTTGGGAAATGAAAGCTAGAAAGAATAAGAAAATAACAACAAGGAAAGCACTTAAGAATAGCCCAAACAATAAAAAGATTAAAAGAATGGGCGAACATTTAAGTAATACAAAGGATTAATTCTGTAACCACATTTGAAGAGAGAGGCTTAAATTGCATCATTATGTATAGACTAGAATAAAATAATAAATAATAAGCTTAAAAAGCCTTTTCTGACAAAGTTGTAATTTTTCTAAAAAAGCTACAATCTTTACAATAGGTTGGAGGAAGGAGCTCCACCTTCGCTGAAATGCTGACACGCGTGCCCAGGGATGTACGGAGCTCTGTTCCTGGCCTGTTACAAAGCGTACAATCCTGCTGCTTAAAAAGGGAATAAGTAGGCAGGAGTTTACGATAGAAAACCGTAATTTCAGTTTTCTATCTGCAGCATTGGGACGAACATGTCCTTTACAAAGTCAAATTTCTACAGTTTACTCAAACACTTTATTTTTGGTTTTGTTTTTATTTTGTTTTTGGTATTGTTTTTATTTCTTTTTTTAAAGCTTTTATTTTAATTCTAATTAGTTAACATACAGTGTAATATTAGTTTCAGGTATAAAATAAAGTGATTCCACACTTCCATACACCATCCTGTGACTCAGACACTTTAAAATGACACTCACCTACTTTTTGGCATAAGGCAAAAGGAGTAAATAAATCACACACAAACACAATTAAAACACATTTCAATTTCTAAAAAACTGATGAAAGACATACATCTTTTTAAACCAAAAATCTACATGTCGTGTGATTTATCCATAAAATGCTCCATATTAAATCAAACTAATACTAGAGTCCTAATATCATGCAGTCTGTGGTGATTTGCACCTTAAAAGGAAGTCTTTTTTTTTTTTCTTTTTTTCTTTTTTTGGTAATTAAATGCCCATGGACAGGCTCCCAGGTCTGACTCGTTTTAAGCAGCATTGGGCTCCTGAAATAAAATCCTTCAACAGGAATAACATTGTAGTGGACACAAAATCCCCAGCTTCTGAAAGAGCTACATTCTAAAAATCAGTTGGCGAATTTAACATGTAATTTGAAAAACACCTGGACTTGCTCCCAAAGAGCTATGTACCCCAGGACAGAGCCGTGCGATGCTACCGGCAGCAGTCTCGGGAAAAACAACAGTACTACAGAGCCGGAATATTCTCTATATTGTTTGTGAGGGGACCTAAATTCCAGTTTTAACTGGGGATGCTTATCTTTTCTCCTCCCAGGCCATGGCCAGCAATTTGGGAACCAAAGCTGCAAAATCAAGACATGCCCTTTAAATCAGGACTGCATTTGGGTGAGAGGTGTGGCCCCTGCACGAAGGCGCCCTCCAGCGAGCCGGTTCCCTGCCTTCCCCTGCTTGTCCTTTTTCCCTCTCCACAGCTGTTTGTTTTTTTGTTTGTTTGTTTTTTTGAGATTTTATTTATTTATTTGAGAGAGAGAGAGGGAGAGAGCACAAGCACTCAATGACTGAGTTGAGTGTGTTTTAACTTTAACTTATATTTTATTTATTTATTTGATAGACAGAGATCACAAGGAGGCAGAGAGGCACGGAGGGGGAAACAGGCTCCCTGCTGAGCAGAGAGCCCGATGTGGGGCTCGATCTCAGGACCCTGGGATTGTGACCTGAGCTGAAGGCAGATGCTGGACAACTGGGCCACCCAGGCTCCCTCCCCGTCAGATGTCAAGAGGCCTGCTCTGGCACTGGGCAAGCTGCCATTTCGCTGGAGGAGGGGCATTTGCTGAGGTGGCTTCAGATTCTACAGCCTTTGAATATCATTAAGTTTGGAACGTCGGGGCCAAACCTCGGTCATTGTTTTACTATGTGTCCTGTCCCCACCCCAGGGACAGCCTGTATCAGGGCCACACTCTCTAACTCCCCGCTCCACCATGCTCTGGACATGGGAAGAGCGCCCAGTGGACAGGGGGAAGATCCTAGAGGGGACACAAGCCTTCGGGTGACAGAGAAATTGGCTCCTCTGACAGCTGGAGAAGAGAATAAACGCGTTAGGAACCGTGTGTGCTGACTCTTAGAGCACCCCCTCCCCAGGCCCCACAGAGCGGGACACGGAGTGTGGGCGGCGCTCATTCATTTGCTCGTTTTTTAACAAACAGTTACCGAACCGCCGTGACACACTGGGCACTGCTCTAGGCAGAGCACGACCTTCGCACGGTGCCTTGTCACACAGGAGGGACTCTCGGAGGACGAAGCATTAGTGCTTCCTACGCATCGGCACCCCTGGGTGACGGCAGTGACTCCCAGCTCTTGTCACAACCCAGGCTGAGTCTCTACCAGAAGCCCGAGAGGGGCACGTGGGCTGCGGTGGGGCAGGGGGTGTTTGTGAGCTGCGGTGTGTGTGCGCTGGGGGGCGCAGGGCACAAGCAGTGTAGTTCACATGGAATCTCAGAACATTTCTTTCTAGAACCTGCCAGATAGTTACCCCAGGTCATTAAAGGAGAGCCTAAGGCCTGGGGAGGGGGGAGGCTTAACATGTCTCCTGACGCATAGGATCCGTGGCAGAGTCAAACATAGTATTTCAGACTCCGAGAAACCGCGGACCCATCCCGGCGACAAGTCTCAGTGAGGCTCCAACTTTAGGAAGAGTTTCTTGTGTGAAAATAGCATAACCGAAGGATATATGAAAAGAATCATTTCTTCTTCACTAAAGGCAAGCCCGTATCACTTCCTCAAGATCCCAAATAGAGCCCCCAAACAAAAGACTGGCCCCCGCGGCCACCAGAAAAGCAGACGCGCGTCAGGGACCCCATCTTGCGCGTTAAGCCGAGCAGAAACTTACAGCGCAGCCTCCTTTTCCTTCAGCTCTCGGGCTCTTTCAAGTTCTTCGGAGTTTTCATGGGCGTTTCCTAACATAGTCTTACTTCTCAGCATAAGGGAAAGAAAAAAAAAAAAATTACAATTATTGGCTTTCATGGCACAGTCACTCGCAATTTTGATCCAACCTATATCTCAACGGCTTTTCCCGCAACCCAAAAGAAATGAGCATCACGGTCTTTTCAGGGAGGACATACGTGGTTCTCCGAAAGGCCATTCCTAATCTCTTCCACGGAACCCAACTGAGAAGGTGGCTTTCCTCAAACTCCCACCCAGGAAAGGGCAAGTAAGACCTCAAGTCGTCCACACTTCCACCAGTATCCTAAGCTCCCACGGAAACAGGAGGTTAACACTTCCCTGACTCCTTCCGCACGCCTCGCTGCCTCCTTGTCAGCTCAGCACCACGTTTACCGAGGAATGGGGCTCCAGTCCCCCTCGACGGCCAGAGCAAGCTTTCATCACCAGGGATCCCTTTTTAGATCTCTTAACACATGACGGGTACTCGTTCCCCCAGTTTATTCTAAGAGAACAGCACAGAGCCTGCTACAGAGTAGGTTCTCAATAAAAGTTTGCTGAATGAATAACCGGCCTGGCTATGAGAGCCCGAGGGCAGCTCTGTCAGACTTGCCAGCAGTGTATGAATGTGAGGGGGATTTGAACACTGATTTCCAAACTGGAAATACAGGTCATAATCCATCACGGAATCATGAAATCAATTTCATGGGTCGCAATATTTTGTTGCCTTTTTTTTTCTTAACAAAATAAAAGAGAAGCTATCAGAATGCATCACACATAGTCAAGGTAAATATGATCTTGTGAAATTTTGGCTGCCTTTTTACATTTATATTTAAAACATACCTATTTAAGTATGGATGCTGGGTCATGATGTAAAATGTATTTCTTACTGTGGGTCACTGTAAAATATCTGAAAGCCACAGCTGTACACGAAAAGAACTTAGCGCTGACCCAGAATCAATTCCATAGCATAGCGCAGCACGTAAGTCAATAATTCTCCAAACAGGGACACCAAAAAGCATTCTGGTGCTCGAGTCTTTGAGAGCAATCTCAGAGGCTGTCGGCTGGCACCCCTCCCCCTTTCCCACTTGAACTGGCTTTCTGTTCGTAGGCACCTAGAATCCAAACACGCGCAGGGCACCAACTTCCTCTCCTCCAGCTCCTGAGAGAGCACCCGTGCCCAGTTTGGAACAACAGTGCCAATTTTGCACACTGACGCTGCATTTCAAGGCTTCTGGGATTGTATATACACGGATACTTCCACCATGTGATGAATCTATTAGCAAATATTAAATTTGAGGGCAAATGAAGCATTTAAATGGTGATGATGTAAAATGTAGGATATGACAAAATAAATTACAACTGATTATGAATGAACTGAAAACCTGGGCTTGACAGCTCCACTTGGCATTCAACCCAACGACCAGAGAAGAGAAACCATGGGGCAGTGACACGTGATAAACATAAAGAGAGCAGAATGGGAAAAGCAGGGTTAGGGATGAGGCAATTCTAATTCCTCTGGGTCTGAACGAGAGCCATTCTTCATTCACAGTTTCCAGGAGGCAGCATGAAGAGAACTCAGCAAACCCTCCCCCTCCCCAGTCAGACCCCCAAAGGAAATTTAAGCAAGGCCGTTTTTACTTTCTATCCATGTCTGATGCAGCAGCATAGTGCAAAGCTGTCCGTCCCCAGTCATCTGTTTCATTAACGTTGGCCCCTGTGGTCACTAATGTCTCAATACAGTGGAAATGACAATTTGCAGCTGCATAGTGCAAAGGTGTCCTGAAAAACAGACAGCAACTTGTTACTTCATTCATCTGATAAACAGACCCTCCCCCAATCAGCAGGAGCACTGACAGCAGTATTCCTAGGAGTGGGGAAAGCTCTTCAGCTCTCAGAGTGTAGAGGCCAAGGGACATGCCTTCCTTTGACTTTAGAAGTTGGAGCTGAGGCTACAAAGTCAGGGCCTCAGACAAGGACACCTACCCGGGGATTTCGTCTTTCTTTCCACTCCCAGGGCCTGTCCTGGTGCAGGTCTACGCTAGAGCTCTTTTGGACTACTGCAAAAGTAGTCCATTGGCCTCCTTAGCTCTAACCAAACTTCCAACCAATTTCTAGTTGGTATGAGTGAAGAACGAGATTTTCTAAGTTCTGACACCCACACACAACATCCTGGTCTAAAACCGTCAGTCCTCTCTGGTGAGCAAAGCCTTGATTTCTTAGTCTAAAATCAAAGACCTTTCTAAGCTGGGCCCAAATTACCTTCCTAAGCTTTCTCTCTGCCCCCCTACATGAACCCATCACTGCATCCAGGTGGGTCACTTGAAGTTTGTCTAATCATGTCCACATCTCCCCTGCCTTTCCCCATGTTGTTGTTTTTTTTCTTCCCTGGAATGTCCTCTCCTGAATGTCATCTCCTCTTCCACCCACCAAAACCCCAAAGCTTCTGAAGTCCCAGAAGTTCTCCTTTCCTTTTGTCTGAGATCATGCAGCTCCTGTCTGGTCTCTCCTGAGGTCTCATCTCACACTGCCTTAACTTTAGCTCTCGGTATTGTCTCATCTTCTCCATTGCACTATAAGACCCTTGGGAGTAGGGATATAGATTAAAGGGAAGAACAATGTCCAAGGACTCGGAAGCCCTGTGTTGTAGTCCGGACAGATCTATAAAGGGCAACAAACCACATCCCTCTCTGGGCTTGGGCTTCCTCATCTTCCTTCAATAATGACCTGTGAGCAGCTGCCCCCAACATCTAGTTTAGGTCAAAAACTCCTGATATTTTACACATACATGGAAATTTATTACAGGTATAACTCATTTAGTTTCTCCAAGCTCAACTTCTTCATCTATTGAAAAGGGTAAGAAGCACCCACATTTATCGCACTGAGTGGTTATGGAAAACCAAGTGGGTAACAGGAAAATACATGCACCTTGCCAAGAGTAAGGGACTGCAGAAACATGAATTCACTAGCCAATAGTTAGGGAATAATAAGCAAATGAAATGCTAGAAATAAAATAACTTTATCTCAAGAACTATTTATTAATTTTCAAGCACCACTCTTTCATATCTTACAGTCATTGTATGGGCACTTTTACTTTTTGAGTTTCTCCTTGCTCATCCAAAAACAGGAAAACTGTAAGCACTTTACATAGTGGACTGTTTGTGTTTTCATTAATAGATGGAAGACTATTGGGTACCAACCATGTGGCAGAGCCCATAGGTAAAGAGAAAATGAGACCCAGTCCTGGTGCTCAGGAGCCCCACGGTCAAGGGAAGGGAGAGACAGGAGAGCCAGGGTCCACTAGAACAGTGTGATGTGTGTTCCCGTTGTGGAGTAGGGAGGTCCCAGGGGAGCAGAGAGGAGGAGCAGTCCCGCCAGCAGGGGCAGGAGGTGTTACCTGACAGAAATCTGGAAGGGTGGGAAGGCATTAGTCTAGGGTGCACGTGGAGGGGAGGGGATAGAGAGATGCTATGGGAAAAGACCAGAAGAAGACAAGACACAGTTGGCACTTCCAAACAGACGCTGTGAGAGGACATGCCTGCCTTGGGGCTTGTGTCTGCCTCGTGGGTGTCTCGCTACAAAAAGGGATTTCCTTCTGAGCACGGAATCTCCCTAGTTAGCTTCCCTGTTTACCATTTCACTGCAACACGATTCCAGCAGGACTGCTCCCCACCCGTCACCGAGGCACTGAAGCGCAATTCCCCGTTTACATACCTCCCACACTTGTCCTTTTTATGGAAATCTGCTCCGCTGCTCTGCAAGAGTTTTATACATTCCACATTACTAGAAAGACAGGGAAAACCTCATTAAGATGGTACAGGTCAACTGCTCGGTTATCTTCAGACAGAGCTTATTTTGGTGAAGTGTGGGGCCAAGATGAAATGAGAGCTCCAGCTTTAAATTCTGCGAATGCAAAACCAACCTGAACACCTTAGAGGAATGGAACATTGCAAGGATTTAAAATACCAAGCTAATAAATTGATGCATTAAAGAGCTTGATGGAATGTTTCCAATTCCAAGACCAAGGTATTTAATGATGATTACATGGCTAAACCTTTAGTGGTGTTTTCATCGTGTAGCCCGAGAATCTCTTTCAAAACCATCAAGAGTTAAGGAAACAACCCCTTACACCTGTGATGACTTCATGTCACCTCTACACAATGAGCCACAATGGAGAAACATTACCTTTTATCACAGGAGAATGAATTCACCGTGATAACCATTTTCAACCCAGACTCTCCATAATGGGAAATAAGACAGCTGCGTTTCCCTGTCCTTGTAATATAGGTAAATAAATGTGCAAAAAATAAAAGGACAAAAATAATGTAAGGGGGCACAGTGATCTTCCAGAGCTTCTTTGTCACTCTCAGAAGCAATAAATCATGTTTAGTAGAGATAAAGGACCCACTGAAGTGAATTTTCCAATTGAAGGGCATGTCGCTAAATATTAATTGTAATAGGAGCTTCAGATATGAACCCAGGACGGTGCATTGCCAAGGTCTGATAATTTTTTTAAATGTCGGCATAAAAAGAGACAATCACCCATTATTATTCTATACTTGGAGGGCTGAGAGGCAGTCTAGGATTTACTGTTTTATTATGATTTTAATATGAAAAATGATCTCATTAATAAGGAACCCGAGCAAGGCTCTCCCACCCCCCCCCCCCCACTCACTCTTTGTAGCCACCTTTCTCAGAGAACCCACTGTTTCAGTCCTAAAATATAAGAACTTTCTGGGACCATGATGTGTTGGTGTTGCCTGCCAGTTGATGTAAAAGCCCCTGTTTCTTACTGAATGAATCCAAAGGAACAAAGGCAGAGGCAGATCTAGGTGTTTGGCTTATGAAGGTCATTCAATTTGGGGAGAAGGTTGGGGAGAAGGAGAGTAATTTAAAAAATAAGACATAATTATGAATATAAAACTGAATACACAATTTTGGAAGGGACCCCTGCAAGTAAGGGCTCTAAAGCTTCCCAGTCAACCCACTTCTGATAAAGAGGTGATGCCTTTAATAATGTACAGATGACAAGTAGAGAAGCATCGCTGTTCCCTGAGGACTAGCAGACTGATTGAGAACTAATACCTTACCCAAACAAGGTCACCCGAGGGAGGCCATGTTTGGTCAATGTCTGGTCCTATATTGAAACACGCTGACCAGAGCCGAAGTCTCACCACTGATATGAAAAAGGGGGTCTGATGAAAAATGCTCTTTACAACTTTTTTTTTAAAAAAAGGCAAGGATTAAATTGTTTCTTGCCTATCCCTTGAGTTTCTTTGCCCTTTAGTCACATTTAACCATTGACGTACTTAAAAATCAGATTTGAAATCAGGACAAAAATATCTGTCAATAAACATGAACTAACTCAATCTTGGATTCCTTTGATCATCATCCACCTACCAGCGACAAAAAACGAAAAACTTAGGAACAAATCTCAAATTGTTTTCTTTTGGTAGAGTGCATATCAGGTAAGTACATATTCTATAGGCTGAAGACCTACAATTAAAAAAAAAAAAAGAAAAGAAAAGAAAAAGAAAGAGAGAGAGAAGAGAAAATGAAAGAAAACAATTCTCTCTATGAGGTGGGCTAACAATTTTTCTTAGGAAGAACAAACTTACAATTAGTATGGAAATGCAAAAGTGCTATTTGGCGTCGGTAGAAATGATTCTTACTCATCTAAGGAGACTGCTTGTGATTCATAGACAAGTAAGAGCAGTAAGAGAAATGAGGAGTTAAGTAAGAGAAATGAGGAGTTAAGTCATGAAGGGAGAAGGGAAATTGCTAACTACTCACCCTCCTGCGGCAGCAGCATGAAGGCACGTTCTTCCAAATTTATCTGGGGTGTCTATTTCAAAGCCTGCAGACAGCACGTGCTCATTACTAAACAAGGATACTATGCTATACTTTTGTCCTAGTTAAACCACAAGAAACATTGCAGAGACAGAAAAATCAGTTAGTAGAAAAACCAGAATGCAAGCAATTGTAGTCAGAAAGAGGTTGTCATGGAAACGAATGGTAACTGCTCAAGCTTGGCAATTTTATAGGAAGAACCGTGAAGTCTAGAAGAATTTATTTTCACATTCAGCCCTGGGTGAACCACAGCCCCATATTTCAATCCCAGGATAGAAATTTATGAAACCAATTTGAGATAAGTAGGGCACTAGACAGGCAGACAGAACACATGGAAAAAACATGGACAGCAAAGGAGGAATCTTAACATGCTGGGGTAGATATTTTCTTATGTGTATTATTAGCTTTCAGTTGGTTTAACATTTGGGAAACATGCTTTCATGCAGGGATTATTTTTTAAACATGCCAAGAGCAGTGAAGGCAGAATCAACCATAGGTAAAGCACTTAAAAGGAAATAAAAATGCCTCTGGGATGTCTGTTGAATTAATTCATAAACAATCTTTGCCTTGCAGACCTCTATCACCTTTGAAAGCCAGGAACTTCTTAATACAGGGAGGTTGGCAGAAGCAGTGATAAGAAAGATTAGCAAAGCTCCAAACCAGAAAAAATGTCTTGGTTCCAAATAGACCCACATTTAAAAAAATAAAAATTAAACCTAGTGGAGGGGGTCACACCATAGGGATTTATCAGAGCCCACAGAGGAAGAAGATAACGCGGTATTTCTACTGTCAAAACGTGGCGGCTTTGGCCTTTTTCCTTTGTTGAAAATATTAACTGTTCAATCCACCCTTTTAAGCCTCAAAAAATTTTCCCTGATTCCGACAAACTTCCGGTAAGCTGTGGCCACCCCTGTCTGTCTCTCACTCGGGATCACCCATGATTTAACTGGAAAAACAGGCAAGACTCTCATTCCGGGCCAGGAAAAACTACACTCAAACAGCCGCAACACCAAGCATGGCTGGGAGCTGTCCCCAGACCAGGTAACGGATGACATAAAGCACAGGCAGCCGCTTCCTCGGGCCAGACACCCAGAGCCACGCGGCTCCTTACAGGTCACGTTAAGCCTCGGCTGTGGGAAGGGGTTACTTACCCGACGACAAAAGCTTTCTGCAGCAGTCCGAGTGAGCGTTTAGGGCCGCTAAGTGCAAAGGGAACATGCTATGGATTCCACACCTGAGGAGGGAAAAAAAGATAAAAGAGCGGCTCAGGGGGACATCTCAGGATAAATGCAGAAGGACGGTAACGTTTCTGGAAGTTCTTGGATGAAAACTAAATCCACACCACCTCACTTCGAGGCCCTTGCCTGAAATAATTTCATGATCCCTCCACTCAGGAAATAATTATGCAATCATTTTCCACCTTAACATGATAAAATCCTGAACCTGGACCAGAATGAAAAACCCCTGACAATAGGAAAGTACCCTTTTCAGATAATGTTTCCTATAAAGGGTGATGCTGTATTTCAGATTAATTTACCTTTCTTTCTTTCAGCTGAGTAATTTTATGTCAGCAATCTGTTTTATTCAGTGACCTGTTTTATTCCTTGAATTGGTAAAGAAACACTATTGACCTATTATGTCCCAAATACTTTGCTGAGAGTTACTAATGGCTGTACTATCGAAATCACAATGTTGGATGCAAATAAAAACCGATGTTGACCTTTTGCAGGTGCAACTTCATCTTCCTAACAGACTTTTATCCGGCATATCACCCACATCAGGACACCATCACGAAAACGCACTGCAGCAACAAACGTCACCTGGCACACACGGCATAAACCTAGCATACTTTCCCTAACAGTATTACAGAAAGAATCTAGAAAAAGACTTTTTAGACTGATACCCTTTCCTAACACAGTCCCCAGGATGATCCCTTAAGGGACAGGCGCCTTTTGATAGTAGTGCTTTTTTCTTTAAAATCAAATCTTCCGGGTGCCCAAGTGGCTCGGTGGGTTAAAGCCTCTGCCTTCGGCTCATATCATGATCCCAGAGTCCTGGGATCGAGCCCCGCATCGGGCTCTCTGCTCAGCAGGGAGCCTGCTTGCTCCTCTCTCTCTCTGCCTGCCTCTCTGCCTACTTGTGATCTCTGTCAAATTAATAAATAAAATATTTTAAAAAAAAACACCCTAAAAATAAAATCAAATCTTCCTTGGGGCGCCTGGGTGGCTCAGTCGTTAAGTGTCTGCCTTCAGCTTAGGTCATGATCTCAGGGTCCTCTCTAGAGCCCCGCTTCGGGCTTTCTGCTCAGTGGGAAGCCTGTTTCTCCCTCTCTCACACCCCCTGCCTATGTTCCCTCTCTCGCTGTGTCTCTCTCTGTCAAATACATAAATCAAATCTTTAAAAAAATCAAATCCCATCCTCCTCTTGCCCATCACCTCTCCTCACACAAGGACCCAAAGCCGGGCGCTGAACTGTCATCCTAACGAGCAGCAACGTCGGGGGTTCCGGTGTTCTCATAAGCATTTATAATGCTAGTGCTCATTTCTCAGAACATCCCGTTAGAGTCAAATAACGTATTTCAAAACTTTGCAAGCCCTCCGTGTAACACAAGTAAGTACGTGTATTTCCACCTGTGGCATCAGTGACGTCAGTTCCTTCTCTGGCACAAAGTCACCCCTTTTCAGACCACACGATTCATTAAGAAACACGTACGGTTGGAGTGGGTCAGGTTTCAGATATGTGACTTTTATTTAAATCTCAAAACTTCCGGTGATGGGTGTGAACGCGTCAAAGCATAAACATATTCCCAGCTATGTCATGGTGCTCAGCGCTCTGCCAAGTCCTTGTCTGCTAACAATTAACCAACTCTCTCTCTCCATGAAAACTTCTCTCTGTGTATTGGTGTTTTTGTTCAGTCTCTCCTCTGCTGGTTTTCCTTTCCCTATATGGAGATTTCCAACCCACTGTCTATAATAGCTGGCATCCATCAAGAGCCGCAATTTGCTTGTCTTCCGGGCCGCGTCACGCAGAGGGGAACTGCTTGTAATTGCCTCTCTCATCATTGACAAAAAAAATTCTGAAAGGCAATTGCACCAGTGACAACCTTGATGTTCGTGGCAAGGAAGCAGCGTTGGGGGGATGGGAGAGAAGCTTTCCCATCTATGCTGCATTTACATTGTCCTCTTGAAGCCAGGGAAACAGTGATTTTTAAAAAATGTATAATGTGTTTTAAAAACACATTATTAAGTGGAATTTTAAGCCGAGGAGTCTGTACCTAGCCACTTTATTTGTATAGGGCAAGTAAGGAAAAATGTGATGATATTACTATTTCACAATTATAATGTGTTTTAAAAACACATTATTAAGTGGAATTTTAAGCCGAGGAGTCTGTACCTAACCACTTTATTTGTATAGGGCAAGTAAGGAAAAATGTGATGATATTACTATTTCTGGACATTTGTAAGAGAAAATCAGTATTTTCTAGGATGGCTTTAAGTTCTTGAAGGAATATGCCTGGGATTGGGTGAGATTTCCCAAGATTTCTTTGAGCCTTCCCCATTCTTTAACTGTAACTTTAATAAAAATATATGTGTGTACAAACACATAATCTACAAAATATAAATATGTTAAAACATTTTATATTATATACATATTATATATACATACATATACATACATATGTATATATACATAATATAATACATATTTCATAAAGATACAAAAAATACATATCTTTACATACAATAATATAAGCAAATGAATTAGAGAAAATAGCATTTAATTCTACAAGTAATCAATTAGGAAAAACATAAAAGGTGTAAGTGATAGCATAACAACAACAGCATGGTAACATATTCCGTAAATTTCATATGAAAATTTCTAATCAACTTTGACACTTAACATCCTTGTCTTCAGATAATTCATCATACTCTACATTAGCTAAGTCCTTCCCTTTTTTCCTATTACTTATAAACTTGAGAAGCTAAGGGGGGTAGAGCTATTCTAAAAGGTCTAGCAACAATTCTGTTTGATATATATTTTTTATTCCATCATTCATTAAAAAATCACTATCTCAGTGTAGGTTTGAAAACACATTAATTTAGACTCAAGTACCACTGACATTTGAACTTGAATATGATACTATGGTTCAAACACGAAAACTAAACATCAGGCCAAGATTGGAAATAAAAGTCGAATTCAGGATCTCTGAATCACTTCAGAAATGATTCACGTATCTCAAGATAAAATTACTCCTTTATTGTTATAAAGTAAGACTGCTTATAAGGGAAGAGCCAAAAATTTTAGCAGGAAATTTTAAGTTTAGCAGGAAATTTAGGGTTTGGCTAATTTTAGCAGGAAAATTAGGGTTTGGCTGTCCTAGGGAAATAAGAAGCGTCACTCTGACTTCATCAGATATACATCAAAGAAGATCAAGAAATAAAGATGTCAGATAACACTAAACTTAACAGTGCATAAATTACAAGAAAGAGGACACCAATTCCAGCTACACTGCTACACTTATTTGACCAGTCATAAAATTAATGGGACACATTTGTATTAGCTATCTCTAATTTAGCTGTTAGCTTGCATTTCCCGGCCAGTTATTTCAGAATAAATGAGGTCAGAATAAATTGTGGACAGCGATCGGAGGTAAGGAAAGGGCTTGCGCACTATCAGAACATCGGTTCTTTTAAGTTTTCCCCTTGGCGTCAGAGAGCTATGGCCGTTCCTTCCCACTTCCAGTGCTCTCCAGAGCCTTCCTTCAGGCTATGTGCTGAAAAACACTGTAGTTACGGTGACGGAGTCAAAAAACTTTGGGTCTGAGTCCTAATCTTGACACTTGCCAGCTATTTGATCTTTGGCAAGTACGTAATGCTTCCCTCATCCAGAAAACAAATATCATAACACTGTTGATTTTATAGAGCAACTGTAACTGATTAATTAAACTAATTAATAATTAGCAATTAAACTGATTACTAATGCACCCAAGTGCTAACAGAAGAAGTGGTCCATGATAAGCCTTTACCATACAAGTTAGTATTGCCCTTGAAATTATTATTATCTTAGTGGGATAATTAGCAGCCTATGAGTTTTGAAGTCTTATCAGGCTGTGATTCCTTAAAATCAGGTTTGTGACCCTTAAAAAGCCAAGAAAAAATTGTGATCTACTAGCATTTCTGTTATCTTTCTATATCTCAGAATTCTTTTTTTTTCTTTTTATTTATTTTTTAAATTTCTTTTCAGCGTTCCAGAATTCATTGTTTAGGCGCCATATTTGGAATTCTTTATGGTACTTATCTCACAAGTCTCCTCGGGAAGGTGGACTGGTTTAGTTCTGTCCACTCAGCAGTGAGATTTTATGCTTCTTACTTGACGGATCAACCCAAATCAAAAAATCAGTGTCCTATTAATTTCACCTACATCATTCTGAGAATTTATCACACACCCCTAAGTTGGAGGCATTTGGGTATAAGCGGCAACAATGAGGCCTGGTCCTTGCTGTTTGCAACCTACTGACACTTGCAGTGGTTTCTTTCGAGTCAAGACCGAACACGCTAAGGCAGCTTACAGGCCGCTTCTGGATCCAGCTGTTGCTTCATCGACCAGAACTCTAGAACCGCAGTGACTTCTGTCCCTTCCTCCTGGAGAAACCAAGGCTCTATCCTGCCCACGGCCTTTTTGGGCCCACGTGGGTGTCTCGAGAAACTCCCCCTTCTGCCCACCTTCTCACAGCCTCTCTCAAGCTTGTTAGTGCGTCTCTGGGGGCCGCTGGCAACACCTTTGGGCTCTCACGAGTTCTGTGTGGGGATCTTTAAACTGTCTTTTCCTTTTGATCATAACCTAAAGCGAGTGGACCTAAGAGCACGCTTTGGCTCTTCTCAACAACCACCTTCTCACAACAGACCTGCCAGCGCCCGCGTCTGTGCTCGGACCACACCGGCGCCACGCGGCGCTCGCGCACTCGGCAGGGCCCCCAACCGCAGGAGAAAGGAGGGCGCGACGGGCAAACGATGCTGGAGCCGGAAGGGCCGGGGCAACGCAGTCGCAGTCGGCTCAGTCTTCCAGATGCGCAGAATTTGGCAGCAGCTGGCATTTGTGCTGAGTGACGAGCCCCCTGGCCCTGGAGCGCATCGAAGCCTTTGCAAAACTTCCAGTCCCCCAGCATGTGCTGACCTCCTACGCGTCGGTGCCTTGGCCACCGGGACAGTAAGCGCAGGACGATGGCGATGTAGTTTTGGCCAATGGTCCCCCCCTCCACTACGCAGAGAGGCAGCGAGCCTCGCGCCGAGGAGCCTCAGCTCCAGATCCGGATGGCGGAGGACACAGTCTCATCTCCGCCCCCTCACGAGCTCTGTGACCTCAGGCAAGTAAGTGAACCTCTCTGTGTCTCATTTACATCACTAATAAGATGGCGCTAATCGTGTCACTTACCCCCTGGGACCGCTGTGACAATTAAATATAATTCGCTAGCGTGGGTAAACGTTAGCTGCTCCTGCTGACCCGTGAGCACGGAGTGCGGTTTGCACGGGTGCTGTCGGGGTTTCTTTGGACTTACTGACAGAGTCGAGTCAAAGCCTAAGGAGTCTCTATCGAGTTTTACATTTATCCACATTTGAGTAACACTGTAATAAAAATAACATAATAATAAATATATGATAATATATTTATATTTATAAATAATGTTTTATATGTGTAAATATTTATATATTTATGTATAATAATGAATAATAAAAATAAAAATAATTTAAGTCTACACCTGGGATCTGCAAGCCTGTCGGTACCATGACCTAACCAACCGCTCTCCACCTGCCGTCCCCATCAGCACGGCTCGTCCTGGAAGACTCCCCCTGCCCCTGTCCCACTAGGTCCCACATATGTTCTGCATCCGGTAGCACCCAGAGATTGTTCTGGAATCACACTTTGCATGCCTGATTGTAACTGCTTGTTTAATTCCTGCCCCCCATGAATTATGAATTCCGTGAGGGCAGGGACTCCCGCAAGGCCAGGAGCTGACCTTCTGCAATCACGCAGCGAATGAACAGGCGGCAGAGCCGGTTACCTGCATCAACTCGGATGCCCCTAATGTTGCTGCCGTTGAGGCCGAATCAGTAAGGTAGAAAACAAGTTAAAATTCCAGAGACAAGCGTCTCGAACCTAAAACTGTTAAAGAAGAAAAACCACCACATAAAGTTGCAGGAGCCCCAAGTCAAGCTGCAGAAAGTGCTCTGACTTGAAGCCCAGAGAAGGAAAAAGAATATCAAAAACATTCCATCGGCCGAGAAGGAGAATCAAACAACTCCTTAAGAAAGTAACGACCATAACACCTGTCACAGAGAGCTTTAAAATACATTTGGCCATATAGTTTATGAGTGAGGAGAGGCACTTTCATAAATCCTATCTGTTGGTCTGGAATAGTAGGAAGGGCCCACCTTCTCCTCTTTAATAAGCTACTCCACATAGACCCACAAGGAAGCCAGAGAACAGTGATTTTCTGAGGGCCCTTTGCAAACTTAATCTTCTCCAATTTTCCTGCAGCCTAATGAACCACTGTTTACTGCAGGAAGCATTCTTATCCCCAGGTACGCTGTGACATAACCAAGATGTGGCTCCCTGAGGCCGGGACAATGTTTGCCTCTGTGGCATCCCCAGGACACAGCACAGTCAGTGGAAAGAAAGGCTACTGGACAACAACGCCATCTCTAAGGCACTGTTGCCACATGGTGTGTGTTCCCATAAATTGAGGGCAAAATAATTACGAAGAAACGAACCTTGTGCTTATAGAGGGAATGTGTTTGGGGAAATTTTGAGTAAGTAGTGGGCCCTGTGTCTCCCTCAAGTGGATCCAAGTCTGGAAGAAAATCAGAAATTCATGGTTGTTTCATTAAAGCACCCCAAGCAGCCCTGAGTGGAAAGAAAAATACCACTGTAAATGTTAACATATCACAGGTGAAGTGGGTGGGCCTAGATATCTGACTCCTGCTCAATGAACATGGAGCACTTCTGACCTCTGGCTCGGTAGCCACGGTGGGTAGGGAACTCAGAATCCAGTAAGAGCTCCCTGATCTTAGGACACTGTTCTTTCCACAAGACTGAGCCGCTTCTTCCAACTTGCAGAAGCCCAGGCAAAAAGGTTCTTCAACTATAAATGGATTCCTTTCTTCTGCAAGGAGACAGCCCACTGTTCTCACTGTTTGTCAGCATGGCCCTCTCTTCCCGCCCCCAGCCTCACCCGGAGCCCAAGGCCTCATCTTCTCCTCCCTGGACGTGTGCAAAAGGCCGCCACATGTCCCTGGTCTGGACCATCTCCCCCACGTCTGGGCTATGGCCGGAGTGATCTTTCTCACGCACAAATGGGATCATGAGACACAACCTTCCCTACATCCACGTATAATTCTTTAACAACTTCCGAATGCCTCAGAACAGAACCCAACTCCTTTGCAGGACACGCAAGGTCCTTCAAGATGGCGGCTCTTCTGGCCATCCCACCTCATTGCTTTCCATTTCTCCACACACATGAAGCAATCCAGGCTTGGCAATCTGCTTTCAACACACTGACATGTTTGTGCCTTTGTAAATACTGTTCTCCTTTCCTGGACTGTCCTTCCTTGTGCTTCTTTCATCTCTTTTTTTACCTCACACATTTTGTTTACCTGGCTAACTCCTACCCATCCTTCTTTTTGCTGAAATGTCCCCTCTTTTGCGAAACCCACAGTGTCAGCATCTCCTTGAATGTTCCCACAGCACGGTACAAACTTCACAAGACTTGAGCTGTCTGCTCTGGATCTTGTTTCTGCCACTAGACTGGACCCTTGGAGGTTGCTGGAAGCCACCAGTGCCTTCCATGGACCATTTAAATTTTGGCTTATTCTCAAGCAAGATTTTCTGTTCTGTTGCACAATACTTGGCAAATAAAACAGAACTCCCAATGCTACAGTGCCCTTATACTGCTCTCCTGAAAACTTAGTTTTTGTTACCCATGGTCTCTGTGGTCACAGCTACACTCTCTATTCAGTTCTTTAAGGCTCTCTTGAATTTGGTTCTGCATGTTATTGAATAATAAAATAATAGCTGTTGATAGCTTCCTCTGTGCTAGGCATTCTTCAAAGAGCTCTTAACATGGATTATCTTGTTCAATTATGTTAGGGAATATATTTATAGAACTCTTACTCACATTGATCTTAACCTATACCAGAGAGCTTTACTGGTAATTAAATCCTTTAATCCTCGTAACACACCTGTGGGCAAGTACTGTCAAAACTCCCATTTTTGAAAAGAGGAAATGGAAGCACAGAGAGCTTAAGCAATAGGCACTAGGTCATACAGCTACCAGGTAAGGTGGCTTGGATTGGTGCCCATGTGGTTTCCATGAAAGCCTGGGCTCCCAACCCACACATGAGACTACCTCAGGGCAGCACATCCTGAAATTATACTCTTTCAACTCTTGTCCCTGCTTTCCTCCCTGCTCAGGATGTCTGCCACCCTCTGCTCCACTCAAGTCTTTGCTACCCTTCAAAGCCTACTTACAACTCACCTTCTGCTTGAAGGCTTTTCTGAAAACTCTGGCCATCTTTGAGCTCTCTCCTGTCTACAGGCTATGGCATCCACTGTCTACACTGAACACTTTGCCACTTAAGTCTTATTTCATTTAGAACTTTATTATATACTCTCTTGCATGGCTCCTTGTCTTAAGAGGGCCTTGGCCTCTAACAAAATTATGAGCCCCTTGAAGGTATCAACCAAGAGATTTATTTCCAAAACTTCCCATAGTGCCCAGCACTGTAGCCGACTTGTGTATCTGCTTATATTCTTGGGGAACGGAAGTGTAAAATGAGGTCAGGTTCCCCCCTTCCCCATGTAGCAGATTTACTCTAATGGTACCCCATGAATTTGCCCAATCGTGTCTTATTTTTCCTGCCTAACCAACGTTAAACACTGGAAGGAACAGAACATTAGAAAGTAGAATTAGAAATAGAGTTCAAGTCTCCTTAATTAAAACCACTGGAAAAGTCCTCTTTCTGAAGTAGCTGATCATAAAATTGGTTCTTTCTTGCATCCACCACTAAAAGTCACTTAATTTAGTTCAAATTTCACTTGTATTTAGCCCAATGGTAGAGATCTACCTTAACCTAGATAAACGGAAACTGTCCTCTGCACGGCAGACCCCTTTGGCAGTGCTCCCACACGTGGCAATTATCCCACTGGATTTTTGCAATAACCTACTTGGCTGTGTCAGCTCCGCTGGTGATTAAGGTGTTAATCAAAAGCTCATGACCGTATCGTGCAGCCACATGGAGAGGAGTGTTGCCGTCCTTATCCACACAGTCAATTTCACCGCCTGGAAGAGAGGTTATAATTCGGGTGACATATGGATGCGGCTGATTCAGATGCCACATTCTATGCTGGTCACTCGTGTTGTTCAAATGTTGACTTATTTTCCCTTCTGTGTACATCTCAGATCTGAAGTACAAGAATGTGTTTCCAGGGGACACGTCATCATCTGAAATAACAGTATAATTAAATCTGCATAGAGCGAAGTTTATTAGAAATGCTTCTGAAATTCTTTCCATATTGTCTTATTTAAGGATCCAAAATCTCACAACTAAATTCCTGCTCTGAAGGAAAAAACTTATAAAATTCCATAAAATGTAATTCTGAAGATATAGAGACAATTTTAATTTTATCTGCATGATTAAAGACTTACATAGTCTGTATACTAAAACATCAGAACCAAAGAGAATAGGAAGTTCAAGAAAATACTTTATGTAGTTTGACCATTTGGTTTAAAATATGAAGAGTAAAATGAGTGAACATATAACTATGAACTAGAAATATCTATATTTATAAAAGCTTTTACATTAATCATCAATGGCCCTTTTAATTATATAGTATTTTCATCTTATTTTGTCTTCTTTCTCCCAACTTTTTATTTTACTACATTTCTTTCTTTCTCTCCCCTTTTCATAAATATGTATGTTAATACAATTGGTCTTTAAAAAAGATTTTACTTATTTATTTGTCAGAGAGAGGAGGAGACAGAGAGAGAGACAGACAGACAAAGAGCGAGCGAGAGAGCACAAGCAGGGGGAGCAGCAGGCAGAGGTAAAAGCCGGCTCCCTGGGACCATGACCTAGGCCGAAGGCAAACGCTTAACCAAGTGAGCCACCCAGGAGCCCTGGTCTATTTAACCATTTAAAAGTTAGATATCATGACATTTCACCCCTAAGAACAAAGAGATTCTCCAACATAACTATAATTCTATTAGTATACTCAAGAAATTTAATGTTGATACCATAATTTTATGTAATATATAATATATTCTAATTTCTCCAATTATCCCCCAAATGTGCACTATAGCTGTTAGTTTTTTAAATCCAGGATCCAACAGAAGATTCTGCTACCATTTGGTTGTCATGTCCCTTTAGTTTCCTTTAATCTAAAACAATCAATCAATCAATCTATCTATCTATCTATCTATCATCTCTCTCTCTCTCTTATGTCATTGATATCTCTGGAGGTCAAGCCAGGAATTGTGTGCAATGTTCTGCATTCTGGAGTTGTCTGATTATTTCCTCTATTCGACTCAGAACATTTTGGCACGACCACCCCAGAGCTGAAGCGCCCTTCCCACGGAATCTCCACAGCACGCACTAAGGTTGGGTGAGTCCACCAGGTGAAGCCAATTTTGATAACTTGTAGTGCCTACAGCTTCAGTTTGGGAAGATGAAAAAGTTCTACAAAGGAACAATGGTGTTGGTTACACAAAATGAGAATGTACTTAGTGTCAATGAACTGTACACTTAAAAACAGTTAAAATGGTAACTTTTTACATTATATATACTTTACCACAATAAGAAAAGGGGGTTGGTTATTTGGTTAAGATGAAGCCTGCCAGCACTGGCCATTGTAAAATGTCTTTTCCCATTTGTAATTAACAACCAGCTTGTGAGTGGTACTTTGAGAATGTGCAAATATCCTATTTCCCAAAACAATTCCCAGCAAGGATTTTAGCATTAACAGGGAGTGCTTTGTTCAAAAGTTACCTGAATTCTTTATTCTATAGGCTTATATGATTAACTAGATATATAGTTTACATTCATTTGATTGTTTTCAAAATTTTTACCAGCTTTTAATTTTATTTCATTAGTATGTAAAAAATTCACATATTTCAGAAATCAAAATGATATTTTTAATGTTTATTTATTTTTTTACTCTCTTATATTAGTCACCACACAGTACACCATTAGGTTTTGATGTAGTGTTCCATGATTCATTGTTTGTGTATAACACCTGGTGCTCCGTGCAATCCGTGCGCTCCTTAATACCCACCACCAGGCTCACCCATCCCCCACCCCTCCCTTCTAAAACCCAGTTTGTTGCCTGGAGTCCACAGTCCCTCATGGTTCGTCTCCCTCTCTGCTTCCCCCCTTCATGTTTCCCTTCGTTTTTCTAATGTCCTCCATGCTATTTGTTATGCTCCACAAATAAATGAAACCATATGATAATTGACTCTCTCTGCTTGACTTATTTCACTCAGCATCATCCCTTGCATCAACATGGTTGGGACTGGAGGAGATTATGCTAAAATTATACTTTTTTAAAGACTCATTCTCATTTCCATCCCTTCCACTTCATTCTCAACCACATCCTATAGTAATCATTTTCATTAGTTTTGGTTTATGCTTTCTGTGTTTCTCTTTGTAAAAATAAACACACAGTGGGACGTCTGGGTGGCTCAGTCAGTTAAGAGCCTCCCTTCAACTCAGGTCTCGATCCCAGGGTCCTGGGATCGAGTCCTGTATCGGGCTCCTTGCTCAATGGGAAGCCTGCTTCTCTCTCTACCTCTGCCTGTCACTTCCCCTGCTGTGCAAGCTCTCTCTCTCTCTCTGTCTGACAAATAAATATATAATCCTTAAAACATAAATAAACACACAGACTCTTTATACCTTGCTTTCTTTTTCCTTTTCCGTTTCTTTTTTACTTAACAATATATCCTGGAATTCACTCTTAAAAATCACTTCTTGGAGGTCTTCCTCATTTTTGTACAACTTTATTGTTTTCTATTGCATGGAGATACTCATTACGTCACAGGTCTGGTATGGATAAGCCTTTGGGTAGTAAGTACCATTTTGCTATCACCGGGAGTCCTGCAGTGCATAACCTCACACATATACTGTTTCCTGTCTGTTGGGGGGTCTCTTCAGGGTAAATTCCTAGAAAGGGGATTTCTAGGTCAAAGAAATGAATATGTGGTTTTGTTCAATTTTGCCACATTTCCTCCTATAGGTCCTGTGCCATTTTGCTACTCACATAAGCAATGTATGAGCGCGTTTTCCTCACAGCCTAGTCAAGCCTTGAACACCTGCCATGTGACAGGCAAGAAGTAATACTTCAGATAGTGTTCATTTGCATTCCTCATATTAAGGAAATTGGGCATCTTTTCATGTACTGAAGGACTATTTGTTTATCTTTTTCCATGAACTATTTGTTCATGACTTTTGATCATTTTTCTGTGTGTGTTGAGGGGGGGAGGTCTTTCATTCCTTGATTTTCAAGAGCTCTTAAAATATTTAGGAAATTCACCATCGATCAGTAATATGTATTACCAATATTTCCGCCCTTTGATTTTCATTTTTCTTTGTTATTTTACTCTGAAAAAGAACCCCTATTTGTGGAATTCATGTCTTTTCTATTATTAGATTTAGAGTTTTGCATTGAGGTTAGAAAGGCTTCCCCCACATCCTGGCAATAAAGAATCTGACACACGTGACGATATTTGCAATACTGTCTCCATGGATACCGCACAACAGTCCAGGGTCCGTGTACCCAGCTACAAACTGGCCACACTGGTCGGCCTGAATGGTCCACTGCCAGAACTGATCCTGGGAGACAGGGGAGGCAGATCCCAGACTCCAGAGGAACCTCTGTCCTGGACAAACACTGAAGCACTCCACGTCCTTCCCAGCTAAGAGGCACCAAACCATCTTAAGACATGTTAGAGCCTCCATGTTGATTAGCCCCAAATATACCAAAAATTGGGTAGGAAAAGGAAAGAGTAAAAAATATTGAAAAGGGTGAGGGGCTGAGTTGATAGAGTTTCTTCATGTTGTTACTACTATTTTATGAGTCAGTTCAACATTTTACTTATTTGTTATTTATTTATTGATGTATTTACTTGTTCATTTATTTTTAGAGAGAGAGAGAGAGAAAGAAGGAGAGCATGTAAATGGAGAAAGGGACAGAGAGTGAGGGAGAGAGAGAATCATAAGCAGGTTCGATGCCCAGTGCAGAGTCTAATGCAGGGCTTCCCCGCAACACGGGCTTGAACCCATGACCCTGAGATCACGAACTGAGCCGAAATTTTAACAGTCAGACATTGAACTGACTGAGCCACCCAGGTGTCCCTCATAAGTTCATTTAAAACTGTAAAAATATATTTAATTATCTTCCACATATGCATTTGTCATCATTTAAAATATGTTTCAGAGAAACATCATAACAAGCGGACAAATAAGAGAGACACAGTATTTGTCATTCAGAAATATGTTTTATATTAGAGTAGGACCTCCAGATGAAAGAATTTCTATTTTACAGTCATTCCCTAAACCTTTCCATTTTCACTTGAAAATCTTTAAGATTTGCCTGACATGCAAATTAAGTATCTTTACTGCTCATTTGAAGCTTGCAAGTTAAACTTCGGTAATTGATTATTGACAACTAGTGAGGAAAATGAACACTTATGAGTTTAGAAGTATGCAAAGCATGTCGGAAGGTGTAATTTATGCAGCATTATCTAAGCATTCATCTGAAGTTAGTTTTTCCTGCACAGACAAAAATGGTCATCTTATTAAACTGCTTTGGAAGTACTGTGAGCCAAAAGGTCAAAAATCTCACAATGAATCATCCTAACCTATCACCGGACTCTTCCTTTTCAAACTCTATTTTTAAAGCTTCTGTGAAGAAAACATCATTTTTGAACCCCGGTAACCCGCTGGACAGCATCGGAGGCAGTGGCCGAGGGGGAAGGGCCGGATCAAAATCCTGACGCCGTCACATTCCAGCTCTTTCCCACTCTGGCTGCCACAGGCCAGCTTCAGACAACAAACAATGTGAATGAACACAGAGGTGGTCTTTGCTCACTATCTTCAAAAATAAAAGAGGTGTGTGTGTGTGTCTGGTTTTTTCTTTGTTGTTTGTTTGTTTGTTTGTCTGTTTCTTTTCTTGTTCTTTTTTGGCAATTGTCTTACCCACACTAAATGATTCTGGAAAAAGTTATTATGAAGATCTAGTAACCCTGAATAGAGAACAGTCAAGGAAGCAGAGAAATGTCATACAAAGTCCAAACACCAGGGTGATTTCACAAAACAAATAAACACAAAGAATGTTCCTCAGGAGCGTGCTCTGTCGGCTCAGGGAGTCAACCGATGTCCCCACATGGGACCGGCTTTCACAGTCCTGTTGTGCACTGACCCACCCTGGAGGACAGACACCAGGTCCGGGGGTGTGAGCCTCTGGATTTTTCCCAGAAGGATGCTAACAAATAGGAGGAAAGAAAAGAGCTTCCCACTCTTCCCCCTAAGGGCGTTTTTTAAAATGTCAAATGGAAGAACTCACAGTTCTCACATGTAATGAACACAAGGAACTGTCTGCAGAGAGAAGAGAATGGCAAGTCCTCCTTCTACAAGGATGACTCTGAAGTAAATAAAACTCAGGTTAAAAAACATTTTTTTATTGGTGCCCTGCGTGGCTCAGTCAGTTAAGCATTTGCCTTCAGCTCAGATCATGACGCCAGGGTCCTGGGATGGAGCCCCGCACCCCGCTTCTCCCTCTCCCTCTGCCTGACACTCCCCCTGCTTGTGTGCACACTCTCTCTCTCTCTGACCAATACATAAACAAAATCTTTTGAAAAAAAATTTGTTTAAATATGCCATTGTTCACTCAGAGAATGCATATGTAAATGTAGTGGTTGAAAGTACAGTCTCTGAGGTTAGACGGTTTCAATTCCTGTTCCTCCACATACCTCCCATGTATCCTGATGGAAGCAACGGCCTCCCTGCCTCAGTTTCCCTCCCTTTGAAATGGAGATGACAACAGCACCTCTTTACGGGGAGTGCTTACCCAAATGCCTGGCACAGGGTGGACCCTCAATCAATGTTAGCTTCACCATTATATAGAACGGGCTGCACAGTATGGCCACTGTGTCTCGTCATTTTGGGCCCCTGGACTCCACCTGACCCGCAAGGAAGGTGCCAGGGCATCCAAGAATGAGGCTCTGAAATAAGCTGCTTGATTGCCGAGGACAAGAGGTGGTTCTCTTTCAGATCTCATCCCAACTCAAAAACCTATAACGGTGTCCGGACAGGGCAAGGGAGTCTTTCAGGTCCACAGGAATGGCTTTTGGAGAGGTCAAAGCAGCCAGCAGCATCCCCAGACCGTTATCAGTATACTAGCTGTACACGGGGAGATGTGTCATGGCCTTGATTCAGAGGAGATGGCCAGGGTGGTCTGGCCGGAGGGAAGGCACAGTTTACAAGCAGAAACTTGCTCCTTCTCTGATCCGACCACTGGTGCTTGAATATGCTTTGGGAGGGGGCAAAGCTTTTTATACCACAAAGAAGCCCACTGACTACTTCACACTAAATTTTTATAAAATAGATACCAACTATCTCCCTAGTTTTATTTATTTTTTCAGCCAGTGGACACTGTTTCTAAAAACAAAACAAAACAAAACAGTTGAGAAATATATGGGACGAGGGAAGTGTGAGGAGGAGAGCCCCCACGGTCGGTCGCTCCCCATCTCCCTTTGTTTACTTCAAGAAAATCAAAATGATTAGAGGGACCCCTTCATAAAGTGAATGTCGAAGACTTTCCATGTACTTCAAATTAGAATTAATGGGTGTTGGTGCAGTTAATTTTCATTTTACTTTCCTTTGCTCATCGGAAACTTGTCAGGATTGATTGTCCCCTACAGTTACACTGAGATGCCTATAAATTTCCTTTGCTTTGCTGCAGATGTTCTGCTTCCTAAGCATCGTTTCCCTGGTGGATCTTCCATCAAATGTCAAGTACCTTTTTGGTTTTATGACTTGAGTGCTGAGGACGTAACACGGTATTACTAACAATTTGTCCAAAATTCTTATAAATGAGAAAAAGGCAGGTCCAAGAAATTGACTAACGCCAGAATTTTGAGAAGTACAAATGTGGGTCAACTAAACAGAGTTCAGAAATTGCTGAACTTGGAACGTCAGCATAAAATCTGGACTAAACCTGCGTGGTTTTTTGTTTTGTTTTGTTCTTGCTTTTAATTGTCTCTAAGATTTGCTAAGAAAGCAGTAGCTGTGTGGCCAAGGTCAGTCCACTCACAGATGCTGGCGATGACCCATAACAGCCTTAGGAAGCGTCGTGTGAAGTGACACTCCCTAGTTCTGTAGCTACAGAGACAACCCAGTGGTTCAAGCATACCCCTGTCGTCAGCCTGGAAAATTACTAGATGATGTGGTTTTCCAAGGTCTCTATGAAGCCTGTGACTTTATCATCTTTTATATCATGCACTTAACTGCTTTTCCTCTGACTCAGCTCATTTTTCTCTACCTTTGCCCAAGTAGCTTAAAGAGTTTTAACTTAGAAAACAATGATGAATTGTAGAACTTAAAAATAATTCAGATTTGCTGCTAGCAAATGTACGATAGTTATTTGTATTAGTTTCAGAGTGAAAAGTGCAGGACCTTGAGCCCATAGAAGTGCATCGTTTCCAGTTTCAAAATCATATGTTCTTTGACTGACTAGGAATTAACTGAGAAACTGGCTTTATGTCCTCACTTCTAAGCTGGATGGTGATGACTTCTGATAAAGAACTTTTAGCAAAGTGCATCAAAGGATGGTGTAAATCTCAGCTTAATAAATCTGACCATCATCTAAAATAGAGCACCATCTTTGATGTTCAGATAACTGACAGCCCCTCTCCGATCAGGATACTGTCCAACAAAGAACAATGCTGTGGAAGGGTCTCTCTTACCATTCTGAATGAGGGTTTGCGACCGTGTGAACCTTCCATGGACGGCTGTCATATGCAGTGGACTTTTGCCATCTTTACTCTAAAAAATGAGGGGGAGAGAAACAATGGATCAGTGATGTCAGTCTGAAACGTCCCTATGGATACTACTGCCAATGCTCTGGGGGAAAAAAAAGGTCAATTCAGATTTTAAGAAGTCTAATAGAAAATTACAAAAGGCAAAAAGATAATTTTGCAAGCAAAACAAAAAGCATATATATTATCTCAAGTTACTGCATAACATCCCATTGTAAAGAAGCTTAGAGAAGTGAAAATTACTTTAGAGAAGAGATGTGAAATTTCTCATTCCACCAACAATTTTTAAACTATCCTGTTTCAAATGGAAGCAATCATCCAAAACGCTTTTTTCTCTCTTGTGATCTACCAATGAAGATGGTTTCAAGGCTTTTTTTTTTTTTTTTTTTTCGAATTTTGTCTAAAGTACATGAGAAAAGACAAATGATGTGCTAACTGGCTTGGCCCTGTCTGACCTACAGCCGACCGAGCTGCTGTGAATGACTGCAGCCCTCAGAACCGACCTGGAATATTCCACCACACCCTACGTTTTGATTCCGCAGAAAACGACACTTCTGGTTGTTCCAAAACAGAAATGTTTGCTTCAATTAAGTCATTAGAAATCATAAGATTAAGACATACAATGGTTTAGCAAATGGCCATTTTAATGGTCACCCGGGAATGTACTGAATTTATACATCTCTTTATTATTTAAAACATAAATGATAGAACTCCCTGATATAGATTAAGCCAAACATGAAAATTGAATGGAATCTATAAGACTGATCATCATTATACCAAATACTAAAGTCTTACACATTTGCTAAGAAAGTTCTTTATAGAATTGCGTCTAAAAATAGTAATAGCGAAAAGAAAGTATTAAGTATCCCCCATAGACAGAATGTATCCTTTCATTCAGATACTGTTAATGGAAGGGGAAAAAAAAGAAATAGATGTAGCTATTCTTTTTATAACTCGCAGGAGAAACATTTTCCAAAGTCTAAGGTTAAACATGAGATTTCAAAAATGCAAGTTTATTTTTGTAATGAAACCCATATACCTGTGCTTTAAAATGCACCATTGGTGGGGATGTAAACTGTTACAGTGCTATGGAAAAGGGTGTGGAAGTTCCTCAAAAATTTAAAAATAGAAATACCATATGATGTAGTAATTCCACTACTGGGTATCTACCCAAAGAAAATGAAAACACAAATTCGAAAACATACATGCAACCCTATGTTTAGTGTAGTGTTGTTCATAACAGCCGAGACATGGGAGCAAACTGCGTGTCCACCGACAGATGAATGGATAAGGAAGAAGTAGTGTGCAGACACACACACACACACACAGGAATATTATGCAGCCATACAAAGAATGAGATCCTGCCATTTGTGACAACATGGATGGACCTGGAGGGTGAAATAAGTCAGACAAAGAAAGACAAATACCATAGGATTTCACTCATATGCATAATCTAAAAAACAAAACAAATGAATAAACAAATAAAATAAAAAACAGAAACAGACTCATAAATACAGAGAACTGACAGTTGCCACAGGAAAGAGGGGAGGGAGATAGGCGACATGAGTGAAGGGGAGTGGGAGACACAAGCTTCCAGTTAGGGAATAAGTCACGGGTCTAAAGGCACAGCACGGGGAAAGGAGGCAACAACATGGCAACAGCGTTGTGTGGTGACAGGTGGGAGCTACACTTGCGGTGAGCAGAGTGCAACATCTAGAGAAAGTGAACCGCTACGTTATACACCGGAAACTGATGTACTGTACACCCAAAACACTGCATGTCAACTAGACTCAAATAAGACAATACTTTAATTTATAAAAGGAAAACATAGCAACCTGAAAATACATTTAAAAAATGACTCTTTGTTTTAAAAACTTCACAATGGGAACAAAGAATCATTTGAATCAGTATTTCTCAGAGTGAACCAAAGACCGACTGTGTCTAAACCACCTGCGGTTCTTGCTAGAAATGTGAGTTCTGTGCCCTGACCCCGACCACTGAGTCCAAGTGGGGACAAAGGGACCCCCATTTCTAACCCGCACAGCATGTTACAGTTTAGGAGCCACTGCTAGACGGAGGGGGCCTGAATAGCTTATAAAACCACAAGGGTGTAGCAGAAGAATTTTTATTACAGCCTGTAAGTCTGTTCCTTAGAAAGGAAGAAAAGAAACGTGCACAATCTTTGCCAAGGAAAGAGTTCATCAGAACGTAAGTGCATCGATTGAAAAATAATCTTTACAAGGAAAAGGCACCAGGTAGATGGGGGGGGGGGGGGGGGACAGGATCTTTTGTCATCTGCTATGATTATAACCAGAGTCAGAAAAGATTGAGAAAGGAAGATGGAAGTAAGCGTGAAGCTTTACCAAAAGGGTATTTTTTGAGAGAAAGGAGCAGTAACCAAGAGGACAGGGACACAATTACAGAAATCGCCGAGTTGACATTAACCTGTCCCTAGGTGGTGCTATTTCTTTAAATTTTGCTCCAATATTTTCCCTTAAATTTAATCGAAAAACATAACTAATTAGCTCTTAGTTAAATATATATAAAGCCATAAATATTTCAGTGCTTAGGTAATACCTTTATAAATATTTAGCTAAGAAGTTTTTTCCATGACTGGAAAATGGCTTAAAGGCTTTACCCGGGAATAACCACCAGCTTGGTGGTAACTCCCTAAATTGCAGCCCGAGAGCCACAGAAGCAACCAGGTTCCGTGGTGCACAGCTGACAAAGCTGGTTCCATCTCGGGGGTAGCAACACCGTGCCCTGGTCTCCCGTGGAGTGCCTGTGCCTTTGGTAAAGGGACAAATAAACAGACGACCAAATTTTGGTAAAATACAAAGAATAGCTATATTAGATTTACCTTTGCCTGGGTTCATCTACTGCGGAGTCCTGCCCTGAGCTGAGTTTTTTCCCCCTGAGGGATATGGTGGCAGAAGGTGGGGGAGGTGGGGACAGGAAGCGTTGAGAGTATCACGGAGCCATTTTGGAACAATTGTGCTTCCATGGTTTGAAAGTAAAAAGCCACTGGAAACTAATGAAGGTCAAAGGATAATACTTATCATTTAGTCTTTACAAGTTAGAACTCAGGATATTCAGGGTGAGACAGGGATCCTACAGAGTTTCATTATCTGCCTGAGAAATGTGTCATATGGGGGGGACTTGCTGTTAGTGCTATTTCAAGAACTTCAGACAGGATAAAATATCCCTTGCATTGTCAAAGGAGAGGATATGCTCAGTTCTTCCACTCATTCAAAGCTTTGCTGTTATAAGATTTTTTTTTTTCTTAATTTCTAGTCTCTTTCCTATTTTTGGACTCATTTTCCCATCAGAGTTAGGGCTCGGAAAATTTTGGTTTTTTGAGATTTTTTTTTTAATTATGCAAGAAGCCCTTCTATTGATTTAGGCACAGCTCAGCCATGGTCATGAAAGAAAACTAAAAAAGACTGAGAATATTTTATGAATATCAGTAGTCTTGCAGGGCAAATTTCAGCAGGAAGATTAATCCTTGAACTAAATGGAGTGTTTCAATTCCCTTGACCACCATTCTCCTCAGAAATCCATTCACATCTTCCACACCAAATGTCTTTTTTCCCCATCCTCCAACATCCCCCAAACCTTCCCTAAACTCATACACGTTGTTACCACCCAGGAACTTGAAGCATCGTGTTGTCTGTGGCATGTGTCTCTGGGAGTCACACAGCTCAATGGCCCTACTAGAAGGCAACAGAGCCCCTATAAGACAACACGAAGGCCAGCTGGCAGGCTAAGTTAGGGGGAATGTGCCAGAAACCCAAAAGGGTTTCCTAATTCAAGGGAAGAGCAATCTAAAACCCCAATTTTCAAAAAGCCATACACAGTTTAATTTTTAAATGGTTCTAAAGGCCATAGATGGTACTGGTTGGTTCTCATTCAATCCTCTCCGTTCCCTCACAAGCTCCCCAAAGTTCCAATCATAATGTCCTTATCACTGTTTTCTTTCTCTTTGCCTGTTCTAGTTCTCACCTTTGACCTCTGCAGTGCAAGTCATTCTATAGTTCGGACCTGATACATATAAAGAACGGAGCTGGTTCACTCCAGGAGATGTGCGATAGACAGACTGCAGCCCCAGTGTCTGAGGGCTGCACAGCCTCCGGGCTCATGGCCAGGAAAGAATTCAGACCATGGGCGGTCTGACTGTTGGAGGGAGGCAACCAGGTAAGGGTAATTCTGAATCCATCTAAGTACTATTTGGGATAGCTATGCATGTAGTGCCTTCTTTAACATTTTGAATGCTTCTAAAAAGAGCTTTGGGATGCTACCAGAATTACAACGTAGTCTGTAATGGAGGAGAAAAATTATTTTGTATCTTGTCATGCTCTTTCTATTTGTGAAATACAAGTGAACCTTCAATGGATTATTGTCTAAAGTATTGGGTCTTTATTATTTAGCACAATTAAACCACCATTAGTATAAAGACAGACAGGGCCATGGCCAGTCTAAGGAAAACGGAGGATTGTAAAATATGCTCGGGACATAGTATCCTTCCTTTTCTCTCCAACATCTTGTAACTGTCCGTGAAGACATCGCTTTTAGTATTTTGTGAGGATGGAGGAAAACAAAGTGAATATGTGGGTGGCTACTGGCTACATTTCAAAATGTTATTTCCCCCAAACTTCAGAAAATCTAAACAAATACAAATCGTCTTGCGATCTACAAACACTTTCAAAACGCAAGGAGCAATGTGGTCCAGAGAGATAACAACTTCAATTAGAAAACTACCTCCAGAGTCAGACAAAATGGCTCTACGGAAATGCTGGACGATCTGTGCCTCCAGAGTGAATCGTGAAGGAGGAGCCGAGAGAAGGAAGCCGGAGGATGTAAACAGAGATGAGCCCGAGGGAGAAGGCTCGGTTGTAGCCAAAGCCCCATTCATGCAGGTCAGAGAATACATAAACCTAAGTCGCAGATTTTTAAAAAGGTCTTTCTCATATTCTATTAATGATTAGCAGTCTATGGGGGGAATTAATTACTAAAATTAAGGAGTCATGCTTTCCAGGTCCATTTTATGGAGACAAGGCTGCCATAAACTGCTATAAACTCCATATAGTGTTGGAGTCCCTGAACTACTCTGAACTGAGCACCAGTCAGTTAACTGGGGGGAGTGGGCAGGTGCTCCTGAAGTGGCCTCCTCGCCTTGCGGGCAGGCACACTGAGCACTTCAGCTGGCATGCTTTAAAAGGGGAATGGAGAGCATCGGACAACCCCCTGAATTACTTCAGTGAAGTTTGGTGACGAGAGCGACTTTATTTAACTTCAGTAATAATTTTCCTTTCTTTGGAGAATTGAAGGATGTCATTCAGATTCCAGAACAGCAATACAAGTGTCACAAGTTTTGGGGACACTGCCAGTTCAGCCACCTGTTAACCTCCTGCTTTCTCACCACCATCCTCCGTGACCTCAATATCATACGATGACTCTGCCCACGTTGGGTTACAGTTCCTGGTCTCTTTCATGTCCCCTCGGGCCTTCCCTTACCCCCATTTAGGACTTGGATGGGCTCCACTTACAAGATATGGAACTCAAATCCTCTTTAACTATTCTATTTCTTCATCTCTGCCTGCTCTCTACCCCCATGAAGACATCATGCTCCCCTCCAGCTCCTTCCTATTTTCTCTAACTCTCCTTTCTTCATCCGTTTCTGGCTCTGCCTCCTCCTCCCGATCCTAAGACTAAAGGGATCCCGGCTTCCTCCATTCCCTTCTCTACTCATGCTATGACGTACTATCTCCTTGGGTGACCTCACCCTTTCCCAGCCTCCAAGATCCATCACCTGTATGTGAACAAGGGAGCCTAAGTTTTTTCTTCTATTGTCTTCTGCTGTCCCACGTGGGAGGATCGCATGCTCCATCACTGGTTTTCTCAGACTGGTGGCACCAAAGGCTCAGAATCACCTTCTCAACAACTTGACAGTTCAACCTAATAAGCCGAGTCCTTCTGATGTCCCTCGTAACAATAATAATCATTTCCTGAGTGCTTGCCACATGGCCAGAACCATTCTAAGTAATTTATATGAGATAACTGGTTTAATCCTCACAGCGGTTCCATGAAGAAGATGCTACTGTTTCCCAAATTTTACAGATAAACAGGCACCCAGAGAGGTTGTTTCTGACTATGTTATTCCTGAAAGTCAAGGCTAGAATTGCCATCCAGGCACCCTAGCCTCAGAACTGAATCCGTAGCGATGCTTGTCACCTCTGAACCAGGTTTCAGTTCTTACCCTTGTCTTCAACTCCTCCAACTCCCACCCAACCAAATTTCATTGATTTTCTTTCTGCAATGCCTGTCTCTTCTGTTGGCTGTCCCCCTCCCCTGTCCTCAGTGCTCTTATCTAGATGAGTTTTACTAACTTCCCAGTTATTCTCTAATTGTCCTCTGTCTAGGCCTACTCTACCTGAATTTTCTTTTTATAAAAATAAAATGTTTTTTCTTCATCTGGATATAAAAATAACACATCTTAAGTATCACTATCAGAAGATTAAAACAAATACACAAAAATGAAACAAAAAATACAAATCATAATTTTGCCTCCCCGCAGTGATCATATATTGGGATATATTCCAAGTACTTTTCTCTTTCTATGTGTATAACCCAGACACATAACTTTTTTAAAATTAAAAAACTAGATATTTACTTATTGCATATTAATTTTTTCAATGATAACAGTAGGTATTACTAGCCTTTTTCATATTTGTAAATCTTAAAAGTAAATATACTTATGCATTAGTTTGTATTTTTCTAATTACTAATGATACAGAATATTTTCATAGGTTTAATGGATATTGTTTTCTCTTTCACGACCTGCCTTTACACACATTTTCTAGTAGGTTATCAGATTTTATCTTACTGGCTCTTATGAGCTCTTTATATATTAAATACATGAACTCTTTGCTCATCATGTATAATGTAGAAAAATTTCTCTGAATTGTTTCTCTTTCAATTTTGTATATGTTTGGGTTTGTTATTTTTAGTTTGTTTTGTTTTGCCACATAAACATTTAAAATGTTTATGTCATCATATATATAATTTTTTTCCCTCCTGTTTCCTTCTCTGGTGTTCTGTGACCGGATTACTATTTCTAATGCTCAGTTTGGATCACATGACCACTATAGTGACTAGTGGTCCTGTAGCTTATAAAAGCCCAAATGCCTCAGCCAAGCTGGCAAGCCTTCTTCCTTGGTTCAGTCACATTTCAGCTTGTTCCTGGCTCCTTTTTTTCACACAATTTCTGCTCCCTTCAAGCTCAATAAATCATCATTCTGAAAATTTGTCTCCTATTTCCCACTATTAAAAATTATAAGAAAAAATGTAAAAAGATTATAGTAGTGAATAGGGAATCCTTAAAATGGATTTATCCAGTATTCTTAAAATTAAATCTCAGGAAGAATCATTTTTCAAAAGCAGAAGTAGAATACACTGGGACCTGGATTCCTGTGTGCCGGGGAGAAGGGAAGCTGAGGATGAGTACGAAGTCCCTTGAGCACGTGCGGAGATCCCATTACAATCTAAATGCGCTCAAATTGATAGCCTGGATGGTGAGGGCCGTGCGCAAGTTCCTCTCGGTTATCTGTTACACAGAGCTAACTACTGGCCTAGAGTCGAGCCAGAGTGTTTCCTATCTGGAACTCCCAAACCCTTTGTTCATGTGGTTCTCTCTATCTGGAATGCCCTCTAAGAGTCTCTCTCTCTCTCTCCTCATCTCAACTGGTATCAATCTCCTGACTCTCACCTCAAAAGCAAGCTTCGTTTTTGATCCCCAAGCAGGAAGCGCTTGCAATATTCTGTTACTCTCTTGTGCCACTCATCACGTTCTCTCTCATTGCATGAGAATCTGAGTTCACTATTTCCTTACCGTACCGTCAATTCCTTGAGAGCAGAGCTCATACCTCATCTTGGAGTTCTCCCTCAGAACCAAACAGAGGGTGCTAGATAGTCCTCAGTCAGTTTGTTGCATAAAGACTATCAGGACCTGCTGACCACTATTAGGTCAATGTTACACTACTACAGTCACTACCTACAGTTTACTATTGCAAAGTATCTGAGAAACTCCTTGGTGGGCCGTGCCATAGTTGGAACAGACCTGACATTATTGGATTAGGCTTTTCTTTGATTCTCAGCAGCTCTGCCATATCAGCTCAACATCCACCTCAGTGTTAGAAACTAGGCCATGTCAACATCCCTGGGAGCCTGTATTTGTTCCAGAACATTCACTAAGCTACCAAAGCATGTGGCTAGAACCTCCCAGGGCCTTCCAGCAGGTCCTACTACTTCTGCAGTAACAGCACAGCTCCGTCTCTGTGGCATGCCAATATAGGACACGGCTATGGAGGTCAAGGTACTAAAGGTTCCGATTCTAAAATAGGACCCCATTTATAAGAGTTGATTTTGCTTAAAAGGAGGCGCAATGCAGAGGTATCTGGCAGAGAGAGAGTCACAGCGTGTCATACCTGGATGTTAACATCTGCCCCGTTGTTCACTAATAGTTCAAGACACAAAGCACCGTGTGTGGAGGCAGCAGCAAAATGCAAAGGGGTGAACCCGCTGTGGTTGGGCTGGTTCACGTTAGCACCGTAGTCCGTCAGCTCGTTCACCACTGCATCCTGCCCATTGTAGCAGGCCAGGTGGAGGGCCGTGTTCCCGTAGACGTTGATTTCGTCGATCTGCAATGAGTCCAACACAGGGTAGGTAAAAGCACTGGAGTCTCCTTATTGCATTTGTGGTTGGGGCCAGAGGGGCAGAGGGAGAGGGAGAAAGAGAATCTTAAGCAGACTCCCTGCTCAGCACAGAGCCTCAGCCCGGGGCTCCATCCCAGGATCCGGAGATCATGACCTGAGCCAAAATCAAGAGCCAGACGCTTAACTAACTAAGTCACCCAGGGGCCCCATACACCACAATTTAGAAAGCTAAATGCTGAAGGTAAGATGAAGAACCCTAGCGTGTCCAAAAAATGATGACTATGTATTACATGCAATATATACGTTTAAATATTTCTCCATGTTGATACGGAAACTTAAAAAAAAAAAAACAACTTAAAAAATGATAATGTTTACAAAATCTTAAGATTCTGGTTTTTTAAGCCCAAGTTTCTGATTTTTCGTTACGTGCTGTATGCCCCCATTGCCCTCCATCAGTTACCCCTGGAAACTCAAAAAGACAGGCTGCTAGAAAACAAGGTGGTTTTTACCCTCTTGAATTAAAATGCAACCAGGATTTAATCTCAGAACAACAGAAAACCCACAGAGGCGCTTGGGTGGCTCAGTGGGTTAAGAGTCTGCCTTCAGCTCAGGTCGTGAGCTGAAGGCTGCTTATGGAATCGAGCCCCGCATCAGGCTCCCTGCTCAGTGGGGAGTCTGCCAGTGGCCCTGCTTATGCACTTTCTCTCTTGTGTTCTCTTTCAAATAAATAAATAAAATCTTTAAAAACCCAACCCAACATTAGAAAAGCCACAAATACACCATGAGTTGACGCACTCATCACAGCTCACCTCTACCCCCAGATTCAGGAGATGTTTGACCACGTTGATCTGTCCATTGGAGGCAGCGGCGTGCAGGGGGGTGTAACCCTTCTTATCCTTACACGTCACTTCTGCCCCATGGCTGACGAGCAGGGCCACGACGTCCAGGTGGCCTTCACGGACAAAGCAGCAAAAAACACCGGTAACCTTGTTAGGATAATTTGATGATCTAGTCCACCTATATCACAACCATTAACGTTTACTACCACCGACATTTTAAATAACGAGGTCCTGCCAATATGTTAGTACCATAGCCTAAAAAAAGAATTATGTTAAAATGAAAGCAATGTTTTTAAAAGCAGCTCCTATTCCTTACTGTAAAGTCCAACAGGGACAATTTGGTTTGGAAAAATTCATGAAAAAAAAATCAAGTAATCAGAATCACAAACACCATATTATTGTTAAATCATATGAAATTGCAACTGCTTGACTTTTTTTTTCTTTTTGGACCACAAAAATGACAATTTCATATGGTTCAACTTAAAAGTGTTCTTGTGAATTACCGGCTAAACAGAAGTCCTCCCAGTTTCAACTGCTGTTGGCATATTTTCTAGAATATTTTCCTCTGTACCCCATCTTACTATATATAGTACGATAAATGGATCTGACCTCTATATTGTGACTGAAGGTTGCTTGATGCTTTGGTGCATTGCTGTGAATGTGGTTGATAACTGAGGGGTAGAGGATAAGTACTGATTCCAAGGGTCTAAGATGTGCACAGGGGTGGGTATGAGTATGTGTGTGAGAGAGAGAAAGAAAGTCATGGAGACAGAGCTGTGCTTGGTTGGGGAGGGGGGAGTTGGGTGTGTCTGTGTGAGATAGAGACAGAGAGACGGAGAGAGAACATGCTTGGTCATGGCTCATTTTATTAAAACTTGACATTCTTCCCCCTAAGACTTATACATAGAAAAATTATTTTCAATGACTAGTGGTGCTATCTTAGCTTAACCAGTGCTATCTTTTGTCTTCTGTCCTGGTATTGTCCTTTATTCCTTAAAGATAGTCACCTACGTATTTTTTCCTATTTGTATCCTGATGACACACAAAATAAGGACTTGACTTCTTTAAAGCAATTCTACGTAAATGTTTTAAATGTACATCAGCGAGAACAAACTTGAACCCCAGGTTCTTTGAGTCCCATCACACACTAGTCTAGTGTGTGCTCTGCCTAAACAGCAGTCTGGCCAATGTCTCCTGGCTCCAGTCCCGTAGGTACCATGCAAACATCCAATCTGCCTCCATCAGCTGAAAAGCCCACACTGTCTTTAAAAACAAACAAAAAAAAGATAACGCTTGCAAAATCTTAAGATTCTGGTTTTGTAGGCCCAAATACCCATTCAGACTCAACCACCACACATAATTTATTTCATCCCTACCCAACCTGTTCTCTTTCTTCTCTCCATCATTAACATTATTGTTGTTTATGATAATAAAAGGCCTGCAGGTTTGTTAGAAAGGATTCGGAAAAGGCAAAAGCTGTTAAAAGGAAACCAAAACCATCCATAATCGCCAATCCCTTGAGATATTCAGCTAACATTTCAGCATATGATTTATTCTAAATTGTCAATATTGCAGATTTCTTTTACAAAAATAAGGATCATATTATCCACACTGTGTTACGATCTGTTCTTACTTAACACAGAATCTTTCGATGTTCACAAATACTAATGACACCATCACTGTAGTCACTGCACAGTGTCGCACTGGGCAGCTCGTCATCATCCCCCGACACGGTCGCCGGTGGACGGGTGTCCAGGTGGTTTAGAACTTGGGGCTGACACAATCTCACCTGCTTTGCCGATTGCCGGACATTCTCCGGTTAGAAATACAAAGGAAGGACCTCAGTTCTTCACTGCTCACACGTCTACGCTGAGAATAAACTCAATGAGGCCTATCCTTTGTCAGCGGCATCTGCGCCGACAGAAGTGAAAAAAACAAACCACAGACATGATACTCCTTCCTTCCTCTCTCCCAGCCGGCCGGCAGAAGTGAGGCCCACAAGGCCAGGTTCACGGGCAGGAGGGTAGCGGGAGAGAGGGCTCTATGCACGCCGGGAAAGCGGACCGAATCTGAACTCAGCGGGATTGCAAGCTGGGAAAGAGGTGCGGCTGGCCCAGGAGACAACCGACGTGCTAAGGGCCAGCCCGGCTTCTGCAGTCACCGCCGTCCATGTCCCCTGCCCGCTCGGGGACCGCTCACCCATATAGGCCGCCCAGTGCAGAGCACGCCGGTCCTTCTTGTCAAACGCGTTGATGTTCGCTCCTTTGGCCAAGAGTAAGTTGACCATCTGAAAGAAGACCAACATGCAGATAATGTGAGTCCGGGCCACATCCCGTCGAAAGGCAGGTCCGCGACCTGCAGCTCAAACATAGGACGAAGCCAGCGTCCCCGACAACCCCGTGGCTCGTGTGGCAGAGGACAGGACCGAGCTGGCGGCTACTCCTTCAACCCCGGGGCCATGCACTGAACACCAGCTGTCGCTGCCCCAGGTCTGGCGTGCAGCCAGGAGCATCTCACAGCCTCTAAGGGCCTCAGCAGCACGACCGGGTTCCACGTGGGGCCGAGAGGGGCTCTGGGGGGATTTCTTGGGCCCAGCGGGGAGGGCGCTCACCTCCACGTGGCCGTTCAGAGCGGCGTGGTGCAAGGCCGTGCGGCCCCCGCGGTCGGAGACATTGACGCTGCTCAGCAGGGGAATGATCACCTCCGCGCACTTCACCGCCTTGTTGGCCGCCGCCACGTGGAGCGGGGTCTGCCAGTTCTTGTCCCTCGCGTTGACATCGGCCGAGTGCTTGATCAGCACTTGCACGGCTTCCTGCAACACAGGCGGAGTTTGCAGGCGTCACCGACAAACGCTCAGGCCATACTTACTGGAGAGAAGCTGCTTCGCCGGACTCCAGAATTACAGGGAGGGAGGGAAGGCTCCATGGCCTCACGGGCGGCTCGGCCTTCTGAGAAAAGCAAGGCGATATGGGATAAAAACCAAAAGAGTGGCACAGAGGAGAACAGATTCGCTTTATCTTTCTTTTTTAGGCCAAGAGCCCCAGCATGTCTTCAAAACCAAATAAACCTTCTAAGCCTAAGTTTCTTAACACAGTGTAGAGTAGCCCGAGGCCAAAGGAGAGCGCTCCTGTGCAAGTGCACACACCAGGGCAAATGTTAACAGATCAAAAGATGTCCAAGGAATTTCTAAACTTGGAATGTTTGTCAATAAACCTCCACCCTCCAAAGCCAAAGGCCTCAAAGTCCTTCGGTCATTCTTGGATCAGTTTATAAATTGTTGGTTCTCATAGCCAACACCTTAACCCTCCCTCTGTGATCAACGGCAGTCAGGGAAGGTCTATTCCTACCTCAGCTGGAAGCTACGAGACTGTTTCATCTTTTCCCAACCGTGGATAGTGGGGTAGCTTCTTTTCTACTGCTGAGTCCCTTTACCTCTACTGAGACCTACATTTTTTGTTTTCCTTCTATTGACCTAATCAGCTTATTTGCCCCTTGAACTATTACTCTCAACCTTGGCCGGGCAATGGAATCACCTGGGGGGCTCTTAAAATTACAGATGGCTGGGGCTCCTGGGTGGCTCAGTTGGTTAAGCGTCTGACTCTTGATCACAGCTCAGGTCTTGATCTCGGGGTCACGAGTTCAAATCCTCAGTTGGGCTCCACATTGGGCGTGGAGCCTACTTAAAAAAAAATACAGGTGGCTAGTGCCACGCAAGGGATTCTAACTGTCCTCAGGATTTCTGTAAAGGGCTTTGTTGTACATCTAGGACTGAGGACACTCTTCTGTTCCACCAAGAAAATGGCAGAGCTTCTCTCAAGACGGGAATGACTGTTGGTTATTTCTCTTTATTTCTGGAGACATCCCTAGAACCAGTTAGAGGGATTCCTGTATGAACATCTCAGTGCAGCATCAATAAACCAATGAAAGGCAGTGAAAGAGGCCACACTCCTGCACCCTTCATGGACCGAGAGCTCACCCCTGTCCACCTTATTCCTCACAGCCCGGAACAATCCAACCCACTTTATTATGCAGGTACATAAAGTGCCTAGCAAGTAGATTGTTTGAACTCTTAAAATTGAAGTTTTTGGGGTGCCTGGATGGCTCAGTGGGTTAAAACCTCTGCCTTCAGCTCAGGTCATGATTCCAGGGTCCTGGGATCGAGCCCTGCATCGTGCCTTCTGTTCAGCGGGGAGCCTGCTTCCTCTTCTCTCTCTGCCTGCCTCTCTGCCTACTTGTAATCTCTGTCTGTCAAATAAATAAATAAAATCTTAAAAAATAAAATTGAAGTTTTTATCAGGGACATACATAATGAAGGAAAAAGAATATTCTATGGGATCCATCACAGCAAGATACTGAGATAAACAGCTAATGTGGACAGTAGAATGAGAGTGCAAAAAATTCCGCTCTTCAAATTAGAGAATACAGTTTAAATGCACAGTAAGACTCCATTTAGATGCTATAAACAAGAAACCCATCAGGCCCAGGCAAACAAGCAATTTGTTCAAATTACCAAAAAGGAAAAAAAAAAAAAGGATATATGGCTCCCATCCTCAGCAAGAAAATAAATTAATGATACTAACCATTCCTGGGGCCCCCTTTAGAGTGAAATGGGTGTTTGTATGTTAATGCTCAGCTACTACACGCAAAACACTGTGGAAGACTGAAAGAAACACAAGCCAGACTCCGTTCTAAAAGCCAGCTGGGTGAACAAAAAACAAACAAGAGAAAAGCAAAGCCACAATATAAAAGTTTAGATTAAAATAAGAAAAAAATGATACTTTTGCCAACTTTGGTCTCAAAAATTGTGAGGTTTATGCAGATACGTACATACAATCTATTTTGACATGGGATGAAATGACTGGAACCTCCGTTTATGTTTATTTTCTTAACAAAGGAAAGCACTGTAGCTGGTATTTAACTCTGGGTTGGCCCTGTGCCCTCAGTCCGCTCCACAGAGGATCCTGCCTCACAGGATCCGAGATGCCCTCCATGAAGAGGGGGTTCCACATGCGGAAGGGGTGACACTTGTCCCCCCCGCTCCTTCGCTCTGAGTGCCCTGAAATGCGCAGTGACGGGCCTGACAGATCTATCTACAGATTGTGATGTGTACACTTAGACCAAAAGCATCCCAAGTGGGCAGGATGTATGCAAGGAACCTGATAATACAAACTCCAATGTAAATAACGTGGAGTCACAGAGCTGATGCTTCTACTCTGAGTAAAAGCTTTCTATACATTACAAGGTCAAAATAATGACAAATTTAATCCGATCTGACTAGAGCTTGGCCAAAACAGAGGAAAATCATCAGTAAGTCTATTAGTTACATGGTTATATAAGACTATGATAAATGAAAAGCCTCACTCAAGTATATTGTGATACACCTGAAATATTAGCTAATAATAATAGTTTCTACATGTAATTCATAAATAAATGAGATGCACATTGAAGATGTCTGCTGAAAAAGTTTTGCAAAAATATAGCCAAAAAGTCTGGAGATAAGCATCATAAACCAATGCTAAAAAAGTGGTATCATATCCTCTCTGCATATTCACAGCAAATGTCAATATATACTATCATTTTTAATACCTTTGCCTTGTATATTATGTTACTATACTGATACAGATGATTGCTTGGCATTACATATTACGTAAATTCAGACTAGACTAATGAAACCAGAAATACACAGGAATATTTCACAAATTTATCTATTTGGACATAAGACCAGTGAGTTCGTGAAAAACTTTTTCTTCTAAGGTAACAAAATATGAATACTTTTAGAGTAACTCAGACTAGGTGAATCAGGTATTACCTAGGAGAGGCCCTACTTTTATTTTGTTTTATTTTTATTTTTTTAAGATTTTGTTTATTTATTTGACAGATCGAGATCACAAGTAGGCAGAGAGGCAGGCAGAGAGAGAGAGGAGGAAGCAGGATCCCTGCTGAGCAGAGAGCCTGATGCAGGGCTCGATCCCAGGACCCTGGGATCATGACCTGAGCTGAAGGCAGAGGTTTTAACCCACTGAGCCACCCAGGCACCCCAAGGCCCTACTTTTAAATGAGCATTTAAGGATTATTTGCATTTCACACAAAGTAACAAGTTAAGCAAAGAAAATACATATGTACATGCCCGTTGCAGATTATATATAGATAAGTAATATCAGAGTTTGAGAGGGAGGCTACCTGTGTTCTTAAAATATGTGCTACCTCTAAAGCTAGTTTAATCCCAAATAAATTTTTGTCTGCTTCTGTAAAAAAAAGCTTTATTGGAACATAGCTCAATTTACTGGTTTACATGTTATCTATGGCTGCGTTTGGATCGTAAGAGCGGAGTATCTGTGACAGACAATACTACATGCGGCCATCAGAACCTAAAATTCTTACTATCTGGCCCTCGATGGAAAAAGTTTGCAGACTACCCGGGTTTAGCTCCTTGTCTGAATTACCACAATCTGCAAATGATCAAATCTGGTTAAAATAAAATTTTGCTCTTTTCCAGCAAGGAAAAAGACTGTTTTAAGTCCAAACAGTCTTGAAGGAGGGCAAGTCTTCTTAAGAGAATCGGAGGCCTCTGTGTTCGGCTCCTGCTCTGCCATGGTGGGTCTACGGTGAATTTGGGAGCGGGAGGTACTCAGCTGCATTTCTCGGCAAAACAGAGTGAGCGGCATCTGGAACTCGACGGGAAGGAAGGGGTGAGGACAGAGAGAGAGCAGCGAGAGGGCTAGGGCATCCCAGGGCAAAGGTGTTCCTCTGAGGGAGAACAGAGTCAGTTCACCACCAGGGAAGGGCAAACTGATGCATCGGTTAGACCAGCACGAGCAGGCTGGTGCTTAGGCAACCCGTGAGTCTCCAGGAATTCTCCAGAATCACTGGGAGAATACTGGACTTTGCACGTGGTTTCCAGCCAGTTATTTCTGTTTAGAAGGCAAGGTGCCCACGACCAACATCTGAGCCACACCTAAAAAGTTAGCCAAGGAAAAGGTTCAAGTTCGTTGATCAGGAAGTGACAAAAAAATAGTGGAGAGCGAGGGCCAGCTTTACCACCTTTGTCCCTCCCGCCCACACTCAGTGTCATAGCTCAAGGAGGCTGACAATAACCACTACTTCTACCTGCCTACTTTTATAAAACGTTTTAACTGCGGCATTCCTCATTTTTACTTTGATATCTGCTTAGGAAGAGAATTGCATCGTTTTCATCTTACTTGACAAGAAAGGGCTATATCAAGAAATACTTATTATACAAAGGAGGGTATCTTACTTAGTTTCCAAAAATTAACTTTTTTTTTTTAAATGAAAATATAAGCAGTCTAAAATGATCACGGAATCAACTTCAGAGACCTATGGGATATAGAAGTAACGGGCGTCATCGGCTCTGACCCCTTGATTTGATGGGCAGTGCCATGTTATAGGCAAGGGCAGTGATCTGTCAGCCACGCTGAGTAAGAGCCCGGCTCATGTGCTTTCCGCTAGGCCACAGCTCAGTCGAAGGACAGTACCAGCCAGGCACACTGACATATTTTTAAATGTTAACTCTCCTTATTTAAATTTTTTAATTCTGAAGTTTCACCCTGCCAAACCTGCTTAACACACTAATAGAGATTTAATATATTACTTCGGGAAAAACAAAGCTTTGCTTTAAAAAGATCATTTCCTCTTCTAAAATTGCCTCTTTCACAAATTTTAATCTTGGAAACACTTTAACTTGATTTCAAGAGAGTGAGATTTTATGGCTATTTAGGAAATTCATGATTTTTGTATTCAAAAGAAGTCTCTCTTTTCCAGGAGCACACACTGGCTAAAAATTTAATGTCTAGGGGCTACTCTGACAGAAATTTGCAGGGTAAAAAGAAAACAAGTATGAGGGAAAGGAAGCTGAACGCTTTCTGAATCAAGAAAAGATACTTAAATAATGCTTCTCAAACTACCTGCGGCGAAGAACCAGTTTTTAAAAAATTATTTCAAACCCATCATGAGTCAATACTTTTGTAAAATACAATAAAAAGTGGGGCACCCGGGTGGTGCAATCAGTTAAGCGGCCGCCTCTTGGTTTTGGCTCAGGTCGTGATTTTAGGGTCTTGAGATCAAGCCCCGCTTTAGGCTCTGAGCTCAACGCAGAATCTGCTTGAATTTCTCTCCATCTCCCTCTGACCCTCCCACTCGTGCTCGTTCTCTCTCAGACAAATAAGTAAATCTTTTGAAAAATACAATAAAATGTAATTAGTAGAAGAGACAAAGGGAAATTATGAACTCAATTTTTTATTATTAATTAAATATGGCAGGCATGATACGACTCTGTCCAAGTGATCTAAAAGTTTCTCAATGCTTGCTCTTTTCATTAGTCTTAAGACAAAAGCTCACATTAGTCTTAAGACAAAAGCTCACAGGCTGAGAAGAACACACAAACCGACTGTGACACTGTGAGTCATGCCCTTCAAAGCTTTGTTTCTCTTTTAGTGAATAAACACATGTGGGGTCCAGCATTTCTCCCGGACGGAGGCATCAGCCCAGTCAGCATCCAGCATTCGCACTGCCCACCTTCTCGGGTTCCGCCCGATAGAAGGCTGCGCTGTATCAATCACGGGAATAACAGGGCAGAAACTGTCATGGGATGTCACACGGAAGGGAACTGGGGACGGCATTTACAGTCAGCTTATCTCCACTTTTTATGACCTTCTCTTTTCACAAAAGGCCACTCCGACCCTGTAATAAGAAGTAGAAACAGACCCCGTGGCACGTGGAAAAGATGAGAAGAAACAGGATGCATGTGTCTTAAAAACCATGGCCCTTAATATTTGTCTTTTCCCTCTCGAATGTGCATCGTATTTAAGTGGTCACAGATTACTCATGGAAAAGTAATCGTTTATGACTATCCAGAGTCCTTGCAGGCATAAATGATGTCAAATTCTATAAACTGTAAGTGGCTTTAGACTGGGGTCTGAGTCTTACACAATTTTCTGTACTCTCCCCAAAGCCTGGCAGGTGCCTTACACATACCATGTACTCAATAATTTGGATAGAATAAATATATTGGTATAATCATTAGCAAACTCTCTAAGTAATGATACGCAAGTATTAACAAGACATTTACCATGGGCTGCTGTCCTGGAGGCAACACTCATGTCCTGAAGGCATTTACTCTATTACTGAGATCATCTGGGTCTTTTATCCTCTATCGATTAGAGCAATTTCGTATTCTGTAGGAACTGCATGAATTGGTACCCAATTAATTCATTCAATTAATTGAAAATTCCTCCAAAAGTACTCATTATTAAATTAAACTCGCCCTTTATTATTAGAATTATTATTAGAGTACAATTACTCTAGCAACTAGCAGAACAAAGGGGACTCACTTTGGTATATGAAAGAACTCTGAGGGAACTATTCAAGAAGTGCTGGCTTTCAGAGGAAAAAAATGAAACACGGTGAAACCAGAGAGAGAGACAATCCCTAAGAGACTCTTAATCTCAGGAAACAAACTGAGGGTTGCTAAAGGGGAGGGGGGTCTGAGGGATAGGGTGGCTGGCTGATGGATATTGGGGAGGGTATGTGCCACGGGGAGTGCTGTGAATTGTGTACGACTGATGATTCACAGACCTGTACCCCTGAAACAAGTAATACATTATATGTTAATTAGTTGGATTAAATAAATAAATAAATACATAAATAAATCTCAAAAAAAAAAAAAAGGAAGAAGAAGAAGAAGTCCTGGTTTTCAACACCGGGAAAGTCAGACACTGAAGTATTCCCAGTCTTCAATCTCAGCTCTCAGAGTGTGGTATATAGACCACCTGTGTCAGAATCTTTTTTTAAAAAAAGCAGATTTCTGGGCCCAACCCTAAGCTTCATCAAAATCTCCGGAGATGAGGCTCTAGAACAGGTACTTGTGACAAGCACCTCAGATGACTCGACTCCACAGTAAATCTGAGTATCACTCAGCTACAGTCCAACTAATAGGTCCTAAAATGCTTACTTTCTTCCCATTCGAGGTACTATGTTCTCTATGTGATCACCTTTTTATAACCCTAAAGATAATTTAGGGAAAGCAGTAACATTCTAGTCTCCCATGTAATTTTCCTAATCTTCTTGTCTACTGGCATTTAGCTCACAGTAATGACAATGTTTTTTTAGAGAAGGGCGGGGGGGACATGAGTTTTAAAATTTAAACTGTAAGATAAAATGCTTATCCCGCTCGGCTCTGGGAACTGTTTCTGTGCTTGTTGGGACTTCTGTCTGGACAGACAAAAAGTAGACCCATTTTAGTGGCTGGCACAGTTTCCGTCAGGGCGCTCATGGGAGCTGAGGGAAGCCGCCGAGCATGGTGGTTAAGAGAGCAGAGTCTCAAGTTACATCCTCCTCTGCTTACTGGCTGCGGCAAGTGAGGCTCGTTCCCGGACTCCTCTGAGGTTACGATTCCTAAATTAGGATGAAGAGCGCTATCAGTCTCTCAAAGAGTGGCTGCGAGGTTAAAATGGAAGCGTGCACAGAAAGAGCACACACTAAGTGCTCAATAAATGCTCACTGTGACAACAAACATTTGGACACAACATCCCCAATGCTCTAGCCTAAAGACAGGATACAATCATTTTTAACTCCGCTAGCCAAAAGACAGCCTCCAGAACGGGAAAGGAAAAAGTTCACCAAAGAAGCTACTCCCCGGTCACTCGAGAAGAAAATGCATGTGTGAAAGGCCAGCCGCATTTGGACGTAGGCCACAGCAGGCTGTGTGCCTGGTTGTCTGCCCTAAATACCGTGTCCTAGAAGACACACTTTGCACCCTTTCCAGCCCGGGGAGCACATGTAACCGTGCCTTGCATCGAGCGGCCTTCAACAAACATGTATTACACTGGCCAGGTTCGCATGGATTTAATTCCTGTCCCCAGGGCCGCTCTTTTCCAAGAAAGAAAACCAAAAAGCAGCAAGAATAAGCTAAACAGGAGAAATGATATGAAATAACTCACAATGCTTCAGAAAACTCTCCCTGGAAGGCCCAAATCTTGTTCGTCTATGTTATCTAGAACTGCACAACTTGTTCCCCTAATATTCTGGCAAGAGACTCTTCATGTCTTCTCACAGTGGGCGCCGTCGGTGGGGGGTTGGTGAGTCAACGGCCGGTGCTGCTTGGCTCCATTACTCGTTTGGCTGTGTCCTCCCTGGGCACCCCAGACACTCCTGGGCAGGGGTGGGTTCCGGATCGAGAGGATTGGGACTGGGTCGGAAGGAAGCACACGGCACAGCCTGGCCAGTACCAGGAAAAGGCCTGAAGGTTTATCTCCAGAACCCAATCCACCTTGGATCATTTTCAGTGGGTATGGCCCTGCCTTGTTCTGCCTTCCGGTCTGTGTAGCGCTTTTCTGTCAGGCATGGGTGGATGTTTAATCAGTAAGATGATCTGATATGCCCATTGCTATTACAAGCTCAGGAAATAAATTTAGCAATGAACATGATTTTTCCAGACATAGAAATTGGACCATAAAATTTGCCTAGATGGAAAGAAAGCTCAGAACTCTTGACTTATACTGATAGCTCTGACTTCCACGGGTACCTGTGCTGGATACAATTTTGACACTCACCCTGCTGGTGCAGGTTCCAGTGGCTTAAATGGCTCCCAGGGCTACACTTCAGAAACAAGCTTCAGATCGGCTTACCTTGCATACGTGCAAGATGACTGCCACCGGCCTTCTCTGTGGTGCAGACTAGTTCTACGTTAGCGGTTGTACAGAGAATCAAGTTAACCTAGCTTATGTTATTAGAACGACAGTCTTTAATGAATCACTCAGAAAACAGTTGTTTAGGGGCACCTGGGTGGCTCAGCAGGTTCAGCATCTGCCTTCGGCTCAGGTCATGACCCCAGGGTCCTGGGATCAAGCCCCACATCGGGCCCCTTGCTCGGCAGGGAGCCTGCTTCTCCCTCTTCCTCTGCAGCGCCCCCTGCTTGTGCTCTCTCTCTCTCAAATAAATGAAATCCTTTTCAAAAAATTTTTTAAAAACCCACTATAAACAAAACAATTGTTTACCAAGCAGCCAAGATCCTAGAAACACAATGACAAGCAGTAGGGGCGGCACTCACTTCAAGGAACTTACTATCGAGAAGGTCTTTTTAATTAGAATAGAATAACAATTTCAGGGGTAGTTTTATATAGTTCCAACTTAGCCTATGTTGGAACTACGTTGCTCGGGATCTCTGCCCCGGTCCTGTTGAACACAAGAGCACTCTTCATGCATTCTGGAAGGCAGGACGAAAGCACAGGCTGATCGCTGTGCTGGGCATCTGGGCTGGGGCAGTTTGCCTACGTCGTCAGCGACCAGCCGGAGCCACGTGCTGGCACAAGGCATCTCCGGTGCATCTTCAGGCCTTGCGGTATCTCCCTCCATTTCTCCCACCCTTGGGCCACGTGCCTGCAAGCTCTAAGGTGAAGCCCGCAGCCGTTTTTATCCTCCCCCAGCAGCAGACCCTGCCTGCTGGGACTTCACGATCACACAGAACCAGGGGGACAGCCTGACACAAACTTCTGCAGCAGCTCACACAATCGTGGAAGGTCTAATTACTATAATAAATATCTTATCTTGGATCTCCCTCGGTGCTTCTGGTCCCCTGATTGAACCTGGAACCATCAATTACCTACAATTTAGAAGCGAAGGACTTTGAGGACAGTACAGAGTTTATAAGCCTTTCAATGAAGAAAGGGTTTTTAATTCATATTCATATAAGTAATACCGGTGTTTGCCAATCCAAGCAATGGGCCGACGTGCCAGCTCTCACCTGAGCGCACAGCCTTCGGCAGCCAGCTGTCACAACACCGGCCCAAACCTTCTCTGCTGTTTCCCCAGCAAGCCCATTTCTCTTGCCTCAGCTGTGACGTAGGGGAGGCACAATGTATAGGCAGTAGTATCCGATTCAAGGAAGCAAGAAATCTGAATTTAGAACTGCCAGGCACAGCAATGTGCTCACAGTCAGTTCCAGTGATGGTTACAAAGACCCAATGTTCATAAGAAACTTTTCAACTTGTTGTAGTAGATATTAATAGGAAGACATCCTCTTTCACAAGTTTATATATGACCCTGATTATTTATAACTCAGGGTCTGTGTTTAATTCCTTCCCCGCCAAGAGACACCTGAAAGGGATTTTTTTCCCCCAGCAAACCTGCAGAGGGAGCTGGTTCCTTAGAGAAGCAACAAACGCCTTTCTCCGCTAGACTGATCCGTCACTGGGTTGACTGAACTCACCCTAAAGACACATAAAGAAGGCAAGCGGATGGTTGCTGCCATGGATGTTTTGGGGACTGAAGCAAGTAGCGGACCTAGCAAAGGGAGAGAGCACTTGGGAAAGATCCCATAGTTCTGAACTCATCTAGTCTTCTGTCTTTCTGTCCCACTAGACTACGTGCCTCCTAAGCACAAGGCCTGGAATATAGGAAGTGCTTAGTGAATTTTTTTTTTTTTTTAATTTAAAAGACCTGGTTCTTGTTAAAAGAGGAAACAAACCCATATTTTTCAGAAGATCCTTAAAAAGAAATTTGCTGAAGATCACATGGTCTTAAAAGACCAGGAAATACTTCTCTGAAGGAACTGGTCTCATGAAGCTGGTCAAACCAACGCAAGCAGCCACTGTCCCTGCTTTCCCAGGTAAAACAGAAATGACCATAAGAAGGTTCTGGATTCCCCAGAGTTTAAGCCTGGCAACTTAGGATCGTTTACCTTCCTCATTCCCTGGGGCCCTCAGAAAAGAGAACACAACCCACACCTTCTCTTTTTTTCTTTCTTTTTTCTTTTTTTAAAAGATTTTATTTGTTCATTTGAGAGAACATGAGAGCTAGAGAGAGAGAGAGCACACGTAGAGGAAGGGGAAGACAGATAAGCAGGCTCCCCGCTGAGTAGGGAGCCCAACGCGGGGCTCAATCCCAGGCCCCAGGATCACAACCTGAGCCGAAGGCAGATGTCCAACTGACTGAGCCACCCAGGCGTCCCAACACAAACCACAACTTATAAAAACTGCTCAAATCACACAGCACAGCAAGGAAGATTATGAGCACTGAGAAAAGTGTCAGATACCAAGTATTTTGTAAAATTTCCAGACAGTTGCCAAAGAAGAAAAGCTGACACTGGTGACAGGCACCAACCCCTGCGACATTAGCAGGCACCCTCGGCAACCGCACTTGCTGCCAGACAGACCTGGAGACCAGCACCTTCTCCAGTAGCAGAGGAGTCATCTGGTCAAATCCACCACAAAGACTAGTCATCCAATGACAAGTGCCTCTTGGGTAAGAGCCTCTGGTCTCCCGGGATGGTGAGCGACCCCTCTGACCAGGCTTCAGGGCTCACAGTCACCAGCATTCCCCGCCACCCCTCACCCACACTGGTTTTCTCTTTCATCACTTTTACTTTCCCTGAACCAGCTGATCCGTCCGCTGTAGCGTCAACAACCCTCCTCTCAGTTCCTAAGTGCTAGACCAGACTGTAGGAATCATGATCATCTAAAACCATCTTCACCAGCATTTCCAAAATTCAAAATAAATTCTTGCTTGAGCACCTACCATGGACCAGGCTTGGGATACACCAGGGAACAAAACACAGGTCCCTGCCCTTACAGAGCTTCCATTCTGGTGACACGTTTGCGGAACTCGGGATGTTCACAGGGGACTGACGAGCTTCCTCTCCCTGCTGCCCCGCCTCGGCCTTCTCAGTGAACGGCCCCACCATCCACCCAGGGGCCTCTCTTCTGCCTCACTCTCCTGAGGTCCCAAATGCTGTCAGGTTCATACTTACCCTGTGACCACACCCCAGCGCTCAGAGGACCCCCAGTCCTCTGCCATGTGACCCAGCCTCTGCCATCAGACTTACCTCCACTACACCCCTTGTTCCGAATACAGCCAGCTGAACCCGTCATTCATTCGTTTCCATGTCCCTTGTCCTCTAGCATGTTTGTCCCCCTGCCTCCCTCCTTCCCCTGGCCTGGTAAGTGCCTACTCTTAGAGGTACTAGATTAAATAAGATAATCACTCACTTCACTTCTGGAGGCAACAGCCCGGTGCAGTGGGGTCAGCCACATGTTGTCCTTGGCATTGACACGAGCTCCTGGAAGCAAAAGCACAAGTTAGAGGCATAATTCAGGGGAAATTCTACTCATGGGATATCGTGTGCTCTCATCTGCCTTGTACAACCACCCTATTTCATTTTCTTTTCTTTTGTATCAGTCATGTACTTTCTAGCCACCAGACAGAAGGACAGACCCACTTACAGTAGAAAAATTGAAATCAGGAGCTGAAAATGGCACAAGAATTGGGAAAAGACTAGACGAGAAGTGCAATATCTCATTGGATAGGAGACATAGTGGTAAAAAGGCAGAGATTCTCCAGGAGTAGGGTCATGTAGATCCTGAAGAATGAAGAACTTTGCAGGTATGTGTGTAATGTAAATATATATGCATACATACATACAAGATATATGATTATATACAAATTTTATCCATAAAATACATAGTCACATACATTATTTTTAGTCACTAAGTAGACTTAATCTCACAGGGCACACAATGGCCTTCTTGGCAAGCTGTCCAAGACGAGCTGCGTTCCAACAAAGGTGTACTAGAGGTCAGCTGGATTTTAAACCAATCTTATAAAGTTGAGTTTGATGAGACTTGATCTGGGCTAAGAGGATTCACAGAAATCTGTTCTTTCCAAGAATCTTGATGATTTCCCTGGCACAAGCCAGATATCTTGGAAGCAAGCAGCTGGCTTCCATGGAGCTTTGGACAGACGTAACATGAAGCCTATGCAAGTTGCTCAGAGCTTCTTCCACTCGGAGCGGGGGTGGGGGCAGACAGGTTCACATGGGTCAGAACCAACTCACACTCAGGGATGTGCCCTCACACTCAACTTTCTGGAACCCACGTCACCAATCGGGGGACAAAAGCTCCATGTGAATGGATTCCAAGAGCAGAGAACGCCTTCCTTCCGAGATAGACTCTCAGTTCCCCATGAGTGCAAGCCCACCACATCTCCAACTGAACCACAGAAACACCCAACATCAGCTTCCTTTTGGGGGGTTCAGGGTTTTGTTTCATTTTGTTTTGTTTTTAAGATTTTATTTATTTGAGAAAGACAGTGCACATGTGAGCATGAGTGTGGGGGGAGAGAGAGAGAAACAGACGCCCCACTGAGCAAGGAGCTTGAAGCAGGACTCGATCCCAGGACCCTGAGATCATGACCTGAGCTGAAGGCAGACACTTAACCCACTGAACCACCCAGTTCCCCCAGGTTTGGGGTTTTGATCAGTCTTTTGCTCAGATGGAAAATTTTTTGAAATAAAAGGAAAGGATAAGATAAGTATGTGTGATATCTTTGTAGATGTAACAAGAGGAACCTATGTTAGCCTCAGGCCAACAAGGAAAGGCGCTCTGGGAAAGAAGACTGGAGGGATGAACCAAAGGAACCAGAAAGTAAGGCGGGGGAGGGAACGTGCACACAGGATGCCTATGGAACAAGGGCCAACAAAAGGAGTCCAGTGGAAGCAGGACTGATTCAACTCTGTGAGCCCAAGGACAGCTGAGAGCTGAAAAGTAGAAACTTATTTTTTAAAAGTGAAAGAAAAAGGCAACAGGAGACTTTCAAGGGTCCAAGTGAGCTAGAGGGGCACCTGGGTGGCCCAGTCGGTTAAGTATCAGACTATGGGTTTCCACCAGGTCCTGATCTCAGGGTCTTGAGATCAAGCCCAGGCTCCACCTGGGTATGGAGTCTGCTTAATATTCTCTCTCTCCCTCTTCCTCTGCCCCTCCCCCCACTCACTGTCTCAAAATTTAAAAAAAAAAAAAAAAGTGAGCTCAAAATTCAGTTTAAGCCACCAGCTAAAAAATAAATACCAAATCATAGACCTTACAATATTTTTCTGTTTAACTGAAGAACAAACACCATCAACAATATTGATTCTAGAAAACAAGAACATAATATTCCCTAAAACAAAGAAAAAATGTCTCCCCCTACCCCCGCCATTCTGATTTCATTGGTTTGAGATGGGGCCAGGCACAAATAGTTTTTAAAAGCTCCTCAAGACCCAAGGTTATTTTAATATGCTGTCAGGGTTGAAAGCCACTGAAAAATTGTTGTTTAGTTTATCAAGCTTCAAATCCTACTTCTACTAACTCCATCCAGGCAGCTTACCTAGGAGGCTCAAGCCCTTACCTCAGCAGGCTCAAATGAGATCAGCGTGGGGATGCTAGGAATCAAAGGCAGTAGTAGGTATCTCCCTCCCCTGGAGCAGGAAGTCCCGGGTTAACTGCTCAGGAGTAGACACCCTAAAGGGCTGGGTGCAAGTCTCCTCCCCGGGGAAGCCTGCCTCAAGCTTCCCTTCGCTCGCCCTGTCCATTTTTAAGAAACTTCCTGTCACAAAGTTGAACCAGTCATCTGAGAGGGACAACATCTGAACCACAGCACACTCTGGGTCTGAGCTGCCACTTGCCCATCCACACGATGTCCTTCTCCCCACTCTAGTCATTCCTTCCTTCAGCACGTTTAGAGGAAGGAACACGATGTGGTGGAAGGAACAGATACGACACCTGCTACAGGTACCGAGTCAGCTCAGACTCAGAGCCTCAGAGTCAGCGCTGTCCGGTGGGAATGTGATGGAAGCCAGGGAGGCAATTTTAAGTTTTCTAATAGCCACATTAAAAAGGGGAAAAGAAAACAAGTAAAATTAATTTTAATCATATATTTTACTTAACTCAATATATCCAAAACATCATGCAATCGAGTTGAAAAGTTATTGAGGGCGGGGCGCCTGGGTGGCTCAGTGGGTTAAAGCGTCTGCCTTCAGCTCAGATCATGATCCCAGGGTCCTGGGATCGAGCCCCGCATCAGGCTCTCTGCTCAGCAGGGAGCCTGCTTCCCCTCCTCTCTCAGCCTACTTGTGATCTCTGTCAAATAAATAAATAAAATCTTTTTTAAAAAATTACTGAGGGAATTTACATTCTTTTTTTGTATGCAGATGAAAAATGTGTATTCAAAAATTCAAAAAATTCAAGAAAAATGTGTAATCAAAATCCAATGTGTGTTTCATCCTTACAGCACATACGCACCAAACCTGGCCACACAGCACATACTCAGGAGCCATAGCCGGTTTGTGACATGTTTGACAGTGCAGATCCAAATGCTATGCAGTAGAGGCCAGACTTGGAGACTCATTGGCTGAGGAGCTCCCTTTAGTTCTAAAGAGCGGGGTGCCTGAGTGGCTCAGTGGGTTGGGCCTCTGCCTTCAGCTCAGGTCATGATCTCAGGGTCCTGGGATCAAGCCCCACATTGAGCCCCGCATTGGGCTCTCTTCACAATGGCGAGCCTGCTTCCTCCTCTCTCTCTGCCTGCCTTTCTGCCTACTTGTGAATACAGAAAAATCTTTAAAAAATTAAAAAAAAATAAAGAGTTACAATTCTATTATTACAGCTCAGCGACAGCTAGGAGCCTTGTTCAAAGTTGCTGACATAATCTGAGCTCTTACTCTGTACTTACTAACACATGTGTAGTCCATTCAATAGGGAGATGCTATTACAATGCCAATTTTGTAGATGAAGGAACAAAGGCCATGAGAATTAACAGTCTCCAGGCAGCCAGCTAGGAAGGGGCAGACTTGAACCCAGGCAGTCTGACTTCAATGCCCAAGCTCCTGGGCACTGCGCTTCACTCCATCACCAGCCATTCAACCAAACATGGACGAAGCTTCCCTTTCACTGTCCCCATCTTTCTCTCCACTCCTTACACTCATTCCTCTCTCCCTCTGTCCGTCTCTCTCTCTTCCTCCATTTTCGCATATCTATTTTCAAATATACTGTGTATATATTCCCTCTTGATTTCATTTCCTTCTTTCCCACCTTTCTCCTTTTAGCGTCAAGCACTGGTTATAATAATATGAAACAGAAATACACATTTTATTATTCATAGTCTTTGAGAGAGTAAATTTTGCATTGCATGTGCATAAACTTCAAAAGCTAATGCAAGAAGAACCCCAAATGGCAAGATGCCTAGAAAAATAGACTTCTCAAAATTCAAGAAGGAGAGGCATAGGAAAGCAACATTAACATACCATTTCACACCCATAAAATTGGTGAAAATTATAAAGTAGGGCAATGCTGAGAGTAGGCAAGGGTATGGAGAAACACTAAGACGTCCTACAGGCGGTGGGAGCATGGACTGGTACAACCGCCTTCGGGAAGCAGTTTGGTTCCACCTAGGAAAATTGACAAGACATGTGCCCTACTACCCAGCACGCCCCAGTTGTATACCCTGGATAAACTCTATTAGCAATAATTGCGCCTCGGATAAACCTCATTGGCTACGATACTGCCACTGCACAAAGCTTACCCTAGACAAACTCTATAAGAATGTTCACTGCAGCATGTTCATAATAGCAAGAAACTGGAATCTTAAGTGTTGGTTGAAAGGAAAATGGATAAATACGTTGTGGTATATTCGTACAATGGAATGCCCCCGTCATGGAAATGGGGGGACTGAAGTTTTATCTATACAGACACAGAGGCACTTCAAAAACACAACATGAATGAACAAATGAGGTTGCAAAGTATTACCTATGGCATAATGCCAGTTATATAAAGTTTTTAAATTTACAAAAACAATTCTATACGTGGTTTGTGGATACACAGGCATGAAATACAAATGATAAATGTGGCTAAAGAAACAGATACCCATTGTGGATAGTGGTTGTTTCTAGGGAGGGATGATGGGAGAAAGGCTGAAGGAATTCTGTCAAGTGGGCTCAACTGTGTCTTCAATATTTTATTTAGGAAAAAGGTATGAGGGGCACCTCGCTGGCTCAGTTGGTTAAGTTTCTGCCTTCAACTCAGGTCATGATCCCGGAGTACCAGGATCGAGCCCTGCGTCAGGCTCTCCATTCAGTGGGAGACCCTGACCCTTCTCATACTCTCTCTCTCTCTCTCTCTCTCTCTGACTCTCTCAAATAAATAAATAAAATCTAAAAAAAAAAAAAAAAAGATACAAACATGGAAAAAATGTTAAGATATCTTAAAGCTTGGTGTACCCAGGTATTATATCGTTCTCCATATTTTCTGTGTTTGAAATATTTACTATCAAACATTCTTAAAAAAGCTAGCACATTTGAAGTGTTAATGTTTCTTCATAAAAATGGGGAGGATTGAGATGCTTTTTCTTATACTATTTTTTATTCTCAGTTAGTGGCCCTTTTCCTTGGTAAAAATAAAACGACGTCTCCCTGCATAAAGTAGCCCAGTCATAGCCTCTTCCAGGACGTTCCTAAGGCTCACCCCAGGAGAGTAAAGGATTAGGAACCACAACTGCTGATGGATTCTAGATAACCTTGGTTGCACAGTCCAGTTCGAAAAGAAATTTTCAGGTTAACAATGTGTTCCTTCCTGGTCTCATTGTTCCTTCTCGTGCTCTCTTCCCTCCGCAATCACTGTAGCTGACCCCACAGGTAGACCCCCAGCTACAGAACAGAGGCAAATCCGCACACCCAGAAAAGGTGGACCACGAAGTCCATGACTATCCAAAGGTGAGAGAGCTCTAGAATCTGATGGAATCTTTCACCGCCTATCCAAATGTCATCTTATCACCTCGTTTTGAATCTAAGTATCACAACCCAGTAGCTCCTCACCAGGCAGACCACGAGGAAACGAACGAAGGGCACAGTGCCTGTGTGTGGTACCTGCCCAGACCCGCGCCCACCTGCTCTGTCCACTGTGTGTTGACATCTTACCTTTAGTCTCCCTCTACCTCCTCCTGCCCACGATCCTCCCTCCCTTCCTCTCTCCTTCTCTCCCTTATACACACAACCCATTTCTGTCTTCGTGTGGGGGCGCTAGAATGCTCTGTAACATGTTTCTAAAGGAAGTGACTATGGGTTAATGTTAAGATGAATCCTCATGAATGTGTTATAAAAGGTTAGTTGTGAAAGTAAAATGCTGGGAACTTTGAGGATAGACAAAGAAGAGTTGGTTAAATAAATCCTTATATAGCCATATGAGGTAGCTGTGGTGATTTAAAAGAATTCCTTATAATGTGGAGAGATGTTCACAAACTACTGTTATGGGAAAAAAGCAAGTACTGAAGTAGCCTGTATGCAATGGGCCCACTCTGTAGAAACACTGAACGGTCGAGAAGGATGAACCACAAAAGCCCCAAGATCACTTCCTGGCCCATGGTAAGTGCTACCTAACGCTTGCTCGCTATTAACAGAGCAGAGTCAGGGACTCGGGGATAGAAACTGGGGCATCAGCCAATGGCACAATGTGCCAACTTAGTTCTAAGGCCAGGGCAGACCTAAGTTAACAGTTGCTCATTGAAGGACGCTTCTTGGTTAAAAGAGAAATTCCTTAGTGTCTCTTCCATTGAGCCGGTTTGAACAGCAGCTATGAAAACCTGCCTGCCCCGATGAAAGGCAACAGTCCTGAGTGAAATACGTCAAGCAGAGAGAGTCAATTATCATAAGGTTTCACTTCCTTTGAAGCATAAGAAATAACATGGAGGGCATTGGGAGATGGAGAGGAGAGGGGTGGGGGAAGTCGGCGGGGGAGACGAACCATGAGGGACTGTGGACTCCGAGAGACAAACTGAGGGTTTTTGAGGGGCGGGGGGTGAGCCTGGTGGTGGTATTAAGGATTGCATGGAGCACTGAGTGTGGTGCCTAAACAATGAATCTTGGAACACTGAAAAGAAATTAAAAAAATAAAGAAAAGCAAAAAAATAAAAATAAATCACAATAAAAAATAAAACCTAAAAAAAAAAAAAGAAAATCAACATTCCTGTTTTACTTCATGTTTTGATCATATGAATAATGCATGAATGCACTGTTTGGGGTTTTTTTAATGAATTCACATATTTGGGTAAATTCCTCTTTAGTGTCATCCTCAGTGCTGGATTCTTCCCACTTACTGGGAAAAAAACCACTGCTCTGAGCCCGGTGCATAAGCTTCCAGTTTCTTTAATCCCTTTACATGCCAATCTGTGTACCATGGAAAATTGAGAGAATGAAGCTGAGTGGTCAGTACAATATTCTTTTTGTGTGTTTAAAACATTATGCAATAATTTAAGAAAACCGACATCTCTGTTGACACAGTATGAGTCCATTCTTTTTAATTACCACGGGTATTCCGACACACAAACACATTATATTTTTTAGATACTCTCCACATTGATGGGTATTTCATTTGTTTCCGATATTTCTTTATACAAACAGTGCTGCTGTGACCCTCCATAATGTGATTCCTCATCCAAACATCAAGCGTTTTCTAGGACGGACCGTTAGAAACGGACTTCCATCACGGGTCATGCACGCTTTGGGTCCTAATCCTTAGTCTCGGCCCTCCAAAGGGAGCTACTGTATGAGACTGCTTCGTTTCCCACATCCTCATCAACACTTGGTATTATCATTTAAAACACTGCAAATCTGATAGGGAGAAAATAGCATCCCATTTCTAATTTTTTTCAGTTCAATAGCGAGATTGGGGATTTTCTAAGATGTTTGTTTACTGGCCATTTGCAACTCATTCTCTGAGAATTGCTTGTTCATATTCTTGGCCTATTTCTTCTATTTTGCCATTATATTGGTATTATATATTATACAACATATGGTATATTCTATTCTATTGTTTTTTTCTTATAATTTATACATTTACATGGTATTGTTGTTCCTGTTATTATTTATATATTCTGAAAACTTCCAGTTTTAAGCAGATCCAAAGTGGCGTTTAATAATTCAAATTCTTTCAAGGGGAAAAATGACCCCGAGCTCGCTAAGTATCACAAAGCAACACAAATCAGGCGTGTCACAAACAACCCACACCAGCACTGTTTCTGTGCAGCATTAAAGTCACTTGAGGAATGGAAAAATAATTAGAAATCTAGGAGGTGGCTTCCCTCGGTCTCCGGCCTCCACGCATCCACCTCCAGAAGGTGAGCCAGCCAGCTGCCAGGAAAATCTCCGCTCCCGGAACAGCAAAATTATTATGGCAAAAGCAGAGTTATCTGAGCAGGGACGAAGGCCTATTTCATCAGTGTCACCTCCTGCCACAGGCTTCCTCATTCTCTTCCGCCCAACACGTCCAAGAGTCCTGGTTACATGTCAGAGGGAGACGTCGGAAGGTTTCGAGTTGAATATTTATAACTGATTTTTCTAGAGGAAGCTTCATGTTATTTACCTGCCTGTCAGGCGCCACTGTGCACTGAAGGACACAGAGTCTGCATGTCTAATGATTTAAGGCAAACCCTTTTTACCCAAGGACATTTTGAAGCTTGAACATTAAAAAAAAAAAAAGAAAGAAAGAAAAGAGCTAGGCTATAACTGATTCTCCAGAAACAAAGATCCAACTCCGAGTTGTCAGCATCTACACTAATTACAGACGAAGTATGCTTACCTCGTACCCCTATTACCGCTTCATTTTTTTTATAGAGATCAAGAGTAAAGGAAACTAAGTCTCTTTCCCAGAGGCAATGTTTCTGTTCTCTTAGCCTTGTCATTTAGGAAGAAGTAAAACAAAGGAAAAAGGTAGACTAAGGGATTGAAAAACCTTACAGGCCAGAGGGAAGGACTGATTCTTAAGGCTGAGTTATCCAAAATTTGACTTTTAATTGTAGAAATAAATACAAAAGAAAGATCATAAATGAAATATGAATATAATAGAATGAAATCAGCTAGCTATTGATTTTGCTTTGAAACAAACAGACCAGTACAGCCCAGGAGCCCTGTCCTTCAAAGCAATGACCTTGGAAGAGTGTATGATAATTCAGTGTTTGTGGCAATTGCTTAAAACATTTTTCAAACTCCCTTCGGACTTGCCTTTAGAGCTAGCTGACACACCCTCCAGAAAACGTCTCATTACTTTATAATCACACCACACTGAGGACGCTAAAACCAGCACTACTTGGTTTAATCACCCCTCTTTCATCAGAAACACCTCAAAAAAAAATCCAACCACAAAAGGATGAATGTTTATTATGAATTAAAAAATCAAAAGAATGACCCGCCGCCTACTCTGAAAACAATTTGCATTGAGAACAGTTGTCACCTTTTGACAAAATCACAGGAAATAATTTTACAGGAATACCACTTGTTTTTGTGGTATACCACATGTTCTAATGAATATCATTTTTTAAAAAGATTTTATTTATTTATTTGACAGAGAGAGAGAACACAAGTTGGCGGAGAGGCAGGCAGAGAGAGAGAGGGGGGAAGCAGGCTCCCCGCTGAGCAGAGAGCCCGATGCGGGGCTCAATCCCAGGACCATGGGATCATGACCTTAGCTGAAGGCAGAGGCTTTAACCCACTGAGCCACCCAGGCACCCCTAATGAATATCATTTTTAATGAGTAGTTACACCTCACAAACACTTGGCATGTTAGAAGATGGGTACTTGTAGTTTTCTTCCTTCAGCCCAGGACTTGAACCCTTGTGTACCCCAAGTTTCTCTATAGGGTCCTATTACCGGGCTCATCGTCCCTTGTGTTCAGCTTCCTGGAGCTGGACCCTAGCCTCTTAACTCTTAGCCACTGATGGGTTTGCCTGGTCTCATTCATATATCTCCAGCAAACAATTTAGCAAACTCTTAACCTTCTCTTGACCTTAATCCCAACTCGGCTAGTTCCCAAACAGAAGTCAGAGGCAGGGGCTGGAAATAAAGCCAGGATTTGAACTGGTGGTTGTAAGAAGAGGAAAGTTTCAAAGCTTGAATTCCACCCTTTCTACTCAGAGATATTCGGGGTTCTATCTTCCTGGCTACTAGGAGATAAGGTCGGTAGGAATTGAGTGGGCTTGGGTTACACCACGCTCCATTAGTTAATACAACAATGGAGTACACAGCTGTAATGGCCTATTCTGGCAAGGCTAAATTATTTGTCCAACATGGGAATCATTAGCACCTCATTCATTATTAAATTGGAAAAAAATTTGGTTGGATTCCCTGAAGCATCAGCCGCCAGATGTAAGCTCAGAAATGAAATCATCCTGCTCCTGTGATGATATTTCTTTAGGAATTTAATATATAAATTGAATTAAGGACCTTTCAGGGAAATTAAAGCCATGTGAATTCCAAGAGTTTGTCTAAGCTTCCAGAGTTGAGTAAAATTTCTAAAGCACTTCCCCCAATGCTCTCCCATACCCTAAGCCTCCCTAATTTCCTAATTTGATATGAGGAGGAGGAGAAATTCCGTAGCACGCGCCATCCAAATTATACTAGAGAGGCTGACAGCTCAGTGATTCTAAGACCACACAGGTGTGCCAGTCGAGATCTACGGAACAATCTCTCCAGGCTCTACTGGGTGAGCCCCACGTAAGAGAGGCTGCTGGACTCCCTCTCACATGATGTGAAGCCATGTTTCTCAAAAGTCAGCAGCCCACAGATGTCTGAAGAAAACAGATGGGTCAACCAACTTCATGCTGCAGAATTAACATCTTCCTTCAGAAGTGGAAAAACAAACAATCCAAAAAACAAAGTTGGGAGTCCAAGACAAAATTTTGAATTTGCACATTCATGAACTAAGCATTCCTCTGAGAGTCTGAGATGTCTCTTAGTACATTTGGGTGGTTGGGACCACTCCAGTGTCATCCACAAAATTCTTTATTTTACACCCCCACTGATTCTGCCTACAATCTTCCACGGACCAAATTTCCACTGCCGGGGCCACCAGCCAGGGGTGTACTGGCTCTTGGCCACAGTCTGTGTCTGTACCAAACAATACATGTTTGCTTGGATCACAGCCCTGGAACATCTTTAAAATTGTCAGAAGGAAGGCCTACTCTCGAAAGCACAGGAATGCCACATAAAATCTAAGCTGGGCTCCGTGCAACCATCAGGAGCACAGGGCACACGCGTTGTATGGTGCAGAACACTTGTTTCCTGGGAAAATCCACCTCCAGAACATGAACACGACAAAAGTAAGAGCCACGTGAATCATCCTGGTGTATCACAGCACAATTCTCGGGTCTTGTTTTGTTTTGTTTTTTTTTCCACAGTGTTCCCCATATCTGTTTGAATACACACATTAATTAGCTCCTACCTTTGCATAGTTTACTTTGGAATTCTACAGTTTCCCTTAACTACCGCAAACAAAGGCAAAACCTGAGTATAGGCCTCTTGCATAGTCTGTGGGCAGAAGTATTTCCTCCAGATTTTAATCGCCCTAAACGAAAAGGAGGAGGGGGAAAGCCAGCCAGTCTGCGATCCACACTGAGACACATGTGTGCGCTCAGATCCATTCCAGGGATTTGTCTTGCAAATACTCAAGGGAGAAAGCACATATTGGTTTTGGAAACCAGTTTGGTGAGATGTACTAAGCACAAAGGTTTCCAAAAATGAAAGCACTGACATTCCTAAATCCAATGAGATATTTAAGAAAATAAAGAGAATAATATCATAAAACCACGTTTGCCATATCTGCTTCCAATCTTTTTTTAAAGACAGTATTTTACAGAGTTGTGGTCTCTTTTTTACCCTTCCCTGAAAATATCTCTCACTCAACCACCCCTCAGAGGTAACCACGATCTGGAAATTGAGATGTTTCCTTTCCTTCCATGTTTTATTAAATAGTCATAGTCATGTGTCCACAGACAAAACATAGTATTGTTTTGCCACAATTTGCCAATTTAAATGTATATAAATACACACATACATTTGGCGTTTGTGTAGGCTTTAAGGAATGAGTTTTGTTTATTTTTTTAAACAATGAAAAAAATGCAAAGATATTCACACCTACTGAATTCATCTACAATACAGGGCCTGATTAGTCAGAAATCAGACTTTCAAGGCAACATAAATGTTTTACTGAAGATGTCATTTTTCATTGAGAACAACCTCTTGCATTGTATTTTTGTCTACTGATAAAATCACTGGTCAAATCCACTTCCAGGAGCACAATAAAGAAATGTGTTTGGGTTCGCTGAAGTAGTTGATCTAGTGATTGAATTTCTAGTCATTGAACTTTGCATCTGCACCTGACTTTTAAGAACAGCTGGTATTTACCTGACAGAATGAGGAGTTCGATGATCTCTGCATCTCCCAGGAATGCAGCCACGTGAAGTGGGGTTCGCTTCTCAGAATCCTGAAACAGCATCAAAGATAAGCAAGTCAGTGGAGGCTGGCGGTGCCTTCCGCAGGCAGAGTAAAACACGTCACTCGCTCTGAGGTTAGTGCTTGTAGGAGAGAATGAAGGCCCAAACCTACTCAGGTGAGCTCTGGGTACACATTTCTCTCTGCATCTCCCAAAGTCACAGGTACACAAGATCCTGCCCTGTGTCTGTGTGTTGTGTTTGTCTCCCTGCTCCTTTTGTTGGAGCCTTGCTCAGGTCAGGGACAGCCTATCACACAATGGATAAGAAATTCAATTTATTTTCAGACCTTCCTTATGGTAAAAACAAAACAAAAACACAGAAACAAAAACTCAAACCCTTCTACCTACCTTAACAGCAGTGTTCAAAGCATGCAATGATTTGATTTCTTTCTAATGGAACACAGCAGAATTCTTCACAAGGAAATCAAACATTAAGTACAGTCACCTTCTCCTTTCTATCTCTATGAACTGTTGCCTAGCTCACTACCCATTCATGTGATACTTAATGAATGCCTATCAGGTGCCACAAACCAGATTTGGGGTTCAGTCCTTGCTCTCATGAAATTTACCTTTAAGTGGGGAGACTGCCAGTATTCTTGGAAACCAAAGGCACATGACATCATCTCAGATGGTGATAAAGGCTATCCCAAAACTAAAACAGGGTAATGGAATCCAGTGACTAGAGAGATGGGAGCAAGATTCCTTAGACGAGAAGAACAAGACCTTTCTGAGAACACTGACATTGAAGCTGAGAGCTTCTTTGTTTTACAGATGAGAAAACTGTGGCTCAGATGAATTATGAAATTTCCTCCAGACCCCATAGGTATATAGCAGAGCCAAGATTGGACTTTTTCCTATCAGTCTTCAGTCTCAGTCCTTGGCAAAGCATTTAACATATTGTGTTGTTAACACGATAAAATGCAGGGGGGAAAATATTGCTTCTCCATCTGTAAACTGGAATCTCTGATGAGAGAATTCAAGATAAAGTCAGTAAATAAAGCCCTAGGCAGGCACGAAGCTTGGCCCAAGCACACCGAGAGCTCTAGGCAAAGCTCTTTTGCCACGAGCATAGAGAGTCGTACGATATCTAACCTCCAAGACGAAGAACCCCACAGGGGAAAGAACTGGTCTTCCTCCTCTCTGTCCCCACACGAGCAGAAAACTAGATGCTCAGCGTAGATCAGCCAAACTGAACAGGTCCATGTGCACTGCTTCTTCTACAAACTTCCCTGACCATTCCACACAGTAACCAAACTTTGTAGGCTACGTCCTTGAGGTTTTGCCTAAAACCAGCCTGCATTTTAGTTTCAAGATCAGTGAAGTTGCTGTTGATATTAATCATCGGTCCTGTTATCGCTTGATTACACAACCTACCCAACCACCCTTGGATTTGCCCAAGGACGCCATTCTGTTTTCCGACAGTTCCAGCCCTCAGTGCTTTCTCAGTCTCTTTCAGACTACTGCTTTTGGGCATTTTGTGACTCATTAACATCTAAAACAGATGGCAGACAGGAGATATCTTCAAATCAGTCTATCTGTTAGGAGGCCTGGCAAGTAGGTTTCACGAAGGGTTGGACTTACTCGTAAGTGGATAAAAAAGGGAAGTCTGAATTAGATTGAAATTCACACCGTCTGTGTGTGCTGCAGCGATTATTACAGTAAGTGGAAAGAAGGCAGTCATGTAGCGATTCCATATAAAGTAAAGGTATGCCATAGAAGATTCTGAAAGATATACAACCACAGTAATCTTCTTATCGTTATGTCACACTCTCCGTGAAAATAGAGATTCAGTATTTGAAAACTTGGAAAACATTTCAAATGTATTAACTGGCACAAAGAACTATATGAAGAACGGACACGAGACGTTCACAAGTGTTTTCCGTTTTGCTCTCTCTACAGCACTTGCTGTCTTACCCTCAAATTCTCTCTAAATCCCCACTGTATCTATGAAACATTTCTCTTGAGTCTTGTGACAAAAGTTATATAATTATATGTTCTTCTGTCAACTGAACTGGTTCCAGGGTTTGGTTCAACAAATTAAACCTTACCTAAGTGATTTAAACAAGGACTAACCCAGTCCAAATTATGACTTCATCTGACCTGAAGCAAAGTCGATGCTCTGCTTGAAAGCTTGGCCTCAAATAAAAAGCCAAGAAAACCTCAATACCTAAAACTGGCTGGTCTGTCATTATAAGACTGGCTTTGCTGATTCTGTGGCCCCTTTTATGACACGGCTTGTTCAAACTGAAGACTTTATAACATAAAATGGGTGTGTGTCATGTGAGATCACATAGTAAAAATTCTTGATTGTGACTACCAGCGTTCCTGTTTACATGCTTTTTTTTTTTTTAAAGATTTTTATTTAATTATTTCAGAGAGGGACAGTGAGAGAGAGAATGAGAAGGGGGAAGGTCAGAGGGAGAAGCAGACTCCCCGTGGAGCTGGGAGCCTGATGTGGGACTCGATCCTGGGACTCTGGGACCATGACCTGAACCGAAGGCAGTTGCTCAACCAAGTGAGCCACCCAGGTGCCCTGTTGACATGCATTTAAAGGTTTCCTGAGGCTTCCAGAACAACTATACCAACAGTGACATGCCACAGACAGGTAGCTACAAAAAAGATCTGTATTCAGGCAGCAGTTCTTTGGTTCTCCAAAGTATCAGAGCTATATGAATAATTTCACGTGCTACCAAGACCTCAACAAAAAAAGCAATGCACTTAACTAAAATAACAGTAACTAATGATGAAGGGTTACAAACACCAGCAGTCTAAGGAGGAACCTGTGTGATAGACAGGGTCATGAGCAGAGAGGTAAATAACAGAGCCACAGTAATCACCGCCCTCGGTCAGGCAGGTCAAATCAGCCGGGAGGTTGCCATTCGTCCTCTGCCTAAGTATGAGTCCACTCCACTTGACCACAAGCTAGGCAAATGGACAAGGAGATGTAATGGTAGAAAAGGGAAGGCAAAGAGTCTGGGGAAAAGAGTATACTAGTAATAATACTAGCAAAAATGTGTTCTAGGCTAATGGTATCTAGAAGAAGAAACAAAACCTAATTATGGAGTGCTTTAATTTTTTTTCCCCAAAATGTCTTTTATCTGTTCTACTACTTGAATCTTGTAACATCCCTATAAGAGCAGACACATCTCTCAGACACTTGCTGTTAAGTCTTATTATCATCATTTGAAAGATAATGATTTTTTTAGATCGAAAAGCTCGGGAGAGATTGTATCATTTGCCCAGCACCTCGGGATAGATGAGGTGAAGAACTAGAGCTGACACCCTCACATGCAGACAAATCCTTGACGTGGTCTTGAAGAAAGATTCTTGAAATGAATTCATGTTGGAAAAAAAAGCCAGACACTCTCACAGGTAGACGGAAGGGCAGTGCCTTGGCCTAGATGCCTGACGAGGGAATAATAGTGTCTCCACTGAGCATCTGCATTCCCCGAATCTGTCCTCATGTGGTTTGGGGTTTCGAATCCGTAATACCTGCACAGTCCAGGAACTTTCAAGATGAAAAATAGGCATAAAGTTGGTTCTGGGCCAAGGACATCCGCAGGGTGTCAAGAAGAAACAAAACCTGTCTGAAGAGACGTGTCTTCGATACAAGCAACTTAGGACGCCCACAGCTAAGCCCCCAGTGAAGACGGGCTCACAAGCCTGAGCCGCAAGACTCACGTGGAAGCGAGTTAGCCAGAAGCAAGAGTCAGCAGGCGCAACACCCAGAGAGAACCTGACATAACAGAAGAATCAGAGATATGAATAACATTTAAAATCATTTAAGGGGGGATGCCTGGGTGGCTCAGTGGGTTAAAGCCTATGCCTTCGGCTCAGGTCATGATCTCAGGGTCCAGGGATCGAGCCCCACATCGAGTTCTCTGCTCCGTGGGAAGCCTGCTCCCCCCCCTCCCCCCGCCTGCTGTGTTCTCTATCAAATAAATAAAACCTTTAAAAAAAATTAAAGAATAAAATCATTTAAGATACGAAAGACAAAGCCCAAAAAGAAAAAAAAAATTCTTTTTAAATGAACAAAATCTGAGGAAGAAGAGTATAGGGAGAGTGTCAGAAAGCAGTACAGACCCCTGATGCTGGCAGTCACCTAAGACTTGGGTCTAAGATGAAAACAAGAAGCATAAACAAGAAGGCCAGGAAAAGAAAAAATAAGGACCGTGACCTTGGGATAAGAGCCACTTACTCAGCCATATGTTCTAGACGTGGACCTTTATCGAGAAGTTATTCTACCCTAGGCATTACGGTGGGTGTCAGGAATACAAAATGTAAAACATCCTGCCCACACCCTAAAGAAACTTACAGTTCAGTTCCTAGTTTCCAAATATAGGGCACCTGAATCAAAGTAATAACAGGAAAGTGGCAATTAGTGATATTTTTGAAGTTAAATGATTTAAGAAAATTACCAAAAGCAATGAGACAAATGTCTTCATGAATACTTTCCTGAAACCCACCCTGGGCAGGAAATCTAAAATGACAAAGAAAAAAAATCGCTTCTGAATTAGGAAATAAGCACATCTTGTCCAGGACTCCCTAGAAACCCACTGGCTCCAGCTTATCTGGAAGCTTTGGAAACCCAAGGCCAGACTTCCAGGTCAGCCTGTATCTTACAGGCTGACTTAGGGATTGTTTCTGGATCAAAATTAGAATCGAGGACCAGGCCAGGAGCAGAGTAGCATTCAGACAGACACAGTGGCTGAGCTAAGAGCTCTGCTCTGTTTGTGTTCACAGCTGCCCAGTGCTCCCGTGGACGGTCCACGATCACTGACGGCGGAGGGATGGTCATGGTGGTCTTTACAACACCCGTGAATGCAAGAGGAGAAAAATCCTTCAAAAACAAGCACAGTATGGTCAAACACTCGAGAAATGACTCATCAGTGTATTTTTTAAAAGATTATTCAAGTATCAAGAAAGAGACCTTTTCCCATTACCCAGCAGCTCTGATTCCAAGTAGCCCTTTGAAAATAGATTCCGACCCATGAAAAGTCAGAGGTTTCTCCAGAAGGAAGGAAGGTAAACCCTTCCTTTCTATGAATAGCCAGAGACACACACAGCCAGCTGGCGTCTGAGCTAAATTTGCAGTATGTCATGGAGAGATCAGGCAGAGGAAGTTTCTGTCGTCTGTTTACCAAAGAGGCAGATGAAAGAAAATAGGGAACTTGAAGTGTGTACACATAAAGTGTGCTTGACATCGGCAGAGAGGCCATTCTGGCAGCCAAAAATACGGTGTAGGGGGCACCCCAAGCCTCTGTTCTAAAGATTAAGAATTGTTTATTACGTGCTTTGAAATTCTCGGCTAGAAGTGCATGACCTAATCTTCATTTAAGTATCTATCATACACTAAAACAAATATCCCTCCCTACATATAAAACTCTTACATACCAAGACAGGCAGATGAAGCAACGTTAAGAAAACACCCGTCGCAAAGCCTTGCCATCATGCAACACGGGCGTGAATTTCCCATGTCAGTTCCAACTGCCACAAAGGGCAAAGAAGCAAGCTCGTTAGGCCCAACGAGCTTAATACGATAGTGAACAGAGATCACTAAGGGCAGGAGTGAACAGAAATCACTAAGGGCAGTGTCAAAACAGCTCTGAAGGCAAAAGAGTTACGTGGAGATATTTCAAATCATGTGAAGAAAAGAGCCGAAGACGTGTGATAGATTTAAATCCAGCAAGACACAGAATGGGAAAGATGCTTGGTCTTCCAGTGAGGAATTACGAGACATTTATAAAGAGGAAAAGAAAGCAGAGAAACAAATGTCATGGTTCTTAGAATTTTCGTGTTTACTTTCAGGTTTTACCATCTCACGGATACAGAGATGGTACAGAAAATAACAGATCTGTATGTTCCCACCAGCAAAATCAAACAAGTTGACATTTCTATATTCGCTTCAGAACTCTGTTTAAAAAAAAAAAAAGTTTTAGGAGTAAAGTGCCGTGAGTACTGTGACTTGCAATAGTTTGGAAAATAACTTGAGGGGTGTGTGTGTGTGTGTGTGTGTATGTGTGTGTGTGTGGTGGGGGGAGGCAGAGATACAGAGACAGAGGAGAGAGGAGACACATTAGACTGTTTTCAATTCTTCATTATTACGAGTGGTGTTGCAGTGCATATCTGGGGGCAGGTAACAAGAAAAGGCAGGGCTAGATCTCGGTGTATACGCATGCTCAACTTTATTAGGTCTTTTCAAATAGCTTTCAAAAATAGTTTCACAATTTATACTCCCCAGCCATAAATGTGTTCTCTCCCCAATATTCCTCCCAATAGTTGATGTTATCAATCTTACTACTTTTGCCCAATATGACGTGCCTCACACGACATTTCACTGTTGCTCTGATCTGCATTTCACTACCTACAAGTGAAATTAAGGCTCTTCTCATGTGTTTGTTAAAAGTTTTGTCTTCTTCAACTACGAATCACCTCTACCTATCCTTTCCTCACTTCCATTCAGTTTGTCTTTTCCTTATGATGTGTAGAGTTTTTAATATATTGTTTAATTCAACTTTCAATGAAAACTCAAGTTATGCCCTCACCTACAAACAGTGGAGATGGATCAATGTCTACCCCAAGTTACCATAAGAGAAAAATTCAGTCATTATTCATCGTCCATGCATTCACTACCCTGTGGAGCTGGATAGTCCTCAGCTGGAATTTTTTATGCCTCAAAGGTGACAGCAAGTCTCTGCCCCTACATACATCCAGCATCAAACAGCTTTATTCAGTCATCACTCTGTGGGTATTTTAGCCCATCCATTTGAACGTAACATGGGTGTATGAAAAACACTGGTACATTTTGCTATCTCTAAACATGTTCAAATTGTAAGTCCAAACCTCAAAACCACATCTAATTCTTAAAACTTAACGAGAATCACTCAAAAATCATTTAAAATGAAGGTAAAGTAAGAGAAATGAGAATGCCAAAGATGTTTGATTATATCTGCCTTAGGTAACTAAATATTGGATATTTTCATTATACTAATTTTTTAAAGTAAAATAATGCATATTAAATAAAAAATTATATCAGAGATGATATGTTTTCTAATTCGATCCTTGAGACACCGCTGTAAGGTACATATTATCATCCCCATTTGACATTAGAGGAACCCGAGAATTTGAGATGATAAGCAACTTGACCAGAGTCACATAGCTAGTAATGGTAGAACTGGGATTCGGAACCAGATATGATTCCATTGTTCATGCTCTTGTTGACTCTCTGAATAGCTACAAGCCTTGGTAAACAAAATGAAATTATTTTTCATTACAATTAACACTCTTGACCTAGAACTAAGACCTAAGACAAAATTCTCATAAGCAAAAGTATAAGCATGCAAGAAGAATAAAGTTGGAGAACTAACATTACCTGGTTTTAAGATTTATCTTAAAGCTACAGTAATCAAGACATTGTATTGGTGCAAAAATATATATATGGACAACATACAGAATTTTAAAAAATGATAAAAAGGCAATTCACTGATGAAAGGATAGCCTTGTCAACAAAGAGCATTGTAACAATTAGACAACCGCATGCAAATAAAATGAACTTTGAGCCATACCTTGCAGCCTGAACAAAAATTAAATCAAGATGGATCACAAAACTAAATGTTAAATCAAAAAAAACAAAAACAAAACAAAACCAGGGCACCTGGGTGGCTCAGTGGGTTAAATCTCTGCCTTCGGCTCAGGTCATGATCTCAAGGTCCAAGGATCAAGCCCCCCAACACATCGGGCTCTCTGCTCAGCAGGGAGCCTGCTTCCCGCCCCCCGCCTGCCTCTCTGCCTACTTGTGATCTTTGTCTGTCAAATAAATAAATAAAATCTTAAAAAAAAAAAAAAAACCTAAATGTAAACTCATAAACTATCTGAAGGAAACATAGGAGAAATTCCTTATGACCTGGGGTTGGACACACATTTCTTAGATCTAACACCCTGATAAATTGTCTTCCATCAAAATTAATAACTTCTGCTCTAAACACACTGTTAGGAGAATGAAAAGATAAGCCTCAGAGTGGAAGAAAATATTTCTAAAGCATATATTAGATAAAATTTTCTATCTAGAATATACAAATAAACTCTCAAAACTCACTAACATGAAAGCAAACAATCCATTTAAAAAGTAGGGAAAGGATTTGAACAGATATTTCACCAAGGAAGATATACAGATAGCAAATAAGCAAATGAAATAATGCTCAACATCATTAATAATTAGGGAACTGCAAATTAAAATTATATAGTTATTAAATTCGCTAAAATTAAAAGGGCTGATGATATCCAGGGTTGAGAATGTAGAGAAACTGGAACATTCACACACTGCTGGTAGGAACACAAAATGGTACAACATCAGAAAACAATTTGATGACTTTTTAAAAAGTCAAACACAGATCTACTACATGATCCAGATTCTTAGGAATTTACCCTAGAGAACTGAAAGCATATGTCCTGCACATATGTGTTCACAACAGTTTTATGCATGATAGCCAAAAATGGGAAACAGCCCAAATTTCTACCAACAGGTGAATGAAAAAGCCACGGTATGCCCATGTAATGGAACAGTACTCAGCAGCTAGAAGGAATGAACTATGGCTTTATGCCACAGCGTGGATGAATCAAAGTAACTGCGCTTAGTAAAAGAAGCTAGTGGAAAAATGAGAGTACGTACTGTATTAATCCATTATAAAAAATTCTAGGAAATGCAAGTTAAGGTACAGCAACCAAAAGCAGATCGGTTGTTGCCCAAGGAGGGAGGAAAGATTGAAAGGGGTGGGGATTAAGGATTATAAAGGGCCCAAGGAAGCTTGTGGGGGTGATGGGATGTTCATTATCTCCATTGCGGTAACTGTTGCATGGGTGTAAATACGTCAAAATGTTGCAAATGATATGTCTAGTATATTACATTACCATATTACATGTCAAATATACCTCAATAAAGCAGAAAACACATAAGCAGGCAAATAAAATATTCCATTGTGGGGCACCTAGCCGGCTCAGTCAGTAGAGCATGTGACTCTTGATCCTGGGGTTTTGAGTTCAAGTCCCACGTTAGGTGGGGTGATTGCTTAAATAAACAAAACTTTAAAAAATTCTGTTGCATGGGAAACAATAAAGAAGGGCATATTTATGGATTTAAAAATATATATACCAGGCAACAAGGTAAATTCAGTTAAGAGGGAAAATAGCAGAATCTAATCAACCAATAATGCATTAATTTTTGAGGCAACTCACGTCTTGCTAGTGTATAGACATAAAAGTGAAGTCCTTTGCAAAAGAATAGGGTGTTGGATTAAGTCTATATGTTTTAAAAATAGGCACAAGCAAGAGTTCTCTTCAAAATCCCTTGGAACATTTACATTTCCTAAACAAAACCTTTGACAAATGTGTATTGAGTACGGATGTGGAAATTAAGTCCAGAAAATGAAGGACAAGTGGGAAGGTGCGCTAACCTGTGGGCACATTCCAGCAGCGGATTACCAGGGGATTTTGGAGATCTTACCACAGTACGCAGAGTTCCCCAAATAGCAGAAGCCCTTTTAGATCGATTTCTGCCTGGGGAAGTTGATGGAGGGCCAACTATTTGATATCATTTGGCGAGGAACACATCTTGAGAGGAGAAACAGAACATGGAAAAGGATTCTCATCTTCTCGTCCTACAGAATGGAAAACTGGCCAAGATGCTTGTATTTTGTTGCCAGTGAATCAGTAACAGACATCGGGCCACTGCAGAGACATTATGAGGAGTGTGTGGTGAAAACCAGAGCAGGTCTTCAGAGCACCACCCCCTCTCACATCCTGAACGCTAATAAAGTTCACAGCTGTTCTGTGGAGCCTCCCAAGCATATTAAGAAGCAGTGTCTTTCAGCTTAATGCATTTGTTGAACAGTTTTTATGAAGAAACCATACTTCTTATGCAGGTGGGAATGTTTTACTGCTAAGGCCATTTAAGGAAACTTGTAGGTTGGAACTGCTCTTGGTTCCAAAGAGCTAAACAATGAGGTGAGAAGTGCGGGTTCAGTTAGGGCCCCCGCCTTAAGCTCACTGTCTCTTCTAATGACTTCATTAACCAACTTCTTCAACAAAACAGAGGTGCCTAAGATGAAAGGCAGATAACCAAGAAAATAACTGGAAAGCTATCTCCTGTTGATGAAAGAGTGAAGAGGAAGCAGCTGCTAGCTTTTCACAGCTACAAGGGGCTGCAAGGGTGAAAATATGTCATCACGTAAATGACCATACAGAGTGAGAATCAAAATCTCAGGTGAGGAAGCCTAAAATTACAAAATATTAGAACTGGAAAGCATTTCAGACATCCAGAGAATGTAGTTGATTGGCCCAAGGTCGCATGGCTATTAACGGCAGTGGTGGAACCCTTCATTCGTACAAATGACAAAATATTTACTGGGGCTTTCTAGGTGCCAGGCTCCATGCTAAGTCCTAGCCTTGAAGATTCCCACTCTCTTGGGTATTACACTAAGTGAAATAAGTCAGAGAAAGACAATTATCATATAATCTCATTGACATGAGAAATCTGAGAAACAAGACAGAGGATCACAGGGGATGGGAGGGAAAAATGAAACAAGATGAAACCAGAGAGGGAGACAAATCCTAAGAGACTCTTAATCTCAGGAAAAAAACTGAGGGTTGCTAGAGGGGAGGGCCAGTGGGAGGGATGGGGTGGTTGGGTGACGGACATTGGGGAGGGCATGTGCTATGGTGAACGTTGTGAATTGTGTAAGACTGATGAATCACAGACCTGTACCCCTGAAACAAATAATACATGATATGTTAATTTAAAAAAAAGAATCCCATTCTCTTGATTATGGGCAGTGGGCTCTTTACTACAGTAGACTAATATTAGATTAATCACACCAGTCAGCAAAGAGCAGACACACACAACACAGTGTTAGAAAATGTCAGAGAGAAAGAAAGAGTGTGGTATGAAAGGAGACAATGTTCAAAGACGTCAACTCTGGATATAACAATAACTTAGGGACTGGGTCTCTCTCTCATACACATGTGGGTGAGGGGAGAGGAATTAAAATCAAAAGCTTATAAAAACAGGTTCTGTAGTCATAGAAAATCATCCTAACTTTTTTTTTCCTAAGTTTTTTTTCAGCCTCCAGGTGGATATTTTATAAACAGAATTTATACGTAATACTGATGATAAAATTCACCAGTGGAGTTATCTGGACATCTCAGATCAGCTCAGTGAATGAAGATGGTTACAGTGATTACCTCTGGGTGAATAATTTTATGAGTGTTCTTCACTTTCTTGTTTCTTTGCCTGCATTTCAAGACTTGTACATAATGCAGTTCAGAAACAAGAAAACACAATTCCATTTCTGAATCAGAAAAGGCTTTCCCGTGTTCTCCTCTAGGATTTTGATGGATTCCTTTCGTACATTGAGATCCTTCATCCATTTTGAGTCTATTTTTGTGTGTGGTGTAAGGAAATGGTCCAATTTCATTTTTCTGCATGTGGCTGTCCAATTTTCCCAGCACCATTTATTGAAAAGGCTGTCTTTTTTCCATTGGACATTCTTTCCTGCTTTGTCGAAGATTAGTTGACCATAGATTTGAGGGTCTATTTCTGGGCTCTCTATTCTGTTCCATTGATCTATGTGTCTGTTTTTGTGCCAGTACCATGCTGTCTTGATGATGACAGCTTTGTAATAGAGCTTGAAGTCCGGAATTGTGATGCCACCAACGTTGGCTTTCTTTTTCAATATCCCTTTGGCTATTCGAGGTCTTTTCTGGTTCCATATAAATTTTAGAATTATTTGTTCCATTTCTTTGAAAAAGATGGATGGTACTTTGATAGGAATTGCATTAAATGTGTAGATTGCTTTAGGTAGCATAGACATTTTCACAATATTTATTCTTCCAATCCAGGAGCATGGAACATTTTTCCATTTCTTTGTGTCTTCCTCAATTTCTTTCATGAGTACTTTATAGTTTTCTGAGTATAGATTCTGTGTCTCTTTGGTTAGGTTTATTCCTAGGTATCTTATGGTTTTGGATGCAATTGTAAAAGGGATTGACTCCTTAATATCTCTTTCTTCTGTCTTGCTGTTGGTGTATAGAAATGCAACTGATTTCTGTGCATTGATTTTATATCCTGACACTTTACTGAATTCCTGTATAAGTTCTAGCAGTCTTCGACCTCTGCCGCAGCAACATCTTCCTAGGAACAACGCAAAAGGCAAGGGAAGCAAGGGAAAAAATGAACTACTGGGATTTCATCAAGATCAAAAGCTTTTGCACAGCAAAGGAAACAGTTAACAAAATCAAAAGACAACTGACAGAATGGGAGAAGATATTTGCAAACGACATATCAGATAAAGGACTAGTGTCCAGAATCTATAAAGAACTTAGCAAACTCAACACCCAAAGAACAAATAATCCAATCAAGAAATGGGCAGAGGACATGAACAGACATTTCTGCAAAGAAGACATCCAGATGGCGAACAGACACATGAAAAAGTGCTCCATATCACTCGGCATCAGGGAAATACAAATCAAAACCACAATGAGATATCACCTCACACCAGTCAGAATGGCTAAAATCAACAAGTCAGGAAATGACAGATGCTGGCGAGGATGCGGAGAAAGGGGAACCCTCCTACACTGTTGGTGGGAATGCAAGCTGGTGCAGCCACTCTGGAAAACAGCATGGAGGTTCCTCAAAATGTTGAAAATAGAACTGCCCTATGACCCAGCAATTGCACTATTGGGTATTTACCCTAAAGATACAAATGTAGTGATCCAAAGGGACACATGCACCCGAATGTTTATAGCAGCAATGTCCACAATAGCCAAACTATGGAAAGAACCTAGATGTCCATCAACAGATGAATGGATCAAGAAGATGTGGTATATATACACAATGGAATACTATGCAGCCATCAAAAGAAATGAAATCTTGCCATTTGCAACAACATGGATGGAACTAGAGCGTATCATGCTTAGTGAAATAAGTCAAGCAGAGAGAGACAACTATCATATGATCTCCCTGATATGAGGAAGTGGTGATGCAACATGGAGGCTTAAGTGGGTAGAAGAAGAATAAATGAAACAAGATGGGATTGGGAGGGAGACAAACCATAAGTGACTCTTAATCTTACGAAACAAACTGAGGGTTGCCGGGGGGAGGGGGTTTAGGAGAAGGGGATGGGATTATGGACATTGGGGAGGGTATGTGATTTGGTGAGTGCTGTCAAGTGTGTAAACCTGGTGATTCACAGACCTGTACCCCTGGGGATAAAAATATATGTTTATAAAAAATAAAAAATTAAAAAAAAAAAAAAAAAACAGAAAAAAAAAAAAAAAAAAAAGAAAAGGCTTTCCTATTAAAAAAATAAACAAACAACAGTCTACTCTAACAAGAGCTGGTTTTAACTAATTACATATAAATTTAAAGCACTGGACATTATTTATTGTCCAAAGCATTCATTATCTTGTAGTATGTTTTAGTGTGTGAATGTAATTTCTTTGCAAATGACAAAACATTATGTCTGTGATTAAACATGGAGAGATTCTAATTTGTATAACGTTCCACAAAGTTGCCAGAGGGCTGTCCTACACATTATCTAATTCTTAAGAAAACCCAGGGACATTAATCAAGTAGGTATTGTTATCCCCATTCTATAGAACAGGACTCAAGGCTGATTCTGAGAGTTAAAGGACTTGCCCAGAGTGTTCTGTATTCTCTCACAGTACCATATAAAGCCTTATAACAAGTAACATTGCTCTTCAAGGAAAAACCTATTGCCACCCTCTTCATAGCCTTTGGAGGCCTTTGGTCCTATTATTACTGTTTCTGTCAAGTGTCCTGCAGGATAGAGACACACACACACACACCACTTTCATTAGTGACATCTTCGTAGGGCCACAAGAGCAGACTGTGGAGTCAGAGTGACCTAACCTTGAACCCCTCCTCTACCACTTTTGAGCTGTGTGATGCTGGACAAACAAAGCAACTCTGAGACTCATCTTCCTCTAGGATCACCTCTCTTGCAGCCACAAAGTACATGCCTGATAAATATTAGCCACCCTACATGTGCACCCCAGTGTTTATAGCAGAAGTGCCCACAACAGCCAAACGATGGGAGGAGCCTAGATGACCATCAATAGATGATGGATAAAGAAGATACAGTATGAGCAAGATGACGGAGGAGTAGCAGACTGAAATGACATCAAGTCACAGGAGATCAGCTAGATAGTTATCAAACCATTCCAAACCTACAAACTCAACAGGAGAACAAAGAGAAGAAGAGCAGCAATTCTAGGAACAGAGAATCAACCACTTTCTGGAAGGTAGGACATGCAGAGAAGTGAATCCTAAACCATGGGAAGATCGACCACGGGGGGAGGGTCCAGCTCCTGGCAAGTGGTAGAACAGTGGAGCACAAAATCAGAACTTTTAGAAGTCTGCTCCACTGAGGGACATTGCTCCAGAGGCTAAGCAGGGGTGGAGCCTTCCCAGGGCAGCGTCAGGACTGACTGACAGTCTCAGGACTCAGGGTCACAGAAAGACCAGTGGTATCTGAGTGTGGCAGAGCTGCCAGGTATCAGAGCAGGGAAGCCAGCTACAGAGACAGAGCCAAGGAGTGAACTTTCAGATCAGGTTACCTTAAACCATGATCCAAAACACAGTTGGGCCACTGCTCTTCTAGCAGAGACCCCATAAGTGGCAGATCTGGAGAGACCCCCTCCCTCCTCCTCCAGGAGGAGTGGTGCAGAAGCATGCTGCAGGAATCTGCTGGGTTTGAAGACTCCAAACGGGGCTGTGCACCAGAGATAGAAACACTATGTCGCAGGCCAGGTGAGCTCGGAGCACTGCCAGAGACCAGGGAGATGGGAGTGATTGACCGCTTTTCTCTGAGAACGCCCTGAGAAATGAGGCCCTGAGCTCACTATGTGATCTCTGTCTGTCAAATAAATAAATAAAAATCTTTTAAAAAGACATTAATGTCCAAGGCCAGGCCACAGATACCAGTTCCTGGGAACCTAGGGACGTGCGGAAGTAGGGGGGAAAAAAAACACTGGATTTTTTTTTAAAAACGTGGAACATTTATTTCCTTGTCTCTGGCTAGCCCAAACTTGTGTGTGAAATGATCAGAGGCTCCTATTAAAATCCTAAACTGCTGGTTTGGTTCCAGGCATGGGAGATCTGGCTGTTGGAACAGAGTCATAGAAAGTAGAAGGCGTGGGTGGGCAGCGTCATTAACAGGCCAGGGCAGGCCAGTGCTGGGGAAGGGGCTGGCGATGGGGAACAAACACTAACACCGTTTCTTACTGGGAGGGGCTGACCAGGGTACAGAGCGGGGAGCGGTTCCATCAAAGTGCTTTATAAAGGACGAGAAAAGGAAGCAGGGTCACAGAGGGTACCTAACTCTTTGACATTCTTCAAGAATTCCCCAGAAGGATGAATTTCCCAGAGGCTGGGGTGGGCTGGAAGACCCACGTCGCAGACCAGCCATGTCACCCAGCAGGACCAGAGTTCCTAGAGAAATCTTATTCCGAGGGTGAGAAACTACTTTATTTCCAACCTGCTTGAGTGGGGGGGGGGGGGGGGAGGTTGGGGGGACTTTCTACATTCCTCCGGTCGCTGGAGGTCTGGCCTCAGACACTCCCAGCTGTGTCTGGGTAGCAGGACGGTCTCCGGCAGCACAAGGTCAAGAGCGTGGGGACGAAGCGGCTGAAGGGGGGACAGGGGGCTGTAGCTGTGGGTCCCTGGAGCTCCCAGAAGTGCCTGACACAGGAAGCCTTTCTCCTCTGTTCTCTGGGCCACACTGTAGGGTCAGGCGGGCCACGCACTTCCCCCTGCGAAGCGCAGCCCTCAGGAGAGCCCTTCCCCACAGCGCCGCCCCTCCGTGGAAGCGCAGGTTGTGCCTCCACAGTGAGCGTGTGCCGTGCTGAAGCCATCCTCCTCCACCTACACACGGGGGCCATTTTCCATGGGAGGAGAAGGCCATCCTGGGACAGGACTCCAGCTCCTCCCATGGCTCCCCTCCTGACTGCCCTCCCCTACCCCCATGCCTCTTGCTGGCACCCCCGCCACAGAGCACTGGCTTTCCCGGCCCCAGACTCTACTCAGTATTAGCCTGCTTCGTCCTCGATTTCTCCGCCCCTAAGATGGCTGACTTTTTAGCCCCCAGCCCGCCCCGGGCCCTCCTAGCAGTGCTTTCCGAGCAGTATCTCTCCGCAGTAGTAGTCCCTTCCTCCGTGGTCCCAAGGCTTTGCTTAGACTTCGTTGACTCTGCTTTGGATTTTAGCCACCTCTGAGGATGGCCCAGTACAACCTGGTGGGTTCTAGAGGCAGAAGGACCCTGCTCAAGGACTGACCCTGCCACCTAGAGCTATAGGACATCGGGCAAGTCCCTGGAGCCTCCTCTGTGCCTCTATTTCTTAGTCTATAAATTGGGAACAAGAATAGAACCTACCTCCTGGGGATGTGTGAGATGGAAGGAAAAGCTGCCCAAAAAGCCCTTAGCACAGTTCCTAGCATTATATGGTGAGCGGTCAACAATCCAGTACCCAGTAGTATGATTATTTTTTGTATGATTATTTTTTTAAAGATTTTATTTATTTATTTGACACAAAAAGAGAGAGAGTACAAGCGGGGAGGCCATCAGGTAGAGGGAGAAGCAGGCTCCCGCTGAGCAGAGAGTCCCACACGGGACTTGATCCCAGGACCCCGGGATCATGACCTGAGCCGAAGGTAGACGCTTAACCAACTGAGCCACCCAGGTGCTCCTGCCCAGTATTATTTAACCCATGTTTTCACTCTCCAACAAGCCCGTTCTGGCTGGCTGATGGAAAGAGGGAGAAAAGACAGGCTGGGGACAGAGGCAGGGAGGTTAAGGTGTCTGACTGGTTCTCAACTAAATTCCAGGGTAATCAAGATGGCACTATCCAAACAGGAGAGAAAATACGTCCAAGGGCCACACACACATCCTCCTTAGAGGTCCCATAACGAGAGATGCATAGGACCAGATGGGCAAAATCAAAATATGCTCAACATTGCAGGAGGTGACAGCTGCCGGAAGAGCTGACCAGACAGGCCCTTTGTCGTTGGTGAACAAATCCTCATTGCCGCCACAGTCGCTTGTAATTGCTGGGGTGACAGAAAGGCGAGTGAGCCCCAACCACAGTGAGTGGGTCACAAGATACATCTCATCTCCTGCGGGCAAGCACCTGTGAGCAGCTAGGAAGACAGACTGGTAAGAAGAACCCCTGAGCTCCAGCAAAACTCAGAAAACGCAGCTCCATGTCTCAAAGACAGTGGCCAGATTAGACAAATGCTGGAGTTTTCCTGGGAGTGACTCACCATTACATCCCATCCACAGAAGCATTACTGATGGGAGAAAGTGCTGGCATCAGGAAACTTTCACCCCAAAACTTACCAGCGAAAGAAACGTTTAGCAGGAACTGTGAGCCCCTATTTGTTATGTAACAGCACTGACGCTTGGACTTACTCTCGATAATGCGCTTGACATACTGATTGTGTAAATGATTGTACTCATTTTATGAAATGAGAAGGGCTTTCTAATCATTTCCACAATGGGCCCGGAGAGAGAGGTTTCACACAAAGAGAAAGGACACTGTTCTAGCTAGCCCTTTCATCATACTGCAGGAGAGGCAATAACACATATATTTGTACATTTTTATCCAGTCCCATTTTCATCTATACCAGAGCTCAAAACTTAGACCCTAAATCTGCTCAGAGATCTTGCTTGGTCCGCACATAAGTTGTGAAATCGAAATCTGGATGTCTTTATCGGGGCACACTAACACCCTAGGTCAGCGCCACGCTCACCTCCCCCCACCAGCACTCTCATCACACACCAGAACCACCGGCTAGACTGTGAAGCTTTTGAGTTGGCAACTGGGATCTAGACTTTCCCTTCTCAGTCTGCTCATGCCTTTGGCCAAAAGCTAACAATTTGGACCAAATGAACTGCAATCAAAGACCTGCCCTGAGGTCCATGTACCATCCACTGTCAAGGGCTGTTTCAGAGCCAGGCATCATGGTAGGTTCGGGGGATACAGAAAGAACCCGGGTACCCTATGGGATTCAAAGCCTGAGGTAACCAAGGCACCAAACAAAGCTGAGGCATATTGACAGGAGGGTGTTAAGTGATAAGACTGTGCCTCCAGAGTTGCTGATTCTAGACGAAAGGGAAATTCTTCAGAAGGAACCATGCCGGGCGCCTGGGTGGCTCAGTGGGTTAAGCCGCTGCCTTCGGCTCAGGTCATGATCTCAGGGTCCTGGGATTGAGTCCCGCATTGGGCTCTCTGCTCAGCAGGGAGCCTGCTTCCCTCTCTCTCTCTCTCTGCCTGCCTCTCCATCTACTTGTGATTTCTCTCTGTCAAATAAATAAATAAAATCTTTAAAAAAAAAAAAAAAAAGAAAGAAAAGAAAGAACCATGCCTAGAATAGAGAAGAAACACCAGCAGTGATTGGGTTCATGGCCTGTGCCAGGCCCTGATCTAAGCATTTTCCAGGGATTGTGCTCAGAGTGAGTAGGAACTACGAGTGTCTGCATTTTGCAGATGGAGCAAGAGGCCCAGAGAGGTTCCTTCCTTAGCCCAAGGTCGCACTGCAGCTGGGACATCGCGGAGGCACAGCTGAACACGGGTGGTCTGGCCACCCGAGCGCACGCCATTAGCCATCATTCTATCCCACAAATAACCCGCTACTATGCTGCATTGGCTTCTAGCAAATAGCCTTGAGGAGCCCCAAATTTTCTTTCTAGTTGAAGGTTCATCAAGCCTTCTGTCTGGCATTTCATAGCCTCAGAGAAATTACTTTGTCCAAGAAAAAAGCCCAATATGTATAAATGAGAAGTTTAGTTTTCAAACTATCGGAAAATTACAAATTTGGCATTTTGGTATCAGTCTCCAGTGAACTTAGATAGTGTGAATCAATTCCCCAAATTCTAAGCACTCCTGCACTGAGCAGAGAAAAATCGAGTTTCTCCAGGTCTTTTGTACACATAATAAAGTTTCAATACTATCAGCTGTAAGGGATAAATGCCCCATCAATGAAAAAAGCAACTTTTTGAGCACAAACACAATTGCATACTTAACTAGTGATTCACAAATTTTGTAAACTCACTATTATTATATTTAGTAGTCTATAAGAGGTGCACAAAAACACGTATTAAAAAATTTCTCAGAGACAGAGGTAGGTTTTCAAGGGAGCCTAGGTGGCTCGGTCGGTTGAGCATCCGACTCTTGATCTCAGTTCAAGTCTGGATCTCAGGTTAGGAGCTCCATGCTCGGTGCAAAAAGAAAAAAAAAGTAGTAGTAGGTATTCTGCTCTCCCCAGTGAATCACGTTGCACACTTCCTGGGATGCCTTTACTCCCCTTTTTGGAATCTGCCACCTTCCATCCAGGATCTTAGCGCTGGAGCATCTAACTTGGACTGGTGTGCTACAATCTTCAGAGGCTCCCAAAACCCAAATCAAGAATCACTTACAAATTCGCAGCCCCGTGCATTGCCAGCTGGTGCACAAAGCCCATCGGAACGGACCTAAGAGCAGAGGTCTTGGGAAGTCCACGTCCGTGCACTGTTTCCATAACCCAGACCTTGTATGTCTTGTACGTCCTGGCTCGTAAACCTCCTTCCGTGACCCAGGGAGCATGAACTCCACATGTTGCTCACCTCTCAGGGCTGAGCCAGTGGGAGAGAATGGAAAAATACTTGTTTACCCGTGACTGGCTCGCAGCCGAAGTACAACTATCCTGGTCGTCTGGTTTAATGCAAAACACCCAGCTCTTCCCTCTTACCCGACTCTTCTTCCCCGAGGCAGATGATGATCAGATGATCCCCGAGGCAGCCTGCTAAGCACCGCAGTCCCTCTCTGTTCTAGCAACTGTGAAGCCAAACATGGATTCGGCTACCTGTCCCGTGTCATTTAGAGATTCAAGATCTTTGCAACGATGACTCACCTTTGGGGCCCTGAGCCACCGAGTCAGAGTGTCAGGGGCCCTCTAAGCACCCTGGGGTGAAGAAGGGCCCACGCCCCGTGGAGAGGCCACATGTAGGCCCTGACGCTGACAGCCAGCATCACCTGCCAGACGTGGGAGTGAAGACATCTCCAGGCGACTCCAGCCCTCATCTGTCAAGTCCCCCCCAGCTGACAGGTCTTTCCAGCTGAGCCCAGACATCATGGAACAGAGGCGAGTGAGCCTGCTATGCCCCGTCTTAATTCCTAACCCACAAAATCCACGAGCATAATAAAACGGCTGTTTTCGCCAGTAAATCGTGGTGTGGTTTGTTACCCAGCAACACTAAAGGTCTCTGAGATTCTGAAGTGCTCTTTGAATTATGAGAGAAAGACAACATTATGTTTAGCATTAAATGGCCTTATTTGTTTTCTAATTCAGGGCACCCAGGGAGCCTTCAAGTTGTGATATACAGGGCCACGCTCGAAGAAGAATGTTTCTGAAACCCCAGCATCATCTCTTTTGTGTACCAGCAAAGGTCCAGTTACGATGTGTGCAGAGTAACAGTACCGTGGTCATTCCGCAGCCTCCTGGAAAGTAACTCTTGCGTTCGGTCCCCTCCCCCAGAGGGAGCGGCCCCCTCGCTCCCCTCCTGCTCTTCCTTGTCTCATGTCCCTTGCTCAGGCCAGGAGCCCACAAGTCATTCTCGGCACCTCCCTCTTTGCTGAGCCTCACATGTGATCCACCATCAGATCCTGTACAAGCTGCCTCCATAATGCCCCGGGAGCCATTCAGGTCCCTCCACCTCCGGCAGAACAAGCGATCCATGCAAGTGGGGCCCCCTAGAGCCCACGGGCACACAGCGGCCCTGACCCCAGCCGCAGCCCCACTTCTACCCCATGCCAGCCACTGCCTTCCTGCTGCTCTCACGGCATCTGCCCTTCCCCTCACACCCCTTCCTTCTCACAACACAACTGTAAATAGTCACCAGAGCCGTTGGCACTTGGGATGAGACCCAGACTCTTTCTCTCTTGCTAACTGGCCTCCAGCCACCGGCCTTCCTTTGGTTCCGGAACTTGCCCCCATCCCCGGCCCCGTCAGGGCCTTCACAAGGGTCTCTATCGCGGCTAAATCATTGACCTCACCATCTCAGGGCCCCCAGTGTCTCACGGCCTGTCTCAGCCCCAATGTCACCGCCACCTCCCAGAGATCTTTCCAGACCATTTTTGTTCAGCATCAGAGCGCAGCTGGCTCCCTTCGCAGGGGTCTTCCCAATTTATTTGGACCGACTGACTCACTTCCTGTGCCTGTTTGCTACCACCTGCCTTTCCGCTACCCCGGAAGCTCCTGAAGGCAAAAACCAGGCCTGCGACTGCCCCCTGTGCCTGCGTCCCCAGCACCTCGCACAGCCTGGAACACGGCAGGCTCAGCCAGTAGACACCACAGGTGTACATTAACGTGCACGGTGTCTAGCCTCACCCCTGTCGAACCACCGCTACCCCCTGGAACTTTCCTTTTCCTTCCAGCTTGACCACAGACCAGTTCTTCTCCAAGTGTGGGCCCCACCAGCAGCAGCAGCAGCCCCTGGGATCTCACTGGAAATACAGATTCTCAACCCACACCGGACTTCTCAAATCAGAAACTCTGGGGGTGAGACCCAGCGACGTGTATTTTAACAAACCCTCCGGGATGCTGATGCACACTCAGGTCCAAGAACCACTGCCCTTGACTACCCCAGATACCCCAGAGACTCTCACTGCACGGCAAAGTACGAGTGTGTTCCACTGGTTCTGAGGCTCGGTTCCAGGTGAAAGATTAAGAGTAAGGGAAAAAAAAAAAAAAAGAAGTGGGCATTTCTAGCCACATGACTTTGCAAAACACTGTGTTCAAGAAAGTTAAACAGGGGCGGCTGGGTGACGAGGTTGGTTAGGCATCCAACTCTTGATTTGGGCTCAGGTTGTGATCTTGGGGGTCATAAGACGGAGCCCCAGGTCCAGAGTCTGCTCCAGATTCTCCGGCCCTCACCCTCTTTCACTCTCTCTCCCCCTGCATGTTCTCTCTCTTTCTCTCAAATAAATAAATAAATCTTTTTTTAAAAAAGTAAAGCTGAACCAATTTCCTGATGGCAGAAATTCTTACAGCCTTTAATGTGGCAATACACACTGTAAGTCACTAAAACACAAAGAATTTTGTAGGAGGACTTCCCAGTTTTACTTAGCCACAAAACCTCTTTTTTCCCCTTCTAAACACTTGCCAGATTTGTTTAAGACTCCAAGAAACACACTTTGGAAACTTGGTATCTAACATATTCTTCCCCATAGAAAACCCTTCTACCAGCATTCCAGTCCATCGTGCCTGCAGCAATATTAATAATGTCTGAGTCACTGGCAGCAACTGTTCCAAGCTTTGTACATCTTTATCTCTTCTGCTCTCTCCCAGGTTTGAAAATAAATGCTTCATAGTAAGTATATACTCTTATACATACGCTTAATGTCACCAAGAAAAACGCCGATCTTTGTTAAAGCCAAAAAAAATTTATAAAGGCAAACACGGAAGGATGGAAAATGGTGGTAATATCAAGTTGAATTAGAAAAAGATCAGCAAGGGGGTGCCTGGATGGCTTGGTGGATTAGGGACTCTGCCTTTGGCTCAGGTCATGGTCTTGGGGTCCTTGGATCAGGCCCCGCATCAGGCTCTCCACTCAGCAGGGAGCCTGCTTCCCTTCCTCTCTCTCTCTGCCTACCTCTCTGCCTACTTGGGATCTCTGTCAAATAAATGAAAAATCTTTAAAAAAAAAAAGAAAAAAGAAAGAAAGAAAGAAGAAAAAAAGAAAAAGAAAAAGATCAGCAGGAAATACAAATCAAAACCGCAATGAGATACCACCTCACACCAGTCAGAACGGCTAAAATTAACAAGTCAGGAAACAACAGATGCTGGCGAGGATGCGGAGGAAGGGGAACCCTCCTACACTGTTGGTGGGAAGGCAAGCTGGTGCAGCCACTCTGGAAAACACCATGGAGGTTCCTCAAAATGTTGAAAATAGAGCTACCCTACAACCCAGTAATCGCACTACTGGGTATTTACCCTAAAGATACAAATGTAGTGATCTGAAGGGGCACGTGCACCCGAATGTTTATAGCGGCAATGTCCACAATAGCCCAACTATGGAAAGAACCTAGATGTCCATCAACAGATGAATGGATAAAAAAGATGTGGTATATATATATACAATGGAATACTATGCGGCCATCAAAAGAAATGAAATCTTGCCATTTGTGATGACGTGGATGGAACTAGAGGGTATTACGCTAAGCAAAATAAGTCAATCAGAGAAAGACAATTATCATATGATCTCCCTGATGTGAGGGAGTTGAGAGGCAACGTGGGGCGTTTGGGGGACAGGAAAGGAATAAGTGAAACAAGATGGGATCAGGAGGGAGACAAACCATAAGAGACTCTTAATCTCACAAAACAAACTGAGGGTGGCCGGGGGGAGGGTGTAGGGAGAGGGTGGTGGGGTTATGGACACTGGGGAGGGTATGTGCTATGGTGAGTGCTGTGAAGTGTGTAAGCCTGACGATTCACAGACCTGTACCCCCGGGACTAATAATACATTATATGTTAATAAAAAATAAAAAATTATAAAAATAAAAAATAAAGAAAGAAAATTAGAAAAAGATACAGAATTTAGTCTCTTGCTCTGTACAGGAGCCGGCAGCTGTGAGAGTCACTATTTAGACTGTGAGAAAAAAGTCCTCTAATGAACAGTAGAGGACCAAGGGCTTCATGGCTGGGGCTTGGGGAGAGCCTTGGTTTTCTTCTCCAGTTGAATGTGGACGGGAAGGGCAGTCCGTGATGATGCAGTGGAAAACTGCACAGGGGACTGAAAAATTATTGGTCCCAGGTAACAACAGTACCCTCGAGAAGGCTGAGCCAGCTTGGAAATAGGGAGTTAAAATATTCATGCCAAACATCCACTGTTTACTTAATCAGGGCTAATGATTAGCTTCTTAATGAAATTGTACAAGCTCAGTTGAACATAGAAAACATAAAAGCAAATAGGTCTGTTTGTATTGTAATCAGACATCTGGAGCACAGAAAACCCCCAGCCCGCAGGAATACAGAGGTGGTTCTGTCTGGGGACTCCCAGCTTTTCTGTAAAGAGGAATGTGGCCAGTGTGTGTGTGAGGGGGGTGACCACAAGCTGGCCGTGAGCACACTCACCCCACTCCTTAGTTTTAAAATGCACCCAGATTTAATGCCACAGACCCTGACATCAACTCTGGGCATTTCTGCTAAATAGAGCAGCTCTCGAGCAAGCACGGATGACCGAAGGGCTAGCACCAGCAATGGCAACTCCGGAACGTGCTGGAGGGCTCCGGCGGGCAGTCCACCCGGACCTGCTTTTGCACTTCAGGCAAACTCTTCTTGCTTAGGTTATACGTAAAATTCAATAAAACAGGGGAGGAAGGGGTGAACAGGCAGAGCACAGAGGGCTTTTGGGGCCATGAAACTATTCTGCCTGGTATGAGACTGGTGGTTACTGTCCGTGTACATTTGTCGAAACCCACAGAATGTACAACACCTGGAGTACATCCCAATGTAAACTATGGATTTTGGGGTGGAAATGGTGTGTAGATGTGAAAATGCAGGTTCAGGAACTGTAACATGTCCCACTCTGTTGGGGGATGTTGATAACAGGGGAGGCCGTGCATGTGTGGGACTGGGGGACAGAAGTGTACCTTCCTCTCAATTTTTTTTAAAGATTTTATTTATTTATTTGACAGAGAAAGAGAGAGCATAAGCAGGGGGAGCAGCAGACAGAGGGAGAAGCAGGCTCCCTGATGAGCAAGGAGCCCAATGCGGGACTCGATCCCAGGACTCTGGGATCATAACCTGAGCTGAAGACAGACACAACCAACTGCGCCCCCCGCCTTCCTCTCAGTTTTGCTATGAAACTAAAAAATAAAGTCTGTTTTTTAATTCAACAACATTAAAAGTTTCTAAACATCTTTTTAGTCATACTTTATATAAGATTAAGAAAAGATCAATTGCCCAAATGATAAGTCGCTGTCGTTACCGGTACCGGTACTAATAGTACTTGGAGAAAGAAGTTGATAAAGATTGGTAGGTTGGCTTAAAATTTCTCCCACCATGCCCACCCCGACACCCATCCCTGCATTTCCTGCCACTGCTGTCAAAGGTTGTTCAACCTACTGCAGTAAGGGTCCTGGCCACCTGGGGAGGAACGTTTCTACTTCTGTTGTAGCCCTGATCATTTTCTTTGACAGCTCGATTAAATGTCTGTCTCAAGCACTGGTTCTACAAACCAGGAGGGCAGGAACCCTGTCCTATTCCTCTGATGGTCTCAGGCCCCAGCACCATGCCAGGAATGTGGTAGATGCTCACTCAATGTTTGCTTATTGAAGAGAAGAGGGAAAACCATGCTCAGGTAGTTAATTTAACTGACACTCATGTGTTTAATTTTGCCTTTAGATATTCAAGTTTACTAGGGCTCAAGGAAATTACCAATCAAATTTAGAAAATGCATAACAAGACCTGTTTTGAAATGGCTAAATAGCTAACTAAAGTCTGACTACATCTCTAGAAACAAGATATTCATTCATGGCCCCGATGGATTTTTATGAGCAAAATGCAAAACAGGGTCAATCATGTGATCTTTCTTGAACAATTTCACATTTAGCCAAGGACTACTGAGTCATTATTCAAAATTACAGATGGTAAGATCTTTCCTAACTTTTTCAATAATATCTACAAAATCTACAAAATGCCTTTTAAATAAAACCTTGTCCTCTAACATGTATTCTTTTACTAGGAAGCTCTGGAGGAGGATACTTAAACGTGTACTAAAGAAAAACTGAACTTATTCTGTATTTGTGTCTAGAGTCAAATTGTCATGTTACAGCAAAAACAGACTTCTCTGATTTTTACAGTCTTATCAAAAACCAAGAATTCTAAATATTACTGTAGAGCAACCTGACATATTTGTTCTCTAGTTTACCCTCTCTGAAAGAAAAGTGATTTACTAATACGGGGGGACTATATACTGAAATATGTGATTTATCTGAGGGAATTCTATTTTCTTTTTCCCCCAGGGTTATTAGGATATGGGTGACAAACTGCTAAGATATTTAAAGAGTACAACATGGTGATTTGATAGATACATACACTGTGAAAAGATTCCCACCCCCCATGGACCTAACACATCTGTCACCTCACATATTTACATTTATTCATTCATTCATTTTTAGATTCCTCATATAAGTGAAACCATGCAGAGTTTGCCTTTCTCAGTCTGTTTATTTTTTTCATTTAGCACAAAACCCCGTAGGTTCATCCACGTTGTTGCAAATGACAGGACTTCCCTCTTTTATAACTGAGTAATATTTAGCTGAATAATAGTCCAGCACCTGTGTGTGTGTGTGTGTGTGTGTGGCGTCTTCTTTATCCATTCATCTGTCCAAAGACATCTCGTTTGTTTCCACACCTTGGCTACTGTTCACAATGCTGCTATGAACATAGGAAGGCAGATATCTCTTCAAGACGATGATTTCATTTCTTTCGGAAATACACCCAAGAGAGGGAGTGCCGGATCACAGGGTAGTTCTATATTTAAATTTCTGAGGCGCCTCCATACTGGTTTCCACAATGGCTGCACCAGTTTTTCTTTTTAATGTCAGCCATTCTGACAGGTATGAGGTGACAGCTCGTTTTTTTTCATTTGCATCCCTTATGATGAGTGATGTTGAGCACCTTTTTATGCACCTGTTAGCCACCTGCATGTCTCCTCTGAGGAAAATCTATTTTCCACTGTACAGGATCGAGGGGCACCTGGGTGGCTCCATCCCAGTCGGCATCAAGTCCAACTCTTAATGTCGGCTCAGGTCAGGATCCCGGAGTTGTGAGACTGAGCCCCACGTCAGGCTCCGCGCTCAGTTTGGGATTCTCTCTCTCTCCCTCGCCCTCTGTCCCTCCCCATCTCTCTCTAAAAATAAAAGTACCACGAACATAATCATAATTCCTTGAAAAAGAGGATTTTATAAATAAACATATTCAATTGTGCTGAGTAAAATTCACTCTCTAAAAATACCATTTACAGTGATTTTATCTTTTACAAAGAGTACAATTCTTACTGAAAGCACTTACTTGGTTCCCCTTCACTTATTTTTTCCCCAAGTATACAATTTGGTATAAGTTTTTAAATATTTTAATTATGATAAAATACATATAACATAAAATTTACCATATTACCCATTTTCTAACCCATTTCTAGAATTGGTACAATTGTTGCCACAGGTCAAATTCAGAGAGTCCCTGACAAAAGAAAGGTGATATTACAAGGCTCTGGCTAAGGGGTGCCTGGGTGGCTCAGTCAGTTGGGCAACAAGCTCTCGGGTTCAGCTCAGGTCAAGATCTCAGGGTCATGGGATCCAGCCGTGGGTCAGGCTCCATGCTCTGTGCAGAGTCGGCTTGTCCCTCTCCCTCACCCTCTGCCCCCAGGCACCCTCTCTCTCTATTTCTCTAAAATAAACTAATAAAATCTTTCAAAACAACTAAAAATCAAAAGGCTCTGGCCAAAAATAGACCCATTTGGATAAAATCCTACAAGGAATACTGTAGAATAGGAAATATATGAAGTAAATATTCGTGTGTGCACGTAGGTAAGTCTCGAACACATAATGCTGAGTGAGAAAAAGCAAGTCCTGGAGGATATAAGTAGTTTGCTTATGTAATATTTTAAAGCTATACAAAACCACTTATTGTTCTGGAGTATACACATTGCACACACATAGGGATAAATAAAATTAGATTATATAAAGACAAGGATGGGGAAGATATCTAAAACTCCAGGTCAGCGGTGACCCCTGGGGAGAGAGGCCGGGAGGGAGGTGGTGGCTCAGGAAGCCTAACGGAGGCTTCAGCTCTGTGCACAGGGTCCTCGTTCATGGCAGCCCCTCGGGAGATGTAGGAAACTGCTCAGGAACAAAGCCACATCCCATGCCCGCACGGCACACATGCCCGCAAAGGGAGACAGACAGAAGACAAGCAAGTAAGTACACTACAGATGTTGGGCGGTGAACACTGCTAGCAAGAAGAGGTCAGCGGCTGATGGAGGGGGTGATTTTACGTCGGAAGTCTGGGGACAGTGTCCCAGATACGGTGGGATTTACGCAAAGACGTGGATGACGCAAGGACCATGTATTTACGTGGGAGAAATGCTCTACATCTATCAGATTTCATTTTGTGTTTTTTAAAGTAAATATGGCAAAGTGTTAACATTTGTTCCATCTCAGTGGTGCATTTCTGGCTGTTTTCTGACTCTTCAAACATTTTCATAACAAAACAAGATTAAAAATAGAAAGCCACCGCCATCAATTCCTGAGAGATTAGGGGGACGGATATTAGACGTCTCTGAATTCCTTCCAAATGGAGTATCTTGAGCCTGGGACTGTACATCCTATTTCCTTAGGGGTCCTACACACTCTGGGTCCCCCTGAGAAACAGCCGTAAGGGACAATGCTGCCTGACGATTAGGTCACACATGCTTGCTTGCTTGCTTGTCTGTATTTATCCATCTGTCCGTCCACCCACTCACCGATCGATCTCTCTGTCCATCTATCTATTTGTATCTGTGCTTCCCGACTCAAAGACATGCCTGTCCAAACACAGCGTTCCCTGTGTGAAAGGAAGAAGGCAAAGGATGAAGAGCTCATCCAGCACATGTGCTTAAAATAGGGGAAAAGGCATAGATCCAAAGTACGGGAGGACCCAAGATGTAAATCAGCATAAAGGATTGATGACAAAAAGCAGGACGTAAGGACCAAGACTGGAGGGCAGAGCACGCCGTCTCACCGGTGAGCTAGAGAGCTGCCACCTAGTCCGTGCTCCAGTGTCCCCCTTCTCCTCCCCTCCCCCCAAAGAAAGGGATGTCGTACCTTAGCGATGTTCTGTTCCCACATGCTCGGCAAAGCGGGGAAAGTAATCACAGCTACACAAACCCCTCACACCCTTTTCTTTGGAGACAACATAAATTGACTAAGAAATATATGAGCAAGTGCATGGGACACTGGTCCTCGGACCACGTCTCCGGGAAGCAGTTAATAAACACTTGGTGAATCGGTGAGTGCCTGTGAGGCTGCCTCATGGCAATTTACATAAATTTGTTTTGTACTTGAAGCATTTCCTAGGTCACAAAAGTCTCTCATATACCATGGCGGAGACTGCTGATTTGTCCCCACATCTTTCTTTCATAATAAATGCTGCTTTTGAGCTGAGTACGTGGCCATCTGATGTGGTTCTGTACAGGATGTAAGCAAGTCTTAGTGGAAGTCTCCTTAAAGGAAGGGGCACACCCCTCTTGCACCATCTTCCTTCCTCCTAGCTGGGATTTGGACGTGATGGCTGGAACTCAAGTGGTCATTCCGGGCAATGAGATAGAAGCCACCAACCAAGAATAGCAGCACAAAAGGAGATAAAGAATGGTTCTTATAACCACAAAGTACCATGCTAGTCCCGGACAGCCTGTCTTTAGACTTGTACGTAGGAAATAAATGAACTTCTATTTCATAGCAAAATAAAGTTCTATTCCATGAAAGGCTACTGTTTTACTGTTATTGGTTTTTTGTCAAATGCAGCCAAATCTAATCCTAACAGACATACATCCACCATTTCATCTCCTGAGCTATAACCATTTAAAAAGTGTGTTATGGTGGCCATTGTACAGACAGAAAAGTGAGGTCAGAGTAGATGAAGAGGCTTCTGGCTCTGAGCTTAGCCCCGTGTTCTTTTCCCTCCATTGTAGTTGCATTTTGGTGTGACTGATACAGATTATGTGCCAACAGATAAAATACACGAAGCAGGGACATCCCAGGTTTGGTTGTGGCAGGGTTGTATCAGAAAGCGAGTCTGTGCGCGTGTGGGTAGGGACAGCCAGGGAGGAGTTGAGGAAGGAGACTAACGGGGAAGGAGGAGGCAGCCTGTATTACCTCCCGATGACTTCGGAAAGTAGACAGCAAGGACTCGTGACCGTCCTAGACCAACTGCCAGGGACATCCTTTTACACAGAAAACTGGCAAGCGATGTTGACTGTAACCGGCCACACAACCTCCCGGAGGAGAAGTCCCACCCTCCTGCTCCAGGCTTCTACCCTCACTGAGTAACATCTACATTTAAGCTCTTTGTATTTCTTTCTTTTCTTTTAAAGTCGGTTGTAATAATAATACGCCTGTAAAACTACAACGGGAAAGTCCTCTGGCTGTCATAATTATATGGTTATTTAACACTTGAAACAGAAAGTAATATACCCTTGGTAAAAATCAGGGCCAGTACTGCTAATCAAACTAAAATACACCTTATATCCTTTTAATTTAAGCCTGTCTTTTAAGAAAAATCTGAGTATGTGATCATCTCTGGCTAATTCATTTTTAAAATATGAGTTACCTCTTTTCTGCAAAGCTTTACCAAAATTTTCTGACTACAAGTATATTCTCAATGAAAAAGAAATGAGAAAATAAAGAAAATCAAGACGTGTCTGGAAATTTGTACTCAATTTTTATCCTAACTGAAGCTAAGGGGTCAAAAATTATTTTTTGAGCCTGCATAGCCAACACAATCTCAAGAAAGAAGAACAAAGCTGAAGGTTTCAGACTCCCCGATTTCAAATCATTCTAAAGAGCTATATTATTCAAAACAGTATGGTATTGGCCTAAAAAACAGGCACATAGATTAAAGGAACAAAAGAGAGAGCCCAGAAGTAAACCCACATATATATGGTCAATTAATTTACAAGGATGAAGCCACGAATATACAATGGCAAAAGGACAGACTCTTCAATAAATGTGTTGGGGAAACTGGATGAGTGCAAGCAAAAGAATGAAACTGGACCATATCTTGCCCCACACACAAAAAAATGAACTCGGAATAAAGACTTAAATGTAAGATCTGAGCCATACAAATCCTAGAAGGAAAAGTAAGTGGTAAGCTACTTGACATTGGCTTTGGCAATGATTTTTTAAATCCGACACCAAAAGCAAATGCAACAAAAGCAAAAATAAACAAGCAGATCTATGTCAAACTTCAGACCATCTGCACAACAAAAGAAATCATTAAAAAAAAACACGTGATGGTGATGAGTAATGGGTGTTACACAGTTATACACAACCAATGAATCGTTTGAACACTACATCAAAAACTAATGATACGCTGGCTAATTGAGCATGATAATAAAAAAATAGAAAAAAGAAAAGGCAACTTACTTAATGGGAGAAAATATTTGCAAATCATGTATCTGGTTAAGGGGTTAATACATAAAATACATAAAGAACTCACAAAATCCAGGAGCAAAAAACCCCAGTCTAATCTAAAAATGGGCAGGGGATCTGAATAGGTATTTCTCCAAGGAAGACATACAAACGGCAAACAGGAACATGAAAAGGTGCTCAACATCACTCATCATCGGGGAAATGTAAATCAAAACCACAGTGAGAAATCACATCCCACCTGTCGGAATGGTGATTATCAAAAAGATAAGAAACAGCAAGAGTTGGCGAGGATGTGGAGAAAGGGGAACCCTCATGCACTGTCGGTAGGAATGCAAATTGTTACAGCCACTATGGAAAATAGTTCATAGGTTCCTCAAAAAGATAAAAATAAAACTATCATATGATTCAGCAATTTTACTTCTGGGTATTTATTCCATGAAAACAAAAACAGTAACTCAAAAAGACAATGCACCCCATGATCATTACAGCCTTATTTACAATAGCCAAGATATGAATACAAACCAAATGTCCATTGATGGATGAGCGAACAAAGAAAATGTTGTGCACATATATGCAACGGAAAATTATTTAACCATAAAAAAAGGAACAAAACCTTGCCATTTGCAACAATAGGGATGGACCTTAAGAACATTATGGTAAGTGAAATAAGTCAGACAGAGAAAGACAAATACTATATGATCTCACTTATATGTGGAATCAAAAACAGAACAGAACTAAACCGAGCTCGTAGATACAGAGAACAGACTGGTGGTTGACTGGGGCAGGAGTTGGGGGTGGGGTGGGCAGCGGGGGAGGGTAGAAAAAACAGGTGAAGAGGGTCAAAACATACAAACTTCCAATTACAAAATAAATAAACCATGGAGATATAATGTAGAGCACAGTGACTATAGCTAATACTACCGTATTGCATATTTGAAAGTTGCTAGGAGAGTAGATCTTACAACTTCTCATTGTTAGGGGAAAAATATTTTATTACTGTGTATGGCAACAGATGTTTCTGAGACTTATTGTGGCGATGTATACAAAGACTGAATCATTATGTTGTATACCTTAAACTAACACCATGTCATATGTTGACTATATTTCAATTTCAAAAAATATTTTTCCAGAGTTTATGAAATGAAATGTTGTTCATATAGTTAAGTGAAAAGACATGCACTTTTACGACACTGCCGTCTGGAATCTCATACATTTTCTGTCTTCAATAGCCAAAGAGGGGGTCCTCCCTGAAATTCCTCCAAAAGGGGGAAACCTGATGGTAGAAGAAAGGAACACTCCTGAAGGGACAACAGCTCCTACCACCGTTCCTCGGGCTCCACGTAACACCAGAGGAAAGGCCCACGTAATGGACCGTGAGGTGGGAACAGCTCTCGGCCTGTCACTGTGCCTAATGAGCACCTGCTGCGGAGGGACGCTCAACACGAACACAAACCGACAACAGGATAAGGGCACTAACAAGTCATATCCCTATATGAAATACGAGAAAGTTCGGAAGATGGTTTGTAGGCTCTCGTGTGTGTGTGTGTGTGTGTGTGTGTGTGTGTGCGTGCATGGATGTATTATAAATGTATTTGTTTTTCCCATTTATCAATATAACACATGGTGGGTGCAAAAAATATCAGTAACACATGAAGGAATAAACACAAAAGCAAAAACCCTACTACCCAGGTTCAACTATAATTAAACTTTTGGAGAATATTCTTCCAAAGCCCTCCTTATATTTATATATGCATGATAGACTCTGTTTGAACAACTGGCTATTTCATTAATAAAAATACCTTAAAGATCTTACATATCAATAAATATATGTAATAAGTAAAACTTGACATAAACTACCCTTTTTCAAGATAGCATAATAGGGGCACCTGGGTGGCTCAGTTGGTTAAGCCACCGCCTTTGGCTCAGATCATGATCCTGGAGTCGTGAGATCGAGCCCCACATTGGGCTCCCAGCTCCATGGGGAGTCTGCTTCTCCCTCTGACCTTCTCCCCTCTCATGCTCTCTCTCACTGTCTCTCTCTCAAATAAATAAATAAAATCTTTTTTTTTTAAGTTTATTTATTTGACAGACAAAGATCACAAGTAGGCAGAGAGGCAGGCAGAGAGGAGGAAACAGGCTCCCTGCTGAGCAGAGAGCCCTATGCGGGGCTCTATCCCAAGACCCTGAGATCATGACCTGAGCTGAAGGCAGAGGCCTAACCCACTGAGCCACCCAGGTGCCCCAATAAATAAAATCTTAAAAAAAAAAAAAAATAGCATAATATTCCCACATATATATGCACTGAAGTGTTGTTAAGAAATAAAGTACTGGTAATTTCCAGGGGCGCCTGGGTGGCTCAGTGGGTTAAAGCCTCTGCCTTCAGCTCAGGTCATGATCCCAGGGTCCTAGAATCGAGCCCCACATCGGGCTCTCTGCTTAGCAGGGAGCCTGCTTTCTCCTCTCTCTCTGCCTGCCTCTCTGCCTACTTGTGATCTCTGTCTGTCAAATAAATTAAAAAAAAAAAAAAAAAGAAAGTAAGTACTGGTAATTTCCAATTTCTTGTTATTATAAACTACAAAGCAACACATATATATTATTATACACATATACATTATTATACATAATATATAATACATATACACATATATAATATATGATACATATATACATACATATATGTAATATATAAACACATGTATTATATACTATGTATACCATATATAATATTTATATCTAAAATTTATATTATATTGCTGTCCAGTGATTTCTCTTAGGGTATGCTCCAAGGAGTTGTGTTGCTGTGTCAGAGAGTGTCTACAGAGCCAAAGTGGATACAGACCGCCAAACCCTCCAGAGGTGAGTACAAATTAAACTTTCTCCAAAAGGTCCTCAGAGTGTCCCTTCAAATACACCCCCCTGTGATCTTACTCTCCCCCTTGCTTCTCTGATGGGCACTACTGGGCTGTTTTATTTGAACTCTAGGGTTTTGGGTGAAGTTGAGATCGGACACCCTTTCATATTAGTTTCTGGTTATCTGCATTTTTATTTTGATGACTGTCCTCTGTACTTCCTTCCCCACTTCTCTAGTGAGGTGTTTATCTCTCTCTAAATAATTTGTGAGAGTTTTATATATATTAGGGATATGAATGCTTTTCACAGATACTGTACCTCTCTGATTTCTCCTTTAATCTTGTTTTTGGTGATGATTTAATATATAGACGCTCACAGTTTTTATGTATTCAAATGTATCCACATTTTCCATCTTGGTTTTTATCTTTGCATTTTCTTAGAAAGCCCTTCCTCACACCAGAACTGGAAAAAAATATTTCCCCCTTCTTTTATTCCACTACTTTCATCTTTTTATTTTCTACCTCTAGATTTATCTTGGTGTAAGAAGTTAGGGAAGGGTTCAGCTTCTTATTAGCCATTTGTCTCGACACCCTTTATTAAGTAACCCACGTCATCCCTGTGGTTTCCAAAGCTTCCTTTGTTTTATACCATCTGCTCATATACACTTGGGTCTAATTCTGGAGTCTGCACTCCACTAATTCAGTTGTCTATTCCTGTGCCAGTAACACGCTGCTTTAATTGCTATACTTTTGTAATTTGTTTTAATAGATTTTTGTGAAACTCTCCCTTCGCTGACTTTCTTTTTCAAGAGTCTTCTCATGTGTCTATTCCTCTAAATACTGAAGTTGAGAAGATACTGTCAAGTTTCCCCGAACCGAAGTCCTCCTCCCTAAATCCAACGGCACTGAATGTGTCCATTCATTTCAAACCACTGAATCTTCTCAATCTAAGAGAAATACAGCTCATTTATTCATATTGGCATCCTCCCCTCAAATGTCATAGGTAACATGGGGCAGGGGGGCAGAGAGCCATAACCCTTTATCCTAGAGAGGTTCACATTCTCAAGCTATTTACAATATACATCTTTTAATTGCAAGATTTTTCTTTGTGCTGTAACAATGTTCAGCAAAGGAATACTAAGGGCCCCAGCATGGCACCTGGAGTGTTTCCAGAGTTGCAGACACCACCTCTGCCGCCTGGATGGTACACGTCGTACACCCTTGCGCGGGGTACCATTCACGGAGGACGGCTCTTGTACCTCCAAGGCCAGCGCTGGAGAAGTGGGGCCTCGCGCTGTCGGGCAACCCCTGCAGGGTCATGAGGAGTGACGCTAACCAGATCTGCCCTCACAATTTTAAATGGCCACGAAGCCACATCACGGCAGCCTGCTTGCTGCCATCTGGAGTTCGTGAATCATTTTCTACAGGACCCAGGTCATGGCTCCCAAACCACAGCCCCACATCCCGGGCACTGGTCCAACAAGGAGCAGGGGCTGTGACAGTGTTGTCAGGCATGTGCTGAGTGAGAGGCACCTAGCCTCAGGACAAAAGCACCCTCCCTGACCACGAAGGCACCACCAGCCCCACAGGCTACTGAGCCAGAGGTGCTGTCAACATCTGAAAAACGCAGGCCACTGCTCCCTCCAGAACTCCCGCCCGCTGGCTCCACGCTTTCGATTTCCAGATCCAGGTGGCCAGAGAAACCTTCGCCGAGGAGCGTTTGCTGATCTCACCCACGGTTAGCAAAACGGTGGCCTGCTGGCCAGATTTGGCCCACAGATGTATTTTCTTTGGCCTCAACAATGTTGGATCACTTTTTGGAACCAACATTTAACAATTTAGAGATTTCCTGTATTTTTCTCTTAAAATTGTAAGAAGTCTGGGCCACCCCGAGCCTGTCTTCCTGCAGAGCAGCACTCAGGGAGAGAGGACCGGATCAGCAAGCTTCTGTCTGTGGTGGGACGGGGGTTTGCCACTCCGGCCTGCGGTTTCCTGGTTCCCAGCAGCTCCTGATTTGGGTCTAATTTAGAAAGTACCCAGATCTCTAGGCTAACAAAACACCTCGGGTTTTTATCCTTATTATCAATTCTTTCTTTAAAAAAAATTTTTTTTTAATCAAGTAAGATATATGGAAGTGACAGAAAACACAAAAATCTAGAAGCGTAAAAGGCTGTGCTAGGGGCGCCTGCGTGGCTCAGTCTTTAAGTGTCTGCCCTTGGTTCAGGTCAGGATCTCTGGGTTCAGGGATTGAGCCCCGCATCAGGCTCCCTGCTCAGTGGGGGGAGTCTGCTTCTCCCTCTGCCTCCTTCCCTGCTCATGCTCTCTCTCTCCCTCTCTCTCAACTCTCTCAAATACGTTAATAAAATCTTTAAATAAAAAAAATAGTGCAAACTTCCAGTTATAAAATAAGTAATGGGGTTATAGTGTCCAGGATGGTGACTGCAGTTAACGATACTGTATTACGTAATTGAGAGTTGCTAAGAGAATAGATCTTAAAAGTTCTCATGACAACAAAAAAAAAAATTTGTAACTACATGAGGTGAAGGATGTTAACTAGACTTGTGGTGATCATTTTCATATAAAGAAATAGTACAATACTCCTCCATACACACACACACACACACACACAGTACAAATTACAAGTGTACTATTGGTAATTTGTCTTATTTATTTTTAGGAAACTCTTACCATGCTGGGAAACTCTTACCATGTTGGGACAGTTCTCACTTGGATCTTGGGACTAGCAGGCCACTATCACCCAAACTGATGCTTAGAGCTAAAAATTAAAGCTTTAATGGCTGTCTCCCCTTTTTTCACTATGAGTTGTTTACCAATGTAAGCTTAGCTTTCACCTCGAGATTTATTCTGTTATATTCACATATCCTCACTTCCCATCTTGGGATTGGAGAGAGTAAGCAAGATCCACCAATATACTTGGGCCAAATCCTTTTAGGGAAAATAATGTACATTAACAGCTTGACAAAATCATTTTGTTGTAAAAACTAGATGGAGTAAAATAATAAACTTGGGGACAGCCCAACTATACAGAAAAAAAAGTGTTTAAAGCTATAGGGACAAAATAAAATTGAATATACACCGGGTATTAGAAGATACCAACAAATTATTATTGATATTCTTTGGTATGAGAATGGGTGTGTGTGTGTGTGTATTCATAAAATGATACTTTAAAAAAGAAACAAATACCATGGGTATATGCTATCATGTGAGGCTTATAAATCTTGGAGTTGTAGTCCTTCCTTCATAGTTGTTAAAAGACCTTAAACATCACCTAGTCCAGGCATGGGAAGGAGGTATTTTATTCAAAAGCCAACTCCAGGGCGCCTGGGTGGCTCAGTGGGTTAAGCTGCTGCCTTTGGCTCAGGTCATGATCTCAGGGTCCTGGGATCGAGTCCCGCATCGGGCTCTCTGCTCAGCAGGGAGCCTGCTTCCTCCTCTCTCTCTGCCTTCCTCTCTGCCTACTTGTGATCTCTCTCTGTCGAATAAATAAATAAAATCTTAAAAAAAAAAAAAAAAGCCAACACCAATTTAATAGTGCTGTCCTAAAAAGAAATTTTGCTCTTTTAAGACTCGGAGAAAAAAAACCTGTCATAAACCATTTGGGCCAGGGCGCAAGATAGGAGAGTAGACCACGTGCTACGATCCGTCTCCTTCAGCTCCGCCAGTCTAGTGGTCTTCCAGGGAGTATCTTACTGGTCAAGTCAGCTCATTACTTCTTTGTATAGATCCCTGTCCATTAAGTTATTTCTTCTATTTTGAGCTGGAAATATTATCTGTAGCTTACAGCCACTGACATAACGGTAAGTCTAGTTCCATTGAACCTGACAACATTGAACTATTTGAGGTAGTTCTCTCGTCCTTCCCAGGTCTAAAACATCACTAGTTTTTCAACCCCTTCTCACACGGAATGGTCCCCTCCCTGTCTTCACCACTCCCCAGTGACGGGCCCTAATTATCTCTGTCCCCATTCCAGTATGGCACTGTACAACTGTCTGTTGGTGTCATGTTCTCATAGCATAATCCCAAAAATGACTTTACTGAGTTCAAATTTTGGTTTTCAGAATTCATTTTGAACTCAGATACTCCACCTCGAGCTCAACTTGTTAGTCTCATAGAGCCTCCTAAAATCTTTCTAGTTGTCGACCACGTGTAGATCAGTTTAAATGGATTTCTCAGCGTATACAACTGTCTTCCCACATTTCCAGGCCCGGGCATGCCGCCAGCCAGAGAAACCACAGGAAGACTCGGTGCCCTTCCTGATTGTTCACTGGCTCCTCAAATCCAACTACAGATTTTCAGGCTTACGAAGAGAACTTTCAGTCTTATAACGGAGACCTGAGGGACACTAACCAATCCGGACTCTAGTGGATAATGGGTGCTCATTGGCAGAAACAGAACGTGGGCCACCACAAACTGCTCATCATGAGTAATGAAGCAAGGTTTGGTCATTCGCTCCACATGTGCTGTGAAGACTGGACTGGGCCACAGAGCAGGAGAGAATGAAAACCACAGCCACCCCGTCATCCAGCGCACAGTCTCTCAGAAGTAACCAGCTCCAGTGAAGGGTCTGGTGAGACTCAACGAGTTCTGGGAGGTGAGAGCGGAAGTAGGTTTCTCTGGCTGGGCAGGGAGGCGGCAGAAGAGCAGCAGAAAGGAAACAAGAATGGAGGAAAGAATCGGTCTGAAAGGGCAGATGGGGTGGGAACAGTGGAGAAATGAGAAAAAACATCAGTATCAATGGGTTGAAAACTTCGTTTGGTTGACACACAGTTCATGAATGCTGCCAGCGGGGAATGAAGTCGGAAAAACACAGGGAGGCGAAGGTGAAGGAGATCACTTCCTGTATCAGGATCACTTCATCGAAGGTGATCGAAAGACACAGGAAGGTGGGGAAGAAAAAAAGAAAGAAAAAAAAAATCAGAACCTAGGACAAATCAGAAAAATAAATCCAGGTAAAGAAAGAAAGCAAAGGGTGAGAAGGGAGGAAGCCGCATCGTGTCCTCCCGTTAACAGGAGCCGCGCCGTTACTTGTTTCCCTTCCTTGACATTGAAATGTTCTGGTGAGTGGCCTCTCCTCCCTCCTGAAGGGAAGCTCCAGGCCTGGGTCCTAATCCTTATTCGTCCTCCATCTCCAGACGCCCTGGGCCAACGGTCGCTTTCCCCACATTGCCTAAGCCGCCCCCAGCGACAGTCGGCACTACTGATCCAAAGACGTGTGGACAGAAGCAAAGCATGACATCAAGAGAACAGCTCACTGACTCCAACAGACCTGCTAGCGAGCAGGGGGTCCAATGAGCTTCTTTACACTCACCTGAGGGAAGGAGAAGGGGGCTATGAAGACGGGAGGAGAGAGCGGAAGAAGGCTCTGGGCCCCCGGGGAGCCACACCAGCACCAGGAGGAAGTTGAGCTTTCCTTCCTGTAATGCTCTTCCTCCCCCAGCCCCCACCCACACTGACCCATCCGAAAGCCCACACACCAAACCCCACAACGGCCCCCGAGGGGTCAGTGTGCACACGGCTTCCTCAGCCCCTCATGATTAACCTGCGCCTCAACAGGGCCTGCATTTTCCCTTTCAAAATGGCGGCCAGTATGATTTCTCACTGTTGATTCTCTGCCCTCTCGTGAGCGCCGTGGGGGTGAGAGCAATCTTCTCACCGCTATATCCCTAGCACCCAGCACTAGGCCCAAATTCTGTAAATTATTCTTAAATGAGTAAATTACTCTTAAATGAGTCTTAAAAGATAAGTAAGTGTTATCACTTGAATTCCCTAAAATTCTGTAGTACCAAAACTTGGTGTGGCCAAAGTTGCTAACTATTCATGTTCTCCAGTCTCTGGGAACACAGCTGTATTAATTTCACAACCCCCTGCAATCAGATGCGGCATGGAACAAAGTTCTGGGCATCGGGTTGTGTGCACAAGTGACTGTGCCACTCCCAAGATGACCCATAAAAGTCCTCCTGAGATCGTCCATGCTCCTTCTTCCCCTTCCGGCCGGCTGGACTGAAGATGAACCCCTGGGCTAGAAGCTACGTATTGATACCTGGGACCCCATGTGGAAAAGAGCCACGTCTCCAGTCTGGTCACAAGAGAACCAAGCTTCTCCCATGTTTGAGCAACCGGCATCCAGGTCTACGTGCTACTGCAGTTGACCTAGCAGGCTCAGTGATACAGCGAGGTCACTACTAAAGTTAAGCTTTCCCAACCTGTACCAGGCAGCAACCACTTGTAACCTTCCTAAGGAGAACTAAAGGCCCTTCAGGGGACAGTGACATCTTTCCCGGCATGTTTGACTGAACAAAAGTGCTGTTTGCCCATCATCGTCAGGAGAAGACAGTAACTGAAGCTTTGCCTCGGGCTCGCCTGGACTTGGGCCACAGCCACCAAACAGGCCGGCGAATGGCAGGGACAGCAGGACACCTGGGCAGCCAGCAGGCCTGCCTCAGCTCCTCTCCGCAGTCCGGGTCGCGCCCCACGGGCTCTGGACAAACACCCCACTGCCTCCTCCAGAGCCCGGCTTCCTCATCTGTGCTTCCTTTGCACAAACATCCTGAAACGCCACCCAGCTGTTTCAGTGCCAACCGGGGAGAGGCTGCCAAAAGCTTTTTCCAAAAGCCACACCAGCCTCTATTCTGCCCCTGCAGAATAAAGCCTTCGGCAGAGCGGAGAGAGACCCCACCTCTGACACAAGTCACATCCCTGGGGCCAAGCCCTTCTTCTGTTTGACTCTCTCTGCTGTTCCCAGCGAACCCTGGAGACTTCAAAGGCAGCACCTCTCCCCCATGGACTCCGGCATTAAGGTAACCGACTTAACACTACAAGAGTTACTAGTGTGTACTGCATAGAATTGCTTGTTCAATCTGGGTCGAGGAAACTATTAAAAGGGTAAATTATTGACTAACTCTTTTCACTTTTCCTCATCGCCGATTTGTTTATTTCAAGAACTTCCTGATCCGGGGGTTCTTAACCTTCTCGTGACCACACACCCCTTTAAGAATACGATGAAATGCCTTTACTTGTTCACAGAAGATACACATGTCCACAATCACACGTGTGTTACGTATGATTTCGGTTACACACAGGAGGCCACGCTCACCCACTGGTCCTAGGTTCATGGATCCTCCAGGACAGAGGTCAGCAAACTTTCCCTCTAAAGGTAATAAATATTTTTGCCTTCCTGGGCCACATACAATCTCTGTCATTAATCTCTACTCAACTCTGCTGTTGTGGCGGGAAAACAGTCACGGTCGAGTGCCAACGGGATTTCATTTATTGGCATTGAAATCTGAATGTCGTGTAATTTGTACATATCACAAAATATTATTCCTCTTCTCGTTTTTTTTTCCCCCCAGACATTTAACAAATGAAAACCATTCTTCACTGGCAAAAACCAGTGCCAGACCATAGTCTGTCAACCCCTGCTGTAAGGCAAAGGTTCTGGAGGCAAAAATAGGACCTCTTTATTTTTACTAATTTCCGATGGAAATTTTACATTTCCTTCCATCACGAAGGCAGGCAACCAGTCTCATGAGTGTCACTGGTAAGTGTCACTCAGTCCCCAGCAGAAATCACAGGTATGTTCACACCACACTAGGGTGGTCACAGAGAACACAAAATACCGATCATGCCCATCACCAGTCTGAAATGACGCTCATTATTAGATCTACTGCCACATCTTACTATTTAAATGTGCTAATGGAGAAGCAAGCAGATGTGATTATATCACAAATTTGGTATTTCATATTTTGATACCTGTATTTATATATGCCTGATTTGCACTGTAAGCATATGTATTTTACTTTGTGGACTCAAAAAACAGAATTCTGAGCACCCGTCCAGAGCTTTCACCAGATACCAAAGAGGGCTACGGTGGAGAACGGCTAAGAGGGCCTGAGCAGGAAAAGCCATGGTGTCGCCTACCAGAGCATTCAAATCTTCGGTTTTGTGGATGAGCGTCCGTATCTCCTCCGGGTCACCGCTGAAGATTGCCTGGACCAGTGGGGGCTGCAAACACAGGAGAATTTGAATTAGAACTACAATGACACATATTTGATGGTATTCAGATGCAGACAGCTCTAAGATTGGTTCCCAGACAAAGATGAATACAGCTCAGACTCACCCTCACTAGAGGGCTAGTGGGGGAAATACTTGCATCAAGAAATAACCGTAACACAACTTGAAAGCCATAGCAGCCATCTCTAGCCTGGGGCTATGAGTACGACATAAAACTCAACCATAAATGAAGACACCCTTGAAGCACCCTTAAGTTTCCCATCAAGGAAATTCCCAGAGCTGCAGTTTTGAATGTACAGTCCCCATTGTTCCTGACTTCTCGTTCGACCCGTTGTACCCTGGTACCCCCAGACAATTCCATTTCTAGTGGATGGTAATAGCCAAGTCTCTGGCCTCCTGAACACTTCTTTGTCAATGTTTGGAAAGCCCTTGAAATCATTCTCAAACACTTCCCACAGCTTTAGCCAACACTAAAGGCACCGAGTGTTTCCGATGTCATGATATCCCACTATTTGCACAAAGTCAGTGGTATAATGGCGGGGCGGGGGTCATGAGGGGTCATGAGGGGAGACCAGGGAGCACTGCTATTGAACTCACCGACCTTACGCAAGACCCAGAAGAGACTGAAAGGATTTACAAAGCATGATGGAAACAAAGCTGAAAGAGAGACTAGCTCTGGGGCACCTGAATGGCTCAGTCGGTTAAGCATCTGCCTTTTGCTCAGGTCATGATCCCAGGGTCCTGGGTTTGAGCCCGCACTGGGCTCCCTGCTCAGTGGAGAGCCTGCGTCTCCCTCCCTCTCTGCCTGCAGCTCCCCTGCTGGTGCATTTGCTCTCTCTCGCTCTCTCTCTGTCAAATAAATAAATAAAAACGTAAAAAAGGAGAGAGAGAAACTAGCTCTGCTTGGAGGGTAGGTGGGGTGAGAAGAGCGTATCTAGAAAAGCTTCACGGAAGGCACTTGAACGAATGAGTGTAAGTATGCGAACAGGGTAGGAAAGCATTCTAGGCACAGGGATCAGGGTGTGCAAAGGTGAGGACATGCAAAAAAACCTGGTATCTTAGAAGCGCTGCTATCAACAGGTGACCAGAATGGGGTAAAAGAGGACAAGCTGTGGGCTCTGGGTTTGATGCTGGGCTCGCCCCATGTGGCAAAGAGCCCCGTTCAAAGCCAGCTCCACGGCCACCGGCTACATGCTGAGCCCCCCTCCCCTGTGCCGTCCGGGAGCAAGCATGGTCCTTGCTGTTCAAGCCGCTACAGGATTGCTGCTAGAAGAAATGAGAAGAGACGCAGGAAAACCCTCTGTAACCATACAACCCGACGCAAATAACAGATATATTTATTATGAAATGCTTAACACTGCTAATGTAGAATTTGACAATTGTTTTTTCAAACTTTAAAAACTTTGTCAGTTACACACACAACACACACTCACACCTTCTAGAAATACTTTACAATGGGTTCGATATTTTTTGTTTCGTTTTTTGCTTTGTTTTGTTTTGTTTTGTTTTTTGGTAGAGATAGAGTGCAAGGAGCAGAGGGAGAGAGAGAATCTTAAGCAGGCGCCACACCCAGGGCAGAGCCTGATGCCGGGCTCGATCTCATGACCCTGAGATCATGACCTGAGACAAAATCAAAAGTCAGACGCTCAACTGACCAAGCCACACAGGCACCCCCTTTACAGTAGTATTAGTCAGCAAGCAGATGACAGCAGTTTCCCAGATGTGTCTGACTGTAAGAATCACCTGAGATGCTTGTTAAAACAATGTTCCATCACCCCTTCCCTGGAGGTTCTGAGTTATCCTATCTGGGGCAGGTACTTGTGAATCTTTTTTTTTTTTTTTTTTAAGATTGTATTTATTTGACAGAGATCACAGGTAGGCAGAGAGGCAGGCAGAGAGAGAGGGGGAAGCAGGTTCCACACTAAGCAGAGAGCCCGATACAGGGCTTGATCCCAGGACCCTGGGATCATGACCCAAGCTGAAGGCAGAGGCTTCTAACCCACTGAGGCCCCCAGGCGCCCCTTGTGAATCTATTTTTAATAAACACTCACTTAACTCTTAGAACACTGGGCGAAGGTAAAACCATCAGCATCACCTGCCTCAGATGTGCCTTCCACATGAGAATCCCAGTCCTAATTGCGTCTATAAATTTTCTTTTCTCTTTTTTACTCTCCTGTGGCCTTTCTTACAGGTTCTGATGGTGTTTCTTGCTATTTGCGGGTACCAATGTAAGTACTTGTGAGTAAGTAAATATTTGTGGGTACAACGTAAGTAGACTATAGTAAGACTCCCTGAGGAAACACTGCATTAAAAATACTAAGTTGTGGGGGCGCCTGGGTGGCTCAGAGGGTTAAGCCTCTGCCTTCGGCGCAGGTCATGATCTCAGGGTCCTGGGATCGAGCCCCGCATCAGGCTCTCTACTCAGTGAGAGCCTGCTTCCTCCTCTCTCTCTCTGCCTGCCTCTCTGCCTACTTGTGATCTTTGTCTAACAAATAAATAAATAAAATCTTAAAAAAAAAAAAAAGTTATCATCACTAAATGTAAAACTTTAAAAAAAAAAAAACTAACTTGCAGGGGCATCTAGGTGGCTCAATTCCTTAAGCATCTGACTCTTAATTTTGGCTCAGGTCACGATCTCAGGGTCATGAGATCATGAGATCAAGGCTCTGTGCTAGGCATTGTACCTGCTTAAAAGTCTCTCTCACCCTCTCCCTCTGCCCTCTCTCTCTCTCTCTAAAGACAAATAAATGAAATAAAAAATAAAAATGTTAAGTTGCAGGTAATTTTTCAATACGTCAGGAATTTTTCTGCAGTTTTTCCCCCTGCCACAAAAGTTTCTAGCAAGTGGACAGATGTATCTTTCTTTTGTCCCACATACTCTCGGTTTTGCCTTCTTGCTAAGGTGTATGATTCAAAGAGTTTCTCAAATTGCCAACAGTTAAATAGCAGGAAAGAAGTCTCGAAAAGAAAGCAAGTTTTCTACTAGTTTGGTGTCAGCTTTTTGATCTGCCTAAAGACAAGAAGATCCTTCCACACACTTCTGACCACCTGCTAAAACCAAGTCTCTGGGTTATCTGCCCCATGGCAAGGACCATATTTCATTTAAAAAAACAAAAAATAAAACACAATAGAATCAGACATTAACTCAGGATTTTAACAACAACATGAAAACTTGTTTCTCTGTTCCATAATCCCCCATCTGCCTCACTCATGGCCAAATGCCCGCGTGTACTTTTCTGCCTTTTCGGACCTGAAAAGAAAACAACAAACCCAGCAGCCCTACGAGTTAGATGACAAGCAGGGCAGAGTCCGACGAGACTTTAGTGTAAAGTCAACAGTGATCAATTAACGATTGAGAAGAAACCCATCTCAATGGCTTACGCGTCCCTAGTTGGTCACTTCAAGGAAACACAGCTAGTTACAAAGCCTCTCGTCACTCACGAGTGTAAGGAATGCAAAAGATACGCCTGCCTTAGTCCTCCTGCTTCTCAAGAAAGACAAGGGTTCTCAGCTACGGCTGGAATGTTCCCAAGGAGAGACACCCGACAAAGCTGCCAGACCAGGAAGGCCAGCACAGCCTTGCGGCAGGGAGCACCCCAAGGACCTCCAAGCCCAGTCACTGAGCCCGTTTTGAATGGCATCATGGATGCACAGAATCCCAGCAGAAATGGTGTGCACGTGTGCCTGACACCTCTGCGCCTCGCTCTGCTAAAAGCGGCTTCACAGAGTATTGTCAACGCACAGAATTTCCAGCATCCACTGGGAAGAAGCAACTCTTTGAGTCCCGCAGTCACATCTGGACACACACACACCCACCTGTCCATGCATCTTCCCACACACATACACAACTGTATCGACACTCGTGCACGTAGACACCGAGATGCACATCGATTCACATCTAAATCCCTCACACTCTCTGAGGAAAAGAAAAGCGCCTGTTCTTCAAGGCCCAGAGTCTTGCTCGATGGAGCTCTCTGGCCCCGGGGGGGACGGGTCACCCCTGCGGCAACATCACTGTCTCCACGACTGTGAATCCAAGCGTCATGAGATTCCAAATCACGACTTCACAGGTACGTGCTTTGTTAGACAGATGTTGTGTGTTTGCTTAGATGTAATTCTTGAACTAAATTACTATGACTCCTTAGCAAGTAATATTTTAAAAAAAAACCAAAACACCACATTATGGGTGTTTCTTTTTTTTTCTTCACCCTCCCAAATAAAACATACCTAGAGAGCACTTTGGCATTCTTTTCTGTTGGGATTTTAATCCAATCTTGCTGCTTTGTTTTTCCCTAAGTAAATATTTACCCTGAGAATAAATATTTAGGGAAAAAAAGATACATCTAAATACTGCCTCTATTACATGATTTTAAGAAAGGGGGAATATTCTAATTACGATTTTCTTGCTCATAAGTGTCAAATACTTAAACTCTGATGACCATTAATTTGGAACCACTATATATATCACAGTGTTTGCCTTGACCTTGGTAAGGCTTAGAAACAGAGTCTCACCTGCAAAAAAACACAGTCCTAAGACTTGGTATGTACAGGTATTTCTTTCTGAAGTTTCATGCACTTCAACACTAGCATATACAAAATATTAGCGCTCTGCATGCGTTAGAGTGCAAAGTTGAATAAATACAAATTCACAACAAGGGTCAAATTTGGGAAAAGACAAACACCATCAGGGGACAAATACGGATCCCAGTACCGTGAAACCACTGGTATGTTATCAGAGCCTAAAAAACTGAAATTCTCAAGAGAGGTATGCAAGAAGTTCAGCATCAATTGCTAAAATTTCCTTAGCATGCTTAGCAAGTATAAACTGGAAATTATTGCCCTGTGCTGTGGATACTGGCACAGTCCCTCAAAGAGGTTCAGAGGGGAGAACAAACTTCCTAGATCTACTTGAGCACAGGCACAAATGGATTCAATATTCAGATGGGACCTGTCCTTGTCTTCCAACTCACCAACGATTAATACCCCACTGTCTCTTCCAGGGGTGTCGACGGCTGCCTTCTAGAGGTGACGATCTGCCAGGCTGATGGCACTAGATCCCTCTAAGACAGAAGTGCAGAGCAGAAAGGCCCCTTGAATTCAGCAGCCACTATCAATCATACAGCTAGTCTTGCCAAGACTAGGAACTGAAAACTCATCACCAAAGGCCCCGTTCTCTACCCACATCCCGTATCAGTCCCTCTGATGCAATATTATTTTATTTTATTGTCAGTCTTTGAAAAAAAATTGGGAAAATATCTGGTTTCTGAAAAATAAGACCCTGCATCAAATGTGTATTGATAGAGAATTCTTAAACTTTGAGGTAGAGTTACAACTCCACTAGGGGGAGCAAGATGGCTAACTTGTCACCTGGGAGATAAGAGTGACCGTCAGGTTATGTCATTAAGACAAGGAACCTGGAAGATCCACTTTGTCAAGACCTAAGAGAAGTCAAGCTTCTGAGAAAGTTCTTGGTAATAAGAATGTACGTACCCTCCCCCAAATAGCTTTTCTATTGATCCCCAAGGGTCCAGGTTTTTAGGAAATAAGAATAATGCAATCTAAAACTCAGGTGTTAAAGTCTCATTTCATCACTTAAAAAAACTCAATTCAACCAATCCTTTAACTCCACTTTTTTAAAAAAATGCTACTGGGGCATCATACAAGGCATTCGTTTAGGAGCAAAGCCCTTCGTGGGTTTCATGGAGAGCGCGCAGCTGGTTCAGAGGACCTACTCCATCTTGCAATGAGGTTGTGGGGTCCCCCGCCAAATCCCCTAATGAAATCACCCATTTGATTTTTGCTGAAACCTCAGATAGTGTACGTCACATTCCCCTTCTTGGAGCTGCATTCGCCTTACTAACACACTAGCTCTGGAAGATAAGCAGAGCGACAGAAGGTGCCGCCTAGTGTCTGTGTCCTAGGGTCAACGATAAGAAGCCCGAGAAGATGGTGCTCCAGCATTCTGATACAAATTCCTGGCATGCTGTTTGTCTTTTTTTTTGGTTAGACTGGGTAATTAAAGACTCCACATCTGAAAGAAAATATCTTGCATTCTAATCAGGAGTGGGTGTTGGGAATTAATCATTAGCCAAGAATAAAAAAATAATATTCTTAAACATCTGTCCATACTTGAGTATTCTGAGTACAGTGCACCATAAAAGCAAGATGGGAGCATGTTATTAGAAGCCAATGGTTGACGCAGTAATACTCTCACCATACGAAGCCATCAACTTCTATGAGCCGGCTGAAACACTTCATTAGGGAACAAGAGGTTTTGTAGGAAGGAGCACTTGCATTTGTACAAAAGGATAATAAAAATTTGTTCGAGTCACTAGATTTAATGGATAAAACTTGTTAACTCTCTTCATGTGGGTCCCGCTGTGTGACTTGTTGAAAGGATGCCATTAAGTGCTTCCTGAATATAGATCACTCTTTATTTGGGAAGAAGTTCACTCTATCACAGAAAGATACTGATGATCATAAAGGCAAAATCTGTTTCCCTTAAGAACAGTACAAAATACACTGAGTCCCCATAAACACATTTTTTTTAAATGTGGGACTACATACCCTGCTAACTAAATGTCTGAAACATTTTCAATTATTTGCAATTATTATTAAAAACAAAAGCCCTGCGGCGCCTGGGTGGCTCAGTGGGTTAAGCCTCTGCCTTCAGCTTAGGTCATGATCTCAGGGTCCTGAGATCGAGCCCTGCATCGGGCTCTCTGCTCAGCAGGGAGCCTTCTTCCCCCTCTCTCTCTGCCTGCCTCTCTGCCTACTTGGGATCTATCTGTCAAATAAATAAATTAAAAAGTCTTTAAAAACAGAACAAAAACAAAAGCACAAAGTTACAAGTATCAGTAATAGCCCCTACAGTTATCTACTAACTCTATACCTCTGAGAAGAGAACAACTATTTTTAGTCAGAAAATGAAAAAATTAATTATCTAACCTCTTCCAAAATGAAAATAGGATATGGAAGTGAAATGAAATAGGAGGAGGTATGGACCATGAGGCAGTTATTCTGGGACCAATGATCCAGTCTTTAAAACATTCATCCTTGGGGCGCCTGGGGGGCTCAGTCAGTTAAGCATGTACCTTTGGCTCAAGTCGTGATCCAAGGGTCCTGGGATCGAGCCCCATGTCTGTGTGAGGCTCCCTGCTCAGTGCTCAGTGGGGAGACTGATGCTCCCTCTCGCTCTCCCTCTGCAGCATCCCCTGCTTGCATGTACTGGCTTTCTCTCTCAGTCTCCCTCTCTCTCTCCCTCTCAGTCTCTCTCTCTCTGTCAAATAAATAAAATCTTAAAAAAATAAATGCATCCTTTGTTGCATTTCCTTTCCTGACACCCTCTGTGGCTATTTCTTTACCCTTTAATTCTGCTGCTTAGTGCCAACCCCCGAGGATAGCGCACCCAAGGCAAAAAGAAACCCAGGCACACCCACGTCACTACTGGTCCCCAGTCAGTCACCAAAGATTAAGTAAAAGGAAATGGAAGAACCGTACCAGTTAAATTGAAATCTAGAGGCAACGTGGACTTTTACAGACCTGAGATCTCACTCTCTTTTTCTTCCATAGCGGGGAGACGAACGAATGATGGCAGACTGGCCTGGAATTAAATCCCAGCCATACTTTCCTCATCTAGTAAGTGGGGCTGGTAGAGCCATTTCACAGGATGTTGAAGAAATGCCCTAATATATGCCGGCACCTCGTGTGCACTCAATGAAAAGAATAATTGTGTTGACTTGGAATCAAGACGCTCAAAGACTTTCACAGACAAGTGTGTTCATAGTCACGCTACAAAAGGAAAAATAAGGAGAGATTTTTTTTTCCAAAAAATTACAGAGCAAGTAAACTGGATTAGGATCCTAAGCCATTCAACATCACCTCTAGAGCAGAGAGGCCCATCATCCTGGGAGAGAAGATTTCACAGGCAAGAGAGCAAAAATCAACCTCAAAACTGTTGTACAACCTCTCTGGACTCAGCAGTCTAATCTACTGTACCAAAATAATAGCAAGTCACCTGAAAAACACATCATCTCTCTCTGACTGATCAAAGGGTGCCACATACTCACGTCAACTGGATGGGACATGAAATCATAATTTTACTCTTTACGGTTACCATAAAGGCAACCAGTTACACTTTTCTTTTATGATCTCTTGATGCTCATAAAGGAGATTGAGCCCCTGGTTGGAGCTGTGAGAAGGGAGTGGAATGATTTACCTGCTAGTGGCAAAGCTGAGACTAGAATTTAGTTTTCCTGATTCTCCTGGTTTGTTGCTTTCTTTCACATGTCATCTTAATATAATACAATACAATACAATAGAAGGAATAGATAACAAATATATGAAATTCAGCCTCAGTTTCAATGTACTTCCTGTGGAGAAATATTCTATATTCATGATTCGCTAAGGAAAGATTTTATACACACACACACACACATATATATATATATATACTTATATATTTTTATATATTTTATATATTTATATATACTCTATACATTTGTGTGTATATTTACACCTTATATAGGTGCATACATAGTGACTACATGTGGGGATTTCTAGATATAGTTACTCTCAACGAAGTAACTAACAGTAAGAAAATCTTGCCAAAAGATGCAAAACAAAGAGGTACAAAATATTTTAAAGTCAGGGCTCAGTGCGGGCTGGAGTGAGAACTGTGGAGAAGGTGGGTGTAAACCCAGATTTTGAAGAGTAGGACTGAGTAAATCTTTCATGTTGAGGAACAGCCAATGAAGAGGTTAGAAAAGTAAATAAAAGGGCGGAGAGAGGCCCGAGGAAGGAGTTTCAACCTCATCTTGCGGGCAAACAGGAACTGGGGTCTTGAGTAAGAGAACGCCACAGAGTTTTTGCAAACATTTAATCCCTGCACGATGTGCGCCCATCATCGGAGAAGAGAAGGAAGCCAGAGAACGCAGTTAGAAGATGACTGCCACAGCCCAGGGCAGCACAGGAAAGAACTCTCCGGTCTTCCCATATTTCAGGCTCTCTGATTGCTACTTACAGGGCCATGGTGGAAACAACAGTTACGCTTGTCAGCTCTTTGATGCCGCTCTATTCCTGGATGCAGGTTTGGCTCAGCATCTTGGCCACTTTCCTTCATTCTTTATATATAGCCCAAATCTCCTGCCCCCGAGACACCAATGTTTCCAGGTGAAACTGAGGTTACTTCCTTTAGTTCCTGGAACGCTTCCATTTTTCTCCCACAGAACCTCTGCTGAAGTCAGTTCTGTTTTGTCAGACTTGTCACTTGATCCCTGAATTTGAATCACAGCATTTCAAAAATAGGCCACATCCATAAAGAGAAAAGCAAAGCAAAACAAGGCAGGCATACTCTGCCAAATGCCATATTTTTATTGGGATCTGCTGCCAACTACCCACATATTTTTTCACTCTGTCTAGTTTCAAATGACTTGAGATCAAATCAAAACTTCAGCTAAGTTAATTAAATAGTGCTCAGGAGCTAACTTGTAAAGAAAATTAATTTAAACAAGAGCACAATGGATCTGAGAGGTTAGTTGAGAGACAACAATTAAATCAGTGTAATTTTAGTTAAAAAAAAAAAAAAGAACAATGCATTTCTACGAGAGTTTCCTGTTTTGAAAAACTGTTACAAAGGTTTTATTTCCTATCTTAATTTTGGTTACATTCTTTTGTATAACTGTATCTCATAGCACATCGAATTCGTGAAGTTTCAAATATGAAAGGTGATTTGATACGTTAACCAATATAAGCCATTTTAGTGATTTCTATGGGAAAAAATTATATAGTCAGATGATTTTCAGGGTAACACATGTATAAAGTGTAATTTCTTTGCTCAGAGACAGAAACTGGTTCTCAGTTTAGGATGTATCATACAACACAAGACAATTTTTTATTAATATCTGGTATGTATCTCCCTTCCCATAAAACAAGCAACAATAAAATTAATAGAAAATTATTTATTTCCACAGCAATATTTTATTATGATCTAGAGTAATTATAATTTTAGAGGAATATTAGAAATTGGAATGGAAGCAAAGCAATTTACAAATAACAACAACAACAAAATCAATGTGTAGAAATAAAAGGCATTTGCCAGGAAGCTGGCAACTTCTTGCTATATTTGAGAGGGATGGCCTCACCATATATGAAATACATAGATTAACTCAATCACATGAAGGCACTCATGATTCAGGCAAACTCCAAGTTGGGTCTGTCTGCAATTTGTTAGATCCTGGATTTTCTCAAAAGTCACTTTTTGCCCAACCACATCATTCCAAACCCCATGAGAACTTCCCCTTAAATTTCTGTTGCCTCCTTGTAGTGTTTTTTCTTTGAATTCTATATGCATTCCTGAGAAAGGGAGAGAGCAGTCACACTCTCCACGGGGAGCCAGTCGGGCATCAGGGAAATGTGTGAAACTGAGTCACCTTCCTGGCCCTGTGCTCAAACTACTCTCCAAAGCAGAGAGTTGACCATGACCTCTGTTAGTCTCTGCCTGAGAAGGACTGGAGGGTCCTCTTCTGCCTACAAAACCAGGAAGGTCACAAGGAATGCAAATCTATTAGGGATTCTCTCCATTTCCCAGTCCAATGTCTTGGCAAGGGCATTCAGTAACAGATGTCAAAGGGAAATGATAAGACAACAGGAAGAGAGGAGTCCAGAAGACTGAAAAATATTAGATAATAGAAAACAGGAAATTTTGCCAAAAAAAAAAAGGACGGTCACATATTTCCTTGCAGAAACACCAACACAGTTCATATTTCCTTTACTTTTCTACATAGCACCCTGCCAATAAGTTATGAAGGTTATGGATTTTCTTTTTTAAATTAATCTGGTGTATTTCAGGTAATACCCATATCCAATTTAATCCAGTAAAGACCAATTAAACCTAAGAAATCTACTAAGCTTAAGAAATTCGGACACTGAGATGGTACAGTCGGTCTCGCTGTTGAAGGCCTTACCAGGGTGTAGGAGGAAATACATGAGCACACGTGACTTGGGAGTAAGGTAAAGTGCAAAGAAGTACATTAAGAAGGAAGAGCGATCACATCTGGTCTCCTGGAAGATGTATAGTCTTTGAAGTGAATATTGAACACTAGAGAGGATTTAAACAGGTAGAAATGGAGAGAATGGGAAGTGGGTGGTCCTAGCAGAAGAATGTGAACAGATGCTAAGACTGAGCAGGCACAGAACAGTTCCATTCGGCTGGAGTACGAGACAAGCGAGGTAAGTTGAACAGCAGCCCTGGGTCATATTACAGAAGGCTTTGAATGCCAGGCTAAGAAACTGGGACTCTCTTCAGAGCACTGGGGAATCATGCATGGTTTTGGAGCAGGAGAGTGACCCACAAGGCATGCTTTGGAACTTTCTCTGGAAATGAATGATGAACTGGAAGACAGAGTGATGCTGTACGTTAAGTGATGTCAGCAACAGTCTAGGCGAGGCGTCTGGGGCGAGAGGCTCCTCCGAGGTGAGAGAAGTGTTCTGCTGGTGCTCAAGATGTGGGTCTAAAAGGTAGAGGAACTACAAGGGCGAGCCGCTCGGGCCCGGCTGCCTCTATTCAGAAAGACTCTCACCAGCTTCCTCCACGCAATGCCGGGCTCTGGGGAGCAGAGTCGCCCCGACCTTCAGCTGGGGCGCACCGGAAGTCCTGCAGTATCTGCTCTCTTGACTCTCCCCCTTATGCAAGCCCTCCCGTTGCCTACGCGGTTCTGCTCGGCTCGGGGACAGGAAGCTCCGGGCTCTGAAGTCAGTTGGCATCTTGCATCTGTGCAACCTGCTGCCACTCTCCCCGCCCCAACACAAAACCAGAGCCCCAAGGCTTTCGGTTCGGGCGCTCCCTTCCTTGTCTAGGTTTGGGTAAAAAGAAACTTTTTCTTCATGTCATGAAAAAAATAACTCAAGTATCATGCTATCTTTATTTCCTAATTCTTAAGTTTAGATAAGGGACAAAACTCACTTTTCCTCCCCAATCATACCAAGTTTGGAAAGTAGAAAGAAGTATTAGGGGGAAAGGGACTTTCTACGGCACAAGACCTCTACGCATTTCCTCTTCCTCTTCTATTCGCTGGGCTTTAACCTCTGTAGTTGTCCCACTGCAGCAACACAAAGACAAGTAAAGAGCAAAGTTAACCTCTCCTCCTACCAGGGTTCACAGCCTGCCGTCTAGCCCTCCGCACCTCTCCCCGCGCTCCTGCTGCTGCGCACAAACACAGACTGAGATGGAAGAGGTTACAAAAGTGGGACTTACTCTTTCCCTTTCTTGCTTTTTGTAAAAACAGTAATCTACTGAGGACATCCCCCAGTCGTTATGGGATTAACACCTTTCTTTTAATAGCTCTGTCATACTTCATAACATGGGCATAGCACAGGACATTTGAACATTCAGGCTGTTTCCAGTTTGTGCTGCAACAAACATGCCTCCGCCAGGATTTAGGCTGGCCGGGGCCTTTCACAGAGAAGTGCTGCCAGAGCCAAAGGCATTTTCTGAATACCTACTATACGCTATTTTTATATAATATACAAAAGAAATGCGTGACATAGTCCCTTCCTCAGAGAGCGCCAGATATAGCTGGGGAAACAAGCCGAACCCACCCAAAACAATCAACTGTGTCACACAGGACTGCACTGAGTCCGGTACACTTCACTCAAGTGGATGCCAGGGTGTCCCCAGCACAGTGACAGGCAGGCACATGGTCGCAGGTCCTGTGAGCCTTCTCTGATTCAGGAAAAGAGGAAACAAGAAGAGCCAAGAAGTCAGTGGTGTCTGTGGAAGAGAAAGGACCTGAACACGGCCTGGGAATGATTTAGATCAATGGACCCAAAAATTGTCTTTTGGAGTGACACACGAGCCATATATATGACTTGAGACACGTATGTGCTTGGGAGAATGACAACGAGCAGCTCCAAGTCACTGCATTTCCAAACAGCTTCTCCCACATTCTTCCCACCCCCAGCCAGCCTCCGCCCAAAGACATAAAAGAATCCCAAGTTTAAGTACCTCCCAGCAGCACACTAATGCACTACTTCCAGCCAGCACAAACTCAAACACACTCTCCAAACCGCGTCCCTCCCTGTCCTTCCCATGCCCTACCCCACGCCTGCCGACACACACACACACACACACACACACACACACTCGCACACTCACACGTACACACACACACCCCACCTTGTTCTGTGCCCTTGAAACAATAGCAGTCATTTACACTGTTCCTGTCCATCTGGAAAATAACATGAACAACATGGAAGAAAGTAATAACAAAGTTTAAGGGACTGTAATCCAACCAAACCCTGAGTTCTTTCAAGAATCGAAAACTCTGTTAAAAGCAGTGATTTTAAAAAAAAAAAAAAATGATAAAAAGACAAAAAAAGTGTTGTGACTGATAAACCAGCCAGTACAACGTTGGTCTTCCAGTCTACGTGCAACGCCATGTTTGCAAGTCACCTAAGTCCATTCAAATATAAACCATATTTTATAATATGTTCTAAATTTTATCATACTGGTAAATAAGATTTGAGAACTCAGTGTTTGTGCCAGATATGTATTATTCCTTGATATTGTATCTAACTAGCTCTGGGAGAAAGTTCTGGAAATGAATTAGGCATAAGAAAAGTAATGTGATTTTATCTTTAAGACTTGAGATTTAAAAGTTCCACATCATTTTTAACTGAGGTGATAACACAAGGAAGTCAAGTCTATGGTGATCACCAGATTTTATCAGGAAAAAAACTCACTAATGGGTCCAGGTGATGCTTAAGCCTGCTCTGTCAGAACAGCAGGGTCACCAAGCATGTTTCCAGTCTAAAATGAACTTTCCGGAATGCCTGGGTGGCTCAGTTGGTTAAGCAGCTGCCTTCGGCTCAGGTCATGATCCCAGCGTCCTGGGATCGAGTCCCACATTGGGCTCCTTGCTCGGCAGGGAGCCTGCTTCTCCCTCTGCCTCTGCCTGCCATTCTGTCTGCCTGTGCTCGCTCTCTCCCCCTCTCTCTCTCTCTGATAAATAAATAAAATCTTTAAAAAAAATAAAATGAAATGAACTTTCCTTAACTTTTTTTAAATTTTAGAAAAACAAGGAGAACCTGGGTGGCTCAGTGGGTTAAGCCTCTGCCTTTGGCTCAGGTCTTGATCTCAGGGTCCTGGGATCGAGCCCCACATCAGGCTCTCTGCTCAGCAGGGAGCCTGCTTCCTCCTCTCTCTCTCTCTCTCTCTCTCTCTGCCTGCCTGCCTGCCTCTCTGCCTACTTGTGATCTCTCTCCCTCTGTCAAATAATAAAATCTTTGGGGTGCCTGGGTGGCTCAGTGGGTTAAAGCCTCTGCCTTCGGCTCGGGTCGTGGTCCCAGGGTCCTGGGATCGAGCCCCGCGTCGGGCTCTCTGCTCGGCGGGGAGCCTGCTTCCTCCTCTCTCTCTCTCTGCCTGCCTCTCTGCCTACTTTTGATCTCTGTCTGTCAAATAAATAAATAAAATCTTTAAAAAATAATAATAATAATAATAATAACATCTTTAAGAAAAAAAAAAGAAAAACAAGATTTACTCCCAGGATGTTAACTTGAATGCCAAGTTCAAAGACATAATCTCAACAGTCACATGGCAGAAAATAAGGGTTTTCAATAAGAAGAAGGAATTATTCACTTTTAATAAAACCTAATTTTCTGTGTGTTTTTATTCAGCAGTAGGAGAAAAGAAAGAAAGAAAGAAAGAAAGAAAGAGAAAAGCCCTCGACTTCTGTTGCACCAGTCCAACCGCAAAGGCAATTGAGGTCTGAGACTGGGTGTGGAGGAGGTAGCCAGGGTCCCAATGCCTTCCATCACATGACCGAGCATAACTGAGGTGGCTCCTCACCAGCCTCCTCATGACATCAGCTCTAAATAGTATGGAGGTGCCACTAGTGCCTTTGCAGGTCAAATCTAGATTTAGGAAACTGCAGCACACATCTAACATCAAAGCACCTAGCAACTGTTACCTAGTCAACATACAACACTCCAGTGGTTTAAGACACAAAATAAGATCATGGTTCTTTTGAGATCATGGTCCCATTGTCCTGACTAAGGGGAACTTTTGGCTGCCCGTGCTCCTCTCAGGGATAGAACTGGGGGCTTGGCCAAAGGCAGTAAAACCAGGGTGTCATGGGACAGAAACAGACTGCCCAGACGTGTTGAGACCTGTTCTGTTTTCTAGAGTGCTCTGAGTTCAACCGGCACGCACAACTCTGTTTCGCCTCCTAAGTCATGACCAGTCAAAAACATCAATACAAGTCCAATGAGGGAAAGAGAGAGAAATTTATCTGAGAAGCCATAAGACTTGGGTTTACTCTAGCCTTGGTGATCAGCTCCCCAAGAACAAGAAGGGGAAGACCAGATCTTATGAGGGAAAAAACCCACTGATGGGTCCAGGCGATGGTGAGGTCAGCCTAAGAGAGCAGCGGGACAACCAAGCATGTGGCCCACGGCAGTGGAAAGAGCAGGACCAACCCACTTGAAAGTGGTCAGAATATTGAGATTATCACTAGTATGCAGTTTTAAGTACCTTTTTTGGGGGGGTGTCAGGGGAGATCTGCCTGGGTGCAAAGAAATTTGGCTAATGGTTCGCAGCTGGGTTGCAGAGTAGAACCTCCTGGGAAATTGGATCCCACCCTGATGAGTCTGAGCAGAGATCGAAATCCGAACACAGGCACTTTGAGAAGGCTTTCCAGGTAACTTGTGTATGATCCTCAAATAGTCCATACTGAATCTGATCCTTCATATCCACACCTTAGAAGTATTACACTTCGGGGGTGTCTAGGTGGCTCAATCAGTTAAGCATCTGCCTTGGGCTCAGGTCATGATCCCAGGGTCCTGCCCAGTGGGAATGGAAGGCTGCTTCTCCCTCTCCCTCTGCCCCTTTCCCCTGCTCATGCTCATGCTCTCTCTCAAATAAACAAATCAACTCTTAAAAAAATAGAAATATCACACTTTGCCCCCTCAATCCCACTTCAAGGAAGCTCTCCTATAGAAATAACTAGATAAGCAGGCAACTTTGAAGTAGAGATAGTCACAGCAACAATATTCATGATAGTAAAAATTAGGAAGGCATCAATGTCAAAGCTAAGTACGTTACTGCATTATTTAAATCCAAGAAAGATACAAAATGGCCAATAGGCACACGAAAAGATGTTCAGCATCATTAATCATTAGAGAAATGCAAATCAAGACCATGAAGATATGCCATATTCATGGATTAGAAGAATTAATACTGTCCAAATGTCCATATTACCCCAAGCAATCTACAGATTCAATGCATCCCTATCAAACTCCTCAAATCACAATGAGCTACCATTTTAGACACACTAGGATGGTTAAGGAAAACAAAACAAAAATAAGGGTTGGTGAGAACAGGGAGAAATGAGAACATGACTGATGGGAGTATAACATGGCGTAGCCACTGTGGCAATCAGTTTGGTGTTTCCTCGACTAGTTAAACACAGAATTACCTTATGACCCAAAATGTCCACGCCTAGAAAAATGCTCGTAAGAACTGAAAAATGGGTGTTCGAACAAAAGTAGTGCCCGAATGTCCAAAACAGGACAATCCCGGCAGCCAGAAGGTGCAAACATCCCTAACATCCATCAACTGGTGAACAAGTGTGGGGTAAGCACACAACGGAATAGTACTCAGCCAGAAAAGGAATGCTGTCTGGTGCCACGCGACAACAGGGATGAAACTCGAAAACATGATGCTATGTGAAAGAAGCCACAAAAGTCACCAAAAGGCCACGTGTTGTATGATGCGATTTATGTGAAACACCCAGATTGAGCAAATTCTTCAGGACCACGAAGAGAGTAGTGTTTGCCAGAGATTGCAAGGAGGAGGGAATACAGAGTGACTGCTTCAGGGGTAGAGGGGCTCCCTTTGGGGTGATGAGAATGTTCTAGAAGTGAGGCAGTAATGACAGCTGCACGACACCCTCAATGTACCTAATGCCCCAAATGATACACTTCACAGTGGCTAACACAGCCACTTTCATGTTGCTTATTTTCCCCAAATTTTTAAAAAGTTATAATCACAGAATGGAATGTTTTGGTTATTAAAAATTGGTCTTTTAAGCAATTTCAATAAGCTGTGGAAAAAGGAGTGTGTGAAACTACTTACGGTGTCACCCGAGCTTCCTCGTATATAAACATGCACAGAAAAGCAAGGAGTGAAAGGACCGTAATAAAAATGTTCTGCAGAGCTATTGGCACATACATTTTCTGTCTTACTTTTTTTCTATATTTCCCAAATTATCTCCAGTATTGTTTTATTGTTAAGTACCAAATTAGGATTCAATATTATTTTTATCATTATAAAAATTAACTTTTTTTCAAAGATGAGATCAGATGATACTCTGGACAGTTAGGAAAACATAACAAACATAACGTAAGGTCTAAAAAAACATGCGAGGTCATGATGAAGGTGTGAGGGGCAGGGCAATATTATGGACCAGATAAGACCACAACATTCAGAAGAATTTATGTCCCATCCAGAGCTGGAACCACGGCTGCGGCTTTGAGTTTTCAAGAGCTGCCGGAGCTCCAGACGTTTCAGTGAAATGCCCTGATTTTTAAGCCTTGGCAACTTATTCAATATTTTTCAAACCACAGGCCAAACAAAACACTTCTGTGGACCGGATGTAGCCCACAGGCACCAGTCAGCAAACTCAAGTTTATAGGAACAGGGATGTTTAGCCTGGAAAAGAAAAACCTTCGAAGGGACACAGTAACTTCAAGTACGTCAAGAAAGGCCATGTGGAAGACACTGCGCACGTCGATCTGTTTGTGTCCAGAAGACAGAACCAGCCTAAAGGCTAGGTGTGGTGGGAAGCAGAACTGTGCCCCATAAATAGGGGAGTTGCTTCCTAGGAGAGCGGCTGTCCGGGGGTCAACGGACTGCAAAATGCCCCGGCGTGCCCGTTCCTGAGGTGTTCCAGCAAAGGCGACACAGCAGGATTCTTGGTTTAGGTCAGAAGCTGGGACTAGGTCAAAGGCTCCCCATCACGGCTGAGGATCAGAAACTTGAAAAAACAAAAAAACAAAAAACCCCACAGATTCCTGAACCACATCCCAGAACCATGGGGTGAGGCCCAGGCGGGGGTATTTTTAAAAACCGCCTCAGCTGCCCAGCAGGTGGTTTCGAAACAGGGCACTGAGCCTCTGTATGTGCCGCTGGGATTCCATTACTCTAATCCCCGGTGTCCCCTAGCTGGCAGCGAGGGGACGGGAGGCTGGAGAAAGAGCGACTTACTGAACTCATTCCACAGCGGGCTCTGCGCTAACTGCGGGCTTTATCACGTCTCACTGCGTTTTCGGGACAAGCGCAGGAGGTCCGAAGCAACGTCTCGCATCCCACTTCCCAGGGAGAGAAACTAAGGTTTGGGGAGTTTAAGTATGGCTCAAGGTGATGGCCAGCCACTGAGAAGACCTTGGTGGCTCCAAACCCTGAGCCCGTCCGACAGTACCACGGGGCCTCCTCTGACCCCGCCAGTCAGTATTTCCAGGCCTTACACGAGGTGATGACGCCGGCTGGAGGGGATTCAGCAGTGATGACGACACAGTCCCTCCTCGAGCATCTCTGCAACCTAGTGAGGAAGGAGAAAACTAAGCAATTCTATCACAGTGAGAACGAGGGGGTCACACAGGAGGGACACCCAAGCCAGCCTCAGGTCATCAGGGAAGGCTTTCTGGGAGGAGAGAACGTCAAAGCCAGGACCCTACAGTGACACGGGAAATGGGACTCCAGGCTGAGGGGACAACATCTAGAGACCCAGAGACCAGGGGGAGCCCAGCAGGTGTGGGGAAACATAAGAAGTTCAGGGAGGCTGAGCCTGGGAAGCAAGACAGGGGCTGGCAGGGTGGGCTGGACAGAGTTCCATACGCTCGTGTGCCACAGTAAGACTTTGTCATTTATCCTAAGAGAAACAGGAAGGGTTGAGGCTTCGCGCGAAGGAATGACCCTTCAGAACTCCTATTTACGAGGACCAGACTGGCTGTGGTGTGCAAACAGGTTGGCGGGGCAGGGTCCACGAGACACAGGGAGACCATGTGGAAGGCTGTGACAGCTACTTTCAGCTAAGAGGAGATGGTCACCCGAAGACAAAATGGTGGCGGGGAAGATGGTGTAGGGTCGAAGGGATGTGTCTCCCTTCCCTTCTCTCCCTCCCCTCATCACCTCCCCCCTTCCCCATCACAGTGAATAACACTGCAGAGCCCTCACCATCTACTGGTCTCTCTGCTAGATCTGCCATACGAAGACGGGCAAGAGCCGCCTGGGTGGCTCAGTGGTTAAGCCTCTGCCTTCAGCTCAGGTCATGATCCCAGGGTCCTGGGATCGACCCCGCAGTGGGTTCCCTGCTCAGCGGGAGGCCCTTTCCCACCCCACCCCACCCCCACTTGTATTCCCTCTCTTTCTCTCTCTGCCAAATAAATAAATAAAATCTTTTAAAATAAATAAATAAATAAATGAGAGAGGGGAAAAAAAAAAAAAAAAGACGGACTAAAAGAAACACAGTCCCTGCTGTCATGGGGTTTGCCCTCTGCTAGGCAGTAGATGTTTGTGGAAAGTACTTTCAAAAGTGTTAGATAATATAGAAAAAGCGCACTGGTTGGTGAGGTGGTCAGTGATGACATAGGTGGCAAAGGACGTTAGGGGCCAGTCTCTGCCTTCCCCATCAGTGTCGGAGCCCCGTAAAATAAACCTGCAAAGTTATATCCTAACAAAGCAAGTACCCCTCGGAACTGCATTCCTGATATCCATACCTGAGGCAGTAAAGCAGCCTGCTTGCTTTCGGCGTACTTCATTCGTGGAAAGTAAGAAAAATGTACCTGCATTTTAATTCATCAGTCCGCAAACCAAAATGATTGGCGGACTAAAAAAGAAATGGGGATGGGATATTAAATTACTCAACTAAAGAATTACTAAAACCTTACTAAAGGTGGCCTCACGCTAAATGAAATGAAACCTCTTCTTGCCACACTTGGGATAGTTGCTAGGTGCCTGGGGACTGAGTTTGGATTTACCCAAAAGGGGACCACAGAACAAGCAGCAAAAGAATCAAGACTCAGAGGGAAGGCAGCAGGTGTCTGAGGGGTCTTCCTGCTCCGAGCCTTGCAACAGGTGGGGAGGGGGCCCCCGGGGCTCTGACCTGCCGCCTCCGCTCCAGAAAAACTCGGTTCAGTCCCAGTCCCAGGCTGCCCGTGAGGCCAGGACATTCTTACCAGGGCCCTCGTTGTGTAAGTCCTGGCACAACATTCTTTTCATTCCTTTCCTTGATTCCAGTGTAAGAATCACCCTGGATTTAACAGCTGTGCCCGTGGAGGGCCTATTATGTTACTTCTCTCTGAGAGAGGATTTTTACTTTTTGTGACCTCTCCGAGGACTCCTCTGATCTTTATCATTCCAGCATCTCGGTGGTCAGCAAGGAGATAAAGCGCATCAGAAAAAGAACTGCTCCTACCCCTTTTCCACTTGAAACACGGCTCTTACAATCCTAACTGGGACAATTACCACCGATCACCGAGGATGACCCTTCCTGAGTGAATCATATACCTTTTCCGGGTCCACTGGCCAAGGAGAGCACACCAATGGGCTGGCAGAATGGAGTCAAAATCCGCTTTCCCCAAAACGCCACAGAATGAAAGAAATCAGATCCCATATGCTTGAATAATCCTAACTTCCACATTTGGCAAATCGGAGAAAAAGGAATAGGGCAGAAGCATACATCCCTGGGTACTCTGAGCCGGCCTCCAGAGAGAATCAGCTTATACAGAATCTACCAGCTTCCTACCAGTCAAGTTTGAAAGTGCCCTTCCCCTCTCTATAAATTGTACAGCAAGGAAAGAAGAGAAGACGCCAGATGGTGGTGAGGGGGTTTGTTGCCATTACGAGGCGGTGGTTTTCTGGTAATCTGGCTAGTACTGACAAACTCTAAAAAACTGTTTTCCTCAGACTTTCTAAATGTGTAATTTTATCTGGATCCTCCAAGAGATATTTAAGATTTGTTCGGCATTCTAGATTAGTTCCTCTCCGGCTCCACAGAAGATGGTCAAAACCAAGGTGTGACCTCGGCCCATCTACAGGACTCCTAGCGGAGAATGCTCGGTGCCCATGGCCACCCCCACACCCGCCAGCAGTGCCCCCCAACACCCAACAGAGGTCAGCGAGAAGGCTGGGGGCTTCTCCTCAGTTCTTGGCAAAACTCACCCGATCAACCCCACCTCCCCTTCCCCTCGCCCCCCAGGGGAAGAGCGCAGGGGAAACACAACTTCAGGAAAGAGCTGTGGGCTGCTGCAACTTCCAGGTTTCACACACTAGCTCGGTTTCCCAGGGAAAGGTGGGTGGGCAAAGCTAAGCCATGCCACACACCAATGTCTAGTTTTTAAGAATTCCTTTCATTGTAATGCTTTCAGATGGGTCTAATGGAACCTTGGAGAAGAATAACCCAAACACCATGTAAATGACCCATGTTCCGCAGGCTGTGGGTCTCTGTCCCTGCGAACGTGGTGTGATTCATCCTGGGCTATCTGAGAAACAGGTGTCTAGAAAAAGGCAAAGTGAACACAAAAGCTGGCCCTGCCAAAGCTCTTTGCTTTGTGTCACTCGAGGGATTCGTGAATGTAATTCATTTCCGTGCCTACGGTTCACACGCTCATGGCTCTTCAAAGCTGAAAAGGTAAGATGTTCTGAGGAGTTTCTTCAAATGAACCAGATCCTGACGTGTTTATGGACCTCAGGACCCAAGACCCTGACTTCACAACTCTTAATTATTCATGTGAATGGGCATCCCTGACAGGATAAAGATGAATTCTACAGAAAACCAAAGAAAACAAGTCAAAGAAAGCAAGCTTTCAACCTGCTGAATTATTTACCGGAGTAAACCTGGCTTGAAAACACCTTGACTCCAACTCCTCTCAAGTAGGAAAGCAAATGAAGAGGGAATCACTGGAATGACCAGTGGCTGCAGAGCTGGAGAAAGGTGCAGCAAACACGCAGTCGGAGCTGCCCCGCCGTGCCGGTGTCTCTATAGACAGCACGAGTCAAGCAGGACTCTTTCCTCTCTCACAGATACAACCTCAGAAGCTTTCTCAACACAACTCAATCCACCGGTCGCATACAAAGATGAACAGTTGCTGGTCTTTTATTTAACTACTTTATTTTTTTTTCCCTCTAGAACTGAATAGCTTATGGAAATCACTACTAAAAGAGTTCAGCAAGGGTTCAGTGCTAACATGACGTCTTCTGATGTCTGTACGATGGACAGATGAGCGGGCCACCTCCGGACACAGCACAAGGCGGCCTTATGAGTCAGGAGAACGAAGAACCAGGGCCTGAGTCTGGTCTCAGAGGGAGGGAGAACACAACCACGTCTAGAAGGTAAGGGCTGCTGGGAGCGAGGCTACTTTGGGGCCTCACCCAAAGGAACAGGGGCAGGCTCCTCAGAACACAGTCTCCTCAGAAACCGTGGGAACCGACTCCTGCCCCCTAAGACTTCTCTCAGGAACAGAAACCCCCTTGAATTAAAGTTTCCCCTTTAGGCTGACATCACCTGAGTGAGTTAGGAGATTATCATCAGTCACATCTTACAGAGAAATCGTTTATTTAATAGTGTGTTGTTAATTTTTTTTCTTGACTCCTAAATAGAGATCATCAGCAAGGGGAGGTGGGGAAGACCGGGGTTTTCACCGGGCTCGGAGACACAGAGCAGCCACGAGGAGCATTTACTGAGTTGCTACTATATGCCAAGCAGTTCTCATACATTACTTTGCTTCCTCCTTGCCACTAACAGTGAGTTCTTGTTCACCTCAACCTCTTACAGGAGGCTCGGTAATGTGAGCAGCCTGACCAACATTACAAAGCTCGGGAGGGACTGGGGTTGGCTCCAAACCAAGATCTGTCTGATTCCAGAGCTTGGGCCCCTCCCATCCCACTGAGCTGCCTCTGCTGGGAAGGCATCAAAAACCAACTTGGCCCACTCGGGAATTTTCCAGAAGGCACATGCCTATCTTACTCTATAGCCTTCTTCCTGAGATTAGGAAGGAAGCAAATTCTCCTCTTGCAAGGGAGACCTTAAGAGAGAAGGGTCCCCCCACCTGTCGGAACTTCCTGCCCCGGAGAGAGGAGGGGGCCGGGGGCTATAAGCCATAATGGCAAAGGGTCAGTCCCCTTGGACTCGGATTTCATTCCTCCCTTATGGAGGTGTGCAGCTTCAAAGGAGGTCAGAAACAGAAGCAGAGCGTGGCCTCAGCTCCACACAGAGGAGAGTGAAAGGTTAGAGGGACAAATGTCCTCCTACGGCCTTTGATGGAGTGTGACAGAGTGGAAAGTGACCAGGGCAAAAATCTGCTCTGGCCAGCGCTGTAGCCTGTAACTACTCGTGTCCTGCTTCGTCAGGAGGGTTCACCTGGGGGCTGCGGACACCCCTGCATGTTACGTAGACTCCAGGTCGCACCTGTGAGCCAAGAGAGGGCAGAGGACAGAGGGACCCTGTGCCCATCCTCTAAGCACATGTCCCTGCTCTGATGCCATGAAGCCTGGCGACAGCCACTCCCCACCGCCCTGCACGAGTCACCCTCAATTTTAAGGGAGAATAGACCTTATTCACCCTAAAAGGGTGATAGAAAAGACGTACCCTTTGAGCAGGTCCAGGGAAACCCAGGAGCACCGTCAGCAGCACTTGTGGTAGAGGCAGGCACGAGGAAGCGTGACACACAGAGCTGGGCACCTTCGGGGCGAGCACTGACGCCGGGGACACCTCGGGGAATGGGAAGCAGGCAGGGAAGACAACCCGCACACCTTGCGTGCTTCCTGCATATCTCAACCAAGTGAACCAAGGAGCCCGGATTCGACCAGGCCTGTCTAAACTCTTCCTCCCAAGTACCTGTAATAGACTACATGAGTGAACTAGTCCCTGGGATGCCTGACTCAAAAATAATTTTTTAACTTAAAATTCCTGTATATTTTGCATTTTAGGCTTTAAGAGATCCATGTCTGCTTCAATGGGAAGCATTGAAGTTGATGGCTGAAAAAAAAATCAGCCATCTGGGAAGACACAGCGTGTTAATCCCGGGAATTACGCAGACCCTGCCGGACTTCCCGTACGCCGTCTTGAAGCGCACAAGAATTTCGGACCAAGTCAGGGTCACAGAGTCCTGCTGCCCCATCCCACCAGCAGAGTCTCCTTCTTTCGCTGACTTTGAAGGTTCTAAGTGTTCACGAAGAAAGGCAGGTTGTAAACTGTAGCTCAGGTGAGAAGAAGAGTGAGAGACAGCAAGCAGAGAGGACAGGCACGAGGAAGCCCCAGGAGAGATCAAGAGCCTGAGACCACGAGAGCCAAAGGAGCATAAGCAACTGGGGACCCAGTGCCTTTGTCCTCTTCTCCAGTTTTGTGGCCAGCGCTCTAGGAATGGAGGACCGGTAACCAGGAGTAAACGCACGCACAGGAATTTACTTGCTGACTCTCTGTCTCTCACACACATCCCACACACCCGCCACCTCTCCTCTGGGGGCAGGAAGGGAGTTAACAGCAGGCATACAGGTCCTGAGAATGGGGAACTGGAGCAAGACGGGCTGGCGATGGTGGACACGGAAGATGCCAGACATCAGGCAGCTGTAGGGCCAAGAGTGCGAAACCAGATAGTGATCCAGGGAGAGCCCACCGACCCGAGATCGGAAGGTCATCTGGCCTCTGAGGCTGGTTCCTACAGCCACTAGGTATGTGAGTTTAGATAATGGGTAGTTCTCAAAGAAACTGTTTCCACTGTACAGTCCCAAATCGAGAACCCCAAATGAGCATTCTGTGCACCAAACATTTGAATCTCTATAGATTTAAAGATTCCCCTGTCAGTCTGTTGTTGCCTAGGCAACGGCTAATTCTCAGGAAACTTACCAAGACCATAGTTTCCAGAAGGGCAGGTCTTGAGTCTGCAGGGTTACAACTGTGTCTCTAACGCCTAGTACATAGTAGGTCCTCAGTAAAGAGATGCTCATTGAATGGAGAGAAAGGAACATTACAGTATCATTATAGGACAGTTTCAAAATAACACATTCATTCACCCCGCGTCTTCCGCTCTGCTTTTATGATGTGTGTTAGCCAACAAGGTCACCGTATGGGTCTCCCAGAAGAACTTCTATGTGGGTAAAAATTCGGCAACACAGCAACTGCTGTGGTGTCACATAACACATGCTTTCACTCAAAAGAATCCAGTGACACCCGCTATGGGGGAGGGAGGCAGGGACACGCACACACATACACACGCACACGTACACATGCACACACACACACGCCAGCCATCCTGCTCATCCAGCTCACACCCTACAGTGAGAGAAAGACAGAAGAGAAGGAAACATGATTCCAGGCCTCCCTGGGTCTCACTGCAGCAAGCTTCTCTCAGTGTGAACATCTCACAGAGATGAGTGGGATTCTAGTGTTTAAAGAACATTTTCATACAGTTTGGCCCATAAAACAAGCCAACTGCTTATCTGGGGCTCAGAGAAGCAGCGGTCCATTCCAACTCTGCAGGCAAGACAGGCTGTGCTGGCCTCAGCGAGATAGGGTAGGATTCCAAGAGGGAGCCTTGCAAAGGCGATTCTTTAGGATCATTTTGACTCTATATGACTTCTGCCTCATACACAGACTCAAAAAAACAGTCCCTCAGTAAGCTGTCCCCCATCGAACACAGTCTGGTACATCTCTCAAAACAGGGTCCGGTTGAATAAGGAGTGCCTTCCAGAGGAGAACACGGGACCTCTGCTTGCACGGTCTATAAAGGAATTATTATAATACAGGCAGTATTATTTTTGGCATTGTATCTTCCATCCAGGTTTCTCGCGTTTCTAAGATGAAACCAATTAATGTCTGCAGTGGTGATTATTCTACAGAAAATCTGCTTAACATTTTTCTGCATTTCTTTTCGTGGACTTCAACACGGGTTATTTCAAGACCTCTATTAAATATATTAAGCACATTTAACTTTAGCTAAGATAAATCCAGCTAATTAAATGATATAAAGAACAGCTCATTAGCAGAGCACTGGTAAATATTTCTCTATTCCAGCTAAGCAAGGCTTATTATACACTCAAGTGCTGTGCAGGCTCATCACGCCTCAATTATCAGCCCGAGATGCTAAGCCTAAGCATAAAGCTGTTACTGAGCGAATAATGGCATTGGACCTGCATATTGCCAAGCTCTTGGCGACTGATTCACACACTCTTTAAAGGGCCAATTTAAACCAATTGCAAGTTTTTGCAAATAAGACAGTTCCAACACTTTTAATGATCTGGTTTACTAAACTTTTTGAGTAAACAAGCTTAGAACTCTTTCATTCCTGGTTAGAAGGACACATATCTCAACCACAGTGACCTTGAGCGATAGAGTGCTTGTATCTTCAGGAGTACAGAACCTTTTCTAAAATGTGTTTTAGGTCTCTTTATTGCTACGTGGACTTTAGGATCACTTTAAGGCAATCAAGTCAATTTAAAGGACAAAGAATTCAAAAATAAGATGGAGTCCACAGCTGAAGGTTGCATTCAAATGAGTTTCACCTAAATTCACCTTCTTTATCCCTGTAACTATGGTGGGAAATTACTCTAAGGAAATAATCAGGGATGCGCACAAAGATTCATGTTTAAGATGTTTATCAGGGTGTTGTTTAGCAGAGAAAACGATTAGAAACTTCTTAATTATCTAATCTTAGGGATGTAATGAAATAAAATAGAGCCCATTCATATGGCAGAATACTATGCATCTTAAAAATGATATTTCAAAGAATTTTTGAGGACTTGGAAATATATTTGTTTGCCATATAGTGGGAAAACAAGTACACAAAGGCCTATCCAAGATAGCCAACCCTGACACACAGGCAGACATGCGTACATGCAAAAAGAACTTGGTTGCATAAGGAAAAATATACAAGAATAACAAATCTGTATTTTGAAGGACATATACACAGATGCAAATAAGCAAGCATCAAGAGAGAAGTAAGAGGAAAATAGACCAACAAATCAGTAGTCCTTATCTCGTAGTGATCACATTACAGGTGAGTTACTGTCTCCTTTTCTCGTTTCTTCATGCATACATTCCAAATTTTACATATAACACTGATTTCTGTTATAGTTGGGAGAGAAAAAAACACAATTAAAACTAAATGTGAAAACATATGTCTACGTGTAATTGCATTTTTTTAAAGGTTTATTTATTTGAAAGAGAGAGAGAGAGTGAGCGTGTGTGAGCAGGACAGCAGGGAGGGTAGAGAGAAGCAGATTCCCCGCTGAGCCGGGAGCCCGATGCAGGCCTTGATCCAGGACTCTGAGATCATGACCTGAGCCAAAATCAAGAGTCGGGCGCCTAACCGATTAAGCCACAGAACAGCCTTTTTAATAGAAACTTTAAAGAAGAACGAGAACACAGATGCCAGATGGTATCAATGGCTACCGCAGAAGCAAAGCCCCGACCAGCGGGTCCTGAGGGCTCCTTCCTGGACGGATGCTCAACGTTAGGCCCAACCAGAACTCAGCGACTACAAGAACCGACAGCTGTGTTTAAGAAGCAAATCTGTAGTTCATCTTCAGTTTCTCATCAGAATTCTCCACGTTGGGCTGATACAGGAAATCTAAGCAAAATGTGCTGGTATATTTTACTCTGTTTGCTGAAAAACACTAAGAAATAAATAGCCGACCCCAATTTTTCACCTGAAGCTCTTTCTTACTTCTGGTAGAAAAAAAGGCTATTTTGTGAGGCATTGGCTGGGATACAGAAGCCCAAGTTTCTGGCAGCTTAAGCTTCTCTCAGGGTCGGGGGGGTTAGTCAGTCCAGGCTAGTCAGTTTAACACTCAAAATGGGAAAGTATGAAGCAGGAAATCCATAGTTTCCCATTTAACCTACCCCTAAAACCATGAATTAGGGAAACATCTCCCAATTTTTGACAGTTGCAGTTAACTGAAATAAACATCTCTATGTATTGTTGGTAAGGAAGATACGCATTCGCACTCGTGGTGGACCAGCTCTCTGAAAAAAAATAATCTGGCACTTTAAATGATATATGTTAAGCCTGTCACTAAGTAGCCATTTAATTAAAGTCAATGTCTCAACATAAATCCTACTGGCACAGGGGCATGCAGTTTTGGAAATTGACCTGCAATTAAGACTTTGGGCCTAATTATGTGGCAACAAACAGAGATCCTAAGAGCCATAACATATTGAAGAACTTTAAAAGACTTAAACGTTTGTGTCAGGATTGATGACACTATTTCCTCCTCCATTTGTATTCAACTTCACAACCTTGATTAACAGCAGCATCTGCCAGTTCTCCACACACAGCTGCAGCATCGAAGAGAGAACACAAAAGCACACGGACCTGGGTTCAAGGATTTGCCCTGCCCCCCCCACCCCCCGGCCGGCTCTGAACCTTCACCCCTTGGGACCCGCCTCCATATCTGTAAAACGGAAAGGAAATTACCTGCCTCTTCTGGCTGCTGTGAAGCTTCAAGACAACATCTCGCGTGAAGGTACAGAGTACAAAACTGCCATTTAAAATGTACTGTGTCGGGGCACCTGGGTGGCTCAGTGGGTTAAAGCCTCAGCCTTCAGCTTGGGTCATGACCTCGGGGTCCTGGGATCAAGCCCTGCATCAGGCTTTCTGCTTGGTGGGGAGCCTGCTTCCTCCTCTCTCTCTGTCTGCCTCTCTGCCTACTTATGATCTCTGTCAAATAAAATCTTTTTTTAAAATTTTTTTAAATAATAATAAAATAAAATGTAGTGTGTCTGGTACGGTTTTTGAAAATTTTTGTCCCAATCTGTAAGCAATATACAAGAACAGTACTTTTATTTCTTGAATAAGTGGAAATGAGTGGCTATTTCACCCCGAAAGTCTCCCACTTAGAGAGAACAGTGATATTTGCTCCAAGGTTCATCCTATCAGTGATCCAGCAAATTTCTCTGGAGTACGGATTGTGAGCTAATCCATGCGCTGCAAAGGCTCAATGTTGCTGCAGGAAAAATCCTGACTTTTTGGTCTGTCCGCCCTCCCTCCACTTTAGGAACTGACCCTCCTAAATCCTTGTGATTCGGATGAAACTATTCATTAGAAACTCTACAGCAGCTACCCTCACCACCAGGAAAGGCACATGACCCAGGCTGACCCGCCAGAATTCTTTTTCAGGAACTGATTGGGTTCTCGGGAGGGGAGCAATGCTGACTTCTGTCCGAGACACTGAATAAAGGTGCACCTCACCGTCTTCCTCTTCCTATCCTCGGACTGGGAAAGAGGAGACTTTCCATTCTGCACTAACATCATCCCATACACAACTACATTTCCTGGCCTTTTTCCAGCAGAAAAACACTTCTGTCCTCAAAGCATCAACTTCCAGGAAACACTATCTTACTGCCCTGAAATGATCCTTTCATTTCAAGGCAGCCGGTGGCGGGCTTCTAAGCAAACACGCTAATAGAAAAACAAACAACCAGAATCATTCCTTCAGCCAAAAAAAAAAAAGTTCAACCACCATCACAAATAAGAAGGCAGAACTGGCTGATCTATAAAATCGCCAGCCCGTAAAAGGAGCAAGAAGATGAAGAAGGAGTTTTAACTATTTTCTCATCACCATTTGCCAAGAAAGCCTGGTGTGGTGCTGACGAATAGAGAGCATTTCATTTACTTTTCACCTTTCATGACCCGGTTATTTTAGACGTTACTAGGTTATTTAAATAATTACAATCACCTCCTGTTTCCTGACTGATTCATGTGTTTTTCAGTCAGTCGAAACCCATAAAGAAACAAAAATCCAGGGTGTCAGATATGATGAAAACACCCTAAGGGCTTTATTAAAAGGTTCTAAACCCGTCCAGAAAATCAGACTTTCACTAAGGCTGGAATGCTCCCCAAATGGATTTCAGTGAGGGAACATACTAGTGATCCTTAATGTAGAAAATGCTGGTGTCATCACAGCCACCAAAATTTGAGTGACTCAACCAAGAGAAAGACCAGTATGTGCTCCAATGACATAATAGACTCTCTTGAAGGGAGAGAGCAAAAATAGCACACTCTACTCTGTATCTGAAAGACACTTGAAATTGTTGTGTAAAACAATTGAAAAATTAAGCAATGGGAAAGTGGCTGGGTAACGGATCTAAAAGAGGCTATTTTCTACTTCTTAGCAAAGCAATAATGGTGCTGAATCACTCATTTGCTCAAAGGTGCACCACTGAGATGGTTATCCTTTGAGGTAATAAAAGGATGACAGAGTTATTTAACAACTGTGGGATCTAGTTTTCCCATCTGTTAAATGAGTGGGTTGGATGTCATGCTTTTTGTTTTTTATTTATTTTTTTTTTAAGGTCCTCTCCAGGTCTAAAAAGTCTGCAGTTCAGCTCAGAATACACAACTCCCACAGAATTTCCAGAAAAACATTTGTGTAATTGGCCCCAGAGGAAAAGATATGTAGCAACAAAGCCCTTCAATCTCGGACGGAAATGTTCTCTCTGCTTCCCACTGATGGACGGAATAAGACTGGCAAGAGCATGAGGGCTTGGGTTATAAATAAGACAATTCTCAGGCAACTTTAAGACATTAGAATGAGATAGAAGGAAAGAGTAATCCTTGAGATCAGACACCAGAACACGATGGATTCTTGTTTGCCTGCGAGAGTTTAGGAGAGGTCCTGTAAAATGGCAGAGAGGTGGAAAGACCATCCTGTGAATGAAGACAAAAAGTCACATAGAAGGAGTGGAAAATGTTTACTGAGATAATCCTTCTCCAACACTCCTTCCACTTCCAATTCCCCAGAGCAGGACTCTGCCTTCTTCATGAGCTGCCAGTGTCCTCACGAAGCCCCCTTCAGCCTCCAGGAATGTCTGCAACACCAGGGGGACTCCCCGCTCTTCCCGGCCACTTCTGTTGAATTTCCCTATACCATTCCCCTTCTCTCTACACACACCACACAGGGCATTCGAGAGCCAAAGGCAACTATTTACCTCGCTTTTCCCATCTTCACACATTTGCTCAAGCGGATCACTCTACTTTGAGAACTCTTTTTTTTTTTTTTAATTGCTCCCAAGCTGATAACCACAGTTCAAGGACCAGCTTCTCCGTGGAGCCCCCTGGAACCCACACCACAGTCCGCTCCCCACTCCCCACACGGCTCTGTCACGTGCTGAAGGAAAGGGATGCTGAGGAGTTAAATACTGAATCTCCAAGAGACACCGAGGAAAGAGAATTTCCTGAAGTCCCTTTAGAGATTTGACTTATTTACTTATTTACTTGCTAGAGAGCACACGTGTGGGCGGAGGGGCAGAGGCAGAGGAAGACTCCCAGGCAGACTCTCCACTGAGCCCAGAGCCCTATGTGGGGCTCCGTCTCACGACCCTGAGATCATGACCTGAGCCAAAATCAAGAGTCGGACCTTAATGGACTGAGCCCCCAGATACCCCGCCCCGCACCGAAGCTCCTTTAGGCTTCCCAGAATGGGCAGGGCCAGTGGGAGGGCCAGGAGGGGAGGCTGATAAACACACTTTTTTTTTTTTTAAGATTTTATTTATTTATTTGACAGACAGAGAGACACAAGTAGGCAGAGAGGCAGGCGGGGGGAGTGGGTGTGGAGAGAAGGCTTCCCGCTGAGCCGAGAGTCCGATTCTGGGCTCCATCCCAGGACCCTGGGATCATGACCTGAGCCGAAGGCAGAGGCTTTAACCCACTGAGCCACCCAGGTGCCCCTAAACTCACTTTTTTTAAGTGCACAGTTCTGTGGCATTAAGTCCTTCCACACTGATGTGGGATCATCATAAAACACCCATCTCTAGAACATGTCACTTTTGCTTTTACTAGTCTGAGCGGGATTTCCATCACTTGCATAAAATCCTGACAAATAAATGTGCACTATAGATAGATAAATACAAGAAATTCAAGGAGGATTTGCTATCTTAAAAACAATGAATGAAGTAAATTTTTATGACGCTATGAAAACAAATGGGACCTTGATTTGAGGTTCTTAAGGATAACGAAGGTCTGAGAAAAACAGATGATAATTAACCAAATGGATTGTGTTGTGTAAATCATCTGGAAAAGGATTCTCTATTTTTATATTTGTAACAGGAGAAAGCACTAATATACAAAAGAAGCTTGCATCTCATCTCCCAAGGGAGGAAGACATCCTACAGAGGAAATTAAAATCAGGCCCAACAGACAAATCTCTTAAGGCAGGGAGAAGCCCGAGAGCATTCGGGAAGGAAGTAACGAAAGAGAGTGAGAGCTTTAGCAGAAAAGCTTCCCTTTATATTTACAAGTTTTAGAAAGCTTCTCTTTGCATTTCCCTTACATGTACAAATAATTTATTCAAAGCATAACGGAGGAATATATTCTAGGATCACCATTTTTCATGTAGGAAGAGTCTACAACATAAATTACTTTGAAATCAATCTAGAAAAGTGACATAAAGGGCACTTGGGTGCTCCAACAACACAGTTGTTACGCATCTGCCTTCGGCTCAGGTCGTGATCCCAGGGTCCTGGGATCCAGCCCCGCACTGGCAGGAAGCCTGCTTCTCCCTCTCACACTCCCCCTGCTTGTGTTCCTTCTCTCACTGTCAAAAAAATAAATAAAACCTTAAAAAAAAAGTGACATAAGAATGAAAGCATATAATATTTCCAAATGTAGAAAAAAAGAAAGCAAGCCATCACCACATAATCCTTTTTTTATTTATTTTTATTTTTTTTAATTTATTTTTATTTATTTGTCAGAGAGAGAGCACACAGACAGAGTGGCAGGCAGAGGCAGAGGGAGAAGCAGGCTCCCCGCTGAGCATGGAGCCCGATGTGGGACTCGATCCCGGGACACCGGGATCATGACCAGAGCCGAAGGCAGCCACTCAACCAACTGAGCCACCCAGGCGTCCCAACATAATCCTTTTTTAAAAATAACTGGCCTTTCAAAGGGAACGAGCATCAAAATTCAGGAGGTTCAGAGAATGCCCCTCAAAATCAATAAGAATAGGCCCACACCTTGTCACCTAATGGTAAAATTTACAAGTCTCAATGACAAAGAGAAAATCCTGAAAGCAGCCCGGGAAAAGAAGTCTGTAACATACAATGGTAAAAATATTAGATTGGCAGCTGACTTATCCACAGAGACCTGGCAGGCCAGAAAGAGCTGGCATGATATTTTCAGAGCACTAAACGAGAAAAACATGCAGCCAAGAATACTATATCCAGCTAAGCTATCATTGAAAATAGAAGGAGAGATTAAAAGCTTCCAGGACAAACAACAACTGAAAGAATTTGCAAATACCAAACCAGCTCTACAGGAAATATTGAAAGGGGTCCTCTAAGCAAAGAGAGAGCCTACAAGTGGTAGATCAGAAAGGAACAGAGACCATATACAGTAACAGTCACCTTACAGGCAATACAATGGCACTAAATTCATATCTCTCAATAGTTACCCTGAATGTTAATGGGCTAAATGCCCCTGTCAAAAGACACAGGGTATCAGAATGGATAAAAAAACAAAACCCATCTATATGTTGCCTCCAAGAAACACATTTTAAGCCCGAAGACACCTCCAGATTTAAAGTGAGGGGGTGGAAAAGAATTTACCATGCTAATGGACATCAGAAGAAAGCAGGAGTGGCAATCCTTATATCAGATCAATTAGATTTTAAGCCAAAGACTATAATAAGAGATGAGGAAGGACACTATATCATACTCAAAGGGTCTGTCCAACAAGAAGATTTAACAATTTTAAATATCTATGCCCCCAATGTGGGAGCAGCCAACTATATAAACCAATTAATAACAAAATCAAAGAAACACATCAACAATAATACAATAATAGTAGGGGACTTGAACACTCCCCTCACTGAAATGGACAGGTCATCCAAGCAAAAGATCAGCAAGGAAATAAAGGCCTTAAACGACACACTGGACCAGATGGACATCACAGATATATTCAGAATATTTCATCCCAAAGCAACAGAATACACATTCTTCTCTAGTGCACATGGAACATTCTCCAGAATAGATCACACCCTCGGTCCTAAATCAGGACTCAACCGGTATCAAAAGATTGGGATCATTCCCTGCATATTTTCAGACCACAATGCTCTAAAGCTAGAACTCAACCACAAAAGGAAGTTTGGAAAGAACCCAAATACATGGAGACCAAACAGTATCCTTCTAAAGAATGAATGGGTCAACCGGGAAATTAAAGAAGAATTGAAAAAAATCATGGAAACAAATGATAATGAAAATACAACGGTTCAAAATCTGTGGGACACAACAAAGGCAGTCCTGAGAGGAAAATATATAGCACTACAAGCCTTTCTCAAGAAACAAGAAAGGTCTCAGGTACACAACCTAACCCTACACCTAAAGGAGCTGGAGAAAGAACAAGAAAGAAACCCTAAGCCCAGCAGGAGAAGAGAAATCATAAAGATCAGAGCAGAAATCAATGAAATAGAAATCAAAAAAACAATAGAACAAATCAACGAAACTAGGAGCTGGTTCTTTGAAAGAATTAATAAAATTGATAAACCCCTGGCCCGACTTATCAAAAAGAAAAGAGAAAGGACCCAAATAAATAAAATCATGAATGAAAGAGGAGAGATCACAACTAACACCAAAGAAATACAAACTATTATAAGAACATACTATGAGCAACTCTACGGCAATAAATTTGACAATCTGGAAGAAATGGATGCATTCCTAGAAACATATAAACTACCACAACTGAGCCAGGAAGAAATAGAAAGCCTGAACAGACCCATAACCAGTAAGGAGATTGAAACAGTCATTAAAAATCTCCAAACAAACAAAAGCCCAGGGCCAGACGGCTTCCCGGGGGAATTCTACCAAACATTTAAAGAAGAACTAATTCCTATTCTCCTGAAACTGTCCAAAAAATAGAAATGGAAGGAAAACTTCCAAACTCATTTTATGAGGCCAGCATCACCTTGATCCCAAAACCAGACAAGGATCCCACCAAAAAAGAGAGCTATAGACGGATATCCTTGATGAACACAGATGCGAAAATACTCAACAAAATACTAGCCAATAGGATTCAACAGTACATTAAAAGGATTATTCACCACGACCAAGTGGGATTTATTCCAGGGCTGCAAGGTTGGTTCAACATCCGCAAATCAGTCAATGTGATACAACACATCAATAAAAGAAAGAACAAGAACCATATGATACTCTCAATAGATGCTGAAAAAGCATTTGACAAAGTACAACATCCCTTCCTGATCAAAACTCTTCAAAGTGTAGGGATAGAGGGCACATACCTCAATATCATCAAAGCCATCTATGAAAAACCCACCTCAAATATCATTCTCAATGGAGAAAAACTGAAAGCTTTTCCGCTAAGGTCAGGAACACGGCAGGGATGTCCATTATCACCACTGCTATTCAACATCGTACTAGAGGTCCTAGCCTCAGCAATCAGACAACAAAAGGAAATTAAAGGCATCCAAATCGGCAAAGAAGAAGTCAAATTATCACTCTTCGCAGATGATATGATACTATATGTGGAAAACCCAAAAGACTCCACTCCAAAACTGCTAGAACTTATACAGGAATTCAGTAAAGTGTCAGGATATAAAATCAATGCACAGAAATCAGTTGCATTTCTCTACACCAACAGCAAGACAGAAGAAAGAGATATTAAGGAGTCAATCCCATTTACAATTGCATCCAAAACCATAAGATACCTAGGAATAAACCTAACCAAAGAGACACAGAATCTATACTCAGAAAACTATAAAGTACTCATGAAAGAAATTGAGGAAGACACAAAGAAATGGAAAAATGTGCCATGCTCCTGGATTGGAAGAATAAATATTGTGAAAATGTCTATGCTACCTAAAGCAATCTACACATTTAATGCAATTTCTATCAAAGTACCATCCATCTTTTTCAAAGAAATGGAACAAATAATGCTAAAATTTATATGGAACCAGAAAAGACCTCGAATAGCCAAAGGGATATTGAAAAAGAAAGCCAACGTTGGTGGCATCAGAATTCCGGACTTCAGGCTCTATTACAAAGCTGTCATCATCAAGACAGCATGGTACTGGCACAAAAACAGACACATAGATCAATGGAACAGAATAGAGAGCCCAGAAATAGACCCTCAACTCTATGGTCAACTAATCTTCGACAAAGCAGGAAAGAATGTCCAATGGAAAAAAGACAGCCTTTTCAATAAATGGTGCTGGGAAAATTGGACAGCCACATGCAGAAAAATGAAATTGGACCATTTCCTTACACCACACACAAAAATAGACTCAAAATGGATGAAGGACCTCAATGTACGAAAGGAATCCATCAAAATCCTTGAGGAGAACACGGGCAGCAACCTCTTCGACCTCTGCCACAGCAACATCTTCCTAGGAACAACGCAAAAGGCAAGGGAAGCAAGGGAAAAAATGAACTACTGGGATTTCATCAAGATCAAAAGCTTTTGCACAGCAAAGGAAACAGTTAACAAAATCAAAAGACAACTGACAGAATGGGAGAAGATATTTGCAAACGACATATCAGATAAAGGACTAGTGTCCAGAATCTATAAAGAACTTAGCAAACTCAACACCCAAAGAACAAATAATCCAATCAAGAAATGGGCAGAGGACATGAACAGACATTTCTGCAAAGAAGACATCCAGATGGCGAACAGACACATGAAAAAGTGCTCCATATCACTCGGCATCAGGGAAATACAAATCAAAACCACAATGAGATATCACCTCACACCAGTCAGAATGGCTAAAATCAACAAGTCAGGAAATGACAGATGCTGGCGAGGATGCGGAGAAAGGGGAACCCTCCTACACTGTTGGTGGGAATGCAAGCTGGTGCAGCCACTCTGGAAAACAGCATGGAGGTTCCTCAAAATGTTGAAAATAGAACTGCCCTATGACCCAGCAATTGCACTATTGGGTATTTACCCTAAAGATACAAACGTAGTGATCCAAAGGGGCACATGCACCCGAATGTTTATAGCAGCAATGTCCACAATAGCCAAACTATGGAAAGAACCTAGATGTCCATCAACAGATGAATGGATCAAGAAGATGTGGTATATATACACAATGGAATACTATGCAGCCATCAAAAGAAATGAAATCTTGCCATTTGCAACAACGTGGATGGAACTAGAGCGTATCATGCTTAGCGAAATAAGTCAAGCAGAGAAAGACAACTATCATATGATCTCCCTGATATGAGGAAGTGGTGATACAACATGGAGGCTTAAGTGGGTAGAAGAAGAATAAATGAAACAAGATGGGATTGGGAGGGAGACAAACCATAAGTGACTCTTAATCTCACAAAACAAACGGAGGGTTGCCGGGGGGAGGGGGTTTGGGAGAAGGGGGTGGGATTATGGACATTGGGGAGGGTATGTGATTTGGTGAGTGCTGTGAAGTGTGTAAACCTGGTGATTCACAGACCTGTACCCCTGGGGATAAAAATATATGTTTATCAAAAATAAAAAATTAAAAAAAAAAGAAAAAGAAAAAAATAAAAATAACTGGCCTTCATTTCCTCACAGCATTCATTTCTTCTTTACCGTATATTTAAATTTGAATAACTTACCTTCCCATTTCCTCCAGGAATAAAATTTGCCACCATTAACATGCCTAAAGATTTTATGATAAATCCTACAGTGTTAGGCTCCAACAAGGAATTAGATGAGTCACTATTATGTTCTTGGTATCATGTCCGTAGCCTAGAAAATGGGTTCTCTATAATGGGTCTTTCTTATTTCTCTGCCTTTTTTCCCACTCATTAAAGTATTGTCAGCCTGTGTTTCGAGACACAGAATTTGCCATAGAGAAACAAATGTGAGGGTGAGTTGTCATGGTGGACACTGGCCATCTGTTTGGTGGCCAGACTCCATCACAAACACCCTTCACTTTGGCTTAGAGGCTGCACATCTAGAAGCTTGGTGCTTCAGTTAATTGCTGTGTCAGGGTGATATTTCTGGGGGGAGAGAAGGAACGGATCACAAGCACAGCTCCCAGCTCAAGTATTTACTTTGCCCCCAGCAACCAGTCTCCGAGCATGTTGCCTTAAGGTTCACCTGTTCATACAGAATGGTGTCAAAACCTCCGAGACACGTTAACAGCCTTTACTGAATGGCCATTCTGGACGCCCCTCTATTTTGGCTCCCAGGCTGGCATGCAAGTGACTGTTTGCTTTTGAGATACATGATGTGAAAGTTTTCTTTACCAAAAATATTTTAAAAATTCAAAAAAACTGGGAGAATGCATTCTTCTCCTATATTTATGGACTTTGAGTTATCTTAAAACATAGAAGCTAGACAAGGAAACCTTTTCAAGGTCATAGTTAGGTCATTCTTCCCCTAACAGGCCCAACCTCAAACTCCTGCTTTAGCGTTGACTACAGAGGAAAGTCATTCCTAAGGAGCAAAGCCTTGCTGAGATGCCCCAGCCAGCGTCTCTCCCTGTCCCTGAGGACATGAAACCCAGTGTGGGGGGACGGTGGGGGGGACAGGCTTCATCTTGGCCTCACTCAGGAACTTCTTTCCCTCCCTCTGAAGGTTGTTACAAAAGGACAAGAGAATAAAAGGTCTCTTTTCACTGGGGAAAACCTGGAAAAGTCCTAGAGTTAGGGATGGAAACACAGGGGAAGCGGTAAGTTCATTCAGCCAACGGTAAGGCGAGAAGGCCAGGCGGCCGGAGAGACAGCGGGCCGGGCAGGGCTCCCCGGGCTGACTGGGCCACCTGGTGGGCCGGGCTGCTCCTAAGCTCGAAGCTCGCAGGACACCGCACTCACCTCCTGACACAGACTCGGGGAAGACGAGAAGATGACGGGAAGGGACCTCCTGAAGGTCTACCACAGCGAAAGCTCTAAAGCAGGGCACAGAAGCGGCACCTGCCGAGAAGGGCGAGCACGAGACACCTGTGTCGGGGTCAGAAGGCTTCGTGCAACCGAGTTTGATTTAAGCCTGGAGATGCCCCTCGTCCGCGGGCTCTGCGCCTTCAGAAGGCATTTCGTGCCCCCGTTCTCCTGAAAGATGCAGATGCGTCTTCTGGCTCAAGGACACATCCTCTTTCCTTCGCTCCCCCCTCCTTGCCCTCTCGGGAGGTCACGGGATCACGAAATAAGGGATCGGGAGAAGTTTAGAGAAAGGGCATCACCCCTCCCCTCTCCTCTGTGCTCACTCCTCGTGTCTGCTTCCAGCGGATTCCTCAAGCCCAGCAGGCACGTCCTGTTCCCCCATCAATTACAACTCCCTCATTAATTACAATTACAAACGCACCCAGTAATATCTAAAAACATGTTTTAGATATTACTGGGTGCGTTTGTAATACAAACAATGTAGTATTTTAAAGGCCTGTATAAGTGGAATATAGTGTATAAAGTTCCTTCTGGAACTTGCCTTTTCCATTCAACATTATGTTTTGGGGATTCATGTATGGTTGTAATTGTAATTAATTTATTTTCATACCTTTGCGGTATTACATTGTGTGAAAAAATACCTCGATTTATTTCTGCATTTCAGTTAGGTTTGTTTTCAGTTTGTCTGTTTGTTTCACTACTGACATGTTGCAATGAACCCTCTTGCACTTGTTTTCTTATATCCTGACGCAAGGGCCTCGCAAGGGTGTAAACCCAGGAGTGGAATCACTGGATTATGGGGTGTACACATTTTCAACCTGTCCCCAAATTACTCTCCAGAAGGCTGTAACAACCTATGCTCCCAGAAACAGTGTGGGAGCTTTCCTGGGTACCTATATCTTCATCATTGGTCATTTCCAGATTTTAATTCATGTAAATCTGAGGGTTATTAGATCTACTCGTGTACTTTCCCTTCCTAATTATGCAAGAAAAAGTTCTTTAAAAAAAATAAGTTCTTAAATGGCAAAAAAAGAATTGAAGAAAAAAGCCTGACAAATGAATGAATACAGACTTCCACCAATTACAAGCAAGCCCCCAGCAGTGGGAGATGCCTATCTAATAGAATGCATAAGAAAAGAATTTTCTATCCATATCTATATGATGTTGGCTTCTAAGTGCTGATTACAACTAGAGAAGGATCTTGGTCCCTTCAACAGTTCCCTGAAGTCATTCTGCATTCTATAAGGCAAGTCAAGCCCGAGGCTTCATCCGGCCAGGACAAGAGACACCACCACCACGATCATTGCTCTGATGGAAGTGGCACCCCATAGTTTAGATCGTGACCATAGTTTGAAGATCCTCAGAAAGAAAAATAACTAAATAGTTGAAAAATAAACAGCCAGCAGGGAAATCAATTTTAGCAAACTGTAGCCACACTCAGCAACCTCCCCCCTGCAAACATAATAATGTTAATCTAATATAGCCTATAAAATTGCATAATCTTTCTGGTATCATTGTTAAACTGAAGTCTGCTTTTCTGATCTGAGCCCAAAGGGTAGGTCTGAAGAAGGAGTATAAGGAGAGGGCCTTAAGATATGTTACTAAAAAACCTAGGATGGTCATTTTCAGTATCCATAGCAAACTAATATACTTAGCAAGAGTAGTTATAACTTTCTATAATTTAACTCCTATTCAAACAGCACAGAGAAATGGCTTACGTGAGGCATCTGGGTGGCTTAGTTAGTTAAGCATCTGCCTTTAGTTCAGGTCATGATCCCAGGATCCTGGGATCAAGCCCCACATCAGGCTCCCTGCTCAGCGGGGTATCTGCTTCTCTCTCTGCTCCTCCCCCCCAAACTTGTGCGCTCTTTCTTGCTCTCTCTCTCTCTCTCTCTCTCTCTCTCAAATAAATAAGTAAAAAAACATTTTTTAAAATGGCTTATGTGCTGGGCTTTGGAAGCCAGGCTGTCTTAGTTCAAATCCCAGGATCTCCTGCATATTATTAATCACGACCCTAGGCAAATAAATTACATAGCATCTTTTCTCATCTGTAAAGTGAGGACAATAATAATATCTACCTTATAATGGTTGTTGTTGGATTAAAAGTTAGAACAGTAACTGGCCCGTAATAAGTGATCAAAAATACGAGTCATTATATTCTAGCCTCATTTTGGAAATAAAACAAAGTTCTCTGCTAAAAATAGAGATCAAAGGAGTAGATTTTGTGTCCTTTTTTCCACATTTGAGTTTCTAAGGCTTACTAGATTACCTAGGTGATGAATTTGGGTCATTTTTGTTTCCTTCATCATGCTTTTCTGTAGCATATACCAATATTTTTTTAAAACCTCATAGAATTTTTTAAATACAAACTGCATTTTCTTTCCCATTCAGGAAGAAGACTCGAGGACTAGTAATAAGTAAAAATACTGACTGTTTCGAAAGCACCTCTCATCTAATTAGACCACTGGCTTGTACCCGGGGCAGCATGAGCTCATGTACTATCCACTGTCCTAGTACGTGATTGTTACAGAGCACAGGCTCTCAATTCAAAATAAATTAAAAGTTAGAACAGTAACTGAAGTTTATCATGGAAATGGATGTGAATTCCTGTATGGACGAAACAGCAGTTCAGAATCTTGGCAAGACGCTTCGGACAGAAAAGAGGATTACATAGTCAAAGCTTTATATGTGTGTGGTGGGGAGGGAACGGGGAAGGGGGTGACCTTGGGCTTTGGATTTACTCTGACCTGCTTTTGCGTTGGGTGATAACCACCTCTGGGAATCTGATGAACCACAGATGCAAAGAGGAAGTACTTGTGAGGAAAGTTGGGTATCAAGTTTTATGCCACACATCTGAATTCTTCCTTTGATACGCCAGCATAAGCAAACTACAAAATAGCTCAGCCCAATTCTTGTATGGTTAATAATTTGAAACTAAACACCTAAAGAGAACATTTGATTAATCTTATGTTTTCCAGGGTGTTATATTTAAAAACAAATCTGGTTTAGAGGAATTTTCTTCTTAAGGAAGGGTCATTTGCTTTAGCAAGGACTGGTTTGACTCAAGAATAGGCCTAATAATATGGCCTTTATAAAAATATTATTTTCTCCCTTTGGACTTAAAAAGTAGTATATAGGCCAAAAGAAAAGAAAAAGAAGAAGAAAGAAAAGTAGTATGGGCTAGAAATTACTGTGCTTACCTTAAAAATAGTTTGCAACCCAAACATTTTCTTCTAGGACAATGAACAAATTTTTCTAGCATAAACTTCTAAAGAAAAAAAAAACTTACAGTCATCCAAAAACCAACAATTCCTCCTTCCCAGCTATATTAAACTCTATGACTTTCTCCCCTCTTCAGTGTCTCAGAGAAGAAACCTTCTACAGTTTAAGGGAGGACTCCCTTACACATCAATAACATCAGTTCAATAACGTTTCTGTGTTTTCCAAGACAAAAGTGATCAGTGTTCTTCATTACAAGTAGACCCATTTGCAAGCTATTGTGTAGTTTTCAAATCCTTTGGTAGGAGACCAATAGATATACTTTGAAATAGACTGTTGGAGCTAGAGGGGGATTTTAGAGTCGATCCAAATAAACAGGCTGCGTATTTGAATTCCCTGGAGAGCCTGTAGACTACTGATGCCAGGCACATCCTACGCCAGTGAAATCAGAATCTCCATGGATGCGGCCCAGGCACCTGTATTTTTTAGAAGGTCCCCCTGGTGGTTCCCATCAGCAGCAAAGGTCAGATACCACAGATCCAGTCCAACCACCTCTTTCTACAGGTAAGGAAGCAGAGGCCCAGGGCTGTTAAGGGACATTCCTAAAAGTCACACAGGTAATGAGGTCACATGGCTGGGCCCAGAACCCATGTCTTCAGATTCTTTCTTCTCTATTACGTAATCTTCTCTCACAACTCCCTTGCTCATACGGAAATCAGATCCCAGAATCGGAGTCTGAAAGGGGCCACCATGTGGACCCACCAGAGACCAGCCGTACGATCATTAGTCTACCACTGAGCAGCGGGCTGCGGTGGTGACAACCACATCGTCCTCTGAGATGGAAAACACCCTTCCTTGCCTTCTTCACCAGAAAGAAGCATCGAATTCTCCATCTTGTATTAATGGTTTTCTTTATTGCTTCCACCAACCCCTGTCCTCTGGTACTTCTCTACACAACAGCTGAAGTATTCAAAGTAACCAAGAAATTGTTTTTGTTCTTATAAAAAGCAGTCCTCTTGGGGAAGGAAGAAAAAGACGGCTGACCTGTGAGAAAGAGGTGTCAGAACCAAGCAGAGCTGAACGAGAACTGGACCGGGGGCCAGAACACCTCAGGCGCTGCCATCTGGCTACCCATGTTGAGGTGAGCCTAGTTCTCTGGGTTCCATTCTCCTCATAGACAAGGCTGAGATAACACCTGTCCTGATGCCCCACGGCTGGTTATGAACCCAAATAAAGAGATAATTAAATAGAGACAAATTTACAGAAAAACATCTTGTTAAAAAAATGTACACGGGATGCCTGGGTGCCTCAGCTGCACCAGCTCTCTTAAAACAAACAAACAAACAGAAAGTACCTAAATGTAGGTATTACTAGGAAGAAAAAAGAAATGAAAAGAAATTTATCATCACCAGGGCACCTGTGTGGCTCAGTGGTTAAAGCCTCTGCCTTGGGCTCAGGTCATGGTCTCAGGGTCCTGGGATCGAGCCCCGCATCGGGCTCTCTGCTCAGCAGGGAGCCTGCTTCCTCCTCTCTCTCTGCCTGTCTCTCTGCCTACTTGTGATCTCTGTCTGTCAAATAAATAAATAAAATCTTTAAAAAATATTTATTATCACCATATGAAATTTTAAGACATTCAGGAATACAAAATTCTTTTTTTTCCTTAAAGATTTTATTTATTTGAGAGAGAGAAAGTCAGAGAGAGTGAGAGAGAATACGTGTAGGAAGGAGAGGGAGAAGCAGGCTCCCGGCTGAGCAAGGAGCCCATGCGGGGCTCCATCCCAGAACCATGGGATCATGACCTGGGCTAAAGGCAGCAGCGTAACCAACCGAGCCACCCAGGCTCCCCAGTAGTACTAAATTCTTAAAATGATTTGACCATAGAACAATTCAGCAACATAATGTCATGACGGACAACCATGCTGTGGAGTCACGCAGACTCCAAGTCAAATCTTAGCTCTGTCAAGCGACCTCCCTGAGCCTCAGTGTTCTCATCTACACAGTGGGGATCATGGTGGCAAGTTCTCTTGGAGTAAAAGAGTGTGTAAAGAGGGACACCTGGACAGCTCAGTGGGGTAAGCATCTGCCTTCGGCTCAGGTCATGATCCCAGGGTCTTGGGATCGAGCCCCCACTAGGCTTGTTGCTCAGCAGGGAGCCTGCTTCTCCCTCTGCCTTCTACTCCTCCTTGTGCGCTCTCCCTCTCTGACAAATAAATGAATAAATTCTTAAAAAAAAAAAAAAAGAAGGAAAGATGATTATGTAAAGAGATGGTAAGTGCTTCACAAACAGTAACTGTTGGTTACTGTTCTCAAGTGATTATTGCTGTTGTCACTGCTTCCTCTACCTCCCCGGGTTGTGGCGAACTGTAGGGATCAAATGCATCAAGCAGGAAGCTGTCCTTGGAGGGTCATCTTCCCCCACCTGAGTCCCAGCTCCCCTTCCTCATATGCCAGAGGGGTTGCTAAGAACCACATTTCCCCTTTCTCACCAAGAGATTTCTTTTTCACCCGGTCCAGTTCTTTACGGGTACTAAGTACTATCAGGGAGATTGTGAGGATTCTGGTTAATCACTGCCCCACTTCAGACGCTGTTATAGTCACAGTCATCTCTGGGGGCCAGATGGTAAGTAAAAGCAGGAAAAAGCAGTCGCCTTAGCATGAGCTCCATATCCTACAACTACTTGATCCTACAGCTGAACCGGGGTGAGTGGCAGGAACCCAGCTGATCAGCAGGATTATCAGACATTAGGGGCAGAGGAAACAAACAAAGGAGAAAAGCGACTTACAGAGAAGATACGTGGAATGTGCAACTACGTTCTAGAAGTCTCTATGACTGGCAATTGTGTCACTGATCCTACCAATGCTTTTATTCAAATGGAGAAAACATAGGGGGAGAATCACTGAAAGTTAAGGCAAAAAATATCCACTTACTGTGAAATTTCATATAACTCACATAAAAATACAATACAACTAACATTTTCTTTGGAAATGTCAAAAATATTAGTTAAGCCCTTTGGTCTGTTAGAACAAAATTCTACAAGCAATAATGGGCTCATGTGTAGAGACTTGCAAAATGCAAATGATAACATTTTAAATGAATTAAAATCATCCATAATCAAACCTCACAGAGATGACACTATGAATACTTTGGTATATATTATTTCATACTTTTTTCTGTCTGTGTATATATAAAAATAGAAAATTTCCCCAAAAATGAATTTTAAAACTCTAGCTAAATAAATCCTTAAAAAGTACAGAGAGGACGTAAAGACCTAATGAATGAAATAAGGATAATTGCTATCTCCTTCTGACGACCATGTAATTAAAGTCTATGAAAACACAGAGATGATAAAAATATAGGTTTATAAAAAATTTTTAAAAATGTTAAAAAAAAAAAAAAGAAAGAAAGAAAGAAAGAAAGCACAGAGCTTGGCATTTAGAGAATACTGGTGGGTAATACTTATGAAACACTTGTGCGGGCCAGGCATGCACCTAACATCTATATACAAATTAACCCCTTTGGTTCTCACAATGGCTTTATGAAGTGGGGACAATTATTGTTCCTAAAAACAAGGCACAGGGAAATTAGGCAACTTGCCCCAAGGTCACACAGGAAGTAAAACACGTACACTGGGATTAGAACCCAAGCAATAGGATTCCAAAGGCCAAATTCTGCCCTACCTTGCCTCCTAGAGGTGCAATATTATCACCAGAACTGGAAAAGAGAAACTCCCTTATGCTTACCCAGAACTTGGCAGCAAATGTTATAGAGTACAGTGACTGCTGAACTAATCATAAAACTGTCTAATACGCTGAAAATCACAACGCACCCCAAAAATGTAGGAAACAGATACTGATTAAAATAAACAGCACTTGCATTTCACAAGCAAAGTTGGAAGGAATATTTTTGGAAGGTGGGATGTCGGGGCCACACGGAGCCAGCCAACAAGCTTTCTTCAAGGATGCGCTGTCTGTGTTTAGGTTTATGACTTAAAGGTTAGGCTGCCAAGAATTTTTTAAAAGGTTGATACATCTGTGGCTGCTTTTCCCCAGAGCACCATAACCCGCAGTCTTGCCAAAACTAAATAAAAGGCTTGACTGTCCTCTTTCTTCCTCTGCCTTAAGAATGTCACCATCTGAACTCTGTGGGGAATAAAGCTACTATGAACTCAGCATTCAGGAGGAATTTTCTGCTTGGACTGCAATCAAGACTCCTTATTCCATGACCGAGTCCTAGTCGTCTCAAAGGGCAGGCAGCTAGAGGAAGATCCAAACACTCTTCCCTTCCAAAGAAGATTTCAAAAAGGAAAACCATGTGAGCGAGAAAGGTGTGTGCTTATTTGTGTCAGAGGTCCTGTTAACATCGGGGTACATCCCGGGTTAGGACGTGTGAAGGTCCCCGGAGGAACCAAAAGAAGTAAGAGTCAGTAGTGTGAAGACATGTGAGAGGTTCCCAGTAGAGGAGGGAGTGTATCAGTCAGGAATGCTGCAACTGCTCTACCAAACGTGCCCTGTGCCCCGGGGTACCGTCCAGTAAGAGTATTTCTTGCCCAGGTTCCAGTCGAGTGTAGGAGGAGGGGGCTGGGCTCCACGCAGCTACCAGGGGCTCAGGCCTCGTCCTCTGGTGGCGCCATCATCTTCTGAGGCCCCGGGCTCCTCTTCTACATCTTGTGCTGACGGTCAGCAAACCAGGAGAGAGGACAGGTGACCAAGCTCTTGCTACTCTCTGGCCTCATCTCTCTCAACCCCCCCACAGGATCCTTACCTTGTCTCACTCAGTTTGTTGACTCTCAACCAAGATCCAAAGGAGGACACTGAAGCCCTAGAAAATGTCTCCTGCCCCCAATTGAAAGAAAGGCTAGACAAGGGGCCCCACAGGAAAAGAATACACGGTTCAGTAAAATACAGCATTATCTCTGCCACGAGGAGGAAGGGAACCCATCCAGATTTTGACAGAAATAGCTGGCCGCACCTTTACCTGAGTCGTTGGCAGCAATCAGGCTTCTAAGGGATAAATTTATCTGAGCCTGAATTACCTGTTTGGTTCTTATATCTTCCAATTCGGAAAACCTAACAAAACAACAAGATGTAATAATCCAAGTCTACCTTCAAGACACCCAACGTTCAAGGGAGCTCATTAGAGGCTGGTCATGAAGGATGGAGCTTGGCCTTCATACACATCACATCTGTAAAATGTTTTTCAAGAAAGTTCTTTCATATTTGTTATTTTACTTGACCTTCATCTCTTCCCTTCGAGTCAAATATTCTTGCACAACACTTTTCAGTGGTTTGAGGCTTCACTGGCACAAAATACGGCCCCGGTACATTCTATCCCGAACAACTCTACTACGGTGCACATGCACGTGCTGGGAATAAAGAGAACAAAATCTCCAGTTGGGAGCCTGTCTCCATCCAGTTCTTGACCCTGTCACTTCCTGGCTCTAGGACTCCGTGATGTCCCTCCTTTTCTTGGGGACTATTTATTCCTGTGTTAAGCGAGAACAGGGCTGCCCACCCAACTTCTCCTATTGCTGTAAAAGGAGCGAATGGGATAAAATTGGCAAAAGCATTTTGTTATGGGGTGTCATGGCTTCTTTCTGGAAATGATCGATCTGCCTCTCGGACAGTGAGTGTGTCTAACCAAGGGAGAACTACAAGAAAATACAAATCTGAGTTCATGAATGATAGTATGAGACTAATTGTTGCACTGTTTTCTTCAACCAGTATCTGACGACTTCTGAAGGGACTTAGCAAAGGCAATAAAAAGAAACTGTTTATATTCTCTTCATTGTACAGTTTCTCATTGTTCAACAATAACTCAAGTTCAACCACACTCATCCTTGGCCAAAAATAATAATGCAATTAAACAATTCAAAATGGCACACTGTTAATTGTTCTTTCGGTTTTCTCTCATTGGACACCACAAAGCTGAAACCCCAGAGGAACATCTACGGACTACTAGCTGTATTTTTTTCTTTCTGTTTTCATAACCAAACAATATATAAATATATTCTCAAAGTTGCAAACAGTACAAAAATACACAGAGTAAACCAAAAACCCTACCCACCTTGACTTCCCTGAGGTAATGAACCTCAATCTGTCTGTTGTGTATCCTGCCAGACTTTTTCTGCAAATGTACTTTATGTGCATAAATACAAAAATCTCTTTTTATATTTCACTATATAATTGGGATCACAGTTTACAAATTGTCCTATAACTTGCACTTTTTGTAGATTATTCCCATGTTGTGCATGACTGTCTACCTCCTTTTTTTTTTTTTTTAATAGCATCTGGTTTCTGTTAGGTAAATATCCCAAACTTTACTTGACCCTATTGATGGAAATTTGGTGGTTCCCAATTTCCAAAATTATAGAGTTTTGCTAAACTTTTAAAGTTAAATTGCTCATGGACTCCATTTTATTGCCTTTCTCCAAATTTCACTTGAAACCCACTTACAGTCAAGTTCTTTCTAATACCCTCTTCCTCCCAGTGACAAGAAGTAAAAGGCTCTTTTTTGAAAATGTTGAACTCCACTCAGAGCCCTTTAAAGAGGCTAACAAGTGTATAAATACATTAAAAAACCATCATGAAGCAACTACCTGCCTTCAGCTCAGGTCATGATCCCTGGGTCCTGGGGTCGAGCCCCGCATTGGGCTCCTGCTCAGTGGAGAGCCTGCTTCTCCCTCTGCTGCTCCCCCTGCTTGAGCTCTCTTGCTCCCTCTCTGTCAAATAAATAAATAAAATCTTAAAAAAAAAAAAGAATCAGTCCTGTGTTTTACCTGCTGAGAGAATGGACCTGTACTAGGCTTTCTGTGTGAAGCCTCCATATATACACACACACTCACGAACCATGATAAGCCCAAAGAAAGGGGCACGGGTGTAAAAATCCCATGGGTCATGGGACCACAGAATGTAAGAGACATCTGGGCTAACAAATCCGAGCACTTGGTATGCGGAGGAAATAATGTTGAGACATGGAAACCTGAAAGATGCCCCAGAATGGCTCGATACAGACTCTGAACCGTGTCCAGAATCCCCCCGCCCCTACCCCTTCTGCAGGCCAAACGGGCCACAAAGCCTTGTTGGACGGATCAGAAGTTCCGTTTCAGGTAGGTTTCCCCTCCGGAGAGCTAACTATGTATAAATACATTAAAAAACCATCGCGAAGCAACTACCGTGTGCCAGTTACCTAAATTAAGACCAGATGCATGATCTTCACCTTGAAAGCATTCACAAGAGACTGAACTATCTACTTCAGCTCAGAAGGGTCCCGAAGCTGCCTCCCCCGCTGGCCAACAGCAGAACCCGAACCCATAAAAAGAGAAGCAACAGGAGAACATATGAAAGGGATGTGCATGGGGGTCAGCAAAGCCGCGGACACTAGAGAAGACTTCTGGTTTTAACTTATTCCTGTAATATCAAGCTTGGTTTGGTCTACACAGCCGAGTTGTTTCCCTTAACTCCATGATTAGAGGTGTTGCTTGTGTATCCCTTTTATGGGGCTTCTTCAGAAGTTTTGATTTTCTTTCTCCATTTATCACAAAGAGCATCGCAGTTGAAGCCTCCAACTGCCCATCTCTCCCCCAACGAACCACTGAAAACAGAAAGGAGGGAAGAACGGAGGACGGTGGGAGAAAAGGGGGGAGGGAGGAAGAGAGGGAGGGGGATGGAAGGACCATTGCAGTAGCTACTGAGAAAAAGACCCACTCCCACGCCAGGCCCAGGTCTGTAGCGAGCACCCAGTGACCGGGAAGGCCTTTGACTCTCCCAGAAGCAGCATTCAGAAATATTATAGGGGAAGTGAGGAGAAGCAAGACCGCTGCTGTCTGTCACTAGAAGCAAGAAAATCTGGGGAACAAAGTGTTCTTTGAAGGCCTGGCAGCAGCCGTGAGGAGCACGGAGCTGATGAGAGGCAGCAAACGTGACTCCTTGAAGCAGCTTGCCATCCATTGTGGGTCTTGAATAATAGCCGACTGTATTATTTTTTTCCCCAAGAATAGACCTTTGTTCTCATACAGTACTGTACTCTTGAATGTTTCAGTACTAGTTACTGTGCTTAAAAGAAAGGCACAAAATACCATATTTGTTCAAAACAAAGAAGGAATCAATTATTAAATCATCTTTTCTAAGAACTCACCAATCTATAAATAAAACATGTTTGGAAAACAAACATTTTCCTGCCTCTGCTATTTTTCCTTCCACTGGCATTAACTTAAAAGTCACCACTCAGTGATACCTTTCTCAAAAAATGAGACTCCCTAACTCACTTGTGTTCAAGCTACTTTGCAAAAATCATTTTTTTTTTTTTCCAGGAACAGGGGCTCTCCTCAAGAAGCATGTGCTCCTTAAAAATACCTCACGGCACTAACGTTCTCCCTTGAAGCTTCCATTTTGTGTCATGCCTTTAATGCTGGTTCCGTTTGCGGCCACGGTCCACCTGCACAAACCTGTCAATGGCAGCTGATACACAATTGTAAACAGCCACAAAGGAGAGTTGTATAAAAAGAAACTTGGGGCTTGGTTACACGTCCTAGAGCACCATTCCCAAAGATGTAAAAAGCCCCACTGTTTTGGGGCGCCTGGGTGGCTCAGTCTGGCTCAGGTCATGGTCCCAGGGTCCTGGGACTAAGCCCCGCATCAGGCTCCCTGCTCAGTGGGAAGCCTGCTTCTCCCTCTCCCTCTGCCCCTGCTTATGCTTCCTCTCTCACTGTCTCTGTCAAATAAATAAATAAAATCCTTAAAAAAAAAAAAAAAAAGCTGAGTGCTTTATCTATTTTGTGACAGATTTGGAATTAAATTATCAGATTTCTCTAAAATAATTTCATTATAAAAGATGATGCTTAACGCCTGACAAGAATGTCATCCTTGGGCGCCTGGGTGGCTCAGTGGGTTAAGCCGCTGCCTTCAGCTCAGGTCATGATCTCAGGGTCCTGGGATCGAGTCCCGCATCGGGCTCTCTGCTCAGCAGGGAGCCTGCTTCCTTCTCTCTCTCTCTCTCTCTCTCTCTCTCTCTCTCTCTGCCTGCCTCTCAGTGTACTTGTAATTTCTCTCTGTCAAATAAATAAATAAAATCTTAAAAAAAAAAAAAAAAAGTGTCATCCTTGCCAAGTAAGCAGTTTATTCCCGCTGCTTTCCCTTCCTCACTATGTAGCAGTAACGCACCAGCTTCCTCCCCGCTCGGAGCTTCTGCACACACCATGCCCCTCCCTAGAACATTCTACACACCCTTCCTCACCTCATGAAGTCCAATTCACCTTTCAGACCTGAATTCAAAAGCCCCTCGTGGGGGAGAGCCTTCCCACCTCGCCCTCCCATTCCCCTGCCTAGAGGAGATTCCTTGTCATGAAGGTTCTTGTAGCTGCCTGTGCTTTTCCCACAGAGCACTTATCATAGTCTGTAGATTGGTCATCAGGCTATGTCCATCTTCCATCCCAGACTGTAAGTCCGGTCAAGACAGAAACTATGGCTGTTGTGCTCCCACTGGATTCTCAGAGTCTAACATGGTGCCTGACACACAGCAGGCACTTGATTATTTGCTGAATGAATATGTCCTGACACCCTGCTCTAGTAAATGGGGGAGAAGACAAAGAATCTCATCTGAAAACTGCCGGGCCGAATGCCTCGACACTGTCTTAGTGAATTGACTCTTCTCAGTGAACTCGGTTTGTTATGATTTATGCTATAATTGCGGCCCTGACAAAGAACTGGTTTACCCCTAAAGACAGGAGAATATGACCAAAGGATTGGGTTTCTTGGCATACTACAGAAAACCCCACATAGCAAAGCCTTAAAAAAGATAAATGCATATTTTTCCCTCATAAACAAGGGTCTATAGGAAGTTACCCAGGACCGGTGGAGTGCTCTACAGTAATAAGGACTCAGGTTAAATTTATCTGCCTACAAAATTCTCCTCAGAATTAGTTTCATGCTTCTACTTCAAGACCCATAATGGCTGCTCAAGTCCAGCCATCTCATCCAATTCCAGGCATAATGAAAAAAGAACAGATTAAAGAAGGATGATGTTTCCCCTTTCTGAATATTTCATACTTAAGTCCTTCAGCCACAATGTAGTTACACATCCATACCTAGTGGCAAGGGAAGCTAAAAAAGATAGTCCTTATTCCAGGAGAAGCATATATTACTTTTAAAGATAGGAAGACTAGATAATGGGAGACAATCAGCAGTCTCTGCCACAGATTGCAAGAATATTTAGGGACCCAGCTCACTGTTCCTGGTAACAGCAAGTGTCTCCTCAAGTGGACACTATCTAAGCAGTCAAGACTGACCAAAATGGAAAAGGAAACCTGTCTGTCTAACAACAAGTAATTTGAGCCTTGACATGAGCAAACAAATTAGTATTCATATAAGATAACCAAGTGGTCATCATCATGTGAAATCTTAAATGCTTTTCTTTCTGCTTTGACTTTATTTTCTAACATCATAAAACTTTTGCAATATTTACACTATCCCAGAAGGCAAAGTTTCACATTTTATACACCCACCCAATTCTACCACTTACCTTCCGTGCTTTAGGAACCTGTCTTTGGAAGTTTCAAAGCTTATCTTGGATGGATTTCAGGCCCTGAACAAGAGGGGGACATGTGACCAGGTAAATACTTGTATAAAAACCAAACACAGGGGTGCCTGCGTGGCTGAGTTGATTAAGCATCTCACTCTTGACTTCAGCTCAGGTCACGATCTTGGAGTCATGGGACCAAGCCCCAAGTCGGGCTCCACACTCAGCAGGGAGTCTGCTTGAGAGTCTATCTCTCCCTCTCCCCCACCCCTCCCCGTGTGCATGCTCTTTCTCCCTCTCTTTCAAATAAATAAATAAATCTTTAAATCTTAAAAAAAAAAAAAAGGATATTCAGTCTGATTCTTCTCAAATGAAAACTTGCAGATGAAGGACTTTTCATTTTCCTGCACATCTCTCAAACCACACTCCCTTATATGCATTTTGGGTCATATGATTTCTACTTTTCCTAAAATATCAACGGTTGAATTGTTGGTTACAGAAGAAATATATATTCAGGAGGTAGGTCAAACCAGGTTGACACTTTCTTTCAAAAGAAGAGTTGCTCAGACTTCAACCACTAAGCTCCAGCCTTTCAGGCTCAGGAGGAGGAGCCAGTGCGAAGCAAGATGGGAACCCAAACACTGTCTTACACACAGTGGTCTGTGACACTAGCGACCGTTGTCGGAAGCTTAAAGGACACCTCCACAAAACTGCTGGAGACGCTATCTCACTGGTTCTAGTGAGTCTTCTGCGGAGGGTGACAGTGCTTTATGCCCGGTTTAAGATTTAGCATGGCCCCAGGACTCCTGGAGTAAGTTTTTCTGATTAACCACAGCAGCATGTGATAATGTTTTACTGTAGATAAGAGTCATCTCAGAAAGACAGATCCAAGGGCATGGTATACTACATAATAACCATATCTCACAATTTTATGGCCCATTCTGTACCCACCCCACCCCCCACCAACACACACCCATCCTCTCTTAAAAGTAATGGTCTGCTCTTTGCAGTCAGGAAATTCTACAACAAGCTGAACTGTGATCAAAGGCCTCCCCACCTAGCTTTCCCCAGATTCACAGTCCACGGCTGGCAGAGACGCAGAAGCATCCTGTTGACCATGAATAAATATAATTTTTGGACTAGAGGTACATAAAATCTTATTATGCAGCCCACAGTGATCACACACTTGAAAATTATTCCTCCTTTCCAGAGCAAATTTTCTTTCTGAATCTTAGTCCTCTATCTGAAGTGTACCAAGAGATCAGGCCTGAAAAATTAAAGGGGAATTTCCCATCGCCAGAGCAGATGCTCAGAAAATCCAACGTCTTCAAAGAAGAAAAGGAAAAAGAACTAAATTTGTCAAAGTGTGAGGATGCTGACCGGCATTATACGCACACACAGGCACATACACATACACACACACACACACACAGGGCTAAGTAGTCAAATAAGCATGGGAAACACTGATTAAAAAATGAAAAAGGTCCCTTTCTTGCAGACCTTCTCAGAGCCTGTGATATAGACAATATGCACTATGGATCTACAAAAGGGGCACAGCAGACAGATTTTCTACTTGAACTCTTGTTGACCAGAGTATTTCCCACGGCAAGCGCTCTGTAGAGTATACATAACAAAACGCTGGACTGGAAAGAAATACACCAAAAATAAATAGAGCTACCTCTGGGTACGGAAGTTCACAAATGAACTTCATTCTCTGTATTTCCAAATCTTCTATCATGAATTTATATTGCGTTTGTCATCTGAAGAAGTTACAGATGATAAAAGAAAAATAATATTTGGATCTATATTATTTTAATATTTTTAAGAATTAGAAGTCACTGAAGGTGAGAATTTTTTCTTTCTCATAAAAAGTAGAGGTGTTTATTGTTTTCAAAGATTTACCGTATGCCTCCAGGGTGCCACGTTCAGATATTAATATGAGAAATAAAAAGGAAGATTTTGCTGATTTACTATAAAGTGCCAGGCGCCTAGTAGAGGAAAAGAGACTCTTTAGAGATTCTCTCACTACTAATATATAAACCACAGCCTGCAAACATTATAAAAATACGTGTACAAAAATAGATAAATAAATAAATATGTATATCTATTTGTGCAATATTAACCCCAAGAATACAAATTTAAGCTACTTTGTTTATCCTCCTCTAATCATTTAAAAGGTCTCTTTTTAGGCTTAACTTCTTGATTTTTAATAGTGCCCTATAAATAAAAACCTGCCAGGGTGCACTCTAAACAGAACTTCATCATTCATTCTTTTATCAATTTACTGAAGGCCTAGTACATACCAGGAAATATGTGATTATTCCTGGAGAATTTCGTAAGAGAAGATGCTTCTCCATGACCAGTTATTTTAGTAGCTAATTATCTAAATAAATTTAATACTATCTACAAACTAATAAAGAAAACAATCAGCATAGAAACACTAAGGTTTTAACAGATCTATGTAGCCAAGATTTTATGATACGGTATGATGTGTTGCTTCGTCTTACTTGATCTCGGTTTGAAGATCATCCCACTTGGACTATCCAGAAAAGTAAAGGCGATTTCACCAGAAGGCCACAAGAGAAAACTTTTCAGGATGCTCGATCCTCAGGCGTTCAGCATTTCCAGTTATACCAGGTTCGTCAAAAGAAGACAGGAGGAGCTAAGCATCAAAGCCCGTCTTTAGCAATTCTACAAACCGCTTGCGTGCTAAGGCCTTTCTGTCCCCAGTTACAGCCACGGTGATGAGACTGGACTGGCAAGGCCACCTCTCCGGATTCTCCAGGAACAAAAGGGCTCTTCTCCCAGCCCCAGCAGGTGCTTCTCGCCACTGAATACGCTCAGATACTTCTGGGAATGGCCCCCTTCCCTTCAGCTGGGGGTAGGTCAAGAATGGTCAACAGGTCTAATTCAGGCAGAGTTCGGAATCTGATTCACTTATCAAGAGAGGCAAAGGAAGCTTCTATTTACCTCATCACCCGAGATGAGGACAGAACATCTCCAGAGTAGTCCCCACAACTCAAAGCAAGAAACCCGGGGAAATTATGCCCGATGAAAGCCCGCATGTCGGACTTCTCAGTCCACTATGCCAACCACAGTCAGATGTAAGGGCCACAAATAGGTATAAGTGCCTTTGCTTCCAGGCCTAAATTCTGTGAGTAGCCAAGGAAGCAGCTAACTTATTTGCTTAGGGAAATTATATTGCCCTGCTCTAATGACAGCTCTGATTTTTTTTAGCAAGTATTGGGATTTGTCAGTTTCACTGAGCAAGGGCTCCAGTGACTAAAGCAGACCCATAAAACTACGTTAGAAAAGCTCTTCATTGAGAGGAAGAAATCTCCACAAATCAAACCAAAGCAAAACAAAATTAAACAAAGTCTACTGTTTTTTAGTATTTACTGCATACATATGTTCACCAAATACGCAGTATGCTTCTAGCTCACACTACTGAATTTGTCTCTGGATGTCACCGTTCCAGCCAACTGCAGCTGGGAGACTGTGGGCCTGGCTCTAAAGAGCTCGTAGGGAGCCTAAGAAATAAGAAACTCGGGGCCACGGCTTTAAGACAAAAAAAAAAAAAAAAAAAAATCATAATTTGTTTCATAAGGAAGGGAAACTTGCGCCTGATCGTCAAGCTTTGCATTAATCGAATCAGTGTGAATGAGTTCACATTAGTTGGGCCTTCCAAAAACTTAACATTGTGAAACATAAGTGAAGGCCAAGGAAACATACAAAGGAAATAGAGGAGAAATGTGTGGGCCCAAAACTGGGGAGCTAAGAAATTGACAGCATAGGGGTCCCTGGCTGGCTCAGTCCATATAGATCATGCAACTCTTGACCTCGAGGTTGTAAATGTGAGCCTCATGTTGGGTGTAGAGATTACTTAAAAATAAAATTTTGGGGGGGGCGCCTGGGTGGCTCAGTGGGTTCAAGCTTCTGCCTTCGGCTCAGGTCATGATCTCAGGGTCCTGGGATCGAGCCCCATATCGGGCTCTCTGCTCAGCAGGGAGCCTGCTTTCTCCTCTCTCTCTCTCTCTGCCTGCCTCTCTGCCTAATTGTGATTTCTGCCAAATAAATAAATAAAATATTTTTTTAAATAATAATAAAATAAATTTTAAAAGAATAAAATCTTTTTTTTTTTTTAATTGGCAGGGCACCTGGGTCGCTCTATCAGTTAAGTGTCTGTCTTCAACCAGGTCATGATGCTGGCGTCCTAGGATCACTGTCACATTAGGCTCTCTGCTCCGTGGGAGTCTGCTTCCCCCTCTGCTCCGCCGCATCCCTTACCCCACTCCCCCTCGCTCTCACGCACGCGCGCTCTCTCTCTCTCTCTCTCACTCTCATGCACACAAGTGTGTGCACGCGCAAAGTCAAAAATAAAATCTTAAAAGTAAATAAGTAAAAACTGAAGGCATTACTAATAAGCACAGAACTACTGTTATGTCCCCCATGAACACAGACATGGAAGGACCTAGGTATGAAAGTTAGCAGTCATCACCATCACAGTCCAAGGCAGAAATGCCAAGACAGCCAGATGCTCCTCCCAGGTGGAAGTACACCTCAAAAGCACAAAGAAATTCAAAACAACTCAGGTGGCTAAAAATGACAAAGGAAGCAGCTGCTGTTACATTTTCCAGTTTCCTAACAGCTCCTGTCAGCAGTCACAGAAAAAGAATCACTTTCTAAAAGGTTGGACAAGACTCTCTTAAGCAACTACCCACGGTGTGATGGGAAAATGGAGAGAAATCTCCGGCTCAGAGAATACATGCGTTAGAGGAAAATCGCGTCGCACTCTCCCACCATCTAGGACGTAAGAAGGATGCTTCCCTCTCAGGACTGGCGACTGCCTCAGCGGCAGGCGGTAACTCTTCTGCATGCTCCTGTCTTTCTGAAGGATTTAGAATGTCAGTTTGTAATATTTTTTGCTAGGAACCATTTCTGTTCATTGTCACCAAGCAAAGGGAAGGACAGAGTTGGGACAGAACACCACGTGTGTCTCGCAGATTGAAACGGCTGCTGGAGAGACAGGGAAATGGAAGACAGGGAAAATCATTTACAAAAACGATCTGTTGTTCACTTCCCACCCTCAACAAATCTAACTACTGCCATGCTTTGATTTGATGATTTTTTTTTTTTTTTTAAAGGACAGCCAACTGCGCGTCTCAAGCAGGGATGCTAGTCACCTCTTTAGCAAGCCCCCAGCTCCATCAAGATGACCCACCACTCCATTCATGGTAGAAATTCGTGGGTAAGTGGTGGCTCTGTGAGTGGCCAATCCTGAGGGTTGACACACGCTGCTTGTGTTAAGAAAATATATGAAAATTTCAATTGATGATGTATAGGAACTCAACAGTGCTCACTTACCTTACAAAATAAAAGGGCCATTTGCTATAGTTTTTATCAGGCCAAGGGGATGGTGGCGGTGGGGGGATTACTTGACAGCAAAGCTGTTTTTAGGTTATTTTTCCTAAAAGTGGTAGAAACTGCCAGACAGCCACAGGAGAGTCACCCCGAGGCTGCAACGCCTTTGCTCAGATCAGCAGGTGGCTGGCACCGTCCTGGCTCACATCATGCCACAGCATTGGATGGAATATCTTTGTAGTCCAGGAAAATTAAAAGGACAGGAAAGTGAAGAGAGACAAATCAAATCAAAGTTGTTCCTAAATTCCTCCAGGAACATTTTAAAAACAAAGAAGGCAAGTGAAAATAAAATACATTCCCTATTACAGATACGGTGCTCAGTTATCACGCAACCTCTTCCCTCGCTGAAATGAAAGTAGGAAACAGATAAGGAAAAAAGCAGGGGCAGGGAAGGGGGAGTATTTTGGATTCCCCTGCCCCCAGTGTTCCAGTCATAATGTTCCGTTCCGTCCCCAAACCATAAAATGACTTCAGGAACGTGGCCATGATACGTCCACCTGAGCCCCGGGAAGGCCAAGCTTTGAGGAAGGAACAGGAGGAGACGGGGCTCCTTGTTACGAGTCCAGCTCTAATCCCACGAATAAGTAGGCCCTGCCACGCATAACCCCTAGATGTGCAAACAATTCTGCCCAGACATCCCTGCAAAGCAGGCTTCAGTTCCCAGGCCCCGGCTTATACTGCCACAGTCTCCCCAGCCACCACCCTCTGCAGCCCTCCCCTGTTGTAGCCACGTCCCTCTTGTGTCTCTGCCAGATCGGCTTCCTGACAGCCAGCCACATGTTCTACAGCTCAAACACCTACAGCGTTCGCTGGTTTGCTCCGTCCTCACTGCGACACTATGGCACTGTCATTCTTCCCATTTCACAGATGCAGAAGCTGAGGCACAGTGTGGTCAGGTGATGTACCCAACAGTATACAGCTAGGAAGTAGCAGGGCCAGAATCGGAAACTAGGCGGTCCAATTCCAAACCCAATGCTTGCAATCCCCATGTTTTACATCAACAGAGTGAAATCCGAACTCTCCAGCGCAGACACCCAGTACCTCTACATCTTTTTGGTCTACTTTCCCTCCGTTCCTCTCCGCTCCCTCCTCACTACCTGGCACAGTGCCACTCAATGCAATCCCTGCCCTGACTGAATGAGTGACCAAGCTAACGAAGGAACGGTCCGTTTTTATTCCATTCAGGAATGGTCCTTGTTTTCAGTGCTTTTGGGGAAAAAATGGTTTCAGCTTAGGAAGTCTACTCTCTGAACGTGACACCAGGAAACAAAGGAATCACCCAAGAATTTGTTAGGTTAATTATTCATCTCCTTACTGTCAGCAAGGGCTTCCAAGGCCCTAATGTATCTGCCTCCCAGATGTGTTACAATCACAGGGCCAGGGGCAGGGGCAGGGGTAGGGGTAGGGGGTGTCGAAATATGGCTCCCCAATCCAGGAAACAAATTCCTTACAACATGGCATTTTGTCCCTCGAAAGAAAATTTGGCAAACCTATCACCGGGCAATCTTGGCAGAGGTCCTGGGTACCTGGAGCAGAATCAATTTCTTTATATAAATTAGATTTTGTCTGATGGCAACAAGTGGGATAAAGTAAAAACCCAAGCTTAAGTAACATAGTGCTTTATCGAGCACACATCGCTTACACACAAGCCCCGACCTAACCCCCCCAGCAGCGTTCTGAGGTCTTATTATTAGCTCTGTTTGGCTGATGAGGGAACTGACATGCAAAGGTGATGAGTAACTTCCCTAAAACCGCCACGTAACAGAGTGAAGACAAGAGTCTCCTCTCTCCTCAGGTCCAACCCAAGGGTCCCAGCTGTGAGAACAATCATTTTCTCACAGACATTCCCCCCCACAAACACACAGCCTCTTCCACGGTAAAGAAAGTTCTGCCCTACTCAAACCAAGAGTGTCAGCTGAAGAATGGAAGTGACCAAGGAGAACTGAAAAGCAGGCAGCCACAGGGCCCTCTGTTGAGGTTTCTGCGGGCTGCAGACATTCGCTCTGTCAACTGTGCACAATAAGAAATGGTTCTTCCCTCCTTATCATCCTCCTTCCCACTTCCCCACTCCCCAAACACAGGAACAACCCCAAAGTAGAGGAGAAAGAAGCATATATCCATACTTGTCCCTCCTGGCTTCCTACCCAGTGTTGCTGCAGGGACAGAGAGCAGAGCCTAATTACCTTTAATCCTGAGGGGACTGTGTCAACTTGTAGGGTGGTGTTTGGGGTGTGATTAACATTTAAATGGGTGAATTTGGGGTTAAACAGTGTCCTCAATAGCTTTGGTGGGCCTCATGCAATCAGCGGGAAGCCCTAAATAGAACAAAAAGACCAGCAGCCTCCTGGAGCAAGGAAGAATTCTCCAGCAGCCTCCCTTGGGACTGGACCTACACCCGTTCCAGTGAGAGCTGCACCAGCTTTCCTGGACCTCTAGCCTGTCAGCCCACACTACAGATTTTGGACTTCCCAGGTTCCACAATCATGTGAACCAGTTCTGCATAATAATTATTATATATGTGTGCATATGTGTAGATATATACACACATATATGTACATCACACACAAACATATATACGTAACCTCCTGCTGGTTTTATTTCTCTGAGAACCCTAACACAAGGACCATTCTGCAACGGCGGAATCACGTGGGAGCAAATCTTTCCTACAGAAGAAGAAGGATCTCCGGGGAGACGAGAAGGAGGGACTCAAAGCAGAGGTACCATGTGGTGTCCAGGAGGAGTAATGAAGTCCATGGATTCTGGGGAATGATAGCAGGGCTGCTGCGTTGAGTCAAAATTCTGCTTAGGGAGAACAAACATTTTTAGCTATATGAAGAGGAAGAATTTATTGTTCTTGAAAATTCTGTGATATGTAAGAAAAATGTGGTTCAGAGCTTGCTTTGGTTATGAAAATCCCACTAGAAAACACATTTGACAAGTACTTTCTATCAATGTAACCTTCTGGAAATAGGACAAGACCCACATCACCAAAGAGCAAGAACTTCCCAATTTTGCTGTTCGTGCGGGAGAATCTGGAGGCCACCCATGTGCTCGTCTTGAGACGGCACTCGAGGGAGGAGCAAGTCTTTATGACAGTGCAAAGGAAAAATACAACTTCCTATTTATTTCAGATATGTAATTTCAGCAAACACATCCACTAAAACACATAATCTCTTCATCAGCTGCACTAAAGTTTATTTTTAAACAGATATTCAAAATATTTGAGCCATAATCCTACCACAGCTGCAGCCAGACCATCAATTGTCAAGTTACAGATTTATACCCACTCTCACCAAAATGCCTACATGGCCACAATACTTATTTGGGGCATATTTTTCACGCTGATAATGACAAGCATACAGGTCCGTCTATATTTCACTGTTAGGATCAAAGTTCTCAAAAAAAGTGTCTAGGCTCAAAATATACAAGACAGTTATTAACTAAGGTTAAATTTTGAAAGTATTATTTCTATAATACATCAAAGGTGAAAGACTCCTAGAGCACTGACTTATTCCAGAAATTTTAATCAGCTCATGAAAAACAGCCAGTTCTTTTGGAGCACCTGGGTGGCTCAGTGGGTTAAGCCTCTGCCTTTGGCTCAGGTCATGATCTCAGGGTCCTGGGATCGAGCCCCACATTGGGCCCCTCTGCTCGGAGGGGAGCCTGCTTCCCCCCATCTGCCTACTAGTGATCTCTTTCTCTCTGTCAAAAAAAAATAAATAAAATCTTAAAGAAAAAAGGAAAAAAGTATCTTTTGAGGACATTATTTTAAAATTAGTACATCAGACAATGACAATTAACTTTAGCTCATCAATCAGTTTGGACATTTTCAGCTGCAAAGAGCAGAACAGACCATTAAAATTTGCCTAAGCAATTTGGACACTTTCTCTCTTACAATCCCTTGAGGTAGGTGATTCCGGGCTGACTGGTTCAGCCACCAGGTAGCTCAGTGGCTCCATGAAGTCATCTCATAACCAGGCCCGTCCCGTCTTTTTGCTCAGGCATCCTTGGCTACTGGCGGCCACCCCCTTATGATTGCCAAATGGCTGCCACAGTTCTAAAGAAGGTATCATCACGCAACAAGTGTCCAAAGCAGGAAAGGTAGAGCAACGAGAGATGAGATGTACATAAATCTCTGTACCTCTCTTTTCTTTATAAAGGAGGAATATCTTTCCCAGAATCCCTTGGCTGACTTTCCATTAGCCATATGCACCAGAACAAAGTCCCGTGGCCACTTCTAAGCCAGTCTGGGCCAGATGGGAATAAGATCGCCATGATTAGCAAAGAAGTCTTCATTCACCCTCCAAGGCGGAACACAGGGCCGCTGGACGCCTGAACGAAACCGGATTCTGTTAAGAAGGAAGTTAGCAGGGTGGGCAGTCAGGAGTGCCTCCTGAGGATGGAGAAAGAATAATAGCTTATTGTGAGTACTTTTAGTACCAGGCACGTCATTATCCACTTTTTAAAAAAAAAAATTTATTTGACCATAGCTGATGCATGATGTTAGTTCAGGGTGTGCGACACACTGACTTGACAATTTTAAACATTATGCTATGCTCACCACAAGCGTAGCTACCATGCGTCACCACACGCTACGACAGTATCACTGACTGTATTCCTTATACCGTACATTCCCTTGACTTCTTCCCTCCGTACCTGGAAGCCTGTATCTCCCAGTCCCCCCCACCCATTTTCCGCTCTGGCAACCATCAGTTTGTTTTCTGGGTTTTCCAGTCTGATTCTTCTTTTTGTTTGTTTATTCATTTGGGTGTTTTCTTAGATTCTACTTATGAGTGAAATCACATGGTATTGGTCTTTTGTAGTCTGGCTTATCATAATACTCTTTAGGTCCATCAATACTGTTGCAAATGGCATGACCTCATCCCTTTTTATGGCTGCATGATATTCCATTTTACACACACACACACACACACACACCCCAATCTTCCTTATCGATTTCATCTATCAATGGGCTCTTAGATGGCTTCCATATTGTAAATAATGTTGCCATAAATATAGGGGTCTATATATCCTTTTAAATTTGTGTTTTCAATTTCTTTGGGTAAATAAATGGAATTATTGGGTCCCATGACATTTCTAAGTTTTTGAGGGAACCCCCCCATACTGTTTCCCACATGCATAATATTATCTCCATTTTGCAGATGAGGAAACCTAAAGCCAGAGTGGTCATACAGTCTCTAATCCAGACAGTCTGACGCCAAAGTCAGCAAAGACTTGTCTTGGATAGCTACAAAAATTTAAAAGCAGAAAAGACAACTAGGTGCCTAGAAAATTCATTTTGGGAGGTAAGCTAGTAAAAGGAGAAAAGTTGTAAAGCCCTTCATATTTTAAATGAAAAACATTTTATTTCACTCATCTCAGCATTATGCTAAAGAGGAAGGAAAATTCATTCAGGTGTAACAATCTTTATAATGCTCCTTTTAAAATACCTTCTATTTATCACTAAAATGTTGTTTAACATTTTAAAATTCACATATATTGGGGTGCCTGTGCAGCTCAGTCATTAAGTGTCTGTCTTCGGCTCAGGTCATGATCCCAGGGTCCTGGGATCCAGCCCCATGTCAGGCTCCCTGCTCAGCGGGAAGCCTGCTTCTCCCTCTCACTCCCCCTGCTTGTGCTCCCTCTTTCCACTGCCTCTCTCTGTCAAATAAAAAAAGTAAAATAAAAATAAAAACTTAAAAATAAAATAAATTGAAAACAAATTCACATATATTGCCAAAACCATAATAAAATTGGTTATTTCTTAATGACCTTTCCAGATATTTCATTATAAGTATATGCATTTCACTATGCTTTCTCTCAAACCTTTTAGTTTCCATATGCTTCCTGACTATCAACTCGGATAGCTAAGAGATATTCCAGTTTTATTTGTCTATTGTCAGCCATCTTCATTCTTTCTAATTTTCCATGATCAGAAATAACAACATGATATATGTCTTTTTTTCTTATAGCTTTTTTTTTCTTTAGTATAAATTCCAAGGAGCCAGTGACTGAGTCAATGGGTCTGATTTTCTGCATTCACTACCAATGTGCTTTCCAAAAAACCAAGCTAATAACACTGCTGCCAGAAATGTAAGAATATACCCATTTTCTGAGGTCATATCAGCTTTGGTTTGCTTATATTTATATTAATTTGATAGCCATAAAATGGTTTCTCATTATTTTTTTGACCTTCATTTCTTTGATTTGGAGCAAAGCGTTCCTCTACTGGCATGTTTGCAAGTATTTCCTCCTGTGAAAAATCTGTTCCTATTCTTTGCCCATTAATCTTTCTGGGTCTTAGTGCTGTTGTGATTCACATATTTCAAAACAAAGTTGGCTTAATTTCGTTTTTGCAAACTGCATGCCGACTAACTGGCTGGTTGGTCTAGACTTACCATGGGGCGGGCCCGAATTCCAGCCCGTCTCCCAAACCTCCTAGATTTCAACAACTGGGGCATAAATGTCAACCTTAGCTATAAAAAATGTGAACAAGAATGCTTCTACTGCTTAATTTTTCTCCTCAAAATACACATTCAGATCCCTATACTCAACATTCTAAGAGTAATGTTAACATTTATACATTGGTCCTTGTTTTCATGGTCCGCTACACTCTGAAGGCAAAGGATTATTCTTTCAGTAAAGGGATAATAGCTGTTATAAGATTTCTTTTGTGTTTTTATCCTGAAATTGCTAGGTAGATATAAAATCAGAGGGGAAATAATAATATCTTCAGAATTTGTTTTCCTTAAGCAGAAGGGGGAAAAAGCTCCTCCAAACAACATGCGCAATAAAACTCTTCAATCTTTCAGCAAAAAAGAAAAGGCATAACGCACCTAGTTGTACGATGTTACACTTTTTCTAGATTCTGCCACTCTGCCTCTCATCTCCTTTGTTCCCCAAACAAGTCTGGTAACAAACCAGAATCCCTAAGAGCGCCTTTAAAAAATATAGATTCCTTCCCCTGCTCTCACCCCATGTCTAACAAATCAAAATCTTTGAGGTTATAGCCTGATATCTATACTTTTAAAATATTCCCCAAGTTTTCAAGTAATTTAGGTCCAAAATTCTCATTTTAAATCTTGGGGCTCCTGGGTAGCTAAGTCAGTTAAGCATCTGCCTTTAGCTCAGGTCCCGATCCCAGGGTCCTGGGATCGACACCTCCCCCCAACAATGGTTCCCTACTCAGCAGGGGAGCCTGCTTCTCCCTCTCCCTCCCCCCACTTGTGCTCTCTCTCAAATAAAAAAAATAAAATCTTTAAAAAATTTTAAAAATAAAATATTTTTAAAATAAACTAAATCTTAACAAGAAGCTTAAGGTTTTGTATTGATTTTTAAACCCTGCTAAGCAAAAGATTTGTATTTACTTCTGTCATGCTTTGAAAAGAGCTCCTGGAAGACCATTTGCACTCTCACTGAATCTTTTACTAAGAAAGAGCAGAGGCCAGAGACAAACATTTTTGACTTTTAGCTCTTTGCTAAAAAGACTGGTCAGGTCAGATATGACCTTAGGCATCCAGGATCAAGGCCACACCCCTCATTTATCCTCAGGGTGCTCCCCGAAGGGAAGGGTTCAGGACTCCTTACCCCTATGACAAAGAGGTTTTTTGTATTGTTGTGGTTCCCTTGCTTAGAAATGACCAAAAGCCCTTGTTTGAGGGTGGTGTCAGCATGAGTAATTTCATTTTTTCAAACTGCTCCTTAATGTTTTGGAGAAGTTATTTTTATCCTTCAGGAAAAATAGAAAGGGGGTTCTCAAATGCCCAGGTAGCATTCCCAATTTATCCACTGGTGGCTTTTAGATTCTCTTCACTGTCAGGCTTCATTAGAATCTTATTCTAAGATGCCAATAAGTACAACAGATCATTTATTAATGTACCCGATAATGTTGAGATAAACATTATTCTATTACTATATATTATCTATTATCTACACACACATCCACACACACACTCTACATATGTCAACAGACATAGTGAGTAGTTTAATGTCTTCAATAATGTTGATTTCTGCATTATTCTATGAATATGAGTTATTCTGTACACCTATCTATTCCATAAATGTGTGTAATACAGACCTAAAGAGACAGTTGGATAAAGTTGAAAATCAGAAGGCTGTTAGCATAGAAGCCCCTACAAATCAATTCTTTACTGACTCTCCAGGTATTTCCATGTGGGTATTTAAATCACAGGAAAGCACTTCAGCTGTGGCCTCAGCTGGGCGGGGGGTGGAGGGACGAGCAGGCCCTGTGGTTAGAGTTTTCTCTTCTGTCCATAGCCCAGAAAAAAAAAAGTCATGCTGTGTGAAGTGGGCTCTGAGCAGACTTGGGTGCCTCTGTGTGGTCTCACAGTCACCGAGAACAAGAGTTAACTGCTAGGAAGCAGAGGCTGGCCTCCAGAACTGGCTAAATCTCGTTATCTGACCTTATTCTAGAAACAACACCAATAATCAGCCCAGGGTTCCTTGAAATAGTACATTAATGTTTCTTAGCTCAGCCACCCCCAAGGGGGTATCCCATGTCCAGCTCTATAACACGCAGGCAGCGAAACTTCCGGCCTCATTGAAAGCACTCAGTATCTCAGTGCAGAGTTTCATACTAACCTTCCAACTCCCGCCTGTAATTGGCCAGAAATGTCGGTGCCTCCTACACGACCCCACCAGAGCATCCTAACAGCAGAGGAGTATATCCCCGAATACAAAATTCAATTCTTTCCCCTCCTGGTTATCTTCAAAACTCTTGCGTATATTTCACTTTGGTTCCTGTTATGTTTATGCATTTGCTTTGATATCAAAACAATGTTTCTCCTAAAACTATAGGACAAGTGGATACTCCAGGAGGAGGTACTAAGTATATTTTAGTATTTCATGTACCCAGTGGGGTGCACAGCTATCAGACTGTCTGCCTTACTCAAAGCCCTTCCCAATTACAAAATACACGCACGAAGCAAGTTCCTAAGAGACGTTTGTGTCTTGTTCTGTCCCCAGGCCCTCACCGTAGGTGGCTGAACCAGGGAAAGTCCTGGCTGGCTCAGGGGGACCAAAGAGAGTCTCTCACCAGGGAATGTGGGGAGATGGAGAGTGAAATGTAATCTTTCCCTCTGCGTAGACCGATGGCCATGTGTTCCACGACCTATGTGGTCCAAGAAGTCAAGAAAGGTGGCCTGCACAAAGGGAAGACGTCTGGACTGGAGGCCATCCTGCCCGGGGGAGCTCCATCAGTTTGGAAGCTGTCCACGCAGGCATACCACAGAGAACTCCAACTCAAAAAACATGAGCTAAATGAGGAAAAGGCACAAGACAGCAACCCAGGGCCACATTCATCGTAAGGTGCGTCACTTCTGCTGGGGGTAACAACCCTGCCCCTAAGAACTCTGAGATTTATTGAAAAACAAAACAAAAAAAAAGACATGAGGGACAGCAAGACCTACCAACCAACACACAGGCTCTTCCTTGCATATAAACTAAGTATTACTTCTTACAAGAAGAAACCATTCTAACGTGCTTTCCCTTCAACGGTCAGTCTTTGAATTGAGAATCTATAAATTATAAGTGATGACCCTCCCACCCCCCACCACCCATCTTCAATAGTACCATGAACTCCCTTTTCCTCAGGTTGTCACATGCTTCGCTGTTGTCACCGCTGCCCGTGGGGAGGGAGGCTGTCAGCCCTCCGAGTCATCCCAGGTGGCTGCCCCACCACGGGCAACGCCACATCGACCAGGACAAGAAAGCCAGAGAAATTCATGCTGGAAGGCTGGCAAAGGGTACCACCAATGCACGTCTAGTCACATCATGGAAGCCAGTGTGGGTCTCTGCACTTAAAGTAAGGATTTCCACCACGGAAGGACATGTTCGATCATGCATCTGTGCTACACATAGCACGAGATCTTTTAAAAGGGTAATTGTAAGTGCAGTTTATCAGTAAAAAGGAATCTTGATCCATCTGATCTAAATCTAGAAAAATGAGGGGATTCATATAAAATTCTGAATTTTTATTTTTTTATGGAAGCTGTCTTTTTTGTATGTGAGCTTTGAAGGAAAATGTATGGATAGCCTATAATTTGAACCCATTTTCAAAGCTAAGATGTTACATTGCTGAACTCAACACCATTTTCACTTACTGCTCTGGAAGGCAGCAAATAAGACAAATGGGGAAAGAAATGTAAAAACGGAGACATTTCAGAGGCAGAATGAGTTTCTAGCACATGTCCAACAACAAACCAGGCTGGCTTCTGAATCACTAGATGTGTGAACTTGAAAACAGTCAGGGCTAGACCCCCAAATGTCAGGGGCCATTGTAAGAAAGATTCCTGCCTTTCTATTACGTGTCTTTGACCCTGTGCCTTTAAAACATTTTTTTTTGTCTTAAAATTTTTTTATTAACATATAATGTATTGTTTGTTTCAGGGGTGCGGGTCTGTGAATCATCAGTCTTACATAATTCACAGCACTCACCATAGCACATGCCCTCCCCAATGTCCATCACCCGCCGCCCCATCCTTCCCACCGCTCCCCTCACCAGCAACCCTCAGTTTGTTTCCTGAGATTAAGAGTCTCTTATGGTTTATCTTCCTCTCTGGTTTCATCTTGTTTCATTTTTCCCTCTCTTTCCCTATGATCCTCTGTCTTCTTTCTCAAACTCCTCATATCAGTGAGATCATATGATAATTGTCTTTCTCTGATTGACTTATTTCACTTAGCATAATACCCTCTAGTTCCATCCACATCTTTGCAAATAGCAAGATTTCATTTCTTTTGATGGCTGCATAGTCTTCCATTGTGTATATATACCACATCTTCTTTATCCATTCATCTGTTGATGGACATCTAGGCTCTCTCCACAGTTTGGCTATTGTGGACATTGCTGCTATAAACATTCGGATGCATGTGCCCCTTTGGATCACTACATTTGTATCTTTAGGGTAAACACCCAGTAGTGCAATTGCTGGGTCATAGGGTAGCTCTACTTTCAACTTTTTGAGGAATCTCCATACTGTTTTCCAGAGTGGCTGCACCATCTTGCATAAAATGGCAAGTTTTATGTAAGTATATTTTACCACAATAAAAAAAGATTTGTGCCAAAAATAATATTTTAAGGTACTCAAAAAAGAGATGGGAAATGGAACTGAAGGAAATCTTGACTGTTCCCAAAAATTTATAATAATTAGTAAAAAAGCAGACGAGTGTGTTGATTCTAAGTTTTATCAAGTAAGAAAAAAAAATCTCTGTATGCCTTTAATTTGTTTTTTTAAAGAATCCTTCTTATCACTATTGTCAAACCATACTGAATAGGCAAATATCCAGCTTTCCTAGGTGGGTTTACGTGGTATTCACATCTAGCCGGCTGACTTCCTTTGCAAAATGACCTAAAAGGACCTAATCACTTTGACTTAAAGAAAAGCCATGGTTAGGGTAGCCACCTCCAAGGAGTCCTGGAATCTGCTCGAACTCAGCTACCTGCATGTTAAACCCCAAACCTGGGCCAACAATGTGCTTTCTTCTTAGGGGCTGAATTTGTATTTCTGTCTAATCCTCTGTTGTCATAAAGCTGGGTTGCTGCTTTTAGAAGTTTGGAGAATCTACTGAGTTCTCTCTTTTCTTACCTCCTGAGGCATCCAGGCATGAATCTAGTTTTTTTCTTCCTTCCTTCCTTTGGACAGACTGTCTTTAATCTGTGATCTGTGAGGAGGTTGAAGCCACTCACGGCACAGCTTACTATTTATTGGGGATTCATGAAACCCTGGGCCTCGGGTCACGTGTCTGGCTCCAGTTTCATTGGAGGGACTTGCTTAGTCAAGATTCATGACTTCCCTTATGTATAGTGGACCCTTACACCTGCTTCTTCTCTTGGCCACTTTCTGAAATACATAGGTCTTTGTTGTTGTTGTTGTTGTTGTTATTTTTTAATTTAATTTAATTTAATTTACATTCAGTTAATTAACATATAGCATTTTTAATCTTCAAATAGATACATGATGTCTTCTCCAGTAAGGATCTTAAACAGCATTTTTTTTTTTTTAAACTTGAGCCTGAAAACAGATATTTAACTTTAGGATAGGATATTCCTCTTCCCCAGGTTTATTTATTTCCTGATATATTGACTGTATCACTATATGCACTTTGGTTTTGTTACTTTGATGTAGATATTTGTGTTCAAATTTCCTGAATGGCTTAGTGGGTTATGTCTAAATCCTGATTTCCACCATAAATTTCTAAACTCCTATAAATAATCTCTCTTCACCTTCTCCATCTAAGCTAATCCAATCCTCCTTAGGCTCCCTGAGAAAATTCCACTTTCAAATCTTTTCCTTTTTCTTTGCTAAACTATCCTCCAATTCATAGTTATTAATTCAACAGGTTACAAGCATATGCGGCAGGCCCCTTTGTGCTAGGATTTGACCTTGGTGCTCTGAGACTCCTCAATGTCATGAGGAAAGACTCACCATAGGTGAAGCCTGGCTTCTCTGGGTTCTTAATTTATCTACGATCTTGAAGTATCTCCTGGGATTTGTAACTACCCTTTGCTCATCTATAAATAGAGGGTCACTTGCTATAATTCATTACAAATAATGTGGTACAATAAAGAGAAGAGGCCATCCTATCCTGCCTTATTTGACCTTGAGCAAAAATGCTCATCTCAGTGGCCTCATCTCAAAAATGGTCATGACACCTTTTCTGGAAGCAAAGACTTGAACCAAACAATTTTTTAAAGGGAAATCCAAACACGGATTTCTTGATAAAAACAACAACAGCAACAACCAAAGACAATCTTTTCTAAAAACTTTCACTCTAAGTCTCCATGCCAAAGGTAAAGCTTTGATGACAGGCAACACCTGTCTCTTCCTTCACAGCCATCAGTACTGTTGAGTTTCCTGAAGAAAGTTTCAGAGTGAGTGACAACAAGGCACCCTAGGGATTCCAAGACTTTTCATTGCCAAACAAAGAACCAGAACAATACTGGAGATACCAAAAATACTGCCTCATACTGAATGAGAGACAGGAACTCCTGACTCCTCAGAGACGGCCAGAAGAGAGCGCCTGCAGGTCTAGTGCACCATTTGAGGAAAAGAGGATCTGAAAAGGCTCAAAGGTCAGAATTCCTTTTGCCATGTTTGATGGAATAAGAGAAAAACTTAGGGCAAAATGCAAGCACACTACAATTAGATGCCTCAACCAAAATGTTTGGTGGGCACTAGGCTTTATAACAAGAATCTGAGTATCAGTGGCAGCTCACTTCCTACCAACCAGAACAAGATAATCACATACTTTGATACAAACAAAGCTTCCTGGCCATACAGTAGTTCCCTCTGATGGAGTGCTCTGGGAAAAGAGCAGTAAACAAAATCCAGACGGGAAGTAGTCAGAAAGAATAAATGGCAGAGCTTTCTGGCACTATCTCCTTGGAGAGACACAAGAGACACTGCTCTATTTTAATAAAATTATTTTAGAACACAGACCCTAAAATTACTTATTAATACAGTTACTCACAGGGGGTGGGAGTAGTTCTAAATGAGTTTGTAACATTTGGCTCCATTCCTAGAATCAACATCATAAAGTCAACCCCAATTACCAAGCACTGACAACTCGAGGGTCAAATTCCCATCCAGAATGACATATTTTGACCTACTCCCTGGAGGCTGCTGTTTCTGAAGCCTTTTCAACTTTCCACACATATGGACTTGGGCTTATAGAAATCCTACATGAACATTCCAACTTACCAAAATGGGTCCCTTCTTCCCACAAAAGAATATCTAGAAGAGTGTACAATCACTTTTAACTGAAAATGACAATACATTTAAAATGAACTTCCCTTACACGGCCTCTGAGCAACACACAAGGTAACACATATCCACTGCATGATATGCTCTCGTGCTGCTTGTGAATTACAACTATGCCTCTTTACTAGTGTCAAGTCTGAATTTTCCCAGAAGCCATAGTGATAGAGCAACAGTGAGGAAATACTCCTGCTACTATTCTTGTGTGGCAGAGGCTCCCAGTTTACTCCCCAATGCCCATTCCCTCGATGGAAATAGAAGGCTTGGCTGGGCACATGGCTGCCTACCTAAAGACTACATTTCCCAGCTTCCCCTGTGGGTAAGTTGTCATGTGACTGATTCTGGGCAATGGATATGAGCCACATGATATTTGCAACTTCTAGGTCATGCTTTCAAAAGGAAAGGAAGCTGCCTTCCCCTTTCTACTAACTCCCTTTTGCCACAGTGACAGAAAGTGGAGCAACCATCTTAACTGGAAGATGGAAGATGTGTGGTAGCGACGGCGTAGTAAAAAGGGAGAACGAAACTTTATCCCCAGCATCATGGAGCCATCTTCTCAGTCTTGGTCTGCTTCTGCTCAGACGGGTATAGATGAGAATAAAATAAACTTCTGTGTTGTTGTTTTGACCCGACCAGAATCCTAACTAGTACATGTCTTGAAGCACTCCAACAACTATCTTTTGATATCTCTTCCTTAAACAGAAAGCGCCCTGGATTTCTTGAAGGAAATTTGCCACCGTGTTTTTTGCATCCATTGTCAGTGTTTGATGTTAAAACCAATCTTCTTGTGTTATCAGTATCAATTTTCACAATCCCCCAAATCAAGAGGTACAATAAGTAACCCAAAATAAGAAGTGCCTTTCCTACCCTTCAGCTAGGGATCTCACAGAATCAAGTCTTGTCTGCAGGCCGAGCATCCGTCTCATCCAGCAAAGATCTCACCTTGCCCTCCCTGTGCCTCCGTCAAAAGGCAGGACGTATCTGGGCAGTGGAAAAGTTCACATCATCTATAAAATGGGAACCTTGTCTTAACCTTTCACAGACCCTGAGGGTGAAGAGAAAAATCACATCTTTATAGCTCAGGAAACCAAAATCCATAACTACAGGTAATTGGACAAAGTATTTAGGATTAAGTCGCCAGGTCAGAGTTCACAGATTCTTTTTTATAAAAACTACATTATGCAGCCATCAAAAGAAATGAAATCTTGCCATTTGCGACAACATGGATGGAACTAGAGCGTATCATGCTTAGCGAAATAAGTCAAGCAGAGAAAGACAACTATCATATGATCTCCCTGATATGATGAAGTGGTGATGCAACATGGGGGCTTAAGTGGGTAGGAGAGGAATCAATGAAGCAAGATGGGATTGGGAAGGAGACAAACCATAAGTGACTCTTAATCTTACAAAACAAACTGAGGGTTGCTGGGGGGAGGGGGGTTGGGAGAAGGGGAGTGGGGTTATGGACATTGGGGAGGGTATGTGCTTTGGTGAGTGGTGATTCACAGACCTGTACCCCTGGGGATAAAAATACATGTTTATAAAAAATTTAAAAATTAAAAAAAAAAACTACATTATAATGTACCAATGGGGGGACACTTGGCTGGCTCAGTCAGGAGAGCATGCAACTCCTGATCTCAGGGTCAGGAGTTCAAATCCCATGTTAGGTAGAGAGATTAAATAAATAAAACTTCAAAAAAATAATAATAATGTATCAGTGCGGATTCATCAATGGTAACAAACGTAGGACTATACCGGGGACATTGGGGATGCTGATAACAGGGGAGGCTGTGCCCATGCAGGGACAGGGATCGCATGGAAAATCTCTACCTCTCTCTCAATTTTTGCTGTGAACCTACAACTGCTCTTTAAAAAAGAATATATACTCATTTATTTATTTATTTAGATTTTATTTATTTATTTGAGAGAAAGACAGAGACAGCACAAGTGGGGGTAGGGACAGGAGGAGAGGGGGAAGCACACTCCCTGCTGAGTGCCGTGTGCCACCCAGGGCTGGATCCCAGGACCGTGGGATCATGACCTGAGCCAAACTCAGAGGCTTAACCAAAGGAGCCACCCAGGTGTCCCTGCTAAAAAAGAAAGTCTTTTTAGCAGGGACATCTGCTTTAGAAGACATGAAACCTCACTTTTTTAATAGTCATTACCACTTACAGAAGGAAAATGATGTTTGGCCGGATGACAAAAATGGTGAAAGAGTCAGGAGCCAAAAACATTGAGAAGACCCAGTGAGCCTCCCACAGAGCAGAGTCCTCATCGAGCAGCTCTGGCCCATGTCAGCCTGAGCCTCGCTCTAGCCAAAACCCCAAATAAGAGTAAACACACCATTAACCCGTTCCACACGCCGGTACTCTCTCCTTACATTAGTCACAGAAACACTAATGCACGTCCTTAAGTAAAGCTTTTTTAAGATAAAAGTCTGGGGTCTCTCCCTGGTTCCCTCTCTTCTTTGCTGCCTCTGCTTTGTCTAATGAAAACTGACTGAGTGTTTTGTTTCGCGATTTAACTCCTGCATGTACATTCCTCACGTGCGGAAAAAGTGCCATAATTGAGACCGGGTATGAGCATATTCAACACTGCCGTGAGGATGCCGCAGACCAATGGGTGCCACTTTCCTTTAACACTTGACGGAGCCCATAATTCCACGATCTTGAAAAGAGGTGACAAAGAAAAGGTCTTGATAACATTTCCACCCTTTGGCTTTATTAACAGCATAACCTAAACGTTCTGCCCCAGCCATCTCTGTCTTCAAGATTGAACTCCGGGAGAAAATGTATTTTATCACATCTTCCAAGGGCTAACATTTAAAGCAGATTTGGTTTGAGGTCATTAAAAATCAGCCTCGAATGCAAAGCATATGGAAACATAACATCCCTGTACGGAAATCACCTTCAGTAACAAATAAGTCAAATGCTTTGTGCGCTGACAGCAAAGTCGCTGCGCAGAAGAGTGGGACCCATGTGAGGGGCGGCGGCTGCCTGGCCAGGATGAACTTGGTCCTTCAGGGGACCAACCGGAGGTGACCATCTGAGGAGCACTCCACCAAACACCACCCAGTTTTCAGTCCTTTCTGATTAGGGACCAAAATAAAAGCCACAGGCACTGTTTCAATTTTGACAATTTAGAAAGCCTCAAAGAATGGCTAAGAGCTTTCTGTAAGCATGCCAAGGGGAGGGGGAAGCAAAGAAAATTACAGTTGAAATTACATCCTGAAGAGAGCTGGTTAGGCCACTAATAGACAAGCAAGTCTTGAGTCTGCTATCTGACCCAGAAGCCATGGGTGAGGAATGCCTTCAGGACTGATTACACAAATAAATCACTCTGTTTTGTTCTTCATCTTTCATACTTAAAATGTGGACTTTTTCTTCCCTTTTTCTTTATACAAACTGAAGGATGGTCCCCACCCAGAGACTAGAACTTGGGAGTGGTAAATTCTCCACTCTGGGAATGGAAGAGCGTCCCCAACCCTATACAGCCTCGGGCAAGTCTTTACCCTTCTCCATTCTACCCTTTCCCCGCCTGCAAAAACACAAGCCACACATCCTGCCTACTACTGTGATAAAAAATGAAATAACTGGGTAAGTCAAGTTCAAGAGACTTTCAGCGTGGTACAGGACATCCACAGAGGCAATTTTGAAAGTATTAGAGATAACCTCTTTCATTGAATCTATTCACAACATTAAAAAAGAAAATACCCTCCCTATGTAAGTATTAAAAATAATAAAGAAAAAAAGGGTTGATCTCTCAGGTCATGGAGAATTACTTGCTCTGGATAGCCTAGTCTTCTAGATGAATTTCCAAGAGGGCAGGAATTTTGTATTTTGCTTTGTGATGTAGCTTCAGCACCTAGAACAATGACTGACACATAATAGGTGCTCACTAAATATTAGATGGCTGAAAGACTAGATATTTAGCCCTTATAAATGTGGGAATGCTTCTTATCTAGCCATTTCAGGTGGAAATTTTCTTAAAGCATATAGTAGCACCCTTTCTTAGCTTCTTGAGATTATAAGGATTATAACAGCATATTTTGCCAATAGCAAAGGGTACCACACTCTATATATCCCTTTTTTTTTTTATTTAAGATTTTATCTATTTACTTATTTGACAGAGAGAGAGAACACAAGCAGGGGGAGCAGCAGGCAGAGGAAGAAGCATACTCCCTGTGGAGCAGGGAGCCCGATGCGGGACTCGATCCCAGGACCCTAAGATCATGACCATAGCTGAAGGCAGACGCTTAACTGACTGAGCCACCCAGGCACCCCTATATATCCTATATTTCAAAGATGCTCTTAGTCTGCTTTAAAATACTAAATCACCCTAAAATATTTTATGTAATTTTTCAGCTCTTTCATGCTTTTACCAATTTTCCCACCCTTCTCTTTCTGCTGGGTCATCATTCCTCCCTGTTATAAATAGCCTATAACTGACTGTTTCTAATTTATTGTGCACTTAAAAGCCAGAGAATCACAACTTACAGCAGTCTGTCCAAAGTAGGAGTACAAAGATCTAGGTGGGGGCCTAAGGCCTTCTCCCTGGAGTAAAGAATATAAGCCTTAGACCTTGTAACATCTAAGATTGGCTGATTACAAGCTCTGTTTTTCAGACTGCTTCCTGATTCTCTACCTAGTTCTGGACAGATAATGGGCCAGACAGCCAAGTTCCAAATAGGGGGGCACTAAGTGAACTCACGCTATTTCAGTGGGGCATCTCCAGGGGCTAACAGGTGATTGTTCCATTAGGCAGGGTATCTGGAAATCACAGACCCAGACAACTGGTGGTGACCGAAGTGAGCAGCTATTCTAGGAGCAGAGTAGGGATATCTACAACAAAACGCCAGGAGTATAGGGAAGTCTGCAGGGAGTGGAAACCTTGCTCCCAGCACTGGGATTCTGAGGGAGGAAGTCATTCCAGAGGAGCTGGGGAAAGTCACCAAGGGAGGAACTGAGAAGAGTCAACAGAATTAGGCACAAGATAGGAATTATAACCTGGGAACAAACACCAAAGTTCAGTTTTCTGACATGGAACACAAAGGCAGAACTAGAGTTGACATTCCACAGAATCCTAGCATTAAGGGAGCCCCTTAAATCCTCAAAGCCAAAATAGTAGAGGACCTCCAGGTAGGTGTCAGCCCTCTCAGGTTGTGGTAAGGCTGCGGAACCCAGCAGATTATGACAGGAAAAGAGGGGCACAGGGCTGCCAACTGCCCCCTTCTCCATGGCCCAGGGGAATTACCTTCTCCATGGCCAAAGAGCAAAGTGGCCTCTGTGTCTGAAATGCCCAAATAGCTGGCCAAGGAGAAGACATTGCCACTGCGTGGGTGCAGAGGCAGGAAAAACCCAAGGCTCACCAAAGAGACAACTGACTGGCTGGAGGAGGCTATCTATGTCTCTCAAACACTTTTCTATGTGCATTACCGTGTGGTCAAGGCATTTATTCCCTGAAATAACACGGTTCTCCAGACGGTAGTTATAGACAATAAGCCAGAGGCTCTGGGGACCACCTATGAAGCCCTTCTACGCCAGGCTGTAGCATACACGCCATGAAAATTTGTCTTGGGGCGCCTGGGTGGCTCAGTTGGTTAAGCATCCAACCCTTACTTTCAGCTCCGGTCACGATCTCAGGGTTGTGAGATCGAGCCCCACATTGGGCTCCGCGCTAGGTGTGGAGACTGCTTAAGATTCTCTCTCTCTCTCTTTCTCTGTGCCCCGCCCCCTCCTAAAAAAAGTGTGGGGAGAGTGCATGAGAGGAAACGTCTGTATGACAGATCTTAGACTAAGATCGGTTTGGGAAAGAAATGTGATTCTTAGTTAAAATACAAAAATGCAGGGCACCTGGGTGGCTCAGTCAGTTGGGCATCTGCCTTTGGCTCAGGTCATGATCCCAGGGGCCTGGGGTCGAGCCCCGCATCGGGCTGTCTGCTCAGCAGGAAGCCTGTTTCTCCCTCTACCCTTCCCCCCTGCTCATGATCTCTCTTTCTCTCACACTCTCTCTCAAATAAAATTTGTTTAAAAATAAACAAAAAAATAATAAATATAAAATGCACATTAGGAAAAAATATTCAAGATTTCCACAAAAAAAAAAACATTAAATGTTGGGGTGCTGGCCTCGTACTATTTACAAGACTGTGTTCACAAAGATACATGCTTATTATCTGTGCTCTCTCCTACGTGTGTAGCGTGCGTCAATCAAAAGTCCCCAAATCGCCAGAGCCCAGTAATATTTTATCCCTGCCCTCGTCTCATGAAAACTGGCCTTTGATAAGCAATAAAGCAGGGAAAGTTTGAATATGGAGATACAATCCCTAACACTCCACTCTCCTAATGGAGATCCCCTCAGAAAAGCACCCGGCTCCTCACCAGAAGGCTGTTGTTGCCTTGGAAACAGGAGCTGTAACTACTGCGATCACACCTCGGGAGCCAGGATGGCCAAGATCTATTTCAGCTCTCAGATGCCTCGAGGAACCAGCGATGACTGCGAGCGTGGAAGAGAGCCAGCCCGTAGTAGCGAGCGAGCGCGTGCCGGAGTGAGAAAGGCTGCAACTGAGAAAGGGGAAAAGAAAAAAGAAAAAAAGAGGCGGTGGAGGAAGAAGACAAAATTCACGTGTAATAAGTAAAGCCCAACCCAAGAACCGCACACCTGCGAAGCAGAGGTTTCCTTCTCCGCCGCCGCTCTGCCCGCCTCCCCTGCCGGCCCTGGGCGAGGCGCCGGGAGCACAAAGCAAAAGACACCCTCCAAAGAGTGCTGCACTGGAGGCCCAAGCACCCTGGAACAAGGTGTGCAAACGGATTGATGTCGCTGTCAAAGGGGCACAGGCGGCTTCAGGGAGTGGGTGACATCATGAAACCAGGACTCAAAGAACAGGCAGGAGTTCCCAGGCCGAGGGCGAGGAGGAGCATCTCGGGCCAAGGGAAAGGCCGGACAAAGGACCAAGGCAGGACATGGCACCATTCTGTGTCTCAGCGGGGTGGCTACCTGCAAGCTCTGGGCAGGCCAGGTCCCCACCTCAGAGGCTGTCCCATACCTGGCAGGCTACTTGCCATCTCCGACCTCACCCCCTAACTGCTGGTGACAACCCCCGGTTGTTCTGATGACTAACTCAACACCCTGCGTGTTTCCAAACGTCCCAGGGAAGGAAGGCGGGGGACACCACTCACGACCGAGAAGCCAGAGACCTCAGAGGAATGGATTTGTGGCTGGAGCAGGGGTGGGTGGGGAGGGAGGGGCTGAGGATGGCAGGCAGGGGAGGACCAGGGTGAAGGGCCTGGTAAGCCCTTCCCAGGAGTCAGACTCTCTGCCAGACTTGGAAAAGAGAAAACAGACTCAAAGCAGTTATGTGGGAGGCCAAGTCGACGAGACTTGGCAGCTGATGGGGTGTGAGGAGGTGGGAACAAGGAAGAAACAAAGAATAAAGAATAACCCCCACGGTTTTCAGCTTGGCCAACTGAGTAAACAGTAGTGGCTCTACCCAAAGCCATGAATCCAGGAGTAAGAGCAGGTTTGCCGGGGGATGGAAGGGTGACGTCCAGGTATCATTTCTAAGAAGAAATACATAGACTAAGGCTGAGGAGAGACATCTGGGTTGGAAATATCCAAGCCATTCCCCAAGGCTCCTGGGAGGGGTCCTCCCCAGATTTGCTAACCGGTCCGGGGGGAGGGACAACCAGAGGTGAGAAGTCTGAGGTACTGGAGCCAGACATGACCCACTGGGCACCGACACAGCAGAAACTGGGCCCAGGTAGACCGGAACAAAGAAAGCTGCAAGCTGTAGGGGAGCAGACCAGAGGAGGGGGCCTAAACACAGACAGCAGGAGCAGCTGCTCCACGGAAGCTGGTTCAGGATGGCCCCACTCACGGTTCACGGCTCTGCTGTCGCCATCTTGAAATGCCTCATAATTCCAACTGCCCAATGACCAGGCCACACAAGTACACATTTTTAACAGAAGTTTCACAAAACAGTATCTTACTACACATGATATACAACTCTATTGTCTGTTCTCTTTTGTTTTTTAAAAATGCAACCATAGCCCATTACACTCGTAATCCAGTAATGGGTTGCAAATCACAGTTTTAAAACACTCCCTAGCATTAAGGCAACCTTTTAAGGTATGTTTTGTTTAGTTTGTGGTGGTGAGAGGGGTGTGAAGATTCTTTTGAAAATTTATATATTTTTTTCCTCTACAAAGGATTGGAGGCAGTATACAGCCAATAGGGTATTTGAAGACAAAAAAATCCTGAAATTAGCTAAGGAAGAAGAGACGGGGAAGGATTTGTGAGGAACCAAGGATTTGGGAGGTGGGGGACTGAGGAAAAAGGGTCGGAAAGGGAGAATGAAAACTAAGAGAAAATGGGCAAAATCAAGGAAGTCAAAGAGCTTCCAGAAGGAAGTAATCAGTGAGGTCAATCATCCCAGGAAATTCCAGGCTAAGGTGAGAGCCCGATCATGGAGCCACAGAGAATGAGCTAGATCAATCCAGTGGCACGTTGGGAGAAGCCGGAATGCAGAACTCTTAAGTGACCAGGAGGCAATAAAGCAGAGAAGGTCAAGAAAGAACACAGAAAAGGAGAACTCAAGGAACCTGAGAGACAAGTAGAAGAGGGAATGTTTTCTTTCTAAGCATTCTGGGATGTGGTGGAATTCTGGGAGATTTGAGGGTGGCTTCAAATCTCTGAGGCCACAGACCATTTTTTCATTTAGAAGTCCTGCCCAAACCATATCAAAAATGTAAAAATATACCCACCCCACCCCCACTAAATATATATTACTTTTATTTAAAGATTTATTTATTTATTTCAGGGGGAGGGGGCAAAGGGAGAGGGAAAGAGACTCTCAAGCAGACTCCCGGCCGAGCACAGAGCCCAATGTGGGGCTCGGTCTCACGATCCTGAGATCACGACCTTAGCTGAAATCAAGAGCTCGAAGACACCCAACCGACTGAGCCACCCATCAGGTGCCCCAACATTACTTTTATTTGAGTTATAAATAACTATACTTTGAGTTGAATTGTAAATGACTAGTTAACATAAAGTTATGTTTTCTGTTTGATTAAATATATATTTAATATATATTTAATAATAGTATTTAATTATAACAATTATATAAATTATATTATTAATAAATATATCTAAATTATATATTAATAAATATTATCTATAAATTATATAATTATGTAATAATAATATAAAATATATTAATATTGATTAAATATATGTTTCCTTTGATTTTACAGTTTTCTTTTAATATTCAAGAAGCCAATAAAAGCTGTTTTTTTCCCTGATTTTCAGACATGTTTTTAGGCCTCTGCAAAGCCCATAGTCCAAAGGCCTTGGGTCCTTAACCCCGAGGATTAGTTAATGAGGACTGGGTCTCGCTCAGGCTGCGGGAGAGAAGTCTCAGAAGCAGTAAGATGAAACGGAAACAAGTGACGACGCGGGAAGATGTGACAGACAAAGGGCACCTACACACTGGTCAGAAGATGCTAGAAAACCTGAGTTCTTTTCATGGCAAAGTCACTGAATAAGCCACAAGTGAGCCAATGAATAAGCAGGTGAAGGAAGAGAGAGACGTGAAAAGGTCAATGAACACAGAGAAAGCTAAAGTCACTAGCTCCAAGGGACAGGTCCGTTTTTCACACACAGGACTGGCAGAATTTGGAAAACCTAACAGCCACCGAAGCCGCGGAAGGTACGGGGGAAGGGGCCTCGGGGACACGGGGGGCGGGTGCAACCCCTGGCACTTCTGCAGAAGGCTGGGCGGCAGCCTGCATTGATGAGTGACCCGAGGACAGAAAGTAACCTCCGTCACCAGCCCTGCTGTCCTTGGCAGGTGTCCGAGGGTGTCCCATCCCGAGGTCTCCGCTGTCCTCGGGAAAGAAGACCTTCCTCCAACACAGCGTCTTTGTTTTTCCGGGATGCCTCACCTGCGACAGCTGTTTCCAATCTTGTATATTGTTTTATCTGTTGACACACAGCTCCCCTCCGACGACGGTAAACTTCTAGAAAGCAGGGAGCCTCTCTGTCTTGTTCACCTCCCTGTTCCCAGGTTCAGGGTCCCCGCAGAAGCATGATTAAAACTAATGATGTGCTGGGGTGCCTGGGTGGCTCAGTTGGGTAAGCGACTGCCTTCAGCTCAGGTCATATCCTAGCGTCCCTGGATCGAGTCCCGCATCAGGCTCCCTGCCTGGTGGGGAGTCTGCTTTTCCTTCTGACCCTCCCTCTTCTCCTGCTCTCTCTCTCTCTCTCATCTCTCTCTCAAATAAATAAGTAAAATCTTTAAAAAAAAAAAAAAAAAAAACTAATGATGCTCTTTGCCGCATTCTTTTTAAACAATGAAAACGGGGAGCAAGCTGAAGGCCCGTCCACAGGGAAAGCGGCTGAAGGATTCACACCCACACTCCGGCATTCCATAAAGCTGGGCACTGACCTGCGGGAGGGAGTGTCCCTAATACGCTGTGTGGTGGATAAAGAAACTCATGAAATATTTAGAATCATATTTTTATTGAAAAGGAAGGGAAAAAAACCCATGCGGGTGCATGTATCTGCCCACGTTGGAGTCAGCAGGGCACACGGTGAGGAAGGAAAGCCACACGAGCGCTAACACGGAAGTCCCGCGGGTGTGGTGACACGGAGGGGCTGGGAGGCTTCATTGTTACAGGGAGTGAATCTTCTGTAATTTTTAAAAATTAAATTATTTTAAAAGAATTCTAGCCTCAAAAGCATGAAGCAATCCTACTAAGAACTATGTTCCTGGAGTGTTTATTTCCTCTGTCGGAGTTAATAAGGCTTACCGGCCGCTGGACTTGCCTACGGCCAACCTCATACCTGGTAGTCATTCCCATCTGCTTTGTTAAAAAGCCAAAATTATTCCAACACAGAGCAGCAGACATGGCCTTGCCTTTGATTAAAGACAGTAGTTCTCCCTGGGAGACCTGCAAATGATTTGAAAGCCTTTTCATCAGCCACTGAGCGCCTGGGCTGCAGCCCCAGGCGAGAGAGAGAGAGAGAGAGAGAGAGAGAGAGAGAGAGACAAGGAAGCAGGCCAGTGTGCCTGGCAGGCACAGGCGTCACTAGCACACCTCAGGCTCCCCAAGCAGCCGCCAGCCAGGGCTTCCCCCCAAGCCCTGCACCCTCCAGTTGGCTGGAGCCAGAGAAGTTCTATCTGGAAGGCTCAGGGCCCTCTTCCCAAGAGCCCCTCAATCAAATGTCCTTGTCAACGCCAGAAGCAAGAAGCAACCTGGAAGGAAAATCTTATCACAAAACAAGCTGCAATAGGGCATGTCACGGATTTTTTAAATGAATTCCTTAAGCTGATCCAGTGATAAAAGCTGGGAATGTGAAAGGACTCGGCTATTTCCACCTCACTGTGCTAATCCCGACCTGAAAGCTACTCAAGCAACCACGAGAGAAACCAGAAGGAGACAGGCTTCAGCGGCTCCAGGGTCCCACTCCAGCTCCGGGAACTGCGAGTCACGCCAACCCCATGATCGGGAGGGAGGGAACTGTCACGCCCACGTGGACATCCCTGACGGAAGCTGGCTGGAGGCACCAGTTAGGTACTTAAACCAGGGAATTGAGTGCGAATTCTCTAAGCCTCCGTTTCCTCATCTCTGAAATGGGAATGATCGCCATGCCTCTCTCCGAGGGTTACCGGGAGGCCCCCGTGAGGATTCACACAAACCCTGGGGCAGCCCAGACCTGAGCCGCCCGCACCGCTGTTTGTGCAAGGACTTGCCGGGGGCGCGGGGAGTGCACACAGCCCACTGTCCCTGAGCCCCCCGCTCCCTCAGGGTCCGCCTCAGCTGCAAAGGGTAGCCCCCCCAGGCCACCCTGTCCTGTTCTCTGCGAGTGACCACCCCATTTGGTGCCCAAGGCGGGAATTCTGGCACAAAGCAGGACACCAGGACGGCAAACGGTCACTACGAGGCTTCTCACCGGGCTGGCTGGGGCCTTTGCAACCTCTTTGTCCACCCGGTCCTGCTTCCTTCCCTTCCTAGATTTTGCTCCCCCCTGAGCATCTTGCAACCCAAATTCCACATCGATACCTGCTTCCTGAGAACCGAAGATGCGACGGAACTCTTTTACAGTTTCAAGTACTCCCAGGTTTCTATAATGTGACTAAGAACAGAAGCCAATTCTGGTTTAGGAAAAGAAAAAACCTTACACCCATAATTTTGTTGTCCAGTTTTGTTTTTGTTTTTGTTTTGTTTTTAACATACATGCCATTTATTTGAAGTATTCAAAATCTGGTAATTGATTCATATTAGGGAAAGACATACAGAATACAATGTCTTAGGGGCAACCTGCTGGAGGTCTCAGGGCTCCTGTGCCCTGGCGAGAGTTTAGGTTTTTCTACTGCTGTGGCTGTGACTCTCGGTGGAGTGGCACTGTCCCTCCAGGCTCTGGAACAGGGTAAGGTTGTTACAATGATTGCAGGGCTCTGCTGGTATTTGGGGAGCGGGGAGCAGGAATGCTAGACTCCTACAATACTCCAGAAGGTCCCTATTGAAGGTTGTCCTAGGTCCCCCGCAACTCTCAGAACAAAGTTTATATAATCGTCTGAGTCTAGATCTTAACTCTGTGTTTCATAAAACTATGCTGTCCAGTTTTAAATACACTAAGTTTGCTAGGAATGTGATTATCCTACAAATCAAGAGAAGGCTGGGCTTTATTCTATTCAGAACATTACCAAGAATTTTTCTACCATCTCCAAAAATCATGAGAGTTTCAGGACGGTCACTCATGATTAATGAGTCACCTCCACAGCTCACTTGTACTAGTCTACATTTATAGTTGTCTTATTCTTAGTGATATACCTAAAAAGGCTTATTAGCCCTTATTTCTAAGGCTTTATATATATATATAATTAGTGATAATACCCAGTTCAATATTTCTTAAACCTAATTTATCCGATTATTTCACTGTGCCTTCTAACGAAACTGTGCACATATTGAAATACAAGCTATAAATTATTTTCATGTTCTTCTTTTATTGGAGATATATTGGAGTCTTTTGTTTTGTTCTTTAATATTGTGTGTAAGTGATGTCTATTATCTATGAGTTTCATTTCAGGAAGGAAAGAGGACGTTGCAAAATATATAAAAGGGGGTGTTGAATTTGACCGAGGTGGAAACAACTGCCCTGTGGAATTGACTCTAAAGCCGGGGTCTGGCACCCACCTGCAGCAGAAGCATCTGTGGCAATCATTTAAAAAAAAATCTAGATTTCTAGAAGGAGCCTGATTGGTTTAGTCAGTAGAGCATGTGACTCTTGATCTCAGGGTAATAAGTTTGAGGCCCATGCTGGGCAAAGGGATTACTTAAAATACGAAGTATTTTTTTTTTAAATCTAGGTTTTTAAATTCCAACGCACCAGAATGTTCTCTGGGGCTAGAACCCCGGAATCTGGATTGCTTTCAAAGCTCCCCAGGTGAATGTGATGTTCATCCAGGCTTGGAAGCCACAGCTATGGAGGAGAGAGGGGGGCGCCAAGCCATCGCCGAGCCTAGAGGTACTCACGGTCTAAAAGGAGAGTTTAAAATTACATCTATAACATCAGGCACATAACTGTCAAGTGCCAGAAAAAGAAACCAACAAAGCACTATGGGAAGTCAAGAAAGGGAGACACCAGCCTAGGAGAGGGGTCTGGAAGAGGGTGCACTGGAGTGGGAGGGTCTGAAAGACAGTAAGAGAGGGAAGCTCTTGTCTGGGGAGCATTACTGCAAATGACCTTGACATACATTATCTCCATTAAAACCCCCTCCTACCCTCTGGAATAAATACTCTTCCTGCCCAGGTTTTCAAAAGAAGCTAGTGAGGCCTAGAGAAGTCAAGTAACTTAACCCAAGGTTTCAGACTCGGGCCTTGCAGCCCAGAGGACAGGGCTTGACCATCCAGCTAACACTCAGGACCTGGTCAAAAAAAAAAAAAAAGGTGGGAGGTGGGTGAGTATGGGAGAAGGCCCAGGGAGTTTCAACAAGTGTGATTTCTATCCATCTTGCTATTTACCTGTCACCAGCATTCGGGACAACAAAAAGAAACCACCACTGTTAGGGATTCTGGGCATATATTATTCACATGTGGCCAGAAAGACTCTAGGATGAGAAGAGGAATTCAGGAGTCACCCATGCTCAGGAGCCATGAATCACAGAAAAGCAACCTAACTGAGGCAACGGTAAATGCAAGAAGGCTTGGAATGAGGCGTTTTCTTTGCTTCCACTGATCTAGCAACAGAATAAGGCAGCTTCCGCTTAATCAATTCCCACCTAATCAGAGAGTCATCTTAACACTGTCTCCCAGAGCATCAAATTAGCCTAATAGTGAGTGACTGCACAAATCAGGAGGGTATTGGTGGGGAGGGTGGGGATGGAAACATGCTTGGAGGAAAAGCAATTGGCTAGTGCTAAGGGGTTAAGTGGTGTTTAACAAGCTGTTAAATTGCAAAGCGCTAAGCTTCCCCATTCTAATACCGAAATTGTCAACAATGAATAGAAATGAAGATGAAATGCATCAGATTCTGTTTTTATTCTACAACTTGGATGTATACCCAGGTAGACACAAAACTTATTTTCATCACTTGCAAAGGGAAAGATCAAAGCTCTCCATAAGCCATCGGTTGTTGGTAAGTATTTCCTAAACTCAAACACCTAGAATTTAGCAGGCACCGGAATCACCTACTAGGCTTGTTAAAACACACAGGAGGCCGGGCCCACATCTTCCAGTGCCACAGATCCCAGCTGGGGCCCTGACATTTCCATTTCGAACAGTTTTCCCGGGTGTGAATTCTGCTGATGTGGGGACCACACTTTGAGAACATCTGCTTAGAATGTCTCCAGAGCCATTGCGGGGGGTGGGGGCAGAAAGATGCAGGTGAGCACCTGAGAGAGGGGACTGGGAGTGGGCAATCATAGCAAGCAATGGAGGGGAGGGTCCTCCTAATAACAAAGGGAACATTACACAGTCTTTAATTCAGTGACTTGTCACATCACTTAAGAATAAAGAGTCTCGGGGCACCTGGGTGGCTCAGTGGGTAGCCTGCTTCTCCTTCTCCCTCTGCTGCTGCTCCCCCTGCTTGTGCTCTCACTTTCTCTCTGTCAAATAAATAAATAAATAAAATCTTTTAAAAAAGAAGAAAAAGAGTCCATAAGCCCTCATGCAATAGCTACTACATATCCATGGACAATGGGATTGAAATGACAAGGAAAACAGAGGACTTTCTCTTTTCATGAATGGGAAATGAGATGGGTGAATCAAAGGGGAAGTCCAAATATGTCCCAAGGAAAAAGAGGGCCCAGGTCAGAGACAACTGAATGGCTACTTCTCTGTCTACGAGACAGTAAGGAAAATGTACTGGTTCCACTCCTTTCCACTTCTGTTCTCACTAGGACTGATAACCCCAGGTCCACAGTTTGAGGAGGACGTGGCTTCTGCAATGAATGAAATACTGGTTTGACCAGCACCCAGTGGTAACCGATCAAAATCAAACTTCAGGCTTCTTTGGGACCAGCTTTATGCCGACCTGGCAACGGAAACGCAGGTAAGGGAAGACCAACTATTTGAAGCATTACTGTGGGCAATGAACATTTCTCCTGCTAAGCTGGGGCCAGACTAATACCAATGCATTAAACCCCTCCCCTCACCCCCCCCCCACTTCCAACTTCCAGGTACCACTGTCAAGAGACCAGATGCTTCTAGACCAACATTTCCAATCAAGGCACCATTCTGTAGCCCTAGCTTTGATGAACCAGAAAGACCAAACAGCACCTTGGCCCATCTTCCCTTCCCCTTCATCCTTTTCCGTTCCCTCAAGGATGACATGTGGGTCAGCAGGAAGCAAGCACCTCACATCTCTGAGGGAGACCTTTGGCCTTGGAAACATCTGGAACAGAAACAGGTGGCGTGGTCGGGAGCAAATTCAAGAGAGAAAAAAAATCAGAAACACTGAGAAAAGAATCTCTACACACGGAATTCTCATTTGCATTTCGTGCAGTCATTGGTTCTCCGGTTTTCCACGTCCTTTCAAACGTTAGGTTCTCATATGGTGTGTTGTGAGCAGGTCAGATGAAGAGGGTTTTTTCTTATGTTTCAGGCTGGGTAATATTTCATAACCACGTGATTGCAGGGCTGAGCTTACAGAGCTGTAGTTAAGAGACGACTGCACATCCATCACTCAGCCCACATTTCAGAGACTGATAAAATATGGCTCCTGCGGATTTAAGAAAAGGTGATAAAGCTTTTCTCTCTCCTACCTAACAAGGCCGTGAGGGTCACTTCCTAATACAGTGCCAGGGGGCCTACCGGTGCACCACCAAAATGCATTTTTAACTGGAAGGTGGCCGAGCAGCAGTACTGCACAGTCCAGGCAGTAAATAAGGCATTGCTTATTTACATCACGGTTAGATTATGAGTCCTAAAACACAACTCCGCATGCCTCCCGCCCCGGATCAAGTCTTCCACGGCTCTGCACGGAATCCAAACCCACTAGCGGTCGTCGAGCGGCCGCACACGCTGCCCCGGCCCATCCCCTCCAACCCACGGCCCGCGGCTCCCGGGCAAACCCTCCGGGCCAGTCCCGTGGCTCCCAGTCCCGTGGCTCCCGGGAACCCCGCGCAGAGATACCTCGTTCCCTCTGGCTTGGCTGACCTCTGCCCCAACGCCCCCTCCATCCTTCCCCCAGTGCGTCAATCTCCTGCCAAGAGGCTTTTTTTTTTTTTTAAGATTTTATTTATTTGTTTGTTTGTTTGAGAGAGAGAGAGAGAGAGAGAGAGAGCGCGCGTGAGACGGGAGTCAGAGGGAGAAGCGGGCTCCCCGCTGAGCCGGAACCCGCTGCGGGACTCGATCCCAGGACTCCAGGATCGTGACCTGAGAGCAATCAACAACCAGCCAACGCCCACCCAGGAGTCCCTACCATGAGGCGTTTAAAAACACCAGCTCAAACCGCGGGTCCTCCACCAAGCTGCCCTTCTGGAAACATCCTTCCCTGGGAGCTCTGCGCCCCCTACCAGCACCCCCGCACCCCCCACCGCCGTGAGAGTGGCGGGCTGGCCGCACACGTCCACACCTCCGCCCTGCGCTGTGGCTCCTCCGCTCCCACGTGCCGCCCCCCCCCCCACCCCGCCACAGCCGACCCGAAGCCGGGGAGCGTCTCCCCCTCCCCCAACTCCCCCACCCCCGCTTCCCTAGCACCTCCCCGGCTCCCCTGGAGCAGCGGATGCTACAGAAGGTTTGTGGCCATCAGGTCAGCAATCGGCCCGCAGAATCCGGTCCTCCCTGGGACTTAGGGTTTATGCAGTACTTCTGTCTTGAAACCACCTTGTTTCTCCTGCTGTCCCGCCCCTGCCTCTCTTTCAGCCCGAGCATGTGACAGGTCTGCCAGTTCACTCGGTCCCTAGGGCGGCTGAACAGCCTAATGAGTGTTATACCGAAGAATAAGAGGCGATTTCTAGGTTGGAAAATCACCCGGGGTCCCAGGGGGCCGCGTGCAATCTGCAGACAGGAAACCGTCCAGGGAGAAAGGTTAGCACGAAGGGAAACGGGCCGAGGCTCCCCTCCAGCTCGGCCGCAGCCCCTCCAAGACACAAAAAGGAAAGCGTCTGGCTGGACCGTGGGCCGGGACCGCGGAGCGGGGGAAACTGCGCACCGCAAAAGCACAAAGGTCTGCAAAAGGCCCATTTTTGCTCCCCAGCCCCCATCACCAAGGGCTCCACGTGAACGCGAGCAGCTCTCCGTCAGCACATCTGTTTTCAGTTACCTGCGCCTGAACCACAAACTCAAGCGCGAACTGGAGGGATGTGGAGCTGACTCCGCAGCTGAAGGTCTGTGGGGGCGGATTATGCGGAGATGGAGGGCGAGTGCGGGAGCCCCCGCAAGGCCGCGCTCGTGGTCTTGACCGGCTGCGCCCAGGACATTTCGTGGGTAGGAATGTTCTTCCACTGGCTTGGTTGCTGGAACAGGAAGGGCTGCCAAGGAGTATCCCTGTCACTTGATACACACAGCTACGCGCCGTACCGCTAAGTCCCCGGCTCACTCACAGTCAGCAGCGCACGTTCCCAGTCCGAGCCCAACAGACTTAGTCTCTCTTAGTCTCTTAGTCTCTCTTCTTCCCGTTCTTCCATCTTGCTACTAGCTTCCTAAACCTCTCTGGCTAAGATTTTGGTTTTCTTTATTGAAAAAGTCAGGCACCTAAGTGGCTCAGTGGGTTAAGCCTCTGCCTTAGGCTCAGGTCTTGATCTCAGGGTCCTGGGATCGAGCCCCGCATCGGGCTCTCTGCTCAGTGGGGAACCTGCTTCCTCCTCTCTCTCTCGGCCTGCCTCTCCGCCTACTCGTTATCTCTCTCTGTCAAATAAATAAAAAATCTTTTAAAAAAAAAAAAAGAAAGAAAAAGTCTTTGACTACTAGAATCTTCTTTGTATTAATTCTTTTTTTTTTTTTTCCTTTGGGTTTTTTTCTTCATATTAATTCTTAAGCCCTGGTTCTGTTCACAACATTGTCTCTCCAGGCGCACAGAATTACTTCCGGGAAGAATATCCCCTCCTTTCAGTGAACTGGGGAGACGGTGGGGTGTCCCCAGAGAGATGAGGCAGAGTGGGAAAGACGGTCCATAACCATGTGCTTCCTCCAGTAAGACCTGCCACATGTGGCGCCAGGGGTAAGTGATACAATACTGATATCCCTGAGCTACTCTGTGAAAGAGTGCAGTACTGGAACCCTCCCCATACCGCAGTCAGAGCTCCTCCCTTATCAGACACTGCCCTGACCTACATAGGCCTGGTACAGTCCCAAGCTTTACCTTCTCCCCCGCCACACACACACCTTATTGTTCCTTTATTGTGGTAAACACAGTTGTAGAGGGAAAATGTAATTTTTTTTTAAAATCCCCACTTTGGTAACAAGGATCCCGATGACTTCACTGCTACTTTAAACTTTTTTGAGAAATCGTCATAAATTAAAATATAGATTTTCTTGATAAGTATTGTCATCCAAGTACTTAATTTCTTGCACTTTCAATAGTTGAGCTTCTATTAAGAACACAATTCTTTTTTTTTTATTTTTTATTTATTTATTGGACAGACAGAGATCACAAGTAGGCAGAGAGGCAGGCAGAGAAACAGGAGGAAGCAGGCTTGGAGCAGAGAGCCCAAAGCGGGGCTCGATCCCAGGACCCTGGGATCATGACCTGAGCCGAAGGCAGAGGCTTTAACCCACTGAGCCACTCAGGTGTCCCAGAACACAATTCTTTTGCAGGGAAGCATTAAATATGTATTATCATTAAAAAGGCACATCATGTTAGGAACTGTTTCACTATTAATTTTTTACTTGAATTGCTTTATATGGAAACATGGAGACTAATTCTGAAATTTCAATAAAACAGGTATTGAAAGATTGCATCTAGGGACTCTGCCCAGAGAATGACATGAAATTTTATAGGACTCAATACAATCATTGATTGGTAGAAAAATATTGTATGCCATTTGTTTGTTCCTAGGGGAATTCATCATAATGGGCTTTTTAAATTTTCAGGCCTCACTCTAAGGAAATTTAACCGGTACAATTTTATGTCACCTGGGCCATATCAGAGAAGGACAATCAAGTTCTGAGGTTACCAGTCTCCATGTGCTGGCAGGAAAAATGACTCTATCTTGAGGGTGAGGGGTAATTCAAGTGAAGCCTAGAAGCTTACCCAAAAACACTCGTCTACAGAAGTATTCCTGTGATGTCTCCTGTGATTTTTTTTAATCTTTAAAAAAAAAAATCTACAAGGGGGCACCTGGGTGGCTCAGTCCCTTAAGCATCTGCCTTTGGCTCCAGTCATGATCCCAGGGTCCTGGGATCAAGCCCCACCTTGGGCTCTCTGCTCGGTGGGGAGCCTGCTTCCCCCCTCCCTCCGCCTGCCACTCCCCCTGCTCGTGCTCTCATGCTATCTCTAACAAATACATAAAATCTTTTTTTAAAAAAACTACAAGGGACTCTTCTAAGAGAATTATAGAAGTTTCTAAATGGATATAGAACACCCCAGGTTCACTTGCCAAACAATAATCTGGAAGCTGCTATATTTTTAATTCCTAAAAGCAGAGGCCCATAGTGTGTTCTCTGCCTAGAAAAGCAGGGGCTCCTCTCCCTGATCATCCATCGGGCTTCTCCTCTCCTTGGAAGACTCACCCACTTCCACCGTTCAACGACCACCTTCATTCCTGCTCTTTCCACTCCAACCCTCCCCCCTCCCAAATGTAAAAGGAAGGTAAAAAGCTGGGCTCAACTCCTCTCCTGCCAACCTGCTAAAATTCCCAACATCGTGCCCCTCAACTTCTCGGGGAGGCCCCTGGGTCTGCCATACACACCTGGGGTTCATCATGTCCCATCCAAAGGACCCCAACAGCCCCACCTGGAATCTCTGAACTGAGGGAGCTACCTCCATCCAATAGCCACATATGACAGAAATAGATGACAGACAGGCAGACAGACAGTAAACTACCTCTCTCCACATGCCGGACTCATCCTCAACCTCTAAGACACACGCAGCCACCTACCTCCCACCGGCCTGTTAATACACACAGCGCAGTTCAGCGTTCACGGTCTATACACACCCCTGGCAACTGCCCCTCGGCAAGCCTCTCTGGTCTTTCTCTAACGCCTCCAGGTAAAACAGTGCCCCCAAAACACGGTCAACCATACAGGTTCCACATTTGATTGGAAGCATTTTGCATGATTTTTAGGCAGAGCACGAATTTGGAATTAGCACCAACCACCAAGTCTCATGCTGTAGAAAGTTTACTGTGGATTTAAACAGGATTTAAACTTCCTTTCCACTGCTGGGAAGAAAATGAGGGAAAGTTACAGGCAAGCAAGTAGCAGTTCAAATTCCCAGGAGGCTTTTAGAGTAATATATACATGTTAGATCCCAAGGAAAAAAGTTTGCCTGCATTTCTTTAATAGGGGAAATACCAGTCAAATTATATCCCCATCATATTATCCCTCAAAATACAGTTAGTGAGTTAGCAACACCATTTCCTCACTTTACAAACACATCTGCTGCTAGATTCAGCAAAAGACATGCTTTTCATCCTTTTGCTGGTTTTGGAAAGTACAAGCCTCAAAAGAAATTTGATGTGAATTACCGAGGGGCTGGTGCCTTACACAAGGGCTGACAATGGTTTTCTAGCTGTAATGAAGCGAGGTAACTCACATTTCGCCAGGAGGAAGAAAATGAATAGACAGTCAGACAGTCATCTCCAGAAGAGGTCCAGGACACTGTTCCCTTGATGGATTGAAGGGTTCAGGCAAACTACAACTAAGATGTTTTCATATAAAGTATTGAAATATCTACATTTTTCTGGAGAAAATAAAGTATCCTCATATGAACACATGTGTGACATGTTCATTTGGGATAAGATCAACTCCCAAGTACCTCCAAACATGGACAGACATCTGTGCTTTGCGACATTGAGAGATGGAACTTACTTTCATGAAATGCATTTTTAAGCAACATCAAAGAACCACATGAGAATGAACAAGGGCCCTGGGCCTCTGGCGGATGGTCAGGATTTCTCTGACTTTCCCCTGCAATTTGGTCTAGAGGTTTCCAACTATCATCCCTTAACACATCCACATTCTATGACCAGGTCCAAGTGGCCTCCCCATGAAAATCAAGCAATGGTGTTCTTTTCCCAATTCTCAAAAGGAAAAAAATAATAATAACGTAATAACAATAATATAAAATGATATGGGACATTTGCTCTTTGTAAACTTACCCATTAGTTCCTTTAAAACCTTAGCACCCACCACCACACGACCAAACAAGAAATTAAGGCAACATGTAGTCAAAAACTACCCGTGTGTGTTGACACAAAATCCTAGAAATGATTCCTTACACAATTTTAAGTTGTTATATTTTAAGATCTAAAGACTAGCAACACTCAATGATAGACATCTCTTTTCTGCTCCTAAGCAGGGCCTTTTTCCTAAGAAAGAAGTGGTTTCGTGGCACTACAGCAACGTGCTTCTCAAAGCCCACCCAGGACCTTCCCCTGCTGGGTGAGTGTATCACCCACTAGTCTCTAGTCAAAGCCCTCGATCCCTACGGCACATTCCGCAGGAAGTGATGAAAAGTTAGAGAGTTTGAGTTACATAAAGCCTGTGGCCGTGATGGGTCACATTGCAAAACGTCCACCAAGTTCCACAAACCCTCCTGCTACAGGAATGGGGCTGTTACTCAGTGAAGCAGGTTGAATGCCTTAAAATGCTACCTGGGGCCCGGAGCTGCCACCTGTTCCCCTTCCTGCTACGATCCATACACAGCAGGCTGCTGAGACGGAGCAACCGGAGAAAACAGGTTCAAAGTTTGGGAAGCCATGGGTTCAAGCGACTTGCCAAACTCTGGGAAATATTCTAACTGGACGTTGGAGCTTTAATGCTTGGCTCTAATGGGGTAATGACTCTCGCTCTTCTCCCATAAACACGCTAAGTAGATTTTTACTTTCTCAAGAACCTACATCCTTCTGTGGCTCTATGACTTTGTTTCCACAGCCAAGAGTGTCTTACGCTCTTAACAGCCTAGTGTCACAGCTCCGAAGACTGGGCTTGTCTCTTAGTCTCTGGCATGTCCGCATCACAAGTTCCTGCAAAATAAACCCTGGTTACACAGATCACAGTAAAACGAAGAGGAAAGAAAACAGAAAACCCCATTTATGGCTGAGACAGAAACCGTGCAGAGCTTAACGCAATCAATAAAGTGATACAGTATCAAATGCTGATATGAAGAAGGGATTTCAGCGCAGTCCCCTCTGGGAACCCTTGGCCAGCTTTATCACTGAGTGACAGTGCAAGTCATTCAACCTTCCATCTCCCACGTGACACGCCTAACTCTGGGGGAGTCTGAGAGCGCTACCACCTTCGTTTATAATGTAAAACGGTCAGCTGACCGATTCTGCACAAAGAAGAGCACACTTCCATTGGACAGCTGCAGCTGGTCTCTATTAGCGGCTCTGCGAGAGTTCTCCAACGATGCTATTAAAGCACATTATCCTTCCAAACATCTTTTGCCTCCATAGATTCCAACTCCACCTTGCAATAAAAGTGAGCCTACTACTTAATACCAGTTCTCTCAATTTGAAAGCAATCTTTTTATTTAACCCAAGATCTCCCTAAATGCTATCAAAATGGCAACCAAAGTCATCTTAAATCTTTAAGGAATTCCTAAGGACAGAAAGAATTTCTTTCTACTTCTTCCACTTTGATTTTTTTTAATTCTTCTCTTTACTTCTCCCAGAAATATTTAACTTGATTTTAAACAATGCAAAGCTCTCTTTTGCTGGTGAAGCTGAAGAAGTTGGAAAATATTCAAACTACTAGAAAATATCTAACTTTGATAAGCACGAAAAGGCCACATAATAGAAACTCTCTACAACTCCTTAAAGTTCCCAAAATTTCTTATCCTATTATATCCCTTTTATAAAGAATCCACCCAACTACACGACATTCTGGTAAAGGCAAAACTATGGAGATAAGCGGAAGGTCAGTGGTTGCCAGGCGTCCGGGGGCACAGAAGATTTTTAGGGCAGTGAAACTACTCTGTATGATACTGTAACGGTGAAGATGTGTCATTAAATATTTGTCAAAACCCACACCATGTACCACACCAAGAGGGAACCCTAATGTATACCCTAATGTATACTATGGACTTCGCATGGTCAGGAGGTGTCTTTGCAGGTGCGTGGATGCAACAAATGCACCCGTCTGCTTTGGGACAAGGACAGTGCGGGGGTGGTCAACTGGGGGGAGACAGGGAGTACCTTCTGTACCTTCTGCTCAATTTTGCTGTGAACGTAAAACTGCTCTAAAAATTAAAATCTATTTTTTAAAGGATTTTATACTACTAGACGTCCCATATAAGAGAATAGATATCCTCCAACTGAAAAAAAAAATGAGGCAGGAGGGGTAGAATGGTCAAGAAAGAGGTTAAATCTCCTGCAGCTAGAAAAGGAAACGTGTAAGCAAAAGCCACGGTGCTGTAGGGCCTGCCTTGTGACGTCACAGAATACTTGGCAGAGGATGCGTGTTTCTGTTTGGTCTAGAGCTGAGCGAGAGAGGAACCAGCAACACTAGTCATCAGATCCCAGCATTCCCTTTGAAGAACCGTTTTTAATGCTGGTGAAACACTGCACAGAAATCCAGAAATACCCATTCAACATTCACATGCAAACATACCTCCGTTTGAATTTTATATCTAGACCTTTCAACTCGTTTTTTGTAAAGTAAATACCCAGAGATAATATCAATTTTCAATTTACAAAATCAGGGGACTTGTTAGCTAATTGAGGAATTAACAAACAGGGGCACCTGGGTGGTTCAGTCGGTTAAGCGTCTGGTCTGCCTTCGGCTCAGATCATGATCTCAGGATCCTGGGATCGAGTCCCTCATCAGGGTCCCTGCTCAGGAGGGAGTCTGCTTCTCCCTCTCACCGTGCTAATTCTCTCTCTCCCTCATTCTCTCTCTCTCTCTCTCTCTCTCTCTAATAAATAAATAAAGTCTTAAAAAAAAAAAAAAAAGGAATTAACAAACAAACCAAAATAGTTGTCAGATGTACTTCCTCAAGCAACTGGTTTACCAAAAATCAGTTATAAACTAGGATCTGGGGTTTTAAATATAAGAAATTAGCTTTTGAATACATCAAATTCTAATTAAGTTTTACAGTATAGTGAGGAACACCATTATTACCATCCTACTATTATTCAATCAGTTACACAGAGTGGAATATAAGGAGGACACAGAAACCAGAGTCAACATGCCTGAGAGGAAGTCTCCACAAACACCAAATAAAGCCTCAAATGTCAGAGAAGTAAGCCACCCAAACGTTCATGCACACAAAACCAACTTTTCGTCAAGTTATCTACATACTAGAATTGTCCATACTAATTGTCCTCTCATGATCCAGAGATCATGAAAGAAATGTTAATGAATTGGGTAATTAATGGTTGACTGATTTACAACATTTTAGGAAAAAATACATATAAAGACCTATTACCTATCTCTCTACCTTACTTCTAAAAGCTAAAGTTTTAACACACATTAGCCTAGTTTTTCCAAAATGGCAAGCACACGCTTTCGAAGGCGATCTGTACAGCCTGAGACTTGACTAATGTGTCTGTCATTCACACTTGAGGTGACCCAGTGACCCATACTTGGCCAACTGACGGGATTCCGAGGGCACGGGAATGCAGGCCACCAGCTGCGATGACATCAGCTCTCCCAGAGCTGCGTCTCTTGAAGAGACGGCTGCACAAAGGCAGCCTTGGGACCCCGGAGTCCGTGAAGATTTTGTGAGGGGTCTGCAGGCACGGGTTGTTCTGGGGGTATCGCGTTCCAGACCCTCAGCTTCCAGAGGCACACGTGCCTGTGGTTGCGGAGTCACGGGGCTCTTTGTTCATACTTTCCTCTTCATGAGCTTCCCTCAAAGGCAGATATACTTCTCGCCCCTTCTGTTTCTGACCAAGAGGACTGCCCCTACGTTGTAAAATGTCTTGGCAGCAAAGAGAATATCCAAAATACTTGAGTCAAGAGAACCTCCTTGAATTCACACTTCCCCTGCTTCAATTAACTTCCTTTACTCATCATTCCGGCAAGAAGTTAGGCTTTCTATAAATACATAAACGAATTTAACCCAAGAAAGCAAGCCTCATCAAGAGATCAAGAAACACCCCTCAAATAAGAATGTCTTACTTTGGGGCACCTGGGTGACTCACGACACACTGAGTTGTCAGTCACACAGTTCTTGATTGTACATATTATTTTTTAAAGATCTTATTTATTTATAAAGAAAGATCATAAGCAGGCAGAGAGGCAGGCAGAGAGAGGAGGAAGCAGGCCCCCTGCTGAGCAGAGAGCCCGATGTGGGGCTCCATCTTAGGACCCTGAGATCATGACCTGAGCCGAAGGCAGCGGCTTTAACCCACAGAGCCACCCAGACTCCCCTTGATTATACATATTTAATATGAAAAAAATCCACCAAAACCAAAACAAAAACACTTGGCAATATTTTCTACCACGAATCCTTTCATTCAGGCTATTTATGTAAAACAAAACTTTATCATGTCCTATCCGCCCTGCCTTCGCGCTGAAGACTGCAGGATGAGGAAAGAAGGTGAGCAGTAGGACCTGAGAATGAAGAGACACAGCAGCAGAAAATGGCACTGGGTCACTCACTCACTCATTCATTCATTCAACAACCTAAACTCATTCAACCTAAACTCAGGGGAAGCACGACCTTGCATCCTAAAAAGAAGGGGTGCCCACATTTCCCCCCAGAAGTGAACAGCAAATAAATGACTTAGCTCCAACAAGTGGCTCCAAGCCACACATTAATCAAGGAGCTAAAAACAGATTAAAACCAGAAGTGAGAGGCTCCACAGAGAAACTCACCCCCCTTCCATGTAAGAAGGAAAATGAAAGTGTTCGTTACATTGATCTGCATTTCGACCCATCTAAAGATTAGGCAGTTAGGTCTGTGACAAACATTCCCCTCAGATGGCAATTCCACTACTGCTCATGAAATTCTGAAAAAGAAAACAGAGCACATTGTAAAGGTATTTGGGGGTGAGGGTGTGGGAAAGGCTTAGTGTTTCAACACAGTTGCCAGTTGCAGGTGTTTTCAAACAAGAAGCCTTCTGCATTATCGAAAAGTTCTTCACTCAAAGGGGAACCATGAGGCAATACTCTCTTGGCCCTGCACACAATGGGCTCCCTCTTCTAGCCCAACTTTGAAGTGGGTGATACATTCTAATCTAGATAATGCAAATGATATGATACTAGACCCACATAATAATTACCCGGGCAGCAGCCTTCGAATTCTATCACAGGGTGTTTATACAGTATTTCAGGCTATATCCTAAATATAACTGTAGAAATGACATATGATTTTACAAGTACTGTTTAAGAACCGGATAGGCAAATGAAATGCACCTCAGACTGAGCTGGAAAAACAAGACCTCTACCAGCACTAAGACTCAGAAGCCAAGTAACAACCACTGGCCTCAGTTTTCCCCTCCAAAAAAATGGGAATTTTATCATTGTGTTAACCTCCAGATAATTTATGATGCTGTTCAGAAAATACTGGAGGTCTTCAGAGGGCTTAGGTACTGAATCACTGTCAATGTTTTCTACAGTGATACACTACGTGAATTTCTTCACGAATCTTTATCAACAAGTGTCTTCAGTCTTAACTTTCTCTCTAGGAAATCAAAAGAGAAAAATAAAGCTAACTTTAGATGAAAGACCACATGTGTTGACTGACCTCCCTGCTGCCCCTCACTAACCAGTTCAAGGTGCCCATCTTCTTCCAAGATCAAAAGAAACTCCAGGCCTAGGAGGAGTTTTAGAATAACTCAGATGACTTCAGAAGTTCAAGAGTGAAAGGCAGACAGGAACACTGGAAATACACGCGCATATACACACTCACTCACCAAACCCATAACTCACACAGTTACCAGACTTAGCTTCAGAGAGAACTTTCTAGATTAGTGAGAAATATCAAATAAGTAGGTCATATTGATATTTATCTTTTAATTTTATAGTATCCATTTGTAATAATTGAGTGTATCTTCAAAGTATATTCATTTAATTGCTCTGATTGGCATTCTGTAAAATTAAAGCCATTTCTATCCCCATATTAGTCTAGACGGTCTACTCAAAGAAACTAAAGATAGCATTTTTAGCACACAATGGGAAAGAGAAAATACTAAGATTTCTGTTTCACTCTCAAATATAAGAGGTAAAGCTCTCCTCCCCCAACGTGGCTCTTGCAGAACATCAAAAGTACATTTTAACTGTTTCTGAGTCCACATCTGGAGTTTAAAAATCCAGTTTAAAAGGCAAACGATTTAAAATACAAACATATGGCTTCCTTCTCTACAGTGATTCCTAAAGGGAGGGAAAAAAAGAAGTCTGAATACAAACAAACTATTGTTTTAAAGGGGGATTTTTCTTTTTTAATTAAAAACATACCAAGAAGGCTAACTAAGCTTCTACTTTCTCCTGGAGAAAATAATAGAAGCGAGAATTACCATATTAATCTAATTAAATCTAGATCAAAGTACAGCATAAGTAATACAAAGACAACACTCAATTTCTAAGCAGTGTGGTCCCCGAGCTTGGATTTGAGTGGGGGCTGGCGCATTTCTTCTGCAAAGAGCTTGACAGTAAATGTTTTCGGTTTTGCTGGCCACGAGGGCTCTGTGGCAACCACCTAACTCCAATCACGGAGGTCCCCAGAGCGGCCATAGAAAATAGGTACACGAATGAGGGAGGCTGGGTTCCAATCAGATTTGATTTATGGACACTGAAATTTGAATTTCATGTAATTTTCATGTGTCTCAAAATATGTTTCTTTTGATCTTGGTCAACCATTTAAAAATGTAGAAACTAGGGGCGCCTGGGTGGCTCAGTGGGTTAAAGCCTCTGCCTTCAGCTCAGATCGAGCTCCGCATCAGGCTCTCTGCTCAGCAGGGAGCCTGCTTCCTCCTCTCTCTCTCTTTCTCTCTCTCTGCCTACTTGTGATCTGTCTCTGCCTACTTGTGATCTCTCTCTCTGTCAAATGAATAAAATCTTTAAAAAAAAAATGTAGAAACTATCCTTAGCTGACAGGCCAAATCTGAACAGGCCTAGAGCTAAATTCAGCATGTGGCCCGACCATCACCCGCCAGCTTCAGGTTAGAGCCCTCGAAGACTAGAGCAGCCACTGGCTCGTCCAACCAACATCCTTATTCCTTAGAGGAAACTGAGGCCCACAGAGATGTCAGGGCCGCCAGGTCTCACAGCCAGTTCTGGCAGAAAGGGAGGTAAGAATGGATCTCTGGAAAAGCACACTAAAGCCATAAGGCAGTGATAAGGAAATGTCCTTCTTGAGTTCACTCGCAAGGACAGGCGGTGGACGCTGAAAACCAGAGCTGTCGCAGGACCCTAGTTACGAGGCCCCGGAGTGGCCAAACCTGCCTCCCCACGTGCAAAATGACCTGTTATCCACCGGTCACTCCTTGGAATCTGATAGCTCCGGACTAGCAGCAAGGACCCCCGCCCCCCGTGCACCGAATCACCATCAGCCTGATTCTTCCCAGCCTCTGGGTACATAGCTCGGGTCGTTTCTTTCGTAGTGTAACCAACAACCTCCTCTTTGGTTATTCCAATCTTAGAACTCCAAGAAGTGAGTGTCCGTGGGCTTGAAGAGCAGCACTCAGTGTTAAAAATCATGTTTAAGAGCAGAGTATGGCAGGTAATGACCAATTTAGGTTAAAGTTCAAGAGTGGCTCTGACATTCACCTTGGGAAGTAACATGGTCAGTCTCTCTCCATTCTCAGTTCCTTCTCTGTTTTGTTTTTTAACATTTATTTATTTGAGACAGAGAGAGAGAGAGAGAGAGAGGAGAGTGTGTGCACACAGTGTGGGGAGGGAGCAGAAGGAGAGAGAGAGAAAGTCCAAGAGACTCCACGCTGAGCACAGAGCCTGACTCGGGGCTGGATCTCACCTCTTGAGACCACACCCTGATCTGAAACCAAGAGTCTGACATTTAACCAACTGTACCACCCAGGCAACCCCCCCTCTTTTTTTTTTTTTTAAGATTTTATTTATGTATTTGACAGACAGAGATCACAAGTAGGCAGAGAGGCAGGCAGAGAGAGAGAAAGGGAAGCAGGCTCCCTGCTGAGCAGAGAGCCTGATGTGGGGCTCGATCCCAGGACCCAGGGATCACGACCTGAGCCGAAGGCAGAGGCTTTAACCCATTGAGCCACCCAGGCGCCCCACCCCTTCCTTTTTTAAAAAAATATGTATTTCTCTCCTATTTTTCTTTCTTTAATCTACTCTTTTTTTTTTTTTTTTTTTGGTATTACTCTCATTTTCATTTTCCTCTGACCCTTATTATTTTGCCCTACACCTTAACCAGATACACCTCAAAATGAAATACATCTTAGAATTAAAACATACACGGGGGGCCAGGCCGGCTCAGTCGGTGCAGCATAAGACTCTTGATCCTGGGGCTGTGAGTACAAGTCCCACATTGGGTGTAGAGATGACTCAAAATAAAATTGCCTCCTTTTTATTGCATTCTGTAGTTTTAAAAGAGAAAAAAAGACTCCAAATTAAAGTGACTTTTTACAAAGAATCCTCTGACTTTTTTAATCACATCTTTTTCACAGAAATATATGGCTTTCTATTCTGTTATGTGTTTGTTCAAGACTTGAAACTTGAATGTTTCTCAGAAATTCTCTCATGACGATTTTTGAAGAAGATTGCCCTATCAACTATTTTGTTCTTACACACTTCCTCAAAAAGACATGGTTTTATACTTCTGTGAAGAGGAAGTGGCATTCTTAAAAGTAATTTTCAGTTCTTTTTGACAACTTAAATCAAGAATGACTGCAAACTCCTCAGAGTTTTTTCAACACACATTTATTCCTCTAGATCTATCCAAACATAAAATTCTTCAGTCAAATAAACTCAGTCAATACATTAATTAAAACCAAAATCAAAGAAAAATGCACTTCCTAAAGTTGTAGGAACCAAAATGCTACAATTCAAATCTAAGTATGGAGACTTCACACAAAAGTAAAACACACAGAAACATTTTCTACCAATGCTGTTTAAGTTAGAAATTTTTTTTTAAAAGACCAGATAAATGGTCATAAATTGAAAACAAAAAATAATTAAAACCATATTCTCATAGAACTGAAACTGACCCTAGAGAACTAGTCTTTACTTTGACAAATGAAGAACCAACTAGAAATTCAAGGACTATTTACTGAGTGCCCGTAGGCCACTTGCAGTACAAAGACTTGTCCCACTTGATTGTCATGACTTCCCCATGAAGCAAGTATTATTATAACCATTTTTAAGCAAGGAACGTTTTGTCACAGTTGTGTCTGAGACCCGTAGTCAGGAGCAGAGATGTGCCTACAGTCTCCATCTCCAGGCACCGACTTCCGTATTCTCTTAACTATGCCACTCCCATGTAATACTTTTGGAAACTGTTCAGAGAGATGTCACGACATTTTAAAACATTGTATATACAGTCATAGAGCACCCCGGGACCTTGACACAAGATTCTTTGCTAAAGAGCAGAGCTCCTCAAAACGCGATTGTTTATTCGTGGCTGCTAAGAAAAGCAGCATTCGCAACTAAATGTGCCGCTCACCTCACGGGCCCCAAGACTTAATTATACTGAGGCTCCAAAGCAGCCAAAACCCTAGTCAGCAGGCTTCTGAACTACACACGACAGTATCACTTACTCAAGTTGCAACTGGCACTTCTCAAGCCTACAATCTATTCGTAGAGCTGGGCTCCATTCAGACAGAGACAGAAGGGGGCACCTTCTGGCTAAGCAGGTTAAGTGATGGAGACTGGCTGGTGAGATCGAGCCCCATGGAGGGCTCCGAGCTCAAGGCAGAGCCCCCGTGGGATTCTCTCTCCTTCCCCCTCTGCCCCTCCTGTTTGTGCTCGCCCTCTCTCACGCTCTCACGCTCTCTAAAATAAGTAAATAAGTTTTTTAAAAATAAGGGGGGGGAGGGTATGGAAGGATTCTCACACTTGTAGAAATAAAGATATCTCAGCTTTGAGGGCAACAACCAACACCTACTTCCTGTTCAGGTAAGAAAAGAGGTGTGGCAACAAGGGTTATTAAAACTGACACCTTGTAACCGTGAGCTGTCTTTCAACGCTTCCCAGTGGAGGGGGGCCTGGGCTGCTCAGTCGGCTACGCCTCGGATTTGTGATGTGAGCTCAGGTCATAATCTCAGGGTCATGGGATCAAGCCCCATGTGGGGCTCGGAGTTCAGTGGGGAGTCTGCTTCTCTCCTTCTCCCTCTTCCTAGCCCCTTCCCCATTGGCACACACACACACTTTTTCTTTCTCTAAAATAAATAAACTAAATCTTAAAAATATATATAAATAAATAAAACTACGTAGATTAAATGGAAACACAGTTTAAAAGTAATGTAACACTGGGGTGCCTGGGTGGCTCAGTCTGTTAAGTGGCTGCCTTCAGCTGGGGTCATGATCCCAGAGTCCTGGGATCAAGCTCCACATCAGGCTCTCTGCTCACCAGGGAGCCTGCTTCCCCCTCTCTCTATCTCTCTGTCTGCCTCTCTGCCTACTTATAATCTGTCAAATAAATAAATAAAATCTTAAAAAAAAAAAAAAAAAGCAATGTAACATCGTGATAAGCACCCGGTAATACATGGAACTGTGAAACCACCATATTGTACTCCTGAAACTAATATGACACTGTATGTTAACTAACTGGAATTTTAAAAAAGAAAAAGTGACATAACAAAGTGAATTTGGGCAACTCTAATATCTAAATTCCCTGGAAATACCTTACACTGAAATAACTGTACAGAACTGCCAAATCTGGGTCTTCCTAAAGGCATCCAAGTTGTGGGTTTCAAGGCAGATGCTCAAATACCCACTTTGAGTAAGTCAGTAGATGGGCAACCTTCCTAGCCAATTCCAAGTTAGGTGCCTCTTTCTATAGGCAACAAAACTAGCAGGACTGTGTGCTTTTCTGACAATCAAAAAGGATTCCAACAACTCTCCTGAAGACATTCTACCAGGGGGACAGTAGACAGCTTAGAAGGGGCACAAAGAGAGCAGGAAGAAGTAAACTGAAAGGGGGGAAAAAAAGGGCTTCCAAAGAGTGAGTCACTAAAATATTTAGGAGCCCTGGGCACATGCTAAGGTTTTGTGGTTTTGTTTTCTTGTTTTGTAAGATAAAGACTTTCTTTTTAAACAAAACCACAATACCATATTCATACTTTAAAGCATCAAATAAACAGGCAGTATTCAAATTTCCCTTATTGTCTCACAGAAGTGTGTTTGTCTGAATCAAAATCCAAATCTATTCGCTGCAATTAGCTTACATGTCTTAATTCTCACTCATCTATATATTTCCTCTCCTCCTCCCTTTTTTATCTTGCAATTGACTTTTTTAATTAGGTTCCACGGCAGAATTTAGTGATTCATCAGTTGTATAGAACACCCAGGACTCATTACATCAAGCGGCCTTCTTAACGCCCATCACCCAGTCACCCCGCCCCCTCACCCACCTCCCCACCAGCAACCCTCAGTTTGTTCCCAGGGTTCAGTATCTCTTATGGTGTGCCTACCTCGAATTTTGGCCTTATTTTAGTTTTTCTTCCCTTCCCCTATGTTCATCTGTTTTGTTTCTTAAATTCCACATATGAGTGAAATCATCTGATATTTGTCTTTCTCCGACTTATTTCACTTAGCATAATACCTTCTACTTCCATCTATGTGGTTGTAATTGGCAAGATTTTATTCTTTTTGATGACTAAGTAATACACACACACACACACACACACACACACATCTTCTTAATCCATTCATCTGTAAATGGACACCTGGGCTCCTTCCATATTTGGGGTATTGTGGATGTTGCTGTTATAAACCTTGGGTTGCAGGTGCCCCTTCAAATCATAATGTTTGGGGTGCCTGGGTGGCTCAGTGGGTTAAACCTCTGCCTTCAGCTAAGGTCATGATCCCAGGGTCTTGGGATCGAGCCCCACTTTTGGGCTCTCTGCTCAGCAGGGAGCCTGCTTCCTCTCTCTCTCTGCCTGCCTCTCTACTTGTGATCCCTATCTGTCAAATAAATAAATAAAATCTTTAAAAAACAACAACACCACAATGTTATCCAAGGTGCACAGCTAAGAATGTGCACCTTGGATAAATACCTAGTAGTGCAATTTGTAATTGATTTTTTTAAAGAAATGAAATCATTTTTCTTGTATACTCTCCGTAGTCTGGATTTTTTTAAATAATTTTTAATAAAAATTTATAAGGTTGAAAGCAGGCCTTCTCCAGACCTACTACACTAATCCGTCCGTGTCCTGAACCATGAAGACCGTCCATCCAATCCAGCCTCTTTCAATGCAGTTCAGTACTCCAGGATACATGTTTATTCACAAAACGTGGCCATAACAAGATGTGTACAATATTCAAGTAGGGGGTATCGTAGTGACAGAAGTACCCGTAAAGTAACACCACACCTTGTGCTTCAATACCTTCTTAGAACAAGATGGGATATACATTCATTTTTTTAAATCATGCCTATACAACACATGGAAACAATGAGTTTTGTCCTGACACAATTTATGTCTCCAGGAGAGGACATGTAGTACCTACCCAAAAAACTCGAGGGATGCCTGGGTGGCTCATTCGGTTAAGCATCTGCCTTTGGCTTAGGTCATGATCCATCCCTAGGATGGAGTCCCATATGGGGCCTTGCTCAGTGGGGAGCCTGCTTCTCTCTCTGCTTGCGGCTCCCCCTTCCTGTGCTCACTTTCTCTCTTTTCTCTAACAAGTAAATAAATAAATAAAACCTTTTTTAAAAAGAAAGAAAGAGAAAAACTTAAGAAAAAACCCAAACACCCTTCCTGCCAAGTATGCATGTCGAGAATTTCTTTCCTTTCCTTTTCTGTTTTCCTAGTCGGGACCCTCTGCTTCAGAAAATTCAGGCTTCAGATTACCTGCCTGGCACACAGCACACCCCCCACCTGGGCTGCCTCCCTGGTCTGGGTCTAAACCACTCCCTTCCTCAAGGATCACGCGACTCCCTCCAGCTCCCTAACGCCTTTCTTAGCAACTGCGCCCGTCTGGGGACTTCGTGAGGGACTTCCGTCGTCCCTCACGAGTGCCCTCAGAATGTCCTCTAAACCTGCCCTCCACCTGGCTCGGTAGCTGCTTCACATGCCACATGCCTTCAGTGACCATCTGACGACAGCCCTCCGTGCACGAGGCCTGCAACACTATCTCTGCCAACACTGTGAGCTCCACGAGGAAAAGAGCCTCTTGTGGCACTGCGCCCGTCTCCAGAGGCCAGAAGCACAGCAGCTAAGAATGTGCACCTTGGAGACAAGCTTGTGCGGATGTGAACCCCAGAGTCCTGTGACCCCCAAGAGACTACTTAATCTCTCAGCTCTCGTTTACCTCCTCTCTTAAGGGCAACGGTGACGGTCCCTCCTTTGTAGAGATGTTGTCGGGATAAATAACATCAGGCATGATTATTGTCCTAACTCCTCCTCCCCAATTCTCTCTCTGGTTTCTAACCATTTTCCTGCACCTGTTCTTATCCTTTGTGCAAAGAGGGGGAGCAGAAAACTCCCCCAGACTCACTGCCTTGGAAATGAAGTTTACGAAACAGACTTTGATTGCCTGAATACATAAAAGACGACCCACTTTGCCATGTGTCTGTGCGTCCCTCCCTGTAAAATCTGGGGTCCACATCTCCTCTTCCCTAGTGTCACTCTGACTTCTCCCCTATAAAGAAATGGAACCTACTGGGAACCAACTATGGTGCTAACCCATCCCTACCACCAAAAGTTCAATTTAACAAGAGAAGAAATATAACCAGAAAAGAAGACAATGTGTGATCTTTTATCTTTTGATGAGGCAGAACGATTACTCCAAATTTCATGGAAATCCAACATCCCAGTGTACAGATAGGAGCTCTGTTTACGGAAGTATTTGTAAGTTTCTTTTTGTTTGAGCACCTAATGAGCAAAAACCTTTGAACATGTAGACATATACATACACACACATATATGTTTATATCGTTCGATTAATATCATTCAATTTATTGGGCATTTACTATGTGCCTTATATCGTTTCTAAGTGCTGAAGTTTTAGCAGCGAATGAACCAAGCTAACAAAACAACAAAAAACTCTTGCCCTGTTATTCGTATCTCTTCTACACGTAAGTTTTTATTTTTACAAAAAGATAAAATATATGGTAGGAGGGACATGTCCTACGGAGAGGAAATAAAGGAAGGGGACAGGAAATGTGGCGTCGGCCGCTGACAGAGCGAGGTCAGGCAAGGACTCCGTGAGAGTAAAGATCTGAAAGGGGTGCGGCTGGGCGTGCGGTGTGGGGAAGAGCTTCACAGGCAGCAGGAACTTCAAGGGCCCACAGGCGGGAGGGCGCCTGGCCGCTCAGTGATCCGGGAGGAGGCCGATGCGGACGGGGGTCAGGGAGGGGAGAGGCAGGAGGAGACGGGGCCGGGCAGGCGAGTGGAGGGGCCTGGGGGGCCACTCTACGACATCGGCTTTTCCTCTGTGTGGGCTGGGAAGGGCTGGGAGGGGCTGGGCGGGGGACAGACGCGATGTGGGCATCAGAGTCCGGGGCTCCGGCCGCCAGGCTGGGAGCAGAGCGTCAGGGCCGGGTGAGCAGGTCGGCCGCCGCACCAGCCGTCTGCGAGCCGGTTCGGCCAGGTGGTCAAAAGTGGAAGTAGAACGAAGAGGATTTTTATAGTACCGGGTACAACATATATTCAAAATACAAAAAAAGGAATATTTTAAAGGGTTCTAAAAGAACTACGAATTCTGATCTTTTCTTTCCCAAACTCAACAAGCCATCCTGCTCAGCCCTGGGGTCGAGGCACCCCTGGCTTCTGGAGGCCATAGTTTATCGACAGTGGGCTGGCTGGTTTGTCCCTGCTTACCTGAACTTCTCCTTCCTGTCTTTCCCTCATCTTGCCAGTCTTACACAGCAAAACAAGCTTCTGCAGGCTGAGTGTGTCCACACGTACAGAGACTGTTCGCTGCGAGTGGGAATTCCCTCCTCGAGAAAGTCTGTGGTCCCTGTGTCATTGCACCCAATCTCTGGGAAAATGGACTTGTTAGACCCAGATGTTATTAGGGAGTTCAGTAAAATGGGATTAGGGGAGACCCCAGGACTTTGGCTAATGCAGCATCTCGGAGCAATGCTGAAGTAGGCACCAGCTCTGCACAGCTCACAGCAGACAAACACAGGGTCTGCGAGGCCTGCTCCCCTCGCTCTGCACGAAGCCCCAGGGAATTCTCACAGGGCTGCACTGAGAGCTGTCCCAGGGCTGTGTCCCTCCCTGGAAACCAGCTGCTGCAGATGCCGGATGACAGTCTTGGGGAAAGGACCCCTGACCTTTAGGCAGGGCGTGGGGTGTGGGTCTCAGACCTGGTCAACTCCAGCTGCAGCCAATCCCCCTGGGTTGGGGGTAAGGGGGGAGGGAGAGAACAGAAGTTCACGGAAGGCAGATACTTTTCAAAAACCAGATTCCATGAGTTCAGACGAGGTACCTGTAGTATTCTGTTAGACAGTTAGAACTTGAAAGAATGTAGAGGAATCTCCACCCATCCAGTCCCATTTGACACAGAAACGAAGGCCAGGACTTGCCCAGAGCCATACAACTATCAGAAAAAGAACCATGAGTAGAAACCCTGTCTATGGTTGCCATCTAGTATTATTCTGAAAACAAACAAAAGCAATTTATCACTGAAACCTTTTTTTTTTTTTTTTTAACACTAAAACCTTTGAGACAGATTGGAACTGTGGGGAAATTTTGCATGTCTAGGCCTCAGATGTTTCTAAAAATCCCTCTAGTTTTACCAAGAGCTCTGGAGGCTCCCCTGGGGCAAAATGGTCTCCTGGTACTAAAGATACCTTAGAAAGTTCCACTGGGATGCTCAGGACTCACAGGGTGGGGGTGAGGGCATTAGAGACACAGAAGACGGAGAAATACAAGCAAGCACGATTGCCTTAGCAAAGTCTGAAAAAGCCCAAAGACAGACTATGTACTTCCTATTTGCTTCGTCCAACGAACAGAGTGGTAAATAAATTTTCAGTTTCAAAAGGGGAGACAAATAAAAAGATCCTTTAAAAGTATGAACCTCATAATGAAAACCTAGAGTCATGATCATTAATTCCAACCTCTTGGACTACCGACTTTTTTACAGGCTTGAACACGGATGAGAGACAATACCTGTTCTCTCAGCCTCTGAAGTCAAGCAGAAGGCAAATACGGTGTTGCTAAAAGGCTGCTAAAGAAAGAATCAATCAAACGGATGCTTTACAGAATATATAACCTCACGTGATCTACCCAATGGAGGGGGAGTAGAGGCCACAGGGCGGAAATCAGTTCCTAAATCATTGATGCTGGTTACAACGTTCTTCTGGAATCCGAATTTAACTGTTTGACTTTGTTACCTAGAAAATAAAACTGGAGCTCATCAGCAAATACAACCTCCACGGCCGTGTCTGTGAAGATTCCAGTACAAACCGTCAGCAGAGGGACTGAGTCACGGAGGGAGCGGGAGGGGCCCAGGCACCTGAAAGGCATCCGGTCCAACCTCTTCCTTCTACAAAGAAGGACATGAGGCCGGCAGGGCCTAATGGGACCTGCCAAGGGTTGCTAACACACAACAGAGGCCACCCCTCCCTTACCTCATACCCTGGCGAACACCGGTCACTCATCATCCGTGTCCCCATCCTCAGCTCCCAGAGCCAGAGTGTCCCACAGCCCCTCACCCAACGGGTCTGAACTGATGGATGAGACGGAAGCTGGTGGCCGACTCTGGCCTCGCACAAGGTGAGAAAGCAAGCTTTGTAGCACCTGCGCCAGCGTACATCTCACTCCAAAGAGAGCGACTAGTCTACTGGTCACTCGTCCGCTTACTGTCAAGCCTGGGGTGAGCACACAGTGTCTGTAGTGTGACGGTGTGTCCAGGTTTACCTGGCACAGGCCTGCTTCACACCTGTTTCCCCAGCTTAATATTCAGTAGAACCCGCATCATCTCAAAGCTGTCCCAGAATGAATAAAAATGATACGGCCATCCAAATCCTATGTCACTCCTACCCATCTACAAACACTTATAAATCTTTGTTTTTGGAGAACACGATGGGTCAGGAAAGAAACACTGAGTTAGGAACCAGTAGTTTTCTCATACAAAGGGGCTTTTAAATAATACTAAACCCAAATAATCTTTGTGTCTTTTTTTTTTACTTAAATTCAATTAGCCAACATATAGTACATCATCAGTTTCAGGTGTAGTGTTCAATAATGTAACACCCAGCGCCCCTCACACCATGGGCCCTCCCTGATGCCAAATAATCTTTGAAAGGGGCTCAGGGATCACTACTGTCACCAATCTCTTATACCTTGACCTTCAACATGGAATCTTCTTTGAGGAAAACAAAAAGGAGTGCCATAAGGGGCACCTGGCTGGCCAAGTGGGTAGAACATGTGACTTGATCTCAGGGTGGTGAGTTCAAAGAGCTTACTTTAAAAAACAAAACAAAAACAAACAATAATAATAATAATAATAAAGGAGAGCCATAGCTTACCAAGTTTCAAAACCACAGGATTAGCTTTCTCCAGCTCTTCCTTATTTTTTAAATTATTTCATGTTATATTTTGGCCTACAGGAAACTCACGGTTATGTTGTTGAAACAGAAATCTTTTTAAAGAATGATTCAGTCCTGTTTCTGGCACAAACAACTGTGCTTTTTGGAGTTTATATTTACTCTCTATTTAGAGAAAAAGAGGAAGTAAAAGTTGAAATCTTAAAAAAAAAAAAAAAAAAGCATGTTCTGCTGGGTTTATACCAGAGCAGCCAGTCATTTATTTAAGAGATGCAAAAATTTGGTTTATTTGGAAAAATCACTGGTCCAGACAGCATAGTTGTTAGCTTTGTGGTCAAGAAAAAGATACTGATAGCATTTTGTGGAAGGTTTAAAGACTCTACCTAGGTACTAGAAGTTTCCTTCTGTATCAAGACGTTAGGAATAGTTCTGAACAGAGACTACAGACGGTTTTAACTTTTTTTGTGTGTATCCAGCATTCTGACTTTTCTATAGCGATCATAGTGTATTTACTAATGACCCAGAAAAAATCCCCGGGGCCACCCATCAACAGGTCTTCCAGCACGGCAGGGGGCTGGAGAGAGGAACAGGATACGCCAGGCCCACAGAGCACAGAGAGCAGCGCCTGACTCCGGGTCTGGCCCCGAGAGCAAGGAGGACTGCAGGGTAAAGCTCGCCTGATGGCTTTCGGGAAAGAAGAACAGGCATCCACGGGTCCTACAACCACACTGACCTTTCAACCACTGAAAGTAGGGCCTTGTGGTTAGAGCCCCACCTGGGCAATCAGACTGCCAGGGTAGGACAGGGTGCTCCTTAGTGGGTGTATGACATTCAACAAGTCAGTTGGCCTCTCTATTCTCGTTTTCTCATCTATAAAATAGGAATCACACGGCCTCCAACTTCCTAGTGAGGCTGTGAGGGTGAAGAGAGATGATTCACAGCAAGGGCCTGACATACAAGATCCCAATAAATGTAAGGCATTATTAGGTCTCTGCCAGGAAACACCAGCCCTCAAGTACACTCCCCAGTCATGTGACTGGATCCCAAAACAACTAAAGAAGGGTCCAAAAAATAAAGCCTTTCTTTCCCCTTCTTCTTTGCTGAAGGCAGGACCGCAGCAGCGTGTTTGCTGTAAACCCAGTGCCCTTGTGAGCAACGGTAGAATGAGGGCGGCCCTATGAGGTACACAACACGTCCCGAGGCCCCACACTATGAGCTAGAAATCCTGTTTTCAGAGTTACAGGATTTCTGCTTCTTGCCACTGCCACAGCTGCCAGCCACTCACTGCCTTTGGCAAGGAGATGGGTGACTCGAGTGTGAGCTAGGGCTTGGCAAGGGGACACCTAGCCAGAAGGCCTCCAGGCAGGAAGCTCAAAGAAGGGCCACCTGCTGGAACAGTTTGTCTACAGGCAGCCCCTGAGATGGAGGTGACATTCTGCTGTCAACAGCAAATTCAGGTGAGAACAGTGAACATTTCAAAGATCCAAGAGAACTTACCATTCTGGCTTCAGAACTCTGAAAACCTGTTTTGGGGGGTGAGGGGGGGTGGCCGAAGACAGGCCTAGACACTTAAAATCACTGGAACGCCTTAACCAGACATCAAAAGCAGCCCCCAGAAGTTGAATCGCAAATCAAATTGCAAAGAGTTTCATGGCCATCTTGAGCTAAAATGCATTACATCTGTATGAAACAGAACTTTCTCTCCCAAATGTAAAATCACCTCACTTTATCAAAGATTTAAGAAACCTCCTAAGGTCCATCTAGGATGAAATAATCACATTATTATATTAATTACGCGAGTGAGTACGTTCTATGCTGCGCAAGGTGACCAGCTCATCGTGGTTGGCCTAGAATTTTCCCAGCTTTAGCACCGAAAGTACCACATCTTGGGAAACCCCTCAGTTCTAGCAAACCAGGATGACTGGTCCCCATAATACTACAAGAAAAATGATGTGTGCTGTGGGAAGAGGAAAACAGAAGAGACACAGTTACAAATGCAGAAGTGCTAAATGCTAAGTTTGTTTGTAGCAACAGCTCCCAGTTCCCTCTCATAGTAAAAAAAAATAAATAAATAAAACTAAAAACCACACCTGCCTCTCCCTTTTTTAAACTATCCCAAAACAGAGTTTCAGAAAACACGGTCCCTCCTCGTGCACTACCGGCCGAGATGCCAGAGCGGGACTGACTCTTCACGAAGTGACCGCCATCAACCCAGCGAGCTCCTGCCCCCAGCTTCAGCAGGACAGGAAATGTCATCCTCTTGCATTCTTTCCTTTAGGCATGTTTAAAAACAAACCAAGACAGCTTGTGATTCAGCTTATCAACAGTAAGAATGGGTCGGGGAAATTGGGGTATCAAGCTACAAATCCAAGAGCCATGGTGGAAAAATCGAGAACCAGCTCACAGATAGGACCTTCAGCAATGACGGAGGGACGGAGAAGGGGCTGTTTCGCCAGCAGCTGACCAGCAAGTCCGGCACTCCTCTACAAACTCTGCGGAAGAAGCAGTGACTCCCACCAGGCAGCCCCCTCCCCACAATGATGGAGCAAAACTCTTGCAGCCGGAACTCAAGCAAAGGGTTTTTAAGCCTCCGGTGAGGTTATGAAGCAGCATCTAAGAATTCAGTTTCAAACTGAAAGGTAAGACTATATAAGGCAAGAAAGACCACACATTTCCTGGACCCAAAGCCACATAGAAACCTCCGTTGCTCACAGCTCCACCCAGCCCAGACCACCTCCTCACCCAGGCTCCGTGTGGCCTTGTCCCAAGACAGGATGGCAATTCTTAGATGCTCCTGAACCTTAGAACTCCTTAGATCCCTTTTATGCAGTTGGAGACGGACCCAAACGCAGCCTATAGGGCTCGTTTCTCCATAGCGATACTAGTTCCTTTGGGGAAGGGAGGAGAGGTTGGTCAGAAACATTTCATCTTTGAAAGTCCTACTCTCCTAAGTCCCCAAGAATAACGTCCTTTCTTTCTAAGACCAAGAAATACACGTTCCCCTAGTGCTCATCTTGATTTAGGTGAAGATGCCTTCTTGTAACCCTTTCAACACATCCAAGGAGAAGCCAGAGGTGTCTTACATCCTCTAGCAAAAGCCCAGAAGCCTGGAAGGCAGGGGACAGGACAGAAGCTAGTTTCAGCAACACAGGCCAGCAGCTGTGGTCCCTGAGGAACACCTGCTTCACGTCTTCAGATCTCAGGTTTTCCATTTAAAAAAAGAAAGGACTTGGGGGGCGCCAGGGTGGTTCAGTGGTTAAGCATCTGCCATGATCCCAGGGTCCTGGGATGGAGCCCCGCATCAGGCTCCCTGCTTGGTGAGAAGCCTGCTCCGTCTCTCACTGTGTCTCTCTCTGTCAAGTGAATAGATAAAATCTTTTTTAAAAATAAAATAAATAAATAAAGGACGTGAGCTAAGATTGTCTTCAGCACCTCTCCCCACACTAAAATTCCATGTGAAATTCTGCTGTGTGTGTGATTACAACAATAATGCCTCTTAGATTCCCGTCTTGTACTTTGAAGTTTCAGGAATTAAGAGACAAGTATAGTAACTTGGAGTAGCTAGGATGGCATGAGCAGGCCGAGTAAAACTGGAAGATGTTTTAAAAAGCAAATGTCTAACAGTTGTCAAAGCATGTGACCAAAAAAGGTGGAGAGGAACCTAATATCAACTCACAAACACTTTTAAATGCTCTGGAACCAGTGGGAACAAGTCGAGTCCCCCTAGGTACCAGCTGTTCTTCCAGCTAAATGTAAGGAGAAGATGAATGCTAATTCAGTGATCTCTCCTCAAAAAAAAAAAAAAAAAAAAAAGCCTGTAAATGCGTAGGGGAAAACAAAGCAAAATTTTGAATCTAATGGATAAAAGAGCAAATCATTCTGGTGACTGACTGCATCTAAAGTGCAGAATGTTCTGGTGGATTCTACCTGGTAGCGGCAAGGCAGCAAATGACAAGCATTCGAGTGGGAGGCGATGCTTCATACCAAGGAATGGCACGTTTGATGGGGTGTCAACGTCCAGACTTGCGTCTGCACCTACCAGGACCCCCGAACAGGGTTCACTTCGCTGCCCCCTGAATAAATGGCAGGAGAAGAAGCAAGCCGTTCCCTTTTTTTCGGGAAGGGAGCTGCAGAGTTTGGCCGCGCAACTTGGTTGGGCGCCTGGGAGGGTCGACGTCCTAAGAGCGGCGAAGTCTGCGGAGGTGGGTGTTTGCATCCCCAGAGCCGCGGCCGGGCTGCCCGCGAGTCCGCAGATCACCGCGCTTCCCCGCACCGGGACTCCGAAGCGGCCCTGCGCGGCGTCGGCGCCGGGAGAGCAACCGCGCGACCCCCACGGACAGGGAGGGTGGTCCGCCGCGGGGAGCCGAGCCCGGACTTCGCCTTCTCCCGGGAGACGCCGGCCACAACCACAAGCGCCTTCTCCGAGGGTCCCCGCCGCGCCCCGCGCACACGCAGCCTCGGCTGCTAAAGAGGAAGTCCCGCTGTCACGTCAAACGGATGAAGCCGGCTCGACCCCACCGGAGCCGCGGTCGGGCCCGGTCTCCGCTCGGCTCGGGGAAGGGTCCCGGGCGGCGAGCCCTTCTCCCTCCGTCCCGCGCCCTCCTTCCGGCGGCGCGGACGAGCCTCCCCGCGGCCGGCCTCGCTCGGCGGAGCCCGCGCTGCGCAGCGCCGCAGGGGCCGGAGGCGCACCTCGAGCCTCCCCTCCCCCGGCGCAGCCCGGGCCCGCGGACGACGCACCCCGCGCTCGGCCGCGCAGCCCCGCGCAGCCCCGCACCGCGGCACCCCCCGCCCCGCCGCGCCCGGCGCCCGCCCGCCCCTGCCCCTGCCCTCGGGCGCGCCGCGGAGCACCGAGCGGAGCGCGCAGTTCCGACGGCCCAGGGCGGGGACGGCGCGGGGAGGAGAGCCGCAGCCGCCGGCCCTGGAGCCCAGGCGGCCGCTCGCACCCCGCGCTCCGCCCGAGTAAACAGCTCCGCGCCGCGCCCCCCCATCCCCCCGCCGGGGCTCCGCGCCGCCCCGCGCCCGCGCGTCCCGCCCGCCGGCGCCGCCGCCCCCTACCTGGTCGGCGAGTTTGAGCACTGCCATTCTTCCGCCCCGGGCGCGCGCGCAGGTCCCCGGCCCGCGGATGTCACGCCGGCGGCCGGCGGAGCGGAGGGGACGGCCGGGGCACGGGGACCAGATCCGGCTCCCGAATTTGACAGCCCTCCCCCTGCTCCTCCCCCGCCGCCGCCTCCTCCCGCCGAGAGGCTGCCGCGGGCCGCCGGGGCTGGCCGCCGCGCCCGCCCGCCCGCATACAGGAAGTGCCGGCCGCTGCCAGCCGGGCCGCCACTGACATCACCGCGCGCGGGCTCGCTCGCCGCCGCGCCGCCCGGGCCGACGCTGCCTCCTGCCGCCCGCAGCCGGGCCTCGCAGCCCGCCGCCCCCCGAGCGCGCCCGCCGCGCCGCGCCGCGGGGCCACACCGCCGCCTGCTTTCGGCGCCTGCACGCGGCGCCCTGGCGCCCCGGCCCCGCGGCCGCAAGGGCGAAGGCGCCGGCGCCGAGGGACGCCCCACCCCGGCCCCGGGGCTGAGCGCGCCCCCCGCCCCCCTCCCAGCCCCAGCGGACACACGCGGACACACGCGGGCGCAGCCTGACGAGCGAGCCCTTGCAGACACAAGCCCCGGGGAGTCGCCGCTCACAGGCCACCGCTCTGACCTGACCTCTCACCCGAGACCTTGGGTCAGTCACCCTCCTCCACCCCGACTGCCCGGCGCTCCAACGGACTATCCCACCTAGGTCGGGGGTGTAGTTCTGGGGCTTTCTTTGTTTAAGGCGGGAGGCCCTGGACCCACTGTCTCTCTTGACGAGCGTTCGTCCAGCCCTTGGGAGGTGGCGGACGGGGCTCCAGCCTTCCCACCCCGCCTTCCCCCTACCTTCCAGCGGGACGCGCACGCGACTCCATCGCTAAGTTCAAACGCTGGGTTTTGAGCTGGGGAGATGGGGGGTGGGGGGGGGGGGACAGAGTGACTGGAGAAGAAAAGAAGTCCTAAATTAGAAGTCTTGAATTAATGGGGCTTTTGAGTGTTGTCTCCGTCCTGACTCATTTCTACAAAATCCAGTTAGCGCGCTCTTCAGCAAAGAGAACACTTGGCTCTCGAGCCCCATGGGCTACAGAGACAGTGGAATGTGCATCAGCCGTAGTAAGTGTCGACACTTCTGGAATTTGGAGCAAACATTTATTCATTCAACAACTATGTACTGCGTGCCTGCTTTGTACCACACACCAGCTGGCACGGTAGGAAAGGCAGGGAGCACGAACAGGGAAGGTACCTAGTCTTAGTGGGTGTCCTGCAGGAAGTAAAAGGTTACAACTCCTGAATGTAATCACCACGGGTAAGGGGTAGGGGCGCGGGGGATGCTTCCAAAGGAAATCCGTGCCAAAGGAACCAGACCCCGACTGGTGGGTGAGGGCAGCTTCCCTGTGAAAGTGCCAAGAGCTGAGGTTCCGGAGGAGGAAGAGTTAAGTAGGGAAGCAGGTTGGGGGACCGCTCCCAGGTAGCCCCCTGTGCCCCTGGCATGCCACAAAGCAAACCTGCCTTGAGCAGCAAACGCAGCTGCGGTTCTGGATTAAGACCAAATACCTACCTTCCGTTCACTCACAGACCAAATGTGGACTCTCCATCCCTACTTCCAGAGCCTCTCCAAAGATCAAGAGCGGGAAAGGGAGAAGGGAGTGGTAGCATCTGCTCAGCATCCCCATCTTTATTACCTGACCGTGGCGTTGTGTGACTCAGATCACACAGACAAGGGAGCTAAGGAAGCAGGCCCCTGGCTTCCACTCCTCTGCCTTTAGTAATGCTCACAGAACGTTTTTCTCCTCAAGTCCTCCTTCAAACGCGAAATAGATCGCATCTGTTGCATATGGAGGCAGCTCTTCACCACTGTCCTTGGTATTTGTACTAATATCACCCTGCGTGGCTCTGTAAGTAAACGGAATAGGACACAGAATTCTCCACTGAAGCATAGCTACCTTGCAGAAGAATGATAACAAGTAATTGAATCTACAAATGCACTCACTACCCACTTCGGTTCAACATGGCTGTGCCTATGTGTAATTTCTTATTTTATTTTATTTTATTTATTTGGCAGAGATCACAAGCAGGCAGAGAGGCTGGCGGGGGGCAAGGGGAGCAGATTCCCTGCTGAGCAGAGATCCTGATGTGGGGCCAGGACCCTGAGATCATGACCCAAGCCGAAGGCAGAGGCTTAACCCACTGAGCCACCCAGGCGCCCCAATTTCTTTAAGCCCAATTTAAAAGGAGGAGGAGGGAGCTGTTCCCAACTGTATCAGACCCATCAACTCCTTTTTGTAACTAGTTTGTAATACTCCCCTTACTGTCCTGAAATGAAATTCATAGATAATTAACTACCTATGCAAATTTCCCAAGAAATCAATATAATCTCTTAATGATATAATAAAGGTAAAATAAAAGGAAAACGATTCGTCATTAACTTTGTATTAGAAGACAAAATAAATAGTAAGATGCTTACACATGTATGTAGAACCATTGTGAATGAGAGAACTATAAGGACAGACCACTGTAAGTGTGTTGTATTAGCAACTCAAATATCGACATTGGTCTTGTCAGAGGTGACATGATTTTGTGAAAGACTGAACAGTTTTTGGTCAAGTTTCCAAAAAAGAGCAAAGGATTGGGCTAAATTTGTTGATATGGGTGCCTTTACTGTAAAGCCTGGATTTAATGTGTTCGTTCATACATTGAAAGTGACTCTAATGGTTTGTTTAATTGGCTAGCCAAAACTCAGACCCATTGGTAGTCTATATTCAATGATATTAAGATGCCCAAATCATGTAGAGGAAGAAATCCAAAGGCTCATGGAGATGGCAAAGTTGGAGTGATTTTATGTACAATGTGTACACCCAGGCCTGAACTATAAACCTCTGGAGGCCCAGGTGACTATCTTTACTCTAAGGCCCTGAAAAACGCTTTAGTAAGGGGAGTAGCAGAAAAGCTCTGTGGTAGCTGGATGTGATGGTGGCAGATGCTTTCATGAAATTGCTCCCTGATTTCCGTGACAGTGGGATCCTGGAATGGAATGGCCAAGTGACGATGTCTAATTGCCAGGAACAGAGTGACACATTTGCTGCAGTGGGCAGCAGGGGAAACATATGACTGAAAACTCTTACCTACGGGGCTATTCGGTAATGCCCTGGCAGACTTCTGAAATACTCCTTGATCTCTGTAAGAAGCAAACTAGCCCTGCTAACCCAAAACCGGACTTGAGCCATCAAAATGAAAAGTCCTCCTTCTCAGCCAGTTTTCATACGTCAGCCAGGGCACAGACCCCTTGATCGAAAGGGAGGCTAAGTCCCCCTAAGGATAGAAAACCAAAAGCGATACCAAATCCCTGGAAAGATGTAAAAATTAGTAACAGCATAAAAGATGGGGGTGAGGCAGCAGTCACGATGGTTTTGTTTCCCCCATACAGCTCACCTGTTCGGCCTACACAGAGGCAGATGAATCAATCTGAGAGAATTATTATGAATCGGTATAAACTGAATCAGATGGTAAAGCCAGTTGCAACCACAGTTCTATGCGTCTGTCTTTACTAGAGCAAATCAGCGCAATCCGGGGTACCTGGTACACATCTGCTGATAGGGCAAATGCTATTTTATCTATTCCAAACTGCACCAAAAGCTCTTCTCTTTTCTATGACTGAGCCAACAGTTCACCTTCGTAGTCTTTATGAGACGTAAACTCTCCTGCTCTCTGCCATGATCTAGTCTGCCGAGAGCTGGATCACTATATTAAAGACATCCAGGAGCAATCCTGAGAACCACTGTACTGTTGTGATAATAGCCTATGATTTCAATAAATCTGCCCAATTTACTAATAACACATTTCACTGTGGTTTTATGTGCTTGATTTATGCTTTTTAAATTTTCCTAAGTACAAATACACACGAAATGTATGTGTATGTCTATATATTCATGTGTGGGTACATATGTGAATGTACCTGCTTACATGCATACGTGTGTGTGTACATTGACATGTAAACGTATGGTGCTGTGGTGTCCATCTGGTTCCCACCTTCGGGACCAAAGCCCTTATCCCCCCCAACTGCTTGGAGTGCTGCCGGCTGAAAGCTTAAAGCTGAGTCTTCCCCCAGGAATTGCCCTCAACCCAAAATAACCACCTCAACCAAGGTCATAACCCCTCCTTGGAAGTTATACATACCCAATGAGTACAAGATACAAAGGCATTTTAGGTGTTCCCAAAAGCATGGCCCAATAAGTCTCAGCATGCAAATCTCCCTCTCAGAGGCCAGTTGCTGAGAAACCCCACCCAATATAATCATGTGTTTTGACTTTATGCAGGTGGTTTACATAGTTCATACCCTGTTTGTAAATAAATCAGCACCCCATCCCTGGCCCAGCTGAGGACCCCGGGCAGAGGTATGTAAAGGATTGCTGAATGAGGCAAAATTTCGGATGAGGTTACCTCGCCGTCTCAACATGGTGACTCTTCTGTTTTGAAACTAGTGTGGCCTTTGAATGTGTAAGGCGCAGGAGATCCATGAGTGTCTTGGGGCTAGCAAGTGATCCTCACAAAGCAGACCCAAGGGCCTGGCGAGCTAGGCTAAGGAGGTAACAACATTTCACCAATGTAACTTTTCTATTTTTTAAATATATATGAGTACTCCTTATCTCCACACATACTATACTTCCTAGACCCTAAAGAGCCACAGAATTTCAGTTTGTACCAGTTGTTTAACAGAACCTAGTAGGGAGAAGATGAAATATTCCCACCCCACTAAATGATCCATATTCAATATGTTGACATATTTAAAGCACTTTATAGGCATACCTGGTACAAAAATGAATGTTAGCTATTATATCTGTTGTGTTAAAATATGAAGGGATGCCACCCTAGAAATGAAGAAATATGTTAGGTATTTTAAAAAATAATATAAAGGGTTTTTTGGTGTTGATTTGTTTAAAGGTATATGCTTTATTTTTTTTAATGTTTTATTTAAATTCAATTTAGTTAAAATGTAATGTATTATTAGTTTCAGGGGCAGAATTTAGTGACAAATTTATGTACTTTAAAACAGAAAATGCCTTCTTTGACTCTTGGTCCTCGCTGTCCTTGACTGTAATATATATATATATAATGTGATATATATCATATATATATATATGATCAGTAGCATTAAGTATTTCATCCTTTTATTTGCTGTCATCCATCTATTGTATTTAATTTAATGAAGGATAATCATAAGAATGGTGGGCAGGGACAAGGGCTCCCCCACCCCCTACTTCCCCACATGCCCCCCACTCCCTGTCCTAAGAGAAAAACTACCCTTAAAAGGAAAGAGACCCCATCCTGTTAATCTAGATTTTACTCATTGCCCCAGCTTTAAGTCTTCCTACTGGGAGGACTTACTACTTATATGTGACAGGAAGAAAAGGAATGGCCTTGGCATCCTAACCCAGACCTAGGAAGGACAACTCAACAGTCAGTGGGATCGTCAAACAAAGCTTCATCTGGTGGCCTGCAGCTGGCCCGCATGCCTTAGGGCCATGGCAGCTACTGCCCTCTCGTTCCCCCAGGCTAGGAAACATGGGCCTGGAAGGAGCCCTCCACCCTTTCCCACATGAACAGCTGCCTGATAGTTAAATGGACGCGTGGACAAAACCTGACTGGGTGACAGTTGCATAGGGTTAATCAGATTAAAATAGCTCGACAAAAAGACCATAAAAACCCGTATACTTAGCAACCCTGCCAGGTTCCCTCCCTCTTTGGGAGTTCTGTACTTTTGCCCAATAAACTTTGCTGCCCACCGCTCTTCCTCTGTTCTACCTCTTTGTTCTTGGAAGCAGTGTGACCGTGAACTGTGGGCAGAAGTCCGGCAGTGTATTGTCTTAGAAGGATCAGTCTTCTATAACTTATTATATTTTCTTTTGCATGTATTTTCTTTTGCATATATTTTGTTTTGCATATGTGTTGTTTCCTTCATATTAGAAACTTCCAGTGCGTACTAGGGCATGCCTTATCCTTCTCTGGTGTCCCCTATAGTGTAGCTACCAAGTATAAATTTAATAAATAATGGCAAACTATCTGATTTTAAAAGCATGCAAGTGGAGGGAGTATTAGCTGGGAACATAGTGATTCCACTTTCCTACCCAAAGTGTAAAATTCAACAATGCAAAAAAAAAAAAAAGAAGAAGAAGAAAAGAAGAAGAAGAAGTCCAGAAGTAGAACAAATAGAAAGAGCTAAGTTATTACAACAATTTGACAATAAAGTATTTAAATTTTTCCTGTAAGGGATTGCTGAAGTGAACATTGAATTTGCTCTGGGTTAAAAGTTCCAATGTTGACAGCAGTTTTTAAAGTTCCTTCCCATTTGCTTTCAACTTTTCAAGACCGCTTTCTTAGGAAAACAAATCAAGGGGCACCTGGGTGGCTCAGTGAGTTAATCGACTGCCTTCGGCTCGGGTCATGATCCCAGGGTCCTGGGATGGAGCCCCGCATCGCACGGGGCTCTCTGCTCAGCAGGGAGCCTGCTTCCCACTCTCTCTGCCTGCCTCTCTGCCTGCTTGTGATCTGTCTGTCAAATAAGTAAATAAGGTCTAAAAATAAAAAAAGAAAGAAAGAAAGAAAAGCAAATCAAAAACCATAGAGGGTGGGAAGGTAGGATTCATGTAGGAAGATGAAGGGATGACGAATGAAGAAGGGAAGAGAAGCTGCTTAGAAAAGCCGAAGAGGTGGAGTCAATGGGAACCTCAGGCTCCATTAAGGGAGGAAAACCCGCAGCTGGGGGTATTGACCGTGCAACTGCGGTCTTTCAAAGTCAGTGCGACACCCGAATGGGAGGCACCATTCTCAACCTTCCTCCAGAAGAATGATTGTGCAAATTCACAAAATTGGCTAACTGGCCCCTCTGTCCTCTCCTTCACAGCCAAACTTGTCTAAAAAAAAAAAAAGAGAGAGAGAGAAAGAGATGTCTCTCTTTTTTTTCTCATCGCCTCTGTATTACTTCCTCTAGCCCTCTCCAACTCCCCTGAGCCCACCCCCCGGAACACACACCACCCGGAGCAACTCCACACTAGTACAACCTGGTAACATTCCGGTTTAGGCCCAAAGTGCACTTCTGGGTCTCAGGCCAACCATTTTTCTCCTGATCTCGAGACCCACCCAACTGCCTACTTCCCTTTCAGATGCTTCAGAATCACCTCCCACTCAGTATGTCCAGTAATAATCTTTCCCTAAACTCAGTCCTCCTGCTGGATTCCCCATATCAGTAAATGACATCACCATGGACCTGGTTTGGTCTAAGAACAAAAACAGACTTATCCAAGTCTGATCGATTCTGTTTTCATCATCTCTCTTAAATCTGTGGCTTTTTCTGATCTCAATTTCCAGGACCTCACATCAGACCATTCTCAGTGTTTAACCTGGTTTATTGGAACGGCCTCCTAGCTGGTTTCCCTGGATCCATTCTCCACCCCAGTGGCAACAAGGTCTGTCTAAAACGCAAGCCTGATCAAGTCACTGCCCTTCAATGGCGTTCCATTGTCTTCAGGCTATTGACAGACTTGTTAGCATGCTTGGTTTTCCAAGACCTCCTTTCTCCCCACCCATCATTCTCACGGGAAAGCCACCTTGCTCAACTTGGAAAGGTGCCATTCACATCGTAGTCTATGTGAATGGTGACTGCTTGCGTAGTGCAGTACACAACCTGCGGGACTAAACATGGCAGTCTGGCCTCTTTGTCACACTTTATATACTGCTAACAGCAGCTTTCTGATGCCTCGTATTTCTTCTCACTCTGAGCCTTTGCATTTCATGTTTCCTGCCTATAATTTCATCCACCCCGGTGTCGTTTTCATCTCGCTGATTCCACCTGTCCCTCAGATCTCCGTTTAGATATCACTTATCCCATGAAGAGGTTCCCTACAGTTTCATAAACTTTGGTGCCCTCTACTTAACCTCTATTATTGTACTTATCCCTTGATCTTTTAATTACCTGTTTACTTTCCTGACTCCTCCTTTAGACTGTTGTTTTAATCCCCTTGTCTCTAGCTCAGAGTATAGTGTGTGGCACATGGTCGATACAAAGTAAATACTTTTGAATGGATGCAACTTTGAGGAAATCAATGAACCTAGCTAGGTTTTAATTATCACAAGTCAAATAAGGCCAAGGATGTGTGGATCTGTCGTCAATAACTTACAGAATGACATGAAAAAATGTATATAAAACTGCATTGAGAAGTGGAAAAAATAGATGAGAAAGAGAACAATTGGTATGGCATCTCATAAAGAAAACATGACAAGGACTGGGATGATCTTAAGGGAAGCCATGAGAGCTCCCTCTCGACTGCAGTTTGTATGAGACCCTAATGCTCGCGCTGTTGAAGTGAGTGCCGATTCCATGTCTCGTCTGTGGGTGAGCAACCTGAACGATTTAAAAGATGGGACAAGTCAGAAATGAGAAGTGTAGCAATGAACCATGCTTTCAGTTCATTAACTGGCCACACAGTCTGTGCTTTAAGATGCATACATATTATTGCTTTCTTTGAGACCCAGGTTTTCCAAATGGTGTACCAAGGGCTCAGGCATTCCCAGGATAAACACAGCTTTTCTTTCTGGGGCATCAATTTCACTTGGTGATTGAGGGACTTAAACCTTTGAACTTGGTAAGTAACCTGAAGCAGCATTTTCACAACTATATAAACAAACAGCTATATTATAGTTTGGTCTGTTGCCGAGACTTCAAACGTTGTGTGTTTGCAGTGGATTACTCCATCCTATCCCCCTCTACAACGTCTACCAAACCTTCAAACTCCGAAGCCCTTAGAGTACGTTTTTACCCACCTATGCTCTTGGGGTGCCTAGGAAAAGTTATAAGTACTGCTTTTAGAAGTTTGGTAGGCTTCCATGCTGCTGAAATGAAATGGCCAATGTGGCTGGTAAACTAACATCAGGGCCAAGTTCATAGCTGAGTATTGCTATGTGGGTCTGTTCTTTGTTCCTAGCTTGCCACTGTATAGGTAAGCAATTTTGTAGAACTGGTCACTCGTCCCCAGAAGAATCAAAAATAGTTTCATGCAGAGGAATTGATACTCAATCATCACTCTACAAGGAAAAATATCTAAATCCATATCCCCATGATATTTGGTCAGTGGCATCATAATCTTTGCATGCAAAGGTCAACACATTAGATCTAAAGGAAGAGGAGAGGGGAACTAACATTTATTGAGCCCCTACTATGGGCCAGGCATGGTGCCAGGTGCTGTACTTTTCCTCACCAGCCCAGACACAATTAATCCTGCCCTCCTTTGTATGCTACCTGTACCTTGTACAGGCTCTTACTATGGGACATGATGCTTTAAATTTTGAGTATTTGTTTGTCTGCCAGTCTACTATAAACTCCCTAAGGGCAGAGCTCATTTCAAATACATCTTTGTGTCCCAAGCTCTCTTTGTCTCCCAAAACTGGTCAAATCATTCATACACCCTCAGTTAAACTTGATTGAACTAAAATGATCTCTTCTAATGATTGGGAAACTTAAGAAGTTAATGCCTTCATACACCAAAACTACTTTCTCTAAATCATCTTGCACAGTTTCATCATCTACTAAAGAAATACACAGCATAGCAGTGGTGTCAGTTTTTTGTTATGTGTTTGGGTCCTGGAACATCTCCTAGTCTCCCCTCCTGATCCCCAGCCCATTCCCCTGCCAAAAAAGATAGGATCAGTCTATATAACATATACCATAGACACTTGTTGATTATCTTTGGCAAAGCACTCTTTTCAACAATATATTAAATACTCTATGAACTGTATCTTTTTTTTTAAGATTTTATTTATTTATTTGAGAGAGAAACAGTGAGAGAGAGCATGAGAGGGGAGAAGGTCAGAGGGAGCAGCAGACTCCCCGTGGAGCTGGGAGCCCTATGCAGGACTCCAGCCCAGGACTCTGGGATCATGACCTGAGCTGAAAGCAGTCACTTAACCAACTGAGCCACCCAGGCACACCTGAATTGTATTTTTTTTTTTTAAAGATTTTATTTATTTATTCGTCAGAGAGAGAGGAGTGAGAGTGAGCACAGGCAGAGTGGCAGGCAGAGGCAGAGGAGGAAGCAGGCTTCCCGCCAAGCAAGGAGCCCGATGTGGGACTCGATCCCAGGCCGCTGGGATCATGACCTGAGCCGAAGGCAGCTGCTTAACCAACTGAGCCACCCAGGCGTCCCCATGAATTGTATTTTTAAAATGAATCACAAAAAAATAAAATAAAATGAATCACAAAGTGTAAATGTCCCCCTTTCAGCAACTTCAACAAGTGACAAAAAACAGGACCAGAGTCACATTGCTCAGAGAGGATCAAATATGCGTTCTGAATTTCCAAGTCTATAGCCGCAGGGTTGTTTTTCTTCCCTCCCCAAATCCAGTGTCATCAAAACATAGAAATTTCTTCTTCTCATCACTTCACTTTAAAATGCATACCAAGTAGGCACTGTATAAACACACACACACACCCACACACACACACACAGAAGAAAAAAAATAATTAGATACTAGGAGACTCATCAATGCCCTATTTAGAATTAGGTCAAATTCATAAATTCAAAATTTTAAACCTAATCCAAATCTTCTCAAGTGCAAATTCACTTGACATTTATTATGTTGTGACTTCCTGTTTTTGTAGACGAGCAGTTTCAAAAATGGTTCAATGAGCTCTGTGGACAACATCTAACTCCTGCAAGGCAAGTTTTGGAACATTTGGTGGTAGATGAATAGAGAACACATGCAGTACATTTCTTAAGATGTGCATGCTTTCAAAAACTCGGGGGAAAAAGTGGTTGGCCAAGTCTATCTGCGGTTTCATTGAATACTTAAAAATGAGTTAATGACATTGAGAGACAGAAAGATACAGTCAGGTTTTCCCATCCCATATGCAAACACATAGTTTTCAACTAGCGATGATAGAACCCATAGGAAAGTACCCTCAACTTTTGCAGAAACAGTGAAGAATTAAGATTTGGCGTCTGGAACTGTGGTGTTTGGATGCATCATTAACAAGAAAATCAAGAACAAAGCTAAAGAATCTAAAAATATTCTTGCATGTTTTCCATTTACTATTTCTCTGCTGTGTAATTGCTAGTACGCAGCGCATGGCGAAAAATACGCTAGTAAATATCTAATCACCAAAGAGCTCCTGGCAAGTCTTTTTTTTTGTTTTAATTTATCTATTTCTTGAGTAAATACTATGTCCCATATGGGGCTGGAACTCACAACCCTGAGATCAAGAGTCACATGCTCTATTCACTGGGCCAGCCAGGGGACCTTCACTGGCAAGTCTTTAGGAGACTTGGTGAAAGTCCACAATAGCTCTTCTTGACACACAAAATCTTTGATCCCCTACTTCCACTCCAAACCCTAAGTGACTCTGGGAAGTGTTTAAGAGTGTTAGGAGTAAATCAAGACACATGACATGCTGCTTTCTCTCTCACGGTTTTGCTGGGTCCCTGCTAAATCTGTGGAGCTTCTACAATGTTCCACCAGCCCTGTAGCTTTGCTAATGCTCTGCTGAAGCTCAGAGAGAAAATATCCTGCCCCAGTTTCCACTCTCTTCCTATGAACCTCCAATGTGGCAAGTGCCATGCTTCCTCTTCAGGTCCCACTGTGCCAACATCATGCTCTCTTCCATGCTAAACTGCGGTTACCAGGCCTCTTTCCAGAGAGTTCGCATCCCCTGCATAGGTGTGGGGGGAAGAGGGAGTGAGAGGACAAGCAGTGGGCAAGCAGTGGGCTGTGCTCTCACTCCCTCTACCCCCACCATCATATCTGCTTCTAGGAAACCACTTACAGAATTTCCTGTGGTAGAATGTGAATTCACAATGTGAATTCTACCACTTAACCAATCTGCACTCAGTTACAGCCAGAAGCATTCACTACAGTTGTGGCCAAGAGGTTCTTTTTAATTTGATAACTTTGTGTGGTTGAATAGAATTGAGGTCTCATTGTTGGAAAAGGACTGTAAGGAAAAGGAAATTAGAAAACATGAAGAAAAACACAAATAAATCACATTTGTTCTAATGATTCCTCAGACTATAATACACAATGGTCAAATAATCAAAGGAAAAGCACATGATCGATAGGTACTCAATAGTCAGAGAAAAAGCATTTGGTAAACTCAGCGCCCAGTGATGATTACAAAACAACACCTAAAGCTAAAAATGGAAAAGTAGACACAGACCCACAGACCTGCACCCCTGAAAAAAGTAATACATGATTTACTAATAATAAAAAAAATAAATAGAAGAAAACCTCCTTAATGTGATATTTGGTATTTACCAAAAAATTTAAAGCAAACCTGTGTAATTAATGGTAAAAGATTAGAAGCGTCTTCTTTGAAGCCAAAAACAACGCCAGGAAGTAGCTATCACTGCTTCTATTCAACATTTTTAAAGAGAACCAAAAGGAAAAATACAAACTTATCACCCATAATAGATAATATCACAAGCAGGCAGAGAGGCAGGCAGAGAGAGAGAGGAGGAAGCAGGCTCCCTGTTGAGCAGAGAGCCCGATGTGGGGCTGGATCTCAGGACCCAGGGATCATGACCTGAGCCGAAGGCAGATGCTAAACTGACTGAGCCACTCAGGTGCCCTGAAAAAGAAAGATTTCTAAAATAAGACACAAAAAGTCCAAAACATAAAGGAAAAATTTAAAAATATTTAACTACATCAAAAAAGAAAATTTTAGTACATTGAAATATGAATAATATTAAAAGACAAGCTATAGTAGAACAGGTATTTGCAAAGTATATAACTAAAAAAGATTCAGTATCCAAAAAAAAATAAAAAACATAAAAATAATCTAATAAAATAGTGTGTATTAGACCCATTAGTGAGTCCTGAAATCCATTTTGTGGGTTGTAGACTAGTATTTAATAATATAAAATAGATTAGAATAGAGAACATACTACATATTAAAGATAAATAATACTTTGGGAAACTTTTGTTGTATATCTATATGTGTATATACATTTGAACATACTGGATTGCAATATAAAATAAAATTCTAAAAGTGGGTGACAGTTTTCAGCACACTAAAATAGAAAATTAATAAAATATATAGGTTGTACAACAGTGTGAATGTGCTTAATACTACTAAATAGTACTTTAAAATGGTTTAAATGGTAACATTTTATTGTGTATATTTTACAACAACAAAAAATGTATAAACAGAAAATGTTCTATTTCACAAAACAGAAAATGTTGTATGACCAATAAATAAATAAAAAAGATGCTTGATCTCAGTAGTCAACAGAGAAATCACAATGAGTCAGTCATCAGATGAACAAAATAATTTAAAACAAAATAATTTAAAACGCTTCCAAGAGTAGACAAATGGATAAGGAAAACGTGGTATGCGCAAGCGCTCACACACACACACACACATACTAGAATATTATGCACTATAAAAAAGGATGAGATCATACCCTTTGAGACAACTTTATACCCGAGAGGGTATAATGCTAAGTGAAATAAGTCAGAATGAAAAAGACAAATACCATATAATTACTCTCATATAAAAATGAATAAAGAAACAAAAAGCAGAATCAGACCTATATGTACAGAAAACAAACTTGTGGTTGTCAGAGGTGATGGGGGTTAATGAAGGGATGGGCAAAATGGGCAAAGGGGAGAGGGAGACCCCAGCTTCCAGCAAAGGAATGAATGAGTCACGGGTATAAAAGGCATAGTACAGGGAATACAGTCAATGATACTGTAATAGGGATGTATTGAGACAGAGGTTCACTTGTGGTGAGTGAATTTAACATAATGTATAAATTGTCAAATCACTAAGTTGTATACCTGAAAATAAGGTAACATTGTGTGTCAGCTATCCTCAAATATAAACAAAGAAATGAAGTCGGACAATGCGCATGCTGGTAAGAATGTAAAGCAATGAGAATTGTCCTATCTGCACCTGGGACTGGAAACATTTATAATTTGGTGACATCTAGTTACATCACTAGCCATTCCACTTCCACACGTGAACAGGAGAAATGAGCACGGCAGCCTGTTTATAATAGTGAAAAAAGTGAACATAATCTAAGTGTTCACCAACAAGAGAATGGATAAACAACAATTGAATACTGCACAACAGTGATAGTGTAGGAACTATTCTCATGCTTCAACACAGATAAATCCTCAAAACATACCTTATGCCAAGAAAGTCGTAAAGGTATACCATCTCAGGAAACAAACTGAGGGCTACTGGAGGGGAGGAAGGTGTGGGGCGGGGTGGTGGCTGGATGATAGACATTGAGGAGGGTCTGTGCTATGGTGAAGGCTGTGAATTGTGTAAGACTGATGAATCACAGATCTGCACCCCTGAAACAAATAATACATTATATATTAATTTAAAAAAATACAACAGTATGATACATTTCATTGAAGTTTGAAATATTCAAAAGAATACTCTATAGTTGTAGAAATATAAATGTATTCATTGGGGGACCTGGGTGGGTTAGTGGGTTAAGCCTCTGCCTTCAGCTCAGGTCATGATCCCAGGGTCCTGGGATCGAGCCCCGAATCAGGATCTCTTCTCAGCGGGGAGCCTGCTTCCCCCTCTCTCTGCCTGCCTCTCTGCCTGCTTGTGATATCTCTCTCTCTCTCTCTGTCAAATAAATAAATAAATAATCTTTAAATAATAATAATAATAAATATATTCATTAGAATGATAAATATCAGGGGCACCTGGGTGACTCAGTCGGCTAAACATCTGACTCTTGATTTTGGCTCAGGTCATGATCTCAGAGTCGGGAGATTGAGTCCTGAGTCAGACTCTGTGCTGGGTGTGGAACCTGCTTAAGATTCTCTCTCTCCCTCTTCCTCTGCCCTTCCCCTCCCCTCTCTGAAAAACAAAACAAACAAACAAACAAACAAAAAAATGAAAGAAATGGTAACTATCAAATTGAGGGCAATGATTGCCTTCAGGGAAGGAAAGGAAGGGAAAGAGATGGGGTCATGGAGAATATTCAGAGCCTTGAATTTTATCTCCAAAATTTTACTTCTTGAGCTAGGTACACAGATCATTATTTATTCTTTAATCTTTTTTTTTTTGCATGCTTGAAACATTTCATTAATTAAAAAAGAAGAATTAGTCAACAAGAGATCTTTGACAGTTAATTCTATGCCCAGCACTATACTAGGCAATGAGACATATAATTCTAAGATAATAGAATGCCCAATGACAGGCACTCAATAAACATTCAACTCATTCATGAAATGAATGACTATAAGATAAGACACAGTCAATTCCTAATTGCTGAAACTAGAATAATAGACACGAGCCAAATAGAGAAATGTGCCCAATTCTCTGTGGTCACTAAGAGAGCAATTCAGAAAAAGAGGTGGGTTTTGGGAATGGAGACAATGAGCTCAATCTCATTGGAGGTACCCTTGGGACATCCAAGTCAGGAAATGTGTAGCTAGAGTTGGATAGGTAGGAGGAGATTCACACTTGAGATTTGTCAGCATGTGGTTGATAATGAAAGCCATGGGAGCAAATGAGATAATAAAGGGAACAGGAAAAGAATGACAGGAAGGGAGGCCCTGAGGACAACTACCAGCAAGAATGGGGAACAAGCTGTTAAACAGAGGCTGTCAGTGTATCAACTCCTTGAAAAAGAATCCCAAGGTGAAACATCCTAAATGATGCCAAAGGACAGAAACTTTTATATTTTTTAAATTTTTGTTATAAACGAATTTTAAACAAATACTAAAATAGAAGGAATAGCAAAATGAACTCCCCTTTATCCATCACCTGGTTTCAACAATTGTCAACTCATGGATACTTTCATTTCTTCCATACCCCCATCCACTACGTCCCCTCTTATTTTGCAGCAACCCCAAACATCCCATCACTCCATCCATGGCCATTTCAGTATGGCTCCTTAAAAGGTAATGACTCTTTCTAAACATAATCACAATATCATTATCATAACTTAAAAATCAACAGTAATTTTCTAATATCATCAAATATTCAGTAGTTTTAAAAATTTCCAACCATTTCATAAGCGTCATAAATTTGTTTTACTGTTTGTTTGATTGAAGCTTACATACTGCTGTTGGATGATAATGTCTTTCAAAACTGCAAATAAAATATTTCCAAATGACATCACAGATAAAGGGCTGGTATTTGAGATCTATAAAGAACTTATCAAACTCAAACCCAAAAAACAAATAATCAAGTCAAAAAACGAGCAGAAGACACGAACAGACATTTCTCCAAAGACATACAAATGGCCAACAGACACACAAAAAGATGCTCAACATCACTAGGCATCAGGGAAATACAAATCAAAACCTCAGTGAGATGTCACCTCACACCTGTCAGAATGGCTAAAATTAACAACTCAGGAAACGACATGTTGGCAAGGATGCAGTGAAAAGGGAACCTTCTGGTACAGACACTCTGGAAAACAGTATGAAGTTTCCTCAAAAAGTTAAAAATAGAGCTACCCTATTACCCAGCAATTGCACTACTGGGTATTCACCCCAAAGATACAGATACAGTGAAAAGAAGGGGCACATGCACCCCAATGTTGATAGCAGCAATGCCCACAATAACCAAACTGTGGAAGGAGCTGAGATGCCCTTCAACAGACAAATAGATAAAGATGTGGTCCATATATCCAATGGAATATTACTCAGCCATCAGAAAGGATGAATACCCACCATTTGCATCACCAGGGATGGAACTGGAGGGGATTAGGCTAAGTGAAATAGGTCAAGCAGAGAAGGACAATTATCATATGGTTTCACTAATACGTGGAACATAAGGAATAGCATGGAGGACATTAGGAGAAGGAAGGGAAAACTGAAGTGGGGGAAATCAGAGGGTGAGATGAACCTTGAGAGACTGTGGACTCTGGGAAACAAACTGAGAGGTTTAGAGGGGATGGGGGTGGGGGGATGGGTGAGCCTGGTGATGGGTATTAAGGAGGGCACGGATTGCAGGGAGCACTGGGTGTTATACGTAAACAATGAATCATGGTAACCTACCTCAAAAACTAACAACGTGCTGTATGACGACTAGCATACCATAATTTAAAAAAAAAAAAAATGCAAGTCCCCCATCCTCTACCTCATCATCCTTTTATTCCTTGCTATTTTAAGCTACAATTTTAAAGTCCAATTGAAACAGGTCAGGACAATAAAGAGGTTGCCCCCATACTCCCTAGAGAGTCATTTTGGTGGAAGATGCTTGAGTGGGGTGGCCAACCTCATTTTTGAACTGAGATGGGAACTCAGATTTACTTAGACTACAGTTGCACAGAGCACCATCTTGCACAAAATCAAATGCTTTAACTTTGTTAGACCCTCATGAACAATCTGGAAGTGCCGTAGGATCATTTTTACCATTACAGTGATTTCTTCTGACAAATTAAAGACAATTATTAAGCCCTTCTTTGAAGAACAGAAAGAATTGGCTTTGGAGTTATCCCTTTTATACTGACAGATTTCCGAAGGGTTTATATTTCCTAAATGAAGCAATGACAGGTCCATCTGACTTTAATGTAGATAGCTGTGCTCAGTAAAAACCATTAACCTAACAATAAACTCAAAATCTTCCTTGGATTATTTACTAAAACTGTGGATAGCAATCCAGCCCCACATAGGAGTTCTTAACACATACTTGATAGTCTTGGCTTTTAAGGCAATAACGGAATTTTCCTTTTGGTATTTTGTAGCTTTTTTAAAAAATATGCTTGAACATATGTTCATCTTAGCAAGTTTCCATGAGTACTTAGAAATGCTTACCACACAACTACCATGGGGTTCCTCACTGATTCCGAATTCTGGCTTTCTGAATAGGAAGTCAGTATTTTAACATTCTTATTGTTTAAAATTGAATTTCTGTGTAATGCACTCTTTGGGAATAAATCATGAACTTTTTCTTCTTGTGGCTCTGAGAGTTTTCAGCGCTGTTATACACTGAATGCATTTTCATCCTTGGCAGCTCCTTTGCATTTGTAATAGTGTCTAAACTGAGATGATACAATAGAGTGGTCAGTCTTTGTGCAGGGCCCTGGCAGCTCAGACAGCAGTGACTTATGAGCAGAAGACATCACCTAGAGACTGGAGCTGAAGAATGTTGTTGACCTTGTCCAGAGCATATATACATCAGGCACTGAGAGAAATAACTGAGAGGCCCTGAGGTGGGGACACAGATGGAGCAAAAGACCTATGATTAGGAGGTGGGTATAATAAGCTTTCAGTACCCAAAAGTCATTGAGGCCTGGACCTTGAATTTGCAGGGGCTCTGGTGATCAGGACTTCTGTGGCTGCAAGTCCAAGTGACGAGAAGCAAACTCATCCAAAATCTACAGAGAACTTATCAAACTCAACACTGAAAAAACAAACAATCCAGTTAAGAAATGGGTAGAAGACATGAATAGACATTTTTCCAAAGAAGACATCCAGATGGCCAACAGACACAACATGAAAAGATGCTCAACTTCACTCATTATCATGGAACTACAAATCAAAACCAGGATAAGACACCACCTCACCCCTGTCAGAATGGCTAAAATTTACAACATGGAAATAACAGATGTTGGCAAGGATGCAGAGAAAAGGGAAGCCCCTTATGCTGTTGGTGGGACTGCAAACTGGTGTGGCCACTGTGGAAAACAGTATGAAGTTTCCTCAAAAAGTTAAAAATAGAGCTACCCAATGACCAGCAATTGCACTACTAGGTATTTACTGAAAAGATACAAAATATAGATTCCAAGGGGTACATTCCCACTGATATTTATAGCAACATTATCAATAATACCCAAACTATGGAAAGAGCCCAAATGTCCATCAACTGATGAATGGATAAAGATGTGGAGGGTCTGTATATGTATACACACATATACATACACACATACACACACACACAATGGAATACTACTCAGCCATCAAAAATGATGCACTCTTGGGCCACCTGGGCAGAGTCAGTTAAGCATCTGCCTTTGGCTCAGGTCATGATCCCAGAGTCCTGGGATCAAGTTCCATGTTGGGTTCCTTGCTCAGCAGAGAGCCTGCCTCTCCCTCTGCCTGCCATTCCCCCTACTTGTGCTCTCTCTCTCTCTATCTCTAACAAATGAATAAGTAAAATCTTTAACAAAAAAATGAAATCTACCATCGGCAACACCATGGGTGGAGCTAGAGAGCATTATGCTAAGTGAAATACGTCAGTCAGAGAAGGACAAATAGTGTATGATTTCATTCATATGTGGAATTCAAGAAACAAAACAGATGAACATATGGGAAGCGGGAAGAAAGAGGGAAACACAATATATGACTCTTATCAATAGAGAACAAATTGAAGGTTGATGGAAGGAATTGGGTGGGGAATGGGCTAAATGGGTGGAGGGTACCAAGGCGGCACTTGTGACGAGCACTGGGTGTTATAGGTAAGTGATGAATCACTAATCTCTACTCCCAAAACCAGTATTAAACTATATGTTAATGAACAAGAATTTAAATAAAAATCTTAAGAAAAATTTTTTTAAAAAGGAACTAAAGTCAAACTCACCCAAGCAAAAAAAGAAAAGAAATCTTTGATCACTTGATAGAAAATTCCAGGGGCTCAAACAATGTCATCAGGCCTGGCTTTTTTTTTTTTTTTTTTTTCTCTTCAGTTCCTGCTTGGTATTTTTCTGCTTTGGCTTCTCCTTAGCCCAACTTTCTACAGGCCCCAGAAGCTCCAGGCTCCCTTCAACCTGACTCTGGCAATCTCAGCAAAAAGTGTAGATTTCTTTCCATTTAGCTAAAATGAAAGTCCCAGGATTGGAGCTCACAGCTCAGACTGTGTCCCCTGCTCATGCATGAACCAACCAATGATGGTCAGAAGAATGGAAGAGCAGCCAAGACAGGAACACAAAGGCTGGTATCGACCTTATCCATGTGATATGAACTGAAAGGAAAGGAGAGGCAGCTCCTCGTGGGAAATCAAATCACATCTACCAAGAAGACGGGAGAGTAAAAGACGAGCAGACAAAACAGCACAGGTGAAGAACAGCCATGCAAAATCTGTGTTGTTTTAAGCTATTAGCAAGTGGTCCGGTACCGTACGGAGTGAGGGTGGAAGACAGTCTCTCCCCAGGGGCAGGTGGGACCAGTGGAAATCATGGTTCCTAGTGCAATAGGCAGGTTTAAATATAGAAGGAGGAATGAATAGGAGAGCGAAAAGCTAGAAATGGGGAGATCTGGAGATATTGACTAGGCTGCCCAAACATTCTAAGTGGAAAGACTGTCAACTAAAAATGGGTAGTATGATACCACGCCGAAAGAAGGGAAGGCAGATTCAGAAAATGTATCAGTTAATATGCTTTGGTTACATGTGACAGGAAACATGAATGATAACATTCCATTATGCCACTGGACAATCCCAGAGTTGGTTAATGCAGTGACACGATGATGTGGTGCCTCTGGGATGGCTTTGGTGGGATTCTCCTCACTTTCACCTCAAGGATGCAAGGTGATTGCCAAAGCGCCAAACACTGCATTCTCACACATCAGCATTCGAGGACAAGAGGAAAGTGAGGGCATGGGCTCTCTTCCGGCTTGTCTCTCTTTTATCTCACACACACACACACACACACACACACACACACACACACACATACACACACACACATCTTTCCTAGAAATTCCACAGGCTTCTTTTTATCTTTTAATGGCAAGCTTGAATCTATGTCCAGGTTCTTATTGCAAGGGAGCCTGAAAAGCAAAATAGTATTTAGCTCTTTTGGTGGGTAGAAGGCCATGCCAATAAGAAGATCAGCTGAACAAAAATGAGCCAGGGCCGCCCAGTACAGAAGGCAGGGCTCCATCAGACAAGGAGGTGTTGCCACAATGGTTCTACACCTCCCTCTGTCTCCCGGGGTCCTCAAACCCTGGATCGTTCATGAGAACAAGTGGCACACATAATTGCTTGTAAATGGTACATACCTTCTCACAAGCTATGAAATACCTAGGAATAGGAATATTTTTATTAAAATTTGCATGGTATGATTTTTAATGCAAATCCAAGTTGAAAAGATACATTATATTTGCATAATTGCTGAAACATTATATTTTTAGATTTAAAAATGAATGCGGTAGATGTGTCTCCTGAGACAAGGGAAACAACAGCAAAAATAAACTATTGGAACTACATAAAAATCAACAGCTTCTATGCTGCAAAGAAAACAACCAGTAAATCTAAAAGAAAACCTCCTGAATAGGAGAGGATATTTACAAGTGACATATCTTGAAAATAAGAAGAATTAGACTCCGGGGTGCCTGGGTGGCTCTGTGGGTTAAAGCCTCTGCCTTAGGCACAGGTCATGATCCCAGCGGCCTGGGATCGAGCCCCTGCATCAGGCTCTCTGCTCAGTGGGGAAGCCTGCTTCCTCCTCTCTCTCTGCCTGCCTCTCTGCCTACTTGTGATCTCTGTCAAATAAATAAATAAAATCTTTTAAAAAAAGAGTTGTTAGACTCCAAAACATATAAATAAATTATAGAACTCAACACCAACCCCCTCCCAAATAATCCAATTTAAAAATGAGCAGTAGACATGAATAGACATTTCTCCAAAGAATCCATACAGATAGATGGCTGACAGACACACACAAAAGAGATGATTAACATCACTTATCTTCAGGGAAATGCAAATCAAAACCACAATGGGATGTCACCTCACACCTGTCAGAATGGCTAAAATCAAAAAACTAAAGGAACAAGTGTTGGTGAGAATGAGGAGAAAAAGGAATTGGTGTGCACTACTGGCGGAAATGCAAACTGCAGCTGTCACTGTGGAAACCAGAATGGACGTTCCTCAAAAAATTAAAAATAGGCCCCTGGGTGGCATAGTTGGTTGAGTGTCCGACTCTTGGTTTGGGCTCAGGTGGTGATCTCGGAGGTCATGGGATTGAGCCCTGCAATGGGCTCCATGCTCAGCTCAGGGTCTGCCTGGGACTCTCTCTCCATCTCTCTCTGACCCTCTCCTGCTAAAATAAGTAAATAATTTTTTTTATTTTTTAAAAATTAAAAATAGAGCTATTCTATGATCCAGTAATCTCACTAGTAAGTATTTACACAAAGAATACAAAAACACTAATTTGAAATGATATACACACCCCCAAGTTTATCGCAGCATTATTAGAATAGCCAAACTATGGAATCAGCCCAAGTGTCTATCAACAGATGAATGATAAAGAGGATGTGGTGTGTATCTACAATGGAATATTATACAGCCATCAAAAAGAATGAAATGTTGCCATTTGCTACAACATGGAGGAATCTAGAGGGTGTTATGCTAAGTGAAATAAGCCAGAGAAAAACAAATACCATATGATTTCATTCGTATGTGGAATTTAAGAAACAAAACAAATGAATAAAGGGGAGAAAAAGAGAGAGACAAACCTAAAAAGGACTCTTCATTACAGAGATCAAGTTGATGGTTACCAGAGGGGAGGTGGATGGGGGGACAATGAAATAGGTGATGGGGATTAAGGAGTGCACTTGTCTTGGTGGGCACTTGGGAACGTATAGAATTGTTGGATCACTGTATTGTATATTTGAAACTAATAAAGCACGTATGTTAAAAAAATAAAAATGAATAAAAATGAATAGTCTATCACAAATTTATAAGTTAAAATACTTCCCATATTTTAAACCTCATGGAACTTTTCAGGGTTACCAACAGGACTCAAAAATTCATCTAGAAAAATGAAAATGTCAAAGAAAATGCATTCCGGAATTTTTTTAAAACTTTAAAATCTTAGAGTGAGCCTACTGGAAACCTTTGGTGGTAAGAAATCTTTTCTTTTTTTTTAAATATTTTATTTATTTATTTGACAGAGATCACAAGTAGGCAGAGAGGCAGGCAGAGAGAGAGGAGGAAGCAGACTCCCCGCCAAGCAGAGAGCCCGATGTGGGGCTCGATCCCAGGACCCTGAGATCATGACCTGAGCCTAAGGCAGAGGCTTTAACCCAATGAGCCACCCAGGCGCCCCGGTAAGAAATCTTTTCATACAGTTCAGAAATCCCTTAGGGTTTACCAAAGCATTTCCTTCTGATAAATTTGGGTAAAATTAAACTCAATATTCTTTTTGCTTAATGGGGAAAAATTATACTTCCATCCCATTTTTAGAAAACTACGTGATTTGTCCATTCTTTGAACAAACATGTAGATAAGTGGGAAACAGAACAAACATAAGTCCTTGCCTCATGTCTCCAGCCGGCCAGCTACAGAACATCTGACGTCTACTTACGTGCTAGTGAATGTGTTCAAATGTACAACGTAATTTGATTTGTTCTTTCTCAGTTGTGTCTCTGAACTGCTTTACTATTTAATGATGATTGTCATTTGTGTTCTCCAAGAAGCAGATATCAAAATGAAGATAAAGGTGCCAGAGACTGGGGGCGCCTGGGTGACTCAGTGGGGTAAGCGTCTGCCTTCAGCTCAGGTCATGATCTCGGGGTCCTGGGATAGAGTCCTGCTTGGAACTCCTTGCTCAACAGGAAGTTGGCTTCTCCCTCTTCCTCTGACCCTCCTCCTCACTTGTGCTCTCTTTCTCTGCCTCAAATAAATAAATAAATAAAATCTTAAAAAAAAAAAAAAAGCTGCCGGAGACTTGTTATGGGTAATGCCTATGAAATGCAAAAGGGAGAGGGAGCAGGGGCAGGCAGGGAAGCCGCAGACCCCCACGTCAGTCTGATGCCTGTGGGGAGGGGGGAAGGAAGGGAGAGGGGGAAAGAGCTCCAGACCCCAGGACAGCTCTGAGCACCTTTCCCTTAGCGCACAGATGCTCACAGAGGAGTCCCGCGTGGGGCACTGATGGCCCGGCCTAGTGCCCTGCCATGCTCAGCCACTGGCTGGTTCTGCCGGAAGGAGATCGGCCTCCACTCAAATACTGTGACAGATCCCGAGGGCACGGCTGGTAGAGAGCCAGCTCAGCTCACGGAGCCCCTCACCACTGACAGGTGAGTTCCTTCTGGAAGCAAGGTCCAGGCAGAGTCTCCTTGGCTGCCACAAGAATGATGAAGATTTCTGTTTTTAAAAGGCATTTCTTCAAAAATATTTTTTGTAGCCAACTTATTAAGACAAAAGAGCAGGGCAGGCTTATCTCCTGCTAAATTTAAGAGCTGTGAAAGAAAACACAAACTTCAATGCATAACGTTTTATTATTTCTGTATCTCCAAGAGCACAATAAACAGAGTTAAGTGCAAGCAACTCATCTGGGGGAAATGTCTGGAATAAATATGACAGGCAAATTAACAGTCTTCCGTCAGAGAAAATTCATACAGAATGACTTTTAAAAACTGACTAGATCCCAAAAAGGATAATAGATAAAAGACATAACTAGATAATTTACCAAAAAAAGATTTAAAACAGGGGTGCTCGGGTGCCATAGTCGGTTGAGTGTCTGGTTCTTGATCTCAGCTCAGGTCGTGATCTCAGGGTTGTGAGGTCAGGCCCTGCACTGGGCTCCACACTGGGTGTGGAACCAACTTCTAAAAAAGATATAAAACAAATAGAACTGGAATATTTTCAACCTTACCAGTAATTAAGAATAAGTAATTTTAAACAAGATTTTTTTTTAAGCTAAGAAACTAACAGAGGTTTTAAAGATTGTAGTATTCAGCACCTGTAAGAGTATGGTGAGTTATTATACATTTCTGGGGATGGTGTAAATTGGTGATAATTTTGGACCCATTATTTTCCCTTAAAAGATTATGTATTGAAAAAATAAAGTAGGAAAAAAGCTTTAGACACAAAGATGTTATTTTCATTAAGACTCCTGTGAGAAACTCAAGTGGTTTAAGACTAAAAGGGGAAATTATATGTTCATATACACAAACCGTCAAGCCATGGAAAGTAAGGTTTAAAACAGACTTCAGAGTAGACTAGATACAGGGGCTCCACAGCATTAAGTCTCTCTCTTTCTGTCTCTCTCTCAGTTTCTCTCTCAGTCTCTCCCTCTCTTTCAGTTTCTCTCTCTCTCTCTTTCACACACACACACACACACACACACACACACACACACCCCACACACACCCCCCATACTCCTTGTTCTCCAAGCTCTGAGAGAAAAACAATGGTGTACAGCGGTGCCTGTGTGGCTCAGTGGATTAAGCCTCTGCCTTCGGCTCAGGTCATGGTCTCAGGGTCCTAGGATCGAACCCGGGTTCTGGCTCTCTGCTCAGCAGGGAGTCTGCTTCCTGCCCTGCCCCTGCAACGCCCCCCACCACCTACCTCTCTGCCTACTTATGACCTCTCTCTCGGTGTCAAATAAATAATAAAATCTTTTCTTAAAAAAAAAAGGAAAGAAAACAATGGTGTACATTAATGGTTAGGGATTGAAAGATTGTCTTTCTCAGCAATAATCGAAGTGCTTGAAAGGAGCCCACATACAGTCTCTCCACATGGTGGAGGACCAGGAGGCGCTCACTTCGGGGTCACATCTTTCCGTCCTGTGGTTCGAAGACAAGGAGGCTCTGCTCTACGCAGTCGGCACAAGCCCGTCGCTGGACCCGTGCACGGGCAGGTTTCCCCGCTGCATCTCTCCTTCAATAACCCCACCTGCCAGGCTTTCTTTAGATCTACAAATTCTCTCACCCAGACTGTCGGTGTTAACTCCTGAAAGGTCTCACGGCCCTTCCCCTCCTGGGCCACACACCCCCCCCATTAAACCATCTTCTGCCCTGTGACTGCTGGTTGCTTTTTCCCCTAAAAGGCAAATCTGATTGGGTTCACCTTCTTGCATTAACTTCTCACTGGCTCCCTGCGGCTTTCAGAATAAAGTCCACGAGGCTGCACGGTCCCACTCGGCACTCCTTTGTCCCTCTGTTCTCCTCGGCAGCCACCACGCAGGCAGACACACTGCCATTCCCAGGAATCTCCACTCTTTGACTCGCTCTGTTTTACTCCACACTGTCTGGGCAGCCCACTCGGATCAAGTACAGCCCAAGGCCGCCTTGTTTCTGTTTCACACCAGGAACCTTTCTGCTTTATGACTTGTAGCTGCTCTAACCTCACAAGGTAGGACATCCACGAGAACCTGCTGTTAAGTTAATTAAACCAGGAGAGCATTAGGCTGAAATGACTCTCATGCACGGCAGTCTAGCAAACAAACCAAAATCGAAACCTATGCATGCTCAAGGTTAAGAAATGGAGACCCAAGGACAACCAACCACAGCCACCTAGGCTTTAAGCTGTAGTCAAACAAATAATGTCCTCGCTTTGCCGCCACATCTTCTCTATAAATACCTTTCCGTAGAGAAAAGGGGTGGTGGGGGGGTGAAGCAGGCTCCCCACTGAGAAGAGAGCCTAATGCGGGGCTCGATCCCAGGACCCTGAGATTATGACCTGAGCCGAAGGCAGAGGCTTCACCCACTGAGCCACCCACGCACCCCTGCTCAAGTAAACTCTTGAAAGTTTCAATATGCCACAGTTTATCCTTTAACACTGCTCAACTCTCATATGAACATAAGCCCAAAAGCCCAGAATAATGGCAGCCTCTGAGGCTACCCTTGACTCACTGGAAGACTGGAGCCAATGAATAAATGCTTTCCCTTTTTGTTCCCTGAGAGGGTAATTTTTTTTTTCATTTCTTATCAACATATAATGTATTCATTTGCCCCAGGGGTACAGGTCTGCGATTCATCAGTCTTACACACTTCACAGCACTCACCATAGCACATGCCCTCGCCGATGTCCATCACCCAGCCCCCCTCTCCCTAAACCCCTCCCTCCGGCAACCCCTAAGAGGATAATTTTGAGGGACATTTCATAAAGCTCCTCAGAAGCTCCCACAGGATCGAACACCAGTCACCCATACCAGCGCCCGCCTCAGTGGCCACAGCCACGTCCTGGTTAACTCTTGCCTGCTTCACTTCTTCTGGAAGCACAACCCCAAACGGTCTACCTGAACTCACATCTTTGCCTCAGGATCTGCTTTGGGACCCCAGGCTACCAAACTAAGCTACTTCAGGCCACCAACTTCCTGGAAGATCATAATCTGACCAGATCAGGAGGGCAGCCCCAAAGCCTGAGGCAAGAAGAGAGACTCTGGTGAGACAACTGCCTTGTTCTAATATCAAACTTGAACTCAGAACCAGGGTCCCAACAAACTCGTTCTCAGAGCAGTCCAACACTCAAAGAAATAGGTCAGCATCAAACTGATGTAAATGAAATCATTACTATGATCTCTCTCAAAAAAGCACTGAGGATATGAAAGTGTATTTCTGAAAAAAAACAAAACAAAATTTTTAAAAAACACCATTGGGCACCTGGGTGGCTCTGTCAGTTGGCGTCTGCCTTCGGCTCAGGTCATGATCCCAGGTCCTGGGATCGAGCCCCGCATTGGGCTCTCTGCTCAGTGGGGAATCTATTTCTCCCTCTCCCTCTGCCCCTACTCCTGCTGTCTCTCTCTAATAAATAAATAAAATCTTAAAACACTCTTTTTAAAAATCCTCTCTCACCCTGCTCCTGCTGTCTCTCTCTAATAAATAAATCTTAAAAAAAAAAATGCCAACAAAACATTCTTTTTAAAAATCCTCTCTCACCGCCACACTTTCTGTGGCCTCCCACGGAAAAGATCTGCCCCTCCAGGCCACATTCCCTCTCCTGACCCTCAGCTCTCCATTACAAAACTCTTCCATAGGACACGAGGAGGTTCTGGACTTTCCTTTCTCCTCCTGCCCCCCCCCCCGCTCCTCCCTCTTCCTCCTCTCCAGCCGACAAATCTTGCCCTTTTTCCAGGAAACTACCCCAGCCCATCTCTTCTTCTCCGGTCCGTCTACGTCCGACCACTGTCCCAGTTCTACTTCACAAGGCCCGGAAACCAAGCCAGCAAAGACAGAACCTCCCTTAGCACTCGGGGGGGGAAGGAGAGGTGGAGCTCGCTGGACTCGGCATTCTCCTTTGTCCTGTGAACACTGGACTTCAATACATTTGTTCCAGTCACCCCGTTTCTTAGCCAAACGCAGAGGTAAGTGCGTCTCGGTTTTCCTTATTCCTCTACAAGGAAAAGAATAAAGATGAACGAAGTAAACGGTCTTTAGAGATTGACGGTAACAGAGGAATTATCATGGTCGATGGGCAATCTACCTACCTATGCTTCTGGATTATGTGTTAAGTATTTTTTATATTCATTAATTCTCTTAAGATATCTTGGAGACTGAAAAATTATCTGGTAATTCAGGTTCTCCCAGAGTTGCTGGACTTAAGGACCACGTTATGCCGCAATGTTCCCATAACACTAGATGAGAGGTGGTTGTTGATAGAAGATGACGGATTCACAGTGCGGCGACACCAAAACTCACGTTATAACCACAGGCTCTCTGGAGAACTCAGACTCAGGGCCGTGCGAGCATCATGGAGCTATAATCACGAGACGCTTCCACTCAATTCTAGGCCTTGACCTGCCCTACAGGTGAGATGGGGGACCCAGGTCAAGGTGTGCGCTGTGCAGGAGAGAACCTGCCAGGGTCTAGCTCCCTATGTCTCCTTTTCTAAGGCTAGTGAATCTCTTTCTACGTGGCTCTCTCTTTGGATAGATGAATACCTTCACTCAGGCCTTGTCCTATCAATGGTGGGGGTAGCCAGGAGGGGATGTGCTAAGGCATCACTTTGACAAAGGGCCTCAAGGGGGCTCTTCAGACGGCCAGGGATACTGGGGCTGAATAAAGGCATCTATTATACGCCTTTATGCTTGAACCTCAATACCAATCCACACTGCCTGAATGCAACATGAAAGAGTAATGTAATAAATCCTATAATTATCTTGTGAGGAGCAAATTATATTGTATTATGTGTTAAAGTGCTAATTGTCTCAATGTAAACATTTAAAATAGCACAATTTTTCTACATCTGTTTTGCATATCTTTGTTTCTTTTAATGAGTGGGAGTTACTTGGGCCTCTTGGATTCTAAACAGTTCTGGTTCAAGTAGCTCTTGTCTGGACATTATGTCTTTAAAGATGGACTTTGGGGGCGCCATGGTGGCTCAGTGGCTTAAGCATCTGTTTTCAGCTCAGGTCATGATCCTGGAATCACAGAATCAAGCCCTGCATCTGATTCCCTGCTCAGCGGGGAGTCTGCTTCTCCCTGTGTCTCTTCCCCTGCTTGTGCTCTCTCTCTCTCAAATAAATAAATAGAGTCTTTTAAAAAAATAAAGATGTCTTTGTAGATCTCTGCACTGTTCAGCTACATGTTAGCTAATTAGCAAATAAGAGGAATTAAACAATTATTACCTGAGTGCCTCCTCTTTGTAAGATGATGGGCAAAAAGAAAAAGTAAAGGACATGGTTCTTGTCCTCAAAAAAAGTTTACATTCCAGACAGAGAGATCACATAAGTTATGTTAAATGACATTCATGGTAAGTTACAATAGGGGAACTTGACCTTTGGTGGTAACCGGAAAATTATTCATGAAGAAAGGACAGATACCTGAAAAAAGAATAGAAATAAAGTAGGAAAAGTGACAAGGATGGGGAAGAGCATCCTGAGGAAAGGAAGAACATGTTCAAAGGCCCTGAGGTAAGAGGGAGCAGCACTGATTTGAGATGTTGAAAACTGGTCTGAGCCACTAGAGCAGAGAGCCAGAGAGAACAGGGTCTAGATGAGGCTGGTTGTGGGATATTACTTTGCATCTCCAGGTTTTTGATTGGGGTGAGTCATCTCACTGTGGTCCACACATATCCCTTCAAAGCCCTACCCAGAAAATCACTGCTCTGTACCCCATATCCAAAGCCTTATCGTCTTTCAGAGCTTAACTTGAGTCTGAGCTTTCCAGAACAAACCAAACTAATCACTTGAAAGTCCTGAAGCTGGACTTTATCCCTGTGTTTCAGGCTTTGAACAGCAATAAAACTGAAAAATTATGTAATTGGGGAAAGTGTTGTCCAAAGGAAGAGAATTCCAACAACAAAATTAAATGAGTTTACAGAAGCAGACAGAAAATAAGGAAACACACCCACACAGGAAATTTTTTAAGGTTTTTTTCCAGATGAGGGGACTTTTCATTCATTCAGAGCAACAGTTTTGAGTTAAGAGGGGAGTTCTCACATATAAATACTGCAATGCATGACAAGGTGTGAAGATAGATTATAAGAAAGCTAATATAGAGAATCAAAACCAAAATTTGTTTCTTTTAGAAGACGTTTTAAAAAATAGACAAAATTCTGACAAACTGGTAAAGAAAGATAACATAAACAGGCAATACTGGGAATAAAAAGGGAAAATGATATAAGTATAAGGATTTTTAAAGCTAAGAGAATACTAAGAACATCTTTCTGGCAATAAACCTGAAAACAGATTAAGTGCATAACTGAGTAAGAAAAAATATAATTCTTCAAAACTAATTCAATAAAAAAATTAAGTAAGGTAGGGAATATATAACCGGAATTAGGCAGAGAAAGTAGACTTGACCTCAAATAATAGAGTGCCAGTTTAGCACAAATGACTGAAAAGGCATTCAGGAATTCCTTTAAGTAGCAAAATGGGCTCCCCCCACCCCCCATCTGTAATGTACAAAGAGAAGATTTAGTAACTAGGATTGTCAATGACGGAGGCAGATTTGTTTTTCCACATTAGTATCTTGTTGGTCTGCATGTTTCCAGAAATTTCCACTAGTAACATTACCTTTAAGGCCCTCTATTTTAAGCAGGTGTGTGCATTGTCAGTGGTCTCGAGCACTGTGGTGGCATCCTGAAACTTTCTGGTCCGCAAGACATTTTCAAATAGCAGTGGCACGCTTGAAGGGAGGCTCACACACTACCAGACAAATTAGCAATAACTACAACACAATTATGCTCTAGTGCAACAATGTCACTGTGACTGTCAAAGCAGCCACAGTTGTAACGGTTACCCTTGTGCGCCATGTTACTATATGAACGAACCCTTTTACTGCCGGACCATGCTCTGTCATATGTTTTTGAGACAATGACCTTCTGGATCACATCCAGGCAACAGAAAAGCTTCCTCTGACATTCACTTGCATTTTCCTTTACACCTGTCTCAACCACCCCAAGTTCTACGCCATTATGTGTCATGTCACACAACCCCCTCAGCCCAGCCCAGTTGACAGATATCAGATAAATATATGTATACTGAGTCCCAGGAAGAATTCCCATTAGACATATGTCAAAGTTTGACAATTGTGTCTATCCCTTCATGACAATACCTTACACCTTATGGCTAGCTGCCAGGAGCTCCTGGCAACCAGCCCGCCACAGAGATCTGCTTCGGGGGTCAATGAGATGACCGTAGACAGCATTTTCTCCCATTTTAATAGTTACAAATCTATCTTTAACATGTATTAGGAGGAAACGTAACTGGCACCTCCAATTTGGATTTTCACAGGTATGAATTCAGTAGAAACAGCACAGCAGAAAATGAAAACAGCAGCAGAACGTGCATCTGGTATTAAAGACGCACACACGCTCTTAGGAAGAATGACGTTTCCATATTTTTAGCACAGCAGTAAACCAAGCACAGCCTTTACAGAACCTGGGAAGGGAAGAGATGTACTCTCAAGCACATGACTCTGTTACATTTTGTTACAGAGACATGTGCGGAAGGACTGCCTATCGTGGCAACCGAAGGCAGGAAAAATTGCCAAATCCTGCAGAATAGTTGAAAGAAATTTCTTTTTTAAAATTTTTTTATCTTTATTTTTTAAAGATTTTACTTATTTATTTGATAGAGAGAGAGAGACAGCGAGAAAGGGAACACACGCAGGGAGAATGGGAGAGGAGAAGCAGGCTCCCCGCTGAGCAGGGAGCTCCATGCAGGGCTCGATCCTGGGACCCTGGGAACCAAGCCGAAGGCAGACGCTTAACACCTGAGCCACCCAGGCACCCCCGAAAGAAATTTCAAAGCGGCAAGTGATCAAAGCTGTTGCGAGTGATCCGTAATGGCACCGCACTGTGAACGCCACAGGTCTTTCCTTCTTCCTGAGGCATAAAGGAACGGTGAACCTCACAGTCATGATGTCTTAGATTTGATCAAATTCCCTCCGGATTCCAAACGCCACAGTCACGTTTGGCTGTGTTGCGGAGCTGACAGTGCCGAGCAGGATGGGCGGAAATGATGCCACCTCTTCTTTCCTGGGTACAGAAAGGCCAGGCCTCAGGCAGCTGACCCTGGGTGACAGCAGCCAGGGACCTTGGAACTGCTTTATGACCAATGTGAAGGAAACCTCTAAGCATAAGAGTAGTCAGAGGGCACCTGGATGTCTCAGTCCATTAAGTGTCTGCCTTGGGCTCAGGTCATGATCCCGGGGTCCTGGGATCGAGCCCCGCATCGGGCTCCCTGCTCAGCAGGGAGCCTACTTCTCCGTCTCCCTCTGCCTGCTGCTTCGCTGCTTCCCCTGCTTGTGCTCTCTCTCTCTGTGTCAAATCTTTAAAAAAAAAAAAAAAAAAAAGTGGTTAGAGATGGAATAGAGCAAAGGAAGCTGTGAATTAGAGAGCTAGCGGCCGGGCCTCTGCCCTGTTCTCGCGAGGTGCTTCTCCTCAGGGATGATGTGCAGAGAGTTAATAATCCCCAACACTGCCCGAAAAGAAGGCCCTGGAAGGGCTCCTGAGGGGCCCTGCTAGACCAGGTGTGGCCCCTCTTGTCGCTAAATGTGGGGCCCCAAGGTCCTAGAGAAGGGAAATGGAAAATCACTGGGGAGGAAGGGAGAGACATGGTGACACTTTTAACCAATTAGTGTGAAAATACTTTCAAATTTACAGAATCACAGCAGCCACATTGGCGTTTACCAATCGAATAGACCCCTGCTGCTATGCTTTCACCTGCCTCCCTCCTTCCCTCTACAACCTGGAGAGACTCCATACAACGTTGGAAGTAAGAGCCAGGCTGTGGGGCCCCAAACCCTGCTGGGTGACCTGAAGCGAGTCCTTAACGTCTCAGGGTCTCAACCATCGCATTTACATAATGGAGAAAGCACTCTAATCTGTAGGTTTCTTAGAACTAAAGGAGATAAGGTTGTTATAATGCTTAAGCCTGGTGCCCAGCACACCGTAAATTCTCCCCAAACTGAAGCTGCTGGCATAGCTGTCCGTTTCTCACGCTCGGGCATCCGTGGGCCACTCGCATTAGCTGGGCCACGTTGAAGATGTGGGTTTGGAAGTTTGACTGTTGATAGCCATTAAACACAATCACGAGAACATCTGGTTTCAACTGAAATTCTAGTCCCCGTGTTCTGTGAATCAGTTTAGGGTTTCTTCCCCCTCCCCCCAAAAAAACAATTGAAAGCTTTGTACTAAATTTGCCATTTCTAAGTGAGTTCAAATATGTTCTTTATTTAAAAACAAATGGGCCCCAGGACATGGGAGAGGGCTATCTGTTTTTGGCAAGTTGCCTTTCCGTTAAGTGCATATTACACAGTCAGCTCACCGTGGGACAGCAGGTGAGGCATTTCTCACTGACCTTTCTGGTCCCAATTATCTAGTGCTCAGCCCAGCTTTTATGGGAAATATCGTCACAGTTTTTAGCTAATGCGTGAGCTGGGCACTGTCTGTGTCTTTAAAATATGCCTCTTCATCCCAAATTAATACTCACCTAGTACTATGTTTTACTATTACACATACTATTACAGTGAATGGGCTTGGAGTTTTGTCTTTATGCCTTTGCCTAATTATTTCCTTAGAAAGTCTTAGAAATAGGCTGCCTACCATAAACGGTATACAGATTTTTGTAATTGAGTATATCTTGCCTTCCACAAAATTTTTACCAATCTACACTTTAAGCAATAGTATATGAGAATATCTTTTGTTATGCTTTCTTCAATATTTAAATCTTTACCAAACTGGTAGGTGAAAATATCATCTTATGGTTTCAATTTGCATTTTTTCAGTGACTCATTAGTTAAGCATCTTGATGCTTGCTTATTAACCACATGGATTACTTACTCTGAGTCCTTTGCTTATTTTCCTAAAGACACTGGCCTGTTTATTGTTATAAACATTTAAAAATATAGATAATATAGATAAATGTTATTTATGTAGATATAAATATAAATGAAGAACTCATATAATTATAAAGAGGGTATTTTAAGTTTCAGCTATTATAATCTTGTCTGGTAGAAATGAGAGTCATTCTTACATTTTAGTTTCAAATATATTGTTTATAGTAAAATATATAGAGAGGGAAAGAGATAGGTGTATATATATATTTATATATGTAAATAAATATATATATAATTATAGTAATTTATATAATTTAAACCTTGAGATAATTTGTACTAGTCAACAAGACCTGGCCACAATATATTAATACTTTAGGAATCAGGACAAGCCAACGAGCTATTAGTAGTTAATCTTTGTACCTCTGAGCTGGTCGAGGAGTAATTAAGGGTCTGTCTTTGCTGCAACAACCTCGGGGAAGGGAGAAGGGAACAGACCTGCAAAGAGCAGACCTTGCTGGTATTTCTCTGCTCTAACTGATGAGAACATAAAATTAGTGGCTATTATTCCCTTGCATGACATCCTTCAGTACTTGTTACTGGGGGAACGTGGAAGCATTCATCCACCACCCGGTTTTATCTGGAGGGAGAAGGTGCAGGTAAGGCTGGGAAGAGAGGATAGTTAGGATCCTCTCTGGGGAGATAAGAGCTTGAGAGCAGGAATAGCAATGATGGGAAGAGATAAAGGTGAGAATCCTACACAACCGGCCAGCTTCCTCCAGCTGTGTGGTAGGAGGCAATGCGCCTGTGAGATGGCCATCTTCTCCGGAACCTCAAAGCTCTGGGAGGTCTGGTGGGGACTTCGTGGTAGCGGTAGAAAATCTGTCTCATTCTCCACGGATTAAGTCACCTCAGGAGTCAATCTGTCTATGTGCCAAGGTCATAGGTCCTTCTCTGATCTTGCTTCTGTGCAGTGATGAAATTACACTTTTGGATTCGTTTTTATTGCTCACCATTTTATTCATTGGTTTAGATGTGAATCTCCATTCCTTTCCAAGCTGAATTATAAACTCCCTCAGGGTGGAATTTTTAAGAATGTTTAATACTTAGCAAAGTTTTAAGTATACAACACATACTCAAATATTTGTAATTTACATATCATACAGCCCAATATAAAAGAATTCTTTGAAGATTAAATAATACAATGTAAATTAAATATTTACTACTGAACTATCATTTACTTACCAGGTCTGTAAAATGGAGAGAAAGAAGAGGGACCACATGGGAAGCCAAATGGAAAATAACGTATTCTTTCTAGGTCACAGAATTTTATGTTTAGAAGGAGTTGTAAAAACTAATAAAAGGTGGGGCACCCGGCTGGTTCAGTCAGTTGAGCCCACGACTCTTGATTTCAGGGTTGTTTGAGCCCCACATTGTGGGTAGAGACTACTTAAAATTAAAAAAATAAAATGACTAAAAGGAAACCTCATTTAGAATGGAATCAGGAGGCTGGGAGGGGGAGCTCTCACGCCCTGCCGTTCATCAGTGGCAAATCCAGCAGAAAGAGAAGGTCTTCACAGGGATACTGCTTGGCTACCCCAGGCTTTCCTCTTCCCCTAGCAACAGCCCAGCCAATGAGAGACTCTCACAACTCAGCCAATGAGAAGCCACCATACTCCCAACTCCCAGTTTACGCCAGTGGATTTTTGTTTATAAGGGTCAACCCAGCGACCCCTTTCCTCCAGAGAAGGGTTTTCCTCTTTGTTCTGCGGCCCTGCCTGTGGTGTTGCTGCCAGTTGCTTGCTCTAGATTACAGTTCTCTGATATTCTGAATAAACCATCTTCTTCTGGTAAAATAGATAGCAGTTTTTTTATTTTTTTTTTTAAGATTTATTTATTTCAGAGAAAGAGAGAGAGAAAGTGAGTGGGGGGAGGGACAGAGAGAGAGAAAGGATCCTGAAGCAGACTTCCCGCTGAGAAGGGAGCCCAAGGAGGGGGCTGGGAGGGCGCTCCGTCCCAGGACCCCGACATCACCACCTGCGTGGAAACCAAGAGATGGTCACTTGACTGACTGAGCCACCCAGGCTGGCAGTTTTATTTTTAAGGTGAACAGAGTCTTGGATATCATTAGTCTAATACTTTTATTTATTCATTTGGAATCTGGTTTTTTGAATCATTGAATCAACATCAAGGATTTTTTGAATCACTGAATCATTGAATTCAATGATTCAAAAAGTCATTGAATTTTTTCTGGCAAGTGGTTAAATAAGTGTCAATTCCTCTTGGTCAGGTCAAATTGAAAAGTTTTAGGTGTTATTAGGGTTGGATTAGTTTGGCATTTTTGGTCCTGAATCTAGTGTGATGCTTCTTCCAAGGACCTGGCATTCCTGGGGTCTTCACGGAATCCTCGAGGTTTTCGGAGAAGTCGCTCCACTGTGGCTTAGTTGGAGCTCAGCATCTCCAAACCCTGCATCTGCCTCTGTCCAGTCAGTTCTTTTTCCACCCTGACCGCCAGCACCCCCCCACCACCCCTACTCCCTCTCTCCACCAGACGCTGTGGAGTCTGACGAGTCTCGCCTGTGGGTGAACAGCCGGCACCAGCTCAGAGCCCTAGCACAATGCTCCTGCGGACCTCAGGGGCCCCCTCCCGTGTCCAGCTCCCTCTTCTTCAGTTTTCTGCTGCACAACGTCTGCCTCAGCCACTCTGGGTGCTGATCTCGGCCTCCTCGACTCACTAAACCGCCCCTCAGTGAGACAACCCTTCTGCTCGGGCTCCAGCTCTGTGCCGCGGTCCAGGACATGGTCTCGGACAAAGAACAGGGGTGAATGGGGACTCGTCTTTTGTGTTTCTCCTAAGTACAGTGTCTGAAGGTAATCTAGCTGCTGAAAACAGTTGTTCCACGTATTTTATCCACTTTTATCACTATTTATGGCCGGGGAGTAAACCCACTATCTAATACTTTAATTTTCCTGGAGAGGAAAATGAATCTCAGAAGAAAGGAATGACTAATCTTTTTCTTTGGTTTGTTTTTCTTTTTTAAAAAATAAGATCATAGGGGTGTCTGGGTGGTGCATTCGCTTAAGCATCTGCCTTCGGCTCAGGTCATGATCTCCAGGTCCTGGGATCGAGCCCCACATTGGGCTCTCTGCTCAGCAGGAAGTCTGCTTCTCTCCCTCTCTTTCTGCCTCTGCCCCTCCCACCGCTCATTCTCTCGCTCGCTCTCTCTCTGAAATAAATATTTTTTTAAAAATAAATTTTAACAAAAAATTTAAAAAATAAAAAATAAGATCATAGATATTGTTTTCTAGTACCCTTTCTCCCCTCCGCCCGCCCCTGACTTACGTAACCTGAGCTATTCCCCGTGTCATCCTATATTCTTCCATGGCATCATTTTTAATAACTGTGGTATTTTAGCGTGAGAATATGCCACAATTTATTTAACTAATCCTAGCAAAGCATCTTTAACAAACAATAGAAATACCACCAATTCTTTCTGGCTAATTATACAATCTTCACTACCTGTATCTAATACAAATAGGTTTAAGTTAAAAAAGTATTTTTAAATTAAAAAAAAAGAAATATCACCAATTCTAAGTAATGAAAACAAAGACAACTATAAGTCACGAAAAATTCTTTTCAAGCAAATGAGCATTTTGTCACCTTGATATAAAGGCTTAAACTACATCCACCAGTGTTCTCTAGCAGAGGCCATTGGAATTTTGCTTTTAGAGCAGATGATCAGTATGTAGGAGATAATCATCTGTGCATAAAAGAAAACCATGGCTTTCCCTCCAGGTTTTTTGCCTTCTCTCAGTCCCTCCACGATCTCATTCATTCCCGCAGCTTCATTTACCCTTTAAAAATTACCCTCAAGAGGGGCACCTGGGTGGCTCAGTTGGTTAAGAGTCCGATTCTTGGTTTCAGCTCAGATCCTGAGCTCTGGGTCATGAGACCCAGCCCCATGTTGGGCTCAGCGCAGAGCCTGCTTGAGATTCTCTCTCCCTCTCCCCCTACCATCCCCTGCCCCCACTCTCACTCTCCCTAAAAGAGGTTTTTAAAAAAAAAAAAATTTTTTTTGTGGGGTTAAAGCCTCTGCCTTCGGCTCGGGTCATGATCCCAGGGTCCTGGGATGGAGCCCTGCATCGGGCTCTCTGCTCGGCAGGGAGCCTGCTTCCTCCTTTCTCTCTGCCTACTTGTGTTCTCTGTCAAATAAATAAATAAAATCTTTAAAAAAAAAAAGTAAGCATAAATTTTTTTAAAAAATTTATTTAGTTACTTGACAGAGAGAGAGAGAGAGCACAAGCTGGCAGAGTAGCAGGCAGAGAGAGAGAGAGAGAGAGAAAACAGGCTCCGTGCTGAATAAGCAGCCCGACATGGGGCTCGATCCAGTCGAAGGCAGAGGCTTAACCAACTGAGCCACCCAGGTACCCCTTAAAAAAAATCTTTTAAAAAATTACCCTAAAAAATAACTGGGAATACCCACTTGCTACTGTTGGTTCTATGTAAGTGCTGGGACCACGCCTGTCCCCTCACTAACCCTCCAGAGTCCTGCACTCCAGCTCCCGTGACCTTTCTAACGCCCTCACCGACTCCCAGGCCGCCTTGTACATGCTGATGCCTTTGCAGGCCAGCCGCTCCCCCAAGCCCCACATGCCGGTCGTTCAAAACCCAGGTCACAGATTTCTTGGCCTGAAGGTCGCCCGTGACATCACGCCATCCCCCACCTGGAACGGAGCCCACCAAACCCAGCCATGTCGCGCAGCCCGTGCTTTCTGTCCATGACATCTCAGACGAACTACAGTGTCTCCTTATCGTTCTGGCCCATTTAGTTGGAATCGTCTGGGTGCTGGGCCTCCACCTCTCGGGCTGCCTGGTGTGAACGGAAGCGCTCGTTCAAGTTTAGTGAATGAACAGGAAAATGCTCTTTTAATTTTTTTTTTAAGATTTTATTTATTTATTTGACAGAGAAATCACAAGTAGATGGAGAGGCAGGCAGAAAGAGAGAGAGGGAAGCAGGCTCCCTGCTGAGCAAAGAGCCCGATGCGGGACTCGATCCCAGGACCCTGAGATCATGACCTGAGCCGAAGGCAGCGGCTTAACCCACTGAGCCACCCAGGTGCCCCGCTCTTTTAATTTTTCACATCATTTTATTCTTCTGCTCCTTACTGCACTGCGTGCAAATATCCCTGCCTGGTTTTCAGTGTCACGGCGGGTCCATCCAACAACCGCTTTCTCCGCCCCCCCCCCCCCCCGCGCGCCCCGGGTCAACTGGACAACCTGCTGGTCCTGCTGGTCCCCGCCCGCCGCTCGCCCCCTCTGCTGCTCTCCGGGCGGGTTTGTCCTCCTCATCGTCAATGTGCAAGTGCAACTCAAGGTCTTCCTTTCACTTACGGTTGTCTATGGTGATTCTTTTCAGTTTGTCTAAAGATTATAGGCTTTCTTTTTCTAGTCCAGTCTGGGTTCAAATTCTTGATCAGGGGCGCCTGGGTGGCTCAGTGGGTTAGGCCGCTGCCTTCGGCTCAGGTCATGATCTCGGGGTCCTGGGATCGAGCCCCGCATCGGGCTCTCTGCTCAGCGTGGGGCCTGCTTCCTCCTCTCTCTCTGCCTGCCTCTCTGCCTGCTTGTGATCTCTCTCTGTCAAATAAATAAATAAAATCTTTTAAAAAAAAAATTCTTGATCAGTAATCTTTGATTTGTGTTCTGGTATTTTGTATATAAACCATGCATTCACTGTATTCTTGGTCCCCCTTTTACTGAGCTTTCCTGACAATTAGCACATTGTTTCCTAATGTCACTCTATTTTGTAAATACATAAGATGCAAATAAACATAATTTCTGGTTCGCTTATTGCCTCATGGGTTTATCAAATTTTCCCGTATAAGCTACTCCTGGGAGAATATATTTTCCTTCTATATTCTTTTCTTCCAATTTATGATTGTGAAATATCTTCCATTTATTTGTGTCTTTTTCAGTTTCTTTTATTAATTTCTTATAGTTTTCAGTATACAGGTATTTCACTTCCCTGGTTAAATTTATTCCTAGGCATTTTATTCTTTTTGATGCATCTACAGTCTGTTAGCACTCCATAAAACTTCTAGCATAGTGCTATACATAATCAACAATAAATTATCTTATTGTTTTTATGTAGTTAAAACCTAAAATGTTTCTAAAATGTTTTAGAAAACAATATAAATGCTTTAAAATTATGTTACGTTACATTACATTATAAAACATTAAAAAGGAAAAATTCTTCCACCCCACTAACAGGATATTTACATTCATTCTAAATCAGAGAGGCCAAAATAGTGTGGTTATATTTTATTTCACAAAATCAGAGTCTTACAATAGGAAGGGAACTTCCAAACTACTTAATCTAACATACTCACTCAGTAGTTATATCCCCTCCTGAACTCCATCATAAAGCTTTGCAGCAAAACATTTAGTGAGAGGAGGAACCCTACTTTCCCAAGGCAGCTTTCTTAGAAAGGCCTTCCTTATGCTGGTACAAAATCTATTTCCCTGCAGCATCCTTTCACTTGTCCTGATACTGGTCTTTGGGGACCAGAAAAGTCTCATTCTTCCACATGGGAGCATTGCTCGGATTTGGAGACGGTTAGGGTGGGCTCTCCCAACTCCCACCCCAGCCCCACAAGCCCATCTTCTCTAGACGAAATCTCTGAACTCATCATATGGTGTTGTTTCTCTTCTTTTGCCATCTTGTGTTCTTTTTCTTGAATATGAGCCAGTTTGTCCGCATTCCTCAAAGGGTGGGCCCATCATACTCTTGAGCAGGGATTGCAAATTCAGACACTTCAGAAGCCAGATCCCAACTACAGGAAACGCGTGGCTAGGGTGCCATGTTAGGAGCAGTGGAAGCTGGACTTAAACCCTGACTCCAGGCTTTTATAGTCAAAACCCACATGCTGGCCAAGAAATCGTGAGGCCTGGGTCCCGCAGTCGCTCTTGGGAGCCAACAGTTATCTAAGATAAAGCCGACTGCCACCTTCCCAAGACTAAAGGGGCAGCTGACACTACAGTACACTAGCTGTTAGGTGTGTGTGCACTATAAATATATAAATATATATATAAATAAATATATATTATATATATATATAAATAAATCCACTAAAGGCAGTGGATTAACGCACTGAGCCATCCAGGCGCCCTAAATTTTAATTTTTATATCTCGTACAAATAAAATATGTTTTATATATATATATAAAATATATATAATATATATAATAAATATATATATTTATTATGAATATATAAATATATATTCATAATAAATATATATATTTATTATGAATATATAAATATATATACATAATAAATATATATATTTATTATGAATATATAAATATATATACATAATAAATATATATACATAATAATACATAATAAATATATAATAAATACATAATAATATATATTTATTATATATATTTATTATATATATTATATATATATATATAACATTTTATTTGTACAAGATATAAAATTAAATTTTAGGGCGCCTGGATGGCTCAGTGCGTTAATCCACTGCCTTTAGCTTGGGTCATGATCTCAGGATCCTGGGATCGAGTCCTTCATTGGGCTCTCTGCTCAGCGTGGAACCTGCTTCCCTCTCTCTCTCTCTCTCTGTCTGCCTCTCTGCCTACTTGCGATCTCTGTCAAATAAATAAAATCTTTTAAAAAATTAAAATTTAAGAACTATGTATTATGTGATTTATGCATTACATAAATGTTGAATTTTACCTGTGATCCTGGAAAACAATTAAGGTTAAGAAACCTCCCTCTCTGTGCTCTGGAAAATGGTTTACTACAAAGAACCACCTTTCCCCATATGACTTTGATAAGCCTCATGGATGCTCCTTGTTTACAAGGCCAAACAGACTCTCAAAATTCCCTTTGCCTCATAAATGATTAGCTAAACCGCTCTTCCCAACTACACTTTGGTTCTCTGCTTGCTCCAGGCCCCTGAACTTTGGCCCATCTCTGCCCGAATCAGTGTACAGCCCCTCCGGAGAATGGGCTGGCCTCAGGGCAGAACATTTGCTGCTCCACTACCCCCCATACCACCCTTTAATCCTGCTTCCCCACACCTCGTTCTGTTTACCTCTGCGTGAAAGAAAACTCCCCACTGGATTCTGGAGGCGCTTGCAGTTCTTACGAGCAAAACATCCTCGCTGTTGCAGCAAGGGCTTCCCGTCCCTTACCGCTGTCAGCTCTTTCCCCTCCTGGCACTGACCCTTTCCAGTGAAGTGTCCCTTTACTAAGTCTGGATTTGTTTTTTATTTGACCATAGTCATGAAAATATATTAGCTACTAAAAATGTAGTAATACTACTAGATGAGCATTTTTTTTCAATGATTTTATTTATTGGACAGACAGAGATCACAAGTAGGCAGAGAGGCAGGCAGAGAGACAGGAGGAAGCAGGGTCCCCACTGAGCACAGAGCCCAATGCAGGGCTCGATCCCAGGACCCCGGGACCACGACGCAAGCCAAAAGCAGAGGCTTTAACCCACTGAGCCACCCAGGAGCCCCTAGATGAGCATGTCTAAGTGTACTTTCATCTTAGTAATAAAGATGGCATATGATTGAGTCAGAGTGATTGTAAGTCTAGATCTTTCCCAGAATGTTACCAATCAACTTCTGTTTCCTTCTTGGAGCATGTCTTCTTACCAAATATTCTTCTCTTTGGTGAGATATCTCATTAGTACAGACTGGTCAAGACATTATAGGGTCCTCATTTTATAATATCACTGAGTTAAGTGGTTCCCTATCATTTACTAAATTGGTCCAAGAGTTTCCTATAAGCTTCATTAATGTTTCCAATAAAACATGTTCATGAAACAGGGCCAAAAACTGAGTCCTAAGGAATGTTGAGAAACCTTTCTCCTGGTCCCTTTTACTCATAGTTAATGTAGAGTTAACTCTACAGGGAAATAGAGCTAGAACACAGTAAATATGGAAACTCATTGGCAACTTCCTTAAGGCAGAGGCACTTCATAAATATTTGTTAAATAAATAGTTTAAGGAAGGACCACATGTCAATGTAACACTGTTTAATTGAGAATCTTTATTAAGTTTTATTCTTGTAACTTAAATAAAGTACCAGCACACTCATGGGAAAAAATAGATAAAAAACAACTGCCCAACTAGCTCTGATTAGTCTTATGAATAGAGGATAGCTGAACCAATTTTTTTTTAAAGATTTTATTTATTTATTTGACAGAGAGAGATCACAGTAGACAGAGAGGCAGGCAGAGAGAAAGAGAGGGAAGCAGGCTCCCTGCTGAGCAGAGAGCCCGATGCGGGACTCGATCCCAGGACCCTGAGATCATGACCTGAGCCGAAGGCAGTGGCTTAATCCACTGAGCCAGCCAGGCGCCCTGAACCAATTTTTTGAAGCTCTTTTTCATTCATCCAACAAATACGTATTAATATTGCTTGTGTCGCTACTGATACGAGACCCCATTCTAGCACTAAGGATGACGTGAACAGAACCATGTTCCTGTCCTTGCTGAATTCATATTCCAAGAGGGAACACATGATAAACAAGTCAACTAATAAATACATGATACAATGTCAGCTTAAAATAAGGGCCTGGTAAGGGCGTCTGGGTGGTTCAGTGTGTTAAAGTCTCTGCCTTCGGCTCGGGTCATGATCTCAGGGTCCTGGGATCGAGCCCCGCATAGGGCTCTCTGCTCAGCAGGGAGCCTGCTTCCTCCTCTCTCTCTGCCTGCTTCTCTGCCTACTTGTGATCTCTGTCTGTCAAATAAATAAATAAATAAAATAAGGGCCTGGTAAAAATAAATAAATAAATACAGGAAGTTAGAGGACAGAGAAGGATGGTGTGGGTTAGGGCTGATACTTTCCACAGGGGTGATCAGGAAAAACTCACTGAGAACGTGACATGTGAGCAGAGACCTGAATAAAGGTGGGAGCAAGACACATACGGACATGAGAACTGAGAATCCCAGGCCCAGAGAAAGTCAAGGGCAAAGGCCTGAGATGGAAACATGGTTGGCTGATGGAAGGGGCATAAAAGAAGGCCAGTGTGGCCATAGCAGAGTGAAGATAGGTAGAAAAACGTGAGAGACAGACAGGGTCCAGGTCTCCTAGCGCTCAGAAAGTCATTGTAAGGGGGTGACGAGAAGCCACCAGAGGACTGAGAACAGAAGCATGGCATGGTCTCCTTTTTGTTTTGAAGAATCATGTCAGCTGTTGCATAGAGACTAGACTGAATATACCAAGAGGGACAAGAGAAGACAGGATCTTTTTTTTTTTTAAAGATTTATTTATGTATTTGACAGACAGAGATCACAAGTAGGCAGAGAGGCAGACAGAGAGAGAGGAGGAAGCAGGCTCCCTGCTGAGCAGAGAGCCCGATGTGGGGACCCTGGGATCATGACCTGAGCTGAAAGCAGAGGCTTTAACCCACTGAGCCACCCAGGCGCCCCCAGGATCTTTTTTCTTTGTGCCTTTCTTGTATCTCTTTCACAACTCTGGGAAGGACACTTTTGGAGTTTTTAGATATTGAAGCACCAGTAAAATGGATGGGATGAGCCAAGTGTCCAATCAGAGAAGCACGAGCTTTTAAAAATAGTTGCTTCAAAAGTGATTGTAAAGTTCACCCATCCATGAAATGTGAAATGCTTAGACTGAAAATTACTTCCAGCTGCTCACGAAGCTATACGTACCAGGGAACTAACGTAGCTCTGACAAGCACATGTCAGAACCCTGGAGGCAAACAGCTGGGACCGGTCTCAACAATGCCTTCCTTTTGCAAACCTCACCCACTGTGAGGTTTGAACTCACAGTCGCATGCTTCACCGACTGGGTCAGCCAGGGCTCCGTCAACAATGCTTCTTTTAAGAAAGCAGGTGTCAGTGCCATTTCAAAGAAAACTGTATGGAAACTAGAAGGCTATCAAGATGACGGAAAGAAGCAAGGGGAAATAGTGTAAAAATCCCGCATTTTAAATATGCAGTGTTAACAGTAACAGTCACGCTTGTACAAACTTGGAACTGTCGGTTATGTGATACACAGTGCTAGTGATTACTCAAAACCCACTGCTATCCTCCGCCTTCTACCTTGTTGCTGGAACAATGATTTGGTTTAGAGAAGCAATCAGTGTACCCAGTCTCAGGGGGATCAAAACGGTCTAAACTAATCAGGACCATCGTTCCTCGCTTTCCCATGTCCTGCGTAAGTGGAGGCGGCCATCCAACCCGCTAACGGCCAAAGCGGCAGAAGCAGAAACCTGCTTCGTAGCATGGTCTGAGAAAGGGTTAGCTTTCCTAACCCAAAGGGTCAATGTCAGCTGGCCTGCTCTGGTTCCCCTGCTTCCTTTCTCTATTTAGGCATGTTGGTCGCTATTTGATGCAGTGCAACTGTAAGGGAAGGGCCAAGACATTTTCCAGGACACCGACAACCACTTCTAGCCAACAAAACACCCATATCGAACTCCTACTTCAGGCTTCTCATTAAGTAAGAAATTGAAACACATGTGTTTAAACTTCTACAAACTAGGTTTTCTGTTACAGGTGGCCAAGTAGATTTTTAATTGAGACACTTTAAATTGCCAATATTCTAGGGAGATAAATATCCATCATTATCATTTGTAATCTAAAATGAACAAAATATACCCGTCCATGTTCAGCAATAATTGAAAAATCTTACTCATACTAACTAAGTCTCTTCAGAGTATCAACAAAGAATACCTCTCCTGCTTCCAGGTTTCTCTTAGATTTTTTTAAAATGCCTAATGGGCTCTCTTCTAAAAATAAATCTTAAAAAAAAAGTGGGGGGGGGAGTGGTGGTGCCTGGGTGACTCAGTCAGCTGAGCATCCGACTCTTGGTTTCAGCTCAGGTCATGACCCCAGGGTTGTGAGATCGAGCCCCAGGTTGGGCTCCAGGCTCAGTGTGCAATCTGCTTATGACTCCCTCTCCCTCCCCCCTCCCCTGCTCCCCACTCTCACTCTTGCTCTCTCCAAATAAATAAATAAATCTTAAAAAAAAAAAAAAATGCCTTGTGGCCAAGGTAACTAACTATAGGGGGAGTTTACTGCCAGGCTGAATAGGGAGTGGGCACCTGGTGTGGAGATGGGCAGTCCCAGGAAGAGACTCGCTTCTGCTCTGACTAGCGTGACAAGTTCAAGTCCTAGTCCTTTCACAGAGACTAGTCACACCCCAGCCCTTCACCCTGCTTGGGATTCTGAGTCTGATGTCAGATTTGTGAAGAAAGAACCTGCAGGACAAGAACATCCACTTTGATTAGCTCAGAGCTAGGATGAAAAGTGCAGAAGTCCTCTGAACACAAAGCATATGGCATGTGTACTCTACTGTCACTTGTGCCAAGTGAAGAAAAACTCAAGGATCCCAGTGGACATATTATTTATTAGCATCTGATTTATTTTACCTGGTTGATACGGAAGGTAGAAAGGTGTACCCTGATTCAAGACTGCCTTTCCCTCCATTTTTTCTTTTTCTCTTTCTTTTTCGTTTTCTTTCTTTCCTCTCTTTCTTTCTTTTTCTTTTTCTTTCTTTCTCTTTCTCTCTCTCTCTCTTTTTCTCTCTCTCTCTCTCTCTTTCTTTCTTGTAGCATCTGTAAAGCATTTCACTTTCTAATTGTGGATCACACAGTGTTTTCATGGCTCATGTTACTGTTTTTCAACTTCCAGCCTTTCTTTCCACCCCCACTCTTAAATGAGAAATAAAATGAAAAAGGAGGCCAGTTGGAATTTATTTTCCTCCCTCTGTAACAGATGTTAAATGCAAACTTTTTAAATGAGGGGATATTAAAAGAGCTTCCTTTTTATCCCAGAGCAACTGCCCAGCATCCTAAGTCCCCGGCTCAGGAGGGAACCTCACTGATCTTTTTATGCAGGGCGCAGACAGAGGACAGCGGAGCTCAAAGCTGGCTCTGCCCCCTTCCCATCCAGGGCCTTGGGCAAGACTTTGAATGTCTCTGGGTCTCAGTTTACTCATCTGAGGGGGGTTGGATGAAAGAATCTTTGAAGTTATTCCAGCTCATAAGAGTCAATGAATTGTCTCCAAAATTCAAATGTAAAACTACTGACCATTTTTAGGAGAAAAATCACTTTCCCTTTTTTTCCCCAGTTCCTTTTCTCCATAACCAGGGATCATCTCATTAATTTGGTTTTATGAGGGATTTGTGGCTAATCTCAGTCGCTTAGGGGAAAGCTCTCGGTTAAAGGAGATGTTTGAGAAGCTGCCTCTCCATCTCGGATCCGAGGCTTTGATCTGTGTAGAAAGCTTCACATGACAGATATCAATACATCTCTGCTCTGCTTCAATAATTTTGGTGTAAGAAATGTTTATTGTTCATATTTGACCAAAGCACCTATGTGTTATTAAATTCCTCCCTACCCCCCACTTCCCATATACACCCATACATTTGTTATGGTACTTCTAGCTAATTCTGTTTTTCAAATAGAGGTCAATAATCTTGTGGTTTCCCTCCTGCCTCGCGGCTCCACCTGATTCACAAGTGTCCGTCCTGTTTCTGTCATTCACACTCCCTGATAAATGCCGTTACCTTACAATGCTTAAACAGCAAATCCGTATGGATGGAACATTATTTTATTTCTTTTCTTTTCTTTTATTATCATTATCTTTTTAAATTTATTTGTCAGAGAGAGAGAGCACAAGCAGAGGGAGGAGCAGGCAGAGGGAGAAACAGGCTCCCCCCGAGCAAGGAGCTGATTCGGAACTCGATTCCAGGACCCTGGATCATGACCTGAGCCAAAGGCAGACCCTTAACTGAATGAGCCACCCAGGTGTCCCTGGACGGAACTCCTTGAGTGTACCTTTCTAGACACCTTAGCTAGATCCTTCCTGCGGTGGTGGGTTAACGAGGAAAGGAAAAGTTAAAGAAGAACTTTAAAGATTACACATGTAAGTGTGAGCACTTTCCCATATGGTCGTGGTCAGCACAGTAGAAGACAGGAAGGAAAAACATGATCCTAGTACCTGCAATTCTTCTTCTTTTTTTTTTTTTAAGAATTTATTTATTTATTTGACAGACAAAGATCATAAGCAGGCAGAGAGGCAGGCAGAGAGAGAGATAGAGGCATAAGAGGCAGAGAGTCCAATGGGGGCTCGATCCCAGGACCCTGAGATCATGACCTGAGCGGAAGGCAGAGGCTTAACCCACTGAGCCACCCAGGCGCCCCTGCAATCCTTCTTTTCAATCTAGCAAATGCCTGAGGCTAATTCACTTAAGACTTATTTAAATTTTATAGCTCATTGGGACACCTGGGTGGCTCAGTTGGTTAAATTGTATAGCTCATTTTTACTACAGCATCCTGAGCCTCTGATTCTGCCCAACTTTGTCACATTTCAACAAATGAAATGTGATTTTGCTATTAAGTTGCCTGAAGAACAGGAACATTTGCTCAAGAGAAGCACAAGAAGGCAGGGAGCGCGGGCTTGGTTCCTATTTCGCATCCTCCCAAAGACATGCGGCCCATTTCCTCCTTCCGCGTGGGCCAGTGCAACGCTTCACGGCCCAGCTCCGAGCCACATGGTCTCCGTTTCCTGGCCTCCTCCCGCAGCCCCTGCAGCCCCACGGCACACACAAGGGCCTCATCCTCCATGCACAGACTCAAGACATGTCACTGGGACATTCTTCACAGAAGCCAATGAGGCATAAAAAGTCAAGACTCTGCATACGGATCAGCCAAATGAGAAAGAGCCGCCCGCTGGCGGCCTTTGTTCCCTGGGCTCCTACTACCCGGCACGTTGTTCCGAGCACTTTCCCACTCAGCCGTCTCACAGAGCCCGCCCCCAAGCCTGAGAGAAGGGACACCCTTCTCCTCACGTCACAGAAGCAAATGGCCCCGTGAAGAGGTGCGATGACGGGCCAAGGTCGCACATGTCAGGGGCAGACCCAGGTCTCGAACCTCAGCCCCGGGCTCTGAGTCCCTGCTCAGTTTTCTCCCTGCCACCACACACCGTGCCACAGTCCTTCTTGTTGGACTGAAGACACACACGCACAGGGCCCGACTGGGCAACGTTCGGTTCTGGAAAAGTTGTCTTGGGAAATGCGGTAGGGCGGGGTGCTGAGCACCGGGACTGCGGGCCCAACAGCCCCGGTGTGACTCTGGACTCGGCCTCTTCATAGCCGTGTGACACTGCGTCATCCCAGGGGGCTTCATTCACCCGGGACTTCACATGGATGCTGTCCTAAGAGGTCTTCGGTGCAGCTAGTCGGGGAATTACTTGATTGTCCCGTGACCCAGAAGTCCCATCTCAGAAATGGGAGTAGTGATGCCTACTTCCAAGGCTGTGGTGGCAACTGAATAACATAAAGCACATAAATTGGGGCGCCTGGGCGGCTCAGTCCATTAAGCATCTGCCTTCGGCTCAGGTCACGATCCCGGTCCTGAGATCGAGCCCCGCATCGGGCTTCCTGCTTGGCAGGAAGCCTGCTTCTCCCTCTCCCTCTGCCTGCTGCTCCCCCTGCTTGTGCTCTCTAGCAAATAAATAAGGAATATCGTTTTTTAAAAAATCACATAAATCCTGGCCCAATAAAAGATAACCCCGAACTTCTCTGGGCCTCTGGAAGACTATTCCCCTGATCTCCACCTTCTTGCATACGTCTCTGCCCATATCCCTTTCTGTGAATACCCTCCTTGCTCTCTACTCATCCCACGGCCGGCACACCCCATGCCAGTCTGCCACGTCTCCAAGACAGCACTAAGCCAGGCACCGTGCTAAGCTCAAACACGCACACCTTCCCTCCATCCCCTATGCCGGAATCTCTGCCGCCCCCCCCCCCCCCCGCTGCTGCTAACCCAGGCCCCACTGATGAGGGAGCACCACGAGCCGCTCCAGAGCTTCTCATACCTGTCCTGTCCCTTAAGAGAATCACTGTCTCTGCAAACAGGATGAATCATATGAAGCTGTTAAACAAATGGAAAAAAAAAAAAAAAGGTGAAGTCAGTATAAGAGGCCCTGAGTGATTATGAAAAGAAATGGCCAGGCTCTTTAAATTAGCAAGAGCCCAGTTTTGAAATCTGCCTCTGAAAATTCTGAAGAGAACTTAACAGACAGGGACGGAGGACAAAGGTCTAATCATCGACGTAGTAAGAAGAGGGAAAGCCCCATGGATCGAAGACACTGCAGTACTCTGGAAAGAGGGAGAGTTGAAAATTGGAGCTGATTTCTAGACTAAGGGGGAGAGGACACCAGAGGACGTTAGGACACCTTGCCATCTTCCTCTGTATTCCTGATTTCAGGATGACCGTGTGGCTGTGGGACAAGGTTCTGCCAACTAGACCCAACTCACCTGCCTGTCTCTTACCTGCGCAAACCTACCAGACAATCGCATGGAATCGTACCCATTTTCTATCCCCTGCTCATCTTTGCATCCTTTTAAAGAATGACACATCGGGGCACCCGGCGGGCTCGGTCAGTAGAGTATGTGACTCTTGATCTCAGGGCTGTGAGTTTGAGCCCCATGTTGGGCACAAAGATTACTTGAAATTGATGAAGGATGAAAGGCAGGGCGGGAGGCCAACAGACACACTGACAGAGGCCCTAAAGTTAGCCCTGGGAGAGTAAACGCCCACAGTGGTCACGTTTCTGAGAGCAAAGTCCTCACCCGCGTGTATTTATGGGACAACCAGATGTGATACACAACTCAGATAGTCCCCTGGAGAAGTTACAGATGATCAGGCCAGAGTGTCTGTTCAACCACACAAGTTTGCTGAGCACCTCCCTGCCACATGCCAGGCCACACACTGGTCACTGCACAGAAAGTTGCGAGCGGCATGGGACCGACACCAAAGGACTCGGTTCAGAATGGGCAGGGGAGGGACAACTGAGGCGCTGGCTATTGGCTGTAGTTATCGCAATTGCTATCATTATGTTTTTTCTTATTTACGCTATGTCTTTTTTTTCCCCGAGGAAAAAAGTGAGGAGTGAGGGAGGATTAGCCACAGCCTCTGGTAATAATTTACCAATGTTGACATTCTCCCTAATACCAACTAGAAATATCTCATGGCTTAGCATCATTTTATAAGTCCCTGGCAAAAAACAGGCACTGTACTTTCCTAAGACCTTGTAAATATATATATGTATATATTTATTTATTTACATATGTATGAAAATGTAAAATAATTTACATATGTATGTATATATGTATGTAAATATATATATATTGGCCTCTGCCCCTTATTCCTGACACAGAACTCCTAAAACTTAATAATTTCATAAGTGATAAGAGTACTAGGATCACCTTTTTAAAGATGATTTTATGTATTTATTTCACAGAGAGAGATCACAACTAGGCAGAGAGAAGGGGGAAGCAGGCTTCCCGCTGAGCAGAAAGCCCAACGCAGGGCTCGATCCCAGGACCCTGAGATCATGACCTGAGCCAAAGGCAGAGGCTTAACCCACTGAGCCACCCAGGAGCCCCAGGGAACACCTTTTGCTATAATATTTGGTCTTTGAGCCCAGTTTCTAACAGAGAGTTCCTATATCCCTTGGCACTTCCTAGGTGATGGGATCCTCTTTTCTTCTAATGAGGCAATGTTTGTTGGGCTCCTAGAGGGGGGCTGGTCATCAGAAAGACCAAGTCATAACTAGATGCTTAGAACTTTCAGCCCCATCCCCTGTCCTCCAGAAAGGGAGGAGGAGCTAGAAATGGAGCTAATGATGGAGCATGACTACATGATGAAGCCTCCACAAAAGTCCCATACGCACAAGCCTTGGGGAGCTTCCAGGCTGGTGAACCCGCAGAGGTGCCGGAGAGGGTTTTCTGGGAGAGGGTGAAGAAGCTCCGTGCCCCTTCCCACATGTCTTGCCCCATGTATCTCTTCCATCTGGATGTTCATCTGTGTCCTTTCTCACATCCTTTTATCACAAACCAATAATGTAAGTAAGGATTTCCCTGAGTTCTTCAAGCCGTTCTAGCAAATTATTGATCTCAAGAAGGGGTTTGTGGGGATGTTGATTTATAGCCAGTAGGTCAGAAATATGGTAACAATCTGGGACTCGAATCTGGCATCTGACATGTGTGTGGTGGGGGGAGGGGGGAATATTTTTGGGGGACTGAATCCTTAACCTATGGGGTCTATGCTAACTCCTGGTAGACACTTTCAGTGAATTATAGGACACAAGCTGGTCTCACAGAGAATTGCTTGGTGGGGGAAAAACCTACACACATTTTGTGATCAGATGTGTCCAGAGTGAAGTGTTGTGTGTGAGTAGTAAAGGAGAAACACAAAGGAAGACTGAGTTTTTCCTACCCAGTAATAAAGTGAGGGAGATGGCTATTTGCATTAAAAAAATGATAAACTGGGGCACCTGGCTGGCTCAGTGGTTTAAGCCTCTGCTCAGGTCATGATCTCAAGGTCCTGAGATCGAGTCCCGCATCCGGCTCTCTGCTCGGCAGGGAGCCTGCTTCCCTCTCATTCTCTCTGCCTGCCTCTCTGCCTACTTGTGATCTCTGTCTAATAAATAAATAAAATCTTTAAAAAAAAATGATAAACTGTTTTTCCTTAAAACGAACAAACAGCAAACCGTTTGTAGTGCCTTCGAAGAATATTGCGTTCACAAAAGCTGGTCTCTACCTTCAAGTCCGTACCCCGCACGAGCTTTGTGTGATATCAAGGGCTGGTTTCTGCTGACAATCCGGGACGGTTTGACGCCCCAGTTTCGCAAACCACCCGCTGCGAGCCGCCCACTTTCCTTCTCGCGGACTCTGCTGCCCCCTGTGCGGAGCTGGGGGCAGGACACGGGATTTTTTGAACAAAGCTTTTCATAGAACAGCGGTTTGTGTGATTTCCGCAGCCCACGATGACATGGGACATTTTCACTTCTCGTCCATTCATACCCAGACGTATTTGCTTAGGCCCGCGCCTGCCCTCGCCCTGCCCGGAGCGCTTACCCGGCGGCGGGCATCCCTGGAGAGGGGCGGTCACCGCTGAGTCCCCCGACCGGCGCGCCGCGGGGCAGCGGACGGGGACGGTCCCCCACCCCCACCCCCACCCCACCCCCACCCCCCGTGGGCTCCCGCCCTTCCCCGACCGCGGGCGGAGACGCCCGAGCAAACGGGCAGCCTGGGCAGCGGGAGAGGACGGACGGGTGCGGGCCGGGGGCCGGGAGAGCGCGGCCGGGGCAGCTCCCCGACCGGCCGGTCCCGGCGAAGCGAGAAGAGCAGGAGAACCAGGGAAGAGCCGCGGCCGTCGGGGCCGGGCCGAGAGGCCCAGAAGCCCGTGGCCAGGCAAGCGGGGAGCTGCATCCTGGGGTGAGCTCGCTGCCCGGCCCGGCGGCCTCCTGTGCCCGCCCGCGGCGCTGGCCTGCGGGTCCGCTCCTCTCGCTGCCCGGGGGCGTCTCCGAGCCCGGGGTCAGGGCCAAGGGGCGCGAGAGGATTCCGGAGGCGGCCCCGGAGCAGCTGCTGGCCGTGGCCGTGCGGGGTGCGAGGTTTGCGTTTCCAGCCCAACAGGAAAACAGTTCGCCAGCTAAGGGAACCGTCAGATCGTCAGCACAGATCTGCCTGACCTCATCGACGGTGCGCAAGACAGAGAAAGACACCAAGAGAGGAGAACCCCAGGGACCACCCGTGGTATCTGACCCTCGGCCTATGAGACATGCTTAAACTGTAGTTAGGGCTCCTTCGCCCTGGTTTCCCTCCGCGCTGGGATGCTGCTGCACCTCATGGAAGCCGTTTTGTCTTTGTCAGATTCGCACGCAGGCAGGCATTCATCATTTCTAGGTTTTCATGATTGATCTCATTTCCGTGTGGTGCTTCATCTTTGCCTTCGAAGAGCCTTTCGGCAAAAGTTTTCTATTTTCTTCTTTCCTTTTAGTTCACTCTCAAACATCAAATAAGCATTTATTTCTATACCCTATAATAAGGTTTTCCATTCTCCTGGCCTCTTGGTAACTTCTTTGGTGTTATCAGTCCTACAGGAATTTGTAAGAACATAACACCTCTCAAAACAAAACAAAACCAAAAGACAGAGGCGCCTGGGTGGCTCAGTGGGTTAAGCCTCTGCCTTCAGCTCAGATCATGATCCTGGGGTCCTGGGATAGAGCCCCGCATCGGGCTCTCTGCTCAGCGGGGAGCCTGCTTCCCCCTCTCTCTCTCTACCTGCCTCTCTGCCTACTTGTGATCTCTCTCTCTCTCTCTCTGTCAAATAAATAAAAAGACATATTCCTCATTAGTCCACAACAACAGGATCAAAGCTGATTTTGATAGTTAAAATACTTAAAAATAACACTGAATAGATGCGTCAGTGGAAGGCGCGTCCATTGGCTTAGGGGCACACCAGCCATGGTTCAGATGATGGCACTGCCCCTTAACCTCTTGGAGCCTCGATTATCTCCAGTGTACAATGGGCATAATAAATGTCTACCTCATACATTTGTTTTAAGGAACAAACAAGCAAATAAGTAAGTGTTTTGGAAATTATAAAGCACTAATCAAATGTAAGGCATGCTGTTCAATTGCTCAGTGGAGGGATGTAGATTTCATAATATTTCCTTTTGAGCACCATTGTTCAAATCATGACAACATTTTTCTTTGCCCATACCTCACTGTTCTAGGATCTTGTAAAAAAAAAAAAAGGAGTGATTCTCTTTTCTCTGCTAGGCTCCTGTTAATTAAGTGACTCTTGATAAAACTAGCAAGACAAAAATTTCTGCACACAAGAGAACAGCATTGCATTCAAAGAGGGTTTTTATTTTTCATCCCCCTTCATTGTTTACCCAAGATAAAGTCAAATAATACTCAGCTAGCATCCATCCCTCTTCAGGCCACTTTTTTTTCCCTCTAGAAGCCCAAATCACTTGAAACCTTAAAGGGAGAGATTGACCCCAGGTATGCTATGGTAACCCTCCAGGGACTGAACTCAGGAACTGCATCCAAGCGGCTAGACAACTTGACCCCCTTTCACAGCCTTTCTTGGACAGAGATGATTGACAACATTAGCATCTAATTACAAACTTCTTTTTCTTATTAGAGCAAAAAGAGGATTTCTTTTCCTGTAAGAGAAATACTAAAAGTAGGATCCATATAAAATTTCCAGGGGAAACAGAGAAATGTCATTAAAATTTGCAGAGCATGAACTGCTTCTGTTTCCTTACCTTGTCACAACACGCCCATGTGATCTCTTGGGGGGCCCGGCCAGAGTGCCGCGGGGCCGCGCTCCACAAGCCGCACTGACAGCTCATCCATCCCAATTTTTCATCCGGAAAACGTCCAGGGAGCCCCTCAGTCTGCAAGTCAAATTAGCCATGATCTCTGAAAGGTTCATTATTTAAACCATTTCCCCCTGAAAATGACAGATTATTCCAGATTCCTTGGTGATATTTTAAAAAATCCTTTTTCTAATACCCTCTGGAAACCAATCCCCCCCCCCCAAATATTAGACTTTCAGGGAAAGAAGCAAACAGGCAAGTAATCTGAAGGACACAAAACCGGCTTGTTGCCAGTTCCTTCCACAACTGGCCTTTATCCCACGGTGGCGAGCTCCTGTTGAGGAAAATCCAGCAAAGGGGCCACAGGGTCCCAGTAAAGGAGGGGAAAGAAGGGTGTTGGGTGGGCGCCGTGACCGAATCAGTCTGAGTATCTTCGTGGAACTAATTCTGCTCTGAGAACACTTGCTGGATAAACTCTTTATATAATAATCTCTGCTTTGGATCAAGGAAATGAACCTAGGGATACTAACCTCCCTGTAACACGATTCAGTGCATGCCATTTCCCTTTAAAACCTTCAATACGTATCTTTGAATAAATGAGTGGTGAATCGTTAGTGGTTATTCATTGCCTATAAAGTTTTAAAAGTGGCCTTGGAAGATTTCCGTAAACGGAAGCCAATATATATCTCATTCATTCCCTCGTTCAGTGAAGATGTACTGGGTACCTAATAAGGAAGGAACTTTTCTTGGTGGTGGAGATTCAGACGTGAACAGATATACCACATACTTGGACCTAACTTCTTGGGGCTATATCTGATCTTCCACTCTTCATTAGCACTAGGGCTGCCCACCTGCCCACACCCTCTTAAACATAATCTAAGCTTCTGCTACTTTGTCAAGGTTCTTTATCCTTCCCTTGCAGCACCTGTGGGCAATTCAAACTTTTCCCTCAAAAATTAAGTTCGAGTGTGCCTTCTGCTGCGAGCTCCCTCCTAACCACACTCTCTCTCCTCCTTCTCTGGTGGGAAGGATGCACCGTCCTCTGAACTCACCGCGAACTCCACCTGCAGCTTTGTTTTCGCGTGATCTTCTCTATCACTGTTACTTCAGTCTGGTCTCCTCTGTCTTTCAGGGAAGGACCTTTTCACCTGTATGTACAGCAGCCGGACTAGTGAGAGTCAGCACTTAGTAAATAAATACATGTCAAATAAACAAATGAACTAATGAAGTCCTTGCGACTTAAGTTGCAGAACTGTTTACACACTTGACAATACATTTCTCAAATTCCCTTAAAGGTATGATTTCATCAACTCAAAAGTCAAATAGGTCATTTGTTCAAGATTACTCAAGGCAATGAAAATGTAAAAATGCCCATAAGGAAAAAAAAAATGTGTTGGACTGCATCTCTCATTAAAGTATTTGAAGCAGAATCATGTACTATCTCCAGAGAAATAAAATTGGAAGAGTGTGCTTGGAATCGCTGAGTGACACCAGTTCTTTCTAAAATGAATCCATAGTTTCAAGACTTCAACTGAACTCACGTCAATCCCCTAATCGTCTCACTTCTTCGGTTATACATGCAGATCGATCCAACTGAACACATTCTCCATCTACCTGGGCTGCTGAACAATATGAGAATACCCTGCAATCCTGTGGGACAAAAATATTTTATTTGAGAAAGAGAGAATGAGCTGCGGAGAAGGACAGAGGAAGAGGGAGAAGCAGACTCCCCCCACCCGAGCCAGGAGCCTAACATGGGCCAGTCCCAGGACCCTGGCATCATGACCTGGGCCGCAGACAGATACTTAACCGACGGAGCCACCAAGTTGCCCCTCCCTTGGGACATCTTAAATGTCCCTGATGAGTTCCTTCTCTTATTCCCTCAAGAGTTATTTCCAAACTACTTCTTCTCAAGCTACCTACCAATCTCCATCCCCTCCAATTCCAGCAAGGACAACAGAGCTCTCCTCATGATAATAACAATAATAAAATATATCAACAGCATTTGCCAAGCGCTATGCTTACTTAGGCATTTTACCTCGGGGGCATTATCTCAGTTCATCTTCACAAGGAACACCACTTACTGACGTAGATACTATTATCCCCATTCTACAAATTGGGAAACCGAAGCACACAGAGGTCAAATAACTTGCCCAAGATCTCACAGTCCGTAAGTGTAATATCCAGGTCCTGAATCTAGGACTTGGATTTATAACCGGATATGACAAACTCTAGAGCCAACTGGTACTGGTAAGCCTACACTAGGTTGACTCCCTGTTCTTCTCCTCCCTTGGGACATGGTAAAGGCCGGGAGAGGATTTTTTAATAGCCTGTGTGGCTCTGGCCCCAGGCTAGCTCATGCTGGCCTCTAGAGAACATGCCTGTCTCTGTTCAGTCCAGTTTTCCAGCAGCCAGTGTCAACTAGTCTGTAGGAGGAGAGGCAGTGGGGGTCTACATCTATGAGTTTTATTAACTGCATTGACCTAACCAGCCTCAGCTAAGGTTGTCAGAGCAGAATATAACAGATACCACAGACTGGGTGACTAAAACGACATTTATTCCTCACAGTTTTGGAGGTGGAGAAGTCCAAGATCAAGGTGCCAGCAAGATCCAATGTCTGGCGAGGGTGGCCCCACTGCTTCCTGGTTTGCGGGTAGCCATCTTCTCCTGGCAAGGCAGAGAATAGAAAGGGTCAGCTCTCATCTCTCTTTTTATAAGGGCACTTACCCCTTATACAATCCCACTCACAAGGTCTCCATCCTGAGGACCTAATCACTTCCCAAAGACTCCATCTCCTAATACTATCACATTAGGGATTCGTCTCAACACACGAGTTTTGAGGGACACAAGCATTCAGTCCATAGCACAGCCTTACTGGAAAAAGCAATTGATTTTATACAAAAACAAAACAAAAACATGTCTCCTTTCATTCCATCCCTTTTGATTTTCACGTAGGTTTCAGTAAAGTGCCACCGGGGGCCATTCTGACCACCTCTTGTCGCCATTAGGCCCACTTACGTCCCCAACTCCACAGGCACTTCCATCCCTCCACTAAGCACAGATATCACCACACCGCACTGGGAATGGAGTGGTGCCCCAGCAGATCACTTCTCAAACTTTAATGCACACATGAATCCCCGGAGGATCTTAATAAAATGCAGATGCTTATGCAGTAGGTCTGGGGTGAATCCTGGGAGTCCGCACTTCTAAAAACTCCCGAGTGACACCCACGCTACTGACCTCCAGCCCCCACTTCTGAGTAGCCAATGCCCTTGATATTTGGCACATGAACTATCGGTTCTTCCTTGGTGATCCTGTGAATGCTAAGTGATTTTCTTCCCAAATCAGTAAAGTACGTTCTGCTCTGGAGATTAAAACCACGTGGATATGCAGTTGCCTGTTACCTACTCTACATGCTACACGCTATGGACACCAGTTATTAAGCTTCCATGTTTTAAACTTTAATTTTTTGCATAAGTTTGATTTTCCTCACTTACATCTACTTGTTTCTGAAATAGCAGTAAAACTGTTTTTCTGTTTTGCTACTCACTCACATACTATGGGCAACTTTTCATGCCTACATGCCACCACACTGGCTTCCTAAGGATTCAGGGAAAGGTTTCTCTTCCTGTCTGAGAAAAGCCATCTGTGTCCTGACTCCCACGTCTTCCCACCTCACAAGAAACTCATTCAGGCAGTTAGCTTTTTCTTGCTCATCAGCCTCTTCCTGTTTTATAGTCTCAAATTTCTCTGCAGTAATAATGATAGAAAACTTTCATAAAAATACACCACTTAAGTCCTCACTTCAGCAGCACATATCCTAAAATTGGAACGATACGGAGATTAGCATGGCCCCTGCGCAAGGATGACACACAAATTCGTGAAGTGTTCCATATTTTTGTAAAGTGTCAGGATATAAAATCAATGCGCAGAAATCGGTTGCATTTCTTTACACCAACAACAAGACAGAAGAGAAATTAAGGAGTCAATCCCATTTACAACTGCACCCCAAACCATAAGATACCCTGGGATAAACCTAACCAAAGAGGCAAAGAATCTATACTGAGAAAACTATAAAGTACTCATGAAAGAAATTGAGAAAGACACAAAGAAATGGAAAAATGTTCCATGCTCATGGATTGGAAGAACAAATATTGTGAAAATGTCTATGCTACCTAAAAGCAGTCTACACATTTAATGCATTCCCTATCAAAATCCCATCCATGTTTTTCAAAGAAATGTAACAAATAATCCTAAAATTTATATGGAACCAGAAAAGACCTCGAATAGCCAAAGGAATATTGAAAAAGAAAGCTAAAGTTGGTGGCATCACAGTTCAGGATTTGAAGCTCTATTACAAAGCTGTCATCATCATATTGTACTGGCACAAAAACAGACACATGATCAATGGAACAGAATAGGGAGCCCAGAAATAGACCCTCAATTCTATGGTCAACTAATCTTCCACAAAGCAGGAAAGAATGTCCAATGGAAAAAAGACAGCCTCTTCAACAAATGGTGTTGGGAAAATTGGACAGCCACATGCAGAAAAATGAAATTGGACCATTTCCTTACACCACACACAAAAATAGACTCAAAATGGATGAAGGACCTCAATGTGAGAAAGGAATCCATCAAAATCCTTGAGGAGAACACAGGCAGCAACCTCTTCGACCTCAGCCACAGCAACTTCTTCCTAGGAACATCACAAAAGACAAGGGAAGCAAGGGCAAAAATGAACTATTGGGACTTCATCAAGATCAAAAGCTTTTGCACAGCAAAGGAAAACTTAACAAAACCAAAAGACAACTGACAGAATGGGAGAAGATATTTGCAAACAACATATCAGATAAAGGGCTAGTATCCAAAATGTATAAAAAGAGTTTAGCAAACTCAACACCCAAAGAACAAATAACCCAATCAAGAAATGGGCAGAGGACATGAACGGACATTTCTGCAAAGCAGACATCCAGATGGCCAACGGACACATGAAAAAGTGCTCCATATCACTCGGCATCAGGGAAATACAAATCAAAACCACAATGAGATACCTCACACCAGTCCGAATGGCTAAAATTAACAAGTCAGGAAATGACAGATGCTGGCGAGGATGTGGAGAAAGGGGAACCCTCCTACAGTCTTGGTGGGAATGCAAGCTGGTGCAACTACTCTGGAAAACAGCATGGAGGTTCCTCAAAAAGTTGAAAATAGAGCTACCCTATGACCCAGCAATTGCACTACTGGGTATTTACCCTAAAGATACAAACGTAGTGATCTGAAGGGGCACGTGCACCCGAATGTTTATAGCAGCAATGTCCACAATAGCCAAACTATGGAAAGAACCTAGATGTCCATCAAGAGATGAATGGATAAGATGTGGTATATGTATACAATGGAATACTATGCAGCCATCAAAAGAAATGAAATCTTGCCATTTGCAAAGACGTGGATGGAACTAGAGGGCATTATGCTTAGCAAAAAAAGTCAGTTGGAGAAAGACAACTATCATATGATCTCCCCGATATGACAAAGTGGAAATGCAACGTGGGGGGTTTTGGGGGTAGGAAGTGAGGGAGACAAACCATAAGAGACTCTAAATCTCACAAAACAAACTAAGGGTTGCCAGGGGGAGTGGGGAGGGAGAGGGTGTTGGGATTATGGACATTGGGGAGGGTATGGGCTATAGTGAGTGTTGTGAAGTGTGTAAACCTGGAGATTCACAGACCTGTACCCCTGGGGCTAATAATACATTATGTGTTTATAAATAATTCTTTAAATGTTGAGAAAAAAAAAAAATACACCACTTAAGGGACACCTGAGTGGCTCAGTCATTTGAGCGGCTGCCTTTGGCTTGGGTCATGATCCCATCGTCCTGGGATCAAGTCCCACATCGGGCTCCTTGCTCAGTGGGGAGCCTGCTTCTCCCTCTGCCTCTGCCTGCCTTTACTCTCTGACAAATAAATTAAGTCTTTAAAAAAAAATACACTACTTAAAAAAATATGGAGGGGGCGCCTGGGTGGCTCAGTCTTTAGGCGGCTGCTTTTGGCTTAGGTCATGATCCCAGGGTCCTGAGATTGAGCCCCACGTCGGGCTCCCTGCTCTGTAGGGAGCCTGCTTCTCCCTCTCCCACTCCCCCTGCTTCTGTTCCCTCACGCTCTGTGTCTCTGTCAAATAAATACATAAAATCCTTAAAAACAAAAAACATGGAGAACAATTTAGCAAAATTTTAATTGCTAAATTTAGGTGAAGGATACATAGGTGTTCGTTTTACTATTCTTCCAACTTTTTTCATTATTTGAAAAAATTTTAAAATTTAGGGTGCAGTTAGATGTATGAATAATTAACAGTTTTTCCTATTTGCAAGTTTCTTCCCAGGACATATTCCAGAATATGACTTCAGTCTTAAATCTCCTCCAGAACCTCTCATTCACTAACTTGCTACTAATCTTCCAAAAAAAGTTATTAGGCCATTTTTAAAAAGTCTGCGTCCAATATGATATACAAGCACTTCCTTTCATATTCTTTTTAGATTATTAAATAAATTTTTGAAACTTAGTTTTTCTAGCACCAATGCTAGAAATATCACTTACACTCTCTAGTTTACTTACTCCTTCCTACTATAAACCTTGACTTCCTGGCAAATCTAAATTCTGTGTCAGATCACCTTAAATTGTTTTCCTATCCACATTTTTTAAAAAAGGAGTGGGGGAGGACTCTGTGCACTGCCTGCCCTCTTCCTCCTGCCTTATCACACACCCCACCTCCCACAGGTGACAACTAGGGCCTTGAAACACTGCACTCCAAGTGCACACTGAGCCACTGGCCCTCCTGTCCCTGCACTTCACAGTGGCCTCCAACTGGGCCAAGAGATTCTCTGAGGATCAGAGAGGTCAGTCAGCATCTTAAATGCTTTTAGTTTGCCTTCCCCAAGACTTACGTGGCATTTATCCAACATAGATGTTTAAGTATTTGTGAAATAGTTTATCTAGTTACTTCCTAGGCAAATGCTGCCTAAAATGAAATGCTTTATACACCACGATTTTAGCAGACTTGAGTCCTGTCCAAACAAATCTCAATGGTTATCAACCTAGAGGCATTTTTAGTTGTTATAACTAGGGTGGGTGAGTGGTTGAGGTCAGGGATGCTGCTCAACCACCTTACAATGCCCAGGACAGCACCCCCACTACAAAAAGGGCCTCTAACCCAAAATATCAATGATGCCATGGCTGAAAACCCCTCTCATAGCTGTAGTTTCTATTTCTTTTAACCTAGGAGATTTAAGGGGCACTAGAAGCCAAAGAATCAATTAAACCTATACAGATGCAATTGCCTTTTCTAGCTGCTTTCTTATTTGATGAAATTTTTTGGTTTTTCAAGTATTAAGTTCCCTTGTCTGGAAAACCCAGAGAGCCCAGTATTATTTAAATGGCACAACCACAGCAGTGCAGTGCAGTAACAATACAGTCAACTAAGATTAAAAACTGGTCTTAAGACTTTAGATATAATAAGTTTTATTCATCTGGTGGTACTTGATGCTCACAGGGCACCGTACAACAAATTTTAAAAATACAATTGTGAAAAAATTGAACAGCCAAAGAGATCAATTCCATCGGAGGGCCCCAGAAGAACCAACAGAAGCCCACAGAAAAACCCACCCACTGTCTCCCCTTAAGAACATTTTCTTCCTGCTTAAGTTTGGCTTTAAGAAACACCAAAAGAAAGTGCGAAAGAAAAAGTCTTCTCAAAGTTAAAACTTTACATAGCGTCTTTCACAAGGGTATGTCACAAAATGCTTTCCTTATTCAATAGTAAGCGTACAAAATTATCCAAACGTCTATGAGCCTTTATTTGGTCCCATCCTTTAAGGTCACTGCCATATTCCCCTCACCTGTCTTCAAATTATTTGCATCAGTAAAAAAGTCAGATCGGGCAGTCTCCTTTGTTCCACAACGCCACTACAAAGCGGATTTATTTTCCATAAAGAGCCAGGGCCCAAGCAAACTGAAGTTACCCAAGTACTTGAAGAGAAAATAGAACTAAATTTATCCAAGACTGGTTTAAAACAAATGTTGGCTTTGAAGCCTAATCATTTTCCTCAATTCTCACTATTAGAAATTACTAAGAGTCATTTGACATTAACTACGGGGAAGAGCAACATACAAAGTTACACGGGGGCTACTCTTACAAAAATTTCAAGAATAAAAAGATGATTTGGCCAATTTGTTTCAGCACACTCTGACATGTTGCCACAGTTATGTTACACAAGGAACAGTAAGGAGTTAAAAATTCCGCCTGGAGTGTCAGCTAATGCTCAGTATTCATTTTTAAGAGTCAGCCAATTGCAAAGCGTCGTGTGAGCCTCCAAAACAGGAGGCCCTGAGTGTTCACAGTTGGAGGAACCAACCTCCTCGTCCCAGTGGACCAGTTTTCCTCACAGCAGCAGAGTCATCCCAGGGTGACCCTGCTGCACAATCTCGTTTCTCATTACACTTCACCGAAGTACTAACCAAAGGAGACAACACTACTGTGGGCAGTAAAAGGACTATGAAGAAAATTTTGGTCAGAAAATTAGGAAAAGCTGAAAATGTATTTAAAGTCATTGCCAAAACATAGTAAGTACTGCTTTAATGCTTGGTTCCTCTAGAATTAAACGATTTTGATTTATGCTTGACACCTACAGATCAATTTAAGCAAACCCAGACATTTTAACCACAGTACGTAATAGGCAACTAGATGTGTCTCCTCTTTTCCACTATTCCGCATTTCTTAAGGGCAAGGGGCAGGCCAAAAGCACCTTTGCATCCCCTACACTAAGCACAGTGACTGGTATACAATAGGTATTCAACAAGTATTTTCTGAATACATTGTTGAGCAGTGGCTTATGACACGGGAAAGAGCCCAAAGATTGTCTTATTCTATTAGCAATACTTAGGTAGAAAGCAGTTTTGAAGTAAGGATACCTTCCCCACCTTCTAACTACTAACTCAAGAGTTAGGACTTGAATCACTTCTCTTAAACATGTTCATAAAGCATTTTGAGAAATCAAGAGATGAAAGGCGCTATGTAAGTGCAAAATAGTATTATGCAAGACAGGTCAGCAAAGGTGCTATTATTTTCTATGGTGATGAACGGTTGTGCTAGTTTGAGGTGAACCCTCAAAGCTACTCTTCTTGATGTCATTATCAACAGAACAATGGAATTTGACAAAGATGCCATCACTTTATATAGTTTATATTCTGCTAACTACTTTCTATAAACCAGGTAACAGAAAATAAAATTAAGCCACTTATTCTACACAAACCAATACTTCATCAAAGTTCCGCATTTTACAAGTCATGTTCAAAAAACACACACAAGTTAGCATTTTGTACACAAATGTTTATTTCTCAATTAAACATTCCCTTTAAACACAAGGAATGAATTCTAAATTCTCATAAAGATGAATTAAAAATGAAATCCCTCCAGTATAGCGTGTGTAATCACTGTGTTCTTGGTCACTACTGGCGTTTACTGTTTAACATCAAAAACAAAGACGGGTTATTTAAAAATCATGCTACTGATTTCTAGCTCTTCCTCTATGACCAGTTCTACCTGATCTGCAATGTTTAAAAGTTTATATCACCAAATCGAAGCAAGTCTAAGAGGTGAAACAGCTGTGCATTAAACACAACATAAACAATAAAGCTATAAGATATAGTCAAGTTCGTAACGAATATAGGTGTTCTTATCATCATTGTAGATTCTTGGGTAATGTGCTATGAGCGCGTCCTGAGAACCAATGTAGATGGAGTTGTAAATCTTCCAGTACACGTCTCTGACTTTCCGGGCCGGGTGAAACAGACCCTAGAATAATTACAAGTCATATTTTATTTCAGTTTTCAGTAACATACATAACCTTAGCAAAACTAAGCAAAAAGCCCACAAAGATGGATTCCAAATACTTCCCTTTAAAAGGGAAAAAAACCTGACAAATGTACAAAGCTGCAACAAGCAAAGACAAAATGTGATCTCTCCTCCCCCACAAATGTCCTCCCATATGGTACAAAATGCCCTCTTCATAATTAGTAACAGTAACTTAATTCCACTAAATTATTTTCTGCACTGAGTAACCCTTAAAATCGTAACTTTACCTGTAAACAATACTGCAACATTCTACATGGTCCGATAGCAACTCTCAGGCCCTCCAGGGCTCCCATAACCGCCTGAATCACATGTGGAGAGGTCTCAAACACATTGGGCCATACATAGTTCAACAAGTGATTCAGTGAATCTTCACAACCAAATCCATACACCCCGAGTGACATGTGCTGCACCACCGCACTAGCCGTCTGCCTGTGTACAAGGTCCCTGTAACAGGACGGGGGGACAAAAGCTCTTTGTTAAGACACACTGTTAATTTTACAAGTATTTGCCTGCCTTCATTCAGAAATGCAATTTGGGGAGAAGGACCAAAACTTTTTTCAAACATCCCATGTTAACTGCATTTATGTTTATGACAAATCACTGAGTTATTCTACAATTACCCAACTGAGTACAAACATCAGGTAATAAGGCTGTGGGGGGGGATAAAGAACAAGTTCATGCTCTTTGACTTCAAAGGAAATTAACAATACCTTAAAGGTATTAAGAAAACACACTGAATTAACGACTCTATTTCTTATCGTCACTGTAATAACGCTTCATTTATTAGACCTCCTGGCAAAGCAATATTCCTCATTAATAACTTCCCCAAATGAAGTACTGTTTCCTCTCATTTAGTAATTTTCAGTGAGCTGCACCTCAACTTAACAGTACAAAGAATATAATATTTAACTTCAGGGCACACACCTCAAAGGCTGCCTGCGCTACGACAATCAGGCACGCCTCACTGAGGAGTATGAACAACGTGCTTCTAGTTTCCTGGGCCCACGGTGTCCAGACTTTTACAGAGCACGGTTCTTGCTCTGTCTCTGACTTGCATTTATACCTTGTGGTAACTTGTTCAGTCCTAGTAAGTCTCCCTTTCGGAAGGGGATAAATGAGTAACTTTAATCTGTACACAAAAGTAACTGAACTGGCTCCAATTTGAATAGCTTATCTTTCCTGAAAAATAAAGAGCCAAGACAGTCATGCCCACTACCTGGACCCTGACCCTTCCTTTACATTCTTCAGTTACTTTTGTACATAAAGCCCCTCATCAGTCTAGACAGAGGCATCAGGAGTCGGTCCAACAACTCAAGCAGTGCTCGATTAATGGCCGCTCTCTGCACAAGCGGGGGCCTGAAAGGGGAGGGGCATGGCAATGTTCAGAAGTTCAAAAGCCTAACGGAAATCTCTGCTTCACATCCAGTAACATAAAGCTAAACAGATCAGGTCTCTTAGTCACATCAGTAAGTTCATACTTATCACTTCCTCTATATTTGACTTTAATTTTTGAAACAAAAGCTTATCAACTACTACTTTTCAAAATGTATTTGGTCTAAGATATGAAAGGGGGATTAAAAAGATGAGGGGGTACTTGGAAAAGAACATGTGGGGAACCAATATAGCATTTATATTATCTGAACAGTCATGTTCAGTTTCATAAAAATCCACTAATCATAAAAATTTGCTAATTGCCCAATAAACAGGTCATATAATAATTATTCCAGTAAGTTCTAAAGGAAGAATTACAACTACTTTGTTGCATTTAATTTAGGTCACTTACCTATCCATTAAAGCATCTTCAAGCAACGGTGTTACAGCATAAATGTAGTCCTTTCCCATTTCACCGATATATTCAAATAAGAAGGAAAGCGATTTTAACACTCCGTTTTGAACATTCAGCTCAGGAACTCTGTATTCATTCATTAAGGCAGGTAGTACTGTGAAGGGTGAACATGTTTCTGCGACGATAGCTATTGCTACGGTGGTACAAACTCTGTTCTGCCTTTCCTGAACTTTGAGGTTATTTAAAAGTGTAGCCAAAACATCATGAGGGCTGGAAAAAAGCAATGTGTCAACAAACTGTCAGATTAGAAGTCAATTTTTTTTTTTTTTGAAAAGAAGAAAGTGCAAAGGAATATAACTTTATGGTAAATACTAGGAACTTTTACTTATTTTTTAAGATTTCATTTATTTGAGAGAGAGAGAGAGAGAGAGAGAAAGGAGAGCACAGAGGGAGAGGGAAAAGCAGACAGCCCAAAGCAGGGCTTGATTCCAGGACCCTGAGATCATGACCTCAGCTGAAGGCAAGATACTTGAATGACTGAGCGGCCCAAACACCCAAGAACTTCATTTCCATTAAGTATCCTGTGAAGTGGCAACCTTCTCAAGGTCCCCTACACCTCCTTGGGAACTTTGTACTATCACTTTGCTATCACTCAATACACCTTGCTTTGCTGCCTCCCCTGCAAAGTATAAATAGATAGACATTTTAAAAATAAGTAAAAGGGACACCTGGGTAGCTCAGTATGTTAAGTGTTTGGTTCAGGTCATGATCCCGGGGTCCTGGGATTGAGTCCCACACCAGGCTCCTTGCTCAGCGGGGAGCCTGCTTCTCCGGCCTGTTCTGCCTGCTACTACCGCTGCTTGTGCTCTCTCCCTCCCTGACAAATAAACAAATAAAATATTTTTAAAAAAGAATTAAAAATGTATCTCTTAATGAAAAAAATTCAATGGATTCATTATCAAATGTAATTTTTAGTCTTTAGTAAACTTCCTAATATAAAGAAGTTTAATTAAATGATTAGAATGAATGATTCTAGAGTGGTCAAAACACGGCCACTAGAGCTTGGCAGTATCCAACCTGTGGTCTCTCATGCCCCAACATACAAGATCTACTTTCCTTTTCTCATCTTCCCTCCCACGTAACTTTATTACATCTATACGTCTTCAAGCATTTATTTTACCACAAACTTAGAAAGACACGGGAGCTATTTAAAAAAAAAAAAATGCACAAAGGCTGTTCATTGCAAAGATCTTGAATGTGTCACTGCTGAAATAAATTATTACTGCTACCAAAAGAGGGTGATGGTAAAGAGACTGTCTTCTTATTCTTTTATTGTCTGAAAATATTTTCTGTTACTAAGCTACATGTATATATGGTATCTCATTTTCCAAAAAGACTATTTCTTCTAGTTTGATTCTGATGAAGTGGAAGCAAATAACCATAGATTATCTAATAGATATAATTTCAGTTGTTTGTGGATTCATTTTAGAAAATTATTTTTTAAATTTATTTATCTGAGAGAAAGAGAGCAAACGAGCAGCAGGGAGAAGCAGAGGCAGAGGAAGAAGCAGGCTTCCCGCAAAGCAAGGAGCCCAATGCAGGACTCATTCCTAGGATCCTGGGACCATGACCTGAGCCAAAGGTAGATGCTTAACCGACTGAACCACCCAGGCATCCCTAGAAAATTATTTTTAAAACACAAAGCACTGAGGTGCCTGGGTGGCTCAGTTTTAAGTGTCTACTTTCAGCACACGTCTCAGGGTCCGGGTATCAAGACCCATGGCGGGCTCCCTGCTTTTAGCAAGGCGTCTGCTTCTCCCCGCTCTGCCCTTTCCCAGGCTTGTGCTTGCTTACTCTCTCTCTCTCTCTCTCTCTCTCTCTCAAAGTAAGTAAAATCTTAAAAAAAAACAACACACAAGCATTAACATGAGACTTAAATTATGCTGATTGTTTTCTTAAGAACTGGCCATAACATTTTAAACAATATCCTGAAAAAGACCAACAGAAATTTGAAATTACTCCAAAGATGGTACTGTTTTCCTTCTGAAAATATCTGAGGTGTGATTAAATTTTAACTCTCCATCTAAGGGCACCTGGGGGGGCTCAGTCAGCTAAGAATCTGACTCTTGATTTTGGCTCAGGTCATGTCAGGATCCTGAGATCGAGTCCTGCAGTGGGTTCCACACACAGCGCGGGAGTTCACTTAGGACTCTCCCTCTATCCCTTCCCCCTGCTCTTGTTCTCTAAAAACAAATAAATAAATACATCTTTAATTAAAAAGAAAAAAAACCCTAAAACGATTTTAATTCAATCTGAAATTTAAGAAAACATCTCAAAAACTGAAGGTCAGTGGTTAAATGATGTACTTCTCAACTGTATTACTGACACCGTGCCTTTAGATAATGACTACAGAAACAGAAGCTTTTCTAACACTATGGGTTTATGACAAAGTTAAAAATACATACATAAAGGTAAGTAATACTCACCCAATGGCCTTTGCAATGTAGCCAAATGTGTTGACTGTGGCTCTCCGAATAGCTTTTTTGTGAGCTTTTAAGAGCTCCAAAAGCTCAAAGCAAATCCTCATCCATTCTCTCGCAGACACATATTCAGCTCCCCTAATTTAAGAAAAAAGTTACTTTTTTTGGTGGCAACAAGACATTTTTGAAGGTAAACTTACAATTCAGTTCTCAAAACACGATCACCTACTCAGTTTAAGCATTAAATAAAAACATTACTCTTCAAAAAGGATGGTTTAATCTTAAAACCATATTGCCACCTCTCATTACCACCCAAATTGAAATTTCACTGAAAATTTCACTGGATAGTCTTACCATATATAGTTATATTGGCAACATTAAGCAAATCTGCAGTAAATAAAAAGTGGCTAAATGTGAAAACCCATACAGCTCATAAAACTGTTTACATAATCTGCTTACCTGTCAGCAATACGTCCGACAAGATCGATACAATTCTCTTGTACTTTTTCATGCCTGTTCTTTAAGATGGGGGTGAGTCTAGGCAGGAGATCTTTAATTGGTGGGGTCATCTTATGCATACCTATTTAACAAAAGTCAACACACTATCAATAAACATCTGAACTATACCCTTTGTTCATTTCACCTTTTACTCAGCAATATAATATACACGACCAGGCATAAATATAAACTTACAGCTGCCTATGGAAAGATAAAGCTCCCGATTCTGACCAGACTCAGAATTTTTAACTTTTTATTAAAACTTCTGATTATGCATAGAAATGAGAGAAATTAGTGAAGTGATTTAAAGAATGATGGATACTCGGCAACAAAAAAACACTTTTATCTGGTTCTGGAATGTATTTGTACACTCACATTTAAATATGGGGACGGTTTATGTTCCGGCCATACACAACATTATAAGCCAGAGGTAGACATGTAAATTAAAGCAAAATTTTCCAGAAAGGGCCCCCTTACCCTTTAACTGCAAAACAAACAGATCTCCAGTCTCCCTGCAATGCAGGGCATACTTGGATGGTATTTACACCTATGAAGAGAGAAAAAAGGAGGCAGCTGGCAGGGGGCTCTTGCTCTAACTAGAACTGCTTGCTCTGATTCTCTCTCCATTGCTTTCCCCATGTTTCCCTGATTAACAATATGGTTTAAAACTCCCTGCAAACCAGAGCCCCACAGTGGCCAAGTAACTGATTTTTGGCAAACAGCTATCTTCAAGTATAGAAGTCAGGGGTAAATTGGGGATTATATGTAAATGCAATGGTTCAAAGATCTCCTATATTGCATAAAAGACCCTTACGAAATAAACTGAGAGAAACAGTGGCTACCAGAGTCAGCTATTCTGACCTCCTGCTAGGTTATTTTGGCTCTTCTAAACCATACAGAAGTCACTTTCCCAACAGTCACGTCAACTGAAATGAAAGATTAAACAAAAGACACCATTTGTTTGCTTCACCATAACGTCCTAAAATAATAAAATCTCTGCGCTCCATACCCAAGAGCATTTGTAATATACTTGTGTCTTCACTTTGGGTTAGGAAACTGAATGGATAAAGAATTAGACATAAATAAAATGAAACAACAACTTGAAAAACTCACTTTTCTCCCTGGTTAGGTTCCTGGAACATGACAGCAAACAGAAAAACCTGCCATAATCATGTACTAATTCAAGGTTAAAGAAATATATAATATTTTGTCCTGAAACTCAAACTTCAGCATTGTCTCCTCTCACTCCCTGAATACATTTCAGGTGAGATACTATTTTTATTAGGAAATCTCTATTCCAACTTCAAAGTTTCTTAAGTTCTAATTCTAACTATTCCCACCTCTCTTACAGGTCCTAACCTTGTCCTCTTTTCTCTTTTCGCTTTTTAAAGTACAATATAAATGAGTTTAAACAATTAAGACTTCTGGGACATCCCAACTTCACTATAATTTTGAAGTAAAACAAAATATCAGAAACCATTATTCAACTCCTAAATACGATTCTGTATTTTACTTTTAACAAAAACACACTAACAAAAAAACGAAGTTAGAGGAACAGAACAAAAAAATTCTTACATGACCAGCAAATTCCATACCTATTACATTTACAATGGCCTTCAGTGCTCCAAGAATGCTGCCCAATACTTCAGGGTACTCTTCACCCAAATATTCATACAAAACAACGCCCAAGTGCCCCATCAATTTTTCCTGTAATAAAAAATAATAATAATATTAAAATGTTACTATTCACATGAAACTATCTGGTGAAGAAGTAAGACTCTCACACAAAAGTTTACCTCTTGACAAGTCTTCATGACAACAGCAGTTCGAGAGATCAGGTCAGCTGCCTGTTGCCTAACTTTTGCCGATTTGTTATTTAAACGCCACAAAACTGTACCACAGATCTGAGGCAAGTAAGGTTTGACTCGTTTGCCTAGAGCATTGACCACTGTGCCAAAGCCATTCAACATTACTGAGTCCTAAGAAAAGAAAATGGAAGTTAAATTTTAGAACTACGCTGAGAACTAGAAGTCAATTTGTGACTGACTAGTTTAAAAATGCTAGTACTGTTTTAACAAAATGAAATCTAAAGATTTAAAGTAGAAGAGTATTCCGTAGAAAATTGAAATGAGACCAAGAGCATTTTAAAAATTTTAAACTCAATTACTTTTTAGTAATAATTATTTGTTTGAAAACTAATGTGTTTTACAAACATGAATGCAGCAATCTGCCATTATATAATTTGTAATAATACCTCTGTAGTCTGCTCCTGGAATGCATAAAGAATGCCATCAATCAGCTGTTCTTCAAGTTTATGATCAATATCTGCGGCTCCCAAGTTGCCCATAATCTTCTCAATTGTCTCCATCACCATTTTTCTGTACTGTTCAGCTTCATCTTTCAGATCATCCACAATCCTAGATATAATTTCTGCCGCACCTACTTTGTTTGCCAACTCCACGGTAGTATCAACTAACTAGAAAGGAAGGAAAAAAGAACCCCTTAGATATATTCAGGTTAGCAAGCATGCTGAGAACAGTTAACTCCTGTTTGAAAAACCTTAAAAAGAAAAGTGACCCAAAAAAACACCACAACTGTGGGTATATGTCAAAGTGATTTAAGTAAGACTGTAGTCATGTTTTTACCTAGACAGGTTCAGCATTTCGTTCAACTAGACAAAGACATTAATTCCTGGTTGGGAATTGATCATAGCATGCAAAATCAAAATGGAAATTAACTGGCTAACTAAAATTCATTTCCTTTCACAATCAAGCACATACTGTGAGGTAACCAGGGCAAAAAATAATATGTAACATTTATTTGAACTGACTTAAAAATTAGCGGAAAGAATTTTTGAAAATATTCTTTTTTGAAGTAGGCTCCACAACCAAAGTGGGGCTTGAACTCACAACCCTGAGATCAAGAGCCACGGGCTCCACGGACTGAGAGAGCCAGGAATACCTTGAAAATATTTTTTACAATGAAGGTTTACCTGACGGTAATTTCTTCTATCCAAAGCCATTCTGTGTTGCCAGAAGTGTTTAAAAAAGGGCGGAAGAATCTCTGTTTTGATGTAGTTTGCTTCTACACCATCTGTTCCACAACACTGCTTAACTACCTAAAAGGTTAAAAAATAATAGTAAAACTGGCCTGGCTTAACACACAACAGTTATTTTTTTTAACGTGCTTTAACATTCTCTTTGAACCATAAAACACATCCAACTTGATTAACAAATCTGGGATAAAAATTTGTAACAATTACCTTCAGCACAATTTTCTTCATTTCTTCATCAGGAGACTGAAATTCTCGAATGAGGATCAGCATCACTTCTCTGGTATAGTAGTTGGCATATTCTGCATCCATAAGAGGAATGAGATACCCAATAGCTTTTAAGAAAGCAGCCAGACCCTATTTTAAAATAAAAAGTTTGCATACTTAATAAATTAAAGTTCCCTTAACCTCAATGAGTAGAAATCAAATGAAAAATAAAATCTATCTGGTGAACCCACCTTTCCTCTGTGTTGGCGGATACCCTTCCACAGAGGCTTTAACACAGAATCAAAAGACTCAATACCATACGGAGTTGCGGCTTCAGCCAAGGCAGCAATGGCCAAAGCACTAATTGTCCGAACTTTCTGTTGCTCATCCACAAGACCTAGAAAACCAAACACAGGTTGTAACTAAGTGACATTTCCTAATTTTCACAACCTCACCATTGTGTCAAACTGAAGAATCTGTTCACATCGGACAAAATGAGGCAAAGCCAGGACGAACCACAGCCTACAAGCAGATAATGTTACAATTCCTATTATAAATTATATTGTGTTGATATAGTTAAAGCCCTTCCATTTATCCCTCCAAATCAGTAAGCCAAATTCAGGACACTTGTCTTATAAAAGACAAAGTTATGTTACAACTTACCATGCTCAATGATTTCGACTAGACTTCTGAGATGTGGCAAGATGGCACAGCCCATAAGAATAGCGATCTGCTGAACAATCTTAATACCAGTGTGTCTTGCTTGCCAGGACTTCTTGCTTTTACACACAGCTTTTAAGAAGGGCAACAATGAAGGAATGCCCAGGGCAGAGGCTACAACAGCAAAAGCTCTAGCTGTTGTGTTACGGACATACTCATCCATGTTATCAATATCAGGTCTCATGGTAGAGATCATAGTAGCCAGACCAGCAGCCTAAAAAGTCAAGAAATAAGGACAGTCATAAGCTGATAACATTAACCCTTAACTTTTTTTTTTTTTTTTAACCCTTAACTCTTTATATAATCAAATAATTCCATCAATGAAGACAAACTTTCTTCTCTAGAAATACAATGTAAATACCTTTGCCAAATTAGAAATAATCTCTCGACCTTCCACTCTGGCATAGTAATCTTCATCAATCAACAATGGTTCAATGACCACAAGGATCTGAAAAAGAAAAAGAGCTACATTTTTACACCAATTACTAATGCCATACTCCTGTAACAAAATTATATACATATAGAAAAAATGTATTATAGGCCATTTATGTAATTTAAACACACAAGTGTACAAAACATGTTTTACTAGGAAACATGTAATTATGGACTGTATTAATCAAGGGATGAATTAAAAATTGTAACTATGCAAGTTCAAGATATACAAAGACAAATATTAAGATAAAAACTGGGGAGAACTATTAATCACACAGATTAACAGTCAACATTTTAGAAGATAGTAACTTATACATCAATCTCCATTTTACAATTCTAAGCCATTATTACCACTAGCAGAAAGATGGATCCTTAATGCTAAACGGCGTGCTACCAACACACATCTTTTCTCATCCTAATGTTATACCAATAAAAGCAAATGAAAAAATATGAATACAGGAATCCATTGTAAAAATGACAAAAAGTTCCTTCTATATATATATATATATATATATACACATACTTGTATATGTGTAATGTACGCATATGCAAAGAAAAGGGTCTCAGGACATGTAAATTTAATACTGGTTAACTCAATGTCTTGCAACGGGCTGAAATTTCCCTTTATACTATGAATGGATGCCTCGGCTATTATTATGTTTTCAGAATTTTTTAAATTTCACAAATACAATAAGCTGATTTTAAAAATCCACGAATTCCCTTTATATTAAAAAATATTCAACCAGCAGAAACACTACTTGAGGAGAACAAACCTTGTGCACATATGGTCGAACTAAGTCATCAAGTTTGTATAATATTCGATCAATAACTTTCACAAGTAAATGACGCTCTTGATCCTCAAGTGTAGGAGACATCAGGAGAGGAAGAATCTGATTAAACAAAGGACCAGCTCCAAATTCACGAGCTTTATCAGTAATCTGACGCAATGCAGCCTGGGGAAGAAAGGGAAGAGTAAAAGTTGTAATCCTTTATACTGAAGCGTTCTGAACAACAAATTACTCCATGATTTTCTTTAACTTAATATTTTTAGTGTAAACTTCAGAGCCATCTTACACAGAGTAGTATGAGTACATTCCCATCAAATTACTCTGAACTCCTGTGACAGAAGTTCAATGTTTTCAGTTAATTCAAAAAAGCGTAATAATTTAGTACGATAATGGAGCCACAGGGTATAATATAAAACTCCTCGATTTCCACTAAAGCAATGCCCATTTTCAGATTACATGGTATTATGTAATTCCTCACATAATTCCACTAATTACCTTAGTGTCTTCAGCATGTTTTAAAGGCCCTGAGAACAAAAAGGAGAATCTCATTTTTCAACATCCTTATTAGCATAAATTGTTTGATTAAAAAGCTAAATCCCTCATACTACACACCTTTCTTTCTCTTACACTTTGCCCTTGGTAAAGATGAAAAGATTAATTACAGATTTCTAAACATAAAATTACAGAGAACCTGATGACTTAGTGAACTGGTATTTACCTTTCTCATTGGAGGTGTTCCATTCTTAATTTTTAAAAGCAGTTTCATTATTTTTCTCTCTTTTTGCTCTTCTGGACTAAGTGTTGATTCATCAACATCAACCTAAGAGTAAACAGAGAAAATGTAAAGGTAGATTAAGATATTGCAATTTGAAGTCCTAAGTAAAAAGTAGTATTTTAGTTCTGCTATTACCACTCACCAAAAGTTTATCAAAGTACTGAATATCATCGGGTTTTAAAAATGGAAGATTTCCAGATGGTTGGTCATTAACGCTTTTCATCGTCCTATCTTCAGTTTGCATGTGGAAACCAGTCATGCCACCCAAAGGTGTTGGAGTTGCTGTCAGCTTCCGAGCTGGAGTTCGAATAGGAACATAACCAGCTGGAGGGGGAAGTACCTAGTACAGTTAAAAGACAGTTTAGGATTTTCTTGACTTTATAAAGTTTCATTATTTTACATAAGAACACAATAAGTAATATTTACACTAAGTATCCTACAGTTTATTAGCTAGACACTTCTTGCTTGGAAGCAAGAATAAACACTGATCCCATCTTTGGGCTCTTATGTTTAAAATCTGTATGACAACCATTCATATTTCTGACCTAATTGAAATATAAATTAACAATGTTAGGAATGTCAGAAAATGAGATACCTAAAGCAGGCTTACAATATTCTGATCACTTTCAAACATTAACCTATATAAACAAGCTGATGAGCCGACAGGCCATAAATGGAAGTAAGTTCACAAAGTGCAAACAGACCGTTAATTTTAATTAAATGAAAAACCATTAGAATAAATCTCTGCACTTTTTTAAAAAAGGAATATTAATATTTAAGTTGAACAAAAATGCCTTAAGTGTATAAAACTAAATGCATAAAAACCAAAAGTAAAATATTTACCAAAGCCCTATAAAATACACCATTTGATTAAACCAAAAACTTCTCCTAAGTTTCACGAAGATTTTTCTCTCCTACTGATACTGAGAAAATCATGACTGCAGCTGAGTAGACATTTAGGCAGTCAACAGTAAGTTGTAGAACATCTATTTCCATAGCATTATGCGAAGGCTATAAAATTCATGCACACTTAAAACACTCTAATATAAATCTAACAAGGTGAAAAACAGACAAATACAAACTTAAAAAGCAGCAGGCACTGGCAACATAAGGCTCTGGAAAGGCCATCTAGATGTCTTACGTTCCAGTTACACGACCACAGGCTACCTTTAGACCAGCAAATGGTTCCTGAGCCCCGGGTACTTCAAAAATTTTGTAATTTAAAATAAACTTCAAGCTGCTATGGTAAAGAGAATATCCTTTGTGCTTATCTGCAATCCAGAACTTAAGTACACAAAATCTTGTGAGGCACAAAGTAAGACTGTGACCAAGTGTGAGCTTCAATCTCCAACAGTTGATGAACTAAGGCCTCAAGCTATTCCACATGAAGGCAGCAGTAAGCAAAGTACAGTCCTAGAAGTCCTTGTAATTTCTCACCTTCCAAAAGTAATAAAAGCTTCATGTCATTCATTTTTTTCATCTCTCATTACTTTTTGGAACTGAAATATACTTGGAAATAGCTAAAAGAATGGAACAGCAGTAGTAAATCTGGGCAAGGCCAATACAAACTTGACCAATCAATTTCTTCAAAAAACATTTAAATGAAGTCCACATCCTAAATATCACCAAACCGATACTTGTTATTACCTTGTATCCTTCTGGAAACATAGCATCTAATTCCTCATCAGAAAGTGGGCGATTTCTCTCATCAATTTCTCTTTCCCACCGCCAAGCCTGAAGCTGTTCAGGAGTCATACTCATTATGTGACCTACCAAAAGAGCAAATTTCCATTACAATCTATAGTGCATGTCTTTATCATTACATAGGCCCTTGGGATATAAGACAGTTAATATCAATTATAATTTTAATTGCTTCATATTATAAAATCAAACCAAAACTTTTTAATCCAGTTATTCTTGCTAAAAGTAGGCATTAATAGCAAACAGAATACCTAAGAGGAAAAAAATTCAAAATACTTCCGGGGGAAAAAAATTATTTCCAATGGGAGATTATCTACCTGGAGTAGGGGTAGCCATGTTCATGGCTGGTGTGCCAATTGGTGTCTTTCCAGGGGTCAGAACAGGAGTGCTTCCACCCATCTGACTGGCTGGTGTTTCATCCCAACGTGACTTTCTTTTACTGGCTCCAGGAGTTGGTGTTTCACCAATTGAATCTCCACCTCGATCTGTTCGAGGGGTCTCAGCCCATCCACTACCATGTCCAGGAGTATCTTTAAAACAACAAAAAAGAGGAAATAAATACATTTTAACTACTGTTAAAAAATTACTGTTTATTCTCAAAAAGCTAACATATTAAAACTAGTCAAGTTCAAAAATAGGATATCCTTAAAATTGAGACCCATTTAAAGTTTAAATTTTCATTTCATATTTATCCTTCTACATTATTTTTTGTTTCTTTCCCACTAATTACAAAAACACAGTAATCACTGAGGAGTAGAAAACACCACAGTATTTTTTTAACCAGGCACAAAGGCCCAACCCAGAAACAGCCACTTTGTGCATCCTGAGCTACTTCTGATTTCTCTATACAGTTGAGATTATGCCCCATGTCCAATTCTAAACTGCTTCTTTCCTATGTTAAGCCCTCTCACATATCATTAGAAATCCTTTATAAAATTTTAGTGTAACAGATGTACTATTAAGTCTTAACTTCTGGGGCGCCTGGGTGGCTCAGTGGGTTAAAGCCTCTGCCTTCAGCTCAGGTCATGATCCCAGGGTCCTGGGATCGAGCCCCACGTGGGGCTCTTTGCTCAGCGGGGAGCCTGCTTCCTCCTCTCTCTCTCTCTCTGCCTGCCTCTCTGCCTACTTGTGATCTCTGTCAAATAAATAAATAAAAGCTTTAAAAATAATAATAATAATAATAAATAAATAAATAAATAAATCTTAACTTCTCACAGCTACTCTCACGAAAAATTAATAAAACATAGCTTAAAACAGTTTACACAAAAAACCACCAAGAGATTTGGGCAAATTTTTATAGACAGAAAATAGAACAGAGGTTCCCAGGGGCTGGGAAGAGGAGGGAATGGGGAGTTATCATTTAATGGGTATAGAGTTTCTGTTCAGGACGATGAAAAAGTTCTAGAAATGAACAGTGTGGTGTGATGGCTGCACAACACTACGACTGTACTTTACACCACTGAACGCTACACTTAAAATGGCTAAAATGGTACATTGTATGTTTTCAAGAAGGGAAAAGAATTGAGGCATATGATCTCCTTAGTTCTTTATCCCCAAAGCGACTGATTATTTGCCTTTCTAACCCAGGACTAGAGATGTGAACAGATTTCCTCCTATAAACATATCATACACTCATTCAAGTCAGTATCTCACCCAAACACAAACCACACCAAGATTCCAACAGAAGTACCTCTTTCTGTTTTGGGGGTCTCATCCCATCTGTTTTTACGAGCACTGGAAGTTGCGCCTCCATGGCCTGGTGTTGCATGGCCAGGTGTGTCCCCACGCCCCGGAGTAGCAGCTCCCGCTGGTGTGTGACTAGGTGTAGGATCCCATATTTTTGAGCCAGGGGTCGCTCCAGGAGTCTCACTTCCCTTTGCACGACCTGGTGTCTCATCCCATCTTAAGGAAGGGGTATGTCCAGGGGTCTTAACAAAGCAAAAGACACTTGATTTCATATACCTACACAGCCACACAAAAATTACTAGAAAATTTCTACCAAAAAAATTGCAAACAAATGTTTTAGTCTTATTCTGTATAAATGAGAGTAAATTGTCCTGCTTAAGAGATACCTTCTTCATAGCAAATATGTCTGACTAAAAACAATGTAAAAATAATCTGAAGCAGTAAAAAAGCCCTACCTTTAAAAAAAAAATGTATTTGGGTATAAGCCTTGGCTATATCATTAGTAGCTCCGTAACTCTGAGAAAATCACTAAACCTTCTCTATCTAGATCTGAGATCAAAAATGTCAACTTTAGGGGCGCCTGGGTGGCTCAGTGGGTTAAGCCTCTACCTTCGGCTCAGGTCATGATCCCAGGGGCCTGGGATCGTGTCCCGCATAGGGCTCTCTGCTCAGCAGGGAGCCTGCTTCTCCTCATCTCTCTCTCTGTCTGTCTCTCTGCCTATTTGTGATCTCTCTGTCAAATAAATAAATAAAATCTTTAAAAAAAAAAAAATGTCAACTTTAAATTACAGCACTATTTCCCAAATTGTGCTTAGAGACATATTATCTATGAGTTTTCACTAAGATACTATTTTAGTGTTTCTGTTCAATTTCTTGTGTGTTTAATTAATCTAAGTATGTTTTGGATCACCTGGGTAATCGTCATATAACTAGATATTGTCAGAGAACTTCAAACCCTGAGGTTTACAGTCACATCTGTGCTATTCTCGAACTGATGCTGACAGGACTAGTGAAAAAACCATCAGAAGTAGAGTGAAGTAATCAAAGCTCTCCCATTATCGTTCGAATGGAGACAAGGAGTAGGTGATGCAAGGCATCCGACAGCCCGTGGTAACAACTTGCACAGTGCAGACAATACAGTATCAAAGCAGCAGGTGCTTCAGTGTTAGGCAAACAAAATTTGTATTTTAAGACGCTGCAGTATTCCACAGGTTTTGTAATACACTTTTTTAATTTAAAATTGGATGCTCTATCCAACACAAGAATTCCATTTAGCTTTATACTTGCAAACTGCATAAATACCACAACAAATTGAAGGCTCAATTTTTTTTTTTTTTTTTTTTTTTTTTTTTATTAAGAAGATTCTATGTATCATTCAGAGCTGAGAAATTTTCAATTAGGTGAGTGAAACAGATAAATTGCTCAAAATTTCCTATTTGGCAACTGCTTCTCCTGCTGATCCGGTAGGAAATAAACTCTTCGTACTATCCACTGTAACTCCCACAGTCCTGATTTAGGGTGGAGCTGTGTTAAACGAGCACAATGAAAGAAAACAGCATCTGAAACTCTACAGTTTTATAAGACAAATTCTCGTGTCTAGTTTTCATGAGCATACAAATAACAGCACAAGTTTCTCTTTCCCAGTTTTTAAAATTAGCATTGTCAATTACATAATTAAATTTAATAATAATTAGGGGTGCCTGGGTGGCTCTGGTCACGATCCTAGGGTTCTGGGAGCGAGGCCCTACGTCAGGCTCCCTGCTTAGCAGGCAAATCTGCTTCTCCTTCTGCCCCTGCTTGTGCACTCTTGCTCTCTTGAATCAATAAATCTTTAAAACAAATAATAAATTGAATAATAACATATTCTAGAGAACCAAATCTTCTCACATATCAGCAAGCAAATGGGAACTCCTCAAGGTCTACCTTAAACTCAAGTGTGAGGAAATTATTAGGTTTATTATATCCCAATTCTGGGTTTGGGAAAATACTGCCATGGTGTGTAAATAAATCTGCAGTAATCTTATACTAAAACAGTGACCTTAGGAGGTGCCTGGCTGGCTCAGGTGGAAGAGCATACAACTCCTGATGTCAGGGTCATGAATTTTGAGCCCCACACTGGGTACAGAGATTACTGAAGTAAATAAACTTAAAAAAAAATTATTGACGGGGGTGGCTCAGTGGGTTAAAGCCTCTGCCTTCAGCTCGGGTCATGATCCCAGGGTCCTGGGATTGAGCTCAGCGGGGAGCCTGCTTCCTCCTCTCTCTCTGCCTGCTTCTCTGTCTACTTGTGATCTCCGTCTGTCAAATAAATAAAATCTTTGGGAAAAAAAAAATAAGTGATTAAGACTAGGGCGGGGGAGACAGAGGTAATAAAAAGAGGTTAGATTCCGAATATATTTAAAGGTGGGGCCAAAAAAATTTATTTATGGATAGAATTTGGGACAAGAGAGTAACTACTGGATGACACCGACATGACTCTAAGGATCTGGCTCACACCAACAGACATGGAAACAGGGCGGAAAGGGTAAGTGAAAGAAACACTCGTTCTGAAATGTCTATTAAACATCGAAATCAAAGTGTCAAGTCCAGGAACTCAGGACATGTAGGGGATAGATTTGTACATTTGGGAGCGTCTTACAGAGATGGTATATGTAGACAGGAATGAGATCTTATGGAATGCATTTAGATGGAAAAGAGGTCCAAGGACTGAGCACTAGAAAACCCCCAAGTTAAAGGAAGCTGAGGAAGATCCAGCAAACAAGACTGAGGAATAGGAGTCAGTGAGGAAAGTATGAGGAGGACAGGAGAGACTGAAGTCCAGAACCTAAGAAAAGGGAATCAAGTAATGGTCAATGCCACTGATAAATGATAGAATCTATGATGTTATGATACAGGATATGAGGACTGAGACCTGATCTCCAAATTTACGAGGAGGTCAAGTGACTTTGACAAGAGATGTTTTGGTGGAGTGGCATAAGCAGAGACTGCAGCTTTAGACAACTCATTCAAAGCACTCTGTGGTGAAGAGCCAGAAATGCGGTGGTCCCTGGAAGGGGATGTGAGGATCAAGGGATGGTGTCCTGTAGTGTTTTGTTCTTTAAAGAGAAAAATGGGTACAAAGTGTTTGCTGATAATAACCTGGAGTACAGAGAAAAAACTGACGTTACACAAAGTCTCTGAGTAGTAACGGGATGGGGATGGGAAATAGTATGTAAAGTTGTTGTTCAACCTGCACTTAGAACTCAGAAATAAAGGAGTAAATGAGAACAGACATAGGCATATTGGTCAGTTTCATAGTGGGAACAGTTTAAGGTTTTTTATTATTTCTACTTTGGAAAGGAAAAACAGGAAACAAATTCAACTAAAAAGCTCTCAAGGAGAGGGGCGCCTGGGTGGCTCAGTGGGTTAAAGCCTCTGCCTTCGGCCCAGGTCATGATCTCAGGGTCCTGGGATGGAGCCCCGCATTGGGCTCTCTGCTCAGCAGGGAGCCTGCTTTCTCCTCTCTCTCTGCCTGCCTCTCTGCCTACTTGTGATTTCTGTCAAATGAATAAATAAAATCTTTAAAAAAAAAAAAAAGCTCTCAAGGAAATATTCTTCTTCTGAAATTTTCTCTGGGGCTAGAGGGGATAGAGAAGTACTGCTTAATGATTACTGTTTGCTCAAGGTAATGAAAAACTTTCAAAATTAGTGGAGATAGTTATACAACTTTGTGAGTGTAATTAATGCCACCAAACTGTACACTGTAAAATGGTTAAAATGGCATTTTGTTATTATTTTACAATTTTGAAAAAGTTTAAACAAATAAAACCATAAAAACAATCCCCAAACATGTTCTCTAAGAAAACGAACTGACTAAGGTAATGCGGTAGCCCTACCCACGTGGCACCAGTGGTCAGGTGGTTCAATTATCCATCTCGAAAATGAAGATCACTATACTGTACTCAACCTCCACAATGTGACATATTGAAGTATCTATTTTAATACTCCAGAAGGGACGTTCCTTTATTCCAGGTTATGGACTGAACTGTGTCTTCCCCCCAAAAAACTTATGTTGAAGCCCTTAACCACCAATGTCATTTTATCTAGAAATTAGGCTTTTAGTGAGGTAATCTGGTTAAATGAGGTCCTAAGGTTAGGGCCATAACCTGACAGCACTGGTGTCCTTTGGAGAGACATGAGACCTCGCTTACTCTCTTCATGCACACACAGAGAAAAGGCCACGTAAGGACACAGCAAGAAGGCAACCTTCTACAAGCCAAAGGGTACTCTAACCAGACATCAACCTTGTTGGCACCTTGATATTGACTTCAAGCCTCCAGAACTGTGAAAAAAATCAATGTCTATTGTTTGAGCCACCTGGTCTGTGTTAACTTGATGTCAACAAGAGTAGGCTAACACACTCCATGTGGGACAGAAAATCCAAAAATAGTAACAATCGTCATTAAAAATAAAAATAAATTACCTCTGCTTGATCCCAACTTGACAGCTTTTTGGGAGTGGCACCAGGAGTCTGATCGGCTGTTTGATCCCAACGCCGTTTTCGTTTTGAGGGAGGCTGAGACGCTGCTGCTCCATTGACAACTTTTAGTTCTCCAGCTTTAGCTTTTTCTGCTAGCTGCTGCCTAATTTCTCTCTAAAAATATTTCAACAGGCATTGAGTATCTCCAAAACCTTTTAAACATATTTTCATATAATCAGCAGTCATTCAATTTAATGTCATTGTCTTCGCTTGTTCTGCTTTCTATGCTACTGGGAGTCCCACCTGATTTCCCTTTCCTTTCTGTATTTCTAGTTCTATAGTGTCTTTCTGAACAGAAGATGAGCACCTCTGGAATTTGTAACACAGAGCACCCTACTTTAAAAATAGTGAAGTAAAATCTTAAAGAGTAACGCTTTCATTGAAGAAATTTCATTTAAAATTTACATATGTAACAGTTCAGACTATGTAGTAAGATAGAAAAGTGGCTAAAAGCAGAAACTTAAAAATTATAACTACGTAAATCATATACAATGTAGTTGTAACAAATGTACATTTAATTTACCCCATGATTTTTAATAAGGTTCCATTACCGCACTTATTCCATGTAACACATTACATATTTGTAATAATGTTATGGAGGCTTACTATTAAAACAAAATGGAGGGGTGCCTGGGTGGCTCAGTGGCTCAAGCCTCTGCCCTTCGGCTCAGGTCATGATCCCAGGGTCCTGAGATTGAGCCTCATATCGGGCTCTCTGCTCAACAGGGAGCCTGCCTCCTCCTCTCTCTCTGCCTGCCTCTCTGCCTACTTGTGATCTGTCTGTCAAATAAATAAAAATCTTTAAAAAAAAAAAGGAGCTATCACCGCAGGTCAGTAAGAATCCTTCAGAATTCTCTACCCATATCCAAACTGAATCTTATGGAAGATTTTAGAAGCTTTTCAAGGAATGATTTAACTATATGACTTTTCCCTCAGCCATCTGTTTCAGACACACACCACCAATCCTCCCCCCAGATATAACCACAAGATAAATGTCTGTGTATAGCTACACATATATTTACATGTATGTGTACACACCCAGACATACAGCCAAAGGGCCAAGGACTAGAAAAGGACATAGAAGTATGAAAAGTTTAATTTGGGAGGAGAAAGAATTTTGGGTAAGGGTTCTTTCTCAATTTAATTTTTATTAATACTATTAAAAATATTACTTGTGCAACAAATAAAAAGGAAACATAAAAGTCTCTCAATCTGAAATTTCTTTTTACATTCTTTCACAACCACCAAAATAAAAAAAATCACGCTCACACACCTCTTCTTTAGTTAAATGCTGTTCTCGCATTACATCCATGTAAGTCCTAGCGTTCATTTTAGGATCAGGGGTCTTCCCTCCTGCAGAAAAGAACAGCAACAGGACAAGAGTACAATAAATAAAAGATAATTAGGTTAAAATGATTTATCTGCCCTGCTCTAATGTTATGTTATTGCATAATCATTTAATTTATTTTTTGATGGAAAGCTTTAATAATTATACATCTTACTTTTTATTGAGTTTGCTGATCAATTTAACCTGTTTGAACACAAACATATCTACAGCAGTTTAAAACAAATATTTTAATGCATATAAAAACAAAATGACAGCACAGTTTAGAGTCTTCAGAAGTGATGGGTTCCTGGGTTGCTAATCCGGAATACGTACACTTTCGTGCCTTTGTCTCCATCAGCAGTTCTGACTTCAAGCAGCAGAATAGAAGCCTAGAAAATTATCTCTTTACCATTAGTAACACTTTGGAAAGATATTTATATTCAAAACATTACCTGTTGCAAGCTGTTAAAATCCTGACTACAAATAACTATATCTAGAGAAGTTCTCCATATAACGTTCTAAAACAGTTGCAGTTTAGAAAATCTGACTTTTAAAATACACCTATCATCTTACTCTGATGTCATGTTACTAAAAAGGGCTTCATTCTTTTTAAGTTTCGTTGACCCAAAAACATTTTTATTTTCTTAGAAAGTATAAATTACAATCGGAAACATATTACTTGAAATATATTACTTCTACCAGTTATTATGTTGCACACAGAAGAAAAGTGGTGTACAAAGAGATGTGTTAGTCTCTTGGTTCAAGTTTCAGCATTTGCTTTCAAACTTCAAAATATCTTAAAGAAGCCCAAACAGTATATAACAAGATTCACAGAGGCACACTATGTTTTAGAAATGTGATAATTAGCTATACCAGTAGTATAGCATCACAATTTAGGAAAAAATAATAAAATTCCAAGACATTTCCTATGCTGAAGATCATGCCCAATTGATAGTGTCATTCTTTCTGACACTAGCTCTGATAAGACTTCCTTTGGAATACTTTTTCACCATAATCTAGAGAGGATGTGTTGAACTGCACCCTTAAGAATGCAGACAGGACTGGCATATAGCAGTACTGCTGTAGGAAAGAAATTAAGGACAGTTAGTATGGGCCTGTGAATTCTGACATACATGTTTAAATCAATTACAATTATGCAAGTAAAAAAAGAATATCCCTACTAATTCATGCAGGCTGAAAGTCTAATTTGTAAACCTGCAGCAGAATCTAATTCTAAGAAACAGGCACCTAATTTTGTTTTTGAAACTCACCTGAGGAAAGCTTCCATCAGGCTCACTATGCCCCTTGTGCTGACCTGCACACTAAAATTAGCAAAACAGACTCCACTATTAAAAATATCAAAGTCTTTGTATACATACTTTTGTTTTAACTTTAAGTATGCTTAGAGCAAAGTAGGTGCATTTACTAAACTATATTTAGAGCAATATGAGGGGAGCTCTAATGTGAGAAACAGTTTCTCAAAAGTAACAAGCCCAAAAGTCTAGGATTTGGAATGAAAACTTTCAATAGTTTGAAAGTATTTTGAGCAGAAAAACACATTTGTTCCAAGTATAGAAAGCGTACCCAAAACAAAAGTAAAAGAAAAACCTTTAACCCTTTGCGTTTCTATGGCATTGGCTCATTATTTTCTTGTCCTTCTACCTGGAAAGAAAACTTGCATTATAAAGATGAAGAATATGGCATCTGTGACTTCAACCAAATCTATATACATATCTATAATAAGGGGGATTTTAAAAAAGAAAAGCAAATTCATAAGCATGCCAAAAAAAATCAAAGGGCTAAAGACAACTTAAGACAAATAAATTCCTGAAAACTTATAGAAAAGTGGGAAAGAATTACCATCTGCAAAAGGATCAAGACGCTCTGGGGATATTATCATGGTCCTCCTGTGCTTTTTGTATTCATCTTCCCGGTCAGCAATCTTTGGAGGTCGGTGCTCAGCGAATGGATCATACTGAAAAGAGGCAGGCTTCATTTAACAACCACTTTATTAAATAGCCAAAGAGAGTATGTAAAAACCAGAACATGAGAAGACATGTAAAAATGTTTAATAAACACCTACTAATGAAAGAATTATCTTCTATCATTTCAGAATAAATATTAACATGAAAAAATAAGACAGAGGGAAATGAGACAATATGCATGTCCACATCGTTCAACTCTTCACGAAATGATTTCCTTTTTTTTTTAAATGAAATGATTACCTTAACAAAATAAATCAGGCTATTACTTCTAATCCTCCCAATCAACTCTCATCAAGACATTCCAACAACTTGATTTCTAAACTATGTGAGCTTCCATGGGAATTGAGACATTCAGTTTTCCTTAGCTGAATAAACTCTGGTTTTAATTTTTAAAAAGGGGCAGGAGGGGAGAAGAACAAAAGGAAAGTCACCTGTTCTGTTGATTGTGGTATATCATTAAGCAATGCCACAGGGGCATGATATCCCGGCTTCTTCTGACCAAGCAAACTTGTAGATGATGAGTAGTCATCGTCATCCTGCAATGAAATACCCCCCAAAAAACATGAACAGACATTTCTGCAAAGCAGACATCCAGATGGCCAACAGACACATGAGAAAGTACTCCACATCCCTCGGCATCAGGGAAATACAAATCAAAACCACACAATGAGATACTACCTCACACCAGAATGGCTAAAATTAACAAGTCAGGAAACAACAGATGTTGGCGAGGATGCAGAAAAAGGGGAACCCTCCTACACCGTTGGTGGGAATGCAAGCTGGTGCAGCCACTCCGGAAAACAACACGGATGTTCCTCAAAAAGATGAAAATAGGGCTACCCTACAACCCCACCAATTGCACTACTGGGTATTTACCCTAAAGATACAAATGTAGTGATCTGAAGGGGCACGTGCACCCAAATGTTTATAGCAGCAATGTCCACAATAGCCAAACTATGGAAAGAGCCTAGATGTCCACTGACAGATGAAGGGATAAAGAAGATGTGGTATATACATGCACTGGAACACTACTCAGCCATCCAAAACAAAACAAAACAAACAAACACCCAAAATCTTGCCATTTGCAACAATGTGGATGGAACTAGAGGGTATTATGCTGAGGAAATAAGTCAATCAGAGAAAGACAATCATAACTTGCTGATATAAGGAATCTGAGAGGTAGGGCGGGGGCTAGGAATGAAAAAATGAAACAAGATGGAATTGGGAGGTAGACAAATCATAAGAGGCCCTTATTCTCACAAAACAAACTGAGGGTTGTTTGGGGGCAGGAGGGTAGGGACAGGGTGGCTGGATTATGGACACTGGGAGGGTATGTGCTAGGTGAGTGCTGTGAAATGTGTAAGCCTGAGGATTCAAACACCGGTACCCCTGGGGCCAATAATACATTATATATTAATAAAAATTGTTAAAAAAAAAAAAAAAAGAAGAAGAAGAAAAAGAAATGCCCCACCAAAAATTGCAAACAAAATGTCAGCAGTTAACAATTAGAAAGAATAGGGATGCCTGGGTGGCTCAGAGGGTTAAGCCTCTGCCTTTGGCCCAGGTCATGATCTCAGGGTCCTGGGACTGAGCCCTGCATCGGGCTCTCTGCTCAGCAGGGAGCCTTCTTTCCCCTCTCTCTCTGCCTGCCTCTCTGCCTCCTTGTGATCTCTCTCTGTGTGTCAAATAAATAAGTAAAATCTTTTAAAAAAAATTACAAAGAATATACAGATTCAACATAATATCAAAAGACTAAATGGCAAAGTGGTATCCAAACCTTTGTTCATAAAACTTGCAAACACCTTTTGTTTTCTTTCAATTCATAAACCTTTTAAAGAAATTAAATTTAGTTATCTTTAAAAAATGCTAAACAAGGGGGAGGAGTCAAGATGGCGGAGAAGTAGCAAGCTGAGACTGCTTCAGCTAGCCGGAGATCAGCTAGATAGCTTATCTAAAGATTGCAAACACCTGAAAATCCATCGGCAGATCGAAGAGAAGAAGAACAGCAATTCTGGAAACAGAAAAACAACCACTTTCTGAAAGGTAGGACTGGCGGAGAAGTGAATCCAAAGCGACGGGAAGATAGACCCCGGGGGGAGGGGCCGGCTCCCGGCAAGCGGCGGAGCAACCGCGCACAAAATCAGGACTTTTAAAAGTCTGTTCCGCTGAGGGACATCGCTCCAGAGGCTAAACCGGGGCGAAGCCCATGCGGGGTCAGCGTGGCCTCAGGTCCCGCAGGGTCACAGAAGGATCGGGGGTGTCTGAGTGTCGCAGAGCTTGCGGGTATTGGAACGGGAAAGCCGGCTACAGAGACAGAGCCGACAGTAAGCTCGCAGCTCCGTGTTACCTTGAACCGGTCGCAGGCTCGGTGAGCTCGGAGCGCGGTCGGAGGTCAGGCAGACGGGAGTGACTGGGCGCTGTTCTCTGAGGGCGCACTGAGGAGTGGGGCTCTGGGCTCTCGGCTCCTCCGGGCCGGAGACCAGGAGGCCGCCATTTGTATTCCCGTCCTCTGGAACTCTACGGAAAGCGCTCAGGGAACAAAAGCTCCTGAAAGCAAACCCGAGCGGATTACTCACCCTGGCCCCGGGTAAGGGCGGTGTAATTCCGCCTGGGGCAAAGACACTTGAGAATCACTACAACAGGCCCCTCCCCCAGAAGATCAACAAGAAATCCAGCCGAGACCAAGTTCACCTACCAAGGAGTGCGGTTTCAATACCAAGGAGAGCAGCAGAATTCCAGAGGAGGAGAAAGCCAAGCACGGAACTCATGGCTTTTTTCCTGTGATTTTTTTTAGTCTTGCAGTTAATTTAATTTTTTCTTTTTCATTTTTTTTTTTTTCTCGCCTTCGGGTAAAATTTTTTTTTTTTTTTAACTGTTACCTTTTTATTTTTTAACGATTTTTTACTAGTTTATCTAATATATATATATATTTTTTTACATTTTTCTTAGGTGTTTTCTTTTTTAAAAAAAATTCTTTTCTTTTTTTTTTTTTTTTTTTTTCTTTTTTCTTTCTTCCTTTTTGAACCTCTTTTTATCCCCTTTCTCCCCACTCACGATTTTGGATCTCTTCTAATTTGGCTAAAGCATATTTTCCTGGGGTTGTTGCCACCCTTTTAGTATTTTACTTGCCCCTTCATTTACTCTTCTCTGGACAAAATGACAAGACGTAAAAATTCACCACAAAAAAAAGAACAAGAGGCAGTACCGAAGGCTAGGGACCTAATCAATACAGACATCGGTAATATGTCAGATCTAGAGTTCAGAATGACAATTCTCAAGGTTCTAGCCGGGCTCGAAAAAGGCATGGAAGATATTAGAGAAACCCTCTCAAGAGATATAAAAGCCCTTTCTGGAGAAATAAAAGAACTAAAATCTAACCAAGTTGAAATCAAAAAAGCTATTAATGAGGTGCAATCAAAAATGGAGGCTCTCACTGCTAGGATAAATGAGGCAGAAGAAAGAATTAGTGATATAGAAGACCAAATGACAGAGAATAAAGAAGCTGATCAAAAGAGGGACAAACAGCTACTGGACCACGAGGGGAGAATTCGAGAAATAAGTGACACCATAAGACGAAACAACATTAGAATAATTGGGATTCCAGAAGAAGAAGAAAGTGAGAGGGGAGCAGAAGGTATACTGGAGAGAATTATTGGGGAGAATTTCCCCAATATGGCAAAGGGAACAAGCATCAAAATTCAGGAGGTTCAGAGAATGCCCCTCAAAATAAATAAGAATAGGCCCACACCCCGTCACATAATAGTAAAATTTACAAGTCTCAATGACAAAGAGAAAATCCTGAAAGCAGCCCGGGAAAAGAAGTCTGTAACATACAATGGTAAAAATATTAGATTGGCAGCTGACTTATCCACAGAGACCTGGCAGGCCAGAAAGAGCTGGCATGATATTTTCAGAGCACTAAACGAGAAAAACATGCAGCCAAGAATACTATATCCAGCTAGGCTATCATTGAAAATAGAAGGAGAGATTAAAAGCTTCCAGGACAAACAACAACTGAAAGAATTTGCAAATACCAAACCAGCTCTACAGGAAATATTGAAAGGGGTCCTCTAAGCAAAGAGAGAGCCTACAAGTGGTAGATCAGAAAGGAACAGAGACCATATACAGTAACAGTCACCTTACAGGCAATACAATGGCACTAAATTCATATTTCTCAATAGTTACCCTGAATGTGAATGGGCTAAATGCCCCTGTCAAAAGACACAGGGTATCAGAATGGATAAAAAAACAAAACCCATCTATATGTTGCCTCCAAGAAACACATTTTAAGCCCGAAGACACCTCCAGATTTAAAGTGAGGGGGTGGAAAAGAATTTACCATGCTAATGGACATCAGAAGAAAGCAGGAGTGGCAATCCTTATATCAGATCAATTAGATTTTAAGCCAAAGACTGTAATAAGAGATGAGGAAGGACACTATATCATACTCAAAGGGTCTGTCCAACAAGAATATTTAACAATTTTAAATATCTATGCCCCCAACGTGGGAGCAGCCAACTATATAAACCAATTAATAACAAAATCAAAGAAACACATAAACAACAATACAATAATAGTAGGGGACTTTAACATTCCCCTCACTGAAATGGACAGGTCATCCAAGCAAAAGATCAGCAAGGAAATAAAGGCCTTAAATGACACACTGGACCAGATGGACATCACAGATATATTCAGAATATTTCATCCCAAAGCAACAGAATACACATTCTTCTCTAGTGCACATGGAACATTCTCCAGAATAGATCACATCCTCGGTCCTAAATCAGGACTCAACCGGTATCAAAAGATTGGGATCATTCCCTGCATATTTTCAGACCACAATGCTCTAAAGCTAGAACTCAACCACAAAAGGAAGTTTGGAAAGAACCCAAATACATGGAGACTAAACAGTATCCTTCTAAAGAATGAATGGGTCAACCGGGAAATTAAAGAAGAATTGAAAAAAATCATGGAAACAAATGATAATGAAAATACAACGGTTCAAAATCTGTGGGACACAACAAAGGCAGTCCTGAGAGGAAAATATATAGCGGTACAAGCCTTTCTCAAGAAACAAGAAAGGTCTCAGGTACACAACCTAACCCTACACCTAAAGGAGCTGGAGAAAGAACAAGAAAGAAACCCTAAGCCCAGCAGGAGAAGAGAAATCATAAAGATCAGAGCAGAAATCAATGAAATAGAAACCAAAAAAACAATAGAACAAATCAACGAAACTAGGAGCTGGTTCTTTGAAAGAATTAATAAAATTGATAAACCCCTGGCCCGACTTATCAAAAAGAAAAGAGAAAGGACCCAAATAAATAAAATCATGAATGAAAGAGGAGAGATCACAACTAACACCAAGGAAATACAAACTATTATAAGAACATACTATGAGCAACTCTACTCCAACAAATTTGACAATCTGGAAGAAATGGATGCATTCCTAGAAACATATAAACTACCACAACTGAACCATGAAGAAATAGAAAGCCTGAACAGACCCATAACCAGTAAGGAGATTGAAACAGTCATTAAAAATCTCCAAACAAACAAAATCCCAGGGCCAGACGGCTTCCCGGGGGAATTCTACCAAACATTTAAAGAAGAACTAATTCCTATTCTCCTGAAACTGTTCCAAAAAATAGAAATGGAAGGAAAACTTCCAAACTCATTTTATGAGGCCAGCATCACCTTGATCCCAAAACCAGACAAGGATCCCACCAAAAAAGAGAGCTATAGACCGATATCCTTGATGAACACAGATGCGAAAATACTCAACAAAATACTAGCCAATCGGATTCAACAGTACATTAAAAAGATTATTCACCACGACCAAGTGGGATTTATTCCAGGGCTGCAAGGTTGGTTCAACATCCGCAAATCAGTCAATGTGATACAACACATCAATAAAAGTAAGAACAAGAACCATATGATACTCTCAATAGATGCTGAAAAAGCATTTGACAAAGTACAACATCCCTTCCTGATCAAAACTCTTCAAAGTGTAGGGATAGAGGGCACATACCTCAATATCATCAAAGCCATCTATGAAAAACCCACCGCAAATATCATTCTCAATGGAGAAAAACTGAAAGCTTTTCCGCTAAGGTCAGGAACACGGCAGGGATGTCCATTATCACCACTGCTATTCAACATCGTACTAGAGGTCCTAGCCTCAGCAATCAGACAACAAAAGGAAATTAAAGGCATCCAAATTGGCAAAGAAGAAGTCAAATTATCACTCTTCGCAGATGATATGATACTATATGTGGAAAACCCAAAAGACTCCACTCCAAAACTGCTAGAACTTATACAGGAATTCAGTAAAGTGTCAGGATATAAAATCAATGCACAGAAATCAGTTGCATTTCTCTACACCAACAGCAAGACAGAAGAAAGAGATATTAAGGAGTCAATCCCATTTACAATTGCATCCAAAACCATAAGATACCTAGGAATAAACCTAACCAAAGAGACACAGAATCTATACTCAGAAAACTATAAAGTACTCATGAAAGAAATTGAGGAAGACACAAAGAAATGGAAAAATGTTCCATGCTCCTGGATTGGAAGAATAAATATTGTGAAAATGTCTATGCTACCTAAAGCAATCTACACATTTAATGCAATTCCTATCAAAGTACCATCCATCTTTTTCAAAGAAATGGAACAAATAATTCTAAAATTTATATGGAACCAGAAAAGACCTCGAATAGCCAAAGGGATATTGAAAAAGAAAGCCAACGTTGGTGGCATCACAATTCCGGACTTCAAGCTCTATTACAAAGCTGTCATCATCAAGACAGCATGGTACTGGCACAAAAACAGACACATAGATCAATGGAACAGAATAGAGAGCCCAGAAATAGACCCTCAACTCTATGGTCAACTAATCTTCGACAAAGCAGGAAAGAATGTCCAATGGAAAAAAGACAGCCTTTTCAATAAATGGTGCTGGGAAAATTGGACAGCCACATGCAGAAAAATGAAATTGGACCATTTCCTTACACCACACACGAAAATAGACTCAAAATGGATGAAGGACCTCAATGTACGAAAGGAATCCATCAAAATCCTTGAGGAGAACACGGGCAGCAACCTCTTCGACCTCTGCCGCAGCAACATCTTCCTAGGAACAACGCAAAAGGCAAGGGAAGCAAGGGAAAAAATGAACTACTGGGATTTCATCAAGATCAAAAGCTTTTGCACAGCAAAGGAAACAGTTAACAAAATCAAAAGACAACTGACAGAATGGGAGAAGATATTTGCGAACGACATATCAGATAAAGGACTAGTGTCCAGAATCTATAAAGAACTTAGCAAACTCAACACCCAAAGAACAAATAATCCAATCAAGAAATGGGCAGAAGACATGAACAGACATTTCTGCAAAGAAGACATCCAGATGGCGAACAGACACATGAAAAAGTGCTCCATATCACTCGGCATCAGGGAAATACAAATCAAAACCACAATGAGATATCACCTCACACCAGTCAGAATGGCTAAAATCAACAAGTCAGGAAATGACAGATGCTGGCGAGGATGCGGAGAAAGGGGAACCCTCCTACACTGTTGGTGGGAATGCAAGCTGGTGCAGCCACTCTGGAAAACAGCATGGAGGTTCCTCAAAATGTTGAAAATAGAACTGCCCTATGACCCAGCAATTGCACTATTGGGTATTTACCCTAAAGATACAAATGTAGTGATCCAAAGGGACACATGCACCCGAATGTTTATAGCAGCAATGTCCACAATAGCCAAACTATGGAAAGAACCTAGATGTCCATCAACAGATGAATGGATCAAGAAGATGTGGTATATATACACAATGGAATACTATGCAGCCATCAAAAGAAATGAAATCTTGCCATTTGCAACAACATGGATGGAACTAGAGCGTATCATGCTTAGCGAAATAAGTCAAGCAGAGAAAGACAACTATCATATGATCTCCCTGATATGAGGAAGTGGTGATGCAACATGGAGGCTTAAGTGGGTAGAAGAATAAATGAAACAAGATGGGATTGGGAGGGAGACAAACCATAAGTGACTCTTAATCTCACAAAACAAACTGAGGGTTGCCGGGGGGAGGGGGTTGGGGAGAAGGGGGTGGGATTATGGACATTGGGGAGGGTATGTGATTTGGTGAGTGCTGTGAAGTGTGTAAACCTGGTGATTCACAGACCTGGGGATAAAAATATATGTATATAAAAAATATATGTTTATAAAAAATAAAAAAATAAAAAATAAAAATAAAAATAAAAAAAAAAAAAAAAAAATGCTAAACAAGGGGCGCCTGGGTGGCTCAGTGGGTTAAGCCTCTACCTTCCGCTCAGGTCATGATCCCAGGGGCCTGGGATCGAGTCCCGCATAGGGCTCTCTGCTCAGCAGGGACCCTGCTTCTCCTCAACTCTCTCTCTGTCTGTCTCTCTGCCTATTTGTGATCTCTCTCTCTGTCAAATAAATAAATAAAATCTTTAAAAAAAAAAATGCTAAACAAGGAATGATTTCTATGGAGCTAATTAAAATAAAGTAAGTATAGACTAAAAAGCCTGAGCATTTCATTTTCTCACAGAAAACATAATGAAATTTGTTTTGGGGGGATGTCTGGGTGGCACAGTCAGTTGAGCATCTGCCTTTAGCTCAGGTCATGATTCCAGGGTTCTGGGATCAAGTTCCACATCAGGCTCCCTGCTCAGTGGGGAGCCTGCTTCTCCCTCTACCTGCTCCGCCTGCTGCTTCTCCTGCTTCAGCTCCCACTCTCCCTTTCTGACAAATAAATTAAAATCTTCAAAGGAAAAACTTTTAAAATTTTTTGTTTTTCAAATTCGGAAACTGCCAAAAGCTTATTTAGAATTCTCTAGTTTCCTGGTTGTTGTTTTAAAGATTTTATTTTTAAGTAATCTCCACACCTAATGTGGCTTTCAAACTCACAACCTCAGGAGTCTCATACGCTACTGACTCAGGCAGCCAGATGCCCCTCCTTGTTTTTTTAACTCGCATTTTTTAAACATGATTAAACCACACAAATAAAATATAATTAATTTTAAATGTATTTGTCTCCCTAGCAGTATGTTCAAAGACCTATGTTATATTGCTACTTTACAACTATAAGAGGTACAACAATAGATTAACTCCCAAGACTTTATTTAACACCTCATTTATTTTATTCAAAAACAAAATCATAATTTCCTCCTTAGCTTCTGGAAACTGTACCACTAGAACTTTAAAATTTTTCTTAAAAGAAAAAAGTGCCAACTATAAAATAAAATGTGGCTTGCATTTAATAAAAACAAGTTTGATAAAATCCATATACATAAAATGTTACTGAATTATGCAAAAAATGAACAGTCACTTCACCAAATGTGGATATTTGGAATGGTCTGACAAAACAAGCTATGAGGACCATATAAAAACACTTTTGGAGGGATGCATTTCAAAATGAGAAGTGGTCATCCTCCAGAGTAACTAAAAAAGGCCATTAGCATCAGTAATAAGCAGCACTCAGTTCTCATTAAAATGCCAAAGGGATGGGGGCGCCTGGGTGGCTCAGTGGGTTAAGCCGCTGCCTTCGGCTCAGGTCATGATCTCAGGGTCCTGGGATCGAGGCCCGCATCGGGCTCTCTGCTCAGCAGGGAGCCTGCTTCCCTCTCTCTCTCTCTGCCTGCCTCTCCATCTACTTGTGATTTCTCTCTGTCAAGTAAATAAATAAAATCTTTAAAAAAAAAAAAAAAAAAAAAAAAAAAAGCCAAAGGGATGGGATGGCTGGGTGGCTCAGTCAGGTTGGGTGTCTGCCTCTGGCTCAGGTCCCAGAGGTCCAGGGATTGAGTCCCACTCCTTGTTCAGTAAGAAGCCTGCTTTTCCCACTGTCTGCTGTTCCCCCTGCTTGTGCTTACTTCTGCTCTCTGACAAATAAATAAATAAATAAAATCTTTAAAGAAAAAAAAAAAGATACCAAGGGGAAAACCACAGCAGCATCAAACACAAGTCAGTAGTCAAAAGTGGCAAGGACAGATGGCTATCTACAATAAAGTCACATCTCACATTGGCTACTCTAGATAGAGATCAGGAGGGAACAAAAGGGATTTACTTTATAACAGTTAATGATTTGCAGGTTCTTTGCTGGATAAACAAATTAGTTTTAACATAAAGAATCAGAAGTGATCACTTCCACAAGTTTCTGGACCTTAAAGAGGAAGGACACCTTCAAACAGTTTTAGTCTCCAAAAGAAAAATGCCTCAACCCTCCAAGTCTTCCCAGATTAAATAAGATGACTAAAACAGAAAATTCCTTTATATTTTTGTTCATCAAAGAAATGCCTGACTCATGATGCTCAGTAACTCACATCTTCAAGTTCAGTTGCAGCAATTGATGTCACATATCCAGCAAATCGGCTGTCACTTCCACCATAAATTTCCTGGTCATAATAACCTGTAGAATCAAGGCCCACTCCTTGAGCTTCATCAAGAGCTGCCTTCTTGCCTTGAATTTCTCGAATCTGTGCTTCAATATCTGTAAGAAAGTTAATACAGAGTTTAATTTTCCAAAGAGACCCAAAACAATGCATGTCTCTAGTAGGAATATGGTATCAAACTACTCTTCTAAATACATAAACTTTAAAATAACTATAATACATAAGGAGTTAGAACTATACCTAGTACTGATTTTTAATACACTTAATACATCTCCACCTCAAGAGAGAATACTTGTACACAGAAGAGATGTTTACCATTTCATCAACTACAAATTAGAACAGGTTACCAAAGTTTAAATTACTGTCAAATTCTAAACCTTTCCCCAAATGAAAAAATAATACTGTCGATGTTGATAAGGGACCAAAAACAGCAGTCAAGATCATTTAAACTCAACAAGACCAGAAATGCAAAACCAACAGCACTATGGAGAGTGGTTCTCAAGTTAGAATGGGCAACAAACTATCTACAGATTTTGTTAAAATGCAGGAGGCCTGGATCAGACCCAAGTTTCTAAATTCCTAGCAAGTTCTCAGGTGCTGTCCTAAACATCTAGGACCACACTCTGAAAAATAAAATAATAAAGGATAAAGTCTAAATTCTTTACAGCCTAGAATTCAGAGCCCTACAGTTTGACTACAAACACCATGACATGAATTTTATGATTAAGAGTCTGAGCTCTGGAATCAAAATGTCTGCCTTCAAATAAGGGCTTTCTCTACAAATTAATGTTATTTCCCCTCTGTGTCCCAGTTTCCTATGTATTTTTTTTTTTTTAAAGATTAAATGAGGGGCACCTGGGTGGTTCAGTGAGTTGGGCCTCTGCCTTCGGCTCAGGTCATGGTCTCAGGGTCCTGGGATCGAGCCCCACATCGGGCTCTCTGCTCAGCCTGCTTCCCCCTCTCTACCTGCCTGCCTCTATGCCTACTCGTGATCTCTGTCAAATAAATAAAATCTTAAAACAAAAAAAAGATTAAATGAGATAATGAACATGAAGTACTTAAAAGCATTCCATGAATGAATGAACTCTTGCCAGCTAGTTACCTTCAACCGAATTAAAATTCTTTGACACTAGGCACTTTAAAAAAGCTCATTTACTAGTTTGCAAGGACCAAAAGGAAAAAGATTCAAATGCCCAACCCACGCCCTCAAAAGAGGGAGAAAACCAGCTGGAGTTCTAGATGGGTGTGGTTTAAAGCAGAAAATGCAGTAACAGTATACAGGCCAAACCCTAGCCGGACACATTTTCCCTTGTAAAAGTGGGAGCAAGTCTCAGAAACACAACGGAACGGAACAGTTTACCACTGAAATTTGCAGCTCCGGTTTGTCATCACTACCAAGCATCCACAGCACCACTATCTCCACAGTTACTACTTTTTCTGGCATCTCTTCCCTCAAAACTGTTACAGCAGCCCAGGCAGCCAGGGGCCCCCACCATGATCAATCACAAATAGAAATATCCTCAGGTAAGCTGGGTGGTTTATTTTAATATTCTAGTTTTGTTTCTGTTTGACGTTTATTTTTTAAAAGTTTAAATCCACATGTGGTCTCTTCCCTTACTCCCAGAATTTTCTGCCCTGAAATACAGAAGAATAAACTTCGGTCTAAGGGGTGCGTGGAGATTAAGTCTTTATTTTTTTCTTTCTGAACATTTGCATTTCTGAAATATTTGAGGCTTAAAAACAAACACTAGATGCAGGGACCACTCTTAAGTAAATAGGTTCTTCTAGCAGACCACAAATACTACTGCCATTAGGATCCAAACAGGACATACCAATGGGTAAATCAAGCCAGCAGAATACTCACGGTCTCCACCTCTACAGCATCAGTATAACTACTAACAACCTACACTGAAATCACCTGGGGCCCATGTTGAAAGAACCGACTCCAGGCTTCAGATACATTAAGCTGGAACCTCGAACTGAAGAGCCCAGGTTTCTACTTTAGCAACAAACACCCAGGAAACTCTCCACTTCCAACCCCAGCTGGTCCTTAACAAAATTTCCCATTTAGGGCAGGTTATACTTTTTTCTAGCTCATACAGAACCACCACCACCACCACCACCACCACCACCAAAAATAGGAAAGGGGTTTTGTTTCCAAAAAACTGCATCATACTATACTCTCCCCCTACACACACACACACACACACACACACACACACACACAAATACATCATAGTTTTATTTTCCTTTAGTTTTCCCAATCCCAAGTTTTCAGCAGCTAGTCTTTCATCTGGGTAACATTTATTCAGGAACTACCTTCATCTACTGAATCTTACCTACTGATTTTATGTAAGGATTAGCAACAGAGTTTTCTAATTGCAAAACGACTCAAAAAACTGAATTCATTTGTTATGTATCATGACTGGATTCTTATTAAATAAAATTCAGCAACAAAATACCTAGGGGCTAGGCAGCTTATGATAGTTAATTAATTCTGAAGGGAATTCATTACCAAATTTCTACAAGTTGTATAGTTCAATTTTACGTGCAAACCAGGTGCTGTGTATCTGCTTCAAACTATGGATAAAAAAGCCTAAGAAGCTCCTGGGTTTTGTTCATCCACTGTAAACTGCAGCACATTTACACCAACATCACATTATCCACAAACCAAGACAACAGTTTCCACAACTCAGTTATGCAAATGACAGAATTAAAAAAACTAGAAAACTCAGTATTTAAAAAACTATGCATCAAAATATGAAATATGATAAACTCAATAAACTCAAATATTTATACAAAAACAAAATAACTGGGATATTTTGTTTACAAAAATAAACTAAATCTGTGGCACAAATATGGCAAAATACTAAGAACCGGTAAATCTGAGCAATTGATCACACTGGGTTCATTAAATTGTATTTTCTCCTGTACTTTTCTGTACCTTACACTATTTCTTAACTAAAAGTAACTTTCAATCTGTTGGAGTCATTAAAAGTAACTTTTCCAAATTTTGTAAACATTCTGCATCTCTCAGAAAGGAAAAGTTTGCCTCTAATCTCTTATTTTCAAAGCTATCCCACACAAAATGGTAGCTACCAGTATGCAGGCATTCCTGTACTTTCTGAAATACAAACCAAAGATGAGCAAGATCATTTCTGACAACAAATGTGTAAGATTTGTTAGCAAAAATAGGGAAAAAAAAGAAGGAACACACCAACTAGAATAACCAGAGGTCCAAAATGTTAAATAAAAGACTTGAGAAGACAGAGAAAGGAGGAAATGTTTATGCTACTCTCTTCCTACTTCAGTTATAACCAGCATGAATAAATCCTCTGTTCCTGACTCATCCCTTTCCAACTCAGACCCCCTGTAGTTGAGACATTCAGATGTGAAGATAAAGAAAAATGGATACTGTCTGCTAGCGACTGGACAAGAAGAGACGGCGGCCATCTCCTCATGGCCACACATAAAAGCTGGCACTCTAATCCACGTGGACCCACAAATACTCCAGTCTTCATGACACATCGATCAGTACTTCTCATCAAGTAGTATTCCAATGCACGACAGCATCCAGGTTGCTTGCACTTCGTAAAGATTACATATAAGGTTGCTACAGAACACTTACGCACAGGTTTCTAAGTAAATATGGCATTTAATAGTACTTGGGTAAATATCTAGTCTTACAGATAGATATCTAGTCTGCTGGGTCTTAAAGCAGTATACGTTTAATTTTATGAAAAACTTACAAGTCCTTTTGGTGGGCTTGATTACATGAGTCTGAGAACAGAAAAGAGCTGAATTATTCCGTGTAACAGAGAAAGAAACATTTTGAGAGATGAAATGGAAGAAATGAAAACAAGTAAAATGAAGACGAGCTGGGATAAGTGTGATTAGTAAAATACCAGCTATATGGTGTTAAAAAGGAGGGGGGAGGGTGGTAATCAAGAGACAGATATATCTAATGTAGATTTCTAAATTATCGAAAGCTTCATTTCTGTTCCCCACCCAACTCTCCCCACAACTTGAGCACAATCTATGGAGCGGGAGCATATATAGAAAGACTCTCAGTTACTGACACTGAAAACAAAATAAGAATTGTGATGGCAGATTTCAAATCTTAAAATTGAAGTTATGGGTTGTCCTTCAAATCCCCAGAGTTGGCAGTCTAGTACTTGTTTAACTTTAACAGAAAAAAAAAAAAAGAGCGTTAGATAAGAAATCAAAGTACTAGTTAGGTGTTCAACTTGTTTTAGGGGCACCTGGGTGGCTCAGCAGGTTAAGCCCCTGACTTGGTTTCTGCCCAGGTCGCATCAGAGTTGTGGCCTCAAGCTGGTCATGGCATCAAGCCCCTTGGGAGGTATGCTCAGCACAGAGTCTGCTTAAGATTCTCTCCCTCCCTCTCCCGGCTGCTTGCATATGCGCACACGTATGTATACGTGCGCTAAAAAAGTATTCACCTTTTATTTACCAAAGTCTGCAAGAGCCTCAGTAAAGGAGGAGCCCTAAAGGTAAACTATCCGAGAATGAGGTTTTTCTCAAGTTGGTATTCCTATTTTAAGGTACGAGTATTACAGGCACTCAAGCAAAACTATCTCAGACAGAAATAACCACCTATGTAAGAACTGTGAGAGTAGATTCATTGCCAATAAAATTATAGTGGGAGGGGCGCCTGATTTTGCAAATCCTTCATCAGATTTCCTTGCCATGACTGGTCCAACCTATGCCTGAAGTATGATTTCAGAACCATGTTCATCCCTAAAGCCAGTAATTTTTTTGCCACCTCCCTTGTTTGTGGGCCTTCAGACATCTTAGCAGCAGTAGTGGTAGGAGAGTCTAGGAGAGAGCAGTGGGTATCTGCTCTGCTCTCTTCCCTGTTCCTGCATAGTATGGGAAATTCTACAAGACAAAGGTGCTGAAACAAATAAATTGCAAGGAAAAAAGAAGATGGAGGAGGAACATAAAAGATTTAAGACTAATCTATGTATAGACTTTATTTGGAACTTGATTCAAATGAACTGGAAAACGTATTTTTTTATATGGCAATCAATAAAACTGAACACTGGATATTTTGTTGCATTAATTTTAGATGCAATAATTTTTTTTTAAGTTTTTACATTTTAGAGACACACGCTGAAAAATATGGATAAAAGATGCCTGGTATTTGCCTCAAAATAATGGGAAGGAAGAAGGGACCAGAATACAGATAAACAAAAGCAGGCCCATGTTTGTAACTGTTGAAGCTACGATGCAACATGGGGGTTCATTTCACTTCTCTATTTTTGTATGTTTGCAGTTTTCAATAGAAAGTTAAAAAACAAAAAAACAGGAGCCTGGGTGGCTGTCGGTTAAGCGTCTGCCTTCAGTTCAGGTCATGTTCCCAGTGTCTGGGTTCAGAGCTCTGCATCAGACTCTCTGCTAGGCGGAGATGCTGCTTCTCACTCTCTGCCTGCTGCTCCCCCTGCTTGTGCTCTCTCTCCCTCTTTCACTCTGTCAAATAAATAAAATCTTGAAAAAAAAAAAGTTTAAAGAATGTAAGCACGGTTCTCTTAAGTTTTGCCCTTTTTTTCCTCATTCTTTGTTCTTCTTTTAGCCCCTTGAAACCAAGGCCTCTGACCCCACACAACAGAAAAAGAAAAGCTCTCTCTTCTTTGAAATGGAGTCCTCTGCTGGATGAAAACAGATTTTTTTTTTAGCTCTTTTATGAAATACCTTCCATCTTAAAAGTCCCAATTCTTCTCAATGTTCATTTCTTTTCCTTTTCTAGTTTTATTTATTTTGCTAACTGGTAAGGTAAAATCTTAATAAATGTTAAGATATAAACATACATTTCCAAACTAAATTTGCTCCAACTACCTACAGAAGATAGATGTCATTATTCGATTGAAATTCCCCTCTTTTTGGAGGAGATTTCTGATCCCAGGAATGCTTCCAAGTATCAGAAAACAAACCCTTCCCTAGAAGATAGACATTAATTAACAGTGTGAATTATTGAAATTTGTGAGCAGTCCGCTTGGTATCTCAACTCATTCAAAAATCATTTCCGGGACGCCTGGGTTGCTCAGTTAGTTAAGTGTATGCCTTTGGCTCAAGTATGAGTCCCTTGTATCAGGCTCCTTACTCAGCAGGGAGCCTGCTTCTTTCTCCCTTTGCTTGCCACTCCCCCTGCTTGTGCACAGCACGCTCTCTCTGACAAATCAAAAAATATTTTTTTAAAAATGACTTCCACTTTCCATTTCCTTTAAAATTACATTACTTTTATAATCAGAAAAAAAGGTGATAAATATTAAAATTACAAACATTTCTGATACAAATACATCATGTGTTTTAAGTGGGAGTTGAGTGTGACTTTAAAAGAACAGTGTGGAACTGGGGGGAGGGGTCTTTTAAAAGATGGGCAACATCTGACCTTCTGTTTATAATTTAACCTACAACCTATATCAAACTTTATATATCAAGTTTATATCAAACTTTGAGACAAAACCTCACTAGTCACATCTGATAAAACTGTTTAACTGCTCCCCACCAATTCTGTTTCTCTCCTGGTTTCCACTTTATGCCTTTTCTTTCTTCCACGCTCCAGATGTTCATCCAGCTTGCAGCATTTTCTCCTCCTTGATGTATCTTTTTATTCCTCATTTTTAATTGATTGTGAAAACAATTGAAAAATGTTATAATCACTGTTCATTACATGTCACAGAGGCACAGCCCTTGGATGTTACTGACACCTTAGTCTGGTCCGTGTGTGTTACCTATTCTCCCAACAGGCAAAAGCAAGTGAGCAAGGATTTCTCATATATGACACCTTTAAATGACATCCAGAAAATAGAAAGTATATTCTATATCCCAACTCTCACACTTTTCCTTACACAAAGCTCAACAAGAAAACTATGGTGGTAAATTTTTTAACTGATCACTATAGTATCAATTCCTTATTTATTAATCCCTTATTAGCACTACTTAAATCAATTTTTAATTACACAGTAAAGAAAAATCTAAGCAATTTGCTTTTCTTTTTACTAGCAACTTTCACACTAGAAGACTACAAAACCAAAATAGTAAGTATTCTGAACACAGAAAAATAAAAATCTCAGAAAATGAAGTTTACAACGACTATTCCAGACATTCTAAAAGCAAAAATTTAGGGAAAGCTTTTTCAGCTTTGTGATTCCCCCCAAAATCCATTCAAGAGACAGTGGCAAAACAAGCAAATATATGAGATTTTAGGATAGTCCATTTTCCCCATTCCAAGAAGAGAGAGAGTGTGTTTCCTCGTTTGTCAAAGTCAACAATATGTGAACTGCTGGAGAGCAAGATTATGTATTTTAACAACTGTATACACTTGACACAACTTAATATGCAGAAAGGTCCAAAAGATTTTATTGATGTGAACCAGTTCAGCTCCTTTTTCAGATTTCAATACTGGACAATGTAAGCCACCACAGTAATAAACAATCAGGCTGCTTAAAGAGGATGTTAAGGGCTGATCCTAGCAGAAATATTCAAAAGGAATATGTCAGCATTAGAAAAATAAACAGTTACCAGTTTGGCTCAACAATGGGAACTAATAATCTGTGAAAAAACATATAGGATAGTACAGCAATAACCTAGTTCAGTCTGAACACAGTATTATTTTATTCACAAAACTGAAGTAAAAATTATTGATGCAGCCATTACTTTAAAAATAAAAATAAAATCACGGGACACCTGGGTGGCTCAGTTGGTTGGGCAGCTACCTTAGGCTCAGGTCATGATCCCAACGTTCTGGGATGGAGTCCTACATCGGGCTCCTTGCTCAGCAGGGAGACTGCTTCTCCCTCTACCTCTGCCTGCCACTCTGCCTGCCTGTGCTCACTCTCTCTGACAAATAAATAAAATCTTTTTAAAAAATTAAAAAATTAAATCACAAAACACAACAAAGAAAAGTCTTTATCAGTAACATTACTTAGGATAAAAAGATTACATAATCTTCTTTACTTAAAAGAGGAACATGATGGGGGGGCGCCTGGGTGGTTCAGTCAGTTGAGCCCTCTGCTCAGGTCATGATTTCAGGATCCTGGGATCAAGCCCCTCATCATGCTCCTTGCTCAGCAGGGAGTCTGCTTCTCCCTCTCTCTCTGCCCCTCCCCTGCTTCTGCTCCCTCTATCTCTTGCTCTCTCAAATAAATAAATAAAATCTAAAAGAAAACAAAACAAAAAACCATAGCCTTAAAAAAAAAAAAAAAGGACTATGATGGCTAACTCTAAAAAATAAAACAAGTACTATACATTTTAAAAATTAACTCCAGTCCTCCTATGTCAACTACTCCACTAACTTAAAAGAATTGTTGGTCTGTCATTCTTCACACTGCAAACAATGACTTTCCTAAAACACAGAAGTGACTGGTCGCCTGGGAGAAGGAGTAAGGCACTTTATTCTGCAGTCACTGGAAAGCCAAGCCAAATCTAGTCCAGTATTCAGAACCTTTAATGTGATGCTAACCTAACACTTCTTCCTCTCAGTTCAGGAGGTTCCCAATATATATTCACAAGTCCTACTTTCACTTATCTCAGCCAAACAATGTATCCAAACCTATCCAATCATTCAAAAGTTAGCTTAAAATGATCTCTTCCTGTGAAACTTTTAGTATTTCCAATATAATCTCTCAATAAATGTTAATATGCAGTACTCATTAGGCACTAGGTACCGGGGATGCAAGATATAGTTCCTGTACACAATAATCTCAAAGTGGATGAATACCTTAACACAACAGGCTATTCTAATATAATAAAGTGCTATAGTAGCACCACAAAGAAAAAAAATAAAAACCCACCAAGAATTCTCCAAATTATCAGAGATGACTTATTCGCAGAAACAGATAAGCACCATAAAGGACTACAGTTCTTTAGAAAAATATCACGAGGAAGGGAGTTAAGAAACTATGTAAATATTACAGTGCAATTCCACTAAACATTTATCATCTCCTGTCTTATACTCAGTGATGGACAGTGTCTTGTACACAGTGCCCTAATGTTAACTGAATACTCCTACACTTCTTTACAGCATCAGTTAATTCACACGGACAGGATTCCAAGTAAAATAGTAAATTTGGCCAATGAATTTCAATCTTCTATAGACCAGTTTTCAACTGGGTTTCAGAAAAGCAGGGAAACTGATCCAAACTTTGATTTTCCTGTCCAAAAGGATCCTGAAAGTACCAATAAACAAGTAAAGCCACAAAATGCCCCAAATGAACAAACAATAGCAACATCTTTACATCTTTTAAGAACTCTGCAAGATATGTCTAAATTAGTCTAACGACAGAAGAAAGTGCTTAAAAACCCTTCAGGGTTAAAACAGTGCTGAAATCTAAAAAGAATATTAAAATCATTGCCAATTAATTAGCATGTTTCAGAAGTTGCAGAAAGCTGGACTTCAGTTCTAGTGGGTAACACAATTATTCGATGTCATTCACGTTCTGGTCCCAAACAACCTTTCCAGATTCGTCTACATTTTCCTTCCTTGCACTGCCACAGTCCACACTACTCAAACACACTTTCCACGACTCCCTGCCTCGTTACAAGATGTTCTCTCAAACTCAAATGTGCCACCCTAATTTAAAACGGATTGATCCTTTTCGACCAGGGACACGTCATCTCCTCTATGAAGCAGTCCTAAACGTACATTAATCACTCCGTTACCCAGGATCCCAACATGTTGTATTTCCATTTAAGCATTAATCTGCCTCGTAAAAGAATGAAGACGTATACACACGTTTCCCCATTAGCCTGTAAAACTTCTGACGGCCTTATTTCGTTACTTCACACTCATACTAAACCAGGCACTTGGAAACGACGAGTGAAATAGAAGTGACTCTTGGAGACCTCGTGTTGGATGAACACTTCAGATTCCACCTCAGAAATCAAGAAATGCATCTCCAAATTCCCGTGCCTCATCTTTTCTGAAGTGACCCTATTTCCTGCCATTGATGGGTACTGGTACTCCCTAAAGGACGCCGCCTATTCTCAACATTTTCCTAATTTTGTGTTTTCCGTATTCCATAAAACGATCAACTACCTCGAAACCTTTGGCCATGAATAAAAATTATGCTTTTCCTTCTTCCGCCAATAATCAGTCTCCAAAGAACAAGACCAATATTCAAGTGATCAAGGGAAGAAAAACCACTAGATTTTATTCCCAAATCCCTTCATACAAAAAAACCCAAAACGAAATATTTTAGAGGCCTGAAGACACACAAATTAGACAAGATTAAGAGGCGTGGGTCTCGGTTAGGCTAAACTCCATCTGGGGCTGCCTGAAAAGCGGCTGCCGTAGTTCGGTGCTTCCTGACTCTCCTATGCAAAATCCGTGCGGACAACAGTTCCGAAAGGCGAGCGAGACTTCTGGCTTCCAGGCCCGTTTCCCCGATCCCCTGCCCTGGACTCCTTGTTGGCGAGCCGTTTGAACGAGGCCTTCCAGCCAGAAAAGAGAAGCAACTCTGAAGGAAGAGGACCCAAACACGGAACAAAGCGCCTGCCGCCGCTGTATGAGTAGGACGCCATTACGCGGGGCAGTGGCCTGCGCCGCTAGCGCCGAGGAAACCACCAGGACCCCCGAGCGCGGGCGCCGCACCCCACCAAAGAAACCACAAACCGAGGCAAAAACCTAGGAGAATAGAGTGTCGTCAGGCCGGGCAGCAGAGAAGACACCGAACCACGGGAAGAGTGCTTACCTTCGTGAGTCTTGGCGATCTTCGCCATTTTGTCCACTCGAACACACAGACGGAACTGGCGCTCCCAAGGACTTCCGCTCGCCGCCGCTGCCACGGAGAAAAATAGCTGGGGAGTGCTCTCTGCGCATGCGCCAAGCGGGAGCGCGCTCCGTCGGGTGACACGTGACAGAGCCGCCACCTAGATGGAACGGAGGGATGCATTGTGGGGGAGGGGGAGGAGCCAGGACTGGGCGGGGAGGAGCCAGGACTGGGCCGGGAGGCAGTTTTCCTGGTGATGTGAGAAAAGGACTAGGCAATCTTGATGCCTTGAACTGAGTAGCTTTGCTCTGGAGGAGAGCGGATGGCGCGGGGACAGTTAACAGTCACTGTAAGAAACGCTACGGGTTTCCGCGCTGGAAGAAACCCTCCGATCGTCCGTTCCCTTTTCCCAAACCGACCGGAAGGTGCGCTGGCGCCACACAAAAGCCTTCCTTAGCGTCCGCCTCAGCTGTTGCGGTGGGTAGTTTGTGGAAACAGTCCGTAACAGTCACCTCCTCCGCGCTGAAATTCAAGGTCATTTTTCTTTCCTTTTAAATAATTACGGTTTGGGTAGGAGTTCTGTTACAGACGGTCTTGTACCTCACAAATAACCCAGCAACGTGGACAAGGTGTTGCTAATCCCGTTTAAGAAATGAGAGAAAAACTAGGGCGGGGGTACCTGGACCACATGCAAGGTCACACGGTCATTAAGTCACACAGAAGGAACTTGGCCACACTTTTAAAGTCAAAAGAACCTATAAAGTTAGAGAGTTAAAAAACTTTATAGGTTCTTAGAAAACCACGGATGGTCAGCAGTAACATTGATGAAATGCCTCTCTTCATCCTAGATGTCATTCTTAAATGAGGAATTTTAAAGATGGGAATATGGCTGTCTTTTTTTTTTTTTTCTATGCATCAGTTACACAAGCATAGTTCTTAACTGTCACACCGGCCTTGGACTTTAGAAATGAAAAAGAACATAACTTAGAAGGGAAGTTGGTAGAGGAAGCAGCCTAGGAAAACCAGGGAGGGTTAAGGTTAAAGCTGTCACAAAGGAACCAGTTCACCTGGCTGTGTGATAGTCACAACACAAACAGTAGAAACCTTGGTAACAAACTGGGATTTTTATTAGCATCAATGAAAAAAATCAATTTGATGGGATAAAATTTTCAATTTTTAATTTAGTTGTTTCAATTTGGGTTAAACAATAGTTGGAGGAAGGCGATGAAAGAGAAGAACGTAGGTTATTATACAAATTATTGGTAAACTCTAGTTCTTGGATTAGCAGAGGGCCCACAGATATTCCTTACATGGTTTATAACCTACACCATAGATTATGTATGTTCTTTTATATGTACAAAATAGCATATTTTAAAATAATAAAAGGAAAAAGGGATGCCTGGGAAATAAGGAATTACAGAAGAGTGTTAATATCCATCAATAATCAACAATATAAAAAAATCCATGTCGACAAAAAAAATCACAAGGTCATTGCATTTGTTGGCTCTATTTAGAAAAAAAAAATAAATTTGTATCTACAAGGCAATTACTGTCCTGTAAAAATATATGCAAAGGAGGGCACCTGGGTGACTCAGTTGGTTCAGCTGCGGCCTTCAACTCAAGTCATGATCCTTGAGTCCCACATCGGGCTCCCAGCTCCATGGGGAGTCCGCTTCTCCCTCTGACCTTCTTCCCTCTCATTCTCTCTCTCACTCTCAAATAAATAAATAAAATCTTAAAAAAAAAAAAAAACCCTAGCTTAAAAAAAAAAATATATCTATATATATATATATAGATATATATGCGCAAAGGAAATTTACCAAAGTGTTAATAGTAGATATTTATGAATGATGAAATTATGAACTTATAAAATAATTTTTAGCATTTTCCTGATACTTTGCTATGAGCACATATTTTTAGAAATACACACACAAAGAATGTATTAAAGGTGGGGTGCCTGGTCAGCTCAGTTGGAAGAGCATGTGACTCTTGATCTCAGGGTGCTGAGTTTGAGCCCCATGTTGGGTGTAGAGATTTCTAAAAATAAACTATTTAAAAAAAAAGGAAAAAGGAGATGAAATAAAAAGCATGTGCAAAGTAGGTATCACATGTCCTTTGTCTTTCCAAAATAGAAGCTGGACCTGCTGGCCACAATGTATTATATGCATATTTCTCTAGGTAACTAGGTATTAAGTTAACTTTTGTAGGACAAAGGCATATATGGGATAGTGAGATATGAAAAAATTTGACAAAGATCAAGAGAGATTCCCTTCTTTTAGTCTTCTTCTAAAGACTAATTTGTCTTTAATAAAATAATGACTTGGACATTCTGACAGTAAGTTAACAAGGGTTTTTCAATAAGTATCTTTTACTTTCCATTTTCAATATTAATTACCTATATTCAGATATCAATTAAAATACATTTCCTGCTCTTTTCTGGTGAAGTTTTCTGTTTCACAGGTTAGAAAAGGTGATCTGATCTTTTTAAAACCCAGACAATTGACAGTGATATAATCCAATTAAAAGGTAAACCCATTCTTCTTCTTTTCAAGTAAGTTCTACACCCATCATGGGGCTTGAACTCAGGACCCTAAGATCAAGCGTCACATGCTCTACCGACTGAGCCAGCCAACCACCCCCATTCCTTTCTTAATCATGGGTACTTGGAGGCTGGCTTTTCTGAGTCTCAAAAAAATATTACAAAGTAGCAAGCATACATAATTTTTCTGAACAAAAAACAAGTTACAATAATTTTGCAGAATGTTAAATGCTAGTTGTAACTTGCTCAAAGCAACTTTGGGGATAAAACTATAAAATAGGTCTTAAAGTTCTGTGCTATAGGAAAACCACTGACAGTTAAACCCATCTTTTTTTTTTTTTTTTTAGGTTTTATTTATTTGTTTGTTTGTTTCTTTGAGAGGGAGGGAGAAAGAAAGCAAGAGCACAAGAGCAGGGGGAGGAAGAATCAGACTCCCTACTGAGCAAGGAGCCCAATGCAGGGCTCCATCTCAAGATGCTGGGATCATGACCGGAGCCAAAGGCAGCGGCTTAACTGACTGAGCCACCCAGGTGCCCCCAAGCCCATCTTTTCTCAGGTAAAATAAGGACTGTTATGGATAAGTGGCCCACAATCTTGAGGTGTAATGTTTCCTAGATGCCTCATATCAAAGGAATCAGACTCTCCCTACCCAAGGCCGAAAATCCAAAACTTTCTATCTCCCTTTCAGTTACGCCTAAAGTTCCAAAACTACAGAATCTTATTTCTGAAAATTTAATTCATTACTCAGTTAAATAAGAGATAACCTTGAGGTGATGTTCTAAATATGTCAGTCAGTGTGCCTGTCATGCCTGACTTTTCCTTCTAGCTTCAGCTATCTGACCAAAGTCTCTGCTCAGGAAAACAGCACTGGGATGTTCTCTTCGAAGAGAAAGGCACCTGGCCAGCTACCTAGAACCTGGTTTGGAATACAGGACATTTCTACCCATAGAAATAAAAGTTATTGGTTAAGTTAAGATTCTTTCTCTTGGAAATTTGAACTGGAAGTATGAAAAGGACTTATCAGTTGCTATTGAAACAGAAAGAATCAAAAGAAAATATCATTTTAATGACAAGACTGAGGGATCGCAAATTCCTGCTGTTCAAGTCCCCACAGCGACCCTAAATCCAGAACCATCGCCAGCCCCAACCATCTAATGGCCCATTCTTTAAATAGTACTGCTTTTCCTCTGGGTGGCTCAGTGGGTTAAGCATCTGCCTTTGGCTCAGGTCATGATCCCAGGGTCTTGGGATCAAGTCCTGCATTGGGTTCCTTGCTCAGTGGGGAGTCAGCTTCTCCATCTACCCTCCCCTCCTGCTCCTGTCTTTTCTCTCTCAAATAAATAAAATCTTTTTTCTTTTCAAATAAATAAAATCTTTAAAAAAAAATAGTACTGCTTTTCTTGAACTGACTTGGGGAGATGTCTCTTTGTTCCAGCTATTTTAGGCCTAACTAGAACAGAACAGCAGTATATTAACATCTCAGTGTGAATTCATTAACTAGCTTCTTTTTCCAGTTAAAAGTCAACTGAGAGCTCTCTCTGATTCATAATGGTGAAGTATCTAGATTCAAAGTCTGCTAGGGATTGTGGCCCAGAAAGAAGCATTTGGTGCCTGGAATGGTGTGATGTTTTCTAATGTGTCAACTTGGCTAAGCTACAGTCCCTAGTTATTCAAACAAATACCAACCTAGGTGTTTGTAGATGTGCTTTAAGTACACGATGCTTGAGTTTAAGTAAAGGAGATTGTCCTAGATAAGCTGGGTAGATCTAATTCAATCAGTTGAAAAGCCTTAACGGCAGCTGATGCAGAAGAAATTCTGCCTGTGGACAGCAACTTCATCCTGTGCTGGAGAATTCCAACCTGCCCTTACTGATGGTCTGGCCTTCAGATTTTGGACTTTCTTAGCCAGTGTCCACAACTGTATAAACCAATTCCCTGCAATAAATCTCTTAATATGTATCTCCTGGTGGTCTGTTTCTCCAGTGAAAACCTGATTGATAGAAAGGTCAAAGGCAGGGGCACCTGAGAAGCTCAGTTGGTCAAGCGTCTGCCTTTGGCTCAGGTCCCAGAGTCCTGGGATCGAGCTCCATGCTGGGTACCCTGCACAGTGGGGAGTCTGCTTCTTCCTCTCCCTCTGACCTTGCCCCTGCTTGTGCTCTTGCTCTCAAATGAATAAAAAAATCTTAAAAAAAAAAAAATAAATGCCAAAGGCAAATTTCACCATTCATTCAAAAAATATATATTGAGGACCTACTAATAAATATTTAATGAGGACCTATTGTGTACCATACATTCTTTTTCTTTTTTTTTATTTTTTTAAACTTTTTTTTAGAGATTTTATTATTTGTTTGACAGAGATCACAAGCAGGCAGAGGGGCAGGCAGAGAGAGAGAGGAGGAAGCAGGCTCACTGCTGAGCAGAGCCCGACGTGGGGCTCGATCCCAGGACCCTGGGACCATGACCTGCGCCGAAGGCAGAGGCTTTAACCCACTGAGCCACCCAGGCAGCCCCAGACATTATTTTTCAAGTTAAATTATGGAGCACGTTGTATATACAGATTATGTCCATTACAATTTCCTATGCAGCTGCTATCCAAGAGCATTATCAGTCTTTCGTGTGCTGATTCCAGTATGCCTTGCCTTAGTTATAGCTCTACCAGTCATACTCAAAATACCCAGTTTTGAATTTTTTAAAAGATTTTATTTATTTATTTGACAGAGACAGAGACAGTGAGAGAGAGAATATAAGCAGGGGGAGTGGGAGAGGGAGAAGCAGGCTTCCTGCCAAGCAGGGAGCCCAATGCGGGCTTGATACCAGGACCCTGGGATCATGACCTGAGCCGAAGGCAGATGCCTAACGACTGAGCCACCCAGGCGCCCCCCACTCCATTTTTGAATTTTGTGTTAATTATTACCTTGTACTTCTTTATAATTCTACTACGTGTGGATGTTATCAAATATGCTGTTTGATTTTGCTTGTTTTTTAAACTTTTATGTAAGAATCATCCTAGTTATATATCCATATAGATCCATAACTCGTGTTTAGCTAACTTATTCATTTTTTATTCCAGTATAATTAATGTGCAGGGTTATATTAGCTTCAGGTGCACTGATTCAACAATCTGTACATCACTCAGTGCTCATCAGTCATACTCTTTTTTTTTTTTTTTAAGATTTTATTTATTTGACAGAGAGAGATCACAAGTAGGTAGAGAGGCAGGCAGAGAGCAAGAGGGAAGCAGGCTCCCCACTGTGCAGAGAGCCCGATGTGCGACCCAATCCCAGGACCCCGAGATCATGACCCGAGCCGAAAGCAGCGGCCCAACCCACTGAGCCACCCAGGCGCCCCACGATAAGTGGACTCTTATCTCCCCTTCACCCACCCACCTCGCCTCTGGCAACCACCAGTTTGTTTTCTATATTTAAAAGTCTGGTGGTTGTTTTTTGTTGTTCTTGTTCATTTTTTTTCTTTGTTCATATCTTTCTTACATTCCACATATGAGTGAAATACCATATTTGTCTTTTTCTGACTATTTCACTTAGCATTACATCTCCAGATCCATCCATGTTGCTGCAAGTGGCAATATTTCATTCTTTTTATGGCTGAGTAATATTCCACTTTATATATACAACACATCTTCTTTATCCATTCATCTATTTTTTAATCCATTCTTGTATGATGGACACTTGGGTTGCTTCCATATTTTGCCTCTTGTAAATAATGCTGCAGTGAACATAGGGGTGTATACATTTTTTAGAATTAGGGTTCTCATACTCTTTGGGAAAGTACCCAGTAGTAGAATTGCCAGACGTTATTTTAGATGCTGGGAATATAATGGTGAATAAGACACTGTCCTCGTGGAGCATAGATTCTCTGAAGGAGAGAGATTAATAACTTTGTGTGTGTGTGTGTGTGTGTGTGTGTGTGTGTGTGTGTAAATTCAGGTACTGTCAAATACTATGAAAAAGCAGAATGAGGGAAGGAGAGGGGTCAGGATGGAAGTATAATATGAACAGAAATGGTGAGATATCCAAGGAGATGACATGTGAACAGATAGTTAAATGAAATAAGGGAATGAAGATTGGGGAGAGGAGTATTTCAGACATAGTAAGTGCAAATGTGCCAAGGTGGGAATGAGCTTGAGGTCTGTATGTCTCCAGAGTGACATAAGGGATGCGGGGAAAATGGCAGGAGACAAGATGGTACCATAGGTACCTGCAGTACTACTACACTGTTGAATGAATGAATGAATGTTGAATGAAGATAGCTTCTAAACTTCCCTGCTCTATATTGCCTCTGTTAGCTAACACAGGGGGAGCAACTACATAATTTTTGCTACTGGATTCTCCATGATAGATGTACATAAAAAGCAGGAAACATTATCATTAATGATTCACTTTAAGCTAACTGTTGTCACTAGTTAAACTAAGAAATTGGTAGGAGGTAGAGGAAGGTGGTATATAAGAATCGGAGGAATAGTAGGATTCATGAAGAAGAGTAAGGAATGTTGGGGAGACTAGAGTCCTTGGGTCAATGACAGGTGCTGTGTTGTCAGTAGGTACCAGAGTCAACAAGTTGGCAATAATGGTAACAACAGCCACAGTACATCAGTTTTTGATGCCACCCAGAACCCAAAAAGACCTACTAAGCCTCATGCTTCCTTTTTAGCGATAGGAGACACAAGATGCATTAGTTTGTCCTTTACTTTGGAGGGGATGTCCAGGCATGCTCCAGGCCACTATGCCCCCAAAACAGGGGTTCTCAGCTGGAAATGATTTTGTCTCTTAGGGATACCTGGCAACGTCTAGAGACATTTTTGGTTGGCACAGCTCTATCCTCTGCCTAGAGGGCCCTCCTTCCTATTTCCAACCCCATCTCCTCTACCCTCTTTCAGTTGGCTAACTTCTCCTCAACCTGTTAGACTGACCCAGTGTCACCTACCCAGGAATCTCCCCCTAGGAGTTAGGTAAAGATTGCATGCTTTGCCATGCTCCTGAAATGCCACAGACCTCTAAGTAATAACTTTGTGTTATTGTGGTTTCTATGGGTCTGTCTTCCTAAGCTGGATGTAAGACCTAGAACAACTTAAGGGGAGAAATCACTGGCATCTAGAGGTCAGGGATACTGCACAGCATCCTATGTTGCACAGCTCTCCAAACTAGAAAATTTCGGCACAGGATGTCAATAGCGCCACAGTAGAGAAATCCTGCCCTAAAATTATCACTAACGGAGCAGACCCTTTATTTTCTACGGATTTATCTCCTACCCTCTAGAGTATATGGCTTCTGAAGGCCTCCATGTACTTACCATTTCCTGGTCATCTAGTCTTATTAACAGGATTAACATAATGCATCAGCATGGTGAACTAATACAATGTTGTGCTCTATGTCCAGCTGTCCATATTGGTTAAGATTATATTATGGTAGAGTTGGGTCACCTGGGTGGCTCCGTCAGTTAAACAACTGCCTTTGGCTCAGGTCATGATCCTGGAGTCCTGGGATTGAGCCCACGTCGGGCTCCTTGCTCAGCAGGGAGTCTGCTTCTCCTTCTCCCTCTGCTGTTCCCCCTGGCTCGTACTTGCTCTCTCTGTTAATTAAATAAAATCTTTTTTAAAAAAAGACTGTATTATGATAGAGTTATTATGATAGATGGTATTATAGGGGATTTAACATAATCCAGGGGTAAAACTTAAAATGTACACTGTTGTCCAGCCCAGGAGAATGCACACAGTTTTAAATCCTCCATATCATTAGGGATTGAAAACAATTCTTTAACATTATTTATTTATTTATTTATTTGAGAGAGAGAAAGAGAGAGAGAGTGGGGGGGAGGGGCAGAAGGAGGAATTCTTCAAGCAGACTCCCCACTGAATGCAGAGCCTGATGTGGGGCTCGATCCTATGACCCATGAGATCATGACCAGAGCTAAAACCATGAGTCAGACACTTAACTGACTGAGCCACGCAGGCAGTCCAGAACACGTGTTAATCTGTTAATCTGTGCTAGATACCACACTTGACACAGCAACTGCAACTGAGGATACTACTTGGTTAAATGTGATAATTCACTGTCATCCTCCAGGGTATGTGTGAACTTTGTAAGGGCCTGACTGAAGTGTAAATATAATGTGAACCAGTACCCTTACATGCTTTAGGTCTTTAAGGCACTAATCTCTGCCATATTTCCTAGAATATAATAATGTTTTTTATTTACTATCTTAGCAGGGTGTTGGGGGAGCTATTTAGTAGCCTTCCCCATACTTATTCTACAGGCTATGGAACTTACATGGAAGTTTGGCCAACTTCTAAGTATGTTCATTACATTTACACATTTAGGAACTTAGAAAATGACTCTGGACACAATGAGCCAGACCTGGGCCAGGACTCCATTTCTGACCCTATCTACCACCATTCTAACAGGCTACCACACTCTGTGTCTCAGTATCAACTTGGATTCTGTGTCCATGGCCCTAAACATATTAGATTACTCCACTCTTGCCAAGGTATAGTTACCAGAGCAATAGGATAGTTGCCTTTGGAGAAGTACTAGGGGATTCATTAATGCATACTTTGGTGTTACATGGTACTTCCTGGAGGACCTAGCTTCTCTTTCAATCAAATGGTCTAAAATCAAATCATTCTAAGTTTGAAAACTAGCTCAGGTCTGAAAACTAAAGGATCACTTTTTTTTCCCTCTAACTGGAATAGCTGCCTTCAGCCTCCTGAACATTCATCCTCAATTTCTCCCAGTTCTAACAGATTGAACAACACCCTCGTACGCTGCCCATCAATTTGCCTCTAAGGACATCCTACTGTATTAACCATCTAAATATCATTCTATAGGTCAGCGCCCCCCAGGCAGCCATTCCCATTCCAACCCTGTGCTAATTATAATTGTCCCCACCTTGCTTTTGATGGTTAAGCATCACCACTTGGCCTCTGTTTTGGGATCCCATCATCCCCACTGCTCTCATGGAGCTTAGCTCTGTACGCTATTTGCTACTTTCACCTGAGGCCTATAAGGGACAGCCACCATGACTGACAGTGCTTTCCCTAGGCCATATTGGAGCCTGAGGCAAAAGGAAAAATCAGGGGGCACCTGGGTGGCTCAGTGGGTTAAAGCCTCTGCTTTTGGCTCAGGTCACGATCCCAGGGTCCTGGGATTGAGCCCCACATCAGGCTCCCTGCAGAGCAGGGAGCCCGCTTCCTCCTCTCTCTCTGCCTGCCTCTCTACCTACTTGTGATCTCTGTCAAATGAATAAATAAAATCTTTTTAAAAAAAAGGAAAAATCAGTAATATTGATCCTGCCTTTATTTAAGATTTTATCTTGTTGATATGGATTTTTCTGCACTAATTTCAATTTTTAAAAATATATTTAAAGATTATATTGGTTACAAAGCTTTTTGGTCCCCTCTTTAGTTTTGCACCCGAGGCAAGTACCTCATTCACTTCACCCTAGCCTCAGTCCTATTCAGGGGTGCTGGTGCTTCTCTCACATTCCTTATAGCTTTAGGAAACAGAGTATCCTCTGAGCCTCCCCATGGAACATAATTACCTGCTTAGTTTTTTAGCAGTGAATATTTATTGAATATTTAGCACTGACTATTTTAGCATAGCCACTTATTGGCTCCTTTGATCACCCCTTCTTCCACCATCTTCCACAGTAGTCCTGTCGTTCCTGCCACTCAGTATGGGCTATTGCTTTCTCTGAGGTTTCTTTTTTTAAGATTGTATTTATTGATTTGACAGAGAGAGATCACAAGGAGGCAGAGAGGCAGAGAGAGAGGGGGAAGCGGACTCCCCACTGAGCAGAGAGTCCTATGCGGGGCTTGATCCCAGGACCCTGAGATCATGACCTGAGCCAAAGGCAGAGGCTTAACCCACTGAGCCACCCAGGCGCCCCCACCTTTTTTTTAATAAAAGAATTTTCTCTGAGTTTCTAAGAGCATCCTAGTAGAGTGTTAGCACTGCCTTCACAGATTCTTGCCAGGGTCCTTCATATCATGAGATAGTGCTTTCATAGTGACAAACCCTCCCTATCCAATGTTGTTCTGCTACCACCAATGTTCTGGTGTCCAGGAAGGAACATAAGGAAAGTTCCTGAGTGGGACATCTGTTGTCTTGTAAGTCAGAGGTCTCTGTATGTTCTTCAAGTACTAGCTTTTTAACAAAACAATTAGGCCACTTCTGTAAGCCTAGAGCACTCAGGAAAATCTAGGATTTCAAGATTCTTGAGTGCACTGACCCAGATGTCCTTGTCCTATTTCTTAGGACTGCAATCCTTCCCAATCAGGGCCCTCACTTTGTTTAAGAAATATGCTGAGGATGAAAATTCTGTCCACTTTTGGAGATCTGCTTCTCAGTATTAAGTCTTTTTTTTTTTTTTTTAAAGATTTTATTTATTTATTTGACAGAGAGAAATTACAAGTACACTGAGAGGCAGGCAGAGAGAGAGAGAAGGAAGCAGGCTCCCTGCCGAGCAGAGAGCCCGATGTGGGACTCGATCCCAGGACCCTGAGATCATGACCTGAGCCGAAGGCAGCGGCTCAACCCACTGAGCCACCCAGGCGCCCCCTTTTTTTTTTTTTTTTTAAAGTTAAGTCTTAAACCTAATTATCAGCTTTTTTTTTTTTTTTTTTTTTTTGCTCTCTACCTGCAGCCAACGAGACTCTTTATATACTACCAAGAATGCCCTCCAGCTTTTATTTTTAACCTTTAATAAGCGATTAGTCACTCTTAACCTTTCAGTGGCTTTCCTCCAATATCTCAGTAGAATCTATTTGTGCTTCACTTACCACCAATGGGAGGGTCCTCATTGCCAGGCAGACTGTAAGTGATTCAGAGCTAAAAGTCCTATTTTAGAGTCTGCTTTCTTGGGTCACAGGTTGGATTCCCTATAGGGAGCTTTGGAGATGGGATGGCCCTTGAGAGTTGTCCTAAATTGAGGCAAGGGAGTTGAGCCTTTCTACTCCCATATCAACAAGATTTTGGATATGAACTTCCCCAGGAAGAGGGCATGACCTTGGGAGAAGTAGCTCTCTTTTAACTATGAGCAAAACCCAGAGAGGGATGCATCAGAGAGCTGCTACAGAATTCTCAACGGTTCCAGTTATGAGGGGAGAAAGACAGGCGACTGAGCAATCCACCATAACTTCCACTACAATGTACAAAAGTGTCTTCCATCAGATGACAATGACACAGACAGACAGAGGATAACACTATCCCCTAAGGATATGAAAAAAAAAGTTTGAGCTTTCACCAAAAGTAAGTAATGGTCTGAAATGGGTAAGTAATGGTCTGAAAGCATTAGGGAGGAGTGAAAGACACAATGGTCCTATTCTCTTGAAGTACATAGTTAGTACATAGATAGTACATGGGTTAGCAAGTGCCCCTTCCAAAATTCTCAAATGTTTTTTCTCTCTTGGAATGGTGACTAATTTAAAATAACTTTTAGGGGCACCTGGGTGGCTCAGTGGGTTAAAGCCTCTGCCTTCGGCTCAGGTCATGATCCCAGGGTCCTGGGATCTAGCCCCACATTAGGCTCTCTGCTCAGTGGGGAGCCTGCTTCCTCCTCTCTGCCTGCTTGTGATATCTCTCTGTCAAATACATAAATTTAAAAAAAAAAATCTTAAAAAAAATACATTTTTAAAAATAAATAAATAAATAAAATTACTTTTAAAGCCTCTTTTTCTAATTCACGGCAGTTTACCAATGGTTATTACATCTCCAGGAGTCTCCTGTGTGGAAGTTAGCAGGGGCAGGGGCACATGCATGTGCTCAGTTCTGAAATCTTTCTCTCCCACTAATGCACTTATTCTCAAATTATAACAGCACTCAAATCCTCTGAGCAGCTTTAAAAAAAATATATTGTATTTATTTGAGAGAAAGAGAGCATGAGCAGGGGCTCAAGGGTGTTGAGGGGGAGACAGAGGGAGAGGGAGAAGCAGACTCCCTGCTGCACAGGGAGCCTGATGTGGGGCTCAATCCCGGGGCCTCCTTGAGATCATGTCCTGAGCCCAAGGCAGATGCTTAACCAACTGAGCTACCTAGGAGTCCCCTGTCCCCCCAGCCCCCACCCCTGTGCTGAGAAGCTTGGAAAGTATTGGTTGTGACACCAAACTTCAGAGTGATGTAGCAGATTTCAGGTGGAGCCGAAGAGCTGATAATTCTTTCCAGGTGGCCTACTACCATTCATTGAGAAACACTACATAGCCAAGCCTCTTTTCTTTTTTCTTTTTCGTTTTTTCAACTTATTTATTTTTGAAGATCTTATTTATTTATTTGACAGACAGAGATCACAAGTAGGCAGAGAGGCAGGCAGAGAGGGAGAGAGGAGGAAACAGTCTCCCTGCTGAGCGGAGTGCCAGATGCGGGCTTGATCCCAAGACTCTGGGATCATGACCTGAGCCAGAGTCAAAGCCTCTTTTCTTATCTACATCTGAATTCTGGGAGAAGAGAGACAGATCTCCAGTATACCAATGATTGGAAAAAAGAAATAAATGTAGCCAAGTGTTCAACACCTGTCACCCACTCCCACTTTTAGATAAAATGTGCCTATGTGAGAAAAAAATAAGCAGCCTCCATATGAGAGGGAAAATACAGGAAAGCTTCACGGGGAAGCCAAGATGCAGTTAATTCTCTTGTTCTCAACCCTATACAACACCTCCTATACTCTCCTGAAATAAAAATCATAGCCAATATGTCCTGGTCACACAGATAATTTTGAAAAATATTAATAAAATACCCTAACTGAAATATAAAAGAAGTGAAAAAAGGTACTTATATTAAAAGATGTATTGAGAAGGGAAGCTTATGAATCACAGATTATAGGTTCCAGAAGGCTTAAATGAAAGATTTAAGAGGGAAAATCAGCTGAGAAGGAACACTGAGGTGTATAATGAGGATATAGGAGAGGATGATTACTAGACAGGATTTTAACTCAGACAGTGAGCAAGGGTAATAAGTAGGGATATCTTGCTATTAGACTGTCACCATAAATGGTCCCACGGATCCTCAGGTGAGTAAGAAGGGGTTAAGTGGGGCACTAAGATCATGATGGCCTATAGAAGGAACAGCAAATTTGGGGCGCCTGGGTGGCTCAGTCAGTTAAGCCTCTGCCTTCGGCTCAGGTCATGATCCCAGGTCCTGGGATCGAGCCCCGCATCGAGGCCCACATCGAGCCCCGCATCAGGCTCTCTACTCAACGGGGAGCCTGCTTCCCTGCCTCTGCCTGTCTCTCTACCTGCTTGTGATCTGTGTCAAAAAATGGATAAAATCTTAAAAAAAAAAAAAAAAAAAAAGGAACAGCAAACTCCGGCCCATGGGCCGTATCTGGCAGGCATTCTTTTATTTAAGTTGGTAGTAAAATACGTAGAACAATACACCACTTGAACCATTGTAATGTGTGCAGTTCAGGTGCACTAAGGACAAACTTTTGTGCAACTTTCACCACTATCTTTATCCAGACTTTTTTTTTTATCGCCTCAAACAGAAACTCTGTAAGCATTAAGCAGCAACTTCCCCTTCTCTCCAGCTCCTGGTAATACCTAACCTTCTTTCTGTCTCTATGAATTGGCCTTTTCAAGACATTTCATATAAGTGGAATTATACAATATTTGTCCTTTTGTGTCTGGCTTATTTCACTTGGCATAACACGTTCAAGGTCCATCCAGGTTGTAGCATATACCAGAACTTCATTCCTGTTTAAGGCTGAGTAATTTTGTGTTTTATGTATTTACCACATTTTGTTTATCTACTCATCCACCAATGAATGCTTAGGTCATTTCCACCAATTGGATATTGTGAATAATGCTGTAGTGAACACAGCATATAAATATGTTTGAGTCTTCGCATTAAGTAATTCTTTTGGAGTGCCTTCTTAGCACAGCAGGCACCCATCAGTCTCATAAATAATTCTTTTGGGTATGTCTATACCTAGGAGTGGGATTGCTGAGTAATACGATAATTCTATGTTTAGCTTTTTGAGGAACCACCAAACTGTTTTCTGCAGAAGCTAAACTATTTTACATTCCCATTAGCAGTGTATGAGGAATCCAATTTCTCCACATCCTCATCAACACTTACGTTCTGTGTATCACTTTTCATAGCCATCCTAGGAGGTTTGAAGTGGTATTTCTTTGTAATTTTGATTTGCATTTCCCTATTGGCTATGGACTTTGAGCATCTTTTCATATACCTCTTGGTCATTTGTACATCTTTTAGAGAAATGTCTATCCAATAGACATTTTCTAATGTTTTATTTTTTTTTTTTTAATAATCTCTACGCCTCGTGTGGGGCCCAAACTCATGCCTGGAGATCAAGACTCACATGCTCTATGGACTGAGCCAGCCGGGCATCCGGCCTTTGCCCATTCTTAAATTGAGGTGATTTTTGTTTTTCTTGTTAAATTCTAGGAAATCTTATATATTCTGGATCTTAATTCGTTATCAGATAAACTATTTGCAAATATCTTCTTCCATTCTATATGTGAAATAATAGAAAATTTATTCATTGGTCTGTGCCTCCAGTTCCCAGCACAGATCTCCTAAAATCCTTGTAAATTCCTAAGTGATAAAAACACTCCTAAAACCCTTGAGAATTCCTAAGTGATTAAAAGCAATATGAGCATCTTTTGTTCCAGTGAGGAGACTCTGATGGGCTCCTAGACAGAGGCTGGTCCCCAGAAAGACCAAACCATAATTAGAAGCTTGGAATTTTCAGCCGCACTCCAACTTGTCCAAAAAGGGAGAGGGGCCAGAAATGGAGTTAATAATTGATCATTCCCGTGTGAGGAAACTCCATCAAATCCCAAGAGTACAGGGTTCAGAGAGTTTCCAGGCTAGAGGACACATCCACACTGAGCAGGTAACACATCCCAACTCCACAGGACAGAAGTTCCTGCACTTGGGACACACCTACACCTTGCCCTACATATCTCTTCATCTGGCAGCTTCTCCGTATCCTTTATCATATCCTTTAATAAACTGGTAAGCCTTAAACTCAGAAGGATTGTAGGATCTCTGATTTCCAGCCAAATGAGACAGAAGTTGTGGGTAACCCAGCGGTGGACTACTTGCAAGTGGCATCTGAAATGGGATGGGGACAGTCTTGTGGGACTAAGTCCTTAACCTGTAGGATCTGACACTATCTCCAGGTAGAGACAGTGTTGGAACTGAGTTCAATGGTAATAACACCCAGCTGGTATTGCCCAGAATTACTTGGTGTGGGAAAAATTTTCATGTATTTGGTAACCAGAAGTGAAGTGTTTTGTGTGAGTAGTAAAGCAGACACACAGGAGTTTTTCTAATTCACGATGGGTTGACTTCTTACTCAGTTGACAGTATCCTTTGAAGCACAAAATTTTTAATTTTGATGAAGTCCAAGTTTTTTCTTTTGTTGTTTGTGCGTTTGGTGTCCTATTAAACAAATCCAATCTTTTGTTGACAAATCCAATGTCATGGGTAGGGTAGTTTTGCTTCCGAAAAAGAGTATGTTACAAATTATTCAAAATTATCCTCCCTCCCCCTCCCTCTCGCAGGGTACCTGGGTGGCTCGGTCAGTTAAGCATCTGCCTTCAGCTCAGGTCATGATCCCACGGTCCTGGGATCAAGACCTGCATCAGGCTCCCTGCTCATTAAGGGAGTCTGCTTCTCCCTTTCCCTCTGCCCCTACTCAGTGCTTTCTCTCTTGCTCACTCTCTCAAATAAATAATAAAATATTTTTTTAAAGTATCTCCTCAAAGATACAAAAAGTAAAAACATTTCCTCACCTGTCTTATTGCTCAAAGATTAAGAGTGTTTTATATATTCACTGATTATTATGTATACACAAAGCACATTCCATATACATATTTTCTAATTTTTAAACCGGAGATTCCTAAAGCGAAGACTGTTTAAGAAGGTGGGTGTTGGCAAAAATTACAGATTTTTGCTTCCAAAAGAGAAGAATTCAAGCATAAAGATGCTAATGTGAATAAATATGGAGCTTCCTGATAAAACTTGACTTTAACAAAAAGGCCAAAAGATGAAAGAAGGCCTACATCAATCAATCAATCAATCAATCAATCAATCAGGAACCTCTGGGTTGGTTAAAACATGTGGCCCCTAGGGAGAGTGGCTCACTCAGAAAGCATGGAAGCTCTGGTTCCCCTTCCCTCATATCTTGCCCTGTGCATTGCTTCCATCTGCGTGTTCCAGAGATATCCTTTCATAATGAACTGATAATCTAAGGATGTACTGAGTAGAGATGCTGGGGAATGTGCAATATGCCCGAAGAACTTCAGCAGGGCGTTATTACAGCAGGACGATCGCATCTACATATATCTATCTTGTTAACAGATCATAAAGGCTATACTGATGGTTTGAGATAAACTGATCTTGCCCTGAGCACCCTTCAGTTAAACATCAGATTCCTCTTTTTTTCCCCCTTCAGATTCCTCTTTTATAGGTTTTCTTGTCTTTTGAAGATGCTTGAAAAAGTGAGAGGATATGAAGATCTGTTACTAGAAAAACAAAAACAAAAAAGGCATACTCAGCCAGAAATCGGAGTTCTCTAAGATTCAGTAATATAGAGATGGACAATCATACAGAACTCAGTAATGTGCATTTTTTAAGACAGATTTTATTTATTTAACAGAAAGAGAGAGAGACAGAACAGAAGCAGGGGGAGTGGGAGAGGAAGAAGAGGCTCCCACCTGAGCAGGAAGCCTAGTGAGGGACTCAATCCCAGGACCCTGGTATCGTGACCTGAGGCAAAGGCAGACACTGAACCAACTGAGCCACCCTGTTGTCCTGAATATTTGTAGTTTGCTCTCTCTCTCTCATTTAAAAAAAAATCCTTAAAAAATAAATTAAAAATACAAATTACCAATTTTAAGTACTGCCAGCTATAATAATTTTGACTAGCTATTTTTGTTTTTTTCTTTATTTTCTTTCTTTCTTTCTTTCTTTATTTGACAGACAGAGATCACAAGTAGGTGGAGAGGCAGGCAGAGAGAGGAGGAAGCAGGGGCTCGATCCCAGGACCCCGGGATCATGACCCGAGCCGAAGGCAGAGGCCTCAACCCACTGAGCCATCCAGGCGCCCCTGTTTTTTTCTTTTCATATAACTATTTTACTGTGCTTTGAATCTCCAGACCATTTTCCCGCATTTGGGTAAAATGTTTAGCATGTTGTAAACTTATTAACTTATAAAAAGAGTATGAGATTTCTTGAGTGGAAAATAAAAAGCAAAAGAAATTTTAAAGTGGTAAAAACCTGTAAAAATATTCTGAGAAAGGCTAAAATCTCAATGACCTGACACTTAAACAAAATGCTTGTTTGGTTTGAAACAAGAATAATGAAACTGGTTTTGTTACCTGAGGGAGACGGCTCAATATAACAGAAGACAAAGTGCACTCTCCAATTCATTTGTTTCTTTTCTGTTAAGAAAAATAATCCCAAAAGTAAAAGGAAAAAATATGAGGGAAATGGGCTTAACTGGAAATGAATTGAGTAATTGATAGCGCCTAGTGAGGGCAGGTGTCCTGGTCTAAACCAACATCCCAGTTGCCAACAGAACTTGCTAATGTAACAAAAGCACCTTTATTTTTTTCTTTTTTTTAAGATTTTATTTATTTGAGAGAGAGGCAGTGAGAGAGAGCATGAGCGAGGAGAAGGTCAGAGGGAGAAGCAGACTCCCCGTGAAGCTGGGAGCCCGGTGCGGGACTTGATCCTGAGACTCCCGGATCATGACCCGAGCCAAAAGCAGTCGTCCAACCAACTGAGCCACCCAGGCATCCCACAAGAGCACCTTTAACTGCAGTCTCAACAAAATGTGCTGCCTGTGGAGGACACAAGAGTTGAAAGATCTGAACCTCATACCATATGCAAACTGACTAAAGAAATAGTATTGCACACCAAAAAGAGAAGACAGGAGAATAGAAACTATGTTTCAGGTTTTTAAAATAATAATCTTAATGTAAAATATCTTGTTTTCACATATTATAGAAATACCACAGAAATCCTAGTATTTCAGCTTTTTTAGCAGTTCAGTGCTGAGAGGAAGACACATAGAAACAATTATAATACAAAGTGGTTAGAATAAATATATTTGTGGGATTTTAGGACTGTACAGAAATATCAAACCATGCTATCTATAGCTATATATAATTCCCAGGGTGAGATTTTTTGGGTGGGGTAACATTGGATCAGTTTCATAGGATGAAGGAGGAATTAGCCAGGTGAACGGGAGTAGAGATAGACGAATAGGAAAGAGGACCCTCTAGGAAAAGAGGACAGTTTAGGCAACAAACACTAGTGTCTGTAGAAGAAATTCTGTGACTAGATGCCACAGTGTGTAGCAGGGAGTTGCAAAAGAGGAATTCTAGGATTGGATAAGAGGCTGGTTATGTTACCAGGGAGACCCATTTTCTTGATAAATTCTGAATGTCCTGAACTAAAAATGTCTGAATCTGGAAAGCTGAGATGAGCCCCTAAACTCTGTTGTTATCCTTTGTGGGCCTTTCCTGGGTAGTCAATTATCCTCTTTTCTCTTGTTCACATTTCTATCTCAAGTTTTGAGTTCTCACTGACTCTAATTGAGCTGTTTAAAAAAAAAAATAGAGTTCTAATATTTTAGTATTACAAAGTTGCTGCTTCCTCTTTCAAGAACTCATAGAGTACAAAGCAGCATTCTGATGCAAGGTCAGAAGACAAGTGTTCCCTTGCCGGCTGTGCTGCTTTCTAGTTTGTGCAAGTTACTTATTTTTAAACCTGTTTCCTACGTTCGTAGTGTGTGAAGGAGTGGATCAAAAGGGCTACATTGCACCCCTCAGATGTACACATATCAACCCACATTTCCTCCTCGGCTACCTAAAACCCAGCTCTGTGGGGCTCGAGAGTAGGGAGGTGCTTCTTAGACACTGGCACCAGCCAAGCAGTGGCCTCCACTCAGAGATCTAGGTCGCAGCATTTTGGGACTAAGTTTCTAAGTTCTGATAACCCCAAATTCCTCCTTGTTCCCTCAGCAGGAGGGGAGTGTGCAGAAAAGTCAGGCCTGCCTGCTAGTCTTTGAAAGGCTTGCTTACAAGTTTGGCCTTTGGCTGGCATTTGGAGACCTGTATTTCGAGTAAGTTTTCACCATTTCCAGAACTGATAAGACTTGCTGTTCTTAAACTGTACAAGCAATATGGTTTATGCTGAGCATAAATTTTCCTGGAATCTGGAATTTGAGTACATGACAGAGAATGCTTATATGATCAGCCCTCAATAAAAACCCTGGACACTGAGTCTCTAATAAGCTTATCTGGTTGGTGGCATTTCACATGTGGTGAGAATTGTCAGAAGAATTAAGCATGTCCTGTTTGATTTTATTTCACAGATAAAGGACGCTTGGAAGTTTTACCCAGTTCCCCCAGATATCCCACGTGCTCCTTTTCCCTTTAGTCATTTTGCTTAATATCCTTTTGCTGTAATAAATTATAGCTGTCAATACAACTATATGTTGAGTCCCTTGAGTCTTCTCAGCAAATCATCAAAACTACTAATGGTCCTTGGGACATGCGATGATACCTACTACTTTCTTATATCAGTATCCACTTTTCATCACCATGGTTCTGCAATCCCTGTTTAACAACATTCTTTTATTAAATATTATATATATACATATATATATAACAAAATGTCTCAAACATACATTAAAATTAGATATATTATAAACTCACCATCATCCAGATCAATAATTATCAACAAATGATCAACTTTGTTTTATCCACTCTATTTCTACACTCTCCATTGGATAATTTTAAAGCATATCACAGACATCTTATTTCACTTGTCAAAGCTTCAGTATAAATCTTTACTTAAGTAGAGATTTCACTTGCATTTCTTAGTCTTGTATATGTCTTTTTATATTTAGTTTGTTCAAAATAAAATTTTAAAAATGCCTCTTAAATCTTTTAAACCTAATCAATATGGATGGTAGCCACACTTATGGTAAACACAGCATAATGTATAAACTTATCCAATCACTGTTGTGCACCTGAAGCTAATGTAACATTGTGTATCAGTAACACTGAAAGGAAGAAAAAAAGGGGGCACTTGGGTGGCTCAGTTTGTTAAGCCTCTGAGTCTCTTGGTTTCAGCTCAGGCCATGATCTCAGGATCGTGAGCCCATGTGGGGTTCTGAGCTGGGAGTGGATTCTGCTTAAAATTCCCTTTCTCCTTCTGCCTCTCCCCTTCTCCCTCTCTTTAAAAAAAAATAAATAAATAAACTCTGCCCCCTTTCTCCTTTTTTTTTTTTTTTTTTTTTTTTTTTTTAAGAGAGAGAGCATGAGTAGGGGTGAGGGAAGAGGGATAGAAAGAAAAAATCCCAAGCAGACTCCATGCTCAGTCCACAATAGCCCAATGTGGGGGCTTGATTCCATGGCCTCAAGACTATGACCTGAACCAAAATCAAGAGTCAGATAATCAACTAAGCTACCCAGGTGCCCCATCATTCCTCCTTTGGTATTTGACATTTGTTGAAGAAATTGGGTCATTCTAAAAGATTTCCAATATTATTTGGGAGATTGAATCTTCTTGGTGTCATTTACCTTGTTCTTCTATCCCCTATTTAAACTGGCTTATCTAAAAGCTTGACCAGATTTAGATTCAATTATTTTGGCAAGAATATTTAACATAGTATTGTGTCAAATATATTCTTGACAGCATAGTTGGTTTGGTCTCTAAGAGACTGCCTCTCACAGATCTCTGCTGAGTTTTCATTTACTACCAATCTTTCCATGTTGATAGCTCTTTTAACCCCCAATTTATGGAAGCACTGTCATCTACTGAAACTGAGCCAGAGTTTATTATCACCTTTAAGCTTATGACATTATTTCCTTTGCTAAGAAGTCAAATGAGTACCATGCACTGTCACCTGTTACAAAGATTATTTCGTTTGCCTTAAAAAACCTTTTTTATTGGAAACTATATTCAGTTAGGTGACCCAATTTAGTAGGTATTTTCATATGTCTTGGTAGAGTTGAATGAGAAAATGTCTGACAAATTTAATAAAAGGCCTTATATTAAATACATAAGCATATCATGTATTGTACAGAAAAATTAGGTTTAATAGGCCTTCTAGTTAACAATACCAATAGTTTGAAATAGAACTTAGTAGGCGGCAGCGGTGTAATTTTCTAGACAACTGGTTTTTGAGCAGGAGAGTAATATGATAAAAATGTGTTTTAAGGAAGACATTACTGGAAATACTTAAGAAGAGTATGCATTCTGTACTTGAAGGTTATCTAATATAGAATTGTTTATATGCAGCTACGTAACCACCTCGATCAACAGGTACATCCTGTTATACTGAAAAGCGTTTGACAAACTTTGTAGCTGGTGATTTCAACTCACTCCCTAAAGCATGACTGCAATGAACAATGCAAGAGTAGAAAAACAAAAAAAACAACCACAAAAAAAACCCCAATTTCCTATATCAATATTTGTATCACGTCCCCAAATAATCATACATAGACACATTAGCTGGAATATTTCTGTTAATGTAAATTAGATCAAGTCACTGTTCTGACCTCTAAACTTGCATGACTTCCCTTCACACTTAGAATAAAATCCAAAGTTGGTACCATGGCCTCCCAAGCGCTACGATAAAGCCCTCACTACCTCTAACCTCATGTCCTACCTCTCTCCTCCTATGACTCAAAGACCGCGCTCTTCGTAAAACAGGGTCAGACTGTTTCTGTTTGGGGCCTTTGCACTTGGTATTCCACCAGAAGTTCTTTTCTCCCCAAATACTCATAGAGTCCCTCACTTCATTTAGGCCTTTGCTGAGTATCACCTCCTCAGAGGCCCATCTGACCACCCCACACAGATTAGCACCCTCCCTGACCCCTCTCCACCTCATTACCCCGCTTTTTCTTTTCTGTGACAGGTGCCCAGCAGTTGTTGGCTCTATCCAGTCAACCCTCTCACGGACTCCTCACAATTGTGTTCAGTAGGCAGTACTGATAGTCGGTTTATAGAAAACGTGCAATGGTTGAATAAGGACCTGGGAACAAAAGGGAGAACAGGACGTCAGGATTTGATGACTTGATTCCTGAAATGGGTAAATTAAAGCAAAGTCGTCGGGTGTGTCCGGACTATGGGGAACCCACACTGCCCACGAACACCAATTGGAATGTTGGCCACACAAAAAGGCAGGCAAAGAGAACGGAGTCTCTTCGCTAAGGACATGACCTCACGCTACCCTCGCAACAACCTCCTGGGTGAGCGCCGGGCATGTGTTAGACAATCATTAAACAGCGAGACTCCGGAGCCGGACTTCGCAGCCAGGAGCGAGGGCGGTCCGGCTCGGCACTCACCGGTTTGGACAGTTACGTAATTAATACCCAGAACCTCGAGCTTCCTCCCACCCCTGGGCTGGGCTCTCGCGCCAAGCCTCGCGACCACAAACAGCAGCCAAGAGAACGGGGTCGGTTGGTGAATCCGGGGACGAGTCCCAGCGCGGGAGGTGGGCAGGGCGCTCACCGCGCGTCTCGTGAAAAAGGCGCCTGAGCGCGCGGCTGCTACGAGAGGCCGGCCCCGCAGAGGGGTGTGTCCGAACGGCCCTGCGCTCCCTCTGATTGGCCAGGAGGATGACGACAGCGTTTACAGTAGGCCTTACAGGAAGTGGGAGCTTGCGTCCGCTTTGCGCTTTCAGGGTGGGAAGAGGGGGCGTGTCTGGCGGCTCACGGGGCCCGCCGATTGGTGGGAAGGCCCGGGAGCCGGGCGGCTTGGCCCGCCGCAGGAGGGCGGTGCCGTGGGCCTGGTCCCGGAGTTGGCGACCGGCTTCAGTGAGATGATCATGGCAGCTCGGACCGGTCAGAGGGCTCTGAGGAAGGTGGTTTCGGGATGCCGTCCGAAGTCGACGGCAGCGGCCGAAACCCCGGCTCCGGCGCAGGGGCCTGCGGGGAACGTCAGGTAATAAACAACAGGGGTGCTGCGACGGGGGTAGCTTTCGGCCCGGGCTTGCTGAGTTGGGGGGACCGAGGAATTTTGAGGTGAGGCGGCGCCCCGGACCGGAGGCATTTTGGCGTCTCTAAGGGGAGAGAGTGTCCTGAGATCGGCATGTGAGGGACTCGGACTTCGCGCTCGTCACTCCGGGCGGGAGGCTCGCGGGCCTGCTCCAGACGCCGCGCCGGGGTCGGGGACTCGCTGCCCTCGCGAGAGGCGGCGCGGCTGACCGGCCGCGGATAAAGCAGCCGTCGGGGGACTGGGGACTCTTCCGGTCTCCTCCCCCCACGGCCTGCCGTCGCCGCTCTCGGAAAGTTCCAACTTCGCGGCTCGCGAGCGGCCGGCTGCCGGAGTTCGGGGCCCGGCGGCGAGCCCTCCCCTGCTCCCCCGCGAGTTGGCCGGAAGTCCTCTCCCAGCGGTGGGTAGGGGTCCTCGACTCCGCCCTTCGGTGCTTACAAAACGGAACGTAGCCGAAGTAGGGGACCTCGATTTTGTTTTCCACTCGACTGTAACTCGTCCTGTAACCTTGAACCAGCCTGGGATTTTCCTGGTCGGTTCCTTTTTGGTGGGTGGAGGCGGAGTCAGGAACGATTCCCCACTTCCACCGCTTCGTTTCTTTCTACTAATGACTTTGGAATAAATTGCGCTCGAAAATTACAGTGTCTAAAATGTATTCAGTTGTAAACAGTACAGAATGAAGGGAGAAAGCACAAATGTTAAGTTCCAGGAATTTAGAGTTAGTGAAGAATTTTTCAAGTACCCCAAACCCCCGCCAACTCTCAATCCTTTTAGACAAATACTGGTTGAAATTGAAATAAAATATCGCATATCGTTTAGTCCTGCTGAAGGAAACAACCTGAAAAACTAGTTCTAAGCAGAACATAGCCTGTCCTGCTTTATTTTTTTTTTTTTTTTTTTTTTTTTTTTTTTTTTTTTTTTTTTTTTTAAAGATTTTATTTATTTATTTGACAGAGAGAAATCACAAGTAGACAGAGAGGCAGGCAGAGAGAGAGAGAGGGAAGCAGGCTCCCTGCTGAGCAGAGAGCCCGATGCGGGACTCGATCCCAAGACCCTGAGATCATGACCTGAGCCGAAGGCAGCAGCTTAATCCACTGAGCCACCCAGGCGCCCCTAGATCTGTTTGTGTGACTCTTACAAAATGTTGGCTTGCAAATAAAACTCTTATTTCTAAGAAAAAATATGATTGTTTTAATGATCAAATTAAGGCTTAAATTCCGAGACAAATATTTATAATAATGAAGAGGGAAGGAGTTTATGAGCTTATTTTTAGGCCAAAGCATTAACATACGTTCTGGCCTTTATTAGAGTATTTGAGATGTAGTATTATTGGAAGGTGAGTGACAAAAGCTGTCCATCATTTGATTCAGTTTTAATTTCATAGTTGAACGATACATATGACTGTATGGCTCCTCGTTGCAGTTGAAGACATCATTCTTGGTAATGTGTGAAAATAGATTTGCTGTCCAGGGCTTGTAACCATAGTATGGGAAATCATCAGGAAAACTATTAGCTTGCTCTAAAGACAGATATTTCCTTTGTAATTATAATCAGATTCTGTAAGGGTTGTTTTGGGGCTTTGGGGGGCAGGGAGAAGGGGAGGTTGGGGCAATGGTATTACATAAACTTGGTACAAAATTCAAAACCATGTACAGTGACAAGTAAGCTTCATAGTCAACCATGTCACCTCTTCAGAAGCAGTGGTCTTAGATTTTTTTTAAATAAAGGTTTTCAGAGATGCTGCCTCTTCTGACATTGATTTATCAGAAAATTATTAAGTGTGCTCAATATCTGTCTCATAATTGGCTTCCAATAATAGGTGACAAAGTATACGAAAAGTGGGGAAATAGATAAAACTTTTAACAAAGTCGCCTAAAGAATATCTTACAAGGGAAATGTGATTAGGTATTTTGTACACCAGATTTGCTTTTTGTGATCAATAAAACTAACAGAGATCCTAAATTATGTGAGTTTTTAAAGGGGGGGGTGAATTAACTGCCTACTTTTTTATTTCCGCTATTCTGCTTCATTTAGCAGAGTGACTGTCATTCATTTTTATTGGTGTAATCTGACTGCTAAGCAAACTCCATAGGTTTACTCTAAAGAAAAATCACAATGGGCTTATTTTAATATTATCTCTGCCTTTAAAATAAGATTCACATAACAAACCATATTTTTAAAGATTTTTGGGAACACCAGCACTTATATTCTCTCTAGGAGTTGAATCTATCTAAAACTTCTTTTGACTAAAAAAGAATATCATAGATATCTTTAAAATATGCTGTTACCATCATTCTAAAACCAAATACCTCCTCTGATATCCCTTTAGAAAGCCTAGAATTCTGAAAGCTGTCTTGTTTTACTATATTTTCCCCATTGTTCTTTTTTTTGAAGTGTTATTTAGAGCTGGATACATAAATACCTTAAAATCTTAAAAGAGGCCAATAAGTTCAATAATACAGTTCATATGTTTTATTCTTTTTTTCTTTTTAAAGATTTTATTTATTTGACAGACATAGATCACAAGTAGGCAGAGAGGCAGGCAGAGAGAGAGGAAGGGAAGCAGGCTCCCCGCTAAGCAGAGAGCCTGATGTGGGGCTCTATCCCAGGACCCTGGAATCACTACGTGAGCTGAAAACAGAGGCTTTAACCCATTGAGCCACCCAGGCGCCCCTCTTTGTTTTATTCTTTTACGTTACATCTTAATTAATAGTTGTGCAGTGTTTAGCTTAACCATTTTCATTGACCTCTATTTTACTGCCTCTGGAATAAGCCCATCTAATATTTGTTTTTAAAGATTTTATTTATTTATTTATTGACAGACAGAGATCACAGGTAGGCAGAGAGGCAGGCAGAGAGAGAGAGGAGGAAGCAGGCTCCCCGCCAAGCAGAGAGCCCGATGCAAGGCTCGATCCCAGGACTCTAGGATCACAACCTGAGCTGAAAGCAGAGGCTTTAACCCACTGAGCCACCCAGGTGCTCCAAGCCCATCTAATTTTTATAAAGAGTGTTAATTGTTCAAAAGTTCTTTCTTGTATTCTGGAGCCCAAATTTGTTTCCATCCATTTGGACTTTTGTTTTACATTTTGGAACCATACTCTCAGGGATCATCCCTATCTCCTGGCTGAATATTCCCCATTTCTTCAACCATTCTTTGTTTGACTTCATTGTCTCTTCCTCCCTGGCCACATTGTAGGGTGTCTGTGTCTTTAAAGAAATTTTATTTATATGTAAATCCTATTTTATAAAGCAAATTTTATGTATGACACAAGGAGTTTTGACCAGGCTATTCTTTACCCTTTTAAAAAATAGTTTGGGCCCACTAAGGACTGTGTAACAGCTCACCTGCTGAATCAACTAGTCCTGAAAGTGGATGGAGCTGGAGGGTTGGCCCCTACCTGGGCATCGCTGGCGGGTGGTGGCCTGTAAGTGGGACAGGAGTGTGTGTGTGTGTGTGGGGGGGGTAGTTCTGCAGTTCCTTACCAGCCCCCAACCCGTTTTAAAAAAAAAAAAAAAAAAAAAGGAAATATTTAAAAAAATAATAATTTGGGGGCTCCTGGGTAGCTCAGTGGATTAAGCGGCCAACTCTTGATTTTGGCTCAGGTTATGATTTCAGGGTCCTAGGGTCTAGCCCCATTTTGGGCTCTACCCTCAGCAGGGAGTCCACTTCAGGATTCTCCCTCTCCCTCTGCCCCTCCAGTGTGCATGCACGTTGTCTCTCCCTCATAAATAAATAAAATCTTTTAGGGGCGCCTGGGTGGCTCAGTGGGTTAAGCCGCTGCCTTCGGCTCAGGTCATGATCTCAGAGTCCTGGGATCGAGTCCCGCATCGGGCTCTCTGCTCGGCAGAGAGCCTGCTTCCCTCTCTCTCTCTCTGGCTGCCTCTCTGTCTACTTGTGATTTCTCTCTGTCAAATTAATAAATAAAATCTTTAAAAAAAAAAAAAAAAAAAAAATAAATAAAATCTTTTAAAAAAAATAACGTTTAAAAAATAATTTGAAGATTTGATTTAATGAAATAACACTCTTTTTTTTTTTTTTAAAGATTTTATTCATTTGACAGAGAAAGAGGAGAGATCACAAGTAGGCAGAGAGGCAGGCAGAGAGAGGGGGAAGCAGGCTCCCCGCTGAGCAGAGAGCCCGATGCGGGGCTTGATCCCAGGACCCCGAGATCATGACCGCAGCCAAAAGCAGAGGCTTAACCCACTGAGCCACCCAAGCACCCCGAAATAACACTCTTCTACTTGGAATTCTTAAACAGATTCTCACCAAGGATAAATTCCAAATTGCTTTATCCTGGTTAATAATTCCTAGCATGATCCAGCTCTAGTCTGTCTAACATTATCTCATGGTACTCTCCTGGCCTGCTATAGTGCTGCTACACTGTTAGTCTTAGTCTCTGGATACTGCCAGGCTCTTTCCCTACTACCTGGAATGCTCCCCATCTACTTCTCCTCCTTCCGTACATACACACACACACACACACACACACACACACACTTCTTATGTACATACATAGCTATTTCTCTCTTTACATGGCTAACTTCTTCCATTAAGTTACAGCTGAAATATAACCTCAGAAAACTTCTACCCCACTCCTAAAGGAGCTCCCGATTACATGTCCCCACCCCCATTTCTTTCTTAGCACTTTTTTTGAATCCTTACCTACAAAGTCCTACTAAATCCTCATAGAGTGAATTTTTATTTTTACCATTATATCCCTACTGCGCACAGAACAAGAACTCAATAAGTATGTGAACTAATACATGAATAGTAGTATAAAATAGTTATGCAATAATCTTAGTAGGGAAAGGCAAAAATATTCGGGTGGAAAAAAGTATATCAGGCATCTATATTTAGAAGTACCCCAAACAAGTCATACTTTAGTTTCCTTGACATGAGTTTTTACATATGTGCATTGAAATGGAGATTGGAAGGGAAAGAACAAAGCAACAGTTCTAACAGGGCCACTCGATCTCTAGTCTCCAGTCTCGTCTCCAGTCTCGGAGTAGATCAAGAATTAAGGAACCTCTGTGGATCCAGCTGGGAAGACAACCTGGATAGATGAGTTAGAAAATAGATGATGGAGGGGTCCTGGCTGGCTCAGTCAGTAGAGCATGTGACTCTTGGTCTCAGGGTTATGAGTTCGAGCCCCACATTGCGGGTAGAGTTTACTTTAAAAAAAAAAAAAAAAGAAAAGAAATGATGAATATTCTAGCAAGTGTATGGGAAGAATATATTGTGACTAGAGACTGAAAGCCAACTTTCTGGGAAAGATACCATTTGTGCCAGAAACTTCTAACCCTAACCATAAGCTGTTATTTTTAGTTTTCTTTATGGCACTTAAGAAACTATTTTTTGTGTGTGTTTCTGTGCATGCATGTGTGCGCAACTGTGTGTGTGTGTGTGTGTATTTTTCAGGAATATTCTAAAGTTGTGAAGCCTTCTAAAGTGTTATAGTTACTGGGGTGCCAGGCTGGCTGAGTTGATGGAGCATGTGATTCTTGATCTTGGGATCATGAATTTGAGGCCCATGTTTGACGTAGAGATTACTTAAAAAAAAAAAAAAGGTAACATGTGATAGTATTTTACAGTCTAATTTGTGTTTTCTTTTAATTTTCAGTGCTACTCTTTTTTTTTTTTTCAGTGCTACTCTTAATCAAGTAATTTTTGTCTCTTTAGATATTCAGCTTCCTGTGGCATACTGATGAGCAGAACTCTTCTGCTACATACCTCAATTTTGCCTAAGGAGATCTATGCAAGAACCTTCTTCAAAATTGCTGCACCATTAATAAACAAAAGAAAAGAATATTCAGAGAGGAGAATTCTAGGGTTTGTATAGAATAATAGTTCTGCTAAAAGAGTATGTTCACAATTTTCTGTAGAATATCGTGACTTTTTTTCCTGGATTTTCTTCGTACAGAATATGCTTTGTTTTTTCTAGTTGGGCCTTTCCATAGCTTTTGCTCTTTTATAAATATTTGTTGAATAAACATAATTACATGGTAACTTTATAGGATAGATTTAAACCTTGGTGTGTAAAGGAAGTAATTGAACTGTTTAGACCTGCATTTTTGTATACCGTTTGTTTTTATAGTGGCAACATTAGTGGTATGTTGGGCCCAATATGTTTATATAGCTCCCTCACATATAAACATGCATAGAAGGTAATATACAGATGTGCTAAGTGGCTCCTACCACTTGGGGCGTAGGTTGTCATACTTTTTCTGTAAAGGACCTGGTAGTAAATATGTTAGGTTTTGTGGACCGTACTTTTTCTGTAGCAACCAATCAACTCTGTCATTGTAATTGTACCCCAGATGACATATTACTGTAGACAATATGTAATAAATGTGTGACTCTGTGCTAATAAAACTTTATTTGCCGAACCGTGCAATGGGCAAGGCTGGGCCCTTGATCTAGGGGTTGTATAGAGAAGAGAATAGAGAGACTGCAGTTCTGCTAAACCAGAAATACAGAATCTGTTCATATGGGAATTTCTACAAGGGGGTCTCAACAGGCCATTAAGTATTACATAAATTCTTGTACAAGTGCATTTCATTAATTTTTTCAGTTGCTTTTTCTGTTCTGATTTTTCTGTAGTGAAGGACCTTCAGCAGACTCAGCTTTTGTCACTAAAATTACCTTTATTACTGGCTAAGTCACTGTATTGGTTAAGGTAATACTAGCAGCTACACAGGTAAAACCCCAAAGTTTATTTCTTTCTTATGTAAAGTTTAAGTGGGTGTTCCCCATCCATGGGCAGCAGTTTAGGAACCTAGGCTCCATCTAACTTATGCCTTTTGTAATTTCTTAGTCCTCGGAGACTCTTATAGATAGACTTGATTCTAAACCGCATTGAGGGATGCCTGGATAGCTCAGTCAGTTAAGTGTCTGCCTTTAGCTCAGGTCATGCTCAGCAGGGAGCCTTCTTCCTCTTCTGGCCATTCCCCCTGCTTGTGCACTCTCTCTTCCCCTGCACAGCGATAAATATTAAATAAATAATATCTTAAAAAAAAAAAAAAAACATCTGGAAGGGATTATTGGCACGAACTAGTCACATAATACCATCTAAATGCAAGAGGGAAATTGGGAATAGTAGCCTCTGTGGCGGGGGAGCAACTTCTTCCCAGCAATAACACCATGTAAAGAGAGCCTAAATAATTGGGTAGGGAGACATCTTTGCCAGAGCTGGTATCTGTGAATGAAAAGATAAATAATACGTTGGTCTGTTTTACTTTTGAATCACTACCAATATCTTTTTTTATGCTGTGTGCCTGTCATTTGACAGGTGTTACTGGGTGCTTTATAGTTACAGTTTTATTTAATTCTCACAATAGCCTTGTAAGGTAGGTGTTGTTATTCCCATTTTAGAGATGGGGAAACTAAAGCTCATGGAGATAATGTACATTAAGTGTCATGCATAAATCCTAAGATTTTTTTCCCACCATATTTACTTATTGTTATTTACTTCCTTATTCTTTCTCACGCTGAAATTCTTTTTATTACAAATTGGTCTTACCGAGTGATCATCTTACCTTTTTTCCATATTTGACATAAACACATAATATTAGTTACTATTTATTAAGCGCTTTTTTTAAATTAAAGATTTTATTTGTTTATTTGAGAAAGAGAGGGCGTGTGCACAAGCAGGGAGGGGCAGAGGGACAAGCAGACTCCCCACTGAGTGAGGAGCCCAACTGGGGCGCCATCCCAGGATCCTGAAATCATAACCTGAGCCAAAGTCTGACGCTTAATCGACAGAGCCAACCAGGCGTCTCTTTATTAAATGCTTATTAAGCTTTGTGTACTATACCAAAATGATTTCACTTAACCCTCAAAAGAACCCTATAGAGTTACTTTTCTGTTATGGATGAAGAGAATAAAATTGAGAGGCAAAACAACCTACCCAGGGTCATGTGGCTTAGTTTTAGGGTTGGTACTTGAGCATAGTCCTTTCTGATTACCAAGCCCATCCCCTTGACCACTATGCTATACTACTTTCTTAGGTGCTTTTATTACAATTTTTAAATATTTCATTATTACATTATTTTATTATTAATTACAATTAACTTCCTGGCTGCAAGATTTCATACTTCTTCATGGGATTTATTTTAGCATTTATCTCAAAGTGAGTAAAACCTCAGAGGTTTTAGGAGGTAGGGCTTTTTTTTCCCCCCTCCCCTCTACTGTGGACTTCATTTCATGATCATAAAGATTAATTTAAACATACAAAAAGACTCATTCTCTCTTAATCCAAAGCATCCCTTTTGTAATTTAGATTGTGATTGTTTAAATTACTGCATATATTTTTTCTTTCCCTTTTCGCATTTTATTGGCCACTGGGAGGAGGTGTCCTCCCTGCCATAAGAGGTGCTCGCAGTTTCTTCAGCCGCTCCAAGCTTGGGCCCTGTGGGGTCGCGGGCACTGGGTAGTTGTAGGGCATGGCCTGATAGATCGTGACCCTGTACCTGTTGAAGAGGGGACAGAATCACATCCCAGCCGTCTTTTTCAGGCCACAGCGGTGGTCTCAAATACTGTTATCATTTCTAAGTTGAATACTGTTGTAACAGTGGTGAGTCTTTATAAGAATAGTATGAATCTGGCTCTCCTTATTCACTCATCTTTTACATGTTCCATAGACTGTTGGTTTCTGTTGTTTGTTTTCTGTTGAGGCCCTGAAGTTTTTGTGTTGAATTTATTGTAGGTGTTTTGCATTTTATAGTATAGACTGTTTTCTAATAGGTTCTTGTTAATAGGAAAGGCATTAATTTTTAAAGTTCTGTAACAGGTTACTTGACTGAATTCTGAATTGCTTCTCTTCTGAATTGATAATCCTGTAACCTGCCGACTGATCATTTCACGTAATACAGTTACATGTGTCTCATATTTCATGTTCTGATTTGATTACATTGACGAATACTTTGAGAACAATGTTTTGTTTTCATCTTGAATTACTTAAGTTTTTAAATTTAAATTTAATTAATGTAAAATGTATTATTAGTTTCAGAGGTATAGATACATCATGTGCCCTCCTTAATGTCTATCATCCAATTACACCCCCCCCTGCAGCAGCTCTCAGTTTGTTTCTTATAATTAAGAGTCTCTTACGGTTTGTCTCCCTCTCAGATTCTGTCTTATTTTATTTTTACCTTTTCTCCTCTGATTCTTGGTGTTGTTTCTTAAATTCCACATATGAGTGAGATCATATGATAGTCTTCTTTCTCTGGTTGATTTATTTCACTTAGTATAGTACCCTCTAGTTTCATCCATGTTGCAAATGGCAAGATTTCATTTTGATGGAGGAGTAGTATTCCATTGTGTATATATATAGCACATCTTCTTTATCCATTCATCAGACAATGGATATCTGGGCTCTTTCCACACTTTGGCTATTGTGGACATTGGTGCTATAAACATTGGGGTGCAGGTGCCCCTTCAGAACACTACATTTGTATCTTTGAGATAAATACTTTGTAGTGCAATTGCTGGGTCATAGGGTAACTCTATTTTCAATTTTTGAGGAACCTCCATACTGTTTTCCAGGAGGGCTACACCCGCTTGCCTTTGCACCAACAGCATAAAGGGGTTCCCCTTTCTCGGCATCCTCACCAACATCTGTTGTTTCCTGAATTGTTAATTTTAGTCATTCTGACTGGTGGGAGGTGGTATCTCATTGTGGTTTTGATTTGTATTTTTTTCTGTTGGCCATTTGGGTATCTTCTTTGGAGAAATGTCTGTTCATGTCTTTTGCTTATTTCTTGATTGGATTATTTGTTCTTTGGGTGCTGAGTTTGATAAGTTCTTTATAGATTTTGGATACTTGCCCTGTATCTGTTATATCATTTGCAGATATCTTCTTCCATTCTGCCTTTTGGTTTTGTTGACTGTTGCCTTTGCTGTGCAAAAGCTTTTTATCTTGAGAAAGTCCCAGTAGTTCATTTTCGCCTTAGTTTCCCTTGTCTTTGGAGATGTGTCTAGAAAGATGTTGCTGTGGCTGAAGTCACAGATGTTGCTGCCTGTGTTCTCTAGGATTTTGATGGATCCCTGTCTCACATTGAGGTCTTTCATCCATTTTGAGTCTATTTTTGTGTGTGGTATAAGGAAATGGTCCAGTTTCATTCTTCTACATGTGGCTGTCCAATTTTCCCAACACCACTTGTTGAAGAGACTGTCCTTTTTCCATTGGACATTCTTTCCTGCTTTGTGGAAGATTAGTTGACCATAGAGTTGAGGGTCCATTTCTGGCTTCTGGTCCATTGATCTATGTATCTGTTCTTGTGCCAGTACCATACTGTCTTGATGATTATAGGTTTGTAATAGAGCTTGAAGTCTGGCATTGTGATGCCACCAGCTTTGTTTTGTTTTATTTTTCAACATTCCTTTGGCTATTTGGGGGTCTTTCCTGGTTCCACACAGCTTTTAGGATTGTTTGTTCCAGTTCTGTGAAAAAAGTTGATGGTATTTTGAATAGGGATTGCATTGAATGTGTAGATTGCTCTAGGTAGCATAGACATTTTAACAATGTTTGTTCTTCCAATCCATGAGCATGGAACATTTTTCCATTTCTTTGTGTCTTCCTCAATTTCTTTCATGAGTGTTCTATAGTTTTCTGAGTACAGATCCTTTGCTTCTTTGATTAGGTTTATTCCTAGGTGTCTTACGGTTTTGGGTGTAATTTTAAATGCTATTGACTCCTTAATTTCTCTTTCTTCTCTCTCATTGTTAGTGTATAGAAATGCAATGAATTTCTGTGCATTGATTTTATATCCTGCCACTTTGCTGAACTCTAGTATGAGTTGTAACAATTCCGGGGTGGAATCTTTTGGGTTTTCCACATAGAGTATCATATAATCTACGAAGAGTGAGAGTTTGGCTTCTTCTTTGCTGATTCAGATGCCCTTTTTTTCTTTTCGTTATCTGATTGCTGACACTAGGGCTTGTAGTACTATGTTTAACAACAGTGGTGGTAGTAAACATCCCTTTTGTGTTCCTGACTTTAGGGAAAAGTGCTCAGTTTTTCCCCATTGAGAATGATATTTGCTGTGGGCTTTTATGATATTAAGGTACATTCCCTCCAGTCCTACACTGTGAAGAGTGTAGTCAAGAAGTGTAGTTAAGAGTGTAATCAAGAACAGATGCTAAAAAAAAAAAAGAAAGGATGCTATACTTTGTCAGATGCTTTTTCTACACCTTTTGAGAGGAGCAGTTGGTTCTTGTCCTTTTTTTTTTATTAATGTAGTGTATTAAATTGACTGGTTTGGAGGAGGTTGAACCACCCTTATGGCCCAGGAATAAACCCCAGTTGGTCGTGGTGAATCATCCTTTTAATGTACTGTTGGATCCAATTACAAGTATCTTGGTGAGGATTTTTGCATCCATGTTCATCAGGGATATTGGTCTGTAAATCTCCTTTTTGATGGGGTCTTTGTCTGGTTTTGGGATCTAGGTTATACTGACTTCATAGAAATTGTTGGAAAGTTTTCCTTCCATTTCTATTTTTTAAAAAGATTTTTTTTTTTTTAATTTATATATTTGACAGAGAGAGATCACAAGTAGGCAGAGAGGCAGGCAGAGAGAAAGAGAGGAGGAAGCAGGCTCCCTGCTGAGCAGAGAGCCTGACGCGGGGCTCGATCCCAGGACCCCGAGATCATGACCTGAGCCGAAGGCAGCGGCTTAACCCACTGAGCCACCCAGGCGCCCCCCCATTTCTATTTTTTGAAACAGCTTTAGAAGTATATAGTGGGGCACCTGGGTGACTCAGTTGGTTAAGCGGCTGCCTTCGGCTTGGGTCATGATTCCAGGGTCCTGGGATCGAGCCCTGCATCAGGCTCTCAGCAGAGAGCCTGCTTCTCTCTCTGCCCCTCTCCCTGCCACTCTGCTTATTTGTGCTCTCTCTCTAGCTGTCAAACAAATAAAATATTAAAAAAAAAAGAAGTATATAGTAATTTTTAAAAAGATTTTATTTATTTATTTGATACAAGGAGAGAGAGGTAACAAGAGAGAAAGCATAAGCAGGAGGAGTGGAAGGCAGAGGGAGAGGGAGAAGCAGGCTCCCTGCTGAGCAAGGAGCCTATTGCGGGGCTCAGTCCTGGGATCATGACCTGCGGCAAAGGCAGATGCTTAACTGACTGAGCCACCCAGGCACCCTGGTATTAATTCTTCCTTGTGTTTGGTAGAATTCCCCTGGGAACCCATCTGTCCCTGGGCTTTTGTTTTTTAGGAGATTTTTGATTATTGCTTCAATTTCCTTGCTGGTTATGTGTCTGTTCAGGATTTCTATATCTTCCTGTTTAAGTTTTTGTAGCTCATATGTCTCTAGGAATGCATCCATTTCTTCTAGGTTGCCTAATTTGTTGCCATGTAGTTGCTCAGCATATGTTCTTATAATTGAATTTCTTCAGTGTTGGTTGTGATCTCTCCTCTTTCATTCATGATTTTATTTATCTGGATTCTTTCTCTGTTGTATTGTTCTTTTGGTTTCTATGTCATTGATTTCTGCTGTGATCTTTATTATTTCTCTTCTACTGCTGAGTTTAGGCTTCATTTTCTGTTCTTTCTCCAGCTCCTTTGGGTATAAGGTTAGGTTGTGTATTTGAGACCTTTTTTGTTTCTTGAGAAAGGCTTGTATTGTTATATACTTCCCTCCTACGACCACCTTTTTTGTATCCCAAAGATTGGAAACAATTGTGTTTTTATTTTCATTTGTTTCCATGAATTTTTTAAATTCTTTAATTTCCTGGTTGACCATTCATTCTTTAGTAGGATGCTCTTTAGCCTCCACGTATTTGAGTTCTTTGCAAATTTCCTTTGTGATTAAGTTCTAGTTTCAAAGTATTATAGTCCAAAAATATGCAGGGAATGATCCTTGTCTTTTGGTACCAGTTGAGACCTGATTTGTGACCTAGTATGTGATCTGTTCTGGAGAATGTTCCATGTGCAGTCAAGAAAAATGTATACTCTGTTGCTTCTGGATGGAAATGCTCTGAATGTAGCTGTGAAGTCCCTCTGGTCCAGTGTGTCATTCAAAACCCTTGTTTCCTTGTTGATCTTCTGCTTAGATGTTCTGTGCATTGCAGTGAGGGGGTGTTAAACTCCCCTACTATTATTGTATTATTATTGATGTGTTTCTTTAATTTTGTTATTAATTGGCTTATATAATTGGCTCCTCCCATTTTAGGGAAATAAATATTAACAATTGTTCGATCTTCTTGTTGGAGAGACCCTTTAATTATGACATAGTGTCCTTCCTTATCTCTTACTACCATCTTTGTTTTATTTTTTTATTTTTTATTTTTTTTAAAGATTTTATTTATTTATTTGACAGACAGAGATCACAAGTAGGCAGAGAGGCAGGCAGAGAGGCAGGCAGAGAGTGAGAGAGAGGAGGAAGCAGGCTCCCCGCGGAGCAGAGAGCCCGATGTGGGGCTCGATCCCAGGACCCTGGGATCATGACCTGAGCCGAAGGCAGAGGCTTTAACCCACTGAGCCACCCAGGCGCCCCGCATCTTTGTTTTAAAATCTAAGTTTGTCTGATAGAAGGATTGCCATCCCAGCTTTCTTTTGATGTTCATTAGCATGATAAATGGTTTTCCACCTCTTTTTAAATCTGGAGGTGACTTTGGATCTAAAATAAGTCTCTTGCAGACAGCATATCGATGGGTCTTGCCTTTTTATCCATTCTGATACCTTTTGTCTTTTGATTGGGACATTTATCCCATTTACATTCAGAGTAACTATTGAAAGATATGAATTTAGTGACATTGTGTTACCTGTAAAGTCACTGTTTCTATATGTTTCTGTGTTACTTTTAGGGTCTCTTTTTGCTCAAAGTATCCCTTTTAATATTTCTTGCAGGCCTGTTGGTGATCACAAGTTCTTTTAGTTTCTGTTTGTCCTGGAAACTTGCTCTTTCCTTCTATTTTGAATGACGTCATAGCTGGATAAGGTATTCTTGCCTGGATATTTTTCTCACTTAGCACCCTGAATATATCATGCCAGTCCTTTCTGGCCTGATGGTTTCCGTGGATAGATCTGCTGCCAGTCTAATGTTTCTACCTTGCAGGTTACTGACCACTGGTCCCAAGCTGCTTTCAGGAATTCTCCTTGACTCTGAGATTTGTAAATATTATTATTATATGTCAGGGTGTTGACCTATTTTTATTGATTTTGAGGGGGGTTCTCTGTGCTCCCTGGACTTGAATGCCTGTTTCCTTCCCCAAATTAGGGAAGTTCTCCACTTTAATTTGCTCCAATATACCAATATACCTTCTGCCCCCACCTTCTTCTGGGATCCCAATTATTCTAATATTGTTTTGGTTGATGATATCACTTATCTCTTGAATTCTCCCCTCATGTTCCAGGAGTTGTTTATCTCTCATTTTCTCAGCTTCTTTTTTCTCCATCATTGAGTCTTCTGTGTCCCTAATTCTCTCTTCTGCCTCATTTATCCTAGCAGTTAGAGCCTCCATTTTTTATTACATCCCGTTAGTAGCCTTTTTGATTTTGACTTTATATTTTAGTTCTTTTATTTCTCCAGAAAGGAATTCTCTGGTGTCTTTTATGCTTTTTCTCAAGCCTACCTAGTATCTTTATAATCATTATTCTGAACCCTCATTCCTACATCTTACTTCTGTCCATACTGATTAGGTTCCTGGCAGTCAGTACTGCCTCTTTCTCTCTTTTCTGAGGTTAGTTTTTCCATCTTGTTGTTCTACCTTGCAGAAAGTGGTCATTTTTCTGTTTGTGGAGTTGCAGCTATTCTTTTCTTAGCTCTCCAGTTGAGTTTATAGGTTTTCAGAAAGATTTTATAACTATCTAGCTGAATTCCTGGAACCAGACAAAACTAAGGTCTCCTACTCCTCTGCCATCTTGGACTCCTCCCCAAAACAACATTACCTAACCACAATAACTAGCATCTTTATCTTATTTCTAACTCTAATGGGAATGCCATTTGATCATTTATGGAGGGAATTACACAGTTTTTATTCTTTTGGTATAATATAATTCTTGGCTTTAAGCCATCCACGAATCTTTAAACGAGTTGCATTTGATTGCTAATTTTTTTTAATGCATTGCTGGATTTTATTTGCTCATATTTAGTCTGCAGATTTTATTTTTTTTAAGATTTTTTATTTATTTATTTGATAGACAGAGAGAGATCACAAGTAGGCAGAGAGGCAGGCAGAAAGAGAGGGGGAAGCAGGCTCCCCACTGAGCAGAGAGCCCGATGTGGGGCTCCATCCCAGGACCCTGAGCTCATGACCTGAGCTGAAGGCAGAGGCTTAAACCATTGAGCCACCCAGGCGCCCCCAGATTTTATATTTTATGTTGTCATATTCAGGTTGTCAGGGCATTATGCTGGCTCATTAAAAGAATGAGAGGTTTCCCTTGTGTTCTAAAATGGCTTCTTTTTTTATAAATTACAAAAATACTACATGCTTGTATAAAAACCTAACAGTATGGAAGTATATGTGCTATCTTTACTCCTACTTCTTTTTCTTGAGTTAAAAACTACTTATTGTTGAGGTGCTTGGGTGGCTCTGTTAACCATCTGCCTTCAGTTCAGGTCATGGTCTCGGGGTCCTGGGATCGAGCCCCACATTGTATTTCATTACAGATATTCTATTAATATAACAATTAGTTTCAGGAAAACTAAATATCAAATGTTTAAAAGTGAGAAATACAGTATTTACTTATAATTTTTCCTAAATGGATAATAGAATTATCCATATCCTGCATGCTTTGTAAAGTGCTTTTTTTCATACACTAATATATTGTAAACCTCCTTGCTCTAAAGTATATATTTGATCTTTAAAAAAAGACACAAAACTTTAAAAACAAAGTGGGGGGTGCTTGGCTGGCTAAGTCAGAAAAGCACACAACTCTTGATCTCAGGGTCATGAGTTTGAGCCCCACGTTGGGTGTAGAGATTACTAAAATAAATAAACAAACAAACAAACTTTAAGTATATATTTGATTTAATTCTTTTAAATAACTGGTAGAGGGCGCCTGGGTGGCTCAATGGGTTAAGCCGCTGCCTTCGGCTCAGGTCATGATCTCAGGGTCCTGGGATAGAGTCCCACGTCAGGCTCTCTGCTCAGCAGGGAGCCTGCTTCCTGCTCTCTCTGCCGGCCTCTCTGCCTACTTGTGATCTCTCTCTGTCAAATAAATAAATAAATAGATAAATAACTGGTAGAGAGTTCCGCAGTATGGATATACCATAATTTACTAATACTTTTTATTATATTAAGCACTTATTACTGTCCATCAGCTGATATGTATTTAAGTTGCTTTCAATTGAGGTTATTTTTTTAAAGATTTTATTTATTCATTTGAGAGAGAGAGTGAGCACATGAGCGGGGGAGGGGTGGGAGGCAAAGGGTGAAGCCAGCTCCCGACTGAGCAGGAGGCCCGACCAGGACTCTGTCCTGGGACCCTGAGGTTATGACCTGAGCCACTGAGGTACCCTGTTTTTTTTGTTTTTTGTATTTTTTTTTTCCCAAACTCTCAATTTTTAAATGCTGACCACTAATTAAAATTTCAAAAAATACATCTATTAGCCAGATTCAGCCTGTGGTATGTATGCTAAATTATGACCTCTGCTTTATACAAATATTTAGCTCCCTTTTATTTTTTTGTATTGCTTTGAAGTCATTCATTTCATCATGTGGTTTAGCATGATTGCCAAATGATTTATTGCCTTATACATACTAAGTTTTATTTATATTCAGTTTAAAGTATTTACATGCCTTATAACTAGGTGTAGTTAACACCAACCCCCCCCCCCTTTTTTTTTTCAAGATACTCTATGCAGGAAATGTACGATGTGGTATCAGGAATGGAGGATTACAAGCATTTTGTTCCTTGGTGCAAAAAATCAGATGTAATATCAAAGAGAACCGGATATTGCAAAACACGATTAGAAATTGGGTTTCCACCTGTGTTGGAGCGCTACACATCAGTAGTAACCTTGGTGAAACCACATTTGGTAAAGGTAATGGTTTTGGTTTTCATTGTTTTTAAATATTTCCCAAATGTTGATTATATCAAATGAGTTAAAGTATAATAGCTTAAAAGTATTTCCCTAAACTAATTAGAGAAGGAGGGTGAAAAAACAAATGATTTCTTATGTCTCTTAACTATACAATTAATTATATAATTAACTATATAATTAACTATACAATTAATTAACTATACAATTAAGAGATACAATCTCTTAATTATACAATATTAGCATTTTTCTTTCCAAACAGAAATTTGACTAGAATATGTAAATAAGAAGCTTTTTATTTTTTTCTTCTTTTGAGGATTACTGACCCTTGGGAAAGATTGGACCACACAAGTGAAAAATGTTTAAAGTTAATTTTTGCCCTAGTTTTTTTTTTTTTTTAAGTTAAGGGAAAGTGAGAGGATAAAGAAGGGTAAAAAAGATACAAATACGGATAACAAACATTGTTGAGGTCATCCTGCCATGCAGTGGGTACTGAAGTGGGAGGTACTGTTACATGCATTATACTGATTATCTTACCCTTGTCAGAAGAGGGGACGTGTATAGACAGATACCCAGGCTTAAACACACAGAAAGGCAGAATTCCATCGAATTCTTGTGAATTCTTAAGAGTTTTTTGACCAAAGGCTTAGAGCTTAGTTGTATTTTATGCCCATGGGATATCATTTCTTGGTAATTAGCCAGAGCTAAATGCCTTTGTCAGCTCCTTGTTAGGCACTGAAGGAGGTGGTATCTCTCATACCGGAGAAAAGTCTACTGCCCAGTGAAGCTAAGACTTGGAGTCCACACTTGTCTTACTCTCAAACTTGAACTCTACTTAAAAGGCCATGCCCCAGTGGGACTTTGCCATTGTGAATAGTTCCACCTGTTTGTCTCATAGTTTTGGAGTTCTTTACTAATATACTGTGCTGTCTCTCTTACAATAGCTAGCATTGTAAGAGAGCTCTTTGTAGGGCTTTACTGGAATTATTAACTTATTCTTCTCTACAGCCCTTTGAGATTCAAATGTTAATTGTTCTCCATCTTATGGTTGAGCAAATTAAGGCTTAGAAGAGTTAGGTAACTTGCCCAAGGTTACAGAGCCAAGACTCTGGCTCAGTCTTTCTGACACCAGTAAGTATCTCTATAATCTTAAAACGTTTTTCTATTTCCTGACCTTAGTGTCTTATAACTTTAAGTCTTCATGAATTATGCTGCATCTAACTAAAAGAAATCTTGGGGGGAAAAAAACCCTGCGTTTGGTTACGCATTCAGCACGCAGTCTGCTTAGAATTTCTCTCTCTCTCTCCCTTTGCCCCTGTGTGCAATGCTCTCTCTCTCTCTCTTCCTCTCCAATGAATAAGTAAATCTTTAAAAAGAAAGAAAAAATCTTCATAATAACATCTATGAAATGATCATTGCCATCTCAGTTTTATGAGGCTTAGAGAAATTATGAACCATATGCAAACTCAATACTGTATGTCAGATCCCAAAGCTATTTTTCCATTAAAATAAGCTTCTTCACTTAATGTGCTAATTTATTGTTTGAAGATGTATTTGAGAATAACACGCAACTACATACACTAAGCTTTCAGTTGTCCCTGGGTTCATGTTTTGGATTTTAATACCTAATATAAGCCTGTGGCACAAAATACAAATTATTAAAACCAAGGGATCAGCAGAAGCCATGTGACTTTTTTTCTGCAAATTATTTATTGCCCCAAATATGCCTGTGACATATCAGTAATTCTACTGTACATGAATTTGCAGTGGCCAGAAGCCCTTGAAGGTTTTCAGCAGATTTAATAAAGGCATTGGTTCAGGAAATCTTACTGCCTGGGTCACAGGCTAAACATTTTACATGCTGTAGTTTGTATGGTGTGGGTCAGTTCATCAGAAGAACCAGTTGTAGGTCGTCATCATAACACCTCCTATTGTAGTCAGTATCTCTTCTGTTAGGAATGAGGCTGTTAGCAATATCTAAACATAGCAGGAAAAATTTGTGGGTTCTTGGGCTAGATTATTGGTATGAATACAGCACTGCTACATTTTGTGAAAAAGTAGTCAGAGGAATTTGGGATATTATAGTGAGTATTCCCAATAACTGTTTCTCCCTCATTGTTAAATTTCCTATAAGCTGCCCTTTTTTTTTTTTTTTTTGAGAGAGGGATTGAGAAAATCTTTTTTTTTTTTTTTTAAAGATTTATTTATTTATTTGACAGAGATTACAAGTAGGCAGAGAGGCAGGCAGAGAGAGAGAGAGGAGGAAGCAGGCTCCCTGCTGAGCAGAGAGCCCGATGCGGGACTCGATCCCAGGACCCTGAGATCATGACCTGAGCCGAAGGCTGCGGCTCAACCCACTGAGCCACCCAGGCGCCCCGGGATTGAGAAAATCTTAAGCAGACTCCACTCTCAATGTGGAGCCCTTTATAGGGCTCAGTCTCGTGACCCTGAGACCATGACCTGGGCTGAAATCAAGAGTCAAATGTGTAACTAACTGAGCCACCTAGGCACCCCTCCTATAAGCTTCTTATATGATTGTAAAGAAGGGTAGAACATTTACCTTAAAATTCAGTAACTGAAATAATAAGATTTTATAGTAGATTGTTGATGCTTTTAAAAATTAGATGGTCATTATTGAACTGTATATAAAACTGAACCCTTGAAGAAAACTTTCACTTTTCACCACTGACGTAGCATAATGTGACTAAATTTAGTTATTACTTAGCTTTCTGATGAATATTACTTTATCATGTCTAAATAAATTTTAAAACATTTATTGGTTTCCATTGTAACAATTAAAATATTTTCTTTTATAAATGTGGAAACAGAGCATTTCTCTGTAAATGCTTTTTAATATGGATGCAGTTGATTTTCTTTATAATGATTCTACTGTGTTTTCATCTGATAATTGACTCAAAAGAGTTTTGATGAAGAGGCAGTGAGGAATAAACTGTAAATATATTTTAAGCTCTTTGGCTTCTACTTGAAACTATCTTTGGAGAGATCCAGATATAATCAGAATTAATCCTGCATTCTGTGTTTAGGGAGCCAATAGCTGGGGAAGAAAAAGTACACTCTGGGGGAAAAGAGGTTATATGTGCAAGTCCTTTTTGCTGATCCGTAGTGTGTAAGCTCATGGGAGGGACATCTAAACTGGTAAGAGGAATACGTTATCAAAGAAAAAAGGGATAGAGGCACCTGGATTCTCTCTCTGCCCCTTCTGTGCTGCCTCCCCATCCCTCACCTGGCCCTGGATGTGAGTGTTTTCTCTCTCTCTAAAAAAAAAGAAAAAAAAAAGGGTAGAGAGACTTGATTATTTATTGGCCCTGGGATATGCCAAAAGAGATGGAAACTTAAGGCTTAATTGGGGATGGGTGTGTTGACTTTGTTTTTTTGTTCTTTTGCTTTGTTTTGTTTTTTAAGATTTTATTTATTTGAAAGAGCACTCTGGCACAAGAGTGAGGGCCGGAGCAGAGGGAAAGCGAGAGGCAGAGCCCCTGCTGAGAAGGGAGCAGCCTGACTGACATGCAGCTTGATCCCAGGACCCTGAAATCATGATCTGAGCAAAAGGCAGAGGGTTAATGGACTGAGAGGCACACAGGAGCCCTGGGTGTTGTCATTGAAATAAGAATTTAAAAGATGGTTTGCTGGTGAGGGAAGGTGATACGTATTCTTGAGATCAGTTGTCTACTAGTATTAAGGCCCAGATAGTGTCTTAGGATACTAAGTAAAGAAGCTGAACTTCATTCAAAGTCATAATCAATCCTGACAGTCTTCTAGTGACTGGGATTTTGGCTGCCATTTTTTCACACTGCAGAAGGCAGCTCTAAGTGGTTCTCAATCAGCCTGCTTTGAATGATACAGAATGGGAAATCCCAAGATGCCACTGTACATAACATCTCTAAATACTGTGTTTCAGTGTGTACATACGCATCTAAAACAAACATGAACCCTGAAGAGAATTGAGGTTAGAATGGATCAGGGACATGGGCCAGGGCCAGACTCAGGAAAACTAGAACTGCAGTTGCCCTTAGAAACAGAGAGAAACAGAGAATAATGTCACTAAATGTGACAGCCGAGAGAAAAATCTTTGGTAGGAAAGGAGAATTCTAGAACCCTACTTGGGATCTGTGCCAGATACCTTATAACTATTTTATAGTTATAAGGCATAAAATATATATTAGGCAAAAAATATATATTATATGGCATAAAATATATATTATTCTTATTTTATAGATGTAAGGAAATACGGTACAGGGAATTAAATTGTTCAGGATTACTTATAAGTGGCAGGGCCGAAAATAAACTTCCAGAAAAATCACTTCCTGTTTTGCTGATGGAGGAGAAAACTGTGAGTACCCTGAGTGACAGCAGTGAAGGGGGGAACTGACAATCTTGGGGATCCCTGGAGGAAAGAAAATGACTTACATTGGCAAGAGATTACTTCCTAGTACCAAACTGAAAATGAGGTGTTTTTTTATCCCCTGTGATCTGACGTACAAACATATTTTAGAAAGAAATCATCCTCAGGGCACCTGAGTGGCTCAGTTGGTTAAGCGACTGACTTGTTTTCTGCTCAGGTCATGATCTCAGGGATCTCATGATCCTGGGATTGAGCCCTGCATTGGGCTCTCTGCTCGGCGGGGAGCCTGCTTCCTCCTCTCTCTCTTCGCCTGCCTCTCTGCCTACTCTCTCTCTGTCAAATAAATAAAATCTTTAAATAAAAAAAGATTTTATTAGAAAAAATTAAAAATTACAAAAATCATTCTCAACTGTAGATTCTAGACAGTCTAAATGGTATTTTACTGCATTTTTTTTTTCCATTTCATTCTAGGCATCCTGTACTGATGGGAGGCTTTTCAATCATTTGGAGACTGTTTGGCGTTTTAGCCCAGGTCTTCCTGGCTACCCAAGAACTTGTACCTTGGATTTTTCAGTAAGTCTCTCTTATAGCCGTTGGTTTGTTCCAAGTATCAGGTGAAGTTGATAAAGAAGGAATAATCCATTGATTAGAATCCACCTGCTGTCATGAATCTCACGTGCATAGTGATTACTGAAAGATGGCTTTCAGAAAATCTCAAATTCTGAATATTGAATACCTTTTTCTATACTAACTTTATAAGAAGGAATACTAATGAATCTTTCTCTTTTTCTGTTTCTTGAAACCTTGAATGGTCATTCCTTCTCTATTGTCTCATTTTTATAGGTTCACAGGTTATAAGACACATATTATGACCTCACTAAGAGCTTAATAAGAGTTTATTAACACCAAATAAAATCTACATATTGCTTTATGATACAGAAATAAAGTGCAGAAGGGGGAAAATGTGTTTCTAAAATCTAGGGACTATGGTATTTCCTTGTTCACATCACCTTAGCCATAGAAAACTTAAAGCCACTTGTGGCTTTTCTTTGAACAGATAATACATGAGTTATTTTCTGTATTTGCAACTCAGGCATTGCATTTCACGGAATAGTCATAATTTTGATTAAATTACTATATGCTGCTGTTCTAAGCTCTTGAGTTGTTTTCATTCAGAAATTAGTGGACAGTAATGGAACAGTTGGGGAAATTTGAATAAGGCCTGTGTAGATTAGATATTAGTGTTTTTACCTAGTAGCATTAACTCTTAATTTCCTGGCTTTACTAATTGCATTTTGGTTATATAAGGCATTGAAAAAGGGAAATTTGGGTGATGGGTGTATGAGAAATCTTTGTACTATTTTTCCAACGTTTTTTATAAATTTGAAATTACTTCAAAATGAAAAACTACCAAAAAAATGAAAATTAAAGCAGTTTTTAAAGTTAGTGGGAAAAAAAAAGTTAGTGGGTATTTGGTCCTTAAAAACTATTTCTCAAGCCACCTGCCTTGACGTACATCTTGAGGAGTTATAAAGGAAGTTTTACGTCATTGTTCACTTCCAGATTGTACCACCTGCCCCATCTGTTTTGTGGCTCAATCTCCTCTTCATGCTGCTACTTTTCCCAGAATACCTATCAGCAGGATTAGTTCCCTACTTTATTTCCTTTTGAGAGATAGGATAGACCTAAAAGGGGTACATTAAAAAAGATGCCAGAATAATATGGTGTTCATTCAGTAAAGCTTTTTTCCAGTTTTCTTTAACTTAATAATAGAAGCAGATTATTTGTCTTGAAATGACATTCAGGCTGTGTTTACTTAAGCTTATGGCACCAGCAGGAGTTGGGTTTACTGTGGAAACTGAGCATCTATCTTCTGAGGGAGGATAAAAAATTTCATCTAGATACACCCCTCCAGCTCGGCCTTAGATACTGGCTAAGCAGCCCATTTCACAGTGTGTATACCAGTACTCTAAGTAGAGACTGAGTTAAAGAAAGATCTTCCTAAAATAATTAACCTTTTCCTACAGATTTCTTTTGAATTTCGCTCCCTTCTGCACTCTCAGCTTGCCACACTGTTTTTCGATGAAGTTGTAAAGCAGATGGTAGCTGCCTTCGAAAGAAGAGCGTGTAAGCTGTATGGTCCCGAAACAAGTATACCTCGGGAATTAATGCTTCATGAAGTTCATCACACGTAAAGGGAAAAAGAACTGGTCACCTACTTATAATTTTAGCTTATTCACTTTTAGGAAGTGCTTTTACCATTTGCCTTCAGGAGTCAGAAAGCATTTGTTAAACCCAGCTTTGATTATCAATCTGCACCATTGAGAATTTGCACTTGGAATATGGAACCACATGTATATAGAATTCAATCAAGTGTAATTCAGAGTAATGGGTGTATTAGCATGTTTACGATAATGGGATGTCATCACTATTGCTAGAATATGGACAGCACTCTTCCCAGAAATTGAAACTGTAAATTTAAACCTTTTAATTATCACCTTATTTGAAGGTTAGTTGAGATACTCACGTAGTATGTATTCTATTAACCATATCACCTTTAAGTTATTAAATTCAGACTATTTATAACTTATTGTCATAGGACATGCCTCTTAGCTTTGGATATTTGGATAATCATCAGATATTTAAAGTAAACTTTGACTTAAAAATACTGTTAATGAAGGTTCCTTGGCTACTTTCCTTATTTTTAAATTGTTCTTATGGGCGGTAGGTAATTCAGTGCCATGTATAGTGAGATTAACTCCCAGATAAACAGTGAATATTTTTTTGGTGAGTGGTCCAGAGCTTTAAGCTACTTCCCTTGTAGTTTGCAACCCTCTCCCAGGTACTTTCACTACTCCTTCAATAATGCTGATTGTTCGTCAAATCTTGCCTATAATAGTGGGCAACGGATGACGATAAGTTGGTTGATATGTTTCCAGCACCATGCATCCCTATTTTCTATTTATTGTGTGTACTCACTTTCAATGATATATTTCAAGCTGATATTTTTGTAAACAAATCAATGTCGAAGGACTGAAGTGGTAACTTAATAAAGTTAATTTGTTTATTTTTTGTACAGTTATTTTGGTTAATGAAATCCTATGTTATATCCCTGTGTATTTTTTTTTAAGATTTTATTTCTTTATTTGACAGAGAACACAAGTAGGCAGAGAGGCAGGCAGAGAGAGAGGGAAGCAGGCTCCCCGCTGAGCAGAGAGCCCGATGCGGGGCTCGATCCCAGGACCCCGGGATCATGACCTGAGCCGAAGGCAGCGGCTTAACCCACTGAGCCACCCAGGCGCCCTGGCCTCCTGTTTTTAATTTACTTTCAAAATGCTGAGGAAATCTTTAAGTGGTTTCCTGAGAAAAGGCAAGCGGGATGTCAATTTTTAGAATCCCTGTGTCTGAATGGCCTTGTTTCATATTCACACTCGAGCATAGAACTCGAGAGATCATGTCCTCTCCCTCCTCATCCCAGTTTGAAGATCCGACTTCATCGTACTCTGGCGTCCAGTGCCATGCTTGAGAAGTCTGATGCCACGGTTATCCCCAGTCCTTTGTATAGGATCCATTTTTTTGGTCTCTGGAAGCTCTTTTTTTTTTTTTTTAAGATTTTACTTATTTATTTGACAGACACAGCAAGAAAGGGAACACAAACAGAGGAGTGGGAGAGGTAGAAACAGGCTTTCCACGGAGCAGGGAGCTCGATGCAGGGCTCGATTCCAGGACCAAAGGCAGGCCCTTGACAACTGAGCTACCCAGGCGCCCCTCTCTGGAAGCTTTTAAAATCGACTCTTTATCCTGGGTAGTCTGAAATTGCATGCTCATCTGCCCTGTTGCCTTGTCCTAATTAATTGTGCTGGGCCCCTTGTGAGGAATTTGAATTATTTGTTAATTTCCTCCTCTCCATATTCTCTGGGTCTATCGGGCATTCCTAAGTAATTAAGATATTTGACTGTCCATGTTTATTCTGCTTTTTAAATTCCTCAATTCTATTTCTCCAGCCATTCTGTTAACTTTATATTGGCCATAGTTTTAATTTCCAAGAATGTTTTCTAATTGTTCCTTTTTATTAGGGCTTGCTTGGTTTATGGCAACAATATCTTATTTTTAAGTTATTAGATTTTTAAGTTTCCCCTTAGATCCCTTCTGGTTTTTGCTATTCCACCTTCATGTATAGGCTTGTCTGATTGATGGTGGTATTATTTGAAAAGAAGGGACTAAAAAGCTTATTGGCATTAAGGTAGGGCATACTGACTAGTGGGTTTCACTGTGTAGTGATTAGGGGAGTCGGGCTTTTCACTCACTCTGAAATGGCAGAATCTGGAAAGTCTTTTCTGTTTTTTTCTTGTCCTAGAGAAATATGGGGGGTGGGGGGCGCAGAAATAATGCCTAGCCTAATTGGTATTCTGTAAGGTTAGTGACAGTGGGAAAATATAATTTCTCGATTAAATGATTTCTCTGGTTACAGCTTTCAAAGGGTTTTGTAATTGCCTAGATCCTGGCTTAAGGATTCATTCCAGGCTGGCTCTTTGGTTTAAGAGTGTAAGCTCTTCAAACCCAGGTTCAAATCTGATGTCTACCACTTAATTATCTGCGACTTTGTATAAGCTACTTAACCTTTCACAGCCTATTTACAGTAAGGGTAGTATAGATTTAGTAAGGAGTCCCTAATCCAAGATTTAGAGTTAATTCTAGTATGTAGTGACAAGCACTGATTCTTTTCTTCTGCTCATCTCTTTAGGCTGGTCATGCTCTAATAATCTTTTGAAGTCCAGTTTTTCATCTCATACCTTTTCTTCCCATCACCTAGCTTGGCCTGTAAGATAATTAACTAAATAAACCTTCTAAGATTTGATACTGGTTTGTCTTTTGCTACTTCTGTAGCCAAACTACATTCTAGGCATGTTTTGTTCACTTAAAATGCCTTTTATTTAGTCCTCTTTAATCTCTTGTCATTGTTTCTAATCCAAGCAAAGGACAGATAATTTTAGGTGTGATTTCAAGTGACTTTGCCTTTTGATCTGTGATGGACATTTTTTCCTTCTAGTTCTGTCCAAGCTTTGTACACAAGAGCACTTGCCTCAATGCCTAGCTTATTACCTGTGTCTAGGCAGCCACCCCAAGGCCAAACTGAGGAGCAGACTAGGTCTTTTGGCACAGGTGAAAGCAAGAACTTGTATATCATTTCACAAGATCTTATGCCTTCCATTTATAATGTAAGCTTAGAAAGCAACTGTCTTGTGAATCATTCTGCCCCCAACATGCACACACCAGGTACTATAATAAAAACAAGCCATATTTCCGTTCTGTTTCCATTTCTAATCAAGACCAAGTGCACTGAGCCAGAAATGTGGTTTAAATTCTTAATAAAGGTGAAGACACCAGACTGAGCCTATCATGGAAGGATGCCTTTCCCCACTACTCATTATGCTTGAATGGCACAGCTCTCTTTTCCACAGAAGTACACGCCTACAATACGAACCCTGCCCTTCTTCTCACCTAACAAATCCATTTTTTTCCCCTTGTAATCTCTATACACGATTGGGGGCTGAAACTCACAAACCCAAGATGGAGAGTTCTATGTTCTTCCGACTGAGCCAGCCAGGTGCCCCAGGAATCTATTTCTTATTATGCCATGGCTTTGATGTACCTTTTTACCTCCACAAGAAATGACAAATCGCCCCTTTATGACGAGACCTCAACATAAAATACTGTCTCCACAGGAATGAGTTGTCACCTTTAAAATCTTCTGTTATCTTTGTGGTAATGTAACTGTCTTTAGCAAAGAAATAGCAGAACTCTACAGGCGGAACACTTTTTTACACGCTTGTACCAAAACCTACCCCTCCTCTATTGGCTTTCATTTCTCTGAACTTCTACATCATGGAAAAGCTAACACAATTAACTTTAAACAAATTTTTATTACACAAAGGTTGTCACATAATTGGATATTTCTCTACTTTGTACACAATTATTCTTACTCTCCACAGAAAGGCTGCTTAACTTTTCATCTGGTGATGGCAAACACTAAAATCCTGATTTTAACAGAATAGTAGTAAAAATGCCTCAGTGATTTAAGTTGAAAGCAGTACATTGGTACATGGCTCTTGCACTCAGTTATCAGGAATGTACAAATGTCTTTTTATTCAAAAATACAAAATAAATTATCTGTAGGCATGGACAATGACAACAGTAAACCATTATATGTTGTCAACTGAAACCAGTAACTGATGGTTATAGTGATTTTCTTAAACATCAGCCAGCCTTTTCTTCAGTCGTTTCCTTCAACTGACTTCTCTGAAGTTATGGGTGAGGAGCACAGCGTGGGCTTCCTCTCACAGTTCATTCATAATGATAAAGCACTATCCTAGGACTCAGAACATGCCGCCTCCCATACCCCCTCCCATTCCGCCCATTCCGCCCATCGCTGGGTCCTTCTCTTCTTTAGGAATTTCGGTGACTACAACTTCTGCTGTAGTTAACAGAGAGGCCACTCCAGCAGCATCCAATAAAGCAGTTCTTACAACCTAAGAAAAAAGTTTGATAAAATAATTACCTTTTTTTCTTAGTAAAAAATGAACAAGACTTCTTGAATTTTTAGAAAATGGTCAACTATTTACCTTTGTTGGATCAATGATTCCTTTTTCCACCATATTCACAAAATCTCCAAGCATAGCATCATAACCAACTTCTGGGGAACTCTGCATAATTTTCTCAACTATCAGTGATCCTTCAACACCTGCATTCTTAGCAATGGTCATTGCAGGAATTTTGAGTGTTCTCTTAATAATTTCTATACCTGAAGATCAACAAATTTTAGCAAATTTAGTTTCATTCTTTTGTAAAAATTACAACACAATTCTATTTGTGAGACTACTGATAAAGGAAAACCCCAACTGGGAAATTTCACAGTTTAAATCATTCCCCTCAAAAGATGTGACGACTGGATCTTTCACATATTATCTGATTATCAGTGCTCTTCTATCTTTGTCATTCGGGAAACTGCTTTGTTATTTATTGTTCTATTTAATGGGCAGCAACAACATTCTACTAGACTAAAGTGAGGCTGCAAATCAACTCATTCGTAAGGCAATTTTACCAATTTTTTGATCTTCGTTAGTTGGAGTTAATGAATCCAAGGCTGGAATGCACCGAAGCAGGGCACAACCCCCTCCTAGAACAATGCCTTCTTCAACGGCAGCTCGTGTAGCATTGAGCGCATCTGTAACTCTATCTTTCTTTTCATTCACTTCAACATCACTCGTCCCACCAACCTAAAGATGAAAAGAATCCCAGTTAGTATGGGCTTCTCCCATTCAAGATGCTAACTGGCAAGTCACTAAACAGCACTCGGTTTATTTTAAAAAGGTATGTAATAAAGGTTGCCTATTTGTTTAAAGACGACTGCATGATTAAACAGCTAATAGGGTGAGTGCAGTGTCCCACATGAGTCCACTACCAAAGTGATCATTAACAGAACACCTTTTCCACAACAATACTTTTCTAAGATTCAATTCTGGTTTTAAGGAAGAAGAGTATATACTATCTCCATTTCCCAAAACATGTTGGTTACAAGGCACTATCAGGGAATACCACAGAAACAAGATGATTCTTGGGCCCAGAACCCAAGAAGCTCATTTACAGCAATCAATCTTACCTTCAACACAGCTACGCCATCTGAGAGTTTTGCCAAACGTTCATTCAGCTTTTCCTTTTCATATTCGCTAGTTGTAATATCTAACTGCTCAATGATTTCTTGAATACGTTTTTCAATTTGAGCCTTGTCACCTTTTCCTTTTAAGAGCATGGCATCATCTTTGGTCACAATGACCTCTCCAACTTTTCCTAAGTCGTGAGGCTGAACATCTTCGAGATTTAGAGTCAATCCTTCTTCCCCAAAAACCTACACAAAAACATTTAAAAATGAATCAGTTGCAGGTTAGTCTTTCATTATACCAGATTTATCAACAATACATCATGCTAGTGTTCTGGTGAGAGAACCATCTTGTAATACTGTATTTTTCTGAAATGTGAGATAAAGACAATTCCTAGTCCAAATAAGCCTTGATCAAGTTTTCACTGTACTTCCACCTCTCACTTAATCCTCAATATAATCAGCTTCATTTGAGAAAGAATAAACTCAAACTTCTCCAAGGTCACTTTTGGTGGAACTGGGTCTAGACCTTAGATCTTAAAATCTTCTAAGTCCTATATCTTTTCTACTGTTTTCTTAAAAACAGAGTGGTCAAACAACTCTATTCTTGGGCAAGACTCATGGCAAGTTAGAGAAGGCACCTTAGTACTCTTTAATCCAACCTTCACCTTGCAGATATCCAAGAGAAACACAAAGTAAATAGTTCAGACAGTAATATCTCCCTGTGGAAAACAATAAACTCTACCTATAAATTTTAGGCCTGGAAGTATAAAACATTCAGTAAACCAAGGTCACATATATTTTACTTACTGCACCACCAGTAGCAATAGCCATGTCTTTAAGCTGGTTCTTTCTATTGTCACCAAAACCTGGAGCTTTGACTGCCACAACCTGAAGACCAACTTTTAGCCTGTTAAAAACAGTTAATAATGAGACTTAAATTTAATAAAAATGTTGGTCTAGGGGCGCCTGGGTGGCTCAGTGGGTTAAAGCCTCTGCCTTCAGCTCAGGTCATGATCCCAGGGTCCTGGGATCGAGCCCCACATCGGGCTCTCTGCTCGGCAGGGAGCCTGCTTCTCCCCCTCCCCTCTCTCTGCCTGCCTCTCTGCCTACTTGTGATCTCTGTCTGTCAAATAAATAAATAAAAATCTTTAAAAAAAAAAAAAATAAAAAAAAAATAAAAATGTTGGTCTAGTTCTTAAGTTTTAAATACTACAATTACTTAGAAAACCACATTTAAAAAAAAGATTTTATTCATTTACTGAGAGAGAGAGAGCGCGCATGAAGTTGGGGGGACACAGAGGGAGAGGGAAAAGCAGGCTCCCTGCTGAGCAGGGAGCCCAATGCACGGGTCAATCCCAGGACCCCAGGACTATGATGTGAGCCGAAGGCAGACACATACTGAAGTCAGCCAGGCGCCCCTGGAAACCATGCTTTGCTTTCTAATAACTTTTGGTCACATAAAGCCAAGAAAGAGCAACTTTCCATTCATCCGTATTTGCCAATATCCAGTTACCTTCTTCACAAATTGTCGGTTACGTTCCCGTTAAACAACCCAGGAACAAAAATGTTAATATAAACAAACTTTTAAGTTAAACACAGTGATAACAATTTTAATAGACTGTGAAAATCAGAACAGTTACTAATTACTAAATTTGGGGATCAAATGAGCATTTACCCCTATCCTATGGGTTCTACATAGTATTAAATCAAGTTACTACTGGAATGACTATACTCTTCTGAGCCAGGTAGGCACCCCAATAACACCCTAAAACTCTGTTTACAGCATTACCTACCTGTCTTAAAGTCAGAATTAATACATTACAGGGGCGCCTGGGTGGCTCAATGGGTTAAAGCCTCTGCCTTCTGCTCAGGTCATGATCCCTGGGTGGACCCCCCATCGGGATCTCTGCTCAGCAGGGAGCCTTCCTAACCCCCACCTCTGCCTGCCTCTCTGCCTACTTGTGATCTTTGTCAAATAAATAAAATCTTAAAAAAAAAATACATTACAGATTTTTAAATTAAATGAATAGACCTCAATTTATCTTAGGTTATGTGTCAATTCCTCTATTTGAACATTAATTAAAACCTTAAAAGATTATATAACACAGTGATAATACACTTTGATCTAAAATTTGAAAAATACTTTACTTCCTCCTATGCAAAATTAGAATTGTGAAAATATTTTTCCATAAACAGTCATTTCTTCAAAACAACTGTAAACATTTATAATAAAAATAGAGACATGACATACAAACTTAGACTATTTTATAAAAAACCTGCACAAAATTCTAAGGACTTTCAAACAGACCCATTCAAAAAGAACAAACCATTATAATGGGGTCTAGAGTTCATGAGCCACACCTGTATTACAAACAATGCTAGATACTAACACAAGTGGTTCAATGTGGGGGTACATAATGGAGATTTCAAACATCAAAAAAGTTGCCTTTCACTTGGAAATGTAAACCAAATACCATGGCTTATTACCTATTCAAAACGAGTGTACTCAGAGCTTCTCCATCAACATCTTCAGCAATTATGACCAAGGGCTTACGGTGAGCATTGGCAATTTCAAGAGCAGGTACAATGGACTGGACACTAGAAATTTTCTTTTCACTCAATAGAACATAGGCATCCTGGAATTCACATTTCTGACCTGCAAAAACAAAGAACCTTTCAAACCAACTTAAAAAGCTAACAATATTCTGAAAACAGCTGTAGTTTATTTAAATGAAAATCCTAAAAACCATAGTTTCAGTACATTTCAAGTGACTAATGAATTCATGCTTTTCCTTTCATTTCTTATTTACCGTAACTTTTGGAATACGTATATATTTATTTTCTTATAAGTATGACCTGGTAAATGCTTACAGTCTGACACACACAAGCTATGTTTTTAAAATTTCGTTTACTGACTTACCTTTTGAGGTATTAATAAAGTATGGAGAAATGTAACCTCGATCAAACTTCATGCCTTCAATAATTTCTAATTCATCATTTAGTGTTTTTCCATCCTATAAAAAAATCAATTCATTTTATGAACTTCATAAGGAAGCACAAAAAATTGTAATGATAGGTCAGATTAAGACACCCCATTGATCACAAGCATTAAGTATGCCAATGCCAGGGGCGCCTGGGTGGCTCAGTGGGTTAAGCCGCTGCCTTCGGCTCGGGTCATGATCTCAGGTCCTGGGATCGAGCCCCACATCGGGCTCTCTGCTCTGCTTCCTCCTCTCTGCCTGCCTCCCTGCCTACTTGTGATCTCTGTCTGTCAAATAAATAAATAAATTCTTTATTAAAAAAAAAAAAAGTATGCCAATGCCATACAGCATCAACTCCAATTCTTCAAAAATTTTCAAAATGCGTATTTGAATTTTTACATCTAGAAGACAGTATCATTTAAGTTAGAACAAATTCATTCCTGATAGCAAAGGCTAAAAATTCATATAGAACTCAGTAACTACTCTAATGTACATAAATGCTAACACTATGTATAAAGGACTCAAATATATGAAACACATAGTTTCAATTTTTGTATTTGAAAACTGTTTTGATCGTAAGACAATCTTTCCAAGCTATCATTAAAAACACTTGCCTTTACTGTGATGACACCCTTTCTTCCAACCTTTTTCATTGCATCGGAAATGATGTTGCCAATTTCTTTGTCTCCATTTGCAGAAATGGTAGCAACCTAAAACAATCAAGTTACTCTTCCAAGTTAAAAAGGTTAAGGCCAGCATCCTCAATCAGCTCCCCTCCCTTTCCTAGTAACTTCCAAAGCGATGCGGTGCGGCATGGGGCAGGGAGGAAAGTATGGTCAACGATGATCCGGTCTAATAGCTCTAACCAAGCCTTGATGATCCGGTCTAATAGCTCTAACCAAGCCTTGATGATCCGGTCTAATAGCTCTAACCAAGCCTTGATCCGGTTTTCAATTATTTTTAAATTCATCACTTGGCTACACTGTTGTTAAAAGGTATGAAATAAACATACAACTATTCTTTTTATAAAAGGCAGGCTTCCCCCACCCCCGAAAAAGTGGCAAAATTCTAACATGACAAAAAATTATGCACTTTTTGACAACTGGCCAAAGAATATTTTCCATAGAAACGAGTTTTACTCACAGCCATGTGGAACTAAAGTGGCAGCCCACTGAGACTCTAGTAATGGTCACTGAATTATTTTCAAATGTTCTGTAGCAGTTAAGAAATGCTTTCAAGGTTAGTGACTGGTTGGTACCATTATTCTGACACTGATACAGGATTATGAAATTATCATAAAATATGAAAAATCCTTACCTGAGCAATTTCTTCAGGGGTTGTCACGGGTTTAGACTGCTTCTTAAGTTCAGCAATTACGGCATCAACAGCTAACATCACACCTGATTCAAGAATAAATGCCATTATAATACTTACTTTCTAATGTAAAAATTTCAATTCATGTTAAACGTTTTAATGTGTTAATAGCCTATACAAAGCTTCTGTGCCAGCACTTTTCCTCATGGCATGCACTGAAACAGGAACCTTCATAGATCAATACAAACTCACAGGCCAAAATTATTTTGAAAACTGAACTAAGGAAAAAGAACAGTGTGTAATTTCAAGAATCTCATCATTTAACTCATTCTGTGTAAACTATTCCCAATCCAATCATGTTGTATGTTTGCAACAGGGTCACCCAACACTTCTCTCAATTTAATGACAGTTATACCCCTACAGGTTTTTTTAATTACCTGAAATGCCCTCATTTAATATCTAATTATAAGCAGTGTATTTGTTTCAGCAGTAAACAGCATCACAACATGGATTTAAGGGAACCCAATTTTGTTCAGCTGGGGTTAGTGCTAGCTCTTTCTTCTTTGAGAAATGTTAACTTCAAAAAAATCCAAAGAAAGGCGTCTAGTAACAATCATTTTCTTGGAGAAGTAATCTTAATAACCTCAGTTAATACCTGTCCGTTATTTACAATCAGACTTGGAGAGAAAGGGAGAGAGCGCAGGGTGGGGAGGGGTCGGGGGCAGATGGGAGAAGGAGAGCAAGAATTTTAAGCAGGCTCAAAGCCCAGCACAGAGCCCAGAGGGGGGCTTGATCTCATGATCCTGAGATCAAGACTTGAGCTGAAATCAAAAGTTGGACACTTAACTGACTGAGCCACCCAGGCACCCCTGAAACTGCTTTAAATGTAACACATTCATTTGGACCTCCAATACAGAAATAAACGGAATGCTGACACATCGGTGTGCTGGGATGCCAATTCTGACAAAACTGTTACTAGCATCCCCTCTTACTCTCAAGTCTTCTTTTGGACAATAATATGCCCTAGAAATAAGTAGCAATTACACTTTCAAGATAGAAAAACCAAGTTCTAATACTCAGCTAGAAAACAGCAGTGACAGGACTATGAAGCTCATGCTGAAGAGCAGATCTATGCCCTAGAAATAAGTAGCAATTACACTTTCAAGATAGAAAAACCAAGTTTTAATACTCAGCTAGAAAACAGCAGTGACAGGACTATGAAGCTCATGTTGAAGAGCAGATCTTTAAATTGTGGCCTAGTTCCCCAAAGCCAGAAATAAGAAACAGAATGAAGACAGTGATGTACCATGTGCTCCTAAGAGGTAAAAACAAGCAAAAAACAAACAAACGAAACACCTGCTTTTACATATATAGTAAAAAAAATTGACATCCTGGATGACTTAGTTTAGCCCTACTTTGTAAAATATCGAAAGTGTATCATCTCTCCCTACACTAATTCCCAAAAGTTTACTATTTTCAAGGTCCACAGTACATGCTGTATCTTCCAATAAACTTTCCTTATGTGCTGCAGAAAGGGGGTTCGCGAGCACAAAACACAGGGGAGAGGACAAGTAATGTCTTAGTCCTGTTTTCCTCCTTAACACCTAGCATAGCACATACCACATAAACCAAGAATCCAGTCACTATTTGCTTTAGGAAAACTCAGATTTTTATTTTTTGAGAGAGGAGAAACAAGAATCAACTTTTTAAGATACTTCAAAACACTCTGGTGACCATGAAAAGACTTTCCTACCTCTCCTGATTTCCACAGGATTAGCACCTTTGCTAATCTTCTCGAAGCCTTCCTTGGCAATAGAGCGTGCCAAGACTGTAGCAGTAGTGGTGCCGTCCCCAGCCTCTTCATTTGTGTTATTGGCGACATCTTGAACAAGTTTAGCGCCAATATTTTTGTATTTATCTTTTAAGTCAATTGACTTTGCTACGGTCACACCATCTTTTGTTACTTTGGGACTTCCCCAACTCTGTTCAATAATCACGGTTCTTCCCTATAATTAGAGAACAACAAAAAATGTGACAGAACACATACTTTAAGTGCTATTTGGCTGAAAACACAACAAAAGCAGTTTTTGAATAATAGGATAATTACTTCAACACAAATTGTCACTTTTATCAGATCTGCAGCATCAGTCTCAAAAGCAAATTCAGACAAAATGCTTACAGACAAAATGACCCTTCTGTTGCTAAGCGTTTACTGCATGACATTTTATGAAAGATAAAAATCCTAGAAACTAAGAGATGTCATCTATTAAAGACAACACCAACACCCCTCCAACCCAAACAAGATATACCAAAACAACCTAGTAGGTTATAATGAAATTTGAGAAATTCTTCACATAATTTATTGTTAAGTTTTGTCCACTGCCTGCTACCTTTGATAGTAATGTGAAAATTTACTTTAAAACTGGCTTTAAAATACTAACAGTAAGCGAAGTGTAAGTCACTCTTCCACGGAGGGCTGCTTCCATGTTAAATCTCCGTTATGGTGCAAACAGCATTGGCAGCTTCTGTATTTGAACCAAAGCTGCTACTTGTGAGGCATGCCATATTTTTATATACATTTTATATATACTATATATATATAAAACACTTTGATATTGGAGCTGTCAATCTGAAATCCATCATCACTTTACTTGTGCACCACCCTCAAAGGCCTTCTCAAATTATTTGTTACCCCTCACTCACTAACCTCTCCGTGTTAAATATGAGACTTAAAATAGTAAATGTGCTTTGGAACAGAAATTTTTAAATGTGCTTTGGAATAGAATGGACAACAGAAAAACATTAAGTAAAACTAGCACCTACAAGCACATACTTGAAGTACGACAGGAGATAAAATACATACTTCCGTCAATGGTATGAACTACTGGGAAAAAAATCTAAAACTTGGAAGGTAGACTTCATCTCGCTTGCCTATTTGCCAATCCTCTTTCATCTATGAGTTACTACTCAGTTACATCATACATTATAGGAAAGAAAGTTCCGCAAATTTTAAAGAAACAGTTTAAGTTTTAAGACCACTGTATCTAAGTAAAAGAAAAAGTTTAAGCAGTAACTGGGAACTCTTATGCGTATATTGGGGTTTCTCAACAGTGGATACGGAAGTACTTACTATTCAATAGCTTGGTGTGATTATCTGATACCATTAAAATATTACTCCTTAACTCAATACTATAAATTACAACAGAATAAAAAACATCAATACCTTTGGCCCCATTGTAACGGCTACAGCGTCGGCTAAAAGGTCTACACCTTGAAGCATTAAGGCTCGGGCATCTGCACCAAATTTTACATCTTTGGCATAGGCCCGAGTGAGATGAGGAGCCAGTGCTCTGGACACTGGCCTAATTTGGCGAAGGACTGCGGGTAATCGAAGCATTTCTGTGGAAGGGGGAAACAATCAGATTAGCAGTACATCAATACTAGCAGTACCTCTGTGTATTACAGCAAACATGGCATCTATACGCCACAACAGAACAAGAAACGTTAGAAGTTGGATTGACCTCTGCCAATCACTGCTCCCGGGCCACGGAAACTAGGTTCAGAACACCCAACTACCTGCGTAAGTCCCCACGTGAGGCCGTCCCCGCGCCTACCCTAGAGCACCACCAGCACAAAGCACACCATCGCATTGCCCAAGGCCACCTACCCCGGCCGCTACAAACGAGTTACTCTTTCAGCGCTAAAATAGCCTTGAGAGCAAATCCACTCCAAATGTCCTCCTGAAAAACCAAGTCTGCAGCAAAGGGGTGGGCTACCAACTAGAGCGACCAAGGGAGAAAAAACGTTCCTGACGGTGCAAAAATCTGCTTAGCGAGATGTATCTTCATGTATCTACTCAGGTTACTGTATCAGAGCAGCCCGCAGGGCCGCGATGCTGGGGGCTCCGGCCCGGCCCACTCCGCCCGGCCCCACGTGTCTTTCCTTTAGGACGCCCTCAGCAAGGTCAAGAGTGGAGAGCTGTCCGGGGGGCCAAAGGCGGCTGCGACCACCCTCCCCGGCGCCCTGCAGTCGACCAGGACAGGGTTGCCACGGAAAGCCCACGGGAATACACTCCCCCGACTGCACACGGAGTCCCGGGCAAGCCCTTCCTCCTGCGCCCTGCCCCGGCGAGCAATCCACGCCGCACGTGATGGGCACCGACATGGACCCGTGAGGCCTGGCCCGGCGCTCCGGGCCTGCGGCGCCGGGGAAAAGCCCTGGCTCTCGCCCGCCGACCCAGTCAGCGGGGGACCACAGCGGGGGAGAGGGCCGGCTCGGGGGGCGCGGGCCGGCCGTGTACCTGCGGGGCAGCGGCGGAGCGTGCGCACGGTGAGGCAGGCCGTCGGAGACGAGTGAGGGACAGAGTGCACCGCGCGCACGGCAAAGAGCCCGTGTCCCCTCCCTCCGCCGCTTTTCCCCCCGCCCCGCCGCACCGCGTGTGCGGGCGGCTCCCACCCCTTCCCGTCGGCCGGGGCCCCGCAATCGGCACGGGCCACGCGCTAGCTCCGCCCCCGCCTACCCGAGCAGCGCCGGGCCCGCGGGCGCAGCCTGCTCCGGCCGGCTTAGGCTAGTTCCCGGGCCGCACTCGGTTCCAGAACTTTCCGGGAAGCGCGGCGCGCTCTGTGGGTCAAGGTTCAAGGCGCGTCATTTCCGGGAGAGGGGCGAGGAGCTAGTACTTTCACCTCGGCAGGCGGCCTAGAAAAGCCTAGAAAGAACTCCTCTGTTCTTCCGCTTCCCCGTCCTCGCGTCAGTGGCCGGCGCGCAGACCTGGGGACGAATCGCCGCGCGCGCTGGAGCGGCCGCCCTCTTCTGCGGGGAGGAGCGGGGGGCGGGAGCGAGCGCGCGTGCGCGCTGCGCGGCCTTTTCTCACGTTCACGTGGGCGCCGGGTCGGACTGCGCGTCTCCTTGCAGCGGCGGCAGCTCTAGAGCGGAGTACGGACTGCGGCGGCCGGAGTCATGGTGAGTCCCGGGTGGGCTGGAGCCCGGGGAGAGGCGCAGAGATGGCCCGACGTTTCTGTTTGGGCGTAGCGGGAGGGGTGCGGGTCCCTGAGTGACCCGCGCCTGCAGGAACCCTGGAGAGGCCGGGGCCCACCGACCCTTCTCTCCGCCAAGGGCTCTGCACGCGTGTCCCCGGCCCGCCTGGGGGCCTGGGGGCGGGGACCCGAACGCACGCGCCGCGGGACACACGAGTCTCCTGCGAGGCCTTTGTGGGTATGTAATACCTTGAAAAGCGCGGCTTCAGGCGCAGGGGTTGACTATTTTTGTTGAACTTTCCCAGGGAAATCTGAGGAAGGAAAAATACTTGACCTTGAAATAAACTAAGGTTGCCCGTAACGCTCGTTTGATTGCTGACCAGAAGAGCAACAATGACCCCTAACATACGGAATGGGAAATTAAACGCAGAATGCAGAACAAAATATTCAGATGGTTTTCTTGCACGAATAATCTGAGTTTTGGCGTTGATTTGGAAAGCCACACGTGCTTTTTGATGTGTGACGGTTAGAAGGTAAACATGTAACTGCTTTTATTTCAGATTTAACATTTCTCTTTCTACAGGCAGGACAGGCGTTTAGAAAGTTTCTTCCCCTCTTTGACCGAGTTTTAGTTGAAAGGAGTGCAGCTGAAACTGTAACCAAAGGCGGAATCATGCTTCCAGAAAAATCTCAAGGAAAAGTGTTGCAAGCAACAGTAGTAGCTGTTGGATCCGGCTCTAAAGGAAAGGTAAATGGGGCTAACGTGGAACTATTTTTATGTGAGATGGAGGTGAAGAAAGAAATCCTTGGTGATTATTAAAAGTAGTCTGTTAAAATAAATTCTTTTTAAAAAAATAAAAAACTAGTCTTTTAAACAGCTTTATGTTATTTTCAGGATCATTCTATAATCCAGGCGCGTCTCCTCTCCCTCTTAAAGGAAAATGACTTTCGAATGAAGTTGCTTATTTTGTGTGGTGGAGAGTTGCAGAGTATTAAAAATTAATAACCCTTTGATAGTCTAGTTTGACCAACATTTTCTTCAAATTCTAAACTTTTGATAAAACAAAAAGTAATACTTAAGGATGATCCATGGGTACTTTTACGAGTTGAGAGGAAATTTAAACTCTAGATCTAATCTCTAACACTATTAATTGCCCTAATCTTTTAACCATTTTTGGCCTTAGTTTATATACTTCTGAACAAGGAACAGATCAGACCTAGTCTTACAGGCATTCTCCTCCAATTAATTGATTAAACCTCAGATGTCAAAGTCAGCCTGAATACCCAATAAGTGCCTTTGGGGTCAAATACATTAATTGCATTGTTACAGTTGCTTGTAAGAAAGTTCTAGCAAGGAGGGAACCTGGAGTCGGGAATAGGAAGGCTCTGAGGAGGGGGCACTATGCTGCAGTCTCCTTAAATCTGCACTTTGACCTAAAGGAGATGGAATCATGGTAGAAGTATATGTTCCAAATTCTGGAAATACCTGTTGGATTTGTATGTAATAGAAGAAGTTAAACATGACCACTGTATCTGGCTTTTAGAACTTATTTATTTCACGTACTCTGGAGGTTGTGTTAATATTTAACAATAAAAAGTTAGCTTTAGTTAACGTTGCCATTTTAACTCTGAACTTTACTCTAAAATCAGGTTTTAGTTTAAGCTTCTGTGTGTGCATTTTTAAAGTGTAATTCTGCAGTGATATTTTTGAGCGAAGAACTGTGATTATATTGTAAATCATATCATTTGGTCCCAAATCTTTTTTTAACAGTTGATTTGAATAAGCATATTTAGTTAATAAAAGGTATAAATCTTCGCAAATTAGATGTTTTACTGATAAATATCCTTTTTTTTTTTAAGGGTGGAGAGATTCAACCAGTTAGTGTGAAAGTTGGAGATAAAGTTCTTCTCCCAGAATATGGAGGCACCAAAGTAGTTCTAGATGACAAGGTGTGTAAATTTATTATTTCTTAAATATTTGTGGGGTGCCTGGATGGCTGGGTTGGTTAAGCAGCTGCTTTGGGCTCGTGTCATGATCCCAGGGGCCTGGGATCGAGTCCCACATCAGGCTCCTTTGTACCTTTTGCGGCTCTTCCTTCTTGTGCTCTTTTTCTGTCAAATAAATAAATACTTGCTTTAAAAGTTAAATATTTGTTATTAGTTTTCTTAACTAATGGTTTCTCTATTTGCAGGATTATTTCTTATTTAGAGATGGTGACATTCTTGGAAAGTATGTGGACTGAAATCATTATTAAAATGGCATGAAGTGAAGCTGCCCATTCCAGTGAAGTTGTGAAATCTTTCATCATGTAAATAATTTTCATGTCTCTTTTATAATAAACTAATAGTATCCAAACTAATAATATCCAGTGTCTCTAAAATTTAGTTTTAGTGTACTGATAAAAACATTAGCAAATAAAAATGGATAAATGAGTGGTTAATCTTTATTTGGTGATTTAAACTGGTTTTAGGGTTCCCCAGTGTTTTTTATTTTATGTTTTTAAGTAACCTGCAGAGAATTCTGGGAAACAGGCTTTCCAGTCTTCACACTGGATTTATTTTAAAGATTTTGATGCTGATACAAAGCCATGGGATTCTACTTAGTTACATTTTTAAAGCAGTACTTATTAAAAAATTATTGCTTTTAACACATAATGTAGTATTTGCCCCAGGGATACAGGTCTGAATCATCAGGCATACAGACTTCACAGTACTCATCATAGCACATACCCTCTCCAATGTCCATAATCCAACCACCCTCTCCCAACCTTTCAAGCCCCACAAAGAAGCAGTATTTTAACTTCATCTATAACAAGCTTACATTGAAGTTCAGTTTTTTATTTATGGAGCTAGGGTTAAATACCTTGTTTTGTAAGTATTTAGAAAAACTTGGTGAGGTTGTCTAGTTTTTTAATACTTGATATTACTACATAATTTACTTTGCAAAAATCCATGGCTGGATTAACAGCTGCCATTGGTTGGATGCCTTTTACGTGCCTGGTGCCGCATGATGGTGATTACAGCCAACACCTCAGGAGCATTTTCTGTCCACTGGCTACTGTTGTGGGTACTTGGTGTGCATGGCTTCTCTTAATCTTTGAACAACCCTCTAGGGTATGGTAGTTCTCTTGCAGATGAGAAAGGTAAAACACTCAAGCAGATTGAGTAATAATCACACACACTCAGGAAGGGGCAAAGCTGGGATTTGGCAGTCTACCTCCAGATACTCCTGTCCAAAACCTCATCTGTCAGAGAATTTTAAGCACCCAATAGACATTTCAATCATGGTTGATAACCACTGAGATCAGGTGTGGGCAGCACCTGAGTGGTAATAATTGGTATCTAGTTTGTAATTTGTTGAATTTAACAAATAGGAATGGAGTTAAACCTGGACAACTACCTTAACTTAGCTATAGCAGCTAGGGGGAGAATTTGAACCCAAACAGTCCTATAGACTTAATTATAAACCCCTAGACTTTGCCTTTCAGACCAGCTATTCTTGGTCAAATTTTCCAATTTTGGTTACCTAAAAATGAGCCTGATCATGTCTTTTAGAGTGTGACCTGTATTTGTCTTGTGGAATTGAAATCTAAGTGAAATTGTTAATGGTTGGGCACCTGGGTGGTTCTGTCTAAGCGTCTGAGCCCTTGGCTCAGGTCATTGATCCCAGGGTCTTGGGATTGAGCCCCCACATCAGGCTCCCTGTTCAACAAGGAGGCTGCTTCTCCCTCTCCTGCTGCTCCCCCTGCTTGTGCTCTCTCAAATGATTTTTTTTTTTTTAAGATTTTATTTATTTATTTATTTGACAGAGATCACAAGTAGGCAGAGAGGGAGGCAGAGAGAGAGGAGGAAGGGAAGCAGGCTCCCTGCCAAGCAGAGAGCCCGATGTGGGACTTGATCCCAGGACCCTGAGATCATGACCTGAGCCGAATGCAGTGGCTTAACCCACTGAGCCACCCAGGGGCCCTCAAATGATATCTCTTTAAAAAAAATTGTAAATTGCACAGAGTAAGTCTCCACTTTTGGTCATGTCCATATCAGTAAAGTATGTGTATCTGCATTAATGTATGTGTTAGTGCCATTTGGCATACTAAAGCTTAATCTTTGTCATCCTCAGTTACGAGAATTCTGATGAAAAGCTCGATTTACAGCACTCTAGTGGGTCATCAGTTGCCTGTTGTCCCTGAAGCACAGCTAATCAGCTTTGCTCTTTACAACCTTGTCAAGCATGGATTTCCCTGTTTTACCAATGAGAAGACTGAGTACAGATGAGGAAACTTCTTCAAGGCTCTGTGGCTGGTAAATTGTAGTTAGGCAACCAGTGCAGAGGCCATGTTCCCCAATTTTTGTTTTTCAAACACCCAAGCAAATGAGTTTTGAGATCTTAGGCAATAGTTTCCAAACTTTGGTGTATCCTTGGTATATTTAAAATTTCAGGACTCCATTTATAATCTAAATTAGAAGGATGGGGGAACTTTTTTTTTTTGTACCATAGAAGTAGTCCCATAATGCTTGCCTAGAAAAATTGCTAAAGAAGTAATTTTAGAGTCACCTGGGTGGCTCAGTTGGTTAAGCATCTGCCTTTGGCTCAGGTCACGATCGTGGGGTCCTGGGATTGAGTCCCACATTGTGCTGCTTGCTCAGCAGGGAGCCTGCTTCTCCCTCTCCCTGCTTGTTAGGCTCACACTCTTGCTCTCTCACTGACAAATAAAATCTTAAAATAATTTTAGATTAGGAGATTATATTGGGAATGAGTAAGGAAAAGAATTTTGGCATGAGAAACGTAGACCAATACTCAGGGTGGTGAGGGTATGCAACCACAATTTTCACAACACTATGCTGTCCTTTATCTTTTTGGTCAACAGAAAAATAACGGAGGGAAAATTCCGACTGGAATTTTTGTGATTATACTACCATTTTTGAGCATTTGCCGTGCACTGGTCTAGGCATTTAATATATAACCTTGTTTAATTACATGTAATCATAGCAATTCTGGGAGGCAGATAGTCCTTGCCTTGTAGGTGAATAACTTGCTCAAGGTGACACCACTTTTAAGTTATAATTTGGGATTGAACTCAGGTTTGTCTGACTTAAAGTGTGCCTTAAGGGGTGTGTGGGTGGCTCAGTTAAGTGTCCACCTCCTGATGTGGGCTCGAATCATGATCTCAAGGCTGTGTTTGGGCTCCACGCATGGCTTGCAGTCTGAGATTCGCGCTGAACCCCTCTTCCCACCTCAAGTGCGATCTCTTTCTCAATGATTAACATCTTTAAAAAAGTGTGTCGTAAACTACTTGACACCGAAAGTTGGAGAAATTGAGAATAAAATTACCAGGAAGCTATTGTGTTGTCTGAGTATTACTGATAACGTGGCTTTCCCTCTTATTGTCCAGAAAGTATGCTTTACAAAATTTTTTAATCTAAAAAGTTGGCATCATAAGATTTTCATTTTTATTTATTATGATAAAAACATACCATGAGATTTATCCTCTTAACAGATTTTTAAGTGTACAATAATGTTGTTCATTATAGGCACAGTGTTGTACAGCACGTCTTTAGAACTTTGCATCTTGCTTATCTGGAACATTATGTCTTGATTAGCAGCTCCCCATTTCCCCCGCTTCCTAGTGCTTGGCAACTACCATTCTACTCTGCTTCTATCAGTGACTATTTTAGATAACTCGTAAGCGGATTATTGCAATATTTATCCTATGTTTGGCTATTTCATTTATAATGTCCTCAAAGTTCATTCACGTCACATATTGCAGTATTTCCTTGTTTAAAGCTGAATGTATATACCACGTTTCTTTTATCCATTCTTCTAGTATGTAGGCATTTAGGTTGTTTCTACATCTTTAGCTTTTGTGAATAGTGCTGCAATTAACATGGAAGGGCTAATACCTTTTAGTGATTCTGATTTCAGTTCTTTTGGATAAATATGCGGAAGTGGGATTGCTTGATAGACCTATGGTAGTTTCTGGGGTGCCTGGGTGGCTCAGTTGATTAAGCAGCTGCATTCAGCTCAGGCTGTGATCCAGGGTCTTGGGATCAAACCCTGCACCAGGCTCTCTGCTTAGTGAAGAGGCTGCCTCTCCCTCTGCCCCTCCCCGCAATAAGATCTTAAAAAGCACTTTGGTGGTCCCATTTTAAATTTTTTAAAAAGATTTTATATATATATATATATTTTTTTTTTAAAGATTATTTATTTGACAGAGATCACAAGTAGGAGAGAGGCAGGCAAAAAGAGAGAGGAGGAAGCAGGCTCCCTGCTGAGCAGAGAGGCCAATTCGGGGCTCAATCCCAGGACCCTGGGAACATGACCTGAGCTAAAGGCAGAGGCTTTAACTCACTGAGCCACCCAGGCGCCCCAAGATTTTATATTTTTTGAGTAATTTCTGCACCCACCACAGGGCTCTAAGTCACAACCCCAAGATCAAGAGTCGCACGCTCCACCGACTGAGCTGGCCAAGTGCCCCTCTGTTCGTGGTTTTTTGAGGAACCTATGTACTGTGTTCCGTAGTGGCTGCACCATTTTGCATTACCACCAACCAATATGGGTCATAAGGTTTTATATATTAGAGATACTAGCTTGTCATATTTGTCCTAATTTGATGTGCATTTTTAATTTTTAGCTAGTCAAATTTCATTTCTAGTGGTTTTTAAAATTTTGAACATGTAAGTAATTAATCCATAATTTATTTACTATATGGTTTATGTGTCTGACTTTTATTTGACCAACAGTTAGCTTGTGTCAACCCTGTTAGATTATCCATTTCACCCACCGTCACTCCCCCACCTTGAAATTTGAGGAATCTCCTTTATTGTACATTAAATTTTTAAATAAGTCTATTTGTGGGTTTTATAGCCTTGTTCCATTGATTTCTCTATTCTACCACATTGTATTCAATATAAATATAAACTTATATGTAAGTTTGATATCTGATAAGGTAAGTCTTCCCATGCACTTACCTATTTGTGAACATTTTTAACCTTGGTAAAGACTATCAGATTGCTCTCCAGAGTGACACCAAGTCATGCCTCTTCCAGCATGTTGTTTTCTCTGCACCCACACCAAAATGGAGTTTTGAACTTTTATTTCTGTGAAGAGTATTTATATAGTTTCCTTTACCCTTATGCATCCTTCTAGAGAAAGCCCAGTCAAATCCAAGCTCGACATGGACAAATCACCTCTTAGTTTAAGAATTAATTGTAAAAGGAGGAGACTAGATATCCCTTAACATTTTGAGTCAGGCCTGTTATTTTGTTTCTTAAACTTTGGTTTTATTTTAAAATGGGTGGGGGGGGGGGCGCCTGGGTGGCTCAGTAGGTTAAGCTTCTGCCTTTGGCTCAGGTCATGATCTCAGAGTCCTGGGATCGAGCCTGGCATGGAGCTCTCTGCTCTGCAGAAAGAGTTCCCCCCTCTTTCTGCCTGCCTCTCTGCCTACTTGTGATCTCTGTCAAATAAATAAATTTTTTAAAAATGGGTAGCATTCACATAGTTAAAAATTCACAAGGATATACACTGTGGCATCTAGGTGGCTCAGTCCGTTAAGCATCTGCCTTCTGCTTTGGTCACGATCCCAGGGTTCTGGGATCAAGCCCAGCATTGGGCTCTCCACTCAGCAGCGAGTCTGCTTCTCCCTCTCCCTTTGTGGTCTTTCTCACTTTCGCTTTCAAATAAATAAAATCTAAAAAAAATAAAAGATATACACTAAAGAGATATACACTAAAAATATCCTTCCCTACCCTATCCCCCATCCATACAGTTCCATCCTCAGAGGCAACTCGTGTTACATTTTATATTTTCAGTGGTATCTTATGTATACATTGTGTGTGTATGTGCCTGCGCATGCGTGTGTGCTAGGGCATGTATACATGTGTGTCTCATGTATGTGAATAATTCATTTTTTCTTTTTCAAAAAATAACATTCCATACATACCATTTGACACCTTTTTTTTTTTTTTTATAATAGTCTTTGGAATGACTCTATAAAGAACTAGAGCTTTTTAAATTTTTCATTATAGGGGCGCCTGGGTGGCTCAGTGGGTTAAAGCCTCGGCCTTTGGCTCAGGTCATGATCCAGGGTCCTGGGATCAAGCCCTGCATCGGGCTCTCTGCTTGGCAGGGAGCCTGCTTCCCTTCCTCTCTCTCTCTCTCTCTGTCTGCCTCTCTGCCTACCTGTGATCTCTGTCAAAAAAAAAAAAAAATTTAAATTTTTCATTATAGCTGTATAATGTTCTATTATATGGGTGAATCATAATTTAAGCATTCTCCACTGTTGAATATTTAAATTCTAGTCTTATTTAAATTAGAAATACTTCTGCAGTGAATAAAATTTTTGTATAAATTACTTTGCCCATGAGCAACTATAAGATTAATCACTATGTCAAAAGGTATGTGGATTTTAGTCATATGTGTATATACACACGCATATCTCCAAGTTGCCCTTCCTAGAAGTTCTATCAATTAATAATCCTAACAGCAATGTATGAGACTGATATCTTCCCAGCCTCAATGATAGAAGATGTTATAAAGGTTTTATGTTGCCATTCTTCTTTTTTTTTTTAAAGATTTTATTTATTTATTTGACAGATCACAAGTAGGCAGAGAGGCAGGCAGAGAGAAGGGAGGAAGCAGACTCCCTGCAGAGCAGAGAGCCCAATGTGGGGCTCCATCCCAGGACCCTAAGACCATGACCTGAGCTGAAGGCAGAGGCTTTAACCCACTGAGCCAACCAGGCGCCCCAAACAATTCTACTTTTATCATTATGAATAGGTGAGCATCTTGTGTTTGACAGTCACTTCTGTTTCTTTACTGCTGACTATTCTTATTGACTGTGAATATCCTTTACCTGTCTTTCTGTTGGACAATTGGCCTTTTAAGATTTGTGTGATATCTTTATTATGGAAATTGGTTCTTTGTGGTAAGTTTTTCCCTCTAGTTTATCATTTTGGCTTTGATTCTGTTTATGCTTTGAACTTGCAGGAAGTCACTTTAGTATAGCTAAATAAGTATTTTCCATTTATGGCTTCTGGGTATTAGTCAAACTGAAAAGTCGTCTCCAATATTTAAAGGTTCTTCCATGGTTTCTATAGGTGTTTTTTTTTTTTTTTAATTTTATTTCAGTCTTGGGGCGCCTGGGTGGCTCAGTGGGTTAAACCGCTGCCTTCGGCTCAGGTCATGATCTCAGCGTCCTGGGATCGAGTCCCACATCGGGCTCTCTGTTCGGCAGGGAGCCTGCTTCCCTCTCTCTCTCTCTCTGCTTGCCTCTCCCATCTACTTGTGATTTCTCTCTGTCAAATAAATAAATAAAATCTTAAAAAAAAAATATATATATATATATATATATATATATAATTTCAGTCTTAGCTTTATCTGGAGATTTTCTTGTTATAAAACATAAGGAATGGATCCAACCAACCCCCTTCCCTCTTACAGATTAAGCCTAGTTCTTTAAGACATGCTAAAATTTAGCCCAAGTCTTGCAAAATGGTCTTTCAGTAGCATTTAGACTTGACTTGCAAAGTCAAGTCATGACTTGACTTGCAAAAGCATCAGTGGGTACTTACTTACCTGACTTGAGTGTCAATTCAGAAAGGCCAGTTTGTTCCCTTTAAGTCATTAATTTTTTTTTTTTTTGAATATGTGCCAGGCACTGTTGGAGAAACAGGAATGAATAAAATTGGGGAGGGAGAAGTGAACAACTAAATTAATAACATACTTTTATTTATTAAGTAAACTCTACCCTCAATATGGGGCTCACTCTCAAAACTCCAAGATCCAGAGCCATATGCTCTACCAACTGAATCAGCCAGGTCCCCAGCACAATTTTAGATAGGGATTAGTGTCATTGAGAAAATAAAGACAGAAAGTGCTGCTAACTTCATGAAAGACATCAGGTGCCCTATTGAAAACAGGAAATGAGGCACCTGCCTGGTTCAGTTGGAAGAGCATGCAACTCTTGGTCCCAGGGTCATGAGTTTGAGCCCCACAATGAGTATAGAGATTTCTAAAAAATAATAATAATTTTTAAAAAAGTGTACATACCAGGATATAATAATCACTGGGACCCATTTTGGCAGCTGCTTACTATAATCACTGATTTGGTCAAATGCTCTAGAATTCTAGAGAAAAGTGAAGTGCCATGGGACTTCGGTATCTTCTCATCTGTAGTGTAGTCAAAGTTGTCTAAGTTTGAAATCTTTTAAATATGTTGTTCATTATTCAGTCTGTTCAACTATGAACATACCTCCCCATACTTCCCTGCTGCCTCAACTTTGCTTGGCCTGGGATGAAGTCTGCATCTCCACATAGAAATGCTACCCATACTTTAAGCCACATTTTCACTACTTCATGCATCATTCATAGTGTGTCAGTTTTGCTCTTAGGTTGGCTCCCTTCAAGCCAATATGGTTAAGGCAGTTAAGGAACTTGGCAAAGTTCATGGGCAGAAAAAAAGAAACATCTCTTTTGATATCTCCTCAAAAACAAGAAAACATTTCTCCTAACCCTATCTCTTCCCCCAAACCTTTCCAAAGGCCTCCATCAGATATACTTTTATACCTCTTTAGGCTAAACGGAGTCAGATGCTTACCATTTAACCAAATCTTGGCTTAGGACAATAGGGACTCAAACCTCAACTAGAGATGGGTTTACCTTTCCCTGGTCACATGAGGAGAGATGGATACTGAGCAAGATAAAAGTATGTTTGCAAAGAACACTTGGGAAGGGGAATGGACAACAAGAGACTTAAGACATTTTGCTGCCTTTTTTTTTTTTCAGCTAGGTTCCACACCCTGTATGGATCCCAACGCAGGGCTTGAACTCATGACCATGAGATCAAGACCTGAGCTAAGATCAAGAGTCAGACACTCAACTGACTGAGTGACCCAGGGTGCCCTGACATTTTGTTATGTAGTATAGTAAAATATAGTAATCTATATATCACCCTTCCCCATTCATTTTTAAACTCTCTGAGGAAAGGAGCTTATACATCTTATTTATGTTTCTCAGCATTTGCTTATTGCCCTTCACATAATGGGCATTCACTATTTTACTTGGATTTTAACCTTCCACAAAGAGAATTTCATATAAGATAGATATTTTTGAAATTATTTGTGATATTTTGGATTTGTAAAATATTTTCTTCTAAAACTTTAATAAAAGTCAAGGAATATTGGGGCGCCTGGGTGGCCCAGTGGGTTAAAGCTCTGCCTTTGGCTCGGGTTATGATCCCAGGGTCCTGGGATCAAGCCCCACATTGGGCTCTCTGCTCAGCAGGGAGCCTGCTTCCTCCACTCTCTCTCTCTCTGCCTGCCTCTCTGCCTACTTGTGATCTTTGTCAAATAAATAAATAAAATCTTAAAAAAAAAAAGTCAAGGAATATTTACTTTTTTTAAGCTTTTATTTTTAAGTACTCTCTACACCCAATGTGGGGTTTGAACTCACCACCTCAAGATCACATACTCTACCAGCTGAGCCAGCCAGGTATCCCAGGAATATTTACTTTTATACTTGCTTTCGTCCTCTATGAGGATGAAACTTTTCTTTTCTTTTTCACTTTCCTCTCTCACCCCTCAAACACTGGTTAACACTGGTTTAAAAGTTGTTTTTGTTTGGAGTTGATAATCTGCAGACTGACAGAGGAATTAAAATGTGAAGGTTATGAGCTAGAAACATTTCAACTCTCAAGAACAAGGTTCTTCCTGTGAGCAAGGCCAGAGTTGACATCACAATGCAACCTTATCAGACTTTTCAGAGATGAATGCATATTCTGTTCCTGAATTTAAAACCTACTTATTCAGTTTTTCTCTTGTTCTTTTCAGATGAGGTGAAATCATAGAACAGATCTGGACTTAAGAGAACATTAAGATGAGCCCCTTCAATTATAGGTAACTGTTACTTGCAAGTGAGGGACACTACCACACAATCTGGGAAATTTTAATTTAATCCTTGGAGGTAAGAGTTGTTCACAGATTTAGAAGCCTACCTAGGACTCTGCTCTTCCCCAGGCCCACCCCATGCCTCTTAGGAAGGCATCATTTTGGTGCCACTTGTCCTAGAGTCTCACCATATTTTGCAAGAGAATTGGGGATTGCCTGTCTGTCCCCAGTGCTACACTCTATAAGTAATTTATGGTTAAAGACTGGGCCTTTTCATACTTGTACCTCAGTGCTGAACACATAGTGGGGCTTAATAAATATTTGTTGAATAAATAAATATACTAGGAAGTAGTGATGGAATTAAGTTAACTTGCTCTGGAGAAGTTACCAGTCTATACACCTTCCAGAAAGGAGGAATCTTAAAGGCAAACCAACTTCCTGTTGTCTAACCCCTTTGAGCAAAGTTCCAGGTCTCTGACAATTATTCAGTAAAATTTGCACCCGCTAGTTTAACGAACCTTTCTTTCCTCCCTCCATTTTTGGAGGCTGTCTGTGATACAGCTCTCAGGCATTCTCAATGCACCTTTAGGTTTATTTGATGTTTTTTTCTTTTGGAAATCACCCTAGTATATGCGGTTTTTACCCTTTGAGCTGGCTTCACATCTGGTATCCTATGGCCTCCCTCCTCCCTGATCAAAGATTTAACGTTTCTAAACAGGAAACAAAAGTTTGCCGAACTTTCGTGATTACATAACGTTAGAACACTTAAAACTTGCAACAAAAGAAATTTAGAATCATGTAAAGATGTACAACTCCCACCATCTGTCAAGGGGCATTCGTTTTCTCTTCCTGCTTCTGACTTGCAAAAAAATAAGAGCTAATTTTGTCCGCCTAACGCAGAATACCAGATGTCCACGCTCGCTCAGATAATTAGCCTCTGAGTCTTTTATCTACACAAACTTGTCATTGAAAAGGACCTTGGCTTTGAAGTCAGCGGATGGTGGAAACATCATTTGACAGTCTAAGCCCTAGTCTTTTGAAATTGGGTCGGTTTCCTGCGGGGGTCTGAGGAATTTTCCCGGACTGGGGCCTGTTTCTCCACTCGGACGAGGCGGATTCGGGGGCAGAATTCTGCTCCTCCGGGTATCTGCTTGTACAAGGGATTACTGCAGCAGTCACCATTGTGCAAACCCTGTCTTTTCAGCGCGACTAATGTACGCCCAGGGAGATGACCCACAGGTTACGCCGGCCTTGCTCACTCTCGTAGGGGCCCACGGTGCCGGCCGGCTGTCCCGAAGCCACTCCCCGCCCCCGCGGCCATGTCTCTCCCTGCCTCCACGTCGCGCCGCGTGAGTCGTCGGCTGTTCCCTTTTCTGTGTCTCTCCCTCCGCCAGCCGGTCCTTTCTGGGACTCCTCCCCGGCCTCCCGCCCTGCTCCGCGCGGGCTACGGCTGATCCGTCAGCCACCGCCCCTCCCTGACGTCCGGAGCCGGAGCGCCGCTCCACCCCGTCGCGCCCCTCCCCTCTCGCCCGCCTCCCCCCGCCCTCCCCCCGCGCGGGCAGCCTTCCCCCACATCCGGGTATTGACTCCAGCCGCCCAGACTCTGGCACTATGGTCATGGCGGAGGGGACGGCAGTGCTGAGGCGGAACAGGCCAGGCACCAAGGCGCAGGTACTCTCTCTGCACCTTTCCTGCCCTGGAACTCTCGGTGGCGAGCCGCGCCGCACCTGGAAGCTGGCCGCCCCCGAGAGGAGGTTGGGCCGGGGCGGTAAGCTGGCGGGCAGGGGCACCCGCACCCGGCCTGCTCCTCCGGAGCCGCAGCCCCGGGGTATGGCTGAGGCGGCGGCGGCTCGTGAGGCCTGCGGAGCCCCGACTTGAGGGTGGGCGTGAGGGGTGGGTGGAAGACGCGGGCGGCGACCGCCGAGGCTCGGGGCCGAGAGCGTGTCAGCAGCGGCTGCTTGTTCTCGTCTCTCCCCTGAACCGTAGCTGACCGTCGTCGGAGGGCGCGGCCCGCCAGGTGGAGACCCTGGGGATTTCGGGAGGGGAGGGGGCGTCCACACGGCCGGCCTCCTCCTGGCTTCCGGTTCCTTCCCGGTTTGTGACGTGCCTGCCCGGCCTCTGCCATCCAGCCCGTCTAGCCGGATCCGGGTGGCGACAATTTATCCTCCTGCAGTTGGCCTTTGAGCATTTCTCGCCGCAGCTGCTCTCTGCCCCAGCAGGCTTTCGTTCTCGGGCTGCTCTGCTTACCTGTCATTCCTTGTTACGGGAGGCGTAGTCAGGGGATGAACTGCTCGTTTTATCCGCTTTTAGTAGGGCAGTGTTCAGGGGTGAGGTGGTGTTCGGTTAGGAATTGATTCTGGGGGTTTTCAAAAGACGGTGTGTCTCACATTATAAAGAAAAGTCAAACAGGCATTTAGATTTGAAGTGATTCACCTGCCAGCGGAAATACATTGCTGTTGAGTGTATGCGCTAGCATCGGAAGAGACGTGTCGAAGTGTAATTTTAAAGAAAAGGTGATATAAGAGGGGAGGAAGAAGACCCAGGGACCAACGATGGAGCTCTGACCGTATGCCAGAGAATAGATTTTAATGTGCTTTACAGAATTTTAGAAAAATTTTAGAAAGGGAATCCTTTCAGAGTACCTTTTAGATCCAGACACCTTCCTAGATCCATGATACAGATAAGGAAACCGAGTCCCAGAGAATCGGCTGCATTTGCTCAAGGTTACATAGTCTGTGGATTCTTAGTTCACTGGTGACCTTTTCTCTTTAACAAGTTTTTTTTAGTACTGAATTCTAGAGTATTGAGCTTAAACATCCCATTATAGCGTCAGATTTAGCTCTCAGTTGCTTCTGGCCGTTTTCTGGACATATTACTGGAAATTTATGTATTATTGTTTTTACCTTTTCCAGACATTCTTTATAAATGCCCCTTTCTCAGATAGCTTTACTTCTTTTTCTTTGGAAACACTGTTTCTCTTACTATATTTAGAGGTCGACTTTTTTGTACTCACATTCTGAGAATCGCCATCCATTTTTATTTACTCCTTAATTTTGAAAGGTTATAAAATTTGTTTTGAAATGTTATAAAATATTTTAAGTTAATATTGTAACACATCTGTTTTCTGTGTTATAAGTCACATAAAAAAATCTCCTTTGCTTTTTTCCACATTGTCATAGATCAAGGTTGTTAAATCATCATAGGAAAGGTCAGGATTAAAAAAAAAAAAAAAAGACTGCATGAGCAGCATTCTTTCCTATTTCTTGTCACACTAATTTCCTTCACTGAAATAGGTCTATTCTAAATGATTTATTTGGATCTATATCTTCCTACCTTTTTTTCCTACTTTTTAAATTTTATTTATTTATTTATTTATTTTAAAGATTTTATTTATTTATCAGAGGGGGGGGCAGAGAGCAAGCACGGGCAGACAGAATGGCCGGCAGAGGCAGAGGGAGAAGCAGGCTCCCTGCCGAGCAAGGAGCCCGATGTGGGACTCGATCCCAGGACACTGGGATCATGACCTGAGCCGAAGGCAGCTGCTTCTGAGCCACCCAGGCGTCCCCCTACTTTTTTTTTTAATTGGTTAGATTGGGATATAGGCATGTAGTTGGTTTTCAATGTTTATTCCTTGAAATAGATGAGAATGTTCATTAAGCTGATTTTGGTTCCTTTTGTGTTTATATAACAGTTGTGATGAGACAAAACATTTGATTACCAGTTAACAGTTTTGTATGTTTTCTGGATATTCCTTTATGTACTTTCTAATATTTTTAAAACTACCTTAATTTTTTTAAAGGAAAGAGTAGTCAAAGCATACCGATAGAAACAACTTTCGGTATAGATAACATAGAAACAATTTAAAAACTAGTCTTCAATAATACTTAGGTGAGGGACGCCTGGGTGGCTCAGTTGGTTAAGCAGCTGCCTTCGGCTCAGGTCATGATCCCAGCGTCCTGGGATCGAGTCCCACATCGGGCTCCTTGCTCCGCAGGGAGCCTGCTTCTCCCTCTGACTCTGCCTTCCACTCTGTCTGCCTGTGCTCGCTCTCACTCTCTCTCTCTTACAAATAAATAAAAATAAAATCTTTAAAAAAATAAAATAAAAAAAATAATAATACTTAGGTGATATCTAGGGAGAGACATCTTGAAACAATTTCCAGAAAGTTGTTTTTATTTCTTAACATATTAAAAAGAAATTCATTTTCATTCATACAGGGCACTATAATAAAGAATGATATGAAAAGTTTAAGACATTTAAGAAGGTATACTCATCACCTACCATCATAACTAAGACGTTACTAATACAGATGAATCTCTCTTTATCACATTCTTCTGTCTTCTCCCCACTCCTTCCAAACAGTGATGGTGATTATCATTCCTTTTCTTCATACTTTTCCTATGTATGCATTATATCTATAGGTATCCTTTGGATTTCTTAAACTTCTATTCATGTGGTATCATACACTGAATTCTTAAGTTTGCTCCAGTTTGCTTGAGGTGTTTGGTGACTTACCCATGTTAATTGGTACAGATCATTGGTTCACTACTACTGTTTCCCCCAGTTATACCCCAGGGACATTTATCAGGCAACTACTATGTGTTAGGCATTGTACTGCTTGCTAAGGATACATAGGTAGACCTTGCCATATGTAGATCTTGCTGAAAAAAATCTGTCAGATGGAAAGACTCTTAATCACTTAGGGGAATATCTGTGGATTGGACTGTCTATAGAGGAATTCAGAACCAGTGCAGGTGATCCACAAAAGTATTGATTGCCCTTAAAAGGCTGGATGACTACTTTTTGATGGAGCTCATATTTTGATTTAGAAATTTGAAACACCATTTGGAATTGGAATAATAATTTATAATGTCAGTCTACAATAGTACTTATGGAACAGTACCTAACCCCACTACAGACTGTTTTCTTAAGGTAAAAAACTGATCCAGTGCTTGGAGATTCTTTTTCAGCTTAACTTTTTAAGAAATATTAAACCGCCATAAACAAACAAGTGATAGATTTATCTCTTCAGGTAATGCATGAAAAGTTTATGGGAGCCCTATTTGAGGGATTTGTGGTTGAAAAAATGTAACTTGTAGTTCAGTTATATAAAATCTTGGTGTTCATTTAAAAACATTGAGTAAAGTTCCCTTATTCACTGATAATCCTGTTATTATAGTATGAGAGCTTTCTCTCTAGTGCAATTCTGGATCTTTATTAAGAATTGAAGTTAATCTCAGTCCTGTTGCCTTTTTTGACTTTGTGTGTGCTTTAACAATGAGTTTTTTTTTTTTATAGGATTTCTATAATTGGCCTGATGAATCCTTTGATGAAATGGACAGTACCCTAGCTGTTCAGCAGGTAATAACTGTAGTTTCTTTCACAACTCCAATAACCTAAGCATTTTACCTCCTTTGGCATAATATTTCTATATCTTTTAGCACAAGTCAGAATCCATGGAAATAATAGAATGCATGTTTAAAACTTTTATCAATCCTCCATTTTGTTTTAAGATGATATAGTAGACTGTAATGAAACTTACGTACATTTTAGTATCTATTAATAATCTACCAAATTAGGGTACCAAATTTGATTTTAGAGTGAATTTAATTCAAAGTTAATTGAATGCTCAATTAGAATAACATAATGAAGTAGGAAAGAGAACATTGAGAACATGTATCTAAATTTACCAAAAGTTCCCATCAGTTCTTAACTTTCGTGCCGCTCTAATATATGTGAGGGCTAAGATACCTCCCTTTAGGTTGTTGCCACTACCAAGTAGCTCACTAAGGCATTGAATATCAACATCCTTGTAGCATGTTTGGTTTGAAAAGCCCCTCAAGAGATTCTTACACGTACTTTTTTTTTTTTTTTTTTTTTTAAGATTTTATTTGTTTATTTGACAGAGAGAGACGCAGTGAAAGAGAGAACACTGGCAAGGGGAGGGGGAGAGGGAGAAGCAGGCTTCCTCCCGCACAGGCAGCAGGATGTGGGGCTCCATATCATGACCCAAGACAAAGGCAGACACTTAACAACTGAGTCACCCAGGAGCCCCAACTCTTACACATTCTTAATGAGAATCACATTATATACTTACTGGGTTTAAAAAAAAATGTAGCAGTTCTTCCAAAATGAATAAAATCTATAATCTTGGGAAAGATAATTTCTGTAACTAATTATTAAAAATTGCTTTAGGGGGTTAACAAAATGATGACTGAAATTAGGGTGTACTAGTATATGGACTAGACATTAGTTAACTAGCATATTTAAAGGAAAAATAATAAACAGAAGCTGGCTTTATCTTGATGGCTAGATAATAAACGTAGATAGCTACTTGGATTTATAGTATTATTTGAAAATCCTAGAAAATGAAATAGGAATACAGTTGAATTCTTTGAGCATAAAAAACAAGTCATAATATTAACAAATACCAAAAACCTTTAGAATGGACTCAGTATAATATTTAGATACTTAGCATAGGAAATGGACGACTCTTCATGAATGAATGGCTGTTTGGACATTCCCACTCAGCGGCCCCTGAGTGGCTCAGTCATTAAGCGTCTGCCTTCGGCTGGGGTCATGATTCCAGGGTCCTGGGATCAAGCTCCACATCGGGCTCCCTGCTCCGTGGGAAAACCTGCTTCTCCCTTTCCCTCTGCTGCTCCTCCTGCTTGTGTTCCCTCTCTCGCCGTGTCTCTCTCTGTCAAATAAATAAAATCTTTAAAAAAAAAAAAGGATACTGTTCAATCAGCAAGTGTTTATTGGGCAATGAGGTAGGCCTTATGGAGGATACAGAAACATAAACTTAGAGCTCAGTGTCTGGAAATTGGGAAAAATAAGAGGAAAAATGTGTAAGTGTTTCTACCTTTAAAAGTAGAGGTTGTGGGGTGCCTGGATGGCTCAGTTGGTTAAGCGTCTACCTTCAGCTCAGGTGTCATACTCCCTGCTGAGCAGGGGAGTCTGTCTCTCCCTCTGATCGTGTGCTCTCTCTCTCACTCTCTCAAATAAATAAATAATTTTTATTATTATTTTATTTTTTAATTTTTTTTTTTAAAGATTTTATTTGACAGAGAGAGATCACAAGTAGGCAGAGAGAGAGGAGGAAGCAGGCTCCCTGCTGAGCAGAGAGCCCAACGCAGGACTCGATCCCAGGACTCTGAGATCATGACCTGAGCCGAAGGCAGCAGCTTAACCCACTGAGCCACCCAGGCAAACCCCCCCCCCCCTTTTTTTTTTTAAAGTAGGGATTGTGTGCTTCTACTTTATTGAATTTATTTGTTCGAACAATTTTTTTTGTGGAATCTTTAGGGTTTTCTACATACCAAGAGCATATCATCTGTAAACAGACAGTCTTCTTCCTTTCTAATCCTGATGCTTTTTATTTCTATTTCTCACCTAATTGCCTGGCTAGAACTTCAGTACTGCTTTTAATAGAAGTGGCAGAAGCAGGCATCTTTGTCTTGTTCTTGATCTTAGAGGAAACCTTTCAGTCTTGCACATTTAGTATAAGGAGCACTGTGAGTTTTTCATATGTGACCCTTATTATGTTGGATTATTATGTTACTGGTTTCCTTCTAATTCTAGTTTATTGACCGTTTTTATCCTACAAAGGTGCTGAATTTTGTCACAGACACCAATTGAGATAACATAGGGGGTTTTACCCCCCCTTCATTTTTTAATGTTGTGTATTGATCAGTTTTTGCATGTTGAACCGTCCTTGCATTCTAGGAATAAATCCCACTGATCGTGATGTATACTCTTTTAATTTGCAATTGAATTCAGCTTGTTAAGATTTTTGTATCCATAATTATAAGGGGTATTGGTTTCTAGTTTTCCTTCGGTGTCTTTGGTATCAGGCAGTGCTGGCAACATAGAGTGAGTTAGGAACTATGCCCTCCTCTTTGGTCTTTTGGAAGAGTTTGAGGAGGGTTGATGTGCTTCAGACGTTTGGTAAAATTCACCAGTGAAGCCACTGGGTCCAGGGCTTGGCTTGGCTTGACTTTCTTTCTTTCTTTCTTTCTTTTTTTAAAGATTTTTATTTATTTGACTAGAGATCACAAGTAGGCAGAGAGGCAGGCAGAGAGAGAGAGGGAAGCAGGTTCCCTGCTGAGCAGAGAGCCTGATGTGGGGCTTGATCCCAGGACCCTGAGATCATGACCTGAGCCGAAGGCAGAGGCTTAACCCCCTGAGCCACGCAGGTGCCCCAGGGCTTTTCTTCAGTTGCACAACAGCAGTGGGAGAGGCAGTCCCTTCAGAGTAGGGAGCTTGATGTGGGACTTGCTCCCAAGACCCTGAAATCATGAGCTGAGTCAGATGCTTAACTGACTGAGCCATTTCTTTCTTTTTTTTTTTAAAGGTTTTATTTATTTGACAGAGAACATAAGCAAGGGGAGCAGCAGGCTCCCCTTGGGGAGAAGGGGGAAGCAGGCTCCCTGCAGAGCAGGAGTAGCCCGATGTGGGACTCCATACCAGGACCCTGGGGGATCATGACCTGAGCCGAAGGCAGTTGCTTAACCAACTGAGCCATGCATGTGCCCCTAGAATTGCTTTCTTAATTTCCTTTTTGGATTATTCATTGAAGGAGTATACAGACACAACTGATCTTTTACATATGGATCTTGCATCCTGCTACTTTGCTGATTTTGTTTATTAGCTTTCCTGTGGATTCTTTGGGATTTCAGTATATAAGATGTCATCTGCAAATAGAGATAGTCTTTTATTTACTTCTCTTTCGTGTCTGATTGTTCTGGCTAGAAATTCTGCACATTGTTGAATAGCAATGGTGAAAGCTGGCATTCTTGTCTCTTTTCTGATATTAGAGGAAAACCTTTCAGTCTTTCATCACTGAGAATGACATTTTTTTCATAATGCCCTTCATCATAATTGGGAAGTTCTCTTCCGCACTTAGTTTTCTCAGTGTTTTTATCATGAAAAGATGTTGGATTTTATCAAAAGCATTTTCTGCATTGAGATGATTGTGGTTTCTTCCCTTTGTATATTAACATAGTATATTCATTGATTAAAAAAATTTTTTTCAGGGGCACCTTGGTGGCTCAGTGGGTTAAACCTCTGCCTTCGGCTCAGGTCATGATCTCAGGGTCCTGGGATTGAGCCCCACATCAAGCTCTCTGCTCAGCAGGTAGCCTGCTTCCTCCCTCTCTCTCTGCCTGCCTCTCTGTCTACTTGTGATCTATGTCTGTCAAATAAATAAAATCTTAAAAAAAATTTTTTTTTTTTTAGAATTTTTATTTCCAAGTAATCTCTACACCCATTGTGGGGCTCAGACTCACAACTACAAGATTAAGAGTCATACACTCCACCGACTGAACCAACCAGGTGCTCTGATTTTTTTTTTTCCTTAGTTTTGAGCCACTTTTCATTCCTTGCAGCTTCCTTTTGATTGATGTTTGTTTAGTATATCTTTTCCCATCCTTTTACTTTTAACCTACCTATATCATTATATTTGAAGTAAGTTTCTTACAGTGTTTGGCTGTCTTATTCTTTGTGATAGTCTTTGTCTTTTAGTGGGTATATTTAGGCCATTTAATATTAATTTAATTACTAGTAGGTTATGTTTAGATTTAGGTCTGCCATCATATTACTTGTTTTCAGTTTGTTCTCTCTCTCTTTTTTGTTCCTTTCCCCCTTTCTGCCATTTTACAGATTGAGCACTTTTACTATTTTATTTCCTTATTTATTTTTCTTTTCTTTTTTAAAAAGATTTTATTTATTTATTTGACAGAAACCACAAGTAGGCAGAGAGGCAGGCAGAGAGCCTGATACAGGGCTCGATCCCAGGACCCTGAAATCATAACCTGAGCCTAAGGCAGAGGCTTAGCCCACTGAGCCACTCAGGCACCCTCATTTATTTATTTTTCTTAAAGATTTTATTTATTTATTTGACAGAGAGAGCACAAGCTGGGGAGCAGTAGGCAGAGGGAGAAGCAGACTCACCAAACAGGAAACCCAACTTGGGGCTCAATCCCAGGACCCTGGGATCATGACCTGAGCTGAAGGCAGACGTTTAACAACTGAGCCACTCAGGCACCCCCACTTTTAGTGTTTTAATTCTAATTTTGATTATCTTTTTAAATTTTTATTTTAAAAAATATTTTATTTGGGGCACCTGGGTGGCTCATTAAGCGTCTCGAGGGTCCTGGGATTGAGCCCCACATTGGGCTCCCTGCTTGGCGGGAAGCCTGCTTCTCCCTCTCCCAAACACCCTGCTTGTGTTCCCTCTCTCACTCTGTCTCTGTCAAATAAATAAATAAAATCTTTTAAAAATATTTTATTTATTTATTTAGCAGAGAGAGAGAGAGAGAGAGTGTGCGCATGCACACGGTTCAGGAGCAGAGGCAGAGGGAGACAGAGAAGTAGACTCCCTGCTGAACAAAGAGCCAGTTGTAGGGCTCTATCCCAGGACCCTGAGATCATGACCTGAGTCGAAGGCAGACACTTGACCAACTGAGGCACTCAGACACCCCTTGAGTATCTATTTATTTTTATTTTTATTTTTAATTTTTTAAAAGATTTTACTTATTTCTTTTTTTAAAAAAAGTATTTGATTTATTTATTTGACAGAGAGAGAGAGAGATCACAAGTAGGCAGAGAGGCAGGCAGAGAGAGAGGGGGAAAGCAGGCTCCCTGCTGAGCAGAGAGCCCCATGTGGGGCTCGATCCCAGGACCCTGAGATAATGACCTGAGCCGAAGGCAGAGGCTTAACACACTGAGCCACCCAGGCGCCCCAGACTTTACTTATTTCTTAGAGAGCACAAGCAGGAGGAGGGAGATAGGGAGAGGGAGAAGCAGACTCCCTGCTGAGCTGGGAGCCTGATGTGGGACTCGATCCCAGGACCCAGGGATCATGACCTGGGCTGAAGGCATATGCTTCACTGAGTGAGCCATCCAGGTGTCCCTATTTTTATTATTTTTAAAGATTTTATTTATTCAACAGAGAGAGCACATACGCACTAGGGGGGGTGGGGGGCAGAGGAGAGGGAGAAGCAGGCTTCCTGCTTAGCAAGGAGCCTGATGTGAGGCTCCACTCTGGGACCCTGGGATCATGACCTGAGCTGAAGGCAGATATTTAACAGACTGAGCCACCCTGGCACCCCAGCTATCTCTTTATATAATGTTTTTGATAATTGCTCTGGAGATTACTAAATACTTTTCAGTCTACTTAGAATCAGTATTTTATCACTTTAATTAAAATGTGAAAACTATCTTCCTACAGATCCCATTACCCCTTTATGCTTTTGTCGTTTGTATTACATCTACCTACATTGAAAACCTCATCAGACAATGTTACATTTTTTGCTTTCACCTGCCAAACATATTTTAAAGAACTCGAGGGGGGAGAATGGTTTATTGTTTTTATACCCAGATATTTATAATTTTGATTGCTCCTGACATTCTAAATTTTTCTGTTGGTGCTATTTATTTATTTATTTATTTATTTATTTCCTCTGTCTAAAGAACTTCCTTTAGCAATTCTTTCAGAGAGATCTGCTGGCTTGGATTTTTCCTTAGTTTTCTTTCTTCTGATAATGTCCTTGTCTTCATTCTTGAAGGGTATATTTGTTAGATACAGAATTCTGGGCTGACGATCTTTTTTTTTTTTTTTAAGATTTTTATTTATTTGAGGGGCACCTGGGTGGCTCAGTGGGTTAAAGCCTCTGCCTTCGGCTCAGGTCATGATTCCAGGGTCCTGGGATCGAGCCCCACATCGGGCTCTCTGCTCGGCAGGAGCCTGCTTCCCCCTCTTTCTCTTTGCCTGCCTCTCTGCCTCCTTGTGATCTCTATCTGTCAAATAAATAAATAAAATCTTAAAAAAAAAATAAAAAAGATTTTTATTTATTTGAGAGAGAAAGTGAGTGAGCAAGGGATGGGGGAGGCGCAGAGGGAGAGAGACAAGCAGACTCCCCCGGAGCTGGGAACTCGATGATGACCATGTAGGGCTTAATCCCAGGACCTTGAGATCATGACTTGAGCTAAAGGCAGAATCTCAACTGATTGAGCCACACTGGTGCCCTGACTCTTCTTTTCTTTCAGTGCTCTCAACATGTGCCATTCCCTGCTGTCTGTGGTTTCTGATGAGAAAGCTACAGTTTTTTGAACATTTTGTAGGTCCTGTATCTTTTTTCAAAGGCTTATTTTTAGTTTTTGGCACTTTATGTGTCTTGGCATGGGTTTCTTTGGGTTTTCTTGTTTGGTGTTCACTCTGCTTTTCTCTATTGTGGTAAATATGTGTAGGATAAAATTTACCACTTTGCCATTTTTAAATGTATTTTTTTTAAGTTTTTAACTTAATTTTTTAAGTAAACTCTACCTCCAATATGAGGCTCGAACTTATGGCCCTGAGATCAAGAATTGCATGTTCTACCGACTGTGCCAGCTACGGCCCCTTCTGTGGCATTAAGTACATTCACATTATTGTGTGATCATTACCAACTCTATCTGAAGGTTTTTTTGTTTTGTTTTTGTTTGTTTTGTTTTGGTGGTCAGCAAAGCAGTTTATTGAGTGATAGTAAAAAGTTCCCAAATGGGGCGCCTGGGTGGCTCAGTGGGTTAAGCCGCTGCCTTCGGCTCGGGTCATGATCTCAGGGTCCTGGGATCGAGTCCCACATCGGGCTCTCTGCTCAGCGGAGAGCCTGCTTCCCTCTCTCTCTCTGCCTGCCTCTCCATCTACTTGTGATTTCTCTCTGTCAAATAAATAAATAAAATCTTTAAAAAAAAAAAAAAAAGTTCCCAAAGAGGAAGGGACCCGAAAGATGCCCTTTCATCTTTTTTTAAAAGAACTTTTCAACTTTTAACAGCTGAAACTCTGTGCCCATTAAACAACAACAATTTCCCACAATTCCCTTTCCCCAGCACACTCATCTTCTTGTATTGAGATTTTCATGTGTTCTTTGTATACCGAGTAATTTTGGATTGTATTCTGGACATTTTGAATATTATGTCTAGATGCTAGTTTTATTTATTTATTTAGTATTTTATTTATTTATTTGACAGAGAGAGTGAGCGAGCGAGAGAGGGAACACAAGCCAGGGGAGAGGGAGAAGCGGGCTTCTTGTCGAGCAAGGAGCCCAATGCAGGGCTTGATCTCAGGACCCTGGGGTTTATGATTCCAGCCAAAGGCACTTGCTCAACGACTGAGCCATTCATGTGCCCCTAGACTCTGGTTTTATTTAATCCCATAGAAAATGTATTTTCCCATAGATATTTTTGTTTTAGCAGGCTAAATAGGTTTTATTTTGATAAATAATCAGTAATAAAAAGATTTTAGATTCCCTAACGATTGACAGCTTATAATTCTACTTATAAAAACTTTAATAATTATACATAAATTCAATTACTAAATATGTGATTAAAAAATTAATATTGATTATGAGTAAACCATATTGCAGAGAATATATTTTTGTGTGCTCACTACCAAACTGTCTTTGAGACCACTAAAGAATATTAAAGAATCAGGGACCATACTCCATTTCTGGTAAATTTTTTCATCCCTAATCTTTCATGGCTTTAACATTTTAGGTAATTACATATCTTTATCCTGGACTTCAAGTAATATAGTTTAGGAAAAGACAATACAAATTTGTTAAAAATCTCCTATGTGCCAGATGCTAATACTAAAATTTAAAATTCTCTTTTTTATTTGAGAGAGACCCTCGATAATAACTTATATATTAAATATAAATAAATGCTTGTAAGAGTTCTATGGGAGGTGTGATGGGAGCAGGAAAGGTAAGAGTGCATAGACAAGTTGCTAATTTAGATTATATAGGGACAAATGGAGGAAATCAGACGGAGTTCTGTGAGTACTAGAATAATCAGGAAAGATTTGAATGTGCTGGGGGAGAGAGAATTTGGAAAGAATAGTGTGGGGGTGCCTGGGTGGCTCAGTCACCCTTCCCCTCAGGTCATGATACCAGAGTCCTGGGATAGAGTCCAATATCCAGCTCCCTGCTCAGCGGGGAGTCAACTTCTCCGTTTCCCACTCCCCCTGCTCATGCGCGCGCATGCGCACACATACATACACACACTCTATCTCTCTCTAATAAATAAAAAAAAGTTGTATGGAGTTTGAGGTGGCCAATGGGAAAGGTAAAGAATTTGCTGCTTTCTGCTTGAGGAGAAAGTGAGTTTCATGCAGAACTTTGGAATTTAGAACTTTGGGTCAGAAAGTTAGGGAGAGTGGTTTAAATAGGCATTAGGGAGTCAGAATCTTTTGAGCAGATTTTTGATATGAGAGTAATCTTCAGGAAATATTGCCTGAAAATAAGCATAAAAGATAGCTTTAACAAGGCCCTGCAGTTATTCAGTTTCTGTAATTAGGCATTTTAAGCTAATATAACCTATTCAAATTTCACAGTATATCATAGAATGCATGAAACATTAAAAAGATCTGAAATTTATAGGGCGCTTGGGTGGCTCAGTGGGTTAAAGCCTCTGCCTTCAGCTCAGCTCATGTCCTGGGATTGAGTCCTGCAGAGTCCTGCATCGGGCTGTCTGCTCAGCGGGGACCTGCTTCCTCCTCTCTCTGCCTGCCTCTCTGTCTACTTGTGATCTCTGTCTGTCAAATGAATAAAATCTTAAAAAAAAAAAAAAAAAAAAAACCCTGAAAGTTAAGTTTTATTTTACATAAATTAAAAGTGAATGTCCATGCCTTTTTTTCTTTTAACTTATTTTTTCTGCTGGACATTTTTTGAAAATAACTTTATGGGATACCACATACCATAGAAATCACTCATTTAAAATATATATACATGGTTTTTAGTCTATTCACAAGGTTGTACACAATCCCAACAGTCTGATTTTAGAAGATCTCCATTCCCCCTTGAAAGAAATTTCATTTACATTTGCAGTTTTCTCTGTTCGCCTTGGTCTCCTCTTCTCTCCCCAGTCCTAAACAACTACTGTTTTGGTCTTCCTAGATTTGCCTATTCTAGATCATTGATATTAGTGGAATCCTATACTATATTCCATAGTTATATCGTCTACATTTTATGTTCTTGGGAAGATTGTAGTTTACAGTTTTGATCTCATATCCAGTCCTGGTAAGTACCGTATCTGCATTTATATGGTAGATCTTACCTCAAAGAAGTTGAATTGGAGAAAGCATAGGTAAGGATTACCTCCTTTCTTCTGAATTAGTGATTCTGATTTTGTACTTGGTTTCTGTTTTATGTATAACCCAAAAAAGTTGGAACGTAAGAGCAGTCATGTCTTCAAAAATTAAATATATTTAACGTAAGATTTATCATGAAGTATAATATCTTAATTAACTCTGAGAACTTTTTTTGTTTATAGTATATTCAACAAAACATAAGAGCAGACTGTTCCAATATTGACAAAATACTTGAACCACCTGAAGGCCAAGATGAAGGTGTATGGAAATATGAACATTTAAGGTAAATTTTTATGATGTATCAAAATAGTAGCAGTACTTCCTCTTGTAAAAAAACCTTTAATGTTGATGATTATGAATTATAAATAAAATCTTTATGCAATCGCAGACTTTAAAAAGCCAGATTTTAAAGCCTTTGTTTTCAGTGTTACAAAGTTTTCATCTTTGTTATTTACTGAATTTTTTCTTCATTTATGAATATGGGCATTATTTTCTATTTACACAGCTTTTTGTTCTTTCATTCTTTCTCTCTCTCTCTCCTCCCACAGGGGGCGGGGGGCGCGGTTCCCTCTTTCCTTATCTTTTTTTCTTCTTATCTCTCTACATCTTACCTCTCAAAGTGGGACTTGAACCCACAACCCTAAGATCAAGAGTTGCATGCTCTATGTACTGAGCCAGCCACGTGCCCCTACACAGTTTTTCTTAACCACAAATGCATTATTTCAATTTATCCACTCAAGATAGACTTTATTTTTCTTTTTAAAGATTTTTAAAAAAATTTTATATATTTGTTTGACAGATTGAGAGAGAGAGAGATCACAAGTAGGCAGAGAGGCAGGCAGAGAGAGAGAGGAGGAAGCAGGCTCCCTGCTGAACAGAGACCCCGATGCGGGGCTCAATCCTTGGACCCTGAGATCATGACCTGAGCTGAAGGCAGAGGCTTAACCCACTGAGCCACAGCGCACCCCAAACTTTATTTTTCTATAGAGGATCATAAGAAGGCCCTAGTCTAGGCTTGGTATCTGATGAATTGCCTACTGTGAACTTCTAGTCTTCCATGTGATAAATAAAGATTAATTGTAATTCTGGGGGCACCTGGGTGGTTCAGTAGATTAAGTGTTTGACTCTTGATTTCAGCTCAAGTCATGATCTCAGTCAGGGTCATGAGATTGAGTCCCCTGTCAGGTTCCACATCCAGCAGGTGGTCTGCTGGAGATTCTCTTTCTATCTCTGCCCCTCCCCCTGGCTTGCAAGCATATGTGTACGCATGTGGTTACTCTCTTCTCTCAAATAAATGAATCTTTAAAAACTTAATTGTAATTCTGAGGTAAGGAGCTTGGGCACTTTTTCATGATACCCTTTGAATGAGCAAATTGATGACTAGTGAATGACTAGTTAACTAGAGTTAACTTTAAAAACAGCTAAATGCTAAAGTTACAAAGTTGTTTCCGGAAGTTACAAACTTGCCACTGTAAATGGGAGCTGAGATGAGTTGATTGGTAAAATATAAGGAATGTAGCATGAAATATATGTTCATCAGGGTTTGTTACATTTTGAGTTCATTTTTACATAATATGTGGAGTAGAAATAGGACTTTCCATAAATAAATTAGATCACATTTCTTGCTAGACATTGCTAAGACATAATGTCTTATCATAATAGTAAAGCAATATCAGATTGCTAAGACTTCTTTGTATTCCACCAGTTTCCAGTTTTTTGGACAAATCACTTGACTACTTGATCTAGTTTTGTTTTGTTTAAGAGTTTATTTTTAGGTAGTCTCTGCACACAACATGGGGCTCAAACCCACAACCCCAAGATTAATGGTTGCATGCTTTACTGACTGAACCGGCCAGTCACCGCAACCCAATTTATTTTTTAATTTTTTAAATTAACATACAATGTATTATTAGCCCCAGGGTACAGGTCTGTGAATCGTCAGGCTTACACACTTCACAGCACTCACCGTAGCACATACCCTCCCAAGGGTCCATAACCCAACTACCCTCTCCCTACCCTGCTCCCCCGGGCAGTCCTCAAGTTTCTTTTGTGAGATCAAGAGTCTTTTATGGTTTGTCTCCCTCCCGATGCCATTTTGTTTCATTTTTTCTTCCCTACCCCAGACCCCCTATGTTGCCTCTAGAATTGCGCATATCAGGGAGATCATATGATAATTGTCTTTCTCTGACTTATTTCACTCAGCTTAATACCCTCTAGTTCCATCCACATTGTTGCAAATGGCAAGATTTCATTTCTTTTTTTTTTTTTTTTTTTTAAGATTTTATTTATTTATCAGAGAGAGAGAGGGAGAGCGAGTGAGCACAGGCAGACAGAATGGCAGGCAGAAGCAGAGGGAGAAGCAGGCTCCCTGCTGAGCAAGGAGCCTGATGTGGGACTCGATCCCAGGACGCTGGGATCATGACCTGAGCCGAAGGCAGCTGCTTAACCAACTGAGCCACCCAGGCGCCCCAAGATTTCATTTCTTTTGATGGCTGCGTAGTATTCCATTGTACATATATACCACATCTTTATCCATTCATCTGTTGATGGACATCTGGGTTCTTTCCATAGTTTGGCTATTGTGGACATCACTGCTATAAACATTTGGGTGCACGTGCCCCTTCGGATCACTACATTTGTATCTTTAGGGTAAATACCCAGTAGTGCGGTTGCTGGGTCATAGGGTAGCTCTGTTTTCAACTTTTTGAGGAACCTCCATGGTGTTTTCCAGAGTGGCTGCACCAGCTTGCATTCCCACCAACAGTGTAGGAGGGTTGCCCTTTCTCCACATCCTCGCCAGCATCTGTCGGTTCCTGACTTGTTAATTTTAGCCATTCTGACTGGTGTGAGGTGGTATCTCATGGTAGTTTTGATTTGTATTTTCCTGATGCCAAGTGATGTGGAGCACTTTTTCATGTGTCTCGTGGCCATCTGGATGTCTTCTTGGCAGAAATGTGTGCTCATGTCCTCTGCCCATTTCTTGATTGGATTATTTGTTCTTTGGATGTTGAGTTTGATAAGTTCTTTATAGATTTTGGATACTAGTCCTTTATCTGATATGTCGTTTCCAAATATCTTATCCCATTCTGTCAGTTGTCTTTGGTTTTGTTGACTGTTTCCATTGCTGTGCAGAAGGTTTTGATCTTGATGAAGTCCCAATAGTTCATTTTTCCTGATCCAGTTTTTTAAAACCACATCTTAATGCATGATAATTGAAAGTATGAACATGTAGATATTTTCCCGCTCTTATAAATCAAGGTAGCACTTCAGTGCATATTCTCTGCCTTACTTTAATCCAGCTTTGAAAATAACGACCTACTTACCTGTTGGGATTAATGATGAAAATAAATGAGGATGTTTTTTCCACTACAAGTGTAATTCCACAGAAGTGAAGGCTGATTTTAGAGTTCATAAATTTATATTGATTGATTTATTATAGGGCTCCATACCCAACATGGGGCTTGAAACCCTGAGTTCGAGAGTCACATGCGTTAGGACTGATTTTAGTATACAAGATCTTAATTTCAGATCTAAGAACAGCTCTTCCTCCCAATTTAACTTAGACTATAAAATATGTAATATTTTATATTGCACATTTATAATATCTTTTTCCTGTTCTGTTCTGGTGCTGTTATTTTTACTTTTTTTCCCCGTTGAATATTATCCAGTTTATTTTGGTTTTGTATTTATGTATTATCCATCACAAATATATTCTTTTGTGTCTTCATCATAGTCTATACATCTTTATAGTTCACCAAGAAGAGTTTCAGAAGTAACTTTTTGTTTTTTTCATATGCTTGATGTAGTTGATTTGAGGCTTAATACTTGCTCTTTTTTATTGGTTAATATAGTTGATAATTATGTTGTTAATGAGACTTCATTCAAATCTCTCACTAGCCCATATGGAATATTTATAATAGGAAGAGATGCCCCTTCTGAGTGGATACAATCCCATGCCAGGATGCATGGTTTAGAGTTTATAGTGTAGGCTGGATTTCAGCTCTGGCTTGTCTGTTCAGCGGCACAACTGTATCTGTTAGCCCTATATTGAATAAACTTGAAGCTGTTAAATTTGCACTATGTGCCACAGATTGTACTCATAACACTGCCAGATCGGTAGCTTAATTTTGCTGTTGGCCCTAAGTGAGCTAAACTAGATGAGAAACTTATTTTTCACCACCTGTCTTTATTACTGAGTGGAAAACAACTCGAAAACCTGAAACATGCAAGCTATATATATGGGGGAGTAGAGGGTGATGTGCTGATTCAGAAGTAGTAGTATTTTTGTGATTTAAAAACAGCATTATTGTTAGGAATCTCAAAGGAAATACATTTACAGACAAGTGAAAATTTGGGTATTTGGTTTCTTCTGTTATCATAAACTTTAGTTTTTCTTTCATATGTGGGCAGGGTTTTGTTTTGCCCTTTGGGACTGTCTTGTTTTTTACTTTTGTAGGTTTAGCTTTGTATTTTTAGGGAATCACATTGTTCTCATTTGTAGGGGAAACATAGTGATTGGTAAATTTTTAAGAGGTAGTGCGTTCAGTAGTTTGACAGCAATAAATTAAGTTAGCTTTATAATATAAATGATTGTCTTTTCATATACAATGATATAAAAATGACATTTCATATAAAAGTGATCATCTTGGGGGTGACTGGGTGGCTCAGTTGGTTGAGTGTTTGCCTTTGGCTCCAGTCATGATCCTTGGGTCCTGGAATTGAGCCCCACATTGGGCTCCCTGCTCAGCGGGAAGCCTGCTTCTCCCTCTCCCACTCCCCCTGCTTGTGTTCCCTCTCTTGCTATGTCTCTCTTTGTTAAATAAATACAATCTTTAAAATGGTTTAAAAAAAAAGATAATCTTGATGCTATGAAATTTCCTTCATTCGTCATTTATTCAAAAATATTTTGGGGGGCGTCTGGGTATCACAGTGGGGTAAGCCTCTGCCTTCAGCTCAGGTCGTGATCTCAGAGTCCTGGGATCAAGCCTCTCATTGGGCACTCTGCTCAGCGGGGAGCCTGCCCCCCCTCGCCTCTCTGCCTACTTGTGATCTCTCTGTCAAATAAATAAATAAAATTAAAAAAAAAAATGTGTGTGTGTGTGTGTGTGTGTGTGTGTGTGTGTGTGTGTGTGTGTGTATGTATAAAACACTAGGTTCAGGGGCACCTGGGTGGCTTAGTGGGTTAAAGCCTCTGCTTCGGCTCAGGTCATGATCCCAGGGTCCTGGTATTGAGCCCCGCATCAGGCTCTCTGCTCGGCAGGGAGCCTCTTTCCTCCTCTCTGCCTGCTTGTGATCTCCGTCTATCATATAAATAAATTCTTTAAAAAAAAAAAAAAAAAAACAACACACGAGGTTCTGAGCATTGTTCTAGGCTTTATAATTTTTAGTTTGGCAGTTTTAGAAGAGAAGTATATCATGAAAAAAAGCTTGCAGTCTACTAAGTTACAAAATTATGTATGATATGACCCCAGTATATTTTACTCTGCATAGAAAATCAAAGTTAGTTGTAAATAATAACTTTTGAGAAGAGGTAGTAGAATTATGGATTTTCTTATTGTACCTTGTATGTTCTTGTTTGACTTTTTATAAGGAGTATGTTGTTTATAATCAGAACAAAACTTGTAAAATATATAGGCATATAAAAGATCTAGTCTTTTTTATTTTAAAGATTTAATTTATTTATTTATGAGAGAGAGTGAGCACAAGGAATGGGGAGGGGCAAAGGGAGAGAGAGAAGCAGACTCTGCTGAGCAGGGAGCGTGATGCAGGGCATATCCCAGGACCCCGGAATCATGACCTGACCTGAAGGCAGGACCTTAACTGACTGAGCCATCCAGGTGCCCCTAGTCCTTTTTCTATATGAATGTTTGTGTATATACAAAATATATATACCAATAGTTTATTGTTTATATGCAGTTTGTTTATATACAACATATATATACTAATAGTTTACTACTCTGCAATTGCTGATTATTTGGAATATTTCAAAAAAATGTTTATAAACAGTTTTTTATGTGTATTTTCTCTGAACATCTTTGTACATCTATCTGCATGGAATTTTGATTATTTTATTAGAATAGATTCTTAAGAGAATGACTTAGAAAAAAATACACACTTCTTAGGGTTTTTACACACTTAAAAGTGTGTAAAAAAATACACACTTCTTAAGAGAATGACTTAGAAAAAAATACACACTTTCCAGTGTAAAAGTCTATCAACTCACTGTACTCTGATATTGAACGTTATTAGGGTTGTTAGTTTTGGGTTTTACTTACTAATATGTATGTCTTTTTAAGAAATGTGCCATGAGGGCGCCTGGGTGGCTCAGTGGGTTAAGCCGCTGCCTTCGGCTCGGGTCATGATCTCAGGGTCCTGGGATCGAGTCCCGCATCGGGCTCTCTGCTCAGCAGGGAGCCTGCTTCCTCCTCTCTCTCTCTGCCTGCCTCTCTGCCTACTTGTGATCTCTCTCTGTCAAATAAATAAATAAAATCTTTAAAAAAAAAAAAAAAAAGAAATGTGCCATGAAAATTCCAATGGTGGTTAATAATGGTGATGAGAGAGGAAGGATGGTATGAATGGGATTTTGTTTCTATAATTAGAAATTCTAAAAATAATATGGAGAATGGATAAGACTTTTCATTTATGTATTTGCATTTTTAGGCAATTCTGTCTTGAACTAAATGGACTTGCTGTTAAACTTCAGGTAATATTTTTTTTAAATTAAAGCTATAATTGGAAGTTCTGATTTTTCTGTTTTTGTAACTTAAGGTGTTTCCAAGGACTTACCCATCATTTCTAATTATTCTAGAATTTTATGTGGAAATGTAGTAACCCAAATGATAAACTTTATATATTAAGAAATGTAACTCTTTTCTAACAGAGTGAATGCCATCCAGATACATGTACTCAGATGACAGCAACTGAACAGTGGATTTTTCTTTGTGCAGCTCATAAAACTCCAAAAGAGGTGAGAAATTAGGAAATAGAATGACTGATAAAATCATCGTAACCTTAATCTCTCCAAGAGAGTGGTAGATAAATTTTTAGTGTTTAGTTTGCTGTTTGTTTTTGCTAGTTGGTTTAGAGTTCTTCACTGCAAATTTATTGCCACCATGCTATTTTAGGATTTCTTAGGATTAGTGTCAATTTTTTGGTAACTGGGCAATATCATGGGTTAGAACTCACTTTATGATTTACTGGCTATCACAGAATAGCATCTGTCATATTATGCTGATATCTGACGTATAATGGATGACATATACGTGTTTAGTTTTTTGGTTCAGTCATAATTTTTTCTTTTTTTCTAGTCATAATTTCTTTTTCTTTTTTTTTTTTTTTTTTTTTTTAAGATTTTGTTTATTTATTTGTCAGAGCAAGAGAGATCGAGCACAGGCAGACAGAGTGGCAGGCAGAGGCAGAGGGAGAAGCCGGCTCCCTGCTGAGCAAGGAGCCCGATGCGGGACTTGATCCGAGGACGCTGGGGTCATGACTTGAGCCAAAGGAGCTGCTTAACCAACTGAGCCACCCAGGCGTCCCAAGTCATAATTTCTTTTGATAGTAGTAACTGTTGGTGATTACTAGTTGATGCTTAATCTATTAATGAAATGTTGCTTTAGGACTCTCTGACTTTATAGGTCAATATTTTTTGCTCTACATTTTACTAATATTCCCTTTATCTGAAACCAACCATAATGATTTTCTTCTTACATAGTTGGTCCTGCATTGAAAAAGTTATTCTTGTTTTCTCCTCATTTAGTTTTTGTCAAGGTGAGGATATAGGAAGTAGCAATTGTTTATAGAACATTTTTTTTTTTTTTTTTTTTTTAAAGATTTTATTTATTTATTTGACAGAGAGAAATCACAAGTAGATGGAGAGGCAGGCAGAGAGAGAGAGAGAGAGAGAGAGAGGGAAGCAGGCTCCCTGCTGAGCAGAGAGCCCGATGCGGGACTCGATCCCAGGACCCTGAGATCATGACCTGAGCCGAAGGCAGCGGCTTAACGCACTGAGCCACCCAGGCGCCCCTGTTTATAGAACATTTTTAGTTAGAAATAATTCTTTCATATTATCTAATAGCACATAATTCAATTTTCCTTTGTTATCTCAGTAATTATAGCCGGTTTGTTTATGCATTGCATTTCCCTTGATCTGCATTTCCTTTTAATCTGTAGTACTTTTTACTTGACACTTAAACTTACTGAAAATATTTGGGTTAGGCCAGTTTTGTAGAATTATAGACCTGTAGATGATCATTTTATTGCTAGACTTCTAGAACTTGACAAGAGGTGACTTTCTAGTTGCAAAATGAGCATTTGGTGTTCTTTTATTTGAGAGTGTAAATTTTCTAAAATAAGGAGTATCTTGTACTTGTCTAAGCAAATAGTGCTTATTTGGTTGACTGATTTTATTCAGGGTGTTTTTTGTGTGTGTGTGTTAGTTAATTGAAGCAGTATTAAGATTGTGTATCATTTTACATCTGGGAAACCCACATAGCAGTTTATTGATAAGTTACTGAAATTGCTACTTAATAAGTATACTGAGTTACATGATAATTGCAATTAAGAAATTGAATCAAGAAGAGTTTAATTTTCGCAAATAGTAAGGATGTGTTATTCTCACTTTAGAGTAGAAAAGATACCCAGTTTGTGATTGTGAGACATATGTACTCTCATTGTCACATCTACTTTTTTCTTGATTAATATTAAATGTAAGATAGGATGATCATCAGCATTGAGTCCTGTGAATGCATCTTAAAATTGTAACATTGCTTGCTGAAGACAAGCTCCACTGAATTGTTCATATGTCAAGGGAAGATCATGGTAGAATGTTCAAGGGATAGTTTTCTGGAAAGGGACTTACATGTAAAAATACAAACAAAAGGAAATCTTGGAAGGATACTTTCTGAACTCTTGGAATAATTATGCAGGCAGGAAATAATAGCAACTAACAGCAAATTAGTAGCTAAAAAAAAGTTGCTCTTTTGGGTTAAAAGAATGGCAGGATTTTGAAGTAGAAGAGTAAGGGTACTCTGCACTAGTGATGATTTACTCAATGTCTTGAGAATTAAAGAGACTCCTTGCAGCAAATTAACTGTACTGTACACAGTGATAAGTGACACTTATTTAAGTGACAAAGGTTATAAATGTGTTATTATCTGCTAGTCCTTTCAGTCACATGCAGACCGCAGTAGCATTTTACATATATGCTTGGCAAAATCGAATTTATAAAACTTTGTTTTTTGGTAACCTTCTGTATTTTGCCAACTTTTTGCTGTTAAAAATGATACAAAGTAGGATGAGTTAACTGAGAATTAATTGAGGGGGGAGGGAAGGAAGGAAGCAGCTGAAACAAGATAAAACTTTTCTTCCCACTCCAAAAAAAATTTTTTTCAGAAACCAATTAAAGATCTAAAGTTATACGGATACAATAATAGCCATGAGCCACATGTGGTGAGAGCATTTAATGTTGGTAGTCCCATCTGAGATGTGCTGTAAGTGTAAAGCGAAATACCGGTTTCAGAGAGTACGAAAAGGCGAGATCATGTATCTTATTAAGAGATAATTGGATATCTGCATCCAAAAGAATGAAGTTAGACTCCTACCTACCTCACACCTTATACAAAATTTAGCTGAGAATGGATCAAAAGCCAAGTAAAACAATCAGAATTATAAAACTCTTAGGAAAAAACACATGTGTAACTCTTCACGTGGACTAGGCACTGATTTCTTAGATATGACACCAAAAGTACAAATAAAAGAAGAAAATACAGATCAGATTTTCTCAAAATTAAAAAAAAATTTTTTTTTGCCTCAACACTTTGAGGAAAATGAAAAGACAATCTAAAGAGTGGGAAAAATATTTTTTATAAATCGTATCTCTGATAAGGGTCTGGTATTCAGATATATAAAGAACTATTGCAATTCAGCAGTTAAAAGACTACCCAATTAAAAACTGAGCAAAAGATTTAAATAGACATTTCTTTAAAGAAGGTAAACAAATGGCCAGAAAATATGGAAAGTTGCTTCAGCATCATTAAGTATCAAAACCACGATGAGAATGGATCAACAGAATGTATAGAATAGAGTATTATTCAGCCATAAAAGAGAGTGAAGTTCTGACACATGCTACAATGTTGATGAACTTTGAGGACATCGTGCTGAATGAAGTAAACCATACAGAAAAGGACAGATATTGTATGATTCCGCTTTGATGAAATATCTAGAAAGGATGGTGGGCATGGGATGCTGTTGCTTAATGGTTTATAGAGTCTGTTTGGGATGATGAAAAACTTTTGGTCAGAAACACATAGTAGTGATGGTTGCACAATAGTGAATGTAATTAATGCCACTGAGTTGTACATTTAAAAAAGTTGAAATGGCAAAATTCATTTGAAATATATTTTTATAAATTAAAAAAAATTTTAAAGATTTTATTTATTTGAGGGGCACCTGCATGGCTCAGTGGGTTAAGCTTCTGCCTTCTGCTCAGGTTATGATCTCAGGGTCCTGGGATTAAGCCCCGCATCAGGCTCTCTGCTCAGCAGGGGGCTTGCCTGCCCCCCTCCTCTGCCTGCCTCTCTGCCCACTTGTGATCTCTGTCTGCGTCTAAATTAAATAAAATCTTTAAAAAAAAAAAAGATTTTTTTTTTGAGAGAGAAAATAAGAGAGAGAGAGAAAGAGCACAAGAGGGGAAGGGTAAAAGGGAGAAACAGACTTCCTGCAGAGCAGGGAGCCGGATGCGGGACTCAATCCCAGGACTCCAGGATCATGACCCAAGCGGAAGCAGTTGCTCAACCAACTGAGCCACCCAGGCGCCCTCATCTGAAATACAGTTCACCACATTTTTTTAAATGGAAAAAGAAAAGATACACTCCACAATGGCATACCCTTAATCTACTAGAATGATTAAAATATAAAAGAGAATAACCAGTGTTGGCTAGGATGTCGAGAGAGTAGAACCTTCATATACTGCTGATAGGACTGTAAAATACTGTAGCCACTTTGGAAAATAGTTTGGAAGTCCCTTAAAAAGATAAGCATAGTTACTATATGACTTAGCAATTCCACTCTTAGGTATATACCCAAAAGAAATGAGAACACATGTCCATACAAAACTTGTACACTAGTATAGTCACATTGTTAATGAAAGCCAGACATGGAAACGACCAAGTTTTTAATAACTGAAGATGCATAAACAGACAAAATGTAGTGTATGCACACAATGGAATATTATTCGGCCATAAAAAGGAAGTTATAAGGGATTATAACATTTCGTATATATTAGAAACATTAAACTCAAAAGATTTTGAATAAAAGAAAAAGTACTCAGTGCTACACTATGGATGAGCCTTGAAAACATGCTAAGTGACACAGAAGTCCACATATTACTCTTTTTCTGTTTTTTTTGAGACAGAGAGTGAGAGAGCTAATGTGTTGGTGGGGGAGGGGGGCGTTGAAAGGATGAGGGCGGGTAGAGGGAGGCTCTTAAGGGAAGCTCCATGGCCAGCGCAGAGCCCAGCGTGGGGCTGGATCTCATGACTCTGAGACCATGACCTGAGCTGGTACCAGGAGTCTGAGGCGTAACTGACTGAGCCACCTAGGCATCCCCATATTATTCCATTGTTAGGAAATACCCAGAATAGACAAATCCATGGAAGACAGAAAGTAGATTAATTGTTGCTTCAAGTTAGGGGGAGGAGAGAATGAGAATTGACTGCTGATTGATACTGGGTTTCTTTTTGGGGTGATGAAAATGTTCAGGAATGTAGTTGGTGATGGTTGCATAAATTTGTGAATATACTGAAAACTTGAGAGTTACACGTTTTAAAAGAGAAATTTTATGGTACGTGAATTACATCTTATTTTTTTAAATACCCCAAAGAAGCCCATTAATAATTTTTATATCAATTATATGTTGACATGATTTTGGCTATTTAGAGTTAAATAAAATATATCATTAATTAATTTCACCTGTTTACTTTTTTAGTATAACTTTATTTGTTGTAACATTGAATTTTAGAATCATTCTGATATTGTTAAGAGACCATTTTCTTCAAACATGCTCAGGTTTTTGGAATAAGACAAATGTATAATAAACGGACCTCATGTATGTCCTTTCTTTTATAGTGTCCTGCAATAGACTATACTAGACATACACTCGATGGTGCTGCATGTCTTCTGAATAGCAATAAATATTTTCCTAGCAGGTAAATAAAACTTTTAAACTTAGTGTTAAACTTTTTGGATTTAATTTAGAAGATTGGTATTTTTATTAAAACAAACTAGGTTGCTGTTACTGCGTTGTATTCTTTAAAACTTTTTTTTTTATGCTATTATATGTTTAACTAGTTCAGAATTACTCAAATTTTGAAATTTAGGGTTGTGGTTAAACTAAAAGCCGCAGGACTTGGCTCCCAAAGCTCATAGGTCAGTTTAGTCAAGAGTAGTCACTGCTACTGTGTGTCCTCCAAGGCTCTCCCCTCTCATACTTTAGAGTTGGGCTACTTACACACTGACTTACTTCAATCTCTGTGCTAGAGCTAGCGTCCTCTTACATGGTATGCCTAGAGAGCAGAATTTCCTAAGTTGGACTGCTTGTTTTTGAAGGATTCCTTTTCTTGCCTGTAGGTTTTTAAGATCTGGGATGAAGCTGCTTATTATCGGAGAGGTTTGTTGCCTGGCCTTTATTCAATTAAGATATCTGTTACCAGGTGGATAGATTTGGAGGTTCTTTCCCCCAAATATAGAGCTCATATAAAATATGTTAAAAATACTGTTTTTTGCTTCAGTATCCTGTGTACATTTAAAACAAATTTTTTTTTAAGATTTTATTAATTTATTTGACAGAGAGAGGTCACATGTAGGCAGAGAGGCAGGCAGAGATGGGGGGGAAGCAGCTCCCCACTGAGCAGAGAGCCCAATGCGGGCCTCGATCCCAGGACCCTGAGATTATGACCTGAGGCGAAGGCAGAGGCTTAACCCACTGATCCACCCAGGTGCCCCATTTTTAAAAATTTTATATTTTTGAGTAATCTCTACACCTGACATGGGGCTTAAACTCAGCCCCGAGATCAGGAGTCACCCACTCCGATGACTGAACCAGGTGCCCCTAAATTTTTTTTTTACTTTTTTTTTTTAAGGTTTTATTTATTTGATAGCGAGAGCAGGAACACAAGCTGGAGGAGTGGGAGAGGGAGAAGAGGGAGCAGGGAGCTCCACGAGCAGGGAGCCCCATGAGCAGGGAGCCCGATGCGGGGCTCGATCCCAGGACCCTGGGATCATGACCTGAGCCAAAGGCAGATGCCTAACGAGTGATCCACTCAGGTGCCCCTTTACATTTTTTTAATACCAAAATTTGTAGGCATTTTTTTATTAAAAAGTCAAGTTGTATAGAATAAAACAATTCCCTTTAGTGGTTTTAATCATCTTTAGTGGACAAAGTGTTAAGTTTTAGTAAATTTTGATTTGTCAGGGATTTAATTGCATTGAACTTTAAAGTTTCAAAAGTTATAATACTGAATTTCTTGGCTGCTGTGGTTAGGTAGATACAGCACTGGCTTAGGAGTAAAGAACAGGGGTCCTAGTCCTAGTCTTGCCACCTACTAGCACTGTGACCTTGCACTGGTCACTTTTTTCTCCTAGGTCTAAGTTTCCACACTTGTGAGTTGAGAAGATTAGACTATTTTTTCGTAAGATCTGTCCAGCTCTATGACTCTGATTTCTTTCCTGTTTCTAGGGTTAGCATAAAGGAATCATCTGTAGCAAAACTAGGATCAGTATGCCGTAGGATTTACAGAATATTTTCACATGCTTATTTTCACCATCGGCAGATATTTGATGAATATGAAGTAAGTATTTCACTAATTATCGTGATGCATTTTTAGCAGAATGATAATGGTATATGTTGATGTTATGTCTAGTTTTTTGGTTCTGAATAGTAAGCTAAAATTACTTTTTTTCCTTTCTCTCTACAGAACGAAACATTTTTGTGTCACCGGTTTACTAAATTTGTGATGAAATATAATTTGATGTCCAAGGATAACCTGATTGTACCAATTTTAGAAGAGGAAGTTCAGAATTCAGTTTCTGGGGAAAGTGAAGCATGAAGGGAATCATATAGAAAAAAAATGTACTGATCACATAATTAACAATAATTATGTACTGTATATATATCATTTTAGACACATCAATCATGTATCCATATTATAGCTTCTTTGTTTAGTATAGGTTTTTGTATGCTGAGTGTTGCCTTTTAAAATGGGAAATACTTTTTAAGTTATTCATGAGCTGTATATTCACCAGTGTGGCACCCATGGTTTTTAAATAAGATTAGTATTATCTGTTTATAATGCCTGTTAATAAAAGAATTTACAGTTTGGTAAAATTGCTGCTAAACAATCATTGGATCACAATCCTCATCAAATAAACCCATCTATAAAAAGATGAGTGAGCTTGAGGTTTCGCACAAGCCATTTACTAAAGAAATAGTCAAGTTTTCTTTTGGTTTTACCCCTAGTTTAGATATTCTAGAAAATTCTATAGTACATAGTTCAGTCTTAACTGTTAACTTCTCAGAAATGAGATGAAAATGTTTTAAAGTTGTTTATAGTTTTTGATACACATAAGATTATGTGTATAATCCAAATATAAATGCAAATGAAGTATTAGTAATACTTAAATAATCTTACTGTGCTACTAAAGTATATTCTAGACCAGCATACTTGGAAAGGATTTACCTTTTTGCAACAGTAGACTGTTAAATACAAGGTGATGATAATGATAAGGCATGTAAATTGACATACCCACTGGAAACCTGCCCTGTCCTTCCGTTCTCATTTCTTTTAACTCCCTATCCAAACTACAGTAGCTGAGAAGCTTTTCACCAGACTGTGAGTTAGTGTGGCTTATACCTATTTATATTTGTATTAATTGCTTACAGATTATACCTCATATTAGCAATTACACTACAGGAAAAATGTATTGGCATAGGCTCTTGCTTATCTTTGTTTTGCGAAATTGTCCTAATTACTTGGAAAGCAGTCTTTAAAATAGTTTGATTCTTCCTGTTGGTAGTATTAATCCTTCTGTCTAAGCATCTAAGTAACATTTAAATAGAATTGAAAATATTGTAGTATTTATTTTACATCCCTTCCCCACAAAGTTTATGTTTATGCACTTGTGAGTTTTTTTGGCAATAATTCATAGCTTCCAAGGTGTTGATGGTCATACATTTTTGTTATGATTCATGTCTTAAAGATTCAACTGCAGATTTTACAACCTTTTAATCTACTGAATGCAATTTTCAACAACTGGAGGTCTTATTGTTAAACTGGTTGTAATGAGGCACTAAGATAGGGTAAAAAAAATATACATGTAGTGCAGAAAATATTTAAATCCATCTCTTGAACAGAGTTAACAAATGGGAACTTCTTTTTCATTTAAAAGGGTTATTTTGAAGTGAAGATGAAAATGTATTCATCTGGATTTTTTTTTCAAGTTTGAGGAAATAATTTATGCCATATTATACAACAAGGATGTATAGCAGAAATGTGGGAAGTAGGTATTGAGAGTGTGTGTATATATATTTATGCCATTCTAAGCCTTCCAGTGTATTTGGCCTTGAACAGTGCTAGCCAAGCAACCAGTCATTACTTTACTGTAACCCACAAGTATCTTTCTAAGTTTTATGTTCATAGTGAAAGGAATGTTGACTTTGAAATTATGCATTTATATTAATGTCACTATAAACCAATGGGAATAGAAATTTTTACACAAACTTGGTAAATATTGGGAGACTAAATTACTAAGTTAATAAATTATATATAGCAATGTAGCTGTTCTCTATAGATGGAGTTTGATAATGGATTTCTGTTGTTTGCTTATTTTCTTATTGAACATTTGAACTAAGGCAGTGGATGGGATTGGTGATCTGGCTAAGTATTTTGAAATACATTCTGAATAATATGACTTGGTGTTAATGGGGGAAATAAAATATGATGTTTTTTTCTTACTCATTCCATTTTCCCTATACTGTGTTTGGAACTGACCATGAAAAGAAAAACACAAAAAGAAACATCAGTTTGTAGGCTTGCTTTTGTATTCATACTGACATCTCATTCATATTCGTTGTACTATGAAATTCACTCACTGTACCAGGTAAGACCTAAATGAAAGTTACTATTTTTCTTTAATACTGTGTATGGAATTTTGAAAATACACATGTATGCTACCTAAGTGGGATTTTAAAAAATTAGCCTAGCAAAGGAATTATACAATAAATCTAAGAAGAGGGGTATAGAAAACTCCATTTTGGGCAATAAGGAAGTTAGATTGCACTTTTGATTCCCCTAAATTATTTTGATTCTATAGTCAGCTCATTGTTTCCTCTATCATTCTGGAAAACTAACTTTTAATAATTTATGTTTCTCTAAGTATCATTCTTTTGTGTGTCTATATTTCTGATTTTCTCTGTAAATTTGGGTTTCTCAAACAGTTTCTCAGTTAAATTCTTAATGAGTTCATGCTTTTTAATATCAGAATCAAATTAGAAATCCATGATTACATTGTTAGCAAGGACCATGTTACGGTTTTTTGTTTGTTTTAAGATTTTATTTATTTATTTGACAGATCAGAAGTAGGCAGAGCAGCAGGCAGAGAGAAAGGGGGAAGCAGGCTTCCCACTGAGCAGAGAGCCGGATGCAGGGCTCCATTCCAGGACCCTGGGATCGTGACCTGAAACGAAGGCAGATGCTTTAACCCACTGAGCCACCCAGGCGCCCCCCATGTTATGGTTTTAAACGTATTTACTAACTGATGTGAAATTCATTGTAATAGAGCTAAATTGTTTTTTCTCTGGGTCTGTCTATGTGATAACTTTTTGCTTGAAGGTTTCCTATACTTTTCTTTGCACAGTTAAATTCTACATTTTATTTATATACCTTGTTTTTTTTTTTTTTTAAGATTTTATTTATTTGAGAGAATGAGAGCAGAAGCAGGGAGGAGGGGCAGAGAGGGAGAAGTTGACTTACCGCTGAGCAGGGAAGCCAGATGTGGGCTGGATCCCAAGACCCTGAGATGATGACCTGAACTGAAGGCAGATGTTCAAGGCAGCGGCTTAACTGACTGAGCCACCCAGGCACCCCTTTATATTATTTTTTGAATACTTGAATGTGGTTAAAAGGTTTCTGGGTGTTTTTCCATGCTGTGTAAATGTTTTAGTAAAAGTAGATGATACTCATTTCTTGAATGCAGCTAATTGTTAACTAAGCAGCCACTGCAGATGTATTGTACAACACATTCAGCAGCGTATTTGAGATGGTCTAAAGATCCAAATGCGGTTTCTGAAAAACATATTTTTAGTGTAGTTTACATAGTCAGATAACTACCAAGTGAATCTATTAGAGGGTTAGATTACTTCTCCAAAAATTTTAACTAGGCGTCTCACTCTTAATATTTGGGGATACCTGGGTATTTTATTTTATATGGGCTGGTAATTAATTACACTGCTTCACTTGTTTGTTTTACATTTGTTTTTATTTACATTTATTTTTATAGTATTAAAAGCTGTATATCAGATATGAGTACCTAATGTAATTAAGCAGACTACTAAATTTTGATAATAACCTAAATTTCCAAAGGATAATAAATACAATTGATACTTTGAATTTGAATTTATATTCATGAAGGAAGCATGTCAATTAAATGTCTGATATTGATTTTAGGATTAATTATAGCATCAACATTCAAAATTAGCTATTCATTTATTAAAATGAAGTTAGCATTTTATCCTATCCTGTATTGCTGCTGTAAACCTTGGTAAAAGCAATTTATCATTCTGTAAACAGTGAGGGTGCCTGGGCTGGCTTAGTCGGTAGAGCATGCAGTTCTTGATCTTGGGGCTGTAAGTTCAAGCCCCACATTTGGTGTAGAGACGAGTTAAAAATAAAATATCAAAATTCCATTAGTAGTGTATTCTACTTTATTTTGGGTGGATCTCATGAGGGCCATCTATATCTTATACAAAGCTAGAAATTCTTATAACTATAACTTAAAAGTTATAGTTAATGGATTTGTAGGATTTTCACTCCTGCTTGCAACGCTGTCAAAGGGATATTCTTATACAGTAAACTTTATGTGAAAATGTTCTACATATCTATATTTGTTGATTTTAATATTTTTGATTTTCCTTAGTGTCAGTGCCTAGAAGGAAATGTTATTTTTTAATTTTTAATTTTTTAATTTTTATTTTTTAATTTTTAAAAAAGATTTTATTTATTTTTTTGATAAAAGACACAGAGAGAAGGAACACAGCAGGGGAATAGGAGAGGGAGAAGCAGGCTTCCTGCACAGCGGAAAGCCCGGTGCTGGGCTCGATCCCAGGACCAGGGACCATGACCTGAGCTGAAGGCAGACGCTTAATGACTGAGCCACCCAGGCACCCCAGGAAATGTTATTTTTAAAAATGCCCTGGGGTGCCTGAGTGGCTCAGTGGGTTAAACCTCTGCCTTTGGCTCAGGTCATCATCTCAGGGTCCTGGGATCGAGCCCCACATCAAACTCTCTGCTGAGGAAGAGCCTGCTTCCCCTCTCTGTCTGCCTGCCTCTCTGCCTACTTGTGATCTCTCTCTCTCTGTCAAATAAATAAAATCTTTTAAAAAGAAAAAAAATGCCTTATACGTTGTTTTTAAAGTAATAGGTTGAATCACATAGGAACAATAAAATTGTGTCCTTGTATTTTTCCTCTGTCTCCCTCAGAGATAGACCGAGGGGGGTCAAAGGAACAACAAAACTCCTGAGATAAGGAAATGCTGGATATGGTCATTAGAAATGAGATACCCATTTTATCCGATTCGGGTAATTTAATAGAACTCTTCTGATGTTTGTGGGAAATTTGTACTTAACTGCCCCAAAAAATATCATGGTGTTTTTGTGGGTTTTTTTAAATATTTCTTTTTTGGGAGCATGCATGTAGGTGCAAAGTGGGGAGGGAGGAAGCAGAGGGGCAAGGAGAAGCCTTCTGCTCAGGTCTTGTGCTCTGTCTCTGTCTCTCTCTCAAATGAATTCCCAAGTAGACTCTGTGCTAAGCCCAACCTGGGGCTTAATCTCATGAGCCTGAGCCAAAACCCAAGAGTTGGATGCTTAGCTGGCTGAGCCACCCGTGTGCCCCTCTCACTGTGTCTTTAAAACTAGGTGTATATAGAGAAAAATTATGATTTCCTTGATTTTGGTAATATTGAAACCACTTTAAAAAATACTTGGTGCTTCTGGGTTTTTAAATGGGTTAAATTTTTTTATTATTTATTTATTTATTTATTTATTTATTTATTTATTTTTAGTGAGCTGGAGGAAAGGGCAGAGGGAGAGGGACAAGCAGGCTCTTTGATGAGCAGGAACTCCCCCCCCCCCTTCCAACCCCCCACCAATAAAGGACTCTATATCAGGATCATGACCAGAGCTGAAGACAGACACTTAACTGAGCCACACAGGTGCCCAGAATATTTGGTGCTTCTGGGTTTTTTAAAAACATTTTATAAAACACAGATCTTGGATTCTGATTCTTGAGATAACCATTAGTCATTGTATTAATTTTTGAAATCTGCTATAGTAGTTTAGTGACTTAATATAAATTCCTTCTTACAGTCTTGAGATCAGAAGCCTGAAATCCGTTTTACTAGGCTAAAATTAGTTTCCTGGTCCTTTTTAGAAGCCCAGAGGAAAATCCATTCCTTGCCTCTTTTAGCTTCTGCAAGTTGCTGGAAGGCATTCATCACTTGTGGCCACATCATTCTAGTCTCTCCCTTAACCATCACATTGCCTGATATGGTATAGTGATCTCTGCTTCCTTCTCAGGGGATTTGTGATTATGTCATTGGGCCTACCTGGGTAATCCAAATAATTTCCCATTTTAGAATCCTTCATCACATTTGCAAGATCCCTTTTATCTAAGTGCAGTCACAGGTTCTGGGATTATGAAATGGATGTTTTAGGGGGCCTTTATTCAGCCTACCACAGCAATTCTCAAATTCATTGTGAATCTCAATTCTCCATGCTACACTCAATTTTTTTTTTTAAGATTTTAATTATTCATTTGACAGAGATCACAAGTAGGCAGAGAGGCAGGCAGAGAGAGGGGGAAGCAGGCTCCCCACTAAGCAGAGAGCCCGACATGGGGCTCAATCCCAGGACCTTGGGTTCATGACCTGAGCCAAAGGCAGAGCTTTAACCCACTGAGCCATCCAGGTGCCCCTACACTCTTAATTTTTAATCTTTTAGTGGTACTTCCTGTTTCTTGTATGTCACCTATTGATGCCTTCCAATCACATGGCTCATTTAAGTCTCTGAAAATGTTGACCTTGAGACCATTTCCTGCAGGTTACCATTTATCGCAACCTCTTTGTACTGATCCATTAATAACTAAGTTTTTGATACATAAAACAGTTCTGTGATTCAGAGACCTTGCTTACCAGTTTGTGAAAGAGTAGGAGAGTTGCAAGACAGTGGGCTGGAAGAATGTTTTCCAAACCTCTCTTTACATCAAAAAGGAAGAGTTTAAAACTACAGATTGTTGGGTTCTGCCTTTGGAAACTGATTTGATTGGAATGGGAGGGTCGCAATTTTAAAAGCTTCCCGGGGGTCGGGGAGGGGATGGGTGGCTCAGTTGGTTAACTGTCTTCAACTCAGGTCATGATCCCAGAGTCCTGGGATTGAGCCCCGAATCGGACTTGTGGGGAGCCTGCTTCTCCCCCTGCCTGCCTCCCCCTGCTTGTGCTCTCTCTGACAAAATCTTTAAAAAAATAAACGCTCTAGGAGTCCCTCTGATGTATCATCAGGAGATGAGGTAGAAGACTCCAAAACAAGAAGTAGTAATCGTAGCTATTGTTTCCTTAAAGGGAGATAAAGTTGGTGATATCAGAAACATTCACTTTTAGGGTAAGTTCCTGGGGGGAAGAGTTTTTCCCAGGGTTGCAGAGGATAAGGAAAGCCACATAGAGCTACCACGAGGAAGAGGATAGCCCGGACTTTCTGCCTCTTACAGCAGATTGTGGGCAGAGTTGTCAGTTACCTTGTTTCATCTTTCCAATGTGACAGACTACTTCAGACATGTTGAATCTTAGTAGTTTGGTGGATTTCAAAAGTCTTTTTTTTTGTTGTTTTTTTAATCTATCTATGTGACAGCACAAGCACGCGGAGTGACAGGCAGAATGAGAAGCAGACTGCCACTGCCAGAACAGGGGCTGGATCCCAGGACCCCAGGATCACGACCTAAGCAGAAGGCAGCTGCTTAACCGACTGAGCAACTTAGGCGCCCCTAAAAGTCTTGTTTTATGAGATTAATACTATATGAGAATCTTTACCCATGACTTTGGGGAGAATAACCCTCTTGTATTTTGGGTTGATTTGATTGAGGGAAATCATGTAAAAATATTTGTTTATTATTTATTTATTTGACAGAAAACAAGCAGGGGGAGTGGGAGTGGAAGAAGCAGGTTCTCCATCATGCAGGGAGCCTAACATGGGACTCGATCCCGAGACCCAGGATCATGACCCAAGTTGAAGGCAGACACTTAACTGACCAAGCCACCCAGGTACCCCTAATTTTTTTTTTTTTTTTTTTAAGATTTTATCCATTTATTTTAGAGCAGGAGGAAGGGGCAGAGTGAAAGGGAGAATGAGTCCCAAGCAGACTCTTGAGTGCAGAGCTTGACCTGGGGCTCAATCCCACAGCCCTAGGATCACAACCTGATCCAAAAGCAATAGTTGAACACACCTGACTGTGCCCAGGCACCCCAGAAATCAAGTAAATTTTAACTGGTCTGTAATGTTTGGTTGCTTACAAAGATTGCTGCCATTACAGAATTTCTAGGTGCATCTCAGGTAGATACCAGGTAAGAATAGGGGAAATTGCTATTTAGTTGTTCTTTTTCTAAGACTTGAGTGTGCCCCATACCAGCTGGTCTGGAATCTTTAGGACACGTAGGGCTATCAGGCTTGTGCAGTCTTGTATAGCACTTTCTAGACTGGGAAACATATTTTTCTGTTTGGGAGCAACATGGACATTGAATCCATATCACCACTTTTGAATCACTTGGATTTGCTTTATTTTAGAAACTGAATCTAAAGTAAGAGCTCTTTTAGCACAATTTAGAGGGCTCTGTTGTGCTGGTATTAGCAAATTCGAAGGAAAAAGATAATATTCAGAGCCAGAATCTTAGCAATTGGTTAGTTGAGGCTCCCTTGTCTTCTTGTTTTACAGATTTAAAAACAAAAACGCAACAACAAACCAAGGCCACAGAAATTAAGTGTTGGTCCAGAATTTCCACAGTATGATAGTGCAGAGCTGGGGCCTCAAATCCCTGAACAGTGTGGAAGTTAATGTAGAAAAGACAAAGAAAGGATGGTGTCTAGGAAACTAGCATCACTTCCCATGTGATTTCTCAGTAGTACCAGTACGTGAAGATGCACCATCAGGTAATTTCCGTTTTTTTGTTTTGTTTTGTTTTTTTAAGACTGATGACTTCTATTTTAGTATTTTTAAATTTAAATTCAGTTAATATATAATGCATTACTGGTTTCAGAGGTAAAATTCTGTGATTCATTGTCTTATATAATACCCAGAGCTCATTACATCACATGCTTTCCTTAATGGCCATCACCCTGCTGCCCCATCCCTCCACTCCTCCCCTCCAGCAGCTCTCAGTTTGTTTCCCATCATGGAAGTTTCTTATGGTTTGTCTCCCTCTCTGATTTCCTTTTATTTTTTTTTTTTTTTTTCTCTTCCCCTATGATCCTCTGTTTTGTTTCTTAAATTCCACGTATGAGTGAGATCATATGATAATTGTCTTTCTGATTAACTTATTTCACTTAGCATAATACTCTCTAGGTTCATCTACATCATTGCAAATAGGAAGATTTCATTTTTGATGGCTGAATATTCTATTTTGTGTGTGTGTGTGTGTGTATATATATATGTATATGACACACATGTTCTTTATCTGTTCATCTGTCAGTGGACATCTGGGCTCTTTCCACAGTTTGGCTATTGTGGACATTGGTGCTGTAAACATTGGGGTGAAGGTGCCCCTTCAGAACACTGCATTTGTATCTTTTTTTTTTTTTTTCCACTGCATTTGTATCTTTGAGATAAATACTTAGTAGTGCAATTGCTGGGTCATAGGGTAACTTTATTTTCAACTTTTTGAGGAACCTCCGTACTATTTTCCAAGGGGGCTGCACCAGCTTGCTTTCCCACTAACAGCATAAAGGGGTTTCCCTTTCTTGGCATCCTCACCAACATCTGTTATTTTCAGAGTTGTTAATTTTAGCATTTAGCAGAAAAAATTTGCATTTTTTTCTGTTGGCCATTTGGGTGTCTTCTTTGGAGAAATGTCTGTTCATGTCTTCTGTCCATTTCTTGACTGAATTATTTGTTCTTTTGGTTTTGGGTTTGAGTTTTGAGTTCTTTATAGCTTTTGGGTACTAGACCTTTATCTGTTATGTCATTTGCAAATATCTTCTCCCATTCTGTTGGTTGCCCTTTGGTTTTGTCAACTGTTTCCTTCTCTGTGTAAAAGCTTTTGATCTTGAGGAGGTACCAATAGTTTGTTTTTCCCTTTGTTTCCCTTGCCTTTGGAGACAGGTCTAGCAAGGCATTGCTGTGGTCGAGGTCACAGGCTTTGCTGCCTGTGTTCTCCTCTCAGATTTTGATGGATTTCTGTCTCACATTTAGGTCTTTCATCCATTTTGAGCCTATCTTTTTGTGTGGTGTAAGAAAGTGGTCCAGTTTCATTCTTCTACATGTGGCTGACCAGTTTTTCCAACAGCATTTGTTGAAGGGAATGTCTTTTTTCCATTGGATATTTTTTCCTGCTTTGTCGAAGATTAGTTGACCATAGAGTGGAGGGTCCATTTCTGGCTTCTCTGTTCTGTTCCATTGATCTGTGTGTCTGTTTTTGTGCCAATGCCATATGGTCTTGATGATTACAGCTTTGTTTGTGAAGTCATACCATCACACAAAATGCCTTTGAGGGGCGCCTGGGTGGCTCAGTGGGTTAAGCCGCTGCCTTCGGCTCGGGTCGTGATCTCAGGGTCCTGGGATCGAGTCCCGCATCGGGCTCTCTGCTCAGCGGGGAGCCTGCTTCCTCCTCTCTCTCTCTCTGCCTGCCTCTCTGCCTACTTGTGATCTCTCTCTGTCAAATAAGTAAATAAAATCTTTAAAAAAAAAAAAAAAAAAATAAAAAAAAAAAAAAAAAAAAAAAAAAAAAAAAAAAAAAAAAAAAAAAAAAAAAAAAAAATGCCTTTGAAGTCAGGCATTGTGATGCCACCAGCTTTGGTTTTCTTTTTCAACATTTCCTTGGCTATTTGGGGTCTTTTCTGGTCCCATACAAATTTTTAGGATTGTTTGTTCCAGTTCTGTGAAAAAAGGTGATGCTATTTTGATAAGGATTGCATTGACTGTGTAGATTGCTTTAGTTAGCATAGACATTTAAAAATTGTTCTTCCAATCTGTTAGCATAGAACATCTTCCCAATTTTTTGTGTCTTCCCCAATTTCTTTTTTTTTTTTTTAAGATTTTTTATTTATTTATTTGACAGACAGAGATCACAAGTAGGCAGAGAGGCAGACAGAGAGAGAGGAGGAAGCAGGCTCCCCGCAGAGCAGAGAGCCCGACGTGGGGCTCGATCCCAGGACCCTGGGATCATGACCCGAGCTGAAGGCAGAGGCTTTAACCCACTGAGCCACCCAGGCGCCCCTCTTCCCCAATTTCTTACATGAGTGTGCTATAGTTTTCTGAGCATAGATCCTTGGCCTCTTTGGTTAGGTTTATTCCTAGGTGTCTTACAGTTTTGGGTGTATTTGTAAATGGTATTGACTCCTTAATTTCTCTTTCTTCTGTTTCATTGTTAGCGTACAGAAATGCAACAGATTTCTGTGCACTGATTTTATATCCTGCCACTTTGCTGAATTCCTGTTTGAGTTGGAGCAATTTTGGGGTGGAGTGTTTTGGGTTTTGTACATAGAGTGTCATGTCATCTCTGAAGAGTGAGAGTTTGACTACTTCTTCGCTGATTCAGATACCCTTTATTTCTTTTTGTTGTCTGATTGCTGAGGCCAGGACTTCTAATACTATATTGAACAACAGTGGTGATAGTGAACATCCCTGTTGTGTTCCTGACCTTAGGGGAAAAGCTCTCAGTTCTTTCCCATTGAGAATGATATTCACTGTGGAGTTTTCATAGATGGCTTTTTATCATATTGAGGTATGTGCCCTCTATCCTTACACTGTGCAGGGTTTTAATCAAGAAAAGATGCTGTACTTGGTCAAATGCTTTTTCTGCATCTATTGAACGATCATATGGTTCTTGTCCTTTCTCTTTTAAATGTAGTGTATCACATTTTAAAAGAAGATTTTATTTATTTATTTGACAGAGACACAGCAACACAAGCAAGGGGAGTGGGAGAGGGAGAAGCAGGCTTCTCGCTGAGCAGGGAGCCCAATGTGGGGCTCCATCCCACAACCATGGGATCACACCCTGAGCCGAAGGCAGATGCTTAACAATTGAGTCACCCAGGTGCTCCTGTAGCATATCACATTGATTTGATTTCTGGATGTTGAACCACCCTTGCCACCCAGGAATAAATCCCACTTGGTTGTGGTGAATAGTCCTTTTAATGTACTATTAGATCCTATTGGCAAGTATCTTGGTGAGAATTTTTGCACCCATGTTCATCAGGGATATTGGTCTGTAATTCTCCTTTTTGGTGGTGTCTTTGTCTGGTTTAGGGATCAAGGTCATGCTGGCTTCAGGAAAAGTTGGGAAGTCTTCCCTCCATTTCCATTTTGAAACCGCTTCAGAAGAACAGGTATCAATTCTTTAAATGTTTGGTAGAATTCCTCTGGGAAGCCATCTGTCCCTGGGCTCTTGTTTTTTAGGAGATTTTTGATGACTACTTCAATGTCCTTGCTGGTTATGTGTCTGTTCAGGTTTTCTATGTCTTCCTGTTTGAGTTTTGGTCGTTTATATGTCTCTAGGAACATGTCCATTTCTTCTAGGTTGCCTAATTTGCTGGCATATAGTTGCTCATCATATGTTTTTATAATTGTTTTTCTTCAGTGTTGGTTGTGATCTCTCCTCTTTCATTTATGGTTTTATTCGTGTGGGTCCTTTCTCTTTTCTTTTCTTTCTTTCTTTTTTTTTTTTTTTAAGATTTTATTTATTTGACAGAGATCACAGGTAGGCAGAGAGGCAGGCAGAGAGAGAGGAGGAAGCAGGCTCCCTGCGGAGCAGAGAGCCCGATGTGGGGCTCGATCCCAGGACCCTGAGATCATGACCTGAGCCGAAGGCAGAGGCTTTAACCCACTGAGCCACCCAGGCGCCCCAACTCTCTTTTCTTTTTGATAAGTCTGGCCAAAGGTTTCTCAATCTTATTAATTCTTTAAAAGAACAAGCTCCTAGTTTTCTTGATCTGTTGTACTGTTCTTTTTTTTTTTTTTTAAGATATTTTTATTTATTATTTATTTGTCAGAGAGAGAGAGAGAGAGAGAGGGGCCACCGAGCAAGGAGCCCGATGTGGGACTGGATCCCTGGATCCCGGGATCATGACCCGAGCTGAAGGCAGTGGCTTAACCGACTGAGCCACCCAGATGTCCCTGTACTGTTCTTTTGGTTTCTATTTCATTGATTTCGGCTCTAATCTTTATTATTTCTCTTCTGCGGGTTTAGGCTTTATTTGATGTTCTTTCTCCACTCCTTTAGGTTTAAGGCTAGATTGTGTTTTTGAGATCTTTCTGGTTTCTTGACAAGGGTTTTATTGATATGTACTTTCCTCTTAGGATAACTTTAATTGTATTCCCAAAGATTTTGAACAGTTGTGTTTTCATTTTCATTTGTTTCCATGAACTTTTTAGATTCTTTGGTTGACACATTCATTCTTTAGAAGGATACCCTTTAGCCTCCATGTATTTGAGTTCTTTCCAAATTTCTTGTTGTGATTGAGTTCCGGTTTTAAAGCATTATGGTCCAAAAAATGTAAGGAATAATCCCAGCCTTTTGGTACCAGTTGAGACCTGATTTGTGACCTAGTATGTGATCTGTTCTGTGGAATGCTCCATGTGCACTTCAGAAGAAAGTGTACTTTGTTGCTTTAGGATGGAATGTTCTGAATATGTCTGTGATGTCCATTTGGACCAGTGTGTCCTTTAAAACCTTTATTTCCAGGGTGCCTGGGTGGCTCAATGGGTTAAGCCTCTGCCTTAGGCTCAGGTCATGGTCTCAGGGTCCTGGGATCAAGCCCCGCATCACGCTCTCTGCTCAGCAGGGAGCCTGCTTCCCCATCTCTCTGTGCCTGCCTCTCTGCCTAATTGCGATCTCTCTCTCCCCCTCTCAAATAAGTAAAATCTTAGAAAGAAAATAAAACCTGTATTTCCTTGTTGATCTTTTGCTTAGATGATCTGTCCATTTCAGTGAGGGGGGTGTCAGTGTCCCGTACTATTACTGTATTATTGTTGATGCATTTGATTTTGTTATTAATTGGTTTATATAATTGGCTGTTCCCATGTTAGGGGCATAAATATTTACAATTGTTAGATTTTCTTGTTGGAGAGACCCTTTATGACATAGTGTCCTTCCTCATCTTTTATTACTATCTTTGGTTTAAAATCTAAATTTTCTGGTAGAAGGATTGCCATCCCAGGTTTCTTTTGATGTTCATTAACATGATAAATGGTTTTCTAGCCCCTCACTTTCAATCTGGAGGTTATGGGTCTAAAAATGAATCTCTTGCTGACAGCATATTGATGGGTCTTGCTTTTTTATCCATTCTGATACCCTGTGTCTTTTGACTGGGACATTTAGCCCATTTACATTGAGTAACTATCGAAAGATACGAATTTAGTGCCATTGTATTACCTGTAAAGTCACTGTTTCTCTGTTCCTTTCTGGTCTGTTACTTTTGGGGTCTCTTCACTCAAAGGATCCCTTTTAATATTTCTTGCAGGGATGGTTTGGTGATCACAAATTCTTTTAGTTTCTGTTCTCGAAGTTTCTCTTTCCTTCTATTTTGAATGACATCCTAGCTGGATAAGGTGTTCTTGGCTGCATATTTTTCTCATTTAGCACCCTGAATATGTCACATCAGTCCTTTCTGGCTTGCCAGGTCTCCATGGATAAGTCTGCTGCCAGTCTAAGGTTTCTTTTTTTTTTTTTTAAGATTTTATTTCTTTAACAGAGATCACAAGTAGGCAGAGAGGCAGGAAGAGAGAGAGGAAGGGAAGCAGGCCCCCTGCTGAGCAGAGAGCCCGATGCGGGACTCGATCCCAGGACCCTGAGATCATGACCTGAGCGGAAGGCAGCGGCCTAACCCACTGAGCCACCCAGGCGCCCCAGTCTAAGGTTTCTACTCTTTTAGGTCACCAACCTCTTCTCCCAATATCCCAAGGTATTTTCCTTTTCTCTGAGATTTGTAAGTTTTACTATTATATGTCAGGGTGTTGACCTATTTTTATTGATGTTGAGGGGGGTTTTCTGTGCTTCCCAGACTTGAATGCCTGTTTCCTTCCCCAGATCAGGGAAGTTCTCCACTTTAATTTGCTCCAATATACCTTCTGCTCCCTCTTCTGGGATCCCAATTATTCTAATATTGTTTTGCTTAATAGTATCACTTATATCTCAAATTCTCCCCTCATGATCCAGGAGTTGTTTATCTCTTCCTCAGGTTATTTATTCTCTATCATTTGGTCTTCCGTGTCCCTAATTCTCTCTTCTGCCTCATTTATCCCAGCAGTTAGAGCCTCCATTTTCTATTGCATCTCATTAATAGCCTTTTTGATTTTGACTTGGTTAGATTTTAGTTCTTTTATTTCTCCAGAAAGGGATTCTCTAGTGTCTTCTATGATTTTTTCAAGCCTGCCTAGTATCTTCATAATCTTCATAATCATTATTTCATCATTATATATCTTCATAATCATTATTTTGAACCCTAGTTCCTACATCTTCTGTCCATACTGATTAGGTTCTTGGCAGTCAGTACTGCCTCTTGTTCTCTTTTTTTGAGGTGAGTTTTCCCATTTTTTCATTCTGCCTTGAGAAGCATAGACGAATGAGAGAACAAAATACTAAAATGGCAACAACAACCCCAGAGAAATATGCACTAAAGAAATCAGAAGAGACCAGGGGGGGAAAAAAAAAAAAAGACACTTAAAAAAAAAAAAAAGAATATAATCAGATAGGAGAGCAGAATAAAGCAGTAACTGGATTCTGTGTATTTTGGTCTGTTTTTCAGAAAACTAGTTCCCAAAATTTAAAGAAAAAAACATATATATGTATAAAAATAAAGTTAAATACACTGAAACAATAGAATGTAACTGTAAGGGGTACCTGGGTGGCTCAGTGGGTTAAGCTTCTGCCTTAGGCTCAGGTCATGATCCCGGGGTCCTGGGATCAAGCTCCACATCCGGCTCTCTGTTCAATGGGGAGCCAGCTCCCCGCCCCCCCCACCGCCTGCTTCTCTGCCTACTTGTGATCTCTGTCAAATAAATAAAATCTTAAAAAAATATATATAACTGTAAAATAGGAAATTAAAAGAAAATCAAAACAAAACAAAAACAAAAAAGGGATATAAACAAATAGGTGAACTGAATGGAGCAATATACTCTCTCCTGAGTGTATTATGGTCAGTTAGTTAGAAGAAACTACATCTCAAAATCATAAAAAATGAAAAACTTACATATGCAAAGATAAATATATTGAAAGGATATAATGTAACTATAAAGATGAAAATTAAAGAGGATTTTAAAAAAGAATTGATAAAATAATAAATTGGTTGAAAAAGCAAGGAAAAACAAAAACTGTGAAAGACTAAAGACTCATGGGGGAAAGCCATGAATTCTATGTGCTGTATTCCTGTAGCTCTGAAGTTCTGCAGTTCTCATTGACCAGTAAACTTCGTGTTGGCTGGATGTTCTTGATGATCTTCTGGGGGATAGGCCTGTTGTGTTGACCCCCAAGTGTATTTCCCTGGGTGATATTGCACCACCCTTGCCAGGGGCCAGGCTCAGTCATCTGCTTGGGTTTGCTTCTGGCAGCTTTCGTTCTGTGAAAGCGTTGGGTACAGCCTTGGAGGACAAGAATGAAAATGGCGGCCTCCCAGCCTTGGGCTGGAGGACCCAAGAGCTCTCCCCTCCTTCAGTGCGCCCTCAGAGAAAAGCAATCACCCCTGGCTCCTTGGTCTCTGGCCACACTCCGAGCTCACCTGGCTTGTGACTGAGAGTCTCTATCTCTGGCCGTGCCCGTATGGAGTCTCCAAACCAAGCAGATTCCTGCGCTGCGCTCCACACCACTCCTCCCAGGGGAGGAAGTTGGGGGGGATCTCCCTGGATTTGCCACTTGTGGGGACCCTGCTTGGAAGTGGTGGCCTGACTGTGCCTCAGATCACAGTTTATGGCAGCCCTGAGCTGAGAGCCCACTCCTGGCTCGGTCTCTGCAGCCGGCTTCCCTACTGCAATACCTGGGGATTCTGCCACACTCAGGCACCCCCGATCCTTCTGTGACCCCGAGTCCTGAGGCCCCACTGTCCCAGCGAGGGTTTCACCCCTGCTTAGTCACTGGAGTGATGTCTTTCAGCGAGCAGACTTCTATAAGTTCGGATTTTGTGCTCCGCTGCGCGCTCACTGCTGGGAGGGGCTGACAGGGGCCCCCTGCCCCCATGGTCTATCTTCCCAAACTTCACCTCAGATTCACGTCTCTGCACGTCCTACCTTCAAGAAGGTGACAGCTTTTCTATTTACAGAGTTGTGCTATTCTTCACGTAGCTCTATGGTTGAGCTTACGGGGGTTCGGAGTGATCTGAGAGCGATCTAGGCCAATTCCTGGGACCAGACAAACCTAAGGTCTCCTACTGCTCGGCTCTCTTGGACTCTGGTAATCTCCATTTTTTTTTTTTTTTTTTTATGAAAGATCTTATTTATTTATTTGACAGACAGACATCACAAGTAGGCAGAGAGGCAGGCAGAGAGAGAGAGAGAGAGAGAGAGAGAGAGAAGCAGGCTTCCTGCGGAGCAGGGAGCCCGATGCGGGGCTCGATCCCAGGACCCTGAGATCATGACCCGAGCCGAAGGCAGCGGCCCAAACCACTGAGCCACGCAGGCGCCCCTGGTAATCTCCATTTTTTTTTTTTTTTTTAAGATTTTTTATTTATTTACTTGAGAGAGAGACAGTGAGAGAGAGCATGAATGAGAAGAAGGTCAGAGAGAGAAGCAGACTCCCCATGGAGCTGGGAGTCCGATGCGGGACTCGATCCCGGGACTCCAGGATCATGACCTGAGCCGAAGGCAGTCGTCCAACCAACTGAGCCACCCAGGCGTCCCGGTAATCTCCATTCTTAAAACACCGAAGTGAAATTGTATTTTCGATAAGACTCTCTAGTTGGGGCAGCGAAGTGCTTCTTGGAGCCAGAGCTTAAGTTTCTGGGAGCAGGTTAGAGGTGGGGAGTTGTGCGAAATCTTTTCATCTAATAAGAGTATTTGGTACATTAGATGTAGTACACTAAAGAGTAGGGATGTTTGGGGACTTCCAAAACTCCTGATTTATTTCTAGGGCATATCTTAATGGCTACTGTGATTTGGGCTGATTGTAAACAGCCCCTTCTCCTGCTTACAATTCTAAATTAAAAATAGGTCAGTCATCAACTGGCTAAAATCCCATTTGCCTCCAGCTTTCATTAGCTAATTTATAAGTATGCCAGAAGCTTCACAATGTACCCATTCTTCCCCGGGCCTTCCTATAAAGCATGCACTAACCTGACAGATCTCTCCAGTAGGACCCGGATGAGCTGCTTCAGTCAGACTTGCTCATGCAGGGTTGTCGCTCGGCTGTAGCCTTCTCTGTTTATGTGTCAAGTGACTTAATATCAAACACGGAATTCTAAATCCTCACTTTTCAAAATTTCAATCTATTATAATCTAGTGAAAAAATTGAGATATTGTAAGCTATTAACGCAGATGACATAATTCATGAATGGTTTTCCTTTAAAACAATGCTGTTTTCTGGTGAGAATACATTTGCATCTGTCCAGTTATGTAAATGGATTAAACATTTTCAGGGCCGTGTTTCTGATTTTGAAAGCAAATTATAAAATAAGCTCTAGATAACAGCTATGTAAACCCCACAGTTTCTGGACACCAGAAACAAGATTGCTGGAGAAGGAAGAAACAGCGATGTCTTTGACCTCCAAGGCAGACGAACTAGTTACGGAAAGGGCATCTTTAACTGTAGATTTTCAATTTCTCCCTAAGTAAGTTCAGAAAATCTTACAATATATAGTCTTTCAATTCCACATTCTGGTGTTACTTGTGAAAATTGCCTTTAAAAAGTTAAAAAAAAATCACCGAGGAACATAGCAGTTTTGTGTTATAAGACAGTTTCCCCCGTATCTGTGGTTTCGTTTTCTGTAGTTTGAGCTCCTCGTAGTCAGCTGCGGTCTGGAAGCAGACGCCCGGCTCCTGCCGTGTGTGCAGCAGCTCAGGGGCCGTATCGCAGGGCCCGCGCCTGTCGCCTCACTCGTCTCCTCATGTAGATGCTTCATCACATCACCACGAGGAGGCTGATTACAGTGCAAGAGGAGACCCCATTCACTTAACTTTCATTACAGTGTATTGTTGCTGGGGCACCTGGGTGGCTCAGTGGGTTAAAGCCTCTGCCTTCGGCTCAGGTCATGATCTCGGGGTCCTGGGATCGAGCCCCGCATCCGGCTCTTTGCTAGACAGGGAGCCTGCTTCCTTCTCTCTCTCTGCCTGCCTCTCTGCCTACTTGTGATCTCTGTCAAATAAATAAATAACATCTTTAAAAAAAAAACTGTATTGTTGTCTTTGTTTTATTAATTGTTGTTCATCTCTTGCTGTGTCTAATAAGTTAAACTTTATCATAGGTATATACCTATAGAAAAAAACCAATATGCTGTGTAGGGTTCAGTACTCTCCCTGATTTCAGGCATCCACTGGGGGTGTTGGGAGATACGCCGTGCAGATAAGGGAGGACTACTTTAATGGCTTATGTCACTGTCCTATCATGTCTAGTTGAAGAGATTAGGTCTTGGTAACAACCTCTGTTAAAATATCCTTTTTGCCCATTCACACTAATGGGGAATTTTTTCTAAGTTTTATTCATACCCTATCCATTTACCAATCAATTTTCTTTTGTGGTGTATTTATATATAGTTATTTTGAACATCTGATCATAGTTAAATGTGTTACTACAACAGGATTTAAAATAACAAGTGGTGATTTAGGAGAATTAGGAGGAGAGTTTTCAAGCATTGCTTGGGGCAAGGGAAATATGGTATGTGGCAAAATGAGCTCGGTGGTAAGAACACTAGGGGTGGAATGAATGAGGTTTGTTATTTCTGAATAAGATGTCAACTTTTAGGGCAAGGGTAGAGACTAAGTTTTTTTGCTCTAACTAAATACCAGTTCCAGATGCAGAGCGATCACTAGCAGAAGAACCCATCAGGAGAGCTCAGACTGAGCCAGATACTAGCAAGTAGAGTGTGACCAACCTGATGGTCACATTTCTGGGCCATTCCTAGAGGCCAGTCTGTGAAATGGTTGTTAGGGGTCAGAAGGGGGAGTCTCGTTAGAAGGAGATGCTTCTCGGGGCGCCTTGGTGGCTCAGTGGGTTAAGCCTCTGTCTTTGGCTCAGGTCATGATCTCAGGGCCCTGGGATCGAGCCCCGCATCTGGCTCTCTGCTAGGCAGGGAGCCTGCTTCCCCCTCTCTTTCTCTGCCTGCCTCTCTGCCTACTTGTGATCTTTCTCTGTCAAATAAATAAATAAAATCTTAAAAAAAAAAACAAAAACAAAGAAAGGGAGAGACATACATATATTGTCAGACAGCAACTGCGTCATAAAGCTGGACATTTAAAAAATGAAATCTTAATACTTTTGGAGGGGGTTAAAAAATACAAAGTTTGAGACCCATGGTTTCCCAGAAGAACAAATTAAAAAAAAAATGATGTGTGGTTAAGGAACTAATATTTTCAGAAAAAAATATTGAAATTTTATACCCCACTTTTTGTACGTGTAGTATAAACATTAGGCTATTCCTTTAGTCTGGGAAAGAAGAAGGAAATGTTAATAAAATATCCAAATTTGGTGTGTTTCAGTTTTATACTAATTACTGAAATGTAAAGACATTATTTTTTTTGAAAAATTTTTATTTTTTAAATTTCTTTTCAGTGTTCCAGAATTCATTGTTTATGCACCTCACCCAGTGCTCCCTGCAATCTGTGCCCTCCTCAATACCCACCACCAGGCTCTCCCAACCTCCCACACCCCGCCCCTCCAAACCCCTCAGATTGATTTTCAAAAGACATTCTTTAAGAAATAGAAAATCGGGACGCCTGGGTGGCTCAGTTGGTTGGACGACTGCCTTCAGCTCAGGTCATGATCCCGGAGTCCTGGGATCGAGTCCCGCATCAGGCTCCCAGCTCCACGGGGAGTCTGCTTCTCCCTCTGACCTTCTCCTCGCTCATGCTCTCTCTCACTGTCTCTCTCTCAAATAAATAAATAAAATCTTAAAAAAAAAAAAAAAAAGAAATAGAAAATCGCTTGTACTAACTACATCTATTACAGTGATGTGAGTGGTTCTCTTTTTTGAAATTTTAACATGGGCTCACCCATGTGAGATGCCAATTCACATTTGAAAACAACTTCATTCCTAAAGATTAGTATGCCCATTAGATCACATGTTTTAGGTTTTTTTTTTTTTTTTTTTTGCATAACCAATAAAAGAAATTCTTAGGTTGGGAAGCCTGGACTTCAGGATTTCCCATATGTCTCTTTGGGTGGTTCTTGGCCAGCCCAAGCCAGAGCCAGGCCTAGTGGCTCAGACACAGCAATGATTAATAGGGAGGGGAAAAGGAACATTTGAGTGAAACTCACTTGTCCATTCAAACTTCTTTCCATGCAGGCAAGTCTTCTCATTCCCTTTAATGTTTTATTTAGTAATCCCATTTTTTAAAAAAGGTTTTATTTATTTGACAGAGAGAGAGTGTGTCACAAGTAGGCACAGAGGCAGGCAGAGAGAGAGGGGGAAGCAGGCTCCCTGCTGAGCAGAGATCCCGATGTAGGGCTCCATTCCAGGACCCTGAGATCATGACCTGAGCTGAAGGCAGAGGCTTAACCCACTTAGCCACCCAGGTGCCCCTAGTAATCCCATTTTTGATGAGAAAATAACTTGATTTACATTTTTAGTGTTTTGCTTCATTGACACTTTATGCCTTGGTACATGCTTTGGAATGTCTTTTTCAGCAACTGGGATAGTATTTTGTTGGGAAATGATTTAATAGGTGAAGGAACTGAAAAAAACAAAACTTATTCTCTGTGTTACTAGAGCTGATTGTCCTTTGAAGCTGCTGTCTAGGTGTACAACAATGAAACGTGGCAGATGCTGTTTGTGCAATCCTCAGTATTGCCCTCAAAATCAATATTACCACCCCCATTTTACAGGTAAACTAAATCTCAGAGGCCTTATGCAACTTGTCTAATATCATACAGCAGAGAGAGGATGAACTGAAGACAATTAATGTCTAGTTGCTTCTCAACTATGTTCCTAGGTGGTGACCTCCTTTTGAATTTGTTCCTTTTTCTTCCTGTTTCATAATAATAGCTTTCTTTTCATTCTTTCTCTTTTACTGCTAGGGAATGACCAATCATACATATCTCGTTCTTGAGTTTCCTCCTAATAAGTCAAAAGTATTGAGTGGATTTTCCCGTAAGTGTCTTGCCATCCTGGCAATCTCACTGTGGCCTGATGTTTTGTGAGGGAGTTGGAAGGATTAGTCATGAATGGAGCTTTTTGAGTTTAGCTCTCTGTTGACATTGATTTGTAGACTGTTTAGCAGCGGTGAGGAAAGATCTGGCAGATTAATCACTCCTTCCATTGGTACTTTCCGGTATTATCCATTGTCTTCCCTGCAGAGCTTGAATGACACCTAATTGAATGCTCAGAATAGAAAGGGACAAAGGAAATTCTAGGAAAGAGAAATACTACTTTGAGTTGGAAAATCTATCACTTCCCAGTGATCAGTGGACTTGAATCAAGCCAAGTTCTGAACTCTAGTTTCTCTCCTTCCAAGGTATGCATCATTAGCAATTTGCTGTAACTTTCTGGATCTCGGTTTCCAAATCTGTGAACTGGAATAAACCCAACTTTAGATGGCTGCGCTGAGGATGCAACTGCACATGTGAAAGCGCCTGGTCTGGGAAATACGAGCCACTCAGTGGTTTTAGTCTTTAGGGCTTGATATCTTTTGTTAGAAAATTTTACAGGATTTAATACAATTGTTTTATAGCATTTTTAATATCCTTAAGGGGCCTTTTAACACTCTGTAAGAATTCTGAGTAGCATATACTGGATCTTTAACTAAACTGGCGGAGAGGAAGAGCTCTATCCCGCCATGATACCAGGTGTCAGTACCCAAATGAGACCCAGAACCAAGACTTTCTAAAAGTCATGCATTTGCTGCTTTATAGCAAACCCCTTGAAAGCTACTATTTGTGGGGTACTTGAGTGGCTCAGTTAGTTAAACAGCTGCCTCCAGGATCAGGTCATGATCTCAGGGTCCTGGGATTAAGCCCTGCATGGAGTCCCCCAGGAGCCCTGCCTGGACCTCTGCAGCACGTTGGGCTCCCTGCTTAGCTGGGAGTGTGCTTCCCCTTCTGTCTCTCCCTTCTTCGTGCTCGCCCTGCAGTAAGTAAATAAAATCTTAAAAAAAAAAAAAAAAAAAAAAAAGAAAGCTGCTATTTGTAGTAAATGTATGTCATGTTTTCTGGCTGACTGGTGAACTTTTTTTTTTTTTTTGAAACTTTTTATTTGATAGAATTTCAGACTTACAAAGAAGTTGCCAGAAGAGTGAAAGGAGCTGTCAAAAAAAACCCCAAAACTGTCTTAACGTACCTGGCTGGCTCAGTCAGTCAGTGGAGTCTGAGACTCTTGATCTTAGGGTCATGTGTTTGAGTCCCATGTTGGGTGTAAAATTTACTTTAAAAAAGAGGAAGTGTCATATACACTTTATCTAGATTTACCAATTGTTTATGTTTTGCCACATTTGCTTTATCAAATTTTCTACTTCTCTGTCTCTCCATATAGATACATATACACGTTTAATTTTCTGAATCATTTGAGAGTTAAGTGCCAGACATTAGTCCCTTTGTGTCTAAATATTTTTGTGTATATTTTGTAAGACATTTTTTTACATAGCCACAGTACTGTAACCAAATAACATGGAGGGGCGCCTGGGTAGCTCAGTTAGTTAAGCATCTGCCTTTGGCTCAGGGCATGATCCCAGAGTCCTCAGATCTAATCCCACATTGGACTCCTTGCTTGACAGGGAGTCTGCTTCTTCCTCTGCCTACTGTTCCTCCTGCTTGCGCTTGCTCTCATTCTCCCTCTCTCTGATAAATAAAATCTTTAAAAAAATTAAAAAAAGAAATTTAACATTGATACAATATTTTAATCTAATCAGCAGGCCCTAGTCCTAGTTATGTTATATAACTTCCCGTTGACACGAAAGCCACCCTCCTCTCCATCTAGGATGTAGTCCAAGGTCATGGATTGTAGTTAGTTGTCGAGAGTTCCTATTGTATTTCATGTACTCTGTCTTTCATGACCTGGACATTTTTTTTTAAGATCTTATTTATTTCTTTGACAAACAGATCACAAAGGCAGAGAGGCAGGCAGAGAAGAGATGGGGGAAGCAGGCTCCCCACTGAGCAGAGAGGCTGATGCAGGGCTCGATCCCAGAACCCTGGGATCATGACCTGAGCCAAAAGCAGAGGCTTTAACCCTCGGAGCCACCCAGGTGCCCCATGACCTGGACATTTTTAAAGCTAGGTAGGTCGCTTGTTTTATAGAACGTTTGGGTTCATCTAGCATTTCCTAATGATTTTATTCAGGCTGTGCTTTTTTTTTTTTTTTTTTGCCAGGAGAGCCACAAATGATATTATGTCCTTCTCAGCATATATCAGGAATCACAGGATGTTGGTTTGTTCCATTATTATTATTGTTCCATTATTGTTGATAGTAACTTTTGATCTTTTGCTTAAGGTCCAAAGTTTAACTTGACACCATAAATAAACATGTGTGCTATGTTTGGGAAATTGAGCCTGATGAATGCCGCCTGCCCAGTACCTAAAATACTCATATTCTTAATTCAGTAGAACCCAGAAGACTCATCCCCAAGTTGAGCACAGGCTCACCCATGTGAGATGCTGATTCACAAGTGAGTCAGGAGAGGAAGAATGTTGAACAAAGGGCAGTCGTTTTGCCAAAAAGGATGGCAGGAGAAACAGTTGGGTTTAGGGAATGCAAAATCCCGAAAAAGGTTACAGCTGTGACCTGGACAGTTTTTAGAGTCCCAACAATGGCCCTTGGTGCTTCAACAGGCTTGTTCTCTTGTGTAGGTTTGCACGTTGTCCTGGAAGCTTAACACTGAGCTTGGTTCTCTAGTCCTCCTGACAACTCTGTAAATTCTCCAATCAGTATTTCTTCTAATAAGACGTAATTTACACATAATAAAATGTACCTATCGTAAATATATAGTTCAATGGGTTTTTGACAATTGCATACACTTGTGTTATTTTAACCCTTTATTTGGGTTTCAACAAAATAAAGATATAGAACATTTCTGTCACCCCAGAAAGTTCCCGTGTGTGCCTTTATAGCTGCTATATACTGAATGGCTGTGTCCCCCCAAAGTTCAAATGTTGAAATCCTCAGTGTGATGTGTTGAGAGGTGGGCCTTTGGTAGTTTGTTACATCATGAGATGGAGCCCTTATGAATGGGCTTTATGCCCACACTGAAGAGAGTCTGAGAGCTCCCTTGCCCCTTCCACCATGTGAAGTTATGCCAAGAAGACAGCTATCTACTGTTGTTCAACATAGTACTGGAAGTCCTACCTTCAGTAATCAGATAACAAAAAGAAATGGCGTTCAGATCAGCAAAGAAGAAGTCAAACTCTCATTCTTCACAGATGACATGATACTCTTTGTGAAAAACCGAAAAGACTCCACGCAAAATTTGCTAGAACTCATACAGGAATTCAGCAAAGTGACGGGATATAAAATCAGTGCACAGAAATCTGTTACATTTCTATACACTAACAATGAAACAGAACAAAGAGAAATTAAGGAGTCAATCCCATTTACAATACACCCAAAACTGGAAGATACCTAGGAATAAACCTAATCAAAGAGGCAAAGGTTATGCACTCAGAAAGCTATAGAACACTCATGAAAGTAGTTGAGGAAGACACAAAAAAATTGGGAAGATGGGGGCGCCTGGGTGGCTCAGTGGGTTTAAAGCCTCTGCCTTGGGCACAGGTCATGACCTCATGACCTCAGGGTCCTGGGATGGAGCTCCGCATTGGTTTCTCTGCCCAGCAGGGAGCCTACCTCCCTTCCTCTCTCTCTGCCTGCCTCTCTGCCTACTTGTGATCTCTGTCAAATAAATAAATAAAATCTTTTTAAAAAATTGGGAAGATGTTCTATGCTAACAGATTGGAAGAACAATTATTGTTTAAATGTCTATGCTAACTAAAGCAATCTACACAGTCAATGCAATCCCTATCAAAATACCATCAACTTTTTTTCACAGAACTGGAACAAACAATCCTAAAATTTGTATGGAACCAGAAAAGACCCTGAATAGTCAAAGAAATGTTGAAAAAGAAAACCAAAACTGGTGGCATCACATTGCCTGACTTCAAGCTCTATTACAAAGCTGTAATCATCAAGACCGTATGGCACTGGCACAAAAACAGACACATAGATCAATGGAAGAGAACAGAGGAGCCAGAAATGGACCCTCCACTCTATGGTCAACTAATCTTTGACAAAGTAGGAAAGAATGCCCAATGGAAAAAAGACAGTCTCTTCAACAAATGGTGTTGGAAAAATTGGACTGTCACATGCAGAAGAATGAAACTGGACCACTTTCTTACACCACACACAAAGATAGGCTCAAAATGGACAAAAGACCTGAAGATGAGAAAGGAATCCATCAGAATCTGAGAGGAGAACACAGACAGCTAAGTCTGTGATCTTGGCCATGTGGTTTCCAAAGGTAAGGGAAACAATGGCAAAAATGAACCACTGGGACCTCCTCAAGATAAAAAGCTTTTGCACAGTAAAGACAACAGTCAACAAAACCAAAAGGCAACCCACAGAATAGGAGAAGATATTTGCAAATGACATAACAGTTAAAGTTTAGTACCCAAATCTATAAGGAACTTACCAAACTCAACACCCAAAGAACAAATAATCCTGTCAAGAAATGGGCAGAAGACATGAACAGACATTTCTCCAAAGAAGATATCCTAAAGGCCAACAGACACATGAAGAAATGCTCCACATCACTCGGCATCAGGGAAATACAAATCAAAACCACAATGAGATACCACCTCACACCAGGCAGAATGGCTGAAATTAACAACTCTGGAAATAACAGATCTTGGTTAGGATGCCGAGAAAGGGGAACCCCTCTTACACTTTGGTGGGAAGGCAAGCCGGTATAGCCACTCTGGAAAACAGTATGAGGTTCCTCAAAAATTTGAAACTAGATCTACCTTATGGCCCAACAAATGCAATACGAAGTATCCAAAGGATGCAAACATAGTCTTTGAGAGGGGCACCTGCACAATATTTATAGCAGCAGTGTCCACAATAGCCAAATTGTAGAAAGAGCCCAGATGTCCATTGACAGATGAATGGATAAAGAAGATGTGGTAATAATATACAATGGAATATTATTCAGCCATCAAAAAATCAAATCTTGCCATTTTCAAGGACATGGATGGAACTAGAGGGTATTATGCTAAGTGAAATAAATTAGTCTGAGAAAAAGAAATATCATCTGATTTCACTCATGTGGAATTTAAGAAACAAAACAGGTGAACACAGGGGAAGGGAAGGAAAAGGAACACAAACTCAGAGAGGGCAACAAACCATAAGGGACCCTTAGTTAAAGGAAATAAACGGAGGGTTGCTGGAAGGGAAGTCGGGGATGGGGTAATTGGGTGATAGACACTTGGAGGGCACTTGATGTAAGAGCATTGTGTGTTATATGCAAGTGATGAATCACTTAATTCTACCTCTGAAACTAATAATACACTATTAAACTGAGTTTAGGTTAAAAAAAAAAAAAAAAGACGATAGCCATCTATGAATAAGGAAGCAGAGTTTTCCAGACTCTGAATCTGCCAACACCTTGATCTTGGACTTTGAACCTCCAGAACCGTGAGAAGCAGATTTCTATTGTTTAAAAGCCACTGGCCTGTGGTATTCTGTTACAGCAGCCGGGGTGAGCCAAGTTAACAGTCACCCCCGCTCCACCGCCCCAACCCCATAAGCAGCCACTACTCTGATTTTCAACATCGAAGATTGGTTTCACCTTCTCGAAACTTAGTTTGTCTCTGACCAGATTTGGGAATTTTCAGCCACCCGATTCCCTTCCTCTAATACTCCCCCCAACCCCCAGAACTCTAATGATGTAAATATTACACCTTTGTTGTTTCGTTACAGTCCAAAACCCTGAAGGGGTTGTTCTTTTTTTTTTTTTTTTTAAATCTATTTCTCTCTGTTGTTCAGATCGAGTAATTTCTATTGCTCTTTCAGTTCATAGATACCCCCCCCCCTTCTTTTGTCCTCTTCATTCTGTGCTGAGCCCATCCACTGAGCTTTTTATTTTGGTACTGCAACTCTCAGCTCTAAAATTTCCATTTGGTTCTTCTTTATGTCCTCTATTTCCTCGCTGATGCTTTCTATTTTTTTTTTTTTTCAGTTGTTTTAAGCACATTCGTAATTGTTTGTTGAAGCATTTTTCATCGTAGGTGCTCCAAACACTTCTAAAGTTAATTCTGATGTCTCTGTACTGTTAGCATCTATTTTTTGTCTTTTTTCATTTAGCTTGGGATCTTTCTAGTTCTTGGTTTGAGGGATAATTGTCTCCTGAAACTGGATATTTTTATATTATGAGATTCTAGATCTCATATATACCTTCTGCATCATCTAGCTTTTTCTGACCCGACTCAAGTGTGGGAAACGGAGTACTGCTTGCTTGGTGCTGAATAGAGGTAGAAAACCAAGTTCCCCACTCAACCTCTGTTGATGCCTGATGTGGGTATTTGTCTCCACTGCTGGCCTGTGCAGGGCTGGGAGTTCCAGTTGCGTACATGGTCCCTGATGACGCCTCTGTGGAACTGGCCTCATTACCACTGAACAATAGCTAAAGTCCTGACTCTGCACGAAGCCTCCTCTGAGGCCACCACAATGGGGAGAGAGAGACACACCTCATTGCTACTGGATGGGAGTGAAGTCCAAGCTTCCTACGTGATCTCCACTAACACTTTGGGATAAGGTTGGGGGGCTCTTACTGGCCAGTGGGGTTGAAATTATGGTTCCCTGCTTGCCTTTCTCTGACATCACCCTAGCCAAAGTATTTGGGGCCCCTTCATATAGACCTGTGAGGGTGGAAATCATGCTTCCCGTTCAGTCCACACTGTTTATAGGTAGGGGTGAGGTCACAGGTTTTATTGGAGTTTGTCTGGAGTAGAGTGGCTATTGTCTGAATATTTGCTGTCCTGCTAGGCTTTTGTCAAGGTGCTTTGATCTGCAACATGGGCGTTTCTAGATTGCTGGCTTCTTCAGGTCTCAAGTCTGAGATATGTGAGGAAAAATAAAACCAAGGAACTTGACACTGGTCATCTTGTGTTTGTTTTTTATATATAATGTTCAGGATTTTTAGATACACATACTTCATGGGAGGAATCTACTCCATCTTTCTGGAAGCAGAAGTCTCTGTATTTTCTTTCATTAAGTGTGTAAGCCTTTTGCCCATTTATAATTGGGTACTGGGTCTTTTTGTTATTGATTTACAAGAGCCATTTATATATTCTAGATACGAATCTTTTGTCAGGTATGTATTTTGCAAACACATTTCTCCCAGTCTGTTGCTTCCATTTTCATTTCTAAAACTGAGTTTAGTTAACAGAAGTTTTAAATTTTGATGAAGTCCAATTCTAAATATCTTTTGAAATAAACTGCTTTAATGCAGAATGAGCCAAGGTCAACTTCTATTGCTTCCAACTAAAAATGCTGCTTGTACAAGCCTACAAGAATCATCTTAATACTTATACATACAATGATATGAACGGTCAAAACATTTTTGGAATCCATTTTTGGAGTGGATTTATGACCATATCGGAAACCGGGCTCATTATTTTAGAGTTTTACCTAATTTTCCACCTCAAGCGCCATCTTAGAACTTAATCACCTGTCAGAACTGGCTCTATAAACTTCAGGTAATTGCACAAATAAATTTCACTCTCAAGGTATAGTAAATAGCCACAAGGAATGTTATGTAAATGGATGTAGCCCGAATTCTGATGGTTGGCATTTAGTCAGCTTTCCTATATATCTGCTGGTAAATTGATTTCACACGTTTAGTGACAGACGCTCTTTATTGTTAACACATATTCCATGTGAATTCTCCACTGATTAGGCTTTCCATACAGGGGTACTCTGGGGTCCTGAGGATCTGGGAGAAGGAAATCCTTTTTAGCCTGATGCTGAAAAAGCCACAGTCCTTTGGGCCCAGAAGGCATGGGGGTGAGGAGTCAAGGTCGTGGGGAAAGGCTAGGAAAATGAGACCGTTTCTCAGCTCTCCCAGGATGAAAGAAATAAAACCGCTTCTGGTACATTTATATCCAAATATATAAACACTTGCTCCTGATGAATAACTTGACGATAGCTGTGGTTTGGGTTGACTACAGCTCTGCCTCCTGCTTGTATGGGTGTCTGAAGATTCTTTTTTTTTTTTTTTTTTAAAGATTTTATTTATTTGACAGAGAGAGATCACAGGTAGGCAGAAAGGCAAGCAGAGAGAGAGCGAGGAGGAAGCAGGCTCCCTGCCGAGCAGAGAGCCCGATGTAGGACTCCATCCTAGAACCTTGAGATCATGACCTGAACTGAAGGCAGAGGCTTAACCCACTGAGCCACCCAGGCGCCCCTGAAGATTCTTGAAAGCCCGTTTATCTGTTCATTTATTTAACACTGAAGAGAATGGCTGTGACATTGCTAGAGCTGCTCATCAGCTCAGAGGCGGTTTCTCTGGGGAGCAGGTGTTAAATGCTGCCCATGGAAGATAAGAGGGTGACCTTCAATTCAAATGGGAAGGAACTAACAGCTGGTCTTTAAGAACCCCGACCGAAGTCCTGGAGATAGTGCACAGAGGAGAATGGCAGAACTTGACACCCACATTTATGATCCTAATACTTTTTTGTTATAATTTATAGGTGTTAGTAATTCATATGTTCACTTGCTAGGGCCCCTAGAATTACATAGTGTTATGAAAAGAACTAAATATACAGTTGGCAGATAATCATTGGTCACATTTAACTCCTTGGGCATATAGAGTCCAAGTTTTGTTATCTTTTTTTTTTTTTTTAAATAGACTTGGAGTTACTTATATATATTTAAGATGCTCTAGAACCACTTGGTCATTATTTATTCACAGTAATATAGCTTTGCCATGTAACTTAAGGGTAGTTGTTGTAGTAAATGCTTATAAAATAGGTTTTGGGGATATAACTGCTAAATTTTCATATTAAGTTTTTTTTTTAACAAGAAGAAATAACATTTAGATTAAAAGCAAACTGTAAAAAAAAGATGCTTACCACTGATTTTTAAAAATTAAGTGATTGATAGATTCCCTAGTTTTCCTTTAAATTAGAAGTATAAATTTCTATCTCTGTTTTTAATACTTGAAATCCCTTCTGTGTGGTGGCAAAATGACACAGGAGTCTCTTTTAGATCTTGGTATTGGAATCACTGACCTTTCTGAGAACATTCTCTGTGCTTCATAACTCATGGCACTTTGTGGGCTCCAGAAGTAATGTTTGTTTCCACCCAAAACTCACCAACTCTTGAATATGGGACTCAAGTTCATCTGAAAATCAAAACAAAAAAAACATTTCTACAGATATTGTTGATAGCTATTTCCATGGAATAATACTAAGCAAAATGATCTTCGGCTCATTTATACTTACAGAGGAAATGCTTCTGCATGGTAGAAGTAGAGTGATTCCATGTTGATCTGGTCAACAATTCATGGAGATCTTCCCAGTTTAGTCATACTTTATATTTGATAACATGTAATAATTATCCATCATACGTACAAAGCATATTACGAGCATTTGTGATAAAAAATGACAGCCCAGTAACAAGTGACATTTTATTATTCAAATTATCTTATAATGTCAACACCAATGCTAATAAAAATAGATAATAGGCTGCATTCATCAATGGCAAAGTCAGTTGTATTTCACTTGAAGATTCCCACATTTCAAAGTAAGCCTTTCATAGATAAATGAAAATCCTCTATGATGTAGAATTTTAATCTTTAGGCAAGACTGGGCAAGGCAGAACAAGAAAAGCAGAGATAAAAGAGATGGGTCTCCATACACATGGACTCTGAGTACCTTTTTATTCTTGCAATTTAAGATGAAGAAAATTATTTCATTCTACTAAAGTTTTTAAATGTTGAGATTATGGGTTCTTTTCATATTGAATTTTGAGGAAGGCTGCTTTGCTCTATATCTAGGCCATTAGAAGCAATAAAATTTAAGCTCAATGAGTCAGTACAGGGCTGGTAACTTGGTGACCCTTTCTTTAAAAGCAAAGACATACAAAAAGATGTTTTTGAAGAATATTTTAACAAATGGGAACTTGCTTTTTATATACATATCATCACTAAATGACAAAATTTGGATTAAGTGTTATATTCAGGAAATAGGTATTTCATTAATTTTCCCTTTACAGGTATGCGAAAGAGAGAGAGGGATTTCAAAAGAGAGAGAGAGAGAGAGAGAGAGACTGCTTTTTACCTTAAGTAAGATTCTGACTTCCTGAGAACTTTCTAATTAGGTGAAATACTGGTTGATCTATTTAGTGTTCTCCCCAGGAACTGAACGAAAAGTACATCCTGTAACATTCATGAGAAACTGAAGTAGATTATTGGTTAATAACCTAATGAAACATCTGTTTAAACAGATGTTTTAGTTGAGAGAAGTGTAAACACGATTCTAAATTTACAAATATGTTGGTTATGTTTCCTTGTCTGAGGTTGAACCAAAGTTTATGCAGATTAGAGGAAAGCCTGAGTCTGGCACAGTCGAAGGTAGGACATAAATGCAGGTAAAGTGACATAATGAAGCCGGCTGGCGATTACCGGAATACTTATTTACAGGCCTTCTGTGGCGTGACTTCGTCGGTCACATACAAGTGACTTGAGTCACTGCGTCCTCCTGGTCAAACTGGCCGTCGTCCAGCTCCCGCAGCGCGCTGTCGCCGCCGCCGTGCGGGACCGGCCTGCGCTCGCCGGCCCAGCGCTCCCGCGACGGGGCCACGAGGCGCTCCTCGGGCAGGTTTCCGCTGTCGGCGGGCGGCGACGCGGCCGCGTCCGCCCCGACGCTCCTGCTGGGGGCTCTGCTGCGGTCCCCACCCTTCGCGTGCCGGCCGGCTCTCCTCTGCAACACAAGAGACGGGCCGCGGGAGGTGAGAAGGTGCGCCTTTCCCGCCCTAGCACAGACCCCACTTTGCCAACATGTCCTTTCCGCGGGCCCTTCAGAGCCCTGCTCGTCCCGCAGGACCAGCTCCGCGTCCCCGTCACCCGCCCCAGGTGAGCCCGGCAGCGGCCCGGCGCGGCCTTCTGCTCCTCCTCGCGTCGGTGGCGCGCGCGTCTGCGCCCTCACGGGTCCCTCGGGGCAGAGGCACCTGCCGAGACCCTACTCTGGGGAACAAAACGGTAAAAATACAGCCAAGTTCCGGTTTTCTTCTCGGCGGCGGTCAGGAGCGGGACAGCAGAAAAGCGCTGCGTGGGCCGCCTCCCACCCGGTGCGACGGCCGCGGGCGGCGCCGGGGAGTCGCCAACATTCCGACCGCGTGGATGCCGCGGAGTGGCCGGAGGGTCTTCCCGGCTCGCGCAGCCGCGTCTCTCCCCGTCCTGCGGCAGCTCGCTTCGGCCCGACGCGGCGCGAGCAGCTCGCTCTGCGGCCTCTCCGGGAACCTGTGCGCGTGCTGGCCGGGAAACACTCGGGGGGCCTGACCGTGTCCCTGGTACTGATGACGGCGCGTATTAGAATCTGATCACATCCGGGCGCCTGGGTGGCTCAGTGGGTTAAGCCTCTGCCTTCGGCTCAGGTCATTTTCTGAGGGTCCTGGGATCGAGTCCCGCATCGGGCTCTCTGCTCAGCAGGGAGCCTGCTTCCCCCCCCCCCCCTCTCTCTACCTGCCTCTCTGCCTACCCGTGATCTCTGTCTGCCAAATAAATAAATAAAATCTTTAAAAAAAAAAAAAAAAGAATATGATCACATCCTCTTAGGCACAAAGTCTGAACAAGGACAGACAGAAAAAGATAAAATTTAAAAAGATAAATAAAAAAGCATAGTTATGTCCCAATTTACAGAGTTTAATTCTTGGAAGTTCATTTATCTGTTAGTTAGGACCTAGGATTGTATTTTCCTAAATGCAAGAGGTACAACTTATAAAACTTAGGGAAAAAAATGTAGGAGTCAGATGCCCAGGCTGGTCTGAGAAAACTGTTAACCCATAGGTTTGTTGAACTGTAGTGTGTAAAATACGAAAGTATTGTCTGCTGGTTTTCATGGCAAATATACAACGCAAACAAAAGCCTTATTAAATTAGATTTACTCGGCTACCATGGAATGCAACCACCTCGTGTGACGTTGCAGCAGACTTTCTACACTGAACATGTATTATTTTTATAACTGAAGGAAAATTATATTTGGGAAACACACAAATCTTTGACCTTAAATCTACTCATATTTTTGCAGCTGTGGGTGATATTGAGTTCGAAGAATGAGATAAGATACTTGAGATCTAGTTTGTGTGGGAAGCAGCAGCCCTCGGCGTGTTGCACGGAAAGGCGCGTCCACAGTTCTTTTTCTTGGCTGAGCTACTGGAGGCCTTGGGGAAGTTTAAGGCAACGAGTGGGTCCTGCCTCAACAAGAGCCTTCATGGTCCCCAATCAGAGAGGGCTGTGTTGTGACACTTCCATTGGCCCCATTGTATTCACCAAATGCAAATATCAGCTCTCAGATCCTTTTCTTTTGGATTCTCACACCAGAAGTATGGGATTTAATGCAAGAAGTGGAACCTGAGGCTTTATCCTCGGGTGTTGAGTTTGAGAACGGCACATTCTCTGGGTCCCGGGGAGCTGGTCAGTGAGGATTCGGCCTCGTGGCTGCAGGACGGGCTGATGAGTGCGGCCAGACCGCGGGGCCCTCTCGCACACGCAGAAGGAGCGCGCTCACTCTCGAACGACCTCTCAGTGCAGCCGGAGAGAAAAGTAGGAAGGCAGGGAGGCCTGGGAGCTCTTGGCTGCCTGGATCTTCCCTTTCTCACCAGGAACAGGGCCAGACGTAAATTCTGCAATAAATTCCTTATTGTATGTCAACCAGTTCACATAGTCAAGAAGAATTTTCTTAATAAAATGTGGGTGTTATTCAGAATGATATGATACTCATAGTAATTTACTTTTAGGTAAGTATTAATAAGTAAGCAGCCACCAAATGTAAATTTCAAATATTAGAAGATGACAATACCTAGCATGCTAAGTCTAAAAAATATTTCAGAACACTTCTACTTTTTTACCATATGATCTTAATAGAGACCTCTTCAGCAATGCTATTGCCTCCCCTACCCCACTTTCCACCTGAGCTAATGCTTTTCCAGCAGATCAAGTTGCAGTGTTCTCATAATTTAGAATGTAGGAGCCCGACCAGTCTTGAGAGATCATCTACTATAACTCATCATCCTATAGAGGTAAGATGCAGGCCCAGAAGAAAGAGGATTTGCCCAAGGTCAGGGAATGATTGGTCTCAAACTAGATCTCAAGTATCTTATCTCATTCTTCGAACTCAATATCACCCACAGCTGCAAAAATATGAGTAGATTTAAGGTCAAAGATTTGTGTGTTTCCCAAATATAATTTTCCTTCAGTTACAAAAATAATACATGTTCAGTGTAGAAAGTCTGGCAAAAACAGAAAAACAAAACCCACCCACAATCCTATCTTGCAGATAAAGATAAAATTTAAAATTTTAAAATGTTAAAATTTGCCATGTTTTACTGTTTCTTTCTGTAAATATGTATGTATGTGCTTATGCACACATAGATGTGTACAACACACTTTTTAACTTAGCACTCTATTTTTAGTATTTCTCTATGTCAATAAGGAGAAAATTTCCATGATACATGGCCAGGCTTATTCATGTAACTTTTTTTTCCCCCTGATATTTTCACTATAAAATTGGAGAAAATACCAAGATCTGGATGCAGATCTAATGCCATTCTTGATAAAAATCTATTAACTTTTGAGAATCAGTGTCAATATTTGCTAAAAATGGGTGTCCCATTTCAAATATATGAGACTCAATGACAAGTCAGTTGAATTCAGGGTATCCTACCATTCTGGCTTCCATTTTTCACTGTAAGGGTCTTAAAAACAAAAAGGAAAGAATGAAGTTTATAAAGCAGTAAAAACTTGGAGTGGACATTCAGGACGTGTCTTCCTTGTGTGTCTCAGGCGTGGGGGGGTGTGGGATCAGGAAGCCTCTGCATGCCGAAATGTAGCCCTAGTACCACTTGGAAGAGTCTGAAAGATTTTTGAAAACATATGGAGACACACAACCCGTGCTTGCTCACAGAACTTGCTCCTGGGGCACCCAGCTTGGGGTTGTCAAGATCATTCAAGTCTGGGAAGGAAAAGCCAGCTTTCCTATTCACCTTCTTCTCTGCTGCTGCGTGGACACATGCCCAATCAGATCCAATCAGAGTCCTTCCCTGGGATTTCTAGATGGACTGTAGGATAGAGAGAATCTTTTCTTTTTCTTTTTCTTCTTTTTTAAAAGATTTTATTTATTTATTTGAGAGAGAGAGAAAGAGCACAAGCAGAGTGGAGAGGCAGAAGGAGAGACAGACTCCCTGTTGAGAAGGGAACCTAACATGGGACTCGACCCCAGGACCCTGAGATCATGACCTGAGCTGAAGGCGGATGCTTAACCCACTGAGCCACCCAGGTGCTCCGAGAGAGAGAATCTTAAAACGGGCTCCATGCCCAGCTTAGAGCCCAGTGGGGGCTCAGTCTCAGAACCCTGAAATCATGACCCGAGCCTAAATCAAGAGTTGGATGCTTAACTGACTGAGCTACCCAGGCACCCTAAGAAGCTCTTTTTGGTGAGGTGGCCATGCTCACCTTATCAGAAGCCTCTGCACATATGCACATAGAAGATGAAACAGACAGATGAAGGAGAACATCCTGGCAACATTGACTCTCTCATGTCAGGACCTGAGGGTTCTTATAGCCCTTTTTTGATGTTGTGAGCTATGCCTGTATCCTTCCCATCTAGAAGTCAATAAATTCGCTTACATACATAGGCTGTCTGAGCAGGGCTTCTGTCCCTTACATGCCCAGGGAGGGACACCAAGAGGTCATAGCATGGGTGGCCTAGCAGAGAGCTGTTTTCCAGCCTGAACCTTGCCCTGTGGCAGCAGGGACCCCTCTTCCTCTTTCAGCTCATACCAAGAAAAACCCATTTGCTTTGAGTGGAAAGCATTCCCTAGGTGAAGAACATCATTAAATATTAAAGCAAAATGTTTTTATCTTGAATTTTACTAAATGCTCTTTGAGACACGTGACATTCTCTGCTTACACTGGCACCTGATTTGATTTCACATGGACCTGAGTTGAGGATTCTAATAGTTGATGAGTAAAGTATGACCCTTGTGATTTTCAGATAATTTCGTATCAACTTCAAATGACTGAAAAAGTAAGAACAAAGTTTAGTAATCGTCTCACTGTAAGGTAAAGAAAGAAGTTAAGGTGTACCTTAAATATTTCTTAGTATTTTTATGACCTCATCATAGCTACTTTGGAAAAGATCTAATTTAGAACATTTTCCTGCTGCTGCTTCTTCACTTCTAGGTTTGTGTTAGAGAAAGGATTCCATAGATGTGCCCAAGAAGGCTTTACCTCCTGCAATCATTTCTTTTGAGATAAATTTTAAAGACAAGAATATTATTTGAATGTAAAGCTGCTCTAAAGAAGGAAAATAAATTAAACATTAAACTCATGTCTCCCTATTCTCTCCTTCTTTCAATAATGGGACTCCTCCCGGCCGCTGCCTTGCAATCTGTGGCCGGCCATGTGCTATTTCGCTGTGGCACCAGCACGTGGTTGCCCAGATGGCATATCCCAGCCTCCCTTGCAGACCCTCATGGTGGCATAGATAAGTTCATGTCAGTGGGATGCGAGAAGAAATATGTGATTAAGGGTCAGTGCCTTTGAAGTATGTCTGGTATGTCAGTGCCTATGAAGTATGGCCCCTTTCCTTCTTGCTGGCTAGACATAGCAACAACTGTGACCAGCCCTGGGTCCAGAGGTAGAAGCCAAATGTTGAGGGCAGCAGGGCTGACCAGTCATGAAGCAGAGCCTTGCCCTACCCTGGAGGTCCTGCCCATCTTTAGACTATTGGGAGAGAGAGACCCTTCTGTTGTATTAAATCATTCCTTATGGGCCTTTTTGGTATAGCATCTTAGTAACTAGTTAGTTACTAATTAATAACATGAAAAAGTTGTTGATGACTAATGCTTTTTAGCTTGATTTTCCCCAACTTTCTAATTATGAAAAATTTCAAGTAGACAGAAAGTTTAAAGGTATAATACATCAAACACTATATACTCATTACCTAATTCTAAACATGTTAAAATGTTACCATATTTCATGTATATGTATATGTATTTTTTTTTGGATAATCAAAAACATTAATACACTACATTCCTGCATACTAGCTGAAGGTAATTTTTAGCTGGAGAAAATGGAGTGTCATTAGGAATTTCTAGATTCTTCTTCACTTTTTCCATAGAATTATTGTAGCGTTTAATTATGGAGTATTGAAAGAAAAATGTTCCTATTGAAAACAAAAGCAACATTTCATATGACCAGCCATTGTGCTAAGCTCTCTACATGTATTCTTTTTTTTTTTTTTAAAGATTTTATTTATTTATTTGACAGAGAGAGAGATCACAAATAGGCAGAGAGACAGACAGAGAGAGAGATGAGGAGAAGCAGGCTCCCTGCTGAGCAGAGAGCCCCATGCGGGACTCGATCCCAGGCCCCTGGGATCATGACCTGAGCCGAAGGTAGAGGCTTAACCCACTGAGCCACCCAGGCGCCCCTCTACATGTATTCTAATTGAATCCCCCTCACAACCCTGTGGTAAGTATTAACATTGTCCATATTTTATAGATGAAGGTATGAAGGCTTGGAGAGTGTAGCACACATGCACACACACACACACACACACGTACCCCATCCCCTGGAATCCTTTTCATGTTTTGTTTTCTACTCCTGAAAACACCAGTGAGTGGAAACTCTACTCTGAGTTAGTGGAAACTAAATACTTTCATATAATTATCAAAGAGAAATGGCCTGAAGAATTTAACTGAAATAGAGACTTTTAGGTAATAAAAAATTTTGATTAGTTTTGAGTCTTCAAAAGAAACAAAAAAGAATCTTGAAACTCTTTTCTGAATTCCAAAGATCTTAGAAGAAAAAGTCTTGGAAGAAAAAGTTGGGAACATTTAATAGATGGAGTTAAAATCCTGGTTGGGAGTCTCTTACCTACTGCGTGTCACATCCTTGAATTCATGTAGAGGCCTCCCACCAAAAGAAAAATAAGAATAGATAAAAGGAACAAGATGGAAAGGACATTGCTTGAACCCTTACTTTAACCCTTAATAGCCTTACTTCATCAGAATTTCATTATCAAGGACAGTCTCTTTTTTGGGGGGGGCAAGATTTATTGTTTTTTAAATTGAATTAATTTACATATATTATTAGTTTCAGAGGTAGAGTTCAGTGATTCATCAATCTTATATAATAACCAGTGTTCATTATGTCATGTGCCCTCCTTAATGCCAATCCCCCAGTTACCCCATTCCCTACTGCCCCCCCCAGCAACCATCAGTTTGTTTCCTGAGTAAGAGTCTCTAATGATTTGTCTCCCTCTCCCTTTTTTTAAAAAAGATTACTTATTTATTTATTTGACAGAGAGGGAGAGATCACAAGTAGGCAGACGGGCAGGCAGAGGGAAAGGATCCCTGCCAAGCAGAGAGCCCAATGCGGGGCTCAATCCCAGGACCCTGAGACCATGACCCAAGCTGAAGGCAGAGGCTTAACCCACTGAGCCACCCAGGCTCCCCGTCTCTCTCTCTCTCATTTAGACTTGTTTTATTTTTCCCCTCCCTTCCCTAGGATCCTCTGTTTTGTTTCTTAAATTCCATATATGAGTGAGAACATATGATGATTGTCTTTCTTTCATTGGGTTATTTCACTTAGCATAATACCCTCTAGCTCCATCCACATCATTATGAATGGCAAGATTTCATTTTTTTGATGACTGAATAGTATCAATTGTATATTATATCTACCATATCTTCTATATCCATTCATTTGTCAATGGACATCTGGACTCTTGCCATAGTTGGGCTATTATGGACATTGCTGCTATAAACACTGGGGTACAGGTTCCCCTCCAGACACTATATTTGTATCTCTGGGGTAAATACCCAGTAGTGCAGTTCCTGGGTCACAGGGTAGCTCTATTTTAAACTTTTTGAGGAACCTCCATGGTGTATTCCAGAGTGGCTATACCGGCTTGCCTTCCCACCAACAGTGTAAGAGGGTTTCCCTTTCTCGGCATCCTCACCAACATCTGTTGTTTCCTGAGTTATTAATTTTAGCCATTCTGACTGGTGTGAGGGGTATCTCATTGTGATTTTGATTTGTATTTCCCTGATGGCGAGTGATGTGGAGTATTTTTTCATGTGTCTGTTGGTCTTTTGGATGTCTTCTTTGCAGAAACGTCTGTTCATATCTTCTGCTCATTTCTTGATGGGATTATTTGTTCTTTGGATGTGGAGTTTGATGAGTTCTTTACAGATTTTGGATACTAGCCCTTTATCTGTTATGTCATTTGCAAATATCTTCTCCCATTCTGTTTATTTTTCTGACACTATTTGTTGAAGGACTGTTTTTTTTTTTTCCATTGGGTATTCTTTTCTGCTCTTTTGAAGATTAGTTGACCATAGAGTGGAGGGTCCATTTCTGGCTTCTCTGTTCTGTTCCACTGATCTGTGTGTCTGTTTTTGTGCCAGTGCCCTACTGTCTTGATGATTACAGCTTTGTAATAGAGCTTGAAGTCAGGCAATGTGAGGCCACTAGCTTTGGTTTTCATTTTCAACATTTCTTTGGCTATTGAGGGTCTTTTCTGGTGCCATGCAAATTTTAGGATTGTTTGTTCCAGTTCTGTGAAAAAAGTTGATGGTATTTTGATAGGGATTGCATTGACTGTGTAGATTGCTTTAGGTAGCATTGACATTTTAAACAATAATTGTTCTTCCAATCTGTTAGCATAGAACATTTTTCCAATTTGGGGGTCTTCCTCAATTTCTTCCTCAATTTCTTAGAGTGTTCTCTAGTTTTCTGAATGTAGATCCTTTGCCTCTTTGGTTAGGCTTATTCCTAGGTATCTTATGGTTTTGGGTATAACTGTACATGGGATTGACTCCTTAATTTCTCTTTCTTCTGTCTCATTGTTAGTGTATAGAAACGCAACAGACTTCTGTGCACTGATTTTATATCCTGGCACTTTGCTGAATTCCTGTATGAGTTCTAGCAATTTGGGGATGGAGACTTTTGGGTTTTCCACATAGAATATCATGTCATCTGTGAAGAGGAGAGTTTGACCTCTTTGTGGATTTGGATGTCTTTGTTTCTTTTTTTTTTTTTTTTTTTTTGTCTGATTGCTGAGGCTAGGACTTCTAGTACTATATTGAACGCAGTGGTGATAGTGGACTGCCCTGTTGAGTTCCTGGTCTTAGGGGAATAGCTCTCATTTTTTCCTCTTTGAGAATGATATTTGCAGGGCACCTGGGTGACCAGCTATTAACTGTCTGCATTTGGCTCAGGTCATGATCCCAGAGTCCTGGGATCAAGCACCACATCTGGTTCACTGATCAGAGGGAAGCTTGCTTCTCCCCCTGCTGCTCCCCCTGCTTGTGTTCACTCTCTCAGTGTCTCTCTGTCAAATCAATAAAAATGAAATCTTAAAAAAAAGAGAAAGAATGATATTCACTCTGGGTCTTTGTAGATGGCTTTTATCACATCGAGGTATGTTCCCTCTATCCCTGCACGGTGAAGAGTTTTGATCAGGAAGGGATGCTGTACTTTGTCAAATGCTTTTTCTCCATCTATTGAGAGAATCATATGGTTCTTGTCCTCTCTTTTATTAATGTAATGTATCACATTGATTGATTTATAACTGTTGAACCATCTTTGCAGCCTGGGAATAAATCCCACTTGGTCATGGTGAGTAGTCCTTTTTTTTTTAAAAGATTTTATTTATTTATTCGACAGAGACAGAAATCAGAAGTAGGCAGAGAGGCAGGCAGAGAGAGGGGGAAGCAGGCTCCCCGCTGAACAGTGCACCTGACTCGAGCCTCGAACCCAGGACCCTGAGATCATGACCTGAGCTGAAGGCAGAGGCTTAACCCACTGAGCCACCCAGGTGCCCCGTGAATAGTCCTTTTAATGTACTGTTGGATCTTATTGGCAAGTATCTTGGTGAGAATTTTTGCATCCATGTTCATCAGGGATAATAGTCTGTAATTCTCCTTTTTAGTGGGGTCTTTGTCTGGTTTGGTGATGAAGGTCATGCTGGCCTCATAGGAAGGGTTGGGAAATCTTCCTTCCATTTCTATTTTTTGAAACCGCTTCAGAAGAATAGGTATCAATTTGTTAAATGTTTGGTAGAATTCCCCTGGGAAGCCATCTGGTCCTGGGCTCTTGTTTTTTAGGAGATTTTTGATGACTGATTCAATCTCCTTACTGGTTATGTGTCTGTTCAAGTTTTCTATGTCTTCCTGTTTGAGTTTTGGTAGTTTATATGTCCCTAGGAATGCATCCATTTCTTCTAGGTTGCCTAATTTGCTGGCATATAGCTACTCATAATATGTTCTTATAGTTGTTTGTATTTCTTCTGTATTGGTTGTGATCTCTCCTCTTTCATTCATGGTTTTATTTACTTGGGTCCTTCTTCCTTTCTTTTTTATAAGTCTGGCCAAGGGTTTTTTGATATTATTAATTCTTTCAAAGATCCAGGTCCTAGTTTCATTTGTTCTACTCTTCTTTTTGTTTCTACCAAGGAAAGTCTTTAATGAAGGACAAAGACATAAGAAATGTAGTCTATGTGATTTATAAAGCAATCTTTTAATTTTTAGATTATTATATGCTAAAAGTATATAGTTCTATGAATTCCCACCGCCATGCATAGTTTTGTGTAACCACAATAGGATACAGAACAGTTCTATTATCTCCTCTAAAACCTCCATAGGATCCCTTTATCACTTTCCTTCCCCCAAAACTCTAATTCCTTGCAACCATTGATCTGTTCTCCACATTATAGTTTTATCTTTTTGAGAATATCATATAAATAAAATCTCTATAATATTTTTATTTATTTATTATTATTATTTAAAAATTACAGTATTGGTAATGCATGGCATTATTGGTAGTGCTATGTTAGTGATCCAACAATTGCATCCACTACTCAGTGTTCAAGATCAGTGCACTCTTTTTTTTTTTTTTTACAGATTTTATTTATTTATTTATTTGACAGAGATCACAAGTAGGCAGAGAGGCAGGCAGGGGTGGGGGGAAGCAGGTTTCCTGCTGAGCAGAGAGCCCTATGAGGGACTCGATCCCAGGATCCTGGGATCATGACCTGAGCCAAAGGCAGAGGCTCTAACCCACTGAGCCATCCAGGCGCCCCAAGATCAGTGCACTCTTAATCTTCTTCACCTATTTTATCCATCTCCCCATCCACTTTCCCTCGGTAACCACAGGTTTCTTCTCTATATTTAAGAGTCTGGTGTTTTGTTTTGTTTCTTTTTTCATCTATTTTGTTTCTTAAATTTCACATATGAGTGAAATCATATGGTACTTGTCTTTACCTACCTGACTTATTTCACTTAGCTTTATATCCTCCAGATTGAGCCATGTTGTTGCTGACAGCAAGACTTTGTTTTTTTTTATGGCTGAATAATATTCTACCATATATATACATATACACATTGAGAGAGAGATCACACCTTCTTTATCCATTCACGTATGGATGCACTGTTGGACTCTCCCCATATCGTGGCTGTGGTAAATAATGCTGCAGTAGACACAGGGGTGCATATCTCTTTTCAAATTAGTGTTTTCACATTCTTTGGTAAATGCCCACAAGTGCAATTACTGGATCATACGGTAATTCTGTTTTACTGTTTTTTTGAGGAGCCTACATACAGTTTTCATACAGTTTTCCCCAGTGGCTGCACCAATTTACATTCCCACCAACCGTGTACAAGGGCTCCCTTTTCTCCCCATCCTCACACTACTTCTTATTTCTTATCTTTTTTATATTAATTATTCTGACTGGCGTGAGGTGATCTGTCATTGTGGCTTTGATTTGCATTTTTCTGATGATTAGCGATGCTGACCATCTTCTCACCTGTGTGTGGGCCATCTGTATGTCTGTTGCAATATTAGGCACTCACAACAATTTTCTTCTACCCTCGTATCTCATGAGGCTTGCAAGTTAAACTAACAAAAGACAGATTAACAGAAGAAAAGGTTTATTTTGGATGTCTATGGGGGCTTCACAAAGAAAAAGTGAAAACTTAAAGAGGCAGTTAGACTGTAACCATATAAGCTCCCAAGTCTAGCTTATACATGATTTTAGCAAAGTGACTAGACAAAGGAACAGGGCTTTGGGCCTCGATGGGCAGCAGACTGTGGAAAGTTCACCACTGTGCATATGTGGTGAACCTAATGGAAGATAAGGGTTATTTTAATAAGATTTACTTATGTAACCTCAAGTCAGTGCCACATCTAGCAATAAGTCATCTTTGATGACTAGTAGGAGTCTTCTCTTCCTAGTACAGAGAAGGAGGACAACTTTCCTTTACAAATGGAAATTTATGTTACTTTTTTTTTATTTTGAGATTTTATTTTTTAAGTAATCTCTACACCCAACATGAGGCTTGAACTCACAACCCTGAGATCAAGAGTCAGAGCGAGTTCAAGATGAAGTCTACTGAGTCAGCCAGGCAGCCCTATGTTATCTTTAAAAAGGGGAATTTATTAAAAAAAAAAAAAAAAAGCAAATTTATGCCCTACTTTTTATCATAAAGGGAGGGGATAGAAAGTTACTCTTATGTATGTGATTCTTAGCTGTGTTCAGCTGAAAATAATCCTTAGTCCACGTGGCAGATTTTGGGGTGACATATTTTGATCCCCTTCAAAACTGTCTCCCAGCACGGAGTTACTGACACATTTCCTTTGTTGCTATATGTTGGTTTAGAGAATATTTCCATATCAAGTCCACATTTCCTCATCTGTATGCACCATTTAGAATCACAATGAGAGTTAAGGATTAAATGCTTCAATAGAACATTTAGTAATAAAGCATCAGTTTTACTCACTTCTGGTGTTTGTGCAGCTGAATTCCACATAACTGGTCTTTGAAGGAATACAACTTGTTTTGTAGCCAAATTCCCTTCACTGCAAATTAAAGCAATAGCATTAGTGTTTGCAAATTAGTAATTCTCAATTTCATCCTTGGCTAGAATATTTCATATGTATACTTTGTAATATAATCTTTTGATCCAAAAATAATTATGAAATATGATTCTATATAAATTGTAACTGGAAAAGTAAGAAAAAATGCCTAAAAGCTGAATACAGTCCTTTACCAAAGAAAAATTTGTTTAGAACTTGTAATCTCAATATTGCGAATGTAAGTCTTTTTATCTTTTATTTGCTCCCTCCTAGTCTTTATCAACATGTGAATTTCCACATTTCGGTGTTCTATGCTTTTCATTAAACACCCCTTTCCTTGTTTGTACACTTGTGATCATATTCTTAATAGCTGCAGTCTCTCAAAGAATTAAGATACTAAAATGCATTACGCCTTTCCTGTATTATTGGAAAATTAGGTTGTTTCCAATTTTCCACTAAATTTTAAATAATGCTTCTGTAAAATATGGATAGTCTTCCTTATTCTTATGACTTATTTCTTTGAGATAAACTCTCAGGAGTGGGATTATTAGGTCAAAAGGGCATGATTTAAGCTTCTTGGTATGCATTGTCAAATTTGCCTCATAAGAAGAAGAGACTAATTTAGGCTGCCACATGTGAGAGATTTTATATACATTTTCAGATGAGGGGCTTGAGCCACAGCTAGTTTTATTTTCAGATGCTTCTTTGTAGTCAGCTACTCAGTATTCTCCTTATTTAACTATCATCATGGCAAATTACCCCTCGCCAAAGACTACTTGGGGTTTGTATTTCTCTGAAATGCTTTTCACAGTCTCCATGGATTTATGGGGAGGAGTGTCTGTAGCTAATGTTGCTCAGTTACGACTTTTATTATGCAAAAAACCCAAACAAAACCTCACTATTAGCTGCATTTTATGCGGAGCTCTTTTTCTGGAAAACAAATGCAACATTGAAACTCCGGCCCTAGCGGTGTATGTCAACCCAACACCATCTGAAAATCCCAAATTTACTGCTACTGTTGAATTTTGAGAAATGGCAAAGTTTCCCCCAAAGTGGTAATGAGAGACTGCTTCTTTTTTATTTTTAAAAGAATGCTTCTGGTCTAATATCAGTTTAGTTTAACTTTATCTTTGATTAGAAGGAAAGACTTGGTATGAAGTGTAGTTGACCCTTGAACAACGTGGGGCTTAAGGGAATCGACCCCCCCAACCCCAGTCAAAAATCCACATGGGGGGCCACTTGGCTGGTTCAGTAGGTAGAGCATGTGACTCTCGAATTTGGGGTTGTGAATTTGAGCCCCAGTTTGGGGGTAGGGATTATTTAAAAATAAAATCTTTTTTTTTTTTTTAAGATGTTATTTATTTATTTGACACAGAGAGAGAGAGCACAAGTAGGCAGAGAGGCAGCAGAGAGAGAGGGGGAAGCATGCTCCCTGCAGAGCAGAAGAGCCCGATGTGGGGCTCGATCCCAGGACCCTCAGTTTAAAAAAACAACTTGGGGGGCACCTGGGTGGCTCAGTGGGTTTGATGAGGGAGCAGGAGGCTGGCTGAGGACAAAGCAAAAGCTGGCGCCTTGCACCCCCTCTTCTCCCGCTCCCCTCTATATGTGTGGCATTCCTCAGGCACCCCTGACTGCCATAAAACGATAAATGGTTAACTTGCAGGGATCGCAATCCTGCAGAACAGGAATCTCCCTTGCTCTACAAGATGTCCTAGAGACCTGAACAGGGAGGTTACCTTATCAATAGCACAGATTTCCAGAGGCAAATAACTCTTGGTTCCTGAAGCCCTAATGTCCCCCTCCCACCATAAACTGGAGGAGACTGGGGTAGAAAGGAATGTAACTGATAGCCGGATCATAATGCCCCACCAAGAATCCCCCATTATCTTGATGTTAGTGCCTGACCTAAAGACGACATTGATCAAGCCATAAGGGCAAAGACTCTCCCCCCCCCCCCCGGCACCTTGTAGGCCCTCCCTAACATGTGAGAACTCTGTTGAAACCTCCCATTCCTTCACCACCTCCCCCAACCGTGGGGTATATAACATGCCCACCCTCACAACCCGGGGCAGCAGCTCTTCCTGCCCACGGGTCCTGTCCCCGTGCTTTAATAAACCACCATTTTGCACCAATGACGTCTTAAGAATTCTTTCTTTAGTCGTCGGCTCCGAACCTCCTCACCCCACCGAACCTGACTTAGGTTCTGGGACTTCATCAGGTTAAAGCCTCTGCTTTCAGCTCAGGTCATGATCCCAGGGTCCCTACAGCAATTCTCCTGTGAGGAATTTAAGAATCTTCAAATTCTTTTTTGTACTATTATTAATAGACAGTCATGCTTTGATGTAATAGAAACGAACGCAGCTTTTGAGAAAGGCTTGATTTGCACACAAGCTCTGAAAGATTTCCGGCACAGCCTGTGTCGGTCAAGGGTATAAGCTGCAAGGACCGGCTGGTCAAGGGAATAGTCTGCAAAGATGCGAAAACATCCACTAGTTCTTCCTTCCCGAGGGCGGCAGATAATCCCTTGTGCCCTTGTTAGCGTGAGGGCACAGGCAGCGTGAGGGACAGGTCAGCCGGGGCAGGCCTGGGGGGGCGCGGTTCCCTGCAGGCAGTGGTGGGGAGCAGGGCCAAGGCATAAAAGGGCCCAGCCTGGGGAAGGGGAAGGAGGTCATCAGTGCAGAAAGGGGACCAAGAAAGTAGCCTGACTCCAGAGGCCGAAGTCCATGTGGGATCTGGGGCATTGATCCAATTACAGGACATAAGGCAAAGGCCAGATGGTGAGGCCTATTGGAAAATAAGACTGGTGGGAGACCCAGGTCAGGTCCAGGCATCTCGCCAGACCAAATCGGTTGAAGTAGAGTGAAAGGTTAAAGCCTCAGTCAGCTCTCAGTTCATACCTAGGATCAGGCAAAAACCAGAGGGCAGGTATAGACCTAGAAGCAGCAAGAGAGGCCACCAGCACTGCTGCTGTCCCGTGGGACAAGGGCCTTTTGCTCTCTGTCTTGGTATTACACTCACCTTTCAATGTGGGCCAACACTAGCGTAGGATCTGGGGAAAGTGAGCCCAGGATTGTATTTACAGCAGAAGCAGAGGAGTCAGGCCACAGATGGGAGAGAAAGTGGGTTTTTGACCAGCTCTACAGCTTTGAAATGTGCGGACACATCATTTGTCGGGGAGATATTTATTGGAGAGGCAGTCGAGTGTGGGGGAAACAGCATATATGGCTTTCGAGTCAGACCAATGCTGGGTTTGCATCCCACTGTTGCCACTTGCTAGCTACATGATGCTGAGCTAGTCACCCAGACGTTCTGAGCCTTCTCTTTCTCTTCTGTAAAACAGAGGTGGTTCTTACAGTACTGGTGAGGTGGTGGAAGAAAAATTCTGAGCACGCATCCTGCAGCGTAAGACACGCTCAATACATTTTCCTTCCTCTTTCCTTACCTCCTCCTATGCCCTTCATATGAAGACAAAAGGAAGACTTTCTGTTTCGGTGTTGTTTAAGAGAGTGGGTTTCGGTGTTGTTTAAGGGAGCGGGGTTTGCTATGGCCTCAACAGACTACCGAGAAAAAGAACGACTTCCAACAGCAGAAGGCCTCTCGGACTGAACTAAGAAGGGTAACTTGGATTTGTGTTTGCTTTTGATGTACTGAGCCCTTTCCATGTGAATTTCCATGTAAATGATCACGCTTGTTTCTTCCCCCCACCTTCTAAAAAGATTTCATTTTTATGTAATCTCTACATCCAGGGTGGAGCACGAAACTACAACCCTGAGCTCAAGACGTGCACCCTCCACGGACTGAGCCAGCCAGACACCCCCTTAGGATTGCTCTTTAAGGTGAGCACAGAAGATATTATTTTCCTCATTTTATGGATAATGAAATTGAGACCCAGAGTTTTTTCGGAGTTTTGTCTTGAGTCTCCTCTATTTCCTACAACACCATACTATCTATACAAGAAATGTAGAGGGGCGCCTGGGTGACTTGGTTGTCACACGTCTGCCTTCTGCTCGGGTTGTGATCCCCGGGTCCTAGGATTGAGTCTCGTATCTGGCTCCCTGCCAGGTGGGAAGCCTGCTTCTCCCTCTCCCACTCCCCCTGCTTATGCTCCCTCTTTTGCTGTTTTGCTCTCTTTCAAATAAGTAAATAAAATCTTAAAAAAAAAAAAAAAAAAGAAATGTAGAATGAACTCAGTAAAGCCTTGACTACAGAGAGGAGTGGCCTAATTTAATTCTGGTTCTGACTGGAAAACTTTGTAGTAAATGGATAAGCACAGACTGTTTTGCAGAAGTTCAGACATTATGTAGCATCTCCCAAATGTATCATTTCAGCTTATAATGTTTAGGAGTTGTACTGGAGAATACTGAAGAAAGTAAAGACAAGTGTTCATTTTTTCCTTGGGCCAATTAGACTATAAACAGACCGCACAGGTCCTGGTGCTCTTATGGCAAAAGGAAGGCGGGACAGGAGGAAGTTCTCTGCCCGTTTGGCAGTTAAGTACCACATATAAGGTGGATTAGGAAACTGTGATTTAAAAAATTTACTCTATGAATTCAGTTAAGAGTGAACAGCATTACTTAAAACAAGCACAAAAACAAAATTGAAAAGCAGTTCTATCACAGGTTGATAGTATCTTTAGTGATACTTAAACTTGTAGATTATTTTTACAGGAAGTTATGAGGACAACATGAACTTGTGCTTGGTCCAATATTTGCTTATGATTTCAAACGTCTTTTTTTGTTTCTTTTTTAAGATCTTATGTATTCATTTGACAGAGATAGAGCCCAAGCAGGGAGGACAGCAGGCAGAGGGAGAGCGGGAAGCAGGCTCCCTGTTCGTCAGGCCCTGAAGGTCTGAAGGCAGATGCTTGACGGACTGAGCCTCCCAGGTGCCCCTCACATATCTTTGAAACAGAGCTGAAGCACTTAGAATTTGTGGGTAGATGGGAACAAGTCTTTCTACGTTCTTTAAAAACGTAAAAACCCCCAAGACTGATAGTCCTGTGTTAACTGTCAGCTGCTCATGTCCCATCTGGGAATCCTGCTTGTGGCATTCGCCAGCGGCAGAGCCCGTGACAGCAGCTCTGCCTCTTTCCAGGCTGCCCATCTTTTGAGATTCATTTTGAGGATGACCTCCTGCAGAAAGTCTTCAGTGATCCCTCAACTGAAGATCAACACCTCCCTTTTGGGGCCCCCATGAAGCCCCACATAGAGCTCATCCCCTTCGCGGGGGTCGCGTTTCCCTGCTCCCCGGGCTCAGCGTCTGAGCTCCCTGAGGATCCTATCTCCCGACCCCTGCATCTTGCACGTTAACTGGCAGAAGGTCCCCTTTCTAAATGGTGCTCAGGAAATATTTGAAGACTCAAATACTTTATGAAAAAGTGGTCATTTGGTTTCTATGATGATAATGTATTGATCTCCAGAACATGCATTAAAAAATAAAATCATAGCAAGTGAGCCAAGTCTTGGAAGCGAAATAAAAGGCTTCTTAGGTATTGTTACATCTATGATGGTCATTGATGGTTAGTATGACTCTTTTAAGCTTTAACTCTTCCTTCTCCTCCTCACAAAAATTACCCTTTAGGCACACCAGCTTATGATAACTGTACCTAGAGAATTTTATGTTAATTTGAGATATTAAAATGTCTCATATTACAGCCAAATGTAAAAATAATTCGCTTTTCCCCTTTCCCCTTTCTCCTGCTTTAGGAAAGGGGAAGATTCTTCTTCTTCTTTTTTTTTTTTTTTTTTTAAGATTTAATTTATTTATTTGACAGACAGAGATCACAAGTAGGCAGAAAAGCAAGAGAGAGAGAGAGAAAGAGAGAGAGGAGGAAGCAGGCTCCCTGCTGAGCAGAGAGCCCAACGTGGGGCTCAATTCCAGGACCCTGGGATCATGAGCTGAGCCAAAGGCAGAGGCTTTAACCCACTGAGGCACCCAGGTGCCCCGGGGAAGATTATTCTTATAACAATATACCAAGAAAGGTGAAGATAGATACATTTGCCTGTTTTAAAATCAAAAACTTCTGTTAATCAAAAGACATCACAAAAAGAGTAAAAAGACAAGCCACAAAGTATTAGGGAAGATAATTTCAACACGTGTAACAAATAAAGGACTCATATCCAGTATATATATAAAAAGGTCTTATAAATAGAACTTCAATTGTAGGAGAAAGATTTAAATGGATTCTTTACAAAAGAAAAATCCAAGTGACCAATAAACATGAAAATATGTTCAATCTCAGTAGTAACTACGTAAATACGAATTAAAACCACACTGAGATCATACTGTATCCACACTAGGATGGCAAAATGTAAAAATCTGACAATATTTTTATTGGAGCAATAGGGACTTCCTATTCTGTGGTTAGGAGCACAAACTGCAATATTCCACTTGGAAAGAGTTTGGCATTTATCTAATAAAACTGAAGAAATGTCCTATGGCCCAGCGATTCCACTTCTAGATCTATACCCTTGAGAAGCTCATGGCCCCATATGCTAGGATCCCTGCTCATGTCCAGGACAGCGCTGCTTGTCAGAACCGAGCGTTGGAGGCAACGTCATCACCAGTAAGCGGGGTGGATTAATAAATTGCTGTAGGAAACAACAAGGGTACATCTCACAATGTTAAGTGAAAGAAACAACATGTTGAAGTATATTTTCTGTGTGTGTGTGTGTGTGTGTGTGTGTGTGTGTGTACACATATATGTATGTATATCAAAACCAGCATTGTTTAGGTATACATACATGATCAAAGTCTTAGGCCAAGCACGTAAGTGATTATCCTAAAAACTGGGATGTTACCCCCGAGTGAAGAGAGTAGGAAATCCCCAGGGTGCTTCTAAGGCGCCAGCAGCAGGTGGGCTGTCCAGTGGAAATGACACAAGTGGTTACAGTTACCTCCATTTGTGTCTTGGGTACTTCCTCCGTGTGTGTTGCGGACAGACTGTTTCAGGAGTGCGCGCGCTGGTGACGTGCCGGAGAACGTTTGCAGTTTACCCGTGATACATATGCTCCCGCCCCTTTCACATTTAGTATCTGGCAAAAATCAGTCTTGAATTCTTTGGGTTTTAAATTAGAGGAGGTCTTTAGGAATTAATTGATCGGCCTGTATTCACTTTTCCTTGAATGTATCTTGCACATTCCCGTTTTCTCTTGTTTGTTTGTTAATTTGTTTTTGCCTAAGGTTGCCAGAGAAAGGAAACAACTTGCGGTGCTCACACATCAACCTCCCGCCTTCTGCGCACGTGGCCAACGTCACTAACTGGTCATCGTGTTCCTTCTTGCTAAGCTTGGTTCTGGTCTCAGAATCCTTGGGTTTTAGAGGGTTAGAGGCGGCCACGAGATGAGTGCTGCTGCGGGAGGAGAAACTGAGTGATACATACTGAGCCCTGTCTGCGGCCGGCGTGTTCTCCTCTCCTCTGCGTTGGGGAGCGCGGTTCTTTCCGGAAGGTCTCCCTCAGACACCACAGTTTTCTTAGCCCAGTCCTCCTCCTTCACTGAAGTCCTCAAGCTTATCACCTGTCTTCTGCTCAACTCTTTCATTACCGCTTCCTCAAGAAGACTTTTTAGATTTTTTTCCTCTAATTTCTTTTTAGATATTTTCCCTCCAATTTCCCACATCCCCCATTAAATTTTTTTTTAAAGGTTTAATTTATTTATTTGAGAGAGAGAGAGAGAGGAGGAGCAGGGGAAGGAGCAGAGGGAGAGGGAGAAGCAGACTCCTTGTTGAGTGTAGAGCCAGGACCCTGAGATCCTGACCTGGGCCAAAGTCAGAGGCTTCACTGACTGAGCCAGGGGCACCATGTCCCCCTCCCCCCCTCTAAATTTTAATACTAAAGAGGGGTACCTGGGTGGCTCAGTTGGTGAAGTGTCTGACTTTGGCTCAGGTCAGGATCTCAGCGTCTTGGGAGGGAGCTCTGAGTCTGGCTCCTGGCTCAGCAGGGAGTCTGCTTGTCCCTCTGCCCCTCCCCTCCTGCTCATACTCTCCATCTCTCTCTAAAGATAAATAAATCAATAACGATTTTAATACAAAAGATATGCTGTGTTTGTGCTTATGTTCTGTGACCTTTTAGAGGACCACAAGCCACTGTAGTATCTTTTTTTTTTTTTTTTTTTTTTTTTTTTTTATTTGACAGAGAGAAATCACAAGTAGGCAGAGCGGCAGGCAGAGAGAGAGAGAGAGAGGGAAGCAGGCTCCCCGCCGAGCAGAGAGCCCGATGCGGGACTCGATCCCAGGACCCTGAGATCATGACCTGAGCCGAAGGCAGCGGCTTAACCCACTGAGCCACCCAGGCGCCCCGCCACTGTAGTATCTTAAGATTTTTGTCACCTCCTCCCACAACCGATGTTCACTGCCCCGGGGCAGTATCGCTGCTCCTGAGAATACATGTTCTAGCCCTCCGCCGAGGGACCTGTCACAGACGGTTCTGTATTAGTTACTTGTCTGTCTGTTTAAAAATTTTTTTAATTTAACTTCAGTTTAGTTAACATACAGTGTATTATTAGATTCAGGGGTAGCTGCATTAGTTACTTGTAACTGTGTTGTGTCTCCAAGCCAATTATGAGAACACAGTCAGCCTCTAGAGTGGGTAAAATATTGCCTTGTACATACCAGGCCCTCAGTAGATATTTGAGTTGAACTGAAATAACATTTTAAAATAAAATGTGAAAATGTAGTTCGGTTTGAATACAGGTGAGCTGGTTCCAAATGAATAGCTTATCTGCAGCTGCTTGGTCATTTATGAAATAAAAGCGTTCATTGTTGGTTCCCAAATCCATTAGACAGAATTGTTAGGTTAATTTATTTTTCTGATTAGTTTTGCATCATTTCATTCATTCATTAATTGCCATGTTTAATCTTTGCAACTCAGAGATAAATGAGTAAATTCTTGCTTTTAAAACAGGAAATAAAACTCACTTTTTAAAAAGCAAAAATTATAAAACTCAATTTTAGCATGCAACTTTTTGTATCTATGTGCTTAGTCACAAAGTTCCTTTGCCTGATGACCCTGGTTTATTTCTCAGGGTCATACTCACGTTAGTGTACTTGATACAAAACTAAAAAGAGCACTCCCACAATTCAGCTCCCCCCAACCTCTCTGCCTGACAAAATGTTACAACTTCAAGTTCAGATGGGGAAGGGCTAACTGGAAGGATCTGCAGGAGACGGACAGATTATTTAAAAAGACGCGGCCTTATCAAAATGCTGCTCACTGCACGATTACTATGAACTTAATTCTGAATTACAGCGTACTGTTTCTACAGAATTTAAATTGGAAGGGGAGAGAACTGCATTAAAACGGACCAGACGTGAATCCCTAGCCTGTCCCTCGCCTGTCTATAAATATGCAGCCCCGGCTTTGGCTGCCACTTGAGGGTTGAGAGGAAATCACGGGGGCACTTAAGTGTCTCAAACGGCTACATAGACTTCTCGTGCTTCTGGGCTGTGGTGACCACAGGGCTGCCGAGAATGCAAGATGGAGGAGGCCCCCCTCAGCCCCCGTCACAGAGAGAAGACAGTTTCCTCTTTTTGTTATTCAGATCTTGTTCCTAAGGACCAGACTTTTTTGTATTCTCGGAACAGTGTAACTTGATTCATGGTACCCAAAAGACCCTGCCTTTAAATTTTGTCTTCTAAGATAAAAACGAGGGTGTACACCTTTCTTCTGTTTTGTGTTTGCTTTCTCTCTCCATAAGGCTATAATTCAGTGTTCTGAAAGTACATCAGAATTACCTGGGGCTCTTGTTAAAATGCTCCCTCCCTCCTCCCTTTCCAGATTTTTATTCAGGAAGAGGGGAGTGACCTTGCTGGTTTGAGGTAGCCAAACAGAGGGAACTTGGGCTCCTCTCGCATTTTATTCTGGTGATTATTTTAAGGTCGGCAATATTAGCAGCTCGTTGAGGTAATTTGATCCTCTACCAGATTTGCCCTAAGAGTTTAGTGTCAATTTTCATCTTGATTTCTGGAAAAGAAAAGAATTGGGCCCGTTTGTATAATTACATAGTGATAACGATTAAGAAGGGATTCTGGCAAGTTTTCACAGCTGACAACAAAAACCCCGGAATAATGTAGTGCTATCTGATTACCACATTACGAAGTTTCCATGGCAATGTCGCTTTAAACGTTGGTGGTGTGATATTGCCTAGGATAATGAAGCAACAACCTTAGTGTAAGGACACACTGGGAAAATACTTTTATGCAATCCAGTAACAATATAATTGAGTAATGAAAGAAATGAGAGGAAAATACCTTATGTATAGACCATTCAATTTATGGTTTAAGTGACAGAAGAGTGGGGAAAAGTTGAAATTGCTTAAGACACTACTGTTGTGTAAGAGGCAAAAACATTTAAAGAAGAAAATTTTTCTTGGCAATGGTTGGTTCTAAGTCATGTTTGCGGACATGTGGGCGCCCCCAAAAGATCGTTATGTCTATATCTTTCTCTCTCTCTCTAACATTTTATTTTTCATTTGACAGAGAGAGAGAGAGAGAGAGAGAGAGAGAGCACAAGCAGGTGGAGTGGCTGGCAGAGAGGGAGGGGGAAGCAGGCTCCCAGAAGAGCAGGAGGAGCCTGATGTGGGACTCGATCCCAGGACCCGGGATCATGACCTGTGCTCAAGGCAGTCGCTTAACCAACTGAGCCACCCTCGTGCCCTGTAAGTCTGTATCTTTATAGTGCTGTTATTTATTTCTGTTCCTTTATTTGGCTTGTAATCCTTAGGGCTGATTTGGCATAGGGTGAACTATGGTATTTACATTTTCTGGAATATCCTGATTTAGGACAGGTGGAGTGATCACCCTTGTGTAATTAGTATAATTAGCTTCAGTTTTTTCAGGATTTTGGCTCTGCTAAAGGATTGGTTTCCATAATATGGCTCTAACTTATTAGCCTGATTTGCAGAGCTTCTGGCATGGGTATTTGCAAGTATGGTCTTGCTGAATCATTATGGCAATCCAGTGAAGTTGATATTATCTCATTTTCCAGATGAGGAAAATGAGACTTAAGGAGGTCGGGTGACTTCCCAAGGTCCCATGGCTAGTTCACGGTGAAGCTGTAATTAAAATGAGCTGTTTTTAGTTCACAGCCTGGACCCTCCTAGTTTTAGAGACCAAAAAACTTTTCGGCTCCACCCTCTACCTTGACCAACATGAACTGTCTGTAGTATTGCTCTTTATGTTTAAAGATGGTATGGCTGACAGTGAGTACAACCTTTGTGCGTACTGAAGCAGCCAAGACAAGATGTGACTGTGGCAGAGATGGCATATTTGGATAAGGCAGAGGATTAAGAGGTTTCACCGATCATCTTTATTACCAGATAATAACAATGAGCTTTCACTTTCATCCTAGGCCTTGCAGACACCTGAAAGGACCCAAGTTACAAAAAGTGAAGGAACAAAATAAATATCAGTATTACACGATGTTCCTTGCATATGGGAGAACAGTAGACGTTGTTGGTTCTAGTGTGCCTTGTTGCATAAGGGTGATTATTGTTAAAAAGTATTTTTCCAGAGTGCCTGGGTGGCTCAGTGGGTTAAAGCCTCTGTCTTCAGCCCAGGTCATGATCCCAGGGTCCTGGGATCGAGTCCCACATTGGGCTCTCTGCTCAGCAGGGAGCCTGCTCCAACGCCGCCCACCCCGCCCCGCCTGCCTCTCTGCCTACTTGTGATCTCTGTCAAATAAATAAATAAAATCTTTAAAAAAAGTATTTTTCTACTATCTTTTATCCAGGGTAAATAGCAGATTCTAAGTGGGGATCTGCTAAGTGGGGATGCTTTTTTAGTCTCATTACTAAGTGAAGATTCCACCTAAATTGGAAGTTTATCCTCTCCTTTTCACTGTTCTTGTACAATCTGCACTTGTTAAGGTACGTAAGCTTGACCTGCCTCAACCTGAAAGCAAGCCCGGTTATGTACTAAATTCAAGCTTAACCAGCTTAACCAGCCACAGGCTCCTTCAAGACAGACACTATCTATAGCTTTCACGTCTTTTCATTAATTGATTGATTGATTTTTTTTTTTTTTACTTTTAAAAAATTGTATGTATGTATGTATGTATGTATTTAAAGATCTTATTTATTTGAGAGAGAGGGAGAATGAGAGCAGGAGTGATGGGAGGAGCAGAGGGGAAGCGGGAAGCGGGCTCCCTGCTGGCAGAGAGCCCGATGATGCGGCCGGATCCCAGGACTCCGGGGTCATGACCTGAGCCGAAGGCAGACACTTAACTCACTGAGCCCCCTGCACCCTTAAAATCGTTTTTTGTTTTTTTTTTTTAAATCACAGAATCGATATGTATTCCTTGTAAGAAGTCAAATCACAGAAAACGTATAAGGAAGGACAAAGTAGTCCTGACCCCCATCCGTAATCCCAGGAGCTGACCATTTGCTAGAATTTGCTGTGTAGCTTTTTAGCCCTCACACACAGCACTCCTTTCCATAGACATTGATATTGCGTCCAGTTTTTTGCTATTACAAACAGTTGTTAAATAGGTAGTCCTGCAACTAGCTTTTTTGCTACTTTAATTGCGCATGAGATGAGGCTTCACAAGGAGGGCCTGCGAGCCCTGCTCTGACCCCCACGGTGCCTAAAGCGTCCGAGGGGGACAGAAGAAGCCGGGATGGTGGTGAGGCAGTGGTGCTACCTCTGCTTCAGAAACCACGTACAGCCACTCCTCATTCCAGCGAGCTGAGCCTTCTACTCAATGGGGACAGCCTGTGACCTTAAGGAGTTTGACGCGCTGGACAAGATGGTGCAGTCACCTGTGGCTCCAGGTTCCGCCGCCCTCTCCCTTCTCGTTCTGCTCCAGGGCTTTTCCTTCCCACCTTCAGTCTCAGTCCTGTTCTCATCCCCAGACCGACCGGAAGCAGGAGAGGCTGGAGGAGCTCCAGCCCAGCCTGGTAGGCTAGACCGAACCCGTGCCCAATCTGCCACTCATACCACTTTAAGAAAATATTTAAAAAGTTTCTAAGTAGGCCCCACTCCCAATATGGGGCTTGAACTCGACCCCGAGATCGAGTCACACTCTCCTCTGACTGAGCCAGCCCGGCGTCCCACGAAAAACAGACTCATGAGAGCAGACTCCCTGAGTAAATGGAAAGGTGGTGATAAATATATTTTCCATTGAGGAAAAAGGAACATGAAAGGTTCAGAATTCAGAGTAATGAGCTCGATGACACCCTAAATTATATGCCTGTGAGAATCACCAAAAAGAGAGGAGAAGGCCACATACACAAGTTTCTCGGAGGGGGGTGGGGAGCGGAATAGATCAATGCGGGGGCCTGACTGTGCGGGGTAGAGAGGCGGGACGGGGCAGGCGTCCCTCTCACTACCTTCCGCAAAACTCCTCTAAAGTTAAAGAGCTTCAGGGACTTGTGAAAATGCAGATTCACAGGTCTCACCCTCGAAGCTTCTGACTGTTCCACTGGGGTGGGCCTCCAGCGTTTGTCTGTGCATGGGCTCCCCAGGGGGCCCACACTGCTTGGTCTGGAAACCAAATCTTGAGAATTACCTCTGTACTGTGACCTGACAGGAACGTCCCAGGTTTAAAAAGTTGGGAAATAATGCCTCAGGGAGTTGTCACTCGTCATCTGAGAACAGTTACCAACAGATCCCTGAGACGAAAAGCAGACCAATTGCTTATCTAACCTCTCCTTTCAAAGCCCGAGTATATTTACTCTGCATCAATCTTTGTCCCTCTCCCTGTCTGAAGAAGATGTGGTTTTATGATAAAGCCATGGCAATCACATGTTTTAGTTTGTGAGGAAGTTGGGATACCGGACGGGGTAAATCCTGGGCTGGAAAAACCAGAGAAGGCGGGAGGGTGGGTGAGGCCGAGAAAGGAGTTGCCACCTTTACCCCTGACAGTTACTCAGTGCTGATCCGTGGGTGCCTGAGGCCGCTGAAGGGGAAGGCCACTGGCACTGTGCTGTCCTCTGCAGGCAGCCATGCCCAGGCAGGGCCGGGCTGGCACTCAGTCATTTTCTGGAAGCCAAAGAAGGTAGAGGGAACATGGCTGAGTCTCTGGGACAGCAAAGCGCTTTATATAGACTTACTGGTTTCTGTCTTTCTCTCTCTTAAAAAAAGGTACGATTCAATTTATTCTTCCCGGGAAAGGAAGAGAAAGGTTGGTATTGGGGAAGTAATGGCATTTTTTTTTTTTTTTAAGATTTTATTTATTTACTTGAGAGAGAGACAGTGAGAGAGAGCATGAGTGAGGAGAAGGTCAGAGAGAGGAGCAGACTCCCCGTGGAGCTGGGAGCCCGATGCGGGACTCGATCCCGGGACTCCAGGATCATGACCTGAGCCGAAGGCAGTCGTCCAACCAACTGAGCCACCCAGGCGTCCCGGAAGTAATGGCATTTTGGTTCTCATGCGCGCACTTCATTTGAGCGCGAACAGCTAACAAGTCTGGCGGGGGTGGGGGCGGCGGGGGGTGCTGAGCCACCCCACTGGAGGCGGGGGAGGCCGCGGTGCCTGTCCGTCTGCACCTGGGCCTCCCGGCCGGACTGTGGTCCTGACGCTGGCTGTGCACTGTGGCGAGGGCACATTTGCACACACAATACCAAAGAGGACTAAGGGTCTACAGAGGGGGCCGAGTTGTTCTGTTTTGCCGATCGATGTCGACTCGATCTGCACTCTAGCAAGAGCTGGCGTCTTGAGTGGCCCTGAGCTGGGAGTCAGTCTCCACACCCCTGCCCGGTTCTGCCCTGTGAACTCGAGCTTGCCCGCGCCCCTGCCTGAAGGAGCTGTTGTAGCTCGTTCATCTACAGCTGGAGGGGATTAGATGAGCTGATCTCCAAGGTCCATGAAATCAGATCGGAAGTTCGGTGAAATACCTTTTGTAGACATGGAATAAGCATTCACTGAACTGAGTTCTCTAACAAATGAGCTATGTTTTAGGATTAAATGAGAGTCTGTAAGGATCCTTTGGCATTACCTGTCATGTCTTAGTACAGGTGTGGGCAACACTGTGGTCAGCAGCCATCCAAACTCAGCCAGAGTGTGCAGCAGGGGGCCGTAGTCCGCTTTGATTTCATAGCCCTGTGTGAATAAGCGGAAGGGCTCACAGTCTTAACGGCAAAGACAAGGCGCTGCACAGGGGATTGCGCTGAAGGGAGGCGGGTGTGACCGGAAAGGGAGTTCACGGGTGTGACCGGAAAGGGAGTTCACGCTCGGTGAACTGCGGTTTCACCAGCTGCACTCTTCCTGGGCTTCGTTTTCTGTTACCTGCTGCCTTCTAACCCTGAACCAAGGTAGAAACACTGGGGATCAGCGTGGAGAGAGGTTTCTATATGGTTCTCCAGAGTCTGCGCCTTCCTTTTGTCTTGTTCCCCTGGTCTTGTTCAGGCATCAGACTTTAAGGTATGGGGCTTGGGGATCTGCATTTTAAAAAGCTCCCTTTTCATTTGGATCCAAGTAGTTTATAGACCCCAGTTTCAGAGGCACTGGTCAGGGACTGGGAAGGGAGGACAAGAGTAGGGGGTGGAGATGGGGAAGTGAAAGGTGAGTGGGGCTTAGATGCGGAGTCGGACTCGGTTTCCTGCTTTTTACTCGTTTGAATTGATTTTTACTTGGAGCTTTACCTCTCTCCCCAAATCCTTTCCTCCCCCCTCAGTGGGATCTCTAGTTTCTTTGAAAATGAGCTATGCCTCTTGCTATGCCCTTAGAAGGCCAGAACTGCAACCATGTCCACGAAAGAGCCTGTCAGTGAGGGCCTCATGCACACAACACGATATACCTGAATTCAGTCTGTACACCTCAAGGGCAGTCCATTCGGGGACATCTGAATTCAGAGTGCACAACATCAGCAGCAATGTCAGCTCTGATTAGGAAGGACAATGCTGTGTGTACATATTTGGCCTGGCGAGAGAGAGAACACCTTTTGGATATTTTTGCCGTTGAAAGTCAATTCACAAGGTAAATAAAAAGCCAGTCACATTGCTTGCTTGGAGATAAAATCGTAGTTATTGACTGAGTTTTTTTCAGTTTCAGCTGGTTGCCATGGCATGCGTCAAGAGAATCTTGGTGCCAGGGTACTTTGGACTAGCATGGGAATCTACTGCTATCTAGATATAGGTGATTATTTTGCTGCCTTATAATGAAGTGGGACACTGAGTAAAGGAAATCGCCTTCTCACAAATGCGAACAAAGCTTAGTGATAGACTCGTGATGAAATTCTGAACCCTGCACAGACACGTCTTTGAAGGATGCTGCCTGGATTAGGCAACGAAGATTTTTATCATGTAAAACTAAAAAAAAAAAAAAAAAAAAAAAACTAAATAAAAAATAAATAAATAAGTAAAGCTAACTTGTCAGAAAACTGCAGTTTACCTCAATAACGGTCCATTGTTCTACTACGATGGCATCATTTCCTTTCCTAATGGAACCTGGAACTCCAGAACCTTCCTCTTCGTAGATAAAGAATCCTTCCAAAGATTTAGGCAGAGGGTCCCCTGTGAGGAAAAGGATACGGTTAAGAGCAGCTGCAAATACGGAGTGTCTCTTAAGATTATTTAAATCCTTAGATAACACTTTAGTAAGCAGAAATACAAACTAATAAGCTCTTGTTTTGGCTGAATCAACATCCTCCTCCTCCTCCTCTTTGAAGGTTATTATTATTATATTTTTTTGTGGGAAAGCTCAAGACAGGTTTGCACTCTACTGAATTAAAATCACACTGTAAATATGAAAACTAGGATAAGAAAACCAAGATAAAATAATATTGCACAATGGGAAGCAAGTGGATTTCCTCAGCCTAGAAAGCATCGGGAAATGACCTTCACCTTGAAATCAAATTTTGGTTTCCGGTCTGTATGTTTATGCGTATGAATTACACCATTAAGAGAGAAAACATAAAAAAATGTTAATTCTTGAAGTTACAGGTGCGATATTAAAACTAATGTGAGGTAAGACCCCTTCAAAAACTGTAAACACAAAACAATTCTTCACCTCCATGATGCCTTAAAAAAATCATAAAAGAATGGTAACAGGAAAATCTCACACAGAAGTCATTGTCAAAAGCATTCCTGCTGGGAAGGAAGTTTTAAGGGAGGGCCTCTGACATTTTCTTGAATAGCTGACAATAACCAGCTGGGGAAAACTTAACTGATTTTATGGACGTTCTTTTGTGTCTTATTTTGCAATAGGAGACAATTTTCCCATGGTCACGTGCTGGTTAAACATTTTGGTTTTTTATACTGTACAATGTCACATCAAGGTCTCCCTGGTGGATTATCTAAATTATAACCTATAAAGTTTTCAAGATAAAAAAGACAAACATAATTTCAATGTAATTTTTAGTCTTGGTTTTTATTAATAGGCTGTATACTTTAACAGAAACTCTTTACTATTATTATTATTTACATTATTTACAGCTAGGGCGGAACATCATGAAGAATTTACATTGTTCAGGCTGGTTCCCAAAAACCCAGTAAAGTTTAATTTACTAGTTGGAATTAGTTTTCTGATTACAGCATATGTATATGTTCCACTTCCTTTAAATGTACTTGTCCACTGTCACCCCAAAGTGGCCAGGGGAAGTAAATCTTTCAGACTGTAAGTTTAGAGCATCATAACACCATCTATAAAACTATGTATGCTCCAAGTCCTTTTTTAGAATGGGGGTATGAATTTTAGAAATAATTGTATGCTGTGATAATTGTGTAATTATAATCTGCCTCTTATTTACTTGGGGATTATATAATGTGAGAACCGTTGGGTTTGTGGCTCTGTGTCTGTTTCCTTGTTCTCAGGATCTAAATTCCCCCCTCGCAGCTTTATTGAGATACAGCTGACATATAAAGAGATGTCTTATATCTTGAATGTTTGTATTCTGTTTGGCTGTACACGTGAGGTTAATGCACTTTACTATGTGGATATTATACTTAGGTCTCTCCCTCTCACTTTAGAGCTCCCAGAGCGCTGGCTGACCTTCTTGGGGCCCATGTCAATTCCCAGAGCCACTGACGAAGGATAATTACAGCAGAAAGTACTTAGATCACTTGAAAAATTCGCCCTAACAGAAGTGGTGGCAAGGCAGGGTGGCAGGGCCAGTCCCATGGAGAATGACTGTTTGGGTGCTTGGTGTGTTAGATCTTTCAGGTAATGGTGTGAGGTGATAATTCTGACCAGTTACTTAATAACTGTTCCCGAACTGGGTCACTTCTCAACATTACACACCCCAGAGCTTTCCACCCAATATGCCTTGACTCACTGGTATGCAGAGAACCTGCTACAGGAGTGCCAAGATATAGGGCGCCCCCTCCTGCTCAGAAAAACGTTATCCTCTTCTACCTGTATGCTTCATATAATATGACCATTTCCTACGTGTACGTAATATGAAAAAGTTACAAGTCGTTGACCTGATGCAGTGCCGCTTAATTTTTTTTTAAAGCCAAATACCACCAATAGCAAAGGGAACTAGACCTTTGTCCTTGAGGATGGTCTCCAAGTACAGTTGGAAGTGTACTTCAAGTGTGGCAAGAATAATTCTTTCAACTCTAATGTTGTATCTTAAAATCCATGCAAATTTTGCATACTTTTCAAGTATGTTTTTATATGTAAAAAAGTGTGGTTCTCCATCTCCCCATCTTGACTAATACTGATATTCTAGGAAGAATTTTATCCTGTGAGCCTTTGTAAGCCCTAGCACAAGGCTGCATACCCCCAGAGTATTTGAACCCTGTTTTGAGAAGCACAAGCTTAAAGGATTCTCAGGGAACGGTTTACTCGTCTGGACAGATGTCCTGACACATTCATTTCAGCGATACGTGACACTGACATTTCTGTAAATGCGAGGAAAAGTAACCTTTTGTTTTAGTATTTTTGGTGCACGTGTCCTTTTTGGCCTGGACCATCTCTGAGGATTGGAGAGCACATATAGGAACTCTCATTTGGAGATTATTCATAAATATTCTGTCTCCAAAACAAATCTCAGCCTGTTAATTTTTCTCTGTCTCTACCCTTATCTCTGTATGAGTCAATGCAACAGCCTCTTAATGGCACCCCCTTCCACTCCTGCCCTCCCTGATCCTCTTCCCAAAATGAGGCCAAAGAGGTTCTTTTAAAAATGCAGATCAGGGGACGCCCGGGTGGCTCAGCTGGCTGGACGACCGCCTTCGGCTCAGGTCATGATCCTGGAGTCCCGGGATCGAGTCCCGCACCAGGTTCCCAGCTCCACGAGGAGTCTGCTTCTCCCTCTGACCTTCTCCTCGCTCATGCTCTCTCTCACTGTCTCTCTCTCAAATAAATAAATACAATCTTAAAAAAGAAATGCAGATCAGGTCATCAGTCCCTCTTTAAATCTTCAGCGAATGATTTGGAATAAAAATCCTGGTAGGATGACAAAAAAAGGAAAAAAAAGAAATCAGTCCTGGCAGGACGGCTCATCGGCTAAGAGCCCGCACTCCAGCTCGATGCCCCGGTGCCTCACCGTCTCGTGGCGTGAGCATGGGCACATTTTTATTTAATATTTCTGTGCCTCAGCTTTCTCATCTATAAAAGGGAAACAATCATGCCAACCTCATAGGGTTGCCGTGGGGGTTAAATGAGTTAAAAACTGTAAAGTGCTTAGAACGGTGTTTATAACAATAAGTATTTATGCTTATAACAACAAGTACAAATCCAGGTCAGCCCTTGCTGCGCTCCATCAAGACCAGCTGCCGCTCTCCTCGCCTCCCTTGCCGGGAGCCGGTCTCCCTTCACACCCTGCTCCAGCGACACACACACTTTCCCCGATCCTCTGACTGCCCTGGGGTTTCTGAACCTCTGGGGGTGTTTCTTCTGCCTACAACGGCCTGTCTCTGGCTCCCGAATGCCGGCTTTCCGGTCTCGGTGCGACTGGTGACTCGTCAGGCGGCGCCTCTTGACCCCCTCCTTGCCATATGACGTTGGGGGCTGGCGCCACGCTTCTCAGTTTCGAAACCAGACACGCGCGCTTCCACCCCGTGGCTGCCCGACGGCCTTATGCCCCAGGGCCAGCTTCCCGAGAGCAGGGAAGACGTCGGGTTTGCTCATCCTCCGAACCACGTGCCTGGGCACTCGTGACGTGAATTAGCACATGGTGCTTTGTGAGCACTCTACCCCTCCTCCTCCTCGGACGGCTTGCCTGCTAGCTCCACACACGCGGTTTTATAGGGGTGAAGAGATCGACATGAATTTAAGTCTAAACATTCCTAAAAAATAAAAATGTAGCCTTAAAATGTGAGTGTACTCAAGGTGGGGAGAGACTATTCTCTGACAATGATGGGGGCATTTATAGGCTAGTGAAGTAGGAGGACGTGTGTGTGTGTGTGTGTGTGTGTGTGTGTGTGTGTGTGAGTGTGAGTGTGTGGGTGTGTTTTATACCAGCTGGCCAAGCTGCTCATCTCAGCCCGTGCCAACTGCCCACTGAATCTCTGCACATGCTTTGTCTTCTTCGGCTCATCTGGGGAAGCCTGTTGCAGGCTCTCCTGGGACCCTTTGGGGTTTTTGCCCTCCAGTGCTTCTGCAGTGATTCCAGCAGAGGACCAGTTTGGTGAGGGCCTGGCAGTGTGGAGAAGGTCAGATACAGGAGGCGGCCGCGGTGGGAAGCCTCCGGCTGGAGGAACAGCGAGCGGGCCACGGCGTGCCTCTCCCGGGGAGCTTTCCGAAGCAGAAAAGGCTTTGAGGGTGCGTGGGAAAGGGCGCTGAAGAAGAATTCACAGACCTCACGACCCCTCCACCGTGACCCCACCAAAGGAGAAAACTTTTTAAAAAGTCGTTCCTCCTCTCCCTGTCTCTAGAGGAAGGTATTTTATAAAACGAGATCTGTGCAGTAATGCATTTAGATGTCTGTGCACCGTCTGGTTTTGTCCGTCTATTCCTCGTGACAGGCTGACTTCTGACAGTATTCTGGAAGAGGATGGAAGCGAGACAAAACCAAACACACATTGTGTGCCCCGTGCTCTAGCTGTCAGGCATCACACAGCCCAGAACAAAGCAACCGATTCAGCCCCGCCTCCGCTGACTTGCTTCTCACAGTGACACCGGCGCGGGTCACAGGTCCCCTCCGCGGCTTGCCTGCGCTGGTCGGGAAGTCCCGAGTGACACACCCACTCGCCGGACCCCACACCCCGCGGGGGCTCGTTAGGGCCCTGGCACAGCCCTCCGTGTAAGATGGCTAATGAGACGCTCCCAGCTGCGGAGCGGGAGAGCTTCTCCCCGGGCTCTCTAACAGCTTCTGAGGCTTTGCGAACAAAAGGCCTCCGGAGCCTCCGGCTGGCAACTGCTGGGGCTAATTTTATTTTCACCGGGCGAGGCCCAAGGCTGGCAGGCCTGAAAGGGATTTTGAAAGGAGTATTTTTCGTTCTTCCTTCAGCAGTTAGTCACGAACCAAAATTTGAAATGGCTCCAACTTAGACTTTCTGGAAGGAAGAGAAAGAGAAAGAGAAGAAAGGGAACTACAGAAGCGTACACCGACCTCCAAGCCGGTGGCCCTCGGCGCTGTGACAGCCCTCCGGAGCCGTGGCGCGGGGAAGGGACCGCAGAGAGCCAGCTCCGGCAGGGGCGGGGACTGTGGAGTCACTTCGTACACCCTATGTCTTACTAAATTTTCACAGCAGTAAAGGAGGGCATATTTCTATTTGCCTTTCAGGAAAATGTGGCTCCATAAGCTCCCTCACTTCTCCAGATCACCCACTCCTAAGTTGAGGACATAACATTAAAACCCTGGGCTTATCCGCTCTTCTTACTAGATTTTGGTGCGTCCATAAAAGTTTATAATAACCCCCAATACTAAGGAATATCTATTGAGCACAGCTGTGGGCTCTGTGTTATGGGCCATAATTTCTGGGTGTTCCAGTGGCCTAGATCCTTAGTCTTGGTTTCTAGTTAAAAGAACCTATTGGACCATGATTCTTTTTTTTTTTTTTTTTAAAGATTTTATTTGTTTATTTGGCAGAGATCACAAGTAGGCAGAGAGGCAGGCAGAGAGAGAGGGGGAAGCAGCCTCCCCACTGAGCAGAGAGCCGGATGTGGGGCTCGATCCTAGGACCCTGAGATCATGACCTGAGCCATAGGCAGAGGTTTAATCCACTGAGCCACCCAGGTGCCCCTGGACCATGATTCTTGATAATTTTAGATAATTACCCAAAACCTTTAGTTCTTTTTTTTTTTTTTTTTTTTATTCCATTTAACATATGTTGTATTATTTGTTTCAGGGGTACAGGTCTGTGATTCATCAGTCTTACACAATTCATAACCCTCACCATAGCACATACCCCCTGCATGTCCATCCCAAAGTCTTTAGTTCTGTTAGTTAAGGTATCCCTGGTTAACTGATAGCTGACTTTCTTTTTTTTTAAATTTTTTTTTTTTAAAAAAAGTCTTTATTTAAATTCTACTTAGTTAAACATATACTCTAATATTGGCTTCAGGAGTAGAATTTTGTGATTTATCACTTACATATAACACCCAGTGCTCATAACAAGTGCCTCCTTTTTAAAAAAATTTTTAAAAGATTTTATTTATTTGACAGAGATCACAGGAAGGCAAGAGGCAAACAGAGAGAGAGAGAGGAGGAAGCAAGTTCCCTGCTGAGCTAAGAGCCCGATGCGGGACTCGATCCCAGGACCCTGAGATCATGACCTGAGCCAAAGGCAGAGGCTTAACCCACTGAGCCACCCAGGTGCCCCAACAAGTGCCTCCTTAATACTCATCACCCATTTAGACCATTCCTGCCCTCCTCTCCTCCAACAACCCTCAGTTTGTTCTCTGTAGTTGAGTGTCTCATGGGGCACCTGGGTGGCTCAGCTCGTTAAGTGTCTGCCTTCTGCTCAGGTCATGATCCCAGGTTCCTGGGACTGAGCCCCATGTCTGGTTCTTTGATCAGTGGGGAGTCTGCCTCTCCCTCTCTCTCAGCATCCCCAATCCCTGCTCATGCTCTCTCTCTCTCAAATAAACAAATCTCTCTTTGTCAAATAAATAAACAAAATCTTAAAAAAAAACTGTCTTATGATTTGCCTCCCCCCACTTTTTTACTTCTTACCCTATGGTTCATCTGTTTCGTTTCTTCCACTTATGAGTGAAATCATATGGCATTTGTCTTTCCCTGACTTATTTTTCTTAGCATAATACACTCTAGCTCCATCGGATAGTGTTGCAAAAGGAAAGATTTCATTCTTTTTGATGGGTAAGTAATATTTAATTGTGTGTATGCATGTGTATATATACACAAACATACATACATCTTTATTCATTCATCAGTTGATGGACTTTTCGGCTTTTTCTTTAATTTGGCTATTGTTGATAGTGCTGCTATAAACATTGGGGTGCATGTGTCCCTTCAAACAGTATTTTGAATTCTTTGGGAAATACCTAGTAGTGCAATTGCGGGATCGTAGTATAGTTCTATTTTTAACTTTTTGTGGAAACTCCATACTGAATGATGGTCTTTTTCTTTTTTTTATTTTTAAAGGATTCTATTTAATATTTGACAGAGAGAGACACAGTGAGGAAAGGAACACAAGAAGGGGGAGTGGGAGAGGGAGAAGCAGGCTACCTGCCGAGCAGGGAACCTGACATGGGGCTGTATCCCAGGACCCTAGGATCATGACCCGAGTCGAAGGCAGACGCTTAATGACTGAGCCACCCAGGCGACCCCGGAATGGTAGTCTGATTTAATGATAGTAAGGTATATTGAGATCTCATCTTATTTGCTTTTTTTTTCTTTCCTCTAACCTCAATGAGGTAATTAATTACCCTGGTTTTCATAGCCTTCATCCTTCCTAACTTATTTTTCAAATCTCCTAACCATGAATTTTTCTTTTCTTTTACCACCAATCTCTTTTTTAAAATAGTTTCTCTAGAAAGAAATTTTTGGAAAGATTTGTTTGTTTTTGTGCTAGACATGAATGATTACATGTTCCATTGCAACTAAGAGGAAGGCTAGGGGAAGTTGAAAGATAAAAGGGGGCAGAAATAAGTAGAGTCAATATCATTTTTGAACCAAAGGTTATTTTCTATACAAATTATAGAGTCAGATATAGACTAGAATACATGGTAGATAGTGTCCAAATTTGAGACAGTGTGTAAGTTTGGATAGTAACTGTCAAATGCAATTATAATCCTCCTAAATGGGCTGTTATAACACATCTTATTTGGAAAATCCTAGTCAATCATACAGTTTTGTCTATTCCTGACAGTTACATCCCAACAGCAAACATTCCACTATAATTCTACCACATATGATGGTTAAGCTTGCATCTGTCTATCTATCATCTATCTATCTATCTATCTGCTATCTATCATCACAATCTCTTTATTATGATTCACAGCGGGAATCTGTGCCCAGCCTCTGGGAGCATCTTCAGGAGAGAAGGCAGAGCCCTGGGGAGGAGTATGCAGCTGTGGTGATGGGAAAACAGGGCTTGAAGATGTTCCCCTCAGCTTACTGTCAAGTTACTTTCTACAGAAAAGAACATAGGAAAGGCACAAGGGACCAGAGGACATTGGATCCTCCAGGTTCTTAGTGTTCCCAGAGCCCCGCTCACAAGCCTGTGCTTGGCTGGGAGACAGGTCATAGGCCATCTCTTCAAGGAGGCTGAGCTTGAAGACCTTTGTTTCACAGGGATGTGGAAAGGGCTTGCTGTGTACACCTTGCTGTTCTCATTTATGGTCATGACAACCCGTGCTATACAAACTGGAACATGATTGGGCTTCTTAGTCACTGGCCCTGACCAGATGTGACACACTGTCCAAAATCTGGGTCATCAGGACCTGTGGCTCAGAGGGAAGAAGGTTTTCCTTAGTGCTTTTTGGGTCTAGTGGAAATTCGGTCACCTCTTTATTTTCTTTCCTTTCAAGGTTGCCAAAAGCAGTGGCAACAGGAAAGCATGATGGTTAAACTTTTAAATTAGAGCTACATGGCTGTGTCATAATTGCAATCTAATTCCTAATGATTAATACCTGTCCTTTTAGCCACAGATCTTGAAAGACAAAAACATTTCCACCAGCTCTGACACAGATCAAATTCTTTAGTTATGAATATATAATAATATATAACTTACCTTTAGATGTTTCCCAGCATACAAAAGAATCAATTAAAGACAAGCCTTGCTTATAATAAAATGTAGTTAATTCCAGCCAATCAGCATCAAGCGTACTAATGACAGATCCTTTTCTTGTTACTTTCATTGACAGGACGCCTTCCTGATAGGTCCAACAGGTTGATTCATCATCAAAAACATTGAATACTATATACAATTTGTTATCTGGGGATAGATGTTCAGAAAGAAGAAAAAATATTTATTCATTTATTAAAAAGTTTCCTAAAATTTTCTTTTATTACTCATGTATTTCAAGCAAACAGATAAGTATAGAGAATTAATAAAATTACGTACCACTCAGCTTTATTAAATGTTAACCTTATGCCATGTTTCCTTTAGACTTTTTTCCAGGAAATGAGAAATGGATGTAGTTGAGGCTCACTTTGTTATCTTCCCTAATCCAATTCTCCAGAAGGAGCTACTATAATGATTGGGTGTTTATTATTCTCATTCAAACTTTTACTCTCTTAATGCACATTTATGTACCTATTAATATATATCATGTTTTGCAGTTTAAAAAAACATTTAAAGCAGTATGATATTGTATATATGCATCTATTAATGGTCTTTTTTTTTTTTTAAAGCTTGTTTGTCAGTCAGGGATTTTATTTTTATTTTTTTAATTTTTTAAAAGATTTTATTTATTTACTTGACACACAGAAAGAGATCACAAGTAGGCAGAGAGGCAGACAGAGAGAAAGGGGGGGAAGCAGCTGAGCAGAGAGCTGGATGCGGGGCTCCATCCCAGGACCCTGAGATCATGACCTGAGCTGAGGGCAGAGGCTTAACCCTCTGAGCTACCCACTCACCCTATAAACTGATTTTTTAAAAAAGATTTTATTTATTTATTTGTCAGAGAGAAAAGTCACAAGTAGGCAGAGAGGCAGACGGGAAGGAGGGGAAAGTGAGCTCCCTGCTGAGCAGAGAGCCCGATGTGGGGCTCGATCCCAGGACCCCGAGATCATGACCTGAGCTGAAGGCAGAGGCTTAACCAACTGAGCCACGCAGGCAGCCCTAGAAATTGATTTTTTAGAAAGATTTTATATATTATTTGAGAGAGAGAGAGCAAAGTCTTGTGGGGGGAGAGAAGAGAGAGAGGGAGAAGCAGACTCCCCACTGAGTAGGGATCCCAAGGAGGGGAGATGGGGGGAGGGGGCCTCCATCCCAGGAACCCAGATCATGACCTGAGCCAAAGGCAGACACTTAATCAATTGAGCCACCCAGATGCCACTATAAATTGATTTTTTTAATGCTTGAAGTGGAATTAATACATATAGACCTTATTCATTTAGTTAAACTGCAGTTTATTATTCTCGTTGATGTATTGTTTCCAAAATTTTGTTATCGTAAACATTATGCATGCCTCTCATGTAGGAGTGACTCTAGAATACTTATTTAGACACTGAATTGCTGGGTCATACCTTCTAGTTTTCCATAAGCTGACAAATTCTTTTTTTTTTTTTTAAAGATTTTATTTATTTATTTGACAGACAGAGATCACAAGTAGGCAGAGAGGCAGGCAGAGAGAGAGAGAAAGAAGCAGGCTCCCCACTGAGTAGAGAGCCTGATGCGGGGCTCGATCCCAGGACCCTGAGATCGTGACCTGAGCCGAAGGCAGAGGCTTAACCCATTGTGCCACCCAGGCGCCCTATAAATTGACATATTCTTAACTTGGGGGGTGGTCTATGGACCCACCTATATGGTTATGTTTTGGAAGACCAATGCCACTTGTATTGCAAAAGTACTTGGAGGTATGTATGTCATGTGCATTTTTTTTACGTGCATTAAAAAAACCATTAAATTAAATTAAATTAAATTAAATTAATTAATTAGTTTAGAGAGTGCTCAAGTAGGGGAAGGGGCAGGGGGAGAGAAAGAGAGAGAGAAACTCCAGCAGACTCCACTCAGAGTGTGGAGCCAGATTCAAGACTCGATCTCATGACCATGAGATCATGACCTGAGCCCAAAGCAAGAGTCGGATGCCCAGTGAACTGAGCCACTCAGGTGTACCCATGTACATTTTTCTGGACTGAGTCTCCATGGGCTTCAGCAGATTCTCCAAGAGGCCTTTTGTGTGTGTCTCCCTCAAACTCATGTTGCCACCATCCTACCCTGCACACAAAGTTAAGAAATACTGCCATAGACAAATTATTAAGAAGTATATGATTTAAACTATTTAGAAAGTGGAGCCTAGGGACTCCTGGTTGGCTCAGTTGATTAAGCATCTGACTCTTGATTTCAGCTCAGGTAGTGATCTCAGAGTTGTGAGACCAAGCCCTGGGTTGGGCTCTGCACTGGGCATAGAGCCTGCTTAAGATTTCCTCTCTGTTCCTCCACGCACCCTCTAAAAATTAAAAAAAAAATTAAAAAAAGAAAGTAGAAACCAGGGGCGCCTGGGTGGCTCATTGGGTTAAGCCTCTGTCGTCTTCGGCTCAGGTTATGATCCCAGGGTCCTGGGATAGAGCCCCACATCGGGCTCTCTGCTCAGCAGGAACCTGCTTCCTCCTTTCTCTCTCTGCCTGCCTCTCTGCCTACTGTGATCTCTGTCCGTCTGTCAAATAAATAAAATCTTAAAAAAAAGGAAAGTAGAAACTAAAGATGGACAATTTAATTAAATTGGTAGCATATTGGATTTAGAACTTAAAAGGACTGGAATAAACACCTGATGTTGTCGAAGTTAGGATGGGAACCAGCAGGACTTTAAAGGTAGCGTTGTATGGAAGATAGAAAATAGGTCTCTGACCATAGCTCCAACAACTCTTTTGTTCCTAAAATGTTTACACTGCAGGAAAATCGGGATGGTTGTTAGCTAGGGAGCTGGGGAGAAAAATGGGAGGGTGGTGGTGGTGAGGAGAGGTGAGATGAATTAGAAAATGCTTCTGGTTCATTCTTAAAAAGATGGTGCTGATCATGGTCAAGTGGGTCTCTGCCATCCTCAGAATGTTGAGTACATCTCACTACAACCTGGAAGGCCGGTGTATGTGTGCGTGCTGTGTTACACCAGAGTGTGTAGTTTCAGCCCTGGCACAGATCAAAGGATCAGTCAACAACAGTTAACTTAATACAGAACTGATTCTGCGGCAGGCACTGGACTAAGTGTCTTATCTTTAGCAACTTCTCACAACAACCCCCTTTCTATGAAGAAATTGAGGCAGTCTGACTCCAGAGCTCTTAATTCTAAGGTATGTATCGTCTTTGACTTTCTCTAGTAGTGCCTTTTAAAGCATGCCTGCGAAGGTAGCAGAAAACTCTGAGCAGGCCAAAATACATGAAAAAGAAGTCTCAGTTTTTTGGAAGACTTGCCAGTTGGCAAAGTAGAAGAAGACTAATGTTTAAGGTTATTTTAGGATGCAGGCACTATTGTTATATTAATCGTTTCATCATGAATTGCATTTTCTTATTCTAATTGATGATCAAAGAAAGCCAATTAACTTCAAAGGCAAAAACTATCCATGAAATGGGAAAAGCCAAAACTAAAATTCTCACACACTGTTTTTAAAAACAAACATAAGTCAGAACAGCTTTCTATATTTATAGAATCACTTTCTGTATACACACACAGCCTCCATTTTATACAGGAGTTGGTGAATGACTAAATGGAAACCAATTTTCAAAACAAAACTTCCTTATGTGGATGGCATTGTATGACCATGCCACGGACAGCTGTTTGAAAAACTGCTCTATCTTATTTTTGGCTATAATAATTTCAAAACATTTCAAGACAAGTTTATATTAGTTTATTCAGTGTTTATAATCTTTAGAAATTTACTTTGACTCACATTTCTAAAAAACTTGAAAAATGTATTTTTGCCAAATTTAAACTATTGCACTATTTCTACTTCTCTTGTCTATTACCTTCTCCCCTTCTGGATTTAGAGTAACTGGGGCTGCTATCTCGGTCCATTTGACACTGTCCACTTTCATGATGAAGTTCTTCCTCAATTCCACTCTCAGATGACTGCCCACTCAATGTTCCTTCATTCCAACTTTTACAGTTTTCCTCTGAAATGTGTCTCACAGACAGTGTTGATTCTGTATCTCCATCATGGTTGGTTCCGTTGCAGAATTTAAGTGGTGGGTAAGGCTGTGATAGGAATCCAACAAATTTCATTCCTCTCTTAGCAGCTATATTAATCTGAAAAGAGATTATAGAACAAAATGTAAAATTCATTTACATTGATAACTTCATCAGTTAGCCTATAGGCTTATTAAGGAAATCCATAAAAAGAAGTAAATTGATCACTAAGCAAAGACCCATTCATACACAGAGTAATAACCTCCAATAAAGCACTCCTCCTAAGACTACATCACACTATTACTGTGACTTCTTCAAACAGAACTTCAAACAGATACGCTTTAGAAATTATGAGAACAGGAATCATGTTTTTCTTTAAAAGTTTGCTTTGAGAAGAACTAATAATTCTATAACATGATTTTTGCAGACTTGTTAACAATGGTTTCTCTCATTGAGGCAATATTAAAAACTATTCCAAGAAATCTAAAAACAACACAATCCTAATTAATAAAGAAGAAACATTAATTTCACTTGATCTTAGCCAAAAGGCCGAGAAGCAATGAGAAGAAAGATTAATTTAAAAGCAAAAACATACAGCATTGTTTTCTTGATGCAGGTAAAGAAAAATGTTACAAGTCTAATTCTTTTTTTTTTTTTTTAAAGATTTTATCCATTTATTTGACAGAGAGAGAGGGAGAGATCACAAGCAGGCAGAGAGGCAGGCAGAGAGAGAGGGGCGGAAGCAGGCTCCCCGCCGAGCAGGGAGCCCGATGTGGGGCTCAATCCTAGGACCCTGAGATCACGACCCAAGCCGTAGGCAGAGGCTTAACCCACTGAGCCACCCAGGCGCCCCTACAAGTCTAATTCTTGACAAATGTGTTGCATATAATGCGTAGGCCTGATTCGCTCTCAGGAAGCTTTCATGTATGCTTATATCTTGATGCTGTTTCTATCGGGACAAATGCACATGATTAGATTCAATCATGTAAGTTAAAGAATAAGATTCAGGAGCACATAATATAATGAGGTGAAATAATGTGAGACCTTGAGAGTGATGATTTTCTGCTAGGCACCTTTCCCTTACTCTGCTTTTGCTTCATTTCTTTGTTCTTTTTGTATCTGTGTTTTTCTCCTTTGTTAAACTGACAATTCTTTTGAGGGCTAGGACTGTATATGCATATATATATTATATGTGTGTGTGTGTGTGTGTGTGTGTGTATTAATCATTTCTGTATTGTGCTGTTTTGTACCTGTGGGTGCTCTATAAGTACTTGTTAAATAAGTAAAAATGAAGAAATAACATTTTTTATTTGGTCACTGTTTCAAACATTTAAATTAAATGATTTCTTTAAAGACTTATTTATCTGCTAGAGAGAGAGAGAGAGAGAGAGAGAGCATGTGTGGGGAGGGGCAGAGGGAGAGGGAGAGAGAATCATGCAGCAGACTCCTTGCTGAGTGAGGAGCCTGGTGTGGGGCTTGATCTCATGACCCTGAGATTACGACCTGAGCCAAAACCAAGCGTCAGAGACTTAACCTACTGAGTCACTCAAGCACCCCTAAATTACATATTTGAAATGTTACCTGGGAGGGGAAAAGACTTATGGTGAGTGTTGCAAATGCAAACACCTATGGTCAGAAATGAAATAAATGAAAAGGGCCAGGAACGGTTGGGGCAAAACCAGACAGCAATGCCCACAAAGGTCACTCAGCTCCAGCCAAAAAAGAGAATTCTGAGCAGGACAGAGGTGTGGGTGTGTGGAGCTGGGACAGAGGTCGACACTGACCCAGTATCATTTACTCTTACAAACGAACATACTGAGGTTGTAACAATGCATGAAGCCTTAAAACTAACCACAAACTGTCCTTCGTATCAGATGTCCTGGGGGAGGAAAGAGAAGTGGTAAGGAGTCATGGTTGTGCAGGTGGGAAAGGGTACATTTATTGTTAGTCCTTTCTCTAGGTCTTATTAGTTCATTTGGGTGAAAAAGTGCAGAAGGGTTTTTCTATTTTCTATTACTAGAAAGTTTTATCTGGAAAAGTCTGGTAACAAATAGAATATTAATGTTTTTTTTTTGCCCATTTTTTTAAGTTGGAAGATTGATATTTTTTAAAATGTTATTTTTATTTTAAAATCCTGGGAAAAACATTCATAAACCCAATTTTAAAAATAGAGTAAATATTGATATAATGATAAAATGACTTAAAATCTAGCTATTTAACGATAAACTCTTTTTGTAAGACAGCTGTTCCAAAATAACTTTTGGCATCATCTACTGCTCCTGTCCACACATGGGGCAAATGTTCAAAGAGCTCATGTGCTAGGTTTCCTGAAGCTTTTCTCTTCATGAAATAACCCCATTACTCTAATTGCTGGAATAACAGTTACTTTCCTGTTTAAATAGATCTTTAACTGTGTCCAGGAAGTTAAATGCAAAACAAGGGCTCTGATGGTGATCTATCAAGACTAAATTAGTAGTAACATTTTTGTTTCAAAAGAAATTTTTTGGAGTGGATTTATTCCCAGAAAAACAAATCGAAATTTCCCAGAATAGTAGTAGTAAACAGTATGTGTAGGTTGTTTATAAAAATCTAGTCTCAAGGACTGTTCCTGAAAACATTACTGAATGGTGACATTATACCTAAAAGGGAACATCATTAGTAACTATAACTGGCCATGCACGAAACTACAGACACACATGGCCATTTAAAACTTGGCGACAATAATAGAAACAGTGAACAATTTTCACAGTTGCTTACTTGAAATGCCTTAGGTTTTTGGCTGTATTCCTTTAAAAAAAAGCTAAAACCTTACAAATACATCAATGCAACTAAGAACAAATGTTCACTTAAAATCCCATCAATTTAGAATATTCATGAGTGTATAATTTTTCTGGGTTTAATTAATATGTATATATAGTGTTCAGTTTTTCATTTGAATTTCAATTAAGTTATACTGTGTAGACTTTTCTAGGTCAACAGTCAATATAGTTGTTTAATCTCCATAAACTGTTACATTGTATGGATGTACCATTGCCGCCACCTTGGTTTTCTGATTATTGAGAATCTGGCCCCTTATTCACTGATTATTAAACTATCTTCCTATAAAAATCATTTCCCCCCTTTTCATTCTTTTTAAAAAGAGATTTATTTATTTATTTTAGAGGGAGCGTGCACACGCATGAGCGGGGACAGGGGGCGGGACGAGGGAGAGTCAGAGGGAGATGGAGAGAAGCGGACTCCCTGCTAGGAAGGGAGCCCCACTTAGGGCTCCATCCCAAGACCCTGAGATCATGACCTGAGCTAAAATCAAGAGTTGGACACAACTGACTGAACCGCCCAGGCATCCAAGTCTTTCCGTTTTTTAGTTAATTTCTTGGATAGATTCTAATAGAAGAGGTAAAATGGGATTTATGATTTTTATCACCAGACTGATATTCAGAAATATGGTACTAATCCATTACAATGCCAGTTGCAATATACAAATGCTTTCTTAAAGCTCTTTCAACACTAGATTTAATATCTTCAATTTAATTTTTCAGTTAATGTTGGTGAGGTATTAATACTGTTTTACTTAATAAAATTATTAGTTAGGTTGACCCTTTTTCCAAGTGTCTTCCGTGTTTGCTTTTGTATTTTGCTGTCCATGGATTCTGTCTGTCCATTCAAGACTGGGTATTACTTTCATGTATTTGGATTTGTTTCCTGTAAATTCTAAATGGAGCTCCCATAGGACACATTTGTTGGGAATTCCTCCCCACCATTCTTTTTTTAAAGCTTAATTTTCCTAGTATATAAGTTATATTTATGTGCTCAAACTCCTCAACCTATTCATAATTGAGTATGTCTACTCAGTATACTCTTTCATTTTCTTTTGGACTTTTTTTAGGTAAAAAAGTTACCCCTTTATCTCATTTAAAATGTGTGGAGTCGGGACGCCTGGGTGGCTCAGTGGGTTAAGCCGCTGCCTTCGGCTCAGGTCATGATCTCAGGGTCCTGGGATCGAGTCCCGCATCGGGCTCTCTGCTCAGCCAGGAGCCTGCTTCCCTCTCTCTCTGCCTGCCTCTCCGACTACTTGTGATTTCTCTCTGTCAAATAAATAAATAAAATCTTTAAAAAAAAAAAAAATAAAATGTGTGGAGTCTATTTTTCTACAGAACAATTATCCATTTTCCGAGCAACACTTACTAAATGATGGTTGTGCCCCATTTTATTTCATTAGGTTTATTACCAAACTTCTTATATGTGTGTAAATTTATGTCTGGCATTTCCATTCTGTTTCATTGGCCTGCATTGCTGTTTCTAAGTGTACAATTTGGTATGTGTGCTTCAGTATGTTTTAACCTCTGGTAGGAGAAGTCACTGACCTTATTTCTCTGTTCTTTTTAAAGTAAGAAAGGAAACTGATGAAGAAGAAATACAAGTATTTCTCAATACCACATGGAAAAGTATATACATGTACCTTTTCTATCAGTTCTTTTGCTATGTCATTTGTTTGTGTCTCATCAGTTAGAAGATATTCCTCAATCACAAGTCTTGGGCATCTTTGTCTGCTGGGTACTGCTGAATGCTTCGGGCTGTAACAGAGAATATATTCATGTTGGAAGTTAGTTGATTATTTTCAGCTAATATGCTCAATGTTAAAATGAGTGAACAACTCATAAATAAGGTCAAGACAATTTTTTTCCCCCTTAAGCCTAAAGGTTGTCTTCTTAGGTAAAAATATTAGAAAAACAGAATAACTTCTATTAATTTTAATTTTCTTAGTTTAAACCTCTATTAATTTGTTTTCTAATTTAATATGGAAGAAAAAATATTCACCAGTCGTTTTAATAAAAACTGTGAGAAATGATTTCAGATCACTGTTATACCTCATTTTTGTACAGAAGCACAAGTAAGTGTCCTGTGCAAAAAACTATCATCCTGTCTTTTTCCTTTTCTGATCTTTATCCCTTGCTTATTCTTAGTCTTGTCAGAGCACTGCTAAGTCCACTGGAAGTTATGCTAAAAGAGGAACAGTAATTTATACATAGTTTAACAGATTTGTAATTAGGATATAAGCGTTGCTACCATGAGACAAAATAGCATGTTTATTCACTAATGCTTGAAATACCAGATGAGGTTCCATCTCATAGTGAAAGCTGGGGCCCGTACAAACCCTCTCAGATTTCCGTAAATTGGCAGTTACTGAGTAGCAGGGCAGTGTCCCTTAAAAGCACAACTGGAATTTTTTTTTTTTTTTTTAAGATTTTATTCATTTATTTGACAGACAGAGATCACAAGTAGGCAGAGAGAGGAGGAAGCAGACTTCCTGCTGAGCAGACAGCCCGATGCGGGGCTCTATCCCAGGACCCTGGGATCATGACCTGAGCTGAAAGCAGAGGCTTTAACCCACTGAGCCACGTAGGCACCCCACAACTGGAATTTTTTAAAGTCCTTTTTTGTTTGTTTGTATTTTCAATTTTCCTGTTTTTTTCCCTCTATTTTCATTTTCCCCCCTCTATTTCATTTTTCTTTCCTTCCTTAGCTCTTTCCTAGTTAAAGTAATCAATTACTAGGCCAGCACTAGTAAAAGCACAGAGTAAACAGTGTTTACCCTGGTCTTTGAGATGGCTTGATATAGTGCCAGGGTTGTGTAAAAAAAAAAAAAAAATTGGTAGGTTATTGATATGTTATTGGTTATTTTCATTCTTCATTGGAAAGGGCAACTGTATTTTGAAAACTATCAAACTTACAAGCAAGGCTGACAAAAATGGTTGCAGTATTGTTTGGGAAAACAGCTATTAAAAAAAAGTTAAAAAAATGGGTTTTACATCCTACTTTTTTTTTTTTTTTTTTTTTTTTTTAAAGCTGGTAAGTCTCTCTGATTTGTGAGAACTTGGCAGGTAGGTCTTTCTGCTGTGAAAGTTTTAAAAGGGAGAGGGAGTTTCTGTCGCCACTATAAATAAAATACTATAGGACAGTTAAAAAAACCTACACTCAGTGAAAGTGGCCTTCATTGGCCCAGTCAGCTCTTTCAGTCCAGTGGCAGGACCTGTAGCTGACGGTTACTCTGCTGAAGGTTCTAGGAACTTTTTGAGTCTATTTTCCTTTTCCTTTGTTCACTAACATCCTCACGTAGGACCCATTTTCTGCAAAGGGGTAAAATCCACGAGGAGCTTTAAAAGGAAAGAGGTGTAAGTTTCCTTCTCTCGGTCCAGGTTGAATTACTGGAAAATATGCTCTAAACCAACCTCCCTAATTATCCTTTAATCCTCATCACTACATTCAAACTTCCTTTTCTTGTAGCTGAAGAAAACTGTCTCAACAGCTCCTCGTCTGTGTCCTTGAGCCCAGGCTTACCTTGATTTTGAGCGCAACAGCACCACTCTGTACATGTAACTTGCGGGTAGGTGTTTCCTTGGCCCCACAGGTTGTATCACAGGATGAATGGCTCCAACAATGTATCCTTTAAGATAGTAGTCTTCCACTTTTGTTACTATATCTGGAATTGAATTTATCTTGATGACTTCTGGGTTCGGCGAAGCTGAAATAGCAAATGCAATGAGAAATTTGCACATTTATAAAATATTACTTTATAAAACATTATTTCTATCTATGTGTGATAATCCTAATGAATAGGAAGCATATGATTTAATCTCAAATAAAGTTACACTAGCATGTATTATAGCTAAATTAATTGTGGAAAAAAGCAAAAGTAACCTTCTAAGCTGGTAGATATGTAATATTACCAATATGATTTAAAGTAGAGTTGCCTTATACATATTTTTCAATTAAGGTAGCTTTATTCTTTCGGATTTCCTTTGATTGACTGTATTCCATTAATAGATACTGAAGACATACATAAGAGAAACAATATTAAGTTGAAGAGCTAATTGTTTTTACAATTCTGAACAAGATAAGATGCATATTTATTTATTTATTTATTTGTTTGTTTGTTTTTAGATTAAATTAAACTTAAAAAATATTTATTTATTTACTTAACAGAGAGAGAGCAAGCAAGAGAGCACAAGCAGAGGGCGCAGCAGCGGGAGAGGGAGAAGCAGGCTCTCCACGGAGTAGGGAGCCCAATATGGGGCTTGATCTCAGGACCATGACCTGAGCCGAAGCCAGATGCTTAACAACTGAGCTACCCAGGTGCCCCCGATGCATAATTTTGTAATATAAAATTAATACAAATATAAAAATTACAAGTGGATATAATGACATTTGTTAAGCAGAGGTCAAGTGCTTTCTTATTTCTACCACGTGTAACACCCCGTGCTCATTCCCAGCAAGTGCCCTCCTTAAGGCCCATCACCCATTTAGTACACCCCCACCTGCTCCTTTCCAGCAAGCCTCAGTTTTTCTCTTACCTGTAAAGTCTCTTGTGGTTTGCCTTTCTCTCTGTTTTTAAACTTATTTTATTTTTACTTCCCTTTTCCTATGTTCATCTTGTTTTGTTTCTTAAATTCCACAAAGGTGAAATCATAGGATACTTGTCTTTCTCTGACTTATATCACTTAGAAGAATACTGACTTCAATACTTATATAAATGCTTGAGGAAAGGAATTGAAAAGTAAAGGGAACCAGAAAGTCTTTTTTTTTCCCCCCTGAGAGAGGGAGAGAGAGAAAAAGAATGGGGGGAGGGGCAGAGGGAGAGAGAGAACCTCACGCAGTCCCACACCAGCACAAAGCCTGACACGGGGCTTAACCACACAACCCTGAGATCATGACGCGAGGTGAAATCAAGAGTTGGACAGTTGGGGCACCTGGTTAGTTCAAGCTTAAGCATCTGCGTTTGGCTCAAGTCATGGTCTCAGGGTCCTTGGATTGGGCTCCTTGCTCAGCGGGAGCCTGCTTTTCCCTCTGCTTGCCACTCTCCCTGCTTATGTGCTCTCTCAGACAAATAAAACTTAAAAAAAAAAAAAAAAGAGTTGGATGCTTAACTGATCGAGCATCCAGATGCCCCAGAAGCTCTTTTTTAATAAGTAAAATTCCTAAATGTAGAGGAACTTTAAATGCAAAATTGATACGCAGTTGAATTATCTCTTTGAAGCAGGGCAGATCTGTAGAAACTACAGAGCAGTATGTTGTGTACAGTTTTTAGCAAAAGGAAAAGGGTGTGTTATTTGGGAAAACGTTCTTCGTGCTCAAGCAGAATTAATTTAAAAAACAATTTTATTTTCTGTAACAATATTCCTCATTTTCTGGAAAACAATCAAGAATTTGTATCTAGAAATAGGCCTGCAATTTGATTCTCTTGAGTAAAAAAACATATGAAATTAATTCCAGGTATAGGCAATGCTGGCTCTTGGCCTCCTGTCAGTTTGGTCAGCGGAGTCCAGCAAAGAACTGCTGCTAATTGCCTGAACACAGGAAGGAGGTTAAGAGGCAGACAAAGAAGAAGGGTCAGAGGAAATCCCCACCTCCCCTGACACTAAAATCCACGTGATGGAACAGAACCTCCAACCCTGGGTATTCCCGCCAGCTTCCCAGAAGAAAATAAAACACTCAATAGGTAAGTTAAATAAACCAAGAGAGATCTGTTTCCTCAAATTCTGATCCTCCTTTGGATTTACACGAATCTATTTACAATATACTTTCTTTATCGTTATGTAGAGGAACGAAAACACAGAGAATCATCTTGGACTTTGAAGGAACAGCTGGGTTTCATGGCAAAACGGCCCTGTCCTGCGTGGTTGTGTGGTGATCACTCTGCCGTTCATATGGTTTTACTCTTTAACGTCCCATCCCGATTTCCAAACAAAGAGAAGGACAAACTATAAAACAGAATAAACTGTTAAGACTAAGGAATGAAACCTAACCTAAACTTATTTTTAGAATTGCATACTAATTCCACAATATTTTAAAGAAATGCAGTCTTTTAATGGATCTTGTTGCTTACTGTCCAAAGTGGAAATGCTTTAGCATGATACCAAAGAATCTTCAGGGTCTGGCCTCTTTGTTCTCATTCAGCCTTCACTCTTGTCACCCGTTTTCTGGTGCGTCTTGCGGGGCGGGCGTGTACTACCGCACTTCCTGAACCTCACCCGCTGTCTCACGCCGCCAGGCTTTGATTTCCCGTCCTGCTCCCTGCGCCTGGTGAATCACCTCTTCCCCTGTGCTGGGGTTCTGCTAGTTCCCTTTCAGACTTGATGAGAGTTACTTGTTTTTATGTTTGTCTCTCCTTCAGGGCAAGGAACCTACCTGATGACTCTTTCTATGCCCAGTATTTTCCTTAGGTTATTATGTTAAGTTGGAAATTCTGTTCATAAGGGGAACTAGGAGGTGAAATTTTTGCATAAAGGAGGGAAAACCATCAAGGTTAGCTAATGGAAACCAAAAAAGTTATCTAGTAAGTTCAGGAACAAAAGTACAATTTCTCTAGGACTTGTTGGAGAGAGACACCAAGGGAACGAACACACGGGCAGTGTTGTGGAATTGCTACTCTTTTGATTGTAAAAGTGAAGGTGGTCACGAACCTGGTGAGAATCCAACCAGGGAGAGTTCAAGGTCATATTCACTTCAGACGGCTCTAACTTCAGGCCCCATTTTATGTTCCTTACATTAGTAATATTGCGATGAGAAAACCACATAGAAAAGGAGGTTAAAAAGGAATGAGAGGTGGAGCCACATCGGGTGTAATTAGCTCCATCTTGGAGTGAAAACTGGAGAAATTTGTCCAAGGGCCACATCTCCTACAGAGAGTGAGACTGTAGGCTTGGAGAGCTTCTCCATCCTGCTGCTCTGCTTCCCTTGCCGCTGTGCTTGCAGTGACTGTTTGGCCCCATATTGTCTCACCTAGTCTACTCTCGTGCCGCAAATGGGAATGAAACCCCAGAAACTAAGAACTGAGGATTGGGAGAAGTCTGCTTTCCTTGAGCAATTCAGGCAACCCTCGCTCTGCTTGTTCTCTGTGAAACTGCCACCATCCCAGGGAGTGGAGGGCTGCAGCAGCCCATATATGAAAGGTACTTACTGAGTTCAAAAGGCACTGAAGTTGTTAGTAAATATAGAATATTTGAAAATACTTCAATCATTCTGTATTTTACCAGGTGCTCAGAAGTTCATAATAATTAATATTATTTATTTTAAGTTCCATAATGCCACCTTCATCATTAAAGATTATATGGTATCTGCTTATAATCTTTATCTGCCTATAATGTGTATGTATTTAATGCCACTAACTGTACACGTAAAAATGGTGAAGATGGGGCACCTGGGTGGCTCAATTGTTAGCCACTGCCTTCAGCTCAGGTCATGATCTCAGGGTCCTGGGATTGAGCCCCACATTGGGCTCTCTGCTCAGGAGGGAGCCTGTTTCCCTTTCTCTCTCTGCCTACTTGTGATCTTTCTCTCTGTTAAATAAATATGTAAAATCTTTAAAAAAATGGTGAAGATGGTAAACTTTATATTTTCCCACAATAAAAAAGGTTCTATGTCAAAGAAAACATATATCATATATGTACATACTAAAATCTACTTTCTCCTTCTGAATTTGATCACCTTAGATACTTTATATAAATAGAATCATACATTACAGTTGACCCTTCAACAACATGGGGTTTAAGGCATCAGCCTCCATGCAGACAAAAATCTACGGGTAACTTTTGACTCCCTGAAAACTTAACTACTAATAGCCTCCTGTCAACTGGAAGCAACATAAACAGTCGGTTAACACGTTGTATTTTGTACTGTCTCGTTACAATAAAGTGAGCTGGGGAAAAGAAAATGTTATGAAGAAAATCATCAGGAAGAGAAAGACATTTACAGTACTGTATTGTATTTATAGAAAAATCTGCGTGTAAGTGAATCTGTGTAGTTCAAACCTGTGTTGTTCGTAGGTCAACTTATTTTGTCTTTTTGTGACTGGCTTATTTCACTTAATGTAACGGCACATGGTTCATCCATGTTGTAGCATGTGACAGGATTTCTTTTCAAGACTGAAGAAGATTCCATTGTATGTATATACCACATTTTGTTTATCCATTCATACATCAGTGGACGTTTGAGTTGATTCTACTGGCCTATTGTGAATACTGCTGCTATGAAGGGAGATGTGCTGATATCTGTATGAGATCCTGCTTTTGGCTCTTTCGGACATATACCCACAAGGGTGATTGCTGAATTATATCGTTAATTCTATTTTTAATTATTTGAGGAATGGCCATATGGTTTTGATAGTAGTCACATGATTTTACATTCCTGTCAACGGTGTACAAGTGTTCTAATTTCTTTACATCCTTGTCAACACTTGTTTTTTGTACATTTTTAAAAATAGTAGCCATCCTAATGGGTATGGGGTGATACTTCATTGTAGTTTTGATTTGTATTTCCCTAATGATTAGTGATGTTGAACATCATACGCTCCTTGGTCATTTGTATATCATTTTTGGAGAAATGCCTATTCAAGCCCTTTGCCCATTTTTAACTTGGGTTATTTTGTTGTTAAGTTGTAGGAGTTCTTTATATATTCTGGATCTATATTTACTCCCATTTCATAGGTTGACTTTCTACTGTTGATTGTGCCCTTTGATGTACAGAAGTTTTAAGTTTGTTATAGTCTCATTACTTATTTTTGCTTTTGTTGCCTCTGCTTTTGGTATTATATCTGAAAAATCTTTGCCAAATACAATGTCATGAAGGTTCTCCCATATGTTTTCTCTAGGAGTTTTATAGCTTTAGGTCTTACATTTAGGTCAAAGGTTTTTTTTTTTGTTTGTTTGTTTGTTTTTGTACAATGGCACTAGTTTATTGGTTTAAAAAGGGTTTTTTTTTTAAAAAAGATTTTATTTATTTATTTGACAGAGAGAGATATCACAAGCAGGCAAAGAGGCAAATGAAAACTTAAAAATTCATGAAAGTATAAGAAATTTTAAAGTTTATGAGAAATACTATTTACCTGACAAAAGTGAAACACAGATGTATGTAGATTACAGATGATAACTTAAAAATACATGAGCAGAGATGAGCATTTCATTTTTATGAAAGTGCATCTTCATAAATTATAAAATTCAATACAAGAGTAAGGGATATGCCTTGGCTTGGAAATCTATCCTGGCATTAACCACTACTGCTGGCAGGTGATAATGACAGTGGGGATCATTACCTGTGTGAAGTTGGGTTGTTTTCCCATATGGCCTGACTAAACAGAGTGCTTAAGGTTTCAGTCAAGAAACCATTTAAGGATCACTTGAACTACAACTGTTTCTGTTTCTTGCCTGAAAACTTGCCATTGGTAGCTTCTGGCAATATCAAGGAAGCCCCAGTCGCAAACCTGTAGAATGTGTGTCAGGTGCTTCAGAGAGAAGCCCAACAGTCTTTTAAGAAATGTGGCATTTCCAATGCTCCTGACAGCCCAGAGGAAAAAATTATGTGGAAAAAAGGGGACACATGGGCTCTGAGTTTGAAAGTGATTTGGAAGAATTGGGGCTTGAGTGTAATTAAAGATGTTTTAGGGATATCTTTATTGCACTTAGTTTTCCTTTTTCTATGTATGTAGGAGAGAGGTAGAAGGAATAATTGATGTTTAAAAATGTCTGAAAGATGTTTTATCTTTGATAAAAGTTAAATTACTAAGTGAGAAAGTAGTAAGTCATAGTTTATTTTTTTTTTTTTTTTTTTAAAGATTTTATTTATTTATTTGACAGACGGAGATCACAAGTAGGCAGAGAGGCAGGCAGAGAGAGAGAGAGGAGGAAGCAGGCTCCCTGCTGAGCAGAGAGCCCGATGCGGGACTCGATCCCAGGACCCTGAGATCATGACCTGAGCCGAAGGCAGCGGCTTAACCCACTGAGCCACCCAGGCACCCGTAAGTCATAGTTTAATTCATATGTTTTTTTTTTCTCCCTTAGCAGTACATAAAGTAATAGTGTGTTTTACAATCAACAATGTTTTGGAGTCAATGAAAAATGATAATTATATACAAAGAAGTGTTGCAAATATATTGGCTAAGAGAATGAGGATTTGAAGAACTCTTGGCTGGGTGCTCTAAATGTTAAAAAAAAATCTAAACAAGGATAAATTCTTAGTTCTTTTCATAGTTCAAAACACAGAATGAGAAAAATCTGATTTACAAGTTCATTTGGTGGGGGAAGGAGGAAATCCTAGAGACTTCAGCTGACCACAGGTTAATTATAAGTTAGCAGTTAGGGGTGCCTGGGTGGCTCAGCCAGTTAAGCGTCTGCTTTCAGCTCAGGACATGGTTTCAGGTTCCTGGTATCAAGCCCTATATCGGGATCCTTGCTCAGTGGCGAGTCTGCTTCTCTCTCTGACCCTTCCCCCTCTTATACTGCCTCTCTCTCTCTCTCAAATAAATAAGTAAAATCTTAAAAAAACAAGTTAGCAATTAATCCAATGTGATTATGGTCATCTGAAAGAAAATTGCCTCCACAGGAAGCTGGCTCACTGACTTCTGTGCTCAGTATAGCAACACTGGAATACTTCCTGTTTGTTTTCCTTCCCCTTACACATTTATCACCATCTAAATAATAACCAGAATATACTGGTGTATTCACCTGGTTATCTTTTTCTAAAGATGGATTTTATTTGAGAGAGAGAGAGTGGGAGTGGGTACCTGTCCCCACACATCCATGTGGGTTGGGGCAGGGGCAGCGGAGAGAATCTTCAAGCAGACTCCCTGCTGAGTGTGGAGCCCAAACTGGAACTCGATACCTTGACCCGTGAGATCATGATTGAGCCTAAATCAAGAGTTGGAGGCCCAACTGACTGAGCCCCCCAGGTGCCCGTCACCCCGTTATCTTACTTAAGGTCTGCCTCCCTCGCCACACTGAAAGCTCTATGAAGGCAGGGGGATAGTCACACTTTGTTCATCACCATTTCTTTATACCCGGAACACCGATGTTCAGTTAATATTTGTTGAATTAATAAGTGGATTATGTTCAATTTAAGGGCAAAATCAGATGCAGTTTCAAGCTGGAGTTGATTAAAAAAAAGATGTTCAGGATAGTGAGGGTTCTGATGGCCCTTATAGGTGTTCTGCAATTATGTGCCGAGTAAGGGAGGACCAGGATGCCATCTGGATGTATGTGAAGGGCTGTCCCACAGAAGCAGCAGGCTAGTGTGGCACTGGCTGAATGGTGGAGGGGCCAGCCACCTGGAGGAGTATTCACCCCAGCTGCAGGTGGCCGGGATCACCCACTTTCCCATGACACGCCTGCAGCCTGCAGCTCCCCTAACTACCAGGCGTGATTGGACTGAGGTGGTGTATCCCAAACTTAGGTCACTGAGCACACATTCACAATTTTCGTCATATCTGAGTACCATTGGATTTCCATATTCTTAAATTTCCTCTTTTAATTTTCTTTTCTTTTTTGTTTTTTAAAGTGTGGAGCCCAGTGCGGGGGCCTGAACCCACGATGGTGAGATCAAACCTGAGCTGAGAACAAGAGTTAGATGCTCAACTGAGTCACCCAGGTGCCTCTTACTTTTCATTTAAACTTCCACTTATTTCAAAAGGAATCTATATTTCTCATATGACCATAAAAGCAGAATCACTTACCATAAGTAGAAAGCTGCCATACAAATGAATGCAATGAAAATACTAGATTCTAGCCAGACACTGATCTCTACCAAAGATTCTGAACCATACCTCTGTTCTCTCTTTGTTGAAAAGGAAAATTAGCCATTAGAGAGGTGTTAAAGATACATTAATTCCAAACTGATTGGAAGGGCTAAGAAGAATTGAAAAGGGCAGAACTATGAGACTCAGTGTTATTTCTCTGCCTGTGTGTACAATTTGAAAGCATCTCATGTCCAGTGCCAAGTGATTTGGTCGAGGCTCAGAGACCCATTGAGGAGGAGCAAGGACACAATGACAGTAACAAGGAGACAGATGACATCAGAGGGATAAAATGAATTAAAAAACTAGATAAAAGAACTATAAAAACTTTACAGTTTAGGGTCGCTTAATGGGCTTTCTACACTTCATTGTCCCAAACTGATCATGAAAATAAACTCATTCCCTCCATTCTCTTGTTTCAGAATATGGTTTTCAAAGGCAGAGTTATGTAACATGTTAAAAACTATCACCAAGAAGATAGTTATAACAGAATAACATTGGTGCTTAAGGGGGTTCCTGTTCAGGTGGAGAATGTATTTCTAAGGAACACCTCGTTCTCTGGTGATGTCAATGGAATAAGTCCAGCTTTCCAGGTCAACTCCACAGCCTCTTGCACTCTCACTAAAGTAAGGTTATTGTCTTGAGTCTCAAAGCAAAAGAAATGTTAATGCACTACACACACACACACACACACACACACACACACACAGCGGTTTTGGGAGCAATTACAAACTGAGAAATCTAGAAAAGTTAGAGAGGGAGAAAAAATTATACAGCTATATCTTAGCATAAGTTTATGTAAAGATCATGTTTATTTGGGCTCAGTGCCTTATAGTCAGTATTGAACTGCCTCAAGTGTGTATGTTCTATCTGCAGCTCTGTGCCTTTTGTTTGTTTTTAAGATTTTATTTATTTATTTGACAGAGAGAGAGATCACAAATAAGCAGAGAGGCAGGCAGAGAGAGAGGGGAAAGCAGGCTCCCTGCAGAGCGGAAAGCCCAATATGGGGCTCGATCCCAGGACCCTGGGATCATGGCTTGAGCTGAAGGCAGAGGCTTTAAACCCCTGAGCCACCCAGGCGCCCAGGTCTGTGCCTTTCGATAAGCAGCCCTCAACACAGACATGACAGTTATGGTAAGTGCTTAAGAATACTTATTAAAGGACCAGCAAATGAAAAAATTAGGTGTAACATATTTAATGAACAGAGCTCCAGGGTTCTCATGGAGCATGGGTTTAGAAAACAGACTCTAGAACCTGGATGCGAATTTTAGCTCTGACACTTACTAGCCTGGAAAGGGAGATTGAGAATAGGATCTACCCCTCCCTTCCCCCACCCCAAATAGGATCTACCCTATAGGATTGTCAGAAGGATTAAATAAGTTAATATTTGTTCCTATAAAGTAGCTGGTGTGCAGTATATGCCATACAATGGTTGCCTCTTTGTTAAATAAATAAGGCCCCTTCCTCTGGAAAGAGAGGCAATGCAGTATTTTCCTCAGAGTTTTCCTTAGGCTCTTAAAGCAGTCACCTGGGTTCAAATCATGATTATGCCATTTACTAGATCTGAAACAAGTTACTTTGCCTCTCTGAGACAAGGATAAGTAACTGTAGTACTTTATAGATTGTTCAATAGTAACATGAGCCCAGCGCCTGGCACAGAGTAAACGCTCAGACACCAGGGCTGTGCCTGTGTCTTGGTGGTCCAGTTCAGGAAAGAGAACTTCCAGTGAAAGTGTCTTCAAGGATGTCATTGTTGGTTTAAAAATCTCCAGAAAGGGGATGTCTGGGTGGCTCAATGGGTTAAAGCCTCTGCCTTCGGCTCAGGTCATGATCCCGTTGCCGTGGGATTCAGCCCCGCATCGGGCTCTCTGCTCAGAGGGGAGTCTGCTTCCTCCTCTCTCTCTCTCTGCCTGCCTCTCTGCCTACTTGTGATCTGTCTGTCAAATAAATAAATAAAATCTTAAAAAAAAACACTTAAAAAAATTTCCAGAAAGATCACTGTAGAGATTTGGATTTATTTCAAAAACACAGCCTGCTTCCCATCCTGTAGGATTCTAGAGGTCTCTAACTCACACTCTAGATCAGAGGTCCTTATGCATGCTCTAGATCTCGTGTCCCAACTCAGCTGTGGATTAGGTGCTCCGAAGCTCACAGTCCAGATCAGGGCTTCCTAACTCACTGACTTAGTACACTGAGTCCCAGTAAGGACACTTAAGTGTCCAATAAGGCAGCTGAAGGCACCAGGCTGTTAAAGTGAAGAAAGGACCTGTTCTGGAGGAGGCTGTGGGACCTAGAAAAGACTCAGAACCTCATCCAAAGAGAGTAGTAGGTTCAGCTAAGGGCTGCCATATAAGCATGTGGGCCCAGTTGTTATTGGATCTTCTAATTTTTAAGAACCCCCCCAATCCAGATTCTTATGTAATATTTGCACATTTAAAAAAAGATAGTTAATTCAAATATTTTAATACTGTGTACAGCAAGTGAGACCTGTCTGAAGGCTGAATATGGCCCATTATCTCCTTGGTTTGCAACTTCTGCTGTGGGTCACACCAGGAACTCTGTTGACTAGAGCCTGCTCAGGTCCAGGCCGGGACACCTAGATCACATTCGGCAGTGTCCAGCATCCTAGGACACAGAAAGAGTGATCCAATTTTTCATTAATGGGAAGAGGAGAAGGATGGTGATAGGGCGGGGGTTCACTCTTTTAACAAATTGTTCTCCTTATCTGACATTGGGACTTGCTTTAAACACCATTCAAGAAAAGTAAAGCCAGGAGCATAGAGAGGAAAAATAAATCGAGGAATTTTTATGAGGACTTCCCTTCATGTAAGTCCTTTCGATTCTTACTTGTGCTGAGAAGAGACAAGAAGCCTGACTGAGCTGAGAGGTGTGAGGAAGGGGAGAGTTGTGCACAGAGAGGAATTTTCATCAGTGCTGACCAGAGTGAGTACTTCCCCTCAACAGGCTCGGTGTTTGAGGCCAAGCCTTTGATCTGATGTCTTTATACTGGGGCAGTAATATCAGAGGGTCAATTTGTTGTTGTTGTTTATTTTTTTAATTACTTTTTTTAAAGATTAAAAAAATTTTTTTAAAAGATTTTATTTATTTATTTGACAGACAGAGATCACAAGTAGGCAGAGAGGCAGGCAGAGAGAGAAGAAGAAGCAGGGTCCCCGCTGAGTCGAGAGCCCGATGTGGGGCACCCTTGGGATCATGACCTGAGCTGAAGGAAGAGGCTTCCCACTGAGCCACCCAGGCGCCCCTAAGACTTTGTTTTTAAGTGATCTATATACCCAATATGGGTCACATGACTGAGCCAGCCAGGCACCCCTTGGCTCTATTACTTTTGACACCAGGAAATTCAGGGGGAGGTGGTAGTTGTTTTGGCTAGGATTTGAACAGCACAGGCGGTGAGCAGCAGCTGCAAGCCATCCGTCTTCCTCCTCCTAGCTCTGCAGCCACCCTCCGTCCTTTCTCAGTTCTTTAGGAGAAGGAACAAATGGTGCTGTTCACAGCATTATTGGGTGTGGTTGGTTACTGTGAAATTGATGCTGCATGATTTGTAAATGCTTTATTATACCTTACAAGACTATTGTGGATTACTGATGAAAGAAAATATTTTATAATTGCTTTGAAAACTGTATAGATGCAAAGGTGATTTTTATGATTAAAATTGAAACACACTGAAGGTCAAGCAACATTTTAACATTTGTCCTCATAGTTTCTAAAATAAAATATCAACTGGGATGCCTGGGTGGCTCAGTTGGTTAAGTGGCTGCCTTCGGCTCAGGTCATGATCCCGGTGTCCTGGGATCGAGTCCCATATTGGGCTCCTTGCTTGGCGGGGAGCCTGCTTCTCCCTCTGCCTCTGCCTGCCTCTTGGCCTACTTGTGATCTCTCTCTCTCTCTCTCTGACAAATAAATAAATAAAATCTTTAAAATAAAATATCAGTAGACTTTTTTATGCTCATTTGCTTAAAAGCTTCTTAGGCAAAAATCACATTTTAGAAACAGAAAGATTTACCTTCCAGTATAAAGCTAAGAAATTGCTCAATGCCAAAAGCTTTGCTCTGATGACATAACTTTATGAAAACTGTCCAAGACATATATATATGTTCTTTCCACCAATTTACTTCTGAAGATTGGTATGTGTTTTTGAAATATTTATGAAACATTATTTCCTCAGATAAACATACAATGTATAAACACTGGCAAGTAATTTCACCATATTCTCAAAAGGGAATAGACTGTCAATCTCTATATATATTTAGGAATTATAATAAAAAAATAATAGGTAACATATACCAAATGCCTATTTTGTGCCAGGCCCTATGTGAAATGCTTTACATGCCTAATCTTAATTAACCCTTACAAAACTCCATAAGGTAGATACTATCATTATTCTCAGATGAGGAAACCCAGGAAGAGAGAGATCTGGTAACTTGTCCAAATTGCTAGTAAGTGGTGAGGCTGCGATTAAACCAGACAAGATGACTCCACAGCCATACACTTCAGTGCCTATAAGAAAGTAAAACCCCATTGATTTGGGTCATGTTAAGAATTTGTGAAAGTTCAGACATGAGTTAGGCTAAAGCTTTTGGACTATAATAAATTGTTAAGCAATTTCATGTATGGATATTAGAAGGGATATTTGGTTTTACTCTACTTATCAAAATGCTTAAAATTATTTACCAATATGAACTGCTAGATGAATAATATCCAAATTATGTAATCTTTTATATTTCCATGGAAGCTGTCATTTTTATAGTCACTCATTAGTATATTTAATCGAAGTAATGTAACTGCAGTTTTAAATATGCTAAAACTCTATTTAACTACAGGTTCATTACTATGGACAGATAAATGAAAGATCAAATTATGACCATTTCAGACTCCTGCAGCTTTCTGTTTCACTGCTCCCTCCTTCCTGAGCTGCTCTCCAGCCATTCTGTTTTATCTGTGGTTCCCGGACAGATAAAACAGAATTCCATGACATTTTCTCTCGTTTCTGAGTCTGTATATCTTGTCTTTCAACCTTATTTGCTTTACCTATACTTCCTACTTAGCCTTTAAAGAAAAAAGATCTTTTAAGGTTTTTTAGGTAGGGGTAGAAATGTCACTAGCATACAAAAATAAGACAAAACATAAACACTGACAGGACGTGGGTAACCACCATCCGTTCAAAAATTAGAATATGGCGGGCACTCCAGAAGCTTCCCATTTTGCCCTTTCCAATCACAATCTCCCTCGCCCACTCTGGGCTATCTTGGATTTTATGGCCATCATTTCCTTTCTCTTCTTTCTAGTCTACTATCCAAGAATGCAGCCTTAAACACCATAGTTCAGTTTTGCCCATTTTTTTGTTTTATATAAATGGAATCATATGGCATATCCTTCTGTATCTATCTTCTTCTTCTTTTTTTAAGATTTTTTATTTTTATTATTATTATTTTTTAAGTAATCTCTACACCTAGCATGGGGCTTGAACTCACAACTCCGAGATCAAGAGTCGCACACTGTGTTCACTGAGCCAGCCAGGCGCCCCCAGTGTCTGTCTTCCTTCACTCAGCATTATGCCTGTGAGATTTGTCTTGTGTAGGTTGCGTAGCTTTAGTTCATTCATTTTCACTGCAGTACAGTCCAGGTTGGCGAAGTGCTGCCTATGGCTTATTGGTTGGTACTACAATGGCAGAGCCGAGTAATTGTGATGGACACCACGTGGCTCACAAAGACTAAAATACTTAACTATGTAGCCCCTCACAGAAAGAGTTTGCTGACTTTTGCAGTATAGTGTTCCACTGTGTGAGTATACCACAACTGATTTTTCTAATCTCTTATTCTTGGATTTCTGTGTTGTTCATTCTTTTGGGCTATCATAAATAACACTTCCCTGAACACTCTTGTATGTGCCTCACAGTACGCATGGACACACATCCGTATTCGGTGTATCTTCAGCTAACCAGGTAATGCTAAAACATTTCCCCCCCAAAATGGTGTATAGTTTAACCTGTGGTATCGTCAGTCTTTTAAAATTTTAGCCATTTTGGATGATTTTTAGTGGTATCTCACTGTGGTCTTCACATGCATTTTCCCGCTTACTAATAAGGTTGAGCACAGTTTCATATGTCCATTGACCTTTGGGATTAACTATTTTGTGAAATGTCTGTCCAAATTCCTTGTTCAGTTTTTTCCTATTGGGTTGTTTGTTTTTTCCTTATAAATTTGCAGTTGTATTTTCTCTATTGTGGGTACAAACCTTTGTCTAAGTCCTACTCATTCTTTACATCCTACCTCAGATTGAGGTGACCCATCTTTTAAGGAATCTTTCTGGATCCCACCAATCAGGTATATGCTTCTGTAGCCCTCACACTTCCAGCATAGCCTGTATCATAGTGTATGACGTACACATTCTCATTGGGTGTCCGTCAGTAGGATGCTCACTAGGGTACAGGTTCATAAGGACCAGGGACTAGGCTTTATTTATCTTTGTACCCTAGCTCTTAGTTCAGGAGGTACTCAGCAATATTAGTTCAATTAATGAGTAGCTGTCCACCCAGATATAAGAAGTATATGTGGGACAGAAGATAGAAATTATACTGCTGATAGAAATGTATATGTATTTTCTCTCAACATCAGTATTTAAGAGGATCGACTGTGTGCTATTACCAGAGATTCTCTTCTCTCTCAGTTCAGGCTGGGATCATTCTCTTCCACAAGAGTCTGGATTTGTGAGGTTTTATTATTCTTCTAAACCAAATACCTCACCATTATTTCAAACATAATGGAACTCCCCATATAGGTTTTATCACCTGGTAGGAATTTGGGCTAGGCACTATGACAGGGATTACGTTGATGTTTGAGTAAATTTCATCACTTTTGACTATTTGAGGAAATGCTCATGAACTTAATAGACTCAGACAGATACAGAAAATTTAGCTGGTCCCACCCTTCCTTTCTCTTCTTCTTCTCCCATCCGCTTCCTTCCCTCATTTCTGATCCTTTATTTGCTGCTTATTGATTCCTCAACGCGTTCTCTTCAGTGCTGTATCTTCATTCTTAAAAAGTTCTCTACAATTTAAAATTATTGACCACTTCTTGCTTTTTGAAGCCTTTCCTTTCCGTGTGTTCTCTGGTGCTACATGGTCCTGACTGTCTTCCTTCTCTGTATTTTTGTTGAATTGTCTCAATATGGTTAACTATGCCTGACAACTCAGCCCAAGATGCTTAACGCCCTTCTCATATTCCCTCTCTTTAAGACTTTCCTTATTTCAATTCATCCTTGTGGAAATCACCATACTCCAGCTCCCGTATCTGTAAGAGTCTCTCATAGAAGCAGTCCTTATGTACTGTAAGATGTCCACTGCCCCCCCAAATGCAACATGCCTGTGACGGAGCTGCTCTTGACCACACACTGACTTTCTGGGATGCCCTTCCTACTGTGAGAGGCATCATTATTTCCACAGTTACTCAGGCTCAGTCACTCACTTACTCAGAAGCAGGAAGTCATCCTGGATTCCTCATTCTTTCTGTCCCTTCATATCCAGCCAGCCACAAGCTAGTAAGTTCCTTCTTCATTGTCTTATATTTGCCCATGCGTTCCATCCTTTTGCTGTTCCCCACATGTGTGTCCTAATTGTCCTCTTGTAGCCTTGACCACTACAAGAGGCCTTCTAAATCACTAGCCTCGCTCCCATCTCTTCCCACTCAATCTCACATTCATCTTCTAAAAATACTTCTCTGTACCTGTTGACTACTCATTCAAAAGTCTTTACAGCTACTTAATTCCAGTAGAATCAAAGAATCCTTCCTTAGCCAGGTCACAGCATTTCATACTCCATTTATTTCCAACCTCATTTTCTCCCTTTCTCCAACACCCCCCCCCCACCCCCGCCCCTTTGCTCACTGCTCTAGTCAGTGGTCCTTGAATATGTCTCAACCTCTTAATCCTTTTCTGACTAATAAGCCCTATATGTTCTTCAGGGTCAGTTAAAGTCCCGGTTCCAATTCCAACTGATCCTATTCAAAATTGATTTTTCCTTTTTCTGACACCTCTTGTATCTTGTATTGTAATTTTTTCTTCATTAATTCGTTAAAACTTATTGACCGTTGTTCATGTGCCAAACACTGTGCTAGTCACGGGATACAAAGGTGGATAAGATCTAGTTCCCGATTTTGACGCGTTCATGATCTTGTCCAGTTTGACCCTTTAGAATATAAAATACTTGAGGGCAGAAACTGTCTCATTCCTCTTTGTATTTCCAGTGCTTATCAGCATCTTCTACAGAATACATATGTTATATGTATTGATTGCTGTGAACAGCAGTGATAAAAAATGAGAGTTTCTTCTTTTAATAATAAGGAAGCAAGTTAGGGGCCAGCAACATTTTACTTCATATATTTTACATAATTTTACTAGAAATTCAAAGCTACCATCTGTCCTGTTGGGTTTTTAGTATTGTAAAAACTCTAATCTTAAAGCTGTAAGTGCTTTAAAAATCCTTAAGGCTATTGTTATTCAGATTCTTTTCTGGGCTTTAAGGATGAAACCAACACTTTTGGATCCTTTGCAAAGTTAATTTAACTATTCATTAAGAAATTCTGTAACACGCTCATATATACACTCACACATGCTCATAAATACACATTCGTGGGTTACTATACAATAATCCAGAAAATTTATCACAAAAATTGTACCAAAATCTCACTAGTGCAGTTGGTAGACCTGGCACAAAGCCAGGATGGATAATAATAGTTAACTTTTATTAAGTGGATTATCTTGTATTATCCTCTTTAATCCTCAAAACAACTCTATTATGTGAGCACCAGCAGAACCCTTCTTTTTCAGAAGGGGAAACTGAGATATAGCAACATTTATAAACCTGCCACAGTTAGAGAGTGAAAGAGCCTGATCTGGAATCCAGGAACTTTGATTGCAGAGTCCCGTGTGCTTAATGACTGTGCTATTATTTCTCCCATGGAGATGTAAATAATGGCTCAAAGTCCCCCTGCCCACCCATCCAAAAAGAGTGTGGGGAAGCAGAGAGAGAGAGAGAGAGAGAGATTGAGAACGCATGCGAGAGGGACAGGGAGAGGGGAGGGGGGAGAGAGAGAGAGAGAGAGAGAGATAGAGAATGAAACTGAATGGAAAATAAAGAAATCATTCAGGATAATTAGGCATCCGAACACGGGGCCCTGGTAATTTCAAAGGGCCTCCTCCTCTTGACCCACTGAGACTTTACTCTCTGTCTCATGTCCTCTGTTTGGAAAAAACGGAGGAAAACAAGGTATGAGACAGGCGGGTCGTGAGCACACACAGCTGTCACCAGACCATTCTGTTTCCTGAAAGGTCGCTCACAGTGGCCCCTGAGAAGCAGGAGGTGCCACTAGTTAGAACTCACAGCAATCCCAGGACAGAGCTGCCCGCGCTAACAGAAGGCTGGCATGTTCTCCCCACTCCCCCACTCCAGGCCTCGTTCCTCTATACACTGGAGGGGCAGGTGGAGGTCAGAGAACGGGATAAAGAAAGGTAGCTTGTGCAGTTGGGGGGGGGATACAGAGTCTTGGCTTCTGAGGCAAAGGCAAAGGCAAAGGCAAGAACAAAACAAACACAACAAAAAAAAGTGTGGAAGAACTGGACAGAAAGGGGCACCAGGAGACGCGGCGCCTCAACCAAATAGGAACCAGATGCAACTTTAAAATATGTGCCTGCTTTCTGTCTAACCTTGGCCATCTGTGCCCCTACCTACACTTCACAGTGTGACATTCCGTTACCTCCTCCGAACACCTAGGGTGGAGGGAGCAATGACACTCCTCCACAGAGAGGAGGGCTTCTGGGAACAACAAAGCCAAATGCTTCCTGAAGAAAGCTGTAGACGTTTCTGATTCAAGCATGACTGCATTTATACACATTCGTTCGAGACTGTTAGCATGGTTAGAAGGAAATAAATCAGAAAAAAATGTCAAGTTACTTTAAGCCCTGGGATTCTAGGGCAGATTGTGCAGCAATTCTTAAAGTGCAGATCAAAATGGCTCTGGCCTAAAGTTTGAGTAGACAAGGTCTTAAGGTTAAGGAAAGTGTGTGTTTGTGTCCTATGAATTTACAGAAACTTGCCCTAAAAATAACGGATAAGAACAATCAATGGAGAAAACATGGCACATCATGAATATTTCTCAAAGGATGGTTTTTGAAAAAGTATGGAACAAATCCACATGATTGGTTAGCTCTCTGATTGTCACCGTTTCCTCCATCCACTTTTAACTTCCATAATTAAAAATAAAATGAAGAGTATTGACATTTTTTCCTTGGCAGCCTTAGGTTTAGATAAAAATAGAAATGTGAATATGTTGAAAGTATATGTACAGATTTTATGTGTCCCTGGAAGGGGGTTTGCTTGCTGGCTAGCTCAATTTTTGACAAAGAAAAATGGGCTGTTCTTGCTTCTGGCACAAAGATGTACTGTTCACACAACAAACCAAAAAATGGAGAATTTGTGTTTAAGTTGAAAAGAAATTCATATCCAACATGATAACTTATTTAGTATAAACTTTCTATTAACTGATAAAATGCGTACCTTATTAGAATGAAAGTGTAACTTTGTAATAAGAACTTAAAATACTGATATCTGGAAATTCTAAGAGCAAGCAAGACATCCTAAATTTTATTTTCAGTATCTCATGATTAAAGATATTGTTCTGTTTTAAAAACTCAGTTTTTACTCTTGCAGTTGTATACTCTAAAGTTTCCAAAAGAAGTGAGGCAAAGTGTTTGTGAGTTTGAGCTGCCTCTGCTCCTTCCACAGGGCTGCCATCTGGACTTGTTTATTTGTGTTTCTAACTTTCTGGAACAGGGAGTTTCTCTGTTAGGGATGGGGCACCGAGCAAAGGAAGTGTCTTACAGAAGACTATCTTTTTCTCCCTCTTTTTTTTTTTTTTGTTTTTTACTGTATTTTCAAACTTCAAGTTTAGCTTGGTCAAAAATATAAAATGATTAGCACAGTCACAAAATTTTACATAGTTGGAAACCTCGGAGTTACCTTAGCAAATACTCTTCCTCACGATGCAAATCATGTACCCTACATGCTACCTTCTTGTGACTTTCAGATCTCTTTCAAGACCCAAACTGTCATTAAGGCTACAGCTATTTGGCCGGGAAGTCAAATATTTTTATCTATCCTTCTACAAATAAGCATTTGATTTAAAAATGAAAGAAATAATTCCAGGCATTTTTTTCTAATTTTATAAAGTACATATAAGCCATATTACAAAAAACGAAGCAAATAAAACAAAAATCTTTCAAAAATATAATCAAGAAACAAAGCATTAATTGTTAGATTTATACAATCTATCGTGAAGACTAGTCTACAAATTCACAAGCAACACTTAAAAAAACTAGTGCCTTCTCTGAAAGATTTCATTTAACAAATAAAATAGAAGCAAAAATTACCTTGTAAAGTAAAATCCAGCAATACATATTCGTAAGCAAATTCTGTCTTTGTTTCCACTTGCGGTCTCTTCAGGGTAGAAAATATTTTTCCAGGACTGCTATCATCAGGGTCTTCTAGCTTTCTAAGTCCGCACCCCATAGCAGAATCTGTAAGGAATTAAATTGCAGGATAGGGGAGGGAGAGCAGCAAAATCTGTTGTTTTAGCTGCAAAAAGAAAGTTACAGACTTAACTGCTTTGATTTTTCCAGCTAAACCATAGGTAGTCAAAAGGAAAACATTTGAGTCCAAAGAAAGGAGCTGAAGACTTTTTCTATCCATTTTTCTGTAAAGTCGTTGAACCCATGATGATTAAGCTACAGCTCTGGGAGGCTGGGCTTGATCTTAGGAGAAACATGCAAGCTGCTACAACTTAGCGGAGAATTTCCATGCCACGTCAATTTACAGCCAGCCCCCTACCAGAGTTCTGTCGCTCAGGGCACCAACAGTGCTTTGTCTGTCCCAGTTGGCTGGATGATAAAAGAGGCGTCCAAAAACGGAAATAAAAGGCAAAAGTGCAACTCGGATGGAATTATCTACAAGTAAAGGATATATTCAGGCATAATGGCATGCGATTCTTTCTGTTTTCTCTTTTCCCTGTGCCCACCCCCTCCTTCCTCTCTGCTATTACCAGCAAAGCAAAAGGACGGAGGAAGGGTGGGAGAAAGAGAAAGAATAAGAGAGAAGGAATGAAAAAAAGAAAAAAAAGGATTCTCAACATGGTTGGAAACAAAAATCATTTCCAGAAAGGAAGTCACTTTAGGAGGAAACTGTTTCTGGAGTCTAAAAGGAGAAAAGTAGTTTTTTGTTTTTTTAAAAACAAACACTTAAGTCTTTAGGTAGCACTTTTGAGGATTTCTTTCAACAGAAAAGTCTTTCTGCTGGAAAAATAATATGCTAATGAAAGCTGCCAAATATAAAAAATTATATTACAATATTTTAATAAAAAGATTTTATTTAGTTGCAAAGGAGGACAGTTATGTGGATGATCAGTTTAAAATACTCCATAGTTAGGCAGCATATGAGAGTAACTATTAACACTTTTACAGGTCCCAAAGTATCCTTAATTAAAAAAAAAAAGGCTACAAAACTGACAATTTGATTCTTTCAGTGCTATAAATTGCCATTTACCTGAACTCAAGAACAATTTACAATGGACCAATTATAATGAGTGTTCACTGCATTTTATCATGTTCAGCTCAGGTAGTGTGGTGCACTCATCAAAGCTCTGAGTCCTGGAGTCAGACTGCCTGGCTTCAAATCCTGCTTCGAATGCTTACCACAGACGTGATCTTGGGCAAGTTACTTGACCCCTTCAAGTTTCAATTTCCTCCCCTACAAAATAGAGTTAATAATAGGACTTACTTCATGGGCTTGTTATGAAGCTTGAATGAGATCATCTTATCTCATATCTTAACACTATGCTTGGCTAATAGCACTAAATAAATTTTTTAATGTGCTTCCATTATAAAACAGGGTTGGGGATAGGAATAGGGAGGAAGCGATTCTGCCACCACTCCCATTATTTACAAAATAAACCTGATCACATTTCAGATTCTAGAGAACATAAACCTGTAAAGATTTTTCAATTCCATTGAAGAGTACATATGAAAACTCTCAAAGTAGGGGTGGGAAGGGTGTCTGGGTGGCTTAGCCTGTTAAGCGTCTGTCTTTGGCTCAGGTCATGATCCCAGGGTCCTGGGATTGAACCCCACATGGGGCTCCCCGCTCAGTGGGAGCCTGCTTCTCCTCCCTCTACCTATCTCTCAAGTAAATAAATAAAATCTTAAAAAGAAAGTGTATAGATTAGATGATAGATCACTACGATCTCTTGTCTCTTCCTTCTGCCTACTTGTCTTTAAATAGTTTGCTTCTTAGAAGTGATCTTAACTGAAGAAAATTCCACGGTCCTGCATTCTCCGTGGTTGATGGTAAGCAATTTCAATTTGGCTAAAAAGACAAGAGACTCTCACCCAGTGTGACTCATTTGACAGTCACAGTGCTTTCATGCCAGTCATTTCTCAGGTCCTCTTTTTTAGGATAGGCTGTGAGCTCCTGGGTAGCAGAAATTGGATATATGAAGTTCACTAGTCCCTGTTACAGGACCTGGAAGATGACTTAAGTACTCACTGTATTTACTAAGTGCCTGCTGTATTCCAGGCACTGAACTAGATGCTGGCTGGTACACAAGATGACTAAAAAAACTCATGGTTCAATGGAGAAGACAGACTTAGCAAAGAGCCGGTTGAGGAGCTTAATGTCATCACACTGAGATCATGACCTGAGCTGAAATCCAGAGTCAGATGTTTAACCTACTGAGCCACCCAGGCTCCCCTACGCTACTGAAGATGAAGGAGGAGCTACTAAGACTAAATATTAAGATTTATTATAAGCCTATAGTAATTAAATCTGTTATTAACAAGGCATAGACCACTTAACCAATACCATAGATTAAAGAACCTAGAAACAGAAGCCTGCATATGTGGAAATAGAATATATGATGGAAGTAGCATGGCAGATCAGTAGAGAAATGGAGCTGGGACAATTGATCATCTAGATGGGGATGAAATTGGTTCCCCATCTTGTATCATGTATAAAAATTTCAATTTGACATGAAGAATTTGAACGTCAAAAGAATATTTTTATATTTTTATTTATTTATATTATATATATTTTATTTATATTTATATATTACATAAACTATATTATATATTTATATTTTATTTATATTTATAATATTTATTTATTTTTATATGAAAATACGGATAAATATTTATTTTGACATCAGAGTACTAAAAGGCATTTTTTAAAAAAAGATTTTATTTATTTATTTGACAGACAGAGATCACAAGTAGGCAGAGAGGCAGGCAGAGAGAGAGAAAGGGAAGCAGGCTCCCTGCTGAGCAGAGAGCCCGATGTGGGACTCGATCCTAGGATCCTGGGATCATGACCTGAACCGAAGGCAGATGCTTTAATCCACTGAGCCACCTAGGCGCCCTAAAATGCTTTTTAAAAATGCTTTTAAAGCAAAAAAAAAAAAAAAAATCAAAATAATTACAATGATTAACCATAAAATGACAGGCATAAGATAAATTTTGATAAATTCTACGAAATTAAAATTAAGAACTACTCATTAAGAAGTTTAATGTAAAAATGTGGTATATGATATTTGTAAAATATCAACCGATAAAGGAACAGCATCAAGAATATATAAAAACCTTATGAAAATAAAAAGCAAGTCAATAGAAAAAACAGACACAAAAATACAAATAGGCACATCACAGGCAAAGAAACATACATGGTTAAAAGCACACAGAGATTCTTAGCTTCACTTCTATTTCAGTAACTGCAAATTAAGATCATAGTGAGATAACACTATATTGTGGTAAAATACACATAAAATTTATCATTTTAACTATTTTAAAGTGTACAATTCAATGACGTTAAGCACATTCACAATATTGTATAATGACCATTACTATCTAGATTCCGATCTCTTTCATCACCCCAAGAGGAAAACCCTTATCTTCTAAGCATTCAGTCTCCATCCCAACTTTCCCCTAGCTCCTGGAAACCACAAATCTCCTTTCCATCTCTATGCATTTATCTATTCTGGATATTTTATATAAATGGAATCTTTATTTTGCAGTCTTTTGTGCCTGGTTTCTTTTATTTATTTATTTTAAAAAGATTTTAGTTACTTATTTATTTATCTGTCAGGGAGAGAGAGAGCGAGCGAACATGAGGGGAGCGGCATGCAGAGGGAGAAGCAGGCTCCCTGCTGAGGAAAGAGCCTGATGCAGGACCCAATTCCAGGGCCCCAGGATCATGACCTGGGCTGAAGGCAGTCACTTAACAGACTGAGCCACCCAGCATCCCTGGTTTCTTTTATTTGGCACATTGTTTTACCCATGTAGGGTTTACCTATGTGATAACATGTATCAGTGCTTCATTCTTTTTTAATGGTTGGATATACCATTTGTTTATCCATTCATCATCCATTGTTTGTTTATCCATTCATCAGAGTATAGACATTTGGGGTGTTTCTACCTTTTGGCTATTGTGTGTAATGTTTCCATGAATGTTAAGTGAGATAATATTTTATACTTACTTAACTGGAAAAATTAAGGAGATAATACCAGGTATTGGAAAGACTTCTGTAATAGTATGTTGTGATGGGGATGTAAATTTGTCTAACCATGTTGGAAAACAACTTAGCATTATCTTGTGAAATTGAAGTTTGGTATCCTCTATGATCCAGCAATGTCATTCCTAGATACATAGCTAGAGAAACTTTAGCATGTAAGTACCAGAAAATTTATACAAGAAAGTTAATAGTATGCTCCTTAGAGCAAACAACTTGAACCACTCGAAGTTCACCAATAGCCATTTCTTTCAAGGAATTTGCTATAAAGGGAAGTTAATGGAGCAGTAGTGCCCGTTGAGTTTCTTCTTTCTTCCTTCCTTCTCCCCTCCCTCCCTCCCTTCCTTCCAACGATTTATTTGACAGAGAGAGGGAGCACACAAGCAGGGAGAATGCAAGAGGTAGAGGGAGAAGCAGGCTCCCGGCTGAGCAGGGAGCCCAAGGCAGGACTCGATTCCAGGATCCTGGGATCATGATTTGAGCCAAAGGCAACCTCTTAACTAACTGAACCACCTAGGCGCCCCCTAGAGTTTTTTCTCCTTAAAACAGGAGAAAACCCAGCATATTTGTATGCTCAAGAATGGATTCCATGGAAAAGGGGTTGGATGGGGGGTGTGGAGAGTTACTGGAAAACTTGATTTCTTAGACATTTAAGACTGGATTTGTCTCCTTGTCCTGGAGGGTGTTATACATCCCCTCCAGTTTTAGGTTTTACGTATTCTTCATCTTCCTTTCCAAAACTGCTGGATTAAATAGAGTGTATCAATTAAGTATTCAAAGAATATTTACTGCTACCTCTTGTAACTTGTATAGAGAATTTGATTTCTTCACTTTCCATATCACCACAGAAATCTGATCCAACTTACCAAATGCCTCCATTCACAAATTATTATCCAGCAGTCAAAATGAAGTAATAGAGTTACAGAAAGAAAATGAATTAATCTTAGTAACAAAACGTTTAGTGAAAATGATCAGTGGAAGAAGACCACATGTAGCATGATATCCTTTTTTAGACTGTTTAAATACAAGCAAAATTAAACAATATGTTGCTTAAACATACTATATATGTGATAACACGAATGCAAAAGTACAGAATTTAGGATAATGATGACCTCTGGGAGGAAGACAAGAAGACAGGGAGAAAAGGAGCCCATAGACCTAAAGCGCTGGCCATCTTCTCGTTCAGTGGTTCTCAAACTTGAAGGTGCATCAGAGTCACCTGGGTTGCTCATTAAAACCTCCATGGTTGGGTTCCACCCCTAGAGTAGGTGGGGAGGGGGGCGGGGTGTGTGGCCTGAGACGGTGCAGTTCTAACAAAGTCCCCGGGGCTGCTCTTCGTAACCTGTTAGAGACCCGCTTCTGGTTGTTAGGTTAGGTTGCGGGTTCACAGGCCATGGATTGCATTTTATTAGTAAGTGAACATAGTATTTAAATGGGAAAAAAAAAAAAAGCCAATCGTGGGCCAAAGATGAGAATGTTTCACGGAGCGAGGATTAATACAAATCCAGTCTGGTCTCAGGAGGCATACTCTCCATCACTAAAAGCAAACTCGAAAAAGTGCTGCAGAAGAACTGCGAGGCCACGTCGAACGAAAATTACTGACAACACTTTGAGAAAGAAGGTTGAAGGTCGATTCTGGTCAGTGACGACAGACTGCATTTCACGTGTCTCGAGGGATCTCCGTGATCTTTAGCGAAGACCTGGCACAGGACAAATCTCCCCCCGGCTGATGTAACAAGGTTGTGTTTAGGGAGAGGATTTCCATTAGTTTGCAGATTCTTATTCTCCCCTCAAGTGATGAGATGATTATTTTGCTTCTTTCCACGCACCTCCTTCCAGAGTCATCGTGTCAGCTAGGAGCTGGGATCAGACTAGGCGGGTTTCGGACCCCGCGTCGGCCGGGGCGTCTGCGGGGCGCGCGCCGCGTGGCGCAGGGCGCCGCCGCTCACCGCCGGGGTCGGGAAGGTGCCCGAGTGCGGAACTCTCGCTCCACGAGCAGGTCGGCCGAGAGAGGAAATCAGATCCACAGAAACAAATGACAGCCCAAACGCAGGGCGCACGGGATGTTCTACAAGAACCCGCTTTCCTAAGCTCTCCCCAACTCTGTCCCTTTAAGCCGTCTTTCCCGCGCGCAGGCACATTCGCAGGCACAACGGCCGAGAGGCGGGGCCGAGAGGCGGGGCGGGCCGGGCGGCCGTGGGCCGGCGCTCCGGGCCGCACCGCATTGGCTTTCCGGCCGGCCGGAAGCCGCGGGACGCCCCGGCTGCGCATGCGCCCCTCCCACGTGCTTCCAGGACGCCGCCTGCGGCGCCGCGGCCGGGCGGGCACCATGCTGCGAGCTTCTGTCCTCCGGCGGCTGGGGCGTCCGGGAGCCAGTGCAGGAGCCCGGCTGCTGGAGTACTCCGGCCCACGCCACTACAGTTCGGGCCCTCTGGGTGCCCGCGACGATGCTGGCGGCGCTCGCGCCTTCTTCACGACACCCATTTTCTACGTGAACGCGGCGCCGCACATCGGACACCTGTACTCCGCTCTGCTGGCGGACGCCCTGTGCCGCCACCGTCGCCTCCGAGTTCCCGGCGCTGCCGCCACGCGATTCTCCACCGGTACGGACGAGCACGGCCTGAAGATTCAGCAGGCAGCAGCCGCTGCGGGCCTGGCCCCCACCGAGCTGTGCGACCGAGTGTCTGCCCAGTTCCAGCAGCTTTTCCGGGCGGCCGGCATCTCCTCCACCGACTTCATCCGCACCACCGAAGCCCGGCATCGGATCGCTGTGCAGCACTTCTGGGGACTGCTGGAGGCCCGGGGTCTGCTCTACAAGGGGCTCTACGAAGGTTGGTATTGCGCCTCCGAAGAGTGCTTCCTGCCTGAGGCCAAAGTCACCCGACAGCCGTCTTCGTCAGGCGGTTCGTGTCCTGTGTCTCTAGAGAGTGGGCACCCTGTGTCCTGGACCAAGGAAGAGAACTACATTTTCAGGCTTTCTCAGTTCCGAGAGCCGCTTCAGCGGTGGCTGCGGGGCGACCCTCAGGCAATCACACCCGAGCCATTTCATCGCGCAGTTCTTCAGTGGCTGGAGGAGGAGCTGCCGGACCTGTCTGTTTCTCGAAAGAGCAGCCACTTGCATTGGGGCATTCCTGTGCCCGGGGACGATTCGCAGACCATCTACGTATGGCTGGATGCCTTGGTCAACTACCTTACTGTAATTGGCTACCCAAATGCTGAGTTTAAATCTTGGTGGCCCACCACCTCTCATATCATAGGCAAGGACATTCTTAAATTCCATGCTATCTACTGGCCTGCCCTCCTCTTAGGGGCCGGCATGAGCCCACCACACCGCATCTATGTCCACTCTCACTGGACGGTCTGTGGCCAAAAGATGTCTAAAAGCTTGGGTAACGTGGTGGACCCCAGGACTTGCCTTGATCGCTACACTGTGGATGGTTTCCGATACTTTCTTCTTAGGCAGGGCGTCCCCAACTGGGACTGTGATTACTATGATGAAAAGGTGGTTAAGTTGCTAGATTCTGAGCTGGCAGATGCTTTGGGAGGTCTCCTGAACCGGTGCACGGCCCAAAGAATAAATCCTTCTGGGACCTATCCGGTTTTCTGCACGGCCTGCTTTCCCAGTGAGGCAGGGTTGGTGGGGCCATCAGTTCGTGCTCAGGCAGAGGACTATGCTTTGGTGAATGCAGTGGCCACTTTGCCCCGGCAGGTAGCTGAGCACTATGAGAACTTTCAGATCTATAAGGCTCTGGAGGCAGTGTCCAGCTGTGTCCGGCAAACTAATGGCTTTGTCCAAAGGCATGCACCATGGAAGTTGAGCTGGGAGAGCCCAGTGGATGCCCCCTGGCTGGGTACTGTGCTTCATGTGGCTTTGGAATGTTTGCGGGTCTTTGGAACGTTGCTGCAGCCTGTCACCCCAAGCCTGGCTGATAAGCTGCTATCCAGGTTGGGAGTCTCTGCCACAGAGAGGGGCCTTGGAGAGCTCTGTTTCTTGCCTCGATTTTATGGACATCCATGTCCTTTTGAAGGGAGGAGGCTGGGACCTGAAACTGGGCTCTTATTTCCAAGACTAGACCAGTCCAGGGCCTGGCTGGTAAAAGCCCATAGGACCTAGAAACTTAGTTCTAACTGGCCTGTGGTAAAAAAGCCAATGTGTTGTTTTCTTATTTTGCATTTTCAGGAAAGTTATACTAATGTTTTCTGAAGTGCTGCATCATATGAGCACATAAACAATGTCCCTGTGGAAAGAGATTTGTTGCCTTTCAGGTGCCTACGCCCTACTCTTCTGTTCTCTGTGCCCATTAACCACTATCCTTTGTACACCAGTGTCTGTAAGATGTCTCCAGGGTAAAGATGGGTAAGAGAAAACTTTGCAGATACTGTTCCTTCTCATTGTGCCTCCTTCCAAGCCACAGTTAATGTTATTTGCCCAGACTACCTCTTAGGGCTTTTCATTAGTCTGGCTTCTGCTGGGCAAATTAGTGAAGAGTGGGGGTTGGAGGCCCCTACCTCAGCTTTTAGTAGTCCGACTTTGTTATATATGTTGGGTTTCCTATTAGAAAGATTCTTTCTTAAACATTTAAAAACCAGTATCCTAGACGAGGTGGTTTTTGCCCTTATTTATATTTTCAGTTCTTACAACTGTAACTCTGTACTTTGTTAGTTAATAGTCTAATAGTTGTGCTTTGTAACATTACACTTCAGCCAGTAGATGTCCCTAATGTCTCAATATTTAATTACTTGACATTTCATTTCAGAATATTGACATTTCAGAATATTTAGAAAAAATTAGTTTCTGCTTTCTGATTATGCAGAATTTAAACTTAGGGAAAAATTTTATTGCTTTTCTTAAAATAAGGGATAACTGTAGCCACTAGTTTCACCTAAAACAATAAAAAAAGATCAGAATCCTGTTTTGTTCAAACTAATGAAAAAGGACTTTTACTCTATTAAATGTTTAGGAAGCAATTAAGTAAATGTATCAAATTTGTTTGGACCATCTGTTATAAATTCTAAAGCTCTCGAGGTAGTTGGTATGTTAAAAATTTTAAACTTTAATAACATTAGGTTTACAGATAACGATTAAAAAATCTGTAAATGGTTCAAAATAGTTACATTTTCTTTTTATTTCTTAGTCATAATTTTGTCACCACATAGATAATTTACCTATGATTTCTTTTGGTCAATGAGAATCTATAATACAATATAGACATTGTGTAAGTAGTTTTAAATGTTAATACATTTACTTTCAAGTACTTTTTTTACTGATTATTTCTTTTGGTTTCATAAGTTATTAAAGCTTAAAAATTTGTGAGTACCTTATTCAGATCTGTTCTGTTGAATTTGTTGAAGGTGATGGTGCAGGGAGGAAATGGATCAGTGCTCCAGGAATCTCAAACTGGATTTAGGGATCTCTCCAAGGCTCCATAAGAGAACATCATAGAGAAGATGTTAAGGTATCAATTGATACAGTGACTACAACACAGTAAGCCAGCATTATATCTCACAGGCGATTGGACAGCTAGGCCAAAGTTTAAAATGAGAACTTGCCTTGAAATATCCATTCTAAGCATGGTAGCAAGCAGAGAGGGCTCACTATGAAGTAAACTAGTGTGCTGGAAGTTCTCCCAGATTTATTCTAGGTGCTGCTATTTAGCTCCAGTTTCTGTTTATGAATCAATGTGGTGAGAGATTTCTGGTTGCTTAGAAACATTGCTTAGAAAAGAATGCTTAAAGGCATTCTAAAGATGGAAAGACCATTTCTACAAATGTTCCTTTAGACCCTCCTTATTCTTCATGATGGAATCCTGGTCTTTCCACATGACATATTCTGGTTACCTGCTGGGATTAGTAGGGCTGATTACTGGGGCTGAGGAGGGAGTATAGTATGTGCTAGGGCTGGATGGAGCAGAGAGGTGAAAGATGACACGTGTTTATATGAATGAACAAAAATGGGCTTGGAAAACCAGTGAAATGACAACCTCTGCCTTTGAAGCACCCTTAGAGCAGTCTTATTAAACCTATCATGAAAGGAGAGACAGTGTCTTCCACTTGAATGTTCTTTCCTGTGGCCTAGTGCTAGTCAGTACATGGGACCTAGGCTTGCTGGGTGTTAATGGAATTCCTTTTGTGCAGTCTGTCGTTTGTATAGGCACTTAACTGGCTGCCAGAATATTTATGGTACCAAAGAGCACAAGAAAATAGAGGAACCAAAGAGGAGAGGGCATAATTAAAGAAGATAGGATACTTTGAGTGAAGAAGTATGGATCTGAGTTATTCTGTGGTGCTATGGAAGGTAAATCAGTTGGATCTCTGTTGGAGGCAAGATATAGGTAGAGCTGATAGCCTTTGGCTTCTCAGTTGATGTGTTCAGTTTGATGTAAACAGTTTAGGAATGCCAAGTGGAGAATAGGTGAAACTTAAAACTGGAGAGCATGTGCTTTCCAGAGAGGACATCTTGTGGATCCCTTGACAGAAAGGAGGTTTCTCCCAAATTACAACCTTGAGGCTCTTAATATTCATTTTGGGGTGTTCTTGTGGGGAGAGTTGCAGAAGGTGATAGAGCAGGTATTCACAAGATGTCACAGTAATCTGTCAATAGGCTACCCTCCTATCAGTGAAATCATGCAAGAAATTGTGGACAATGCATATGTTAGGTGGCAGTGCTGTGTATGGAGAGCAATTCTACAAATGCACTCATAGATTAGGCTCCTCAGAAGTCTGAAGACCATGGAATTCAAGAATAGGCGGGAATAATAAATAGATACAATCTCTGGTTTCACTGAAATTTCAGAGTTCTTCTGAAGTAGGCTTCATTATTTTTCTTGACAACCTGTATGACCTCTACAGGGGCTGAGAAAGGCCTGGTAAGTTGAATATTAAGTTGATGTCAAAGTACTCATGAAAGCCTTGGGCTATAAGGCATACATCTTTTTTTGCACAGTTATAGCTGTGGTTGGGACATAGCTCTTTATTTTTAAGTAATCTCTACAACCAACAAGGGGCTTAAAATTTTAACCCCAAGGTCAAGAGTCACATGCTCTGAATGAGCCATCCAGGCACCTCCCCTTTCCCCCTGGAAATAGCTCTTTAGATCTGGGGAGTTCCAAGACTGAAGTAAAGCCAGTAGTTGGTCAGGTTGTGGATCCTTATTATCAAGGAGTATCCTTATTATGCTTATTATATTATCCTTATTATCAAGGAGATCCTTATTATCAAGAAGTAGCATGGGTAGCAGGTGGCAGTCCCAAGCATTCAGCAGATTCCTCCTTGGGCATTATGGTAGGGATGGTTTCCTGGATCTCTGACTGCCCCACACCTGTTAAGTATGTAGTTGCATTGTTGGCCTACATTAGTGCAACCCTGAGTTATGGGGGAGGCATGCCTCTGGACTAAGGACTTAGTCCATAAAACTGCTATGTAATGATCTAAAATTGTCTCTTGAGGGCAATTACCTACTATCCATAGTTCTACCAGATACAGATCAACTGTTCTTGTTGGTGAAGTCTTGGGTACTATAAATTGTGATGGGTCCTTGCCCTCACCTTTTGGCTGAGTGAATAATATGGGTGGATCTATAAGGGTCTGGACATACTGAGGGCCATGTGTCTATTTTTGCAGCAAAGGTATACTAATTCTGAGAGCTTGGAGGGAGATAGAGCATAGATTGGGGTAACCAAAAACATAGGGGAATCAGTTTTAGAAGAAAGCCTTTATGTCCCTTGCAGAACTAAAACACTATGAAATACGTTGTTTCAACACAACAGCTGGGTGGTCCTGATCCTTCGTTGTACAGGAGCTTCGTACAGCATTGGTTAATTTTTATCAGTAGGAATACACCAAATTTGGGGGTTAATATTGCTGGAAGGGCCAAACAGTAATAACCATGCTAATTAAGGTTAGTAAGTAGGGATCTGAATCTTCCAAGAGGAATGTCTTACTCTTTTTTTGAGACAGGATAAAAGAAACCCAGCTTAAGCTACTTTCCTCTATCACTAAGAACTACTTTGAGCTGAGGGGAAGGGACTAACCAGTTTAGTGGTGAACTTGCTGCTTTCTCTTAGTTTTTTGGAAGTCCTGGGTTACCCAGTACAGATCCTCTGAATTACGAGAACTATCTAACAGGGAATAGTTGATCACAGTTAAAATACCCTGTGTAAGATTATATCACATTAATCAGTTTCTATTATATTTTCATGATGAGGAAAGAATTGGGAAGAGCTACAGAAGAGAGGATCTTCCTATGGCATTGATAATTAGAAATAATGTACTGTCTACTATGCCTCTTTTCATGTCTAGCTATTGAGAGTTTTAGCATACTTACCTCTTCGAAGTAAGGTGAGACTAAGTACAGAAGTTCCATCCTTGGCTGTTAACTGAATTTCACCCGCATTTGGTTTATGGCATGGATTACTCACCATAGATTCTGAAGTCCGCAGCTCCTCACTTAAGAACGGGAAGGTATGAGATGTCAGGATGTTTCAGGAAATCAAGTGTGCCATCTGCAAGAAGAAAATTAGAACTCCAAGGAGAGATGAGCCCTGCCTTCAAGTTATGAAGGGTTTTGGATGAAACATCTGCAGAGAGCCTAGAAGACTCATTGGGTAAGCTCTAGGACATAGGGAGCTGTCATAGGACAGCTCTAGGAGTGACTGGAAATGGATGCTGCCACCTTTCTTAGTGTATGGTATGGTATGGGGAAAATGGTTCTGTCCTCCCTGCACTACCATTCCTAAGGCCATGCCTTAGGTATGTACCCTTCATTAGTGGATCGTCACTGGTTTGTGGGATTTAACATGAAGATGAACCTTCAAAAACCAGTTTATGATTGACTGCTATAGATTAGAATTTGTTTTCTTAGAACATTCAATAAAAATATAACTATACATTTTTCTCCAAATATTTTAAAAAGTGTAATAATTTACTTTGGAAAACATTAAGTAAGATAGTTTCAGTAATTTGGCTTCCTTTGAACTAGTTTAGAAGAGTCTCTTGGTTAAAAAGGTATAAATATTAAAAATATAAAGCTAGTAAGAACGTTACACAGTTTGGGTTAAATCACTAAAATAATACAAGTAGAAGGTATTTCTTTCAAGCTGGATGAAAAATGTTAAAACTCAACCCAATAGAAGATAGGAAGGAGAAAAACAGGCAAAGAAAAATGAAAAATTTGGTAAAAGAAAACCTGTAAGATGACAGTAGAAACAAGTATAATTACAAATATTTTAGAATTGTAATAAACATCATAGGATGAATCTTTCTGTCAAAAGACAACAATGTTCATGCTGAAATTAAAAAGTTAGCTATAGGGGCATCTGGGTGGCTCAGCGGGTTAAAGCTTCTGCCTTCAGCTCAGGTCATCCCAGGGTACTGGGATTGAACCCCACAACCGGCTCCCTGCGCACCACGCCCCCCCCGCCCCCACCCCCGCCCGCGCTTGCCTCTCTGCCTACTTTTGACCTCTGTCAAATAGATAAATAAAATCTTAAAAAAAAAAAAAAGTTAGCTATATGTAATTAAAAGGTATATGCTTGTAAGAGAAAATGAGACATGAAGAAACACTAGGCATATAAATAAACCAAAAGAAAGCTGGTACTGTAATATTAATAGTAGACAGTCTATATTGAGAGGGAAAAACATTACTAAAGATAAAGTGAGACTTAATATAAAAGAAATAATGCACTAACAGGTTATAACAATTAGGAACTTGTATGATCTAAGAACATATTCCCAAAAGGTAAAAGAATAAAATTGAAAATAACAAGACATGTTCAAGTCTGCAAAAAAAAAAAAAAAAATGAAACCACCATTCATGAGTTCAGAGGAATTAGGCAATGAGAAAGTAAAAACTTAAACTGGATATTAGTACTTCAGTCTTTAATGCTCACTACTAAGTGTATCATTACTGTAAGTGTAGAAAAAATTTTTTATAGCAGGTAAGGTTTCTGACTCTAAAACTGACTTGTTCCATATATGCCTCTGTGAAAATAACTTGCCTTTTAAATAGAAATGTCAGCAAATATATCTGTTCAGTAGGTCCTCTCTTTGGATTAAAAGGGGAGAATATAATGGTCATAATTTTGCCACACTTTTTTGTTACTAGTTCATAGTAACAAAGGTGAAGGAGAGAACCAATGGTTCTATGTTCCTTGATTGTGTTCTTTCATTTTCTTTACCCATCAACTCTGAAGTATTTTTCTTTCTTTGTTTAGTTGAGGCACAGAGAGATTAAGTAATTTGGCTAAGGTTATAGCTTGTAAAATGGAAGAGCCTGGACTCGGATTTCTCTTGATGTCAGAGCCGTAGCACTAACACCACAACAAACATAATCAATCACTGAGTATTCTAAGGGAATTGTATAGTGGGGAAGAAGAAGTAGTATAATTAGAGCCAAAGATGTGAAGATGAAAAGTCTAAATAAGGACCTTAATTAGGGGCACCTGGGTGGCTCAGTGAGTTAAAGCCTATGCCTTTGGCTCAGGTCATGATCCCAGGGTCCTGGGATCGAGCCCCGAAGCAGGCTATCTGCTCAGCAGGGAGCCTGCTTCCTCCTCTCTGCCTACTTGTGATCTCTGTCTGTCAAATAAATAAATAAATAATATAATAAAATAAATCTAAATAAATAAAATCTAATAAATAAAATCTAAAAAAAAAAAAAAAGAACCTTAATTGAAAAAAAAAACCCCAATGATTCAGGATGAGGAATTATTAAATAGATCGAGTGCCAAAACATGAACTTAGAAAAAATACTTAACCTTTATCATGAAATATATTTCTCTCTTGCTTTCATAATGAAATATATATTTCTCTTTTGCTTTCAATAGTTTCCTTATATCTTAAACCTGCTTATATGTGCTGGTATAAATTGTTAAAAGTTTTAAATAACTATAGTCTCCTTTTCTTTTTCCTTAAGATTATTTTGTTGTTTTCAGAACACTGGTCCAAATTCTTGAATCCAACTGTTCTCTAAATTTTTTTTTTTTAAAGATTTTATTTATTTATTTGACAGAGATCACAAGCAGGCAGAGAGGCAGGCAGAGAGAGAGGGGAGGAAGCAGGCTCCCTGCGGAGCAGAGAGCCCGATGCGGGGCTTGATCCCAGGACCCTGGGACCATGACCTGAGCCGAAGGCAGAGGTTCCAACCCACTGAGCCACCCAGGCGCCCCCCAACTGTTCTCTAAATGAAAGTATGCTGTCGTAAGTTTATGAATCTAAGTATTTTAAGATACCATTTTACTAATACACATTTATCTCTAAACATGTAAACATACCAATATTCAAAAGTTTTATTTGAATTGACTATTAGAGTAACGAAGCCAGAGAATTTTATTAGAGCTTACAAACACTGAAACTTTTTCATTTTATACATACAGTTTTAATACAAGTGAACTTATGAAAAGACTCATCTATTTACTAACAATTTAAATTCTATGAATTTACTGAAAATTTATTGCTATATTCTTAGGTCTTTCCTAACAAGCCTGCAGAAACCATAAATGCCTTTTGGCGCCAGTTGGTACCAAAGCAAATACCACTCTGTTAGCTAAAATGCCACATATTGAATAATTCCTGGTAAATTATCTCATACATGACCATCTAGACATGTTCTTACTTCCCCTAATTAGAGATTTTATTATGAACTGCACAAAATGTCATATTTTGCATTTTTAATGACATGTACCATGTACCTATTGGACATAAGCTACACCTTGAAGTGTGATGAAACCCATGTTTATGTAGATCTCTACCATTTAAATTGTATTTTTAAAAAGGTATAAAAAAGTATTAAAGTCCTTGCTAACTTGGAAGCCAAGAACACCTACATCTTTATGTTTAAGCAATTTCTTCAGAGTTATGTTTAAATTCAAGTTACAAAGTTCCAAGTTAGCAAGGCATGATGGGTACTTTTTTAGTATTTTTTGCATGGTAGATTATGACTTGTTAATACAATCAGACTGGTGCATTATAAAAAATATATAGCATTTTTAGGTTGTCTTAAAAAAAATCACTTACTGAAGCAATTTATAAAGGCTTTCATTAAGCAAAGAATCTTCAATCCTGAATTTGTTTTCTCCATTAACTTTTTATATTTAAATTGCTATAAAACTTATTTTTTAAAAAAGCAAGCCTTTTATTCTGGGTTCAGTTGCATTTTATAACTCATCACTGGAATGTAAATAAATCAAGTAACAATGTGTAAGAAGCCTATTTTGGTATTATAGAAGAAAAATATAAGCACTGAAATGAATTATTGGAAATAGGTATGATTCACTACATGAAAACTGATGACTGCATTTTCACACCATTTAAAATATGGAAGGAGTATCTTTTGCTGAATAGAAAGGAAAAAATTTTTAACATTCATTGTGACACTGTCTGACCTAGCATTATAAAAGAATTGTTAATAATCCTCAAATTTTTATTTAAATGTTGTCCACATAAAAATCAGCCTCTAAAAGGTAGTTAATTTGTAGCAAATTTTAAATAAAACATTTTCAGATGTAACTGATGTCATAAAATTAGTTTTCTATGCTAAGGAGTATATATAGGACTTCTTCCTTTTTCTGTAATCTATGAAGACTATCTAAAAGTAGAGCTATCCATTCTGGGGCACAAAAACCAATATAAATGTCTAACTGACGGTGTGTAGCTAAGTGTAAAAATTAGGCAATCAACCTGATCTCAGAAAAGCAAAGGGAAAATAGCGAAAACTTATTGCTTAACATCAAGAGTAGTGAGAAGGGAACTAGCCAAAGCCAATCAAGTTATCAAAACCCATTACTGGCAAGTCTGCAGAGAGAGATGTTTTAAATATTCATAAGTGAAGGTAGTTTAAGTTTGATCTAAAGAGTTTTGAAACAAGTCATTCTCTAAAGATAGACACATAGGGCACAGACATAAAAATCTAAATAGTAAACATAGGACTGTTGCTGAACTTACTTTCATTTTTCCTTTGCCATGGACATAAGGATATTATATGTTATTTTAATTGAAAGCTATTCTCACAAATGGTTGGATATAGCCTGAATAAAATAATCCCAAGGTTAACTTTAATAGTCAGTGCTTAGATTGTACAAGAAAAATTTACTTGAATTAGTATCTTTTAAAAATAATTTGCTCAATAGGTCAGATACTAATAAGGATTTTAGGAAGTGTCTTTTATATATTGCTAAAAATATTTAAGTGGAAATACTGTATAGTTTGCTTGGTACCAAAGTTAGACATGTTAAAAACAAAAGATCCTAAATATCATCATCAAGCAACACATTGAAAGTATTAAAACCATCTCAAATTGTTGATGTATACTTTAAAATTATTATCCTTTAGGTATTTTCTATAAACATCAAAGAAAAAAATATGCTTTTTTGGTAATACTTTTTGTGTTAAGCATTTCCTTTATATATTATCATTTGTCATTTGAGAACTGTGAGGCTAAGGATGAGGGTTTAGTCTCCATATCTTTGTTTTGATATCTTGACTTGTAGCAGAAAGGACCTTGATAATTAAAAGCTAAAACATTTATCTTTTAAAGGTATTAAATTTGTTTTTGCTATTACTGGTATCTTATGTTCTCTATAAAATAAGAGCCAGATATGACAGTTTAAGCATAACAGGGTTCTGTTTTGTTGTTGTTGTTGTGTTATATTAATGACTTTCATACGATCTCCATTTTTCTGTAATTTATATCTGGAGAGAAAAATGAAGTATTATAATCTTTATGGAATTGAATGGATGCACTGTGAAAGTAGATCAGTACATTTTGGTAAAGAATACAATTGCCTAAAATAAATTAGCTAAGGAAAACACTTCACATAGACGTCTTTTTTTCGAAGGGAAATGCAATTACTCTTGGACTCTTGAAATCTACAAAATTTTAGAACAAAAATGCCTTGGTATATACTGAATAAGCCTGAATAACAAATATAGGATTAAAATGAAAATGCCAGACAAGTGAGTATTAAATAGAATATTTCATGATATTTTTGACTAGGGCTCTAATTATAAAATACTGTACCTTAACACATAGCATGTTACTTTCTGAATAAAGGTAGCAAAATAAAATATTCTTAATAGTTGGAGTGGATTTAGTGTATACCAGAATAATTAATATGACTATGCTATTACATTTTATTCCTCCACCTAAATATTTTAGCCTAGAAACATTTTGGCAATATACTCAAAAAGTAGATATATCAGTGGATAATTCATTATCCTTTATGAGGCAAGATAAAAAAAATTAAGTTATAATTGGGTTATCTTCCTAACATTATAAGAAGGTTTTAATATATAATATATAATAAGAAGAATAATATAATTTTTACTCTTTTCTAACAGGTGCAAAATGGCTTTAGTTTTTGTAGTAGACATGAAATTAAGACAGTGAAAAAAAAAGACTCTTTTCTACTACTGTGCAATCAAATTTCAGTAAATGTTAGAATAAATTTACATGTAGTTAATTTAAATGTTGCTAATTTATGTAACTTTTAATTGTTTCATTATCAATCCAGTTTTGTATATAAGGAATATGATTTTTTACAGAAGAAAGGTTGGGATATACAGGAGACAGCATTTACAGAAAAGTTGGCATGGCCATTTTTTTATTTTAAAAAGTTCTACATAGTGCTGCATATTTTTAATTATAAAAAACTTTCAATTCTGTAAGAGCAGTCATAACTTCTTTGTATTTAAAAGGTGAAATATAATGTTATGGGTTAAGTTTTATTCAAAGTTAATGTTTGAAAACCTAGAAGCCTCACAAACTAAGACCGGAATGAAAGATAAAAAGGAATAATGATAGTGTTACAGTGTTAAGGGAAGAAATATGTATTGAATCTGACATGGTATATCCAGTGAATACTTATATACTTGCTAAGATGCTATAAGAATCCATGTACTTTTGGTGTGAATGAAAGAAGAGGGCCAGAGATAGAGATATCTTTAAGCATATTTAAGAATAGGGTCTACTCTGGTCATAGTAACTGGTATAAAGTAAATGATCATAATATGACAGATTTCCAGATACTATATATAAATTATCTTTTACATATATTAATATATGTCAAAATTTCTAATGTAAATCTAGTTTGAAATGTTTTATAAAAATTGTTTAATGTAAATGAAATATATATAAACCTGAGTATAGCAAAGCCAAAATTATGTAGAAGCTAGAGTCTTCTACATATATTATCTCCCTAGGAAGATAGTGTTTTTTTGAATTTGTCCTACTACAACAAATGGCCTGTTGCTGTGCATATTCTGTATATGCCATGGTTTAGGTCTACAAATATGAAACATCTGGAATAAATCTGAAAAATCCAAACACCAAAAATGTTTTTAAGGGCTTATATAGACATTATCATATTGGTAAGATAGCCAGATGATAACCAAATTTTTCAAATTTTCTCAAAATACTTGTTATGCTGTTGATACAATCTTTGTTCTATTTGTTACAAATTATAAGTTTATGTTACTTAAATGTATGTAAATTAATAAAGGAAGCCATGATTTTATCTTACACTTCCAGTGTTCTGGCTACTAAGATTTCTTTAATGCCCTTAAAAAAGCAAAAATATTTTATGTTGGGCACATTCAAACCCCTCATATTTGTTACCAGACCACACATGGGGCTAGTTGTTTTCTAATACTGGCTGTAATAGTTATCTAAGACTCTACTTAACAGAATCAGTAGAGGAAGGTGGAGTAAGAATGGAATCCTCTGCTCTGAAATATTTTCTAGGATGGAAGTGTGGGCTTCAAGAATATCAAGGCTGTAAACCTAACAAGTGAAGGTTGAGAAAAGCTGCTTCTCACAGAATGTAACCTTGGTTCCTATTAAGAGATTTAAAGGAAATTAGGGTTTTAATGCATTTTAAATGGCTCTTATTTTATAATTACTTAAGTGGAAAATTTAAAATAGAGTGTTAACTGGGCCTGGATTCTGAGGAGAGTTGTGCTTTAGGAAATTCCCACTATACAGAGTCGGCTACCTTAAAACCTGCTGGGGGACCAGACTGTATCCTAGGTCTTTAACAAAGACTCACTACAAAGGATCTCAAATGGCCATATTTTAATGGCATTTCTAAATTATTAAGTTATGCTTCCTTTGTGTCATCCCTTTGGTAAAGATTGTTTCAAAGAAAGATTTTTGTACTTAGTTATATAAAAATTAGATCCTATGGTCGAGAAAACAAGTATCCAGAGAAAATCAGGGAATTATTCATAAACTTTGATATTACTAGATTAACATTATAACCTGTTAAGTAAAACATCCAGTGAATAGACTCTGTGTTCCAACAAATGATTTTTATTTGATCCACCACTGAACATAAAGATTGTTAGAAGATACTGCTTTGGTCAAGATAGTTGAGAACAGGAAAATTTCAGCTAAGGTGTTTTTATAATGAGTAAATGCCTACTTTAGAGCATCATTGGTTAGCAAAATCCTTTTGGCTAAAAATCTCGTCATTTTTTCTGCTTTAAACTATCTGTGTTTGAATATTGTGATTCAAGTGGAATGCTTGCATCAAGCCAAGTTTATCTATTAAAACTGCAAAACTCCAGGAAAAGCATGAAGGCTATATCAGTTGCCCAGCCTGAATCTGACAACAGAAATTTAACGCCAAGTGTCACGTACTTCTTCTAAAAACTTAAATAGCAACATATATAGTTAGGGTAGATGAGCTGAAGCTTCTAACATAAAAGGTAAAATTTCTGCAAGAGGCATGGTTGATTATGTATTCTGGTTTCTGTGATTTGGGTACAGATGCCACTCTACTGACCTAGCAAGCCTCTGAGCATGTCTATTAACAATGTAAGAGCTTGCCAATGCTATAAGAATAGGTTAATTATCAGGAGTAAGTAATAAAAACAAGTAATTTTATGGTGTATCAAACCTAAATGCTTCTAGGGTTAAAATGTTTTTAAATTGTGGGGTTACACAGAATTTATTCACATCACTTTAGGTTAATTTGTGAAGGTACAAAATAGTCTTCTAACCAGAAAAGAAACATTTATAAAGTTTTGTGAATTAAAGATAGTTATCAAAATTTGTGTTTGAGAAAATTCACTCCAATGACATCATGCTCTACCTAACCTTAGGCACTGTTAAAATTTTTGACCTAAGGAGACTTTAGTAGGCAATTATGATAATGATCTCTTAAAATGATCTCTTTATCTTAGAATCCCACATTTTATAAGTATAAATAGTAACATGAGTTTGGCCCTTGTATTAAGATGTAAAAAAAGAAAACTAGAATAGTCCTTTCTCAAAATAACAAGCAATACATGGAGGGTCTATACAAAGACTGATAAATGTCTACATTGCAGTTATTCGCAAGAAAAATGGAAAGGAAGAAGAAAAGAAATAAAAGGCTTGTTTTTGTTGATGGATTTTATGCTTCTCAAAACAGGTGGAAATGGTCATGTTCCCAAAATATAGAGTAGATGGTACCACTTATAGGTATCTTTTGCTGTCAGAGGGATTAGACTTTTCAGAGATAACTTAAAAGGCTGTTCTTTTCACCTTATGTTCCTTCTTATATTTTCCAGAATGCTGAAATGCACTGCACTCTTAAGGAAAATTTTTTGTTAACAATCTAAAAAATTAAATTATAGGGCAATTCTGTTTCCACTGTTTTGGCTAGGAAACTGTTCATACTTCAGTTACTTGCTAGAAGCATGATTAAACAGTTTCATGTTTATCATAATTTATTTTATTTTATTTTATTTTATTTTTTTTTTTTTAAAGATTTTATTTATTTGTCAGAGAGAGCGAGCGAGAGCGAGCACAGGCAGACAAGAGTGGAAGGCAGAGTCAGACGGAGAAGCAGGCTCCCTGCGGAGCAAGGAGCCCGATGTGGGACTCGATCCCAGGATGCTGGGATCATGACCTGAGCCGAAGGCAGCTGCTTAACCAACTGAGCCACCCAGGCGTCCCTATCATAATTTATTTTAGAATTGAAATATTTTCTGATTCTGAATCCCAGATGCTGAAGGGATTAGAATAGACATTTTGTGTTTGTATTAGATTTAATTTTAGTGATTCAATGGAAGATGGTCCATAAATCTTAGATTGGACAACAATTATTTCTAAAACGTATTATGTTCTTTAAGGATCTTCCTCTCTCCGCTCTTGTACTCTCCAGAAATGACCTGCCTCCTTACTGGTGAAATTTATTAGTAATCAAAAGTTTGGGTTCTGCCACTTAATACTAATGTCATTTGGGGCAATTCTTTTACTCTAATCCTCACTTCTCTTATAAAAGTTGCCTGATTATTTCTCAAATATATTGAGTGGACAAAATGAGATAATATACAAAAAGTGCTCGTAAATTATAAACTGCTATAAAAATAAGAGGTTATTGTTGCTTTGGAATAATATGGTAAGCAAAAATGTGATAATCTAAGCAAGATTTTATAGCAAATTATCAACAGAGTTAACACAGTTTTATACGGAGTATTATCATGGACTTTAAATAATCTTCAATGACTAAACCAAAGTTTTTCTTGAGAACTACCTAGTTATTACATAGCAAATTTAGTTACAAGGTTAAGTTACCCGTCTTTTAAGACTGATATCTTAAGAGTATTTTCCACAGTTGTAGACTTTGTAGTTTTCAAGTTAATATGATTCTGTGATTTTGTGTTTGTAACATAGGGAAATAGGCTTATACCTAAACAATTCAATTTATATAGCTATATCAATGGCTAAACCAGAAATCATAAAGCTTCAAGGACCAAAGTAATAAAGGAATTCAGGCCTATTCCTTGAGGCTTAAACCCTTTCAGACTATAATTTTTGATCCCAGTTTAATGTTAATTTCATTTTGTAATGTATTAGTAGTGTTACCAACATTCTAATTTCCCTGGGATATTCTAAGTTTATGTCTATTATTAGAATTTTATTTTTGAAAAGTAGACTTTGAATAGAATAGTTTTATAGGTCTATTGGTAAGATCAACTTGTTTATTGGCTAATAAGTACATATTTCAAAAATTGTATCATTTTAATTATTTTTAGTGTCCCCTTTCACTCTCAAGTGTCCTGATTTAATGATGAATATATCATTTCCACATATAGTAAGAACTTGGGGCAGAGATTAGCAAAGTCAGAAAATGACTTCTACAAAGAGAAGTGAAAGCAGAACTTCCTATGATTGACAAAACATCAGAGGACCTCGTCCATAGATGAGTTGGGAGTGAGAGTGATTCAAGAGGAAGTAAGTGCTGGAGAACAAGGACTCCTAATTCTGAATCCATATAATCATATTTCACAGAAGCTTAAAGCTAATATTCATATTGGAATTTGGCCAAGTCTCTGAGTATGTAATTATTTCTGAGAAAAAATGTACTTACATTCTTACACATGACCCTATTCAGATAGACCCTAATTATAAGTTTATCTTATTATAATAGAACAGACTGTACTTTATTAACAATAGAGACAAGATTCTTTTGAAACTGCATGACCTGAGATTAAATCGTGTCAGTGAAAACTATATTGTTGGTTATCTTTACCTACAGAGTAAGAATATGTTTATTTTGAAGGATGTTTAATAAAGAAAGACCAAGTGGATGATTTATTTGAAGAAATGATCTTTAGAATGAATTTTGAATATTTCCCCAAATAGTTTATCATTTAAAAGAAAGCAGAAAAGCTAAATTCTCTGTTGGATATACAACTTTTAAGCAAAAGTGACAATGGTTTATAATGTAATTTTCAAGAAGCAAGTGAATGATTAAATGGCTTGTGTAGTGTTAGGTTTATATCATAAATCAGAATCTATAAAAGAAGTTTTTAACTTCAAAAATATAAATTTGCTAAAGTACAATACAGAATGTCTATATTTCATTATTTTCCAGGGTGGCATCTATAAAATCATTTTGGGAAACAGTAAGAATAAGGCACAGATATATAGAAAGATGTGTATTAATTAACATATTCTCTTCTCTATAGTTGTATCTGCCCTTTAGGAGTTAGACACTGAGGTAACTCTTCCTGATCGTCATCTTTTAAAATTTCCTTTTTATATATTTATAACATATAAAGCAAAATAAGTTGAAGATTAAAAAGATATAACGCTCCATGTTAAACAAAAACTTTTTGGTTCTTTTTTCATACTTCCAAAATGCTCACTCTATTATTGGAAACCATTGTGAGAAAAACGGTGCTATCAGAGTACCAATAAGCTCAGAAATGAAAGAAAGAAAGAAGCTGTGAAAACCAAGATGACACTCTCTCAAGCATGAATTAGTTGCTTTTAAGCTAGATTCCTTAAGCCAAAACATCTTTCCCCATAGAACCTGTTTTTTTTTTCTTTCATGTTAGATTATACTATTAGAAATTCTACAAATTGGATTATTTGGTTCCATTGGAATTCTCTTTAATCCTCTTCTAGTCAAGTTGAGGCAAGGAAAGATCCTTGTTTTCTCTCTTGCTTTTATTTCCAAAATCTACAAGTCAAGTTAGTATTATTAGATTATATATTTAGCCCAGTACAGATATCTTTTGTAGGAATATCCTGTGAATTTCAACATTTTTAAATATAGTTGGAATGGGGCAAAACTCTTCCAAAATTAAGTATACTAGATGGCATTTCTTTTCTTTCAGTTTAGAGCCACATTTGAAAATGAAACCAGAGATAACCGCAGAAATAATGACTACACAGTAAATATCCTTAAGCTCTGTCATTTTAAGTCCAAGAAAGTTAATTAAATCGGGTAGATAAGAAAAGAATCACGGTCTTTAAAATTTGGAGAAATTCTATGCAAAATAGAAAACAGAGGTGCTTCAGAATGCTAATAGCCAGTATGGGGAAGAACCAGATGGAGGGAGGTTTTTCTCATTGTTAGCACACTTAGCTGTTTTTTGTTTGTTTGTTTTTTTAAAATTGATTCAAACAATAATGATATGGTACTTGGAAAACAAGTTGGAAAGTAGATATTCAGATGAATAGACAGGGAATTCTTTCCAGATTGAAAGAGGACAACTGGAAGGCTTAGGGAATTCATGGGGCATGAAGAGTACATTTGATTTATAGTTTGGAATTTTCCAAAGGGAAAACTTCTTAAAATACTGAAACCTATCAAAGACTACAGAAAATGCCACAGAACTTGCTAATGTTCAGTAAGAGGAAGAGAATAAATGCTAAAAACTCGGAGACATTTATTTTGAAGGCTTTAGAATTTAGAGCAGAAACCTGACACTCCTTATAAAACAACATATCAACACAAAAAATTAGCGTCTTCTCAAAAGTGTTACTTTCCCCATGAAAGAAAAAGTCTCAGAGATGTGTTTTATCTTTTCTACCCCATGAAGGAGGAAATGAAGAAAAAAGTAAGAGTCTAATCAAGGGACATTCTTATTAAAAATTTTCTTTTTAGGCCTACTATACTTGTAAGTATATCCCAAAGAAGTGTGAGGATCTAGGGATTCCCAAATTTTCTCTCATGAGAAAAAAAAACCCAGTAAATAAAATGGTTAAAGTGGGGAAAAAACTCTTAGCAGGGAAGGAAGGGGAGAGATTTAGTTCCTAGGTTTGGGGTACAGCTTCTCATATCCCTGTTTTCAAAAGGTAAGAAGTGTGTCACAACGTTTATGACTCATCTTTAGAGAAATACTAAATGACATTTACTCATGGGTACATACCTTGACAGAAATGCAAAACTAGCTTCACTAAGAAAATTATGTACCAAAATATTAGTAAATAATCTAGTATTGGCTTGTTTTAACTAAGAAATACATATCAAGTGAGGAAAACTGACAAATCAGCTGGAAAAATTTTTAATTACATGTCTTAAAAGTAAGTCAGATGTCAATATAATATCACTCACTAGCTTAGATAAAATGTTTTAGTGACTATTCAGCCTATTGCTGTGTATCTTTTCTTCAATACAATCAGGGTTGGTATTATATTAGCTGATACTATTTTAAACAGCATACCTAAAAAGAATGGTAAAACTGGAAAACCTCAATCTGTTAGTTCACTAATTCAAAATCAATGCCTGCTCTTTTACTTTGCAGATTCTGACAGATCAGAAAGTAGGTATTAAGATAACCAGTATATAGAAAACTGAAGAAAATTATATTGGGTGGAAAGGACAAAAATGACAATGTGAAAACAAGTAGTCTTGAATGACACTTGATTTCTGAGAGGAATCATGAGAAGGCAGGAAATACTAGCAACTTTATGCAATACATAAAAGTAAAGAGACAAAAACACATACAGCAGGTCCAACAAACAACAATAGCTGTTAATCAGAAAGTGGTACTCAACATGGAAGGACAGAGCTGATAGCATATTTTTAGGAATTTATGCAGAGGAATGGAAGCATTGGATACAGTTGAAAGAAACAGCACCAGTTAAGATATTATACCCACCCTTTAGAAAATTTTGCTCTTTTCCCCAGAAGTCTATAGAGATTTCAGAATACATCTTAGTTAAAGTATAGGTCTAGAGGCCAATAATTTATTATCATAACAGTAGGGCATGTTGAAGCATGATATCAAAGTTGGATAGGATGTCCCTGTGAAGTCTTTTCTAGTCCCTTGATTCTACATTTTAATACTATCCAAACACTACTTCTGGGAAATACAAAAAAAATTCTTGTGTATATGACCCCCAATTCATTACTTTAATTAAATGTAGCATTAATCTATGAAACACACTCTTATATCTGGGATTTTTGTATAAATTTGTTTGAAAATATTGTACTGACATTTTTGGCAGAAATTTATAAAGTAGTATTATAAACTAAATCATACCTCTTTTTCTAAGCCATCATTCTGAAATTGGCTGACAGGAAAGGAAGTTAAAGTTTTAATTTTCCAAAATCCTTTATCTTTTGAGATGCTACTATCATTCTATCTCTGATTGTATAAGAGATTTTAGGAAAACAGGCTGCAGAGTTATTACTTTGTGATTGGTACATGTACTAATATTTATATTATCCATTTCATTCTAACACAGTGAATTTCAGATATCTTCAGATTGGCCTTTCAAAATGGGGACTAAGTAAATAAAAACTTTTTATATTTATATATAGAAGATACTCTGCAAAAAAAAGAAAAATTAAAATGGGCTTTACTTAGTTATATAAGAAGAATTTTTACCCTCTTACTCAGTTTTTAGAAGTAACATGTTTGGTCTGTCAAGCCAGGCCATAAAGAAAGTTGATGATGTTTTCAATATATACAGTTTGACAATAAATTCTTCAGCTTTAATTAGCTTCTCAAAATAAAGTTAAATTCCAAGAAAGTGTATACATGTGAGTTATATATATGCATATGTATATAATGTGCATCTGTAAATAATTTATATATGTATGTATATACACATATGTGTGTATGCATATCATCTATACAGCTCTGTGGAAGAAACATACTTGGGTATCAATTATTATTCAAAATTCCTTATCCAATAATACATCATTAACTTTTATTAACAGTCCAGGATTTGTTTAGCATCATGTTTAACATCTTGAAAATCAAAACATTAACTTTTTTTGTTCTCAAGGACAATGGTATTAAAATATCTTTAACATCAGTGGTTAATAATGTTTACTTACAGAACAAAAACTTTTGATATTTCATTGTGGGACTTTAATAAGTCTATTAACATTTAATGTCTATTTATATTTCTAGAAACTGAGAATAATTAATGTGCATGGGATACTTGTATGCTAGTATATAATCATATTGTCCTACTGTTCTCATGAAACCAATAGGCTGGCAAACATACTCATTATGGTATGAGTATGTACCATAATGAAACACGCTATTTGACTCACTGGGAAAATCTTTAGGATCTAAGTCCTATTGTTTCTGCTTCTGCTGTTGGACATGTATACATTTGGGGATGGGAAAGGGGAAGGGAGAGAGACTTATTAGGGTAATGCTAATATTTGTGGATTTTCCTCTTCTCTCCTAAAATTAGGAAGTTAATAAAAGAAAAAGCAAATGAATGTAGAATGGATTTTTTTATACTAGTACAGCAATTTTAGTAATTAAAAACACTTAAGCTTTGATCTGTAACTTGAACAATGGCCTTTCTTTCCCACTTATTTTTCAATTTTATAATAAGAATTGGCTTTAGAATTAGAATCTAAAGTTTTCCTTTGCTGTAAGAAATAGTTTTGCTTTCTTGTGAAAATAGTTGTCTTTTAAAATATTAATAACATCTACAATTGCATATATTGGTAACTTATAAGAAGAAAAGTTCAAAAGATTAAAGCATTCAAAGAACACGAAAATATAGTGGAATATCAGTCAGTGTTATGGGATCATGTCAGAGGTGAACCTTCTTTTATCAAAACAATTCTACTGGGTTATCCATATTATATAAATTTTGGTACCAGATGGCTTATATTATAGGAAGGCTGCAGCATTATCACAAATATGAGAGAAAAAGTTTAATATAGTCAAATTAATCACATGAAAAGGCAAGAACACTGATCATGTCGAATTTTTTCTAATATTTGGAAAATGTTATTAAAAAAGTATAAATATTACTCAAATTTTGAAAACGATGGCAGAAGCGAAATTAAATAAGGAGTTGCAGTAACAAATAAATAAAAACTTAGACAAAAGCATATTAAATGACAAAATAGCAAGTAGTGGAACTGAATCATTAAGATCAAATGTACTTATACTAAAAGGCATGAAAGTATTAAAAATTCTATTAGGAAAGACTCATCCTAAATATTAAAATAAATAGCAAATACTATTAAACATTACTTCAAAAAAATTGAAAGGAAAAGAAATAACACAAAGCAGAGAAAATGAAAGACACCTCACTATTCCCAATGTGATTATTATTTATGGAATGGATAAAACATGTAGAAAATGTCACTACAGTTAGATTAACACATAAACCAACATGCCACAACTACCTAGTTTTGTAGAACATTTGAAAAAGCAAATTTCATCAAATTTAGACAGCTTATAATGGAATAAATAAGTATGGCGAGGTATTAACTAACCCTAAGTGTCACAACGGGCAGCTTCTAGCCGGTTCGTCGAAGCTGGATCTCGGCCACACAAGGATCACTGGACAAGAAATCAGTTGAGCTGGACTAGAGCTGCCCAATTGTCTTAATAATGAATGCTCCACACTGTCTGTCAAGCAAAGAGAAAGAAAATATAGATCAGAAAGACTGAAAAGGAAAGAAAAAGAGCAAGTTAGCATAGATGAATGTGGGACATCAATGTACATTTACTCAATACGTGCAGAACATGTGTACAAATTATATTAGAGTGTTAAGAAGTGAGAGACTAGAGATGAGGAGGGCTCCAGAACTGCTTCCTGCTTCCTGAGAACTTACAATCTATTTAGACAATCTCTAATCTAATCTAACCAGTACAATGCTTGGTATAAAGCATTAGGTACATGTTAACACAGAAACAAGTGACTTCAAACATTCCTTCTATTTTTGAAAACATTATTAGGTGGATTTTAAAAACATGCTTTTAAAAGGGGAGTTTGGCAGACGGCTGTTCAGAAAGTTGTTCAAAACCCAAAGGATACCCTTCAAGTTGGCAGTGGTAGGTTAACCATATAATAGAGTAATTCCATGTATCTCGTCATCCTGAGATTTTGTGTTAAGATTAGTTTGGGTCAAAGAAGCACCTAGTTGCTACTATTCTTTTGGTACTTTTGAGTGTTGGTTAGCTTCTAATTTATGTAAGCAATCTGTCCTAAGACATACATATTTTTAAATTTTAGATAGGCTCAAAATTTTCCATATTTGTTTCAGTATCTCTAGAGCAGTATTGTCTGATAGAACTTGTTAATGGAAAAGTTCTGTATCTACACTGTCAAATATGGTAGCTACTAACTTAAAATGTGGCTAGTTGCAGTTGAGGAACTGAATTTCAAATTTCGTTTAATTTTAAATAATTTAAAATTGAAATTAGCCTTACGTGGCTAGTGGTTACTATATTGGGGACAGCATGACTCTAGGGGTTTGAATTCATCTGGTTTGCTAAACTCTACAGACTGACCTGAATTTCTCTGGCTTGTTCACTACTGTCCAATACCACTCAGTATTGTTCATTGCTTTATTCTCAGTATCTGGAATACTGGCTAGCACATGGAAGTGCTCAATAAATATCTGGTAAATGAATGAAATTTGTGGTAATATTTGAGTCTGGTCAACTACTCACAGCTCATAGGCAATATGCTCTGGTACTCTCGGAAAATAGAGAAGTGAAGACAAACTGTTCTATGTGAGTGGAACTTCTTGAAGACTTTATATATCTGGAGAGAACAGGAGCAGTCTTGCTTCATTATAGCTCAAAGAAAAGAACTAGAAATAATCTGTATATGAATAATTTAGGTTGGTAGGTTTGTGAATACTGAAGGGAGAATATAATATTTAATGGTAAGGGATTTAGAAAGGATGTGGATAACAGTTGATGAGAGTGACTAAGAGGGAAAAAATTACTTCAGATTAAAAACCTAAATTCAGATTGTATACATGACTGAAGGATGGAAACTGAAGACAAGGAAGTTTTGAAGAAATAGTAATCTGGAAAGGCAATAATAGAGTTTAACAAAGGGATTTGACAATGGAAAGAAATATATTATTTTTATAAAGTGAACTGAAAAGGGGACATAAAATAAATGGACCATGTAGCATCAAGAGGTAAGAAAAATCACTGGTATTGTTTTTATTTTAAGGTAGAAGAAAGATGGGCAAACTAACATTAAGGGGTATGGATTCTGAAAATAAAATGTGAAAAATTGTGTATTTGTGATTTTGAGTTAGAGGAGGGAGTGACCACCTATTCATGTGGTTTATCTTGCTTTCTTTCTTTTTCTTTCTTTCTTTTTTTTTTTTTTTTGGCTTAAATTAGAAAAAGAATCAGAGCACTAAGGTCAGATTCACTATTAAACACTATTAAAATACAGAAGAAAACAGGAAAAACTCCCTTATAAGACAATTTATAGAACAAAGGGAATAGTCAGTAGCCATAATTAGTAGTTGGTAAAAGAAGAAATATATTTTTGAAAGAGATACTGAAAACTCAAACTGAATGTAAGGAAAGAGAACCACATCTGAGTTTAATAAAATTTGAGCACAGGCTGTTGACAGTATTGAATTAAAGAGAATCTAAGAGGACAAGAACTAAGACAGGACCCTCCCTTGGAATTTGGCATCAAATCTTGGCAATCTTACATGAGTAGTTTGAATAGATCTCAGGACTGAAGAAAAAATAATTTCATATGGAATGAAAAAGACACCCTTATAGTCTTCTTCTTGCCTTTCCAAAACAGGTAAATTTAAAATATCATTCGTGAAGTATGTAATACAAAATCTTACTGCTTATTATCATATATCCTTAAAGTAGGGGATGATGTGATCCAAAAAATGTTTCCAATTCTATAAGGGATTAAGATTTGAGGAGTTGAATCTTGTGAAAAAGAAGATGTTCATGTGTGCTGAGGGGAAAGAAGATTGAGTAAAATGAGAAAAAATGTCCAGTCAGAGGGAATGACAGAACGCAAGGAAATTAAGTGCTCAAACTCAGAATGGAAATAATGTAACGGGATATGCAAATAAAATGTGCTACACAATGGTATAGCTTTCTCCCCATACCCAAAAGCATAACATCGACTTAGAATATTATATCAACTAATATCCACCTTTGTGGTGTCATTAATATATACCTCAACTTGTCTTTATTTTGGCTGGTAAGAACTTCTGACAAATGTAAATATTAAAGTAGTCCAGAGGCCCAGGGTAAAATAATTCATATTAGGTTAAAAATGATTAAAAAGAAATAATTAAAAATAGAAATATATGCAAAGAATTTGTACTGTATTTCACATTATATTTTATGAGGATGCATGATCCCAGCAATGGGCTAACCCAAGAATTGTGAAATTTTGGCCTTCAGGTCAAGTCTGACCCATCTTTTGTTTTTGTAAATAAAGTTTTACTGGCACAGAGTCAACTCGTTATTTATATTTTACCTGTGGTTGTTTTCATGCTACAAGAAGCAAATAGTTGAGATACACACTGTGTAGCCTCAAAGCTAAAAATATTTACTATTGGGCCCTTTATTATATAAAGTTTGTTGACTCCTGCTTCAACCTGTTCAGGCTGCAAAAAAAAATTTTCAGTCTGAGAGCTTCTGAAAATCTATGAAAGAAAACATTAATAAGATGCCTTAAATATAAAGAGTGTATATACTCCATATTGTGGAAGTAGATTATCACCAACCTCAAATATATTGGATTCACCTTGATTAAATGAAAGTCAAAATCAGACATTACAAGTTTAAGAGAAACCTTGAGAGAAGTTCAGAGCTGTGGAAACTAATGTTTTTGAGACTACAAAGAACAGGATTAACTAGGAACATGCTTAGATATATGAGATTAGTGAGTATCTGTGAACTAGTTACCATAATGTTTAAGTTAAATCTATTCTTATTCTATGTTTTACCATAAGAAATTGAGTTTCCTGTCTTGACAAAAGCACAAAGAACTATCCTGTAATACTGAAGTTTGTTTCTAATACTTCCAAGGCCTTGATTTTTTAACACTGAATATTAGTGTTTTTTAAAAAGAAAATTACATTCATTATAATATTTGTTGTAGTAAGTTGTGTTTATTTAATGTGGAAAACTGTATTTGCAATGTCTGGTTGGTATTATTCCTTATCAACCTGCTTCCTATATTATTGCTTATTTAGTTTGAATAGCTTCAACCAGTATGGAGGACTTAAAAGCTCTTAGAATTAGCAACATGTGGCTAAAGACATTTCTCCTTGCAAAAATTTATGTTACAAGTGAAATAAAGTAACTCTAACACAGAGGCAAACATGTTTTTTAATTGTTTCTTCTTTCTTTATATTACAGGTACAACATAGGTTTTCATAAATAGTTGTCATGGACTCCTTTGGCAGTATACCTACGTATATGGACCCCTTCTCAGAGCCATGTTTTTAAATATAAAACATAGAGGATTAGAAAGGAAACAAGTTATATTGTAATACATTTTTATCCATAACCTCTTTGGGAGGGGTCTTTGGACTAGATTAACTTTAAAACTCAATGTAGAATATTATTAACTCTTTTCCTTAAGCTCAAAGGTTAAATGTAAATGATTAGAACAGCAGTTATTCTATAATACCACTAAGAAATCAGTATGTAACTTTTTTTCTACAAAGGTACTCAGGACAGCATATAGACTCCATCTCTTGTATGCATTCATCATTAACATTGCAAGTATAAAAAATGACATAATATTCAGTTTGGCTATCTTAATGCAGTCTCAGATGCATTTTAACATTTCAGGAAAACCAAAGGCAACAAAATTCAGTTCTGTATATTTAAGAGCAACAATAGGATTCTGAATTTAGTGTAATTTACTAATTCTTTTAGAGAATCTGGTCAAGCTGGGATATACTATCACTTAAAATGTATTAAGAAGATAAAAAGAAAAGTATAGTGATATGAATTGCCATTTGTGTGGAAAACAAAAACTTCCAATAATTATACATTATAATGACTAAATATATAATATGTATATTGTGTATAATGAACATTATCTTTTGAATAAGATGTAATACAAAGAAAAGATTGTCATATTATGACAATATAATCATGGACTGTTAGGAAACAATTTTTGACAGTATTTCAATATTCATTTTTCATATGAGGCACATCCACAACTAATTATACTACTGAATATAGGAAATCAATAATTAAAAATATGGATTAGAACCCAAGTACCTGAATAATTAAAAAGAAACAGGCTAAATTTTTTAGAATAGATTTAAGTTCATAGCAAAAATCGGTCAGAAAAGTAGAGTTCCCATTAACTCCCTAACCCCATACATGGGTAACCTCCTCAGGCAGTCAGAATGGTGAATTGATGATCCTACACTGACACATCATTATTACCTAAGGTCCACAGTTTACATTAGGGTTCACTCTTGGTGTTATATATTCTATGGGTTTTGACAAATGTATAATGATGTGTATCCATCGCAATACTATCATGTAGTTTCATTGACCTAAAGATTCTCTGCTCTATTCATCTCTCCGTCCCTCACCCCCTAGCAACCACTCACTTTTTTACTGTTTCTATCATTTCACCTTTTCAAAATGTCATATAGTTGAGATTTTATAGTATTTAGTGTTTTCAAACTGCTTCTTTCACTTAGTAATGTATATTTAAGTTTTCTCCATGTCTTTTATGTTTTATAGCTCATTTCTTTTTGTTGCTAAATAATATTCCATTGTTTGGTTGTACCACAATTTATTTATCCATTCACCTACTGAAGGGCATCTTGGTTGCTTCCAAGTTTTGACAGTTATGAATAAACCTGTTAATAAACATCTGTGTGCAAGCTTTTGTGTTGACATACGTTTTCATTTTTTTTTAAAGATTTATTTGACAGAGATAGAGCACAAGCAGGCAGAGGGGCAGGCAGAAGGAGAGGTAGAACCAGGCTCCCCACTGAGCAGTGAGCCTGATGTGGGGCTCTATCCGAGGACCCCAAGATCATGACCTGAGTCAAAGGCAGATGCTTAATCTACTGAGCCAAACAGGTGCCATGGACATAAATTATCGATTCATTTGGGTGAGTATCTGAGAGTGAGATTAGATTCTATGGTAAGAGTATGGTTGATTTCATAATGAACTGTCAAACTGTCTTTCAAATTCGTTGTATCATTTCTACCAGCAATAAACGAGAGTTCCCACAGCACTCACCATAACACATACCCTCCCCAATATCCATCACCCAGCCACCCTATCCCTCCCTCCACCCCCAGCAACCCTCAGTTTGTTTCCTGAGATTAAGAGTCTCTTATGGTTTTCTCCCTCCCCAGTCCCATCTTATTTCAATTTTTCCCTTCCAACCCCCCATGAACCCCGCCCTGCCTTTCAAATTTCTCATATCAGAGAGATCATATACTTGTCTTCCTCTGATTGACTTATTTCACTAAGCATAATAACCTCTAGTTCCACCCATGTCATTGCAAATGGCAAGATTTCATTTTTTGATGGCTGCATAGAATTCCATTGTATATGTATACCACTTCTTCTTTATTCATTCATCTGTTGATGGACATCTAGGCCCTTTCCATAGTTTGTCTATTATGGACATTGCTGCTATAAACATTCAGGTGCACATGCCCCTTTGGATCACTACATTTGTATCTTTAGTAGTGCAATTGCTGGATCATAGGGTACCTCTGTTTTCAACTTTTTGAGGAACCTCCCTACTGTTTTCCAGAGTGGCTGCACCAGCTTGCATTCCCACTAACAGTGTAGGAGTGTTTGCCTTTCTCCACATCCTCGTCCACATCTGTCGTTTCCTGACTTGTTAATTTTAGCCATTCTGACTGCAGTGAGGTGGTATTTCTTTGTGGTTTTGGTTTGTATTTCCCTGATGCCAAGTGATGTTGAGCACTTTTTCATGTGTCTGTTGGCCATTTGCATGTTGTCTTTGCAGAAATGTCTGTTCATGTCTTCTTTCCATTTCTTGATTGCATTATTTGTTCTTTGGGTGTTGAGTTTGCTAAGATCTTTATAGATTTTGGATACTAGCCCTTTATCTGATATATCATTTGTGAATATCTTTTCCATTCTGTTAGTTGTCTTTTGGTTTGAAAAAGCTTTTTATCTTGATGAAGTCGCAACAGTTCATTTTGCCCTTGCTTCCCTTGCCTTTGGTAATGTTTCTAGGAAGAAGTTGCTATGGCTGAGGTCGAAGAGGTTACTGCCTATGTTCTCCTCAAGGATTTTGATGGATTCCTGTCTCACATTGAGGTCTTTGATCCATTTTGAGTCTATTTTTGTGTGTAGTGTAAGGAAATGATCCAGTTTCATTCTTCCGCATGTGGCTGTCCAATTTTCCCAACACCATTTGTTGAAGAGACTCCCCCACCCCTTGGACATTCATTCCTGCTTTGTCAAAGATTAGTTGACCATGGAGTTGAGGGCTTATTTCTGGGCTCTCTCTTCTGTTCCACTGATCTATGTGTCTGTTTTTGTGCCAGCACCCAGTACCATACTGTCTTGATGATGACAGCTTTGTAATAGAGCTTGAAGTCTGGAATTGTGATGCTGCCAACTTTCGTTTTCTTTTTCAACATTCCTATGGCTATTTGGAGTTTTTTCTGGTTCCATATATATTTTAGAATTATTTGTTCCATTTCCTTGAAAAAAAAATGATGGTATTTTGAGAGGTATTGCATTAAATATGTAGAATGTAGATTTGTGACCCAGGATGTGATCTATTCTGGAGAATGTTCCATGCGCAGTAGAGAAGAATGTGTATTCTGTTGCTTTGGGATGGAATTTTCTTTATAGATCTGTGATGTCCATCTGGTCCAGTATGTCATTTAAAGCCTTTATTTCCTTGTTGACCTTTTGCTTAGATGATCTGCCCATTTCAGTGAGGGGGTGTTAAAGTCCCCTATTATTATGATATTATTATTGATGTGTTTCTTTGATTTTGTTATTAATTGGTTATATAATTGGCTTCTCCCATGTTAGGGGCACAGACCCTTTAAGTATGATATAGTGTCCTTTCTCAACTCTTATTATAGTCTTTGGCTTAAAATCTAATTTATCTGATATAAGGATTGCCACCCAGCTTTCTTTTGATGTTCATTAGCATGGTAAATTGTTTTACTTCTCCTCACTTTAAATCTGGTGGTGTATTTGGGTCTAAAATGTGTTTCTTTTAGATAGGATATCAATGGGTCTTGTGTTTTTTATCCATTATGATACCCTGTGTCTTTTGATTGGGGCATTTAGATATGAATTTAGTGCCATTGTATTGTCTGTAAGGTGACTATTATTGTATATTGTCTCTGTTCCTTTCTGGTATGTTACTTTTAGGCTGTCTCTTTGCTTAGAGGACCCCTTTCAATATTTCCTGTAGGGCTGGTTTAGTGTTTGCAAATTCTTTTAGTTTTTGTTTGTCCTGGAAGCTTTTTCTCTCTCTTTCTATTTTCAATGACAGCCTAGCTGGATATAGTATTTTGGATGCATATTTTTTTCCTTTAGTACTCTGACTATATTGTGCTAGTCCTTTCTGGCCTGCCAGGTCCTTGTGGAGAGGCCTGCTGCCAATCTAAAATTTCTACCATTGTCTGTTACAGACAACTTTTGTCCCAAGCTGCTTTCAGGATTTTCTCTTTTTCACTGAGACTTGTAAGTTTTACTATTAGATGATGGGGTGTTGATCTACTTTTATTGATTTTGAGGGAGATTCTCTGTGCTTCCTGGATTTTGATGCTTGTTCCCTTTGCCAAATTAAGGTAATTCTCTGCCATAATTTGTTCCAGTATATCTCCAGTATACCTTCTTCCCCCCTCTCTCTTTTCTTCAGGAATTCCAATTATTCTAATATTGTTTCATCTTATGGTATCACCTATCTCTTGAATTCTCCCCTTGTGTCCAATAGCTGCTTATCTCTCTCTTTTTAGCTTATTTATTCTCCATCATTTGGTCTTCTATATCACTAATTCTCTCTTCTGCCTCATTTATCCTAGCAGTAAAAACCTCCATTTTTACTTTTTATTTTATTTTTTTTTAAAGACTTTATTTATTTATTTGACAGACAGAGATCAAAAGTAGGCAGAGAAGCAGGTAGAGGGAGGAGGAAGATGGCTCCCTGCCGAGGAGAGAGCCCGATGTGAGGCTTGATCCCAGGACCCTGGGATCATGACCTGAACTGAAGGCAGAGGCTCTAACCCACTGAGCCACCCAGGTGTCCCCAGAGTCTCCATTTTTATTTTTTTTTTAGTTTTCAATTTTTAATTTTTTTATAAACATATAATATATTTTTATCCCCAGGGGTACAGGTCTGTGAATCGCCAGGTTTACACACTTCACAGCACTCACCAAAGCACATACCCTCCCCAATGTCCATAACCCCACCTCCTTTCTCCCAAACCCCCTCCCCCCACCACAGCCTCCATTTTTAAAAAGGATTTTATTCATTTATTTGATGGAGAAAGATACAGCAAGATAGGAAACACAAGCAGGGTAAGTGGGAGAGGGAGAAGCAGGCTTCCTGTAGAGCAGAGAGCCTGATACATGTTTGATCCCAGGAGCCTGGGATCATGACCTGAGCTGAAGGCAGACGCTTAATGTCTGAGCCACCCAAGCACTCCAGAGCCTCCATGTTTTTATTGCACCTTATTAATAGCTTTTTAAATTTCAACTTGGTTAGATTTTAGTTCTTTTATTTCTTCAGAAAGGGATTATATTTCTCCAAAAGGGATTCTCTAGTATCTTCCATGCTTTTCTTGAGCCCAGCTAGCACCTTGATATTTTCATTCTGAACTCTGGTTCTGACATCTTACTAATGTCCACATTGATTAGGTCCCTAGCTGTCAGTACTGCCTCTTGTTCACTTTTTTGAGGTGAGTTTTCCTGCCTTGTCATTTTATCCAGATAAGAATAGATGAATGAGAGAACAAAATACTAAAAGGGTAGCAATGACCCCAGAAACATATATGCTAACCAAATGGGAAGAGAAGGAGAAAAAAAATGTGTGTGTGTGTGTAGTGATATATATATATATGTATCACACAAACATATATAATATATATAGTATATATTATATATATTATCATTATTATCAGACTGGTGAATAGAGCCACACACTTGATTTTGGGTGTATTTTGGTCTGTTAGAATAAACTACTTCCCAAAATTTTAAAGAAAAACTTATATACATACAAAAATAATGATAAATGTGGTGAAGGGATGGAATATGAATGTAAAGATGAAAACTGAAAAATATTCTAAGAAGAAATTGATAAGAAGTTGGTTGAAAAAAGAAAAAGAAAAGAGGAAAGAATGTGATTAGGCTGGAGACTAGAACAAACCTATGCGCTAGATTTAGGGTATATTTTGATCTATTAGAAGAAACTGTATCCCAAAATTTTTAAGAAAGAAAAACCTATATGTATATGAAAAATAAGGTTAAATAAAATGAAGGAATAGAATATGACTGTAACAATGAAAATTTTAAAAGATTTAAAAAAGGCATTGATAAAATATTAACTTTAATTAAGTAAGAGAGAAATTAAAAAAATAGAATAAGAAAAAGAAAATTTAAAAATTTAACTTGGAAAGACTAAAGAATCATGGAGAAAATGCCATGAATTCTATGTTTTGTATTCCCGTAGCTCTGAAGTTTTGCAGTTCTCATTGATGGGTGAACTTCGTCTTAGCTGGATGTTCTTGGTGACCTCCTGGGGGGCGGGGCTGTTGCAATAATTCTCAAATGTCTTTGCCGGAGGCGGAACTGCACCACCCCTGCCAGGGGCCAGGCTAAGCAATCTGCTCAGGTTCGTTCGGTAGCTTTTGTTTCCTGAACGCTTTCCGTAGAGCTTTGGAGGATAGGAATGAATATGGCAGCCTTCTAATCGCTGGCCCTGTAGGAGCCGAGAGCTCAGGGTCCCTCTCTTCAGTTCACCCTCAGAGAAAAGCAGTCAATCCCTCCCATCTCCCTGGTCTCCAGTCGCATTCTGTGCCACGCAGCCTATGACCAAGTATTTCTATCTCTGGTGCATAGCCCCAGTTGGAGTGTCCAAACCCTGCTGATTCCTGCAATGCATTCCCACACTGCTCCTCCCAGAGGAAAAAGGAGGGGGTGTCCCCAGATCTGCCACTTGGGAGGTCCCTGCTCAAAGAGCAGTGGTCCAACTGTGCCTTGGATCATGGTTTAAGGTAACTCTGAGCTGAGAGCTCACTCCTTGGCTCTGTCTCTGCAGCCAGCTTCCCTGCTCTGATACCTGGGTAGCTTTGCACTCAGGCACCCTGGGTCTTTCTGTGACCTCGCAGGTCCTGAGACTCCACTGTCCCCACGAGGGGTCCACCCCTGCTTAGCCTCTGGAGCATTGTCCTGTAGAGGAACAGACTTCTAAAAGTTCCTATTTTGTGCTTCACTGCTCTACCGCTTGTCAGGAGCTGTCCCCTCCGCCCGTGGTCTATCTTCCTGTGTATCACCTTGGATTCACCTCTCTGCATGCCCTACTTTCCAGAAAGCGATTGCTTTTCTGCTCCTAGAATTGCTGCACTTCTCTTTGATCTCCTGTTGAATTTGTAGGTGTTCAGAATGGTTTGTTAACTCGCTGAACTCCTGGACCTAATGATATTTAGGTCTCCTTCTCCTCCACCATCCTGCTTCTCCTGTGGTATCTCATTTTAATTTGCAATTCCCTATGATGTTAAATATCTTTTCATATGCTTACTTGCCATTTGTATATCTTCTTTGCTGAGTTGTCTATTAAGGACTTAGCCCTGTTTTTAATCAGTTTGTTCATTTTCTTATTGTTTAGCTTTAAGACTTCTGTGTATATTTTGGATAACATTTCTTTATCAGATATGTTTTTGTTTTCTTTCAATATACAGCTTGTCATTTCATTCTCTTGACACTGTCTTTCACAGAGCTGAAGTTTTTAATTTTAATGAAGCTCAACTTATCAAATATTTCTTTCATGAATCATGACTTAAATGCTGTATCTAAAAAGTCATTGCCAAACTCACGGTTATTTAGATTTTCTCCTGTGTTATCTTCTAGGAGTTTCACAGTTTTATGTTTTACATTAAGATCTGTGAATTAATTTTTGTGAGAAGTGTAACATCTGTGTCTAGATTCACTTTTTTAAAAAAGATTTTTAAATTTATTTATGACAAAGAGAGATAGCAAGAGAGGAAACACATGCACAGGGGAGCTGGAGAGGGAGACACAGGCTCCCTGCTGAGTAGGGGAGCCCAATATGGGGCTTGATCCTGGGGCACTGGGATCATGACCTGAGCTAAAGGCAAATGCTTAATAACTGAACCACACAGGCGCCCCTTGATTCACTTTTTTGTATGTGGATATCTGGTTGTTCCAGTATCATTTGTTGAAAAGATTATCTTTTCTCCATTGTGTTTTATTTGCTCCTCTATCTAAGATTATTTGAAATATATATGGGTCTGTTCTGGGCTCTCTGTTCTGTTAACATTGATTGTCTGTTCTTTTACTAATACCACATTGTCTTGACTGCTATAGCTTTATCATGTCTTGAAGTTGAGTAGTGTCAGTCTGCCGGCTTTTTTCTCTTCATTAAATATTGTGTTGGCTATTCTGGGTCTTCTTTCCATATAAACTTAAAAATCAGTTTGCCAATATCTATAAAATACTTACTGAGATTTTTTTTTTTTTTAAAGATTTTATTTATTTGTCAGAGAGAGCGAGCGAGAGCGAGCACAGGCAGACAGAGAGGCAGGCAGAGTCAGACGGAGAAGCAGGCTCCCTGCGGAGCAAGGAGCCCGATATGGGACTCGATCCCAGGACGCTGGGATCATGACCTGAGCCGAAGGCAGCTGCTTAACCAACTGAGCCACCCAGGCGTCCCACTTACTGAGATTTTGAATGGGATTGCATTGAACCTGTAGATAAAGTTGGGAAGAACTGACATCTTGACAATATGGTGTCTTCCTATCCATGCACATGGAATATCTCTCCATTTATTTAGTTCTTCTTTGATTTCTTTCATCAGAGTATTTAATTTTTCTCATCTAAATCTTGTACATATTTTGTTAGATTTACACTTAAGTATTTCATTTTTATATTCACTGCTGGTGAGCACAGAAACAACTGACTTTTGCATATTAAGCCTGTATCCTGCAGCCTTGTTATAACTGCTTATTACTTCCAGGAATTTTTTGGTCAGTTCTTCTGGATCTTCTGTATAGATGATCATGTCATCTGCAAACAAAGGCAGTTTTATTTATTCCTTCCTAATATGTATATTTTTATTTCCTTCTTGTCTTTCCTCATTTGCTAGGACTTCCAGTACAATGCTGAAATGGAGAAGTGAAGTGAAGACATCTGTGCCTTGTTCTCCTTGTTACCCCATTAATACTTTCACTATATAGTACAGAAGTACCTTTGAGTCCACATATGAAAAATTTTTTAATGTAACATTATATTACAAGTAACAGTTAAAGTGAGAAAAAAATTATGGGCTCGGGGCATGGACAGAGCTGAATATAATCTTGAGGGTGAAATCTTACTAATTATACTTACAGCACTTCAAATATTATTTTTCATATGTAATGTTCAATATAAATGCTTGATAAATTGAACTACTGAGAATGAGTTGTTACTTGAGACTTGTTATATGGTAGCATCCATATAACATGTCTATGCAAGGGGTAATTTGTTTATGTGATTTATTAATTAACTTATGACCAATAATTTGTTTAGATTCTGTCAGATTTGACAGTATACAGTAATATGAGTCAGAAACAGTAATACATAATTTTAATCCATAAAGTTTTTTATTTTGGATGCAATTTCAATTTAATCCTCTAATTAAATCTTTGTCAGATTAGAAGGATAAGCAAACTGATTTGATTTTGACTCCCTTCTTTTTAAAGAAACTTTCTTTTATTTTTTATTTTTTTTAAAGAATTTATTTATTTGACAGAGAAAGATCACAAGTAGTCAGAAAGGCAGGCAGAGAGAGAGAGAGAGAGGAGGAAGCAGGCTCTCTGCCGAGCAGAGAGCCCGATGTGGGACTCGACCCCAGGACCCTGAGATCATGACCTGAGCCGAAGGCAGCGGCTTAACCCACTGAGCCACCCTTGAAGAAACTTTCTTGAAGAGTATTCAGGAAAGGATAAAAATTACAAAAGTCAAGATAGAAAGTGAAAATAAAGGAGATGAGGTAACCTCCAAGTAGTACAAGCAGTATGAATTGATGTAAATTGGTATATATGAAAAAGACAAAATTGGCAATATAAAACAAAACATATCCTATAAATATTTTTCAAGTAAAAGTTGTTTTGGCCAATTTTTAAAGTTGAGAGAGGAGGTTTTTAAATAAACCTTGATTAAAATTTCCTGAATGACATAAATATCTCTTCCTTAAAGGTTTACAAGAGGAAGTAGGAGGTTTTCACCCTTGCAATGAAGAGCTAATAGGGTTTAGATTAAGAACTTTTCACTGCAGAAAGCATGAAGGAAGGTAAGGTGTCACCAATGTATTTATTCTGAAGTTTTAAGATAAGCAACAGATACACGCTCTGAAACAACACTGTTTCATGAAAGGTCTAAAGTCTGAAGTATTCAAGAAAGAATGGCTAAGTGAATACATAAGAAATTTCAGTATATTTTAACTGATTTAGTTGTGTGGAGAAAACTCAAATTGATAGCATCTTAAGTCTGAATAATGGAAAAGTAAGCAAACATAACTGCTTTAGTAATACATATAGAAGACATTTCTAAGTAGACCACTAATGTATAGCATGGTGACTACAATTAATAATACTGTATTGCATATTTGAAAGTTGCTCAGAGAGTAGATCTTAAAAGTTCTTATCATAAGAAAAAAATTGTAAGTATGTGAGCTTTTGGGTGTTAACTAGACTTACTGTGATGACCATTTCATAATATATACATGAATATGTTGTACACCTATAACTAATATGTTATATGTCAATTATAGTTCATTGATATTTCTCTCACATATTACTTATTGTGTTGTTTTCAGATGCTTTGTGGTTTTCACCTAGAGAAAATTTTCTCTTGAGGGTATTATTAGCTAAGATGGTTGGTAATATTTAGTTGGCTGGAAAAAAAAATAAGAGGACTGGAGAGTGGTCCTAGTTCATGCTGTGGTTGAGGAGGAGTGGGGACTGTCATGACCAGAACATAGAACACTTAGGTCTCATCATCTAGGTTATAACAACTCTTTGTTGCTATTTCAGTAGGCAATCTTGTCTACTAGGGGTCATTCTCTCAATACTTCTGCCTTGCACCTGCTCTCCTTTCATGCATGTAACTCATTATAATTACTGAAAATAGCCTGTATAGTTTATTGAATTTATATTTACTTTGTGACTAAAATATTATCAGCTTATGTGATTGTTAGAAAAGAGGTAGCTTCTCTTTGCAAGGAACAAAATTTATATGTATTATTCATATATAGTGTTTTTAGGGCTTACTTATTTGAATCTGTGTTGTGATATCAAAGTGTCTTATCACAGCTGTGTTTCTTTCTGTTGGTATTTCTAGAAGTTTTTACTTTGTATTTTATGTTTTTACTTTTACTAAGAAGCCTCTATACTCAAGATGGGGCTTGAATTTATGACCCGGAGATCAAGAGTTGCACATTCTGCCAAATGAGCCAGCCAGGTGCCCCTACTTTTTACTTTTGATGTTACATTATTAAACTGACCCTTTTCATTTAATTAAATTAATTAATTTTTAAGGAGATTTTAAAATTTATTTTTAGAGAGAAAGAGTGAATGATTGAGAGCTGGGAGAGGGGATGGAGGGAGAGGAAAAAAGAGAATCTTGAGCAGACTCCCCCCTGAGTGTAGAGCCTGACATGGGGCTCAAGCTACCCTGAGATCATGACGTGAGCTGAAATCAAGAGTCAGACATTCAACGGACTGAGATGCCCAGGTGCCCCCTCTATTTTATTTTTTAAAGTTTTATCTAAGTAATCTCTACACCCCATGTGGGGCTTGAGCCCACGACTCTGAGATCAAGAGAGGCATGCTCCTCTGACTGAGCCAGCAGGAGCCCCTATTTTATATTTTTGATGTTACATTATTAGACTTAATTCGTATTAGATTTGACTTTTTATCATAATAAACTGGATTTCTCTGTCTTGTTTACAATGCTTTTTACTTTGAAATTTACTTTTTTGGGGGGGGTTATTTCCTATTTCTTTATTTTTAAAGATTTTTTAAAAATTTATTTTTAATTTAATTTCAGCATAACAGTATTCATTATTTTTTCACCACACCCAGTGCCCCATGCAATCCATGCCCTCTGTAATACCCACCACCTGGTACCCCAACCTCCCACCCCCCCGCCAATTCAAACCCTTCAGATTGTTTTTTAGAAATTTACTTTCTTATTAATGTCATCCTGGGTTTTTTCCCCAATGTTCACATTTGTCTGATATATCTTGGCTGTTAACAATCTGATGTTCATTGCACTTTTGAAGTTAATTTTTAAATTTTTATTAAAAGTAATTATATACCTAGTTTTAAAAATCAAATAGTGTTTAAAGGGTAAGGAAAAAAAGGTTTAACACACTCTTCCTCCCTTGCCTCTCCATTCCTATTTCACTTCACTTTTTCAGAGGTGGCCACATTCATTTACTTCAGTTGTTTCTTCTAACATTTATTTCTATATTTCTGTCTCTATTAAATGAACAATTGCATTATCTAATGACTTCTTACTTCTTTATGGTAGATAAAGATTTTAACTCTTTTATATCTCTTTTATTTCCTTGTCCATCTTCTTTACATCATAAGTTTTGCTTAAGTTTGTTTTTAAGTTTGTTTTTTAATTATTATGCTTAAATGCTATTCACTAATGAGTCATCTGGTATATTATAATTATGTTCTCTCTTTTTTAAAAAAGATTTTATTTATTTATTGGACAGACAGAGATCACAAGTAGGCAGAGAGGCAGGCAGAGAGAGAGGGGGAAGCAGGCTCCCGAGAGCCCAATGCGGAGCTCCATCCCAGCACCCTGGGATCATGACCTGAGCCGAAGGCAGAGGCTTTAACCCACTGAGCCACGCAGGCACCCTAGGCACCCCTATGTTTTCTTTTTTGAACAGCTTTTTGTTTTTATTAATTGCTTCATTTTCTCCACTCATTTAGTTTTCTTCAAACCTCTGGCTAAGTCTCTCTATATTCCTTCCACAGTTCTTTAAGATACCTAATACAAGTTTCTACACAAATAAAAATTACTTCTCCTGCAGAGAACAATCCTGAGTCTTGCTCCAATTCAAGGCTGACTGCTTTTTAAATCAGCTAAGCAGCCATCATCCCAAGACTTCTTTTTGTTATCATCTTCAGAATTCTCATAGCCTTTGCCCCTGTTTTAGATGCCTGTTTGTTTTTTTTTAACCCTATATCTTTTCTTAGTTTATTCTGTTGTTTGGTGAAATATGTTCAGCAGCATCCTGAGTAAAGGATGCATGTGGGGCAAAGTTTTTTGAGACTCTACTGTATGAAAATTTATTTTTGTCATTTTTACTTGTCTATTATAGAATCCTAGATTAAAGTTTTCATTAAATATTTTTAAAGCTTTGCTCCATTGTTTTCTAGCTTCCAGTGTTGCTGATTCTTTGTATGTGATCTCTTTTCTTGCCGTAGGTTTTTTTTTCTTTTTTTTTAATCCCTGCCATTCTGAAATTTCACAATAATGTGTCTTACTGTGAGTCTTTTTCAGTAATTATGCCAAGTAATTGTTAGGCCCTTTTATTTTTTTTTTTTTTTTTTTTTTTTTTTTTTTTTTTTTTTATATAAAGATTTTTATTTATTTATTTGACAGAGAGAAATCACAAGTAGATGGAGAGGCAGACAGAGAGAGAGAGGGAAGCAGGCTCTCCGCTGAGCAGAGAGCCCGATGCGGGACTCGATCCCAGGACTCTGAGATCATGACCTGAGCCGAAGGCAGCGGCTTAACCCACTGAGCCACCCAGGCGCCCTGTTAGGCCCTTTTAATCTAATGACCCTTGTCCTTAACTTCCTAGGGAATTTTATTGTGTTAACCTTTTGCTAACTTCCTCCAAACTATTTCCTTTTCTGGAATTAATATTTCACTTTTTGGATCTTCTAATCTTTTAAAAAATTTTTTGGATTAATGTCCTAATTTTATTTTTTTCTCTATTATTATTCATCTCTGTCTCTTTTTGTTCTATTTTCTCAAAAGCTTTTGCCTATAATGTTTAATCCTTTTACATTTAATTTATTTCAGCTATCTCATTAATGGAAAAACTAGTACAATTTAAGTAAGGTATATAGTTTAATTAAGAGGATCGTATTAATGTTCATTCCCTGTACCAGTGCCTTCTAGTCAAAGAATAGTAGGGTGAAGGATATACAGAAACTCAATTATTTCTACAACTTTTCTGTTAATCTGAAAACAGTTCAAAATACAAAGTTAAAAAAAGTTAAAAGGACCAATATGTTTGAGAAAAAATGAAGTGTTTGCCAGGATGTCTGTCTATGCATGACCACTTCTCATTAATTTTCTCTCGAAGAGAATATTAATTATAGTATCTTTGATATTTTCTTCTGTCCCCTGCATTATATGCTTCTTTCTGCTTGTTATGGTCTCTCATTCAGGAGGCCCTCTTCTAATGTGATTGCATGTCCATATTTAAGAAGGATGCTCTAAAATCCCAACGTGAAGTCCTTCGTGCATAGATAGGTTTGTCAATGAACTTTACTGTTAGGGATTTCAGAAGACCAGCTAAGTTTTTCTCTTGGTAGAAAGCATGCTGAGGTTGGAATCCTGGATCTCCCACTTACTAGCTCTGCTACTTAGGCAATTTACCTTTCATGCTTAAAGTGGTCAAGTTTAATATTACCAGCAATCAGATATACTGACATCTTGTATCCTTTGAAATGATACACTGAAAAGGGCACATCACTTCTGTGATATTCTTATCCCAAATGCACAACATTTTTTTTTAAGATTTTATTTGTTTAAAGTAATCTTTACACCCCAAGTGGGGCTTGAACTCCCAACCCTGAGATCAAGAGCTGCATGTGTTACCGACTGAGCCACCTAGGAACCTCCGTATAATTTCTATTTAATCAAGAGAAGATACCAAACTCATATTGATGAATAATCAACAAAATAACTGACTAGTTATTTTTAACTGACTCTTTAAATAACTGACTCTTTAAAAGTGTCAAAGTCATGAAAGACAAGGAAATACTGTAAATTTCACAGATGGGAGGAGAGTAAGGAGAGATTACAAATTAATATAACATGAGGTCTTGGGTTAGATCTTGGAACAGAAAAAGAACATTTGTGGGAAAAACTGGTCTGTAGTTTAGTTAATAGTACTGTACAAATGCTAATTGTTGTTTCTCCTAATTGTTCTATGGTTATATTAGTTGTTAAAATTAGGAGAAGGTGGGCTAGGGGATACATAAACTCTGTATTATTTTTTGAAACTTTAAGTCTAAAGTTATTTAAAAATATATGGTTAAAAAAATAAAGGGACCAGAATGTTTGAAGGAGGGTAATGGATATTTATCAGAACTTTATACATGGATTTCCTCTCATTAATTTTGCTTGAAGGATGGTGAATCCCTTTTGATTTGTAAATTCAAAACAAACCAAGGGTGTTTTTGTTTTGTTATTAAAATTTCTGCTTGTTCTTTTTATTCAATTTTTTTTCTGTATTCTTTTTGAGAGTTACTCTTTTTTTGGTTGGACTTGTCTCTATTCTCTCTAGTGTAGCATTTTATTTTTCATCATCATTTAATCTTTCATGTTATCTTCTGTATTTTGGGAGAATTTTTAAAAATTCTTTCTATATCAAGGATTTGTTTTTATGTAGTAACTACTGGTCCTTTACAGAAAAGAAAAATTTAATTTTTTCCATCATATCAATAGTTTCATACAGTGTTTTCTTACTGGCCAGCAACCATTTCATCCTTCCTGTTTTTCAGTCTGTAATTACTGGAAACATGGGATATGTTTTTACAAGTTTATTTAATTTCTTCTTATATATATGTTCTTAATACATATATCCATATTTATGCTGTTTATCCTTACCTTCAGTGTAATGCCACATGCAAAAATATTTTGATGCGGGGCGCCTGGGTGGCTCAGTGGGTTAAGCCTCCGCCTTCGGCTCAGGTCATGATCTCAGGGTCCTGGATCAAGCTCCACATAGGGCTCTCTGCTCAGAGGGGAGCCTGCTTCCCTCTCTCTCTGCCTGCCTCTCCACCTACTTGTGACTCTATCTCTCTCTCCGTGTCAAATAAATAAATAAAATCTTAAAAATATATTTTCATGGGACCTATACAGTGTATACTTTACTGTTTAGCCTATTCCTAAATGAAGATCTGTCCATGACAATTCTAAAAGATTCGTTAATTCCTGATTCCTCTTACTATCCCCATCCTCTGTTTTATGTTTATAGTTTAAGAAAGAGGCTTGATACACACAGAACCTATGCAATTTCTACTCTCTAGCTCAATGAGCTTTTTTGCTCCTACTGCCAAGTTCTCTATTGAATAAAATAATTTATTCCATAGAATCTGAGACTATCTATAGTTTGACATGTACAATGAATGAAAATTTTTATCCTCTTGTATGCCCAGAACTGCAAGGCACAGAGTTTTCCTGTCTCTGTCCTCCAGAATGCAGTTCTTTACATTTGTTGTCCTCTACTCTGAGGACTTGCTGAATGTGTGGAAATTTTAGTCTCTAAACTGCTTTATAAGAAGTGTTAATGATACTGAAATGAGGAAATGGTTAGGAAGAAGATAGTAGTGGAATGTTTCTGTAAAGTAAAGTGTCTTTGATTTTTAGTTTAAGTGGACACAATGGGTCTCTGAGCTAGAAACAGGACAGGACAAATCCTTTTCTAATTTACTTCTGAATCACAGTGTCCCTCTAAAGGGTAAGATGTAATAGGTAAATAGCTGGGCTTTTCATTCAAGTCCAATTGGTGCTTTAATTAGAAGAAATTCTTTATAGCCTGGAAAGTAGTTAAATATTATTCTGAATATAAAATATTTTCATGAAAGCTATTCTATATTAGAGTTAAAAATGAACATTTAATGTTTTCATTTTTATTTATATTATTTTTTATTTAAACTCAATTAACACACAATGTATTATTGGTTTCAGAGGTAGAGAACAGTGACCCAATAGTCTTATATAATACGCAGTGCTCATGATATCATGTACCCTCCTTGACATCCATCACCCAGTAACTCCATCCCCAGCCCACTTCCCCTCCAGCAGCCCTCAGTTTATTTTCTGTGATTAAGAATCTTTTATGGTTTGTCTCCCTCTCTAATTGCATCTTGTTTTATATTTTCCCTCTCTTCCCCATGATCCTCTGTTTTGTTTCTTAAATTTCACATATGAGTGAGATCATGTGATAATTGTCTTTCTCTGATTGACTTATTTCACTTAGCATAATACCCTTTAGTTCCATACATGTTGTTGCAAATGGTAAGAGTTCATAAAATGAACATTTAACTTAAAGGCTAACTTCAAATTATAATTTCCCCAGTCTCCAGTATCTCAGTTAATTCTCATAAGAATGAATTAGATACTTGTATTAATGCAAAAATGGAAAAACACTGTAAAACAGAAATAGTTAAGAATTTTCTACTTCTCCCCTTCTTACCTAGCGATTTGATACTGATCTTAAAAGCGTAATAGTTCAAATGCCCAGATACACAGAGATTTTCCTTTTGCTCCTTCCTGTAGTCTAACTCAATGGGCTAATTTTATGATTCTGTGATTTTGCTTTCTTGACTTCAAAACCTAGTTCTATTTAAGATGGGACTCTGCTGAATTAAAAAAAATTGATACTCTAATTAATACCATATTCATGTAGTAGTTTCTACATTGGTCAGCTTTACAATATATGTAGTTGATCTGACAGAATATAGTAGTGTGTACCTTATAGTCAATGAATAGTTTCTGGCAGTCTCTTACAGTAGTTAGACTTGTGCTCTGAGCTCTGAATCAAGTCTCTATTTTATTGATTAGATTTGATGCTTCACGATAGTTTTGGCATCAGAAATTACTTACTCTGGAACATATACAGTTAATACCCTTAAGTTATAATCATTAGAGTTTAAAAAATGACACATACTTATAAAAACAACAGGCTCGGATTATCCTAAGGAGTATTTCCACCTTTCTGTTTTAATTCACCAAGGTATTTGGTATCAGGGAAAATCTGCATAGTAAGAACAAAGGCTAATGTTTCAAATATCAGTATTTTAATATTAGTCTACTTTAATGTTTTAGAGAAAAGATCATCTCCTAATGATATAATAGTTACGTATTAAGACTTCTATGTTATAATACAAATGTACTATAAACAAAAGTAGATAATTTTCCACACAGCGAAACTTGGTATATTAAAGCATTTCCCCATGGTTATATAGTTTTAGAAAACTATAGACGTGATTTTAGAGTTTCTGTCCCTGAGTGGGGTAGCATTTCCTGTTGAGGGCCTTCAAATCACCTAAAAAAGTTATTTAGTATAAAATACATAGGACAGGGTGCCTGGCTGTCTCAGTGGTTTAAGCCTCTGTCTTTGGCTCAGGTCATGATTTCAGGGTCCGGGGATTGAGCCCCACATGGGGCTCTCTGCTCAGCACGGAGCCTGCCCCCCCCCCCCCACTCCGCAACTCTCCCCCAAGCCTGCCTCTCTGCTTACTTATGATCTCTGTCAAATAAATTAAAAAAATATTTAAAAAAATACATAGGACATTGATCTTAAAACAAAAATAAAAACAAAAACAGGGAATATAAAACTCTATACAATAGCCCTGTGTTCCAGTTTTGACTTTGAAAGTTTATTAAAATTTTTTTCTCATCTCTAACAAAAGAGGACTTGTTTTTTCCCCCAGCCTCTCTCTCAACATTACATCTCTAAATTAAAAATAAAATGTTAAAATTTCACTCATGTTGAGCCATACATTTTTTCTTATTTCAAAACCACTAAATAGGGATACATTTACAATTGATGGCAATGTTTTTTTCTTTTATAGTGATAAATAATGGTGTGTCTTATAATCCATGATTTTGTAGATTCAATGAAATCTCATGATTGTGAAAGATATGATGGGCTTCAGAGTAAGCTAGTTAAGTATAGTTCATAGCTCTTCAACTCTTCCCTATTTCTTAAATCTTAACTTGGGTAGGACTAAAATATTCCCTAGGATATATCCCATGTGATAACCAGAATTATTATAATGCTTAACGAGACAGATTAAATTCCAAATTGGAAAAAGTCAGTAATTTTGTTCCCTTTTGGTCTGTGCATGGTAGAGTAAAGATGTGTATCAGGACAGAAGGGGTTGAAGTCCCTTTTAGCGGCCTTTCTCTAGACATCTAGAGGCAGTTTATTGGTTCCAGTTGTAAGCTTATATGTACAAAGATATCTATTTATGTCTCTGTTATAATTTATAGTCAACATATGTGTACTTTCTATATGACTAAATTAAAGAGTAAGATAGCAGTTTCTCAGTATAATTTCTGTCATTTGCTACTCATAGATTTAAGAAAATATAGAAAAGTGTTTACTTTTAAACTAGAGGAATTAAACTTTAAATTAAGAATGGGTAGCATTAATGTTATTTGAAAATTTCTCCTCTATTCCAGTAGAGGATGGAAAATTCACTCCATCCTCTACTGGAATTATTCAAGCAGTACAACTTCAATCATTTGTGCTTATATATATGATCTATATAATCAGCAACTGGAAAAACTAGTACTTATTTAATATGGCAAAACTCTTTCAACTATCTTTAGAGAAGTATATTTGGAGAAAATGTTAACATCAGAGGAAGTCCATTTTAGAAGATTTTGATACTATAATAGTTCTCTATAGATAAAGTTTAGGAACACTTAAGGCTGTGACACTAGGTCAAATTATAGTTTTATTTCATTACTGGTAGTAATAGCAGTGAAGGAATGCGGTGAGTGGTAACAGGATGAAGGGATATGGGGGGGCTCCTTAAAGTAGACTATCTTGGTACTGAGTTCCAACACATAAATAAATATGCGTGTGAAATAGTTAATCTCTATCATTTTATTGTAGAGTATGCCTACTTTCTTTACCAAAGTATACTGTAAACAAGATTCATATTACCATCGCAATAGTTAATCAATCTGTGGTTCTTACAGATATAGTCCGTTTCCTCCAAGTAATGATGAAGAGTTTCACTAAGAAACTAGGTCATAAGGGAGTAAGCAGAATTCCCTGCTACACAGCCAAGAGTTGAAATATATTGAATATATACATGGATCTAACTGGATTCCCACTCTTTGGCCTGCATCTGATTTAGGATGCATAAGCACAATTCCCAAACTGAAAGAGTAGATTGTCAACTCGATTTCATCTTCCCATAAATACTATATGCCATTAACCAAACCAAAATCTGAGTATGTGAACTATCGAGGCAAATTCAATGAGCTAAAACGTTGATTTCAGAGTACCAGGGACTGGTAGGGAGAAAAGAATGGTAAGTTATTGCTTGATGGGTACAGATTTTCTTTTTGTGCTAATGCATAAGTGTGGAAACAGTAGTAATGGTTGCACAGCACATGGATGTAATTAATACCACTTAGGTAAACACTTAAAAAAAATGGCAAATTATGTTATATATATTTTATTACAGTAAATAAAACATTTTGACCATGTGTGATTTATAAGTTACGTAAAACTAACTGTAAAAATTATAGTTAATTTAGAATTGTACGCTCTTCACATGAAAGAGTTCACTAATTCTGTTCTTCTGATCACAAATGTGATATAAATATCCAAAATTATTTCTTTTTAGAAAATAAATTTGAAAGGCCTGAAATAGGACTGAAAAAATAATTAAAAAATCAGAACAAACTTCTTACTTTAATTGGTTCAGGCTGCATCACAGGTGCAGGCATAGCAATGGCACTTGGAGCATAAACCTGGTGATATGTTGCTTGAACACCATGATCAGAATAAGGCTGTTATAAAAAAAAGAAAAAAACATGTGTTACCTTTTATTTATTAATTCAAAGTTTTTATTCATTGTTGCAATGTACTAGGCATTTTGCTACACAATGGAGGAACACAAATGAAAAACACATTCTATCTTTAATTAATTTATAGATTGACCAGGGACAGTTGAATCGCCAAAATCACTCTAAGTCCAATGAAACATATATAGAAGAAAAGAAAAGAACTACTTGATTTAGCTTAAGAAAACTGGGGAGGCAGTCAGAAAAAGCTTTCTTGTGGAATTGATGCTTGGATTTGAAAAATTAAGGGAAAGAAGGTGGGAATAGTATATGCAAAGACAACTAAGAACACACCTCAGGAGGTGCCTGGGAGGCTCAGTGGGTTAAGTGCCCAACTCCTGATTTCAGTTCAGGTCGTGATCTCAAGATTGTGAGACTGAGCCCCATGTCAGGCTCTGAGCTCAGCACAGAATTTGCTGGTCTTTCTCCTTCTGCTCTTTCCCCTGCTCTCTCTCTCTCAAATAAGTAAGTAAAATCTTAACAACAACAACAATACACCCTCCCATCAAAAGGTATGCAGAAAGAAAAAGCAAATTATGTTCAGGGGGAAAAATAAGGCTGGCTTCAAACTTCTTTCTGGCTATACTCAACACCAGAAAAGAGTAGACTAGATGTTCTATAAAGAAATAGTACTGTTAAGAGTTGAATTTGGTTGAAGTTTTAACCTTGAGTATATCAGAATGTGACCTGATTTGTAGACAGGGAATTTGTAGAGTTAACTTAAATATGGTCATTAGGGTAGAAGCTAATCTAGTATGATAACTACTATCCTTACAAAATTGAGAAATTTGGACACAGAGATAGAAAAATAAAGTGAAGACACAGGGAGAAGATGGCCATCTATAAGCTAAGAAGAGAGGTCCGAAACAAATGCTTCCTTCATGGCCCTCAGATGGAATCAAACCTGCCAATATCTTCAACTTCTGGTCTCTAGAACTGTGAGACAATAAATAATTGTCTGTTGTTTAAGCCACCTAGTTTGTGGCACTTTGTTTTGGCAGTATGATGTAGCTATTTTATAGCTAGTGTAATTGTCTTTCAGATTTATAGACAACAATGTTGAACAAAGAGGCATGAAAGAATTCAGAATATAGCACCCACAAGTTTTCTTTAACAAAGAGTACTTTGCAGATTCAGTCGAGCAAATGATGAGTGGAGGGTGAGATGAAAACAGAAATCCTGGTAGAAGTAGTGATAGTAACATTAAGATCCAACTGTGGAAATTATTATTCCAGAACATCATGTTATAAACCTTAGATAATATAATACATTCTAATTGGGAGGTGGGTGCTAATTTTCTAATTTTTTACAACACTGACTTAAAACACACCTTTACAGTTCTTGGCACATAGATGGTAAGGTAAGTAATGGTTTGGGAACATAAAGACACTGAAAATAACATTTATAATTTTTAGTTATTAAGTTATTTTTTTAAGATTTATTTATTTATTTGGGGGGGAAGGGCAGAGGGAGAGAAATTCCAGCAGACTTCTGACTGTGCGCAGAACCCGACGATGTGGGGCCTGATCCCATGACCCTGAGATCATGACCTAGCTGAAATCAAAAGTTGTATGCTTATGGTGCTCTCTGGTGCACTCTGGAAAACAGCATGGAGGTTCCTCAAAATGTTGAAAATAGAGTTACCTTATGATTCAGCAATTGCACTACTGGGTATTTACCTTAAAGATACAAACGTAGTGATCCGAAGGGGCACGTGCACCTGAATGTTTATAGCAGCAATGTCCACAATAGCCAAACTATGGAAAGAACCTAGATGTCCATCAACAGATGAATGGATAAGGAAGATGTGGTATGCATATACAATGGAATACTATGCAGCCATCAAAAGAAATGAAATCTTGCCATTTGCGATGATGTGGATGCAACTAGAGGGTATTATGCTTAGCAAAATAAGTCAATCAGAGAAGGACAACTATCATATGATCTCCCTGATACGAGTAAGTGGAGATGCAACATGGGGGGTTTGGGGGGTAGGAAAAGAATAAATGAAACAAGATGGGATTGGGAGGGAGACAAACCAAAAGAGACTCTTAAGGTCACAAAACAAATTGAGGGTGGCGGGGGGAGGGGTGTAGGGAGAGGGTGGTGGGGTTATAAACATTGGGGAGGGTATGTGCTATGGTGAGTGCTGTGAAGTGTGTAAACCTGGCGATTCACAGACCTGTACCCCTGGGGCTAATAATACATTATATGTTTATAAAAAAATAAAAAAAATTAAAAAAAAAGTTGTATGCTTAAGTGACAGAGCCACCCAGGTAGCCCATGAAATACTTTTGATTTACATATTTGAAGAAGAAGTTGTTAAGATTTTTTGAATTTTTATATGCTTTTAATTGACAGACTATTAGTAATAATACAGGTTGACAGGCAAGCCAGAAGAAAGAAAAACATTTGGTGTCTTACTCTTTCAAGGAGATCAAGTCAGAGATTAGCCTAGTACAGTGAACAGTGGTTTTAGAAATTGTTCAGAACTAGTTAGTAAAAAAGTCAAAGATGAAGCATTCTTAGATACCTATAAAAGGGGAAATGCGTGAATAAGTCAAAGAAAAAATGTGCAGCTTCCATGAGGGTCTTAAATATTATTTTTATTTTTATTTTATTTTATTTAAGATTTTATTTATTTATTTGACAGAAAGAGAGAGACAGAGAGAGAGGGAACACAAGCAGGGGGAGTGGGAGAGGAAGAAGCAGGCTTCCCGCTGAGCAGGCATCCCGATGTGGGGCTCAATCCCAGGACCCTGTGATCATGACCTGAGCGGAAGGCAGACACTTATTGACTGAACCACTCAGGCGCCACTTAAACAAATATTTTTAGAAAAGAAAAAGAAATAAATGTTAAGATGAGACAGTTATAGATAAATTACCTTGAGAGTAATACCTACCTCTGGAACTTCCATCAGAGATAGAGGAGGAGGAACACATCCACCATCTTGTGCAATTTCCACTGGTTGATAAATAACCTCAGAAGGCTGCAGGTATAAGAATGGAGCAGACGAGGCAGGAGACTAAAACAAAACCAGATTTCTAATTCAAATACGATTATTTATTTCAATTAAAACAAATGACTTACCCAACAGATGACAGAAATAATTATTTCATATTTTCCTGAAGTTCTTTACCAGATAGCATAGATGTATCTTGTTACAAATTTCAATTGTGTAGATGTGATTAAAGAACTTTATCACTGGTAAGTATTGAAAGTTCTTAGTGCTTCAGAACTTCTTTTATAAATTCAGAAAATTGTTATATTAAGCTCACTATCAAAGATTGTAATATAATGTACAGTATTTGAGTTGGCATAAACATCTATTCTCAGCTTTGTGACTTCACATGGAAGTGGGAAATGTCATTAAATAGTCTTTTTGGTGGTATACTATTTGTATCAAAAGTTGAGAGATGATTTATTTACTTAGGAACAGAAAACTGAAGAAAAAAAATGAACTGAAGCAAAATCTGAAGTACAACCGAAGAATGATACATTTTCCCATAACGGTAAAAAGTTATTTTTCATGTTTATATAAGTACTCACTTTTTAAAAGAATGACTTCACTTACATGATCTCATGTGATCTTCACCAAGATCAGGTAAAGAAATTTACAAATGTATGGTATCATTACTTCCACTTTACAAGTGAGGAAGCTAAGAAATAGAGTGATTAAATGAACTGCCAAAGGTATCACAGGTATTAAATAGAAGAGGAGTATCTCAAATCTCGTTCTCCTGACTTTAATATTCATTCAGTTTTCACAAAAACACTATGAAAAAAGTTAATATTTACCTGAGGAACACCCCACTGCCATTGTCCTGGTAGACACTGTGCAGGGGCCTAAAATGAAAACAAAAACCAAAAAAAACCACCCAGATTATAAACAAAGATCAAAACTGGATATCTATGTGCAAAAGAATGAAGCTGGATCCCTAAACCTCAAATTACATACAAAAATTAATTCAAATTGGGTAAAAGGCCTAAATGTAAGAGCAGGAACTATACAATTCTTAGAAGAAAATATGTGTAAATCTTTGTGGGTTTGAATTAGGCAATTAAAAAAATTATGACATGGAAAGCACAAGCAGTAAAGCAACAAAAGAAAAAAGATAAATTGGACTTCATCAAAACTGAAAAACTTTTGTGCCACAAAATAGCACCTGGGATAGAGCCCCACTTTGGGCTCTCTGCTCAGCGGGGAGCCTGCTTACCCCCAACCCCGCCTGCCTGTCTGCCTACTTGAGATTTCTCTCTCTGTCAAATAAATAAATAAAATCTTAAAAAATAGAAAGGCAGAATAATAACCTCTTAAGAAAACATTTTAATAAAAAACTGGAAATAAAATGACTTAAATAGTTTTTAAATAAATGAAATAACTATCTACTTATGAAGTGAGAAATACGAGATAAGTACTAATTGAACCATGCATTACCTGATTTGACTAACAACTGATAAAGCTACCAATCTTAGAATTTATGAAAAGAACAAAGGAAGATTTTCATCGAAGAGGCAGAATGATGAATATATATCTGAAGATAAATACGGGAGGTGAAATGATTTTTTGTATTATAAAATAGTTATAAATTGGTACCAAAAAAGATTTTGGTAATATTCCTGAGTAATATTGAGGTAACATACTTCCAATTTTATCATTTGTGTCAAGGAGAACACCAGAGTCAGAGTATAAAATTAAGCTGTTTTACAAACTTTTAAGAATGTATTTGGTATGTTAAATGAGCTATAGTTGTATGTAATCAGTTAAAAAAGGAGGACCTGGACTCATGGGGAGCAAGCAGAAAGCAGCTCTATTCTTTCTCATCCCGACACTTTAAAAGCACTGTGTTGACCTGTTTTTCTTTGCCCTAGGATTAAAATGAGGACAAATCATTTTTTGGGGGTGTGGCAGATTCCAAATGCTAACTATCTAGATAGGTAGTTTACTGGATTCTTTGGTGATCTCTCTGCTGAGAACTTTTTTTTTTTTTTTTAAGACTTTTATTTATTGAGAGAGAGAGACACACACACAGAACAAGTGAGAGCATGAGAGGGGGAGCAGCAGCAGGAGAGGGAGAAGCAGACTTCCTGCTGAGCAGGGAGTCCGACACAAGGTTAGATCCCAGCACCCTGACCTGAGTGGAAGGTGGACACTTAACTGACTGAGCCACCCAGGTGCCCCACACTGCTGAGAACTTCTAACTGCAGTTCTAGCCCTTGATTCTAGAAGTCTACTTCACACAGGTTCTTTCTTTAATGGGATCTCCTTAAAGTTTTTTTGAAAAGGGTCTCTTCTGTGAGATTCACGTCTTGCTCTTGGGACACATAAACCTTTGCTTGTTGTGAGTAGAAGTTCAGTACATTCTCACTGCAGTCTTCTCTCCAGGCTCTGCCTCCGGAGACTAGCCCAGCTTCCTCTTTGGACTTTTTAATTAATTAATTTACTCCCCCTGCCGCCAGCTTCCACAAAAATCCAGAGTCTTTCTTTTTGGACTTTTTTTTAGGAGAGGTCAGATCCAAGTACCATCTCACAAATTTCAGGGGACAAACATTAAGTTTTCTCAGTCATTCTCCGATGTCTTCTTTACTTAGTTGTGAAGAAGGGGACATGCTACAGCATTCTAACAACTTCTTGCAATCTTATCCTCCCCTCATGTGTACTCAAGGTGGGCAATTAGCTAAGGATCCCCCAACTAATTTCACAATATTTGGCTTGTCATATTGAAAGATCTGGTACCTAATGTTCTGTTTTTGGGGCCTCTGCTGAAATATGGAGGTAACTTAGGGAAAGTCATGTATTTTAAATATATGTCATTAAGTTACTTTAGTATACATATTTTAAATATATATATTTTAAATATATATCATAAAGTTATTTTCATCTTTAGTAAGTGAAACACTTTAGTTTTATATTTAGCATAGTAATAGAATTTACAAATTTATTACAAATAAATAATGTAATATAATAATATATGATATACATTAATATATAATAGTAAGTTTAAATCTTAAATACTATTTAAAATTTAAGGGGAGCTTGGGTGGCTCAGTGGGTTAAAGCCTCTGCCTTCGGCTCAGGTCATGATCCCAGAGTCCTGGGATTGAGCCGCGCAGCGCATCCATCCGGGCTCTCTGCTCAGCAGGGAGCCTGCTTTCTCCTGTTTCTCTCTCTGCCTGCCTCTCTGCCTACTTGTGATCTGTCGGTCAAATAAATAAATAAAATCTTAAAAAAATAAAATAAAATAAAATTTAAACACCACTGTCCTCCCAAAACCCAGTTTAATATTAAAAAGAATTCCAGTAAACTTAACATTTAATCTGGGTCTATTTTAAAAGTTCAAAAGAAAAAAAAAAAAGAAAAATTTCTCTTCCACAATCCCAGAGGTAGGAAAGAATGTGATTTTATTTTTGAGTGTAATAGATGAGAGATTGGCAAACTTTTTCTTTAAAGGGCCAGAGGGTAAATATTTTAAGCTTTGCAGACCATAATATCTCTGTTGCAACTACTGAACCCTCCCACTATAGTACAAAAGCAGTCATAGACAGTATGTCAACAGGTATTCTTTGTTTACAAAACACCAAAATGGTCTGGCATTATGGCTTCTTTATCCCCAGTCTCCCACAAGAATTAATGAAGAGTGTGGTTAACTAAAAGAGGCTGCCATAATGTGAACCATAATATATTACTTATTTTAATATGGATTATGTTAAATACAATAGCAAAAAAGTGACATAATGTTAACAATGACATTAAAAAATCAGCCTGTGATTTGGTATGTGTTATCTATATGTTGCTTTGGGAATTGTTTTTAAAAACAATTAAATGTTAGCCAAGGGAGCAAAACCGGCCTCATTACATTTAGTTAAATGAAGAAAACCTGCCATCTTCTTGTATAATATTGTTTAGTTCCCCATAAGAGAAGAAAAAAACCAAGCCCAGCATTGTTATCAAGGCTTAACTATCTTTTTTTAATTACAAGAATATCTACATGAGAAAGAATACAATGAAATTTACTGAAAAAGGACTGAGTATTAAAGAGAATTTTCTTTTTAATTTCATGTTTACCTGGTAGTGATATGCAGGTTGCTGATAAACTGGCTGAGCTACCATCACAGGGGAACTAGATATAGAACGTGACTATAAGAGGGAAAAAAATGAGAGATTATTTTAGGCCTAGGCAAAATTCTTTAAAATAGTTTATTATAAAATTTATCCCAAATTGTTACCTAAACCCAATCAACTTATGATCTATAATTGGAAATGTCATTTTTCTACCTCTTTTTCATATTATTATTACTAATGCAACTTAAGTCTATTAAAATCATCACAGTATTCCCACTTTGGTTTCATTTTCATGGTAATATTAAAAGACAACCACCAGAAAAATTGCTTTCACCCCAAAGATTATGAAAATATAGTTCTAAGAGAATATTTAAAAGAAAATGGCAGCTGGACTTAAGGTGACAGTGCCTATTTCTATCAAGAGACCAGCAGTAGATAATGCTTACACAACACATAACTGAATGATTAATCATATTTGATTTTGCCACTGATTTTCCACTGCTTACAAATAATTAAATCCTGCTCCTTTGTTATATATGTAAGTCAAATACATTATTTATTAAAGCATTGATCAAATCCTATTTTATTAATTTGATATTTAAATGAATTGATCAATAAACTTCAAGTGATTTCTCCCTGTTTGAAGAAAATACACGTAACACTTCATTATTCAAAGTACTAGAGTAAACACCGAAATAGAGTATTTAAAACCAGACCATTAATAAAGCAGGCAAACTGTATTATAAGATAGGTAAAGTTAGCTTTAATGATAGCAATTAAGATTCAATTTCTAACATGGGATCTAATTTTACAGTTTTATTTTAATGTTCACTCCTTCCCCTCCATAAAATGAAGAAAAATATCATAGTTTTACACAATTTTCAGACTATAATATGCTAATAAAATTATATCACAGATTAACATTAGAAAAGAATAATGTAATTTACTATGATACTTATTTTCTATTAGTAGATTTTTTTTTAAAGATTTTATTTATTTATTTGATAGAGAGAGAGATCACAAATAGGCAGAGAGACAGACAGAGAGAGAGATGAGGAGAAGCAGGCTCCCTGCTGAGCAGAGAGCCCCATGCGGGACTCGATCCCAGGCCCCTGGGATCATGACCTGAGCCGAAGGTAGAGGCTTAACCCACTGAGCCACCCAGGCGCCCCTTCTATTAGTAGATTAAAGGAGAAAAAAATCTCAGCAGATATGGGAAAAATTTATTAAAATTCAATATTTTTTTTATGATAAATTCAATACTTTTTAATTTTTAACAAACAGAATATGAAATAATTTCCTAATGGATTTGGGGTAGTAATTCTCAATCAGGTGTGACTTTGTCCCCCAAGGAAACATATGGCAATACTTTTGGTTTTTATAGATGTGGGGAGACTAGGACACTGCTTAAACATCCTACCATGCACAGGATTAGCATTCAAGAACACAGAATCATTTGGCCCAAAATATAATATTGCTGAGGCTGAGAAACCTTGGTTTTGGCTAAGATTATCTACCAAAACCTACAGTGTGTACATAAATATATACACTATATATATAAAGCTTATATAAGTATATATAAAGCTTAATCATGAATCATTGAACTTGTTTCCTTTTTCAAGAACAAGGTCATGTTATCATATAAATACTATGGCAGAGAAAATGTTGGTACAATAACTCAATGGAGAAAAAATGAGAAAAGAACAGAAAGAAACGTAAGTATACTGAATCATAACTGATTATCTCCATGGAAGTTGTGGAGGGTTTCTGATCAAATGTTAACATTTAAAAAAAGTATTATTGCAAACAGGTCACAACCTATTAGGAAGTATGATTTAAAAATATACCATCGTAAAAGCAACAAAACCCACAGAGAACCTAAGAATAAATCCAACAAAAGATATACTAAACCGTTTTACGGAGAAAGAAAATTTTATAGACAGATGGAAATAAAAGACCTAAATAAATGTTTGTGGATGGTAAAATTCAGTATTATACCCAAATTAATCTACACATTCAATGCAATTCTAATAAAAATCCAACAAATGCTTTTCACAGAATTGAACAAGCTGGATTATAAAATTTATATTTATAAAAGTAAAGACTTAAGGATAGATGAGAGACTCCTAAAGAAAAAAGTGACAGGACTGCCCAGATTTTAGCACTCATTCTAAAGCAATAGGATTTAACATGGAATTGGACAGGGCAAACACACCAGCAGAACAGAATAGAGAGCCCAGAGGAACAACCCTCAAAATGTGGTATTTCATAGAGGATTCCTTTCAAAATAATGAAAGAGGATGGACTAGTAAACATGAACTCCAGATTTAAGATCTACATGTGAAAAACACCCTATTGTTTAAGGATACCTACATTTGTAATAAAAACCTAAAATGATAGGAAAGATATTATGGTTATATATTCCAAATATGTCTGAAGAGAAAAGGAGGGTAATAAGATGGGGGCAAGGAGACTATACCTGAATTTCTCTTATTTCATTTCTCCTTATTAAAAGAACTTACATAAATATGGCAAAATATTAACATTTATTAAATAAGTGGTAGCTACATGGCTGTTAATTATTATTCATACTTGTCTATGGTTGAAATATTTCAGAAATAAATGTTTTAAAAAATTGATAGAATAGATGGAAACCCTTTTAAGATGAAAATTACTTACAGGCCAAGGTGGTGGGACAGAAGCTACCTCTGGAGTATGAAAATAAGCAACACCATTATGATATGTGTAAGGATATCCAGTTGAAGTTGTTAGATACATTGTTCCAGCTGCTGGCATTATACTGGAACCTAAATAAAGATTAAATAATAATAATTAAAATGTTCAGTTTAACTTTTAAAAAGGTAATTTCTGAACACTTGATACAATTACAGTAAAAATTGAATGTTGCAAATTAAAAATTCCAAATGTTGAAGTATTTTTGAAGTATATATTTTCAAACTCACTATCTTAGAACTTTTATTAGCTTAAAGTGAGGAAAAAGAAATAAATTCAATAAAGAATACTAAAAACTCACCAATTTAGATTTTAATAACAATGTGATCCAACACAAAGCTTAAAAATTTAAATTATTATCAGCAAGGTCATAAGACCTAAGACCTTAAGACCTAAGGTCTTAAGACCTAAGACCTTTTTTTTTTTTTTTAAAGATTTTATTTATTTATTTGACAGAGAGAGAGATCACAAATAGGCAGAGAGACAGACAGAGAGAGAGATGAGGAGAAGCAGGCTCCTTGCTGAGCAGAGAGCCCCATGCAGGACTCGATCCCAGGCCCCTGGGATCATGACCTGAGCCGAAGGTAGAGGCCCAACCCACTGAGCCACCCAGGCGCCCCTAATAAAAAAAAAAAAAAAGACCTAAGACCTTAGTTAAGACCTTTATTTGTAAAAGGCCAAAGATGATGAAGGCAGTGAAGTTGGAAAAGATTCCATACTCTCCTGAAGATATTTTGGTTCCATCCTACAAATTCTTTGGTTCTATTACCACAAGCATTCATTGAGACCATGACTCTTTCCAGCCTCCCTTTGCTACAACTGCTGCTTATTGCAAACATGAACACAAATCTTCATGTGTAGTTCTGGGTCCCCATCTCTTTTATCAGATCAAGTTATATATAAACCCTCCCTCCCCCAAAATAAAAGAAATATTTTTTTGTCAAGAGAACACTTGAAAAATTTATATAAGCCAAGTCAGATTAAGTACTTAAGTACTTAAGCCAAGTCAATTAAGTACTTGACCAGCAAATTTATGTAAATTACTGGAAAAGGCAATCCTCCTTCCATTATACCAGTAATTCTCAAATTTTAACGTACATTAGAATCACCTAGATAGTTTATTAGGATACAAATTCCAGGGCCACATTAGCAGAGATTTAGATTCAATAAGTCTGGGATAGGGCATTTTGAGAGATTCCAATTGAACTGTTACTGGCGGCAAACCACACCGTGAGGAGCACTGGCCTACCACTTTAAGCAACACTACCACTTCTGAGCTTTTATATTTTCACTATATTTCATCTGTATTGTTACTACTTATTTTAGTGATTCTTAATCTCATCCTTTTGAGAATCTGATGAAAATCATGCATCCTTTTCTCAGGGATATACACATTAAAATTTTTTTTGCACAAATTCAGGAGGTTCATGGATTTCCCTTCAAGATACTCAAGGAACCGCAGGTTTATCTGTTACATAAATAAATAAAATTGAGAAAGTACTATTACAAGGCATTGCTGATACAGCCAAAAGGAAAAAAAAAAACCTGGACCTGTCATATGAAAGTTACCTTCAGGTAGAGAAAATAGTTATTAGTTTATTACATAATTAATTAATTAAATACAATTTTGATAAATACATTAAGAGGTAGTATAGGGTATTTCACGGGGTAGTATGAACTTTCTAATTATATTTAATTTGTGAAGAAATGATGTTTGGGCTGAGCTTTAAAGAATGATTGGGATGCACCGAGGAGGCTGAGTTGGGTAAGTGTCTGACTGTTGATCTCAGCTCAGGTCTTGATCCCAGGATCATAAGTTCAACCCCACATTGGGCTCCACACCTAATCTTAAAGAAAAAAAAAAAAAAGATTGGGATGGGAATGGGATGGCAAAGGGTGTTCTAAGCAAAGAAAATAATGTATATCAGGAGTATGGTATGTTCTGGAACTGAAAGAAAGCTAGATGGCTAACGTATAGGAAAAAAAGGAAAGAAGAGCTCAAAATAAGCTAAGAATAATATGAAATATACACTTCTGAAAGATCACTCTGGCTGCCTTGTATATGATGGGTCAGAAGGTACAAAAAGTGGATTCAGAAAGACCTGTTAGGGGTGCCTGGGTGGCTCAGTGGGTTAAGCCGCTGCCTTCAGCTCAGGTCATGATCTCAGGGTCCTGGGATCGAGTCCCGCATCGGGCTCTTTGCTCAGCAGGGAGCCTGCTTCCTCCTCTCTCTCTGCCTGCCTCTCTGCCTACTTGTGATCTCTCTCTGTCAAATAAATAAATAAAATCTTAAAAAAAAAAAAATGAAAGACCTGTTAGGAGGCTCATCCAGTAATCAAGGCAAATGAGGTGGGTAGCTAGGACTAGAATATTGATAATAGAGATGAAACAAGCTATAGATTTGAAAAAAAACTGAGATAAAAATCCCCCATATCTTATAAGTCTACTTTTATACTTATAATTTATTTGCAGAAAAGTATAAAGAGCTTTGGAGTCAACTTGGCCTGGATTTGAAGGCTAATACAACTATTTGGTTACGTTATTAACCCTATACTTCTCAAATTTACTATTTGAAAGCATTCAGAATGGTAATTTATGTTTTTTTTTCTTTAAAGCAATTTACGGGTCATAATATGAACATTACTACTTATACCTACTGCTGGTAATATAGAACTATTACTATATGTTACAGCTTACATCTTGGAACTAATAAGAAGTATTAATCTATTTAGGGCACTCTTCAGTTATCTTCTAAATTAACATAACTAAGTCAAAATTAAACTTGATAACTATTTTTTTAAAAGATTTTATTTATTTATTTGACAGAGAGACACAGAGGGAGAGAGAGAGAGAGCCGGCACAAGCAGGGGGAGTGGAAGAGGGAGAAGCAGGCTCCCTGCTGAGCAGGGATTCCCAATGCAGGATTTGATCCCAGGACCCTGAGATCATAACCTGAGCCAAACGCAATCACTTGACCAACTGAGCCATCCAGGTACCCCATAACTGTTAATTTCTCAGTCAAAAGTAGAACAGTACAAAGGAGCACAGCTATTAATTTGTTAACAGGTATACAATAACAACCTAATGTTTTAAACATCCCAATAGATAGTAGAGCACAGTTAAGGAAGAATAAGAAAATTCAGTTACTGATTTTAGGTATCTCCTTCCAGCTAAAGACGATTATAGAGTTCAGTAAATCTTTGGGTAAAATCTAACTGTAAAGATGCCTAATATAATAGAGGAAGAGTGAGAAAACAAGAAGAGTAGAGTGGACAGCATTAGAGAAATTTAAGGAAGGCACAACCGTGCCAATTCTTAAAGCTTTAGGAATTGCTCCTTCATAATTATAACATATCTGGTTGGGCTACAGTACCTACCATTGCAACTAGAGTTTCTGATATTGGTTCTATATTCTTACTTTCAGTATCTTCAATTTCTAATTTTATTTATTTATTTATTTGACAGAAAGAGACAGATCACAAGTAGGCAGAGGCAGGGGGAGAGAAGGTGGGAAGCAGGCTCCCTGCTGAGCAGAGAGCCTGCTGCAGGGCAAGATCCTAGGACCCCGAGATCATGACCTGAGCTGAAGGCAGAGGCTTAAATCACTGAGCCACCCAGGCACCCCTCTTCAATTTCCAATTTTAAATTACTTTTCTAATTAGAAAAGTTTCTAATTAATAATTAGAATAATTATTTTACCAAAATAATTCTAATTACCTTTGCAATTTTAAATTGTATTTTTATGTAGAAGCGTTTTCCTTTAAAGATGTCACTATATGCAATATATGTAAACACCATTGTTTGTGTAAAATTTTCCCTGCACCTCCAAAATCTAACATATATTAATTTTGGTAAGAAATATTCATTTGATCACCAACTTTGCTAAAATAACTTTATTAAATGAAAGAAACATGATATTTTAATTAAGTTCTTCAAAAAAAGTAATATTTCAAAAAAGAACCCATGCAAAAACACTGAAAAATACATTAGTTCTCAATACATACGAGGGATTCCTACTTGTTGTTTTCTTATTGCTGGACCAATGTTCAGTTTCTTATCCTTATAATTAAGTTTTTCAGCCTAAAATAAGAAAAAATTATTTTATTATCTTGGTACTACTATTTTACAAAACCATTAATGAAAAATTAGTGAGAAACAATTTTTAAAATTCAGACTATAACATTTTTTGAAAGCAGCCAGAATACTGGAAAGAACAAAGTCTTTGGATAGTTAAAGATCTGGGTTTGAATTTTGGTTCCGATGGTCTGACCCCAGTTCTTTAATTGGAATACAGTCAGTCCTCTATTCATAGATCCCATATTTGGGAATTCACCTATTCATTAAAGTTATTTGTAACCCCCAAAGCAAACTTGTGGCAATTTAAGCAGTTACTAGTGGACATGAGCAGTGAGGTGAAAATTTTGAATTGCCTGACATACACAGTCCCAGGCTGAGGTCAAATAAGGCAACACTCTGTCTCAGCTCTTAAAAAAGAGTCGTTTCATGTTGTTTAGTGCCAATTTTTTTTGTATTTTTGTATTTTATGTTGGTGATTTTGCTATCTTTTTTTTTTTTAGTTTTTTTTAAATTTTGCTATTTAAAATGGCCCTCAAGTGTAGTGTTAAAGTGCTGGCTAAGTTCCTAAGCACAAGAAGACTGTCATTTGCCTTGTTGAGAAAATGTTTTAGATAGGCTTAATTCAGACACGAGTTACAGTGCTGTTGGCCAGGAGTTCAATGTTAGTCAATCAACAATATATATTTAACATGATGTCTTTAAACAGAAACACACACAAAACAAAGTTATGTATTCACTGGTTGGTTGGTTAATGTAAACAGAAACTAGTGGGAACTTTGTATTTCTTCTAGGAAGAACAGTCAGTATTTGCTAACTGAATGTTCATGGTGACTTTATAAAACATAACTATTAAAAATAATGATCAGCTGCATGTGATTTAATAAAGTATAATTCGAACTCTATTTTTTCCTAAAAAATAAAATGTAACATTTGTCAGATTTAAAGTTATTACACTGAACTGCAGGCTATAGATTTTTTCTTAGCTTATGTAAGTTTTTCAGAAAGGAGGGAAATAATCTCAGATAATTTCACTCTAGGTATCCATGTTTGTTGTGCTGTTAGTAATTCAAAGTGCTAGTAACACTACAGAAAACATATATTCCCAAGTTCTTAGTAAGCAAATAAAGTAAAAAATTATATTATAACTTTGCAAACATACTCATGCAATGATTTGGAATGTTTTTCTGTAGATAAAATTTCTGTTTAATCTTAAAAAAAAAAAGATTTAATTTTTAAGTAATCTCTACACCCAATGTGGGGCTCAAACCTACAACCCCAAGATCAACAGCTGCACACTCTACCAACTGAGTCAGTCAGGAGCCTCTGTTTAATCTTTTTTTATTCAATTTTTTTTGAGACCAATGTCAATCTTGAGATGCAAATAATATTTGCATTTTTATATTTTATAAAAATATTTTTCTAGCAATTAATCATTGTATTGAAAAGCTAATAATAAAAAAGTATCCTAAAGGATTAGTTTCAAAGAAGTTCCAAAAAACAAAGTTAAATACATCAAAAAAATCTCACCTCTTGTAAAATTTTTTGTGCATCTTCTTGTGTCTCAAAAGTGACGAAACCATACCTAAATAAATATATAAATTATTTTCTTAGAACATTATATTAGAGTTATATTAAAATTAAATTTCTTTTTAAGAATGGGCCACTGTAGGAATGAACGGTTTTCTATGGTGCACCACCATGCAAAATTTAAGAGAATCCTTCAGAGCATAACACTGTGACCTCTTCCTAGAGTCAGGGCACTAAGAGGGAAAAAAACCCAAACAAACCCAGGATCTTAAAACAGTTTCAGATCTGAGCTGTATACAAATCAGGAAAGCATGAAGGATTCATGTTCTAGCTTACAAATTAGGATATAATAAATTTTAGTACAGAGCAATAATCCCTTTTAAAATAATAGAAGTTTAGCTTAAATAGGAATCAGAGTAGGAAAAAAAACTTCAAAAAAATAAAAATTTCAACACAAAATTTTTTTATATGTGAAAATGAGTATATAGATACATTATTTATTATTAGTACATATAAACTGATAATGCAATTATTAGTGTTTTTCAAATATAAATCAATTAAAAATGTGTACATCCTAGATTTTATATCTGCTTTTTATATATAATTGTTACTTTCAGAATACAATTCGTATAATGTTCAAGATACAAATACATTATGTATGCAACATCCAAAAAGCCAAAGAAGACAAAAAGATATGAAAGAAATAAAAGGTATATCCCCCCAGCACAATTTCAATGTAGATGACTTAAGGAAACTAGAGTAGTGTTAAATATTTTGACTACTATTTTGATTCATAATTACTCTGTTGTATAAAAAGTTTATTTTTTTAAACAAAGGAATTTCTTTTTCTATGTGCCCAAACATTAAACAAGGGCTAATAGTTTTATGCTAATTTTTTTGTAGAACACATACACCACCCAGTGGAAAAGGCATAAAATACAGTATACATCTCTATGTGTTTTTCAATGGTTAAAAAAAGGATATTACCAAAATATTGAGAATTCTATTAACCATATACAAGAGGTACAATCTCACTTCATCCTAATACTGTTTGTCAGTCTGAGGAAGTATCTCAATTGCTTAAAAATAACCTCTCTGCAGAATCCCATCTCTTCCAAAGTGCTTATCTGACATACTTGAATGAGGTTTTCCACTAGTATAATTTTCTTTCCACCTCACTGGTCCTTTCTCTTCTATTCATGTATGTTCTGCCTCTCCTTCAAGAAAACACAGTCCTTCACTGATCTCCACTGTCTTACCCATTTTCTTTAACTTTGTTGTCAAACTTCTTGAGTACACTATGTAAACTATCTCTTTCTTCTCTGAAATTTGGCTTTTGCTTATTATACCAAGCCACTGAAACTGCTCTAAGGTTATTAGTGATTTTTAGACAAATCCTACTGATTTCTTCCCAGTTTTCATTCTCTTTGATTTGGCAATTAAAAATCATTCTCATTAAAATTGTATTTCTCAGGTTAGTTCTCTAGGTATCTGAGGCAAAACCTACAGATATTCCTTTGTGTCAGCTTTTTTCAAATAAAGCTTTCTCTAGTCTAAAGCAAGCATACAATTCTAAAAGTATCTGATTTCTTTAACTTCTGGTTCCTTAGCTGCTGTACATTACTCAAAATTAAAAGCTTGCTACCTAACATTGAATGACCCCTCAGTCCATGCAAGAATAACATCCCAACAAATTAAGGAATGTTACTATGTTACCCCCTCCCTCCAAAATACACACACCCACACCAAATGGAAGATTAAAGATAGGAAGAAAAGAAGAGGGTATGAGATTCTCTTTTTAAAAATTGGAATCAAAGTAAGTGAGTATATAAAACCTAGTAACCCAATAAAAACACAATTGTTAATTCTATGTACTTTCTATAGTGATACTAACCCTTTGGACACTCCAGCTCTGTCATTTACAATCTTCACTTCTTTTACAGACCCATACTGGGAAAAAAATTTTCTTAAATCATTTTCATTTGTCTAATGGCATAAAAGAAACACACAAAAAATTTTTTAATTGCTAAAAAATGAAACAAGTCTTATACTTGTTTTGGAGACAGAAAAGATTATAAGCAAATAGTAATATGAATATAGGAATGTCTCTTAGCATTAAAACAGTACACAAACCACTAAGTTATTAGAATCAATGTAAATACATTGCTTTATGCAGTAATCATGTTGTTAAACTATTCAAGCAATAAAAAAATTTTAAGCTGAATTACTTTATAACTACAAAGAAAGTACACTAATATTTAGATGAATTCTTTTTGGTCAGTTTAAAAAATAATTTAAATTAGGCATGCTGTAACCTATAGCAATGGCATAGTACTATTGGTTCTTTTGGCCCAGAGAGGCTCATGATTATGGCAGTGGAACAAGGATTTTGGTATGTACCAGTCCCTCTATTTTAATCAGCTGTCTCCATAAAGAATGAGGTCTTAGGAAAGGAGTATTTCCAAAAGTACTTGAACTCAGTTTGTGATACCAGTGAAGTGACTACAAGATTTAAAGTTTAGATAATTTATCTGTACTCAATATACATTTTGACTAAATAATGACATTATGATTCAAAATAAAATAAAATAAAATCTGAGTCATTCAAAATAAAAATCTGAGTCATTATTAGACTATAGTTATAGACAAGATAGTTACAAAGATGGTTTTAATTGAAATAGTCTCTTAATAGACTCATATCACCTTTACCTAGAGTAGTCACACTAAATTCACTTAGTTTCATTTTCTGGCTCAGGTATAACTATGCCATGGGGAACTTTAAATATCTCTGGAAAAAAATTTTCTTTAGATACACAGAAAAAGACATGCCCAATAGAAGGGCTATGCCTCTTGAGTTCCTCTGCTACCTCACTACTTACATCCATTAGCAGCTTAGCTGATATCCTAAAGCTGCTAAACTGGATAATAACAAATACTGAGTTAATCTAAGAATAATAAATATCTCTTATTTCAATAAACTGAAAATGGAGTCAATGCCAGAATAAGAATTTTTATTAGAGATTTGAATGCAAATTAATTCAAACTATTCTCTGATAGAAGAGACACAAGTTCAATTTTGCGACTCTACTTCTTAATTGAAAAATAAGGAGACAGGAAGTTAAGATGATTAAGTATGAAGAAAGAGGGGCTATAAGCTTCTAAAAAGAATTATTTTAAAAAGTTTGACACAGCTTCCTACTAAAGTAAACTATTTCCTTGTTGGCAATTGTCTGGTTTTGGAAAAGGGATAAGAACCAGGGAGGGGGCACCTGGGTGGCTCAGTGGGTTAAGCCGCTGCCTTCGGCTCAGGTCATGATCTCAGAGTCCTGGGATCGAGTCCCGCATCGGGCTCTCTGCTCAGCGAGAGCCTGCTTCCCTCTCTCTCTCTCTGCCTGCCTCTCCATCTACTTGTGATTTCTGTCAAATAAATAAATAAAATCTTTAAAAAAAAAAAAAAAGAACCAGGGAGGGGACCCTAGCAATTACCTGTAAATTATAACTGCACTGTAACAATGGCCTCCAAAGTTCATAATGTAGTTGACAGAATTCAGTAACCTAGAATAATCTAGTCATACAAATGCTTCCATTTATTGAGGATTTATTTTAAAAATATACTGTTTGTAACATAAATTAATTTTGAACATGAAGAGTCAACTTGTGTATTTATGGTCAGCCATTACTATTTTCCACAGAAACAAAAAATATTTTAAAAAATAAACATTTCATTAGAAATAATTTTTCTTTATTTTTAGTGAACCAATCACATACTTGCTTAATAATCTTATTCTGACAAATACAGTAAGTGTAATATTTCTCTGGAGCAGAAAAAAAATAATTTCATCCAAATTGTAAAAGGTTGATTACAGGGAAATAGTAATAAAATTTCATACCCTAATGGCACAAGGATTTTCTTAAATTAGGAAAAACAACTGTCTGTAATTTCTAGCATATAAAGTGGAAGCTTGGAAATGCTTCTATATATCCGCTTGGAAAGAAGGATATTCTACTTAAAATAGCCATGCAGGCCTTTCCCATAGGTGTTTACTACTACTCCCAAATAGTGCTGAAAAACAACTAACAACAACAACAACAACAACAACAACAAACTAAGCCTCTCTGAAACAGTGAAATGGCTCATTACCTAATTAAAATATATTAATGTTAAGATGCTTTATTCTGACAAGGTCACAGGTCTTTTATTGGTGACCAAATTCTGAATTAGGTGGCAGAAAGCAATTTGTAAAAGATGTAAGTTCAGATTACTTAGCAGGAAATTGAGAATAAAATTGGGATAAAGAAACAGGATTTCATAAGACTAAATTTTGTGGTTTTTTAAAAAAAGTATTGAATCTTTTTTAAAATTATAGTCATGCATTATTTGGTCTATTGGAGTACTATGTAATAAAATATAATTAGTATGGTATGGTGAAATAAAGAATATGAAACTATGAGTCGGAATACTGTGATTCTAGTCTTCACTCTGTCACTAAGAAGCTGGGAGCCTACAGATATATCAATGAGCCTCAATTTCCTTGTATGTGAAATTGGACAATTATATATGTTCCATTCAACCTACATTGTTACTGAAAAGATTCTTTATAATAAGACAAAGTGAAACCTAGTAATCATTATGCAATTAGTAAATAAGATTATTTTTGCAGTTGTACCAAGTATTTCTGAGAAATAAAGTAACTTCTAATACAAAAAATACACTACATTGCATGCATAAATAGGTACCTTAAAGTCAATTCCTCCTACAAAGATGCGATTAGGGATCACTGTTCCATATCTTGGGGCACTTGTTGGGTTATTCAAAGGCACAGGTGACACAGGATTAGGGGATGGAGATAATGAATCTGTTTGCGTCTGATTTGATGTTTGCTGTAAAATAAAATTCTTTTAAACTTTTAGCATTGGGTATAAGTTTTGATGCAGACTGAAAACATATATCCATCAAAAAGATGAGTCATTTAAGCAAAATGTAATATTTTGGACTTTAATTTTATGCTAATATTATAAAGATTAGAGTTAGAACTAATACTTTTTGGAGCAACAAAAACATGGGAAATACAGAATTTGTTCCACTACAGAGAAAATCTTAAATATTAAAATATATTATTTAAATATACTCATGTTGTTATTAAGTATACTATTTAAGTATTATAAATTTTGAGGAATATTAAATTCAAAAGGAAGTTTGAGAAAGAGAAAAGCAGCCCAAGACATCTGGGGACTGGCTTGGTTCTGGTGGTGGTAGGAGTTGGCCTGGAACTTACAGTAAGGTTGTGGTGTTCTCTTCTTAACAGACATTAGGCAAAGTTATTCTGTGATTGTGATGAATCACCATAAAAAATACACCAGTCCTAAAAATATATGTTTATAAAAAAAATACACCATTCCTTAATCATATCTGAACCCTGACAAAAACAAAAGCATTGTCCAAACCACAAAAAATGACCAAACATCCTTCTATCCTGGCTGATATGTGTAACTGCTCCTTCTTTGTCAATCACAGATTTGGCCTCCATCTATTTTTCTTAACCTTCTAAATAAAAATTAACATACCCAATCATAGAATTACTCCCACTTTCTGACAACATGTACTTCAGAGTAAAGCCCTTCTTCCTTAAATATTCTCTAAAAACAGCTTAACACATGCCTAAACCCCATAGTAAATTCTTTTCTAACATCCTCTTACCTAGAGGCTCCATGATGTATGCTCTTCTTTGTGTCAACAGTTCAATAGACCCAACATTACTTAACTACAGCTATGTTCCTGGTAGTCTTTGGCGAAAGGGCACTGATGAGTCAGTCAATAAACTCTGACATTCAAGTTCGCCATATTTAGTTCTAAAGTCACATTTTTAAATTTGAAGATCAAACTGATTTTGTAAAAAAAAAGTATATACATATAACTCATAGGTATAAATCTGTATACTAAAGAGCTGAGCTCAGGGGTGCCTAGGTGGCTCAGTGCCTTCGGCTCAGGTCATGATCTCAGGTTCCTGGGATCAAACCCCGCAAAACTGGGCTCTCTGCTCTGGGGGAAGCCTGCTTCTCCCTCTCTCTCTGCCCGGCTCTCTGTGCACTTGCGATCTCTCTATCAAATAAATAAATTAGATCTTTAAAAAAAAAAAAAGAACTGAGCACAGTACATGTATGTTCACAATGCTAAGTTGGGGGGCCTAATTTAGATTTTAATAAATATATATTAACATGTAAGCCTTTGTACAATGGCAAGATGGTAGACTCAATGTATATCTGAAAAAAAAAAAGAGAATAGGATTTTGAAGAGAAACCAATTAAGCACTTGCTAATTACTCTCCTTCTGGGAACACTTAACCAACTTCTGAGACAGTCTAACATACTGTCTCAGAGCTTCAAAAAGCTTGCAGTTCATAATATCAATTCTCTGAGAAACAAATACAAGAAAATTAATCTCTAACTTAGGTAATGGAGTTGTTCTTTTTCATATTTGCTCTCCTTTCTCACTTCATTGGCCAATAAAACCATAACCCCTAATCTCTTCAAGATATACTGAGAAATGACTAGGCCAGTAGTGATTATGGGGTTGTAGGCTGGACCTTATTGGGCTCTATTCTGCAACTGGTATTAAGGGAGGAACAAACAACACATATTCCCAGTATAAGGGGGTTCATAAAGACACCTATTAAACCACCCAAAAGTTATCCCATTTAATAATTGCTGTGTTGTAGTTTCCATCGAAAGAAACTGGAATCCAATCGTAACAGCATGCTCTCTAGGGAATGACTCTGTAGTGCAAAGGATAGATGATCTGGGGATGCTTAGTTTTATTTTTCTACCAGGTATTTGCATTGCTAGAGATAATAGCATATCTCTAGTAGATATAATCTTGTCTCTGTTTACAGAGAGTAGAAATTACGTATTTGCAAAATTAAAAAAAATCAGTCTTTATGAAAGTTTCTTCTTCAAAACAAAATGAGTTCAACATATGAACTTGTTTGTTCTCCAATTTGTTTAGAGTTAATTCCATTATTTTTCCTTGAGAGAGATGACATGAACAGAAGTGAAAAGAGTGCTTTATTTCCTACTTTGAGAAACTAGTTAAATGATACCCAGAAAGAAAAAACATCAACTTTCCCAGCCTATTCACTTCGTTCTCCAGTTTCTAAGACTCCTGCTGTACTGTGAGTTCCAACTGCCTCATTTTTCTTACCACTTATCACTTTCCAACATGCTATATAATTTGTGTTTATTGTCTATCACTTTCCACGGTAGTGCAATGTTCATATTTCTGCCTGTTTTGCTCACTCAGCGTCTGAAGTAAAGCCGGTACGTAGGAGGTGTTCAATTAATATTTGTGGAACAAAAGAATAAACGAATGAATCATTTCTTCCTGCTCATGATATCCCAATCATTAGGCTGAGGTTTAAGAACATGCCTAGAAAAATAGCCTAGAAAATTTTTTCTAGGCAACAAGGTTCAAGCAGAAGCAACATCTGAATTCCTTCGAGAAGGCTAGCGATGCATGGTGTTGAACAACAGAGAAAGCCTCAGATTCCACTGGCAATAATTTTGCAAGTGTATGGCAAGCACTTAGGTAGGTGCTGTTATTTGGTTAGAAGTAAGGGTTCTTGGCTTAGCAAAACTTCCAACGCTAATTAAGAATTTCCCCCTAAAGAAATGTGCCCTTACTGACTTCTTCCCTTGTGAATTAACCTCAGAATCTATCATCCACTTTGCCAACGAAGACAACAGGAAGAGGGCGGGCTAACCGTCGCGGTCACAGCCTCGGCGCTCCGTCCCCTCCGAGGCCAGCAAGCCGAGGCGCTGGGGGATATGGCCGTGGCGACAACTTCCTCAGGTTCTCGCGGGTCATCGTGAACTTGGGCACTGACACGAGGGTCCACCCCCTCCCCACCAAAGTGCGGGAGGGAAAAGAAAGCCAGCCAGCGAGAAATTTTGTCCCGCAAGCCCGCCAGCAGCAGTGGCGGGAACCCTCAACGGCACCGGCCCGGCGTGTCGGCCTCGAGCGCGGGCAACTCCTCGGCCGCACGTGGCGCGTGCTGATTGGCTGCCGGCCGGGTGGGGTGGGGTGGGGCACCGCCGCGCCTGGCGCCGCCCCTGCCTCGGAGGCTTAGGCCTCTCAGGCCTTCCCTGGCTCCCCGCCCCCTTCCCCCGCCCCCCACGGGGCCCTGAGGGGCTCCAGCGCACACAGGGTGTTGGAGTGTCTGGGTCCGTCGTGGGCCACGGTGCCCCTCCCCTCCCCCCAGGTCTCTCAGGCCTTCCGGTCTCCACCGAGACGCGGCGTCCGCCGCCGTGGCAACCCCTCGCGGTGGGCGGCCGGGGAGTCCCGCCGCAGCGAGCGTCGAAGACGCCGCGCAGCCCAGTTTGGGCGGGAAAGCTGTTGCTCCGGCCCAGCGCCGCCTGCTGCACGGGACCCGGCCCCCCGCCGACTCCCGAAGCCTCCCGGCCTTTTCCGAGGTGCCCTCGCCGGCCTACACCCGGCCCAGGCCCGGCGGTCCCGCCTTCCGGACCCCACGACACGACCGGACGGGGCCTGCAGGCCGGGCCGCTCTTCGCGGTGGTCGACGGGGCATCCAGTCCGCGTTTCTTCCCGACAAAATAGTGGGCGTCTGGGCCCTCGACCTCCGTCTTCAGCCCCTGAGGACCCGAGTCCGCGTGGCTCCTTACCCGCGCCATCCCGGGGCCGGAGGCCCGGCCTGCTGTACTCACCGCCCCGGACTCGGTCTCCATCTTCCTCCACGCGCTTCAAATGCGAGGGCGAGGAACGGAAACCCGAAGTCTGAAAGCACCTTCACACCACGGAAGCAACACCACGGCTCCCGACAGACACTCCCCCTGGCGGCGACGGCGGCACTGGCAGCTGCAGCGGCGCAGGCTCAGACCCGGGGCCTGAACCCGCCACCCGGGGGGTGGGGAGGAGCAGCGACGTCGCCTCAGGCGGCGGGGCGGGCGGGCGCCGCAAGCCCGGGAGCGACGCGGGCGGGCGGTTTCGGCTGGGGCCGGCGTCGCCGAGCTGGGCCGTCTGAGGGGAAGAGCGTGCGGCAAGTCGGGGTGGGCGTGGGGTGTGCGGACGAGGGCTCGGCCCAGGGGCCACCGTCGCCTGCCTTCGGACGGCTGGGGAGGAGAACGCGGACGGTTATGCAAAGCACCATGCACTGCGCGCCTCCCTGTCTTCTCCCGTTTGGGGGAAAGTCGGCGGCTGCGACTGGTGGGTGACGTGACCCCAGGCTTTACTAAGGAGCACGAGGCCGGCCGAGGGGCCACTTCGCGAGGCTGCTGCGGGGCGAGGAGGGCGGTTTCCAGAGGCAAACGCTGACCCCCCGGGCCTGACGCGCCAAACTCGGGGACTCCGGAGCAGCCTCGGACTCCGCGCTCGCACCTGCTGTCGCCGTCACTCATTCCGGCCGGCGGGCGGGGCAGCGTGGGCGACTTGGCTGGGACCCGCCGTGCAGCCCAGTCCGGGCCCCCGGCGCAGGCCGGCGCCCCTCGCGGCTGCCGCGGGCCCCTCGCGGCCGAGCACCGCCCGGCCGCCGCGACAGCCTCGGGAGCCGGTCGGCGACGGGGCCTCCGCGCGCGGGAGCGGGGGGAGCAGGGGGCGGCGCGCCGGGGGCGGCTCTGGCCGCTCCGCCGCAGCCTTGGGGCCGTCTTGGAAGGACGAGTTCTTTGCCGAGGTCTGTGGAAGGCGGCCGAGAGTTCTACACGTGGCCGCCGTACTGCGCGATGTGACAGCGTGCGTGCCTACAGAATATACGTCTCGGCGACAGAAAATTCACAATCGCCCCAAGTCATCGCAGCTGAGTGAGCGTGCGCGGCCGGGCTGGCGACCGTCGCTGCGACCACTGACCGCGCCTCCAGTCAGACGGCGATCCAGGCCACTCGGCCAAAACCTAAAGCTTTCAGAGACTCAGCCGGGGTCTCCCTGACAAGAATTCACGAGCCTAACCATGTTGGCGCGTATTTTACAAAAGTTCGTGGCGACACTTAACATTTACAATAGTAATAACCTCTGTCCTCTCATAACAGTTTGATTTGGGTTATTCTACTTTCAAGAGAAAGACTTTAACAATATGCAGTATCGCTCTATTAATTTTTGATATGCTCTCAGATCTTTATATTATTTACCAAAAAATAGGAAATATAATTTTTTTCATTCGATTCAGTTCAGCGAAAGCATCCTAAAAGTCATTATACATTTCTGCATGAGCCATTTAAGCTCATTTCAGGTTTTAATTTCTGTGGAAACAGAAAACACGAACCTGTTCAAATTAATACTCATATTGTAGAGCAGAATAACTTCGCTGTTCGATAATATTAAAGCTAATCTTTGGGCTTTTTCCCCCAATAATATTGTTAGATTTGAGTGGCTATTACTATCTTCATTTTTTGCTCAAGTCTTTTTTGACTGAAAACCTTTATTTTTAAAAAGAGTGCCTTCACCACAGTAGGTGTTCAGTCTGTGACATGTAAATTATCAACTTAATTTAGGGAACGGTGGCTGTATTTCAAGGATATTTTTGTTTTAAAACTTGGGTAGACCATGTAAAAGTATACAATTCAACTAGTAGACGTTTATTGTGCTCCTATTACGTGTAGTGCCTAATGTTTGATGTTATAAGAGAGAAGATGAACAAGATCAAATCTTCAACTTGAGTTTTTTTCAACCTAGAAGGGGAAAAAGGACTAATTGATCAAAATAATAATTATACCTAGATGTGCTTGTAGTTAATAAGACACAAACAGAATAATGTAAGTGATGTATGAACTGTGATCAAAGATTCTGTAGGAGTGCAAGGGACAGCATCCTGGAGCACAATGTCTGGAGTTGGGTAAAGTTATCATCAAGGCTGAAATTCTGGTCTGGGTGGGAAATTGGGAGGAAAGATGTAGAGCCCCTTTTATCTACCCAGCACTAGACTAGGCACATCCTTTTTTAGTCTTCTTAGTTACCATTCCTTTTCTCTGGAAATCTGAACCTTAGAGAGGTGAAAGTGACTCATGTAGTCACATTGCTGGTGACTGGTAGATGCAATTTTCAAAAGTTGGTTCTGTTTGACCCCATTGCCCATGCACTTTCACTCCGTGATGTTATTTATACTGTGGCAATAATGACTTAGAGTTTTATTCTAGAGACCTTTGCAAACAGAAGGCCACTGAAGGTTATTGAATCAGGAAGTTAGATAATCAGAACCAAAATTTAGAAAGATAGCTTCAGACCAGAGAACAGTTTTTAAAGGACAGGAAACAGAGAATTGAATTAGGAGCATACTACTCCAGTGAAAAATAATGGGGACCTAAACAGAAGTGGCAGCAATGAGAATAAAATATTGGGAAAGGGTTAAGGAGAAACCAGAGAAGAACTGCGACTCTTGGACATGGTGATGATGGAGAGGGATTGGTGAGGATGGTTCAGAAGTCTCAAGTTTCAAATCCTGGAGATGTCATTGACAAAGAAAAATATAAAAGTGCAACCCATAACAAACTGCAAACCTAATATCCCATTTGTTTATATTTTGTGGTAGCACCCCAATGTTTCTCATCTCTTCCCTTCACACAGTCAGTTAAGGGCATAGTTCTCGTTTCAGGGAATTATCAGAACCTGCCTTCCCCCTTGCTTGCATTCCCTTACTGACAGGTCTTCCATTACTTCTTATTGACTTTTCTATACACTGATTCTAACTCCTAATAATCCATTTTAGGTACCTTTTCCCTCAATAACACTTTGGATGTGTTCTCTAGCTTGTAGACCTAGGTAACTATTTGTGGGCCTCCTATGGACCAGGCTTTACTTTGAGGGAGTGGATATGGCAATGGTTCTTGCTCTCCAGCAACCTGTGGTCTAGCGCAAGAAGGAGCTAAGTAAGTAGAAAGTTTATACACTCAATGTGCTAAGTGTAGCAGTAGAAGAGTTGCCAGGTGCAGAGATGGGGGGGTGACTAAAACAACATGAAAAGGACAGGTTTAGAAGATGTCTCTGCTTCCATTTTATTTCTCTCTTGTTCTCATGTCTGTTAACCTATTGTTGTATTTTGGAGGATGATTAGGTGCTTTCTTCTTCTCTATGCTGGTTAGATATTTGAAATAGGAAAGATGAGGGATAGGAGTTTTTAAAAATCTGTCTTAAGGAGCAGAGAGTCCAGTTCAGATTTCCTTTTCCTTTATGGAATGTAATACTTACATTTAGAAAGGATGTTATAGAGATGATCTAGATTGGAATAGTAAGTGATTTATTGGAAAATTCCTTATAAAATTGTTTTATTTGCTTATGCTGTTTATTTTGAGCAACTACTTAGACACAGGAGTATACAATAGAGAACTCACTGTGCAGCATAAGGTAGGACCTCAGTAATTATATATAGAATAGAGACTAAATGAACATACAACCTTCACACCACCCTCCATTTTATACCTTTTATTCCTTTATACCATTTTATTCCTTACCATTTTACTCTTACTTCTGGAATAAGAATGGAAAACAGTCATTGTCAGAAAATCTCTTCTTGATTCACTTACACAAGTATGGTTTAATAATTATACACATATTTTCACTTGCTTTTCAGGGGAAGACTTTGTGGTTGGAACATCCCATCTGCAAAATCCTTTGAACATTCACAGATATTTCCTTAAGAGCAAATAAATAAGAGTGTATAAGCTTTCTACTTTCTACACCATATACAGAAATAAGATCTGTGCAGCAAAGCTTCAGTGCAAGAGTGATTGCGCAGAACATGTTGTCCAGTAATAGACTCAGTTCTGCAGTGTTTGCCTTGGCTTGGCCCTTTATTTTACCCTTACCTGATCTCACCTGACCACAGATGGCTGGCTGGTTGGCTGGCTGGCTTTCTTTCTTTCATCTTTCTTATCTCTCTCTCTCTTTCTTCCTTTCCTTTCCTTTCCTTCCTTCCATCCTTCTTCCTTTCCTTTCCTTTCTTTTCTTACTCTCTCTATCCTTTATTTTCTTTTCCTTTCGTTTCATTCCATTTCGTTTCCTTTTCTTTTCCTCTTTTCCTTTCTTTTTTCCCTCCTTCCTTTCTTCCATCCATTCATCCTTCCTTCCTTCCTTCCTTCCTGTCTGTCTGTCTTCTTCTTAGCTTTATTTATTTATTAGAGAAAGAGAGCAAACATGATCAGGGGGAGGGGCAGAGGGAGAAGCAGGCTCCCTGCTGAGCAGGGGGGCCTGTGGAGGGGCTCAATCCCAGGACCCTGGGATCATGACCTGAGCTCAAGGAAGACACTTAACTGAATGAGCCACCCAGGCACCTCCCCACATTTTTTTTTTATAAAGATTTTGTTTGTTTGTTGTGTTTATACAACTGCTGTTTTTTAACCTCTTTCCACTCTTATTTCATCTTTAGATATACTCTGTCTGGGAGGAAAAGATTTTCCTTGACCCTCTGAGGGTCCCTGGCTGGGTCTGAAAATTAAATTGACAAAGAGTAACAGGAGAAAAGCAAACAAATATTACTGAATCTTTACATGTATATGGGGGCCTTTATAAGGGAATGAAGACCTAAGAACTGTTCAGATCAGAAAGCTTTTATACCTTTTAGGCAAACAATAAATTTATGAGTAATTGACAAGATGAAGGAGTTTAGGCTAGAGATAGTAAATGGTGAAGAAGTAACTAGGAAGATCATGGTTAGATTAACAAGATTAGTTTGCAGTTTCCTCTGGTGCTCTGTCTTGGGGCTGATAAGAGTCTGTCTCCAGTAAAAGAATTTATTTCCTGCCTTTAGGCACAAAAGGGGGAGCTTTTTCTGTGTTTATTGCTTCTTAATTGCCTTCAACTCATAATAATTAGTAGGTCAAAGAGGCATATTTTGGGGTGACATATCCTGGTTTCCTTCAAATCAAGAAGTATTTTCGGGTACTATCATGAACCTCTTAATTCATATTTCTCCCACCCATAGGCATCTTGGCAATAGTTCATGTTCCTAGTATCCTTCTATCTATGACATTTCAAACATCTTTGTGTAAATATTTAGTTGTCACTTGTCCTTTCCTCCAGCAACTATGTTGTTTTTGAGTAGTGGACAATTATTGCCTCGGCGCACTCTGATCTTCTGAATCTAAGAAAGGCCACCATGTGGTGTTGCATAGATTAATCAACACATAAGGGTGTCTGGCCAAAGGAGCTAGTAGTCTGAAATCCAGCCCTTAGTGCTCCACCAGGCATGTAGCCACAGGCCCCTCCACTCAATGGGAATGCATTTTTCTAATTCATAAAAAGATGTTGAATGGGCCAGTGGTAGCCCTACCTAAACACAGCTCCTGTACTGTACGATGGTGTCAAGAAACCCTCGCTCATGTTCATCATGTTTTACTATCATACTCTCAGTCATGAGTAACTGTTTGAGATTTGGAAAAATATTCATCTTGGTGAATGTTGCAAGTGGGTTCCTCAGGAAACGTACTCTGAGATTTGCCTGTAGAAATTTTGGGGAATCCGAGTTTGGGAAGAGTACCTGAGAAGAGTGAGGGGAGCAGGACTGGGCAGAGCAAGTTGAGTTGAATTGTGATTTTTGCTACAGAGTCTCCGCAATACTAGGATGACCTGCAGAGTTGTCCCTACAGACTAGGGTCCCTTCCCTCTCCGCCATACTCTCTATCCTCATCTACCCATCTCTAGACGTTGGGTGCAGGCTGCTCCCACACAGGAGTCTGGACTTTGGACAAGATGACTTTCTTTGGCTGTGGGAAATTTCTGGAGAGGAATTTAGGTGAGAACAGTCTACATACCCAGTATCTGGTGGAACAATAGCTTGGTCCTGAAGGGAGATTTGGGCCAACCACATATACAAAATTGTGCACATAACCATTGAATGATCTTTTCTCTATAAGAGGATTAAACAGGTTGAATTTAGTTTGCTTTTGGTTGAAGGAAAACATGACAAAAACAGAATAACTGAGGAAAAATTCAAACTTGTCTTTTTCTTAGAGAGGGTACCTCAGAGGTTGCAGGAAGGATGATATCAGGAGCACAGATCTGGTAACCCAAGATCTGGTAATCTTGTGACACTGAAAGTTTAGATTGCACGTTGTGTTTAATGATTACAGGCTAAAAACCAGCTTTCTATGAGTTTGCCCACTGTTGGTTCTTTTTTTTTGGATTTGATTTATTTATTTGAGAGACAGAGCATGAGAGGGGAGAAGGTCAAAGGGAGAACCAGACTCCCTGTGAAGCTGGGAGCCTGATGCAGGGCTCCATCCTGGGACTCCAGGGTCATGACCTGTGCTGAAGGCAGTAGCTCAACCAACAGCCACACAGGCGCCCCCCTCTGTTGGTTCTACACTCAAGAAAATATCCATATTGGTCATCATTGGAGAACTATAATTAAAGTGCAAAATCTTCTCAGTCAGAAAACCTCTCCATAAAGGTAATAGAGACAGAAACCAGTTTCACCACTGAATAGGCATGAACATTGTGGGGCACATCACAGGCAAGAAATTGCAAAGAAAAAGAGAGGACTCTCACGCACTTATATTGCAAAGCAGACACAACCCATCATATCACAGATAGTTCATCCTAACCTTTCCTGATGATTAGAATCACCATCTTATTGGCTTTATAGAGAGGAAAAAACCTCATGTCTTTATAGCAGGAAGTAGTTTTGCAAACTGGAGTAAAGCAAACATCAAAGTTAGGCTCTTAACTCTTACTGAAACTGGGAAATAGGGGAACCATCCCTCTTGATGTTTGCATTTCAAAAAGGTGGTTATTTTTTCCTAAATTTTTATTTAAATTCTAATTAGTTAACGTATAGTTTAATATTGATTTCAGTAGTAGAATTTAGTGGTTCATCACTTACATATAATACCAGTGCTCATCACAACTGGATCAGAACCCAAAAGTAGACTGAAGTGTATGTGGGAATTAAACATATGACAAGAGGGATAATTCAATTTAGTGAGAAAATAATAGATTACTTAATGAGGAAAATAAAAGTAGCCCACCATCTTATTTTAAAAAATTTATAAAATGCTTATATACGAATATAAGCTAAATTAAAAAATAAAGTATAGAAGGACCAAATACTTAAATGTTAAAAAAAAAAAAGCCTTGCAAGAAAAGGTAGGAGATTACATGTACAACTTGGAGGTTGGAAAGTGTTTCTTTCTTTTTTTTTTTTTTTAAAGATTTTATTTATTTATTTGACAGAGAAATCACAAGTAGATGGAGAGGCAGGCAGAGGGAGAGAGAGGGAAGCAGGCTCCCCGCTGAGCAGAGAGCCCGATGCGGGACTCGATCCCAGGACTCTGAGATCATGACCTGAGCCGAAGACAGCGGCTTAACCCACTGAGCCACCCAGGCGCCCTGGAAAGTGTTTCTTAATGCTGAAAAGAGGAGAGACATATTTGTTTATATAACGATTAATAGATTATATAATAGATATCATAAAATCAATAAATAATAGTCTGGAAAATATTAAAGCTGATGCCTTAATAAGGATGACATCTATAATATACAGGTTGGGTTCTTTGAGAAGCATGTAGCATTAGAGATGAAAGATTTATTGGAAAGTAACACATGTGGAGGGAAAAGAAGAAGTAGGATTGGGCAGGAGGAGTTCAGATACAGACACGACAAAAATCTCAAACAGCCCAAAGGGCAGCTGGAACAATGACTGCCTGTTGGAGCAGTCCTATCATGGTGTAAATGGCTAAAGCCCGTTGACTGGAGATTGCCCAGAGAAGAGAAGAGCTTGACCTCACCTATCAACACCTCACTCATTCACTGGCAATGGGATGCCCCAAGAAGAACATGACTTTGGTTCAAAAGCTGAGGTGAACCCTGAGTAACTGAACAGCTGAAGGCTGTCTGGAAGCCAGAGAGTGAGCCTCTTACTGAAGCAGGATCTGAGTGTGACATCTCTGTGTTTGCTATAGAATGCTTACAAACTAAGAAGAAAAAAGGCATTCAGTCCAATAGAAAATTATTCAAGGCACATGTGTATACAGTTTACACACGTGCATGCACACACACACGAATGTACACCAAGGCTGAAAAATGCTTTAACTTGGCAACTTAGGTTGTTAATTTGAGTTACCTTGCAAGGATTGGGAAGGTTGATGTGGGTGGAGGAGGAGAGAAATGTTCAAGACAGAAGGAAAAATTATACCAAAGAAGCATGCATTGATCACGCTTTTGCACCTTTCTTGCATCGGTGTGTGAGGAAACACATTCATCCTCTTGTTCACATATGTTTAAGAAAGGATATTTTGACATTAAATGTCAGTTCTCCTGGTAAGTTCAAAGATACATTGAATAGGAGTAAGGCATTTTCAATCGATCACACGTAACAAAAAAGGCAGAAATAGAGACTTACATAGCTTATAGGAAAGAAATGAGAAAAATATGTCACAGAAATAGAAATAACTATACACAATTTTTGGATATCCAGAAATTTTTAGTTTTTACTAGTTTAGTAGATGCCAGGAATATTTATTTGCTATATAAATCAAGTAATATCTGGCCATATGGACCAATAACATTGTTGTAGAAAGTATAGAGTTTTCAGTAAACTTATGTATCTGTATCAGGAGAGACTAAGTTATACTACAGTAACACATGACCCCCAAATCTAAGAGTAAAGCCTCTTAGACATTGCTTTCTTGCTCATGTTATACATCCACTGTAGATTGGCTTGAGCTCTGTCCGTTGCCATTTTCACTTAGGATCAAACCTTTATCTGGTGACCAATTAATTTTGCGGCAGAGGAAAATGAGATCATGGTAAGCATACACTGGCTCTTGAAGCTTCTGTTCAGAAGGGGCTTTGACTCCTCTTTGATGGGCTAAAGTAAATCACATGACTGAGCCTGCTGTTAACCAGTTGAAGTGGCATAAGCCCTTCCACAGGAAGGATTAGTGAGCATCTCCATGAGTATGAAGATTGTCTTTAAAATGAAGAGTGTTAATGAAATATTTCCATGTGAGTCATACCTAATGGGTGTCCTTAGTGATTGGTGAGTATGAAGAATTAAGATGAGAAAAAAGAGGGGTGCCTGAGTAGCTCAGTCAGTTGAACATCTGGCTCTTGATTTTGGCTGAGGTCATGGTCTCAGGGCCCTGGAACTGAGCCCTGAGTAGGGCTGCATGCTCAGTGGGGAGTCTGTTAGAGGATTCTCTCTCCTTTCCCTCTGCCCTTTACCCTACTCTCTCTAAAATTGATAAATAAATCTTAAAAAAAAAAAAGAGAGAGAGAGAGAAATAAGAGGGACACCTGGTTGGCTCAGTCAGAAAAGCATGCGACTCTTGATCTCAGGGTTGTGAGTTTAAGCTCCACCTTGGGTGTAGATTACTAAATAAATTTTAAGATGCGAAATAAGAGAAAATACTTTTTTTCTAATCAAATGCTATTTTTTCTCACCTCCTGGGTGTACAGATAAGAAGTACTCCTTTTGACTTTGGTTTCAATCACAGACCACACACCATTATTTACATTTTCAGAAAACAAACAAAAAACCTGTTTAATCCATATTTTGAAGATAGGAAAAATATGGAAGAGGTAAGATTTTATTTTTTCATATATTTTATTTTTCTGAAGTTTAGAATTTACATCAGTATGATTATGAGAAATATAGTATCTATCAAAAATCAGAAAAATATCCTTTCCCTTAGAAATGATCATCTAAAAATGATGATGTTTAGTATTTTTTTCCTAGCGTTTAAGTATGGCTCATAAGGAATCTTCCAAATAAATTCTATATTACAGTTACTAAAATCCCATTTTGGTTAGGAGAAAAATTAAAGAAAGCTCTATGATGTCTCATTACACTAAATGTAATATTGCACAATGTTTGTTGTTCATTATCTTACTTCACAGTTTAAGTTAAATTTTAATTCTTTGTTGCTGCTTTATATTTTAGATGATCCCTGCAACATGACTTTATCCACCCTAATCTTTAAAAAACAATTGTGACATCATCTGAAGTTTCACCAGTACATTTTATATAGAACAGAGAATGGCAAACATCCCAAGTGCCGTTCAGCAGCTGTTGCTCCTCTACTGTGGATAAGGGAAGAAGTAGCTATCTCCATGGTGACCTATATGAGTCAGTGAGGGTGGGAACTGGGGGATTCTCACAGGGTTAATGACAGAGGAAATGCTAGCAATCCAGTTTTCAGTAGACATTTGGCCTCAAATGGAACTTTTTTTTTTTTTTTAAAGGACTCACTTTTTTATGGCCTTTCATTTTGTAAACGGGATAAACTTGCATTATGCTCAACGAAAGAGCTAGGTACCTGAAAACTTATGGGGAACTAAAAATGCCTTACAGAAGAGACTGTACTTTATTTTTGTTTTATACTTCAGAACATGCATTACAATTTTGTGTTTATTTAAATATTGCACTCTGCTTCTTCCTCCCAAAACACTTGAGGTAGAATGAAACAAAGGCATATCAATAAGGTTAACAAAATAGATATAAGATTGATACATCATGATCAAAGGAAATGAATTAGAGAAAGAAATATCACTCTTTACTTTCTTCCAATGGGTCCTAGGATGCTTAAAAAAGCATTAATAAACCTTATGTCTTGGCATAAATTGAAGGAAAACCCCCTACCACATGCAGATGAATTAGATTAGGGATATGTACCTGGATGGGGAGAGGAAGAGTCTTCAAACTTATATTTACTCCTGCATTGCAAGTGTCAGGCTTCGGGAGTGTGTTTCGTTCGAAGAAGTTTCTATTATAACGTCATACGTGAAAAGATCCAAGTTGTCAACTAAAATAGAGAAAGAAGAGAAACAAGTTTTCATGTGGGCCTCACTGGTGCCATTCCAGGGGTAGATTTCATAAATGCCTCTGTGGTTTCTGAATTAGTGTGGACCATAATGATGACATGAGCTCCATCTTCAGGATCCATGAAAAAGTCAGTAATACATAGAAAATAAATCAACATTGACTTCCTCTTTTCTTTTATTATTATTATTTTTAACACTGCCTATTTTAAAAAGACATTTGCCTTACACATACAGAATGTTCCCAGATGATTTGCCTGGGGCTCCTAATCCTGTATCTTAGCCTTTGGGTCTACATGATTCCCAAGAGGGCAGTGTTAATGGACAGACACCCAGGTATTCTGCTTTCCTGCAGGTAGTAGAAGTTCCCCAACATGGGAAGGAAGCAGTAGCCTTAGAACATTGAAGAACATTGGCTCTAATTAAAGATTTCTTAAATGTAATGCCTTTCATTACTTCGAAGATTTATTAAACTGAGGAATCTAGATCTATTCTAAACAATTTGTAATTTCTCATTTTTGTAGGACCACTATCATGGAGTGGATTACTTGTACCTTTACACAAAATTAGTTGACTTTTTTGTTTTAGTTACTGAAATTTCCTACTTAATTGCTAACATAAGGGACAAAAGAATACCTTTGAAGAAAAAGCCTTTGAATTTTAAGAACATGTATTTGGTTTTGCTTACCTTTTTTTGCCTTCATACATATTTATTCTACTACAATATTTATATTACAAATTACTCTGCAAATTGTTTTCTTGAGTTAACAAATTGAAATGATTACTGTGTGTATTAGAGAGTGTTATGACTTAATATAAGGATATATATGACTCATTTGAAAATGCCATACTCCTATTCAATGTATTTTTGAACTTACCAGGAGAACTGACTTTTAATGTCAAAATACCCTTTCTTACACATATGTGAACAAGAGGATAAATGTGTTTCCTCACACACCGATAAATCTGTCAGCTTCACACTCCACCATGATGACATAGAGGTAATACTGATGTCAAGAGGAGAGGCCATCATGCTGAACGTGAGTGGTTCCAGACCTGGAGAAGTGGCTCTTCAGAACAGGTGAAGTCTCCAGGACTTCACTGGACTCGCACCTTCTGAGCGCCTCATCCTGGTTCCATCACTTCCTTTTGGCTCTAACTCTGAGCAAGCTCATTGACCCTTTTGATCCTTACCTTCCTTGTCTGTAAAGTGGAGATCAAACTACTTCATAGAAGGTTATCTGGCATATCGAAAGCAGTTATCAGTTCTCTTCCCCAGCTATGGTTTCCTGGTAGAGTACGGAAAGTCTTAATATTCTCACAAGATTTTTCTTAGGCCCAGGGCTCTGGGGTGACTTTCTGGGCTGGAAGAACTACATTGACATATCTGGTCATTGATTCTGGGCTAGGTATTTTCAGGTTTACTGGACCTGGTTAGGTTCACCAGTTGTCTTTCAGTCTAATTCTCAATTTCAAGTTATTCCAATTTATAAGCATCCTCCTACTTTTGCAACTGCTTGCTTTGGGTCTGTTCTGATTTCTGCCCTAGGATGGAATTCTAGGATCCCAGAAGATGAGCAGTCCTATAGTGTGGGCAGTGACAGAGCCTTTTTTTTTTTTTTTTTTAAATAAGAAGTGGATTTTATTCAGTGAGAGGATTGCAAAGGTGAAGATTCCATCTATGGATATTTATTGAGCACCTACTCTTTGCCAGGCATGGTTCTGGGAGCTGGAGATAAAGCAATGAACAAGGACTTTTGCACATGGAGATAATTTTCTCAATTTTAGTGGGGGCAGAGATAGGAGGTGAGTAAGACAATATATAAGTAAACAATTCCATGGACAGGACAGTTTATTCATAGTGATGAAATTCTATGAGAAAGCAAAACAGAATAATATGAGTAACATGGTATGTGTGTGTGAGGTTGAAAGAACTTGAGATTTGTGATCAAAGGAGACCTTTCCATGGTGGTTACACTGGAATCACTATTCACTACTGTTATTCATCCTTTCCCTTCCCCTCACCCCAGCTTCTAATTTGCCAGTCGAGTGATTGCTGTCTTATTTGGTGAAAGTTTAAGAAGCAAGAATTGTGGGCATTATTAATTTGGAAAGGCGCGATTATTAATGGAGGGGTAGGTATGTGTCAATAGTTGCTGATTTAACCAAATCTAGTTAAACCTTTCAGTCTTGGGAATGGGGCCAGAGTAGAATCTGTCCCAGATAGAAGAAGATTCAATGGGTGGCTCTTTTTATTTTTATTTTTTTTTAAACTGCAAATATCAGTATCAGGAAAAGCCTACTGAGCTTATACTAGAAGACAATAGTATGAAAGACTAGACTAGGGTCCAGCCATTTTCTCAAAGCAGAATGAATTGCATAATAGCCTTTATGAACAGAGGCTCAGAACAAAGGATTTAGTACAAGGTGTGTATGTGTGTGCATGTGTGTGTGCGTGTGTGTGTGTGAGTGAGAGAGAGAGTCTGAAAGAGAGAGAAGCTGAGACTGTGTGTGTGTGTTTGCCTCTACATAAGGGTGAGAGAGAAGTCTGTTAAAGGAGAGAAGAGGCGAAAGTTCAACTAGATAGCATCTAGTTGAAACAAAAAAATTTGTACGCTTTTATGCTATGAGTTCTTGCAGCTGCTGCTGCTGCTTTTGCCGCTGCTTCTTTTTTGAAGATCACAGACTTTAAATGTTAATAAGGTGACACTAATTTTAATAGTTTAAAAAACATTATCAGAATTGTATATACAAGCCAGTAGGATGGGAAGTCTTTGTAGATAGTATTAATATTGGAGAACAAGATAATGAGTAAGATAACTGCCATTTACATTTTTTGGAGGACAACCCAAGAATGGAATTTTTGTGAAGGTAACAAAGAAAAATGAAGCTCTGAAATAACCATATAAAGACAAAAGTAAACCATAGTAATAGTTGAATATCAAAGAAAAAAAAGATAGCTTAAAATAGGTTATATTTGTGAGGATAGCAAGTAAAGATATTTCCTGTACAAGAGAGGAACAGATCCCCTGAACTAATTAGTGGAGATGAAAGACATGCATGGTTGTTTTAAGTCTGGGGGCCCTTTTACTGTCTTCTAGGGGGTAATAAAGGCAGGTCACTTGAAAAGGAAACTTTGAGTTTCTCTGTCTTTAACATATAAGAGGGAAAGAAGAGATTATTTGCTGTTACAGATGCAGTTCTTAGACTCTCACTAGAGGGTGGTGTTGGTTCTAAAACCAGAGGTTGCTAACCTACAGTACATTCATTACTGGGCTGCATTTATATTTAAAGAAAAGGTAGACTTGAGGTTTCTCAGACTTACCTAAAGGTTGGCAAATGTCAAGTCTGAAACTTCCCAAGGGCCTTATCCAGTTCTGACTGTTTGCAGACCCAGAGGAGGGAGATAAAGTAGCGGAGATTACAGGAGGAGTTAAGTAGCAGATTCTAATTTAAGCTCCTGCACTAAGTAGTAGACAAGAAACTAAAGCTTCCCAGGCCTTCAACTCCTCTGTAAAATAAAAAGGCAGCCTGAGATGATCCCTTAATCTCCTTGAGCCTCTAAACTTCTGAAATTCTAACAAATTCTGGGTCTAAAAGCCTGAAGTATTTCTGATGTTCTTGGCCAGCCAAAGGAATGGGTATCATCTCAAATTATCAAATTATTAGTAATTAAAATATTAAAATATAATTAATGCTATAATATAATTAAAATGTAACTAATGTTATAAATAAGGTTTAATATAGATTTGGGTACTAGAAAGTATTTAAACGAAATCATCATCTTCTGTCCTGCTATGGAACCTCACAGCCATCTTTTACATCTACCTGAGCATTCTGTGGTTAAATTTCAGTGACATTGCATTATCTAAAGATCTCTCTTCTTGGTTGCTAACTTGCTGGAAACGAGCAAAATATGTTCATATAGGATTATCTGGAGGGAGGAAGCTGAACCGTTATCAAATAGGGATGTTTTAGGATAGGCTAAATCCCCCACCTCATTTTGTACTTCACCAACTCCCAGCATATCCATGCTCTGCTAGGAGACACTCTCCAGAGGGATTTAGCTGGTTTAGTTGCCCGCTACCCTCGCCTTTTTTTTTTTTTTTTTTTTTTTAATCTGATTCCCTTGCCCTGTTATGTTTATTTGCAGAGCAGAAGGAATGGAAGAGCATTTAATGAAACCTGAATCGAATTATTCAGCTCCAGGGCCGCAGGACACACCGTCGTTTACCTCTCCGTGGACTAGACTTCAAAGGGTTGGTAGGAGACGCTGCAAAGCCCTGATGGTGCGAAGCTGCGCTCCGTCACCCTCCAGCACTTCGACACTCGGGCTCAGCACCCCTCTCCTCCACACTGCTTGGCTTTGCGGGGCCGAAGATTTCCCTCCCCCGCCCCCGGGCTTTGTGGCCTCTTCAGGCCCATTTCGAAGATCTAAACTTCCTAAAGCGGACGCGGAGCGCCGGCGGGTGCGCACCCGCGCGCTGCACCCTTCGCCCGAGTCCCCCGGCCGGGCCGCGCCGGCTCCGCGCCGCAGCACACATTCTTCCATTCTTCGCGCTCGGGCACACCCCTTCGCAGTGGGGATTGGTCGGGCCGACCCCTCCTCGGCGACGCCAGGCTCCTAAGAGGCTCCGGCGCCTGCCAATCCCCACGGGCTGTCAAAACAAGTCTTCCCTCCCTGTCACAACAGAGCGGAGTGGAGGCCGCCGCCGCCGCCGCACTTCCTGGGGCCGCCGCGCCGCGCTCCGCGGGCAGGTGGCGGGTGCGACGGGCCGCGGGCGTCCGGCTCCGGCCACCCCCGCTCCTCCCCCCAGGCCGCGCGCGTCCCGGCCTCCGAGGCCGCCCGGCCCGGCGCCGGGTGCCTTTTGTCTGGCGCGGAGCGGGCGTCTGCAGCGCGTTTCGGACGCCTCCCTCTCCTTTTCGCCTCTGCTCCCTCCCGCCCGCATCTCGCTCCCGCTCCCGCCGCCGTCCCCCTGCGGACCGCCGGCCTCCCGGACCGAAGCCCGCGGACGTCTGCAGCCGAGCGATGTCTCCTCTCCAGAAAGTTGCCGCCGCCGCCGCCCCCGGGCGGTGAAACAAAGTCTGGCGGGGCCGCCTTCGGGTGCCGGAGCGCACTCGTGCCCAGAGGCTGGACTCCGCTGCCGGGCGTGCCGTCTCCCCCGGAGAGCCCGAAGCGCCGGCCATGGCCGAGGGCGCCGCGGGCAGGGAGGGTCCCGCGCCGCCCGACGCAGCCGGCTGTGAAGACGACCCCCGAGTGGGTCCGGACGCCGCCTCCGGAGAAGGCGTGGCCGGGGCCCCCGGGGGCCGGTGGAGGGACCGTCGCAGCGGGGTCGCGCTGCCGGGGGCCGCGGGGGCCCCGGCGGACAGCGAGGCGGGCCTCCTGGAGGCCGTGCGGGCGACCCCCCGGCGCAGCAGCATCATCAAGGTAAGCGAGGCCGCGCCGCCCCGGGAGCGTGGGTGTGGGTGCTCGGTGCGTCGGGGATCCGGCCAGGATGCGCGGTGTCCGGAGGCATCGCGGGCTCCGCATTGTTTTCTCCCGCCTCCCTCATTACCAGACCTTCCTTCCTCGTCCGGAGGTTCCCAGACTCAGCTCTTGGCCGTGAGAAGCAGAAGTCACTTTTTCCCCCCCTGACAGCAGAGGAAAAGTTCCGCTCTGCGTCTTTGCGTTTTGATGGATGCTTTCCCTCATTTTCTCTGAAAGCTTCACTAAGCCGTTGATGGAAGGAAGAAGGAAGGAGTCAGTGTAGATGCAGACCGCGGGATGGTTGTGCATTGCTCTCTAGAGAAAGGTTAGCTTCCCCCCACCTCCGCCCCCTCCCCCAGCACAGTAAAGGAAATGCACGGTTTATCCTCAAGTGAAAAAACAAAAAAAACCCACAACAACCAAAAACCAAAAAACAAACCAAAACCCCAAACCCAAACAACCCCCTTCCCAAAGACTCAGACGGTCCCGAAATCCCAAGAAGCGTGAACTTTCCCTGCAGACAAGCAGAGTTTTCAGTGGACCCTCCGGCTAAGCGGAGAGCGATGGTGGAGCCCAGAGTTTCTGCACTGCAGAAAGCGCGAGCGGAAAGCAATGAATCCCCCAAGCATCATCCCAGGTCTTTGTGGTTACCGCTGCATGCAGGGAAGATGCTTCCCCACCCCTCAACCACCAGACAAGATTTCTCTTCATCTGTTTGGCCAGAAATCTGTAAGCCTTTCTCTCCCTTATCTCTTTCTGTCTTCCTTCCACTTGGGGCTTACTTCCTGTTGGAAATTTCATCTTTTGGATGCATGACATGTGTTAAGGTATCCTGGAAGTCGCTCTCCCCCCCGGGTTTGGAAAAGGGCGTCTTGGCATAAATGGATGTGAGTAATCATGTACATGTGAGATTAAAATTGATTTTGGTAGAGAAAGTAGTCTGTATGAAAAAAAAATATATATATGTATATATGTAGTCATACAGACTATATATATATATATATATATATATATATATATATTCCAAAGATGACAGTGAAAGATGGACTTGAAACTTCTTTCTATTTTCAGTTTACTTGGTGTGCTAATACATTCAAGACCCTTGTTCAAGGTTAAACTGTGTAACCACCTCATAATGCATGTCTCTTTCTTAGGCTCAAACTTACATTGCCATTGTGGGAAGGCTGTGCTCACGGTACATCCACCCAACTCCAAGTATTGTCTAGGCTTTTCCCCAACACTGACACATGGAAGTTTAAAACCAACAGGAAGATTTCTATATAAAAAGAAGAGTGGGTGGTAGTTGCAAATGACTTATAGTAGTTTTTGTTATTTTGTGCCTTTTAGATTATGTGAAAAGGAATGTGCTATTCTGGGTGTGAATTTAGATAACAAGGAAATGATCACTTTTTTTTTTCTTTTAACCCAGGAGTCAGAAAGCATATTATTTTGAAACAGCACAATTAAGAAACAATTACATTTTGGATTCTAAGATATTGATAAAACATGAGGTCCTGTGTGTGTGAAAACAAACGCCCAACGATAGTTTAAAACATATCACCATAAAAAACAGTGGGCTCTCTAGTGTTGTAAAAAATAAAAGTAACAGAGTGTAAGGAATATACAAATTCTTGCAACTCAATTTGCAGTTTTTAAGTTGTATTATGTGCTGGTTCATATTCTCAAAAAGGCCCTTGCTGAGTAATTTTGCTTCTTTTGTTTTGAAGTTTATTTTTGTGGAAAAAAGAGGGAGGCAACAGAGTATCAACTTAATCTTTTTCCTATTTAATAGTAGAATAAGCATTTAATAAATGGCCTTTATAATTAAAGATCCTAGAAAATGAAGCACATTGTTGTTACTATTTTAAATTAGGTTTTATTGAAAAAGTAATATAAGCATATGATTAAAAAAAAAAATCAAATGTTACAAAGGAGCACGAAGGGAAGACTCCCAGCCACTCCACACTCCCACTTACATGGTCCGCCCCCATCGCTGCTAACACTTTCTTAAGTATCCTTCCAGAAATATTCCATGCATATGTAAGCATATGTATCTGTATATATGTGTGGTGAGTTATTGACGTTCTTGATTTATATAATAAAATTTAAAGTTTACAGGCCTCATATTCTCAAATTTGCTCCAAATGTTTTTGATTCCCAGTGGGTTGTCCAAAATCATTGTGATGTGTCAGTTAATCTTCGGGAATAAACTGGAAGGTGAATTGATGGGTATGGGTCCTTAGGGTCTGTTCTCAGAGAACTTTATTCCCTTCCAATAGGGAAAGAAGCAGGTGATGGGGTTCTGTTCCACACAATCTCGGAGATAAGGACCTTTCTGTTTACATCTTGAATCTGCGGCCCCATGCTTCACTTTAGCAAAGTAAAAAGGAGAGTCTCTAAAAAAGGTCTAGTTCATATAAGAAATATATAGCATGTGGCCTATATTGAGAGAAAAATGCATTCTTCAGAGTTTGGCCAAGGATTCTTTTTATTTGCATTAAAACATACACAGAAAAGAAAGGCTTTAGTACATTTTACATTAATCAAGCTATTAAATTTTCTCTGATTGCCCCAAATAGCCTTCACATAGTGATAATTCATATTTATGATCATAGCTCTGAGCCCCTGAAAGATTGTGAATCATCAAATATTAAATTATTTTCAGTTTAGGATATTGTTTCTATTCTAATTATTTGACTGCTAATTCTCTATTAACTTGAATATTAGACAAATCAGAATAGTGCATTCCTCTATCATGCCAGGAAACAGACTATCTTGTATATTAATAACATAAAGTCTTGCATATTAATAAAAGAATGTTTTCAGTAAATTTGCCCTCTCTAATTTGTAAAAACATGGTTTTAGTTGAGAAAACATTTCCTTCTGAGCTGATGAAGACAATAACAACATTTATCTTTACACATCTTTGTAAAGTCTTCTTTCTACTATAGTGTTTCTTCCCTTATATGCCAAGTCTAAAGTTTTTTTTTTTTTTAAGATTTTATTTATTTATTTGACAGACAGATATCACAAGTAAGCAGAGAGGCAGGCAGAGAGAGAGAGGAGGAAGCAGGCTCCCCGCTGGATGCGAGGCTTGATCCCAGGACCCTGGGATCATGACCCGAGCCGAAGGCAGAGGTTTTAACCCACTGAGCCACTCAGGCACCCCACAAGTCTAAAGTTTTAAAAAATTTAATAGGAGACTTAAACTAGGTTTTCTTTAACCCATCCATTTTTTCCCCTGTGTTTTTTGTGGGTTGATATTTGATAGCATTGCCGCTGAAAAGTGATGCATGTTTTTGGTAAGTGCATTGTTGCATACCATCATATTGCAATAGACTACATCTTAATTGCTTCTTGATGACTCGTGGTTTAAAATGACAAGTTAGTTACATGCAAGACTGATAATATCTAACAATTACGTACTATTCTGCATATGAATATATTTCTGTTTAAGAAATGAGGCCTTTTTCTATCTAATATTTGCTATCAACCTTATAAGTTTTAAATATTTAACACTTTAAATTGTAGTTTATGGTATTTAAACTCCGTGATATTTTGGAAATGAAAGCAGCATAATTCATTTCTTATACTAGATGATGAGAACTGAGATACATACATGTTTTCAGAATAGCAGTTGATTTTTCTTTCATTATATGTAACATGTTGAAGGGTCCTACTTTTTTCCTTTCAATTCTACTTATGTATGAGTTTTCTAGAAAAAAATCATCCTTTGGATCTCATGGACATAGGTTTGTGGGAGGAAGACCGGAGCTGGAAATGAGGTGCTGATACCTGCACCAAAGTAGCTAAAGTAACTGCTTTGGTGTTTTTTGTATCATTATTTTGTGTTATGCCGTCCTCATCTTGTTATGTTCATTGTGGGACTGCTATAGGGGGTTTCTGAGCCATAGCGTCAAAGATACGCCTTGGGTACCTGTTGACACATAAAATTGTGACTATCCTCAGAGGGGCAAGAGGCGTTTTGTTCACATTTACCAAACTCTGCCTACTATGAGTCAAGTGCTAAACTAGAGGCTTTTTATACATCATGTCACTTAATCCTCACAGCAAACCCTCTAAAGTGGAGAAAAGAGGCACAGAAGGCTACTAGTACAATGTGGAGTTCGGATTCATACCCGTGTGGGCTTAACTCCAGAACATGTGCTCTCATGCTGACCCTCAGAGGCAGGGAGTCCGCAATCCGTGAATACTTTCAATTCACAACCTGTGAATCCAGTATGAACATGTGATGCCAGAAGAGTCTGAATCTTGGGCCCTGTGGCTTGTGGGGGAAATGATCCTTTCTCTGCTCCCCCACTTCCCAACCCAGAACACCTGGAGGTGGATGACTCTAGGGAGGGATGACAGAGCTTTCTGTCTTTGGTCATTTTGGGAGGCCTGCGCTGTATTTTGAAATGCAGAGCTATTTGGCAGGTGTTCTACCTGTCGTCCATGAAAGGAGTGCACATCCATTGTGTTACACCAGGCCACCTCTCCCATGTCCCTACCAACAGTCATATTTGTGAGGGGTTGGACTCTCTTTTAGACTGATACAGAAAGGGAACAAGTATCTGGGGCGTAGGAATATGTCGAATCCCAGGAGGGTGATGAAATAGGGGCTTTCAAGTTGGAGCTCTGAAAGCGTTTTGTATGACAGCGATGAAGGATGAGTAAGTATGATTGAAAAATAAAATTGTTAGGCACACCATAACTTAAATAGCCTTCTGTAGATTGGGTTGGGAATTAATCAGCATTTGTAGACTTTTTTTTAAATTGCCTTTTGAAATATGTGTTAAAATTTCCAAATAACCAACTTATGGGTAAATTTTGGAAAAGCCACCAGCCTTTCTGGTGAGCCTGCCTTCAGTCGGGGATGCTTCTCTCAAGGTATGATTCAGCTGTATAAATAGCATTGAACTTCTTAGGTTGATCTGGTTTATTATCCCAGCAACTTCAGTTACAGTGTTTACTTTCCCTGAAATTGCCATAGAAACAGGAACACATTTTGCTTTAGAAGTGGTTGCCTCTCATTGTGGTGCCTTTCTGATCTGGTTTCTTATAATACCTCGTAAGAGTATTAGGAATAAAATTTAGATAAAGACCTTTGTCTTATTTTGATGAAAGGTTTTAGGAGTGCCTGCCAATTAGTGTTTGCTATTGCTATCAGAATTTACACTATTTGTTTACCTTCTTGGAAAATGTTTTAAGTTTCAAAAAGTGTAAGTTAATGATGTATTCATTGAGAGGAGACATATACATTGCAATCTAGACTAAATAGGTTTTTTCCCTTCAGTTTTTTTTTCCATTTTACAGTAGAGAACACAAGTAATTAAATTTTGTACTGTAAAATGTCAATTGAACATATACTGCCAAATAACACCTCAGGCACAGCAGGGTGTTATGAGAAGATATCAGGAGAAGCCGACTTTGCCTTTAGTGTGAATGAACAAACAATCCGCCTCTAGCTAATGCCAGTGCAACTGGCCGGGCAGTGGACTAGGAGTAGCTCAGTCTCCCCTGCTCCTCCCTCACTTTCGTTCAGCTTGAATGACTGTGAACATCAAACATAATTCCATTTTTCAGGAGTAATATCCCAACTGAGATATGTATAAGATTGGACATTTGAAACAATTGTCCAACTGAAAATACTAAACAGCAGCAAGAGGCAGAAGCAATGTTTTGTTTCCTGTTGGGATCTCAACAACAATAAATGAACCATTGGTTATTAGATGGGAAGAGAGAAAAATCTGATTGAACTTTCTATCTAAAAGAAAGATATGAAATCAGTAAACTTTATTATAGTGAAACCTGTCAGTTCTATAAAATCTTATATTTTGATAAGTGTTTTAATAATGTCAAAAGCATTTATTTGTAGTTTTATTGAATCTTATTTATCTCAGCATCCCGGTTCCTATAAAAGGGTACAAAAGACAAAATTTATTCTGATTATTGAGTATGTGAAAAGTGATCATGAAAATTAGCACTAATTCTATTCTATAACAATAATTTTTCTCTTATTTTAAGTTGTCACCAATGTAGTATGTATTTCAGCTAACACTTGATGGCAACAAAATCATAGTATGACAAAGTATTGGAATAGTTCCTTGGATTTAAAATTGAACTTGATCTGTCATTTTATTTGTAACATCTCATGTGGATGTGTTTAAGAGAAATATAGTAGTTTATTTTTAACTGTACCATTTAACTCATTTTGCTAATAATTAATCTAGCATTTCTTTGAGAAAGTGGGTTGTATATGGTGAATAGAAAGGAATCATTATTTATATTCTCATTAACACTCCAGGAAGAAGAAAGGCAGGTTAAAATAAAAAACAATGCAATCCATTTAAAACAAAACAACCTACAAACCAAACTATTTTAGAAAGTGTGTTTAGTTTCCAAAGATCTCTTAAATCACATTTGTAAATTTATGAAAGTACGTAGCAGTGTTTTTCCTTAACAATGCAACTTTGTATTCAAAAGATTAAAACACCTTTGAAAGATAACATCACCTTGTTAATTCTTTCATGTTGACCTGTCCAAGAGCCTTTTTTTTTTTTTTAAAGATTTTATTTATTTATTTCACAGACAGAGATCACAAGTAGGCAGAGAGGCAGGCAGGGAGAGAGGGAAGCAGGCTCCCTGCTGAGCAGAGAGCCCGATGTGGGGCTTGATCCCAGGACCCTGGGACCATGACCTGGGCCGAAAGCAGAGACTTTAACCCACTGAACCACCCAGGTGCCCTCAAGAGCCTTTTAAAAGATGCTAGCTGAATCTGTATTAGACGAAGCATGGGCAATATGTGTAAGCTAGCATACTTGAATTCCTGTGTGGTACAATGTGATGGTTAGAAATGATTGTGAGAGAGTATGCAGAACACCTTCTCTTTGAGTTGTTGAGGGAGATCAACACAAGTAAGGCAAAAAGAGACAAAAGAATGCCAAGATTTCAAGGCAGAACTCTATAGAGAGTTGGGCCTGATCACGTTGTAGGGACTTTCCCCTAAGGCACAAGTGATTTCAGACCAAAGTTGGCCAAATAGCTTGTGTGCTTAAGCCTACACCCCGCATCCCAGATCTGACAGCCAATAACAAGGGGAGTTGCTCAGGGGCACAACTCTTAGGGTCAGAAAATAAGGAGTCAGAAGGGGGAGAGTGAGTTCCTGCCAAGTTCTCCCTTGACTCAGGCTGAATCCTAGGGTCTGGCTCAAAAAAAGGGCACCTGTTTTGGAAGAACCAGTGCAAAAGGCACTATTCTGACCCCTTATAGGTCAACTCTTGATGTTGCGTTCAGGACAAAGAGAGAACAACATCCTATGTGCACTCTGACTTTTCTCTCCTTTGGAAGCGAAGCTTTCAAACATTGTCCGTCATTGTCCTTGGACTTGTAGCTTCTTAATTATCAGGACTAATTTTTGGAGGACAAGGTGGAGGAGGACAGGAGTTTGTTCTCCCCCTAGAGGCTGACATATAAGTTGCAAAGACCTCTTCAGCATTTGGTGAACTCTTTCAAGATACTGGGAATGATTGATTCTCTTCTATAATTAAATATTACATATTTAGAAATATTATTAATAATTCAACATATTTATTTTAAAAGTTTATCTAATAGATAAAACATCTTGAAGAGACGTGACATCTTGAAGAAATTTTTCTTATTGAGACATTTTCTTTATAATAATAGTATAAGCCCATGTAACTTCTATTATAGCCTCGCATTGTTCTAAGTGCTTAACGTGTGTTAACTTAGTCAAATCTCACAATAACCACGAGGTGAGTATTTTTTATTATCTCCATTTTTATAGACAGAGAGATAAGTGGCTTGCTCAAAGTCACATAGCTAGCAAATGGCTGAGCCAGGAAATAAACTCAAATAGTCTAGCTCTAGAAGTTGCCTTAATCTTTATGTTATACATCCTCTTAAATAATATTGATTTAAACCTTAGCTACTGTGGGTGAAATGGCATTTTATGCTTACCTTAAAAACTAAGTTTAGCTAACAAAAATTTTAAAGAAGTGATTCTGAAAAAGTTTTGGGAGGCTCTTAAGGATTATTTGAATACTTTTTTTTTGGAATACATTTTTAGAGTTTTATAACCTTTCATGTAACATACCTATGACTTTATATTAATATTGTATTCTGCCTTATCTTGAGAAGGGTGGAACTCCTATTAGCATTTTACTTTTTGACCGGAATTACCACCCTTACCACGAGACACAGCTTGTGATCCAGCTTCGGTATAAATTAACACAGGCTGAGGAATGGCCTGTTACTTAATCACTGCAACTTGATACAATTTATTTTCTAATTTGATAGTTTTACCTTCCAGTATCAATAAATCAATAAGGAGCGTTTGAGTTTTTAACCCAAGGAAGTTGTAATTTTGTTAAGTGGTAGTGTATATGATGTTGTGTGATTGAGATTTCCTTCCAGTTATGTTTGAGGTAAGTGTAGTTCTTCACACATAGGAGGAGCTTGGCATATATTCCATTATATATTCCATATATATTTGGAATTCCATTAAATTGGAAGTGTTTATAGTCATTTATTTCATTTTATTTTTTTTGGTGGGAGATAGAAATTCCAAAGTCAATATGTGGGAAATTCAAATACATGATTATGTCAAGAAATTACTGTGCTTATGGCTGCTTTATTGTGTTAAAGGTAATGAGTCTGTTCTTCTCTTCAGAGATACAGTATGGTGACCAGGGGGTACCCAGAGACTTGTCCCCATCACTTGGAGACTAGTTAGGTATTAAAAGCATAGTCAGCTCTTTTGTTGAAACATCCATATGTTAGTTTTTATTATCTATCTGTAGTTATGTTAAGTTATTATTTTTAAAGATTTTATGTATTTATTTATTTGAGAGAGAGGGAGAGAGAGAGAGTGATCATGAGTGAGGCAGGAGTGGGGAGGAGCAGACGGAGAGGGACAAGAAGAATCCACACTGAATGTGGAGCATGAGGCAGGGCTCAATCCCACAACACTGAGATCATGACCTGAGCTGAAATCAAGAGTTGTCTGCTTTACTGACTGAGCCACCCAGGTGCCCTGCAGTTATATTAAATTATTGAAAAGACCTTGGACCTTGGCTTTCTCTTTCTCTTTTCCTATTGCAACATTTGCACTATAAGATATTTGTTCACATTCTTTTAAAGCAGATTTTTGGGATAGTCTTTATCCAAGGACAATTTTGTCATGAGAAGTCATATTCAGAAGAGTTAGCAGTTATGTTTGATGAGATGTTGAGAGTCTTGGAGTTTGGGAGAGAAGAGAAGGAGAAGGATCAGGGTGTGGTGGAGGGAAATGGAGTCAGATGGGCCCGTATTTATAAATGGACAGCTAAACAGCTTAACGAATGTCTCTTTACCTGGATCATTCTACCAGAAATTGTTCATTTGGGAATTCAGGTTTTTCGGATTTTGATGGATTTTTGGTTCTTCTGGAGAGTGTTTTAACTAACTAATAGCTCACACTTTAACACACCTAACAGTAATTGCTGGGCACAAAGCCATTTGCGCGAGACATTCCTGGGAAGGATCTAGGAAAGATTGGTCAGGGTTGTTGGACAGAATGCTTGCATTAAAGATGAGTTTTGTCTATTTTGCTGGTTTTCTAGCCTCAGCCCCAGGAAAGTCCAAGGAAATTCTTTACTGTTGTACCCTCAGCATGATAGTCTCACCAATACAGAAGACTGGCTTCTGACAAATGGGCCAATAGAGAAGTTAATGTAATGAGATGGACGTAGTTGGGAGTGCTGGAATTAACTATTACTCAAAACAAAAGGTCTGACATTTTATAGGTTCAGGGGACCATGAACTATTGTGTTCAGCCACCAGGTCTGGTGTTACAGAGAAGCTGCTTTCACCACAGCCCTACCTATATCTCTATCCCAGGCTAAATGAGAGGAGGACTGGGAGGGAGGAGGTAATGTGGAGACGTGTGATGGTTCCTGAAGAATCTGTTCCTTTCACATTCCTCATTGGGGTTTGGGGGGAAGAGCTCATGACCTTTTCTGAGGCAGAGGAAAAAGGACTGGAAAGAATATGTGATGGTGGTGACATCCAACAGTCCTCGCCTCTACCAAGTCTCCATATAAATTGGGATTGATGCTCATCTTCTCTCTGGAAGATACTCAGTCTCTCTGGAAGTCCCCCTGATGCTGGGTATAGAGAAAGGGAACACTATAGAAGATGGCCAGGCATCTTGCTCGTGCCCCACCCAAAGAAGCCATTTGGGTAGAGGGACTCTTAACAAGGGGCAAGGTGAGGGGTAAGAGGAAGATATCAGTGTCCAAGTCAAACCTCTAACACCAGGATGATGAATATGCAAGGAAGGAGGGCACTGTGGAGAACCAGCAGCTCCAGAGAGTCTGCATTTGGATGCCTGCCTCACAGAGAGAGCCAAAGGCCAGGTTAGTGTTAACCTAAGGAGGAGAGAAAACTTACCCAGTGAGGCCTGCAACATCCCTCTGGGACTATCTGTGGAAAACCTTGGCCTCTCCTATCCCTCAGAGGGAAGAGCAGAGAGGAAGAGAAAGGGAGAAGTGGGTAGAGTAGACCCACCCCCAGCTCCAACCACTGTAACCGCCATTCTAGCTTGCCTTGTGGGCAATGGGGTAAAGAAGAGGACTTTGAACACAAGACTGAAGTTATAAATGAATAGGACTGAGTTTTTATGAACTTGAAAGAACCCTTCTAATAACTGAGAGAGATTGAAACATTACGGAGTCTGAGTGAGCTATTGGTAATAATCAGAGTACCCAGGGAAAAGAGCATCCAAGACAGTATGGTTGGGAAAAATAAAACTCGCAGGTTTGTACTCTAACAATCTGAGACTACTTAACTATCAATTACATTATTATAGAATTGGAGAGCTTAGAGATCATTCTCTAAATTTACCCCTTCATTTCCTAAGTATGGCTGTCCACCATCTCTCCTATTTATCCAGGGCACCATTGTAGAGAACTATCTGTGATACCATAAATAGGGAATGGAGGGTTCTTTAAAGATTTCGTGGTATGGTATACAATAATAGCAGGCACTAATATTATCAAGATTGTACATTATCTTTAATTCTGATAATGTGATAAGACATAGCTACCATTATCATTTCAACCCTAGAGAGGAGGAAATTGAGACTCTGAGAGGTGTGGAAACTTGTTTTAGGTCTCACACCCATTAAGGTGGGTGGAAGGCAGAAATTTTCCTCCTTATTTTCTTTTATTCACTAAACCTGCAACTCCAATACTCCAATTTTCCAAAAAAACAGTGATTTAAGAACATACTGATCTGGTTGGAATGGGGCCAGGCAGAAAACAACTTAAGGTGGTTCAACCTTGCTTTGTTCTGCAATAAAAGCAACCATCATTTATTGAGCTAGGTGCCCATACATCATTTCTTTTTTTTTTTTTTTTTAAAGATTTTATTTATTTATTTGACAGAGAGAGATCACAAGTAGACAGAGAGGCAGGCAGAGAGAGAGAGGGAAGCAGGCTCCCCGCTGAGCCGAGAGCCTGACGTGGGACTCGATCCCAGGACCCTGAGATCATGACCCGAGCCGAAGGCAGCGGCTTAACCCACTGAGCCCCCCAGGCGCCCCCCATACATCATTTCATTTAAGTTGGAAGTCAGAGGGATCTAAGAAACAGTACTAGATCAAAGGTGATTGTTTTGGCATACCTCTTAGATTGGGAGTTTGGGTTTCATACTCATCCAAACCTACATTTTAGAAACCCTAAATATATTGCTGCTGTAAGAAATTACCACAAGCTTAGTGGCTTCAAACAGCACAAATTTATTATCATCTAGTTCTAGAGTTCTGAAGTCTGAAATATGCCTTACTTGGCTAAAATCAAGGTATTGTCAGGGCCGTGTTCCTTTTTGGAGGTTCTGGGGAAGATTTGTTTTTGTTTTTGTTTTTTGGCCTTTTAGTGTCTAGAATCTGCATCCTTTTTTGGGATCATGGACCCTTCCATCTTCAAAACCAGTGATGCCTGGTAGAATCTTTCTCACATCACATGCCCTTTGATTTTCCACCTTGCTCCCTTCGAATTCTCATGCCTCCTTTTTCCACATTAGAGAATCCGTGGGATAACATTAGGCTAACCCAGATAATCCCGGATAATCTTCCTCTTTTAATCTTTTATTTTAAAGTTGGTTGATGAGCAACCTTAATCCCATCTGTAGTGTTAATTTCCCTCTGCCATGGAAACTAATATATTCACAGGTTCTGGAGAATGGGACATAAAAATCTTTGGAGGCCATGATTCTATCACATCCCAGTTTTACAACTAAGTAATGGCTACAGTGATGGTTTTTTCCAGTTTCAGATGAATTTTATAAGATCCTTTCAACAGAATGATATTTTGTTAACAAATATGAACAGTCCATTGGGTTAAGATTTAGGATTTTGATAGTAGTTTTATTTTTTAGAAAGAGTTCTTTTTTTTTTTTTTAAATTTATCCAATTTAGAAAGATTTTATTTATTTATTTGATGAGAGTGCAAGAGCAGAGGTGAGGAGAGGCATTGGGAGAGGGAGAAGCAGATTCCCACTGAGCAGGGAGCCAGCAGCACAGGGGCTCAATCCCAGGACCGTGGGATCATGACCTGAGCTGAAGGCAGATGCTTAACGACTGAGCCACCCAGGTACCCCATCGGCTGATTTCTATCTAGAGTTAGAAAGAGTAAGTTTAATTACTATCTAGATATCTGGATTTCTATCTAGAGCTAGAAAAAGTAAGTTTAATTACTCATGTGACAAGTTTCAGCATATTTGAAAGGAGTTATGTGGATGTCCCCTTCCACACTCCCACCATAATAGCCCCTGACGTTTATTGAGTGTTATCATGTCTCACTGTTCTAAGCACTTTACATGTATGAACTCACATAAGTCTCACTAGGGTTATGAAGTAGGGACTATCTACCCCATTTCATTAATGAGGAAATTGAGGCACAGGAAGGTTAAATAATTTGCCCAGATTCACACAGCAAGTAATTGGCTTGCTCGTCTTTATCTGTATTTTGTTTAAAACTTTGTTCTGAGATCACAATGCTGGTTGCTATGTCACTTGCACTGTGGTCAACTATATTAGACTGTTTTACCTCCCTTTTCCTGGATGCTGTATTTCTTTTTTAAAAAATATTTATTTATTTGATGTAGAGAGAGAGAGAGATCACAAGTAGGCACAGAGGCAGGCAGAGAGAGAGAGGGGGAAGCAGTCTCCCTGCCTAGCAGAGAGCCCCATGTGGGGCTTGATCCCAGAACCCTGAGATCATGACCCGGGTCAAAGGCAGAGGCTTAACCCAGTGAGCCACCCAGGTGCCCCTGGATGCTATATTTCTAAATGGATACAACCATCAGGGGAATTTTCCTTCTGAGGAAACAAAACAAACGTATTTCACTGATAGCAGTTCAGCAAATTATCTTTGTATTCCAGAGGGTATGCTCCTGAATTTGAGAGGATCTGATGGGTTCACTGAACACAGGCTTCATATGGGGGTTCCATTAAATTTAATAGGCTATGGAAAGCTGTTGTACTTTTCTTAAATGGGTGAGTAATTGGTAAAAAAAAAAAATAGTAGTTAAGAAATATTTCCTTAAGAGCTGTGTGAAACAATGGAGATAATTAAGAATTAAGAGAGTAGCTAACAGTTTCTAGAATTAGGTGCTCGGTCCAGGAGGTAATGTACCATTGTCTTTCCAGAGGTAGGTCTTAGAATTAGACTACCAGAATCGGAATCTTGATTCTCTGTTTATTAGCTGTGGTGACATTAGGCAGGTCACCTCATCTCTTTGACCCTCCTTGTTTTCTCCTGGAATGAGGCTCATTATAGGAAAGTTTGTAAATATATATAAAACGTGAATGAAAACTTGACTCTATATTGAAAAATACCATGTCTGACTTAGACTTAGGTTTTCTGTTCTGTGTTCCATATTTGATTGTGAATTCCTTAAAAGCAAGAACACTTTGGAACTGTTTGATTTGTGGTCCTCAGAAGGGACCACAAAAAGAGAGAGCATAATGCTTTGTAAAGATGGGCCTTTTAATAAATAATGACCAATCTTAAAATAAATCCTTAAGATTAAGGAAAGGAGTGAACCATAACTTTGGCAGCTGTTTCTCAATTTATTGTGAGTAATAGTATGGTTAAGGGGCCATGCTGTTTGTTTTTTTCCACAGCCTTTTCAAGCAAGGCTGCTAAGAATCCACAGAGCTTTCCCCTCATCTTCTGTCTTAGGTGTTACCATTTGGCAGGTTCTTATAGGTGAGGTCAAGTCAGGTTAGAAGAGGATATGTAACATTTTCTGTCTCTACTCTTATAATTAGATTTAAACCATATCTTCTTTTATAATTATTGCTTTTTTGCATCATGTTTTTTTGTTGTTTACTGAGATATAATCGACATGTAATATATTAGTTTCAGCTGTACAACATAATGATTTGATATTTGGATATATTGTGAAATGATCACCACAGTAAGTTTGGTTAACATCCATCAGCACACAGAGTTAAAATTTTTTCTTGTGGTGAGAATTTTTAAGATTTACTCTCTCAGCAACTTTCAAATATATAATAGAGTATTATTAACTATAGTCATTATGCTGGACAGTACATCCCCAGCACTCACTTATTTTATAACTCGGAGTTTCTAACTTTTGACCACCTTTACCCATTTAACCTATCTCCAACGCCCCACCTCTGGTAACCACTAACCTGTTTTCTCTATCTATGACTTGGATCTTCATAGCAGTGAGATATTTTCCTTTCTCTTTCTGACTTGTTACACTTTGCATAATGCCCTCCAGGTCTCCATCCATGTTGTTAAGAATGTCACTGTTTCCTTTTTTTTTTCATCACTGAGTGATAGTATTGTGATATATATATATCACACTTTTAAAAATCCATTTGTCCGGGGCACCTGGGTGGCTCAGTGGGTTGAAGCCTCTGCCTTTGGCTCAGGTCATGATCCCAGGGTCCTGGGATCGAGCCCCGCATCGGGCTCTCTGCTCCGCGGAAAGCCTGTTTCCTCCTCTCTCTCTGCCTGCCTCCCTGCATACTTGTGATCTCTGTCTGTCAAATAAATACATAAAAATTAAAAAAAAATCCATTTGTCCATGGATGGGCACTGTCTTAGCTGCTATAAATAATGCTGCAGTGAACATAGGGGTGCATGTATCTTTTCGTGTTAGTGTTTTCTTCTTTCAGATAAATACCCAGAAGTGGAATTGCTGGATCCACAGCTTCCTTTATTAAGGCACCGTGGGTATTTGGAATTTTGGCTGGAATCCTCGTGCAAACCAATGCATTCAATCTGAAAGATCGTAGTAAGAACTAAAGAGAATACATTGCTGCTGGATGACCTTGGGCCGAATCCCAGTACACCTACCAGTAAACTTAGTTGAGGAGGCAGTGTTTCTGACAGTTTAAAGGCTGTAAACCCTTTTGGTAGAACAAATAAGCAGTATTATTTAGGCTTATCAGCTATTACCCTGATTTTGGCAAAAGGAAATGAATTAGAGCCTATCTTGTGAACACTGGGAAATTACAGCAGCCTTGTGTCTCATCTCACCAACTCTGACAAGAGGGACCACATTTTAGATTTTTCTTGTGTCCTCTGTAGCTCCTACTGAATGTTAGGCACAATCCAATCTTGTATTTCTCTCTCAGACTGAATCAAGATCATTTATTCTTTCCCATATTTCTGAAAGAATTCTTTTTTTTTTTTTTTAAAGATTTTATTTATTTATTTGACAGAGAGAAATCACAAGTAGATGGAGAGGCAGGCAGAGAGAGAGAGGGGGAAGCAGGCTCCCCGCTGAGCAGAGAGCCCGATGCGGGACTCGATCCCAGGAGATCATGACCTGAGCCGAAGGCAGCGGCTTAACCCACTGAGCCACCCAGGTGCCCCCTGAAAGAATTCTTTACAGTTAACATAGTTTACTGTTGCTAGGTTCACCGTACTTAACAGAAACTGAAATCTTTGGGAGTCAGCTTGGGTGGGTGGGGAAGGGGACAGAGACTTGAGAATTTGATCTGCGATCCTGGAATCTCAGCTTTGCTACTTTGGGGTGTTTATGTTTGTTTCTGTGTGTTCATGAGCAAGCTTCAAAACTTTTTCTAAGCCTCAGTTTCTTCTTTGGTAAAATGGGAGTTATGATGCCTGTCATTCAAGTTTGCTATATAGCCTGGAGGTGAGGAATACAACATCTATATATATCTATTTAAGATATATTTTAGGCTATACCTAACAAAGAGAGGACTTGACAAGACATTTAACTAGATGATAGTAATGAAAAGTCTAGAATTCTATAAAAATTTTTACAGCACATTTTATATGCTTTCTCAGCAGCTGTGGTCAGTATTTCTTTCTCAGTGGCTTTCCACCAAACCTCATAACAGCAGCATGCTAGTGCTCTAAGAAGCAATCCTATGGGCTGCCACCATCTCTTCATCAAACCATGCATGACATCCATTCAGTCAAGTTATCCTTCTGTTTTCATGAGATGCTTTGCCCACAATCATTTAAATTAATGCATGGGGACATGGGCCATGTCTGGCATCTGAGCCCTGCCACCTACACCTCATTCTCTGAGTTACAACTAATATAAAAACTAAATTAATTCTTTTGGTAATTATATATAAAGGGATTTCTTGGTTGTGACAAATTTTTTCTCTTTCATTCAAGTATTGAAAATTAATTTGATATATAATACTACACATGAGAGGGAGGGGAGGGATGTGGGCTAGTGTCTCATTATTCAATGTTTTATGTTATTGTATCTTTAAATGTATACTTAATATCTCTTCTGTGGTGCCAAGGCCACCGAAATTTGACTCTACTAACAGCCTTTTTGGCAATACTCATCAATTTCTTTCATGCTATAATAATTTGGCAAAGTTACTTTTAATGATTGATTCATTCAACTGTCTGTTCATTGATACTTCTGCTGTTTGTAATAGAAATTTGAAGGTATTAGAGACATGCTTTATACCCAGTTTATTAAAGCAAGAATCTCATATAAGAAAAGAAGTGTTTTAAAAGTGGTGTAGAACTGAGCTCCAAGCTAGGTGCTTAAAAATGCTTATTGAATTTTGAATTCAAAAATTATCTATTGAATAGATACATCCAGTGCCATGTATCTGTTTGCTGGATATTTCCACATCCCTGGATTTGCCCTTTTCTATGTTTCCCATCTTCCCAGTTGCCCTTGTAGCAATCTGGACATGATAGTTTCCTTCTTCTCTCCTCTAACATCCAGTTTGTTGTCATGTTCTCTTGGTTCTACCTCCTGAAGAGTTCTCACTGTCTCCGATTGCAGCTGCTTCTGTACTTGGCTTCTATCACCACCACATCTTTGTGTCTAGCTTGTCTTCCAAACCACCTTCTTTCCCCGACTCCATTCAGTGTAGTAATAGCAGCAGAGTCTCATTTCTAAAAGGCAAATCTAGTCATATCAAAATCCTGCTGAAAAATTTTGATGACTTCCCACTGCCCTTGGAATAAAGTACAGATTTCTTTACTTGCTTCAGCAGGCCAGGTACAATGTGGATCCTGTTAATCTTTCCAGCTCCATCTCCCACCATGTCCTACCTATCACCTTCTATTCTGTGAGATGTTCTTATATTAGAGACCACAGTGCCCTGCCCAGAGATGGCCAATATACATTAGCTATTCTTATTATTCTTGATGTGTCTTCTCCGAAAGTGGCACAACTGGGAAAAAATGCTTTTAGGAGCATTAAACAAGGAAGGTTGGAAGGGAGAGAAGCTCAGAATTGAAAAGAGGATATGATAATAGTCTAGGTGCCGTCCACTAAATGGATAATGGATACCATGATAGTAATTAAGAAATTATTAAATCCATTAAACTTTTGGAAAACATTTTGGGGGTTGGTTTTGAAAAATAATTCAGTATAGCATATAAAAAAGACTCTGTTGGATCTTGAAATTTATTGTTTCCTGAGGTTATGATCTAGTTTAGCCAAGTTGCTAGGTAGTCACTCTTCAAGATTTACATTGTTTTCCAATGTCCCCAAATGGTTATAGTACCGTTGTTAAGTGTTTAGTTGGCTACAGAATTTCCTTAAATTGTGATTTTTAGTCAATGGAATATGATGACTCACAGGGAATGTAATGTTTTCTGTCTTAGTTTACTGATCTTTATCTTTATGTGGTCAAAAGTCTATGTTTCTGTTATTCTCACAATTACCAAATGTGTTTCTGTATAAGGGAGGAAATTAAGTGTAATTTGGTTAACATTTTGTGTCTAGCATGACAAATATTAATAACTTGAGGCTGAATCATTTAGGTCATGATTTAAAGATAGAGACAAGTTTTTCACTACTGTTTATTTGTAGTATTACATACTTTGGGTTGAAAGATCCATTTTCATTAGTTTAAATAGATCTTTTGAAAATATCAGTATTTCAGGGATGCTTTATTTAATGAAACTTTTTGCAAGAGATTGGTTGGTTTATCTGATGGCTGTTGTCAGGTATCTTTGGAATAATATACATGCTACTTAAATGATTTTCTTATACTATTAACATGTCTCAATGATCAAAATTACCTTTGAGTCCAAAACTGACAATAAAGCAAAACATTTTATTTAATAATTTTGATTTTTAAAATTAGATTCAAAGTTTTACTTTTTTTCTAATTCAATATGTTCGATTAAGTGGAATTGTATATCTAGCATGGGATTTAAAAAAATTCTTATGATTGTTTAAACATTCTTATGAATGTTGATTATCATTTAACAGTCGAGTATGGATTTTTTTTTCAAGTATGGATTTTTGTAAAACATTTAGTAATGGTGATTTGGAAGTTTAGAATAAATCTTTTAAAACTCATAGCTTTGTGATGTCAGGGGAGACTTTGTAAACATATCTACATAGTGATGTGAAATGCACTTGTATGGACAGATTGCATCAATTTTATAATTATGTATGTAAATCCATAATTGAATATTCCAGTTATTGCTATTTGGGTAAAAGCTGTTATGCCCTCTTAAGAAGCATATTGAGAATAGATGGAAATAGAGTATCTTTAACTGTCCTAAAACAATTCTATAAATGGTTACTACTTTCTTTCAAAAGTTAGGAATCCTATTGAATTCATTTCAGTTCTTTACATAGTTGCCAGCTGACTGTATAATTACATGCCATATAACACAAAGCATGATTTATGGTACTATTGTTATAGAGTCTTACTAAATAAAATAATAAAAAATAGAAAGTATAGTATTAGTAGGAATACTGTAGGTAGGGTTGTCAGACAAAATTTAGGACACCCAGTTGGATTTGTGCTTCAGATAAACAACACATAATTGTTCAATGTAAGTGTGTCCTATGCAAAAATTATTCATTTTTTATCTGAAATTCAAATTTAGTTAGGTGTTCTGCATTTTTCTTTGTTAAGACTGGCAACTCTAGCTGTAGCTGGTTGGGTAAAATATAGGTAATAGCAAAGGAACAGCTTTTCTTTTTTTTTTTTTTTTTAAGATTTTATTTATTCATTTGACAGAGATCACAAGTAGGCAGAGAGGCAGGCAGAGAGAGAGGAGGAAGCAGGCTCTCTGCTGAGCAGAGAGCTCGATGCGGGGCTCGATCCCAGTACCCTGGGATCATGACCTGAGCTGAAAGCAGAGGCTTTAACCCACTGAGCCACCCAGATGCCCCAGGAACAGCTTTTCTAATGGAACAGAAATTTTCCTTAAAGTTCCTCCAAAATTAAATGAAGAATATTTTGGTCACCCAGCTGATAAGTCAGTTTGAAGCTTGGATTTGAACTTAAGGACTTAGCTTCAAGAGCCATGCTCTAGCACTGCCTTTCATATATTAGTATTTATATTAGTGAAATTAAAGTTAATTCTGATATTCTACTTTATTTCATCCTGTATTATTTCAAAGTTTAGCTTCCTTAAGGTCTTTAAAATAAATATTTTATTTTATATTGAGAAATTAATTCAGTTAATAAATTGAATTATTTTCTAAAGCTAAGTATTTTTGACATGATAATTTTCAAGAAACATGTAGATTATTGCTATTCTGTTCTAAGCGGTGTTCATTAATTTAACCAAATGTTTTTGTTTGCTGGATGATTAATAGTGCTTTGCTTTTAATTTTTATGTTAAGACTGAATTACTGTTTTTGCACCAAGGAACTGGGAAGCAGCCATGATTTGGAGCTACGTACTGTTTTGCTTGTTTCTTTAGCTTGGCTGGCCTCTGTCTCTTCTGCTGTAGCCATCAATCGTCCAGTTCTCTTTCCATGCTATAGGGCATATTTTTTTTTTTCCCCATGAGTGACAGTGGTTTCCTTTTATGACTTAGTGCTCATTAATAATTAGGCAGGCACCACATATGAGATCTGAAAATAATTCATGATCTGCATTCATTCATTTATAAATATAAATGCATAAAACTTAACAGTCATAAAAGACTTGAAACTTGAAATTTTTAAATACAGAGACGAAACATTGCAAGCTGTGTTTGTTAAAAGTAAGCTCTTGAGGGGCACCCGTGTGGCACAGTCAGTTAAGTGACCAAATGTTGATTTTGGCTCAAGTTATGATCTCAGGGTCCTGAGATTGAGCCCCAGGTCGGGCTCCCTGCTCACTGTGGATCTCCTTGAGACTTCCTCCAGCTCTGCTCTTCCCCACTGCATGCTTGCTCTCTAAAGTAAATAAATAAATCTTTAAAAAATAAGCTCTTAAGAATGAAACGACTTTGACTTGATTTTTATTTTTAACATCTCTTTTTTTTCCTGCTGCAGGGGAACTTTTCCTCCTAAGGAAATAGTAATGCTAATTTAGAATATTTAAGCATGGAGAGGAGACACTTTGATTAAATAATAGAAAAATAGACTAGGAACTATTTAGAAAGATTACAAGGGGCTTACTTACTAATTAACTAATTTAATTAAGCATGCTGATATTAGACTATAGCAATAAATGGACTAATTTTTTTTGAGTTTTTCTTCCTGGTCTACATTTTATATTTTAAAAACAAACCCTGTGAAAGAACCTAATGAGATTCTAATGAGTGGTATAAAATGCCTCAGTTGCAGTGATAACAATATTTGCATTTAAAAATGTTTATCAATATTTTGATTTGCAGCCTCAAATTATTTTTAACTCTTCCATTATGACAATCATATAACTGAAACATCTGTGATTTTTAGTCTTCTGGACTATGTATTAAAATTATAGAATTTGTAGGATATCAACAAAATGGGTATGATGTTGAATGCTTTATTTTTTATAGAGGTAAAATATGCATAACATAAATTCACCATTTTAACCATTTTGAAATGCACAGTTCAGTGGCATTAAGTACCTTCACATCATTCACCATCACCACTGTTCCTCTTCTGAACTTTTGCATCATCCCAGCTGGAAACTCTTTTCCTGTTGAACAGTAACTCCCCATTCCCTTCTCCTCCAGCCCCTGACCACCACTCTTGTACTTCCTGTCTCTGTGATTTTGTGAAGATCGTTCTTAATAGTGTTAAAAATTGATACCCACTATTAATAGGAGCTGTATGAGAAGATGGGAAAAATTTGGGAGTCAAACGCTTTCTGCCATTTTTTATTTGTCATTTGGGTCAAATGATCTGACTTCTTTGAGCATCAGCTTCCTCACCTCTAAAGTAGAACTAGTGGGGTGCATGGCTGGCTCAGTTGGTTGCGTGTCCAACTCCTGATTACAGCTCAGGTCATGATCTCAATGTCGTGGGGTTGAGCCCTGTGTGGGACTCTGTGCTTAGTGCAGAGTCTCCTTGTCACTCTCCCTGTCCTCCTCCTCCTGCTCATGCTTTCTCTCTCTCAAATTAAAAAAAAAAAAAAAAAAAGAACTAGTAATTTATTGTGCTGTTGACAGGGGGCAAAGGTGAGATAATGTATATAAAGCATTTGTCACATGATAGGCTTTTAATAAATAATATAATATATATAGAATGCTCTTAAAATATTAAGCTCATTTATTTATTAGCTCTCTGTAAGAGCTAGTAAAAAATAGTATAATGTTAGGGTATTATGAATGCAAATGTACTTATTTTCATCTGGTTTTTATATGTTACAAATGACATTGTTTTTTACCTTGGAAAATAGAAATCTTAAATTACTGCATTTCAAAAACTGAAGTTTTAAATAGTGTTTTGATGTATCTATAGATATAAATTTTTTATCTACTACTAGTAGAGAGGTACATAGTGATTTAACTTCATCAGTGTTTTTTTGTTTTTGTTCTTTTTAAATCATTCTCTATTTTTCCTATTCAAGTTAACCTATTTGAAAAAGTCCATGTTCTTTTGTCCTGTTTACATTTGTCATTTCTGTCCTAGAGCAAGTAGAGGAAATAAAAAGTGGTTTAACTTAAGTTTGCCAAAATTTTGTTAGCTCTGGTAAAGATTTATAAAACAGTTCTTCTGTATTATGAGATTCAAAAATATGTTAAACTGCCCAAATAATCAAATTGTCACACTAGGCAAATTCCTATATTGTAAAGTTACATATCTATTTTTGATTTGACCATCAACAAGTATTTACTTAGCACCTTTTTAAAAATAGCCTTATTTATTTACTTTAGAGAGGGTGGTAGGGGCAGGGGAGAGGGAGTGAGGGAATCTGCAGCAGACTCCTTCCTAGGGGAGGAGCCCTACTTGGGGCTCAATCTTATGACCCTGAGACCATGACCCCAGCCAAAATTAAGAGTCAGATGCCCACCAACTGAGCTACCCAGTTATCCCTACTTAGCACCTTTTTATGGCAATATTTTAGGGAGTGGTTTCTATGAAGGATTTTAAAAGGCTTAAATTATGGTCTCTTCCCCCAAAGAGTTTATAATCTCCTTGGAAGGGGAGGCCACCCATGCATTAAAGTTTAAGATTATAGTTCAATAAGTTTGGGAGCATGGGTTTTGAGAGAAAGATGACAATTTAGGTTGTACCGATGTTGTATCTGATTTGAAGATAGGATATCCTAATTTATTTATTTATTTATTTATTTATTTTTTTAAAAAAAGATTTTATTTATTTATTTGTCAGAGACAGAGGGAGAGAGAGTGAGTGAGCACAGGCAGACAGAGAGGCAGGCAGAGGCAGAGGGAAAAGCAGGCTCCCTGCTGAGCAAGGGGCCAGATGCGGGACTCGATCCCAGGACCCTGGGATCATGACCTGAGCTGAAGGCAGCTGCTTAACCAACTGAGCCACCCAGGCGTCCCAGGATATCCTAATTTAAATGAGGCCCTGAGCCTTATAACAGAAGATGGGAAAGTAGCTACATAAAGAGTTTATTATACACATCGAAGTGAGAGTGAGGTTCGTGGCTTACAGAGGCGAAGAACGAATCTCATGGACAAAGGAGAGTGAGTAAAGCCTTGGAGTTTTATTAAGTGAGGATACAGATAAAGCTCTCAGGCATGAGGGGGTCCTGATAGGGTTGCCACTGAGGACCTTTAGGTCTTTTATTGAAGGCTAATCAGGAAACTTAAACATCTCTATTGATAGCACCATTGAGTAAGGAAGTAGTGATAACACCTTCAATGGCTTGTTTTCTTTTCCTGGTCTGGTAATTCTTTTTTGATCACAAGTAGCTGTTATAACAAAATTCCACCCCTGACACCTCGTACAGGATGGTCTGGTTTATTCCCTTATCTCTGGTTTCCTTACACCTCCACATTTTTGTGAGGCTGATCCCGTAGGCCTTTACCTATCTCTCCGGGCCTATCTCTCCCTACTTCTGTCTCCCTACATAGTCCCACTTGTCCCTAACTCAACATTAATGAAACAAATACAACGTTGATAGAATTCGTAAATCTCACTCCCTAAATAATAAATATATTTTAAATGTTCAACAAATTGATCAAGTTGAATAATTTTTAGCTGCTACCTCTCTCTGTGGTCTCCACTTGGTTAGCCATTTTCTGAAAATCACTGGCTTCTTAAAGGTAGAAGAATCCGTGTTTGAAGGCCATCAGGAATATATTAGGGGGCACCTCAAAGTCAGCCCTCTTCAGGCCACATATCTTCATCACTTTCTCTGGACGAATGGGTGCCAAAATTCCAATTTGGGGAATATATGTGTGGAAGATGGAGAGACAACATGGAGTTGGGTGTATGGGAAGGCTTTCGATAGTGTCCAGGGGATGAACCATTGAGTCAACTAAGTGAGTGTAGAATTTCAATACACAATGTTAGAGGGTAACATTGTCAGCTAAAATTAGACTGCTGGAAAATTTGGGGGATTTTATTATAAAAGCTTATATCATTTGGTTCATATTGAAAATGGAAGAAAACAGGCATCATGTTTATTATTAAAAAAAAATTAAGTAGGCTTTTTATCCAATGTGGGGCTTGAACTCATGACCTTGAGATTGAGAGTTGCATGCTTTACAGACTGAGCCAGCCAGGCATCCTCATCCTAACTAGAATATTATGCAATTACATTTAGCATCACCAGGGAGGGGAAATAGTGGCAATATTTCTGTTTGAAATTGAGGGCTTCTTTATGCACTTACATTTTTCTTTTTCTTTTCTTTCCTTTTTTTTTTTTTTTTTTAAGATTTTATTTATTTATTTAACAGACAGAGATCACAAGTAGGCAGAGAGGCAGGCAGAGAGAGAGAGGAGGAAGCAGGCTCCCCACTGGGCGGTGAGCCCGATGCGGGGCTCGATCCCAGGACCCTGGGATCATGACCCAAGCCGAAGGCAGAGACTTTAACCCACTGAGCCACCCAGGCGCCCCTGCACTTACATTTTTCAAAGGTTGTTCTAATCTGTGACTTTTTCAAAGAACAAAATGTAAATTGAATACAGCTATGGAATTTGTAATTCTTGTATTCTTAAATTTGAATGTGATGCATAAGATTTCTTTCCTTTGTGGGTTAAACTAGTAGGTTGAGTTAAAGATGATAATACCTAATATGGAAACTGGTCTCAGAGGAGGAAGCTGATTTCTAAGGAAGCCCTGAATTTGTTTGAGTTCTATTGTTACTTGCAGTGCTGGCCAATCATCTTACAGGATTTTAGTTTCTTGTTGGCTATCTCAAGAGGCAGTTTGATAAACTGCTTTTTGCTTTCCTCACTTAGATGTGAGGGCACATGTGATTCCAAAGAGCTTCTATCTTCTCCAAAGAAAAGCACTTAGGCAACTAATGCATCATGAGTTCTAATGTTTTTCATTGTTAATATTTAAATTTTACTTCCTAGAGGCAGAAAAATCTATGTAGCAATTTCCTCAGTTTCAGCCTTGGGCAAAGATAAAGTTGAAATTTTCAGGAATTAAATGACTTTCTAACTTGAGAAGTATTGGATCAGAAAGAACAGGAGCAGGCTCTCAGCTTCTTTCAGAATAAAACCTTCATGAATTTAAAAACTCTTGAAAAGCCTTTTGGTTATGCTAAGTACTTCTATACCAGTAGGACCTAAGTCTGGGGACACTGTTCATGGAAGTATAAACACGTACATTACAGAATGATTGAAATTTGACTTTAATGGGTGAGCAGCAGTCAAGCTTCTAAGTACCCTTCCTGTTTTATAGGGGAGGATGGAGTTGGCAGTACAGGAACTGGCTTACTTCAACATGGATTTGGCAGTAACGTGATCCAGAGTGGGTCTTCCTGACCCACAGCAGAACCAATGGTTCAGTTGTAATTGACACATGGAAATCTTTTCCCTGATTCATCTGAAGAGGCAACTTTAAGAATTGTCTTAGGAACCTACTTTATTTTGGAAATATGACAACTAATAAAATTGTAAAAAGGAACAACCCACTGTTTTAGTTCATATGCATTTCAGTAGAAAACTATTCAGTGTTAAAAGTATTGCCTTATACATCCACTCTATTCAGTCTGAATCCCTAATGCTGTTGTCAACTTTTATAAAAGTTATGTTGGATACCACAGTATTTCTTCTCATGTCTATTTTTAAAGACCATCTTTTTCAACACTGCCCTAAATACTTAAAAATAAAAACATTTCACTAACACAGACTTATTAATTATCTACCTATCAATAGTATACAGAATAGTTTTATAAAAAACTTTGAAAACATCCATAAAAAATAGTCCAGATTCAGAGTTAATATCAAACAAACTTACACGCTAAATAATAATTCTAACAAGCTACCTTAATATCATATGGAAGAATACAGTCCATTAGGGAGTAAAGTGTTGTTTAAAAAAACATTTTATATTTCATATATTTAGGGAGCCTTTAAGCCATTAGACTATTCAGAGAAATTACCCATCTATTATTTTAAAAAATTGCCTTAGTATATTCCAAGGCTGCATTTTCTTTCCTTTTATTTATTTATTTTTTATTTTATTTTATTTATTTTTTTGGTGGTTTTAACTTCTGTACACTATAGTTAGAAATACCTGTTAGAGATGAATTCTAGGAAAATAATGTAAACAGAACACAACCTAAATTTGTTTTTCTTCTCTACAAGAATTGTTTAAGGCCTGGCAGCTGAAGACTGCTCTCTTGTCTACAAAGTATTACAGTAAAAATGCAAGGTTATCTCTAAATACAAAAGACTCTAGATTTCTAAAGAAAGATTTTTTTTTTTCTTTGAGAAGAGGAGAAGGGATAAAGGGGAAGAGAGGGAATCTTAGGCAGGTTCCACGCCCAGTGGAAGCCCAGCACAGAGCCTGATCTCACAACCCTGAGATCATGACCTGAGCAGAAATCAAGAATCTGACCCTTAACTGACAGAGACACCTGGGAGCCCCAGGAAAGAACATACCTTAAGAAGAGTAAATGAGGTAGGTGGCTAGAGGGGAAGAGAAATTTCCCTATTTCACCCTGAAACGTGGCAGCATTTCAAAAACAGAGATCGAAATTTCGGGATGAATTAAAGATAGTTTGTTTCACCTTCTTTGGAAGCTTTTCTGCATCCGATTTACTTTCCCCATATCAGATCAGTAAGGTACTTCATCTTCAGAGATTTTAAAAAACCTCATTGGTTGATTAAAATGCAAACAGCAACCTTTTGGTGAGAAAATAATTTCAATTTTGTCAGCTTTGGAGATCTTTGGAGATACACCACTAGTGAAATAAAATATATTTTCAAATCTGTATTTTTATGGGGACTTGTTCATTAACTTCTCTTTGCCAATTGAAGCCCACTCTTTCAAGCTACTTTGCTTTGTGTTTTATGGGAAGACTGAGGGTGGGTAGGTAAGAGATTGGTACAGCTCAAGCAGCTCAATTTTATTTCAAACAAGTCCTGAGGAAAGGGAGAGTCCTACTCTCAGCCCCATTTTCTGTAGAAAAGGGATGAAGAAACTCTCTTAAAATATATACAAAGGAAGGAAGGATAGGATAGAGGCCCATTTATATCTATTTGGACCCTGAGACCATCTATGGATAGGTAGGTTGGTGGCTAGCTAGCTATATGTATAGATTTGTAGATCCGTATGGATAGATACATATATATATATAGATATAGATATAGATATATAGATACATGACTGTTCAACTCAAGGCAGATAGATGAGTGTTTAGGGGCTACATATATAAAGGATTGAAAAGCTAGTCAATTTTATGGATTTGTTTTCAGATTTGAATCATTTAGTGTTTGTAGAAATTTCTTAAGAAAAAAAAAATCAAGAGTGCCTGGGTGGCTCAGTGGGTTAAGCCTCTGCCTTCGGCTCAGGTCATGATCTCAGAGTCCTGGGATTGATCCCTGCATCGGACTCTCTGCTCAGCAGGGAGTCTGCTTCCCCTCCCCCCACCCCTCCTGCCTCTCTGCCTACTTGTGATTTATCTCTGTTGAATAAATAAAACCTTAAAAAAAAGAAAAAAATCAAGATGTAGGGGAAAAAATGACACAGGAGTTCTAAATTCCTGCCTTTGGGTGTATCATTTAGTCAGGAGAATGACAAATATGAATAAGATGGCATCCCCTAGACTTCAGGAAGCTGACAAATCCAGTAAAGAACACAGGATGATTGCGATGAAATAGAAGATATTTTGTGATACATGAGTGCCCCACAATTCACAACATAATTGTGTCCTAATTTAATTTGACATTGGTAAGAAAGGGTAAAAAAGAAAAGTTGTACAAATGTAGTGGTTTGATGATAAATGTTGGCAAGGCAGACCCATATGTAGATGATAGGCCTCAAAGATGTTTTATGAGTTTAATATATTGATGATGAAAAATAGGTCCGCTCTTTGGAGAAGGATCTGGGGAATTGTGCAGTTGTGCTGCTGGTATGAGACTTATGGCTTCTTTTCCACATTTTATAACTATGAAGTAGAGGGCTGGGTCATTGAGCAAATGTGTGTTCTTTGGTTTGCATGAATGGTATGTACTTTGAATTCTCAAAATAGATCTCCAGTTTATTTTCTCAGTAGTCCCAGTGAGAAAAGCTATATTTCTTAAATATGGTCAGAAAGCACTTGGGGTGGAATGTTTACTGTAGGAACCTGTGATTGTCTGCAGGCACCAGCATAAATATGTTTCCATTCCTGAGCCCAGGGGAATAATCTCATTACTAAACCTGTGCAACATTCAGGTCAGTTTATTTCTAAATGCTTGTTTTAAGATTATAAAAACAACCAGTGAACATGAAAAAAAGTTAGACAATATATAGAGTATATAAGGAACAGAAAGCCCCAGGTTCCCAACACCCCAGAGGTAACCATTTTATCAGTTTCTAGTGGTCTTTCACACCACGGATATTTTATTTTCATAGTGAGAATGGTTTTTCTTTTACCTCTGGACACATAAAGATAATTATAGTTTCCCAGAAATGCAGTCATTAAATGATCTTTAACTTTTCTTTCTAAGGCAACTTTGAAACATGAGTTTTGAGGAGCGGGGTTAAACCCTCTGACTAAAGAAACAGATGGCTTGAATTTCTGTGAAGACACATTTCCCTTGATACCAACATTTGGAAGAAAAATAGTCATTTTTCTCCTCCTGCTAAAACATGGGTGTTGAATGGTTTGGTTCTAATTATATTTTTTCATTTCATTTTTCATTTTAAAATAAACATGTTAGACCACCAGAACACTTCTCCCCACTCACAAGCCTCTCTCCCCACTGTATTGTGCTGAAAAGACAGGCTGCATTTAAGACAGTAGAAAAGTTGGCAGTGTCTGTCTTAGAATAAGCTTTCACAGGCAGCTTCAAACACCTTTGTGGTTAGGGTTGTATTTTGACAGTTGCTAGGTAGCTTGAATCAGAGAGTGCAGCTGTGCAACCCAAGATGATTTTTCTTATCCCGGTCTCTAAAGAGAGCTAAATGAAATGAAACTATAATCGGACTTCTCGAGGGTTGCAGTTGACCAAACTACTTGGAACTCACATGGCAGAATGAAATGGATGAGTTCCACTAAAGCACATACAAACTAGAGTAGACGAGGGGATTTAAGTCGGATCAATGTAGATACGCTTAGTGTAAACAGATGAATTTCTGAAATTTCTGAACTGTTTCACTGAAAGGAAAACAGCGAGTTTGGGAGAGTATGGACCTCTTAGCCCAGGTGAGGGTTTCACATTCATTAACCAGGAAATTCTACATAACATGCTGCTTTGATGAAGAGTCATGGAGAAAGACTAAGATTTCTGAAATGGAAGAATAGGAGAAACTGTAGAAATTCAGCTTACCTGGTGAAACGTGAGCAATTTAGGATTTGAAACTTAGAAATGGGGTCTTGTGAAGGAGATAAGAGGGAAGCTTGTTGAGCCTTCCTATTCTGAATGTTTTTCTTGTTTTGACAAGGACGACACTGAGGGATGTTTGATGTAAAGGGAGACAATCATTTCTTACAAACTAATAAACTGTCATTGGAGAACAATGTTCACAAAAGAAACGAAGAAGGAAAGTAAAAACTTGGTGGAAAGGTGTCTCAGGGAGATCCTTGGAAAGCGGCAGATTGAGAAGACAAACCAGAGCAAAGGGCTGTGGAAACAGACAAGGTCAAGACTTGTCAGGGCAAGCAGGACAGTCAAACCAGCTACCAGGTGTGTTGCTGCGTGGAAATTGGTTTGGGCCTGATTCTTGTGATGGTGTTTGGAAAGCCTGGAGAAAGATAAGGCCATGGGAATGGGAGAAATGCTGCCTGCCCTCGACACAGAACATCAAGAGAAGAAACATTCCTTTCTTGAACTAGAGGAAATGGTCCCATCAGCCAACCTGCATACTTGCAGATCTGTATGTCTTCTGTGTTCTGATATACTTCATAAAGTATCTTTTGCCTTAGGTGCTTGACTGAGTTGATGCTGAAGATTTGGTATTGAGGGAATTGAAGGGTAGGCCAGGCTCTGTTCCCAAGGCCACAGCCCACAGAGTATAACCCTTCTCCTTACTGACTTTAATCCCTGGATGATGGTAGCAGTCAAGAGAGTAGCACATGTGGGGAACAGTAGGTTTGCAATACTATTGACATTCTGCCATAAGTGTGGTTTAAAAGCTACAGCACAACAATAATAGAAAAGAAGATAGTTTATTTGGGGGTGGGGTGGGGAAGGGAGGGTCTTTCTTAAACTTTGTCTTGAATTTTTAAAAAATTTAAAAATTTTTTAATTAACATATAATGTATTATTAGCTCCAGGGGTACAGGTCTGTGAATCGCCAGGTTTACACACTTCACAGCACTCGCCATAGCACATACCTTCCCCAGTGTCCATAACCCCACCCCCCTCTCCCTACCCACCTCCCCCTGGCAACCCTCAGTTTGTTTTGTGAGATTAAGCGTCTCTTATGGTTTGTCTCCCTCCCGATCCCATCTTGTTTAATTTATTCCTTTCCTACCCCCCAACCCCCCCCCCCCACGTTGCCTCTCAACTTCCTCATATCAGGGAGATCATATGATGATTGTCTTTCTCTGATTGACTTATTCCACTCAGCATAATACCCTCTAGTTCCATCCACGTTGTTGCAAATGGCAAGATTTCATTTCTTTTGATTTTGCCTGGACTTTTAAAGGAACATTTACTCATCTTGATCAAACTAATTTTATGGGATGTCCAGTTGATACAGAGTAAAGGAAATTTAAAAATATATCAGTTTTTTCCACCCCCTTAAATACAAGAGTAATTAATGCTTAATGCAAGAGATTTAGAAAAACACAATTGTAGATGAGTGGCATTTAAAAATAGTATATTCTTTTCTTAAAATATTCCATGGTGGGCTGGGTGGGATGAAGGGAAGAAACTTCACATTGAGGGGCTCAGGAGGGTTCAAAGAATAACACAGGAGATTGGACACATCTCCTTTTAGTATGTGTGGAACTGGCGTTAAGTCAGTTCCACCAAATGTAGAAATATGTACTGAAGGAAGATCTCTCTGGTAAGATCATTAATATGAGAGTAGATTATCATTTGAGAGGCTGGTTCAGGTTTGCTCACTGCTCTTAAAGTGCCACTGACTGTTGAAGTGCCACTGAATCTGATGGTCTCCTCCAAATTTTCATTGCTTCCATTAAACACAAATGTGCATGTACATATTGGCTGCCAGGAAACCTGGCCCACTTACCAGGTACTGGCATTCCTTGGGCAAGTAATTGAAACTTTCCAAGGTTTAGCAGCATGACAATATAGAACCAGATTTGCTCCAAGGTCCCATTCAGCTCTAACCCTTTTATTCTAAGGCAATGATCTCATTCTGTCTCTGTTTAACCCCCATCCTTTCCTTTTGCCTTTAACATAATTACACTATTCTCAGTTCAGGTGGTGAACTAAGTGCTTTTCCAAACATATGAGTTTAAGGAGTGTAGGAATGATTTGAGATAATATAAATCCAGCCTGGAATCCAGAACAGATGTTTGTCAAATTGTCTTAATACATACGCGTGTGTTTGTATGAGGTAGAGGATACGTACAGAAGAGGGGAACTGATGAGCCAGCTTACAATTTTTAGTAATATTTGGAATGAGAAAGATTAGGATTGTACAGTACTTGGTGAGAATATGGGTTTCATAAAGAGAATAAACTGGCCATGCATACCTCAGGAGAGTTACTTCATTGCTTATAATTTTCTTTCTCATCTGATCCCAAAGAAGAAAAGTGATACTCTACAACAGCTGTACTCAGCCACTCAAGATCTTCATCTTCTCTTCTATGTGACTGTAATTTTTGTTATGTGGAGATAGGGTGTCTGGAAACTTCAGAGTTTGGGATCTGTTCTTTACATAGAAATAAAGCAAAAAATTCAGTAGAGACGTTTTTGGTAATGAAGTGGCGTATGCTTGATATCAAGCAATAACCAGCCTACAACCTGAAGACTTCTTCCTCCTGCACACTGATGGAAGTATTGTTTCACAAGTTGCAAAGGAAAACACTGCTATGCCTGGCTGCAGGGGTCTTTATTTGAAGACACAGATGAAATAATAGGTGTTTATGAGAAGATGTGGTGCCTGAACCACCATGTTTAATGTCATTGCTCTGGAAATGTCTATGATCCAAGTAAGAACAAAAAAGACTTTTCCAATGATATCTAAAACATGGCTACAGTGGTTCCAGGGGGAGCAGTTTCTTTCACCCCTCACTCTCACCTGGTGCAGCAAAAGGCCTGTCAGGAGAGGCAGGAAGGTAGGAGCGTATAGCTTTGGATGAAGTTCAAGGGACCTTTAAATCTACACAAGGTGAAAAAGGAGAACTGGCACTTGGCTCCTTTTACCTGACTCCCTTTCCCCAAGGTCTGACGATTATATATTAAGAGAGTTTTGGCACTAGTGTGAGACCACGTGAAAAATCACTCATGGGTTGGCATTTGGATTTGCCATTAGTAGTGAAAGGTGAATGTAGAACAACTTCCAAATGACACTTCTCTTGTGTGTAAATAAGGATAGTTGGCATTTGATTTTGCTGTGTATTTCGAATCTGCAGCAGATGCAGTGAGTGAATTCAGTGATGGCTTTGGCCGTGTTTCTGAGGTACTGGGTGGTGGTAGCTGGAGATAGGAGAGACATAATAGCATGCAAAATGATGGCAACAGTGTCATTCAAGGCAGGATGCCTCTTTATTCCTGGCAACCCCTGCTGCACAGCTGTAGTGTGGCAAGGTAGGGGAGGGAGCAGGGAGGATGAGGGAGATGGCATTGCTGAGGGCAAGAGCCCATCCAGCTTGCAAAACTGACACATCAGCTGGAGACTACAGTCCTGCCTCGAGCTTCTCATGGGATTACATATGATTTTACCACCTTTGTAGCTGTTATTTGTTCACTAGGCCTTTGACTAAATCTTCATACACGTAGGGATTAAAAGATGGGTGGCCTTCATATGCTCATTCATCTGCCTTGACGGTAGATTACAACAGGAGATGCAAGTCTATCCTTTTAAATCACTTCGCTTTCAATGTAACTATCCTTTTTTTTTTTTTTTTTTATAATTTTTTTATTTTTTATAAACATATATTTTTATCCCCAGGGGTACAGGTCTGTGAATCACCAGGTTTACACACTTCACAGCACTCACCAAATCACATACCCTCCCCAATGTCCATAATCCCACCCCCTTCTCCCCAACCCCCTCCCCCCGGCAACCCTCAGTTTGTTTTGTGTGATTAAGAGTCACTTATGGTTTGTCTCCCTCCCAATCCCATCTTGTTTCATTTATTCTTCTTCTACCCACTTAAGCCTCCATGTTGCATCACCACTTCCTCATATCAGGGAGATCATATGATAGTTGTCTTTCTCTGCTTGACTTATTTCGCTAAGCATGATACGCTCTAGTTCCATCCATGTTGTTGCAAATGGCAAGATTTCATTTCTTTTGATGGCTGCATAGTATTCCATTGTGTATATATACCACATCTTCTTGATCCATTCATCTGTTGATGGACATCTAGGTTCTTTCCATAGTTTGGCTATTGTGGACATTGCTGCTATAAACATTCGGGTGCATGTGCTCCTTTGGATCACTACATTTGTATCTTTAGGGTAAATACCCAATAGTGCAATTGCTGGGTCATAGGGCAGTTCTATTTTCAACATTTTGAGGAACCTCCATGCTGTTTTCCAGAGTGGCTGCACCAGCTTGCATTCCCACCAACAGTGTAGGAGGGTTCCCCTTTCTCCGCATCCTCGCCAGCATCTGTCATTTCCTGACTTGTTGATTTTAGCCATTCTGACTGGTGTGAGGTGATATCTCATTGTGGTTTTGATTTGTATTTCCCTGATGCCGAGTGATATGGAGCACTTTTTCATGTGTCTGTTTGCCATCTGGATGTCTTCTTTGCAGAAATGTCTGTTCATGTCCTCTGCCCATTTCTTGATTGGATTATTTGTTCTTTGGGTGTTGAGTTTGCTAAGTTCTTTATAGATTCTGGACACTAGTCCTTTATCTGATATGTCGTTTGCAAATATCTTCTCCCATTCTGTCAGTTGTCTTTTGATTTTGTTAACTGTTTCCTTTGCTGTGCAAAAGCTTTTGATCTTGATGAAATCCCAGTAGTTCATTTTTTCCCTTGCTTCCCTTGCCTTTTGCGTTGTTCCTAGGAAGATGTTGCTGCGGCAGAGGTCGAAGAGGTTGCTGCCCGTGTTCTCCTCAAGGATTTTGATGGATTCCTTTCGTACATTGAGGTCCTTCATCCATTTTGAGTCTATTTTTGTGTGTGGTGTAAGGAAATGGTCCAATTTCATTTTTCTGCATGTGGCTGTCCAATTTTCCCAGCACCATTTATTGAAAAGGCTGTCTTTTTTCCATTGGACATTCTTTCCTGCTTTGTCGAAGATTAGTTGACCATAGATTTGAGGGTCTATTTCTGGGCTCTCTATTCTGTTCCATTGATCTATGTGTCTGTTTTTGTGCCAGTACCATGCTGTCTTGATGATGACAGCTTTGTAATAGAGCCTGAAGTCCGGAATTGTGATGCCACCAACGTTGGCTTTCTTTTTCAATATCCCTTTGGCTATTCGAGGTCTTTTCTGGTTCCATATAAATTTTAGCATTATTTGTTCCATTTCTTTGAAAAAGATGGATGGTACTTTGATAGGAATTGCATTAAATGTGTAGATTGCTTTAGGTAGCATAGACATTTTCACAATATTTATTCTTCCAATCCAGGAGCATGGCACATTTTTCCATTTCTTTGTGTCTTCCTCAATTTCTTTCATGAGTACTTTATAGTTTTCTGAGTATAGATTCTGTGTCTCTTTGGTTAGGTTTATTCCTAGGTATCTTATGGTTTTGGATGCAATTGTAAATGGGATTGACTCCTTAATATCTCTTTCTTCTGTCTTGCTGTTGGTGTAGAGAAATGCAACTGATTTCTGTGCATTGATTTTATATCCTGACACTTTACTGAATTCCTGTATAAGTTCTAGCAGTTTTGGAGTGGAGTCTTTTGGGTTTTCCACATATAGTATCATATCATCTGCGAAGAGTGATAATTTGACTTCTTCTTTGCCGATTTGGATGCCTTTAATTTCCTTTTGTTGTCTGATTGCTGAGGCTAGGACCTCTAGTACGATGTTGAATAGCAGTGGTGATAATGGACATCCCTGCCGTGTTCCTGACCTTAGCGGAAAAGCTTTCAGTTTTTCTCCATTGAGAATGATATTTGCGGTGGGTTTTTCATAGATGGCTTTGATGATATTTAGGTATGCGCCCTCTATCCCTACACTTTGAAGAGTTTTGATCAGGAAGGGATGTTGTACTTTGTCAAATGCTTTTTCAGCATCTATTGAGAGTATCATATGGTTCTTGTTCTTTCTTTTATTGATGTGTTGTATCACATTGACTGATTTGCGGATGTTGAACCAACCTTGCAGCCCTGGAATAAATCCCACTTGGTCGTGGTGAATAATCCTTTTAATGTACTGTTGAATCCTATTGGCTAGTATTTTGTTGAGTATTTTCGCATCTGTGTTCATCAAGGATATCGGTCTATAGCTCTCTTTTTTGGTGGGATCCTTGTCTGGTTTTGGGATCAAGGTGATGCTGGCCTCATAAAATGAGTTTGGAAGTTTTCCTTCCATTTCTATTTTTTGGAACAGTTTCAGGAGAATAGGAATTAGTTCTTCTTTAAATGTTTGGTAGAATTCCCCCGGGAAGCCGTCTGGCCCTGGGCTTTTGTTTGTTTGGAGATTTTTAATGACTGTTTCAATCTCCTTACTGGTTATGGGTCTGTTCAGGCTTTCTATTTCTTCCTGGCTCAGTTGTGGTAGTTTATATGTTTCTAGGAATGCATCCATTTCTTCCAGATTGTCAAATTTATTGCCGTAGAGTTGCTCATAGTATGTTCTTATAATAGTTTGTATTTCTTTGGTGTTAGTTGTGATCTCTCCTCTTTCATTCATGATTTTATTTATTTGGGTCCTTTCTCTTTTCTTCTTGATAAGTCTGGCCAGGGGTTTATCAATTTTATTAATTCTTTCAAAGAACCAGCTCCTAGTTTCGTTGATTTGTTCTATTGTTTTTTTGGTTTCTATTTCATTGATTTCTGCTCTGATCTTTATGATTTCTCTTCTCCTGCTGGGCTTAGGGTTTCTTTTTTGTTCTTTCTCCAGCTCCTTTAGGTGTAGGGTTAGGTTGTGTACCTGAGACCTTTCTTGTTTCTTGAGAAAGGCTTGTACCGCTATATATTTTCCTCTCAGGACTGCCTTTGTTGTGTCCCACAGATTTTGAACCGTTGTATTTTCATTATCATTTGTTTCCATGATTTTTTTCAATTCTTCTTTAATTTCCCGGTTGACCCATTCATTCTTTAGAAGGATACTGTTTAGTCTCCATGTATTTGGGTTCTTTCCAAACTTCCTTTTGTGGTTGAGTTCTAGCTTTAGAGCATTGTGGTCTGAAAATATGCAGGGAATGATCCCAATCTTTTGATACCGGTTGAGTCCTGATTTAGGACCGAGGATGTGATCTATTCTGGAGAATGTTCCATGTGCACTAGAGAAGAATGTGTATTCTGTTGCTTTGGGATGAAATGTTCTGAATATATCTGTGATGTCCATCTGGTCCAGTGTGTCGTTTAAGGCCTTTATTTCCTTGCTGATCTTTTGCTTGGATGACCTGTCCATTTCAGTGAGGGGAGTGTTAAAGTCCCCTACTATTATTGTATTATTGTTGATGTGTTTCTTTGATTTTGTTATTAATTGGTTTATATAGTTGGCTGCTCCCACGTTGGGGGCATAGATATTTAAAATTGTTAAATCTTCTTGTTGGACAGACCCTTTGAGTATGATATAGTGTCCTTCCTCATCTCTTATTATAGTCTTTGGCTTAAAATCTAATTGATCTGATATAAGGATTGCCACTCCTGCTTTCTTCTGATGTCCATTAGCATGGTAAATTCTTTTCCACCCCCTCACTTTAAATCTGGAGGTGTCTTCGAGCTTAAAATGTGTTTCTTGGAGGCAACATATAGATGGGCTTTGTTTTTTTATCCATTCTGATACCCTGTGTCTTTTGACAGGGGCATTTAGCCCATTAACATTCAGGGTAACTATTGAGAGATATGAATTTAGTGCCATTGTATTGCCTGTAAGGTGACTGTTACTGTATATTGTCTCTGTTCCTTTCTGATCTATCACTTGTAGGCTCTCTCTTTGCTTAGAGGACCCCTTTCAATATTTCCTGTAGAGCTGGTTTGGTATTTGCAAATTCTTTCAGTTGTTGTTTGTCCTGGAAGCTTTTAATCTCTCCTTCTATTTTCAATGATAGCCTAGCTGGATATAGTATTCTTGGCTGCATGTTTTTCTCGTTTAGTGCTCTGAAAATATCATGCCAGCTCTTTCTGGCCTGCCAGGTCTCTGTGGATAAGTCAGCTGCCAATCTAATATTTTTACCATTGTATGTTACAGACTTCTTTTCCCGGGCTGCTTTTAGGATTTTCTCTTTGTCATTGAGACTTGTAAATTTTACTATTAGGTGACGGGGTGTGGGCCTATTCTTATTGATTTTGAGGGGCGTTCTCTGAATCTCCTGAATTTTGATGCTCGTTCCCTTTGCCATATTGGGGAAATTCTCCCCAATAATTCTCTCCAGTATACCTTCTGCTCCCCTCTCACTTTCTTCTTCTTCTGGAATCCCAATTATTCTAATGTTGTTTCGTCTTATGGTGTCACTTATCTCTCGAATTCTCCCCTCGTGGTCCAGTAGCTGTTTGTCCCTCTTTTGCTCAGCTTCTTTATTCTCTGTCATTTGGTCTTCTATATCACTAATTCTTTCTTCTGCCTCATTTATCCTAGCAGTTAGAGCCTCCATTTTTGATTGCACCTCATTAATAGCTTTTTTGATTTCACCTTGGTTAGATTTTAGTTCTTTTATTTCTCCAGAAAGGGCTTTTATATCTCTCGAGAGGGTTTCTCTAATATCTTCCATGCCTTTTTCGAGCCCGGCTAGAACCTTGAGAATTGTCATTCTGAACTCTAGATCTGACATATTACCGATGTCTGTATTGATTAGGTCCCTAGCCTTCGGTACTGCCTCTTGTTCTTTTTTTTGTGTTGAATTTTTATGTCTTGTCATTTTGTCCAGATAAGAGTAAATGAAGGGGCAAGTAAAATACTAAAAGGGTGGCAACAACCCCAGGAAAATATGCTTTAACCAAATTAGAAGAGATCCAAAATCGTGAGTGGGGAGAAAGGGGATAAAAAGAGGTTCAAAAAGGAAGAAAGAAAAAAAAAACAAAAAGAAAAGAAAAAAAAAAAGAAAAGAAAAGAAAAGAATTTTTAAAAAAAGAAAACACCTAAGAAAAATGTAAAAAAGAAAAAATATATATATTAGATAAACTAGTAAAAAATCGTTAAAAAAGAAAAAGGTAACAGTTAAAAAAAAAAAAATTTTACCCGAAGGCGAGAAAAAAAAAAAAAAATGAAAAAGAAAAAATCAAATTAACTGCAAGACTAAAAAAAATCACAGGAAAAAAGCCATGAGTTCCGTGCTTGGCTTTCTCCTCCTCTGGAATTCTGCTGCTCTCCTTGGTATTGAAACCGCACTCCTTGGTAGGTGAACTTGGTCTCGGCTGGATTTCTTGTTGATCTTCTGGGGGAGGGGCCTGGTGTAGTGATTCTCAAGTGTCTTTGCCCCAGGCGGAATTACACCGCCCTTACCCGGGGCCGGGGTGAGTAATCCGCTCGGGTTTGCTTTCAGGAGCTTTTGTTCCCTGAGCACTTTCCGTAGAGTTCCAGAGGACGGGAATACAAATGGCGGCCTCCTGGTCTCCGGCCCGGAGGAGCCGAGAGCCCAGGGCCCCACTCCTCAGTGCGCCCTCAGAGAACAGCGCCCAGTTACTCCCGTCTGCCTGACCTCCGGCCGCGCTCCGAGCTCACCGAGCCTGAGACCGGTTCAAGGTAACACGGAGCTGCGAGCTTACTGTCGGCCCTGTCTCTGTAGCCGGCTTTCCCGTTCCAATACCCGCAAGCTCTGCGACACTCAGACACCCCCGATCCTTCTGTGACCCTGCGGGACCTGAGGCCACGCTGACCCCGCGTGGGTTTCGCCCCGGTTTAGCCTCTGGAGCGATGTCCCTCAGCGGAGCAGACTTTTAAAAGTCCTGATTTTGTGCGCCGTTGCTCCGCCACTTGCCGGGAGCCGGCCCCTCCCCCCGGGGTCTATCTTCCCGTCCTGTAACTATCCTTTTAAATCAGTTCGCTTTCAGGATTCATGGGTTGCTTTGCTTCTTTTCATTTACAGATTTCATCTTTGCATTGATTGATTTCAATATTCAGATACATACAAGGATATTGATAAGTGCAAGTCACTGATAATTATATTAGGATTCTAAAGTAGTGGGATTGTGGGTAGCTTTGGCTCCAACTCTTTCACCCTCTTTTATTTTGGCCTTGAGGATGAAACTAGTTAGTCTCTCTAGAAAACAGAACTATGCTTGAATTCCAGTGCAACCACTAGGACAAATGCTAAAAAAAAAAAAAAGAAGCAATCCAAATCCCCAAAACCCTCACCTTAAAAAAAAAAAGTATGTAAAATATGCATAATGAAATTTACAATTTTAACTATTTTTAAGTATATAGTTCTGTGACATTGACTACATTCACATCGTGGTATAACCATCAATACCATCCGTCTCCAAAACTTTTTTGTCTTGCTCACCTAAACCTCTTTGACCATTAAACAGTAGCTCCCCATGCCTCCCTCCTCTAGGCCCTGGCAACCACCATTCTGTTTTATTTCTGTATGAATTTAACTATTCTACATACCTCATACAAGCAGAATCATAAAATATTTGTCCTTTTGTGACTGGCTCCTTTTACTTAGCAAAATGTCTTCAGGGTTCATCCATGTGGTAGCATGTATCAGAACTTCCTTCTTTCTTAAGGCCAAATGAATTCCATTTCATTGGAAACTAATCACTTGGAAATTTTGTTGACATACTTCCGGCCCCGGCATCTGAAATGTTGGGTGGCTCCTGTGTACATGGCCTGTGAGCTGGGCGATTGCATTAGGGTGGGCCTTGTGTCCGTTCTGCATCTCACCTTTAGCTCTGAGCATGAGTCTTGGCACGAGTAGATATGTGGAAAATATTTGTTGCAGAAATAGGGTATTCTGAACTGAAATGAGGTTGGAAGAACATGGACTTCTTACAGATCCTGTATTAGGGAAGGTTAACTGCAGTGTGAGATGGGGGTGAACTCTACATTTTCCCAACAAGTGAAGTACCAAGTCAGTCCCGGAGTTCTACATATTTATTGATTTCTTGCTGAATGGGGCTGCTCAGTGCCCCAGCCTAATCTCTAGGAGAAGGAGATGAGCCATGTTTACTTCAAATCACCTCAGGTTCATGCCAGTCTTTTAAATGCTAATGTTTCTTTAGCTCCCAGGGGGAAAAAAAAAATCTTTTCAAATTAGCTTTTATTAAGGGTTACAGTGCAAGGATTTAAAATGAAGTTCTCTTGGGACGCCTGGGTGGCTCAGTGGGTTGGGCAGCTGCCTTCAGCTAGGGTCATGATCCCAGCGTCCTGGGATCGAGTCCCACATCGGGTTCCTTGCTCAGCAGGGAGCCTGCTTCTCCCTCTGCCTCTGTCTGCCTGTGCTTGCTCTCTCCCCCCCTTTCTGATAAATAAATAAAATCTTAAAAAAAAATAATGAATACTAAAATGAAGTTCTCTAGACGACATAATTTATATTAAAATTTATATATGCAGAAATAGTTCATATGCACATAATATAAAAACTTGTATACTGGGATGACACTTGTATGCTAGGACTTGTAGACTACACTTTTTGCTGAAGTGTAGAAGAGACAGGTTTATTTTTGAGTGTGAGTGTGAAGGAGAAGAGGTGGATAGATATGAATTATTTAAGGACCTGAAATTAGTAGCAGTCGAGATCTACTTGAGTATATTATGGAGTGGCTCAATTGGATGGCTTGACACTTTTTTGGTATTAATAAAATGCTATGCTTTCCTCCTTTCTTAGTTTCTTGGTTTGAAGCTTAAGTTAAATAGCATCCTGAAACTCATTTGTGTTTAAGATAAAGACAGAATTTTTACAGTGGGTCTTATGATCTTTGTGAATATTCTTTTGGATAACAAAACTGGTCAGGAACTGGGATAAATATCCCTATGGTAGCTGAGGCCCTCTTTCAGCTAATATCCTGGGAGCAAATAACTTAATAAAGACTCATAACTATTCAGGTCAGTAAACTGATTTCCTCATTTAGCTTACGGAAAATGCAGAAAGAATTTTGATAAACTGAGCTTTGAACTAAGAGAATGAGCTCTTCCCTTGCATCAGCGCTTCTGATTGGTGCCTGGCATTACTTTCCACTCATCGGAAATGCTTCCCTTTCTTCTCCATCTCACTAGATCCTCTCTTCCCGTCAGCTTTGCCCTCTTTCCCAACACAGCTATTGTTTTTAGAGCCTACACATGTTGGTTCTGCCATGTTTTAGGTTTTGGTAATGATCCTGTTCTTCGGGGTTTAGTCTGCTTGTTCATAAGAAATCAGCCTTCATTAGCTTTGCTATGCCTTTGTCTGATTCTGATAATAGACCTTGTCGTTGCTCCTTGTGATCAAAGCTTGTATTATTGCCTTCATTCCACCTTGTCTAATAGTCTGGTTATTCTGGGCCTGGGCTCCTACTTGTTTTCTCTGGAACTGCCTAGTTGCCTGGGTTTTAATTTACCTGCTGACATATCTTGCTAATGCCAAGAATTTTAGTTACTCAGACATTTAACTACTGGTTGCCTAGATAGGTTTGCCCACTTGATGTTCTTTACCCAAGGACAAAATATCTTTCAACTTGGGAAAGTCTGTTTAGTCTTTGTGTCCTAACCTTCCTTAATATGGCCATTTCTGCTTGAGCTGAGTCCTGATTTGGAGAACCATTCGGTGGCAAAATTATCAACATCTGTGCTTTTGATCACTGAACTATGAATGTCCTGGTTAACCTCTGTGTCTCAGCCAGTTGTTCAAATGTGCCATTTGAACACAATAAAATAATGTCGTTTCAGGATGTTAACTCAATAGGGGTATCTGTTTTAGCCGGACTGCCTCTTTTTGGCCTAAAATAGAATTTAGCCATGTCTAAGCAAGGGTCACCAATAACTTTTCTCCATTGCTTAAGTCTTACCTTCTAATGTGATTCTGAACTCACCTTTAAAAGCACAGCAAGCATTTTTGATTTGCTCATTGTACTTTTCATTGTATTGATTCTAGAGAAAATATGCATATGCACAACATTTTGTATGTATTAGAAGTTCATGGACCCCTTAGAGGTTAATAGGTGCAGCTCCAGAGGTCACCATAATGCTGTGATGGAACTTTCCCTTACTCTTATGATCATTATATAAACCATGTAAAGGCAATCTATAAATGAGATGAAAAAGGATTTTCCTGATTAAAAGTCTCTCTTGGGTTAAAAAAAAAAAGAGATGAAAGTTGAAATAAGTTAGAGCAGAATGATGCTAACATTTCTTTAGCATTATGGGTTCTTGGATTTATGCTGTTTGGCTTGTTGTTACTACACTGATAGTTTTATGAATGTTGCTTTTTAAAAACAATCTATCAAAAGCTATATATGCATGGAAGGAATGTGAAAAAATAAGAAAAGCATTTATTTTGAATAGAATGTTATTGTCAAAACAATTTTCACTTGTATGCATGCAGTTACAAATGATATAAAAATGAATGTTGGCTAGGAACCATAGACCATATTTTATTTAAATAATTTGGAATTTTCTTGAAATTTAGATCTGGAATATTTTAATTGGAAGTTGAAGAATTATAGCTAGCCCAGTGGTTTATAAAATGTATGAGATATGAAAACCTCTTCAAAGGACATTTCACTGATTTGTTGCCAAGTTTCTATAACCAACCTATAGATAAAGATAAAACGAGCTCTTATTTCACCATTATTTGCAGTATTGTGACTTAGTATTTATTATCTAGATGATTCTGTTCTTTAAACTACTTATTGAAATACATTTCAAAGTGGTCCAACTTTGAGAAGATCATATGTTTAGAATTCCCACACTTTAAAAATATTTATTGAGGATTGAACACTTTTTAAAGAAGATCACTTTTTAAAAAAAAGATTTTATTTATTCATTTGACAGAGATCACAAGTAGGCAGAGAGGCAGGCAGAGAGAGGAGGAAGCAGGCCCCCTGCCGAGCAGACAGCCTGATGTGGGGCTCGATCTCAGGACCCTGAGACCATGACCCGAGCCGAAGGCAGAGACTCCAACCCACTGAGCCACCCAGGTGCCCCAGAAGATCACTTTAATAGAGGACAAAATCTGTAGTACATTCATAGACTTTTACAGCTGAGGGACCAGGAAGGTCTCCTGCACCAACTGTCTCAGGTGGAGCCCCAGGGATGGCATGTGGCTAGTTCAAGTCTCTGATCCATTCCTGCATTTGTGCTACACCAGGCTGCCCGGGGTGCTCTTAATCACCACCCGTACAACCTCTGCAGAGAGCTTCGGCTATTTTCCTTTATTCCTTTTCATTTTTCTTCTCAAGTTAAACCTTACACAGAGTTTGTTCTCTGATAGGAGTAGGTGCATTGAATAACTACAGCATAGCTGGCAATCAAACTTCTGACCTTGACACGGAAGTGCAAAACAAGCGGTCAGCTGATTGGATTAGCTAAGTGGGGTGAAAAGCTAGGAATTCCATGCAAACAGCCTATGTAAATGTTAAATGAGGAGAGATCTGGTTTCCAGGTTGTAGTAATGATTCGCTGGTTTCCTAGTGGAGGTCATTTGAAAGGAAAGGGAGCAGTGATGTCTGTACCTGGACAAAGAAGGATTAGAAATGATTAAAATCTGGCTTCACTTAGGGCTTATTCTAAATAAGCAAGTTTATATATGTTCTTGTAGGCACTTGATATAAATACACTAGGCATGAGGAGACCATCCTAGGAAATGAACAGAAAAGTGCAGTGACAAAGGCATACACCTGATAGGAGAGCAAGATAGCTGTACTCCATGTTTTTGGCATTATAGAACCTTGCCTATGAGGAAGCTGGCGTATAGTGAAAGAAGGAAAGATACAAGTGTCCCTGATTTAGGGCATTTTTTATGCAGTTGATTCCTCTAATCAGAGAAGTGGGTAGAAGCCAGGTCCTACTTGCCCCTACTTAACAGATTTGTTGAGCATACTTCATGGGATGAGAAATGCTTAGATGATGGGCTCTCTCAGAGCACTTCCATTACCATAGGGAAATGCTTGGGGTTACTGAAGTAGAAGTGTTTTTAATTTCTATATAGAACTTTGTGTGGAGTAGGTCACAAGGTAAAAATGAAAACAGAGTGGTACAAAGAGCTCATGTTTTGGAAACAGAGGAATATGAGCTTAGATCCTGGTTCTTCAGCTCACCATCTATAGGCCTTAAGAAAAGTGACAGCCACTCAAAGTCACAGCTCCTTTTTGTAAAATTGATTAGTAATGTTAACTATTGAAATGAATTTCCCATGAAATTAGTGAAACTTAGTTGTTGAAGCAACCTGGGAGGGGCACGAGCCATGTGTTTCCATGCCATATGTTTTAATTAAGCCCCTTTCCATTCTGATTTCTCCTCTATTATACCTCCTCTTGTGTGGGGTGGCATCTAAGTAGCCATTTGGGTTTAGTGGTATGTGTTTATATCCTTTGTGTTTATAATTTTGTATTATTTTCTTATTTTTTAAATCCTGGTACTATTTTTCTTCTTAAGGAGAACTCTCCAAATTGCATAAACTTTATGCCTCACAAAACCTGGGTCTGCCCTGGTTCACTTCATAGGATTCTTACTATGATTAAATGAAATAACCATGTAAAGCAGTATATCAGTTTTTTGTTGCTGTAAACAACCCACCTTCCAAATTTAGTGGCTTAGAACCACAGCAGTTTGCTCACAATTCTGTTGATCAGAACTTTGGCTGGTGGTTCTTCTGGAGAAGAGGTCAGAGGTGTTCACATGGCACAGCATTGCTAGAGGGAGAGAGTGAAATGTTGCAAGGCCTACAGCTCTCCTAGAACGTCTTGTGATGTATTCTGCTTGTGAAAGCAAGTCACAAGGTCACCCAGATTTAAAGGGTGGAGAAATAGAGTCCACTTTTTGATTAAAGTAGCTGCAAAGAATTTGTGGCCATTTTCAATCTACCACAAACTCTGTGCCTGAAAAGGAAGGTGATATAGGCACTTGATATAGGCACTTGATATAAATACACTAGGCATGAGGAGACCATCCTAGGAAATGAACAGAAAAGTGCAGTGACAAAGGCATACACCTGATAGGAGAGCAAGATAGCTGTACTCCATGTTTTTGGCATTATAGAACCTTGCCTATGAGGAAGCTGGCGTATAGTGAAAGAAGGGAAGATACAAGTGTCCCTGATTTAGGGCATTTTTTATGCAGTTGATTCCTCTAATCAGAGAAGTGGGTAGAAGCCAGGTCCTACTTGCCCCTACTTAACAGATTTGTTGAGCATACTTCATGGGAGTAGCTTTCTTTCCTTCTTCCTCTTCCAACCTTATTTCTGCTAAAGTAAATAAACATGAATTGAAGAGAGGCTTCCAGGAAAGAAGAGAAAAGTAAATAAGGCTTCCACCAATGTGTCTGAGATTTAATATTCTAATTTCCTTTTTCCCCAGTTTTACTGAGATATAATTGATATGCAGCACTGTGCAGGTTTAGAGTATACAGTATAACCGTTTGACTTACGTATATCATGAAATGAATACCACAATGAGTTTAGTTAACATCCATCATCTCGTATGAGATAAATATATATGGTGAAGATTTTAAGATTTATTTTATTTTTAAGTTTTTTTCCTTCAAGATTTTATTTATTTATTTATTTATTTATTTCAGAGAGAGAGTGCATGTGAGAGAGAGTACAAGTTGGGGAAGAAGCAGATGGGGAGGGAGAGGAAGAGAGCAAGAATCCTAAGCAGACTCAGGCACTGAGTACAGTATGTGGGCCTTAGTCTCATAACCTGAGATCATGACGTGAACCCAAACCAAGAGCTGGATGTGTAACTGAAAGAGCCACGAATGCACCCCTGGAATTTATTTTCTTTCCTTTTTTTAAGTTAAAAATTTTAAAAAGATTTTATTTACTTATTGGAGAGAGAGAGAGAACACAAGTGGGGAGAGAGGTAATGAAGTGGGAGAGAAGCAGACTCCTTGCTGAGCAGGGAGCCCAGTGTGAGGATCACCACCTAAACCAAAGGCAGATGCCCAACTGACTGAGCCACCCAGGTGCCCCTAGAATTTATTTCCTATGGATCATATAGCAGTGTAAATTATAGCTATCATGTTGCAGATTATATCCCTAGTAGTTATTTATCTTATGAAGTTTGTGCTTTTTGACCATCTTCATTCAATTGCCCCTCCCTGTAAATTTGTAATCTGTTACTTAAATTAAATAGAATTTTAAATCTGTTCATGCTTTTTAAAAATAAAATGCTTAGAATTTTTATGGTATTTAATAACATATTCATATGGGGCATTAAATGTTTTGCCTTTATTAAGTGTACATAAAAGAATTTGCTAAAGAAAATTTGGTTTTGTAATGAAAGTCTATTAATAATTGAAAGTACAGAAAAAAAGATGTATTTAGCAGTTTATTAATAAAAACTCTGACACTCTTCTAGTTTAGTGTAATTGTATACATGGCATTAAAAAGATCCAATAAAGTGGGGCACCTGGGTGGTTCAAGTCAGTTAAGTGGCTGACTCTTGATTTTGGCTCAGGTTATGATCTCATGGTACTGGGATCAAGCCCCAAGTTGGGCTCCATGCTCAGCAGGAAGTCTGTTTGATAGTCTCTCTCTCTCTCTCCCTCTCCCCCACTTCCAGTCACACATGTGCGTTCATACTCTCTCTTTCAAATAAATCAATCTTAAAATAAAAAGAGCAATCCAATAAAGCCAAATTCCATGATTTTCCTATGTAAATGACAGTTAATTATCTGCTTATTGAGTAATTAAATCAATGGGTCTAATGATAGATGAGTTACATGCTGTGTTTAATGATTAAACAACATCTATAACTTTTAAAAGCCTGTTAAGTGGTTATGAGAGTCAACCAGGTCCTCCTGATGATATATGATCATAATAATTATCATCAAAACTAAAAACAATCATTTGGAGAGTGAGTTTGAAGCACTTGTTTTTTATATAGTTGAAAACAAGAAATGTTTCTCTTATGAGTACTAACTTGACTTTATGACTCTTGAAGAGACAGTAATGAGTGAAAAGAGATACAAAAATAAAAGGAAAAGGAAGTATAAGGTTTTGGTTGTCTTTAGGTTCTTAGGTTACAAAGGACAGAAAATGAAAAATGGGAAATTACTTGTTCATGTGAAGGGAGAGTCAAGAGGAAGATGTTTAGGTAGAGCTGGATGCAGGGGGAACCTTGTAGGATATCAGGACCCAGTTTTTCTCCCTCCATGATTTGTGTCTCCTTCATCTGTGCTGGTGTCAGTCTCAGGCTTGATATGGGAACAATTTGGCTGTAGTTGTTTTCCCTGTATCTTAGGTTTAAGTACAGTGGAAAAGAGTAGTTGTTTAGAAAAAGATCCTGAGATTAGCTCTGAATAGTTGTGCTGGGTTTGGCATCACACTTCTGTCCATCTCCAGACAAACGGTATGACCAGGAGGATGGAATACATTAATTATCTCAGACCTCTTTCATGCTTCACATGCTTTTCTTTTGGAGCTCATCCCAACAGCACAGACTGGGGTTGAGAAAGGGTAGATTGGGGGCTGTTGCTAAAGTGAAGATGAAGCTATGATGGCAAGCCAAACACTATCAAATCTATTATAAATGTTATGTGCATATTCCTGACAAATGGTAGAATCTCCATAATTTGAATTAGAGATAGCTGTAAGCAAAGGATATTTTAAGTACTTTTTGTGTGTAGTTTTTTTGCTTTCATGCCTCTGCTAAGTAGATACAGATAAGAATTAACACTTTTCCCCAAGGCATTTATTAATGATTATGTTCCTTCCACCTGGTTATTTAGCAATAATAGCATTCCTATTTTTATGGATGGCAGACACTGTGTATGATAAAGAGGCTTGATACTATTTATAAAATATAGTATTGGACAAATTTAGAAGAAAATGTTCTCCCCATTAAGAAATTTTGTAAACTGTGTTCAGAAGGTACTCAAAATAGATAACTATATTTATTTTATTGGCACAAATACATTTTTTAAAGATAGTCTGTGACAGTTTAGTCTGATACCAGATAGATATATGGGATATATTATTTCATGCTTTTGGGAAGCTTTTCGTATGACACAATTTATAGAGTTTTTGGACACAACTGATTAGAATAGATATATTAATTTATTTTACCTATTGGTAAAATTCAAGTTAGTGTATGAATTAGTTTCTGCCAATTTGGCTTATTTAAGATGTTTAGGCGCTTTATAGCATAAGGTATCATGAGTTTGCCTTTTATATTGTCACAGATTAGGGGTGCCTGGGTACCTCAGTGGGTTAAGCCTCTGCATTCGGCTCAGGTCATGATCTCAGGGTCCTGGGATCAAGTCCAGCATCAGGCTCTCCGCTCAGCAGGGAGCCTGCTTTCACCTCTCTCTCTGCCTGCCTCTCTGTCTCCTTGTGATCTCTGTCTGTCAAATAAATAAATAAAATCTTAAAAAATATATATTGTCACAGGTTAGTGTATAAATAGGTGATCATGTATTCAATCACCTAAACTGGGACATTATTGTAAACAAAAGGGGAAAATTACACTGGGAGACCAAGTGTAATCTAGACAAATCAGGGCTTATAGTTACTTTATGTATAAACAATATGATTTTTATTTACTGTAAACTTAATATTAAATTCTCTACATGAGGCTTAGCAAAAGGAAAACAACTTGTTATGTACAAGGGAACCCCCATAAAACTATCAACAGATTTTTGAGCAGTACCTTTGTACACCAGAAAGGAATGGCATGGTATATTCAAAGTGCCGAAAGGAAAAAAAAGCCCACAAAAAACAGCCAACTGAGAATATTCTACCTGGCAAGGTTATCATTCAGAAATGAAGGAGAGATAAAGAATATTCCAGACAAGCAAAAACTAAGAGAGTTTATTATCACTAAACCAGCCTTACAAAAAATGTTAAAGGGACTTTTTTAAGCTGAAAAGAGAGGGTGGTAATTCCTAATAAGAACACATATGAAAGAATAAATCTCACAGGAAAGGTAAATATGTAGTAAAGGTAGTAGATTAATCACTTATAAAGCTAGCGTGATGGTTGAAAGACAAAATAGCTATGATTACAGTAATTAGTTAAGGGATACACAAGATAAAAAATATGTAAAATATGACATCAGAAACATAAAACATGGAGGGGGCAAGTAATGATGTTGACTTTACAATGGGATAAAACTTCAGTTGTTATCAACTTAAAATAGATTGTTATACATACAAGCTGTTATATGTAAGCCTCATGGTAACCACAAAGCAAAAACTGATAGGAAATACACAAAAGATAAAGAGAAAGGAATATAAACATACCACTAAAGAAAATCATGCAACTGCAAAGGAAGAAAGAGAAGAAGAAAGGAACAGAGAGGAACTACAAAAGCAGCCAAAAAATTTAACAAAATAGCAATAAGTACTTACCCATCAATAAGTAAATGTAAATGGACTAAATTCTCCAATCAAAAGGCCTATAGTGGTTGAATGGATTAAACAGCAAAACTCATCTATATGCTGCCTACAAGAGACTCACTTTAGATGTAAGTACACACAGAATGAAAGTGAAGGATGGAAAATGATATTCCATGCAAATGGAAACAAAAAGAAAATTGGAGTAGCTAAGCTTATATCAGACAAAATAGATTTTCAAACAAAGACAGTAATAAGAAACAAAGAAGATTGTTACATAATGATAAAGGTGTCAACCCAACAAGAAGATATAACATTTGTAAATATTTGTACACCCATTATAGGAGCACTTAAATATATAAAACAAATATTAACAGATCTGAAGGGAGAAATAGACAGCAATACAATACTAGGGGACTTTAATAGCTCATTTACATCAATGGATAGATCATCCAGACAGAAAATCAATAAGGAAACATCAGACTTAAATGACACATTTGAACAGATGGCCTTAACAGAATGTTACATCCCAAAGCAACAGAATGAATCTTCTCAAGTGCACATGGAACATTTTCCCAAGATAGATCATATGGTAGGCTGCAAAACAAATTTTAACCAAATTTTAAAGGATTGAAATCCTATCAAGTATCTTTTCTGACTACACTGGTGTAAAACTAGAAATTAATTACATGAAGAAAATGGGAGAATTCACAACTATGTGGATTAAAACAAAGTGCTACTGAACAACCAAATAGTCAAGGAAGAAGTCAAAAGGGAAATAAAAATATATCTTGAGAAAATAAAAATGGAAATGTAGTGTACTAGAATGTATGGGATGCAGCAAAGGCAGTTCTTAGAGGCAAATTCATAAAATATATGCCTACTGAAAAAACAAGAAAAGTATCAAATAAACAACCTAACTTTACACCTCAGGGAACTAGAGAAAGAAGAATAAACGATGTTCAAAGTTAGTAGAAGAAAGGAAATAACACAGATTAAAGCAGAAATAAGTGAAATAGAGACTAAAAAAACAATAGAAAAGAAAATGAAGGAAAATGAACTGGTTCTTTAAAAAGATAAACAATTATTTTTTGTTTAAAAATTATATATAAATAAAATAAACCTTTAAGTAGTCTCACCAAGAAAAAAGGAAAGAGGACTCAGCTTAAAAAAAATCAAATAAAAGAGACATCATAACTGTTACAAAGGATCATGAGACTACTATGAACAATTACATACTAACAAATTGGACAACCTAGAAAAAAATGGGTTAATTCCTAGAAACATACAATCTACCAAGACCAGATCATAATGAAATATAAAATCTAAACAGACCAACTACTGAATCAATTACTAAATAAGCAAACTAATTACTAAATAAGGAAACTGAAGCAGTAATCAAAAACTTTTCAACAAAGGGGGTGGGATTATGGACATTGGGGAGGGTATGTGCTTTGGTGAGTGCTGTGAAGTGTGTAAACCCTGTGATTCACAGACCTGTACCCCTGGGGATAAAAATATATGTTTATAAAAAATAAAAAATTAAAAAAAAAACTTTTCAACAAATAAAAGTCCAGGAATAGATGACTTCACTGGAGAAATCTACCAAACATTCAAAGAAGAGTTAGTACAATTCTCAAACTTCTAAGTATTAGAAGAATAGAGAACTCTTCCAAACTGATTTTTCAAGGCCAACATTACTCTGATATCAAAACCAGACAGGGCTCACGCAAGACAGGAATAGGCCAATATCCCTGATAAACATAGATGCAAAAATCCTCAGCAAAATATTAGCCAACTGAATTTGCCAATACATTAAAAGCATCATATACCATCATCAAGTGGGATTTATTCAAGGGATACAAGGATGGTTCAACATTTGCAAATTATTCAATATGATACATCCTATTAACAAAATGAAGGATAAAATTCATATGATCATTTCAATAGACACAAAAAAATATTTGTTAAAATTCAGCACCCATTCATGATAAAAACTCTCAACAAAGTGGATATAGAGGGAATGTACTTCAGCATAGTAATGGTTATATATGATAAGCCCACTGCTAGCATCATACTCAATGATGAAAAGCTGAAAACTTTTCCTTTATGATCAGGAATAAGACAAAGATGCCCACTCTACCCACTTTTATCCAACATAACTTTGGATAGCTAGAGCAATTAGGCAAGCAAAAGAAATAAAAGGCATCTAAACTGAAAAGGAAAAGGTAAAAAAGTGCCACTATTTGCAGATGACATGATATTATATGTAGAAAACCCTAAAAACTCCAACAGAAAACCATTAGAACTAATAAATTCAGTAAAGTTGCAGGTTACAAAATTAATACATCCAAAATTTATAGGATTTCTATTAAACAATAATGAACTATCAGACAGAGAAATTAAGAAAACAATTACATTTGAAATTGCATCAAAAAGAATAAAATAACTAGGAATAAATTTAGCCAAGGAGGTGAAAGACCTGTGTATTGAAAACTACAAGACATTGAAAGAAATTGATGGCCCACCTGGTGGCTCTTTTGGTTAAGTGTTTGCTTTTGGCTCAGGTCATGATCCTGGGGTCCTAGGATAGAGCCCTATGTGGGGCTCCCTGCTCATCAGAGAGTCTGCTTCTCCTTCTCCCTCTGCTCTCCACCACTCATGCCCTCTTTCTCTCTCAAATAAGTAAATAAAATATTAAAAAAAGAAAGATATTGAAGAAGATATAAAAAAATGAAATCATGTTCTGTGCTCATGGATTAGAGGAATAAATATTAAAAAAATTCCCAGAAATAGAGAGATTCCCAGAAATAGAGAGCCCAGAAGTAAATGTAGGTATATGTTGTTAATTAATTTATGACAGAAGAGCCAAGAATATACAAAAGGTAAAGGACAGTCTCTTCAATAAGTGATGCTGAGAAAAGAATGCAAAAGAATGAAACTAGACCACTATCTTATAGTATACACAAAAATGAACTTGAAATGGATTAAAGACTTGAAGAAAAGACTTGAAACCATAAAAATCCTAGAAGAAATTGTAGGTGGTATGCTCCTTGACACATGTCTTGGACTTTTTGAATCTGATATGAAAAACAGTGCAAAAATAAATAAGCAGAACTACATTAAAAAGCTTCAGGAAAGCAAAAAAAGCATCAATGGAATGAAAAGGCAACCTACTGATTGGGAGAAAATATTTGCAAATTATGTATCTAACAAGGGGCTAATAACTAAAATATATAAAGAACACATTCCAAACAATCTGATTAAAAACTGGCAGAAGATCTGAATAGACATTTTCCCAAAGAAGATATACAGTTGGCCAACAGGTATATGCAAGGTATTCTACCTCATTAATCATCAGGAAAAATTAAATCAAAACCACAATGAGATATCACCTTACACCTGTTAGAATGGCTAGTATCAAACAAGATAAGAAATGACAAGTGTTGGCAAGGATGTGGAGAAAGCAAAACCTTGTGCACTGCTGGTGGGAATGTAGATTGGTGCAGCCACTATGGGAAATAGTATGTAGGTTCCTCAAAAATCAAAACTTGAACTACAATATGGATCCAGAAATTCCACTTCTGATATCTGTCTGAGGGAAATGAAAACACTAATTAAAAAAGATATATGCTTATTTTTCATTGTATGTGTCATGTTCATTGCAACATTATTTCTAAAACCAAGTTATGGCAACAATCTAAGTGTCCATTCATAGATGAATGGATAAAGAATGAAATCTGACCATTTGTGACAACATGGTTGAACTTTGAGAGCATTATGCTAAGTCAAATAAGTCATACAAAGATGAATATTATATATATGTATATGTATATATATATATATATGTATATCTATAGGCTGCCAGAGTTGAGGAGGGGTGGGGATGGGTGGGAAAAAATTGGACTTATCAAAACGGATGACTTTGGTGCTTCAAAAGATCACCATTAGGAAAATGAAAAAAGTCATTGGCTTAGAGAAAATATTGACAAATCACATTTTTAAATAATGGATTTGTATCTGTAATATACAGAGAACTAACTGAATGAGTCAATTTTATGATTTGTAAATTACATATATTTTTAAAGATTTTATTTATTTATTTGATGGACACAGATCCCAAGTAGGCAAAGAGGCAGGCAGAGAGAGAGAGGAAAGGAAGCAGGCTCCCTGCTGAGCAGAGAGCCTGATGCGGGGCTTGATCGGAGGATCCTGGGATCATGATCCAAGCCAAAGGCAAAGGCTTTAACCCACTGAGCCACCCAGGTGCCCCGAGAATTAGTTTTTTGAGTGACAGATTTAGCTCTCCAACTATGTCTCTGATCACTTACTAGATTAACTTGGAGTGCACAAGGTAAACTATGAGTGTAATGCCTGATAAATGTTTCTTGATAACCTAATTGACAATACCTCAATAAGGCAGTGGTGTTTGGAAGAACACTGAGACGGCTGCTACTGTTGTCCCCTCCTGGCACTGTGATTTCAATATATTACACAGAGGCTGTCTTTCCGATATCCTTATCTATCTGGGTGGCATTTGATTTTTGAACCAAAGAGTGAAGAAAACAAATCTCATATTCACTCTTCCCTTTTTTGGGCGCCTGGGTGGCTCAGTTGGTTAAACAACTGCCTTTGGCTCAGTTCATGTTCCTGGAGTCCTGGGATCGAGTTCCACATAGGTCTCCTTGCTCAGCAGGGAGCCTGCTTCTCCCTCTGACCTTCTTCCCTCTCATACTCTCCCTCACTCTCTCTCTCTCAAATAAATAAATAAAATCTTTAAAAAAGCCCCCCAAACTCTTCCCTTTTTTGTTGCTCTATTTCTGTTGTTTATGTTTTTTTAAAGAGTAGAGTCTCTTTGTTATGTATAATTTCTGTTCTACTACAGCAATTTAGTGATATTTAGTAGTGTGAATTCATATGTCAACATTTTTAAAAGCTATAAAAGCATGTTAAAACCTAGCAATTACAAAAACAGTGGGGATCTTCCTTGTGAAAGTATAGGGCACACAGTACTAACTTCTAAGTCCTTTGTATGCTCTTAATACTAATTACATCTTGATCCGAGCCACTTTACATTAAGCTATTTCATTTAAAGTTAGTTGGATCTTGAGCCCACTGCTCAGAGACCCTCTAATTCTGTATAATGGCTTGGACTTTAGTGCTCAATCAGTGCTAGAATAAGGTAATAAGCAGTGTGCAACTTTTTGTAATTGAAGAATCTAAAGTAGAGCAAGGTAAAGTGGCGTATTGCAGGGTGGAGTTCAGAATAAAACCCGAGGTTGTAGTTGCCCATCGCAGTGCTCTGGTGGGACACCTCCTCTGGGCCTGTGGTGTTCAGTGAAACTGGAGAAACTGGCATGGGAGGCAGGTCAGACAGTTTAAAAGGTGAGTTACAAGTAGAATATTTTAAGGGGAATTTCTCAGCACTAGAGATATTCTAACTAGATTCTGAGTCTCTTTATTAAACTATCAAAAAAGACCCCCAAGCCAAAAAAAATAAAACAAAACAAAACAAAACAAAAAAACCCACAAACCCCAAGGCTAACTTAAAAAAATTAGAGAATAAACCTTACTTCTTGTTAAAAGTTTGAAAAATATCAAGATGTAAAAGAAAATAAAAGATTCCACAATCCACCACCCAGAGATATAGCTTGTTTGTGTTTTTATATGGTTCCTTCTAATTTTTAGTTTTTTCCCTTTTCTCAGAGTATATATATATATATATATATATATATATAGGCACTTAAACATTACAAAGCAGGGGTCACATCACACCTAGTTTTGAAATCTGATTTCTAAAATGTAATGTACTGTTTGGCTTGTTTTGATTATATTCTTAAATTATTATCACATATACATTTTGCGTTGAAATGTGATACAGAGATGTAATTTGTTTAATGATTACCCTACTTCTTTTTAAAAAAACTGATATAAACACTGTGTGATTCTGTGGCTGTTTCTATACTATACATTCTTTGACAGAAATATAATTTTTTAAGATTTGGATGAGTATTGCCAAATTGCCCTCAAAAGTATTTTTCTCATGCATTTCCAGCAGTGTATGAGAAACCAATTTTCCTGTATTCTCCACAACAATGGGTAATTATAATTTTTAAAATCTTTTCCAAATTTACTAGGTAAAAAGTGGTATGTTATTGTTTTAATTTAGATATGTTATTGTTTTAATTTAGATTTATTTGGTTTTTAGCGAGGTTAAATATTTTCTCATGTTTATTGCCAATTTGTATTTCTTCTATTGTGATTTGCATATATATAACCTATGCGCTTTGGGGGTTCAGTTCTTTTTCTTATTGATTTTTAATAACTTTTTTGTATTAAGAAAAGTAACTTTTTCTGTCTTACATGAGTGAATATTTTCCTCTATTTAATATTTGCCTTTAATTTAAGGGAATCTTTATTTTTTAAATTTTTGTTGTTTTTAAAAAGGTTTCATTTTAAAATAATCTTTACACCCTGTGTGGGACTTGAACTTATAACCCTGAGATCAAGAGTCACATGCTCGACTGATTGAGCCAGCCAGATGCTCCTTTAGGGTATCTTTTTGGAATAATGAACAAATGTTTTAAATTTTAACGGAGGCAGATCAGTCTGTTTCTGCATGATAAATTCTACCTTTAAATGTGTTTTGAGGGGCACCTGGGTGGCTCAGTGGGTTAAAGCCTCTGCCTTCAGCTCAGGTCATGATCCCAGGGTCCTGGGATCGAGCCCTGCATTGGGCTCTCTGCTCAGCAGAGAGCCTGCTTCCTCCTCTCTCTCTGCCTGCCTCTCCACATACTTGTGATCTCTGCCTGTCAAATAAATAAGTAAAATCTTTAAAAAAAAATGTGTTTTGAAAAGAAGCCTTAAATTTTTTTTTTCAAAAAACAGATATATAACTACATATATTTTTTCTAGCTTTAAATACACACACACACACACACACACACACACACAGACACACACTTTTTACGTTTATCTCTTGACTCCATCTGTAATTTACTTTGTAGTATGATAGGAGTTAGTTATATAAGTTAATCTCCCTCCAAATAGTTAAATGTTAGTCATGGACTATATAATGAAAAATCCATTCTTCCCTACTGATTTGAAAAGAGAAATCTATCATATGTTAATTTTTTTATGTATAGTAAAATGTACTTTTGCTAGGGTTCCATTTCATTCCATTGGCTTTCACACCTTTTCTACTACCTAAAAATTGCCTATTATCCCAATTTTGAAAAGGAAGTCTTCTTTTGCGGCATGGTTAGTGAGGAGAGTACGGGTGTTAGAGTGATCAGAGGTTAAACCCCTGTTACTCCCTCTGATGACGGGGGCCTAAGGTTCCCCACCTGTAAAATGGGGGCAATAGGTATCTGTCTACCTTGCAGGATACTAGACTATCAAGGATGATTTTGGTAAATGCTTAGTATGTAAGTATTGTTCTTATATTACTTTTCTTAAGATGCTGTTCAGACATCTATAGGGGTTTCCTTTTGCCTTCTCTGTTTGACTTACAAGGACCTATTGGTCTGGCCCTTCTCTATGCCTATGACTCTTTCCATCATTTGTTCAATATGTCATCTTACCACGTGGCAGGCCTGTCCCAGGTACCGTTCTAGAGACTAGTGATAAGTGATCAAGAAAGCAAAGGAGACCTCTGCTTTTGTGGAACTTATCTTTTAGTGGTATAGTTAGATTAAATTAATTAATAATATTTCCAGTTGGGTTAAATACCACAGGAAGACAAAACAGGGTTTTATGCTTGAGGTGGTTGACATCTGAGCTAAGATCTCAATGAGGAGAAGGGCGAGGGAGCCTTGCCGAGTTCCAGAGAGGAGTAGTCCAGGCAGGGCAAACAGGAAGCACAAAGGACAGAGGCAGGAATAGAAATCAGTCCAGAGGGTCTGGAGCAGAGACAGTGATGGAAACAAAACAAAACAAAACAGAACATAGGAGATGGGACTCATAAAGACAGGCAGGGGCTACATCGTATAACTTCCCAGTCTGTATCCCAGGCCCCTTTCAGACCATCTTCTCACAGACCTCTACCCTGTCATGCCCCCTAGAGGCCTTTGCTCATACTGCTTTCCTTTTATTTTTGTTTTATTTTTATTATTTATTTTAAAAGATTTTGTTTATTTATTTGACAGACAGAGATCACAAGTAGGCAGAGAGGCAGGCAGAGAGGGTTGAGGGGGAAGCAGGCTCCCGGCTGAGCAGAGAGCTTGATGCGGGGCTCCATCCCAGGACCCTGGGACCCAAGCCAAAGGCAGAGGCTTTAACCCACTGAGCCACCCAGGCGCCCCATGCTGCTTAGCTTTTAACTGAAATGTTTTTTCTCCTTTCTGTGTTTCCAAACTCTATCCATTCTTCAAAGCCTGGCTGAGGGTTCATCTTCTCTCATTTTGAATGAATGTAGCCCAATTGGTCTCTTTCTCTGAGATCCTGCTGCTCTTTTGGCTGTATTCATAGTTTTCTGTGTGGTTTCCCCCTGCTGCCCTCACTCCCACCCCCACCTGCTAAACTGAGATCTCCTTGAGGGTAGAGAGGGTAGTCTGACACTTCTTTTGTGTCCCTCTGTACTTGTTTGTTATAGTGTTGGGAATACCTTGGACACATCAGTTGCTATTTTAGATAGAAGCTTAGGATCAGTGCACACTTCTTGAGTTTACCCTACTTAAATCTTCAAAAACAATTTTGACTTAAAAAAACTCCAAAGATAGATGGAAAACCCTAATGAACACATTAAAATAAAAGAAACATATTGATGGAATCAAACGTCATGCTTCAAGTGATATATTTTAATATTTTAAATATTTATTGTAGATTAACATGAGCAAAATTGAATAGCTAGGCAGAAATTTATGATAGCTTTTCTTAGATGCAACACTAAAAATATCTTGAACATTTGCGTTGGCTGAAAATGTTCTGAAGAAAGCTTCGGTTTTCATTATTTTTTTAAAAAGAGAATTATATTTCCCAGTACTTTCACATTGAATTAATTTGTCACTCATTCTAGTGGACAAACAAAAATAGCGAATTTACGGGAATGTTGTTGTGGCAGATGCTGTTAGCCGCCACCCTTTTCTCTGGGACCTTTCACTCTGCTCTGGTGGGCTTCCAGCTGTCAGGATCTGCTTCTCTGTTCCTGAGAGTTGCCCCCCAAAGGCCACTTTGTCCATAGTCAGTATGTTGGTTCTGGGGAATTAATATTCTCACTTCCTCAGCAGGCCTCATCCGCTAACTCTCTAGGGCTGGTGTATAAAATACCCCAGCTCTCTTGCCGTCAGATGAGAGAATCCCGAGACTGTGTTTTGCTCCATTTCTCAAGGTTTCCCTAGGGAATTCACCCCCAGGCACCTGCTGCAGTAGCTGATTTGAAAGCTCACCCTTCATTAAGTGCCTTCCCTTCATTTTCTCTCTTCCCTATTTACCTACCATTGCCCCCTACCCTCCCCAAAACAATTTGCACTTGAATCCTTGTCTTGCAGTCTGTGTCTGGAGAACCCAAACTTAATCACAACATGACACATTATTGTGTTTATACTTCCAACACCTCCTGGATTAACACTGTGGAGTGCATGGTTCAGGAGTTCTCAAGTGTTTTTAAAGCAAAAGAAGGCCTTTTAGGATCGATAGTTCACACTAATGGACTGGAGGAGTTATCTAGCATGACCCAAAATGCATTAGCAAACACAGGAAATCTGACCTTTGGAAGAAGCCTCTGACCTGAGCCTGAAGAGTAAGACTCCAGTTCGAGTGATGAAACTTCCTTATGCTCTGTCACATTGGTTTGCCTTTGCTGTTGAGCTAGTAGTCCAGGGAGGAGGGTTTTTGCTATGACTTTTTGACTCTTGCATTTCCCTCCTTGCTTGACTGATGTTGGCAATGATCTCGTATTTTATTTATTACTAGAACCTCCCCAGTGTTACATACATACGTAGTGAATACTTGTTGATCAGTGGGCTGCTATGTGCCGGACTCTGTGCTGTCAGGAACTACATCAAATTTTGTTATGTTCGTTACTCTTAGCCTCTGTGGTTCTCTTTTGGGTCACGTACGAACCTGCTGGTCTTTGTTGCTATCACCTTATAGAACATTGTCAAATATTGGCAAGATTAGCCTCTCATTATTTATTTTTGCAAACTAGAGATAAGATAGTGGTGAAATAAGTATGACTTCTGACCTTTTGTTTCAACTCTCATTAGTTCTGTGCAGTCTTTTGAGTGGAAACCTACATACGCTAAGGAGGTCTTGCCCAATTCCGTGGCAGCAGCCTGGCCCGCTCTTCTTGACACACCCCAGGCTGCACTTGATGTTCTGGCTGTGGTTTGCTGGAATGCCCAAGGCAGTAGTTACGTGAAAGCTATCATCCTCTCCCCTGCTCTGCTCAAGGGTTTCCAGCATGGCTCACCATCCCCAACCAGATGTCCTTATCACCAATTCTTTTCAGATGCCACTCAAAAGAATGCCACATTGATCTCACAGAAATGCTCATAAAGCATTTGAGAATTGCTATATGCCATGAATTGCTTGTCTTAGTTTAGAGTCATATCTCTCCAACTGCCTTTAATCATTTTAGTGACAAATGTATGAGTATATTGTATACTCTACAATGACATTGATTGATCCTATAAGTAAAATACGAAAAAGGGCCAAGGAATTTTATAATTGAAAAGACTTTCTGTCCCATTACCACTGCATTATTTGTTAGAAATGGGTATGGTCTTAGCTATTATAACTCCTTCTGGAAGTTCTGTAAACCTTTTGTGTCCAGTCAAAACTCTATACTCTACATATGCTTGTGAATATTGCTTCAAGCTAAACAATGTTCATATATATGTATTTTCTATTTAAATATATTATTAGGCATTCACTGGCAAATAGACTGATTACAGATTACTGCAGCATCTTATCAGCTGTTGCTTATCTGGCAACCTCAGCTAGGTGGAATCTAGCCAAGAAACAGGTAAGAAGCTGAACTTACCCTGTGAGATGACCTAAGAGATATTCCAACGTCTATGCAGTACCTGTTCTTGCATACTTTATTCACTAAAAAGCCCCTTGAAAACCCCCATGCAAAATCTGTTCTTTTTAAATTTAATTAATTTTATAACAAATATAACAATAATTGTATTAAATATAATTATTATTTATTATTTTATTTATTTTTAATTTTTAAATTTTAAGTCCAGTAGAGTTAACATATAGTGTTAATTAGTTTTAGGTATACAATATAGTGATTCAGCAATTCTGTACATTACTCATGACTCATTGAGGTAAGTATATACTCTTAATCCCCTTCACCTCTTCACCCATCCCCCTCACCTACCTCCCTCTGGTAACCATGAGTTTGTTCTCTATAGTTGGTTTGTATCTTTTTTCTTTGTTCATTTGTTTTGTTTCTTAAATTCTGCCTATGAATGAAATCATACAGTGCTTGTCTCTCTTTGACTGACTTACTTCGCTTAGCATAATACCCTCTAGATCCATCTATGTTGTTGCAAATGGCAAGATTTCATTCTTTTTGATGGCTGAGTAATATTCTGTTGTATGTTTATGCCACATAATCTTCATCCATTGATCTATTGATGGACCCTTGGGTTGCTTCCCTAATTTGGCTATGGTAATAATGCTGCAATAAACATAGGGGTGCATATATCTTTTCAAATTAGTGTTTTTCATTTTCTTTGGGTAAATGCCCAGTAGTGGAATTACTGGATCATAGGTCAGTTCTATTTTTAACTTTTTGAGGAACCTCCCTACTGTTACTGTTACTGTACAGCGGCTACACCAGTTTGCATTCCCACCAGTAGGGCACAAGGTTCCTTTTTCTCTACATCCTTATCAATATTTGTAGCTTCGTGAGTTTTTGGCTTTAGATGTAGTTCCATTAGTTCGTCTTTGCTTTTCTTTCACTTACCTCAGGAGGCATATCTAGAAAAATGTTTTATGACCAATGTCAGAGAAATTACTACATGTGTTGTCTTTGAGCATGTTTATGGTTTCAGGTCTTACATTTAGGTCCTAGATCCATTTTGAGGTTTTTTTTGTGTATGGTGTCAAAGTGTTGTTTTGTATTTTACATACGATTTTAATAGGTGTGGTTTAGTTATATAATTTTCTGGTCGATAGCACATGAGAAGAGGGAGAATAGACTACCAGAGAAAAACACCAAGAAATTACACTTTTTAATATTTTAAATAGGTTATTAAATTTTGTGGAAGAATGGGTTTTAGTCGAATATAATGATAAAACTGGTAACAGTTGTGTTAGAAGGCTTCTAACTGACCATTTATTGAATGCCTGTTAATATGTCAAGCAATGCCGTGCACTCTTTACAAATGTCCTCTCTTTGCCTTTGAGATAGACATTATTATTGCCACTTAAAACAAATAAGAAAACTGAGGCTCATATAAGTGAAATGGTTTGTTCAAAGCCAAGTAGTAATTGACTGAACCAGAACTGATTTAAAATCCTCAGTCATGGGATGCCTGGGTGACTCAGTTGGTTAAGCGGCTGCCTTTGGCTCAGGTCATGATCCCAGCATCCTGGGATCGAGTCCCACATTGGCTCCTTGCTCAGTGGGGAGCCTGCTTCTCCCTCTGCCTCTGCCTACCACTCTGTCTGCCTGTGCTCGCTCTCTCTCTCTCTCTAACAAATAAATAAATTTAAAAAAATCTTAAAAAAAAAAATCCTTGGTCATTTCTGTCATAGCAGGTTGCCTCCATACAGAACATTTCCCTGATGAACTTAATGGAATTATTGTTTTAAGAGAAATACGCTCCTTAGAGGGACTTAATTGTAACCTCCTGTGGCCCTCCTGAATTTACATCTTGTCTTTTTTTGCCCGTGAATGGATGTATAGAAATCTTGATTATTTTGGTTTATATTTGTATGAACAACTTTCTTAGTTCGTGTAGATTCAATGAGTGACTTTACTAATACTCTTTCTGGCCGACACCTGATGCTTTTTGACTCGTGGAGGCATATACTTGGTCTTTGAATGTTTGTGGTGAGGGATCATGTGAGGGAAGGAGTGTACGGAAAAGCAACAGAACCCCTTTCGAGATAATTGTGGCCATGGCAACTGGTGGTATGGTGATTAACGAGAACTGATAGTGATGTGAATGTAATTTATTTGCTGAGCCATCACTGACGCAGAGGAGCAAAATAGTGGAGACAGGCATGACTGACAGAAGTGTTTCTTTTAATCTCTCGCCAGCTCTTAATACCATTGATTTCTATCCATCATGTGAAAACAGTGGCAACAACCTATGGTACGATGTATGGTGCGATTGTTAGTTTCATGGGGAGGCTTACATAATTCAGAGATCACATGAAAGAAAACCGTGTTATCTTCTAGCGCTTGTCTGATTTAGTAAAAAGATTGCAAACATACATCTTTTTCATGATGTTATTTATTAGAAATGATAAGTGATAGAAACCAAACTTTGTCAAACATGAAAGGTTATAACAATTACTTTGTGGCTGGGAGGCCAAGTGCTATGGAGTTTTTGTTTTCTTTCTGGAGTTAACTGGTTTTAGTACTTCCAGTGAACTTTAGCTAAAAATGAGTTAAAAAAAAAAAAAAGTTAATTAGAGTTGTTTTATGCCAGAATGAGAATCAGCAAAGCAGGAAGAAATTGGAATAAACTCTAAGGGGATGTTTTCCTGTTTCTGGGATCTTTGATTTGTTGTGAATTCTGAAGTAGTCACTTACTACTATCAATCCATTTGATTCCAGAGGGATCGCGTGTAAGAAGTAGTGACGCGTGTACAGGCTCCAAACCTCTATCATGAGCCGGGGTGACGCTGTGTTTTGATTTTAGCATAAAATGTTCTATTTCAGTTATTTATTTTATAGTTCCCTTTTTCTGGAATTACAGCCCCACCCTTAACCTGTTGAATCAGAATCTCTTGGTTTATGGTCTAGAAATGTCCATTTTAAATATAATTCCCAGGTGAGTTTCATGAATGTTTGAAAACTGTAGCAAAAGTCTCCTAAGTGTGATAGCACCTCCCAATTATGTGGCATTTATAAGCTTCAGAGAATGTCACTCTGTTTGTTGGAGGAGAAAAATGAGAGAAAAGTGTCAACCTGAAACATGGAGCACTTTGAACCTTTTTATTTTATTTCCAAATAGAACGTTTCCAAATATTTCAATCCCAACTGCCTTGGCCTAATTGTGTTTCTTTAAGATTCATATTTTCCTTGTGCTGTAATAGAGTTCTTTCTCCTCAGGTGTGGGATTGAAGTGGGGTGGATGGGAATGACACTTCCTAGAACAGAGATTCTTAAACAATATTAGAAAAACTTACCCTTTACCCTTCCCCCTCTCTCACTCTGATCATTCTGATTCACTGTATCAGGTAACTGATTCAAATGTGTGCTCCTGGGTAAGACATGGCTTAGTCTTTTCGAACGACTATAACAAAGTGCCATAGACTGAGTGACTTATAAACAACAGAAATTTATTTCTTGCAGTTCCGGAGGCTCGGAAGCCCAAGGTCAAGTTGCTGGCAGATTCTGGGCATGTTTATACTTGCTAGCACCATAAACATTTTTCTGGGTTGAAAGACCCTTTTCGTGGTTTTCAGATGGCCATCTTCTCTCTGTACCTTCACATGGCAGATAGAAAACGAGAGAGTTCTCTGGCATCCTTTTTATAAGGGCACTAATCCCATTCCTGAAGAATTCCCCTTTATGACCTCATATAATCTTAATTACATCTCGGAGGTCCCATCTCTTGATACCATCACATTGGTGGGTAGGCTTTCAATGTATGAATTTTTCAGCGTATGAATTTGTAGGGAGTGCAAACATTCAGTCCTTAGTAGAGTTATTTTTTTAGAGATCGAGTATGTGACCAAGAGTGAATATATTGTATTTGTGTAAAGTTCCATGTTTGGGGGGGTTCTTGGGCGGCTCAGTTGGTTAAGCATCTGAGTTGTGATTTTGGCTCAGGTCATGATCTCAGGGTCATGGGAATCTGCACCAGATGGGGCTCTGTGCTTTGCTGGGAGTCTGCTTGAGATTCTCTTCCTCTGCTCCCCACCCCCAAATAAATAAATAAATAAATAAATAAATAAATAAATATTAAAAAATATCTATCCATGTTTGGGCTTGTGCTAGAGTTGGGAGTACTTTCTCGGATCTACCATGAAATAAAGAGACTTGACACTTACCTTCAAGTAGGAATGAGGAGATGCATTTTAATTTCTGGACCCTACTTTAGACTTATTCTGAAGATTTAGTTGAGGGATGTGAATGGCCTGTGGAGCTGCAAACTCACTGGCTTGACCCTAAGCAGATCTCATGTTGAGGCTGGGAAAAAAAAAATCCCTGGCCTTCTCCATAGCCCTGGCTTCAGATATCTCTTGGACCAATTCTCAGGATGACACTCATAAAGCAGGGGGTGGGGTGGGGCGGGAGTAGGCAGTTGTAGCCTCCTGAGACCAGAGGAGTAGGATAGGGCAGAGGTTCTTCTGTGCTTATGGGCAGTAGAATCCTACTTGGGAAGTTTGGTGAAATGGATTCCCAGACACCAAATTGGATCTTCTGAGGGTAGTATGTTAGTTTCCCAGGGCTGCCATAACATATTAGCCACAAACTTGGTGGCTTAAAAGAGAAGTTTATTCTTTTACAGTTCAGGAGGCTAAAATCAAGGTGTTGGCAAGGTTCGTTCCTTCTGAAGGCTCTGAGAGCATCCATCCCATGCCTTTCTCCTAGCTTCTGATGGCACCCAGCGATCCATCATTGTAAATGCACCATTCCAGTCTCTGCCTCCTTCACAGTCCTTTCTCTCTGTGTGTCTTCTGCCCTTCTCTTCTAAGGGCCGCAATCCTCGGATTTATATCCCTCACTTCCCCTAATCAAGGATAATCTCATTCTGAGATCCTTAATTATTTCTGTAAAAGCCCTTTTCCCAATTAAGGTCACACTCACACCTTTTGGGTAGACATATCTTTGGGGGGGTCATTATTCAACCCACTACAGGTAGTGTCTAGGGACTTGCATTTAAACAAATTTCCTAGTGATTCTGATACAGATAGTTTGAGGACTACATTTTGAGAAAAAGTGGGATGGACATGTCAGTCTCTGGGGTTGCCCAGAATGGATTCTTTTGCACCATAAACACTTGAAATAGCAAATTGTTGTTAGGCTTTTCTATCACAGTAGAGAGGAAATCTGTGCTTTTTCCCCAGTACAACATCATCTGCCCCCCTACCAAGGCTCTGTGAAGCTCTTTAGCCAATCAACCCTGTGACCTTTCTAAGCACTTGCCTTCAGTAGGTGACAAGCTGGGACCGGTACTCAGCTCCTCTGACTTCTCGTTTGCTCAGCTGTGCAGCAGCTTTATTGTTGTCAGGACTAAACTCCTGTCTGGGTTAAAAACGTTTTGTGAACAATTCTTTGACTAATATTTACTATGTAGGAAGGCATAAAAAAAAGGTCAGTTGACCTGAAATAGTTTGTTAGGTTTTTTGACCTGGCCCAATCCAAGAGCTTTCTGCTTAGTTCATCGGGTTCTTGAGTGACCTTAGTTTAGGTAGCAAATTTCCTGCTCCACGCAAGGAGAGGAAGTTCTTTGAGTTAAATGCAGCAAAGTCAACATAATAACTAATCACCTATCTAATTAATTCCTTTATGCTAAGTTTGGAAGGCTCTTAGAATCTTAAATCTCTTTCCTGCCCGTTTCCTCTCTCCCTCCCCATTCATATTCTCTCTCGGTTTCTGTCTTTCTCTGTTTTACTTCTTTAAACTGTTGGTGGACATCAATACCAACCATACGTTTATACCAGACATATGATTGGCATCCCTTGTTGGGAGGTTTTGCACCCTAATGGGTAAGGACTGGCCAAAATCCGGGTTTGTATTCTAGCTCTACCATTTACTAGCTTGTGACCTCGCGCAGGTTATTCAACCTCTTTAAACTTCGGCTTTTCCATTTGAGAAATGGGGACAATGATGATTATGGGGATAGTGTTAATGCCCCCTCACAGGATGATTGAGAAGATCAGATGAGGTAATCCTTACAGAGGGTTTGGGACATAATAAGCTTCTCAGTAAGTGTTGGGTACTTTTGTGATGATGGTTATTATAAAAATTATTTTATTTTTGCTGTCATCCAAATTCTGCTTTCTCAATTTTGTTTAAAATATATAAAAAATGAACTTGAAAAAAATATTTCTTTTAATAGAAAAGAAGCCAATGACTACAGGATGATAGACTGAGTACAATTATTTGGAAAATCATGAAAAGGCTCTTAATAGGTGGTAGCATCATTCCAGGGGGCCTCACATGAATAAGCATTTGATCAGTGTAGTGTGGCAAGAGCTGCTCCTATTATTCCTTTTTCCTGAGGAGGAAACAAGCACAGAGAAATCCTATAACTTGTTCAGAAACTTTTACAATGTACCATGTTACAGTAACTCCACTATTTCAACAGAATAATAGAGGGGACACTTCCAAATTACTATTTTTAATTATAAAATTATTCAACATAGAGCTTATGTTTATTCAATAAAAATTGTTCCCTACAAAGTTTTCAAAAAAACTCTTCTGTTAATACACACATCACAAACACTTGTCCTTTGTGGGGCACAGGTAAAAAGCCTTAGTATCCTAATCTCTAGGTAGGAATCTACAGGCACAGGGTGATCTTTTCTTTCTGGTGGCTGCCAAGGGCACATAACCACCATGAACTCCGTGTGCCTGGGCCCAATGGACGGCATGGACCCTGTAGTAAGACTGTGCCATCAAGCTGTGATGGTCAAGTTCCTAAACTCTGTCGGGGAGAACTCCCTTGCTTGGAGAGGCTCTTTTGGGCTGTTGCTGCTCACAACCAGGCTATAATTGGCCTCTGCAAAGTAGCAAGCATGTGGGCTATGCTACCCCCCCACCCATCTGGCTGTAAGTTTTACGCATATGCAAATAATGGAACCCTTATTTGTGGCTATCCCTGGGACTTATGAGTCACAACTCATGCTTCCATATGGTCTACAATGTCACACAGCCAGGGGTGGGGATGGGGGAGCAGAGCACTCAGATTCAGGAAGTCAGTCTTCGTTGCCTTACCACTGTGTCAGGCCACCTTCCTTGAATAGGAAAATCTTAAAAAAATGAAACAAACAAAAGGCCTGAAATTGGTGTTTCAATCTTTGCCAGGTTCTTGGCACACCACAATCAGGGCTTAAATTGTGATACAAAACATTCTGGACAGTGGATTGAAAAAATAAAAACAAACCTTTGAAGTTCTTAGCATTTCTAGTTGTTTACTTGTTTGTGTGTTTCTTGTTGATCTCCCATGCAGTTCATTTCATTTTCATACTCAATTATTAACTGATAACACTTTCTTCTTACAGGAAATAATTTTTGTATTTGCTAGCATTAACATGAGTAACACAATACGATTAATATATCTAGAATGGTTCTCTAACCAAAATGTAAGCATGATTTCAAGCAAGCTTTTGAAATTTTACTTATAATTTTTACTTAAAATTTTTTTTACTTATAATTTTTATTTTTTACTTATAATTTTTACTTATAATTTTTTTACTTATAACTTTTTATAATTTACTTATAATTTTTTTACTTATAATTTTTTTTATAATTTTACTTATAATTTTTTTTTTTTGCCCCTTTCAAAGGTGAAGATAAATGGGTAAGCCATTTGTTTGTTCATTTATCCAAGCATTTATACTTCATTCAGTGGGGAAAGGAAACTACATTTCTGAATATTGCAATTTGAAGACTGATAAAATAAAAATAACTTATGAAAATATTTTTCTTTTTAAAGAAAAAAGTAACATTATTAAAGTTTAGAATTTCTAAAATATATAGATAAGCAAAAGAAAAAAAAATAATCTCTTTACCCAGAGCAAACCATTGTTATACTTGTTTTTTAAAATGAAATATTTTAAAAAAATTATTATTTATTACAAGAAAATATGTTGACAGAAAAAGAGATTATCTCTTTAGACTATGATAAATTTTCCAAAAGAGGTCTGAGGCCTACAAACAACTAAAAAAAATTAAGAAAAATTTCATCTGAAATGTTAAAAAGCAAAAGCAAAAGAAATTAATTATTAAATGTTTCTTATGGACTGTTTTAATTTTAGATTAAGTTAATGATTCAAAAATATTTTTATGTTATGTAGAATAGTTTTGTGTTGGGATGCAATTTGCATACAATACACTGAAGTTTCCTATACATTTATAGTGCACAGTATATTTATGCTTGCTTTTTAGGATTTGGAATATAAATTTTTAATTGAAATTTATAATAGTCAAAATGGTAATCTCTAACAGTAGAATAAATAATGTCTTGCATTATTATACTGAATACTGTGCAGCAGTGAAAATAAGTGAACTACAGCCACGTAGAACCACATGGATAAATCTCACAAATACAATGTTGTCTGAAAGAAGTCAGATGTACTGTGTGATTGTATTTATGTAAAGTTCTAAAAAAGGTATAACTAAACTAAAGTTAGGATATTCAGGATCGTTAGGAAGTCAAGTATAGTTAGGAAATCAGGATATTTGTTACTTTTGGGAAGACAGCAGGGGTTAGAGGTTGGGTGAGGCAGAGGGGAAGATCAAAATAGTTAATTTATTGATCTGAGTGATGCTTACATGGGTATATTCACTTTTTAAATTTTTTTAAAAGATTCTATTTATTTGAGAAATATTTTGAGAGCACATAAGTGGGGGGAAGTAGCAGGCAGAGGGAGAAGCAAGCTCCCCTCTGAGCAGGAAGTCTGACTCTGGGCTTGATCCCAGGACCCTGAGATCGTGACCTGAGCCAAAGGCAGAGACTCAAACAACTGAAACACCCAGGCATCCTTAGGTACAGTCACTTTTAAAAATAATTCATTGAACTTCATTTACATTTTGTGCACTTTGCTGTATGTATGATATACTTCAATATAAATATGTAAATAATTATTAAAGAAATCATATTTATTTGATGTCTACTCTTTGCTGGCTTTATAACATTCAGTCTGCATATTATTTCCTCAGGGAAACTGATCTACTTTGCTGTTACTCATTCATGGTTTCCAAGAATGCATTGTGGTTAAGAAAAAAAGTTGGACTGCTACTATTTGTTTTTTTCCCTATTGTGATAAAATTTCCAAGTCACTTAAATATTTTCTAGAGCGTTGATAAATTTTATTAATTCTTGTGTACAACAGATGTGTGAGATAGGCTGGTATCGCTGTCTCCATTGTTCAGATAAGGAAAGTAGACACAGGGAGGATGAATGTTTGGCCAAGCCTGGATCTGGAATGCAGTTCTTTTGACATTTCTCTGTACTGTCTGATTATAGAGCTCTGCTGCAGTCCTGAATATCTCACAGTTTCTAAAAACCTTGGACTACCAGGGAAAAAAGGTTTCCATGAGCACATACAGGCACAAAATATAAAAATGTTTTTGTAGATTAAATTTACATTTGTATCTAAGAGTAATGCCTAAGCACACTGCAAGGATGGGAAGGTACTGACTGATTCAATAAACATTTCTGAGCACAGGGGATTGTGCCCACCTCCATGGGGAACAGACCCAGAGATATGACCATAATCAATGTGATAAGTGACATGATGGAGGTTTGCACAGGATTTTGGGGACCACAGAGAAAGGGCCAGTAGCCAGCTTCATATGAAAAGTGTATCTGGGACAACTTCTGAAGGAGGGGATGCTTGAATCTAATATTAAGTATATGAAGCTGTATTTAAAACTAGATAGATCAGTTAGATTTCCTACATTTCTCCCTTGTGATATTTCCATTTCCCAATTTTAGGAAACTTCAGATTCTCAGACTATGTACATATTTCTGAATTTGAAACACCAGATTGAATTTTCAGAAATGGCAGCTGGAAGGTAGACTCCTCATTAACCCTTTGTTTTTCTCATAGGATCCAGCAATGTTACCACACCCTTGTGGAGTTGGCTTCTTAGACTTAAATTTTTTAAAGCAGTTTTAGATTCACAGCCCAACTGAGAGGAAGATATAGAGACTTCCCTTCCCCAACACCGACATAGCCTCCCTGTGATCAAAATCCCTAACCAGAGCAGTACATTTGTTACCCTTCATGAACCTATATTGCCACATCATAATCACCCAGAGTTCATAGTTAACATTAGGGTTCACTCTTGGTGTTGTAAATTCTATGGATTTGTACAAATGGAATGACATGTATCCATCATTATAGTTTCATATATTTTCACTGCCTTAAAAAATCCTCTGTGTTCTGTGAAAGGGGCTATTTCTGGTAGGAATAATTTCTTTAGTTTGATACCGTATTTGCTTTATTTGTCAGCAAATCCAAAGTGCTGAGCTGTTAGGTTCAATGTTATTTAGATGTTTTATTCCAGCCAAATTCAAATACCATCAAATCATACATATTAAAATTCAACTGCAAATAAATTCCATTGAGCTGCCTAGTGTCTTTTGATGGTAATGCTTTTCAAAAATAGGCTATGCCATGGATTTCATTTATAGGCATTTAAATGAGCTTAAATTCCCAGGGGGGGAAAATTCATGTATATAACATATTGCTAAATCAGGCAAGGTTGACATTTTTGTTTTTCAGATCTGATGTCTGCATCATCTTATTCTTTTTTATCAGGTTTAGTACATGATTTCTTGTTTGTAAACTGAGGTCAGACCTAACCAAATCTCAGCAATGAGATTCAGTTAAAGAAGGAGAATGTAATAGCATCAAAACCTTTATGAAGAAGTATTATTTTGCATTTCCCAATAGACATATCCTTACATCTCTAATGGCATTAACTAAGGTGGCTTTTGAAAATATTTTATAATTATTGCTAGAGTAGTTAGGTGATAAACAGGTAACTCCTTAAATCCTGTCTCTTTTTTAGTAGGTGTGCCTTGAAAGTTCAGGTGGGCGAAAGGAGGGCATTTGTGATAAAGCAGAAGAGGACTCCTGAGGGCTCTGTGTTTATTCATGGATTTTGAAAGTCGATTATACCCTTAAAAAAATAACAAAATGGAAAATACTGGCCATCTTACATGGTTGATGAGGGAAATATCTTTTGACAGTGATACTCTGACACTTTACACTTTTTCACATCACTATATCCGCTCAGGCCTGACTCATTTAAAAATTATTGTAATCCTCAAGCATGAAATATATAGAAACATGAGAGAAAATGCATGCAAATATACTGTCTTAATTTCTTAGAGCATATCCTGAAACAAATGTTCTTGGAGGCTGGTGTAAATTAAACAAAAATGAAACTATAGTGGTTTTGCGGTGGAGTTCTTAAATGAGGGCTCTTGGGTGGACTTGTTCAAGGAGTCCTTGATATCTTAAAATTTTGTGCAAAATGTGGAAAATCAAAACATTTTTCTCAGGGCTACGCTGAGTCCTCCACTTTTATCAGGTTCTTGAAAGAGTTAAGGACCATTGATTAAACCCATATGAGCAGTGTATATTTATTAGAAATAGTGGGTAGATAGTTGGAAAATATAACAAGTCTGTAAAATACACCCATGTATATGGCAACAAAGATGAAAGGCACTTAGATTTCTGGGAATGCAATAAAATGATGCCTATGTTATTAAAATATTTGCATCGATTACTTCATCCTCTTGGTAGAGATGCAAAATTTTATTTTCCTCTGTGCCATGTTGTCTTGTTCTGTAAACAGTGAGAAATAACATTGTTCATTATCAGAGCTGTGTGTAAATTGAAGTTTGGACTTTTTTTTTTTGTTTTCTCTTCTTCTGTTGCCACACTTTGTTTGTACTGTATCACAGACCAAATAATGAATAAACCAAGGGTGGCCTGGTAGTAGCAAGCATTTTACCTGTCAGTGAGAATGAGCTTATTAGATTTTGAATGGGTTACTTCATACCTCTGAGAACGATTTGCGGCTGTTAAGTACATTTTGCTTTTTGTTAAAAGCAAAGACAACTGTAATTAAGGTCAGCCTATCTTTTGGGATATCAATGTGTTTTAATGGATTTCCATTTTCTTGGGTACACGCAAGCATGATATCTTTTAATTCAGTGACGGAAGCACTTCAGAAATGATTTGTAATCCTGGATCTATGAAAAAAATTTGCATGTTTGCGTGTGTGAAAAATTTGTTGAAAAAAGTATGGTAGAAAAGTAGTGTCCTCCTTAGGATCCAATTGAAGTCTCCAAAACATCTTTAATTGTCCTTTGACTAGACTCCCACAGTGATCTCCAAGACTGTGCATTACCAAGTTGGCGGAGGGTGAGTCAAGGAAATATTTTACATCTTTCCTTCTCCATAGTTTCCCTGAGATCTCAAACTGGCAGCCAGCTGGCTGAATCTGCCCACAGACTTGTTTTATTTGGCCCATGCAGTGCTTTTAAAAATTTTTTGCCAACATTTTAATAGGAAGGTTTCACATACTAATCTGCATTTCTGGCTTGTCTTGAGAAATCAGGAGATAAGGGAACAATTGGCTAGAGCTTGGGGGCAACTGCCCCCCCCACCCCGGGTCACAGTCTCCTTCTGTAGCTCTTTCAAGCACCCCTACTCTGCCTGATAATGCACTTGTGCAGTTATTTGCCTGCTGGACTGCTGGAAGCTTCTGAATTTGAGACTGATCTAAGGCTGCTTTGAGACCACCTTAGTTTTCTGGTAATAACCAGGTTTTAGATAATAGCTATCTTCATCCTCGGGAGCTTTACTATTTATTGTAAGCTTGACATCTGGCCATCAAATCTAATAATTTCCAGGTTCAAAGGATTTAGAGTTCCTAATTTGGGTCTAGGATGGGCGATAAGATAAAGAGAACATAACCGCCTAAAATGATTATCTTCCCTAACAAACATCCAATTTCTGTTGTTGTCTACCAAAATGGGTTGGAAGCTATAATCTTAGCGGTGCTATAACTAAAATTGTGTTTGTTAGTTTTGGAATTTCACTTTTTTTCTTTTTCTTTGGGACTTAAGAAAAACAGTTTAATCTTTTGAAAGGCATTGAAGCATGCAGATTCCTAGGACATTATAATTTCTTTATGCTTTCAAGTACAGTGGACATTTAACAGGAAAATTTAATAGATTTTGGGTTGTCTTTTTAATTCATGAGGCTGCAAATTTCTAATTTCTAAACTTTAAATAATTTTGGTCAAAATGAAGGGGTATACAAATTCAGGCAGCCTTTCTCTCCAATTCTTCCAAATAACCCTTTCTGATGGAGACAGAGAAATCTTGCCAAAACTCATATTCAGCTTGTTGGAAGGCTGACCTTTAGCTTGTTATCAAAGGTCTATGCAAACCATTTAAAAAATTTAAAAATCGCAATAAATTCTGAAGTTTAGTTAAGATAAAGGGGCTGAAACATGAAGTGTTTATAATGTCATGAATATAAAGGTAATTAATATTTCATTTTTAAAAGAAAAATTAAGAACTTTCTAAGTATAGTAACTCAGAACAGTTGCATCTCCTTCAAAACAATTTGGTTTTTATATACTGCTAGACTAGCCAATGCAGTAGAAGCATAATAGCATAAATACCCAGGATTTGAACATGGGGATGGGCAAATGTTTTATATTGAGAGAAAGAATTATCGTTTGACTTCAGGAACAAAAGTTCCACAGAACTATGAATGCCCAAATCAACAACATTTTTTTTTTTTTTTTTACATCTATAAATCACTTTGGATTTATTTATGTATACAGAAGTGATCTAATGATTATGAAATTAGGTGTCTTGGGTTTTTTTCCTCTTTCTTTCTTTTATTTCTCATACAGATAGCTGAAGGACATTGAGCAAACCACTTTAACCTGCTAAATTTCCCTCAATAGTGAAAATTTTGGGTATGTAGTAGAATGTTCTGCGTGCAATTTATACTATTTCTGTGATTTTAAATTTGAGAGAGAGAAAGAGCATGAGCAGTGGAGTAGGAGAGGGAGAAGCAGGCTCTCCACTGAGTGGGGAGCTGGATATGGGGCTTAATCTTAGGACCCTGGGATCATGACCCTGAGCCCAAGGCAGACACTTAACTGACTGAGCTACCTGGGTGCCCCTATTTCTGTGATTTTTAAAGACTAACCAGAGGACACATCTATTTTTATGTGCAAAGGAAAAACAAGATACCTTAAGAGAGTTGAATTATTTTTACTGCTTTTCCACTCTTTAAATTTGTATTATTGTTTTACTTGTCTTCATGTTCTAATATAAAGTCAGAAGCAGAAGAAAAACATTGACTTCCTTTCCTCGCTATTAGGAGAAAGGCAATCTACTCCAAAAGAACTAGAGGTGAGACCGTGACTGGTTAAGGTTTTGTCTAACACTTCTGGGGTTTATCATGAAAAAATATTTATATATAGAAGGAAAAATGGAACACTTATAGTGTATGCAATTTAGTCTTGTTTTGTTGCTTCACTCATGAAATGTTAATTAAGTACATTTATAATCTTGTTCTCATTTGTCCTACAAGGACTAAAACATGGACTGTGTCCTCAGAGAGCTTAAATCTCCTTGAAAGTCACTCATACTGCTCACTTATGGGAACATCGCCTGGGGATATATTTAAAGGCTAGGTATCATGGTCAAAGGCAAACATTATTAGTGCCTGATGACTTATTGGGTGGAGTAGAACCATATCTGGTTTATTTATTTATGCTGGTTTATTTCTTTAAAATTATGCACATCTGAAAATGCCTAAATGTGCAGAAGTGTGCTTTTTAGAGGTAAGTCAATCTGAATGCGGGGCTATAATAGCAAATTTAGATTGTTAAAGCACCCTGTGGTTTTTCTCCAGAATTATTGGATTAACAGTTCTCTGCCAGTTTGTGAGCTCTCCAAGGGCAGGGACTGTGCTTATCTCTGCAGAACCTCCACCCCCTAACACATTTCTGGGAGTAAAGAAAATGCTTGCTGTGTCTTTTCTGACTGACAAGTGATTGCGTAATCAACGGCTAGAGTTTCTGTTGCTTCTCTGTGTAGGTCTCTGTACCCTGTGAGGAACAGTGTGACTTTAGGAGAGACAGAGGTTAACTCAACAATCATGCAAATAAACAATAAATTCTTGCCTTACTCATCGGATTTGTTCTCTTTTATAAGAAAGACAGCCCTCTTGGTTTTGTGAGCAGAGCACAATTTGTGAAATAGTCCATGATTTTCAGCCCTAGGTTGTGTGTGTGTGTGTGTGTGTGTGTGTGTGTGTGTGTGTCTTTTGAATTCTTATGCCTCTGGTTCGGACTAGCTTCATGGCTTTTGTTTTACCACTGCACTGCAGCAGTCTGACTAGAAGAAAGAGTAGTGCCTCTTGTGTGTGCGGGCATGCGTGTGTGTGTGTGTTGTGTGTGTGTGAAACTTAATTTTCAGTATCACTCTGCCACCAATCATGTGATCTTGGCAAATCACTTAACATTTAGACTTCAGAGTTACTCCTCTTTGGATAAAGTCTTGATTTTAAAATGCCAGGCTTCAGATTCATAACTGCTATGGTCCTTTTAAATTTCGGTTGATTATTTGAGTGCATAAATTCACGTTTCTATTAGTCTGCATGCTCCTGGCGGTCAGAGGCTGTCTTACACATTTTTTTGTGTGTATTTAAAAAAATTTTTATTATAGAGAATTTTGAACATGCACAGAAGCAGACAGATCAGCTTAATGAACCTCTTAGGATTCATCACCCAACTCCAATAATCTATGCATCAGTTTATGGCCAGTCCTGCCCCATGATATCCCATCCTCTTACTCTCCTTTATTTGGAAGCAAATCTTAGAAATAAGTCATTTAATCTGTAAATATTTCATATTTGTGTGTTTTTCCTTTCAGGCATCTAATACAGAACCTTGTATATATTAGACAACAAGATGATAAGTTTTGAATAAAAGAATGAGAGTGGCCTGGGAAAGGGGAAGAATTAGGCTCCCCAACCAACACCCAAAATTATAGGTATTTTAAACATTTAATAAAATTTGTTAACTTTGAATTTCTCCGAGTAGAGGAGGAGGAGAAGCCATAGCTTCCAGTTTGGAAATCCTTACGTGGTTAGAATATTAAAGACTTTCTTTACATATGACCTATTACCCTTCATTAGGGAGCCCTCCATGCTCCAAGAAGGTAAGTACATGCCAAAGGTCAGTAAATGCATCCAACTTTATGGGTGCGTCCTGAGGAACTGTCTTGGCTGTAGTAGATGGTACAACCTAAGGCCAGACTGTGATTATCCAATTCATCAGGGACTTGAAAATTCATAGGAAGTTCTTGACTGAGCTACTTCTCTGTATTTTACATTTTCTATTACCTGTTTCCTATGTTCTCTATATTTCCTTTATAGCAGCCCCTGTCTCCTAACCCCCTTTCTTTTCATTATTTTTCCAACAGTGCTGAAGTCCCCATGGAAGTTTTTCTCAGAGCATTGAATTAGGCACAATACATTTTAGCCGAAGTACATGTGCTTGCTTTGGATGTATTACTCCCAAATGTGTAGGCAATGTAGTTTGTGTAACACCATGAATAAAACAAAAGCAAGAATAAAAAAGTCACAGTGAAAAATTTCCCTTTAGTATACACTAAAAGACTTGACAAGAATGTTCATAGCAGCATTACTTATAATATTTAAAACTGTGCATAATTCAAATATCCATTGACAGAATGGATAAATGCAATATTATGCTGTAACAAAAAAGAATGAACTATGGCTATCTGGAACAATGTGGATGGTTTTTACAGATATAAAGTTAAGGGAAAGACTTTATATTCTGTTGTTCCATTTATAACCAGGCAAAATGAACCTGTGGAATCAGAAGTCAGGATAGTGGTTAATTTTATAGGAGGATGGGCAATGGCTGACAGGTCCTGGGGAAGATTCTGAGTACTGGAAATGTCCTGTAACCTGGTCTGGGTAGTGTGCTCATTTTGTAAAATTTCATCAAGCTGTCCATTGAAGATTGTATACTTCACAGGAGGTATATTATAGTTCAGTGAAAAAGTAAAAGAAAAAACCTTTTCTTTTGACTACTTAGGAACACCTAAGGTCTACCTGACCTTATAAGAAACAAGATTTGCCTCACTAATCTGATTTTCTCTGTTCTATAGAACATAACGGGTAGATTGAGATTGTGGAAGCAGTGATAGATGCGTAATGCTTTTACTGCACAAAACATTTGTTTCTCTGCTTCATAAGATAATCATTAATAAACTTGGAAACTGTGGTCAAGATGAACTGCAAGTCGAATCTGCTGGTGTTGGGAGCTTTGGAGACCTTATCACTATTATCTTACAAGGGACATTGTTAATGGATCATGTGTTGGAAGGCTCGGCTCAGTATTGGAGTATGGATTAGGATACGGAATTACCTTAGTATGGTGAGAGAAATTCAGAATGAAGTTCAGTTTATATTTAATTACAAGACAGTGCATATATATATATATATATATATACATATACATAGCACTTAGCATAAATATAAAGTAACATTTTAATACAATATAAATAAATCTAGAGCTAAGTGGATCAAGTGAATATAGTTAAAGATACATTGCCTTTAAAAAAAGAGTAAAGCAAGCATAATACAATACTGAAATCATATAAATAGTAACACTTTTATATAGAAGATAATTCTTCCTTATATCAGACTGAGCAGGGCTATTTTGGGGTACCATGTGCACAATTGATCCTAGATACGATTATGCTGTTGGAAACATTTGACTCTGATGCTTTCCTTCCCCTTTTCTTTTTCAGTAGAGGATGGTATAGTGTTAAAATATAAACTTTGAAGTGGGACTGTCTTTGGTTTAAATCTTGCCTCTCTCTCAAGCTGTTTGACTTTCGGTAAATAACTTCTCTGACATTTAGCTTTCTCATCCTTGAAATGGGGACTCTACCTAACTAGGATATTTAATAGGCATATTATATCTATCTTTACATCTCTGTATCATTTAGGATTTTGTTTGGCTGCATGATCAGAAAACTCAAACTAACTGTAAGTACACAAGAATTTAATTCCACTTAAAAGAAGCCCAGAGACAGGCAGTCCAGCACTAGTGTGTCTGTTCTCTGAAGTCACATGCAACCCATTTAAACTCTTTAATATGCTATACTTAACATGTGAGTTCCATTCTGAAGGTTCCCTCATGACTCAGATGGCTGCTGGAGCTCCAGCCATTTTCCTCATTATAGGCAGCAAGAAGGAACATGGAACATAGGACAAAAAAGTTACAATTTCCAGCTGAGTTAACTCTCTTGCAGTTGTCCTAGAAATCCTATAAATACTTCTACTGATTTCTTATTGGTCAGAATTTAGCTACATAACCTTACTTAGCAGTTGAAAGAAGATGGGAAATGTAGTTTTTTGGCTGAAATAAAATTGGGGTTTGGTTATTTAGGAAGAAGTAGAAAGTACATTATGGGTGGTATTTAGGGGTCTCAGCTGCAGTGTTCATCTTAGGACACCCCTCCCCTCCTCTCCCTATCTTTGTAAATGGTACCACCATCCACTAGATAGCTCAGTCTGAGAATCTGGGATTAATTCAATTTATTCCCCATATCCTAATTATCACCAATTCCCACTGTTCTGAAATATATCCTGAAATTTGAATTTTCTCTCTGTCTCCACTATAAGACCCACAATTCAAGCCACCATTCTCTCATCTGGATTCTTTCAGTTGCTCCGTGACTGGTCTTTTTTGCTTCTTGTCTTGCCTCTCTATAGAACATTGCTTGCATAGTAAACAGAATGATTTTCTCAAAAATTAAGTGAGATCACTCCTGCCTAAAGCCCTCTAATAGCTTCCCATCCCGATAAAAATAAATGTCATTTTTTCACCTTGCCCTACAAGGCCTTATATCATTTGGTCCCTGCCTCTCTAAGCTGATTGTTTACCCCTCATTCCTGGGTTCTCATGCTGTAATCACAGTGACCCACTTTCTGTCCCTTGAATGTACCAAGTATGTGCTATTTCAGACTTTTGCCCCAAGACATTCTTCCCCATTTTTGTATGGCCACCCCCTTCCCACAGTTTGGGTCTCAGCTCAAACATCCCTCCCTCAAGTAGACCCTCACTGACCACTGAGCTAAAGCAGTTCTTTCTAGCCCATTTTGACCATCCTCTGTCTCACAGTCTAATTATATTTAATTCAGTGCTTGACATGTACCCGGGCCCTGTTCAGCTAGCTAGACAAAAGGTGTGCTCATGTGCTGAACTGGCCATGGTGTGGGGAAAGAAGCACTCTCAGACACCATCAGTGGAGAGTGTATTGGTTAAAATCTGTTTGAAGGGCAATTTTACAGTATCTATTAGAATTAAAAACTATACCCTCATGAGGGCAAATCTGTTCTGAAAATTAAACCACAAAGCATCTGATTCCTTTTTTCTTCATGCCCTTCAGTTTCTAGAACAAGACCTCTGGCTAAACCTAGTGCATCTTTGGGGAATATTAATTTTATTTGAAGCATTATGAGAAAACAATATTTTTCTATCAAAAGAAAGTATAGACATATTAACAGTGTCACTGGGGGGACTGAGCTCAGGATCTTTGGCATTAGGGGCAATTTGGTGGAGGGGTTCCGGAAGCACTGCTTACGGTGTTAGCTCTCGACTGGATGTTTGCATTTTCATAGATTATTTTTTAATGCATCATGAAGTGTCTATTGAGGAATCGTCCTCACTGGGTCTAGCAGGAGATGCTGGGCGATAAGAAGGCTTCCTGAACTGTACATTTGTATTTTCCTTTTAGTAGGCAAAGTGCTTTAACATACATTATTTTATCTCATTGGATTTTTACCTCAGCCAAGTTGAGTGTAAGCATGGAAGCTGCCTGTAGCCCACAAATAACCGGCAGGCTTGCAAAGGATTCAGCACTTTAAATAGTATTACCTATTAAAATAACTAAAATGTAAGTCCTGCTCCCAGGTCAGACTCCTGAATGCTCATTTCCCTTGTCTATAGGGAATTTCTTAGATGTCTTTCCAGAAATATTTTAAGCACTCACACCGATGTCTTAGTGTATAATTTCCTCTCATTCTTTTTTCATACATGAGAAGTCTATGTTATTCTGCCTTTTTTTTTTTTTTTAAAGTGTAGTGTTTTACATTGAAGTGTAGGGTTCTATTGTATGAGGTACACAAAATATTTGCTTCTGGTGGATGAATATTTGGATTGTCTTCAGTATTTTGCTGCAGGAGTCAATTTCTCAGGAATTCTTTACATGATGAACATTTTTATTCCTTTTCCCACGTAAATAAAATAAATAACAAGTAAATTCCTAGGAGTGGAATTGTTGCATCCAAGACTGTATGTCTTTAGTTCTGGTAAGTACTGTAAAATTCTTTAGTTCTGGTAAGTACTGTAAAGTGGCCCTTCAAAGAGGTTTTAACCAGCTCATTCTCCACTCATGGTATAGGAGAACAACTTCTTCCCTACACCAGGATCATTTTAGCACATGACTAATTTTTAAAGTTTTATTAATAAGAAAGTGAAAAAAGTTTAATTTTACTTGCCCTTATTTAATTGACTGAGATTGAGCCTTTTTACTTAATGTATTTTGAAGTTATTTGCATTGAATTTTTTCTGTAAACTCTCTGGTTATCTTTCTCTTCTACTCTAATTTTCTAATGAGTTATTGGTCTTTTTTCTTTTTAAAATTTTATAGGCCACAACATATATTATGGATAGGAAATTAGTACTTTTCTGTCATATAGGTTTTAACTGTGGTGTTTATAAGCAACCATCTACTTTAAATTAGGTGAAAATGTGCTTCATTTGAAACATTAAAGATTTATGAACTGGCAGAATGTCAGAGAGAGAGCAAGAGATTCAGAAGAAAAGGTCAGGAGGTTGAGTCATGAATCTGGTGCTTCCTAGCCTTATGACTTTGGGCAATTAATTAATGTCAATGAGTCTCAGTTTCCTCAACTATAGAGTGGGGATGATTATAATACTTAATCACAGAGTCATGGAAACTTGGTCATGCGGGTGAATGTGCTCTATAAGTATACCAAGAGAATATTGGCTTTTATTACTGATTTGATAACTAGACTGTTTTATACATTGGAATATGATATTTAGGAAAGTGGAATTTCTGCCTTCTGTTATTTTTTTTTTTTGAAAACAAAACTAATTATTATTATTTCTCAGATAGTTTTCTGCATTTAGCTCATCTCATGATTCTTGTTGATTCAGTAGTTGGAAAGGCAGTTTTTTTTCCTCTAGCCATGGGACTAGAAAAAAAGTATGCTTTAATAATACTAGTGAGTAATAAAGAATGATACTAATAATGAAAAGTGAAATAATTAGGTTAGCATGGTAGAATTGTATCTTCTTTCCTTTTTAAAAATTTTAGTGGAAAAATCTTCTAAAATGTAGTTCTTTTATTTGTAGCTTTCACACAAAAATATAGTATTTTCAGGTTAGATATGTGTGAAGAGAATGTATAGAATTAGAGCTTAAAAAGTTTTGATTTGGAAAGAACTTAGATATCACCTAGGCCAATGCCTATTTCTATGGATAAGAAAGTCAGATATTCTGAGAAGCAAACTAACTAACAAGTCATGTGGTCATTGCAGAACAGAGGTGAAGAACTCATCCTGTCTCTTCTCTCCCCATTTAGAGACCCTTTTACTATCTTACGATATTTTGGACTCATTGGTTGCATGTCTGGATGTTTGGGGCTTATAGCTATAATTGTACTTCTAAACTTGTCAAAAAGGCAGCCAGCCATGTTTCTTGAACCTAGAGGGGTAATAAGTTATAGTCATATTTTGCCTTTTTGGAGAGATCACTTTGAACTAGGTTTAAAAAAAAAGCCGGCTTTAAAAATTCTTAAAATTTACACTGAATTTTAATATTCTAGCAAGCCTCTGAAAGATTTTTTTCCCTGTTTACTTTATGTTTAATGTAGTAAGGGCATTTTAGGAGAACCCAAATAGGAAATGTGTTCAAGTTATTAAACTATAACAATACATATTTTTCTGTTGATGGGATTCAAACAGAATATATATTTAAAGCATTTAAAATTAATTAAAACTGTAATAAAATCCTAGTAGTGACTAATAAGTTTATTTTATTTTTTTTCTTTACAAATCTTTGCTTTGCTTTTGTTTTAGGTTAGTCGTTGAAATTAATGGAAAAAAAAAAAAAACACCAAAATGACACGTTCTTCCTGTTGTTGGAGGTGTGACTTTAATTGATTTTAGTTATTTTTTCTTTAAATCATCTTCATTCCAGGTAAAATATTAATTGAAATGAATTTTATTTGTAGGCTTTCCTTATAGCAGAGGAGAAAGGCTGGAGGCCTCCCTCCCCTCTGCTCATCCACCCTTCTCGAGCAGAAGTAATTTAGTGAGAGTAACTGAAAGTCGTTGACATTAGCTAGCACATCAAGTTTTGGTATCATGCTAATAAATAGAGTAAAACATAGTATTTAACAAATTCATCTTGGACAGTGAGCATTCTGAAAAGTGAGAAAGAACTAGTGGGGAAGTGAGATGGGGTTAGAAGCTGATTTTCACAACTAAAAAAATCGACAACAGATAGTTTCTTTATGCTGAGACTAATTGAAAGTTGTTTCCATTGGAAAGCACTGTTTTTATGAGAAAAGCATTATGTAATAAAATATGAGATATTTTTCTAAATCCTAGATTAAAGTAGGAACATTGGTAAGAGCCAGTTGCCAAGAACTACCCATCTCCTACTTTCTCCTTAGCAACAACATTGACAACCTTTGGATTGTTGCCAAACCATGGATCATTGCCAACCTTTGGAAATATCTATTTCTGGGAGCTGGATAAGTCAAGCTATCATTTACTATAACAACATTCATTCCATAAACACTTACAATGGGAATAGTTTTAAGAAATGTAAAAAAGTTATACATGCTAATTGTAGGAAGTCCAAACAATAGATATAAAGAAGAGAATAATGTCTTTCATAATCCTACCACTCAGAGATAACCCCTGTTAATATTTCGATGTAGATTCTTCCAGATCACTTAATACTGATGTTTGCAATTTGCCTCTTTTTTGCTATATATATCCTGGATATGCTTCCAGTCAATGAATGATCAGTGTCATCATTTTTAATGAATACACAACATTCTACTGTATGATTGTACTATAATTAGTTTAGGTGGTTTCTAAATGATGGAGCTTAAGCTTGTTTCAGTTTCTTTTTTCTTAGTATAAATAATGCTGCAGTAAATTAGCAAATATTGAATACATACTCTGTCATACAATGTGCTGGAAGTTGGGGGTATGAGGATGGTACATGGTACACATTTCCTGAATTCCTACTCAAAGGGGAAACAGGCATGGTAACGTGTAATCGGAATACTTTGTAAGGTGGACAAAAATAGAGCTGTGTATGGGGCCAATGTTGATATTAAAGATGGGGTGACTTCCTCTGCTTGGGTGTATCAGGAGAAACTTGACCAAGGATGAAAGACTTAGGCTGATAGGATGGGCAGTTGTTTCCCAAGAATCACCTTGGACAAGTGGTTAACATTTCTCCTTTCCAGTTTTATTCCTTAGAGAATGTGATCCAGAAGGTCAAGGGGGCAGCCCAGGTGGTTCTGTTGCAAGTGGTCTCTTTACACATTGTGAAATAGGTGTAAAGCATGTAAAGGGGCAAAGGAGGAGCACACAGTTGGAAAATGACACAGGACCTTGACTATAGAAGTAAGGGCTTTAGACTGTTCGGTAGGTGATGGGATGTCATCGAAAGTGTTTTTAAAAAATATTTTATTTATTTATTTGACAGACAGAGATCACAGGTAGGCAGAGGGGCAGGCAGAGAGAGAGGGGAAAGCAGGCTCACCGCTGAGGAGAGAGGCCGACGCGGGGCTCGATCCCAGGACCCTGAGATCATGACCTGAGCCGAAGGCAGAGGCTCATTGAAAGTTTTGAGTGTCATTATTAGAACTGTGTTTTAGGTAAACTAATCTGACAGACAAAATATTATGGAAGTGTTTTCCCAGCTTCTTGTGTAGAAGAAATAAATTCTTCTTGGTTTCCTGGTTATTTTTATCAATAATAAAGCAGAACTAAATGCTGGCTGGGCAGAGATCACTTTGTCAAACTTTAATGTGCCTGTGAGTCACCTGTAATCTTGTTAAAATGTGGGTTCCTAATCAGTAGGTTGGATGGGGAAGTGTACTGACGTTCTGCTTTTCTAACAAGCTCCCAGGTGGTGTTGATGGCCATGATCTGTGGGCTACATTAGCATAGCAGATATGTTCACAGAGAGTGTTGAATCAAGGAAGGATTTCTGTTTTAATCTTTACGTGTCAATGTACCTTATGATCTTAGGACTTCAGCAAGTTCATTATGGTAATAATGGTTATTATGGTAATAATGCCAACAGTTATATTTCAGTAGAAGAAGGGTTGTGAGACGGAGCCCAGATGGGCATGGAGCCCGCTTAAGAGTATCTCTCTCTGGGGCCCCTGGGGGGCTCAGTTGGGTAAGCGACTGCCTGTGGCTCAGGTCCAGATCCTGGAGTCTGCTTCTAAGCAGGGAGTCTGCCTTTCCCCCTGATCCTCCACTCCTTGTGCTTTCTCTTTCTCTCTCAAATAAATAAATAAAATCTTTAAAAAAAAAAAAAAGTCTCTCCATTTGCCTCTCCCCCCACAAGTCTCTCCCTTTCTAAAAAATAAAGCAATAAACAAACAAACAAACAAACAAGCCTTGGAAGCAGTTTATCTATTTCCCTTGATAAAAAGGTTTAGTGTTTGTTTCTTACAGAAAGGGGAAGTAATTTAAAAATTTTGGCCTGGGTGGACTTCCCTTCTGAGTCAATATGCAGCAATCCTGTCTAATGAAAGAAAGGCAAATACCCAATTAAATTATCACGAAGTTATCACATTGGAGAAAGGATACTCTAGCCAGGATACAAGTGTGCCCTCAAAATGGAATCCATGCTTAAAGAAAACCCTTCTTTCCCTTCGGCTAATTTGGATGTGTGACGGAAGGAATTTATCCCCATTTTTTAATAAGTTTTATAATTGTTTTTATATTTTTATATTTTATATTTTCTATTTTTTTTTAAACCCAGCCACCCTATCCCTAATCCCTCACCCCCCAGCAACTGTTTCTTGAGATTAAGAGTCTCTTATGATTTGTCTCCCTCCTGATCCTGTCTTGGTCCATTTTTCCTTCCCTACCCTTGTCCTTGTCTCTCAAATTCCTCATATCAGAGAGATCATATGATAATTATCTTTCTCTGATTGACTTATTTGCTTAGCATGATACCTTCTAGTTCCATCCATGTCATTGCAAATGGCAAGATTTTGTTACTTTTGATGGCTGCCTAGTAGTCCATTGTATATATATAACAAATCTTCTTTAGTCATTCATTTGTTGATGGACATCTAGGCTCTTTCCATAGTTTGGCTATTGTGGGCATTGCTGCTATGAACATTTGGGTGCACGTGCCCCTTCGGATCGCTACATTTGTATGTTTAGGGTAAATACCCAGTAGTGCAATTGCTGGGTCATAGATTACTTCTATTTTCAACTTTTTGAGGAAACTTCATACTGTTTTCCAGAGTGGCTGCATCAACTAGTATTCCCACCAACAGTGGGAATGCACTTTCTCCCCTTTCTCCACATCCTCGTCAACATCTGTCGTTTCCTGACTTGTTAAGTTTAGCCAATCTGACTGGTGTGAGGTGGTATCTCACTGTGGTTTTGATTTCTATTTCCCTGATGCCGAGTGATGTTAAGCACTTTTTCATGTGTCTGTTGGCCTTTTGGATGTCTTCTTTGAAGAAATGTCTCTTCATGTCTTTTGCCCATTTTTTTGATTGCATTATTTGTTCTTTGGGTGTTGAATTTGCTAAGCTCTTTATAGATTTTGGATACTAGCCCTTTATCAGATATGTCATTTGTGAATATCTTCTCCCATTCTCTCAGTTGTCTTTTGGATTGAAAAAGCTTTTTATCTTGATGAAGTCCCAAGAGTTAATTTTTGCCCTTGCTTCCCTTGCCTTTGGTGATGTTTCTAGGAAGAAGTTGCTGCAGCTGAGATCAAAGGGGTTGCTGCCTGTGTTTTCTTCAAGCATTTTGATGGATTCCTATCTCACATTGAGGTCTTTGATCCATTTTGAGTCTATTTTTGTGTGTAATATAAGGAAATGGACCAGTTTCATTCTTCTGCATGTGACTGTCCAATTTTCCCAATACCACTTGTTGAAGAGACTGTCTTTTTTCCATTGGACATTCTTTCCTGCTTTGTCAAAGATTAGTTGACCATAGAGTTGAGGGTCTGTCTCTGGCTTCTCTATTCTGTTCCATTGATCTATGTGTCTGTTTTTGTGCCAGTACCATACTGTCTTGATGATGACAGCTTTGTAATAGAGCTTGAAGTCTGGAATTGTGATGCTGCCAACTTTCGTTTTCTTTTTCAACATTCCTCTGGCTATTCGGGGTCTTTTCTGGTTCCATATAAATTTTAGGATTATTTGTTCCATTTCTGTGAAAAAATGGATGGGATTTTGATAGGGATTGCATTAAATGTGTAGATTACTTTAGGTAGCATAGACATTTTCACAATATTTGTTCTTTCAATCCAGGAGCATGGAATGTTTTTCTATTTCTTTATGTGTTCTTCACTTTCTTTCATGAGTACTTTATAGTTTTCTGAGTACAGATTCTTTGCCTCTTTGGTTAGGTTTATTCCTAGGTATCTTATGGTTTTGGGTGCAATTGTAAATGCCATCGGCTCCTTAATTTCTCTTTCTTCTGTTTTCCTGTTAATGTATAGAAATGCAACAGATTTCTGTGCATTGATTTTATGTCCTGCCACTATACTGAATTCCTGTATGAGTTCTAGCAGTTTTGGAGTGGCGTCCTTTGGTTTTGCCACATAAAGTATTCTATCATCTGCAAAGAGTGAGAGTTTGACTTCTTCTTTGCTGATTCAGATGCCTTTTATTTCTATTTGTTGTCTGATTGCTGAGGCTAGGACTTCTAGTACTATGTTGAATAGCAGCAGTGATGGTGGACAGCCGTTCCACATTCCTGACCTTCGGGGAGAACCTCTCAGTTTTTCCGCATTGGGAATGATAATTTGCTATGGGTTTTTCATAGATGGTTTGAAGATATTGAGGTATGTACCCACTATCCCTACACTGGGAAGAGTTTTGATCAAGAAAGGGTGTTCTACTTTGTCAAATGCTTTTTGTGCATCTATTGAGAGTATCATAAGGTTCTTGTTCTTTCTTTTATTAACGAATTGTATCACATTGATTGATTTGTGGGTGTTGAAGCAACCTTGCAACCCAGGAATGAATCCCACTTGGTCGTGGTGAATCATCCTTTTAATGTATTGTTGGGTCCTATTGGCTAGTATTTTGGTGAGGATTTTTGTGCCTGTGTCCGTGAAGGATGTTGGTCTCTAGTTCTTTTAATGGGGTCTTTGTCTGGTTTTGGGATCAAGGTAATGTTAGCCTCATAAAATGAGTTTGGAAGTTTTCCTTCCATTTTTATTTTTTGGAACAGTTTCAGGAAAATAGGTATTAATTCTTTAAATGTTTGGTAGACTTCTCCTGGGAAGGCATCTGGCCCTGGGCTCTTGTTTGTTGGGAGATTTTTAATGATTGCTTCAATCTCCTTACTGGTTATGAGTCTTTTTAGGTTTTCTATTTCTTCCTGCTTCAGTTGGGATAGTTTATATGTCTCTAGGAATGCATCCATTTCTTCCAGATTGTCAAATTTGCTGGTGTATAGTTGCTCATAATATGTTCTTATAATTGTTTGTATTTCTTTGGTGTTGGTTGTGATCTTTCCTTTTTCATTCATGATTGTATTAATTTGGGTCCTTTATTCTTTTGGCTAAGTCTGGGCAGGGGTTTATCAATCTTAATTCTTTCAGAGAACAAGCTCGTAGTTTCCTTGATTTGTTCTACTGTTTTTTTGGTTTCTATTTCATTGATTTTCTGTTCGCATTGTTATTAATCTCTTCTCCTGCTGGGTTTAGGCTTTCTTTGCTGTTCTTCTTCCAGCTCCTTTAGGGGTAGGGTTAGGTTGTATACTCGAGACCTTTCTTGCTTCTTGAGAAAGGCTTGTATAACTATATACTTTCCTCTCAGGACTGGCTTTGCTGTATATACCAAAGATTTTGAACAGTTATGCTTTCATTTTCATTTGTTTCCATGAATTTTTAAAAAATTCTTCTTTAATTTCCTGGTTGACCTGTTCATTTTTTAGTAGGATGTTCTTGAGCCTCCATGTATTTGAATTCTTTCCAACTTTCCTTGTGATTGAGTTTTAGTTTCAAAGCATTGTTGTCTGAAAATATGCAGGGAATGATCCCAATCTTTTGGTACTGGTTGAGACCTGATTTGTGACCCAGGATGTGATCTAGTCTGGAGAATGTTCTATGTGCACTAGAGAAGAATGTGTATTCTGTTGCTTTGGGATGGAATGTTCTGAATAGATCTGTGATGTCCATCTGGTGCAGTGTGTCATTTAAAGCCTTTATTTCCTTGTTGATCTTTTGCTTAGATGATCTGTCCATTTCAGTGAGGGGGGTGTTAAAGTCCCCTACTATTATTGTATTATTATTGATGTGTTTCTTTGATTCTTTTATTAACTGGTTTATATAATTGGCTGCTCCCATGTTAGTGGCATAGATATTTAAAATTGTTAGGTTTTCTTGTTGGACAGACCCTTTAAATATGATATAGTGTCCATCCTTGTCTCTTATTATAGTCTTTGGCTTAAAAGCTAATTTGTCTGATATAAGGATTGACACCCCAGCTTTCTTTGATGTCCGTTAGCATGGTAAATTGTTTTCCACCCCCTCACACTAAATTTGGAAGTGTCTTTGGATCTAAAATAAGTTTCTTGTAGACTGCATTTTGATGGGTCTTTTTTTTTTTTTTTTTTTTCCAATCCATTCGGATATCCTGTGTCTTTTTATTGGGGCATTTAGCCCATTTGCATTCAGGGTAACTATTGAAAAATATGAATTTAGTGCCATTTTATTGCCTGTAAAGTGACTGTTACTGTATATTTTCTCTGTTCCTTTCTGGTCTGGTACTTTTAGGCTCTCTTTTTGATTAGAGGACCCCTTTCAATATTTCCTGTAGGGAAATATTATAGTTGTTTGTTTATTATAGTTGTTTGTAGGTGTTTAGAATGATTTAATAACTAGCTGGACTCTGAGACCCGATGATATCTCAGTCTCCTACTCCTTGGCCATCTTACTCCTTCTCTTAACCTAATTCTTAATTAAGTCAATGGGGGTTACGTTCTGAGACAGTGATTTTGTGATATTTATAAAGGAGGTTATAAAATGTAATTAAAATGTAATTAAATACTCTTAGCACTTTGGTTTGCTAGTTCCAATGAGCATTTTGGCAAATTTCATTATATTTGAGCAGTGTACTTTGCAAACATTTTTTTTTTTTTTTTACACAACTATCGTAAATAGCCAATAAACACTTCAGTGATAAGTTGGTTTGCACCATAGAAAGGTCATTTGTATTTAGTAGAATCAAAGTGTGAGACTTTGTGGTTTAGTGTCATATAATGATCATGAGAACAACTTGAGAAATATGGACAGTGAGTGAGAAGGCATAAGGAAAAATGAAACATGTCACTGAGCCATAAGATATGGTAGCTGAAAGCTTGTTGGAACCATAGCCTGTGATTCCTATTGACTTGGTCATCTTTTGGTGATATGCTACAAATAACAAGGTTTATTTTTTTCAGCAATTGCTTTTCTTTTTTTTTTTTTTTTTAAGGATTATATATCACTTGTTTTACAGGCCAAGATGCATTTTCGAAATAGCTAGTTGAGATTAGCTAAATTTGATGAACAGAAGAAATCAAAATAGGTCTCAAAAAAATTGAACCTATGACTTTGATCTAGTTATCTAGGCTTTCACTGAATGAAGTGAGGCAGATTATAAACTACACGGTTTAGTGGAGGCATTTGCTCACACTCTGAATTTCAAATTGTTGGAAGATATTATTTTATCTGGTGTTCAAATACATATTAAAAGTATCCCAAGTGTAACATATACTTTAAAGCTCCTAAACTCCTAATCTTGTTAAAAAAACCCCTTTGTTATGGGCCATGTTAGATATATGCATAAATAAGTAGAATAGTATAAATAAAACTTAGAGAACCATGTAGTGGACACTGTGCATCCATCCCCCAGGTTCAACAATTTACAGCCGACTTGTGACCTACTTTGTTTCATCGACTCCTCTTTCCAATCCTCCCTTTCCCAATCCAGATTATTTTGAAGCAAACTGTATCGTTTCATCCATAAATATTTCAGTATGTGGCTCTGACAGATAGACTATTCCTAATATTAAACACCTAAAATGGCTTTTTCATATGGTTGAAGTGTAAAACATGAGAATGACACTTGACATCAAGGCTATTAGATTTCACATCCACATGGTTTTCACGCATCTATGTCCAAGCTTATTTTCTGCAAACTACCACTTTTGCTGCTTGATTTTTGGTGGTCTTTGTGTAGTTATCATTTAGTTAAAATGTTAAAACAGCTTTCAGTTTTTTCCCTTTCACTGGATGCCTTTTTTCCAGATGGAAATTTTTGTTTCTGCTGAGTAGTTGATCTTGTTTAAATGGAAATATTATCTCTGAGAATGGTTTCACATGACCTCTGATTACTCTCCAACAGTGCTCTTCTGTCTTGAAACCACCTCCTGGATTTGAGAACAGATGGAAAGGAGATAAAAACCCCTAAATTTAAGGTTTGGGATTTTAAGTAGACATGCTATTTTCATTTGGAAAACTGTATATTGCTTTCAGAATTTTCTGATCAAACTACAAGAATAGATGAACATTTTTATAATGTTTTATAATGTTTGGGGACAGGATTATGACCCTCTTTTTTGGGGGAGGGTTAATTCTGTTATGTGCAATCTGTAGTTGTGTTGGGTTAGAGGATTTGATTTGACATGGATGTATTTGCAGATTATTTGTAAGGACACACATTATAATGAAGTTTTATTTTTTTAGAGAAGAGTGGAGGCACTATTGTGTGTTTGTGTTTCAGATTGTGGTTTCTGGTGTCAAATTGCTCAGTTTGAGTATCTGTTTCACCAATTAATAGTCATGTGTACTTGCCTCAGCCACATGACTTCTCAAAGCCTCAGTTTCCTATCTGTAATATCAAAATACTTACATACTATATATTTTTTGTGTATGGGTTGAATAAGATAAAAAGAAACTAAAAATATAATTAATTTGGCTTAAATTCAATAGAGATATTTATTTGTTACTGAACATTTTTGTCATGCTGTAATTATTTGTTGAAAGACCTAAAACATAAAGACATAAAGCATAAGGATTATTGGTTTCTAGATGTCAGGTGAATGTGCATTATAAGTTTAAAAGTGGTAAGAGGCAGGAGTTCCTGAGTGGCTCTGTTGGTTGAGCATCGGATTCTTGGTTTTGTCTCAGGTCATGACCTCAGGGTCCTGGGATTGAGCTGTGTGGCAGGCTCCAGATTGGCTCAGCTTGGTGTCTGCTTGGGATTCTCTTCTCTCTCTCTCCTTCTTCCACTGCCTTCCCCCCTCCCCATGCTCACTCTCTCTAAATAAATAAAGTCTTTAAAAAAAAAGTAGTAAGAGGCAAGTAAGTTATTCTGAGGTCTGCTAGCTACTGAATATTTTATATGAGAAGCTCTATATACTTCACATCTGTGATTTCTTCAGCTCTGGTACTGTATATACTATGTTGACTTCAGAAACATGTCATGGGAGCTGAAGTTGATCTTTGTCATCTTAGAAGCGGCCCTAGTTTGCCTTAAATCTTATTTAAATTCATTTGAGAAGCGCTTAAACATGTTTATATTTTCGGTTTGTGCCATGTGTTTTAGTAATGAGTTCAACAGGTTTACCATCTGTGTGCAGAATGGCCAGACTCTTCAGCTGAAAAGGTTCCTGTTCACTTTGAGGAGGTACAGCTTAGCTGCAGTGTTCTCGAATTTGCTCCCTTGGGAATAGGGCTTGATATCCTACTCTGAACCCCAAGCCTTTGATTACTTAGAATTTCAGTCCTTGGCTGGCTTGTGGTTCCTTGGGACCTTTAGCCTTAGCTTTGCCATGGGCTAGCTTACTATGCCCAAGGGTTTCAATAGGCCAGAGAGTTGAAGAACACACTGGAACAGGGAAGCAACACTGAAATAGAAATTGGAGAGATACCTACCTGCTTCATGGAGTTGCCAGATCCAATTCCTGGGTCCTTGTGTACTTATAGTTCGTCACTCTCTAAGTATACTTTGTTTTATTTTTGTCAGGTTGGCATTTCACACACCAGAGATGCTTACTGTGTCATTTGCAAAATTTGAAACATCAGATTACTCAGTCTCTTCTAGTCCATTTATAAAATGTACAGCGAGGCTGGTCTTGGCATCACTCCGAGAACCCTCGTATTTTGCCTTCTTCCATCTGAGAAGTACCTGTTCATCCCGAACGTTGTGCTCTGTTCCTGTTTCATGTTCCTGATAGAACATTTTCCATATATCTATAATGTATTTAAATAAGATTTGTGTGTGTGTGTGTGTGTTTCCTTGTGCATTGATTCCAACATCCTGGATTTAAATCTGAGCTCTGGCATTTAATATTGGTCACATTTACCTCTCTCACCTTATGTTTCCTCAACCATAACATAAAAATAATAATAGTTACTACTTTATGTGATTGTACATATTACACACTGCACTGCGAAGCGTTCAGCACAGCGCCTGACATCCCTTATGGACACACAAAAATATTACAAGTTTTGTTATAGTCATCACCACACCAACATAGCCGCTTTTTGACCAGAATAACACAGCACGTTTCTTTCTCCTTTTTGTTATATTCCTATTTGCTCTTCAGTATTTATTGAGTGTCTAAGTGGACAGCTCAGGGACTGTTTTCTCAGCACTGAGAATAATGTTGAATAAAACAGAGTCTCCGCTGAAGTCAAGCTTTTGCTTCCACTACTTTGGTAAAATTGCATCAACTAATATCTCTAGTGAGCTTCCCCCCCCCCACCCCCAAATCTGTACGATTCCTTGATCCTGCTTTTATTTTATGTGTTCCAATATTTGAAGCTGTTAATTATTCCCTTCTTTAAATTCTCTCTTCCCTGAATGCTTTAATACCCTACTTTCTTTCTTTCTTTTTTTTTTTTTTCTTTTTAAAGATTTTATTTATTTTAGAGAGAGAGAGAGAAACAGATTCCCTGCTGAGCAGGAAGCCCAATGTGGGGCTCGATCCCAGGACCTGGAGATCATGACCCAAGCTGAAGGCAGATGCTTAACCGACTGAGCCATCCAGGTGCCCTTCTCCCCTACTTTCTGTTTATTCTCTTTCTAACTTTCTGACTCTTCTCTTTGACCCTAGATCTAATTTCTTCACCTGCTCTTTAAATTATTCCCTAGGTTTTTGTTCCTGATTTATTTCCTTCTCCCTTTCTCTTCTCAGAGATTATAAACTGATGTGCTGTTCACAAATCTGGTATGCTTTTGTGTTTTTTTGGCTTGAACAGAATTTCAAAAAAAATTTTTTTAATGAGTTCTTAACTTAGACAAATTGAGAGATTTCATATAACAATTTGAATTTTGAAAAATTTAAATTCACTTGCTTTTGAAGAAAGCACTTCATTTCCCCCTCAATAGCTCCTACTACTATTTACATGTTATGAGACCAAAGTATTTTTCCTTACACCTGATGTTCTGTAGGCATCAGACTCAATCTGTTCAAATTTGAACCATTATATATTTTATTTTGTCTTTTCTAGTCTGGTTGATAGAGTGCTATTTACTGAGGCATTCAAGCCAGGACCTGATGAGTGAGAAGTCTGTGATAGGACCCACCTTATTGAACTTGAATGACCTTCCCACTACCTCTTGCTGTCCATGGCTCCTGGGTTTTTTTCATTATCTCTATCCCCTATCTTGTATCATGGGATTCACCCTGGTCGACAGATCTCTAGTTCCCTGACATGCTTCTTATTTTAAATATAATGTATGTGGTTTGTTTATCACATTAGTAATTTTAACCTGAATTTAATTCCTTTAAGAATCATTTATTATCGCAACAAAATTTATTGAGTGCCTAATAAACAAGTCAGTTACTTTTTCTAGCACGAGGGGTAGACTGTTGAGCAAAATACATCCTCTGCTTTCATGGCACTTACATTCTCATGGAGGAGAAAGACAATACATAAGTGAGTGTGAGTGTGAGTGTAAATAGTGATAAGTATAAGTGAGAATTCACAGACACCTGTCTAGTAATTTATATACTTTTAGGTTGTCATTTTATTTACTTAGACAGACTAAGGCCAAGAATAAGAACAAGATTTTGGAAGAACTGAATTACTCTCTCACAAAGTTATATGTCACATATAGGATGCTCCAAATCCAGGATCTGGTTCTGTCCATCTGGAACTATCTGAATGACTGCTAGTACTCAGCAACTATTAATTTAAGAGCATAGTGTATTTTAGATTATTTTTCATGTTATATGACCATTTCTACTGGGAAAGTCATCTTAATCTCGCAAAACAAACTGAGGGTTGCTGGGGGGAGGGGGTTTGGGAGAAGGGGGTGGGATTATGGACATTGGGGAGGGTATGTGCTTTGGTGAGTGCTGTGAAGTGTGTAAACCTGGTGATTCACAGACCTGTACCCCTGGGGATAAAAATATATGTTTATAAAAAATAAAAAATTAAAAAAAATAGTAGAAAGCTTATGAGCTTTAATTAAATGAAATCTTCAGCTGATATAATCAGATGAGCTATAGAGTTTCCTGGTTATCTGTTGATATTCCTTGAGACCAAGCAGGCTTCTGCCTCAGGGTCATGGCACTTAAGTACTTTCTCCCAGGAATGTTCTTCTAGGTTTCTGTAAGCTTTGCTTCCTCACTTTACTTTTCATCAGGCTACCAAAATAGTATTTTCTAGTTTTTTACCCTGCTTTATTTTTCTTTATAGCACCAAGCAGCTCCTGATACACATATGTCTGTTATCTATGTCCCCCACTAAAATGGAACTGTGTTTTGATCATTGCTATATTCCTAGTATCTAGAGTAGTGAATGGCCTATAGTAAGTGGTCAATAAATATGCACTATGTGAATAAATCAATGTTAAGGAGTTTTCTGACTTTGCAGAGGAAATGTTTTAGGATGTATTAAATATGAAAGATCGAATTCTAAGTTTAAGAGAAATGGAGCTAAATATCATGATTGCTTTCATAAGGGGAGTAAGGCAAATACTGATTAACATGAAATGGAATGGACCGTTGGAGGAAATGAAGTAAATCTTATTTGGGGAAATTAAGAAAAAATGAGAAAAAGGAATATGTCAGGCAATTTAGTGTTATTCATTTGAATACATTGTCCAAGAGTACAAATATTCAGAAACATTTTAGTGGCGAAGGTGCTATGACTCTCCTGAGTACGTGAAAGAACAAACAGTCCTTGGATCTTGGGATCATTGTCTAACTTAGCCCTGATACGAAATCTCTGAAGAATCTGAGGAAGATAAATTGAGCTGCTGGTGTCTCATTTCAGTTTTTATTACTACCTTTTAGTCTCCTGTGCTCTTATTGGTAAGTTTTTATTTCTCACCCAATTAATATGTATTGGTTGCTTACAAAGTGAAAACATTGCTATAGATAACCTTTTTCAAAACAAGAAAAATGCTTAATTTCCAACAAGCAGTAAAACCTAAGGGCTGAAGGATGCTTTGGAAGGAGCAAAAAGAGAAAGGTGATTGAAGAGGATATCCTGTCCCTACACTCAAAGTTTCCACATCTACAGTGATTTTTCTCCAAAGATTATGAACATTCTTTTTTAGCCCTCCATTGACAACCTGTCTTTTATTCTACTTTATTGGCTGCGATTTTGAAAAAAATTCTCTAAACTAGAGAAACAGAAAACTGGGTTAGGTGTACAGGCATACAGATGTGATGTCTTTGGGCATTAAATATGACTGACAGGTAATTTATCCAATAAAGAAAGGTACATGTTTCTAAAGTGTATGCCTTCCATGGTAGGGAATGCAGACAGTATTAATTAAGCTTTTACTAATCAGAATCTAGAAACTGTACGTGAGGAAACTTTCAATCTATGTAACTCATCATTACTCAGTCAATACAGGTCGAATGCTCATTACGTGTTAGGCATTTATAAGGTATACAAAGTTGAGTAAGAAATAAGTTTATAATGTGGCAGAAAGGATAAAGCAAATATACAAATCATTTATACTAAAATAATTGAATAAAATAGAAGTTGAGGAGGTGCATAAGACAAAGGGATTTCTCCTAGTCAAGATTTAGAAAGCACAAGAGGCAGGAAGTGATGTTGTGCTGGATCTTGAGTGAGATTTTCTGATGAATAGATTGGCAATCCATAAGAGCAGAGGCAAGGAAGTGGAAAATTATGGGTCACGTTAGGCAATAGCAACGTTCCAGAAGAGGCAGAAGAGGATGCAGTCAAGAGCCAGGGTGGACAGTTCATCTGTGATAAGAAAGAAGGATTCTTCCAATTTAGAGACAGAAGCAAAACCTACTGGGTGAATCTTAAGAGCAATTTGAGGTAGAGGAGATCTTTTTCGTAGCTTCGACCTCATCAGATTAGGGGGCAAGTTAATCTTTCAAGAAGGAGAGGGATGAAAGTTATCTTCAGATCCATTTATTCTAAGAACTTTACTTCAGAGACATGTCTAGAGGGGTTATGGTCCTTTCAAGGAGACCGTTTATACAGGAAACTAGAGTCCAGGTTTTATTTTTTTATTTTTTTTAAAGATTTTATTTATTTGACAGAGAGAGATCACAAGTAGGCAGAGAGGCAGGCAGAGAGAGAGAGGAGGAAGCAGGCTCCCTGCTGAGCAGAGAGCCTGATGCGGGACTCGATCCCAGCACCCTGAGATCATGACCTGAGCCGAAGGCAGTGGCTTAACCCACTGAGCCACCCAGGCGCCCCTAGAGTCCAGGTTTTATGATTTCAACTCTAAGTGTTCTTTCTTGGTAAAGGTCAAAATCCCCCAAAGACCTATATACTGAAAATAATTTTCTAAGTTAAGCATTTCTCATCAAACAAGTAACTTTGATCTGAGAATGTGATAATTCAGGCTATAAAAGAAATCAGATGAACCCTTATAAATATCTCTTTTTAGAGGAAAACAAAGGAGATTTATTGCTTTCAGCTGAAAGACCACAACAGAAGCACTGTGTGCTAAATAGAGACAGCCTCTGGCTATGGTTCAGGAGACTACTGGGTTCCACTAAGTAGCCCCATATTCTTATTGTCACACTGTTTTTGTGGACCTGGTATCTAGCTATTCTCATACAACCAAGAAAGAGAACTCAGTCTGGTTCTGTGAACCCTGAAATCAGTAGTTCCAAACGATGTCTTAGTTTTGATTACTTTCAAGGATTTTACGTAGTTGGAAGTTAGAGAGGCAAAATGGTTTCTGGTCATTCATGTTACTTGGTAATCCAAGGATGAGCTGATAACATCAATAGTTCTTGGACTTTAGGCAGCCTGGCAAGTTTGGGGTTGGCAACTGATGGTTTCTTTTTTTTTTTTAATAATTTTTTAAAAAAGATTTTTATTTCTTAGAGAGAGCGAGTGAGAGCGTGCACATGGGCATACGTGCACATGGGTGTGGAGGGTGCAGAGGGAAAGGGAATCTCAAGGAGACTCTGTGCTGAATGCAGAGCCTGACTCAGGGCTTGATCTCACAACCCTGAGATCATGACCTAAGCTGAAACCAAGAGTCAGATGCTTAACTGACGGAGCCACCTAGGTGTCCAATAGCTGTCAGTTTTAAGTATGAATGCAACATTGCATCACTGGCAACAGAGGAAGGATTAGAAGAGAAAAAGGAGTTAAGGTTATAGAAGATAAAGTTTCAGTAGACAATATATCCCTCTTCTTTATATCTGGCAGAGACAGCTCTGCAATGGTTTTGTAGGCTGAAGGACTATTTGCACAGATATAAAAATGAACTTACTGGGATGGAGAGCAGGATGGACTTACCACCCTTGTCATTTAAAAATAGTGAATGCCAAGCTTCCAATGTGCATGCCTGTGCATGCTAAGAGAAAAAAAAAAAAAAAAAAAAAAAAAAAAAAAAAAAAAAAAGAAAATCTCCCTGAGATATTCCTTGGGCCAGCAAATGGGGAAACATTTGAATGAGTCCTGAGGAAGGAACCATTCTGAGTCTACTGAGCCGAGACTCTGCAAGAATGGTGTTTTTGGTTCTGCGATTTCCCAACCAGGTTTTCAGTTACGAGATTTAGTTTCAGAGAAAGACCTTAGCATCCAGGACAGGAGATTGCTAATTTTGCCATAGTGTTACTATTGACCTAGAGGAAACTATATTTTTGCACAGAATTTGCATTTAAAATCTATTGATATGGTTCATGAGGTTTTACAGGCTGTGGGACAGTTAATCTAAACAAACCATTTATGGAAAGTACCCAAAAGAAATTTTGATTAGTGGGTTGATTAGCTAATATCATGCTAACTGATATGAGCATGTTTTGGTACCACTTTTTCTCCCTTAGTATCAGTCTTTATTAGTTAGGAGAAGTCACAATAATTCTCTAACTCATGCTTGGGAATCTTTTCTTTAAGGACCAGATCACAAATATTTTATGATTTATAGGCCTTATGGCTTCTATTGCAAGTACTTAATGCTAGGTTCTATTTTAATGCAAAAGCAATCACAGACAATATGCAAACAAATTGGACTTATGTTCCAATAAATCTTTATTTATCAAAGTGGGTGGTGGGCCATAGTTTGGTGACTGTTGCTCTAGTCCAATGAATATTTTTTACTAAATCCCGAGTGTCTGGCAAAAGGTTACACACTGGCAGAATTGGGGCAGAAATCTAGACATCTTCTTTCCTTTTCTTTTTTTTTTTTTTTAAAGATTTTTATTTATTTATTTGCCAGAGACAGAGGGAGAGCGAGCGAGAGAGCACAGGCAGACAAAGAGGCAGGCAGAGGCAGAGGGAGAAGCAGGCTCCCTTGTCGAGCAAGGAGCCCGATGTGGGACTCGATCCCAGGACCCTGGGATCATGACCTGAGCTGAAGGCAGCTGCTCAACCAACTGAGCCACCCAGGTGTCCCTCTTTTTTTTTTTTTTTTTGACATTTTTTTCTACTCCATTAAAAATTAAAAAATATAATTACAAAAGAATATCCACTGGATATATAGAAGATGTAAAGAATAATAATAAAATGAACACCTGTGTCAAAAGTCAATTCTAAAAAAAGAAGACATTACCACGTCTTTTGAAGCTTTGTGTCTGCTCCACCCCAGCTCCTTCCTTTTTCTCTTCACCCTGGAGGTGTTTACCTGCCTGAATTTGGTGTTTTTTATTCACTTATTTTTCTTCATGGTTTTACTACTCATGTATTTATATCCTTCTTGTAGTGTTTAAAAGTCATTCTTAGATGGTTTTATTTCATTTCTCTTGTATTCTGAAGTTTAGAAAAAGATGGCCAAATTTTGCTTAGTGAATAGTTACACATTTCTGTTTTGGTTTATTCTTGGCAATATGCTGAGAAGGTCCAGGAAGCCAGAGTAGAGGACCTAGATTATTTGATTTTAATTCATTTCATGGCCAAATCTTGGGTTTCTTGTGACAGAGCGGAGAACAGGCTGACAGACAAGTGTAGGAGTTTAGTGGCTGTCTTCTCCCACCCCCCTTCCTCAGGAAATTGCTGTGGTAAATCAGGGCTGTTTCTAGGAATGGCAAGGTCTATTTAGTCTGACAGTGATTTTATCTTTGAACAAAATGCATACGATAGTACCATAACTTTTCCAAATTATAGGATGCGGAGAAATTCTTTATGAAAAATTTTGTTTTTGTGCATTTAATAAAAAAGGTCAGTCTCAATCATAATATTTTGTCAACAATCAAAAACATAACTAGTGCTATTTGTGTGTATTAGATATGTGAATATTTGCTACTAGAATATGATTTAGATGGATATATTTCCTTGCTTTCTAAGGACCCAAAACTTTTCCAGAATCTAATTTTTTCAGGGCATGCCTTTGATGACTCTGTATAAAAACATTTTGTGATCTGCTTATACAAATACTCCCTCCATTTCCCTTTCTCTCCTTTCTTCCTTCCCTTCTTTCTTTCTTTCCTTCTCTCTCTCTCTTTTTCTTTCTTTCACATCTGTAGATAATTTAGCTGGCTTATTATAGATTATTTTCAAGGATAGTGAAAATTTTGAGCTAATATATCTAATATAGCTATATAATATATAATATAATATATAAAATATATATGTATATATAAAATAATAATATTTTAAATATTAAATAATATATAAATATATAATAATATAATACATATAAAATTTATAATATATATAAAATAATATAATATATATAAAATTTGAGCTAATCTATCTATCTACCTATCTTTGCCTGGTCCCCCCCACAAGATGACTGGTGTGTGGGTTATATCTCTGACCATGGCATGGGATGAAAAGAGCTGGGTTTTTGCTGTGAGAGGTTAGCACCATTCTCCACTGTCTCTCCCAGTTACCTCAAAATATTTTTTTCAGATTGCCATACAAGTTGCTACTTCCCTGGACTATCATTTCATATTTCAATTATTTTAGTACTTTCCTGTCTGGACTGCTTTCTTCTTTATCAGTGGTTCTCAGTTCTGGCTGCATATTGGAATCACCTGAAGTGTAAAAAAATACTGATGTTTTGTCCATCCCATAGTGATTTTGATTTAATTGGTCTGGGGTACCATCAGGGCAGATTAAAATCATATAACATTAAAAAATAAAATCATATTACATTTTTAAAAGGTCTCTAGATGAGTCTAATGAGCAGCTAAGGACAAGAGTCACTGCTCTAGTATAAGAGGGTCGTCTGTTTTAACCTATTATCTGATGTGAGAGATGTTTGAAAGGGAGAATGGATAGAACTTGGGGAATGATGAACATGGTTGGGATCAGGAAGTAGGATGTGCATAGGACGGTTCTATTTACTGAGATAGCAAAAATAGGCATCGTGCTTAGGGGAGAAAGTGATTATTCAGTTTTGGTTTGAGAGTTTGAACAAACCCAGCGGACATCCATTTGGAGATAAGAAAGAACATCTGAAATATTAAAGCTGACCAAAATTGGAATAGGGGTTTATTCTCTATTGCTAAATATATTAAAGTCTCCCTGCCAGATGCTTATCAACTTTTGCTCAAATATTTCTGGCAATAGAGAATGAATTACCAATTCTGTCTTTTTTTTTTTTTTTTTTTTAAGATTTTTAGGCAGAGAGGCAGGCAGAGAGAGAGAAACAGGTTCCCCACTGAGCAGAGAGCCTGATGCGGGGCTCTATCCCAGGACCCTGGATTATGACCTGAGCCGAAGGCAGAGGCTTTAACCCACTGAGCCACCCAGGTGCCCCTGAATTACCAATTCTGTCTTTGAAGCAGCTAATTTGGAAGTTCTTCCTTATACTGACCACAAATCTGTCTTGCTTCTTAACCTCTATCCAGTAATCCTCTCTTTCCTTTGGAGCTATTCATGAACAAGTCCACTTTCTCTTCCATGCCTGAGAAGAAATCTTTTCTCAAATGTTCTTTTCCCTGGGCTCCAGGTTACCAGTTCCTCACTTAACATGCTTGAAATAGTCATACTGTCTAGCATATCCTCTTACCAAGCCAGCTAAAACATGAATGTTAAATACCCTAAACTTGATTAGTAAAGGGAATATGCATTTCTCGATCAGTTTTCTTCTAGCAACATTAAATATCATAACTCTTTAAAAAAAACTCTGTATATGCTTACAGTATAGAAGAGGTGATATTCTTCTCTGAACTATATGTTTTTCTTTCTTTCTATACCCCATTACATTTAGAAAAATAATTAGATTTAAGGATAGAAAAATTTATGTAAAATATGTTACACTTTGTTGAATTAAAAACATCCCTTTTAACTATCTTAAGAATTTATCTCAGTGTGGAAAAATATTTGACCTCTTTGTTTCAAGAGTGAAGATAGTGGTCATTTAAAAGCCTGTAGATTTATAGAAAAGTATAATCACTTTTAAAAAAGGCCAAAATGTGAGACTTTTGCTATTTCTCTTGTGGAAGATTTAATCTTCAAGGATTAATGTGGCATTCAGTTTCCCACTGCTTCTATTCCAGAAGGTATGCACACATTTGGATAAGTGATCTCCCTTTTCTTCCCTTGGAAACTGTTTTGAGCTTGGAATTTGCTGTTTAGATCATGATTCATACGTCAGAGAAGAATTAAAGTCTCCTTTAGGTACTTGGCAGAGCCAGGACATGTTTCCATATATAGCTGAAAAAAACCTTTGTCGCCCATTCTGGCTTGCAAGAATGTTATTAAAAGTTCATTCCTGAGTGCTTTTTTGCCAAGGAACAGCAGTGGGCACTGAAAATTTTGTGCCTGGAAGAATTAAGGTTTGCTCCAACATAGAGGCTTTACTGTGTGTTCTGGGAACCTTTCCTAGGTGTCCTCGGTCACTCCACTCAAAGCACTTAGATGCACATCTGTGGGTGGCAACTGTTGATTCTTTCCTGGCCCACTTCTTAGTCATGGCTTGGGGGAAGCCCTATGAGCAGGCTTTACAGAGACAAATCAAGGCACTGCCTAATCTCCTGAGTCATGGCCAGAGGCTCCTCACTTACTCTCTGAGGATGGGATCTGTTTACCTCAGAGTTGCCTCTCTGAAAGGATATTTGGAATTTTGGATGGTGGCCTGGAATTTTGGAGAGTGGAGTTCTCTAGGGAAAAGTTGTGCTGGTAGCAGTCAGCTTATAAAGTTTATACTGTCTGCCCTTTGATAAGGGTCATATGATGTAGTAAATGTTCTTTGGGAAAATGAGAAATCCAGTAGATCTTCAATTCTGGCTCTGCACATACTGTGACCTTCAGGCATCGGTGTGGGGAAATGTACCTTTCCTTCCAGCTCCACCTGCTGTGGTTCTACCAGCCTTGGGGCTCATCTTCAAGACAAAGTGAAACAGGCCTGTGTTTGAATCTTGGTCCTTACTCAAAGTAGGGCTTTGGTCAAGTTAGTTTGCTTCTTTGGGCTTGTTTTCCTCATCTGTAAAAGGGGCTTAACAATGCTTATTGCACAGGGTTTTAGGGGAGAATTAAATGAGGTTAGGTGGGTTAGGTGCTTTCTCAGGAAAGCAAGTTTTTTTTTTTTTTTTTTTTTTTTGGTCAAAAGAGTATGAACCTTGGAGCCATTCACATTCAGGTTCTACCCTGTTCTGTTCTTCCCTAGCTGCATGATCTCTAACTAAAGACATCCAAGCATTTACATTCTATAATTCTTCACTTCATTCTGTATAAAACTGTATCAGACTCGGAAGGCTGTTAAAGATTTAAGCGGACCATCCTGCCCATCTTACTTGGGCAGCACTTAGAGGAGGGCTCCAGAAGCGTCAGCTCCTTTCTTACTCCCTTCTCCAAAGGCTTGTCCTGAGCCCTCCCTCTACCCCACCACTGTTCTTTGTCTTGCCCTTTCAGTTTTTTTATTTTGTTTTTGTTAATAATCTTACTTCATAACTTCTTTTATGCTGTTTCTCATTGGAAGTCTGTCTCTTCCCTACTTTGTGACAATTCCTTGGAAATGGAGTCTTCATCTCTTTGTTTCAATAGGCCTTAGGTATTAAACCACATTTCTTTCTTCCCAGCAACCTGGAAAAATCCCCTTAAATTCTCTTAAACTTGAATTTCAGCTTAATTCAGAGTTAATTTCTAAATCTTTTCTGCCAAGTCAAATATCCTGCAATAAATGACTAGGAAAGTAAATAGCTTTGTGTTCAATGTAATATGTATCACATTTGGTATTTACTTTTAAGTCCAGTAACTTTGTATCTTCGTTGTTGATATGCAAACTTGTAAGAGAGAGGTTAGAATAAAGCCTATCAAGAAATAAAAGCTTTACACTTTGATGTTAAAATCAATGGACATGGTGTTCATTTAAAACAAACTAAGCTTGCACACATTGTAAAATAAATCATAATGCAGAATGTTGGTGTCTTGAGTACAGTGCACCTTATTTGAAAGTCCCAAGAGCACATATTTGTGATATTGATTCACTGATCTTATTAATAATAGTTTAGCAATTTGGAAAAGAGAAACTTCTGAGAGAATATACAAAAATCAAATTTTTGTCAAGAATAGAAAAAAAGTGCAATTGCAGGGTCATAGGGAAGTTCTATTTTTAATTTCTTGAGGAATCTCCACACTGTTCTCCAAAGAGGCTGCACCAACTTGCATTCCCACCAACAGTGTAAGAGGGTTTCCCCTTTCTCCACATCCTCTCCAACACATGTTGTTTCCTGCACTCCTGGGTATTTATCCCAAAGATACAGATGTCGTGAAAAGAAGGGCCATCTGTACCCCAATGTTTATAGCAGCAATGGCCACGGTCGCCAAACTGTGGAAAGAACCAAGATGCCCTTCAGCGGACGAATGGATAAGGAAGATGTGGTCCATATACACTATGGAGTATTATGCCTCATCAGAAAGGATGAATACCCAACTTTTGTAGCAACATGGACGGGACTGGAAGAGATTATGCTGAGTGAAATAAGTCAAGCAGAGAGAGTCAATTATCATATGGTTTCACTTATTTGTGGAGCATAACAAATATCATGGAGGACAAGGGGTGTTAGAGAGAAGGGAGTTGGGGTAAATTGGAAGGGGAGGTGAATCACGAGAGACTATGGACTATGAAAAATAATCTGAGGGGTTTGAAGTGGCGGGGGGGTGGGAGGTTGGGGTACCAGGTGGTGGGTATTAAGGAGGGCATGGTGTGGTGAAAAAATAATGAATACTATTTTTCTGAAAATAAATAAATTGAAAAAATTAAAAAAAAAGAATAGAAAAAAAGGTTTTCTTAGAGCAAGTTTTCTTAAACTTAGTCAGGCTTTGATACAATTTGGAACTGCATGACACAGTATATTTTATTTGCCTTTTGAAGGTCATCCAGTGCTTGCAGGTATCCTGAATGTTAGGTGGGCGAAATCTGGGAGCTCCTGATACCCCCTTCCCCCTCTTCTCTCTCTAGCATTCTACTTAATTTGTGTGGAATGCCAAATATCCTGAGTCTGGTATCCGAACACTTTTAGAATATAATATTGATTGAAACAAGGATAGTTTTCAGTAAAACACTGGGCATTTGCTCAATGACCTGTAGCACTGCCTGTGCCTTTGTCCCAGGCTGCAGTATCCACTGCCCCTGAGTCCCTGCCAGAGCACACAGAGAAGCATTCCAGACTCCCCTAGAACACATTCCTTGCATGCATAGCAATCTCTGGAAAGTTATGCTTTTGAAGAAAATAGAGGGAGGTGTTACGGCTTCATGCATCCTAACAGCTCCGGGGTTATTCCCTACTACCAGAGCCTTCAGAGGCCTCACTGAAAATAAATTGTGAGTTGCGCCATTGGACATTGCTACAGGGGGTGTTGAAGATACATTCATTCCCTTGCTCTCTCACGCAGTGATATTGAAGAAGTTGCAGTCTGTGAACAATCAGTTTGGTTTTCTGACTAGACAAGGAATAGTAAAACCTTTCTCTTTTTCCCAGGACCTTCAGATTTTGGTTTGGGAAAGGTCCTTTGATTTCAACAATGTAAGCTTAAATACGTTGAAATGGAATGTTGGGAGCAACGCTAAAACTGTGTACTTTAGCATAAAGGATAGGAAGTGAACAGCGTTCCCTTTGGTGTGACTCCATGGGTCTTCCTCACTCTTTCCTTCTGGAGGCAAAGGTAACTTGGTTATTAGGCAAAAAGGCCTATGTGAAGACTGGGAAGGTTTTCATGTATGTGCTAATCATATTTGATCCTCTCAGTGCTACTTTGCCACGTTGGAGTCCCATACCTTAATGTGGTTGGTAATTATGTTCTCCATCAATGACATTCAGCTGTAGAAAAGACTGCTTCATAGTTAAAGCTTTCTTAGCATAAAATGCAAATGAAATAAAAACAGGAACAAACAGTAACTGGTTTTCAGGAGTGCTGCAGCCTGACCTAGGCCAGTGTGTTATGGAGGACTACTAGGTTCTTTCTGATAGAAAGCAGCTATAGTAGTTAGGGACAGGCACAAGTCAGCTTCTCCGTGACATTCCCTTGCCGGGTTACAGTGAAAGTAAGACTTGAACAAATTCCATCATACACAGAGACAAGTTTTAGATAAACATTTATTATTACACAATTCATTCAACTTGTTGATGGAGTTGCAAGTAATCAGGGAAGAAATGTTTTATCCACATATTGCATGACAGTTTTACTCAAGGCAAACAAGACAATATTCTAGGGTAGGGGCAGGATTCAGTTAACTCCTTCCCAGAATCCTCCAAACTTATGGCTGGACACAGGATTGTTTAGGGATCAGCCTTCAATGCCACCTCGGAGGGTGGAGGTGAAGAGTCTTTCAGGTTCCTATGCCCTTTCCATGCAAAAGTGCAGAGTATCCCTTAATATTTATTAACCCATTCATATACTTGAATGTCATGAATTTTGCCAATGACACTGCATTTTTAACACCCATTACACTAAATAATAAGCCATTTTTTTCCTTATGAACACTCATTTCTAACATTCATTATGCTAAGTAGTAAACCCTCTCGTTATGACTAGATTTAAAGAGACTGGGAGATATGAAGAGTTTGGAAGTATTTGTGGTAGCCACTGATTTTGTGACCCTCCTGATTAAACGTTAACTAACCTTCCCAGGAGTGTGTGCCACTGATTCAGGTAACTGACACACTAGCTTAAGTTTGTTCGCACATTCATAATGTTAAAGCATCTGAGAGTAATTTACAACCCATGTGAAATGAGCTATAAAGGAAAAGGGAAAAGTGAATGAAAGTAAATTTCTGATTGACATTTTTATGCAAAAAAAATGTAAAAAAAATAGTCCTATATGCAGTTGTTGACACATGTCCTCAGCACATGAAAGAGATATTGTGAAACAGATTTATCAGATAAGAGCCCTGTATGTGTCTGGGTGACTTATTAAGTCACTTAGTTCAATAAATTTTTATTGAGTACCTACTTTGTGCGGGGGATAGAGACGAAAGGGGCAGTTCTTGGTCTCAGCCCATTTTTACTGGTACAGATAAGGTCATGATGTGAGGCAGCTGCTGCAAAATTCCAGGAGGCACCACTTGTTATCTATTTATTTTTAAAGATTTTATTTATTTATTTGGAGAGAAAGAGACAGAGAGAGCTTGAGTGAGGGGAGAGGCAGAGGCAGAGAGAGCGAGACAAGCAGACTTCTTGCCAAGCTGGGAGCCCAATAGGGGTTGGATCCCAGGATCCTGAGATCATGACCTGAGCCAAAGTCAGATGCTTAACTGACTGAGTCACCCAGGTGCCCCAGGGAGACACCACTTGTTATAAAAGAACAATAGGCCCTGATGTAGTATCTGGGAGGAGCAACATAGTGGCTGAGCAGAGTTTGCTGTTTCCTCTTAAAGTAACATGACTCATCTTGTTGGAAGTAAGAATTGGATAAAGGAGCATTTATTTAAAACATTGTCAGGACATGGAACTCTTCCCAGGGAGCCAAAATACCATTTAGAGTTCCAGAGATCCTGAGTTCTTGTTTTGGCTGCCCTCCTTAGTTTGCAGCTCAGGTAGGAACAATCCCGTCTTCTTAATGAGATTGAAGTGATTAATAAACTTGGAGCTCCGAAGGGGTTTAATCTCTAACTATCTGGTAACTTTTTTTTTAATGTTTGGAAACGATAATGATTCATATTTTTTTTAATGTTTGGAAGCAATAATGATTCACATGATTAAAGCTGATCTTAAGGATCATCCAGTAAAAAGAGTCATGGCAGCTTCAACAATGCACTATAAAGTAGCCGAATTTGTATGTATTCAGTCCCATTTTATGGGGAGCCAAGAAGTCAGACTCTTACTTCCTGACCATATTTAAACGGAAAATGCGTTCAGGAGGGATTTCAAGTGTCAAATGAGAAATAAAGAGGGGGAAATAGTCAGAAGATGCTCTTTCCAGGAGCTCTGTGGGTATGGGGAAGTTTTTGCTTAAACTCAAAATTTTACTTTCTAGAAGATTAAAAAGAAAAAAAAGTCTTGGTGATGACAGGTTATGAAGTGCCCAGTTGAGTGGTGCTGAAGGGCTAAGGAGAGGTGGGTAGAGCATCTCTCTTCTCACAGCATGGGCTCCTTTCATGCAAGTGACTGGCTGATCCTCCATGAGGACTTCAGACGCTGGTATTGATTTCCAGCCCGACAACATTCACTGCCATGAGGCGCTGACACCCCCCTGAACTCGAAATTCCAACTCACATGGCTAGAGGGGCTTGACAGTGGGAGGCTGGGAGGTATTGAGGGGTTACTCTTTGGCCAATGACAGTTCCTGAGGTATCTCAGTTGCTGTAATTTTTAGACTTGGCATACAATTTTTGGCAAACATTGGAGAAATGGCTAAATTAGCATTAAACAATGTAGCAGCTTTAGTTGGGGTAGCCGAGGAACCTTGTAGGCCAAAGTCTGTGCTGCTTGTGGTTTTGGAAGTGCTGGCACTTGGAAATATTGAAACCTGACCTTGGTTCTAAGCAGGACATCTTTGAGGCATGGAAGTCTGTGCCTCTCTGTACTTCACTCAGTAGCAGGACATTTCCAGCAATAAGATACATTATTTTGACTGTTCACCAGTTGTTTGTGGAGATGAATGGTTGTTTCATTCCTGTTTCATAGGTAGTGATGATTTTAAAAATAGTTTTAAAAAATAATCTGATTTGGTGTCTAAAATGAAATATTTTATGAACTGGGAACAAATAGAAGTTGTTTCTAGCTTTTTAGCCTTGAGTTTTTAGGCATTGTGGGTATTCCATATTGGTTAAGATCACAGACTTTGGACTCAACCTCCCTGCATTCAAATAGTGGCTCAGTTGCTTATGAGCTATAAACGTTTTTCAGTGTTTCTTAAGCCTCAGTTTCCTAATTTAGGGGATAGGGATACTGATAGTACCTTCCTTTTAGGGTTGTTGTGAAGAATAAGTGAAATAATCCATACACTGTACTCAGAGTATCTGGCACACAGCTCATAGTCAAAACACATTAATAATATCATCATTATCATCATCACCGGCTGAAGCAGTTTAAACAGGATGAAGTAACAGTTAACAATGTAAGAGTGAAGGCCAATTCAAGTTGCATATTGCATATTAGATGCTGCCCAAAACTATAGTGAAGGGAAAATTGAGGGGGGACTCTGATTCCCAGTGCCTGGGAAAATAATTTATGCTAAAAAGTTATTGCTGAACAGATGCTTCACTAGAGAAGATATACTGATGGTAAATTAGCATATGAGAAGATGCTCCAAATCATTTGTCATAAGGGAATTGCAAGTTAAAACAATAGTATGATACCACTACACATCTTTTAGAATGGCAAAAATCCCCCCAAACCTGACAATACTAGTTGCTGGCAAGGATGTGGAACAGCAGTAACTCTCATTCATCGCCCATGGGAGACAGTCTGGCATTGTCTTACAAAGCTGAAAATGGTCTTGTCATGTAATCCAGCAGGTGCACTTCTGGGCATTTACCAAACTGATTTGAAAACTTACATCTATGTAAAAAACTGCATGTGAATGTTTATTGGTAACTTCCACATGTTTATGGTAGTTCTACTAATAATCACCAAAAACTGGAGTCAACCAAGATATCCTCCAGTTGGTGAATGGATAAACAAACTGTGGTGTATCTATACAATGAAATTTTATTCAATGATAAAAGAATGATCTACCAAGCCACAAAAAGATGTAGATTAATCCTTAAAACATAGTGCTAGGTAAAAGGCTACATATTGTATGATTCCGATGAGACAACATTCTGGAAAAGGTAAAACCATAGTGACAGTAAAGCTATCAGTGGTTGCCAGCAGGCAACGGCTCAGGATCCAATAGGTGAGACACGGGATTTTTTAGGCTGGTGAAACTATTTTGTATGGTGCTGTAACTGTGGATATGTGATACTGTGCATTTGTTAAAACCTATAGAACTTTATAGCACAGAGAGTGAACCTTAATATGTGAAAAAAATTCATTTATGAGGTCAGGGGATCCCAGGATTGAATGCAGATTGTGACAAAACAATCTAACTGTATTAAAAATGTCTAAAACAGCTTCACTGAAGGGAGTGATGGAAAAGGGTGCTGACCTAAGTAACTTTGGAAATGAGTGTGTAAGACTAAAGGCAAAAAAAAAACCCCAATTGTGCATAAGCACTGTACTAGGGTGAAAAAAGTTGTTTTTCATGGGGATGTGGGAGAACAATTCTGATACTGTTATGTATGTGAACTGGAGTTGAACAATTAAATAAATGAGTTGTAGATGGCAGGAGCCAGGTTTCTCATTGTTGGAGTGGGAGTTTACAAATAAGCCGGGAGAGGAGGCTAGAATAATTCATGTCCTTATGGATGAAAGTTGGAGACATCAGTACGATCTCATCATGTTTAGCTTAGTGTAGATAAAGAGGATACACCTAGTAATATTTATAGCTATGTCTGTATTCATGTGGGTTGATTTTTGCACATGTATCTCTTTACTCTGACAGCTGAGAGTACCTAAAAACAATGACACTCTGGTAGGAACTAGCATACCTAGTGCCAGATCTTGGTTTCTAATACCACTCTCTAGTAAAAGGAACCAGGGTTCCTTAGAGAGGTGGATAATTCCAGAACTGGGCAGGATGTGTGCAAGCTGAGCCTATAAGCATCTTACAGTACTAGAAAATAAGGAAGTGCTCAAAACAAAACAAAAGAAAGCAAAACAAAATGACAGTAACAAAAACAACTCGCAAAAAAAAAAAAAAAAAAAAATCCCCAACAACAACAAAAGCCCACAATGAGGAGTTATATCAAAGAGACACAGGAGCCAACCAGAAGACTCCCAATTGCCAAACTGGAAGTATTTGAGTAACAAAATAAAATGAAAACGTATAGGGTTATAATTAATAATATCGATATATATGAGTTCATACTGATATTAAGAGAACAGTATAGAAAAGAGGGTAAAAGTGACTTAACAGTGAAGAGATCTGGAGAATATTAGCCAATATGATCAAGATCAACACCAAAGTGATAAGTCATTTGATAGTATGCATGTATTTTGTATATGATGTGATAAAAATGGTACTTTACTTCTATAATCTTCTTCCTCAAAACCTACAACTCTAGTCTGATAATGAGAAAAACATTAGACAAATACCAATCAAAGGACAGTTTACAAAATGCTTGACTAATACTCCTCAAAACTATCAGTCATCAAAAACAAGGATTTCTGAGAAAGTATCATGGCCAAGAGGAACTAAGGAGACATGAAATTAAATGTAATGTGGTATTTTAGGGGCACCTGGGTGGTTTAGTGGGTTAAGCCTCTGCCTTTGGCTCAGGTCATGATCTCAGGGTCCTGGGATCGAGCCCCGCATCGGGCTCCCTGCTCAGTCAGCATGGAGCCTGCTTCCTCTTCTCTCTCTGCCTACTTGTAATCTCTCTCTCTGTCAAAAAAAAAAAAAAAAAAAAAAAAAAAAGTAATGTGGTATTTTAGATGGGATCCTGAAACAGAAGAGGCATTAGGTAGAAACAAAGGAAGTCTGAATGAAGTATGGACTTTAATTAATAATAATTTATCATTAATGAGTCATTGACGATAAAAAATGTACCATTCTAATGTAAGATGTTAATAGAGGAAGCTGAATGTGAAGGTGTATGGGAACTCTGTACTAACTTCATAATTTTTCTATAAAATTGTTTTGAAAATTAAAGTTTATTATAAAAATAATTGGTTTGGTTAAAAGAATTTTATTATTTTATTTTTTCAGTGTTCCAAAATTCATTGTTTATATGCCACACTCAGTGCTCCATACAATATGTGCCCTTCTTAATATCCATCAAAAAAAAAAAAAAAGAATTTTAAAAGGTAAAATCATGATTTTTATGCAGATATAAAAATTAGAGTGTTGAAAATTTTGTTTAACTGATTATGAAGGAACCAGGGAGATGCTCTAACCATTTAAAAAAGAATCTAAGTATGAAACACATTTATAGATCAAGAATATTGAAACAATTGTGCAAGTAGAGGCAAAACTAGCTTTTTTTCAGCGTGAAGGAGATAAGTCAATTTTTAAAAAAATATTTATTTATTTAATTTGAGAGAGAGAGAGAAAGTGAGTGGTGAGGAGGGGCGAAGGGAGAGGAACAGAGAGAATCCCAGGCAGACTCCCCACTGAGTGCAGAGCCCTCATGTGGGGCTCAGTCCCACCACCGATGGGATCATGACCCGAAACAAAATCATGAGTCCAGTGCTCAACTTGTTGAGCCACCCGGGCACTCCAACATAAGTCAATTTAACCTCTACTGGACAGCATAGAATTTACAAGTCTATAGACAAGAATTTGTTTTGGATTGCAGTTATCTACAATTTACATAATTGTAGATAACACCCATAAATTCAGCATCAGACAACCTAGTGAGGTATTTCCTAGACAATGCATACTTTTCTACTGAAACATCGTTTTTTCCCCCTCATGGTGCTTTCATCCTATATACCATTTACCATAATGGTATTTCAACATAACTCAAAAATATTGAGGCTATTCTTGGAGGTTCAACCTTCTTGCCAATTCTTAATGTTTTTCCTTTTGTCTTTGAAACGTTTATTCATTGACTTCCTTTATGGTTTTCATTAGTTCTATTCCAAAATATTTTGGCGCTCTGCCTTTTTGGCACATGGTCAGATTAAATTTCCCATCCCTTTTGAAGTTTGGCGTAGCCACATGACTTATGATGACCAATGAAACGAGAGTGGAAATGACTTATGTTCCTTCCTGAAAGAAATTTTAAGAACTCGTATAAGGTCTGTACATTTTCTTTTCCTGCTTTTCATGAGTGAGGAAATATGTATCTATTTTCTGTATACTTTTTTTAAGAGAGAGAGAGTGCATGCAAGGGGTGGGAGGGGCAGAGGGACAAGGAGAGGGAATCTTAAGCAGGTTCCACACCCAGTGCAGAGCCTGATGCAGGGCTCTATCTCCTGATCCATGAGATTATGACCTGAGCCAAAAATCAAGAGCCACTCAGGTGCTCTTCTTTATATCTTCCTGTATGCCTAATTTTCTAAGTGACTGTGAAGAGCAGAGCCTCCTTGATGACCTGTATTAGACTTGTAGCATGAATGAAAAATATACTGTCATTATGTTAAGTCACTAGAAGAAACATTACAAGTCTTTAAGTTACATTGCTTAGGTTTGAATCTTGGCCACACCATTTACTAGTTTAGTGGTCTGAGGGAAGCTCCTTAACCTCTCTGTGTTTTAATTTCCTCATGTGTAAAATGAGGATAATAATGTCTATGATGTAAGATCATTGTGATGATTAATTGAGATAATATATGCTATCCTTTGACACAAAGTCAAAGGATAAATAGCCGAGTTCTTATTTATTCTTCGGTATTTTGGTTCTGTAACTCAAAAATTGTCATTGGCCTCCCAAATTATACATTTGAATTTATATATTAGGACAATATTGTTGAGAATAGTACAGCTATTCCTATAGGGCAATCTTGTAGAGGCAACTTTTACACTGACTGTCTCAGAATGCTCCCTGGGAGGCTTGCTTGTATCATCTTTCCTGATAGTGCTTTTTATGTTGAGAGGTTTGTGAAACATGAGGAAATTGGATACCACGCTCTAGTATGAGATGCTCCATCAGTGACAGCAGAGGACAGAGAACCTGAGGAAGACTGAAATTAATTTCTTGGCATTAATTTTTCTTTTTCTAGCTCCTGAAATAGTATCCTTATCTTTTGAAAAATTATTATTAACCAAATGACTGCTTCACTTTCTTTTAACATTTCTGCTAAGTGAAGTAACTGAAATTAATGAAATGATTATAAAACAATAAGTATACAATAAAATATGATAAAGTATCTAAGGTTGCCCACATAGCTCATGCATATTCAAATTACTGTAGTTATTATGGACATACTTGGTATAAAAGGATACACCTGTTATCGTCTTGTGCCCTCTAGAAAAATATATATCTCTAAGAGTGGAATGAGTTGGGATATTTTCTATAAATTTCTTGCAGCCATTTTCCAAAAATGGAAGAATACCTAGCATTATTTGCAAACCAATTTAACGTTCATTGCAAACCAAAGCATGCAAGCCCTTTGTGTTTTGATTTATGAGTAGTTTAATTTCCCAGCTTAATGAAAAAGGATATAGAAGTGAAATTAAAGGTGTATTTGTGCCTTTGGTATCTAGTGATTTTATTTCTTTTGAAAATTTGGTTTATATTGAATAATAGCAAGTGTCTTAGTCCATTTGGGTGGCTATAAGAGAGAGCCATAAACTAGGCAGCTTACAAACAACTTTTATTTTAATTTGCTTCGCACAGTTCTGGCAGCTAGGAAGCCCAAGATCAAGTTGTGGGCAGATGTGATGCCTTTGAAAGGCACCTTTCTGGCTCATAGAAATTTGTCTTCTTGCTATAACCTCACAGGGCAAAGGGGTGAGGGAGCTCTTTAGGGCCTATCTTTATAAGGGCAATAATCCCATTCGTGAGGACTTTGCCCTCAGGACTTAATTGCGTCCCAAACGTACCACCCAGAAATGCCATCACATTGGGTGTTATGTTTCAACATATGAATTTTAGGGGCATGCTCAGATTATGTTAGGAATCTATCTTTTGTTGAGTGTTACAATGGCATGGAACCTATGAAATATAAAAATAAGAGGCACCTTTAGTAATTGGGGTCCTTGTCAAAGTCCGGGGGTGGGGGAAGCTTTTAGATGTGGTAAGAATGCCTTGATTATCAATATTGACATGCAGAAAACATACTCATATTTAATTCTTACAGATGTGGGGCACCTGGGTGGCTGCCTTCGGCTCAGCCCCTGATCCCAGAGTCCCGAGATCGAGGCCCACATTGGGCTTCCTGCTCAGTAGGAAGCCTGCTTCTCCCTCACCCACTCCCCCTGCTTGTGTTCCCTCTCTCTCTGTCTCTCTTTCTGTCAAATAAATCAATAGATAAAATCTTAAAAAAAAAAAAAAAACAACTTGCAGATGTAAGCTTCTAGCAAACGCGATTTAATTAAACAGGTAGAAGTTGAAAATAAAAATATAAGTAGAATTTTAATTTGTTAAACAAGCAAATATTCCTTTAGTTTATGCTTGGAGACTTACCAACCAAGATGTCTCCATTTTTTTGTCACTTAATTTTTATGCATTCTCCACTTTTGTTCCCACTTGTGTACTTTTTTTTTTTTTTTTAAAGATTTTATTTATTTATCTGACAGAGAGAGATCACAAGTAGGCAGAGAGAGGGGGAAGCGACTCCCCACTGAGCAGAGAGCCCTATGTGGGGTTTGATCCCAGGACCCTGAGATTATGACTTGAGCTGAAGGCAGAGGCTTTAACCCACTGAGCCACCCAGGCACCCCCTGCCCAAACTTGTGTACTTTTGATCATACTGTCTGTCCATATGAAATGAACTTCTTGGAGCTTAAGGTCTAATAGAAGTTGTGTATCTTTTCTAAAATATCAATTGACATCTCTGGCCCACACTGATCTTAGAATTTCTACAGATGTTGAAGTTGTTATTTTATAATTTAAGTTATACAATCTTGCATTATAATCTCTATAGTTTATGTTTCTGTGTTTTTTTTTTTTTTCCCTTAAGGAAACCACCCTCTATACAGAATTCTGGGCACTGATAGAGACACCAAGTGCAGGATGATAGCTAAATTCTTAATTGCTAGAGATTAAAAGCAGTTATATCACAAAGATCTTTTCAGGTGGATCTTCATTGGTATTGACAGTGAAGGGAGCACTTTATAGATCTGAGTTAATTTTGGTCATGGTAAATTTTAGTAACGCAGCAATAAGAGTAGCAGCTGAAATGTATGTAGTGCCATGCATTATGTGAAGTATGTGACACACGTCACTATTTAGTTCTCACAACAACCCCGTGAGCATTATCAACACTTTAGACAAGGAAACTGAAGCACAGAAAGCTTATGCTCTTTACTACAGGTCCCACAGTGCTGAGACTGATTCCAGAGCCAAGCTGTCAAGTACTATGCTGATCCATCTGTCACCATGGGGCAGGCGGCAGCTCAGTTAAATATGCTTCTCATTTTGTGGGTCATGATTAGAAAAATATTCATATTCTGAGGATGTAAGTGGTTGACTGAAAATTCTGAGTACTTAGAGATTAAACGTTTAGGGTTTCCTTAATAATTGGGGATGATCTAGAATTGAACATGGAATAAAGTGAAGGGAATATAAATTTCTAGCTCTGGTTTTCCAACCAATTTATTGAATTAATTACAGCAGTAGACCATCCTGAGATGTAATGTGAAACAGCTATTTTTAAGATGGAGAAGTGCTTATAAGTAAAAAGATTAAGAATCTGTCTTGATTTTTCCTGATAGACTTTTGTGGATAGTGATGTAATTCTTAATAGTCTTAATAATTCATAAAAATGAATTTATGAATGTACTGGTTAGGAAATTATGAACAGCACATGCAGTTTCTCAAACTGAAAACATTTAAGCATTTAAGAAAAAAATCTGCAAATGTTTGAGTGATAAATTAAAAAATATAAAATGAATTTTTCAGAGTTGTGAAGGATTTGTTTATATGCTGTAAAAGTATGTTGGGAGAAGTTTTAAAACACAATTGGATAAAAAAAAATCCGTTAGCTTGAATTTTGGGTGGGGTGGCTAAGTTCTAGCCAGTGGATTGCTTAATCAGTCATCAGTGTTCAGCTTCTGGGAAGAAACTTCTTCCCAAGTGAATATGATAGACTCTTGGCTTTCCCAGATTTAAATTTTCGGTTTCCAGTATTTGGGAATGGACCTTAAGTTCTGCAGTGCGTTGATCTATAATTATGTCAAATTGTAATTATGACACTGAGAATGCAAGGCTGGTGTGTTGGAGCCACTCACAGCCAAGGAGAGTCTGTACCCACATCTTTCAAGTGCGTATTTTTTTAAAAAGATTTTATTTATTTGAGAGAGAGAGGGAGGGAGAGACAAGAGGAGGTTGGGGTGCGGGAAAGGGGAAGCAGATTCCCTGCTGAGCAGGGAGCCTGACTCAGGGCTTGATCCCAGGACTCTGAGACCATGACCTGAGCTGAAGGCAGACCCTTAGTTTACTGAGCCCCCCAGACACTCTTCAAGTGTGTATTTTACTGAGGAAATCGTAGGCTCTTTTGATAACTACAAAAGCCCAAGAACGTCTGTCATTAATGGTAATGTTTACAAGTTCTACTTAAGTTACGTTTTTTCCCATTCACTCACTCCGTCATTCATTCGCTGACTCATCCACTCTCTGAGACCTCCTCTGTACCTGCAAAACCTCCTGCCGAAACCTTTCCCACACCTTTGCCAATGTTTCCTCTCATTTTGGTTTCTCTTCTAACCAAGGACCTGACTTTTCCGCTCAGTCTCAAATGCTCTTAACTATAATATTTCAAGTTGTTTCTTTCATAGCACATCCATTTTCCTTTCTTCTGTATTGCAAACATGTTCTGAATCAAAGTCAGTCTTTTTTTGAAGGTCATCTTTTATTGTATTCAAACTGTGTTGTCTGCCTGTTACGGCTTTGGTTTGCTTTTGCTTTCTCTCTCATCTTCATGAATCCCGTTTTCTGTCATCTTTATGGATCCTTATTTGCTGCTTTAGAACATGTGTGAACTTCCTGTTTGTGGCATGTTCCAAATAACTTGTCAAACTTCCATGGGCATTTTGTGATTTTTTTTTAAACTTCTAAAATCTTGCATGGAGTAAACAGTATCAGGAGCCCCCCAAAACAGAGCCCCCAAACAACCCCTGTGGCAGAGGTTAGAGTTGCCCTCGGATCCTGCAATGAGAACTCAGGAATAAGTGGTGTCATCTGAATAAAGAGATTCAGACAATGTCAAGCACAGGCTGAACCCACTTCTGGATCTTGCACTGCCATTTTACCTTTCCTAAACAAAATGGCAGATTTCTGTTTTCTGATTCTTGTTTCTTCTTTTAGGACATTCCCATGTTAACACTCTTCATCTCTTTGTGTAATGTTTCCCAAATGTCAGCCACACACAGTCACGTATTTCGTTACAAGTTTTCAAACTCAAATTATAATTAACTTGATATTTTAAAAATTTGTCTAATCTAAATATATTCATATGAAGTTTCTCTTTCTAATCATTACCATAAATTTAAAAAAAAACCTATCAATTGCCATAAATGTAAATGAGATAAAAAAAAACAGTCTTTTTATATATCCTACTATTGACCTGTGCAGGTGCTAAACCTGAGCTTATTCTCTTTTATTGAAAGGGGAGAGCAGGAAGTATTCTGGCTATCAGTTGCTGCCAAACAAACCACCCCAAATTTAGTGGCTCAAAGTAACATTTTATTATTACCTCTCATGGTTTTGTGGGTTGACTTGGGTCATCTGATTGTTATCACTTAGTGGTCTCTCATGCGGTTTCAGTCAATAGCTGGGGAAAGATTCATCTGAAGGTTTGATTGGGCTGGATGTCACGATGGCTCTCGCATTCAGCTGGGCAGGAGATGTTGTTTGTTTCCCGAGACTTCTCCTGGGACTGTTTACTGCAGCTCTTACCCATTGCTTCTTTATGTGGTGTGTCCTTCTCACACATGGTGGCTGGGTTCCAAGAGTAAGTGTCTAAAGAGGTCTAGGTGGATACTCTGGAGCTTCTTTTGACCTAGCCTCTGAAGTTGCCTAACTCCTTTGTCACTTTCTCTTGGTTTAGAAGTCACTAAGTCCAGTCCAGATTCAAGGCAAAAAATGGCAAATCACTTTTAATTTATCACAACTACTGTTAGAGTGGTGTTAAAAACTGGCATCAAGCTTAGATGCTCTCCATGATGTAATCAGGATTGAAAATGAATCAAAAGGCTTTCTCCCTGTATAATTCAATGTTATTTAATTCTGACTCCATTATCACTTAAACTCATCTTGGTGCTGGCAGTGGCAGGGAGCCCCTCCCCAGTGTATTCATAGTCTTCTGTGTGTCTCTTGCCTTTGAGATTTCAAGTATTAATTTGCTGGTATGTCCTGGTGTTCTCATTCTGAGGGTAGCCTTCTGCCTTTTGCTAATGCTAGGAATACAAAGAAGAGAGGTAGAACACCAAAAGGAGCATTGTAATGAACAAAATTAGATTTTTCGAAGCAAACATGCAGATATTATGTAAATCAACTTGGAGATCATCTTTATAAAAATTCTGAGGAAACAGCTACACTGGTTTCTAGACATATAAACTTCTCTGGCTCATCTGGAAGGATTCTTTGAGAGGAGGATTCTCAGTAGACATCTTTCTTCTTGGGTCAGACTTGTGATTCAAATATGTATAGGGGGAATATTAATATTTTTCTCAGGGGACATATTGGTGGCATGATTCTGTTTCTAAGACAAAATAATTTGAGTACCACCACCTGTGTGTATTATGGAAAATTTTGAGGTTGTGCAGTTTGTTGGGAATAATAACGCAAACCATTACTTATAATCAGCCTTATTGAAGTGAAGGCAAGCACTTGTGAACATTAATAAACAAATAATGTGTAATTTATTTTAGGAAAACACATAAAAGGACCTATTTTTTTTTTTTTTTTGAGAAATGCACAAACTATTAAGCTTCAATTTGGAACCAAAGGTCATTCATACCAATTGGTGGTATGAGATTTTTTTGAATTGGTGTATTGCTCTATATCTGCATCTAGTTATTATGTGCATATATTTCAGCTAAAGATGTACAGATTTAGAACCTTCCTTTCATATAAGTGTCAGTTTTTCCTTTAGCATTGCTCAATAAACATTCTGAGTGATATATTAGTTCATTTTGAACAAGTAATTTTTTTTCTAATTTACCTTATTATTCAGTACAAATGGCTTAACTGTCAAGGTTAAATCTTCCTGGCTCTGTACTCAATGACATTAAGCAAGTAAATGTTGTTTATTTGGTAGTAAGCCTTAACTGTAAAGAGGTATTAGGAGCTTCCAGGCAGTTTCTGGTATACAAATTCTCTTGACTTTTAAAGAAGCAAGATAGATAATAGCTGATGCTTGAGATATGTTCTAGATAAATATTTGAGATGTTCTGAGTGGAATCCTGGTATGGATTCCATTGTCACTGGTATGGTTTTTAGTTCTGAAGATTTCTGAAATGGATTATTTTTTGAAAGTTGTTAAGCATTGATAGGGAACTCTCTTTTTCTCTCCTAAATTACACTAGATCCTACAGTTTGAAAAGTATTTATGGACACAACATGATGAAGCATTAATGATGGAAAAGTATCTTTGAATTTTCTTTTTATTTGCATGTGTGCTAATTCGCTGATGAGTCACTGTCTCTACTTTTGCTTATTTCAAGATTAAATTCATTCATGAACATGATATTTATAAAGGGTTGTTAATAGCTTAGATGTTACAACAGTAAATGAAACAAAGGATCCATAATTATGTACACATCTAGGCACAATAACATAAAAATAAATAGACCTAGAAAAATACCTGGAGAAAATATACCAACATGTTCATAGTCATTGTCTTAGTATATTTAGATGATATCTTTTCTCTTAGATGATGTTTTTTCTTTATACTTTTCTTTAATTTTAACCTTTCTGGAATGAGAACACTGTAGCATGGGCATGTGTCAAATAACTAAATGAGATATTGTAATTGATAATGTTTATTCTTCATCTTAATTGTTGGTTTTAAAATTAGGTTCATGAATAAACAAAGAAAAGTTTCTAGGTCAGTCATTTTCTGGCTTCGTTTGTGCCATAGTGACGTTTATTATACACATTTTCCTCCTTTCAGTTTTATACATTTATGTTCGTGGTCTTATCAACACTCCATGGGGACACAGCTCCATCTTCCAGGTGATGAAGCAGTATGTTTCTCTACTGGTGAACAGAGATGCTTCCCCTCTTTTACTCTTGGTTCTGTGGCCAGGAAAGCCCCCATTTTTCACTTGGAAATGGTGCACCTCGGATATTAGCAGACTCACTGTGACTCACTGGGATCCTCAGCAAAAATGCCTTCTCTTAATCTTGTCAGCTTTCAGGAGCTTCAGAAGTTTAGGTAGAAGGGATGTGAGTGGTTGAATGATATTTTATAGGAATAATCAAAGGGTGAGCACTTTATACGTTTTGATTCTGAAGTAGAGGATGGAAAAGCTATGCATTTGGACTCTGGGCAGCTGGAAATTCTCGTGAAAAACCATGGAAAAGGCAAAAACAGTGCCTAGGTAGCTAGCAAAATAAATGATACAGAATACTTTTTCTGTGTGTTTTTCCATCTTTGTTTCTCCTTCTTTGACTTGCATCATCTTTCATGCTTTCTCTAATCCATCATGTGAAGCTACGGAGTAATGGAATAAAAGGAAAACAATATGTCTAATGCCTGTCCGTTTACTGAATCACACCTACTGCCTGTCCGTTTACTGAATCACATCTACTGCCTGTCCGTTTACTGAATCACACCTACTGCCTGTCCGTTTACTGAATCACAGCTACTGCCTGTCCGTTTACTGAATCACACCTACTGCCTGTCCGTTTACTGAATCACACTTACTGCCTAAAGGTGTTCCATTGCTATTTTTGTCCTGTAATAAACATGTCTCATTGAGTAAGAGAGAAGAGGAAGTCATCCCCATGGGGTGAATCTGCATGGAAGAGTGTGTAGTAATTTGTGCAAATGACTACTGGTCATAGAACTTCTGGAATAGAGAAAAATTCGTTACTATTGCTTTAGGTAAAAGCAGTAAAAGTAATTGAAAGTAGTTTGAAATGGAATATGTGCCATTTGGGTGCTTTTAACCAGATTATGCTTTTATAAAGAGAAGATAGTGGCCTTTTAGCATATGACTTACCACATATCTTAACCTCCCATTTTAAAGAGATGCTTTGGGAAATATCAGTCAAGGAGAATCTTCAGTTACTACATTGCTTCAAGAAACCATACAATTTTGGTTGTTAGAAACACGACTCCAAAAGATGTGTTTTTCACAAACTAGAATACATGCAAACTCTGTGACTGAACTAAAACCTCACATGCTTTGCAGTTGAGCTGTTGGGTGCGGTATCTTGAGAAAAAGATGTTTGGATTCTTTTATATTAAATGACTTTGTGTGAAAAATTAAGGGGTTAAAAATAAAATGAAATAACTCAGTTTTTATTTTTCTCACTAATAGTTTATTGTGTGAAGAGACTTTCTTTTCCTCCTATGCTTTATCCTTTGATACTTTTCATCTCCTTGCAAGCTTAAGAGAAATGATGTACAATTCATAGGTCCGCAGTTTATCAATTTGTATCAAACAGCTACTTTTATCAGTGGCCAGGCCGGCTGAGCTACAAAGTACAGACATTGAAATTTCTGAATTCTGTAATCCAATAGGTCATTTCCCTCTGTAATTTTTAGAGAACCATTTTTGCACCACCCAGACACATTTTGAGGGGCGTTTGCAGTTTTACTAATCGCATTTGTAACTTACAGAAATTCTTACCTAAGGAGAAGGATGGGTAAAGTTCTTCAAAGTTTTTTAAAGTTTTTTATTCTATCTGGAAAGGCTTTATTTGACTTATTGTATCTTCTATTCTCCTTTTCTGTAGAGATAGTCTGTTGAATAATGTAGAAAGCCACTCTTTGTGATATTCACGCTTTAATTATCAAAGTTCGGAGAGAGCAGATGCTGTGGACATCAGGGTAATGATGGGCACGGAAGGTAAGTGAAGGGTTAGGGCTAAGTCATATTCTGTGCTTGCTCTCTTAACTTTTGCATGGATAGATTCTGACTGTGTTGAAAATAAGGGCCACCTTGACAGGTAAATGAAAGTAGGTGGTGTCTCAGAAGAGAAGGTACAGACTAGGCAGTGTCTATTGCCAGCTGCCACACCCAGCCTCTCTTTGTCCCTATAGAAGTGTTTAGATCAGGTCTGTGGAAGTCATACTCATTCTGTTCTTCCCTATTGCCCAACTCACTGCAGAGCAGTAGTCTGGAGGAGTTGCTATAATTTATACTACTCAGAGCACATTTTATTTTTTAAAAGAGGATTAAAGTCATTAACCTGGACTAGAATTACAGGGGGCTCAGCTGTTGCTTATAAGGCTCAGCAACTTAGAAGTCTGGTCCTTAATGATGTCACTAATCTCTCCACCCAAGTTCCACCCATTTTCTTCTCTTTCATGGCAGAAGCTACCAGTACCTTTACACGAATGGGCCTGGTGGATTTTGTCTTCCTGTTTAGAGATGGCCTTATTAAGCACGATTTTGGGGGTATTAGAATGGACTTCTTGCCCTTTTCCAACTAACCTATCTACTAACCAACTAACAACCAACTTTTCACCAACTGAGACCATGGGACAGAGCCCTTTATTCCCCAGGTTTAAAGCCGCGGTGATGTATAAATGACTATGTAAAATTCTTTCTTGAATGTTTCTATTACTACAAGGTCAGTTGAACAAGGCTGGGAAATGAAGAGGTTTAACCAACTGAGCCTCCCAGGTGCCCGGGAAATGAAGTTAAAGATGTTCGGAGAAGTTATTGAAACTACAGGGCTCTAGTCACTTTACATGTATATCCCCAATTTTGTTGAGGGCTAGATTGTTAAATATATTTCATGGAGCAAAATTGGGCTATTTTAGAATAAATCCTATCGAGTAGTGAATGAATAAGACATGTGTGACTTAAGGATCCAAAATATTTCCAAGTTTGTTTTAGGCTTCTGGAAGTCTCCCCGTACTTTCCCTGTTTGACCATTGCTACTCATGTTGACTGCAGGGCCACTCAACAGTGACACATTACACAGAGTCACCATCTGGTGAGATGTGGGTAGTTTCAGTGCTCTGGACCTGTGAAAGGGGGCTGTGCTGAGAACCAGGGTATTTAGCTTGTGATGGTTTAGGAATTGTTATCCTGAGATATCTCTCTGCCACACCAGACAGAGTTATTCTCCCTTTCTAGATACTTTTGGCTTTCTTGATAACTCATTATAGTGTGTGTGTGTGTGTGTGTGTGTGTGTGTGTGTGTGTGTGCAGAAAGGTGTTTTTAATATAGTTTAATTTGAGAGCTATTCCGTAGTCACCTATTACGATTAAGAGACTGTTTCGGGCACTGCAGGGATTTGGAGGGAGGCATAAAGATGGTGGCCTTGAGTTAGTATTGAAGTGGGGTGGGGAGATGGGGCTCACAATGGTGAAGAAATAGAAGACAGCATTTTAAGCATTTTGCTATATTAAAAGAAAGGAAGATCTCATCCACTAGGGAAGGTATCCTGATTTACTCACGTCTGCTGGTTTTTGTATTGTTTTCTCCTTCTCCTCCTTTGGTGAGGCTTAGGATCAATCTATAAAAAGTGAAAAATTAATAAAGGAAGTATTTTAAAGTACCTGCTCTTAGGAACAAAGCACATATGAGTGGAGCAGTTACGAGCTCTTTAAAGGGCTTGCCCTTGACTTAAAAGAGAACTTTCAAAATGGGCACCATTTCTTAGCGGATTCTTAATTATTCAGGAGCTCGTTATCCAGTTGGAGAATTATCTAAGTTGCCCTCTTTTTCTCCTCCTTTTATTTTGGCCTCTCATCTGATCTTTGTGTCCTTTTTATATATTAATTCCTCCATAGCTGGGAGGAAGGAGAATAAAAAGATTAATTGCAAACCTTTAGGTAGATTGGTTAGGAAAGGGCTCTGATGTTTGGGCAAAATGAGAGTGATTGACAAATTGCCTATTTGTTCTGGTCCGTTATCATCATGGGTAACGACTGATGGAAACCAATGGAACTGGGCCTGCTGGATGACTTAACATCAAGACGCAGGAGGAAGGCTCTTAATGTTCATACTTTTTCTTTGTTTTATACATTGTGCCAATAGCCTGCATCATATAATGATTTTGTAAAGTCTTTATGCTTTTTTTTTTTTAGTCCACTATTTAAATTTTGGAGTCTAAAGTAAATAATCTGGGTTAAAATGGTTATAGCTGCAAGGATACATGCTGTGAGATGCTTCCAGAAATCCGTAAGTTAAATATGAGTATTTTGGCTCTAATGCACCTTAGCCAATTAGAGTTTATGGCAGCTGTCATTTAATATTAGTGGCCTATCGGGGATGCCTGGGTGGCTCAGTTGGTTAGGCAGCGGCCTTCGGCTCAGGTCATGATCCCAGAGTCCTGGGATCAAGTCCCGCATCGGGCTCCTTGCTCAGCCGGGAGCCTGCTTCCTTCTCTCTCTCTCTGCCTGCTGCTCCCCTTGCCTGTGCTCTCTCTCTCTCTCTCTGTGTCAAATAAATAAAAAGAAACAAAAAAAACACATTAGTGGCCTATAGTGAAAAGATGAATACCTTAAAATGAATATGTTTATGGTTCCTTCTCTTAAGATAACTCGTTTGGCTGGCCAGCAGGTGGTTTTTGTTAGGATCCGTTCTAGGATATAAATGGACAGGAAATGGTCTTCCAAGGTATTTCTTTCTTCAGCTCTTTTAAAAAAGTAATGTTAGCAAGGGATAATAAGATAAAATGCCTATTGGATCCCTGAACCCACTTTCTTCTTCTTCTTCTTCTTTCTTTTGTTTTAAGATTTTATTTATTTGAGAGAAAGAAAGAGAGAGCATGAGTGCACAAGTAGGCAGAGCAGGAGGCAGAGGGAGAGGAGAGTCAGGCTCCCCACTGAGCAGGGAGCCTGACATGGGACTCCATCCAGGGACCCTGGGATCATGACCAGAGCTGAAGGCAGACGCTTCACCCACTGAGCCACCCAGGCGTTCCTCCCTGACCCCACTTTCAATTAGTTCATGGAAGTGTGTAAATGTGCAGCTGGGGAGTGTTCCTTAGAGCCGAGAAGATTACTGTGCATGTTTTTGGCTTTGTGAAGGCAGCACATCCACAACACCTTTCCCAGAACCATGGCAATCAAGTCAGAAGCTTCTCTCTCTCTTTCTTACATTCAAAAACACTATCAAAATGATTAATATAATTTGAATGAGTGAGTACTTTCAGATAAGAGAGACATACGTTAAAATTCTAACCTCTGGATAAAATTTTATAAAGCCCTTTTCTCTCTTATCTTACCTCCTTTACTAGCTCCTTATATAGATTGCAGTCACCAACACCCTAAGATGTTCTCTGCCATTTTGGCATCTAAATATCTCAGAGATTGTTTGGATAAAGACATCTTAGAAATAAACTTTAGACATGGAATTTTGAAAACACATATGAAATATACACAATTACAATGAAAGATTAAACAGAAATATCTGAATGTTTCACATAAGTATTAAAGAATGTATTAAAGTCAATTAACCTCAAAGGGAAAGGCCATAAAATAAAACCAATAGACAGACCAAAAGAATTATGATTTTTCCTTGTGGAGGAATGATTGACTTGGCACCCCATATAGTTCCCTAAGAATTTAGGATGGTATTTGGATGGTTGTGCTGGTTTTGTACTTTATACTGGGGATGTGTTGGGTAATGATTCCAAGGGTGATGACTGAGTAGAGAAGTTACTTTCAAATTACCTCTGGAACAAACTTGTTTGAATTCAAACTCATCCCTTCATTTCTGATGTGACAGCACCATGTTTATGTCTCACATGTATTGAAAATTTTCCATATTTAAATTTTTTTTTTAAGATTTTATTTATTTATTTGACAGACAGAGATCACAAGTAGGCAGAGAGGCAGGCAGAGAGAGAGAGAGAGAGAGAGAGAGAGAGGAGGAAGCAGGCTCTCCACGGAGCAGACAGCCCGATGCGGGGCTTGATCCCAGACCCTGGGATCATGACCTGAGCTGAAGGCAGAGGCTTTAACCCACTGAGCCACCCAGGGGCCCCTCCATATTTAAATTTCTTGATCTTCCTCTAGAAATATGCTTCTCTTCTGGTCTTCATAAGTAAATAATACCTCTATCTTCTTAGAAACTTGGGAGCCACCTTTGACGACTCCCTCCACGTTTAGTGTATCATCAATTCACCTTGACTGCACTTTCAAAGTGTGTCCTTTTTAAAAAGGTTTTTATTTAAATTTCAGTTAGTTAGCATGCAGTGTAATATTAGTTTCAGGTATTATAGTGATTCAACATTTCTGTACAACATCTGGTGCTCATCACAAGTGCATTTCTTAATCCCCATCACCTATTCAACCCATCACCCCAAAGTGTACCTCTTTACTTCCCCAACTTCTCAACCCCACTGCCTGAGCCTGGACTTCTGCAGTAAACTCCTAAGTGATTTTATAACTTCCACGTTTTACTTTTTTTTAATTTAGTGAAGTTTTGTCTTTTAAGATGTACAGCTGGTGGGATCTGTTTGTGCATCTTCACCGGCAGCTGGGGCATCTCTACTCTTGGTGCTTCTGGTGTAAATTACTTGAGCTCTGTGCTTTGAAATCAGTTTAATAAGTCCTTTACTAAGGAACTCCTGAAGGTCTGCCCTGGCCAGAGGACCTTGAATCCTTAGTCTCTCAGAAACAAAGCTAGGGTTATAAGCTTGTAGTTGGGAATTTCCTTGTAGAGTTTTGTTGCTTTGTTAAACAAGACCAGGCTATTGAGCTTGTCCCCAACTTTGCCTTTGGACCACTTTCTTCTTTTGACTTTGCCCCAAGATTTGTTCACTGGGTCTTTGTCTTTTTAGCTTTGACTTTCTGTCATATTTCCTCTTCTTGTTGCCTTTGGGTGACATTGTGAAGCTCAGAGAGCAGTGGCCACCCCTGCAACCCTGCTAAGATGTCAGACAAAAAGAAAGCTAACTTCCATGTTTTTCTTTCTTCAAACTCTTCTCCACACAATGATTAGAACTGGGATAAGCCATACCACTGCAATGTGGTATCCCCAAAATAGAATGTTTCAACCAAGGTAGACATTTAATTCTCTCTCAAGTAGTATTTAATCTAAGTGAGAGTTTTCAGCTAATGGTCTGTTTTACTATTGTCAAAACATGGTTTCTATTTTGGGCCATAGACTCCACTTGTTACTATCTTCTAGCAGCAGGTAAGAGGGAGAGGTTCAGGGGAACATATATCTTGTTCTTTTTGGAGACTGCCTAGAAGCTTGGAGCATTTATATAACTTCCTGATGGTCACACAACTATCTGATGACAGAGCTCATGGATCTGAGGTTTGTGTGACTCCAAAGCCACGATATCACTCTTATGGGGAAAGAAAACCTATAGCTGTTGCACTCCAAATTAACATTGAGCCTATTAAAATTCATATTTTGAAATAATTATGTAAAGTTTTAATGATTTATAGTATGACACTATTAAGAGTGAATGAAGATAAATAGACGTAAGAATATTTGAAAAGTGTATCTGTGGATGATAGGAAACAAATATATCACCACTATAAGGGAAAAATACTCACCTTCTACTGATGGTATTGGAAACAGAGGTGTGAAAGAGAGTCTCTCTTGTGGGAGTTCTTAAATGTGTGGAGCAAAGTCCTCAATAAAATAAAAAACTTAATTTTCAATTCCATTTCTTGGTTATATTCTTTAAATAGTTCTAGTAGAGAGGTGTTACAAAGGGTAAGTGGCTCCTCTCTCAAGTTAACATCGAGTAGAGAATAGGGGAAGTCAGACCTCAGGATACCAAAAGCTATGGCCTTAACCCTGGGTGCCAATCTCTGGCTACATCCATGCCTGGTATCAGTACTCTGGGGATTGGTTCACTAAAACTGCTGTAACAAAGCATCACTGTTTAGGTGGCTCATAGTTATTTTTTTATTTTCAACTATTTCATTTTCTCATGATTCTGGAGGCCAGAAGTCAGAGTTCAAGGTGTCTGAGGGTTGGTTTTTGTAGATGGTAGATGGTAGTCCTTTCGTGCTCCTTCCCGTGGTCTTCCTTCTGTACCTGTCTGTACTTAATCTCCTCTTCTTCACTTTCTTCCCTATTTTTATAAGGATGAGAGCCCACCCCCGTGACCTCATTTTACCTCTTTAAAGAACCCATCTCCATGTACAGTCACATCTGAGGTACTAGGTATAGAACTGCAACACATGAATTTTGGAGAAACACAATTCTGCTCATAACAAGGGCAAAGAATCATTGCTTTTAAGCCCTGCCCCACAGGTGGTCTTGTGTAGGATTCTCAAACCTTTAGAATCACCTGAGTAGCTTTAAAAAAGTGAAAAATGGGGTACCTGGGGGCTCAGTCATTAAGCATCTGCCTTTGGCTCAGGTCAAGGACCCACGGTCCTGGGATCAAGCCCCATGTCAGGCTCCTTGCTCAGTGGAAAGCCTGCTTCTCCCCTTCTCCCCCTGCTTGTGTTCCCTCTCTTGCTGTGTCTATCTCTGTCAAATAAATAAATAAAATCTTTTAAAAAAAAAAAAGGAGAAGTAAAAAACACCAATACTTAGGCATCACCCGCAGAGGTTTGATTTGATCTGTGTGGGATGGGGTATTAGTTTCTAAAAGCTTCCTGGTAACTTAAATGCATGGCTGGACTTTGAACACCACCGTCCTAATGGTTCTATTTCTTTTTTTTTTTTTTGTAAAAGCTATATGGAGTTAATTTTATTTTTAATTTTTTTTTTTTTTTTATAAACATATATTTTTATCCCCAGGGGTACAGGTCTGTGAATCACCAGGTTTACACACTTCACAGCACTCACCAAATCACATACCCTCCCCAATGTCCATAATCCCACCCCCTTCTCCCAAACCCCCTCCCCCCGGCAACCCTCAGTTTGTTTCGTGAGATTAAGAGTCACTTATGGTTTGTCTCCCTCCCAATCCCATCTTGTTTCATTTATTCTTCTTCTACCCACTTAAGCCTCCATGGTTCTATTTCTTAACTGTGTAAAGGAAAGCACATTTCTTATCTTTCTCTAGATTTTCTTTTTGAAAATTCATTAAGAAACACAGCTCCTTTTTAATGAAAGATGTGTATTCAACAAAGTAATATTCAGGTCTAAAAAAAGAGCTAAATACTTCTAAGGTGGTATAGTTTCAAATGTCAAGCGTGGGTTTTGCAATATGCATTAGGCTTACGGTGTTTTTCTGCTTAATGAAAATAAATCAAAGAAACTTGGGTATATTCCTCAGAAAGCCAATGAAGTTAGGTAATTGACACTCTATTGATTAAGTTGACTAAAATGTCATACCTTTTAGTGAGGAATTTTTAAAAATGTAACTTTGTTTTACTTTATTCTTTTTTAGTTCACAGAATTTCCCTTTCAGCAAATGGAAAGTTCATTTCAATTTTTTTTTATTATTGCACTATAGTTGACATACAATGTTATATTAGTTTCAGGTGCACAACATAGTGATTTGACGATTCTCTACATTGCTCAATGCTCACCACGTAAGTATAGTCACTGTCTGTCACCATACAACATTATGAAAATATTATTGACTAGATTCCCAATTCTGTATTTTTTTATCTCTGTGACTTATTTATTTTATAACTGGAAGTTTGTACCTCTTAGTCACTTTTTCCTATTTCTAGTGAGGAAATTTCTCGATTAAAGTAATGTTTTTTGGCTTTCAGAAGGAGGCTAGATTTTCCTTTCCAGATGATATCAAAATCTGATAGAAATTAATTGATTTAATCAGGCCTATTTCTGTGTTTTGAAGTGAAGCCACTTATCTGGCATTTTTCATTACAGCTTGACAACAGTTGGCTGCTTCCCAGAATGCAGTACTGTGACAGAGATTATTTTATGAAGTCATGGATCAGCTGCTTTTGTAACTTGCTTTAATTGATTATGTGTACATTACTTCACTCTCTGGGCTTAAAAGAAGACTGCACTTGAGTGAGGAAACAGTTGATAATTGATAAAAGACCATTTCTATTATGCTATGTTACACTGTCTTTCCCATTGTGCCTTAATAATATATTTGGGTTTCAGTTTTTTTGAAAGTTGTTTTTAAATACTGTAATTTCTATTTTGACTGAATTGTGTAGCTTTAGAAGCAATATTTAGGATCACAAAAACCATTTGAACTATAGAAAATACTGTTCAGTAGTGTAGTTGATTTTTATTTGTCCTTTCTCTTTGATGATTTCTGACAGAGATCTGAGGAAGTGAGCTTTTTTTTTTTTTTTCTTAAGGATTTTGTTTATTTATTTGAGGGAGAGAGAAAGCATGAGCAGGGGGAGGCAGAGAGAGAAGCAGACTCCCCACAGAGTAGGGAGCCCAACGTAGGACTCGTTCTCAGGACCCTGAGCTGAAGCCAGATGCTTAACCATCTGAGCTAACCAGGCATTCCAGAAAGTGAGCTTATAAGTAAAACTAAACAACAAGAAAAAAACCCAACTATTATTACAAGTGTGCAGTACATAGTCACTTCCTAAAATTGTGGGGTACCCATGTCTTGCTGGAACTATAAGAATTCCAAGGGCTGCCATTAAACTAGACCTAAGTATATCAATAAGCATAGATACCTCAGTTAGGAACACTTAAGAGTGCAGAAATTCACTAGCACAGACCCCAAACGGGGGAACCAAATAATATGTTTTTCTTTTATTCAAACCGAGGCCTGACCTGGGGCACAAGCGTCCACGTAGAGTGAGGTAGTGCTTTTCTCAGTGAAAGGTACTGCTTTTGGTTAAGAATTGATTGAATAAAAAAGAATGAGAAATGAGGTTTTGCATTTCAGTTTTTATCATTTTCCCCATGGAACCAGGAGTGGAGGTTTGGTCAGCAACTCAAGGCTGCTGCAATTCTCAGTTATTGTGTGGATTGTTAGCCCTCACAGTTCTGTTTTCCCTCTCTCTGCCTTTTGCTGATGGAGGAAATAGCAAAACCTCAGAGATACGGCTCCTGGCAAACATTGCAGTTTGGCTTCCCTCATGCCTTTAATATTGTTTTATCTGTATCTTGGGGATCACCATCCATTGGCTTTAGACTGAATACTCATAAAGATGTCTTGGGAAGCCTTTAAAATTGATCCCTCAGTTTTATCCTGGACTTAGTGAATCAGACTTTCTGAGGAAGAGAATATGGAATCTTTGTTTGACCCTCTCCTGGGTGATTCGTGGTGTGGCCAGTTTTTCGCTGGTCTAGGAATGGTCTCTGGGGACTTGTGCTCTGTTCTTGCAGAGTGACTGTTCTCAATTCCTTCCAATCCTCTACGTTTCCAGCCCTAACTTCGGCCTCAGAAGATGACTGGATTCTTCCTTTCATTCAAAAGTAAGTCCATTCTGAAACTATCCCTCATGTTCCCTTTGTTTACCTCAGAAACATGTCTCTAGTTATCGTCTTGCTTTGAATTTCACAGAAAAGGGCTCCCTGATAAAAAAATAAACTCTACTTTCTTTTCAGTTTATCCATTATCATCTTTTTTTTTTTTTTTAGGATTTTATTATTATTATTATTATTTTTTGAAAGAGAGGGAAGATGAGGAGGGGGAGGGGCAAAGGAAGAGGGACGAGTAGAATCCCCGTTGAGCGGGGAGCCAAAAGCCAGTCTCAATCCTAGGAGCTTGAGATCATGACCTGAGCTGAAATCAAACCTTTAACTGACTGAGCCACCCAGGCACCCCTATCACCCCTATCCATTTTCATCTTTAATTTCCCTTCACACCACCATCTAATGTTTTTTTCCTTCCTTCCTTCCTTCCTTCCTTCCTTCCTTCCTTCCTTCCTTCTTTCCTTCCTTCCTTTCTTCCTTCATTCTTTCATTCCTTCCTTCCTTCCTTCCTCTCTCTCTCTCTTTCTTCCTTCCTTCCCTGCCTCCCTTCCTTCCTTAATTGTACCACTTCTCTTTGCCTTAGCACAGTACAGGTTTCCCCTCTCTGGAAAATTCTCCTCCCCCCATAATCCCTGATACTATTCAGTTTCTCAGTCTTTTCCCCACCAAAATTTCAGAAAGAACGGTATATTTCTTCCTTGCCACTAAGCTTCGGGGCTCCTGTTTTTAATCACTCTAACCCCCCACCAGTAATTTCCTCTAATTATGAAATCAATTTTCTTTTCTAGAAGTTAGAGTGACATTTCAAAGCAGGAAATAGAATGTATGAAGAAAACTGTAAAAAGAACATTTTTTTCTATCTTCTTTAGAAAATAAAATTGGAAATTCAAAAAGGATACATAAATTTTATCTATTATGAACATTTGATGAGTAAGAATCGTTGTCCCAATAAAGATTCTGGCTTCCCCCAAAAGATAAGGTTGGAAGATAAATCTGTCCTAATTTATCCTTGACATAGTCATCACAAGTAATCTCGTCTAATGATCCATAACTAAGGCTTTGACTACAGTATCTGATGATGGATACTCAGATAGTTTACTGCAAGGTGTTTTAAACAGATCTCTCCTCATTTGGATTTGTCTGGTTACAATGCAGGAATCCCATTATTACTAGAATATCAGAATAATTGCCACATTCTCTGGAGTTGCCCATAATTTATAAACTATTTTATTTTTCGTTATTCCTTTATTTCTTAATTATTTAAATTAAAAAATATGGTGACAGTTTGAAAATTATTAAGTCAAATATTTTTAATAGAGCATATGACAAAAACAATATTCTTTTTTCTCTTCTCTTACTGCCTTGTTTCACTTAACTGGAAGAACCACTTCAATGTGTTTAGATATTTGTTCTGGCATTTACTTCCTTATTTGAAAATAATATACCTCTTGATTAATCATTTTTACTTTCTATTAAGCTATATGGTTACCTTTACTTTCTTATACCTCTTCTTTAAATTCAAAATCCCACACAAATTGCTGTTATTTCCAAGCATGCCCTGATTTGAAATGTGTATACTACAAAACCACGCTAAATAATTTGGTTTATGTAATAAAGTAAAAAATTTCACTTCCTCCTTATAATTTATTATGTCTAAATTTTTAGTAACATCTTTTCCCATTATCTTCTTATGACTATGTCAGTGCTTTCCGCAGTTGAGTGATCTCCTGTGTGACTGCATTTCTTTTATTTTTTTGTTCTTATTTTTAGCTGGAGTTAATAATTGCCTCATTTCCCCCCCCTTTAATGTTCTTGGAATGCTGTGTCTTCTATCCTCTAACAGTTCTGCAAAATATCTCCAGTACTGTCTTCTGTATGCTCAAGTCTCTGCCTCCTACCCCAGTGTGCACTGTGTTCAAAGGGCCCGAGGCACAGCTGTCACTCTGGGAGGGCCCACTGCTGCTTCTTGTTTTCTAAATTCATGCCCTCTTCCTTTTTAGTTTATTTTTTTGGGTTTTGGTAAGGCATAACTTGCAATGGCTTCTTGAAAAAGTGTGCTTGGGAAGTGAATTTTTTTAAGACTTTGCTTGTGGACTTCACCACAGGATGATTAGAGGAGTTAGCTAGATCTTTTGTTGAGGGGTCTACCCACCCACAAAATACCTTTAATACATAAATCTTTTCTCTTAGGCAGTTTAGTTTCACCAGAGAAGGTTCCTCAATCCCTTGACAAGGGGAATGCAACCTGAAGGCGTTCTCTGTGATTGTTGCACAGATTTTCTTACACTCATTTTCAGCATTGTCCCCTTCACTTGCCCTCTTCCGTGACTGCTGTGCCTGAGTCTGAAACCCCTGTCACTTGCTTTCTCTGGAAAATAAAGCTCAGATTTCTAGTGGGTACTGAAGGTTAGAACTTGGGAGCTGTGGTGTGCTGGGAGATGTTTAACAACTAGCTCTCTAAAAAAACCAAAAACAAAACAAAACTCGGATTTGTAGCATTTGCCACCTTCTCCAAATATTCATCCTATAGTTGCTTTCCAGCTCAATACGAGGTCACTGCAGAGTTCCCTCTTGCAAGCTGGTACAAACCAGTGGCAGCCTGCCAGCGATTGAAAGTCTAAAAATCCCTTCACTTTAGCGAGGGCCCTAACTTTCATCTTCCAGAGTACCTAGCATCTCCGTTTCGTGAGCATTTCCAGGGGCAAATTGGCTTGCTTCTTGTAGCCATTGGCTTCACTTTTCTCCTCTCTGCTAAAATGTTCCCTCCATCTGCTTTCCATCTTCAAATGTTGGATTATAGTCACTTCTTCATTTCACTGAAGTTGGAGTTTGTGTTTTTGTTTCCTGTCATCTTTGTGGTTTCAGAATTTTGAGAGCAGAAGGGAGCAAAAAATGCCTTTATGTTGCCATCATGAAACCAAAAGTTCTACTCATTTTTCTAAATAAAAGCTAGAATGACAAAATGACACCTGTTGTTGTTAAGAATATTTTGAATAATCTTGTCCAAATCTTTGAAAACCTAATTTACAGCATAAAATTTGGAGAAGGAATTTTTGACTTTGCTACATAGATCAAATTATTCAGTGCAGCTCTGTAGTACTTACAGTTCAGATCAGGGCATGCTTGGAAATTGCAGCAATTTGTGGTGGGATTTTGAACTTAAAAGATGTGAAAGAATGTGGATTAGGGGAGATATAGATCAAGTGTGGAGTTATCTTGTGTTGGACCCTCATAGGTTCTTTATCAGATATTGTAGCCAAAGGTAATACTGAGTTCTGAGGAAGGTAATTTTGGGGGGGAAATTGGATGAGGGTGGGGATGGGGGCATATCAATTCAATTTTTAGATTAGAAATACAGAATTAGAAACATAGAATGTCCTTTAAAAATAAAGATTTTATTTATTTATTTAGCAGAGAGAGACACAGTGAGAGAGGGAACACAAGGAGGGGGAGTGGGAGAGGGAGAAGCAGGCTTCCCGCTGAGCAGGGAGCCCGATGCAGGGCTTGATCCCAGGACCCTGGGATCATGACCTGAGCCAAATGCTGTCGCTTAATGACTAACTCCCCAGAAACATAGAAAATGTCCTAATAAAATGTGTACCCCTTTTAGATGTTAATAGCAAAAACATCCCCCCCTTTTTTTTCTATTTTGGGGTCAACAATGATCTATAAGACAGGATAACATAGGGGTTAAGGCATAGAATTCTCAGTGTTTCGGTCTCAGGGTATGAATTTGCCAGATGCTAGTAGTCATGGGAATTGAGCAAGTGTCTTCATCTCTTGGTGCCTCAGTATTCTCATCTGGGAAATTAAGATAGGACTAGAAAATTCTCATAGACTTGTTTTGAGGACTAAGTAAGTTAACATATTTAAGGCACTTACAGTGTGTGAAGCAAAGTAAGTGCTTGATAAGCAGTAGTTACTGTTACTCTTTCATCTGGCATTAGTAATAACCAAATTTACATTGGTTAATACTTATCTATTAAAATAGACATCAATATACATTAATGTCACATTAAAGTCATAATGTTCACGTTTTATTGGAGTCTGTTGTTTGTGATCCATAGTTCTCTTGTTGCTTCATCACCATCCCAATAATTTAATAGACAGAAAGTCAGCTCCAACTATGTACAGTTTTACTGTGCTAAATGCTGAGGTTATAGAGTTTCCCAAATGAACTCATTATTTGGAGAAGAAAAACAATATTAGAACCTTTCCTCATTCTTTTTTCATATTTTTTAAAAATAGTTTATTTATTTATTTGTGATAGAGAGAGAGTGATAGCATGACCAATGAGGAGGAGCAAAGGGAGAGGGAGAAGCAGACTTAGGGCTCGATTCCAAGACCCTGAGATCATGACCAGAGCCAAAAGCAGATGCTTAATTGACTGAGCCACCCAGGTGCCCCAGAACGTTTCCTCCTCGTCACATCAAAATAAACTCCAGATGGATCAAAGAGTTATACTTAAAAAAGAAAAATAGAGCCACAGAAATACAAATAGGAGGTATGGGTGAATATTTCAATGTATTTGATGTACAGGAAGCTTTTCTATTTTTTGACATAAAATCAGAAACATTAACACAAAAGATGGGTACATTTTCTAAATAAAAATTTAAGGGTCATCTGGGTGGCTCAGTGCGTTAAGGCCTCTGCCTTTGGCTCAGGTCATGATCTCAGGGTCCTGAGATCGAGCCCTGCATCAGGCTTTCTGCTCAGGAGGGAACCTGCTTCCCCCTCTCCCTGCCCATCTCTCTGCCTACTTGTGATCTCTCTCTCTGTGTCAAATAAATAAATAAAATCTTACAAAAATAAAAATAAAAATAAAAATTTAAGTTGTGACTGAGGGAGGAATCATCAAAACAAAGTCAAGAGTGAAATGCAAACTAGGAAGAATAATGACAGCGCATAGGTACATACGATACATAAGAGTAAATTTAATTGCCAATTAACTGGAGAATGGCACACAGCCTAAAAGAAAACTACAAGAACAGGCCATTCACAGAAGAAGATGTTATAAATGTAAAGAGTTGCGAAGTTCTTCACTAAAATTTAAAGAAATTTAAATCAAACAAAAGATATTTTTCATTTATTGGGCATGGTGGTATGGGTAGAGTGGGGGGGGGGCACATTTGAACAGAAAACCACCATTTCCAGGGTCCTGAGTCAAGGGAAAATATCCTTTGGGGGTGGGATTATTTTGGCTTCTGACCTGAGTGCCCAGCCCCTCCTCCCCCCTTATCTCTGCTTTCAATGTACCTTCTAGAGCGCTCTTTCCGTGCCTGTTTTTTCCTTGGAAAAGGCTTTGCAGGTTACCTGAGATCTGATGAGGCTTCCAGCTGTACATTAGTCATACATAGCAATTACTTCACTTTCGTATGAGCCAAGCATGTCCGACATTTAAAATAACTGCCTTCTGAAGAGCTAGAGTTGACTGCTGTGTGGCCGTTTAGTTTGATTTTGATATTGTTTTCTGAGACCTTCTACTGTAGATCTCTGTATACATCTTCCTCAGGGACCCTGACTCTAGAGGAAAACAAACCAAACCAAACCATCAGAGCTTCTGGGGGAGAAAGTGACTGGACTGGTTCGTTTGTGGGCTCATTTATTCAATAAATATTTGTTGAGAACTTACTATGTACTAAGTGTCAGATACTACTCTAATCATTGGGCATATAAGAGTGAACATATGTTTCTGTGGAGCTTATTCTGGGTGGGGGGAGGGACAGACAATTCACAAAATTGAATAAAAATTTCATATGGCTGCTGTGAAGAAAATAAAGTCAGGTAACAAAGAGTAGAAGGGTGCCTGGGTGGCTAGTATGTTAAGTATCTGTCTTCGGCTCAGGTCCTGATCCTGGGGTCCTGGGAGGGGTTCTGGGTTTGAGTCCTACATGAGGCTCCATGCTCAGTGGGGAGTCTGCTTCTTTCTCTCCCCACCCCCTCCTGCTCCTGCTTTTCCTCTCTCTCTCTCTGTGTCAAACAAACAAACAAATAAATAAATCTTAAAAAAAAAAATAGAAGTGTAGAGGTAGATAAATGTATACAGATGCACACACATTACACACACACACACACACACACACACACACACATACTAGTGGTTCTCAAACTTTAGTGTGCATTTGAATCACCTGAAGGACTTATTAAAACATTAAGATTTCTGTGTTCCCTCCCTCAGAGTTCCTGATTTAATAGGGGCCTGATGTGGGGCCTGGAAATTTACATTTTTAAAAAGTTGTCAGGTGTTGCTGCTGCTGCTGTAGAGACGACACCTTGAGAACTACTGGTGTATGTTATTAGGTGGTCCCAGAACGCCTCCGAAGAGGTAATATATTTGGGTAATGAGAAGGAGCCAGTGAGATGAAGATGGTCAGTGTAGGAGGTAAGGGGTGGGAGTGAAGAGCTTTCTAGGTAAAGCAGAGAAACTGTGGTTTGAAGAAAGCAGAGAGGCTCATGAGTCTAGTAATGAATGGAGGGGACGGGGCAAGAGATGCAGTCAGAGGAAGATGTGGAGAGAGTCCTCTACTCTGAAAGCACACTTAAAAAAATCCAGAGTAACAACACAACAACAAGCCAGTGCTGGAGTCCACCTCCAGAGACTTTGATTTAATTAATCTGGATGGCACTTAGGTATTTTTAAAAGCTCTTTATGTGTTTCTGTTGAGCAGCCAAAACCGAGAATGATGGATACAGGCCCTTTGTAAGTGTGTAAAAGTTAAGATTTTGTATCAAGTGTGATGGGAAGCCATTGAGAAGTAGAGGACATATGTGGGTTTAGTTTCTAGATGCTAGAATGGATTTTGTAAGGGGTTAAGAGTGAATGAGGAGCCGAGTAAGAAAATGTTACAATTGTCTAGGTTAAAAGTGATATTGGCTGTGTTCACATGGCAGTGGTGGTTATGGTGAAAAATGGGATGCAGGATGGTGGATGGGATTTTAGTTAGAATAAAAGAGACTTGCTAGTGGATTGGATATGAGAAGTGAGAGAGAGGGAACATCAACTGTGATTCTAAGGCTACCTTTCAACTGGGTGAAAGGTGACACCATTAACTGTTAACACTGGGATAGATAACAGTTTTGGGGAGAAATAAGAAAGCTTTTATTTTGGTTTTGTTAACTCAAAGATGCCTTTAATAAGAGTGAAGCACTGGATGAGTTTTAGGGAAAGAGAGTGGGAATGAGGGTAAACCCATGCCTTGCTCCTTTGACAGGACTGTTGTGATAGCTGGCTAGGAAAGGATTATTGTTCATGTAGATTTCACATGCTTCTTAAAAACAGTAACCTCTCCTCTAACTATGTGTTTTTTTAAATGGGTGAACACAATCATGGCAAGAACTTTCTAGAAAACCTGTGAGCTTGAGCTGGTGGGCATGTGGTGGGCCCTCAGTAAACATTTGTTGAATTAATCAACGAACAGTGAGTGAACTGGGGACTTTAATATATCAAGTCTATTTATCATTTTGGTGGGTGATGTGTATTCAGATTACATTGTGTAGGGAATATAAATATCTGGTGGTTTCCAGTTAGATTATCATAAAATATTTAACTGATCAAATGAATCCAAAAGGGAAGAAGGTTTTTGGTGTAAGCTGTGTTGATTTCCTTGTGATACCCAAGAAAAAGGGATACTAAATTGAATCTCCTAAGACTTGTCTGGATTTCTAGTTACATGTCTCTTTGTCTTTTTTATTTTTCTCATGAGCCAGTGTCACCTGTGGTTTTAGCAGAATCAGATCAGATTTGGAACCCGCCTTCATAGAAAGATACCTTGTTTCTCTGTATATCATGGTGAAGAGAGGTTTGGGGGCAGTGTACCTATAAGCCATCTTTAGGCAGTGTACCTAAAATGCAGTGTGGAATGTGAGATAGTAGGCGACTTATCTGAGAAGTCAAAGATAATAAACATTTGCCTATGAGTGCCTTTTCTGATGAACCAAAAGTCAGAATTTGTTTCTGAAAAGGAGGGTCAGTTCCTACAAATAGAGAGATCAGAGAAGAAGCTGAGAATGGTTGCCAGACTGTATTCAGATGCCCAAACTTGTGAACAAACATGTGGAGTCCCTCCCTGGTTCAGGCTGCCCTGTCCCTAAATCATGGAGTGGAGAGCTGCTCAAACTCATTTCTCCTTATTAGCTCCATTTAGGGACAAATTATTCTGCTTCAGTCTTGCAAAATGGGAAAGAAGTTGAATCCATATCTTAACATCTATCATCTAAGTTCTGAAGGGAGGGGAAAGCTCTGTTGGTAAAAATAGCTTGATAATTCACTTAGGAGCACAAAGTGAAACAAGGAACATATTGGAGGCTTGACCCAAGGTTGAAGAGGAGAGGGGTAAGTTGACATCCTGCTATGAGGAAGAGAGTTTGTTGCACTCTTTCCAAAGGGGTAAATTGAGAGAAGAGAGAGAAGCTTACAGATGCTGCACAGCTGGGTGAAGGGATTTGTGGAAATGGTACAGTGGTAGGATGGCCAAAAGATAACTTAGGAAGAAATACTCTGTGTTCAGTTTGAAATTGTTTGCTTTGCTCTTGTATATACTCCTTTTATATCTCTTTTGAAATAATTGACAAAGACTCTTATATTCATTGAAGTTTTATGTGAGTAAAGCTTGAGTTTGGCATTAGGTCGAATGGTGGAGACAGACAAGTCTGTGAAGTAGGAGTTGAACTGACCTTGAGAATGCAAGTTCTGTCTAATCCTTACACTCTACACACCTAACAAATCCTCAGAAGTTTTGCACAGGACTTTGGTGGGAGACCCAAACCCCAGTTGACTCTTGAGTTGTGAAATTTTGGATAGCAAAGATGTTTTCTCTTGAAAAATCTAGGGTTCTTTTTCTTTTAAATTGATTTGGGCCCCAGGGGCTCTTCTTCAGTTTTACTAGATGTTTCATTAAACCCATGACCCTGACTCATGAGTTTTTCCACTCTTTGCTTCTCCAGCTTGTGCAGTCTCCTTTGTCTGATCTCCCTTTGTCTTGGATCTGGTTCTCCTTCCCTTGCTCCTGTGGCTTTGTGCAAGATCAATTCTTCAGTTCTGTACCTGGATAGGGAACTGTTGTACCCTGTCCAGTCCCTGAACCTGGAAGACCTCTGATCACTCAGGAAGGAAGATTAGACATGACTAGTATTCTGGGAATTGTTTACCTGAGTGTGAGTATGGGTAAACATTTGTTTTCCAAAGATCATGTTTACCATGATCACATGGATTTCAATAGGTGAGGATTTATGGCATATCAAATGATAGCAAGAGAGGAAGAAGACAACAAAATATTCATTATTAGCCATCTTGTAAACCCCAGAACCAGTGCCTTGAAAACATTTTGTGTACTGCAAATATCAAAGTCAGCACATATGTTTTTAGGGGAAATGATTAAAAATGCTAATATAAGATAATTTAAAAATATTTTAATATTTCTACTGAGTCTATTTTGCTACTTCAGAATTTGCTAAATATAAGGAGGCAGAATTGCAAGCTAGGAAAGTGGTTTATATGTGCACACTGACCTTTTGACTTCACTCTACCGGTTGCTTAATATTCTTCTATAAAGAAATTGTTTCCAATAATAAAATTGCATTGCAAAAACTTCTTAGGTTATCTGAGACCAAAATTAGACATCTAGAATAACAAGAAAATAATTCGTGCCTAAGGGCTGCTTTAGACAAGAGAAGCACAGTTGTGAAATCATTGTAAATGCATTTCTTCCTGTAGAATTTGCTACTTAGGAGGTTCATTGTGTTTCAGCAAGTCTAGAGTGGGAATGGTAGAAATAGAGGCCTGAGGAGATGAAGGATACAATAGGGTACCTGACTTGAATGGTTATACATTTTATGGCCTGTGATTAAATTTGGTGAGGGTTTAGTTACAAAATGAACAAACACATATGTTTTCATACCATGCTGATTACTAATATAAAAATTGCATATAAATACCTGTAGTGGATTGCCTTTGTTGTCTATCCAGCACTATCCTCAGACTTTCTTTTGGGAACAGTGCCTCCTTACGTTTGGGAATGGCTCAAGCTTCCAGTTGGCACTGCCTTGTTCTTTATATGATTCTTTCCTACTCTGTCGTTTCTCTTATCACCACTGTGGGCCACAGTGGACCGATCAGTAGTGGGCATCTGACTCCAGCTGGTCCTTCCCCTGAAATTTTCAAATGAATTAGGAAAAATTTCCTTTGGGCTGGGGGAGTTTATAAAGTGTGAATCCTGGGAGCTTCTGATATTTGTGTTTGCTGCCCAGAAAAGGAAACCAATCTACAGTAAAAGGATCAGACTGTGAAAAGAAGCATCTTCGTGTAGTTTGAGTGTTAGTCCCTTAAAAACATAGGTACTTTAGTGTGCTTCCTATATATCTTTACTCTGCTTAAGCTGATCTAAGCTTGGTTTTTGTTACTTAGCAAAAAGAATCCTGATGAACACACAGGCACTTTATGCAGGAAAGTTGTTTCATTAAAGGCTGACAGTCTGGCATCAAAGTAATTCTGAGGTTTCTAACCTTCTGAACTGGTTGGTTGTTGGACATGACTGAGGAACATGAACTTGGGTCAGTAGGAGTCCCATTGATTAAGTGATTGATTGTATTCTGATAAATACTTAATGGGCCATATCACCAGTCAAGAGACCTAAAGACTAATCAAGCTCTTTTGGTTGGTAAGGACAGGTGTCCAAACTCATTCTGTCTGTGTGATGAGTGTTCATGATCAATTTGCTGGGAATGATTGGACCCTATCCTGTGTCTCCTGCCTGTGTAAATAGATCCTTTCTCAAGCATGAGTTAGGACAACCTTGGAGTATACCCTTGAAGCTGTTTATTGGCAATATAGGCAAGTAGTGCAAGTTTATGTCCTATCTTAAACTTTCCCAGCTCTAAGTCCATACTTTCTTTCTGATGAGCCAAAGAATGTGATAAACTGCTCTCTGCTAAAGTGAAATTCATTGATAATGACTTATTTTGTTTCCCTCTCCAATTAGTACTCACCTTTTAATTCACTGGAGCAAGCTACTTGTGGATTTAAGGTGTGATAGTAAGAGAGGGGGAGAAATTACTTTTTTTTGTGGAAGGAGCACCTAATTTTCAGTAGGAGAAGCCATTAGGTTTACCAATGCTGAAATTCTTCCTACTGGTGAGCCTCTCATAGAACATTTCCCTTTTTGGTAAATAGTATTTTATATCATAGATGTATTCTGATGTGGATCCTACATTCTTGCTTTTCTAGGAATTAATCATATTTCCATATAGTATAATAATTTGTACCATTTGTAGAGAACTACCATGTCCTAGATACTGCTAGAAACTGATAAGTTGGCTGTTGTGGACATTTGGGTTCATGTGCCCCTTCAGATCAATACATTTGTATCTTTAGGGTAAATACCCAGTAGTGTGATTGCTGGGTTGTAGGGTAGCTCTGTTTTCAACTTTTTGAGGAACCTCCATGCTGTTTTCCAGAGTGGCTGCACCAGCGTGCATTCCCACCAATAGGTAGGCGTGTTCCACTCTCTCCGCATCCTCGCCAACATCTGTCATTTCCTGACGTGTTAATGTTAGCCATTCTGACTGGTGTGAGGTGGTATCTCACTGTGGTTTTGATTTGTATTTCCTTCATGACAAGTGATGTGCAGCACTTTTTCATGTGTCTTTGGCATTTTGTATATCTTCTTTGGAGAAATGTTGTTCATGTCTTCTCATTTCTTGACTGGATTTTTTGTTCTTTGGGTGTTGAGTTTGATAAGTTCTTTATAGATTTGGATACTAGCTCTTTATCTTATAAGACATTTGCAAATATCTTCTCCCACTATTTTGGTAGCCTTCAGCTTTGTTGATTGTTTCCTTTGCTTTGCAAAAGGTTTTGATCTTGATGAAGTCCCAATAGTTCATTTTTACTCTTGCTTCCCTTGCCTTTGGTAATGTTCCTAGGAAGAAGTTTCTGTGGCTGAGGTCAAAGAGGTTGCTGTCTGTGTTATCCTCAAGTATTTTGATGAATTTCTTTCTCACATTGAGGTCTTTGATCCATTTTGAGTCTATTTTTGTGTGTGGTATAAGGAAATGGTCCAGTTTCATTCTTCTGCATGTGGCTGTCCAATTTTCCCAATACCACTTGTTGAAGAGACTGTCTTTTTTCCATTGGACATTCTTTCCTGCTTTGTCAAAGATTAGTTGACCATAGAGTTGAGGGTCCATCTCTGGCTTCTCTATTCTGTTCCATTAATCTATGTGTCTCTTTTTGTGCCAGTATCATACTGTCTTCATGATGACAGCTTTGTAATAGAGCTTGAAGTCTGAAATTGTGATTCCACCAACTTTGGCTTTCTTTTTCAACATTCCTCTGGCCACTTGGGGTCTTTTCTGGTTCCATATAAATTTTAGGACTATTTATTCCATTTCTTTGGAAAAAGTTGCTGGTATTTTGATAGGGATTGCATTAAATGTGCAGATTGCTCTAGGTAGTGTAGACATTTTCACAATATTTGTTCTTCCAATCCAGGAGCATGGAACATTTTCCTATTTCTTTGTGTGTTCCTCAATTTCTTTCACGAGTACTTTATAGTTTTCTGAGTACAGATTCTTTGCCTCTTTGGTTAGGGTTATTCCTAGGTATCTTATGGTTTTGGGTGCCATTATAAAAGGGATCGACTCCTTAATTTCTCTTTCTTCTATCTTGCTGTTGGTGTATAGAAATTCTACTGATTTCTGTGCATAAATTTTATATCCTGCCACTATACTGAATTCCTGTATGAGTTCTAGCACTTTTGGAGTGGAGTCTTCTGGGTTTTCCACATAAAGTATCCTATCATCTGCAAATAATGAGAGTTTGTCTTCTTTGCTGATTCAGATGCCTTTTATTTCTATTTGTTGTCTGATTGCTGAGGCTAGGACTTCTAGTACTATGTTGAATTGCAGTGCTGAGAGTGGGCAGCCCTGCCATGTTCTTGACCTTTGGGGAGAAGCTTTCAGGTTTTCCCCATTGAGAATGATATTTGCTGTGGGGTTTTCATAGATGGCTTTGATGATATTGAGATATGTACCCACTATCCCTACACCATGAAGAGTTTTGATCAAGAAAGAATGCTTTACTTTGTCAAATGCTTTTTCAGCATCTATTGAGAGTATCATATGGTTCTTGTTCTTTCTTTTATTAATGTATTGTATCACATTGATTGATTGGTGGTTGTTGAACCAACCTTGCAGTCCAGGAATAAATCCCACTTGGTCTGGTGAATCATCATTTTAATGTATTGTTGGATCCTATTGGCTAGTATTTTGCTGGGGATTTTTGCACCCATGTTCATCAAGGATATTGGTCTGTAGTTCTCCTTTTTGATGGGGTCTTTGTCTGGTTTAGGGATCAAGGCAATGCAAGCCTCATAAAATGAGTTTGGAAGTTTTCCCTCCATTTCTATTTTTTGGAACAGTTTCAGGAGAATAGGTATTAATTCTTCTTTAAATGTTTGGTAGAATTCCCCTGGGAAGGCATTTGGCCATGGGCTCTTGTTTGTTGGGAGATTTTAGATGACTGCTTCAATCTCCTTACTGGTTATGGGTCTGTTTAGGTTTTCTATTTTTTCCTGCTTCAGTTTTGTTAGTTTATATGTCTCTATCAATGCATCCATTTCTTCCAGATTGTCAAATTTGCTGGTGTATAATTGTTCATAATTTGTTCTTAAAATTGTTTGCATTTCATTGGTATTAGTTGTGATCTCTCCTCTTTCACTCTTGATTTTATTAATTTGGGTCCTTTCTCAATTCTTTTGGCTAAGTCTGGCTAGGGGTTTATCACTCTTATTAATTCTTTCAAAGAACCAGCTCTTAGTTTCATTGATTTGTTCTACTGTTTTTTTTTTTTTTTGTTTCTGTTTCATTGATTTCTGCTCTGATCTTTATTATTTCTCTTCTCCTGCTGGGTTGAGGCTTTCTTTGCTGTTCTTTCTCCAGCTTCTTGAGGGGTAGGGCTAGGCTGTGTATTTGAGACCTTTCTTGTTTCTTGAGAAAGCCTTGTTATTGCTATATATTTTCCTCTCAGTACTGCCTTTGCTATGTCTCAAAGATTTTGAACTGTTGTGCTTTCATTTTCATTGGTTTCCATGAATTTTTAAAATATTCCTCTTTAATTTCCTGGTTGACCCATTCATTCTTTAGTAGGATGCTCTTGAGCCTCCATATATTTGAGTTTTTTTCCAACTTTCGTCTTGTGGTTGAATTCTTGTTTCAAAGCATTGTTGTATGAAAATATGCAGGGAATGATCCCAATATTTTGGTACTGGTTGAGACGTGATTTGTGATCCAGGATGTGATCTATTCTGGAGAAGGTTCTATGTGCACTAGAGAAGAATGTGTATTCTGTTGCTTTGGGATGGAATGTTCTGAATAGATCTGTGATGTCCATCTGGTCCAGTGTGTCATTTAAAGCCTTTATTTCCTTGTTGATCTTTTGCTTAGATGATCTGTCCATTTCAGTGAGGGGAATGTTAAAGTCCCCTACTATTATTGTATTATTATTGATGTGTTTCTTTGATTCTGTTATTAACTGGTTTATATAATTGGTTGTTTCCATGTTAGGGGTATAGATATTTAAAATTGTTATGTCTTCTTGTTGGACAGATCCTTTAAGTATGATATAGTGTCCTTCCTCGTCTCTTATTATAGTTTTTGGCTTAAAAGCTAATTTGTCTCATATAAGGTGTCTTTGGATCTAAAATAAGTTTCTTGTAGACTGCATATTGATGGGTCTTGTGGTTTTTTTTTTTTTTTTTTTTTTATCCATTCTGATATCCTGTGTCTTTTGATTGGGGCATTTAGCCCATTTACATTATTTTTCTTTTTTTTTAAAGGTTTTATTTATTTGCTTGACAGAGAGAGAGAGATCACAAGTAGGCAGAGAGGCAGGCAGCAAGAGGGGTTAGGAGACTCCCTGCTGAGCAGAGTCCAATGTGGGCCTCAATCCCATGACCCTGAGATTATAACCTGAGTCGAAGGCAGAGTCTTAACCCACTGAACCACCCAGGCACCCCTCAGGGTAACAATTGGAAGATAAGAATTTAGTGCCATTGTGTTGCCTGTAGGGTGACTGTGACCGTATATTGTCTCTGTTCCTTTCTGGTCTAATATTTTTAGGCTCTCTCTTTGCTTAGAGGACTCCTTTCAATATTTCCTGTAGGGCTGGTTTGGTGTTTGTGTATTATTTTAGTTTTTGTTTGTCCTGGAAGCTTTTTATCTCTCCTTCTATTTTTAATGACAGCCTAGCTGGATATAGTATTCTTGGCTGCATATTTTCCTCATTTAGTGCTCTGAATATCTTATGCCAGTCCTTTCTGGCCTTTCAGGTCTCTGTGGATAGGTCTTTTGCCAATCTAATATTTCTGCTGTTGTATGTTATGTTATACACCTCTTGTCCCAAGCTGCTTTCAGGATTTTCTCTTTGTCACTGAGATTTGTAAGTTTTACTATTAGATGATGGGGTTTGGACCTCTTTTTTTTTGATTTTGAGAGGGGTTCTCTTCTCTGTGCCTTCTGGATTTTGATACTTGTTTCCTTTGCCAAATTAGGTATATTCTGTTATAATTTTCTCCAAGCTACCTTCTGCCCCTCTCTCTTTCTTTTTCTTCTGGGACCCCAAGTATTCTAATATTGTTTTGTCTTATGGTTTCACCATACTTGTCTTGTGGTATTCACTTTCTCTTGAATTCTCCCCTCATGGTCCAGTAGTTGATTGTCTCTCTTTTGCTCAGCTTCTTTATTCTCCATCACTTGGTCTTCTATATCACTAATTCGCTCTTCCACCTCATTTATCCTAGTAGTAAGAACCTCTTTTTTTTATTGAACCTCATTAATATATTTTTTTAAAATTTCAACTTGGTTAGATTTTAGTTCTTTTATTTCTCCAGAAAGGGATTCTCTAATATCTTCCATTTTTTTTTTTTTTTTTTGAGCCCAGCTAGCACCTTGGTAATCATCATCCTGAACTCTAGTTCTGACACATTACTAATGTCTATATTGATTAGGTCCCTAGCTGTTGGTACTGCCTTTTTGTTCTCTTTTTGGTGGTGAGTTTATCTGCCTTGTCATTTTATCCAGGTAAGAATAGATGAATGAGAGAATAAAATACTAAAAGAGTATCAACAACCCCAGAAAAATATACACTATCCATATCAGAAGATATCTGAAACTTGAGGGGAGAAGAAAGGGGGGAAAAAGAGAAAAAAAAATATTCATTAGACTGGCAAATAGAGCAGAGCCACATATTTGATTTTGGGGGTATTTTGGTCTGTTAGAAGAAACTACCTCCCAAAATTTTAAAGAAAGAAAAACTTGTATATATACACAAAAATAAGGGTAAACATGATGAAGGGATGGAATATGAGTGTAAAGATGAAAAGTAAAAAAAAAATTCTAAAAAAGGAATTGATAAGATAAGAAGTTGTTTGAAAAAAGAAAAAAAAGAGGAAAGAATATGATCAGGCTGAGACTAGAACAAAGCTATGTGCTAGATTTAGGGTATCTTCTGATCTATTAGAAAAATTGTATCCCAAAATTTTAAAGAAAAGGAAACCTATATGTATAGAAGAAATAAGGTTAAATACAATGAAGGGATAAAATATGATTATAACAATGAAAATTAAAAAAAGATTTTTAAAAAGGTATTGATAAGATAAAATAGTTAAAAATGTTAAAATAGGAAAGAGGAAGAATTAAAAAATAGAATAAGAAAAAAGATAAAATAAAAAAATTAAGTTTGAAAGACTAAAAGATCATGGGGAAAAAGCCATTAATTCTATGTGTTGCTTTCCTTACCTCTGGAGTTCTGCAGTTCTCATTGATCAGTGAACTTGGTCTTGGCTGTATATTCTTGTTGATCTTCTGGGAGAGGAAACTGTTGCAGTGATTCTCAAATGTTTTTGCCCAATGCAGAATTGCACTGCCCTTGCTAGGGGCCAGGCTAAGTAATTTGCTTGGGTTCACTCTTGGGAGCTTTTGTTGCCTGAATTCTTTCTGTAGAGGTTTGGAGGATGGGAATGAAAATGGTGGCTTCCAAGTCTCCAGCCTGTAGGAGCTGAGAGCTTGGGGCTCTACTCCTCAGTGCACCCTCAGAGAAAAGCAGTCAATCCCTCCCGTCTCCCTGGTCTCTGGCTGCAACCCGGACCTTACCCAGCCTGTGACCAAGCATCTCTGTCTTTGGTGCACAGCCCCGCTTGGAGTCTCCAAACCCAGCAGATTCCTGCCACAAACTCCCACGCTGCTCCTCTCAGAGGAGTAGGAGGGGGTCTCCCCGGATTTGCTGCTTGTTGGGTCCCTACTCAAAAAGGGATGGCCTTGGATCATGGTTTAAAGTAACCCTGAGCTGAGAGCCCACTTCTTGGCTTTCTCTCTGTGGCCAGCTTCCCCGCTCTGATACCTGGGAACTTTGGTACACTGAGGCACCCCCGGTCTTTTTGTGTCCCCGTGGGTCCTGAGACCACACTGTCCTGGTGATGGGTCCATGCCTCACTTAGCATCTGGAACAATATCCCTCAGTGGAGCAGACTTCTAAAAGTTCTGATTTTGTGCTCTGCTGCTCTCCTGCTTGCTGGGAGCTGGCCCCTCCCCCTGTGGTCTATCTTCCTGTTGCTTCAGATTCTGAAGAATTCCTTTTGCTCTCCATGTCCAACCTTCTGGAAAGTGGTCAATTTTCTATTCCTAGAGTTGCTGCTCTTTTCTTCTATCTTCTGTTGAGTTTGTAGGTGTTCAGAATGGTTTGATAACTATCTAGCTGAACTCCTGGGACCTGATGATATTTCAGTCTCCTACTTCTCCACCATCTTGCTACATTTGAGAAATATCTTAAGGATTTTGGAATGGCATGTCAAGAATTACTATACTAAAAATAGGATCAGTTTCTAATTCCTGTGGGGGAATATATATATATATATATATATTTTCCCCCATATCTTTTTCATATATATAATGTTCATTTTCTAGGTGTATCTGCTAATTAATATCAGAATATTCTACATTTTAGGAACAAGTACCACTTCCATTAATCCTTTCCTTCCCGTGCCTACACCCATTTCCTTAATTTAGGCATTTATTATCACTCTGGATTATTGTAGGAGTCACCTTGCTTTTCTTCTGGCTCTCACCCTTTTCTAAATACTACTTTGTACTGGTTGGAGCAAAGCAGCTACAATCAGATTAAAGCCTTAAGGGGCTTCCTATTGTCTAGCAAATAAAACCCAAACAATGTAGCTTAGCACTGAAGATCCTTGATGGTCAGGTGGGATTCCAGCCTTGTCCCCCATAACTCTGCAGCCAGTACTCTGTGTCCTAGTGGATTCAACTACTTGCTTTACTTGGTTGTTCTTGTGTTTTTTCCTCCACAGGCATTTGCTTGTGTTGCTTCTCTATATTTTGGCTTCCTTCCATCTTATAATCAAGTCAAGCTTGATTGTCCAGGCCTTCTCAAAAACCGCTAAATTCATTCATTCTTTCTAATTCACTTCCATTAACGTAATCTTTCTTTCCTTTAACTCTGCTAGAATACTGAAACTCAAACATTATGATTATTCCTTTGTGTTGCTATTGTTTCTTATATACATATTCTTGATGTTCTGTCCTTTGACTAGATTCTAATTTGTGGGGGTATAGGCCATGTCTTTTGTTTTATTTTGGTTTCATTTTTCCTTGAACGGTATCTTGCATGGGATTGGCTTTGGCAACTGCTAGTTGAATGGGCCAGTGGATGAAGGGTCTGGTAAAACCCCTTTCCCTGCTGCTTCCTTATTCTTGCTTCTTTCTTTGATTTAGAAATCTCTCACTAACATGAAGCTGGTAAGTTTTGTGTGATACTGGGTACATTTAAATGTGTTAGTCTGTCCTTGGGCTGATAAATTGTAACCACTGGTATTCTAGTCCTGAATCTAGTCCTCAGATTACTGATGTTCTCCTATTTCAGATCATCTCCTCTATAGGGAACAGCTACTTCACTCCCTTGGTCTCTCTGCCTCCATTCAACCAGGAGACTCCCTTCTGGAGAGCTCTTCATCCTGATTTAAGTGCTAAATGGAAGAATAACAGTTTTTATACCCAAAGCCTTATTTTGCCCATGTGTTTATTTTCTTGGGCATATTCCCTATCTTCTAAGTCAAATCCTGCCTATCATAATTATTGACTTCTCTTATTTTTATTTTTCACCTTCAATTAATTCCTTAATTGTGCCACATAGGTTCTGCAATATACTTCCCATGTTTTAAGTTGTCCTAAAGCAGATCTGTTAGAAGAGAATTTTTGACCTTCTCAAATTCATGCACAAAGAGACCCAAGTTTGTATACAGTTCTCAGTGATTAAAAAGATTTCCATATTTCTGACTTCTCTCAATTTTCTCTCGTATGGCTTCCCTTTACTTGTGTACTAGCTCCTGTATTTGGGTAGGTTCCATTTATTAGCTATAACTGCTCTCTGGTTAAGAATTTGGTGGGATAAAAGATTAAAATACAAGTGAATTGGACTTTGAGGGGGGCATGGGGATCACTTAAATATCCCATGAGTCCATATTTTTTCTAGTCTGTTTTTTAAACTACTGTATTTATATATTTCTTTAGATAGTATGACAGTTTGTTAGTGGAAGAATGGTGGATCAAAGCCATTATGTTAGTGTTAAAATTTAATTCAAGAAAAATTTAATTCAAGAAATATTTTGAATAAGTATAATGGAGGCTGTCTGAGCTAAGAACTGGAGAGCTAAAACATAAATAAAATAAACATCAACCCTTACAGAAATCGAGCAGAGATCAGTAGATTGCAGAAAGACCATACTTCTTAAAGTATTTGTCTTCACACTACATGGTGCACATATACAACAGATTCTCTGTTATGTGTTGTAGTCAAATGTGGTATTCAGGCTAATCAAATGTTTTAATCTTTAGAGAGTTATTATAAATATTACACACAAATCACCAAAGTTACAAAGAATCACCAGTTACAAAGAATTTGCATAAAATGAAACACTCAGCGTCTAACCACATTGATCTTTGCTTTAGAAAGTAATTCAATGGGTACCTGAGTGGCTCAGTGGGTTAAGCCTCTGCCTTCGGCTTGGGTCTCTGCAGAGAGCCTGCTTCCTCCTCTCTGCCTGCCCCTTTGCCTACTTGTGCTCTCTGTCTGTCAAATAAATAAATAAAATCTAAAAAAAAAAAAAAAGAAAGTAATTCAAGATCTTAAAGTGCCACTGTGCTTATCACTATAAATATTGATTAGCATGATACTGAAATTGTGCCAAAACACCAGTGATGAGAGAGTTTAGTAGTAATCGCTGCCATTAATTAAATGCTAATTACATGTAAGTGTTTACAGCATTTCTTTTTTTAATCCTCACATCATCTTTATCACTGGCCCAAGGTCACTCACATAGCTAATAAGTGGTGGGGTTGGGCTTCAAACCCAGGCAATTTGCCTCCAGAATCCATGCTTTTAAACACTAATCTGTATTGCCTCTTAATTATTTCACTGTTTTCAAATTTCAGTGTGCATTAAAATAATCTTAGGGAACTTTCAAGATGCAGATTCTTGGGCCCCATCCTGGAGACCGGGATTCAATAGATCTGCAGCTAGGCCTAGGAATATGCATTTAAACAAGCATCTACATGATTCTGCAGTGCTACAATTCCACTCTCAGACATACTCTCTCAGGTTTTTATAATGTATATAGATATACATACATAGGCATATCTGTAATGTCTTCTCTTACTCCACCAGAATTACTGGTCTAGCACAGTATACTGGAATGTATTCTAGGCAGAGTTAGAACAATTCTTCCCCGCTACCTGCCCCCAAATTAGCTATGTGACTTTGGCCAAATTATTCATGTTAGTCAGTGTTCTTTGAGAAACAGAACCAATAGGATTTGTGTATATATATGTAGAAAAAGATTTATCATAAAGAATTGGTTTATATGATTGTGGAGGCTAGTGAGTCCAAAATCTGTAGTGTGGGCCAGTAGGCTTGGGACCCATGAGAGCTGATAGTACAAAGTCCCACAGCAATCTTCTGGAGAATCTTCCAGAAATCTTCTGGAGTCTTCTAGCTCAGGGAGGCCACTCTGTTCTTTTCAGGCCCTCACATGCTTGTACAAGTCCCACCCATATTATGGAGGGCAAACTGCTTTACCCCAGAATCATGGATTTCAATGGTAATGTCGTCCCAAACACCCTCCAAGTTGAAACATAAAATTAACCATCATATTACGTAATTTCTCTGAGTTCTGTAGGTAAAGTCTCTTCAGTAAAATCATCAGGAAATAAAACCAGGTGATCATAACTATATAAAAGAGGCTCCAAATGGGTGACAAATGGGACACACCCTGACAGCTGATGGCTTTACTTTGACTCATCCACAGTTGTCTTAGTCAGTGTTTTTCAAAATTTGAATTACTGGTAGTTGCTGACAAAATTTACAAGAGAATCTGTATTTCTGTTTTCTTAAAAAAAAAGAAAGATTTGACAATGTCGCATGGCCACAATGTAGCTGAGTCACAGATGTCACTTTTAGGGGAATTTGCTACCTCTTTGTATCTCACTCCCTGTTTCTCACTCACTCAGTGCATGGCCTTTATTTCTATGAGCTGCTCACAGAAAATGCTGAGGCATTTGAGTTTTTGACCATTGCCTTCCTAGCTACTAAACATTTGTGGCAGCTCTACCTCCCTGCTTAAAAATGACAAAAGGAGAAGTAAGATTTCTGAAACACATGAAAGCTTATATCAGGAAATCACTATTTCTTCAATGTGTGCAGTATGGTTTATCACCTCTCCCACGGTTACCCTCTCTGGGCCTCTCAGATCACTAACGTCTTTTGAGTTAACAACAGGGATGCTTTCATATTCTCATACACCTTCTTGGTAGGAGATGATAGAAATGTGAAGTGTGTTCTTCAGTCACTGAATGGGGTCAACCAGATTAAAAAGATGGAGGCATATTGATGTAAAAAGAGAAAGAGAACTTGCTACTTTTGTATGGAGTTGAAATAGTTTAAGAAGCAGTTTCAAAAGTGAGGGTTATCTTTCCAAAGCAAGACTGGCTTTGTAGGAAAATAGGATGGGCAGTTGTTTAATAGTAAGATTTCAAAGGTAAAATAGCCTTATAACTTCCCCAGTTGTTCTCTGAATGCTGAAATTACTTCAACTAGGACAAAGTCTTTTATTCCATAATGGGAAAGAAAGCAGAGACCTTTGAAAATAGCAACACAGGGCCTAAGGAACAAAGCAGTGATATTAGATCCATATTGCAAATACATTTTGATGGGGGACTAGGGAAAAGATGAAACCCAGGGGCCTTGTAGGTCTGAAAATAGTTGAGGTAAAAAGAGTACAGTAGAGTACAGTAGAGAATTTACTTTACTGACTACTTAATATGGCTGGCCCAGACACATCTTTTTTGTTTTGTTTTGTTTCTTTAAGTAAACATGCCTATGGCCACTTTTTTCTTTTTTTGACAAAATTTGTATAAATTGCCTTCAGGACCTTGAAAATTAATTCCATCAGGCATATGGTTTGCAAACATGCCCTCCTTTTCTGTGTTAAAAAATGTGTTTCAGATGTATAGCCCTATTATGGTTTCTCTAGAAGTCATCCTTCATAAAAGTAATTCAGGAATGTTAGAATCTTTGTCAGTTTCTTGGCAAACAGTATTCGATTATATATTCATGCTCCTCCGTAGGATGCACAATTTTAGAATGATTCTGGAATGTTTCCAAATTTTATTTTGGAATTCAGCATTTGGCCATCTTTATTAATCCCAATCAATAATAGCTTATAATAATTCTAAATGTGTTAGCTATAAATCGCTGCTGTATTCCATTCAGCAAGAATGTTCTTGCTATTTGTTTTCCCAGACTATATATTCAAATACGGACTTTCATGTGCCAGGGTTTTTTTCCTCTGATATTTGGGTTCCTGTGGATAATTTGTAAGATCATCCAGAGAAAGAATGCCTAGGTTTTAATGTCTAATGTTGGATTTTCCACTTGGGAGGCATATACTTGCCTCTAGATTTTCCATTTGTAGAATTTCCTATTATTTTTTCTTTTCCTTTCTATTAATTTTGAACATATTAAGGTCATCATTTACTCTAGCCAGTTGCTTATTTTCATCTCGAATAAATTTGTAGTTTTCTTATTTTTAAATCCACCTAGTAGTTTATTTCTAAATCCCTTTTCCTTAAGTCATAGGAAGAGAAATATTATACTTAGCAAAAGGTTTATGCTTCCTTTGCTGTCTTTTGGAGTAATTTTAGTAAATTACTGACTGTAGCTCTTAGAAGATTGCTTATTATGCCATTCTGTTAGGAACTGTAGTCTTGTTTGGCTCAGAGACAAAATAAGCTTAGGTTCTAGGGCTATGGAAGTTTTTTCCCTCCGACCAGGTAATAAGCTCTATATGAGAAGTGGTTTGGAAATGAAATTTCAAATCTTGAGGGGTTATTTCTGATCTACAAGGATAGGTGATAACGGTACTTTCTCTTGGCTCAAAGGCTGGGATACTTCCTGCCTTTTCAATTCAGGTAAATGTTGGAAAGTAGCAAGAATTATATTGTATTTTGGAAAAATAAATAGATGGAGGAAGACTGTATTTGTTGAAAGTACCCTTTCTATTATAATTAGAAACATGAATAATTAGTATTTGAGCTGCAGTGTCCAAGGGGCTTGGGCTTAAAAATATTAGAGATCTAGATTTTATCAGATCCATGAACAAAATTTTAAAAAGCAGTCGTAATATAAAATAGCAGCTCCCAGTAACTTCTTCAAGTTTTATTTTCTTCAGAAGTTGACTCAATTCAGTTTGCTTCATTCTTGGAAGCGTCATCAAAATTCTCCACAAGACCTGGAACTTCATCATCATCATCCTCTCCGGTAGCAAGTGGTGCTTTTCCATCCACAGATTGTTTGGGCAGAGCTTCAGCCAGTCTTCAACTAGTCAGACTGTCTGCACCAAGTTGGTTTAAGATACTGGGTAGCATTTCTGTCAGCTGCTTTGTCTCAGCATGGCCTGTAATGGTGAAAGTGTTCGCTGCCAGCGATGCCTGAACTCTGGGGTTGTTAAAGTGGATCACTGTTCCTTGGTTTGTGAACATATTCGCTTCTTCAATACCAGAGATATTGTTTACCCCTAACTTCTTTAAGGAGAACTGAAGTTTTTTATCATCTGCTGTAGCTGTTCTATGAACCATCTTCTTTCGGCGAGCAGTTCCTTTCCCACCAATGGGCACTTGTGCTTGCAGTTTGGTGAGTTTCTCCTGGTTCATGATAGTTTCTTTCATCTTGTTGGAGCGGAAATGGGACGCGCGGGGGACTAGGGTTGGCGCTTGGGGGTCTCCGGCGGACCAGCTGAGATTAGGTGCACACGCGCGGGGATGCAAGATCGAATAATTAGTATTTGAATAAGAGAAGTGATTGAACTGTGCTTGGACTTTATATGGCATAGTATATAGTCAAGTTTTTCTTTTTAAATGAGAGAAAAATAAATTTTAAAACACTCCATGTTCTCAAAATAGCTTGTAGATTATGCCTTTATCTCCATTCTTTTCCTCCTTTTTTTTTTATTCTTAATTTTTTAATTTTTATAAACATATATTTTTACCCCAGGGGTACAGGTCTGTGAATCGCCAGGTTTACACCCTTCACAGCACCCACCAAAGCACATACCCTCCCCAATGTCCATAACCCCACCCCCCCTTCTCCCAACCCCCCCCCCCCCCCCCCAGCAACCCTCAGTTTGTTTTGTGAGATTAAGACAGTATATGTATTGACAGGTAGGGTGCCAGTGGAAAGACCACCCAGGGGCTCCATGAGCAGACTGCTGAAATTCAGGTCACCACGTGCATTTCCAGGCATTTAAAGAGAAGTAATAGACATAAGGCTTGTCTGTGTTTTACCACTTGATTAATCACAGGTGGGTTATCCATGGTGGTTTTGAAATCTCTGGTTAGTTTTTTTCTTCAACTCAGAGTTCTTCTGAACCACATGTTATTCTGTGTTAATGCCAACTAATTTCTTATTCCAGGCTAGGTCCTCAAGTAGTGTCATTTGGGACAGAACCAAACTTGGAAGACGAGGTTGCTTGGAAACTAGAGGGGCAGAGAGTTGAGCAGGTTCTGACAGTGCAGAATCCCAGGGAGTACTGGTCCTTGCAGCTGTGGGAAAACCTGCTCTTCCACTCTGTGGGAGAATCTCCCTTTATGTTAGAGGTTTTGTTCACTTTCTATTCACTCACTGATAACTGTCTTGAGTTTCAAAGTAACTTGGATACTATCAGCACTCTAGGAAGGAGGTGTCTTCAGTCACTATGTCAATAGGCATGGATGTTTCTCTTTCTTCGTCCAGGAAAGGTCAGGGATCTAAACTTATTTGAAAAGCTAAAGACGCACTGTTTGTTCCCATTGGAACAGCAGAGTTTGCAGCAATCGTTGCATATGGATTATATAAACTGAAGAGAAGGGGAATACTAAAATGTCTGTTCACCTAATCCACATGCATGTGGCAGCCCAAAGCTTTGTTATGGGAGCAGTGACCCTTGTTATGGGCTGTTCCATGTATAAGGAATTCTGGACAAAGCCTAAACCTTAGGAGAAGAGAAGTGGTCTTGGTTTTGTTGGTGGTGCTTGCTTTTTAGTTAGGTATCTCATATATTGAGTTTATATGTTTATGTTGAAAATAAATCATCTGAATGGGTCAGACAACAGCATGGTAATTTAAATATTCGCTTCTTTTCTTGTAGGCTTGATTTGCCTGGTAACAAAGTTACTAGTGACCACTTATTTAGTTAGGTCATTCAGGGGAGTCAGATTAGCACAAAGAAACATGTCACTTTCAAATGTATTTGATAGTGATAATATATGTTCCTTCTTGTCCTCTTTATAATTAATTTTATCAGAAGAGTTTAATTTACCAATTCTTTTACTCCCAGTTGCTTTTGATGTTGTCTAGGAATCCTGTTTAACTTTTTTTCTGCCTGTTTTGCAGACTGGTTGAGTATTCCAGTTTTTAGGGCTGGTTGGCTCCAGACCCTTTCAGAACAGTGCATGGAATATTATTAATATATTATATTAATTGTATATTTATATGGATTTTATTTATAGATAATATATTCATATAAATTTTATATAAATTAATATAAGTAAAATATTTATATTTATATATAATTAATATTATTAATATGTTATAAGTTTCCCCACAACTGAAAATATGTGTATTTAAACCAAACCTAAAAAGGTGATAACAGCTGCTTGGAAGTAGTGTTTATTTCAGAATCATACTTGTAAACATGAGAATAACTTAACTCTGGATCCCAGTTAAGCTTTTTCTGTAATTGCAACGTTGTATTTATGCTGCTGTTGTATTAGAATAATTTTTAAATGTCATCTTGAAATAGAGATGTGTATTCTAAGTACTAATGCAAAGGTAAGTGAAAAACACTTTTGAAATGTATGAAGTTTGTTTATTTTCTCTGTAAGAATTATAAATGTTAACAAATTACCTATAGTTGAAGTGATTAATGATTTATAAGCAAGGAGGTTTGGTCAGGCATTAGACTCAAGCTAAGCCCAAGTGCTCACATACTCCAGAATGCTTTATTACAGTTGTGAAGTTTTCTTGTCTAACCTGAATTTACATTCCATGGTGATAACATGGTAAATGTTGTGTTAGTAAAGTAAGTGAACACATTTAAAAAAAAAGAGAGAGATAAGTAACTTGGGTATGATTAGATACGTACTGACAACTGGAATAAATTCTAAGCTGAGTAGTTAGAACTGAAATAGTCTACTCAACAGTAGAACACTGTTTTCCATGTCCTTTGTTAATTTATTTGGGGGGTTTCTTTAGTGACTCGGATGATTTGCATACATATTCATTATCTACTTGACAGTTAAAATGTTGGTCAGAAAAGTTATCTCTCCCTCATGATCCTAAATGAAAAGGTAAGAAACCCAGAGGATAAATTATGTCTTCTCTCTTGGCTTATTTTTAATATTAATACAATTAATACAATGTCAGTGCTCTTTAAATGCTGAACTTTGTAATGCATGTGTACTTTGAATTATTTTGTTCAATAGAGAGAAGGGTAGAAAAAAAAATACATGCTTCTTCATGTAGCTCAAAGGGCTGATACATCAGAGCTGAAAAAATTATAGTCACCTTGGGTGACTTTCAGTTTCTCCCTTGTTCTTGTAAGGCTCATTTTTTCACACACTAATATTCTCTAATAGTTTCCCATTGGTGATGTGTGTCTGGCTAAGTAATTTCTAGTGAATGTAGCCATTATTGAGCTTAATTTGTCTTTCACTTATTATTCCAGTGGTATTCTATTACATCAAGATAACTCACAAGTCTAATTTACCTATGTGGATATTGCTTTTGTGCATTACATTGTGCTCTAGAATTTCAAGGCTCAAATTATTTTCTGCTTTTTTTGGGTTTCAAAAATCAAATTGTTTTCTATTATCTTTAATTTTCACCAGGAAATTGAATTCAGTTGGGTGGACCTCTGGCCTTGGGGGAGCTAAGCCCAAGTGCTCACATAAAATTCAGACTATGGAGGCCCCAAGAGGCTAATCTAAAGGTCCAAGCAAGATGAATACATAACATAGAATTATCAGAGACCTCTTAGTAATGATAATAATGAGAGCAGCTGTCATTATGGCGATACTTACTAGGCTTTGGGTTCTTTATGTCTATTATTCTCAGGTAATCAATTGGGAAGGTAGGATACAGTTCAAACTCCTTTTCTTTGCATTGAAGGGCTTTCAGTGTATCATAGCAGCAGCTTAGTTTTCTGGTTTTCATTTCCATTCCTTTACTATCAATTATCGTACCTGGTCAGATGGCCTATTTATGGTTCCCTACAAACACACCTTGCATTTTAAAAAAAAAAGGTTTTATTCACTTATTATTCACATAACCATGCAATTCACCTATCTAAGGTGATTAGCTGAGTGCTTTTTAGTATATTTATACAGTTGTGCAACTGTCAGCACAATTTTAGAATCTTCTCATTAACTTTTCCCCAAAAAGCCCCATGCTCATTAACAGTCTTTCCCTTCCTCTCCTTCACCCACCCTTCTATACGCTACTAATCTACTATCAGTCTCTAGATTTGCCTGTTCTGGTCATTTCAAGTAAATGGAACCACACCATCCGTGGGCTTTTGTGACTGGGCTTCTTTCGCTTAGCATGATGTTTTCAGAGTTCATCCATGTTGTAGCCATGTGTCAATACTTCTTTTTATTGCTAAGTAGTATTTCATTGTACGAATATAACATTTTTTATCCATTCATCAGTCAATGAACATATAGTTTTTTTCTACTTTTTGGGTATTATGAACATGCTGCTATGAATATTCATGTTTAGGTTTTTGCATGAATACATGTTTTTATTTTTCTTTGGTATATATCTAGGAATGTAAATCCTGGGTCATATGGTAACTCTGTGGTTAACCTTTTGAGGAAGTACTAGACTATTTTCACAGCAGCCACCACACTTTACATTCTCATTAGCAGTTACTGAGGATTCTAATTCCTCCACACTCTTGCCGTTATTATTATCTTGCCTTGTCGTTATCTGTTTTTTTTTTTTTTTTTTATTATATCCATGCTAATGGGTGTGAAATGGTATTACATGGTGGTTTTGATTTGTATTTCCCTGGTGACTAATGATGTTAAGTATCTTTCCATCAGTTTATTGATCATTTGCATATCTTCTTTGGAGAAATACTTATTCATAGCCTTTGCCTATGCACAAAATGGATTTGTGTTTATATTTGTGTTTATATTATTGAGTTATAAGAGTTGCTTATGTATTCTAGATAATAGTTCCTAATCAGATATATGAGCTTCAATATTTTCTCTTGTGAGTTGTCATTTCAATTTCTTAATGATGAAACACACAAGTTTTTAATTTTTAATGAAATCCAATATGTCTATTTTTTCTTTTTTTTGCATGTGACTCTATTATCATAATTAAAAAGCCATTGTCTAACCCAGGGTTATGAAGATTTATGCCTCCAGTTTCTTCTAAGAACTTTATAGTTTTATCTCTTATAGTAATATTTTTTATCTATTTTTCAATAATTTTTTTTTTTTTTGAGAGGGAGGGAGTGACAGACAAAGAGTGGGGCAGGGCAGAGGGAGAGAGAATCCTAAGCAGGCTCCACACTGAGCACAGAGCCCAACACAGGGCTTGATCTCACAACCCTGAGATTATGACCTAAGCCAAAAATTAAGAGTTAGATGCTTAACTAACTGAGCCACCTTGGCACCCCACTAATTTTTGTGTATGGTGTGAATTAGGGGTCCAATGACATTCTTTTGCATATGGCTTTCCAGTTGTTTCTCCACAATCTTACATTTTTGAATTTTTATTTATTCCCAGAATGTTCTTCTGTTTTCTTCTTGGCAGTTGAAATCCTTTTGAGTCAGCTCATCTTTTGATTCCTATAAGTCTTTTGACCACCTCAACTTAAAGTGATTTCTCTTCTTTTAACTTGTTATCTCTTCATGGGTATATACCTTTTCTCTCTGCTTAAGTAGAGCCTAAAACTATATCTTATACCCTCTGTGACCCACAAAATATCAGCTGATCAATGTCCCTTAATGCCCTGTCAAAGTCAGTGGAAGACTGGAAGAGTATGGGCTTTGGTCCTATAATTCTGATGTTCTTAATGGTTTCATGTGTGACTATGTTTGAATTACAGGAGGTTATCAGAGGTATTATAGCCATTTCATGGTGATATTCTGTAGATTCTAATAACCTTATTGACAATTATGTTAAGTATATTAACAATTCTAGTATATACTATACTGCATTTTAAAGAATAATAATATTGACATTTATATAAAGCTTTCAGGATCTGGTCAATAATTGTCTAATATTTGTTTTTTCTGTGAAAAGAATTTGGGAATAAGGTCTCTTCTCATGAAAAATTCTATGTATTATTATGAATATCTAATGTACTTTTACCTTCAGTGATTGACAGAATGAGGTACAGTTTTTGTAGCACAGTTTTTGTAGATTAGTGGATATTCTGTAAATTGGTTTTTTTTGTTTCCTGAATTATACATTGGTGACCCTGCCTTTTTCTGGTATAATAGAGAATTGCCTGCCATTTGGTTTCTTAGTGAGGATGTGGGAATAAGGCTGTATTTCATGAGAAATTCTATAGGTTGTTTTGCATATCTGATATGCTCCCTTTAGTGATTGATAGAATGGGATATGTCTTATGCACATACGACAAATCAGTAGGTATTCTACAAGGTATACTTTTCTCTACTGAGGTTTATGATACTCAACCACCCACCTATGCAGACATGAGGACAGGTCTTTCATGAGTTATTCGTGGGAAGGTGATATCCACAAGTCCTACATTCCTTGATACTTTAAAATCCATTAATCTCACAATTCTGTAATATATAAAATATTCCCAGAAACAACTAGCTCCTTTCCAAATGGCCGCAGGAGCCTCTGAGAGCAAAAGAGGTCTCTCAACCAATCAGTGTCTCAATAATGTCACAAGATTTTGCTTAGGAAATTGAAATGTCTTTTTGATACTATGTTTTTTCATCGCATTTCTTGTTCTGTTGTAGATTTCCAGAATAGTGCATGTTAGTAACTGTAGGTTTCTTCCTTCCTTGACCCTTTTCTGAGGTATTGAAATGGTCTGGGTGATCTGATGACTGGTTCAGCGATGGCTGTTTTATTATCTCAGAGTGAGTGGTTTAAAAAGACAATTTATACAAAATTACCCTCAAAGTGTATGTGTGAGTTTAGTATATATTGTACTCTGCATTTTTATAGGATGCGTGCAGTGGCAATTTGTACTCTATAATAGAGATGAGATATCTGGTTTCTCAAGGCTAGCCTCTGAGTTAATTAGGTGGAACTGTCTTCCAGATGTGTCAGATAGTTCTAGGCAAGCAGTAACTATTTATAGTTGCTTCTCCATTGGTGCCAGAGGTAAGTTTGCCTTCCCCTGAATTCCCTCAGAATTTTATCTGTCTCTTGCTGCTTTCATCACGTTCTACCCCCTGTTGTAACTTAGCTCTAGCTGTGTACCTTATCTCCCTGTTTCCTTTTCACATAGTTTGACTCATGATGTTCACTTAATAGATGTGGTAATCACTGGTGTTGGACAGCAAATATTCCAGCTCTCAGCTTTCTGGGCAGGCAATAGGACCATACTTCCCACCACCTTTGGCTGCATGACTCGCTTTGGCATAGAAGTAGTGTATGTCACTTTCAGGAGAAAGCATTTAATAGCCAGTGTTCAATTCTACTTTTCCTTCCTCTTAAATGTGATTGTGTGATGAGATGAAATCTGAGTCCTGAATGACTTCCAAGACCCTGCTGACCTGCAAAAGACATGTAGCTTGGGTAAGAAATGTATTTTTAATGCTTTAAATAGCTAGGATGTTGGGGTTGTTTGTACATATCATAACCTAGCCCATTCTGACAAATGTACTAGGCCTGTACTTCCAAAACAATAGCCATCAACTACGAGTGGCTATTGAACCCTTGAAATGTGACTGTCCAGTTGGAGATGTGCCATAGGTATGAAACACATACTGGATTTTGAAGACTTAGTATTTAAAAAGTATGTAAAATATCCTATTAGTAAATTTTTAAATGTAGTTTACATGTGGAAATGATGTTTTGGGTATAGTGGGTTAAATAAAGTATATTATTAAAATTTATTCCCCCAGTTTACTTTTTTAAAAATTATACATGCAATTGCATGTTGGCCAGTGCAGCACTCAACTATAAACTTATTGAAGGCTGGAGCTCTATCTTTCACCCTCCTACAACATCCCACAGTATCTGGGGTATGGATATGTTAAATAAATAAAAGTTTAATGAGTGAACTACATCTCCATTTATATTTAGTTTAACATTAATGCAATATTCACCATGAAGCTTATTTGTATTTTTGTGTTTAATAATTTCCTCATTTAGTTCCTTTAGCTAAAGAATAAAAATGCTCAATCTTTTTAAACCATTAGAAAATTTAATACCAACTATACTTTTATGTAATGTTTGTGTTATGTTAATGTTTTAAAATGTTTCACACTACAAAAATGCTGGAATTATGGTCATTAAATACATGGCCTAATCAAAACTTTAGCATGGTTAATCCCAATGGCCAGCATTTTTTTTTAATCATTGTAAAAATAACCAAGAAGTCCCTATTTGTTTAGTCATATTGTGACCTTTATTTATTTGCCAATGTCATCCACTTTTGTAATTTATATTATTGTTTTGCTTTTCCTATGAGGCCGTATGCTACAAGTCAAAAGGAAACAGGGAACAGCAGAGCACCCTGAGGACCTTCTGTGACATCAAGTGTGGATGACTGACTCCTCGTTTGAGGAAGCAGGGCTTTCAGGTTCTAGATGAATGAGACAGAAAGCAAAATAGGTGATGAAAGGAGGTTTCAAAAATAACATGTCTTGGGGTGCCTTGGTGGCCCAGTTGGTTAAACTTCTGCCTTCAGCTCAGGTCATGATCCCCAGGTTCTGGGATGGAGTCCCACATCAGGGTTCCCTACTCAGCTGGGAGTCTGCTTCTCCCTTTCCCCCGTCCCTCCCCCGAGCTCATTCTCTTTCTCTCACTCTCTTTTTCAAATAAATAAATAAAATCTTTATATAAAGAAAGTAACATGTCTTTAAAAAATAGAGTGGAGCATAAGTAATATAGTCAACAGTATTGTAATAGCGTTGTATGGTGACAAATGGTAGCTATGCTTGTGTTGAGCATAGCACAACTTAGATTTAGGTTTAAACATAGACTTGTGGAATCACTTTGTTGTACACCTGAAACTAATGTAACATTGTGTGTCAACTATACTTCAGCCAACCAACAAACAAAAGAATAAGCTGAGGGTACCTGGGTGGCTCAGTGGGTTAAGCTGCTGCCTTCGGCTCAGGTCATGATCTCAGGGTCCTGCATGAGTCCAGGGTCCTGCATGAGTCCAGGGTCCTGATCTCGAGTCCTGCATCGGGCTCTCTGCTCAACAGGGAGCCTGCTTCCTCCTCTCTCTCTCTTTGCCTGCCTCTCTGCCTACTGGTGATCTCTCTCTGTCAAATAAATAAATAAAATCTTAAAAAAAAAAAAAAAAGAATAAGCTGAGACATCTAGGGAAAAAAAGGGTGGAGGAAAGATGCTGGAAAATATTATAAACACTTAATAAATTATAGCTATTGACATAAGATTGTGTGAACATGGAGTTATGGAGGGACATATACTAGGCTATTCTATTGGCTCAGGAGCCATAGGCGGAGGGTAGAGAGATGCCTCCATCAAAAGACTGTAGGATCAGCAAGGACTTGTCCACAAACCAATTTATGTATAATTTGCACAAAATCCTATGTTATGTGTAAATGCATAGAAATACATATGACACGGTGGTTACCAAAATATTAATGATAATTCTCTTTCTGGGTTGTAGCTGAATTTCAGATAATTTTACTGTCTTTGTTATACATTTGACTTCTTTTCACAAATGGGTATTTTGTTTAATCAGTAAATAATCTGATCTGGCGTTTTTGCACTTATGACAAAGTTTAAAGTTTGTTTAATCAGACAATAATAAAGACAATCAGAAGTTGTCTCTATTATTTGTGTTCCATTGAAATGACTGTCAAGTTGTTAAACGTAAAAAAGAGAAGTAATTAGAAATGTATTAAATTAGTGTGTTCATTTTGGTTATCAGGGCTATTTTAAATGCACCTATTAATAGGTATGGTAGTGTCTTTCATGAGTTAGCCTTCAATTTCCTTCCTAACTGACAAAGCAAAATAGCTGGTTCAGATAATGGAAGCATCTTATCTGAAACTGGACATTTCTTCAGAAAGAAAGAAAGTGCTTTTGTAAGATTATAAAGAATTTGGGAATTATGCCATGAGGGCACATGCTGAGTAATGTCAGTTTTTGAGGCAGGGTGCCAAGTTTTGTCAAAGAAAGGCAAATATGGGGTTTGTTTTGCAATATCTGGAAGATTTGGAACTCTTATCTCTTGGAAAATCTTTCCAAGATAAATTTAGTGTGAAGCCATTCTACTTCAAAAAACTACATACAGCAAGAGGGAAGTAAAAACAAAGTGCAACAAGATGTTAGATGAGAAAAGGAGGTTTTTCTCCCCCCACAGAGATTGTGACTTTGTTGAATTCAGTTTCACTCTGATAGCGTCATATAAGACATCGTCGTAAGGTTAATTTTGCTGAAACTCCTGAGCAAGGGCAAAGTAAAAAATCATTTTTCACCATCAGTTCACTTTTCTTCATCTTTAAAAGTGTGCAAAAGATGAGGTGTTATGTATTCAAAAGCATTCTGAATCTCTGGAGGATTTTGAGCAAGTCATTGAAACTTTCTGAGCCTCATTTTTTCTCATTTGTTTAATATGGAGCGTTTGGATGGTAAAACCTGCCTAGGTTTTACTTTTTTTTTTAAAGTAAAATGAAATTATTTTCATGATTTTTGACATATTTATATACTGTTTGGTATATATCAGTAACAAATTTTTTTTTTTTTTTATTAAGGTCTGGTTCTTCTATGATGTGAAGAGTTTATGGTATTGCCTAGAACTATGACCGTCCCCCCAAGTGCCTTTGAGTTTTCCACACGCTTTGAAAGCCTTTGCTTGGTTGCCACAAGGGTCATGGTGATTGACAGGATGAATCCAACCAATATGGGTTCATGTCTGTATCTACAAGATGGCTATACAGACCTGGAGACTCAGAAATATTTACTCCATCTTCGGATAAGTATCCCTTGCCCTCAGGTCTTCTTGGAGCCATCCTGCTAATGGTGACTCTGCCTGCCTTGGGTGGGAAGTCTGGTCAGGTTCTTGAAGAAACACAGTCTGGGCCTTTATCAGGAGCAAGTCTCAGCTGCTCTGAGAGGCTCCAAGCCAAACAGTGCATGTAGGTGTGAATTATGAAGCTGTAGAAGACAGTAAGTGCAATTTGCTCTGGGACTATTTCTCCCCACCCCTTTCCATCAGCTTTGGAGCTGGTACAAGTCCGTCCAGCAGATTTCTGAACAACCTTTGAATTGAAGATAAATTCCAGATGAACTTGAGACTTGATTGTCTGAAGTAGGGTATTTTAAGCCTGTCTGATGAGTTTACAATACTCCAATTGAAGAGAAGTTGCATATGTTTTATTCATTAATTCTACATTTATTGAGTGCCTACCAAATGCCCTCTTGGTGACTACAAATATGAAAAAACAAAACAGGATAATGCAAGAGAGAAAGACTAAGAGATATTAATTAAGGAGCTAATTAAGATGAGTATAGCTTCATTGAGGAGATAGCATTTTCTCCCTGGTGAAAAGAAGGAGTCGGCCATAAAAAGGTCTGCTGTTAGGATATTTCAGGCAGAGGAACTAGCTTCTGGAAAGGTAGGATGAGCTTCATACGTTCAAAGAACAGAAAGAAGGCCATTGTGGCTAGAGTGCAATATGTGCTGGAGAGAAAGACAGCAGTTGAGGTCACAGAGGTGTGCAGGTGTGAGGTCAGGTGAACCTTGTAGGGAAAAGTTTGAATTTCATTGTAAGAGCATTGCTAGGGTTTAAGAAGGAGAAGGAAACCATCTGATTTGTGTTTCTCACGGTTCTTCTGGCTATTCAGTGGAAAATGGATGGTTGGAAGAGTATGGAGGAGGGTTAAGGAGTTAGTAATCCAGTTATTCAGGTAAGAGATGATGGTGACTCAGATGAGATTAGCGGCTATTGAAAAGGAGAGAAATGTCACGGCTTTCGTATATATTTTAGGGTAGAGTCCATGGGGCTTGTTAATGAATGCTTTTAGGATAATAAGAAAAAGCACAAATCAAGGATGATTTCTATGTTTGGGCTTGAATAACTAGGTGGATGGTGGTTCCATTGACTGAGGATGGGAAGAGCTGGAGAGGGACTGGTTTGGAAGCACACGAAGAATTCTGTTTTTCCCCTTAAGTTTGAACGGCCAATTAGATATTGAAGGGGTGATGTCAGAGCGGTCATTTGGACCTCAGTGGAAAGGCCCAGACTGGAGATTTCAATTTGGGAATCATTCGCACTGACCTAGTATAAATTTTGAAAAGTGAGATAAAATTATAAGCCAGTCCTATAATTTATCTTGAGTGTGTGCTACTTTCAGTCAGGAAAAAAAAAGAAAGATCTTTTATAGAATGATATGGTAATTATTACTTATTGCTTAGGCTTTTGTAATAGTTGATTATCAGACAGAATAACCACATCGCTTCTATCTGATAATTAGAGTTAATTTGCAAGTACTGATAATAGGCTGATTCACTGAATAAACAAAATAAGGAATACAAAGTTTTTCTCTGCAATCATGTGGGTGAAGTTTCTCTTCCTGTCTTTGTAGGCTCGGGGTGGCTGAATTCTTGAGAGTTTAATTTAGAATTTTCATTCTTTTTCATTGGTAAGCCATTGGCTTTCTTCTCTAATAGTATTGTGTACTTCAGGAGAAATGCTATTGGGGAAAATTCTGACCCCCGCCCCCCAACTCCCCCTCATCTAAGCTGTACCTTTGAAAGCTGTTTGCACTGGCAGACCTAGAAGCTTGAAGCCAGGTGTGATTATAGAGATGTTTCGCCTTATTGAGTGTCCATTGAGTGTCTGTTATGACGCTGAGTGTTTTGCATAGGTTATCTTGAAATCTCACTAATGCCCCTGCAATGTTGGCTTTTTTGTTTCCATTTTCATGGTGAGTAAACAAAAGCTTAAAGTCACATGGCTAATAAATGGCAGTTAGGATTCACATCTAGGTCTGTCTGCTTCTAAACTTATTTACACTTTTTTGTTCTGCCAGGTTGTTAAGCTACCAAAATTCCCCTTTATTTATTCTCCCAGCCCTGTTTCCCCATCAACACTAGCCAACTACTCAATCAGCTACCACCTACATTTCTTTTTTAAAAATGGTCACCAGAGATGCACATGCCTCACTTCTGATACTTCTGATTTCTATCTGTAGATTTCAGCCCCTGCCATACTCGCCTTCTTCTCAACCATGCCCCTCTTCTACATTCTAGGATTCTGTTAGTGAAGCAGACCTCACGTTCTTTAGCCTTTCACTTCAACATTTCCCTATACTCTTGCCAAAACTCAATCTTGGCCTCGTTCTAAGTTTTAAGTTTCGGAGCCAGATCCATCCCTCGTTGTCACTTCTTCCACTTTCTCTGGCTCTCAGATTGAGGAGCAGGAGTCAGCAGATTTCCTGCTTCCCATCACACCCAGATTATTGTTTGCACATTGTCTCTCAAGAACTTGTGTTTTGAACTGTCCTCTATTGGGTATACCCCACTTTTTCTATCTTATGTTCAACTCACAACTTCTGCTTTCTCCTCATCCCACCGAGAGCCTGTTGCTGCAGACTTCCTCTCTGTCTTCTAGCAGCTCAGAAACCTAAACCCTTATCTGCTGTTCCAGCCCCTGTCTTCACAGATCTCTGGCCTCTGGACCTTAAGCAAATTTATCTATGATACTCTTGTTCCTTATAGGCACTGCCACACTTCTCATCTGCTATGGTCTTCTCAGATGTTGGTTCTGGTTCTACCTCTTCTCAATCCCCTCTCCAATTGAATCGTGGCTTTATTTGTCATTGTAACAGCTGCTTGCCCCGTATTTTGCCCTTACTTCTCACTTTGGCTTCACCTGCTTTCCTGTCCATACGGATCTTTTGGCCCTCCGTTTAAACTCAGGGCTTTCTAGCTTCATGCCCTTTAGGTTCTGGTTTCCATGTCTTACATTAATTGCTCTGCAAATCTATAGTTCTGAATAGACTCCACTAACTGATTTCTCTACTCCTGCTCTCACATTACTGAGCTAAAAAGAGGAAAAAGTCATAAACTTGATTTTTTTTTTTTTTTACAGTAAGGAAAATCTATTTTAACAGTTTTGTACATGGTCAAAAGGCTAATGGTTAGTTAAATCAGTGACTCATAACATCACTAAAGACCTGGGGTCTTCCCATTCTCCTCCCAACCTGTTGCTCCTATTAGGTTAGCAGTCTGACTAGTTATCTTTGTGATTATAGGACAGCTGCTGCAGTTGCAAGGGCCATAGAGAAGTAACACTCGGCAGAAAAATTGGTTTGATTGAGACTTCTGACTCCATTGCAATCTCACTGCTAATTTGCCTGCACATGGGTTCCCTACTGGGACTTGTCTGAGTTTTTTCCCATCCCAATCTTATCAAGATTTAAAATTTTCTCCCTTATGTGTTCCCACTGTGAATATCTGTGGTCCTGTTCATTCCCTCCATCTTACCTACCCCTGATAAGTGACTCTTTCTGAAGCATGGCGCTGAGTATGCTACCTTTTCCAGCCCAGTTGCGGTGAATCCTCAAGTTCAGAGTCCCCTGTGTGAATTCAAGTCCATCATGACCTGGGCCTATACTACATTTTCAATCTTAACTTCCATTGCTCCTGTTCATATACCCAGTGAGCCAATCAGACTGAAAATTCCTGATCATTCCTTCAATGCTCCCACTTTTTTCCACCTCTATTTTTGTTCCCTTCTTCTGAAGAGGATATCCCTTCAACTCTGCAAATGAAATTACTACACACTTTAAGGTCTGACTCCAGTGTTACTTACCATAAAAGCTTTCCTGATTTCTCTCATTCCTAGCAAGAAATTACAGTCTTTCTGAGTTTTGAAGTTGATTATTTTTGTCATTTTTTATTTTGTATGATTATTTTTATATACCTCCATATCATTTGGTCTGCAGCTGATGTTTTCAGTATTTCTCACTAATATTATTTGAACAGTTCTTCAAGTGTTTGGTTGCTTTAGTTGTTTAGACTTTTTCCCCTGGCCTCTGATCCTGAAATCTGTTATATGCTTAGAGGACATCCGGCTTTGGGGCCCTCTGGGACTATACATAATTTTTACTGGAAAAAGCCCAAACACTATAATAAAAATTATTCCCCTGGGTATTTAGTCTATTGATTTGAGGTTGTTTGTGTCTTTTTAGACTTATTTATTTATTTAAGATTTTATTCATTTATTTGAGAGAGAGTACAAGCAGGGGGAGGAGCAGAGGGAGAAAGACAAGCAGATTACATGCTGAGTGTGGAGCCCAAAGCTGGGCTCGATCCCATGACCCTGAGACCATGACCCTGAGACCACAAGCAGAGCTGAAACCAAGAGTTGGATGCTCAACTGATTGAGCCACCCAGGTGGCCCTGTCTTTTCAGTTTTAATAAACAAAAAATAGCAAAAAAGATTTAAACAACTATCAAGTTAACACTGAGTTACCCATTTTTTTTTAAACATTAGTTAACTATATTGATCTTATCTTTAAAATCCATATGAAATCTGTCTCCTCTCCACTCACTCTGCTGGCACCTCACTTCTGATGCTCACCAGCTCTCCCCACCACTAGTTTCTTTCTCCTGCTATCTACACAGCAGAGTTGTCTCTACCCAGACAAAGCTGGTGATCCCACTCCTCTGCTTATCCGCACTTTCTAATTCTCTGTTGCTTCTAGAAGTAAGTCCAAATTCATTTGTGGGACTTTAAATTCTCTTCAAATTCCCACTTGCCTTCCTCATGCTCTTCTGAGGCCTGAAATATACTCATTTCTGACCCTAGTCAATTCCCATTGATTATTTAAGACCAGCTCAAATATTACCTTGTTTGTAAGACTTTTCCTGTCATCCTCAGAGAGTGGCTCCTTTTCTGTTTGATTCATTCATTCATTCATTCATTCTTGTGTTGAAATCTAGGTGGTGAAAAATGCTGGTATATGACAACATAAGCCTGTATTTTATTGTATTTTTTATTTAAATATTTCAAGTTTTTATTTAAATTTAAATTCTGATAAGTAACATATAGTATAATGCTAGTTACAGGAGTAAAATTTAGTGATTTATTACTTATATAGAAAACCTAGTCTTTATATATGCACTGTATGAGGTTGTATGGGGGAAAAGTACAAGAAAATGACCAAATAGAAGGATTGGATGGGATCAAACCTGAAACCCTCCTGAAGCATTAGAAAGAAACACTTAGTGCCTGATTAGATGGTGGCAGAATGCAGAAAGTGGAAGAAAATAGAATAATCCCCAAATTCCTGTCTTGAGTGACATAGTAGGTCTGTGAACATTCAGAGATAGGAAACAAAAGGAAAGAGCAGGCCAGGTGGGTAGTATGAGTTTAGTCTTGTTGTACCTCCAAGATTTCTGAGTGAACATGATAAGTATACAATGGGATATGTGGATTAAGATCTCAGGTCAAATAAATTTCTGGGGTGTTCCAATAAGCGAAAGGCAGCTGATGTCTGGGCAGGGGGATTTCTGAACTTACCAGGCACTTGCTTTATACCTTTCTTTTGTTTCCATACCAAATTGTAACATAATTATCTGTTGATATGCCTTAGTTCCTTCATAAAGACACAGACTCATACCCATCTGGTATCCTACCACATTCTTTTGTACATAAATATTTCATTTAACATGAGAGAATGAATATGTGAGTTCACTCAGCTGTCCCTTAATCATGAGTGATTGAAAAATATAATTAAGTCATTTAGTAATAATTTATTGAGTACCCTCTATGTACTTGGCAGGGTCTTAGACACTGGAGATAAAGCAGTGCAGATGACATGGGAGGCAATAAGAAAGTAAATAAGATAATAACCGAGATAGCTAATACTACAGAGTTTTTATTGTAAGTCAGGATCTGTTAATTGTTAATCCTCACAAAATCCTTTAATGTAGGTGGTAATAAGTTCTGAGGGAAATTAAACAAGGTAATACAGAAACAAGTGACTCAGAGATGGTAGTTCAGTAGTTTGGTTAGAATGGTCAGAGAAAGATCTCAGAGGTTACAATTGAGCTGAACAGTGAAAGAGCCAGCCATCAGGAAGTCTGGAGGAGGGATGTTCTATGCAGTTTAAGTAAACTAAAAACTTTTTTTTTTAGTCCTAAAAGAATAAAAACTTTTTTTAAGCATTAAAGTTACATTCACTAGCCTTTAAATACACTACATCTCTATCCAGCTACAGTCAATCAAACCAGCAGTAGTTTTTTTCCTGTGTAATGTAAGGTTAGGGCGAACAGTGTTCCAATGTACATTAAATCACCCACTTAGCTCCTGTGGGTGGGGGTTGGGGAATTACACCTTACCTTTCTAAGCACTAATGTATGACAAAGATCATCAGGGAAATTATATGAAAACAAAGGTAGAGAAATTATTCTGATTTTAAAATAGACAAAGTTTGGAAACACTAACAAAACCAGAAAAATCGTAGAGGTATGTCTGCTTTACCTGCTCAGATTACTTTCTTAATGAGAAAGTTCTCAAGAACAAGCAGTGAGAAGCCATCCCTTTTTTTATTCATCTTTTCCCTCAACTATATAGGTATTTTGCAAAGAAATCATACTGACACATAATGTATACTCCTTGTCAACCATTTAGGACAACTCTGAAGACTAGTTGTTGGAAAACCTTTTATTTTCCTTCCTGTTCTCAGATAGGAAGGAAAATGTTGTTTTTTAAAAAGATTTTTATTTATTTATTTTCGAGAGGGAGACAGACAGAGGGAGAGGCGGATAAGGAGGAAGAGGGGAGGGAGAGGGACAAGAAGACTCTGTGCTGAGTAGGGAGCCCGACTTGGGGCTCAATCTTGGGGTCCTGAGCTGAAATCAAGAGTCCCATGCTTAACTGACCGAGCCACTCAGGCCCTCCTTAGATAGAGTTTTTGATGAGACCATGATGGTTAAATCCAGAAAGGACGTTTATTAAGGGTCTGAAATGTCTGTCTGGGTTCCAGAAAGGAGATTCCACTTTCCAAAATGAATTTATCTATAATAATCAGTAAAATAAATCTACGTAGAAAGACCTCACAGATGAGGGGCATGATGAAAATTAGTACCTTACTATAGGAAAGAAGCTGAGGAGAGAGATTCTAATCCAGTTGCCTCTGTTTACAAATGGGGAAAGGCCAACGCTTCCAAAGTCACAGTCTTGAAGTAATGGGATTCTGGATAGCATTTCTTGGTAGATGTTCCAGTTTACCTAGCATTTTGCATTTATAATCTTATCTATGGATTTTGATTATTTTAACTTAAATAAGAGGCTTTGTAATATAGTTATAAATTTCAAATTTAATTATATTATTTTGTCTTAAGGAGCAATGGCTTAATTTTATGGGAAGTTTGTATTTAACTATGGGAAAGTAAAAAATGCATGCTATTCTATTTGGCTTACCAAATTAATAAAACAATTTTGGTTTGAATTTTTATTAAGTGGTATGCTTTTATCACTAGAATTTTCACATATATTGTATTAGTTAGTTTGGGCTTCCATAGCAAAATAACATAGACTAGGTGACTTAAACAACAGAAGTTTGTTTTCTTACTCTTCTAGAGGCTGGAATTCTAAGGTTAAGGTGCTAGCAGGGTTGGTGTCTTGTGAGAGCTCTTTCTTTAGATTACATATGGCTGCCTTTCCTCTCTGTGCTCACATGGTCTTTGGTGTGTGCATGTGGAGAGAGACAGCAAGCAAATGAGCTTTCTCTTGTCTTTTCTTATGAGGACACTGATCATCTGGAATTGGGGCCACACCCTTATGATCTCCTTTAATCTTTACTTCCTTAACAGCTCCATCTCCAAGTATAGTTACAGTGGAGTTAGGGCTTCAACTTAGGCATTTTGGAGGAGGAACAAACTTTCAGTCCATAGCATATATAGAAGTCTAAAACTGACAAAGTAAAAAGACAATGAACAGGAAAGGACTCTATATATTTCTACTATCTTTTTGGCTTCCTATTTTTCCATTATTTCCACTTCCATTTGCCCAAACACTTTGCAAATTTAAGTGCAAATGCCAGAGAAGATTTAGGAATTTGCTGATGGACAATAGGGAAAACTATACTTTTAACTATCTTTAAACCTTCCTCATGAAAACAACTTAAATTCAAGGGATGAATGAATGAAGAAACTGTGGTATATACATATGATGGAATACTTTTCAGCCTTAAAAAAAAAAAAAAAGAAATCGTGCCATTTGTGATAATATGGATGATCCTAGTAGACACTACACTAAATGAAATGATAGTCATAAAGGACAAATACTGCATGGTTCCACTCATATAAGGTATCTAGAATAGCTAAATTTGTAGAAGCAGAGAGTAGAATGGTGGTTACCAGGGGCTAGGGGGAAGGAGCAGTGGGGAGTTGCTATTCGATGAGTATAAAGTTTCAGTTTTACAAAATAAATAAGTTCTAGAGATCTGTTGTACAACTCTAGCCTATAGTTAATAATACTGTATTATGCATTTAAAAATTAGTTAAGAAGGTAGATCTTGTGTTACCTGTTCTTACCACAGTAATACTAAAAAAACTCTCCCCCGTGCTTTCTAAGAAATTAAGTTTCCTATTTTTATTTCTTTCTTTCTTTTGGTCTGTTTCTTTGCGGGTATTTGGCTAATTATTGGAATTCTCCTGCAGTTTAGTCCAAATTTTGTTTCTAGAATTAGGTCTATAAATACAGAGACCATCTATAGTTTATAGTCAATAGATCTTTAAAGTTTGAAAGACTACTGACCTCTCTGGGTAGTAATCAGTTATGGGACTCTAACATGCATAAACTTTCATGTGCCACTTCTTATATTAAGTGGGCCTTGCCATTGTTTGCTTCCTTTTGTGAAATAAACATGAGGTAGCCCGAGCTGTTGAGAGAGTCGCTGTGATCCGGATGACGGGATACTCTGGCATACATTATAGGATACTACAAGCCAGGGCGGGACCCTTGGCATGACCTTGCTTCTATCCTTCGCTACAAATCAACTGACTTCTCTTAAGAAAGGAAATCCTCAACAATTTGTTGATCCAACCCATTTAAAAATCAGTATTTCTCCATTAATTGTTTTATTTGTCTAAACTTTAAGGCGTAATTTTTTTTAGTTAAGTGGCTGCTTAATTTTAAGGTGGAAATATACAAAATCTGTATACAAATTAGCCAAACTTTTTAAAAGAGAGAGAAAAAACTTTTTATTGAGAGAGAAAGAGAGAGTGAGCACATGGAGTAAGGGGAGAGGGAGAGAAAGAATCCCAAGCTGACTTCATGCCGAGCTTGGAGCCCAGCCCCAGGCTTGATCTCACGACCCTGAGATCATGACTTGAGCTGAAATCGGGAGTCGGAATGCTCAACTGATTGAGTCATCCAGCTGCCCCACAAATTAACTGTTTTTGATAGAATGGATTCTTAGTTCATCATTTAAAAAATATTTTCTTTCCCCATTACCCTCTGTTTAAATGAGGAGGTAAGGAGGGGAGTGGTTATTTGCAATGTAAATCATCTCTCAGGTTTATAAATTGGCTTGCTGAGGGGCTTCTTGCAAGAGTGAAGTCATTTCATTTAAAGTATAGTTATAAATATATAGGTTAATATATTTTTTCCTTTATTTAAAATTTACTTAGCAATATCAGGTTGTTTGAGACTGAAATAAACATTTTCTGTAAAAGACTTACTGGCACAGAACCTGGCATATGGGAAGGTTAGAACTAAAGTTAGTTTGTTGTTTTTACTATTATTATTGCCAGACTGTGTTAGATAGAAAGAAGATAAAAGGACACTATTTCAAGGGGATCAAAGCTTGGTATAAGGCCTGTAGGCATAGAGCTGGAATTACCATTGTCCTCTGAAAATAGAATTTTGGCTATTTTGTAGGTTGGATCCAGAGCCTTCTACCACCAACTCCAGGTCTCTGTGCATCTACTCTTTAAATAATATGCAGGTCTACTCTTTAAATAGTATGCAAAGAATTACAGAGGCTGAATAAAGCGTAATATTTTCACCATAACAGCATTCTCTAGTTTAAAAGTTCAACTCTGTTTCCCAGGGTTTTGATTTTATATTATCAGTTACATCTTCCCTGTCGCTTCAAGGGGAGCGTAACTGAAGCACAACTACCAGTGGTATTTATGTTAAGCTTCATCTATTTGGTTATCAAAGCACAAATCTGGCTTTGCTGAAGGACTTTTTAGATTTGTTTTTATTAGTGTAGTGATTAAGCAGATCTGTGGAAAATGGGTACTTTCCAATTTCTTGAAATCTAAACATGTTTTAATGGTTTGTTTCAACATGTTTTACTTTCTGTGTTTCAGTAGCTTAAGGCGTATTACTGATTAGAAGACAAACTCTTTCAAATTACTGTATTAATTTTACATTTACTACTTATGGTAATTTATAGTCAGAAAAATTTGGTTATCTTAAAAACATTTGAGACTCATTTTTCTTAGCATCTAAAGTGGTAATGTTCAGAAGTGTTACAAAACTTTGAACAGTAACTAGTTTCCAAGGAAGTTAGGGTACATTATTTCCTTAGAAATCAAAGCCGGTAGGTTGGATTTTACAAATGATTAACTAAGATCTATTGCAAACATTTTTGATATTAAGACAATAGTTAAAAAAATCCATTTGAATATATGGATCCTCCATAGGAAGAATATCATGTTCATGCTTTCTTCCTGGTAAATATTTTTTAATAATGGGGTTCTTTCCTTTTAATGATTGTCTCCTGGGTGGTCCATAATACTGACTTTGTTAGATTTACAAAATTGGTTTGTATTTCAAATGTAATTACAGAAAAAGGGCAAAACATATTTCTAGTGACACTGTTTATAGGAAGAGAGTGAGGTGGCCCAATGAAAATACCAGGAAACTGATTTATCTTATCTAGGAAAATTAGAAGTGGTCCTCTTATTACTTCATTGGCTTTTTCCACAAAACAGTTTGTAAATAAAATTTTCTAGGCCTAATTGAAAATAAAAGGATAGTGAATGGAATTCAGCCTTAGTATTCTTGTTTTATTAAAGCATGGCTCATTTCAGCTAAAATTTTTCAAATACTCACTTTCATTATGAGCATTCTTTAATGAAAATTTAACAAGTATCTGTATCTCAGATTAGCTCAGGAATTTTTGGAGGCATTTGGAAATTCCCAAGTATACCACATGGGCAGCTGAGCGCTTTGGTGGAAAGGCCAGGTAGGGTCAGAGAAACCTAGGATGAAATCCTGGCTCTACCACCTACTAGTTGTGTAACTTTGAACCACTTGATTAAGCTTGCCTCGTCTCAGTTTCCTCACTTACAAAATGGGAAGCAAAATAACCGCCTACTAAGGTTTCTTTGAGAAGTGAAATTCATTATGTAGAGCATGATGTTTAGAGTGTTTTGTTAGTTTTACTTGGCATCCTTTTTCATTAAAATAGTTCTTCAAAAGTTTGATATTGGGATGCCTGGGTGGCTCAGTGGGTTAAGCCGCTGCCTTCAGCTCAGGTCATGATCCCAGAGTCCTGGGATCAAGTCCCGCATCTGGCTCCTTGCTCAGTAGGGAGCCTGCTTTTCTCTCTGCCTCTCTGCCTGCTTGTGCGCTCTCTCTCTCTCTCTTCCTCTCTGACAAATAAATAAATAAATAAATAAAATCTTCAAAAAAAAAAAAAGTTTGATATTATCAGGGCACCTGGGTGGCTCAGTCACTTAAGTGTGAAAGTGTCTGCCTTTGGCTCATGTCGTGGTCCCCAGGGTTCTAGGATCGAGTGCTGTGTCAGGCTCCCTGCTCAGTGTTGAGCCTGCTTCTCTCTCCTCCTCTGCCCCTCCCTGCCCCACCTGTACTCTCTCTCAAATAGAAAAAAGTTTGATATTATCTGATATTGAATATAACTCACAGAACAAAGAGAATATTCCACGCCAGTGGTTGGCCAACCATGGCCTTCTGCCATTTTGGTAACCGTGGTTTCATGGCAGCATAGCTACATTCATTCATTCATTTAGATATAGTCCACAGCTGCTTTTGCACTATCAAAGCAATGTAGTTTCAACTCAGACCCTGTGGCTGGTAAAGTCAGTAATACTTATTGTCTGATCTTTTACAGAAAGTTTGCCAACCCCTGGTCTGAGCTGTTGTGAGGAGATTAGTTAATTGATATTATGTAGTGTTACGGTTTGGGCAAGTGGAGGATCCACTTTAGGTGAGGTGCCATGGGGAGTAGAATATAGTATTACCTGGCTATTCCCAGAGTTAACTAGAGAAGTCTAGGGATTATCTGTGATTAGTGGTGAGGTCTCCTGGAACAGTTGGGAATAACAAATCCAAACCCTACAGAAGGGAATTTGGGTGGAACTAAAACTCTTCTTGTGATTCAGTTTCAGAGAGGGGAGGAACTAGAGACTGATGTCAGATCTCACCCTCTGGTGTCCTTTATCAGCCCCTTTCTAAGGAAATTGTTCAGAGCTCTGATTACTCTGTGAGCTTCGTCATTCTCAACTGATCCTTGCATATCATTCTAAGACCTGAATTACGAGATTGCCATCAGGTATCTGAAACCCTGAATTGAATGGATGTTACCTAGTTATTGGAGTAGTCTCCAAGTGCTGGATTGAGCCAAAATCAGTAAGTCGGGATGTGGTATTTATTGCCTGAAAGTTTGAAACCACATCCCACTTAATTTAATAACTTTCATAGATTTAACATCAGAACAATTGTTGGCTTCTACTAGAAGTTCTGAGGAGTATGTCTCATTTATCATAATAAGTTATACTTGGATACTCTCAAAATCTGTTTTTTTTTTTTTTTCCTCCTGAATTGATCTTTGGGAAGTTAGACAATACAATAATAACTCCCGAAAGTTCTTTAGTGCTTTAGAGTTTACACAGTACTTCCATTTTCACTATTTTACTCAAATATCACCATTCATGTTAGAAGGACTGGAATGACCCCTCTCTTACAGATGATGAAAACTTCAGGTCCTAGGAAGTTAAGGCACTTTGCCAAAGCCATACAGCTCTGAAAGGTGAAGGAGGGCCTTGGATTTGTCTTTTGACTTCATATCCTGCGTTTGCTCTACCACCTCAATTTCTCTGATGTTCCCTCTCAGCCAAACTTACTGAAAAATAGGTACAATATATAATCCCATTAGTTTATAAAAGAGACATCTAGAGAACATAGAGAATTTCATATTAGAAAGAAAGATTACCTGAACCTAAAGTTCGAACTATTGGCCCATAGGTCTCATTTGGCCTGCAGATGTATTTGACTTAACCTATATGATCTTGGCCTATATGTGGTTTTATTTTAAAAAATACATGAAATTAGCTATTGATTAATAACATAAATAAGTCCTAATTTCCAGCTTCTTTAGACAAGTCTGAAGATTGGCTATATTGGGCCTGCACTCCTACATGGCAATAGGCTGGATTTAAATGCTGTAACACCTGCCTCCTTTGGAGTGAGCATCTGCTTTCCAGTTTCCATCAGTCTCTCACACTCTTAATCTTCCCATCCATACCATGCTTCATTCATTAATAGTACTTATCTGACTCGTGTAGGCGTTTGAATGTGTGACCACTGGTCTAGACTAGAACACTCACTTTGTGAATGAGTGAATGAGAAAATTAAATTTGAAGTAGTAAGGTAATTAGGCAGGCCCAAGATTAGACCTAGTTTTTCTCAGATAGAGCCCTTGGGCTCTCTGGCACCATGTTCATATTAATCATTATTACTGAAGAATAATGGAACAGCAAGGGAATAGTAATTAATCCATCAAGAAATGATGCATGCTTTTTAATAAACTGATTGTTTGGTGAGGGTCTACTATATTTAGATTTATGCTATGTGAGCCAGATTTCAAATATTTTATCAGACTGTGGTTTGTAGCTTTCAGTTCAGAAAACAAGGTTATACAAATTGAATGAATGAAGTTTATTTTCTTATATTGGAGAAATTGGTTAGAGGGTGCATTTTTTAATTGAAGTATAATTGACATCATGTTGTATTAGTTTCAGATGTACAACATATTGGTGTGATATTTGTGTTCATTGTGAAATGATCACTACAATAAGCCTAGTTACCATCTGTGGAGGGTGCATTTTGAATGGATCTAGGAGAGACTGAGTTTCAGTTTTAGAAGCAGAAGTGGTTTTTCTCGAGTGTGATGGAAGCATCATCAGGGATGTGAAAAATGCCTCCTTTGTGGAAGACCGCATACTAGGCAATAGTGTATGTTAAAGAGAAACAGTGAAGAGAGGTAACTACAGGTAATAGTAACTGTGGTTAAATACTGAGAGACTAGAAAAAGAAGTGCAGGCTGGGACAGACCACGTCGCACTATCACAGGAGGAATCTGCAGAGGGTGAGTGAGTATAGGCGGTTGAAAGGAATTAATGGTGAGAACTACCCAGTGATAAGAAAGGGTGTCAGGTATACAAATGGGTTGAGTGAAGCACAGTGTTTATCATTTATTTTTTTCTGAAGTGTAATTTCTAGGATGGATTATATAGTTTAAATCGAAAGGGATAAATTATATTCTATTGAGTGAAGCAACTAACTAGGGGATTTGCCAAAAATAACTACAATAAACAATGAATAGTTGACATTCTTGTTTTGAATGGACCTTTAAAATCCCTAAAACAAATGTTAGATGAATATATTTCCATATAGTTATGATTGCTGTTCTTGTTGTTATTCATTCATTCAATAATTGTTTATGTCAACTTGCAATGTGTAGGGAAACACACTAACTAGTAGTGGGGAATATCCAAAGACGGAATCATTAGTCCCTGCCTTTGGGTTGCTCTCAAACTAGTTGGGGAGTTAAGATAGGAAGACAGGAAACGTTTTATATAAGACAAGCCTCTGCAAGTCCATGTTTTATCCATTTAGGGAAAGAGATACCACTTCTTCTGGCTTGATCTGGAGATTTTCTAAGGGAGGGTGACTAGGGATTTGAACTAGACCTTGAAGGATGAATAGGATTTGAAATACCAAAGAAATGGTGGAAGCTATTTTTTTCCCAAGATTTATTTATTCGAGAAAGAGAGAGAGGTGGGGAGAGGCAAAGGGGTAGAGGGAGAAGAGAATCTTAAGCAGACTCCATGCTGAGCTCAGAGCATGAAGCCTGATGTGGGACTCCATTTCGAGACTCTGAGATCATGACCTGAGCTGAAACCAAGAGTGGGGTGGTTCACCAACTGTGCTTCTTTAGAGAGTGTAGTTGCAGAACCTAGGCCTGGTGGCAGAGAGCTATAAGGAGACAAATGTGACAGAAGTACATGAACTTTCTGGCAGTGTGGAAGAGAGCTGAACTAGGTAGAAGAGTCTTGATTCCCAGGCTAGAAAGTTGTATTTTGAAGATACGGTTTCCATAGTTGACCTAGGGAGCTCAGTGCCAAGATATGGTATACATTAAACAGTGTTTGGAAATGGATAACTCTCTGTAGAGTTTGTAAAATGCCTCTGTTAATAGTTGCAGTTTAGAAGACAGTTTGCTTGGGAGAGAATCCAAACCTTCCTAAGGAGAGAAACAACTCCCCAGACTCTCATTTGGAGTTCACTTGGAGACCCTCCAAGGTGTAACATAGGTTGTACAGAAACCAGTGTACCAGACCAGGGGTGAAGGTACAGGGGAATGCCTATGAGGAGCAGATTACATCTGGAGAATCCTATTTTGCTAAAGACAGTATTGAGTCTAGCATGTCATTTTATTTTTAGTTTCTGTATATGCCCATGGGAGTCACCTTATATTGGAACCCTTATAAAGCCTCTCATATTACAGGGCACTCACTCAATTATCTTATTTGGAACAGCAAAGTACTATTTGGGGATGACACATTACTCTGCAATGACCTCAATCAGCGCTATTTTTATTTGCTCATGGAGGTATGCTGATATGATGGGTAAAAAAGGAGGCAAGGAAATTTAATACACTTTCTGTTGTTATTCCTGGAGGAGGAGTTTGCACTGGTAGGTGCTGCATATAATTTAAAATGTGCCCTTGAAAGCCATGTAGTAGGTATTTATGTTGTGGACATCATGAATATATACCCACAGGCCAAAAGGAAAACAGCTCCCTCACTTAATATGACTGTGAACTCATGGCTTGTAATAAAATTTCCAGTCAGGGTAGATTCAGAAAATGTTGTTTCTTTAGCACTGAGACAGATGTAAAGGTGTAATTTTTGGAAAACTTTGATAACTTTAAGTTTGGGTAGAAATGGAGAGTCTGGATAAAATGGTTTCATGAAATTTGCAATATTCCCAAACTAACATCTAATTTTATAGGATATGTGTTTTAAAATATGAACAATTCAAATAATCATGTAACCATTAACCTCGGACAAGTATTAATCATGGAGCGTCATCATAAAGCAACCGAATTTTGTCACTCACTGTTCTTTTCAACTTACTCTTCTTGTTCTTGTTTGAAGTTTAGAGAGAGCCTTATAACTCTTCCAGGCATTTTGACTTCCTGTGGAAGTTTGTGAAATACAGTCTCTGTTTAGTAACTAGGATGTCTAATCCAGGGTTTATCCCAGACCTCACATTTTATTGAAGTTAAAGCTTCTCCTTTTTCCCAGTGCAGGAGGCTGCAGACTGTCCACTGTAGGGGGAGATGCACGGAGACGGTCTCTCTTTCTCACTCAGCACTTCTATTTCTTCTCTTCTCCCAGCTTGCTAACCTTGAAGCACACTGGGGTATGTATTCAGAGAGAAAAGGTTGGAGCAGGAAAGCTCTCATTACCTTCTGTGGGTGCTGGAAATCTCTCCATCACTGGGCCTTACTCATCTGTAATTTCTTCACATGGTAAAAGCATTTCTTCAGGCTGGTCCTTCAGGCTATTTTTGTCATCTCCTCGGCTTCTGCCCATTCACCTATGGTTCCTTTTGTCGAAGCCCCTCACCTGCTTATCATTTCTGTCATTTTTAGGTGTACACTTCTGAGGCTTTAAACACATTCACGCTGTGGCCCACCTATTACCACCATCCTTCCCCCAGAACTTTTTCATCCTTCCAGACTGAAACTGTGTACCTATTAAACACGAACCCCCTATCACCACTTTCTCCCATTTTCCTTCCCGTCTCTATGAATTTGATGACTGTAGGTACCTCATATAAGAAGAACCATATAATATTTGACCTTTTGCGACTGGCTTATTTCACTTAGCATAATGTCCTCAAAGTTTATTCATGTTGTAGGATGTGATAGAATTTTCTTCCTTTTTAAGGTGGAATACTATTCCATTATATGTATATACTACATTAAAAAAATTTATTCATATATTAATGGACACTGCTTCTTCCATATTTAATATGTTATAAATAATACTGTTATGAATAGAGGTATACAATTATTTGTACAACTCTCTGCTTTCACTTTTTTGAGTATATGTACATGTATAGAATTGCTGGAATTTGTGTTAATTCTGTGTTTAATTCTCTGAGGAACTGTCATGCTGTCTTCCATATTTGACATTGTGCACCAGTAATCTACAAGGGACCCTCACCAATACTTGCTCTTTTCTGTTGTTATTGTTTTTGTTATTTGATAATAGCCTCCTAACGGATGTGACGTGGTATCACATTGTGGTTTTGATTTTTGATTTGCATTTCCCTAGAGTCTGGTGATGTTGAGCATCTTTAAATGGCCATTTGTATATCATCCTTGAGAAATGTCTATTCAGGTCCCTTGCCCATTGTTGGATTGGATTGTTTGTGTTTTTGTTGTTGAGCATAATCATCCTTGGATAAGTTTGGAGGTGACCTCATGCTGGCCCCTGGGTGCTGTATCATCAAGATCTGAGAAGGACCTAGATGGCATACTCCAATGAAGGGACCAGGGAAAGCTTGGTGAGGGGTGGGCAGATTTATAGAACACTAGTAAAGGATGTAAAATACCCCTTGTTAACAATGTAGAGCTTTGGAGCTCCTGGGTGGCTCAGTGGGTTAAAGCCTCTGCCTTTGGCTTAGGTCATGATCTCAGGGTCCTGGGATCCAGTCCTGCATCGGGCTCTCTGCTCAGCGGGGAGCCTAATTCCTCTTCTTTCTCTCTGCCTGCCTCTCTGCATACTTGTCTGTTATAAATAAATAAATAAATATTTAAAAAAAAAAAGTAGAGCTTTTATTGCCTCTGGGCTAGGGGACAAGGGGTTGGAGTGGTGACAGCCTGGTGAGAGATATATCCACAGGAGAGGCCTGCCCAGCAGGAGCTGTGGGTTTTGACTTGAGCGTCCATTGACTTTCAGCCAGTAGGGAGGGAAATGGAGAAATATATAGCCCATTCTCTTCCTCTTCCCTTGCTGTTTCTTGCTGGTACCTTTCATTGGCCAGTCCTGTCTTGAAGCCTGGTTGATGCAGTCTACAGAGGTCTGCTCTCAGGGCACAGAGCAGGATGGTTAAAGGTGGAGGCTGGATCTGAACTGGTGCACAAGATGTCCAGCACATGTGTGGCATTCCCATTTGGTCTACAGGACTTTCTCCCTATTTTTCGGAATGCATTTACTTCTCAGACTACAGCCCCTCTTTTGCTGCCTCAGGCTGCTCAGCCAGCTTCTTGCCCTTCAGATTCTCGGGTGTGTACATCAATTGCCCTTCCACCACATGCAGGAAACATAGTGGATGTTGCTCTAAGTCATCCTATTTAAATGGCTCACCCTAAAGTTGCGGTGAGGGGCAAGTTCCTCCCTGGCTCCTCCCTCTTGTAGGGAAGATGAAGCTGTCAGCACACCAACAGTTTTCTCCATATATTCTTTCCTTTCCAATCACCTGCCCTGTTATGCCCTCCATGCAGCTGTGGAAAGGGGGTAGAAGCCATGAAACTCCACGTCTTGCACAGTAATCTCACAGCTCTTTCTGGAATATATTAGTTATGGTTTAGGGACTTCAAAAACCAAGACTGAATTAGTTCCTTTTTTTTTTTTTTTCTTTTTGTAGATAGAGAGATTGGGGGGGGGGGGTGTTCCTGGGTGGCTCTGTCAGTTAAGCACTTGCCTTTGGCTCAGGTCATGATCCCAGAGTCCTGGGATCGAACCCCATGTTGGGCTCTCTGCTCAGCAGGGAGCCTACTTCTCCCTCTCTCTCTGCCTACTTGTGCTGTGTGTATGTGTTTAAAATAAATAAATAAATAAATAATCTTTTTTAAAAAAAAGAGAGAGAGAGAGAGAGAGAACATGTGTGCATATGCAAGCTGGGGATGGAGGGGCAGAGGGAGAAAGAGAATCTCAAGCAGACTCCCGGTTGAACTAGAGCCCATTGCAGGGCTCAATCTCATGACCCCGAGATCATGACCTCAGTGGAAGTCAGGAATTGAAGGCTTAACCGACTGAGCCACCCAGGCACCCCTTAGTTAATTCTATTTTAACAACCTGTTACAAACATCATATGCAATATGTACTCCTAAAAGTTTGTATATTTGGGGGACATCTGGGTGGTGCAGTTGCTTAAAGCATCCAACTCTTGGTTTTGGCCTGGGTTATGATCTTGGGGTTGTGAAATCGAGCCCCAAGTTGGGCTCTGTGCTCAGCAAGGAATCCTCTTGAGACTCTCTCTTTCCCTCTGGCCCTCCCCTGAGCTTGCACACAGACTTTCTTTCTCTAAAGACAAATAAATAGATATATTTTTTAAAAAGTTTGTTTACTTGCATTAATTTAAATGCATTTTTTTTTTTCAAATCTCTTCAGTGGGAATGGGGAAGATTGCTTTAAATTTGGGATCACTTTATACTTGGGGATATATGATAGGCTTTCTTTGGAATCTTTTATAATGGAGAAACACAGATCAATTAGGATAGCTCATAATTCCCATGGAATTTACCCAAGTATTATTTAGCTTCAAACAGCTAAAACCCAAATCAAGTATATCAAAAAATATTTAGCCTAATTTGAAGATAAAGTTTATACAAGAAATAGTCTTGTTTAGTTCCTGGTAAGTTTGATAAAGTATCTTCTGTGGAATAACTAATTTCCCAAATGATTTGTTTATACTTTTAATTTGTTCCAATTGTGAAGGCTTAATTTTTGAATTTATTTTAGACTGAGGTTTAAGCCATTTTCTCTTTCATGTATATGGTCACTGAGAGCAGATGAGTGCTGGAAACTGGTTTCCTTACCCAAGCAGAAATAGTGTGGAATAGTATTCATCATCTGCCCTCAGAAACAAGATATTATGCTGTCATTTCTCAAAACATTCTCTTAATACTTGCCCCCATAATTTTCAGGTTTTAAATACATTTAGTGGAACTCTGAAGACTTTACTTGTGACATGTATCCATGACTTTGGGTGGCTCGGTCGTTAAGCATCTGCCTTTGGCTCAGGTCATGATCCCAGGGTCCTGGGATAGAGCCCCGCATGGGGCTTCCTGCTCAGCGGGAAGCCTGCTTCTCCCTCTCCCACTCTCCCTGCTTGAGTTTCCTCTCTCGCTGTGTCTCTCTCTGTCAAATAAATAAAATCTTAAAAAAAATATATATATGACTTTAATAAATTGCAAATACTAAGTTTGTCTTCTGGTACAGATGTGTTGTCATTGTGCTCTGTTTGCACTCATAATTTCAGCCTTCTATATAATATTGACATGGCTTCATGTGCTATCATTTTAGGTAAAGGCTTTCTTCTTCTCTCTTGTGAATCTTCTAAGAATGTACCTGGTGGTTCCAGAGGATGCCAGGGACAGGGGACACGGTTGGTTAGGTGGAGCATAGGACATTTTTAGGGCTGTGAAACTATTCTGTATGATATTTTAATGGTGGATATTTGATGTTATGTATCTTCTGAAATCTATAGAATTATACAATACAAAGAGTGAACCCTAATGTAAAATACAGCCTTTAGTTAATAATAATGTATAAATATGGGTTTTGTCCCACACATTGGTAAATGTACTACAGTGATGCTAATAATGGGGGAATCTGTGTGGAGGAAGAGTACATGGGAACTCTACTTTCTGCAGTTTTTCTGCAAATCTAAAGCTGCTCCCCCAAAAGTCTGTTAATTAAAAAAAAGTTAAAAAAAAACTGCTATGCAGTTATGTGCATAGCACTTTACTTTTGGTGAGCATACTCTTCTCAGGTTACCTAATATAGTTAAAAGAAAAAAAAATGACACTCCTCTCAAGGAGAAATAATCAGTTGAACAAATCGGTAGTTATCAGAATGCAGGCTGTGGTACATCCTGTTTTTCTAACTCCTCCAGTTTACTAGTAAAGCAACCCAAACTGCATGGAGGAAGGGAGGATGTTGCTTGTTTTTAAGGCTGCATTAATGCTGTTAGGGTCCCATTAGAGCACTGGAGGAAAGTCTTCAGTACCTATAACAAATTCTAGAACTGAGAGAGGGAAGAAGGAGGGGAGCGAGAGAGCGAGAGAGGCTGGTTTATTGCTTATTCTATTACCTGCAGGAGACTGCAAAATTCTCTCAGTGTAGTTACTTATGCTCACTGAATACCAAGTAGCCCCTCTGTGCCAGGCCATTCCTACTTCCTCTCCTTTCTGCTCCAGATATGGCAGCTGAATGGTTTCTTGTGGTCTGCTGAGGTCAGCCTCTAATTATCAGAAAAGATAGGTGGTGACTTTCCCTTCTTAGTGTGCAGCTGAGCTGTGTCCTTTGATATGTCACATGCTCCCAGTTCTGAAATAATGTGTAATAGAAATGGTCATTTGTTAATGGGGGTTGTTCTCGGCACGGATGACCTTGATTCACACCCAGGAGAGGCCTTTCCTTGGCTCTGCACATGCTCACTCTCTTTCAGGTAGACCGCTGTACAAGGCTAGGGACTTGAAGCTCTTAAGTTTTATGTGCGAAGGGGCTACCTGGTTTCTTGAATCTAAATAAGCTGGATTGAATCTGCTACATTATAGGTTTGGGGAAGCATTCCTGATCCTCCCACGTCCTGAGCCTTCAGAGTAGAGCCATCAGAGAGGAAAAACAAAACAAAACAAAAAACAACCAAAAACTAGAATAAAGAAAGCTTTGCGTTAGTCTGATGAGGTAGTGCCCCATGGGGTGAAATTTCAGGAGCTGCAGGAAGGGTCCCTTTGCTTCCTCAAAAGTACACTGAAGGCTGGTTCCTTTAATTTTATAATTAATAATGTATTTACTAACTCTAGATGAAGGTCTTATGTTAAAATATAAATATTTCAAACGTATTACTCTTATCATAGTTTTTATAGTGAATGAACTGCAAAGAGCTCAGATATTGATAAGGCAGATGAACGAAAAAGTGTGAGGGTTGGGTGGCCTGATTTGTGTGGGAATGGTGGAGGGTGACATGGAGGGACACAGAGAATGAAACGAGAGGCCAGGGGAGAAGCAGTACTTGTTGGGTTTATTCAGTTTTCCCGAGAGGAATTGAACAGGGTTTTTGCATATTGTATGAGAGACTGTGCATGTGTGTGTGTGTGTGAGAGAGAGAGCGAATGAGAGAGAGAGACAGAAAGAGGGAGAGAGAGGTGATGTGTTAAGGGTAGGGTGGGAAGGTTGGATAGGAACGGGCAGCTTTGTTATGGAATAAGCTTAAGTGAGACTGTTTTGTCACAGTCGTATTTGTAGGTGTTAATTTATAGCTACCTGTCTCTTTAATTTGGACAGATGGTAATGTACAGAACTGTAATTTCAGCTGTACAAAATTCTATAGATTATATGCATAGGGCATTGCTACCCCAAAGAAATACCCAGTCTGTTTCTTTCTCAATTTATACCTCGGATACTAAAAGTATGTAACTTTTGACCTGTCATTAAATTGATGACAATTTTATGCTGCAAGTAGAAGCTTTTTGTGCACCTATAGTGTTTCTTACCCATAGGAAAGGTGGTACCAGAGTTATTAAGGAGTCAGGTTTTGACTTTTGTCAAGTTCAGTACATTATAATTGCAACATTTTGCACTCCACAGATTTTTGTGAGCACAGAGATGTCTGCTTGGTTTGGAGTTTTAGAAGAAAAAACTAATGAGATTCAATGTAGCATTAAAAATATTCCCTTCTTGTTCCTTTCCTACCCCCTAAGTCCCCCACGTTGCGTCTCCACTTCCTCATATCAGGGGGATCGGGAGGGAGACAAACCATAATAGACTCTTAATCTCACAAAACAAACTGAGGGTTCCTGGGGGAAGGGGGGTCAGGAGAGGGTGGTGGGGTTATGGACATTGGGGAGGGTATGTGCTATGGAGAGTGCTGTGAAGTGTGTAAGCCTGGCGATTCACAGACCTGGACCCCTGGGAATAAAAATACATTATAAGTTTATAAAAAAAAATTCCCTTCTCTCCCAAGCCAGCTGTGTGAGCCCCAAGTTGAAAAAGTAATGTTACAATAGCAGTATATACTCTCAGAAGTATTTTGACATTTAATATTTATTTGTGGGGTCTTGTGTGGTCATGGAGGCCTCATATATTATACTTAGAAGGGACCAGGGGAGTCACAGGGTTTAAACCCCCACTTTCTGAATGAGGAAACTGATGCCCACAGGGGACCTTTTCAAGGCCACAGTATTGTTCCTCAGAAAGTTGAAAATAGAGCTACCCTACCACCCAGCAATTGCACTACTGGGTATTTACCCCAAAGATACAGATGTAGTGATCCGAATGGGCATGTCTAATCCAATGTTTATAGCAGCCATGTCCACAATAGCCAAACTATGGAAAGAACCTAGATGTCCATCAACAGATGAATGGATAAAGAAAATGTGGTGTGTACACACACACACACACACACACACACGCACACACACACCCCACACACAGGAATATTATACAGCCATCAAAAACATGAAATCTTGCCATTTGCAACGACGTGGATGGAATTAGAGGGTATTAAGCTAAGCGAAGTAAGTCAGTCAGAGAAAGGCAATTATCATATGATCTCACTGATCTGAGGAAATTTGTGAAATGAGACAGAGGATCATAGGGAAAGGGAGAGAAAAATGAAACAAGACAAAATCAGAGAGGGAGACAAACCATAAGAGACTCTTCATCTCAGGAAACAAATTGAGGGTTGCTGGAGAGAAGGGGAAGTGGGAGGGATGGGGTGGTTGGGTGATGGACATTGGGGAGGGCATGTGCTATGGTGAATATTGTGAATTGTGTAAGACTGATGAATCACAGACCTGTACCCCTGAAACAAATAATACATTATATGTTAATAATAATAAGAAAAGAACCATTTAAATTTTCTTTTAGACCCATATCTATGAGGCCATATTATGAGTGGTCTTAGTGTTCTAATTTGGTTGTTTATTTGAAAATATATATTTTTATTATTATTTTTAAAAAGATTTTATTTATTTATTTGATAAAGAGAGACATAGCAAGAGAGGGAACATAAGCAGAGGGAGTGGCAGAGAGAGAAGCAGGCTTCCCGCTGAGCAGGGAGCCTGATGTGGGGCTCCATCTCAGGACGTTGGGATCATGACCTGAGCTGAAGGCAGATGCTCAATGACTGAGCCACACAGGTGCCCCTGAAAATATTTATTAATCTTTTATTAAGTTCTGGGCACTGAGCTAGGTATAGAATCTGTACATAGTGTTGAAAAAATATACATGGTTTCTGCTCTCATGGTGGCTACAGTTGACTTATGGGTATTTACCCTGTTAAAATATAAATCATCATCATAAATTATTTACTGGTAGCTTATGATATGCCAGGCACTAAGTTACACAAATATAAAAGCAGGAGCTGGGTGCTTTTTACTTCCTCTTACTTGTTTAACTCTACAACTCCGCAATAGAAATGCCTCTAGCACTAACCACAAGGGGTCAGTGAGATCAGACTCCACAAGCATGACCTGTGGTACATGAGGCTGAGTCACTTTTGCTCTGCAAAGACCATGAACTGAGAGTTAGAAGACTGGGTTAGTAATAACTGAGCTACCTAAGCCAAATATTAACTTAGCTAAGTTAAATAACTTTTCAGAGCCTTAAGTTTCCTATAGACCCAGCAAACTTTATTAGCAAAACTTGGGCTTTGAAGGTAGAAAGGTGCTGTTTGAATTCTGGTTTTCTGTTTACTAGATGTATAACCAGCTCATAGAGGAATATCCTTATGGGGTTTTTGAAAAGATAAAAGTGAAGTAACCTACGTAAAGTGTGTGATGTTTATTTCCTTCTAACTGCATCTATCGACCACATGGGGTTGTAATTACAATGGAGACAGCGGATGAGCTAGGACACGGTAAACAATGAAGGGTCAATGTTACACCACTTACTGAGGAATATTTTTAAAGTTTATGTAGTTAATTAATATAAGCTTTCTTTGAAATTGAACACACATACAGAAAAGTATACATATTATTAGTGTACAACTCAATGAAGTTTTACAAAGTAAAAACATCCCTGTAAGCAGAACCCAGATGATAAAATAGGACATCCTACAAGGCCCTATGACACCCTTGCTACCTCACCACAAAAATAATTATCCTGACTTCCAACACCATAGGTTAGTTTTTCCTATTTTGGAATTCCATTTAAATAAATAAATGGAATCACACAAAATATTTTCTTTTTTGTCTGGCTTCTTTTCCTCCCATTGTGTTTGAGAGGTTAATCCATTTTGTTCCACTTAGCTGTACTCCATGGCTTTATAGTATTCTGTTTTATGAATATACCACAATTATATATATATTCTTTAGCTGATAGACATGAGAGCTGAGTCTAATTTGGGGCTTTTGTAGTTATTGCTGCCATGATCATTCTTATACATGTATTTTGGGAACATATATGTGCACTTTTGTTGCATATATATCTTGGAGTGAAATTGATGGGTAAAAAAACATACATATGTTGAATAATTTTCCAAAGTGATTGTACCAGTTTACACCTTCACAAACAGAGTATTTTTTTTTTTTTAAGATTTTGTTTATTTATTTGTCAGAGAGTACGGGAGAGCACAAGCAGGGGGAGTGGCAGGCACAGGGAGAAGCAGGCTCCTTGCCGAACAAGGAGTCCAATGCAGGGCTCGGTCCTGGGATCATGACCTGAGCAAAAGGCAGCCAATGAACTAACTGAGCCACCAGGTGTCCTGCCAATAGAGTATTTTTTTTTTTTTTTTTTTAATTTAGCAGAGAGAGATTGAGGGGAAGAGAGCGAGCACAGGCAGACAGAGAGGCAGGCAGAGGCAGAGGGAGAAGCAGGCTCCCTGCTGAGCAAGGAGCCCGATGCGGGACTCGATCCCAGGACGCTGGGATCATGACCTGAGCCGAAGGCAGCTGCTTAACCAACTGAGCCACCCAGGCGTCCCACCAATAGAGTATTTTTAACCTCAGTAAAATTCTGTTAAATCTGTAGTAACATTTAACAAAAATACAGTTTGATTCATGTGAAAAATGGATATATATAGGTTTCTCTTCTGTTGACATCCTCTTCTATGTTCTTAGATTACGTGGAATAGGGCCTTATTTCCACTGGGGGGATTGTTATTGGAAAGCTTCATATTCATGTGGAATTAGAGAATCTGAACTGTAGCTTTAGGAAGGTCATAGGAATGAACTGTGGCCAGGCTGTGGGATCTTGAATCTTTGGCTCTTTGGCCCTCCTCCTTCCTGTAACTTGTGCTGGTTTCCTGAGGGCAGTCCATTCTCCCTGGGCTTGGGTTCAGCAGGCAGTCACCAAAAATACCACTGTGAACTAGCATCCGTTCTGTCCTCTGCCATGTGCTTTATTAAACATTTGATTATCATCTTTACTTAAGGGGAACTATTCTTTGCAAGTGATTTCCAGGCTTCTGTCTGAACTATGTATGATTCCTAAGCCAATCAGCCTCTGGTAGCTACCTGCTCCCACCAGTTCCCAAGGCACAGACATATATACCAGTTAGCCTTCTAGATTCAGGGATTGCCAGGATAATCTTTGTTTATACTAGACACTAGATAAATTACACAGAATCATAAGAAAGTCATTAAGAAGATTTTAGCAACCATTATTTTGAACTAACAACACGAGATTTTTTTTTTACAGTAAACATCTTTTTTTAAAAAAGATTTTAATTTTTTTAAGTAATCTCTACACTCAATGTAGGACTCAAAATTACAACCCTGAGATCAAGACTTGCATACTCTACCAGCTGAGCCAGCCATGTGTCCCTACAGTAAACATCTTAAAGCAGACCTCTACTAAAACTTACTAATATTTTTATGGATCTTTATAGCTTTTTAAAAAAACTATTTTATTTATTTATTTGACAGAGTGAGACACAGGGAGAGAGGAAACATGAGCAGGGGGAGTGGGAGAGGGAGAAGCAGGCTTCCTGCTGAGCAAGGAGCCCAATGTGGGACTTGATCTCAGGACCTTGGGATTATGACCTGAGCTGAAGGCAGACGCTGAATGACTGAGCCACCCAGGTACTCCTGGATATTTATAGCTTCAAAAACAAGGGGTAGGGCTTACCATTTTGTGCTAATTTAGTCTCTTCTGGCTCAACTAGTCTTCATGAAGGACAGAATCTATAAGGCAGGGAGCAGGGAAAACAGGTCTAAACAGTCCTGCACTTAATGGATAAATGAATGAATAACAGTGATGTTCCTTATCCAGGCATGAAAACCATCCTTGGAACTGCCACCTCTTGCAGTTACTTTCTGGAATTTTTTATTGGTTCAGCGAGTTTGGTTATCATGTGGAACATGATACCTAAAAATGTGGACTCTAGCTTCTAGCTTTAGACTCTCTACTCATAATAGAAAACTGATCTATTTTACTTCATCCACATTCTAATATTACAGGCAATCTCTCCTGGGCATTTTCTTGGCCCAACTTATGCTTAATATTTTTAGCTAATGCCCACTCCGTCATCATCTAGGTGGTTTGCAGAAGAACATATGGCCTATGCAAATAACTTCTTATACTCTTTGTACAGACCTATACAAGTATTTCCATAGCTCTTTTGAACTGAAGGTGAAACCGTTACAAAAGTGTTGTGTTTGGAAAAGGTTGGGCTTCTGATAGTTCAAGTTGTTCTTCAAGACCTCTTTCTAACATAGGCACACAACTGAGGATCCTCCTTAGAGAATCCATTAAAAGGAACTTGACCGAGTCTGTGATACTTTTCTGTAAGTGAAATGATTAATATTAGTCAGTGCATGCATAGGACCAGAAAGTCTTGTTCTAATAAGTTATTAAACTGACCGGGTAATTAAAAATTAGAACTAAAATGTCATTTCACTGCTGTATTCCTATAAGTTAAATTAAACTTTAAGCATTATTTAAGGTTTCAGTGTAATATATGTAGCATTTTTTTAAAAAAGGAAGTCTGGAAGCTGAGCCTATTTTTATAAAGGTTCTGCTCAGTAGCCTTTTGTAGAAACAGTAGATTTTAAACATTTTGTTCATTTAAATTACTCTTCTTTTTGCTTTCAAGAAGGGTTGAGAAAGGTTACAGGGAAGTTTAGTGGATTAGTCATTCAATTCCTTGTTGGATCATTCACAGGTACCAATGCCAGGGAACATTTAACTGATTAAAACGTTCTGAATGAACTTGTCATTTGAGAGTATTCTTTGAATAACGTCTTTATTATATTGAAGGTATCCTACTGATAATATTAAGGCTTGTTTCCAATATTCCTAAGAGGCTCTGGCTAACTTAACCATGGAATTATATATCCAAGTCAGGTGCATTATGTATTTGGCTAAAGAAATTTTATAGCTCTTGAAAGAATTACAGAAATTTAATAGTATTATTTTTAAGATCTAGGGTGGTTATGTTTAAATGATAAATTTGAGAATAAGATGATTAAAATTACAACTTTTTCTGGCATTAAACTTTAAATATTGGGAGAATAGATTCTTCGAAAAAAACACCTAGTACTTAAAACCCAAGTATTTAAACATATATCACTCTGATATACAAACAACTAAACCTACAGCATTGTTTCCTGGCATAAGCATCTCCTACATGTTTTTGTATAAGAGGTTTCTTGAGAGAGAGTAGATTTGCTGTGTTAGACTGATTATTTAAAATCTGTTTCAGGAGCACATGGCTGGCTCAGTTGGTTAAGTGTCTGCTTTCAGCTCAGCTCATGATCCCAGGGTTCTGGATTTGAGCTCTATGTCTGGTTTCCTGCTCGTCCGGGAGCCTGCTTCTCCCTCTCCCTCCGCTCCCCTGCCCCTGCTCTCTTGCTCTCTCTCTATCTCAAATAAATAAATAAAATCTTAAAAAAAAAATTAAAAAAACCTTAAGTTCTGTTTCCAATTTCAGATTCGTAGAAAGGTCCAGTTTCGCCGGTGCACATAAAAGTACTTACTGCTCAATTAGCTGCAGAACATGAAAGGAGATCATGAGGCCATTAGCATGTCTAGAAATAGTCCCTAGCTAGCCTTCGATTCCTAAGATAGCCTGGGGAAAATGAAATATTCAGTTAAGATAGGGTAGGAAGGTGAGTTTTTCAATTATTTTCTTTTTAAGCTTTCCTTCCTTCCCACGCTCACTTCTGCCCCTTCTTTATTTTTCCCTTTCCTCCGACTTCACATTCAAGCTCTTCCTAGTGCTAAGTGATGAGAGCAGTGAAGAGCACACTTTATCCCTGCATACGCAATGAGTGAAAATGATGGCAAATTATAGCAAATCCACCACCAGATTTCCAAGGTAAAAATGTGCTTCTTGTATGGGGGTTTGATATGACCTGCAGCAGAAGGTGCCCACTCTGTAGAAGGGGAAGTCTTGAGAGACTGAAAAGGAGTCCACACTTTATTTACAACATGAGGGTCCCTCTAGGCTAGTGCTCAAGAAAGATCTTTATTTCCTTCCTTCTTTTTTCCTTCAGTGCCTAACTGATGTTAGACCCTAAGGTAGGTCCTGGGGTCCTATCTAAAAGATTAAAATGTTGAAGGGGAGACAGAAGAAGACATTAATTAAAGACTCATACAAATATCAACATACACAATGTGATGGAAGGTACATGGTGTCCTGAGAGTGTGGAACAGGTGTGGGAGGTGGTCAGGGAAGCCTGAGGCTCGTTAACTGGGCGAAGGTGGCAGAGAGAAAGGCCTCCCTCATATCCCCCGAGGCGGGGAGTCCAGGCTGGTGGCCTGGAAAGTGGAGTGTCTCACACGACCATGCCAGACGATGTGGGGGACTGAGGGCCTGTTTTCAGCTGGGCAGACACTGCAGATTCCTTCAACTCAGGCTGTTCTTTCCTATTAAGATGGGAATATCCACATACGTACAACACAGCCCATGTGTGTATATAATAGCTGCTTCATAAACATTTAGTGAAATAGGGGAGCTGATTAAGGCACTTAGGCCAACAGTTGCAGGATGCTTAACACATTCAGAGATGATTCCTGGCTGTCTAGAAAAGACTCCTTTAAACAAAGAGAAGAGAGAGGCAGTTTAACAGTTCTCTCTTTCAAAAGAAGTGACATAAAAGGACTAGGGTGCTAGTAGTGGGAGTGAGATGTCTCACGACAGAAGACACAAGAAAATAAAGCTAGTGATGTTATGATTCAGAAGTACGTTATCAGCATTGTTGTTAACAGTGTTGTTAACAGTGATAATGGCATTGATTTTATGAAGATGGGCAGTTCTTTTCTACCATTAGATATCAAGGGGGGGCTGTGTGTGTGTGTGTACCTGTGTGTACATGCAGTTGAGACCAAATGAAATTTTGGTAAGAGAGGGTAGGGTTGGTAGATTCAGTACATGAAATATAAGATGCCTATAAATTTAGATTTCAGGTGAACAGAGAATAACTTTTAGTATACCTATGTCCCTAAAATTACCCTACAAGATGGGCCTTTTCTTCCATAAACTTTGGGGGTGAATTGTTTGTCTCCCCATATTTTAAACCATTGCATATACACTGTTTATACTGATGTTTTTCTTAGTTCATTCCCACCACATGTATCTTTAGAATTTAGAGTTTTTCCCAATAGCCTGGAACCTTTGGTGAGAGTGTAGAAACATATTGAAGGATCCCTTTCCTGGGAAACCTGCCGTCTCATAGCCAAGACTCTGCCTCCTTGTTCTAGGCTTCTACCTCTCCAGTATTGGTATTTCAAGTATGAGGCCATAACATTTTGCTGAGTGTGGTACCCTTTGGAGCATTAAAAATGAGGGCTGCTTTTGCTGCAAAAGCCCCACAGAATGATCATTAATCTGCCTTTTAGAAACTGAAATGTGACCCCACAGACTCTTACCACTTTCAAAAGACATCTGCTGCTGCTTCTTAGGAAGATCTTAGGTGAGCTGTGGGAACCCCTGTAGCTCCGCGGTACCGAGCAGACAGTTCACATATGTTGAGACCATGAAAGAGAAACAGATCCGTGAAGATAAAGATTAGGAGGTAATTGACACAAAGGGAAACATTTTTTGCTTTGGATGGCAGGATTTTAAAATGTTCCTCAATATTGATGGTGATGATGTTGATAAATGAAAAAAATAGAATCTGATTAAGACACACAGAAGCAACTATGCTATGCCTAACAGTCTGTTTTTCTAAAGAGAAAAATAAAAAATTTAAAAGCTGGGATGTTGCTGGGAGGATTAATGTGCCAGATAAAGTAGTGTCTGTACAAATCGTTTATAAGCCAGACATATTTACACCCTTACAATTTAAAGGCAGCACATAATTAGAATTAATAAATGCCCTAAAGCGAGTGAGCTTTTTTGCTTTAAATGTTAGGACATTGTGAATGAAAATGGTAAACCATCAAAGCCAGCAAAGTAGCATTTAACATCAGCTGGACTCTTATTATTTTGATGAGAACTCAGAGAAGGGAAATGATCTTTTTTAAGGTCACCTGGCTGATAAGGACCTAGTATAGAATCCACATTTCCAGATAAGCTCTCTAGTTCTCTTCCTGCTTCACTTGGCTATATCAGCTTTGAAGTTTCCATTATGGGCCTCAAATCTGTGTTGTTGAAACTTTCATATAAGGAACTGGTACTTAACGTGTTTCACATGCAGCACAGATTATAGTCCAAAGGGATTACTGTAGCTGTTGTAACAAATTATCATAAACCTGGTGACTTAAAACAATAAAAATTTACTTTCCCCAAACTCTAGAAGCCAGAAATCTGGAATCAAGGTGTTGGCAGAGCTGTACTCCCTCCAGAGGCTCTTGGGGGAATCTGTTCCTTGTCTCTCTCAGCTTCTGGTGGCTGTTGGCCTTCCTTGACTTACGACTTCAACATGCCAAGCTCTGGCTCTTTCTTCACATTGCCTTTTCTGTGTGTCTTATCCCCTTCTGCCTCTCTCTTACAAGGATACTTGGGATATCATTTGGGGCCCAGCAAGATAATCCAGATGATATTCTCATCTCAAAAACCTTCATCTGTTCATATCTGCAAAAACGACCATATAAAGTAATAGTCACAGGTTCCAGGGGCCTGACATCTTTTGGGGATCACCATTCAGCCCATTATATGCAGTAAGCAAATAAAAGTTCTTGGAAACCTAGAAATTAAACCAAAAAATATCCCAAATCCCTCTGATTCATCTGTATGGAATGCTTAGTACCTGACAGTTTACTAACCGCTTAGGTATATTACAGGAAGTGGTTTTGGAGGTCAAGACCCCATGAAGAAGAGCTGGAATTAGGAGTCGCAACAGTGACAGCTAATGTACATGTATGGAATTCAACACCTGCATTAAAAATACTAAACTTACAATAATACAGCCCAAAAGGAGCCTATTGATATGAATTTTATGGAAATGGTGCAAACAAGAGATGCTAATTAAATATCACCATTTCTCTAAAGGAAACCATTATATTAGTTGAATGTTAGCCCTCTCTTTTATGAGTCAGTGATACCAATTTCATCAAAAACTTTAAAAAATACATTTAACACCTGGACGTACCGAAGATTTGCATAAGTGTTTTCATCAGGCAGTTGTTCAAAGTTCAGGTTGTACTACTCATTCTCCACAACCATTGATATTTCCTGATTTATTTACATTCTGCTTAACTCCAAGAACCATATAAAGTGGCTTATCATGAAAGATATATGTAGTTGGAAATAAAATTTCAAACAGTTATAGAGGAGAAGGGACATAAATATGCCTCCCAAATCCAGGCTAATACATTCACTCATTAGAATGAGTGCTAATACTTAATTTCTAAGCTTCCTGGCAGCCAAGACAAAAGAGATCTCCAAAAATATAATTTAATACTTGTTATTTGTGTTTACTTTTACTGTTTCTCCCCATGCCAGGCTGAAACTGTCATAGAAATGTTAATGATCACCTCTAGTCTTGGTTATTATCTCCAAAAGCAAGGTTTTATTTTGATTTACAACCACAGTGAGCTCTTCTAACTTTTACATACCATGTCATGTTTGTTTGAATAATTCTTTGGACCTGGTTTTAGATTGTATGTAGTGATATTAAAAAAACAATATGTGGTAGGGAGTGCTATGCCTAAATGATACCATCATCATCATCCTTTAACTGTGAGCATTTTATTAGGATTGGTGCTTTTCCCTTAAGGTTTTTGTTTCCAGTTGAATCCCATGAATTGACTCAAGTCACCTTTTGAGTACGCAGAAACTCTACTCATGTCTACTACCATGTTTCTAAATATTACACTGGGAAGTCACTTGCTGTTTTATTCAACCATAGCTTAACTGCAAATCTGTTGACTTTCACTAAGGAAATCTGGGAAAGCATTCCATAGTTGGTCTGAACCGAAGACAAATATGGGCAGTGATTAGACAAATCATAAATGGGTAAGGAAGCTGTGAGAATGTATAGGAGATGAATCATGATTGAATACCAGTAAGCCAGCCCAGCTGAGGATTCGACATCTGTGTGGGCTGTGTGTATCATTTTTATACAGCTGAACGAAATTAAAACAATGCTTTGTGTGAGCATTAAACTTTTGTCTTTCAGCTGAATATCCTGAGGATTTGGAATCATAGGATTACTATTTTCAGATGAGTAGTTCACAGTTCTACTGAGATCTTAATGTTACCTATGGCCAGTTGAGCATGTGAGACTGTGAAGCAGTGACCTCTTTCCTTTGTGGCCATAACTTTTGCCCCTAATTCCTCTGGCCTGTTTCAACTTGTGCATCCCTGCTCCCAGGCTGAGTGAGGTGGAAGAATGTTGATGGACCATCACGTCTAGAAAAGCATCTCAAAGATATTTTATATCAACGATTGGTTAACAAAGTAAGCTTTTTAATTTTCTAGGTAGTAGCACAGTTTAGAATAATGAACTGGTGTACTACCTATGAGGACATGCTTTGACTTAATGATTTCTTGGCTGTCTTAGAAAAGTTTGAGTGTGAAAGAAAAGTGGTAATTTGTTTCAAAGGAATGAAAGTTCTTAGGGTTTAACTATAGTTTATTAGGTAAAAGCTCAGCTCTGGATCAAGTGTGAGGCTTCTTGAGTTCAAATCCAAGTTGCTCAATATACCATCTGTGTGACCATGGTCAAGTTAGTTGTCTAACTATCATCATATTCATCTAAAAATAGGAATAGTGATTGGACCACATTATACAGGGTTCTAACTAGAATATATGCTCTTCTGTGTAAAGCAACGATGAACACAGTGTCTGGCATATGAGAAACTCTCGAAGGCGTTAGCTTTTTTTGTTATTTCTGTTGTTGATTTATCTTCGTTATTATCGTGTGGGAAATGTTGTGCTGAATAGTAAACGACACCGGATTTTTTTAGAGAAGGTGTGATAGCATCTATAGTGAGTACATAAACAATTCTTGCATTTTTCCAAGTACTTAATTAATTTAAATGAAAGATTCATGACTTAGTTCAAATGTATAAGCAGATTAGTCTTTGCATATAATTCACTTAATACCAGCTTCTGTATGTAGCAATTGGCTTAATCTTGGTATCTGGGAAGTATACAGAGAGGGGGGGTCTACCTATGCAAATTTCTTTCCTTTTTATTTCATCAATTCTGAAAACATAGGTGATTTTACAGGCATTTCTTTTTCCCAAAGATTTTTGAATCTCATGCAATTTGTATAGCTATAGCCAGTAAAGTTACCCTTTTTACTTTTTTCTGGGGTAGTCAGTGGGTTGTTTTGTTGCAATGTTTCAGAAGTTATCCTCTGCTTTACCCTTGGCTCTTACATGTTTAGAGGTTCAGAAGAAAATAAAATGAAGGAACTCTCTGATTCCCACCCCACTAGAACCAGGGCACCCCTCCCCCACTGCTGCCACCAAAAGTGACAAGATGTATGTATTGTTTTCCTTTTATTTCATCAAATCTGAAACCTCGGGGAGATTATTATGGCTCAGGTTGGGCGTCTTACTGCTCTTGCGTGCCTCTCTCTCTTTCCCTCTCTCTTTGTCTATTTATCTAATCTGTATCATTTGTTTTAGGTGCACAGACAGGAGCTAAGTAGGAAAAAAGCAGAATAAAAGTGTCTTTGGAAGATACATTTTACAAGAGAGGGAAATAGTAACTACTTAGTAAAGGAAATATAAAACATTATGTCATATAGCTTAATTTTTCACAAGTTCTTCATAATTTAAATAATCACTTGAAAAATCAGAAAGCAGGGACACCTGGGTGGCTCAGTTGGTTAAGCTTTCGAATCATCATTTTGGCTCAAGTCATGATCTCAAGATTGTAAGATCAACTCCCATGTCGGGCTCCACGCTGGGCATGGAGCCTGCTTAAGATTCTCTCTCTCCCTTCCTGTAACTCCTTCCCCCCCAACAAAATAAGTAAAATCTTTAAGAAAAAATCAGAAAGTAAAACTTATTTGGCCTAAATCTAGTTAGCTTATAGTAAATCTTGTTGGTTATGGTGAGCAATCATTTAATAGCTGTTAAGAAATATCTAGGTAAGAGATATGGGGACTTTTTCTTGGTGTGGAAATTATTTATTTAACAAATATTCATTGAGTGGGCTAGATACTGTTTTAAACATTGGTAATACAAATGGTGAATAGAACAATGTGTATGCCAATGGGGAAACAGAATGTTCTAAGTTAACAAATGTGTATATATATATTTGTTAATATATGTATAGTATATACAGATAAATTATATATATGTATACACACCCCCCTCCCACACACATACAAACAATTCTCTCTTTGAAGGGAGATTTTTACGACTTTACTTGATGTGATCTTTCCTAGATTATGATGGATTTTATGTGTTGAAAAACATTTATGTGAAATGTATAATAAGTCTGACATGTGGATTAATTTTTTTTTTTTTTACTTCTGAAATTGCTACTAGTGAAATAGTAGCCCAACCTGAGCCATAATAATCTCCCCGAGGTTTCAGATTTGATGAAATAAAAGGAAAACAATACATACATCTTGTCTCTAGTGAAATAGTGACATAAACGCCTTGCTCAGTGGGGAGGCAGATGCTGCTGGGGAGGAACAGATGAATAGTTCCAGTTGGTAGCAACATATTTGAAGTTCTGCTTGATCAATGGAGTCTTTCACTTCTGGGGTCAAGGTGGTAACAGCCAATTAATAGGAGAGCAGGCTGGGGAAAGAATAAAAGATCTACATGCTAATGCTGCTCATGCTGCTTACAAAACGCAAACTGGTTTTGTGTGAGAAAATTGGTCTCCTCCAACTTTAAAGTGCTAAGAATTTGCTCCCCCTGGAGCTTTCTTAGATACTCCTCCCTTCAAGTCCCACATGGCTATCTCCTTTTTGAGAAAGCCTTTTATAAACTGCAGCGCTCTGTGCCCCTATAAGCCCAGAGGCCGTGGCCTAGTGGGAATGTTTTGGGGTCCTAGGAGTTCTGAATTTAAATCCCAGTTGTGACTCTTTATAGGTGTGTGACTTGAACAAGTTATTTGTTGATCGATGACTTCCTGGACTCTAAAGCAGTGGAGAAGACAACCTCCCTTCTAGGACTGTGTGAAGTGTAATGGGGTGACCATAGGGAAGGTACTGTGTTTGGTGCTTAGCTGATTTTGCTTCATTTTTGAGGCTTAACTCCAAAAGGACTTCAGGTTACAAAGCTTCTGTGAGGTTGTTTCATGTTGTTTCATCTGTAGGTCTCATTTCCCCCATCGTGTGGTGAGAATCTTGAGGACAGGAAACATATTTCATGCTTCCTTTCTACCTTCTGTTGTGTCTTGCAGAGTCCTCGGCACCGAGTCAGCACTTAATTGATGTTTATATTGCCATTTCTGGGCTGTCTTTTGAAAATTTCCTTAAAATTAGGGACTGTGAAGGCCATGGAGAGTGGTGCTTTTCACAGTGTGCTTACAGATCTTGGTAGGGGCTGGTGATGAGGGAAAGCCAATGACACCACATGAAATCAACTCTTAAAGTCATGATGTGGAGTAGGAGAAGAAAATGCACCATATTATTTGAGAATCTCTGTGTGTAGACCAAATTGCGTCATGTATTTTATTATGATTAAAACCACAATGAAGTGGGTATTATCTATTCAGCATGCTCCAAGACACAATGGGAATTCACCTTCATAAAGAACAATAGTCATGGGGCTAAGACCTTGGATTCCGGCCAATTTTAAACATCTGCTTCCTCCTTAGACAGTCTGGAGTTATCTTACGGGATTCAGCCTTAAGACTGGGCTGGGCAGCGAAGGGCTTGTTTCAGTTCTGTCTGAGGAAACCCAGATTGGCGGAATGTGTAAGATGGCAGTGCCCATGTTCTCCTGAATCTGCAGAGGCTGGATTGTGTATCCTAAGATGGGGTTTTTCCAGGCTTTCTGGGCAGCACTGTAGTTATTTACCATAATACAGGACTCTAAGGAAATACTTCCACATAGTGTACCCCTGATATCTTTTTTTAAAGAATGAAAGTGGTGGGGGTGGGGGAGATGTTCTCTTTGCATATCTCTTTGTAAACCTAAGGAGTTTTTTGTTTTGTTTTGTTTTGTTTTTTTGTTTGTCTTGATTCTAGCACAGTGTAAAGATATGGACAGACCCCCGGAGTATGTGGTGATATTGTGTGATATTGGCTTGTTGGTTTCTCAGCTCTAAGGAAATATTTGCTTCTGGCAATAGGGACAGATAATAGTGTTCTTCTCTGTAGTGCTTTAGGGATAACATAGTTGTCCAAAATGCTAAACTTTATTCTGCAAAGTTATAGCCCAAAACAGATTTTAAAGTTTATATGTATTCCCTAAGCAGCACTGGTCAGACATTCTTTCCTTCAACAGTAAATGTTTATTTACTGTTCTAAGTTGTGTGGTAGTTTCAAGGATCAATGAGGTTCTATTTTGCCACTTAAGACATTATAATTATATACAGACACTATCATTTCATATCTTGAGGCAACTGATGGTTGAGAATTACTGCAACAAGTGGTAAATATTTTTACACTAATATATCTTTTATGTGCCATCATGACGAATTCTGAATAGATGGATTTCTCTAATTAACTTGATGCCATTATTCCTAGAGGCTTTAACATAACTTCTAATGATAGTACCATAAACAATAGGACTACCAGATACAGCTTTCAAGATTTCTTTGTGGTTCTTTTTATCCTTAGGATATTCCCCACTAGGGTGTATAGTCAAAATTGTCATTATTTTAATTTCAGTTTGATACACAACTAATTTGTTTCAGTTTGTTTTTTTATTTCTAGGGACTGCTTTATTTTTTCCTTTTGATTTAACCTAGTTTTTTTTTTTTTTAAATATTTTATTTATTTATTTGACAGACAAGTAGGCAAAGAGGCAGGCAGACACAGAGAGTGGAGGAAGCAGGCTCCCCACCGAGCAGAGAGCCGGATGCGGGGCTCAATCCCAGGACCCTGGGATCATGACCTGAGCTGAAGACAGAGTCTTTAACCCACTGAGCCACTCAGGTGCCCTAACCTAGCTTTTTAATGATCTAAAAATAGTACATGGTTCTATAATCAAAATTATAATCCAAGGTATATTTAGAGAATAATGACTGTCTATTCTATACCTATTTAAAAAACTTATTTTTAAAATTAATTTTTTAAAGATTTTATTTATTTATTTGACACAGAGAGAGATCCCACGTAGGCAGAGAGGCAGGCAGAGAAAGAGGGGGAAGCAGGCTCCCCACTGAGCAGAGAGCCCGATGTGGGGCTTGATCCCAGGACCCCGATATCATGACCTGAGATGAAGGCAGAGGCTCAACCTGCTGAGCCACTCAGGTGCCCCTTTAAAATTAATTTTTATTTTATTTTTTCTGTTCACGTTTTCCCCATTGTAAATAAAAGCAAATATATACACATATACACAAAAATAAAAGATACATGTATATATTCATAAATCCCATTCCATTGTTACAAATGGACCTTGCTTTTTTCACCTAACAATAGATCCTGAACATCACTCCTTTTCTTTTTACAGCTGCACAGTACCGCATTATGTGGTTACCTAATATTTTATTCATTAGGTTGCCTATTGATAGACATATGGCTTGTCATATCAGACTTTAAATAATATTTCCCAAGCAGGAAAGGAAATAGGCTGATTGCTGATCAAAATGTCTAGCCGGTAGGTGCTTATATTTCTCATTGTAGACATTATACTTAGTATCAGTTTTTTCCTGAGTTGGAATATCATCTTTTCACTTTTGTCACAACCCTGAGGAAAATACTTTTGCACCTGTGTAACTAGTTACCAAGGCACAATGCCCTGCAGAGGACTTACCCTGGATAGTTTGGGACAATCCTGTGTATGTGTTAGGAACCTAGAAGAAAGAGTGTTTGGGGTTTCATGATTATCACTCAGACTTCTCTTTTCTGAAAATTAGAAAAACATTAGATTGTGAATTTTTAAAATGGTGTTTAATAACCTGTTTGGGTGGCTTGTTCTGGAGCCATTGGACCAAAAGTTTTGTTCAAATTGAAGGTAGAGTTGATCAAATTTATGATGAGATCATTTGTTGTTTGGTTTTGTTTACAAGGCTAGTGTTAGACTTCTTTCTCCTCCTCCTCTTCTTCCTCCTCCCCTTCCCCTTCTTCTTCCTCCTCTTCTTCTTCTTCTTCTTCTTCTTCTTCTTCTTCCTCCTCTTTTAGAGGGAAAGAGAAAGGGGGGCAGAGGGAGAGGGAGAAAGAATCTTAAGCAGACTTCTTACTCAGTGTGGAGCCTCATGCGGGGCTTGATCTCATGACCCTGAGATCATGACCTGAACCAAAATCAAGAGTCGACACTTAGGCAGCTGAGCTATCCAGGTGCCCCTAGAGTTTTTTAAAAAATTCCCTGGGCAGTGTCTGAGATCTCAGGTGCAGCTGTGCAGGTTGTGGTGTGTATGTGGGCTTCATGAACACACACAGGATTTGCCACAGTGTCCTAGGGAACAAATATATACCTGGGAACAGAGTTCTATATAGCAAGGTTTCTCATGGCCTTTAATAACTAATGTGTATGCGACTTCTCAAGAAAAATAAAAAGTTACTTTTCACAAACTTTTTCTTAATGGAGCCTTTTTCTTCATGGTTCCCATTTTAGAAAAGTTGGATGTAATAGTTAAGCTTTTTGCAGTTATGAATGATTTAGAGAGTGAGATAGAGGGAGAGAGAATCAACTGAACAGGGTAGTTATAATTCCTGTGTTACAGGGGATGAAACAGAGGCTCAAGTGTTAGCGATGTGCCCGTCATGATTGGAGGCGGTTCTTCCACTGAACATTGGTATCATCACCATATGTAAAGATTTGAAGAGATAAAATATCTGGAAAGAGTTTAGTAATTTTCTTAAAAATATCAGTTGGTGTATCTAATGTAAAGTTTTTCTAACCTCACTAGGACTTCTTATTTCAGGAGTGAAAAATTTTCCAGGCCATGGATAATTTTAGTTGGAATGGTTTTGGGATTCCCACTGGCCTTCCTTTTTCTACATGGAATTTTAGATGAATGTATATATTTCAGACGGTGATTTCTGTGCTTCAGATGCTTTATAACCAAAGCCCTGAGAGGAGGATTTATCCTGGTTTCAATTTGGCAGAGAGAAGAAATTATTATTATTATTATTTTGCAACTCTTATTTTTTTTAAATTTATTTTTTATTTATTTGCAGCATAACAGTATTCATTATTTTTGCACCACACCCAGTGCTCCATGCAATCCGTGCCCTCTATAATACCCACCACCTAGTTCCCCCAACCTCCCACCCCCCACCCCTTCAAAACCCTCAGGTTGTTTTTCAGAGTCTCCTCTGGTTCACCTCCCCTTCCAATTTCTCCCAACTCCCTTCTCCTCTCTAACTCCCCTTGTCCTCCCTGCTATTTGTTATGCTCCACAAATAAGTGAAACCCTATGATAATTGACTCCCTCTGCTTGACTTATTTCACTCAGCATAATCTCTTCCAGTCCCGTCCATGTTGCTACAAAAGTTGGGTATTTGTCCTTTCTGATGGAGGCATAATACTCCATAGTGTATGTGGACCACATCTTCCTTATCCATTCGTTCGTTGAAGGGCATCTTGGTTCTTTCCACAGTTGGGCGACTGTGGCCATTGCTGCTATAAACATTGGGGTACAGATGGCCCTTCTTTTCACTACATCTATATCTTTGGGGTAAATACCCAGGAGTGCAATGGCAGGGTCATAGGGAAGCTCTATTTTTAATGTCTTGAGGAATCTCCACACTGTTCTCCAAAGAGGCTGCACCAACTTGCATTCCCACCAACAGTGTAAGAGGGTTCCACTTTCTCCACATCCCCTCCAACACATGTTGCTTCCCATCTTGCTAATTTTGGCCATTCTAACTGGTGTAAGATGATATCTCAATGTGGATTTAATTTGAATCTCCCTGAGGGCTAGTGATGATGAACATTTTTTCATGTGTCTGATAGCCATTTGTATGTCTTCATTGGAGAAGTGTCTGTTCATATCTTCTGCCCATTTTTTGATATGATTGTCTGTTTTGTGTGTGTTGAGTTTGAGGGGTTCTTTATAGATCCTGGATATCAACCTTTTGTCTGTACTGTCATTTGCAAATATCTTCTCCCATTCCGTGGGTTGCCTCTTTGTTTTCTTGACTGTTTCCTTTGCTGTGCAGAAGCTTTTGATTTTGATGAAGTCCCAAAAGTTTATTTTCGCTTTTGTTTCCTTTGCCTTTGGAGACAGATCTTGAAAGAAGTTGCAATTGTTTTAGAGTATAATTTAAAGATTCTTCACAAACACATAACAACTCGTCTACTAGACGGCATCTTTAGAAATTGTATTTTTCCTGCAGTGAAGATGAGAATTGCATTCTATTTGAGGTCTAAATGCTTCAGTGGCAGGCATTTTTGTGTATTGTTATTACTGTATCTTCGAGGAACAGCCAGAGCACCAGGACAAGCAGTATTTTGGACAAATGATCTAGGGACATTCCATGTAGACCAGTAGCTACACTTGACATTACCAGATGGAGACTTGACATCACCAGTTGGAACCCTTCGCCAGGCGTAGGTTAGTAGAAGCCCTCTGCAGATGATGCTGGCGTGGCTCATCACTTGTCCAGCCTCATGCTTTTCTCTCTTGCTTTTGTTGAGCTGGGGAATGGCGAGCACAGCCGACTGATGGTGCTGTCATCTCACTTGTCTTCCAAAGTTTTGGATCCCAGAATTACTGATAACTAAAAGGCTTTCCTCCAGCTGGGGGAAGGAGGATGAAAGAAGTTGAGAAGGGAGCAGAGAAGGTGGTAACAGAGTTTTTCATAGTCTTCCCCTTTTTGTATGGGCTCTGTGTGGTTTTTGAATGTGTGTATACAAATGCAACATACTAGCCTATTATTACTTGATGGTAATCATAGTAGTTACCACTTGCTAGACACTTGCTATATGCCTGACACACATTCCCACAACTTAATTCATTATTGTAGTTAACTTCCGTAACTGCTCTGTGAGATAAGGACCCTGTTACTGCAGCCTAGAGAGTTTAGTGCAGGAACTTAGCCATGTTTCTAGAGTTTGTGTGCCGTGAAGGCAGAGTTATGAATAAAGCATTTTCGACTCCATTTTCTCTGCTTTGACTGAGGAGGCATGGCAGGTACCTGGATGTGAACTAGTGAGTGTTGTTACCCAGAACATAGACTTCCCGTGTTCACAGGGCACATGGCACTGCCAAAGATTTCCTCTTTTGCTTCATTTTACATTTTTTTCAAAGGTTCAAAATTAGCAAATTTAAGCAAAATGTCAGTTCCTTAGTAAGGTGCCCTAAAACATGATTGAACAAAAGCCTGTACATGATACCTTAGTTGCTTTAGTAATGCAATGTTCAATATATATTTTCTAATTTTTGTGATTGCATCATTGTTGAATTTCTTAAAATATAATTTGCTTTTAACAGACAAATCAATATAGTGATATTGGGATTCACTCCCAGGGAGCAGTTATCAGAATCTTTTGAGTAAATGAGTATTTAGTTTAAACAACATTTTTAGTATTATAATTGGTTGTTTTTTAATTATGATATCCTCTTCATTTAGAAATACCAACAATGCTAAAGGAAGGGGAAGTTTTATATTTATTACTATAAGGATTAACCATTCAACAGTATTTTTCATTACCTCTTCTTACACATCCCTTTTGGTTTATATTATTGTTATTCATATGTATGTCTTATTTTCCCCTACTGAACTGAAAGCTCTTTAAGGTTTTTTGTTTGTTTTCCATTTCATGGGCTTGCAATAAATATTTGTGTCTCTCAATATGTTGGGTGACAGTCAGAAACTGATGATAATTGGTGTATCAAAAACAATTGGAGACCACAAATCCTATGGCATTGTTATATAAGGATGGGGCCTATAAATTTAGGTAATCTCTCATTCTTTGGACATATAAATTAATCTGTAAAATTCAGTTGGAGGTGAAGTTTATTTCTGCGTGCGTATTTAGAGAGACAAAATATTGATTTTCCTTCTTGGAAAAAAAAGAAAAGTTAATGACTAAAATTTCTTTGTGATCTCTATGACAGTTTTATCACATATGTCTCCAAAAAACTAATTATTTTCTGAGAACAAATCTGTGTGCTAACAGACTGTGAAAACCTATCAGATGCTTTTCTTTTCTTTTCTTTTCTTTTTTTAAATCAAAAGCAAAAGAAGCCAGTTTTTAAATATTTGGATGTTTTTCTCAGAGATACGGCTTTACTAGGCAAACACACTGGCATTAACATTTCTAAAGCAGGCTCAAAATAAATGAGATTAAAAAAAAAAGCCAAACTGGATCCCTATGTGAATTGTCATTTTAATTAAAGCTTCTGTGTGTCATCAGTGACAAGAGATTGCCCCAGAAAGATAAAGACTGTGTCTGCCTTTGGTTTTCATGAAGGTAAAAGGAGTGTGTAAGAAACCAAATAGCCAGATAAATTCGCCATTACATTAAAAAAATAATTTGCTAAGCATGAGGTGAACCACATTATTAGTAGATTAACATCCTTTTCTTTAAATTATTACATTTTCAAGTCTAACTTATGTGTGGTTTTTTTGGTTTGGGGGTTTAGGCTAGGGTACGCTACACTCTGCTAACACAGACTGTTTTATGGAGATAAAGGAATCTGGAAACGGAAATCACTTATTTTTAGTGGCTTTTGATTTGAAATTTTATTTATTCAGGTTAGTACAAGGTTGTGAGATCAAATACGAACATACTTGAAAGAACTTTGTAAATATAAAATGGCATTTGTTATTATCTTAATTATTATTATGTGGACAACAAAGTAAAATGTCTATGTTTGTTCAGCCCCTCCTTCTGACCCACATTACTCTGCTAGAAAATTGGGAATTTTCTTTAGTGTATCTGTTTAAAAGCTGAGAACTGGGCCTTGAGGTTTGGTGCTCAAGGAATCTTAGCCCCAATTTTTACAAAAGCAAATAAATGTAGGGTCATCAGGCAACACACCAAGAGCAGTGTCCTCATTCTCTCAGAATAGAACGTGTGTTCTGTTCGAGAATGGGTAAAATACGAATCTTCTTAATGGAGAACTGAAGAATGATTTTAGCAATGAAGACAAACCTAGAATCTGAACCTCAGAGATAAAATTCAATCGGAGAGCCACGTTTCCCAAAGAATTGCCCCTTCACTGGAGGGAACCTAGTCAGAAGGGCCTGGAACTAACTGGCCTCGGGGAGGTCTCTCCACACGAGCGCTCTGTGAACGTGGAGATTCAGAGACAGCAGGTTTTCTTTTTTTTTTTTAATTTATTTATTTGACAGAGACACTGCAAGAGAAGGAACACAAGCAGAGGGAGAGGCGAGAGGGAGAAGCAGGCTTCCTGCTGAGCAAGGAGCCCGATGCGGGGCTCAATCCCAGGACCCTGGGACCAGGACCTGAGCCAAAGGCAGATGCTCAACAACTGAGCCACCCAGGTGCCCCGACAGCAGGTTTTCTTAAACGAGACCTATTTTACTGATACTGTTTTCTCATAGGGAACCTGACAGTGTAAGCCCCTCTGAGCACAGCATCTGAGTTTCTGTATTTCCCTCATGCACACCCATGTTTCTCACACAACATACATGTGGCCGAATCAGTGAGTACCATTATGCCCACGCTGCCAGAACCTAGAACTCTGTCCAACCTCATCTTGCTCTTTAGATTCTGTTTTAGAATCACCTAGGAGCCCTGCTAATGCTCTGACCCCCCAATAACACTTGCGTGTGCATGTGTGTGTGTGTGTGTGTATCTTTGTGAAATGTTTACCAGTTACAGACTTAGTGTCTCTTCATAACTCAGTGTATATGTCTAAAACCAGAGACATTCTTTTATATACCAATGATGAGAATCAGAAAATTAATATTAATAATACTACTATCTAACCCATAGACATCATTCAAATTTTGTTCACTGTCCCACTAATGTCCTTCATAGCAAAAGAAAAAAATAAAAACAACAAAAAACCCCCCACAAATTTTGTGGTCTAGGAATTCAATCCAGGATTACAAGTTGTGTTTTGCTCTCATGTTTTGTAGCCTCTTTTAATTTGGAGTAGTTCTTCAGCTTTTCTTTGTTTTTCATGACCTTGACATTTTTGAAGTGTACAGGCCAGTTATTTTGGGTTTGTCTGATGTTTCCTAATGATTAGATTTAGATATGTTTTTGGCAGAAATATCACAGAAACGATGTGCTCTTTTTAATGTCTCCTTTCAGGGGCACAGGATATCTCCTTGTGACATTGCTTGTGGTCACTTAGTTAAGTGCTGTAAAATTATTCTTTTCTTCTTACATTAATAACTATCTTGTAAGAAGAAAAGAATAATTTTACAGAATAGATCACATCCTCGGTCCTAAATCAGGACTCAACCGGTATCAAAAGATTGGGATCATTCCCTGCATATTTTCAGACCACAATGCTCTAAAGCTAGAACTCAACCACAAAAGGAAGTTTGGAAAGAACCCAAATACATGGAGACTAAACAGTATCCTTCTAAAGAATGAATGGGTCAACCGGGAAATTAAAGAAGAATTGAAAAAAATCATGGAAACAAATGATAATGAAAATACAACGGTTCAAAATCTGTGGGACACAACAAAGGCAGTCCTGAGAGGAAAATATATAGCGGTACAAGCCTTTCTCAAGAAACAAGAAAGGTCTCAGGTACACAACCTAACCCTACACCTAAAGGAGCTGGAGAAAGAACAAGAAAGAAACCCTAAGCCCAGCAGGAGAAGAGAAATCATAAAGATCAGAGCAGAAATCAATGAAATAGAAACCAAAAAAACAATAGAACAAATCAACGAAACTAGGAGCTGGTTCTTTGAAAGAATTAATAAAATTGATAAACCCCTGGCCCGACTTATCAAAAAGAAAAGAGAAAGGACCCAAATAAATAAAATCATGAATGAAAGAGGAGAGATCACAACTAACACCAAAGAAATACAAACTATTATAAGAACATACTATGAGCAACTCTACGGCAATAAATTTGACAATCTGGAAGAAATGGATGCATTCCTAGAAACATATAAACTACCACAACTGAACCATGAAGAAATAGAAAGCCTGAACAGACCCATAACCAGTAAGGAGATTGAAACAGTCATTAAAAATCTCCAAACAAACAAACGCCCAGGGCCAGACGGCTTCCCGGGGGAATTCTACCAAACATTTAAAGAAGAACTAATTCCTATTCTCCTGAAACTGTTCCAAAAAATAGAAATGGAAGGAAAACTTCCAAACTCATTTTATGAGGCCAGCATCACCTTGATCCCAAAACCAGACAAGGATCCCACCAAAAAAGAGAGCTATAGACCGATATCCTTGATGAACACAGATGCGAAAATACTCAACAAAATACTAGCCAATAGGATTCAACAGTACATTAAAAAGATTATTCACCACGACCAAGTGGGATTTATTCCAGGGCTGCAAGGTTGGTTCAACATCCGCAAATCAGTCAATGTGATACAACACATCAATAAAAGTAAGAACAAGAACCATATGATACTCTCAATAGATGCTGAAAAAGCATTTGACAAAGTACAACATCCCTTCCTGATCAAAACTCTTCAAAGTGTAGGGATAGAGGGCACATACCTCAATATCATCAAAGCCATCTATGAAAAACCCACCGCAAATATCATTCTCAATGGAGAAAAACTGAAAGCTTTTCCGCTAAGGTCAGGAACACGGCAGGGATGTCCATTATCACCACTGCTATTCAACATCGTACCAGAGGTCCTAACCTCAGCAATCAGACAACAAAAGGAAATTAAAGGCATCCAAATCGGCAAAGAAGAAGTCAAATTATCACTCTTTGCAGATGATATGATACTATATGTGGAAAACCCAAAAGACTCCACTCCAAAACTGCTAGAACTTATACAGGAATTCAGTAAAGTGTCAGGATATAAAATCAATGCACAGAAATCAGTTGCATTTCTCTACACCAACAGCAAGACAGAAGAAAGAGATATTAAGGAGTCAATCCCATTTACAATTGCATCCAAAACCATAAGATACCTAGGAATAAACCTAACCAAAGAGACACAGAATCTATACTCAGAAAACTATAAAGTACTCATGAAAGAAATTGAGGAAGACACAAAGAAATGGAAAAATGTTCCATGCTCCTGGATTGGAAGAATAAATATTGTGAAAATGTCTATGCTACCTAAAGCAATCTACACATTTAATGCAATTCCTATCAAAGTACCATCCATCTTTTTCAAAGAAATGGAACAAATAATTCTAAAATTTATATGGAACCAGAAAAGACCTCGAATAGCCAAAGGGATATTGAAAAAGAAAGCCAACGTTGGTGGCATCACAATTCCGGACTTCAAGCTCTATTACAAAGCTGTCATCATCAAGACAGCATGGTACTGGCACAAAAACAGACACATAGATCAATGGAACAGAATAGAGAGCCCAGAAATAGACCCTCAACTCTATGGTCAACTAATCTTCGACAAAGCAGGAAAGAATGTCCAATGGAAAAAAGACAGCCTTTTCAATAAATGGTGCTGGGAAAATTGGACAGCCACATGCAGAAAAATGAAATTGGACCATTTCCTTACACCACACACAAAAATAGACTCAAAATGGATGAAGGACCTCAATGTACGAAAGGAATCCATCAAAATCCTTGAGGAGAACACGGGCAGCAACCTCTTCGACCTCTGCCGCAGCAACATCTTCCTAGGAACAACGCAAAAGGCAAGGGAAGCAAGGGAAAAAATGAACTACTGGGATTTCATCAAGATCAAAAGCTTTTGCACAGCAAAGGAAACAGTTAACAAAATCAAAAGACAACTGACAGAATGGGAGAAGATATTTGCAAACGACATATCAGATAAAGGACTAGTGTCCAGAATCTATAAAGAACTTAGCAAACTCAACACCCAAAGAACAAATAATCCAATCAAGAAATGGGCAGAAGACATGAACAGACATTTCTGCAAAGAAGACATCCAGATGGCGAACAGACACATGAAAAAGTGCTCCATATCACTCGGCATCAGGGAAATACAAATCAAAACCACAATGAGATATCACCTCACACCAGTCAGAATGGCTAAAATCAACAAGTCAGGAAATGACAGATGCTGGCGAGGATGCGGAGAAAGGGGAACCCTCCTACACTGTTGGTGGGAATGCAAGCTGGTGCAGCCACTCTGGAAAACAGCATGGAGGTTCCTCAAAATGTTGAAAATAGAACTGCCCTATGACCCAGCAATTGCACTATTGGGTATTTACCCTAAAGATACAAATGTAGTGATCCAAAGGGACACATGCACCCGAATGTTTATAGCAGCAATGTCCACAATAGCCAAACTATGGAAAGAACCTAGATGTCCATCAACAGATGAATGGATCAAGAAGATGTGGTATATATACACAATGGAATACTATGCAGCCATCAAAAGAAATGAAATCTTGCCATTTGCAACAACGTGGATGGAACTAGAGCATATCATGCTTAGCGAAATAAGTCAAGCAGAGAAAGACAACTATCATATGATCTCCCTGATATGAGGACGTGGTGATGCAACATGGAGGCTTAAGTGGGTAGAAGAATAAATGAAACAAGATGGGATTGGGAGGGAGACAAACCATAAGTGACTCTTAATCTCACAAAACAAACTGAGGGTTGCCGGGGGGAGGGGGTTGGGGAGAAGGGGGTGGGATTATGGACATTGGGGAGGGTATGTGATTTGGTGAGTGCTGTGAAGTGTGTAAACCTGGTGATTCACAGACCTGGGGATAAAAATATATGTTTATAAAAAATATATGTTTATAAAAAATAAAAAATTAAAAAAAAATAACTATCTTGTGGAGAGATACTTTGAGACTATGAGAATCAATGCATATTATAGATAATGAAGGTGATGTTTCTCATTACTGGAAAAGGGAATGCAAATACGGAAAGGTAGAAGTCTAGAATGAACCCATGTGGTGTTGGATTGGATTAGAGGTAACAGTATGAACTCTTCGTTTTTATAGATATATCTGCCTGTCCGTTCGTCCAGCCAGCCAGCCAGCCATCATCCTCCTAGCTCTATCCTTTAAGAGGATCAAGAGGCAATAATAACTCAGTAACAATGAGCACAGCTAGTATTATATCTTATTTTCTAAATACCATTCTTCAATAAAAATAGACGAAAAAAAAAAGAACAAGATAGGAGCGGCTTGTTTCACCAGGAAGTAAGGACGTGAGCAGAGAGGGATGGAGGCATGTCAGGAAGTCACAGAGCCCGCTTGAAGGGCTAACTCCCGCAGAACGTAAAAATAAATGATAGTAAACAGACAGAATAAAATAAGAATTTATGAGTATACACATAAACAAACAAATAAATGGGTAGGGAAAGTTATTCTTTACAATAGAATTCCAACAAATAAATGTAGGAGGAGTGATTGAATGAAAATCACCATTTGTCAAGTACTATAGTAACTCATCTGAGGTAAGACTCAATGGATTCTTCCACTTTTAATAATGTTAGATGTACTCTGCCTGAATCCTCCCCACCTGTTCCACCCACCGTGCTCAGCACCGTAAAATATCAAATCTGTTCTTTCTTTCTTTCTTTTTTTTTTTTTTTTAAGATTTTATTTATTCATTTGACAGATCACAAGCAGAGAGGCAGGCAGAGAGAGAGGAGGAAGCAGGCTCCCCGCCAAGCAGAGAGCCCGATGCGGGGCTCCATCCCAGGACCCTGAGATCATGACCTGAAGCCTGAAGGCAGAGGCTTAACCCACTGAGCCACCCAGGCGCCCCATCAAATCTATTTTTAAGCTGGCCTTCCCTCTGCCTATCTCACCATGTGTTTGAGTATCTAAGACCAGAAATACCCTGTTTTCCCACTATTGATTAGTATCTTATAGCATTCTCTAGACCTTCCAAGAAAACATTTAGCTTATATAAGAGCAATCTATATCAAGATGAGAGCTAGAGAAATTCCCTGGAAACACCTTCCCCTGACAACTAATGCAAGTGCATTTCAAACATGCCATTAGTAAAAATCCAGATTGGAAAGAGAGGGCTATCTGTCTGGAAAGCAGCTAAAAGGGAATCTGTTGCAGACAGATCAAATTTTGGGGTCTACCCCTGTGTCATGGGATAGGTTTCTTTGGCCTTGGAGAGAGGTGTTGAGAATTGATAGAAGCTGATAGTCATGCACAGCCTTTAGCGTTTTTAAAATGTTGTTTTCCTTTTTGCTTTTCTTTCCCCTTGGTTTGTTAATTTGGAGGAGATTTGAGGTTACTACTATCTACCACTGTGAATACACACACACACACACACACACACACACACATATAAAATGAAAGTAAATCTCAGACTACCATATATATTATATATACATATATAATATATATATATGATACTATATATAATAAAAGTAAGTCTCAGACTAAATACTGCTACATACAGAAACATTTATTAAGTAAACACTTACTAGCAAGCAAACAAAAATGGCTTGTTTTATAACTTGTTAGGAAGCCCTAGTTTTACTACTTTGCATAAAGCTCACTTCATGCAGATAGAGCTAGATTCTGAAGCTGAATTCTGTTGCCCTTATCACAATTAATAGGCAACTTCAAATCCTTTTAAACCAACAGGTGGATATGGGGTCATTTAGAGATCAAGCCTCAGGTGTCTCCCCTGGGGAGAATATCCCTGGGTTTTTATATTCTGTTCACACTAGAGAATGCCTCTAAAATATTTTTGCTACTACACTATTCTTAACTATCTTTAACTTTATTTGTGAGAGTTTGCTTCTAGATTCTAAAAATTAATAAGCCATTAATTTCACAAAGTAAAATATATTGCTAACATTTCATTATACTGATGATTGAAGTTTTAGTTATTAATATAGATAATAGAGGTACTTATACTGTAATAAAAATATGATAATAGAAGTTCTCATAGTAGTTGCTTCTGGAGTGTTGCCTTTCCAATTAGATATGGGCTGAATGTGGAATCTTGCTTACTGCTGCAGAGTAAAAACTTCAACTAACTAGCAAGCACACAATATCACACTGCCCGTGCCAAAGTTTTAAAAACAAATTACACAAGTCGTAATAGAACTTGGGGAGGAGGAGATGGTCTAAGCACCAGGATATACTTAAGACTCTTAGTTCCAAGAGATTCTTGATGAAAACAAAGTTCTTGGTCAAATTGATCAAATGCATTGGGAAAAACCTAGATTCTGTAGTACCATCTTGGAATTAAAAATACACAATAGCTATTCAGAGGCTGATGTCCTGCAATAAAGGAACCTGCTGAGCTTTGTTTGACCTTGCATTTCCCAGACTTAGTTGACCAAGAGTCCTTTTGTTCACTGCTCCCCTGAAATTAGTTTTCCTTGGGACATACTTTAGAAAATACTGCTCTAGAGATTATAGAAGAAACTCTCTTTTTTTCTTTTCTTTTCTTTCTTTTTTTTTTTTTTTTTTTTAAGATTTTATTTATTTATTTGAGAGAGAGACAGAGACAGAGACTGAGAACATGAGCAAGGGGAGGGGAGGGGAGAGAGAGAGAGAGAGAAGCATACTTCCCTCTGAGCAAGGAGCCTATGTGGAGCTCAACCTCGGGATGCTGAGATCATGACCTGAACTGAAAGCAGAAGCTTAACCCAATGAGGCACTCAGGGGCCTCAAGAAGAAACTTTCTTAACCAAAATCCACTCAACTGACATTCCCTTCCTAAAACTTGAGATTAACAGTCTCGTCTTTAACATCTCTCCCATCACTGGAGTTGTATGCTTACAAAGAGTCAATTGAATTTTTTCCAAAACCTGTTTATTCCATTTGTACTTGTAATTACAATTACATAACTTAATTAAATATTACATAATCCTGTGACTTGTGAGTGTAAATATAAAGAGTTATTGTTTCTTTGAAAAATAAATCGAATACTTCAGAAAGACACAGTAAAGGGCAATTGCTGAAAGTGTCATTAAAATGATTTGGGGAAAATAATAAAAATGGATTTTTTAGATTGCTTTGCAAGTATCTATTGAGTTACTGATGCATTTTAAAGACACTGAAATGTATCATTATTTAAAGAAGATTAAGTGGAAAACCCAAATTAGTGGAACCATACTCAAAGCCTTACACTTAAATAAAATATCTAAGGTACATATATAATGATTTTTATTATTTCCCACTTTTAATGAATTTTTTAATTAAGTGGCTAATTACAGGCCCTGTAGGTGTCAGATAAAAGGGCTGTGTTCTAGTGAGAGAGAACAGAAGACAAGACTAAGCAAAGGAAGTATGTATATAGGGGCGCCTGGGTGGTTCAGCTGGTTAAGCGTCTGCCTTTGGCTCATGTCATGATCCCAGGGTCCTGGGATGGAGCCCCTCATCGAGCTCCCTCGGCAGGGACCCTACTTCTCCTGCTTGCTCTGTCACTCCCCCTGCTTGTGCTTTTCTGTCAAATAAATAAATAAAGTCTTTTTTTTAAAAAAAGTGTGTATATACTCTGTGGTATGTTTTTAAATATTTAGTGCAAATTTTGTCCATGTCTCTCAAGCCAGTCTCAGGTGTCTTTAGAACTTTTGCCCCTCTTTACTTGCTGTTTTTGTTTTGGCTTTATTATAAGTCCATGGGAATGCTTAGTACCATAATACTGTTTAAAAATGAGGGTTAAAATTTTAATTTCTGTCTGGGAGTTATCCATACATATACACATGTGCATCCTTTCTAGCCTCTGTTTTTGGTTTGGTGCCTGGGAACAAATTTTATTTATTCATAGTGAACTTTTCAGTATAATTTAACAGTAAAAGTTCTTGAAAGAATGTGAAGCAAATGATATTTGATTTCTATCTAGATTCTCTTAGGCTTTGCCCCATGGTAGCCTACAATTTAAGGTTAAGGTTATGTTGCTATGTAAGAATTTTTAGGATCTGTACTTATATGTGCTATGTAAACAAACCAATTATTCTACTGTGGTCCATTTTTTTCTTCTGAAATACATAACACAACAGTCATTTTTCAGGTTTAATTAGGACTGCGTTTGTATAAAGATCTGTAGTTTATAAAACCAGTGAAGCAAAGACGAAATGGGGACAAAAAAAAAAAAAGAAAAAAATGTTGCCTGATTCTTTCATTAAAGTACAAATTTGGAATTCACTCAATTTTTATCATTTTTTTTCATAAACACCAGACACAGAGCCGTAAGATAGTAATTTGTGAAACTACATAGTAAGCTGTACTTGAATTTGAAAGCATTCAAAAAAATGCTTTTTTGAAACATTAAAAGCCCTTATATTAGGGTGGTAATTGAAGGGCTGCTTCAAAAAAACCCCAAGAAACTCTGTGTGCTTCAATATAATGCATTTTTCATATTTTCTTTTAAGGAGGTAACCGTATCAGGATATAGAGGGACCTAATAGAGGTGTAGAGCCACGGCTTTTCACACTGAAGAAGAAGTAGTTGTCATGATTTAGTTATTTTCGATTCAACATGGAAAAATTGTTTTAAACTCTAGTGGTCTACTTGCTCATACTTTATGCTAAGCAGAATGGATTATTTGCTATCAATGCCTATAGACATTTTAGGAACCTTTTTGATGTTTAGTTGAAATCTTGTAGTTAGTGATATAATTTTCTGTCAAACCCTTTGTGGGATCAATACATAATGACTTCTCAGGGTTTGTTTACTATTTTATGGAAACTGAGCCTTTTCTTACACCTCCGTCTACCTCCAGCTATGGTTTTCTTTATTCTGTAAGATGGAGAGATGACTTCTATTTTTGTGCTATTGTAATTGAACCCTTAAACCTCCTTCTTGGTGGGGGTTCAATTTTCTGATCATTTTATTATGGTTACCTGATTTCTTTTTTTCTTTGGGGTCAATTTATAGGATCGCAATATACTTTCAGAAACTTGAGGAGCTTTTATTATGTTAGGAAGGTAGGCATTTTAAACATTAAATCACATCACTTATTCACTCATTCAGTAAAAGTTTGAGTCAAATAACTGTTAAGAACTAGAGATCTAGTTCTTAGATAACTGCTAAGAACTAAGGTAAATGAGAGAATTTTCTGAACGTTAGCTCAGCATTCTTTTTTCATTTGCTACTTCCTAGAAAATGGAAACATATAATGGAAATGGAGAACGAAGGTTGTTTGTTAGAATGGGCAAACATATCTCTTGATCTACATGAAAAACATAGAAGTGAGAGACACTGAGATTGAAGTGAGGGAGAGGGAATGGATATTGTACCGTAAAGAGTGAGGGAGAGGGAATGGATATTGTACCGTAAAGAGCGCTCGAAGAGTAATAGTTCTTTTAGGTGTACTTTTTTTTTTTTTTAAATCTTGTAGTAGAAGTCACAAAACGTGCTGATGTTCCCAGCATAGAGGGCTAGTTGAAGAATGTTGGGGAAAATGGAGGCCAAACGGGATAGGATTTTTATTGGGTGAGCATTCACTTGTTGGAAAAACTGGCTTTTGGGTTTCACGTTTTGGATAATCAGCATAGTAGTCCTTTTCAGTGATTATTTTTCAGCAAGTTGTATTTGCAGCTTTTGCTCTCTTTGAGAATGCAGCCACTGTAATACTCTCACATGGTGTTGGGAGCAATGAAGGTAGAGAAAGGAAGCCTCTTTTCAGCTTTGCTCCAAAGTCTCTGGGTTTTCCTTGGCCTGTTGGAGACAGAGTGGAAACAGAGAGAAACTTAGTTTGCAGCTATAGCACAGTGCGTCCAGATTATTGCTGCCTGGAAGCAGGTGGAGTGTGGAATTTGAATTTCTGGTGAGGACCTGAGGAGGTTTATGAGCCTTCCTATGAATTGCTTTCTTTTCTCAGCTTCTGGAAGGATGTACTCATGCAGGCCAAGAGGAATGAGGCAAATGTTACACATCTTTCTATTCTGCAGGCTCCGCGATGAGTGAAACTCATGGTGAAGCTGCTGGTTTTCTAGTTGGAGAGAACGTTTTAGGTATTCTACTCAGTAAACAGGATAATGAGCAGAAGGCAATGAGCAGATTATAAGGACTATTTAAAAGCCTGATCGCTAGGGAGCTGGAGGATTTGTGTCTCTTGCATAAGTTGCGCTGGTTTGAGATCTTCTTAGTACACTCCCAAAGCTGCTCTGTGGCTGGCGGGGTGTTAGGTGGAGATCTTTTAATCCCTGTACAGATCAGCATCTCTCTAAAATAAATCACTCGACTTTTTTCTGCCTAACACTGCAGGAGATGGCTTAGAAGACTAACCCTCAAATTTGATATGTCTACAGACTGCTTCTCTACTTGACAAGTTTGAATTTTACTTAGCTGTGCTGGTTTTTTTAGTTTTCTCAAAGGAGATGGATTATATTTTGCTACTGAAGTGCAAGTATAATCATTGTTATTTTCTTGTCTTGAGGAGTATATTTTGACTGAAATAAGTAGATAATGTACCGTATTTAAAGTGCCAACTACAGTTTTGTGATTTTTTTTTTTAACATTAAGTAATTCATGCATTGTTCTTTCCAGGCAATTATAGTTGGTTTTTTTTTTTTTTTTTTTTTTTTTTTTTTAGTCACTGAGTAATTTACTAAGCACATACATTTTCAACACTATTCAAGGAACTGGGGAAAACAAAAGAAATCTGAGGCACAGTGCATATCTTCATGTAGGTTATAGTTTTTGTAGAGGAACGAAACCAAGTCAGAGGAAACAAAGAACAATTAAATATTCAACTGTGTAGTGCTCTCTATAGGAACCATATGTGAGTAAAAAATGAATATAGATGAATGAATGAATTGCATAAAAGTGTTCATTCAAGGAAGAAATCACTGTGGACTGCAAATGTGTCATGGAGTAGATGAGATATGAGCAGAGCCACACATGATGAATGGGATTTGGCAATTAGAGGGAAGTGAGGGAAAGATGTTCCAGGTAAAGAGAGCAAAGGTCAAGAGGTAGAGGTGAACATGGCCTATGTTTGGGACAATGAGAGGAAAGACCAGGCTGACCAGAGGGCTAGATTAGTATTCAGGAGGAATAAAAAAAATAAAGTTGGGTGTCTCCCTTTCTTTCTTGATAAATGAGGCTGAATTTTATGATTACTTCCTAGCAATGAATCATGATTGGTTTAATCCACTCAGGACAACTCTATTCCCCAATTTCCCAGCATCCTTTGTAGATATGACATCTCTGGGACTTCATTCTGGCTAAGCTGAAGAATGCTGATGGTATTTCTGGAAATGTTTTTGCTCTCTTGATAAAATGTTGGAACTCTCTTTTCCCCTCTTGTGACCCTTGAATGAAGATGCAGAGCCTTGAGCCATGCAACAACTCTTGGTACCATGAGGAAAACGCTGAGGTGTTGTCTCTGACACCGCTGAACTGCCATAGCCTTACCAACAGTTCTCTACTTCTGGACTTCCTGTTATGTAAGAAAAACCAACCTCTGTTTCTGTAAAACACTTTGAGTCAAGAGTTTCAAAGTTATTTGCAGTGTTTTAATATTACTTCAAGAAGGTTAATCCGTAATAGTGTGTGAGGTGAATTGGAAGAGGGTAAGAACTGAGGTTGTTATTATCGCACTATAGGCCTGAGGTAGAAAGGTTTTGGACAAGACTTATGGCAAGGTGGGTAGGGGAGAGGCAGACATCTCTGAGAAGAAGCAAAAAGATTCAGTACAGATTCAATGAAGGAGATAAGAAGCCACATAACTTTGAAGTTGCTGAACAGGAAGACAAGTGGGATGGCCATACAGCATTGGGGACAGGCAAATGATAAAGATAAATTCTCCTTTAAGGCATGTTGAGTTTTAGATAATGATGGAACATCCAATTGGAAGTGTTTCATAAATATTTAGAAATATAGCATTTGTATTTAGGTGTGTCTCTAGGGTATCTATGACTTCAGACATGGACAGAGACAAAAGCTCTAAATGATGCCTCCAATTATGAGTGGAGAGGAAGAAAAGAGTTTACCTGTATAAATGTGGAGGCAGAGTGAGGAGATAACACAGACTTAGAAGACTGAACAGGGTGCCTTGCCATCACAGCAGAGAGTACAGATTGGGCACCAATAAATGCATATTGCAGGGATGAATGAGGTTGTCATCAGTATCCAATGCCCTAGAGAGATCAGGAAGAGGAGGTCTGAGGAGAGAAGTGAATCTAGTAAAAGTGGGACACCAGTGATTTCCAAGATTTCCAAGAGAGGGGTTTCTACGGACTGGAGAGCCATGTAGCAGCTGCCCAGTTCTGCAAAGAGGATGGGGCAGTAAGTGAAGCTGAAGGTGAGAGAGAAAGATCATTCATGAAGGATTTGGGAATTGAGAAGAAGGCCTGATCCTTGTAGAGGTAGTATACTTAGCAGAAGATGGTTTTAAAGGGATTGAAAACCAAGATGGAAGAAGCGGGAAGGTCCAAACATGGCAAACATAAAGGCTATAGCTGGTACTGGAAAGAGACTTCACATTCTGAACTTAGAGGCAAGAACACCACCAAGTGAGCTGTGGAAACTAGTAAGTAGAAACAGAGACACTTGAGTGTGTCTGTCCCCACAGGGCAGCTGACGTCAGGTGTTGGGAGCTGGTCTGGTTGAGGGAGGAAGTGGTGGTGGGGTGTCCTGGGAGGGGCTAATTCTGGAGCACGATCATGAGGATGTGTGTTAAAGAGGCATGTGCGCAAAGTTCAGCAGGCCTAACCTCAGTGAGACGGCAACAGTCCGGCAGGTGCAAGGCTGCATCTTTTTGGGTCTGGGTCTGCCTCAGGCAGGATCATAGCAGAGAACTGCGGCCCAGGAGGAGGTCCAGCGTCAGTCAGAGGGAGTAGTGAAGGCAAGGGATTCTAGAACAGTGATCCTGGGGAGGGAGGAGAGGAAGGAGTCTAGTGTGCCCGGAAAAGGATCTCCAGAGGACAGAGAACAGATCTGGGGGGAAGTGGCAGAGTGAGGGCTGGTGGCCCGAGAAGAGTAAGTGCAGAGCTCAGACTTGGAGCAAGACCTTGGAATGGTGAGACCCGAGCATTGCCAGGACACGTGTTACAATTTTAACACCTGGGACTTCTTGCAAGTAGAGGTTTAATTCTTATTCTATTTTTTTTTTTTTTTTTTTAAAGAAAAGACAAACAAACTTGTGTGTCATTTGTTTAAAAATGTACTGGTATACTATTTACTTAGAAATACAATTTATGCTGAGTATAGGTTAGGCACAAATTTCCTGTGCTTTATCTTACTTTGGCGAGACATCCTAAACATGAATTAAAAAGCTATCTGTGTTCCAATTCTGGCAATATTTCCACCCGTCCACATATTCTGGGCTCAGCACTGGATTTCCAACAGGGTTTGTTGAAACCTGCCATCCATTCACAGCAGCGTCTCTTAGTAATCTCTGGGAAGCACAATTTTTAAATGTCCTTAAAAAAAGCATTCTGCTTTAATGAAATGGCAGATGGCGTGTTGCCTGATTTCCGAACCGGTGTTACTTCCATACGGCAATGGAACTATATAAAGAACTTTGCTCTCAACTCAGGAGGAATCCTGTGAAACTCAAGCTTTTGTTAACTTATAAACAGATCACTTCTGTATGTTGGGATTGATTTCATATATGTGTGTTCCAGCATTTGTTTTATTGTTTAGAAACTGCACATAAATAATAAGGGATCAAAGCAATAGATACAAATTGTGAGGTCTATAATAGGTCTTTACATGCTTATTTTCATCTCATTTTTAAAAGTGGGGCATTATCATGGTAGAGAATTTTTAAAAATAGAGAAAAGGCAAAAGGAAGTAAAAATTGCTCCAACTTCCTGGAGACAAACACTATTCGCTTATTTTTTGGTGGAGGGAGGCACTTTTTTTTCCCCCCAAAAGTGGGGTCATATGAAACATACTTTTGTCCTCTACTCCAGTAGGCCCATTCACTTCTAACTTTGGTTTCATTTTCTGAAAACTCAGGTCAGCAAGCAAAGGTGTTAGAAGGAAGTAGCGTGCAACAGAAGAGTTAGCAGAAGGCATTTCTGTGGGAGATAGAGAAGCTGACTAATTTGTGACCTCCGTTAATTTTCTACTCAGAAAAATGTGGTTGCAGTGAGTAAAGGCTTCATTGCCCCTAATCTTTAGAAGATGATGATTTAACCCTATTACGTTTTATACGATATCCTTTTCAGGATTAACACTAAGTATAGAAAAATCTTAGTTTTATACTTTGATTATAATTAGGTACTTACAGCTCAAAATAGATGAATTAATCTTGGGTGATAAGTCCTTTTATGTTGTCAGGTTTTTTTCCTTTTAACATAATATAGTTTTTGCATGTTTTCCAATGGAAATCAAATGTTCATTTGAATGAATCAACTAACTATTCAAGTCAGATTTGTCTTAATTTCACAGTGTATATTTGGTTTTGTTTAATATTGTAGTTTATGAGGATTATAAATCATAGGAATGTTGGGAATATGAAACATACCATACCGCATTCTTTTAGACAGAAAGTTAAACTGTTTGTAATTTGTAATATACTATCTTAAATTTTACTACACAGGATATTTTTACTGTTATTTTAACTGTGGAAATACTTGGTGTGTCGGTTCACCTTGCTTTATAGAATTTCCATTTTGAAATGGACAATGAAAAGGGATAATTATTTTGCATTAATTTATATTTACTGTAAGCACTAAAGAAGTAACCAAAAGTAGTAGAGGAGGGATATTCATATGCATTTTGGAGTAATGAATTTTATTTTTATTTTTTTAATTTTTATTTTTTTTAAAGATTTTTTAATTTATTTATTTGACAGATCACAAGTAGGCAGAGAGGCAGGCAAAGAGTAACGAATTTTAATTACCAGAGTTGTTTGGTCAACTAAAGTCTCAAATGTTACTCTTTAATAAATAGACTTTTACATAGGAATTGATTTCCTTGGAATGAGATGAAATATAAAAACCACTGAAAGATGTTAATAATAGTACATAATCACCAATTTGAGTTTAGCTGTTATTATATTTGTAATAAAATACTCAGGAATAACATGGGTCACAAGGGGGCACAAAAATCTTGGAAGTAAGCCCTAACAGGGTACAAATGTACCACTTAACTTCCCAGACATCTTCACTGAGGATTACCACTTTTAATTTCAATTTAGTGATTAGTCAAAAACGTCTTGTTGTGTTGAATTTGAATTGCGGTGGTGACTGGTGAAGTGTTAGTACATCATTTGTTTCTTTTGATGTTGTCATAGTTTAAGATTGAGGTCAGCAAACTATAACTGCAGGCCTAGTCCAGCCTGCTATCTATTTATGTAAATAAAGTTTTATTGGAAAACAGACACTTTCATATGTTTATATACTATTTACACTGCAATGGCAGAGTTAAGTAGTTTCAACAGAAGCTATACGGACCACAAAGCTTAAAATATTGACTATCTAGTTTTTTACTGAAAAAGTTTGCCAACTCCTAGTATAAGACAAACTTTTCCATTCTAGTCTTCTTCATACCTGATAGCATACCATCGTTTACATGTCAATATGGACCAAATTACCAAGATGCTAAAGGAAATTAGAAAAGAAGTAAAAAACCCTATTCCTGGCCTTAGAGAACTTTTCAGACAAGACACATAAGAAATAATCAGAGAAAAATATGACACTTTATAATTAAGGACTAAATTGTGTGATAGTACAAAAAACACTCCTCCTCTATTCTATGTCCTAAATATATGTGAATTGAAAGTTATTTCAAACTGGTCAGAGCCAGAGTTCTCAAAATTATAATGTGAGCACGCTAATACATCGGGGTATTTTTGACTTTATGACTTAGCAATGGGAACACTAGCTTTTTGCCACACAGTTATATGGCTGAATGTAGGTAAATTAGATTTCTAAAGAAGTCTGCGTCTTTTCTAGAAATTGCAGGGTTCTGGATGGATGATATACTAGGCTTTCTTCAGTATGGATGAGGAAAGAAGTAGTTACTTCAGGAGACTTCTGTGATCAGTGTTTAAGGATCCCTCATAAGGGGCAGAATATAATTTTAATAAGGTTCTAGGGGGAAAGGCTTGGGATCAAAACATAGCAGATTTGTTATCTTCAAGGATTAAATGGAACTGAGAGAAATAAACTGACCCACAAATAAACATAAGTTGGGGCACCAGAAACAATTATACATCGGTGCAAACTTATATGCGTGGATGAGCTATGCAAGATGATATATTTATAATTTGTTTCATTTATGTTTAATTTTTGTACCTTGACTCTCTTGCATCATAATAAAGCAGGCCCCAGCTTTAAACAGTGAAGTGTTTCTGTTCTATATTGAAGTGGCTGTTACAGGAAGTTAAAGTCGGGGAGTAAGATACCAGCTCAGATCACATAATCGTCCATGTGAATGTTAGCAGGTTGAGAACCTTTTATAGTAGAACAATTTTGTCACAGTGTACCAACTACGAGATGCCATAGAAATCAAAGGAAAGGAGAGGTCAAGGTGATAGCCGACCATCTAGGAAAAAAGTGGTGGAAAACTTGGAATTGATGTCAGTGTTGGAGAGAATTATGAATTTGGTTTGACAGAGAGACAGGACTCTGGGATGTGAATGAGCATGGTTTGTGGGGAAGAAGAACTTAGATCGAGTCGATGGTTTATGCCTAGAGTTAGTAGGGTGGTTGAGTAGCAAGAAGGGTGGGAAGAGGTGGGGGTAAGTGGCAGATCATATAGGAACTAAGGCGCCATTTTGCTTAGCCTGGTTTCTGTGATTCCACTGCAATATGGGGTTGAGTGTTTAATGCTCTGAAGCAGCGAGAGAATAGAAGAGGTAGAGCAGGAGAGGTCAGGTGGTGCGAGAAGGTCTACCTGATTTGGGAATCACTGGCATTTTTTTGTCTGCTCCTAGTTGTAACCCATGGCAAATCACATTCCTAGAGAAGAGGAACATCAAGTGACCAAAATATAACAACACCTGTAGGTCCTGGTCCTCTGCTCTAAGCCTTCCATAGAAGAATATAGGGTATAAATAAAAAATTAAAAAAAAATGACTTCCTGATTTTATTTCACTGTACTTCTAGCTGGGAATCTCTCTCCTTTTGAGAGCAGTCACAGAGACAAAGAAAACAAAGCAAGGATGAGACTCTCTCTCTCAGTTTCTCAGATGGACTTCCCCGATGAGTGGTGCCTTTTTAGTGAAGGTAGATGGCAGAGCAAGCTCTTCAGTGTAGTTTAACCATAAATTCTCCTGACGGGGGCGGGGGGGGGTTGCTGCTGTCTGACACCCCAGGGCAGTGGAGTTGGCCAAGGCTACAAAAGCAGCAGGTGCTCAGAGGTCCAGAAATGCCCCGCTCATTAGGACTGCTGTAAATCACAGCATCTTTCACGTCTTTTGAGTGAAACTTGGCACCTCAGGCTTACTACTGTGTGGTGATCACACCGTCCCTGACTGCAAAAATATTAATAGATGGCACCTTCCTCTGAACAATGAAACTGAGCTTGCCTGTGTCAGTAATGATGGATTGGAGAGCCTGAAAGATGTCACAGCGAGGAGAGTAAGAGGATGCCAGGGAGGCTGTCTTTTTGTAACTAAAGACCAGTATATAGAAAGAGTTGATGGGCACATCTGTCGCCCACAGTGTCACTGTATCCTAGAAGAGCTTGTATGAAAGCCCGGATGAGCTTGGGCTTCGTGAGCCGGGCTGGTTAGGGAGGGCGAGGAGTCAGGTTTGTGACTCGCAAGTTGGCCTCCTGTTGTGTTCAGTCTGATGTGGAAGGGTTCTGGCTCATGCTGGCCTGGTTGAGCCATGGAAGTAACTCCTGCTTAATATTCGGGGTCTCTGTCTGCCAATGCCTGTTTGTTTTCCTTCTTTTTTCTTCATGGTTGTTATTGTATGTAGACAATGGTAGATGAGAATTCAGACGTAGCGAAATAGAATTCACCAAAAAGGAAAAAAAAAAAAAAAAAAGAGTGACCTTTTCAGTCCCAATAACGTGACTAATATTAACGATTCTTTATCCCTCCGGCATCCCTGGGAGGTGGTGGGTTGTGGGGAGCCAAGGAGGAAAAAGAAAAGAAAAGAAAAGAAAAGAAAAGAAAAGAAAAGAAAAGGTGTTTTTTGTTCGAATGCATGAAATTAAGATCTAGTAAAAGTATCGTTCTGGGAACCTGAGGAGTGATAATAAGAAGAGAACACTTAATAGAACTCTTTCAGTTTAAAGCTGGATTTTAGAAGATTGTTTTGTCTAGTGTGTGCCATGAGTGGAAATATAAGTTTCATAACATTTCTTCGACTTCAGTGGTGGTATTTAAGACTTCCATGTACCAAGTATTATTCACTTACCCAGTCTGACTGCTACAACATGATCTGGAACTAAAAATTCCTCTCTCTAGCTTTTCCCCTAACAAGTCTGTCTTCTTATACCACTTTGCTCTCATTCGCCTGTTCTTTCCTAATTCTTTTATTTTCTCTCATGTGCTAACAACATCCGGAAACTCTTTCTTTAAAGGATTCTATGGTCCTAGATTATGCAGTTTGTTCCCCAGTCAACACCTTTGTGAACTATTTTTGATTTTCTGAAATTGACTTTCTTCAAATAGTTTTATTTGAAAGCACTATGCAATATAATTATTTGAAGGGGAAGTTTCGACATGCTTCAACCACAATGCAGAGAGTGGAGATTAAGCTGAATGTGTTCTATCTCTTTCAAGTTCAAATTGCTAGATTTTTCTGGCTTGAACACAAAACGAAATCAAACTGAAGGATCAGGGATAAAGCTGTGAGGAGAACAAAGTCATTGGGAAGGGCACTGAGAAACAGAGATAACAAGAGGAACAAACAGAGGGATCTTCATATTGATAGACATTTCTATATATCTATATCTATATATACACATACATACACACACACATACATACTATGGAGACCTTAAACATAGAGCAAATTTTTAAAAATGAAATTCTTCCTTTGCAGTAATTTTATTTTTAATTTTGTGATTATTTTATTATTTTATTTTATTTTATTTATTTGAGAGAGAGAGAGAGAGAGAGAGCGTGAGCAGAGGGAAAGGGCAGAGGGAAAGGGAGAAGCTGGCTCCCAGCTGAACAAGGACTCTGATGTGAGACTCAAAGCTGGGATTCCATCCCAGGACCCTGAGATCATGACCTGGACTGAAGGCAGGTGCTTGACTGACTGAGCCATACAGCACCCTATTTTTGTGCAGTATTTTAGATTAATAGAAAAGTTGCAAAGATAGTATAGATAATTGCTGTATAGACTTTACCCAACCTTCCTAATGTTAACATCTTATAATTCTGTATTTTTTTTTAAAGATTTATTTAATTTATTTGACAGAGATCACAAGTAGGCAGAGAGGCAGGCAGAGAGAGAGAGAGGGAGGAAGTAGGCTTCCCGCTGAGCGGAGAGCCCGATGCGGGACTCGATCCCAGGACTGAGATCATGACCTGAGCCGAAGGCAGAGGCTTAACCCACTGAGCCATCCAGGTGCCCCTAATTCTGTATTTTTAATGGTTATGCTAAACATAAATCTATGATTTATGGGTGTCACTATTTTTTTTTTGTAGTATTAGAAAAAATTAAAAATACTGAATTCTCTACTCAAAACTTCATATTCCTGTTTACACTTAGAGACTGTAATAGCTTCTAGGGCTCCTCGTGCTCACAGGTGTAGTCTGTGAGTTTTGGGGAGGGAGAGTTATCTTTTTTACTCCACGACAGTTCCTTTGCCTCAGTCTTTCCATTAAGAGGGAAGTGGGTAACGTTTGTTTTGAGGTCCTTATTCCTCTCTTTTGTACCTTTTCCATGGGATGGTAGTCTCTTCAGTTCCACAGTTAAACTGAAGCTCTCAGCATCTCTTTCTCCACTGTCAAAACCTCCCCTTAGGAAAGACTCTGTGGTAACAGCTTAAAGAGACTGTCCTCCTTCAGGGTGATTTATATGTTAGCAGGGATGCAAAGTTTTATGCCCAAGCTTCCCAAGTTTTGATGTGTTACCATGACATAGTGTCCTGGGAAATTGTTTCTACCAGAAAATTTTTTGGGGGAAATCTCATTTTTATATTAAAATGCATATGAAATTATGGTAAAGCATAATAGAGTATAACATTCATGCAGTTTTTAGAGTAAAATTTTGTCTTAAAGTGGGACTCTGATAATTTCTAAGAGCGCAAAGACCCCAGAGGTAATTCACTCTGATTTGAATTATGTCTATTAGGTTGAAAAGAAAAATAGAAAAGCTACTGCCTTACACTAACTGATCTAAACTTTGGAAGTAAAATTTTAGCACCAACCAGTACAGATTCCCCAGGCTCTTATAACGCATCTTTCCTTTTGATGAACATTTAAAAAAGACGTATACACACCCAGATTTTGATTAACCCTCTCTTACTGGATATCGTTGAATGTGTCTATTTCTGCATTTGATAAACATTTTTAAACAAACGAATGAAAAGTTGGAATATTATTTTGCAATATGGGGCCTTTCTTATGTCTTTTGAAATCCCACCCTGGAAACATTCACTTATTCTAGGAAAACCAGGCACTGCTAATCAAATCTCACACTGTAGGCCTTGGCCTAGAGGAACAAGAGATTGACCGCTGCACCAAATGACTTAAGGTGCTGAGGGTCTCTCAGTAAGATGCGGTACCTCACTCTTCATTCCTAGCTTGGGGGAAGTAGGGTACCTCGAGTTTGTAACTGCAATGTCTGTTATGTAGAAGTTATCAAAGACTGTATCCCATTATGATGTAAGTGTTACAGCAGAAGAACAGCCAGCGAGAGAAGGCAGCCAAGGCGTGGAAAGAAGAAGGAGTTTCGAGTGGAGAGATCAAGGCTCAAAACTTGGCTGCAGGGCACCTGGGTGGCTCAGTGGGTTAAGCCACTGCCTTCGGCTCAGGTCATGATCTCAGGTCCTGGGATCGAGTCCCGCATCGGGCTCTCTGCTCGGCAGGGAGCCTGCTTCCCTCTCTCTCTCTCTGCCTGCCTCTCCGTCTACTTGTGATTTCTCTCTGTCAGATAAATAAATAAAATCTTAAAAAAAACAAAAGAAAACAAAAACAACAAAAACTTGGCTGCACAATTTTACCCCAGGTGAGATACTTATCCTCATGAGACTTAATTTCCTAGTATGGAAAATCAAGAGAATGTTGTCGACTGTGAGAACTAAACAGTGTGTTTCACTCATGAGCTGGTCTTTGCCCTTCTTGCTCTCAGAGTTCCTCCTGGTCTCCACCACGGCAGAGAGTTCAGTCCCAGCAGGCTGACTTCCCAGCTCTGATTCCAGTCAGGGGGAGGCGCGGGTGGGAGGTCGGAGGGCTGCAGCTGTGTTTGCTCCGTGGCTCCAGCTTCTACAAGACAGGCTAGTGTTTCTAGCTTCTTCCATGACTTTGGCCCTTGGGGCCGGAACACCACCTCCTGCTTTGGTCCCTCCAGCCAGGCCTGCTGTGATCTCTCCCTGGGTCACCTCATTGTTCACTCTCCGCTTCTCAGCTCTTCCAGCACTTGTATGGCCAGTTCTCTGTATTTAATTCTCTCTCTTTTTAAAGATTTTATTTATTTGAGAGAGAGAGAGGAAGAGCGCATGAGTGCACGGGCATATGCGTGAGTGGGGGAGCGGCTGACAGAGGGAGAGGGAGAAGCAGGGACCTCGATCCCAGGACCCTGAGATCGTGACCTGAGCAGAAGGCAGAGGCTTCACGGACTGAGCCACCAGGCGCCCCTAATTCCCTCTTTTCTAAACACGTGGAGCAGTTTCCGTTCTTCTCGTGGCTGGACCGTCGCTGGGACAGCCAATGGCAGGACCCCGTGAACTGAGGGGAGCCTCAGCGGGCAATGACAGGAAGAGAAGGGAAAGCAGATGTGCCAAAGGAGGAAGCACAGAGCAGGGACCAAGTGGGCAGAGAGGGGAGAATCAGGAGAACTCAGACCACGCAGGGCGCAGGGACGACCCCTGACGGAGATGGGCCACTGGAAAGGGAATTTCTTGCGGGTAGAAGTCGTGGACTTGCTGTGGAGCACGTTAGAGAGGAAACTTCATGTCACCATCTGGGCGCTCTGCCTTTCACACTTGCGAGTGCTGCCGCGGCCGGAGGACGTCCGGATCGGGCTTTCTCTCTTGGGAAAGGGTCGGGGGGGGGGGGGGGGAGTTCGGAGGGAGGAGAGGAGAGCCCGTGTGGCCGCAAGGGGATGCCCTCGGGGATGCCCTCGGGTCCTGCTGAGCCCGGACGCATCTCTCCAGCAGCAGGGCTCCAACCCTCCCACGGGAACGTTTTTCGGGAGCGGAACAGGAGGTTGGCTGCTCCGAACCCATTCTCTGTTCGTAGGGCCGAGCTCTCCCCCAGAGGAACCCGAGAAGCACAGCATGTGCAAGAGGAGCGCTATGGCAGGGGACAAAAATGGACTTCCGCGTGGCCTGCAGAAATCAGGAGACATTTCTGGGACCAGCTCTTAGGTCCAAACTCAGTAATCGAAACAGCAGCTACTTGAGCTGGGATTCCCCACGGGCAAGGGTAGTTCACTGTGGGGACAGCGACCATTGCGGCCGGGCTGGAATCCGCTTCCTCCAAGTGCGGGGGCCTGACGGAAAATGATCTCTGAGGGAGAGAAGGGAGTTCGCTTCTCCAGGAACAACGTCTAGATATATTAAGAAATGACCTCAGATAAAAAAAACAAACAGAAAATCATTCTGGCAAATCAGAAAGAGCACATTATGTGGCGTTCGTGATGCGTTTTATATGTGCACTGGGAAAGAAGAGAGTCTAATAAATGAAGACAAACAGGAAGCCTTTCCCAAACTCTCTTCCCAGATCCTTTCCAGTCACGTTGTGCAGGTCGAAGGTTCTGGGAAGAAACAGCTAGTGCTCTGACCTGCCTTCTGCAAATATAACGTTTCCTGTTTTGTAGGAGCTTAGGGCTGAAAAGTGCACAAACCAATTGATTTAAACCCTTAAATTCATAATATGCACAAACCTCAAGGACTACTGTTTGAAAACCGTGTGTGTGTGTGTGTGTGTGTGTGTGTGAGAGAGAGAGAGAGAGAGAGAGAGAGGAGAAAAGGGATTCCAGATGTCCTTGGAGTATCGCATTATATCTAAATTCCAGATAATCTCCAGTTAATTGAATAATTGATTTAATTAAATATTTAATGCATCAATATTTTATATTTTCCCAAACTAAACTTTTATGTTCTGTGGTCTCTTTTCAATTCTGAGTGAATTTAATTTGGCTGAGGAAAACCATTTATGTTACGTCCTGTGAAGCATGGTTCTCCTTTGATTGGTGTTCACATTAATAATAAAGTCTTTTATTTACAACAACTTAAATAATATAAAATTAAAATCAACTGCTGATCTCAGGGAGCAAGCAGATTTTTTCAATAAGGATTGTACAGCCACCTTTATGTTTCTTCCTTTCCTTTTTAATAAATGATGAAAGCTCCAGTGTTGTCATAAAATCACATTTATTTATAGTGATAAGGGTGATGCTAATCCCCGCTTCATCACTCTGATCAGCAGTCACACAAACACAATGGAACCTGACATGCTGGCCGCCTCGCTCATTATAGCTTTCCAACCAACCTCCGAGCTCATGGCTGGGAGTCAAATGGGGTGGGCTGGTTCCAAGTAAGAAAGGAAAATAATTGGCTTTGGAGATAAAGGGATTATTAAAATTTCCACATGAATTTTCTACCACCTCTTGGCTTCCGATGGAATAGGAGTTATACGAAGATGCCTGGGTTTCAGTTTTGAATTTAAAAGCATTCAAGAAATGGAGAATATTATTACAGACAGCAACAACCACTTCATAACATTTCCTTGCCTTCATGTTGTTTACCCCATTATTAATGACCCGCTAATTAAAAACAAAATAGAACAATTCTGGTAACAAAGTTTTTCATCAGGGAAGTTTTTTGGCTAAAGAATTTTTCCCTGTCCTTAACAATATCAAGCTCTTCTGCCACCCCAAAGGGATTGATTAGTTTTTTAAATTGCCGTAGACATCAGGGGAAAAGCATAATGCTTTGTTTGGAACCATGGTGTGGACAAAGGCAACTTTTCTGGTCGTCTGGTCTTTAGAAACGAACACTGCAGTCCAACAGACTCAGGCTTCACTGTTCAGTGATCTCTTCTTTGGTTTACACTTGACTCTCAAGTCCCCTTTGCTTGGGATCTTGGGCAGGTTACATCAACTCACTAACTCAATTTCACCTTCTGCAGAATAGGGGTAATGAAACTACCGTGAAGACCTGTTGTGAAGGAAAAATAAGGAAATGCATGTAAACAGTCAGGCATATAGTAAGATCCAAACCGTAGTAGCTGGTTTTTGTTTGTTTGTTTGTTTTGATTTTAAAAATTATTCTGCCTATTTGCTTTTGTGACTATTAGCATTTGACAGTCTGCTTACTGTGTCACTAAATTTTGTCTTCATAGAGCTGTGACTGAGTGAAGGTTGAGATCTGACAGATGAAATAGAATTGTGGAAGTTTGGATGTTGCTGTTCATTTAGACCCTTTGATATCACACTGGGTCCTTCAGCAGCTTTGGCAGCAATGGCAGAAAATAAATTCCATTCTAATCAGTGCTACTCACAATCCTTGATTTGGGCTTTTTGAATAAAAATAGGATTCTGTGCTTGAGGATATAACACCCTTTGAGCTGCTGAGTGAGACTGCACCTGGCTTGTGTGGGTGCTGGGGTGAAAATCCAGGGGGCCTTCGCCTTTCATTATATTTTTAATAAAACTTGGCAAGTAACAGACTTAAACTTGCGAATCATTTTAACAACTACTTTTCTTAATGGAGATAAGCCTCTTTATCTTTTAGTAGTTAATACTTTGTGGTTCTAAGTTAGGATCCTTGATGTGATTGTATTCCTCTCAAACATTATTAAGAAATCATTTACAATGTGAAAGGCTTGAAATTTAAGCAGTCCGAGGGACGAGGCATTCCAGGCTTTTGGTGGCATTGAGTTGAAGGAGGAGATGAGGTGGCTGGGCTATAGCCAGGACGTGCTCTCTAGTGTTGGTTCAGGTAGGGAGGAAACTCATTTATACTGTGTAGTAGAAGATTTCGCCTACATCTTTTCTTTTAGCCATCCTAGTGCTCTTTAAGGCATGTATTATGCCCATTTCATAGGCTCAGAAAGATGATTTGTCCAAGATTACATCATGAATAGAAAAGCAAATTAAAAGAAGAAAATACCAGTTCTGGTTACACAGCGTATTCTGTAAAAACCTATGAAGATATATATTTTAATTTGTGCACTTTTTTGTGCATATGCCACATTATGTTTCAGTAAAAAGTTACTGATCAAAACAAATAGTTTCTGCCTGATGGAAAGTCTGTGCCCTTTTCTACTTTGCTGTTTCCAAAGAAGCGTATGATGGACGGAACCCCAAGGAATTTCCTCCTTCAGTTACAGCTGGTTGTGGCCAGAAATAGTGCTGCCTTGTTAACTAGAACTGGCTTTGAAAGACTTGAATAATTCCAAGGAAAGAGACAGTCAGAGGAATGTGGTTTCCTAAAATTGAGCATATGTATGTGTCAGAATTTTGAATGATGTTCTGAAGATGCACTGAGCTTGTTGCAGAGTTGCTCATAACAGTGGAAAATCAGGGAAAAAACCCCGAGATATCCATCAAACAGGAATTAAATAAATAAATACTATGTGGTTTTAGAAACTGCTTGTTTTGAATGATGCTTATGGTGTGTGGTGGAGTGAAAAATGGTCACGGAACAGCATATATATCAGGAGGGCCTTTTCATAACTTTCTTTTCTCTCTCTCTATATATATACATAAATATGTGTGTGTGTATATATATATATATAGATACTTACTTATGCAAATATATATGTATATATATGCAAATATATATATATATATATATTTGCATAAGTAAGTATCTGGAAAGTTGTTTGCTAAAATACCAATAGTGGTATCTCTGCATTTCGGAATAGTGATTTAATTTTGCATTCTTTTTTGTGTCATTCTTTATTGTTTTTCTACAATTCAAAAAACAGAAATTTTGTTTTAATTTTTAATAAAATAATAGGCAAAGGCTGAATCCTGAATTAAGTATAGCCCTTCTCAAGTTGTCTATGTTGAAGAAGGAAACAGTTTACTGTATGAGTTCTGATACATTAAAGCAAAATATGACTTTATAGTCAAACTAAAGAAGAGCATTTCCAGGAGTAAAAAGGGCCATTCTGTAGGAGCAAACACATGCAATTACCAGACTGCTTGGCTTGTTTAAGCTTTTAAAAATATTAAAAATAATTAAATATTTTAATTATATTCTATGTAAGCAAGATGTTCTACTTCCTTCTACCAGATATCATAACAATCTTGAAAAATAGTTGTTTTACCTACTCAAATATATGTCTTGTATGGCTCAGTTTTAAAAATTCTCCATTCACTTTAGATTTTAGTGTCATGGTCTAGATATATGATTACTTTATTTTGTTTTATTCCATTTTATTTCATTCTAGCGACTTTCTTCCTTCAGTGAGGCTATCTGAAGACAGCATTGAAATCACAAAGATTACATATTCATGCAAAAACAGATAATAGAGCAAGATAGGACTTTCTTTTTTGTCTTTTTGCTGAAGATTTTCAAGAAACTAGCTGAAGACAATCCTGAGCACATCTCCATGTGAGTGACATTAATATATGGAAGTTCGTTACCTATAAACACCAACACAGACTGTGAGATCCAGCCAAATTCAGATAATTACTACTCTCTGAGCAATTAGCAGTCCTGACGACATTCTCTCCTTTTGGATAGGTAGGAGCCCTAAACGGGAAAACTCTCCTTCAGACTCACTGAACTGATGGATCAGAAAACAGCTCAAGCCTTTTGGGCCGCAGCAAGCTCTCTGTTTTGAACACATTTAACTCTGAAAATGGACAACATGTTAACAAAATCCTGTGTGTGAATTGATATGTATGAAAAGATTTAGAATGTGTAAAAAGAAAACCAGAGGTTTGTATTTCACAAATCTCACTTACTAAGAAGAATGTATGAAGAATTAAGATTTTTTTTTTCTGGAAAATCTAGCAGTTTGGTTTCTTTTTAATGCCAGTAAAATTGACTTTTTTTTTTTTTGGTATTCTTAAAAAATTATTATTGAAGTATAGTTGACATACAATTTTATATTAGCTTCAGGTGTACAACTTGTGATTTGACAGTTCTATGCATAACTCAGTGCTCACCACAATTAAGTGTAGTGACCGTCTGTCATCATTCAACGTTATTATAACATTATTCATTATATTCCCTATGATGTACTGTTGATCTCCGTGATATGTTTACTTTAAACTGGAGGTTTATACCCTTTAATCTCCTTCATCTATTTCACTCATCTCTCCCCATCCACACCTCCTTTCTGGCAATCACCAGTTTGTCTTCTATATTTGAAAGTCTGTTTGGTTTTTTTGTTTATTTACTTATTTGTTTTTTTTTTTAATATTCCACATACAAGTGAAATTATTTGGTATTTGTCTTTCTCTGCCTAATTTATTTCACTTAACGTAATACCCTCTAGGTCCATCCAAGTTGTCACAAATGGCAAGATTTCATTCTTTTTTATGGCTGAGTAATATTCCATCATATATATCCCATTGTTATATATTATATATTATATATATAAAATATTCTATATATGTATACATACCACATATTCTTTATTCATTCATTTATTGATGGACACTTAGATTACTTCTGAATTTTGGCTATTGTAAATAATGTTGCAATAAACATAGGGGGACATATATCTTCCTTAATAACTGTTTTCCTTTGAATAAATACCCAGTAGTGGAATTACTGGATCATATGGTAATTCTATTTCTAATTCCTTGAGCAATCTCAATACCATTTTCCACAATGGCTGCACCAATTTACCTTCCCACCAGCAGGGCACAAGGGTTGCCTTTACTCTACATCCTTGCCAACTCCTATAATTTCGTGTCTTTTTAATTCTTTTTGAAAATTTAGCTGTTTGGTTTCTGTGTGGTACCAGTAAAGTTGATTTTTATATTATGTTTTTTTTACATATAGCGAGGTAGAAAAATTTCCTTTGATATAATTGGATCATCTCTTTTGCCTAAACAAGGTATTTTGTTTGGGGAGAGATGAGTATTTTGTTTACCAGAGAAAGAAGAAACCCTGAGGAGTTTACATATGTAGTTGAAAGAAAGTAGCTTTAACTTTGGGGGAGGAGAAATTTGAGAGAGAGTAGGGGGGAGTAGGGTTAAAGCCAATCAAATCCCTGTCAGTTAATGCCTCTGATTCCTGTGCCTGGGACACATACACTCAGAATTTTAAGTCAAGTCATGACGTTTATTTATATGTGGATTTCAGAGGAATTTGGGAAAGGTTCTGAATTCTCTGTTTTGCATGCAGAGGTTTTCTAGAGTAGAAGTAACCCAGGCAGCGGAGCCTGGGTGCCTCAGTCAGTTAAGAGTCTGCCTTCAACTTGGGTCATGATCCTAGGGTTCTGGGATGGCATCCCAGGGAGCAGGGATCCCTGCTTAGTAGGGAGCCCGCTTCTTCCTCTACTCTGCTTGCTGCTCCCCCTGCTTGTGCTCTCTTTCTTTCTGTCAAATAAATAAATAACTCAGGCAAATAGAGGTAGCAGGCAGAAGGCAGCATTAGGGCACACATGTTGTAGGAACTCCAGAAATGCACGTGGTCTGGAGAGCTTTGGGCTGTCATGGACTGTAGAAATGAATTCAGGGCATGTTCAACCCCACTTCGGAGGGTGTCCGTTTTGCAGAGCTAGGCAAAGGTGTGTGCTCAGGATGCTCCAGGCAGGGGATGTACCTCCCCATGCACACACGTAGGAGTGATGGCCACTGACCACTGACAGCTCACAAACTTCTGATGTCCTGTTGGATTTGAGTCATTTAAAAAAGACCACTGGTCAGCTTTTCTCACTGCTGTTTCCTTAGCAATGAGGAAATCAGGGACTCCTGGCTGGCTCAGTCAGACAGTTAGGCGGCTGCCCTTGACTTGGGTCATGATCTCAGGGTCCTGGAATCAAGCACCACCTCCCCCCGCCATATTGGTCTCCCTGCTCTGAGTCTACTCCTGCCTCTCTCTCTGCCTCCCCCCTCCTGCCTGCCTCCTTTTCTCTCTCTGGCACTCTCTCTCACTCTCTTTCAAATAAATACAATCTTTAGAAAAAAGAAGAAGAAACCAGAGGCTACTGCTCCACTTTAAATGCACAGAAGTAAAGCCTTTCACGGTCTGTCAGTTCATTTCCTGGCTCTCTTTACAACAGAAACATGTATTAACGTTAAGCAACTAGCTAAGTGTAATGGATTCAATTCCAATATTCAGCAGAAAATTCATGATCTAATTTTGATAAAGATGCATGGATTAGTGAGTTGAAGTTGTTTCTGTGTTAATCACTATGGGTGTCAAATTCAGTATAGACCTAGAAACTCCTGGGTCTGGAGACTGCAGAATATTGTATTGGTAAACGCTCCTACTCAAATAAGGGCTTGTTGAGTTGGTCTCAGACGTATTCTCCTGCTGAGCTACAACAGCCATGATGGATGGGTTGAAATATCTCAGTCCTATGATTCACCATCATACTGTCAGTTTGTCCAGGGAGATGACTCAGGGGTGCGTGAACATATACATGCTTTTGAACTCTTGATGGAGTCCATCCTTTTCTTTCTCCTCACCCCCAAATTTTCATATAGAGCTTTTTGATTAATACATTTTACATTACGTTTTGAAAATAAATAAATTAGGTCAAACTGATCAGAGCTTTCTACCTTTGTGCTGCTTTTTTAAAAAAAAAAGTTGAATTTGTTGTTATAAGATAGTGGTTGGTTTCATTTCCTGAGATGACTTGAAAATAGTTTTTCTCATGTCACCTTCCTTTAAAGTACCATTAAGTAAAATGCACATAAAGAATGTTAATAAGAGTGTTTCCAGATTACTGTGCCAATATTGATACATCAGACATTGGGGTTATCAGCAGAAAGCATTTATCAACACTACTGGGTACAGAAGACCCAGACCTACTTTTGAAAATACATTAGTAGCTATATGAAACTTTCCATTTAACTTTCTTAGTAAGCTACTTTGGTTTTAAATGAGTCCCAATTGGAAGTTAAGGACTGCAAATTCGACCCAGTAACTGTGATGATGAGCATTGTAGAACTCTAGTTCCATCTGCTCGTGAAAAAAAGATTATGGGTAATTATAGTTAGGAATTCAGTGTGTGGCAGTGGATTAGGTATGGAAAGGAATGACTGCTGAAACCCACTGACAATGGTGGGGGGTGGCATGGTGTAAAGAAAGTGAAAATTTCACCTGGAATCTATGAGGCATGTTTTGTGACTTAGTGACTCTAAATGTGTTTATATCCTACTGATGGAATTTCTAGTATTCTTTGAATCCTGGAAAATGCTGGGCTGTGAATAATGTTTCCTGGTAGAATTTTGTACTACCTATACATATTAAAGGGCTGTTACTCATTCACATTCTCTATAATGGCCCCCAACAATGAAGGATGGTGGCCAGAGGGCAAGTCTACTGAAGGGGGAAAGGGTGAAGAGGAAGCTGAGGGAAATTGGTCAAACTGGCTTCAGTGGCCTCAGGGAGAGTGGGAAACACTAGTTTAGGAGCTACCAAATCTTTCCTTTCTTTCAAATGCGTTATTAGGTTAATAGATATGTTGATTCAGGGTGCCAGGGTTTAGCGTCTGCCTTCAGATGAGGTCTTGATTCTGGGGTTCTGGGTTCTGGGGTTGAGCCCCACTTTGGGGCTCCTGGCTGTGCAGGGAACTTACTTCTTCCTCTCTAACCCTCCCCCCTGCTCATGTTCTTTCTCTCACTCTTTCTCTCTCTCAAATAAATAAATAAAATCTTTAAGAAAAGAAAAATTTAGGAGCTACAACCCATTAACCAAAAATCTGAATTATCCAGAACATGGTGAGACCCTGGAGCCTGTTGCTCAGGAAATAAAAGTGGAGGTTTAAAGTAAGCCCCAAACAGCCCTTTACATTTCTTATTTATAATATAGTTTGCCTCACTAAACACAAAACTATATTTTTGTGCATATGAAATGGCAAAGGTTAATTTTCTGGTAAATAGTGTGCATCAAAACAAAAACAAAAACAAAAACAAAAAACAAACAAAAAAAAAACCCAAAACAAGTTTTAGCTATGCTAGAAGAGTGTCAGATTTATGTAAGACTGTTGCCATGAATTATTTCTTAAAGCAAGAAATCCTTTATAACACAAATAAAAACCCTTTATTAGCTTTTGTGTTTTTGAATGGATATTGGGCTTTTCTCAGAGTTGCCTGCAATTTTATATGTAGCTATTAATCTCTGAAACTCTCAAATTATATGAATTCTCTAGAACTGCTTATCTAAAGGAGTATTTCCTAATATTTTTTAAATGGTGACTCCCTATTAACTATTTTTTTTTAAAAGATTTATTTATTTATTTATTTGACACAGAGAGAGAGAGAGAGAGATCACAAGCAGAGAGGCAGGCAGAGAAGAAGGGGCAAGCAGGCTCCCTACTGAGCAGAGAGGCTGATGTGGGGCTCGATCCCAGGACCCTGAGATCATGACCTGAGCTGAAGGCAGCGGCTTAACCCACTGAGCCACCCAGGCACCCCCCATTACCTTTCTTAATTTCATCTTCTTTCTGATCTAACAATAGAATTTAAAATGCTGAAAAAATATGGTTTCAGTATACGGATATTCTTAACATGGAGCTATCACATAATTATATGTAATATCCACTTACTTTTTAAAAATAATTTTACCGAAGTTCAATATTCTGATTTGGTGCAGTGTTTTTAAATTTCCCTGACCATAGGAATCACTTGAGGTGGTGGTGGGAGATCATTTGTTAAAAATATGCATTCCTGGAACGTACCTCCATCCTACTGAATCACATGGGGCAGATCTAGGAATATATCATTTAAATGAGTGATCTTAGGTGATTCTTGTGGTCAGTAAGATTGGTACCAGTGATGTTGTGTAGTGAAACTTTAGGATGCATCAGAATCACCCCTGTCTTATTACACCCCAAATTTCTGGACTCCACCCCAGATTCAGTGGGTCTAGGGTGAAGCCTGAAAATCCTGTAACTCTACTTTTTCCTTTGAAAACTTCCTTTATGTCTAACCCCTCTACCCCCAAGACACATGTTAGCAATCATCCTCTGAGCATATGACACACCAACATACAACTGAAGAGTCTCACGACTGAGTTTTTACTAAACAGTATTAAATGACTTCTTTCTAATAATAGCGAGGCCCCTAGGATTCTGGAAACCTTTTTTCCAAAATGCCTGGGGTGTGCTATCCCTATTCCCTCCCAATTCAAAAACATATAATGGGCCATTCCTCATGACCCCAGTGCAGCTCTTTCTGCCCACATGTCTTGTCCCCATGTTTTAATAGAATCACCTTTTTACACCAACGACATCTCAAGAATTCTTTCTTGGCTATTGTCTTTGAATCCTGACATCTTTCCTACATTATATAAAATTGTAGCTAATTTAAAGAAAAGACTGCATGAAAACCTTTATGTTTTGTAGACGAGAGAGCCCCTTTGCCCTTATGGATAAGCTGTTGGATCAAAACATTTCAAGAGACTGGTACTGGGAAGACTGGAGGCAGAATCATTAGTGGGTTGGGCAGATTTCTTTCTGGCCCAGGGACCAATTCCAGTTTTTCTGTGACACATTCATAGAAGACTGCTCTAAAGTGAAGCTCTAAAATCCACCTGGAGATTTTTAGCATGATCAGTAACGTACTTGAAATAGATTTACTTGTGGATGTGAGTGCTAAAAACTAACAGAGCCCCATGGGAGCCCAAAAATCAGAGGACAAAAACAGCATAATGGTAACAAGAAAATATGACACTAAAAACATTGAAGCTTAATGTAGATATGAAAAGAAATATGATAGGAAGTAATTTAGGCATCATGGTGATAGTGGGACTAACTCGGCATGTAAGTGAAATGCAAAACTGATATCATAAAAGATACGTGGTAAGTACCATACCTCGGAACTTGGAGGCCTCTTTACTATCCTCAGTACTGGCCTAGCCACTAATGATTTGTCAGGATAAATAAAATGCCTGTTCAGAAGGAATCTACACAGATAATTAAAGCTTCAGAAAATCAGACTCATGGACTAAAGCATTAAGATTTTTGAAATGCAGAAGTCTGAGAGACAGCACATATAATGCACATATTTAATAATGCACATATGCAGGCACTCTTGATGTAGTTTTAGAATATAGGTGGGGTTTGGTGGGGTGGGATCCCGTGCCAACAACCAAGAAAGAATTCTTTAGCAAAGAATTTTTATTAAAGCGAGGGGTGAGAGAAGAGGACCCTTGGACAGAAAGAGCTGCTGCCCAGCTACGGTGAGGGGTGGCTCTACGGTGAGGGGTGGCTGATTATAGATTTGGGAGTTGGGGATGAAGGAAAAGGGAGGTTTTCAAAAGAACGTTCTTTCTTTCTTTTTTCTTTTTTTTTTTTTTTTTTTAAGATTTTATTTATTATTTGACCGACATAGATCACAAGCAGGCAGAGAGAGAGATGGGGAAGCAGGCTCCCTGCCGAGCAGAGTGCCCAATGCAGGGCTCGATCCCAGATTCCCTGAGATCATGACCTGTGCCAAAGACAGAGGCTTTAACCCACTGAGCCACCCAGGCGCCCCTCAAAAGAACTTTCATATGCTCAAGAAGACATACAAGGTACTGGAGGCCTTGCCATTGTCAAGTTAGGGTTGTTTTCCCCTCGAGGGAGGCATTAACATTGAGTCAGTTGGGAGCTTCCTGGAGGAATGTTGTGGAGAGTCCACCTGGGAGTGAGTGTATGTGGGGGAGGAGCTGTGCAGTATTAGCTCCTGCGGAGTCCTCCACGTGCCTTCTCCCTGTTCATCACACTTACACCTCATGCAGACCCTGCACCGTAGGTGAGGAATGGAATGCTCATCTCAGATTACAACCTTTCTCATTTGTAAAGGAGGAATAATTTTAGGAAGTGAGGACAGTAGAGAGGGAAAATTTTGCATCTTCTTCTCTGGTAGCCCATTCTGGACTTGTCAGCTTGCCAGAAAACCTTAGGAAACTTCTTTAGAAGACTTCTTCAGTTTTCGAAAGACTATAAGGGTACTCTCAATCCAGACTAATCACTTTTCTAGTCCAAATGTATAAGAAAGTCAGAAAGAGCTATTTCACATCTCGATAATGTAATTCTCTCTAATAATTGCTTGATAAATGTCAATTCAACAAAATGAATTTTACACTTAGAATCATGGTAAAATTTTCCATGTTTTTTAGAGTAGTTCTTTTAAATATCCAAATATGTGGCATGTCAATGACTCATTATTTGGTAATGTATGTTTCCTTTGTCATTCAAAAAAGGTTGTATTATTTGGCTTTATGCAAGGATGCTGACTGAGCACCTGCAAAGTTTGCTTTACTGGCATTGAAAGAGAAGAAAGAAAATTATTTGTTTAACTGGCAATGAATTATTGCATCTATTTGTGTCTTTAACTAAATTATTTGTTAAATAATTTAATAGAATTTATAGGGTCTGTTTTCCATTGGCTAAACTGTAGCAAATATAGGTCTTTGTCTCATCTTGGATATGGTTATAAGAAGGCCATCTTTTAACTTGTCTTTTGCCAGTTTAGATGTTGATAAGATATTGAGTGATCTTATATTAATTTAATTATTTTAAGTTGAATATGTCTTTAAACTTTATAAACAAGGGGAAGATTGTTACATAGCAAAACTAAGAGTAAGGTACAGAGATTTCTCCCACTTAGGTGTAGCCTCCCAACCGACTGGTGTATTTGTTACAATCTATGAACATACACTGACTCATCACTCAAGTCCAGAGTCTACATTAGGGTTCATACAGGATTGTACATTCTGTGGGTTTAGGTAAGTGTATGATGACATATATTCATCATTATAGTATCCTGCAGAGTATTTTCACCTCTCTGAACATCTGTGCTCTGTATTCATTCTTCCACCCACCCCTATCCACTAGTAATCACCGAGCTTTTTACTGTCTCTGTAATTTTGCCTTTTCTAAAATGTCCTATAGTTGAGATCACACAGCATGTAGCCCTTCAGACTGACTTCTTTCACTTAGTAATTTGCATTTTAAATTCCTCCATGTTTTTTCAGGAGTTGTTAGCTCATTTCTTTTTCAGTGCTGAATAATATTCCATTGTCCTAATATGTCACAATTTTACTCATCCATTCATCTACTAAAGGACATCTTAGTTGTCTTCAAGTTCTGGCAATTATGAATAAAGCTGCTATAAACATGCATGTGCATATTTTTGTGTGGAAATAAGCTTTCAACTCCTTTGGGTGAATACCAAGGTGACTGGGGTGGGGGAACACTAGATCATATGGTAAGGTATTTAGCTTTGTAAGGAATTGTCAAAATGTCTACCAAGATGGGAATACCCTTTTGTAGTCCCTCCCACCAGCAGTAAGGGAGAGTTTCTGTCATTCTAAATCCTTGTCGGCATGTGTTGTGGTCAGTGTTCTGGATTTGGGCCATTCTAATAGGTGCATATGGTATCTCATTGCTGTTTTAATTTGCATTTCCCTGATGACTTATGATGTGGAATGGGTACTTGTGTGGTTGTTTTCATCTGTAGACCTTTGGTGAGATGTCTGTGAGGCCTTTAACCCATTTTTTAAGGTTGTTTATTTTTTTTCTCGACTTTAAAAAGTTCTTTGTATATCTTGGATAACAGTCCTATATCAGATGTGTCTTTTGCAAATATTTTCTCCTAGACTATAGCTTGTCTTCTCAATCTTATCTTTGTTTTTTAATAGCTTATTTGTTTTTATATATAATAGTAATAATTATATCAAATTAAGTTGCTAACTCTGCAAAATATCAAAAATTAGGTAGTATTACTGAAAATTTTAAAGAATTTGACTTGTTTAGTAGAAATCCCATGGTTAGTGATATCAGCACAAATTCATGAGAACTGACAGCCAAATGGATCCACAGCAATGTCTTACAGTCATTTCTCTAGTGAGTTATTCTTCCCTTCCCCACAGGGATTATTACTCTGTCTCAGTCAGGATGCCTTTGCTTGCAAGTGTCAACAATCCAACTCATACTGACATTTTTGTGTTGGAGGTGTTGGTTCAGAATCCAATGTCTGGGAGTATCTAGCTGAATCTGGGGCAACAAAATTTTCGGGACCTCTTTCTTCACATCTTTTAGTTCCGTGTTCCCCAGGTTTGCTTCCCAGATATATAAGGGTTGATTCCAGTAGTTCCAGACTTGCATCCTACCATATTAGGAGCCCCAGAGGAAAAAGTGTGCCTTTCCCCCCAGGGGCTTCTTCTTTCCCAGTGGTTTCATTGAAAGTTCTGGTATTGGGTTTCATTGGGTTGAAGCAATAGCTAATGCAAGGGTGATGCTTCGGTTGGCCAGGCCTGGACATTCCCACACCAGGATCTAGGTCAGTCGTAGGAGTGATGGGGCTGGAAAGGGAAGGGGAGACTGGTGTCAGCTCTATCTCAAGACCATAGGCTCAGAATGGGGAAAGGCAATTCGCTAGGGAAATCACTGTTAACAGAAGTGTGAATGGAGGTGAACCTGCAAAAGCAACTAAAGGTATTTCTTCTCCACTTTTGTCAGATCTCTGATTTTCTCTACCTCTTTCTTCATCCTCAACAAATGACTTTGCCTTATTCTTTAGTGATAAAATAGAAGCTACCAGATGGGAATTCCCCTATTTTACCACCACTCATTCCTCCCATCTACTTATTTCTGTACTCATCCTCTTTTTCCCTCTTTTTACAGAGGAGGAAGGATTTCTATTATCAAAGCTGTTCTGTCCACATTAGCCCTCGGTCTCCTTTTCTACCTCTTAGTTATCCTTCCCCCACCCTCACATTGTCCTTGTCTTCTGTTATTCTCTTTTTCCCCCCTTAGAACAATAACAAAACCAAACAAAAACCCCTTTGATTCATTTCTTTCTCTCTCCAGCCATTGTTCTGTCTCATCACTCCCTTCCTCAATCAAACTCTTACATTCTCTACACATTCATTCTTTAATCTGCTGCTCTCTTTTCTCTATATCCAACACTACACTAATACTGCTCTAAGATCACCAAAAGCATTCATCTTACCATGTCCATTGGAGACCTTTTTTCGTCATCCAAGTCTTCTTACTGACATTGACTACAGTTGACCACCCCTTCCTTCTTGCAGTGTTCTGTTCTCTTGGCTGTCGTGACAACGTACCCTTCTGGTTTCCTCCTGCTGCTTTGGCTTTCATTATCTATCTTCTTTGTAAGCTTTTCTTCTTCTAACTGATCTCAAAATGTACTGTCACAAAGGTCAGTGTTAGATTTGTTTCTCTTTTTATTCTGTCTTCGAAAGTTATCTCATCTAGTCATATGGCTTCAGAGACCACAGATAACCTGACTGTTCTCAGCACCCAGATTTATATCTTGAACCTAGATGTCTATCCCAAGATTTACTCCCATTTTGCAACTGCGTTCTGAACACCTCCAGAGACACTCACAAATCTGCTTCTTCTCTAGTCTTTTCCGATTCTACAAATGGCTCCCCCAGCCTCTCAGTTGCTCAAACCAGAGAACTGGGGAGTCACTTGTAATGGCCCCATCTCCCACTCCAGTGCTTCCAGCCCACTTCCGGTGAGTCTTCAAATAAAACCATTTCTCTTATTCTCATCCTAAGTCTTCTGTGTTCACCATCTGAGAGATGCCCCCTTAATAGTTCTGTATCTCAAATTCATTCTCCAGCAGCTAGAGGTCCTTTTTAAAGTAAGAACTTTCACCTCTCTGACTTAAAATCTCTGTAGAATAAATTCCAAGTTTTTTAGAAATGGTTTTCACAGTCCCACCTGATCTGCCTTCTCCTCCACCCTCCAGCTTCATTCCACTTTTGCCCTCTGTCACTATGGATTTGCTACACAGGCCTGTCATTAGTACACTTACTTTAGGATCTTCCTTGTTTTTCTTCTGCCCAGTATGTTCTTCCCACACTATTTATCTGGCCATTTGCCCAGTTTAAATGTTAGTTCCTCAGGAGACCTATGGGACCCCAGTCCAATATAAATTAGCTCCCCTACCTAAAATATTTCAGTGCATTTCGTACAATCTTTAATTACATGTTTGTGTGATTGTCTTTTGAGATCTCTTTCTACTACAAGTGATATTGCAGTACACCTGCAAGTTAGCTGAGAGCCTGCCTGCTCACCTAGATGAGTGCCTGGCACAGACTGTGGCTCTACAAATGTATTTGAAAAAAATTTAAAATATCCCAAAATTATGAAGAATTTTCTATATCATATCCTCTTTCTTAGAGGCATTTTTGCCAAGGAACATAGCTCTCCTGGGAAGAAATAACTAGAATAAGTGGCATTCCCCTTTATTCAACATTCAGTGAGAAAAAATAGCTAGAGTTGTAAAACTTACATTTCTTATCATGGTGATGGGGTGAGAAGATACTCTGGGAACTAGAGAAATAGAGTAGTAAAAGGCAGAGGTAGTGTGAGTTTATAGAAATAAATTCAACCAGGAATAAGAATATCTGAGTTTGGCATCCAGCTCGGCCACTGGTGTCTATGTTTTTGGCAAGGTATTCAGTCTCCTTGTGTCCTGGATTTTCTCATCTTTAAAATCTTGTGGAGATCTCATGAAAAAAATGAATGTGGATACCCTTTGAAAAGTAGTAAAACTTCTTAGAAATGTGAGATGCTCTTACTCTCCTTATTTTGACTTTCATTTATGAACATAAAATGACTTGACTTGGAGGTAGTTAAAACAATAATGAGTTTAGTCTCTGTCATAGATGGAACTGGCTGTTACTTTCTCTCAATTTATAGAAGTTGCTATGAAGAAACCACCTAGGGATGATAATATGAAAGTAAGTGAGTGTAGTGAATTCATTATGGATTTCCTTTGTAATTTTTTGCAAGCTTTCCTGATAGCAATGCTAATTAAATTTAAATATGTTGGGGTGTCAAGTCTCTTTTTCTAAGAGATTAATTAGAGACTAGTCTCTAAGCTATTTGTAAATTACCATGCTTTTTTACTGTAAACTGTTTGGTAAAAATGCTATTTTAGGAAAATGATTATAGATTACAAATGATTTTATTAAGTACTTTATTTCCCTACCATCCTACCAGTTTTATAATAATAGATGACTTTAATGTCCTTTTTTTTACTGATAATTTAAATGAGATCTATGAGATGAAACAATATTTTGGAACAAGTTTAATTTAATTGACCCAGCACGGCTTGAAATTTTTGCTGCTATGATCCTTTTATGATTAAACACTAAAGAAGAATCTGTAATGTGAATACTTTTATTTCTTCACCATGGGATTCATACTCCCTGGGATAAAATATCCTTTTCAGAGAACATTAGCAGACATATTAGAAATTTATCCTCTCAGGAGATGTACCAGTTTCATTAACAAATGGAAATTCAAAGTCCTTTAGTAAAACTAATGACCTTGTATACAATAACAACAACAAAACCCCCACATAATTCAAACTGTCTTTTAAATATCTTTGTGTTCAAACTGGTAGCCTAGAGATCAGTATGTGCTAATACAGAATCCTGAAAATGTTGTGATGTTCGTCTTGTTTTTAAAACTGCTAAGATGAGTAAGTCAAACTGTTTCAAATTTTACAGGGTTTTGTAAACTCTCAGTGCCGAGAAAACAAGCCACCTGGCAGTTTTTTAAGAACAGTGAGCCAGTACTTAAGAATATGCACCAGAATTCACTGTTAATATTTCAAGTGAATTTGGCTCAGATTTACATGGGATATGACAGCATTTTTATTCTAGTTACCATTTCTTATTTTCTTAGGATTATATTCTCATGCTGCAGATTTTATTCTCATGAGGCAATTTCTAGTGGGAATTGAGCAGATTTAGTGTATTTTAATATATTGACAGACATTATTTTTCCTGAAAGTGCAAAAATGACTCAGAAAAATGCTTACTATTCTAAGTAGCATTCAAGGTAGAATACTGAGTTCATTAGTTGAATTTCCTAAAGTTCGCAAGTTAAATGTAGAGAGTTAAGTTTAACTGATAGAAGAGTGTTTTAAGTGGCAAGGATGGACAGACATTACTCTATGCATTGGAATAAGAAATCTCTATTAAAGAAGAGACTTGATAGCTATAACTAAAGAAATAAAGGAATGTGGATTAGGTGACAACGAAAGATTTTGTACACTGTTTTGTGAAGATATGAGAATGTGTTAAAGAGGACAGAATGCAAAGTTAGGGGCAACTGGGTGACTCAGTTGCTTAAGCATCTGCCTTTAGCTCAGGTCATGATCCCAGGATCCTGGGATTCAGGGGTCCTGCTTCTCCCTCTCCCTGGTGCTCCCCGGGCTTTCACTCTCTCTCTCTCTCTCTGTCAAATAAATAAGAAAAATCTAAAAAAAAATGCAAAGAAAAATTTGGAGTCACATATTTAGAAAAGACAATAGAGGGTTAAGTTAGGCTAAGGTAGCTATGGGGAATTTTGAAGGCTACACTTTGTACTTGGTAAAAATTGTTGAAATTTTTGTAATTAGTATGTGTCCTCTGGAAGATTAAAGCTCTTGTAACCTATATGGAATTCTTGCTGAATCCTATTTCTTTGAAATATGTTTAAGTCCTAATTTAATACAGCGGGTTTGAATCTCATTATCAGTGGAGTGTATTTAATTGAAATCAAATTAATTTAAACAACTAGTCAGGAAATCTCAGTTTAATCTCTTTTTTTCCTCCGGGAAATTCATCTACTTATATCTATTCTCAAAGCTTAGAGGTAGCAAAAGTTGAAGAGAAGACATACCTCACATTTTCATTTAAATTAATTGTTTAAGTAGTTATGAGATTAATTTCATAGATACGTTATAAAACTTCATTGTGTTTTGGAAATTTTTCCCACAAAGGGTAATTAGAATCAGTAGTTCTAAAATGTAAGATTCTTTTTTAAAGATTTTATTTATTTATTTGACAGAGAGAGAGATAGCGAGAGAGGGAATGCAAGCAGGGGGGTAGTGGGAGAGGGAGAAGCAGGCTTCCCGCCCAGCAGGGAGGCCGATGCCGGACTCGATCCCAGGACCCTGGAATCATGACCCCAGCCGAAGACAGATACTTAATGACTGAGTCACTCAGATGCCCCCTAAAATGTAACATTCTAAAGTAATTTCCAGATAAAGATTTATCATGATACTTAAAGGATACTTTTTCTACTTTAATAAGGATGCATTGACCAGTCCCAAGAACAATAAACATTTAGAATATTATTATTTAACTAAAATAACATGGATGTAATATTTTAATACAAATAAATACAATGTACTTTGAAATTGTAACCATTTTTAGTTATACCTCAACTAAATCTTAAGATGGATATCATTATTTACCTCTACAAAGTATAATTGTCTGATAATTAATGAGGTAATTATAAGACTAATTCTATGGAAATATCTTTAACATTTTCCTTATAATATATGATAATATTTATTAATTTTAAATAATTTGAGCAATACAGAGAAAACTAATTCCATAATTTTGCACATTTCCTCCTAAAGATAACTACTATTACCAATGGAATATATTCTTCCAGATTTGCCATATATAAATAATGAGATCTCATACTATATGTACACTTTATAATACCTACATTTTTAAACACACACAGACACATATTATCCATTTTCAGATTTATAGATCTCTGTCACCCATATTAGTGCTGCATAGAATCCTGTGGCATTAATGTACCAGAATTTATTTTGCCAGTCCTTTCTAGGGATAAGAGTTTATTAGTTTACTTATTTTTTTGATATCATCACCAGAGTGGCATAACGCCTTGTACTTATATCTTTGATCATTTGCTCAAATATTTTCTTAAAATATATGCTCTAAAATGATCTTGCTAGATCAAAGTAGATGTATTCTTAACATTTTACAACATATTGCTACATTGCCTTCCAGAAAAATTGTACACATTTATATTCAGCATAACATTGAAAATTCCCATTATCTCACTGTCTGTAACCTTTGATAATCTGACAAGCAAAACAATAATTTTTTTATTAAGTAAATAATTTATTTACTTAATAAAATTTTATTTATGAGATATGTTTGAAAGTTTTTTCATATAATTTTGAAGCAGTCATATAATTTTATAAATCTATCTTTCTAAAATTGGATTGTGAACACTTTTTGTAAATTAAGAAACATATAGCAAATATTTCCCTCCCCTCTTTTTTCTTTAATTTGGATATGGTTTTAAGTTTTAATGTGGTCGGGCGCCTGGGTGGCTCAGTTGGTTGGACGACTGCCTTCGGCTCAGGTCATGATCCTGGAGTCCCGGGATCGAGTCCCACATCAGGCTCCCAGCTCCATGGGGAGTCTGCTTCTCCCTCTGACCTTCTCCTCGCTCATGTTCTCTCTCACTGTCTCTCTCTCAAATAAATAAATAAAATCTTTAAAAAAAAAAAAGTTTTAATGTGGTCAATTTTATCAGTATTTTACTGTATGATTTCTGGTCTTTATATGTTTAGTAAGAAGAGATTTTCACGACCCCCAATTATACAAATACATGGCTATAGTTTTTTCTAGTACTTAACATGTTTCATTTAATCCTTAATACTTTGAAATTTTTTTGGTCTGGCAGAAAGGAGTAATCTAGTTTTGTTGTTGTTGAAATGGATAGTGAATTTCTTCAACATTAATAATTGCCTTCATTATTTGAAATGCCACTTCTACCTCTACCTCTTGAAATGAGCCCAGTGGGCCTTTTATAACAATTTTTTTTTTTTTTTGTATTTGCCTACTAATTAGTGGAATTTTGCCAGTATTATTTTTTAAGTATTTTTTATGTTTTCACTTATTTGATCCTTTTTTTTTTTTTACTTTAAATGAAATAAAATTCCATACAATTTTTGGACATATCTTATTAAGTTTGTTTTTGACTGGATTACAGTATCTGTTGTTAATTTGAGTAGGAGTCCCCTCGCATTCACCCACCCATGCCATTACATTTAGAAGCAGGCTGATGTATAAGAAAGCTATTAATATTTTTTAAAAGATTTATTCATTTATTTTAGAGAGAGAGCATGAGTGGAAGAGGCAAAGGCAGAGGGCGAGAGAATCTCAAGCAGACTCTGTGCTGGGTGCAAGATCTGACTTGGGGCTCAATCTCACCACCCCAAGATCTTGACCTGAGTCAAAACCAAGAGTTGGCCACTTAACCAACTGTGCCACCCAAGTGCCCCTAAGTTTTTAATATTTGTATTTTATTTTGCCACCATCACTTTATTAGTACTGATAATTTTTCAGTTGATCATTTTTAATTTTCTAAGTAAATAATTATATTTTCTAAAATAGTAATGATCTTTCACCTCCTTTACAATATTTTATACTTAATTTCTTAACCTTGTCTTATTGCTTTGGCTTAAATATCCAAAATTATGTTCAAATATAGAACAAGTAATGTTTTTTTGTTTGTTTTTTGTTATAATGAGAATGCTTTGAAAATTTTCCAAGTTGGTATGCTATTTCCTCTAGGATCTCTGGAACAAGATTGGTCTTATAAAGGAAGTTTTCTTCTTTTCTCATTTTATAGAGAGCTTTACTGGGAATTAATGTTGTATTTTATCAGTTGCATTTTGGGGAATTTATAGGCATAATCCTATTGTTTCTCTCTTTTAACCTATTTGTTTATTGAAGTACATTGATGGCATGCCTAATGTTGATCCATTCTTACATTCCTAGAATAAAACCCAACTTTTCAAAGACTTTATTGCTCTTTTAATACATTGCCATGCTTTACTTACATTCTTAACTGAGCTATATCTAAAATTCTGTTTTGCAGTTTTATGATTTTCGAAGTGCTTTAGCATGCCTTATTTCCTTTGATCCTTGAGATAGTACTATGATTTAGGTTAGGAATTATATTGACAAATAAAAACAATAGATATAGAACAGTAGATACAGACCTTTTGCACAAAGTCATTTAAGTAGGTGGAGATGGTGAGTGTAAAATCCATTAGTCCCCAATTCAATATTTTTTGGGGTGGGGGAATTTAATTACTTCAGTAATTTCTATCAAAATGTATGTATGGGGCACTTCGGGGGCTCAGTAGGCTAAGCCTCTGCCTTCTGCTCAGGTCATGATACCAGACCTGATGGAATCAAGTTTCACAATCGGCTCCCTGCTCTGTGGGGAGTCTGCTTCTTCCTCTGCCCCCCAGCCTGCTTGTGTTCTCTCTCTCACTCTTTCTTATGCTCTTTCTCTCTCTCAAGTAAATATACAAAATCTTTTTAAAAAAGTTGTTTATGGACTCTGAGTTTTATTATCACAGATAAAAACTATCCTTACTTTTTACATTTTTCTAAATTAAGACAATTTTTCATTTTTACATTTTCCTAAATTAAGACAATTATTTGTTCCACTTTGAACGTGGTATCAGTGGTTGGGTTGGGGGAGGTAGTGGGGGCAGAGGGAGACATTTACCCTTAGAGTCTCTGGGCTGAGAATATGCATCTATGAGATCTGTCATCTGTTTCTTGCATATGGACAGAAGCTGGTGTTCATTTAATCAGAGTCATACAATAAGGATTAAAGTTTTAGATGATTCTAACCCATTCTGGAAGTTATGGATAAAACTTGAAACCTTTAATCAGATTCATCTTGATGTTCAGGTCAAGTTGACTATTTGAGCCAAAGCTTTTATATCTCTAAGGTCATTAATCCTGAAGAGCATATTCTATTATCACTATAAGAGAGAAAAAGCATTAAGAATGTGTTTGCACATTGTTTTGGGTCAAGGGAATTTTTGTTTTATTTGTGGTTCACAGATCCACCTTATAAAAAGCTTAGAGATTTCTTTTAGATATTTATTACAGAAAAATATTCAGCTGGGAAATTTAAAGTAATATAAATGTAAGTTTTAGAATCTGTGAAGACTTAATACAAGTGCAAGAAATGGTCCATTTGTTAACATATACATATACTTATTAAATGGAAGATTAGACTTCTCCAAGTCCAAGAAAAATGGATTTAATCTATAAATGAATTGTTTCTTAAGTTTGAATAGAATTGTGCTTTTATTAAATTGGCATTTAATCTCCATGTCCAGGTCACGCAAATTTATAAAATGTTTTCTAAAAATAAATTCATTCTTTTTTAAATTTTCTGTAATTTAATTAAATTTAATAGGCTTCTTAATGAGAAGCCTACATGTATCTCTACTATATAGAACAATGGCACTGATTCCATCTCTAAGAAATATTATTAATAGTTAAGTTTTCTATATACTCTATTTGGAATTTACAAATGACATATATACTCTGAAATCTTGTCCTTACCAAATATTGCACAAAAAACTATGAATTCCTAGAAGTTGATTATTTTTCTAATTCTATTTTTTTAAAACTTTATGCTATAAAAAAGGCTGATTATATCTCCATTTCCATTTAATTTATTTTCATTTAATCTAATATAACTCTTTTTCTTTTTTAAAAAATTGAGATATAATTGACATATAACATATAACACATATATGTTATAACATATAACATATGTTAACATATAACATATAACATATGACATATGACATATGACATATATCAACATATATAACATATATATGTTATATATAACATATATATAACATATATATGCTGACATATAACATTATTTTTAAAATATAAAACAATGATTTGAAATATGTGTATTTTTGAAATGTTTACTAGAATAAGTTTAGTTAATATCCATTACTACATAGAGTTACAATTTTTTCATGTGATAAGAACTTTTAAGATTAAAAAAAAGAACTGTTAAGATATACTCTTCCAGCAACTTTCAAATTCTGAATGATTTTTTTATTTTTATAAATCTGTTTTTGAAACTCAACTCTACTAACACCCTATGATAACAAGTGGTAGAACTCCGTAGTATTGAAATATACTTTTCACTCTTAAATATGCTTTATTCAAATTTAGATGATTAGAGCAAATTCCAAAGTGACTAAAATCAATGTAAAATCAATGTAAAAATACATTGGTGTTTCATATCTGATGGTAAATATAACCATTAAACACTGAGAAGTTACAGTGAAGGACAAACTAGTCTGTGAACTGGCTATTTAGCACCGAAAGAAAAATAGAAAATTTTTTCAAGAACATTTTTGAAATAAACTCTAGTTAAAAATGTTCCATTCCTGTTGATATTTTGATTTTTTGGATAAAGTAAATAAATATGCAGCCTGAGTTAGACCTTCAAATCTATGTGTAATTCTGAATGCATAATTACGTATGCATGATTTTTTTATTCCAACTAATTATTTTTTTTAAAATTTTATTTATTTATTTGACAGACAAGGATCACAAGTAGGCAGAGAGTCAGGCAGAGAGAGGAGAAAGCAGGCTCCCCGTGGAGCAGAGAGCCCGATGCAGGGCTCCATCCGAGAACCCTGGGATCATGACCTGAGCCGAAGGCAGAGGCTTTAACCCACTGAGCCACCCAGGTGCCCCAAATTCCAACTAATTATTTATCAGTTTTTGATGGATACCTTAATAAAGCATCAATGTATATGCTTATAACTGTGAACTAATTAGGGCATTACATTTAATATCTAAATAATACACCGAAAGAGATGGATTAGATACAGGCATTAAAAGAATACGTTTCCTTATTCTTCATGACAGAGACTTTCTTTAGGGACACGACATGCTGTTTTCCACGAAGAGCACCTCCCGTGAATCCTTGCACCAGAAACAACAAAGTCTACGTGGGCAGGTTGTGAGTTCAGCCAGATTCTCAGGTCCTGCTGTGTGGGGAGTCTCTTGAGAAGGGACAGAATCCTATCTCAGTCTCCAGGCCCACGTGGTTCTTGGCACCGATGACTTGTATTGTTCTTGCGTGTGAGGTGGACGTCCGTCTTAGAGGACCGGGCCGATAGCAGTGTGTCATTCCTCAGAGGCCAGTGAATAATTGTGAGGTGCCCTTTACTGGGGTCCCTTCACTCTGTTCTTATTGGCACTTCGACTGTGACAGCAATGGAACATATTCTCCTGGGACTTACAATAAGCACAACCACGTATTGCGTGCGACAGTTAGGGTTAATTGGAAAAGGTAGTTTTTGACGGGAAAAAGGGGAGTATTAATGCTCCGTGTAACTGTACACAAAGGAGTGGGCCGTGAAGGATGCAAGCAGAGATTAAGAAGATGTACGTGAGAAACAAGGCTTTTGCCAGAAAAACAGTTGACACCATAAGGGAACATCTGTGCTTATGGACTTGAGGGGAAAGAAGTTGAGAATAGAGTCTGTCAGTCAGTGAGGTTTCGCAACAAACCACCACAGGGTTTGTGCCTAATGCTGCAAGAAAAAACAGAAATGGCAGCAGTCGATGAAACTATGGAAGGAATTAAACATCTGGAGACATGGCCTTCCAAAGCCTTTATCTATCTGGTTTCCCTGTGGCCAGGTCTCCTCACCTACATGGATGTAATTTCCGTACAGGTGAAAAAATAATCCAAACAAGTGAAATAGTCTTTGATTTTACCTGTGACTGTTGTCTGCAATGAACAGTCAGTGATTTTTACTAGATTTTAATGGTTTTTTTCTTGAATGAAGCACAAAGATGAAGCATATAGAAAAAAGTACAGGGAGAGATAATTCTTCAACTTTACTGTTATTGAATAAACATCATATAAGTAGGTTTCCTTATAAATAACATCATATATTTTGTATATTGGATATATGAATATATGTTTATTCATATACTGAATAAGCATCATATAAGTAGGGCTATTTCAGATCTTTAATAAATAACATTTTAAGTGTGTAAACCAGGATATAATATTCTTTAAACTGTAACACAGAGAGGATATTTTGATGTTATTTACCATTACTCTTACCGTTCTTTTGAGTCAATTTCTTCTCAGTTTTGTTAAAAATTTCAAACCAAAATTAGTTAGTTTGAGACAAACATTTTTGTCTAGATGAGGTTAAAGTAATCTTTGTCTCAAAAATGAAAACCATAGAATGTGACTCCTTAATCTTGATTTTTCAATTCCAGATATTTTAGCAGGCATTATAAAGTCATTAATCTACTGAAAATCCAGTACTATTCTGGTTAATAAAATGTTTTGCAGTCTGACTATTAACAGTTACAGTGACCCCACCCCCCACCCCCTTATCCACAGGGGATATGTTCAAAGACTCCAGTGGATGCCTGAAACCACAGATAGTACCAAACCCTATAGATAACTACATTTTTTCGTGTACATATATACCAATGATAAAATTTAGTTTATACATTAGGCACAGTAAGAGATTAGCAACAATAACTAATAATAAAACAACTGTAACAACATAGTGTAATGAAAGCTATGTGAATGTTGTCTCTTAAAATATCTTATTGTGCTGTACTTACCCCTCTTCTTCCTGTGATGGTTATGAGATAATAAAATGCCTATGTGATGAGATGAAGCAAGTTGAATGATGGAGACACGGTGACATGGCGTTAGGTTACTACAGACCTTCTGACAGTATGTCCGAAGGAGAATCATTTACTTCTATACTATGCTTAACTGAAAAGCAAAACTGCAGACAAGGCGGATACCCTACTAGGGAGGTGGCAACAGGATCTTGGTGTCACTAAGCCTGCTGATGCCATCTTCTGGGTTCCTGCAGCAAACTTTTACAAGCCACGCTGGTAGTAACAAGGTCTTTCTATCCCATCCAGGAATAACAGAGTTCTAGGTAGAGCTGTGTAATTTGAGATTTATTTTCCATGACATAAAATGATATGGAGGCCCCACATGGAAGTTGTGTTTGTTTTCTTATTAAATGGCAATACTTTCAGCATTTTTTTCCTAAGACCAGCTTTATAGATTTTGGACATTTCTTCAATGCTTAGTTTGTATCTTGTCTGTTTTTAATTATCTCAGTGAAGGCCATAGTGTTAAAGATAGAATAACTATATGTAATTGCTATAGTACTTCTTTTTCATAATGCCCTTATCAGCTCATGTTCCCCTTTGTGGTCTTGGTTATCCAACATTCTTAATGTTATAGAAAGCTGCTTATTTATTTATTAAATGTTTGTGGGTTTTATTTATTTTTTATTTAGTAATCTTTTTTTAAAAAGATTTTATTTATTTATTTGACACACACACACACACACACAGATCCCAAGTAGGCAGAGAGGCAGGCGGAGAGAGAGGAGGAAGCAGGCTCCCTGCTCAGCAGAGGGCCCAATGTGGAGCTCGATCCCAGGACCCTGAGATCATGACCTGAGCCGAAGGCAGAGGCTCAACCCACTGAGCCACCCAGGCACCACTATTTAGTAATCTTTACACCCAAACTCACAATTTTGAGATCAGAGTTTCATGCTCTACTGACAAGCCGACCAGGCACCCTTGTTTTTATCTATTTAGAAGCATTTGTTATATGCTTTTCTCGAATTAGCAAATTTGATAATTTTTGTCATTGTTCTACCAATTTTATCATTTATAAAAACTCGTACATTAAAATAGTGATGGAGAAGAAGCATTATTCCAGGCAACATTAGTTTTGGGATTAATGATTTTCCAGAGAACCAGTCACTAGGACAGTGCCATAGTTAGCACTTGATCTTGGTATAAGCAGATGCTCTATTTTCAAATAGTACATAGGACATGCATAATAAGAGTCATATTTACAGAAAGCCCAGGATAGAAACCATGCAGCAAGAGAGCTTGAGATAATTTTTATTGAGTTATTTCTTAATGAGTTCTGAGTAAATGATTGCAGTGAGATTTAGCACAATGGAACCTTCCTCTGCTCAATAAGTCAGTGGTACTGAGAACCTACCCTGAAATGGACTTTCTACACTCTATGCCCATGTTTGCCTATAGGATATCAGTTGTTTTGCTTTCAAATGAGAAGAGTCATGTAAGAGAAGATGCTATTCTTTTTTAAGAGAAGTTGTCATTTTAGAGAATATTTAGATTGTCACTGGCTTCCTATAACTCAACTACTTTTCCATCTCTGCCACAGTGTATACATATCAGAGTAGGTTTCCTAAAGAAGATGGCTTTAGTTTAGTGTATTTTATTAAATAGATCACTTTTTATAAATGAGATGCATGTTAAATACAGACATAAAACTTAATTTGGCAAGAGATAGGTGCATGCATACTGTCAGCATTGCCCCTAATTTATCCTTTAGTTGAAGTATAAGGTGTAGTAGAGAATGAATGTTTTCTTTATGGATAATAAAATAGCTATTCAGCTTCTTACCAGCGAGGCTTAGGGAGCCACCAGGAAGAGCCAGTGGTACACAGAGCTTGGGTCAGGTGTCCACCCCTTCTCAGCAGAGTGATTTCAGGACCTCTATCCCCACTGTACCTCATAGTGACTTTAGGTGGGTCACGTGGGATTAATCCTGAGTAAGTCATGTCACCTGTTGGCGACTTTACATTACATAATTTGAGTTTACTATGAGAAAGTAACTTTGTAAATTTTAACGTGGAATGAACAGAATAATTCTACAGTTGCAACCTTCCCTTACCTGAAACTTGAAGGTGACAGGTATAGTGAGGATAGTGAGGATACCAGCACCTCCCCCATGTCCTTGAGTTCTGCGTGAAGTGGTAGCCCTTGTGTGGGGAGTGGGCTTTCTCTAGACTGCTTCACTGCCACACATGGATGTGGATTCGGGCATTGGCACATTGGACAGGATATATTAGCTATATGTATATATTAGGTATAATATATACATTAGATCTAAATTTCCATTTCTTGAGCTATCTCCAGTCCGAGTTAATATAGCCCGCATTTGTGAGAATAGCCTTTTCCAGGATGATCGCTCTTGGCGTCTGCCTGTTGTTCTAGTGTCAACTGGAGTCACTTATCCCTCACTGATGCTAGAGTCATCCTGGCCTTCTTTCCCACCAAAGAACATTTATACCTGCTCCTCCCTTTCTTTGAAACCCTTTGCTCTCACCCTCGTCACTGTCCTCACTATCCTGAAGGCGAGGTAAGACATTCTCTCCTCATGGGGTACCTGGGTGGCTCAGTAGTTTAGTTTCTGCCTTCAGCTCAGGTCATGATCCCATGTCAGGCTCCCCGCTTCTCCCTCCCCCTCTGCTTGTACCCCCCATCTTGTGCACTCCTTCTGTCTCTCCCTCTTTCACTTCCTCTCAAATAAATAAAATCTTAATTAAAAAAAAAAAAAGACATTCTCTAATCAGAGTTACCAGCAGACATTCGAACGGCTAAATCCAGTCAGCAATCTTAGCATCTTGTTTTCTAGCACTTACTCCTTTAAGTCTGTTCTTTGGCTTCTGTGAGAGTCATGCTCCTGGTCCTCCTGTTCCTCATACTGCATATTTTAGGTCTTCTCCTCTGCCTAAACTTTTCACCTAGGTGGCCCATAGTCATCTAAAAACTTCACCATGGCCCAAAGTAAACTCTGTTTCCCTCCCACTTCACCTCTCCTGGTAGTCCGTATCTCAGCAATATTTCCATTCACCTCTCACTCAAACCAAAAACCTAGGAGTCATCCTAGACCCAGTGAAGGACTTTTGATTTTACCTTCTACTCATTTGATACTTCTCACCTCTCTCCGTTCCTTTTGCTAATAATCTACCTCAGGCAATCACCATCTCTTTCCTTTAATGTGTCAGCAGTCACTGACGGCACCATCTAGTGCACATGCAGAGGGATCTCTCTGAGATAAAAATTAGAATTTATCAATCTCTCCAAAACTCTATAAGATTCTGGTCCCTCAGGATAGAGTAGGTATACCCATTACTGTTAGTTAAATGAATGAATGAAGCATGGGAACCCGAGGCCTCTCAATATCCAAGGTTGGGCCTCATTTGGGTTCTAGATTATATTGCCCACAATCCTTGGAAGATTTCATGCATCAACCAAATCTCTTTCCTGAATTTTGCTTGGAAGTTCATAAAACAAGAATGAAGAGTATAGTGTTATAGTGCATAGGGTGTCTGTAAGAACAAGATAGAATCCGTATGGGGAAAATAAGATTTGTGTGCCTATATTTTTGCTTATCTTTTAATCATGATCTATTAAATTTTTATATGAAGACTTTCTTAAGAGAGCTCTTCAAAAACAAACATCCCTCGCCCAATACAAAAAGAGAGAAGTGGATGCCACTTTAGTGTATCTGCGTCTGTATAGCTGGATTTTGGCATTATGACAAGGATTCCTTCTAATCAGTCTGACAACTGGTGTTTGGACTGGTATTCTTTAAGGTTTGTAAATTGGTTCTGTTTTAACAAAAAATCATTCTGAAATGTTCATTTATAAACAACTTGCAAAAAAATGAAAAGAATATGCGATGATACAATTTGATGTTTAAATGAGCTCATCGGGTGAGAAGTAGCAAGACATAGATACGATGTTTCCTTTATTCTTAAATTTGCATACAATGCTTTAGTTTACTCTTTTTGTGTATGGTAAAATTTACATAACATAAGATTTACCCCTTGAACCATTTTTAAATATACAGCCCTGTGTCATCAGGTACATTCATGTTAGTGTGTTGCTTTAGTGTACTTTTCTCTAAAATTATTATATTGAAATAACTCAGTAGTTTTGTTATTGAGACACAAAAATGCTCACGTTGAATAAGTTGAGTTGCTTCTGCAGCTCATCAGTGTGTTCCTGAAGAAAAATGATTTTATTTGTTGTGTTTGTTAAGGAACTTGCCGTATATCCAGCCTTGTTGGGTCAGAGAACAAATGCCAATGGAAACTTCTAGAAACAAGTTTATTAATTTGGCTTATCTGAACATTTTTTAAAAAGATTTATTTATTTATTTTTTTGACAGAGAGAGACAGAGAGACAGAGAGAGATCACAAGTAGGCAGAGAGGCAGGCAGAAGGAGGGGGAAGCAGGCTCTCTGCTCAGCAGGGACTGACCCGGCTGAGATCATGACCTGGGCCGAAGGCAGAGGCTTAACTCACTGAGCCTCCCAGGTGCCCTATATTTGAATATTTTTAAAAATAAAATAAAACATATTTGGGGTTAGCTTTTAATGTTATGTAAGAATCTCATTTAATCATGATTGGTGTCCTAGTTCTAAAACTAGATAAATAGCAATGTTGTAGAAAATAATGAAAAATAAATGGAAAACAGCATTTTCCCATTTTCTCCTAGTATTCTGAAATTCTTTTTTTTTTTTTTTTTTTTTTTTTTTTTTTTTTTTTTAAGATTTTACTGTATTTGTCAGAGAGAGAGAGTGAGAGCATAAGCAAATGTTGGGTGGGGTGGGGCAGCAGGCAGCAGGCAGAGGGAGAATCAGATTCCCTGCTGAGCAAGGGGCCTTATGTGGGACTTCATCCCAGGACTCCTGGATCATGACCTGAGCTGAAGATAGACGCTTAACCAACTGAGCTCCCTTAGGATCCCAAGACTTTTCTTGATTCTGACGCTTAAATCCTTTATGTAAAGTACAATTAATTTAAGAAGACAGTAGATTCCAAATGTAAAGTCTTATCTGGAAATGTTTAAAGATGATATAGACATAATTTGGTTTATTCATTTTATTTATTTAACTTGTTTAAATGTGTTCCCTTCCCGTGAAATGATCATTTGGGAACTTGAACATAGAAGGTTAGGCAATAGAAAGGACTGAGTTCAGTGCCTGACTAATTCTTGTACCCTGCTGGAAGACGAAGCTAAGTTTTAATTTAGGGGACAGAAGTGTGCTGTATCCAAACTAACACATTTTGTCAGCTGCACGAAGAGAAATTTTGGGGGTAATAAGTGCCTTAGCCTCCTCCCTTCATTTCAGACTGAGAGGATTTAGCTTTAAAATAAATGGCAAGTGGGATACCTGGGTGGGTCATCGGTTAAGCACCTGCTTTTGGCTCAGGTCATGGTCCCAGGGACGTGGGATCTAGTCCCCCTCTGGACTCCTTTCTCAGCTTCTCCCTCCCTCTGCTTGTGTTCTCTCTCTTTCTGAAAAATAAATAAATAAAATCTTTAAAAAAAATAACATAAAAGGAAAATCCTCATACTTCATAATAATCTCTTTATCAAAATGACCTTATGACTATAGGAGTCAATTCAATCATCTAATGAACTGGAAGGTGACAAGAGCACACCTGAACCCACAACGAGCTCTCGTTTCTCCTGGAAAGTGCAAAAAACACCTGTCTCTCCGATATAGATGACCACAGTGATTTTCTCCCAGTCTGCCATCAGATATTTTTTGTATTTATCAACAGGAAGCTGTACTACCAACACTTCATCTTTTTTTCATTGGGGGGGGGGTGTCTCCTGTCTGTTTACCTTCTCCACCACCGATCTGCCAAGATCTTCTTGAGGGAAACACACGTGTGGGGGTGTAGGGTTTGGCGGAGGCCGTGGTGGTGATGAGGCTCAGAAGGGGATTCGGAGTTGTCCGTCTTCCCTATCCACTCAGTACAGGTCCACCTGACTCACCTCTCAACTTTTTGGAGCTAATGCATAGCATGACCGTTGAAAACAGACTTGGAGAAATATTGGAGTCCTAAAACTATTCCAGCATATTTTGAATAGAAATAATCTTGACAGCAGATGAGCTAACTATTTGTTCACATGTGCTTTGGCTAGCTTTTTGCTCTTCTGGGGGGGCTTGTAATAACTTTAGAGTTTGTCCTTTGTGAGACACCAACCTAAGAGTATATCTTTTCCACTGGTTTCAAGTTTAAAGGCACTTTGGGATAAGTTTTCACTTTTGGGAATTGGAGGTCAACACAAGAAATTTTGGAGCATTTTGGAGCAGGTCAGTTCTTCCCTAGGCTAGGTAGAAAACATTTATCTCTTGAAGACTTATTGTACTAGGAGAGAAAGTCTTGATTTAAGGAGATACCACCACAGGGAAGAGAAGCTTATGGCTCAAGTCAGAGGGAAGTGTTAGGACTGTGAAGCTGGGGTACCAAACATAAGAAGGCACAGCAACTACAGTCGTGCCTTTACAGCAACATTAATTTCCCACTTAAGCCTTGTTGAAACTATTAGAGGTTTTATAATTCTGTTGACAATAATCCTACTTGGAACACGATATGCTTTATATAAAAATAATTTTTTTGTGAAAGGTCTAATTAGTTTAAAAGCCTAGTCAAATGGTAGCTTTCAAAGCTGAGTCACAGTCTAATTTACTATCACAATTCACAGTTTCCCTCTTTATTTTACTTGGTAGATTAATCCCATCTCAACAGTGCCATTAGGTGCCTGCTTTCATGATGTGGAAAAATACACACATACATTTGAGATTTTGGAACATGTGGGTTGTGATGAATTTAAATGTGTTCTAATAGTTCAACTGCGTATAAACAGCTGAAGATTTATACTTGTTTTGTAACTTAAGGATGAGGAAATTGACTACTATGGGATCATTAAAAATAACAACTCTCTGGGAAAGCAAGAGCTAAGTTGTTAGATGCCAGGGCATCAAGAAACAATATTCTGTAATCTGTACAGAATTTTTTTTTTATTCTGTAAATAAATTGGGTAATTTATATCTTTGTCACTTGAAGATCAGATATATATTTGAGTTAATGAATCATCCCACCAACATTCCATAACTAAAGCAAATTTTGTTTTCCCTTCATGGGCAAGGTTTTAGTCAATTGAATAATAAATCATCCTGCCTTTTCCTGAATCACAGGCTAGGGAGGCTCTTCATCTTCAGAGAAGCAGGATCTCAATTAAATAAGGCCTTAGAGGAGAGATTCTACCCTGTTCTTTTTATTTTTTTATTTTTTTGGTCAGTATGGCTACAGGTTTGTCAATGTTTTTTTTTAAAGATTTTATTTATTTATTTGACAGAGAGAGAGAGAGATCACAAGTAGGTAAAGAGGCAGGCTGGGGGTGGGGAGGGTGGAAGCAGGCTCCCTGCTGAGCAGAGAGCCCGATGTGGGGCTTGATCCCAGGACCCTGAGATCATGACCCAAACTGAAGGCAGAAGCTTAACTCTCTGAACCACCCAGGTGCCCCTATTGCCAGTCCTTTTTGATGTACAGCTTATGAACCAAAAATCTTTTATTTGGACTAGTTTTAAGTTTAAAACTTAAACTGTTGCTTAGTATAAATGAAGAAAACTTTTTAAAGAAATCCAGTGTTATTTCTTTCACATATCTGCAGGAATTTGAGCTAGGGTGTCAAAGTAGCAACATGTAGAGTTTCTTAGGAAATCTGCTCTAATGAACGAACGAGTGATTTGTAGTTAACTTAATAGTTGACTTTATTTCAAAGAACACGAGGCATTTGAAAAATAAGTTTTTTTCTGAACCTAATAATATCAATTTTCTCAGTGATTCTTCTTTTTTCTGGAACAGTGAAAATGTGAAAATAATCATAATATCTGAATGGAGTCTGAGGAGTTCATAGAATGTTACAGAGTCTGTCTATTTTCTAAGGAAAATTGATTCATTATTTTCAAATTATTTTACAGGATCCTTCAAACCAAAAATGTGGTGGAAGAAAGAAAACAGTATCGTTCAGCAGTATGCCATCGGAAAAGAAAATTAGCAGCGCGAGTGACTGCATCAGCTTCATGCAAGCTGGCTGTGAACTGAAGAAAGTCCGGCCAAATTCTCGTATTTATAACCGTTTTTTCACTCTGGACACAGACCTCCAAGCTCTTCGCTGGGAACCTTCCAAGAAAGACCTTGAGAAAGCTAAGCTCGACATTTCCGCTATAAAAGAGATCAGACTGGGGAAGAACACAGAAACATTTAGAAACAATGGCCTGGCTGACCAGATTTGTGAGGACTCTGCCTTCTCCATACTCCATGGGGAAAACTACGAGTCTCTGGACCTAGTTGCCAATTCAGCAGATGTAGCAAACATCTGGGTGTCAGGTTTACGGTACCTGGTTTCTCGAAGTAAGCAACCCCTTGACTTTATGGAGGACAACCAGAACACGCCAAGGTTTATGTGGTTGAAAACAGTCTTTGAAGCGGCAGATGTGGATGGGAATGGGATTATGTTGGAAGACACTTGTGTAGAGTTGATAAAACAACTCAACCCTACCCTGAAGGAATCCAAGATCAGGTTAAAGTTTAAAGAAATCCAGAAGAGCAAAGAAAAACTAACCACACGAGTGACAGAAGAGGAATTTTGTGAAGCTTTTTGTGAACTTTGCACCAGGCCTGAAGTATATTTCTTACTGGTCCAGATCTCTAAGAACAAAGAATATTTGGATGCCAATGATCTCATGCTCTTTTTAGAAGCTGAGCAAGGAGTCACCCATATTACTGAGGATATGTGCTTAGACATTATTCGGAGATACGAACTTTCTGAAGAGGGTCGTCAAAAAGGGTTTCTTGCAATTGATGGCTTTACCCAGTATCTGTTGTCGCCAGAATGTGACATTTTCGATCCTGAGCAAAAAAAGGTTGCCCAGGATATGACGCAGCCATTATCTCACTACTACATCAATGCTTCCCACAACACCTATCTCATAGAAGACCAGTTCAGGGGGCCGGCTGATATTAATGGGTACGTTAGAGCTTTGAAGATGGGCTGTCGAAGCATTGAACTTGATGTTAGTGATGGTTCAGACAATGAACCGATCCTCTGTAATCGAAATAATGTGACAACATACCTTTCCTTTCGAAGTGTCATAGAGGTGATAAATAAATTTGCCTTCGTTGCTTCTGAATACCCACTCATCCTCTGCTTGGGAAATCACTGCTCCCTACCACAACAGAAGATAATGGTTCAACAGATGAAAAAGGTCTTTGGCGATAAGCTCTATACTGAGGCACCTTTGCCATCAGAAACCTACCTCCCATCACCGGAAAAATTAAGAAGAATGATTATTGTGAAAGGAAAGAAACTGCCTTCTGACCCAGATATTTTGGAAGGAGAAGTAACAGATGAAGATGAAGAAGCAGAAATGTCGCGAAGGCTGTCGGTAGATTACAATGGTGAGCAGAAACACATCCTGCTGTGTAGGGAACTCTCTGATCTGGTGTCCATCTGCAAGTCTGTTCAGTACAGGGATTTTGAACTGTCTATGAAAAGCCAAAACTATTGGGAAATGTGTTCATTTAGTGAAACAGAGGCCAGCCGAATTGCAAATGAGTACCCAGAGGATTTTGTAAATTACAATAAGAGGTTCTTATCGAGAATCTATCCAAGTGCCATGAGGATTGATTCCAGTAACTTGAATCCACAGGACTTTTGGAATTGTGGCTGTCAAATTGTGGCAATGAATTTTCAGACTCCAGGTCCAATGATGGACCTTCACACAGGCTGGTTTCTTCAAAACGGAGGCTGTGGTTATGTTCTAAGGCCATCCATCATGCGGGATGAAGTTTCTTACTTCAGTGCGAACACAAAGGGCATCGTACCTGGGGTGTCTCCTCTCGCCCTTCATATCAAGATCATCAGTGGTCAGAATTTTCCAAAGCCCAAGGGAGCTTGTGCCAAAGGAGACGTCATAGATCCCTACGTTTGTATAGAGATACATGGAATTCCAGCAGACTGTTCAGAACAAAGAACTAAAACTGTCCAACAGAACAGTGATAACCCCATTTTTGATGAAACTTTTGAGTTTCAAGTCAACCTACCTGAGCTGGCCATGATTCGTTTTGTTGTTCTGGATGATGACTACATTGGGGATGAGTTTATAGGACAATATACAATACCGTTTGAATGTTTGCAGCCTGGATATCGGCATGTTCCCCTGCGCTCTTTTGTGGGTGACATCATGGAGCATGTAACCCTTTTCGTCCACATAGCAATAACTAACCGAAGTGGAGGAGGAAAGGCGCAGAAGCGCAGCCTGTCGGTGAGAATGGGGAAGAAAGTTCGAGAATACACCATGCTCAGGAATATCGGCCTTAAGACCATAGACGACATCTTTAAAATAGCAGTTCACCCCTTACGAGAAGCCATAGATATGAGAGAAAATATGCAGGTGGGAAAAACTCCAAGCTCTTCTTTCCTACCCCTCCTTCTTCCTACCCCTGCCTTACTGGTGAACATTGTGTTTTACTAGTGATCTGATTCCTCAAAAAACTATCAGAAAAGTTGTATAAAGCCACTACTACTGAATTAAGTGTTGGCCTGTGATAAAGCAGATATATTTTATGTATCTGATTGTGAATGAATGCTGTTGAATTCCACCTCAACTAAACCAGTTAATATAAATGCTTTATAGATCCATTAAATATCCCTGCCACAAAATCAATATGGGGTTCTGTACATGAAACAATGTGAACAAAATAAAATATAAAATATTATATGTATGCACAACATATAAAATATTATCTATATACAGACAGTACTAATTACAAGTATATATATTCAATATTTGCAGACACGAACATGAAAGGGAATTTAAAGTCCTAAAAAGAAATGCAATGCCTATTAAGTTATTTTAATTAAGTGTATGAAAACAGCAAGAATAAATTACTCCCCACCAGAACAAACACAACTAAACAAACAATAGTCACCACTTGAACTTGTTGAAAACTATGCAGTCTTCCCTTAGAAAAGTGCTTTAATTGAAAGATCATTGATTATGGCTTAAACTCTATCCTCTTGTGATCTTGAGCAAATTATTTCAGATCTCTGATCATCAGTTTTCTCCACATAAAGTAAGAAAAATTGTAATACATTACAGAATAATTATCAGAATTAAATGACAGTATATGTAAATTGCCTGCTCCTGGCATGTGGAAATTCATTGTTAGTTTCTTTTCCTTCATGAATGCCTGTAGTCAGAGATGGTTGCCAATTTCTTTCTTGGCTACTAGAATATACTTATTCTAGGGTCATGTTACTGAGAAACAACCAAACCACAAGTACTAAGTTCCTGCAATGTGCAAAAAGGTGTTGATTGGTAGCAGAAGTAGCACTCTGAGAGCACAACAAGAGAAGAACTTTTTCCAATGCAGCTCCTTATTTATAAAGGAGCTTTATTTATAAATAAAAAAATAAGTTTTTTATTTATTTTTTATTTTTTATTTTTTTAATTCATTTATGAAAGACAGAGAGACAGAGAGAGAGGCAGAGGCAGAGGGAGAACGAGCCTAATGTGGGACTTGATCCCAGGACTCTGGGATCATGACTTGAGTTGAAGGCAGATGCTTAACTGACAGAGCCACCCAGGAGCCCTAGCTAACATTTAAATAGTAATTCTCACCAAAAAAAAAAAAAAAAAAAAAAAAAAAAAATCCCTATTTTCAAGATAGAAAACAAGCTTGAAGAAGTTATGTGATTTCCTAAATAGGAATGTTGGTCTTTAAATCCAGAATTGCCTGCCACCAAAACACATGATCACTCGTGGTTTTTAATCAGGTGATGTTGAACCTCAAACCCGTAATTTGGTGAATACTTTATTTTTACATTATTTCACAGAGAAATTCCAGGATAGACTTAAAATCAATTTTAATTAGCTAAAGTAATGGAAAACAGTATGGTATGTGAATCGTACATGAACACTTAGATTGTAAACATTGGTTGTCTTAGCCATTATTTTAAAAACAGGCTCCAAATATTAGCATTGTCTATCTGGCTTTCTCCTGGCATAATATGAAACTATTATAAATCCCTGTATTAGATTACTCATACATCATTTCTTATCTTTATGTATTAGAAGTTTCAATTAGCAATAACCACACCTCGGATAAACCTCATTGGCTATGATACTGCCACTGCGCAAAGCTAGATGTTGACTTTATTTATTTCTATGTAATTCCTGAAATATACCCTTTACACATACTGTGTGTTTAAAATGTGTAGTAAGGAGAGTTGGTTATGATAAAGTTTCCCAGGTAATCCTGATAATTTATATCATCTCAACATAAAGTCTTTTGGGTTAAGGATTATTTGGAGCCTAATCTGTAGAAAAATGAAATACCAACGTTGTTGTTAAATTCATTCGACATGCAATAGGTTAGGTACTGCTCACTGTTAATAAAGCATGTAATAGTTATAATTTCTATTTCAAATGAATTTTAAAAGCCTGTAAAACATGGGCAAATGTAGCGCTACATGAAATTTGTTTTAGTATGTGCATCTGCCAGGTGTATTTCTGACGGGATGACAAAGAAATCCCATTGATGGTTAGTCGAATGCATGGCGATGGGTACTGGCAGCCTGGTACCTGGTACCTCGAGGGGGAAAAGCCCAAAGGAGATGCACTCCAATGTATAATGACATGTTCTTATGATCAGATCATCATACTACAAATGGAATAAGATATGCACAACCAGCCAAGGCTAATGTGTGTGAATATGCCAGTGCTCTGCTTTGAAAAGCGCTGTGTAGCCTTGGTTCACAATCAGCTGCTTTATGGCATTTTTGTGGCAGATGCTAAAAATTGACAAAGATGAGGTATAATAGTGAATTAGTTCTGTGTGTTATCTCGGTACACATGATGCTTCTGGTTAATTATAATCCAGTTTCCTCCAAATCACATATGTATCAGAGGGTATACTTTTAATGAATATTTAAACCTAGAAGGGCTCTGTGATGTGTCATGTGGTCAGAAGTCTCATTCCATGTTTGCTTCCCCACAGAATGCCATAGTGTCTATTAAGGAACTGTGTGGACTTCCTCCAACTGCCAGTCTGAAGCAGTGCCTGTTGACCCTGTCCTCTCGGCTCATCACCAGTGACAGTACTCCTTCAGTCTCTCTTGTGATGAAAGACAACTTCCCTTATCTGGAGCCTCTGGGGGCAATTCCAGATGTGCAGAAAAAAATGTTGGCCGCTTATGATCTGGTAGGAAATTGTGACTTTAGATTTCTTATCTGTGTGTGGGGGGAGAGAGGGGTCAGGGAATCAACTGGCAGGAGCTCTTTTGTGGAACTCTGATGAATAAATCACATTGGGGTGGCAGGCAGAGCTGGTCCATTCAGTTCCCTTAAGCCCCAGTGAAGACCTCTGGGGCAATGCTTTGAACCCCAAGCCCCATAGATTACCGACAGAAATTCTCTGCATCAGTAAGGAATGAATTATTAAGTCTTCAAAAACATACACAGTTTCCCATCATCTAAATGACTTTGGCCTGCAACATAACCATTTAATGTGTACCTATAAGAAATGGCCATATGTTTCTCAGGGCTGCCTTGTGATGTTTGGGACAAAATGTTTCTCTGGAATTTATATTTCTTTCTTTCTTTTTTTTTTTTTTTTAAAGATTTTACTTTTTTGAGAGAGAGAGAGGGCACAGAACACAAGTAGGGGGAGGGGCAGAGGCAGAGGAAGAAGCAGACACTCCACTGAGCAGTTAGCCAGATGCAGGGGCTCAATCCCAGGACATTGACTATCATGACCTGAGCGGAAGGCAGACCTTTAACTGACTGAGCCACCCTGGCACCCCTGGAATTTATATTTCTGAGCTAATACTGTTAGATTTTTTAAATATATAATGTGATTTATATAGTAATTAAATTTAATTAAAAATTTAAAAAGATTTTATTTATTTATTTGACAGACAGAGATCACAAGTAGGCCGAGATAGAGGAGGAAGCAGGCTCCCCGTTGAGCAGAGAGCCCAATGTGGGGCTCAATCCCAGGACCCTGGGATCATGACCTGAGCCAAAGGCAAAGGCTTTAACCCACTGAGCCACCCAGGCGCCCCAGTAATTAAATTTAAAAATAATTATATTTTTGCATCTCCTAATTCCATTAAAAAAAATAAGGAACAAATGAAAATCTGGAAAAATTTGTAACAAATACACCAGATAAAGTGTACCTATCTTTAAAATAGAAAATGCACTCAAAAATTGGTAAGAAGGGGTACCTGAGTGGCTCAGTCGGTTAAAGCAGGTGACTCTGGATTGTGGCTCAGGCCATGATCTTAGAGTCTTGGGATGGAGCTCAGAGGGGAGTCTACTTCAGGCTTCTCTCTCTCCCTCTTCACCTCCCCCTGCTTGCTCACTCTTTCTCTCTAAAATAAATCTCTGAAGAAAAAAAAATCAGTAAGAAAAAAAAATATGGAGAAAAATATCTTACATCAGTAAGGTGTTAAGTACAGCTTGATAAAAGAGTACAACACGATCATGGCCTAAAAGTACAGTTTTACTCTTTCAAATAAAAACCTGGAGACCAGCCTTCTAGGATGGAACTTCTGTAAAGTTCTTAGGAACCTAGGCTCCCTCTAGCTTTCTGCTCTGCCATCCTATAGTGTGATCCTTATCCTTGTAGTCCAAAGTGGCTGTTGAAACGCCAACCATAACCTTTGCATTCCAACCACGAAGAATGATGAAGAGGAAATAGAGGGCATATTTTTTGCTTTTAAGGACATTTCTCTGAAATAGCATAGATCATTTTTGCTTATATTTCATCAGCCTAGAATTAATGCATAGCTATACTTAGCTACAAAGGAGAATGGAAAATGTCTTTATTTCAAGGGTCCATGTGTCCGGCTAAAAGTTATCTCTTCTGTTACTAAGAAATAGAGGAGAGTTATTAGGGGATAACAAATATTCTTTGCTTCAGAGGTGAATAAGAAATTCATGTATCTCTTCCACCCCTAAAAAAAAAAGAAAGAAAATCTAAAAACATAAGTAGCCTTAAAATAAGTTTTAAATTAAAGATATTGAAGAAATATAGTGAAATATTCCCTCTCTCATTAGGACTAAAAAATATTATCTCTGATAGAGAATTTAAGGTAATGGATACTTTCATCCATTTACCTCTACTAGGAAAATAAACTGGTATAATTTGGGGGGAGATAAATTTGGCAATATAATTTAAAATGTTTATCCTATGTGATTTATGCATTTGTTTTCTGAGATTTGTTCTAAGGCAATAATACATAATATATTTATGTTTAATAATATCAACATAGAGCTATTAGTTAAGTAAAATACAGTAAACCAATATTATGGACTCTTTTGAAACCACTAAATCATGCATTCGAAGAATATTTAATGGTATGGAAAACTTCTCATAACATATTTTGTGAAAAAGTCCAGCTACAAAAAAATTACACACTCTAGGATATAAGTGTATTTATATGTATACACATCACACATCTAAAATGTTAACAGAATATTTAGAGTGATTATTTTTAAGTAAGGAGAATGAACTTTATTTTCTTGTTTATGCTTTTGTAGTTTTTATTCTATATTTGCGAGCTCTTTACAATGAACCCAACTAATTTCCTTAGTTGAACAAAAAAATAAATATTAAGAAAAAAAAGAATAATATTTTATCCTTAAAAAAATAAGTAGAGGAAAGACATTTGGGATAAACATCCTACAACTGAAAAAGAAAAAAACAAAAACAAAAACCCATAGAATGCATTCTGCTTCTGAATGATCACACCGCTTATAAACTGTACTCCATGGTTGCTGGGGGAAACTTCACCTATTACCTACATCTCATTTTTCATGTAATAAATCTTTTCATCATAAAAGTGGGGCCTGAAAGCTATTCAGTGAGTAGGTATAATTGCCATCTAAGAGGTGAAATTAGGGTACGAGTTGCCATAGAGACAGACAGTTGAAATCACTTATTCCTCCAATTCTCTGTGAAGCTAAGAAAGAAAAATCATTCCTTGGGAGGGGAAGCTGGTCCCCTGGAGCTGGTCTTGGAATAAGCAGAAAAGCACCTGGACTATGTTTGGCCAATTTCCATTTCACATCCCCAAGTGTCCAATGCTATTTTGTTTTTTCAGTTCTATCTGCTGGAGCTAAATCTGGACATCAGCCTTTTCTCATTTGTATTTTTAAAATGCAGTTTGTAATTACAGACATAGCATGGCTTTCCAAACCTTCAGTAAGAGCTACAGTAGAAAGCAGAAATATCATTGAAGATACAATGATACCTTCATTTAGAGTTCCCTATGGAAATGGTTTTTCATATTGGTAGGGAACTGAATATAAATATCCCTATGCTAAACGGTCAACTCAGCAGACCCAGCAAGTGATTGGAAACTCTAATGATGGCTCTGTTGGGTTATTTCTTTTGGGGGTAACGTGGGTGGGAACTTATACAAGTAACGGTATTGGCCTTGAATGTAAAAATATCATTTTTACTTTCGAGGATTTGCACTGTATTGGTCGGCATCTTCAATGCTCTTGATATATCAGTGTTATTATTTATTTTAAAGAAGACTTCTAAAATATTCTGTAGATTGAGTAATCATTTTATTTTAATGATTTATTTTAAAAGATCTTATTTGCTTATTTGTTTGTTTATTTATTTATTTATTTAAGAGAGACAGAGATAGCAAGAGAGAAGGTGAGCAGGGAGGAGAGGGAAGCAGGCTCCCCGCTGAGCAGGGAGCCCAGTGCAAGGCCCATCTCAGGACCCTGGGATCATGACCTGGGCTGAAGGCAGATGCTTTACCAACTGAGCCACTCAGGTGCCCACCATTTTAAAAAACAAGAATTGGATCTTGTCACTTTCCTGCTTAAAATCCTACAGTGGTTTCCCATTAAAATAAAACGGAAACTCCTTACTGTGAAGTTATGATCTGGCCTTGCGTACCTATCTCATTCCCCTCTTCCAAGGTCTCCTGCCTCTCCCAACCTCACCCTCACACTCTCCTGTTCACTACCTGACTGCACCCAACCCACCACATGGCCTTTTTTTTTCTTCCTTCCTTCCTTCCTTCCTTCCTTCCTTCCTTCCTTCCTTCCTTCCTTTCTTCCAAGTTTGTTCCCATCTCTAGGTTATTTTATTTGTGGTTCCCTCTGCCTGAAATATTGTTGCATGAATAGTTGCTTCTTATCCCTTAATTCTTAGCTCAAATATCATATCGTCAGAGACATCTTCCCTTACCACTGTCCCCACCTGTCACTCTGCCATGTAACCTTGTTTTATTTCCATCGTCCTACTTAGCAGGGTTGAAAAACATTTTGCTTGACTTTTTGTTTAATTTCTGTCCTCCTTCACCCTTTGATTTAAATGCACACTCCTGAGGGCACAGACCCTGTCTGTCTTGCTTATTACTCTTACCTCTTGCCTCGAAAACAGGGCTGGCGTGTACTATGTGACCTTTAATGTCAGTTGAATAAAAAGTAAATAGAAGCATTTGTTGTTGGCGAAAATAGTGTAGTTGATCTCTTTATGGTAAATCTTTCAATCTTGTATGTTTTACCTCTGTGACACACACTAACCAAATTGCTCCCTGTCTTAAACATACAGTTAGAAAACCTACAGACTGAGGCAAAACTATGGAATAGTAAAAAGATCAAGGGGCCAGGGGGAGGGCCAGGAGGGGGTGAGGAGGGAGGGATGGATGGGTGGAGCACCGAGGATTTTTACGACACTGAAACTATTCTATATGACGCTGTAATAGTGGATACGTATCATTATGCATTTGTCAAAGCCCATAGAATGTATAATACAAAGAGTTAATCCTAGTGTAAACTCTGGATTTTAGCTAATGACACTCTATCAACATTGGCTCATCAGTTGTTATAAATATAGCGTGCTACAGAAAGATGTTGATAGCAGGAAAACTGGGGATGGGCTTGGAGTGTTTATGGGAATTCTCTGTACTTTCAACTCAGTTTTTACATAAACCTAAAACTTCTCATAAAAATAAAGTCTGAAACAATTCCTTACAGACTATTAAAAGAAAAAAAAAATTTGGATGACTAAGGCAGAAAACAAATCCAGGGTGGCGGTGGTGGTAAGGGGGCAGGTACCCCCAAAATGAGCAGTTTGAATGTTCAACTCAAATCACCTAAATATTTGGATTCCTCAAAAATGGTACTGAACTATATAGATGCCAGCTAAGAGGAAAAGATGTAACCACTAAAAAAAAAGTACAGTACACGTAGAATAAAGAAAGACTTGAACTCATTTCCAGATACAAATTTGGCTTATTTCAGCCTCAAAAGAAACAAATCAGGCAACTAGTAACCTCCATTTACTGAAAATCAACCTGAGTGTATGAAACAATACTACTTATCAACAGGAAATGAAGTGAAGATATTTTAGAAAACATTGACCCGGAGTTCATCTGCACGGGTTTTTGCTAAATTTAGCTTTTCCCTAATGACCTGAGATGGTTCTCTTCCTTACCAAACACTGGTAATATGTGGAAATATATCCTCTTGAGGGTCTTAAAAATTTAGTCTTAAAGGTCATTTTAGTAATTCTATTATAGTATCTGTGTTGACATCAAGAAATCAACCACCAAATATATCCATAGTAGAGTGGGCTTATTTACGTGGCATAATTTCAGAGGACAGCTTTTCCCTATTCCAGATCTTACTAAAACATGCATTTTCTATCTGCTCACTGGTACTTGGAATTTCAAAATTACAACCAATTCCTTTGGTTGAAGACTTTTAAATCTCATTTAAAATGCAAAAAAAAAAAAAAAAGAAAAGAAATTTCTGTGAATAATAACACATTGAACTATCAGTAATTGGTAGTTTTGAATGAATTTAAGAGCTCCTGTCCTACCCGGGATTTTTACCTGGGAAAAGGAAGAGATCTTAATGACAGAGTGTTCCCCGAGTCTGGGTTAGGTCAGAGTGGGGTTGCTTAAAGAATTACAATTTGTCCTGAGAACTACGATCTCCCTCTGACTCCGAATACGGATGCAGCTATGTTTGATATTCAGGGCAGCAGAAGCAGAGGTGATTTTGCTGTTATCAGATACATGTCCCAGCCGAGGTGGGATGTGACAGCTTCTGAAAAGCACTAAAGCAAACTGGGAACATTATTAATCAGTAACTGAAGGAAGTAGAACAAGGCGTAAAAGCTGAAGATAGAGTTGATGCCTCCTTCCCGGACCAAAGACACACAGCGGAGGGCCATTGGCCTTACACTCCCTGTACTACTGTTTCGGTGCCTCTATATGGCCTTTAGGATGGATTTTCAGAAACTGTATTAAGAATTTCATTGAAAACCAGGGTATCATTTCTAAGAGGCCCGTCCCTTGATTGCCTTGTGATTTCCCCTCAGGTCTTTGAAAGAGCAGGCTTCCCTTCCTCACTCTGGCTTTTCACTTTCTCTAAGAAAATATCCACTGAACTAGGCAATGCGGTCATAGAGTCACTCACTGCCCAGTCTTTTAAGGTTGCCCATGCAGTGTTTTAATTTACAATTCAATATTAATGAGATCCATTGTTTCTTTCCTCGTGGTTTTTCTCAGAGGTATCCATTTCCTTTTTCTTTCTTTCCTCTTTCCTTCCTCCCTCCCTCCTTCTCTCTCTCTTTCCCTTCCTTCCTTCCTTCCTTCCTTCTTTTTTGTACCCCTTTTCTTACATTGTCTTAGCTAAGTTTCTTACCAGACTCTCTTCTCCCCCTGCTTGAGGTTTTCAGCCGACGGACTTGTCTTCATTTAGTCTCTACCTTTCCCTCTTTCAACAATTGGAATAATCATCCTCAAATTCTTTGATTTTTTTAACCTAGACTTGTCTTCACCCTTCCACAGTGCTGGCTGTTTTCCAGTCTCTCTGTGGGAACGTCGCCTTTACTCACGCTGCGGTGTTTTCCATCTCCTTTGCATTTTCCATCCTTTGCGTTTCCATTCTGTAGCCCCTAGAAGGCCTTCCGAGCCTTAATTCCCTCTCCACCAATCTAAGTCCAGATCTTTGTCCTGATTTCTCACAAAACTGACATTAAAAAAGATTCATTTATTGAGCTTATTCATAACATTCAATGCATCTCAAATATAAAGAACTTTAGTAGATTTTGTGCAATACACAGATGAGCAAACAGAGACAGGTATCAGCATAGAGAGCCAGATGCAAACCTTGACAGCTCTTTGACTCCAGACAAACATAAATAAAATGAAATGAGAATGTGTATATTTTCTGATCATAAAACAACACTTTCTCTTCTCATGTATCACTTTGTATATGTCATTAGGGTTTTTTTTTAAAATATTTTATTTATTTATTTGATAGACAGAGATTATAGGTAGGGAGAGAGAAAGGCATAGAGAGAAGGGGGAAGCGGGCTCCCTGCTGAGCAGAGAGGGCTCAGGGCTCGATCCCAGGACCTTGAGATCATGACCCAAGTGAAGACAGAGGCTTAACCCACTGAGCCACCCAGGGACCCCCTGTCATTAGGTTTTTGATTAGTCAACTCAACAAACATTTTGGATACCTGTTACTGTACAAGTTGCTAGAGAGATGAAATGCTCTGAATTAAAATTTCTATCCTTTAGGAACAGAAGTCCTGGTAGGAAAGCAGGACTTTCTCCTAAAAAGGGCAGGAACAGGTGCATGTGGGTGGCTCAGATGGTTAAGCATCTGCCTTTAGCTCTGGTCATGATCTGTAGGTCCTGGGGATGGAGCCCCATGTTGGGCTCCCAACTCAGTGGGGAGTCTGCTTCTCCCTCTCCCTCTGCTTCTCCCCCTGATTGTGCTCTCTCTGTTTCTCTTTCTTTCTCTTGCAAATGAATAAATAAAATCTTAAAAAAAAATTTTAAAAGGGCAGGAACGGAGACATACAAGGTCCAGATAGTGGAGCAGATGATATTTTATGTCCAGAGCAGGATGGAGTCTGAGGACTTTGAGTACTATGATGCACTTTTCACAGTGACTTGTAATAGACCACTCCCCAAATTCCACTCCATGCTCAGCGGAGTTGATTTACAAAGAACTTTTTAAAAAATTCTCTCTTGAATGTTCTTATTTTCACTCACCACCCCGTTCTGTAAAGAGGACCCACAAAGGTTGTTCAGGACCTTCTGGCATTTTTGTCCAATGTCTACTCCAGTGCACTAAGCGGGTGATTCAAGGACCTATGGTCCTCATTACTCTTGGGCAGCACATTCTCAGGTTATGATAGATCCTTTATAAGGAGTAGCAGATGCAAGTGAGAAGTCCCTAGTTACAACTAATTTTATTTTATTTTATTATTTTTTTAAGATTTTATTTATTTATTTATTTATTTGACAGAGATCACAAGTAGGCAGAGAGGCTGGCAGAGAGAGAGGAGGAAGCAGGCTCCCTGCTGAGCAGAGAGCCCGATGCGGGGCTTGATCCCAGGACCCTGAGATCATGACCTGAGCCAAAGGCAGAGGCTTAACCCACTGAGCCACTCAGGCACCCCGATTTACAACTAATTTTTAAAAGAAAAATACTGTCTAACCTTTATATAACTTTTTTCTTTAGATAGCTGAATTTTACTTTTCTAATGTTCCTACCTGTCTACTTTTTCATGCATCATCAAGAAGTAATTGCTTTACGTATTTGGGCTTTTTCAGTGTTTTAAATTAATGTGAAAACTTTTGGGTAATTAGTATTTTGAATACAACATTCAGAAGTGGAATAGTTACAGGAGATCATAAGTGTAAAAATAAACACAAAGTGTTCTCTGAGGGTGACTTCTGTGCTGAATTATTTAACATTAACATAAAAGTTAAAACTTTATTATGGTAAGAGCAACAGATTTTCTGGAGATTAAAGAGAAATCAAAGCAATGTAGAGAACATGGGTCAAGGGTTATTTAATTTTTTACTAAGTCAGTTGGGGTATGATTTGGAGAGTAGTTGATTATGTTAGCATGACCAGGATTCTAGTGAAAATAGCTAATTGCTATCTTTAATTAGTCTTGCAGTGGAATCAGTACATTGGTAGGTATCAGTTCATCCATCCATAATGGGTTGGACTAAATACATTCTCTTCTGTCAGTGTTATTACAAAGATATATTGAAGCTCGGGATATGGAAAAGATGTGGTATATCTCCAGTTTCCCCATGCAGTTTTGCTTATTGAAATCAATTTAAATTGAAATTAGTAAGTCATAGACACTCTTCTTCCATCACTCTCTCATTGTGAAGTTTGTGTGGAACTTTATATCAGTCCGCATCTCAGAAAGTATGTTGGCTTGTATAGTAATGGAATGCAGAAAAAGAACAGCCTGCTGGCAGGTGCCAAAATAGAGCTGGTTATTGATAAATAAGATATCATATACTTAGTGCACCGAAACTCCCTCTAATTGTGGCTGTGGCAATGTCTTCTGGTACATTTTTTGTGTATTGGGGAAATTGTCAGCATCTCAAAGGTTGTTAGGATTTCCGCTTGGTACCAGGGTCCTAAGAACCCTGGACAACAAACTGGCTGCATTATAGGCTGTATTCACATTTCATGTGTCTTCAAATTTTGCTTTGCATTTCTGAATGCTCAAGTGAAAATTCTAGAGATGGTTCATGATGGTTAGTAACCTGATAATTTTATGAATGAACTTAATGTTAATCATAGTGGGCTAAAAGTAATCATTTTTAATGATTATTCAAGATATAGCCAAACACTATATCTTGGAAGTAGAACAACTGAAGAAAAGGTGAGATAATCCCTTTATCCAGAAAGCAGCTCCCTGAAGTAAATCCTGTCAATATCATGGATGTGGAGACAAATATCCTTTGACCTGCTCTGTGTGAGCTCTCTTGTCCTATGCCATCTTAATTCAGGCTTGGAAATGTGACTCAGAGCTAGTCCCAGGATAGAGAATACTTTGTTGTATACATCAAATGCAGTGAACTTCCAGTGAGCTTGCAAATGTTCTGGCCTTGTGTGTATACCTGTTTCACCAAAAAGTAACAGTTTCCATAGGATTGACTTTGCTTAAAAGCAAAAGATGCCAATTTATTAATAGTTCATCTGATTTAAAAATTTTAAGGACATTAAAAATTAAAGGAAATTATCTTCATTCTAGTTGGCAAATATATATGTAACAGCAATCGGATTTTAAAAGGTGTTGAGTTTGATCAAATTTAGGTCTTATTTTAAATTATCTACAGAATTAAAACTCAAACCCAGTGTTTTGTTAGAAGGAAGGTAAGGGATAGTTTAATTATTTCAGTCTTCTTAAGAGGAGAGAACAAAATAGGTCTAGAGCAGATGGGCATATTCTTAAGTAATTAACTTTCCAAATTAGATAACTCCTTACTGAAAGAGCAGTGGATGCCTCTGAGTACATTTCTTTCTAGGCTTGGTAGGAAGACTATGTGGTTGGTGCCTTTTGCAAATTAGACTTAGAAGGTGAAGGAGTCAGGGCAAAATATAATTTTATGATACTTTACTCGGCAAATTTTACATTATTAATGTTTGTCACTGACCTTTACTTGCAATAGAAATTCTATATTTTAAAATGATTTCAGTATCACAATTCATAAAGCTTAGATCTTTTCTTCAAGAGCCTGAGTTCTAGTCTAAACTATTTCACTCACCAGTGAAATAGTTATAACACATAAGTTAAAACTTTCAGGAAAGTCCATCTGGGGCTCATTTTTTTCCTGATAGGTGGTCCTTATGGTGTTTCTAAATATAAGGTTCTGTGATTCTAGGAATTTGGATATAATCAGGAGAAATTTGGAATCTATGGAAGATTTATGAGTCTTGGTGTGACGAGAGTTCATCTTTTCAGTACCATTCAATAGTTCATTGACTCTGCAGTGACCCTAGGCAATTCCTTATTGAGAAGAGCTGAAAGGACAGCTTAGTCACTTTCATCCACTTCTGAGTAAAAGCATTACTTCCCCTTCAGTAAAACTTTTGTTTTAAATAAGTGATTTTGATCTTAACTGACAACTTTACACAACCTTGTTCAGGACAGGTCTAATGCTTAAAGTAATGCTAATCTTTTTCCAGGTAAGACCTCTAATCTTTTATTTTTTATTTGTTTGACAGAGAGATGGAGAGAGAGAGTTCACAAGTGGGCAGGGAGAGGGGAAAGCAGGCACTCTGCTGAGCAGAGAGCTGGATGTGGGGCTTGATCCCAGGACCCTGAGATGGTGACCTGGAGCCAAAGGCAGAGGCTTAACCCACTGAACCACCAGGTGCCCTAGTCCACTAATTCTTTTAGACTCAAAGCCTTAGTAAGTAAGTAAGATCCATTAGGAGATATTCATGTGACAGAACCAAACAAAAGCTCTTTGTATTACCACAACAAGTTGCAAAGGCAACTGGGAGCTAAGGCGGAGACGTCAGATATGTAAATCCAGGACACTCCCAGATTCAATGGAGTCAACCCAGCCTTCACTTGCTAAATACACTAATTACCCAGCTCTGGGATTATAGGAGGACCTGCTTCTCACCTTCTCTCCTTGGCTTTAGCACTTTATATTTCATTTATGGCAGGATCTGTAGAGACCTAGGAAGAAGATTAAATTCAAATGGATTGTTTTTCCTTCTTTACAACTTAGATAAACCAATGGGAGAGGTTGAAATTGTTGATTTAAATGTGGTTGGGAGAAAAAATAATGAATACTGTTATGCTGAAAATAAATTAAAAAAAATGTGGTTAGGAATTTTTGGTGTAAAAAAATTACACCATCCATCTTGGTGTAATTGGCCATCCATCTTGTCTTCTCTACAACTACTAATACTTGAAAGTTGCAGAAATAGAATAAAATTGTTTTTTCTAAGTGCAATGAAAGCTGTTACCAAAAGCTCTCATGAGAGGAGTCCATTTGAGTAGTGACTTTAAGTTAATGATGAGTATTTTAGAGTAATACTTATGAATCTTATTACTAAAGGATTTCAGGTTATCTTCTAAGTAATCTCATAGGGATGCTCTTCTATGTTGAAAATTAAATCATACTTGACTAGCTCTTTACAAAGTGATCTCTTAGACAAGGGAAAAAACAAGCTTCTTACTATAAGGTTAACAAATATTTACTTGGGGGATTTTGAAGAGAACTTGAATCATGGGATTTGTTGAATGTTTTGGTTCTCGATTTAATTTACCTTAAATAAGTAATAAAGTTTATTTATTTGTTTTAAAGATTTATTTGAAAGAGAGACAGAGTCAGAGACAGCAAGCAGTGAGGAGAGGAAGGAGAGAAACTCGAGCAGACTCCTTGTTGAGCACAGAGCTCAGCTTGGGCTCCATCCCGTTACTCTGAGATCATGACTTGAACCAAAACCAAGAGTCGGATGCTCAACTGACTGAGGCAACCAGGTGCCCTAGTAATAAAGTTTAAAAATTCATTGTATTTTCTAATACTTGAGTAATACATTGACTATAGGTATAATCCTCTTAAAAGCTTTGTATTTATTTGAAAGTCAACTCATGCAAGATTATAGAAAAATGGAGAAATCTAGAAAAAAGACTAGAGATAAAAAGAGAAATAAGAGTTCCAAAAGACAGGGATGCCTGGGTGGCATAGTCAGTTAAGTGTCCGACACTGGCTCCAGGCTTAGCATGAGGTCTGCTCAAAGACTCTGTCCCTCTCCCTCTGCCTATTCCCTCCAACTCTCTCTCAAAGAAAAATCTTAAAAAAAAAAAAAAAAAAAAAAGAAAAGTTCTAAAAGACAAGTATAGGTTTGAGAAATGATTAATAGTAAATAAAATACTATATTGTGGGTAATTGATACGTAGAAGAAATAAATATCCCACAGTGAAAAGGGGAAAAGTGATGATATAAATGAATTGATGACTATGTGGCTGTAAGGGTGAATAAGTCCCGGATATACTGGGATTATGGGATCACAATTTCCTGGGGCAAATGAAGGCTGGGAGATAATGTAAGTAAATAATTGCAGTTTGAAGTAGAAAATAAGAAATTTTATAAACAGACTAAAAAATAGAATGTTGGAATATGGAGGCGAGAGGGAGAGGGAAATCAGGGCAGCGGTGGAAGGGGGGGCACTGAAATGGGCTTGAAAGCTGGTAAGATTTTTGACTTAAGAAGACTTATCTAGTAGTAAGAAATGTGTAGAAGGAGGAACAAGTAGGGTCTGTATTTGGAGAAGCGCGATTCGTATAGGGTTCTAGGAGGATTAGGAAGCCATGGGGGGAAAAGCTGCTGAGGCAAATGGGAAGACTTGAATTCTGGTTTAAAATTTTTTTTACTTCCTTCAATAGGCAAAGGAGAAAATGATAAAGCCAGGAAGTAACCAGTGCTATGTTTTTGGAAGATGATTCTGAAGGTAGTATTGAGAAAGAGTAAGGTGGGAAGAACCAGAACCTGCCAGTAGCTGAGCAGGGATTCAAAGCCACCTCTGAGTGCCTTCAAGAGAGCTTTGTGAGCATTTGAAGAAAATAGGAGATATTTCTTTTCTTTTCTTTCCTTTTTTTTTTTTTTTTTTTTTTTTTGGCTAGAGTTGGGGTGGGAATCGGTGAATGAGATGAAGAGCATATTTTTAATGATGACATTTGAGATGCAACTAGAATTTGACAGATGGTCCAGAGAGTGGACTTAAACCAGGAGTGTTATGATTAAAGAAGGAAACAAAGGGATAAAAGTGGCAGGTTAGGCAAATCTTGGTGATTGACAAAATGTAGGAGCTTATCTTCTGGATGCAGTGAGGCAAAGAGAATGTTGGAGATCTGAACCTGGATGTCTGGATGAGACAGAGAATGCTGGAAATTACAGGCACAGGTATCTGGTAGTCTAAGCATCTCTACCTCATTTGTTCTCTGCATATAACAAAGGGATGATTAAAGGAGTAAATGAGGGGTTTGGTTATAAAAGGAAGGGTAAGCGGTAGAGAAGCAACAGTAGATGGTGAGCACCCCAACAATAGCAACAGCGCAAAGCTGTCATTACTCCCAGGCCTAAAGGAGAAGGGGAGGGAGCCATTCAGGCACACAGTCATATCTGCACTGGGCAGAGAGGGGCCACTCGACAGGAGCTGTGGTCTTGTAGAGAGGAAGCTATGGAGCCACAGTCCAACAGGGAGGGAATGGTCAATGGAGTAACCATCCTAAGCCTTCTCTCTTCCTGCCTCCTGCCGTGATCCCTTGCTGATGGGTTCCCTTGGCCATCCCAACAGAAGTCACAGGCAAGGGAGCCTGCTTGATGCTACCTGCAGAGACCAACCTCCCCAGCACGGAGCATGACAGAGAGTGGATCTGGAGGGGTGAATAGAGAGGACCCAGCATAGGCAACTCCTCAGTAAAAATTTGAGAATGTGTTCATTTGTAAATGATATAAACTTAATAACATAACAACGTATACAGTAAAAACCAAATCAGGAATAGAAATTAGCATTGGATTTTAAAAGTTTTACTTAAAAATAATAGAAATAAATCTTTTTGCTCTTCTAATGTAATTGGATACATTGATCTGATCCCACTGTCACCGTTTTCACGTGTGTGTGTTGCTGAGGAAGAAATCATGCTGCGAGTGGAATGAGGAGAGGCTCTGCCATCTTCGCGTTTGTGCTTGTGCTTGGGTGATCTTCATCTTCTCAGGAATCCGTACTGGGAAGGTTTCGTTTATTTAGGACAAGACACTATAAATAGTATTGCTCAACTACTTTGCAGGCATATGTAAGTTGTGATATTCTGGAAGAAACCAATAAATGAGGCTGCGGTGAGCCCTTCTTCCGTGTGCAACTCCCTTCTTCCTTGTCTTTTTTCACTTACCACAGTGGAGACACCTGATCTTGACTTGGCAAGGGCAGGGTCAACCTGTAAAAGCTTAATTTCTGTTCTAGTTTTACAGATAAAATAAACCGGAATAAAAGTCCTTATCGTTTCTTCTCATACCTCGAAGTATTATCTTGGGCTCCCTGCCCCAGAGTGCACGTACCTCCCTACTTCGGAAACTGCTGTGGTAGTCCATTGAAAGTATGGATCTGGAATTTAGAAGAGGGGGCAGTGTTGGGAACACCAGCTTTGAAATGATCTGCATGAGAATAATATTTCATAGCTCTAGAAATGGATGAAATTACTCTGAGGAGAGAAGAGTGAAAGGAAAGAACGGAGAGCTGAGGCCAGGCAGCTCAAAAGATTCCTACATGTAGAGATATGAAAAAGGAGAAAGAGGTCGTACAGGCGTCAGAGAAAAAGTGAAGCTGAAAAAGAAATGCGCCCAAGAAATCAAGAAGGAGTAATGATCAGAGATGTCAGCTGCTGAGTTGGGAGTGAATGAAGACAGAGGATGGGCCAGGATGTAGTTGATGAGGCCAAGGTTAAACTTGAAGTTCTTGATTGAGTCTTGCTTGAGTCAAAGCAATGAGTGTGGGCTAATTTTTTAAAGGAGGATTAGTGGCCAGTAGAATATTTTGTTATTGTTTCTGTTTGCTTACTTTAAAATAAGAAGTGTAGGGAGAAGGGAAAACGTCAGGAGAGAGGTAGAGATTTCGGATGAAAAAAGAAGGGGTCATTAGGAATGGATTCCTGAGGGAAGTAGTGGAGGTGGGATTGAACCTCTAGGCTACCTCTAGGCAGAAGAGGTAGCCATAGTAAAGATGACACTTCCTTTCAAGGTTATTAGAAAGAGGGTATGGTGTTTTGGATGAAGGAAGTATATTCCTTTTATGATCAACACTGAGGAGATATTTAGTAATATACTGCAAAGAAAACTGGCCACAAATCAATAAAGAGGGTTTTTTTTTTTTTTTTTTCTTTAAGTCAAAGAATATATTCTCTACTGAAAGCAAAACCAAGAGAAATGAGAGTTAAGATGTCAGGCAAGATATCATCAAAGGAAATTATCAATCCTATTATTTTTGGGTTTTTCTTAAAAAGGATAAATTTGAATCTTGTTGAAATGAATTGATTATGGGCATGCCCTCGTGTTTTTCCTGACAGGCTGGGCCAGGTGACTTTGAAAATGCCGTATTTCAGGCTCAAAAGATAGCATGTATGTGAAGGCATGCATTCTCTCAAGGAATATGGCCAGGCCAGACAAAATCAGAGGGGTGCTATTTTTTCATGAAAGTAAGTGGATACAAGGTAACTGGGGGGTTAATTCCAGCACCATCATTAATTAGCTCTATTTTTTAGACAAGAATCTTAATTCCTGTAAGATTTCACTTCACTTCACTTCACTTCTCACTTCACTTCACTTCACGTTTCCCTCCCTCCCTTCCTTCCTTCCTTCCTTCCTTCCAAAATTAAGGGGGTGGTCGTGATACCTAAGATTCTTTTGGTCTTAAAATTAAATGATTATAAAAATGTATATTATATTACCTATTTTGCTTATGGTAAAGTCACAAAATGTGTCCATTATTTATGAATGTCTCCCTTGCTTGAGTTTTGTAAAAACATTTTGTCTACTACTTAGCTATGGCAACATATGATAACTTTTGAAAGTATAATAAAACTCAGTTGATGTTACATGCATGGATTCTAAGCTTAGAAAAGACTAAATCAGATGGCCCTCATATTAAATCTTTCTCTGCTTGTAAATTTTATTCACTTGGAAGCTGCAGTAAGTCAGGCTACTGTTAGGGATTTAGTAAATTGTTACTCACTAACCTTCCACTTCCTCTTGGGAGTTGAAAGCATTAATGCAGTTAAAATGTGTGACTCAGTCTAGACCTTCATGGGTATCTACTTTTATAGTTTTGATGGTCAATTTAACCCTCCAAATAACTTACTTTGAACTGCCACTTTAGGCAGAAAATATGAGTAACTCAATTTTGTTTGGTTGAATTAATTATCATATTCCATTCATCCATTTCGGCAGACATCCCTGCTGGACTCTGAGTTCCATGGAGATAGAAATATGTCTGGTTTTGCTCCTTAATGGCTCATACCCTTTATACTTGCCACAGTGCTTACACATAGTGTCTGCTCAGTAGATAATTATTAAATGAATGAATTGTATGATTTTACTCCTATAGAGTTGTTAGGCATTAAAAACATGTGATTCAATATTCTTTTCTATTTGAAAATATGTAATCATAAACCACTTTAGATTGTCAGTGATTGTAGAAGACTACAATCTGTTCAACAGCATTTAATTGTGAAAAAAGTCTTACCCAAAACCTTTATGTCCACTTTGGCTTCTGCCTTGAATTCCCTTCAGAATATTCTGACGGACAAAATGCAGAGTAGCAGGTGAAATGGGAAAATGCTTACCTAGAGGAGAAGAGCTGCTGGATGTCACGAAGTGTTGGTTTGTCTGATGGATACCTTTCTTCAGTTCCTTCTGCAGAAGCGCCCCAATCCCCTGTTATCCTGATCACAACTTCTTTACCAATTTTCTTCCCTCTTCAGGTACAGGTTTTTCTTTTCGCCATCTCTACAACAGTTTCTTGTTTCCCCTACTTCATTGAGTATGTTAAGTATTTCTTGGACGTTTTTGTTTCCTACCCAAAGATCAAGGGCAGGAACCACCATTTCAGGGTTATTGCCTACAACCTCTGTTGAATTGGTGGCTCTGAAGCCTGTCCCATTTCTCATTCTTGCCAGTGGAGCTGGAACCCTTTAGAGGGAGGACCAGACCTCTACTCTCTTGGGGCTACCCAAATCCAAGCTGCTAACTTCATCGATGTGTTTAGTTGTCCTTTAGCTCACTACTAGGTGATTCTCCATTCCGATTCTTGTTGCTGTTGTTCTGGTACCACTTGCCTTGAGGCTGCAGTCATTTGGTGGGAAAGAGGTGTTCATGAATGTGATCTGGGACTTAAAGAATGTGTATACATTTATTTAACAATTGTTTGTCACCCATGGGGTGCCAAGCATATTACATGTCTGAAATAATTATGAAGTAGATGACTCTAACAGTAGTTTTGCTAGAGTGGATGGGGGTTGTAGCAGACATTATCTTTCCATATTGTGTCTCTTGTGGTCAAGGCCATGGTTCCCCACGATTGCCAGTATCTCTCTGTATGTTGTCCTTCCAATGGGCTGGTTTAAGGACTTCTAACTACCACTTTTTTATGTTTATTTTGTGACAGATGATTCAAGAGAGCCGGTTTCTCATAGAAATGGCAGATACAGTCCAGGAAAAGATTGTGCAGTGTCAGAAAGCAGGTAATCCCCCTACTTCTGCCCCATTTTGTTTAGAAACTTAATGATAATTTGTAGTAGTTTTTAAAGTTTCTATTTCTACCCTTAAAATTGAAATATTTTGTGCCATAGTTTAACTATTCTTTTGAGTTAAACTGAAGTCTTTGTTTAGTACAGAAGAAATTGAGGTGACAGTAGGTTGGTGTATGTACACAGAGGGGAGTGTCTAGAGATATCTAGAAAGGTGATCTGTTCTGAATCTACTTGGAAGTCTGCCAAAACCCTTTACTACATGTTGCCCCTTAAGAACCACCTCATTTTTATAATTTGATCCCTATTCCTATTAATGTCCTAGGCTTTTGCCTCACTTATTAGTCATTATTTTAGATTTGTTCTTTCTTTAAGGATGGGACGGGTCACATATCTGTGAGGGTACCTCACAGATCTGAGGTACACAGATCTGAGGCTACCTCAGATCTCTGAGAGACCCTCCTTTATCTATATGCACGTTCATCCACACACTGTACTCTTACCTTGCTTAGATTTCTGTTTTCCTTGATGCCCGCGCAGAATGATCATGATGAGGAAGATGACAATGATGATAATTGCTTGATATATTTGCATATGAGATACTGTGCACACACACACTGTTACTTCATCCTTTTAACAATTCTGCAAGGTAATCACCACTGAATCCAGCTTATAGATGAGGCATCTGAGATTCTGAGACATTGAGTGAATCACTAAGATTCCATATTAGCACAGGGTAGAGCTGACCTCTGAACCCAGACTAGACTTTAAAAAATGGTGCTTTTCCCCGACTGGTCCACAGGCTTAAATATTTCTGTTGACAGAAAGCACAAAAATAATAACAGTACCTATAGGATGCTTTTATATGCCAGACACTACTTTGAGAGCTTTGTATGTATTGACTCATTTAATCGTCAACCACAATCCCTTGAGGTAAGCTCTCTTGTTATCACCATTTCACTAGTGAGGAAACTGGATGGCAGAGCATTTCAAGGCCTTACTCACACTTATGTGACTAGTAAGTAGTAGAACCAGAGTATAGGTCCAACCCCACAATCATGCTCTTACCATACACTATATTTGTGGTGTTAACGCCAGAAAGGTTAATGTGGTTTTAAGCTGCATTAGAAAAGTAGAGTAACTAGAACAAGGAGGGTGGTGGTAAATCTCTACCCTGTGTGGGCTGCTTCAAGCCCACTTTGAGTATGATATTCCTGGATGCAGGTCCCTACAAGCTCAACTCCAGGAAGCGGTGCAATGTGGAGGCTCTGCTCGGATGTCATCTTTAAAGAAGAGACATTGTTAGTAAAGCTGAAACAGGCTAAAATGTTTAATCTGGAGGAGAAAAAATTCTAGTGGATTTTATCGAGTATCTTTCTTCAAAGATTTAAAGGGTTGCACAGTGGAAAAGAGGTTAAACTTAGCTGGTCTGGGTCTAGCTAGCACCAAGGAGTAAAGATTTCAGGGAGAGAGACTTTGGCTTGCTATCAGTCATAGCCTTCCAAAGATGGCGTAAGCTGTCCAGAAGAAAGTGTGATTCTCAGCTCTGAGGATGGTGATATTTTATATAGTAGTCAAGCTTGAGAAATGGTTGAGCTAAAAATAACCTTAAGGCCATTCCCAAATCTGCAGTATTTAGTTGTTTCCAGAAACGCTATTTATAAAACATCTTTTTATTTTTACTCAACATTTATTGATTAACATCAGTATCCATATGGACTCCAGGATCTACTGTCAAACCATATGGGTGGCTTATAAGGAAAAGTAAAATAAGTGCATCTATCACATATGGTTAGCCATCACACATTGTCATACAGTATACCATTTCACATAAAATCCAGGTAGAAGACAAACAAGACACATGTAATCTACTAGAAGAATTTGGTTCTTCACCTCCTTCTGATGTCTTTATCTGGTGGTTCCTGGCTGTTTAAAATGTAATTTGGTCTAATGCATTGGTTATTGTTCGTTTGCCCCTAAGGATAGCCACTGGTGGGGACAAACAGAATGGGAAGGAACATTTCATTCAGGGTTTTCAAAACTATGAGAGGAAAAGAATGGGAAATTTTTCATTATAAGAGGCCCGTTTTTCTGAAATTTATAGTAAGAATTCTTATATGTTCTTTTTTTCAAAGGGATGGAATTCCGTGAGGAACTTCATCATCTCGGGGCGAAAGAAGGCTTGAAAGGAAGAAAACTCAACAAGGCAACTGAGAGCTTTGCTTGGAACATTACAGTATTGAAGGTAAATGAAATTCTCAGGTGCATCATTGCCTTTATGTTTTCCTGCTCATCTCTCGAATGTGTAGTAAAGCATCAGTGGTTAAATACAGTGATTGGACTTTTCAAGTAATGTGTGGCCTAATCACCAGGTTCATGCTCTAAGGGATGTGGAGATTGACATACTCTCTGCCGTAATAGAGCAGATGACGGTTGTGGTGGAAACAGAGGACAGCGTGACCCAATTCCACCAGCCTATGTTTTTACTCAAATGAACGCTTCTCCTCAAGTCAATATAGCTGTTCTTGTTTGTGGAAAGAATAACGCCAAATGTTGTGGGACAAGGATCCAGCGCGAGTGATTTGGAAGAGCTTTAAATTACAGAATATCTGGAGTCATTTAGGATTATTTTATTTTAAGAAGAGTCTCTATAAATACATTTATTTTTACAAATAGCTTTTGAAGTCAGTTTCTGGAGATTATGATTTGCTCTTCTGAAAATTGATGTTAGGATTTTGAAATAAAGATGCCACTTTTCATATTTTCTTCTGTGAAAAGAGAGATGATTTAGGCAGTTGGAATAATTTATTCCTGACGGTGCGAAGGGAAAAAAACAGCCACGAACAAAATTACTCATTGCTGAAGTTTAAAGACCTACTATGTCTCACATACTGTTTTACAGGCTTTATATAAATTAAAATTTTAATACACACAACCCAATACTATTATTATTTTTTTAAGATTTTATTCGTTTGAGAGGGAGAGAGAGAGCATACACACATGAGTTGGGAGGGAGGGAGAGGGAGAAGCAGTCTCCCTCTTAGAGATTCCCCCACCCCCTGCCAATGCCAGCTCAATCCCAGGACCCTGGGATCATCATCTGAGCGGAAGGCAGGTGCTTAAACAACTGAGCCACCCAGGTGCCCCCCAATACTATTATTAGTCTCATTTTACAGGTGAGAAAACAGAGACATTAAAAACTTAGGTGTATTACCCAAGACCATGGTGCTAGTGAATGATGGTGGTGGAGTTTGAACCCAGGCAGTCTGGTGCCAAGGAGATATGCTGAACTTGCTCTGCTGAGAAATCTGTTTAAATGAAAGTGCTAGATAAACTGAAAGATAGATCACAAATGTTTATTAAAAATTCAGTTCACAAGTATTTGTTAACCTCCCACTATGTACTGGGCTCTGTGCTCAGCATTGAGGATCCACAGAGAACAGAAGAGGTACCATCCCTGACCTCATGAGTTGAAGCCTGAGGCCAGGGAGTGGGGTGGTAGAAAATAGGCATTATTTCTTTTAATGACTAGAGAGGAGCGTTAATATAAGGAAGAGCTTATTTTCTAATATTAGAGTACAACTTGGCAGTGTACATGCTGATACAAACACTTTCTGGTCAGCAAATATTTATGCGGGCTTGTTAATGTGCTGGTCACTGAGAAAGGTGCTATGGATAGAAATATCCAGAGTAACACTGGAACCTCGAGGACTAGTCTACCAAGGGACACAGACGTATAGCTAAAAATGGCCTTCAGATACTCAGTAAGTTATGTGACAAGCACTCATGACTAAGCAGTTTATAGACATTTCCCCTTTTCTCTTTGCAAGGATGGGCTGACCTTGCAGCGACTCACACTGACCCTGGTGTGACTCTCCCCATCTCACAGATGAGGAAACTGAGGCTAAGTGAGGTTTAAATTTCTTGCCTTCAGCCAGTAAGTGGCAAAGCTGAGATTTCAACTCATGCCCGTGGTTCTACACTACACGATTCTTCTGCCTCCTATAAAACTCAGCCCATGTGATTGAATCTAGTCAGCCTAGTCCAGAGGTACTCCACGTTCAGATTGCCTTACAGCTGTGAAGATTTAGCCAAGTTATGGGATCCCTCTGACAGTTGACAATAATATAGGGTGACAATAATATTAACACTCAGGGTTTGGTGACAGTTAAATGAGGTAGTACATACAAATCTGAGTCACCGTGCTTAAAACTAGGCACTCTCTTTACACACCCACATATACTCTTACTTTTGGCAGGTGATGATGACCATTAGAGGAACAAGTTTGTTGTTTTTCTTATCTTCTTTAATAAATTTTTAAGTCAACTAATTTTTAAATTGAGATATAATTTCTCATTTCTTTATTAACTTATGACTTAAGGTCATTCACTCTTTTCTGAGGTTGGTTTCTGTATTGGTTTGGTTTAGCAGCAGAGAAGGATTGCTAGATAGGGATGAGCAAATGCTGTACATGTCATGCTAAGACAGACCTTTTGAAACATGACCAATATTCTACTGTTATAGTTTATGAACTAACTGCTGGTATTTCAGCTTGTGTGCTAAGAATTTAAGTATGAAGAGTGAATTTTCCTCAACTTTTAATATTTCCTTTCCCGGGCTTATTAATCAGGGGCTCTCTCCACAAGTGCTGAACAAATGACCTTCTTAGAATTTGGCTGTTCTTTTTTTTTTGAGTGAGAGAGAGAGTGAGGACAGGAACAGAGAGAGAGAGAGAGAATCCCAAGCAAGCTCCATGCCCAGTGTGGAGCCTGACATGGGGCTTGATCTCAGGACCTGAGCCAAAATCCAGTCAGATGCTTCACCAACTGAGCCACCCAGGGGCCCCTGGAATTTTAATTTTTAGCTGAGGGACAGAGGCTGGGCTCTTTGGGAGCCTCTTTAGTCTGATGGTGCTCCTCTGAGAAGATCCTTCGGACACTCTCCCTTTATTTCTTGTATCTCTTTTAGTTCCTACTTTGTTCTCTAGCTTTCCTATTGATTTTCCAAGCTCCTAACATCTTCTAGTAAATGCCTTTTTTCTTAAGTTTTCTAGATTCAGTTTATGTTGCTTACAACTGGTTGAATGAGTAATAACCAAACTCATAAGATATATTCACTGAATTACTAGGCTATGGCAGGGACCACTCTAAAATTGTGCATTGCCAACTGCCAATTGTGCATTGCCAACTTATATACAGTTTATATAAGTACGCTCCACAATTTAGGGGAAGGGAGTGAGGAATTATTAACATTGTTTGAATATGTGGGTTTGTGTAGTTAAACATACTTAATTCCAATGTACATTCCAACAAGTAAGGGAGAGGCTAGAAAATATGACAGATGTGCCCGCAGGGACATGGTGAATTAGAGCAAGGAATGGTGGAAGGGGGGACTGACTTTCAAACAAACTGAGCTGAGACTAAAAAATAAATTCTTTAATTTATGTTTCCTACAATTCAGTATTACATTGATTTGATATTAATACATGAAAGGGAAGTTAGAGAAAGACTCGCAGAGACAAAGATGAATAGCTCTATAATACAATAGAAATGAATTACACTTAATGTCCACATTTTCCAAGCCAGAGATGAGGACTTAGGATCCAGCAAGAAGGCTGAAATCAAGATGGTCCTAGAAGCTCCCATCCATGTATTTTTTTTTTTCTCTTCCATTCATATTTTAGCACCATGCATGGGCTCAGATTAGGGACTTGCTTAACAGAACTTTTTGCATTTCCCCACACTTTAGCCATATGCCAATAGACAACTATAACATTTTCCTTCTATCTTTTTCTTTCTTTCTCATTGCTGAGCACAAACTCAAACTCCTTAAATAGCCATTGTGTTTATTTGGAGTGGTATGATGAAACATGTCTCAATGACTCAGTCTTCAGTATATTTCCCAGATAATCATTGGACCAAGATAGCTCCATTTCATCCTACCCTCACACATTAAGAGTTCCTCCCATCTGTCTTTTCTCCATGCTGTCCTTCAGAAAAGAATTTTATTTGGTCATTAACATAATATTAAAATTTTACAATGGGAATTTTCCCAGTTCTTTAAGTCTTCCAGAAAAAGATGCTACAACTTCACTTACTTAGTTAACCTATTGTAGTAAGTTGTTATTAATTTTGGAAGTGTTTCACTCATGAGAATTCTGAAGATCTTTTGGAAGAGAGATATGAATTTATACTGTGTCACTGATAAAACACAATGTGTTATAAAGTAGAATTCACTTAAAGTCTTGGATTCCATCCAGAGTGACTTGACTCCTCAAGTATAAAAAGAACTTCACTGTAAGGCGGTTACACCTACGAAACTGAAATTAGGAAAAACACACAAGGTGTGCGTGGGTGGGTCAATTGTTAAGCACATGCCTTCAGCTCAGGTCATAATCCTGGGGTCCTGGGATTGAGCCCCATATCAGGCTCCCTGCTCTGCAGGAAGCCTGCTTCTCTCTCTTCCACTCCCCTTGCGTGTGTTCCCTCTCTCACTGTGTCTCTCTGTCAAATAAATAAATGAAATCTTAAAAAAAAAAAATCCATGAGTAGCATTTTTTAAAAGATTTTATTTATTTAAGAGAGAGAGAGAGCGCACACGAGAGAGAGAACATGAGAGGGGAGAAGGTCAGAGGGAGAAGCAGACTCCCCATGGGACTTTGTAGCCCAATGTGGGACTCGATCCTGGCACTCCGGGATCATGACCTGAGCCGAAGGCAGTCGCCCAAGCAACTGAGCCATCCAAGCGCCCATGGGTAGCATTTTTAATGAGCTTTCCCAATATATATTTTTCTAACTTGGCCTGTTGGCTATTTTAAGGAACTAAATTCCATTATCTTTATATTTTTAAAAATTTGATGAAAAAAATCAATTTTAGCAGGCTAGAGATGTGTCAAATAGAGATAAGTAAAAATATCGAAAAAACGTAACTAGTGAACATTTTATTGTAAAGGAAAAGTTATGAAGGTAGGTGGTCACCAGAGCTTAGAAAGGAATAAAATATTAGGAAATGGCTAACCTCTTATTTGTTCATAAATTTCATTGATTCCTAGTTGTATTAAATTATGAATGAATCATTACTTCATCAATGAGGACTTCTATTAATTGATATGTACTTCTACTTTCCCTAGATAGATTTCCAGCTTGTAATTTAATTCATTCCAGTGTGTGCCATTAAAAAAAAAAAACCACAACTTTCTTTAATGGATTTATGTTCATTAAATATGACTAATCTTTTTCTGCCCAACTTTTGGCTTTTTATTACTGTTTAAGCCTCTGCTTCTTCAGCTTTTATCTTGGCAACAGTTTCCTTTTCCTTGGGAAGAGCAGAGCTCGAGGCTTGTCGCTTTTCCTCAGGAACCTGTGCTGCGTTGCTCATGTAGGCAGACTCTCTTATTTGGTCCCCAAATTTCAGGCTCCCACATCTCTGGGGGATCTTGCTGCATAAGGGAAGTTAAATGGATGTCAGTGTGGTAATAACTTTCTAGCAGAGCCTGCAGACCTGCTTGAAGGCTTTTCTCATTGTTGAGAGCTAGGAGACGGGCAGCAGGATGATGTGTTATTAAGAAGAGGTATGAAGACTCTGAATGACCGTGGACATTTTTAATCATTCTTTGTGATTCTGTATGTACCAAGTCAGGATCTCCTGGCAGCCATAGTGTCTGTGTCCCTGGAGGCTGCTCTGAGTTTATATAAAGAAAGAACGTGTCCAGTGTCCTCTGTGCTGTCTATGGAGAACTGCTCCAATGATGTTTCTGGCAGCTGCTGGCTGTTGGTTGCAGAAGCTGAAGAGAGTTTAGCTTTCCTCCTGAGGCAACTCTCTCACAAAAGAACCACCATTTACGAAGTCTAAAGAAACAGACCCCCAAGAATAACCAGGTATTAATAATAAACTCTTCTTATATTGATATTACATTGAATTGTTAAGAAATGTAAGGCAAAGTAGTTAAGAGTTTAGACTCTGAATCCAGACACTCTAGCCGTGTGGCCTTGGAAGAAATCTCCTTTTCCTCTATGCTTCTGAGTCAATTGAGATAGATTGTGCCGTGGAAACAAAACTCTGAAAACATCAAGGGCTTAAAACAATAGCTTATTTCTTTTTTTTTCCTTTTTTTTAAAGATTTCATTTAATTATTTAACAAAAAGAGAGCAATGGAGAGAGACCGAGAGCTAGCACAAGTAGGGGGAACAGCAGCCGGGGAGAAACAGGCTTCCCGCTGAGCAGGGAGTCCAATGTGGGGCTCAATCCCAGGACCCTGGGATCATTACCTGAGTTGAAGGCAGACGCTTAACTGACTGAGCCACCCAGGTGCCCTAATAATAGCATATTTCTTGCTTGCACTGTATGTCCTTCACAAGACAAACAAGTAGCAAGTATCACTTAGGAACTCGGGCTAATAGGAGCTCTGTCTAATGCTTCTACAATCCTGGAGGTAGGGAAGCACAGATTGGTTTTAAAGACTTCTGCCAAGTGGTGTCAGGTGTCAGGTGTTCTTCTACTTACATTTGACTGGCAAAAGCAAGCCACATGGTCAGATCTTACTTCAGTGGAGTGGGGGCAGGTATACATTTCCTCAAAGAGAGGGAACAGGGAAGCCTGGGTGGCTCAGTTGTTGGGTGTCCATCTCAGGCTCAGGTCATGATCCCAGGGTCTTGGGATCGAGCCCCCACTTTGGGCTCCCTGCTCAGCGGGAAGCCTGCTTCTTTCTCTCCCACTCCCCCTGCTTGTATTCCCTCTCTTTCTGTCAAATAAATAAATAAAATCCTAAAATAAAAAAGAAATGGGAGCAGATTTTGGTGACTATAATGAGGTTCTTCAACAACACCCACCCACCTCATAGGGTTATGTGAGGACTAAAGAAGTTGATATATGTCAAGTCGTCTCCAGCATATAAAAAGTGCTGTATAATTGTTATTTTTATTACCAATAACTAGCATTCACTGCTTGCAATAGGCAGTTAAGTGATTTTCACACAACATTACGTCATTTTAAGGAGAACCCTGTAAAGTTGCTGTTACTACACCTGTTTTATAGATTTAAAAAACTGAGGCTGGAGACGCTAAGTAACATTCCCATTGGCATGTGGGAATTGAGCAGTGGAGCAAGGAACTAAATCCACTATCCTCTACTGTCAGGATATTGACAGCACCCTAATAATGATAGGTTACCTGAGTGCTTACTATGTGCTTAGTATTGTACTAAGCACTTTATAGTTAGTATCTTATAGGAGTAAGTGTCCGGTGCAGGTAACGTGAGAATTCCAATCACCTTGGCAGTGTGTCCCTACAAAGAGTCTAGCTTCGGACCACCTGTTCTCCCTGTTCCCACACTGCATTCACCAAGCTACTCTGTTCTCAACTGGTCTTTCCAAGTATCCTGCTCTGGTGGTGATGGGATGGATGGCCCACTGACGCAACTCGTCCTATCTGCCGGAAGTTACATTTCTCTTTGTAAATGAGTCAGTTAACTTCCTTTTTCACCAGTGCATCTCCTATGAGCTTGGACAGTATGAATCCGCTCCCCAGGGCCTGATCACTCTGGGGTGATGGGATGTAATTGAGCACTTGGGCAGATACCACTGAGATTAGGAAAGCAAAACAAAATAACAAAAACACCAAAGCCGAGGGCCGACCCTGGACCCACCCTGAGAACCCAGTCAACCTCCTCCTGTTTCTCTTGGACAGCTACACCGTACACTGGCTTTCAGACTAGACCTTGCCAGCCTCCACAGCTCCATGAGGCGGAGGAAGTTTCCAGAGCTGTGCTGCCAGCAAGAGCTTTGCAAAGGCCATGCTTCTTCTCCTGTTCCTTCCTCAGCCCATTCCTCTGCTTCTCAGTTGTTCAGTCTATCCTTTATGACCTAAGCTTTTGGAGCAGAAGCTCTGGAATCTTCCTTTGAATAACAAACCTGAGATGATTTAGAAATGAGAGGTGAAGTCTCTGTAGGCAAATTCCTCACGCTTTCACTGAGAAGAAAGAAGACTGACAGGCAAAATTGAAGAGCTTTTAAGTCACCAATCCTGAGACGGGAACTTTCAAAGAGTTTTAAACAAAGCTTTTAATTCTGAATAAAGAAAATAGACACACATACACACGCAGCTTTTAATTCTTTAAAGAAAATACTTTCTAGTAATACATACAAAGTAACAAAATTTTGAGCTGCGAGTGCCTATTTTATCTTAGAATTAATTATCTAAGAGTTTAGACCTACAGGAAGCTAGACATGAATTTAAAAATCTGCAAGTAGTATAATTTTTAAAAATTAGATTATCTGGGGATGCCTGGGTGGCTCAGTTGGTTGAGCATCTGTCTTCAGATCAGGTCATGATCCCAAGGTCCTGAGATCCCTGTTTCAGGCTCCCTGTTCCGGGGAGTCTGCTTCTCCTTCTCCCTCTTGTGCTCTCTCCCTGTCAAATATATAAATAAATAATTCTTTAAAAAATTAGGATGAGATTAGATTTATGATAACCCGAGTCCTTCTAGGTCTTCACATTTTTTATGATTAAAAGTTAGTTGCAATCTTTCTCTGTGCTTAACTCATTACATGGCTTAAACACAGTATCCTTTTGCCATTAAACCTATCAATAGTGTAAATCTCTCTATTTATACACCTTCTCTTCTATGTGTTAATCCCCCTCCTTTGTTTCGTTCTGTTTTTAACCTATGGCCCCACCAAGCCCTAAGTACATTCAGTTTCTAGTCTCACTTCGCAGACTCTCACTGCAATCTTCCCCACTTCCTGATTGCTCTGTCCAGTAAGATGATCTGTACTTACCATCTTCTGGGTATTTTTGATTCCCAAAGTTTTTATTATTATAATTTTTTTATTGTGCTAAAATACATGGAACATAAATTTTACCATCTTAACTATTCTTAAACATACATTTCAGCGGTATTAAATCCATTCATAGTGCTGTTCAACCGTCACCATCACCCATGCCCATAACTTTTCTCATCTTGTAAAACTAAAATTTGGGATTTATTAAAAAAAACTCAGCCCCTGAAAACCACCATTCTACTTTGTTTCTATGATTTTTGACTACTCGAAGTACCTCCTAAAAGTGGAGTCATGCAGTATTTGTCTTTTTTTTTGTGACTGGTTTATTTCACTTAGGCTACTGTCCTCAACGTTCAGCCATGTTGTAATATATGTCAGAGATTCCTGAACAATATTCTGTTGTATATGAATACTTTTTTTTGTGTTTTACATTTGTTTACTTTTAAGTTTAATTCTAGCATAGTTAACATAGTGTTATGTGAGTTTCAGGTGTACAGTGTCGTGATTCAACAGTTCTATCCTCAGTGCTCTTTGAGATAAGTGGACTCGTTATCCGCTTTACCGATTTCACCCATCCTCCCCCCCCAACATCCCTCTGGTAACCATCAATTTGTTCTCTATTGTTAAAGAGTCTGGTTTTTTTTCTGTTTGTTTTGTTTCTTAAATTCCACATATGAGTGAAATCATATGGCATTTGTCTTTGACTGACTTGCTTAGCTTTATACTCTCTAGATCCATCAACGTTGTGGCAAATGGCAAGATTCTTTTCTAATTTATGGCTGAATAATATTCCACTGTGAGTGTGTGTGTATCATATCTTCTTTATCCATTTATCTATTAATGGACATTTGGGCTACTTCCATAATTTGGCTATTATAAGCAATGCTGCAATAAACATAGGAGTCCATCTATCTTTTCAAATTAATGTTTTCATTTTCTTTGGGTAAATGCCCAGGAGTAGAATTACTGGATCACAGGGTACTTTTATTTTAAATTTTTGAGAAAACTCCATGCTATTTTTCACAGTGACTGCACCTGTTCACATTCCCACCAACACTGCACAAGGGTTTCTTTTTCTCTGCATCCTGTCAATACTTGTTTCTGGTATTTTTTTTTTTATTAAGATTTTATTTATTTATTTGACAGAGAGAGATCACAAGTAGGCAGAGAGGCAGGCAGAGAGAGAGGAGGAAGCAGGCACCCCGCTGAGCAGAGAGCCCGATGCGGGACTCGATCCCAGGACTCTGAGATCATGACCTGAGCCGAAGGCAGCGGCTTAACCCACTGAGCCACCCAGGCGCCCCAATGTTTCTGGTATTTTTGATTTTAGCCATCTGAGAGGTGTGAGGTGGCATCTCAATGTGGTTTTGATTTGTATTTCCCTGATGATGAGTGATGTTATATGTCTTTTCATGTGTTTGTTGGCCATTTGTAAACTTCTTTGGAGAAAAGTCTGTTTAAAAGTCTGCCCATTTTTAAATTGGATTATTTGTTTTTTGTGTGTTGAGTAGTATAAGTTCTTTATATATTTTGGGTACTAACCCTTTATTGGGGGTACCCTTTATTGAATATATCATTTGCAAATATCTTCTCTCTTTTATTAGGTTGTCTTTTAGTTTTGTTGACTATTTCCTTTGCTATGCAGAAGCTTTTTATTTTTATTTTTGCTTTTGTTTCCCTTGCCTCAGGAGACATATCTAGAAAAATGCTGTTATGGCCAACCTCAGAAAGATGACTGCCTGTGCTGTCTTCTAGGATTTTTATGGTCTCAGGTCTCACATTTAGGTTCTTAATCCTTAAGTTTAATGTGTATGATATAAGAAAGTGGTCCAGTTTCATTCTTTTGTATGTAGCTGTCCAGTTTTCCCAATACTATTTGTTGAAGAGGCTTTTTCCCACTGCATATTCTTACCTCCATTGTCAAAGATTAATTGTGGATTTATTTCTGAGCTCTCTATTCTGTTCCATTGATCTGTGTCTGTTTTTGTGGCAGTACCATACTGTTTTGATTAGTATAGATTTGTAGTAAATCTTGAGATCTGGGATTGTGATACATCTTGTTTTGTTCTTTTTCAAGATTGCTTTGCTTTTCTGGGTATTTTTGGGTTTTATACAAATTTTAGGATTATGTGTTTTACTTCTGTGAAAATTGCTGTTGGTATTTTCACAGGGATTGCATTAAATCTGTAGACTGCTTTGGATAGTGTGGGCATTTTGACAATATCTGTTCTTTCAGTCTATGAGCATGGAGTATATTTCCATTGCTTATGTTGTCCTCAATTTCTTTCATCAATGTTTTGTAGTTTTCAGAGTAGGGATCTTTCTTCTACTTTAGTTTATTCCTAGGTATTTAATTCTTTCAGGTGTAATTGTAAATGGGGTTGTTTTCTTAATTTCTCTTTTGCTCTTTCATTTTAGTTTATAGACAAGCAATAGATTTCTGTAAATTGACTTTGTATCCTGTGATCTTACTGAATTCTATCAGTTCTAGTAGGTTTTGGATGGAGTCTGTAGGGTTTTCTATATATAGCATCCTGTCATCTGCAAATAGTGAAATTTTACTTCTTCCTTATGAATTTGGATGCATTTTATTTCTTTTTGTTGTCTGATTGTTATGGCTAGTATGTCCAATACTATGTTGAATAAAAGTGGTGAGAGTGGACATCTTTTTTCTTGTTCCTAATCTTAGGGGAAGAGCTCTCAGTTTTTCACTATTGGGTATGATGTTAGCTGTGGGTTTTTCCTATACGGCCTTTACTATGTTGAGGTATGTTCCCTCTAAACCTACTTTGTTGAGTTTTTTTTTTTTTTTTATCATGAATGGATATTGTACTTTGTCAAATGCTTTTTCTGCACTTACTGAAATGATCATGTAGCTTTTATCCTTTCTCTTATTGATGTGATATATCACATTGATTGTTTTGCAAATATTGAACCACACTTGCATCCCAGGAATAAATCCCACTTGATTGTGGTGAATGATTATTTTTAAGGTGTTGCTGGATTTGGTGTGCTAATATTTTGCTGAGGATTTTTTTTTTTTTAATCTATGTTCATGAGAGATATTGGCCTGCACTTTTCTTTTTCTGTAGGGTCTTTACCTGGTTTTGGTATCAGGGTAATGCTGGCCTCTTGAGTGAATTTGGAAGATTTCCATCCTCTACTGTTTTTTAGAATAGTTTGAAAAGAATTGGTTTGGATTCTCTTTAAATATTTCATAGAATTGACCTTTCACCTGGACAAAAGTTCAGGACTTTTGTTAGTTAGGAGTTTTTTGATTACTGCTTCAATTTCATTGCTGGTAGTCAGTCTATCAGTTCAAATTTTCTATTTCTTCTTGATTCAGTTTTTGGAGACTATATATTCTAGGAATTTAGTCATTTTTTTCCTAGGTTGCCCAATTTGTTGGCATATAATTTCATAATGTTCTTTTATAATCCTTTGCATTTCTGTGGTGTCAATTGTTATTTCTTCTCTTCCATTTCTGATTTTTTAAAATTGAGTCCTCTCTCTCTTTTTCTCTTTTCTTTTGTTTCTTCTTTTTTTTAATGAATCTGGCTAAATGTTTATCAGTTTTGTTTATCTCCTTGAAGAACCAGACCCTGGTTTCATCAATCTAATCTATTGTTGTTTTTACTTCTATTTCATTCATTTCTGCTCTAATCTTTATTTTTTACTCCTTTCTACTGGTTTTGGGTTCCATTTTTTCTTCTTTATTTTAGCTTTTTGAAGTGTAAAAGTAAGTTATTTATTTGAGATTTTTATTGCTTCTTGGGTATTCCTGTATTGCTATAAACTTCCCTCTTAGCACTGCTGCGCTGCATCCCAAAGATTCTGGACCACAGTGTTTTCATTATCATTGGTATCCATATATTTTTTGATTTCCTCTTTGATCTTGGTTGATCCATTTACTGTTTAGTAGCATGTTATTTAATCTATTTGTGTTTGTCTTCTTCCAGATTTCATCATTGTGGATGATTTCTAGTTTCATTGTGTGTAGTCAGGAAAGATGCATGATATGACTTTAATCTTTTTGAATGTGTTGAGACTTGTCACTCAGTATGTGATCTGTTCTGGAGAATGTTCCATGTGTACTTGAAAAGAATGTGTATTCTGCTCTTTTAGGATGTCTGCTAGATCCACTTGGTCCAATGGGTCATTCATTTTTTAAAAAAGATTTTATTTATTTATTTGATACAGAGTGAGAGAGAGAGAGAGAGAGAACTTGAGAGAGCATAGGGGAGGGGCAGAGGGAGAAACAGACTCCCCTCTGAGCAGGGAGCCTGATGTGGGGCTTGATCTCAGGACCCTAGAATCATGAGCTGAGCTGAAGGCAGATGCTTAACTGAATGAGTGCCCCTGTTTCCTTGTTGATTTTCTGTTTGGATGATCTATGAATTGATATAAGTGGGGTGTTAAAATTTCCCACTATTATTGTATTACTATCAATTAGTTCCTTTATGTTTGTGGTTAACTGTTTTATGTGTTTGAGTGCTCCCATATTGGGTGCATAAATACTTAGAATTGTTATATCTTGTTGTTGGATTGTTCCTTTTATAATTTTACAGTATTCTTCTTTCTCTTTTGTTATAGTCTTTGTTTTAAATCTATTTTGTCCGGTACAAGGTTTCTTTCATTTCCATTTGCATGATAAATGCTTTTTCATCCCTTTGCTTTCAATCTGCTTATGTCTAAAAGGGTCTCATATGAGTCTCTTGTAGACAGCATATAGATGGGTTTTGCCTTTTTACTCATTCTCTCACCCTACATCTTTTGATTGGAATGTTGTCCTTTTACATTAAAAGCAATTCTTGATAGATATGTACCTATTGCCATTTTGTTGCTTTTATGGTTGTGTTTATAGTTCTTCTCTGTTCCTTCCTTCTCTTGTGCTCTTTTCTCACAATCAGTTGCCTTTTTTAGTTATCCATTCTTTATTTTTTAAATGTTAATGGTTTTAGATTTGTGGTTACCGTTTGGCTTGTATATAACATCTTATGCATATTAAGATGATGGTTGCTTAAGTTTGAACTAATTCTTTACTTTTCTCTCCATTGGTTTTTGTAATATGCTTTCATACTTTACATCCTTTTACTTTGTGAATTCCTTAACTGATTTTTATAGATATACTTAATTTTACTGCTTTTGTGCTTCTTACTTTTCTTATTCCTATTTATGGTCTTTCCTTTCACCTCAAAGAGTACCTTTTATCATTCTTGTAGGTCTGGTTTAGTTTTCATGAATTCCTTTAATTTTTTTTTTTTTTTTTTTTTTTTGTCTGTCTGGGAAACCCTTTATATCTACTTTTATTCTGAATGATAGCCTTGGATAGGGTATTGTGGGCTGCAGTTCTTTTTCCTTTAGCACTTTGAATATATCATGTCACTTTCTTCTGGCCTCCCAAGTTTCTGGTGAAAAATCAGGTTATAGTCTTATGAGGTTTTCCTTACATATAAATGTTTTCATTTCTCTTGCTGTTTTTTTTTTTTTAAATTCTGTCTTTATCACCACATTTTGCTATTTTTAATTACTATATGTCTTGGTGTGGACCTCCTTGGGTTGATTTTGTTGGGGGCTACTGTCCCCCCTGGATCTGGATTTCTGTTTCCTAGATTTGGGAAGTTTTCAGCTATCATTTCTTTGAAAATTTTTCTGCTCCTTTTCTCTCTCTTCTCCTTCTGGCAGCCGTATAATGTGAATATTATTATGTTGGATGGTATCACTGAGTTCCCTAAGTCTATTTTCATTTTGTACTATTTTTTTTCTCTCACATTTTCATCTTGATTGTTTTTCACTTCTCTGACCTCTGGTTGCTGGTTCTGCCTCCTCTTGTCTACTGTTTATTTCATCTGGTGCATTTTTAATTTTAGTTATTGAGTTCTTCATCTCTGACTAGTTCTTTTTTATGTTTTCTATCCCTTTGTTGCGAGTCTTACAGAGATCCTCCACTCTTTTCTCAAGTCCAGTGAATATCTTTATGGCATTACTTCAAATTTTCTATCAGACTTATTACTTATCTCCATTTCAGTCTCTTGCTATGACTGTCCCATTATTTCACCTGGGACATATTTCTCTGTCTCCATGATTTGTCTAACTCTCTCTGTCTGCATCTCTGTGTTAGGAAAGTCAGTTATGTCTCCAGTTCTTGAGAGTAGTTGGCCTTATGGGGAAGCAGCCTTTTAGTTCTCTGCAGTGTCCCCTGTTCACCAGAATCTGGCACTTGAGGGCTATCTTCTATGTGTGTTGTATGCACACTGCTGTTGTGGCTGAGTAAATTTCCTTCAGTGCAGTTGCCTGAGATTGTTCTCTTTGCCCATTATGGGCAGGGCTTTGTCCTTGTGTTGTCAGTGGGACATTCTGGGGCTGCTCAGGGCTTGAACTGAATAAGACCAAGCATTTGTGAGAGATGCAATAGTGCTTCCGCTGTGTTGTGCCCTTAGAATCTTTTGTTGGTAGGTGGGGTCTGGAGTTAGACCAAATATCTACCACCAGCCCACTACATGAGCCACAGTCTGACTGGTGTATGTGGTTATCTTTCCGTTTCTCCAGGGAAGGCATTACTTGGAGTGGTTCTGACTCCTTTTGGGGTTGTTTTCATACTGCCAGGCTTGTGGCACTGCTTTGGATGGGCTAAGCCAAAAGCAAATTGGAGGGGGTGGAACTGCAGAAGCACACAGGGGCAGGGTGGCAGTGTTAGCAAGGTTTGTGCTGGTGTGTTATGGGAGTAGACCTGAAGCAGAAGCCTGGCTGAAGTTGGTGTGTCTGCAGAGGAATGCAGGGTTGGGATGCACTGTTAAAAGTTAGCAAGTGTTTGCTCCATGCTGATTTCCACACCTGGCTTCATGTTTAGTTTGCATAGTGGATGAAGGAAAGGGCTTGTTCCTGGGGAGATCTCCCAATATCCCTGTCTCTCCACTGCATGTTCTGAGGTTGGTAAACAGATTTCCCTCTCATTTATTCCAGACATTTTTCAAAGCGCTGCTCTGTGCTGTATCTCTGTGAGGCTGTTTGTGGTGCTGTCTTTTTAAGGGCAGGGACTCAGTTTCCCATTGCCCTCCCACCTTTCCTGTGAGCCTACTAATCTTTAAAGTTACAGGTTTTAAATCTCACTCATTGTAAGAACTCATGAAATTTGGCTTCTCTAGTTTTCAAAGGCAAATGTTGTGAGCATCGTCCTTTGTGGGCTCCCCAGTGTGAGTCCGTTTCACTCCTCTACCCATGCCCATGTCTTCCCTCCCTCCGGTAGATAGTCCTGGGGCTCATTTAGCTCCTGATCACATCTCTGCCCTTCCTACCCTCTTCAGCGAAGCCCTTTCTCTATATTTAACTGTGGAGACTTTGTTCTGCTAGTTTTCAGGGTTTTTTTTTCTGGGTTATTTACACTGATGTTAATATTGTCTCGTTGTATTCATAGTAGAACATGAGTTTAAGGTCTTCCTACCTTGCTATTTTCCCTAGAAGTCCTAAAATACCACATTTTGCTTATCCATTCATCTGTTGATGGACACTTGAAAACTTTCATGTTTTAGCTTTTGTGAATAAGGCTGCTATAAACATGGATGTACAAGTATTTCTTTGAGACCCTGATTTCACTTCTTTCAATTCTTTGGAACCCAGAAGTGGCATTATTGGTTCATATGGTAAGTCTACATTTAATATTTTTGAGGAAACATCAGGCTGTTTTCTACATTGGCTGTACCATTTTGTATTCCTACCAAAAGTACACAAGAATTCCAATTTCTACACATCTTTGCTGATGCTTGTTTTCCTTCCTTCCTTTCTTCCTTCCTGCTTTCTCAAGTAGCCTTCCAAATAGGTGTAAGGTGGTATCTCATTATAGTTTTTTTGGTTTGCATTTTTCTAATGATTAATGATGTTGAATATTTTTTCATGTGCTGATTAGTTATTCTGTGTATCTTCTTTGAAGAAATATCTATTCAAATTTTTTGCCCATTTTTGAATTGGATTGTTGCTTTTTTTTTCATTGTTGAGTTTTAGAAAACCTCTATATGTTTAAGATATCAATCCTTTATCACATATATGACTTGCAAATATTTATCTCATTCTGTGGATTTCTTTTTACTTTAATGATATTATCTTTTTGATTCACAAAGTTGAAAATTTTTCATGAAGTCTAATTTGTCTACTTTTTCTTTTGTTGCCTGTTTCTTTGGTGTCATATCCAAGAAATCATTTCTAAATCCAGTGTTGTGAAACTTTGCCCTATGTTTTTTTCCTAAGACTTTTATAGTTTTAGGTATTTTCCATTTTAAGTTAATTTTTGTATATGTTGCTAAGTAAATGTCCAACTTAATTCTTTGGCATGTGAGTATCCAGTTTTCCCAAAAGCATTTCCAGCAAAAACTACCCTTTTACCACTGAATGTTCTTGGTATCCGTATCAAAAATCATTTGATCATATATGTGAGGGTTTTTTTTTTTTTAAATTTTGGGCTGTCTTTTATATTGGTCTGTATGTCTGAGTTTATGCTAGTACCATGCTGTTTTGATTACTGTAGATTTATGGTAGGTTTTAAAATTAGAAAGTATGAGGGGCACCTGGCTGGCTCATTTGGAAGAGAATGTGATTCTTGATCTCAGGGCTGTGGATTTGAGCCCCACAGTGGATGTAGAGACTGTTCTAATAAATAAATAAATAAATACCTTAGAAAAATAAAATCAGGAAATATGAGTTTTCCAGCTTTGTTCTTCAAGATTGTTTTGGCTATTCAGAGTCTCTTGAGATTTCATATGAATTTTAGGTTGGGTTTTTCTATTTTTGTAAAAACATCATTGGTATTTTTCCAGGGATTGCTTTGAATATGTAGATTTCTTTTGGTAGTATTGACATCTTAGCAACATTGTTTTCCTGTTAGGGACTTTTGCAAACAGAATGATCTCTTATCCTTTCTTGTATTTTGCAAGGCTGCCCTGTAGTTAAAATACTCAAAAAACATTATAGAGGGTCTGATAATTAAATTAAGTTTAAATTCAGAGTTCTCCTGCTCTGAGAATACATAGCATATCTGTTAAACTCTATAAGTTAAATTCTCTATAGGAAAAAGTAAAATGTTTTGCAAGGACCACATAAGTAATTACTATGTCAAGACATACCTGTCTGTTCATCTGTTTAGCCAGCTAGATGTGTATCCACCTGGTCAGAAACATACCTAAGAACCTAAAGAATTTCTTGTATTGTTAGGTCACGTATGCCTAATAGCTAATGAAAGGAATGTTGTGTATTGACCCAGTCTATATCTTCTATAGGCTATATTAATTTTTCAGACTTTCATTTTATTTTTTAAGGTTTTTCTTTAAAGATTTTATATATTTACTTGAGAGAGAGAGTGAGAGAGAGCATGAGAGTGGAAAGGGTCAGATGGAGAAGTAGACTCCCTGCTGAGCAGGGAACCTGATGCAGGACTCAATCCTGGGACTCCAGGATTGTAACCTGAGCTGGAGGCAGTCACTCAACCAACTGAGACACACAGGTGCCCCTCATTTTATTTTTTAATTTATTTAAATTCCTTTGCTAATTAAATGTTTTAAAAATAATGTATAAATGTTAGCAAGTAGTTACGATATTTGTCATCCTGGAAATATTTGGTGACTGCAGTGAGGAAGGGCAAAATAGTGATGATGCTAATATTGAATGTCTGATTCTAGTGGTAACTGGTTTAGTCTCACTCAGCATAGCAAGCCTCAGACTCACCTGTAATCTCAACCAGGTGCCTTACAATGTATGCCATTTTTCACCAGGAAGAAGGTGGCAGGTGAGAAAGAATGAATGCATGGATTAGTCCTAGAAAAACAACTCTAATCATGTGTTAATACCATTTTTATACATAAAATAAAATATTACTAGGTCCTATGAAGGGAAGAGTATACATTTAGAAGGCACAACATCTATTCCTGGGATTTTATAGGCTGAATTTGATAAATTTATATGCAGATTAGGACAGGCAAATGTGTTTCAGGCACATTTTTTAAAACCTTGTTATTCTTGGTTTATTAGGGTAGAAAAAGACCTTCTTATTCCATCTCAAGAAGCTGGTTTAATTTATTTCCACTTTAACATTCATAAATGAGAAAGTGCGAAGCATAAAAGAGTCTTCTAGTGCATGAATTAGCAAAGTGTAATTTTTTGTTTGTTTTGTTTCAATAAAACCACATTCATCCATTTAGTCAGTATCTGTAAGCCCTTACTGGGTGCTTGGCTTTGTACCTGAGAATGTACTAGTGAAGAAAAAGATGATCCCCTGGTCTAATGGAGCTGACAGTCTAGTGAGTGAGACAGTCGTTAATAACCACACACTGCATATTAAATTTTTCACAGTGGTCATTGTCGGTGAAGGAGAAGTTGCATGGCGTTATGTGTGATGGGATTTGACCCAATAGTAGGGGTTGGGGAAGTTTTCCATGAGGAAGTACCATTTGAGCAGAAAGTAAATATCTTTAGCTTTTCATCAATTCCAGAATTCTGCCTTGTATCTTGATACTTGAGTATGGTTGTGAAAACAATCTGAAAATAATGATGAAACTGAAACAAATCAAAATTAAGATGTGATGCATTTCTTCAACTTGGTCTCGGGAGTTCTAAGATGTCTGCCTCACTCATTTAATTACCTCTCATTAGCATCATAGATAATTTGTCATTATATCAAATCTGGTCATGAGTCATACTGTCAATTATAAGTGACTTTAATCACCCATTTTCTAAAATAATAATCTGCAGCAACGTTCTATGTTTATGTGTATCCACAAAATTTATTTGACAGCTTGTATTTGCAGAGGAGGATGTTGAAAGGTTGTTTTCTGAGATTTAAAGCTGAAAAGATGCAGAAAGAGAATTATACAGTGTATAATACTACTGTATTAGTGTTAGAAAAAGCAGTAAATTTTTTAAAAAAGGAGTCTAATCAATGCATCTGTAATAAAAATAAAGTTGCAAATGTAAAACATTATTTCAAACAGCTCTTGTTCAAAAGTATAGGACAGTTCAGAATGAATGTTAATGCTTCTTAGCAATAAGCAGACTGGTTACATGGTGTCCAGATTTCTGCCTTGGGGGGCTGCATCCCAGCTGTGCTGCCCAGGAGTTTAGTAGAGATAAAAGCTAGGCTGTTGACATGATTATGGAAGCACAGACCACTTTATCTCCAATGGAACTAAATTTAGTGTCTCTCAGAGGTACATTTTTTTTTTTTACCAGATGAAAGCTGTATTTTATAATGATTTTGAATAATTCAAAAGTGGCAGAATCCTAATGAATAGATGCATCATAGACCAGAGGCCTTGGTTCCCAACTTGTGAGGTTATGGAAGGTCTTACTTTTCTCACAGGAAAACTTTCTTTAGAGAACAGTTGTTTTTTACACAGTCTTTGTTTAAGCTGGTTTTAGCTGAGGTGAGTTTAATGTCTACAATGATGGAAGTGGGGAAAATGGATAACAAAAGTGTTTCATTCTAGTTTCTTATATCCCTGACATAAGAAACCCAGAAACCCATTATATATATAATAATATAATATATTAATAATAATATAATTAATATAATATATAATAATATAATATAATATGATATATAACATATAATAATATGCATTATATATAAAATATATATAATCATATAATAATATAATATAATATAATAATATAATAATATATAATATATATTATATATTATATATATTATAATATATAATATATATAATATATAATATATATTATAACCTAGACTCAGGGTCTTCTTTCCACATTACTCGAGGGGGAAGATGGGATACATCTATCTCATTTCCTTCTTCTTCTTCTTTTTTTTTTTTTTTAAAGATTTTATTTATTTATTTATTTGACAGAGAGAAAGAGATCACAAGTAGGCAGAGAGGCAAGCAGAGAGAGGGGAAGCAGGCCCCTGCCGAGCAGAGAGCCTGATGCGGGGCTCGATCCCAGGATCCTGAGATCATGACTTAAACTGAAGGCAGAGGCTTAACCCACTGAGCCACCCATTTCCTTATTCTTAATTTAAATCAGAGCAACATGAGTTCACTTCTCTGAATGTGTGTGCAAGTGTGATGTATAAATTGTCATGTAAAAGCCAATCCAGAGAGATTTTATTGGAAAGATTTATTGCAATATGAGGAAGGAGACCGTTGTAAATAAAGAGGGAGAATGTCCCTTTCATAAAATCCGTAAGCTGCTCAAAGGTCAGGCAAAAAGGATTGTTGTTACTGTTGTTGATGTCGTCCCCTGAGAGGGGGTAGGCAAGCTAGAAAGAATGGGGTATACGGAGTGAGTGACCGGGTGTGTGATCCCCAGAGACTTTTCAGGCGCTATCTGCCAGCTCAGACTGGGGGAGGGGTAAAGTTTAGGGACCTGGAGGAAGCAGAGAAGCCTAACTAAAGTTGGACCAAATCAGGAAGGCAGGTATTTTGTCCAGATTGGTTAAGATGTTCAGACAGTTCAACTAATCATTTCTGAAAGAGACTCTGGGAAGTCTGTGTCTGGCCTCAGGATATGTAACCAAGGAGGGCGCCTACTTCCTGGAACACAAGCCGGTGGGGGATTCCTTAGTCTCTGCTTTCCAGCAGCACAGGGCTCCGGTTGAGTCTAACAATGTCGACACACATACCCACATATATAAATATGTATATAAAAATGTTATATGTATGTGGATATGTATATCCACATACATATATACATATATGTGTAAATGTAAACAGGTAAAGGACAATTTAGGTTAAGAATAATGAAATTAGATGTTACTCTTTTACAGCCATATTGAAAAGGTCATGATGGGTAGAAAGAATATCTCTCAAGAGGCACCTGGGTGGCTCAGGGGGTTAAGCCTCTGCCTTTGGCTCAGGTCATGATCTCAGGGTCCTGGGATCGAGCCCCAAGTTGGGCTCTTTGCTCAGCCGGGAGCCTGCTTCCCCACCCCAGCCCCTGCCTGCCTCTCTGCCTACTTGTGATCTCCCTCTCTGTTAAATAAATAAATAAATAAAATCTTAAAAAAAAAAATAATATATATATATTTCTCTCAGTCTAGAGGTGATTATCTTCCAATTTAATTAGACTTCTCTTACTTTGGGTAGATCCAGTGTGCTCAAATATACATTATGTATGAGATTATATACCCAAAGATACAGACCAGGAGGGAGGGAGTAGGTGAAAGGGGAACCTTTTTTTCCTCCTTATTTCTCACTTCTTGTAAAACGATTTTGTGTTGTTAATCACTCCCCATACATTTGTGATACTTTAAGCATTTGTAATAGATGAAAGCACCTACTCATCGAGGAAGGATAGTTAGAAACAGAATTTCCTTTTAAGGAAAAATCTATGGCTTTATGTAAAGATTTTATTTATTTATTTGACAGACAGAGATCAGGTCGGCAGAGAGGCAGAGAGAGAGGAGAAAGCAGGCTTCCCCCTAAGCAGAGAGCCCAATGAGGGGCTTGATCCCAGGACCCTGGGATCATGAACTGAGCCCAAGGCAGAGGCTTTAACCCACTGAGCCACCCAGGTGCCCCCCCAAAAGTAACTTTAGATTCATAAAAAATTTACGTGTAACTGTAGAGAAAACTATTTGAATAGGGCAAGAAACGTTCATCATTATCATTATAAGTATCAGTATCATTATATCAATGCTCTGAAAGAAAGGAACTTCTGGAAGGAAAAGACTATCACAAAACTATGATTTAGGATTGAGTCTTAAACTTTTGATATCAGATGATTTTATGGGTAGCTTATAAAGTCATTAGGTAAAAGCTGCTTGCTTTCAGAGACAACCAAGACTATAGATTTCTTTCTCACTGAAGAGAATCCTTTGGTATGCAGCAAGATATGTGATCTCTTCATGATTTGGTTTGTAAATCTGTCAGGACAAAGCTATGTGTTCTAAAAATAGCCAAACTCTTTGAGTATTTGTTTAAAAGATACTATTCTCAATGAACTTTTGAGTCAATGGACTCAGGGATGGAAAGTTCTTAAATTGCTTTGCAATGTATTGCAGAATAAAAAAGATTGCAATTCAAATATCTCAGAGGTATCCCTTAATCATCTAGAATATTCTAGATTTCCCAGCTGACTGCTACCAAGCAACTGGCATTATGGAACAATGACAGTAAAATTGGCTTGTGGACCTTGTTGCCTGAGAGATAGTAATCTCTTGGGCTAAAAAGAAGTTCCTGATCAATTACTAACAAATCTAGTTTCAGAAAGTTGAGCTTTTTTCCCTTAAACATGAATGAAGAGATGTATTTCTCATATACATTCAGAATATACTAGATACCCTAAAATTCTGGGCTGCGTTTCAGTACTAATTCTGATAGCTTTAGATCAGAAATGTAGGTTTATCTCACTGTAATTTTCTGTTTCTCCAGATTTAGTTGAGCTTCTTTTTTTTTTTTTTTTTTTGGCAAAAATATAGAGAGGAAAGGTTGAATGTTTTAGAGTTACTTGTGTTCTCTGGCGGTACATTATTACTGAAGTAGTTTATTCTTTCACACTGCATGGATGAGCACATTTTGAACATCGGATTGAATAGTCATCTTGACACTTGAGAGCTATAGACAGTTTATTTGCTGGTGAAATCATGGCTGGTTGCACACCACTTCCTCCATTCCCTTACCTTCCAGATGGTTCTTTACACTTATTGTACATATTACAGAAGTGGCTCTTGTTTATTGCAGATTTTATATTAACCAAGAAACTAATATCCAAGCCTGCAAAAATGCTTGTGGCATGTAAATGCTTGTGTATGAAAAGTGTATTTTAATAGTAACTATGTCCTAATATTAAATCTGAATAAATGAGACTAAAGATTCTTAACAATGTATATTGTGTATCCTCTGAGTCAGCCCATGGAGTCTTTTCATGTAAGCTGAAACCAGAGAGGGAAAAAACCCAGCAACTTCCTTCCTGTTCTCTTTTATCTGTAATACATTTTTGCCTGAGAGAGGAAGAATGTCATTAAAAGGAACAATTATATGTATATATAGTGTGTGCTTGTGTGCTAGGTTATAACATAAGCCCTGGTTCTTATATTAAACACTTCATTTATTAACCCTACTTATTCTAAGCTTTGTAAATAATGTATGAAGATATAATAATAACATTGAAGAAGTGATGTCTTTCTCTGAATTTTTTGTTATTTAAAACTATTCTCAGTTCTCGTGAAAATCATAAAAATGTGTAACAATATAATGATAAGCACCATCAGGGTAGACTTTCCATTTCTGAATTCTGGAAAGCACTGTCTCAGCTATGAAATTGTAGCTAATCATTCAGACTCTGTCATTTCTCTTCTTATCCTTTGCTTAATAACCACCAACTTACAGATTATTGGGTTTGTCTCAGAAAGTATAATTTTTGTCCTAGAACTTCCTTTCTGGTCAGAGGGAGAGGGAGCAAATGGTGGAGTGATTACCACTGTCCTTATTCTTTAAATAACTGCTCCTGGGAAGGTCATTTCCTTTGGCTCCTTTGTCAAGGATACCCAGGAAGAGTTTTCACAGGAGACCTTGAACTACAGCTGACCTTGATAATTCATTACTTGAGACTTTATGAATTTCATTGAAGTTGAACATCAATACACCAGAATTATCTTACTGGAGCTCTTGATTAGACATTTCTACACCAATGCCATTTCTTTTTTGCAACACAAAGTTTAAGGATCTGATCCCTGATTTGGCCAGAGCTGCCACATGACACCATGTGAGTTGTGCCCTACACAGCTCTAGGGGATGCCATTTCCTTTGCGTCTGTGTGAATGGTGCCACCTGGTTTTGTCATAGAACCTCCATGGAATTAACTGTCAGCCTTTTTCTATCTCTAGCCTCCTATTTTCCATGGAGTTTTTGGTAGTGTCTTTATGTATTTATTACTTATATTAATTATAATTTTTGTTTAACACAGTGATTTTCTTTGCTAAGGTTAAATTTTTTTTTAAGATTTTATTTATTTATTTGAGAGAGAAAGAGAGAGAGAGAGCACAGAAGGAGAGTGATAGGGAGCAGCAGACTCCTCGCTGAGCAGAGAGCCCTGTGTGGGGCTTGATGCCAGTACCCTGAGATCATGACCTGAGCAGAAGGCAGACCAGACACTTAACCAACTGAGCCATGCAGGTGCTCCTGCTAAGGTTTACTCTTAAGAGGGGTCTTTAGTAATCTCAAAAGGATCATGTGCAGTGGTGTGTCTTCTTGTGAACCTGTTGTTTATTGGCATAGTCGAGCATGATAGAGAAGCTCAACAATCCAGAGTGTTCTAGAAATCAGAGGAGGAAAATTTCATTTGTAGCTCAGGCAGATCTTAGATTTAAACTTTGACTGGTTTTAACAGTCAGACTTGGTTGATTCAGTTTGTAACTCCATAGAGTTGAGGGTCTATTTCTGGGCTCTCTATTCTGTTCCATTGATCTATGTGTCTGTTTTTGTGCCAGTACCATGCTGTCTTGATGATGACAGCTTTGTAATAGAGCTTGAAGTCCGGAATTGTGATGCCACCAACGTTGGCTTTCTTTTTCAATATCCCTTTGGCTATTCGAGGTCTTTTCTGGTTCCATATAAATTTTAGCATTATTTGTTCCATTTCTTTGAAAAAGATGGATGGTACTTTGATAGGAATTGCATTAAATGTGTAGATTGCTTTAGGTAGCATAGACATTTTCACAATATTTATTCTTCCAATCCAGGAGCATGGAACATTTTTCCATTTCTTTGTGTCTTCCTCAATTTCTTTCATGAGTACTTTATAGTTTTCTGAGTATAGATTCTGTGTTTCTTTGGTTAGGTTTATTCCTAGGTATCTTATGGTTTTGGATGCAATTGTAAATGGGATTGACTCCTTAATATCTCTTTCTTCTGTCTTGCTGTTGGTGTAGAGAAATGCAACTGATTTCTGTGCATTGATTTTATATCCTGACACTTTACTGAATTCCTGTATAAGTTCTAGCAGTTTTGGAGTGGAGTCTTTTGGGTTTTCCACATATAGTATCATATCATCTGCGAAGAGTGATAATTTGACTTCTTCTTTGCCGATTTGGATGCCTTTAATTTCCTTTTGTTGTCTGATTGCTGAGGCTAGGACCTCTAGTACGATGTTGAATAGCAGTGGTGATAATGGACATCCCTGCCGTGTTCCTGACCTTAGCGGAAAAGCTTTCAGTTTTTCTCCATTGAGAATGATATTTGCGGTGGGTTTTTCATAGATGGCTTTGATGATATTGAGGTATGTGCCCTCTATCCCTACACTTTGAAGAGTTTTGATCAGGAAGGGATGTTGTACAGATGACAGAAACAGAAGGCGTTTGGAAAATAACATCCAGTCTACTTTTCAACTTTAATAAAGCTTCTTGTGAAAGGTAATTTAATTAAGATTTTTTAATTTTCAGAAAAAAAATACTTTGGAAAAAAATTTAAGAGGATTGAAAAATGAATGAAAAAACAAAACTTTTTAATAGCCTAGGTGAAGTGAGATACATGTTTTATTGTTTTTCTGTGAGCTATGACATAATTCCAAGTTCTTGGCCTGAATAAGATGATCCTTTGTGATGGGCCCTTTGCTTAACTGTACTTTCCATTTCACACTCCCACCGTTCTGTGGTTCTTGGAACACACTGGGCAGTTTCAGGATTCCAAACCCTCACAAGTGCTGTTCCTGCCGATATAATGTTCTTCCCCTCCTAAGTCATCTAACCATCCCCTCCTCATCGCTCAAATCCAGCACACGTGATCTTTTACCTTTCTAGGGAAACTTTCCCTGCTCTTTTCTCTCCATGTGCTCCAACCCCAGTTCTTGTCAAAACCAGATCATCTCCTTTTCAGTGCTGTGTCTGTAGCCTATATACAATGTCATCCCTGAGCTCCCCACCCTGACTCACTATATCATAATGCTTTGTTCCCATGTCTTTTTTTCTTAGGACACTATGCTCCTTCAGGATGGGGACTGTGCCAAGCACAGTTTTTAGCTTAAACTGGGAAAGGATTACAGAAGCGAAGCAATGTGTTCAGTCTAACATAACTCACTAGTAAGAAGCGGAGCTAGACGCAAACCTTGATCTGTGTGACTCCAGAGTCTGTTCTTTGCATCCAGAGTCATGGTGTCCAATGGCATCCCTTGATGTCTGTGTGCCACGGGGGAAGGAGGGTGCTTCTGTGGTTCTTGGCAGCTGCATTTTCTCATGTGTTTGCCTCTTCCTTTTTCCTTCTCCCTCTGGGGAGTTTCATTGTCCCTGTCCTACACTTACTCAGGTTCATCTTTTCCTACCTTGGTATTCTGTCTTCATAGAAAATCGGCAGGCACCTACATGTACTAAACTGGTACTTTGGTTTTAGCTTTTCCTCTCAGTAGGCCTAATGCCCACCTTTATTTATTTCATCTTCCTGATACCCATCTTTTATCTTTCAGGCATTTAGTGACTACTCTCAGGGGTATTTATAGAGCTGCACATTTTTCGAGAACACAACCCCAGCTCTCTTTAGCCATTTCCCTCAGTTTACACAGTGTGCGTGCAGTGCGCCTACAAGTACACAAATATTGAGTCTATGTTGTAGACAATTTTTGGTGGCCTTCTTGTACATTTTATCATTCTAGTGCCCACACTCAGTTTCTTTATTGTTATGGTAGAAACAGCACATAGTATGTGCTCAAGATGTGTTTGTTTAATTGGATTCTTTGAATATAAGCCTAGAAAAGAATACTAAAAATTGCTCTGGTGCATTAACTAACTATTTAGACATTATTGCTTTTAGTTTCTCATAAAAGGCGTGAGAAAAGATACTTCAGCTCTCTTCAGGTTTCTTGTCTTTTTCCAGGATGGTTCAGATATTAAAATTCTAAGTGATTGAACTTTAGACATTTTTATATGATCTTTTTTAAAAATCTGGGTAACTTTCATCCTTGAGTTCCTTCCTCCCTTTGTGAATCATCACCATCTTCATCAATGTCACTTTTTAAATATTTATCAAGAGCTCATCATATGCTTAGTGCTATAAATATATGAAAATTCTTGAGTGTTCCCTCTCCTTCCTAGAATTCACTTGCCAAACAGTCTTCGGTCTTGGTTACACTTCTGGAAAAATCCTCTCATCTTAAGATCATCATCATTTGTATTCAATAACTTAGAAAATTATTGAAAAACAACTTGCGTGCACCAAAAAAAGGTGTGCATTTTAGGAAAAATGAGAAATTCACTGTAAAACTGGAATCCAGCATATGGCTGATTAGAATCATTGAATTTGATTCTCTTTCAAATGCTTTAAATACAGAGTGCACTTTAGCAATAGCAACACATAGTAATAGCTAGCAGATATAACATAGAATGTTATTCTTTATGGGGTAGTGTTCCAAGTTCTTCATACTTATTAAACCACTTAATTGTAATAACGGCCATAGGATGTAGGTATACTATTAATATTTCTCACTTGTACATGAGAACAACTGAGGGACAGAAAGGTTGGGTAATAGTTAACCGTTAAGAAGGTCAACTAGCGAGTGAGTAGAAGAACTAGAATGGAAACCCAGGCTGTGTGTCCTGGAGTCATCATCCATGGAATGACAAGACCATCCCGCCTGTCACATGGCTATTTCATATATAATGCATGAAAAGGCTTATTGATGATGGTAAAGCCATACTTTATAATGATAAAGTCCTACAAATACATGCAAGCAGTGGTGGTCTACAGAGAAGCAGAGAAGTTTTTGGTCACTCATAGTACAATAGGCAAACCATCCCAAAATTTTAAACAGTGGTTTCTCAGATGGTTGGATGTAGATAATAAGTTAATTTGAGACACAGATTGGAACATTGGGAGAGAAGTGACTGGTATGGGCTGGATTATGTTCACCCAAAATTCATGTGTTAAAGTCCTAATGCCAGTACTTCAATGTGACTGATTTGGAGATAGTGTCCTTAAAGAAGTGTTAAATTACAATGAGGTCATTAGTATGGGCCATAATCCAACATGATGAGGGTCCTTATAAAAAGGGGCTATAAAACAGACACACAGAAGAAAGACCAGGTGAAGACACAGGGAGAAGCCTAGCTACAAGCCAAGGGCAGAGGCTCCCAAAGAAAACAACCTTGCCCACACCTTGATAACAGACTTCTAGCTTCCAGAATTGTGAGAAAAATAAATTTCTGTTGTGTAATCTGCTTGATTATTCGTGCGGCACTTTGTTACAGCAGCCCTAGCAAACTTATACAGTGATTGTCTTAGTTTGCGCTGCTGTAACATGAATACCATAGAATGAATGGCCTAATCAACAAGCGTTCATTTCTCACAGTCCTAGAGGCTGGGAAGTCTGAGGCAGGCTGTCAGCAGGTCAGGTTCTGGTGACAACCCTCTTCCTGATTTCCTCACATGGCAGAGAGAGAGTGAGCTTGAGTTCTTCATTCCCTCGGAATGACACCAATCCCAACCCCTGGGACTGCATTCATACCTAATTACCTCCCAAGTCTGCACTTCCAAATACCATTGCACTGGGGATTAAGATTTCAACATATGAATTTTGGAAGGACACATTCAGCTCATAGTAGTGACCCAAGATGAAACCTGTTTTCTAATGATTGTTGGCTGAAAAATACAATTTGAATAGAATGCACTTTTATGTGAAGTGGGGCACTCATGGTCACGTGACTAGTTCTCCATGTGGGCAGAGAGGACGATGTCCTTCGTGGTGTGGTTAGAAGAGTTTACCAGCCCACGCCTCTTACCAGATGTATCCATTGTTGGCTCCTGTCTCCCCCAGCTACACCTGTGGTCACTCCACCTGACCTCGAAATGGCTAATAGCGTCATGGCCAGTCCTTTGGTTATTTTCTCCAGAAAACTCTTGTTATAAGAGGATCTGAGCATGGAGCACTGGGTGTGGTGCATCAACAATGAATTTTGGAACACTGAAAAAAAAATAAAGTTAAATTAAAAAAAGGGGGGGCCTGAATAAAAGGGAACAGGCAATTTATTGGTTATAAAAGGATGGGCTAGTTTTTGGGTGAATTGGTATTCCTTGAAGAGTTAAAATTTGCACATGAAGATTTTGCTGAGAGTGGATGTTGATTATCCTGGGAATTCTAGGCTGAATGAATGTATATTCCGTGGCACCCAACTTATTCTTTCCTTGAACAAATTCTTTGGATCCCTGCTTTGGGCAAGACCTTGTGCTAAGCTCCTGGGAATATAGCTGGGCACAGGATGGAAGCACCACAGACTTAGGGCGTGCGTGTTCTTGTGGGAGATGCAGATGTGAAAAAGTGCCAGTCATCATTCGTTATTAAATTGCAGTTGTGGCAAGTGCTAGGTCAGGAAAGAGGTTGGAAAGAGTGAAAAATAATACTTGATTCGTTCCATTGAGGAAGGTTGGCATGATTTGTAGCCTGTGCTGTCCAGTGTGGAAAAACCTAGCTATGGGTGTCTATTAAAATAAAAATAACTAAAATTAAATAAAATTACATATTAGTTCTCCAGTGGCATAAGTCACATTTCAAGTGCTCAGTGGCCACATGGGGTTGGTGACAACCATACTGAACCACAGAGATATAGAATAATCGCATCCCCACAGGAAGTTTTGTTGGCAAACACTATCTGGGCTATAGAGGTTTACCAGAATTATGAAGTAGAAAAGAAAATTCTTAACTGTTAATTCCCTAGAAACTAGAAGATATATACATCGACCAAAATAGTCCACTTTTGGCTGCAGGCCACAGTACAAATCTCTTCTTAGTCTGGCCTTCAAAATGACGACTGGGACTCCATTTTAAACTCAGGCAGATTTCCTCTTCCCTTCGTATTATGAATATTGAGGTTTTGCCTTCCTTGAGTGTTCATCTTCGTATGCATGAACAATTTGTCTATAATAACTAGGGGGTTTTTATATTTTTCTTTTTATTAAAAAAAAAAAACCACAAAACCCCCCCCAAAACCCTGACTGTAGAAAATAAACCTCCTGTGGGGTATAGATGTGAAGAGCACTGGGGACTATTACTTTAAAATAGTACAGCAGCCCTGGGTCTCTCCACAGCTGGGGGAGCTCATCTCAGCTTCCGTATGGCGAGTCTCCATTTCTTCAAGTTCAAGAGGAAAGGGGACAAAATCCTATGAGGGCAGAGAAGAAAAGAATCAGCTGTGCTGGTTTAATACACTTGACGTTGACGTCAGTGGAAGACTTTATTAAAATATGCGACCTGAAGCTGAGGATTAGAACAAATAATATATCATGGTGGGGGATGTGCTTTTGCCGCCACACCTAAAGGTCACCCTTTGAAGGCAGCTGAGCTGGCTGCCAGGAGCCATTGATTCCTCTCTAGTACCGAAACATCTCCTGGCAGGTGTCAGCCTGGCTGCTCCAACACATAAATACGGAAAGTTCCAGAGTAGGGAGTTGTGGCCCATGGGATCCTGCTAGAGGACGGTTGGAAGGCTTCAGTGTTTGTTCTGAATAGACATTATGTGAATTTTTACTTAAGCAGCATAACAAATAGAACCAGATAAAATAAATATGGACAAACCAATATTTTCCTCTGAGGAATATATCTTCTCAAGTCTTTAGGGTAACAGAGTTACAAAATCCTGCCTAGGTGTATACAGTTCCTTTAATTTGTCTCTAGTGAGGTTTCTATCTTGTTAAGTAGGTCTTTTCCTTGAATGAGGTGCTTTCACCTTTCTTATATTAGGTTTCACTTACCCCTTGCTCTAGCCATGCAATTCCTCTGTGATTCTCCAAATATCTTGTGGTCTCTCCTCCCTTCTGAGGTGATTTTACTTAGTGGTTATTTGTTTGGAGAATGAAAATATATACATATGTATATATTTTCATATTATACATATGTATAATGTACATAATATGTACATGTACATATTATACATATGTATATACATATGTATATATATTTCAATTATATGAAAATATATATGAATTTTCATTCATGTATAAATATATATTTATATTTTTTATTTTTAAATATATATTTATATATATTTATACATATAAATACATATAATATGTAATATATATTATATACATATGCATATACATACATATACATATAAATATATATTTATATTTTTAATTTTTAAATATATATTTATATATTTATACATATATCTATACATGAATGAAAATTCATATATATTTTCATATGAATGAAATATATATACATATATATACATATGTATATATTTTCATTCTCCAAACAAATATATATGTATATATACACATACATACATATATATATATTTTTTCCCCTGTAAGTTTCTCAGAAAATGAGGAAAGATGGAAAAAGCTGTTGTAAAATGATCTGCCCCCCCAGCCAGGAGGATTTCCCAAGGCACTGGGTGGAGGAGCCATCTCTTCCTTGGACCCTCTCTCATTTCCAATTGTGTCCAGACCTGAGGTGTTAACATTCACTGTTAGCAAGTTAAAAACAATAGAACTGTTTCCTGCGAAGGTTGGCAGATGAAGGAAGCTGGTTTTAACTGCTCTACGGTGAGTGTGCATATGTATGTGTATTTTTAGTGCTTCTGTGCACTCATTAGCTGTACAACTGACTTGCGCCCTTTCCTCTTTTCTTTCTGGTGGGTTTCAGGCAAAGCAAGATGGGCAAAGGGCTGAGGGAGGCATCCCTGGAGTACACTCTTTCAACTGCCTTCAATTCACAGTTCTTCCTTACTTTGAATATTCGTAAAGACATAATGGTAACATTGTCCTCATGCTGATTTATGCTAATAACCCCTATCAAATAGAGGAAAGATCTTTAAGTCTTATAACCATCAACAGATAACTTGAACCTGAGAGCTTTAGGTCATATGAGATTGAGTTGGATATATTAACAGTTTCCAAACAGCAAGTATAAGGACTCTGCCTTATACATGTAAGGGGCATTGGTATGTTAGCCCATTTATTTTTTATTATATAAAATGAACTTTATTGGACACTTTAGAATTATCATTTTTCTCCTTTCATCAAGTTGTAAAAGCAAGTGGCTAGATTTTTTTTCCTCTTTTTTGCTTTTGAGGAAGCATGATCAGTTCAGATTTCATTAAGATATTTTCCTTCCGTGAAAATCGTTTTCCACTAAGTGAATGCAGCGCTCGTTTCTAATTTAAATGTTTACTTACATAGGTTGGTGATACATTAGTGTTTTTTTGATGACTTTGTAAGTTTTCAGAATGTCTTTGAGGACACTTAAAGCGACTGAGGTGCAAACTGACATGGAGGCAGAGGAATTAACCAAATGGTTTTAGAAGGCCTTTTCTGACCACTGGAGCACAAGCTTTTTGTGGACAGACAGGAACTCCCTCCCTAAGCCCAAAACAGGGGAGCCACCTGGTGGACGATGTGAGAATTCTTCACTTTCTAGAGGTAGCCTTAAATACAAACACTACGAAATCCTTGCTTTTTTATTTTTAAATTTAGATAGATTTACTTACGTGTTTAATCTAATATGCTTTACATTTTTCATTTATGAGTAACTTTCCCAGGTCATACCAATAAAAGGGCTCTACAATACGGAGAAAGAATATTAGGATACTATGACCATCAAGTTGGAAGAACGAGCAATCCAAGTAGTAGAGGCATTTAGTAATTCCACTTCATATTTTGCCTTTTTCCTTTCACATTCACTGCTCAGCCTATCTATGTTTATACATCTAAAATGGCTTTTATGAAAGACTTTCAGCTCCCCTCCAGCGCCTCTACTTCCTATCTCTCTTCGCCTACACAGCCAAACTTCTTAACAAGGTTGTGTACACTTGCCAAATCCACTTCCTTACCTCCCACGCAGTCCTTAGCCAACTTCAATCTGTCTTCTCCTCTGATACTCCATTAAATCGTCCTCACCAAGGTCACCAGTCATCATCTTGTCACGGAATCTTGTGGACAATTTTTAGCTTTTATTTTCCTTGACCACTTGGGAACATTCTGCCTGGCTGGTCACTCCTCCTCCTCCTCCTCCTCCTCGCACCACTGCTTCCCTTGAATTCTTGGGCACAGCACTCTCCTGGTCTTCCTCTTACATCTCTGGCTCTTTCTTCGCCGTTCCTCTGCTCATCTGTTAAATGCTGGTGCTTCTTACGGTTCCAGCCTAGGCTCTCCTCACTCCCTCCCCTCCTCTCCTCCTGAGTCACAGTGTCCATGCAAATGGTTTTCACGGCCCTCACTCTGTTGTCAAATCCCAAATGTGTATCTTTGGTCCATGGGTCTCTCCTTCTCTCTGGGCGACCTCTATTTGCCACCGTTCCCTCCCAGTTACTCTCAAGGCATCACACTGGGGAGTTTTCTCCACCGCAGGGAGGTCAGGATGTCTCAGACTATGTTCATCTCCATGCACATCTCTCCTGTTATCTCTACTTCAGTAAATGAATGAATGCATGAAAGAATGAATGACAATTTGGAGTTATCCATGCAAGCATCCTGGGAGTTATTCTTGATCTTCTCCCGAAGCCTCCATCTCTACACAATTACCAAGTGTTGTTGGGTCAACCTTTGATATATGTCCCTGAGTGATCTCCATTCCCATAGCATAGTTCTCCTCTTTTATCAACCGAGTTAGTGAAAAGTCTTTCCTTTCCTGCAAACCCTGCCACCTTCCTCAGCACAGCGGCTGAGGTGACCTTTCTAAACAAAAGTCTGGTCATGGCCACTCTGCATGGTTAAAGCTCTTCCGAGGTTTCGCATGGTGCCTCCCGCAAACTTCCCAACTCTCCCTATGGAGCTCTTGTGATCTCTCTTTCTCTCCGGCTTCATCTCTCCTCGCCTTCCTCTTTCATGGGATGCTCCAGTCACACCGAACTTTCTCTGGGTTCTCACTGCTACCAGTTGTGCGCTCATGCACATAGGACATGTCCCTTCTGCTTCAAAGGAGTGTCTTTGGAGTGCCAGCCCCCTTCTGTTCACACACTGCGGGGGCTGGGGCACTTTATCTGTGCTTCAGCGGATTAGCTCAGGTACCCAGTCTTCAGGACACCTTTTCTGACACGGCCCCTTCTCTGGCCCCTCCATCCTCAACAGGGTTAGGCATCTCGCCAATGTGTTTTCCACTGTCCTTCCGCTATCCTAACACTTTAATTCTCTCCTTATCTCTTTCCCACTTTTCCACTATAATTAAATGATGAATTTTAACATAGCAATTTTAACCTGAGCCCTAATTAATAAATGACAGACTTTCAGTATATAAGGTGAGCTCAAAGAACATTTCATCCAACCCCCCTTCTTTAATAGAAAAGGAAACCGTAGCTCGCAGGAGTTAGCGGTGATATTTCCAAGGTCACCCAGTCAGTTCCTAATTTGTTCATCGTTCTTTCCGCTGCAGACATCAGCCACAATCCATGTCCTTTCTACCCTTGTAACTCATTCTGGCTTTCTCTATGAGAAGCTTAGAAAGCTTTAGCAGGGGCAAAAGCATCATTTAAACTCTATTTTGTCTTGATTATCAACCAATCAAATGGTGTGGTTAAAATTGTAACAGGCCTGTCAGTTCTCATTTAAAGGTTTTTTTTTTTTTTTTTTTTTTTTAACCTGAGTTACAGGGAATGGGGATTCTTTCAGGCTTTATCAGTTGAGAAGCATGTATGTGACAAGGCAGGAGACACATCTCTCCCGAGAAGAAGAGAAGCCACAGAGTGGGCAGCCGCACAGAAATTTAGGCTGGAAGACCATTGCAATCCAAGAGGCTTTACGGAACTGGTTTTTTTTTCCCTCTCTCAGGAGCAAGAATTGTGAATTTTCGCTCTAGTTTGTGGCCTTGGAAAGGCTCAGCTCTCTCCCCTTTCTTGTTTTCCTCTGATATTTTCTAGCACCTCTTTCTGACTAAGGCTCTTTGAATTTCCCAGGTTACCTTCTGAGAGAGTTAGTCTGATTGCTTTCACTAATTGCCATCATTGCCTGGAGTCAGGCTAGCTGACAGGTCACTGGCCAGCTATAATTGGCCACTCTTGGGCTCTGTGTGAGTGCTCAGTCCAACCAGCTGTGGCCAGAGAGACGGACTCCAATAGTAGACTCAAGCCATCCCACCTCGAGGTCAACCTGCAGCTAGCTTTTTTTTTTTTTTTTTAAGATTTTATTTATTATTTGACAGAGAGAGAGAGAGAGAGATCACAAGTAGGCAGAGAGGCACGCAGAGAGAGAGAGAGAGGGAAGCAGGCTCCGTGCTGAGCAGAGAGCCCGATGTGGGGCTCGATCCCAGGACCCTGAGACCATGACCAGAGCTGAAGGCAGAGGCTTAATCCACGGAACCGCCCAGGTACCCCTGGCGCTAACTTCTTTTTAGCAAGGGTATGTGCACATGGACAGGATCACACAAGGCTTGTTCCAGATTTTCTACATGGTCATAATTTAAAGTTCATCCAAAAATGTGTGTATGTGTGTTTTTTTTTTTGGTCTGCATAGCAAAGACCTAAAAAATATCAGCTACTGAAATATTGGAATTGCCTCTGAATGTTCTGTCCCACTAGTTTCTGATAGTTTGATTTTCACAGTTATGTGGGAAGAAATGTGAGGCCTGGATAGGACGAGAGCAGTTAGGGAGGTGTCAGCAGAGCACTCATGACACTGAATGGGTTTGGTGAATGTGTGATGAATTTTTCCTGGCATGTATACTTATAAGTAGATTTAAAAGCAAGAATGCAAGAGTGGTGGTATCTGCCATTCAGAAGAAATGTTTTGACAGGTGTATGTAATGACTTAATGGTGCATTTTTCTAGAAGGTGGATGGGGTGATGCTGTGGAAACGTGTGTCTTTTAGGGAAGTGGTGCCCATGGCTGTGAACCTGCCGTTGAGTGTCTCTGTGTGCCACTCAGGTTCTTCCTCTAACGTCACATAGCTGGATCGTTATTTTCAGAGGTGCTAATAATGTGTGAACCTTGATTGCATTCTGGATTTTAAAAAGCTATTAAAGATATTTTGGGACATTTGGGAAAATTTAATAGGCACTTCATATCAGATGAAATTGCTGAATGAGTGCTAATTTCATTGGGGTAATAATAGTGTGTGGTTATATCCTCATTTTCATGATATACTTACTGAGATATTTAGGGTGAAAATATGTAGATAGTTGGAATAGATAAATTGATTAAGCCAAAATGATATAAGATAAACAGTTGGTAAGTATAGATACTTTTTTTTTTTTTAAAAGATTTTGCTTTTTTATTTGACAGAGAGGTAGAAAGAGCCAGAGAACACAAGCAAAGGGAATGGCCGAGGAAGAGGTTAAAACGGGCTGAGCAGGGACCACCATGCGGGACTCGATCCCAGGACCCTGGGATCATGACCTGAGCCAAAGGCCGATGCTTAATGAACTGTGCGACCCAGAAGCCCCAGTATAGATAACATTATTTCAACATTTGTTGTACCATAATTCTTAAAATAAACAACATGTTGGAGCAAAATATGTGGCTAGTAGTTTGCTTTTGTGGATGGCTTGAGTTTGAGATCTGAAACTTGACTGAGTCTCAGATTAGGGTAGATCAGTCTTGAGATTTCCTTGGGGGTAAGGGTAATCTGTTAAGTTTAACCAAATATCCTGCTGAATGTGAGGCACTGAACACCTCACGACTGACCAAATCTCTAAGTCATTGCAGAGGAAGCCAAGATGGCCACTCCTGGATTTAACTATTAATAAGAAATGGCCATTTCATCTGATAGCTGCCTTACCTTCATTAATTAAAAAATGACCTATTGCGTGGAGAGCACAGGGAAGTTGCTCCTTGAACAATTTCTTGCTAATAGCTATTTGGCCACTGCAACTGACATAACTTAGAACTCATGCCGGCATCACCGGGTGCCTGCTGGGCTGTAGGATGGGCTACCCTGCACACGACGAAACACTGCTAAAGGGGACAGTTCTAGCTTATTTAAAACTGTTGTAATTTTGCAGAGAATAAAGACGTCCTTGGTAAAAGGACACGTCTAGACCAGATGCAGTATGGCTGTCATCGGGCTGTAGGGAATGCCAGGCACATAGAAGGGGCTGTCAGTGATGCCCCTAGGGTTGTGCAGCCCCAGACCAGATGTCACAAAATACCGCTTGCCTGCTGAAAGTCTCCGCACTGTGGAGCTGATGTTACTTTGTGATCATTCACGGTTTTCTACCCTCTTATTCTGGCATTTTTGCAGGTTTATCTTTTGGATAGATGAAGTAGCCAGTCATTTAAGCAACTGTGATTAGTAATTTCTTACCGTGACACCATACCAGGCAAACACCAGGCAAACAGAATGCATTTAAAAGTATTCTTCCAGTGCTGGAAGGGCCTCTATAGTCTGTGTCTGTTCCATGTTTGGAACATCTTTCAAGATGCTGTAAAGGATCTTTATGAAGTGGAAATAGGAGTTGAGGAGAGATTTCTATAGAAGCCCCTTCTGTGTTTGGTCTATAGCATTCATGGCAGTAGGAATTCAGAACTCAGGGTCATTTATTATCCAATGAAAGTCAATTTGAGATATCAGAACTTGTAAACAGTATTTGTTTTTTGTCCTGATGACCATCCATTACTGAAATTTCATTTAAAATGCAATTAATTATCTTTGTCACCTTGCTAAAGGTGGATACTAATCTTCTGTCCTCTCTTATTAGATTTGTTGTCACGGAAGCAGATGATCACAGTAATGGGAGGGAAAGAGCTGGGAGCAGGGGAATCAACAGGCAGTGGGTTCTCACTGTTTTATTGAATGGTTCTTTTGTCAAAATGACTGCAAGAGAATTCTCAGGATACCAGTATCGTTACACAAACCTACATTCATGAAGTTTTCTGTACTTGAGTCATATTTTTGAAAGTTTAGCTCAGGGGTTTCTATTATTCAGCTCACTGGTGTTGAAGCAATTTTGCTGACATTTTCTGTAAGTGGATTAAGCTCACAGTCATTTGCCCAAAGCAGACAGATGGCTTCTTAACCAGAGCATCCTTGCAGGAACCTATCTTAGGGTATCTTCAGAAATATAATGGGTCTGTCGCAAAAGATAATGTTTGTCATTAATTTCTTCTGGTGACAGATGACTTCAGTTCATTTTTATTTTCTCATCTGCCTTAAATAAATGGCTGTTTAACATTTTTTATTCCAATAGTGAGCAATGAATGCTGTGGTATTTTATACTGAGCAATGTTGTAACCTCTAATTTACAAACAAGAAATTAAGCATTCGTAGGGGAGAGGTTGACATGTTCTGGGGTTTCCCAAGGACAATTCCCCCATCAATGGAATTGTTACTCTTGTAATTTTAATCATTATGGGGTTTTCACATGTTGTCAGTCCTGAATTTTATTCTCAGTAACTGTTTATTCCCTCTGTATTGCCATTTGTCTTTTTAACTGTCCAAGTGGTTTTTGTTTCCTCTCAATTTATAAGGTAGAGTATAGTAGATATGAATAACATTGTCATTACTGATAGAAAAATATTACATTTACTGAAACTTTAAAATGTCCTGTATATAGAATGATTATAATAGCTAACAATCATTAGAGTTTGCCATATATTATTCGAAATAATTCACATGTATTACTTCTCTTAATCTTAAAATAAGCCCAGAGATGAGTACAATTATTAGAACTATTTTATGGATGAGGAAACTGTGAGGCACCAATTGACCTTGTTCAAGGTCAAAAAAGCTAGTGAGTGTTGGAGCCCAGTATTTGAATGTAGGTAGTCTGACAGCAGAGGTCACGTTATACAGTGACCTATAGAATAGCAATACGGTTACATTTCAAAGCCTATGGGGCAAGTTATTATTACATGAATGCAATTTGGAATCCGTAGAGTCAGATGTGTTCTTTCAACATTCCTGGAGTTCTGGCTCTGCTGCCCAGTTTGTGTGTGTGCCATCTTGGGCAGTCAACTTGGGTAGAAGTTTTTAGGAGCTTATGGACACAACAAGGGGAATCCGTATCCCAGGGATCTGAGTACTAGCAAGTCCATACATTAATGGCATCCTTGAAAATGGTTCAGCTGGTCCCAGTAATGAATTCAATTCTTCTGTAATCTTTTTTGGATCTGATCTATTTTGGCTTATGATTTTTTTTTTTAAAGATTTTATTTATTTATTTGACAGACAAAGATCACAAGTAGGCAGAGAGGCAGGCAGAGAGAACAAGGAGGAAGCAGGCTCCCTGCTGAGCAGAGAGCCCGAAGTGGGGCTCGATCCCAGGACCCCGAGATCATGACCTGAGCTGAAGGCAGAGACTTTAACCCACTGAGCCACCCAGGTGCCCCTGGCTTATGATTTTTAAAAAAGAATTTATTTATTTGAGAGAGAGAGAGAATAGGAGAGAGCACAAGCAGGAAAAGTGGAAGACAGAGAGGGAGAAGCAGACTCCCTGCCAAGCAGAGAGCCCAGTGTGGGCTCTGTCCCAGGACCCTGGGATCATGACCTGAGCAGAAGGTGGATGCTTAACCAGCAGAGCGACCCAGATGCCCCAAGGCTTATGATATCTTTAAAATGAAAATCAATCATCTTCTCCATACTTCTCTCACTCATGAATGTTCTGTCATTGTTTTTGTATTTCACTTTTCTGAAAATTGGGCTCAGACCAAAATTATTAAATTATTTCAAACTCCATATCGGCATTCAAGGCAAAAATCGGACATCAAAGTATCAGCACAAGGGAAGTATTTATGTATGGGACATTCATGGGGTTTCATCAAAAGACTTTTTCTTCTTTAAGGCAAATAGGGCTTAAACAATTTTTTTTTCTCCATTTCTAAGATCTATTAGATGACATGTGCAGCATATCATGTAATGCACCTAAATGTGAAGAAAAAACAAAACCAAAAACACAGTGAAGAAAAAGCAAAAACAAAAACACAGTGAAGAAAAAGTATCTGTTGGTCTAGGGAGCAGGCAATATTAGTTATTTCCTAAACATTTATTTCCTGTGTGAACCTAAGCAATGTATTTACTTAACTTTCTTGAGTCCATTTCTTTACCTGTAAAGCTGAAAAAAAATTATAACTAATCTTCAAATATCTCAAAAATGTGAAATAATTGTGAAGAACTCTTTCTCAGCAGAACAAAAAGATACTGTCACCAAGTGATACTTTACTGAGTATTTTTCACTCTCATTGTTTTTTCTTCAGTATAAATTTAAAAGAAACAAAATAGGCATGCATGGGTGGCTCGGTTAAGCATATGCCCTCAGCTCAGGTCATGATCTAAAGGTCCTGGAATCTCAAGGTCCTGGGAGTCTACCTCTTCCTCTGCCTTTCCCCCGTCCATGTTTTCTCTTTCTCTCTCAAATAAATAAATAAAATCTTAAAAAAAAATTAAGTAGGTAAAATATAGGGAAAATGGGATGCATTTGGCCATTTTGTGCTGTGCCACAAAGGCAGTATTCTTCCAGAGCACTTGCCTGCACCATCTATTTCTCTATCAGTAAAACTGTGGGAGGACTGAGGACTCAAGGCAAGCACCATGGAATCCTTATATTGTATTTCACTGATTATAAGATGCCAAAAAAGGGATGAAGATGCTTCTTTGTCTTCCAGATTATTGCTCATTTGTCACTTAGATGGGAGACTTGCCTGATCCCCTAGACTACATGTTCTCACCACATTACATTCCTTTCCTTTAAGCACACAGCACAACTTGTGATCAGACACAAATTTATTTTTGTGGTTTTTGATTAATGCTTGTATCCCTAACTAGACCTCCATTCTGTGTGGGTAGGAAGAGCATCTGTGCTCACCATCTTACCCTGAGTCTAGCCCTGTAGTTCTTAATGAGTACAGTACTGCCCTCTAGAGGGCAGTTTGCAAAATTGTGAAGGTGATGGAAGAATTCTCTGGGGACATTTAGTGGATGCAGCCAGGAATGCTGGGTGTCGGGCACCGTGCAGGACAGAGCAACATAATGGAAAGTTGCCTGCCTCCTACAAGACTTTAAGTCCTGCCTTACTAAACCATCTAGAATAAAAACTGGAGTAAAATGAAAAGTGGAGAGGAGCTCCATCTGCTCCTCTTCCATTGCTCTCTTGGGTGTGGGCTCTTTCAAATAAGTAAAATCATAAAAAAGAAAAAAGAAAAACGTTTGGGGGGGATAGGGCAAGATGGAAGAGGAATAGGAGACCTAATTTTGTCGGATCCCAGGAATTCAGCTAGATAGTTCTCAAACCATTCTGAACACTTACAAACTCAACAGGAGATTGAAGAAAAGAATAGCAGCAATTCTATGAACAGAAAAGCGACCACTTTCTGGAAAGTAAGACATGTGGAGAGGTGAATCCAAAGTGATATTTGGGAAGATAGACTGTGGGGGGAGATAGCCTCCATCAGCTGGCTACCAGCAAGTGATAGAGCGACAGATCACGAAATCATAACTTTTAGAAGTCTGCTCCACAGAGGGATACCACTCCAGGGCTAAGTGGCGGTAGTGCGGTGTGTGTTGGGGTGTGAAATCTTCCCTGGGACAGTGTGGTCTCAGTGGTCTCAGAACCTTTGAGGTCACGGAAAGACTAGGAGTGCCTGAGTATGGTAGAACTCCCAGGTATAGGAGCAGGGAAGCCAGCTGCAAAAACAGAGCCAAGGAGTGGATTCTCAGCTTGGAGTTGCCATAAAACATGATCTGAGGCACCATTGGGCCGCTACGCTTTGAGCAGAGACCCCACAAGCGGCAGATCTGGGAAGACCCCCCTTCCTCCTCCACCAGGAAGAGTGGTGCCTGAGTGTGTTACAGGAATCTCCTGGGTTTGGAGACTCCAAACAGGGCCATGTGTCAGAGATAGAAATGCTTGGTCACAGGTTGGGTGAGCATGAAGTGCAGCTGGAGACGAGGGAGACAGGAGTGACTGACTGCTTTTTTCTGAGGGCACACTGAGGAGTGGGGGCCCCGAGCTCTCGGCACCTTGGAGGCTGCCATTTTCATTCTTGTCGGGCAAAACTGTGCAGAAATCTTTCTGGGAACAAAAGCTCCCAAGAGTGAACCAGAGCAGATTACTTAGCCTCACCCCTGTCAAGGGCGGCACAATTCCGCCTCGGGCAAAGACAGTTAAGAATCACTGCAACAGGCCCCTTCCATGGAAGATCAGCAGAAACATCCAGTGAAGATCAAGTGTACTGATCAATGAGAACTGCACTCCAGTGCTGGGGGAATACAGCACATAGAATTCATGGCTTCCCCCTGCCCCATGATTCTTTAGTCTTTCAAAGTTAAGTTTTTAAAATGTTCTATATATTTTCAGTTTTTCCTCTTTCCTATTTTAACCAACATCTTATCTTATCAATACCCTTATTTTTAAAGATTTTATTTACTTATTCAACAGAGAGAGACAGAGCAAGAGAGGGAACAGAAGCAGGAGGAGTGGGAGAGGGAGAAGTAGGCTCCCTCCTCGGAGCCTGATGGGGGCCTCAATCCCAGGACCCTGGAATCATGACCTCAACTGAAGGCAGATGCTTAATGACTGAACCACCCAGGCACTCCTCATCAATACCTTTTTAAAAATCTTCTTAAATTTTCCTTTTTATAGTCATATTCTATCCCTTCATTGTATCTAACCTTATTTTTTGTATCTATATAAGTTTTTCTTCCTTTAAAATTTTGGGATCTAGTTTATTTTAATAGAACAAAATATACTCTATGTCTAGTGTATGGTTTCATTCTAATCTCATGCCTGATCACATTCTCTCTCTCTCTTTTCTTTTTTCTTTTTTTAAACCAACTTCTTATCAATTCCTTTTTAAAAATCTTTAAAAATTTCTATCTTTATAGTCATAGTCCATCCCTTCATCGTATTTACCCTTATGTTTGTGTATGTGTTTTTTTCTTTCTTTAAAATTTAGGGAGGCAGTATCTCCTAACAGAACAAAATATACCCAAAATCAAGTGTGTTCTCTGTTCTATTCACCAGCTTGATTATTTATATTTATATACATATATGTGTATATGTATATATATATATATTTCCCCCCCTTTCTTTTCCCCTGGTTTTGGGTCTCTCCTGATTTGTTTAGTGTATATTTTAGTGTATACTATTCTGGAGTCATTATTACTCATTACTACTCATTATTACTCTTTAAAAAAAAAAAAAGAACAAAAGGCAGTACTGACTGCTAGGGACCGAATCAATACAGACATTACTAAGATGTTGGAAATAGAGTTCAGAATCATGATTATAAAGATACTAGTTGGGTTTGAAAAAAGCATACTAGAGAATCCCTTTCTGGAGAAATAAAAGAACTAAAATCAAACCAAGTTGAAATTAAAAAATATATTAATGAGGTGCAATAAAAAATGGAGGCTCTTGCTGCTAGGATAAATGAGGCAGAAGAGAGAATTAGTGATATAGAAGACTAAGTGATAGAGAATAAAGAAGTGGAGAAAGAGAGAGACAAACAACTACTGGATCATGAGGGGAGAACTTGAGAGATAAATGATATTATAAGACAAAACAATATTAGAATAATTGGGATCCCAGAAGAAGAAGAAAGGGGGGGGGCAGAAGGTACATTGGAGCAAATTATAGCAGAGAACTTCCCTAATTTGGGGTAGGAAACATGCATCAAAATCCAGGAGGCACAGAGAAATCCCCTCAAAATTAATAAAAATAGGTCAACACCCTGTCATCTAATAGTAAAGCTGGTAAGTCTCAGAGACAAAGAGAAAATTTCTTAGGATAAGAGGTCTGTAACCTACAACAGTAGAAATATTAGACTGGCAGCAGACCTATCCACAGAGACTTGGCAGGCCAGAAAGGACTGGCATGATATATTCAGAGCACTAAGCTGGAAATATATGCAGCCAAGAATACTATATTCCACTAGGCTCTCAACTGAAAATAGAAGGAGAAATAAGCTTCCAGGACAAACAAAAACCAAAAAAATTTGTGAACACCAAACCAGCCCTATAGGAAATATTGAAAGGGGTCCTCTAAGCAAAGGGAGAGTCTAAAAGTAACATAGACCGGAAAGGAACAGAGACAGTATACAGTAACAGTCACCTTACAGGCAATACATTGGCACTAAATTCATATATTTCAATAGTTACCCTGAATGTAAATGGGCTAAATGGCCCCAATAAAAAGACACAGGGTATCAGAATGCATTAAAAAAAAAAAAAAGACCCTTCGATATGCTGTATGCAAGAGACTCATTGTAGACCTAAAGACATCTCCAGATTTAAAGTGAGGAGGTTGAAAACAATTTACTATGCTAATGGACATCAAAAGAAAGCTGGGTGGCAATCTTTGTATCAGACAAATTAGATTTTAAGCCAAAGACTATAATAAGGGATGAGGAAGGACACTATATCATGCTTAAAGGGTCTGTCCAACAAGTTGATCTAAGAATTTTAATTATCTATACCCCTAACATGGGAGGAGCCAATTATATAAACTGGTTAATAACAAAAGCAAAGAAACACATCGACAATAATACAATAATAGTAGGGGACTTTAACACCCCCCTCACTGAAATGGACAGATCATCTAAGCAAAATAATCAGCAAGGAAATAAGGGCTTTAAATGACACACTGGACCAGATGGACATCACAGACATATTCAGAACATTCCATCCCAAAGCAACAGAATACACATTCTTCTCTAGTGCACATGGAACATTCTCCAGAATAGATTACATCCTGGGTCACAAATCAGGTCTCAACTGGTACCAAAAGATTGGGATCATTCCCTGCATATTTTCAGACCACAATGCTTTGAAAATAGATCTCAATCAGAAGAGGAAAGTTGGAAAGAACTCAAATACATGGAAGCTCAAGAGCATCCTACTAAAGAATGAATGGGTCAACCAGGAAATTAAAGAAGAATTTTTTTTTTAAATTCATGGAATCAAATGAAAATGAAAACAAACAGTTCAAAATCTTTGGGACACAGCAAAGGCGGTCCTGGGAGGAAAGTATATAGCAATGCAAGCCTAATCCTACACCTAAAGGAGCTGGAGAAAGAGCAGCAAAGAAAGCCTAAACCCAGCAGGAGAAGGGAAATATTAAAGACTTGAGCAGAGGGCGCCTGGGTGGCTCAGTGGGTTAAGCCACTGCCTTCGGCTCAGGTCATGATCTCAGGGTCCTGGGATCGAGTCCCACATCGGGCTCTCTGCTCAGCAGGGAGCCTGCTTCCTCCTCTCTCTCTCTGCCTACTTGTAATCTCTCTCTGTCAAATAAATAAATAAAATCTTAAAAAAAAAAAAAAAAGACTTGAGCAGAAATCAATGAAATAGAAACCAAAGGAGCAGAACAACAGATCAACGAAACTAGGAGCTAGTTCTTTGAAAGAATTAATAATATTGATAAACCCTTGGCCAGTCTTATCCAAAAGAAAATAGAAAGGACCCAAATTAATAAAATTATGAATAAAAGAGGAGAGCTCACAACCAACACCAAAGAAATACAAACAATTGTAAGAATATATTATGAGCCACTATATGCCAGCAAATTTGACAATCTGGAAGAAATGGATGCATTGCTAGAGACATATAAACTACCAAAACTGAATCAGGAAGAAATAGAAAACCTGAAGGACCCACAATCAGTAAGGAAATTGAAGCAGTCATCCAAAATCTCCCAACAAACAAGAGCCCAGGGCCAAATGCCTTCCCAGGAGAAGTCTACCAAACATTTAAAGAAGAATTAATACCTATTCTCCTGAAACTTTAAAAAAAAATAGAAATGGAAGGAAAATTTCCAAACTCATTTTATGAGGCCAGCATTACCTTGATCCCCAAACCAGATAAAGACCCCATCAAAAAGGAGAATTACAGACCAATATCCTTGATGAACATGGATGCAAAAATACTAGCCAGTAGGCTCCAACAGTACATTAAAAGAATTATTCACCATGATCAAGTGGGATTTATTCCTGGGCTGCAAGTTTGGTTCAACATCTGCAAATCCATCAATGTGATAAAGTACATTAATTGAAGAAAGAACAAGAACCATATGATCCTCCCAATAGACGTTGAAAAAGCCTTTGACAAAGTACATCATCCTTTCTTGATCAAAACTCTTCACAGTGTAAGGATAGAAGGTACATAGGTCAATATCATCAAAGCCATCTATGAAAACAGTGAATATCATTCTCAATGGGGAAAAACTGAGAGCTTTTCCCCTAAGGTCAGGAACATGGCAGGGATGTTCACTGCCATGTTCACTGCTATTCAACATAGTACTAGAAGTCCTAGCCTCAGCAATCAGACAACAAAAAGAAACAAGAAGCATCTGAATCAGCAAAGAAGCCAAACTATCCCTCTTTGCAGATGATATGATACTATATGTTGAAAACCCAGAAGACTCCAGTCCAAAAGTGCTAGAACTCATACAGGAATTCATTAAAGTGGCAGGATATAAAATCAATGCCCAGAAATCAGTTGAATTTCTATATACTAACAATAAGACAGAAGAAATAGAAATTAAGGAGTCAATCCTATTTACAATTCACCCCAAACCATAAGATACCTAAGAATAAACCTAACCAAAGAGGCGAAGAATTTGTACTCAGAAAACTATAAAGTACTCATGAAAGAGATTGAGGAAGACACAAAGAAATTGAAAAATGTTCCATGCTTATGGATTAGAAGAACAAATATTTTGAAAAATCTATGACACCTTGAGCAATCTGCACGTTTAATGCAATCCCTATCAAAATACCAGCAACTTTTTTCAAAGAAATGGGACAAATAATCCTAAAATTTATATGGATGCAGAGAAGATCCCGAGTAGCCAGAAGAGTGTTGAAAAAGAAAACCAAAGTTGGTGGTATCCTAATTCCAGACTTCAAGCTCTGTTACAAAGCCGTAATCATCAAACCAGTATGGTATTGGTACAAAAACAGACATATAGATCAATGGAACAGAATAGAGAGCCTAGAAATGGACCCTCAACTCTACGGTCAACTAATCTTTGACAAAGCAGAAACAAATGGTTAGTGGAGAAAAGACAGTCTCTTCAACAAGTGGTGTTGGGCAAATTGGACAGCCACATGCAGAAGAATGAAACCGGACCATTTTCTTATACCACACACAAAAACAGACTCAAAATGGATGAAAGACCTCAATGTGAGACAGGGATCCATCAAAATCTTTGAGAAGAACACGAGCAACAACCTCTTTGACCTTAGCTGCAGCAACTTCTTACTAGAACATTGCCAAAGGCAAGGGAAGCAAGGACAAAAATGAACTACTGGGACTTCGTCAAGATAAAAAGATTTGTACAGCAAGAGAAACAGTCAGCAAAACCAAAAGACAATGAAAGAACTGGAAAAGATATTTGCAAATGCTTATCAGATAAAGGGCTAGTATCCAAAATCTATAAAGAACTTATCAAACTCAACACCCAAAGAACAAATAATGCAATCAAGAATTGAAATGAGCAGAAGACATGAACAGACATTTCTGCAGAGAAGACATCCAAATGGCCAACAGACACATGAAAAAGTACTCAACATCACTTGGCATCAGGGAAATACAAAATACAGATCAAAACCTCAGTGAGATACCACCTCACACCAGTCAAAAATGGCTAAAATTAACCAGTCAGGAAGTGACAGGTGTTGGCGAGGATGTGGAAAAAGGGGAACATTCTTACACTGTTGGTGGGAGTGCAAGCTGAAGCAGTCACTCTGGAAAACAGTATTTCAAAAACTTGAAAATAGAGCTACCCTACAACCCGGCAATTACACTACTGGGTATTTATCCCAAAGATACAAATGTAGTGATCCAAAGGGGCACATGAACCTGAATGTTTATATCAGCAGTGTTCACAGTAGCCAAACTATGGAAAGAGCCTAGATGTCCACCAGCAGGTGAATGGACAATAAAGTTGTATATACATACAATCGAATACTATGAAGCCATGAAAAGAAATGAAACCTTGCCATTTGCAATGACGTGGCTGGAACTAGAGGGTATTATGCTGAGCAAAGTAAGTCAATCAGAGAAAGACAATCATCATATGATCTCACTGATATGAGGGATTTGAGAAACAAGACAGAGGTCATAGGGGAAGGGAGGGAAAAATGAATCGAGGTGAAACCAGAGAGGGAGACAAACCATAAGAGACTCTTAATATCAGGAAACAAACTGAGGGTTGCTAGGGGGAAGGGGGAGGAGAGGAATAAGGTGGCTGGGTGATGGACACTGGGGAGGGTACGTGCTGTGGTGAGCACTGTGAAATGTGTACGACTGATGATTCACAGACCTGTACCTCTGAAACAAGTAATACATTATATGTTAATAAGCAAAAACCTGGAGTACTTTAGTAGATGGTATTAATTAATTGTTTTTACAAGAAGTTACGTGAAAGGTCCAGTACATGAGGAAAACAGTTACTGAGAAGCATGTCTAAATGAATAAAGATATTGTTTTTAAATTATTGAATAATTTATTCACTCTGGGCATTCTGTCAAATTGATTGTAGGATTGCTATACAGTAAGTGGTATTGGAACAAACTGGAAGTAAGATACTGGTTTTAACTTGATACTTTATTCTTTTTCACAATCAATGGTGGGCATCCCACAGTGTCCTGTGAAGTTGAAGCTGATATTATCAATCACAAGAAAAATATCATTTGAGATACCTTTGAAGACTTGGCAGCTTTGGTGGGGTGCATGGGTAGTGTTTATTTTCTCACTTGTGGGATTATCACACTTTCTCTCCCTGGTGAGAGTCTGTACTTGTCTTGGCATGCTATCCCTCCTTTAATTAAGGTTATTTCCTTTCTTCATTTATTATATGCAAATAAGTTTGGACTGTTGCCGTTGTTTGTTTTTATGGGAGTGTCTATCTGGTACATTTGCACTGTCGTTTTCCTATATTCTTTGTGAGTGTGGTTGGCATCTGATCTCTTTATTTCTCTTTTGAATTTAAATGAATTCATATTAAATAAGTACAGGCCTCTGCCTGCTTCATTATGGTTTCTTGTGTGCCTCCCTGGGCATTTACGTATTGTAGTACATATTATTTTGTTTTAAATGACCATTCTTTTTTTTCTCGTTAACAGTAGTGTTAGGATACTATATTTACTTAATTTTTAATATATTTTTTTAAAAGATTTTATTTATTTATTTGGCAGAGAGAGATCACAAGTAGGCAGAGAGAGAGAGAGGAGGAAGCAGGCTCCCTGCTGAGCAGAGAGCCCGATGCGGGACTCGATCCCAGGACCTGAGATCATGACCTGAGCCGAAGGCAGCAGCTTAACCCACTGAGCCACCCAGGTGCCCCAATTTTTAATATATTTAACCAGCTTATATTTCATTTTAGGATAGTAAAGGGAGGCTTACAAAATATTTGCTTGAATGGGCTTTGGTTTTGAGGCACCTGAGCATCTGCCTTTGGCTCAGGTCATGATCCCAGGGTCCTTGGATCGAGCCCTGCATTGGACTCCCTGATCAGTGGAGAGCCTGCTTCTCCATATCTCTGCCCCCTGCTCTTGCTATCTCTCTCTCTCTCTCTCAAATAAAGAAAGTATTTAAAAAGAAAAAAATAAAGGGTGTTGGTTTTGATAGGATTGAGAACCAAAAGTTATTGATAATGTATGGTATATGGAATATGTTTAGTAAACATGCTTGATGAGCAGATAGAAATAAAAGAAAAATGAAGACCTAAGTCCTTGTTGATAACTGAAGGAGATCTCCATTGTTCCTAAATCAAAGGAAGTTTGTGGGTGTATCTCGGTTCATACATAGGTAGCTCAGAACAACATATAATGGGGGTAACAAATGGGATTTAGAGATATTGAATTCTATACCTAAAAAAAAAAAAGATTTTATTTATTTATTTGAGAGAAGGGGAGAGAGAGAAATGATGAATCGGGATGGGGGAGGGGAGACACAGGGAAAAGCAGACTTCCCACTGAGCAGGGATCCTGACATAGACGTGAGGAGTGATCCCAGGACTTTGGGATCATGACCTGAGCTGAACTCAGATGGTTAACTGACTGAGCCACCCAGGCACCCCTTAAAGATTTTATTTTTAAGTAATCTCTGCACCCAGCATGGGGCTCAAACTCACAACTCTGACATCAAGAGTTGGATGCTGCACTGACTGAGACAGCTGAGTGCCCCAGTACTTCTTTTTAAACTCCGGTCAAAAGTGTATCTCAGTGTAGCAGGTTTTGTGGATGAATTTGCTATTACCTATCACTAATGGTATCTGTTGCCAGCCCTGTTGCTACTGGATTGTTTTTTTGTTTTGTTTTTAACTTTTTATTTCTTTTCACTGTAACAGTATTCATTGTTTTTGCACCACACCCAGTGCTCCATGCAATCTGTGCCCTCCCTAATACCCACCACCTGGTTCCCCCAACCTCCCACCCCCTGGCCCCCCCAAATAATTCATAGTGTATATGGACCACATCTTTCTTATCCATTCGTCTGTTGAAGGGCATCTTGGTTCTTTCCACAGTTTGGCAACTGTGGCCATTACTGCTATAAACATTGGGGTACAGATGGCCCTTCTTTTCACTACATCTGTATCTTTGGGGTAAATACCCAGTAGTGTAATTGCAGGGTCATAGGGAAGTTCTATTTTTTATTTTGTGAGGAATCTCCGCACTGTTTTCCAAAGTGGCTGTACCAACTTGCATTCCCACCAACAGTGTAGGAGGGTTCCCCTTTCTCCACATCCTCTCCAACACATGTTGTTTCCTGTCTTGCTAATTTTGGCCATTCTAACTGGTGTAAGGTGGTATCTCAATGTGGTTTTAATTTGAATCTCCCTGATGGCTAGTGATGATGAACATTTTTTCATGTGTCTGATAGCCATTTGTATGTCTTCATTGGAGAAGTGTCTGTTCATATCTTCTGCCCATTTTAAAAAATATGATTATCTGTTTTGTGTGTGTTGAGTTTGAGGAGTTCTTTATAGATCCTGGGTTATTCACCACGACCAGGTGGGATTCATTCCTGGGCTACAAGGATGGTTCAACATTCGGAAATCAATCACTATGATAGAACAAATTAATAATAAAAGAGAGAAGAACCACATGGTCCTCTCAATTGATGCAGAAAAAGCATTTGACGAAATCCAGCATACATTCCTGATTAAAACACTTCAAAGTATAGGGATAGAGGGAACATTCCTGAACTTCATAAAATCTATCTATGAAAGATCGACAGCAAATATCATCCTCAATGGGAAAAAGCTTGCAGCCTTCCTGTTGAGATCAGAACATGACAAGGATGCCCACTCTCACCACTCTTGTTCAACATAGTATTAGAAGTCCTAGCAACAGCAATCAGACAACAAAGAGAAATAAAATGTATCCAAATTGGCAATGAAGAAGTCAAACTTTCTCTCTTCGCAGGTGACATGATTCTTTATTTGGAAAACCCAAAAGACTCCACCCCCAAACTACTAGAACTCATATAGCAATTCAGTAACATGGCAGGATACAAAGTCAATGTACAGAAATCAGTGACTTTCTTATACACTAACAATGAAAATACAGAAAGGGAAATTAGAGAATCGATTCCATTTACTATAGCACCAAGAACCATAAGATACCTGGGAATAAACCTAACCAAAGAGGTAAAGGATCTGCACTCGAGGAACTACAGAACACTCATGAAAGAAATTGAAGAAGACACAAAAAGATGGAAGACCATTCCATGCTCTTGGATCGGAAGAATAAACATTGCTAAAATGTCTATACTGCCTAGAGCAATCTATACTTTTAATGCCATTCCGATCAAAATTCCACCGGTATTTTTCAAAGAGCTGGAGCAAATAATCCCAAAATTTGTATGGAATCAGAAGAGACCCCGAATCACTAAGGAAATATTGAAAAACAAAAATAAAACTGGGGGCATCATGTTACCTGATTTCAAGCTTCACTACAAAGCTGTGATCACCAAGACAGCATGGTACTGGCATAAAAACAGACACATGGACCAGTGGAAAAGGGTAGAAAGCCCAGATATGGACCCTCAATTCTATGGTCAAATAATCTTTGACAGAACAGGAAAAAATATACAGTGGAAAAAAGACAGTCTCTTCAATGAATGGTGCTGGGAAAATTGGACAATTATGTGTAGAAGAATGAAACTTGACCATTCTCTTATACCGTACACAAAGATAAACTCAAAATGGATAAAAGACCTCAACGTGAGACAGAAATCCTTCAGAATCCTAGAGGAGAACATAGGCAGTAACCTCTTCGATATCAGCCACAGCAACTTCTTTCAAGATATGTCTCTAAAGGCAAAGGAAACAAAAGAGAAAATGAACTTTTGGGACTTCATCAAAATCAAAAGCTTCTGCACAGCAAAGGAAAGAGTCAACGGAACAAAGAGGCAATCCACGGAATGGGAGAAGATATTTGCAAATGACAGTATAATGTGTTTTAATCTCAATTTAATATAGTTGTAAGGATTTGGTTATGACTGCTTAACCTCTTTAAAAATTCATTCTAATTCTTAGATTCAAAATCCCTATAGTGATCTCTCTATGGTTTTCTATGATGCCAGGAGTTACTCCTTAAATATGCAAGGATTTCCATGAACTCTTAATTTTGGAAACCAGGTAATTGTGGAGGCTGAATTGGTGGCCATTGCCCTTGAGACTTGATAGTTCTGCTGTCCCATCAGCATCAGTCTGCCTGAGATGCTCTCTACTATTTCTGCTTTTCTTTAGGTTAAAGCAGTCCTCATTCCCCCCCCTTACCCCCCCCGAAGCATCCCTAACGTCAGAGGAGGGAAACTACAAAATGCCACGAGATTGCTAGAATATCAAAACATTGGCAGCAGCTTGACATTTCTTTCAAGTTGAACGTTCAATGATCACATTGTACACCAATTTTACATTCCGGGCCATAACAATCCCAGAGATATTTTCGTATCTGAGAAGCGTTTTGATTTATGTAACACCACGTAAAATTCTCTATCTCCTTCTTCTCTCCCAAGACCTCTACTTGAAGAAATTTTTTGAGCATATTTCTTTGGAAATGAAAGACTCGCGGATTCCCTTACCCAAGAATTCAACACTGCCACAGGATGCAAGCAGCAAGAGGTTCTTTATTGTTACGCAGGTGCCTGCGGGTGGTCAGTAGCGCCTGCAGGTGGTCAGCAGCTCCTGCTAGCTGAGCACACCAGGCTGGGGTGGTGCAGGATTTTTATAGACAGGTACAAACAAGTTTTGGATGGGATGGAGCTGATTGGCTGACAATTTAAACATTTGAAAAAGGCATACTTGGTGTTAGCGGATTGGCTTTGGAAGACCTACATTCTGGCCAGTCACCGTTCAGATAGTGTACAGTAGAGGGTACGTGCTGAACCGCCTGTCTCCGGCCTTGGTACGGGAGAGGATCCCCTCATCAAGTACGTGCTGAACCGCATGTCTCCGGCCTTAGTACGGGAGACTTAGGAGTAGGGGAAATTCTTAACAAGGGAAGGGTATAACTTTATTTGATTACACAGCGAGCGAGGGTGTAAGCAATTTTTCATCTCTTAGCAAAGCATTAGAAGCATTATTATACAGAAGCCAGAAACAGCTGGGTTAAACACAGATTTTTGCTATTCGTTATCCTGTTATGCTGCTTGCTGACTCCCTTATCTATGGTCAGCTGGCCACAGTTTCTTAGTTAGCATAAGCTGGTTATAAAAAGAATGTTAAAACTTATAGGCTATATTATAGTTCTGACCTGGAGTCCTTCAGAAACACCTGTTACGGTACTCGTTAAATACACATAGCACACTGATCCCTTTAAATTGATCAGAGGATCTGAATACCCAATACATCTTATAAGAAATGATACATAGGACAAAGGTGTTTGAAAGAGAGGAGATCCTGTATAGGCTGGCTTGTTAAGAGTTTGAGAAGGAGTGTAACAGAGTAGAGAGATGGATGCTTATTGGCCAGGAGTAATTGCTGTGCATAAAATGGGAAAAAGCACTAAAAATGAATGTCAGGATGGGGGTGGTTAACAATAAACTTCACTCTTTTTACAGTTTTGCCTGGTATGTGCCTTTCCGTGTTCTGATATCCTTGAGCCACAGAACAGAAAGATGACCTTAATTCTTCCTTCTTTAAAGAACAGAAAAAAAATTTTTACATAAATATTTCAATATAAAAAGTAAAAATTTACATGTAGAATTAGTCTCTCATTTTGTCTTCTTCTATTAGTTAACAATTGGGTTTCTCTTTCTATTTCTTTTCTGCCTCTGTGATTCAGCCAGGACGCGTTGTCTCCTGGTTATCAGGAGATGATGTAGCTGTGTTTTCGTGCACTGGCACAAAGTGTTTTCTCCCAATTGGCCATTGTTTTCTGGAGAGAGGGACTTCTGTGTACCAGAACTAGCACAGTCTGGCATGCAGGCCTGGATGCCACCTCTTGGAACTGATGAGACGGCCTTCTGGCTGATTAATTACATAGATTCCATAACCTGCCTCGGAACAAGGGAAGGGAGAGCACTAGGCATTAGCAGCATCAAGCTGATATTTTTGCATCCTTCACTCTTCTCTTGCAGTGAGGGGAGATGCCAGTTTTGCTGTTGTTGCAATTTTAAAATGCTTAATGAAACTTTAAAAACCAAAAAGAAAACGATCTCTTAAAAGTAACACTGAAAAGGAGTGCGGATCTGATCTTTTTATTAATAGAGTTTGGTTTTTAAAGGAATCTTTCACTTTGTAAAACCAGCAGCAATATGCCTATCTCTGTAAAACAGACTCTTGCAGACTCATTTTAAACAGATTAGTAAAATTTATATATTAACATGTGTACAGTACCAAGGTAATTCATTATAGTAGCAGACTGTGATACCTGCTTTTCACATCATCTTATAGCATAGTTTACTTGTGATTATCTAGATTACAGACAACTCTTCAACATATTTTCTTTAATCTTTAGCACTGTGAAGAAGGCAGACTATTTTCGTGTTTACAGAAGAGCCTGTGGCTCAGGGAGAAATTGTTGGAGCTAAGGGCAGAACTAAGATAGCTTGACTTTTGTCTCTGCCAGCATGTCCTTGGTGCACCTGATCTGTCAGACTTGCCACAAAAGCAGTGATTTTCTTTACATCTGCATTGTTTTCATGGGGGAATACATGAGACAATGAATGGGAGGCTCTAACGTGCTTTGGAGAAATTGCACGATTTTCCTTAAAGAGACACTGTATCATACAGTGGGTAACTAGAGCCAACTGCTGGACTTTATTGAAACCCCTTCTCGACCACATAGCTGTTGCATGACTCTGGGAAAGGGCACTGCTCTGGGCCTTAGTTGTTGTTGTTGTTGTTGTTGTTTCCATCAAGAAACCAAGAATAAGAAAAGTGTCTATCTTTGTAGGGTTTCTCTGACAATTGAATGAATGAACATATGTAAAGCACAAAAAAGAGTGCCTGTACAGAGTAAGCACTTTATATGTATTATTATTACTATTTAAGAATTGCATTTTTCAGAGTGGATGTGACTTTGTTTTTCACTGCCCCAAGGGTGCTCATCACTGTTCAGAGCTGACTCCCCAGATTCTGCTGGCATAGTGAATATTTTTCCCTTAGAAAATCCATCTCTATGGGACAGTGTTCATTTTCTAGTCTTTAGTGGTGTGGGAAATAGGACACTGAACAGAGGTGTTGATCCAGGTCAGTCATTTCCCAGCTGTGACTTTGGGTCTGTCACTAAACCTCCTCAGGTTCTGCCTCTTTTCTCCTCACAAGAAGGCTAGACTATAAAACCTCCACGTCTGCTTATAAAACCCCATTCCATGACTGAAATGATTGGGGTAAGTCCACTTTCACAAACACATTAGGCAAAGCCATCCTTGTGCATCCCATTCAGTTAAATCCTGTTATTAGAAGGATTTTGTTGTTATTACATAGGTAAGACTGGCAAGTGCTTGTGTAGATTTTGAGGAATGGGATGTGCTGTGGCATTTTTTAACATGTTTCATCAGACATCCTGAGGAAAAACCACTCCTCAAATTAAACAGCGTCTCATGGAGCACATTGGACAAAATAGGTGACTTCTCCTTTTGCCAAGTCTGGGCTTTGTGGAGCACCTCTCCAGCCATCAGTGTCAACTCCACATCCTCCCACTGTCCCCTGCCGTGCGGGGTCACCGAACCACTGCCATGAGAACGGAGAGGGAAGAGAGGAAGGACCATTTCCTCTTTGGCCTGTGCCCTGCGGGAGTAGGTTCCGGCTTCTCCACACTTGGTCTGTCGGGTGCCTGCGGCAGCATCAGCTTATACACCTGATCATTATTAACAAAGAAGTAAAATAAGAAATTTAAAAAAAAAAAAAAAAGGAGAGAAAGTCTTTCTCAAGAGCTGATGTTCCTGACAGCGGATGGTTTCCTATGATCCTCATTTGCTTTTTGGTTTGATCGACATGCTAAGGCTCCGGGCCCCCCACCCCATCACCCAGATGGAAACATTGTCTTTAGGGTGATGGAAAAGAGAGAAGGAATGTGGGTAACTAATAATTTATTAAAAGGCAGGTTGCAAGGATAACCCAATATATAAAAACCCAGATTACTAAGCATAATGGAGTGTGATTTACTCTACAGAAGATGTTTTGCTTTGTAAGCTCTTGTACATTGAGGGGCTGATTTAATTTTCACTTCTTTAAAGAGGAGCTTCTTTCCTTGTTGTCTCCCAAGCCTAGGAATGCTTGGCCTGGGTGGGACAGGAGTTGCAGCAGTTTCAAAGCCTCAGACCATGGGGATGGTGCATCATCCTCATAATGCAGAGTAGCCCCCGCCCCAGGTTATTCCTCACTGCAAGAATCTCAAGAGGCTACTGGCAACCACTGACCTGATTGGGAAGGAAGGCCCAGGCCGAGGTCCCTGGCTTAAAGAGCAAGACCCTGAACAGTGCTAGAAAAAAGCCCGGGGGTATTCCCAGGCTCTGAGGTTCCAAGTCCATTTCCTCACTGAGGAGTAGCACTAATATATCAAGTAATGTCACTCAGGTTACGCCTGGTCCATAACTTTCTCCTTTGGTATACATTTGTCCTTGTTTGTAGGGCCAAGGAGATCTGTTGAAGAATGCCAAGAATGAAGCTGTAGAAAACATGAAGCAGATCCAGCTGGCGTGCCTGTCCTGTGGACTTAGTAAAGCACCCAGCAGTGGTGCAGAAGCCAAGAGCAGACGCAGCCTGGAAGCCATCGAGGAGAAGGAGAGCAGCGAGGAGAATGGGAAGCTGTGACCGCGGGCAGGGCCCACACGCCCACCCAGCCTTCGCCCCAGCGCTCTGCTGTTTCTTTCTGGTTTTCTTTCTTTAAGCTTTTTAGAAGTTCACAAGAAGATGCCCTCTGTGGGGTGTTGGACATAGATATGTTCACAATGTCAGTATTTTAATGTAGTTAATTTATCTAAGTTAAGACCTTTAGTAGCGGTGTTTAAAGTTCTAAGATGTGTACATACCCATGTGTGGATGTGGGTGGGAGCATGTGTGTATGTGTGTGTGTGTGTGAGAGAGAGAAACAGAGACAGAGAGAGAGAGAGAGGGAGAGAGAACAAAAGAAAGAAAGGAAGAACCAGAACGTGACAGAGAAAGGAAAAGAGAGACATTGAGATCCTATGAAAATCTAGTCTATGTTGCATTATTCATTCAGTAGGTCATTATCTTATCATTTTGGGACAAATTTATTCATCTGAAATTCTAAAGAGCACTTATTATAACCGGTTACTGTGTTTACTTTACTTTGTCATTCAATTTAGAGATCTTAACATAGGTTATTATCAAACGAAGCCAAATTTACCAATGCATAGATGTTTTGGTATAAATATAGATTAGAAAAATTCCCAAGAATTGCAATAGAGATAAAAGTGAGAAAGATAAACAAGTGATCAGAATTTCTGATGTCAGCAAAATAACTTCTTCAGTTAGAAACTCTTTAAAGTATTCATTAAATCAAATCAATTTTTAGAAAGTTTGTGGTAGTTGTTTAATAAGTGTATGATTTCAATGGAAAAGCTGATCATAAATGAATTTATATCCACCTATATGGAACTCTGAAACACAGTGAGAGCTCTGTTGTAATTGGGATTTTAATGTGACATTATTTTCAGTTATAAAATTTCAAGGTTGAGATTTGTTGGAAGGTCTCATTCTTCCAAACTGGAATCTAGCATTCATTTTCTATAATGGACATGAGCAGCTAGGAGGTCTTGTCTTTGATTAAATATAATTTATTGTACTAAATTTAAACTGAAAGACATTGTTCAAACAATACCACATTATCATATTGAGCTCATATAAATTCTGTGGGCCAGGTAACATCTTTGTGATGATTTAAGAACTAACTGATTATAAATATGATACAATTTTAATACATGAACAAAAACATACACACAAAAGAAGCAAACTAATTAGGGTACATTTATAATTGCATCCAGATAATTTTTACCCTAATATATTCATAAAGTACTTGAGTGTAGTATGTTTGTTACCTCCAGAAGAACTAAATGTTCTATGGTTATGAAAATATATTTATTTAAAACATTGCTTTTATTTTGAAAAGCTTCTTAATTAATTTGATTAACAAATACACCAGTTTTGGGGGAACCTAGGGAAGATAATTGTTGACATTTTGCAAATATAAGCATCTTCTGTAGCTACTGTGTTAAGTTATTTCTGACTTCTTAACACTATTATGTTCATGTTGCACATTACTGAAAGTAAAGATATGAAACAACACTTTCATTGTTTTCCTTTATTGTGAATTCATTGAAAGAAAAAATGAAAATAATGAAATATAATGATATTATATTAAAAATATCTCAAAGGTATGATATTTCCATGGACCAAATATGGTCCTTGGAAATTTCTCCTTGGGTTTCAAACTGGGCACCTGGGGGAGGTTCATGAGCTCATTTTAAGGTAGGTTTCCAATGGTACTACAATTGCCTGAAAAAATTTCTTTATCCTCCATTACACTTAACCTGCGCAGTAAAAGGAATAGTAGAATGCAAGTGTCTAAACTCCTTATGATGAAAAGCGGATGATAGAGACTGAAACAAAACCCATTTTATATCAGTCAATTGGTTGGTTTCACCTTTGGACCTCTTCACCTCCCTGAATTCTATTCAGAGAAGTCCTGGCCTTTCCTAGTGGTACAGAGAGGTGGGAAGAGAAGATGAAGAGTGAAAACACTCAAAGAATATTATTAATTTCACTACTTGAGGGTCAAAGCCAATCCTTAAAAGTGGCTTCCCTGGTTCATTCTACTTGTCTTGAAGTTCCACTCACACTTAGGAACTTGCCCAAATGCTCTTGAACTGTTTTTGTTTTTAGTTTAAATAGAGTTTGAAAAACAGAATAAAACAAAACACAAGTATTCTTGAGAACATGATATGGGTTCCACCTCATGTAATGCTACTTCTGGCCATGGGTTATCTGCCATTCTGTACTCCACTGTGTTGGGTATGATTGATAGTCAGGGAGTGAGGGGTTGGGTGGGATGAGTGTTAGATTTCGAGAATGGTCTTGCCTCTGGATAGAATAATAAAAACAAACAAAACTTTTTATATTATTACATCCTGCCAGTGTCTGTCTTCTTTCCAGATTTGTACCGCAGTAGAAAAATCCTCCTTCTGTCCACTTATCTTTCAACAGTACTAGGAAGATAATGGTAGATATTATTTCTGTTTTTGTTTATTAATTTTTACATTGCCAATTAATTTTCATTAGTTTTGAAGCACAGATGGTAGACATCATCGCTGACAGAGCCACTGATAGAGTAAACGGAAGAATCGACTTTGGATTCTGGTTTGTCTGATTTTATGTGCAAGAGTATTGGTTCAGTGGTTTTGATTTTCAGTTTAATTCTCATAATTTTAAACTAAAGTACTAACTCTTTCCCTTATAACCAAAAATGAAAAGGCCGTTATTGTATTCTTTGATAGTAAAATGCTAATGATCAATATTAAACACGCAAAAACAGATCTGTAAAACAATCACCCCCATTAACATTTAGATTTATACCCCTTAAGACACTGAACATGCTTTGATTATACATACATCTAAATATGCTTTAATTTTTAAGAAAAGTGAGATTACATTATATAAAGTGTTTTTGTAATAATCTTTTTACACAATAAAGACAATACATCATGAATCACTTTCTGTCAATAAATATATACGTACATTGGGGCTCTCAGCCTTTGAACTGAATCTAGTATGCTAATAATGTGTTTTATTTGGTCACTGAATCTTTTTAAAAAAATTTTAAATAATAGGCAATTTTCAAAAATCCGGAAATTTCACATCAAAGTTTAATTTCCCCTTCTAAACGATTAGGTATTCTGATGACAATAGATACCCTTCCATATCTCTCCACATCTTATTTGTCATCAATTAATTGAAACCATCTTCTCCAAGAGGGGCATGCACTACCCAGTTTGCCAAAGGGCTTCTTCTCTCATTTATGTCACCTCCTGACTCTGTAGATGTCTTAGGTGGAGATTCTTGATTCACATTAGTGTTAGTGTCTTATTGTGTGGATTATCATAACATATTTAGCCAATCTCCTGTTTTCTCTCCCAATTTCTTGTATGTAAGCATTGCAGTGATGAAATCCATTTGTTCAAAGTGGTTCGATTTTATTCTTTGGGATAAATTTCTAGAAGTAGAATTATTGGGTCAAAGGATACATAGATATTTTAAGGATTTTGAGATGCATTACAAAATAGCTTCCAAAAAAGGTATCCAATTTCAATTCCCAATAAGAATTTGTGGGAATGCTCAAATCTTGACTAATACTAAATTTAATTATTGTTATGTATATGTTTGCCAATCTGCTAGATTAAAAAATTTTATTTCTTTTTATGTCTACTCTCTAGTGAGAGTGAACACATATTAGTATGTTCATTGACTATGGATAATCTCATATAGATATGAGTTTCCTGATCATTTTTGAGTGGGGTGGTAACTTTTAATCTTTTCATTATTATTTTTAAGAAGTATTTACTTAATAAGAATCTTAACCCTGTGTTTTTCATATATATTACCAATGTCTTTTGACATGCAGATCCCTCATTTAATCCAAATTATGATTTTTTCCATTATGAGTAGTGTTAAGAGAATTTTGTCCATCTACGCTCATGAAAATATTCTCCTAAATTACTTTTCACATTTAAATCTATAATCCTCTTAGCTTTGCTTTTTTGTGTATAGATTAAGTTAGATGTCTAATGTTATTTGTTCTAAACTTGGATAATCAGGTGACCCAGCTTATTTACTGTACACTGTCCTTTATCCATTCTTCTGTAATGCCATCCTTAGAAAAAAGGAAGCACCCATGTATGTGTGTCTATTTCTGGAATCTCTGTTTGGTTCTGTTGGTCGGTGTCTGTCCTGGAAACATTACTGTGCTGTTCTAATTATGATAGCTTTGTAATGTTTTTGTATCAGAGAGAATAGGCCTCCCCACTTTTCTTCTTCAACATTTCCTCTTTGCATTTCCATATGTCCATTTGTATGAGATACCTTCTGGAACTTTTATTGGTATTACACTGAATGGATATATCATTTTGGGGAGTTTGGACATAATTCATATTATTGAGTATTCCAATCCATTTGCATGGCATATTATTCCATTTATTCAGGTTGTATTTAATTTCTCTTAATACATTTTTATAGATTTCTCTATAAAGTTCTTACAAATCTTTCCGTATATCTATTCCTAGGTATTTGACATTTTTCATGCTATTAGAAATAGCAATGCTTTCAAACTTAAGTTTCCAAATTATATATAAAAATATAATAGATTGTTTTGTAATGATCATGTGGACTATCAAGTGAACTTGCTAAACTATTTGTTGATCTGAATTGTCTATTTATTATTTTGGACTTTATAGGTACAGATTATGTCATATACAAATAATGGCAGTTTTATCTTTTCTCTTCTGATCTGTATGCATTTTACTTATGTTTTTTATCTGCTTTTCTTGATTTGTAGAACTGGTTAAAACCTTCAGTATAATATTCAATAGAAATGATGTTAGTAAACATCCTTTCTCCTTCCCAACCTCAGAGGAATTTTGCAGTATTTCAACATTATGTATGATGTTTACTCTGATTCTGGTATTCTGGTAGATTCATTAGGGAATGAAAAAAATTTTAAATATATATATATATTTAGTGAGATATATATAATAGTGAGATATATACATATATACACACACATATATATATGTATATATAACTATAAAACCTTTAGAAGAAAATATAGGAGAAAATTTTTGATCCTGGGTTAAGGCTATGAATTTTAGATATGACACCAAAACACAAGTAACAAAGGAAGAATAAGACTGAACTTCATCAAAATTAAAAACTTTTGTACTTCAAATGACACCATCAAGAAAGTGAAAAGACAATCTGTAGGATGAGTTCACAACTTGTATGTATGATAAAGGACTGGCATCCAGGATACATAAAGAATCACTACAATATCATAAAAAGACAACCCAATTTTAAAAATGGACAAAGAATCTGAATAAACATTTATTCAGAGAAGATATACAAGTGGGAAATAAGCAAATGGAAGGATACTCAACATCATTTATCATCAGAAAAATTTAAATTGAAACCACTATGTGATACCACTTCTTACCCACCAGGATAGCTATAATAGAAAAAGACAGGTAGCAACAAGTGCTAGTGAGGAAGTAGAGAAATTAGAACCATCATACACTATTAGTGTAATGTAAAATGGTCCAGCTGCTTTGGTAAAGAACCTGGCACTTTACCAAAAGATTAAACATAGAGTTACTATGTGACCAGCAATTCCACTTCTAGGCATATCCCCAAGAAAAATGAAAATACATGTCCACAAATGCTCATAGCAGCATTATTCAGAATAGTCAAAAAGTGGAAACAATCCAAGTGTCCATCAACAGATGAAATGATAAGATAGTATATCCACAAAACGGGTTATTCAACAATAAAAAGAAATGAAGTACGGAGACATGTTACAACATGAATGAACCTTGAAAACATCATGTTAAGTTAAGGAAACCAGGTAGGGAGGCCACATGTTGTGTGATTCCATTTCTAGGAAATGTCCATAAGATGCAAATCTGTGGAGACAAAGTATCCTTGTGGTTTTCAGGGGCTGGGAGGAGGTGGGATGGGGAGGGACCGCTGATGGGTATGTGTTTTCTTTTGGGGTGATGAGATGTTCTGGAATTAGATATTGATGATGGTTGCACAGCTTTGTGACTGTACTAAAAACTACTGTGTAGTTTAAGAGGGTGAATTCTATATTACGTAAACTATCAGTGAAAGAATTACTTAAAAAAAAGAAACATAGAAAGGAGAGTTTACATAATGAGCCGAGCACCAGTGAATAGTGAAATAACTCCAAGAAATCTGATACATATGAAATAGATAGGGATGGGGAAAAAGATACTTGAAAAAATAATGACTGAGAAAACTCTTACTTTGAATGAAAACTATAAAGCCACAGATCTAAGAACCTTCAAAAAATCCCAAGGACCAGAAACATGAAGTAAACAGCCAAGACATATTATAATAAAATTATTCAAAAGTAGTGGTACTGAGAAAATCTTAAAAGTAGATAGTGAGATAAGACATGTATATGTAGTACATAGAAAATTAGAAAGCACATTATTTAGCATAACCTAAATGGACAATGGAGCAAATTTAACTGAAAGAGAGGCAAAAACTTAATTCTAGAATTCTATGCCCAGTGAAAGTGCCATTTAAAACTAAACGCGATATAAAGAATTTCAAAAGATGAAAGACGTCATCACCAGCACAGTTGCAGTAGAAGAAATGTTAAAGGAAGTTCTGACTTTGTTAAATGATCATTTATTAAGTCAAGTCCCAAGGTGCTGGATGATTCCACAGAAGGCCACAAGGGAATTGAAGTAGAGAAGTTTGTTACTCATAACTTCCAAAAATGTATGTGGCACACTTTAGTATGGGACCATGGCGTGGTAGAGGCAGGGCACAGGCAGAAGGAAAGTGGGGAACTGAGGGCACATACATTTATTTTGGGTCTGAGGTGGAGAGCTTTGGTGTTCTTGGGCTGAGGCTGGGTTGGCCAGTTCAAAAGTGGGGGTTTCATAAACTTTGTGGGGGTCTTATCTACAGGGCACTCAAGGAGAAGGCTCTCAGATGGGGAGAGACTGTTTATCACAAGGGGGGTTTGGGGAATTTATATCGGGAACTTGTATTTACTTACGACTCTGTGCTGTTATCTAGAGCATGCATTCAAGAAGGGGGCTAGTGTCGGTTCAAGGCCTCCACAGGCCTCCTGGCCACACAAAGTGGATGCTGAGACAGCACCATTATGGAGCAGTATGACTAAATTCTCAATAGAATTCCTCTAGACTGGAGGAAATGATGTCAGATGAAGATATGGATCTACACAAAGGAATAAAGAACACTAGGAATAGCAACGATAGAGGTAAATAGATTAAAAAGTATATTACTTAAATCCCACAGAGTTAAATGACTGTCTAAACAAAAAGAACAAGGTAATAAGGAAATCGGAATAGATATACAAGGAAAATGTATGATAAGAATAGCACCAAATTGGTAGAAGAGAAAGACTCCAGTACTATGTGTGAAATAGTCTGATACCACTTGAAGGCTCATTGTGATAAGTTAAGGAGTAACTTATCACAATCCTAAATCAACCACTAAAATTGAATCAGCAGAATATATTCAATTAATCCCAAGAAGGCAGAAATAGAAAAAAAAAAAAAAGGAAGAAAGAAGAGATGGGGGAAAAAAACAGATAGCAAGATGTTTGTCTTAAAGGCTAAGCATGTCAGTAATCACATTAAATGTAATTGTATAAATAAAATTGTCAGATTGAATAAGAAACTAAACAGTACGCTGTCTATGGAAAGTACACCTCAAATAGAATGATACAAACAGTTTAAAAGTAAACAGATGGGAAAGATACATCATGCAAACATGGATCAAAAGAAAACTGAGGGGCGTCTGGGTGGCTCAGTGGGTTAAGGCCTCTGCCTTCAGCTCAGGTCATGATCCCAGGTCCTGGGATCGAGCCCCACATCGGGATCTCTGCTCCGTGGGGAGCCTGCTTCCTCCTCTCTCTCTGCCTGCCTCTCTGCCTACTTGTGATCTCTGTCAAATAAATAAATAAAATCTTAAAAAAAAAAAAAAGAAAACTGAAATGGCTGTATTCATATCCGATGAAGTACATTTCAGAGCAATGAATGGTGCCAGGGATCAAGAGGGTCCTTTCGTAGTGATTAAGGAATCACTTCATCAAGAAGATGTTATAATTCTAAATGCTTATGCATCGAAAATCAGTGCTTCAAAATGCATGAAGCAAAAACTGATAGAATTGTCAGAAGAAATACACAATCATATGATTATCGTCTGAGTCTTCAATACACCTTCCTAAGCAGTTGACTGATCAAAGAGAAAATAAATATGATCTAAGAGATTTAAATAATATCATCAACCACCCTGACATAACTGATATTTCTACAACACTGCCCTCAACAAGAGTAACATACATGGTTTTTCGAGTGTACAGGAACATTAATCAAGAGAAACCATGTTCTGGGTCATAAAGCCAACCTCAATAAATTTAAAAGGATTAAAATTATACAAAATGTGTTCTCTGACTACGAAGGAATTACATTAGCAATCAATAATAGAAAGACGTTTGAAAAATCTCCAAATATTCAAAAACTAAATGAAGTACTTCTAAATAATTCATTAGTCAAAGAGGAAATCAAAAAGGAACTCAGAAGGTAGTTTAAACGTTAAGTGACACATCATCAAAATTCTTCGAATAACACTAGTGTCATTCAGAGGAGGAAATTTATAGCAGTTAATATGTGTATTAGAAAAGAGGGGAATACGAAAACTTTAGGCCCATAAATTCTACAAGTTCCTTGGAAGATACAAACTACCAAATCTCAGAACAATTATAATGAGTAAAAGAGGTCCAACAAAAAGCACATACCGTGTTTCTAACAATATAAATGTTTGGAAATGCAAACTAATGAATCATGACAGATCCCCAGTGTTTGCCTGGGGAAAGTGGGAGATGTCGGGGCTCCAAGTGGCAGAAGAAAACTTTCAGGGAGGGTGTCTGTGTTCATTATCTTGATTGTGGTGATGGCTTCCCATGTTATACATCAAAGTGTAACTAATTGTATGCTGCAAATATGTGGAACTTACTGTATGACATTATACCCCAATAAAGCTCTTAAAAATACACAACAGTATCTCTAAGTTAATAATAATTTCAAGGAAGCTTTATGTATTTATTTTCATTTATAAGTAAACTTACCCCTGCCTGTCTGTTTGCTGTTTCTTTTTTCCCTTGATGTTCAAGATTTCACTTCTGTATATTTTTAGATAATTCAATTTTATTTTTAGTTGGGAAATAGTGAGTTTGAAGAGTTAGGTATCTTTTTAGCTTATAAAAGTTTTCTTTCTGCATTTTCCAGCGTGTGTGTATGCGCATGCCCGTGCATGTAGGGACATATTTGCTTCGTGTCACTGTTTTAGTCTCTTTAGGAACAGCATTTGGCCTCATCATTGTCATATCTTTCCCTCATCTTTTCTGTAATCATGCTATTTTTCTGCACTTTGAATTCTGGGAGGTTTTCTTGTGACTTTCCTTTACAAAAAAAATTCCATATTCTATATTGTCAGTCTTGCTGCTTAATATTTGACCACATTTTTCATTTCAAAGAATTTCTTCTTTAACTCATCTCACTCTTTATTTAAATTCCTGCTTGCCTCTCAGACAGCTTTTCCCCTCATGATCTATTTTCTGGTCCCATCTTTAATAGTTAGCTCTTACCCTGTCTTCTGTATGCCACATACTGTATCCACTCATTTAGTTCTCAAAACTGTCTTAGAGACTGATATTCTCTCCAGTAGAAGGGAAACCGGGGCTGAGAGACTGCTCAGTTTCAATTGCTGCGTAACAAATTGCCCCCAAACCTCCCCGTTTAAAGAGTGGAGCCCATTCATTTTGTTCAGCTATCTGCAATTTAGGTAAGGTTCCACCGGAGGGTACCCATCTCTGTTCTACTCGGTGTCACTTGGGATGATTTGAACGCCAGGGGTTGGAATCATTCGATTTGTTCTCGCCCAGGGCCAGGAGTCAGTGCTGGCTGAGAACTTAACTGCAAGATCTACAGAGGGCCTCTGCATCGGTGTTCCTTGAGATAGCCATCCAGGATAATGCCAGGTCACCTTTATGACTTCGCCACATAAATCACACAGCACCATTTCTACCACATTGTATTCATTGAAGGTGACCATTAGGGCATGCCCAGTGTCAAGGAGGAGAGGTGTGATGAAGTTAACTATTGATGAGGTATGGAAAGGTTCTGGAAGAGTGTGTGAAACCAGACATGTTGCTGTTGCCAATTCTGGAAATTTTAATCTTCCACAGAGAAGTTAAGTATTTTTTCCAAGGTCATATGATAATAATGGAGGAAGATTACTTCACAGAAATCTTTTTTTTTTTTAATTTTTTATTTTTTATAAACATATATTTTTATCCCCAGGGGTACAGGTCTGTGAATCACCAGGTTTACACACTTCACAGCACTCACCAAATCACATACCCTCCCCAATGTCCATAATCCCACCCTCTTCTCCCAAACCCCCTCCCCCCGGCAACCCTCAGTTTGTTTTGTGAGATTAAGAGTCACTTATGGTTTGTCTCCCTCCCAATCCCATCTTGTTTCATTTATTCTTCTTCTACCCACTTAAGCCTCCATGTTATATCACCACTTCCTCATATCAGGGAGATCATATGATAGTTGTCTTTCTCTGCTTGACTTATTTCGCTAAGCATGATACGCTCTAGTTCCATCCATGTTGTTGCAAATGGCAAGATTTCATTTCTTTTGATGGCTGCATAGTATTCCATTGTGTATATATACCACATCTTCTTGATCCATTCATCTGTTGATGGACATCTAGGTTCTTTCCATAGTTTGGCTATTGTGGACATTGCTGCTATAAACATTCGGGTGCATGTGCCCCTTTGGATCACTACATTTGTATCTTTAGGGTAAATACCCAATAGTGCAATTGCTGGGTCATAGGGCAGTTCTATTTTCAACATTTTGAGGAACCTCCATGCTGTTTTCCAGAGTGGCTGCACCAGCTTGCATTCCCACCAACAGTGTAGGAGGGTTCCCCTTTCTCCGCATCCTCGCCAGCATCTGTCATTTCCTGACTTGTTGATTTTAGCCATTCTGACTGGTGTGAGGTGATATCTCATTGTGGTTTTGATTTGTATTTCCCTGATGCCGAGTGATATGGAGCACTTTTTCATGTGTCTGTTCGCCATCTGGATGTCTTCTTTGCAGAAATGTCTGTTCATGTCCTCTGCCCATTTCTTGATTGGATTATTTGTTCTTTGGGTGTTGAGTTTGCTAAGTTCTTTATAGATTCTGGACACTAGTCCTTTATCTGATATGTCGTTTGCAAATATCTTCTCCCATTCTGTCAGTTGTCTTTTGATTTTGTTAACTGTTTCCTTTGCTGTGCAAAAGCTTTTGATCTTGATGAAATCCCAGTAGTTCATTTTTCCCCTTGCTTCCCTTGCCTTTTGCGTTGTTCCTAGGAAGATGTTGCTGCGGCAGAGGTCGAAGAGGTTGCTGCCCGTGTTCTCCTCAAGGATTTTGATGGATTCCTTTCGTACATTGAGGTCCTTCATCCATTTTGAGTCTATTTTTGTGTGTGGTGTAAGGGAATGGTCCAATTTCATTTTTCTGCATGTGGCTGTCCAATTTTCCCAGCACCATTTATTGAAAAGGCTGTCTTTTTTCCATTGGACATTCTTTCCTGCTTGTCGAAGATTAGTTGACCATAGATTTGAGGGTCTATTTCTGGGCTCTCTATTCTGTTCCATTGATCTATGTGTCTGTTTTTGTGCCAGTACCATGCTGTCTTGATGATGACAGCTTTGTAATAGAGCTTGAAGTCCGGAATTGTGATGCCACCAACGTTGGCTTTCTTTTTCAATATCCCTTTGGCTATTCGAGGTCTTTTCTGGTTCCATATAAATTTTAGCATTATTTGTTCCATTTCTTTGAAAAAGATGGATGGTACTTTGATAGGAATTGCATTAAATGTGTAGATTGCTTTAGGTAGCATAGACATTTTCACAATATTTATTCTTCCAATCCAGGAGCATGGCACATTTTTCCATTTCTTTGTGTCTTCCTCAATTTCTTTCATGAGTACTTTATAGTTTTCTGAGTATAGATTCTGTGTCTCTTTGGTTAGGTTTATTCCTAGGTATCTTATGGTTTTGGATGCAATTGTAAATGGGATTGACTCCTTAATATCTCTTTCTTCTGTCTTGCTGTTGGTGTAGAGAAATGCAACTGATTTCTGTGCATTGATTTTATATCCTGACACTTTACTGAATTCCTGTATAAGTTCTAGCAGTTTTGGAGTGGAGTCTTTTGGGTTTTCCACATATAGTATCATATCATCTGCGAAGAGTGATAATTTGACTTCAATGAAATAGAAACCAAAAAAACAATAGAACAAATCAACGAAACTAGGAGCTGGTTCTTTGAAAGAATTAATAAAATTGATAAACCCCTGGCCCGACTTATCAAAAAGAAAAGAGAAAGGACCCAAATAAATAAAATCATGAATGAAAGAGGAGAGATCACAACTAACACCAAAGAAATACAAACTACTATAAGAACATACTATGAGCAACTCTACGGCAATAAATTTGACAATCTGGCAGAAATGGATGCATTCCTAGAAACATATAAACTACCACAACTGAGCCAGGAAGAAATAGAAAGCCTGAACAGACCCATAACCAGTAAGGAGATTGAAACAGTCATTAAAAATCTCCAAACAAACAAAAGCCCAGGGCCAGACGGCTTCCCGGGGGAATTCTACCAAACATTTAAAGAAGAACTAATTCCTATTCTCCTGAAACTGTTCCAAAAAATAGAAATGGAAGGAAAACTTCCAAACTCATTTTATGAGGCCAGCATCACCTTGATCCCAAAACCAGACAAGGATCCCACCAAAAAAGAGAGCTATAGACCGATATCCTTGATGAACACAGATGCGAAAATACTCAACAAAATACTAGCCAATAGGATTCAACAGTACGTTAAAAGGATTATTCACCACGACCAAGTGGGATTTATTCCAGGGCTGCAAGGTTGGTTCAACATCCGCAAATCAGTCAATGTGATACAACACATCAATAAAAGAAAGAACAAGAACCATATGATACTCTCAATAGATGCTGAAAAAGCATTTGACAAAGTACAACATCCCTTCCTGATCAAAACTCTTCAAAGTGTAGGGATAGAGGGCACATACCTCAATATCATCAAAGCCATCTATGAAAAACCCACCGCAAATATCATTCTCAATGGAGAAAAACTGAAAGCTTTTCCGCTAAGGTCAGGAACACGGCAGGGATGTCCATTATCACCACTGCTATTCAACATCGTACTAGAGGTCCTAGCCTCAGCAATCAGACAACAAAAGGAAATTAAAGGCATCCAAATCGGCAAAGAAGAAGTCAAATTATCACACTTCACAGAAATCTTATTTCATAAAAATGATAGTAAATTTCCTGGAGTAAAACTTGATGCTATCTCAAATTTTTTAAAAGATTTATTTACTTATTTTAGGGGGAGAGAGAGAGAGAGTGGGTGTGTGAGTGTTGGGGAGGGGCAGGAGAAACTCAAGCAGACCCCTGTTGAGCGGGGAGCCTGATGCAGGGTTCTATATCACAACCTTGAGATCATGGCCTGAGCCCGAATCAAGAGTTGGCCACTCAACTGATTAAGCCACCCAGATGCCCTGATGCTATCTCCAATGTTCTTAAAAATTTATATGTATGACTCTTATGTTATATTTTAGCATTTAGTACTATAGTCTTTTATGTTACTGTATACATTCATATAGATTTGCTTTTCTTTTCTGACTGCTCTTGCAATATTTTATTCAAACTTTTTTTTTTTTCTTAAGAAATGGCTTGAGTTTATTCTTGCTAGAATTCTTCACTGTTAGCTTGGATGTTGTTAAAATGCTTACTTAAAATTTAAGTGCAGAACTAAATATTTTATCTTAAGCAGCAGGATCTAATGTTACTTACTTGGTAATCTGGTTACATTAGGAGTAAGGACTTGAGACCTAGTAAAATCTCAAGTGTTCCAATTCCTAATGAGAGGATAACTTCGTGGTAATAAAAGTGAATGGTTTTACATGGTTTATTGATTTCACTCCTAAATGGTACAATGTTTTCTTTTGCAACAGTGTTCTGTTTTGTGATAGATTTTATAATCTTCATTTGGCATTTGGGGAAATCAAGATGTCTTTCTTTGTCTAGGGGACCCTAGAAGTTATACTTACTGGCTCTTGATATGGTGACTTTTCATTTCTCCATAGCATGTAGCAGTACTTTGTCAATAAGATAAAAGAAACTGGTATAACAACTCACCCAAAATATGTTTAGTGCACAGTCAGTTTCAGCTCAAAGCCAGGGAAGCCTTGCAGTGGTGGGGATTTCCTTTTGCACGTGTTTTCATCAGGGTGAACATGTTTTTGTCTTCCTGGTAGTATGAGGCATAAGTGGACTTCTAGGCTCTACATGTTTTCTAAATTCTTTTAATTTCTGCAGGACCTAATCAGAACATATATTTGGATATGTTGGAATATATTTGTGAATATATAACCTGAATGTATATTTTGTTTGGAGATTGGTAGGTTTGATGCTGTTGTATTGAGGTTCAGTGTCTGCATTTGTCTATATACAGATATGCCATATAAATATCGTCATCTCTTCCATATCGTCTCTTTAAAAAATATAATGCATGAATGTTTGGATGTTAGGGTCTCTGAAACAAGCATACTAACAGCTGCTGGCAAAATGCTTAATAGCCTTTTTTTATCTGTCTTTTATTTATGCAGTCACAGATTTCAGCATTCTCAACAAGGAATCCATAATTACTTGTTGGGTAAAACAAACCATTGACATCGGAAAGGATAAGAGTAGCTTTTATGCGAATATTGTACAGTCCCTCTTATCTCTAAGGAGAGCAGTGTGACACAGCCGAATGGAAAAGAATGCTGCTCAAATAAAATCTCAAGGGCATTGTAGCTGTGCAATGGTTAGAAATTTTGCTCAGTATCTAATATTAATGTCCTATATTCTTAAATCCCCTTATCTGTTTTATTTCGATGTAGCGATGGCTGTTCAGCCCATATAGTGTAAAAAATTGGACCTTGCAAACTGGAGAGGCCAGATTTTGGATTTTCTGTACAGGGTCCTTCCTCAGTGTATCCATATCTGGGATACCACGTGTTCTGATTTTCCTTTGTACAACCTAGTGCTGCCGAGCGCTAGGGAGAGTATAGAAATCCGAGCACTTTGGTGAGAAGGCCTGAATAATACATTGGATTTGCAATGTTCTAGCCTCCTTGTCACCATATTTGGGTCAAGTTGCACTGTGTAGTACCAGGAGGGCCTTCCTTCCTTTAGGCCGAGCAGTAGGGGGACACAGGAGAGAGATCTCTTTCTGTGGCAGTCTTACGCTTTCCCACCACACCCGGATGTTGCCTCGTGTTTCCATGAGTTGTTCATTGATTCCCTCCTGTATTCAAATGTTCAGTCAGCCTCTCACATAAGAGAAGTACTAAGCTTTTCGGAAACATTTTAAAAATCTCACTTATAGGTATCACACAAAGAAAAATCATTGAATACTCTGGATTTGCCCCTCCTTTCACCATTCATACTGCTAACTGGTTAATTCTTCTATTTTTCAGAGAACCTGTGTTTTGGAGCCTGTTCCGTGGGCCAGACAGCAGACCACCATTCACTGTGGAAACCAAGGGCGTTCACACACTGAAGCTGTGTGCTTTCACAGTCCCCGAATTAGGAAGACTTTCTTTTCCTTTTTTACTTTTGGTTGAAGTATAAAAATGGATTTCTTTACTATTAATTAATTTCTCTTTTCTAGCAATTCAATTTAGTCATGAGGAGAAATTCAACATGACAATTTAAGAAATTGTAAGTCTCCTATTTAAAAATCAAATTGTAAAAGAATATGCTTTCTTAAGTTGGTTTCTATGTTTGTTCATTTGTTAACAGTGTCAGATTTTACCCTGATTTTTTAGTGGAGAACGTTTTGACACCTCTACAATTTAGAATACATTTCTGAGTAAGAAAATATTGTTCATTAGTTTTTTCTTTCTTGAACATTTTCTAAATAATCGTGAAAAATCCTTTTCCATGGAGAGAACAAAGCTTTAGGGATCATGAGCTTTTTCTTCAGTCAGCGACAAGTAGATTATGTTCTTTCCTCAAGGTATGTGCAAGGAATTATAAGATGGCAATATAACTCTGTTGTAATGTACAAAATAATGTTTTATTTCCTTCTATAGTTATAAACATGCCTGCAGTTATTTTCTGCCATTACACCTAGGAGAAGTGTCAAGTAAAATTACCATGTAAGAAAATTTTGATTTCTCAACCCCCATCCCCCTTACTACTTGTTCTCCTCTCAGTCTTTCGGTTCCTACTGAACATCACTGCCTCCTCACACACCCCAGAAGCCAGCTCCATTCTGTTCATGCTCTCACACTCTTCTGCCCTGTCTACAACCAATGCTCTTAGCAGCTCCGCTTGATTTGGACCTGCTTTCCTTTTACCTCTGTTGCCTACCATCCACCATGGTCTTGCCAGGATTATTGAAATAGCCTCCAACTAGACACTTTAGTATGTTTTTCTCCACAGTAGTCAGAATGAATGAAAAAAGAAACACACATACACATGTGTGTATGCCGGTGTGTACGGGTGTATGTGTGTGTATGATTGTGTATACATATATATGATACACATATATAATATGTAGATATTATATATAATTGATAGAACTGTGCCATGTGTCTATTTTATTTTTTCAAGAGGTGAATTTTATTTATTTTGTTATTTTTAAAATTTAAATTCAATTAGTCAACATACAGTACATCATTATTTTCAGATGTAGTGTTTAACAATTCATCAGTTGCATATAACACCTAGTGCTCATCGTATCACGTGCCATGTGTCTATTAATAAACCTAACCAAAGAGACACAGAATCTATACTCAGAAAACTATAAAGTACTCATGAAAGAAATTGAGGAAGACACAAAGAAATGGAAAAATGTTCCATGCTCCTGGATTGGAAGAATAAATATTGTGAAAATGTCTATGCTACCTAAAGCAATCTACACATTTAATGCAATTCCTATCAAAGTACCATCCATCTTTTTCAAAGAAATGGAACAAATAATGCTAAAATTTATATGGAACCAGAAAAGACCTCGAATAGCCAAAGGGATATTGAAAAAGAAAGCCAACGTTGGTGGCATCACAATTCCGGACTTCAAGCTCTATTACAAAGCTGTCATCATCAAGACAGCATGGTACTGGCACAAAAACAGACACATAGATCAATGGAACAGAATAGAGAGCCCAGAAATAGACCCTCAAATCTATGGTCAACTAATCTTCGACAAAGCAGGAAAGAATGTCCAATGGAAAAAAGACAGCCTTTTCAATAAATGGTGCTGGGAAAATTGGACAGCCACATGCAGAAAAATGAAATTGGACCATTTCCTTACACCACACACAAAAATAGACTCAAAATGGATGAAGGACCTCAATGTACGAAAGGAATCCATCAAAATCCTTGAGGAGAACACGGGCAGCAACCTCTTCGACCTCTGCCGCAGCAACATCTTCCTAGGAACAACGCAAAAGGCAAGGGAAGCAAGGGAAAAAATGAACTACTGGGATTTCATCAAGATCAAAAGCTTTTGCACAGCAAAGGAAACAGTTAACAAAATCAAAAGACAACTGACAGAATGGGAGAAGATATTTGCAAACGACATATCAGATAAAGGACTAGTGTCCAGAATCTATAAAGAACTTAGCAAACTCAACACCCAAAGAACAAATAATCCAATCAAGAAATGGGCAGAGGACATGAACAGACATTTCTGCAAAGAAGACATCCAGATGGCGAACAGACACATGAAAAAGTGCTCCATATCACTCGGCATCAGGGAAATACAAATCAAAACCACAATGAGATATCACCTCACACCAGTCAGAATGGCTAAAATCAACAAGTCAGGAAATGACAGATGCTGGCGAGGATGCGGAGAAAGGGGAACCCTCCTACACTGTTGGTGGGAATGCAAGCTGGTGCAGCCACTCTGGAAAACAGCATGGAGGTTCCTCAAAATGTTGAAAATAGAACTGCCCTATGACCCAGCAATTGCACTATTGGGTATTTACCCTAAAGATACAAATGTAGTGATCCAAAGGGGCACATGCACCCGAATGTTTATAGCAGCAATGTCCACAATAGCCAAACTATGGAAAGAACCTAGATGTCCATCAACAGATGAATGGATCAAGAAGATGTGGTATATATACACAATGGAATACTATGCAGCCATCAAAAGAAATGAAATCTTGCCATTTGCAACAACATGGATGGAACTAGAGCGTATCATGCTTAGCGAAATAAGTCAAGCAGAGAAAGACAACTATCATATGATCTCCCTGATATGAGGAAGTGGTGATGCAACATGGGGGCTTAAGTGGGCAGAAGAAGAATCAATCAATGAAACAAAATGGAATTGGGAGGGAGACAAACCATAAGTGACTCTTAATCTCACAAAACAAACTGAGGGTTGCCGGGGGGAGGGGGTTTGGGAGAAGGGGTTGGGATTATGGACATTGGGGAGGGTATGTGATTTGGTGAGTGCTGTGAAGTGTGTAAACCTGGTGATTCACAGACCTGTACCCCTGGGGATAAAAATATATGTTTATAAAAAATAAAAAAATAAATAAATAAATAAATAAAAATTAAAAAAAAAAATAAAACCCTCAAACAGATTCTTTTTTATTAAATATTTTATTTATTTATTTGACAGACAGATCACAAGCAGGCAGACAGGTAAGCAGAGAGAGAGAGGGAAGCAGGCTCCCCGCTGAATAGAAAGCCCAATGCGGGGCTTGATCCCAGGACCCTGAGATCATGACCTGAGCCAAAGACAGAGGCTTAACCCACTGAGCCACCCAGGCACCCCCACAAACAGATTCTGATTGCACTTAGAATCCAAATCCACAGCCATGATCCTCATGATTTGTAAGGTCTGACCCCTGCCTACCCGCTGCCTGTTATGGATTGTGTGTTTGTGTCCCCTCAAAATTCGTGTGTTGGAACCCTAATCCCCTACACGATGGTATTAGGAGGTGGGTCTTTGGGGGGTACTTAGGTTTAAATAAGATCATGATGGGATTATTATAAGAGAAATAGACTAGAACTCACTCTCTGTCATCATGTGAGGACACAATAGGAAGATACTTGTGGACTAGAAAGAGGGCCTTCTCCAGGAATCAAACTGGCTTGTACCTTGATCTTGGACTTCCCAGCCTCCAGAGCTGGGAGAAATAATTGTCTATTGTTTAAGCTGCCCACTATATGTTATTTGTTCTATTAGCTAAGACCCTGCTTGTCCTCCCCTGGCCCCTCTGCAACTATATTTCTACCTCCAAGCCATCAAGCTTATTACACTGGATCTTTCTTCCAGTGGCTGGTGTTTTTCATGTCATTCTGGTCTCAAATGTCATCTTTTCAGAGATACCTTCCCTGAACACACAATCTGAAGTAGCAGGATCCCTAAATATTCTCTGGCCCATCACTGCAAATGTATACACACACACACACACACACACACACACACACACACACATATATATATATATATATATATATATATATATATTTATTTATTTTTTGAGAGAGAGGGATAGTGTGCAAATGGAGGGGGAGGCACAGAGTGAGAGGGAGAGAGAGAATCTTAAGCAGGTTCCATACCCAGGCCTTCAGGAAAATCTTTGAATGCTTCTGAAGTATGCTTCTGAAGTATTCATGTTGGAATTCTTTTATCTTCCCTGAGATCTTTTTTTAGGCCCATAATTCTGCTTTTAAAAAACTGAACCTCTTCTCAAACACACTTACTGTTTCTATAGAGCCCGTCTCTGTGAAAAGACGCTGGTCTCTTATGACCTGAGTTCAATACAGTAGGCTGTCCCTTCTATAGTAAGAGTAGCTGCTGTTTTTCATGTTTTTTAATCACAAGAATATAATCTCCTTTCTCTTGTTTTCAGACTTGGTACATTCAGATAATGCTGAACATTAGCAAGCTATTTACTTTAATTGGCTGTAAGAGTTAGCTCTGGGCTTCCAGATAACTTGGGCAGAAAGTATGACAGAGTGAATAAGAAAACTCTCATATGAAGCAGAGGAAGATGATTTATTAGTAGAAAAAGTTCACAGCTCTGATCCAAACAAAAGTCTTAATTCCATACTATTTTGAACATCTATTATGTATTAGGTACATTCATTGAGCACATTATTGAACACCTATATTGTACTATTAGGAGCCACATTTCACTGATCTAAGGCACCATAAATTATAAGATGCACTATAATTTCATGTACCACTTAACAATAAAAGAATCTTGTCCATTTGACAATAGAATAACATCAATTAAAAGGCACATCCTGATTGAAAAGAAGTAAATAGGGATGTCTGGGGGGCTCAATCAGTAAAGCCTCTGCCTTCAGCTCAGGTCATGATCCCAGGATTCTGGATCAAGCCCTGAATCAGGCTCCCTGCTCAGTGGGGGGCCTGCTTCTCCATCTGCCTGCTGCTCCCCCTGCTTGTGCGCTTGCTCTCTCTCTCTCTCTGTCCCACTCTATCTCTGACAAATAAGTAAAAATCTTTAAATAAAAAAATAAAAAGAAGTAAATATTATGGGTAAAGATACCCTCAAAGAATTTACGGTCAAATAGGGAAAGCAGAGATTGAGTAAATAAGCTCATATACTTACTTGATAAGTTTGATAAAGCAACAGTAAAAATATATTCAAAGAACTTTTTCGTCCTGGTGGCTCACTTCTCTTCCTTGGAATCATTTCTAAATAAACTACCTACACACAAGTCTTGTCTCAGGCAGTGATTTTCAGGGACCCAAAATAAGCTAGTTGGTATCAGGATTAGCCCTACAATGTGGACCTTTGGGATGTGATTCTGGAACAATCAGTACTAGTCAAATAGCAACAAGTACCTATTGCTGGTGGATTCCTCACAGCAGCTTGTGGCATGCTGAAGGATCACAGCCAAAAAGAGTTGTCTGGGGGCACCTGGGTGGCTCAGGGGGTTAAGCCTCTGACTTTGGCTCAGGTCATGATCCCAGCATCCTGGGATGGAGCCCTGCATCCGGCTCTCTGCTCAGCAGGGAGCCTGCTTCCTCCTCTCTCTCTGCCTGTCTCTCTGCCTACTTGTGATCTCTGTCAAATAAATAAATAAATAAATAAATATTAAAAAAAAAAAGAGTTGTCTGCTGTTGATTAGGATGGGGTACAGGTGGGAGGCAGAGTAATGATTCATATAATAGTTAGCACCTGAATGGTGTGGGATATTGGTAATTCAACGGATCATGGCTCTAGCTGTGGAAATCTTCAAGAACAAAAACAGCAGGCTCAGGTCAGCTACTGTCAACTCAGAGCGAACCATCAGAGTCCAAGGTCCTTCATGGCAACACTTAGAAAGATTCTCTTCTCGTGAGGCCACAGAGAAGACTGAACTGAAAATCATGCCTGAGTATGCAGATGTGACAGGTTTTCCATGCAAAGATGAGGGCCCTGAAAAGGACCATTGGCATGGGAACATTTGGATGGGTGAGTTCCAAAGAGCCTGAAACTCCAGACCTGTCTGAGCTCTGGACCAGTAGCAGTAGCTTCTTCCCCTTGGTACAGGTTGGAGGAAAGCAGTCCTCCTTGCCAGGAGTCTATTCAAAGCCCGGACCTGAGGATGATGCTGTGAAAGAAGACACTTGCCACGCTCCTCAGAGCCATCCTTGCCTGGCCTCGTTCCTCTAACCCGGTAAGTAGGGGAAGGTCTCTTTGTAGCCGGAGAGGGGGAGAGGGGGAGTGAGTTCTCTGGAACAACATTATTTACTCTCATCAAAAAAAAAAAAAAAAATTGGCTCACATACACCGGTGAAACCAGGAGAACTCACTTGGGATTAGATCTTAAAATTTGTACCAGGGAAAACAAAATGTAAGGCTTCGTAGGGGGGTACATATTCACGTGGCAGGCTTCTCCCATAACACCAGTTTCCTGGAAAGGAAATGCTGCTGGGTGGCTCCTTGAAGCATGGATACATCGACGGCCTACAATTGAACAAGGCAGACATGCCTGGTGGGGTCAGAAGTGCTGGGGAGTCCCTGGCTCTCTCTTAGTTCAACCAAAGCTGCTCTGCTCCAAGTGCTGTATCAGTGGGACTTCTACAGAAAATTTCACTTGATAAGAGAATTCGTACTGCTGTAAAAAAAAAAAAAAAGGAAAAGCACTATATTAGATGCTTTTTCCATTCTAATGTGCCATAGGATCCTTGTCTGTTGAGCTCTGGCATCTGACTGCCCAAGGTCCAATTCATGGCTCTACCTTTTTTGGTCTGTAAGACTGACAGCAGGATACTTTACCTGCTTTAGCTTTAAATTGATCTGTTAAATGGTGGTAATAGTGTATCTATCTAATAGAGTTATTGTTTTAAATGAGAACAAAAGCATGATATTTAGCATAGTGCTAGCACGTAGTAAATGCACGGTACTTTTGGAAATATGGGAATGTCTAAAACATAAATTCCTTTAGGCAAATTAAATCCAGCATAGCTAGGTGATTAAGTTCCATCTATATTTACTTACTTACTTATTTATTTTTCTACTTAAATGTCTTATTATTTATTTGAGAGAGACAGAAAGCAAGAGAGTGCACGAGCGGGGAAAAAGACAGAGGGACAAACAGTCTCTCTGCTGAGTGGGGAGACTGATGCGGGGCTCCATGTCCAGGACCCTGAGATCGTGACCTGAGCCAAAGTCAGATGCTTAGCTGACTGAACCTCCCAGGCACCCCTCTATCTATATATATTTAAGTAAATTTTAAATCATGGAGTATTTTTTTATATCAATGTATTTAATATCAGCATTCTAAGTAGAGCCTTGTCGAGTAATAATGCATTAGGTTGTCCATAAGATCTTGTCATTTTCATAGGTCAAAAATGGTTGAAGATTGGGAGTTTAGGTTGTTTCCATATAGTATCTGGAAAGGATGAACGTTCCTAAGAGGTACAGGCTGGTGGTGGGGTGGGGGAATTTATCCCATGATAATCCAATCCTACAAACAAAGTTATCCCTCAATGATGATCTCCTGTACCATCTCGGTGGGCTACGGAGCAGGCCAGCTTTCATTTGACTTAGGAACATGGTTCCCTGATAAAGAACAGAGACAAAGTGAGTCTGAATGGCTTTGGTTTCTGTTGCAGCAGAACCGGTCATCTAAGGGCTAGGGAGCTTATTTGAAACCCAAATGAGTACAAAACATGTATGCAGTTGGGCAGTGGTGTCCCTACGCTGCTACCTACAGGTCCTGTGATCACATGAACCACAAAGCTTAATGCTACTTCTCTTGAGGCAGGCAGAGTTAGTGACGTGCAAATGAGAAGTGTCCTGACATCTTAAGTGAGAGTTCTGTTGCATTATACTTTGGACTTAATGGTATTAAAATTTAGGTGATCTGTTATTTTCTCTCATTTTGCTTTTCTGCAGTTTGTATACCAGCTAAAAATAACAGTTTTCAAATTGAGATCTTAGAATGTCTGAGCCACATAATAGAGTTCCCATATATTCTTTTCATCTTGAGTTTTTCTTTACCCAGAGTTTTATCAGGTAAGAGATATGAAAACAAGGTCGGTGTCTAAAAGGCATGCTTTCCACTTAGCTCAGGTGGTCCCAGAGAATGTCATAGAATATTTGTATTCATTTCCATGGCAACTGGCAACTCCATCACCAAGGACACTACTAGCTTTTTTCTTTAGGAAGGTTTGCTTTATATTTGAGATTGCAACCCATCTCCTTTATTAATATTTATTTTTGGAAGCATTTTGATGCATTATGACTACTGAGATGACTTTGTTGCATATACTTGAGGTGCAAAGGCGATCAATGCCTCTTCACTAAGGCGGCATACGTGATTGTCGGTTTTTGTATAGCGAGGCAGAAGAGACACAAAAGGAAGGAAGAAAGAAGACAAATTAGGTACTGCTAAATAGAATACACACACATATACAAACCTATACACATATGTTCACACACAACAACAACAACAAAATAGACACCATAGTATAATAAAGAGCTACTCTGCATATGTAAGTTTTGAGATGGAAGGGTTTATTTTCAGGCATCTTGACTGTGAAATTTGTGTTGGAGATGAAAGCTATCATCAGTGGTGTCTTTTCCCCTGAGTACCTATGCTATAAGGGATACTGGCAAGGGTCATTGGGTATGACTTTTTCTATGAATCCCCATTATTTTATCATATTTTCTATGATGTGACATGAGGGAAGAAAATTATTGGGGACATCACTAGATATAATCTATTAAAAGATTCTATTCCATAGTTTGTGAAATGGAAACAAATATGAAAGTTGCAAAGAGAAGAGCTTAAAAAAAAAAAAAAAAGGAAAATCAATGCCTTTCCAACCCTAGAGGCTAGTCTACTTTAGGACTCACTTGTGAAAAGATTTCTACGTGATTTCAGTATGTGACCAAGACTGGTTGGCTTAATCGCCTTAGAGATCAGTACCATTTTATTCTATAAAGAAACATTTCATTTCATGAAGGTGGCAAAATGTGAAGGGCGGGTTTGGGCCTGTTAAGGCTGACTGTCATTCCATATATTAGTTGTCCAAAGCTGCTGTAACAAAATACGACAAATCAGGTGGCTTAAAACAACAGAGACTTATTCTCTTGTAGTTCTGGAGGCTGGAGGTTGGGATGAAGGCTTCTAGCAAGCTCTGGCATTCTTTGGCTGGTAGCTGCATAACTTTGCCTCTGTCTTTATGTGGCCTCTTTGTATCTCCTCTGTGTCTCCATTCTAAATTTTTGTATTTCTCTTTTAAAGACACCAGTCACTGGATTTAGGGCCCAGCATAAATCTAGGATGATGTCATCTCATGATCCTTAACTAACTACCTCTGTGAAGACCTTATTTCTCAAATAAGCTCATATTCTGAGGTTACAGGTGGACATGAATATTGGGGGACACTACTCATTTGTCATACTCTATAACTGACATTTGGAGACACTAGTCATTTCTCAATGAGAAAATTATGCCCATGTATCTTGTGAGAAGAGAAACTAGTCATTTCTCAATGAGAAAACTATGCCCATGTATCTTGTAAGAAGATTGGCAAAGAAAGGTAGGGACAGGTGAGAACAAGCAGCTGAGAGCTTTTCTGGGAGCCCTGACAAAACACAAACAGGTCCTGAGGAAGGTTTCTAGGAGAACTTCTGTGGGATTCTAAGTGAGAAACAGAAGTTATGGAAATTCTTTTTTTTTTTTTTTTCTCAAGACCATTATTCATTTACGTGTGATTGCATAAGAAGGCTTATCCTCCTTTTGTGCCAGTTGGTTCAATAGGAGTCTATTGGATATTTGTTTTTTGTAGGCATCATGCCTACAGGCTTTGGGTGCATCAAGAAAAAGCTGGGGGCTCCAGCTGGAGAATTTGATCACCCTTAGTATAAAGGAGCTTGTCTCCTGCCAGAGGAACTAGAAAGGCATACAGGAATACCAGTTTACTTGTCAGCTAATGGCAAGGGTTTTAAGCAAAAAAGAAATAATACACGAAGGAAATAAGCAAAGATTTTGCCCAGGCAAAGAGAACCACCCCAAGAATTTGAGCTTGACAGTTGCAGAAGTTTCCTTCGGCAAAGAATGGACCACATAGAGACATGATCTCCCTTGTACCGTAGAAGGTAAGGAGGACTCACAGGTGCTTGTAGGTGGGAAGGTATCTTACTATTCCCAGGAAGAAGAGCTGCTCCGCACACAAAAGTGTTTGCTGGAAGGTAATTGAGGCAGAGAGGGTGAACTTGCTGGGTCTCATTGGAAGTACAGAGTCTGCCACAGTAAGGATGGTACAGAGACAAACTCAACAAGGCATAACTTCACAAGTGGCCACTAAGGTTAGATAACTAACTGAAACAGTGTTTCAGAGGGAGTTTCGGCAGCTTATTAATGATCTGGTACATCTAAGGTATGTATCAATTGTGTCTGAGTCCTATGCTCTAAAATTTTTCTTTTAAAATTTTTAGAAAGAAAAAATAACTTAATAATGCAATTTCTTTTAGAAGGGTTGTTCCTTTATTTGGTTATTTGGAAATCAAGCATATATAGAATGCTTCTATGTCTTTGTAACTTTCTCATCAATTTCATGTCACTTGCAGTTAAGAAACTAACCTACCATATCCATGTGGACCATGCTTTCAGGGTATTTCTCTCCACCCTCCTATAGCTATATTTTTGTGCTTGGACTATGCCTTACAGCTTTTGTTGAGCCTATTGAGGTATACATGTGTTCTGATTTATCTAAATGGCCTCCTTGTTAGAGAGGACACTAAACCAAATGAAATGGCTTAAGATAATGGTGTTAGTTCAGACAGTATAGGATTTTCTATTAATATACTTAATTACCATATCTGGATCCAGAGTTGGTAGTGATTATATTTTCTTCCTAATTAAAATAAGCTCAGCGAAACTATATTGAAAGGATTTGGCCCAACTCACTTTGGAAGCTTTCTGTTGAATAACCTCAAGACTTTCTAACTCTTCAATATGTAAGGTGGGGGCACTTTGAATTGAATAGACTTGATTGGGATACTTTGTTTCTTTGTATTCTAGTCTGCTGGAATGTCTATGGATGTCAAGATGTTTCTGCAGGCTGCCCTCAGCTTGTGGATACAAGCAGAGGTCACTATAGTCAAAACAAATCATGTTATTCCTGCCTCTTGTCCTCTCAGTTGACATGGAATCTATAACCCCACTTTGAAAACCTCCCTCACATATTTCTCGGAGCCTCAGGGAACTTCACATGGGTCCACAGACACCTTTTCCGAACTTCACATGGGTCCACAGACACCTTTTCCACATAGTCTCCTACTTTGACCCTTCTCCAAGAATTTGTTCTTGGGGCATCCTATGGAACAAACTTATCGCAGTGACAGCACTGCCACAGTAGTGGGTACAGTGGTTGTAGTAATTTGGTGTGGATTTCCTTCTGGAGCAAATTTAGAGTATATGACTATAGTGTAAGTTTAGGTTTCTTATTTTGGCTAGTTGAAGAAGTGTTATATACTGTAAGGTGCTATGTGTTTGTATGAATTTCCTAAGCTCAGTAATTCATTAGATATTTGATATTTTCAAAATATTATTAAAGAAAAATGAATTTGCCTTCTTTCAAATCAAAAGAATAACTTCAACCTTTTAAATGATGGTGGTGTCTGAAGCCAGGTTGAATTTTATATCTGGAGGATAGAACCTCTAAAGATCCAGCTGTTGATTCTTGTACCAGTATTTCTTAGTTCTTCTCCTGAAGTCCAGTTAATGGTTTTTCTTTACGTTACTAAAGGGATTTCTAGAACTGTGATGTTACATTGTAAATTTTCTTGTTACAACGTCATTTTATTTATATTTGATCTTATGTTCCTCTGTAATAGTGATAGCCATGTGTATTAGCCTTCTTTTGTATTCGAAGACCCAGATGTGTAGGAAGGCACTTGTATGTCCAAGATCATGCAGCTTGCCTGAGGGGAAGTCAGGTTTTGCATCCAGATCTCCTGGCTCCGAACCTGAGACTTTTCCTTAGATGGCCTTTAATGGGTGGGAACAAGTGTCCCTTTTTCTTTGTACTCAATATTTGGGTATTCTTCATATAAGAATAGCAAGATTTGGTTGTTCTTCATAGGCTGGCGTGCAAAGGGCAACATATAACAATCTTAGTATCTATTCATGACTCTCTGACTTGAAGAGAAGAAACTGTCTTTGAGACATGTGAGAAGATATTCAACATCATCTGGGAAATGAAAATCAAAACTGCAATGCTACATAACCTTTTACCAGTCAGAATGGCCAAAATAAAACACACACACACACACACACACACTCTGAATCCTTAAGGATTGGTGAGGATTTTTGGGGAAAAAAGAACTCTTCCTGCACTGTTGGTGGGAATGCAAACTGGTGCAGCCATGGTGAAAAGCAGTAGGGAGGTTCCTCAGAAAGTGAAAAATAGAACTAGCCTGCGATCAATAATCACACTACTAGGTATTTTCCCCAAACATACAAAAACACTAATCCAAAGGGATACATGCACCTCTATGTTTATTGCAGTATTATTTACAATAGCCAAGATATGGAAGCAGCCCAACTCTCAGTCAATTGATGAATAAAGATGTGGCACATGCACGCACACACACACACACACACACACGCACTTACATAAAGATGTGGTATGTATGTATGTATGTGTATATGTGTGTATATACACGTATGTGTGTATATATATACATATATAGAGAGAATATTATTCAGCCATAAAAAATGAAATCTTGCCATTTGCAACAACATGGATAGTGCTAGAGAGTATACTGCTAAGTGCGTAAGTCAGAGAAAGACCTATACCATATGATTTCACTCACATGTAAATTTAAGGCACAAAACAAATGAGCAAAGGAGGAAAATGAGAGAAACCAACCAAGAAACAGACTCTTAGTTAAAGAGAACAAATTGATGGTTGGGGGTGGCACATGGGAGGGGGCAGAGATGGGGTAAAGCAGTGCACCCGTTGTGACGGGCCCTGGGGAAATAGGGAAGTGTTGAATCGCTATATTGTACACCTGAACTAATATTACACTGTAGATTAACTATTAAAAAAAAAAAAACCGAACTTTGAGAGCCTACCATATGCCACACATCAAACAGTTCTCCACAGCTGCCCTATGAAGTAGATAGTCTTTTTTACAAATGAATTATAGATTGAAACAGGTTTAAGCAACTTGCCCCAGGTCTCATCTGGAGAGTACACAAGTCGGAACTGATGTCCAGATCTTCTTGTTCTTTCTATCACATCACTGTTGTCTCTTCCATGTCTCTAGAGGGACCTGGACAATAAAGAGATAAAGGAAAGAAGTCATGGGGAAAAGTACCGTCCTCAAGATGACCAGAGATGATAAGGTCTTCATGGGTGTATGAGCCTTAGCAAAAGTTAGACCCTGGGCTGGCCTGACTCCTGGGTGGAAGGATCACTGTATACACGCTGTGACTTAAGAATCCCTGATGGTTTCCTAAACAATCTTAAAGATGTTTCCACCTGTAAACATGCTGGAGACTATGTCTTAGGATCCTTTTTAAAAATCCATATGCTTCTGGAAGGATAATCTACATTAGGGTTAATTTGCTTAATGACAGATGATGAAAGGGGCATTGTGGCTCTCTGCCATGAGCTCTCCATTAAGGTCGTTGAGGATAAAAACCAAACAGCCGCTGTGTTGGAAAGGGGTTGGTGTGTAGGAGCTGATCCAAGTCCGACGAGAGGAAGAGGGGCCATTAGGTGCCGGGGCTCCACAGCCCTGTGTGAAGTTGTGAAGGAGACAATGAAAGAAAGAAGAGGTCTCAGAGGCCTGTTTTTGCCTATTTTAGTATTTATTGTGCTGCCAGTCCTACTTACACTTGTCTCCTCACATAATTTCTGTGGAAATTCTAGAAGTTTTCCTTCATCATTAAAAAGCAATGCATTTTATTTTCATAGACCAGAATTTCAAACATTCTGTGAATTCTGATTCATTATTTCTCTACACTTCATAAACAGAATCACTCAACAGCAAAACATTATCACTTGATTAATAAAAGCATACTCCTGACAGTTCACGTTTAAGAAATACCAACTCATAATTGTTTCTTTTCTTGCTTCTGTAGCACACTAACATTTCGCTATTGGTATTTGGCAGAACCTTACTACTGCTGCAACTGTTTCCTGAAATTCTGCTATTGTTAATCACGGAGCTGGCAGCCCACACTCCTGCTGCTTCTGCAGACACTCATTTTAAGCTCGCAGCACCATAAATAGGATTCTCAGCCCCTGTTGGCTGCCTCATTATCTTCTTCCAGTTTCTCACCACATTACACCCATAACTGGTCAAGCGTACTGGTAATTAATGTATAGTTCTCGACTTTCTCTTTCTGAATACAATATGCAGTTTCTTCCTAATAGGTCAAGTAGGTGGCTTTACTTTTTGCTTTAATTTTTAGCCAGCTCCTAAGTCTGCCACCCAATATCTTCTTGAACAATGTGACAAAGCTCTGAAGCTTAGGCCAGCATGTGAAAAACAAAAAAGAAAAAATTATTGAAGTTCATCTGTTCGTAATTACGGGACCCAATTTCTTTTCCCGTCTTGGGTTTCCTGCCTAGCAAAGTGGCAGAAGAGACACCACTTATATTTTGCATCCTGATGTTTTTCATATAATTTTTTTTTAATATAACTAAATTCAGTCTTGCTCACTCTACAAGGATCAGCGTGTGGACAGGACAGCAGCCTCGGGCCATGAGGTCATCCAGCGTTAGCTTCAGTTTCCGAGAGTGCTGGCCACTGTCACACTCTTTCCTGATCAGCCTGCGGCTGAAGAGTGAGCCGGACGCGAGGATAAATCACCCACCGTCTGGACCTGACTCAGGACATCTCTGATGAAGGAACATGGACTCCAGAGCACCCTTCCAAGTTGGCCGAGGTTTTGCTGGTGACTCTGTCACATTTGATCATCCTCCTGCCCAGTCTTGCCTCTTCCCCTTTCCTTTCACAGTATCTGCTTACCAAGACTCCAACTTAGGATGGACACTATTTATTTTAAATCTGTCTACAGTCCTCTGGCATTTTGGAGTTTCAGAAATCGAGGTGTTCAGGCCTCTCTCTGCTTCTGAGAAGCTCCACGTGGGTTAACTGTGGCAGTCAGGGTCCATTGAAGTCGGGTGGGGGAAAGCACTGTAGACCCATTCACTAGGAGGCCTGTGGCTCTGGCTCTCGGATCAGTCAGAGCAGTGCTGTGAAGAAGCAGCTATTATCTTCCTAACGAGCTCCATCCTGCAGATTAGAGCCTTGGAGATTAAAGGACTGTAGGCAGTTTACAGCCTGGTGGTGGTGGTTGAGGCTCTTCACTGTGTAGTGTCTTCCTGTCTAGGGAGGGAAGCTAGAGTAGCAGTTAAATGCATGGGCATTGTACTCGGGCAGGTCTGGGTTTTTAAAACTTTAATGTTGTACAGTAGACATACAGTAAACTATACATCTAGGGGCACCTGGGTGGCTCAGGGGGTTAAGCCTCTGTCTTTGGCTCATGATCTCAGGGTCCTGGGATCGGGCCCCACATCAGGCTCTTTACTCAGCGGGGAGCCTGCTTCCCCCTCTCCTTCTGCCTGCCTCTTTGCCTACTTGTGATCTCTCTGTTTGCCAAATAAATAAATAAAATCTAAAAAAAAAATAAGGTGTTTGACTAGATAGGTACTCACCCATGAATCTACCAGCACAATCAAGAAAATGATCATATTTATCATCCCTAAATTTTTTTCTTATCCATTTGTGATCCTTCTCAACTGCGCCTTCCTGCCCTATCCCCATCTCCAAACAACTGATTTATATTTTATTATCGATTTGCCATTTTTCCAGAAATTTTGTAAAACTGGAATCATTCAGCATATGTATATATTTTTTGGCCTGGCTTTTTCAGCAAAATTACTTTCTAAGGCATTTATGTTGTGGCCTGTGTCGGTCATGCATTCCTCTGTATTGCAGAGTAAAATTTTATTGTGTGAATTTACCATAGCTTGTTTATCCATTCACACTGATGAACGTTTGAGTTTCCACATTTGTGTTTGTTGTTTTGCAAGTATTAATCAGCTATGTACATTTGTGTGCAGGTTTTTGTAGTGCATTTGTGCTTATTTCTCCAGGAAGAGATCAGAAAACTTTTTCTGATAACTTAGGCCTTGCTGGACATTTAATCTCTGTGGCAACTCCTCAGTTCTGCCACTGATGTATGAGAAAAGCCATTACATACATGAACGAATGGCTGCGTTCAAGTAAAACTTCATTTACGAAAGCCTAGGACTCCTGCTCTAGGCTAAATACTTACAAGTGGGACTGATCATATGGAAGGTATATGTTTAACTTTATAAGAAACTGCCAAACAGTTTCCAAGAATAGCTTACCTGTTTTGGAATCTTATTAAGAACATGAAAATTCTAATTGTTCCTAATTTTCAGTGTTAAAAATTGGGTAGTGTGAGTCCTCCAACTTTGTTGCTTATCAAAATGACTTTGGTTATGATAATGGCTTTGCCTCCCAACATGCATTTGAGAATTGGTTTGCCTGCATCTGAAAAAACTTGTGGGATTTTGGTTGGAATTGCATTAAATGTTTAGATTGGCTTGGGGAGACTCAACAACTATGCTGAGTCTCTGAATCTATGAAGACATTCATGGGGCAGAATGCCCTATAGTTGTCTTTTTGGGTACTATCTCCATCTAGTTTTGTAGTGCTGCCTCAAATTAAGAATTATTTTCTGGACAAAATCATATAGAATTGGTGTCATTCACCTTCATTTTTGAAAGTTATTTTCATTGGGTGAGGAATTTTGGCTCGTCTTTTTCTTTCTCTCTTTTCTTTTAGTACTTTGAAAATGTTGCTTTACTGTTTTCTAGCTTACATTGTTACCCACAAGAAGTATACTGTGACTCTTAACTTAGCTTTTCTTTACATATCTTTGTTAATATGTGTACTTTTAAAATTCCTCTTTACCACTGGTTTTGAGAATTTGATTATGATGTGCCTTGTTATAATTTTCTTTGTTTCTTTTCTTTTCTTTTCCTTTCTCTTCTTTTCTTTTCCTTCCTTTCTTTTTCTTAAGAAAGAGGGAAGATAAAGGAGGGGCAGAGGGAGAGAGAGAATCTTAAGCAGGTTCCATGTCCAGTGCAGAGCCCAATGCTCCATCTCACAACCCTGAGGTCATGACTCAAGCTGAAATTAAGAGTTGGATACTTAACAGACTGAGCCACCCAAGTGCCCCCTTCATCTTTCTTTTGTTTGAGATTTGTTGAACTTCTTGATCTATGGGGTAATAGGTTTTTAATGAAATGTGGGAAAATTTTGACCTTTATATTTTAAAATATTTTGCTTTTCTGCTCTTTTAGGACACTAATTATCCATATTTTTTAGCTCCTTGCAGTGTTCCCATGGTTCATGCATGCTCCACTCACTTTTTTCCCCACACTTTTTACTTTTGATATTTCATTTTGGATAGTTTATATTGCTTTGTTTTCAAGTTCACTGATTTGTGTCCTACCGTGTCTGAGCTGATGTTATTCCCATCAATGTGTTTTTCATCACAGACATCTCTTAAACATTTAAACTCAATCATCTTTACATCTTCTATGTCTTCGCTTAACATGTTTCACCTTTCCTCTAATTCACTGGATATATGGAATATAGTTAAAATAATAGTTATGGTATAGTTAAAACAATAAGATATACAATGATACTGTTTTGCTGTCCTTATATGCTATTTATCATCAATATAATTTCTGAATTAGTTTTGATTTTCTTACATGATTGTAGTTTTTTTTTTTTTTAATTTTTATTTATTTATTTGACAGATAGAGATCACAAGTAGGCAGACAGGCAGGCAGAGAGGAGGAAGCAGGCTCCCTGCTGCGCAGAGAGCCAGATGCGGGGCTCGATCCCAGGACCCCGAGATCACGACCCGAGCCGAAGGCAGAGGCTTTAACCCACTGAGCCACCCAGGCGCCCCTGATTGTAGTTTTTAACTTCTTTACATGACTAGCAAGTTTTGATTAGATGCCAGCTACTGTATATTATACCTTAGTGGGTGCCAGACACTTTGTATTCCCTTAAATATTCTGCAATACTTTGCAAAGCAGTTACTTAGAAATGCTTTGATCTTTTGGGCCTTGCCTTTAAGCTTTGTTAGAGAATTTAGTCAGGGATTATATTCTCCCTACTATTTCAAGCAAGAGACTAAGTTCTCTAAGAAATACTCCATGATTTATGAGGTTTTCTACTTTGTCTATTGGGATCAAACATTATTCTTGATTCTGTGTGATCTCTGGACACTGTCCCCACCAATCCTTGCATATCTCTGCCACTCCCCAAACCCCTCATCTGACCCTTGCCAGGCTTTAGGTAGTTTCCTCAAATACGTGCACTCCTTAGTAATCAGCTGAACACCTGAGGGGTTCCTCTGCAGATCCAGGGTTTCTCTCTCTGTGTAGCTATCACCTTTCCTATACTCTGTCCTATAAACTTAAACAATACTCAATTCTGTATCCTCAACTCAGGGACACCACTAGGCTCTGCTTGGGCTTGCCCTCCCATCACAGTCTAGAAATTTTCTCTAGGCAATAAAGTCCGGTATTCATAGGGCCATGTCATTTATTTCCTGTGTCTCAAGGGTCATTGTCCTTTGTTGCCTCAGGGGTCATTTGTTCTAATGTAATGGGAGCCTTTGTATCACGTGTTTCTTTCTGTCTTTCTTTCTTTTTCTTTTCTTTGTTTTCAGTTTTTCATGCAGGAAGAGAAATCTGATCTCTGTTATTTCATACTGGTCAGAAGTGCAAGTTGGAGATGAAGAAATAGATGAATAGAGCCCACTTCTTCGCTCATCTCCCAAGTCTTGAAACCTTCCATACCCTTATATGGGGAATGGAAAGAACTTATGGAAACAACCTCTGGCCCATATTCTCTGGAAATACATGTCTAGTTGAATGTGGCAAGTGCCAGCCCTCTCACAGTTCATAACTTTCTCTCATTTGGCCTGATGCTATAGCTGTGATGTTGACTTTTATCCCTGTGGCATGCCTACTGGGCTTTATTTTATTCCTATCCAGGATGGACATTGGTGTAATCTTGTTGCAGATAAGCCTGGAAAGCAAAGTGTATTCTTACTGTTGAGTAGATTCCATTTTTTATTGGGATGTAAGGCTCTACTTTCTATTTTTGGATTAATTTTTAATAATTTCCACATAGAGTAGCTCACGGATGCTCTGACTTAACTATAATAGGTCTCCAAATTTGTCCCAATAAATTTTGCAAAAAATTGGTTTATAACCTAAAGAAGCATAATTTAAAGTAGAAAATATGGTTGTGCTCTCTCTGGTCTGAGGAAGGTACTCTGGACCTTGTCCCCTTATAGGAACACAAGTGACCGTGCTTCTTTCCTTCTTTGGGCACCAACTTCAGGTCCTTCTGTAGTAGAAACTGGCTCTTCTTACATTCCAGGATGGCAGTTAGTGTCCTGGAACATGTCCTTAAGTACTGTTTCAGGATTGCACAGGGTGCCCATTAGCTAAACAGCAATATTTTAATTAATGACAAATTACTCAGGAACTCTAGCCAAAAAAAAAAAAAAAAGTAGAATAATAGAGGGGGGTCGAAGAAACAAGAATAACAGGGTATTCTGCTAGGGCTACCATAACAAAGTACCACAGACTAGATGGATTATACACTAGAAATATATCTTCTCACAGCTGTGGAAGCTGGAAATCCAAGATCAAAGTGCTGGGAAGTTTGGTTTCTCCTGAGACTTCTCTCCTTGGTTTGCAGGTAGACACCTGTTCTCTGTGTCCTCACATGGCTTTTCTTTGTGTGAGGATATCCCTGGTCTCTCCTGTGTCCTAATCTCTTCTTCTTATAAGGACACTTTTAGACACTTCTTATAAGGACACTTAATGACCCTAATTTAACCTAACTACCTCTTTGAAGGTTCTGCCTTCGAACGCAGTCACCGAGGTACAGGAGGTTAGGGCTTCAACATAGGAATTCAGGGGAGACACAGCTCAGTCCTTAGAAAGCAGAGTGTTGATCTCTGTGATTCTGCCTGATGGGTATGCAGGAGTTCATTATGTATTCTTAACTTTTGCATTATGTTGAAAATTTTTCACAGTGAAAAGTTAAAATACCAAAGAAATTAAAGCAGCTTGAGCTAACCTAGGGGAAGATTGTGCCCAAACAAATATTTTTGTAATTCATCATGAAAACATTGTTTTTCCATTTTTTGTCCTTTTGTGACATGGTTAACACATATATAGAGACACACACACATTGTAACCTTAAGGGCCCTGAGTTCTTGGAGGACAGTCCCTTCTATCCTCTAGAGGACAATGTCTCAACTTCTCAACTGCTACAAAACTCTCTTTGACAACATAATAAAAATGGTAATCAGCATTTGTATAGAGTTTTAGAAAGGATTGCACACATTTCTCACATACTTTCATTTGAGCCCCAGGGAGATAGCCAGTGTGAGTGATTTTATCCCCAAGGTAGGGATAAGGAAAGGAGTGTCTGGGTCAGTGACTTGCAGCGCCAGATCAAGCACCAGCTCTTCTGGTTGGAGCCACAATAACTTCCCCCACGGGGGTGTTTCATTTGTGAGAGGACAAGGAGTTGTAACTTCCATGTTATTTTGCTCTCTCTATTGCAAGAAACCGTGGTTGAAGGATGATACCTCTGGAAATGACCCTTTTAAAATTGCTTCCATTTTTTGTTAAATGTTGCTACTTCAAATTGTCATGTTAATCTATCAATATCAAAACCCACTTTCCTGTTTAGCTGATTGTGTTTAATACCTGAAGTGCTGAGCCTTAAGATGGTTTTACCCTTTTGGAAATGATTAAATTTATGATGTGGACACACAGGACGATTTTATGCCGTGTAGTATATTTTTCTTTTTAATTCAATAGGCACTTTTAAGTATCACCTTTTTTAGGAATACTGCTTTTTCACGTCTATTAATTATCTTGATATGAACAGAAATACAGTTCATTTCAAGAGGAGGCTAGGCTATAAATTAGGAAAATCTTTGCTGTGAACTTTTTACCTTCATTTCTTTCCTCTGATATATCCTTTCGTCATTTTAGTTAGGAAACAATTTATATGTACTGTAAGAATTCACAATGATTTTTTCCCCCCATGGACTAGAATACCAAATTTTGCTTTCTCAAATAGCATGTGCAATAGGCAGAACTACTAGAAAAAGAAAAAAAAACCCTGATTTTCTCCTTCCTGTAGACTCTCTCCTTTCACTTCTCATCACCCATACTGGAAGGAGAGACCAACCTTGAGGGGGCTCATAGAGGTTGAGCCTCTTCCCTGTCCCTTGGGTGTAGAGATTACTTAAAATACACTCTTTTAAAAATGTAACAGGCCAGTTTAAGAGTTTCTAGATCATTGAGGTGGATTAGCCTGGATTTCTCTAGAGATGGAGGAGTTTGATGATTGGATAAGGTAGAAGTGGAGAGACCCAAGAGATGGCCACTTTCAGAGAAAAGGGAGATAACATGGCCTGGGGATTTCCTTGAGAGTAGCACTATGCCCAACTTGCATGCAGTTGTCTCATAAGGGATGGCTGGACAATGGCCGTGTCCCTGGACACTAAGTGCTGAGGCCCTGAGGGCAGCAGTGAGGGTCACTGTGGCTAAGCCGGCTGCTGAGGAGAGAGCTGTGCCAAGTAGTGCCTCAGAGTGTTCAGGTTGAGGACTTGAGGGATAGCAACAGGTCAGGCACAGCAGAGCAGGGAGGGGTAGGTAGCAGAGGGAATGACAGCAATAATGAAAACCACCACAAACTACCAAGTTCCAGTTCTGGTATATCCTATTCATTCACTCATTTATTGTCCTCTGGTTAATTTCTCATTATTTGTTGTATGTTAAGGAATGGTTCAATGACTTTTTCTGGGGGCTATTATTAAATCTCCCAGATTCTTAAATGATGTCAAAGGAACTCCAAATTGTGTCTGGTTCCAATTTCTTTCTTTTTTCTACCCCACCCCCACCTCCCAGGTTCCAATTTCTTGACACACTGTGCTTCCTATTGTGTCTCAAACTTTAGCAACACCCTTGTTTTTTTTTCTTTTCTAGCAGACGCCAGTATGCACAGAAACTTATTTCTAGATCTTTGTGTCATTTGGAATGCTTTTGACTGTGTTCTGGTTTTCTATTGTTACATAACAAAAAACTCTAGAAAACTTAATGTTTTAAAATGTATTACCTCTCATGATTCTAGTTGATGGGATTTAGCTTGGTGGTTCTTGCTTAAGATCTTTCCTGTGGTTAGAGTGGGATGACCACTTTGGCTGGAGTCATCCAATGCTTGATGACTAAGCAACAGGAAATGCTAATACAAGAAAGAAGACAAATAAGTAATGATAATACAAAATGAAAAAAAGTAACAATTCTATAGCACTTTATATGTAGTTTAAAGGCCTTTCTAAATCTGTTAGCTCTTATAGCAGTACATTAACTATATCCTGACTTTTAATTAGACAACTAGGCAAGTATAGGTGATGGCTACACTAAGAGACATTTATAGGGGAGAGGCTATTACTGAAGGAAGAACGTGATTTTTGTAATTATAAAAATAGGAGGAAGGACTCTCCACTCTCAGGGAACAGCATGGACAAAAAGTCCTGACCATGAGTTCATAGTAAGGGAAAAATGGTCTAAGAACTAGAATAAGGCATACCTGGAAGACTTTAAGAGGGAGATAGTTTATGAAATATAAGTGAAATTTTATGAGACTTACTCATTGGAGAAAGACACAATGTGGAAGTCCTAGCTAAATATGACTTGTTCAGAGCAACACACCTGACTGCAAAGCATGTCTTCATACATGTGCCTTTTATCATATTACTGAGTTGGCAAATTTACTTATTATTCAAAATGGCAACAACTATTCCTGGCCTGGAAAAAGTTGCTTTTTCTCAATTTTTCAGGAACAGGCCATTGAGTAATATAACAATGTCACATGTTCTTAGAGACCTAGGGTTGGGTACTAAGCCCAGCCTGAGAGGTAAAAATCATAAAGTGTTAAATAACCTTTGAAAACCCCTTAGGAAAGTGTCATGGTGAGATCAACATACCATTTCTTACAGGTCCAACAAAGTGGTTCTATAATTGAAAACCAGGTAAAGTGTTGGTGTTTAGATGATTTACTCTACAAAACTCCCCTAAATGTTTGAGCCGTGTCCCCTGCTCAGCGGGGAGTCTACTTTTCTTTCTCCCTCTGCTGCTCCCTCAGCTCGTGCTCTTTTCACTTGGACTCTCTCATGCTTTTGGACCTGCATATCACATCTATTCCTTCCTCCGCAAGATGCTCATATCATGAGGGGCCTGTGGGCACCAAGTGGCCAAGGGAATAATGGATTCACATTCGCACTTGGGGAAGTTCTGTAGGTGGAAAGCTGTGGAGCTATTTCTCATCAATGTTCCCTCTCTTGCTCTCATTTCCTCTAACACCCTCCATGCTCCTTGCTATGAAGAAGAAATAAGTGATTTGTGGATGTTAAGAAGGTATATTATTGTCCACCTACTGGTGGCAGGACCATCTTTTCTGTTTGGAGAGACTAAGCTGAATAGCTCGAGGAAAATTCTGGGAGAATCGTCATCTCACTGCCTCTTGAATCTGGCATGCAGCCAGCTTCCCTTCCTTCCTATCCTGCTCCAGTTTCTCTTTAGAACCAACAATGACTAGCAAACTGAAGGGATCTCTAGGCCACAAATGGGCTTCCAGCAGCTGAAGCTTCTTCCCAGTTGATAAGCACTTACTGAACTCTTTGTGGTGCCAGGCTATATGCTGTGTGGCAGTGACACTGTAGAAAGCAACTGAGTCGCAAACCACATCTCAACTAAAAACCAAGAGTTGAACCCTTGTCACCAGTCTTTGGACATTATGACACACATAGAAACTTATGTCTGTCTCACATGGTTGAAGCTGTGCTATGTGATAGCTCCCTATAGATTGCTTTCATATAAAGTTATCAGTAAGTTAAGAATTCACGAAGTTAGGGAACATGCAGAAGGACCATGACAAAAATACTGATCAAGCATAGTTTCAAATGTTACATAATTTAGGGTTGCGAAGTGGTGACATGAGGAGTGGCAGTGGTGGCATGAGGAGTGGGGGCAGCAGCGTGAGGGACCACCACCTGGTTGGGCCTCCCTGCCCCATTCTGCCTCTTTGGTTCTGTGCATGCTCCTGCTACAGGTAGGGGGCCAGACTCCACAAGCAGTTCCACAGAGCTACCCAGGTGAGGCACGGGAACTTAGTGTAAATTTCTATTGATGGCAACCTGATGCATGGCAGCAACAATAGCTAGCACAGCCTTAGAGGCCATGCTTTTGGGCCTGCATATCACATCCATTCCTGCCATTGGTACTACTTCTTTCACATACCCATGTGGCAGCACTAACGTGACCAATGACATGATCAAGGTCAACTGACCAGGTCATTTTGCTTACTTATGAATTTAGCCTCTACTCTGTTGGCCAGTGAAAGGCCCTCTTTACTGTGGAGGTGATGTTCTAGTGTGCCCCATATCCACTGGGTCCCTAGAAAAATTCACTGATTTTATAAGGTCTTAAATTAGAGCTTATCTTTCATCCTAAGGATAAAGAGTTTTTATCTTTTCCTAGAGTTTTATCTCTTATCCTATTTTATCTACAATCCTAAGGATTGTACATGTTTCACCTAGATGTCTGGAACACTTGCCACTTTTGGCTCAATTTGATTGACCTGATATATTTATATAGAGGACTAATGTGAAGTTCATGAACATATGTAGGCAGACCAGATACCTTTAGATTATATTTTGACTCACATTATGGTCCATTATATAGTCTATGCAATATATACTTGAAAAGAGCATGCATTTTTGTGATAACTAAGATTAATGTTGTATAAATATATTGTAAACAAGTTATATGATTGCATGTTCAATTCTCTACCACTATATCTCACTATATATTCTATGTTTAAATATCACTATTCATATTTTTTCTAGGTCCTCTATTCATTAGTGAACAAGGTATTAATATTACCAATTATGAATGTGCATTGGTCTATTTTTCCATTTCATCTGTCCATGTTTTTTTTAAAAATGTATCTTATAGTTCTATTATTAGATTCACAGACTTTAGGATTTATATATTGAAGAAGTAACCATTTTATGATTCTGATAGATTCCTATTTATCTAGTGTTATACTTTTTAAGTTAACTTTGTCTGCTATTAAGATAACATACCATATTTCTTATGCTTAGTGTTTGATTATTTTGTAGTTTCATCCTTTTATATTCAACCCAGCCATGTCTTCATAAAATGCAGAATCTTGAGGCCACAAAGTAATTGCATCTTGCCTTTTTATTCAGTCTGACAATCTCTGCCTTTTACATAGAATGTTTAGTCCATGTACATTTAATGTCACTATTTATATAGTATGGTTTGATTCATCTATTTACAATGTGTTGTATAGTGGTACAACCTGGTTTCGATTTTCTCTTCTTTCCTTAACTTCCTTGGAGTCAACCATATGTGTTTTATTATCCAATCTTCTTCATAAACTTTTTAGTTGTGTCTCCCTATATTATTTTTTAAGTTTTCCTTAAAAAATGATAATGTGCACATTAACTTACCAAGTGTAATTAGATTAGTATTGTAAATTTGCAAGTAAAATGTTAGCACAACAGTGAAATTCCATTTATCCCCTATCCTTGGTATATTGTTTTCATATATTTTACATCTACTTATGAAATAAACCCTACAATATAATTCATAAAAATGTTATGAATTTGTGTTTTAAAATCATTTAAATTTGTCACCATTCTATAAAACACAAAACCATAAATACCTTGTGACACATCCATTGCCTATTCAACTGGTTTCATCCTCACATTTTCTTCAAAAATCCCACCCACAATCCTGTAATTTTAGGGAAGGAGAAACCTAGAGAATTCATGCCACCCTCAGCCTCCAGGCTGGGCATTGTCCTAAAGTCCCCTGTTGCCATCTCTGTGGCGGGCTTCGGTGTTTGCCATCTCTATGGGTTGTTTACTTTCAGTTCCTTTAACCTTCTAATGGTAAGCCAGCTCAGACATATCCCGGACACTTCCGTCCCTTTCTCCTGCCTGCATCTTGCCTTCACTTCTGCCCCTGCCCCACCACAGGGTTTCAGCCCTTGCCTATCTTTGCTACTTTAGTGGTGGGCACACATTCGGGGGATTGAGCATGGGAAGATTAATGTCTGTGTGAATGGGAAGGTATTAGGAACTGTCATATCATTTATTTCATTTCCTTTCATGACAATAGAGACATGGGACTCCAGTGTTGCAAACCATGACTATTTTTGAGATTTTTCTCCCACCTTTCTTTAGCGCTTGCTTTCAGAATTGAGGAAATGGCTGAGATTCTCCTTCAGTCATTCATGTCCGTTTCCATTGATGCTACAGTCTGAGCAATAAATAACTCTTGGCTTTTCTCTCTGTCAGCTTTCCCAATATCCTCTGCCTTTTAGCACATCTACAGTTGCCTTTGGTCCAAGTTACTAGAAAGAGAATTCCTTAGCATTCTAGGTCCCCTTCCAGAGCTTACTCTTATTTAAAAATCACACACCCAATGTTGCTGTTATAGTTCAGTGTGTTTGGATTACTGCGGTAGATTTCTATGTGGTCTCTCCCTCTTATTAGCCTTAACTTTCTCTTCCTGCACCAAACCATCAGCCACATTTGGCTCTTAGAAAAGGAAATCTCTGCCGTGTTCCTGACCTTAGCGGAAAAGCTTTCAGTTTTTCTCCATTGAGAATGATATTTGCGGTGGGTTTTTCATAGATGGCTTTGATGATATTGAGGTATGTGCCCTCTATCCCTACACTTTGAAGAGTTTTGATCAGGAAGGGATGTTGTACTTTGTCAAATGCTTTTTCAGCATCTATTGAGAGTATCATATGGTTCTTGTTCTTTCTTTTATTGATGTGTTGTATCACATTGACTGATTTGCGGATGTTGAACCAACCTTGCAGCCCTGGAATAAATCCCACTTGGTCGTGGTGAATAATCTTTTTAATGTACTGTTGAATCCTATTGGCTAGTATTTTGTTGAGTATTTTCGCATCTGTGTTCATCAAGGATATCGGTCTATAGCTCTCTTTTTTGGTGGGATCCTTGTCTGGTTTTGGGATCAAGGTGATGCTGGCCTCATAAAATGAGTTTGGAAGTTTTCCTTCCATTTCTATTTTTTGGAACAGTTTCAGGAGAATAGGAATTAGTTCTTCTTTAAATGTTTGGTAGAATTCCCCCGGGAAGCCGTCTGGCCCTGGGCTTTTGTTTGTTTGGAGATTTTTTTTTTTTTTTTTTTTTTTTTTTTTTAATTTTTTATTTTTTATAAACATATATTTTTTATATACATATATTTTTATCCCCAGGTTTGGAGATTTTTAATGACTGTTTCAATCTCCTTACTGGTTATGGGTCTGTTCAGGCTTTCTATGATCAGGAAATCTGATCACGCCATATTCTTGCTTGAAATCCTTCATCAGCTTTCCCTATTTATAAGATAAAGGCTTCCTTCATGTAAGTCTCTGTTCAAATGCCCTAAACAGAAAGGTCTTTCCTTACTTCCCTATCTCGAATAGCACCCATCCCTCACTCTATGCCTTCTTATCCTGGCTTATTTTCCTTCTTATCACTCTATGCCATATTATGTATGTTTGTTATCAACCTCCACTAGGATTTAGGCTCCATGAAGGGTTTCTCTATTTATCGCTGTGTGTTGGCATGTAGTTAGGTGTTCAGTAAATGGCTGTTGATTGTTAAATGTAGAGTGAAAATAAGATAAAAATATTTTTCACAATCCATTTGCCACTCACATTGAGAGTCTCTAGCCCTTCTGTCCTCTACCATGCACCACCCCCTCATACATACTACCTTCTGCATACAGAATATGCTATGCCCTTTTGGATATCTATAGTGTGGGGCAAATGTTCCTTTTTCCTTAGGCTTATCTTCCCTCCTTCTACATCCCCAATCAAACAAATTTGGAATCTCTCCCCATCATTCAAGATGAAGCCCAAACATTACCTTGTCAGTAAACACCTCCCTTGGCCTGTTCCACAGTCCCATCCAAATACCCACACTTCTTCCACCAGGGCAGAAGACTCCTTTCTCTAATACCCCTTTCTCTTATCCTTTGGCACTTGGAGAAGAGTATTCCTCTGAGATGGAACACTGCAGCTATGTGTTTATTTAAAAGGCAGCAGAGGGTTCTGATTATAAGTATGGGGTCTGGACTTGCATTGCTAAGGTTTGGCTTCATGATTTACTATGATTTTAGGCTTGTTGCTTAATTTCTATTTCTAAGTGTGCTCATCTATTAAAATTAAAATAGTGGTATCTATATAGACAGAAGGGCATGGTACATATTAAGAACTCAATTAATGGTAGCACGGATAATGATGGTGTTATTCTCTGTGACTGTGAGTGCATTGTGGGCAAAAAAATTTTCCTCTTGGTGTTTAGCAAAGCCGCTGCCTTCAAGGAAACTCATCAGTATTGTTTGTTTCTCTCTCTTTTTCTTTATCTCCTTCTCCTTCCTTTCCCCTCCACCTTTTTCTTCTTAGCACTAACTGTTATTTAGTCTATATTGTGGTGGGATACTATTCACGTATGTATAAAAGGAATTCTATTATAGTGCAAACTGTATGTTGATAGAGGTAGGAACCAAGTGTGGTGCTTTGGGAATTGTCTGTGGATGGGCTACCACATCAGCACAACTGGAATACAGACTGATATCATTTAGAAAGTGATAACCACATTATTTTGTAATAATAGTTTATAGGGTATATTTGGCATGAGGGAGCAAAAATACCACGGGCAAATAAAATTTCATTTTTAATATCTTGGGTCTCTAAAGAATCTAATATTATAATTTAAGTCCTACTGATTCCGAGTTAGGTGTTCGAATTTATTTTTGTTTCTACTTACGCCTAACTTCAAACAAACTTTTGAGCAGCCAAAGGATGAACTAGACCTTCTGGTTCTCTTTCTTCCTCGCCTTTTCTTTGCCCTTCTTCCCATTCTTATTTCCCAGTCTAGCCCTCAACATTATTTATCCAGTAGTTTTGTCATCCTTAGAAAATCTATCCTGTAATCAGTCTGCTTATTTATTAAAATCTTTAATAATTCATATTTTTATTTAATGTAAATAAATTTATTTATTTAATGATTCATATTTTATTTTTCACATGAATTTCACAAAAATATTTTGCACATAATTTTTAAACCTAGTGTGAATTCTTCTGTATAACTCAGTATCTTTTGTGTGTGTAAAAGAAAAAATACAGACAGTAATGTCTCTGCCACTTATTTGTAATTTGATCATGGGCAAATACATTGACCATTCTGAACATTGATTTACTTATTTGAAAATTGGGGGCCACTCATACCTCACAGAATTAGTTTTCTGGAGAAGTAAATCTCCTTATAAACATTAAGTGCTTAACACAGTACCTGACTCAGAAAGCAATCAATTCATAAAAACTTAAACTCTCAGTGACAATGAAGAACTTGATGTTATACCCAGAAAGATGGTGGCAGCTGTTTATTCTTCGTACAGAATAGATGACTTAGTTTTATTAACTCTTTCTAATCTAGCTTCTTTCCAACCTACCTTCTTCCCTACTGGCTTTAGTAATATTGTCAGAAAAATCTAGACAGACCTGGAGGGGAGGAGGAGAGCATGTTCATAAAAGTCCAAAGGATCTTTCAGTAAGGAATGGGCCCTAATTCTGTTGTGCCTTCATCTACGATGTTGTTTATTTTTAATTTTTTAAGATTTTCTTTATTTGTTTGTCAGAGAGAGAGCACAAGCAGGGAACAGCAGGCAGAGGGACAAGCAGGCTCCCTACTAAAGCAGGGAGCATGATGTAGGACTCGATCTCAGGATCCTGGGATCATGACCTGAGCCAAAGGCAGGTGCTTAGCCAGCTGAGCCACCCAGGTGCCACTATTTTGAATTTTTGAAGAACAGGCACCCTATCTTATTTGGATTCCTCGATACCCTCAGCTCATCTTTGCAGTGATACGTGTATCAGAATAGTAACCATAGTCCCTGACCACACATAATATTGTAGGGTCCCTGCGGTGGTACAAGTGTACTGATGGGCATCCCATGAATGTGGTATTATTTCAGGATTTTCATTGGTGGGAGTGCTGCATGTGGAGAAATCACAACTGGAAGGAGGGTAAAGAAGTGCCACTTGAGGCTGTCTCCTATTTCTTCCTTCCTCCCTTACTAGTTAGATTTTAGAAAGAGGGAGAATGAGAGGAAACACATGGAAAGATGCCAGGAGACAGGTTGTTCTAGGATCATTTCTATAGATACAAAAAGGAGGGAATGAGTGAAATGAAATAAAGCTACCAAGAGAGCTGAGGTCTGTTTGTCCCATCTCCAGTCCCAGAGCTCCACACTCTGGGACACATACTAAAGGCAGGAAGCTTGCTCTTCTAAGATTAGATCTCTCTGGTTTAAATAGCCAAAATATTTCAGCATATTATTCCCTCTTAGTTCATTGCTAGAATCACAGGTTCTCGATAATTTACTCTAAGTAGGTGTAGAATGTCAATGATATTTTATTGATACAGTGAATTTAGCAGGGCTGTAGATGAAGGAAATTTGCAGAAGTAATTTGTAATCCAACCAAAGTTGGATCACAAAGCTCTTATCATTATGGTATAAACTCTGGCTGAGTGACCAATGCCAAAGAGATAACCTTGAGTCATCTCTTGTGTAAATAAGATGGTCTGAACTAATAGTACCTTTCAGGTGTTTATGTATTAGTAAGAATTCTTTTGGAAAGAGCAAAGTGCATCTTCTGTTCTGCAGCACAATGAACAAACATGTACAGCCAATAATTGAGATCTATTTTCTCAAAATTGTCCATTGCTTTGAGGTAGAGCTCACTAGTTATCCACTAAAACTGTTTTTCTTTATATATTGAACACATGGCTGGACTACACTTCTCAGACTTTCTTGTATTTAGGTGTGCCCATGTGCCCAAGGTGTTATAATGGAATATGATTGGAAGTAAACGAGTCTGTTTCACCTAGAACTCAAGGCAGTGGGCAATGCTCCTCTGGGTGTTCTCTGTCACTTCTCTTCTATCTTCTCTCCTCTGTAATGGTCAGTTCGGTTGGTCAGCTGAGCTAAGCTGTCATCTCCATTTAATCAATAAAACACAAATCTAGATGTTGCTGTAAAGATATTTTGTATATGTGATTAATATCTGAATTGGCTTTAAGTAAAAGAGACTATCCTTGAGATTGGACTGATCCAATCAGTTGAAAGGCTTTAAGAGAGATTTCATATTTTCTTGAGTAAGAAGAATTTCTCCCAGGGAACTGAAGCTTCAGTTTCTGCCTGAGAATTCCCAGCCTGCTGTTTCAGAGAGCCTGCCCTGTGGATTTTGAACCTGCTGAGCCATAATCACATTCCTTGCCATAACTCTCTTAATACATATTTATTCTCTTGGTTCTATTTTTCTCTTGGAATCTTGACTGATGAATCCTGTATATTCTTTTCTCCTATATGTTCCCTTCTATTTCATGTTCTCTTCTCCTTTTCCACCAGCTTGAGCCCACGGTGATCCAGTTTTGACCATGTTGATAGTGACACTATCCCCAGGAATGGAGGAGCAGAGTGAATGGAGGAACTTGAGTTCCTGAGGGTCCACATGGAGAACTGCTTTGACAACCCACATCAGCACTGTTATACGAGGGAAATAAGTGTTTTTGTTCTTTAAACCATTCCCTTTATAAATCTCTTCATTATATCTACATTTTCCCCTAACTGATTACTATTTCAAAAGTACTGTTGTTTTTGGAGTTCTCATTTATGAATATTATTGTGACTGAGAACTTGGATATCAGTCTTTATTTGGTATACTCACATAGGTATTGTCAATGGTAAAAAATACTCACATAGGTATTGTCATTCAACAAACACTGAATGCTAACTTATACCAAATGGTCTGGAAATACAAGAGCATAAGACATAAACTATGATATATATATATATATATATATATATATATATATATATGTATATATATACATATATATATATATATATATATGAAAATTATTCAGCCATAAAAAAGAGTAGAATCTTGCCATTTGCAATAACCTGGACAGGCCTCCAGGCATTATGCCAAGTGAAAATGTCAGAGGAAGACAAATACTATAAGACCTTTCTTCTATGTTTATATATATATATATATGACAAATATTACATAATCTCTCCTGTAACTGTTTTTATTTCTTATAGCTTAAATTAACTGAACTAAAGCTATGAGCTACTTAAAACAATTAAAAGGCAATGTAGGTAATTGGAGATAATATTTGAAATACATATAATAAAGAACTCCTAATCAGAAAAAAAATTAGATGGTGAGAGTGCCATCCCTGTGCTTACTGGTTAGAAGCAGTAATGGAGGAATGCAGAGTCAATAATTTGTTCAAGGAACAGAAAGATATTCAGCATAGTGGAGGTTAGAGTGTGACACAGAATGGGCTTAGAAAGAGATATGAGAAACAAATAATCATGGCCCTTTAAGCCATGGAAAGGCATTTGGGGTTTATCTTCAGAATAATGAAAGAGTAATGGTTATATTTGCATTTGTCAAAGATCAATATGGTTGTATTGTGGAGTGGAGAAAAGCAAGAATACAAGCAAGAAAAGCAGATAAGAGGCCATGACAGCAATCTAGCCTGCTGATGATACCTGGACTGAAAGTGGTGGCTGCTGGTATAGAGAAAAGTTGGTTTGATTCCAGAGATCACTTGATGATTGGCTCTGCTCAATACAGGATAGGAAGGGCTCAACATTGGCAGATTTCCCTTTGAAGTGAATATTTAATCTCTTTTAATTAATTGGGTGAGATAGTCACAGAGCGATCAGAGCTGGAGGAGTTTAAGTGGTGAGGGAGAGGGAAAGAAGACGATGAGTTTGCTTTGAACCTGGTTGAGTTTGACAAATCTACAGAACAAGTTAGGTGTGTGCATCTGTTTAGTTAAGGTAAATAATATTAGCTATTCAGACCACTGCTTAGTAGTTTAGCACAATAAAGTTTATTTCCCTCTCATTTAAAAATACAGTGTGGGTTAGAGTGGTGCAATGGAGTCTGCTCCATAAAATAACTTAGACTTTCCATCTAGACTTTCTTCCAGGTGCCTGACATTCCTTCATTCACCTGACAGAATGAGTACTGCACAGTCGGGTAGGCGTGCTGTGGCAGGGAGGTTATAGGCTAGCCCTAGAAGCGGAAAATAACCCTTCTAACTTCTACTGTCTGGAACCCACCTCATAATCAGTCTGAACTGCAAATGTGGTTAAAAAATACATCCTAGATCTGTGTTCATAAAGAACAGGAGAATATAGATACTGTTGAACATCTACAGTCTCTGGCAAAGTTTCTGAATTTCAGAAAGATTGGGGTGGAAGATACACAGTTAGTCATTTAGCTATAATTTAGTATTTAAAATAATGGATGCAGAAGAGATTGCCAATGTAAAATGTGTAGAACAGGAGGAGAGCTCAGTATAAAAATGTTAAAAAATACTAACCTAGAAAATGACAAACAGAGCTCACACAGGAAACCAAAAAGGAGAGCTAGAGAGAGCTAGAGAGGTTGGAGTGTTTAGTGTTATGAAATTTAAGTGAAAAGATTATTTCTAAAAAGAAGCCTCTAGTTTGTACCTCTAAAATTTTTATATGTATTAAAATTTCTAGGAGGAAATGGTCACCAGTGTTAAAGGATTATCTGAAGTATAAAATACAGATTAAAGAGCATATTGCTGCCCTTGGCAAGAGGTAGGAATGGAAACTGTATTTCAGTAAGAAGCAGTTCCCACTGTTAGGGAAGAGAGAGGAATTGGAAGTGGAATCAATCACCAACTGCCAATGATTTAACCAATTTTGTCTATGTAATAAAGTCTCCAGAAAAACCATAGAGGAGGGAGAGATTTTCCAGGCTGTGTACATGTGGAGATTTGGGGAGAGTGACACACGTGGAGAGGGCCTGGAAGCTCTGTGCCCCTTCCCACATACCTTGCCATATGCATCTCTTCCATCTGGTTGCTCCTGAGTCCCGTCTTTTTACAACAAACTGAGGATCTAGTAAGAAAAATATTTCTGTTTTCTGTGAGCTGCTTTGAGAATTCACTGAACCCAAGGAGGAGGATTATTGACCTCCAGTCTATAGCAGATTGGTCAGAAGCACAGGTGAGAACCTGGACTTGTGATTGGCATCTGCAGTGCTGAAGTCTTATAGGATTGAGCCCTTAACCTGTGGGATCTAATGCTATCAACAGGTAGATAGGATCAGAATTGAGTTGAATTGCTTGAGAATTGCTTGGTGTGGGGGGGCAAAACCTGCATGTTGTAATTGGTAACCAGAATCCTGATACGATTTATAATGGTATTAAATACTTAGTAATAAATCAGAATCTACTTGGTCCTCTATTTTTAGTCTCCATTTGCAGTATTTTATGTGGATCTAGAGAGCTTTGATTCCTAGAAGGGTACACAACTTAGGTTGGCTCAATGAGGACCAAATCTGTAAATTATATAGAATTTTTAGAAAAGAGTGGCTCCTTTTTGGAGGTAACAAAGACTATTGAATATAAGCTTGGAATTCCATGCCATGATGGAGGCTTGCCTTGGAACAAAATGAGTATAGAAGAAGCAGACCTGAGGGACAGAGAGAGAATAAAACTTGTTAGCCGAAGCCTGATATTTGAGCTCTTAGATCCACCTCTCGCTACAAATCTGCTCTTGAGTTGTTTAGTTACACAAGTCAATCTGTTCCATTTTAGTTCCCCTGAAGCTAATTTGAATTGAACTTATGCCACCTGCAGTCAAAAGATCTTCACTTACAAATGTGTCATTAAGATTTGGTGGGTATAAATAAAGGACAAAGGTGGAAGGGAAGGTTTTCCTTTCTGAGAAGAATTACAACTAGTCTGCTGGACAGCTTGTTCTGTGTGTTGCCAGGGCAGGTTGATATAGAAGAACAACAGGAGAGACTCTTAACTACAGGAGACAAACTGAGGATTGCTAGAGGAGAGGTGGGTGGGGGAATCGGGTAACTGGTGACAGGCATTAAGAAGGGCATCTGATGGATGTGATGATCCCTGGGTGTTATACGCAACTGATGAATTACCAAACCCTATATCTGAAACTAATTATGTACTATGTGTTGGCTAACTGAATTTAAGTAAAAAAATAAAAGAACAATAAAAATCATGATTTTTCTGCAATTTTTGGATATATGATATCCTATGATTAGGAATTTACTACTGTTATTTGTTATTTGTTTTAAGGTTGTACTTTGTATTTTATTAGATTTTTATTTTATCTCACTATCATATTTTGTTAGGTTAAATTATTACTTTGGGTTTCCATTTTATTCATATGTTAGTTTTATTTTAACAGGTGAAGTATCTTAAGATGAACCTGAATGAGACTCTAGAGTGTAAAACAAAGGGTAACTGAGAGAATGGTGGACCTTAAACACCTCTGTCTACACCTGGCGCTCCATTAAGACATAGTTCGAAAGATACTGGTTTAAGGCTCTGAGATCTTTTAGTTTTCTTCCTTTCCTTTCTATCTTTCCTTCCCCTCCCTTCATCTGAGTCAGATAAACATATGCTTTTAAAAGTCATGGAATTTAATGGGAGGTTTGAAGTAAAGATGAATAAATTAAAGCTGAAAATAAGTTTGAAATCAATGAGAAATTTACTTACTATTACTCCCTTCCCCAGAAGACTTTTCCAACCTCACTCAGGCACACTCTTGGTCCCATTCCCTGATGAAGAAACCATTCTCAACGTTTTTAGCTATTGCTACTATTACTTCCACATTTTTAAATTAAATGCTGACATTGCCACTTCTTTTAGTTGTTAATCTAGATACCATTTGTTGAATTCCAGCAGACAAGAATTTAGCCTTTATGTATCACTCCCAATTCTTCTTTATGCATCTTCCCAATGTAGTTACAGCACAATTATTCAACAGCTGGCATTTATGTGAATTATTTTGTCTATTTAATATTATTCTCTGCTATTTAATATTATTCTCTGGACTGTTATGGTTTTCATAACATTTTACTTTTCCTGGACTTAACTGCTTCAAATTTTTTCATTTGCTTGGTTTTCAAAACGTAATTATTAGTACTTAGCCTCCAAATTCAAGCAGATCTGTGAGCCCCTGTCAATGCAATTTTCCAACTGGTCAATTAAATTAAAAGCCTTCAGTTCTCCTTCCTCCCACTCTATTACCACCTGATCTCTCCCACAGAGTCCTCTCTACTCTTTCATCTGTAGTGAATGGTCTTATGACCTGCTGCACAGTTATCTTGGGATTTCTCTCACCATCATTTCAAGATTTTTATTTACTTATTTTGAGAGAGAGAGGGAGAGAGAGGAGGAATGAGAGAAAGAGTACAAGTAGTGGGGGTGGGTAGAAAGAGAGATCAGGAACAGATTCCCTGCCCCGTAGGGAGCCTGACATGAGACTCGATCCCAGGACCCCTAGCTTCATGACTTGAGCAGACGCTTAACCAGCTGAGGCACCCAGGCGCCCTTCTCACCATTTTGGAATTTATCTCTTCTGATCACCTGTGTTATATCTTTTATATACTAGTCTCCTATTCTTCCTCTTCTATAGTCATTCGGATTGCTGCAGATTCCTGGTAGTTTTCTGTAAGAAGTACATAGAAATTTACAAAAATTTTTGCATGCCTAAGCATATTTTTATTCTGTTATTTAATTGACATTTTGACTAACTATAGCATTTTAAGTTGAAAATAATTTCCCTTAGTCTTTTGGCATTGTTTCCTTGTCTTCTAGCTTCTAAGATTGGTAGTTAAAAGTTTGAATAGACTTGGTCTTCCCTTGTGGAAACATTTAGTCTTCCCTTTGTTTCTTGTTGTTGGGAGATAATTCTCCATGAGTCTCTAGCATTTCTGTGTGTCTCGTGAACTGAGGCACTGATAGCCTTTCATTCTAACTATCTTTTCAAAGATGTCTATATAGACAACAGCTTTGGAAGATACAGTGTATCTTTCTTGAACAGAGGGCCTCTTTTGTTTTTTAGCCAGGATAATACAGACAGTGTCACTCTTTGGTGCAAAGTCTGGGCAGGTTTTTTTGACGCGTACTATAAAAGTATGATTTGGTGAGTGCTGTGAAGTGTGTAAACCTGGTGATTCACAGACCTGGGGATAAAAATATATGTATATAAAAAATATATGTTTATAAAAAATAAAAAAAAAAAAAAAAAAAAAAAAAAGTATGGGTTTTTCCAAGCTCAGGTTTTCTTAGCTGTGACACGAACCCACAGCCTGTGCAGCACCCACCTGGGTTGCTCTGTGTTTCCCCTGTGCACTTGGGGAGCAAGGAGAACCAGCTCATGTTGTTTGCTATGTTGTAAGGGGGTTCTTTGTCTCTGACCCAGGAGTGTCACGTCCTCTGCCAGAATCTATGAAACTGTGGTAGGCTATCTTGTTTGCTTGCAACTCTGGTAAAATGTCAGACCTTTCATGGTTATTGACGGTGATGATTACCTGTGAGCCTTTTCATTTATTTCAAGGACACTCTGGCCTTTTGTATTAGGGTAGAAATGTGGAACCAAAAGCACTTTGAACCCATTGGGAGGTGACTGGAGTGACTGGGGAAAGAGGCTGACCAATGTCTACACAACAGCTCATTCTGGTCTCTTTATTATTAAAATCATCTTCTGCTGAGTTATCTATTTGTGAGCATTCACACAGGATACACAAACCTTCATATTTTTGCCCATTTTGAGATGTCTGTCTTTACCAGATTCCCTAGTCATTACTTTTCCAGCCCCATTCCTTCTAAGTCTCTGACTATTTAACCAAACCATTGGCCAAAGCCCATGAACTGGTATATAATCACTCCTACGGTCATTTCTCCTTCCAAGCAAAGTAAACAATGAGGTGCACTGCTCTAATTTCTGCCCACTAAGAGGACTTTCCCTTATCAATGTCTTTCTGGGATGTCTCTGGGAGGTGCCTTCGTGCTGTAACTGTCCACTTTCAAGTGGTGCCTGCATATCATACACACCTGCACACCTGTATACCTGTAAGCCCAGCTGGAATTTTCTCTTCCTCTGTCAACTGATCACAGGAACTCCACACGGAGCCATAGGAGCAGGCTGTGAGAGTGAGAGAGGCAGTGTAGCAGATGTGTGGATCATGGACATTTGGGCCATTTCTTCATGTCACTTTTGTCTTCAGGGCTCGATCAGGGTGATTGGCCCTCCACTTTTTCTTTTTAATTCACTGTATCCTACTTACATGTCTTTATCTTTATGTTCCATTTTCTAGATTTTCTTGAATTTATCTTCAGTACTTCTTTATTTTCTAAAGTAAGCTTTTTATATTGAAACAATTGAGATTTGTGTCCTGATTAATTGTAACAATTAATACAGAGAGATCCTGTGTACCTGCTACCCAGTTTTCCTTAATGATAATATTCAGCAAAACTGTAGTACAATATTATAACCAGGATATTGAAACAGTGAAGTAGAGGGCTTTTCTGTCACTACAAGCATCCCTTGTTGAGGCTCTTTATAGCCACACCCACTTTCCTTATCCACCTCAACTCTAATCCTTGGTAACCACTGATCTGTTCTCCACTTGTATAATTTTGTCATTTCAAGAATGTTCTGAATAGAATCAAACAGTGTATAATCTTTTGGAGTTGTCTCTTTTCACTTAGTAGAATTCCCACAAGATTCATTATCAGTTGTCTGTTCCATATTAGACCCGAATAATATTCTGTAGCATGTTTGTTTAATTATTCAACTGTTGAAGGGAATATGGGTTGTTTCCAGTGTTAGGTTCTTAAGAATAAAGCTGCTATGAAAATTCATACACAGATTTTTGTGTGACATAACTGTTTCATATTTTGGGGATAAATGCACAGGAGTGCTCTTGCGAGATTGTATGGTAGTTATGTGTTTAGTTTTATAACAAACTATTCAACTGTTTTCCAGAATGATGTACCATTTTACTTCACACAAGCACTGAATGAGTGATCAATCTTTTCTGTGTCCTTACCAGCATTTGATATTCTCATTATTTTTTATTTCATCCATTCTGATATATAGCTTTGATTTATATTTACCTGATGTTGAATATCTCTTCATTTGCTTCTTTGCCATCTGTGTAGCCTCTTTGGTGAAATGTCCCTATCTTTTGCCCATTCCCCAATTGAATTGTTTGATTTTTTACTCTTGAGTTTTGGTCAGTATTTATTCTGAACTTTATTTTGGCTCCCTCTGTTTTGAATATACCCTTTTCATCTGTATTCAAATAATAAAGAAGATCTTGATTTTTTCTAATGGATACAGTGGCTTCTCTTAGTTTTATGAGAATAGTAATCATCTAGAATTTTTAAGGACTTTTGACATCTGCATTTTTTTTATCCTTGATATTCTTTTCTTTTGTTTTATATTCTTCATTTACTTTTTGAGACTTTCTTCAAATATCCAGTTATTTGGTTCAGGCCTGTTCCTAATATTGTGGGGCTCAACATAGAATATATATGGAAGCCTATAGGCCATATATTTAAATATTTAGAAATTATAATTCCAGTGAACAAACTGTTCAATTCTCCCAATTTGGTAAGTTATTTTCAAAATTGTTGTAACAATATTTTCATAAGTATGTAAAGCTGGTTTTCATTAAAACATCAAAGATCACTGAATTTAATTATTATAGTTCATGTCTGCATGTTCTATAGCTCTATAGATGTCTGGTTAAACAATGAAATAAAGACATAATTTGTGAATTATTATATATCCCCCAGATTATTTTTTCACTTTTATTTCAACAAACATACTATTTATGGTGTTATAGGGAAGATTTGTGCATAATTGTTATTGCCAGTAATTTAAAGAGTTAAAAATAGTCATAATTGTATTCAAAGTGTATATAATTTGAACACATTTTCCATCAGAAAATATAAGTTAATATAAGAAAGTAAAAATTTAATTTCTCAGGTATATTGTCAAATTCACTTTTACTCAAAATATGGATGATGCAAATGGTTATACCTTCCTGCACTGGCTGTGATAAGTCTAAAGTGAGAGGCATCATGCGTTCTTTGATACTTTGAGTTTTTTGTGCTTATGATATATGGGATCTTTAAAGATTTTATTTATTTATTTGAGATTGAGAGAAGGGAAAAGAGGGAGAGGGACCAGCAGTCTCTGTGCTTGGCCTGAGCCAAAATCAAGAGTTAGATGCTTAACCGGCTGAGTCACCCAGGAGCCCCTGTGGGGATCTTTAAAGAAGGCAAGGCAAGATGTCACAGGGTGGTTCTGCTCTGGTTTCCCATTTATATGTGAGCAAGGCGCTGAGAAGACATTTTTCTGTGTGTAATAGTGGGGCTTTTCAACCTGTAGGTTACTCTTTGTAGTGAACAAGGATAAATCTGACCTTTGTTTGGATTCTCAATTATCAGTATCTGGACATCTTTCAGGAGAGTCATTTTCTCAGAGGAGATTTCTCTAATCTCTTCTGCCGGCTAGAATTGTGCAAGTAGAATAGGTGAAAGACTTAGGGTGGGTGTGTATGGGAGAGGGCCTCTTTTTCAGACTCTCTCACAGACCTCCTGATTTCCATACTTTACATACCCACCTCTCACAAGTTCTGGCTAAATGCCTTGAGAGCAAAAACCTCCTGGTGAGTGGGGAATGGGAATTGGAGTTTCAGTAACTTCATATCCATAATCTTTCAATCAATCCCTCTAGTTAGAGTCAAGTCTCTTCTCCTACCCCTTTCCTGATCCTCTAAGCCTGTAGCCGTTCAGGGTTGTGAATGGGGGAATCAGGTTACCTCTTAGTATCCCCCTAGAAACCAGCTAGGTTGGTTTCCTGTGTTGTGTAATTTGGTCATCACTCCATTTATTTAGTAAATCCCATTGCTATCTTTAGTTCATTGTTGCCTTCTCTCCTGTTTTGTGGACTGGTCCACTTTGAATGTTTTTATTCTGCTATTCAATGGAATTTTATTTTATGTATTTAATTATTTAATTATTTAAAATATTTTATTTATTTATTTGTCAGAGAGAGAGAGAGAGAACACAGGCAGGGAGAGGGGCAGGCAGAGGCAGAGGGAGAAGCAGGCTCCCTGCCGAGCAAGGAGCCTGATGTGGAACTTGATCCTAGGATGCTGGGATTATGACCGGAGTCAAAGACAGCCACTTTACCAACTGAGCCACCCAAGCATCCCTCAATGGAAGTTTATAAAGAAGAGAGATACATTTACCATGTTTATCTGAAAGTGGTAACATCTTTTGGAATTTTGAATCCCTCTGTACAGTGTAGCATATTTTAGTCATATTTGTTTCCAAGTGCCATGGTCTAATCATAACTTATTTAAGCAAATAATATTATTGCTAATAATAGGAAAAGTTATTGGAAAGTCTCAGGATTCTAGCAGGAAATAGAATTCAGCCAGATGGCTCAAATGAAAAGAATGCGTACAAAGGTATGGGCAGAGTTAGAGAAATAAGCAGGGAATGGTGAGAAACCTGGAGACCAGTAACAGCGGGAAAACAGTGCTACTTCTACTGCTAAAGGGAAAAGGGAGAAAAGAGTGTTACTAGAGCCCGCTGAGAGTTGAAACCTTAAGGGAGGGTTTGCCTGGTAGGAATTATAGTTGGGGAGGGACATAGCTACTAGCAGAAGGCACCGAAACACAGAGGAAGAGTGGAGGGAAGAAACACTCTGGCTTCTCTTCTCTCTACCCTTAAGTGCATTTAAGTGCCTCCACTGGTCAACTCCAATGGAAGCCAGGCATCAAACAAGAAGAGTGATGCACTGCATCTTCATGAGCTCCTGGAACCCAGGTCAGGTCCAAGAAGGCACAGAACATCTGGAGAAATATACAGTACAAAGTACCAGTATCTGGAGTATATACAGTACCAAAGGACAATAGAGTACCTTATACAATCAATGAAAACTGGTATATTTCAGAAAGAGTGGGGACCCAGCCAGTTTCAGGAAACTTAGAGCTTCATTGAACTTTGCTCCTAATGCTTTTTATTGATCTGATTCATTTCTCAATACTCTTAGTCTCCATATCTCTTAGTTCAAATTCTTGACAAAGATTTTTATTGGCTATGAATCAGCCAGTCTAGTCTCTTTCTTGTCAAGCGCTACCCATGATCTAACTAACTGTGCCCAGGAACTTATATCCTGCAGTTGGATATAGCAGTAGTGGTCCAGTCCCTTAGGTAAGGGGGCAGTTTTAGAAGATCATGGCTGGAAAGGCACCCCAAAATTACCAGCTACTCAAATATAGGAGTGGTTGTTGTATATTACATGAAGTCATTAGTATGCTATCAGAGCTCTCTTCTTAGGGCAGAGGGGAAGATGATAAATTTTAGGCACTACAATTAAAGGTCATGAATAAAAGAAAGTACTAAATGTATGCGTGGAAGTAGTGGCAATATCGTCGGCTAATTCTCAACCAGGGTTATTAAGAGCAGGCAGTACTCAGTGCACCTTCAAACACCACTGTCCTGCAGTAATGTTACGGGAAATCCCCTGGAACTTGGCAAAGTGGCTACCTTGCTCTCAACTTTGTTTAAGGAATTATTCTACTACAAAATTACTTGTGTGGCATTCTATAAATTGTGTGTTATAAGGCTGGAGCCATCCTGGAACCAAGTTTTATCTCTTCCCATGTCTACAACCCACGGAATATGGTGGAGTGCAACAGCCTGAAGTAGCTTGATAAGGGGGAACGTGCATAAAGAAACACCAAAAGGCAGCAGAACTTATACAAGAGGTTTCAAGACCCAGCTATTTGAAAGCACAATACTATTGAAATACCAATTGAGAGCTTTCCTGTGGTGGGATGAAATGCTATTATACTCTTAGCTATTTCCTACCTATTATCAATATGAAAGAGAAAATCCACAAAGAGATTTTTTGGTGACTCATCATTTTAGTCAAATTATGTGGGGACATCTGTTTGGCTTGTCAGACTCTTACAGTAATAATAGGATTTAAAAAATACTCTGAGCAGGTTTTCAATATGTGATCCCAGACCAATAGTATCAACATCGCTTGGGAACCTAAACATGCAAATTCCTGGGGCACCTGGGTGGCTCAGTAAGTTAAGTCTTAGACACTTGATTTTGGTTCAGGTCTTGGTTTCAGAGTCATGGAATTAACCCCCACATGGACCTCCTTGGTTGAGTCCCCCAGTTGAGTCCTCTGGTGGAGCCCTGCTTCTGGCCCTCCTCCAAGAGAGTCTGCTAGAGATTCTCTCCCTTTGCCCCTCCCCCCATTCATGCGCCTCAAATAAATAAATAAATATTTAAAAAAATGCATATTTGTGGCTGGTGAGAGTTTGAGAACCATACTACATCAGAATCACTGATGGATTTATTAAAACCCAGCTTGTTTCCTGTCTCTACATCACCCCCCGACCCCCTTGCTGATTTAGCAGGTCTGAATTGGGGCTCAGGAGGACGCCATGATTGAAGAGAAAGTTTTCTGGAAAAATGGCTTCCACCCTAAAATTAGTAAATATATAAGGAAAAGTTTTTTGGACTAGAGAAACAGATGTGCTTCATATAATCCTTAGGAGGATACTTCCTAGACAGTCAGACTGTCTACATCAAAATGCAAAGATTCTTAATTTGGCAAGATTTCTTCTTTTTAATGTTATTTGCTTTGGGATGGTGAAGTCTTAAGAAATATTTTATAAAATAGCAACCCAGAAATGGCTTCAAGAGTTCAGAGCATTTGTTTCAAATTTAGAAGAAACGACAAGTAAGACCCCATGTATTACCCATGTAAGCAGTATTCTAATTAACTGAATTTGAAAAGTGATTCTTAATGAGCATAAAAATAAAAAACCAAGTTCATATTTCAGTGTCATTTGAGAATCTTCTGTCAGTGTCCTAGAAAAAGAAGGAAAAGAGAAAATGCTTGATATATCTTATGAAATTGCTTCCCCATTCTTTCATGTTTTAAAACCGTTCCTAGGCCCAGAACTTGCTGTCTGTATGCATTTCAGGGCTGTGTAGGTACTAACACAGATGCACCAAGACAGTGCAATAACTATGGAAAAACATCAATGAATCCATTAGGACATTGGGTATTATCACAGCAGCCATTCCTAGGTGGCTGTAATATCATAGCAGATACAGGATTTATGTTCTGTAGTCATTGAGAACAGCCATGACACACATTTTCCTCCCTTTCATAATTTAATTACTGTCACCACATATTATTATCAGCCATTACCACAGATTCCAGAATATGGAAAGTCACTGGAGCCAGAGCAGAGGAGCCAAGTAAAACACCTGCAAGGGATTTCAAAAGTGATTACAGTTCAGTTGCTCTATTTTGAATGAAAAATACAGATGATGAAGCCACGAAGCATCTGTTCTTTTTCCTTCTGGCTCTGTGCAGTACCGTGTCATGCATTTGCCTTGTGACTTCAATCAGCCCCCCTCCCACAGAGCATGCCGTACTTCATGCATATGGTCACTCAACAAATGTTTATGACTTATAAATATTTACCAAAGAAAGTATGATCGGTGTCTGTTAGCAACAGTTTTTGGAGCAGATGCTGTTTTCGGAGCGTGGCAGTCATCACATGGATGACGAGAACAGAACATTTCTATGCTAACACCTGACAGTTGTGATTCTTCTCCAGTTCTTAAAGATATTTCACATATAATATTTTATGTCACCCTAGCTCCGGTTCTGGGATTAGAATAGAAAGCAATGATCTCCACAGTAAAAGAGCAGAAACCTGTTTTGAGTGACTTGACAAAGGTCTCAGTGCTAATGAGTACTGGGGTGGGGATGCATACGCAGGTTTTTCATTCTCAAGTTCAACATTTAAGATTTAAAACAAATAAAATGGATGCTTTTACGGTTTGGCATTCTCACCTTTTCTTTCTGGAATCTTGAGTTTTCCCTTTTCCTTTTGGCAAATGAGAATAAAAAAAAATTTTTTTCCTCAAACCCTTTCCAAAAGTACAATCAGATGCCACATTAACAATAGAAGTGAGGGGCGCCTGCATGGCTCAGTGGGTTAAAGCCTCTGCCTTCGGCTCCGGTCATGATCCCAGGGTCCTGGGATTGAGCCCCGCATCGGGCTCTCTGCTCAGCGGGGAGCCTGCTTCCTCCCCCTCTCTACCTTCCTCTCTGCCTACTTGTGAGTCTCTGTCAAATAAATGAATAAAATCTTAAAAAAAAAAAAAAGGAATAGAAGTGAGAGAAACCTAGCCCCAAGTTCAGGTCCATTATCGATGTTGGGGCTAACTGGGCAGTAGGTACAGTGCTTAGGGAACTAACTGTAGCCATCCTGTGGGGCCATTCTTCCACTGGCTTCTTGGTTCTCTAGTCCCCGCTTCTCCAGTCCTGGAAAATGGAATGTGCTGTTTCTATAAAACAATGTGCTCTTTTTTGTAAAACTAGCTTTAAATGCTGCTGCCTCCTCCCTTAGCTGTTGGAAATTGTTGTTTCTATCTGGAAAGGGATTGCAGAAAATGCCTTGTAAGAATAGGAACCCAGCATAGATCCCAGACAGCAGTATGGCTGTTGGTTTTGCTGGAGAGGGATCTGAGAAGCTTCGGTAAGATTCCTGAAATTCCACTGTTAGTCTCACATAAGCTAAATAAAACTAGACAAAGCGTATTCAGTTTTAGCTTGGACTATAAAGTAACACAGAAATAAACAGACATGATTCAAGGTTTTCCTTGAGGTGCCTGCAAGTCTTGCACAAAGTATATTGGTATAAATAAAAGTCCTATTCATGCCCAGTGAGGTAGATATGTCGTACTTCTAAACATTTTGTGAATATAGCTCATAGGACATATCCTTGCATGTTTCTTTTTAAGAAGCTTTATTTTTAACACCAATTCCACTGACCATGAAACATGTTAGACTTTCAAGTTTTATTCTAAATAAGAGAAAGGGGAGGGGAAGCCAAAATCTGCCCAGCCTGGTTATTCTACTAGGGAAATTCAGATGGCTCTTCGCAGGTCCTGAGAAGGTATAATCAGTGCATGCTTTTCAAAGCAGACAATGATGTGGCATTTTTGATCATGGCAGGGAACAGAATTTTTCTATTTAGTTTAAGAGTAAATGGGTTTGTTACAGGTTAATAAACCCTTTATAGAATTGCTGAGAAGGTTAAAGTTGAACTCAAAGAATTGCTTTAATGGCCCAAAGGCCAACCAGAAACTACAGAGTTGTAAAAGCAGCTGGTGCCAAAAATCAAGGGGTCCCCCTACAACCAGGAGACCGCTAGGGTCAGGGAGCACTGGCAGCAGAAACCAGCAGAAACCAGCAGAAACACTGCTTGCTACCAGAGCCAGTGGAAGCAGCAGAATCCCAGGCTCTGCCTCCTCGCTGCCGTCCAAATGCCGTGAACGTACGTCTGACAGTAGCCTTGGTCGGATCCAGAGTACTAGCTGCAAGGGAGTCTGGGAATAAGATTTTTTTTTTAAAGCTTTCCAGCATAAAAATAACATACATGCATCACATTTTACCAGTCTGCTCCCCTCAAATGGGCGCCGGGATTGCTTGTCATCTTCAGCTGCAAACTGCAGAGAAAATTCTTCTGGACTAGGTGATGTGATATTTTCTCTAGGATATATCCCTAGAGGTGGGATCACAGGGTTATAGAATACATGCGCACTTTAAAAAAAACTTGAGTCCTGCCAGGATATTACTGCCAGAATGGTGCCGGTAGCCTTACAAAAATTTAGTGTATAAATCACTTTACATTTATACATACTATTATCAAATACGAATGGTTTTTACTTCCAAGGAAGAGCCTCTAAGGCAAAAAATAGATTTTTATTTCTTTTTCCTTTTTTTTAAAAAAAGATTTTATTTATTTTATTTGACAGACAGAGATCACAAATAGGCAGAGAGGCAGGCAGAGAGAGAGAGGGGGAAGCAGGCTCCCTGCTGAGAAGAGAGTCCAATGCGGGGCTCGATCCCAAGACCCTGGGATCATGATCTGAGCTGAAGGCAGAGGCTTAACCCACTGAGCCACCCAGGTGCCCAATAGATTTTTATTTCTTAAATATTATGTCTGAAATAGTATAATAGAAGATAAGTTGGTAGGAATACTCTGGTAAAATTTTATTTGCTTTTGTAAAAATGGGCACCATTGTGGGGCCCTAGAGAGCTCCACAGGTCCTGCGTTGGATGAAACTTAGATCCTGTGTATAGGACACTGGGCAGGCTCCTTAACTCCGTGTGAGCCTCATTTCTGTGAGCATTCCCCAAAGGGTGGCCATGATAATAAGGACATGGTTGAAGAATTGGAGTTAAGGGACATGAATTCATCAGGACAATGGCTGGCACATAGTCCTTGTGCAGGCCATGTTAATTTTTCATTGAGCACCCATGGACTTTTCCTACTGCCGCTCACATATAACTCCCATATGAATGAATTTTGTGGCAAACAGAGGCCAAGATTGTAGATGACCAATAACTAAATCCCTGCTGGCTAGTCCCTCATCAGTGCTGGAAGGGTTGCAGAGTGAAAGGTAAGACACAATTTCCCTTGGTTTTTTTTGTTTTTTGTTTTTAAGATTTATTTTACAGGGAGAGTGTGTGTGAGGAGGAAAAGGGGCAGAGGGAGAGGAAGAGAGAGAGAGAATCCCAAGCAGACTCCCCACTGAGTGGGGAGCCTGAAGCGGGGCTCAATCCCAGGACCCTGAGATCGTGACCTGAGCTGAAACAAGAGCCCAACACTTAATGGCCCAAGACACCTAGTGCCCTTTTGCTCCTTTGAGGACCTCAGATGGTGAAGGAGAAGGACACACATGCCCTTTTTGTTTAACTCTGTGGATGACCGTAGAGAAGCACCCAGAGTGGCGAGCAGGGTGCAGGCTGCTCATCTAAGAGGAGAGGCTTGAGGCCAGAACCAGCCCTTCCCCAGTGTTCGCTCACCCACAGGCATGTTGTCGCCTGCCTCAGCTTTCCCGATGATTTCTCTCAGGGTTAAGTGGTCCTGCTTTTACCCACCCACACCAAACTGCGTTTCCTTTTAACACATCTTGCCGTACTGTCCTGTAGTCTACACTGTGATTGTTGGAGTGACTGACTAGATGTGCTCTGTCATTTCACCATGGCCACGCTTGGATTTCAGGTGGCATTTCTTCGTTGCCTGATTTCCGTGTCCGTTCAGGTACAGGTACTCTCTCTCTTCCAAAAATAAAAATAGATAATAATAATAGAAATAAATAAAATAAATAATAATAAAAATAAATAAAATATTTAAAACCTGACCAGCGGTTTGACCAGGGTGGATTGGATCCAGAGTCAGTAAGTAGGTATGAAGGTATAAACCGTGTAACTGGCCAGGTGAGACGAGATACTGACATCTCTCAGAGCAACAGCAGGAAGCAGCTGCCACCCTTAACCAAAGCCAGGGCCGCGGGTCCTCAGGTTGAAATGACCAAAAGGCAGAAGCTCAGAGAAGGGGTGAATAGAGGTGCGACTCAGGCAGCCGGCAGGGGACTGTTCAGCCATGGCTGGTGGTGGTATCTTGAGGCTGGCTGCCAGGTGTTAGAAAACCTGCAAATTGCCTTCAGTTGCCGAGGTGGCACCGGTAGGAATTGCCTGCCCAGGTGAAGAATGTTGCTGGGCGACACGGGGACTGCAAGTGTGCGGAGCCGTAAGGGCCAGGAAGGCCTGAGTCCTTCCCTCCTTCTCCAGCCCAGCATGCTCCGTCCAGCGCCCCCTATTGACAGAGCCTAACAGGGAGTCAGGGGGACCGCAGAAATTGGATTTACAGTCAGAACCCCATTTGTCTGGAACAGTATAAAAGGGTGGGTTTGGAGCTGAAGGATAATAGCATGATAACTGACCTATTTCTTTAAATATGTCATTTTTCTGCATGTGGCTGTCCAATTTTCCCAACACCATTTATTCAAGATGCTGTCTTTTTTCCATTGGACATTCTTTCCTGCTTTGTCGAAGATTAGTTGACCATAAAGTTGAGGGTCTATTTCTGGGCTCTCTATTCTCTAGGACCCGTATCCACACGTCCATCCACAGATAAATGTGTTTGCGGAAGGTGGTATAGACATTTAGCGGAACACTGCTCAGCCTTTTTTTTTTTTTTAATTTTTTAAATTTTTTATAAACATATATTTTTATCCCCAGGGGTACAGGTCTGTGAATCGCCAGGTTTACACACTTCACAGCACTCACCAAAGCACATACCCTCCCCAATGTCCATAACCCCACCCCCCTTCGCCCAACCCCCCTCCCCCCAGCAACCCTCAGTTTGTTTTGTGAGATTAAGAGTCACTTATGGTTTGTCTCCCTCCCAATCCCATCTTGTTTCATTGATTCTTCTCCTACCCACTTAAGCCCCCATGTTGCATCACCACTTCCTCATATCAGGGAGATCATATGATAGTTGTCTTTCTCTGCTTGACTTATTTTGCTAAGCATGATACGCTCTAGTTCCATCCATGTTGTCGCAAATGGCAAGATTTCATTTCTTTTGATGGCTGCATAGTATTCCATTGTACATATATACCACATCTTCTTTATCTGTTCATCTGTTGATGGACATCTAGGTTCTTTCCATAGTTTGGCTATTGTGGACATGGCTGCTATAAACATTCGGGTGCATGTGCCCCTTTGGATCACTACGTTTGTATCTTTAGGGTAAATACCCAGTAGTGCAATTGCTGGGTCATAGGGCAGTTCTATTTTCAACATTTTGAGGAACCTCCATGCTGTTTTCCAGAGTGGTTGCACCACTTTGCATTCCCACCAACAGTGTAGGAGGGTTCCCCTTTCTCCGCATCCTTGCCAGCATCTGTCATTTCCTGACTTGTTGATTTTAGCCATTCTGACTGGTGTGAGGTGATATCTCATTGTGGTTTTGATTTGTATTTCCCTGATGCCAAGTGATATAGAGCACTTTTTCATGTGTCTGTTGGCCATCTGGATGTCTTCTTTGCAGAAATGTCTGTTCATGTCCTCTGCCCATTTCTTGATTGGATTATTTGTTCTTTGGGTGTTGAGTTTGCTAAGTTCTTTATAGATTTTGGACACTAGTCCTTTTCTGATATGTCGTTTGCAAATATCTTCTCCCATTCTGTCAGTTGTCTTTTGATTTTGTTAACTGTTTCCTTTGCTGTGCAAAAGCTTTTGATCTTGATGAAATCCCAATAGTTCATTTTTGCCCTTGCTTCCTTTGCCTTTGGCGATGTTCCTAGGAAGATGTTGCTGCGGCTGAGGTCGAAGAGGTTGCTGCCTGTGTTCTCCTCAAGGATTTTGATGGATTCCTTTCACACATTGAGGTCCTTCATCCATTTTGAGTCTATTTTCGTGTGTGGTGTAAGGAAATGGTCCAATTTCATTTTTCTGCATGTGGCTGTCCAATTTTCCCAACACCATTTATTGAAGAGGATGTCTTTTTCCATTGGACATTCTTTCCTGCTTTGTCAAAGATTAGTTGACCATAAAGTTGAGGGTCTATTTCTGGGCTCTCTACTCTGTTCCATTGATCTATGTGTCTGTTTTTGTGCCAGTGCCATGCTGTCTTGATGATGACAGCTTTGTAATAGAGCTTGAAGTCCGGAATTGTGATGCCACCAACTTTGGCTTTCTTTTTCAATATCCCTTTGGGTATTCGAGGTCTTAGAAGATGGAAATCCTGCCGTATACTATGCTGCGAATGAACTGTGGGGGCATCATGCTGAGTGAAATAAGCCAGTCACAAAAGGACAAATAGTATATGATTCTACTTATGTGAAGTATCTGAAGAGTCAAACACACAGAAACAAAAAATGGTGATCGCCAGGGATTGGGGGAAGGGAAAAATTGGGAGTTTTTGTTTAATGGAAATAGAGTTTGTTTTGCAAAGATGAGGAAGTTCTAGAGATCTGTTACACAACAATGTGAGTAAACTTAAGATTGCTGAACCGTACACCTAGAAATAAGTGTTGCCTGGGTGGCTCAGCCGGTTAAGCATCTGCCTTCAGCTCAGGTCTTGATCCCATAGTCCTGGGATCTGGTCTCTCCTGGGGCTACCAGCTCAATAGGGAGTCTGCTTTTCCCTCTGTCCCTCTCCCTGTTCATGTGCAGGCTTTATCCCTCTCTCTCTTCCAAAAATGAAAATAGATAATAATAATAGAAATAAATAAAATAAATAATAATAAAAATAAATAAAATATTTAAAAAATGATTAAAAATAAAAATTTCTATTTTTTTTACCACAATTAAAATTGTAAAAACATTACTTAAAAATTATTTAAAAATTAGGGTCCATTAAAAACTGCCAAAAAAAAAAAAAAAACCCACTGCCTATCTCCAACATTTTATGTCTCTCCATAAATTTCTCAGTCTGATTTTTATGTTTTTCCACATTACTTGGTGGAGAATCCTTGATCCTTATCCCATATTAATCAAGTAATCTTCGATTTTTTTTCATTGTTACCTGAATAATATTCAGGATACAAATGACAAAAGCAAGCAACTATTTATGAAATATAATTGCAAAATAAGATCATTGTCTTGCAAAAAAGACTACTCTACAGCTGCTTGTAAGACCCTCTATCAATAGAACGGTCCAAAGTAAAATGAATTGTTTACAAAAGCAGCAAAAACATTTTAGTTAGGTTTACAGGCCACAGCGAAATTTCTTTGTTGAAATCGTGAGCGGTGGAGCCAGTTTTATGCTCTTTCCTGGCCCATTCTCTGTCACATTGCCTGCTGGAGCCAATCTTTGCCATGCTGCCTCATAAACTTTTACAGTAAATATTCCATTATTGGACACTGGGGTAGAGAATGATGGAAGGGAATGTAATTGTTTTAGCTTTAAATTTACCCTTGTTCAAATTTGTCTTTGATATACAGCACAAGAGCAGCCTGTAAGTCATGAAGGCGTTCACCTCTCTCCAAGCTGGATTGCATTTAAACCATTCCAGACAGATGAGGGAAGTGCCCCTTAGGAGAAGGAGAAAGCAATCTCACAATCCCTCTTAGGAACTCATCCCCTGTTTGACAAATCTTGCCACTGGGGTCTTTGTAGTTAGCCAGAGTTTCATCTGCTTCAATACTCCCCCATCACCCTCTCCCAAACTTCTGGTTACATCATTAATGGATATTGGAAGCAGCTGGCCTCTTTCTTCTGCATAAGGGACTTTTATAGACACGAAAATGATTATGCAGTTTCCCTTACACTACTCTGCTGAACAATTCTGTCTTCTAATTTTACCCCATAAATTTTATTTTTCAGAATTTTTTTAAAAGATTTTATTTATTTATTTGACAGACAGAGATCAGAAGTAGGCAGAGAGGCAGGCAGAGAGAGGAGGAAGCAGGCTCCCTGCTGAGCAGAGAGCCCGATGCGGGACTTGATCCCAGAACCCTGGGATCATGATCTGAGCTGAAGGCAGAGGCTTAACCCACTGAGCCACCCAGACACCTCTATTTTTCAGATCTTTCAGGGATCTTTCTGAGGCTTCTGAATCTTTTGTAATTTACCAGACTGTTCTAAAATTGTGGAATTCCAGTTTTCATGAAACTCTAATATATTTCTAAGCATTTTTGAGATTAGTGGAATGATTAACTCATCCCTGTACAATGTTTACTTTAAAAATAAATGTCATTATTAAACCACTTTTCAAATCTTTGTGGTTTTCCTGACAAAAAGGAAAAATATCACTCACACCATTTGCTGCAAAGCTATTAGCCCTCATAATGTCAGGTGGAAAATCAGCTTCTTTGGGGGAGATTTTTAATCTATATGGAAAATAAGATATTATAAAAAATATGGAAATATATATATTAGTGGGAATGAAGATCAGTTAGGATGAATGTAGTGTGAGAGGCTTTCCTCAAATTATAAAGAATTTTTGCTATTTTTCTTTAAATATAAAAAATGTAAAGAAAAAGTTAAAAACACCTAAAATCACACCATTTTGAGCTATGAAGATTTAACATAGTAGTGACCATCTTTTTTGTTTCTCTTTATATTTTCACATATTTATAATTTATCTTAAAGACAATCATGTTATTTTTCTTCATCACATTTTAAAGGCATTTTTCTGTATGCATTCTTAACTTCATATGCTCTCCTTTCTCCCTCAAATAACTAATGTTTTATCCCTCCAGTCCTTTTTCATTGACATGTGATCATATTTGAGTCTGTGTTTAAAGGCTTGTCACTGTTTTAGAGAAAACAATATAGTCGTTTACACATCTTGCTTTTCTCACTAAACAAATCTTTATGGAAGTTCTTACCAGGCAACTATATAGATTTAACTCATTTATTTTCATGGCTGCATAATGGCACGGCTGTAACTCCATTTCACCTCTCCCCCCGTTGTGTCTGTAATATTCTTTAGTTGCTGTATCAGGTTAGATCTCCAGATTGTGGTTCCATAGTCATTAATATATCAGAAAGGGACAACAGAAGGTTCTATAGCCATTAATATATCAAAACAGGATAATAGAAGTTGAAAACAGGACAACATGAAAGTAAAATATACACAGAAATCTAGAAAAAGAACTACAAAGAAATCAAAAAGCAGAAGGAAGAAAGTATTAAGGATAGAAATGGAAAATAATGAATTAGAATACAAAGTAAAACAAAAAGGGAGAATTAATCAGTCCAAAAGCTGGTTCTTTGGGGGAAAAAATATCGGCAAAATTGACAAACCACTGGCCCAACTAACAAAGAAATTAAAGAAGAAACTTAAATATACACAAAATTGGAAATCCTAAGGTAGAGGTTCGGAAGAAAGAAAGCTTTAAAAACTCTAAAAGACTACTTTGCACAGCTCTCTACAAAGAAATTTAAAATGCATAATTTTCTGGTGTAATGCAATTTTCTAGTAAATGTGGAATGCCTAAATATGTCAATTAACAGAGATGAAATGGAAAAATCAAAGAGCACTCCATTATAAATCTCAGATGGTTTAACATGGGAATTTACTAAAACTTTAAAGATCAGTTATTTTAATAGTATTTAAACCATTTCAGAGCATGGTTTAAAAATAAGTCTTTCAAATTCTTTCTATGAAGCAAATTGGTCTCAAAACCCAGCAAAGTTTTGTATACTTGAAATTAATGTAACATTGTGTGTGAACTATACTCAAGAAAAAAAACTGACAGAATTTGCACCCCAAAATAAAACTGGCCAGTCTCATTATGATGATCAAATTGAATTGTTCTAAATCAAATTTTAGGAATTTATTAGCTCATTAATAAAAACAGTATGATCAAATGAAGTAGTTTTCCTGAAATGTAAAAGCTCAACATAGGAAAATCAGCTAATATCTTCATCATTTTAATAAGAAGAGAAATCATATGATCATTTCTATAGATGCAGAAAATTTCACAAAATTCAACCATAGTTCAATAAAGAGAAAATGGTGGATACTTTTTGAACAAGGTAAAATATATACCTCCATCTAAAGCCAGGGTTACTCAATGGGCAAGCATTAGAGGATTTATTGCTAAAATGATAAGGCAAACATCTCTACACTATGCTGGAGGTGGTAGTAAATGAATTTAGACATGACAAAGTAATTAGAGGTATAAGAATTGAAATGAAGAAATAAACTATCTCTATTTGCAGAGGATATGATTATATATCTAGAGAGCCCAAAAGAATCAATGGGAAAGCTACTTATGTAAACAAACAAACAAAAAAAACTTAATGAACTAACAATTTATGGTATTATCACATAACAATTAAACTAAAATCAGTTCTACAGGAGAATTCATATTAATGTTCAACAGCATTCTTTTTGCTAATGCCTCTCCAGATTCTAGAAAACCTCATCTTCTGGGAGAGTTTTAGGAAGTGATGATGGGAACAAAATTCATTCTGTCATTGCATGTTCACAATAGATTTCCTATGGACTTCATACTTCAAGGTCAGTTTGGATATAAATGACATGGCTCATATTTTCTTTTATTTTTTTATGATTTATTTACTTATTTTAGAGAGACAGAGAGTGTGTATCTGAGCTTGGGGAGGGGCAAAAGGAGTGGAAGAGATAGAAAACTCAAGTGGACTCCCTTTTTAAAAAATTAATTAATTAATTAATTTTAAAATTTCTTTTCAGTGTTCCAGAATTGTTTATGCATCACACCCAGTGCTCCATGCAATACATGCCTTCCATAATATCCACCACCAGGCTCACCCAACCTCCCACCCCCAACCCCTCCAAAACCCTCACATTGTTTCTCAGAGCCCACAGTCTCTCATGGTTCATCTCCCCCTCCAGTTTCCCCTCAACTCCCTTCTCCTCTCCATCTCCCAGTGTCCTCCGTGTTATTCCTTATGCTCCACAAGTAAGTGAAACCATATGATAATTGACTCTCTCTGCCTGACTTATTTCACTCAACGTAATCTCTTCCAGTCCCATCCATGTTGATACAAAAGTTGGGTATTCGTCCTTCCTGATGGAGGCACAATACTCCATTGTATATGTGGACCACATCTTCCTTATCCATTCGTCCATTGAAGGGCATCTTGGTTCTTTCCACAGTTTGGCGACCATGGCCATTGCTGCTATGAACATTGGGGTACAGATGGCCCTTTTTTTCCCACAACATCTGTATCTTTGGGGGAAATACCCAGTAGTGCAATTTCTGGGTCATAGGGAAGCTCTATTTTTAATTTTTTGAGGAATCTCCACACTGTTTTCCAAAGTGGCTGCACCAACTTGCATTCCCACCAACAGTGTAAGAGGGTTCCCCTTTCTCCACATCCTCTCCAACACATGTTGTTTACTGTCTTGTTAATTTTGGCCATTCTAACTGGTGTATGGTAGTACTTCAATGTGGTTTTGATTTGAATTTCCCCGATGGCCAGTCTTTTGAGTGCAGAGCCTCACACAGGGCTTGATTCCATGACCCTGAGTTCATGATCTAATGGCTCACATGTTCTTCAGCAATTTAGTTATTTTACTCCATTGTCTTCCTGGCATAAACTATTGCTGTTGTAAAATATAATGTCAATCTTATTTTTTTTTCCCTTTTAAGTCACTTAGTCTGTTTGCCTAAATAGCCTCCCTTTTCTTTTTCAAATGTTCAGTAGTTTTACTAGACAACGTTTTGATATAAACTACCTGGTTTGATCTTTTTGCAGGCATGCAAAATACCCTTTAAATATGAAGATTCAATTTTTCTTCTATTTCAGGGAACATTCATTTAATTGCAGATCACTCCTATTGCATATATACTGAAGTTTCTTTGCCTTTCCTCTATATCTATCACTTTCTCTTTTAAAAAACTTTTTTTCTCCTTTTCCTTTTTAAAGATTTATTTGAAAGAGAGAAAGAGAGAGAGAGAGAGAGAGAGAGAGAGAGAGAATGCACACACAAGCACAAACCGGGGGAGGGGCAGAGAAGAGGGAGAATCTAGAAGCAGACTCCCTGCTGAGTGAGAGGCATGACCTGGGGCTTGATCTCAATATTCTGAGATAGGACCTCAGCCAGAATCAAGAGTCGGCCGCTTAACCAACAGAGCCACCCAGGTGCCCCTTCCTTTTGGTTCTTAAAATTTTCTTCCTTTACTCTGCTATTTCTTGTATGGTATTACTATTTGTGCTTATGTATGTCTTAATTCGTGACATGCTTTATTATCAGTAGTTCTTATTTTTCTTCTGTTTGCTCTCTTTTTCCCAATCATCTCATTTTTAAGATTTGAAAAACTCAGATTTATGCTGTTCTTTTATAGCTTCTGTAATTGTCTTAAATTCTTTTAATGTTTTAAAATGTTATAAATACATTTGTATTGTACGTATTTTTCCAAATGCTTTTGTTGGTGCGGTATTGTTCTGCTCTTACCTCACTTTAGTTTATAATAACTTTATAGGAAATTGAATTGGAATTTTTTTCTTTTGCTAATGTTTAAGTGAGATGCAATTTCCTGAGTTTCTTAGAAAGGAAGGACAAAGAGTCAGTATACTCTGCCAGAAGAGTTCAGGGCTCTCTTTCATTCTTGTCATGAAGTAGTACTTTTTGAGACCTGTCATTTTCGCCTTTTCTTCCCTCTGCTTTTGCTACATCTACCACAGGTGTTCCCACTGCTGTTGTAATCCACTCCTTGTTCTAGATGGCCTGAAGACAGAGCCTATCCAGGCTTTTGGTGGGGCTATAGATTGCCCCAAATTCAGCTGTGACTCTCATTTAAACCTTGCTTTGAGTGGTCGATCCTCTAGCCCTCTGCTAGAGGGTCACTTTGCCCCTGTTCAGTACCATCTTCCTCTCCATAAATTGGCTGCTGGTACCCAGCTCTCTCCTCAGTGTCTGCTGACCCCATGCTTCTGGGGGGCTGATGGAGACCAGTTGGGCTGGGAGTGGCATGGGTCACTTAGTTCCTCTATCTGTTTATACCTGCCCTCATTACTCTTGGGAATCTAGATGCTTCTTTTGATGCACTTCCCCCTCTCCAGTATCTGTGTTTTGACTCCAGTTGGGGTCAGGAATAGAGTCTTCTTAGATAACTACCTGTGTCTGATTCTTTCTCTGTATTCTGACCATTATATTTTCCTGTGTGTAAACACCGTATTTTGCATTTTTTCCCCTACTTTGCACTCAACATCTTTTTGGTCTTTTAAAAGTCCTGCTTCTTATAATAGAAAGTCTGGCTTTTCTACTTGAACTTTCCCTTGATTGCTCCTGCTAGGCATTTAGTAATAATATTTAGAAATTAGTCTGCTTGCTTTTTTTCCATGCTGTATCTCTCTCCCTTTAGGAGCAGCACATATCAAAAACTGTCATTGTGTTTGCCTAAGTGCTTGGGGAGAGAATAATGAATATAAAAAAGTGTGTCATGGATGTTGTCCCAAATCTGATTTGATCTGGAACAGAGCTTCTCTGTGATGTAGTTCACAGAGAGAAAAAAATAACATTCCTGATAAAGTGTTTAAGCCATTTTCTGAGGAATTTTAACGGGATTAAAAAACTCATTCTGGAAACCTAGTCACCTACATACCCAGCTGATCGTTGTTAAGAATTTAATAAGCTTTACCACCCATTCTTTTCTTTTTGATTTTAGCCAACCAACGATAATGTAATCCTCTGCTTTTGGGCCAGAGGCAATTTTGCCTCCTGGGGAACAGATGGCAATGTCTGGAAACATTTTTGTTGTCACAACCAGGTGAGGAGGGTGGGGGTTGCTACTAGCATCTAGTGTGTAGAGCCCAGGGATACTGCCAAACATCCTATAACATGCAGGCAGCCCTCCCCTGCCAGGTGAAGAATCATCAGGTCAACAATGTCCGTAGTGTTAAGCTTGAGAAACACTGATCCAGCCCTTCTATTTTCTAATGAGTTGGTCTGTTCTAGGACTTTCCTCATGAAACAAGATTGAGTAAAATTTTTATATATTCTCATGACTAATTTGTTTAAAAATTTCTGTGTGATTTTTAAACAAGGGGGTGGGGGAACCTCAGTTAATTCCTAAAAATATTATCCCCCGACACTAGCTATCAGTGTCAGGCAGCTGAGATTGATCTGGGGTTCGTAGGTACGTAGTCCCCAGGCCAGGCAGGAAAGCTCAGTCTTTTGCTTTAAACAGAGACTTCTGGAGTCAAAACTGATAATAAACTGTACCAGATTTTATGTGCAGATGTTGACTCTTGAGACTAAGCCCAGCAGTGTATTCACTACTATCTCCTAATTCCCTTTCTTCTTCTTCTTCTTCTTTCTTCTTTTTTCTTCTTTTTCTTCTTCCTATCCTAATTCTTAATTTCCTAATTCAGCTTAGCCCACTGACTTGCCTCCTGGTTGCCTGGGTGCTTGAATTTATTTTTTGTTCTCAAGCATTTATTTTCAACAGCATCTCTCCATTGCCTGTCTTTTCTGTCACCAAGGAGACACTGCTCTGTGGATACAGCCTTTCTTTCTGACCAAACTTTGTGCTTATAGAAAAGAGCCTTTTTTGCCTCTTCCACTACCAGGAAGGTCAGCTGGTGAGACAGGGAGTGGGGGAGTGGGAAAACCCAAGTACATGCCCATCTTGGCTGTGGGGATGCAGAGAATGCACAAAATGGCTTGTGAAAAAGCACAGCTTTCTCTCTGAGTTTTGCCAAATACCTGTGAGAGGATTGAGTGTACCAGATATTCATTTTTGCAAGGCAGATGGAGGTATTGGTAGTAACACCTGGGTTCAGGAGAGGAAGAAGGCAAACAGAAAAATAAAACTCTACAGTTGTTTGAAAGATATTTTTAGGATCTTTTTTAATCTATATTTTTATGTGAAAGAGAAAATGTTTTTTTTTTTTTTAAAGATTTTATTTTATTTGTCAGAGAGAGAGAGAGAGAGAGAGAGAAAGAAAGAACACAGGCAGGGGGAGCATCAGAGGGAGAGGGAGAAGCAGGCTCCCTGCTGAGTAAGGAGCCTGATGTGGGGCTGGATCCCAGGACCCTGGGATCATGACCTGAGCTGAAGGCAAATGCTTTACTGACTGAGCCACCCAGGCATCCCGAGAAAATGTTTTTTAAAGACACAGTTCATCTACCAGAGACCCTGTAGCTAAAGAAAACCATCTGTATCTCTAACTACAGTCTTTAGCTTAAAATATAGTTTGTCTGATATGAGAATTGCTACCCCAGCTTTCTTTTGAGGTCTGTTGGAATGATAGTTCTCCATCCCTTCACTATCAGTCTATATCTTTAGGTTCAAAATGAGTCACTTATAGACAGCATATGGATGGGTCCTGTCTTTTTATCCAATCTGCAACCCTGTGCCATTTTATGGGAGCATTTAGGCCATTCATGTTGAGAGTGATTATTGACAGATAAGATGTTATTATCATCATGTTGCCTGTGAGGTCCTTGTTTCTATGGATTGCCTCTGTATATCTCTGTTCTGTATCACTCTTGGGGTCTTTCTTCTTTTATAGAAACCCCCTTAATAGTTCTTGCAAGGCCAAATTAGTGGTTACATATTCTTTCAGTGTCTGCTGGTCCTGGATGCTTCTTATCTCTCCATCTCTTCTGAATGAGAGCCTTGCTGGATAAAAAATTCTTGGCTGCATATTCTTCTTATTTAGTACCCTATATATGCCTTGCCAGCCTTTTCTGGCTTGCCAGGTCTCTGTGGACAGGTCTGACATTATTCTAAGGTTTCTCCCTCTGTATATAAAGAATCTCTTCCCTCTCACTGCCCTTAAAATGGTTTCCTTGGTTCTAAGATTTATGAGTTTTACTATTACATGCCTGGGGGTTGATCTGCCCTGATTGATCTTGGGAGGGTGTTCTCTCTTCCTCTAGGACACAATTACTTATTTCATTCCCCAGATTAGGGAAGTTCTTAGCTACAATTTGGTCAAATATATTTTCACATAGACCAGTGGAATAGAATAGAGAGCCCAGATATGGACTCTCAAATCTATGGTCAACTAATCTTTGACAAAGCAGGAAAAAATATCCAATGGAAAAAAGACAGTCTTTTCAATAAATGGTGCTGGGAAAACTGGACAGCTATATACAGAAGAATGAAATGGGTCCATTCTTTTTATACCATACACAAAAGTAAACTCTAAATGGATGAAAGACCTCAATGTGAGATAGGAATCCATCAAAATCATAGAGGAGACCATAGGCAGTAACATCTTTGACATTAGCCACAGCAACTTCTTTCAATACATGACTCCAAAAGTAAGGGAAACAAAAGTGAAAATAAACTTTTAGGACTTCATCAAGATCAAAAGCTTCTGCATAGCAAAGGAAATAGTCAACAAATTAAAGAGGGAACCCATGGAATAGGAGAAGATATTTGCAAATAACACTATAGACAAAGAGCTGATACCCAAGATCTATAAAGCACTTCTCAAACTCAACATCCAAAAAACAGATCAAATCAAAAAGTGGGGAGAAGGAATAAGCAGACACTTCTCCAAAGAAGACATACAAATGGCTCACAGACACATCAAAAAGTGTTCATCATCATTATCCATCAGGGAAATTCAAATCAAAACTACACTGAGATACCACCTTATACTAGTTAGAATGGCAAAAATTGACAAGGGAAGAAACAACAAATGATGGAGAGGTTGTGGAGAAATGGAACCCTCTTATACCATTGGTTCCCACCAATGGTGTATTTTCCAACTATTTGGAAAATAGTGTGGATGTTCCTCAAAAAGTTAGAAATGGAGCTACCCTATGACCCTGCAACTGCACTACTGAGTATTTACCCTGAAGATGCAGATGTTGTGAAAAGAAGGGGCACATGCATCCCAATGTTCATAACAGTAATGTCCACAACAGCCAAAATGTGGAAGGAGCTGAGATGCCCTTCAACAGATGAATCGATAAAGAAGATGAGGTCAATATACACAATGGAATATTACTCAGCCATCAGAAAGGATGAATACCCAACTTTTACGTCAGCATGGATGGGACTGGAAGAGATTATGCTGAGTGAAATTAGTCAAACAGAGAAAGTTAATTATCATATGGTTTCACTTGTTTGTGGAACATAAGGAATAGCATAGAGGACATTAGGAGAAGGGTAAAATGAAGGGTGAGAAATTAGAGTGGTGGAAAAACCATGAGATTATGGACTCTGGGAAATAAACGAGGTTTTAGAAGGCGTGGTGGTGGGATGTGTGAGCCTGGTGATGGATATTAAGGAGGGTACAAGTGCATGGAGCACTGGGTGTTATAAGCAAACAATGAATCATGGAAGACAACATCAAAAACTTATGATGTACTATATAGTGATTAACATAACACAAAAAATAAAAAAAATAAAACCAATATATTTTTTTATGAAAGAAAAGGAGAAAACAAAAGTCAAATATTCATATATTCAAGCATACACTATGCTGATATGGAAGTTGGGGGAAAATATATTTTAACAAGAAAATACTTTTTTTTTAAAAACAATGACTTAAAACGTACTTTCACTTGAGGAAAAGTGAGGACATTGAAAAAAGTATACATTCCACTAGACCTCTTCCACATAACACTCAACTGAAAAATTAGGCACATTTCTAGGTATTCACAATTAGTACTTTGTGCTGTTGGCTCACATCTTGTAGTTTTATTTATTTATTTTTTTTAGTAATAACAGGCTGCTGATTTTCTTCCAAGCACTTTCAAACCAGTAAGTGCATAAATTCCAGCCAAAACTGCCTGTAATCATCTAAAAATTCTCCTTTGTCCTAGCCAGTGGGCTCCCCTTCAATTTGCCTCTAATGCCTCTGCTCACTTCTCAACACACTTCTCTTCTCATTGCTTTTCTTTCTTTCTTTCTTTCTTTCTTTCTTTCTTTCTTTCTTTCTTTCTTTCTTTCTTCATTTCTCTTAGAAAAAAAATCTTGGTAATTCTTTCTGACACAATAATATGGACTACATATGTCTTATTTATTTGTTAGGATTTTTTTTCTTTTTAACTAGACCCAGTCCAAACTTCCAACTCATTTGTGAAGGTGTTACCATGAATGATACAGCAGCAGCAGCATGGATTTGAAGGAGTTCATGTTCCTATCCTGTTTCTTAAGGTGAATGATGTTTTTATAAGAGAGAGACTAGGATATCTGACTCCATTCATGCAAAAAACAGCAACCACATGAGGAAAATGAAAGAAAGGCCATTATTTCCCCCTAAAATGTGTTCTAGCATCTGGCACTGAGGATACAAAGGTGAAGAAGAGAGTTGCATTTAATAGATAACCCCAGGATATTGTAATGGTATGAAATGTGTTTGAAAGAGGAAGAGGGCTTTAAGTTACTTATGGTGGAACCTGGGACTTTTTTTTGAGAGAAGAGGCCTCTATGCTGAACACCAAAGTGACCACCCTTTCAGTTTCTCCATCACTAAAGTGAGGAAAGTAATGTAGCTAAGATCCATTGTGTAAAGCAGGACTTGGTCTAAGACCAGAGGATTTATCTAGGTTGTGTGTCTGTGTGTGTGCCTAAATTTTAATATGGACGTGTCTTATATGGGAACTAAAAATGAACAAAACTATAATGCAAAACCCCTGTGGAGAAGTGGTAAATGACTTACCCTTCTTGAAACCCACTCCATTCTTTTATGGGGCAAAAAGTCATTCACTGCTGCCTAGCAGCAGGCCAAGTAGACCTGGTTTTCTTCATTTCCCCTTTTAAGTGGGAATTATTATTAAACAAAATGGCTTTTCTAAGGTGTCTAAAGTTAACAGCTAGAAAATTCTTATTAGTCTTTGCATTGAAAAGAGGCAGAGAACCTGTGATAACATTCCCACTTTGGATTTGTGTACGTCTCTGTGTTTGTTTAAATTTCAGTATAGTTAACACACAATGTTATATTAGTTTCAGGTGTACAATATAATGATTCAGTAATTCTATACATTAGTCAGTGCTCATCAAGTTACATGTACTCAATCCCCTTCACCTATTTCACCCATCCCCCACCCACCTCCCCTCTGGTAGCCATCAATTCTCTATAGTTAAAAGTCTGGGGGTTTTTGGTATCTTTCCTTTGTTTTCTTTCTTAAATTCCACATATGAGTGAATTCATATGGTATTTGTCTTTTCTGTGCGACTTATTTCACTTAGCATTATACTCTCTAGATGCATCAATGTTGTTGCAAACAGCAAGATTTCATCCTTTAATACATCTGAGGAATATTCCACTGTCTATATATACCTCTTCTTTTTTAACATCTATCTTTAAAGTTAACATCTTTAACATTTTTATCATCTATCCATGGATGCTTGGGTTGCTTCCATATCTTGGCTATTGTAAATAACGGTGCCTCTATTGTAAATTTAGGTGTGCATATATCTTTTCAAATTAGTGTTCTCATTTTCTTTGGGAAAATACAAGTAGTGGAATTACTGGATCATGTGATAATTCTATTTTTAATTTTTTGAGGAATCTTCATATCGTTTTCCACAGTGGCTGTAGTTTGCATTCCTACCAACGGTGCATGATGGTTCCTTTTTCTCCTTATCCTTGCCAACACTTGTTGATTCCTGTGTTTTTGATTTTAGCTATTCTGACAAATGTGAGGTAGTATCTCACTGTAGTTTTCATTTGCGTTTGCCTGATGATGAGTGATGGTGAGCATCTTTTCATGTGTTTGTAGGCCATATGTGTGTGTCTTCTTTGAGAAACTCTTGTGTTCATGTCCTCTGCTCATTATATTTGGGGTTTTTGGTGTTGGGTTTTTTAAGTTCTTTATATATATTTGGATACTAACCCTTCCTCAGATATGTCATGTGCAAATATCTCCTCCATTTAGTAGGTTGCTTTTTAGTTTTGTTGATTGTTTCCTTTGCTGTGTAGATGCTTCTTAATAATTCTACTAACTTATTTTTGCTTTTGTTTCTCTTGTCATTGGAGACCTATCTAGAAAAATGTTGTTATGGCCAATGTCAGAGAAATTATTGCCTGTGCTCTCCTGTAGGAATTTTATGGTTTCAGGTCTCACATTTAGGTCTTTAACCCACTTTGAGCTTATTTTTGGGTATCATATAAGAAAGTGGTACAGTTTCATCCTTTTGCATATTGTTGTCCAATTTTCTTAATATCATTTGTTGAAGAGAATGTCTTTTTCTCATTGTATATTCTTGCTTCCTTTGTTGAATATTAACTGGGCATGTAATTGTGGTTTTATTTCTGAGCTCTCTAATCTGTTCTATTCATTTGGTTTTGTGCCACTGCCATGCTGTTTTGATAATTATAGCTTTATAATATATCTTTTTTTTTTTTTTAAATTTGACACACAGAGAGATCACAAGTAGGCAGAGAGGCAGGCAGAGAGAGAGAGAGGGAAGCAGACTCCCCGCCGAGCAGAGGGCCCGATGTGGGGCTTGATCCCAGGACCCTGGGATCATGACCTGAGCCGAAAGCAGAGGCTTTAACCACTGAACAACCCAGGCATCCCTATAATATATCTTGAAGTCTAGGATTGTGATATCTCCAGTTTTGTCCCTTTTAAAAATTGGTTTGGTTTTTCTGGGTCTTTTGTGATTCTATACAAATCTTAGGATTGTGTGTTTTAGTTCTGTGAAAAATACTGGTGGTATTTTGACAGGGATTGAATTAAATCTATAGATTGCTTTGGGCTGTATGGACATTTTATCATTATTTGTTCTTCTAATCTATTAGCATGGAATATCTATTTGTTAATGTCATATTCAATTATTCCTTCATCAATGTTGTCAGAGCACTGGTCTTTTACCTCCTTGGTTAAGTTTATGCTTAGGGATTTAATTTTTTTTTGGTGCAAATATAAATAGGATTGTTTTCTTAATTTCTCCTAAAAAAAAGGGTTTATTTATTTATTTTGGGGGGTAGGGGCAGAGAGAGAGGAAGACAAGCAGACTTTCCCATGAGTATGACTCTTATGTTATTACCTGAGCCCAAACCAAGAGTTGGACACTTAACTGACTAAGCCACCTGGGTGCCCAAATTTCTCTTTCTGGTACTTCATTATTAGTTTATAGAAATGCAACATATTTCTATATATTGACTTTGTATCCTGTGACATTACTGAACTCTATCAGTTCTAGTAATTTTTGATAGTCTTTAGTGTTTTCTGGATGTAGTATTGTATCATTTGCAAAAAAGTGTAAGTTTTACTTCTTACCACTTTGGATGCCTTTTATTTCTTTTTTTTTTGTTGATTGCTATGGTTAGGATGTCTAGTACTATACCGAATGAAAGTGGTGAATGTGGACATCCTTGTCTTGCTTCTGACCTGAGAGGAAAAGCTCTGTTTCTTACCATTGAATATGATGTTAGCTATGGGTTTTTCAGATATGGCCTTAATTATCTTGAGGTATGTTTTCTCTAAACTTTCTTTGTTGAGGTTTTTTTTGTTTGTTTGCTTTGTTTTGTTTTTACATGAATGGGGGTTGTACTTTGTCAAGTGCTTTTTCTGGAGCACCTGGGTGGCTTCAGTTGGTTAAACAACTGCCTTATTCTCAGGTCATGATCCTGGCGTCTGGGGATTGAGTCCCAGCTCCAAGGGAAATCTACTTCTCCCTCTGACCTTCTCCCCTCTCATGCTCTCTCACAGTCTCTCTCTCAAATTAATAAATAGAATCTTTTTAAAAAATGCTTTTTCTAAAAAAAAAAAAAGCTTTTTCTGTATTCAGTGAAATGATCATATGATTTTATCTTTTCTGTTATTGATGTGATGTATCATGTTGATTGATTTGAAAATATGGAAACACCCTTACATCCCAGGAATAAATCTCACTTGATTACAGATAAATTATTATTTTTAAAGTATTGTTGGATTCAGTTTGCTAATATTTTCCTGAGGATTTTTGTATCTATGTTCATGGAAGATATTTTGTACTTTTCTTTTTGTACTTTAATCTTTACCTGGTTTTGATATCAGGGTAGTGCTGGCCTGATAAAATTAATTTGGAAGCTTTCTTTCCTGTTCTATTTTTTAGAAAAGAGTAGGTATTAACTGTTTTAAAATGTTTGGTAAAATTCACATGTGAAGACATCTAGTCCTGGACTTGAGTTGGGAGTTTTTTGATTATGGCTTCAATCTCATTGTTGGTAAGATGTCTGGTCAAATTTTCCATTTTTTTCTAATTCAGTTTTGAGAGGTTTTATGTGTTTCTAGGAATTTATCTATTTCTTCTAGGCTGTCCAGTTTGTTGGCATGCAATTTTTGGTAATATCCTCTTATAATTCTTTGTATTTCTTTGGTATTAGCTGTTATTTCTCCTCTTTCATTTCTGATTTTGCTTATTAAAGTCCTCTCTCTCTTTCTATCTTTTTGATGAGTCTGGCTAAATGTTTATCAAGTTTGTTGATCTTTTCAAAAAATGAGCTCCGGGTTTCATTGATCTGTTCTATTGTTGTTTTGTTTTAATTTCTGTTTTGTTTGTTTTTGCTCTAATCTTTATTATTCCCTTCATTCACTGGTTTTGGGTTTGGTTTGTTCTTCTTTTTCTAGTTTCTTGAGGTGTAAGGTTAAGGCGTTTATTTGAGATTTTCTTGCTTCTTAGGTAGACCTGTATTGCTATGAACTTCCCTTGACAACTACTTCTGCTACATCCTAAGGACTGTGGAACGTTGTGTTTTCATTTTTTCCATGTATTTTTTTATTTCCTCTTTGATTTCTTGTTTGGCCCATTAATTGTTTAGTAACATATTATTTAATCTCCATGTATTTATGCTCATTCCAGATTTTTCTTATGGATAATTTTTAGTTTCATTTTGTGTGTTCAGAAAAAATGCATGGTGATTACTTCAGTTTTTTTGAATTTGTTGAGACTTATTTCGTGGTCTAATATGTGATCTATTCTGGAAAATATTCCATGTGCACTTAAAAGAAGGTGTATTCTGCTTTTTTAAGATGGAATATTCTGAATATATCTGTTAAATTCATCTGGTCCAATGTATCATTCAAAGCCCCTGTTTCCTTGATGATTTCCTGTTTGGATCATGTGGCATTGATGTAAGTGGGGTGTTAAAGCTCCCTATTATTATTGTATTACTATTTGTTAATTCCTTTATGTTTGTTATTAACTACTTTATGTATTTGGGTGCTCCCATGCTGGGTGCATAAATATTTACAATTGTTATATCTTATTATTGGATTGTTCCCTTTATGATTATACAGTGTACTTCTTTGTCCCTTGTTACAGTCTGTTTTTGTTGTTGTTGTTGTTTTAAGTAGGCTCCATGCCCACTTTAGAGTCCAACATGAGGTTTTAATGCACAATTCAAGATCAAGACCCGAGCTGAAATCAGGAGTCAGACACTTAACTCAGATGCCTCTACAGCCTTTGTTTTAAAGTCTATTTTGTCCAGTATAAGTATTGCAAACCCAGGTTTCTTTCACATCCATTTGCATGATAAATGCTTTTCCATCCCTTTACTTTCAATCTGCATGTGTCTAAAGAGGTCTCAAATGAGTCTCTTGTAGATAACATATTGATGGATTTTGCTTTGCTATCCATTCCTTAACTTTATGTCTTTTTATTGGAGCAGTTATTCCATTTAGTAATTATTATTTTTATTAACATATAATGTATTATTTGCTGCAGGGATACAGTCTGTGAATCATCGTCTTACACAATCACAGCACTCACCATAGCACATACACTTCTCAAAGTCCATAACCCATACAACCTATCCCCCTCACAACCCTCAGTTTGGGTCCTGAGATTAAGAGTCTCTTATGGTTTGCCTCTCCTCCCAGTCCCATCTTATTTCATTTTTTTCCTCCCTACCCTACCTCTCACACCTACCCTACCTCTCACATTCCTCATATCAGAGAGATCGTATAATTGCCTTTCTCTGATTGAATTATTTTGCTTAGAATAGTACCCACTAGTTCCATCTATGTCATGGAAAATGGCAAAGTTTCATGTTTTTGTTTTTGTTTTTTTTGATGACTGCACAGTGTTCCATTGTGTGTGTGTGTGTGTGTGTGTGTGTGTACCACATCTTATTTTTTTTTTTAAGATTTTATTTATTTATTTGACAAAGAGAGAGATCACAAGTAGGCAGAATGGCAGGCAGAGAGAGGGGGAAACAAGCTCCCTGCTGAGCAGAGAGCCCGAAGCAGAGCTCAATTTCACAACACTGAGACCATGACCTAAGCCGAAGGCAGAGACTTAACCCACTGAGCCACCCAGGCGTCCCTATACAACATCTTCTTTATCCATTTACCTGTTGATGGACATCTAACATCTAATATCAAACATAGTTTGACTATTGTAGACATTACTACTATAAACATTCGGGTGCACATGCCCTTTTGGATCACTACATTTGTATCTTGAGGATAAATACCCAGTAGTGCAAATGCTGGGACATAGGGTGTCTCTATTATCAACTTTTTGAGGAACTTCCATACTATTTTCCAATGGAAGGTAGCCACTACCTTCCATTCACACCAACAGTGTAGGAGGGCTCCCTTTTCTCGACATCCTTGCCAACATCTGTCATTTCCTGATTTGTTAATTTTAGCCATTCTGACTGATGTGAGCTAGTATCTCACTGTGGTTTTGATGTGTATTTCCCTGATGCTGAGCGATGTTGAACAGTTTATGTGTCCGTTGGCCATTTGGATGTCTTCTTTGCAGAAATGTCTATTCATGTCTTCTGCCCATTTCTTGACTGGATTATTTGTTCTTTCGGTATTGAGTTTGATAAGTTCTTTATAGATTTTTGGATACAAGACCTTTATCTGATATGTCACTTGCAAATATCTTCTCCCATTCTGTCCATTGTCTTGGTTTTTCTGTTTTCTTTGCTGTGCAAAAGTTTTTTTTTTTTTTAACTTAATTTTATTTTTTTCAGTGTTCGAAAATTCATTGTTTGTGCACCACACCCAGTGCTCCATGCAATACATGCCTTCCACAATACCTATCATCAGGCTTACCCCACCCCCACCCACCCTCTCCAAAACCCTCAGTTTGTTACTCAGAGTCCACAGTTTCTCATGTTTTGTCTCCCCCTCTTATTTCCCCAAACTCACTTCTCTACATCTCCTAATGTCCTCTATGTTATTCCTTATGCTCCACAAGTAAGTGAAAGCATATGATAATTGATTTTCTCTGCTTGGCTTATTTCACTCAACATAATCTCTTCCAGTCCCATCTATGTTGATACAAAAGTTGGGTATTTATCCTTTCTGATGGGGAATAATACTCCATTGTATATATGGACCACATCTTCTTTATCCATTCATCCCTTCAAGGGCATTTTGGTTCTTTCCACAGATTGGTGACTGTGACCATTACTGCTATGAATACAGCGGTACAGATGGCCCTATTTTCATTACCTCTGTGGGGAGAAATACCCAGTAGTGCAATTGCAGGGTCATAGGGTAGCTCTATTTTTAATTTTTTGAGGAATCTTCACACTATTTTCCAAAGTGGCTGCACCAACTTGCATTCCCACCAACAGTATATGAGGGTTCCCCTTTCTCCACATTCTCTCCAACATCTGTGTTCTGTTGATTTCTGCCATTCTAACTGGTGTAAGCTGGTATCTAAATGTAGTTTGTTTTGATTTGGATCTCCCTGATGGCTAATGATGATCAACCTTTTTTCATGTGTCTGTTAGCTATTTGTATGTTGTCGTTAGAGAAGTGTCCGTTCATGTGTTCTACCAATTTTTTTAAATGATTATCTGTTTTGTGTGTGTTGAGTTTGAGGAGTTCTTTATAGATCTTGGATATCAGCTCTTTGTCTGTAGTGTCATTTGCAAATATCTTTTCCCATTCTGTGGGTTGTCTCTTTGTTTTGTTGACTCTTTCCTTTACTGTGCAGAAGCTTTTAATCTTGATAAAGTCCCAAAAGTTCATTTTCTTTTGAAACAAAAGGAAACTTTTGTTTCCTTTGCCTTTGGGGACATGTCTTAAAAGAAGTTGCTGTGGCTGATGTCGAAGAGCTTACTGCCTATGTTCTCCCCTGGGATTTTGATAGATTCCTGCTTCACATTGAGGTCTTTTATCTATTTCGAGTTTATTATTGTGTATGGTGCAAGAGAATAGTGGAGTTTCATTCTTCTACACATAGTTGTCCCATTTTCCCAGCACCATTTATGAAGATACTGTCTTTTTTCCATTGGATATTTTTTCCTGTTTGGATATGGACATAAACAGTATGTCAGAAAGGGACTTTAGGGTAACAATTATCCAGGCAATGGCTATGTTGGAGAAAACCATTAATGGCAACATATAATTGATTAGGGCAGAAGTGAAAGCCACCAGGGAAGAAGTTAAAAATGCTATCAATGAGATCCAATCTAATATAAACATTCTAACAGCTAGGGTAACTGAAGCAGAAGATAGAATTAGGGATCTAGAGGATAAACTGATAGAGAAAAAGGATCAGGAGGAGGCCTGGAACAAATAGCTGAGAAGCCATGAAAACAGAATTAGGGAAATAAATGATGCCATGAAACATTCCAGTGTCAGAATTATTGGGATCCCTGAGGGGGAGGAGAAAGGAAGAAGACTAGAAGATATAGTTGAACTAATTCTCCATGAAAATTTTCCCAATCTGGGGAATGGAGCCAACATTTGTATCCTAGAGGTAGAAAGAGAACTCCCCCCCCCAAGATGAGTGAATCTAGAAAGACCTTGAGGCACTTGATTAGAAGATTTATGAATCATAATTTTAGAAAAGATCTTTTGAGAGCAGTTAGGGGGAAGAGATTCCTTATGTACAGAGGAAGGTCCATCAGAATAACGTCAGACCAGTCCACAGAAACCTGACAAGACAGAAAGGGCTGAAAAGACATATTCAGGGCACTAAATAAGAAGAACATGCAGCCAAGAATATCTTATCCAGCAAGACTGACATTCGAAATGGATGGAGAGATAAAGAGCTTCCAAGACTGTCAAGGTTTAAAAGACTATGTGACTACCAAGCAGGCACTACAAGAAATAAATATTAAGGGGAGTTCTATAAAAGAAGAAAGAACCCAAGAGTGACATAGAACAGAAATTTACAGAGACAATCTATAGAAACAAAGACTTCACAGGCAACATGATGTCAATAAAAACGTATCTTTCAATAATTGCTCTCAATGTGAATGGCCTAAACACTCCCATAAAATGGCAAAGGGTTGCAGATTGGATAAAATGACAGGACCTGCCTATATTTTGCCTACAAAAGACCCATTTGGGACCCGAGGATACATCCAGACTGAAAGTGAAGAGATGGAGAAACACCTTTCATGCCATAGGGCCTCCAAAGAAGGCTGGGGTAGTGATTTTCATATCAGATAAATTAGATTTTAAACTAAAGAGTATAGTCAGAGATAAAGAAAGACACTACATTATTCTTAAAGGGTCCATCCACCAAGAAGATCTAACAATTGTAAATATTTATGCCCCCAATATGGGAGCAGCCAACTACATAAAATAACTGTTAATTAAGATAAAGAGTCATATTGATATGAATACATTAATAGTGGGGAATCTTAACATGTCACTACAGTAATGTGGCAGGATACAAAATCAATGCACAGAAATCAGTTCCTTTCTTATACACTAACAATGAAAATATAGAGAGGGAAATTAGAAAATCGATTCCATTTACTATAGCACCAAGAACACAAGATACCTGGGAATTAACCTAACCAAAGAGGTCAAGGATCTATACTTGAAGAACTAGAGAACACTCATGAAAGAAATTGAAGAAGACACAAAAATATGGAAGATATTCCATGCTCATGGATTGGAAGAATAAACATTGTCAAAATATGTATACTGCCTAGAGCCACCTATGTTTTCATTACCATCCTGATCAAAATTCCACCGGCATTTTTCAAAGAGCTGGAACAAAAAACTCTAAAGTTTGCATGGAACCAGACAGAAGAGACCCCAAATTGTTAAGGAAATGTTGAAAAAGAAAAATAAAACTGGGGCCGTCTTGTTGCCTGATTTGAAGCTTTAGTACAATGCTGTGATCACCAAGACAGCATGATACTAGCACAAAAACAGACACATAGACCAGAGAAACAGAGTAGAGAGCCCAGATATGGACACTCAACTATGTGGTCAAAGATATTGATCTTGATGAAGTCCCAATAGTTCATTTTTGCCCTTATTTTCCTTGCCTTTGGTGATGTTTCTAGGAGGAAATTGCTGTGGCTGAGATTGAAGAGGTTGATGCCTGTGTGCTCCTCAAGGATTTTGATGGATTCCTGCCTCACATTGAGGTCTTTCATCCATTTTGAGTCTCTTGTGTGTGCGGTGTAAGGAAATGGTCCAGTTTCATTTTTTTGCATGTGGCTGTTCAATTTTACCAACACCATTTGTTGAAGAGAGTATCTTTTTTCCTTTGGACATAATTTCCTGCTTTGTCAAAGATTAGTTGACCATAGAGTTGAGGGTCCATTTCTGGGCTCTCTATTCTGTCCCATTGATCTTTGTGTCTCTTTTTGTGCCAGTACCATACTGTCTTGATGATGACAGCTTTGTAATAGAGCTTGAAGTCTGGAATTGTAATGCCGCCAACTTTGGTGTTCTTATTCCACATTCTCCTGGCTATCTGGACTCTTTTCTGGCTCCATATAAATTTTAGGATTACTTGTTCAATTTCTTTGGAAAAAAATTGGTGGTATTTTGATAGGTATTGCATTAAATGTGTAGATTTCTTTAGGGAGCATAGACATTTTCACAATATTTGTTCGTCCAGTCCATGAACCTGGAATGTTTTTCTATTTCTTTGTGTGTTCCTCAATTTCTTTTATGAGTACTTTACAGTTTTCTGAGTACAGATTCTTTGCCTCTTTGGTTAGGTTTACTACTAGGCATCTTATGGTTTTAGGTGCAATTGTAAATGGGATTGGCTCCTTAGTTTCTCTTTCTTCTGTCTTGCTGTTGGTGTATACCGATGCAACTGATTTCTGTGCATTGATTTTATATCCTGCTACTTTGCTGAATTCCTATATGAGTTCTAGCATATTTGGAGTGGCATCTTTTAAGTTTTCCACATAAAATATCATATCATCTTCAAAGAATGAGTTTGATGTTTTCTATGCCAATTTGGATGACTTTTATTTCTTTTTATTGTCTGATTGCTGAATTAGGACTTCTAATACTATGTTGAATAGCAGTGGTGATAGTGGGAAGCTCTGCTGTGTTCCTGACCATGGGGGAAAAGCTCTCAGTTTTTCCCCATTGATAATTATATTTGCGGTGGGTTTTTCATAGGTGACTTTGATGATATTGAGGTATGTACCCTCTATCCCTACACTGTGAATAGTTTTGATCAAGAAAGATTCTGTACTTTGTCAAATACTTTTCAAGCATCTATTGAGAGTATCATATGGTTCTTGTTCTTTCTCTTATTAATGTAGTGTATCACATTGGTTGATTTGAAGATATTGAACCAAATTTGCCATCCAGGAATAAATCCCACTTGGTTTTAGTGAATTATCCTTTTAATGTACAGTTGGATCCTATTGGCTAGTATTTTGGTGGGAGTTTTTGCATCTATGTTCATCACGGATATTGGTCTGTAATTCTCCTTTTTGATAGGGTCTTTTTCTGGTTTTGGGATCAAAGTAATGCTGACCTCATAAAATGAGTTTGGAAGTTTTATTTCCATTTCTATTTTTTGAAACCATTTCAGGTGAATAGGTATTAATTTTTCTTTAAATGTTTGGTATAATATCCCTGGGAAGTTGTCTAGCCCTGAGCTCTTGTTTGTTGGGAGATTTTTGATGACTACTTCAATCTCCTTACTGGTTATGGGTCTATTCAGGTTTTCTATTTCTACCTGGTTCAGTTTTGATAGTTTATATTTCTCTAGAAAGCATCCATTTCCTCCAAATTTTCAAATTTGCTGGTGTACACTTGCTCATAATATGTTCTTATAATTTTTTGTATTTCTTCAGTGTTGGGTGTGATCTCTCTTCTTTAATTCATGATTTTATTAATTTTGGTCCTTTCTCTCTTCATTTTGACAATTCTGGCCAGGGGTTTATCAAACTTATTTATTCTTTCAAAGAACCACCTACTATTTTTGTTGATTTATTCTACTATTCTTTTAGTTTCTATATCATTGATTTTTGCTCTGATCTTTATTATTTCTCTTCTACTGCTGGATTTAGGTTTTATTTGCTGTTCTTTCTCCAGCTCCTTTAGGTGTAGGGTTATGCTTGTATTGCTATATACTTTTTTTCTCAGGACTGCCTTTTCTGTGCCCCAAAGATTTTCAACAGTTGTGTTTTCATTTTCACTTGTTTCCATGAATTTTTAAAATTCTTCTTTAATTTCCTGGTTGACCCATTCATTCTTTAGTAGGATGCTCTTTAGCCTCCATGCTTTGAGCCCTTTCTAACTTTCCTCTTGTGGTGGAGTCCTAGTTAAAATGCATTCTCATCTGAAAATATGCAGGGAATGATCACAATCTTTTGGGACCAGTTGAGACCGGATTTTGACCCAGGATGTGATCTATTATGGAGAAGGTTCCATGTGCACTGGAGAAGAATGTGTATTCTGTTGCTTTGGGATGGAATGTTCTAAATATATCTGTGATGTCCATCTGGTCCAGTGTATCATTTAAAGCCTTTATTTCCTTATTGATCTTTTGCTTAGATGATTTGTCTGTTTCAGTGAGGGGATTGTTAAAGTCCCCTACTATTATTGTATTATTGTCAATGTGTTTCTTTGATTTTGTTATTAATTGGTTTATATAATTGGTTGCTCCCTTGTTAGGGGCATAGATATTTAAAATTGTTAGATCTTCTTTTTGGACAGACCCTTTGAGTATGATATAGTTCCTTCCTCATCTCATATTATAGTCTTTGGATTAAAATCTATTTTATCTGATATAAGGATTGCCACCCCAACTTTCTTTTGATGTCCATTATCACAGTAAATTGTTTCATACTCTCTTATTTTAAATATGGAGATGACTTTGGGTCTAAAATGAGTTTCTTGCAGACACCATACCAATAGGTCTTGTTTTTTATCCATTCTGATACCCTGTGTCTTTTTATTGGGGGTATTTAGCCCATTTATATTCAGGGTAACTTGAAAGATATGAATTTAGTGTCACTGTATTGCCTGTAAGGTGAATGTTACTGTATATTGTCTCTGTTCCTGTCTGGTTTATGTTACTTTTAGGGTCTCTGCTTGGAGGACCCCTTTCAATATTTCCTATAGGGCTGATTTGGTGTTTACAAATTCTTTTAGTTTTTGTTTGTCCTGGAAGCTTTTTATTTCTCCTTCTATTTTCAATGAAAGCCTGGTAGAATATAGGATTCTTGGTTGCATATATTTCTCTTTTAGTGCTCTGAATATATCATGCCAGTCCTTTCTGGCCTGCCAGGTCTCTGTGGAGAGGCCTACTGCCAATCTAATATTTCTATCATTGGATGTTACAGATCTCTTGTCCTAAGCTGCTTTTAGGATTTTTTCTTTCTCACTGAGACTTGTTAAGTTTTACTATTAGATGATGGGGTGTTGGCCCATTTTTATTGATTTTGAGGGGGTTTCTCTGTGCCTCCTAGATTTTGATGCTTGTTCCCTTTGGAAAATTAGAGAAATTCTCTACTATAATTTGCTCCAATGTACTTCTGCACCCCCTTTCTTCTTCTGGGATTCCAAATATTCTAATATTATTTTGTCTTATGGTAGCACTCATCTTCTCGAATTCTCCCCTATGGTCCAGTAGTTGTTTGTCTCTCTTTTTCTCAGCTTCTTCATTCTCCATCATTTGGTCTTATATGTCACTAATTTTTCTTCTGCCCCATTTATCTTAGCAGTAAGAGCCTCCATTTTTTATTGCACCTCATTATTTCAACTTGGTTAGAGTTTAGTTCTTTTATTTCTCCAGAAAGGGATTACCTAGTATATTCCATGCTTTTTTCAAGCCCAGCTAACACCTGATAATCATCATTCTGAACTCTAGGTCTGACAGATTACTAATGTCCATATTGATTAGGTCCTTAGCCATCGGTACTGCATCTTATTCTTTTTGTGTGTGTGTGTTGAGTTCTGGCCTTGTCATTTTATCCATATAAAAACAGATGAATGAGAGAATAAAATAGTAAATGGGAGCAATGATCCCAGAAATATATACACTAATCAAATCTGAAGAGACCCTAGAGCAGTGGGAGAAGAAAGGAAAAAATGTATATATGTATACATATATGTATATATATACACATATATACATATGTGTGTGTATATGTATGTGTGCATGCGTGTGTGTGTGTGTGTGTGTGTGTGTATGCCAGGATGGTGAATAGAACAGAGCCACACACTTGATTTGGGGTTTATTTTAGTCTGTTAGAAGAAACTCTCTCCCAAAACATTGAAAGAAAGAAAAACTTATATATATACAAAAATAAGAGTAAACACAATGATCAGATGGAATATGACTATAAAGATGAAAATTTAAAAAGATTCTATAAAAGGAGCTGATAAGATAAGAAATTGGCTGAAAGGCTGACAGCCTTCCCATTGAGATCAGGAACATGACAAGGATGCCAACCGTAACCACTGTTGTTCAACATAGTACTAGAAGTCCTAGCAACAGTAATCAGACAACAAAAAAAATAAAGGGATCCAAGTTGGCAAAGAAGAAGTCAAACTCTCCCTCTTCACAGATGACATGATACTTTATATGGAAAACCTAAAAGACTCCACCCCCAAACTACTAGAACTCATACAGCAATTCAGTAATATGGCAGGATACAAAATCAATGCACAGAAATCAGTTGCTCTCTTATATACTAACAATAAAAATGCAGAAAGGGAAATTAGAGAATTGATACTATAACACCAAGAACCATAAGATACCTGGGAATAAACCTAACCAAAGTGGTAAAGGATCAATACTCAAGGAATTACAGTACACTCATGAAAAAAATTGAAGACGACACAAAAAGATGGACAACCATCCTATGCTCATGTATCAAAAGAATAAATATTGTCAAAATGTCAATACTGCCCAGAGCAATCTATACTTTCAATGACATCCCAATCAAAATTCCACCAGGATTTTTAAAGTGTTGGAGCAAACAATTTTAAATTTGTATGGAACCAGAAAAGATGCCAAATCACTAAGGAAATGTTGAAAAAAAAAACAAAAACAAAAAACAAAACTGGGGCATCACGTTACCTGAATTCAAGCTTTAGTACAATGCTGTGAACACCAAGACAACATGGTACTGGCACAAAAACAGACACATAGACCAATGGAACAGAGTAGTAGACAGTCCAGATATGTACCCTCAGCTCTATGGTCAAATAATCTTTGACAAAGCAGGAAAAAATATCCAATGGAAAAAAGACATTACCTTCATAAATGGTGCTGGGAAAATGGGACAATTATGTGTAGAAGAATGAAACTCCACTATTCTCTTATACCATACACAAAGACAAACTCAAAATGGATAAAAGACCTCAATGTGAGGCAGGAATCCTTCAAAATCCTAGAGGAGAACATAAGCAGTAAGCTCATCGACATCAGCCACAGCAACTTCTTTCAGGACATGTCCCCAAAGGCAAAGGAAAAAAAAGTGAAAATGAACTTTTGGGACTACATCAAGATCAAAAGCTTCTGCACAGCAAAGGAAATAGTCAACAAAATAAAGAGGCAACCCACAGAATGGGAAAAGATATTCACAAATGACACTACAGACAAAGAGCTGATATCCAAGATCTATAAAGAACTCCTCAAACTCAACACACACAACAGATAATTATTTTAAAAAATGGGCGGAACACATGAACAGATGCTTCTCCAAAAAAGACATATAAATGGCTAAAAGACACATGAAAAAATATTGATCGTCATTAGCCATCAGGGAGATCCAAATCAAAACCACCTTATACCAGTTAGAATGGCCAAAATCAACAAGACAGTAAACAACAAATGTTGGAGAGGATGTGGAGAAAAAGGAACTCTTTTACACTGTTAGTGGGAATGCAAGTTGGTACAGCCACTTTGGAAATAGTGTGGCGATTCCTTTAGAAATTAAAAATAGAGCTACACTATGACCCTGCAAATGCACTACTGAGTATTTCCCCCAAAGGTACAGATGTAGTGAAAAAAAGGGCCATCTGTACCCCAATGTTCATAGGAGCAATGGCCACAATGGCCAAACTGTGGAAAGAGCCAAGATGCCCTTCAACAGATGATTGGAATAAGAAGGTGTGGTCCATATAGATATTGGAATCTTACTCAGTATCAGAGAGGATGGATACCTAACTTTTGTGTCAACATGGACGGGACTGGAAGAGATTATGCTCAGTGAAATAAGTGAAACAGGAAAGTCAATTATCATATGGTTTTGCTTACTTGTGGAGCATAAGGAATAAGATGGAGGACATTAGGAGAAAGAAAGGAAAAATATATTGGGGGTAAATCGGAGGTGGAGATAAACCATGAGAGAGTGTGGACTCTGAGAAACAAACTGAGGGCTTTGGAGGGGAGGGTGTGGGAGGGGTTGGGTGAGCCTAGTGGTGGGTATTATGGAGGGCATGTTTTGCAAGAAGCACTGAGTGTAGTGCATAAACAAGAATGCTGGAACCCTGAAAGGAAATAAAATAAAATGGAAAAAAAAAAAGAGTTGAGGAAGTATATTGCCTGGAAAAAATTTTAAAAAAAGAAAGAAGTTGGTTGGAAAAAAAAAAAAAAGAGGAAAGAATGTTATCAGGCTGGACCCTAGAACAAAGCCATGCACTAGATTTAAGGTATTTTGATTTTGATCTATTTTGATCTATTAGAAGAAACTGTAGCCCAAAATTTTAAAGAAAGAAAAACTTACATGTACACAAAAAATGAGGTTGAATACAGCTAAGGGATAGAATATGACTATAACAATGAAAAATTTAAAAGACTTTTAAAAAGGTATTGATAAGACATTATAAGAACATACTATGAGCAACTCTATGCCAACAAATTTGACAATCTGGAAGAAATGGATGCATTCCTAGAGACATATAAACTACCAAAACTGAACCAGGAAGAAATAGAAAACCTGAACAGACCCATAACCAGTAAGGAGATTGGAACAGTCATCAAAAATCTCCAAACAAACAAAAGCCCAGGGCCAAACAGCTTCCCAGGGGAATTCTACCAAACATTTAAAGAAGAATTAATTCCTATTCTCCTGAAACTGTTCCAAAAAATAGAAATGGAAGGAAAACTTCCAAATTCATTTTATGAGGCCAGCATCACCTTGATCCCAAAACCAGACAAGGATTCCATCAAAAAAGAGAATTACAGACCAATATCCTTGATGAACACAGATGTGAAAATTCTCACCAAAATACTAGCCAATAGGATCCAACAATATATTAAAAGGATTATTCACCATGACCAAGGTGGATTTATTCCTGGGCCATAAGTTTGGTTCAACATCCACAAATCAATCAATGTGATACAATACATTAATAAAAGAAAGAACAAGAACCATATGATACTCTCAATAGATGCTGAAAAAGCATTTGACAAAGTACAGCATCCCTTCCTGATCAAAACTCTTCAAAGTGTAGGGATAGAGGGCACATACCTCAATATCATCAAAGCCATCTATGAAAAACCAACCACAAATATCATTCTCAATGGAGATAAACTGAAAGCTTTTCTGCTAAGGTCAGGAACATGGCAGGGATGTCCATTATCACCACTGCTATTCAACATAGTACTAGAAGTCCTAGCCTCAGCAGTCAGACAATGAAAAGAAATTAAAGGCATCCAAATTGGCAAAGAAGTCAAACTATCACTCTTTGCAGATGATACAATACTATATGTGGAAAACCCAAAAGACTCCACTCCAAAACTGCTAGAACTTGTACAGGAATTCAGTAAAGTGGCAGAATATAAAATCAATACACAGAAATCGGTTGCATTTCTTTACACCAATAAGAAGACAGAAGAAAGAGAAATTAAGGAGTCAATCTCATTTACAATTGCACCCCAAACCATAAGATACCTAGGAATAAACCTAACCAAAGAGGCAAAGAATCTACACTCAGAAAACTATAAAGTACTCATGAAAGAAATTGAGGAAGACACAAAGAAGTGGAAAAATGTTCCATGCTCCTGGATTGGAAGAACAAATATTGTGAAAATGTCTATGCTACCTAAAGCACTCTACACATTTAATGCAATCCCTATCAAAATCCTATCCTTTTTTTTTTTTTTTCCAAAGAAATGGAGCAAATAATCCTAAAATTTATATGGAACCAGAAAAGACTTCAGATAGCCAAAGGAATATTGAAAATGAAAGCCAAAGTTGGTGGCATCACAGTTCCGGACTTCAAGCTCTATTACAAAGCTGTCACCATTAAGACAGTATGGTACTGGTGCAAAAATAGACACATAAGTCAATGGAACAGAATAGAGAGCCCAGAAATGGACCCTCAACTCTATAGTCAACTAATCTTCAACAAAGCAGGAAAAAATGTCCATGTAAAAAAGACAGCCTCTTCAACAAATGGTGTTGGGAAAATTGGACACCACATGCAGAAAAATGAAATGGACAATTTCCTTATAGAATACATGAAAATAGACTCAAAATGGATGAAGGACCTCAACGTGAGACAGGAATCCATCAAAATCCTTGAGAAGAACACAGGCAGCAACCTCTTCGACCTCAGATGCAGCAACTTCTTCCTAGGAACATCACCAAAGACAAGGAAAGCAAGGGCAAAAATGAACTATTGGGACTTCATCAAGATAAAAAGCTTTTGAACAGCAAAAGCTTAACAAAACCACACTTAACAAAACCAAAAGACAACTGACAAAATGGGAGAAGATATTTGCAAATGACATATCAGATAAAGGGCTAGTATCCAAAATCTATAAAGACCTTAATAAACTCAATATCCAAAGAAAAATAATCCAATCAAGAAATGGACAGAGGACATGAACAGACATTTCTGCAAAGAAGACATCCAGATGGCCAACAGACACATGAGAAAATGCTCCACATCACTTCACATCAGGGAAATACAAATCAAAACCATAAGGAGATACCACCTCACACCAGTCAGAATGGCTAAAATTAAAAAGTCAGGAAATGACAGATGCTGGTGAGGATGGGGAGAAAGGGGAACCCTCCTATGCTGTTGATGGGAATGCAAGCTGGTGCAACCACTCTGGAAAACAGCATGGAGTTTCCTCAAAAAGTTGAAAGTAGAGCTACTCTATGACCCAGCAATTTCACTACTGGGTGTTTACCCTAAGGATAAAAACATAGTGATCCGTAGGGGCACGTGCACCTGAATGTTTATAGCAGCAATGTCCACAGTAGCCAAATTATGGAAAGAACCTAGATGTCCATCAACAGAGGAATGGATAAAGAATATTTGGGATACACACACACACACACACACACACACACACACACACACACATATACACAAAATGGAATACTATGCAGCCATCAAAAGAAATGAAATCTTGCCATTTGCAATGACGTGGTTGGAACTAGAGGGTATTATGCTTAGCAAAATAAGTCAATTGGAGAAAGACAACTATCATATGATCTCCCTGATATGAGGAAGTGGAGATGCAACATGGGGGGTTTGGGGGATAGGAAAAGAATAAATAAAACAAGATGGGATCAGGAGGGAGACAAATCCTAAGAGACTCTTAATCTCACAAAACAATCTGAGGGTTGCTGGGGGGAGAGGGGTTGGGAAAGGGTGGTGGGGTTATGGACATTGGGGAGGGTATGTGCTATGGTGAGTGCTGTGAGGTGTATAAACCTGGCGATTCACAGACCTGGGCTAATAATACATTATATGTTTATAAAAATTTTTAAAAAATATTTTAAAAAGGTATTGATAACATAAAACAGTTAAAAAATGTTAAGAGACGCCAAAGCCTCTGTCTTTGGCTCGGGTTATGATCCCAGGGTCCTGGGATTGAGCCTTGTATCGGGCTCTCTACTCAGCAGGGAGCTGTCTTCCTTTCCTCTCTCTCTGCCTGCCTCTCTGCCTAATTATGATCTCTGTCTGTCAAATAAATAAAAATAAAATCTTAAAAAATGTTAAAAGAGGAAATATTAAAAAATAGAACAGGAAAAAAATAAAATTAAAAAAATTTATCTTTGAAATACAGAAGGATCTTGGGAAAAATGCCATGAATTCTATGTGCTATATTCCTGTAGTTCTGAACTTTTGTAGTTCTCATTGATCAATGAACTTGGTCTTGGCTAGTTGTTTTTGTTGATTTTCTGAGGGAGGGGACTGTTGAATTGATTCTCTGTCTTTGTCCAAGATAAAATTGCACCACCTTTGCTAGGTACAGTTTAAGTAATCTCTTTGGTTTCACTCTTAGGAGGTTTTTCCTCAATGTTTTCTGTAGAGCTTTGGAGGAAAGGAGTAAAGGTGGTGGTCTCCCAATCTCTGGACCCATAGTAGTTGAGAGCTAGGGACCCCACTCCTCAGTGCACCCTCAGAGAAAAGCAGTCAATCCCTCCCATCTCCTGTGTCTCCAGCTGCACTCCATGCTTACCCGGCCTGTGAGCAAATGTTTCTCTCTCTGGTTCTTGGCTCCATTTGGAGTCTCCAAACCCAGAAGATTCCTGCTACATGCTCCTGTGCAGCTTCTCCTGGAGGAAGAAGGAGAGGGTATCTCCATGTCTGTCACTTATGGGGTCTCTGCTTGAAGGGTGGTGGCCCAACTGTGCCTAGGATCATGGTTTAAGGTAAGCCCAAGCTGAGAGCTCACTCCTTGGCTCTGGCTCTGTAGTTGGCTTCCCCGCTCTTATACCTGGCAGCTTTGCCACACTCAGACACCCTCAGTCTTTCTGTGACCCTGAGTTCTGAGACCACACTGTCCCTGCGAGCGCTCCACCCCTACTTAGCCTCTGGAGCAACATCTTTCAGTGGAGCAGACTTCTAAAAGTTCTGATTTTGTGCTCCACTGCTCTTCTACTTGCTGGGAGCTGGCCCCTCCCCTTGCGGTCTCTCTTCTCATCCTAACTTCCAGAAAGTGGTCGCTTTTCTGTTCTTAGAACTGCTGCTTTTCTTCTCTTTGATTTCCTGTTGAGTTTGTAGATGTTCAGAATGGTTTGATAACTATCTAGCTGAACTCTTGGGACCTGATGATATTTAGGTCTCTTACTCCTCCACCATCTTCCATTTAGTAATTATTGATAGATATGTTTATTTCCATTTTGTTACTTGTTTTATGGTTGTTTTATAGTTTTTCTCTGATCTTTTTTTTTTTTTTCTTGCTCTCTGTCATGGTTTGGTGGCTTTCTTTAGTGATATATTCCTTTATCTTCATTCTTTGCATATCTATTACTGATTTTTGATTTGTGGTTACCATTTGATTTATAGACAACATCTTCTGCATATAGCAGTCAATATTGTTTACTCCTCTCCTCTCCCCATTTTGGGATATGGTATCATATATCACATTCTTTTATTTTGTGAATTCCTTGACTGATTTTTACAGACATACTACTTTTATTACTTCCAACTCCTTATACTCTTACTTACTGTCTTTCTTTTAAAAAGGGATTAAAAGAATCCCTTTTAATATTTCTTGTAGGGCTGGTTTAGTGGTCAATAAATCCTTCAGTTTTTGTCTGCGAAACTCCCTATCTCTCCTTCTATTCTGAATGATATCCTTATTGGATAGAACTTTATTGGCTGCAGATTTTTTCCATTTAGCACTTTGAATATTTTATGCCACTTTCTTCTGGCCACTAAAACTTCTGAAAAATCCACTGATAGACTTACAGGGTTTTTCTTGTATGCAACTGACTTCTGCTTCTTTAAAACAAATTTGTTTTATAACTACTCTTTGCCATTTTGATTATTGTGTATCTTGGCATGGTTCTCCTCGGGTTGATTTTGTTGGGAGAGTTTTTGTGCCTCCTGGATCTGGATTTATGTTTCGTTACCCAGATTAAGGAAGTTTTCAGGTATTATTTCTTCAAAAAAATTTTTGGTCCCCTTTTCTGGGTTCCCTATAATGCCAATGTTATTATGCTTGATGGAGTCTCTGAGTTCTGTAAGTCTATTCTCATTTGCTCAGCTTGACTGCTTTTCATTATTCTGTCTTCCAGGTTGTTAATTCATCCCTCTGCTTCCTCTAGCATGCCATTTATTTTATCGAGTGTATTTTTAATTTCATAATTTTGTTCTTCATCTCTGATTGGTTCTTTTTTGATCTCTTTGTAATGGTCTCACTGATGTCCTCCACTCTTTTCTCAATTCCAGTGAGTATCTTATGACAATTACTTTAAATTCTCTATTTAGCATGTTACTTATGCCTGTTTCACTTAGGTCTCTTGCTGTGTTTTCATTCTATTCTTTCATCTGGGATATATTCCACTGTCTTCATTTTGTTTATTTCTCTGTTTCTATGTGTTAGGAAAGTCAGCTATTTTGCCTGCCCTTGAAGGTAATGGCTTTGTGAAGAAGAGGTCCTATAGTGCCATGCAGTGCAGTGTCCCCTCTTCCCCAGGTCATGGTGCTTCAGGGTGTGTCTCCTATGTGTGTTGCCTCTGCCCTGCTATTGGATCCTTACCACTTTTTTCTTCAGTTCAGTTGTCTACAGTGGTTCTGTTTGCCTGTTGTAGGCAGTGTTTGGTCCCTAGCCAGGGCGAGTACATTTTAACAAGGTGTGCACTGGTCTGCTCGGGAAATGATTGTTGTTGGCAGAGTGGAGGTCCCATAAAACACATAGGTCAGGAGATGAGGTATTGGTGGTGTTCTGGAGTAGGGGTCTTGTAGCACCAGAACTGAGGCAGGTGTGATTGGGGAGGGTGGATCTGCTGAAGTGATGATCCAGACCTTGGTGTGATCAAGCTAGGTAGTGTATGCTGGTACTGCATTGGTTCATGCAGGTGGCAGGGAAGGAAAATGGCACCTGCCAACTCTTGTTCTTGGAGGGATCTCCCTGTGATCACTGCCTCTCTGGGCCATGCTCTTGGGTGAATAACTAACCTTCCTGTCTGCCCTAGACATCTTTCAAACTGTTGCTTCCATGCTGTATCTCTGCTGGCTTTGGTCATGCTGTCTTTTTAAGAGTGAGGACTCCACTTCTTAATGCCATCTCTGTTCTCCCAGAGCAAAGCCCACAAATTTTTATTTCTATTCTTTAAGTCCCACTGGTTGTAAGAACTCCTGAGATTTAGTCCCTCTTGTTTTCAAAGCCAAATATTATGGGGATTCATCTTCCCCATGCAGTCTTCCCCAGTGTGATAGTCTATTTTTTACCCTTCTCTGCACCATTGGCTCCCTCCCCACTCTGAATGGCCGTGGTCTTTTTGCTCCCAAACCTCATACTTACCCTTCTTACTTTCTTCAATGAGACCTCTTTTCTACCTTTAGCTGTAGAGTTTGTTCTTTCAGTCTGGGTGTTTATCTAGTTTATGCCGATGTGAGTGTTATCTAGTTCTACCGATGGGATGAGGTGAGCTTAGGATCCTCCTCCTGCTTCCTCCATCCCATCTAGTGTATTTTTTATTTTAGTTATTGAGTTCTTCATTTCTGATTGGTTCTTTTATGTTTTTTGTCTCTTTGTTAAGGGTCTCACTGAAGTTCTCCACTCTCTTCTCAAGTCCAGTGAGTTTCTTTATGGCCTTTACTTTAAATTCTCTATCAGACATATTACTCCTCTCCATTTATTTAAAAATCTTGCTGTGATTTTTGTCCTTTTTGCTGTGATTGTTGTTTATTTGGGGCATTTTCTTCTGTCTCCTCATTATGCCTAACTCTCTGTCAATTTCTATATGACAGGAAGCTCAGCTATGTGTTCTGCCACATAGTGTCTGCTGTTCACTGGAATGTGGTGTTTCATGGGTGTCTCTGGTGGTGTTGCAGGCACTCTACTCTTGTGGCTGAGCTTCTTTTGCCTTCAGTTCGGTTGTCTTCAGTGACTTTCTTTGTTGTGGGCAGAATTTGGTCCCTGTGTTTTCAGTGGACTAGTCTTGGGTTTGAGCTGAGGTAGCCTAGGTATTTGCTTGAGATGTAGTAGCACTAAACTAAAGGGTTATTTTCCTATGTTGTGCCCTGGAGAAATTTTGTTAGTGGATGCAGTCTGCAGTCAGACCAGATGTCTGCCCCCAGCCCTGGGTGGGGCCTTAGTCAGACTGGTGTGTGTAGGTGGTTATCTCTCCCTCTCCCCATGGGAGGAGTTACTTTGGAGTGGTGCTGGTCCCTTTCAGAGTTGCTTATACCCTGCCAGACTTACAACATCACTTTGGAACAACTCCAGCCAGTGGCCTATTGGAGGGACAGGTCTACAGGAGACCTGGGGACAAAGGCATGCTAGACAGGACAGGGTGAATGGTGTTAACAAGTTAGGTGGATGGTGTTGCTATTTGGCTGGTTCCCATAGTGTCTATGTGTCTAGGCTGATGGGGGTGTGGTGGGTGGAGAGAATTAACATCTACCAGTTCCTTTCTTCCTGGAGAACGCTCCCAAACACCTTTGTCCCTCTAGCACATATTCTGAGATTAGTGAACAAATTTCCTTCCGGTATACCCCAGGCATTTTTCAAAGTGCTGTTCCTATGCTGTATCTCCATGGGGTAATTTGTTCTGCTGTTTCTTTAAAGGCAGACACTACATTTCCTCTCACTTTCTCTGCTGCCCCAGAGCTGAGCCTGCTGATTTTTAAAGTTCCAGGTAGTAAATTCCATGGATTATAAGAACTCGTGAAACTCACCTCCTCAGGTTTTCAAAGCCAAATGTTATTAGGATTTGTTTTCCTTCCTTCAGGCTCTCCATGTTTGAGATGCCTGCGTGTCTCTTTTCCCTCCTCATGTTCGTGGCATCCCTCCTTCCTACAGCTAGCCCCACAGGTCCATTTGTCTCCCAAGTATATCTCTGCCCTTCCTGCCCTCTTCCACATGGCCCCTTTTCTACATTTAGCTGTTCTGCCAGTCTTTGGGTTATTTTCTGGGTTCTTTACACTGATGTGGGTGTTATCTAGTTATCTAGTTGTATCTGTGGCTCCCTGCTTGGTGGGTAGCCTGCTTCCCCCTCTCCCACTCCCCTGCTTATATTCCCTCTCTCATTGTCTCTCTCTCTCTCTCTCTTTGTCAAATACATAAATAAAATCTTAAAAAAGACCCAAATATTCCACTCTGAAGACTCTGAGTTTATTTCTTATGATGGGTTACATGTATATGCCCTCCAGACAACATGGGCATGAATAAAAATACTGAAGATTAATATGGCATAATTATATAATTATATAAGATTAATAATGGCTAAATATTTGCAATAATTGCTTCCATTTTTAATACATAATTCTTAAAAATAACTTGTAACCTTTAAAAAATAACTTTAGTAATATATATTTATTGAAAGAAACTAAAAGAAATAGAAAAGAAATAAAACTATTATAATCAAGAAAAAGAATGACTAACATTCTTCCATGTAAATGGCCTTCTAGAAGCATCTTTGTAAAGGTCTATTTGTACACACATTTATTGACAGTTTCTCTGTACCGGGCCTTGACTATTTGCAATCAGATACATTCCTCCTTCTTTCTTTATAAAAGGGATGACCAGTGTGAACAGCGCTTCCTGTTTTCCTGTTACCACATCATCTGGCTTTCATTGAGGTTTAGCAAATGAGAAGCTTTCATGAGTTTGGAGGCAGGAAGAAGGGAGAAGGCAGGGGGTTGTATTCCCTTCTCTCTGCCTTTAGCAATAACTCTTCCAGTTTCTGTGTAGCAGGGCTGTTAATGTCCTAGTTTCTGTCAACTGACCTTGACCTTTGGGTTTCACTGTCACCACTTTCCCTTTGTCCTTCTAGCCTGGAGTCTGGGTAGTGGCTTTCTCCTCCTGTGAGTCTGTCATCTCATCTTCCTGTGATTTCTCAACTCTTTCATCTCCTGCATATCCAGTTCTCCAATTTAAGTCTCCCCCGTTTTATATGCTTGTGCACCTGGGTGGCTGCTGATGGATGCAGGTTGATAGCGATATAAATAGAAAATTTATACTCATCTAGGAGATATCAAAAATGAATTCTGATTTCATCACAACTGGTTGTGTTTGAAGTTGATCGAAGACTATGAATTTTGACCCTTACTGGAACTAACTGATGCCACTGATCAGTGAGCTGTGGCACTTGTTGCCAACTGTTTACAGACAGTGGAGTTGTTCCATCATATCTGAAGGATTAATTTTCTTTCTTTTTTTTTTTAAGATTTTATTTATTTATTTGACAGAGAGACAGACAGTGAGAACACAAGCAGATGAAGCAGGAGAGGGAAAAGCAGGCTTCCAGCCAAGCAGGGAGCCCGATGCTGGGCTCGATCCCAGGACCCCACTGGGATCCTGACCTGAACCAAAGGCAGAAGCTTAACAACTGAGCCATCAAGGCGCTCAATTTTCTTTCTTTTTTCTTTTTCTTTTCTTTTCTCTCTCTTTTTTAAAGAGAACTAGTTTTCAATACTTAATTAGTTTTCTACTGTGAACACCATTTTTTTTTTTTTTTTAACACTGAAAACACTTCACTTTCCCCCACTAGCACACTGTTCTGTTCAGTGATTTCTTTACTACCTTAGGATCCCTCACAAGGTAAGATTATGGACAAAACTTGGGCTTTTTTTGTTTTTGTTTTGTTTCCTTTTAAAGCTCTGGTAGTCTTTGTTTTATTGTTTGACACTAAAATATTATTTTTCAACATACTTTTTATTTTATTCTATATTTTATGACTTGTCAAATATATTTATGTTTCAATGCCATAATTTCTTCAACATTGTTAAACATTTAGTTTGTTTCAAATTTTTTGCTTGCTGTGATTAATTCCTTAACAGTTAAATATCTGGAAATATTTTCAATTATTCAAGTTGTAAATTTTTTGAGCAACTCTTCACTAAAGGTTTCAAATGACTTCTCAGTGATATGCAAGCTGCAAAGAAAATAAAACTGACAGAAAAACTAAGTGGAATATAAATGGTAGTGGTTATCTTCAGAAGTGTTTTCATGATTCACCTCCTCCCTCCCCTCTTTATTCAGGTGTCCAGCCATGTCTGACTCAGTCCACATGTCTCAGGGGAAGCTGATCCCACCCATGCTCCAGGATGGAGCTGTGGTTAAGCCTATCTCTCTTCCCTAGGGATTGGTTGAGAAATTGTCATATGACTCAGTCTGTGCCAATAAGCATCAAGGAGAGGTTTGCTGCAGATTATGGGAAAAATGCATCTTCCATAATCTGGGACTTTTCTGTCTTCTTCTCATTTCATTTCCAGTCATTTCATATCCAGCATCAGTAGGAAGCCCATTCACCAGAGGGAGAACAACAGGGAGCCAAAGCCATAGAAAATGTCCACTCTAAAACCTCGTCTTCTAGACATCCAGTTATGCAAACCAAGAGACTTCCTACATTTGAAGATAGGTTGAATGAACTTTTCTGTTATTTTTTGCTCAAAGCATCTAATTTGCACAGTAAATTAGCAAAATAAGTACTAGAGGGAAGTGTTATGAGTTCTAATGTTTAAAAATAAGAAAGAAAAAGAAAATGAAGAAAAAAATCTAAGTGATTAGATGTCAGCTAGTTTTAAACATTTTTATATCTGACAAAAAAACTAGAGACACATTGATTCAGAATAGATATATCTATTTTTAAGAAGTGTGGTTCTGGCATAAGTATCTGTTGATATTTTTATTTATGTTGACAGATAAGATGAAAGTGAAACAGCTTTGAGGTATATTAGAACTTCCTTGGTTCATCAAAGAGATGAGAGACTTTTTTGCTGACTTGGGTGATAGGTTGTAGAATACTGGAAGAATATTTCCTCAGTGTGTGTTTGTGTGTGTGTGTGTGTTCACTTTATGGTGTAATGGTTACATTTTGTTATGATATGCCTTTTAGTTTGATGTAAACATTTTATCTATCCTATTGTTAAGTTTAGACCTCAGGTTAACAAACTACAGCCTTAGGGCTAAATTTCACTGCTCCTGTTTTTGCAAATAGTTTTATTGAAACATAGCTGTGTCATTTATTTACTACTGTCTGTGGCTGCTTTCTCACTACCATAGTAGTGTTGAATAGCTGTGACAGAGATCGTGCCTGCAAAACCTAAAATACTTATCATCTGACCTTTTATAGAAAATGTCTACCAAATCCTGGTATCAATGATCAACAAAAGAATAAATCAAACCCTGATTTACCTAGTAGGTCAGCTGAAGTCAATAGCTACATCTCCTGACCTCCTGGGGGTGTCCTTCCATTGTCCCACACCAGTAGTTTCTCCCTGACATGTTGTCCCTTCCTATGCTGATCAGCTGACACTGGTTAAATCTGGGACTTTAGAGGAAGAAGGGGAAACATTTTTGAACTCCAATTTTGTCTGTTTAAAAATGCATTTGCTTTAATGTAGTTAGTCCAGTGTTCCAAGTGCTACCTATTTTGCTATTTTATCTCTATGGTTTCTTACTTTTATAAATAAAGTATTTATTGTTAATATCTCTTTACTGCTTTCTGAATAAATAATTACAAACTTTTTAGTTGTGAGCCATGCTATAACAGATATGGTCCAACATAAGTTCCAAAGATTTATTATTTAAATAAGAAAGTTATCATGAAACTATATGGAATAAGAGATCTTTGGGCTATTGAAGCCATAGGTAGCTTGATGCCATGGGAGAGACCATTCAAGACTGAATGATCAAGAGATAATTCAAGACTGAAACTTGGCTTTTATTATCCCAGTATGTCTCACCTGTGCAGAATTACCAGGGGAGCTTGTTAAAATGTAAGTTTTACAGATAAAATGTATATTTACACAGGCTCACTGAATGAAAGCCTGTGGGACATTGGGTCTGTAAACTTCTAGCAGGTATGTTTGATCAAATACTAAGAAATAATCGTGAGCTTCCATGAGACATTGAACAGTTTGGGGGCCTCATTTGTAAAATGAAGGACTTGGCTTCTATGATTGTATGTTATATCTTAAGATTGGTTGTTTTCTCATGGTGCAGGAGACTCTAATGTGAAGGAGACGAGAGCAATAATTATGCCTTTATCTCTGTTACTTGTTTAAAAATACATGCACACAGGGAACCTGAGTGGCACAGTCAGTTAAAAGGTTAACTCTTGATTTCAGCTCTGGTCATGATCTCAGGGTCCTGGGATCAAGCTCTGGGTTGGGCTCCATGTTTAGAATGGAGTCTGCTCCAGGATTCTCTCTGCTTCTGTCCCTCCCCCTGTTTGTGCTCTCTTTCTCTCTCTCTTTCTTATAAATAAATAAATCTTTTTAAAAAATGCATGTACCCCTTTGTGCTGTAAGCATTCAAACACATGCACTTCTCTTGCCATGTATTTTTGGCAATGGTAGACATTTGTGGCAGGACTACTATTTATACACAGCCTCTTGGGCATCAAATGGGCATCCAGACATGTTCTGAATTAGAGCATTTACCCTGCATCTGGTGCATTAGCTGGTGGAACAGTGGGAACGCCTCATGGGACACCATAAAGATGGAGTGTACTATCTGATGGATGCTGCAGATGTTGTCCTTAAGGTTGTTACATTGAACCATGCAGGTGGGCTGCTTCAACTGAGTGCACCAGGTGCAGATCCTTACAAAAGATTTCTGCTACCAATGATGAGTCATATTGGTGACATGGGAAATAAACAACACCAAAACTCTCATTCAACTTGAGTTTACTGGCCAGTTTCCACTTTTATTTTTTGTACATGAAATCCACAAGATGCTTGGTGGCCAAAAGCTTGGTAGTTTCTATAAGTACTTCAAGATCAGAGAGAGTAGAAAGTTACTACAAATTAATGTCATGGTAGCTAAGAAGCAGAAGTTTAACTACACAGTGACACAACATTATGTTCCCATTGTAATATTTCCAAATAGACAAAATTGCCTCTTTAATATCTTGTAGTCTAATGTGGGTCATCTTGTCAAGCCATCTTTTATAGAACATTTAATTTACCTGTTTTGCTTTTTTTTGCTGCTTAGGCCTGTACAACCTCCTCTTCTGCTATTTTCCTGGATGTTTTAGCATGAACACCTTAACTCAAATATGACAAAACCTTTGTCTGCCTGCCAATGGAAAATCAGTTGCCACAAGGAAGACATGTGGTAGAGGAAGGCAGAAAAGAACTTGGATTCCAAGGTTGTTCTTAAATTACTGCCAGTTTGCACTCAAACTTTTCCAAGACACAGACTGTGGAAAAGACTTGGTGTGTGTTCTTGCTGATGAGCATTTCACAAAATGGGCTCCATGTACCAAGCCTGCATCCATGTGTATTGAAACAAAGTCTGGTGGCCCCTGGGGAATGGGTCACCGCCTACCTCTCCTCCACTCACATGAATCCTTCTCAGTGCCCTCTTCATTAAGATTCAGAGAATCCAAGATAAATGAAGATAGAATGAATCTTGAGATCATAAAAAAAGAACTTTCCAGAAAGAAAGCACTTTCTAAAGTAGTGTTAAAATTTGGAATACTTTCTAAATCATAATCTCTAAAACAAACTAGGTACCTTGGTTTGCTGGAGTGGCCATAACAAAATACCACAGACAAATGGCTTAGCAACAAGAATTTTCTCACAGTTGTGGAACCTGTGTGTGTAGTCCTTGATTGATGTTTCATGTTCGGTTTCCTCTTTGTCCTCACATGGTCTTTTCTCTGTGTAAGTGCATCCTTGGTCTTTCTCTTTTTGGGTGTCCAAATTCCTTCTCTTATGAGGACAAGAGTTAGATGGAATTAGAGCCCAGTCTATCTGCCTTGCTTTATTACCTCTTTAAAGGTCCAGTCTCCAAATATGGTCCCATTTAGAACTAGTAGAGGTTAGAGCTTTAACACATAAATTTTGGGGGACACAATTTAGCTCATTACACTAACCCAGATTTAAAGAAGTCCATGAAAAGCTTTAGTATAGAGTGATTTTAATTTTCTAATAATACCCATTTTGCTATTGGCTCTGTTAATGAGCCAAATCTACAGGATCAGAAAAGTAAAAAAAAAAAAATTCACTCTGGTGCCATGGTCTGCATTTGTTGACAGATATCACCTTCACCTACTTGATTCTATGAGTTCCCTTTTTACAGCTTTCCTAAAATAAGTGGAAGTGATGCCCTTGCATCCAGTAAATGTTCTTTTTTTCCCAATTTAGCTGTCCTTTCCTGTGGGCACCCTTTCACACCACATTCATGACGTGACTTCATCCATATCATGAATGAACACTGCTGAAATCTTGACTCCTCGCATCTACTAGCCTGTTGTAGCCATCCCATTCAGCAATTCTTTGACCCTATGAGATCTTTAGCCCATTAGCTTTATCTCAATAAAAGCCCTCCCTTCTACCTCCACCCGCTCTTCTCTTTCTTTCCTGTACAACTTAAGATTCTAAGATCTATCACTAGAATTGCCTTCTTTCCCTTTCTCCCTCCAGGGTTGGCAGAATTATAGTCCTGGTAAAGCCAAGTCCTCTGCTTCCTTCTTCCTCGGCCCCCCAGCAGCTATAGAAAAGTACAACTTTTTTTTTTTTCTTACTATTCTCATTTCAGAGTCATAGCATGTGATAGAAAGAATAATCCTCCCCAACAAAGATGCCCATGTCTCAAACCAGATTCACAGAAGGTGATGTAATAACCAAGGTAGAGGCAGAGTAAGAAGTGTGGCGATGGAAGCAGAGGTCAGAGAGAAAAAGACAGATTTGATGCTATACTGCTGGTTTTGAAGGGGAGAGGGTATGGATCATGATCAAAGAATTCAGGCAGCCTCTAGAAGCTGGAAAATGTGAGGAAAAAGATTTTCTCCTAGAGCCTCCAGAAGGAATATGGCCTTGCTAACTCTTTGATTTTAGCCCAGTGAGATTCATTTCAGAGTTCTGACTTCTGGCATTGAAGACAATACATTTGTGTTGTCTTAAGCCACCAAGTGATTGGTAATTTGTTACAGCAGTAATAAGAAACCAATACAAAGCTCAACTGGCCACTGAACTCTGTGTGATATTTGTACCTTTCAACATGCTTGCTTTCCTGTTCTCCAAAATAGCTCTTCCCTATCTTGGCAGCTAATATAGCCTTGTATTTCATTGAGAATCTGACTCCTATTATGATAAACATATGTATTTATGTGCTCAACTATTTATATGTAACAATATACCAACCACATTGCTACTTCCTTGATCCCATCACATGTTTGGCCCCTGGCCATGCCACTATCTTCAAGGAAAAGGGATGGAAGAGGAAGAGAAAAATCAACATCAACAATGTTAGCTGAGAATCTGCTTGGGCTATAACATATCTGTAGTATCTAACCTGAAGCTTCTTCATATTTATACCCAAGGAACAATGCCTGACTTAATATTTAAAACTTGGGTTTTTTAAAAAAAAATAAAATTGTAGCCCGAATAACTGGTGGTTCTGCATAAAAGAATTCCTTCCCAAACAAAGACATTACCAAAAAAAATGTGGATACAACCTCTTCTCTCCCTTTGGGACCCCATAGAATGTTATAGTGTTGCTATGGGTCACCGCCTTACTGGTGTTACCAATATTGTAAGAAAAAGCCATATCCAAAGTCTCCTGTCTGCAGAGATGTCCCTGACGCCCAGATCCACATCTTTGTCCCAGGGTGGGAGAAGGCAAAAGCAGATGAGTTCCTACACCTTGGCCATATAGTGTTAGATGAATATGAACAACTCTCTTTTGAAGCCATGGAGACTTCCTTTAATGGTTCCCAAAAGTACACGGTGAAAGGCTGTGGCAAATATTGCTTTCACATCCAAGTATGGCTCACCCCTTTCATGTCATCCATATCAACAAGATTTTGTCCTGTGCTGGAACCAAGGGGCTACAGACAGGTATGTGGGGTGCCTTCAGAAAGCCCTAGAATACAGTGGCTAGGGTCCATATTGATCAAGCTGCAGAACAAGAAACATGTGGTTGAAGCTTTGTATAGGGCCAAGTTCAAGCTTTCTGGCCTCCAGAAAACATCATTGAGAAGTGGGGCTTTAGTAAGTTTAATGTAGATTAATTTGAAAACATGATGGTTGAAAAGTAGCTCATCCCAGATGACTGGGGTATCAAATACATCCTTAGTCATGGCCTCCTGGACAAATTGCTGGCACTGCACTCATGAAAACCTCGGCACTGCCCCTTCCTTATTCATGCTCACTGATAAATCCTATTTCCTATAAAAAATATGGATATAACCAAACACCATCAGTGACTTGAACTCTTTACCATCATGGCAGGCATAAGCCACATTATACCTATCCCTGTTACCTTAATTTTGGGTTTTGTGATTGCTTTTAAACCTAACCTAAAAAATTTATTATGGATTTTTTTTGTGAGTATATAAATGCATATTTGTGGTTTAAAAAGCAGATGGACACACACACACACACACACACACACACACACACATATGAGATGTTAATTGGGAGAGAAACTTTGAAGATCCCTGTGTTCCTTCCTCATGGCAACCTCATTTTTTGTCCAAATGAAATCACCATCTTGAAATTTGTGTTGTTTTCCTTGCTTTTGTTTATAGTTTTACCAACTATACAAAATATGACCACACATCCAGTTCATCTAAGACAATCGTGGTTTAAGAATGGTGTCCCTGAGTAATTATTTTTTTTTAAGATTTTATTTATTCATTTGACAGACAGAGATCACAACTAGGCAGAGAGGCAGGCAGAGAGAGAGAGGAGGAAGCAGGCTCCCCGCTGAGCAGAGAGCCCCATGCGGGGCTTGATCCCAGGACTCTGAGATCATGACCTGAGCTGAAGGCAGAGGCTTTAACCCACTGAGCCACCCAGGCACCCGTCCCTGAGTAATTATTAACAGTATTTCCTTTTCCTCTCAAACGTCCTATTTTGAATGATATAAATGAAATATGGACACAGACTATATGTATAGATTTTTATACAGTGACTTATTTTTGGAGCTGAGTGGCAAAGTAGAAACCTAATTTTTTAAGAAAAGTGCATTATTGCCATAGTTAGATGAAGGCTCCCAGAGAGCCTTGAGGTCATGATTTGGCTTCCATGTGTGTGGAATTTCATAAGGGCTTCTTTTGGAGAAGTCAGTGGACAAAGCAGTGAGTTACTCTTGAGGAGCACAGGGTTCACCATTGTCTAGGCATTTATTCGGTTACAATGTGGGTCAGGTTGTTAACTATATTTTTCAATCCTCTTTTAAAATTATTTTCAAATATTTATTGAGGTGTGATGTGTGTACCATGAAGTACATATATCTTAAGTGTATACCTGAGGAATTTTAATGTACAACATATTTCTGTATCCAACACCCAGATCAAGATATAGAACACTTCTAGCCCCAGAGGACTCCTCATGCCTCCTCCCACTCAAGGATGACAACTATTCTGATATTTATCAGCAGTGATTATTTTATCAGTTTTTGAAATTCATATAAGTGAAAAAGAAGCATTCTCCTTTGTCTAGCTGCCTTTGCTCATTGATTATGTCTGAGATTCATTTATGGGATAACCGTTCACTTTCTTTCTTGCTATGCAATATTGCATTGCATGGCTACACCACAATTTTTTTTTCATCCATTCTACTGTTGAGAGACTTTTATTTTTAGCATTTCCCTGTTCACTCTTATAAATGAATATAAATGAGTACCAGTTTCAGTATATCACTGACAATATATAGGAATGCCAGTTGTTCTATATCTTCATTTTATTTTGCTTTGTCACTCTTACAATTTTTTCAGTAGTGATATCTCAAAGTCCAATGAATCATAAAATTCATAAAAGTAATTCCTTGCAAAAAAAAGACCTCAAATGTCATTAGTTGTATTAGCAGTCATTTAAAACATTTTACCATTTCTGAAATTTTGATCAAAATTTTAATGAGAATTATAGGGGGAGGAGTCAAGATGGCGGAGAAGTAGCAAGCTGAGACTGCTTCAGCTAGCCGTAGATCAGCTAGATAGCTTATCTAAAGATTGCAAACACCTGAAAATCCATCGGCAGATCGAAGAGAAGAAGAACAGCAATTCTGGAAACAGAAAAACAACCACTTTCTGAAAGGTAGGACCGGCGGAGAAGTGAATCCAAAGCGACGGGAAGATAGACCCCGGGGGGAGGGGCCGGCTCCCGGCAAGCAGCGGAGCAACCGTGCACAAAATCAGGACTTTTAAAAGTCTGTTCCGCTGAGGGACATCGCTCCAGAGGCTAAACCGGGGCGAAGCCCACGCGGGGTCAGCGTGGCCTCAGGTCCCGCAGGGTCATAGAAGGATCGGGGGTGTCTGAGTGTCGCAGAGCTTGCGGGTATTGGAACGGGAAAGCCGGCTACAGAGACAGAGCCGACAGTAAGCTCGCAGCTCCGTGTTACCTTGAACCGGTCGCAGGCTCGGTGAGCTCGGAGCACGGCCGGAGGTCAGGCAGACGGGAGTAACTGGGCGCTGTTCTCTGAGGGCGCACTGAGGAGTGGGGCCCTGGGCTCTCGGCTCCTCTGGGCCGGAGACCAGGAGGCCGCCATTTGTATTCCCGTCCTCCGGAACTCTACGGAAAGCGCTCAGGGAACAAAAGCTCCTGAAAGCAAACCCGAGCGGATTACTCACCCCGGCCCCGGGTAAGGGCGGTGTAATTCCGCCTGGGGCAAAGACACTTGAGAATCACTACACCAGGCCCCTCCCCCAGAAGATCAACAAGAAATCCAGCCGAGACCAAGTTCACCTACCAAGGAGTGCGGTTTCAATACCAAGGAGAGCAGCAGAATTCCAGAGGAGGAGAAAGCCAAACACGGAACTCATGGCTTTTTTCCTGTGATTTTTTTTAGTCTTGCAGTTAATTTAATTTTTTCTTTTTCATTTTTTTTTTTTCTCGCCTTCGGGTAAAATTTTTTTTTTTTAACTGTTACCTTTTTCTTTTTTAACGATTTTTTACTAGTTTATCTAATATATATATTTTTTCTTTTTTACATTTTTCTTAGGTGTTTTCCTTTTTTAAAAATTCTTTTCTTTTCTTTTTTTTTTTCTTTTCTTTTTGTTTGTTTTTTTTTTCTTTCTTCCTTTTTGAACCTCTTTTTATCCCCTTTCTCCCCACTCACGATTTTGGATCTCTTCAATTTGGTTAAAGCATATTTTCCTGGGGTTGTTGCCACCCTTTTAGTATTTTACTTGCCCCTTCATTTACACTTATCTGGACAAAATGACAAGACATAAAAATTCAACACAAAAAAAAGAACAAGAGGCAGTACCGAAGGCTAGGGACCTAATCAATACAGACATCGGTAATATGTCAGATCTAGAGTTCAGAATGACAATTCTCAAGGTTCTAGCCGGGCTCGAAAAAGGCATGGAAGATATTAGAGAAACCCTCTCGAGAGATATAAAAGCCCTTTCTGGAGAAATAAAAGAACTAAAATCTAACCAAGGTGAAATCAAAAAAGCTATTAATGAGGTGCAATCAAAAATGGAGGCTCTCACTGCTAGGATAAATGAGGCAGAAGAAAGAATTAGTGATATAGAAGACCAAATGACAGAGAATAAAGAAGCTGAGCAAAAGAGGGACAAACAGCTACTGGACCACGAGGGGAGACTTCGAGAGATAAGTGACACCATAAGACGAAACAACATTAGAATAATTGGGATTCCAGAAGAAGAAGAAAATGAGAGGGGAGCAGAAGGTATACTGGAGAGAATTATTGGGGAGAATTTCCCCAATATGGCAAAGGGAACGAGCATCAAAATTCAGGAGGTTCAGAGAACGCCCCTCAAAATCAATAAGAATAGGCCCACACCCCGTCACCTAATAGTAAAATTTACAAGTCTCAATGACAAAGAGAAAATCCTGAAAGCAGCCCGGGAAAAGAAGTCTGTAACATACAATGGTAAAAATATTAGATTGGAAGCTGACTTATCCACAGAGACCTGGCAGGCCAGAAAGAGCTGGCATGATATTTTCAGAGCACTAAACGAGAAAAACATGCAGCCAAGAATACTATATCCAGCTAGGCTATCATTGAAAATAGAAGGAGAGATTAAAAGCTTCCAGGACAAACAACAACTGAAAGAATTTGCAAATACCAAACCAGCTCTACAGGAAATATTGAAAGGGGTCCTCTAAGCAAAGAGAGAGCCTACAAGTGGTAGATCAGAAAGGAACAGAGACCATATACAGTAACAGTCACCTTACAGGCAATACAATGGCACTAAATTCATATCTCTCAATACTTACCCTGAATGTGAATGGGCTAAATGCCCCTGTCAAAAGACACAGGGTATCAGAATGGATAAAAAAACAAAACCCATCTATATGTTGCCTCCAAGAAACACATTTTAAGCCCGAAGACACCTCCAGATTTAAAGTGAGGGGGTGGAAAAGAATTTACCATGCTAATGGACATCAGAAGAAAGCAGGAGTGGCAATCCTTATATCAGATCAATTAGATTTTAAGCCAAAGACTATAATAAGAGATGAGGAAGGACACTATATCATACTCAAAGGGTCTGTCCAACAAGAAGATTTAACAATTTTAAATATCTATGCCCCTAATGTGGGAGCAGCCAACTATATAAACCAATTAATAACAAAATCAAAGAAACACATCAACAATAATACAATAATAGTAGGGGACTTTAACACTCCCCTCACTGAAATAGACAGGTCATCCAAGCAAAAGATCAGCAAGGAAATAAAGGCCTTAAACGACACACTGGACCAGATGGACATCACAGATATATTCAGAGCATTTCATCCCAAAGCAACAGAATACACATTCTTCTCTAGTGCACATGGAACATTCTCCAGAATAGATCACATCCTCGGTCCTAAATCAGGACTCAACCGGTATCAAAAGATTGGGATCATTCCCTGCATATTTTCAGACCACAATGCTCTAAAGCTAGAACTCAACCACAAAAGGAAGTTTGGAAAGAACCCAAATACATGGAGACTAAACAGTATCCTTCTAAAGAATGAATGGGTCAACCGGGAAATTAAAGAAGAATTGAAAAAAATCATGGAAACAAATGATAATGAAAATACAACGGTTCAAAATCTGTGGGACACAACAAAGGCAGTCCTGAGAGGAAAATATATAGCGGTACAAGCCTTTCTCAAGAAACAAGAAAGGTCTCAGGTACACAACCTATCCCTACACCTAAAGGAGCTGGAGAAAGAACAAGAAAGAAACCCTAAGCCCAGCAGGAGAAGAGAAATCATAAAGATCAGAGCAGAAATCAATGAAATAGAAACCAAAAAAACAATAGAACAAATAAACGAAACTAGGAGCTGGTTCTTTGAAAGAATTAATAAAATTGATAAACCCCTGGCCCGACTTATCAAAAAGAAAAGAGAAAGGACCCAAATAAATAAAATCATGAATGAAAGAGGAGAGATCACAACTAACACCAAAGAAATACAAACTATTATAAGAACATACTATGAGCAACTCTATGGCAATAAATTTTACAATCTGGAAGAAATGGATGCATTCCTAGAAACATATAAACTACCACAACTGAACCAGGAAGAAATAGAAAGCCTGAACAGACCCATAACCAGTAAGGAGATTGAAACAGTCATTAAAAATCTCCAAACAAACAAAAGCCCAGGGCCAGACGGCTTCCCGGGGGAATTCTACCAAACATTTAAAGAAGAACTAATTCCTATTCTCCTGAAACTGTTCCAAAAAATAGAAATGGAAGGAAAACTTCCAAACTCATTTTATGAAGCCAGCATCACCTTGATCCCAAAACCAGACAAGGATCCCACCAAAAAAGAGAGCTATAGACCGATATCCTTGATGAACACAGATGCGAAAATACTCAACAAAATACTAGCCAATAGGATTCAACAGTACATTAAAAAGATTATTCACCACGACCAAGTGGGATTTATTCCAGGGCTGCAAGGTTGGTTCAACATCCGCAAATCAGTCAATGTGATACAACACATCAATAAAAGAAAGAACAAGAACCATATGATACTCTCAATAGATGCTGAAAAAGCATTTGACAAAGTACAACATCCCTTCCTGATCAAAACTCTTCAAAGTGTAGGGATAGAGGGCACATACCTCAATATCATCAAAGCCATCTATGAAAAACCCACCGCAAATATCATTCTCAATGGAGAAAAACTGAAAGCTTTTCTGCTAAGGTCAGGAACACGGCAGGGATGTCCATTATCACCACTGCTATTCAACATCGTACTAGAGGTCCTAGCCTCAGCAATCAGACAACAAAAGGAAATTAAAGGCATCCAAATCGGCAAAGAAGAAGTCAAATTATCACTCTTCGCAGATGATATGATACTATATGTGGAAAACCCAAAAGACTCCACTCCAAAACTGCTAGAACTTATACAGGAATTCAGTAAAGTGTCAGGATATAAAATCAATGCACAGAAATCAGTTGCATTTCTCTACACCAACAGCAAGACAGAAGAAAGAGATATTAAGGAGTCAATCCCATTTACAATTGCATCCAAAACCATAAGATACCTAGGAATAAACCTAACCAAAGAGACACAGAATCTATACTCAGAAAACTATAAAGTACTCATGAAAGAAATTGAGGAAGACACAAAGAAATGGAAAAATGTTCCATGCTCCTGGATTGGAAGAATAAATATTGTGAAAATGTCTATGCTACCTAAAGCAATCTACACATTTAATGCAATTCCTATCAAAGTACCATCCATCTTTTTCAAAGAAATGGAACAAATAATGCTAAAATTTATATGGAACCAGAAAAGACCTCGAATAGCCAAAGGGATATTGAAAAAGAAAGCCAACGTTGGTGGCATCACAATTCCGGACTTCAAGCTCTATTACAAAGCTGTCATCATCAAGACAGCATGGTACTGGCACAAAAACAGACACATAGATCAATGGAACAGAATAGAGAGCCCAGAAATAGACCCTCAAATCTATGGTCAACTAATCTTCGACAAAGCAGGAAAGAATGTCCAATGGAAAAAAGACAGCCTTTTCAATAAATGGTGCTGGGAAAATTGGACAGCCACATGCAGAAAAATGAAATTGGACCATTTCCTTACACCACACACAAAAATAGACTCAAAATGGATGAAGGACCTCAATGTACGAAAGGAATCCATCAAAATCCTTGAGGAGAACACGGGCAGCAACCTCTTCGACCTCTGCCGCAGCAACATCTTCCTAGGAACAAAAGGCAAGGGAAGCAAGGGAAAAAATGAACTACTGGGATTTCATCAAGATCAAAAGCTTTTGCACAGCAAAGGAAACAGTTAACAAAATCAAAAGACAACTGACAGAATGGGAGAAGATATTTGCAAACGACATATCAGATAAAGGACTAGTGTCCAGAATCTATAAAGAACTTAGCAAACTCAACACCCAAAGAACAAATAATCCAATCAAGAAATGGGCAGAGGACATGAACAGACATTTCTGCAAAGAAGACATCCAGATGGCGAACAGACACATGAAAAAGTGCTCCATATCACTCGGCATCAGGGAAATACAAATCAAAACCACAATGAGATATCACCTCACACCAGTCAGAATGGCTAAAATCAACAAGTCAGGAAATGACAGATGCTGGCGAGGATGCGGAGAAAGGGGAACCCTCCTACACTGTTGGTGGGAATGCAAGCTGGTGCAGCCACTCTGGAAAACAGCATGGAGCTTCCTCAAAATGTTGAAAATAGAACTGCCCTATGACCCAGCAATTGCACTATTGGGTATTTACCCTAAAGATACAAATGTAGTGATCCAAAGGGGCACGTGCACCCGAATGTTTATAGCAGCAATGTCCACAATAGCCAAACTATGGAAAGAACCTAGATGTCCATCAACAGATGAATGGATCAAGAAGATGTGGTATATATACACAATGGAATACTATGCAGCCATCAAAAGAAATGAAATCTTGCCATTTGCGACAACATGGATGGAACTAGAGCGTATCATGCTTAGCGAAATAAGTCAAGCAGAGAAAGACAACTTTCATATGATCTCCCTGATATGAGGAAGTGGTGATACAACATGGAGGCTTAAGTGGGTAGAAGAAGAATAAATGAAACAAGATGGGATTGGGAGGGAGACAAACCATAAGTGACTCTTAATCTCACAAAACAAACTGAGGGTTGCCGGGGGGAGGGGGTTTGGGAGAAGGGGTTGGGATTATGGACATTGGGGAGGGCATGTGATTTGGTGAGTGCTGTGAAGTGTGTAAACCTGGTGATTCACAGACCTGTACCCCTGGGGATAAAAATATATGTTTATAAAAAATTAAAAAAAAAATTAAAAAATTTAAAAAAAAAAAAAATTTTAATGAGAATTATAAAGATATTCACTATAAAGGAAGAGTGAGTTGGCTGAGTTTGAACTATAATTTATTCTTTTTTTTTTTTTTTTTTTTTTTTTTTTTTTTTATAAGGTTATGTTAATCTATGGATGGAGTTGTGTCCCCTCATATACTGAAGCTCTTCAGTGTAGTAGTTTGGAAATGGGACCTTTGAGAGATAATTGGGTTTAAATACGCAGTAAGGGCAGGGCCTTCATGATGAGATTAGTGCTCTTATAAGGAGAGACACCAGAGGGCTCGCTCACCCTCTCTCATGTGAGAACACAGTGAGAAGGCAGCCGTCTGTACCCAGGAAAGTACTCTCATCTGTAACCCTATCTACTAGTACCTTGATCTTGGACTTCCCAGCCTCCAGCACTGTGAGAAATATCTGTTTTTTAAGCCACCCAACTTGCAGTATTTTGTCATAGCAGTCCAAACTAATGTATTAAAAATTGATGTTCTACCAACATGAATTCATATAAAATTTTGCATAGAGAAATGTTTAGAATTTTTCTCATCTAACAGGTATAATTATTTCCAAACAACCCATCACTAACAGGATGTAAAGAAGTACTTCTCTTTCCCAGTTTCTTGATTACACTGAATTCTACTTGGACACAGACAAAAGGGTGACTCCATACTATTTAAAAGTGGGCTAAGAGAAGATAACATTCTTGTGGCAGATCCTTAGCCCGAGGAGTCCATCTCAGGGAAAGAAATGTAAATGATTGTCGACTGTGGAAATATAAACACTAACAGTTTTAGAAAAGAAAAAAGTTGGAGAAAAATTGGGAGACAAGCAGTTTTATGACTGTATTGCAGAAAAATCATTTAGCAAAGTCTTGAGAGTGAATTTAAGAAAGCTCACAATGGCTGTGAGCCCAATGAGAAGATACTATTTCTGTGTGAGCAGATTAAACTCGTTACTATTTCAGTGCAAATTCTGAAATGGGAAACTAAAAGGATTTCTATTTGAGGCATCAAATGCTGGCAATGGAAGCTGAACTAATCTCAGGAGGAATAACTATAGAAAATCATTCTGAAAAAGGATTTAGTTCCTTGCTGAGAATATGTGCTGAAAGAGAGAACCTGCCTTTGACTAGGGATAGAAAAGGGGAAAATGTAGAGAAAGATACAGGAGATAATTATACTATTTAAATCAAGACCACTGTGTTTAATTGACATAGCACACATCGATCATCTACCATATGCCAAGTGTTGTGCTATGTAATAGTGGACATGTGTTTAGAAACATGAGATGGTTAGTTCTGGTGCTCAAATTTACATGAGCCTGTGTACTACATTCCCTGGGAGACCTGCATTCATCCTCAGAGTCAGACATACCTAGACCTATTTGCAATACTTGTGAGGGAATTGATCAGGCACAAATTTACATGAATGATCAAGTTGTGGAGGTTAGCATCAATTCTTTCTCAAAGGTACTGCTTCAAATGTTTGTTCAAATAAGTAAAACAAGGGTAAAGTACCCTAGAAATGAGATTGACTTCTCACATCCCTTCTCTATGAACAGTAGTCATGAATGAACACAGGATTTTTACATTGATGGATTATCATAAAGTACATTATTAGCAGGGAGCTGGAGTTAGAAACTGTTATGGTAAGGACCCACAATTATTCCATTACAGGCTTTTATACTTATTATTCATTAGTAAAATTTAGTAACCTATTTCAAATAATTCATGGAGCCAACCCTCACTGAGTCCCTTTTGGTTACTGTGTTTTGAGGGTCAGGGACACAGAGATCCATGAGAGGTGCCAATTCTGGAGAAGATCAGAGTCTAATGGTAGCATTCATATGGGCAGATAATTATTGTATTGTATTGTATAATCAGACATGATTTCTTACAGAAAATAAAAGCAGAAGTGGACCTGCAGAGGAGGAAGTGACCAATTTCCTAGGATGTCAGAAAAGAATTTATATAGGAGGAGATATTTTGGTCTTTAAAGATGAGAAATCTATGTCCATGGACATACTGAGTCTGACTATGTCAATGGACACACTGAGTTAAAAAGATCATGACATATCCCAAGAACTCTCCGGCATGGAGTTCAAGGAGAGGAAGGTGAGTTTGGTCTGAAAACATTTGTCAAAGACGCTGGGACTGAGGCTAGGCATATCCAGATGGACAGGTAGAATATGGTCCTTGTTTTTTTTTTAAGCATCTTTGCTAAAGATAAGCAGAGTCTGTACTCAGAGTTCTCAAATAATGAACATTTTTTTTTTTTGAAGTGCACTAGTCTACCAACTGTTAGGAGTTAACCAAAATTTGTTATGAATTTTAGAAAGTGGTTATAGTGGTTATAGTCCGCCTTTCCACTCCTCTTGATTCTTACTTGCTAGATACATAAATACATTTAGGGAAAGAATAAATTATGTTATAGGCACACTTCTAGACTCAGGCAGAATTACATCCACATTTTAAATCAAAATAGGAGAAAGTGTACTTTTAAGTCCGATGCTTGGTTACATTAAAGGTTAATAAGTATGTATCAATTCCCATTGATGTAATTGGGCCATAACACAATTTCTAGTTTGGAATAAAAGGACAGATACAAGTGTTTCAAGTATAAGATAAGAAGAGCAATGATGGGGACATAAATGTTAGGCCATGATGTATAAGTAATGTAAGATGGGTTATTGTTGGCCATGACTTGACTGGAAATTATTCTCTCATTTTTTGTTTATCTGAGGGTGTCTTAAAATGTCTCCTTTATTTTTATTTTATTTTATTTTTTTTAAAGATTTATTTATTTATTTGACAGAGAGAGATCACAAGTAGGCAGAGAGGCAGGCAGAGAGAGAGAGGAGGAAGCAGGCTCCCTGCTGAGCGGAGAGCCCAATGCGGGACTCGATCCCAGGACCCTGAGATCATGACCTGAGCCGAAGGCAGAGGCTTTAACCCACTGAGTCACCCAGGCGCCCCATGTCTCCTTTATTTTTGAAGACCAGTTGTGAAGGTACAAATTGTTGGTGGACAGGTTCTTTCTTCTTTCAATACTCTGAATGTGTCATCTCATTTTTTTCTGGCCTCAATGGTTTTTGATTAGAAGTCAGCTCTTAATCTTGTTGAGAATCCTTGTATATAATGAATCACTTTTCTCATGCTGCTTTCAGGATTCTCTTTTTGTCTTTTTGGTACTTTGAGTACAATGTGCATAGGGCAGGATCTCTTTGAATTTAATTCTACTTGGGTTTGTTGAGATTCTTGGATGTGCATATTGACAGTTTTCATCAAATTTGGACATTTTTGGACTACTATTTCTCCAAGTATTCTTTCTGCCTCTTTTTCCTTTTTCTCTTTCTGGGACTCCCATTGTCCATACATTGATACATCTGATAATATCCCCCAGACCTCTGAAGATCTATTCCTCTTTCTTTATCCTTTTTCTTTTCTGTTCATCAGGCAGAATAATCTTATTTATCCTGTCTTACAATTTTCTGATTCTTTGTTTTGTCACTTCAAATGTGCTGTTGAGCCCCTACACGGAATTTTTCATCTTAGCTATTGTACTTTTCAAATCCAGAATTTTTACTTGATTTTTTTCTTTTTCCTTACTCAATATTTGGTAAGATATTGTTCTCATACTTGCCTTCAGTATTTCAGACATGATTTCTTTTAGTTTTTAAAAGAAATATTTATAATAGCAGAATTAAAGTGTTTGTCCAGTAAGTTCCTTGGCTGGGTATTCTAGGGATACTTTTCATTGACTTTTTCCCCCTGTGTGTTGGCTATAATTTCCTGAAGAGAGAGAGAGAGAGAGAGAGAGAGAGAGAGAGTATGCCCATTTTATAATTATTTTGTTGAAAATGGGACACTTAATATGATGTAATGCTAAAAATCAGATTGTTGACCTTTCCTTTTGTTATTGCTATTTGTTTAGTGACTTTCTTAGGTCTGTATTTTTTTGTCATATGCAGCCACTGGAGTCTCTAGTTGATCTTCTTCATGATGAGCTAAGGATCAGACAGAGATTTCTTAAAGTTCCTTGAATCAGAAGGTCTCTCAGCCTCTGCGGAGGAACTCTCTGTATGTGTTGGGCGTAACTTCAATACTTCAGTAGGCAGTTTGCAGCTCTGTTTTCGCTTTCACTTCCTGCTTGTGAATAGCCTCAAAATATGTTCAATATGAAAGATTAGGGTCTTCTCAAGTCTTTCCTGGGCATGCATATAGCTCCTGAATGTGGGTCTGGCCTTCTAGAATCTCAGAAATATACAGAAGTTTTTCAAGTCTCTCTGGGGAGATCTCATTTCCCAGTTTTTCTTTTCAAGCTTTGTGGTCAGCCTCTTGTTATCCCCAGATGGAAATGCTGCCTCAGGAACTGCAATGTTATATAATTGTTGCTGATTGCTTTCATCAAATACTCTAGGGATAGAGCTGCTCTCACAGGCCAAACAAGACCAGCCTTGAGAACGAGGCTTTTCCGTAAGCTTCCAGACCAGTCATATCATGACAGTTTTCTGGGGATGGGGCTGTTGAGGAGTTTCAAGTACATTCTTCTCCCTCCAGGGGCTGCTTGGCTGTTGGTACTTAGAGTTGTTGTAAATGCCAACAAGCGACAGCCTAGGCTCTTGTTTTTCAAGGATATCATAGAGCTGGGGAGAGGCAGACAGGATTAGAACAAGTTAAAATGTCACAAGACTCACAGTTCATTCTGAGATTCAGTCATTTTCTTGAATAAAACTCCTTGGATTGTTGCAAGTCTTTAGTAAATTTCCAGAGTTCTGAATAGTTTTATTTTATTTTATTTTATTTTTTTGCCAGTGTTCTTCTTGTGTTTATAGAAAAGCAGATTTTTAGAATGTTCTGATGGCACCATTCTGGGAGTCACCCATTAAACAGTAACCTTTAACTACATTTTACTATGTTTGGATACGGTGTAAGAGAATGGTCGAGTTTCATTCTTCTACGTATAGCTGTCCAGTTTTCCCAGCACCATTTATTGAAGAGACTGTCTTTTTTCCACGGTATATTTTTTCCTGTTTTGTTGAAGATTAATTGACCGTAGAGTTGAGGGTCCATATCTGGGCTCTCTACTCTGTTCCACTGGTCTATGTATCTGTTTTTATGCCAGTACCATGCTGTTTTGGTGATCACAGCTTTGTAATAAAGCTTGAAATCAGGTAACGTGATGCCCCCAGCTTTATTTTTGTTTTTCAACATTTCCTTAGCGATTTGGGGTCTCTTCTGATTCCATACAAATTTTAGGATTATTTGCTCCAGCTCTTTGAAGAATACCGGTGGAATTTTGATCGGAATGGCATTAAAAGTATATATTGCTCTAGGCAGTATAGACATTTTAACAATGTTTATTCTTCTGATCCAAGAGCATGGAATGGTCTTCCATCTTTTTGTGTCTTCTTCAATTTCTTTCATGAGTGTTCTGTAGTTCCTCGAGTGCAGATCCTTTACCTCTTTGGTTAGGTTTATTCCCAGGTATCTTATGGTTCTTGGTGCTATAGTAAATGGAATCGATTCTCTAATTTCCCTTTCTGTATTTTCATTGTTAGTGTATAAGAAAGCCACTGATTTCTGCACATTGACATACTCAAAAGGAAGTTGAGCACACACACAAAAATGTACAAATGCTACTGGGTGGGGTGACTTTCAGAATTCACAGATCCAGACTTCTACCAGGAAATCTTACCAGGACTTACATGCTTAGTTCTAGTATAAATAGGGCTATTCCCCAGGCTGTTTCCATGTAGCTGGTAATGGCTTGATCCTCATTACCAGGAAAGCAAGAGAATTTGTCTTTTATTTGTCAGTTTATTACAAATAGCCATGAGGCAAAGAATGGGTAAGAAATTTTTGCCCTCACCAAAGTCTAAGACTTTTGTCTCCTGTTCCTGGAATTACTTTTCTCAAGTGATTGACAGTGGGAAATCCACCGCCTTCAAGGAAATGCCCAGCTGTACTTGCAGGATGTGGTTGTGGCTTCATATGCTGGCCTCAATAAATTAATCATCTCAGAGCATAATGGTCCAAAATAGGTGTATCTGTCAAAGTCTGGGTTGTCTCATATGAAATAGCACAAGGAGAACATTAGCAGCTTGTTATTGCTTGAAACCAATTAGGTTCTGTCAAGTTTCTTTTGAGTCCTTTTTCCAACTTGATTTGAAGAATCTCTTCCCAGTTTTCTGGATTTCAGCTCCTCATCTTGCCTAAGAGTTTGTGCTCAAACAGGAATACAATTTCTTCACATAAACCAGTAACAATTTGTAGGCAGAGTACGCACTAAATTTCAAAGGAAAACATTTTTTCTCAGCTCCTTTGGCTGTCCAACAAAAAAGCAACGATGTCTGCAGAGACCCCATCCAGCTTATGGTAGCAATCAACTGCTAGTTGGTCGTTCATAATGCCAACATAAGGGTTTATGAGGCTTCAGACTTGTCCTCCCTCCCTCCAAAGAGAATCGATTAATTTTTGGCTTTTATTTGTATACCTAAGTGTGGCAATTCATTTGTGAGAAAAAAGAAATTAGCAAGTCTCAAAAGAGAATTAGTTACTGTATCTTCTAAGAGAAAATATTTTTTCAGGTTTTAAATGTCAGTTTTTGGTTTGTTTACAACTTCTACGCATAAGAATTTCAAAATTCTTGAGGGTCTGGTTTTTAAAGGGTCATCTTGTTGCAAGTGCACTATTTTCAAAAAGGTGACCTAAACATATACAAACACAAGAAGCAGGGTAACCCTTGGTTGAAAATAAAATACTGAGGAATCTGTGTTGTCCAAAATCACAAAGATAGCTATTTGCAAAACTGTGATTTAATGAGGGGAGAAAAGAAACCACCATCTCTCTTGCCTCTCTTTGGAGGGAACTTAGTTTCCCTACAATTGTAAACTCTAGGTTTAGTGTTTGATATTGTAAAGACTTAAATACTCAACAGATGGAGACAGAAGTATGAACTACCGCAGTACAAGTTGGAGTCTTGGTATCCAGGCAACTGTCCTACAAGGTTCACTTTAAAAAGAACAGAAAGAATATAATGTTGAACTTGTAGGAGACACTGCAAAAATCCATTTGTGTGTCTAGTTGTCTAGGTCTGTCTGCTTGTGAGCAAACAGGTGATGTCTCCTTTATAGTAATAAGAAGGGTTACCAGCAAATATTGAACACAGTGCTAGCTGCTATGACTCCATCTTCCCCCTGCCCCAAAGATTTAAGCTTTAGAACTTCTTGTCCTGAATGGTTATAGAGAAGCTCCAACAAAAGCATTAAGTAAAAACCCAAAAAACCTTAATTTTAGAATTGAGAGGGACCAGTTACATATTTGTTTTACTCTGTAACCTACCTCACATAAATTGAATGGAGAGTTCTGTTCTAATTCTATCAAAAGTGATGAAGCGCTTTGGTTCTGGACTCATCTTCACAGTTTCTGCTGATCCATCTCTCATTTCTGGGACTGTCACTAAAATTAATTATGGAATGCGAGTGTTCTCAACCACGAAATGGAAATTCATAGCTGCTATGTGTGCATTTGAAGATCAAGTAGATAAAACAGATATGCAAGTCTTATAGAAAATAAGTTTCGTTTTCTATGATTCTTCAGTTGTCTGAGTTAAGGAAATAAAATAGATAGATCATAAATACATAGCATTTCTGACTACAGTTGTCATAGAGATGAAGCCAAGGTAAATGCTTAAATATCTGTTGCATGAGTAAGTGGAATAAATATCTTTCTTTCTTTTCTTCTTTCTTTCTTCCTTTCTTTTTTAGATTTTATTTATTTATTTGAGAGAGAGAGAGCACAATCTGGGTGAGGGACAGAGGGAGAAGTAGACTTCCCACTGAACAGGGAGCCCCATGTGGGTCTCAATCCCAGGACCCTGAGATCATGACCTGAGCCTAAGACAGCTGCTCAACCAACTAAGCCACTCAGATGCCCCAAATCATTGCTTTTTCTAAATGCATTTGTAGGGGCACTTGGGTGGCTCAGTGCGTTAAAGCCTCTGCTTTCGGCTCAGGTCATGATCCCAGGGTCCTGGGATCAAGCCCCACATCAGGCTCTTTGTTCAGCAGGGAGCCTGCTCCTCCTCTCTCTGTGCCTGCCTCTCTGCCTACTTGTGATCTCTCTTTGTCAAATAAATAAATAAAAATATTTTTTTAAAAATGCACTTGTAATGCACACGGGATTCAGATATGTCTTTCCTAAAAGAAATAGTCACAAAGTACCCTCAAGTCCATGATCCAGAAAAACTCTTGTTTTTGTAATGAACCCTGAGAGTTGGCTATCTCCCTTATTGTTACTGTGAAAAGCCTCTAGCAAATCAATCTCTTGAGGAAGTTTTTAAAGAATTTACTTTTAGAGCGATATACTCAATTTTCTATGACCAATGACACTAGAAATCTTGTAAGGAATATAACCTGGAGTAAACTTGGGGCAAAATTTTCTCATCAATTAGGTTATTTGTCTTCTACAGGTTATATAGGGTATGTATATCAGGGTGTACTGGTGGAGGATGTTGGCAGAAGGGCTGATTTACTCCTGCCAGTGAAAACAAGCTGTTACTTTATTTTTTGAGCAATGGCAGCCCAGGATGCTGAGCTTACAGATTTCGTAACTCATAAACAGTTAGGGGCAGTATATAAAGGACTACAAAAAACAAAGAACATTTTTTTAAAAAATGATTTTATTTATTTATTTGACAGAGAGACACAGCAAACAGCGAGAAAGGGAATACAGCAGGAGGAGTGGGAGAGGGAGAAGCAGGCCTCCTGCTGAGCAGGGAGCCTGATGTGGGACTCAATCCTAGGACCCTGGGATCATGGCCTGAGCTGAAGGCAGCTGTTTAACAACTGAGCCACCCAGGCACCCCAGAACATTTTTTAAAAAGATCTATTTATTCTCTCTCTCTCTCTCTCTCTTTTTTTTAAAGATTTTATTTATTTATTTGACTGATAGAGATCACAGGTAGGCAGAGAGAAAGAGAGAGAGAGGAAGAAGCAGGCTCCCCGCTGAGCAGAGAGCCCGATGCGGGGTTCGATCCCAGGACCCTGAGATCATGACCTGAGCCGAAGGCAGAGGCTTTAACCCACTGAGCCACCCAGGCACCCGAGATCTATTTATTCTTTATCTTAAAGTGGGGGAGGGGCAGAGGGTAAGGGAGAGAGAGAATCTTAAGCAGACTTCCTGCTGAGCATGGAGCCCAATGGGGCTCAATCTCATGATGCTGAGATCATGACCTGAGTCGAAATCAAGAGTTAGATGCTTAACCGACTGAGCCACAAAGGCACCCCACGAATAGAGAAATTTTATTTGTGAATGCTGTAAGAAGTCTTCAGTAATTGGTTGGCCTTCTCATTAAGAATTAGCAGTAATAGAATATTGAAAATCTGACAAATTCTATATTGAGTTTTCTTGGCATTTCATATTATCTTTCTCTAGAGACAAAAGGGTTAATTAGAATAGGTAAATGTAAAGGGTTGAGGAGGAAAACTCTTGTGCTACTCTCCAGGGTCAACCATCTGTAGGCCTCTTTTTTTTTTTTTTTTTCTTCTTCAAGATTTTATTTATTTATTTGACAGACAGAGATCACAAGTAGGCAGAGAGGCAGGCAGAGAGAGAGGAGGAAACAGGCTCCCCACTGAGCCCCTGTGGGGTTGATCCCAGGACCCTGAGATCATGACCTGAGCTGAAGGCAGAGGCTTAACCCACTGAGTCACCCAGGCGCCCCACATCTGTAGGCTTCTTAACGATCTTTTCATCCTCACTGCTCTGGACTTCTAGCTCTTGCACTTTGATGATCTTTCCTGCCTATGGGGACTTTGCATATGATTTTATTACCCTTCCTGCCTTTTTTTCATGTAGTTTACCACTATTCTTCAGATCTTTTAGGAAAGTCTTTTAAAAAAAATTTAGTGCCTAAATGATCTTAAGACACCATTTCCTCTTATCATAGCTTAACTTATATTTGTGAGACATCATTAAAACCTGACTTGCCAGGAGACTTCAGGCTCCATGAGAGGCAGGGATGATGTCTCTTTTGACCTCATATTGTCTCCCCAGCATAGTACTTGAAAGGAGTCCTCTACAAAGTCAGAGAGAGAAATGATTAATTCTTCCTGGGCCAGCAAGAGATGAAATACACGTGAAGCATAACACAGATAGCATATTAGTTTAGCTTGGCAGATGATGATATGCCAGAAAAGGAAGGTATTGAAATTGTGGGAGTAACATAAATAAAGGAATTGAAACAAGTAAGTACATGGTGTATTCAGAAGTCAGAATGTGGATGTAGGGCAGGGAATGAGTAAAGATGAGGTTCTAGGGGCAGATTGAGACCAGATTGTTTAAAGCTTGTTGGGCTTTTAAGGAATTTGGACATTTTCTAGGAAGTGAGGAGCCATTTGAAGACTATTAAGCAGTAGAATAACACAATTCCATCTGTGTTTCTGATATCACTCTGGCAGCAGTGTGGAAGGCAGTGGAACTAAAAATAGGATTATAAGTAATGTGCTCATTGCTTTTCCCCTATTTGCACAGTAACCCAATTTTTAGCCTTGACATACATCCTGTTTGTACAGGAAAATCCCTAGGCCTGAAGAAGTATCTCCTTATACTATCTTGACGCAAGTTTTGTTATAAAGCCCAAGGTGAACGTGGCCATCAGCCACTGCATTGTGTCTTATGCTCATAAGTGTTTGATAATGAAGACATTTAACAAAAATAATTAACTTAATACATGGAACTATACAATTCAGGCATTGTTCAGACATTCTCAGAAACTGACATTTAAGAAATGGTGCGGAGAAATAGTTAAGGGAATCACTTTTATATATCTTCTATCAAAAAACCAGGTCAGGGACACCTGGGTGGCTCAGTGGGTTAAAGCCTCTGCTTTCGGCTCAGGTCATGATCCCAGGGTTCTGGGATCGGGTCCCGCATCGGGCTCTCTGCTTCGATGGGAAGCCTGCTTCCTCCTCTCTCTCTCTGCCTGCATCTCTCCTACTTGTGATCTCTGTCTGTCAAATAAATAAATAAATTAAAAAAAAAAATCCAGGTCAGCAGGAGAAGTTAACTAATTCCAAGAAAGTGATCAGAAGTACCCTACAGGAGTGCCTGGGTGGCTCAGTGGGTTAAAGCCTCTGCCTTCGGCTCAGGTCATGGTCCCAGGGTCCTGGGATCGAGCCTTGCATCGGGCTCTGCTCAGCGGGGAGCCTGTTTCCCCCTCTCTCCCTGCCTGCCTCTCTGCCTACTTGTGATCTCTATCTGTCAAATAAATAAATAAAATCTTAAAAAAAAAAAAAGAAGTATCCTACAAACAGCAAGTTATGGAAACCCATAATAGAACTTGATATTACCAGGTGTCTTGAAAAATGTCAACATTTAGATGTTAGGGACATAGTGATATTTACTGAGAACTATTATGTGCCAGATGCTGTTCTAACTTGATTAGCTCATATAATCTTCACAACTTTATGGGACACTGCTAAAGAAGCTGTAATTGACATAGAAAAAAGGGAGACTGAGTGAGGATAAATAACTTGTACAGGGTTTCCTAGGTAGTAAGCGGTGGAGATGGATTCAGGCCAGGGAGTCTCACTTCTTGGCCCTGAGCTTCTTACCTCCCACTCGACATACAGAGCTGTGCCCAGCCTTGGAAGGGTCCGTCTCTCCTCTTTATGGTCACACTGTTACATTCTTTACTTCTCTCAACCAAAGAGAAAGCACAAATTTACCATCAATTCTGTCTTTCACTATCTTTCACATAAAATCACATGGAGTTTTGCCTGATATGTTTTTGTGAACACCTGATTTGTGACCATTAAAAAAAAAAAAATGGTTTAGTCTGGTCCTGACTCAGGAGGTAGAAGTATTGGAAATGCAGCCTGTTAGAAATTTAACTCACAAGGTTGTAGAGTCCCACAACTCTACCACAGAACACTATTTTTTTTTTTTACCTCTAAAGTGTTTTAGAGTTGATTATATCACTAAAAAAATTATTTGGGGGGGGGGCAAGTATATAATTAAGTTATTTTTTCCTAGCACTCTTTTCCTCAAGTTTATGATGTCAAAACCAAATAACTCGACATCTCCTTGTGCTTTGCTTTCTCCCATCTTGCAAAACCTCTATAGTAACAGATGTAAACTAGGTGTTTTGCAGTACTCTTTCTTGGTGTTGTATTTGAAAGCATTTTTATAAAAATCCTGATGGCTCTTGGTGACTTTGACACAGTAATGCTCAGAATTATTGTAATAAGAGAAAAAAACATTTAGAATCCTGATTAGCATGAGCTTTTTTGATAGAGCCCATATAAGTTCAACAATGAGAATATTTGAAACAGTTAAATATTATTAACAACAATAATTTCAAAACTTTGTGATATGATGATATTCTCTTGGTCATAATATCCTTCTAATTTCATGCATGCCTTCATTAACTAAAAGGAATAAATGTAAAAAAAAAGGAATAAATGTTGTGCAAGAAAATCAATGAGATCTATCACGTATACTATATTTTTAAGCCATAGAATTCTAAGACCTCAGAGATAATGTAGTTCAATTCCCTGCCACTTCTTGACCACTGTCCTACACACACACACACACACACACACACACACACACCGCTTGCCATCTGGTGTATAGCTACTCCAGGCTATGTGAATTCAAATACCTATAGAGATCAGACCATAATGTAAATGAATATAGCAGGCCCAGAGGTCCCTCCCTCCTTTTTCTTAAAACCAGCAGTATTGTCTGCTATCTTATATTTTTCTGCTTTTGATAGAGATATGGCAATGGGAGAAAGGTTCTCTACTGTGAAGAAAACCACACTGCAATTAAGGTGATAAAAGTCAGTTGTCACTTTGCCTTCAGTTGAAGATTGCCAACCTCCGTACTGGAACACTGGGCTCCCTATTGCCCTCTGCTGGCCCTCTTCTTTTTAGTCTTCCTTTTTGGTATCCCATTCTTTTTTTTTTTTTAATTTAAAAAAAAATTTTTTTTTAAAGGTTTTATTTATTTATTTGACAGACAGAGATCACAAGTAGGCAGAGAGGCAGAGTGAGAGAGAGGAGGAAGCAGGCTCCCTGTGGAGCAGAGAGCCCGATGTGGGGCTCAATCCCAGGACTCTGGGATCATGACCCGAGCCGAAGGCAGAGGCTTTATTTAACCCACTGAGCCACCCAGGCGCCCAGGCGCCCCTATTTTTTAAAATTTTTTATTTCTTTTCAGTGTAACAGTATTTATTGTTTTTGTACCACACCCAGTGCTCCATGCAATCCGTGCCCTCCCTAATACCTACCACCTGCTTCTCCCAACCTCCCACCCCCCCGCCCCTTCAAAACCCTCAGATTGTTTTTCAGAGTCCATAGTCTCTCATGGTTCACCTCCTCTTCCAATTTCCCTCAACTCCCTTCTCCTCTCTAACACCCCTTGTCCTCCATGCTATTTGTTATGCTCCACAAATAAGTGAAACCATATGATAATTGACTCTCTCTGCTTGACTTATTTCACTCAGCATAATCTCTTCCAGTCCCGTCCATGTTGCTACAAAAGCTGGGTCTTCATCCTTTCTGATGGAGGCATCATACTCCATAGTGTATATGGGCCACATCTTCCTTATCCATTCGTCTGTTGAAGGGCATCTTGGTTCTTTCCACAGTTTGGTGACCATGGTCATTGCTGCTATAAACATTGGGGGTACAGATGGCCCTTCTTTTCACTACATCTGTATCTTTGGGGTAAATGCCCAGTAGTGCAATGGCAGGGTCATAGGGAAGCTCTATTTTTAATTTCTTGAGGAATCTCCACACTGTTCTCCAAAGTGGCTGCACCAGCTTGCATTCCCACCAACGGTGTAAGAGGGTTCCCCTTTCTCCACATCCTCTCCAACACATGTTGTTTCCTGTCTTGCTAATTTTGGCCATTCTAAGTGGTGTAAGGTGGTATCTCAATGTGGTTTTAATTTGAATCTTCCTGATGGCTAGTGATGATGAACATTTTTTCGTGTCTGATAGCCATTTGTATGTCTTCATTGGAGAAGTGTCTGTTCATATGTTCTGCCCATTTTTTTTTTTTATATGATTGTCTGTTCTGTGTGTGTTGAGTTTGAGGAGTTCTTTATAGATTTTGGATATCAACCTTTTGTCTGTACAGTCATTTGCAAATATCTTCTCCCATTCTGTGGGTTGCCTCTTTGTTTTGTTAACTGTTTCGTTTGCTGTGTAGAAGCTTTTGATCTTGATGAAGTCCCAAAAGTTCATTTTTGCTTTTGTTTCCTTTGCCTTTGGAGACATATCTTGAAAGAAGTTTCTGTGGCTGATATTGAAGAGCTTACTGCCTACGTTCTCCTCCAGGTGCTGGGTAAACTGGACAAGTATATGTAGAAGAATGAAACTCGATCATTCTCTCACACAGTACACAAAGATAAACTTAAAATGGATAAAAGACCTCAACGTGGTATCCCATTCTTAATATCAAACTCTACCAGTTTTGAGTCCTTTGAGTTGGAAATAATAGAGAATATAATTAACCTGACGTAAATAACAAAATTACATGGTTACATGGTTTACAAAACTAAGTATTACATTCTGGAGGTAGATAGGGCTTGAGTGAGGTTTGATCATGGATTTATCTCCCTGTCTCTATTTTGTTTGACTCTGTCCTCTTTCATCTTGACTACATTCTCTTGCTAATTTCTCTTAGGTAATGAAATGGCTGTGGCAGCTTCAGGTATTGCATATCCACCATACTGTCCAGGACAAGAGAGCCCTCAGCTGTTAAATAGAAGTCCTGCACATTCCTGCTGATGGGACCAGTCACTGTGTCTAGGATGATCAGATTACACTTACCAGATTACCCTTTGGGTCCATCTCTGGATCTGGGGCTCAGGCCAATCACACCAAACCATGGCTGGTGTTTAACTAGGAAAGAGTAAAAGGATGTGGAAGAGCTCTAGGCTTCAAGGTTTTCTCAGGTTACAGCGCCAAAGAGAAGAGAAACAGTCAACAGTTGACTTTACTTGGAGACTGGATCTTGAACCAACCTCAGTTTGGAAGCTGAGGGTTGGCAAGGCTTGGGTCACTTGCTCACTCTTGTGGATACCTGTCAGGAAAGGCCCATAATTGACATTTCTTTCCATATTGCATGGATCAGGGAGGAACATCTTCACACTGGGAAGAGGGCAGCTAATGGGTAAAAATAACATATTCAGTCTACCTTATATTTCGGCTTTCTTCCCTTTGTTTGGTACATTGCTGATGTGTCCCAGACACGGTATTACCTCCCCAGGCATTGATTTTAAGGATAGACTCATAATGTGCACTAGTGTGTTTTTAAAACACTGTGAGAACAACACATGTAATTTATGTCTCAGTGTATCTGGCAATTAATACTGTTTGGATATATTATACACTATAGGCTTGCTGAGTCCAATTCATGAATCATTCTGTGTTGTATATGTGCCTTAACATATGTCCAAATTTTAGTTCGTAGCACCGTTTTTCATCCCACCCTTTTTTCCTCCGCAGCATATAAACAAAGAACTTCTCAAAGAAGCTGGGGACAGAAGCTGGCCTCTTTCATTTTATTCTCTTAAGAATTCTCTTTGCCCAGAATGAAAGGTGGGTACCATTCAGACTCTGGCCATTGGATCATATTAATTCACCCCCAGAGATCCTTACTGAGGGGATTTGTGGTTTTTCAAAAGCTCCCCCAGTAATCTTGGTAATTAGCTATTTTTGGAAACTTCTGAAAAAGGATGCACTGTGTTCTCTTCACCAACATGTTTAGAGTGCAGCATACCGATGACATAGTGTTAGCTTCTTTGGTCTGAGAAGTCAAGGAGTCTTTCATGGAAGACACTTTAAAGAATCCCATTTGGTGGGGGCCTATGTTTTTAGTATCACTATGGGACCATTTTTACTTCTAACAGAAATGGATGCCATTGACTGACTTTGGAGTTGTTCTGTCCTTCTCTGGCCAGGTTCTCTGGCTACAGATTAGATCCGTGTCAAGGAGGAACACATGTGACTTTGGCAGAATTCCTACCTAAACCTTCCTCTTTCTTTAGGGATGATGCTTTTTTGCTTTTTATGCTTCTAAAAAAAAGAAGACTGATGTAACTGAGTGAAAGGATGTCATAATGGGGCTATAGTTTCTTTCCAATGAAAAGTAATAAAAAAAGGGTGAGAACAATTCCCATCTCCTCACATGGAACATCTCTCAGGAAGGTTTGTGTTCATGTAGGTTCATCTACAAGTTGTGTACAGTTCTTTTGCCTTATGTTCCCCAAAAGGAATCCGTAAGTTCTAAAGTTCAGGACTCTGTGTCATTGAAAGAATCCATCTGTAGAGGCAGGGAAAAGGCAAGAGAAGTGAATGTTTATCAGTGTTGTCCAACAGATATATATAATGCAAGCCACCAATGTCAGCCACAGCAATTTCAAGTTTTCTAACAACCACATTAAAAAAAAATAAACCAACATTACTTGGCATTGGTTCCTACAGGGATTAAATGAGAAGTGCAATCTTTTGACTCATCTTTTTCATGATTACTTGCAATTTTTGCTTCGCTTTGATGAAATGAAGAAAAAATTGTATAGAAAATATCTGGTTTGGAGAAAGGAGGCAAATCACAGTCTGGCAGGTGCTAAGACAGAGCCCTGGTACCTCCTGGTACCCCAGAGAGTAGAGAAATACTGTGGAGGGGAGCAGACTGTATGTTGTTTCTATAGCCTGCAGTAAAGGTTGCTATAGGGTGTCGCTAGTGAATTGAAGGGAGTAGAATGGGAAGAAATAAGTTATGCAGGTCTGAAAGTTAATATCCACAAAGATTTATTTTATAAAACCATCTCAGCTATAGGGGGTTAAGTAATATTTGGAACATTGTATATTTGTATTATGAGAGCATGGTCAGATTAAAAAGATACTTATTTTCAACTCTAAGTGACATCAAAGATTATTTTTTAAGGAGAAGCAGCATCCCTTCACAGTTAAGCATAAAAATAACAGTCTCTTTACTATGACATTATTCTTGTCATACTTTCTTGGGTGGTAAATTGAATGTCTAGGTCTGTATAAATTAGTATACTCAATAAAGATTTGCATGAATTCAACCTCAATTTAAAAATGCAGTATTGAGGGAGGGGCAAGATGGTGAAGTAGGAGACCCTGTTTCAACCGGTCCCCTAAAGTGAGCTAATTATCTACCAGAACACTCTGGACACCCTTGAAATCAGCCTGAGACATAGGATTATACACATTTGGATCTTTACAGGGGCAGAAGAGGTTAGTGGAGGGATAAAGCATACTGGGAACCATAGGACTGATATTGGAGGATAAACAGAAGGGGGAGAGAGCCACCAGAATCAACTAATTGCTGAGTCTGAATGGCGCTCCCCACCCATGCCTGAGAATGCTCTGTAAGGGTGCTAGCTGGTGGTCTCCAGGACCAGAGGAAAGTCTGAACACTCCCAGCCCAGACTTGAAGGAACTACCCCAGACAGCAGTCCTGGCAAAGGCAGCCACCGAAAGTGGGCTCCCTGGATCATTATCGATTGTGGTTTTGGAATGGGGGTGCAGGGATGGGTAGGCGCTTTAGGCGACCCTGAGATGGTGTCTGGGGTTGTATACTGACTATGGGAGGTTAATGGCTCAGCAGAGCTTGCAGAGGGGGAAGCTGTGTGCTCTGGACCACCCAGAGGGGAGTGGACTGAGGCGTCTTTCTGAGTCAGAGGTCTGAGTGCAGCTTGCTTTCCACTAAACCTCTGAAAAGCTGCAAAAAGCTGCCAAAGAACAAAAACCTCCAGAAAACAAAAGCCTAAAAAACTGGTTTCCACAGAGCCCAGCCCCTTGATAGGGGGCAGGAGGACCAACCTAAGCAAGACTGACTGAAAAACAATGCGTCAGGCCCCTCCCCCAGAAAGCCAGACAAAAGAAGGAGAGGACAACCACCACAGGGTTCTCATAAAACTGTAAAACCCCAGGGGAAAATAATAGATTAAGCTCCCAGTATTGCCCTAAAACCTGTGTATTTCATAAATACAACTTTAATTTTAAATTTGTTTTCACTATTCTTGTTCTTTTTAATTTTTTTAAGCCTACTTACCATTACAACTAGAGGTTTAATACAACATATTCCATAATAACCTTTTAACTTGAACTTTTTTCATACTTATACCTGGGTTTTTCTTTTCCTTTTCTATTTTTTTTTTTAATATACATATAGAAATAACTTCTAGGGTAACTAAGGCAGAAGATAGAATTAATGATCTGGAGGACAAACGGATAGAGAAAAAGGATCAGGAGGAGACCTGGAACAAGCAGCTGAGAAGCCATGAAAACAGAATTAGGGAAATAAATGAAGCCACAGTGAATATCATCCTCAGTGGGGAAAAGTTGACAGCCTTCTTTTTGAGGTCAGGAAATGACAAGGATGTCCACTTCTGCCACTGTTGTTCGACATAGTACTAGAAGTTCTAGCAATAGCAATCAGACAACAAAAAGAAATAAAAGGTATTCAAATCAGCAAATAAGAAGTCAAACTCTCCCTCTTTGCAGAAGACATGATACTTTATATGGAAAACTCAAAAGACTCCACCCTCAAACTACTAGAACTCATACAGCAATTCAGTAATGTGGCAGGATACAAAATCAATGTACAGAAATCAGTTGCTTTCTTATACACTAACAATGAAAAAGTAGAAAGGGAAATTGGAGAATCGATTCCATTTACTATAGCACCAAAAACCACAAGATACCTGGGAGTTAACCTAACCAAAGAGGTCAAGGATCTGTACTCGAATAACTACAGAACACTCATGAAAGAAATTGAAGAAAACACAAAAATATGGAAGAGCATTACATGCTCGTGGATTGGGAGAATATACATTGTTAAAATCTCTATACTGCCTAGAGCCATATATATTTTCAATGCCATCCCTATCAAAATTCTACTGGCATTTTTCAAAGAGCTGGAACAAACAATCCTAAAATTTGTATGGAACCAGAAAAGATGCCAAATCACTAAGGAAATGTTACAAAAGAAAAACAAAACTGGGGGCATCACGTTGGCTGATTTCAAGCTTTACTACAAAGCTGTGATCACCAAGACAGCATGGTACTGGCACAAAAACAGACACATAGACCAGAAGAATAGAGTAGAGAGCCCAGATATGGACTGTCAACCCTATTGTCAAATAATCTTCGACAAAGCAGGAAAAAATATACAGTGGAAAAAAGGCAGACTCTTCAATAAATGGTGCTGGGAAAATTGGACAACTATGTATAGAATAATGAAACTCCATTATTCTCTTACACCTACATAAAGATAAACTCGAGATGGATAAGAGACTTCAAAGTGAGGCAGGAATCTATCAAAATCCTAGAGGAGAATATAGGCAGTAACCTCTTTGACATTGGCCACAGCAACTTCTTTCAAGACATGTCCCCAAAGGCAAAGGAAACAAAAGTGAAAATGAACTTTTGAGACTTCATCAAGATCAAAAGCTTCTGCACAGCAAAGCAAACAGTCAACAAAACAAAGAGGCAATCCACAGAATGGGAAAAGATATTCACAAATGACACGACAGACAAGAGCTGATATCCAAGATCTATAGAGAACTCCTCAAACTCAACACACACAAAACAGATAATCATTTTTGAAAATGGGAAGAAGACAAGATCAGACACTTCTCCAAAGAAGACATACAAGTGGCTAACAGACACATGAAAAAATGTTGATCATCATTAGCCATCAGGATGACTCAAATCAAAACCACATTGAGATACCACCTTACACCAGTTACAATGGCAAAAATCAACAGGACAGGAAACAACAAGTGTTGGAGAGGATGTGGAAAAAGGGGAAAACTCTTATACTGTTGGTGGGAATGCAAGTTGGTGCAGCCACTTTGGAAAATGGTGTGAATATTCCTTAAGAAATTAAAAAATAGAGCTACCCTATGACCCTGCCATTGCACTACTGGGTATTTACCCCAAAGATACAGATGTAGTGAAAAGAAGGACCACCTGTACCCCAATGTTCATAGCAGCAATGGCCACAGTTGCAAAACTGTGGAAAGAACCAAGATGCCCTTCAACTGACAAATGGATAAAGAAGATATGGTTTATGTATACAATGGAGTATTATGCCTCTATCAGAAAGGATGAATACCCAACATGGATGGGACTGGAAGAGATTATGCTGAGTGAAATAAGTCAAGCAGAGAGAGGCAGATATCATATGGTTTCACTTATTTATGGAACATAAGGAATAACATGGAGGACATTGGGAGATGGAGAGGAGAAGTGAGTTGGGGGAAATTGGAGTGTGAGACAAACTATGAGAGACTGTGGACTCTGAGAGACAAACTGAGTGTTTTGGAGGGGGGATGGACTGGTGACCCTGGTGGTGGATACTGTGGAGGGCACATACTGTATGGAGCTCTGGGTGTGGTGCACAAGCAATGAATTTTGGAACACTGAAAAAAAATTAAATTAAAAAAATAAAAATAATTTAAAAATAAATAAAAATAAATATATAATAATGTAAAAATAATAAAAATAAATAAAATATAAAATAAAATATAAAAATAAATTAAAAATTAAAAAAAATAAAACAAAAAAGAATATTTAGGTTATTTAGGTTAAAAGTAAATTAATATGATCTATATGATTTCTACTTTTGTGAACTTATTGAGCTTTTTTGGTGACCTAATAAATAACCAGTTGTATGAGTTTCATGGGAATACACACAAAAATGTATTCTCTATTGTCAGGGTATTGAGTTTGAGACATATTGATAGGATTTATCATATAATGTACTTGTACATCCATTGGTCTACTTTTTCAAACATGAACTGATGGAATTTATGTGAATTCACCTACAACTATTATGATTTTCCAATAGCATTTTTGCTTTTTGTATCTTTGTGGTGCGAGAGGTGGTGAATAAAGATACATGAAAGCTATAGCCTTAAAAAAATTCAGTATTGAGCTCAATACTGATTCAAACACCTAGAAATTGCAATAAACTCAGTTTAGGCAGTGTTGGCTATATTTCCAAATGTCATTAAAGGAACGTTACACAATATATCTCTACTGTATCTCTTAAACAAAAATTTCCGAAAAGCGTCTGCCTGTTCAGGGAGAATATGAAAATGGGTTAGGTTCAAAATGTATTGCTAAAGGTACTACAGGATAAAAGGAAATTAAATGCTGAGCCTTAGCATGATTAATTTTCTCACACCTCTTTTGGTTGCTCTCTTATAAAATTGTGTAGTCTGGAAGATTTAGAGAAATAACAAATCTAAAGAAATGGTACATCATTACTTTGGGTTCAATGATTAGAGTGCTGGTTGTTGTGAAGGCATTTTTCTTTAAATAAATGCCCAAATGGTCCTAAATAACATCATCCTTCGATAGCTGTTATTAATTCATCTGCTCAGTTAGTAAACAGGTGCAGACCCTCTGAGGTACCATCCCATTTCCACTCTTTTCTTCTCTAATACCTACATTTGCTGGGACTGAGGTATCAGAGGGTGGATGCTCCTTTCTTATTTCCTATCCCAAACCCTAGTATAGATTGTTATATTTATAATACACAGCATTTGCTTTTATTAAGTGGGAATATTTCATTCACTCTTCTCACTCAGAACATTTACTGAGCACCCACTATGGACTAGGAACCATGAGAGGTGCTGGAGGATACAAAAATGAATGATACATCCTACCCTTGAGAAGCTCATCGTCTAGTTGAGGGCAAAACATAGATAAGATATAATTACAATGTGAGGTGAAAAGTGTAATAGCAAAGGACTTTGGAAACATTTTTTACCAGTCAGCACAAACTACTGCTCCTATTAGAACACGTTAAGGTGAAACCATCATGTTTTTTCAGTAATCCATTCTAAAATCCCATTGTGTATTAATTTATATGAGTTGACAACTGAAAGAAGGAAGTGAGCATCATAGGAATTTGTACCCATTGGTGGAGAGGAATAATTTGGGAGCATCAGGCATCATATAAGGAAGCAGGCTTAGAAGGGGAAATGGTAGAGACAGCTCTGGCAGCCAAGTGGTGCTTTTTATTTATGTAAACAGAATTTATTTTTTATAGCAGTTTTATGTTCACGGAAATATTGAGCAGAATGTACCAAGATATCCCATATACTCCCTGCCCCCTCCACGATGTGCAGCCTCCCCCATAATCACCACCCCTCAGCAGAGTGGTGCATTTGTTGTAACTGATGAACCTACATTCACCTACCATTATCACCCCATCGCCCCAAGTCCTAATTTACATTAGGATTTGTTCTTGGTCTTGTCCGTCAAATGTGTTTTAAAGAAGCTCTAAATGAGGGAGGATAACCAGGTGCAGTGTTAGGCAGAAAGGCAGGGAGACATCTGTTCAAAAACATTAAGACTGGTCACGGCTTCATTATTTTGTTTGGTTTTCCTCCCACATGCTCCTCTAGTGTAAAAAGAAGCTTAGCAGAGTTAGAAAACAGGTCTTTTAGAGAGCAGTGAGTTCAGTGCCTGCCTGCTCATTAATATTCATGGTCGATGCACCGATGAAAATGGCGTACTTGGAGTCTTGTAGGTTGACTAAGACCAAGGCGAGTCAGGGCACAGTTCATTACTCTGAAAATTGATAATTAAAGGAAAAGAATTAAGTATTCATGTTGGATTTCTCATATAAACTATTTTTCAGGGTAATCAAATGGTATTGGTGGATGAGGGAAAGATTTTCTGTACAGGAGAATTTCAGCTAATAAATGCAGAAGGAATAATAGAATTGGAAAAAATTACCATTTTGCAAGCTCTAATGAAACAACTGATGCAGATAATGGTCATCAGCAGTTGCAAGAATTATTAGATGAAGTGTTGATGGGGAGTGTTGAATATCCTGATCAATTCTAGCATCACTAAAAGTGAAAACACCAGGTAAGAAGGGACTCCGGTTATGATGCAGGATAAAATGCATGGCACCAGTTGTGGAGTGCATGTGTCCAAAATTCAAATCTGAGGCTAATTAACATTAATTAGGTTATTGAATTAGGAATCTAACTTCCAACTCATAGGAGATACTGAGGAGAGACCCATTAAGAAACATCTGGTGAAGGCCAGTAGCCAAAACCAGGGTATGGAATCTTTTCTACATTAACTGACCAATTTCAAGGTTTAAATAGACTTTTTCCATATCATGAACATTTTGAGTAAATTCACTTTAGGAAAGCTGACTCCGCACCTATAGGTATGTGTATTTAAGAAATTGTTAATGGTGGTGTACCAAGGCAAACTCCAAGTTTTACAAGTAGAAATTAGTAAATTGCTGAGTTTAAACTTGTAGGCAGATTCATATGCTAACAGATCCTGCTCACAAACTGGCTGTTGGATTCCTGGCTTTGGGTCAGAAATCAGTTGGGACAAGAAAGAAATTTGATGCGTGTCCTGCATGCATCGGTTATTCTATCCTTCAACCAAATTTGTCTCTTGTCAATTTATTAACCTAATATTTCTGGTGAAATAAAGAGACTGAAGTGAACTCCTTAAAAATGGCAAAAAAAAAAAAATAGTTAAAACAAATATTCAAACTTAATATTTGATCTTGATACTAAAGCTCATGGCAAGGTGGAGTCTATCCATTAGGAAATGTTTGAGCTTTAGTGATTTAGAAAATATAGTAGTTTAAACACAGTAGGTCTGTTTTCCTTTCAGAAATAAGAGTTCTGGAGTTGGGAAACTCAGGACTGGTAGAGCAGCCCCCTGGTCATCAACATCCTGGTGTCCTTCTTTTATGTCTCGTTGGTTCGAAAACGTGGGAGTTGCCTGGATGAATTTGCAACTGGCCTCCATACATGAAAGGCAAGGAGAGATCAGACCATTCCATGTTGATAGTGGCCGTCCTAGTAAGCAAGGGAACTTACGTATGAGGCTTGTCTTGGGTGCTGCACAATGAATACATCTTTGCACTTGCCTGCCAGGGCCTTAGAAGTTTATATAGAGACCTTAATGGACTCAATTATGATTAAAAGACCATAAATCTGGGGCGCCTGGGTGGCTCAGTGGATTAAGCCTCTGCCTTTGATCACAGGGTCCTGGGATCGAGCCCAGCATTGGGCTCTCTGCTCCCTGCTGAGCAGAGAGCTTGCTTTCCCCTCTCTCCCTGCCTGCTGCTCAGCCTACTTGTGATCTCTGCCTGTCAAATAAATAAATAAAATCTAAAAAAAAAAAAGAGCATAAATCTGTTGTGTGTACTATTTGAAATGCTTTTGGGAAGCACTACCGGCCCTTGTTAGTGTATATAATTTTATATGTGTATTACATCCATTTTGAGGACGTCATGGTCCATTATTTTGCTACAAGCTCTTGTGTGATTTTACTGATAAATGTGTTGGATCCTCATTTACTTCACTATTGTTCCTTTCTCATCCTGCCTTCACATATGGCCTATTGGGTCAGAACAATAACATTTATAAGTCAAAGGTTGTGTCATATAGCTGCACTGTCAGACTTTCTTGTCTAGGAGATCGTAATTGAGGCTGGCAAACTGGCAGTGGTCTGATTAGCAGTTTGATTTATTTTGCATCAATTCTCTCAGGAAAGTACATATACAGAGGAGGGTTGGGGGGGGACTCTCGGTAGACTTCCAATCTTTGAAATCTTATGTGTAGAGGTCTCTTTAGCCTTACTCTGCCAAACTCCATTTGTGATTGAGATAGCACAGGATTTTAAGTTATCCAAGAGGGCCTCTGTAAGAACAGATTTCTAGGGAACAGAACTATGCAGAGTTCTCCTGTCCCCAAATGCCACATATCACAGGCATGTATTTTGTGAAATTTGGGTTATTATGGCAAAACCCGAGTTATTCTCCTAAGCCAGATTTTTAAAAGATTTTTTCTTTATTTATTGGAGAGAGAGAGAGAGACAGAGATAGTGACAGAGATAGTGAGAGAGAGAACAAGCAGGCAGGAGAGGGAGAAGCAGGCTCTTAGCAGAGCAGGGAGCCTGATGCAGAGCTCAGTCCCAGGACCCTGGGATCATAACTGGAGCTGAAGCAGATGCTTAGCCAGCTGAGCCACCCAAGTGCCCCCAAACTTTTTTTTAATCATTATTTATACATCATGGCTTTATTTGAAAGAACTGATGGAACCTGTAGGCATGTGCAATGAAGCACCATCTATGCACATCATGTTATATTGAGTAAAGCACAGGCTTTCAGGTGTGAGGACCCGAGAGACTAAATCTGTCCCCTTCTGGAGTTTGTGACTCTGGGCAACTGTAATTTCTCTGAGTCTCAGATTGCTCCTTACCAGATTCTATTTTGAGAGCCAGATATTAACTAGGTGCCAGTGGCTGTCTTAAGCACAGAAAGATGGCTATGAACAAGATAAAGGCGATTATGGCCTTTGTCAAAGTTGACGCTGAGGTTGCAAATTCCATTGTTGTCACAGGTCAGGCAGGGAACATTGATGCCTAAAGAGGAGGGAAGTAAAATGATCCAGGAGAGATGGGGACTGTGGCTGGACTGAGGCTGCAGCTCACCCAAAGAGATTTAGACTCAAAAAAGTTTTGATACCCCAGCTATATGGGCTGATTTTGTCAGTCTGTTTTACAACCTTACATTGACCATGGTGGAATACGGCAGTTTGTGTAGTCACTGGTAATTTCCCTGCTTGGGTGCTCTACCTAATCATCAGGAGCAGGGCTATGGGGGTCACTGTGTTTGGATCCCTACTTTGCTATCTGTCTAGATGTGGTCTCTTCCTCGAGTAAACGACTTGAGCAAGTCACTAATCTCCATGGGTCTCAGTTTTCTCCTCTCCAGCGTGAGAAAAATAATAGATTTAGTGGCCTTGCAGTTAATTGAGTTAATATGTGTAAAGAGAATATTACCTGCCAAATAATACACACTCAATAAATATTAGGTATTATTATGGGCCTGCATAGGAAAAGGACTCCTTAAAAAAGCTTTAAAGGGAGAATTAGAAACAGAATGGACAAAACACTGGCAGTTAGTGCCTGCTTTTTGGCTATCCCATCTCAGGTTTGATGGAATAGCTAGACGTAAGTCTAAATGGATTATTGAAACATTTCTACTTTTGGTAGAGTAACACTGTGATGGCTGACTTTATATGTCAACTTGGCTGGGCCATGGTGCCCAGATATGTGGTGAAACATTATTCTAGATGTTTCTGTGAAGGTGACCTTAGATGGTATTTAGGTTTAAATCAGCAGACTTTGAGGAAAGCAGATTGCGCTCCACAGCACAAATAGGCCTCATCCAATCAACTGAAGGTCTGACGAGAATAGAAGACTGACCTCCTGAGGCCAAGAGGGCATTCTGTGCCATTTGCCTTTGGGCTTCGTCAGCAATGGTTCTTTCTGGTTCTATGGCAGACTGCTTTGGGTTTGAACTGCAACTGTCTTCGGAGTCTCCTGCCTGCTGCCTGCTTCCCCTATCACATTTTGGACCTATCAGACCTCCACAATCACGTGAGTTAATTCCTTAAAATAACTCCCCCCGTCTCTCCGTCTTTCTCTCTCTGTATATATACATATTCTTCTCTTTCTCTCTCTCTCTCTCTCGATATATGTATATATGTGTATATATATGCATAAATATATGTATATATTACATAAATATGTATGTATGTATGTTTATTTTATATATATATATATATATATATATATATATATATATGCACATATGCATGCACATCTTATAGGTTCTGTTTCTCTGGAGACTTTGGTTGGTGAGTCCCTACCTCCATAGCATGTTACAGTACAAGGCAAGAAGAATTAAGGTTGCAGATAGAATTCAATTTGCTAATTAGCTGACTTTAAGATAGGAAGTTGTGATACTATGATTTATAATAAGAACTATGTATTTGGTCTTTGTTCCTGTTTCTGGCACAGAACTTAAAACTCTTAGAATTCCTTAAGTGCTAAGAGTGGTAAGTGTCCTGATTTTCATCACAAACCCCTTTCAACCACACCTTGGTTTATGGTTAATGAGTGACTTTTGGAATGCCCCTGGTTGCTAGGGGAAACAATCCCCGTTGGAACTTTCAGTTCTATCCCCTGACCTCCAGGGACTAGAAAGGAACTGAAGGTTGAATCACTTGCCCATGGCCAGTGATTTCATCAATCATGCCTAAGTAACGAAGCCTCCATAAAAACTCAAAAAGGGCAGTGTTTGCGGAGCTTCCGGTTGGTGAACACGTGGACGTCCTAGAGTAGTGGCCCACAAGGAGAGGCCATGGACGTTCCACACCCCTTTCCACATATCTCGCTCTATGCATTTCTGCTATCTGGTGGTTTCTGAGTTATATCTTTTTAGAGTAAGTGGGTGATCTAGTAAGCAAAATGTTTCTCTGCATTTTGTGAGCCACTTTAGCAAATTAATGGAACATGAAGAAAGGGTCATTGTGATGTAGAAAAATGTTGGGGTTTGTAGCTGATGACCAAGAAAGAATTCTTGAAACATTTTTGGTGCAAAAAGGTGATTTTATTAAAGCGTGGGGACAGGACCCACGGGCAGAAAGAGCTGCACTGGCGTTGTGACAGGTGACTGTATACTTTCAAGTTGGAAGGGGTTAGGGACAAGCACAAGCCTCAGGTATTTTGGAAATGAGATTCCCGGGATCCTCAGGGGGGTAGCTCTTGGAAAAGGTCATTTATTACTATTTAGTAAAAACACAGTCATGAGACCCTTCAGAGGTACAGCAGTGGGCCATGGGCTGGGAGGGTGATCCCTAACATGTGTCTTAGGGGGTAGAGATAAAGGAAGTTGCCGAAGGGATTTTTATATGTTAAAGAAGACTTACAGGATCCTGAGGGTAGGGATAAGTTTGCTTATCCCTTAGTAAAGTATTAATATCAAGGCAGCTGAGTTCCTAGAGGAATGTCACTGCTTGTTTCAAGGATTTGTCAATGGGCTGTAAGTAGTAAGGAAATTAAATTTTTCATTTGCCTTTAGTTTCCCATGTCAATTGGAAGCTCAGGTTGATAGCCAGTGGGTCAGAAAGCACAGTGACATACCGAACTTGAGATTGGAATTTGAAGCTGTGGGGAGGGGAGGGACAGCCTTGGGTAACTAAGCCCTTAACTTGTGGGATATGATGTTATCTCCAGGTAGAGAGTGTCAGAATTAAGTTGAATTGTGGGACACCTACTGGTATCAGAGAATTTCTTGGTGGTGCAGAAACATATTGGAATTTGTGTCAGAATTGGAGGAACTTAATTTGGATTATCAAGATGGGTCCAAAAAAATCACAAGCATTCTTAAAAGTAGAAGAGAGAGACAAGGAAGTCCAGAGTCCAAGGGAGATGTGACTAGAGATGTAAATCAGGCAGTGACTTTAGTCATAAGGAATGGAGGTCAGGCGTGGTTGGCTGTCACATCCCTTCTCCTGTTCATCCCCATGCTTCTCTTCTGGTGGGGGGAGGGAAAATGATGGGCAAAGACGTTTGTTCTTGTGTGATTATGTCTTCTTTTACTTTGTGGTTTAAAATGTTGTGAAGAAAATAGTTCCAATATATTTAGGGAATTAGATGAAGAATTATTGAAAATAGACTCTTTCATCAGGCAAGAATGGCTTGGGGGGTGGCAAAAGGAAGGACATTGTTGCACTGGCATTGGGAGTTCTAAGCTGGTTGCCAGAGCCCACTGAGGACGGATTTGGGGCAGAGGCAAGTGGAAAAGGGTTGGTGTTCCTGGAGTCATAAGAAATGTTAGGGGCACAATAATACTTTGTGTGAATACCATCAGAGAATGCTTCATACCTAATAAGCCAAGAGTAAGAAGGGGTCTTGGGGCAGGGTCTTTGGTGGAAGGGGTGAATGTATCACTTAGGATACTTTCCGTTACCACAACAAAAAACCTACCAAGCGTGGCTTAAGCAAAGAATATTTATGTATCTCACATAACCAGAAGCCTGGAGGCAGGAAGCACAGAGGAACTATTTTATCCAGTCAGTGGAATCAACATGGCCTGGGTTTTTCTATTCTTTTCTTTAGCCATGTCCAGCTGGATACATTCTTCATCCTTAGGCATCTTGTCTCCTGGTGCAGAGTGATCTCAGGCAGCAGGAAAGTAGGAGTTTTGTGCCTTTCTTTCTTTTTCTTTCTTTCTTTCTTTCTTTCTTTCTTTCTTTCTTTCTTTCTTTCTTTCTCTTTCTTTCTTCTTCTTTTGTTTCTAGTACTTAGTACAGTATGTGTACATAGCTGTAGCACAAAATAGCTGCTCAATAAATACTGTTCGAATAAGTGATTATTAATTTGCTTCTAAACATTATTAATTTGCTTCTAATGTGTCATCATCTACTGGTTTTGTGGTTAACATGGTAAAAGAACCTTACAGCTAGTCAGTAACCATATCTGATCGCTACTGAGGATATAGAGGTAGAAATGGGGAAAGGGTTTACCTTGTAGAGGACTTGACTGGGGTAGGACAGGCCACAGCATCTAGACTTTTCTTTCCCCCTGTCTAGAAGTGCTGCTCAGAGTGTGAACAGATTTTCTTTGTGGAGGCGGGGTGGTCTGGCTTTTCTCTAGTCTCCTTCCAATCTTTTGTTATGGCAGGAACTCTGAGCCTCATTTCCTTTAAGGCTCAGCCTTTAAGTTTCAAAACACTGGATCTTTCAAATCACAAGTCTTGGCTGGCACAATCATTGCCTCTCTGTTCCAAGGGAGGAAGGCAACAGTGAAATATGGGAGGCGGGGAGTGACCACGAGATCTGCACGCATTAGTCAGCTAACTTAGATTTTCTAGCCTTCATCCTATAATGGACTAAATGCATACTAGACTCTATAATCATTTAAGTAAATGAAGGGATGCATACATCAGCAAATCATTGAATTAATCAAAATCCAGAAGAAGAGTTGACAATCTGGCTGACAGCTGTCCCGTCTCACTCGGAAAGTACGGTGAGGTCCGATGAGGTAGTCAGAATAGTGACAGCATTGCTGATGCTGAGTTAAGCCCCGCATTACATAGTCCTGAATTCTGTTTAGAAGTGTAATTCCCAGAAGACAGGCAGGGGCCAAATCCGTTGTCAGGGCAAACATTTGGCTAATATAACCCCTAGGAAATCAGCAATTCCCTCCTTCTGCGGTCTGGAGAGTGTTTCCGTGTCGTTGTGAAGACAGAACCAAAACCAAGCTACTGTGAATTTTCTTACAAGCGTGTGTTGTAGCAGCTGAGCAAGCAGTAGGAAATGAGTCATCTGAGGCCATCCTATTCTGTTAGCTTTTGTCTCTAACAACGTTCTGTCTTGCTTACTGTTGAGTGTCTGTTTCAGTTTCTCCCACATGTGTTTCTGAAGCATCCAGAAGCAAAATGGGAAAGTACTCTAATGGAATGAGTCTGCAGATGATACAAAAACGGGAAGGAATTACAAATAGTTCAGATGTTCTTAAAATGTGATTTGATCTTGATAAATGAAGGACATAGCCTGATATCATTAAAAATAATTAGTAAAGTAGCCCACCTGGGGAGAAATGAAAGTAGAGAGTTCAACTGGGCAAGATATAGCTTCTATAATACTGCCGTGTAGGCTTGTGAAGATTCTGCTATGAATGATGTGATCAGGAATCATGGGAGTGTGTTACAATGACAGTAGGTATATTGTTTAGTGTCAGTAGAAACATCAGAGATAAAGGTACCTTAGCAAAATCATTTCATCGTACATGAGACAGTCAAGTGGCTGCTGTAATTGACGCAAGAATGGTAGATTTGGAAAATAGTCCTAAACCGTGCATAGTGGTGGACTAAATATTCTCTGATGCCTAGAAAGAGGGGTAGGAGGCAATATCGGAATTGAAGATGACACAGCATCTCTCTGCTGTTTACAGAAATGCCTTGAACTGCCTTGATTGTAAAGACAGAAGACTTTACTCTTTAGTTTTTGCTTTGGTCTTTGCCACAGTCTCCTTTCTTCTGCTTTGACCATTATATTGGAGACAACTGTGGGATCCATGTAAGTATTCTCTGATGATATCAAGATCATTGTAGATCAGTCTCCTTGCTATGCCCACCCTGGGCAATGGACCCTGCTACACAGACCTAGATTAATCATGAAGAAGATTTATGACATCCTCCCAACATAGACCTAGTCATGGATTTTTTTAGTATCTAGTTATTTTTATTTTTCACAATGTAGTAAACATCTATGAACCCACCACTTGAAACAGAAACTGGGAAGATGTTATATAATCTTCTTAACCCCTTCTTCCCTTCACTCTGCCTTCTTGACCCAAGATGACTCATCATCCAAAATACCATGTTCATCATTTTTCCTTTTCTACCTATTTCACAAAGTTTTATTTCATCTGTTTAGAATCCTAAAAATCTACATTTTTAACTTGATAAGAATTATCATAATAGATGTAACTGTTTGGGATTTACTTTCCACTTACATTGCCAGGACTATCTATACCGTTGTGCGTTACTGTACTTCATTCATTTTTGCTGCTGTGTGACATTCCGTTGTGTGACTATACCACCCTGTATTTATCTTTTCTCCTGTAGGTGGTATTTGGGTTATTTCCAGGTTATTACTACTATGAACAATACTACTTTGAACACTCTAGCATATTTATTCTATTAGAAGGAAGATTTTTTCCTGGATTATTTTCACTGTCATTCAAACATGCTTTAGTGCCTCTTATGCTAAATTCACCTGTTCCTACCCTTACCCTACATTCTCTTTCAACTGCTGGCAGATCTCTGTGTTCTTTTTTCCAGCCAAGACTCTTCTAAGAGTGTATACATACAGTCTACTCTGTGTAGTCACTCTTCAAATCAATCTCTTATGGCTTCTGCACCCAGACTATTTTGCTGAGGTTATCAATGATTTTCATATGCCAAATCCAATGGACATTTCTCTGCAGTCTTATTAGAACTATGGTTAGCTGTGTTTGACCCAATTGAGTATTCCCTCCTTGTTAAAATTCTTTCTTTTGGCTTCCATGTCACCACAGTCTCTTTGATTTCTTCTTTCTGTCTATATTTTGTTGTTCCCCCCACGCCGCTTACTACTTAAAGATATATATTAGAATTCTTCAAGGTCAGCTTGAGGTTTCTTTCTCTTCTCACTCTGTTATTTCCCAGAGGTGGCCCTATTTATGTCTTCTGTTGTAGCAAAAATCTTTTTTTTTTTAAATTGTTTAAATTGAAGTATAGTTGATACACAATGTTAAATTAGTTTCAAATGTATACCATATTGATTTGACAAGTTTATATGGTATGCTATGCTCAGCACAAGTATAGCTACCATCTGTCACTATACAAGCTATTACAATATCATTGACTATATTCTCTATGCTGTGCCTTTTATTCCCATGACTTATTCATTTCATATGAAGGGAAGCCTGTATCTCCCACTCCACTTACCCTCTTTGCTCATTCCTCCAACCCTCTCCCCTCTAGCATCTTAAGCAAAATTAATTTATACACTTTTACTCTCTAAAGTGTCCTAGTTTGATGACAAGTTATATATCCTCCTTCCCTAGATATCAATGGCTCCTGGTTCATCCATGACTTCTTATTTATCAAACCTTCTACTAATTATCTTTTTTGGATATTGTGTGGGCACTTTAACATGTGTAGGGGTGCCTGGGTAGCTCAGATGGTTAAGCGGCTGATTCTTGATTTCAGCTCAGGTCATGATCGCAGTCCTGAGGCTGAGCCCTGTGTTGGGCTCCCCACTCAGTGGGTAGAGCGCTTTGGGTTCTGTCTTTCCCTCTCCCTGTGCCCCTCTCCCTAGGTTCACATGCACGAGTGCATGCACATTCTCTTTCTCTGTCTCTCTAAAATAAATAAATAAATCTTAAAAAAAAAAAAACCTCTAAAATTGTTTTTTTCCTTCCAAAACCCATTTCTTTTCCTTTGTGTTCAACTCACAAAATGGTACTTCCACTCACTTAATTACTGAAACTCTAAACTTAGAGACTTTATTTTTATTTTTATTTTTATTTGTATTTTATAATTCCCCATTTCTCAGACCATCTGTTGCTGAGACCTATCAATTTTTTAAAATTTAAATTCAATGAGCCAACTTATAGTACATCATTAGTTTCAGATGGAGTGTTCAATAATTTATCAGTTGTGTATAACACTCATTGCTCATGATATCAGATACCCTACTTAACGCCCATCACCCAATTACCCCATTTCCCCACCCACCTCCCCCCCAGCAACCCTCAGTGTGTTTCCTGGAGTTCAGAGTTCCTCATGGGTCTTCTTCCCTGTGATGACGTCTCATTCTATTCTCCCTCCCTTCCCCTGCAGTCCTCTGCCCTGTTGCTTATATTGCACATTGGAGTGAAACTATATGGTAATTGCTTTTCTCTATTTGACTTATTTCGCTCAGCATAGTACCCTCCAGTTCCATCCATGTCAATGCAAAAGGTAAGTATTCATCCTTTCTGATGAATGAGTATATAGTGTGTATGTGTATGTATACATACACATATGTATACATACACATATGTATACATACACATACACACTATATACATTATATATACACTATATATATAGATATATATACTCATACACACTATATACTATTTTATGTATATATACTATTGTATATATATGCCACATCTTCTTTATTCATCTGTCAGTGAACATCTCAGCTCTTCCTACAGTTGGCTATTGTGGACATTGTCGCTGTGAACACTGGGATGCATGTGCTCTTTAAGATCACTACATTTGTGTCTTTGGGATAAATACCTACTAACACAATTTCTGGTCATAGGGTAGCTCTCTTTGTAACTTCTTGAGGAACTCCATACTGTTTCCCAGAGTGGCTATACCAGCTTGCATTCCCACCAACAGGTAAGACTGCATCTCTACATCCTCTCCTGTCATTTCCTGTCTTGTTAATTTTAGCCATTCTGACTGTGTGAGGTGGTATCTCACTGTGGCTTTGATTTGTATTTCCTGATGCTAAGTGATATGGAGCACTTTTTTCATATGCCTGTTGGCCATTTGTATGTCTTCCTTGGAGAAATAAAAGGCATTCAAATTGGCAAAGAAGAAGTCAAACTCTCACTCTTCATAGGTGACATACTTTATGTGGAAAACCCAAAAAACTCCACCCCCAAATTGGTAGAACTCATACAATAATCAACAATGTGGCAAGATATAAAATCAATGCACAGAAATCAGTTGCATTTCTATACACTAATACACTAACAATGAGACAGAAGAAGGAGAAATTAAGGAATTGATCCTATTTGCAATTGCACCCAAAACCATAAGAAGCCTAGGAATAAACCTAGAAAAAGAAGTAAAGGATCTGTACTCCAGGAACTATAGAACACTTAAAAAGAAATTGAGAAAGATACAGAGAAATGGAAAAACATTCTATCCTCATGGATTAGAAGAATAAATATTAAAATGTCTAGGCCACCCAGAGCAACCTACACATTCAATGCAATCCCTATCAAAATACCATCAACATTTTTCTTTGAGCTGGAACAAATCCTAAATTTGTATGGAATCAGAAAAGACCCCAGTTAGCCAGAGGAATATTGAAAAAGAAAATCAAAGCTGGTGGTATCACAATGCCAGACAAACCTATAATCATTAAGACAGTATAGTACTGGAACAAACACAAACACATAGATGAATTGAACAGAATAGAGAACCCAGAGATGGATTCTCAACTCTATAGGGAGTGGGGGAGGAGGAAGGTGCTGCAAAGAACTCCTAACAGATGCCTAGCTTTCCACACTTGTCCAGATCTCTTACTCTCATCCGTTCTCTTACCTACCCTGGTATTTTTAAAACATAAATCAGATCATGTCACTGCCTGCTTCAAACCTTTCAGTGACTTGTCACTGCACTCAGAAGAAAAGCACAGTGCTTTTTCTGGCTTCCAAAGATTAGCATGCCCTGTCTTATGACTGTAGGTCTAGTCTCAACCTGGGTCATTCTCCTTGTCATCCACTCTGGCCATGCCATCTCTTAGCTCTACCATTGCAGTCTTGTCCCAAGGCCTTAACACAGGAAAACCCTCCTCTCACTACCACTCCTACCCTGTCTAATGCTCGTTCATCCATTAGATCTCAGCCTAAGCATCTCTTATCCTCGAATGTGGTATCATTATGTACATGTGTGTGTGATTTTAAAAATGGCATTTTTCAATTCTTAAGTAATATTTTTTGAATTAGAAAATACAGGTAAGTAAAAATAATAGTCATCATCATCCTTCACTCAAAAATAAACATAGTTAACATCTTGGTATGTATTTTTCTAGACCTTTTCTCTGTCTGCATAGCCTAGGTATCTGTTGTTTACATGGCCCCAAGGCCTATAATATGGGGGGAATCATTTTATCCTATAAATATAAGATGTAATTCACACCAGGGCTGCTTCTTTATGTTGGAAAACTCATTATCTTTGCCAGTTTCTCTAGGGAGTCTTGGGTTGGGCAAACATCTCTCTTGGTCACATCTTACTTCAATTTCCTGCTTCCACTGCTGTTTCCATCTCCCCTGTGACTAGTTTCTTGTGTAGACTCAAATGTGGGACACAGCCCCTTATCCTTGATTCTGTACTTCTCCTTTCCAGGACAGGGCAGGAACAGTCTGGGAAATGCTACAGAAAAGAACATGCTTAACACATCTCTACTTTTTGGAAAGCCTACAGCTACCTCATCCTGAAGATGCCTTGCTATCTGCTTTGCTGGGCTGGGGCATTCTCTCTCTTTCAACCCGTGCCTCTCCTCACTTAGTCCTCCAACTGTGCCCACTCTTGTGAGTTTCCTAGAGGGAGCAAGTTAATTTTCTGTCTGTTTTAATGGTTCTTTCCAGATCTTTTTCTGGACGGTGTCAGTTTCCAAACTCAAGCCTACTAAGATGTCTTTCCTAAACAACAGGTATTTTAGGCTGGAGAAGAATCATGCCATGCATCTGGTGGGCAAAAACAGCTCTGACCAGTTATTTGAAATAGCAGGGTTTTTTTTTTTTTTTCAATAATTTTCTTTGCACATAGGAATGCTCGCCTCCCAACAATGGTACCATACAGTATATATTGGTTAGAAATCTGCATGCTTCATTTAATAGGGGATAGTGAGGTTCTTCTGTGTCAAAATAAGTACATGGTGTAGACAGTAAAGCAGAACATTTACTAAACTATGTTAGGTAGGATGCCCTGAAAGGTTGTTAGAAATGGAGATTCTCAAGCTCCATGTGGGACCATGCATTCATATCAGTATTTTGATCCCTAGGACATTCATGTGCAAACAAATTTTGAGGCACATTAGAGCCCAACATTTATATGGCTTTTGTAAGAGTGAAGTAACAATTGTTATTTTTTCTTCATTGGAAAACTTGTAAAAGGCTATTATGGATATTTATATGGCTATTTAATTTCTGCTTTGATACAGCTAGCTTTACTTATTAAATGTGCCATCAATGCCAAAATACAAAGTGCTTTCCTATACTGTGATGTCTCCAAGAGCTGGCCTTTCCCTCTGGTAACATGAAACATAGAGTCCATGATTTTCACATTATATTATTATAGGAAACTAAAGTAAAATTTACTGCCTTTTAAAAATTAATGTAAAATTTTCTCTTACCTTGTCTTCTAAATTAGATAGTTTTAAAAGCAATTTGCATATATAAGTATAATATATTATATATACATAGTTAAGACTAAAATACCTTTTGCTTTTCATTGAGAACACAGTTCCTTAAGTAGGAGCTTTTTGAAGATACACTACTAGTATAGAGTATACTTATTGGGTCAGTTCAGTGCAATTGAAAACTGTGATACGGTTTAATTTGGAACCCCGAGTAAATAAAAGAAAAATAAAATTCTATTCCTTGTTTTCATGTTACAAAGTTTATAATGAAGTAAACTGCTTTTCCCTCAAAAAAAAAAAAGTTACCTTTACAACATTACTTCTAGTTTGTCTCATTTTAGACCTTTTAAAAACTATTAATTTAACTAGCACACTATTTGCTATTTATAAGAAGTCATGTGAAAAATCTCAGTTTTTGAAACCCCTCCACTAAAAATTCATGTAGCACATCTTTCTGTCCAGATTTTAAAAGCTTCAATTTCCCAGCTGGCAAAAGCATTAAGTGTGTGTATGTTTCCAATTAGAAGCAAGATTTTCCCAATGCCTCATCCAAGGTTACACAGTGGCCCACAGAGGATTTGTGGGGTCTTTCCTTCTTTGTCTTCTCATTTTCTGCTGCTGTTATGTGGACAGTTTGCAGAACTTTGGCTGCTGAGCAAGATGTAAAAATTTCTGAACATTGATTCATTAGGAAGTAGCAATTCAATCCGAACAAATAGAATGCCACATTTACAGTTTGTTTCCTTGGAAATAACTTTCAGGAAGCAGGAGAGTTAAAAACCAGAAGGGTATTGTTTCACAAATGGAAGCTATTTGTTCATGTGCCAGTGGGAATTGTTTTCTAAAGTTCCTTTTAGAGCAGGCAGAATTAAATAATACATTCTGAAAATTTTCACCAAGTAATACAGTTCCAAGTTTTCACAAATTGTAAAGGGAGGAGAGAGAAGCCAAAGTAAAGACTAAAAAGTGTTCTTAAGTCAAGCCTTCATTTACAACAGAGACGTCACTCCTAAACAGGTCATGAAGATAGAAAAATGATATTCAAATATTGTACTTGGGTGTCAAAAATTCATAATTTTGCACTTTGGTCTCAGTCTGTCATGCATCCCCTTGGAAAAAAATCCTTTATAGGTTTTTGTTATGTCACCATCACTTTGAAATTCAGACCTGAATCTTGGTACAGAAGCTGCTTTCACATCTTTCTAAGAGGCCCATGAGTAGGTCCTGCTGCAGAAATTAAGGGAGCTTAACCTGAAATTTAAAAAAAAATATATATCCAGGGCACCTGGGTGGCTCAGTCATTTAAGTGTCCAATTCCTGATTTCAGCTCAGGTCACAATCTTAGTTTTGTGGGTTGGAGCTCTGCATCAGGCTCCGTGCTGGGTGTGAGCCTGCTTAAGATTCTCTCTCTCTCTCCTTCTGCCCCTTCCTTCCCTCTCTAATATATATATATTAGAGAGGAGTTTAGCATGCCTTGTCATTCATTTATATATATATATTATATATATATATTATATTTATATATATATTATATATATATAATATATCTGGAAAGAGATTAACATATTTCCAGATGTTCTGTGTAGAGAAAGGAATTTTACACAAAAATCTTAAATGATTGGAAACCTTTCTTCCCCCATATGTGTATATTAGGCAGGTTGAATAAGAAGTTTATTCATTTATGCTGTAAAAATTTTATTAGATAAAATTCACAGAAACCAGTTAATATTGTATTTATTGAAATAAGAAGAACTCAATCTTCATGATTGTTCCAATATCTGTCATATGAAACTTAGAATTGATAGGGCCTGCAAGAACATGGCAGGGATGTCTGCTGTCACCACTGTTGTTCAACATAGTACTGGAAGCTTAGCCTCAGTAATCAGACAACAAAAAGAAATTTTAAAAAGGCATCCAAATCGGCAAGGAGGAAGTCAAACTTCTGCTCTTCTCAGACGACATGATACTCTATGTAGAAAACCTGAAAGACTCCACCAAACAATTGCTAGAACTGTTACATGAATTCAGCAAAGTTGCAGGATACAAAATCAATGTACAGAGATCTGTAGCATTTCTATAACCAATAAGGAAGCAACAGAAAGAGAAACCAAGGAATCGATCCCATTTACAACAGCACCAAAAATCACAAGATACTTAAGAATACACATAACCAAAGAGGTAAAAGTTAAGTACACTAAAAGCTATAGGACACTCATGAAAGAAATTGAGGAAGATGCAAAGAAATGGAAAAACATTCCATGTTCTTGGAAGAACAAATATTGTTAAAATGTCTATACTACCCAAAGTAATCTGAACGTCCAACACAATCCCAATCAAAATACCACCAGCATTTTTCACAGTGCTAGAACAAAAAATTCTAAAATTTGTATGGAACCAGAAAAGGCCCCACATAGCTAAAGTAATGTTGAAAAAAAAAAAAAAAAAGCACAAAGTGGGAGGCATCACAATTCCAGATTTCAAGCAGTATTATAAAGTTGTAATCATCAAGACAGTATGGTACTGGCACAAACAGACACATAGTTCAATGGAACAGAATAGAGAACCCAGAAATGGGCCCACAACTATAATGCCAACTAATCTTCAACAAAGCAGGAAAGAATGTCCATTGGAAAAAAGACAGTCTCTTCAACAAATGTTTTGGGGAAAACTGGACTGTGACATGCAGAAGAATGAAATTGGACCACTGTCTTATACTACACACAAAAATAAAGTCAAAAGTGGATGAAAGACCTAAATGTAAGACAGGAAATCATCAAAATCCTCATGAAGAAAGCAGGTAGGAACCTCTTTGACCTCAGCTGCAATAGCTTCTTACTAGACACGTCTCTGGAGGCAAGGGAAACAAAAGCAAAAATGAACCATTGGGATGTAATCAAGATAAAAAGCTTCTGAACAGTGAAGGGAAAAATCAACAAAACTAAAGGAAAACTGATGGAATGGGAAAAGATATTTGCAAATGACATATTGGATAAAGAGTTAGTGTCCAAAATCCATAAAGAAATGATCAAACTCAACACCTAAGGAACATATAATCCAGTTAAGAAATGAACAGAAAACACAAATAGACATTTTTTTTCAAAGAAGATACCCATATGGTTAATAGACACATGAAAAGATGCTCAACCCTCCTCAGCATCAGGGAAATACAAATCAAAACCAGGATGAGATACCACTTCACACCTGTGAGAATGGCTAAAATTAACTCAGGAAACAACAGATGTTGATGAGTATGCAAATAAAGGGGAAGCCTTGTGCACTGGGTTGCTGGGAATGCAAGATGGTGCAGCCACTCCGGAAAACAGCATGGAGGTTCCTTAAAAAGTTAAAAATAGAACTACCTTATGACCCAACAATTGAACTACTAGGTATTTATCCAAAGGATACAAAAATGCTGATTCGAAGTGGCACTTCGATGTTTATAGCAGTGATGTCCATAATAGATAAATTATGGGAAAAGTCCAAATGTCCATCAGCTGATGGATGGATAAAGAAGAAGTGGCATACATATGCAATGGAATATTACTCAGGAATCATAAAGAATGAAATCTTGCTCTTTGCAACAACATGTATGGAACTAGCTAAGAATAAGTTAGAGAAAGACAAATATATGATTTTGCTCATGTAGAATTTAAGGAAAAAAACAGATGAATGAGGGGAAGGGAAGGAAAAATAAAATAAGTTGAAAACAAGTGGGTAAACCATAAGAGACTTAAATATGGAGAACAAACTGAAGGTTACTGGAGGGGGTGTAGGTGGGAGGATGGGCTAAATGGGGGGTGGGTCTTAAGGAGGGCACTTTCTGGGATGAGTACTGGGTGTCATTATTTATTTATTTTTAAATATTTTATTTATTTATTTGACAGAGAGAGATGGTGAGAGAGGAAATACAAGCAGGGGGAGAGGGAGAGGGAGAAGCAGGTTTCTTACTGAGCAGGGAGCCCAATATGGAACTTGAACCCACAACCCTGGGATCGTAGCCTGAGCCAAAGACAGATGCTTAAAGACTGAGCCCCCCAGGTGCTCTTAGGTGTTATGTATAAGTGATGAATCACTAAATTCTGCTTCTGAAGCCAATACCACAGTGTATGTTAACTTATTTGAATTTAAATTAAAAAAATAAAAAATGAAAATAAATATTTCCAGACAAAAACCAGGGTAGTTGCAAACAACATAATGCTAGAAGCAAGAAGAAAATGAACTAATTACCTTCAAAATATAAGGAAAAATAATTTCAACCTCAAAATTCTATACCCAGTTAAACGTAAGAATAAAACCACATCCTAAAGACATGTGGTTTCCTGGAATGTTAAGTACTGAAAAAAAATTCCCTTTTGAAAATAATACTAACTGATGTGCTCTCACAGGAAGAAAAATTAACCCAATAAATGAAATACAAGAAACAATGATTCACTGAGAACCAATAAAATTTATTAAATATTTAAAAAAAAAAGCTAAAAAAGGTATTGATGTGGCCTCTATTTTAATCGAACTTCTCTGTGATTTTAAAGTTATCATTTACTTCAAAAAATAGCCAGAAATCTGAGCTAACAGTACAGTATACTTAAGATGAGGAGTTTCCCACTCTTTAGAGAGTAGTACGGTGCTCCTTCTCTGCAAATGCATGGCCGCATACACCCACATCCACACCCACATGCACAACCCTGAAGAGCATTAGTTTAAAAACAGTTAAATTGACTCAAAGTAGAACCACTCGGGATAGGAATGTAAGTATTCTTGATCAAGGTACTTGTGGCTGTAGAACATACTTGTTTCACACTATTGTCACAAAAACAGTTATTACGGTGGCGTCACCAGTGGGAAGGCCGACGTGCCCTCTCTAGCCCAAGCTGCCATTGTCTTTCACCTCCACTGCTGCTCAGTCTCCCAGTTGGTCTTTCCACTTCCATTATTGTCCCGTTAGAGTCCATTCACATAACAGCAAAAGTGAAATGTATTTTTTAAGGTTTCTAAAATTGTAAAATTATAAAATATAGATCTTTTAAAATTGTAAAATATAGATAACTGTGTCGCAGCCGGCGCGACAATTCGATCAGGAACGTGAGGGTAAGAGGATGGTGAAAAGAAATTAAGAGACAAAGAGATGGGGGCAGGAGGAGCACTGAGGAGGATGTCCAACAGTGCCAATTTTATTCCACATCTTACAAGCATTTATAAGGCAGATCACAAGAGAAGGAATAACACATCAGTGTCAGACAACCGCAAGTTCTTATAACAAGTCTTACATTAACTACAAGCAAACTTCATGGTGCCAGGTAGTCATGGCTAGTGCCATTAGCTACTATTGATTCAAGAAGTTGCAATCAACCAGGGAGTGGATTATGGGAAGTACAGGAACAACAAGGACCAACTAAGAATTCATGACCCTGACCACATTGTTCCCTTCCGTAGGGAGAGCGTGTGGGAAGTCACGTAGGCGAGCGTATGACACATAGCACAGACTCTTTCTCAGTGTTACTCAACTTTCCTGTCCTTAACCCTTTACCAAGGTGTCTGGACTTTAAAGGAGACACAAGTCAGGGCCTGGTTTGATCTACGACTCCAACCGTGCCGTGGCCTCCAACATAACTGAAAACTTGCCAAACTCAGCATTTGAATTATTTTCACATGTATTAATTCAGTGGCACTGAGTACCCTCACATTATTGTGCAGTCATCACTACCGCCCATCTCCAGAATTTGTATCATCATAAACTGAAACCCTGTATGGTTTAAACACTAATTCCCTTTTCCTTCTACCTCCAGTCCTTGGTAATCACTATTCTATTTACCGTCTCTGAGTTTGACTACTCTAGGTCCCTCATATTAGCAGACCTTTGGGGTCTGGCTTATTTCGTTTAGCATAATGTCTTCAAGTTTCGTACACATCATAGCATGTGTAATTACCTTCCTTTTTAAGGCTGAATATTATTCCACTGTATACTTGTTTATCCATTCATCTGTTGATAGACATTTGGGTTGTTTCCATGTTTCGGCTTCGTGAATACTGCTGCTGGTGTCAATGTTGGTGTACAAACAGCTATCTGAGTCCCTGCTCTCAATTCTTTTGAGTGTATACCCAGAAGTAGAATTGCCAGATCATATGATGATTGTTTTTAGTTTTTCTGGAGGCACCATACTGTTTTCCACAGTAGCTGCCCTAGCACTGCTTAAGAGTTCCCATTTCTCCACATCCTTCCCAACATGTGTCCATTTGCTATTTTTTGAAATAATAATCATTCTAAGAAATGCACATGTGATATTTTCAAAACAAAAATTAATACCATTTCCTGCCTAAAACTCCATGGCTTTTCATGACCCTTTATCATAAGCCATCAGACCTGAACGTATCTGTCCCCTGCTTGTTTTCTAACTTCATCCTATGACTCCCCCTTGCTTTCCGAGGACACTGTAAAGTCTACCTCCGGTGAGGATTTTTCTGTTCGTTCTTCCCTCTGGTGTGACTTCCGTACTGCCTCATTTTGCATGGATGGCAGCTTATATTATTCTTTGTGTTTCTACCTCTGCAAGGGTCCCCAGCACCCTTTGTAAGGATAACCCCAGTGCCTTGTTCTTTTCCTTTGAAGCACACATCACCACTGTAATGACGTCATCCCTTTTACTGTTGCCTGCCTAGAACGGAAGCTCGATCTGGGTATTGCCAGTGGCCAGCTCTACTCTTGCTTCCTCAGAGCCTGCCAGGCTCCTAAGAAATGCTCAACACGGAGCTGATAATTAATTCACAACAAGGACATGGAAATTCCTCTCAAATTTGTGATTTTTCTCCTCTACTAATGAAACATATGTTCAGTTTCTCTAGTTTGTCAAGACAAAATTCTTCAGAAACAAATTTACTGTCTAAAATTTTATAATATTTTTATTATACATGTGTTTAATAGTAACTTAATTACATAGTTTAATATTTATATTACTAGACCCAAAGCTGCTAAACAGATTATAGGTAGATTGCTTTCTGACAACCAGCAATTAAAATGACTTCTTTTAAAAAAAAATCAAGTTGATACATTTAAAGGTAACAAAATTCAAATGCCATTTAATTTAAGCACTTTTGCCTCATGAACAACAACAAAAAATAAGTTAGCTATAACATTTATCTGAAATCATGCGTATTTTATTCCAGTGTTCTCTGGTAAATATGAAATTACCAAGTAATTTGCCAAACAGGTTTTAGAAGTCATTTGAAGGGTACCTGGGAGGGAAATTGAGAATTTAATCTCTACTCATTTTAGTTTATTTTTTAAATTATTTTTTATTTATTTTCAGCTTAACAGTATTCATTGTTTTTGCACCACACCCAGTGCTCCATGCAATCCATGCCCTCTCCAATACCCACCACCTGGTACCCCAACCTCCCACCCCCCGCCCCTTCAAAACCCTCAGATTGTTTTTCAGAGTCCATAGTCTCTCATGGTTCACCTCCCCTCCAATTTCCCCCAACTCCCTTCTCCTCTCTAACTCCTCTTGTCCTCCATGTTATTTGTTTGTTCCACAAATAAGTGAAACCATATGATAATTGACTCTCTCTGCTTGACTTACTTCACTCAGCATAATCTTTTCCAGTCCCGTCCATGTTGCTACAAAAGTTGGGTATTCATCCTTTCTGATGGAGGCATAATACTCCATAATGTATATGGACCACATCTTCCTTATCCATTCATCCGTTGAAGGGCATCTTGTTCTTTCCACAGTTTGGCGACCGTGGCCATTGCTGCTATAAACATTGGGGTACAGATGGCCCTTCTTTTCACTACATCTGTATCTTTGGGGTAAATACTCAGTAGTGCAATTGCAGGGTCATAGGGAAGTTCTATTTTTAATTTCTTGAGGAATCTCCACACTGTTCTCCAAAGAGGCTGCACCAACTTGCATTCCTACCAACAGTGTAAGAAGGTTCCCCTTTCTCCACATCCCCTCCAACACATGTTGTTTCCTGTCTTGCTAATTTTGGCCATTCTAACTGGTGTAAGGTGGTATCTCAATATGGTTTTAATTTGAATCTCCCTGATGGCTAGTGATGATGAACATTTTTTCATGTGTCTGATAGCCATTTGTATGTCTTCATTGGAGAAGTGTCTGTCTACTCATTTTAATTCCATATTGCTCATTTTAAAAAAAAAGATTTTATTTATTTACTTGAGACAGAAAGCATATACCCAAGCAGGGGGAGGGGCAGAGGGAGAGGGACAAGCAGACTCCCTGCTGAGCGGGGAGCCCAGGAGTGCCAGCTCTATCCTAGGACCCTGAGATCATGACCTGAGCCAAAGGCAAATGTTTAACAAACTGAGCCACTCAGGCACCTCCCCTCATTGCTCATTTTGAGCAGGACATTAAAAGCACTAATATCAATTACAGAGTTTATAAATGAAAAAAGGAAATGGATTGCCTGGGATTTATGGAACAAAATGTGTTTTCTATATGGACGATTTTAGAACTCTCCCTTTGCACATTTAGAGGCTGGTATCTGGACGTGGGTTTGCTTTATTCATTCTGCTTGGCATTTCATGGGTCCTTTGGTCTGAGAAGCCTCCCTTCTCACCTTCACTGAATCTCTTCTCAACTTTTATGGCTTCTTCTGGCAATCTAACATCTGTTGTTTTACCTTTTTTCCTCACAATTTCTTGCCTCTTTTCTTTTCTTTCTTTTTGTTATATGTTCTGTGAGACATTGCTATTATTTCTAATTCAGTAGTTCTCAAATTTTTCGTGTGCATCAGAATCACTTGGGAGGCTTATTAAAAAATAAATTGATCGATTCCATCCCCCAGAGTTTGGATTCAGTAGTTTTGGGGTGGGGGCCAAGAAATAGCACTTCTAACAAATTCCCAGGTGGCTCTGATGCTGATAGTATGGGGACCACAATTTGAGAGACCTCTTACCTGTCCTTGCTACTCGGTGGGAGGATCAGGATGGCATTTCTAACAAGCTACCAGGTGATAAAGCTACTGGCCTTTGGCCTACACTCTGAATAGCACAGATCTAGAACAGTGGTTCTCAAATTCTGAAACTCAGACCAAAAGTACCCGAATCCCCTGGGAATTTGTTAGAAATGCGATTTCTCATTCCCCATCTGAGGACTCCTGCTAAGTCAGAGTCTGCTTTTCAACAAAATCCCCAGGTGACCAGTAAGCACCGTTAAGGTTGAGAAGCCCTGTTCTAGATCACCTGGTCAGTCTTCGTGATGCCAATTTCATTATATAGCCCACCCATGAAATTTATTTTAGATGAGATTTTAATTTTATACACTTTTTGAATTCTTGATTATTCATTTTTGTCATAGTCTAATCTTGCTTACAGATGTAATATCATCTCAAAATATTCTGAGGCTACTTATGTTCCTTTCAGTTTTCCTTATTCAGTTTGTTCCTTTGTCAGCTGTCCTGTGGTAACGAATGAGCCTACAAATCCTAGTGGTTTATAAGGACAAAAGTTTATTTCTTGTTTATGTATTATGTTGAATAAAGGTCAGTGCTGGTTCATCTCTTGGTCCCTCCTATCTTTATCCCAGGAGGCTTGAAGGAGGGGACTTCATATGGGCTATGTTTTTCCTGAAGGAGAAGGAAAAGAGCAAGAGGGTTGCTAGAAACCTACAGGGGCTCTTAAAAGTTTTGCTTGGATGGGGGAGGGAGTCTATCACATCTGCTTCCATGCTATTGCCGAAGCAAGTTGAAGGATAGATGTGTTGTCAATAGAATGGAAAGTATGTTTGTCCCAAAGGAGGCATGTTACAGATTGAATGTTCTATCCCCTGCCAAATTCATAGTTGGAATCTAATATCCATTGTGGTGTTAAGAGATGGGGCCTTTGGAGTAATAGGTCATGAGGACTGAGACCTCATGAATGGCATTATAAGGTGAGGAAGGGGCTAGATTTCTCTCTCTGCTTTGTGAGGGCACAAGACGGGGAGGGCAGTTTGTAGACTAGAAGAGGATCCTTACCAGGACCTGACCACGCTGGTACCTTGATCTCAGAATTCCAGCCTAAAAAAACTTTCTGTTGTTTAAAATCTACCCAATGTGCATTTTTTTTCATTTTATAGAATCTATATTTTATATGCTTTATATGAAATATTTAGCATAATTTCACAGCAATATTATTCAGTGCTCTAATTTAGAGGTGAACAAAGAATTGTAGAAGAGCAAGAAAACCAATAACTAATTGTTTATGGATTATATTACCTCTCTAAAACAAATGGTTTAGTACTACTGGAGATATATATATATATATATATATACACACACACATATATATGTATATATATATATATTTTAATAAACATATAATGTATTTTTATCCCCAGGGGTACAGGTCTGTGAATCGGCAAGTTTACACACTTCACAGCATTTTTTTTTTTTTTCATACCAGCCTGAACTAAGACAAAACACTGCAACTCACATGTCAAATGAATAGTTATGTAATCCTGTTGCAAGAAAGGGTAGTAAATACTGTTAAACAGTAATACAGTTTACCAGTGTCCTTCTTTTATGATACTGGTCTTCTTCAAAGATCGGATATTTTATATGTGTGTGTGTGTGTGTGTGTGTGTGTGTGTGTGTGTGATAATATGTAATGAAGCAAAGGTATTTGTATACACATATTTCATTCATAATATGGCATGATATATATAAGATATACACATACTATTTAAACTGATCAATGTATGTTTGTATGTATAAACCTATGTTGGTTTGTACAGGCAGTTGGTATGGGTTTCCTGTTGGGTTGCACAGATCTATTTTCCCTCTAAACTCCTCCCATGAATGGAAAGGATGGTACTCGTCCCCGTGAAAGCAGGTGGCACATTCTGATCAACAGGCTTCTCTGTACGCTGGCTGGCTAGGAAGCAGGCAGGTATCACTTGCTAACAACTCCTGGAGTGACTTATGCTTATTATTCCAGAGGTTATGTCTCACTGAATTAGGAGGGAGTACGTAAGAGGTAGAGTAGGAAGACAACTCTCTTCTCCCTGCAGCTGGGAGAACTAAGAGAAGGTGGAATTGTTAAAAACTAGAAGCTTCTGGAAGTAGCCCCACAGAGCTGAAGTATAGAAATCTGGGGAGCACTGCTTGCTGGTAGTTTTACTGGGTGTCTTCATGTTCCTTGGGAACCTTTCCCCAGTGTCTTTTCTGCCATATCCTGCAGGGCCGACCCCTGAAATTTATTCCTGTGCATTGCTTTAGAGTTTTACTGCATGGATAAATATATGCTGATGGACAGTGTGCATCCAGGAATGGGCTTAAATTTTCTCACATTTTCTCATTCACAAGTACTTCTGTTTGTTGGTTTGGGATATTAATTTCATATATCCATTTGGCTAGACAACAGCACTCAAATGTTTGGTCAATCATTATTCTAGATGTTTCTGTGAAGATACTCTTTAGATGAGATTAAAATTTACATTAGTAGACTTTGAGTAAAGCAAATTGCTTCACTCAGTTTTTACTTTGAATAAAGCACTTCCATAATGTGGAATCAGTTGAACACTAAGGACAAAAACAAAACAAAACAAACAAACAAACAAACAAAAACCTTCCTCAGGAATGAGGGAATTCTGTCAAGAGACTACCTTTGAACTTGATCTCCAATATCAGCTCTTCTCTGTGTCTCCAGCTTGCCAGCCTCTACCACAGATTTTGGACTTGCTAGCTTCCATAGTCACATGACCCAATTCCTTAAAATCTCTGTTTACCTACCTACCTACCTACCTATCCATCCATCCATCCATCCGTGTGTGCGTGTGTGTGTGTATCCTATGGGTTTTGTTTCTCTAGAGAGCCCCAACTAATGCATGGTCTTTTTATCAGAGTTTTAGAAGTAGGAAAACAATCTGCTAGGTTGTCTCAGAGTCTCTCCATCTGCACTTAGATTCATGGATTGAGCTTTTGTGTCTAGTTTTACAGTTCATGGTTGTATCTAACTGTATCACACAGGGGATAGTGGGACACTATTTGTGGGCACTTGGTTCAGGGCTCTGTGACAAAGAAAGAAGGCAGAACGGAGTGCAGAGAGTCAACGGGTCGTCTTTGCCATAGACGGAACATGGCAGGGCTTCTCTTCATTCATTTCTTTGCCCCAAATAGGTCCAAGCAATAGACGCACTTCTTTTTGTGAGACAAAATGGTTTCAAGATTTAGTGTATGTCTTAATCCATTTAGGCCATCACAGAATACTCTAGCCTGGGTGGCTTCTAAGCAACAGAACTTAATTCCTCACAGTTCTGGAGATTGGGAAGTTGAAGATCAAGGTGTCAGAATGACAAGGTTCTGGTGGAAGCCCACCTCCTGCCTTATGACAACCATCTTTTCACTGTGACCTCACATGATAGAAGGAGCAAGGGATCCCCTGGGGTGCCTTTTATGAAGGTCAATCTCATTTGTGAGGGCTCCACTCGCATGATCCAAGCACTTCCCAAGGGCCCCATCTCCAAATCCCATAACATGGGGTTAGATTTCAAGATAGGAATTTTAGGGGACACAATCGTGGGGTCTCTAGTGGAGTGTTTGTACAATGGGCCCAGCTCTAGAGAGCACATGTGATCACTAGCTGGAATGGTTTTGGCTGCTTGCAGAAGTACTCTCTGCTCTCTATTCCAAACTTCCCATCTTCTTTTTCCTTTCTTTCCATGGACACACACTGCATTTGCATCGGCATCAGTAGGCAGTGGCTTTATTTTCCTGCTTGGGGTGGAAGGGCAGACCCTGAGATGCAGTCTCCAGCAGGGAGACTCACTGTCATGCAGAGCTCTGCTGCCCTGGGCTCTGGGAGAGTGAAGGAAATGACTTCTCATAATCCAGAAATATTCTCTATTCATCTACTCAGATGCCAAGCATCAACATTTATTACATGAGGCTTAAGCAAATCCTGAGACTCCATAAAAGATTGATGATTTATGTACTGTCTGTGTTCTAAGGCCTTACCAAGATGCTTCTAACTAGAAAACATGTAGCACTTAATATATATTGTGGAAGGTGAAGGTTAAGCTGCCGTATTCTGGACCATTCGTTGAGGGAGCAGAAGAGCAAAGACAGTCGTCCTTGTGGCTTAGCATTACTAGTACTTGATGGTTATTTAAAATCCTAAGCCATGACTTTTCAAGTATTCTCCAGACTTGGAAAGCAAAAGCAAGATCTATAAAGAACTTCTGAAACTCAACACCCAAAAAACAAATAATCAAGTAAAAAACTCGGTAGAAGACATGAACAGACACTTCTCTAAAGAAGACATACAAATGGCTAAAAGACCCATGAAAATGTGTTCATCATCATTAACCTTCAGGAAAATTCAAATCAAAACCACGATGAAATACCACCTTACACTAGTTAGAATGGCAAAAATTGACAAGACAGAAACAACAAGTGTTGGACAGGTTGTGGGGAAAGGGAACCCTCTTACACTGTTGATGGGAATGCAAGTTGGTGCAGCCACTTTGGAAAACAGTGTGGAGGTTCCTCAAAAAGTTAGAAATGGAGCTACCCTATGACCCAGAAATTGCACTACTGGGTATTTACCCTGAAGATACAGATGTGGTAAAAAGAAGGGACACATGCACCCCAGTGTTCATAGCACTAATGTCCACAATAGCCAAACTGTGGAAGGAGCTGAGATGCCCTTCAATAGATGAATGGATAAAGAAGATATGGTTCATATATGCAATGGAATATTACTCAGCCATCAGAAAAGATGAACACCCACCATTTGCAATGACATGGTCAGAACTGGAGGGGATTATGTTAAGTGAAATAAGTCAGAGAAAGACAATTATCATATGATTTTACTAATATGTGGAACATAAGGAATAGCATGGAGGACATTAGGAAAAGGAAGGGAAAAAGGAAGGTGGGGGAAACCAGAAGGGTAGATGAACCATGAAAGACTATGGGCTGTGGGAAACAAACTGAGAGTTTCAGAGAGGAGGGGGTTTGGGGGATGAGTTAGCTGGGTGATGAGCATTAAGGAGGGCATGTATTGCAAGGAGCACTGGGTGTTGTGCGCAAACAATGAATCATGGAGCACTTCATAGAGAACTAATGAAGTACTGTATGGTGACTGACGTCAGACACACACACAAAAAGCAAAAGCAGTAAACTCTAGGACATTTTGCCTAGCTGCGAAGGAAGTAATTTAAAGCACATTATCAGGTAAATATTTGCTTTTTGATGTTGTAGAGTTGGCAACTGCATTCCTCATGGATGATAACCCAAGTAACCCTCCCTTTAGAGCTGATGCCCAGGAAGAGAGACGTTTGTTCAGATCTCCTTTCAGACCGGCCAGGCTGCTGTCTGATGTGTGTAATAGAGCCAATTCTAAAATCTAATGGAAGAGGCAAATTCCATTTGGATATGTAGTGTCAGGTAAATTAATAAATACACTTGATTAACAAATGGCCATCTCAACCCATTAGAATTTTATAAATTTTATAAAATATGCTTCACAAGGTAACTCCTTTCCTTTCTAAGGGTGCCCTTAAAGATGGTGTATTAACATTCATTTTAACAGTTTAACTAGAGGTGAACTTGATAACATAGTTGTATAAAGATGTAAAATAATATTTAGGGATATTATAAAACTTAGCAAGTTATGAAAATAAACTTGCCTTTAATGATATTCAGAAACAGACATTCTGAGGAGAAAAATCTTGTGCATTCTTTATTTTCTATAAATTCACAAGTCATTGCAAGAAGAGAATGATTAACTTTCTCCCCTTTTCTTATTATTCTTAAATGAGCTATGCCCCAGCTAAGCGAGCTCCAGGTGAGATCTGTACCGATTAAGATCAAGTTTCAGAAATCCTGAGGGCAGCTGAGCGGGTCTACCCTCTATCCCGGGAGCGTTTGGGGTGAGGAGACAGGCTCTGTCTGAATGAGACTTGGTGGGGCGAGTATTGGGGGGACTATAGTGAATTGACAGGATTCATCAAAGGACATATACAGTGTCTTTCTTTTTCTCAAAGATAACATGACTCCGTAGACTGAGATTATGAAGATGCTATCTGACTACACTGTAGAAATATCACTGAGCTCTGGAAACCTAGAATTAAGACCAGAGACAAGAGATAATGGTATTAAGAAAAAATTAGTTTTTTCTTCTACTTACTGCCCCCCCCCATCTTTCTTTGCTTCCCCTCCATTCTTTTTTCTTCCTCTCCTTTCTGTCTCCTCCAGCGCTTTGCAGGTACATTTAAAAAGTTAAAAAACGAAACAAAACATTAACTTTTTAAAGGATTTAATTTATTTCACAGAAATTACAAGTAGGCAGAGAGGCAGGCAGAGAGAGAAGGGGATGCAGGCTCCCCACCGAGCAGAGAACCCGATGCAGGGCTCCATCCCAGGACCCTGAGATCATGACCTGAGCCAAAGGAAGAGACCTAAACCACTGAGCCACCGAGGTACCCAGAAACATTAATTTTAATAAAATATTATTTAACATGATCTCCCACAAATATTATATGTTAACATGTGATCAATATAAATATTATTAATGTGCTCTTTTGTATTCTTTTGGTTTTGGTTGTGTGAGTTTTTTTGTTAGTTTGTTTTGGTACTATGTTTTGAAATTGACGCGTATTTTGCACTCATAGCACAGCTCACTTCAGACTTGGCCACATAACGAGGGCTCAGTAGTCACATGGGTTCCTGGCCACTTGCAACGGACAGCGCAGATCCAAGGAAAGGAGAGAGCAGTAAATATGTGGTTGGCAGTAGCCTGGGGAGATGTATTTCTGAGGCTGCAACAAGAAGTATTATAAAGTACTGGCTCGTGAATGCCTTGATCTGCCTGCACCTTTAGATATTTAATGGCCTCAACTCTGCACGGCAATGAAGTGTCAAACAAAATTTCCTTTCAGAGAGCCTGCTAGTGGATTTGCCAGGCAGAGCCTTCCCAAGTTCTGCTGAAGCCTGTGGGTAGCTCGGGGAGGCAGGACTCCCAGTCTGTTTGGCAGTCTGGAGATTATACAGAGTCATTCTAGTTATCATGAGAGACGGATCATCAGGGTGTGGGAGGGGCATGCAACTGAGTAGCCATAACTGCCTCAAAAATCCTAAAAGCGTAAAGCAGCATAAAGGCAGGGGTGGGGTAAAGTTAAGAAAAAATGCTGACGTATTTCTGTGAGGGAATATCTCTTGAAGGTGTATGTGGGACCAAATTGTAGATGGCAAGTCAAGTTTTGGGTTGATTTTACTCTTTAATTAATTGTGTGGGACTAAGAAGCCATTCTCATTTCCCTTTCTAGCATTGCTTAAACTTGAAGTGTTCAAGATGCCATTTGGGTCTCCTGGGCTGCAGAGATTAGAACATGGGGCTCAGAGTAGTGTGACCGGAGGAGTTACCCGTCCATCTGCGTCCACTACACACCCCTTCAATCTCTCCCTTATGGGGCAGCCAGCATGAATTTATGAAGACATAAATCTGATTAATTCATATGACAGCAACCAAGCAGGAATAGTCCAAAGAAAGAGTACTGTACTTGGGATTCTCAGTCTTGCAGAGGAGTCCATGGAGAACTTGCCGGATGGGTCTCAGTCAGACCCCCTGCCTGGTCCCATACAAATCCCTGCTTACTCTCTGCCTCCAGCCAGTCAGTTCCTCACACACCCTATGCTTATTCCTGCCGCAGGACCTTTGCACTTGGTAGTGGCCTGGCATGCAAGAGGGCAGACTGAGGAGTCCGGATGAGCTGTAGGAGCCCAGGTCACCTCTCTTTGTCTGTTTCCTCACACCTGACTCACAGAGCTGTGGTGAAGAGTAAATAAACCAATGTCTGTGAGCCCCTAAAAAAGTGCCTTGCATAGAAAGGTGGAAAAAAATCTAGGTCTTTTAGCAGCAAAATGTGATCTGAACAGACTTGAGGCTGTTGGGGTTTGTCTGCCCTGCTTAGTGTGATTAAGTGTTTTGGGTGGAACTACTGATAAAACTATAAGGTGTTGCCCGCACCTGGCTGAGAATTCGAATACAAAAGGGTGCGCCTACCGCATTCCATTCTAAAGCCTAAAAACTCTCTTCCTGAAACATATGCTTCCCCAATAATTTTGCATAGGGGACTGTGCTCATGTATCATTCTTGTTTAAGACTCCTCTTATACCCTTCTCGAGAGGCCTCTGACCCCCCGCCTAGACAGCCCATCCCCCTCGATGCCTCTGGTTACAGGACCCTGTTGACCGCTCCTCTAGAGCCCACTGTCTGCAATCATCTTGTTTGTTAGTGGCTTTAGTAACCATCATCTCTGGACAGGTCCCCATATAAGAGCTCTAGTGAGGACTTCTGCCCTGAACAGGTCAGATTTACAAGTGACACCCCGTTATTTCTACGTGAAGGCCCAGACCTTGAGCTTCTGACCCGGCCGTTGCCCTGCTGCTCTTACCCACCCCCACGATGGTTGCGACGTCTCCATCCTTCCCGTTGCTCAGGCCAGAGTCTGGGGGTCCTCCTGCCTTCTCTCGCGTTCCTGTGCTCCGCACCTGTGCCCCGGCAGCCCCCCTGGCCTTGCCTCCCTGGTCTGTCTGAGCTCTGAGCCTTTCTCAGCGCTTCTGCCATTTCCAGTCCGGTGTGAGTCCTCACGGCCTCTTGCTGGACTCCAGCCCGGGCCTGGCGATCCTCATGCCCCCTCCTCCATCTGCCGTCGGTCCATCCAGGGGGTCTCCTGCCCTGGCCTCAGGCCGTTCTCAGCAGGCTTCTCTCCTGGCCTCCTTCGCGCTGGGGCCTGGGCACCTGCACTCGCTCTTTCCACTGGTCTCCTTTGCCCCCACGCCACACCACTATTCTGTCTAGAATGTTCCCCGTACTTGTTCCCAGATAGGTTCAAACACTTGTTCAAATGTTCACACCCTTCTTAGGGGGTCTTGCCTGACTGCGAGTCTCCACAACCATCACTCCCCAGACCCCTGGCTGCTTCTTCTCACCTAGTCCTAATTCATGGGTATTTAGGACACTTGGCCCCTTTGAGATACTCTTTTAGACCCAATTTAGGCACCTTCCAGGACTCACCGGCCCTGGTTTTTCTGCTCAGTGGTACTGATGACCCTCCAGGAAGACCACCTAGCCCCACCACGTACTGGGGGACATACAGGGGAGGGGGCTTCGTCTCCCCTGAGAAAAGACTCCCAGAGCCCTGCTACCATTTCAACAGGGCAGCAAGCTGCTGTCACTGGTTTGGGCAGGTGGGCCTTCTAGCTGCTTCTGCTCCTGCGTGCCCTGCTTAGACATACCCCAGGGGAGCCTCATATCCCATCTCACACGTCTGCGCCTCTGGCATCTTGGTCGCTGCTGAGGACTGAGTGTTTGTGGGACGTCGTGTGTCACCCATGCAGACAGCAACTTCCGTGGCCGGCCACTAGGCTTCCAGGGGTGGAGGGGCAGGGAGGGGCAGGCAGAGAATGCTCTAGCTCACCCTGCCCTGTGCTCATAAGCTACACAGCCTGCTGTTTCTGACTTGGGTCTTTCTTTTCTAGCGGCTACCGGAGAGGCAGGATGGCACAACCTGTAAGGTAGTGGGGTTGATGGTTCATGGGGCAAACTCATCTAATACGTCACAAGAGCCTGTGGTTCAAGTTTTCTCCCTTCCCACTGTGGTTCTGTACTGCTGAGTAGTAAACAATCTTAATGGTTCAAAATAACAATCATTTGTTTTTCCCTTGAATACAGAGTTTTTCTTGTCACTTCTACTATGTTCTCTTGGTCAAAGAGTCACAGGCCAGTCCAGATTCCTGAGAAGGGATGTAGGTTCCAGCTCTCAGTGGAAGGGAGGTCAGAGAAGTTGTGGCTATTTTTAGTCTGCCATACTTCTTTCTTTGATGAATTGCTCTGAGGCAGTAAATCATAAGACCTTGCTTCAGATCAAGTAATTGGCTGTGCTTTTTTAGGAAGCTAGAGCCAACTGGTAAACCATCCCCTTGAGTTGGTCCTCTTCTCTCCTTGCCTCTCTCCTCTCATTCCTGCATAGGTGTATTTCACTCTTCGAGAAAGTGTTAGTCATAAGCTTTTGCTTCAGGTTCTGTTCTGTGTTGGGGGAAACCCAAGGTAAGTCCCAGATCATATACTTTACTTTTTTTTCTTTAATTTAATTTTTTAAATTTTTTTATTTTTTATTTCCAGCATAACAGTATTCATTATTTTTGCACCACACCCAGTGCTCCATGCAATCCGTGCCCTCTCCAATACCCACCATCTGGTTCCCCCAACCTCCCCCCCACCCCACCCACCCCCGCCTCTTCAAACCCCTCAGATACTTTACTTTTTAACTTTGATTCTTGTTTATCTCTCCTGCTAGTAGATATGCTAGATAAGCTGCTTAGAGCAGGGGGTGTGTGTGTGTGTGTCTGTGTTTCTTGTAAGGTTGTATTCTTAGAGTGTTGGACAGTGTCTGGCTTATTGAAAGGACTCAATAAATATTAGTTGAACCAATGAATGTTTATCTAAATATTTCTGTTTCTCCCACTAGAACACAATCTGCACAAGGGCAAGGACATTGCCATCTGTCTCTACACTGTTTCCCCAGCTCCAACAATAGTGTGTGGCACATGTTAATTTCAATAAGTGTTTTTAATGAGTATGTGAACAAAGCCAGGAGAAAGCACACGAAAACTGTTCTTGAGGGGAGCATAGTCATTATAAACCCATATGTGGAAATTTCCAGAAAAGCCCAGAATAACTCTGAGGTATCCATCCAAGATCATCACTCTTGGAAGATGACAGTTCCATCAGGACTTTCATCGGATCTTTGGGATGCTATTAAACAAACATTTAAAAATTGAATTGTAACGGTCTAGAAAAGACGAGCAAGATACAGCCCCCGGGGTCCATGATCCCCCAATGTGCAGTGGCCCATTGGGGCTGTTTCAGGTGGGGCCTCCAAGGGGCTGGACATCTCTTCCCCATGCCCTTGCCATGCCTGTATCTTCCTGGAACACATACTCCTAAGAGTACGACCCTGATCTCACCCCCCCTGTTTCGAGTTGCTCCTTGGGGAGTTTTGTGTGAGGGTTTGTTTCTTTCCCTTTTCCACCCATTCAATCAAAGTCCACTTTTTCGTTAAAACTGAGCTTCTGTGTCAGAGAGAGTTAAGCCTTTGTGATCTAGGTCAGTCAGGGCATCGATAGAAAACAGGGTTTACTCCAACAGAGATCATTCAAAGAGAGTGTAGGCACCAGGTGCTGTCCGCCGACTTTGCATACACAGGGAGCTACGCTAGTCTGGCAGCTGGAGCCAGTAGGCGGTTCTCCCCTGACAACCCGGGAGCCTTAGGCAAAAGTACCGATGAGCACCCGTGTGTCACCCGTCAGACTATTTCAAAGTTGTAACTCCAGAGAACATGTTGTTGAATAAAATCTGTTCTGTGTTCCTGCCTCCACAAATAGGGCGCTTGTGAAATGGCCCGGAAGGCTGGGTCTGCATGTGGAATCACTGCACTCTTCTGCTCATTGACCGTAGTGCCAGAACATGGTGGGAAGAAAGAGCCAGCCCGGGCCACCTACCCCCTCTCAGCCTTCCTCCAGCCCTGCGCATGCAGCAAACACTTTTACTAGCTCGTGCATGGACAACCCTGGCCCATGCATCCAAGCTCTGCTCACAGTTGCACAAAGAGCTATCTTTTAGCCATTTTCGATCTAGGGGTAAGACCCGAGTCACAACTGAGGATAAGACCTGCTCAGACCTGGGAAACTGATCTCTTTGGGTGGGGAATTCCAGTTTCTGAGTGTACAGAACATTCTACAAGTGGGACCTCAGTAAAGGTTCATCAGCGCCTGAATCTATGAGTAGCAGCAGAGCTCTCCCGATTCTAGGTGTGGGAGGCGAAGGAGGCCTTGTCGACTATGTCACCCTTGAGCTCTGTCGACTATGTTGCCCTTGTCTCTTCTTTCTAGAGACACAGTCAAATGCAGATAAGCTTGCAGGAAGGGGGCAGAAGAACATTTGCTCCTGCTGGTCGCAGAGGTCCCCACTAGTGTCCCCCCACCTTGGATGTAGAGGGCTTGGGAATCATGGTGATGGAGTTTCCCCAGGCCTGAGAGCAGCCAGGGACGTGCAGAGAATCTGGAGGGGAAGACACAGGCGCCAGACACTGGTTGTGCTGGTGAACAGCGCCTCATCCACAGTAAATGCTTTACCAACACCAAGCAGGAGAAGATCGCAGTGCCGGTGGCCTGACATGTGCTGGGTCTCAGAGAAGGTCCCGAGGGAAGTCTGGGATCTGTTTACTCTTTGATCTTCATGCTTTTTGAGAGTTGAGCACTTGAAGCCCCTGGAAAATGGGGAGAGGCTCCAAGGACATGAGCCACAGTATTAGTAGATGTGGCCACTTGGTTCAGCCTATGAGGTAGGCTGAGGTAAAGTCAAATCACTTCATTATGTGACTTTTCATTATTTGTAAGAACATGCGGTTAATCAACATGCGTAATCTTTTCTACCAACTTCTGTTCAACTGTTTTCTGCAAAGCCCTGTCCAAGTCCAGTCACAGCCTGTGCCCTGAGGAGCCAGTGGTCTCGGTGGGGAGACTCCGACTGCAGGCACAGTGGTCTGAGCCTTCCAGTCTTGGAGTTTCTCCCTTGCCCTGCCTCCCACGGCCATCTTCTCACTTCCGTGGGGGCACTAAGAAGAAGTCAGATGGGCTCAGAAGGAAGGGGGACTTCTTTGTGTGAGAGATGCGGAAGGAGAGAATGGAAGGGAGTTGGTAAAAATGGGTGTGTGTGAGGAAGTTGGAAATGTGGTGCCCAGTGAAGCAGAGGGAGCTCAGGGGGAGGAGGAGGAGAGGGGACAGACCATGGAGCAGTGAGCACAGAGCAGGCGGAGGGAGAAACAAAGCACCACTCATCTTTGACCCATGCATTTGGCTTTTGAGTACCCTTCTCCTTGTTCATTCAAACCCCAAGGACCTTCCCGAGCTCCTGCGTGTGTGTTTTAGGTCCCTGATGGGCCTCCCATCGCCCATCTCTGGGTCTCTTGGGTCTCTGATGCTTCCTGCTGGTGTCTTTGTAGGATTATTTTGCAGAACGTTCGAAGCAGTCTTCTTTTTTCAGGCCCAGTGTGAGGAGAGTGAGGCGACGCACTTCCCGGGGGCACCGAAAAACTCAGGAACCGAGACAAATGATATTTTAAAGTAATAATTTAAAAAAAAATTAATGTAAAAGATTCATGATGAATAACATCTCAAAAATGTAAAAAAAAAAAAAAAAAAAAAAAAAAAAAGGCCAGATCAATATCCCAGGGCTGAAACCAAAGAATAGTTCTGTTCCCCTCAAGAGTGAAACTCCGGTGGGTTCCTTATAATCAAAGACCAAGGGAAGAGGTGTCGGGTAAACACCAGCCCGGGCAGCTGCAGCGCTGCGCGACGCCTCCGTCCACGTGCGGGTGTGTGACCCTGGGTCTGAGCGCCCCACGGCGCGCGCGATTCTGTGGCAGGCTCATGCTGCCATCTAGTGGTCATGTGTGGTAGCACCGCCCTCAGTTAGGGAGTCTTGGGGCGGGGGTGGGGGTCAGACATGATTAAACTTGGAAAGGGCAAAGAGATAGACAAATATCAGAAACTCTCTGGATCAACAAGTTCTTGGAGTGGTACTTAAGTTCGGCCTATTGTTTGGCATTCTGGGTCCCCCCCCCTTTTATTAAATATAAATTGAACTGCTATGTTTAAGAAGTGCCAGGCGCTGGGTATGGATGAAGGAGCGCAGCGGAGTGTTTGTCCCGGGAGAGCTCTTCCAGAGTCTGAGTAGGAACCGACTCACCCACCTTCCCATTTTATTAAAAACAAACACAAACGGCAAAGAAGCCTGGCGAGAGTTGTACAGAGAGTGATTTGTCTGAAGTAAAGTAAGTGGCTGGCAGGAGAGTCAGACTTAGACTTCGATTGGGGGCGCGTCCGTGGTTCGCTGCTTGCCTCGCACCCCAGAGGGACCGTGTCCTTACGATGCTGAGACAAACATCCCGAAGCTCTTCCCCCGATGTTCTTGGTGGCGGGAGTAATTGCAGCGGATTTCAAAAATGGATAAGGGAAGGCAGTCCGCGGCATTTCTGCCAGGGGTATCTCCAGCCTGACTTAAATCATTTGGTTCTGCTGAGCCACATACCCCAAGAGTACCTCAAAGTTAAGATGATCTAAAATTTGTTTGTAATTCATTTAACCAACACTGGAAAAAGAGAAATCATAATTTACCCTTTGTCCTTCAGCCAACGACAGTGTCATTCTCTCTCTCTCTCTCTCTTTTTTTTTTGTAGCTGAGCTGCACCCCCCCCCCCCCTTTCAAGTCTCAAAAAGGCCTTGGCTTTAGGGAATTACCTCTAGTCTCTTCTCCTCTTAATCTCTTGAAAATGACTTCATTTTTTTTCTATGTAGAGGGCATTAAGTGTTTCCACAACAGCGCTTCCTGCGTTAGTGGTTCTTGTTTAAGATAAAATAATAAACTCTGATAAAGTGAAAAAGACTGATTAAGGATTTAGTTGTGTACATATTTAATATGTGATGCATTAGATTTTTATCATGAAGATTTTCAAACCTGCATAAATGTCGAGCCGTAATAACCCCAACTTATCCATCACCCCAGTTTACCAGTGTTAGCATCACTCGGTTAGCATCTGCCACATTTAATTCATCTTCTTGTCTTCCATTTTTATTTTTAAGGAATTTAAACAGATCTCAAACATTCCAGTCTTAGAACATCTTTAGGCATTCCTAAAAAATATGAACATCTGCTTACCACGATGTCACTGAACGCCTCATACAATTAACAGTAATACCTGAGTAGCATCCAAAATCTAGTCCATAACTGAATTTCCTCAAGTGACTCAGAATTATGTTTTCTGTTGGTTTGTTCAAATCTTGATTCAAACAAGGTCCAAACATACCATTTGATTGTTATGTCTTTTTCTTTTAAATATTTTATTTATTTATTTAAGAGAGAGAGAGAGAAAGGAGGGGGGGAGTGGGGAGGGCAGAGGGACACGCAGACTCCCTGCTGTGCGGAGCCTGATGCCAGGGGCTCCATTCTAGGACTTGAGATCATGACCTGAGCCAGAGTCAGATGCTAAACCTATTGAGCCACCGAGGTGCCCAGGATTGTTATATGTTTAGTCTCTTTTAGTATGGACAGTCCTCTCCCCCTACCCACTGCCATGACTTATAGAAACAGGTCATGTGTCCTAAAGAATGTCCTCCACTCCACAGTTGTCTGTTTGGTCCGTTGTGGTGTCATATAACTCTCTGCTCTGACCATAATTCCTGTGAATGGAGGTTAGCTCTAGAGGACTGGTTATGCTCAAGCTCGGTGTTTTCCCCTTCCCCCCTTTTTGCACAAATACTTCATAGGTGGGCTGTGTCCCTCACTCAGCAACACATCAGGGGGCTCACAATGTCTGGGTGTTTCAGTGCTGGTGTGCATAGGTATTTCCCCAAAATTGTACTTAAAGAAATAGTTAAGAAGTACTTAAAGAAGTACTTCAAGAAGTACTTCTTAAGAAATACTTAAAAAAATAGTTGAAACAGAAATTTTAAAAGAATAGTATAATACATACATTCTTCATCTGGCTTCATGCATGGTGACATGTTAAATTTGCTTTATCTCCTGCCTCTTTTCATCCCTAAGTAGCTGTATCATCTTCATTATCTCCAATCAATTTAGCAGTGATACAGCAATATTATCTTACATATAATCTACTTTACAATTTCTCCAACTGTTTCCATCAAGTCTTTTGTAGCTTTTTTTTCTGATTCAGCATCCAATCAAAGCACTTAGCTCTCTCGTCTCCTAAGTCCCCTTCACCATGTCCCTTGCCTGTTTTTTGCAGAGCATTGCCATTTTCGAAGTGCACGGGCCAGTAAGATTCTGTTGTCTGATAGAATTCCATCTGGTGAGGCTCTGGTCTGACAAGAATAACCGTATGGGTGACCTTGCAGCCTTCCCGTTTGCGCCAATATGAATGAGGCCGAGGTTAACCTCCTGATCTGTTTAATTGGTCAATGTTGTCCAGAGAAACAGAACCAATAGCATATATATGTATTTCTATATATTTCATATTTTATTTATATGTTCACATATGTAACATTTTTACTTATGTGTGTGTGTGTGTGTATATATATATATATATATATATATATATATATATATATAAATATAATAAGGAATTGGCCCAAACAGTTATAATGATAGAATAATCCCAAGGTATGCATTTAGCAAGCTGGGGACCCAGGACTGCCAGTGAAAATTTGAAGGCCTGAACCAGGACTGATGATAGAAGTTCCAGTCCAAAGGCCAGTAGGCTCGAGACCCAAGATGAACACAATTTTCAGTTCCAGGCTGAAGGCAGGAATCGACCAGGGTCCCCGCTCAGCAGTCAGGCTGACAGAATTCCTCCCTACTTGAGGGCAGCTCAGCCTCTTCTGTTCTAGTTGGGTTTCAGGGGACGAGGGCCACCCACGTAGTGCAGGGCAATTTGCTCTGCTCAGTGTACTGGGACTTGACTAGCCTAGTCAAGTTGACATAAAGCTCCCCACCCCAGGGCATTTACCACGTCCAGGGGTCTTTCCCCAGAGGTAATGAATGAGGTTTCCGTGCCCTGATGCTCTGTGACTGTGAATATTCTCCCCACAGTGTTTTACCCACTGGATTTTGAAACTGCTAAAAGGCGCTTGGGATAATTGAAAAGATGGGGAGAACTTCCTTCAATGTCCAGCACGTCCCACAGAACTTGGTTCAAGGTTAACGTCCAGATCTAGAAAGCGGAGAGTCAGAGACGTTGTGAATCTGAGACGCAGCAACAGTGTAGGGCCAGGGGAGGGATGCACAGGCCTGTCCTGACTAGCCACGGGTGTGCCTGTGAACCCAATCAGGCAAAAACTGGGGGAAATTCCCAGATTACTCACTGGGCTCTCCCCAAAGGCAGGAACCCTGGGCCTTCGTGAAGAAGGTTGGAGGGGGTGGTGACCCTGTCAGGAGGAGTCTGAGTGGTTCAGACAACTCTTGTTTCACTTGGGGAACTTCGGGAACATTCTGGAGAAAGGACTGTCTCACTCTGTTGCATGGTGACATCTTACAATGCCTGGTTCTGGGCTTCCCACCTCTGTGGTCCCATGCACGGAGCTTGCACAGAGCTGGTGGTCAGAGCAAGTACTACGGCAGGGAGGCAGGGGCCGGGAACCCCCCCTGACCTGGTTGGAATCCCTCGTTGGCACTAGGATGGCACACCAGCCCCGCAAACGTGTCCTGGTAGAGGAGGCACCGGCAGTGGGACCTGGCCTGGTCTGGGCAGCCGAGTCTCTTCTTTGATGAGAGAAACTTCCCTCCAGTTTTCCTCTTCTCACCTGAAGCTTGGTTGTTTGATCGATGTTGTCGTAAGCTGCTGTGTAGGATTTTCGTCCAACCAACGTCACTTAGCGCATCACTGTAGGGCCTTCCAAATGCTTGTTTCGTCTTCAGAGTTTCATTCACCCTTTCCTCTCTTACTGACCCCCTACTCCACCACGATGGCTTCTAAAGTACCTTACATTTTAGAATTACTCAGCCTTTTTTTTTTAATCCTCACAGTAAGAAGCAGATAATGTTGCCATTTTATTTTCTGTAAACAGAGGCAAAGACGAGTAACTTGTTGAAAATTTCAGGGCAAAGGCCCAGTGGGAGGGACTCTGGGACACACAGAGGCTGTGTTTCTGTGGGCATCTTCTTGCTTTGTTGCCGCGCAGGTCACAGACTGCAACTTTGTTACAGGATAACTTTGTGACACTGGGTTAGTGGCAGGAGGATTTACTGTCCAAGAAATATCTATTTCAGAAATATCCATGTCACATTGTGACAAATTTGCTCACCTCTACCTCCTATACACACACACACGCACACACACACACACACAAGAAACCAACTTTCCTATGTCTTCTATTTATTGCTCTGAAATGTTTTGATTTAGGAAGTATTGGAAATAGCATCAAGCGAAGATCAATCCCAGGGTAGTTTGCTCATAAACTCTGATATGCAAAGAGGTTCATGCTAATTTACATAAGACTTTATCTTCAAGAAGGGAATTAAATTTATCAAGATAAGCTATATTTAATATAATACAAGTAGAAATTGCAACTCTATGTTTGTTTTCAAACGAACAACAACAAAAAAAATGAATAGATTCTTCTCCAGCAAAAAGGCCATTAAGGGTTCTTGTAGTGTGGAAGGATATACAAAATCACCTTGTGTGATAATTCAATAATTTTAACTTTGATAATTGATAATTTGATAATCAGAATATCAAACTGCTAGCATTTGAAAAAGTAAACAATTATACTAAATATCCACATACTACATAGAGAGTGCATTTTCAAAATAAAATTTCTCCAACAATAAATAATGAAATAATTGAGCATTCTAAACAATTAAAATCACAAGTTTAACAGATCACATTTTTTTAAAGATTTAATTTATTTACTTGACAGAGAGAGAGAGATCATAAGTAGGCAGAGAAGCAGGCAGAGGGTGTGGGGGTAAGCAGGCTCCCTGCTGAGCAGAGAGCCCCATGTGGGGCTCGATCCCAAGACCCTGAGATCATGACCTGAGCCGAAGGCAGAGACTTAACCCACAGAGCCACCCAGGTGCCCCAATAGATCACATATCTTTAAAAGATTGAAAACTATTAAAAACAGAATAAACACAAAGAAGGTTAAGTACTAACCATTCACAGGATTGAGTACTAACCATTGTCCTGACATGGTTCACTGACTTAGTCTCATTAGAAATGTGACTCCTAAAAAAAAAAAAAAAAAAAAAAAAAAAAAAAAAAAAAAAAAAAAATTTGTGACTCCTTATTAGTATTTTATAATAATCTGTGGATTACCTAGAGATGAGGTTGGTCTGCTTCCTGAACCCTCCTCTGTGGACCATTGCTCTCTTTTATCAGCGTGTGGCACACTGTTGAAGCTTGCTTCTATTAGTGATTTTGTGTGTGGCTGTCAGAGCTGGTTAAAAGTGGGTTCCCAGAATGCTGATCAGATTCTGAGCATAGTTTCTTTTATTTCTGCATTAGCTCAATCTTAAATTTTTTAAAAAAGATTTTATTATTTATTTGAGAAAAAGAGTGAGCACGAGCAGGGCAAGAGGCAGAGGGAGAAGCAGACTTTCCACTGAGCAGGGAGCCTGACACGGGGCTCAATCCCAGGACCCTGGGATCATGAGCTGAAGGCAGACACCTCCCAGGTGCCCCCCTAGTTGTTTTTTCCACTCTTCTTTCCTACGTATCCAGAACATATATTAGATGTTACACACACAAACACACATGTACACACATATATTTATAAAGTAATGTAATGGCAAAAAATGTGTGTGCATATATATATATATATCTCCATTGATATACATAAAGGAATACACACACGTACACATTGCATACTTCATGAAATAATGACAAATGTAAATCCTGTTTTTATCTTTCTTTTATATTACAACTCCCTTTTTGTATTTAAAAAGTCTTATTTGATTATGATTTTCAATTTTCTCGATCGAGCCATCATAAATAACCATAAGACCAATAGCATTTTTTATAATAGGATTTAGTGGTATTTGAGTAATTGTTGTTTTACTGGATAACTTAGTATCAGTCATTTTACATTTGCATGAGTACAGTGTTCCACTGAGAAGCTCTCATGTGGAATCTTTTGATCTTTGGTCACTGTCCGTATCATTCATGCCATTGTCCTTGTTTCCTGACACCCACAGGACCATCCTAACCCAGTCTCACTGTTGGCCCTTAGCCTGTTTATCAACAGACTTTCTTCGCTTTCCCTCGCAGACGCCTGCTCTACTCACAGACTGGCCCCCTGAGGACCCCCGTCCCCTTAGGGAGTGCCACCCTGCCGGCTGGCTGTCCAGCCGCCTTCCAAGGCAGAAAGGGAATTAGCTTTGCCTGCAGTTTACGCGGCTCTCCATGGTCCACTGCCGCGGGCTCCCTGAAGGCTCACCTCTTTGGCATGACTTGCATTTCCCCTTGCAATCCATTTGCGGTATTTTAGCACTGTATTGTTCACCATTCACAAAAGCAGACTCTCTGAGGAAAATGAATAAAGACTTGACCTTCTGCGTTGGATAGACACAGCTGGGAGGGTTGTTGGAATGAGGACTCATTCTTATTTGTGGTCAGGTTATTAATAAATATTTCATGTTTTGATGACTTTTGCTTTGCTAAGCAATATGGCAACTTCAGGAAATGGCATAATTAATGTGTGGTTAACAAGATCTATTAGATTAAATAAATCTGGTGGACTAAATTCCAAGATGTCCAACCTAACCCACTATTCAAAATTTAAAATAAATAATCAACCTGCTTGGCCATCTGGAAGAGTGCAACAGCATCCCGTGGTCTCTCCGAGGCTGGAGACTGCCCACACTGTGAGCCTGGAAGGCGTACAAGCTTCTTAGCCTTCTCTTCCCAGACCTCAGCTCTTCCGGCTGGTGCTCACCCTTTATCGAGAAGCTAACTTTCCATCTCGGCATGTCTCGATGAGTGAAGTGCCCACTGAGTGAAGTGCCAGCAATAGGGGCTGTGGGATTCTTTTGGCCTCCTGGTGTTGGAATGGACCTCATGACAGTCATGCCACAGAGAATCTTACTTCTTTGCCTCCTAAAGTGGGAATTGGGAGACTGGTTCCCATGAGAATAGGTAACGGATAGAGGCCACAGTAGTTAACACAAAGGCATTTTTCTGCTTTCACCTTCAGAAGTTCTGGAGGATCCTAGTGTAAGAAGGCCTCCCTTGGTGGTACGCTTTGGACTTGGATGGTTTGAAGGGCCACACCCCAGTTCTGGAGTTCCTAGACAGAGAACACATTCCCTCCTTGGAAAGTATGTGTTTTTCTTTAACTCACAGTCAAGTGGTCCCCTGGGGGATTTCCTTGCCAACCATCTCCAAACTCTGCGTCCCATTGGTTTTGCCCTAATTGTTACTTATTTAAGATCGAAGAAAATATAATCCTTATGTACCGTATTCCATAAATTTAACTAATAAAAATGTTGTTTCATAAGACCCTTTTGAAGTCCAAGAAAACTTTGGAATAATTTTTATGAGACTTTAAAAATCTTTCTTCTTAGAGACAGGAAGTTCCATTTTGCCAAGAATAAATGAACTCAAATAGCAAAGGGATTGGCTTGACGTGAGATGCCAAACCCACAGTGTTTCAGCGGCTCCCTCTCGGGGCCGAGCGCAGTTTCCAGGCCTGAGATTCTGCGCTGGTGTCTAAAGTTTCAGGCCAACATGTTAGTACTTTTAAGTCATTATTTTAGTATGCCAGTTGTTCTTAATGTAAAAAGTTTGGCTTCTTTTTTGAACCGATTTGATTCTACAGGCAAGAAGAGAGAGATTATTGATTTTACGAGTCATCCTTTTATTAGAGTTTGTTAAAGTTACATAGGAAACTGTTGGATTTAATTTCCTTTTTGGTATTTCCTTGAATGTTCTTACTTTCTTCCTTCATATTAATTCAAGATAATTTAATTTTTTTTTCATAACCGGATTCTGAAACATTTTCTACGAGTGTTTCCCAAAAGAAAAATTATAATAAACAATGTAATTTAAGTTGGCAGCTATAAAAAAAAAAAATCCGTGGAAACTTCAAAGACAGCATCATATTATGTCATCTGAGGGCTCATCATTCCCAAAGAAGTTTCTCTTTTCTTTTAATTTTTTTAAAAGATTTTATTGATTTATTTGAGAAAGAGAGAGAAAGAGCACTGTGTCCGCATGAGTGGGGAGGAGGGGCAGAGGGAGAAACAGACTCCCTGCTGAGCAGGGAGCCCAACACAGAACCCCAGGTCATGACCTGAGCCCAAGGCAGACCCAGGTGCTCCCCAAAGAAGTTTTTCTAAGATGAGTATAAAAATCAGTAGCAAATTCTTTTATCATCTTAAGACAAGTCACTCATTAGGAAAAAACCGTGTTGCCCTGCGCCCCTTTTCTCCACGTGTTGACCCTTCGTTTCCCTTCAACACAATTGTATTTGCTTATTCTCTCTTCCTGCTCATCCGGAGCTGCCGCCATTCATTCTACCCCAGTCTCGCTCTCCATCATTGTTGTGCTGCTGCTGTTTACCTTCCCCTGTCATCCTCGTCCTCATCACCTTCTCTGTCCCTTCACACCGCCCTGCCCTCGCGCACCTTGTCCCTTCCACACTCGTGCACTGCCCAGCTGCCTTCAGCCCGGTGTTCTCCTCGGGGCCTGTGTCCCGGCCTGCCAGGCACCAGATCACTGACTCTAGGTTTCCTGAACACACCTCAGAGGAGGGCTCAGTCACCTTCCCCATTCTCAGAAGGTCTCACCCTGGTTAGTAAGTCCGGACCGCAGCCGGCACTCGGCACCCCAAGCAACAAATCCACTTCTATCTGGTCATTTTGTAGGAAGGGCAAACTGTGCTGGGCAGGGGGCGGGGGCTTTGTTGGCAAAGATGAGTACACGGGGTGGATCGCTGTGCCAGGGGCATGGACAGAAGCCCCCAGAGGAGGCTGGCGCATATGCCACTGCACATGGTTTGGAGGGAAGGCGTCCCCGAGGGACTGTGTTGCACTGGTGGACAAGAGATGCGGAGCAAGCAAGGGAAGAAGACCACCTCACGCAGTAGCACTTAACGCCAGCCTGTGGAGCTGCAAACAATAGAATGTGGTCGAAGAAATACAAGTGATCGCGTGCTCCAAGCATGCGGGCGGCAGAGGGGAGGCGCGCGACAGTCTCCCACAGATCGGAAGCAAGAGTGATGTGACTGACGGGCTTCCTCTGGAGAGGGGGTGGTTGCACGGGGTAGGGAGGCTGCAGAGAGAGGGGCCGGGACCACGCTGCCAGGGAGACAGAATGCCAGACAAGGGGCATAGAGCCTAAGGAGTGACGGTGGGGAGAGGGAGGAGTGGCAGGTTTGGGTGTAATGAGGGCTGAGGGAGCCATGTTAGCTCTGTGGCCTCCAGGGAGGAGCATGAGGGCAAGTTCTGCAGAATCAGATGATCCCAGGCCCCGGTTGTATCCAGGCCTGGAGATGGATACTACCCTTTAGCTCTTCTCTAACTTCCACTTATTCAGGACCGTAGGCACTATCTCTTCACTGAGGGTATTTTGGGCCTGGTTTTCTCAAAAATACATACATAAGAACATCTCTATACATATAAAGCATACACAATATATCTAATGTGCACACAAAACATTGCATGCCTGTATGCATATGTATGTGTAAAATACATGTGTGTGTGTCTTGTGTGTGTGTGTGTGTGTGTGTGTGTGTATTAGGTAGGGCTTTCCAGAGAAACAGAACCATTAGGATCTGTATATATGTATGAAAGGGACTAATTTTAGTGAGTTGGCTGGTGGTTTATGGAACTCACTATGTGTAAAATCTGGAAGGTGGGCTGGCAGGCTGGAGATCCAAGGGAGCCAGTGTTGACAGTTCAAGTCTGAAGATTGTTTGTTGCAGAATTCACAGAATTCATTTGCTGGAGAAGGCTTATCTTTCTGTCCTATTCAGACCTTCAACTGATTAGATGTGGCCCACACACATTATGGAAGGTAATCTGCTTCACTCAAAGTCCATCATTTTAATTGTAAATCCACATCTAAATGATACCTTCCCAGCAACATCCAGTCTGTGTTTGACCAAAAAACTGGGCACCAAAGTCTAGCCAAGTTGACACCTAAAATTCACCACTATAGACTACTTACTTTACTTTTTTTCTGTGTTCCCCATAATAGGGGGAATTCAGGTGTGACAGACAATTGCATGATTCTACATACCCCTGTTCGGCTCCTTTCATGGCCCAAAGTTGCCAAACTCAAGGGTTTTTTTTTTTTGTTTTTGGTTTTGTTTTTTTTGGTGCCGTGCCATTCAAAATTTGCTTTCGTGCACACTATTTGATCTTCTCAACCATCTTGAGAGGTAGAAATTCTATTAACCCACTTTACAGGGGAGGAAAATGAGGTCCAGAGCTGTGTTTCAACATGCCTCAGGGGCTAGGGTCACACTTAGGACACTCAGCCAGGACTGTGGGTTCTCCTGCTCAGGCCTTCTCCGCTCCCCACCTCACACAGGTCTGTCTAGACCCTTGGGAATTCAAATAAGCTGAATCAAACAGGGTTCCTGCCCTCAGGGAACGTGTGGCCCCACTCAAACATACATTTGTGTCCAACTACAATCTCACTTTAATTTTAATAAGGGCAAGAACAAAGTTTTTGGAGACTCCAAAGATGGAGGAACTCTCTCTGGGACGAGGGAAGGTTCTTCTGGTGCTACAGAGTGAAGAACTCAACTCTTTTGGGTCTCAGGGCTCACTAGTGTGCCCCAAATCTTTGCGCAGCTCATGGTGAAAAATCTAATAATTCAAATTCTTGGCCAAAGCCATCTGGGATGAAGGGATGGAGGACAGAAATGAAGGGAAGAAGGAAGCAAACAGTTATGAAATCTTTACACCTTTTATTTTGTTTTAATCATTGAAAAGACAATTTTAAAAGGTGATTGAGGCATACTAGGAGATTTGATCTATATTACTGCATTGGGCTTACAAAGAGTAGGGAGCCTTTTGTGTGTGCATTTGTGTGTGCCTGTGTGTGTGCATGTGCATGGGTGCATCTCACGGGGGTGAGAAAGTGACCCAGGACTGCTTGTCCTGATGAATTGTCCTCCAGAATCCAGACCAGAACTTCCTACCTTAGTCTTGGTCATTTGCGCTTACCTCTGATTTCAGACTTCCTCTCAAGGTCCAAAAAAACAAAGACACATTCTCAAGAATGAGGGAGTTGTTAGTGCGGTTGCTTCTAAGCCGGTATTAAACATCTAAGCCGCATTGATTAATTAACTGCATCTTCCTAGTTTAGCCTTCTACTGGAGTATTTATTAAGTGCTTTATCATTAGTAATTCATAAAGAATTATCTCCATTTTACTGGTAGTGATATTGAGGTTCAGGGAAATGGCCAGATCTGACCAAGGTCCCTGGCTCTCTGTGGCAGAGTTTGATCAAACCCTTGTTTTCTGCTTTTATACCAAATGTTCTTATTCAGCCTCACAGCTGCTCCTGCTGATACCAGCTTCAAATTGCTTCTCTTTGTTCTCTACAGTTGGCAGTGTCTTTTAGGACTTAGGAGGTGTTTGTTTTGTATTTGCATCTTCTGGAAGCTTCTGAAGTAGCCCTTGTCCGTTTGCCAGTCCTCTTGCCTTTGGAGTTCAGTTTAACAAATTCGCTTGGGGAGTTTAATGATGCCTATAGGAAAATGAAGCTTATACCTCAGATGGCAATGGTTATATATCTGAGTACAGTGTAAATATAAACTGGGTGGTTAGATTTTGGTGTATGCTATTTGAACTAAATTTTTGTAATGAGAAATAAGGAGAGGCTCATATGGTTTGGAGCATAGGTGCCAATTCATATTTTATGATATCTACACAAAGCAAAGAAATTACCAAGGTGGATGCCCATTAGATCTGAATTGGGGAAATTAACTTTAATGTGCAATGTGACCTTTTGTACTGTAATCACCAACAGACTAAACTAGCCTGCATGAGGTCATGTTTCGGCAATTTGCTTATGATTATGCATCTTTTTGATGGGAATGGTAACAGTGACATTAACAATTGCCCTCTTAAACAAAACTGTACAGATACATAGTCATTACAGATAACATGCTTTATGGCTTAATTTCTGAAAATATTTTGTATAAGATCTTCAGGGAAGTCTGAGTCAAATCCATAATTTCTAGAAGGTTCTTGGAGAACTAAAACTAGATTTAGAACTAAAATTCTGAAGGATTAACAAATCAATATGAAGGCCTGCTGACTATAAAAGCAAGTGAAAACCCTTTTGTCTTTAATAACCTAGAGAAAAGACAGCTCAAATATTCAGGGAGTCACACGGGAGCAGAAAGGTTTATTTTAAACTTGAAATTTTATAACACTGTATATTATAGCAACTTCGTATTTTCATAATTGCTATAACTCATGTAGCAAAGGGGAGTTTGATTTCTGTTGCGTGTTCTATTGCAATTTTTAAGGATTCAAAGACGGTGTGGGGTGAATTGCTCGGATTCCATGAACCAACCTGTCCCAGAGCGAACACAAGAGGGCGCCAAGCCTCTATGCCAAACATGCGGTAGCTGATGGAGATTTAATGGACGAAATAAACTCTGGCACTTAAAAATGAAGCCATGTTTATTTTATTCTGGGTAATATATTATGCACCTGCTTGTTTTATTTTTTAGACTGATTCGTGTCAAATGACTTTCCAGAAATATGACACGTGTGCTGGATCCAGGCAGAACTAATCTTTCAACACGCAAGTAGTAGTAGTATTTTGTACAAATTATATTCCGTGTTATAATGAAGTTTTACTTTATTGTACTCACTCTAGAGCAAATTAAGAGAATGTAACAAGTTGTCACATACTTTTTCAAACATTTTTTTCTCTGTAACTCATTAAGAAATAGTTTTTGGCCATAGGCTACTTACTACACACACACACACACACACACACACACACACACATTAAATTTCCTTTATTAGAGGCAAAGAATAGTTCATCGCCGTCCAGGGGACTCAGTGGCTAATTTAGGGCTGAGATTTCTGGAAAAAAGAGGACACAAAATGGTACCTAAAAGAACGGGAGTTTGTTGTAGGTGCGGAAGAAAACTGAGGCGTTTTTGCCAGATAGAGATTTGGCTTGTGTATTAGACAGAGCTGCCGTACCAAGAATCTACAGACTAGGCAGTTTAAAGCAACAGAAATTTATTGTTTCATAGTTGTGGAGTCCCAAAGTCCAAGTTCAAGGTGTGGGCAGGGTCCATTTCTCCTGGGGCCCCTGTCCTTGACTTTCAAGTGGCTCCCTTGTCTCTCTGTCCTCACATGGCCTCTCCTCCACGCGCACCCAGCCCCGGTGTCTCCTTGTGTGTCCACATTTCCTTGTCTTATGAGGACATCGGTCAAATTGGCCAGGGGCCCACCTAAACGGCCTATTTTAACTTCCCCACCTCTTTAAAGGCCTCGTCTCCAAACAGAGTCACATTCTGATCTACTTGGGGTGAGGGTTTCCACCTATAAATTTGGAGAGAACCCAGATCAGCCCATCCCAACTTGACTTCCTAGTTGTGTTAGTTTAATATGGAGAGGGTAAGAGTCTTCCTTCGGAGTGTTCACTGCCCACCTTCGACTGAAACCACCACGGAGCCCTACACGCAGGCGATGCCCAATACAGGTTTGTTGGATGAGTGAATTTCTGCCTTGAAAGGCTACACATTTTACTCTTCTCAGGCTTGCCTGAAACCTTCAACTGCCTGACAGGTAGCAATTAACTGCTGAAAGAAAGACATAAATACTTCCTTTTAAACATTGACATTATGTCCATCTGGTGAAAGAAAAGGATAGAGGCAAATAAAGAGAGTTCAGGAAATGCTGAAATTTCTTTGAAATAATTTCACGGAAAATTAACAAGTTGATTATTGTGAAAATAGATTCCAATTTACACATAATGGCCAATCATCTAGCTTTCCTGGCCTTTGATGAAACCCTTCCTACCCAGAGCGATCTGCTTTTTACCCCTCCATAAAGCTTACGGAGGGGCCTCTTGGGTTAATTTGCCTTTCAGACTTCACGGGCTTCAAGATAATACACTTAACTCAATTATACGCGTCTGTCTTGGGCACAGTGAGGTGGCTTCGGCCCCTGCAGCCCCGTCCCTAACTCGAGGGGCGATAACTGAGTTCTTTGCAACTGGACAACTTGCACGGGGTGTCCCACACGCAGGGGGCCCCAGGGGCAGGGATCAGGGACTCTTCATTCCGCGAGGCGCTCTGCTCTTTGAGGAAGAGTTTCTAGCCGCGTGGACCCAGGCAGAAGGAGGTCTCCTTGGTGGACCTCGGGAGGCTGGCGTCCCGGGGCAACCTCTGTGTACACTGCCCTGGGGGGGGGGTGCATTTCTCGAGGATCCACGCGCGGCAGGTGGAAGGCTCGCCCGGTCCAGGCTCGGAGGTCAGGCCCCGGGCACACCTGGTCACCACTTGTAATCTCATTCCCTCCCTCGAAGCACATTTCTGTTTCTCCAGCTGATGGGTTATCTGTTGATTTTCCAAATCTCACGGTCTTGAAGTGGAGGCTGTGGGCGAGGACGGTAAGGTGTGTGGTTGCCTTTGGGTCTGCAAAGAAGTCCTCAGCCTTCCAGCCTCCTCTTGGACGGCAAGCCCGAACCTTGCAATGGAGATCGCTTCTTCCTTTCGTCTCTTGAACTTTCCCTTTTCAGGCTACTGTGATGAAGTTCTTGATACTTTCTTTTACAAAAGCCTTTTAAAAAAATCCTTGATGCTGGCAGGGAATTAACTCATGAATAAATGGATAATAATAGTGGCTGACATTTTTGGAGCGCGGTTTGGCAGACGCTAAGCCGAGGGATTTGCTGGAGTTATATCTTCCTTGATCCTCTCCGCGGCTGCACCATGAAGCCCACTGCGCGACAAGGAAGCCGAAGCCGAGGGAGTGCAGGAGCTCGTCCCAGGTCACAGGCTTGAGACGTGGAAATGTTGGATTCTGGAGAGCACAGGAGAAGGGGGAAAAAGAAAAAAAAAAAAAAAAAAAAGATTTGGCATGAAAATCCATGAAAGTCAAGAAGCTAATGTTGGTTACTTTGACCAAACAAAGGTGTGTTCGTAGCTTCTGAATACCCCGAGGTTAACGTCTGCCCCTGGGGAGGTGTTTAACTTGCTCCAGTGGCTCCCAGACACTGGGCCCCGCTGGCAGGACCTGGGTATCTGTAGCTCGTGCAAATGCCTGCCGGATCCCGGAGAGTCCTGCAGGTGGCTCGCATGCAGTGTGAGCTGGACAGCAGGAGCAACTCCCCGAGTGACCTTGAGGTGCCATCCAAGTTTGGGAGCCCCCGGGCTGGTCGGGGAGTGGAGCTGGCGGACGTTGACTGCGACGCAGAAGAGCAGGGCAGCCCTGGCCTGGCCGAGGGTTGGCATGTGCAGGAACTTCCATAATTCCTTGGGAGCTGGAAACAGTGCAGCGGACCCTCAGGTGGGCTCGTTTCTGTGTCCCGCACTTTGGTCTGGATGGAACAGATGCTTTGATTCCCGGAGCGTCTGAAATAATGGGTGCTTCGGTCTGTTTTCTCCTAGTCCAGGGTTAACTAGAGTCTCAGCCTGGGTTTCTGGGGCCTCACTCTCTCTGCAGCCCTACCCACCCCGCATCCCCCCTGCTGCCCCGCAACCTCGCTTCCCTGGGCGAGCTTTTGTTCTCCACTCTCACTTGTTTCTTTTTGCCCACTTAGATTTTCTCATCATTTGCTACTCCTCATCTGTCACTCATCCATCTCCCTGATTAAAATTTGACAAGCTCAGTACTTAAAAAAACAACTTTTTTTTTTTTTTAGAATAAGAAAAGCTCAAGTGTCTTGTGCAACTCATTTGGTTAGGAAATTTACACGTGCTCTGCCTTCCATTGGTAAAACAGTATTCCATTCACTGATGCCAGTTTTAGTTTCTTGAGCTCCTGTTCCGACCTGGTCACCTAATTATTTTGCAGCCTGTATCTGTTGAGCTTCCTGTCCGAAGCACCACCATTCCTCTCTCCTTGGGAGTGTTTTAAATGCTTATGAGGATACAGAATTTTCCTTGCATATTACCATTACTCCATTTGGTGTTTAGCTCTACTGAACATATTGAAAGGTTGAAAGAGACATTGCTATTTTGGCTATTTATCTATTGCCGAATGTACATGAAAAGATGTAGCTTTTCTTCCAACGTTCATCAACAGCAGCTAGCATTTTATGGCTATGGAGATTTTAAAGTAATTATAGCTATTCATGTACATTTTACTGATTGTTAAATTTTACTAATTTGGATGACGTTAGAAATATATAAGCATTTTTTAAGATTTTATTTATTTATTTGACACAGAGAGAGAGAGAGAGATCACAAGTAGGCAGAGCAGCAGGCAGAAAGAGAGGGGAAAGTAGGCTTCCTGCTGAACAGGAAACCCAATGAGGGGCTTGATCCCAGGACACTGAGATCATGACCTGAGCCGAAGGCAGAGGCTTAACCCATTGAGCAACCCAGGCACCCCTGAGGAGCCATGAAAAGATTGTTAAGAATAAAAAAATGCTAGAAAAGGAGAGTGAGAATTAAAATATGAAATGAATTTCCCATAAATGTCACCTATAGTCCTGGGGAGATCAAATACAACAGAATGGCAAAGACATACACAGAATTGTTTAGAGAGAAATAATCCTTAGGATAAGATGAGTAAGTAGGCATAGGTTAAGGTTAAGGTAAAATGCCAGGAATTAAAGATAAGGGGAAAGGGGGAAAAAGAAATTAAAATAATTTAGCTGCTAGAAGCAATCAAGGGTTTTCTAGGGACATAGGTGTATTGTACATCAAAAGACAAGAGAGAACTTATGTTGTCCCTGTACTAGTTACAGAGGCACAACATCACACTTACTGAAAAAAAGTGCTCTGTTTAAAAACCAAGCTGAAGTTTATTCATTATCCGAATAATGATCTTTTTCAGCAGTTTGACAAAAGTAGAACGTAGGAATTACTTTATTCCTGGAGCCAGGAGATGGCACTATTGTCAACGTTTGCAGGGAAATAGCCTTCTAGCTCTGGGGCCCCGATAACAATGTATCAAGCTGGTTTCTGTGCGGTTCTGCGCAACAGAATGTACTTAAGGGAGGATTTTGTGTAGGTTTTTGTTATCCGCAAATGACAACAAAATATTCCAAAGCAATTTGAAACAAGGAAGGTGAAACAGGGTAGATGTTTTAGATCCTTATGCCTACTACTTCCCTAAAGGCCAGAGTAGTTCGAGTTTTCCATTGGCATTCTTTTTGGTTAAGTTTTCAGTTCATTTCTTCCAGAAAGAGCAAAATGTATTTCTAGCTCATTAAAAACCTGAGATAGACTCATTGTATTATATTTTTAAGTATTATTGGATATCTATAGAAATACTGGTATTGCTATTGTTGTAGGATATTTAAAAACAAACAAACAAACAAAAAACCCTAAACCTCTGTTCTTGTTTTATATTATCCCGTCTTCCATCTGTGGTTGCTTACCATATTATAGTGGGGTATATTGTCATCATGCTTTGGACAAAAACTGTACAAGGACAGACACTTTGATCTCATTTAGAGTAAATCTGAAACAAAGCCTGCCTCACTGTTGAAATTCCCTTGCATTAACACATTTCTTGGTTTTGTTCTTTCCAAAATCGAAATGAAATTACATACATATCAAGCAAGTTAGAATTGAGGAATAATTCCAGTACCTAAAAGGGCAACAAGAGTGAAACTCACACTGTATCTTTACTTTCATTTAAGGGTGCGTGTGTGAGTGCCTGTGTGTGTGTGTGTGTGTGTGTGTGTGTGTGTGTGTGTTGGGAACATAGTGAGGAGGAAAAATGGGGTGAGGTTTAGGTCAGGAGACTAGAGAGTAGAAAGACATTCTGGCTTTGGCTATTTTAATTCCATGTGCCACATACTGAATTTAATTGCGTTCTATGTGGGACTTTCAAGCTTCATTCTTAAAAGTCACACAATGCTTGAAAAAGAACATAGTTGAAAACAACTTTAAAAATTAATCAATAATTAAAGAATAAGGTTATATTCTGCCATGGCATGGCCTCCCCCCCACCCCAAATCGCATTTGGTATTCTACCAAATAATTAATTCAGGTAAACTTCCTACATTTATTCACACAGGTGGGTACACTTCATTGCAATCCATATGACTTAGACTTCTAAAAAGTAAAAACATGACATTTTTGGTTAATAATTATTTCAGCAACATTTCCCAAGCATCTTTTCTATCATAAACAACGTGGATCCTGATTCAGCTCTTCTGGATTCCATAATAACAGATGGATTGCGAGACTGTTTACTGCTGCTTCCCACAAACTTCCTCTTTGTAAACTACTATATTATTTATGAATCAGAAAAGTTTCAAAGAAGCCTCCTATCTGATTACTGCTTACTGATGAACTTGCATCAGAGAAAGTTTTAGTCCAATTATGCCAGTTTGTTATAAAGAACTGTTATTATTACAAAGTCTGAATTTGTTAACTGGTTACTATGCCTGCTTCTCTGTGCCATTTACTCACAAAGACCTTGTCAGATTGTTTTAACTCTATCTGCAGGCAACAAGGAATAGTGAATGTATTGGCATGGGAAAATTAAAGTAGGCTAATAATAAAAACTACTTCTAAGTAGCATTACTACACCAGATACCGAGATAGATTTAAAATGTACTTTAGAAAATACTGCAAATAATTTTGGCTTTGGATTGGTTTATCATCTTCATCCGTGTGGGAAACTGTATCTCGTTTTCTGCAGTGACCCAGTAACAGACATTTATAGACATTTACGGATATTTCTGGTCACCGGCCTTGACACTTAGAATTGTCGGTTTGAGCGCCAGGGAGGAATAAGTGTGGAAAAGAATGAAACTGAAATATACCTCTTTAAAGTTTATTTGAGCCATCCTGATTTTCCGATTTACTTCAGCAACAGAAGCATTTTCTGTGCGCATGTGAAGTGGGCACAAAGATATCCACACTCCTAGGATCTTAATTAGATGTAAGAGAGAACAAGACAAAACAAAACTAAACAAAGCAAAAATCCCCACTAAAATAAAACCTTGTGAATAACCCTAATCTTGCCTTAAAATTTCCACCCTCTGTGCTACCTACTAAAATGCAGTATGGTGATGATTAATTCATCATGACCTTGACAAGAAACATATTTACAGGGAAGTGTTGTCAATTACAATGGTTCTCAGGCTGAACCTGAGCTAGTTTATGTGGTGAGTGTGTGTATGTCTGTGACAAGGCCAGTTATGTCATCATCCGATCAAATATAAAATTGTCAATATGCCGATTGTGAACTGAGCGAGTTCTTGCCCTGCCCCTCGATGCTGTCCTCACTGGGGACTTTCTTTGCCTTCCAGGGGACCTAATGTTGAGGCAGACCAGCTGCACGATCCCTAGATGCCAGACTCAACCAGGAAGGAGCCTGTGACAGATGCTTCTGCATTTTATGCAAATAGCAACTTCATGGATCAGTTTTCCTTTCCTCTGTGGAATATAAGCATCTGGAAAATAGAATTCCAAGAGTCTTAGCACATTAACACATGAACAGAAATGACCAAACAAAACAGGTAACAGGATTGAACGGGAATGTGAAAGAGGAATATGGTCCTTAAAGCCCTTGTTTTATTGTAGTATTTTTCCCCTCACACCACGTACTTTTACTACTTCCTACTACTTTTCTTTCCATAAATCTGTTGTTATTGAAAAGTATATTTTGTGTGTGTGTTTATCTGTCTCCTAGCCACTGTACCGCAGTTTTAAAGTATCACATAGGTCTGGAGCCACAGTGAAGAAATCCACACGTTGGCTGAAGATATGTTTAAAACAAATCTAAACAAAGGCAAAAGCAAAACCAGAACATTCTTTCCCAGAAAAAAAGTTTTTTTCCCCAAAGTAGAAATAAGTTTCAAAGCTTAAGCTTTTAGATATATTTACAGTTTTGTAAGTACTATTTTTTATATTACTGTGCCACTTAAAATATCCTTATAAAATATGATGAAGGATATAGCAAAATTTATGTATATTCTGACATCCAGCTTCAGCTTTCAAATACAGATTACTACCATTTCAGTACATAAATAATTTTGTAGTATCATCCACTTGCTTTAATAAAGCTTTCACATTTTACCTAATTTTATGTAAATGTTATTCAGATTTCAATCCAAGAGTTTTGTAGGGGAGGTTAAAGGGTGTTTATCTTGATTTGTTAAATGCACCATTAAAATTAAGCACTGACAAATATTATGACTTTTTAAATTGTCCTAAATGGTTGTATTTGTTTATTAGACTTGTGTTTATACAAAATATTTAACTCTTTAAATATAACCTACTTTGATGAATTGTTCATACAGGAGCTGTAATCAGGAAATAGGTCTGGTAATCTTATAAATTCACCAATCAGTTTGATTTCTTAGTAAACCCTCCTTCATGAGTATTGTCTATTGTGATAAGATAGTATACATCACATTTAGAAAAATTAATGAAAATGAAAATAAATCAGAAAATGAAGCTTAGATTATTTTATTTCCTAAATGCTAGCCTTTTTCTAGAGTCATAAAGATTTAGTGTTTAACGTGTATTTCTTGAATATACAGTTTTAACGTTTGGGCAACATATTTATTCAGAATAATTGTAATAAAAATAAATGCAAATTAGTAAAGAATATTTCATTAGTTCATTTAAAAGTACTGCCGAAAATGATATTTTAAGGAAAAAAGAGAAAATGATCAGAATTATCTCTCGGTAAGAATAAGACTATTATATTCCTACATGTTACTTATTAAAAGTAATCAGCAAAGATAGCAGATAGATAAGACATGGCTCTAAATGTATCCATAACCAAAAATTCAAACAGCATTTCAGAATCAAGAATTAATAGAATAAACTTAATTTTAGTTTCTCATAAATGCAGCTGCATTTTCCTATTTAATTACAGGTTTTCAACAGTAGTAATTTTTTCTTGACCTGCTCAATCTCAAAAGTCAGAAAATTGCTTCTTTTTAAAAACTGACAATGGCACGGTATGTTTCCAAAGAAAAAAGACAAATTATAGAAAACCATTAGTTTAAGCATGTTTAAATAGCCAGGAAGAAGTTCTAATAGAAAACTTGGTTGAATAGGAGGGAAAGTTACGAATTACTTTTGTCGCATGGCATAATATGAATGTGAAGATACTATATTATTTTCTTCTTTTCTAAAAAAAAAAAAATAAAAACGTGCTGTATAATTATAAAAAGCCCAAGGTATTTAAGATGACTTAGTTTCTTGCTCTTCGGTAAATGGAATTCTTTACCATTGTAAATTCATGGATTTTTCAACTGCAGCCTGGGTAGTAGATGACAGAAAAGGTATTTTAAAAGGAAAAGTTTACCTTAGTAAGAGTTAAGGAAAAGGAGAGCAAAAAAATAAAGAGCAGAGCCTTAGCTTTTGAAAAGATAATAAGATCGAAGCTCGGGATTTACTGGCAAATACAGATGGAACACATATTTTTTAACCCAAATTGTTAAATTGTAGTGCACTGTGTAAATATTCAGTGTTTCTCTAAATGAGAAATATTCCTGATTTAATAAACTAGACTTCTCAAACATGGAAGGGAGGAGAGGGAATGTTTTGTTTATTTGAGACAGAGATTTCATTTAATATGTTCTATCACACTGTTGAGCTTTCTCTTGTGGCCAGGGCGTAATCTGTGGGTGAGGGCTCTGAGTCTGGCTGATTACAGAAAGAAACATTTAATGGTCAATGGATAATTACTCACTGTTCAAATTTCTTATGCTCATAATTTTTGTGTGTGTATGCATTGAGATTTTCTTTGACTCTTTAAGTGGAATTAAGAGCAAATTACATACAAAGGAGTTAAATCTGGTAAAAAAGAATATTCTTTCTAAAGCTGAGTTATTAATCTTCCTTTCATCACTGGTGGTGCCAACACAAATTACGTCTCCACGGCCAAGACATGGTTTCACTACACAGGTTAATTGAAAGGGCCAGGTTATAGAATCTGAACCATGGGTACCACCAGAATCTGTTGAGAATAGTACATCCAGCCAGGGAGGTAAGGGAAGCTTTTAATAAAAATCAGGGCTGTCAAGACATTCAGTGCTTTTATCTCTGCTAATTTTGATAGAGTTGATCTGAGGGTAATGACCCAAGACCCCCTTCCGAGTGTGTTTCTGCCAAAATCCCAGGTTGCCTGAGAAGTCAGAGGCTCATGTTACTATAAACTTTATGTGGCAACACCACTGACATTTAGCTTTATTTTTTTCCGCGAGAGTTTCAGATGGATGTGTTATATTTTTTAATTTACTTAGTAAAATATTTCTTTTACAATCTACCCTTGCTTGTGAGCAAGGTCCAATAAGGAATGGCACTCAGACGTTCAACAGATTCCTCAGAGGCTGTGAATTAACCAAAACTTATAGCTCAAAAAAAAAATGAGGCTGCTTCACACTGGAGAAGAATTGAGAGTGAGTCAGATGGGTCAGTGGTGAAAGGTAATCACAACATTCATTTCTGGGATAGAAACTCATGTAAAAAGAAGTCTTTGGAGCAGAAGAAACCATGACAATCTAAATAGCAAAATAAATACACATTTACACCCAAATTCTTGTAAATTATCAATCCAGAAGAGGCTAATGTGTGGGTCATAGTCAGTGACTAAAAATAACCTTACCAGTGGGTGACAACACATCGTATTGTCCTCAAGAACAGTTGGGCAGTAAAACAAATGCATAATAATTTCGGATGCTTTTTTTTATGGTGTCAGGAATTTCATAAGGAAGTCCTTACAAAGTATAGTCAGTACAGATGCAGTGTGGTAAATATTTACTTCTTAATTTATTGAGAGAATAAAATTGAAGTTACAGGTGAAAATGAACCATTGGTTTCATAGAGCAGTGGAACATATTTTCGGAGTCCCATGAGTTAGTTCTAGGTCTGAATAAGCTCTCTTTGTCTTAGTTTCCTCAGATATCAAATGAGGATTTGGGGTTGGTTAGGTGATTTCTTGGGTCTGGACAAGCTTTATAATTTTATGACTTTTGAAATTGTAATGAAAATACCATTTGATTTTTCTTTTTATTTAAAAGGTGCTGTTCGTATTTTTCAGGTGATTGATACTATGCTACCTTCCGATGTTATATGCTCAGTTTTGGAAAATGAGTTAGAAAATGTATTTTGGCATGCACAAACGAAAGAGTCAATTACAGGTCATGCAAAGAATGTAGAGTAAAATGAATAGTAAAATGACTGCTGGGAGCAGTGGAAGGAAGGAAGTGGGCGGAAATGTATAGGTATTACCCCAGAAACAGATAAATGCTGAGAAGCCATCTCTCACTGAACAACAGAGGTTCTAAAGTAGGTAAAATATTTCCCCCTCCCCACTACCAAAAGAGAGCCAAAGCACAAGAAGAAAAGAGAGAAAGTGAGAAGTGCTGACTATCTATCTTTGCATGGGAGATTTACCATAGGTGTCCTGTGTAGGATCAAAGGAGTTTTATCTCTTGATTACCATATTTTGTATCCACTAAAAATATAGATGCACATTATTACAATGGTGAGGCACTGAGTTTAAAAAACAATTTTTTTTCATTAAAAAATGTAAATGGCTCAAAATGAGTTCGAATGAGTGAGCACACCACCTGTGAGGTCAGCAAAATGTCAGGTAGATGGATTGGCTTAGTGAGAATGTAAGGAGGAAGTTCAGTGGGGAGGAAAGTAAAAGGTGAGCCCAGCCAAGAGCCGGAAGGGAAGGGCCGGGTGATAGAAATTGCTTGATGAATAATTCACTACCTTAACTCTTCTTAGCAGTAACCTTAACCCTCTTTGCCTTTAGTCCTCTTTAACGTAAAAGGAAAAAACCAGCCACAGCCACTAAACGGATCCTACTGCGGAGGCACCAGCTGCCTGGGAAAACCCCAATTGCCTTCTATACCCAGCACTTTAGACTCTAAGACCTGTGGTGTTGCATCATTGGCTACCAGCGCCTGACAGGCAGCTAGATCTGACCAGACCCTCACCACCAGCTTGTGTTATTATTTTCATTTGCCAGAAAACATCAGTTGTCAACCAAGCATTACGGTGGATTCTTTTAGCTAAAGTCTAGCTGTGATAGAATCGGCTTAACCCTTTTCCACAGGGGAGGATCTCTTACAAGGCTGTGAGCTTGGATTAAAGTTCTCAGTGTCCAGCAATCACTGATTCTACTGAAGATGCGCTAATGAAGGGCTTGATTCAGGTATCTGATAGAGGCCTTGTACGGGTGATACCCCAAAGCCCAATCAGGGAGGGAGGAGAACTAACCATTAAGCAAGATGGTCTTGAACTGTGCACAGGTCTGGGTTCCTAGCCTGTGCAGTGGGCTTCAGCAGCATAGGCTGGTAGCCAGCACCAACATACATTCCTACCAGAATGCTAACTCGAAAAGGAAATGTAGAACCCAGGAAGAATCCTTTATTTTTAGGAACAGGAGATGCTGTTATAGTATTAGTACTATTATTTAGATTAGTATTTCTCTTGATACATTAGGATCGCAGATAGTTTTTATAAGTGCAAAATAATGAAATTCAACTGAGTAAATTTTAAAGGTCTTATTGACTTAATTCAGCAATTCATGAATGGGGCAGCAACCAATCTGGCAGATAGAAAGGACCTATGAAGAGCTTTACGAGGCAAGAGGTTTTATGCGCAGAAGGCAGCCGGAACAAGGGAATTGTACAAGACAAAAAAGGCTAATGGGTTATTGCAAGGTGCCTTTCTTTACAGAGGATGGCAAGGGGTTTATCAGGCACATGACTTAAGTAATGCTGGTCAGGCGATTCCTGATTGACTGGATAAATGTACATTTCTGGAACATCCGAAACTGTGCAATGACGTGAGGCTTAGCATAAGGGACTCCACTTTGGGCCTGTTGTCTTGTCTTTAATATAAGAAAAGATCAGAATTCAGAATTAATTTCTGAGTCATGTAGGAATATTTCAAAGTATAATGCTTATGTGATTTTTTGGGTTTGCTTGAACTTCATGATGCTTAGAAAAAATTAGGAGCAGCGCCTCTGTCTCCCTCTATCTTTCCCTGCAGCTTCTCTAGTCCCTTCTCAATCCCAAAGTCACGGGCTCATTACTGACCACGTGTGAAAGGTCTGCTGATTGGCTGTACGCATCTGGGAGGTTGGTGTTCAATTTTCCTCACTTTTCCAGGTTATTCTCCTTAGTTGTCTAAACTTTCATCAGTTTGAGATTCATAACATATACTATTCCAGTAAGTCTTTTAAACGCAGGCATAGCAGCTGGATTAACCTTATGAAAGGGAAGAAAAAAATATTATTTGGGGGTGTTAACAGTTTTGCAAATGAGATCTAAATGTCTCACGTGTTTAAGTTACAATTTCAAGAAGTTTTTAGATATAATTCAAATATTTTTTTTTTCGGATTGAAAAATGTCTCAACATGAAGCTTTTATATTTATCTCTTTGCTCTACCATCCCTACTCCTTGATTATTGACCCAAAACTAAGCCAACACTTAAATCCAGAAGCACAGTAACCTTGTCTCACACAGTGGTCCCTTGGAACCGGGTTAGTTTTTATCATAGGAAATTTTATAAAATTTAATACTTTAGCCTCATGACATAGTAACTTTATTCCATTTCTGACACTTTATATTAGTTTAATTTTTTGTTGTTGTTAAGGAATCTGTATGAAAAGAATGATTTTGTTCTTTCACAGTATCCAAATGTTTATATAATGATAATTAGGATGTGAAAAATTAGTGGGTTTTTTTGAAATTTTGTAATGATTCATAGCAGATTCAAAAACTGACCTATTCTCATATGTCAAATTAACCATAGAAATGTGGCTTTTGGAATTAGATACTGTGAATCCTTTTCAACTGGTAAATTTGTCATTGGAAGAATAATAGCATAAACTCTTTCCTGGTTTCTTTACTTGGTAAAGCTGTTGCTTTAAATTAAAGTTGCTTTGCTTCTGATTGAGATGATCTTTAATGTCACTGAGATGATCTTTGAACAAATCCATACAATCTTGTTAAAAATAGCAACAAACTTTGTGAAATTTAAGGGGCATTCTAGGGTATTCATATATGATTTTACAAATACAAAAGCAGAGCATAATCACTATTGCTGGTGTTAGTACTATTTCTCATATAATTTCCTTTCATAGAAGGAAAAAGCATGGGGAAAATTTAGTGTAGGACTTTGGAGAGGAGGCAGTAGAGTCTGTAGACCGGGGTTTTGGGTATAGAATTATGTATAGTATTATTAAAATAATACTAAAATTATCTTGGTATTTCCTCATGATTTTAACTTTTTATTAAATTTCATACTTCCCATTATTTTCTGTGGCATGAAACACTGAGAGGCAAGGAAAACACGGTCCTGGAAATAAAATCCTAAATGCAGTTGCCTTGTACCTAAGTGATAAAACTAATGTAGGAAAAGAAAAGTGGCCCAGAGACCTCTTTGTGTGAAGTAACTCAACATATTGCTGTCTGTTATATTGTACCGAACACATGCACTTCTGTTTAGTAATATTTTGGGGAGCTGAGATTTAGGGCAGGAAAGACTGGAGCATCTCTGCAACTAATTCTAAAATTTTATAGGGTTATTTATTTATTGGTAGTGTGATGAACATGCATTATTTGTAATAACATTTTTAGTTTAACATTCCTTTTTTTATTTAACTCTGATTTTAAGACCTTCGAGTTTTTCTTTGCTTGAGCTTGGGAAAACCAAATAAGTGCAAGTTTCCTCCAAGACACCTCATGAAAACATTTTTTTTTTTTAAATAAAATCAAGAGTGAAACGAGTCTATATTTATTTGGAAGATCATCTGACTACTGCTAAATGGAGTATCTCAATCTGAAAGTGAAATCTGTTTCACTGCTAAAAATTGCCAAGAGTTTTTTGACTGAGATTTGGGAATCTGCGGAAAATGTAAAAGTTTTTTTTTCTACAATAATCTGTTCAGTGAACAAGCTGTGAAAAATAGTTCTGTATTTTGTCCATGTGATGCAGCAGACGGTAAATTTCCATTTTAAAGAACGATATGAGTAGCTTCTGGCACGCATCTCTATTGCCTTACTCGAAGCCACTTACACTGAGTTACAACAATGCAGTTTATTACTTCTTTAAAGCAAAAAATCAGAGGGGATCTTAGATTCTCTTCTTTTCCTTTCTTTCTTTTTCGTTTTCTTTTTTTAACCCACAGCTCAGCTCTATTCCTTTCTCTGGGATCAGTGATGCGAGGGCACAGGGAGGCCTTATTGAATGCGCCTTAAATATCATAATTGTATCGAGAAGATACCATTTCCCTGCACTGAAGGCGTCGCATTTGAAGAGCTTTAGAATTAATTTACTGTTTCTTTCCAAACATGTTCTTTTGAGGAAGGTGGTCCCAGAATGGGCATTTATTAAAAACCACTTAAGGGATATATATATATATATATATATATATATATATATATATATATAAATGTATCATTGTGATTTTCATATAAACACAAAATGAACACGTGCTTAAAGGTTTTATTTATTCTTTAATTAATGAGAGAAGCAGTAAGGTGTTATAACCTGCTCAAAGGAAAATTCAGATTTGTATTCACATACAGATAGGCAGATGAAGAATGTTGACAGAAGTGGACAGACATGTGAAACTGATCAGTATGTGCAGGGCAGTAGTCAGCTGCGTTCTAGAGGTCCTAATATTTCTATTTCTAAGGACCCGAGGAATTTTCATTATTGTTAATTTTCTACCACTCACAGAGATGAAAAGCAGTTCGAACACAAGGAAAGGAAGAAACCTGGAAGGATATTTTAGAGCACTTACAATCTTTTTGATTTATTTCAGAATATCTCCCAATTTTTACCCACATATCCCATTAAAAAGTACCTTGGACATTTTCCACTCAAATTAATTAATTTTGTTTCCTGGTTCACATCTCCTTTTAAATAAAATGCCTACCTAGAACAGTGTAGGTGACACATAGTAAGTGCCTCATTTATGTTTGTTGAATGGATAAAATTTTACTTGTATTTTCTGCCAGATATTTTTCAAGTAATTCAGTAGTACAGATGAGTATGGTCTTTTGTTCCTGAATCTCAAGGATGTCAGGACTCTGAAAGAAACTTGGGGTAGCCTTCAAGGCTCTGGTACATACCTTTCTTTCGCCTTTGACCATTTTACACTCAGAGATGTATCTTCTGAGAGAGCATGAGACCAGTGAAAGGAAACCAGGCGTCAGCTGCCACTGGGTTCCCAGTGCCCCCATGGCAGAAATACCAACTTCAGTAGCTCAAATTAACATCAAACTGGCTGCCGGGTGAGTGGTTTCAGAGAGCAAAGAAATCTTACCTCTCTGAGCACCCCGGTGTGTCATGCTGGCTTCTGATTGTTGCGGATCAGACGGTCATCACTAATTGGATTTTGACCATCACCAGTTGTCCTTCGAATTCACTTTCATGCAGCCTCAATTTATTTCAACCAGCTGATCACCAGAGGAGTTTGGTTTCAGGGTTTTCATGAGACCTTCAATGTCACACAATCTTTTTCTTCCTCACTTGTCTGATGCCTGAAATTCTGCCATTGTTACTTCATGCCTTGGTCATACCAGTTGCAATGATTTCAGGGAGGTGTGCGTTCATTTTCTTGGGGGAGGTGCAGTCCTTACCATTTTCAGTGTTTCGTACTTCACTGGGAAGGAAAATTAGTGATCAGTTTGGGATTTGCTGTCCTATTAAGAGTTTGTGTGTCGGGGGGAGGGAAATGAGAGTGTTAGACAACAGCTACCCTATAGGGCTGGGGGACAGGTCTGAAAGAGGTGAACTCAGGAATAAGAAAGTGATACAAGGTAGAGCTCAATGTCTTCAACAAATGAACCAATGCTCTTCCTGTGGATGTCTCCAGTGTTGGTTTGCAAAAATATCCTAGTGTCAGGAGTAGCATTGCAGAAGTGGAGGGCATTCATTTCACTATGGAAAAAGGCTAACAAAACTGAGCATTTTTCCTAACAGTGGCTATTTTCAATCTTTATTTAGCCACTGGCTTTCTTTGCTACTTATTAAAAAGTGTGTGAACGTCTCCCTTCACATATTGTATTGTACTACTCCTGGTCTACCAGACGTCTGGATACTCTTACTGTTTATGAAAGCATTTTCATATATATTATCTCATTTAACCTTCACTAGAGTCTTGTGGTCCTTAGTTGTGAAAGATGATCGTTAACACAAAAGGTGTTTTTTCCCCACTCAAGGCAGACTTCTCTGTGTGAAATAAATGATGGTAACATAACCAGTTTGTTCCCATAACTAGAGGTTAGTGCCCACTAATGATTTCTGTTGTGGTGGTCCATATCCTACGTGAAGGTAACAAAACAAAGACTCTGGAGCCACAGCCTGATTCATCTGCCATTTATAGGTGTGGTTTAGTCTCTCCTTCCCCCTAGGCCTTGCTGTTACCACTGAGAAAATTAGTTGTATAAACACTTCCGGGCTTGACTCACTGTCACTGTGCACTTTGTCATCCAATATTTTCAGATACTATAAAATTTGAAGGAGGAAATCCTGGAACCTAGGTTACCCATTATTTTCATCTAGCTCTCTATTAAAGTGAGAGGAATATTGGAATGAGAGTTAGACTTTGAAAAATACTTTAACTTTTAAAGATAAGCATGAATGGTCTGGTAATTCCCTTTCTAAATAGCTGGTGTGATTTCAGACAAGTGACTTAATTATCTGGAGTGAAATAAATAATACTTTCTGTTTAGGTTCTAGAGGCCTGTGAGGATTAGGGACAGTGAAATATCTTGAGTTAAAAAATGTATTTTAATGCAAGGCATTATGACTATGAAAAGGAATATAGGATGTAAGTTGTGTTATGGTTAAATTCGCTTTTAAACTCTTGGACCTGAAAACCAAAACCAAAACTCTTGAGCCTAAAAGGCCCAAGAAGTCTGCCTTGGTGTATGCCACTCTGTATGTGACAGATGTCCAACTCAAAAATGACTCTGGATGAATTTTCGTTAAATGAACAGATAAATTTCCTTCAGTGTAACTTAACTGGCTTTATTCTTTCTAGAGCAGTAGGGAGTTTCTGAAAGTTTGGGTGGTTCTGGCTGTGGAAAGAAATAACTCAGGTGTATCCTCAAATAGCGGTTGAATTCAAATTCTTAAACATGGATTAGAATTTGGGAAATCCTTAACCTTAATGTTTTTCAAAACATCTTTGTTTGTGCATTCTCTCCTTACACTCAATATAGCTCTTGTCTTATCTACATTGACTCTAACATTTGTCAATTTTTAGCTGCCCCAAATCTCTACTATTTCTTTAAGTACTTTCTCCTCCTTTTGGGTACTATAGCAAGTAGTCCTGGGGTGAAGTTGAATTTTCATCCAAGGGATCGGATTCTGTCTTTCTTCCTTCCTACTTCTGCCAGGGGGTGAATGACTATCAATTTTGGCTAATTAGACACCCACTTTGGGAACATCAAGTCTTGAGGAAATGACAAGGTCTGGGGCATGATTAGAGACTTTCATACCAGCAGCAGAGGCAGACAGGGCTGCTGTAGTGGTGATGTTTTCTGACCAGCAATTCCAGCCATGAGCTGGGTGCTGTGATTTCTGCTTCCCTTTTCTTGGTCCTTTGGTGGATTCTTGGATCCTGCCCTATAGTCAATCTTCCCGTTTCCTGTTATTTCATGAGGTCCACGATATCTTCCCATAGACTTTCTTTTTTTTTTCCCCCCTAAAGTAGCTAGACTTGGTTTCTGTTGCTTGCATCCAAGAATCCAGACCAAAAGAGTACATTTGCGCTTCGGAGGAATAGCAAGTTAATACAGGAAAAGTGCTTCAGTACTACTTGGTTCCAAGTAACTGTGGAAATACTGGTGACTCCTTTGTCATTACTCTTCTGACACTGTCATATGATAAAGTAACTTCTTATTTAGTTGGTCAGTCTCGTAGATTGGAATGCAAGCGCTTGGTCCTAGTTGATTTTGCATCTATCTCAGTAATTGGTATATAGTTGGCATTTGATAAACAGTTATTGGTTGGACTAAAACAAAGAGCTAAATTTTCCTTTATTAAGCACATAACAGACAATTATTATGTTTGATTAAATCTACCGTTCACTTCATTTGATTCATTGAGCCCTACTGTGTCTGTGTTACTCTGAATGATATGAAGATGAGTAAGTCATGCACTTTGCCCTTTTATCTTTAATAAATTTGTCATTTCACAATGAAAAGATAAAATAAGAAACTCAAATTCATCCATTTTTTGTGACTCTGATGTTATAGTATTGCATAATATATAATATATAATATAATATAATTATAATATATAATATATAATATTGCCTTTAAGACTAGCTTCTCTCAACCATGAGTGTAATTTAATGCTTAAATATGATAATATGATTACAAAGTCAAAATGTACATATTCTGTGATGTCTGGTAGTTTGGATTAGAGTTGACCCATTACCTCCATAACCAGGGATAGTTGAAGTTTTGCTCTATTTAATTAACATTCTGATTTTAATTGATTCCATTGAAAGTAGAAACAATATTTGTGCCTTGTCCTAGAAGCTTATTTTATTCAATAAATAACCATGCACAGTATGGTCATTCCTAAAACACTGATAAATGAATAAACCTGGGAATTGGGCTCAGTGCCAGAAAAGATTATTTAAGCCTATGTGTATAGGGCCCATATCAGAACACCCAGGAAGAACTGGAGCTGCATTTTTACACTTTAGGATATAATTGTAACTGACAATTAAAACAAGGATGAACAACATCCTCAGTATCTCTATTCTCCAGGGTCTGACTTTATAGTGACTTCCCTAAGGGAGAGGAGGTTATTTTATAGGAATCCTAACTCTCATCTCAGTATTCTTAGAGCTGGAGTTTTTCCAAGTATCACTCCTCAGACTGTGGAATGTGCATCGAGTCCGGGTCTGTCCACTGTTGTCTGCCCAAGACAAGAAGCTTGCTCCGGAATGGAAATAGTCTTCACCAAACGCACTGCTAAGCTTGATTAACTTTAAAAAATTTTTGGTAGCAGGATTTTATTGATGAACAAACCTGGTCACCCATCTCTGGTCTGACCTGAGTTCCTCATTTCATGGCAGACTGAGAATAAACACTTGGTATTTTAACCACTTGGAGCAGCACTGGTTGATACAGTAGCACCTAGGTTGCTTGTTGGATGTGGTTTTGGGACCACATAGAACCCCTACGGAAGCAGGCATTTGAGAGGGAAAGTCACTAGAAAACTTCAGTTTCACTAAGCTCTGAAAGTCATCTTTCTTTCTTTCTTTTCTTTTTTTTTAAGATTTTATTTATTTATTTGACACAGAGAGAGAGAGTACAACAGGGGGAGAGGCAGAGGGAGAGGGAGAAGCAGGCTCCCTGCAAAGCAGGGGGAGCCCGATATGGGGCTCGATCCCAGGACCCTGGGATCATGACCTGAGCCGAAGGCAGCGGCTTAACCCACTGAGCCACCCAGGCGTCCCTAAGTTTTAAAGATTTATTTATTTATGTGAGAGAGAGAGAGAGCACGTGTGCATACTAGCATGAATGGGAGGGGCAAAGGAAGCGGGAGAGGGAATCTCAAGCAGACTCCACACTGAGCACGGAGCCCCATGCAGGGTTCGAACTCACCACCCTAAGATCATGGTCTGAGCAGAAACCAAGAGTCTGATGCTTAACCAACTGCCCTACCCAGGCGCCCCAAAATTATTCTTATTTTTTAATAACTCAAGCTGTTTCTTCGGGAGAGACTGGGATTTAGTGATTTCCGTGGATGTTACTAGTTAGTGCTCATCTGTGTCCGATTCTTCTCTCCTCCCTGGTGCATGGACAGCTGCACGTCTTGGGCTCTTTGCGGTTGGGGCTGACATGTGACTAGTTCTGACCGATGCACTGTGTCAGTGATGTCACCTCTAGGCCGAAGTCTGGAAATGTAGGTTAGAGGTCTCCAGGGATTCTTCTGCCTTAGCAGTTCCTAGGATCTCCTGTTGTGAAGACAGAGCCGCAAAATCAAAGTAGCTGAGATTCTCCAAGTAACTGCATGGAAGGTAGGAATGCTGCCTGAGCTCAGAGGAGACTTCGCATAATTGAGTAATGAGCCTTGGTAGTGTTGAGCCGACTATGGGGCTACTTACCATACTATAGCATAGCTTCGCCGACTAATACGGCCTTGGACAGCTCAATCTTTACGTTTTAGAATTGTGAAAAGATCATGAAAACCCTGGTTCATTCAGAAGAGAGCAACTTTTCATTTGTCTTCTTTTATTAACTTGTTCAACTGCTTGGCAAGGTACCCGTATAGATTGTATGTCAAGCCCTGAGCTCTGCAGAGGGGAGCATAATATTGTGATTCGTAGCACGTACTCTGGAATCACCGCCTGAGTTTGAATCCCGGCTCCACTCTGTGCGATTACTGTCACGTCTTTATTGTCAAAAGTCTTCCTGTGCTTTGGTTTCTCTATCTCTTCACTTATAAAATAGCAATGATAATAGCATCTAAGTAATGAGCTTCGTGAAGATAACAGGCAGTAACACGGGTAAAATGCTTGGCATTGTGCCCCACCGAGTAAAGGATCAAAAACTTTAGCTATTAGTTGGTGACATCTCTGTCTTCCAGCAGCTCTCATTCCAACCGAGCACATCACAACCTGGGGTTTGTAAACACCATTCCCATTAATAACTCCTGTTTTATATTTTTGATCAGTGCCATGACATTACCACAAACCTAGCACTTAAAAATGACACAAATGTGCTATCTCGTGGTTCTCAGGACCAGGAGCCTGGGCGGATTTGGCTGGTTTCTCCGCTCCTTGTTTCAGGAGGATGAAATCAAGATCTTGACCAGCTGACTCTTGTTGGAGGGGCTGGGAAGAATCAGCTTCTCAGCTCACTCAGGTGTTGGCTGATCTGGTCCTTTACAGTTTTAGGAGTCAGGCTCTCACTTCCTTGCTGGCTGTCGGCTGGGCGGCCCTTCGCTCCCAGAGGGCTTTCTCTGTGTGTGGGCCCCTACTTCCCCAAGCCAGTAACGGTGAGTCAAATCAGTCTCCTGCTTGGAATCTTGTTGATTTCTACCCTTCTACATCACCGGTCTTCTGCCTCCAGCTGGAAAAGCTTTCCTACTTTTAAGGGCTCATGTGATTACATCAGGCTCACTGAGGTCATCTAAGATAATTTCTCTATTTTAAGATTTTTAACCTTCTCTACATCTGCAAAGTCCCCTTGGCTGTGAAATATAGCATTCACAAATTCCAGGGATTGGAGCATGGACTTCTTTGGGGGATCATTATTAGGGGCTTCCTCCGGGCCCCTTGGGTCCATGGTTGGTAGATGCTTTCCTGAATCTTAATCATTAAATTACCGCATATTGGTGCTTTCTAGATGTGAGATCCAAACTATGACTTTCTAATTCCCCACGACCCTGCAAGCAAGTAATTGGTATTATTTTTTCCACTTTAAGTACCAGGAGCTGTTGCTTAGGAAGGTTATGAAAGGTGCCCAAGTCACAGATTTACATAGCACCTACATGGTAGAGAAGGGATTCCAGGTCCCATCGGACAGCCTGCCTTAGAACGTCTACGGCGTGACACACTCGTCCTGGCCATGGGGACCCTCTTCTCATGACACAGTCGTCCTGGCCATGGGGACCCTCTTCTCATGACACACTTGTCCTGGCCATGGGGGTCCTCTTCTTATCCCTGCTTGTGCAATACCAAAGGGTTCCCAGACGAGCAGCGTTCAATACCAGAAGTTATACTGTGCTCTCTCAAACTATCTAAATGTTCCTGTGTGCCCACAGTCACAGATGTATTTTGCCCGTCTCTGGTACTTTGGGTCAACATCAGGAAGAGAGATGGGATGGTGCCAGGGGTCAGGGGACCGACGCTGTTCATATTGCAATAATGATAATAATGGCTGATGCTTCCAGAGGACCGATTACGTGCTGGGCATCACGCCAAGCATATCACAGGGAGCCTTAGCACTCATTTAATTCTCAAAACAAGTTTACGTGGTCGGTGCTTTCCTCATCTCCATTTTACAAAGCGTGAAACCGAAGTCCCGAAGCCCACAGAGAGTTTATGTAACTTACGTGAGGTCATAGGGCTGGAAAGTGGCAAAGTTAGAATTGATCCCAAGCCCTAGAACTCTCTCAGACATGGCTGCTGCCCTAGAAATGGGAGTGGGTTTCAGATCTCCCCTGCTTTCCTTTGTGATTCCTTCTCCGCCCTCTGGCCTCCAGTGAAGGTGGTAACAAGAGGGTCTGTAGTCAGGACTGGGGCTGGGGGTGTGGGTCAAGGTCAGAAAGATGATGACCTAGAGCAGAGGAGGTAGCCTTGGTGCTGGCCTTGAGTCTGGCATCTGGCCTGCCGGTTCGCCTCCCCAGCATGGGAGGGAGTGAGTCCCAGGGCACGGGACAGCGTGGGCTGCTGTTAGTGTATCAGAGAATCAAGAAGAGAGACCCTCTCTGCCACTGCTCTGCCACCACATTCCGCAATGCTTTCAGAGAGTTACCCTTCTCCAGCCCAGGAACGCTTCGTCTGTGTGGATGGTTTGTATGTCATTGTAAACAACACTTCTTCTTCTTGCCAGATTGTTGTGCTGAGCAGCTGCTTTTCCTGACCTTTATTCCCTTCCCTTTCAGAAGTGGTAACATGGTAAAGCATATTCCTCAGAGTCTCTCCACTTTTATTTATTTTTTGGTTCTGCTCTAGGCTCCTTTCACAAATATCTTGAAAACATCGTCTTACATATGTGACTGTTTTAAAATGCTTTTGAGGAAAGTTGTTAAAAAGTGATAAAGAGGTGTGTGTGTGTGTGTGTGTGTGTGTGTGGTTGCAATGCAAAAAGCTCTCAGCCATAAATTTAAAGAACAAAAAGGAAGATTAGGTACATGTTTTTGAAATTATTATACTCTAGAGAAAAAGGATGTATAGGTATTTTAGAAAGACTTTCATATCCTCTAGAGCATTTTTAAATTTGTTAAAAATGACATTCTACAACTTAGGAGGATATGTTATGAAGACAATGAAAAATCTAGTCATAATGACAGAACGTGCTTGCCTTTTTTTGTATCATAGACAAAATCTGTAATAGTGATATTTGAGCCGAACTAAGAATTTCTTGTGATTTTATACTGTAATACAGGAAGAACTCAAGAGAAGTGCAGACAACTTTACATCCTTTTGTGGTCTAACATTCCCATGAAAATACGTTTTAACTTAACAATGACAATTAAAATGTATTTTTTTTTATTTATTTCTTTTCAGCGTAACAGTATTCATTGTTTTTGCACCACACCCAGTGCTCCATGCAATCCGTGCCCTCTCCAGTACCCACCACCTGGTACCCCAACCTCCCACCCCCCACCCCTTCAAAACCCTCAGATTGTTTTTCAGGGTCCATAGTCTCTCATGGTTCACCTCCCCTTCCAATTATTGGGCTAGAAACGTACATATGCTGCAATTATGTTTACTGGCTTTTTCTTCAAGAACTACAGGTATCTTGCAAGATCCATTTGCGAGACTAGATTTTAAGTACCTTTAATGTAACCAGCAGTAATTTTATCCTAAACCTTTCCCACGGCTGGATCAGCTATTACTTAATTTGACATCATACAGAAAAATACGAACTTCAAGTGGCTAGAAAATGATCTCCAAGGTTTGATTCATTTTCATTAATGTAAAAGGAAATTCTGTGATATAAAAACGTTTCCTGAGCTCCTGCCAATTAAAAAACATGTGAGAAAAGTCATCTGAAATAAAATCAAAACTTAACACTCAACATCTAAAGTCTGCAATTTGAAAACTTCGAGGACCCTGTAGCGAGGTGAAGTCGATTTCACCTCTTGACAGCAAAGGAAATGCGTCACAGAGGTTTTCAAGTTGTAAGATACGTTCTGGTTCTGTTCTAAAATTAAAAACTGTTAACTTATTTTGGAAACTGACGCATATTCAGTTTTAAATTCTCCTTTGTTTAATCATTCTAAACTGCGATGAAGACGCTACTTTTTCTTTTCTAACTTTTATGAGGGATTATTAGATCAAGGAGGGCTGGTCCTATCATTGCACAAATTTGTAAAGCTTTCCTTGGAAGAAGCAAATTTGGGATTCTTTAGTAGACTTTTGGGTTTTGATAAGTCATTGTTTTGCATTTTTCATGACCTGGAAAGGTTCGGTTTGCTGTTTATACAACAACTGCAGGCTGAGGATGCTGTTGTAGATTTCAGCAAAGTGTAATGCTGTTTTTGAACTTGGCAACCTTACTGTATGGACTTGAAAGAGATCCTGAAACTGTTTAGGAAAGTGTTTTGAAACAAAATCCTTCCATATCAATTTCTTTGCATTTTTAGATCTCTAATTTAACACACCACTAGATGCTTAGTAGTTATTAACTTACTATTTCATTAAAGATCAATGGTTGATAGACATATCATAACAGAAAACAAGATCATTCACTTATCCACTCAGTAAATAGTGATTGTGTAAAACATGGGCTGAGTCCTGGAGACACAGACATGAGCAAAATAGTCTTTGCTGTCCTGGGGCTTCCAGGCAATGAAAATAAACCCCCTTCCTTTGAGGGCTACACGTCTCATTGACACTAATGAAACTCTAATGGCACTAATTTTGAAAATAAAATTGTGTAAGATAAACTCTAGCTGATTTCAAATACTGACTGGTAATAGACATATACTACTATTTATTTTATTTACTCTGGTGGAATGGCTTTTTTTTTTTGAAAATTAACAAATGATTGTAAAACATTATGCCTGTGCTTACTGGTATGTCATATCTGAGATTAGCTCCCCTTTGCTGCAATCTTTTTTTTTTTTAAAGATTTTATTTATTTATTTGACAGAAGAGATCACAAGTAGGCAGAGAGGCAGGCAGAGAGAGAGGGGAGGAAGCAGGCTCCCTGTGGAGCAGACAGCCCAATGCAGAGCTCAATCCCAGGACCCTGGGATCATGACCTGAGCCAAAGGCAGAGGCTTTAACCCACTGAGCCACCCAGGCACCCCTGCTGCAATCTTTTTAGCTTAAGGTTTACCTATGTAACAAACACAATCAAAACTGTAGGTAATACCTTTAGGAGGACATGGTGACCTACTCTTAAATTCTTCCTCTTTGGCTTCTCCCAGTGTTTTTTACTTGGTTATGTAAACTCTATGTGGGAAGGACTCCTGCCCTGATGAATTTTAGTAGTCCCAAAGTTATTAGCATAATCCTTAGGACACCAGATAAAATTATATAACAATAAGTCACATTTGTATTACTATGTGCTTCATTGTGTTAAGCATTTTACATGCTATGTTGTATTTTATTATTGCAACAACTCAATGAGGTAGTTACTCTCACATTTTACAGATAAGAAGACTGAGCACAGGGGCGCCTGGGTGGCTCAGTGGGTTAAGCCGCTGCCTTTGGCTCAGGTCATGATCTCAGGGTCCTTGGATCAAGTCCCGCATCGGACTCTCTGCTCAGCGGGGAGCCTGCTTCCTCCTCTCTCTCTCTGCCTGCTTCTCTGCCTACTTGTGATCTCTGTCTGTCAAATAAATAAATAAAATCTTTAAAAAAAAAAAAAAAAGAAGACTGAGCACACACAGAATGTGGCTAAGATCACAAAGTTAGAGTAAAGTGGGAAAAAGGCTTGCCCTGGAGAGATGATTCTCACCAACACTGCGATTAAATATTTATTGGGGAAAACTCTATTTTCTAAATGATTTTATTTATTTATTTGTCAGAGACAGAGCACAAGCTGGCAGAGCTGCAGGCAGAGAGAGACAGAGGCAGAGAGAGAAGCAGGCTCCCTGCCAAGCAGGAAGCCTGATGCCAGGCTCCATCCCGGGACCCTGGGATCATGACCTGAGCAGAAGGCAGACGCTTAATGGGCTGAGCCACACAGGTGTCCCTGGGGAAAACTATTTTTATAGCTCTGGAACTTCTGAGATGTAGGCATATATATAGGGCACATGAAATAAATAAATGTCTCTCAGTTGCAAAAATATATAGCTGTGGCCTTCTTATTGAAGGAGCAAGACTCAGGGAAGGCTCTTCTTTTTTACCTGTCAAACCTACTAATTCCAGCATCTCTAAAAAGCATTTTAAGGTTGTTGTCTTTCTCTCTTCTTTTACAACAGCGCCAATAGACCCAGCAAGGTTAAAATTCAACTCACTGAACTATGAAAGCTGTAATTTCTTTACTAGAAACAAATACAATAATAATAGCTAACTTAATAACTATATACATTTATTTTATTAGGTTAACCAACATAGTCACCTCGAATAGTCATAACAAGAAAGGAAATGCCAGCATTTTTTCCTTTTCTCCTCTCTACCTCTCCAAGATTTCAATTTATATGTGCATGCGCGTGTGTGTGTGAGTGTGAGAGAGAAAGACAGAGAGAGAAGATTAGGTGGTTCTGTGCATAAAACACAAGTCTTTAGGTCCTAGTGCTTTGAAAGTGGAAAGCTAGGATTTTCTCCATAAGAATTTTCCAATAGAAAGAATATAACAAATCTTGAAGAGAGTGTTTCCTCCTGATTTCAGTAAGCCCTATTTGTGAGAAGCATAATAATGTCTTCATTTGTTGGAAAGGTATGTTCAAATATCATGCCATAATGAGTTTGAATTTGAGTTACGAGACTCAAATAATAATTTGATTATTCACTCATCATAATGAGTGAATTTGGTTACGAGATAGAAAAGTTTGTTATAGTGGTGTCATGCCTTGATAATATGACTCGGCCTCTAGACGCATTTGTCACCTGCATCGGTGACCAAACTCTTGGACAAAAGGAAATTATTAGAACTTTCATTGTGATGTATGGGATGGTGTCTCCTCATGGATGTGTGTGTGTGTGTTTGTGTGTGTGTGTAAGGCAGTTAATTAAGCCTGGGTAAAGCAGCTCCTGGTCCTTCTTAACACTGCGTTGTCCTAAGTCCCTTGAGAAGGAGCAAAGTAAGGAGGCTGCTGGTCAGGTCTGAAACCAGTGTGAGGACAAATAGAGAAACCTACTAACTCACGCTGAAAGTGCCGAAGGCTTTGACTTTAAAATGGGGCTAGGCATGGGGATTTAAGAAGCTCTGGGACCAAAGAGCTTTACAAATGCCAAGCATGGGTGTTGGTCATTCCTGGTACTCCCAAAATGTCAGTGTGCTTTTCTTCATGGAGATTGTAGTTGCATTTAGCTAGGAATCATCTGGGGTGGGGGTGGGGGGTTGGGAGAGAGGACACAGTGTTTTCATTAGGAGCACTTTTCAGATGGAAGTGGAGAGAACGGAGATGAAGTAATTATTAGTACCTCCCAAGACTGAGGGTGTCAGATTAGTTCTGCACGCAAGCCCAGGGTGTCTCCTGTGCCCCACGCTGACCTTGTCAGCCTCGCGATGCCATCTACTGTCTTGGAGTGAAGCTTGAGTTTTAAGAGCAAAACAGAACTGCAGCTTCTTGTCTTGCTTTAGACCAAACTTCGGGACGTATTAATATCAGAGGCTGTTTAAACAGAGCAATAAAACGGCAACGCACCATTTTAACTAAGCCCAGCTTGCGGGCTAATTTTAAGGCAGCCCTGTTGGAGGAAGCCCATGCATTAATTTACTCTAATAGCAAGGCGGGGAGGAGAGGGGAAAAGAGGTTGAAAGGAATTGTTTAAAAAAAAAAAAAAAGCCCAAAGAACTCACGCTCAATTTCTTTCTGTCTTTTTTTAAAGGTGTTTAACACTTGTACAATTTGGTCAAATTATGGGCAGGGCAGCAAGAGAAGCTAGTCAGCTTTAAAAGACAGAGAGCCTGAGAGACAGGACATGATTACTTTGCTGAATCCCCACTTTTTTTCTCTTCCAAAAGAGACAAAGGGAGATACTTAAGAACCAATAGTGACAGCAACGAAGCAATCATTGAGTTGCAGGATACCTTTGTCTCTCCGGGGCACGCAGCAATTTTTACGTGTCTACCACTGAGTGTCAAACCTTTCCTTTTCTTCTTCTTTCCATTCTGGATGGCCAAACTGATTATCTAAAATAGAAAATTAGCACACAATGGGTTTACTCTGCGATACCCCTTATGCAACTAATGGCAAAGCTTGTTAATTGGTTGTAAATGCCAGCAGGTTGCCAGGATAATACTGCAGAAATAAGTGGGTATTCTGATAATTACAGCAATCTTCATCTATAAAAGCTTAAGTAGATGAAGTAGTGGCTGGCTTAAAACCAAGATTTATCCCGCTGCACTCACATTAAAAGAAAAAATAAGATGAAAACAATAATGTAACAAAACAATTATATAGCAGGAAGCTTTGTAGGTTTTAGAGATTGTCAAAACTCAGAAAGTAAAACAGTGCTGTAATAACCAGTTATGGAAAAATAGGCCATTTACATTTGTGTATAATTAAATAGTAGGCTATGCAATTTCACTTTTTAAAGTAAACTGCCTTTTCCTTTTTTTATAGGGCAACGTAGCCATAATTGCTGCATTAAAGCTTTAATGAAAGAAAAAAGCAGCAGATCAAGATGACATGTAACGTCTACATTTGTACCGTGGCGTTCTGCTTGTTTAGTAATGGGAAGCTACTGACGAGATTAAAATTGCAGAATTCTTCATAGTTTGTTCTAAAATTGCTATAGGAAGATCATTCAGGGTCTAAAATACACACAATTTATTTTTCCACCTTCAATCTGCAAGAATTTAATGGCTTTCGGAACTAGTAGGTAGTCAGGGATAGGTTTTATGTTAGAGAGAGAACTCCTTTGGATCATAAAAATTATTAGAAGTGAAAGGATCAGAATTTAAATCTTACAGGCCTTCTGTAGTGCATTACAGTATCATCCCAAATATTAGATCATAGTTGGGGTTTAACTTAGTGCAGGAGAAGGAGCTTTCTCATTCAAAATATCAACAGGTTGGTTTGTAATATTATTCCTCTATATTTTACTTTTTTTTTTTTTTTTTAAATCTTCCTCCACCCCAGCCTAACATCAGGAACTGGTGCAAAAGGCAGCCAACTCATGGAAGGAGATAACGTCCTGGTAAACTGTTAACTGGCATGTGGGCCTGTTTAGTAGGAAAAAACAAAACAAAACAAAACAAAACCTCTCCTGTCAGCTTTTTTCTCATAAAATTTGAAATATTCCTCGGATGTTATACTCCATATAGGTTGGCTGTGTTTTCTGCAAACCATCCCTGGCAAACAGTGTCGGCAGAGACTGGAAATGTTCATTATATGTTACACGACCGAGAAGAATGACGTGTGAAAGACGCATCAGGCAAGAGAGCTAGGAGAGGGCTACCAAGGACATTGGTGCCAATGGCTAGAGCAACAAAAAAATGGCCTTAAGAGAATTTTTTTTTTATTTGTATAAAATCGACATGATTTTATTTTTCCTTCTGTGGAAGAAGAATGCAAAAGCAACTTTTTGTAAAAAAGAACCCAAGAAAAGGACACTCTCAGGGCCTAGAAGGTAGGGTGAGAACCTTTAGGTTCTCACTTGAAGGAGATGATTCCCTCTCTCCAGGGGTTTGTTTTGGTGTTTGGTTGAAGAAATGCATCTTCATAGACCTTCCATTGATTTCCTCCATTGGGTAGGAGTCTCCCATGGCTTTTCTCTCCCTCTGATGAGTTTGCATTGCTGGAGGGGAGGTGGATTGGGGGGTGGGGTAATTGGGGGATGGGCATTAAGGAGAAGGTGTGCGGGAGGAGCACTGGGTGCTGTAGGCGGCTGGTAATTTACTGAACACCATACCTGAAACTAATGATGCATTATCAGTTGGCTAGCTGAATTTAAATAAATAATAATAATAATAAAAGGAAATGCCTCTTCCTCTATCTGCACTTCTGGGTATGGAACACTTTAAATACATAGCATTCTGGAGTGGCTGGCTTCTGCATAGAAGTCAAAGTATGGTATTGGCTTGGGGATGGGAGCTTTGGGTTGCAGAGCTCTCCGAGGGCAGGGGCACCAGGCAGCAAAGCGTGCAGGGCAGAGCACCTTCTTTCAGGCAAGACAGGCCCACCACCGTCCCAGAGATGGCACATCCACAGTAGCTTTCTGTGCAAATGCTACCTGAAGGGAGAGGTGGAAAAGGGCCAGGAACAAGAAGGGTCTTCAAATGGGTGTGGAAGTAAGAAGAGATCGCAGTTGATCACAAGTGCTGTACTTAGAAGTACGTCTGTTCTCTGTGCTCTGCTACCCTATTCCTACTGCTCTGACAAGATGTGGCCGCAAGGGCCTTGTACCCTACCAATAATAGTACATGTTCCCAGGAGGCGGCCAGATGTCCTAGCACTTGGGATGGGGGTCAAGAAGGCATTGGTTTTAAGCAACTGCTAGAAGGGGATTTTCATTGACCTCTTCCCCGTGATCTGAAGGAGCAGAGATAATAGTGGAGGGAAGCCTTCTGTCCAACGAGCTGGATATCAGATTTTTGAGAGGTGGGTAGGTAGGGGTCAAGAGTAAGCTTTTAGGGAAGAGAAGCTAAACACCCCACACGAATGATTCAGAATAAGAAATATGGGAGTGAGGTCTAATCTAGAATTGTTTTGTTTTGATTCTCAGAAACCTTACACACAACTTTCCTCATCGTGTACCACAAACCTTGAGAGGTGTCGGGGGGGACATCACAAAATGAATCGTGTCCACATCCAGGGAGAGGAAAAACTTCCTGAAAAAAAGCAAAAAAAAAAAAAAGGAAAAAAAATATCAAATGACATTTAAGGCCAAGGGTACATGCCATTTTTGCCAATGTGAGACTTGTAGAAATCACTCATCTAATATAGTTTTGCTTTTTCCGAAAGAAGACGGTATTTCTAAGTCAGTTTCATGCTTGGCTCGAATTCTTTATTGTTCTCAATGCTATGATATAGTTTTCCACACGTTAGTGAAATACTCATGGTAAGTTTCCTGAAGGACAGATTAAAATGAACAAGTTGAGGAATTCAGTGTTTCGTCGATGTGTCTTTCGCGTATAGGACGGATATTATCTCTTCCTCTGATGCTTGATCCCTTTCTCGGTGTGAGTCACTCATCGTTGGAGGCCCCTCCTCTGAAATCCTTGAGAACCGTTCAATGTATGAATCCTTTGCATGATCTGATCACTTTACATGTTAAGTCCTGCATGCCACCAGCCACCAGCTTATTTTCAACGTGTCCCTTATGCTTTAATGAAGTACATACACTACCCAGAGTAGGCACTTGAGAAGTATTTGTGAATGAATTATTTTTCGCAAAAGAGTGGAATGTTTATACTTCCAATGATGAACACCTTCAGTTGCTAAGCATTCCTGAAGAAGTAACTCCAAGTCTGTTTGAGGGCTTAGTCTGACTGGGCAAAGGTCTTTGACAAGAATCTTCTCCTGGAAGTGGGACATACTTTCTGTACATATAAAAAATGTAGTTTGCCATCTTGATGGCACTCCTGTGTGAATCGTGTGTTCGTCCTAACAGTGAACATTTTCACTGTTTCTGTGTCAGTTGTCACTAATCAGTTTTGCATCTGATGTGCAGATCCATCAGGGAATAGAATTGAAGTCATTTTGGCTTTAGCACATACGATATGCTTGTACAGGAGTTTACCAAAGCCCCTTCTGATACATTTTCAGAAGGGGACGTGCATATGTTAGGGTACCTCTACAGCAGCAGGGACTGAACTAGCTGACAAGTGACAGGAGGTTTTTTCCCCTCTTTGGTATTTCACGAAAGTGTGCACAAATCATAACAAGTTGCCTCTCTCTCGTAAGACAGGGAACATTTCCCTTAAAGCGCACATGGCTATATGGTGTGTTTGTGTACATGAAAATTCATGCTGCTATCAATTTTAATTTTGCCATTTTTGTTGTTTTTAAATTATAGGTTTGAGGTTTTTGAAGACGCATCAATAATTTCTTTCGATTTCATGTCGGCTGATTTATTTTTTTTCACTCTGTCACGTTCTTTGTGAACAAGTAAAGCTCTTTACCACTGGGAGAAACTGCGGTGTACAGGTGACCCATTTCCCTGGGACTTTGGTTTTCTGTATTTCTCAAGAAAACACGATAAGTAGTAAATAGCTACTGTCTGCTGGGAAGTCCTCTGCTAGATGACGCACGGCAGGCCGTGGTCCCTAACATCTGTCTGCGCCCTGACCCATGCTGCAAAGCAGGCTTAACAGGGCCAACAACACTCGACGCGTGAGCCCTGGCCTTGCCATGCCTTAGCTGGGGACTGAGCTCTGTGCTGTGAGAAATCCTTTGATAACTGCTCCTGGTGTAACTCAACCAAGATGAAATTGGGGGTGGGGGTGGCTGGTGTGGTGAGGAAGTGTGCTTCAGCATCAGCAGGAGCTGGGTTCAAATTCAGCCTTGAGTACTTGTAAGCTGTGGTTTTCCCTAGGATCCTCATCTGTCAAACAGAGGTGCTGTGTGAGGGATGGATGGGAAAAATCATTTACACACAAAGTCATTGACACACAATGGATGCTTCACACACATTTTGTTCCTTGGCGCTCCCTTTTCCCTTGTGATCTCAGAATAGTGAGAGGCCCGATAGAGCTTTCCCTAGGTCAGCTCCAGTCTAGCTGTGTGTTTTATTTTAAGGTAAACGAAGATCGTTAGTGAAGAGGTTCCTGGGTGCATAGAAGCGGACTGTTTGGCTCTGACATCTAGGAGAAGTGCCAGGAAAATGATCTGTGCCACGTAGCTAATGCATGCATACTTAGAGATGGGGTTTTTCTTTTTCTCTGGTCAGCGAATGTATTCTTCTTAAATTGCTCAACCTTTCTATAATTATCTTAGAGAGTGAGATGTACCCAGAGCACGTGAATGGGAGTTTTCAAGTGCCACAAATGTTCCCTTAACTGGAGAGACACTCATGTAATCCCGGGAATTCGAGGGACAGAAAAGAGGAGAGGCCAAGGGGAGAACTTGCCCTGAACCCTTTAATGATCCATGGATAATCTCAGGGCCCTGAGGTTAGAGGTGGTGGTATTCTTTCTAAGGAAAAAAAGCCTGTTTGTACCCATGTCCTAACCACGTAGCACGTTATGATTTTCTGTCATGAAGACAATGAGAGCAGTGTTAGCAAACCTACCAGAGGTTCTTGTTCACGCTTCACTGTCCGTGCCATAAAATCGTGCGTGGGGACGTCGCCCTGTTCGTCCTGCCTCTCTGTCCCTTCGCACCTCCTCTGTTGCTCACCTCGCTCCTCCCTGCGAAGATGAGGAGTGTGAATCCGGGCTTTTGAGATCTTGAGGAAGCATCTTCCTTTTTCTTTACATATGAAGTGGCTTCTTTTTCTGTTTATATCTTCATGTGAACATTCTGGATGGTAAGAATGACAGATTATTGGCTCCGTCACAATTTGCCTTACACATACCCTCACTGCCAATTTTATTAAAAAAAAAAAAAAAAAAGATGTCTTCCTTTATGGAAGAAATAAGCTTATCTTGGTTGTGGTTTTAAAAAAAATCACCCAAAAAACTGTTCCACACACCACAATCGTCCAATAAAAGCAAATGCACCTGATTTCTATTGTAAAGCCTCAGATGCCGGGGCCTGATTTAACCTATATCTTGCCCTACCCTCTCACATTGTCGCCGTGATTTCAGGACAGTCTCTAACCTAATGAGAGCGAGCTCTTTTGTGCAAAATAACGATACTGATGACGGTAATAATAATCATGTCATCTTACAAGGGTGCTTCCTTCCGTCCTCCAGCCTGAGCGGCGAGCCTGTAACAACGTTAGACGGGGAGATGATACCGCACAGTCAACGTGGCCGTGCAGTATTTCATCCTCAACAGGCTTAATTAACATAAACTTGTCCAACCTTCTTTTTGCAATGAGTCTGAATGAGGACGATGAATAATTTGCGAAGACCCCAGAGGAGAAGACAGTAGGAAAATGAAGGATTTTAATTCAGGTGGTTTGGTCTCATCCTCGTGCTTATTTAATGACGCTCTATTGGGAAACTTCTTTAAACCACAAAATACAATTGAAAAAAGAAGAGATGTTAATTAAATTTCTGTATTATTTAAACAGTTTAATGGAGAACACCAAACAACTAGCTTATTCATGATGAGCAGTAGTGGGGGATGGGGTGAATGATAAGCAGTTATCTCGTGGTGTGTCTGTCTCTTCAGAGGCTAGTCTGATTTAGACAGAAAGATGATGTTAGCATTCTGGAGAAGATCTCAGCTTCCCGGGGGGGGGGGGGGGCGGGTAGCTTTTACTCGATGACCCTATGGTGCACTTACTGTGACTTTTATCATTGCGTGAGAGTGTGCTGTCCCTTACCAGACTAAACGGCAGTGACTCCGTGTCCCGGTATGATCTGGGATCGTGGTCTAGTTCTCCTTGAATCCAGGTGGAGATTTGAAACAAAATTTTCATCCTCCGAGTTTTAAAGACGTCTTTGTTTTCTGAAGAGATGATCATCTTGTGACTGATGATGAAGAGGAGAAAAGGGAATTAATAAAATATGTCGTTTGGTTTGAATGCATTAAGGGAAGCCCTTTTGAGATTACAGCATTGACAGAGTTTCTTTTCATGCGGCTTTGGGCCTCGCTTCAGTAGGTACTTCAGGAGCAGAGCATTGACCTCTAGACATTGTAGATGACTGTACTTTTCATCCTGAGTAAGCGCTGATAAGTTAATAGACCACTATCATGCATACAAATAGCGTTAAAACTCTTGTAAATCATTGATTTCTAGGGCTTACCTATCAAACGAGATGGGATATTTTGGAGGACACACCATGCAATATTATGGGCTGACTAATGCGTTAGGACAGAGGATCTGCAAAAACAGATGTTTCTGCTCAAGGCTATAAAAGATGCCACGTGTGGAGTACTTGGCTCTAAAGGGTGCCGTGTGTCTTTAAGGCCCTAAAGCCTGTAAGAGGTTTGAGAGTGATGATGTCATTAATTAATAACCGACTGCATGCCAATCAATACAATAGGTACACGCCGTAATGGCTTATAAGCATGATGGCTTTTTCATGGCTCATGTATAAATGTTAATTGATTTAAAACAAAAGGAAATTTCTGTCTATTGGGTCAATAGTTTATGGATTATGAGTACCTTTTAGTTTGAGATTGCTAATGAATCTTCCTTCCTTCTCCCTCCTCCTCTACCTACCTAGTTCTTTTATGTTTTTTAATCAGGAGTGCCTGTAAACAAGATGTATCAGAACAATTTTTGGGACTAGAACCCAATAACACTTGTAAAGCTTCAAAGGCTTCTGTGAGATGCCCCTCTGGGGCTTCCCACTATACATCCTACAGCATGGGATACATATGACTCTGGAAGGTGCTGTGTTCACTTCTTTCATGATATATTTTATACAGAAAATATAGGTCCTATAAATATGAAACCCTTGATATACTGTCAAGGATTTTGTATTTGAATTTTTTTAGTGGATTCTTAATTCATAATGATTGTTCAGTCCTTTATTTTATTGAAGTATGGTGGACACACAATATTACCATATTACAAAAGTTGCAGTTGTACAACATAGTAATTTACCCGTTTTTCCCATCCCTCTCCATTCTGACAACCACCAGCTGTCTGTATTAATGAGTCTGTTTCTACTTTGTTCCTTTGTTTTGTTTTTCTTATATTAAAATATAAGTGAAATCATATGATATTTGTCTTTGTCTATTTTGCTTAGCATGATAGGTCCATCGAACTTGTCACAAATGGCAAGAACTCTTTTTTTTTTTTTTTGTGGCTGAGTAATATTCCAGTGTGTGTGTGTGTGTGTGTGTGTGTACCCATATACATCACATCTTCTTTATTCATTCATCTATTGATGGACACCTGAGCTGTTTTTTTTAATCTTGACTATTTAAATAATGTTGCAATAAATATAGGGTCCATAAATTAGTGTTTTATGTTCTTTGGGTAGATATTCAGTAGTGAAATTACTGGATTATAGGGCATTTCTATTTGTAATTTCTTTTGAAATTTTTGATATTTGTTGTATAGAGTCAAGGGAGCTATCCTAAGTGACCTAAAAGATAAGGCTATGTTACTTATTCTAACATCTAAATTAAGAATCAAATAGAACAGATTTAACTTCAGAAACAAGAATTGGCAGATGGAATTTTACCTAGGAGACTCCCACTGGCAAGCATGGCAGTTGCTCACAGCAGGCCCAGGAAGACCTGGGAGATGGTTGTCGTGATACGGCTTTGAGCTTAATACCAAAGCGGGTGTGTGGGTAATTCTTGATCATCCCGAACAGCAGTTATCGCTTCGTCTCCTCCTTCAACTGCCATGTGAGCATTTTCCTCCCTTCTCTATTGCTCCATTCTTGAGGTCTGTTTTCAAAGGGTGCCAGTTATTTTTTACCATTTAGGCAAAGTTTATATCAAAATGCTGATTTTCCGTATGAGGAAACTGGTGGCTTTTGAATAGTATCCCTGTCGCCTTTTATATGAATGTGCACAACGTTTAAAAAGGCAAATGGTATTAGAATGGGTATTGTGAGAAGCAGCAGTTGTCTGTCTAGTCGCCTCTGGATTCCTGTGGTTCTCACTCTTCTGAGAAGCACCACTGACTCTTCTAGTGGACTTCTTTTTTCCTGGTGTTTATTTCCATATTTAAAACAACTTACATTACAGAGTCCTTATGTTTCAGTGTTGGATATACCTACTAATTTCTTTGTATGGAAGATAGGAATTTAACACCTTCCTGTCCTTCCTTCCCCAACAATACCCTTGCTGAAAACTTCTTGGACAGTCTCGGAGTTTATCTTTTTTTCCGTATTATTAATCTATACCCAAATTTTCATAAGTCTCTTCTAACTATGTTCAAATGCCTCAGATAATCTGCCTAAGAACAGTAGGGAAAGTGAAACAAAGGGTCTCTTTTCCTAGGTGGCTGTGTGTGTGTGTGTGTGTGTGTGTGCGTGCATGCGTGTGTGTGTGTGCGCACGTGTGGTTGGGGTAGGACACTAATCCTAAGGGACAAACTGAAGAAGAGGGCTAGTGAGTGGGACTGAGGAGAAAGGGTCAAAGATATGGGAGGAAAAGCAGCAGAAAATGGAAGACGAAGGAAAGAATGTCAAGCAGCAGAGGGTAACTAAGTATCAAAAGCCACAGAGAAATAACGTAAGAGGGAGACAAAAAGGCATTGAGTGGTGGCTGCCAGAGTATCGGGGTCCAAAGCCTCAGTGCAATGGGAACCGATACATAACTTTGCGTTATTGACTTGAGGAGCTTAGTTCTGAAGTGAAGGAGAAGGAAGGCAATTAAAAATAGCTAGAGGTGGGTAAAAAATTAAGTTTACATTTTGTTGGTTTTGGAGATGGTGAAAGACTTTGGCATGTTTCCAGGTGAAGGGGTAAACTGAAAATCTGTGGGTGACCAGCCATCTTTTCCAATCATGTCTTTGACAATTGTATTATAATTTAATGATGATATTTTCCTACGTATTGTACCTTATAATGTTGAACGGGCTATTAGAAGGATTATCTTACTTGATCCATACACACACACACACACATGTTGGCAATTGGCGGTTTAGAGGAGGGTAGGCCCACTTTGTAGCTTGGAGCCAACCTACTCCCTTCCCCTAGTCCAGACCCCTTGCCGCCATTCTAGCTGCCCTTTGAGTTTTTCCTTTGCCTCTTGGTTGCTGTGAAGAAGCTCCTCTAGTCTTGCTTTTTTTTTTGGCCAGGCTTGTGTGTCCATCTGTCTGCTGCTATCATTTCCTTCAAATCCACAGCTATATCCTGTGTTGACTAACTTCATCACACCATGAAGCTGCTGTTACTATTCAAATCATACAGAGATCCAGACATTTTGCAATAGGAAGAGATTCCCTCCAGTCTAGTAACCTATTTTGAGGACATAGTTTTGTATGACTGTCACTAGGAACACCATTATCTTAAACAACATGTGGACTTCGAGCCATACATCAGGAGAGATAACAAAACTGCTCTGTGTAATTGGAGTTTAACCTGGACCCCGATGGTCTTCGGGTGCCAAACCGACCTGCACATCTCACTAGGAGTATATGTGCTTCTCATTGGATGGTTTTATGACTTTGTCAGCCAGAGCTCCGAAGGCTGGTTTAGTCAGTGGGTACAAAAGGCAAGTGATGGTTTTCAATTCGGCAATATCATTGAAAATATTTGGCTATGTGCAGGTTTCCCGGGTGCAGGATAGCACATTCCTTAATAATTCACTCATTTAGTCAAACTATAAAAATTTCCTTAGTTCCCAAGAACTAGGCCAGTATATCCTGCTTTGGAGGGTGGTCTCAGTTTTGTAAGAGAGACAGAAAAATCAGTGTATTATGAGAATATCATATGAAGAGGGCAAGATGGCTCCACTGTGAACATTGGGCTCTCGGATTGTTCTGGAATCCATCTAGGTGGAGTACCCGTTCAACAAGTGTTTTCTGGTGACAGTGGCATGAGGAAGAAGGATGAGCTTAGAGGACGAGTAAGGAGAGGGAGAGTGACAGAGAAGAAAAAGAAGACTGTCAAGCAGAAGGAAAAATATGTGCAGAGGCTGAGAGGCATAAGCCAGCAGTAGAAAGCCTGATGCATTGTGGGAGCATGATGGGAGGAGTCAGCATGTCCTATGTCTGGAGCTCAGGGTGCATGTGCAGAGTTTGATGAGTGGGAAGGCTGGGGAGGCCTTGCTCTTAAGGAGGTTGGATTTTAGGAGAATTTTGGAAATTCGCAGATTGTTTTTGAGCAAAAGAGTCATGTAACACCATCAGTCTTTTAGGAATACCAACACTGAATTAGAAGGAGGTGTGACTGGGATCATGAGACCAAAAACCCAGGTGACAGATTCTACCCTGAGCTGAGATTATGTGTATGAGTAGGAGAAAAGAGGAGAGAGACTAGAAGAAGATCGAATCGCCTGAGCTCCATGACCAATTTGGTGTAACCTGGAGGGGAAGCCTTGTGAGGGTCATGCTTCCTTCTCAGTGATTCCTACTTTGGATTTCTAGAGCTAACGGTACTGGGATGTGCGTCGTGGTAACCGGAATAGCTGGTTTATACACAGGGAAGCATTTAAGTTTCTGAATGACAGCGTCCCATTGAACAACAGTGTTCATTTAATGACAGTGACCAGCTAAAATTTCTTAAATACAGTATATTAAAAAATTCCCAAATATGAGTGTGATTTAGTGGCATCTTTTTAGTATTATTGGGGACCTTGATTAAAAAATCCAGGGCAGGGGCGCCTGGGTGGCTAAAGCCTCTGTCTTTGGCTCAGGTCATGATTCCAGGGTCCTGGGATCGAGTACCGCATCAGGCTCTCTGCTCAGCGGGGAGCCTGCTTCCTCCTCTCTCTCTGCCTGCCTCTCTGACTACTTGTGATCTCTGTCTGTTCAAATAAATAAATAAAATCTTAAAAAAAAAATCCAGGGCATCTGGGTGGCTCAGTCAGTTAAGCATCTGCCTTCAGCTCAGGTCATGACCCCAGGATCCTGGGATGGAGCCCCCCCAAAGGCCTCCCTGCTCAGTGGGGAGCCTGCTTCTCTCTTACCTCCCGACTCAGGCTCTCTCTTGCTATCTCTGTCTCTTTCTCTCTCTCAAATAAATAAATAAAACCTTAACAAAAAAATCCTAGGCCTCCATTTATGTTCTATGACACATGATTAACCATATACAAATGCTAATGTAATTCTAAAATGAAAATGCTCTGAATTCACAAGGATGCTTTTCCCCATGGTACAGAAAAGTGTATAAAGTTGATATAAATGTCAGGCATTTTCTTTCTTTTCCCTGGGATTATATTTGATCCTAGGAATTTGAAAGTTTTCATAAATTATGAAACATGAATACTTGAAAGTCACTAAAAAACCCAAAGAAACCTCACTTTTTTTTCCATTCGCCAATTGGCTTTGGCATCCTGAGAACTGACCTGGACGGTTCTATTTAGTCTTTGCATCTGTGAGAGTAGAATGGCTTTTACATTTTTTTAAAGTGGAAAATACTTACTTTTGTGTTTGTAAACTTCATAAATGTTCACTGCGAACAAAAGAGAAACAAAAGAAAAATGTTTAAAATAAAAAATCAGAAGTGCCATGGTGTCTTTCCCGATACCATCACTGAAACAATGGTTAACGTTTGGACTTATCTTTCAGATGCACACGCATTTTTTTTTTAATGCTATTACGCATAGTTTCTGTAATATGTCTTTTTAAATTACCAATGTCACGAATGTATTTCCATGAAATACATACGTGACTATCCTTTGTGTTATTTTATATATATCTGATTTCTTCACTGAGTTCCTTCTTAGCTTTTTCCCCTAAATTTTCAACTAACTGTGTTGCTATGAATATTCTGGTACATATTTATTTATTATTTTTTCCATTCCTTCATTTGAATAAATTTCTAAAGTAGGACTATTGCATCAAATGCTACATATATTTTGAATTTGGGTAAATATTTTCCAAATTAACATCTCAAGTTCCACTAAGCACTTTTCTCCACATACTGTTACCTACCTTGTTGTAATCAACTTTTGATTTTTCTTTCTCTAAGAAGCAGGAAGAACAAATCAAAACTCATAACTACTTTAACTTAGATACCTTCTATCTTTAACAGGTACTGTTTATCTTATGTTTATCATTCTTTTACATATTCTCTTTTACAAATTACTTGATAAAGTTTTTTGCTGAATTTTCTGTTGTGTTCCCCTTTGTTTATTGATTATGAAAAGCTCTTCCTATGCTAAAGTCAAACTTTTTCTTACAACTTAGGATTTGGAGATTTGCTAAGAGAGCCTTCCCCTTCCTCAAGATTATAAGTAGAGTAAATTTTCATTAAAACCAAAAAAACCTAGGGATAAAAGATCACGTGAAAAATTTTTAAGAAATCCCAGAGCTTACTAACAGAAAACAGGGAATTGCAAAAAAACTATGGGATGATTAAAAAAAAAAAAAGACTGTGGGATGGTCTCTAATAAAAGGAGAAACTTGTTTAATTTCACAATAAAGTAGAAAAAGGACTAGGCTATAAATTGCACGAGGGGGGGAGATCGGTCTTGTTTACTGCTGTGTCCCCCTGTGGCAGCACCTAGAACAGAGATGTTGCTTAATAATATTTTTGAATTAAAGCATGCATGCATCCAAGCTTGCCTGAATGAGCATGTGAAAAGTTGAATTAGGAAATATTTAAAAATCAGTATTATTCCTATAAGCACCAATAGGAGAGAGAACACCAATGTCAACTTTCACTCTCACTGGGAAACTGGTAATTTAAGCTTCAAAATCCTTTTGTTTATTGAGAGTTTTTTCCTTGCCTTAAGATCCCAAATTTTAGTCTTTGAGTAATATAATGCCAAGGAGGATAAGAGAATTAAAAAGGAATCAACACTACATTAGAGAAGTTAAAACTGGGCTGACACTAGAATATTCATTATTTGTGCTTTACCCACAAACGAATGACAAAAGACATTTTGGAATCTTTTTCATTTGGGACTCTTGAGCAAAGATGTCTGACAAAGATGTAAAGTATATAGGGAAAAGTGTGAGAGATAATCTAAAGAATTAACCTCCATTAAAAAAAGACAGGAAAATGACTTATTGTTTTCACTGTAACCAATTGTTTAATCATTTTAAGGTTGGGTTATATATACATGCTAATATCTAAATTCTGAGTTGCAGTTTATGGAATAATACAATCAACTCTCCCCCTTTTTAAAAAATAATTGAGATACTTTCTTGGATGATTAAAAATAGATTTTTATAAATTGGGTTCTCTAGCATTTTTTTTCCCTGAAAGAATAATTCTTTTTTATTAGTGTAATAGCTAATTGTAATTCTGTGTCACACAAACCCCCTTAACTTTATATGGTATTTTATATAGTAATGTTTATTTCCTATACAAACTCTCTAGAATGTTTTATCTGTTTTATATCCCATTGAATTCTCCCTGAAACTGCACTAGTTTACAATAATTTTATTACTTTATTAATTAAACGTTTTCCAACAAGCTAGCTATGGCATTTCTTATCATCAAGGGTTCCATTAGTTTTTAATGGTGTGAGACAAAATTACCATTTACCCACATGCAATTTAAGAAGCATCATTAACACAGGAAAAGCACCAGGTGGGATTTCTAATAGTTACTGTTTCTCATTTTTGTTTTTATTTAAAAGGAATAACTGGTTTTGAGATTTTTTTTTTTTTTTTGCTGCTATATTGCCAAATCTTCACTTGAATTTTATGATCGAGATAATTTAAAATAATGTTCTTCTATCTCCTTAGGCACTATTCAACAGTATTTCACTGATGTGCATGCAGATCCAGTCTAGCACTTTGCCCAGTCGAGTGACTGTTGTCTGCGCAGACGACAGAACAAAGAGAGTCCTGTGTGGACTCAGGCAGAGGGCGCAGCGGAGGGTATGGGCAGGACCAGACCAGCGGCCACAGACCTGCCTCTGCTATCAGGGAAGCAGGAGCACCAAGACTGAAAAGATCCAGTGGGTCCTGAAAACCCCAAGAAATCCTAGCTAGGTCTCTTGCAAGGAGTATACTTATTTTTCTTTCCTGCACATCATATCAATTCTTAAGACAAGGTCACATATCATAGGACAGGTAATGCTTGCCCTCTTGGAGATGGAAAGTATCCATTCCTATAAAACAAACTTACGAGAACCAATCAGAATTACTCAGGCTTTGAAGTCAGTAACAACATAGATACTTTCAAAAGATGAGAACATAGAGCTGTCTTGCAATTCAGTGTACTGTAAAACATATAGAACATATTACAGACCCCAATTGCCTACAAACCTTCGCTTGAAGTAGGCATTTTTATTCAAGTCTTCAGCAAAATACTCGTCGGCTATTAACAAAAGGCAAAGCTAAAACCAGATATACCAAAAAAGGTGTTATGAAACCAGTTTGGGCAATCATTTCAGATTTTGCTTTTATGGGATAGTCACTGTTCTAGAATATAAAGGAATTGGAATAGTAGAGGAAATCAGAGTTGTAGAAAGTCAGTTTTGGCAAAGATCCAAACTCTTTGACACAAAATAGATAAAATTTAGTGAAATTAACCAGTATTCCAAGATATATTTCATCAAAGAGTGGAATGTATTCAAGAATAATGTCCTTGTTTGACTCAGGAAAACCAAATTAAAACATCTTTAATCATCTCCTAAAAAAATGTTTTATAAATCTTATTACCTGAATACTCTGTTGATACGTAAAAAGTATTGGCTTGATACCTAGTCTGTATGTCCTTCCTTTCAAGTAGTTTGTAAAGGAATAGATGTACATTAGTACATTATAGGGGTATGTAGTTTATTTATAGAGTGGTCAGCTCAGGGATTTTTATATAAAAGTATTAAATGTCATTTGATTTGATAAATATTGATGGCTTATAACAGGTCTATCATATGATATATATTATATCTTGTTTAACCCACCACATCGCATGAAAAATTTTTGTTCCATTGCAAAGATAATCTCTGTAACAGAGGAGTATTTAGGGAAAAAAGTAGAGAGGAAAAAATATGAATGAAATAAAGTCTTCTAAATGTGGAAGTTTTGACACCTAAGAAGAAATAGTTTACTTCCTAAGATTAACATATTTTATATCGAGCCAATTCTACACTTCCCTCTTATATCAATCCACATTTTTAGTTAATTGCCCAGTAAATACGCGTCTGGATACAGAAAATACTTAGGCTTATTCACAGCAGTATTGTATGGGTGGTTTTTTTTTTTCTTTGTCGGCACAAGGGTCATGTGCTAGATGGATCTCCTCTTAGTGTAGCAATTCTATATTTGTGTTGCCTACAAAAGAGAAAAATCAACACAGTTATTGATGAGCTTCTGTGATGCATTTACTCCTCAGAGTAGTACTCCTCTATTTTGAACTTGACCTAAACCAGTTATTAAATTTCAAGCTAAGTCACTCTATCACTTTGAATGAGAGATATTATATGGATTGATTGCTTTCAGCATCGGTATATAGGAAGACTCCAAAAATTCTTCCTTGAAGTGGTTAAATGATTACCCAATTTACTGGGTAAGTTGTGTTGTATTTGGGATGACACTTGCTGACACTAGATTTCCAGGGATCCGGCAAAACATTTTTGGTGCTGCTGGATTCCTAGAATTTGCCCTATATCCTTTCAGTGTGCTTTTATTGTGCTTGAAGCTGACAGAAAATTGCTATAGCCAATCACCAAAAAGTGCTTATTTTTTTATGATCTTTTATTTTCATTGCTCAACATTAACATAATGAAACTTTAGATTTTTCTATTAAAACAATGCAGTACATGTGAAGTGTCATGATGAATGACAATTTCTTGTGATATACATTTTGGCGCTTGTAAAATAAAGATTGACATTAGAGCTTCCTGGATTGGATACCCTCCAATTTTGTTTAGAGGCTATATAAAAGGCAAACACATATCTCTTTCTCTCTCTCTCTCTCACACACACACACACACACACACATGCACATGCACATGTACACATACATAATATTCCTAACCAGAAGAAAAGTAATAAAAATTATTTATTGCAGCATTGTTATTTCTCTAAGTATTATTATTCAGCATCTACGAATGTGACAGAAATTTTTTGGAAGTAGTGAGCCACTGAGAAAATTTCTTAATTTTCTTTTGTGCAGATAGAATAAAATTGGTGAACTTAAAAAAAAAAAAAAACAAAAACATTTCTTGAGTGTACCTGTAATGCACTTTGACTGCTTTTGTTTTGAATCATTTTTGTAAAATGGCACAGAAATGAAGATATCTGTAATGGTAGGAGAAGGCCTGTGACGGGAGTCTGAATTTAAACTCCAGACTGGGTGGGACATGCACTACAACCAAATAGCGGTGTATGTCAGGAAATTGGGTGAGAATTGGGTCAGGGGACTGCTGCCACTTTGCTGTCGTGTACTGTTCCCTCTCCAGATCTGGGCACATACTAGAGAAGGAAAATAGCAAAGTGGTTTAGATGCAAAGGGTTTTGGCATCAGACACCTTATATTTCCTGTCTTGTCTCCAAACGATCTTCATCTCTTTCAGACCTGGTTATGTTTTCTCGACTGAAAAAGGAGAAGAGGGTTGGATGGTTTTAAGAGGCTGGTGGATGAAGCAGCAAAATCTCTGACCACAATGCTTGGTACCCAGTGCTGGTCAATAGTTACCATCCTACCCAGCATGTTTGTGTTGCTTCTACTTGCTGCAGAGACATAGTGACCCATGAGGTGGTTTTATTTGGGACCTATCTTTCTTTATCAAATTTAATTGAATAGCCAGGATTTTGGTAATTAAAGGAACCAGTCTTAGAAATAATAGCTGATGTTGATGAGCATTTACTACGTGCCTGGCATAGCATTGGGCATGGATGTCTTGGTGTATATAAGCGTGTGCACTTGCACGCACTTATGCATGCGTGAACAGACACACACACACACATTTTATTTTCTCTGAGCGTCTATGGAGTAGGTACAACTTTATCACTATGTTAAAGAGGAGGAAATAAAGGCCAGGGAGCTTCAGTCTCTCTCCAGTACCTCTCCCTTATTAAGTGATGGCCGTGGGAGGCGCATGTAGGTAGTCCCAGAGCTCAGACTGAGTGTCAGCGCAAATAATCCCCTTCAGTGATGAGTCACAAAAACGGCAAAATACTGAGAAAGAAGAACCAACAACAAACAAAACAAAACACAGAAATCAGTGCTTTAGAATGTAAGGTCATTTTCATGGACAGCAAATATTCTCACCATTTGAAAAATACATTTACAATGGCCATGATTTGGATTTGTTGAAGTTTTTCTTCTTTGAGGCTCAGTTTTCTCAGTCGGAAGTGACATTGTTGGAAAAATGAACTGCCAGGTTCTTTCTCTGGTTCTAATGTACGTTTTTTTCTTCATGAGTTCTAATCAGCTACAAATACCATTTCCCACTTCTCCGTGTGTCACTCAGAGGGGTCCCGTCTAATTTCTGGTCACCTCTCATTACATTTCAGAGCTATACGTGGACAACTGACTCCACTGCCTGTCAGTTTGCCAACATGTCAAGGTGTGGGTTGGTGGTTGGCGGCCGTATGGTGGGAAAGAAACTGGGAAACGTGATGACCATGGGGCTCCCTTATTAGCACTGGAAGCAAATATGGATGTCATATGGGTAGTATTCTCTCTCACACATCAACATATCTGTGAATATCCAACAAAGAAATCCATGTATATAAGCAGAATCTAGTGCTGTTTAATATTTTAAGCCAGCAACTTAACTTGTACCCTTACAATTTTGTGTTTTGTGCTACCAAGGAATGAAGGGTGGGCTAAACCAGCATCTTTTAGCCTTATCTGAAAGGGCAGTTGAAGTGTCTGTCCAGAAGGAGTATGGTAATCAAAATCTTGTTCTTTGAAGCAGTCTATTATTTCAGCCTTAATGTCATTATCAAAAGAGACATTTTATTTTGTCTACCCTAGTGGTGCAGTATGAGATGGAGACACAGCGATGAACTGTATGAACATGGAACTTGGAGGCAGGAGCAAGAGGTACCAGGTGTTCCTGAGGGAGTCATCTGACAGGTAGGCGATGTGGGTGAATGGACCAGGGATAAGACAACCGGGATTCTAGGTATGACTGCAGCCCTCAGTACCATTGCTGAGCCGCAGTTCCCTACTCCCAACATGGTGATAACTCTTGGCACATGCTATGAAGTACCACACGGTATCATGGGGCTGTTGGAAGAGTGAGATGATGTCATGGCAGCACTTTGGGAGCAATAAATCACAGACGTGAAGCAATTCTGTGACTGGACTCCTTGCGAGAGAGCTTAGTTGGAGGCAGTTGTACACAACGGTAGCAGCATTGCCAAAATAAAATCTGCAGAAAAGCAGGATAAGTTTTTGCAGAGATACATGGACATAAATAACAAAACAAGGAGGAAGGGTGTACTGGAATTTAAGTGCTGGAGAGGTTATATGGTATTAAGGAGAAAATTAGCCGTGGAGTCAGGCATGGTCAGTTTTGGTATCTACTAAGTTATTTTAACATTTTCACAGCTTGGAACTGTGGAGAATGAACTGGTTAATAGAACTTTGGAAAACAGAAACTTAGGAAACACAATTACACCAGAAAATGTTGGCCATTTTAAATACCTGATTTTTTAAATGCATGCTTAAAACCACGTACTTGTCCAAGTTTCCAGAAATATTGCTTTATGGTAGAAATAACCCTAGAAAATTCTGGTGTCTTCTTTGTCTCTTGAATGGCTGTCATAAGTAATCAAAGTCAGGGACATACACTAGCTCATCTCAATAGTGAGCATTACTGGTCAAGTACCTTCTATAATATAAATCACAGTGCCAAAGTAACTTTACAGCAGTGTGTTTTAACCTCACCATTGTCAATATTTTGGATCCCCTAATTCTTTGTTGGGGGTCACTGCCTCATACGTTGTGGGATGTTTGTTAAGCACCCCTGGCCTCTAGTCACTAGATGCCAGTAACAACTTTCAGTTATGATGACCAACAATGTCCCTTGATATTGCCCTGGGGAACAAAACTATCCTCATTTGAGAGCCACTGCTCTGTAGTGACTTGAGAACCTTCAGCTTTCACGACTCACAATTTCAAAAACTCTGGGATAGTAAAATTAGTTAGATATAGATTATAGAGAATAAACGCATACATATTTAAATGAGACTCTAACATATCCTTCATGCTAACACACTCTCTCTCTTGTGGTTTTGTTAGGAAGATGTATCCTCTTCATGGTCAGACAGGATGCTTCTGAGGGTGGGGACTGGGTTGTATTTCTAAGGATCTGTATCTTTTTCTCTTCCAGCTCTGCAGTCTCTTGCATTTTCATTCACTTTTGTATTTCCTTATTACATCTCAGACGACTCTCAAAGTAGATAGAAATATGGGTGTGCTTGCTTGTTCCTCCAGGTCTGGAAATGACTGTTAATCCCACTTAACTCACCTTCCCTTTGCATCTGTGCCTTCTATGTCTTATTATTATTATTATTATTATTATTTCTTACTAACTCGTCTTCTAGGTATCTAGGCACAGCTTAGGGTAAACTTTATCATTTTTCCTTCTTCATTTCCTTTACCAATCAGTTAAAGGTTTTATTACTTCTAAACTATAGTCTCTTGATTCTTCTTTTCAACAATCTCTCTGAGATATCCCCTAGCTCTTAGCTGGACAATTGTCACTGTCTTCTAACTGCCCTTCCTGCTTCCAGTCTTTCTTCCATATGTATACTTTACAGTGTTAGGTTATCATCCCTGAGACACACTCTTCCCAACAAATCCTTTAGCCCTCTAAGGACTAAGAACTGGCCCAAATTTACTTCTTCAACCCTATTTCTTATAACTGGAGCTAAAGATTATTTCTCTTTAAATTTTACTTCTTTAGGAGCTTATTAATTTCTTTGAATTCTTTCATTGTCTCTAAATCACTTTTTCTTTTTTGTTTTGGATAATTTTGATTTACATGTGAGAAAAAAAAAATAAACCCCCCTTAAAGTCTGAAGTTATATATGGGAATTGGAGACTCTACTTCTACTTAAGTACTTTAAAGTTACTTTAAAGATTATTTTAGAGAACTACAATATGCAGATGGTTATAAAATACTTTATATAGAATTCATGCATCCCTGATGTTGATACTGTTTATTTTTCTTCTTGGAATTTAACATAGAGCAGGCCTTCTTTACCTCCTCATCTTATGGTGGGACATGAATATGCAAATTTAGTTTCTATATTAAAAAATTGTACATGAATCTTAATCTGCATTCTAATTCAATGGGTATTAAAAATACTTGCCTAGGAGAGGCTGACTCTACAAAGTTCAAATATGAAGGTAGAATAGATAATTAGAACCGTCGTTGTCTAGTGGCCCTTACAGCGACAGCCACGGGTCCATTTATTGGAGGGGAGTGAACACACATGGAACTTGCTGTTTGTCATGAAGGATGTTAACAGAGTTATGTGGGAGAAGGCCTTGGCTTAAGCCCAGGTTGGTAGTAAATATAGGCCATTACTAGTTGATGTCTGTTTGATGGTCTGTGTGAAATGAGTCAGTGGTCTCAGTCCGGTTATTAGAAGACAGGTGTCTACATCTCAAAACATCATGACAATTGGCACTAATTAGCACCCCTACTGGGAGTCTCAGCAGAGAAGCAGAGGAATCAGTCGGGGGGGAGGAGAAATTATTATTGCCCTGCCCTTCAAAAGTTTCCTTTCCAACAACAGATGATGGAAAATTCCCCTGCTTTAGATAAGAAAGGTTTTGGGGAGATAAGCAGAAAATAACAGTCACTACTAGATGAAGGGTAAGGTATTTCCACTATTGAAAGAAATGTCTGTTATTTGTCCATCATCATTCTCATTTCTTTTTCTACTTCCATATCCCTTTATGTGTTAAAACTGGACTTGTGGTCTCCTGTTCTATTCTGTATCTCCTGTTCCATTCTGCATGTTCTGAGTTGAAAGAACATCTGCTTGGGTATCTACTCTATTCTCTTATCAGTTCGTCTGCAGAGTTCTTTGCTGGTTTTCTTGCTGATTTAAGGTACCTTTGTCCTCATGTGCACAAGACTGCTGAGCATCTTGGTTCAATGGCTACCCATTGATGCATTTTCTTCCATGACATATTTAACTCGGTTGTATTGGGATACAAGTTCTTACACTTTCCTCTTCAGTCTTTCCCACTGTTCTGAGCTCCTTGAGAACAGGATCCTTGCTTGATTCATTTTACTGTCCCTGCACTTGGTACCTTGCAGAGCGCATATCAGATACTCAGAAAACAAATACAAGAAAGAAGCAATGTGTGAATGAATGAATGAATGAATGAATGCATTCTTAGCCCATTGGAGACATATATTGACATGTAGGAATGAAATGAGGAGTAAGTAGGAAAAGAGACAGATTTTAAGAGATGGAGCGGTAGGAATTTGTAATTCTATTCTATTTGGTGCCTTTGAAATTCTCCCACTTGCATTTTGAATGGTTGCTTAGTGTTCCAATCCATGCAAGCCATCCGACACAATTGCTTTGTAATCGGTATAATTTAGCTTTGTAACTGAGAGCCTTCTCCAGTGTATGTTTATAAGGGGGGGGGTTCTGTGTTCTCTGTTAGAGTTTATAGTCTCACCACGGCTAAATCCAGTATTCTTCATCTCACATGAATTAATAATTTAATGACAATGATTTTGACTATCCTAATCATTGAAATCACTTACGACAAAAGGGAGAATGTCATACACATGAAAAACCGTGTCTGTATTTTGGTACTGCAAATAAATATATTACAACTGTTTTACTCAAATACATGAGAACCAAGTAAATGTTCCCAAGTGTTCTGCTTTATAATAATTTACCTGCCCCCCAGTTTTTTTTTTTTTTTTAATTTTTTATTTTTTATAAACATATATTTTTTATAAACATATATTTTTATCCCCAGGTCTGTGAATCACCAGGTTTACACACTTCACAGCACTCACCAAATCACATACCCTCCCCAATGTCCATAATCCCACCCCCTTCTCCCCAACCCCCTCCCCCCGGCAACCCTCAGTTTGTTTTGTGAGATTAAGAGTCACTTATGGTTTGTCTCCCTCCCAATCCCATCTTGTTTCATTTATTCTTCTACCCATTTAAGCTGCCCCCCAGTTTTAAAGTACCATTTTAAAATTATAAACCTAAAAATAGTTGTCAACGTGTCTAAAAAAGAGAGCTTAATTTGATTGTTATTTTGATTATTCACTTGAATAAATAACTAATGTTTTTAAATAGGACTATTAGATGTAGAAATGGTGCATATAAACTGGTATATGTGTCAAAAATATGTGATAAAGTACATAGACTGAAAAAACATAAAAACTCTAAAGTTCCTTTTTAAGATTTTTGACTAGTTAAATGTTTTTTGCTCTGATTGTAAATTCTGACTAGGGTAGTTTCTTACAGAATTTTTTGAGAAAAAAATGTCTATCACCCGAATATTGATTAAAAACAACTTCACAAACATGACCATTTTCATATTGTCATTTGCAGCAATGTAGTTTCCTAGTTCAATATTGTACATGCTTGTCTTGAACGTTAGATTATCAAGCACCCAAACAGCAGATCTTTACAATTTGTCTTGTTATCAGAACCAAATAACTCTTGTATTAGTTGTCAGGAGTGTGCTGTGTTTTAGGTAGAATCACCATTGCAAAATATTTATCCAAGGAAAGGGGAAATCAGATACACAGGTTTGTGACATAGGACCATATATATTTGAAACCAGGGAAAATCAGTTCAGAGGTTGCAATCTCTAATAGCAGAACAAGAAACACAGATGGACCATTGCCCTCATTCATTCTCTAATTTTACAGGTAATTTAGAATATCTTCAATTACAAGCCAAATGGTACATCTTGTAAGGCAAGATTCCTACCAAGATTATAGCTTGTGCAGAGTTCATATGCATAGTAGTGCTGCGTTAGAGAATTCAGATTAGTTTCAAGCAGCAGAAGTTTCTGCTGAGCACTTACCAAAGATTATTTTCAGTAAAGCATGTGACAGTACAGATCCAACATAGAATTTCTATTCACAATAATCAATTTGTCAGCTGATCGATAGGATTCGCAGTCTCAAACATTTCAATATGTTATGCTTTCATGCCTCTTGATATCATCACTAAAAATCTCATTGGATTTGTTTCCTTGATGCTCGCTGCAACAGTCTCTAGAAAGCAGAGCTCATAGAATGGTTTTAAATTTCATCCCTTAATTCAGTTTGCAGGGCCTCACCTTCAAAGTTTTCATGTTCCCTTAAGACATATTTGTGCTCGCCTTTCTTTTTGATGGAGTTGTAATTAGTCCTGGGGAGCAGTTGTTTCCAATTAGCCAGGAGGAGGAAATCACAACTGAAGTTTTATAACAAATCATTAGGCATTTTGATATCAGACCAATATATTCTGAATTCTGTGATATAAACCTGTTATGGATCTTAAAAATAATCCTGCTGATTCTTATCTGTGATCATTATATTTCTGTTTTTATTGGCAGTTTTTGAGAAGACAAATATCTTGATTTTGAGCTGCTCAGAGGGACAGAATTTCTACCATGCACATACACAGCATTTTGCTGTAACTCACTTATTTCACACAAAGAACAAAATGCAAAATACCCATTCTAACACAGTGGCTTGCATTTAATAGTCACAGCATTAATTTATTTTCAGCTAACAGACTGTTGAATGAAGGGCACCTAAGTACTCTTTTAAAAAAGTAAAGAAGGCAACTATTTTAATGAAACAGGTATCTGATTTCATCTCACAGCTGATGACCTCATCCTGCCCTTTTGAAGAGTGATGGTGTTGCCTCTGTCACTTAACTTAAAAAAAGTATTGCAATTACAGGAGTTTGGGATCCTAACATTCAGAATTAAAATATTTATTTTTGCATATGATTCTCTTCCTGTATGACTGCTAGTTCATTGTAAATAACAGTAAAATATACCCGAGTAGTAAAAATATGCTATAACTTACCTTCGGTAATCATAAACTCTTTGGGAAGAAGAAAAATGAAACCTGTCATCTAGCATGAAACAGTTTCTGATAAGATACTGTGGGATATATAAAGATGGTTTCCGTAGGTTAGTATTCTTTCATGGTTAAAATACACACACACACAAACAGATGTAAACTATATATTTGATATGCAGCTCATGTTCAGGTCTAAAAGGTGGGCCCTCAGGGTGTGATTTAATCAGAATTCTAAAAAAAAAAAATTCCACTGAAGCTGAGGAGGGAAGCTAACATTTCTCTGAACTTGGACTTCATTTCTGACTTTTACAATACACAAGTTAGCATTATGTAATGAAATTGTATCAGTAAATTAGCATGTGTTTTTTGTGTTCAGGCTCCAAGTAAAAATGGAACAATCTTCGGGTGAAGAGAGTGGATGAATGCTGTACCACTTAGAGAGCACTAAGCCAGGTTAAGCATGTCCTTTGCTATTTAGGAACCAGATCGAAAAGTTTTTTGAGAGCCCTTACTTAGTGTGTGTTTTTGTGTCTGGGGAAGGGGACGAACCAGAGCAGAGGGAGTTGTCAGTCAACTATTTCTGCAACATGCCTCTATGATTAAAAAATGCATGTGGAGTATTACCCTGTTTTTTGTCAGATAGATTTTCCTTCCACACGCAGCAAAAAAGTTTGCTTGGTGTCTAATCAAGCAACGCTGCTTTTTCAGATTTGAAGGAGAACTCAGAAAGTTAGTGTTTTTTTTTTTTTTATTCTTCTCCATTTAAGTATTATTTTTTAATTGCAGCGTATTAAACATAAAATCTGGTACAATCTTTAAAAATAAATAGGACCTAACTATAAATGGGCCCTGTTGTGTTTTTATCTTTGACAAGCAAGTAATTGCTTCTCAAATTTATCAGTTTGTTTATGCAAAAACCATTTACCAAGCCTAGCTCAAAAGCATCAATTTCATCATTATCATCTTATTAATTTAGCCAAGCTATAACACAGCTGATTATTCCTGAGTAATATCCTCTGCAGCACATCATGTGTGGCAAAACCATCTGTACAGTACCTATTTAATAAATAAACCCTCGGCTAAATGTCTCTGTTTATTGAGAACTAATGTTTATAGAAAATATAATGGAACTGAATAAATAACTCAGCTTCGTCAACCTGCATATGAATCAGTGTGAAGAACGCTGACATCATCACCTTTCAAGTACCAGAGAACGCAGAATTACCCCAAAGAGCTATCGACTCAATATTAAGGCATTAAAACTGCAATGAAGGCATATTAATGCTTAAAACTTCATTGTTGGCAGTGGAATTGGCACAATGGACATATTTTATAACTCTAGGAATACTTAGGCTTTATGGCTGCTTCTTTGTTGACTGCCTTGCACTTAATGTAGTTTTCCACTTTAAATAAAAAAAACCCTCAAGATCTTTAAAAAAAAAAACAAGAAAATTGCTGATTCTAAGCATTCATTTTTAAAATAATGCAAACTGCTGATTCCAATTGTTCAGATTTAAGAAAAAAAAAAAAAGCCAACTTCTTTAACTCCATGCTTCCTGAATTCCTATCAGTAGCAACTAGATATTTTGAGGCAAAGGTTTGTTTAAAAAGAAAGAGATTATCCTGAGTGATAGTGGTAATACTGACAATGTGGGAATGATTAAATCATTTTGCAAAGAAAAGTCAAGTTTGCAGGTTTGGAGCCATTATTATTAGTCATATAAATAATAACGTGCATGCCCCAAATTAAAGGGTACACAATAGTTTAACATATGCACATTGATTCTCGTAGCTGGGATATTAATACAGTTTAGATTAATAAGTTGAAGTTTTATGCTAGTAAAAATCCAATGAAGGAAAGTGGATTGTTTTAAAATAGTTCAAGAAAATGGGTTCATTTCTTATAACTTGTTTTAAAAGTCTGTCCATGCTTTGCTTTCCAAAAATAAAGTTTCATGAAAAGAAAAAAAAAAACAAAAAACAAAACCCAACAACAACCCAAGGTTGTTTTTATTCGTATCTGAGGAATAACCTTTATTGATCTTTGAATGGAACTCTACTTTTGAGCATCACTATGGCCTACTTCCATGTTGAAGCTTCCTTGTCAGGCAGCTTCAAAGCCTCTCTCTTCCTCTAGTGCCTTCGGGACTTGAGGGTTTCACCAAGGCTCAACCCTGATGTAATTTAAAAGTGAGGGAAGACAGGCCCCGACCTGTTGCTGTAGGCATGTTGGCTCATTCTCTAGGACTTTCTTCTATTTCTGCTCATGGAGCTCTGGGACCCACCTGGCATACTCTTTTCCAGGTGAAGACTTGTGTGTTCACACATGGAAGATGTTTCCTCATGGCCACGAGATCTGTGTGAGTTCAAACAATAAGGGCACAGAGCTGCCCATAACACCTTTTAGCTGTCAATCCAAAAGCAGAGCATTTTTTGTTTTCTTTTGCTGTTGTTGTTCAAAACATTTACTTATGAGTCTCACCAGAGAAGGAGGCCAAAGTGCATCTAGGAAGGAAACCTGATGTCTGCAGATTATAGATGGGTAAGATCCCGTCTATAATCTGCAGACATCAGGTTTCCTTCCTAGATGCAGGTTCCATTATTCTGGATGTGCAATTTCTCTCTCTCTCTCTCTCTCTTTCTCTCTTAGGGTTTCAGTTTATGCAGTGGGCTCTGTGGTTTGCACAGAGACTACCCATTCCCCAAACCTAGGAGGGTTCAGGGGTAATCCTAACAGAATCACTGTACCTCCTAAATTAGGCAAATGCCTCGAACAAAATGAATACCACATCAAAAGAACAGAAAGATAGTGAAATGGTGCCAGTAATTGCCTTGTGGGGCAACTCAGCTTAAACAACTTAAAGCTTGCAAACACCGCACCCACACTACCCAGAAGAATACTTTTGTTCCAGGGTTTAAATTGCAACCTAGGGAGCCAACAGATCTAAAACCCTTCTGTTTGGGAGCCAGAGCACGCACTGTGCCTCTGACATATGCCTATAAGTAAACCTGCATCTGGCACATCAGCAGTTTTGAATTGCTTGGGTTTGGTGACCAAAGTCAACTTCCCACGGATTCTGTCACAACCGGGCCCAGATCAGCAAAAGAGGCTGTTGGATTGACTAATTATATCTACTTTAGGGTGACCTGTGGTTTAAAAACAGCAAAAATAGAGGAATGCCAGCAAATGAGCTGCGTACCAAGTGGCAAACACCCGGAGGGCTCCTGAGATGAAGCAAAGTATGTTTTTATCCATTTGTTCTGAGTCGGCTTCATTGTCTGTCCGTTGTGTAATCCATAAAGTCACTTTCATCCATTTTAAGAAATCAATTTTAGATATTTCTGATGAGAGGTGATGTCAGGCCTTCCCATTTTGAGGCAAGAAATCAAAATACCAATTCCAATCATCCACCCCGCAGTGGGTAGCAATGAGGCTGTGCATAAAAGAGAGAGAGTGGGCCTCCCATAAAACGTGAGTAGTTTGGATATTTTTTAATGCATTGGCCTGATACAGCTCTTAAATAGTCTCGATCTTGTCCTTAGGACCCCCTTTTTTTTTTTTTAAGATTTTATTTATTTATTTGACAGAGAGAGACACAGGGAGAGAGGGAACACAGGCAGGGTAGTGGGAGAGGGAGAAGCAGGCTTCCTGCTGAACAGGGAGCCCTATGTGGGGCTTGATCCCAGGACCCGGGGATCATGACCTGAGCCAAAGGCAGACGCTTAATGACTGAGCCATCCAGGCACCCCAGGACCCATTTTTGAAGGAGCAGTAATTTAGATTCTATCTGCTAAGAACCAATATCAAGGACCACGGAGCATGACCAACCACAATCCAAGGTTATAATAATATGCCCAAGTCATGGATGCAAGGGCAAACATTTCCCACAGGAAAGGCATACTCTTGGAAAAATCCAGGAATTGGTAAATCTGATGTATATCTATGGAAAATTCTTGGCTTGGTACAGAAGAGAAATTATGAAAGAGGTGGCACGCTTTTAGCTTTCTGTCATCTTTAGAAGCAGTGGAAGAATTTAAAGTTCCAAAGATAATATTGCCATAAATGCCAATAAGGAGATGGTAGTTTCATTTGGATTATTTTGCCATGGTAGAATATATTTGTTTGTTCATTCATTCCATCATGCAGCGGTGTTTATCGGGCACCTACGTTGGGATAGGCATTGGGATATAATAGCATGAGGAAATGTTCCAGTTTCATGGAACACACAATCTGATGGAGAATTAAAAGGTCATAGAAATCAATGCCAGATTCAACCACGAGAAAGACCATATAGGACAGACACAAGATGGAGGTGGGGAGAACATTTCAAACAAAAGAAATTGCCCCTTCGCACCTCTGCAGTGGTAAAGGAATCAATGGCGCATGCAGAAAACTGAGAGAGTAGTGTGGTAAGATAATGGCAGCAAAAGAAATCCGGTGGAAGATGAACCCACGTAGAACAAGAACCCAGAGAACTTGGTAGGGTTCAGTCTTCAGGGCAATGTCATGGTCAGTCCGTATCACCCATGCATGACGCATTATTTGGAGAATTTAGTAGAGTCCCATGACAAAATATTTGCTATCAGTTGGAGCTAAGTTATCACTCATTCCTTCAACTGATGTTTTGTTAAACACCTATGCCATGCAAGGAATGGGCATTGGGAATCTAGTGGTGATCTATATGGACGTGGTCTCTGCTCTCCTGGAACTGCAGTCTCTCTGGAAAGATAATGAACAAATACAGAGGCATCAAGTGTTGTAGAAGAAGAACTGCAGGGGTTAGGACTGGGGAGCCATTTTAGGGGGATGGTTCCCTGAGAAGGGATTTCAGTTGATGCACCAAGACAATCTGGAGTTTAGAAGCTTTGGATAGGGCACCTGGGTGGCTCAGTGGGTAAAGCCACTGCCTTCTGCTCAGGTCATGATCCCAGGGTCCTGGGATCGAGCCCTGCATCCGGCTCTCTGCTTCGCGTGGAGCCTGCTTCCTCCTCTCTCTCTGCCTGCCTCTCTGTCTACTTGTGATCTCTGTCAAATAAACAAATCTTTAAAAAAAAAAAAGAATTTTTGGATAGCCACTATGGACCATGGGGAAGAAAGCGGCAGGGGTGAGGTTAAAGACAAAGAAGACGTAGGGCTTGAAGCCTCAGCGGCTTTCTAGCGGACAGTGAAAACGAACACGTTTTTGCCCAACCTTGGACAAGGTGGTTCCCTTTTTATATTTTTCCTCTGCAGGAACGTCTTCCACATGTATTGTGGAATGAGGACTTCTTCATGAAATTGCTCCTTCTAACGCACACAGTGTAATCTGGACCAACTCCCCGCCCCCACCCCATGCCCACCTGCTGTGCAAGGGCCACTGTGGCCCTTCACTGGGGTTCTGTGGTGGGTAAGGATACAAAGACCCTGGACAGGCCATCGTGAGTCCTTGGGTCTCCAGTGAAGCAGTGTTATTCTGCCTCTGGGGTCAGGGAAATCTAAGCAGGGGGTGTAATAGGACCAATGACCTGCCTCTTCTTTTCTCCTTTGTTCTTACTTCCCTCTTCTTGGGAGACTGGTGTGAAAATACATAGACCCTCTTTCACCCATTATTCTCCCAGGGAAGGAGGGAGAGGAAGGGACTGGAAATCCTGGGCTGAAGCAGGCAGAATGGTGGACTGAGCAGAAGTGGGACTCACTGTAGTTGACAGACTTCCCAAGTTGCCAGCCTGCTCCATTCTGACAAAGATTAAGTTGCTCAGCGGCACTCTGTCACCTCCATGTCTCCTGGGTTGCAGCTCTGTTCCAGGGGCTCAGACCAAAATCATAGCCGTAGGAAGAGGTGTTGGAATAAGTGAAAATCAATCCAATCCTGCAGAATCTCGAAAACTTTATGTATGACAAGGCTTACATATCTGGATGCCATATAGGAGTCTGCCTTCTTGTTCCCCATCATCTGTCTAAAGGAAGTAATTCTGTATTTCACAAATGGACATGTTTATGGCCTAAATGTCACACTGTCCTAGACCTTTGTCTTAACATATCCATTGTTTCTGCTTTGTACTAGTTATATGGAAAAAGATAATTATGAAGCATATATTAAATTAATTGTGGCCCAGTAAATCAAAACTATTGAAACCATAGTTTTAAAGGGAAAAAACAATAGTTTTAAGGAAAAAAAAAACACACACTCTTTATACAATTCATTTTACATTTAGGACATTTAGTTTCCTAAAAGCTATTTATTATTTTTAAAAGTTTTTAGTTTTTTCTTTTTTCTTAAGATTTTATTTAGTTGACAGAGAGAGAGATCACACGTAGGCAGGCAGACAGAGGGAGAGGGAGAAGCAGGCTCCCCACTGAGCAGAGAGCTGATGCAGGGCTTGAAACCAGGACCCTCAGATCATGACCTGAGCTGGAGGCAGAGGCTTGAGCCATTGAGCCACCCAGGTGCCCCCAAAGTTTTTAGTTTCACACAACTCTTCGTACTGCTGAACCAAGCAAAATGAACATCACTTTTTCTTGCAGAAAGGAGAAAATAAGATTTATAAATATTTTCTGACATTTTTCATAAATTTACAACATCGTTTAGTGAAAAGAGACATTTCCTACTTAATGCATTTTAAATTATTTGTGTTTATTTTAACCTCTTTCCTATAAATCCGTAGTTACTGTGGCAAGCCAAACTATAAGCATCTTAGAGTTATTGCTCATTAAGAGGGAGACAGGTTTCATTAGAGGGGGCAGCTTGGGTGAGAAAGGCCATTCCTTGTACAGTGATGGCCTTCACACAGCGTGGTGATAGAAAGCTTGTTGGAACTCTATGGATCATCACTTACTTTCTATTTGGTGTCATTTTTGACTCTTCTTTTGCTGATAGAGTTTCTCCTGATGCTAAAGACTGATTTCTGGAACTGTACTCTAATTTGCAAACAAAGAGCTCTATCAGGTGCATTTCATTACCAATATATGTTAGAACAGGATAATCATTTAAAGATTTTGCACAGTCATGACAATTCATATTAAGAAGGTAGAACTCAGTTAGTGTCCCTCTGATTTAGCACTCAGATGAAGGAAAGAGCTCCTGAAATTTTGGGTTGTTAGTGTTTTTTAATTGCTTTTGAGTAATTTTTATTTCTTTGTCTTGCAAGTATAAGAAAAGATCAAGAGTGTATGTAGTCATAGGCTAAATCTCACTTACTTTTCTTAGAAGCTTTTGTTTGCTTCCTTTGGAATGGGGCGAAATCTAGATTATAAAACTATATTACCATGACAGTTTGATTTTTTTAAAAAGTCATTTAGAGAAAGATAATCACCTAGTTGGTCGGAATGTCCTCAGTGTGATAGAATATCTGTTACCCATAGCCAGCTCATATAGATGATGTATCTTTAAATATTTTGGTCATCTGATGTCACACAGACCATTAATGTATATATCTGAGAATTATGTGGAAACTCTTATTGACTAAAGGGAAGTTTACAGTAAAATCAGGAAGTTGTTGGTGAAATTATACTACTTCTTCCAGTAAGTTATCCATTTCTATTAAACAAATACTTGGAAATACTACTCTGCTTATGTTAAGGGAATCTTCAGGTTAAAGTTAAAATGTTCACCAGGTCAGTGATTTTCAACCATATGCTCCCTTTCGACAATATGTATTTTTGATGCTTGATTTAGTAATCAAATGGAATTCACAGATAATACCTACCTTTACACCTCATTAAAAAAAAAATCTGCAATGCCATAATTATAATACATAGGAAATACTAAAATATAAAATAATAGGTATGTATTCTGTAAATGTTCTGACACCACTCTGAGTGGCATGGACTAAGTGGTCAATATTTATTTATTCAATGAATGCTGAATGAGCAAAAGAAAAAAGCAAACCCAAATCCAAGCCTGCTCCTTCAGGAATTTATCACCTGGTTGGAATGACAGTTCACTATAGTAATGCATACAGCAAGGCGTTGGCTCCCCACACATTCCAAGAACTGGTTGCATGGTGAGTGCTATAAGAATTTAAGGAAGAGGGGACACCCTCTGCAGGCAGAAGCGAAGGACTGCTGTGGGTCTCAGGCATGAGGGCAGTGGTGTAGGGATATGCATTTAAACTGGTGTCTGCTCAGAGCAGTTCTCGGCCAGGTGAGGGGCCAGGTGTAGAGGGAGAACAGGTTAGGAAGGGCCTGTGCTCCCAGAGCTTCCATTCTAGGGCATTTCCGGCTTCTGTGAGTGTCAGAAGCCCTGGAGGAATGATTAAATGCATATTCCCAGGCGCAGAACTCCGGTATTCCAGTATGCGTTTTCAGCAAGTGTTCGAGAGAAATTCTAATGTAATTCCCGAGTCTCACTTTCAGAAACAACAGTATGGGTGGACAAAGAACCTAGTGTGTTTCTCCTGCGTTTGGAAAATGAATGGCAACCCTTGGGGGAATTTTGAGATTCATCTCGAAAGGGAACTTCTAGTCATTTCAAAAATAAGTGAATGTAAATGATGAGGGAATATATTTTTTAAGACACCATAATAGAACTGATGCTCTTGGTAAAATGTTGTTGTTTTAACATTCTTGTGACAGTAAAAATAGTCTTGGTTATAGGTGGCGTGATGATATGTTTTCTTTTGCTGATATTAGAAATGGAAATGTATTGGGGATGGAAATATGTTGAGAAAAATAGTTGTTCTGTTTTGCAAGATAATTTTTTTTTGGGGGGGAGACATATTTAAATATTTAAAATTGAATAGTTTGGTCTTGTTTTGTTTTGTTTTTTGGTCTCCTGCTCCCTGTCATCCTCATAAAAACTATTTTTGACTCAAATGGTGAAATGAAGCATTATGTAATAAAACAAATGAATTATTTATTTAATTCACAATTTTAAAAGTTGTCTTTTTAATACCATGTTATACTAAAATTATTTCTAGGATGTTTTTTATTGCCTTACAATTTCTTTTTTAAGAAACACCTAAAGATTAGGTGTTTACACCTGAAGTGTTTACAATTTTTCTCATTAGGTAAATATTTTGTTTTCATTAACTTGAAGTTTTTAACTACAGTTAAAATCATAATGTCCCTCATGACACATACCCTTCTAATAGGATACATCTGATAAAATTTTAAATATGGAGTACTTCCCTGGTTACAAAGAGAAAAGCTTAATTCTTTAAATTTTTTTTTTTTTTTTTTTTTAGATTTTATTTATTTATTTGACAGAGATCACAAGAAGGCAGAGAGGCAGGTAGGGAGGTGGGGAAGTGGGCTTCCTGCTGAGCAGAGAGCCCAGTGTGGGACTCGATCCCAGGACCCTGGGATCATGACCTGAGCCAAAGGCAGACGCTTTAACCCACTGAGCCACCCAGATCAAAGACTAATACAGGTTTTTTGACTTCATACATTTGATTCTAAATATATTTTAAAAGATAGTGGCTTTTAAAAATAGTGGCTGGAAGCAGAATAAAAGACTTTTCAAGTGTTATTAGAGTATACCATGTAGCCCAAAACAAAGGAAAAGCATAAATAAAGACCCCCATTGTGGATAACAGCATTGCCCCTTCCTTCTAGCACTAGGCCCACCCCCACAAAAGCTCCCTGCCACACCCTCTCTAAACTTCATCCTTATGAAAATGAATCAACCGACCACAGAATTCTAATTTTGAATTACAGATCATCTGCCCTTTTCTTAATAATTGGTTTTTATATTTAAATCAATCACAAATTCACAAATCATAAAAAAAAAACCCTCAACTGATAATCAATAGTTCTGTTTGTGTGACACTTAAACAATTGAGTTTATTAGTTTTCTGACCTGAATTTTGTTCTTTTTTAGCTGGTTTTAGTGCAATGAACACCCAGCTTATTTGTTTAGTGGCCTGAAGATTATAGCTTTCCTTCTTTTAAAACTAGTGATTCTCTTAGCATATTTCAAGTAAACAGGATGAAAAAACAAATGTTTGTTTTATTGTTTTAAGCTTACAAATGATAGGAACGTCGCTTTTTTATGTTTTGTGTTGGTCGCATAAATTATTAAGATCAACTTAAAATGGAGAACTAGGGGTATCATCATTGGGACACACTTTTCTTCAAAAAGTTTGCTAAAGATAATTTGTATGGGGAGAATCTTTTGCTCAGATGTATTTATTTTGTAGGTATAAGTTCAATTGGGTAAAGAATATTCTGAATAATTCCTAATTTTCTGTTGGATTTCCGTATTTTATATGTGAGCACTGAAAATCTATAGAACAAAATTTGATTTAATTTACATTTAGAACTTTTCCAAGGAGACTTGGTTATGGAAATGAGCAAAACGCCACATTGTGGGAGGTCCTTCCTCTTTCGTATGTACTCTCAGACTGTGGACAATTTTTAAAAAATGACCCTGCACATGTTATATTCAAATAGAGAAATGATTTTTAACATCAACACATGTAGATTTCCCTACACTTTTTAATGTTCACATCATGAGTGAATACTCAAGAAATTAGGTACAGTCACACACAGACCCGCACACACAGAGGACTGAACCGGAGCATTTGACAGTGCTGTAAGGGATTGACCCAAACTGAGCGGATAACCCAGTGGAAATGTGCGAGCCCTCTGCATTCGTGAGATCGACCACAGTTACACCAGATCTGATAATAAGACACAGGCAGAAGTCCTCCTGCCTTGTGTCGCACTGAGAGTCCAAGAAAGTTTGGCAAGTAGAGCCCCAAGTCCTGTCCAGAGAATCCAAAATCATCACCCATGGAGCTTAATTCTGAATTTCCGGCCCAGACAAAACTCCGATTAAATTCAATGAGTGTTTCTCATTTTAGAAAGCTGTGCATGTGCATGCCATGTTCTTTTCTTAGATAAAAACATACCCACAGCTCCTTCCATACAAAATGAAACCAAACACATTTAGAACACATGTAAGCCATTTCTCTATGGGAAAGGCCATTTGTGGTTAACACAGAAAGTATTTATGGTTTCACTGTTAATTGTGGTTTCTTTGTATTAGCCAAAAAAGGTAGCATTTTTCATGGTAGGAATAGTATGAAAGCAATAGCCTTTCTAAAAAATGTTCGAATTTTCTGGGGCATGAGGAAGTGACTGAATTTATGATCTCTTCTAAATACCGAGCAAGTATATACAACCTACAGTGATGTTTTCAATCTGAATAAAAGTTTATTTAAAATGGTCTTAATTGCTCTTTGGTACATTTCCACAAGTCGAATCTGTATAATCAACATTATATAATATTTAAGGCTCGGATACATTTTAGTTTCTTGTTTATAATTGTTATCCAGGGACATTAAAATTTCATTCTGGATCAGTGCTATTTCTGGAAATTGTTAATTTCAATTTCTTCTGGAAATTGTTAATTTTACAAATCTTACCTTGTTAATGTCAATTTTATTTAATCAATCCCTGGGATTTATTTCTTCTTTCCTTCTTTCCATCCTTCCTTCCTTCCTTCTTTTTTTTCCTTCCTTTTTTTTTAAAATTAGAAACCAAAGAATCATTGCAGTGTTGAAATATTTTAATTATTTCATATTACAAAAGAATCATTTTAATTTCAAACTGCATTTTGGCAAGGATTCTATAAGTGGGTGAGTGAATTCAAAAGAATAGTTAAATATGAAAGCAGATTAATTAATTTGAATGTACATTTGTGGGGCTATATACTGATATTTTTTAGCAGACATTTCCACAAGTGTTTTAACATCTGAATGTATCACATATATATTATTACAAAGTAAAAGAGACAATTGTGATTGTTAGGTCAATAACCAGGATACTTAGGAATATTTACATATAAAGCAGTTTTTCTTAAATAATGGAGCTTTTATTATATATGGGAAATAATATATTTGAATAGCTTCATCATTATACAATTTTCTTTATAATTTTAGAGGAAGTAATGCTATATGGATATTAGTTTGAATTTTATTAAGTTCCTGAGGAAAAAACAAGTATTTAAGCCATATGACCCTAATTGCCTCTTTCTGAGAGTGAGAAATATTCTTTATGAAAATGCTTAAAGTACAATTTATCAATTTAATCACATACACTTATGTATATCTCATGAGTATATGTGAAACTGAGTCTAAATGAACATTTTATGAGGTTAAATGCAGTTTTCCAAAGATCTGTATTTATTCATAGATCATGTAAAAGGCAATTAGCTTTGATAAATATTGCTTTTTTTTTTTTAATCTTGTCCCCTCCTATTGCTGTGTTTTTTGCTAAACATTTGTATAATTCTGGCTTTTAGTTTCACAGTTTCAATCATCAAATACATTGATACACTTAGATTGCATCTATGTTAGTACTCAAAACACTTCCATTAAAAATTTTCAAAGGTTTTTGTATGTCTTGTCTCTCCTTTTTCTTACGAATGGAAATTTAAACTGGAATATGTGATCATATATGAGAAGTACTAACTGATTTGTTGATATACCATAAAACTTTATGCACCTCAAATAATATTTTAATATATCTTATACAGTATATAATATTGGGTGTTAGTGTAACATATTTCACAGGATTTTTAAATCTATTTATGTAGTATTTTAAAATATATTGCTAACCACGGGATTTGTCTTTCATGTCTTCTTGTGATTTTTATTTTGAAAATCACTAACATTTTAAGAGAGAATGTTCACAGAAAGTAAACATTTCTCTGTGAAATCTTTAAAAAAGGAATAACCCTCAAACCAGAACTTCATTGTAATAAATATGTCACATTTTCTTTTCATGCTACTAACATCAAGTGATTTCTGATCCCAGATAGTTTTCTTTTTCGTAGCAAAATATAATGTTTCCTTTCACTGTTATTTTCATGTATATTCAAATACTGATGTGAAATAACCAAAATACAAAAACAGACTTTACTAAGAGGTTACATTTCCTTGAGGTGTAGGCAATACGTGGTGATAGTCACATTTATGCAAAAGTTTTTCATTCCTTGCTGTTCACAAATATGTAAAAATAGGCATTCCTAGTGTCCGCGTATTTCTTAGGCTTTAAGTCACATTTTGTGAGCCGAGCCTTCTTACCTTCCTCTCCCTGAGGCTTACTGAGAATCCTCAGACACTGTGGTTCTGGTCTTGCCCTGTCATCTGCTTGCGTTGCGCGCGTCAGACTGTAGGGGGCACTCCTCAGCTGCAGCAGAGACCATCTTAAGCTCAGTCCTTTTTTGTGGCTCTGAGACGTATTTAATATTCATTATTTTATCAAGGCATTTAGTCTAAAAAGACTTCATAGCTCACCCTGAAAGCACGTATGTTCATAACTGAGTAAAAAAGAAATCTCGCTGAGGTATCAAGGTGGGCATTTGGCTTCCTGGGGATGTTAATAAAATTTTATAATGCTGCGTTGTGCCTGGGTAAATAAGTACTTTCCAGAGCTCTCCTCTTGTTATTCTTTTCTACTTGGAGCTCAGGGTGGATTTTATAATACCCAGATTTTTATTACTATACCTCAAGTCTTGTCTCTTTGCCTTGAGGACTCCCAGAGAGCAGGGTGTGGAATGATCATGATTTATGTTTGGGAAGAGGAACCACAGAGTTTTTACATAGAATTATGTGCCCTGCACTGAAGCTTATAAACAGCTTATCTTTAATGGGAGTGAAATATTGAATTTAGGATTGTGTGTGGCCTTCTCTCCACTCCCTTCCCTCTCCTCTCACTTCCCTGACCTGCCCCATCCCCAACAGACTGCTTGTGTGGCAATCCCGAGATCCCTTTCCCTGCATAATGACACGGGCCTCTCACATGTCTCTACCTTCAGGGTTCACAGCAGCGGCTGGTGCAGCTGCTTCGGGCTTTTTATGGCTTTCCGTACTTACCTCTCAGAGAGACCAGTAGCACTCCCTGGCCTCGTAGGTTGGAGACTTCCTTTCCTTCTGCAGAAAACTTCTTCCCTGCATCTGGGCGCGCTGCCCTCCCCGTTTTCCTGGTTTTCCTGCCGGGGCATGCATCTCTCAAGGCCCTGACTCCCCTTCCTCCTGTCTGGGACCAGTCCCTTCTCTTGGGAGGGAGACTCTCTCCCTCCTCTGCACTCTGGGTGCTGCTCCCTCCTTGTCGTCAGACTTTCCTGCTCTGTGTTGTAATTTCTCCTACTTTCAAAAGACTCCCTCTCTTCATCCCATTTCTCCAATCTGCAATCTCTTCTTTCTCAGTTTCCTTTTACAGCAAAGTGCCTCCCAGAGTTGGCCTTACTTGGTGGCACCAACTCCCGTCCCTCCCGTTGTCCCCTCGCACCACTTGCTCCACGGACTCTCTCTTCACCAGTGACCTCCATGTTGCTACACCTAATGATCCGTCCTTGCGGTAACATTTTTTCCCCCTCACTGTGGACTACTTACGCCTTGAAATAGTTCTTTCTTGGACTTTTGGGAGATTGGCTGTCTCCTTGCCCCCCAAATTGCCAACAGCTCCTTCTCTGCTCCTCCCATAGTTGTCTGTTACCTCCTTGAACCCCAAGGGGCTGTCCATAGGCCCATCTTCTATATCTATACTCTGTCTCTCTAGGCTTCTCTCATCTTCTCTCGATCTCCATTCTACCCATCCCCACCCAAACCAGCCAACCGGCCAACCAACAAACCCACTTCTTCACAGTCTTCCCCTCTTAGAAAAGGGAGTTTTCTCAAGATAAAACCTCAGTCTATATGACAGTCCAAGCCACTGTCTTCATTCATCTTAATTATTGTCTCCCTGCTTCTGTCCACACCAATACACACATACATCAATAATATAGCAGTGGGTCAATGGGAGCTCTTTCAGCCACTGGTGGCTCCTCAGCTCCCACTAAATGTCACAGCCCCTGAGATACTTCTAGGCCTCACCCCTACTCTTCTTCCTGACTCACTTCATGTCAGCCACACACACGGCCTTGCACTTGCTTAATAATCCTACTAAGTCCCTCCTCAGAGCATCTTGACTTAGAGTGCTCTTCTCCCCGGGGGTCTTTATGACTGTCTCCTTCACATCTGTAAGGTCTTTCCCCCAATGTCACCAGGACTTCCCTGGCCACCTTATTTAGAACAGGAAGTCTACTTGACCGGACCCTGCATTCTGTATCGCTACTTCCTGCCATTATTATTTGTCTCTAGAGCACTTACGATCTTTATGTTACTATTCTCAGCTCTGCCTTTCTGCCTTATTATACCATTTCCTTTTGCCCATATATACCATTCTTTGCCTGCTACATGACAGATGTGCTTTTTGGCTATGAGATACTCACTTACTGGTCATTGTTGCCCCATCAGTAGGTATCTTCCAGGGACAGGTGTTTCCAAAGTGTTTCTGCTCTGGCATCTCCACTGCCTAGAAGGATATTTGATATGTGCTAGACTCTCAGGAAAATTTGCTGAATGAATGAACCCATTTTAGTATATACCACCTGTGAAAGGATCAACATCCAAATTTGGGATCCAACCAGGATTTGACTTATTTTCTGTCTCTTATGTTTTAAAACTTGCTTTCTGACTTAAAAGAACTTTTCAAAATGATGCCACCTTCTTTTGTTTTGGTATCTTTGGCTATTCTTTTTAATTGACTTTGAACTTCTTTTCATTTTGACATTTAATAAGTATCTGATGCAGTAACTCATTAGACTTCAGGCCTTTTTTTCCCCCCCTTTGGAGGAGGATTTTGTTTTGTTTCTTAAAGGGGGTTTGTAATTATTGGGGTTTAGGAAAGTCAAATCCCATTAGAATGGACTTTCCTACTTTTGCTAAAATGAAAAAGCACTCCTGAGGTGGACAAACATGGAGCAAAAAGCTTCTGTTAAAATCTTCTCTTTTTACAGAATTTTGGGGAATTTGGTAGAAGTAGTTGATTACAGGACTCTCTCTTTCCTGTTCTCCTGGCCTTCCCTTCATACCCCAATGACCTCAAGATTATTGTAACCATGTGGGATTACATTTTAAATATTCTTCCTACGAGAGGTAACATGTTTAATTATGTGCATCAAATTATATAACCTAATGGTGGGACTTTACCTATATAAGTGTGGAAGAAGCTATGTAGAAAGAAACCAACTTGATTGGGCCAAAGATTATGCTAGGCCTTTTCCTATTTCAGCTTATTTAGTCCTTAATGCAACCCATTATACAGATAGAAATTGAAACTTGGAAAGATTATATAGCTTAGACCCAGGGTGTTAGTGTGCTTGGTTTCTGTATCTCAAACTTGTATTCTTTTCAGTGAATTATGCTCCCTTCTGTATTATCAGCTTGAGATAATTTGCTATAAATTCTAAAATGCTTTTTAGACAGTCTTCAGAAAGTAGTATGTATATAATAATATAATATGTATGTTAGTATGATATATACTAAATTTTGACAATCTGTGAGGTGCAGAGGGAGAGTATCTCCTCTGAGCATGGCCCGATGCAGGGCGACCCCACAACCTTGAGATTCTGATCTGAGCCTAAATCAAGGCCCCTACCCTTAACCAACTGAGCCACCCTGGTGGCCCGACATGAGGTCTTTTTCTAATCTTTTGTTAAACATTATCTTTAGTGGTTACAACAACCTGAAGAAGATGGTATTGCCATCATCATCATTTTACAGAGAAGGAAATTGAGGCTCATAGAAGTCATTTTCCAGATTTTAAAGATGCTGATGCCTGCCTGGGCTATTACTCAGGACAGTAGATGAGATTTTTACATCTTTTATTCTTTCACCATATTCAAGTGTCTGCTCAAATATCGCCTTATCAGAAAGGCCCTCTCTAACCAAGTTTCCTAGACGGTAGTAGCTCTAGCTAGTGTCCTCTTAGTTTGCTTAATTTCTTATAAAATGTATTACTGCCCATGTGTTATATATTTCCTGATTTGTTGTTTGCCCTTCCCAGCAAAACTCTGGGAAGTTTAGGAGCACCATTTCTGTATCCATCATGCTTAAATATCAGTCAGATGGATGTGACTAAGTGTGGAGCTGAAAGTGTAGGTGAGAAGCACCGGGGTTAAGTGTCTGTCTTCTGCTCAGGTCATTATCCTGAGGTCCCAGGATCAAGCCTTGCATGGGCCTCCCTGCTCAGGAGGCAATTACGTTTCCCTCTGCCCCTCGCCTTGCTTGTGCACTCTCTCTCTCTCTCTGTCTCAAATAAATAAAACTTTTTTTTTTTTAAAGAAAGTGTTAGTGAAATTAGATTTATCTGGGTAAATTGAATCAAGATGATAAAGGAAATTTTGAGTACAAGAGAATAGAAGAGGACTAGAGCAGAGTAGGACAGTCAGATCAGAAGCATTGAAGAAATGTGAGGGTTTTAGAGTCTTCTGAAAATGGAAAATGGACCTTGTGAACATAGAAAGGAAAATGGCCCCTTTATGTAAGGTGATGGGGCTTCTAGAAGAAGGCATTATATATTTGTGTCAGAGAAGATTATTAAAATTCTCAGTATCTGCTGTTTAAAAAAGTAAGGTTTCAAAGTAGAGGGAATTCAGAACCTGAGATACAACTTTGGAATAAAGAGAAAAAGACTACTTGGGGGTTACTTTCAGGAAGAAGTTTTGCTTGTAAGGTTCATCTGAAGGTGTATAAACTCTTAAAGAATTGAAAATACCTCTGATATTTCATACCCAAAAGAAAAGAAAATGGGGGGAAAAAAAGACTCAGAGGAACTGAGGTCACAGAGACACAAAGTAACTTGTTTAAGGTCACATGGCTTCTGAGAGAGAGAGTGGGAATAAGAAAGCTTGGCTAATGGTTGCCGGGGACCTACACTCACCATCATTAGGTTACCTGGTCTTTTCTGAAAACATTCTCTTGGCACTGAGATTTTAACTTTTCTTGAAGTACTGTTACATGTACCAATTTTCTCTCTTCTTTGCTCTCTGTGGCTTGCCACTGACATTGCTCAGCTACAGTTAAGCAACCGTGGGACAGGAGACACGGAAGAGCTTTCCTGACTTGGCTCTCTAGGAATGAGAGTCATCAAGAATTCTTTGAATGATTAAGTGATCATGATGGCTTGATAATTTGGCAGTGGGAAACCAGAGACCTTGGCAGGAAAGACTTCCGAGAAAAAAAAAAAAAGAGTTTTGATTTTTATTAATAAGATTTAAAAAGAGCCGATAAAAAGAAAATGTATGTACCATGGGGAAGTTTTAAATCCAGATCATTTTTTTGACAGGGGGAGGTGAAGTAGGGGCTCATGTGTCATTCTTGAGGAGCTGGGGGTCCTGAATGCACTGAATATGTTGGAGAGAGGTAAAAGAAATGTAGCATTTGAAAATTAATGAAAGAGAAGAAAATAATTAAGAAATCAAGTTTCCTCAAAGATGTAGATAATGTATTTCAGATGCCAGTGGACAGAGGAATAAAAGTTAAGGGGAAGATATATAGTTAATCATGGCTAATTGCCCATCCATCCATCATCCGTCCATCCAATCACATCCTACACATCTGAGAAAAAAAAAAAAACCCAAAAAACAGTGATGGAAAAGGAAAGAATGAATGGATCAGGCATCCTGTGAATCGCTAACTTTAATAGACTCAAAAAGACATTTTATTGGAAATTAACTTTCAATATTAATTATAATTAAATATAAATGGATGCTCTCCCACACACATTTTCTTTGTTTAGAATTATACTATTGAATGTGTGGCCCTTTCTATTTCTGTATTAAGAACACGCACAGGCTATGAGAACTGACATGCACAGATATGTGCCATTTTTTAGGGGGGAATGATGACCCAGCAATTAGAAATACATCCTTATTTACGACTGATGATAATGCAGTCACTGCTCCTTGCATTTAAAAGTTGTATATATGGTAGGGACCATGTTGAAAACTTGTCCATAAACAGGTAGTTCTCTTTCCATGAGCCCTCCCTAGTTGTGGAGAATCATTTAGAAACATGTAAAGTCAACTGTGAAATTAACACACTGTGAAAGGCATGTAATAGTGATGCTAAAATCAAAGTTACCTCTGCCTGGCACAGCGAGCAACTGTATCCGCAGAGCTTTGTATGTCTTACAGAGCCAGCATGTGGTATTAAGTGAGTATTTGTTGAAAGCTGGACTCAGAAAAGGAAGAGATCTTTTCCCATCTCAGAACAAGTGTTCATGCATTCTGTGCCTCTCAGATTCACTTAGGAAAATATACGGAAGCCTTTATGTTACTATTCTCAGCTCTGCCTTTCTGCCTTATTATACCATTTCCTTTTGCCCATATATACCATTCTTTGCCTGCTACATGACAGATGTGCTTTTTGGCTCCTCCTTCTTCATGACACTGTAGAATTATGCCACATTTCTTAGGTTGAGCTTGAAATTATCTTTAGAGAGTTCTTTCTTCTTGCCCTGACTACAGTTTTTTTTTTTTTTTTTTTTTTTTCTCAGTAGAGCCTATATGACCTGGCAAGTATTTGGGAATGTCTGAGACATGTGTGACTCCCTGCACTGTAGCAAACATCCACTGTTTTCAAAGGGAGCACACCTATAACCTTGGGTTTCTGTGTTGTTGATCTTCATTTTAGTTCCATCAATTGTTTTGTAAGGGGAAAGTGTTTCTGCCCCCAGCTACCAAGGAATGCAAACCACTTTGGTTTTCTGGGTTTTAGAGAATAATTATAGAGGTATTGCTATATGTGACTTATGGTATATATTCGGACTCCAACATGATAGCTTTTTTGTTTTTTTTGTTGCCATTTACGAAAAATGTTAACTCCTTTCTGAAGCTCTTCCTTTGAAGCCCATTGCGTGAAAGATCTCTAATGTGAAATTAATCTGGGTTTGGTTGGATGCCAGTCCCATAAGAGATGAGAAGAAAAATCACAAGAAGTCGATAGCCTTATCTATTATGATCATATCTTTGGGATTTGCATGGGAGAAGGAGGCAGATACAAAAGAATCCCCAGAGTAATATGGGTCAGGAAAGAGAGGAAAAAAGTTGTCCTCAGGAGGGGACAGTAAAGCATTTGCTGTATATGATAGGTCCAACCTGGACATTTGGCACTTTTCTGAAAGGGAATAGCAGTCGTTATCAAGGCTAGTGGCTGGCTTCAGAAAGGGCATCTTATCTGGTCTCCATTTAGGAACACTGCAATGAATGAGATTGGAAGGCTCATAGCTATGAACATTTTGGGAGGTTGGAGAAGCAACTTAGAAATGCAGAACACTCTGGAAATAAAACTACCATTCATCCCAAACACAGAGAGGTGCTAGTCTGACAGAGCCTGTATCTTCCAGTGATATCCAGACTGTATGCTGAGGACGGGTTTGCCATGGTTAAAATCAGTATTCCAAGACTTGTTTGTTTAAAATGGAAAAAAGACTGGTGGTTGGAAACCTCATTTTTCTTTGTTACTGTTTTTGAAACATCAGGACATCAGCTTGTCTCTTGGGACTGTGCCCAGGAGGTCTAATTTTGCTGAAGGATCCAGTCAAGGCTTTGGAGTTAGTTTAGTATTCTAAATTAGTTATATTTTGATTTTACTTGGATTTGTGGAAAAACTAAAAAAGTCAACATCTAAGAGAGGCAATTCCAGGTTCTTCCTACCTCCCATGAAATTGTATTTTGGTTGTTATGTTGAACACACAAAAGTAAAAAATATCCCTCTGAAAATGTTCATGCAGCACGAGCAGTTCCTCTCTGAGAACTCATATTCCCTTGGATGAATGGCATAATTTCATTCCTAAAAGCAAATCAGGGATTCCCTTTTCCCGTTCAGTGATTACAATGTTGGAATAAGTCCTTGCCCTGTTGATGCCCTGAAGTGTGCATACCTGGAGTGAATACACTATTGATGATTTTACATCACTGGAGGAATGAAAGGGAATGGAAGTGGGGGAGATGGAAGCAGAATTAGAGGTTCAAGCTACAACCCAAATCAGTGAAGGCTGAAAATGGTGAATCGGAGGGTCGAGAGATTATCTGGATCTAGGAAATTGTTGGAAATTAAAGGTCAAAGTAGAGAAGTGAGTTAATATCAAAATGGCATTCTACATGAAGCAGAAGTGCAAATAGAGTGTTTATAAAAGCAAGTGAATGTAAGTGTAGGTGGTTTACCAGACAGATGACCATGGAGCTTTGCCTTACCTTCTCATCTATCTGACCGAGTAGGGACTGATGACTTCTGGCTGTGATGGAGGAAACTTGGGGCTCAAGGCCATGCATCAGACAGATAGACACTCTGTTATCCAACAGGTGGGAGGAATAGGGGCTTCTGAAATGCCCTAGAGGTTTGATTTTGGAAAAGATGCCTGTGCTGTGTATCCCTGTACTTTCTATAAATTACGTCAGCATTCCTTGGTCCATGCCACTCAGAAACATGTATTGCAAATTTAATTTGGTTAATTCACAAGTCTATTTTTTACCTGTTCAATTTAATACCATTCAAATTTGCCAATAAGTGATATGCCAGTTTCCTGCCAGACTACTCAAGGCAAAATGTGAATCATCAGTGCTAAATGGCTTTTCTTGACATTGAATAAATGTCCAACTTCCTATTTAATAATGATGCATGTATATAACTGACCTTAATAGGAAAATAAGATCTTTCTACACTTATCTAACTCAAGTCTCATATAATTCCTGCTTCTTTGTGGACTTTTGTTTGTGTTAGCATAGCTGGCTTTAAGTCTATAGTATGTATAATTTGATATAAATTTACACATAAATTCCCAAGGCTATGTAGAGTAAAGCCACAAAATTAAACTGGCTGTTTTATTTAATGTCAATTGAATCGATGTTTCCAAAATTAAGAATTTTCAGGCATATTTTATCTAAGATTTCAGATGGCTTTCTGAGGTGGGTATTATTAATCTCATATTCCATTGGAAGAAACAGATTCCAAGAGATGAAAACACTTTTTGTAACTCTGATTCACACTAAGTCTGTTTACTCCAAAGCCGATAGTCATTTCTATTGTCTCATACTGTTATTTTTGTTACTGTGTTCTTATTCTCATTGATCACAACATAGACCACCTTGTTTTTTTTTTTTTTTTTTTTTTTGTGATAGCTTGTAGATCTTGAGTGTAGGTATGAAATTTATTGCCATAACACACTCACTATAATTGCTGCCCTTTATTTCTAATACCTGGGACTGAGTCCAGTGAAGGAAACTTTGAACGTAAAATTTACATTCCAGGTTTATCTTCCAGATCAATTTTCAGTGTGTATGGATATGTGTTACATATTAGGAATATATGCCTTAGAACACCCAAACTTCTAAATTCTCTGATGACCACATCAAAGGTAATTCTTGAGGTCTAGAAAGACAAAAATATTCTTTAGAAAAACAAAAGAAAATTAGCAAAAATTAGTCCAAACACAAATACCGCAAGGAAAACTGTATAACTGTATGCCCATAAGTATATGTTAATAAATTTAGCAACAAAAATATACAGTGCTTCATGATGTGACTCATTAAACATGAATTTAACTAGATGGTGGCAGAATATGAACAGCACGCACAATGGTTACAGTAAATGTGCAAGTGTAGCCTTTCTTTTAGACCAAGTATTAGGGAAGAAAATTGCATACTTGATGTCTGGCGGTTTCTAGAATGCTGTTTTTGTTTACGGGTTGGGCAAATGCCCGTGGTTTCAACAAAATAAGAATAGAAATCATACATTATTGTGAAGTTATTTTAAAACAACAGATGCAAGGCAGGTCATGGAATGTTTTCTGTGACTATTGGGCAAGAAAATGGAACCAGATCCTATGAAACTCATGAAGGATTGAGGATATAATTTTTATTTGGAAATTCCTAGAATTAATATTGTGAATGCCTCCCCTGATGCACGTTATGGAGAAATATCAGAGCACTGGAATATTTGACCTGAATGAGTAGTTGGAAACTGAACAAGTTTTTCCTGGATGTAAATGGAAAGTGCTTACTGTATACTTTATATATATATTTGGAATGATGCTAAAATCTTTAAATCTCTTTTTTCTCTTTTCAACCTTTTTTCAATAGCACTACCTGATAGAACTTGTGCATGGTGTTTTAATTTTATAGGTGTAGCTCCTTAACTCATTTTAACTATGCTTATGCAACACCTTCTGAGTGTCAGGTACCATGTGCACATTTTATTTTCATAAGCATCAAGGTAGAGTAGGTGTAGCCCATGGAAAGAGATGAATCACAAAAATCATGTCCCAAACCACATTCCTTTGATGTCCAACCCATGGTATACATTTGAAAGGACTACTTGGTGGGAAAATTTATGGAACTTAAATGGATAAAGTGGTTCACAAGGTGAAGGCCTTAGGCCACCAGAAGATCTCCAATGGAGTGTTTAGCTCTTATGTATGTTATGGTCCAAACAATAGGTTACTGACCTGGATTGTTTTTGAGAAGCTATTGCCTAAGTGTTTAAATCATTTCTTGAATAACCTATCTACTGTAATTGTTGCCTTTCAGTGGAAATACTTGAAGGCTATGGATTCTGGAACTCTGAAAAGAAATTTAAAAAATTAAAAAAATTTAAAAAATAATAAAATTTTTTAAAAGAAGAAATTTTTATCTTTTGAAAGCATTTCCAAATACATGTAGTTATTGCAGGCTCTCTCTTTCATTTATAACCCAATTTCTGAACCATTATTTTGTTTTCCTCAACCCCACCTCAAAATACAAAATTTAAAATCTTTATTGGTGATGGTTTGACAGCTTACTGGAACCCCTAACTATTCCATGTATATTCTGGCTGGGTCACCCAAAAGAAGTTTTTCCCCCTCTCTTACCTGTTTGTGTTTTCTTGATTTATCTGTGGTCAAGGCACAAAGGGCAGTGTGGTGCTACCCAACGGTTTAAGCCAAGCAAGGGTGTACATGCCTTAATTCACTCCAGTTCATTTTCAAAACCACCAGCATGATTATGCTAAAACATAAATGTGATTAAACCATTGCCCTTATTGAAAGTCTCAAAAGGCTTTAGGGTATCTTTCTCATAGGGTATAAAAACTTCAGGATATGGTCTATTGCTCTGGGCTTACCTCAAGTGGTATAAAGAATTGGCCTTGACCATGCTGAGATACCACTGCCAACAAAGCTACCTTCCCTGCTGCACAGGGAGCTGAGCTGGCTTAAGTAATTTCCACCATGGTGAGCTAAGAATTCTTTTCCATCTGGGGTTACCCTCAGTGAGAGGCGCTCACAGAGGCTTGATTGAGTCCTGATATGCTACCAAATTTATGGAGTTCTTTATGTGATGACAGGATTCTTCCCTTCCTAAGGTCACATATGCCATCAAATTTGCTGAGTCTGGCTGGGTTCTCGTACCAACCATAGTGGGACTGCAACCATTCTTCCCCTCTGACACTCATACTTGCTGGTGGGATCTGGTCACCCTTCCAAACATTTGTCCTTGTGACACATTCTTTCTTAAGGATACTATTATCCCTGCTCAGGATTTTTGCTTCCCTTCAGATGGTCAGATAAGTATAAACCCTCAGCTGTAAATGTGGTTCAACTTGTTTTGCAAACTCAGAACATCCTCAGCCGCAATGTAAATTAGTGAATGTCCAACAGGATACTTGGGAAAAAGTGACACCCCTCATATCACACAATATGGAACATTAAAATTACCTATGGTCCATGAAATCATTGTCAAGACCAATATCATGAAGTTTTCGTTTTGCCGAGGAATTTCATGGTGTCAGGCCTCATGTTCGAGTCTAATCCTTTTTGAGTTGATGTGTGTGTGTGTGTGTGTTTGTGTGTGCATAGTATCAGATAGGGGTCCAGTTTCAACATTTTGCATGTAGATATCCAGTTTCTCCAACTCCATCTCCTGAAGAGACGATCCTTCTCTTACTATACATTCTTGGTGCCCTTGTTGAATATTAGTTGACTGAGTATGTGTGGATTTATTTCTGGGCTCTCTATTTTGTCCCACTGATCTATATGCTTATCTTTATGTCAGCGCTAAACTATTTTACTTACTGTAGCTTTGTAATGTGTTTTGAAATCAGAAGTGGGATGTCTCCAGTTATACAAAAAACATGTGCAACAAAAGCAAAAATCGATGTGACTACACCAAGCTAACTTACACACAACAAAGGAAACAATCAACTAAGGCAAAAAGCAGCCTACAGAATGGGAAGAAATATTTTCAGATTATATATTTGATAAGGGGTTAATTTCTAAATATACAAGGAACTCCTATAACTCAATGGCAAAGACAACTCAATGGGAAAAAATAGGCTAAGGACTCAAATAAATTTTTCTCCAAAGAACACATATAAATGGTCAGGAGGTATATAAAAAGATTCTTGATGCCATTAATCATCAAAGAAGTGCAAATGAAAACTATAACGAGCTATGACTTCACACCTGTTAGGACAGCTATTATTAAAAAATAATAAAAAGACAACAAGTATTGGTGAAGGTGTGGAGGAATTAGAACCCATGTACATTGTTTGAAATGAAAAGTGGAGGGGTACCTGGGTGGCTTAGTTGGCTGAGCATCTGGTCATGTTCTCGGGGTTGTGGGATAAAGTCCCATGTCAGTCTCTGCTCTCGGTGGGGAATCTGCTTGAAATTATCTCTCCAGGTTCTTTCCATAGTTTGGCTATTGTGGACATTGCTGCTATAAACATTCGGGTGCACGTGCCCCTTTGGATCACTACGTTTGTATCTTTAGGGTAAATACCCAATAGTGCAATTTCTGGGTCATAGGGCAGTTTTATTTTCAACATTTTGAGGAACCTCCATGCTGTTTTCCAGAGTGGCTGCACCAGCTTGCATTCCCACCAACAGTGTAGGAGGGTTCCCCTTTCTCCGCATCCTCGCCAGCATCTGTCATTTCCTGACTTGTTGATTTTAGCCATTCTGACTGGTGTGAGGTGATATCTCATTGTGGTTTTGATTTGTATTTCCCTGATGCCGAGTGATATGGAGCACTTTTTCATGTGTCTGTTGGCCATCTGGATGTCTTCTTTGCAGAAATGTCTGTTCATGTCCTCTGTCCATTTCTTGATTGGATTATTTGTTCTTTGGGTGTTGAGTTTGCTAAGTTCTTTATAGATTCTGGACACTAGTCCTTTATCTGATATGTCGTTTGCAAATATCTTCTCCCATTCTGTCAGTTGTCTTTTGATTTTGTTAACTGTTTCCTTTGCTGTGCAAAAGCTTTTGATCTTGATGAAATCCCAATAGTTCATTTTTTCCCTTGCTTCCCTTGCCTTTGGCGTTGTTCCTAGGAAGATGTTGCTGCGGCAGAGGTCGAAGAGGTTGCTGCCTGTGTTCTCCTCAAGGATTTTGATGGATTCCTTTCCTAGATGTCCATCAACAGATGAATGGATCAAGAAGATGTGGTATATATACACAATGGAATACTATGCAGCCATCAAAAGAAATGAAATCTTGCCATTTGCGACAACATGGATGGAACTAGAGCATATCATGCTTAGCGAAATAAGTCAAGCAGAGAAAGACAACTATCATATGATCTCCCTGATATGAGGAAGTGGTGATGCAACATGGAGGCTTAAGTGGGTAGGAGAAGAATAAATGAAACAAGATGGGATTGGGAGGGAGACAAACCATAAGTGACTCTTAATCTCACAAAACAAACTGAGGGTTGCTGGGGGGAGGGGGTTTGGGAGAAGGGAGTGGGATTATGGACATTGGGGAGGGTATGTGCTTTGGTGAGTGCTGTGAAGTATGTAAACCTGGTGATTCACAGACCTGTACCCCTGGGGATAAAAATATATGTTTATAAAAAATAAAAAATTAATTAAAAAAAATAAAAAATAAAAAAATAATAAATTCTTTAAAATAAAAAAAAAAAGAAATTATCTCTCCCTCTCCCTCCACCAAATAAGTAAATCTTAAAAAAAAAAAAAAAGAAAAGAAAGAAAGAAGAAAAAAAAAAGAAAAGAAATGCAATATGGTGTAGTTCCTAAGGTAAATGGGATGGAGGCTCCTTAAAAAGTTAAAAGGAAAATTACCAAGGGATTCAGTAATCCAACTTCTGGGTATTTATCAAAAACACTGACATCAGAGGAGATACTAGCACTTTCCTGTTTATTGCAGCACTCTTCATGATAGCCAAGATGTGAAAACAACCTAAATGTCCCTTAAAAGATGGATGGATAAAGAAAATATGGTATATACGTTCAATAGAATGCCACTTTAAAATTAAAAAAAAAAAAAAAAAACAAGAGAAAATCTTGCAATATGTGATAACATGGATGAATCTTGAGGACATTAGATGTGACTTAGGACACTAAGTCAAAGAAGCCAATCACACAAAGACAAGTACTGTATGATTCTACTTACCTAACACAGTCAAACCCATAGAAGCAGAAAGTGGGATGGTGGTTTCCAGGACCTGGTGGAAGGGGAAACAGGAGATATTAATCCAAAGGAACAAAGTTTCAGTTGTGCAAGATGGTAAGTTCTAGAGATCTGTTGTACAACAATGTGCCTTTAGTTAATATTGCTGTATTGTACGCTTAAAATGTTGTTAAGAAGGTAGATGTCATGCTCTTCCTGAGTGTTCCTAGGAAGCTAAGTGTTTTCACCACGACACAGTAGGAAAAAAAAAAAAAATGTCTATTGCTTTTCTTCTTCACAGAGCTGTAAACTCTTTGAGGGTAGTAATTGTGTCAGATTTGTTTTTGCATTCCTGGGGTTTAGCACAGTCTGTGGCACAATGATAATGGTATCTGGAGGGTAATGAACATAGAGACATTGAGCTGCATCAGTATGTTAAAGACCAAAGCTCTTCAGCGGGAGGACTCGGGGTAAAGAAGAGTTCTTTGTGGTTCTGGGAATGATTTTTTAAGTGCTAGATTGTTTTTCAGAACAAAAAGAATAACTACAGACTAATTCTCAGGGGTCAGAGTATAACCTGAAAGTTTAGTATTTTTATTATCACTTTTTGTACTAGACCTGTTCCGTGGCAAGAAACATGAATAATCTTGGATACAGGGTTTGTCTAAGAAACAGCTATCAGTCTTTATTTCCTTGGACATATTATGACAAGCAAATGGGCAAATGGGCAGGGCTAAATTTACCTAATCTTCATCAGCTGACAGACCTATGTTTGGTGTATATTTGATCATGAGAAGTTCTGGCAGCGAATGTAGAGTAATGATATTTTTAAAAAGTATTAGTTAGAGATGAGCAAATGGGAAACAACACATATGTACCCCGTGCCTTTTGTTTTCATGTAAGAACTGGTTTGTCAATACTCTTGGCAAAAATAAAAGTGCAGCACACTAAAAGTCAGTTGACAGAAACATAAATAATGCCATAGTTACAAATAAATGCAAAAATAAGTTTACATTTTTAAACATGTAGGTCAGTTACATATGGAAAAGAATAAACAAAAAGATTTCATTGCTTCATTGGCTGTAATTATTTCCAGTCAATTAGTTTATAAAGTCCAGATTCTTTTCTTGTTTCACAGCAATATGATGTGAACAAATACCTGTTTTTCAGAAGGAAAACAGTGCACTGTGGGTATTGGTCTAAAGACATAAGCATCTCTCTATAATTTGTCTGTGTGCTGTTTTTTTTTGCTAGCCATATAATTTTGCCTTGATAAATAACACATGATACAGTTGGCCTTGCTGGATGACCACCTCCAAAGAAGATGCTTCAAAGACTCTATAATATTTGCATAGAGGTTGGGTCAGTGACCACAGGACAATGGCTACTCCAAAGCAAATAAACAAGTAGAAGTTCAGTGGTGGTCATAGTCAGTGAACAGACAAGTCAATTTACAGAGGAGAAAAAGTAGAGAAGAACTCTGAGTAGGGAGGCCCATTCAGCTCTAGAAGAAATGTTTCATAAGAGAGAGAATGCTTTACCTATGGAGCCTGCCTATTTTACCACCAGAAATGATTTTATTTAAAATTTAAAGATACATTTAAAAGCATAATGTAAAAAAAGAACAATGAATTACCTCTACCATTGAAAACCCCCTTTTTCCAGTCTACCAAAGTCTCTTTGGCTTTGAAACTGTCCTCTCTGTGCCTCAATTTCCTCACCTTCAAAAATGGGATAATACCTAAATTTTAGAGCTGAAAGATAAAATCATGTCATGTAAGTGAAAGTACCCAGCATTATAGCTGGCATGTCTGCTAATGTTAGTTTTCTTGCTTCCATCCATTCACCCATGAATCATTCCATCCAATATTCCTACTGATAATTTGTGCGAGGTCTTGCTTTTGGCCCTTAGATTCCAAACCACATGACTCCATGGGAATACAGTTTCTATCAGATCCCCTAATTCTTAGTGTTGCAAACAAGCTGATGTGTACAAGATCCCAAACTCCTGCCTCCTAAATCTTTGCAGATGGCAACTGTTCCATTTCCATGGTTCTCCTCACTCTTTGACTTCACCACCATATTGAAAACTCTTTCCTAAGCTCTCTTCTTTATTTTTTTTTTAGGCTTATTTCACCTAATTTAGTCACTGTGGTCATTTTGATAACTTCCTAGAACTTTTTATATAGTTGTGTGGTACTCTAAATGACAATACATGCGTCCATTTGAAATATTTTCAATATTACATGGTATGCAATGATGTAGCGTAGATCTCCTTCACACTCATATACCCTAATAGATGTTTTCTTTCTTTTTTTTTTTTTTTTTCATACAATGGAATATTACTGAATCATCAGAAAGGATGAATAGCTATCATTTACATTGACATGGTTGGAACTGGAGGGGATTATGCTAAGTGAAATAAGTCAAGAGGAGAAAGACAACTACCATGTAGTTTCACTCATATGTGGAACATAAAGAATGGCACAGAGGACCACAGGGAAGGGAGGGAAAATTGAAAGGGAAGAAATCAGAGAGGGAGACAAACCATGAAAGACTCTGGATTCTGGGAAACAAACTGAGGGTTACAGAAGGGAAGAGGTAGGGGGATATGGGAAGCAGGAGGGTATTAAGCAGGTAAGCAGGATAGGGTATTAAGGAGGGCACATGTTGTGATGAGCTCTGGGTATTATATGCAACTAATGAATTGTTGAACACTGCATCAAAAACTAATGGTGTACTGTATGCAGGCTAACTAAACATAAAAAAAAAAATAAGTAATAGATGCTTTCAAATGGGTATTTGAAAATGCTGGCTGGTCATCTATCTTCTTCCACACTTGATCTTTATTTTCATCATGATAGAGAATGGGATCCTTTTTCATACTACTTATTTATTTATTTATTTAAATCTTTAAAAAATAATTATTTATTTATTTGTGAGAGAGGGTAAGCAGGGGCGGGGCAGAGGGAGAGAATCTTGAGTAGACTTCCTACTGAGTGCAGAGCCCAACACAGCACGATGCAAGCCTGCTGTGGGCTCAACCACATGACCCCCAGATCATGACCTGACCTGAAATCAAGAATTGGAGGCTTAACCAGCTGAGCCATCTAGGTGCTCCCCCACCCCTTTTCTTACTCTTAATTTGGAGTAGTTTCTGTGCCTTCACTAATGGAATATACACCTCTATTCATCAAAACCATTGCCTGAGTGCAATCCAATTTTTATCCGAAGCTTGTGGCATGAGCTTAACTTCCACTGGAGAGTCTTCAGCAGCCTTTGGTCTTATTGATAGTGATAATATGATAAATGGCCCAATACCAGTAGCTAAATTTTTCCTATCTGAAATTGTAATGATAAGTTTTAATTTAAAATGAAGGCATAGAATGGTCTATTTATGAAAAAATTGTCTTTAGTTTCATATGCCAAGAGTATGTGTTAGGAGATACGACTCATAGTAGCCAGTCAAAAGGTCTGGAAGAAAAGAAATTAAGAAAATGTAATTTAAGAAAAGATAATTAAGAAAAGAAAAAAAATAATTTATGAAAACAAAATCTATGCACCATGATATTTTAAGATTTATTACTTAAAAGTAGTAAACATTCTTTTGCATTTTCTACGTTAAAGTATACGGTCAGGACAGTTTATTAAATAAGAGAAAAAGCCCTCACATAATTATGCCATTATATTCAATAACCTTCTAGAGAACCTACTTATAAGTAGGTACCATTTCCTGTATGATTTTCAAGAGGTTTAAAGAAAGATCCATGATCAACCATGAGTGCTCAAGTATTACTGTTTTAAACACGTGTTATGATGGAAACTACTAAACATCTGACAGGCTTCAACAGAAGAAATGGGTTTCCTAATACTTAAAGGCTCATAGAAGGGAGATGAGGGAGGAAAAATAAGGGGAGCTTACGTAAATTCATGGGGTTGGTCAACAGAAACACAGAGTGGTCATAAAAACAGTGTTGTAGCAAACACAAGGCTAGCCTGTCCTTGGAAACATGCACAGAGCCATTAAAAGACAGAATTTGCCTTTGAAGCAAATGTGACAATAGCAAAACAAACAAGGAATCAAAGGAACAAACAAAGGGAATCCTTTGGTTAGAGCTTTTTGAAATGTTTAGATACCTGAATTATTCTCTAAGGAAACCCATGAAAAATTTGGAGGCAAAATATTGGGAGTAGGAAGGAAGGAGAAAGAAAGTTAACTTATTTTTAGCAATAAAAGAGTCGTTAAAATGTTACCTAAATTTTTACTTTTTGTATTCACTTTATACATATCTGGGTGATTGATCTAAGGAAAAATAAAATTTAATTTAATATCTGATAATGTCATCTTGAAAACATATATATGAATTACATTAAGTTACATTCAGTATCATCAGAAACTCAGTTCCATAAAATTAATTTAATTTTTTTTCAGACCAGTTAGAATACACAGCAACACCAATGTGCCTTTCCTTTTATCAATACAAACTTTTCAATAGCCGGCTTCATATTTGCTTGACTTTGAAAGGGTGCAAAACAAAATACTTAGCAGCCAGGAACTTGTTTTGTTCCTTTAAGTTTCCTTACATCTTGAAAGTTGTTGGTTGATTTGAGACCTGATGTTGGTCCATGAGAGTGAGTTCTGGCTTGCTCCTAGTCTGGGACATGATTTACCTTCTGACCCTCTGTCTCCCCTAGAGTCTGACATGCCTCTGCTTCCTGGGTTTTTGTGATTCAAACCAGACTCCTTGGGTATGAACATTTGACTCAGAAAATTACTTAATTAACACAAAAGTGCTAGTCAAATTGACCAATGCTGCTTTCCTAAATATTTTTAACATATTGAATTCATCTTATACTTGTCTGTAGTAGTTTGAGCTTGGAGCAAATCAGTTCTCCATTCCTCATTTCCAAGCTATTGCTTAGGCAAAAGCTTTTGGCACCATCTTTCATTTCTTCTTCTGAAGAAAGGTTGAGGTCATGTGTAAGGTTCCTTTTGTTAAGGTTTCTTTTATTCTCTCCCACTGGATCCTTTTCTGTTATTAAGGGCTGAACTTTGTCCACACAGCTTCTCTATTATTCTTCTCTTCCTGACTTCTTGTTCTATGATTTTGTTATCTTTCTGTCTTTTGCATGGCTACTTGATTAGCAAGCTCACTCCTTTTGATTTATTCACTACTGTATGTCTCCTATACATCAAGATTAGGTGGTACAATGGTGAATAAGATGCACCTGTTGCTCTCAAGGAGTTTATAATCTTACAAGGGGGAGAGAGAGAAGTAGGTGAAGTAGGTAGAGAATTGTATAGGTACTCAGTGCCCTGGTTGTAAATATAGGGGGAAAAAACGAGCAGATTTAATCAGATGTCTTCCCTTAGGAGTTTAAACCAAGTATACTGAATTAGCCAATTAGCAGTGTGTACTTAATCAGAAAGATCATGAAGAAAGATAAGAATTCAGGATAGCCATGAGGTAGCAGAGAATATAAGAAAACAAAGGACACCAGTCAGTATATGGAGAAAATTAGAACAGGCACCACAAACATTGAATTAGTGCAACACAGGAGACCACATAGCTCCTCCTAAGAGATGTAATTACTGAAAGGGCTGTGGAGATGGTACATGCATGGGAAAGGAGTCATGCATTTTGGAATTGTAATTTTTCAAGGTATATTGATTCAGCGTTTCAGAGAGTGAGGTAGATGATAACAGACCATAGCAGTTATCAGCATTGTGTTGAGAATGACATGGCTATATTGTGCGATCTTCACCAAATTGACCATTCTAATACTCATGTTCTCTTCCATACCCTGGAGGGGTCAGTAATAATTAACTTGATGCTTATTTTAAGATTGGATGAGATAATCCATGTAAAGTGCTTAGCATAGTTCCTTATGCATTATAAAGTTTGAAGAATATTATCTATTCCTATTTTATTTTGCCTTAGTATACTAAAAGGCATCTAAATTGGTATTTTTCAAACCGTGGGTTGCAGTCATGAGGGCATAATATAATAAAGATGTAATATAATAAATTTGGTGAAGAACAACCAGTAATTTAAAGAAAGAAATGGAAAGGAGTGTATACAAAGCATTTTCTATAGTAAAGGTATTATTTGCAAGAAGTTTTTCAACTACCCACACACACGTATGTTTGTACAGGCTCATGCTCATGAAAATGTGGAGACCACTGCACTGTATGAATGCCAGATGGATAATAGATTAGATCATGATATATACAATTAACTGGTTTGCCAACTCGAACTCTGAAAAGGGGACACCAATCTATTCATTAGTGAAATCAAGGCCATGTGCATGGTGCCTCGAGATTTTGGTGTTAGCATGTGTATATATGAACGTAATAACTGACCCAAACTGCGGCTTCCAGTGTGAGGGTTTTGGGATCTCAGAAGTTCACCCAATCTCATCACGTCAGAAAACATGTATCTATCAAAAACTGAAATTTATACATCCAGTTTTTTTTTTTAATTTTTTATTTTTTGTAAACATATATTTTTATCCCCAGGGGTACAGGTCTGTGAAACACCAGGTTTACACACTTCACAGCACTCACCAAAGCACATACCCTCCCCAATGTCCATAATCCCACCCCCTTCTCCCAAACCCCCTCCCCCCAGCAACCCTCAGTTTGTTTTGTGAGATTAAGTTTTGACCAGAGTCTCAGCACGCCCTCCCCCAACTGGCTCCATCCACAGACTTCCCTAACACAATTTCTAGTAACTCTATCATTCTCATGGCTCAGGCCAAAAACCTTGGAGTCATTCTGGGCTGTCTTCAGTTACAACCCACCTGAAATTTATCTATCTTTTTTTTTTTTTTTCCTAGTGTGTGTGTGTGTGTGGTGTTTTTTTTTTTTTTTTTTTATTATGTTATGTTAGTCACCGTATAGTACATCATTAGTTTTTGATGTAGCATTCCATGATTCATTGTTTGCACATAACACCCTGTGCTCCGTGCAATATGTGTCCTCTTTAATACCGCCAGCTCCTTGTCTGTTGCCCACCTGCAATTTAACAGTATACCTGGATGATCTATCTTCCCAATATGTACAAAATCTAACCACTTGTCATTCATTCATACACTCTGATCTAGGTTACTTCTATAAACTCCTAACTGGCTCCCATTTTGTGTCCTTTCCCTTATTCTAACACACAGATAATCTTTCCCTCCCATTTTACTGAGAAATAATATATACATGACTCCATTTTTATATTTTGTTTATACAAAAATATATATTTTTTATGTTTATACAGCAAGATGGTTTGATCTACATACATATATTTTTTTAAAGATTTTGTTTATTTATTTGACAGAGAGATCACAAGTAGGCAGTGAGGCAGGCAGAGAGAGAGAGAGGGAAGCAGGCTCCCTGCTGAGCAGAGAGCCCGATAAGGGGCTTGATTCCAGGACCCTGAGCCCATGACCTGAGCCGAAGGCAGAGGCTTAACCCACCAAGCCACCCAGGTGCCCTTGATTTACATATATTGTCAAATGATTACTACAATATGTTCAGATAAGTAGAAAAGGAAACAAAAATCTTGTCATGAGAACTTTTAGTATTTGGCATTTCCTCTCTTAACCACTTTCCTATATATCATACAGCAGTGTTAGCCATAGTCATCATGTTGTCCATTATATCCCTAGTACTTATGTATCTTGTAATTCAGAGATTGTATTTTGGACCACCTTCCTCCAATTTCCCCTCTCCCACGCTTCGCCTCTGGTAACCATAACTCTGATATCTTTCCATGAATTCAATTTTTTTCTTTTTTATATTTTACATGTATGTGAGATCAGATTATAGAGTATTTGCCTTTCTTTGCCTGAATTATTTCAATTATCGTAATGTTTTCAAGGTTCATCCATGTTGTTACAAATGGTAGAATTTCCTAATATTTTTTGTGACTGAATAGTATTTTATTTTATATATGTATACCACAATTTCTTATCCATCCATCCATCCACTGATGAACACTGGTTGTTTTCATGTCTCGGCTATTATAAATAATGTTACTATATGAACATGGAGATACAGACATCTTTTTGACTTAGTATTTTTGTTTCTTTTGATATATTCCCAGATGTAGAATTGCTGGGTAATTTGCTGGTTCTAGTTTTAACTTTTTGAGGCTCTTCCATATTGTTTTTCATTGTAGCTGCATCAATTTACAATATCACCAAAAATGCACAAGAGTTCTCCTTTTTCCACATCTGTGACAGCATTTGCTAACTCTTTTTCTAATAGCCATTCTAGCAGGCCTCAGGTAATATATCATTCTGGTCATTGTGGTTTTAACTTGCATTTCCCTAATGACTAGTGATGCTGAGTATCTTTTCATATATCATCTTTGGAGAAGTATTTTCAGGTCCTTTGCCCATTTTTAAGTTAGGTTATTATTATTATTACTATTATTACTCTTTTGCTATTGAGTTGTAGGAATTTGTATATTTTGGATATCAACACTTTATAAGACATATGGTTTGCAAATTTTTTTTCCCTATTTGGTAGGTTTTCTTTTCACTTGTTGATGGTTTCTTTTATTGTGCTGAAGCTTTTTAGTTTGAGATAGTCCCACTTTTTAATTTTTATTATGTTGCCTGTACTTTCTGCCTGGTGTTATATCCAAAAAAATATTACCAAGACTCATGCCGAGGAAACATCATTCTTATGTTTTCCTTTAGGAGTTTCATGGTTTCAGGTCTTACATTTAAAGTCTTTAATCCACTTTCAATTAATTTTTGTGAATGGTACAGATACGGGTCCAGTTTCATTCCTTTTCAGAGCAGCACCCAATTATCTCAGCACCATTTGTTGAAGAGATGGTTTTTCTCCACTAAGTATTCTTGGCTCCCTTGTCAAATTCTAGTTGACCATATATGCATATGTTTATTTCTGGCCTCTTGATTCTGTTTTATTGGTTTATACGTCTTCTTGATTTTGAAATCAAGAAAAATAACCATTTTAAAATGTAGCTCAGATTATCTAACTTCACATAAAACCCTTCAATGGTATCCACGCCAACAAGAGGAGAAGTCAAAATTTTTACAGTGGCTCTACCACCCCATATATTATGCTCTTTTTTAACCTGTTGGAATGTCACTCCCTCCTTGCTGTCCTTTCTGGAAATATCTTCCTGCAGGTATTTTGAAGGCTTAAATATTCCTTCGTTTCCTTCATGTCTTTTCACAAATGCCACCCTCTTGGTAGCTAACTTTGATGAAACTACTTAAAATTGGATCTCTGCAATCTCATCTTCCTTTTTAGCTTCATTTTTCTTCATCAGAATTATTACTACATACCCCTCATTGCCTTTTTTTTTTTTTTTTTTTTTTTGGTCTGTGAATTCTCCCACTAGAATATAAGCATCAGGTATTTTTCTTAAAGAATTTTTATTTATTCATTTGAGAGAGAGCACAAGCAGGTGGGAGGGTCAGAGGGAGAAGTAGAAGCACACCCCCTGCGGAGCAGGGTACCCCACATGGGGCTTGATCTCAGGACCCCCGGATCATGACCTGAGCCAAAGGCAGATGGTTAACAGACTGAGACACTCAGGCCTCCCACCTCCAGGGAGTTTCTGCTTCGTTTTGTTCCCTACTGCATCCTTAGTGCTTGGAAAAGAGCCCTGCCTGATATTTATAAGGGACATACTAAATAATTCTCTTTTAAAAAAGGTTTTATTATTTTTTTTGAGAGAGCGAATGCAGAGCAAGAGAGAGAGAACAGGAGTAGGAGGGAGAGGCAGAGGTAGAGGGAGAAGCAGGCTCCAACACAGGACCCTGGGAACCTGACTGAGCCAAAAGGAGGCATTTAACCAACTGAGCCACCGAGGAGCCCCAATAACTCTAGGATGAGTATGTGAGTCTGTAGACAAAAGAAATACAGAATACCCAACTTTTGTAGCAACATGGACGGGACTGGAGGAGATTATGCTGAGTGAAATAAGTCAAGCAGAGAGAGTCAATTATCATATGGTTTCACTGATTTGTGGAGCATAACAAATAGCATGGAGGACATGGGGAGTTAGAGAGGAGAAGGGAGTTGGGGGAAATTGGAAGGGGAGGTGAACCATGAGAGACTATGGACTGAAAAACAATCTGAGGGTTTTGAAGGGGCGGGGAGTGGGAGGTCGAGGTACCAGGTGGTGGGTATTATAGAGGGCATGGATTGCATAGAGCACTGGGTGTGGTGCAAAAATAGTGAATACTGTCATGCTTAAAATAAATAAATAAATTTAAAAAAAGAAATACAGAGAAAACAGATGCAGATCAGATGGCAGGTAAAGGATTAATATCTACATAGAGAAAGAGTTTTTACAAATTCATAGTAAGAAGCGAGCTCAATAGAAAAATGAGCAATGACCATTAATCTGAAGGCCAGTTGTTCCACCCAATGTCTATTCTCTCCCCCTTCCTTACAACTAAAGCTCTGATTTCATCCAGGGCATCCTGGTCCCCGCTGAGAACTGCGTCTTCCATTGCAGTTCAAGGTCCTCGTGCTGTGGTTTTGGCCAATGTGCATAAGCCCAGGTTGCTGTATGAACCCCTGAGAAAATTCTTTTTGCTTTTTCACACTTCACTTTCTTCTCTAACTGGAGCTCTGCAGCCACACTGGGAGCGTGGGATGAGGTCATACCTCAAGAAGGAATGAGGAAGAGCTCGAAGCAGCCCAGGGCCCTGGTGACCTTGGGAAGCCACAGCGCCATGGCTGGACTGCTCACCTTTGCTCTGGGTTTTATAGGAAAGAAAAATAAATCCTTGTTATATCACTTTTATTTGTGCTTTCTGTGAAAAGCAACCCAAATTAATCCGTGATATGAACATAAATAAATAATTCACCAGAGAACATATCTACATGAGAAATATACTTTTGACAAGGAATTCTACCATTTTAATATTCAGGAAATAAATGAAATTAAGGGAACAGAGCATATCACTTTATACCCATCACACTAAACACACACTACACACACACTAGTTAAAGTAAAATTAGCTCAAAATTAAGAACATGGGCTATGAAAACAAATAGCCTGGGTTTAAATCACTGCTTTTCTGTTGATAAATGGTACTTCATTGAGAAAATTCCTAAATCCCACAGGGTCTCAATTAGGGAACTAATATCTATAGACATTTTAGAATTATGCCTAGAATTTAGTATCTTAATTATTGCTTTTTAAGCCCCTATTCAGGAGTGGCTGAAGAATAAAGGGCATTATAAATCTCTGATAAATTGGAGTTGTTTGAGAAAACAACCTGTGATATCTTTTATTATTTTTGCTAATTTTTTAATAATTATTTTTATTAACATATAATGTATTATTTGCCCCAGAGGTACAGATCTGTGAATCGTTAGGCTTACACACTTTACAGCACTCACCATAGCACATATGTCCATTACCCAGGCACCTTCACTCACAGCCCTCCCCCTGGCAACCCGCAGTTTGTTTGTGAGATTAAGAGTCTCTTATGGTTTGTCTCCCTCCCTATCCCATCTAGTTTCATTTTTTCCTTCCCTACCCCTCAAATTCCCCATTCCTCATATCAGGGAGATCATATGATAATTGTCTTTCTCTGATTAACTTATTTCACTCAGCATAATACCCTCCAGTTCCATCCACATTGTCGCAAATGGCAAGATATCATTTCTTTTGATGGCTGCATAGTATTCCATTGTACATATATAGCACATCTTTTTATCCATTCATCTGTTGGTGGACATCTAGGTTCTTTCCATAGTCTGGCTATTGTGGACATCTCTGCTATAAACATTTGGGTACATGTGCCCCTTTGGATCACTACATTTGTATTTTTAGGATAAATACCCAGTAGTGTGATTGCTGGGTCATAGAGTAACTCTATTTTCAACTTTTTGAGGAACCTCCATACTGTTTTCCAGAGTGACTGCACCAGCTTGCATTCCCACAAACACTGTAGGAGGGTTCCCCTTTCTCTGAATCCTCTCCAACATTTATCATATCCTGACTTGTTAATTTTAGCCATTCTGACTGGCGTGCAGTGGTATCCCATTGTGGTTTTGATTTGATCTTTTACTTTTTTATTTTTACTTTTTAGATTTTTTTTTGAAGATTTTATTTATTTACTTGACAGAGGGAGAACACAAGCAGGGGAAGCAGCATAAGGAGAGGGAAGTGCTAGCTCCCTGCTGTGCAATAAGACTGACATCGGGCTTGATCCCAGGACCCTGAGATCATGACCTGAGCCAAAGGCATATGCTTAACTGACTGGGCCACTCAGGTGCCTGGTGATATCTTTTAAAAAGAAAAATATACTATACATAATCTCCAAACATCATTCCCCCTACTGGAAATCTATTCCACAGGAGTATGTAAGGGTATAGGTATAAGGATGATTAGTTTGCAACAGAGTTTGGGGTCTCAAGAAATAACAAGTGCCCCGCCAACCCTCTACTGGAAATAACATGAATGCCTGTCACTATAGAGTTGTATGATTTGTGCTACATTTTTATGATGGGATATTATACAGCCATTAAGAAGAATCCGTGTGTGGGGTACCTGAGGGGCACAGTTAGTTAAGCATCTGACTCTTGGTTTCATCTCAGGTTGTGGTCTCAGAGCTAGGAGATTGTGCCCCAGGATGAGTTCTAAGCTCATTGTGGAATCTGCTTGAGTTTCTCTCTCTCTCTCCCTTTGCCCCACCCCACCTCTAAAATAAATAAAATTAAAAAAAAAAAATCAGTGTGATGTATATCAGTTAACTTCGAGAAATCTTCACCATCTACTGTTACGTGGAGGTAAACAAGATTTAGAACACCTGTATAATACACACATGTATCTTTGCAAGCAATTTGAATGAACAAAAAAAACTTGAAAGAAGGATTTGGACTAGGTTAGAATTGACTCCCACAGTGGGGTGCATTGTCATTTTGGAGGGGTGGGAGAAAAAGAAGAAAATTTTTAAACTGCATTTAGACAAAGTAATCATAGTGGAATAGGATGACATGTATATAAAATTGTAACTATGACTGGGCTCAGATACATGAATTGAAGCTTGAAAAGAGGTTTTCTGAAATGTTAGTGGTGACCAACTCAGAGAGATGGAATTTCAGGTTCTTTTTACTTTTCTTGTTACACTTTTATTTGTTGTTTGCTTTCTAAAAATTACTCTGGATTTTATTTATCAAAAGTAGTTTTATTGATACAAAATTAAAAAATAGAGATTAGGAAGTAAAGTAGTTGACACAGTTTATGTAGATGATGATGTGATAATGATGATGATGACTGAGGTCCTTGGCGATTAAAACAAACAAACAAATAAACAAACAATCCATGTGGATGCTGGCGGTGAACACAGGCATTAGTGAAAGTTTGGTTATGATGATAGTTACCAGTCTGACGTTGAACGCTCAGGTAATGACTTTGTAGAGAGAGAGTTTGAAGATTTGAATGACAGAGGGGATAACTGAAGGAGAGAAGTTCTGGAAACAGTGAGAAGGTTTAAGAGGATGGGATCCAGAACAAAATCTGGGGGCTTGGACTTTGGCAAGAGAAAGGTCACATTTTCAATTTTATGGGCCAGGAGAGAGGGGAAGGCAAATGGAAAGCAGAGGAAGATTTGGGGTTGAGAAGATGGGATGTTCCCAGCTGAAGGCTTCTATTTTCTCATGAAGTTTGAGAAGTCTGGAACTTGCTGGTTGTGGCCTAAAGCGGAATTTGGTGGAAGAGCATAAATAGTCACAGGGGAGAGATGGAGAGTGAGCTTATTGGAGAAATACAGAATTGACTGGTGAGAGCAGCCCCCTATGCACTGTATGTGTCCTCTGTTTCCAGGCCAGCTACCTTTATGTTCTGGCGATGCTGGACCAACAAAAGGTATCAGTATCTACTCCAAGTGGTGGGTTGAGTGTATATTGGATCTGAGCTAAAACAAGAATTCCTCCCTTGTGTGGAAATGTGGATGCTGTGGCACGTCCTATGGAATACTGTTTAGCACCAACCCACTATTATGTGTGCTGTAGTAGAAGTGTCCAGAACATAGAAGCAAAACATAGCCACTGTTACAGGGAGAAAAGTCTATAATTGGCAAATACTTATTGAGTGCCTTTTTATATATGCTGAATTGTTGGAAACAAAATTAAGTTTAAGATATAGAATTTCTGCTTATCCAAAATCGCATGAGATAATTGGATAAAGAAGGTGATGTGAGCCTGATTTCAGACTGAGAATCAGTAGACCCATGTTGTACAATCATGGGGAAGTTGTTCAGAGTTCTGGAGTTCTCCTTCATTTTCTCTTAAGGCAATTAAATTATATCAGAGTTTCCCCTTCTAACTTTGACATTCTACTAGCTATGAACACTTACTGGATGGATTTGCATGGCCGAGGCTTTCTTTAAGGTGTTGGCTTAAATGTCACCTCATCAGTAACTGCCCTGGTAAAGTCAAGGCCCCCCAAATATTCTCTATCCTTGACTGCTATTCATTTCCCCAGTAAATTTTACATGCCATTAGTCATCTAAAGGCAGAGACTAGATTTTTTAATTCACCAACCTGTGTCAGTGACCAGTGTAATGCTTGACGTCATAAATGGCTTCATAGTTAGATAAAGATGCAACAGATATTCAGAGAAGCAAGAGGCCTGTGGAGTAGTCCCAAAAGGATTCCTGGGCTTGTCTTTGAAGAGTGAGTGAGAAGACAGAAGGTATTCCACGTGCAGGAGAATATTGGCTGTGATACAAAGGACAAGGGACATCTGTCTGGGGAACAATGGAGAGATCTGAACTGTGACTTTTTTTGACAGAGTGGGAGGCAGTATGATCGACCTTAAATGAAGGGAACGTGGACACTGTTGTTGGTTCTTATGAGGTGAAAATAGCATGGCTGAAGAGCATAAGGCAAACAGCCTTCTGTGGTAAAATAGGTCTTGTACATGAAGATAGGGACTGGATAAAACTAGGTTGGGTTCAGAATGCTGACAGTCCCTGGAACAGAAACAAACCAGAGTTATTTCTGCTCCCCTCAGAGATGTCAAATCTACCTCTTAGAATTCCAAACAAGACGGCATCTTCACTTTCAAGCCATCTTAAAACCTTGGATAGGTTGTCTGTGCTAACAGGTTATCTGACCGATACTGCACTGTTTGGGCTGTGTGCATTTTAGGATTATCGTTCACCATCTCATGGACTCCAACGATCGCCTCTCTGCCTCACTGTACTGACTGTGGGAGTCTGGGTCCTTCTAGTCTTGTCTTTATCTGGGAGTGTCTTTTTCCTGACCTCTTCTCATTTATTTAAGAACAAAATTTAAGCAATATTATCAATCAATGTGTAATTTGAGGCTTTTATAGGTGTTGCTATGGTTATTCATAAGTTGGGCTTTATGTGGCCAGACTAGAAGGCAGGGGCTGCTTCTATGTGAATGTCCCTTTGGTCCTGCTTACTATTCCCAATACTTGACTCAACATCTTTTTATATACAGACTTATAATCCAAACCAAGACACTTGCAGGAGATAAAAGAGACACCGCTAATAAATACACTGGGGGTAATACGCAAGACTTCCCTGGACAGTGTGGGGCTGATAGTCACCCTAGTGATATTGTAACTCTTCGACTATTCTATGGAAATCATACCTATTGTATTAGTTCCTTATTGCTGCTATAATAAATTTCCACCAGTTCAGGGGCTTAGAAAAACACAAGTTTATTCTACTACAGTTCAGAAGGTCTGAAATCTGAAATAAGGCTTGCAGGCTAGATTCAAGATGACAGCAGAGGTGAATCTTTCTGATGGCTCCGGAAAGAATCAGTTTCCTTTTTTTCACCTACCAGATGCTGCCTGCATCCCGTGGCTCATGGTACTGCATCGTATTGTCTTTGCTTCCCCGCTTCTGCTGGCACTTTCGCCTTGTCTTCCTTTAACCCTCTTGCCTCCCTCGTAGGATGACCTGCGTGACTACCCTTCGGGTTAATCCAGGATAAGCTGCCCATCTCAAGAGCCTTAAGTTAACCATGCTTGCACTGTTGCTTTCCCAGATAAGATGACACTCACAGGTTTTAGGGACCTGGAGGCCGTTATTTAGAATGCTGTACTCATCCTTCCAGATAATGTCTTTCAGGAAACTAAGACGGATTCCATTTTGCAAGTGACCTATCTCGAAGCTGATTTTCAGGAGCATCCGCCCATGCTTTCCTTTGGGGGCTGTGGCTTGTTAGGCTGCATTACAGCCAACTTTGGCTCTGCTCTATTCCCCTGAGAAGCCCAATGTAAAACACAGGGATGAATTTGATATGGATCCCGTCTTCCAGAGTCCGACATCAGATGCAGAGAATTGCTAGAGGTTTACCAAATATTTATGTCCCATAATCTCTCTCAGGGAAAGAGAATCTGAATTTTCAGCTGGCCATTTTTTCATGGCTTTCCACTGTTGTCAGAATCAAGTCCAAAGTCTTTATATTGACCTACAAGGTCCTGCATGATCGGACCTCACACGGTCTCTGGTTTCACTTTGTACCACTTCCTTGCTTCTCTACTCAGTACTGGATTTCTTGTATCTCCACAGGTGGTTTCAAGGTGTTTTCCTTTCTGTTACTCTTTTTCTGTCCCCTGCTTCCTTATGGACTTGCAGGTGTGCATGTGTGAACACACACACACACACACACACACACACCCCTACTGCCTGAATATATCTTTTCCTCAATCGACTAGAAGGGACTCACTTATAAAAACTTTTCCTGCCCCTCCAGTTAGATTGGGACACTTGTTATACACTTCCATTGCAACGTACACACCTCCTTAACCTCTGTTAGAATAATTGTGATTATTTAGTTTGACATCACTTATTTGTCCATCTTCCTTCTCTCCCCCACTGAACTGAGAGCCTATCCAGGGGACTTTTCTGTTGCATTCACCATGAATCCCAGCACAATGCTTGATGTATGAAAGAGTATAGGCAGTAAGTGTTTACTCACTGATTTTGTTTGAAGAGGATCCTCCTTTTGGTGATATTTATCTCAGTATCTGCTTACTCACTTGACTTCAAGAGAAATTATGTATTTTTTTAAAAACCTAGAAAAATCCTGTATCTTTCAAGACTCTGGGAAGATTTTGCCATGCATATTGACAAAGAACCTGATGCATCTGATATTACTTTTCCCGTCATCCCTCTGATTCCAAGGCGGAAGTAGTAATGATACAAGTCTAGGGCAGGACCAGTTTAAAGAAATCTAACCACAGTCCAGTTTTATGCTAAGAGATAAGAGAATCAGACTTTTCATCTCGTTGTAAGTTCTTTGATGATTCTCATCCACGTAAACGTAGAAAGACTTAGATATGAATTCACGAAGGGACCTAATTGACCTCTTTGAACCTGCTGGGAAGAGCTGTTCACATGGGTGTGTACCAGGCTCATCCTGCACTCTAATGTGTCACAACTCCAAGGGAGGCCATATATTTTCTTCCCCATGATTGTCTACCTTGTTCTGCTACTACCAGTTTTTCTTTTGTCTCTTCACACAGTACCACAGTCAAAGTGTTTCCTACTTTATTACATTTTATTCTCTCTCCGTGTTCTATATGTGTGCTTTTACTATAGTTGCCAAAACCAGGAATGTGCTAGTATCCTATCTCTCTTTCTAGTAGTTAGTCCTTTAAATGTAGAAAACCATTCATTTTCAGCTCCTCAGAGACTCTAACAAGGGTCTATTCTGCTTTCTGAACCTTTCTGGTTTGTAACAATGTACGCCATATGGCCTCAACAAACACTTCTTTGCAATGCCTAATTTTTTTGCAGCCAGCTTTCCCTCTTGAATGTATGTACTCGATGTGATTTTGCATATGCTTCTTTTATATAATGATCCAGATTCTTTGCTCTTCTGTTACATTCTTTCACCATTGCTTCAAGGTCTTTAGCTTAAACGAAAGATGACAGTGTCATCTACATATTTGAGGTGTCCCTGGTCCTTGAGTCCTTTTCTTTATCTGTAGAAACCTTGAAAGTTTTCTCAAGGCGGGAGGTGAAGAGCCTTAGTGAGACACCACCTATTAATTCTACACTACAGGCTGACTTTTGCCACCCAATTTTCGAGTTAAATGTGACTCTATCGTTCGTGAAGATCGTCTGGGGCACTTACCATGTGGGTCTTCTTTTGCTTCCCTGGCAGGGTTTCCAACAAAGCATCAGTTTCCATTAAGTCAAAATTATTTTCAAGCCCCACAAAAGCCATACACAACGACTTGTTTATTGTCTATTGTTCAGCCCGCTCGGTAGTTTGAAAGCAAATAAAAAATAATGCCCACTCTAACTACCTATCCAAGCTGAGTTGCATCAGGTGATACATGCTGTTGATTGTCTATAAAAAAAGGTGTATCTCTGATTGAACTTCTGGGCCACACATAGTATTAATCAAAAGATTAATTAAGAAGCAGCAATCCTGGAACAATAAGCATCAACTAAGGAAATGGCTACGCTTTCAAATTGATTCAGCCAACACCGTCACCCACTTCCAAGTGCAAGCATGACAAACCAGAAAATACTACACAAAAGCTGTGTGAACACCAAGAACCCATTCGTGCCTCCAAAACATAGATATCACTCATATCCAGGCCGACTCTGCCCACACAGGCTCATACAGTTAAGTCTGGAGTTTCTCTCTGGGCCCGAGGATCTGCTCAGAGTTGCCTTTGCAGTAACTTTCATTCCCTCTCTCGCTTCCTCCTTTCATACCTGTCTCCCTCTTTTCCTTCTTCTCTCCTTTTGTGCCTTCCTATCCTCTTGGTAAGGGTCCTTTGTGAAATAGGATTCCGTGATGCAAATGTGGTGTATTCAAATGTGTGAACATTGTAGGAAGAAGCTAAAGTTCTCTACAAAGATGTTTGCATTGGCATTTAGGGCTGAGTAACAAATAACTCTAAAATAGCAGCTTAAAAAGTATTTATTACCTCACAGATTCTGGGGGTTAAGAATCTAGGTGTAGATGAATTTTTAACTCCGTTATCTCATGAGGTTGTAGTCAAACTGTCTGCTGGGGCTGGGGTCTTATCTGAGACTCAAGCTGGCCAAGGCTCCGGTGGGGAGGGTGGGTCTGAACGCGCTTTCAGCTGAATCCACTACTCAGCCAGTTGTTGGCAGGTTTCGGTTTTTCACCACACAGGCCTCTCTTCAAGACTGTGTCATGATGTGGCTGTTTTCCCATTGACAGTGCCTCAGGACAGAGTGACAGAGAGAATGCAAAATGGAAACCACAGTCTTTTTATAACCTAATATTAGAAGTGACCCCCTTTCAGTTCTGCTACGTTCTGTCCACTGAAAGTGAGTCATTCAGCCCTTCCTCCCCTCAAGGACAGGGCTGCACAAGGGCATGACTATCAGGAAGTGGGGGTTATTTGGGGCCATTTTAGAGGCTGCTGACCACAAGGTCCAAGTATTTATTTTGTCTCCCCACTCCTCCTTTCCCTTACAACAGAATCTAGAGAAAAAAAAATGAATAAACGGAAAACAGAATCAGACCCATAAATATAGAGAACAAACTGATGGCTCCCAGGGGGAAGGGGAAGGAGTGACGGGCAAAATGGGCAAAGGAGAGCGGGAGGTACAAGCTTACAGTTGTGGAGGGAGAAAGTCATGGTAATACAAGGCACAGCATAGGGCATATAGTCAATGATATTGTAACACAATGTATTAGGACAGATGGGAGCTACATTTGTAAGCATAGCATAATGTATGAACTTGTCGAACCACCACGTTTTACACCTGAGACGAATGTAATACTGTGTGTCAACGATACTCAAAAAGGTAAATAAAGTGGAATTTAAATATAATTCATATATTTCCCTGCAGTTAAACGTGGAAGCAATCACTCATCTGCATTTGGGTCCATTTGCAAATAGAGCGATTTTCATGGGGGAATGACTTTTTATTCCTAATCCCTACCCTGATTCATCTCTTTTTATTGAAACCCCACCTAAACATCAAGTTGGCCTCTCTGATGTATTTCTGTTATTTAACTGTCAATGTATCCCTGGTGTCTAGATAGTGTCTTATGCCCCAGTGATAGTAAATATTTGTTCAATGAATGAAATATGCCACCTCCATCAAAAACCATCACCAGGACCTCTGCCATCATTAGTTCTCCTTCCCATCTATTTCCTAGCATTTTGAGAAGGAATCGGATTAAACACACAATCTTTGGAGACATAATTCCTATAATATATCCTAATTCTGCCCCTTACTGTCCTTGGAGAGGCTATTAAAACTCTCTCTGCCTCAGTTTCTTTATCTGTAAATGGTGTCTGGGTTGCTGTCAGAGTTCGGTTGGGATAACCCATATAAAGCTTAGAAGAGTATTTCACAAAGCTGACACATTGATGATATATTTTTGTTGTTGTTGTTGAGTGAATTTTTTTAATTTAAATTCCATTAGCCAACATATAGTACATCATTAGTTTCAGATGTAGTGAAGAAATCAGAGGGGGACACAAACCACGAGAGACTCTTAACTCTGGGAAACAAACTGAGGGTTGCTGGAGGGGAGGTGGGGGGGCGGGGTAAGTGGGTGATGGTCATTAAGGAGGCACATGATGTGAAGAGCACTTGGTTATTTCCATGACTTCATTATTCTTATTACACCCCTCACAGGGAATCTTGCATTCATGATATTCACATATTTGTTTTTATTCCAACAAGTAGAATATGTCAGAACAACTATAGAGAGATCACTTATCCATCTCCTTCTTCTACACTGTGATTTCCTTAGAACAGAGACCTTGTCTGATTGGTCATGGTGTCTCTGGGTAGGACTGACATACAATTACTACTTAACATATATTTCTTAGCTTCAGACTAAGTATGAGCAAGAATAGTAATTATCTTTGTGTGTGTGAGAGAGACACAGAGAGAGAGAGAGAGAGAGAGAGAGAGAAACAGAGAAATTATTAAGACTCTACTGTACAGAGCTTTTTGTAAAGATGCTCAAAAAAATTGTTTTGATTGATTTGAATTAAGGGGCACCTGGTCCATAACTTACCATTTCTCCCTGAAGTCATAGTGGCTTCACACAGTGGATCCAGACCTTTTGCCATATAATACTTTTTAGACTGAGATGGGAAATGCTTAAGTAAGTGAAACTGACGCTTCATGTATATCTTTGGTTTCAATTCTTTATTTGTCTTGGACAAATTTGTCTTATTTTCTTATTTGTCTTATTTCCTTTAATCTCAGGGCATTATCTATTTCCCTTAACCTCAGAGACACATCTATAATGATTATTATTTGTTATTTTTTGTTAACCAAAAATACATCATTATAATTCTTTCTTAGGATAGATGTTAGTGGTTGAATATTAGTAAACATGGTAATAAACTATGGAGATTCTGCTCCCAGCAGATACAAAGGTGAGAACGTACTATATATTAATATTTTCTATGACCGTTTTCTCTTAACCCATTTTTTCCATTCAAAAATTATGTCAAACTTACACTTGGAGAATGAAAGCCTCAAGGGACTGGTACATGATCTTGAGCTTGCATATGGCTAGATAAAAACTTAGTGAATAGAGAAAAGTAAAAAAATATCCAATTATTTATTTTCAGTTTCTTAAAAAGAGAAAGTGACAGCTAAATAAAAATTAAGCTATTCATTTTACTGGAAGTATACAAGTTAAGGAGCCAGGTTATGTGGTGCCTTTGGAAGTTGTTAAAAGGTTAAATTCATTAAGATGTTGTGTGGTTGGGCTAGTATTGTTTCAGAAGAGAGTTCCGATGAAAATTCAAACAAGGGATGTGCCTAGGTGTTCAAGAAAACATGGGACCAAGTTTTAAAATAACTTATTTTACTAAAATGTAAAGTATAAATTTCTCATTTGGAGTCGGTTTCTACCAGCTGTCTTTTAAGTATTTGCGATTATAGCATAAAGAAAGCTAAAAATGAATAAAGTAGCATGATTCATTTTCTATAAGTTATTTCAAAGATTATAGACTTTCATTTGACGTTTGTGTTAGGAACACATTTTACTTTTACCATTGTGAACATGTGCAGACCTACAATTAAAATTTTGAAAAATGCTGGTGATAGGTGAAGGTAGAAAGTAATGGCACAATGCTGCCTAACTTTTAGCAACAGGAAAACCATGTCCTCTGTTCTCATTTGTACAAAGAGCCCACCAAAGTTCTATGAGCATCATTCTAAGACTACTTCAGGTCAATGTCCACAGGATCCTCTGAGTTTTGGAACACCCTCAAGTCCATTGACATGACTTTAATTTCAATGAAACCGAAGAAAGGATGCTGAAAGCATTACAAAGAAATATGGGTGGAGGGTTCCAGGATGGCTCAGTGGGCTAAGTGTCTGCTTTCAACTCAAGTCCTGATCCCAAGGACATGTGATTGAGCCCCACATCAGGCTTCCTGCTCCGTGGGGAGCCTGCTTCTCCCTCTGCTTTTTACTCTCTCTTGAATAAATAAGTAAAATCTTAAAAAATAAATATGAATGTAAAAGATTAATGCTCAATAACACAACAAAGGAATAGAAAGTTAAGAGAAGGAAAAGAAAAAAAATTAAATGAAGCACTTGCAGTCTGGTCTTAAGTTATTGTGTCAAATGAAGAGTGTTACAATTTTCTACTCGATTGAATAAAAAGGTGCTCTTTCATGCTGCCTATATAAGGTCTCATTGTGGTACCACAATATGCTCTTCCTATCACAATGGGTTTATGGCATGTTCTGTTCCCTCAGGGAACCACTGCGATGTCAGGTGCGAAATTATGGAAATGAAAGATTTATTCTACAATATGAGCACTTTAGGGAAATTGCAATATTTGTCCTTTAAAGAGATGTTTTAAAAATGATGTTGAGACTGGAGATTTCTAGTCCTGTGACAGGATTGAGAAAGGTCTTTCTTCCTCTTTCTGGAAATAGAGGCTGAGCAACTGAAGACCCCCCTGTCCCGTAGTCCTATTGAGAATAAAGTATTGGGTTTCAGAATAATGAAATGTTTTGCTTTCTTAAAGATAATTCTGAGGAGGTTTCTAATTGTTTCAGTAATGTAGAACATTAGAGGCAAGAATAAAATACTTCCTTTTTATCAGTAGTCATTGATTTTAAACAATTTAATTGAATCACGATTGATATACTCCAGTGCTATTTATTGGATATTTCTAAGTGGAATAGTACATCATATATAATCAAAAATGTGTTTAAAAATAGAATATGGACTCATAACTTGCCTCACTTTATATTCTTTTTAGTTTGAGTTTAATATTTAAATATAATAAACCAACATTTGGATTGTGCTAAATATGCACAATCAGAAAGGTTTTTATTTTTTTTAACAGACAGAAAGGGAGAGAGTGAGAGAAAGCATGCAAGTGGGCATGGGGGGGGGGTCGAACTCAACAGGGGCCTCAGTCTCATGACTCTGAGATCATGACCTAAACTAAAATAAAAAATCAGACGCTTAACTGACTGAGCCACCCAAGCACCCTGAGAAAGGATCATATTTTTGAAGAGAAATTGTTTTTATTCTAGTTCCCAGGCCTATACTGGAAATATTAAGAAACATAAAAGATGTCATGAGTTGCAAATTGACAGCCTAGTTAATAGGGTTTTTCCTGCGAGCTGATATTAAATTCTAAGCACTGATGTTTTTCTTTGCTTACATTTGGCTCTTGGTGAAAATCTGGAACCAAGATGGTACAGAAACATCAGGTGTTTTTTTTTGTTTGTTTGTTTGTTTTTTTCCTCCCTGAGCGCTTGTTTAACAGTATAGAGATGACAAATATTCCTTGAATGTTCCTTGGGTTTATAAAATTTCAAGTATCAGATATTTTAAGTATCAGATATAGATCAAATGATCTGAGAAGGTACAATTTGCACTAAGACTTCATCCCAAGCAGCCCAGAGAGCTTGATGATGTGCTGCTTCGCCCACAGGGGAGCTGGTAAGATAAGCGCCTGAAGCTCCTTTGGAAGCCTGTGGTTCCCACATGGCATCATGATAAGCTGCTCTCATTACATTGATAGACTCTCCATTTGGCCTCCAAGATATAGGGATTTCCAAGTTATTGGTTGAAGGTGGGCATCACAGGGTCTTCCGTCACTGTGGGGAGAAAATGAGGGAAACAGCATGGATTTTGAAGCCATAGGTTTGGATCCTTAGCTATAAATTGGTTTTCTGCTCTGAGCCCGAGTGTTTTCACCTGTAAAATGGGAAACTGGATCATCTGCATCTCATAGGGTTGTAGAGGGGAGTAAATTAAGTGATGGCTAAAAAAATACCTAGTCTAGGACTGCATTTATTTCAGGTACTCAGTGTCATTTCTTCTCCTTCTCCTCTATTGTGACCTGACTTGGACCCTTAGTTGTTCCCATGAGTCTATATGCTTTTCTCCCAGGGAGCTGTGTAGCTAGTGCTCTAAGTGCTTAGTAAATTGGGTTAAACTAATACTAATCTCAAGACAAAATCTGGAAGCTACCCATGGTATTAATTTCAGTTAGTCTGAAGGCTTGAGAACCAGGAGCTCCATGAGCTGGAAAAGATTGATGTCACAGTTCAGCAGTGAGGAAGAGAGAAAGTGAGAGAGAGGCAGACAGAGAGAGTACAAACTTCCTGTGTCTTTTTATTCTATTTAGGCCCTCGGTAGACAGGATGAAGTCCACACAGTTCGGGGAGGGTCATCTCTTTCACTCAGTTCACGAAAGTGTTATTCTCTTCTGGAAATACCCTCCAGACACATACCCACAGTTAATGATTAATCACTTATCTGGGCATCCCATTGCCAAATAAAATTAGCCATCATAGCCTCCAAGGGGAAAATGTTGTATCAACTTAACATTATCATCAGTGGAGAGTGTCGTTTCCTAAAATGCCTGTTGACATAGGATATTTTAAATTAAAAAAATGCGACAGTGGGGAGACATAAATTTATTTGGCAAAAAATGGCAACATTACTATGGCTATTATACTATATATAAAGTAATGGTTTCTACCTGTTTTGTGAGTTTATTATTTGGAGAAGATGCTTAATTTTCTAATTTGTTATTTTACATTTTATTATAGCTCTAGATTTCTATGAGAAAAATCAATTTTGAGTTTTCCTAAATATATGTATATCCTTTACTTAAATGTTTTCTCTCCCTTGACTTTCCTTGCTGAAATCAAATGTCCATATTGTCTTGTGATTAGTGTGTCTATTTAAACCAGAGTGCCTAGCTATGATCTAGTTCCTCAGGGGTCCTGTATAGTTGGGTACTTATGAAATGAAGTCTTTACTTTTCAAATTTCAGCTTCATTCTCTGAATATTCAAATACATTTGTCAGCCGCTTTCAGAGAAGAGGCTGTGAAAGGATGATGATAAATCTGGAAATATAATTCTGATTTTTTTGAAATACAAAACTGTGGTACAAAGAGCAGTGGTCCAGTGGTTCCAAATCTAGACTATGTTGGAATCACCAAGGAGATGAAAAAAATACTGAAGACTTAGCTGCCACCTCAGACCAACTAAGAACGTAGAGTTAAGTCTGAGATGTTATCTTTGCAAAACTTCCCAGGTGATCTGATCTGATGGGTAACCAGGATTAAAAAACAAACTAAGGTAACACATGTGGGTTCAGATCTAGTTGATGCCCAGCTCAGCTGTGGCATCTTAGTCAAATTTTGTAAAATGTCTGGGCCTTCGGTAGAGAGCTCTGGATTTCTGAGTTCTGTCCCGGTTCTGCAGTCAGCCAAGTCTTCCACGATGCAAGACTGTCCACAGCCCCAGGGTTTCGGGAAGAAATGTTAACGTCGCAGGTACATGTCAGCGTATTTGATAGAGCATATTTGTGTGGTTTATATACAGAGTATATCATTTGAAATTAAAATAGAGGAAGTTTTAAGTGATTTCACTTCAGGGTCCTTGCTAAAGGCCGGGTAACGCTGCCAGTTCTTCTGTGAGAATTACAGATTAGCAAAGTGAGAATTGTAGCAGTTTGGCTGTAAAGATATTAAAAAGTCTAGTAAGTTTAAGTTATTTTCACTCCAGGAAAACTATAATCATTTGAAAGATCGAAGAACAAGAGTGAAATTTAAAATAAGATTACATATTCGCAAATCACTGTGTTGCTGGTAAAGAAGGCATTGATGATTGCGTACCTGCGTTTCATTGTGGGAACGGGCTAATACCTTTCTTTCTATTTAACACAGATATGGTATCTACTAAGCATGCTTTAAATCTGTAAGATTTTAAAAATTTTGCTTGGTATTTTTGGTGGTGGTGGTGGTGGTGGTTTTATAAGGAAATCAGACCAAGAATAATTTTCTTTATTGAAATGTCAATGGAGTGACATAAACGTCAGAAGGTCACTGAGGACCTTCTCCATCTAGTCTTCAAGATGTGAGCTAATACAATCTGCTTGATCCTTTGCATAGAAATTCTAGAATAGAGTTTGCTGACCAAACAACCCAAAGGAAACACATTATAACGTTCACAGTGGAGCTTCAAAAGGGAAAACGTGGTGGTGAAAATATCCATAGATCTGAATTTGTAAGTGTTAGTTTGAGTTGATGTAAGTTGCCGTGGCCTTATTATTTAATCTTCTACATGTGTGTCATTATTAACTTTTTATGCCGCAACTGTTCCTGTGTTGAGCGCAGACAATGCAAGACGTTCAGATCCCAGCAGTGGCAGGCACACATTTCTTGGTCCTGCCCTTATAGGGACGCTAGTGTGGAAAATAGCACGAAAGATGAAGGAACCCAGGTTTCTCATGAAATTTAAATTGTATAAATTCATAAACAAAAGTTACTGCTTTTTGCTCCTCTGTTTTACCGGTATATTTTCTAAACTAGGGCAAGTAAGCTAAAATTCATAATTTATAAACAATCTGTGGAAAAATTAGTGAATTATTTACCACACTTTTGAAAAATGTGTTTGTATCTTATACAAAAATTAGCTCCTCTGTTAATCACAGTGGTGCCACAAATATGCTGGAAATTAGGACTTGTAAAAGTGAGTTTGGGAAAAAAAAAAAAAAGGAGTCCTGTAACTCAATCTGAAATTGGAAAACCAAACCGATCCTGAATGGTCTATTTAAACAAGTGCCAATTATTGAATAATTCTCAGACCTAAACAGAAAGTTATTGCATATGGAAAGATTTTTTTTTTCCCTTGGAGTGCTTTATTCCAGATGCCCTTTTAAATTGTTTTTAATTCTCTGTGGGCAGTAGATAACTAAACCTACAAAATGTAGTAACGGCAAGGAGGAAGCAATCACGTTGGCCACTTCTAGTTAAGAGTCATGGAAAAGGCATCTGTTATATATGATTTGCAGACTATAAGGACTTTGACAGTCCATAGACCAGACCTAATTTATTAAACTAAGTTTCTAATATAAACAGTAATTTGTTTCAGGCACTGACAGTGCAGGTCTGGATTATGTGAACCAAATATAAAGAACTATATTTCTCTTTTGGAAAGTGTGTGCCTTTCGAGCACTGAAAGAAAATAATCTAATATATCATAATAGCAAATATGATGATCATGGTCCACCTTCCTGAGCATGGGCTGATTCACACTCTCTCCTTTTTAAATTTTCCAGAAGTTATTTTCAAAGTACTGATGGTTTGTAAACTTCAAAGCACACCTGTGAGTTCTATTCCAAATAGATGAGAAAATGGTGGGACTACTTAGCAAGGTTCAATCTTTTGTGCGTTTTAAACCTGAGCTATAGTTTAAATTGGTGAAAACATTTTCACCTACAGAATCAACTGATTAGAAAATTACAAAGATTCCCTTTACCTTGTGTTGTTTTGCAGACAGTGTTTGATAGAAAAGGGATTCTGAAATTGACATGTGAAATAGACTGGACACTTGGGAAACAAAACAAAACAAAACAAAAACAAAGAAATATAGACTAAACACAGCTTTATTTCCAGACTTTTGAAAGTCTCTTAATTAGGTCAGATAAGGTGTGGCTCAATTCTTAAATGGCTATCCTCTGTTTGTAATAGCATTAACATATATTCTCACATGGACTCCGCACCCTTTATTAAATTATTTAGATCTTGCCAATTCCTACATAAGACGAGGAAGAATCCACAACTACTTGCTTTTTTTTTTTTTCTTGTTCTAAACACCAGTGTATTAGCTAGGATGATTTTGGCTGCAAGTAACAAACTCATCCTAAAATGTGGCTAAAACATAAAGGGCATTTTATTATCATACAGAACGAGAAGTGGATGGCGTGTCCGTGACTGTTTAATTCAGGGACTTCCTTCTTGTGTCTCAATGTTGCCAAACACATGACAAGGTTTCTGTCATGTGTCCCAGGGTAAGGGAGGAAAAAACACTCTCTGCCATCATAAATCAGAGATTCCCATTTGACTCATTGGTCTGAGGGTGGGTCACGTTGCCATGCCTGTATTGTCCATGGCCAGGAGAATGGAATTACCGTCTGGCACTTAAACATGATCAGCATTCCATCCCTTCCAGGAAGGCTAAGGCTGTGTGATACATAAAGAAAATGGAGATACATTTAACAAAAAAAAAAAAAAAAGAAGGACGTTGCTATCAGGTAGGCAAGCAGCATGTCTGCCAAAGGTAGAAATGAGAAATATAATGATTGGTAATACCTGAATAATAGTAGATGGTAGGCATTAAAGGAAAATCTGTATAATATCATTTTATTACCTGCAGGCATCTGGAAAGGATTGTTTTAGTATTTTTCCAAGACAAATTTTTCAAAACGTAAACAAAAATCTTTGTAGCATAATACATTTATACTAAAGTATAGTTTACTTCACTTTACTTTTCCCCTTCACAAGTCCAGGGGGGACAAAGTGAAACACTTAGACTGAAACATTTAGATCATTCTTGTTGAATTGACTATGCTAGTTAGTCACAAATTGGGTTAGTTTTCTCAAGCCATTTTGGTTTATGCACCCCTGCATTGATCAATTATTGACGCACTACAGCCCACCAATAGGTTGTATTCATGTTTCAGAGAAGCAATCTGAATTTTTCTCTTATCTAATCACTCACTTGACGGGGTAATGTCCACGGGGTATGGGGGAAATGAGAGAACAACGAGAACGGGGGAGGGAGCAAAGGGGAGAGGACAACATGGTATGGAGGGAACGAACGCTGGGCACAGCAAGACCTTCAGAGTTCCCTTATTTTACCACATTGGGTGGTAGAGATTTTTGTTTTTGCTAGTAAGAGATTGATTTAAATAATTCTTTTATTTTTTAAAGAGTTACTCTTGAAGATCTACCTGTCACATCTTACGGTTTTGAAATAGTGGCTTAACAAAATTGTCTTCTCAGTCAATGAATGTTGAAGTCCTACTAGAATGGAAAGGAGCTGTACTAATCCAAGGTGTTCCTGTCTGTAGCAGACCTTATGTGCTCCCAATCTTTGAAAATCTTTTAAAAGAGTAAGAGATCCAAAAAGAAAAAAAAAAACTGCTTTAATCAGAAACACACTAATTCGGGGTTTATCTGGAGAATACTGCTGAATATATCCAGATATTATCTGGAGAATAACTGCAACTGTTTTTTCCCCCAACTCTACCCCACATATCATGTGGTCCTTCTGTTCTAGAATGATCTCACCCAGCCCTTGTTCTGATGCCTCCTACAATTGTGCTGTGTCCACGGGGTATAGTGTTCAAAGATGGAGACAGAAAAACTTGCAAACAAACAGTAAGAACAGACCCAGTGTTATTTTACAGCTGCACAGGCCTTTGGATTTAGATGTGCATGTTTACATATGTGGGAAATTACCTGGGGAAGGCACATTAGTTATACATAGCTTTATAGTTCTTAAGACTAAAATTTACTTGTCAGGATTATTACTGCTTTTTTATTTGTAATCTTTTTTTTTTCTTTAGAGTATAACTTTAATATTTGGATTGAAAAATTTTGGCCTAAGAGCATTAATATATAGGAAAGTCATTTTGGGATTTAAATGAGCCAGAAGCTCACATTTAAATCATATAAAATGCCACTTTGCTCACTTGCCTCACCCTCTCTCTATGTCCACTGCTACACTCCTACATTCTTCCCTTGAAAAAGAATTAGAAAGGAAAATTGATCAGAAAAAACATTTTGGTTGGAGTCTGGATACTTGAACTCTTGTACTGCCATTCTCCTGACTTGACTTCCAGTCAGGCTTTATCTGGGGATAATAGAATTCCTGTTTGATTGATTGATGTCAGATGGCCATTTTGGACAAGACTATATGCTTCAATTTCCCCATAAGTAGCAGTAAGAGCCCATGACTCTTAGAAGTGTTTATGGATAAGTCCACCCTGTTTATGGACGAATGATCTTTGTTTTGCATGCCTTGACTAGAAGCACGCAGAATTTTTAACACTTCAGTGGAAGGATTTCAATTACAGATTGGTTCTTACTGCTAAGTAGTTACATAGCTGTTCAATCATGGAATGAGGTACACCTGTCATGAGGATAATTTGGTAATTGGAAGAATAATTCATTTCAAATACAGGTTTTTTAAAACCAAGAAATTGCAGACATACAGTCACACCTGCAAAAAAATTTTGAATTCGAAAAAATTTCTCTGCATGTGTTTAGCAGTAAATTTGGTTACATATAAAGCAAATTCTATAAATTCACTATGGCTTTCTTATATTAGAATGCTTTTATTTGAGTTTCTCTTTGCGTCAATGTTATTTCTGGCTTTAGTGTAAAACTTTAAAAGGAATTTTAAAAGTCTGGAGCTTGCATTGTTTGCTTCCTCTGAGAGAAGTAAAAGCAAAATGAGCTGATTTTTTTTTTAGGGTTATACAAATTGTCTTTTTAAAGTTAAATAAGCCTTTAACATATACAAACTTCTAAAAAAGTATCTATTTAAGTTTGGTATTTAAATAAATTTTTATTTCTTAATTTTAAGAGCATTTCCTTGTTAACAAATTAATAAAAAGTCATCATAGATATATCTTTAAGCCTATATGACTCCTTTAGTTTTTCAGCAAATCTCATACAAAATGAGAAATCATTATTGCTGTTTTAGAACATGGACTCCATCAGAACAAAATATTTTACTTGTTATTTGTGATAATTGTTTTAATTTTAATAACTTTTTGATAGGACACAGGAACCAGGTATAAATCATAGTAAGGCAGATTATTGATCAGTTATATTTAAAAGATTTGGGATCAGTTACATCAAAGAAACACTCAATTCACCTAGTCTAAACTAGGGCAAAGCATTATTCGAAATGCTCTCTTTTTCCAGCATTGAGGGGATTAAAACTGATGTGTCAAATTTCTAAAAACAACTTTGCAATATCTGTCTTCAATAAAATTCAGACACATTTCATCCCCCCTCCCCAGTTTTTACATCCATTCATGCTTTAATTGGGATAACATAATTATATTTCTGATTCATTCTGACAGTAAACTATGTATTCTTCCTAATATCTATTCTGTATCTTGAAAAAAAATTACCTCAGTAGTTATATTTTTCTCACCAGCAGCAATAGTTTATGAGTTAGAAAATATCTAAATATCAAAATGTGGAAATTGATGTGATACCCAAAGTGGGGCAGAGTTGCTGTCCAGCAGAGGGTCACACCAGACTCTTAAGGGAGCAGAAAATAGTATTAGCTTGATGCTAATCATTCTGCTTTTCAGCCTTGTTGATGGAATGCTGGGTTCAGTCTGTTTCCTCCTCACGTGATCATTATGGTCAAAAGCCAGGGATGCTGAGTAGTTGGTTTGTGTCCCAGGTAGAGGAGCTGGTAAAAGAGGCCATTGTTTCTTATTGCATTCCCTGACCAAGACTTCGAATATTTGTGTTGCCCATCCTGGGCACCTCAGACCCTGAGGGATAATTTGACTCATTCTCACATTGAATCACATCTTACCTTATGAATTAAGTTTTCTGAACTCTGGAGTTGCTAACGCCAGGTAAGGTACTGGGTAAATGGTGGTGGTTGGGCTGAGAGTCAGGGAGGTTCCGGGTGAGATTTCTTCATGTAGGATCAAATGTAAGAAACTGATTATCTTTCTGATTTTTAATATTTCCAAGAGATAGTTTATAAAATGGTATTAAGTTGATAGGAGCTAGTGACCTAAATAATAAAAGTGAAGAGATTTTGGTGCTATGTTCTGAATGTTTGTGTGCCCCCTAAATCAAATATTGGCATCTTAACCCCAAAGGTGATGATATTAAGAGGTGGTGGCGCAAGGGCATTGATTAGTTCAGGAGGGCAGAAGCCTCATAATTCGTATTAGAATCTTAATAAATGGGACTCCAGAAAGCTAGCTCATCCCTTCCACAATATGAAGACTCAGGACAAAGGTGAAACCCATGAACCAAGAAGTGGGCCCTCACCAGACCTTTGCCTGTGCCATGATCTTGGACTTTCCAGTCTTAAGAGTGATGAGAAATAAATGTTGATTGCTTATAAGACCTCTAGTATATGATATTTTTGTTACAGCAGCTTGAGTGGACTAAGGCATAAAGTCATTTCTATAGTAAACTACTAGGGTTTAAATTCTTTCCTTCTGTATTTCTATTTTGCTGTGTTTGAAATCTTTGAGAGCAACCTATGTGGAAATTAGTTTTCAGAAAGAAGAGTGGAATAGGAATCAGACCTTCAAAAGTAATCACAATAAACCAAATTTTTTCCTGCGTGGAGGGACGGGTAGGCTTCTAGATGCCTGCTCTTTTTGCCCCAAAGCCAGGAAGAGAGGCTTAACTTTCTCCACTGCATTAAAGACCAGGAAGAAGCAAGAGGTTACAATGTAGATGGATCCTAACACCTCCTCCTCAACATGGCGTTTTTTGGGTCTGTGCTCAGAATCCTGTGATTAGGACCACTCAGAATAATAACGGTTCAGCAGTCTCCACATATTTAGACTCCTGCATCCCTTAGGCCCCCAGCAGTGACACATCCAGCACACCTTAAGTTAAGGATTTGCAAACTCTAATGCCCCCCACCCGGATAGTTGATCTAAATAAGCCAGTTGTGTTGGGTGCAAGCTGGGGCCACGTGGGGAACACAAGCTCCTACTCAAAGACTTCCCGGAGACAACTTTTTGTTGCCAAGTAAGAATGGAGTTTTCAAGAGGAACTAGAAGCTTAGATTTTCATGGAAAAGATGGACTTTTGATGTGAAATCTTACAATTTTTAAATGTTGGCAACTGAATAAAACTTAGAAAAAAAAATAACCCATCTACCAGTCAGATTGCAGCAGTGAATTTTTTTTTCCAAAGATTTTATTTATTTATTTGACAGACAGAGATCACAAGGAGGCAGAGAGGCAGGCAGAGAGAGGGGAGGAAGCAGGCTCCCTGCTGAGCAGAGAGCCCATGCCGGGATTGATCCCAGGACTCTGGGATCATGACTTGAGCCAAAGACAAAGGCTTTAACCCACTGAGCCACCCAGGCGCCCCTGCAGCAGTGAATTTGATACTTCAGCTTTAGGTAGAGTTTGGTTGCTTGTAATGTTGGCAATGACTGTAACCAATATTATCCTCCTAGATGGAGACGTATAATCACACATAGATACATCCACTAGAGCAGCATTTGCACTCAAGGACATGCATGGGGACTGTTTTTGTTTATGTTCACAAAAGGGGAGAATTTAATCAAATCTTAGATTTTTTTTTCTTTTTAAATTCAGAGTCCATACTAGTTTTTGGTATTTCAGTGTATACATTAATGCATTGAAATACCAGTTTTGGTTAGAGTACTATCAGTTTTGTGACATTAGAAATCTGAAATTTGAAACATTTACATATCAAGACATACCTAGAATGAAAGTTTCTAATCAAATAAGGTTTAGAAAGTATTTTTTATGTACCTCCCTCACCTGCATAAGGAGGAAGAAATAGAACAACACAAATTTCCTTTGCAACAAGAGTGTATGCAGTCATACTCTATGTCAAAATCTGTCTAAACAAGCAGAGTGTATGACCAGGTTGAGATTACACAAGTAACTGCATCAGAATCTCTACCTACTATGATAAAAACCAGTACTGTAAAGTGGGACTGGAATTTTTTTTCTTGAAACTAACATGTTATCAATAAAATGTCTACAACAATAATACAAATATTTTGATATTCAATAGTGACTTAAAGTGTTACCATTTGCCCTATATTACAACCAATATATGTACTGACAAATTATGGCTAATTATAAATGAGTACTAGTGAGAGTTCCTCGTATTTCTTCTTATAAGCTTATATGCACTCAGAAGATATTACTCCTTAAAGGGGCTCAAATACTTTCACTTAAATGACATATTAAGGTCAATATTCTATTTAGCTTCCCTCAAACTTGCATGACATTTTTGCAAATTCTATTTCTGTTGGCACATTTTCCCATGATCTGTTACCTGAATAACTGAAATACATCTAACATGTATTTTTGTGTGAACTTTCAATCTTCCATAGCCCATTCTTTTTTTGTAATTCACATAAAATTGAGAGTGCTTCTTTTCAATGCTCTTCCTAGCTATTTTAGGTTATGAGAACAATACATGATACCAAACATTTCCATTTTTTTTTTTTTGTAAAAATGGAATGTATGCAATGAAGTATACTATAAAACACATAGTAATTATCAGGCGGAGAATGCAGTTCATTTGTGAGGTTGGGTGGGGGAGCTAAGTCTTGGAACAGACAGCTTCCAGATTTCCTGATTGCCACTCAGGTGTTCAACCGAGCTGCTCTGTACTACAACCTTTGTCTTTGAACTACAGAGCTCACAGAAGCTTTTACCCAAACTTGGGGATATGCATTATCACTTGCTGAAAGGGAATTGCACGTGTGATATTTCTGAATCGATTCTAGTGGTTATGAATGTTTCATTATATTTTTAAAAAGGGTACTAAATTTTATAATTTATGCACCTGTAATGTGTTAGTGTCTTTAAAAAGTATTGTTTACAGCTGAAATAGAAAACTGGGTTCAGAATAAACAGGTCTTGTTAAGTAGAATATGTAAAGTAACTACCATGGTGCTGGTTTTTGTTTGTTTGTTTGTTTGTTTTTAATTGTGAAAATCTTGAAGGGTTGCCTGGAGATTTTCAGAGCAAAAAAATGATACTGAGCAAAAACTAGCAAACTGCCAGAAATGTAATCATCAGTGCACGAAAATTACCTTAAGTTTAATAGAAGTGTTTCAATAGAGACCATGTAAATCAAGCTAAACCATCAATTATCATTGAATATTTTGTATATGCAAATGAAATGCCTTCAAGACTAGTTTGAAATCAGCATGACCAATAAGGAAATAGTCAACAGGTATATTATTTAAACTTTACAGTGATCTCACAGGAGTAAATGTTTTCATAATAGTTTTATTAAACTGCCTTCTTTGAACCAAGATCCTTAGATCTTAAGATAATCATTTATCGGGCACCTGGGTGGCTCAGTGGGTTAAAGCCCCTGCCTTCGGCTCAGGTCATGACCCTGGGGTCCTAGGATCGAGCCCCACATCAGGCTCTCTGCTCTGCAGGGAGCCTGCTTTCTCCTCTCTCTCTCTCTGCCTGCCTCTCTGCCTACATGTGATCTCTGTCTGTCAAATAAATAAATAAAATCTTAAAAAAAAAAAAAAGATAACCATTTATCAATATCCAGCAGTAGGAAAGTACTAGACCATCTATAGCTTACAAGGAGGTCATGCCTAGTAGGAGTAAATCCATTTTAGTTGTGATATAATGAACACTGGGTCTATATAAACTACTGCATGGGAGTGCCTGGGTGGCTCAGTCAGTTAAACATCCAACTCTTGATTTTGGCTCAGGTCCTGGTCTCAGAGATGTGAGATCTGTCCCAATTCTGGCTCCGTTCTCAGGAGAGTCACCTGGAGATCCTCCCTCTCCGTAGGCCCCTCCCCGGTGTACGGGTGCACCCGCACATGCGCTCTCTCCGAAATAAAGAAATCTTTAAAAGCAAACTGCATGTTGGTGGTGGTGGTCTCAGGGCGAAAGTGGGTGCCTGTACTTTAAAATGTAGACGTGATTGGGTGGCTATTTTTACAAATAAGATCTTATTTCCTGAAAAGGTAGTAAAATGCTCTACACGAAAAGAGCCACTTTCTTCTTGAACTGCTTTTGGGTGGGGGGAATTCTGAGATGTGGAATAAAAAAATAATCTTCCTGGTTCTGCCAAATTCTCAACATGTGACCTAGGACATGGGGGCAAGGCAGTGAGGATGGCGAAAGAGCCCCCCCCAGAGCATTGCAGGTTATGTTGTTGCCCTGAAAGGTCGGAGGTGGCATCCGGTAAGTTAGGCTGGGAGGTAGCTTCACATCCCACTTGAGTATGAACCTGGAGTTGAGGGAAAACAAAACTCTTCTCCCCGGTGGGCTTGAGGGTCTGCTCAGGAAGCATTAATCTGATATACGAAGTGTGGACATTTTATTTTGCCATGTTTAAAATAAGGGCTTGAACTTGCAAGTCTCTGAGGTCTCTTTAAGTCAGAAAACTTGAAAGCCTTCTTTTCCATTACGCTAGACTTCAGTCATTTCCTGGCGTTGGGCCTTTGTACCCGGAACAAACACCAAACACCTCTATGCAGCCCTTCATCCTTGACCAGTCATGGAGAGGCACTGATTTTCCTCTAATATCTGTTTTTCTGGACGCTTGGTATGCTTCCCTCTGCATCCTTTTGCCTATAGAATGCTCTTCTCTCATTGGCTTGTAAACATTTTCAATACTGGATCTTTTGCATATTTCTTCCAGGTTTGTCTGTCTGGATTCCCAGGAGCAAATGTTTCATTTAAAATGTATCTGGTTTAGATTATTCTTGTGAAAATTTGGAATGTAGAAGTTGAAAATGTACAAATATAAAATGGATATTTTCAATTGTGAGGAAGGGATGCATGGATGTATGGCAAAGTTTTAAGTGAATTAGAATATTTCAAAAAACTGTATATTGCAGATGAGTTGGGATTTTTATGAGAGTCTTTGCAAAAGTGAAAAAAGGTTGTATGTTCCCTTTCATTAAAAGGCTACACCTTTTATTATATATTTTAAAGTTTTCATTTTAATTCCAGTTACTATACAGTGTTATGTTAGTTTTAGTTGTTCTATACAGTGAGTCAACGGTTCCATACATCACCTGGTACTCATCACAGCAAGTAGGTTCCTTAACCCCCATCACCGATTTCTCCCACTCTCCCCCAATCACCTCCCCTCTGGGAACCATGGGTTTGTTCTGTAATTTAAAGAGTCTGTTTCTTGGTTTCTCTCTCTCCCTTTTTTCTTTGCTTGTTTGTTTTGTTGCTTAAGTTCCACATATGATTAAAATAATATAGTATTTGTTGAAATTATTTTCCTTAGCATTACTGTCTCTAGTTCCATCCATGTTGTTGAAAATGGCAACATTTCATTCTTATGGCTGAATAATAATCATTGAAAATATATCTATATATAGATCTAGATATCTATATATAGATATATATCACTTCTTTATCCATTCAACTATTGACGAACCCTTTGGCTGCTTCCATAATCTGGCTACTGTAGATAGAGCTGCTGTAAACGTAGGTGTGCATATATCCCTTTGAATTAGTGTTTTTGTTTTTTGGAGATAAATATTCAGTAGTGCATTGGTGAATTATAAGGTAGTTCTATTTTTAACTTTCTTGAGGAACTCCATACTACTTTCCACAGTGGCTACACCAGCTTGCATTCCCACCAACACTGTAAGAGAGTTCCCCTTTCTCTACATCCTCACCGACACTTGTTTCTTGTGCTGCTGATTTTAGGTGTTCTGACAGGTGTGAGGCGGTATCTCATTGTAGCTTTGATTTGCATTTCCCTGATGATGAGTGATGATGATTATCTTTTCATGTGTCTGTTAGCCATCTGTATGTCTTTGGTAAAATGTCTATTCATGTCTTCTGCCCATTTTTTAATGAGTTATTTGTTTTTTGGGTGTTGAGTTGCATAAGTTCCTCATATATTTGGATACTAACCTTTTATTGGATAGGTCATTCGCAAATATCTTCCTCCATTCTGTAAGGTGCCTTTTAGTTTAGCTGATTGTTTCCTTTGCTGTGCAGAAGCTTTTTATTTTGATGAAGTCCCAATAGTTCATTTTTGCTTTTTTTCCCCCTTGCCTTAGGAGTCCTATCTAAAAAGAAGTTGTTGTGGCCAATGTGAAAGAAGTTACTTCCTGTGTTCTTTTGTATACTTTTTGTGGTTTCAGGTCTCATATTTAGATCTTTAATCCATTTTGAATATTTTTTTGTGTAGTGTAAGATAATGGTCCAGTTTCATTCTTTTGCATATTGCTGTCCAATTTTTCCAACACAATTTGTTAAAGAAACCTTCTTTTTCTCATTGAATATTCTTTCCTGGTTTGTTAAAGATTAACTGACCATGTAATTATGGGTTCATTTCTGGATTTTCTATTCCATTTCATTGGTGTATGTACCTTTTTTGGTGCCAATACCATACTGTTTTGATCACTATAGCTGCATTACATAACTTGAATTCCAGATTTGTGATGCCTCCAGCTTTACTTTTCTTCTTCAGAATTGCTTTGACTATTCAGGGGTTTTGGTGGTTTGATAAAATTTAGGATTGTTCTAGTTCTGTGAAAAATGTGGTTGGTAATTTGATAGGGATTGCATTAAATGTGTAGATGGCTTTGGGTATTAAGACATTTTAACAATATTCTTCCAGTCCAACCGCATGGAATGTCATTCCATTTCATGTGGTCTTCAATTTCTTCATTAGTATTTTATAGTTTTCAGAGTACAGGTCTTCTAGATCTTTGGTTAGGTTTATGCCTAAGTATCTTATTATTTTTGGTGCAGTTGCAAATGGGATTGTTTTATTTTTCTTTCTGCTACTTCATTATTCATGTATAAAAATGCAACAGATTTCTGTATATTGATTTTTGTATCCTGCAACCTTATCGAATTCCTTTATCAGTTCTAGCAGTTTTATGATGGAGTCTTTTGGGTTTTCTATACATAGTATCATGTCATCTGCAAACACTAAAAGTTTTACTTCTTCCTTACTGATTGATTGCTGTGTCTAGGACTTCCACTACTATGTTGAATAAAAGTGGTAAGAGAGGACATCCTCATCTTGTACCTTATGGGAGAAAAGATCTCAGTTTTTCCCCATTAAGGAAGATGTTAGCTGTGGGTTTTTCATCTATGGCCTTTATTACATTAAGGAATGTTCCCTCTAGACAGATGTTGTTGAGGGTTTTTTACCATGAATGGATGTTTTACTTTATCAGATGATTTTTCTGCATCTATTGAAATGACCATATGGTTCTTATACTTTCTCTAATTGACATTATGTATCATGATTGATATTAACATTGATATTGATATTATAATATTAATATTGAAAAACCCTTGTAACCCAGGAATAAATCCCATTTGATTGTGTGAATGACTTTTTAAATGTATTGTTAAATTTGGTTTGCTAGTATCTTGAGAATTTTTGTATCTATCTATATCAGGGATATTGGCCTATTCTTTTCTCTCTTTTATGGTTTCTCTCTGGTTGAGGTATGAAGGTAATGCTGGTCTCATAGAATGAATTCGGCAGTTTTCCTTCCTTCTTTTGATATTTTTTAGAATAGTTTGGAAAGAATAAGTATCATTTCTTCTTTAAATGTTTCGTAGAATTTCTCTGTGAAGCCATCTGGTCCTGCCATTTTGTTGTTGGGAATTTTTTGATTACTAACTCAGTTTCTTTGCTGGTTACGGTTCTGTTCAAATTTTCTATTTCTTCTTGTTTCAGCTTTAGTAGGTTGCATGTTTCTAGGAATTCATTCATCTATTTATTCTAGGTTGTCCAATTTGTTGGCATGTAGTTTTCCATAATCTTATAAGTGTTGGTATTCCCATGGTCTCTCTTTTTTTTCTTGACAAATTTGGTTAGAGGTTTATCAATTTTATTGAAACATCCCCCCCCCCCCCAAAAAAAAAGAACCAGCTCCTGGTTTCACGGAGCTATTCTATTATTATTATTTTTTTAATCTTCTATAGAATTTATTTCTGCTCTAGTCTTATTTTCTTACTTCTGATGGTTTTAGATTTTGTTTGTTCTTTTTCTACCTCCTTTAGGTGTAAGGTGAGGTTAAGACTTTTCTTGCTTCTTGAGGTAGGCCCATATTGCTATAAACTTCCCTCTTAGTACTGCTTTTATTGCATCCCAAAGGTTTTGGACCTTCATGTTTTCATTTTCATTTGTCTCCATGCATTTTTTTATTTCCTCTTTGTTCTTTTTGCTTGACCCATTCATTGTTTAGTAACATAATATTTAACCTCCTTGCATTTGTGGTCTTTCCATAGTATGATGATTAAAAAATATGCATAAGATGACTTTGATCTTCTTGATTTGTGGGGTTTGTTTTGTGGGCTTATATGTGATTTATCCTGGAGAGTGTTTTATGTGCATTTGAAACGAATTTGTATTCTATTGTAGGATGGAATGTTCTGAATACTTGTTAAATCCACCAATCCCAGTGTGTCATTCAAAGCTGTTGTTTCCTTGTTGACTTTTCTGTTTAAATGATCTGTCCATTGATATAACGGGGGTGTTAAAATCCCCTACTATTTGTTAATATCAATTAGATCCTTTATATTACTAACTGCTTTATATATTTGGATGCTGTCATGTTGGGGCATAAATATTACAATTGTGATAATTTGTATTGTCACAAGTATTATATGATAAACTGTATTGTCCCCTTTATTTTACTACAGTGTCCTTTTTTCTTCCCCCCTCTTGTTACAGTCCTTGTTTTTAAGTCAATTTTGTCCAAAATAAGCATCACTACCCCAGCTTTCTTTTGACATCCATTTGATCATTGTTTCTCCATCCTCTCACTTAAATCTGCAGGTATCTTTAGGTCTAAAATGAGTCTCCTGGAGGCAGTATAGATAGATGGGTGTTGCTTTTTTAAACATTCTGTCACCTTATGTCTTTTGATTAGAGCATTTTGTCCATTTATATTCAAAGTAATTATTGATATATATTTATTGTTATTTTATTGTTATTTGGTTATTTCTGAAGATTTTCTCTGATCCTTGTCTTTTTCATGGTTTGCTGATTTTCTTTAGTGATGTATTTGGATTTCCTTCTCTTTATTCTTTGCATATTTATTAGTGCTTTTTTGATATATGGTTACCATTAGGTTTATACATAACCTTTTCTTCATATACCAGGCTGTATTAAGTTGGTTAAGTTTGAAACCATTTCTTTACTCCTCTACCCTGTATGTTTTAGGTATATGTTGTCATTTTTTACATCCTTTTATTTTATGATATCTTTGACTGATTTTTTTTTTCCAGAAATAATTTTTAGTGCTTTTGTGTTTAATACCTTCATACTGTCACTTTTGGTTTTTCCTTTCCACTCAGAGTCCCCTTTAATATTTTCTGCGGGCCTAGTTAGTGGTATTGAACTCCTCTGGATTTGTTCATCTGAGAAACTCTCTCCTTTATTCTGAATGATGGTCTTTCTGGATAGAGTATTCTTGGCTGCAAATTTCCTAACTTAATGGGGTTTCTCTTACCCTTTTTTTGTCTTGTCCTTTGTAAAAATATTTCTTTATCACTATATTTGATAATTTAACTATAATGTCTTGTTCTGGGTCTACTTTTGTTGATTTTTGTTGGGAGTTCTCTGTGCCTCATGGATCCGTATATATGTTTTCTTCCCCAGATTAATGGTTTTCAGCTATTACTTCTTTGAATACATTTTCTGTTCTTTTTTTTTTTCTCTCTCCTCTGGGACTCCTCTAATATGAATGTCATTATGTTTGATGGTAGACACTGAGTTCCCTAAGTCTATTCTCATTTTGTGTGATTTTTTAATTTCTCCCTTGTTCACCTTGACTACTTTCTATTATTCTATCTTCAAGGCCATTAATTCATTCCTCTGCTTCTTCCAGTCTGTTCATTGTATCGAATGTGTTTCTAATCTTGTTTACTGCATTCCTTATCTAATGATTGGTACTATTTTTTTTTTTTTAAATCTCTGTGTTGAGAGTCTCACTGATGCCTTCTACTCATCTCCAGTCCAGTGAGTATCCTAATGGTCATTGCTTTAAGTAGTCCATAAGTCATATTACTTGTGTCCCTCTTGACACAGATCTTGCTGTGGTTTTTATCTACTTCTTTCCTTTGGGACAAATTTCTCTGTCTTATGATTCTTGTCTAAGTCTCTCTGTGTGTTTCTCTGTGTTAGGAAAGTCAGGTACATGTTCTGTTCTTGAGAGGTATGGCCTTAAGTGGAAAAGGTCCTATGGTCACCTGCCATGCAGTGTTCCCTGTTCTGCAGAGCCTGGTGCTTCCCAGGGTGTCTCCAATGTGTGTTGCATGGGCTCTGCTCTTTTGTCCTTTTGGCCAGTCATCTGCAGAACCTCTCTGCCTTTTGTGGGCAGTGTTTCATCCCTGGCCTGAATGTGGTGCATTTTAACTAGGTGTGCACTGGTCTGTGTGTGAAATGAGACTTGTCACCACCACCTCCAAAACTGGGGCTCTCTGTAACTCCTGCATCAGGAGAAGAGGTGTGGGCAGGGGTTTGGACATCTGGAATGGGGGAGGGGGGTCTGCTGTGCCCTTTCGGAGGCAAGCATGATTGGGAAGGGTATTTCTAGCAGAGTGCAGTAGGGTGGGGCTTGGCATAAGCAAGTTATGTAGCTAGTTTAGGTGCTGTGCTGGTTCCTATTTATGTTGAGGAGTAGGGGAGGGAAATGGTATTTGTCAGTTTCTTTGTTCACCGAGGGGTCTTTCCGTGACTGCTCTCTCTCTGGGGTGCACTCTGAGATGAGCAAATAACCTCCTCACAGTTGCCCCAGCGGCTTTTTAAGTGACTGGTTCCATGCTGTGTTCTCTAGGCCGTTCTCCCTGTCTTCTCTGCAAGAGCACATCAATCACTTTGGGATCTCCCCAAGCCAAACCCACTGGCCCTTAGAACTCTAAGATTTAAGGCTTTCAGGTTGCTAGAACTCACAAATTTGGCACCCTTTTGCTTTCCTAGCCAGCTGCTATGGGGAATCCTTTTCCCTGTGATCTCCCTTGTGTGTTAGTCTGTCTCTTGCCCTTCTCTGTGACTGCAGCACTTTCCTCACAGCATCTATGATCTATTTCTCTCTCAAATTGTGTCTCCACGCTTCCTACCTTCTTTGATGTGTCCTAATATCTACCTTTAGTTGTGGAGTTTGTTCTACCAGTCCTCAGGTTGATTTTGGGAAAATTTGGGTTGATTTAATAGTTATCAAGTCGTGTTCATGGGAAAAGGTGAGCTGGGGTCCTCCAATTCTGCTGCCATGCTCCCCTCCCATATATATTTTTTTAATTTTAAATTTTTACATTTCCATTTAAACACCTTTATGTTTAGTTGTTTTTAATGAAAGTTATACTTGAGACATAGTTTAAGGAATCAAAATTACAAGGGCTTTATTTATGAAAAATAGCAGTTCCTTGACCCCTCCTTTCCTGAATTTTCCCCTTCCAAAGCCAACCCTTGCAATTATTTTAGAATTTGCCTTCACGTCTCTGAATAACATGTTTATTATTGTTATTCTTCTATTTTTGGTTTCCCACTATAGAAGGTGTGGATTTATCACCTTTTTCTCCTCTAACTCCCAGCAGACATTCACAACCTTGTCCATTTTCTCTAATATAGGTATATGAGGGAAGAACAATGGTCAGTTTTTGACTACGAGATTACCATCCATTCATGAGCTAGGAAATGAACTACATTTTTAAAAAAGATTTTATTTATTTATTTGACAGACAGAGATCACAAGCAGGCAGAGAGAGAGAGGAGGAAGCAGGCTCTCTGCTGAGCAGAGAGCCCGATGCAGGGTTTGATCCCAGGACCCTGAGATCATGACTGGAGCTAAAGACAGAGGCTTAACCCACTGACCCACTTAGGTGCCCCAAACTACATTGTTTTTAAAAACAACTTTTCTCTTTAAATTGAAGTGTAATTAACTAAGACTTATATTAGTTTTAGGTGTTCTATATGATTCAGTGATTCTATACATTACTCAGTTTTCATCAAGATAAGTGCACTCTTGAACACCTTCATTCATTTTGCCCATTCCCCAACCCCCACCTACTTCCCTTCTGGCAACCACCAGTTTGGTCTCTGTATTTAAGAGTCCTTTTTTTTTTTTTTTTTTTTTTTTTTTTTTTTTTGTTCATTTGTCTCTCTCTTTTTTTAAGATTTTATTTATTTATTTGACAGACAGAGATCACAAGTAGGCAGAGAAGTGCTATCTTGTCAGATGTAACTCTTTTTTCCTTATAGTTGCTCACACTTTATTTTGTTGTTCATAGTTATTTAACTTTATTTTTAAAAGACAGTATTTTTTTAAGATGTTAATTGTCAGAGAGCACACAAGCCAGGGGAGCAGGAGGCAGAGGGAGAAGCAGGCTCTCTGCTGTTCAAGGAGCCTGATGTGGGACTAGACATGGATCCTGACCTGAGCCAAAGGCAGATGCTTAATGACTGAGCCACCCAGGCACCCCTAGAAACACATTTTTTAAGAGCATTTTTTTTTTAGATTTGTAATAAAATTGAGAGGAAGATGCAGAGATTCTTTATATACTCTCCACCTCCATACATGTACAGCCTCCTCCACTATCAACATCACTCATCAGAATGGTATTTTTGTTTTGTTTTGTTTTAACCAAGAATAAACCTATGTTGATGCATTATAATCACCCAGAGTCCCCAGGTTACCTTAGGCTTTCAGTGTCTGTGTTATACATTGCATGTTTGAACGAATGTGTAATAACCTATGTCCATCAGATATATCCTACAGAGTATTTTCACTGCCTTTAACATCCTCTGTGCCCTAACTTCTCTCCTCTCCCTTTGGCCATGGCAACTGCTGATGTGCTTCTTGTCTCCATAGTTTTGTCTTTCCTAGAATGTCATTTAGTTGGAACCATATGGAATTCATAGTACAAGTATTGCTTTCAAATAAAAGTTCATCTAGTTTTTATTATGTGCTAGGTACTGCTCAAGCTTTACAAATGCTAATTCATGTAACTCTCACAGTAGTTCAGTAAGCACTACTATTGTACTGATGAAGTTCTAGAACCTAGGTGAGGTTTGGTGGGCTGAGGTCCGGAGCCGATGACCAAGAAAGAATTCTTGAGACATCTTTGGTGCAAAATGGTGGTTTATTAAAGCACGGGGACAGGACCCGTGGGCAGGCAGAGATGCTGCCCCCGGTTGTGAGGGATGGCAGGTTCTGTACCCTGCTGTTGGGGGAAGATGAGGGGAAGGGAGGTGTCAGTGGAGTTTTCATATGCTAAAGAGGGCCTACAAGGTGCCAGGATGTTGCAGGCCTACCAGAGGCCTTGCCCTTGTGGCTGGATCAATGTTGTCTTTAGACCAGCCATGAACATTAAGATCTTTGGGAGACTTTTTGGTGGGGTCTCACAATCCTGCTATCAATCGTCTTTGTTAGTGAGATTTAGGACATTTGTAAGCCAAGGGAGACTCCTGTCTAGCAGGACTGTGAGCTCTGCAAGTTAACTATTTGCTTATTGTTCATGGCAGTCAGGGCTGCCTGAGGGATGCTACACTTATGGAGGGGAAAGGGTGAAGAGGGAGTGCAAGGCGCCAGCTTTTGCTTTGTCCTCAGCCAGCCTCCTGCTCCCTCATCAGTACCACTTCTGGGGTAAGAAAACTAAGGTCCAGAGAAGTTCCATTGGTAAAAATGTAGAAGAACCAGCATTCCAACTCCAAAAATCTGGCCTCCAGATGCTTGTTTGAAGCCCTCTACCACATGCCTTTCAGCCTTCATGTTGACTCAGTCTCTTTGAGCTTCTTCATATCTTTAATTGAAAGCTCAAAGATGGATTAATATTAGTATTAGATCATTTTAATTTGCACACACTGAGAATTACTGAATCCTATGTGGTCTCCAACTCACAAGTAAGGAGTGTTTGAGGAGCTCAGGTTAATATAAATTATTTTCCCCAAAGGGCCAGATGTCAATTAGTAGGTGATTGTCATAAAATTCACCTATTAAAAGCCATTTATTATTTTCTAAAGAAAATGCACATGAAGTATGTATGTATGTGACTTTTAAGCAGTTGTAAGTTTTTATTTGGTGATTTTTACCAAGGTTTTATTTTGGTTTTCATTGTTTACCTAGAAGCTCTCAGGAGACCCATGAAATGTATTTTTTATGTTTCATAAAATTAATATGAAATGGCAACAGAAGGCTATTTTGGGGGAGGAAGAATCTTTCTTGTGAAGAAAGATCCATGCTAAAAAAAACACAAACGTGGAAAGTTCGCCTATTACCGTAACTCTGATCATTTACAGGTAAGAATCTCAGAGAATTTGTACACACAATTGTTTTCATCCTGCTGTGTGCAAAACAAGATCTAACTACAAAAGAGTTGAAGGTGTTTTTAAGAAGCAAAACTGCAAATTTAGTGCCTGTTTTCTTAGCTAGAGAAAAGCAATATTTTGCTTAGAAAAGTGAAAATTTAGGGACTATTTGATAGTTGTATAACTCCATGTTTGCTTTTGCCAGAATTCTCTCAGTTGTCTGTGTAGAGAGAATCTGTGTCTGTGTAGAGAGATAGGGCTCTCTCCCTGAGTTTTATCTTGTTCTTCTGAGGAACCATAGTTTATTGTTTTTTCATCAGGCTGGGTGGATAAATGCACTGTACAGACCACTGAGGCAGTCAGATCTTGAAGAAACACTTCTTTCACTATAATGCTGATATCCTATGTGGAGCCTCTGTTGTAACAATAGAGCTGGTTTAAGAAAAAAAAAAAGGCACAATATCTGAAATCACTTGTGGCCGAATTATATGTGGGCTTGTACTTTTTTTTAAAAGAATGATAAAGATAATAAAATTGTACTGACATAAAATACTTATTATTAAATTTGAATAAAATTGAATTGCTATGAAACATGGTATTAATTATAAAACAGTTAAACAATGATTACTTTAACTATTTTCTTAGCTTCTGTTAATGAAAAGGCTTTTACTTGGTTGCTAATCGCTAATGATGATGCTGTGGATGAACAGTGCGGGGATAGGTTTGAGAATGTAATTTTTCCCTTTAATAAGTGCTCCCAAGGGGTGCCTGGGTGGCTCAGTGGATTAAAGCCTCTGCCTTTGGCTCAGGTCATGATCTCAGGGTCCTGGGATCGAGCCCCACGTTGGGCTCTCTGCTCCGTGGGGATCCTGATTCCCATTCTCTCTGCCTGCCTTTCTGCCTGCTTGTGATCTCTGTTTGTCAAATAAATTAAAATCTTAAAAAAAAAATGTTCCCAAGTATCAAAATAGAAATTAAGTAGTCCTTTAACAAAGGTGCAATAATTTTTATTTAAAGTGGAGTTAAAGTGACAAAATATGGTATGCTTGGTCTTTTCAGATGTATGATTATAGCAGAAAGGCCCAGTGGTCCTTAAAAAGATCGGGACTATTGGTGATTGAAAACCTTACTTTTATTCACAATGAATAACAGTGGGTTGTCCTCCGTTTAAGCATACCTAAGACAGATGACCTAGTGCACAGAGGGCTGCATTTCACGGAGAGCAGCAGTGTAGGATGATAGAATTGCTGGCCTTTGTGTCCCTTCTGAGTGAGGACATGACTGAGGTTCTATCGGCCCATTAATGAAATCACTGTCGCAATGACTGTGGGGCCCTCCTCCCAGCAGCGGGCTTACAGACCAGTGCTTGCTTGCACATTGCTTAGAAAGGTAGGCGATTAAATGGAATCTGCTCTTTGAAGCAAATTCCACCCCCCACCTCCCCCACATTTTCAAAAGGATTGGAAGGTTATAATACTTGATCATATGAGAATTAAAAGTAGGGTTTTCATACATGAGTTACTATGTAGGATCTGCAGGAGCTCTGATGAGAAGACATCAGTCTTGTCTTTAATATGATTAGGTCAGGAGGGAAAATAAGGTAAGTAACCAATGGCACATAGGCATACTTCTCACTCTGTTCTTCCTGCCCTTTCTCCTTCCCTTCTTCCTCTGTCCCTTCATAGCTGTTTCCTGAGCCCTATAATGTGCTCGGAAGCATTCCAGTGGCATCCGGACAGCAATTTAACAAGACCATGTCCCTTGTTTGAAGGTCATATCTTGGGGAGGCCAAGAGCATGCTGATGAAGACGAAGAGCTGGGTGAGTTGAGAGGGAGAGAGCATGCAGCTGGCTGGGAGCAACAAGGGCTCCTTGGTGCCGGAGGATCTTTGAGTTAAATCAAGGGGATGGGGACCCATCTTGTCAGATGATGGGGGAACAAAGTGCAATAGTCCTAGAAAGATGGGTTGGGAACCTGTTGAATTCCAGACTGAAGTGTTGAGTGGGAAGTGAGTACCCATTGACAAATTTTGAACAGAGTCCTAAAAAAAAACCTCAAAAAACCCAAACAAAACAAAAACATTTTAGGAAAGTGGTTATGGCAATACTTACGGAGATAGTTTGAAATGAGGAAAATGGAGGACGGGGTGGCCGCATAAAAGATGAGTGAAGTACTGGAGATGGTTGGTCATCAGGCCTGAACTTGTGGAGGCAGAGTAAGCGTGCTTGAAGGTCCAAAGCTATTGTCTATGGCATGTTGTGAGGTCTTGAAAATGTAAAACATTACGTTTTGATGCCCGTATTATGGGTGGTAGTCTGGCCCATCCTGTATTAAAAAATATGCTACATTCCAGACCCTGCGAGTATCTCTAGCCCCTCCAGCTACCACTCTTGACCAGCTGCTACCTACAGAGCCATCCTTGGGGATAAATAAATCCTTCTTCTTTGCAGAGTTTGTGCTGCAGCTTTGCTCTATGTTTTGGAAAAAGATTATACATTAAGGTTTCTGCCATTTAAAGACCTAATTAGCCCTTATTATAAATTACTTGCTGTTTTGTACTTTGCTCTTATCTTCTTTGCAATGGAAATTGTGGCCGTCAGCTCATTCCTGTGGCGTGAGGGAAAATAAGCACTTCTAAGTGTCTAGAGCTTTTCCTGTGGGAGGTGAGAGGTTAGCAAGGCTGGTGAGGAGAACAAGCAGGAAGGGCCTCAGGACCACCAGACACCCCAGTGCTCGGGCAGCATGGCCCAGTTCCCTAGAGAGACACTGGGTACAAGAGCCATTATGTCTCTTACAGGAGCACTACTGGTTGTGCTTTTTCTTGTCTAGTTCCTTCCTTCTGTTCTTTCTTCCTCCTTCCGCTCCTCCTTCGTTCCTTGCCTTCTCCCTGTTCCCTCCCTTCCTTCCTTCTTTATGACACAACTGTGTCCTCGCCATGTTAGACATGCATAGAAATGCTCTGACCCAAATACCAGAACACACCAACTTAATGAGGCTCGGGTATCCGCAACAAAATGACCAGACTCATTGCTGGTCTCTCTGCTTTCTTCTGGTTTGCTTTTCTTGAGGGTATGGGTTCCTAGAGCTCTCCATTACGTGTTTGAATAGATAAACCATGAACTCTTTTATTTACTCTCACAGTGGAACACAGACATTTTTTTTTTTTTTTTTTTTAACCTCTCGCTCTCTGAATTTATTTAATGGCCAGCTGGCTGTGGAGGACTGAGTGAACCTAGACAAAAAGGGTACAATTCTGAGGAGTTTTAAAAATAAATAAAATGTTACAAAAGACGCCAGGTAAGGGCAATGTGAATCTTATTTCTTCAATGTATGATGTATTATTTGTTTCAGGGGTACAGGTCTATGATTCACCAGTCTTACACTACACACAGTGTTCACCACAACACATACCGTCCTCAGTATCCATCACCCGGCCACCCCATCCCTACCACCGCCCTCCACTCCAGCAACCCTGAGTTTGTTCCTGAGATTAAGGGTCTCTTATGGTTTGTCTCCCTCTGGTTTCTTCTTGTTTCATTTTTCCCTCCCTTGATCCTCTGCGTTGTTTCTCAAATTCCTCATATCAGTGAGATTATATAAGATTATATGAGATTATATGATAATCGTCTTTCGCTGGTTGACTTATTTTGCTTAGCATAATACCCTCTAGTTCCATCCATGTCATTGCAAATGGCAAGATTTCTTTTTTTAAATGGCTACATAATATTTCGTGTGTGTGTGTGTGTGTGTGTGTGTGTATGTGTATACACACATATACATATATATAAAATCACATCTTTATCCATTCATCTGTCTATGGACATCTATGGTCTTTCCCTAGTTTAGGCTATTGTGGACATTGCTGCTATAAACATTCAGGTGCACATGCCCCTTCGATGCCTACATTTCTATCTTTAGTGTAAATGCCCAGTAGTGCAAATGCTGGGTTGTAGGGTAGCTCTATTTTCAACTTTTTGAGGAACCTCCATGCTGTTTCCCAGAGTGGCTGTACCAGCTTGCATTCTCACCAACAGTGTAGGAGGGTTCCCCTTTCTCTGCATCCTCTCTAACACCTGTAATTTCTTGACTTGTTAATTTTAGCCATTCTGACTGGTGTGAGGTGGTATCTCACTGTGGTTTTGATTTGTATTTCCCTGATACAGAGTGATGTGGAACAGTTTTTCATGTGTCTGTTGGCCATCTGGATGTCTTCTTTGGAGAAATGTCTGTTCATGTCTTCTGCTCATTTCTTGATTGGATTATTTGTTCTTTATTTGTCTCTCATTGAATTTGATAAGTTCTTTATAGATTTTGGATACGAGCCCTTGATCTGATATGTCATTTGTGAATATCTTCTCCCATTCTGTCAGTTGTCTTTTGGTTTTGCTGAATGTTTCTTTTGCTGTGCAAAAGCTTTTGATCTTGATGAAGTCCCAATAGTTCATTTTTGCCCTTGCTTCCCTTGCCTTTGGTGATGTTTCTCAGAAGAAGTTGCTGCAGCTGAGGTCGAAGAAGTTGCTGCCTGTGTTTTCCTCCAGGATTTTGTTGGATTCCTATCTTACATTTAGGTCTTTCATCCATTTTTGAGTCTATTTTTGTGTGTGGTATAAGGAAATGGTCCAGTTTCATTCTTCTGCATGTGGCTGTCCAATTTTCCCAACACCATTTGTTGAAGAGACTGTCTTTTTTTGCACTGGGCTTTCTTTCCTGCTTTGTCAAAGATTAGTTGACCATAGCATTGAGGGTCCATTTCTGGGCTCTCTATTCTTTTCCATTGATCTATGTGTCTATTTTTGTGCTGGTACCATACTGCCTTGGTGATTACAGCTTTGTAATAGAGTTTGAAGTCTGGAATTATGATACCACCCACTTTAGCTTTACTTCTCAACATTCCTCTGGCTATTTGGGGTCTTTTCTGGTTCTCTACAAGTTTTAGGATTATTTGTTCCATTGTCAGACATCTTTTGTCATGGACCCACTTCAGGAGAAAGATTTAGACCATGAACACTCAATAAATGCATGTGTTTTTATCTGTTACATTATTATTACGTAGGATACTACTTTAATACATATTTTTATTAATATATAATGTATCATTTGCTTCAGGGGCACAGGTCTCTGAATCATTAGTCTTACATAATTCACAGCACTCACCATAGCACATACCCTCCCTAATGTCCATCACCCAGCCACCCCATCCCTCCTCCCCACCCCCAGCAACACTGTTTGTTTCCTGAGATTAAAAGTCTCATGTTTTGTCATATTTTAATATACCCAATATTTTAATACTATAACAAAATTTAATATAAAAACTCAATAATTTAAAATAGTGTATTGTATAAACTAGTGTACTACTTACATGCGGTAACATCACATGGCAAACTAGACCCTTAAATAGAGGTTTACTGTAAGAAATAGTGGATGTAAATCCATATTTTAAGTATTCTATTTGAAGACTGCAAAAAGTCAAACCTACATCATCTTAGAAGTTGCTTTTTCCCCAAAATCTGGCTGGCAAGCTCATCACAGGGAGAAGAGAAGTGACAACACTATCTTTCTCCTGCTGTTTGTTTCTACTTTGTGGTAAGTCCGTCCATAGTTTAGTTTCTTTGCAATACCTTTTTTTTAAAGCATCGACAGGGTGAGAGGAGCAGAGGATGAGAGAGAATCTTAAGCAGGCTGCAGACCCAGCACAGGGCTTGATCTCACAACCCTGAGATCATGACCTGAGCCGAAATCAAGAGTTGGATGCTTAACTGACTGAGCCACCCAGGTGCCCCTCTTTGCAGTAACCTTTCAAGCCATTGTTCTTTTTGTGAGAATTAGTTTAGTTAAAATTTGATAGCATGTAAATCCACTTCCTTGAGCATCCATGCCCTGTGGTCCACCAGGGGCTGCTGAGAACTCCCAAATGAGTGTGTGTTCCTCCATCACCCACTCTGATTCTCCCATCCAAATATTAAGAACACTGTGGGGCACACATTACCCACCAATAGAGACCAAACAAGGGCATGAGTGTCAACCTAAATGTGAATATTAATGAAGCTTTATTTCTTTCTCATTTTATATAAATAGTAAACATGAATACAAGTTCTAATAATTTTCCTGTGCCATGTGTGTTGTCTCACTCATCTTTGAAGGCTTCTAATGGTCTTCAGCCCACATTGCTTTCTTGCACACGGTTCTGCTACATGCATATGCGAATTCACTTGTTCTAAGTGTATTTCATACATGGGTAGACATTTCCTAGATGACTTAGTCTCACAGGATGCTATTCCATCTTACAATAAAATTGTATTAGTTTTCTACATTTCATTTTTGGAACACACACATACACACCCCTTTTGTTCATTGGTGTTCCAATACTAGTCTACAATAGGTAATATTCAACTTCCACTTTCTAAAGTTGCCTTTTTGATGCTGATTGATTTCTTGAATGTCTCTGTTGTATAAAGACCACCAGTACCTATCTTTAATATATTTTTAACCTACGTTGAAATCGACATGCTTGGAGTTAGCATGTTTTTATTTCTTTCCAAGTGAAAGAATTTTGGTTAGTATCTATGAATATAAATTAGGTAAAGTATAGGGATTCTAGTCTCAGAGGTTCATAAAAATAAATAAATCAACTAAACAAATATGTACAACTACCTTTGATTTATCATTGCTTATGTAACAAATGTGGGTATAATGGAAACATTTATAGATTCAGATTTCACATGTTGTTCAACCTTGTAATCAGAAGAGGAAAAGAAATTTGGGATGGAAATACCACATTGACCTAGGTTTTTCAGAAGAACATGAACCTGATCTCTAAATAGGAACTCAGAAATTTAATATCTGAGATAGATAAACTTCATATTAATAATTCAGAGCCAGAATGAAGTTGATTTGCTTGAGCATATTATCAAGGGCTTGAAAAAAAATCTTAATCTAAATGGATAGATGGAATGAACATTTACTATAGCTTTTGGTGAAAAGCAATAACTTAAGTTTTAGGGTTCTTTTCTTAATTCTGTTATTTCTTATGTAACTGAAAACAATTTTATTCATCAGACTAAAAATGATAATTACATTTACAGGAGAAAATCCCATAGTCTCATATTTGACTGTTTTGCAACCTAGGAAGACTATCTGCCTATATATTGGTAGCTATCTTCAGACAAAAACAAGTAAAGTTGTAATATTAAGGAACAGTTTTATCAAATACTTGATTTCATATGCAATATAGAATTAAGATTTTATAATAAAAAAATGTTTTGTAAAATTAAAGAACCATAAAGAAATATCCTACATTCAGAATTTAGCATCAGTATTAGTTTTTAAATTTTTAGACTAAAACATCACAATTTTTTTAAAGATTTTATTTATTTATTTGACAGACAGAGATCACAAGTAGGCAGAGAGGCAAGCAGAGAAAGAGAGAGAGAGAGAGAGAAGTGGAAGCAGGCTTCCTGCTGAGCAGAGAGCCAGATGCGGGGCTCGATCCCAAGACCTTGGGATCATGACCTGAGCTGAACGCAGAGGCTTTAACCCACTGAGCCACCCTGGTGCCCCAGCATCACAACTTCTTGATTACTCTGCTTTAGTTCTAAAGGTATTTTATAATATTTTCCTATCCATTAGGTAATGATTATTGAATGGTCTGTTACAAAGAATAAACATTTTAAACAGCTTTTCCTTAAATTAACATGACAGCTACTATAGTGCAATGTTGTTAATCTTTTCCTAAAAGCTAATGTTGCTGGTCGGTTGTTTACTAATAAATCAGAGAAAGCATTTCTTGTCATAACTTAGATAGAGATGGATGAATCATCAGTGTTTGTGGAGATAGAAGATACTATAGGAAAAGGAATGATGGTTTGCTTAAAAAAATGTATACACAGGGGTACCTGGGTGGCTCAGTGGGTTAAAGCCTCTTCCTTTGGCTCAGGTCATGATCCCAGGGTCCTGGGATTGAGCGCCACATTGGGCTCGCTGCTCAGCAGGATGCCTGCTTCCCCCCTCTCCCTGCCTGCCTCTCTGCCTACTTGTGATCTCTGTCTGTCAAATAAATAAATAAAATCTTTAAAAAAAAATGTACACACACACACACACTGCCATAAGTACTATATCTAAAGATAAGATTAGAGGAAATCACATATATAAAAACACTTTATAAACTATAAAGTAACAATATAAAGGTGGTTTTATAAATCTACTTGTCTTTGCATTTAGTTCTTATTGGATCTACTTGCTTCTCTGTTGTTTTCTTAAAAGTCAACCAGACTAGAATACTTGTTGGTAGTGTTGCAATTTTGTGTTTAGTATCCTTCAAATCACATTTCAGGCCCTTATGTCCATTGCTTCTGGAGATTTGTTTATTTAAAATTTTGGTACAGGCCTATCTTCAGTTTCCTGAAGATTTCTTTGATCTCAGTTTTGAAAAAATGTTATTATTCTTAGGCTGATAATTTGGTATTGCAGACTACTAGGAAGTCAGATAATATGTGCCTTTAGGCTCATGACTTTGTTTATTTCTGTATTCCTCTCAGGGCTTTGTGGCAATAGATGGTGAACAAACATTTAATGACTGGGTGAGTGAATGAAATGAAGAAAAAAAAATAGGCAATTTTGGAGGGTTGAGTTATGAAATGTCACCACATATCTAAACTCTGGTTTGCCTTTGGCAGCAACACCTGAGTTCTTGATGGTGGGTGATGTCAGTGCTAAAGATACAGTATTTTCATCATATCAGCTGAATTTTGTGCCACGTTTTGCTTTGGTTTTAGTATTTCAGCTATTTTTTACTCAACACACACACAAAAAAAAATTTGAAAGGCTAGTTAAAACAGGAAAACACGTCCAGAAGGCCATACGTAGTTCTGTTTCTCTTGGAAAAGGAGTTGATCTTTGAATCAGGCTTCTAGAGTTATTAGTTGGAAAAGTTTTGGCCTGCTAATTACATAATAAGCTGGTGCCTTCCCAAGTTATTAACTTTTTAGAATCATTTGCAAAACTGCCTTTATTGGGTTTCATAAAATGTTAATGTTAGTTATGAACTATTCAAAACCTCCAGGAATTTCTATATCTCTCTGGTGTTTAAGTATCTAGAAGATTTAAAAGTAAACATATTGAGCAGAATGAAATACCCCAAATTAAATATTTCCATCACTTCAAGGTATGTTGTCATCAGCATTAACATATGACCAGTCGTTTTGACATGATTAGGTAATTGACAAAATTGGATTATAAGAACAGGGTTTTTTGTATCTTGTTTTACTTTTTTTTTTTTTTTTTTTAGCAGAACTGTATAAACTAGTTTAAGAAATAACACTGTTCATGATGCAGAGTAATTGATCCAAATTTATCAGTGAGAAAGTCATAACAACTAGAAACATTTAAGAGGTTTTTTTTTTTTAAGGTTTTATTTGATAGAGAATGTGCATCTAGGAGAGGGTCTCTGTGGGGAGGGCCAGAGGGTGAGAAAGAAGCAGACCTTCGGCTGAGCAGTGAGCCTGACTCTGGGCTGGATCCCAGGACCCAGAGACCATGACTAGAGCTGAAGGCAGCTGCTTAACTGACTGAGCACTGAGGAACTCACATTAGAGGGGTTTTAAAATACATTTGAAAACGTTTGGCTTTCAGCAACAAAGCCTTGGGTGATCCAGGTGAGCTGGAGGGCTTGAGTCTTCTCCCTCCCATTCCCTGACTTGGGAACCTGTAAGATGTGGGGGTGGGGGGTGGGGTGCAGTTAGGTTGAAGGTAAAATTTCTTTTAATTAATTAATTAATTAATTTAAAAGATTTTGTTTATGTATTAGAAAGAGGGAGAGAACAAACGGAGTGAGAAGAAGCAGACTCCCTGCTGAGCAAGGAGCCCAATGTGGGGCTCTGATCCCAAGACCCTGAGATCATGACCCTAGCTGAAGGCAGATGCTTAACTGATTGAGCCACCCAGGAGTCCTAAAGTTTCTTTTTTTTTTAATTAATTAATTAATTTATTTATTTTTTATAAACATATATTTTTATCCCCAGAGGTACAGGTCTGTGAATCACCAGGTTTACACACTTCACAGCACTCACCAAAGGACATACCCTCCCCAATGTCCATAATCCCACCCCCTTCTCCCAAACCCCCTCCCCCCAGCAACCCTCAGTTTGTTTTGTGAGATTAAGAGTCACTTATGGTTTGTCTCCCTCCCAATCCCATCTTCTTTCATTTATTCTTCTCGTACCCACTTAAGCCCCCATGTTGCATCACCACTTCCTCATTTCAGGGAGATCATATGATAGTTGTCTTTCTCTGCTTGACTTATTTCGCCTAAAGTTTCTTTTTAGATCCCAAATGATCCATTCCCTAGGTCAATGAAGTGGTATTTCCCCCCTCCTTTAAAAAATTTCTGGTCTAAAGTTTTTGAGGGTTGAAGAGGAGAATTTGTTAGGAGCGCTAGGATGTCATGCTACAAAAATGCTGCAGTGGGCAAGAGGAGGGACAGTGGGAACACAGCATTATTGGTGGTTAGTGGTGGGAGAAAACCAGTTTGAACGTGAGTGATCTTGGGAGCTGCTAGCAGTAGCGCTGTTTGTCAAGTAACTCATTTTGTACCACCAGAAGAAAACATCTCACTGCAATTCCTTGCATTTTTCCCCACACTTGATTTCCTTTCTCCTTTTGTGATTTCTGCTGATGCTTCCTACCCTACCCCCTACCCCCCAACTCCCCACCGCATTTCCGTTTTGCAGAAGCTGGAAGCTTCACAGTGTTTCTGGTCTCTCACCTATCTTACCAACATAGCCAAGTATTTGCTAGGATCTGAAGATTTCCTATGACACACTCATTATTTCTTTTCCTTCACTAGTGCTTCCCTATCTTCCGAAAATCTAGTCTGGATGATGCTGCCAGACCAATCTCTTAAAGCTCAGACCTCATGGATGTACCATCCTCGATGACAGAATAAGGAACAAACTGGTCCAAATTCTATTTTTTTTAAGTTTTATTTATTTATTTTGGAGAGAGGAAAAGCACTGGCAGGGGTGCTAGCAGAAGGGAGGGAAAGAGAGGGAGGGGCAGAGGGGGAGTGAGAGCGGCAGGCAGAGCCCCAGGCTGGGCTTGATCTCAGGACTCTGAGATCATGACTGAGCTGAAACCAAGAGTCAGAGACTTAACCAAGCACACCAGCCAGACACCCCTTGTCCAAGTTTTATTTAATCTGACATTCAAGGTCACCCATGATGGTTGGATCAAAAGCCTGATCTCATTTGTTTCCCACTTCTTTTCCATGCCACTTTCAAGCATTAAGTTGAACTGTTCACTGTTGTCAAACAATCCTAATACTCCCATTTTGTTTGGGGAATTTCTTCAGCCGTACTCTCTGTCATCTTGCTACGTTTCAAATACCATACATTTTTCAGGAACTATTGCAAATGTCTTTTCCTCCATGGTGTTAATCTGACTTGAGTTAGTGATCTTTTTCTTCTTTGAATTGTCCATGACACAATCCTTACAGCATTTATCAGCTTACATTTTGTTTTTAACCATCCAGGCATTTTTATCCACAAATGTGTCTCAAACAATAATACTATTCAACACGTCAAGTAAATAAATGAATATTTCCATGGATGAATTTCCTTGTGAGATTATTGCAGAACAGCAGACAAAATGGAATTATTTCATTTAAATTTTTTCATAATCTCCAAGGCCATAGTAACATCAATCAATAGAAAAGGACTTTCATAAACAGTACATAATAGCAGGAAAGTCATCAGGAACAACTGAATGTTCAATGAACATTTGTCTTCCTGATCTACAGTTTCAAAGGTCCTTCTTAGACTGAGATATTAAAAACTATTTGTGATGATTTTTCTGTTTTATGGCCACTGATTCACTATATTTAAAACATGATCTTTTATGTTGTTAGATTTGTCTCAGTTTACGTTTTTTGTTTTGGATATTTTGTTGTGAATTTTGTCCAAATCTTCTTTTTTGCCAACGTGGGCCACAAAGCATTTGGGGTTTTCATTGTTTATGAAAAGTTTTATTGTAAATGATTGCAAGGGGTAGAGAAGAGGAAATGGCATTTCAGGCTGACAGAATGGTTTGAGCAAAAGTAGACAAGGTGAAAAATATTACCGTCTTTTGAAAGTTAAAGTTTTTTTTTTTTTTTTGCTTGCCTCAGATAAAGTGGCAAAAATACGGGAATTCAAGAACAGGATGTTGAGAATCTCACCTTAACAAGCTTAGACCTATTGATGTCTGAGACCTTGAGTAGGTTTACCTTATGGGAAATAAAAAAACCTCCAGGTTCATGTATATGCAGGCACAGGTATGAGAGATGGATAGGACTATCTCTATGAAAAACTGGAGATGAGAAAACTGGGTAAAAGTCTGCTGTGATAAACTAGGTTAGAGGCCCTAAACCAGATAATAAGGGGGGGGGGTGCTGGGTCTTTTAAATTGTAGTAGAGGAAGACTGAAAGGGTGTGTGGTCCTCAAAGAGTTGGCACATCTCTCTGATTCTTCTCGCATGGCTGATGGGAAGGAGGGGGGCGGGAAGTGGGAAGCCTCATGGTGGGAAGCTACAAATGCAGTTTCTGGTCCAATGAATCTGAGATGTTCTGGACATTCCTATGTAGAGAACTGGAAATTCCGATAGGGAATTCTAGACATAAGCGGCATAAGTGCAGATTTAAGTCCTAGCCTGGATCTGATCATTGAAACGGAGCAGAAAGATAAAGGTAGCCATCAAAAAAAAAAAAAAAAAAAAAAAGGTTGGGGGGGGAGGGGGAAAATGGGTAAAAGCCAGCCAGACAGAGGATTTATAGCAATAAGAAAAGGATGGAACAAAAATCCTATAAGAGAAGTAGAAGAAAATCGCTGGGAGGAACGAGGGAGATGAAGGTGAAGCAAACAGTGTCCATGGAGAGGGTGGGTCAGTGCATTTTCCTCAGGAAATATGTGAGGGTCCCACCTGCAGCACACCTAGTCAGGGAATTTAAACCCAGGGAGCAGCAAAGAAGGTCAAAGCTCTACAGCTACTGAAAAAACCGCTGGAGTCTGCCATGACAAGGAGAAGGTAGGAAACCCAGGTGAATTGTTGCTTTTGCTCGATGTGGCACAGAGCCAGGCTGCAGGGGGAGCGGCAGCGGGTCAGGAGACTTTTATGCCTCGCTTTTGCCTGTGAATGGTCCTTCAGGAAGCATGCAACCTGTTTTCACATATTTGAAAATCGTTGTGAAATGGTCTCCTTCAGTTTGATTTTTTTAAACAAAAATGAGCCCCCTCCCCCCTCATAAACCTAGCCCTGAAAACTTTTAACAGATTTTGGCGACTCTTTAAAGTGTTGCCTTGGACCTTCCCTATTTACTTTTACGTGTGAGCCCATTTTCCATTACAGAGTACCTGATTAGCTAAAGAAGATTATGACGCTGTTTCTCCTTGACCTGCCACTGTTGTAAAATTCTAGGATGGTATTTGGTTTAAAGCCTGCAGCAGTGCCCAGCAGGCTATCATCACCACGTGCCACTCTCTCCCCCACTTTTGCTCCCATTTCAGTACCTTCCGCAAGTTCTCTGAGTGTACGTCAAGCATGGAAAATTGTTTTCAATGGATCCTGAAAATGAGTTCAGTCTTAATCAACTTAATAGCTGTTTTTAATGTGGCATAGTATTACCTAAATGTGTACCTATAAAACCATCCAATTTGGACATGGATTAGTCATCGAACTGGTCAAGTTAATAAAAACACAATTATGGCTAACTTGGTTGCTTCTTCTTACTCCATATATGGGCTTATGAATCATAAAAAAAAAAAAAAAAAGCCCAATAAGCTTGAATTCTAACTTTTTTTACTCAGCCATTTAGAACAGCTTCTTCTTTCCTGGTGTGTGTGTGTGTGTGTGTGTGTGTGTGTGTGCGCGCGCGCGCGCGCACGTGTGTGTGTGTTCTGCAACCTATACTGTGGGATTCCAGAGCACTTTTTGTACATTCTCTCTTTATTTTCATTTGATATCTAGAACCATATTTACTCTAAGATTTTGTTTATTTGGGAGAGAGAACATGTGAGCAAGCCCAAGCAGGGGGGAGGGACAGGCAGAGGGAGACGACTTCCCACTGAGTAGGGAGTCTGACATGGGGCTCGATCCCAGAACCCCAAGATTATGACCTGAGCAGAAGGCAGATGCTTAACCAACTGAACAATCCAGACACCCCAAGAACTATATTTACTTCTCTGTATGTCATCTCACCTCCTTCAAAAGATATTCCCTCAGAAGCTAGATCAATGTCTCATCCACTCTGTGGTCTCTGTAGCACTTCGCTTTGTGTTTTGCTCTAGAAACCTACTTAATAAAGAACTGTAAAAATAATCAATCCAAATGACATCCTAACAGGGTAGAGATACTGTCTCTCTTTTGTATGTCTGACTGAGATTTATTACACCTTGAGGCAAACAATATTTCTGAGGAGTCTTTGTGACTTTTTATCCTGCATGGTCTATATGACCTTGCCCAAGGTAGGTGCAGAGACTCGTGAAGCTGAGTGTAACTGCTGCATGCCAGGCACTGTGTTAGGCTTTGGGATGTACAAAACAAAAATGTGATCACTCCTGAGTCAGTGAAAGCAGAGGGCCCACACATTTCTTGAGGAGATGTTTGGGTCTGAGTGAAGCTGAAGGTTTATGGGATGTGTAGTGTAGGTGTAATTATAAAATATCAAGATGGGAGGGATCTTGAAGCCAGCTTAAATATAGATCTAACCTTATAGACAAAGATACTTAATTTATTCCTTTTTTTAACACTACATGTGTGTTAATTTCCATTATAATGTCTTTGCACATAAAGTCTACAGTCCAGAGTAGGATGTGTGGTTACAGCAATATCCATTCTTTCTTTGCTTCTTAGCATCAGACTCCGACTTTTAGATGGACATGCAGCCATCTGAAAAAAAGGATTTTCCATCCATCTGCTTTAAGGGGTGTCCATGTGACAAGGTTCCTACCTAGGATACCGTATATAAGGAGGTAGTTTATGAGACTTCTAGGAAGGCTGATTAAAGGGAGCTATCTGAGCTGAGAGTGCCCAGTCTTCTACTCTTTTATCTTTCTTTCTTTTTTATTCTGGCTTGAACACTTATGTGATGGCTGGAGCTTCAGCAGCCATCTTGGACCAATCCATACATTAGAATGATGAAGCAGAAAGATGAGAATCTGGTTTCCTGATGGGGCTGCCTTACTTGAAGGAGCAATGTTAGACTGCCAGTTTTCAGACTTCTTATGTAAAAGAGAAAGTAACTCCTATTAGTATAAACTTCACTGATTTTAAAGTTTTCTACATACATATCCCAATTTAGTTTTCATTAATACAAGGGTCATTTAAAACATTTTGTATCCATCTCCTTTGGAACATAGAAAAATATTATAGACATAATAGGTCCTCTTAGGCATGTTTCAATTTCTTGGCAGATAAAGTTAGCTGAGTAAGGATGTTGCCACCCCAAGATTATTGTCTAAGGCCTAGAAAAAGCTCTTCCAATAAAATGTAATTTCCCCTTTTTGAACTTAAGCAGTATCTTGCAAGGGAGAGCTCTATATGCAGTAAAGAATGGGCTTTACTTTGAATCTGCTTTGTGACTATGGACAACTCCTCTTCTCATCAGTGTGAGGGGGGTTGTATCTAACTATCTGGCTGGTTGTAAATATTAAATGATTAAATGAGGTAAAAGAAGAAGGAACATATGTTCTTATCCCCCTCCTTCCTTCCTCCAACAATAAGAAATTGGAAAATCATGAAATAAGTCAGGCTGATGAAGATAACAAGAAGAGGCATTTATTTTAGGCCTGCTACTGAGATCTCTCTTGGTACTAATGTATTTTTATTGAAAATCAGAGTTTTGATCTTAGTTATGCCAATATATGTATCTTCTATGTTCAACTATAGAACAAGTTGGTTTTGAAAATTTTTACTAAATAGATGTGCTTGAGTTATGATGGGCCTATAGAAATTGATTGTTCTCCTTTTGCATAGAATTCAATGTGATTCTATGTCAGCACTGTAAGAGTCTTCCTAATGTACTGTCATTAATTCTGATTACCAAGCTGTTTTCTTAACCAGCTTCCTCATCTGATTCCATATGGAATTGTAAATAGCATAGTTGTTTTACTGGCATTAGCTTTTAAGAAATATAGATTATATTCTTGTGAAATTTTAATTTTTATCTGACATTATCCCAGTTTTGTGATTTTTTTAACTCAAACATAAACAATGTCTTATTAGATTTATTTCCAGAAATGTTATATATTCCAGAAATATAAAATGTGCACATTTTTTAAGGTTTAAAATTCATATGGCTGTCAATATATAACAGGTGGCAGTGGAGAAAACAGCTATCCTAAGTTGATTATTTTCATCATATATTTAATATTTGAAAATTAATTTTAATATCAAAGAAAAATAGAACAGAGTCTGGTACAGATTAGAAAAATAAAGGATAATATGAATAATTCACATATGGGTTTCAGAAGAGCTCTTCATTAATCATTAGCAACTGTTATAAATATTTTAGATTTTTATTAAAAATCTGATGCCAAACATTTTATAATTTGCATGTTGAGTGAGATAGTGGTGCTCGGGAAAAATTTTATAAAATAAATTCAGAGTCAGCTGGAATTTCAGAACTGAACTTTTTTGTTCACTTAATTAATAATTGAAAGGATCCTGTAAATAATTGCCACAAATAAGCATAAACAGCATTTCTGAAAATTTAGTTTGATTTGTATTCTAAATATGCTGTAAGCTTTGTGCAAAGATTAAAAGAGCAAATGAAATTTTTTTCCTGAAAAATATAAAAACTTCTAAATGATAACTTTGGTTTATTTAAAAATTTGGTTTTGAAACTCGGATTACACCGTGATAATAAAGACAGTGTTTGGAGGACAACCACTGCTTGGATGAACTGAGACTTCAGGGCTTGCTCAGTTCCTGGTGATGGCAGGCTTCTACTCCCTCTCCCTGACTTCCCCTCATTCTGGGCCTGGGCATACTGCGTGCTGTTTGCTTAATCACGTGGGCTTTTTCTTTCCAATGCTTTGGTTCCTCTGCTCAGGATTGCTCTTTTCCCACCTCCCACCCGCCCACCTTTCCCCAGTTAAATGGTTAAATCCTACTGTCCTTCAGCGTCTACCTAGAGGTTCCCCTGTCCCCAAGACTTGGTGAGCCCCAGGCAAGGTCAGGAGACCCGCCTGTGTTCCCAGAATGCCCCGTGTTTCCCCACTGAGACTACACCTCTGCCAGACCACAGCCACACTCCCTACACCCTGAGGGAGGTCCCTGCGGCTCCCTCATGGTCCCTGCTACCCCTGGGACACCTGCATCAACCAGGATGCTGTCCCAGAGTAGGCGATCAGTGAATATAAAGAATGAATGAAAATGAAGCAAACAGGATGTCCACTAGTGAGATGTATATATGCACATATTTTATGTGCATTTTGCTGGCTCTGACCACATTTTTGTTCCCTGTTCTTGAACTGGATTTCCAAATGGCCAGTTGGATTGTAACCCCCTCCAGGAATAAACGCAGGCTGTTGATTGATTTCTTTAGACACGGTTTTGGTGGTGATCGTGAAGATGACTACGCTGGTCACAGTGACATCCACATAATGCCGTGGGTTGGCCATTCCATTTAGAGAGATTAAACATCAAGATATATTAAATATGTCTTAAATACATATATTTATATATAATATATAAATATATGTTATATATATATTGTGTGTATATATATGTGTATATATATATATCTTGTGTGTGTGTTTATATATATGTATATGTATCAAGGTGGAGGAACAATAATATTTATAAATATGATTCAAATGGTTTTTAATGAATGGTTGGACATTTTAAAGGAAGGAATTAAATAGAGGAAATTGGCAGCAGAAGACTCTGAGGAAAGAATTAACTTAAAAAGGTCTTATCTCAGCATTACCTTTATTTTTTATATCAGATTTTCAGATGTTTAATTGCACTTAAAGCTGGGGTAAATGCAGGAGACTAAACATACCACAAAGAAATTGCTAGACACTCTTTTCAAAGTCTGCAGTGGCTTTTCTCTCCTTTCTATATTTATCCTTCAACAGTAATAATAAAATAAGTTGGAAGAATTGAACCATGTAATCACTCCTCCATGGCCCCATTTAAGGAACCCTGTCATCTAGGCCTGTCTCCGGCCCAGAAGCAGGCTGGGTACATCTTCAGGCTGCCAGGCCACCAGGTGGGACACTGAGGTGGCAAAGCCACCGGGGTGACAATCAAATCCAAGGCATAAAATCTGCAGCTGGGAACCCACACACATCCTTGGGTCTTAGTGCTTTTTTAGCATTTGGAGACAAGAACCCTGTCTGCCCGTGTGTCTCCTCTGCATTCCTGTTAGTCTCTCTCTGTGTCTTTCCCTGTCCTCGGCCTGATCCATGGGGTATCACTGCTTCGTAGTAGGCGGATGACGTGTCATTACTGCCTTGGGGAGAGGATGAACACCCTGCGCCCCTGGGCTTTTGAGGACACAGCCCACAGTCTGGGTTCTCAGGAAAAAGAAAGAAATCTATTCAGAGACAAATAATGACACCAATTACTCCCTCTGGCTAGCTTGCTCCTGCGCATTTTGCTCTGAGAAGTGGCCCCTTGAGTAAGGAGAGCCTGGGGCCAGACCAGCTGCAGCCATAGGCAGAGGTATCCATAGGGGCTGCTGCAGGGAACCTGCCTTGGGGACAGGGCATGCAGTGCTTGGGAAGCAATGCAGAAAGGGAGGAAGCAGACGGAGCCCTCAGAGAGGCACAGGGGATGGAGGGGGCTCACCTCAGTCCTTGCATGTGGGGGACGTGCTGCCAGGAGAATGGTTCCCAGTAGCTCTGTCCGAGCTCAAGGGAAGGAAAGCCCTGCAGTGTGTTTGCTTCTCCTCCTCTCTCTCACCATGCTCTCTTCCCCAAGCCCAGGGGCCGCTTCTCCTGTTCCAGTGCACCTGGAAATTTCAAGAGAATCTCTTCAAGGGGCTGAATATTTTGTTCTGTGTGTAGTTTAACAAAGGTGGTGCCAAAGGATGGCCTGCCCCAGATTCCTCAAACCAGTGCTGTTTGATTGCGTTTGTCATCACAGGCTATGGTAGGTTTTAGTTATGTAGATTCTGACATTTTAGCTGAAAACGGAAGGGGGTGGTGGAGGGAGAGACAGAGAAAGAGAGGGGGGTGGGAGGGAGAGGGAAGGATAGGAAGGGGAAGGGGAGAGAGAAAGAAGCAGAAGGAGAGAGATCTTAATGTCAGAGAAATAACAGGCGGAGAACACATTTTATATTTCCTCATTAAAATTAAGTGCATGTAAGTATGTATATAATCTTTGTAAAAGCAGTTCTCAAAGATTCCAATTCTTGCAGCTTCCTTTGTCCCCCCATTAAAGCATGAAATTCATTTATTCCTTTGATAAAAAGATAACCTACACTTGCACAGATAGCTGTTGAGATAAAATTTTCATATTTGTCGAAGAGGATATGTGTAGTCAGGAGAAGAAAAATGGCATAAGTTTTGCTTGTTAGCATGAAATTCTCTATTTTGTCCGTGAGTCTACTTCTGAGCCTGATTCTAATATTCTCATCAGAGAGAAATGACCAATTCCTCTGGTTCAACTGAAGAAATGTTACTTACTCAAAATACTAAGGTCATGACTGCTCTGATATAGTTGTCATTCTGCATAATTCATTAAAGCCCTCATTTTTCTCTTATCTTCTTAAGGATCTCTTACAGAAAGCTTCTCAGTGCCACCCCACTAGGTCCTTCTGCTTCCTTTTGGCTTCTTGGGGATACAGGTGCTACTGTTTCTAATTCTTCCGATTGGGGTCCGAATGCAGCTGGGACATAAGTTTGTGCATGACAAATGAAAGAGCTATTCATTCCCATTGAAAACTTCACCAGAGGGGATGAGGCTGACAAATCCAGAGATCGTCTTCCATTTTCTCCAGAATCAGCTTCTGGAAACGTAGCTGTTTCAGAGACAAAGATCACCCGCTAGAACTTCTTCTCACGGGACAGCCTCCATGGTGCCTGAAGTTCAAAAGCCTTGCCAGACCCATCCCTGACAACAATCATAAGCCTATGAGGAGTATGGCCATGAGCAGCAAATTCAAGTATACAATATACATTATAGATAGGATTCTATTTTTTAAAAAAACTCAGACTGAGCTAAGTACATCAAAATGGAAAAGACAGTATATTTTGAGTAATAAAATATAGAGCAATAAGCTGCCATCCAAGGGCATCCCGGGATGCCACCCATGACTGCCATGATTCTGTCTGTAACCAAAAGCAACAGCTGCTCTGACAATGGACTTAGGACCAAGAATGTTCTAGAATTTTGCTGGCTTCTTATCAAAGAGGTAGTCGAGGCTACGTTTCTTCTCTAAGACACTGAGAGAGAATTCACCATCCCTCACGTCCCTTATGATCTCCGTCACCACGTTGCAGTCCCATCTCAGCCATCACTCCAGGTCCCAACCTGACAGTGCTGTGTCCATCCACAGACTCTTCTGGTTTATCTACCAAACACTCCCTTTGGTGCCCAGTGACTTTCCATATTTCTTAAACTTTGCTCTGGAGAACTCCTTCTGCTCTCCTTAATTGAGAACTGTTGTCCCTTCAGAAGACTGCTTTCTCTGTAGCCCTCCCAAGCTTCAGGGTCACTAGGGAAGGCAGGTGTCCTCCTCTCTTGGGGTTGCCTAGATTAAGCTTCAGTTTGCTTCACTCCTGCACAACCTATTGCCACTCTGAAGTCATGTCCTAGTACTGCCAAGCCATGTTCTCATCCTCTCCTCTCACAAACCTACCAACTTGGACATTTTATCCTTATTCATCTGAGTTTCATGTTATATTCCAACACTTGGCTATCTTGCTGTGCTTTTCAGCATCCATGGGGTGACCACATGCCTTCTTCTTACTACTATTTACTTCTTCATGGTTCTTCAGTAAAGAGGAGGTCTGTTTCTGGCCTCTTAGATTCTTGACAGCATGACTTCCCCATTCTATTTATGAAAAGGAAAGAAACCTAACTTATTAGAGTGTTCCATCCTCCTAACAATACATTTATAAATCTTACAGCCAATCCACTTTCTTTCTTTTTGCTGTTCAAGTGGAGGAATTGTACCTCCACCTTTCAAGAACAGATAAATGGTTCCACTTGTCCTGTAGGACATGTCCGCCCTTCCTTTTTGAATACTTTCCTTCTTCAGTTATTCCCTCAAATCTCTCCCACATCAACCATTTCCCTCTCTATATTGAATTATTTCTACTAGCATTCAAACCATTCTAGAATTTCTCTTCCTGAAAGCCCCCCACTCCATCCCACTTAAGCCATCAAAGACTTTATTTGGCTCTCACACTCTGGGCAGCTACTATCTCATTTCTTGAGCATAAACTTCTTGGAGATTCTTTTTTTTTTTTTTTTTTTTTTTTAAAGATTTTTATTTGTTTATTTGACAGACAGAGATCACAAGTAGGCAGAGAGACAGGCAGAGAGAGAGAGAGAGGAGGAAGCAGGTTCCCCGCCGAGCAGAGAGCCCGATGCGGGGCTCGATCCCAGGACCCTGGGATCCTAACCCGAGCTGAAGGCAGAGGCCCTAACCCACTCAGCCACCCAGGCGCCCCTTCTTGGAGATTCTTCAACAGCTGTCTCCCTCCCTCTACCCCATTACTTTTTCAGTTGAACATGGATTTCTCCTCTACCGCTCAACTGAAGACAGATTTTGTCAGGGTCAAAGTAACATTCATGTTGTCAAGTACATCAAAAAACATAATTTTCTGTCTTCATCTTACTAGCTGTTTAGCAGCATTCAACAGAGCTGACTACTCTTTCCCTATTGAAACCTTTCTTAGTTTCACCAACACTATGATCTTTGGGTCTTTGTCTCATTTTCCTGATGTCTTCTTTTTACTTCCTCGGTCAACTGATGAGTAAACTTTGGACAGCATTGGGTTTGCTGTCTTCTCTCTCTACATCATTTTGGGCTGCTCATCCCTTTCATGAGTTTAAATATCATCCATATGCCCATACCTCCTAAATTTCTGTCTTCAGCCCAGATTCTCCTTAACTCCAGACTCCTATATCTTCCCCACATCCACTTGGATACTTAACAGACATCTCAAACTATATATACTCCTGATCTTAACCCAGCCACCTGCTCCAACAGGTCTTCCTCCAGTTTTCCTCATTTAAGCTCGATTTTGCTTTAACTTCACTTCCACCTCTAAACCATCAGTAAGTCCCATTGATTTTACTTTCAAACTATATTCTTGAATCCCTCTGCTTCTGTCTACATCACCCCAACCACCCTGCTAGTCCAAACATGACTACCTCTCACACAAACACCTGCACAACAAAAGCAGCCAACTCTCCTTTTTGCTTCTTCTACTCTATTTTGTACCTATCAGTCAGAGTGACCTTTTTAAAATGACAATCAGGTTTTGTAGTTCTCTTATTTAAAACCCTTTAATATTTTCCTATCCCTCTGAAATAAAATCCAGACTCCTTAAGGCCAGTGATATCCTACATCATGTGGTTTATACCTGTCTCCAGAGTTTCATCTCTATGTGCTTTTCACCTTGGACACCAGACTTTACCTACCTTGACTTCTTCCAGAGCCTGTACTTATGCTTATCTTTCTGCCTAGACTGCCTGACCCTTTCCTATTCTTTCATTATTGACCCCAAACCCCCAGAACTGATTCTTCACTATCTGGGTCTTGGTTTAAATATCAGACCCCCAGAGAAATCTTCCTTGACTCACTATTTAATACTGATCCACCTTTTTAAATCTTTAATACATCATCCTGGTAGTTTCCCTTTTGAGAATTATAATTTATGCTTATTTACTTTTTTCATTTATGTATCAAATTAATCCTATCCCCCAGTAAATGGTAAGTGCCATGAGGTCAGACAACCATGTCTTTAGGTTACTGCTGAGCTTCTCAGGCTTAGCATATTTCCTGGTAGTCAGGAGTTGGAGAGAGGAGTCTGTACCAAATTCATCTTGAAACAAGTGGTTTGGTTTTTTTTTTTTTTTTTTCCCCTTCTATTTCCTTTCTCCACTATATTACACCATATTCAATAAAAATTTTTCTTTTTCTAAAAACATACATACTCAAAAGAGATTCCATACTTTTTTTGGATAATAGTAATCTCCAATTATAAGCGCTTATATAATAACACTCTATAATTATGTGGTACTTTCTATTTTAAAGTCTTAAAACTATTTAGAAATAATTAATGGAAAAGCAGATGTGGGAACACTGTGCCATTAAAATAATTTTACATACAGACTCGAGCTTGCTTTCTTGACTCCAGCTCTAATATACATCAAATTTCTGATTCAAAACTTATGGTTAACTGCTTGACCTAGTGATCCTCATTCAGTAAAAGATGTGCCAACAGGTGGAAAAAAATGTAAAACTCCATAATGAAATATTCATGAGATATTTTTACTGATAGCTATAAAATGAAAAACAAAAACTATAGTCATGAGGGGAAAAAAAGCACAGAGAGAAAGAAAATAGTAATCAAATAATTATATTATTTTTAGCTGACACTTACTGAAAACTCACTGTATTCCAGAAAGTTTTCTGGGCTGTGGACTCTCAAGCTGTATGTGATATGGTCTTTGATTTCATTGCAGTGGGGAGATATGTGTATAAGCAGGTACGTGTAATACAATTATTAAGTGCCCTAGAAAAGTCTTTTATGAAGTGCTTTGATACATAAAGAATGAAATACTAAAAACTCAGCCTTGAGGGCCACCAAGACTCCACAGATGAGACTTCTGGACTGCTAGTTAAAAAGGAGTAGAGGTGGGCCATGTAAAGGGGGTAAAAAACAAAGAGGAGGGCATTCTCCAAAGAGGAGAGACGCATGGAGATGGGAAATGTATGGTATGATACAAGAATGATCACCAGGGTTGGAACAGAGGGTACAGGGGGCATTGTGGCAAGGAATGGTGAACAGACTCTAGCTGCACTGAGGTTTCTGAAAAAAGAAAAGAAGCTAAAGCCTTTAGAATGTTCTATCTGTAACTGAGAAGGCTGTAAGGCTGAAAACCTCATTCTACGCATTACATTTTAGGTTACTATCATGATTGAAAAGTTCATAGTCTTGATAATGTTATTATAAAACTGTTTAAGTAATCAGACTGAAAATTTCCTGCCATTTTTCTTTAAGAACAGAGGTTATTAAGTCCATTCAAACATGGTGGTCTTTTATCTATAGATTTCTGCATCTTTAGATGATTTAGGGCCTAAATTTTAGGCTATCAATTTCAGGATCATTTAAAGATTAAATTGAAAAAGTTTGGCTCATTAGAGCTCCTCCCATGACTTGTCTTTTACATATGTCGAGTGGGTGGTCATCTGTGTTATATGATGGGAAGATTCCAGGAATGCCTTCTCGCTCGAAATTTTTTTGCAACCCGCATGAGTCACAGTGATAGACATGACGCATTAGAAATTCCTCAGGGTTAAAATATTGCCTCCCAAACCCAGCTTCTTTATCTTTGCCTTTTTATTTTTAAGGTGCAAATGACTTTCTAACTGTCACATTCCAAGGACATTCTTAAATTGTCATCTTACTTGATTGCTGCCAAATTTGAGACTGACTGCATGTTTTTCTTGAGCTTGTTTCAGTTTTCATGTTCTCTAATTAGCCTTGGGTTCTCTAACCCTTCAGACTCATGCTTAGAAGACACAAGCCAGGGCTTAGAAAATAGATTTTATTTAATCCCACTCATTTTAGAATGTTGCTTCCCTGTAGCCTTCCGTTTGCCTGGTGTCCCCAGGACACAGGTTGTTCCATTTACCTTCTTCCAGGGTGTCTGCCTTCTCTGCTCTGGCTGGGCTCAAGAGGGCTTTCCTCCTGGCTGAGCAGGATGGTGAGTAAGGAGCTGAAGTTCATGTTCTCCATCTTCCAGGTTTCAGCCAGTCCTCCTATTTCTCGTTGGAAGTACCTTTTTCTGTTGCCAGAAGTACTTGCTTGCTCTTCTTCATGGCCTTTCCAGGTTCTTATAATGCAGGGCCATTTTTACCTCATTGGAGTCCCTTCCTTTGACACTTAGATCCTTTTCAGCCTTGTTAAATCAGCAATCATTTGAACTTCTGTCTTACAACATAGTTGATGTCATCCACTCTCATTGCCTCTTTGGATCTTCTGGAATTATAGCAGTTTTGTGGTTTTGGTAGGGTTTGGGGATTGAAATAAGATAAATGTTTGGGTTTGGATGCCATTTCAGTTGGAGATCTTCGGGACAATTATTCTACAAGTGTCCTATTTATCTATTGTTTAATACTCTCCATGGCTTCCCCATACATACAGAGTAAGACCTGAACCTAATGGATGTTTTTCAAAGTACTTCATACTCTAGCCCTTATCAATCTGTCTTCCAGGAATGTTCTTTGCCTCCTTCAATTCCGGTCCTTTTATAAGAGTCCACTGAAGCATAGCTGTCTCCTAATCTGTCCTGGTTGAATAGTACAGAGAAGTAGGAGACCCACCGTGATAAGCCTACAAACACATGGCAGAATAAGGAAAGGCTTTGGAAACCTCTAGATACATTAAATACAGAATATATACAGAAGAGGATTTCAGCAGAGAAGTGAAGCTTGAGGTGCTCACCAGAATCCCAAAGTGGCTCTAGGGTTAGATACTGCAGACATACTGAGGGACAGGAGAAGCAACTGGCATAAAACAGAAGCATTTATTGAAAGCCTGTTTCCTTAGAATAATTCCCTCCAGTTCGATCCATGTCAATGCAAATAGTGGGTATTCATCTTTTCTGATGGCTGAGTAATATTGCATTGTATATGCTAAGTGAAATAAGCAGAGAAAGACAATTATCATATGGTTTCACTCATATGTGGAACATAAGGAATAAGGCAGAGGACCACAGGAGAAGGGAGGGAAAACGGAAGGGGAAGAAATCAGAGAGAGAGACAAACCAGGAGAGACTCTGGACTCTGGGAACTAAACTGAGGGTTACAGAAGAGAGGGAGGTGAGGGAAGGGGTAACGGGGTGGTGGGTATTAAGGAGGGCACGTGTGGTGATGAGCACTGAGTGTTATACGCAACTAATGCATCCTTGAGCACGACATCAAAAACTCATGATGTGCTATACTCTGGTTAATTGAACACAATACAAATAATAATGAAAAAATAAGTAAGAGCCTGTGTACCTATAAGCCTGTACACGTTCCGTCCTCACCCTTCCCATGGCGTCTCTTCTTTCATTCCTCTCCCTCCTCTTCTGTCCCCACTTTCTGCCTCCAGCTAACCCCTCCCTCGCTCTTCCTCTTTCTCCATCTCCTCTTCTCCCACTCTCCTTGCAAGTGATTGAATGATCGGTTCTAAATATGGACTCCTCTGGAACAGTATCATGTACCACTTTGGTCTGGGCCTACTGGTGGGCGGAATATAGTTCCTCATCCCTTGCATTTGGACTTTGCAATGTGACTTGCTGTGGCCACTGACATGTCAGGGATGCAGCACGAAGGCTTGAACTAGGCTTTTGCAGTTGGTCTTGCTTTCTTATCCTTCTGACACAGCTGTAAGAATGACATTCACGGAGACCCACTGCCTTCCCATTCTGACGGCCTGAAGGAGACCTGTAAGGCAGAGCTATTCAGGCCAACCCATCGGCCTGCTTCGTCAAGCAGAGCTGCCCAGTCACCCACAGATGCAGGGTCAAGAAAAATCCTCTATTGCTAGATGCCACTAAATGGTTATGGTCCCTTTCATGCAGAAAAAAATGGCGAGTACAGAAACTGATACCAAGAAATAGGGAATTCCTATAAAAAACCTTGAAATGCAGGGCCTTGGCTTTTGGTCAGGACAGTAGGATGATGGGGAAACTCTTCCACAAGGTTTGAAAAAAATGCAACCCGTGTTACATAGTGGCAGAGAAACCTGGTAAAACTGTTGACTGTGGGATAAAGACAATGTATCGAATAAACCTGGAAATTTGGGTGAAGAGATTTGAGAGGGAATGCTGAAAGTATGAACTGGCTGCTGCCAACTGAATTTGATAACCTACGGAGTGAGTGCTTGGAAAAGGACTGGTCAGTTTATGTGCAGAATGGAGAGGGAATATCATAACCCAGAAATTGCAGGTTAAAACTATAAAACTGTTTCTTACCAAATCAATTACAACACAATTGATCAATATAACACAATCTCAGGTTAAAGACTAAATCTAAGGTACTATCCGAAAGACCTAGCTAGTAGGATATAACCAAACCAAGGGTGTGGCTGAAACACCTCTTAAGATACTCAAAAGGATCAGGGTGATTTCTAGGAGAGCTCTCCTAGGACAAAAAAGGTCCTAGAAAACTCAAGGGAATGATCTTATAAATGTCTGATTCATCTCCAGTGCCATGGACCATATGCCTTTTTAAAAATCATGAGTGTGGCTACTGGTACATGAAGTTGACAGGAGTCAAATACATAAAAAACCCACAACAGGGTGTGTGTGTGTGTGTGTGTGTGTGTGTGTGTGTGTGTGTGTATTTAAAGTAGACTGGAGAGAGAATGTGGTAGAACCATTGGAAATAGACTTCTGGATTGAGTTCTCCTTTTACTTTTTTTTTTTTTTTAAGATTTTATTTATTTATTTGACAGACAGAGATCATAAGTAGGCAGAGAGATAGGCAGAGAGAGAGAGTGAGGCCGGGAAGCAGGCTCCCTGCTGAGCAGAGGGCCTGATGTGGGACTTGCTCCCAGGACTCTGGGATCATGACCTGAGCCAAAGGCAGAGGCTTTAACCCACTGAGCCACTGAGGCACTTCTCTCCTTTTGTTTTTATGAGGTATTACTATGATCACTAGCTATGAATTTACTAGCCTTGACTAATTTACATCATTGCTCTCTGCCTTATTTACTATAAAATAAGAATATTAAAATAAGGATTAATGCTTTCATTTTTACTTTTATTTATTTAATTTAGAAATTATATAATACATATAAAGCATTTAGAAAATTTTGAGGCACATGCTAAGTACCCCATATATGTACTTATTATTCTTTTTTAAAAAATATTTTATTTTATTTATTTGACAGAGAGAGAGATCACAAGTAGGCAGAGAGGCAGGCAGAGAGAGAGCGGGAAGCAGGCTCCCTGCTGAGCAGAGAGCCCGATGTGGGGTTGGATCCCAGGACCCCAAGATCATGACTTGAGCTAAAGGCAGAGGCTTAACCCACTGAGCCACCCAGGTGCCCTGTACTTTTTATTCTTATGGAAAGGTACTTACATTGCCAATCATTCTGTGGAATAATAGTGAGTGAGTAAAAATTTTTGAAAACTATAGTCTCAAGAAAAGTAAATTATCAAATATATATGTCAAATTTCTTTTTAAAAAACAGATTATTCTAAAACAGAACAAAACATTTTAATGGATATTCCTGGTGGCATTTTTTGTTGTTGTTGTTTTTTCTGCCATAGTTTTTATAATCACAAAAATCACCTGAATTACACTGAGCACGCATGCACACACATGCACAAACACATGTACCTTAAATGTTTTTTCTTGAGGTACCTCGCCTAGCTCCATGTTAATTGCTCCCTTTTTGTCTTCCCACAGCATCTATTAGGAAATTGTGTTCCAGTAACTTGTTTATATTTCTGTCTCTACCACTAGACTCTAAGCTTCTTGAATGGAGAAACCAAGTTTTGTTTAATGTTATGTCCTTGGTGTCTGACATGCAATAGGTCTATTAGATATTAAAATCACCCTTAATCAGGTAAAACTCAAAATCCCTTATAGCATTGACTTTCCATCAGTGGTAGAAGGACTAGTGTTTGCATTATTTAAAAGGCAATACAATATACAATTTTATATTTGGAACACAAAATTGGAAAAGGTAAAGTTGAATGAGTCATCTTTGGTGTGAGTGATAGACTGATGTGTCTTCAGTGGGTGCGGGATAGGTTACCCTGGAAAGATGACGTAATTTGTCATTTGGGAGATGCAGTGTATGTATATATGTGCATGGGCATGGTGTTCATCTTTAGGAAAAGAGGGCCTGACTTTGAAAAGTACTCCTTTTAGATTTGCCTTTGGAGAGGAGGATCTCCAGTGGAGAAAAGAGCAAACCTGAGTCTCCTGAGTTCTTTGGGTTTCTCACCCAGAGATCTCTCTGAACTGGTCTCCAGAGGTATGCCACTCTTTTCACGTAGGTTATTACCCAAACAGAGTCAAAATCCTTTCCCTTGGAGCCAGGCACCTCATGACTCCTGAGTAGTTTTACTTAAATACTTGGAGGTACAAAAAAGTACATTTGAGGAGTATGTGACACATAAAAATTGCTTACAGAATAGAGTTTTCATAGCCTTTACAGCTAACTGCCTCTCATTCAATTCCACATGAGATTTTAGGGATGGTTCTCCTACCAGAGAACCCCCTTTACTCTGTATCCCGTCTTTACCCCATTCTGCCCTTAGGATTCAGGTTCTATCTCCCAGGCTTGTCCTCTGGACTGAGAGATGGTGTTCTCTGCTCCAACTGGCACTAGGCGAGGCCTTACACAAAAGTGTAAGTGAGCCCTGGCTCTTAGGGTTTCCTATGAACTTACTTTCTGGCACAAGTTCAATAGTGGGATCAAGATGGTGAGGGCAGTTTCAAAGCAGGAATTGAGCAAACATTCAGAGTGATTTCTCCCTGTAGCGTGCATTGTGATTCTATAAAGGAGAGTAACCATGTTCTTTTATTCATGATCTCAATATTCATGATCCCAAGAAAATATTTTTTAAAGGCTTATTAGAGAGAGAGAGAAAGAGAAAGAAAGTGGGGGAGGAGCAGAAGGAGAGAATCTTCAAGCAGACTCCCCTCTGAGTGTGGAGCCCAATGTGGGGCTCTATCCCACACCATGAGATCATAACCTGAGCCAGAAATAAGTCAGATGCTTAATCAACTGAGCCGCCCAGGTGTCCCCTACCCCAGAAGATATTTTTGAGGTATTAGCTGATGTGCTTATGTTCTTGGTATTTCTTTCTTACTTCTTATCCCTGCCCAGAAAAACATTTTACCTTTATTGCCTCTGAATGCAGAGAGTGAAGAGAGGTAATATTTTATTTCAGTATTGAAAGCTTAGGCACGATGAAGCCCAAATAAGAGTTGACTATGCCATCAGGTGGAGTCCATACCTGCCCCGGTGAGGCCTGGGGAAGAAACAGGACACCAGATTATTTATACGTAGAATGACAGCAAAGCAGAAGTATGCATATGTGACATACCTTGTCGCTTGGGTTTCTACCACCTCTCAGAGTTTCCTGTAACACAGTGTGTTACCGAAGGCACAGAAGATTTCACAACTTGGGAGGAGTAAGGTGCCATTTTCCATAAGAGGAAGGACACTGCCTAAAGCTCAAGGATATCGTGTTCATAGGTGAGGGAGCACAGGATGTGAACAGGCCTTGCAGTTGAGAATGAAAGGCTCCAACTAACTTGGCACTCTCTGCCTTTGAATCATTTAAATCCCATGCTTGTTTTTTGTGATCATACCTGATTATGGGTACAGAAAGGGGCTATAGCTTAGTGTAGAACAAAATCTCTGATTTGAGAAGTGCATTTAATGCAAAGAGCAGCATACAAAACAAAGGAGATAAGCGGGAAGTTAAAATTTATTGAAAATGTGTTCTTTGCTTATAAATAGTTGTCATATAATTAGCCTAACACACAAATGCAGTATAATGCTACTGGCCAAAAAGTGTATTTCAAAATATCTAAGAATATTATATAGTTATAATGTAATTGAAACCATTTAAACTAACCATTTTGCCCTCTTCTTTCATGCTGGATATTTGTTAAGTTTTCACCCCCATTTTTTTCAATTCAAAAAGGTAAGATATTGAGGTGTTTCAAATCTCTAGACTTCTTTTCCTCTGATAAACTGATTTTATATTTAGCTTGTTCTTACATAAGTTTTTACTGTGATCCAGTGCCACATAAAATTCACACTAACAAAATACAGATGTGTCACTCTGATGAAATATATAACTAATCTCAACATAATATGAAAGTTCCAAATATAGTTACAGAAATAGATAATAGTATGGTCACTATGAATAATCAGTGTTTTTATGGTTAAAATGATGTCAGCATTTTCATAATGAGTCCCTATTTCAAAAATTATAACTTGACCAAAGGATTTTATACTAAGACTTAATGTGGTTTTTGGGCTTTCCACCAGAGACATTTTTTTCAAAGTGTTTTTTCCCCAGACAGCTTTGACATTTGTTAATATTCAACAAGTCCAGAAGGAGGACCAACTTCCTCATTGCACCATCACCTCACATGTCCAATTGCCACCGAAGAAGCATGCTTGCATGCAAACAGAGGCAACAGAATGCTACCTGCCTCCTGGGATATGTATCATGGGCTGTCTTCTGGGGGAAGCAACTTACCAATTATTGGACTTGACTGGGCTCCAAAAATAGCATATTTTCTTTGTCGCTAAATCCTTCTTCTTATGTAGACTTTCTAGAGTGTTTCCCTAGTTCTGTTTCAAAACGATACATTCTCAGTCTTTTCCCCCACTCAGATCCTCTCAAGTGAATACATCATCTCCCTAAAACTGGAAGGCCCTTTCTGTTATTGACATTGTTGTTGTTGTTGTTGTTGTTCTTGTTGGTTTAACAGATATTTTCTTACCTTATTCTTGCATGTAAAGACAGGGGCTAAATTAATTTTGCCAATGTGAAATTTCTAGTGACATAGTTCAGGGCTTTATATCCTCATATACACACAGATCTGATACCTTCTAGGCCCCTAGTTTGCATCAGTTGAAATAGAACAACCTTTTCTTCCTCTCCTTTTCCTACTCCTCTTTCTCTTCCTCCTCCTCTTCTTCTAGAGTATCAAATGATTGTATTCAAAACTTAAGCACTTATCATTGACTTTTCTTAAAACAACAACAACAATAACAATAACACACAATCATGAGAATAAAATAAACACACCCAAGACTCACTAGCCCTTGGAGGAGAGAAAGCATCTTTGGACAGAAAGCCTGCAAATGTTTTTCCTTGTACCTCATGTCCATGCTTCCCCATGCATTTTAGACCCCATATTTTGCCACCTCTTACAGGGGAAAGGAAACTGAAGCTATAGGATTCATGCACAAGAGGGTCACAACACTTGAAACAGCATATCACCATCATCATTACTGTTGTTCATATTGTTTCGTATTTGTTTGTTTTGCTCTCATGTCCTCCAAGTTCTCCTAGCACTTGGTTCAGATCATTTCCAAAGTACTTGATCTGTACAGAACTCTTTGCCATAGGACCTCTTGGAAGAAAGTGTCTGTCTGACCTAATTCTGTACCTTCCCATGGGTCTACTTCATCTGTGCACCAGAGTACTAATGTAAAACAAACCCCCTTGACCCTGGCAACAGCTTGGATTCTGTCAGCTGGCTCTGCTGCATTGTTGCTACATGAGACTCAGCTGGAGCTCACCCATCTAAATAAACCTGACCACAGAAGTTCTCTGTAGTACCCACTGTGCACCTCCTTCTCTACCATAAGGGGGAGTTGGACAGGGACCAGAACTACTACTACTTGTAAACCCAGAACTAAGGACATAACAAGTGCTCATTAAATATTCCCTGCATGAATGAGTAATCCACTAATCAATGAATTGGGACTTGTTTGTCCATTGTCCTAGTAATTAATATAATAACTAGTTAGAATAAGAGAATGTCTCTTTGACCATGGGGCAAAATAAGTGGAAATTAAATACATGATTCTATCTGTATTAGCTCCATTCACCAACCAAATGAACTCACCATGTGCAGACTGTTCTGCAGAAGGTGTTAATTCACAATGATTCAAATTAACATTAATATTTGCAGACATTGCCTTTCATTTATCTTAGCTCATTTACTTTATCATAAAATAAAGCTGAGTTAAATATTACTATATGCAGAAGAAATTTTAGATGCTTATGTAGTAAAGCGAGCCTTATAAGGCATTAATCTTCATTACTGAGGTGACATTTGATAATTCCCTTAGGGAAATACCACTTCAGTTATAAGACTCCTCAAGGGAAAAGAAGAATGCTTTGAGATATAAGCATCTTGCACGTTACCCAAATAACGGATTTCTTTTGATAAATTTGAAGATGGAGTCCAGGGATAATAAGAAATGTGTATATTGTAGAGTGACTCAATCGTCCCAATTTTTTATATCTCCTGCAGTCATGTCCTTTGGTACCACCCTCGCACACTGATCTTAGACCTGGCTGCATAACTTTTTTTCCCCAATTACAGAAAATTTGACTAAGAAGAGGTTGGAAAAGTGCCTCTGCATTTCCATTTATTCTCTTGGACTCTTGCCACCTTCAGAAGAACACCCAGACTAGCTAGCTGGAGGGATGGGTGAGGGTAGAAAAGGTGGTAGGTGTCCTAGCTGAGGCCTCTCAGTCCATCCAGCAGCTGACTGAATGTAGGAGGAGCCAGCCTGGATGGGTGGAACTCACCCTTGATCAGCTGAACTGCTCTACCCAGTGATAACCTGGGTTTATATAATTAATGGTTGTTTTAAGCCACCAACTCTAAAGATCATCACATAGTGTTATTGTAGCAATAGGTAATTGATTTGGTGGCCAGTTTTCCTACAGGATTATGTGAAGTTTCCAATTTATTAAAGAGCACATCATTTAGATTTCCAAGTTCTTAATGATTTCAAGTAGAGGAAGCATACACCTGGAAAATTGAACTGGAAATTAAAATTGTTTTCAGAAGGAATAAAAAAATTGGGGAAAATGAGATAACTTGCACAGTCAATATGTTGTCTTAATAAATACAGCCTCTACAGGCAAAAGATGCAGGCTAGAATTTTGGTTCCAACAGTTTAATAGCTCTGTGACCCTGGTCGGATTACTTTCGCTATACTACGTTCTCCTCATCTGTAAAATTGGAAACCTACTGATGGTTGATGGTTATTAAAATTATTTGAGATATATGTAAGGTCCTTAGGACAGTTTTGACACACAATGACAGCTATTATAGAACAGGTGAGATATAAAATAAAGTAATATAAAATTATTACTATGTGAGAAGTTTTAAGATACAATCTAGGAAAAAAAAAAAAGATACAATCTAGGATTTTGAACAGACTCTTTTCTAGCCATGGCCCATTGCTTCTTTCTGGAACATATTTAAAGGCCTATATTGATGGCAAAATAATTGAACAAGAGAGGAGTAGGTGGGGTATAGGGAATGGCAAACCCAAATTCAAGTTATGTGATGATAGGCAAGTCATGGAGCCTTCCTGGAATTCAACTTATTTATCAGTAAATGTGGGTGTGGTTGAGCAAGATGATCTCTGAACTGTGCACCTTGAACATTCATTACCTCTAAGCCTGTAGTAGCCAAACAAAAAAATAAACTATTTCATGTAAAACCTTGAACCAGAGATTTCTTAATGCGTTAATCGTTATCAACGGTAAGAAAGAATAGCAGTGATAACCTTTCAAGTTACACTGCACTGTTATATCGTAAGACAAAGAACATAATATGTATTGGTAATGTTTCCTGAAGACCTACCAGATACGGTGATAGATGCTAAGGACTAACCCGCAAAAACCCATTTCCATATAGTACCTAAGAGGTAGTGGGAGGAGGAGACTGTGGGAGCCAGGACACAGACCATCAGGGCATCAGGGCGAGAAAAAAACAAAGCAAAACGAAAAACTCCTACCTTCAAGAAAAAGCAAACAAACAAGCAAAAAACTGACAGCTTGTTCTTTACAAAAGTCTTACTGACTGATAAGAGACAAAGTCAGATTTCTTGGGTTTGCAGCCACTAGCACATAGACCCCTCCCCCACAGTTCTTGTTTTATTATGTTTTCCTGGGAGTGTAGACGTGGAAAATCTTATTCCTAAACAAAGACGGCTTATGGCTCCACACAAATTATAACCAAAGCGGTGCCTATGGATAAGTTCTGCCTCAGGTCCACAGCCCGCCTTCTGTACACAGTTTGAGGATGCTGCGGGCAGGCCTCTGCGCCCCACATTTCCGCCTGGCCAGAGGGCGCGCTCCCCCTGCCCCGCCGCCCCCGCTCTGGACGACTCGGCCAGTAGAGGGCGCTAGGGGGAAGCTAGGGAGCCGGAGCGGAGAAAGCGGGGACTTCCTCCTTCCCCTTTGTTCCTGTGAGCTTCCGGCGGGCTTCCTGTTTGTTTTAGAGAGAGATCAAGAGAGAGAGAACACGAGAAGGGGGAGGGTCAGAGGGAGGAGCCGACTCGAGCGTGAAGCGGGCCTCGATCCCGCGACCCCAGGTCATGACCTGAGACAAAGGCAGTCGCTTAACCCACTGAGCCACCCAGGCGCCCCATTTCAAATGTGTTCAACTGAAATACAGTTCGTAGTAAGTATGTGTCTTGGTTCAGGCTGCTGTACCAGGACGCCAGAAGGTAGTGGCTTATAAACAACAGAAATGTATTTCTCACAGTTCCGCAGTCTGCGAAGTTTAAGGTCAAGGTGGGGCCCACCCTGTGTCTGGCGCGAAGCCGCTTTCGGGTTCATATACAGCTATTTTCTTGCTTTGTCTTCACATGGGAGAAGGGGGTGTGCCAGCTCTCTCGGGCAGGGCACTGAGCTGAGGGGGCTCTCTGTTGTAAGGGCAGGGACTCTCATCACGAGGACCTACCCTCATAACTGAGTAACTTTCCTCAGTTCCAGATACTGTCGCCTTGGGAATTAGGTTTCCATATATGTATCTGGGGGGGGGGGGGGAGGATTTGATCTGTCGCAGTGCATGAATCTTTAAAGGTTGATGAAAATGTGTGTGTGTGTGTGTGTGTGTGTGTGTGTGTGTGTGTGTGAGAGAATCTCCTATATAATCATCATCTGGGTCAAGGTGCAGAATAGTTTAGCACTCAGAAGTCTCATTGTATCCTTTCCCAGTCAATACCTGCAAACATGACTACGACTGAAATTTATATTAGTAAAATTATGCAGTATATAATCTTGTTATGTGTCTGGCTTTCTTTTTTTCCGAACCTAGTGTTTTTGAGAACTTTGATGTTTTCGTGTGTCGTTATTCTCTTTCATTAGTGTGCTGTATCCCATTGTATGTGTATCATAATTTGGTCACTTTCTCATTGATGGGCATTCGGTTTGTTTCTAGTTTTCGGCTATTGAATAAAGCTGTTATAAGAAGTCTTGCACAGGTCTTCTGTAAATATAAGCACTCACTTTGTGATATATATCCAGAAATGGAATTTTGGGGGTCACAGAATGTACATATTTTAGTCGTAGTAACTACTACTGAACTGATGTCCAAAGTGGTTGACAATGTATCCTTCCATCTGCAGTGCATCAGCATTTCTGTTGGTCCACACCTTTGCCATTATCTCTTTGAATATTACTTCTTTCCTAGTTTCTCTCTCTTCTCTTTCTGGGATGGGATGAATGAAGGTTGAAGTTTATGTCCCACATGTTATTCTATGCTCTTAAAAAAACTTTTTTTTTTCATCTGGGTCTTCATCTTGAATATTTTCTATTTATCTGTCTTCAAGTTTACTCATCCAAGTCTCTGACTGTATCCAGTCTAACGTTAAACTCATCTAGCAAGTTCTGAATTTCAGATGTTGTATCACTCGGTTCTAGAATTTCCATTTCATTTTTTTGAAATTCAGTGTTAAAATCCTTCATGCTTTCATCTATTTTGTACATGATTTTATTTTAAAAAATATGTTAATCAAAGTTATTTAGAAGTTCCTCCTTAGGTGATAGCTCCTTTGTTTGAAATATCTGTGGATCTGTCTTGATTTCTGTTTTAATTGATGTACACTTCTGAAACGATGCATATTGTGTTCAATTGCCACTTAAAATATCTTCTAGAAGATTACCCTATGATTTAATGTTGAAATGAAAACTTACTGTATATTTAGGAAGGCATAGAAACTGGGATAAATTGATTAATTTTTTTTTCCAAGAACCAGCTTTTGATTTTACTGATTATTTTTTCCTATCTTTCTATTTTTGTTTTCATTTATTTAGGCTCTTGCCTTTGTTTCTTTACTCCTTTATTTGTGTTTAATCTGTTCTTTTTCTAGTTTCATAAAAGGTACTGGTTTGAAACCTTTCTTTTCTACTATAAACACTTTGTCCTACAACTTTCCCTCTAAAATGCTTTAAGTACACCTATAATTTTTTGTTCCTTTTTTTAAAGTCAGTTCAAAATTTTTTAAAATTGCCTTTGAAAACTCATTTTTTACTGTAGTTATTTAAAAGTGTATTGTTTAATCCCCAAGTACAGGGGAATTTTTCCAACATTTTTTTTTTCTCTTAATGATTTCTAATTTAACTTCATTTTGGTCCAAAAACATACTTTGCATGATTTCTTTTATTTTAAATTTGTTAAAGTTTGTTTTATGTCCCAGGCTATGGTTTATCTTAGTGATTGTATCATGTGTGCTTAAATGTGTATTTTGATGTTGTTGTTTGGAGTGTTCTATAACTGTCAATCAAATTTAGAGGTTAATAGTCTTCAAACCATCTGTATAATATGATTCCCTTGTTTAACCAGTTAGAGAGGGTTATTGAAGTCTCCTACTACAAATGTGGATTTGTCTACTTTTTTTTTTAGTTCAGTCAATTTTAAGTTCATATATTTTGAAGCTCTGTTCTTAGGTGATACTCATTTAGGATTCTTATGTCTTCTTGGAGAATTGACAGTTTTGTCATTGTGTAATTTGTCCCTCTACATCTCTAATAGTAATTATTTTTTCGAAGTTCAACATATTTGACACTAACTAATAAAGCTAATCCAGCTTTCTTTGGATTAGCATTTATATAATAAGAGTGTGTGTATTCTTTTATATTTAAACTATCTGTGTATTTATAGTTGAAATGGGTTTCTTATTGACAGTATATTATTGGACTTTGCATTTTTACTTAATCTGAAAATAATCTCTGTATTTAAACTTGTAGTTTAGCCATTCACATTTTATGTGATTATTGGTATAATTGAATTAAGTCAATTATCTTACTAGCTATATTCTATTTTTCCCATCTGTTCTTTGTTTCTCTTTTCCTGTTTTCTTATCTTTTCTAGCTTAATTGAGCATTTTTATTATCTAACTTCATCTCTTCTATTGATTTATTATTTATATTTTTTAAAACAGTGGTTGCCTTAGAGTCTATAATATATACATTTAATTGATCAAAGTCTATCTTCAAGTAATACTTTACTACTTCATGGATAGTGTTGTATCTTTATAATAGTGTGTTCTCACTTTCCTCCCCGTTCTTTGTGCTATTTTTTGTCATACATTTTAGTAGTACATTTGTTATAAATATAAAAATAAATTGCCATGGTACCATATTCTTTATCTATAGAAAAAAATCCTGCTGTATTTCTTAGAGTAGTACTTTTGGTGCTAAATTTCCTCAGTACTTACCTACCTGAGAGAATCTTTACTTTTGTTTGGAAACATATTTTTGTTTGGTACAGAATTCTGGGTTAAAATATTTTTAAAAACATTTAAAAAACACCACTTGTTGCCTTCTACATTGATTTCTAGTGAGAAATGTGTAAGTCTTTTATTGTTCTGTAGGTATTATGTCTTTTTTATTGACTTCCTTTAAGATATTGTCTCTTGTTTCCAACATTATGAGTATAATATGCTTATGTAGTGTGTTTATACTTCACTTACTGGTGTTTTCTGAGGCTCTTCAGTCTGTGGTTTACTATTAGTCATTAATATTGGAAAATTCTTGGCCATTTTATACTCAAATAATTCTTTTGCCCTGTTTTTGTTTTTTGTTTTTTTCCTCTTTCCCTCTCTACTCTTTGTGGGATTCAAATTATATGTATGTTAGATAAATAGACATATTAATATTGTTCTACAGCTTTAGATGCCATAGTGTCTTTTTTTAATATTTCAACTTTTTAAAAATATTTATTTATTTATTTATTTTTGGCATGGCAGTATTTATTATTTTTTCACCACACCCAGTGCTCCATGCAATCTGTGCCCTCTATGATACCCACCACCTGGTACCCCAACCTCCCACCCACCAGCCAATTCAAACCTCTCAGATTGTTTTTTAGAGTCCATAGTCTCTTATGGTTCACCTCCCCTTCCAACTTCCCCCAACTCCCTTCTCCTCTCCAACTCCCCATGTCCTCCATGATATTTGTTATGCTCCACTTATAAATAAGTGAAACCATATGATAATTGACTCTCTCTGCTTGACTGATTTCACTCAGCATAGATGCCATAGGTTTCATTTTGGATTTTGTTTTTGGTTTTTTCTTCTCCACTCTTTTTCTGGTTTGGTTTGGTAATTTCTGTGGCTCTATCTTCAGATTATCTTCATGTTCACTGATTCCTTTCCTAGCTGTGTCAGTTCTAATGATGAGCCGTGGTAAAGACATTCTTCATTTTTGTTGTTGTATTTTTAATCTTCAGCATTTGTAGTTGATTCTTTCTTATGGCTTCTATCTCCCTCCTGAATATACCCACTGATCTTGCATGCTGTCTACCTCTTCCATTAGAGGTTTTAGCATATTCAACACAGTTATTTTAAATTTCCTCTCTGAAAATTTCACCATCTGTGTCATATCTAAGTCTGGTTTTAATGATTATTTCTTTTTTTCCTCTCAGGAGTGTGTTGTATTTTTTTTTTTTTTTTGCCCTTTTATATGTCTTGCAATTTCTGTTATTGAAAGTTGGGCATCTTGTGTAGTTTTTATGCCTGAAAATCAGCATGTCTTTCCTTCTGCTAAAATCTATAATGTAGAGATTTGAATTAATGTAGTTAGAAGTTGGGCCTAGTTTTAAGTTTGTTGCTGTGGTGGTTACTCTTCGGGCATCACCAGCTTCAAATTCTTGCAATGATTCCATGTTTTAGGTTGGTTCGTCAGAGTTTTTTTTTCCCCTTAACAAGTTCTCTGATGTTAATTTTAGACCTTCCTTTTTGCCAAGCTTCAGAGTGTTCTTTCCTTGCTCTTCTTTCTCCCTATCACTCTCTCAGCCATATTCTGAATTCACCTGTTACTTGACGCTTGTTGACTTGTCAGAAGGGAGTGATAGTGGGCATTCTCTCTTGTTCGCATGAAGCCTTACTCTTAGACCAGCTTGGTATCATGTCCCTGGGTCCTGGGGTGTGGGCTCCTCAGTGATGTTCCTCCCCAGATTCTAGTCCTGGGCCCTGTATTCAGTCTTCTCATCTCAGGGTAGGATTTCTTTTATTGTCATTCCCTTCCCCTTATGCAATTGGTTTTCACCGGTGTCATTAAGGTGAAAGTGTGTTTATCTTGTTTTGTTTTTCCCCACACCTTCATAGTTTAAGGGGAATGTTTTTCTCCATCTGGGTGGTGGGGAGGATGGAATACTTAGAAAAAGTTTTTGATCCATCATAGAAGGATATAGGTAGGGTCGTGTGCCAGCGCTTTAGTGGCTGATTGCACTATAATTAACACTTTAAAACTTTCTTCAGTATTTTTTGTGTTTGTCCTTTGTTCATGGAGAAAAAAAAAAAAAAAAAAACTAAAGAGAATATGGAATCCCTCAAGTTTCTCATCTCCCAGGGACTTCACACTTTCTCCAGATTATATTTTGCCTCCATCGGTTTTCCAAATAATCCAATTGAACTCTTTTTGCTGGTTTCAGTTGCATCTGCCCTACATAAGCTATGACTTATGTCTTCACACTCCTAGCAGGCACCTGTCTTTTCTTAGATTTTGGGTTAATTGGTTGCCCTTCAATCTTAGTTTTCAGTGATTTCAAGAAAATTCATGATTTTTTTTTTGTTTGTTTTTTTGTTTTTTTGTTTTTTTTTTTTGATTTTACTTTTTTTTTATTTTATTTTATTTTATTTTTTATAAACATATATTTTTATCCCCAGGGGTACAGGTCTGTGAATCACCAGGTTTACACACTTCACAGCACTCACCAAATCACATGCCCTCCCCAATGTCCATAATCCCAACCCCTTCTCCCAAACCCCCTCCCCCCGGCAACCCTCAGTTTGTTTTGTGAGATTAAGAGTCACTTATGGTTTGTCTCTTTTTTAAAAAATCTCTTATGTAAGGGTAAATAACACTCTTTCCAGCTCTCCACATTGCTGGGTAGAAAAGACGTTTGATATTAATGGAGTGTCATTGTAGAAATGATCAGAATTTTATATTTTCTTGCAAATTAACAGCCAAGGGTTTTATGGACATAAAAAGAAAGATATCTGCAAGTAGATAAAGATGTGTTATGTTTTGTTCCTGAAATACTTGCAAAGAGATTATTCTCACCCTCTAAGCACTGTAACTGAAGGTAGGATAGATTGCCAAAATCTTTGGAATAGACGAAATCATTTCAAAGCAATGAAGGGCTGATGTTATCAATTCACATGTTGCACAGGATTAACATGAAGACATCATGTCATGGTTTAAATAGCAGCATTTTTTCTTAGTGGTTATAAAATAAATATATGCCTTACAATGGATGGCGTTCTCTGTACTGTTAACAGTGGAGTGGGGCTTTAGGTAGAGCAGCAGGCAACTTTCAGATTAGGCACTGAGATTTACATGCCTACAAAATAAAAACATATCTATGTAAGACTACCACGTTAATTTTTTTCATTTGTGATTGCCTTAAAATAATTTTATGTATGAGGTTATCAGCTATTGTACTGAAAAATGGGTAAAATTTTTACAAGGCTTGGAATGAAGATCAGGTGTATTTGTAATGAGGGGAAAGTAGATCAGAAGTTCATACAAAAGCAAATATTATTGATGTCCAAGAAGTGCATGTGCCATGGGAGACTTGGGGTTGAAAGGAAGGAAAAGGCTGAAAGAGAAACAAGAGAGCTGGTGCATAGAGGCAGGGAAGCATCAGAGATGTTGCACCATCTTCTCAATATGACCTGGATCATATGACCTGCATCAGTCTCTTCACATATTGCTCTAAAGAGAATAAAGTACAGGTGAATTTATGATACTGATCTCTTACTGCACATCCAAGGGAAATCTGACTTCTTGGACAACCATATCATATATACCTAGGGAGGAGAGTGGATGCAGGATTCTTAAAAAGGAAGTTACTCTTGGTCAATCTGCTTTGCCAAGAAACATCATACTGTGGAATTCTCTATGTTGACTTCCTGAAGTATACTTGTTCATGGTTGGAATGCATATGTCTTAAAAGAATCCTTCAGGATTTTACTAAATCTTTATAGTTCTTGACATGTAAAAAAAATTATACATCCCTATCTCAAAAACCAATAAGAATTTTCAAAGCAAAAAAAAAGTAAAATTAAAAGTTGTGTAAAGGTGAGGCTCTATCCTTCTAGAAACACTTGTTATCTTTGCTTCATACTAGGGATATTATCTTTAACGCTTGATTATACAAACAAAATGTAAGATGTGCATGTCCCAAGTTAGGGAATAAAGTAGAGTCAGGACCAGATAAATATTTGGTTTCCTTGTATTCCTCTGTTAGATCATTCATAAAAATTCCAAGTGAAGAGATATGCCACATGCTAGTGTATTTTTTGTAATGTATTTCTTTGGTAGTATTTTAAATAACAGGGAGTACCAAAAAACTGATCATTATGGAGGGATTTAACCTCAGCTAGCTATTTTATAACCAATGCTTTATTCCAGCTCTATAATTAACATCTAAAATTAACATTTTCAACATGACTTTAAACATTAGAGAATCTAAGTAGATATAAATACTTAAAGTACTATTGCTTTGCACTTTTTAGGCCTTTCAAAACGGAACTAAAGGCAGTCTTTCTCCACATGAAATATGGCACAGTACATGCTTTGGAACTGTTTTATAGTTTTAAATATTTTTTATGCAATTGGGTATAACTATTTCCATATGTTTATAAAGAGTAAAAGGAGGTAACAGCAGAGATGCTGAAATGTTCTATGTCCCTTTTCATTACTAGCCACATAAGAGAACCAGCCTCTTCTTATCTCTAGTCTATTGGTAAATAGAATTTATTCACTTTCCTTAATAGTAACCTGAAGATGCTGTTTAATGCACCATAAACAAATCTTATGAATTTTTTACATGATTAAAATGGTCATAACTATCCAATGTTTCTTGCTGATTGAATCTGCCACTTCTGTTTACTAGGAAAATAAATAACACATGTTTGCTTTCTTTCTAAAAGGTTCCTATTTATTCTGTGGTCATTTCCCACTTATAATATTTCCAGCTTAATTTCATAAAACAGCTTTTATAAGACTTGAAAAAAAAAGCCCTTATTGTACATTGTCTTCAAGTATTTTGCCTCTGAGCTCTGGGCTTTTATTCGAAGAAACATCCAACTATCCAGTTTTTCTTTTCTTTACCTACCTTCCTTCACTCCTCCCTCCTTCCCTCCCTCTCTTTCCTTTCCTCCCTTTTTTTTCTTTTTTGAGGACTGTATTAGAGTTGGAATTCAAAAAGTGAAACAGCTGCATGCCTCACATGTGCGTGCAGAACTGGCAGAATATAGCTGTTTGTGAACATCCCCCCAACCCAAACTGCCATCCATGTTAGAAATGCTGGTGCCAAATTTATAGATGTCAAACAAAGAAAAAAAAAACGAGGTTTACGGGGCATTTGTTTGTCAGAGGGTTCGTTTAGATGAACAAGCATGCAGAGAAAACTGTCTATCAAGAAAAAACACCCGTTGTTATCATTTCTTAAGGATAGATGCCGTAAGTAATGCTATTTATGCCTCCCTTTTCATAATTGAAGGCCTGTATGAAATTCAGTGAGTATGATTAAATCACATCTTTCGTAGATAAATTCTTAGTATGTCATGGACTCCATGTTATATGCTTGATAACTCATTCAAATGAAGAGTCAAGGCCTTTTTCTATACCACCACATTTGTGTTAAAATATGAAGAAGAATATTTGGTACATGTTTCAAGGCTTATCTCAAGGTGCAACTCTTCTGAGGAACTTTCCTATTCTTGGTTTGCATATGACCTCAAACCTGCCTATGATGGGACATGTGCTATATTGTATTATAATTGTGTGTGCATTTGTCTTCTTTCCTTTCCTGCTACCCTTATACAGACATCTCTCTCAGTAATAGTTGTCTGGTCTAGAGCCAGGACAGAGGGTATATATTCCTGCATGGGGTTGAAACAACTGGTCCAATGTTTTCCTCCCCCCAAATTCTGATGATATATTGATGTTGGGAAAGTTAAGCTTTGGTGTAAATAAAGGATATATACAACTATGTATAATAAGTGTGTGTTATAATAGTCCGTTAAAAGACATCAGTTATATAATAAACCTAGGTTGACCTCTTTCTCAGTGATTATGTGAATTTCATAAAGACTGTGATCTTTAGAACTGGAAAGTACTTATAGTTCAAACAGCTCCTGTTCCAGAAGGAGGACACTGAGATTTAGACTTCAGAGACACATAAGAACTTTGTTTTATTTTCAGTTAGGAAAACTGTAAGACAGCCCAAAGTTATTCTAACTGAATCACTAACAGTTCTTCTTTTGCTTAGAAATCTTCTCTGTTAACCTTGGTGGAATAGGAATTGTTCATTACCACCATGCTGCTTTTATTGTTGAGCAGTATGCCGATGATGTAATCATATTTCTAAGACTTTAAATTTTAGGAAACAACACTGTTACATTTTATTTTCACCATACTTGTTGTAGGTTATTCCCAAGTTATTCACGCAGATTCTTAGCCAAGATACTTTTTCACTAGTACTCAACACGCTTGATGCAGCTTCATGGTGCTGGTTGAAAGGGGGTAAGCACCTTTGAGAAACTCTTCTGATCAGAAGTGGAGTTCAGAGTAACCCAGGGCTTGATAGAGGGGGAGCCAAACTCAGTTATCAATATAAAACTCTGTATCATATAGCTTCTTCAAAGCATCAGCCATATAAGGAATACAGCCAGTTATGGTGTATTCCTTATAAGCACCAAATGGACCTAGACCATTTTACCACTTCCGCCAGGTCTTACATCATGGAGTTTACAGTTTTAAATTAGGCTTGCTATAAATGAAATCCCCCAATGGAAAAAGTGAGAATAAGTTTATATAATAATTTTCCAACATTTGTTGTAGAAATTATTTAAATTTTCAGCTGGGTATTGTAGGTTTTTTGCTGACAAAGTAGATGACTTTACAAGATTCCATCAGAGAAGTATGTTGTAGGAGCCAGTGCATAATAGTCACATTGATCATGTCAGGTACCCTGATGAATGCTACACGTGTCTTATCACATTTGGCGTTTGTAATAACCTTATGAGATTGGCATTATCCCCATTTTATACATGAGGTACCTGAGACTCAATCATGTGAATTAGTGAATGATGATACTGAACGTCAAATTAAGGCTTGTCTCACTTAAAACCACATACTCCTAATTACATGAAGATGAATTCATCCTAAATTGAGTTGTAGATCTCTCATTATTTGGAAATCTAAACTTGATTCAAATTCATTTGTGTGAAGAAAGAGGCTGAGTTAGCTTTATTTGTAAGTGGAGTTGGCATATTATATTCCATAATCAACATAATGTGTAGCAACTGCCTTTTGCATTTCCAGATGTAGAAAAGAGGGTTATGTGAATTACATGAACTTGAGTTATTTAATAATTAGCAACTTGCATACTGTGTAAATTCTTATGAAGTTCACATCAAAATATGGAACTATAAAGTGTTTTTATCTTTTAGGAGCTTAAATAAAAAGAGTCTGTGGAAGAAACCAAGACTATTATGTAAGCAGGGTATAAGGTGAGCTGAAGAGAGAAGTGTTCTTCCTGGAGGAGTGAATGAGCATTTTCAGGGCAAAGTCAAAAAGATAATCTTGCCCAAAGGGTCCTGGCAAAATATCACAATATTGGACTTGATTGTAGGGTGATATATATAGCTTTGACCCTAACAGTTGAATAGAGAAATTAGTGTTGCCAGCTTATGTAAGCCAATCTAGTCATGCACAACAGTTTTATTGTTTTTGTAGTTAACAGGTGAACCAGCAGTTAGTGCAAGGGTTAGATCTATCCTCATTTTCCCCTGTGCTCTACTTCCGCCTCCTTCACTCTTCCTTTCTAAAGCCAGTCTTGTAATGGTGCAGTAGTTTCCCAAATTTCTCCCCTACTCAAAGACATTGCTGTAGAATTCTCCCTGTCTCCTGCTCACCAATTTTAACTCTCATCGTATGAATTTCTTATTTTTTCCTGCTATATAATGATCTAGTGATTTGATAGAGAGTAAGTAGCAACATTTTTTTGAGGAAGATAATACATAAAAAAGAAGTAAATACATTGACTTAAATACATTGACTGGTTAAAGCTATAAAGAATTTGTAATTTATGGATAAAAAGAGAAGCTTGAATGATTATTTGAAGCTTAATGTATCTATAAAAATTTCCATTGAAAGGTGAAAAATCACAGGTTTGATGTTGATTCACAACTCTGCTCAAATCATGATGGAAAAACGGCAGAAAATACACTATTGCTTTTATAAAGGTGAGGAAACTAATAGTAACAGATTTTGAAGTGAATAGCATGAGATAGTGGGACCATTCCTTCATAGATGTACTACAAGGGAAAAGAAAGTCTCTTTGAGCTACAGATTGCCTTGGAGTTCAGGAGTTTAGGACTTGCAATGACTAAGGATGTCAAGGGTGGCAAGGGCATGTGAACAATGAAGGAAACATGTCGGAATAAACACTGTAGCTTCCAAGATGTGTTGGTGATGTATTTGGAATATGTAAATTAGCAGCTGCCTGGATAGAAGGCTAGGCTGTAGGTCTGTGGGGGTTGTGCCTGTTGCACTTTGGTAATGACCATGGATAACTGCTGACAATGTCCAGTCTTTTTGAAGGACAGATAAAAATCCTAGAAAACTGATCCTGGAAGAAACCCAAAGATAAAAAGATCATGTCTGTGTATGACGAAAAGGCAGAATTATTCCATTTCTCAATTTGTAGGTATTTCCTGGGCATCTATGTGTGCAGCAAGACTATGAGAGATAAAAATATGTAAAAGATATAGTTCATTTTTTTTTATATTAGTGAGTGCAAAAGTATATTCACTGAACTAACCAGAATGATTTTAAAAATAAGAATTAAGTTCTCTAGAATTTATTGAGCAGCTGCTATATGCCTGTTAAAATCCTGGCTTTATATGCATACATATCTAAGGTGCATGCATATACCTTTCCTTGAATGATTTTGCTTAATGCTTACAGCAATACTGAAATTTGGTCTTAGTCCCTTCATTTCTATGGAAGGAAATCAAGTAACTTATTCAAAGTAAGACAAGATTACCTCTCAAGTTTCAAAGAAAAAAAAAAAAAAAAAACACTCCAGGATGGGATTGTCAAAGACATAAGTTTGGTATTGAGCAGTGTAGAATGATATAAATAGGTAGGAGAAATGGAAAGATATTCGAGGTCAGGGTATGGAAGGAGTATTGCATGTTATGAATATCAGTTGATTGGAAGAGAGCAGCATATGTGTAAAAGCAGTTAGAAAATACTTTGGAAAGGGAAGTGGGACCTAAATTACAATGAGTCTCTGTGCTTTTATACCCCTCCCTCTGAACCTAGTTCTGGTCTTTCTATTTCTTTTAATTCCACTGAGAGAAAGGTGGTTTTAGTTTCATATTTTCCATTTTATTATTAGGTTGATGAAAGATCAAAGATGAAATGAAGAATATTTTAGTTTCAGATCCTGTATCTTATAGTGATTTGGTTTTATAAAAAGATGCCCAAGCTACGCTATTTGGATCAAGTTTATAATATGTGCCTAATATAGTCTACACCTCAGATATGTATGCATATAAAGCCAATTACAAGCAACTTAAAAGTAACACAGGAAATTCAGGTTAACATTTGTCACAGTTTCCAATGGAAACAGCCTCTTCTATTTAACTTGTGATGAAATGAAAATGCTACACCTCATTTTCTCTCTTAGTGTAAAGCCTTCTTCTCCTCTCCTAGCCAAAATCCCACAAACTTGGACATTGCAAAGAATACTCTCTTCCTGGCCTTTATTGTGAGATGCTGAGGACTGTTTTCTGTAAAGGACTAAAAAATATGCATTTAAGAGATGATGAATGTTGCTCAGTGGTAAATCTTTGTGTAAAAATGTGTTAAATTTTAGTCATTTTCTGTGGGATTGTAGCATCAGCAACTGGCATGAGATGAATCAGACTGATGATTCCAGTTCTTTGCAAAGCAGACAGCATGATATAATGGCACTGAAAAAATCTCCCTTGGCAACTTTTGTAGCCACGAAGTGCAAAAGAGGTGTTAGATATTACTATACTTGGAAAGAGCAGGAGTCCTCATTTCAACTATTGAAATTATTTGAAGCCATCTTTTACCATTTCCTCTAATGCTCATAATGTGGATATCGTCAGGATTTGATCTCTTGAGCCAGACAGCCTTATCTTAGTTTTCTGTGGGGTCCTGGAGCCCTTCAGGAGTCTAGGAACCTTTTCTGTAAAGGGGGTGTTTGAACAATACATATCCAGATATATTTTTTCTTTGCACACAGTCAACCTTGCCAAGTATCATTTCAAGAATTGAATGTTTGGTTTTTTTGCAACTGCCATAATCTTGCTTGGAAGGTCACCTTCTGTGAGAACTGAATAGATGTAATTCTTTCAAGAGAAATTTTAAGATGGTTTATATATTCATATTTTTAAAGAAACACACAAGTTGCAGAAATCACATAAAGCAATTTTCCTTAAGCAAGAAGTTGTAAATGCTGTCAGAATATGTTAATTTAGGAGTTGCAGGGATTAATTGACCACCAGGAACTTTCAGTCTATTCGTGGCGCGTACCGTGGTTGCTCAAAGTGATGAATACTAGCATAGAAGTGTTATCTAAGTTCTGTTGGAGCACAGAGCAGAAAGAGACTAATTCCAACCAAGTTGGCATAATTGTCTCTTGCCTGATTATATGAAGTTATTGACTATTATAGAAGTGGGAAATCTGTTTTTAGCCACAGTTTGCCTACAGCAGCCAAGTACACTCTCCCCAGTCCTACTCAGGCTAAATCCTAGGAAAGTTATAGAAACCATGTGGCTTAGATTCCTGGAAAATAGCATTGACATCGGGTCACTGCAACGGGATCTACCTGATGTCAGCCTATTTCTAGGTGACAGAAATACCTATGTGCCCGTTACTAGGAGTTTAGAGTTCTCTCCAGCTGCTATTCCCTTCTGCCTGTTAACTGTTTCCATTCTTCCATAAAGCTTTCTCTCTCTATTGTTCATATTTTTATAACTATATAATATGTAACTTCAGAAGATTTTGCCTGTGTTCCTCATTCACACTCTAAAATACAGCATGCCGCATAATGTGACCCTTTTAACATTATTCAGCAAGTTTAAGCTTATTGCTGACAGGTGCTATATAAACAGTCTTTTTGTGATTTTGGTATTTTAGATTTAAAGAGATGCTTCATTTTAATGATTGATAAATATTCTTTTATATTTAAAGGGTGCTTTTCAAAGTATAGTGCTTCGTATATTTGTTGTAATAAATACTTCAAAGGTCCAGTTCTCACAAAAGACCAAAAGGTACTATATGCAATTTGTTAATCTTTTTTTTTTTTTTTTGACAGAGATCACAAGTAGGCAGAGAGAGAGAGAGAGAGAGAGAGAGAGAGAGAGAGAAGCAGGCCCCCTGCTGAGCAAAGAGCCTGATGCGGGACTCAATCCAAGGACTCCGGGATCATGACCTGAGCCGAAGGCAGAGGCTTAACCCACTGAGCCACCCAGACACCCAATTTGTTAATCTTTTTTTGGATACTCTAGATATTGGGGTAATCTAACTGCTACAATAAATACCAAATCTCAGTTAAGATCTATGTAAGTTTATTTCTTACTCCTGTTCACACAGGTCAACATGTATGTTTTGGGAGCAGCTTTTCATATATTGATTCAGGGACTCAGTTTCCATTTATTTCTTGTGCTACTATCCCTGACAGTCTCATAGGTTTCTGCTGAAATCTTGCTCTCCAGCCATAAAAGAAGTAAAGAGAATGATCCCATGAGAGGGTATTTTTGGGCCAGGCCTATGATGGGTCTGTCAATTCCATCTACCTTCATTTGGTCAAAATTCAGAGTCACATCTTCACCTACTTAAAAGGGAGACTGGAGGGCACCTGGGTGGCTCAGTGGGCTAAAGCCTCTGCCTTCGGCTCAGGTCATGATCCTGGGGTTCTGGGATCGAGTCCTACGTCGGGTTCTCTACTCAGCAGGGAGCCTGTTTCCTCCTCTCTCTCTCTCTGCTTACTTGTGATCTCTGACTGTCAAATAAGTAAATCTTTGTTTTTTTTTTTTTTAAAGGGAGACTGGGAAATGTCTAGTTGGACTTCCCTAGGAGGGAAGGGGAACAGAAAAACTAGACAGACTTTACTATAGTTATTCTTTCTAGATTTATAAGCTGCTTATATATCTGATATTCAATAATTTTTTCATAAACTTTAGCTTTCACAAGGTAGTATCTTTACATTACACTGTAAGCTTCAAAAAAAAAAAAAAACTTCCAATTCTACTCTTTAAAAGTATTTTAATGAGGGGCACCCTGGTGGCTCAGTGGGTTAAGCTGCTGCCTTTGGCTCAGGTCATGATCCTGGGGTCCTGGGATGGAGTCTTGCATCAAGTTCTCTGCTCAGTGGGGAGTCTGCTTCTCCCACCCAACCTCTCTCTGCCCGCTTCTCTGCCTACTTGTGATCTCTGTCTGTCAAATAAATAAATAAAATATTTAAAAATATATTTTAATGAAATATTTCCTTATCTAAAACCTCAAGGAACTAAAAATGAAACAAAACAAATGAGGCCCAAAGTTAGTAGAAAGAAAGAAATAACAAAGACTAGAGCAGAAATCAATGTAATAGAGAGATAGAGAGATAATAGAAAAGATTAATGAAACTAAGAGCTGATTCTTTGAAAAATAGTATTAAATTGACAGACCTTAAGCTAGATTTGCAAAGGAAAAAAAGGATGGACTATGATAAAACTAGAAATGAAGGAGGAGATATTATAACTGATACCACAGAAATACAGAGAGATAGACAAACAATAATATACCAACAAATTGGACAGCCTGGAAGAAATGGATAATTCCTAGAAAATTTCAACCTTCTAAGGCTGAATCATGAAAAAACAAAATCTGAACAAATTGATTACCATAAAGGAGATTGAATCAGTAATCAAATGCCTCCTGACAAACAAAAGTCCAGGACCAGATGGCTCCACCTGTGAATTCTACCGAGTATTCAAAGAATAATTAACTTTCTCAAACTCTTCCAAGAAGACAGTAGAGGAAGGAACACTTCCAAACTCATTTTACAGGGTCAGAATTACCCTGATACCAAAATCAGGAAACCACAAGAAAATAAAATTTCAGGCCAATAATCTTGTTGAATATAGATGCAAAAATCCCCAGTAAAATGTTAGCAAACCTAATTCCACAATACATTAAAAGGCTCATAAACTGATCAAAGTGGAATTTATTTTAGGGTTACAAGGATGGTTCAACATCCTCAAGTCAATCAATGTGCTATGCCACATTAACAAAATGAAAGCTAAAAATCACATGACCATCTCACTAGATGCAGAAAAAACATTTGACAAAATTCAACTTCTATTTATGACAGAATCACTCAAAAAAGTAGATATGGGAGGAAGGTATTTCAACATAATAAAGTCCATATAGGATAAGCCCACAGACAATGTTATACTTAAAAGTCAAAAGCTGAAAAATTTCCTCTACGATCAGGAAGAAGACAGGATGCCCATTCTTGCCACTTTTATTAACCATGGTATGGGAATCCTACTCAGAGCACTTAGACAAGGAAAAGAAATAAAATTCATCCAAATTGGAAAGGAAGGAGTAAAACTGTCACTATTGCAGATGACATCACACTATATGTGGGAAAACTCTGAAGACACCACCAAAAAACTGTTAGAACTAATAAATGCATTTGATAAAGTTGCAGGACACAAAATCAACATATAGAAATCTGTTGCACTTCAATACATTAATAACTATAAAAAAAGAAAACACTGTTTACAATTGCATCAAAAAGAATGAAATATGTAAAAAAAAAAAAATAAAAAGCCCAGAAACCTAAAAGACATTGATGAAAGACTAAAAACAAACAAACAAAACAAATGGAAAGATATTCTATGCTCATGGATTTGAAGAATTAATGTTGTTAAAATGTCCATACTATCCAAAGCAATCTATAGTTTCAATCCCTATCAAAATTCCAATGGCATTTTTTTTTTTTGGCAGAAATAATACAAACAGTCCTAGAATTTGTATGGAACCATAAAAAAACCTCACATAGCCAAATCAATCTTAAGAAAGAACAAAGCTGGAAGCACGACACTCTCTAATTTTAAACTATATTACAAAGCTATAATAATCAAAATGGTGTGGTATTGGCATAAAAACAGCCACATAGATTTACTAAAACAGAACAGAGGGCCCCCAAATAAACCTATTCCTATATAGTCCATTGATTTGTAACAAAAGATTCAACAATGTACAATGGGTAAAAGATGGTCTTTTCATCAAATGATGTTGGGAGAACGGGACAGTACATGAAAAAGAATGACACTGGACCACTATCTACTACTATATACAAATAGTAATTCAAAGAGGCAACCCACGGAATGGGAGAAGAGATTTGCAAATGACAGTACAGACAAAAGGTTGATATCCAGGATCTATCAAGAACTCCTCAAACTCAACACACACAAAACAGACAATCATATAAAAAAATGGGCAGAAGGTATGAACAGATACTTCTCCAATGAAGACATACAAATGGCTATCAGACACATGAAAAAATTTTCATCATCACTAGCCCTCAGGGAGATTCAAATTAAAACCACATTGAGATAACACCTTACACCAGTTAGAATGGCCAAAATTAGCAAGACAGGAAACAACATGTGTTGGAGAGGATGTGGAGAAAGGGGAACCCTCTTACACTGTTGGTGGGAATGCAAGTTGGTGCAGCCACTTTGGAGAACAGTGTGGAGATTACTCAAAAAATTAAAAATAGAGCTTCCCTATGACCCTGCAATTATAATACTGGGTATTTGCCCCAAAGATACAGACGTAGTGAAAAGAAGGGCCATCTGTACCCCAATGTTTATAGCAGCAATGGTCACAGTCGCCAAACTGTGGAAAGAACCAAGATGCCCTTACGGACAAATGGATAAGGAAGATGTGGTCCATATACACTATGGAGTATTATGCCTCCATTAGAAAGGATGAATACCCAACTTTTGTAGCAACAAGGACGGGACTGGAAGAGATTATGCTGCGTGAAATAAGTCAAGCAGAGAGAGTCAATTATCATATGGTTTCACTTATTTGTGGAACAAACAAATAATGGAGGACAAGAGGAGTTAGAGAGGAGAAGGGAGTTGGGGGAAATTGGAAGGGGAGGTGAACCATGAGAGACTATGGACTCTGAAAAACAATCTGAGGGGTTTGAAGTGGTGGGGTGGGTGGGAGGTTGGAGTACCAGGTTGTGGGTATTATAGAGGGCACGGATTGCATAGAGCACTGGGTATGGTGCAAAAATAATGAATACTGTTATGCTTAAAATAAATAAAAAAATTGTTTACCAGCAGAAAATAAATAGTAATTCAAAATGGATTAAAAATTTTAACCTAAGACCCAAAACCATAAGTTCCTAGACAAGGACATACATGGTAAGCTCCTTGACATCAGTCTTGATGATAAGTTTTTGAATTTGACACCAAAAGCAAAAATAAATAAGACCATATCAAACTAAAAAGCTTCTACACAGCAAAGGAAGCCATAAACAAAATGAAAAGATAGCCAACTAAATGGGAAAAAATATTTTTAAATCATGTATCTAATAAAAAGTTAATATCTAATATAGGGGCACTTGGGTGGCTCAGTTGGTTAAGCAGCTGCTTTTGGCTCAGGTCATTATCCCTGGGTCCTTGGATCAAGCCCTGCATTGGGCTCTCTGCTCAGTGGTGAGCCTGCCTCTCCTTCCTTCTCTACATCAACCCTGCTTGTGCTCCCTCACCCTCTCTCTGTCAAATAACTAAGTAAAACCTATTTAAAAAATCTAAAATATATAAAGAACTCCTACAACTCAATAACAAAAGCCAAGCAATTTCATTTAAAAAATAGAGGATCTGGATAGACCTTTTTCCAAAGAAGACTTAGGGATGGTCAATAGGTACATGAAAAGATGTTCAGCATCACGGGTCATCAGGGAAGTGTAAATTGAAACCATAATGAGGTATCACCTCATACCTATTAAAATAGCTATAAAGTGTGGATAAGGATGTGGAGAAAAGGGAACAATTGTGTACTGTTGATGAGAAATGTAAATTAGCACAGCTACTATGGAAACACTATGGAGGTTCCTCAAAAAAATTAAGAATTCCCATATGACTCAGCAATGCTACTTCGGGTATTAATTCAAAAAATACAAAAACACTAACACTAACTCAATAAGACACATGTACCACCATGTCATTAGCATTGTTTACAGTAGTCAGCAAATAAAATCACCTAAGTATCCACTGCTGGATGAATGGATAAAGAAGATGAGGTATATGTATATACAATGGGATATTATTCATCCATAAAAAAAGATTGAAATCTCTTCATTTGTCACAACATGGATGGACCTTGAGGGCATTATGCTAAGTGAAGCGAGTCAGATAAATAAGGATGGATAGTGTGTGATCTCACTTTCCTGAGGAATCTTAAAAAAGCTCCCAGATAGGATAGAGGTAGGGAGTAGGTGAAATGGGTGAAAGGAATCAAAAGATACAGATTTTCGGTTATAAAGAAGTAAGTCAAGGGATGTAACATACAACATGGTGACCTTAGTTTATAATATTATACCGCATATTTGAGATTGGCTATGACAGTAGATCTTGGAAGTTCTCATCACAAGAAAAAAATGCTCTAACTGTATATGGTGACAAATCTGAGCTAGGTTTATTGTGATGATCATTTTTTAATATATACAAATATTGAATCGTGTTACACATCTGAATTAATACAGTACTGTATACCAATTATACCTCAAAAAATAAAAAGTGAAATGTACATTCATGTTCAACTTCTGGTAAGTATGATTGTTTCTTATGTGTAAGTAGTTAGGTTATTAGTGGGAAAAATTGTCAGCTCAGTGACCTTTTACTTTGACAACCCCCTCTTTGACTTATTTCTAGAGTTCATGATTTACTGAACCTCACCTAAACCAAATGCCCATTAGAGCTTGCTCCCAGTTTTTGAAGAACACCTATTGACCTCAACAGGTGTTTAATTCTTGCATGTTAGAGGTGGCTTTTTGGAGCTTAATGCCTTTATGCTCTTTTCCCCCAGCACCTCCAGAAACACTGACTGCCATGGTATGTTAATAAGTGTTACACACAGATATGCAAAAATACACATGCATAGACACAAACTCACATGGATTCCATGGCCCTCTAAATTTGGGCAAATAATTGATTTAAACAAAATTTAAAAGATCTGTCTTTTAAAATAGGTCTTAAATTCCATTTTATTTTAATGTACATTTTAATTCCCCAATAATTAAAAATAATATGTGGTATTTCCCAAATTTATTTCCCTTTTCTACATTAAAGAATTCATCTGCAGCAACACACTATTTGGAAAATACTGCAATAATCCACAGGGATGGACCTTCATTCAAACATGTAGGTGCTGGGGCAGGCCTGTGTGGGTGAGAATTTGTACACAAGACTTTTGCAAAAGGAAGATTATCTGTAATGGGGTATCAGTTCTTTTTCTTCTGCTGAGAAGAAATTACTTAACTTGAAGCATGCTTTGTTTTCAATAGACACTATACTTGAGTGATATGCTATGATCTAATTCAACAGTATTAAAAGCAAATTAATTTTTTTTTGTGAATTTGTGAAACTCTGACTCTTCTTATTTTTAATAATTTTACATTGTCTACCTCTCTTTGGTAGATAAAAAGGATAAGTGTTTTATTTTTACAGTGAAGGGCAATTCTAGTGTACTTGAAGAACCTTTTTGGTCTAAAGAAGGAACTCTAATGAGTAGTTGGGAAGGAAACAAAATGTTGGTATTCTTTTGAATCTAGGCAGCAAGGTTGTGGTAAAGGATTTCAAACCATATGCTATTTGTAACCAAAATTATGGGAAATGACATTAAAATATTTTCTGACCTACAGTATAATTTTAAGTCCCAATCTCGTTGGCTGTATATTTGCAGTTGAAGTAGAATTACTTAAATTATTAATTTTCTGTCCACTTTCCTTATATATGAAATTACCATAAATCAGATTTTCTGGTTCCTTGGTCAGTAAATAGTTATCAATATTAGGCAACTAGTCAAATACAATTCAACTTCAAAATAGTGAATTCTAAACATTTTTTTCCTTTGTGAAAATGTTGAGAACTTTCTTTGTAATGCACTTTCCCAAACCTCCTTTGCCTGAGGATTATATATATTTGAATAAAGATGAAGACTCAAAGACTCTTTTAAACCACATACTGTAATTTCACCAGTGGGCTAAACAGAGTGCATTGGAGAAAACTTGCCCTGGGGCTTTAGATCTTGCATCCCATCTTAACGAGAGACTAAACAGTGTAAACCACTCCTTTGTTAATGGCTGGGCAGAAAAAAGGATAAATGATAAACAGTGAAAAAGTATATTTGGATCTGTTTCTTGGGCATCAATTGAAGACATGCCAACAAAACTGAGGCATTTTTAAATGACATGTTTGTTGACATCGAAGTCTAGGCAAAGGTTAAGTATCGATATGATAGGATTATTTTTAACTTTGTATTGGCCACTGAAACTTCCCTTTCTTCACCCCTGCCAGAATGGGAAACATTGCTGATTTATTCACTTACTTAACATGGGAAATATGTACATACAAGTAGCATGTATGATTTTTCTGCCAATAACCCACACTGTTTTCCATTAGTGGTTTTAGTTATGTTTCTCACAAGTGTTCATAAAGAATTTACTTTAAATATATAGACCATTAACTCTCTTTATCTATAGATAACCTTCTTGACTAGATATTAAAATCCTGTCAGTCATTATGTGATTTGCCTAGAGCAAGGATAGCTAAAGGTTTAAATGATAGGAAATCTTAGAAATATGTAAGAAAACATGATGTTCATGTAGTTCTTCATTAGCCAAATATTACCTGCCTTTTTGTTTGGTCACTGGAAATCAGATATGCATCTTATCCCATAATTTGATTTAGTAGGTAGAATTTTTCAGAAATTTCATCACATTGAAGATCTAGAATTTCACATGCTCAGAAGAAAGTAAGGAACCCTATACTAGTTTTTTCTGAGTGACAAGTTGGAGTTATTTCCTGTGAGAATGAGGCCATCCATATTTTCTAGTAGAAAGACAACTTTCATCTTTTTAAAATGGGATGTTGCTGAAATAGCTAAGCAGATATTAAATGCCATGTAAAACATTTTTTCTCAAAGTCAGCAATCATAATTCTTTGAAAGATTCTATTTATTTACTTACTGATTTGTCAGCGAGTGAGAGAAAGCATACAAGCCGGGGGGTTGGGGGGGAACAGCAGTCAAAGGGAGCAGCTGGTTCCTCCCTGAGCAAGAAGCCTGATGCAGGACTCGATCCCAGGACCCTGGTATCATGACCCGAGCCAACGGCAGATGCTTAACCCACTGAGCTGCTCCGTTGTCATGCAATCACATTTCTTTGAAGAAGTTCTCTAATTCTATATAGGAATCTTGAAGACACTGGACCATGCAAAGTTTAATTTTTAAAATATTTTATTGATATGTTATATATATACCTACAAGTGAACAATAGACAAGTGTGCTGCTAAGTAATTAGCACAAAGTGAACACAACAGTGTAACCAATATCCAGATGAGGTTACAGAGTATCACTAGTACTTCAGAACTAGCTGTCATGCCCTCTACGTTTATTTTCTGTCCTCTTAAGGTAATCATGTTCTTGATATCTAATACATCATGTATAATCGATCTTCGTAGCTTAGAAAAACAGTTTCACAAATTATCCATCCTTTTCTCTTTGATTCTTTCATTCAAGAATCAATTTGTGGGGAGAGTGCTTGGGTGGCTCAGTCAGTTAAGTGGCAAACACTTGACTTGGACTCAGGTCATGAGATTGAGCCCTGTGTGGGCTCCAAGCTGGACGTGAAGGCATTCTCTCTCCCTCTCCCGTTGCCCCTACCCCCAACTTGCACGTGCATGCTTTTTCTCTCTTAAAAAAAAAGGGGGGGGATTATATTTGTGGGATTCGTCCCTATTGGTGCATGTAGCTTTAGTTTATTCATTTTTTTAAATAGATTTTTAATTTTAAAATAGTTTTATACTTACAAAAAAGTTACAAAGTTAGCTTCTATATATGCTATATCCAGTTTCTTCTGTGATTAACAACTTGCATTAGAATGGTGCATCTATCACTGTTAATGAACCAATATACCTTAGTATTAACTGAAACCTCTGCTTTATTCATTTCCTTAGTTTTTGTCTAATATTCCTTTTTAGTTCCAGGATTCCATCCAGAACACCGTATTTCCTTTAGTCTTATCTCCTTAGGTTTCTCTCATCTGTGACCATTTCTCAGACTTTCCTTGGATTTCATACCATGACATTTTCGAAGAATAATTGCCAGAGATTTTGTAGAATGACCCTCTATTAGGATTTGTCTGGTGTTTTTCTTATGATTAGACTGAGGTTGTGATTTGGGGGAAAGAAGACCCACAGAAACAAAGTACCAGTCTCCCCATACGCTACCAAGAGTAAGTACTACGTATATGATTTATCACTGCTGATAATCTTGACCACCCTGTGAGGCTAGTATTTGTCAGGTGTCGCTGTTGTCCTGTCCTCGACCCCCGCCTCCTTTTAACACTGTACTCTTTGGTAGGAAGTTACTATGGGCAGCTAATACTTAATAGACTTGGAGTGGGGGTTATGGGTACCACCTTGAGGGCAAAATATCTTCATAAAGCTTTTTGAATTCTTCTGTATGAGAGAGATATCTATTTTCTCTCCATTTATTGATTGATTCAATTATTTTAATATGGACCCAAGAATATTTGTTTTATACTTTGGATTATAATTCAAATACAACTTTGATTTCTTTGCTAACTTGTTGCACCTTTGACCTTTTGGGAGCTTTTTCAATTGGCTTGTATGCTTCTTTGACCTCTCCTCATCGGCTGTGTATGTGTATGTGTGTGTGTGTGACCACATTCTTCCTTAAGGCACTACAAAATGCTCTAGGCTTATCTTGTTTATTCCCTGCACTTATAAATGTAATAACAGAGAATGTAGCTTCTTTAATTATCAATGTAAATTTAAGATTCATCCATATCTTTGCATGCTTTGCTAGCTCATTCCTTTTTTATTACTGGGTAGCATTCCATTTCATGACTCATCCACAAGGCTTGAATTGTAGTTTTGTCTTATCCACTAACATTTCTGAAGTGGTTACTCTGAGCTCAGCATCATCTTAGATATTGCAGGGCACAGAGAGGAATAACGGAGACATCATATTCTGGTAGATAATAGCATTGTAGAAGCAAGGAATGCTACAATGTAAGAATTAAATAACGAGTCCTAAGTTCATATTTAAGTGGGATTCGAGGGGTTTGGTTTTTTTTGTTTGTTTGTTTGTTTTGAGGCATTGTAAAAGTTCTTTATATATTCTGAGGTCCTGGGACTTGAAACTTAGACATGAATTTTGGGGTGGACACGTGCAGCACATATCAGGAACTCTGGGAGATAAAATGCAGGATACCTTAAAAGCTTTTCTTCAGCGCAGAGATAGAAAACTCCTTTATAAACTGGGAATTTTGACTGATTTCTCTGTTGTATTTCTATTAGTAGGATCTGAATGCAGCCTACTGAGAGTGTTTTCACTTGTGCCTCACTAACCTCCAATTACAGCTTCTTATCCTTAGTCCTTACCACTATTCTGTAGGAATAAAGACCAGTGGGGCAAAAGCCTGCCAAACCTAGCATAACTGAAACTGAGGTCCTGAAACATAAACACTAGAGAGGGCATCATTGTTCCTTTAGGGAAAATGGGGGACAATTTCACATAGTTGGTCAATTTAGAATTATACTCTTGCTTACACAGGGAAATCTCTATTACACGTTTCCTGGATTCTTTTTTTTTTTTTCCCTTTTTTCAAATATATCTATTTTTCTAGTCAGTGGGATTAGGGCCTGGAAGAATAAAAATCTATTTGGGTGATCCTGAGGAAAAGAAAAATCAAATTGATTCCTTTAGGAAACAAAAACCTGGGGTGAGGAGAATTGTAAAGATAAAGTACTTTTATGCTAGTTAAGAGTAGAATTCATGAAAACTATTGGATGTTCTCAGGCTCAATTTCTATTCGTCTCTATTGAACCCTACCTTAAGCCAAGTATATAGACATTCCAATATCTCATAGTTCAACTGGAAGCTGGAAGCTTGAAGAGAAGAAAATAATTTAATCATTGGCTCTCCTCTTTTTTGGTGAAAAGTTGCTCTATGGATTTACAGCTCCCATGCATACTCCACACCAGGACATTAGTGAAATCTTAGGGAGACGGGCAAGAAATGTGATCAGGTATGTCAGGTTGGATCAGAGTTAACGAAGTCAAAACTGATACGGAACTGATGATCATAAGGGAGTGTGGAGCACCAGAGGATCTGAAGTAATGAACAGGTGTCCCATAAACCAGGTAAATTAAAAAAAGAAAAGAGAAGGGATTTTATTTAACCTTACAATAATTATTAAGAGTGAATTATATTAAAAATGCAAAACACTGTGATAAAAGTTATTCTTGACTACTCCACTACCGTCGATAATATTTGATGTTTCTTTTGCTTACATTCAACCCAGAAAACATATTTAGGCCCCAGGGTGCATGCTGTGAATGGGGTGCTTGAGCATATGTTTCCCTAGAAAACTCAACTTGCTTCCTGTTGAAGTCATGGACTCAAGTGCCAGTCAGAATACTCTTATAATATGCCTCCCTCCTCCCCCTGCCCCAAATCTGATCATTTCCAGATGGAAAGTATGACTAGGGCATTTACAGGTTAAAAATGAATTTTAGGTTAAATTAGCTGCATGTCTGTCCTTGGAGGCACTTTTAAACTCAGCAAGTAACAGGGAATTAGCCAAGTGACAGTTCTCTTAAAACAGCCCAATTATAATGCAAAATGTAAAGGACTTTTTATTAGAGGATAAAAGCCTAAATGGTTCTTTTCCTGGAAGCCAGATATCATAACAAATTTGACTGAACCTAAAAAAACTCCGTTATTGTCATGTTAATGTATTTAATGCTTAATTATTTTGAAATTATGGTACTTTAGAATAAATAAATACTTCCTAATGTCACAAATACCATCTCTTCCATAATATAAAAATGACTTGATGAGTTCTTTACAACTTTATCTTCCATAGGTAAATATGAGCCCACTTTCAATAAAGTTTTATTTCAGGACAAGGAAGGGCTGGATTTTTTTTTTTCCCCAGGCTGATTGAAGTATTAGAGCAAATGAATACCAGTTTCCAGTGTCACAATTTCTCTTCTACTACCATAACCTGCAGCAATAACCAGAAGTCTTGAAATACATTTGTCTCAATTCACACAGCAGTGTAGATTTTGGAGAACATGGGAGAGTCTCTACAATTTTTCAGTCCTTTTGAAAATATTGTTCTGAATGCCTGTTCCACTGAAGGTAGATTGCAGATTAATATCTATCTGCCTATCTATCATATAAAAAGACAATGCATTTTATTTATTTTTTTAAAAGATTTTATTTACTTATTTGACAGAGATCACAAGCAGTCAGAGAGGCAGGCAGAGAAAGGGGGAGGCAGGCTCCCTGCTGAGTGGAGAGTCTGATGTGGGGCTACATGTGGGACTTGATCTCAGGACCCTGGGATCATGACCTGAACTGAATGAAGGCAGAGGCCTTAACCCACTAAGCCACCCAGGCACCCTAGATAATACATTTTAAACCAAGACTATCTAAAGCTTGGTAAATTAAGGGTTTATTTTTGGAAAAGCACATAATTAAAACTAGAATAATTATTTAATTAGTTTATTGTCTAAAATAATGCAAATACTTTTTAATTGGTAACTAAGAGATTCTTGCATTTTATATTCATAAAACTTGTTCAACATTAAGAATTGGACATTTAAGCTTCTTGTAAATGTTAATGTACTCAAAGACCTTTGTTATATCCACTTCTCATTTAAATTTGTAGGAAAGATCATTATTAAACTAATATTTTTCTTAGGAAAATGAGTATAATTATTACTATTTGAAAATAGGCTCTTACACATTCACAGTTAGGTGTAATTTCCCAACACTGTTTTGTAGATACTACATTTAGCTTTGAATCCAGCCTAGATTGGTATAATATCAGATTTATAATGTCTTATTAACCAATTACATGACTGAGCAGTTTCAAGGAGCAATTAGAAATTTTAAGGATAATTTATTTTTTAAAAGTTCTATACTTCTGGCCTGCTAGATTTTCAAGATTTCTTTGTCAGTTTTATTTTAGGGGCAAATATATTTAGAAGTATTCCTGAGGTGTGAACTTAAAAATATGTAAAGAGTAACTACATGAGATTTATTTTGTAAATTTATATTCTAAAGAATACTCTTTCAGAATTTGTTTTTCTAGAGTAAAACTTTAAACAAAAAGAGCTACCAGGAAAATTTCTCTATTTCTTTTTGATCATATGCATTTTGGCTTGCTTATCAGGGAAATCTGCTAAGTATTTTAATTTTTTTAATTTTTTTTTTATTTTTTTATTTTTTTTTTTAATTTTTTATAAACATATATTTTTATCCCCAGGGGGCTAAGTATTTTAAAGACTGTTAGGAGTCTTAGGGAGGCAGGAACAGGGACGCAATTTATCTTCCTGCCTTAAACAACTAAAAAACCCAGACAAAATATATGGGGGGGGGGGGGACAAGGATTTAGAGATTGAAAAGCAGGCAACTCACAAGAGAGCCTCTGAAACTGTCCAGCTTTAACATTCCCAGATCCCCTGCACGAGTAGCGCTGTGCTAGAGAGATGATCAACCTCAAAGATTCCAGTAGTCTCTACAAGGATGATGCAATTTAGAGTGGCCAAGGTGGCTAAACCTTGGGCAAAGTGTTGGAGAGAAGATAACTGTTCAGTTAGAGAGAGAGATGGGAGTGTAGTCTTCGGTTGAGATTTGATTACTATATGCATGTGAAGGAAATGCATGAGGCTAGGGAAGCCCCAGAAAGGATAGATCAGACATGGCTTGCTCACACACAGCTAGGAATAGTTTGTGTTGCCACAGCAAAATAAAAAGAATTCCTATCACATAGGATATCATGAAGAGAGTCCTGAGCATTACCTTAGTTGTGGAGCAAAATTAGCTCTTGACCAGGGGTCAGCAAACTATAGCCCACAGGTCAAATATAGCCGACTGTCTTTGTACAGCACTGTCACTTAAAATAGTTTGTAAGTGATTAAAAGATTAAACCCAAATCAGTTCACTGGTGAATTCTACCAAACATTTAAGGAAGCAATTAAACCAATTCCATAAAGTCTCTTTCACAGGTTAAAAGTAGAGGGAATTCTTGTTAACTCATTCTATGAGGCCAGCATTAGCCTAATACTAAAACTAGATAAAGATATTATAAGAAAACTATGTAACAATGTTTTTCATGAACATAGATGAAAAAATCTTCAACAGAATATTAGCAAATGGAATTTAAAAGTATTGAAATATTTACACACTATGACCAAGTTGAATTTATTCTAGGTGTGCAAGGCTGGATCAACATTCTGAAACCAATTTATGTAATCTATCACATAAAGTCTAAAATAGAAAAATCACATGATCATATCAGTAGCTGGAGAAAAAGCGTTTGACAAAATCAGAAACTGATTCATGATAAAAAAAAAAAAAACTCCCAACAAACTAGGAATAGAGAAAAAACTTGTTAACCTCATAAAGACTACAAAATAATCTACAATTAATATTAAATGTTGAGAAACTTAAAGCTTTCCCATTAAGATCAGGTAATAAGGATACTGGAAATCCCTGCTAATACAATAAGGCAAGAAAAAGAGGGATAAGAGGTATATGGACTGAGGAAGAAAACTTTGTTATCTTTGTTAGCAGATGATATAATTGTCTATATAGAAAATTTGAAAGAATCTACAAAAAACTACAACTAATAAGCTGTTATAGCAACATTGCAGGATACAAGGTTAATATGTAAAAATCAGTTTCTTTCTCAAATACCAGCAAATACCAGCAAGTGGAATTTGAAATTAAAAACACAATACCATTTACATTAGCATACCCACCAAAATGAAATGTTTAAGTATAATAACATATGTATAAGATCTATATTGGGAAAACTATAAAACTCTGATGAACAGAACCAGAAAACTAAATGGAGAGACATACATGTTAATGGGTAGAAAGACTCAATCTTGTCAAGATGTCCATTCTTTCTCACTTGATCTATAAATTCAATGAAATTCCTATCAAAATCCCAGAAAGTTATTTTGTGGATAAAAATAAATTACTTCTGAATGTTATTTGGAGAGGAAAAAGACCTAGAATAGTCAACACAATATTGAAGGAGACCAGCCGTCAGAAGAACAAGTGTTGGAGGGCTGATACTACCAGACTCCAAGACTTACTGTAAAGCTACAGTAACCAAGACCATGTGGTATTGGCAAAAGCATAGATAGAAAAGGCAGTGGAACTGAATAGGGATACAAGAAATAGACCTGCATAAATATAGTCAACTAATATTTTACAAATGAGCATAAGCAATACAATGGAGCAAATATAGTCTTTTTTTTTTTAAGATTTTATTTATTTATTTGACACAGAGAAAGAGAGATCAGGAGTAGGCGGGGAGGTAGGGGGTGGGGGTGGGGAGCAGGGAGCCAGATGCAGGGCTTGATCCCAGGATCCTGAGATCATGACCTGAGCTGAACGCAGAGGCTTAACCCTCTGAGCCACCCAATTGCCCCAAAGATAGTCTTTTATAGAAGAGTATGGAATAACTGGATATCCATGCAAAAAGATAAGTTTAGAAGAATAACTAAGTCTATTCATATTTCACAAAAAAGTAAATGGCTCACAGATCTAAATGTAAAATACAAAACTGTAAAATTCTTAGAGGATAACTAGACAACCGTGGGTATGATGATGCTTTCTTATACATGGTCCATGAAAGAAATAATTGATAATCTGGACCTCATTCAAGTTAAAAAGTTGTGCTCTGTTAAAGAAAATGTCAAGAGAATGAGAAGCCACAAAAATGGGAAAAAAATATCTACAAAGACACATCTGATAAAAAACTATTATCCAAAATTTCCAAAGAACTTTTAAAATTCAACAGTAAGAAAACAATCTAATGAAAAATGGGTCAAAAACCTTAACAGATGAGCATTCAGATAGATGAGCATGTCAGATGATATGTCAATGTAGCTTCATCAAAATAAAAATAGGATGATTTTGATGTGTGATGTTGATATGGGGAAGGCAGTACATGTGTGAGAGCAGAGGTCATATGACAAATCTCTATCTTCCTTGCAATTATATTACAAACTTAAAACTACTCTGAAAATGAAATCTTTAAAACCAATCATCTAAACAACCAAAAAACTCTAGGAGAGTATCACTCATGGACACAGATACAAAATGTTACCAAATCAAATCTAACAGTATATGAAAAGAATATAACATCCTGGCCAAGTATGGTTATCCTAGAAATACAAGACTGTACTTTTCCAAAATCAATCAATATAATTTGCTGTATTAATAGACTAAAAGAGAAAAAAAAAACATGATCATTTCAACTGAAGCAGAAAAATTGTGAAAAATTCAATATCCATTCATGATTACAAAAAAAAAAAAAAAACTGAGTAAACTATGAATAGGAGGGAATTTCCTCAATCTGATAAATGGTGTGTACAAAAAAAATCTACAGCAAACACCATACATAATCAGATTAAGTCCTTTCCCCTTACTATTTGGAATAAGGGGAGAATGTTTGCTCTTACCACTCCTCTTTAACATTTCACTGAAGGTCCTGGCTTGTGCTATAAGACACCTAAAAGTATGTAGATGTAGAATGCCAATATTCCTAAACAAATGAGCCTAGGGATAGCAAGTGTTCTTGTTTAATTAAACCCTAATTTGTTTCTACTGTAGATGAATGCAGTTTTCCTCTTTATTTTTGCATATTTAAATTTCCTCTTCCTCATTAAATAAAATACAGAGGTAAATGCACTTCATAGTGGTACTTTTCCAAAAACTTTTTTCCCCTTCTACCATTAAGTTCTTTTGAAAGACTGATGTCAAATGTCTGTGTTATAAATCTGTTTCATAATGCCTGTTAATATTGACCAAATAAGTATTCTCATCTTCTTACATGGCAGTTAGCCTACTAATTTCTTGGCTAGCTCTATAATATCCTAGTACATTCTTATAGACATAATAACTGCCAGGAAAATGCTTGGCCAGGACTCATTCAAGTAAGGGAAAGGATATTCATGATTATGTGACATGTATATTTAGAATATAATATTTCAAGTTAGATTTGGCAAGAAAACAGTCATGCACTAAAAACATGTGAGATATCTTGAATCCTTTTGGAAAAACCCTCAAAGGAAAATAATTTAGGAGTTACATTTGTCTTAGCTCTGACTTCCCAATAAACTTTTGTTACATTTGCGTTTTTCTTGACTAGTTTCTTTTCTAAATGAACTTTCATTAAACATGATTTCTTTCCAAGTATTCTTTGTTGTAAAAGACCGTATGATTTATATTTTCATATAAATTTATATACAGTGAACATTGATCATGTTTATATATTTCTTTAGGAGATTATCATGGGAACATTATTCCTCCCAGTTACATAAAAATAGTCTGAAGCACATGAGGGCTAGGAATGTGTGTGGAGGTGCACATATTTGGAACATCATAATGAACAGAAGTTCTTGTTTGGTTGACTACAGTTAGAAACCTAGGCCATGAGCTATACTGCAATTCTGCCCTCTGATCTTCTCCAGGCTGTAAACATGGAGATGACTTCTGCTTGAGATAACTTCTTTCTGTTCAAACTCAAAGTAATTTTCTGTACAATACACTGCAACTGCAAAGAAAAAAAAATCAAGCTGGTTTGACTTGGGTTTTGTAGACTCTTAGTCTTTCCTATAGTTTCTCATGTCAAAACCAAATTCCAGTTGGATTTGGTTAGAAAAAAGCACCAAAAACTCATAGAGACATGGACGGTAGGATGATAAAAAGGGTTGGTTACTGTTGCAGATGTTAGAGACCATAAGCTTGGTATGGAGGGCTTGAAATGGCTTTTTAGTATAAAGATTGGAAGAGAAAGAGATCAAGCCCATTTATCTCTTCTGTCTCTTCTCTGTACTGTATATTTGTGAAGACAGATCTTCAATTCCACTAACATTACTCAAGAATATGCCTGGGGAGTCTATTCTTCTATGCCTTTCTGCCAAAACAGCTTGAGAAACAGCTGGTGATAATTCTGGCTTCATTCCCCCGCTCAACAGCTGATGTTCAGAAGCAGGAAGGCAATTGAGTGGGTGTGTTCTGAGCCACAGCATCACTGCTTCCCCTTCAGCTGCTCTGCTCCCACACTAAGGAGCAGATTGGAAGGCTGACTTCCTAGAAGTGGCCTGAAAGGGAGGACAGACCTACAGCTTTAGGGACTGGGGGGATAAAGACAGGATGATGTTGCCCTGTAGTGGTTCAAGGGTAGCAGCTTCTAATACCAAGTGGACTATCTTCTGCAGAGAGACCCTTAAGATTCACTATAGGTGTTCTATTCTTTTAAAATGGAACAAAGAAATAAGTATGGAACTTGGTGATTTACCATCTAAGGATAAGAATCTTTCAATTAATACAGTTTTCATTAATGATTTTAAATAAGTTACTTTTTCTTAACTGTGGGTCCTGTTGACTAGAAAGTTCAAACATGATAGCTTGAGATACAGATACTATTGTTAACTATTTTAACAGTGGAATGTAGTAGAAACCTTCCCTCTGCAATGGAAGTTGTGAGACATGAGTTCTAGTCTCAGCTTTATCAGCACTATAATCACTAATAAGACTTTATATCTATAATTATCTAATACCACTCTGGACAAATCACCTTATTTCCTGTAGCATCATTTTCTCCTTATAAAATGAGAGAATTAGGTTAAATTTAATTCCTGGAGCTGAAATCAGTATATATTGCAATCAGTATATGTTGCAATCATAATTTTGGAGCAATGTAGAATGACTTTAAGCCCTCTTTTGTTTAATAGCCTTTCCTATATTTGGAGAATGCACCTGTGTCTACCCTATATATTTTTCCTGTAAGCTCATATGGGTTCTTCTTTACTCTCTTTTTCTTGGAGTGCCTGGATGGCTCAGTTCATTGATTGTCCCTCTCATTTTTGGCTCAGGTGGTGATTTCATGGTTTGTGGACTCAGCGGAGAGTCTGCTTGAAGACTGTGCTCCTGTGCTCCTCCCCCTACTCTAAAATAGGGCAAATAAATAAATAAATAAATAAATCTTTTTAAAAAAATCTCTTTTCGGGGCACCTGGGTGGCTCAGTGGGTTAAAGCCTCTGGCTTAGGCTCAGGTCATGATTCCAGGGTTCTGGGATTGAGCCCTGCATTGGGCTCCCTGCTCAGCGGGGAGACTGCTTTCTCCTCTCTCTCCCTCTCTGCCTGCATCTCTGCCTACTTGTGATCTCTGTCAAATAAATAAATAAAATCTTTAAAAAAAATCTCTTTCCTCATGACTCAGTTTCTAGTTAAATGAATTTGAACATGTTGAAGGATTTTAAATTGGTTCTCAAACCAATTTAAAAATTATACATGATACTGAAAATGTGTTCTGGTCAATTCAGAGTAACATTGATTTTTTGGCAGTTACATCTTCTAGATTTTTCTTGAGCTTGAAGTCAACCAAAATCATGAAATCATTTTAAAACACTGTTACCTTTCATCATTGTCTACTTCAATACCCCCTTTAACATTTACATTGTTTATCTTTTAAGATTGAAGTGGAGATACTTTATTTCATCTACATTTAAAAAGAGTACAAATTTTTGGTTAAGAGTAAATTTTTTTGTTGTCATACCTGTGTTTAAATTCTAATTCTAACATTTATGGCTTTGAGACATTATTAAATCCAGTTGGAGCTTGATTCTCTCATCTATAAAGTAGGGACAATATTGTCCACATAGGATTTCTGAGTGAGCATTTACAGTGTTGAGGTAAGGGTAGTACTTGGTATAGCACCTGGAACCCAGTGGTAAGAAATAGTCATTGTTATACCCCTAATTCCATCTTCCATAGTATTTTCTCTCTCATTGTGGTTTCATAAATAAGCCATCCATATATTCATTTGGGCTGTGATGAAATTCTTTAATGAAAAGGACTGGGATGTGAATCCTAAATTATGCTACTAGTGATCTCTAATAGGTGAGGTTTTTGTTTGTTTGTTTGGTATTTTTTATTCTGCACTCCTTGAGCCACATTATTCAGTCATTTAAGTGTCCATCTAAAATTATTTTCTGGCTCTCATATCTCCATCTTCTCTGTAAGAAAAAATATAAAAGAGTTAAGATTAATTCTGACCTAAGATACTTCTCCTGATGTTATTCTGTCTTCAAGGGATTAATAGTTTACATTCTAAGTTTTCACAATCTTTAAATAATTTTTTTCTAGAATTTTGTCTAAATGTATGTCAAGTTTACTGACACTGTACATTGCAACATTCTCTTTTTCTCAATTCCTAGTCATTGGCACTGCACATTATCATTCCTAAAGAACTATTGTAGTGGTCAAATGGTTTTTTGCTACAGTATTTCCATTCACTTGAACCAGGTCAGGAAACCTGCTTCTGAGAACATTTAAGTGGTTCTTGCCATATGCTCTCTGATTTGGGTTTCAATTTCTCTTACCAGTGTTTTCTAATATTGTGAAGTCTGCTGATACTTAAGAGTGTCTTTCTTTCCTTTCATTTGGAATCATTTTGTTCTGAGAAGCTTGGGAGTGTCTTCAGTAAAGTATTAATTATGATTCTTCTGGATGACAGTAACAGAAAATCTAATCCAATGGGGCTTATTGGGAAGCAATGGAATAGGGGGCAATATCGCTCAGACATTTAAGACAGGAATTCAAACAGTCTTCAGGCCCTAGCTTTTCCTTCCTGCTATGGATGCTTATTTCCTTTTTAAGTTGACTCCATTTGTATATATTTTCCCTCCTGTGTATCAGTGTTTTGGAGGCTCTAGTATGTAGGTCCTCTCAACTCCACTGGGAAGGGACACTTGGCTTTTTGGCCACCTCAGCAAAAATTGCCTGATACCTCATTGGCTCTATGTGGGTTGCATGTTCATTCCTGAACTAGTCCCTGTGACCAGGGGAATTTAAGATGCTGTCTACCATGCATGAGTGTTCACTACTTTCTAAGATGGATCTAATTCCAATAGAATTGTGGGACATGAATGAAGAAGAGTACTATTGCCCTAAATTGATTTTGTAAAGCAGAGAAGACAATATATAATTATAATCAAATATAAACCTTTGTGATCAAAGAGAAATAGAATTATTGAGATTTTATTTGAGAGAGAGAGAGAGAGAGAGAGCTGGGGGAGGGACAGAGGGAGAGAATTCACAAGCAGACTCCCTGTTGAATGTGGAGCCAGACATAAGGCTCCATTCCAGGACCCTGAGATCATAACCTGAGCTGAAATTGAGAGTTGGACACTTAACCAACTGAGCCACCCAAGTGCCCCCAACACAAACATAATTATCTCTTTTCTCTCACCATCATATGTGCACACATGTACATGTGAGTATACCAGATATCCAGTAATTTCTTTTATTCTTTTGAATTCTTTGTGCATCTGTTTACTCTTTTCCCTAATAATTAGGCTTTTGCAAAAAAAAAAAAAAAAAAAAAAAAAAGGTCTTGTTCTTAACTTTAAAGTGATGATCAGTTAAGTGAAAGATTTTAAATATATATGTGTGTGTGTGTGTGTGTGTATTCCGGCTTTCTCCAAACTGTACTAAAATTACAGTAATAATTACACAAAGACAAAAAGAACAACTGAAGACTAGAGATGTAAACAACATTTTAGAAGATGGAAATTTTAAAGGTTAGCAGAATGGAGAAAGCCAATACATCACATTCTTAGTGAAAGAAGACAATGAAAAAGCAAGATAATTTGCACGGAAGGACTTCAGTAAGTGTCAAGAAATGGTTAATTGACAACCTGTATTATAAATTTTTAGACCACTCATATTTACTGTTTTGTCCCTGCAGAAGACAGATAGCATATATTCCATGGAGAAATGAAGTCTGACCTTGAGAGTCCCAAAACAGTAGATGCTAAGGTGAACTGCTAGATTGAAATTATCAGGATTACTCCTTCCCACTGAATCTTGAGATTTAACCTCCTTTTCCATCTTAGCCCTAAAATACTGGCAGCCAAGCTGTAGCACCAGTCAAGGGATTGATATATTCTCTGGGGAAACTTACCAGTAAAAGAGAAAACATTTACATATATTGGCATTTGGGAATCTCTCATTAAAGCCTGAAGATCTTACGTATGCACTTAGAGTTTTCCAACAGCATTTTAGATTCTTACCATTAAAATATGAATGGTGAGAGATATAAGATCAAGCCCCATATCAGGCTCCATGCTGAGCATGGAGTCTGCTTGAGATTTTCTCTCATCTCTGCCCCTTCCCTTTACCCCACTCTTTCTCATACTCTCTCTCTAAAAAACAAAACAAAAACAAAAAACAAAAACAAAAACAAAAACAAAACAAAAAAAATATGAATGGTAAGTTAAGATCATAGCAATATAAGGGAACCCAATAACATAAATGACAAAGATCAAAATATATAAATAAAACACAATAACACAGAGAAAGCAGACAATTCAGAGTTCAGAAGACTAAAGAAAGGATACCAAACCAAAAGACTTAATTTGTATTTAGTATACCCAGAAAGATAATGAGTAGATATTGCATTACCGAATTTACCCCAAAGATACAGATGCAGTGAAAAGAAGGGCCACCTGTACCCCAGTGTTCATAGCAGCAATGGCCACAGTCGCCAAACTGTGGAAAGAACCAAGATGCCCTTCAATAGACAAATGGATAAAGAAGATATGGTTCATGTATACAATGGAGTATTATGCCTCCACTAGAAAGGATGAATACCCAACTTTTATATCAACATGGATGGGACTGGAAGAGATTATGCTGAGTGAAATAAGTCAAGCAGAGAGAGTCAATTATCATATAGTTTCACTTACTTGTGGAGCATAAGGAACAACATGGAGGACATTAGGAAAAGGAAAGGAAAAGTGAATTGGGGGAAATCAGAGGGGAGATGAACCATGAGAGACTGTGGACTCTAAGTAACAAACTGAGGGTTTTGGAGGGGAGAGCATTGAGGGGTTGGGCAAGCCTGGTGGTGGGTATTATGGAGAGCACATATTGCATGGAGCACTGGGTGTGGTGCATAAACAATGAATTTTGGAACACTGAAAAGAAATAAAATGAAGAGAAAAAGAATATGATGCTATAAAAAGAAACATTTGCAGAGTAAGAAAGATATTTTATACATACATTAGTCTAGAAAGTCCAATGTCAGACTAATTAGGGTAATAGGCACTGTTATTAGAAAACAGAGAAGAAAAATTATCAAAGAAATAAGAGTAAGACTTCCTTGAGCTGGAGGACATGAGATCCAGGTTAAAAGTTCACTGAATGTCTGGTGAATGGGTAAGAATAATAATAAAAGGACCAACAACATATTGATAATGACACAGAAGAGTGAATAGTGCCTATTACCATCAGCCAGACTGGAAAATTGTATGATTCATGGGGTATTTTATAAGGTACTGAGGATCTTGCTTCAGTAGTAGGAAATAATTAACCTTTGATCAGGAAATACTCAGATCCTACATAATAAATCTTAAAATCAAGAAAGGATCAAATCGTTTCCAAGTTACTTAGCTGGGTCTCATAACAAAGCTCAAGAACACTTATAAAAATATAAAACTATCCAGCATCTAACAAGGTAAAATTCATAGTGTCTGGCATCCAATCAGAAATTGAAATTCAAAGAACTAGGAAAATATCTATGATGAGGAGAAAATCAGTCAATTGAAACTGACCCAGAATAGATACAGATGTTAAAATTGGCAGAGAAGAACATTAAAAGTCATTATAATTATATTCCACATGTTCAAAAAGTTAAGTAGAGCCATGGAAGATTAAAAAAAAGTTGCAAAGCAAACTTTGAGAAATGAAAAGTACTATGTCTGAGATGAAAATGATATCGGATATACACAGCAGGGTAAAGTAGGCATTTTGAATAAATACTATTAGAAACAATAAAAAATAAAATAGGAAAACAGTAAAGGTCATTTAAAGATGAACATAGCAGCAATGAGCTATGGAATGATTTCAAACATGTCAATATTGCGTTTAAGTGGAATCCCTGCAGCACTGGAGGGAATGAGACAGAAAAAAAAAATTGAAAATAATGGATGAAAGATTCCAAACTTGATGAAAACTATAGCTTTGGAGAACCAATAATTTCAATGAACCCCAGGCAACAAGAAACCTAAAACTATAGCAAGGCACATTTTAACCACATTGTCCAAAAGAGTGGGAAAAAAAAAATATATATATATATATATATATATATATATAAAGAAACCAGAGGAAAATCATGTATTACATATAGAGAAACAAAGATGAATAAAGTCCTATTTCTTGTCAAAAACAAGCAATAGGAAATGAGGCAACATGTTTAAATTACTGAAAGTAAGAAACAAACAGAAACATTTAGATAGAATTTTGTACCCAGCAAACATATCTTTCAACAACAAAGTTTCTGCTTCAAAATATCCAGAGCAAAATTAATGGAACATCAAGTAGAAATAGTCAAATACACAAACATATTGGAAATTTAACACTTTCTTACTAATGACAAAATGAATAGGCAGTGTGACAGTAGGAGATATTTCAGTCACAATCTAACTTAAACATAATCCAGAATTTCATGTCAGCCCAGTGAACATTCTGATTTCCAGTACCTTTTCCCCGCCTCCTCTCTGGGGCCATCTGTGTTGGGGTGAGGACTGAGTTTACATACCATCAACCATCAAGGAGTGAAGGGGAGCAGGAGGGCTTTTGGTCTGAGTAGGGACCTTGGGTCCCTGCTGACCTCTTTTTCTCTCTCTGGTCCATGAGCATGTGGTGCTGTCATCTGTCTTCAGGTTCCATATTCCTTGCCAGGATGCAGACCTCGATGTAAACCACTCTCGTCCTCACCTTGTTCTCACCTCAGTGCTCTCCTGTTCTCCTCAGCCTTCTCAAAACGTTGCTGCTTAAGTGTGAGTTCATGTTGTAGAGGGGAGGCCTCAGGGCTGTTTAGGAGTTCTTTTCTGCTTTTCCAGCCCCGGTAGGGCTTCTGTAGGTTACCTTCAGATACTGTGTAGAGATGCCTCCCTCCACCATTATTTTGGGTGTTCAGCTACTCTAAGCCACTTGGACTTTCCTGCGGCATAGCGCAGGAAACTCCTAGGAGTTTCCTAAACTCTTGGTTTCTAGATCTTAAAAATCAAAAGGTTGAAAGAATCATGCTTTAGTCCTGTGTTTGCTATTGGGGTGGGGGTACTAAAATTTCTACCATCTCAACTATTTTTTTAGCAGCTCTTAACTCTTTTTACCCTAATGTAGCATATATGGGAAGCTAATGAACTGGTAAGAGTAAGTTGAAGCTGAAGAGAGCAGAAACCATTTACAATCAGCATAATATTCTTTGATATACCTCAGTTTTTATTGTCTTCAGTGTTTTTCTTTCCCCCACTTATTTATTCTAATTTTTAGCATTTATCCAAAGAGTGTATCCTTGGCACCTCTGGCCAAGCCCCTACTATGGTCATTACACAGGACCATGTATGGTCCTGTGTAATGTGGGCTGGATTGCAGTTGTTTGAATGAGTTGTTTGAATGAGTTTGAATGAGTTTCCTATTTCACCTTAGTGTGCTGTACCTAAATCTATGGATTCTTCTTAATGTCTTCAAGAGTAGTAAACATTGAAAAAGCATACATGTTAACCAATTCAATGGTATATTCATCATAATTCTTTAGAACAAAAAATGATAACTTGAATTGTATTAGAAGAGATTGATTTGAAGGACCCTGAAGTATTTAACGTAACTATAAGAAGAGCAAGGATCCTGTTGGCTCTGGGGACTAGTAGGGACAGAATGCCTCCAGGACTCTCTCTTGGTCTCCTCTCTACTCTAAACACAGACTTTGGTTTCCCAGTTCATTTGGCAGGAAACATGACCACTGAACTCACAAGCCTCACGTATCACAAACTGACCACCAGAGAGTAAATAATCTCCACCCTCTCGCTCATTGTTAAAGAGTTTGGGGTTAAAACTCTAGCTGATCTATCATGAGTCAGGTGTTTGCCTAGGGATGACTTAATATTGACAGTAGGTTGTTATTACTGGCCCCACTAAAGCCAAGTAGGTTGTCGGTTCTCTCTTAAGTGAGGTGACAAAAATGAACAAATAATAACTGCATTGTATTCCTTATATATTTAGCAGAGTTATAAACACATATAAGCATTTGTAATTATTTGCTGATCAACAATATAATGTGTTATTTGATTAAAGAAGTGAGAGACTTGTCCATGTCTATAAGGCAGTATCATTTCAACTTAGTGGTTTCTTTGTTCTATTTCCTGATGTGGATCCAACCTCATTGTACCTTTTATGAAAAACCAGTCTTCTAATGTATGAAAACAAGCACTGAAGTGATTAATATCCATTAAAGTGGATTAATAAGGCATATCTAAACTAAACCATAACCATTTAATTTGAAGTGAATTGAGAGTACATTTCCCTAGTTTGAAGTTTTTGTAATTCCCTACCAAACCCTCCTTTTTAGATAAAAGTCCCAGATACTATGTTTTGTGTTTTTTTTTATTAATTTATTTATTTTCAGCATAACAGTATTCATTATTTTTTCACCACACCCAGTGTTCTTTTAAATAAGTGATGGCAAGTGACTATTTCATTGAAAAATGTTGTAAAAACATCTTTCCTATTGTTCTTGGCTTAATTTTCCCTCTGTATACCTCAGCACTTTGTCTGTATAATACTTCATAGAACACAATGCAGTAGCTAGTCCTATTTAAATACTATGACACAGGGCACCTTGGTGGCTCAGTCAGTTAAGCGACTGCCTTGAGCTCAGGTCATGATTCCAGGGTTCTGGGATCGAGTCCCACATCAGGCTCCCTGCTCAGCAGAGAGCTTGTCTCTCTTTCTCTTTCTGTCTGCCACTCTCCCTGCTTGTGCTCTCTCTCTCCCTATTTCTCTCTATCAAATAAAGAAATAAAATATTTAAAAAATAATAAGTTAAAAATCAAATAAATAATAAAATAAATAAATACTGTGACACAATCTCCTTCAAACTCTTAAAGCATTATGATTTATCACTCTTCTTTTTATGAGGCTTGTACATGTAAAGTATTTAAAATAAGATTATTATTGGCTAATTTGCTAGGTTGCCATTACCCTTATTCACAGCTAAAGACAGTGCTAGAGAAGAGAGTATTAGTGTATTCAGGGAAAGGACTCCCTGGAGATCAAGGATCTTACTCCCAACTCAGCTACTGTGTATAAGCCTAAACCATCTTTATGGCTTCTTATTTAAAGTATTTCTTTAAACTTCCCATTCAGGAATAAGGTTGTTCACATTAATTCAAAAACAAGGTAGTTTTAACTTTGGATGACTGTTATGATTGTGTAGATGCTGAAGTAGAATATATGTGTGTACACACACATCTTTTGTATAAACATATATGGGTATATCTATATTCAACGTAAACTATTCTCAATGGCTTTTAGCAGTCTACCAAATGTATCAATGCATTGTCTATTTCTCCTAAATTATAGAATACTAGGAATTAGACATTAAATGTGAAAAACCAAGTGGGCATGTTGAAATGGAGATTTTATTAGTCATTTAAGAATTCCCTGAGAAGAGGGATAGTAAAGTGAGCGTATCACTACTTAACAGCTCTATTTCTTAAGATGAGGATGTTATCAAAGCTAGCATGCTATTTTATTTCACCAAATTTATAAATTTCCCTAAAAACTTTGAAAATTGTATTTTCTGTACCCCAGTGATGGCTACTAGTGTTATACTATAACTCTATGTAATTGACATTGTCACACAACATTGGAATGATTCATGGCATAATAGTTACTTTATTCCAAACAATTAACAGTGAAATTCTTGGTATCTAGCTAGATATTTCTGTATTTCCCAATTACTCTTGGCCTCTAGAATATGTTAGCCTAAAAATTATAGGCACTTTCTTTATACTTCCTCAGAATTAAAGAATTATGATCAATGGAGAAGAAAAACTTGTCCTTTTGTCAGAATTAGACCGTGTTTCATTTTCTGATTCAGTGTATTTTTCATCATATTCCTTTCCAAAAATTGAATGTGATTGTTTTTCTTACTTTATTTTAGTGATATGCAAATTAGAAATGTTATAGCTAATCAATGTCACCAAAATAGTTGTTTTAAATAACCAGGACATGAACTCTTTAGCAAGATTCAGTCAGTTCTATTTATAGTTCCCCTAAGCTATGAACTATTTGTACACCCATGTTTCTGCATAATGACTTTTCAATGTGGTTTCAGTAATCATTCCAGAAGGCACAATCTCAAAATATCTATATGCATAAAGAATATATTTAAAATAAAGGCTAAATTGGCTGGCCATACATTAAACCATTTGCCTGTGAAATCACTTTGTGAAATATCTCCATACAGGAGAGGTTCCAGCCGAGGGTAGGACATAGCAAACATTTTTTTGCTTACCATATTGTATCACCATAACTTCTTCTGGAAACACTTCTTCCTCTAAGTGTCCTCTTAAAACACTTCTTCCTTCTTTCTCTAAGATGACAAGCCATTTTGAGAATTTGGTCTTAATTTAGCCCACACAAGATTAGCAGAAGAGTGAGACTCTCAAACTACTTGCCCTTAAATACTTAATAGCCGAAATGAGAGGTGCTGGTGATCTTCAAAAAAAAAAAAAAGTGTGTTAGCATGAGACTCACTCTCCCAGTTTCAGAGATGAGGGGTACAAAGAATGAACACAGTGGGTTTCCTTGGAAGAGCTCTTGTCTCCTATGTTTCTGAATGAGAAACTGTTCATTCCTGTCCCCGCCCCCCTCCCTTTTTTAGGCTTTGGATGGGAAGACATTTAAGAGAGCTGTATTTTGAGTTTCAAAACAAAAATAATTCATTTCCTTTGAGCTTTTCTTTAATCAATTTCATGAGTGAAATCTTTTAACACAAATGAATAATGCTTTTATCAATATACCTGGTCTTTTATAAGATTGTATCAAGGTAAGCACATTGTGTTCTTTCTTGCCAACTCTCTACCTTCGTGGGCGGGAAGAGAGACATCAGATCCAGACTTACTCATTATTTCAAACCTCTAGTAATAGAGAAGAATCCCTGCCTTTTATCCTTAATTGGAAAAATTTCTCCCTCTTCTCCACCCAAATAACAACACTTTCTCAAATTATTAGAATCAGATTGGCTAGAAAATAATTCACTGCCATTTACCATAATATATTTTTCTAAATTTCAGGCTAACATGCTCCCTTACATGAATCTTTGGCCAATGTTTACAGATAGAAAAGATAATGAGCAAATTAATGGTAATTGAGCCTCAAAATAATTTTTATTTGCCAGCTTCCATTATTTGCGCGCCTTTAGAAAGTAAAAATTGTACAAACATGCTGTTTTTGGAGGTCTTGTTTCGCCTCCCATGGTCAAAGGATCCAAGTGAATTATGTACGAGGAATCTTAACCAAGATATAGAAATACCAGTGAGTAAAGACTCGTAATTTTGCATTTGGTAATTTTTCTTGCTGCCACAAAGTAATTTTTGTATGTCTATTCTTATCTCTGCTATCTATATGGACATACATATGAATGGTCCATGATCATTAACAATTTTGAGGATGTTGAAAAATATAATTTCGATTTAGGTGTGCATATTTATAGCCTCTAAACGAAGATACCTGCACACCATCTCTTAGATAAAAAGCGAGTTATATACTCCCCCCTCCAATGACTACACCTATTTTCCTTATATAAGCACATGACATCATCGTTTAAATCAAACCGATTTCTAAGCACCACAGCTGTTACTAGTTATTTAGAAGTCTAATTTGAGCAGAATGTGTCACGCCAACTTTGCACACACACGCTCACACAGGCAGTATTCACATTAAAACTTTCACCTCTATTAAATAGCAACAGTTCTTCAAAAATTCCAACACTCTACTCTTAACAACTAAATAAAATATGTGTCTTTGAGGAGTAATGTGCCTATTTTATTTTTATTCCTAGAGGCAAATCTTGCATAGACTGGTGCGGTTTTGTTACCTGGCTGTCACTTTAATCAGTTCTCAAAGACGCATGTGACACTGCGTGAGCGTGGTCTTCCAACCTCATTGTTTTATGCTTCCTGAATTAAGGGTAAATCTCTGTGACTTTGTTTTCAATGGAGGTCACATAGATATAGCCATCAATATTGAAATAGCATTTTCTCATGCAAGCAGAAGCTTTAATAGCCTCTACAAGGGTTTGTTCCTTGGGGAGACTAAATTCAAAATGGCACAAGCCATCTGTTGTGGTGGGAATTTTCAGTTCCCTTGTTCTGCACCCCTCCCTCCTCTCTCCCCCTCGCTCCTTCTCCCACTCCTCTTCCCCTTCTCCTTTTATTTTTCATTTGTTTAGAGTGAAGCTTTATTATCCATTCTTGAATTTCAAGTTTGCTAACTCATAGAAATATAACAGGTTCACAAACATTTTTAGAGAGGCACACTCTATGCCCAGAGCAATGGAAAATTCAAATTTGCAATATTGAGCCCAACAGTCAGTTTATTGTCTACTGAGGAAATTTCCTACTGCTCTGGCCATGAAAGGCTTTAGGGCACAGAGAAGCTGTAGTAGGGCCTAGATGGGTGATCATTGCATACCTCCAAATCCTGATCTCAGAAGGGAGTTTGCTGAGTTGGACTTAATATGAGAAGCATTTTTTTTTTTTTTTTTAGAAAGAATGTTTCTTTGGGTAGAACTTTGAAATTTCTCCAAACTTGAGATGAAAGAAATTGATGAAGGAAGATTGTTTAAATACTCATATACTGAGAATACACCACTATCCTGAACAAAAATAGAAATTATTGTGGGTGTCAGCTTTCACTAATAAACTGTAAGTGTAATGTAAGCAAATATTGTCTTATTCCTACTATAACCCTAATCTAGAACAGGGTCCCCAGCACACCTAAGTGCTCAATCAATATTTGTGGAAGGAAGCTAGGAGGAAAGAAAGGAAAGGAGAGAAGGGAAGACAGGAGCAAGAAAAAAAAAAAATCTGCAGTGGAAAACAAAAGCTCTGAGCTCTTTAAAAAGCATCATTTCTTGTGGAATACCAACTCTAATGTAACACACTAAGAGAATGGCAGAAAACATGAAATCTACAAATTATGGAAAAAGTTCTTAAAACTAAATATCGGCCTGTTGTAGTGATTCTCAAGTGTCTTTGCCCCAGGCGGAATTACACCGCCCTTACCCGGGGCCGGGGTGAGTAATCTGCTCGGGTTTGCTTTCAGGAGCTTTTGTTCCCTGAGCGCTTTCCGTAGAGTTCCAGAGGACGGGAATACAAATGGCGGCCTCCTGGTCTCCGGCCCGGAGGAGCCGAGAGCCCAGGGCCCCACTCCTCAGTGCGCCCTCAGAGAACAGCGCCCAGTTACTCCCGTCTGCCTGACCACCGGCCGCGCTCCGAGCTCACCGAGCCTGCGACCGGTTCAAGGTAACACGGAGCTGCGAGCTTACTGTCGGCTCTGTCTCTGTAGCCGGCTTTCCCGTTCCAATACCCGCAAGCTCTGCGACACTCAGACACCCCCGATCCTTCTGTGACCCTGCGGGACCTGAGGCCACGCTGACCCCGCGTGGGCTTCGCCCCGGTTTAGCCTCTGGAGCGATGTCCCTCAGCGGAACAGACTTTTAAAAGTCCTGATTTTGTGCGCGGTTGCTCCGCTGCTTGCCGGGAGCCGGCCCCTCCCCCCGGGGTCTATCTTCCCGTCGCTTTGGATTCACTTCTCCGCCGGTCCTACCTTTCAGAAAGTGGTTGTTTTTCTGTTTCCAGAATTGCTGTTCTTCTTCTCTTCGATCTGCCGATGGATTTTCAGGTGTTTGCAATCTTTAGATAAGCTATCTAGCTGATCTCCGGCTAGCTGAAGCAGTCTCAGCTTGCTACTTCTCCGCCATCTTGACTCCTCCCTCCGCCATCTTGACTCCTCCCTCCGCCATCTTCAGAAGATCAACAAGAAATCCAGCCGAGACCAAGTTCACCTACCAAGGAGTGCGGTTTCAATACCAAGGAGAGCAGCAGAATTCCAGAGGAGGAGAAAGCCAAGCACGGAACTCATGGCTTTTTTCCTGTGATTTTTTTTAGTCTTGCAGTTAATTTAATTTTTTCTTTTTCATTTTTTTTTTTTTTCTTTCTCGCCTTCGGGTAAAATTTTTTTTAACTGTTACCTTTTTCTTTTTTAACGATTTTTTACTAGTTTATCTAATATATATATATATTTTTTTTACATTTTTCTTAGGTGTTTTCTTTCTTTAAAAATATTCTTTTCTTTTCTTTTTTTTTTTTCTTTTTTCTTTCTTCCTTTTTGAACCTCTTTTTATCCCCTTTCTCCCCACTCACGATTTTGGATCTCTTCTAATTTGGTTAAAGCATATTTTCCTGGGGTTGTTGCCACCCTTTTAGTATTTTACTTGCCCCTTCATTTACTCTTATCTGGACAAAATGACAAGACGGAAAAATTCAACACAAAAAAAAGAACAAGAGGCAGTACCGAAGGCTAGGGACCTAATCAATACAGACATCGGTAATATGTCAGATCTAGAGTTCAGAATGACAATTCTCAAGGTTCTAGCCAGGCTCGAAAAAGGCATGGAAGATATGAGAGAAACCCTCTCGAGAGATATAAAAGCCCTTTCTGGAGAAATAAAAGAACTAAAATCTAACCAAGGTGAAATCAAAAAAGCTATTAATGAGGTGCAATCAAAAATGGAGGCTCTAACTGCTAGGATAAATGAGGCAGAAGAAAGAATTAGTGATATAGAAGACCAAATGACAGAGAATAAAGAAGCTGAGCAAAAGAGGGACAAACAGCTACTGGACCACGAGGGGAGAATTCGAGAGATAAGTGACACCATAAGACGAAACAACATTAGAATAATTGGGATTCCAGAAGAAGAAGAAAGTGAGAGGGGAGCAGAAGGTATACTGGAGAGAATTATTGGGGAGAATTTCCCCAATATGGCAAAGTGAACGAGCATCAAAATTCAGGAGGTTCAGAGAATGCCCCTCAAAATCAATAAGAATAGGCCCACACCCCGTCACCTAATAGTAAAATTTACAAGTCTCAATGACAAAGAGAAAATCCTGAAAGCAGCCCGGGAAAAGAAGTCTGTAACATACAATGGTAAAAATATTAGATTGGCAGCTGACTTATCCACAGAGACCTGGCAGGCCAGAAAGAGCTGGCATGATATTTTCAGAGCACTAAACGAGAAAAACATGCAGCCAAGAATACTATATCCAGCTAGGCTATCATTGAAAATAGAAGGAGAGATTAAAAGTTTCCAGGACAAACAACAACTGAAAGAATTTGCAAATACCAAACCAGCTCTACAGGAAATATTGAAAGGGGTCCTCTAAGCAAAGAGAGAGCCTACAAGTGGTAGATCAGAAAGGAACAGAGACCTATACAGTAACAGTCACCTTACAGGCAATACAATGGCACTAAATTCATATCTCTCAATAGTTACCCTGAATGTGAATGGGCTAAATGCCCCTGTCAAAAGACACAGGGTATCAGAATGGATAAAAAAACAAAACCCATCTATATGTTGCCTCCAAGAAACACATTTTAAGCCCGAAGACACCTCCAGATTTAAAGTGAGGGGGTGGAAAAGAATTTACCATGCTAATGGACATCAGAAGAAAGCAGGAGTGGTAATCCTTATATCAGATCAATTAGATTTTAAGCCAAAGACTATAATAAGAGATGAGGAAGGACACTATATCATACTCAAAGGGTCTGTCCAACAAGAAGATTTAACAATTTTAAATATCTATGCCCCCAATGTGGGAGCAGCCAACTATATAAACCAATTAATAACAAAATCAAAGAAACACATCAACAATAATACAATAATAGTAGGGGACTTTAACACTCCCCTCACTGAAATGGACAGGTCATCCAAGCAAAAGATCAGCAAGGAAATAAAGGCCTTAAACGACACACTGGACCAGATGGACATCACAGATATATTCAGAATATTTCATCCCAAAGCAACAGAATACACATTCTTCTCTAGTGCACATGGAACATTCTCCAGAATAGATCACATCCTCGGTCCTAAATCAGGACTCAACCGGTATCAAAAGATTGGGATCATTCCCTGCATATTTTCAGACCACAATGCTCTAAAGCTAGAACTCAACCACAAAAGGAAGTTTGGAAAGAACCCAAACACATGGAGACTAAACAGTATCCTTCTAAAGAATGAATGGGTCAACCGGGAAATTAAAGAAGAATTGAAAAAAATCATGGAAACAAATGATAATGAAAATACAACGGTTCAAAATCTGTGGGACACAACAAAGGCAGTCCTGAGAGGAAAATATATAGCGGTACAAGCCTTTCTCAAGAAACAAGAAAGGTCTCAGGTACACAACCTAACCCTACACCTAAAGGAGCTGGAGAAAGAACAAGAAAGAAACCCTAAGCCCAGCAGGAGAAGAGAAATCATAAAGATCAGAGCAGAAATCAATGAAATAGAAACCAAAAAAACAATAGAACAAATCAACGAAACTAGGAGCTGGTTCTTTGAAAGAATTAATAAAATTGATAAACCCCTGGCCCGACTTATCAAAAAGAAAAGAGAAAGGACCCAAATAAATAAAATCATGAATGAAAGAGGAGAGATCACAACTAACACCAAAGAAATACAAACTATTATAAGAACATACTATGAGCAACTCTACGGCAATAAATTTGACAATCTGGAAGAAATGGATGCATTCCTAGAAACATATAAACTACCACAACTGAACCAGGAAGAAATAGAAAGCCTGAACAGACCCATAACCAGTAAGGAGATTGAAACAGTCATTTAAAATCTCCAAACAAACAAAAGCCCAGGGCCAGACGGCTTCCCGGGGGAATTCTACCAAACATTTAAAGAAGAACTAATTCCTATTCTCCTGAAACTGTTCCAAAAAATAGAAATGGAAGGAAAACTTCCAAACTCATTTTATGAGGCCAGCATCACCTTGATCCCAAAACCAGACAAGGATCCCACCAAAAAAGAGAGCTATAGACCGATATCCTTGATGAACACAGATGCGAAAATACTCAACAAAATACTAGCCAATAGGATTCAACAGTACATTAAAAAGATTATTCACCACGACCAAGTGGGATTTATTCCAGGGCTGCAAGGTTGGTTCAACATCCGCAAATCAGTCAATGTGATACAACACATCAATAAAAGAAAGAACAAGAACCATATGATACTCTCAATAGATGCTGAAAAAGCATTTGACAAAGTACAACATCCCTTCCTGATCAAAACTCTTCAAAGTGTAGGGATAGAGGGCACATACCTCAATATCATCAAAGCCATCTATGAAAAACCCACCGCAAATATCATTCTCAATGGAGAAAAACTGAAAGCTTTTCCGCTAAGGTCAGGAACACGGCAGGGATGTCCATTATCACCACTGCTATTCAACATCGTACTAGAGGTCCTAGCCTCAGCAATCAGACAACAAAAGGAAATTAAAGGCATCCAAATCGGCAAAGAAGAAGTCAAATTATCACTCTTCGCAGATGATATGATACTATATGTGGAAAACCCAAAAGACTCCACTCCAAAACTGCTAGAACTTATACAGGAATTCAGTAAAGTGTCAGGATATAAAATCAATGCACAGAAATCAGTTGCATTTCTCTACACCAACAGCAAGACAGAAGAAAGAGATATTAAGGAGTCAATCCCATTTACAATTGCATCCAAAACCATAAGATACCTAGGAATAAACCTAACCAAAGAGACACAGAATCTATACTCAGAAAACTATAAAGTACTCATGAAAGAAATTGAGGAAGACACAAAGAAATGGAAAAATGTTCCATGCTCCTGGATTGGAAGAATAAATATTGTGAAAATGTCTATGCTACCTAAAGCAATCTACACATTTAATGCAATTCCTATCAAAGTACCATCCATCTTTTTCAAAGAAATGGAACAAATAATGCTAAAATTTATATGGAACCAGAAAAGACCTCGAATAGCCAAAGGGATATTGAAAAAGAAAGCCAACGTTGGTGGCATCACAATTCCGGACTTCAAGCTCTATTACAAAGCTGTCATCATCAAGACAGCATGGTACTGGCACAAAAACAGACACATAGATCAATGGAACAGAATAGAGAGCCCAGAAATAGACCCTCAACTCTATGGTCAACTAATCTTCGACAAAGCAGGAAAGAATGTCCAATGGAAAAAAGACAGCCTTTTCAATAAATGGTGCTGGGAAAATTGGACAGCCACATGCAGAAAAATGAAATTGGACCATTTCCTTACACCACACACAAAAATAGACTCAAAATGGATGAAGGATCTCAATGTACGAAAGGAATCCATCAAAATCCTTGAGGAGAACACGGGCAGCAACCTCTTCGACCTCAGCCGCAGCAATATCTTCCTAGGAACAACGCAAAAGGCAAGGGAAGCAAGGGAAAAAATGAACTACTGGGATTTCATCAAGATCAAAAGCTTTTGCACAGCAAAGGAAACAGTTAACAAAATCAAAAGACAACTGACAGAATGGGAGAAGATATTTGCAAACGACATATCAGATAAAGGACTAGTGTCCAGAATCTATAAAGAACTTAGCAAACTCAACACCCAAAGAACAAATAATCCAATCAAGAAATGGGCAGAAGACATGAACAGACATTTCTGCAAAGAAGACATCCAGATGGCGAACAGACACATGAAAAAGTGCTCCATATCACTCGGCATCAGGGAAATACAAATCAAAACCACAATGAGATATCACCTCACACCAGTCAGAATGGCTAAAATCAACAAATCAGGAAATGACAGATGCTGGCGAGGATGCGGAGAAAGGGGAACCCTCCTACACTGTTGGTGGGAATGCAAGCTGGTGCAGCCACTCTGGAAAACAGCATGGAGGTTCCTCAAAATGTTGAAAATAGAACTGCCCTATGACCCAGCAATTGCACTATTGGGTATTTACCCTAAAGATACAAATGTAGTGATCCAAAGGGACACATGCACCCGAATGTTTATAGCAGCAATGTCCACAATAGCCAAACTATGGAAAGAACCTAGATGTCCATCAACAGATGAATGGATCAAGAAGATGTGGTATATATACACAATGGAATACTATGCAGCCATCAAAAGAAATGAAATCTTGCCATTTGCGACAACATGGATGGAACTAGAGCGTATCATGCTTAGCGAAATAAGTCAAGCAGAGAAAGACAACTATCATATGATCTCCCTGATATGAGGAAGTGGTGATGCAACATGGAGGCTTAAGTGGGTAGAAGAAGAATAAATGAAACAAGATGGGATTGGGAGGGAGACAAACCATAAGTGACTCTTAATCTCACGAAACAAACTGAGGGTTGCCGGGGGGAGGGGGTTTGGGAGAAGGGGGTGGGATTATGGACATTGGGGAGGGTATGTGATTTGGTGAGTGCTGTGAAGTGTGTAAACCTGGTGATTCACAGACCTGTACCCCTGGGGATAAAAATATATGTTTATAAAAAATAAAAAATTAAAAAAAAATAAAAATAAAAATAAAAAGGCAAGCAACCGTGAAAAAAAAAAACAAAAAACTAAATATCGGCACTAGAACTAAAACTAAACAATTACACTAGATTCAGTATGAACTTGACCTTCCGATTTGACATTCTTTGTGTGAGTCTAGAATTGAGATGGTTTTTTTAATAACTTGCAACTTCACCTTGTCTGAGGTCATGTCTGCAATAGGACTGGGGATGAACAAGGCTTCAGACAAAAGTATGATTCCTCCTGTTTAAAGAATTCCCATGCCATAATGTATCCACCAGTCACCAGTAGCTCCCAAACTTGACTCAAGGAAGAACTATGGATTATGTCTTATTCAACTTTCTAGACTGTGATTGTTTTATTGAAATTAATTTGTTGTGGTAAGATTTGCAGGATGTGAAATCAGACCATATGAACATTGTTATGCATTACTATCCAAGTGCAATATTTTCCCTGGGACGTGGACCTTAATTTCCATTTTGTCTCACTAGATGGGCATGAGACCTAGAAATCACAGGCTGTATAAGGAATACATAAGGAATACATGATATATGGAAGGAAATAATGGCAGCTATAGAAAGACAGCCTGAGGCCAGTATGCTGGTGTCTCATTGTGTCGCTCCTCAGTCTTTTATGTTCAATCTTGTTTTCACCTCGTGCAGAGTCAGGTTAGCATCCGTCCCCCTCCCTTCAACCGTTGGCCATACTGGTATGACTTCCTTTCATTGGACTAAAATAATACAATATCATTCTGGAGAGAATGAGAGATAGACTTTTGAGATCATGCTTGAGTGGTAGAATATTTTTTGGCAGGTAAATCATTTCTTCAAGTGAAATCTTTCTTAGAAGTTTCAAATGAAAAACATCAATTCCAAGTTGCTCTGATGGAAGCCTACCCTCCTTGACTCCCCTTGGGCCCATCCCGATTCTGAACATTGGTTCTTAGGTTGAGCCAACTGTGATGAAGTGATCCCCTGCCTATGGGATGTCCTTCTCCGCTAGCCTCATGTTTACATGACTACTCCCTCATTTGTAGCCCAGTACATTTGTAGCCCAAAACATTGTTTCTAGGTGGGCTTCTGGGTTAGGCTTATTTGTTTTTTTCACCCCTTTTCCCTGAAAATGTATATTACTCTCAATTTGCCTTTTCCTGGTGTCATTTTGTTGATTTGCTGAGAAGTTGAGTGTTGTATGACCCAAATACATTTTCTTTATTGTTCACTAAACTGTAAGCTCTTTTATGACAATGACGGTGTTTTATGGGTTTCGGGCCTCATGCTTGCTTTTCATTTACCTTTGCCTCCCCTGTGGGCAAATAGGTGGTATGGAGGCTTCCATTTCTTGTTATAAAACAATGATAGCTATTAAAGATGAGTAGCAACTAGTTCTACAATGACCAAATTTCAATGCTTATGTGTTGGATGGCCACCAATGTCCATTTTTCTTTCTTTCTTTCTTTCTTTCTTTCTTTCTTTCTTTCTTAAGATAATAAATGGCTGGGCATATTACTGCCCTACTATAGACTAAATTTCTTGGCCTCTCTTGCAGCTAGGTTGGTTAGTGGGACTAAGTTTTTATCAGTGTGGTATATATTCAAGTGATGTATTCTATTTTTAAACAATGTGCTCTAATGTATCACTTACTTAAAAGGAAATCACGTTTATCCCATTTCCCTTTTTCCCTCCATACCGTGGGCTGGAATAAAGATGTGACCCCCATCCAGTTATGTTGATGACAGCAGTGCCTTAGGGAACTGGAGGTTCGTGTGTGTAACAAGATGAAGGCAAACTAGACAAACTGAGACCTGCGTGACTTTCTAGAACAGAGCTGTGCCATTAACTGGAGCTTCCTTTATAAAGAAAAAATAAAATTCTCTCTTCCTCAATTCACTGTTGGGGATCTATTTATTTCAGAGGGCTTAGCCTGAATGGTATATATCTCCCAGCAGGAGAAGTATACAATCACCATAGCTTTACACAAAACACTAACATTTGAGAGAGTCAGGGACCTAGCTGCCCTTCTCTTGCTCTTGTGCACAGAGTGATGGTCTTTCATGAATAACTCAGTTCCCAAAGGCTATGCATTGAGCAAGTGCCAAATCAAAGTATAAAATGGGCCCTGAATTAAGAAACAAACATAAGAGGGCCATCAGACTCTGCAGAATTAAAGCAATAAGTCCTTACACAAAGAGTGGCACCTGGGTGGCTCAGTTGGTAAAGCGTCTGACTCTTGGTTTCAGCTCAGGTGATGATCTTAGGGTCCTGGGCTTTAGCCCCGTACTGGGCTCCATGCATAGCGAGGAGTCTGCTGGAGATTCTCTTTCCCCTTCCATCCCTCTCTACCCCTACCTATGCTCTCTCTCTCTTTCTCAAATAAATTAATAAATATTTTTTAAAAAGAGTTACACAAAGATATAAATGGAGCACCAAATTTCCCTTAGTCATAGTGGTTACGGTTATCCTTTAACTATTCCTTGGTGAGGAGGAACTGGCGAAGCCAAAACCACTGTATATCCTTCATAGTTCATTAGATAATATTAACTCTTTATATTTCTATTATTGATTGAGTTTATTCATCTTAATAACTTTATTGTTATCTTCATAACTCCATAATTCTCCAGCCATGGAAAATTATAGTATATAGTTACTTGTTCAAGCAGACCCTGTCTGATTTAGGGAGTTGATATTATAGCCTCCAGAATAGATAGAACTATATAGCCAGCATCTGATTTTTTTTTTTTCTAAGAATTCTAGGTTCACATTGGAAGTATATGGCAAATTTATCCTTATTTTGATGTCAGAATGCAATCAATATTCATCAGTTTTTCATACAAAGAACCTTTTTGTTGAATGTGCAGTATGTAGCTCCATACCATTTTATAGCTCCTGGGGATTCAGAATGAAGGCACAATCTTCACCATCTAGGGAAGGAGCTGGTAGCACCCCTTGATTTCACTTTAATTGCTGCCATATTTCTGGACTTTATTCTTCTGGTTATTTTTGTTTTCTCAACCTTCTATTCCATTCATTCCAGTGGTATACTTTCCAACTGTTTAGGTAGTAGGTTAAAGGTGATGGTAATTTTTGATTCATCATTCAGATTTTCATATTTTGTTGGATTTATATTGCTATTCACAACAATTTTAATTAGAACAAACTTGGTGTCCCCATATAAGTAGCTGATTGTAAGCAGTGGTCATTTTGGGAAGTAATTCCACTTTTTGGGAAATGTATTACAAATATTGAAGTTGCTATATATGTCTTATTGTAATGTTTAAATAATGCATTCAAAGGTAAATGCAGAAGCTCACATTGTCTTTTAGGTGTCTTGAACTCATGTACAACATTCCGATATTGCATCGAGAAGGTGAATTATGCATCTTAGGTATTCCTCTTATTTGACTGTGTGCTATTTTCAGTGGTTTGGAAAAAGTAGATTGTTTCTCAAGGTAGGTTTTCATTATCTGCATGCTCTGGGCATCCTAATAGTTAATACCTAGCAACTTACACTGGCTGAGTTCCTTCTTCCATTTGATGGCTCAACCGAAGCTTGATGTTTATGGTGGAAATTGTCTTGATTTCTTTAGATGAGATGAGCATCCAAGGAGTTTGAAAATGTGTTTTAATTAAGATTCTGCTAAATTTTACCAGACACCTACTTGGAAAACAAAGCAACTGAATAATTAACTCTGATGAGAGCAGATGCTGGTCTAATGACAACCTGTTACCGCTCAAGTGCATCATTAGTTGTTTTACTGGCTCCTTTAATATGTCCAAAGCTCTCCTCTCTTAATGAATACATTGGTTACAGTGTATTTAAAATAATTCCTCGTTTTGGACTGTTGTAAAAGATATTTGTAGTATCTGCAAAATTCTTCATGTAAATAATTTGGTCCCCACCCACCAACCCCCTCCCTACATCTATTTGGCATGTGCTTGGAACCAGATTCTTCTTTAGTTTTCCTTGAGGGATTATTTTAGCCATACATCAAGCGAAGCTTACAAATTGATGAGAATCTAATGATGCATTTATTTACAGATGTGCATTTCAGTTCCCTGTTATGTTGTTGAGGGGTAGGAAGAGTTTAAAGGCTCTCCCTCCCCACCCTACCCCCACCAGTGTTATGGGAATAGCCATGCACTTGACAAAATAAGAAATAGAAATAGCCTCATGTTTGATTTCATGGGTAGTTGTCAGATATGAATTAGTATCGAATTCTCTCTCTTTTTTTAGAATTCTCTTTAAAGTGTCTGGCTCATCTTTCAAAATAGTAAACTATTATTCCTTTCTTTTCTTTTTAATGCTACAATAACACTACATCGTGGTTTTCTATTATAGCATGCATTAGTTTTATATTAAAAATCACAGGCTTACAGTTTAAACCGTAGGCACAACACAAAACAACCTGACCAGCAACATCAATAGTCAAACTGAGGCAAAACAATACATGTTTATTTTCCATATTCAGAACTGTAATATACATTCCCCAGAATATACATATCCTCACCATGAGAAGTTGAAATGGGTTTTGGGAAATTCAGGAATGAAAAGTGGGTATGAAAAGAATATCTTTTAGATTAGCTTAAATAACGTTCTAGTAAAAGCAAAGGCAAGGAGTACAGAAGTACGTGTGAAAGGCAAAGACAATGATTTATATCTTCTGTGCTTGACACCATTCTATTCTACGCTTCCTTGAAAGCTGTCAGGCAGTTCCTTGGGAGCTGGTCAGGTACTGCTCAGGGCCTGGAAGTGCAGAGAGTTACTTTCAAAACCCAGCTGCTTTCTCCCGCTAGAAGTTCATTTCAGTATTCTTTAAAGATCTAATGAGGGAAAGAAGCTGTACGTAAAATTGGCTGAAGCATTGTACTTTATCAAGTCATATTTAAAAGAGGTTGTCTTACTGTGGTAAGCAAGGTTTCGAAGAATTTCCAACTCTTTCTTTTGTGGAGAGCACAAGGAAACGAAGCATGTCAGTAATTCATTTTATGAAAAGTGCTTCAGAGTGGTTTTATGCATTCACAGTGATAGACAATTCCCTTTCACTCATTAAAAATTCTGGTTGATAGCCAAAAATGTTTTGATATAGATGGTGTGGAGAAAGCTGCATTTCTGTTTTTGCCTTCAATCCATCTATGCCAAAGCTGTGCCTAGAATCTGATTTTAATGTGGCCTCATGGAAGCCAGGCTCCCTTCCTGTTGGACGGTAGTCATTTCACTGCTAGACCTGGGCACAATGAGGGCAGAGCCTGCTCTTGTCCCAGGAGAGAGGAAGCACGTGTCATTGCCCACCTCAACTCCAAACCTGTGGTTTCACACAAGAGCAGTTGGGGATTGTTTTTATTCTCTGACCTTTCACGAAATGGGTGGTGTGCATTCTAATTTATCGGGCTTAGTTTGTGTTCCCTCCTGTTTTAGACAGGCTTCATTTCTCCCCCTTGGGAACATAGGGAGACGATATAAAAAGTGGAAGCTAAAACCTCCAAGGTTGTGGAGGTTGTGAGGAGTCAGTGTGATCGTGTGAAAAGCACCAGACCTATAGCAGGTACCCATGGGTGGGCTTCACCCCCACTCCAAACCCCAACTCCTGGGGCAGGCAGATGGTGGAGGCGGGCAGCAGCCTGCCCCTCACAGGCCAGGGTCTACATTGAGCTCAGTCATTCACTCTGTCTAACTTTGAACAAATTCTTTGACTTCTAGAAACTTTATCCTCATGTTGAAGACAGAGACAGTAACATTTATACCAGCCCACTCACAGAATGTTTTATTTACTGTAACACACTTTATGCACAAGAGCATCATCATCATGAATCACCGGAGCAGAAAGAAACATTAGGCAGGTTTTCCTATACCACACAGAAGAAATAGTAAGAGACGGAACAAAACACTTAAATTCTGAGAAAGGAAATTGAAATACGGTTATCCGATTTATTGTGATTTATCATAGTGAACATGGTTTTAAAGCTCTACGATTATAATGTGCTTTATATAAGATAGAAGTTCTAATATTTGAATGCACTTTTCTAAATTATTAGAAAACATCATTTAACACTTGATGACTACAGGTACTCTTTGTAACAATCATAGAAACTTTCAGATTTGCTGCATCTGGCATTTCCATATTAAATATGAATATCATAGGGAAGAAGTCCCCTGGGGAAAAATTTTACTAAGTAAACACCCCAGGTGGTCCTTTTGGGGTTTAACCTGCCTGCTCTGTGACCTTCTCTCTGGAGGGAAACTGCAAGGAATATTTAAGATTATTTATTTATTTATTTATTTATTTGACAGAGATCACAAGTAGACAGAGCAGCAGGCAGAGAAAGAGAGGGAAGCAGGCGCCCTGCTGAGCAGAGAGCCCGATGTGGGTCTCGATCCTAGGATCCTGGGATCATGACCTGAGCCGCAGGCAGAGGCCCAACCCACTGAGCCACCCAGGCGCCCCATGCAAGGAAGATTTATAAGAGGGCTGAAGAGAGAAAGGAACAATGATAGATGGGGAAGCATAATTCAGAGTCGTGTTGCCTCATAGAAGTCATGAAATAGTATGCTGCACACATATAAAGTCAATTTCCTTTTCCAGTGACCAACTTCACTCATTCACATGCAGCCTCATGGAAAGTTTGGAGGATTATTAGGCAAGCCGGGCCATGGGCCTGTGACCGATGCACAGGGCTCATGCTCAGAAGGGTCCAGCCCTTGGAGTTTAATGCTCTGTGGCTTCCTTATTGAAATTCTGAATTTTATGTTGATATTTGTGTTTCAAAGATGTTAACAAGGCATTGGAACATATTCTGGGGCTCAGGTGAGGTCTGTTCCATACCCTCCGTGAACGATCTCTCTCCTATCCCCAGCTGATTCTTAGCTGTCTGCTCCAGTGCTGGAGGCCTGGCCAGATCTTTCTTCCCATCATCTTCCATAACCTCCGACACCCTCCCTAGGTATCGCTTTGGGTTTCCTGGGTGTGTGAGTGGGATGGAGGAACCCACATTCCGTTTCTACCCTCAGGGGTCCTGAGTCCAAAGGAGGGTAGGGTCAGGCATGTACTGCACACTTTCTTGGCTTCTGGGATTAGAACTGGCAGCACCATGGCTCATTTGGCAGAAGACCCAACGGAGGCCCTTGGCCAACTCTGATCTCTGTGCTGAGCACATTCAAGCACAGAAAGTACAATTCCTTGGGGGTTTCCCATCTGCTGTGTGTTGGGGCAGAGGTCCATGGAAGGGGAAATTGACTTCCCGGGGGGTGGGGCCACGTTTTCCTCTGGCACAGGTCCTGGTTAGGTAGCTGGCCCTGCTAGTTAGCAGTTTCTGAGGCAAGACTTACATTCCTCAGAAACAGTCCTATGACTTCATCATTTTATAAATGAATTCCCAACTATAATGAAGCACAGAGGTTAAAAGCAGGTAAGCACTTTTTTAATCCTAACAGTGGAGTGGGAGTAAGTGTTCATGAGGAGATGAGAGGTGTTTTACCTCTTTTGCCTCAATTTTTTCCCTTGAAAATTGGGGTAATAATCAAAGCTTTATGGAGTTGTGAGGGTACAATAAGAATCTACAGGAGGCACTAAACAAAGTGCTTGGCATATGGTAAATTCTTAATATGAACACAGTTACTGTTGAAATACCATTGCCATCTTTGTCACTCACATCCATTTACTGAAGAGAAAGTCATGAAGGAGAGAAAGAAACATCAGCCAGATCAAACTTCTTTGGCTACATTGTAAGTGATTTGATTATATGCGTATTTCTATGTGCTAAGGAAATACACACAATCATTAAAAATCAAATACTAAATTGGTGCATACGGTAAATGGTGATTTTTAAAAAATATTTTATTTATTTATTTGTCAGAGAGAGAGAGAGAGCACAAGCAAGGCAGCAGGCTCCCTGCTGAGCAAGGAGCCTGATGTGGGGCTTGATCCCAGGACCCTGGAATCATGACCTGAGCCGAAGGCAGTTGCTTAATCAACTGAGCCACCTAGGCGTCCCATTAATGGTGATTAAAAAAAAAAAAATCTCCTCGTGGGGCTGACACGTACTGGAACTATCAGGGACCTCAGAGATCATCTAGTTCAGTGCTTTTCATTTGCAGAGAAGGGGAAAGGTGTGGAGGCTTGCATTGGGTCACACAGCCCCATAGTGGCAGCAGAGGACTGAACACAGCAGGTCATGATCTTATGATCCCTCGTCTGTCTGCTCAGTATCTAATATGCATTTTGGACTTGAAGGATAAGTAAACTTTTAAATTATTTTGGTGACTTAGAGCTATCCTGTTTTTCTACTGCAGCCTGTATTTTCCACAGCCATGATTAATATAATGTGACCCTTGATTAAGAACATCCAACTCCAGGGACGCTTGGATGGTGCAGTAGGTTAAGCATCCGACTCTTGGTTTTGGCTCAGGTTGTGATCTCAGGGTCTTAGATGGGACTCCATGTAGAGCTCCAAGCTCGGCAGGGAGTCTGCTGGAGAGTCTCTCTCCCTTTCCTTCAGCTCTCCATTGTCCCCACCCGCCAGCGCACATGTGTGCCCACTCTCTCAAATAAATAAATAAGTAAATAATACATAAATACATTTTTTTTTAAAAGAAAGGACGTACATCCCCAGTCGTTATACTTTTTCTCTGCAAAACCTGATCTATTCTAAGACACCCCTTTTCGGGATGGTTTCCAAAAATCCCCTACAAGCAAAAGTGGCGGCAGCCTGCACGGTCAGACTTCCTGCTAAAACAGTTACCATTTCTGCAGTTGGTAGTTCTTCTTGCACACAGATGAGGCCACTAATACTTCTTCCTTTAAGTTTAATGCCGTGTGTTAGGGTGGTCCGTTTAGAGCCATGTGTGGTTAATGCAACATGACTTGAATCATTTTAGCTTTCATTCAGCCAGGCTGCTCAGCAAGAATCTGAAATCATCAGCCTGATTCTCATTTTGCTCCTTCCCCTTTGCAGGTCTCCTCTAGGTCCAGGGCTGCCATTTACTTCAAAGGGAATGCTCCTTGTAGAGGAGGTATCTAGGAAAGGGAGAAAAATGAGAATCAAACTCATTATTTTAAAGATGGTTAAAATAAACAAGTCGGCGATGCATGTTTTCTTTTAGACTTCTCCGTTGGCTCTTTTGGTCAAAGCTGGGTTGTTTATAAGGCTCCTATTATCTGATCCCTATACAAAGGGGATCAAATATATTTTTCATGTGATGAAGTTGTGTAGAAACTGAACTGAATTATACTGATTGCTCTTCCCTACAATTCCCAACAAACTCTTAAAATACATTTACCTATTATACCCCTTCATTTTCTTACAGACACTGCAGAAGAAAAGCAATGACAACAAAAAAACTTGTGCAGATACAGAAACTCAAAAAGCAAGCCAGTCAGTTGTTTTTATACAGAAACCAGCATACTGACATTTTAATGATGCTGGATACTGCCATGGTGTGAAATTTTGTATTCAGAACATTTAAAAAGGGAGTGGCAAAAAGATGAAGCCCGCCCCCTGTGGAATGGATTCAATGAGCTTGATACAAGACAGGTACCATGTAATGATTTGCCTCTTTAGGTCACCTTTTCTTCTCAAAAAATAGAAGAGCCCTTTAAATTTATGGGATGCACAGCTGAATATTGTGCCTTTTATGGAGACCTCTTTGGGTCTGATTAATTAGTAATTGGGGCGAGAGCTATGCACTTCAGTGATTCTTGCTGCCTTGATTGTAAATCGCAATCTGGTGCTAAGACTCAGCGGGTCACATTGCTGTTTTTGCTGTACCCCAGTGACACAACTGATTAAATCTGCGCAAACAGTATCATTATGAAAATATTTTTGTTATAGGCATGAGGAGTTAACACATTTTTATTTTGGATGGAAATTAAAATTATTTGTGGGAGCTTTGTATGTTTTCATCAATTGTCAGTCATCCCAATAGAGCATGTAGCGAAGTAACTGTTTTAATTTTCACAAAGAAAAAAAAAACCTCTTAGACAGAGGGCTTTTAAAACTGAGAATTTTGATAACTATGTCATTCATAATACACATAGCTACATAACAGGCAAGTATTATGTCACTTAATAGTTAGTTAAACAAGTAAACAGAAATAGGGGAATTCATCTACGTAGTCCCCTTACAATGGGGGCACTTTGGGATGAGTAGATATATTTTAATGGATGCCAACACACACACACACACACAGTCTCTCTCTCTCTCTCTCTCTATCTCCCAGATGCTTCCCTTTCTTTATAGTCTACATGTTTCCTAAGTTAACTTTAGCAGAACTTTGAATTGCCTGTGGGCAGCGGTGAGGGCCACTGATTTGTTGCTTGCTACAGAATGCAGGGACTCAGGATGATGAGTCAGGGGTCCCAGGGACCAGGAGGAGTTTTTAGTGGAGGGATAAATGTGGGCCATTAGATCACCTTGAGCAGTTTGTGTAACAGAATTAACATTTGACTCTGAAGCAAAGGAGTTTGATCACTTTGCAATCTGACCATCAGCACTTCTAAGACAAAATTCTTTGTCTTTGGTGTTGTAAGGTGAAGCAAATGTGCAGATGGCCAGCATTGTAAATGCTATGAATCTGAAAGTTTCTTTTGTTCTGAATGGTTACCCAATTCTAAGTGAGCATTAAAAATTGTATTCGATAATCCTCGATGAGGCCTGATTTCACCTCTGTTTGCCAAGCCTGGTAAGTCAACCCAAGCAAGTGGATGCTCTCTTGTTTGCTTCATTTCCCAGGGCACTTATTGGGAAAAACTTATATGAACTTGAATCAAATGTGCCTATTAAGTTACTGAGACTTGAGTTACTGATTATCTACTTGTCAGCAACGAAAGCTTAGATAAAAGAAAAGTGAGTTTTCTTTCTGTGAGCCCACAAAAATTGTTATCAAAGCATCAAGGCAAAAAAACAGCTAATAAATCAGCAAATTCGCCATAGACCGATTCCTGATTTAAAAAAGGAATCAGCTAGGGACGCCTGGGTGGCTCAGTTGGTTAAGCATCTGCCTTCGGCTCAGGTCATGATCCCAGTGTCCTGGGATCGAGTCCCACATCAGGCTCCTTGCTCGGCGGGGAGCCTGCTTCTCCCTCTGCCTCTGCCTGCCATTCTGTCTGCCTGTGCTCGCTCTCTCCCCCCCTCTCTCTCTGATAAATAAATAAAATCTTTAAAAAAAAAAAAAAAAGGAATCAGCTAGATCCATTTCAAATGATTGCCTTCATATTATCTGGGCCTAAAAAACAACAAAACAAAGCAAAACAAAACAAACAAAAAAACTGCCTTTGAAGGGGAAGCATTTACTGTGCATGTTAGTGCTGTACAGATGGTCCAAATGCTATTGTCAAGGGTGGGAGGAGCCATGTGTGTAAAGGACTGGCCGCAAGATACTGGCCATCAGGAGGATGTTCAGAATGATAGAATTGCCTGGTATTATTTGCAGCATTTGTGCTCACCTGATAAGTACGTTTGTTTGGAACTCCCAAAGATCTTTAGGTATGAGTCAGTCTAGAGAAATCATATATTAATTAATGACTCTGAATTTATTTATTTATTTATTTATTTGACAGAGAGAGATCACAAGTAGACAGAGAGGCAGGCAGAGAGAGAGAGAGAGGGAAGCAGGCTCCCTGCTGAGCAGAGAGCCCAATGCGGGACTCAATCCCAGGACCCTGAGATCATGACCTGAGCCGAAGGCAGCGGCTTAACCCACTGAGCCATCCAGGCGCCCCAATGACTCTGAATTTTTATTATTATTTGTCCACTGCAATTTTTGCCTCTAACTGAGAGCTCTGAGATTGGTAATTAGACCACTTTAGAAATGCTTTTTTGTACATGAGATATTACAGCTATCTTTCCAAGCAACAAAGATGTTTATTAGAATCCAAATAGAGGAGGGGGTAGGAAAGAAAAAATGCTATTTTTTTTTACATTTTTTAAAGATTTTATTTATTTTTTTGAAGATTTACATTTTTTAAAAGATTTATTTTACATTTTTTTTAAAGATTTTATTTATTTATTTGACAGACAGAGTTCACAAGGAGGCAAAGAGAGAGGAGGAAGCAGGCTCCCTGTTGAGCAGAGAGCCTGATGCAGAGCTCAATCATGGGGTCCTGGAATCATGACCTGAGCCGGAGGGGGAGGCTTTAACCTACTGAGCCACCCAGGTGTTCTATATATATATTTTTTATTCACCAAACTAGTTCAAAAAATAAAGCTAAGTCTAAAAAAGAGATTAGGGAAAAATAAAGTGCAACCTTGAATTGTGCAAACAAGAATGAAGGCTGGAAAAATATAAGGATAGTTTATTTTTTAATATAAACAAATTCAGAGTGATTACATTTACTCGTCAAGATTTTTGTTTGTTTGTTTTTTGCTAATTTCAACACTCTACCTTACATGTAAGATAGCTTATGTGAGGTCAGTAAAATTTTAACCCATTAAAGCTTTTAAGAAGTAACATTTTGTAAAGTGTGAAAGGCAACTTTTGAGCATTCTTCTATGCAGGATAATTAATTTTTACTGACCTATTGATAAAACCAGGCGTAATTCCATTTAGGAAAGTAAGTAAAATCATTACTCTTTCCTAATAAATATTTGCCAAGTAGTTTTTCAGAATATAATACACAGAGAGATCAGGATAAACACACATTCCTAGATGCAGAGACACTATACAGTTGCATATTTTCTTCTCCTAAACAGCCCCTGTGGTACAGAATAAGGAAAAGAAGTTCATTGTGTTTCTGTTTAAAAGTACCATTTTTTAAGGGTTATGCATGCTTATTATACAAGTATAAAAAAGTATAAAACAATAATTCACTCATGGCTCCAAATTCCACAAATAAATACTGATAATTTCTGCTGTTTTCTATATGTTGCTCATACTCTGTATGAAATCTTGATCCTTCTCTGCAGAATTCCTTAGTAACCCAGGTTCCTTTCATTGTGCATAGGCGAGCTTCTTTTGGACATTTCCAGATAATCGTTTGTGCTTCCTTCTATCAACCTTAAAAATTCAACCACAAAAGATATCAAATAACAAATGAGTTTATTCGGTAATAGCAATGGAATTTCAACTTAAGACATGGAAATTATGGCAAATCATAAAGTCCAAAGGAGGGGAACATATTTTATAGGGGAAAGGAGGAATTTGAGAGAGGTTGTTTTAAACAAAACTTCATTAGAGATAGAGCAAGAGTTTGGGATTGCAGCTTCTCATTGGCTGATGTATGGTGCTTTCCCATTGGCTGGGTTGTTGCCAGGCTAAAAGAAAATCTTTGCTCTTCTTGTTGAGGGTTTGTAATGTAAGCTGCAATGAGTGTTACCTGAGTGAGAATCCTCCCTGCATTGCTTTCTGACTCCGTTTCGAATGAGGTTTCCTCTATTCATCTTTACATGCTTTCATGAAATACAGTGTGAACAGGAAGACCTATGATATTATTACAATGAATGCTTATTAATATATGATCTCAAAAAATGAAATTTTCTAAAGAGATGCCTCACGCTTATAAGTGACAAAACTCTTCTTAAAACCAGTAGTTACAAATAGGAAGAAGATTGACAAGGAGGAGCAAGCAGGAGTCCCTCTTGTTTATGTTTTATTTATTGTCTGTTTTCTTGTTAATGCTGTCACTTCTCTCACCATTCACAATTGTGATCACTCTTAGAATTGAGGAAATTCAGTAGGCAACTCTAAGGGCATAAAAAACACAAGGAAAGTTCAGAATCCCTAAAAGCAAAGAGTTATTTGGTATTTGTGCCAACTTGGGAAATATGTATATTTGTGTAGGACAAAATTTAGAGGTGGAGAACATATTAGAGGTTTGAAGTTAAGGGAGACAGGGGAGAGAGGAGATTGAGTGCAGCTATGAAACAGAAGTACAAAGGATCCTTACTGATGAGAGAAATGTACCATATCCTAAATATAAATAATGGGGCACCTGGGTGGCTCAGTTAGTTGAGCATCTGCCTTTTTTTTTTTTTTTTTAAGATTTATTTATTTATTTACTTGACAGAGATCACAAGTATGCAGAGAGGCAGGTGTGAGGTGAGGGGAGCAGGCTCCCAGCTGAGCAGAGTCCAATGCAGGACTTGATCCCAGGACTCTGAGATCATGACCTGAGCCGAAGGCAGTGGCTTAACCCACTGTGCCACCCAGGCACGTAAGCATATGACTCTCGATTTTGGCTCAGATCATGATCTCAGGGTCATGAGATCAAGCCCCCTTTTGGGAATCCAGGCTCAGTGGGCATTCAACTTGAGATTCTCTCTTCCTCTCCCTCCCCCAGCATTTGCATGTGTACTCTCTCTCTCTCTCCCTCCTTGAAATATTTTTTAAAAAGTATTTAAATATAAATATTCCAGTTTTGATACTGTGCCAGAGTTTTACAAAATGTTACCTTTGGGTAACAAAACAGAGAGTACATGGGTTCTCTCTGTTAAATCTTACAACTACATATTAATGTATAATTATCTCAAAATAACGAGTTGAATAAAAAACATAATATTGATTATACTCATTTTTGGAAATGTTTCATGTAAACACTTGTCCATGTAGAAATTATTTATGTTGAGTATTTAACCTGTAATTTTATTTAGTTTAAAGAGCTATTTATATATTATTTTCAAAAACTTAACAAGAATGGTTATTTCTGAAAGCATGGTATAGTATGACAGTTAAAAGCATGAGCATGGGGGACAGATTGCCTGGTTTGAATCCCCTCCATCACTTCAAAAGTCAATTTGGGCAAGTTATTTACTCAATCTGCCTCAATTTTCTCCTCTCTCAAAATGATGACAACAGTAGTTATCTCATAGCATTGTTGTAAGTATTAGACAAATTAATACCCATAAAACATGTAAAATAGAGCCTGACACATAGTAAGAACTATGTAACTATTAGCTTCTGCTGTGATGATAATGATGATGATGTTTTGCAAGCATCATCTCTTAGAAAATCCATGTCAACCCTAGTTGTCGGCACCGTTATTGATCTCATTATGGATGGCTAGAAGAGTTAAGTACCTTGCCCAAGGTCACAAAGTGTATAATGTTTGGAAGGACTCTTTTTTAAACACTCTACTATAAGTTGGTTAGTTAGATAGTCTAGAATTTTGCTTTGGTATAATAAAATAACAACGCATATGATTGGGCATATAAACATCTGATTTTCTATTCAAACAATAGTGATTTAGAAATGACACTAGAAACAAACAAACAAAAAGACAACCAGGCTTTCTTTCTAGATTTCCATTATTCTTGGCTCTACTGGGCTTAGAAGACATCTTCCCTCTGGTATTTTGGTCATTCAGTTTTTCAGTCTGGGCAAACTCAATGTGAAGAGGTGTATAAAAACAAAGAAGAGGAAGCCAACCAAAGTTCATTTTCAAAGCTTTGGAAAGTTGAGGTTTTGATTTCAGTCCAATAAAGGGTCAAGAGTCAGGTCAAATCTTATTTTATATAAAATGACTGCCTTCATTTTGAAACAAGCTAGTAGTTAGAATTGTGGTAGTTCTGGTTTTAGCTAGCCTTTGAAGGGAAATGCTGAAATTAATCTTTTCACTGAAAAGGGGACTCAATGATTGACCACAGCTACCAAAACAGGGACTTCCTGGGAAGAGAATGACCATCTGTTAGACTGATTATCCTGTATAGTAAAGGATTCTTATTACTATTTGTGAATATGTGGGTATGGCCCTGTACCTATATTTGTCAGGTATATACAAATGTGAAAAGCCATTGCCAAACTGGAAAGTGGAAATCACTCAGAAAATAAGAGTGTAGTGTGGTTATTAATAAGACAGGTTTTGGGGCAAGACTTCTTTAGTGCCTATCTTGGCTTTGCCACTTAAAATATGTGACCTTGTGTCTTAGTTTCCTTGTCTATTATTTCCTTGTCTATTATTCCTTGTGGAATGCAATAATAATAGCTGCCTCATAAATGGTTTTGGAGAGTAAATAATGAACATATGTAAAGTACCTAGGGGAGTGTATGGTTCATGAAAAGTGCTTTATAAATGTTAGTTATGCTAACTAATTGCATAATTAAATGCCAACAAGTGTTGACTTCTGGCCATAGCTTATTTATACGAAAAAAAATTTCCTGCACATTAGTAGTTTTAAGTTAATTAAAGAAAATGAGGGATAACTAAAAAGCAACACAGAAGTGAATTAGTTAGGGATGCACTTGGCTGCAAATAACAAAAAAGCCTTTTTTTTGTTTAATAGGGATTTATATTTCTCATATAAGGAGTTTGAGGCTAGGATGTTGCTAGTGTTAGAATATTGACTAGTGCCAGTGTTTCTGCAGCTTTTTCAACATTTTCCTAATAGTTACAAACCATGAAACCCTTATTCTAGTTGGGAAAGCATTAGAAAATGTGGTACATTTCTTTAGGGAAGCTAAAACTTTCTCAGAAGCCACACTCTCCAGCAGACTTTTCCAAATGCTTTCCAACATCCCATAAAAATCTGAATATTTTATCAGTCCTATAGGCACTCCTAGCTGCAAGGTAATCTGAAAAAGTATGTCAGAGAAATGCCATGATTGGCTTAGTCCATTCACCGTTCGTTGCTTTGGAGCTGGGCGTATTCTCATCATAACTAATATTAGAGTTCTGTTAGCAGTAATGAGGAAATCGCTGTTGAGTAGGCAACCAAGAGTGTCGGCCATCCATGTCCTCAGGGAGTCTAGCAAAAGGGAATGACAGGGTTAGTTAAGTGAGGCTGCTAGGAGGCAAAGGGTAGAAGGAGGAATGACTTCAGTAAAACGTTGACTGTGGATCAGGAGGGATACTTCCTGGGAATAACAGAGTCAAGGAATAACATAAGCAAAACCAGGCAGGAAAAAGTAAAATGTGTAAAGGAAGCCAAGGTAGAGTCGATGTGTCTAGAGAAAAGCCTTAAGGAGAATTGAAAATGGATAAATTTAAAGAGAGATGGAGAAGTTAGTTGTTGGAGGGAACAGTGTATCCATTTCTTTATCTTACTCTATCAAACTGGTTAGCCAACAAATGGCCAAGAATATGGGATTACCAATAGATTAGATATAGACTTTATTTTCAAACATCCATAGACTATTTGTAAAAATGGAAAACCTTAGTAAATTCCAACACAGGCCACATTGTCTAACAATAATAAAATAAAACTAGAAATTAATAACATGTATAAAAAACACACCAACTTGGATATTAAATGTATACACATCTATATACACACACATGAAATACAAATATATATATATGTGTATGTATATATATATATATATATATACACATATGGATTCACAATTAAACTGGAGTTGCCATTATAGATTATTTCAAAAATAAAAAAAATAATTTAGAACACTATGTGTCAAACTACACAACATGTAACCAAAAATTTTTCTTAGAGCAAGATTCTTCACCTGAAGGGTTTTCATTGTCAAAGCAGAATACAAGAGGAGATATGATCAAGCAAAAAACCAAGGGGGGAAATATAGAAATTAACTGAGCCTATTTGGTGAAGTTGGAAAAAAGCAGCAAGCAAAAGTATGCTAGTAAAACATTACCAAAAAAATAAAAATAAAAACACGGTAGTAATTTAGATAAGAGCAAATAGTAAATTGGTAATATTGTAAGAGCTGGTTCTTAGAATAAAATAATAGATAATAAACAAGTACAAGAAAGAAGACAGAAATATTCTAAATTCAATCTGAGAAGATGATATAATTACATACCCAGATTAAATAAAATTGATTTTTACAGTACATTTAATAAAATTTGACAAATATTAATACATTTGACCAATAAATACTGTTAAAAATTTAAATAAAACTTGAATATATTAGTAATCATAGAGGATGTTAAAATTATCAAAGAAATTTCCCTTTGTAAGTGTTTCTTGGCTTACAGAGTTTCTTGGAAAACTTGTTTCAAAACCTTAAGAAATGGAAAATTCTTAAACTATTAGCATCTTTAATAGAATAAAAGAAGACAGAAAGTTTCTATATAAGAACCAGAATATTCTGGTATCAAAAATCCCGTTATCACAGAGAAAGATCAGTAAAAGATGTAAGAAAAAAGAGAAAACTAAGTATGGATTGAACTCTCTTAAAGTACAAAAATCTTGAGTAAATTATCACAGGTCAATTTTTGTCCTTTATTCAAGGATAGCTCAATATCAGGAAATTTAGTAATGTAAGTTACCATATCCTTAGGACAAAAAGAAGAAAAAGATCATGATCAGCTCCTCAAATGGTCAATATATTCAAAAATAACGGACACCTAGGTGGTTCAGCAGTTTAAGCGGCTGCTTTCCGCTCAGGTCATGATCCCAGAATTCTAGAGTCCAGCATGGGCCTCCTTGCTTGGCAGGGAGACTGCTTCTCCCTTTGTCTGCCGCTCCCCAAGCCCCACCGCTTGTGTTCTCTCTGTCTGACAAATGAATGAATAATTTATTTATTATAAATTAATAAATAAAATAGTAAATAAAATAAATAATAAAAATAAATAAATTTTAATTAGTGAATAAAAAAACACTATTTCTATCTATACTAGAGGTATCTTCTAACAAGCTAAATAAATACACTTTCTAGCAGGCCAACAGGCAGCATAATGCATATCAGTGTAACAAGAATTGCATTTGAAGTCAGAAAAAAAAATACACTTGCTAAATTTTCATGTAACAATGTTAAGACAGAGCTAGTGAGTAAAGTTAATTAAAATATTAACAGTTAGTGTGAATATTGGAAAGAAAAATTATTTGATGATCTATCTGGAATAGAATAGAGAATACCAATAGAATCAATTGAAAATGGTTGCAGTCAAGAACTTCTAACAGTGAAGAATATTCCAGGCATGCTGTAGATCATCAAATATACTCACAAAACTACATAGCTATGTTGTATGACAATACCTGCCTTTAGAAAATGATATGGAAACAGATTCTGTTAACAGTTATAGCAAAAAGAATTAAATGTCTGCTAAGATATTTGTTACAAAGTGTCCAAGTTTTATCCAAAACTTGTAATTTAATTAATAAAGGGCTTTTCAAAAAAGACACAGTTAAAACACACCTTGTTCTTAGCTATAAATTTTTAGTATTATACAATATGAAATCTTCCTGAAGTCAACTACAGATTTAATTCAACCTTGATCAAAACCCAGATGGAATTTATTTAAAAACTTGAAAATATATCTGACATTTGTGGAATATATTTAGTTAGGAAAATTCTGGAAGAAAATATTAATTGGAAGGAATTAAGCATCTCTTATACCAGAGTTAATATATACTTTCATAATACTCTGAATCTTCCCTTCTTAGTACTCCTCATATTTTATAAATTCATAAATTTACTTGTGAGATGATTTTATTATTCTCCATCTTCCCCATTAAACTGTAAACCTCATAATGGCAACAATTATCTCTTTTTGCTCACATGTCTACTATCAAACCTTATAAATAAATCAATCTGCAATAAATATTTGTTGCATAGGTAAATACTTTCAAAATTATGGAATTATAATGATAAAATTGATTTGGTACCGTCAGTGGGATAGAAGGCAAACCTATGGGGCAGAATGAAACTCAGCTAACTATATGCTTTTTAAAGAAATGTAATGTTTAAAGTTTTATTGATAGCATTGTGAATAAGACAGATTAATTAGTAAATGGTGTTGGGATATATGACTAATTATTTATCAAGTAACAAAGTTATAACAAAACAGGTTGTAGAGGGCTTAATTTAAAAATTTGGATTAAATTTAGAAAAATTTAGATTAAATTTAGAAAAACTTAGATTTAAAAATTTAAGTACTGGGGGGAGGGGTACCTGACTGGCTCAGTTGGCAGAACATGTAGCTCTTGATTTCTGGATCATGATCTGGGTCACAATGTCCAGCCCCACACTGGGTGTAGCAATTGCTTAAATAAAAAAAATTAAGTACTGGGAAGAAAATACAGAGATAGGGAAGCTTTTCCTAAATCTTGTTTTTCCTTATTTTAATCCCACTGAGAAGTGATAATCTGTATAAAGAGACATAACTGATTCAGTTATTCTCTTTGGATAACTTTTAGGAAGCCAGGTTGCTAGTTTAAAAGATCTGTGCCTTGCTAGGCTTTTTGAAGGGTCTTGTCAATTTTTCCCCTGACCAGCCATAACAATTCACACACCCAAGCTGTGGGCAGGAGAGCATGCATTTCCCCAGCCTTCTAGGTGCTCACACTCACATCACTAGTTTAAAGTAGTAGTTCTAAAGTTTTCCTGTCTCTTTAGATTGTCTACTACCTGGTGGTTTTTTAAATTCAGTCTTTTTCTTTAAATGGTTATGTACTACTCATGTCATGTAAAACTTCCTTTAGAAAGCCAAAGGAGTATGTAATCTGTTTCCAATACTTTGATTTATGTATTGAACTAATAGATTTTATCTGTCATTGTCAATACCGTATGGTTTCGTCTTATCCCACAATAGGTATCCCACAGACATTTATTTAATGCTTCAATCAGAACTACATATGTGGAGGCCTATTATTTAATTGATTGATAGATCATGTATATTTCACTTACATTTTTTTGGTGACAGCTTTTGCCAAAATCTCATCTGGAACAGTTACAATATCTGAGAGAAAATGGAAACTTGTTGGTAGATTACACGTTGACCACCCATTATGTGCCAGTTCTTTACTAGGTCCTCTAGTGACGTCCTCTCATAATGACTAGAAAACAATGCTGGGAAAATAAGGGGAACAATTCCACCAATTTTATTAACTTTAATTACAAATCACATTATATTGGACACAAAGTTTAATCATTATGCCCACAGAAGCTGCAACAAAACAGTGTAATTAGTGATGGAAAGAAAAAAATAAACACCGAGATCTAATATTTTTTCAGGAGTGACTCTTTCTAACATGCATATCTAAGAGGAATTATTATGTGGTGTCTTACGCACAGATAATTAAGGAACTTAATGAGTAATATGTCTAGTTTCCCTGGTGATACAAAATGTTTTTCACCTAGATAAGTCTTCTACTGACTCTGAATTTAAAATAAATATAACCAAAATATTTCAATAGAAAGCTAACTAACTTGGGCCCAGGACACTGCTTTTATCAAGAATCGGACCCTCTTTGGGGGAATGGTTGAGTTCACTCTATTTTAGACCCTTTCTCAAATATACTTTTCTAACTGATTGTTGGCAAAAACTGAATGGCATTCGACTCAGTCCGAGCTTTTTGGCCAGTACCTGAGGCACCAGAATTCTATGTTGTTGGTTGAAGCAGGACTCAAACACCAAAAGCGATATCGTTAGGTCCCAATTAACATTCTGCTAGAAAAACGAAAGATTTTGATTTGTACTTTTTTTGTACAGAACAAATAGTCCGACCAGTCTCCAGGGGACATTTTTTTTTTTCATTGAAGATTTTTAATGTGATCAGGGACCAAATGGGGACTACATAGAGCATGTGTGTGTCCTTGTGAGTGTGCATGCGGTCGTGAATGACGTGTATTAGTAATGACCACCCATGGCATAAACGTGTCAGGAACCATGCAAAGTGCTTCATGTCTATAGTCCCATTTAATTCTCACATACTTTGGTGAAGTAGGGATGACATCCCCCCTTGATTCCACAGATTGGAAAGAGAGACAAGCTCTTGAGCGGCACAGTTAGTAAGGGTTGGTAGTGAGTGGAATCCAGGTTGCCTGCCGACAGCACCCGAGTCCTGACAATTCTGCTGTTCGTAGAACCGTTTGTCTCCAATCTCCTGCCACCACCTTAGTTCAAGTCCTCATCACCTCTTGCCAGGATTCTGAGCCAGAGACACCCTTCATAGGTGTACTGCCAAAATTTGAAATGCAAATCAGTTTCACAAACATTATTTTTAGTTAGAAGATATTTTTTTTTTTTTTTAATTCTTGGGTCCACAGAATGTTCTTTCAAATTTATCAGAGTTTCGCATTTTAAAAATGTCATGGTTTTTGGTTTTGTTTAACCATAAGGGAAAGGGCAGAGAGGATGGAATTAACATTTATTGAGCTCCTAATACATGCCAGGCAATATTGTCTCACTTAGGAATCCTCAAAACAACACTGCAAGGGAGTTTGGGACAGATGGATACCTATTGATTGGCTCTTCTGGGACTCCTGCTGTGTGCTCAGTACTTTGTCCACATTAATTAATTTGGGGAGTTTTGGAGTTTAGGCTGTGAGATTAAACGGTCAGTGTTCTCATCACTCTGAGATGGAGCAAGTATAACACAGAAGACCCATGGGATCCAAACAACTGATTGTTTAAGTCTATTGATTTCTTTCTCTTTGAGTATCAATTGTGGGGAACCCAAGCGACAACCAAGTAGTGAGAAAATAAACTTGGTTTTGAAGGTCAAAAATTAATACTTTTTTTTTCTGGAAGAGAGTTTTGGTTTGATTTGCCGATGTTGTGCTGAAAGTGGATGTACTTGTTTTCAGAGTTCTGCTGTCCCTTCTTTTCTTTCACGTCCCCCGTAGCATTTACACAATGTGAGCACAGAGTATGGGCTGATGAGCTGAAGGAAGTTTTGGGAAGCTCTTAATTAATCTTTGTATTTAGAAATTCATAGAACAATTTAGCGTCAATAATTTTATCTTCTTACCCAGTATGATATTATAATAGTTCCTTTGTTGACCCTGAGTAGCTGCTTACCTGCTCTTGCTATGATGTCTTCCTCTGAAACTGTCAGTTTTGGGCACCCAGGGTTAGGAATGGATGGGAGGGTATGTAATAAACACAGATGACTGATCCTAGGCTATTTCAGAGACGATCAGTCATTTTGTTTAAATGTTATGAATTTAGGGCCCCTTTGGTTGCTTGCTCTGTGAAGTGTAGCTATCAGCTTATCCCAGGTGTCTTCGCTTAGGCTATAACAAATACCTTAGCTCAGGTGGCTTAAACAATAGACATTTACTTATCACGCAGTTCTGGATGCTGGAAAGTGTAAGATCAAGGTCCCAACAGTTTTGTTGTCTGATGAAGACTTGGTTCCTGATGTGCAGATGGCTGTCTCATTGTATCTTCCCAGAGCGGGGAGGGAGACCAAACTCCCTCTGCTCGCCTCTTACAGACACACTAATTGCATCATGAGACTCTACCCCATGACTTCATCTAAACCTAATTTCCTCTTAAAGGCCTTCCCTCGAGGTACCACCAAATTTGGAGATCAAGGCTTCAACATAAGAAATTTGGGGAGACCCAAATACTCAGTTCCTAACACCAGGGTTAAATTTCAAGGATTTGGTTTTATACTCATTGGTCTCTCCTGGGTAAGACCCATGCACCTGGGACAAAAAAAAAAAAAAAAAAAAGAGTAGCCTATGACTCATTCACATATATTTTGTTTTGGTGGCACTCATCTCCAGGATCATATTTAGAAATATTAGGAGAAAGTTCTAAGCAGAGAGCCCAGGTCAGTGGAAACTTCTACTTTTGCTGAAGTAGAGGCAACATTAAATATCATCCCACTGCCCCACATATTCGACAGGGCTTCTTAAAAGTGCCTTCTGTCTGTCTGTCTCTCTCTGTCTCTCCACACACACACACACACACACACACGCACACACACACACTGGGAGGGTATTTTTCTTTGGGTGCTGTGACATTTTCCCATGACATAGGATGCTTGTGGCCCCACATGAGGCTACTGCCAGGCAATACAGAATGGGGGCCAGGAGTTGGTTGGGAGTGAGGGGGCAGGGGAACAAGGGATGTCAAAGTAGTTATTGATCAATTTACTATATCTATTTAGTAAGTCAGTCAGTCTCCAGATACTTTTGTAGTCTTTAAGGAAGACAAATGTTCACAGTTTAAATATCCCTAAATATATAACAGATGAACAAGCATGCTTTGGTGTGTAAATGCTGCATAGATTCAGAACCATCAAAAAGCCCCTCAAAAATGCCTTTCCATCTGCTGCTTCTAACTACATATCGCACATCCTGGCAGCGCACTTCACAGTGGTGTGAAAGATAGGTTCAAAGCCAACCTGGCAAAATCTATTTATCTTTTTTTTTCTCCCCAAAATGTGTTTCTTTGTGCAGCTAAACTAGCAAACATATATAGGAACAAGGTGCCAGGGCTACGAGGAGGCACTTGTCAGGCCTTAATCATTCAGGAGAAAACTTCCTTTATATTATGCCCTAAAACACTGACATCACATCGCATCTTCTTAGAAAGTGTGAGTTGGAGAAGCCTTGGATGCTGTGTTCAGTTAAAACCCACTTGGGAGAGTTGCCGTAGTGTCCAGGGAAAATTGTTAAGTAGCCTGAACAAGCCCAAGGAGGGAGTGGGGCAAGAATACTCAGAAGAGCATCCTTTAGTTTTCATTCAGGTAATTGCATGCAACTCAGAAGGCGGAAAGATGAGAGGAAAACTCCGTCTTCATTCCAGGCAACTCTCAGGTATGTCCTTGTCATGCCCTGCTTGGAGGCACGGGCTTTTATAAGCAGTGAGACAATCGAAGTGAACACAGTGGTTGAGTTCGTTACCTCCTAATGAAGTCTTATTTGAAATGGTACACGTCTCAAGTCCTTTAAATAGTGAGTATTCTTATTTCAGGAGGTAAAAAGTATCCAGGAAGGTAATTTTTGTAGCTTCTGCCTAGATTATGGTATGTTGTCATTTTATGACAACACATCCTAGAGGTGATCTGTTTCTCTTTCTTTACATCTTTTACTGACGCTCCACTGTAGCAGAGGGTAGAGGTATTAGTATTGGGATTAGAGGGTATTAGACAGGAGGAGATGGTATCATACTTTTAGCAATCAGTAAAAATAAAATAAAGTAATCGTATCTTAACCTTTAAGTGAAAGTTATATTCCCCCTCAAGTTAACTTGTCATTTTGGATAAACAGCCAGAATAATCCTAGAGTAGCTTTATGATTTATATTCATAGTCTCAGAGAGTTGAAATTTTGCTCAATTTAACTATTTACTTGTGATAACTCAATAACTGTTACATGGGTGTGACCAATGTGAACTTCAGCATAAGGATTCTTTCGTGGAGGTATGATGACGAATTTTGTAGTGTAGCAAACTTTCCCTTCAGGTCATCAATACCAAATAGCAATACAGCTTTCTTGGCAATAAATTTCATCTCTGTAGCACAGTGCAAGATCCATAGGCAGTCAAAATGTTTTTGGAAACATTTTTGATCATCTATAACTTTTTACTTTTCTTGAACATTTTATCCTTTTTGAACATGTTCATCATTTTCATGGTTTCAGTCTGGGAAACCTTTTATTGAAGCACTTATTCCACAAATATTCTTTGAGATCTTCTATTGGCACTGCAGATATTTTGGTGAAAATAAAACAAACAAGACTTCACTTGTGGTGCTTATAGTCTAGTAGGAAAAGCAAAGGATAAGTGAGGAAACAAACATATTGTGTGTGTGTGTGTGTGTGTGTGTGTGTGTGTGTCTTCATTTATTTAATTCTATCCATTCTTGTAATTGCTGTGTGTAATTACAAATAATAAATCATGGAGGGTACAGTCCGGGTACAGTGGTAGGAAATTATGGGCAGGTAGATCTCCTTAGATCAAGTAATAATGAAATCAATCTTTGAAGACTTGACATTATGTTAATACCTAGAACATGAGAAGGAACCAACCGTGTGAATAGGAATGAACAACAGAAGCAGAGGATTATGTATATGAAAATAACTGACAGGAAAGACTTTCTTTTGTTCATGAAACTCAGGGGGGGCCAGGTTGCTTGGAGTCAAGAATGAGAAGGAGAGAGTGATGGAAGATAAAGTTAAAAAGTAGTAGGAAGACTATAGCAGGAGACCAAATGAGACGTAATATGTCATGGACTGAAAGGATAAAGGAGAGAAAAGTATTTATGAAAGATGTTAAATTAATGAAAACATTTATACTGATTATTTACATATTGATGGATTAGGGGAAGTGGTAGGGTAGTCCTCAGAATTCTGGCCAACATAGTTCTAGATACTGGTACTATTTACTGTGATAGAAGAGACTTGGAAGGATCAGGCTTGCAGTCAAAAGATCCATTTTGAACAATTTTTGATCTTTGGGAGCATCTCCATGCCCCCATTCCGTTCCATTCCATTCCATTCCATTGCATTCCATCAGAAATAAAAATAGTTATAGCTAATATCTATTGGGAAGTTACTGCACCATCAACTATTCTCATATTCTCAACTATTCTCATATATCTTATACATGAGATCTTATTACATATAAGATATCTTATATGTAATATCTTATTATATATAATATAATAAGATACATGAGGTAGAGATAACTGTTATTCTCCTAATCCCATGAGGATATTGAGGCTCAGAGAGGATAACAAAACCTGTGCAAAGTCACAAAGCTAGTAAATGGGGGAGCTGGGAGTCCAACCTGTGCAGCCTTGTCCAAGAGCTCATCATCCCAACTACCTGCTACAGTTTCTAATGACAAGGCAGGCTGTGATCCAAACTTGAGAGGCATCAGCAAGTAGACATGTGTGTAATGTGAAGCAAAATGGATGTAATCCCCCATGGAGAGGGTGAAGGAAGGGCTCTCCAGGTGTCACTTCCTGCTCTGTTGAAATTCTATTTCTATTTTTTTATATATAATTTTTTATTTTTTATAAACATATATTTTTATCCCCAGGGGTACAGGTCTGTGAATCACCAGGTTTACACACTTCACAGCACTCACCAAAGCACATACCCTCCCCAATGTCCATAATCCCACCCCCTTCTCCCAACCCCCTCCCCCCAGCAACCCTCAGTTTGTTTTATGAGATTAAGAGTCACTTATGGTTTGTCTCCCTCCCAATCCCATTTTCTTTCATTTATTCTTCTCGTACCCACTTAAGCCCCCATGTTGGATCACTACTTCCTCATATCAGGGAGATCATATGATAGTTGTCTTTCTCTAATTGACTTATTTCGCTAAGCATGATACGCTCTAGTTCCATCCATGTTGTCGCAAATGGCAAGATTTCATTTCTTTTGATAGCTGCATAGTATTCCATTGTGTATATATACCACATCTTCTTGATCCATTCATCTGATGATGGACATCTAGGTTCTTTCCATAGTTTGGCTATTGTGGACATTGCTGCTATAAACATTCGGGTACACGTGCCCCTTTGGATCACTACGTTTGTATCTTTAGGGTAAATACCCAATAGTGCAATTGCTGGGTCATAGGGCAGTTCTATTTTCAACATTTTGAGGAACCTCCATGCTGTTTTCCAGAGAGGTTGCACCAGCTTGCATTCCCACCAACAGTGTAGGAGGGTTCCCCTTTCTCCGCATCCTCGCCAGCATCTGTCATTTCCTGACTTGTTGATTTTATGTCTATGCTACATAAAGCAATCTATACATTTAATGCAATTTCTATCAAAGTACCGTCCATCTTTTTCAAAGAAATGGAACAAATAATTCTAAAATTTATATGGAACCAGAAAAGACCTCGAATAGCCAAAGGGATATTGAAAAAGAAAGCCAACATTGGTGGCATCACAATTCCGGACTTTAAGCTCTATTACAAAGCTGTCATCATCAAGACAGCATGGTACTGGCACAAAAACAGACACATAGATCAATGGAACAGAATAGAGAGCCCAGAAATAGACCCTCAACTCTATGGTCAACTAATCTTCGACAAAGCAGGAAAGAAGGTCCAATGGAAAAAAGACAGCCTCTTCAATAAATGGTGCTGGGAAAATTGGACAGCCACATGCAGAAAAATGAAATTGGACCATTTCCTTACACCACACACAAAAATAGACTCAAAATGGATGAAGGACCTCAATGTGCGAAAGGAATCCATCAAAATCCTTGAGGAGAACACAGGCAGCAACCTCTTCGACCTCAGCCGCAGCAACATCTTCCTAGGAACAACGCCAAAGGCAAGGGAAGCAAGGGCAAAAATGAACTATTGGGATTTCATCAAGATCAAAAGCTTTTGCACAGCAAAGGAAACAGTTAACAAAATCAAAAGACAACTGACAGAATGGGAGAAGATATTTGCAAACGACATATCAGATAAAGGACTAGTGTCCAGAATCTATAAAGAATTTAGCAAACTCAACACCCAAAGAACAAATAATCCAATCAAGAAATGGGCAGAGGACATGAACAGACATTTCTGCAAAGAAGACATCCAGATGGCCAACAAACACATGCAAAAGTGCTCCATATCACTCGGCATCAGGGAAATACAAATCAAAACCACAATGCGATATCACCTCACACCAATCAGAATGGCTATTTCTATTTTTTTAATCCTAACTTCTCTTTTACGGAGCTTCCAGGGATTAAGTGCCCTGGGATCTGCGGTGCTGACATGGTTCACTCTAGTTGTATTTTTCCTAATAGAGTACATACAGATGTTCTAATATTCATTATTGCAAAGGTTGTTTCCAAACTTAATTTTAATCCCATTATCATGTATTTACACAAAACTTGTTTGCAAGTATACACACAAAGCAGATGAGGAAGGAAAAATAAAAGGAAGTGCCTGTCACATGTATGAGGGATGATGAGAATGGAGAGCTGGCCGACTCCGCAGTGCCTCTCGGCTGCATATACTCCTGGCTGCAGAAGCCCGTCTCAGCATTTCAGGAAGTATGGTTGGAAAAGTAAAGCTTTCAAATGAGGGTTGTAAGTTAAAACATTTATAGGGGATAGTCTAGTAAAAAATCTAGCAAAGGGAAAAAACAATATTGTGTTACCATAATGGTGTGTGTGTGGGGGTGCGTAAATTGCTTCCAGTTCCATGAAAGTATTAAAAACAACTATTACTAAATTACATTAATGGATATATAAAATAAATGATTCTAATTATGACATTAAATGCATGTGATAGGGGAGGAGAAGTAAAAGTAGAGTTCTTGTAGGCAAATGAAGCTCTGTTGTTTTTGGCTTAAAATAGACTGGTAAAACTTTAAGATAAGTACCTTGGGAACCAGAAAAAAAAAAAAAAAACCCTAAGAAAAAGAGAAAGGAATCAAAACCTATCAATACAAAAATAACAAAATCCAAAAGAAAACAACAAGAAAGAAAAAGAACAAAATAAATACAGGAAAAACAGAAAGGAGTGAACAAAATGGCAAGATCAATCCTTCTCTGTCAATAAATATTTCAAACGTAAATGGACTAAACTCCCTGATAAAGACACGGAGTAACTGAATGGATTAAAAAAATAAGTATTCCTGTAGGTCAAATCTGGCCCCATCTGTGGCCTACTAGCTTGAGAACCTGCTTTGAAAGAATCTGTATTTGCCACTGGGGCATAAGAAAGCCATCTAAAATACCCAGTATTTAGTTTATTTGAGCTGAGTTCTTATTATAAGTTATAGAAAATGTTTAGTAATAGTTAAAGCTTTGAACTATAAACTGTGCAATGTGTGATATATACTATACCAAAGCTTGCTGATTCAGAGAGAGGGGGTCAGTGCCTGAGAGTATCACCTAGACCTGAAGTATTCAGACATGTTGCTCCCCTAAAAGAGACTCCTTTTCCATTCTGTCTAGACACCTTTTCCTAGACAACATCCCGAGACATAGAATAAGCACTAAAATGAACATATTACATCAAACATACAACTGAGAGCAATGATAAGTTTACAGTATTTTGGAAAGAACACTGATTTCAGTATTTGAATATGAGTTTGAATCCTTGATCTTTTTTTTTTTTAGTAACATATAATATATTATTTATTTCAGGGGTACCGGTCTATGATTCATCAGTCTTACACAATTGCCAGCACTCACCATAGTTATCCTAGGACCCAGCAATTGCACTGCCGGGTATTTACCCCAAAGATACAAGATACCTGCACCCCAATGTTCATAGCAGCAGTGTCCACAATAACCAAACTATGGAAAGAGACTATATATCCATTGACAGATGAATGGATAAAGAAGATGTGAGATTATATGTGTGTGTGTGTATACATATATGTCTAGACACCTATATGTCTAGATACATATATGTATACACACACACAGAACTACACACAATGGAATATTATGCAGCTATAAAAATGGAATCCCACCATTCACAATGCCGTGGATGGAACTAGAAGGTACTGTGCTAAGCAAAATAAGTAAGTCAGAGAAAGAAAACTATTGTATGATCTCACTGATATGTGCAATTTGGGATACAAGACTGAGGATCATAGGGGAAGAGAATAAAAAAAAATGAAACAAGGTAAAACCGCAGAGGGAGACAAACCATAAGAGACTCTTAATCTCAGGAAACAAACTGAGGGTTGCTGGAAGAGAGGGGGATGGTAGGGATGGAGTGGCTGGGTGAATTCTAGATCTGTGTGTCTTTAGACATCATTTGCCATCTCTTAGCCTTATTTCCTAAACTGTAATCATGGTGATAATACCTTTCTAATGAGTATATAAACGTGACACTAGTAATAAATGTTAATGCCTAACATTTAGTAGATACCCAATAAATGGCAGACATATAATTATCACAGATTACAGGTTTATTTGTACTGTAATCTCATGAACTAATCTGTTCACAAAGTTTGTAAGAATGATTAAATTATATAATTTATATTATTGAATACAGTGCCCACTAAGCCTTCCATGTGGACTATCATTCTTGTTATTTGTAACAACAGTGCCCTATTACCCAGAAGTGTACAGGGAATAGTTGTATACAAAGCACAATATTGTAGCTCTGGCCAGTGGAGTCATAATTTGCATTAACTCTCACCATACCCAGTTGTCATGATCTTACATCTTGGAGAGCTATCAGTCATGCAGTTCTCTAAAAACAGGCCTGGCTTTGTTGTTGTTTCATTTGTTTCTTTGTTTTTGTTTTTTTCAGTAAAGTTCTCAGAGTATCTTGCACAACCAGGATGGATTTGCCAAAAGATTTGGGAGACTCAGATTTCACAGGGTATGTACCCTGTATGGAGAACTATTTCAGAAAAATTCAAAATACCCTACCACAGAAAACAGTCCTTCTAGAAGTTTCCACCATAGAATGACCAGATCTATTATTTTTTTGCTCATTTTACAACCATTATAAGGTGTACTGAAAAGGCTCTTTTCCATTCTGTCTAGACACCATTTCCTAGACAACATCCTGAGACATAGAATAAGCGCTAAAATGAACATATTACATCAAACATACCACTGAGAGCAATGACAAGTTTAACAGTTTCCCATGTGGGAAGCATAGTGATGGTAATTATCTTCCCTCCTACTTCACTCAGTTTTTCGGACCCCTCTGTCGTGGTTGGGAAGCTCTGGTCATGCTTCACCACATACTTGAAGCATGTTTTTTTTTTTTTTTTTTTTAATTTTTTATTTTTTATAAACATATATTTTTTATAAACATATATTTTTATCCCCAGGTCTGTGAATCACCAGGTTTACACACTTCACAGCACTCACCAAATCACATACCCTCCCCAATGTCCATAATCCCACCCCCTTCTCCCCAACCCCCTCCCCCCGGCAACCCTCAGTTTGTTTTGTGAGATTAAGAGTCACTTATGGTTTGTCTCCCTCCCAATCCCATCTTGTTTCATTTGAAGCATGTTTTGACTGGCTGGGAGCCTGCTGTGGCTTCATGGTGGCGCAGGTGCTGGACGTTTAAAGGAGATTGGTATTTTCCATGGTGGGTAGGCTGTGTGCTGCTCACTGCTAGTGCTCCTGGGAAATTTGTTTTCACGGGATCTATAGTGAGTGATCAGCATGTTTAACATTATCAATTAACAAGATTTTTTCAATAGTATGAAAATTTTTTTTCAAGGACTTGTAACCACCAATGGGAAGTTATGTATTCTTCACACCAAATTATTTTAGGAGGAATGACGATTATAATTTTAAATGGGCAGGACACCAGCCGACATGGAAACCCTTTCTCTTTAGCTGACAGACATGAGATGTTAGTTGCCTAGAAAGACTTTCATACCATTATCTAGTTACTAGGTATTCTAAGAAAACCATCCTTGAGGGGCGCCTGGGTAGCTCAGTGGGTTAAAGCCTCTGCCTTCAGCTCAGGTCATCATCCCAGGGTCCCTGCATTGGGCTTTCTACTCAGCAGGGAGTCTGCTTCTCCCTCTCTCTCTGCCTCTCTGCCTACTTGTGATCTCTGTCTGTCAAATAAATAAATGAAAACTAAAAAAAAAAAAAAAAAGAACGAAAAGAAAAGAAAACTGTCCTTGAGTGGAAACTGAAGTCTTTATAAACATGGTGTTGAGGAAAACTAGTACAATTAATAAGACCACTTAACACAACTTTCATACACCACATCCAATATGCTAAACACTCCTAGTACATTTCAAATCCTACCAAATTATTTTTTAAAGACTTTACTTATTTATTTGACAGACAGAAATCATAAGTAGGAAGAGAAGCAGGCAGAGAGAAAGGAGGAGAGCCCGATGTGGGGCTCGATCCCAGGACCCTGGGATCATGATCTGAGCCGAAGGCAGAGGCTTTAACTCACTGAGCCACCCAGGCGCCCCTCAAATCTTACCAAATTTTTAATAGATGTGCACTCACAATTTCCCATCAATTTTAAGGATATATGTATATGTATATAAATATATATTAATATATACATATATATAAGCACCAGAAAAAAGAACATCCTTACTTGAAAATTTAAAATTGTTTTTGAAGTTTTCATGTCCCTGAGAGAAAGATTAAAATAACTCAAAAACTTCACCCTAATATTCCATTTATTTTTAGGAAAAGATACACCCCCAAATAGAGATTTTAATATGTTGTAATGTTCATGAACAGCACCTCTTTAAGCTTAACACTATTCTTAAGAATTTTTTTATTAATTAATTTTTTATTTATTTTCAACATAACAGTATCATTATTTTTGCACCACACCCAGTGCTCCATGCAATCCGTGCCCTCTATAATACCCACCACCTGGTACCCCGACCTCCCACCACCCCCGCCACTTCAAACCCCTCAGATTGTTTTTCAGAGTCCATAGTCTCTCATGGTTCACCTCCCCTTCCAATTTCCCCCAACTCCCTTCTCCTCTCTAACTTTTCTTAAATATATGTTCAAATATTTATATCTAGGAGGTATAGCCTATTATATATAAATATAAATATTTATCTTACATATAGTAAATTATAACCCAGTACAATACCTTCATTCCATATGAAGGTATCTATAATTTCATTCATTAGTTCATTAGTTCAAAAAAAGGAACTATTCACATGTTCTTTTTCTTCGATTAACATAATGATTAAGAAAGTTAACCAACTTAGGAGATAGGGGTATAATTTATGACATTCACTGACATTATATGGTAACGTTTTCCATTCACACAATTTTCTGCCTCCTCACTACCTTGAGAAGTTGAAATATAACATTAAGTTGCTTGCTGAAGATAGCACACCTCATGATTATGGCTCTATGGAAATAAATATTCTCTCTAAATAAACCTGGAAGCATATTTTTAGAGTCATATTTTTTTAGACTGGTAAATATGTTCCAGCTTATCTCATTGCTCTATTTCACCCAATAGATTTTTGAAGGCAGTTGATGTGATTGTCATCACTGCCCAAATCAAGTTCCTATGACTCATTTAGTCTTTACTGGAAACAGAGAATTCAGAAACTAAAGTGTAAGTTAGGGAAGTTAGTAACGGACAGCCTCAGTGAGTTGAGCATCTCATCAGTTCTCCAGAATCAGACACTAGCCAAGGCAGAGAATCCTATCTGGTTATGCTAACACCTGGATTCTGATTACAGCGTAGATTCCTCAGCTTTTCCCAAAGAAATAAATGTCACACTTCAAAAGATGGCATTTTTTGGGGAAAACATATTTTCATTATCTTGTATCTTGTATCTTCTTAAAATCAGATGAAAAACAGTTTACTTTCCACCTATTTTTTTTCTGGGCAGGTAAAATATCTAGGTCATATATTTTTGAGCCTTAATGCCTCTCATATACAAAAAGCAATTGTTGATTTGTTTGTCAAACAAAATATGAAAGAATTAATAGAGGTCGTATCATTCAATAGTAATTTAGCCTCTGATTTAATGTTTCAATTAAAACTTAATAAACATGCATGAGATGTATTTACAGTGTATGTTGAGTAGTGGTAAAAAAAACTTGTTTTGCCCACTTTTGCAAACTGGTAGATAGAACATATTTGTTTACTTGTAACATGATAATTCCTCGAGGTGTGAACACTAGGGTATGGAAGAGGTGAAGAGACAAACATTATAACAGGTATTCTGCAAAAGTGTCAAGAGATGCAGAATGTTGCAACACAAACAAAAGATGGTGAATTGAAAATGATCTGTCCAGGGGTTGAACTAAAATTCTAAATGGCAAATAATCACATTATGTTGCTTGATTCATAAATCTTTGGAAGCATTCAAGATGGATTTAAAAAGGAACGTTGAATTGTAATTTTTGAATAAATATTATTTCATTATTAATGATTAGTGCATATGAAGGAAAAACAAGCAATAATCTTTCTGTCCTGTCACATCAAGCAAAAATAATAGCCATGTCTCATTGCCTTTTTGAACTAATTTTGACATAATATATAAAATTGTCACTACCTACTTACTTGAAGCCACCAATATGGACTTCTGTATTGTGCCCTCATAACAAGTAACATGGTGATAAATGAATGCCATTTTGAGTGATATTTTACAAATATCCATTTGTAAAACATCAAGTCAAATATTTTAATTTCTAATTTCCAATATTTTTAAATGGATCATTTTCTTTATTTGAAATGTTACTATAAACTATGTTTTTTTTCCCCGTTTTGTAATGTTATAACATATTTAGTAAAATGGTAAAATCATGGCCAAACACCTGCCTGATGTAACTCAAACCTTCTTTTCAATTGATCCTTTCAGGATCCTCAAGTCAGTTTAAAAAAGGCCTACTAGTTTTTGGAAAGTTATTTTCCTCAATCATTGCTCAAATTTTGTTTTATTTCCTCTTTGCTTTTGATGTCCTCAAGACATTTCATTTTGGAAAGAGAACATATGTTTAAGAAAAAGGACAAAATCTTACTATTAAGCAAGCATGTTTTAAAAAGAAAGATGATGTCTCAATATGTCAGGGAGGTATCTGATTTAAAAGGAAAATGCCATTCTTTTCTTTTACTAAGGGAGTCTTTATCCAAAATTTTTGAAAAATCCAACTCTTTAAATTATATTATGAAAATCTATGGAATTAAATAAAAGCAAGCTCTTCAGCTCTTTGATCTACAATATATATATTTTCACCCCAATCCCAAAACATTTCCGTGAAAAACTGAAGCTAGCAATATGTAGCCAAAGCAATCAGGCAAGTTAATGATTTTTTTTTTTTTTTTCTTTCTACCAGGTTGGTTTGGCACCTTGTAGACACTGCTAAGCCAGCTCATGGTAGTGCTTGAAGTAAAGTGTTTTGGAGTTTTGCTTAGTTGTTTTTTCTCATTTTGATAGAACTTTTGTTTTCTGGAAATCTTCAAGAAATTTGTTATCCAACACAACCTGTTGCATTTATAAAACTTAAATATCATAACAAAAAGGAATAAATCAAATGTGAGAACAGCTAGCTAAGTTTTTTAGAACATTTCCATCTTTTCGCTGCAACATCACACTCATTGCAATGAGAATGACCATGAAAACAGGGAAAGATTTGCAAATGCTTATAGGAAAGAGATGTAGTCAGTCTCTGGTTCTACCAATTAGCTAACTTTAAGGCGTAACTTTTCATATAAGACAGTATTTACTGCAATCATAAAGGTAAAAAAAATCACTAATGTAATTTCTTTGTTAGCTTATAATCAACTTAAACCAAAAAATTACCTTAAACTACTGTCAAAGAAATAAATTCTAATTTTGAAAACATGGAACTTTTTTTGTTTTTGTGTAAATTTAGCATCCAATATTAAAGTATTTGTCTTGATATCTAGTTGATTTTATATCCTTATCTATTGTATGTGATTTCTTTGGGTTCCAAAGAACACACATACACATGTACACAAACACATGTGCATTCACCTACAAACACACACATACTGACACTGCACACGCATTCTCAGCATACTCACACATGCACATATCTGCACACACACTCATACATAGAATGTTTTGGACCAAAGAAAATTAAATCACAGGAAATCCTGACAAGAGTAGATGTAAGCATTTTGAAAGTGATGGTATGTTACTTAATCTTATATCTAAAAGAGAATGAACACACTTGGGGAAAAGGGAACAAATCATCTGAAAATAGGTAGATTTAGAGCTTAAAAATTGAAAATATAAATAAAAAATCTATATAGTCATGTGGTCAAGTAAGAACATCATTCTCTCAATAAAGTTTCAAGTGCTTGCAGTCTGGAAGAAACTGAAGGATGCATCCCCCGTATTCAAATGATGAGACAGAAGGTATTTCATGTATTCCATTGATTTTGACAGTCATTGGGTTGAGGCATCATGAGGACAACCTGTAGTTGAACTTCTTTTCCAATCAGTGCCACAGACAAATCTGTCTGGCTGTACTAATGCTGACCAACATTTTTAGCATATTCTTCCAGATTTCTGTGTATTCTCTGGCAGAGAAAGAGGCAATCTGAAGACTTTCCCTTTAAGCCACTGAAATTTTGGGATTTGTTTTGTCAATGCACCGCATCTCTGGCATCACCAACTGCTTCTCAACTCTGGCTATTTCTCGGGAGTTCTAATCAGAATTACATCAGTATTCTCAGTGTTCCTTTGAGTCAGCTGTACTGCATATGGATTATTAGATATTAATTTGATCATAATGTTAAACATTATGATCAAATTAAAAGACTACTCTTTTAATAATTGAATTTATTTAAGTCCTGATGAATGAATCTCCCTGCCTTATATTTTACCTGTGCTAATTGGGAACTGAAGTGGATTTTGCCACGTTTTGGTTTCCTAGTAAGGAATGGTAATGGCAGTAACCGTATTTCCTTTGAGCAGGATCCAGACTTGCACTTTAGTTACCTCCCTTTGCCAGAATGCAATCCTCAGTAACCTAGGCATATGACCCAAATCAAAGGCATAAGATGTTCCCTTTTTGGTGTTTGAATCTGTGGGAGTCTAAAGAGTGAATCCTGGGGGATTTCGTTCCTCCTAGTTTCCATTTCTCATATGATTAATAATAAATGAATATATTCATAAAGGGAAAAAAAACCCTTTAAAATATTGAAAACTTACTCTGTATGAGACCTTGATCTAGAAGAGTGGCAATTCATTTCTCCAATCTAGTGAGAGTGAGGTGTGCGAGGCAATGAGGGGAGCCATGTCCACCTCAGCTGCATTTCTCTGGCATGATGGTGTTATAGAGGTACTCAAGGTACCAGTTCAAAATGACCTGTGGAAATGTCCTCTCTGAGTTGGAATCACCTCCTCTGCTGATGCTTGGACATGCAGAGATGCTGGAGAACCAGGACAAATTTATCTAATGATTAAGAGCCTGAATTCTGAGGTAGACTCAGTGTGGATCTTTCTGGTTGGTGGATGGTTTTCCTCTGTGCAGGGATAGAAGAGTCCTCTACTTTCCAGGGCTAGATAGGGTGAGAGATAATGAAGAATGCAGACCCACTTCTTGAAAATCCTGGCATGAACTGAGGTTTGTCAATTTTACTCACAGTCTGTTGGCAGGGTCTAGCCTCACATTTGTATCTGAAGATAGAGGAAATTGGGAAATGTAGTCTTTAGCTGGGCAGTATTTTTTCTTTTAATCCTTAGCAAAAACTACACACTATGGAATATGGAGCTCAACTGTTTGGTTGTTGTTCATCTCTAACACAGCAGTCACTTAATTATCTGAGCCTTAAACTTTTTAGCTATAAAATGGCATAAATAATAAATATCTTGAATGACAGCTGTGATCAGATGATAGAGTGCATGAAACTCTTTGTAATATTCATGTCACTAGACAATTGCACATTATTTCTGATATGTCAAAGTAAGTCCTATGTATATCTTTATTAAACAATAATTTGTACATATAATATAGCTATTAGTGATACATTTCCAATGTAACACAAGTACCCTTTCTATGAGTATTTGCCATAGCATAGTTTGATAGTATGTAGATTCTTTTGCAAAAGTACTTGTTTTTAAAAAGGTGAACAGGAAGTCTTAAGGACTTTCAGGTATAAATGAATAAGTTCTGGGGATCTAATGCACAGCATGGTCACTATAGTTGACAGTTCTTGAATTGTATACTTGAAATTTGCTGAGAGAGAAGATTTTAAGTGTTCTCACCACAAACAGCACCACACACACACACACACACACACATACACACACCATGTGAGGTGATGGTTATGTTAATTAATGGTGATTGTGGTAATCATAACACATACTTATATTAAATCATGCTGTACACCCTAAGTATATACTATTTCTATTTGTCAATTATACATCAATAAGAATTTTTTTTTAAAGGAGATGAACAGAAAGTCTCAGAGTCTAATTTCATCATAGTGAAAACAAAACAAAGTCACCTAACTATGTAGAATTTGTGTAAGGGATTTTGAACAAGAAAATAGACTCATCTTTGACTTTGAGAAACCCATAGGCTCTTCATGATGCACAAATAATTGTTCTGCTTTCTTAAAGGTAATTAATTAGGATTAAATGTTTTTGTTACCTTATTGAAAATAAAACAACAACAATTAAAAGCCAAATATATTCCCTTCTATGTAAATTTTCCTTTCAGGCTATGGAACACTGGTCTGAATTAAGGGAAGATGCATTTATTCAGAAATATTATAAATCATCCTCTCTGAGACATATTTTAATATGAGTCCATAATAAGGCACATGAGTTGACTAGCATCATCCATATTTATTTATTTAGTAGGTGATCAAAGCATCAACTCAAACTAGGTCCATTTTAGAATATGACACTATATGCAGGCAGAATGAGCCCTCAATCTCCAAGTCCTGACAAAAAACTTTTTAAGACAGGGGAATATACATTGAAGCAATATATTTTTAAAATTAAATACAAAACACTCAAGTATTGGCTGTCGTGTGTCTACTAGCCAACCCTAGACATTCTGGGTGGGTAGCCCTTAAAACAGTAATGACAGCCACAACAATTGACATTTGAGTGCCTCCTCTCTTCTATTATATATGTTATTATATGTAATAGTTCACATTTCTTTCCAAGATTTTAACATTTTTAACAATAAGGTCTTTGATCAATTTTGAGTTAGTTTTTGTGTGTGATGTAAGAATGGGTCCAGGCATCATTCTTTGTGTGTGGAATATGAAATCTCATTTATCCAAGCAGTAGTTGTATGAGGTAGGTATCTGCCTTCTGTCAGGTCCCCAGAGCAGACTTTGAGGTGAGGATTTGTGTTCAAACATTTCATTAAGGGACTGCTTGCTTAAGGAGGAGCCTTTAAGAGAGTGTGAAGAAGCCAAACTGGGTGCAACTCCAGGTGAAGTTCCAGCTCAAACCAAGTTCCTCAAATTACAGCTTGGGGGTTGTCCCCTTTAGAGCAAAGACTTTCATACTTTCATACTTTCATACTAATGTAGTATGAAGAAGCCAAACTGGGTGCAACTCCAGGTGAAGTTCCAGCTCAAACCAAGTTCTTCAAATTACAGCTTGGGGGTTGTCCCCTTTAGAGCAAAGACTTTCATATTTTCATACTTTCATACTTTCATACTAATGTAGGGGTTACCTCACATCTATGGGTGATGTAAACTCCCAGGTATTTCCAGCTCTCTGCCCAGGAAGGCAGAATGGCCCCCATGGCTCAAGGGAAGTCTTTTAAAGAGAGGGTTGGTTGCAGTCTCTTGCAGGCAAGCAACATAAAGACATAGGAGTTAGGGGACAGGTGCCCATGAAAGGAATATGAGGGAATCTGGAATAGTTTTCACCTCAGTATCACTTCCTTCACTTAACAGTTAAAGAAATGAAACTTAGAAAAGTGGAATAACTTTCCCTAGTTAATATGATTAGTAAGTGTGACAGCGCAAAATAAGCCCAAGTCTCTGACTCCAAAGCTCTGGAGAGATCTGGGGCATGTGGGAAGAATGTGATTGGTGAAACGTGGCAGAGATAAGTAGGTTAAAACGCAGTGAGCACATTCTGTTGGCTGGGACACTACTGAGAGTCCTTCCCGCCTCAGCCCAAGAAGACAGATGAGAAGTAGTGAAGACTTGATTTAGAAGAGGCATGAGATGTACCCCTGGAGATAAAAATATTTGTTTATAAAAAATAAAAAAAAAAAGAAGAGGCCTGAGAATTAAGGAAGTTGTGGTTTTTTGACTGCCCATGCTCTTTCAACAAGTGTTTCTGGGAAAACAGGGTAGCCACATACCCAAAAAAAAGAAGTTGAATCCCCTACTTCACACCATATAAAAAATTTAACATAAAATGGTCAAAGAACTATATATAAGCACTAAAATCTATGACTTATAGAAGAAAACAGGAGTAAATATTTGTGACCTTGAATTTAAGGATGGTTTCTCAGCTCTGACATCAACAGCACAAGCAATACAATTTAAAAATAGATCAATTGGGCTTCATCAAAATTAAAAACTTTTGGTGCTTTGAAGGACACAATCAAGAAAGTAAAAAAAAAGACAACTTAAAGAATGAGAGGGAATATTTGCATATCCTATATCTGATAAAGGACTTGTATCTAGAATATATAAAGAACTCTTACAAGTCATTAATGAAAAAGCATATAACAAATTACAAATCTCAATTACAAAATTTGAAAAGGATCTGAATGGACATTTCTCCAAAGATGATACAGAAATGTCCAAAAAGTGCAGGAAAAGATGCTCAACATCGTAAGTCATCAGCAATGTAAGTCCATGCCACAGCGAGATGACACTTGATACCTGCGATGATGGCTTTAATAAAAACGACTTAACGGTTAGGATGTGGAGTAATCAAACCTCTTGTACACAGCTGGTAGGAGTGGAAAATGGTTGAGGTGCTGTGGCAAATGATCTGGCCATTCCTGAAAAAGTTAGAAAGAGTTCCCATTTGACCCAGCAGTTCTATCCCTAGGTATATTTCCAAGTGAAATGGGCATCTATATCCACATGAAGACTTGTGCAGGGAATGTTTATAGCAGCATCATTCATGATGATCAAAAGGCGGAAACAGCTCAAACACCATTATGAATGAGTGCACAAAAATGTGTTAAACCCACACAATGGAATATTATTCAGCCATAAAAAGGAATGAAATACCGATAACTGCTAGAAGATGAATGCTATAGTCAAAATGAATGTTTGTGTCCCCCTAACATTCCTATGTGGAAATCCTAACTTCCAAGTGGACAGTCTTAATGGCAAGAGGAGACTTGGGGGACATGATCAGCTCATGAAGGGGGAGCCCTCATGAATGGAAACAGTGTTCTGTAAGAGAGAGCCCCCAGCGCTCCCTAGCCCCTTCTGCCATGTGAGACTACAAAGAGAAGTTGGTAACCTGGAAGAGAGCCCTGGCCTCACCAAGCTGGTACCCTGATCTCAGACGTCTAGTTTCCAGAAACGTGAGAAGGAAATTTCTGGAGTTTAGCAGCTACCCAGTCTATGATATTTTGTTTTAGCAGAACGAACGGACTAAGCTAGTAGATGAAACTTGAGAACATAATACTAAGAGGGTGGACACAGAAGAACACATATCCTATGATTCCATCCATGTGAAATATCCAGAATAGGGGAATCTTTAGATACAGAAGGTAGATGAGTGATTGCCCCCGGCTGGGTTGGGTGGGGGAGGGCGGAAGTTAAGAGAATCGAACACTGATGGCTAAAGGGCAGGCAGGTATGGGGAATTTTAGGAGTGGTTATAAAAAATGTTCTAAAATTGATTGTGATGATGGTTGCACAATGCTGTGAACAGAGTAAGAACTCTTGAATTATACACTTTAAATGACTGAATTGTATGGTCTGTAAATTATCTCTCACTATAATTGCAAAAAGACAGAAAGCCCATGCTGGTAATAATCATAGTAGCAGTGGCGGAGAGAGTTTTTGTTCATAAATATCCAGGCTGGCAAGCTGGAGTTCAGGAAGGAGGGCATTTATAGAAGGCCTCGCGGGCAGGAGTTTTGTGGCCCTCGAAGGCTGCCACACAGCTAGAGGTGAGACGTTCCGAAAACCGAGGTGGCGTTTGCTTGTGGAAATCCTGGCTGAGAGCAGGGACTAATGGGCGGGGGGGGGGGGGGCGGTTACGGTGAGGACCGGGGGCCGATGTCAGCATAGCCGCTGCCTCGCCCAGGAGGACCACCTGTGTGTCTCCACTTTCTGGGGCCAAGCAAATCCTAGAAGGTGACTGTTCGAAAGAGCTCTGTCCTTTTGTCACCTGCTGGCCCTCTTTGCTCCTTGATCAAGTGCACGGATGGGAGACAGCAGGGACCTTGGCTGAGCAGCTCCTTGAGCCGGGAGAATCCGCACATGGGGCTCCTGCAAAAGCCTCCAGATTGAAGGCGAAGTCTTGCGAAATCAGCAGGGCGGGCAGCTGAAGAGCATGCGAATATTGTGCATTTGTAAATATTTGAGCACATCTGCTTAGTTCCCTCCCAAAAAACCAGTGGGAAAACCCGCCTCGCGTTGTGCCATGCAATGCCGTTACCCTGCTCTAATTGTCAAATCTGTTGAGTGTTTTCCTCCTGAACACAAAAATTAAACATCACTCTCCTCATTCATGATTAATTCAGCTGCAGCGCTGCACTGTGTCACACTGCATTTTTTAAAGTAATTGTTAAATTCTACCTCATAATCAGAGCAGTTTTAATTAACTTTTTGTCAGTTAATCTTTTTTTCCTCATACATTTTCCATATCTAGTGTGTATCCGGCGCGTCTCTGCCCAGGGCTTTGCAGCCCCTCGGTATGAATGCTTAAGCCCTGTTAGTGCCGAAGGGTGTGCCACGTGCGGGCGGAGAGAGGGGGCCTCCCAGGCTCCATTCTGCTCAGCTTTCCTGGGCCTCGATGGTTATGTCATTTGCATTAAAGAGCTCCTCCAGAGTGAGCTCATTTGTAAGCTGCAAAGTTCAGGCTTTCTCTTCCCTTTCTCCTAGAGTATGTTCTCTGTGTCTAGGAGAGGGATGGTCATCCCAGAACCTAGAGCAAGAGGCAAGAGACCCAGACTGGAATACAGAGCAAACCCATGGTGAGGGGTTGAAGGTAATTCTTGCCACAGAGCTAGTCCTTCCTCAGAAGAGCTCCTTCAGTGTCATTGACCTTGGCAATGTTACCAAAGTCACAGTCCACATAGTTGGACGTTTTTGTCCACGGAGCTTGCACGTTGGTTGTATGCACTGTTCAACTTACAGTTCTGCTCACCTATGTCTTCTAGCTCTCAAATAGTATTTGTCATGGGCATATGACAAAGGAATCCTAATTCCACCTTAATTGAACATATGCATGTTTTCTTGCTCAAAAGGTGCCTGTCTTGAAAAGCAGTTCTGTGTTAGTTTTTCTAGAAGTTTTTAAAAAAACGTGCACCTGTGTGTGATGGTACCACTACTACTACTTCTAGCACAGCAGCCAGTTTGGGGCATTTGTAGGATCTCTTTTTCAGGATATCACATGAGTTTCTCAATGTTAAAAAGCATATTGAAGAAGTAGGAGCTGATAATTCCTTATTTTAGAATCTGATGCTAAAATGCTGAGAGATTAAATAAACACACCAGATGTTCAAATGGTTAAATTATTTAAACAGAGTGTGGTCAAACCCTAGAAGAGGTGATGCATTCATTCTATGAACATTTCTGCCAAGGTGTTGCCATATTGAATTTGTTCATTGGCCTGATCTGCCCAGGGTTGTCGATCCTGAGGAGTAAATGTTATTCAGGTAAAAATTGTACAAAAGGCTTCCTCCTAAGAAGTACATCATTTAAGGTAATTGAAGGCAAAGTATATTCTGCATGAAGTGCTTTTACCTCAGAAAAATTAAGAGTGTGTAGGATTCACGGTCTGTGGTCAAATCTAAATTTACAAGGTCAGTGGGTAGACAAGTAGCTTAAGTCCTAGGAGTCCCATTTTCCTCATCTGTAAAATTGAAATCATATTTTCTGCATCATACCATTTTTCTGATGATTAAAAGAAATTATTTTTAATGTAATTAGCACCGTGTAAGTTCTCAGTAAAGGAGCAGTGATAATGACGATGATGGCTTATACTATTCTCGGTGCCTGACGTGAAATCATTTAGATCATTCTGCACATAGAGCACAGTGGGTCCAAGAACCTGTCCCAGAATTTATCATGATCTGTCCTGACCTGGCTTCTGGAAGGGAGCTCCTTCCTGTGATCTTCTGGAGGACTAATTCCGTGTCTTGTTTAACTTGTGTCTCCAGCAGATCGAGCACAACAATGTCTTGTGTGTGTACTCAATCCGTCGTTGCCAAATTGTAACGGAATCCTCATTTTTTTTTGTTCTTATTCTTTAAGCAATATTCAGTAAGCCATACTGCTGAGAGACGAACAAAGTATGGTTCCTGTCCTCAAAGTATGCAGAGTTGACGGAGGAATTACCTAGGTAGACAGATAGAGAACAGTGTGTCCTGTAGCTGCCCAGCCTCCCGGAGATGGGAAGGCTTTACGGAGAAGGCAAAGTGTATGTGAGTCTGGAGTAAGCAAGAGGTTTACCCAAACTGAGTCTCAGGGAAGGTTATTCCAGATTACCAGAGTAAAGTATGTATGCTTAGAGAATCATGATACAGAGCACTTTCCGGAAATGGTGAGAAGTGCCATGGATTTAGATTTTTGTCTGCAAAGGTTTGTGGCCAATGTCACACTCTCGTTCTGTCTGCCCCTACGAAGGAGGGGAAAACAAACCAAATGCAGAAGTTCTGGGTGAATGCCTCGGAGGTGAGAAGGAGACAGTAGGAACCAGCAAGGGGATGAATTTAAAGAGTGAGAGGTGATGAGGCAAGGCTGTGGAAGAGCCCGGAGATAACTTTGTCACTTGTTACCCATGAAAAAACAACTTATATTTCCCTTAAATCATCCTTTTGTTGTGTTTGTGTGTGAGTGGAAAGGAACCTTAATTCTACTCCCAGTGTGGTTGAGAAATTCAGCTCTCTGTTTGCACTTTCCCAGAATTCTATTTGCTCTTTGTATTCAAGTACAAAGAAGAATGGCTCTAATCCAATTTTGATTTGGAAGCCAAGTATGATGGGAGTGTAGATGTCACAGCAATGTGTCCAAATTTACTTTATTTTTGAAATGTCGTGAATATGCTGCTTAGAATTATTCATCACTGGTATTCGTTTTTCCACATAGGAGTATTTTACGATTCTATTTCCTAATTTGTGAGTCCTAATGTAAAATGTGCTGATATATCAACTTTATTAATACATAACTCCCTAGATCTATAGACTTTAATTTATAATAATTTCTAAACTTGTAATTTAAAATAAATATTAAAAGAGACTACGTAAAACTATCACAGCCCTTAAATCAATACTCGAGAAGATTTTAATTCCCAGAAATTCCCCCTGGTGAGAAGAACATTTATTTCTTGTTGACAGGGACACGGAAAATAAGTTAAAGCCTTGCTTTTCACAATATTTTATTTCAAATAAATTTAGCTGTGCCATGAAATAAATAATTTTGGAGATGGATTTGTAACAAAAAGTACATGACCAGTAAATTTCAGATTGCTAGAATTATAAAGTTTTGGGGGATGCACAGTCGTCATATTTCAGGTAATATAATCTAAAGAAGAACACAGATAAAACAGAATTCACTGCTACTTATTTGTTATTGTATGCAAGCATTTATATTGAGCCCATCGAATATCTATTTTTTAATATTAAACCTTTATGATCGGCTTCAATTTCAATTTTTCTTCTTACCTTGTTAAACAAGTCAAATTAATTATAATCAAAAAGAATAAATAAAATTTTTGTTAGGCTTGTGGAGGACTCCAGATGGTGGACATATTTGATTTGACCCCGAACTCAATAAAATTATTAATTACTAAGAAAGGATCCCCAAGGGCTTCCTTTTAGAATTGAAAACCCATGATGTTCAAATGTACTCTGTAAATGGGTATTTCCAAACTGATAGCAAATAGCAAATCTTTAATTAGTGTGCATAAAATTAAAATTTACTTACAGAGAATTAAACAGGAATTTGAAGTTCTCATAATCCAAACCAATACGAAGCTGAGAAATTCAATTTTATAGTCTTTTTTCTTTCACAACATATAATAATGCCTTGTATTTTTCATTATTATTCCATTTAGTAGATCATTTAAAGCAAAGTTTGTGAAGAACCCTGAAAGCATGAGGAAAGGTCATGAAGCTAACTATTAAAAGAATCGCTAACTTAAAAATAAGCAAGAAAAAGAATCTCTCTCTATATATTCCTTTATATATATTTATATATAGTTATTTATATATAAGTAATTATTTTTACATTGAAATGTTTTAGAGCTGAGAGATCTCAGTTTAGAATCTGGAGCCCTATGCATTCAAATGGGCTAAATTTGGGACAATAAAGAGCATTTTTAAGGTATCCTAAACTTTAGAATGCACCTTGCATTTACCCTTAGGACACATACAGCAATCAAAAAGATGCCAGATTTCCCAAAAACAAAAGCAAAAAAAACCACCTCTTCCAGTCTTAATAATGTTGTGATTAAACGTGCGTAGTTACTGTCTCGAAGCGTCGGCTGACAGGAGAACAAACAAATAAAGCAGCTATTGTAAGGACAGAAATGGACTGAGCGTCCACAGTAAATAAATAAATAAAATGTGCGCCTTCGTCTGTACTCCACGGAAGACACGGTTTGCAGAATTTTTATTGGCACTCTGCCATCCTTATTTTCATTTATCTGCCTCAAAGCACCATTTCAAAAAGTGCAAAAGCATGTTGTTGATAAAGTAGATTGTTGATAGCTGAATCGAAAATTTCAGAACAACACGCATTGTAATCAGTTTGGGGAGGGAAGGCCACAGCTGCGGCTTCTTGAAACGTGTGTCACCATCAGTGCTAGGGACGGGGAGATGTGTTCTTTTGCCCTACAAAATTTAGTAAGCAAATCTTTATAAACTGTATTAAGTGACAAGTATTACCAGAAGCCATAAAGTCGACCGAGTCTTTATTTACAGAAATGCTCTCCCAGCACACCGTTCCCATATTGCAGTCTCCTTTATAGTGTTGTGTGTCTGGAATGTACTCGCCGACTCCGGGGTGATTTCAATGATAGTAAATCCTGGGCCCGTGAGTCCCCATGTGTACCATAGTGATTTTAATACTTCTGCAGTTAAGGTACTGGCGGGTATAAATTTCAGCACCAACTTTTAGTTGCTTCACTGTGGGGTGTGTGTGTGTGTGTGTGTGTGTGTGTGAGTTTTCTTTTTTGCCTTGTGGCTGTTTTTGCAAAAGCAGAGCCAATGAGTATGAAAATAAGAGCAAGGCTTACACAAATGGACATTTAGCAGACAGGTGCTACATCCCCTTTCTTTATATTGTTAAACATCATAGCTGAGAAACGTCATGTACTCCGTTCAATAAGTGACTGTTAGGAAACATGTGAGATAAACAAAAATTCTATGAAAACAATAACTGTCCTACTCTGGGTTCCCTGGATCCCTAGAACCCCTAAAGATGTTACTTGGTATTCTTAGGGGAGACTAAAGTGTATTCTGTGGTCAATTGTGTTCAGGAAGAAATGCTGAGTTAAAGTTAAATTTCTTTTTAGGTTTTTTTAGGCTATAAATGAAACATGCAATGTTAATCTCCAGGAAGATGTGTCGTTTCTCATTTTTTTTTCTTTTAACAAACCTATATGGTGCCTGTGGAACCAGCACTCTGTCCAACTGTGTGCAGGGTATACTGGTTTAGAGACATGTAATATGTTTAATATACTGGGATTTAAGCAATGCTTTTGCATCTAAACTCTGAGCATTTAGGGAGAGTGATGCCTACCATAGGATACTTTGTAAAACTTTGCTAAACATTTGTAGAAGAAACTTTTGAATTTTTGTGTGAATTCTGTCTTGCTAATAATCGAGTGTCTAGCACGCTAACTGGTAGTGATGATGAATCCAGTGACTTTGGACCAATCCTAAGGATTAGGGCCAATCATCTTATCTCAATTATCTTGGAAGTCTAGTTCATTTACTTTTGTGTATGGTACACTTTTTTTCCAGTCTAAGACTTTTGAGAATTTCCTTTAGAATTTACTCTTAAAATTAGGTCTTGCACTTAGTATACCTTTCTCTTTGATGACCTTCAATTTTACTACAGTATGTCTTCACTGATCTGCGATCCCTTGTCCTCTGAAGTCTTTTATGTTTCATGTGATGTTTCCATTATCATTTATTCAAATTTTTCTCCCTTTTGATTGTTTTCTTCCCAGTGTTCTGTTACCTGTTTGTGACAGTTTTGCTTCTATCCTATCATTTAAGTTTATTTTAAAAATTCCTTTCTCCTTATTCCTATCTAGTGACTTCAAATTCAACCTGGTTTTTCAGGACAATTTATGCTTTGACTATATCCATCCTGATTAGAGTTGCCAGATAAAATATAGAACACCCAGTTAAATTTGAATTTCAGATAAACCGTGACTACTTTTTTTAGTATAAATTGTCCATAATGCTATAAGTGGTAAAGTGGGACATACTTAATTAAAAATTTTTTCCTCATTTATCTGAAATTCAAATTTAACTGGGAATCCTCTATTTTTACCTGCTAAATCTGTTTCCTCTATTTCTACCACCTAAATACCAGTTTCTTCCTTTTTGTTTCCATTTCCATAAACCCATCTCTAGAAATTCCATTTCTCAGTGTCAGTAATATTCTTTTGTCAACGAATGAGTATAAATCATTAATATGAGCTTTATTGGAAAACCCCAAAGAGATTCATGAGATGTTGAAAAGAGAATGGACAGTATCTTTGTTTAATTGTTAGCATTATGCTAATCAGAAATACAGTGGGTTGACTTATAGGCTTTTTAGGAATGCTATCTGAATTATATAGAAAAACACCAGCTGTTATGACAAACAGGTCCCCAAATGTATAATGTCCCCAAAACAATAGAGTTTTATTTCTTGGTAACATGGCAATTCTCAGTGGGTAAAAAGTCTGGTATTTTAAGCAGGCAAGTCATTGGTTTTTTCCCACATAGTTCCAACCATCCCCTGTATGTGTTCACAGCCACCATGATTACTACCTTCCTGGTCAGTCAGGAAAAGAACAAAGCATGGAAGAACATGCCCAAAGTTTCTAGTGGGTGAGGCCTGAAAGCGATACATTTCACGTTTGCTCACATTCCATTAACTGGAATTCAGTTACATCGCCATGTCTGACTGCACGGAGGTCTATAAAATGTAACCCGGCTCTTCCCAGGAAGAGGAGTAGATCGATTTAGTGGGTAGGTAGACTCTGCTGCTACACAGGCATTGCGTCGAATAAAGCTCGCTTATGCTAAAGACGCATGGAAGCAACTGCATGGATTATGTTGGAGAATATTTTATTTTCTGGGAATCATAACAATTGAATTTTTTGCTTTATTTATAATTATTTGTTGATGTGATTAAACTGCACAGGTGCCTCCAGGAGAAAAATAAAATTTATGACATTGCATTGACATTTCCCAAGTTTCAAGGCATGAACAGATTATAGTCTCCACCCTGATGTTTAACAGATTGATTATTGGGATGGATATCCAAGGTGGTATGGGAAAAACAAGGTGGCTTTATGTGGATATGGGTAAACCATTAAACAAAGCAGAGTGAGGAAGGCTGCCAAGGTATGTGAATACCTTTGTAGCAGATGAATCAGAAACTTCTGTTTGCAGAGCTGTCAACATAGCCCCTCTCCTAAATACTAATTGCTTAACAAACAAGATATTAAGATCTTTAAAATAAGTGTTTCTTTGTCATATATGTGTATTTATAAACATAGAACGGAAATCTCTACATGCAAAATATTTAGAGTTAGATGCTGTTGTAGGTAATTAGTAAAAAAGACTGTATGTTTTCTCATCCACCTGCTGGTAGAAGCAGATGGTAGCTTATTTCTGCCCATGTGACCTACAGATTCTCCAGGTTTACCAAAATATGATGACTAGAGTAATAGCATTGTTTTCCTCCCAGGTATGGTTGGGACTATGGTGTCTGGAAATAGTTGCCTTCTTCCCGCACCTCGCCAACCTTCTGAGAGCAAATACAAATACAGGGTATGGGTCTTAATTTTTTTTTTTAGATGATGGTTTCAAAAGCACAGTTTCCCCCTAGAAGAATGATTATAATTTTTGATGGAAAGAATACTATTATTTCTAATCTTACAGTGAAAGAAAATCTTTTTTGGGGATTTATATCTTGTTTGATTTTAGTTAAAAAAAAAAAAAAAGGAAGCAGTGTTCCAGGGGTGTAAGGGGATTGGCGCAGTCTGTCTGCCAGCACGTAGTCATTTCCATCTTCTTCCCAGCTCTGTTGTAAGCCTGGCTACTCAGCTCTTCGTTCTTTTAAAGCAAACCACTGGATAATTGATAATTTTATCTTCATCTCAGAGAAAACCAAGTGTATTCATTAGCACATTTTATTTGAGTAACCATACAAAAGTCAAATAGAATTGATTTTCAGCTCTTTTTATTTTCCTTCCCTAGTTCTAAAAACATACACCAAAAAAGACTAAATAAGATCAAATAGATCAAATAAAATAAAAAAGATAAAATAAAACAGAAAGGACACATTCTGTGTCCAGGTAGCATCTGTTTAATCTTAGAACTAAAATGTGCTAATGGAATGAGTAAGATAAAAAGAGCTCATGAAAAGATGCTAGACCATGGTTGTGAAAGCAACACCTGATGGTCCTTTCTCTGGCAAAACCCTTACAGTAGGAGCTATAACCATCGGAATGTCACTCCACTCCACAAAGTGCCCACTCATTATTAGGGTAGCTGATGTTTTCTTCAAAGGTGATTCCAAATGGTTCTTCTTACTAACCTCAGCATCACTTCTTGTGAGTTTCAAACTTTACAAATTTTTCCTGAATGGGTTCTTCTAAAGAGTTTATTTATAAATGGTGGGCAGGACTTGAAATGTTTTCTCCCTAAGCTCTTTTGGATGTCTAGAAATGTGGTTATTCCAAAATTAGGCTTTTCGTGTATTTTAAGCAGGTTTCAGTTTTTTGGAATTCATTGCTGGTCAAGGCTTTCAGTTCCTTTTCTTTCAACAAATTGAGGCCTGCATCATCAGCTGAAAAGTTGAATAAATCAAGAAGTGCTAGTCAGATGTATTGAAGGCCCAGCCATCGGCTCTCACAGGGCCGATTCTGTCCTCTGCTTAAGACCATGGACAAACCCATCCATCCTAATGTGTCCGGGTTTCCGCCAGGGATGGAAATACTCAATCTCATTTTTGTCCCATGGGCTCTTTTGTTAGCTCAACTAGAGTAACGTAAAATTTTCTAGAAAAAAATAATGTAGGGAAGAAGCACAGCATTGTTATTATAATAAAGCAGCAGTTTAGTTCACTGTACATCAATTGCTTTGAGATTTTGAAAGCCTCTCAAACTGTGTTTCCAGGACCAGCCACAGGGGCATCACCCCGGAGCTGGTGAAAGACAGAATCGGGGCCCTACCCCAGGCTTACGGATTTGGATCTGCATTTTAGTCAGATTCCCAAGGTGATTGATAAGCATGCTAAACTTGAAGAAGCACCAAGAGGCAGCCCTGTGAAGTGTGTGTGATGGTCTCAGTTCCACCGCGAAGGAATCCAAGGCTCAGAGAGGCAAAACCGTACAACTTGAGAACTCCAGCTCAGGTCTGTCTGGAGCTCTCATTCACACGTTTCCACCACACTTCCCTGCTTTCAGTGCACTGTAGCCAGTTTTCAAAGACAAGTGCAAATTCGTTGTCTATTTTTTTTTTTTTTTTTTTTACTATTTTTACTAGCTTTTGACTATTCTGGTGATGTTCTCCAAAAGGACATACACTTACACAAAATTCTGGTGACAGTGAAGCCACGCGTTGCTAAAGGAGATCCAGTTTGGTGGGAAGATCAACAGCAAGGATTTTTGTGGCTTTGTACGGTTCTATTTTTGAGTGCTTGGAGGATCTTATTTATTAGAGTGTGTTTGCAGAATCTGTCAGTAAACATCTTTTCTTTGTTAATATTTAACCCACCAACTCTTTCAAGCTTCCCTCTTTTCCAGTCTCACAGTCCCACATGCTTTTTAATCCACTAATAGCACCAAACTGTCTCCACGGTGTAATAAAAGTCTTCTCTTTTATGACTTCCTTGAATTACTACCCTAACTTATAATTTGCCAGATTTGTTTTTGCCTTCAAATCCCTTACTTCATTGTAGCCACATGAAAAATGTTACACCCTATGCATTTTCCTCCCCAAACTCTAATGCTTATTTTTAATATACTAATAGTTCTTGCCCAGAGTAATTTAGTCTTGCTGCCATCCAGGATGTTTTATTCCCCATTCAAAAGAACTTTTAGAAGTTTCTCTGTAAAATATTGGGAAATATTTGAAGTTGTTCTAATGATTACTGAAATCCAGTAAACCTTAATTACATTACATAATTCACAAAAATACCCCAAAGAGTTTAGGGAAACTCCCAAAGAAATTAGATTGGCCATTTAGAGGCTTCCTAGACTTGTCTTTTAATGCTCAAGTGTTTTCAAAGCAAATGTGGGTTGGGCTTCCAGAACTCAAGAGAGTTCCTTTTGGAGTGGTGGCCATAAATACCTTGACCTTACCTGAAACAAGTGAAAGAGACAATTGGAGCTGAAGATAATTTTGTTTTCGTTTTACATATTTAAGAGCCAGAACATGGGGAAGGGTCGAGTTTATAACTTCCTGTCTTAAGGAAGGGGAGATAAATCAGGGAATAAGAAAAACGTCTAATTGTCAGTTTGCTTTATTTTATCACAGCTCCAAAACCTGACCCCAGGTGTGCGTGCATGCATAGGTATGTTTATGTGTTTAGAGCAAAAAGCTCAGCAGAAGGAAAGAGCAGTGTGAACGTGATAATGAAGGGATCTCTTCCATTCCCACCTTTCCCCAAGAGAAGTCCTCTGCACAATAACTGATGCCCTCTCTAGTGGCTTAACATCCAGGAGGCCTTGGTCTCTGAATCAGAATCTGCCTGGTACTTGCACATCGGCCTTCTCTCGCATTACCAGTAATGCAAAGTCCCCAGACAAAGCAGACTAGCCAAAGTAGAACTTATGAGCCGGTAGTGGGTTCACTTCAAGCTGTTCTAGCTCAGCGTGGAACTTTTGACCAGGATCCCATGGGACTATGCCAAATTGTACATGGCCATGCCGAACACAGATGCTCTCTGGACATCTAACTCAGAAGTTTCAGGACATGTAAGGCAATGAATGCATAAGGTGGGTCATTTACTCTTCCCCACATGTGAAGCGACCGAGTCAGGCTACTGAATTTAGCAATGTGCAGATTGAATGACTGGGGGAAATTGCTGGAAATGCTAATCAGGAAGGAAAGTGGTGTCTTTTCCCACCCATTTTACTTCTAAAGTGGTCAAACAGAGCATGAAACTTATTGATCTGAGAAACTCCTTCTGGCTAACTGACCACTGATAAGATTTCAATAGAAACTTCTTTAATTTATAGTTGCTTTTACTAAGTTAAGTATTGATGATACAGCTTTCGTAGTTCCTGATACAGAGCAAGCCCTCAGGAAATACTTTTATTTTAAGTAATAGTAAAGTCACATTAGTACTATCATAGGATTTGTCAGCATGAAATTGATCCTAATTCCTGAGAAAAATATTGCCATAGGCTTTTAACTAATTCCCTATTTATTAAGCCTGGTAAAGTAAAATCCTCAGTTGAAAAATACAGTGCATTTGCAACAGAAAATATTATACTGTTATTAATCCTGTATTGTTAACATTTGAGGTTTCTCTCATGTACTTGAGTGTTGCAGTATAATGTTTACTCTTTCCAGAAAAATAAAAGTGTAAAATGAAACCTAGCTTTTTGTTTTCAGATGTGAGTTACTAGATAGTATCAGAACAAGTCTGAAGACTGAAGACTGCTAGAAAAATCTATCTGAGGGAGAAATCATGGGCCACCAAGAATCTGAAAGGGTAAGATGATAGGGAAAAGAAAAGGAGAGAGAGGTGATCTTCCCATTCAGCTCTGAGGCATTTGCTGATTGCCAGGTAAAAACGAATAGGCTGTAAAGCTGATCTGAACGTTTACCATTTTCAGTGTGGTGGGGGATTAAAAAACAACAACAACAACAACAACGACCTAGAGTTAAAGACCCACCAAGGCTTTTAGTTGAGACCCCTGGAGGACCATACCTTACGTGTGAGAGAAAAGCTGAAATAGACAAGTCTCACTTTGAAATGAATTCAAAGCCAAGCTCAACCCTAGATTGAATTAAAGTGATCTTCCTGTTAGATGCAAAATCAGCTCTTTCAGGAAATTAATCACATCCCCAGACTCTTAAGTAATCTCTGTAATTTTCGGTACAAAATACTCTGTAGTCCCCCCAAAATAAAGCATACCAAGAGACAAGATTTAATGACCAGAAACTAAGAGAAAAAATAGATTATAAAAACAATCACTAGAAATCTAGATATTGGAGTTACTAGACACAAATATTAATATAATTATAATGAAAGTGTTAAAAACTATATCAAGATAAGAAATTTATCCAATAATTTTTAGTATAAAAAGGATCTCTGTCAAATAAATAAATATAATCTTAAAAAAAAAAAAAGGAAACAAAAAGACATTCTAGGCCTAAATCATTAAGTAACTAAAATCAGAAGTCCCATAGATTTTTTAATAGTAGATCAGATAAGCTGAAGGAAAGAGTAATGCAGGAGAAGATAGGTCAGTAATAAACACATAGACTAAAGCACAGGGAGAAAAATGTGCTTATTTTCAGGAAAGAATAGAAGTTGCAAACATTGTGTGTGTATATATACTTCACATACATATACACCATTTCATATATAATTATATATTATTAATATATACTAACAATGTATAATGTATGTATAAAGGTATATATGTATAATTTATAATATAAAATGTATAGCTTAATTATAAATTATATGTAATTATATATTTTATAATTATATATGATTATAATTATAAATGTGATTATGTTATATAATTATAATTCCATTTTACATATACATATATGTGTGTGTATATACACACCACTTCTTTATCCACTCATCCATCAAAGGATACTTGGGCCCTTTCCATAGTTTGGCTATTATAAGTGATGCTGCAATAAACACAGGGATATATATATATCTTTTTGAGTTAGTGTTTTTGTATTCTTTGGGTAAATACCCATTAGTGCAATTAGTAAATCATATGGTAGTTCTATTTTTAATTTTTAAATAAGATTTATTTATTTTGAGAGAGAGAGAGAGAGAGAGAGCACCTGAGTGCACTAGCGGGGAGAGGGCCAAAGGGAGAGAGAGAGAGAATCTCAAGCAGACTTGCCGCTGAGGGCAGAGCCCAGTGTGGAACTGTATCTCATGACCCTAAGATCATGACCCAAGCTGAAACCAAGGGTCAGGCACTCAACTGACTGAGCCACCCAGGTGCCCCATCTATTTTTAATTTTTTGAGGAACCTCCATCCTGTTTTCTACAGTGGCTGCACCGGTTTGCGTTCCCACCAACAGTCCATGAGGGTCCATTTTTCCCCACATCCTCACCAACACTCATTTCTTGTGTTTTTTATTTTAGCCATTCTGACAGGTGTGAGGTGATAGCTTATTGTGGTTCTGATTTGCATTTCCCTGATGATGAATGAAATTGATTATCTTTTCATGTGCCTGTTAGCCATCTGTATGTCTTCTTTGGAGAAAACTCTGCTCATATCTTCTGCCCATTTTTAATTAGATTATTTGTGGTGTTTTTGGTGTTGAGCTATTTAAGTTCTCCATATAGTTTGGGCACTAACTGCTTATCACATGTATCATTTGCAAGAATCCTCTCCCATTCAGTCAGTTATCCTTTAGTTTTGTTGGTTGTTTCCTTTGCTGTGTAGAACCTTCCTATTTTGATATGGTCCCAATAGTTTATTTTTGCTTTTGTTTCCCTTGCCTCAGGAGACGTATCTAGAAAAATGTTGTTACTGCCAATGTCAGAGAGATTATTGCCTGTGCTCTCTTCTAGGATTTTTATGGGTTCAGATGTGGCCATTAAAACATTTCTTGAGGGGCGCCTGGGTGGCTCAGTGGGTTAAGCCGCTGCCTTCGGCTCAGGTCATGATCTCAGGGTCCTGGGATCGAGTCCCGCATCGGGCTCTCTGCTCAGCAGGGAGCCTGCTTCCCTCTCTCTCTCTGCCTGCCTCTCCGTCTACTTGTGATTTCTCTCTGTCAAATAAATAAATAAAATCTTTAAAAAAAAAATTCTTGAGCCCAGGCTATATGTGAGATGTTTTATTGGATTTGTGGAATCAATGTGGTCCTAGTGTTGAATAGCTTCCAGTCTAGTGGTAACAAGGGATGCATACAACTAACTGTTAATGTAGTCGGATGAACACAGTAGTAGAGGTATGGGTATTCTGCTCTGGAAACACCAAGAGCAGATTGGAAGTATCACTAAGTCAACTTTTAGAGACCTCAGTATTGAAATGTTTCATTAGCTTTTTTTCCACCTCAAAACAGTATTTTAAAAAACTTCAACATACTCTTTATTCCTCTTACACTATACCATCCTCCCGCATTGTGACCACACTGCCCTACCAGCAATAAAAAGTGGAAAAAAATAACTACATTCTTAAATAATCTGTAAAATAAAGAATAGTAGGAAGTTCCACAGAGACAATTATGTCACTAAAATCTGAGAATTGTTCTTGATATGAGGCAGACAAAAAAGGAAGAGAGAGATGATATATATTACAATTCCAGTAAACCATTTGACACAACATTTATCAAAACTGGAATGAATTAGATAAATTTTTGGTTGATCAGTCAGCTTTAGAAAATTTAAACCTCATCTTTTCCAAAAATAATACTAATAATAAAAACATGACAGTGGCAGAGGAAGAAAAAATTTGCAGAATTCTACTGGGCTTGACATTAAGTTCTATTTTATTTTGAATTGATCTTGGAAATTAAAGGTGCTAGATAAAATCCAAAAGACCTATTGACAAATTGCTAGAATTAAAAGAGAGTTCAGCTATATTATTATAAATACTTTTAAGGTATACAGTTAATTGCATTCTATATCAGAAGCTGAAGTTAGTGTAATTAAAATATATAATATTTTATGTATATATTTAATATATATTAATATAGTCTGTAATTTTTTATTCCTACATAGCTTATGGTTTTTGGTGCAGTTGTAGATGGGAATGATTCCTTGAATTCTCTTTCTGTTGCCTCATCATTGTTGTATGGAATTGCAACAAATTTTTCTACATCGGTTTTGTATCCTGTGACTTTACTGAATTCATGTATCAGCTCTAGAAAATACTGTATGATTTCACTCATATATGGGATTTAAGAAATGAATCAGATGGGACCCCTGGGTGGCTCAGTGGGTTAAAGCCTCTACCTTCAGCTCGAGTCGTGATCCCGGGGACCTGGGATCAAGCCCCACATCGGGCTCTCTGCTTGTCAGGGAGCCTGCTTCCCCCTCACTCTCTCTCTCTCTCTGCCTACTTGTGATCTCTGTCTGTAAAATAAGTAAATAAAAATCTTAAAAAAAAAAAAAGAAGTGAAACAGATGAACATGGGGGAAGAAAAAAGAAAGAGGGAGGCAAACCATAAAAGAGACCCCTACCTATAGAGAGTAAACTGAGTGTTGTTGGAAGGGAGGTGGATGGTGGGGTGTCAAATGGGTGATGGGTATTAAGGAGGGCACTTGTGATGAGCACTGAGTGTTATATGTAAGTGGTGAATCACTAAATTCTACTCCTGAAGCTAACATTACACTGTATGTTAACTAACTAGAATTTAAATAAAAATTTGAAACATATATGTGTATGTATATATAAAATATATATGTATACTTTATAGACATAATGTATACATATATACGTATATATAATTTTAAAACTATAAATGATAGAAATCCAGAAATTTTTTAGGAAAAAAAAATTTAATTAAAAGTCTTTAGTAAGTTAAAAAATTGAGAGCTATACCATAATCAGGGATTTAATCAATAAGTCCAATGCAGATTTAAGTTGTAATTCTAAACTATATACGGAAGAGGAAGCAAGAAACATAAAATGAATCATAAAAAATATTACAAGAAAGAAGAGGAAGGTGATAACTTATTGGATATCAAGATTTATTGTAAAGCTGTAGTAATTCAGATAATAAGGTATATGCACAAGGATTGACAGATTAGAGAACTCCAAACACACACACACGGAAACTCTCTGTAAGGCAAAGATGGCATTGCAGATCAGTGGGAAAATATGAATTATTTGCTAAATGGTTCTGGAACAATTTGGTATATGTGGGAAAAAATATAATTGACTCCCTCTTCACACCATATACAAAATTAATTCCAGCTGGATTAAAGACCTAAATGTGAAAAGCAAACAGTAAGTTATGAAAAAAATAAATTTGTATCCACAGGGTACTATTTCTTAAACTCAAAAACTCAAGTCATAAATTAGCAAATTGATCAATTTGAATTTTCATTTTTGTGCACTTTTTTCTTCCTATTTTATTTTATTTTTTCAGTGTTCCAAGATTCATTGTTTATGTACCATACCCAGTGCTCTGTGCAATATGTGCCCTCGTTAAAAAAAAAAATTGTGTACTTAAAGATAATATTAAAAAATGGAAAAAAATGAACCACAAAATGAAGGAAGATACTTTACAATACATAACACAGATAAAGGTCTCCTATAAATTAAAAAAAAAAAGGAAATAAGGAAGGAAAGTAAAGCTAGTAAAAAACTATCACAAGATATAAACTTGTGCAAAAGAAAACAATAACAAATAAAAATATGAAAATATTCTCACTCTCATTAGAATAAAAAATATAATTAATCCCATAGGAAGAACTCTTTCCCATTTGTCAAATTCATATTAAAATACATGACAATACCAGATATGGGTAAAGATGATGAGCAACAGAATTTTATATTCTGCTTGTGGGAATTGAAAAATTCACTTTGGAGAGAAATTTGGCAATAACTTGTAAAGATGAATATGTCCTAAACTTAACAACTCCACTCTTAGTGTATAACTTAGAGAAACTCTTCCCATGCAAAAGAAGAATTTCATAATCATGACAAAGCTTTGGTGTTTTTAACCGCAGATCATTGGAAAGAAATATTAGTTAACAAAAGAATGGGTAACTAAATTTTGATAATATCATGCAGAGACTTATAGAGCAGTAAAAAATTAAGGAGTTAAACTTCTCTTTAGCAACATGGAACCATTTCAGAAACCATGGATTTCAATCTCAGCAAATAATGTTGAGGAGGAATAAAAAGCTAGTTACAGAATACATATGATGTCATCCGTTTAGATTCAAAAGCATACAAAACAAAAATGTATGTTGCTTAAGGAAACACGCAAACATATAAATAAATCCATGGACTAATAAGCAACAAATAATGGTTACATCCAAGAAGGGTCAGGAATTGAAATCTGAGATGGTATATAAAGACTTTACCTGTATTGGTAATGTTTTATTTGTAAGGCTGGACATCTAGTAGACAGAAGTGTAGATATTTGCTGCACCTGAAGTTGCTGGGACTCTAATAAGTGAATAAATATAGTTTGAAACTGGGCAAGATTATGGTACAAAAGACAACTCTTTGCAAATACGTTTGGGAAACTATGTGTGTGTGTGTATATATATACTCACATACTGAAAAAGAGACTAACATGTAATTTTGGAAGAAGTTGGTAGCATCTGGATGGTAAATAAACAGGAAAGAACTTTGAATTTAATAGAATGCTATTCAGTTACCGAACACTATGTCTTGGGTTTCTAGGGAGGACATATGGCAGAGTTAGACCCTTCTCTCCTGTAGAATGATTGTGTGATGTTCCCCGATGTTCTCGGGAAGACGATGTGTGATCTCAGTCATAACGTCTTTAGTGGATACGGTGACTCACTTGTTTAGCTGTTTCCTTAGTGTTTGACAGTTAGTAGGTTTTCAATTAAAATGTGGGGGAAATTGGAATGGGAGGTGAACCATAAGAGACTATGGACTCTGAAAAACAATCTGAGGGGAATGAAGTGGTGGGGGGGGTGGGAGGTTGGGGTACCAGGTGGTGGGTATTATAGAGGGCACAGATTGCATGGAGCACTGGGTGTGGTGCAAAAATAATGAATACTGTTATGCTGAAAATAAATAAATTTAATTAAAAAAAAGAAAAGAAATTTTAAAAATGTGCTAAATTAATAAGTTCCTCTTTCCATAGAGTATACTCTCAAATTTACTCTCAATTCTATTCACTGTAACAGGTCACACTTCATAATCAGTTGGAGAGGAATGGGAATGGGATTTGGACTTTTCTTCTCAAGAATTCATTTGCGAAGTCTTTTCAGGGTCTGCCTTTAGCATGTCAATCTGACTTGTTACCAACTGATATTCCAAATGTTCTAAATGAGTGTTCTCAAATGTTATAAAGCATCAGAGTCATCTGAAAGACTTGTTAAAACACACACTGCTGGGCCCACCCTCAGACTTTACCATTCCGTAAGATTAAAAATTGAGAAATTTGCATTTCTAGCAGGTTCCTGGGTGATATTGATACTGCTGGTCCCAGAACCATTCCTTAAGATCCGTTGTTCTAGATATTCTAGTGTTTACATAAATTTTCCATAATAGTCTGAAAGGTATTTAAAAAAAAAAAAAGCCCTATGCTATTTTCTAATCCTATAAGTAATCCTAATTATCTTTCATCCCAAAAGAAGATGCTTTCATGAGTCTATTTCTTTAAACCAGGAAATGAGAGTGTCAGAGGTCTTAACAATGATTAGTCCAGAGAATACAGAAGATAGAAACTCTCTAATGCATTCAGGTGTGGCTGTAATCCTTGCCCTTAGAGGAGGGACAGGTAGGAGTGGGGCCGTCCAGTTATGCATAAATCCTTGGCATCATATGTGACACCGTTGCCTTAACCACATCATCTTGAAATTCTCTCATGCTTCAGACCCTACTTTCCAGGTTTCATATCTGTTTCTGTGTTTTTCATGATCTTGCCTTCAAAAATGAGATCTTCCTTGTTTCCACTTCCTGTTCTTACTATGTCACTACAAGGTGATTTTCTCTACTACTAAGTCCTCATTTCCTATTTATGTGGAAATTACTTTAAATCTTTCCCTCTGAGCTCGCCCTTTGTGTGTGTCCATAATTCCAAACACATTTGGATATCACACAGTATTTTAAGTTAAACAGAATGAGAATTAAATTCATTATTTCTCCAATCTTTCTAATCACACTAGTCTACTCTTTTTCCCATCCACCCAAGATCCACTTGATTTTTCTTGCATCTTTTTTTAAAAATTTCCTTCTTTTTTAAGATTTCATTTATTTATTTGACAGAGAGAGATCACAAGTAGGCAGAGAGGCAGGAAGAGAGAGAGAGGGAGGCAGGTTCGTGCTGAGCAGAGAGCCCGATGCGGGGCTCGATCCCAGGACCCTGAGATCATGACCTGAGCCGAAGGCAGAGGCTTAACCCACTGAGCCACCCAGGCACCCCTTTCTTGCATCTTTTATCTCTCTTATATTGGGAGACAGTATGTATAGCATTTACCTACCATAGGCATCAGATTGCAACTGTTGCTTGAGGTTACCCAAATTACTTAAGATCTTTTAGATGTTTATTTTCCCTTCCATAGCATGGAGTTTAAAGTAGATCTTGCTTCATAGGCTTTATTTTATGATACAGCAGCAGCAGCAGAGAGCATGCTATAAATGCAGAAGGGCCCTATTATAGACCTACTGCATGACAAACTTTGGGGTAGGGCCTTGTAATCTGTTTTCACAAGCATCTAGGTGATCCCAATGCACGCTAGAGGATGATTATACCAAGGGAATGATTGTACCATTTATCCAAACACCTAAGCCAGAAATCTGGAAACTCATCTTTCTTTCCAACATAGAACCAAATTCATTGGTCATCAAGTCTCCTCCAACTAATTTAAATTTCTTATTTTATCTATTTTCCATTCTCATGTTCACCATCGCCATAAATGCTCAAACAGATTGTTGCAATACCTTTCTAGTATCATCTAACTTCTCCTTTATGAGGCCATGACTCAGGGGAGTAGAAAATACTTTCTATTTTAGTTTAATCATTTATTTCCTTTGTAAAAAATTCTTCCTGGACAGATCCCAGACTCTAGAACGTAAAGTAAGCAGTCCTTTACTGCTCCATGACTAACTGGAGAATAAATTGACACCTTCCTCCATTCTTGACAAGTTCGATCTCAGCTGTTGACTCTCCTCTTCAGACTTCCCTCCTTACAGAGCTGGTGTCTCCCAGGCCTGGCATAAAGTAGCTATTCCTGCAGGGCAGAACCATGACTCTGCAATATAAGTTTGGTATATTAGTGTGGAGTTTGGGCTGTCGAGTTGGGCACCCCCAAATTCACCCTCACTTTTCCCTTTTAATATCTCTGTGACCCTTGGGTAAATTATTTAATCTTCCTGTGCTTCTGTTTCCTTATCTAAAAAGAGCACATTAATAGAACCCACGGAATTGGGTAGCCACGAAATCAAATGGGTAGATACCTGTACTGCGTCTATCATACTGTGTTCTTGAGAGCAACTGATCAGCGCATGACATTTCTTTTCTCTCCCATCCTTATCATCCTAGGTTCTCTTGGTCTGTACAGGCTGTGTGAGTGCTTCCATGGATATCTGTTTCTTCAATACTTGGGATACACCATGTTGGGTTGTAAATACTTTATTTGGTATTGGGCTCTTTTGTATTTGCTTAACAGCATCCATTCTCCTTCCTTATGGCACTCTAGCTGCTCAGAAAGTTATCTGTGACCCAGTACGTGTAGTTTTGGTGAGAGAATAATTCCAGATTCTAGCATCCTGCCAGGGAAGCCAGATCCTTTTTCTTCCCAGGGAAGAAAATATCAGAGCCAGCACATAACCTAAACTCAGACACTCTAAGTTCTCTGTGGGGACTTTAACTCTTTCCAGAGAGATGTAGCAACTGGGAGCCCTTAGTCCTTTATTCCAGCTGCCCTGTCCTGACCAGGCTGTTTCCAATTCTTGAATGGTGGTGTTTCCCCTTTTGGACATGGAAAATCCTTGCTTGCTGACTTGTCCAACAGGGCCCTCCTCGTTTCCATCAGTGCTATGACTCCCCAGAGAGGCTTCCAATAAAACCACAGTCAGTTTCTGCTGATTACACCTCAGAGGACTGGTGTGTTCTACTTTTCTTTGATTCATCCTTTTTTTTTTTTTTTTTTTTTGACATTGGCATGAAACACGAGGCTCAAATCCTTTTGTGATTAGAGGAAAGGCCATCACTTAGGAAGGGCTCATGTGAAAATGCCAGTGTTTTCAGGTTTAGGATTGTGTACACAATTTGTAGGCAGTGCATGACCTCAATTCTCTCTCTCTAGCTCATGTTGATTAAAAATTGTTTTTTTAAAGCAGATTTTCATTGCAAATGAAGACGGAAGCATCGTTAACTATATTTATCACTAACAACCCTTACTTGCCAGCGATTATCAATTAGTGAAAACAGATTTTAAGGATTAAAACAATAACATACAGTATTTATCCTCCAAACCATACTTCTCATTAAAAAGTCTTTCCAATTGGCCTATAAAGGGCAATGTTGTCTTTTCTCTATGTGGAAAGAGAAGGCTTTCAATTTTGCACCATATTTGTGTCTCTCTTCATAATTACCCATGTGTAAAATGTTTCATTTCATGCTCATGCTTTTTTGTAGTACTCAACAACTGAAAAGATCATTTGCACTCATAATCTACAGATCTAATACTTGGTTATCAAATCTTGCTATCTCACTCTTATGATAGGTACCAGTATAGACATCATATTCCTGTGACTTTGCTTTTAAAAGGCGTTTTAGCATGGGCATTGAAAAAATATTTTTCTTGTAATGTTATCTTATGTGTTAAATTAAGCAATATTATCTGCAGTAAGAGTATGCATTATCACTCGAAGAAACAGAGAAGATATAATACTTCAATAACAATCTATGACCGATTTTAATTATTCAAAGGAATACCCATATAGGACATTTTAATTGTGCTTATTTTGCTCAAACTTCAGCTGTCCAATTTCACTCAGACAACTAGTTTCCAAAAACACCAACATAAATTTATTTCTATTAATTTATTCAGTTAGTATACATTGTGCTTCTTATGTGTACCAAGCTCTGTATTAGTTCCTGAGACAACAGTTAAGCCCAATAGTCCCTGGGATATGCTGTGATTTAGGGTACAGAATGGAGGAAAGACTTAACTCCTTGAGTAGTTTTTTATGGTCCTTGTTGCAGACAGCAGGGGTGTGGATAAACCATAGACCCAGGCCTCACCCCTCCTGTTTTCAATGTGTGCCTGGGATCTGATCTCAGGTGTGTCCTCCCCCACCCCACCCCTGAACCCCCAATGTGTATATGCAACAAGTTTAATGCTGTTAACATTGACCAGAAATTCAAAATGACAGAACCGGAGGTACTGCAATCTGGAACTCTTAACTTTTGTAAACTGGTGAGAATAGTGGAATGCACAGAGTCTCTACTTAATGACTTCTCCATCTTCTCCTACAGACTCCTCTGCTCAGCCGTTCAGGAATAGGATATGTATTAGACAACTAACATCTGGTATGAATATCTATTAGGACCATATGCTTTCTTCTGCTATATTATCATCCTAGACTAGATTAGGGGAAATCCAAACCAAATGGGGATTTAGGGGAATTTTCAAGGGTCACTTAATAAAGTAATTTTGGTTTTCTCTTTGCAAAGAACACGGCATACTGTGGAGGCCATGTAGAGACCTAAGCTCAGTCTCATGGCAGAAATAACCCGAATAAATAATCATCCTAATCATAAACATTTTCCTCACAATTTTCAAATGGGAAATAGAAACTGTTAATTGTCACAGTTACAAATGGATGTATCCTGCTGGGATTTTACTGGAAAGATGACGTTCTATGGAATAGCCTTGTCTTCTAAATGAAAACCAGTAGCTTTGGCTCTGGCTTTGTTTTCCCCCAAAACTCCTTGCCGATAATATTCATGGTGCTTTGGGGACTGCCTTTGTTCCTGTACCATAAGGATTTCTTGATTTATGGTTGCAAGATCTTCATGGCCAAATGACAAAGGGCCAAGGTTTGATTGTATAAAAGCAAGCACTAACTAACGCTCTCCAAGAATGTGTTCTGAGAGTAAAGTTCAGTTCATTTGGTTTTGATTTTACAATTAGAATATAAGATGTTTGGCTTTGAGAATGTGTTTCTCTTCAAAATTCTATCAATGAAATAGATTTTTATCTCTGATTCTAAGACTTATTATCTCTACTCTTAAGAAATTAGATCCACACAGAATTAACAATTAGCATCGGGAACATGAGTTATAGTAACTAGAAGCATAAAATTAAACTGATACTTTATTTTTGACATTTATAACTAGTCATGGATCATTTGAAATTTTATTGAGAGGATTTAAAGTGGATTAGGAATATGTTTTGTAAAATAATTATATATAAGTTCTAAATAGACCATGCACGCTAGGTAGGGGTAGTGTTTAAGGACATAGTTTATGTTTTATCATTTTTTGTGTTCTCACATACTTTTGAAACTCTTGACATAGTGCAAACATCAGCACAGAACCAGGTGACGGACTATTTGATTCCATCCTTACCTGAAGTTTACTGGTTAAGGCAGGATTGTCTATAGCCACAAATGTTGCTTCTCAGCTACCAATCTGTCTGACTTTGCACCTTGAGTACAGAACTACCTTTGAACCCAGCTCATTTTGAGAGGCTTATGTTTATTTAATAAAGGATTTTCTTGGTACAAGCTGGACCCTGATGATCAACAGCCAGTAATAATTCCTTTAACCAGCTCTCCAACCATTTTGTCCAATTTTAAATTAAATCCTAGCTGCTGACAATATTCTACTCTTATCTTTTCTCTCTTCTTCCTCATGCCTCCTCCCCATTCCACCTTCTCATTTCCACTATTATTTCCAATATTTATATATTTTCCAATACTATAATATCCACTATCACTTTCAATATTAGTCTCCCAAGCATGCCTTTTAAAAAATATGGGTTTGGGGATTACTAGATGACAACATGTTTAAGATTATGTTGTTGTTAATGTCTAGTATGCCATAGTATGCCGTTACAATTGATAGTAGCACTATAGTCCTAAGTAAGGAATGAGTAAGTTCCAGTTGAGAGAATAAAGTGTATTTCATCAACAGAGACAAGTCACCATTGAAAGCATCTTAATGGATGTTAATATTAAATCAGGGGCGGTCTCTATAAAGATAAAGGGATAAGAGAATAAGAAAAGTAAGTCATCAAGAGCTACGATCTCCAACTCAGTATCTGATATGTAGAACAAATTTTTAATGTATGTAAAAAATTAAAACATGAATATTTTGTCACTAACAATGAAGACAACAATGTTAAATTTTCAAAACCCATTTTTTCCCTTTCTGTCTGAATAAATATGTAAAATACATCTATGTCCTAAATAATGTATCTGTAAATTTTCATTGATAGGATTATATTTTTCTTTTCAGGTAACACATGCACACACACACACACTCACACACACACATACACACACACACACAATACCGTGGCTGTCTCAATCAGTGGTAACAGGACAAAGATGAAAAGGAAAGTTTGAGTCAGTCACGAGGGTGTATTTGATCAATATGGTTTCAAATGTTCTAGGCAGTTTTATAGCTAACAAAACTTATCTCTGATGATTGGTAAAACTGGTTATTTTCAAGAAATAAGTTTGGTATTTTTAAAATCATGATGAGTCTCAAAATCAATTGGTCATAATCAACTATTTTATTTTTAATGAAACAGAACACAACAATACAGAACAGTGTAGAAATGAAATAATGAAAGTGAATTGCAGTCAGTAGGGGTAATCAGTGTTTTTATAAAATTTTAGTTTCAGTTTATATGTTATTCTCACATACACAAACCATAGGTTTATATTGAGTCACAAAGTAAGATATATATATATATATATATATATATATATATATATCTATATCTTATAGTGAGCCATAGTGAAAATGTTTAAATACCACTGCATTAAACAGTTAATAAGCTTGCTTTTATCCCTCAAAGTTAAAAGCTATAAAAGTGTTGGAAGCGAATTCAGCCAGTGATCGGGGGTTAAAAACTTTCACTGGGTGACAAAACAGTTCCAAGTAGTTTTATGAGAAACTAAACAGCAATCAAGAAGAATATGCTTCAGTCATAGTGGTACAATGAATGTCATTTATCTAAATATGGAAAATGACAACAGACGTTCTTGTCCATTAATATAATCTACTCTAAGCCAAGAGTTGAATCTGGTTTCTATTTGTCAGCTAAAATCAAACAAGCCATAGTAGATAATATATTCTACATTTGAAAATTAACAGAGCTAACCTTTTCATCATACTGAGAATATTAAAAACCTACATAACCTTTCACTTCCCGCATGTTCTGAATTCTATTTGTTCCTGTGTAATCTATCAAGAGGCATATCATATCAAAAAAAGGAATAAGAGAAAATATCAGTCAGATGTTTTGTTTCAAAGTAGACACAAATGTCAAAGTTGTAAACAATTTTAGTTTTTAGGTTTTTATTTCTAAAAATTTACATACATATGTATACATGCATATGTATATATTGGTTTTAGATCTGCTTGATGTCAAACTATATCTTTCAGTCAGTATCATGTGTACAAAAATTCAAAATTTTTCTTCACTCTGTGGTTAAGGATTGTGGATATAGAGTCTGTCCTATAACCTTAAATTGTATTTAATTTTAACCTCAGTGAAGTTGATTAAATAGTCTACTGGATGGCATATGATCCTCAAAATTTTTGCTATACCCTTGTAATAAATAACTCAAATAGGAATTATAACCCGTGTTGTTTCTGTATCTATACACTGAACACAGTCTTTCTTGCACCCTAGTGTTTTAATTGTTTAAATAAAGACTGCCCAGAAATCTTACTACATGTAAAATGTGAGTCAGACTTCACTTTGGGAAAACACTGGAAGTGAAATAGAAAACATTCAGGTTATTTTTATAAAATAAAAAATAGTGTACTTTTGCTTAAAATACGATGTCTGCAAGTAAATATATAGCTTTAGCTTTATTATTAGTTTTGAGTTAGTTACATGCTAAATTATGTTCCTGAAATTCACGAGAAGTGAGATTTAGACTAATATATAACTGATATCTTCAAGAGCATAGAAGAGTCTTTCTTAACCTCATCTATGCAGCTCATGAATCAAAGAAACACACTCTTTAAAAATACCTATAGGTTTGACTTTTAGAAAGGGACAGCATCTTGTAAATTCTGCCTAAGGGGGTAACTGTCCCAAGAATGGTGGGATAGCCTCTTACCAAAAAGATGAAATCACATACCCCTAGATGAAATCCCCATTGGATTTAATGAAAATAAAAATAGGCACAAATACAGAGAAATGGAGGAGCATTAGAATTTTTAGAGGCATTTATATATTCTTGTGAGGATTTGTATATTCTCAAATTTCCAGACTTTTATTTTTATTTATTTTTTTTTTATTATTCACAGACCTGGGGATAAAAATATATGTATATAAAAAATATATGTTTATAAAAAACAGACTTTTATTTTTATTTAGGAGATCAATTCACCACTGTGGTTAAAAGTAAAGGCTATTGAGTTACCATGGTGGAGAGTCAGCCTTAGCTTTTTCACTTAAGCAGGACCTGGATGTTTGGAAACTTTCTTACCTTATTTTCCTTCTCTGCATTGTGAGGATAATATAGGATCTGCCACAAAGGGCTGTTTTGAGAATTTAATGAGATAAGCTCTGTAAAGTATTTAGCATATTGCATGGCACATACAAAATGTCTAATAAATGTCAGTACTGATATGTTTTCTTTTTTTTTTTTTTTGATATATGTTTTCTGATTAACAAATGTTGGTGAAAATGCAGATGTATACAAAGATGAAAATAGCCGTATGACCATCACTCATAATTCATATATTATGAAGAAACAATTCTTCATTTCCTTTTAGTAATATATTTAGTGTTTATGTGTGCATGCATGTGTATTACACTAGAATGTATTGTGTGTGTGCACATTTATTTCCACATTTATTTCTATGTTTATTTGGAAATGAGTAGTATATCGAATTTGTATGTATGTGTAATTTTTTGGTATTGTTTTATTGTGATCCAAGATTTGAAGAGAATTCGACATGCCCTAGGCAATTAAGGACGCCTTATAGTTTAGACTTGAAATGAAACCAGTTTGAGGGTGTGTGTGTGTGTGTGTGTGTGTGTGTGTGTGAATTGCTCTGTGTGTGTGTTTGTGAATTGCTGTGTGTGTGTGTGTGTGTGTGTGCGTGTGTGTGTGTTTGTGAATTGAACTGTTGCTTTGTTGGTAGGATCCTGAAACCCAAGCAGGGTTCCTGCTAACTACGTGAAAGAAAATAACAATATAGCCTGAAATGATCTCATTCCGATAAAAACAGTCATCTTATGTGACCGCTCCCCTTACACACACCCACACACACGCACAGAAACCCTAGCCTCATCCATGATGCATGAACACTGACTGCTCTTTGGGGCCCATGTACCTACAGTGCTTCCAAGATCACTTTTCTTCCATTATTCTGTATTAGGCTCCAGTCTGCAGTTTTAAACTTGGTTGAACATAAACTGTTCCCATCCATTTTAATACGATCTATGTATGTTTACTCTTTTCAAAGATTACGGTAAAGCACTGGTTTGCCCAAGTCCTGTCTCCCCCTCCCTCCCTTCCTTCTGACATTATCCACCCGGCTGCTGCCATTTGCATGTCCTCTTCATCTCGCTATACTTGTATCCGATTAAAGTTTTCTGCAAAAACTGGAATGAATCCCCATATCTTCTGTGAAGTTTCCCAGGTCCTTGATGATCGTCTCCTTCACAGAATGCCAGTATAAAGCACTAGATATAGGATTCACTTAGTAATTAGACTTCGTTGTTAATGGCATCTTCACTTAGAACTGGAAAGTATTTGTGCCTCCTTACTTAACCTCTAGGAGTCCAGTTAGAAATTGGAAATGTGGGGGCGCCTGGGTGGCTCAGTGGGTTAAGCCGCTGCCTTTGGCTCAGGTCATGATCTCAGGGTCCTGGGATCAAGTCCCGTATCGGGCTCTCTGCTCTGCAGGGAGCCTGCTTCCTCCTCTCCCTCTCGCTGCCTGCCTGTCTGCCTGCTTGTGATCTCTGTCTGTCAAATAAATAAATAAAATCTTAAAAAAAAAAAAAAGAAATTGGAAATGTGTATATGTTTATTATTCTTGAAATTTTTGAAATATTTCTTTATTAAATCCATTTGTGCTTTAGATTATGTTGATTTACCATTTTCCTAGTTGATATAAGATTAATAAAATTTCAGTAATTTTCATAGTGATTGACTTGTGCTTCCAAAAAGAAGCAAAGACCCAACTAGTACCGCTAGGGTCCAATTTTCCAGGTAGGCCATTATTCGTAATTACTTGTTGATAAAATAGCGCAAAATGTCAAGAGTTTACAAGAGAGATGATCTCCAAGTTAGAGTTATAGCCGTGCACTAATTTCTCTAAACTTTTTTATGATGTTATTCATGCCCTCATGAGAGGACATGGTTGTAAAAGTCGGAAGTGAAGTCAAGAGAAGAAAGTCAATACAATCAACCAAATCTGCCAAGTTTCGTCTTTGTCCGGGTGTAGCTAACTCCGGGATGCCAAAGGCCAGAGCATTTGACATGGGGGTCCTAATCCTGGCAATCCCACCTAGTGTTTCTATATTTTTTTCTCGCATTTCCTGTCTTCGATACCACTTTCTGCATTACAGGGTAAGAGCACAGACTCCTTCATGTTACATGTTTAAAAAGTTGATAATAATACTGATGTCATAGTGTATGGTCTGATTGGACAAGAACATTTTGTCAGTTTTCTTTTTTAAGGTTTATTTATTTACACACATACAAACATAGAGAGAGAGAGAGAGAGAGAGAGAGAGAGAAACGGAAGTAGGAAGGACTGACAGAAAGAATCTCAAGCAGATTTCCCACTGAGCACTGAGCCCAATGCATGGCCGGATCTCACAACCCCCAGATCAGGGTCCTGAGCCGAAACCAAAGGTCAGACCCTCAACCAATGGAGCCATCCAGCTACTCCCATTTTTCCACAGTTTCAAGAACATTTATCTAGTGGGAAAATGAATGTAACAACAATGTGGGCACACAGCGATGTGCCAACGATCATGATCCTGATAAAGTATTTTTGTCCTGATTTAAAACTGCATTTACATATTTAGAAGAATGTTTCACAAGTTGGGGTAATTTTGACCATACAGGAGCATTTAGCATGTCTGGAGACGTTTTTGGCTTCACAACTGGAAGATGCTACCAGCACCTAGCAGGCAGGGGTCAGGGCTGCTGTAAACATTCTAGCTGCATAGGATGAGCCTGACCACAAGGAATCATCTCAAGCAGGTGTTATGTGATGCTGAGGCTGAGACACCCTGGCTTCAAGTTTCCAGTAGAAGCGTCATTTTTTCGGTGGCTTCTTCAGCATCAGAAGATGGGCCTCTTGTTAATTTTGGAAACAAAGCTTACTGAATGTCCTTCAGGATAAGACACCAGAATAAAAATTGCTCCAGGAGCTACATATATATTGTATTCCTACAGAAGCTTATGAAACACTCTCACCAACCTGTTGGATGACGATAGGAGAGCTGCCACTCTCTCCATAAATATTCATCACTATGGAAACCTCCCCACATCCGTGCACTCCTATAACCTTAAATGGCAAGTACGTATTTTATAAGGATGGTGAGGAAAGGAAGCAGATGAAGTCTTCTATTGGCATTCCATTGAATGTTTGATTAGAAATTCTAGACTGGTGTTTCTCAATCCAGGCTATTGATAAAGATCTCCTGAGGAAACCTCACAAATTCTGATGCTCAGGCCCTCCCACCCCCAAACAACCAAGTGAGAAATTGTGATGCTGGGACCCAGGCACGAGTCTTTCTAAAAAGCTCCCTAGCTAATCTTGAGTTCGAATAAAGGCTGAGAACCATTGTTCTAGCCTTGATCAGTAAAGTTTTGCTTGAAAAAAGAAAAAAGGCTGACCCCAAATCTTTACAGATTAATGAGTTACATGCTCCAAATTCAAGAGAGATGTTCTAACTGTCACTTCATTAGCATCAAGGTGAACACTGAGTTTTAGGATTATTGCTTGAGCAATTGTTTAACAGCTGGCAAAGCGCTGGGGGTGGGGAACTGCTCCAATTCCTGCGCATCTTTATATTCGAAAAGGAGCAAAAGCGGAAGGGTTTCTTACTGTACTTCAAGGGCAATACCAGGTTTTGACTAGAATGGAGTTAAAAGACACATAATGCAATGAGAAGTAAAATTTGAATTCCTCCCTAAAAATTTCTACAAGAAGGGAAAATGGTGTAAACAAGCCATCTGTGTTGTGATGTGAAACACATTCCCTAGCCGTGGCCCTCGCAGGGTGCCTTTATTATCTTCAAAAAGAAAAAAAAAAAAAAAAAAAAGGAGGGGAACTTGCTGTGGGACCAAAGGCAGCAGGAATTCTGATCAATTTGTTTTCTAAATACACACACAATCATTCCTGCAAGGAGATGAGATATTCGAAAGTCAGGCAATGGATGAATTAGTATAAGTCTAAGAATTAAATAAAATACAGTATTGGCAAAGCAGAGCTTCGATGCTGCTCTACATAAACACAAAAATGAACCGTTAAATTTAGAAATGAACAGATTCAAATGCAGTTTGTCCTTTTTCTATCTATAGTATGAATCCTTCTGATCATGTACTGTACATTTGATGGAAGCATGTGGCTGTGGCAAATGTCCCCCAGGAACAGATCCAAATCAGAAGTTCAATTTGCTTCAAGCTCTTTAAAATGTTCCAGGGGTGCAAAGTGGACTGAGTTCCCCAAATTCCCATATTATCTTTTTAAAACACTGAAATATACAAAAGGTGGGGCGGGGGAGATGCGCAACTTTAAAAAGCACAGGTTTGTCTTATCAAAATCATTTGATCTAAAGATTATTTGCTCCATCTCCTAGACCTGCTGTCCCTCCTCCTTCTTTCTTCGTTCTCAGTGTCTAAGGTGTTAGGGTATCCTGGTGCGTTGGAGGTGGATCAGTCTGGGTGTGGATCCTGGATTCAGCTCCCATGAGACCTAAGTATCAGGAACCTAGTTAACCTCTCGGATCCTTAGTTCTTTCTTCAGTGAAATGGAGCTACATCTGCCTCAATACTTGCGAGGATTGCTTTGGTGGCATTGGAATTGTGTCACACTCTTAGAACCCAATGCTACTCAGCAATAAGAACGATGTTATGCTAAGTGAAATTAATTTTATTAATTCATCTTATTAATTAATAAGAAAGTATTATGCTAAGTGAAAGAAGCCAGACTCAAAGGGCTGTATACTGTATGGTTCATTTGTACTGCACTCTGGAAAAGGCAGAGCCGTTGGGACAGAAAACAGATCAGTGGATCCGAAGTTTCGGGGGTGGAGGGGATGGAGACCTCCGGCAAAAAGAAAGGAGAGAGCTTTTTGGAGCGATGAAAATATCCTGTAATCTTGATTGTGGTGGTGGTCACATGGTTGTACACACCTGCCAATTCAGAACAGTTGGACTAAAATGGGTGAATTTTACCAGGTTATACATTGATAAACTTAACTGCCCCCTGAGAGAAATGCATAGAGAGGTGAAAAACAAAATGAAGGTTAAGACATTGGAGATGCCTTAGCACGATTACCTGTAAACGTACATTTGTCACTTCTCTTTCTCAGCCAAATATCTTACAAATAGAATCGACCTCTGAATGCGATTCTTTACTGATATGCTTCTTTACCTCTTGTCGCCTGACGTTCGCTCTTTTGCAAAACACCAACGACCAATGTATTCTCAAATCTGTGTTTTCTTCAATCTCTTTGATATTTTCAAAACTGTTTTTATGGTGCCTTCCCTTCTAGGCACCTTTTGCTTTGTATACTTTGAGGATGCAGGGTCTCTTCAACAGACTTTTCCTTTTCTGCCCATGGATATATTAAATCCTCAAATTTGTGTATCCAGTCCATTTCCCCACTTTTGTTTCCATTTCATACTGGCTTTCTTACAATTTCAGCCATAAATGACTTGCAAAATTATCCTTCTAGGTATCTCTCTCTCCAAAGTCCAGAATCAGATTCAAATTTTGTTTATTTGTTGGGCAGCTTTGTTTCTAAAAATATTAAATTTTTTTCTAACCAAAATTATCCCAGAATTATCTATTGTTAATTCAGTACTTCTTCAGTGACTTTGAGTGTTCCATTTATCATTACATGATATCTCATGATACTATGAGTGTAGGTAAATATCTTATTTCTAAAATTTTCATTCTGTTCCCATGATTCATCATTTCCTGAACAAATAAATACCTCAGTGTTTCCTACTCTGGTGATGTTATATTTTTATTTCTGATAATATATGTTCCCCTCATGACTTGTCTTTTTCATTTCTTCTTCTTGGTTAATTTTGTCTGTGTATTTTTCCAGGTGAAATTAGAATTATTTTGTGAGGTTTCCCATAAAGGGATTATGATTGATTGCATTATTTATATAAATTAATTTGAGGACAAGTAACACCTTCACAATATCAAATTTTTCTCTCTAGTGGCATTTTTATTTCTGTACTTAGTTAAGTCTGTTTCCTTCAGTAAAATGATGTAGTTATCTTCATGTAAAATCTGTTGATTATTTGGCTAAATATTGTAATATTTTATGCTTTCCTGCCAGTCCAGATAGAATAACTCCTCAATATTTTTGGACCTGATTTTTGCTGCTGTAAGGAGAGGAATTTCTTTTCTTATCTCAATAATATTTTAGTTTATTCTCTTAGCTGTTCTAACTGTACAGTGATATCATCTTTTAAATACCAGTGATTTCATCTATTTTCAAGGAATTTGCCTCACTCCCTTTTCTAGTCTTTTTTGATTTGATCAGAAATTCTAAAACTAGGTTCAGTAAAGTGATGCTGAAACTAGACTTTGCCTTAGAATTTTTTTTTTTTAATGTTAATGCCTCTAGTACTTGCCCATCTACCAATTAAGTGTTAGTTTGAGATCTTAAAAACTCTTGTTAAAGAATGATCAGTTTTTAGTTTACATGATTTTTTTTTTCTAAAGAGGTATGTCTTGTTTTCTACTTACTTGTTTTTGTAACTTTAGAGATATTTGTTCTCATATCCCCCCTTTCACATGGTGAAATAAAAATTTATGATGCTAAGAGGGAGGAGAGAGGAGGACATACATGGTCTAATTGATAAATTACTTATTATTTAAGTCCAAGAGTTCATACAATTACATAAGGATGTAAATGTCATCAGAATCAAAAAATATTCACTAACAACATGAGCACTTTTAAATTTAGTCCCTTTGTCATGAGCATGTTTCAACTATAATCTTAATTTTATATATTATAATTATTTTAGACAGTAAGCATCAGACAATTCAAATAAACTGTTAAGTGAAATATATATGACTTCATAAAATTAAGAAAAAAAAGTTGAGCAATTGCTAGAATCATACACAAATGCATTGATACAATTATACACAATCCATTAAATCTCTGAGAGATTTAAACCAGGACAGTGTGTCAAGAGGGAAACGTCGAAAACGTTGATGACATTAAATGCATTTAAGAGAGAATGCTTTGACTTTCAGTGGATCAAAAGACCCTTGGAAAATGCATGGAGCCCTCCAACAATGTTGCCAGAGGATCTATTATGATAATTATGAAAATGTGGCCATATAATTTTATTAGAGAAATATTTTTAAAAATTTTTAGTTTTTGATTCAATTTTATTTTATTATAGAAATTAGCCCATAGTTTCAATAAGCTATGTTTTGTTAGATATAAGCAAAGATACTTAACAAATTTATTTCTGTTTTTAGATAAATTCCAAATAAGCTTTTGATTTTTAAAATCCACTGACTATAAAAGTATGGTATATGTTTTAACTGAATTGACTTCTAAAGATCAGTGTCTGTTATTCTGAGATAAAGAAGATCTCCTGGACACTAATTAATTTTCTAATATTGAAGCATCTCTATGTTACTGGAATGAGCCTTACTTACTCTTGGTATATTATTCTCTTGACAGTCTTTAGGATACTAGTGCCTAGACTTTCATTATTTAATTATTTGTTATATATTACTTTTGGAATTGGAAAAATAACATTAAGACAAAATTTTTAAGAGATGTGTAATATAGAATAATTAGTATAGAATATACCAAAATAGTATTAAGTTCTAATATATATTATATATTCTAGCATAAAATATATAGGATAGTTTGTTTCTTTACTTACAAATAAAATTGGTCTGTAGTTTTTGTATGTGTGCTTTTCTTGTTTCAGTATCAAGATCATACTGGCTTTGTCAGCTGAGACACTTACAATTCTTGCAATTTTTAAACAGGATAGAAATTATCCTTCATATAAAAATTTGTACAAATTTCCCCATAAAAATCCCTAGAATTGTTACAATGTATTTAATAGTGATTTTTGATAACCATAAATTTATATAATTATTTAATTATTTAGATGTCTGCATTCTTTAAATCAGTTTTGAAAATTTCTATTATTTAAATTTTAAGTGTTATAGGTGCACATCTATACTGAATTCCCAAAAATATTTATCAGTGGTAAACTAACTTTCTTATGGCGAATGTTGTGTAATGGTGACTTCTCTAATTTTTTAATGACTAGATATACCAAAATTTCGTTTCTTTGTACTAGTTGTACAATTTATTTATGTGCTACTTTATTCAAAAATATTGCACAGCATTCTTTATGAATGTATTTTTTAGCATTTGCCTTTAGACAGTATTGGAGAGGTTTTTTTAAGTAAACATTTCAGAAATAACTATCAAGCACAAATAAACAACATAGAAAACACAAGAGAAATTGAGATTGATAAGGAGAAAAACAGAAAGCCCACAGAAATAGAGACGAGTATTTGAGGGAGAAAATGAGAGGCAAGGTAAGGGTAGTGCATGTCCAACACAGCTATGAAAATGATCCACAAAGAACAGCAAAGCCATGAAATAGAACAAATACTAAAAACAAATGTTTAGTATAACTCCCTTTGTCACTCTCTCCCCCTCAAAACTCTGTTTTCTTCCATTTAGTGTTACAGAGGAGTATGAAATTAGCCTTATGTTATTTATGTTGTAAATACACATTTTTTTTTTGTTTTGCTTTGCTTTTGTTTTCTTCCTGTGTCTTTTAAATTCAGTTTTTTAAAACGACAACAATAGCAATAACCCATTATCACGATCTATCTTGCAGTCTAAACGATCTGTCATGTAAGGACATCTTCTGAAAAGAATGGAGAGGACAGAACACTACTTATTTATTAAAACATATTCTTGTTTCCAATTGTTCTTTACTTTGTAAGTTGGCATGTACCAGTCATCATTCCTCTCATTCCATTTCATCACTCAGTCCTTGCCTTTGTATTCCCCTGAGTCTGCACCAGGGCTGCTGGGAACTCTGGCTAGGTGAGAAAGGGAAGTCTTCCTCTGCCCTATATTCTGGACTGGTTATAAATTCCTGGGCTCCAAACACAACCACCTAACAGTTTTGTTTTCTGCTCATCTCTCTCCTGCATTTCTCTCAACGTGCATTCCCACTGATGACCGGGCTCCCGATACACACAGACAATGCAAATCAGCCAATCAAATTTCTGACTTAAAAAGGCCATCTGACTTCCATCTGCTCCTATCTTTGCATCTTCACACATTTGCAAACAAGGAGATCTCCATCCTCCCAGGTGGACCTGTCTATTCCCTCTTACTCTACACACTTTCTGCCTCATGTCAGACGACACAGTGTCTTCACTTACTGTCCGTGTGTTGGCGATTGTGGAATTTCAAGCTTCTTCCCAGGTATCTTCACAGAGCTTCAGCATCCTATCTCCAACCACCTGTTGGACACTTTCACTCAAATATTTCACAGAAAATTCAGATTCAACACATCATAAATTCAACTCAGCATCCCTCCTCACTCATCAGATCTGGGTAGCTTTCCTCTCAGAGTAGACGCATCACCACCATTCAAGTTACCCAAGCCAGAAAAACCCAGGTTGTACATGACTCATTCATCTATCTTCCTCATCATGTTTGTTATATAATCACCAAATATTCTTGCTTGGACCTCCTAATTGTCAGTAAACTCCATCCACTTCTCTCCATTTTATCATCTTTAATCACCATGTCAGGCCTTTATTTTTCCTAATTGTGACAACTTCCTCTTATTTGGTCTCTTTGTTTCCATCTTATCTGCTTCTAAATAGTTCTCCACACTGCAACAGACAGTTTCAGAGTCACGAAATGATCATGCCACTCTCCTAAACAAGTGTTAATGGCTTTACATTGGCCTCAAAGTCAAGTCTTCACTACTTAACGTGCTTCACGAGGCTCCTCGTGTTCTGGCCCATGTTGCCCTCAGCCTTGTCACCCTTGCCATGCCCAGTCACTTCCACCGGTTCCTGTCCCTCTCTGCTCACTTTCCACGTAGCCTATGGTCCAGGCAGACTGAATGACCGGTGTTCTCCTCCACTCCGTCCTTAGCCTCTTGAACATCTATCATCTTTTGCCATTTACCAAATCACCCCTACTAATATGTTAGGTTTCAACTTACAAGCCACATTATCTAGGACCTCATCTCTGACCAAGTCATCAGACCCTCCGCATTTGGATTTACTGTTCTTTCTCTATATTTCTGTAACAATCTATAATTCCACTTTTATAAAGATTATAATAATATTATAATATTATTATATATATAAAATTATAAATGCCTGTTTGGGGGCCATATCTCCTCCTAGACTGACCTTTTTGGAGGCAGGAATTACCTGTGTCTTTTTATTTTTTATTGAATCTCCCAGAGACCACCAGTGCCTGGATATACTAGACACATAATGTTGTTTGTGTCTTCAATTTGTTGAATCAGTGAACCTCACTATAAGCTATTTTCCTATTTTCCAAACATCTACTCATCCTCTTAGTTTCTTAAAATGATGTATTCTTTGTCCTGTTCTCGGTACTTCTTCATACAACACATTGTTTTCTCTTTATGAATGTACAAATAGGGTGTGTCCCCACTAGATATGTCTTAATGCAGAACACATAACTGTCCCTTGCCCTTGTCATGGTCCACTTAGATGAACAGCTCTGTATCTAGGAAGAAGGCTGACCCTAGTGTATTTTCAGGTTTCTGTTGGGATTTCTTCCATGATTCAGAATAAATGAGGTGGGTTCCCTCCTACTCTCCCAGTCTGATTCTCTTGAGTCCTTGGCCCAGAAGAGTACATCAACAATCACAGTTCCAAAAACGTGGCAGCCAAGACTCCTCCCCCCGATATCTAGAAACCGCCTTCTGTCTATGACTCTTATCGGACAGCCTAATCAGTCTAATCATACAGTATTCTGTTCCCACACTTCCCATCATACTGTTGCCTAGAAGTTCTTGGTTCTTGAATAATGTAGGAAAAATAGTGGAAAGCTATGAGAAGGAGACATTGGACTGAAAGCTTCTATTTTCACATGTTTGGTGGTAAAACATCTGTAAAATTTTTTAAAAATTAGAGACATTTCTCTGAATCCAGAGCCAAAGTATGCTGCTAATGGTATTCTTTGGAGGTGAGAGGTTACCTGCCTTTTTTTCAGGTAAACTGTTAACGAAGCAAAGCTGAATATGTTATAAAGTGAAATATGGATCATTTCTCCTCTGTAGTCCAGCTGCTTTAATGTCATATTTAGTTGAAATCTGTGACTGATTCTGGCATTCAGTTGCCTACCAATCTTAATTTTGGTACCAAGGGAATTCCTCTTTTCCATTCCCTTCTTAATTACTTAATTTTGAAGTTGATGGCTTCCAGACAGGAAACTCTTTAAAAGACTACTTTTTTCTCTGTGATGTCAAAGCAGTGTATCTCTGTAGAACACTGGAAGGAAGTCGATGTATTTTAATACCTTGAATTTGCTAATAAAGGAATCACAATTAATTTTACTATGCCCCATCTCGGAAATCCAGTAAATTACCAACACTCCCAACTCCTGCTCTACTTTAATACTCTAGCATCCAACATCAGGTCATTCCTTGGCCTCTTGTCTAAGCACTTGAAGCTTCTTTGCACACCTAAGGGCCCAGCAGCCCCCTCACACGACTGCTTTGCTGATTTTCCGGTTTACCAGCAGAAACAGTAATTAACTCTAAATCTCCTAAGAATGAGACTGCCATCTGAAAAACTGAGATATTGTTTTCTTATGGGAATAGACACTAAGTGGAATCAGTTTTGTTCTTCTTGCCTGCCATGTTTGGACTCAACCCACCATCTGTGGATTTACCCAGTGTTTTAAAGGCTGTTAAGATATTTTAAGTGGGAGACACTTGGGTGGCTCAGTTGGTTGAGCAGCCGCCCTCGGCTCAGGTCATGGTCCCGGCATCCTGGGATAGAGTCCCACATCGGGCTCCTTGCTTGGCAGGGAGCCTGCCTTTCCCTCTGCCTCTGCCTGTCATTCTGTCTGCCTGTGCTCACTCTCGCTCCTCTTTCTGACAAATAAATAAATAAAATCTTTTTTTTTTTAAAAAAAAAAAAAGATATTTTAAGTGGAAGTTCCTCTGAGATTAATAAAAAAAGTAAAGAAATTTATCAATTTACATGAGACTTTACTGCATTTATGTACCCCGTCTTCCAAGACAGGTGACCTTAAACATAGTAAAATGGCCATTTAGGACTCTGTGAAAATGTCAGATGAACAATCATTCCACCAAGCTGGAATGCTGCCCTGTCAGATTCTGTGTATCCTCTGAGCTAATGTATAATCTCCACCAATATATGTTGCTGTTTCTTCCCAAACTCCAGAGGAATGGCAGTGGGAAGGCAACCTGTCATAATAATCACAAACTTCAGACAGGCAAAAATATTTGCTTCTCGGGACACCTGGGTGGCTCTGTTGGTTAAGCATCCAACTCTTGATTTTTTGACTCAGGTCATGATCTCAGAATCATAAGATCCAGCCCTCCGTCCTGCTCCATGCTCAGTGGGGACTCTGCTTGAGATTCTCTCTCTCCCTTCCCCTCTATCCCTCCCCCCACTGCCACATGCTCTCTCTCCCTTTCTCTCTCATAATTAATAAATAAATATTTTTTTAAATTTTTTTCTCTACTCTGTAATTCTGGGGTCTGCTTTTCAGAGGTTTTAGTGCCTAAGGGAGTAATGCTGCAATCAGGAGATATTTAAGTGTTTTTTTGAATTGCAAGTGCATACTCAGAGTTTTGGGGATTCTCATGTCAGGAACAATAGGAAACCAATGCTAACAACAAACAAAGTAGGTAATCTTGTATGAAATACTTCTTTATACAACTAGATCCAGAGGTTAAATTGGATAGAACTCTATGAATAAAAGCATCAAGATACAGATTCCTCAAGAATAAAATATTCCTGAAAAAAATAAAATTGAATTAAAGACAAAAAAAAAAAGAAAATAGAGTAAACTAAAATCAGAAAAAAAAAAAAAGAATAAAGGTTTAAGTTATGCCATTGAACAAAGAACACCAACTGGCTAAGGTATAGATGAAGGTAAAAGGAACATGGAATGGTTAATACAAGAGGAAAGTCATACATTCTAGATCTTGCCATGAGAAGCTGTTGAAATAAGTGCTATAACTTTCACCTGCCCATCTGTCTCTGCTGGGTCATATGTATGTTTTAACTATTTTTTCATTCCTCCTCCTACCTCTCACTATTGAGTTTCAAGAGGGTTAGTGATAGACAACTCTATAATTTACCCCGTAGGTAACAGAAATCCACTCAGAATTGTGACCAAACTAGAGGAAGAATGGACATCATTCCAAGGTCTTGTGCTTGAGCTTGAGGCACCATCAGATGGAATTTTGGTTTGTGTTCCCTCAAAGAGGAGGTATGTGTGTTTTTTGATTGTATGAAGGAGTAAGTCATATGATATTTTTCAGAACTCTGATTTTAAGAAGGGTGTATATAAATACTGGAGAACCAAAGGGGCGGAACTTAGTGGAATTTAAACAACTTTGGAAACCCAGGAACTAAATACATTTCCTTTTTGAGGAAATTCCAGAATCAGTAGGAGAAAGAGCTCTACATTCCATTTTGGAAACCAAAGTAAAGCAGTTATTTTTCTCACTTTTTGCAAGCAAAGGCATGAATTTGACCTAAACCTGTCTATTCCACTGGCTATTGTGGGAGGGAGGTTAAGAGACCAGTGGTGTGAAAGGGTGCCTGCCTCTAGTGTCCATGACTAGTGAGCGGTTGTGTGGCTGCATTTCTGTTGTGTCATCTGAACCCAAGAGTGCCAATGGAGTGCATAGTGAAGGTCTCTGGTGTGGATTCTTGTAACCGGTGGGTTTCCTTAGCCCAGTTTTCCAGCTCTCTTACTGATTCAGAAAGCTCTTTAACATCTCTCTAGCGATTTTTTTCTTCTTCATAAGTACATCAGAGTTGAAGTCTACTGTTTGTAGGTGAGCATCCAGATTGGTACAAATATGAAGCACAGGGCTTAGAGAGTAACAAAAGGGGCTCAGGTTCCAGTAGACTGACAGGAGCCAACTATGGACATCAGCTCTGGGATCAGAGCCAGAACACCTGACAAGAAGGTGCGTTCCATCAGGAGCTCCCGATCCCTTTACTTTATTGAAAAGTTCTCTCATCATGATCTCTTTCCAATGGCTTCCTTTCCTTAACTCTTCTTTGTGAAAATTGACACTAGTTTTACCTTTGTGAAGTAGTTGTGCCTATAAACTTGAATTGCATGAGAAGATCCACTTTGATAAAAGAACTTATGAGCTGGTTATAATCATGAACTTCACAAAGAGCAGGCTTGACTTACTGATTATGTAAGAGCAAAAACTGGTAAAAAAAAAAAAAATTACACAACCAGCAATTCATCTTGCAGAAATATAAAACCTGAAACGACTCAGGGATGGAGTGTTTTGAAGTTAACTTGAACTTTCAGAGAAAGCAAAGTACAATCTCTCTGTTCTGGAAATATGCAACAAATCTCTAAAAGAAAGGAAAACTGAGGGATATTTCCTATTAGTAGTTTTATTTGCTCTGGAGATTAAAATTTGTGAAAGTCTACAAGCTGAATTTCTGTAGATAATACAGAAAGCTCCTCAGGCAATTTCAATAGTTCTAACTAGCCACTTTGAAAATGTTCTTTCATTTCCCAATTCATTAAAGGAACACATTTTCAAAATGACATCTAAATATTTTTTGAATCTCTTGGCCTAGAGTGTTCAGCTCAACATTTTCAACATTTTCCCTAATTTCTAATGAAATTTTATTTGGTTCCACTTTTTACACACACACACACCATCTAGTCATGTTTTTATATTCAGAAGGAGGTTAAAAAATTGATATTTTATAAGCAAAAAATCATCCTGAGTACTTTACAGTTTTATCTTCATCTCAATTATTTATAATGCCATATGCAGAATAAGATGTATATGAATGAAGGTTGACTAAATATTCACAGTTTGGGAATATTTGGGTTCATTTTCTAATGCCTTTCAAAAAATTGAAGCACACAAAAAAACTTTTCATTTCAATTAAATGATTGTGATACTCAGAGGCCCCCACCAAAGCCTGCACTGTAGTGAATAACCTTGAGGGCTTTTCCATAATATTAATATTATTACATATTAAGTATCAGGAAAGGCCTGGTAGGGAAACAGGTGATATAGAAACTTGGTGGCAGATAATCATGTTATCTACTGTTTGTAAAACTTAATAACCCTGGGTCTGGGCAAATAAGTAGCTTAAGCTTCAGAAATTCACTGGACACCACATAAGACAGAGTAACTGAGATCGCAGAGCTCAAAACTGAGGCAGAGTTACAAACTTACGACCCATGCGCTGGGTTTGGCTTGTAGGAATGTTTTACATGGACTGCCTCAGAATTAAAAATAAGTTAGATAGTGTAAAGACTGTATTGTTTGTATGAACCATACATGGATATGTGTCATTATACATTTGTCCAAACTCACAGAATGTACTATGCCAAGAATCAACCCTGATGTAACCTATGGGCTTGGGTGGTTATGATGTATTAATGTAGGCTCATCACATGTTATGACCGTATCACTCTGGTGGTGGATGTTGATAATAGGAGAGGCTGTGCATCTGTGGGGGTAGGAGGTATATGGAAAATCTCTGTGCTTTCCTCTAATTTTACTGTGAATGTAAAAGTGCTCTAAAAAAGAAAACACACATAATCTTCAAAAATTGCCAAAAAAATAAATGATTGTTAATATTTTAAAAATCAGTTACTTGTGTTACAAGTTGAATTGTCTCCCAAAAATACTGGGGTTGAGGCCTACCCTCTGGTACCTTAGAATGGGATCTTATTTGGAAATAGATGCAGATGTCATTGCAAACACAAGTAGTTAACGTGACGTCATACTGGAATAGAGTGGACCTCTAATCCAGTATGACTGGTGTCATTTAAATTGGGAAATTTCGACACAGACATGCAGACAGGGGGATGAAGGCAGAAATTGGGGTGATAATTTCTACAAGTCAAGGAATGCCACATTTGCTGGGAAACCACCAGAAGCTAAGGAGAGAAGCATAATACAGATTCTTTCTCATGATCCTAAGAAGGAACCATTACTGGTGACATCGTGACCTCCGACTTGAAGCATCCAGAACAGTAAATAGCTCTTGTTTAAGTTGCTTAGCCACTTCGCTGCCCTGGGGAACTAGCACAAATCACACATAAAAACTTTGGGTTTTCAGCATCTCTGAAAAACGGCCGGGTGTGACAACACTCAGCAGATCAGCCAGAACAGAGTAGCAGCTGTCCCCTCCTTTCCATGAGAAGTTCTGAAGCTCACCAAAGTCCATGTTAATAATTTAAGTTGCCTGCTTGATGTCTGATACCACATCAAAGGAAAATGGGTCAGGACGTTTGCAGGAACCTAAATAAACATGTTGTGACAATAAGATGTCTTGTGATCATTGAAAGCAAAGTACGAGGTATCTGAGTGTAAAGAAAAAGAAAAGAAAAAAACAAGAAAGGAAAAAAGCCTACCCAGGAAGTTTTCTGATAACCTCAAGATTTAAATACTTACCAGGATAAAAGGAAAATCATAAAATCAGGAAGAAATATGGAAAACTTAAGTGCAACTGTTCTAATGATGCCATGTAGGATCCTCAAACCCCCTGAACTGAGATTTTTCAGAACAAGAGGAAGAAAGAAAGGGTCTCTTAACTGCCTGGGGGAATTGTTAGTGCTGAGAGAAATCTCTGGAAAAAGTACTACAGACAAGATAGAAAGACGAGACCCAAGAGAGATGCGTATCTGGTTAGAGGGAATGCTTCTCCACTTAAGTTTCACTTTGAACAAGTTCAAGCCATGAAGTCAAGACAAATTACATCCCCAGGTTCTTGGACATGTTCATCACAGAAGCCCTGCAGATAACCTTGAGGAACTGAGGCCATGAGAAGGATCCAAAGGTTGGAGATGGACAGTAATACTGCTGTGTTCAAAAAAAAGAACTGGAGAAATCTTTAGAAAATGTAAATAATATGCCTGGTAGCAATCCCTTAAAAAAATTAAATAGTTATGACTTTTATGTGTTTGGAAATTAAGTCAGGTAACAACAGAAGCATGGTGTGGTTTGGGGGGTGGGGGTGGTGATCCCATTCCTACCCCTCTGTGCTCCTCTCACTTACTTTTGCAAACCAAACTAGGCTCTCGCTTGTTGCTGAAAACACTAATCATGCTTCTGTTTAAGAAGCCTTGGCACCACCTGCTTATTCATTCTGGAACACTCCTTCTAAAGGTGTCTGCAAGCCTACCCCACTTCTTCCCTTGTGATCCTGTGTGATGTCACACCTCCTCACTCACCCTCTCCATGTCCTACCCTGGCTTTATTTTTCTTCATAGCACTTATGATCATTATTTTTTTGTATTTCATAAATACAACATCATGACAGTCACTGTTGGAGAGGCTTTTAAAATATTGACTCATTTAATCTTCTAATAACACAAAGAAGGGAATACTAGCATGATCCCCATTTTAATATTTTTTTAAGACTTTATTTACTTATTTGAGAGAGAGACAGTGAGAGAGAGCATGAGCGAGGAGAAGGTCAGAGAGAGGAGCAGACTCCCCATGAAGCTGGGAGCCCGATGCGGGACTCGATCCCGGGACTCCAGGATCATGACCTGAGCCAAAGGCAGTCGTCCAACCAACTGAGCCACCCAGGCATCCCAAGCATGATCCCCATTTTACCCTTGCTCTTGAAATAAAGCGTGACACATTGTAGGTGCTCAATAAACCATTTTGTTAAATGAATACAATGCAAATATAAGAGGTTGGAAATGCAAGAGTCTTTCTAGTAGGATAAAACCTTCCTCTTGTTGGGCATAGGGATTAAAGACTATTAAGCTTTGAATCCCCGGCATCTGACAGAATGTCTGGGGTGTGTATTGAGAGAACAGAGGGAGAGGAGAGCTGGAAAGGAAGCTGGAAATGTGAGGTACTTGGCGGACATGAGCTGGACTAGCTCAACATTTCCAAAGCCTGAGGGAGAGGTTCCTCAGGAATAGCAGAGTTGTTCATTGTTAAAGGAAGACATAGATACTGTCATTAAAATTTGCAGTCAACTGCTTCGTTTCCATGCCACAAATAACATCATCTCTTATCAAAATAGGAAAAAAAAATTAATGGTAGAACATCCAGCATTGCCCGTTTTACAGCCCCTTTGCTAAGTGCTTTAAGGCCTACCAAAAATCTTTAAAAATCTTCCAGCTCAGAATAGGCTTTCAAAGGAGAATCCTGATAGTCAAAGCAGAATCAAGGAGAAAAACCAATTTCCACAGCAATGGACAACAGTCTGAGCGATAGAATCTAGTCCAACATGATCGGTGCCAAAAGGTAAACCAGTTTCAGAAGAGGGTGGGCTTCCCAGTAGACGGGCAAAATACGGATCTGGAAAGCTCTGCTTTTCATTAGCATAAACGCATGTCTTCATGAGTAAATCAACTTTAGTCAATCAATGAAAGATGGGATTACTAAAATAAATGAGTGTAAGGAAAATATTAATAACTAAATAACATTAGACACCACCATAATCCTACCTAATGCTGTTAGTGTTTGAAAGAAAAACATTCAGATTCCTAATCTATTGGGGAATATTAACATAATGTGGCTTTGAAAATTTTAAAAAGACCTCATAATTAATTTAATCACCATTTTGCATAGCATTCCCACTTGTAATCTGCATTTTTGCTTTAAAACTCTTACTATATAGCTGTCATTGTGATCTAATGAAATGCCTCTTACTTAGGAAGAGAGGAGATTTTCAAATGTTGAGCCTCCACAGAAATGAAGAATGAAACATGTGTCTGTCACTGCAATTTCCCCACGCTAGACTAATTGCAGAGGCCTGTGGGTATGGAGTGATGCTGTTGAGTAGTCAGCCTTTACTGCCATTGCTTTCAGGGTAATTTGCATAGCATGGCTCATAGTGTTTTATGATTTTTCTTTTAAAAATAATCCTACTTGTTAGTCACTAAATCTGTTTAACTCTTTCAGTGCTGCCTAGTGTCTGGGGCACATCTGCAGAATGAAAGAACATCTCTCTCCTTTGGAGAGTGCCAAGGGAGTTGGAGAAGGGCTTCCTGGCTGGCACAGTTCAGTCTCTCCATCTTCTGGGAAGATGGTTGTTGTAGGATGGCCTGCCAAGGAAGTAGGCCCTATGGCAGGGAGGAGTGTTTGGGAGACTTTCTAGAGAGTGCTCATGGGATGAGCACCTGTGGAAGAGGAGTAAGTGGGATTAGACAGAGGGAGAAGTTGGACTCCAGTGTGGTCCTCGTGGAAACCTAGACCAACTCTCAGGGGCATGCTGAAGTTGACGCAGTATCTCAGAGTGGACCCAAGTAGTGGCAAGAGGGCTGGGCTTTTCTGTCCCTCAAGCCAATCAGACACTGAGTGTGGGAGGCCCCAACCAGGGGCCGGCACGCAGTCAGCTGAGGCCATCCCAGAGAATGGCCAATGGCTGAGCACTGTCTCCCGAGGACACTCCGAGCAGCTGGGGAAATGAGTCCTTCCTTCCTAAGGGGAGACTGACGAGGGTGGCACGACCCATGATCGTCATCGCTCCCAATAACAACGGTTCATTCAGATACCACCTGAGCACCAGGGGATCTCCTGCTGACTTTTGTGAGAAAGTCTTCCTGCGGAATATTATTTAATATTATCCAAGAATCATTTCCCTGTTGCCAATAATTTAATATACCATGAATCCATGAAATAAGCCATGTAGATAATAGTCAGAAAACAAACTGTTTACATAAACTTAATATATAAGGTCTTTGGAAATTTTAGTCATTTCTCTTACCCATGAGAGAGATGATTATATTACCGCAAGTTTATATAGAAATACATCGATTTTTCTGTTTCAGCCAAACTGAGGCACCGACGCTGAGTGTTTGCAAGGTGTTTTGGATTGGAGATGATGTTCTCCAATGGACTTTACGCATTCATGGTCAGATTTTCTTGGTGATAATGTTTTAACTTCCTTAGACTTCTCTGGAGAGAAGTCTGTATAATGTGAGACCCATTTCACTCTATAATTTGAGACTTCGAAATTTCTCCATCCATAAAATTACTGCTTTAGGGAATTTCTGGAGGAAATATGGAAGAAGAGCTTTGAAAGAACCCTTCAGCCGGAGAGGCGTTGAGTCTCCCCGATTTGTGGCGCCGAAGAGAATCTGCTCACCTCCTTCTGTCTTCGCGTTTGAGTCAAGGGGAAGCACCGAACGATACCACAGTCGAAGACTTAGAACACGCCTCAGATTTAAACACAAACAAAGGGTAATCTGGCCTAGCACAGCCTGGCCACTGCAGCAGTGTATCTGAAGGTTATGTTTTATGTTTATTAGCTCCATCCAGATGGCGTTTTATGTCCTTAATAACTTTGTCCCTGACTAAGCCATGAACCTACCATTTGACAAACACAGTAGGAAATGTCTATCAGCAGAAAAGTCATTTTATAATCAGAAACATCACTTGAACCATTTGGAATACATTTTGAAAGAGTTTGATTTCCTTTATAGGTCACTGCCTACAGTTATTTGTTGACAAACACAGTTTTTCTAACCCGAACTGAAATTCAGGGAGCACTGGGAGCACCTTTAAGAGAGCTACAAATTTATGCTAATATTTTAGATGAGTGATGGCTTACATTGTAGGAGATCATACTGCTTTGATGCACATTTATTCATCTTTATGTGTCCCTGAAAATTAGGGCATAGTACATATTAATATTCCAGTGTTACCAACAGAGACTGAGAAACAGCAGGTCTGAGGTCATCCAGCGAATCTGCTGTCCTCCGGGTTTCTCCCGGCTCTGCCCTCAGAACTCTGTCTAGATCAGCCTACACACTGCATTTACACTTCTCTTTGGGAAAGATTCGTATCTTTTTGTGACTATCCTTCATGTCTCTGACTAAATTCTGCTTCCGAATTTCAACCTCCTTATGGGTAGCTACTATGGACCCCTTCTCTGGGCCTCTTTCAGAGTGCCAGTTTTAGACATTCCATACACATTTGTGGAATTTTATTGAAATAATTCACTGCTTTTCTCTTTAAACTCTGGTCTTCATCTGCTTAGCAAAAAAGTAAGAGGGATGATTTTTAATTAAAAAAAAATTCTGCATTGAACACTTTTGCAGCTTTTTTAGTGGAAACAAAATCTCTTATCTGGAATTTCTTTAGAATGAATTTAGCTTAGAAAAGTAGGAAAAATTGTGGGTTTTTTTTTCATTTGCTAATTTATAAATGTGTAGTGTAATTAATGCCATTGAATTTTTTAAATTTTAAATTCCTTCCTTCCTTTTCTTTTTTGCCTGCTTCATTTTTTTTTTTTTAATTTAATAAACATTCACTCAAATGTCTACTGTGAACCAAGAACTATGCTAGATCCTATACAGGCACATAGTCATTTAATAAAATTGTCAGTGTTAACAATTTTTCTTAAAGCATTTTTTAAAAACCATTTATTACATATTATAAAAATCTGTGGTGTGCCAGGCACTATGATACCCATTTCCTATGCTTTGTATGCTTCATCCCTTTTTCTTAGCTGTGGGAAGGTTCTGTCCTATATTCTCATAGTCCCTCACAAAAAAAAAAAAAAAAAAAAGGAAAAATGTCTAAAACCTAATGAAGTGCTCTCATCACAATTCATGGGAGCGCTACTTCCAATTATATTAACATATTCTTAAAATTGTACTAAAATAATAAAACACTATCTTTAAGATTACTCCATAGTTGTCTGTATTTCAGAAAACTTTGCCTAGATCCTAAGGCACATGCTCAAAAATTATTTTAAGGGGCAAATTATCCCGAGAACAGAGTAAAGAACTTTTCACACATTTAATTAGTCCACACTAGCTAGGATGCTTTTTAAAGGATTGAGGTTCTACTCTAGGGAATTACGGCTACAAAGAGAGGTTCAAAAAATGGCCATGTAGTAGGGGGTGAGTTCAAAATCTCCCTCATTAGAGACGGCTGGGGAAGGACTAGGAATGTGACGTCCTTGCAATGTGTGCAAGATGAGTTCCTTCCCATGATGCTCCTTTGTAGTCCCGTCTATGACTTACTAAACATGAACAATGTTTAAGAACTTGTGGATAGCTGTTGTTTAAGAAAATTTAGCAAAGTAAACGACCAGAAAATCTTTGGTGGAAAGTGACCACACTCCTGTACCCATTTCCAAGGTGTGGGTGCGCCACCAGTTCTATGACATCAGCTGGGTGTCCTGCAGTCCCCTCTGTTGTAACATCATCTACCTGGAGATGATCAGATCTCAGAGTTTAGGGGTTCAGTCCCACAAGGCTGTCATCTACTTCAGGTGCCAATCAAGTCTAGGCTGTCACCTGTGCTTCTGATGGCCAGCCATAGATTGGAGGTTTTGACGCCCCTTCCTGGGTTCAAGTAATTTGCTAGATTGGCTCACAGAACTCAGAGAAACATTGTACTTACTAGACTCCTGGTTTATTATAAAAAGATATCTTGGGAGCAGCCAGATAGAAGAGATGATTAGGGCAAGATATGGGGAAGGGGTGAGGAGCTCCCACGACTGGTTAAATTGACCATTGGTGATCGATTCAGCCTCCATTCCCTCTTCCCTTTCAAAAGGTCAGGGGTATGGGATTGAAAATGCCAATCATCTAATCACATGCCTACCCCCAACCTTAGGCACATGACCAAAGTCACCACATGAACATAACAAAAGGCACCTTTAGAGCTCACCTCACTGAGGAAATTCCAAAGGTTTGGGGAACTCATTGCCCAAATGGGGACAAAGACCAAAATATATATTTCTTCTTATAAATCACAATATCAGGGTGATACAAAATAAATACCAACTGTTCACGAGTTAGTTTTCTCACGAAGATGGTGAACCCAAAAGGACAGCTTGATCTGTTTATCAGACCAGGAAGCTAACATGGTAGAGGAGAAATCTGATTTCACATACAGCTTTGGCCTTGGACGAATTACTAAATGTCTCTGTACCTCAGCCTCCACATGTGTGCCACTGTCTACGTGGCTTACAAGGTGGAGAGCATTAAAAGATACAATATCTGCCAGTCACCTGCTCAGTATTTAGCACACAGTGAGAACACAGCCGACGTTCCTGTTCCCCTCTTTCTTGGGAAGCAGGCCCTTCTTCACAGGATAAAACCCCTGTTCAGACCGTAGCAATAGCCAAGTCTGAATGTACCACATGATGCTACCTCAAGAATCACATTTGGAGAATGCTGCCCAGAAAACATGGACTAGAGGGAACCTGCCAAGGAATTGCTGAACCACACTTGTAAAGGAATAGGATAATTTCTAATAAGAAACTTCAGGAAATCTGTAATGGTCCCAAGCTTTCAAGAATCACAGAGGGTACATGGGCCTATTAAAAATCATGCCCTTGTATCATTTGCACGTTTTCAAGCAAACCATTTTGCAATCTTGTTTGTGCTTAGGTGGCCTATTCAAAACAAACAAACAAAAACTGATGGGCTGTGGACTGCTCCCAAACCAGCTATGGGAAATGCTTGTTAGCATGGGTTCTAGAAACACCCAGCACTGCCCCCCACCCCCTACCAAACCGGGGGAGATGAAAGAAATGGTGGGAGGCAGAGTATCTCCTCCTGATCTGGACTTTCTCTTGCTTGAGGAAACTGGAAAGATTTGACCTCTCAAAGCATCCCCCTGCCTCCTGTCCACACCAGGAGCAAGCACCCACGAAATGGTAACTTATCTACTATTCGACTTCTTCCAAGGAAGGTGTTAAAACTGCAAACTGCGTTGGATTCCGCTTAGATTCTTGCTTCTTTGTTTTCTGAATGACAGTTTGGGAGACAGATGCAGTTCTTACAAAGAGGGCTGTCTTTACAAACAAAAACAGAAATAGAAGGATACATTCTTTTGCCCCAGAGAAACTGCTCTGAGTCCTGACTCAAGAAAGAAAGAAATGGATGAAAGAATGTGTTAGCATAGTAACAGATTTGAACTCTAAATAGCTAATTTGGTCCAATACGCATTACATAGCATAATTATAAAGAAAGTGGTAGCAGAAAAAACAAATTGTTTTGAAGGCATTTGAGGCAGTGGGACAGAAAGATTTCTTGTTCCCATCCAAATGGATTAAAATAGGAAAGCGATGGTGATAAGTCATCTGTGTTCTGTGAAGCACATGCCACGTTCATGGTCAAGCTACAGTTCTGATGAACTTCGAAAATACTCTCGTGTGGTAGGAGGTGGAGAAGTAGCCCTTTACTTCTTACCTCTAAGTGCCTCTGTGGGAGGAGCTGAGAAAGGAAGGCTTAAATTTTAATCTTTTTTCTTTAAACTGACGTATAATTAACATACAACACTCTTAGTTTCAGGTGTGCAACATAATTTGCTCTTTGAATATATTATGAAACGATCGTCACATAAGTGTGGTTAACATCTGTCACCTTACATAGTTACAAAAATTTCCTTTTCTTGTAATGAGGACTTTAAAGATCTACTCTCTTAACAACTTTCAAATATGCAGCACAGTATTATTAACTGTGGCCATCATGCTGGATGGTACATTCTCCAAATTTTAATCTCTTCATGAAATAAAGTACATCCATTCTACATTTGTGGTTTTAAATATGGAAAGATCTCAAGTGTCATTGCCTTGTTACTAAGAAATGCTGTGTTAGTCACTTTCTTTTCATTTTATTATAATAAAGCTACTGGGAAAGCTATTTCTCCCCAGGAACCAATTCTTGTTAGGTTTCTTCTCTCTAACTACCCCTGGTTCCCAACATTTTTTGTTCTCAGATAAAATTAAGACCAATGTATTTTTTTTCCCTACACAGTTTCAATACCTTATGTACTTTTCTTAAAACAATTGATAATATCCTTGTAATTGTATACTTTTCTGTTAGGAGAGGATATGTATAATTACTGCTCTGTGTGTCCACTGAATTAGAGCTTATTTGGGATTTATTTTCAATATAAAGATCATAAAGAAAAAGCTAGTTAGAGCATTTCCAAGTGAACTAAATTTAGTGTACATGGTATCTGGCTAAATATATATATATATATATTTTTTTAAATAAGAGGAAACAGATATTGAAACTGCAATCCTCTTTCACAATAAATACTGTTATTCTTGAAAGCTGCCATACAATAAAGCTATAACAGTGCCTAAAGACTTTCTATTTGTAATTACACAAATATACCAGAAAACAGTCTTACGGTTTCTTGAAAATATCACCTTGGTTCATACTAAAATACAAAGTGTAATTCTGCACTAGATTTTCAGTAATTGCTGATGAAAACAGCCCCCTGCATAGGAGACACATAAACTTTGAAGCTTTCAAATTAAATATCTAAATTAGAATGTCACTGTTATTAACTGATCAAGTTCTCTGACAGTGCTTAAATGCCCTTGATTTTAAAGAAGAATCTGTGAACCTGAATCCAATGGGTTTAAGCAGGAGATGTAGTGTTTTTATTTAGTAATTATATAGATACATTATCAACAGTTATAATGACATAAAATATATGTATAAATGGCATAACATAAAATATATTATGTTTAATGCATATGGCATGATATATAATACAGAATAAAATATATAACCGAATGTAATCAAAAATATTTCATAGCTAATATGATTAATTATGTTATAATCTAATTAATATTATATAACATATTACACTTGGAATGTTTACAAAGTATACTGATAACACTAACCCACAACAAAAGCACACCATAGTTGTAATTATATGTGAAGATATCATGTGTTGTTTAATTCTCAAGTGGAAAATACAATTTAAAAGGGCATCTTTCCTTAAGGGAGAAAGACATGTACACTGCCTGCTTTCAGCAGCCTTGAACATTTTGGAAGGTCAGGAGTTCTTGGCTTTGTGCTAAACATCTATGATGGCCAAAAGGCAAATAACTAAATGATAGTTACTCTTTTGTGTTTTATGCAAAGAATAAATGGCCTAAAATCCTTAAGCCTCCTAGGATCATTTCTCCATCACCTTTTGCTACGGGTTAGGAATGGATGTTTTACCTTCTGTTAATAACTCTCTTCCCTTTGAGGGATGAAAGAGAATAAAAGTGCCCCAGGTACCAGGATTCAGGGGTTCTACCATCTAAAGCTTAAAGGTTTTAACTCTATTTTGATGCTGCTATTTCTTGGGATTGCGAAGTACTTTCGTGTCTGACCCATGCCAGGAAGTGACAGGCCTCCTGCTCAGAGAGAACCGAAATAAATGAACTAAACATTTTCACTTCCCCCAGACCCCTGTGCTCTGAGACCTGGCGCAGCTGGCTGGCGTCGGAGACCGTACCCTTCATTAGCTGCTCCAACATAGGGTACCCAAAAGACGGTGTGTGAGGTGAGGTAACCAAAAAGTTCGTCTGCCTCTGAGCCCCGCAAAGCTTGCGATGTGGCTTGTCACAGAGTTTCTTTTAGCTTATGTGATTGCTCCCTCCACATGCTGCCATTTACAGTACACGGGATACAGTAAATCTATTTTTTGTCAAGATGGGCTGGGTTTTCACAGCTCTGCACATGACATCCAGTCACTCTTCTTGGCTCTTAATGCTTAACATGGTGTAGTCTTGATTTTTGGCTGATTGCCTCCAATATGTTCAATTTTGGATGATTTTTAGTGTAGGTTTATGAAATGATGCCCTAGAAATGTGAAAAATGTATAGGTTTCCTTAAAGGGCTTGCAGGAATCAGTCTGCTTCCATAGGCATCGTTTTGAAACTATAATATTTTCTCAAGCATCTGCGACGTGCCCTCAGTGGGCATTGGCGAACGTTCAGGAGGCAGATAAAAGAGGAGTGAGAAAACACTGGTGCCTGTTTCTGGGAAGTGGAATTAGGGATTATGGTGAATAAACACTCTTCCTTATGCATTTCATCCACTGGCTTTTATTTTTTTTTTTTAACCCGGCACAGGTCTCGTTTTGACAATGAAAAAGTTTAATTAAGAGAGAGTAATACTTCCGTGTTATTGTCATTGTTTAAAATTACCTTCTGTCACTCACATTTTCATAGCACTGTTCAGTTCTATAAACTTGACTTTCAGTGTGTCACACTGTCTCTCTTTCTGAGCTTTCACTTGCCTATTTCCTTTCTAAAGCTTTTTGCCGTTTCACGTGGATATTATGTTTTTAAATCCCATCTTCCATGCCCATGGCCTCCTTCAACTACAGGACTTTTTCTTTTTGCTGTGTAAAAGTTTGGTATCTGTGTATTATTCATGCAGTTGTGGGTTATTTGAATTGCCTGGGACAATGGTCCAGGAGGCACTCCCACATGAATGAATGCCTTATAGAACTTACCCGACAGAAGCTTGGTTCCATTGGTTATTTCTCCCCAGGGACCAATTCTTATTAGGTGTCTTCTCTCCAACTCTTATCCTTTGCAACCACATCATGAAAAAAAAAGTAATAAAGTCACTAAAATAAACTAAAATAAAGATGCATTGAAGACGAAATAGGAGCATGAACCTCAACTGATTGATAGCAAGTGCGGTGGTTTTATTCTATCTGTTTATAATACTTGTAACCATCGCATATAAAAAATTGTTTGAAAGAAACCAGAGAACAGGCATGGAGGAAGTTCAATATCTCATACTGGATCTCCTTTCTCCTTCACTTTTCCCTTCTTGTTTGATTTGTATCTGAATTTTTGTGAGGAAATTGTGCATAAACATTTAGTTTCTCCTTTCTCCAGGAGCAGATGACCTTAATGGATGATATTGGTGTGGCTCTAACTAATAAGAACAGCATGCTGCTACATTGCAGAAGGTATACAAATTATGTACTCCACATTGACTGTTCTTAATGGGCCTTATTAAAAGAAGTCCCCTATGGGCTCCTGGGTGGCTTAGTCCTTAAGCATCTGTCTTAAGCTTAGGTCGTGATCCCAGGGTCCTGGGATGGAGCCCCAAATCAGGCTGTCTGCTCAGTGAGAAGCCTGCTTCTCCCTCTCCCACTCTCCCTGCTGTGTTCCCTCTCTCGCTGTATCTCTCTCTGTCAAATAAATAAATAAAGCCTTTTAATAAATAAATAAGTCCCCTACTTTAAAAAAAAAAGTAGACAACAAATCATATGGCAATTGTAGGGGAGTTTTATGCCTCTGCAGTTGACAGGAGAAACTCAAACAGAGGTAGAGCAGGGATAGGAATGGAAGGAACCTGGTGGCCCCAGTCCTACCATTAACGTCCCTGGGGCAATCTACTAATCTCTCCTCTGATAGATTAAGGAGTTGGACTAGATAATATCAAGGTTCTTTTTCACTGTCAAGTCCTTAAGAGAATCGTGTAAGGGCTCTTTGGCTTTTATGACCCAGCACCTGACACTGTGCTTGTGCGACGTTACACCTGCCGCCATTCAATTAGCTGAGTTCTCTGAGTGCAAGAAAAATTTAGAACAAGACAAGTTGCAGAAATCCTTCTTGGGGCTTCTGATAATTAATCTAGACTTCTAATTTGTAGAACTATTCTAGTAATCATAGCAATAAACATTTTATCCGTGTTTATCAAATATGTGCCAGACATCAGGATAAGCATCCCACGGATATTTTTACCTAACAAGTAGACCCTGTGTTTAAGTCCGTTTTATAGAGGAGTAAACAGAAACTTCACATTTATTCATTCAACAGATCTATCTGATAACTTCTGAATAGGACTCGTGCTGGGCACTGAATTTATGGCGAGTAATCAGAGCTGAGATAGATCTTAGACCTGCCCTGCCCAGTCCCTCCTGGGCCAAGTCATGATCCAGATCATCAGTGCACAGGCAGCCAGTCTGTCTTGGGTCATTCGCAGGTCACCTCTGCATGCATGAAGGCTAGAGGATGCTCGTGGACTTGAGAATAATATAACGCAGAATGAAGTTATAGCCGAAATATGAAAGCTAGATGCAAACATATGGGGGTGATTTCAGGGCGATGTGGCAGGGAACAGAGGAGTGCTAAGTATCTTTGTACAATGGGACAGCACCTTCATCCCGTTTAGCCTAGTTCTAACAACCACCAGGATGTGTCTCCTGCTGGAGCTAAGAGAGAGAGAGCAGAGGATCACAGGCATCCAACCTGATGTTATCTCCTGTCCTTGTTCCTTTTAAGCAGTAGAGTGTAATCTACAGGAAATCTACATGTCTGAGCATTCTTTCCTCCAATTCTCAAATCCAGTCTCCTGTTGTACTAACCTAGTCCATGATCTCAGAGAGTATACAGCCTTTGGGGGGAGATAGATGACTAGAGAAAAGAAAACAAAATCGAAACCCTAGATATAAAGTAAAACTACAGTGATGGAAAGCAGAGGGAGGGGGTCGACTGCAAATGGGCACACCCCCCCCCAAAATAAATACATAAGTAACCAAAAAACAAAAAAGGGGTGATAGGAAGGTTCTATATCTGGATTTTCATGGTGGTCATGAGAAACCAAATACATTATTTGTCAAAAGGTGTAAAAATGTACACAGAATCTATCAAATCACCATGTTGTGTATCTGAAACTAGCATTACTTTGTATGGCCACCATTCTTCAATAATAGAAAATTTCTTAAAAAGTAAATACAAATGTACAATTAAAATTGTTGAATTTTATTGTACATAAATTACATTGCAATGAAGCTGTAAAAAGTTGCCACAAACTTTGTGATTTTGACACTATTTTAAATCAAGAAATATTTAAGATTTCTAATTTGTTAAAATTTATATATACATGTACGACTAAATATACATAGAGGCATACATATATATAATCTTAAACAACTATATATAACAGATGAAAATATGTGTATGTACATATAATGCATGTACATATTTTAAGACATTTCTAATTTCTTAAATTATATATAATTGTATGTATATATGTATGTATGTGTACATATGTATATCACATTTTGAAAAAGTGAAATGTAAAACTAGGATTTCAGAGGTCTTAAAAAAATCCTCTCTCATATTTAATGTGAGCAATAAATCTGAAATAGATTATTCTTGAGAATAATCAAAAGGTACTAGCACTTTTCTGCACAGAGTACTAAAATCATTTAAAACAGACTTACTAGATTGACTTCTAAAACTGACGAGGGTCAGCTGTCATAGCATATCACTTATTTAAATAGTTCCCCATAGTTAAGAAAACACATAAATAAATAGGAGCATAATTACAAATTGTGATAAGTGCTTTGAAAGGGAAAGGCCAGAGTGCTATGAAAGAGTCAGATGAAGTTATCGGTACCAGATGATTTATTTTTTCAAAAAATAGGGAAGTATTTTCAGTATTAATGTTTATTTGCTTAATAAAAATAAGTTCTGAAAAGGAAAGAGAAATAAAGTTAAAAAGCAAGGATTTAGAAATAATCAAATTAGTTTTTTTTTTCAGAAACTGCAAAAGGCTTGGGTGTTCTTAACTTGCTTATAATTAATTTTCCATAAAGACACTGTTCAGAATTTTTTTTCCTCAATAAGCCTCCTTTTAACATCATCTTTTTAACTGCATCTCTCCAGACCATCAACAAATGAACCACTAACGCTAATACTGATCATCATGAGTGGTTTTCACTGGTGTCTCTCTTTTCATAAAAGCAATCACAGAAGATATTAAATTTATTTTAAAAGAGCTTCCATATTTAACATAATGTGCTAATAACTCTCACAGTCTTGCCTGAAAAGATGGTAATGATATGAAGACTCTGGCTTCATTAGACAGTGACTCTTGCTAAGGAAGAGACAAGTGCCAAGGTCTCCTAAAAGGGTTACGTACTGTGAAACAGAACAAGGTAATACTGTGTGACTTTATATAGAAAAACATTATAGGGTAAAAACATTGACATGTTCAGTTAAAAATAATCCTTCAAAAGGCCAAAGTTAACAGTTAAAACCATTTTTTATCTAGAAATTGGCAAAAGATTTATCTAAAATGTTTATATTTTTGCCACTCCATAAATCAAAATTAGTTTTCCATTAAAAAAATTGGATCAGAGATGATAATCTTCTTGCCAATTTTTAGCTAAATGCAAATGGAAACATCTGAGATTTTCAACTGAAAACTGAAGTTTATAGATACTACTGCCTGTGAGCCTTACATTGTAAGATCCGAATAGCATATGAGGTTATGAATTAACAATTATCTCAGATACGCAAAACCTAAAGCCAGCTTGGTTATTAATGTGTCCACTTTATTATTTCATTTCAACACTTTTAATGCTGATGGAATAATAATGTAACTTCTACCTGTATTTCAAGTCTCAGTTCAAGGCCAGGTGCTTTCGATCTGCCCTCACAGCACCATATATTTTTGCTTTCCAGTACCTGAATTTTAACCTGCGGGTCTATCTGTATTTGATTCATACCTGTCTTATTCACAAGTCTGTAAGCTGTGTAAGAGATCACGTGCTATTTGCCATTTCATCCCTAGGATGTAATACCCAGTTAGTTCCTCATTAATACCCAGTACCTCATTGATGCTTGCACTTTTATTAAGTGAATGAAATCTGACTGCCACAGGGTAATTGCTATGATTTTTCAAAATATAGCTGTTAATTTATTAAGGGGTATCACCATTAGATTTTCTTTTCTGTATTTTCCAACTTTTATCTGCCTTCTATGTCTCAAACCGGAAATGCACCTTGTGTCTCAGTCTGGTGGTGGTATTTCTCCCTCCTCTGATTTCCATCCTCTTGCCCCTCCCTGCAAATGCTAGCCTGGGCAAGGACAGCCAGAGAGTACTGGCTCTTCCTTTTCTGTCACATTGCATGGCACTATTTCTACCCCAACTCCATGATCTGAACCCTCTCTCCTACCTCTAGTGAAAGTGTCAAAATCTCTGGGGGAGGAAACACAGCTTTTTTTCCCCAGAGCAATTTTGAGATTTTGGAATCCTAATGATATGCTGGGAAAACATTACATAAAAATGTTTTTGTTTCTTGAAAAACTCTGTACTTTTAAAATGAAATCACTTCAGATCACTCTGGGCAAGATTTACTATGTCCGTGCAAGCTACCTATTATTTTCAGAATATGATGGTCTCCAGACTTTAGAGAATTGGTCTCAGAACTCTACTGACTTCCTTTCAGTTGAAACTATCAGGTCATGGACGCCTGGGTGGCTCAGTCAGTGGAGCATCTGCCTTTGGTTCAGGTCATGATCCAGAATCTTGGGATTGAGTCCCCCATTGGGCTCTCTGCTCAGTGGTGAGTCTGCTTTTCCCTCCCCCAGCCCCACTCATGCTGTATGCACTTGAGTACTGTCTTTCTCTCTCTCCCTCTCTCTCTCTCCCCCTCTCTTTCTCACAAAAATAAATAAATAAAATCTTAAAACAACAACACCAACAAGCTATTAGGTCAATGGATGAGTCATATATTGACATTGACATGACAGAATGTAGCCAGACTGAGGATATATAAAATAGAACACCAGGTACTAGTGTCTTAATGGCCAAACCATATTTTATGAGGCGGAAAGTCAATGAACACAGAAGAGATTATTGGCAACAGCATGACAACAGTGAGATTGTGCTCTCCTTACCCTGGGGACAGAAGCAGACTGCTAGCATGGAAACCAAAATATAGCTTTACATTGGGCCATAAAGACCAAGCCGGCAATAAAAAACATTCAATCTTGATGATCAATTTCATTTACCCCATGTAGGCTCATTGTGGTAAAAGGGATGATTTTTACCAAAAGACAAAGTTTGAACAAATGAGCTCATTTTCATCACGTTGACAAGTCTTAAGTCATGAGATATGCTAAAGTATGTATCCCAAAGTGCCATTATAGAATCATTAAGCTGATTTCCTCCATCAAAATATATACTTTTTTCTATTTAAATTTTAAGGGAGAAGACAGGTGGTTAAAGACTAATACATTTTAAAAGAACTGATGGTATCTGGCCAGCTCCCCCTTGTCACACAACTCTTTGAATGATTAGGGGTACTGACTGCCAAATGTGTTTAAAAACTCATTTGAAATGAAGAAAAGACTCAGAAATAAACAAAAAGGGGAGGGAGAAAGAGGATATTTTAATTTCACATTTTTTCTTGCTTTATTTTTAAGATGAGAAGCAAAACTGTTCTTTTATTAAAAATGGCAAAAGTTGTATTGAGGTAGGCTGAAAACTCACATTTCAACTCTAAAGTCTGAAGGAATCTTTTTTTAAAAAAAAAAAATTTCATTTATTTGTCAGAGAGAGCGAGAACATGAGCAGGGGGAGAGGCAGGCAGAAGCAGGCTCCCTGCTAAGCGGGGAATCCAATGCGCGACTCGATCCCAGGCCCCAGGGATCGTGACCTGAGCCAAAGGAGATGCTTTACCAGCTGAGCTACCCAGGCGCCCCTAAAGTCTTCGGAATCTGTAACTGTAACTAAACTGTAACCATTGATCCACAGATTCTTAAGTCAGTAGAATGAATGATACAAATTCTAGCATTACAAAGCTGCTTTCTTACAAATTAAGATTTCTACCTAGATGTCTACAAAAGCAATAGTTCTGTAATTAAAGTATGCAAGTAAGGTGCGGTAGCACTGAAGTATCAAGAAAGCGATACTTCTCTATGTTTAAATGTATAAGTTTTGTATGCATCAAATAGGCATCTGTATTGGAATGCAGAATATAAACAGGCCAGTGTAAAGATGCATTCACACACACGCACACACATGTAGACCACTCTAGGTATGTGTTAAAACACATAGCAAAAACGTCACCTGTGTCTTTTCCAGGATTTTCACTGTCAGTTCCATAGCTGTCCCTCTAGCCCAGATGAAAAGGGAATTATTTTTCAAGACAAGTTATAAAATATGGAAAAATGGACCGAATCCTGAATCTTTAGCAAGATAGAAGACATGCTGACCCTATGGAAAGGGTATTTTAGAATGTTCTGGAATATTTACCATTGCTGTCAGTGTAGGGAGGCACCTGCCCATGGATCGGGGTCAAGAACATAATTGTGCCCCCGTGCATAGGACCCGAATCTGTCACGGTGCACTCGAACTGTGGCGCTCCTTATAAAATAAAGGACATGCTCTGCAATTGCCAGTCTGCCTGGGCATGTACATAAAGAGAGCTGACAAATGATAAAGGAAATTGGAAAGGTTGAGAGGATGAAGTCAATAATAGATTTATCTCCAGACATTTAGCACTTGAAGTGCATCTGTTATACAATATGTAGACATATTTTATAGCAAATTTGGAGATACTGTGAGCCCACTGGGAAGGGACAATATCTAATTTTATATTCTATATAATTCTGAGCATAACTTTGGTGCTTAATCACTAGGAGGAGGAGGTACCCTGTGCTTACAAGAGGAGAAATGCATGAAAAGGAGCACAACTTTGGGTTTGGGATGCAGGAGCCGTGAGGGGGAATGGTGCGGGGAGAGCAGAGCCACACACAAAACCAGGTCTTCCGAGCGACAGGACAAGACTGCATTCTGAAAGTTCTTTTGATGATGAAAAATCACAATTTCTATTTTTTTTTTTCAAACTCAAGGAAAGTTATTGCAAGGTGTGAGTCTAAAAGTACAAAAGTTCAGGAAGAAATTGAAACCAAATTTTAACTAGATCTCACTGGATAGCATTTAGGAAACAATTTCATGCCAGCCTGAGTATTATTTCCCCCCAAAGAATTGATCCTGTCCTTTCGAAGAATTTATTTTATTTCGTGAATGCTCTAAATACAATTAACCATAGATACTGTAAAGTATTAGCCTTTATAGTGCTAGTATTTACAGTAATATGGCCCCATTTCTCATATGCATGTGAAAGAAAAATTATGCTTCTTTATTTCTATAAATGTGATCTGTATGTGTACTTGAAAAGTTCCTATTTTACTCTCCACGCTTTCCTCTCCACCTATCTGTTTTCTTTCTTCTACCACACTGCATGGAAAAACACACATGTCTTAGGGCTTAATTTTGCTTATTTTTGTGTAAATTTGTTTATACTTAAAAATGTGGAAAGACAGAAAGGGAAACAATACTGTAAAATATTTTTGCATCGTAGCTTGGTGCCCTGGGAAAAGGAAAATATATGCTTGAGCCCTATTGTCACTTGTCCTATTATGCATGGTGCTATACCGATCAGTCAATTCAGCTAAAAAAATTTGTATTCCATGGCGTTGCTTCTGGCCCTGGACCTGAAACAGGCTGACTTGTGTCCTACCATCTCTACACACACTTAATTTCTTCCTAGAGTCCCTGTTTCAGCTGCCAGTTAAAATGAATTATTTCACTTAGTTGTTAAAGAAGGTTATTTTGACCAGTACAGAAAGGACTTGATACACAGTCCCTTGCTGTAGGAGGGGTTTATGCTGTTACCGAGAAGCCAATAGCTTAGCATTTAGTGATGTGATATCATTCTTGCCCTAAGCTGCAGTGTTCTGTCTTGGAGAGTGCGTGGCTCTACTTTTTTTTCAAGGCATTTCACATCAGAATGCTTGGTCTTAGATGGTGAGTAACCAGCTAAGTAACCCAATTTGGGGTGAGTAACCCCAAGATGGGGTGTAAATAGCTTGCTGTTTGTCACTTACCATACTGTACAGAATTCCCATGTATTAAAACTTCCTGGTGAGAAAAATGTCAAACTTACCACACTCTGGTACATAGATTCAAAAAGACTTGCCAGTCTTATTACTACTTAATTTTAGTGTAGTCTTTCAGTTCTATCAATTGATTTTCTTCCCCATACCGCCTTGTTGTGAAAAAACAAATACGTGACCATTCTCCATGGCGTAAACAACAAAGGAAAAACTTGAAAACACCTTTAATATGTAAGATTTACATTCAGAAAACTTTTTCTGATTTTAATATTTAAAGTAGTCATCATGATCTATATCTTGATTAAAATAGTTTCAAAGAAAGAAAGAAAGGAATCCAGATCCTGGCATTATCTCAGCAAAGCTCAAGCTAACATTGAAGAAAGATTACAGAGAACAGGAAGGCTTGGTGACTTTTTTTTTTTTTTTGGAATACACAGTGTATTCCTCTTTGCAACTTTATGCTGATAAAATCCTCTTTCGCTTTATAAAGTTGTATCCTCTTTGCAACTTTATGCTGATAAAATCCAGTTACTTAACTGGACAGTTGTCTGAAAAAGAAGATGTACACCATTGTTTTAATGGAAGAATTTTCTAAAGAGCTCAAGACACTCTCCTTGCTTTGGGAAGGGACTCAAGACAGGTGTTCGACCAGAATTTAACTCCATTTTATTTCGACTTTTGGTAGTCATGTGGATTGAAGTAACCTTAGGACTCAACAGTGCAAACTCAGACTACACTCTGATTAGTTCCTTCCAATCAGGGAAAACTGTGGTTTGTAAAAATCCCCAGTCACTCGCTCTTTGAAAATAGTATGAAAAAAATAATATACAGTCAAATATGCTATTAAGAAATTACAATTAACCGAAGGAATCCTCTTTTATGTCTTTTAAAACATATAGGTAGATCTCTAATCTTGCTTTTAAAGAGATGTACATGTTTTCAGAGACTACATATCAAGAACAGAGCAGTGAACTAAGGAAGGATACCAGCTATATTTTGCAGCTGTATACCATTATTTTTAAATAAAACATGAGAGAAAAGAGCCAAATACTACATTCTGAAAGAAATAGAGGAACAGAATGCGAGTTCAATAAGCTGAGATTTTAGTGTGTTTGACATAAAATAAAAATGCACAACTGTGATTTGGAGAATGGTTAGGCAAAATCTTTTATGTGCTCCTGTATATTCAGAAAACTGTGTCCGGATCCTTTTTATGTAATGGCTACCCGAAGTCCTATGTGTGTCTTCTCATGTGAATATGAAGAATTCTGAACTAGACACTGTGGATGTACCCAGATAGAATGCATTTAGAATTATTTTATAAACAAAGTTTAAGTCAGAAAAAGAAATGTGAGTTTTGGTTTTGGAATTTTGCAAATAGAAAAGAGAATGAGTCAAAATAGTTACTTCCAGCCTTTTTCATTGATCAATTTATGGTTTCAAATAAAAATATTCTTTTAGATTTTCAAAATGGGAAAAATATGTATATATGAGTCTATATATTTTCTGCATGTTTCCAATATTAGCAATTACAAAATTGTTTTAAACATTGCTTCTAAGAATGGATTCTCTTTTTTTCATGAATAAATATGGACTTATAGGAATTTTCTCAGATGTTTACAAAATGCTGTGGCAGATTATATTACAGCATTTTATTCTTCTATATACAATATGAAGGTCACTTACGTTCTGTAATGAGCGAAGACTCTATTTTACTAATGTTTTCTATATCACGTTTCCAGTCTGATCTCCAGTTTTGTCCTTGTAGTCTGGAAGTCATTGGGCAGACCAATTTATTGTCTAGGGTTAAATGAGAACAATTCTAAGAAAAAGCTGCAGTTGAGGAAAATGAAAATTAAGAGAATGATTTAATTTTAACCTTTAAAGAAATCAGGTGTTTGGTTTTCCTTCTTATTAATGTATATTGGACTCTGTGAAGTTCTCATAATTATTTTCCAAGTTAATTGTCAAGAAAGCTTCTGCTGTTTCAGGTATTTTAAAGTCTTCTACTGTGCCTTTTTCTGTGTTCACGCTCTTTTCTCTTCTTGCATTCTGTGTATTTTCTTGACTCTTTTTAGTTGCTGCCTTTGATCTTTCTTCCCTCGCTTAGGAACTTTCTTTGATTCTTCAGACTCTGGCTGAATCCAAAAGGACCTCCATGGATACATGGTCCTCCCAAGCCCAGCCATGCTAAATGATACGACTGAGTTTCTCAGCAGATACTATTCTGTTTTTTTTTTTTTCTCATAGTCCATTGTTTGATTTGCAAAAAGAAAAAAAATATATCAAAAGGTGATTTTTTTTGAAAAAGGTAATAAAATGACATATACTAAAATTAAATTTCATAAGCAAGGTTTACTACCGATGGTGAGGTAAGTTACTGCAATTTGGATCTTTCACAGGTTCATTGAGACAAGAAGAAACTCGAAACCTGCAGGATTTCCATCATTTATCTTTTTTCAAATCTAGCAACCTCCTTTTGTTTGGGGGCTATAGGAAATCAGTTAGTAGTATCTTTTGGAATATGAGGAAAGTACATGTTGCAAAATTCTTTGAGGCTTTTGACTTTATTGTTCAAAATCAGGAAATCAGAAAATCTCCTTTTTTTTTTTTTTTTTTGGTCATTCTTTTTCTAATCAGAAACCAAGAATGACAAAAGCATAAAGTTAGATTCTGAGAGGGTATCAACCTTAGTCAATCCTTCATAGTCATATGCACAAATATGATGTTTGTGCAGAAAATGGTTACTGAACCATGTAGATCACACAATATAGAGTTTTCACAGCAAAAAAAGGAGCTTGTGTGATTTGGAAGGCTACTGTAGAAAAAATTTGGCCTCTGGTGTCTAAGTCAGTTGCCACCAGAGGGCGATTACTATAGCAAACTTTACTCAATTGCTTTCTTTTTCTCTTTTCTTTCCTTTTTTTTTTTTTTTTTTTTGGCCTGGTGGTCCAGTTAACAAAAAATGTACCATTCTCACCATGGAACGGTTAAACTTTATACAGGATAACTCTGACGGCAAGTTCATTTTCAATTTCAAAAAAGAAGTAAATACTGTTGGTGTTGGAAAGGCAAAGGGAAATGAGATTTCTTATTAGATCGGCCAGGAGATTTTTAGATGACAAACTGAAAGAAGAAAAGCGTGCCTGAGTAGAAGACTAGTACTCCCATGTACTTCCCCCAAAGAGGTACTCTTTTACTCTGTTTGATCCTTTTTTTTTTTTTTTTTTTTTAATTTAGGAGTGACAGAACAAGTTGATGCCTACTCCAGTGGTTTTAAAAGTCATTAATTTCTAAAGGTTGTTTTTTTTTTTCTTCTCCTTGCCAAGAGTCATCCCAATGAGATATTTTGGTTTTGATCCTAAATATCCTTTATAGCTTTATATACATTTTATCCTGGTCTGAACATCAGACTTTATAAGTGATACAGTGATGCATTTAATAGCACGGAATGTAACATGATACAAGCTTTAATACCTGGAATACAGTAAACCAGTAGCTTTGAGTTATATTACCCATCGTAAACTTCTTTAACCTGTGGCTCATTTTCAAAATAATAAACGTAACTATTCCATAAAAATATCTCAACACAGAAGAGCCAGAAAAGTGAAGGACATGAACAGATGGTACATCAATCTTTTGCATTTATACAATTTGTTTTTTAATGCAAATAGTGTGGGTTGCCTGCTCATGCCTTGGATATTTGTTCCAAAGATGAGCACATTTTCTTATCTTTCTGGATCAATGTGACATTTGCAGTTATCATAAAGTGGGAGCCCATTTAATGATGTTAATGCTTCCTTAATGTAAAAATAAAATCACCTTCTTTATAAAAGCAAACAGATAAAAAATCCCAAAGAGACCATTGAAATCTGTGACATTTGCAGTTACTGGTAACTAGATGGCTTGATTATACACAGGTAAAAAAAAAATCTTAAAAGCATTGTTGATGATCATTAATCAGAACATTAAATATGAATTCTAGATTCCCCTATGAGTAAGAAGGTAAATAAGCATCATTTGATTAAAGAAACAAGCAAGTTAAGGACTTTTTAAAAAAGAGGTACCACAATTAAACGTCAATAAGCACCTCTGAATTTTGAGAAAGCTTGCAACATCTTTGTGGATCCTTACAAACAAATGATAGTGTTTCTGAGATATAATATTTTTCTGAAACAGAAAACAGACTTAAAAATAGTACAGCAGTGTAGATAGTAAAGCAGTTTAGGTGTGGCACTGATTTTTTTTAACTTAATTCATAAAATGATTCTAGTGTGTACCCGCCCACCCCCATATATTTCCACTTTCACAGAGAAAAGTCATTTATAGAAGAAAAGAGTGATGTTTCTAAGGCTTATTTCGTTGCATCAGTAGAGCCTACTTGGCTACTTCATGAGGAGCCTGCTTTGGGAATTCATCTCTTTTTCGTGTGTATTGTGTCTGTTTTCGATGTTTCATACACATGCCCAGAGGCCGTCTGGCAGCATATACACTTTTTAAAGCCAATTTGAAAAAGCAAATCATTTCCCTTCCTGATAAGACAGCTGGCTGTTGCGTACAGCCTTTTCCACTAGAAATGAGCTATGGTCACTAACTAATTCCAGAAGGCCCAAAGACTTGGCATTTGATGAGAGCAAGTTTTGATCACTATCAAGTTGGCATCAACTCCAATAATGGGCCAATGTATGAGATGCAGGGTACAGGGGTGTCATGGAAGTAACCTCAGATGCTCTGTGTAGCTCTCCAAAGGGCCTGTGGAGATAGAACAAGGGTGACACCACCTCAGGAATGTTCTCTGAAACAAATAGAGATAGGTCTTAGGTGTTTTTTATAGATCTTTTTATAGATCTCATCTCATGTGGAATGACTCCCTTCATGGGTAGGTGGGTCATGTCTGCAAAGCTTATCTATATACTTGCCATAGATCTCACACCCAGTCTTATAAATAGAATTGATGGAGTGAGGGAATTTAAATCTGGGTAACAGGGCCTTTATTGCAGCATTTAAATATTTTCAGGCTTAGGCCTACGTGCCCAGGGTGAAAATAAAATCATATTGACTTGAAATAATTGAATTGTATTTTGAAAAGAAAAGAAACATGCGGGCTGGGGCTTCAGCCTCTGAGGAACGTGATTCCTCTAGTCACTCATTCCATCATCCATTAAGGAACATATATTTCTGGAACACCTGTTTTGCAAAGCCAGGCACACATAATAACTGGGTGTTAAGGGTCCAGTAATAAGATGGCACACCCTGTCTTCACAGAGCCTGTGGTCTACTGGGGAAGATCTATTAGTCCAGGCATTACAATAAATAATAATAAAGATAATCCTAGAGGATAGATAGGGTGTTTATGGCAGCACAGATTTTGGAGATCTAATCTAGCCTAGAAGTCAGGAATGAAAGAAAAGAAAAGATTGTTTCTAGAAGAGGAACTGATAAATGTTCAGGCTCAGTGACGAGATACACAGACTGGAGGAACTGAAAGTCCTGGCAGACTCAAGTGGGTATAATGGAAGAGAGAGAATGACAAGCAATGAAGAGGGAGAGACAAGTGGGGTCCATGAAGTAGTGGGTCCAAGCACTGAAGGGTTCTACAACATGACAACCGGAGAAGGGATGAACTAATAACCAGGACTGGCTGGAGGGATCAGGAAAGACCATGTAATGCTTGTCATGTTGGCAGCAGAAGCGTAGGTGGTAAGTCTTTACTTACAGTAGCTAAAGAGTGGTCATGAGCCTCACGCATTCCTGCAGTACTGGTTAAAGCCACATTCACCATCGTATGCCCATAAACTCTTTCTCCGTTCCAGCATGGAGACTGGCAGATAGTAGCTGCTCAGTAAAGTGTTAGGAAACAGAATCCAGGGGATATATTAGTACTTGTGTGACTGCTGTACCAGATTACCACAGACTTTGTGGCGTAAAACAACAGAAATTTATTCCGTCACAGTTCTGGAGGCCAGACCTCCAAGATGAGCCCCAAACGAAGGGGGTCGCAGAGATGACCTCCCTCCTGAAGCTCTAGCGGAGAATTTACTCCTTGCTTCTTTGAGCTTCTGGAGTCTGCTGGCATTCCCATGGAGTGATTGCTCACTCCACTCTCCATTTCTGTCTTCACTTTGCCATCTTCCCTGTTAGTCTTTCTCTTATAAGGACACTTATAGGACACTTATAAGGACACTTTTTCTTATAAGGACACTTAAAGAGCCTTTAGGGCCCACCCTCATTATCCAGGATAACCTTCCCATCTTAAGACTCTTAATTTAATCACACCACCAAAGACTTTGCCATATAACTTAACATTTAAATGTTCTAGGGAGGGGCACCTGGGTGGCTCAGTGGGTTAAGCCTCTGCCTTTGGCTCAGGTCATGATCCTGGGGTCCTGGGATCAAGCCCCGCATCGGGCTCTCTGCTCAGCAGGGAGCCTGCTTCCCTTCCTCTCTCTCTGCCTGCCTCTCTGCCTACTTGTGATCTCTCTCTGTCAAATAAATAAATGTTCTAGGGATTAGGAACTGATATCCTTGGAAGGCCAGTTTGCAACTTACCACAGTACTTACTCACAGTCCTTAACATCTTTAGTGCTGACAAAAAAGATACAATAGCCCTCCATGTCACAATTGTTCTAAGATTTAAGTCTTAAACTCCAATGGAAGCAACCATTCAACCTTCCTCTAAAGATGATGCTAGCACCCTGTGTCACTGTGCTGTGACACACCATGTAGGTGTTGGAAGGGTCCTTGGGAATAAGTTATCACAAAGATGCTTGGAGTAATTTAGTGCTTACTTGTAGTGAAGTGGATCATAAGAAATGTGAAAGAAAAGCCAATGCCATTTTGCACCTCCTACAGAGATTAAATCCAAAGGAGTTTTCTCTGTGCTCTCTCTGTGGAGGACCCTGTCTTAAAGCATTTCCTCACAGTTTGATTAGGGTGGGTTAAAACTTCCAATGTAGGGTTTTTCTTTGAACCCCACACTAAATGCTGGGAATGGTTCTTTTACTCAGAACAAACAAAAACCGACCAAGATAAATATCTTCTGTATTCCAGGCACTGTTCTAGGTTCTAGCTCACAACTATTAGATCTCTTGGAGGAAGTTCTACACTAGGAATAAATAAAATAAATTCTAGGTGTTTTCTGGTCCTGCAGTGTATCATTCCTACCCCAGAACATGGTCGCAGGGAAACCCTGAAGTGTTTTGGGCACTTGACATATGGTATAATACCCAATTCTCACAACTCTGTACGATAATATTATCATCAACCTTTTAACAAATAATAAATCATGGCTCAAGAGTTCAATACATTTATGAAGTCATATAGCTAACTTGGAGTGGATCTGTAATTAGAATTCAGATGAGTCTGACCCCAATGCTCATGATTATTTTCTCATAACAACCTGACTACCCAGAAATAGAATTGGAGGTTGGATGCCCTTGTGTCCAATTTTAAGTTTGCCATTATGCCATGTACCACAAGATCAATTCCTGAAAGAGGCCATTTCAGGATAAATAGGAGAATGCATCATTTTACCACTACATTGAAGAAGTTCATTTCCTTAATATGTAGTAGAGTCCAAATCAGCAAATAAGTTTAGCTAAACTAGATCACAAGGCCATAAATATCAGGAAAATGTCTTCATGGAATATTACTCACCTTTTGAGGCTGCTATTGTGGAGAATGGCCATGACCTTAGACAAATATCCTTAAGGACATTGGTAAGGATGACCATCTTCCTGATTTCTTTTGTTTCAGATGAGCCATGAGAAATGTGTGCCATTCTTGCCTTTTCTAAGTTTAATAAAATGGCTCACTAATATTAGCAAGCTCTGAAAACATATTTTTCTGATTTACATGGCTTTAACATGAGTCAGAAGCACAACTACAAATAGTAAAATTGTCTTATTAAGTCAATGGTAGAGTAAATGATCTGGACATGCCAAGGACATGGCTACTGCCTTCTCTTCAACAATCCTTGGCATCCTAAGGATGTCACACAATTTCTTCCCACAGCGAGGGACAGATTCATGCTGTTACTTTTTTTTTTTTTTTTTTTTTTTAAGCAATCTTGGTTGAAAGCACCAACAGTGATACAACTTGGTTCATTTTGTCATTTTTTACTCCCTTGAATTACTACATAAATATTAATAGCTAAACACATTGCAAACAGGTGGAGCTCATTCTGTCTCTGGAGCGCTGCCACCGTTATGTGATATCTCAGATGGGTGACGAGATTTTCCATGTGGGGAGGGCGGTCTGTCATTCCATGCCAACCCCATTGGACACACCCTTGGCTTGGAGTTCTTTATTTCCTGTGATATCTCTATGACAGCCTTCTTGGTCTTTTAACAGTTCATTCAGTAGAGTGGGAAGGAGTAACACACTCCACTTAAGAACCACATTCACTTCACTGTATATCTGGTTACTTTTTTTCATACAGTGGCTGCTCCTGATAAGATCATGGAAGAAAGCCCCCCAAATTTAAAGGTACCTATCAGCTATGGATGAAATATTTGTTTACCACACATCCAAAAATTGGTGTATGCTTGATGACCTATTCAAACTAAGGGAGTCACAGATTTATTATGGTAGGTAATATTATGCCAACGTCCCCTTTTTTGTCCCCTGATTTGCAAATACAAAGCTTAAACTATACACCCATTCAAAGTAAAAGTATATTATCAAAGTTATCAATATGTAAGTGGCATGATTGTTTTCAAAGGCCTTAGGCGTGTGGGCATAATATTCATCTACCTTTTCGTGCTGAATTATTTTCTTCATGTATGTTTACCTCCAACGCCCAGATATATTTCAAAGTGAAATTCAGAAATCCAGCTGGACATAATGTTAGACGTGATGACTAGGTTAATCCTCCTGTGCCAGTAAAATTATTCATTTAAAATATATGTTTTTTTCACGGGAAGCAAGCACATTTAGACTCGTTCTGGAATATGTTGAATGCATGTGATTGCGTGTGACGTGCTCTGACTAGAAAATGCACGAGGCTCGGTGTACTTGAATTCCTCAACTGGTTTACAACAAATCCACAAATCTTGTTACAAAATTTTAAAAATTAGATTCATATGTCCAAATGGCCCATCTTTAAAACCGATGCATTTAGAAGAGTTTCTGATTAACCCCTGCAGTTAGGCAAAATTTAAATTTCATAATTTCATGGAGGAGGTTTTAGTCCAAATGAAGAAGCAAAGTTGTATTTCTCTTGTCATCTCATTGGTTATTTATTACATGTTTAAAGAAAAGCAAACTATTGAGGTAAAAGCATAGCTTTCATTTCTCCAATGTAAACATCATTGACATTAACACTTTTGGTATCTGTTTAAAAATCTGCATTAAAATTAATTAGTAGTCCTGTCAGATCTGAAATGGTCAGTTTTTAGGATCTTTTTCCTTCTCTACTTTTAGCTTAGATTCGGCTCCATCCCCATTTTCTCTGCCCGTTGAGCATTGTCTGGGGTACAGGGGTCCTCCTCAAGATGGCTTCCAATGTGCTTCTTAGGGAGAGAGAGCTCATAATGTCCATTCATGTACACAGGAATCTATGACAATCTACCATATGAATCCATACACTTACATAATTCAAACCATGGTAGAAGGTGTCCAGAGAAATGAAAATCAACAGATTATGTGAGGATGGGAACATGGCTTCCATTTTCATCCAGCTTTGTACATGCAGACTGTTTCATTACAGGGAAGAGGAGCTCAATGTGACCTAGGACTTCCGGTCCTCAGCAGAGGCTTTCGTTTAGAGGGGTGTCTGCCCCAGAGATCTGATAATACGCCAACAGATATTCAGATGTATTTTATTTTTTTCTTATTCTCATAAATACTGTTAAATGTATCCACTTCTAAACATGAGTTGAGCAATCTCAAAGAACCCTGATCTCTTAGTCATAGCTGCCTTGTGTCCTCATGGGAACCCCTGCCAGTAGGTATAACAGAGTACTGGGCTGTTCATTGGAGAGCCTGGGTGCCAGCCGGATTCTCCTGCTGGTTAGCTGGTGATTCCAAATAAGTCACATTCAGGACCTCATTTTCCTCATATGTGTTTTGAAGAAGACATTGGATGGAGTTTGATGGATCCAGATTCAAATTCCTGGCCTGTCACATACTATTGTGTATACTGGGGCAAGGTGTCTATTTTGTTGCTGCCTCAGTCTTTCCATTTTTTGGAAAATCTGTACACCGTGGAATTATTTCAATAATTAGATGAGGTAAATCAGATAAGGGCTTATCATGAGACTTGACATATGATAAACATTGCAGTTGTTATCCAAAAAGGTCAATTTAGTGATAGTTCTTAAGAATTAAAGTTTTGTTTTCCTGACTTATGGTTACCCCATCATTTTCTTTTTTCATAAGCTCAAAAAAAAGTAAATATCACTCACTTGTAGTAAGTGATTTTCTGTCACCTTGATTTTGCTTCTACCGTGTGCTAACCTCAAAAGGACACTTGTTAAATAAAGAAGGAGCAGGGGCATGGATGTGTAAGGAGAGCACTGAGCGAGGGGGACCATGGTATAGGCCAAATGACTGGTCAATGCGTCTGGGGAAGTTCAACTTGAAGAAGCAGTGTGACTCAAAGCAAACAAAAGGTGGTCATGAAATATTTAAAAGAAGCCTTTATGAAAGTCTCTGCTCATGTTCCCATGATGCTCAGGGGTAGGCGTGTGACAAGGTGAGTGGGGGTTACATGAGAACAGAATTTGTCTCTCTATAAGTAACATCAACTTTAATGTCAGAATTCTCCCAAAAATGAAAACATCAGATTACTTAAGGGCACACTGTTTTTCAGTGGTAAGAGATTTCGGACTTGACATAAACCCCACCAAAATAATTTGCTATTGAAGAAAAATTTTTTTCCTATATTTAAACCAAAATCTGTCTTTATATATTTTCTTTTTCACTTCCAATTTTTCACATCTATGTTTTAAATTAATGATTCAGTCAACTGTTCTTTGTAATGCCATTAATGACTTTCTAATTTCTGAAGATAATAAGCAAACATTCAGTTCTTAAATATGTTATATCTGGTTGTCAGTGCATACTCAATAAATGTTATTGTTATAACACTATCTTATTATTATTCTTATTCAAAAATCTGAGATTTTTGTCATAACTGACCTTGATTTTTCTTGAAACTTTCTCTGATTTCTATAAATTCATTTCTGAAATCAACATTTCAAATATCTTGAGTCTTTTTTTTGGTTGCTCTTAGGTTCTTTTATTTCTTTGACATTGAAATATAGGTGGCCACAGCTCTTGATTCTTCTTTTCCCTAGGTTAACTTATTCCCTAGGTTAACTTTTTCCTAGGTTAACATCTCAATAAGTGTGCACAAAGGGAAGGAAACTTTAATGCCCTAGTTGTCCATTCTATGTACTGACTTAACTTTTCTCCTGTGCATTTGGAATAATGCCAGCTATGTACCATCCTTGGGAGAATTGAGAAAGTGGTAATTGAAATCATTTGCTTTAAGATTTAATTCCTGCAGGGGTGCCTGGTTGGCTCAGTTGGTTAAGTTTCTGCCTTCAGCTCAGGTCATGATCCCAGGGTCCTGGGATTGAGCCCCACATTGGGCTCCCTGCTCAGTGCAGAGCCTGCTTCTCCCTCTCCCTCTCCCTGCTGCTCCCCCTGCTTGTGCTGTCTCTCTGTGTGTCAAATAAATAAATAAAACCTTAAAAAAAAAAAAAGGATTTAATTCCTGTATGGAATTCAGACTGAAAAAGGTAACTCTCCAAGATCTCTCTGGCCCAGACCACTCAAGACACATTCCTAACATCTTACTAGCCATTACCTGGTCAAACGGGAGCCCTTCAAACCTGGTATTTTCTTCTAAAAGCTTTCTTGTCATCTTCATGCATAAAGATAAACAACTGTTCAATCACTCGCTCCAAAAGTTCAGGAGGAATCCTGGGCTCTTTTCTTCCTGAAACTTGAAGAGATTAGCTACTAAATATGTCTCAGATCAGTTGCCTTCTGTCTGTCCATTGGTTATGTTTAGTTCTTAATTACATTTTATTTGGACTATTATCAGAGAGAAGTAGCCCTATACCTATATTTCTTGCTGCATGAAATATCACCTAACCATTATCATCATTTTAACCTATCCTTCAAAACTGTCAAAATGATCTCTTCTGAACATAGATAAGATCTATTTTCATTTGGTTTGATCTTGGCTCATTCATTGGCATGGAACACAGTTTTCCATTGGTCAACCCAGGTTAGCTTTCCCAACCCCCTGGGACAGTCTGTCTTCTCCTCCTGCTAGACTACTTGAAATTCTTTGAAGGTACAACATTTTTTTTTCCCTTAGTTTTTATGTTTGTTATTACCCTTTCCTAAATGCCATTTACCTCTTTATCTATCTGGTGAACTTTACCCTTCCGTCGATATTTAATTTAAATTCACCATTCTCATTAAAATACTTTGATCCCCCAGTTGATTAGTATTGAGTAGAATGTCTGGAACATAAAAAAATCTTAATAAGTATTAAATTTGATATATATTATTTTTTAAATTGGGCTAAAATTGGAATATAACATATTAGTTTCAGGTGTACAACAAATACACAGTTGACCCTGGAATCTTGAACAGTGCAGGGTTAGGGGCATTGACAAAAATCTGTGTATAACTTTCAGCTCCCCATAAACTGAACTACACTTGATCTTAGCCAAAGGCTAGGAAGCTATCCCCTCCGATAAAATGAACTACTAGTAAACTACTATTAACCAGAATCCTTACCAATAACTTAAGTAGTCAAACAATTAATATATATTTTGTATGTCTTAAATATTTTATACTGTATCCTTAAAATAACATAAGAATTACTTTTTTTTATTTTTTTTAAGATTTTATTTATTTATTTGACAGAGAGAAATCACAAGTAGATGGAGAGGCAGGCAGAGAGAGAGAGAGAGGGAAGCAGGCTCCCCGCTGAGCAGAGAGCCCAATGCGGGACTTAATCCCAGGACCCTGAGATCATGACCTGAGCCGAAGGCAGTGGCTTAACCCACTGAGCCACCCAGGCGCCCCAAGAATTACTTTAAATTAAAAAAAAAAAAACAGAAGGAAGAGAAAATAACTGATAATAGTATGCTGTACTTGTCAAAAAAAAAAATCTTTGGATAAGTGAACATGCATGGTTCAAATCAGTGTTGTTCTAAGGTCATCTGCATCGTGAAATGATCACTACAATAAGTCTAGTAAATATTTTGTTAATAACGTGTTACATTATGATTATGGTATTGAAGATGGGATGGAGGCTCTGGATATGAAGTTGTTGCAACATAATTCTAGGTGTCTCCTAAGATTCATTGGTTCTATGATTTATTTTCAACTGTTTAGAGTGCTGGGTGTTATAGGCAACTAATGAATCACTGAACACTGCATCAAAAACTAATGAGGCACCACTATATGTTGGCTAATTGAATTTAAATAAAAATATATCGTTAAAAAAAGACACACACACAAGAGAGAATGATATTTATTTCCTTTTTTGCTGATGTCTTTATATTCTTTGCCCCATGTTCCCACTGACCAACTAAAATGTTGAAGTTTTCCATGTTGATCTGTAAATGTGGTCCATATTTAAATAAATGAATTTATCATGATCAGAAAAAAAATAGAAAAATCCTATATTAATTCAATTTCTATTTTCCTTTGGTTAATATGACAAAAACACATTAAGACCTCAACAATATTTCTCAATTGACTAGGCTTGAGTTCCTGGAATTAATATTGCAATCCTAACTCTAAGACTATAATGTCATATTGACATTTCAAAAAATACATCTTTTAGCTCACTGGCACTTCAATGGAATTCTTTATCCATGAAGTTTCCTCATTTATTTTGTGCCTAGTATAAGGCATATTTTATAGCATTTAAACATTAAATCACATTTTATTACTTCTCTCACCTAGCCCTAGGGTCTAGGGTCTATTTTAGGTTCGAACAATTCTAAGTCAGTGTTCTTGCCTTACCTTATGTAGGAAGAATCCTGGAAAAGAAAATCTCTATTTTTTTTTTTTTTTAGTCAAAATGTGTCCTTAAATCTCTCTCTACCCCACCATAGTGCTCTGTGTTTTTACTTTTCTCTTTCCCTCTCCCTCTCTGCTGACATTAGCATAAAAATGTGCTACCCTAACTAAGCAGTCTGCTAACTGATAAGCTATCAAAAAATCATCTGTTATTTTTATAGCTCAAAGGCAGATGCCATTTCAAGAACTAGAGTTGAATGAGTAGGGTTTGTTAGTGCTTTTTAGATTCATCATTGTAAACTTGAGGTATTTTAAAATGGAATGATTGGAGGCTTGAAATATTATCCCATGAGCAATCAAGCTTTAGAATTTTGCTAGCCTTAAATTTTTGTCTGCATAAAATCATTTCATATCACATTGTATCATAAAGAATTTTGGTTGTTGTCTAATGTTTGTATGGAAAAATCTTTCCTGCATTAAATCAGACCTTTGTAATTATCCAGGAAAACTGATCAGAACATCCCCTTCTTTTCCAGCAGGGGCCCCCTTTACCATGAGATGCTGTTCAAAGGGTCTCTGAAACAGGAAACTTGTGCTTGGTAAACAACTGTCTTCTCAGGTTGCTTCTCCGAATTGCTTTGGGCATAACAAAGAGGCACTCTTTTTAGAAGCGGGTCAGTTCCTGGTCCCAGGCCTCAAGACCCCTGAGATTGCTCTTGGAGGTCTGGATGAGAAGTCCATTTGAATAAAAGAATGTATTTAAAAACCAGGCAACTTGGCCTGCCAAGATTTGTCACTGTTATAAACTGTTTTTGTGTCACAGAAGCTAGTCGCCCATTAAAATATCACCCATTTATAGAAAAAAAGCCAGGATTCACAGGAAAGGAAAAAAACCACAAATGGTAGAAAGGAAGATGAACTATTTAATAACACAGATATGAGAACAGTAAACATGACAGTGGATCAAGATGTATATATGATTATGGTCTAGTATATTTTATATTGTGCAGTCATCCCGCAGTGCCCTGACAGAGTAAAATTTGAATATGTTTTAATTTCCTGATCAGTAAACAATTTGGAGCAGATGATCTCAACAGTTCTTAAAATCTAGACATCGTTGTCATCTTCAGTGTATCCTTCTTCACAAATAGCCACCAACATCTTATAGAGACGAAACGAAGTATGTGGGTGTATACTATGATTATTTTTAATTCAAATAATATTTTAAATTACACAAATGTTCAATGATCGCATGCTTGTTGTAAAACTTCAAACAATACAGAAATATATTCAATAAAAAAGATATTCTTTCCCTCTCTACATTTACTCAAAAACCAAATTCTGTCAATAATCTATATGTATCCTTGAGGGTCTTCTAGCGGGTGTTCATGGCATATCTGTCTGTCTATCTCTTTATCTACCTGCCCACCTATCCCTGTGAAGTTTGCAACATCGTGCAGTTTTATCTCGTTTTTAGGGAAGTGTCATCTCATATACAGGAGAGTCAGACGTCCTGCATGCAAAATCTTTAACCTTCCACGAGTCACTTGGCCCTCTGTGCTTCGGGTACCTCACATTTCACAGATGTATAATAATGGTCCTTACCTCAAAGAATGTTTGTAAAAAATGTCTGTGTGCGTTCCATAGTTCTGATTATTTCTCATATTGATTATATTGATGAAAAATTGCATTATTCCTATCATAAAATAAATATTGTATTAGTGTTGTTATTTTTTGTACTCCAATGTCCTCTTTCTATGTAATAATATAGCTTATATCTTTCCAGATCACTCCATAAAGATCTATCATATTCATTTCAAATGCTATATAGTATTCTCAACCCTGGAAGTAATTTGTTTGACTACTTCCCTATAGATGGAACTTTCGCTCTTTTCCTTTCCTTTTTTTTTTTGCAATTAGCATAATGTAATGAGTATCTCTGTGTGTGTATGACTTTCTTTCTCTCTGCATTTATGTGCCTGCCTATAACATAGCTTCTTAGAAATGGAATTGCTAGATCAAATAATATCAATATTAATTATTTTTTAGAAACTCCCGAATTACTCTCCAAATTGCTTTAGAAATTTGCATTTGCACCGACAGTGAGTACAAGTGTCTTTACAACCTCCCTGACATCCTTTACTGCAACCAAACCATTTCTTACAACTTCTTAATATTACAATTTTGTTTCAAATTGCATTTCTCTCAATGGTGCCTTTGGACATTACCAGCTAAGTAGAGTGTTACGACTTTTGAATTTCTTGTAATCTGATAGGAAAAAAATAAATAAACAAATAATTTTTTTCAATTTTGCATTTCTCTGATTAGTAGTGAGAGGTTGGGTATCTTTTCATGCATCATGTTTATGTTTGGTTTTTTCTTTAAATTTATTTTTATGATCTAATACTATAGATATTAATCATTTGAATCGCATGTGAAACAATTTTTCCAATTCTTTTACCTGTTTTTTTAATTTAATGTTTTTTAATTATAAAAGCTTTACATTTTAATGTTTTTAAAAAGACAGTATTATTTTTAATGGCTTCTGCATTTTGTGTTCTGTTGTGAGATAACAGAAAATTTATACATTGGCCTCTGCCCCTGCTTCCCGCAGGCACAGAGCTCTTAAAACCCTTGTAAATTCCTAAGTGATAAGAGAACTAGGAGTATCTATTGTTCTAATATTTACTTCGACCCCATCCCTGACACAGGGCTCCTAAAAACCCTGTGAATTCTTAAGTGATAAGAATTATGGGAGCATCTTTTGTTCTAATGAGGTGGCAGTGGGGGTGGACTCCTGGATGGGGACTGGTCACCAGCAAGACCAAGTCATGATTAGAAGCTAGAGATTTTCAGATCCGCCCCCCCATCCTCCAGAAAGGGGGAAGGGCTGGCAACTAAGTTAATGATTGGTCATGTAGGGGGATGCCTCTATAAAATCCCAGTAAGATGGGGTTCAGAGAGCCACTAAGTTGATAAATCCAAACTGGAAAGGTGATGCATCCCAACTCCCCAGGGACAGAAGCTTCTGTACTGGGGACCCTCCCAGACCTTTCGTGATCTGTTCATAGGACTGTTCATTCATATTCTTTATCAAATTCTTTAGTAAACTGGTAAATGTGTTTCCATGAGTTCTGTGAGGGATTCTAACAAATTAATTGAATGCAAGGAGCCGAGCGGGAGGGTGTGTGGAATTGGAGTCTCCGATCTATAGCAAATTGGTCAGAAGCCCCAGCTCTGCAGTGGGGATGGGGGTTCGGGGGGCGGGTCAGCCTTGTGGGCGCAAGCCCTCGCCTGAGAAATCTGATGCTATCCTCAGGTACTGCCAGAATAGAGTTAAATTACACGACCCCCAGCTGGTGGTATTGAGAATTGCCTGATGTGGCGAAAAACCCGAACACATTTGGTGACCATCAGTGTCAGAAGTGAAGTGTTCTTGGGGTGCCTGGGTGGCTCAGTCATTAAGCATCTGCCCTTGGTTCAGGTCACGATCCCAGCGTCCTGGGATCAAGCCCGGCATCGGGCTCCCGTCTCAGTGGGAAGCCTGCTTCTCCCTCTCTGACTCACCCTGCTTGTGTTCCTTCTCTCACTGTGTCTCTCTCTGTCAAATAAATAAAATCTTAAAAAAAAAAAAAAAGAAGAAGAAGAAGAAGAAGAAGAAGAAGTGCGTTCTCTGGGAGTAGTAAAGGAGACACACAGGAGAGAAACACAGTGGGAAGAAGTGGGTTTTTCCTTTACGCTGAATAATACAGATCAATACTCCTCTACTTTTGGTAAATTTTAAACGTGTAACCCTGGAACCCATCTGAAAGTTATGTTTCTGTATGATAAAATGTGAAGTTTTTTGGTGTGAGAGAGAAATCTGTTTTACTTCCCCCATATAAAGAGCCACACCTAATACCAGTTATTAAATAGTCTATATTTTCCTTAATTATTTAAAATGCTGTCATATCACATACCAAACTCCCATAGATGATGAGTGGACTTCTTTGCTCTCTCTTCTGTTCTATTAATGCTTACCTAGTCTTGTGCCAATACCACATGTTTTTAATTGAAATAGTTTTACAGTATATTTTAATACCTGTCAGGTCATTATTATTACCACAGGGGATTTTTTTCCATTTTTTTCCCAAAATCCTCTTTCAAATTAACTAAGTCATCAATATATCAATTTCTGTAACACCAAATTGGAATTCTGATTGGAACTGCATTACATTTAGTATAATTTTTTCAGTCTTAGATTCATTGAATCATTCCATTCAGGTACACATTATTCATTTCTTTCTGTTCTTCTTTCTTTTCTTTTTCTTTTCTTTCTTTTTTTTTTTTTTTTTTTTTTTTTTTTTTTTTTTTTTTTTTTTTTTTTTTTGTGAGAGAGAGAGAGAGCAAGCAGGTGGAAGGGGCAGAAGGAGAGAAAGAGACTCCCAAGCAGGCTCCACCCACAGGGTGGAGTCCCACACGGGGCTAGATCTTCTGACCCTGAGATCAGGACCTGAGCTGAAATCAGGAGTCGGGAGGCTGAACTAACTGAGCGGCCCAGGCGCCCTGTTCTTTCTGCCTTATTATCTTAGTTAATTTGAATTTGATTTTATCTGTCCTGGAGCATGGTGTTTATTTCTATTTCCATCTACTGTGAATTATGTCCCTCGTTACCATTTTGTAATTCTTTATGGAATAATAGCAATAATAAATTATAAACTTACCCAAAGATAGCACTTACTTTTTGCCAGGCACTTTTCCACCAGCTTTACACATATCTGTTCATTTAATCCACTCAGCAACTCCTCAGTGGTTAGTACTATTGTCTGCACTTCTAACACATGAGGAAAGAGAAGGGTTTTTGAAAAGTTGCCGAGGGTCACACAGCCGGTAAGCACTAGAGTCAAGATTCACACCCAGGTGGCTAGCCCTGGCATTATTGTCCTAAGGACTGTTGAGATATTTTATGATTATATCTCTTGGATCATGATACTTTGTGTTACAACTGAGACTGTGATTTTTTTTTTCCTATTAAAATTTCTAATGGCTTATTGATAACATATATAGAAAAGCTATTTTTTGGCAAGGTCTTGTGTTATAAACATATCTATTAAAGACAGTTTTAAATATCAAATATGGTGCTGCTTTATGTCCAAAATTAAGCAAGTCTCAATCAGTGGGCACTTAGTTTTACTTCCAATTTGCCAGTGGAATAACTGGTCTTTTTTGGAGTTCGTCAGAAAAAATGAGAGTGGAAAGAGTCTCCTTTCTTATAGTGTCTTCCAAAAAATAATGGAATTTTTCACTCATTTATCAAACCTTTATTGAACACAAATGGAAGCTATGCTCATTGTAGCATATGGACAAGATGAATGTGAAATATGATTGCAAATTGATAGTTTGTCACTAATGAGGGTTTTTTAAAAGTCAGTATTGAAAATCATTATGCGATTTATATGAATATTTGTTGATCCTGTATTTAAATTAAAGCTTTTAAAAACATTATTATGAATAAAATTATGACATGAGATGTCACTGCATGACATCTTGTGGAGAAAGGGTCATCCATGATTTTTACTGTCCTGTCTGTATCTATTATTCTCTTTTTCTTATCCCTATGCCTGTCCCTGTTCCTAAGCTTTCGTTTTACTTAGAACACTTTTCTGCCCGGTGAAAACATCACGCAAGCAACGTGACTTCCACTAAAAGTGCACAAAACAGAGGGATGATGTCACTGAGGGCAGAAAAGGAAGCCTTAGACTCTCCATCCTCACATGAAAACACCCACTTAACGATACACAGATCAACTCCCTTTGTGAGAAATCTAGGAAACAAGAGGTTCCTGCACCCCATGTGAACATGCATCCGAGTACATTGAAGCTAACGGGATATTTGTGGCCCTCACTCAGCACAGTCCCTCCCTTAGCTCTGCGTGGCACAGTTGTGACAAAACTCCCAGCTCCCAGCTTCTCCATAGGGAGGGAAGGAGAAAACTAAAACCTAAGTGTAACACACAGACTTTTCTGGGGGCTGCCCAAGGAACCGATTTCTGTCTTGCCTCAATCTAAGCACTGACAGGAGTGGGCGCCAGGTTGGAGGCTGCTGAGACTAAAGGCAAAGATTTGTGCTGGTTGCATTACTCACCATAGTTCTTCCTGGGTCAGCACGGAACAAGTGCGAGAAAATTCCCAACGTCAGGTCGTTTCCCTGAAAAACACAGATGCAAAAATCTTCAAGAAAATACCAGCAAACAGAATCCAACAGCACATTAAAAGGATCGTAAATCATCACCAAGGGGATTTATCACTACGATGCAAGGATAGTTCACCATAAGAACATCGATCCCCTAAGAAGATCTGTACACTAAAAACTATAAAACATTGATGGAAGAAATTGAGAATGTATAAGTGGAAAGTATTCTGAGTTCATGGGTTAGAAGAATTAATATTGTTCAAATGTCCATACTTTCCAAAGGGATATATATACTTTATTTTTTTTAAGATTTTATTTATTTATTTGACAGACAGAGATCACAAGTAGGCAGAGAGAGAGGGAAGCAGACTCCCTGCTGAGCAGAGAGCCCGATGTGGGACTCGATCCCAGGACCCTAAGATCATGACCTGAGCCGAAGGCAGCGGCTCAACCCACTTTTTTTTTTTTTTTTATCTCAACCCACTTTTTTAGAGGGGGGGGATGGGACGGTTAAGGGAGCGGGAACAAGAGAATCTTAAGCAGACGCCACAGCCAGCCTGGAGCCCGATGCGGGCTCAATCTCATGAAACTCCCAACTGGAAGATCATGACCTGAGCTGAAGTCGAGAATCAGATGATCAACCAACTGAGCCACCCAGGCTCCCCAGGATATAGACTTTTTTTTCTTTTCTTTTTAGTTTTTTTAAATTATTATTATTTAAATTCAATTTAGTTAGCATACAGTGTATTATTAGTTTCAGGGTAGAATTTAGTGGTTCCTCAGTTGCATATACCACCCAGTGCTCCTTACATCAAGCGCCCTCCTTAATGCCCATCACCCAATTACCCCATCCCCCCACTTCCCCTCCAGCAACCCTGTTTGTTCCCTATAGTCTAGAGTCTCTCAGAATTTGCCTCCCTCTCTGTTGTTATCTTATTTTACCTTTCCTTCATTTCCCCTGTGTTCATCTGTTTTGTTTCTTAAATTCCACACATGAGTGAAATCATATGGTCTTTGTCTTTCTCTGACTGACTTATTTCACTTAGCTGAATATCCTCTAGTATAATCCACGTCATTGCAAATGGCAAGATTTCATTCTTCTTGATGGCTGAGTGATATTCCCGTGTGTGTGTGTATGTGTGTATCACATCTTCTTTATCAATTCGTCTGTTAATGGACATCTAGGCTCTTTCCATATTTTGACTATTGTGGACATTGCTCCTATAAACACTGAGGAGTAGTGCCTTGTCAAATCAGCATTTTTGTATCCTTTGGATAAATACTTGGTAGTGAAATCGCTGGGTCATAGGGTAGCTCTATTTTCAACTTTTTGAGGAACCTCCATACTGTTTTCCAGAGTGGCTGCACCAGTCTGCATTCCCACCAACAGTACAAGAGGGTCCCCTTGTCTCTATATCCTCCCCAACAACTATTGTTTCCTGTGTTACTAATTTTAGCCATTCTGACTGGTGTGAGGTGGTCTCTCACTGTGGTTTGATTTGTATTTCACTGATGATGAGTGATGTTGAGAATCTTTTCATGTGTCTACTGCCATTTGTATGTCTTCTTTAGAGAAATGTCTGTCCATGTCTTCGTCCATTTCTTGCCTGGATTTTTTGGTTTTTGGGGTGTTGAGTTTCCAGGGATATATGCTTTAAATGCAATCCCTATCAGAATTCTAATGACATTTTTCACAGAAATAGAAAAAAATCCTAAAATCCATATGGAACCACAAAAGATCCTGAATAGCCAAAGTAATCTTAAGAAAGAAGAAAAGAGATGGAAGAATCACATTTCCTGATTTCAATTATATTATAAAACCATAGTAATCAAAACAGTATGGTATTGGTATAAAAATATACATATAAACCAAGAGAATATAATAGAAAGCCTAGAAATAAACTAATGTATATATGGTCAACTGATTTATGACAAAGGAGCCAAGAATATACAATGGGGAAGGAACAGTCTCTTTAGCAAATAGTTTTGGGGAAACTGAAAATCCACAGGAAGAAGAATGAACTTGGACCTTCATACTATACCACAAAAATCAACCAAAAATGAATTAAAGATTTAAATGTAACAGCAAAAATATAACTCCTAGAAGAAAAATCCTGCCTTCCATTGATTATGTATTTATTTATTTTAAGGGTTTATTTATTTGATAGAGAGAAAATAAAAGAGAGAAAGAGAGCTTGAGCAAGGGGAGGGAGAGAGGGAGAAGCAAGCTTCCCACTGAGCAGGGAGCCCGACATGGTGCTTGGTCCCAGCACCCCAAGATCATTACCTGAGCTGAAGGCAGAGGCTTAACTGACTGAGCCACCCAGGTGGACTAGCATTGATTGATACCAAAAGCTTAGACAACAAAAGCACAATAAGCAAGTAAGATTTCATCAAATTTATAGTCGTCTGTGCAGTAAAGGAAACAATCAACAAAATGAAAATACAACCCCTGAATCGGGAGGAAATATTTGCAAACTATCTATCTGATTAGGAATCCATATCTATAATATGTAAGAAACTCCTATGACTCAATACCCAAAATACAAGTAATCAATTTTTTTTAAATTGGCAAAGGACTTAAGTAGACATTTTTTCCAAAGAAGAGATACAAATGTCTGGGGCACCTGGGTGGCTCCATGGATTAAGTGTCTGACTCGATCTCAGCTCAGGTCTTGATCTCGCAGTTGTGAGTTTGAGCCTTGTGTTTTGGGGGAAAAAAAAAGAGAGAGATAGGGAGAGAATAACAAAGGAAGATATACAGATGGCCAACAGATGTATGAGAAGATGGACAACATCACTAATCATCAGGGAAATGCACATCAAAACCATAGGAAGAGATCATCTCGTTAGGGTGTCCATTATAAAACAAAAAACAAAAATGAAGAATGTAACATTGTGTAGCCATGATGGAAAGCAGGGTGGAGATTCCCTAAAAAAAAAAAAAAAAAAAAAAAAGAATTGCCTTATAATGCTACAACAATCCTACTTCTGGGTATTTATCCAAAGGAATTGAAAGTGGGTTCTTAAAGAAATATTTGCACTGCTATATTTATTACAGTCTCATTTGCAATATCCAAGAGGTAGAAGGAAACTAATGGACATTGATAGATGAATGGATAAAGAAAACACTGTGTATACGGACTATAACAGCCAACTTCTAAAAAGAAGAAAATGCTGTCACAGGCTTCCACATGGATGAACTTTAAGGATATTACACTAAGTGAAATAAACTAGTCATAGGACAAATACTGTGTGATTCCACTGAGAAGAGGTATCTAAAATAGTGAATCCCAGAAGCAGAAAGTGGAACGGTGGTTTCCTGGGGCTGGAAAAGAGGGACATGAGGAATTTCTGTCCAGTAAGAATGGAGTTTCAGTCATGCAAGATGAAAAAGTTATAGAAATCTATAGAAAAATGTGCGTATAGTTAATAATACTATACCATATACTTAAACATTTATTAAGAGGGTATATCTCATGTTTTGTGTTTTTTTTTTTTTTTTTACCACAATTAAAAAAAAAAAAAAGAACAGGGGTGCCTGGATGGCTCAATTGTTAAGCCTCTGCCTTTGGCTCAGGTCATGGTCCCAGAGTCCTGGGATCGAGCCCCACATTGGGCTCTCTGCTTGATGGGAAGTCTGCTTCTCCCTCTCCCACTCTCTCTGCTTGGGTACCCTCTCTCACTGTATCTGTCTGTCAAATAAATTAAAATTAAAATTAAAAAATTTTTATAAAAGGAAATGCTTATGCCAATTTGCTGTTCCATATATGTAACAATAGAGTTGTCTGGTTTCAGTGATTTCTTGAAAAGTGATTGGCAAACTAGTCTCATGGGCCAAATTCAGTCTGCCATCTATTTCTGTAAATGATTTTTAATTGGGACACTGCCATGCCCAATTATTTACACATTATCTGTGGTCACATTTGTGCTCCAGTGACAGAGCTGTATAGGTATGACTGAGACCCCAGGGCCCACAAAACCTAAACTATTTGCTCTCTGGCCTTTTACAAGAAAAGTTTGCCAACTTCTGCTCTAGATGGTGGGGAATTTCTTTACTTTAACGCGTCTTCCTTCATCCCATTTAAAGCCAAACATGTGTATGTTCAATAATTGCTTGCGGGTCATGACGATATATTGCTACTGATGATAATAATATGGAAATGTAAACTCTATAATTCTTTGGACATGTAAAATTAATATGAAGAATTAGTATAGAATTTCAAAACTGGACTGAAATTCTGTCTCATCTGTTCCAATGGACAGAGGAAATGAGACACAGCAGAGCAAATTCTGATCGTTATTACCATAATATAAACCACTCCAAAACATAGTGGCTTAAAGCAGCAACTGCTTGTTATATCTTAAGTCTCTGGCTTGATTTAGCATATCTGCTCTCTGGCTGGGATCCGGTGATGCCAGCTAGCCTTGCTCGAGCATTTACAGTGAGCTATTGACTTGGCTAGCAGCTGGCTGGTCTGGGATGGCCCCAGTTGAATGATTTAGCTCTCTTCCAAATGCCTCTCTTGTTTCTTCAGTGAGTGGCCTGGACATACTATCAAGGTGACAGGTGGTCAGAAGTTTCATAAGACAGTGGAAATGTACTTTTTTTTTTTAAGATTTTATTTAGTTATTTGAGAAAGAGAGAGCATGAGCAGGGGCGGGGAGAGAGAAGCAGGCTACCCAATGAGCAGGAGCCAGATGTGGGGCTCAATGCCAGATCCTGGGATCATGAACTGAGCCAAAGGCAGACTCCCAACTGACTGAGGCACCCAGGTGTCCTGGAAATATACTTTTTCAAATATTTGTTTTTATCAACTCACTAGTGTTCACTGATCAACAGAAGTCCTATACCCGAGGCCAGAGTCTGTGCAGGTAAGTACAAGGAGTGTGGATATTGGAAATTATGAAAAAGTAGAACCCTTAGTATGATCAGTTACACCGATAACTTGAGCTACACCAGAGTATTTTAGAAGGGGTCATCCCTCTCCTAAGCTCTTTCTGTCACAGCAAATGATTATTACTAATGTTCTCTAATACATAAATTAAGTGAAAACAGTCTGTTTCAGATATAAAATAGTAAACAGAATTTAAGTTTGCTGATCATAATCACACACACCATGCTTCTAAGAGATACGTAAGGTGACGTGCTGGGCGAGAGCGCCACTGTGGCAATTGTCAGACCTGGGCAGTTCTGTTTCTTGCCGCAAGTCTCTTACTGCCTCTCCCTTACCGTTACTGTACTATTTAAAAAAATATTTAAAAAGTAATATTTTGTAAAAGTGAAATCATTTTTTTAAGCTTCAGATAAGGTGTTTTAATTGGCACTAAAAAGAAGAATTAATTGTTCCATATGTATTCACTGGCATTTTGCCCCTAAAACATTTGGTATGATACTGTGGCACCTTGGTGACTCAGTTGGTTAAGGGTCTGCCTTCCTCTCAGGTCGTGATCTTGGATCTTGGGTTTGAGTCCTCCCCCCAGCTCATGCTCTCTCACATTCTCTCAAATAAATAACATCTTGAAAAGAAAAAAGAACTGGTATGGTGCTAGAAGGATACCATTACTCAAAGAGTAAGTCTGTCTTTTCAAACAATTTTTTAAAAGATTTTATTTATTTATTTGACAGAGAGAAATCACAAGTAGACGGAGAGGCAGGCAGAGAGAGGGGGGCGGGGAAGCAGGCTCCCTGCTGAGCAGAGAGCCCGATACGGGACTGGATCCTGACCTGGCTTAACCCACTGAGCCACCCAGGCGTCCCAAGTCTGTCTTTTCCATGAAGGCTCAAATCTGATATAATGCCGAGGCTATTTTTGTGTTATATATGTTCAAGACTTAGTAATAAGATAAAAGATGAAGACTAAATAACTCTAAGATTCATACATTTGCCGACCTAGGTTAGAGAACTTGTGCAGTATGTGCTTTTATTTATATCAGTGGATCTTAACTGAGCAGTTGCTAAGTATCTAGACACACACATGCACACAATATGTCATTGATCTTTCTTGGATACTCACTGTATAATTGTTCCGTCCCTGTTTTTATTAGTGATAGCAAAGAATTCAATGGAAAGCACCAAACTTAAAAGTGCCATTGGACACAGACCATTCAGATTCCATTCACAGCGGAGCCAAAACTTTGTTCTAGGAGATGGAGATGAGTAGGGTTTTAGTGCGAACAGTGTGTGAACTAAGCCAGGGCATATACTTTGGAATTAACCGGCCTGTTTTGGGATTCTAACTCCATCACCTCCTAAGTATGTGACCTTGGACAAGTACCTAGACCTCACCACGCCTTGGTGTGAAGAACCTCCTGTGCTCTGTACGTGACCAATAGGCATTCGTTTCTAGAATAAACAGTGCTAGGATTTATTGAGCCCCTGCTTTGTGTCAGATATCATTCCATGTGTTAGGGTGCAAATAACAATGACTATAGCGAACGAATTTTGACCGATTTTTCTCAATTGTGCCAGGAAACAAAATTCCTAATCTGAAACTTCTAGAGTCAGCTATGGTTCAGAATCCAAAATTTTTAAGATCCTAAAACAGCCGTGAGGGTCTGGGGCACCCTTCCTAATCTAACACATTAACTTTTCTGTACTGAAATGTGTGACAAGGTGCACTAAATGAGATAGTCTATACTTTCACATTAGTTCAGGCCATCAATTGGGTCTACTGGGAATTTCAGAATTGTGACTCAGGGATTGTGTCCCACTGTAATCTATGAAGTTGGGACTGTTCTTGATTATTGCCATGGTTGGTTCAGGAAACTGAAGTGTGATGAGGTTATATACTGTATCCAGTGTCCCTAGCTACAGTGAAGCAAACCCAGGTAAAAGCACTCCAGAACCACTCTCTGAAGCAAATGATTTCGCAGTAAATAAGATCGATTAAGAGAAGCTCAAGGAACTCGGAGTCCGCAGGAACCGACAGACAAGCGGTTGACAGACACAGCGCACGGCAAGGCAGAGCAGGGTTCTAGGAACCACAGGATGGTGCGGGTGACCTGTAGGGGTGCTGGGGCGTGGTCCACAACCCCACAACATATAGGACCGCAGTGTCTCTCAAGTAACTACGAGTCTAAAATTTAACTTAGAAGCTACGTACGGTTTCGTGCCGTATTAGGTTTGCAGCATGAGGATCTTGACTTCTAAAAGACGCTCGATTTGTCTAAAACAAAACCTGGAATTCCACTGCTAAGGAAAGGCGGCCAGAAAACCCAAGGCATTTGAGAGCAGCCAAGTTAAATATTGTATCTCTTTTTAAGAAGTTAATCCCCCTGGGTCTTTGACCTTTGTTCTTTTCTCCCTAAGGCAGCGACATATGATGTTTATCTTGCCAAAAATAGTTAAAAGTCATCTAGAAGCTCTCTGCTGAGTGGGCCAACCCGCTCTGACCTTTCTGACTAGACCAACTCCTGTTACGTTAACCTCTGACTTCAGTCGCCTTAATGGCAATATCCCCCAGCACTGTGATTTCCCTCCCACTGTGTTCTCTCAGGCAAATATTTACTACTGAGGTTTCACAATTTATTTTTCAAACAAAGTGGCAGGGACCACCCCATGCCACCACATCTTCATTTCATATTAGAACCCATCATTGCCGAGATATAATTTTACCAGAACAAATGTGCTTTAGGGACTTTTGACATGAGATGAAGGCTTGACTTCCTATCAAAACCAAACCCGGCCCTTGTCAGCCTCGAGATGGATATAAACAAGAAATGCAAGCCTGTAATTGGTGATGGAAATCAGATAAGACCTCTTTAAATACAACCATTGATACAAAAATGTGAACTCGAATTACCTTTGATTAAGTCACTTAAGAAAATAAAGCTGGGGTGGGTTGAAAGAGATTCTGAACACACTTGTGAACGGGATTCTTGCAGTTTCCAGCCTCTCAAAGGCAAGCTGAAGAAAATTAAAGTCAGAACCAAAGGCTTATGAAATGAAACAGAACTCAGAGTAGACCTCCCCGCAACCTTTACCATCTTGTAGGTCCCAATCCTGACAGAAGTCCAGTCGTGATTCCTTCGGAAGCTGCCTTGGGTTCTTTCTATGCAGCAGAAACCCTAGGACTGATGGAGTCGACATTCTTGTTTAGCTGTGAGAGGTGTAGCCCACCAGGGACAAACAACCAACAACCTTCTACTTCATGCGCGGCATGAATTATCCAATAGCAATCTTAATAAAACTTTTTCAACAATAGTCTTTATCCCTGCTGTGTTCTTGTACAAAGACAAAGCCTTTTCTAAACTTGGACATTTTATACTCTTTTCTAGAAGAAATAAAATTCAAAAGGATGAAGTTACTTCCTGCCCCCCCCTTTTTATGTTTTGCTTGAAGTTTTACAACTTGGTTTCAATTCACTAGGTAGAATTCCTTAAAATGAAATTTCTCATGTTATCAATGTGGAAGAAATAAGTTAATAGGATGTATTTTATTTGGTTCAATATATTCTATTTTCTGATGCCAAAGAGAAATTTGTGGCAGTGCTTTAATAATTATCTAAAATGCTTAAGAAAAGAGGCAGATAGAAATGTAAATAGAACCGTATTTTAAATCATTAGAGTTTATCAGTTAACAAACATGTAGGCAAATATAGGAAGAAAATAAATATACTATACGAAAACATGTTTTACGTTCTTTGGATTTTTAGCATGTGAGTATTTCTTTTCTATCATTATGTTATAAAAGCCAAATCTTATTATCTCACTTGGGCTCTCTCTTAGAAAAAATGGGAACGTTCTATAATACATATGTAACCTTTCAAAGTCTGCTTCAGGCTTCATAGACAATACCACATAAAAATCTTACATATTTAAAAAAGAAAGAAAGAAAATGACAGTATCTTCTAACAGATGGCAATCTAACAAGTTGAAATTTTGATACTCTGTATTCTATTTAGAGTGTTACTTTAAAAATAGAAAAAGCTCCATTACCTACCCTCACCATTTTTAGTCTTGACTTGAAGCCTAAGTTATCTATATTTATAGTTATTATTAAAAAATAATTATATGGTGTGCTTCCATCCACCCACATATCATATTTGTGGAGTAATTTTCTATCAGGATAAAATTACGTTTCCACAAAGGAGTGAAGGGAGGACAATGTTTGGGGGGGGCGTCCAGCATACCGCATTCGAATGTCCTCGGAAATACATAGAAAAGCATTCTGTGGGCTCATTTTTTTTTTTTTATAAATAATAGTGAGCATTGGTGTAAGGAAACACATATGCAAATAAAATTAGATTCTCTAAACAATAAAATATACTTGTTTAGACAGATCTTAATATTTATCAGGAAGAGATGAATATTCTACTTCTTGCTCTTTTTGTTTTTGTCTGTTTTTCTTTCTTTCTTTCTTTCTTCTTTTTAATCAAGGCATTATTAAGCCAAAATATCACAACCTTCCACTTTTCTTGGGGTTGCTATTGACACCCCTGAAGGAGTACCAGGAGAAGGGAGGAAAGGAGAAGACATCTAATTTAGCATTTATTGCTGAATTTAGCTTCTTCTTCTTTTTTTTTTTTTCTAGCTAGCAACTTTTTTTTTTAATTTATTTATTTTCAGCATAACAGTATTCATTGTTTTTGCACCAAACCCAGTGCTCCATGCAATCTGTGCCCTCTCTAATACCCACCACCTGGTTCTTAATTGAGCTAAATAGTAACTTGACTATACTGTTACCCGCATCCTCACAGCATCCTGCCTGTGCTGAAGGACCAGTAAAGCAAAAATAATGCCATTGCTGTGCTACTTCTTTGCCACATTTTCCCTAAGAAATAGGGTGAGTTAGGAATATGAGAAAGGCATCCCTTCTCTAATGTGGAGTTAAAATAAGGCGTGGGAAAAATAAATAAATACAAGTGTTATATTAAAAATTAAAGAGCATATCTCATTAAAATAGATGTGTCTCTTTATTCAAATGGTGAGTAGGTAATTTTTAAGAGAAATTTTTTTAAGGGAAATAACTTTTTTTTTCTTTTAAACAAGAACCCTGGCTGTGCTCCTAATGATCACAAAAAGATAACTCTGGAATATAAGCAGTGTCATGTGCTACTTTATCACACTTACATCTCTGCAAATTTATTGTGCATAGAAAAATAGAAAATCTCTAAGAATAGTAATATTTCCAAACCACACAGTCAAAACAAGTTTTCTCTTGTTTTTTTTTTTTTTCTTTTTTCCCCTAAGGACTATTTACAATAGGACAATATCTTTAGAATTCTCTATTGAAATACAACTGTATGCACAACTGAACTCCATTGGTCCCTTTGTGCAGATAAAACTAAGATTCCTTTTTTCCTTTCTCTTTCTCCAAATTGTTATTGTATTTGTGCTGAAGGACTGATTGTGGGAAAATTGCATTCTCTACCATAAAAAAACAAAAAGAAAATATAATAAAACAGTAATTGGTCAATGACAATTGAAGCAACAATTTTACAGTGCAAGTCAGACACTCATTGTGACTGATCTTTGCACTCTTCTTAAGGTACAGTGCATTCCATAAAACAAGTCCTACTTGATAACGTTCTTATTTTATATCACATCCCTTTATCTTTGAGTATGCAATACTATAAATTGCGTAGGCTATTAAAGTTACTTTTTTGTTCTATAGTACTGCTATCAACAAAAATTCACTGATGGCATACGTGACAATAGATTATTCTAGAAAGAGAAGAGTAAGATGTTCATTCTGTAAGTTTCAGTATCGAGAATATTAAGGTGTGTGTGTGACCAGTAAGAAGATCTGCGTCACGGTGGAAGGGGAAGGCAGGAAGGACTTCCTGACTAATGCACGTGTAAGCTCAGCCAACTCAGACAAAGCCAGTTCATTCAAGCCAGCATCTGGGGATTTTGACATTGAGTTTGTATCTCTAATTATTCTTCTAATTATTCTTTTTACAAGTCTTTCAGACACTATATGGGAATGGATTAGCTCTCCTTTTATTTGCAAGACCTCTCAATGAAATTTTGAATTTTACCCTGGTATCTTCTTTATTGAGTTTTCTCCTTGAAAAAGAACAGAATACACTTCTGTTAAGAGATGGGGTAGAGAATGCAATTTTTCCCACAATCAGTCCTTCAGCATGAATACAATAACAATTTGGAGAAAGGGGGTTTGGGGAGATGTTCAACTCAAACACTTCTTTTAGGCTGCCCGCATTAACATAGACAAGTAATCAGGAAATATGTAATTAGTTGACTTATTTACTTTGAGAAATTACCACAGAAGAAATTCATCTAATGGTTCAATTTTCCATGATTTTTCAGAATGAGAAACATTTAAAATAGGTCCATCTCAGGAAGAAGAGCTCTGGGAATTCATTGTCATTTCCTCTTAAACAGCATCATTTTGCACATGATAAGCATGTAATCAATTCTTACTTAATATTTTGCTGATAATAGCATTTTCATTCCCGTCGCTTAGTTTGTTCTGTGCACTTTTTAAAAAAATTTCTTTTCAGTGTACCAGAATTCATTGTTTATGTACCATACCCAGTGTTCCATGAAATACGTGCCCTCCATATGTTCCGTGCACTTTTTAAGAAATACAATTACTTTCACTTTGAGCCTTTGAACATTTCGTCAGCAATCATGCATTGATAGGTACTGTGTGAATAATTTGGTATTAAGAAGGCAGGGTCCATATTTGCCTGGGTTCAAATCCGAGCTCTTTTGCCTACTAGCTGCAGGTCCTTGGATAACTTGTTTAATCTCTTTGTCCTTCATTTTCATAGTACTAGTATTTATTCCATAGAAATTAAATGAGGTAGTATATACAGAGCACACAATGAGATAGTATATACAGAGCACACAGTACAAGACACATAGTAAATACTCAGGAATAGTAGCATTTCTCATCAGGATTCAGGTTGACAATGGTGCTAGTGGGTGATCACCTGTAGAGCACTGTAACAGGTTTGCTGGAAGCTATAAGGAAAAGTTAGAGCTTTTAATTTCAAACAACTCAAAGCCATGTAAGTTCTGTTGCAATCATGGGCCAACTGATAAAACAGTTGCTAAAGAATGAATAACTAGAGAGTACTTAAGGAAGCTATGTTTTAAGGGCCTGTCAACCACAAACTCTAAGCAAAGGTGAGCTATAAAAGACTTTAAAGTGTACTTCATTTATGTTTTAGAACTATAATTCAGGCAGCCGTGTAAAGAACATACTGAATGGGAAATAAAGAAAAGCCCAGTTGGGTGATAGAAGAAACCTACTGGAACCATCAAAGGGAGAGAGAGTGGGGTCTGGTACATGTGGAAGATGTTAAAGAACAGGGCAGAAGAGAAGTGACCAACTCAGTTTGAGGAGTAATTTAGAGACAGTTCTTAGATTTTTAGTTATCTGATATTGCAAAATATGAATTTCAGTTTGTACTTAGGGGTAGATGTTCAGTGTCTGTGAGAGAGATAGAAGACAGGAATGAGGAAAAGACAGACGGACTCAAAGTATTAGGTGAGAGCTCTTTGCATGTATTATCTCATTTAACCTCTCGGCAATCCTGTAAGTCTCCCATTTTTGGATGATTAGATCCAAGGCGTCCAGGTCTCTAAGCTGTGGCCTTAGCTATGGTGTTCTGTGGTTCCGCAATAAACTCGAGGCAGTTGGAAAAATGAGTCTGAAGCTCAAGCAAAGAGAACTAGTAATATAAATGCCTACATAAATGTGTAAAATGACACAAAGTTTGTGGAAAAAAGAGAAAAAGAAGAAGGAGTGGAAGCCTGAGGAACAATAATCTTCTGCAGGCAGGAAAGCCATAGTTGCTGACTGAATGAGAGAGAGGGAGTGGCCAGGAGAGGAGCCAGCGACCGGTGTGGACCGGTGTTGGGTGTCCGGAAGACAGAGGCCAGGAGGAGGGAAGGAGGTGGGTGAAAGGGACACATGAAAAGGAGAAGAAAACCGGCAGTTTGGGCAAGTAGTTCGTCTGTCCAACAAAGGGTCATGAGGCCCAACTACAACAGATGGAGAATGAGGAGACATTGAAGAAATGAACTATGAGTATAGACAACTCTGACGTGAAGTTTGGCAGAAGGAGAGGGAGGAAATGTGACAGTGGTTCGAGGGAGCCACTGAGTATCGCGCAGGAAAAACTAATTGACCTTATATATGCCAAGAATCTTCCTACTGATCGAGACATTTTATGTCCCTTAATCCCCATGGCAACCTATAAAAGCGGTATTATCATCTCCACTTTACAAATGAGTAAACTGAAATTCAGTGGTAGCATTAAATAATTTAACCAAGATTATTTGGTGGGAAAAGTTGGGAATCTGGGAAGTCTTTGTGGAGGAAGTGACTTTGCTTTGTTTCTTAAAGGTTAGGATTTTCAGCAAGTACACATGAAGGGAGAGGACTTCACAGGGAGGCAAGAATGTGAGAAAAAACCAGAGGGGGTGGAGGAAGGGGCTTCAGCCTAGAAATCTTGGTAGAAGGGACACAGAGACAGGTGGCACACCATGTTGAGAAGCAGACCAGTGGGCAATGAATGTCACCATAGAAACATCTGGGCAATTTTTTTTTTAAAGATTTTATTTATTTATGTATTTGACAGAAAGAGAGAGAGAGATATCACAAGTAGGCAGAGAGGCAGGACCCTGAGAGCTGAAGGCAGAGGCTTAACCCACTGAGCCACCCAGGCGCCCCTGGGCAAATTTTTTTGAGTAGAGGGAGAACAGTGGAGTTATATTTTGGAAAATAGTTTCAAATTTTCTTTATTTAAAAAATGAGTAAAGGGGCACCTGTTTGGCTCAGTGGGTTAAAACCTCTGCCTTCGGCTCAGGTCATGATTCCAGGGTCCTGGGATGGAGCCCCACATTGGGCTCTCTGCTCAGCAGGGAGCCTGCTTCCTCCTCTCTCTCTGCCTGCCTCTCTGCCTACTTGTGATCTCTGTCTGTCAAATAAATAAATAAAATCTTTTTAAAAAATAAATAAATAAATAAATAAATAAATAATGAGTGAAAAATCAAACCATTACAAATTTTAAATCTTCAATCTAAAATAATCTTTGAAACAAGAGAGCATATTAACTATAATGATATAATATTGAAAAATAATTATGACAGTAACACTATGCATTAGGTTTAACCGTATGAAAGGATCATTTTTGTTATGTCAAAAACTATCAACTACTGATGTCAGTTTCAGATGGTTCAACCTAAGATTTCTTACTAGTTATAATCAGGGAAAATTTCATAGTTTTAAATGCTTTTATCACTAAACAAGGAGGAATTAAATTGACTACAATTAAATTTAAGAAAATAAAAAACAAAGATAAACCTAAGAATAACAAGAAAAACCAAAAGTAGTGAATTTTTTAAAATGAGAAGGGGTAAAATTTTTAATAAAGCCAAGAATCAGTTCTCTGTCTATAAAATAGACCAACCTCCGGTGGTTCTAATGTCAGACAGTCGGGATGGAATTGCATGTTGCCATACTGATCTAAGGGACTTTGAGCAAAACTGTCTCAATGTTAGGAGATCTTTTATTATCTTTTATATATTCATACATCAGAGGAGAAAAATGTAACATCGTAATATATGCCTTAGTACTCTCATCCAAAAATGGGAAAATGATAGCATCTACATCCAAGGATTGTTAGAAGGATTAAAAAAGAAAGGTGTGTATGGTGGTTAGCCTGGCACCTGGCAAATTATATTATGATGACAGCTGCTAATGTAGTTATTATAATGGGGAAACAAGAGGAGGATACAATCGGAGGTGGGAAAATTTAAACATTCTCACTACCCATCAAGTATAATTCTAAATTGATGATATTAAATTTTCAGTGAAGTGGGTATTTCCAATAAAATCGAAATCTCTGAAGCAATATAAAACTTAACTATATTAGTTATTATAGAAGGCACGTCTAAATTGGTCAGTGATTATGAAAATATTTGTCAAGCCAAAATGACTTCATCAGCAATTCTTTTTTCTAAATCTTCAAGAGACAGACTCTCACGGAACAATGAAATCCTGTTCTAGTTGAGCTGTTCGAGAACGTAAATAAAGAATAAAAGGCTTCCCACATCATTTTTAAATTTAACATAACTCTAATCTCAAATCAGAGACTGATATCATAAAAATGAAAACAATGAACCAATGTCATTTATAATAGAGGTAGAGTTCCTATGTTAAACTACAATATAAGAATACTAAAAGGAGTTATTCTAGGATTTAAAGGATGTGTTAAAATAAATCACAAACAAACAAACAAACAAACAAAAACACCACTTTCGTGCCAGGTTAGCAAAGGAATATCCGATTTGTTAGTATTTCTGTCCCTTTCCTGCTTTTCCATGGTTATTAAAATATTTCCCCAGGCTGTGTGGGAGCATCCGTGCTCCTGCCCCACTGTATTCTAATGCCATCTCCTTTCGCGTCCTTTGAGCTTTCTTTTTTTTCTGGAGTTCTTTTTTATCAGTGACACACAACTGAAAAACTTTCAGCCCAGTTCAGATTAACAGCAGAAGCTTATTCAAGCAGGATGGTCCTTCCCTGCAGACGTTATGGGGCCCCAAAGCAAACCAGTCCTGGCTCAGTACCTTCTATCCTTAATATTCCACAGTAAGAGATGAGCAGAAACAAGCTGAAACACTGGAGGCAATGAAGGAGGTACCTGAGAGGACAGGTGTTTCCGTCGGGGTCCCAGCAACTCACAAATGCCGCATGTGCACTGGGTCACTGGAGGCGATATTGAGAACAGTGTACACAGGATGTACACCAGTTACAACTGCATGAGTGGGTTCAATGAAACGATCAAGGACTGGGTTAATACCACTGGTAGTAATAAGGCTCTGTACTTAAAGGGTTAAGGAAAAGGAGTTAGATACTGTATTGGGTTAAATAGTGTCCCCTCCAAATTCATGGTCCGTCTACTGGAAATAGGGTCTTTGCAGATATAATCCAGTGAAGATGAGGTCATCGCACTAGGATTTGGATGGGGTCTACTTCTATGACCAGTGTCTTCAGAAGAAGAGGGAAATTCGGACCCAAACAACACGAAGGCGGCGTGAGGTCAAAGGCAGAGTTTGTAGCGATGCCTCTGTAGACCAAGGAATGCTGGCAACCATCAGAAGCTGGAAGAGGCCAGGAAGGGATCTAGCGAGTGTCACAGAGAGAGTGACACCGGCAACGCTGTGACATTTTACCTCTGGACTCTAGAACTGTATAAGAATAAGTTCTGTTGCTTTATGGCACCCAGTGTGTGGTACTTTGTTACGGCAACCTGAGCAAACGAGGAGAGAGACCAAAGACTGCGCGGAGGACAAACAGAATCCTCCAGATGGCAGAGGCGTGGTGACAATGAGAAATAGACAGTGTTGGCTGGAGTCTTCTTCAGCGTTCGTCGAGCCATCTGTCTCTCTCCTCCTGACTCTGAGAAATGCTGACCACTCAACTCAGGGTGACCCAGGACCTCCGGCTTCCTCAAAGGGTCTGTGCTCTGACCGTTCACCGGGCTGGGCAGTGGCGGGAGCGATGGGGTAGGAAATCAGTCCGGAGGGTGCTCCTACTTCTTCAAGGAAAAGAAGGAAGTGCCCCAGAATGCAGATGGTATGCTAGTGCTGGTAAAACAAACAAACAAAATAAACAAAACATGCTGTTCCATAAGTGAAGGGAGAACATACCAAAATGATGCTGTCTGATGGAAGAATTGTATTTGAAACATGAAAAGAAAACGGAAGCATGGGATGGGACGTCGAGCCTGAAACAGTTAGGGTGCCCAACAGGGGTGCGCTTGGCGCCCCCCTGGCTGGCGGGCTGGCTGGCGGAGGGAATGAATGAATGAACGGACAAACAAAGAAAGGGCTTACATAAACTCTGCTCTCACCCAGTCTCGAACACTGATTCTGTGACAGATTCCTATGTAAAAAGAATTCACCTGGTTCTGTTTCCCTAATAAAGAGAGACTCTGGATCAGGCTTGCTAAGGAATTTTTCTTCTCCTCTGGACTTAAAAAGAACCAGAAATTTTATTCTAGTCCAGAGCTAAAATGTCACAGAATACATTCTTTTATTCATTCAGACAATTTAACCTTTAAACTGTTTTAGTTGTTTAAATTATTTTACTTCCAAATTTTTACTTGAAAAAGGACCTTAAGTTCTTAGGGAACGTGGATATTGACTTTTCAAAAGTTAATCACAATGGAGAAAGCTCATCACTTCTACTTGTTTGATTTACCAATTTCCCGCAAAATGCTTTAGGAGTCCAGAACAGACACCTACTCCTGGCCTGACCTGTCTTTTGGGACCACTCAAGAGGACAGAAAAGTCTCCCTCAGGAAATACATTTCTTGGAAGAGCAACTTGTGGCACGCCCTCTGTGCCACTGTCACTGCAAGTCACCCCACTCTCATTGGCACACAGTAGGTGCCTGGCAAATAAGCATGAGTTGAGTCAGACTAATGTAATGCATGGATCTTCAGAGGAAGCTGCTTCCCTTTTACCACTGTCTCTGCTTTCAGCCTTTAAACTCAAAACTTAAAGGGCAAAACATATAAATATATGCAAAGCTACTTGTGTTTTCATTTTGCTAAAGGTATTTATATCATAAGGCATTTAGAGTCATCTGCAATGCTTTGTGAGACATTTAACTGGTACTGCCTTGGTTTCTCACTAATTAAAAATCAAGTTATTAGAATATAAATCTACTGGCAGCAGATTTAGGCAAGCGCAGCACAGACACAGTATAAAATACAGGGAGGGGTCGGTGTTAGGTTTTATGACTTTGACATGCTGAAAATGACTTCCTCGTTAAGAAAACATCTTGCCTCAAAGTGCATCAGCTAGTCTCAGGGGTCTCGGGACCCACCAAATAATTATTCTGATGGCATGTTTTTAGTTTTTTAATTTAAATTTAATTTTATTTTATTTTGGTACAAAAATATATTCCATGTTTCTAAATGTCCATGGCTTAGCTAAAGGAAAAGAAAAAAAAAAAAGAAAAGAAAGAAAAAGAAAAAATAAAAAAAGCTTTACCAACACAACTGTGTAAAAGTAGTGTGTGGTGAGCTGTCGGCTATATGCCTTGGATACAGACACAGATGAGCAATTAGCAGAGACACCCCCCGCCGCTCCTCCAAAGGAGGAAAGTACTGTGATCACTGGGGTGAGGTGCATGTTTCGTGGCCCTTGGAGTGAGCTGTGAGATGTGGCTTGCCAAGGAATGCTGTGTCACCAGTGGCTCCAAAAGCCCATTCACGGGCTCCTGGTCCTCTCTGAGACACTAACATGAACTCGGCTAAAATCCAGGTTTATATTCATATTGAAATTTCTTTTCCAGTTCCATCCATGCCCATGCCCATAAGGGACCAAAATAAGCCAAAAATAAATCAGATCCAGAATAGCTACAGAGCAATTGCCAAAGGGTTTATAACTTTCCAAAGGTGGCTTTATAGTGAGGTTCATCTCAGCCTAGGTCCTGGGGCAGTTGGGGGGATGACAGATTGCAGATCGTGGACATCAAAATACCCCCCGTTCGGTGCTTTGTCTGTCTGTGTAGATGGAAGAACTACGTAGACCGATAGTGTTAGCAGGTAGCATGTTAGAGGTTCTCGAGGGGTCATGCTCTTCAGACTCAGTCATTCAGCAGCGGTCATGTGTTTCCTGGCCATGTGTTGTGTTCTAGGGGCACCAGGAGGAGTGAGACTCCCTACAGATGACCAACTCTGTCAGAACATATCCCGTCAAGGCAGTGTGATTGACCCAATCCCGAGGCTGTTCAGGAGAGCATGACGATGCTGGGAAGAGCCTAGCTTACGCTTGGAAAGGGAACACTCAGGCTGCCTTCGAAAGGTAAGTGGGAAGTAGCAACCCAGAGGAGGAAGGTCAAAGAAATCCTAGGCAGAAGAAGAGTGGGTGCTGCGGTCGGGAGAGGGGAGAAAGCCCACTCTGCAGGAGAGAAGTGGGCAGTCATTACGGCCGTGGCTGCACCAACCTCATGGAGAAGCGATGGTGGAGGAGGCCAGGAAGGAGGGGTGAGTGCAGGCATGGTCATGCGTCTGAGAGAAAGCTTAGCGTCTCTCCTGGCAAGGAGATGGCTGAGACTTCTTAAGTGACCAAAAACATAACCAGACACAAATTTTAGAGAAACTGCTCTTTCTATTTGCGGAGGATGGAGACGAATGACCTCCTTGTCCATTCTTGCGCATCTTAACAAATGGGAAAATTGGCTACCGGATGTTCAAACCCCAATCCTAAGTGTCATTCTTTACTTCTCAATTGGGCTCAGTCCCCATATCCGAAATACCTACTCAATCCTTTTTCTTCGTTTCATTTTCCATCACCATCTTCCCTTACCTGGATCGTTGGAATAGTCTCCTAAGTCGCCTTTCTGGTTCAGGCTCTGCTCCCAGACAGCTTGCTCCCAGGACAGCAAGAGGGAACTAACCAAAAATTAGATTATATTTAATGATATTCTTCCCTGCTTAAAACTCTCCAGTACCGTCTTAAAGCTCCTAGAGTGAAATCCAGACTCCTTGCAGTAGCTGATGAAGTCATGTGATCTGCTACCAGCCCTACTCCCCATCTGAGCGGCTGTGACACTTTCACCTTTTCCATTCTCCGTTCATGCTGGCTTGTTCTCTATTTCAGTTTTTTGCCTCCGTCTATTTCTGGGAGACTCTCTACCCAGTTTCAGCTGGCTGGCTCCTTTTCATCTTTCAAAACTCAGCTAAATGCTACAAACTCAAAATGCCTTTCCTAAAAAAAGTATCCTTCCTTAATACCCTCCAGTCAGTAATAAAATAATTTCCTTTGTAGTACTTAAAACCATCTGCAGTGATCTAGTTTGTTTTCTTGGCTACTGTTTGTCTCTAAGCATTAGAATGAAAGCCCCTTGTCAGCAGAGATCTGGTCCTTATCCCCAGTGCCTAGGAAGCACCAGGTTCATTGTCGGTACTCAAGAAATAGGTATGGATTAAATTAAGAAGTAAATGTGGCAAAAGCAACTTGGAGGGTTATGAAACAGTCCACGTGGAAGACAGAAGGGTCTGGATTATGGCAGTAGGACTAAGGGCAGAGGGAAAGAAGGGGATGGGAGAGAGTTGTGGTGGATGGAACAGATAAAGCTGCGTGACCAGTTGGATATGGTGAGAAGGAGAACAAGAGGTACCCACTCAACCCGAGAATGAACCAGATGAACCAGACATAAAATGCCCTTTGGGCTCTACCAGTATAAAGATTTGGAGCATTTCTGCTGCTAAATAAAAGTATAAACAGGCTGTGCTAGTGAATGAATGAAAGGATCATTCTAACAAAAGAGTAACTGAATTATTCATGTTACCTAGGAGAACTTACAAAATATGTATTAAAATTGCACTGAATGCTGGCTCTGTGTTGGGTGGTACAGGGGATATGGCAGAAGTAGAAGATGCTGCCCATGCCCTTTTTTACTCAAGAATACAAAATGAAGAATCATAAAGCCATTAGAGAGCAACGCAAGGGTGGCACAGTCACTAGTTTGGAAACCGAGTGATTCACCAGGGCTCCAGGAATCGCAGACCAGACCAGATAATAACACCTCAAAAGAACTTCTGGGGTAGAAAATATCATTCTGCTTTCACCTCAGATCTTTCTCTGGCCAAGAATGTTCCTAGATTAAGCAACATTCTTGGCCATTTTTTTGGAGCTCCAAAAAAATGTTGGCACTTTGAGACTTAATAACATTCAAAGGGAGAAGAGTAGGAGTCTTTTTTTTTTTTTTTTTGTACAGCAAGTGGATTTAATATTTATATAAAAGTTCCAGAGTGGCGCAGTTTGTGCCAATGCTCTCTTGTTAGCACAAGCCCAGTTTTGAACAGGACAGGTCAAGAAAAGAGGAATAGATGGAAATTGCTTTAGGAGAAATTGCCTCATAAGATGTTTATTCTCCTCTTTATCTTACTTAGTTTCTTCCTACAACACTGGAATCTCTCCCACCGTAAGTATGGTGGTACCATTATCTCTTAGAAGACAGCCCATAGCTCAGCCCAGATCTTTGCTCCACCAGGATTTGCTAGTTGATAGATGAGAGAAATCTAGGTCTTCAGCCCTAGGGAAGGCATAAGGAGGATTCTTGTTTGTTATCTGCATTTGTTTAAAATGCCTGGAGGTAGATTGAGAGAGGCAACACAATTTCTGAAGATCCCTCTGAAGTGGATGGATCTGAGTACAAAACTGTTTATTCTGTATCATCACATCCACAGCCTGTGTTAATGCAACTGCTAACTTGAAAAATCTCTGGGTTCTTTAATGATGGAGTGGACTTGGATGAAGGCCCTCACAATGGTACAGTCATGCCTCAGAACTTCCATATCATTCTTGCGTGTGCTACCTCATTTTTTTTTTTTTCCTCCTAGCAAGCCTGTAGCAAGGTTGATCTACCAGTGATAGTGTCATTTTATAGATAAGACCTCTGGGGACTTTGCATGTCTCACAGGGAGTCATCATGAAGCTCGGGTTAGATCCTGACCCCTGGCCTCTCGGTTCCTCTCCCTTTCCATGCTAAATAACATGGGAACCATGATATGTACTATAATGATTTGTGGGTATCATCAGCTTACATTCAAAGAATGCACAGCCACTCCTAAGCCTTGATGCTCTTCTAATATCTGGAATCATAAAAGCATACCATAGCCTTACACTGACAGTCAGAATTATGAACACTTACTGTACTGATAACAATTTATATTTACTCTGTGCACTTGGCAGTCTCAGCCATGAACACTTCTGTTACAGAGCAGTGCCAAAACACATAAAGTTTAAGGCTTGACCAAGCACTAAAGCAGAAGCTTTCACCCTTGAGAGTACTGAATAGGAGAATTAACTAAACACTTTCATGCTGTATCAAAAGCATCTCTCACCCTGCTAATTAAGATCAAATTGAAATAGTAAACACTTGCACCCATGTGTCTTCCATAGTTGGTAGGTATATTTCAAATCTGAACTTGATTAATTTCACAGTTCTTAGTGATGAAATCTTAGTGACAAAAAAGAACAAGTATCATTTAAAAACCTAGTATATAATTGATATTCAAAAGAATCACATCCATAAATCAAAAGCAGAGAAGAAAGAGTTCCACATGTCTGCAGTTTCTACAGTACCAAATCCTTATGTGTGGTATCTCCTTTAATCCCAAAAACACCCCAATGAAGTTGGTATCATTGTCAGCATTTTCCATATGAGAAAACAAAGGTTGAGGGGTATTAAGTAATTTCTGGAAAGTTGAACAAATATTTCTCCAATTCTTATTTCTCCAATTCTGATTACATAAATGATTTTTACTGTTGCCTGAGAAAACACACACAAGTTTGCTCTAAAATACCAAAAGACCTACCAGTGATCACAAGGAAAGGCCTTGACCTTCAGGATAAAGACGCGGGAATAGGGCCCTCAAAGTAATGGGAAATCCAGAATTTGGTGGAATGAAGGTAGCAAGTAAGCAAAGGCAGTAAAGTCACTATTAACAGAAGTAGAAGCATCAGCGAGCAACCAATGAGGTTGAAGAAACCAACATTGAAACAGAGCAGGAAACTCTATACTCAGTTGGAAAATTTCACTCAAGTGGATGCGAATATTAAAACTCATGCTCTGCATCTGTGGACTCAGACCCTCAGATTTAACATTCCCCTTTACAACAGATAGTTTGTAAAATCCCCCATACCACCACCACCAGAAAAAAAAAAAAAAAAAAAAAAAAAAAAGAAATCAGAGATATGAGAACTTTGAAAAATCAGTATAATGCCCTAGCTGTAGTAAGAGAATGAAATAAAGAACAATATAGATTTAAAGTCTTTTTGAATATGGAAATATCCAGTGATGCCTACTCTAGAAGACAAATCCCCACATTTCCAAACTGCCCCTGAGGGTAAGCCCCCTACATCTTCCAGGTTAGATAGGTCCAGGGGCATTAGCATGGACTTTCATTGGATCTTGGTCTGAGCTAAAATGGGAAGGGACAGTGTTTAGGGCTTTCTGCCCCATCCCTTGATTTCCAAGGATGTTATTGATGCAGACATAGGGTTCAAGTGGAAAGCAGCGGGAGCTGTTTTGAAGGTGGATTTCTCTAGTGGGAGAAGTCACACAGTTCACAAGTTAAAGGGAGAGTGGCAAACGGACTCAAAGTTGCCCAACCCCTCATCTTTAGGGGAATGTGGGAGATTTTTCTCAGAAGGCTGGAGGAGGAGGTCTCCACAGGGTCTCTTGGCATCCTTCCCCGCTGAAAGCAGCATATCTGGATTCAGGGGGCAGTTCAGCACCCACATGATGCAAAGGGGCGTCTGTCCATGATCCCACTCTGGACCTCACCGTGAATCCCCTTCCGAACTGCACTAGGTTTTTCCTTCACTGTAAAAAGCAGTTGTGATTAATCCTCCTTATGCTGAACAGTGTAAACAGTAAAGCAAACTACTTCCCCAACCGTTGCACACTCTTGATAATACGCTAAAGCATAGGATTTTGTAACTCTTAAATCACCTTCTCTTTGATGGCTCGGATATATATCTAACTGAAGCCTGTCAAATTCCTTCTCGAAGCTCGCACCATGTCAATGACCTCCTGGCAATGGTCTCCAAGGGGTGAAGTGTTCAATGGAAGGAAGTAGTTCCTTTTATTGGTTCTAAATTTACTAGCCTTTAGCTTCATTGAATTAAGTTATGGCACAGGGCGAACATTAGAGTTAGAACTGACATTTATAAACTGCATTCCATCCATTAATCCTGAAATGCTATGCAAACTGATTAACAAAATTAAATGTACAGATGTGTGCCCGTTCAGGCTTCCTGACAACTCTCCGGATACTTACAGGTCTTTCGCGGTGTGAGGGGCGCACAGATCGCCCCCGTGGCCGCCTTTCCAACCCCAGCCTTCCCGGGGGCCAGAACAGGTCTTTAGACGCGGTGTCCTGTGAGCCTCTGATTCTTCCCCGGACTCGGGCAGAAGGAAGCATTTGGCACAGCATGGGGAGTCTGGCCAGGGGTTCCGTGGGTCTCCACAGTTCTCTGCTTCACGTGCACCTCCTTTCTTCTTTTTTCTTTTCTTTTCTCTTCTTTTTTCTTTCCTTTTCTTTTCCTTTTTTCTTTTCTTTTCTCTTCTTTCCTTTCCTTTTTTTTCTTTTCTTTCCTTCTTTTTCCTTTCTCTTTTCTTCATTTCTTTCCCTCTCCCTTCTCTTTCGCCTCCCCTTGCCTTGCTTTCCCTTCATCCATTCACCCATCCCCCCTCCTTCTTTCCTTCCTCTTTCTTCCCTCTTGGAGAGGCAGTATGGTATGCAGGAATGGCCAACGAGGCCAGTGCAACGACCCGTGTTTGTAACTAGGCTCTGACAGTCACACCCTGTGTCATCGCAGATGAATCACTTAACTACCCTTAACTTTAGTTTTATCAGCTGTAAAATACTTGAGTTGCATGACTGCTCCAGTTCCTCCGGTGACTTTCTAAAGCTCTATACTTTTTTACTTTTTATACGACACTTTTTCTCAGATTGGGTGGCTTTTATCAAATATACCTCTCGCCAATTAACCCTGGTTTGGCTTTACTGCAAATAAAATCCTAAACTTAACAATATATGTGGGCATATGGTTGGCTCAGTCAGTTAAGCATCTGCCTTTAGCTCAGGTCAAGATCCAGGTCAAGATCTCAGGTCAAGATCCAGGTCAAGATCTCAGGTCAAGATACGGGGCTCAATACCGGGATTGAGCCCCATAACAGGGTCCCTGCTCATCAGGGAGCCTGCTTCCTGCATATATATATATATATATATATATATATATATATATATATATATATATATATATTCCACAACCAGGGAAGAATTGACAGCCTTCCCACTTATGTATCAATATGTGCAAAAGCAGGCAAGCTGCAAAGTTCCGCCTGGGCTATATAAATGAGATTGTGGACCAGGTTTGAGGATCTATAGAAGCATGTCGACCTCTCCACAATAATATATTGTGGTATAAAAAACATTGTAGTACAGTTTGGGTTTTTTCCGCCTTTAGTGAGCTATAATTGGCATATGACACTGTGTAAGTTTAAGGGTTCCAGTGTGGTTATTTGATACCCTTATGTATTGCAAAATATGATTTCATATTATGATTTCACTTATCTCTTGACTTAGCTGATACTTGCATTAGGCCATATAATTACCATTTCTTTTTTGTGGTGAGAATATTTAAAGTCTACTCTCTTAGCAATGTTCAATTACATAATACAATATTCTTAATTATAATCACTATGCTTTATGTTAGTTCTCCAAACTTACTCGTCTTACAGCTGAAAGTTTGTAATCTGACCAGCGTCTCACCTTCCCTCCCCGCAACCCCAGCCCCAATCAGCACCATTTTAGTCTTTGTTTTTATGCGTTAGACTTTTTTAGATTCCACATGTCATACCATGCAGTATTTGTCTTTTCTCTGCCTGGCTTATTTTATTTAGCATAATGTACTCCAGGTTTATACATGTTGTTGCAAATAACAGAAGCTCTTTTCTTATGATTGAATAATATTCCATTTTTATAGCTACATATCTGTATCTCTATACATCTTCTTTATGTATTCGTCTGTTGATGGACACTTGGGTTGCTTCCATATCTTGGCTATTATAAATAATGCTGCAGTGAACATGGGAGTGCAGAATTCTCCCTGAGATCCTGTTTTTGTTTCCTTTGGACATATACCCAGAAGTAGGGTTGGTGGATCATATGGTAGTTCTATTTATATTTTTTTGAAGAACTTCCATGCTGTTTTCCATAGTGACTGCATCAGTTTACCCTCCCACCAACGGTACACGAGGGTTCCCTTTCCTCCACATCCTTGCCAGCCCTTGGTATCTTTTTGTTGACAGACATCCAAAAGGCATGAGGTGATCTTTCATTCTGGCTTTGATTTCCATTTCCCTGATGATTAGTGATGTTGATGAGCCTTTCATTCACCTGCTGGCCATTTGTAGATCTTCCCTGCAAAATGTCTATTTAGTTCCTCTGCCCATTTTTAAATTGGATTGTTTGGGGGTTTTGCTAATGAGCCATATGAGTTCTTTATATGTTTTGGATATTAACCCTTTATTAGAGAAGAATGTTCATTTTAGATCTGACTCAAGGTGGTCAATTAGGTAGCAAGTTATTTGATGACAATCTTGGCAGAGAGTCAATGAAAAATGGCCTTTATTTATTTTTATTTATTTATTTACTTATTTATTTTATTATGTTCAGTTAGCCAGCATATAGTCCTGTTATGCTCAGTTAGCCAGCATATAGATGTAGTGTTCAGCGATTCATTAGCTGCATGTAACACCCAGTGCTCATCACAACATGCCCTCCCTAATACCCATCACCCAGCTAGACACACATAAGGGAGGAGGAGTTTTGTTCACCAGACAGAGAACACTGCTGGGCTCTGCCAGAGCCAATGAGCTAAATGACGAGTTATGCCATGCGTCAGACTCCAGGTCCAAATGTCAGCAAGGCAAACACTAGTGGACAAAGAGCATTGCCCTCCTGACCATTGGAGGTATAAGATATCATGAGTGAAGTCCTTCAACTCTGTTGTTATAAAATTGGATAAGCTACACATAGACTCAGACTTTAGGAAGGAAACATTAGACAGGGGCTACCTGAGAGATTGCACATGTTTACATGAAAGCCTGATGTCTAAATTGACTATTTAAATAATTGGACCTGATCATACTTTAAACCATATTTGACTTTTTTTTTTTCCTGCTAACCAATATGTGGGAGTTTGGGATGGGAGTGGTGGTAATTGGCAGAGGACAACTAGATTAAATTTAGACAGAATTAAAAGTACTCTCCTTTCTCTAACAATCCAAATTGTAGAGTGAGTTAAATTTTGTGACTCCATTAAAAAATAAATGGGGAAAAGCAAGATAATCCTAGTATACAGTTCTCATGAAACATTCTCAGATGTCAGGGAAAAAAAGAGAAGGAAGACAGAACTTTGGTGGGTGGAAATGTGCAAATACACCATTAATTTTAGTGTAGGCTGAGTCCTAAAATCTAGAATAACAGCAATTATTATTTAAATTAATTCATTCATTTAGTTAATGTAGTTTTTAATGGCTACCATGTGTCAGGCACTATGTTAGGCCCTGGGGATGCAATAATGAGCAAAAGGCATGGTCCCTGCCTTCATGGAAATTAGAGTTTTGTGGGAGAGGCGGATAATAGCCAACGGTCACACAAATGAATGTGAAACTATCACAGTGATAAAGTGCTTCAAAGGGCAACAGTGAACTCCACAATAAAGAGCTATGAGAAGGCACAATGAAGAAGCTGCCTAGGGAAGGGAATAAGCTGTGAAGAGAGGGCAGGGCTAAACTCCTTTAGGAGAGCCTTTAAGGCAGGGCTGGGGGTGATGAGCCCAGGGGCGTGGCCAGGGCAGAGGAAGCCTTGCACGCAGGGGGCGTGGCCTGGGCAGGAGGGGCCTGTGCTTAAGGGATCTGCTGCTGATGGAGAACAGCCACAGTGGAGAGGTGAGAGGGTGGTGGGAGGGAGGTGAGGGGGAGAGAGAAGAGAGGTGGGCGGATGGTTGGGGAGAGGTGAAGCTGGAGTGGGTCCCTCTGCAGGGAACTGGTTTTTATCCTAAGTGGAATATTAAGCCATGAAAGTTTTACAGGTGTGTTTGTGTATCTTGAGAAGACGGATGTATCCTTTCGACTTCTAAAACCAACTCCAACCGCACACATTTTGGTTTTAGGTGTTAAGCGACATGTTTACAAGTGAATTGTGTCTCTCTGAAGTTCTATGCTCATTACTATTAATTACGCAAAAACTGCCATCCAGCATCCCTGAGCAAGGAAGGCATTTATGAATTCTCTGAGAATGTATTTGTATATGGAATGCGTGCACCTCCCATCATGCGGTTATTTCTCCTGAAGTTTTAATGGTCATACTGGTTTTATTGCAACCGACAGCTTTTCTGTTTAGTAACGGGCTTGAGCAAGAGCCTGGATCGCCAGTCTAGAGAATTCTGTAGGTTTCCTGAATATGTCACCCTTATTTAATTGGGCATATATTAAACACTGTTCTGTGTGTGTTGGTGGTGTTAGATTAAGAAGGAGACAAAGATCATTGAGCAATAACATAATCTCTTTCCCATCAATCTGAACCACATAGAAAAGCCTCACTTACATTTTGAGGAGTTCCATTGGCACTAAGCAATATGCATATCATTTATTACTAAAAATATTACTAAAGCTCTTTTAATTATGGTGATTTGAGGGGGGCAGGAAATTAACCCTTAAAGGCAACTTCAGTTCTAAACACTGTGTGTGTGGGAGTGTGCAATGTCCTTATTGCTTTACCTAAATTATAAAAAGAATACATATCTGTTAAGTTATTCACACATTACATAAAGGAATAAGCAAAACAAACCCCCAAATGTCCCCTCTAATGATGGGGCCGGGGAGAAGGAGAGGCACAGGCTAGGAATGCCGGCTGCTCATAGCAATTGTTATGGTTACCAAACCACAGTACTTCATTAATGTACCTTTTGACATGGATACATTAAAGTGATAACATCAAAAGAGCCAAATATAAGTTGCTTGGTCAAAAGGTCTTCCTTTAAGATAATGGAAAAATATATCCAATGATAAATTCTTTTCCTACTTTCTTAAAAAAGTGTTTTCCCTTCTGTTCTATTTCCCTTTTTTTTTTTTTTTTGATTTTTTTTTTTTTTTTGTCATTTTATACTGTTCTGTCTTCCTCAAAATAGAAGACTTAGAAACCTAAAGCAGTTCTGTCCCTGGATCAATAATCTGAATGCTGGTTCCTGTTTTATCGGGGGTGAAGTTTTCTGATTTCTTCACTACCCAACTCAAGAAGTTTGGAGGGTTTGTTCTCCCCAAATTGGTTTTTAGAGGGCAAGCTCTACTTGGGGTAGCAGAGAAGACTGTACTCTCTGTGAGGTACATAGACATCTCTCTACCACCTTCTTTATGTGGTCACTACACACCCACTACTGATTTTCTTCAACCATGGAAAAACATTATGAGCCATTATACATGGCGAACCAAGTTTATCTGCTGTTGGTGGTGCCTGCGTCCCTATCAATTATATTTATTTCTTGGGCAACTTATGTGTCTTGCTTTGAATAGGAGGGAAAAAAATCTAAAAAATTGCAACAAATAAAAACTAAGCAGGTGTTTCGTTGTTTTATTTTGGTGTGATTTTAAATCTAGCAGACTACATATGCGGCTATATGCTGAGATTAATTATAACTCTTTTAAAGATACTTATTTGCAAATGTCAGCATAAATATAAAGGTCTCTAGTGGTTTTGATAGCAAATTAAATATGAAATAAGGGAAAGCATTATGATCTATAGTACCATTAAGTTTTTTATTGTCCAGGTTAGGTAGGTACTCATGGACGGCAGTAATCTTAACCTCTTTCAAACAAATAAATGTAATTCTCTAATAATTATTTAAAATACTTGTGAAAGAAAAATAGGAGACTTGGAGATAAAATTTTTTCTAAATCTTGATTTGTGTCTTTAAAGACTTTGTGGAAAGTCACATATTCTTCCTCTCTAGTCTGTGCCTTCCGGATAAGTTTTCTGATGCGTAGAAGCGTCTATGGCAACATGAATAACAAGGTAGCAGCATATCCAGGGCCAATCTTAGACAGAACAAGTACCCCCTTTCATCTCCATTTCAGACAGTTGTAATACTCCTGCCACATTCAGATGCCAGCCCTAACACAGAGCTTACTCTTGTCTTCCGTCAGGTTGTGGTAGGGAGAAGTTAAGCTGGCTGTGTCTTGGATTGGCCGTATCTTTCTTATGCCTCACCTTTCTGCTGGTACCAGATACTGCTGGCTCCCTGACCCTGGAGAGGGAAGCACATGACTCCGGCTAGCCATGCTCTCTGCTTCAGTTATCTACTCCTACATATCAAACCACTCTATAACTTACAGACTTGAAACATAACTGCAAGTTCTGCATTTTGGTCTGGGGACAGCTAGTCTCTGCTCCAAGTCGTATAGATCGAGTTGACTGGGTCATCCATGCAGCAGCAGGAAGCTGGGAGCTTAACAAAGGATGAAAAATCACAAAATGACTCTAGTCGCATACCTGGTGCTTTAGCTGGGATGGCTGGAGAGGCCAGTGTGCCGTGATTTTCCTCTAAATACTAGCTTTCTCATTATTTGCTACTCTCCCAAGCTTCTTTACATGGTAGCGAGCTTCCAAGAAGGTGAAAGCAGAAAGTGCCAAACCTCTTCAGACGTAGACAAGCAGATGGCACAGCATCATTTTTGCAAGACACACTGTCACTGTAGGTTCAAGTGGATGGCAAATAGGTGTCTCTCCAGACGAGGGGGGTGCCATGCATGGAGAGAGGAAGAGCGTGTTGGCAGCCATGTTTGTAAACAATCTGCCACGGTGTCTTTCCCTAGATAGCTGGCTGCCCTGCTCTTCCCACCCAGGGGGACACCTAACGTGAATTAGGCCAAAGTAGCTCCCCAGACTTCCAAACTGAAACTGAGATGGAGGAAAAAGAGCAAAAAGCAAAAAAACAAGAGCATACCTTTTTCCTCTCAGGTTATTGATCTGGAAGACCACTGTTCTAAGTGACCATCTCCGGTGTGTAGGAAAGCCCCTCTGTGACAGGATAGGACAATTAACCCTGGGGACAGAGGTAGAGAGTAAGAGGGAGAGAAGTGGGAGGGAAGGAGAGGGAGAAAGAGAGAGGGAGAGAGAGAGAAGGAAGAGGGGAGGCTGGAATCGAGAAATGGAGAAGGGGAGGGGCGAGAGAGAGGGGAAGTCAATGGATGAATGAGAATTGAATTCCTGGATCTGGTGCCCCAGACCAGCTTATTTTGCTTAAATTAAACTGAAATAGGCTTTTGTCATTTTCAGTCCAGAGATTAAAAAAGAAAATTCTTCCAGTCCTAAAGACATCATCTAGAAAAATTAGGCATAAGGCAAAATATGTGTTTTTAGAAAGGTGGGGAGGGAAAGTAGGAATTAGGGAAAGCTTGAAAAGTATCAGTTCAAGTCAAGCCCCATAAGAAAATCATTCTGTGGCTTTTTCATACTGATGTGACTTTTGCAAAGCAGAGTCCACCACTCTGAATTATAAGTGCTTCTTTGCTCTCTCAGACTAAAGTGGAAAGGTGGAAATGTTCAATGGTGCTCTCACTGACTCACTGAGCGTTTGGGACTTTTAACCACGTATACTTTGTTTTCAGATGAAGTTATTTATAAAGTATGCCCTCGAATGGGGTAAGAAAGAAAATCCACACACCAACACCGTCTATTTGTCTGACACTCCAAAAATTAAAAGTGTTTCTAGTATTTTATAGACTTATTTTACTAAATAATACTCTAGGCACTCTTTTATAGTGAGGTGAATGATGGCTGTGAGACAATAGAGAAAACATATATTGGTCTCTGTCCTGGTTCCTGGCACAGAGGTTCTAAAACCTTTGGAATTGCCTAAGTGATAAGAGTACAGGAGCATCTTTTGTTTTAACATTTGATCTTTATTTTGGGTTCCTATGCCTCTTGGAATGTCCTCAGTGATGAGAGCATCCTTTGTTCGAGGTGACTCTAGGTAGGCTCCTGGATGGGGACTGGTCACATCCATACGTAGTCCTTGAGGGGAGGGACTTTTCTTGTCACCAGATCATTCCTAACTGAATCTATGCATGTGGCAAGAGAGGATACCTCCTGACGTAACCAGACATGGGTTTATTTTTAAATAAAACAAGAAGTCCGATAGTAACAAGTCCAGATTGCTGAAACTAGTTTAGAATGTCATGAAGAACCCAGGTCATCATAGTGTATAGCATTTATTTTCGATTTTTGCAAGGTGGCTCTTCTCTTCTAGTACTGGGTTTGCACTCCATACAAGAAGAAAGGGAAAGAGGGAAGACATCGAAGATCATTATAATAATGGCCCTCAGTGTGCTGCACTGTGCTTTTCCTATGCCCCTTCAAGTATGACATCCCTCTTCCCATAAGAAGGTGAGAGTCCTTTTCTTGAGTCTGGACTGGACTTGTGATTTGCTTTTCACAAGGGAATGTGGAAGAAATGACATTATACGAGTTCTAGAGCAAAGGGCTCGAGAGAACTTTCAGCCTCTTCTTCTAGTCCTTGAGAACTTTAAGAAACCATGCTGTAAAAAATCCAATAAAGCCTACCTAAGAATAAGAGGTCTCAAGAGATCTCAGGGTCTCAGCCAACAGCTAGCACCGCCTTCCAGAAGTGTGAGTGAAGCCCGCTTGGACCCTCCAGACCAGCCTTGCTCTCAGATGATTTCAGCTGCATGGTGTGCTCAGGAAAGACCAGGAGGAGAATTGCCCACATTGTCAAGGGATAGAACTATGAACACTAATAAAGTATAAGTTATTGTTGGTTTGGGTCAGTGAGTTTTGGGGTGGCCTGTTTTGGGATGGCAACAGATAAATACTATCCTGGATTATGGAACCGTTCGTTCCTAAGTAAAAAAAAAAAACAAAAACAAAATCTGGGCCTTAATTAAGGTACATTCCCTGAGCCGTGGTAACTGAGAACATGTGCATTGCTGAATTTTGGAATTGCTATAGACCATCGACAGGAGGAGACACTGAAAGTTGGAAGATGGGTGAGTATATCTGCATAGCGGGGACACCCATCACCACGACCAGAGGACAGCTTTGCTAGGTTGTTATAAATGGTCACAAATGAACCAAACCTCCCTGAATCCACAGGTCGTCCTTCCCCCTACTTCTTGCCTCTGGGCCGCTTAGACCAAGGAATATGGCAGAAGTGCCAGTTCCTGATCCAAAGCTCAGGAGGCTTCGCAGATGCCACTTCGGCTCTCTTGCTTCCCTGAAACGCCAGCTTCGGGAGTCTGGATGAGTCACCGTGAGGATGAGAGGCCCGAAGGAGAGGGGAGCCCTGGAGAATGAACAAGCTCAAGGACGAAGAGAGAAGCTCAGCCAGGGCCCTTCCACCCCACGAGATGTCTTATACACCAAAGGCAAAGATGATGAAACTCTACCCAGTAAGTCTTCCCATATCTTAGCCGGAAGTAAGTGACACAGGTACCCTCAGGGGCCAGCCTGGAGATAGGAAGTATTTTAATTTTTCAGTCTCAAGGGGAAAACACAAAGGATGGAGGAGCTAAGGATGTTTTCTGGGTAATCAGCCCCAAATACACACCACGCTGCGGTGTCACCTGTGACTAAGAAAGTGAGTGCCTGTCACGTCATAGGGTTTCAACAGATATGAGTAAGATTCAGTGTAAACAGCTTCCAGCAGTCAGCTTGCCTCACAGGCATTTTTCAGAAGGACCTTATAGGAACACAACCTCCAGCCACTGTCTACCACCCACGTCTCTTGCGGCAGAGTCTGAAAGATTTGTTGACCTTGTGGAGAGTGTATTATTTATATCATCTTTCCATGAGAAGGAGTGGGACATGTTCCTCCCACCCAGAGCTAAGTGAAAGGGACCATCGTTAAAGATTGGGGGTTCCCGTAAGAAGGAGAGCCTGGTACCACATTCCCTGGTGAAATGCTTTCGGACTTGCAGACGTCCTGGGCCCCTCCAGAACCACATGCACAGAGGGTAGGAGACACATGTGGCCCTAGCACTCCCAGCATGGAGAAGAAGGATGTTTGATACACATTTCTGTGCTTTAAAATACAGTGCATGAATAGAAAATTAGAGGTATAGTAAAAATCGAGGTAAAAATATACAGTAAAAATAGAGGTATAGAGGTCGGTTAAGTGTCTGCCTTCCACTGAGGTCATGATCTTGGGGTCCTGGGGTCGAGCCCATGAGCGGCTTCCTACTTCAGTGGAGAATCCGTTTCTCCCTCTCCCTCTGTTCTTCCCCACCCCCACCCTTGTGCTCACGTAAGCACACTTTCTCTCATAAAATCTTTAAAAAAAAGAGAGAGGGGGAGAGATCAGGGAGCAGAGTCCCCCAGGGGAGGCAGGTGAGAAGGCAAATGACTCTGCGTCTCAGTCCTCCACCTCTTTCAGGGAGCCCCAGAGCGTGGGGGGCCCAGGCTTTACCGGCAGCAGCAGCGTGGCTGACGAGGGGGCGGATGTGGGCCTCCAGCTCCAGGCAGAGCAGGGAGGAAGCTGTGTGAAGCCTGGGCACACCTGCAGATGGCAAAACGGGCCTGTCCTCTTAATGGAGCTGGGGAGAGAAATGCTCCGGAAGTGAAGGGAGAGAGCTCCGGGGTCTGGGTTTGAGAATGGAAAGCCGAAGGAGAAACAAGTCTCCAAAATGTGTAACATCGTGGTCTGTTCCTGCTTCCACATGGTCCACCTCAGGCCCCAGTGTGAGTTGAATATAGGACTATGAGATTTAAGTTTTAAAATCACCAGGAATGAGTTTTATATGCTGACATGTATACTATTTTGATATACCAGAATTTTTTTTCTTTTGACCAGGACGGTTTTGTTTTATTTTATTTTATTTTATTAACTTATTTGAGAGAGAGAGAGAGAGAGTGCACAACCAGGGAGAGGGGCAGAGGGAGAGGGAGAAGCAGGCTCCCCACTGAGCAAGGAGCCTGATTGAGGCTCGATCCCAGGACCCTGAACGACTGAACCCCCCAGGCACTCCCCAGAATGGTTTTCTATGCAAACCTTGGTTAGTCTTCACAGCAACCTTATGCAGTAAATATTATTAAATCCCTTTGACGGTTTAGGAAAGCGAGGTACAGAGAGGTGAGCGGAATGAACAGAGTGAGGTACCAAAGTTGAAGTGTAAGTTCACATTCATCATTGCCTGAATTCTTAAGTCCTGAACCACAGCGGTGTGTTCTGAGTTCTGCTCGTTGGTTTTGTTACTAATACTGCATTTGAACTTACTTGTCCTTTTTCTCACAAAAGATTTCATTTCACTTTCCACGTCATTCTCTAAAGCCTTGAGAGAGCTCTCATTTCTCTGACAGGGCAGGAGCCCACCGAGGCCACAAGTGGTGGCTGAGGCCACATTGGAACCCAAGATGCCAGACTCCTGAGGCTTCTTTATTCCAGTTTTGTCACAGTTTTGCCTCTTTTAGTTCTCCTTCTCTGCCAGTCATTTCTACCAGTCTTTGTTGCAAATAAGAGACGGGTTTGTGAGTACCAGCTCCGGTAGTCCCATGATTCCTGTAGTTCCCCTTTAGTTTTAACTTTTCAGACTCCTAAGACAAAGGCCAGTCTTCTTTCTGCAAGACTTTTAAGTAAACTTTTTCTTAGATCACTTATTTCACATAAAAATAGTCCTGAAGAAGCCTAGAAGGTCAGCTCACCCGGTCCCTGACTCCTTTCCGAACCATTCGAGAGACGAAAAAACTGAAGGCCAGGAGGGAGAATGACTTTACACTTACCTTTAGAAATATATTTCTGAAACACTTCTCACAGAGAGCCCGAGTGTAGCTTTTGATGTCCTTTCCCTGTATCCTGTCATCACCAAAACTCGGGAATGGAAGAAGCCTAGAAGCAGGTAGAAAGTGCACAAACTGCTCATGTTTCATTTTGTTTCAAAGAGCATTTCATTGAAACGATTAAATCACTTTCCAAAAGAAATGACAGGATGCGTCATCTGTCGAGAAGGAAGTGTGTTTTGGTTGCCACTTCAGAACTTCTGTCAAGATTGTCCAAGGCATGTGTTCCGAGAGGAAGATGCACTTCCTAGGTCACCGAGCGTTTGCTGCCGAACATATGCTACCTCACAATGGCTTACACCCCGGCTTCTTATTGCACAGCGATCTGAATCTTTTATGGCTCTTCTGAATGGTAAGATAATTGATGATAGAACCCTGGAAGAAAGAACCGATGGCTTATTTTGTGGGTGGCATTTATCAGACTGCCAGTTAAATGCTTGTCACGGGGTAAAGGAACAATATTGATAGCCGTAGCAGGACACCCAGCACGAGTCCACGGGAGCAGGCCTGGGGATCCACACCTTCTAGAATGACTCGCTGCTCTTTCTTGTCAGCTGAAAGCCCGCAAGCATTGACATTAGTAACCAAGATCGGGGTCGCCTCTCTCATTTCAAGTTTATTGGGAAAAGAAAGAATCGGTGTTTGTTTTACAGATCCATCGGACTAAGTGTCTGGCTGAAATAGTCATTTTGGGGAGGAGGCAGCATGTAAAAATTTTACAGCTTTGAGATATTTATGTGCAAAGTACAGAAGAGAACTATTCGCTAATCCTGTTAAAAGGGTTTTAAAGGGCTTCTCATCCAAGGTATTATCTCTTTGCCGGAAATGGGTTAATTCCCCTTTTCCGGGCTCCCATGGTGCTCTGGGCTCAACTCAGATTCAGACTCCAGCCTGCTTGCCCTTTGATTTTGCACGCCCTCCTCAAGAGGTGATGAAGTCGACGGCTTCAGGAGCCAGGCCTGTCTTGTTATGTCTATAACTGCCAAAGCCGCGCATTGGGCTCGACACAGTCGGAGTCCGTAAATATTTGATGATTCACTGAGAGTTGCCTAAAAGGGAGTTTTCCAAGATACACAGGCAGCTCGTTGATATTTACCATGCGCCTTTGGTAAAATCTGCCTCAGCATCTTCCAACAGTCGAAAGTAGTTAAATTCTTTTTTAGTGCAGCCATAGTAATACTAAATCAAAGGCCTATTCAGTGGATGAAAAAAAAAAAAAAATTGTTCCATTTCTTCAAAGAAGAGAATGCTGTGAGAACTCTAAATTCTTCTGCAATGATGAGCTTGGTGTTAGAACTAACGGGTAGGTAAATGAAACTGGAGTCAGAAAACGGTGTTCCGTGACACCAGATGATGGACTTTTTCTTATTTTTTTAAAATCATCTGGCCTGGTGTTTTGACAATATTCATATATCATGACATATTCATGATATCAGACTAAGATATATATAACATATAAATATATATAATACATATATATAATAAAATCAGACTAAAACGGATTTTATTATAAAGCCTATACATATCTACAGAGTTGAAGACCCTGTTCTCTTATCTCTGGTTGTATTCATACTTCAATGGGCTACTTTCTGTTGATACTTTTGCAAACGTTGCGCTCTCTCTAGAAAGTTGGACGGTGACTCGAGTTTTTACTGCTCTTCAATGCCAGGCACATAAATAGGCTTAAAATTACAGTTTGCTTAAAGAACCTTTTAAAATAATCTATAGATAGAAGTAATCCGGTAATGATATCCTTAGACACAGCAGCGTGGCCACTCGCTCTGGCAGCCTTTAGATCACGTTCTGTGGGGCGAGGCTCTCATGAATGCCTAATATGGTCCTGAAAGCTGGGACTGTGGTGGGTTTAATAAGTCCCAGCCTTTTCACAGAAACCAGATTCAAAGACAGTGTCACGATTTCTGGAGCAGCAACTGAGAGTCACTTAATATTAGAGAGAACCGATTCCAGGGCACCAACTTCATTCCCTGAAATCAACTCACAATTTTTAGTTTGCTTATTCTTTCCCAGGCCACTCACCCTAAATTACAGAGCTTTCATTTCTCTGGCAACCGCTAAAAAAATGACATCAAACCAGGCAGCGGTCATTCAGCTCATACCTTCAGCGTGTTCTTACCAACTGTATTTGAAAAGGCGGCCCTGCGTCCCCAACTCTGTAATGCTAAATCCTGAACCCTTGACTGTGACGGTTCGCATGATTTTCACTATCAAAGATGTTCATTCTTTCAAAGATGCAACATCACTTTCCAGATTTTTTAACATATCAGATATTGATGGTCTTGGCCTCACACCACATGGCCCGTTATTCCACCAGGTTAAGCGATGAGGAAGAGGGATCTATGTTATTCATTATTTTAAAACCATTACAAAAGTGATGCTCACCAAAGGTAAGCTGGCCTTTTAAATCATGAAAATATTAAAATTGTTCTACTGTTCAGCAATGTGTGTTGTTGAATACTCATATGTGCCAGCACTGCTCACTTATATTTGCAATAACTTCCTGAGATAGTACTACTCTAGTCTCCACCTTACAGATGGGGAAACTGAGGCCGAGAGAGGAAGTGTCACGCTTAAACTCCTACAAAGTGGCAAAGTGATCACCATTTAAGCATAGCCAGTCTGATGTCAGGAATTAACTGCTCGGCTGCAGTTAATAGAGTGTGGATTATACCGACATCAGGGGAGACGTGCTTGCTTTGAACCCTGTGAGAAACACCTACCCATTCCAGCTTCAAAATAAGTTATTGAGATCTCAGGAAGATATTATAAAACAGTGAAGGCACAGGTGGAAAATTGAGGACAGGGTGTTTTGAAATATCCATAGACAGTATTTTATGGCTGCCCTCAAAGTTGCGAGTCAGAACCCAACCTTGACCTAGTTTAACACACAGACACACCAAGTCAGAAACATGAATGTATGTCATTTCAAATTTGGAGCCGTCAGTGTCAGAGGAACAGAATAAGCGATGTGTGACATTTGGTGTGTATTGGCAGGGGAGGGACAGACATGTGACTGTTAAGGTCGAGGGATGTGAACCCAGAAGACTAAATATTTAAGCAAGGGCAGGTGTCTGGGTTAAGCACCGATACTTTCTACAGGCCGGATTTGCGAGACACAGAAGCTACACAGGTGCTAAAGATGCTCTGTAGAAAAGGAAAAGGAAAGCACATGTGGGGTTGGGAGGATTAGCCTTGTTAACGCTGAACACTGGTTTTTTGGTCGCTTTCTAGCCCTAGAGCTGCGGTGATAGGGTGGAAGCCCTTGACGACGGTAAATCAACACTGCACTTCCCAGGTACTCACTCCAGTTCAGTCTCCGTGTCCTACCCCCGTTCAGCCTCGTGCCCATTTCCGGAGGCGGGTGTTTCCAGCCTGAACTCACCCTCCTGGGGACGGTCTCCCCTCCTGCTTTTGTAGGGCTTCATCTTCCTCTTCTCTGCTCAACCTGAAATTTATTTTTACAACCTGAATCCCATCTTTTCTGTAGAGTACTTGCACACTGGTGCCACTGACACAAGTCCACTTCCCAGTCCCTAGGAACCCTTTCATTCTGTAGTGGCTCCTTAGTGAAATGCTCGTCACGCTTCTCCCCTTGTGTGTGTGTGTGTGTCCACGCACATCTGCACACACTCTTAGAAGTCTTTGCTTGATCTCAAGGTCATGGTTGATCCTCATCGTTACTGGACTTCTCAAATTAAACACATCCAAGGCCTCCACGTTTCACGTAACCCTCAGGGCCCTGACCACGCTGCATGAGCTTTCCCCTGGCTTCTGGTCAAACCACTTGCTGAACGTTAACGAGAGCTCTCGTTGACAGCCTTATTGTCAGAGCAAGTGCTTTTCCCTCTCCCATTTCCCAGAGCCTGTAACATAGGTGTAAGATGTTGCTATTAACCATTCTCTCCTCTTCCAAAATCTCTTCTGATGTATTTTCCTGATGACTCCTTTGACTAATTTATTTGTTAGTTACCTATCTGATCATCCACTCCTCTCCTGAGCCAACTCATTAAAGGCCCATGTGGCGCAATGATAACTAAGAAATGCAGACATGAAAGTTGGCCCGGTTGGTCAGTAGGAAACAAAAAGCAAAATAACTAGAGAGGAGTTTGATAAAGGTGTCACCGAGCCATGAACGTTTCCTGCAAAGAGAGTGAAAACAGAGGTTTCTGATCCCCGTAGAAACGTAAGGGAAGACTTCTAAGAGGAAGAGATGCTGGGGCTGCCCTGATGGTCAGGCTTTAGGCAGTCCGTCGGGAAAGGAAGGACGAGGTTGTGTGGCCATGGGAGAAGGTGGCAAGTCTCACCGGGAGGCTGACCCAGAGCCTGGCTGGGTGATGGTCACAGTAGACGGAATGGGCTGGGTATATGTCAGCAAAAAGAGCAGGCTAGCGAGTTTGAAAATCATCCTGGTGCTTTAAAGAGTTTTGGCCAGTGGAGGTGACATGATCCATTTGCGGTTTAGAAATATTGTTCTGGCATCAATGTGAGGAATAAATTGGAGGGGCCAAGACTTCCTTCATGTAGCCTCTTCCCTCTCCCTGGTTCCGGAAATCCTCAAGGCCTGTGCTGTTATTTCACGGTCTCTTCCTGGAACAATTATCCTATCATCAATTATCCTATCATCAATTATCCTAATAACCAAGTGACTCTTAAATATTATTTTCTGTCTCTGACCTCGCTTCTTACTAAGGTCCATTCTACTTCTGTGTGTTTTCAGTAATTTCCTCTGCAACACTGCAGTCTTCCGGGCTTCGCAGCAACGGGGTTTCCCGGTGGCGACACCTCTTGGATGGCCTCCTTTCTCGCCTTGCCCTGACCTAAAGCCACAGGCTGGTGACTCTCTATGTTCCATTGACTTTGGCATTTCTTTTCTTTCCTTTCCATTCCCAATCTTGCCAATATTGCCCAGATCTATTTTGTTGTTATCAGATTACTGATCAAGACTCTTCTACCTCGGTTGGTCGTTTGGGGGACACATATACGAGTATTGTACCGTGGAAACAGCATGCACACAAAACGTAGAAAGCACTCTATACTGTAGAAACCATAAAATGGGCATTCATATTTCTCCCACCAAGATTAATGCTTAGGACATTATTAATAAATTAGAAACCTTCTGTGTACCCCTCTTCAGTCTCATCTCCTCCCTCCACCACCCAGAGGCAAACATTATCCTGAATCTCAGGAATATCAGCCTTTTCCTTTGCTTCATATTTTTAAAAACCGATGTTTAATACATTCTTCATTTTTTTAAAAACTGTATTCATCAAGGAGTTCACTTAATGTTACATTTTTGAGATTAATCTAAGCTGATGCATGTGTAGAGCAATAGTTTGTTTATCTTCACTATTAATAATAGTCCATCATCCTTTCTCTATTCTGCTGGTTATTATTTTATATATAGATATAATATATAATATATTTTTATATTTTATATACACATCATTAACTACTTATTCATTTTATTATATATTAATATTTAGAGACCCTCATACAAGTTTTGTGGTGTACGTGTACAAGCATTTCTTTGGGAAATAGAAAATGCTAGATTGTGACTTATGTGTGTTCAGCTTGAGTGATTTATACCCATTAGTTTTTTAAATTGGATATATCAATTTATACTCCATCAAAGTTTTTCTTGTTCTATATTCTTGACAATTTGTATTGTCCAATTAAAATTTTTTTTGCCCATCTGATAAATGTTCTAATTTATATTTGTCTAATTGCTAATTAAATTAAGCATTTTTCATAAATTTGTTGGCCTTTTGAGCTGCTTTTTCTATGAAATTCTTGCTTAATGTTCCAGTCTTTCTTTTCGTTCTTTGTCTTTCTTTTATTAATTCCTAGAAGTTCTTTATATATTGTGGGTTATAACACTTTGTATTGTATGTATAATTAAATTCTATTTTCCTTATTTTTATTATGGGTTTTTTCCAAAAAGAACATGTGCTACCTATAAACTTAAAAGTTTGCAAATGATGGTACAAGTTGGACATTTTTCATGTATAAATACATTAGTACCACACCTAGGTTCTCAGCACTGATATACCCAGGACAAGAAAAGGGACTACAATCTGAGTACATTGCACAGATACCAGTAAATAAGTACGTTATCAAGTTGTATATTTTTAAGTCTAAATCTAGAGATTAATTTCTTTTTTCTCTTTTGAGGCCCTAAAAATATATAAAGGCATTTTAATAATAAAGCTAGGTAGAAAATTACTCTACCAAATATTAATCCCATTTATGATATCCCTGAGTGGCAAGGTCTTGTAACCAGCCCCAGGGATATACACTTTATTACCAGGTATTATACATCTTTTCTTATGCCTTAAAATTAATAAGTTATTTTTACATTGTTACATGCATATTTTTAATATAATTCTATTTTTAATTTTTTTAGCCACACCCGAAGTGGTGTGCCAGGCTGGTTTTCTCCTGCTTGCAAAAGCCAATCGTGCACATCATTTTCTAATTCCATATTCAGTTATGTCATGTAGGCAAATCAAAATCATCAATGGTGGGAGTGTTTACACCATGGAAAATACACCATGGGGAAAAAAAAACTAAAATGCTTCAATTCAGAGATTTTTTTGCTCAGATGGTTAGTTTTTTAAATTTATGACCACACCACTGTCCACCTTCCATTCCTGAGAAATCACCCTTGGTTACCAATGATCATAAAGTTGCCAAATCCAATAGACATTAACTGAGTTTTTTGGCCTCATTCATAGGTGATACAGCTTATCACTTCTTTCTTCTTGAAAGGCTTTCTTCAGCTGGACTCCAAGAATCTTTTCTCCCTTGGTTCTCCAGTCACTTTCCTGACCACTCTTTCTTAGTCCCCAGACCTCTTTTCTTTTTCTCTCTCCAACTTCTAAGTGCTGGATAGAAGGCTCAGTCCTCAGTACTCTTCTACTGTCCATCTGTACTCACTCCCTAGGGCCGCTAACCCATGCCCATGTCTTTTTTTTTTTTTTTTTTTTTACTTTTGGATATCAGGAAATTTCTTTTTTTTATTAATTTTTTTATAAACATATAATGTATTTTTATCCCCAGGGGTACAGGTCTGTGAATCACCAGGTTTACACACTTCACAGCAATCACCATAGCACATACCCTCCCTAATGTGCATAACCCCACCACCCTCTCGCGACCCCCCTCCCCCCAGCACCCCTCAGTTTGTTTTGTGAGATTAAGAGTCTCTTATGGTTTGTCTCCCTCCCAATCCCATCTTCTTTCATTTATTATTTTCCTACCCCCTTAACTCCCCATGTTGCATCACCACTTTCTCATATCAGGGAGATCATATGATAGTTGTCTTTCTCCGCTTGACTTATTTCACTGAGCATAATACCCTCTAGTTCCATCCATGTTGTCGCAAATGGCAAGATTTCATTTCTTTTGATGGCTGCATAGTATTCCATTGTGTATATATACCACATCTTCTTGATCCATTCATCTGTTGATGGACATCTAGGTTCTTTCCATAGTTTGGCTATCGTGGACATTGTTGCTATAAACATTAGGGTGTCCCTTCGGATCACTACATTTGTATCTTTAGGGTAAATACCCAGTAGTGCAATTGCTAGGTCATAAGGTCTCTCTATTTTCAGCTTTTTGAGGAATCTCCATGCTGTTTTCCAGAGTGGCTGCACCAGCTTGCATTCCCACCAACAGTGTAGGAGGGTTCCCCTTTCTCCCCATCCTCACCAGCATCTGTCATTTCCTGACTTTTTAATTTTAGCCATTCCCACTATTGTAAGGTGGTATTTCATTGTGGTTTTGATTTTTATTTCCAGAGTGATGTGGAGCATTTTTTCATGTGTCTGTTGGCCATCTGGATGTCTTCTTTGCAGAAATATCTGTTCATGTCCTCTGCCCATTTCTTGATTGGATTATTTGTTCTTTGGGTGTTGAGTTTACTGAGCCCTTTATAGATTTTGGATACTAACCCTTTATCTGAAATGCCATTTGCAAATATCTTCTCCCATTCTGTCAGTTGTCTTTTGGTTTTGTTAACTGTTTCCTTTGCTGTGTAAAAGCTTTTGATCTTGATAAAATCCCGATAGTTCATTTTTGCCCTTTCTTCCCTTGCCTTTGGCAATGTTCCTAGGAAGAAGTTGCTGCCCATGCCCATGTCTTTAAATACCTTCCGTAGACTGACTACTCTCAAATGAGCATTTCCAGGCTTAACAGTTCCTCTAATTAACAGACTCATCTATCAGATTCCAGCTTGTCATCACCTCATGAAGGCCTAACAGGTAATTCAAACTTAACACGTCTGAAGCCCAGACTTTGATTACTCTTTCTAAATCTGTCTTCCAGTTGTCCCCATCTCAGCATAATACAATTGTATTCTGTCAGTTACTCATGCCAGAAACCTTCAGGTTCTTTTTTTTTTTTTTTTTTTTTGAAATTAAAAACCTTTTTATTTTTATTTTTTTTTATTGACATACCATGCATTAGTTGTTTCAGGATTACAGGTCTGTGACTCATCAGTCTTACACAATTCACAGTCATTCTTGACTCCTTTTTTCTCTCATTCCCCACCTGGGTCCAGGCCACCATCCTATGCCTCTGGATTACTGGCTCCTGGCTTCCACAGTCATCCCTATATGGTCTGTGCTCCATACAATACAGAATACAGTGCATACAAGAGACAGAATCATATTTTGGAATCACAAGTCAGATTTTTTCATATCTCTGCTGAATACTTCAGTTGTTTCCATCTGACCCTAGTACAATCTAAAGTCCTCATCACCGCCTACAGATCCCCTCTCTAATCTGACTGTCCACTACCCCTTCAACACAATTTTCTACCTTTCTACCTGGCACCTCACCCCACTGTGGCCATGTATGCAATTTTTCAAACAATCCAAGTCCATTTGTGCCACAGAACCATTGCATATAGCTATTCTCTCTGTCAGAAGTGCTCTTTCTTCTCAAAGCCTCAAGACTCACTCCCTCAAGGGACATTTTATCAAAGAGGTCAGGGTGACCATTATTTCTTCATTCTCTACTCTCTCCTCCCCCACCTTACTGTTTAATCAACGTGCTTCTCACAACTTAGCTCATTGTTTGTGTGCTTTTTTTTTTTTTCCCCTATTATATATCTCCCTGGTAGTACCTGGCCTAGGTAAGAACAGAAGTCCTGTTTTTTGACTGCTATATCCCAATAACGTAGAAGAAAGTTTTCTCTATAGTAGGTACTTTTAAACTTTTTTTTAATAGAATATATGTGTAATGGGTACTTTTATTTTTAAGTAAAAACAATTTTTAAATAACATTTTGTTTTACATTAGTTTTTACATGTTAGGATAATTACAAGAAAAAAGTGTTTAATGCCATGCTCTCATTAGGTCTCTTCTGCGCATTTAATAAAGAGGATATTGAGTATGGAAAGGAGGTTTTGTGTAGGGAGAAGTGATCTGCCCACTTGCTAAGGTATCTGACACAGAAAATCAGGTACAAAAAATAAAGTAATAAAACCTACACGGATACCATGGGTATTTTGCCCACTTAATTGTAAAGTAGATAATCCTGGATAACTGCCATTTTTCTAGGTGGAAAAAAGTGGTCTGATGGGGCACATATTGGCTTTAATCTTGCTATTCACACTGATTACAAAAGTTTGCTCTTCAGCAGAGAGAGTACCATATAGACATCCCATCAGTTCTGTGAAGAATTTCTGAAATCCTCTACTTGATATCTTCCTGCCAAATTCCTGCTGACTGCAAATGAGCACAAAATGTCAGCTTTTGTTATTTGAAGCACTAATGATGGATTTGAAATATTATTCTCACTTTGATTTCAGGATTCACCATTAAAATTTAACCGATACAGTATCCTAAGTTCTGTTAACAGAAGAATCAGATTTTAATAGGGAGCATGCTCAAACCTAAGTAGATCAATTTGGGAGAAATTATTTTGAAAGTTTTTTTTCAGATTGTACTCAAATTTTAAAAATTATGTCTGCCTCAAACATGTCAAATTTCTTGAGGAACAAGGGGTGTGATCCCATTACTAAGGAATATTCTTTTTTCTCTTTTGTGAGTTAAATCTTACTCAGCTGAAGTGATCACAATCAATCAAATGTTTAACGATAAATCTTTTAAATAAAATTTGAAAGTTATAAGACCAAATAATTATTTGAAACTATTCTTAATTTTCAACAAGTACTACCTTTATGAGAATGTGATACTTACAAAGAAAGTTAAAAAAAAAGATTATTATAATGCCCTTTCTTTCTTCAGTTCATTCATTTGTTTGAGCTCTGGTTTTAACACCTCTGCATGTTCACTGTGCCTTGTTAAATTTTATGTCTTACTCATTTCTAGAACAAAGAAAAACTGAACCAAGAGGTAAAGTGGTATCTGTGACTGATCTCAAAACAAAAGTGTATTCTCCAAAACCCCAGCCCAGTTTTGAAAATACCAGAGTTGTTCTTGGAAACCTTGCAAAATCTGATAGCATTCCCCCAAAAAACAATTAAAAAGACTGGTACATTTGTATGTCTTTATGCAAGATAATCTAAAAGTTATGAAGTAATACCTCTATTCTTATATGAATTACTCATTAAGTTGGTTGTAACACATTTCCATCTGTCATGTTTGTAACTTTCTTTTTATTAAGACTTCATGTTTTTAGAGCAATTTCAGGTTCACAGCAAAATTGAAAGGAATGTACAGAGATTTCAACCCCTGCCACCAGATTGGTACATTTGTTACAATTGATGAACCCACACTGACATATAGACTCAAAGTCTATAGTTTACTTTAGAGTTCATCCTTGTTGCACATTCTGTGGGTTTTGCAAACGTTTAATGATAAATGTGTAACCCATCATTATGGTATCATACAGAGTATTTTCCCTGCCCTAAAAATCCCCTGTGTTCCACTCAACCAACTGGTTGGTTCTACTCAACCAACCCCTGACCTCTCTACTCTCTCCAGTCATGCCTTTTCCAGAATACCGTATTGTTGGAATCATGTAGTATGTAGCCTTTCAGATTGGCTTCTCTCACTTAATACTGGACATTTAAGGTTCCTCCATGTCTTCCCACTGCTTGATAACTCATTTATTTTTAGTGATGAATAATATTCCACTACACGATATACCGCAGTTTTTAGTCATTCACTTGCCGAAGAATATCTTAGGTCCTTCCAAGTTTGAATGATTATGAATAAAGGTGCTATAAATAGCCACGTGCATGTTTTTATGTGGACCTAAGTCTTCAGCTCCTTTGGGTAAAAGCCAAGGAATACAATTGCTGGGTTACATAGTAAGAGTATGTTTAGATTTGTAAGAAACTGGCAAACTATAATCCAAAGAGGCTGTGCCATTCTACATTCCCACCCACAGTGAATGAGTTTCTGTTGCTCCAAGTCTTCATTCACATTTGGTGTTGTCACTGTTCCAGATTGTGGCCATTCTAATAGGTGTCTAATGGTATCCCATTGTTTTAATATCTGATGTAGAGCATTTTCTCATATGCTGATTTTCTGCTTGTATACATTTTTTGGTGAAGTGTCTGTTGAGGTCTTTGGCCCATTTTAAAAATTGGGTTGTTTTCTCACTGTGGAGTTTTAAGAGTTTGTCAGACATTTTGGATAAGAGTCCTTTATCAGATGTTCCTTTTGCAAATATTTTCTCCCAGTCTGTGGTTTGTCTTCTCATTCCCTTGGCATTGTCTATGACAGAGCAGAAGCTTTTAATTTAAATGAATCCAGCTTATCAATTATTTCCTTCATGGATCATGCCTGTGGTATTAGATCTAAAAAGTGATCACCATACCCAAGGGCATCTGGGTCTATTCCTATTTTATTCTAGGAATTTTATAGTTTTCCACTTTACACTTAGGTCTGTGATCTATTCTGAGTTAATTTTTGTGAAGACTGTAAGGTCCGGGTCAAGATTCAATTTTTTACATGGAGGTACCCAGTTGTTCCAGAGCCCTTTGTTGAAAAGGTTATCATTGCTCTATTGTATTGTCTTTGCTTCTTTATCAATAACCAGTTACCTATATGTTGGTCTATATCCAGGCTCTTCATTCTGTTTCACTGATCTATTTGTTTTCTCCCCCAGCCCCAATACCACAGTCTTGATTACTATAGCTTTAGAGTAAGTCTTAATATCAGGTAGTATGAGTCCTCTAACTTTGTTCTTCTCTTTCAATATTCTGTTGCTTGTTTTGGTCTTTTGCCTCTCACTTAAGGACTTTATTATTCTAATATTGGCAAATTGTTTGGAAAATAATTCTGGTTGGATTTTTAAGACAACTACATGGAATGTTAAAAAAGGAAGATTTCCGAAGTCAGTAGCATCATCCATGGCAGGAAAAGAGTAAGGCATGCAGGTGATTTTTCCTGTTACAGAGTCAGGATCGAAATGGAGCCAAATCAATATTTTTTTTTATAACATTTCACTTAATCATATTGGAATAATAAAAAGGAAAAACATAGAGAATTTGTTTTAAAATAGGTACCTTTTAATTCTTAGAATAAGTGTTTTGATATAGGAGCTACAACGGAGACTAAAAACTAGAAAAATCTGAATCTTGATACTAAGTGCTAATAAATAATCCTTGCAAAGTAGATAACTCATCAAGAAAATTTTCACATTCTAAATTCCTTCTCTGAGATAGTAATTATTACACATTTTATATTAACATATTTACATAAATGTTAATATACATTATATACTAAATATACAACTTCTTTATTTGTATATACATATAATAATACCTACTCCACTCTACCTGATGGTGGTGATCTGAAAACCACATAGTGCCTGCCCTTAAGGGTTCATAGTCTAGTAAGAGGGGAGGGATAAGCACAGAGTTATTTCCCAGGTCCACTGGGTATTATTATATGTTCCAAAAAACAAAAACAAAAACAAAAACAAAAAAACTCAGAAGTGGTTGCTTTTCTTTCTGGGCCACCAGCGAGATTCCTCGAACTGTGGCCTCTTTGAGGCCCTTTGTCGCAAAGGCTCCAAATAAGAGATCGGAGACTTAGAGCTGTGAGTCTCTTACATGAATATTCCCGTGATTCCCAGGCTTCCAGATAAGGATACCAGATAAAATATAAGATAAACAGTTAATTGTACATTTCAGACGAATGGATACTTTTTTTAGTGTCCCATGTAGTTTGCACTTTAAAAATTATTGTTTATGTGAAATTCAAAGTCCATTTTTATTTGATAAATCTGGCAATCTACTACAGATATTTGTGGTAAAGGACCCTGACCAAGCCCTCCCAATGTATGAAACTAGTTATCTAGTTATGTATGAAATGAACTATAATTATGTGTGTGTGTGTGTGTGTGTGTGTGATCAGATATACATCACCTGAGTATCTCCTACCCCATCCCACCTCACTGCTATGTACCCTCAGTTTTTATCAAAATATCCAGTGATATAGTTTTATTTAACTCAATCTCTATTATAGCTTTCCTTTTCCCAGAACTTCATCATTAATTTAAGAAACTGGGTCAGGTGATAACCCATGTTTCCACCAATCCACCAGTTGGATTCCTTCCCATCCAGGGCCACAGGGCCACCAACCGATGGTTTCTCATTTCCAACACAATTTATCACTGATGGCAACTTGGTTCCACCTAATGCTCTTGCCCCTCAAAGTGAATTCGTCTCTCACTGATAGTGCTCGGGATTTGAGGAATAATGTTTGCCAACCAACTTTTGCCATTTCCTAGGTCAGAAGCTACAATTAGGGTATAACAGAATGGTGAATCTGATGGAAGTACGTGTGCACATAAAATAGTTGATAGGGCCGTTAATGGGGGTGGTACTAGTGAACTGAAGATAAAGGACAAATAAGAGAGGAAAGAATTTTCTAAGCCAAGAAAGGATCTGTAAAGATACAATGCATGTAAGAGCACAGAATAGTATAGAATGGCATGTTGCTGAATACTGCTAGCTTAGGAGTCATGTGGGACAGCCAGTAGGACCTTAAGTACAGGTTAGATCCTGAAGAATTTTCCTTGATTATTTTAAAGAGTTTGGGCTATCTTGGAGGGAGAAAGGAATCATTAAGAATTTTAAGAAGCAAGGGGCACCTGAGTGGCTCACTTGGTTAAGCCTCTGTCTTCAGCTCGGTCCGTGATCCCAGGGTCCTGGGATTGAGCCCCATGTCAGGCTCTCTGCTCAGCAGGGAGCCTGCTTCCTCCACTCTCTCTCTGCCTGCTTGTTATCTCTCTCTCTCTGTAAAATAAATAATTAAAAAAAATTTTTTAAAGAGTTTTAAGAAGCAAGCTGCTTCAAAGATTCCTTTGAAACCAGACCCCAGGTAAGGACTTATGTGTTAGTAGTTTTTTGGGGAAGTGATCCAAAGAAGTAGGAGTGAGGAACAGAGAGAGCTAGATAGGGAAGGCAGAAAAACCAATCAAAGAGCATATTGGGGACATGGCTGCTGTAGACATAGGAGCTTGATTCCATCAGTATTGCTAAGGAGGGTGCAAAATGTATTGGGAAAGACAGAAGCCTAGGACACGAATCAAATGGTTTCCATCCCCCACTAGTTGAGGGTTGCCGGGGAATGGGTGTTGATAACTCTTGTAGACCTCAAGGTCTAGCAGATGCACAAGTCAAATAGGTTCCAGTGCCTTTCCTGACTTGGCAGGCAGAAAGCAGAAATGGTGCACATGCTTTAGGTGGGACACTGTGCAGAAATCTAAAATAATGGCTAAAATTAGAAATAGCCCAGGGGATAAGAAGCCAGGCACCAAGAGTGTCTGCTACAATCAGAGAGCCATCTATAATTTACATTGTAAATATAATTTGCTAAATTATAATCTAATCATAGCAATTAAGAGAGAATCATTCACAAGAAACCCAAGAGTAGAAGAAAATAGTAATTGATGCATGGATGTTATGATTTAATATTTAGAATTAGTCTTTCTGTCCTCTAGGAACCCGTTACCTAAAAGCCATGGTACTACTAATGTCTTCTGAAAACATAAAACTGGTCAAAAGATGTAGTGAGGAAATAGAAAAATTTAAATCTCTATGAAAAACAAATTTGTTTTTTTTTAAAAATCAGAAGAATAACATGTTTCTTAGTGTGACTTATATGTAGTTTCAAAATTTCAAATAACTATTCATTCACATATAAATTGCCTCAAACTAAACTTGCTGAGTTGGTGAAAGAGAGAAGAGATGAGGCATGGGAGGTATTATTTCTTGAGTATCCAGTATGAGAGGTTTTTCCTTTTGGTCATTTCTATGCATTTCACAATCACCCCCCCCAAGAAGTATATATGATTGTTCCCCTTTAATGTAAGGAATCTGAGAATTAGGGAGGTTTAAAAAGCTTGTTTAAAGTTACCTAGCAAGTAAATGGTAAGACCTAGACTTGAATCCATATCTTTCTCATTCTCCTTTCCATTTTGTTGTCTTAAGAGTTCATTGTTTTGCAAGATAAAACATTGAATTATTTAAAATTGTAAAAAATATATATATACACATATGTGTGTGTATATATATATATATATGGTTATATTACAAGTACTAGAACATATATTACAGCATTGTATGTTTGTAAAATATAAGCTTTGATATTTTTATAACACAATAATATCTATGATAGAATATATTCAGACCACATGAAAGAAATCTCTGAGTCTGTTAAAATGTGAAGAATGTTCTTTTGGCCATGGGCGAGAGTTTAGCAATAATACAAGTGTATCGGGGTGTTTAGTAAAGAGAGAAAAAAAATGTTTTCTGTGGTCATGTTTTCCAACTTTAAGTATATTTGCCTATCATTTTATTATAAACAGGGTATATTTATATAGCCTAAAGAAATAGGAACCAGACTCCTTGTTTTCAAGATGCCAAAAAAAAAAAAAAATCTTCTAGGATGATAAGCAATAACAGAGAAGAGTGAATCAAAAATATCAAGCTTCTATCTGATTCCTGACCAAGATTTTAATTTTATTGCACAAATATGCCATGACAACAGATATATACAGTAGTACCACCCACCCAAACCTGATGCAGGGAAGGGTCTGCCAGCATTCCCATTATAATCCTTCAAAGGAATTCTGATATTTTAATACACATGAAATTGGCTTCTAGGTTCTCAGCAAGATGTGTTTTGTTAAATTAAAAAAAAAAAAAAAGGTTTTAAAAAAGAGACCTAAATAGTGTCAGCTGGCTTTGTTTAGAAGGCGTGTAGCATGCAAATCCTAGCAAACCATTCGATCTTATGATGTCAGTGGAATGCCTGTGCTCGGCCTGATGACCCTGAAGCAGATCCAGAGGACAATGCCAAAGGAGAGATGTTTATTTACTGGGTGGTGAAAAAAGGTGCAGTATCCAAATTCTTCAGATGATTACAGAAACTACATATGTCATAAACAGACACATCTTCATTTAAATCACTCTGCTTTTCATTTTAGAAAGTGAAGAACTGTCATCAACAAGGGTGAGAGTTTCATAATGGTCAAAGTGGAAGGTCTGGAGCCTGATGGCCTGGTTTGTGAATCCCTGGTCCATTTAATTCTTGGCCACGGGGCCATGGGCAAGTTATTGAACCTCTTACTGCCTCCACTTCCCTCTCTATAAAATGAGACTAAGAATAGCGCTTATTTTACCATTTGGGGGTTTAATGACTTAATGCAGGCATACCTTGGAGATATGTCGGGCTCAATTCCAGACCACCACAATAAAAAAAATCTCTCAATAAAGCCAGTCAAACGATTTTGTTTTGTTTTGTTTTCCAGTGCATATGAAAGTTCTATTTATACTAAACCATCATCTCTTAAGTGTGTCCACAGCATCATATCTAAAAAATATTCATACCTCAATTTAAAAATATGGCTAAACTTTGCTAACTATCATCCGAGCTCTCAGTGAATCACAGCATTTTTGCTGGTGGTGAGTCTTGCCTTGCTGGCTGCTGGCTGATCAGCATGGTGGTTGCTGAAGGGTGGGGTGGCTCTGGCAATTTCTTAAAATAAGACCATGAAGTTTGCCACATCGATTGATTCTTCCTTTCATGAACAGTTTCTCTGTGGGATATGATGCTGTGTGATAGCATTTTACCCCCAGTGGAACTTCTTTCAGAATTGGAGTCGATCATCTCAAGTCCTGCAGTAGCTTTATCAACTAGATTTATGCAGTATTCTAAATTCTGTGTTTTCATTTCAACAATCTTCATAGCGTCTTCACCAAGAATAGCTTATGTTACCAACCTGGGCCCTTGGCTTGTCAATAAAAACTGACAAGAGTCCAAAGGGGAGTTTTCAGACAAGGCTTTACTGGGCTTATGCTTGAGCATGAGGGACAACACAGAGGAAAGAATCCTCAGGCTGACCCCCTGGAGAGGTCAGAGTGAGTTTTTAAAAGGCTTGGGGTGTGGGGGAAGGGTGACATTTAAGCATGGAGACATGGGCTGTCCCTTGCATTTGTATACTTTCATACTTTGCCATACTGTTGCCATGTTAAATCTCTACCGCTGGGGTGATTTTTAGTGTTTTAATGAGGGAAACGTAGCTCCAGCGAACTCCTGGTAATCACTGCACATATTCTAATGCCAGGGTTGGGACTGTCCTGGTGCAGACTGGTTTGGTCTTTTCATTAGTTCTTTTGGATTTCATTAGTTCTTTTGGTCGGCTAACTTCCTATAAGTGGACATCGTGTTTTCTGCATTCCTGTAGGGTATATTACTCAAGAGACTCAGACTTAAGAGCTTTCTTTTAGGGCTTTTTCTTTTTATGGAATAGTTGCACCACATTAGGGTTTGGGGAGGGGCCCTGGGTCCTGTCTCTATTCTATCTCAATCCCATCTCAGGAAAAGACTTCCTTTGCTCATCTATAAGAAGCAACTCATCATCTGTTCAAATTTTATGAGATTGCAGCAATTCAGTCCCATCTTCAAACTCCATTTCTAATTCTAGTTCTCTTGCTATTTCTACCATATTGGCAATTACTTCCTTCACTGAAGACTTGAAACCCTCAAAGTCATCCATGAGGGTTGGAATCAACTTCCTTCAAGCTCTTCTTAGTATTGGTATCTTGATTCCTTCCCATGGCTCCCAAATGTTCTTAATGGCATCTAGAATGGCGAATTCTTTCCAAAAAGTTTTCGATTTACTTTGCTCAGATCCATTAGATGAATCACTGTCTATGGCAACTATAGCCTTATGAAACATATTTCTTAAAAAATAAGACGTATAAGTTGAAATGGCTTCTTGATCCATGGGCTGCAGAATTGTTGCTGTGTTAGCCAGCATGAAAATAACATGAACCTCATGGTACGTCTCCATCAGAGCTCTTGGGAGACCATGTACATTATCAATGGGCAGTAATATTTTTTTTATGGGAAGCAAAATTTATTGTTTAGAGTTGCATACACAAGCACTAAAACCATAGACAAAGTCAAGGAAACATGATCACAAGAGCCGGCATGGTGGTCACCTCCAGGAGAGCAGTAATATTTTAAAAAGAGGCTTTTTTTCTGAACAGGGGGTCTCAACAGTGGGCTTCAAATATTCAGCAAATATTTAACCATTATAAAACCATGTTATAGTTATGCTGTCATCTAGGATTTTTTGTTCCATTAACAGAGAACAGGCTTAACATCATTCTTAAGGGTCTCAGGATTTTCAAAACAGTCAACAAGCATTGGCTTCTACTTAAAATCCACTTAAAGTTAGGGACATTAGCCCCTGACAAGAGTCAACCTGTGATTTGAAGTATTAAATTTGGCTGTGAGAAACCTGAAGGGCACCTTTTTTTCAGCAGGAGATTATTTCATATCCACTGTGAATGTGTTGTTTATGTAGTCACCTTCATTAATGATCTTTGCTGGATCTTCTGGAGAACTTGCTGCAGCTTCTACATCACACCTGCTGCTTCATCTTGCACTTCCGCGTGCTATCGATGGTTTCTTTCCCAAAACCTCATGAACCAGCTTCCTCACCTCTCTTAGCCTTCATAGAACTGAAGAGAGTTAGGTTCTCGCTCTGGGTTAGGCTTTGGTTTAAGGAAATGTTGTGGCTGGTTTGATCTTCCATCCACTAAAACTTCCTCCATATCAGCAATAAGCCTTTTTTGCTTTCTTATTATTCATGTGTTCACTGGAGTAGTACTTTTAATTTCTTTCCAGAAATTTTCCTTTGCATTCACAACCTGCTATTTGGCACAAAAGGCTTGGCTTTTGGCTTTCTTGGCTTTTGACATGCCTTCTTCACTAAGTTTAATCATGTCTAGCTTTGGATTTAAAGTGAGAGACATGTGACTCTTCCTCTTACTTGAACAATTAGAGGCCGTTGTAGGATTTTATTAATGAGTCCAATTTTAATATTGTTGTGTCTCAGGGAATAAGGAGGACCAAGGAGAGGGGGAGGGACAGCAGATCTTCCAGTCGGTGGACCACTCAGAAGCCACACACTTACCAATTAAGTTTGTGTCTTGCATGAGCATGCTTCATGGTGCCCCTGAACAATGACAATAGCAGCATCAAAGATCACTCTTCACAGATCCTGAGAATAAATACAATAATAATAAAAAAGTTTGAAATATTTTGAGAGTTACTGAAATGTGACACAGACACAAGTGAGCAAGTGCTATTGGGAAAATGGCACAAATAGTATTGCTAGATGCACGGTTGCTACAAAGCTTCCATTTGTAAAAAATGCAGTATCTGCAAAGCTCAATAAAGTGCAATAAAACGAGGTATGCTTGTGAAAGTAAGTGCTTATAACAAACAGCAGACACTCATTAAATGTTGAAAACTAAGTAAAAATCCATTATGTTTACATATATTCCAAATAAGTAAATCTACTCTCAAACTGTGCAGGAAGGAATAAGTATGAAATTTGTTTGTGGGTATGTGTGTGTGCGTGTGTGTGTAAGATATTTTTTTTTTCTCTCTAATATATAGATGCTGTGTGGGGGGCCTGGGTGGTTCAGTGGGTTTAAGCCTCTGTCTTTGGGTCAGGTCATGATCTCAGGGTCCTGGGATAGAGCCCCACATCAAGCTCTCTGCTTGGCGGGGAGCCTGCTTCCTCGTTTCTCACTGCCTGCCTCTCTGCCTACTTGTGGTTTCTGTCTGTCAAATGAATACATAAAAATCTTTAAAAAAATAAAACAAAATGGGGCACCTGGGTGGCTCCAGTGGGTTAAGCCACTGCCTTCGGCTCAGGTCATGATCTCAGGGTCCTGGGGTCGAGTCCCGCATCGGGCTCTCTGCTCAGCAGGGAGCCTGCTTCCCCTCTCTCTCTCTGTCTCCCTCTCCATCTACTTGTGATTTCTCTCTATCAAATAAATAAATAAAATCTTAAAAAAAAATAAAACAAAATAAAATATAGATGCTGTGGAAATTGTCGAGCTATAAATTAAAACTTCTTTATAGAGATAATAATAAAATAATACATATATTTCTTAGAGTTTTTAATATCAGCAGTGAGAGAAATCTACATGCCAAAATGTATGCAGAGTCTCGGGGTGAAGGCGAGGTCAAACATACAAACAAACTTTCATGTATAGGGTCAGGACTATTTTAACCATTAGACATTATGATCCATGAGTAGATCAGTAGTGTCCTATAGAAATATAAGGCTAAGCACATATGGAATGTTAAATTTTCTATTTTTTTAAAGATTTTATTTATTTATTTGAGACCACAAGTAGGCAGAGAGGCAGGCAGTGAGAAATGAGGAAGCAGGCTCCCCACCGAGCAGAGAGCCTGATGTGGGGCTCGATCCCAGGACTCTGGGATCATGACCTGAGTGGAAGGCAAAGGCTTTAACCCACTGAGCCACCCAGGTGCCCCAGAATGTTAAATTTTCTAGTGGGCACACCTAAAATGTTTTTTTAAAGTTGAAATTAATTTTATTAATATATATTATGATAATATATCAAAAATATTTCACGAGGTAATAAGTATTAAAGTTAATGAGAAATTTTATTACTTTTATATACTAAGTCATTGAGATCCAGTATACCTCAATGGCAACATACCTCAATTCACACTAGCCATATTTCAGATGGCTCAATAGGCATACATGGCTAGTGGCTACTACACTGGAAAATATAGCTCTAAAACCTTAAGAAAAATTGATTTCGCAATATTAAAATAATAGGAAATTTTAGCTTAATAAACATTTATTAAATCTTAAAAATATAAAACCTGCCAAAGTTGTTCATATTTAAATTGAATCTCTTTATTAAAATATCATGACATTTGGAATAAATTTGTAGGCTCATGTCTTATGACTCAGGTCACAAGAATCCTGAGTGTATGCATGATGATTTTGGAGACATCATAGCCTACTATAAATTAAGCATGACTCAGAACCTAAATAATCTCAAAAATAAAAATATCTTTCAAAAGTTTGCTAAGTGTTTCAATTATCATAGAATTAGAATCATTTTAACATGTTTGATATGGTATAGAACAGGGATTCAAAAAGTCTTTACATGTCTTCAAAATGGCCTGAGTATAATAATGTCATCTTATTACTGGCCATCATGGCCATGATGACTTCAGGCTAAGACCCCCAGGATAAGACAAAACATCTGTCCCCTTCCTTGTTCTTGTGACTTGGACTGCCCAGTACCCTCTTACTCAAAACCCACTTGTTCCCCCCAGAAGTCTATAAAGCTCTGTGCAATCTGCTCCTGCCAGTTGTACTTCCAACCTGACCTCTTTCCTTTTCTGATTCAGTTCCCAGATAGAAAAGCAGAAGGAGCCATCTCTGGAAGTTGATGGAACTAGAATCCCATCTGAACCCTGTCCTTCAGGAGCTATATGACCTTTGGAAATTCATATACTTCTCTGAGTCTTGGGTTTCTCATTTGAAAAGGGGGATAATAATAGCTCTTCCCACAGTTGTTATCATGACTAAACTAAATGAGAACCTGTACATAAAGCACCTGACCCCTAGTTTGGGGCTTCAACCATAGTTGCTCAGTCAGTTTTTTGTAAGATTCTATATTCAACTTCCAAAAAAACAAGCTAATAGTTATTGGGCACCATCAATACACCACCAATCTTCTGTTGTAGGTGTTAATATTTACTAACTTGTTTTTACATTTTCATGACAACTCTGTGAATTAGGAATTATTGACTCTACTTTACTGATCAATTTGATGAGGCTCATGGTGGTTAAGTGTCCTGTACAAGGTCATACCATATCATTGACTGGAACAAGATGGATCATAAGAGTTTTGTAATGGTTTCATCTAACAGACTGAGAAATACAAGAAATGAAAAAAGCACATGCTTAGAAATATAATCAACTCTTATTTAGTCAGTGACTGAATATCCTGTTTGTATTGTTTTCTTAAAGTTTATGCCACAAGCTCACAGTGACCTTAATTCCTTTGTAGATGGAAAGTGGATATTGATATATATATATATTCACACAGACATTATTGTGGGGGGAAAAATACCACAGATTCTTCCTATAAGGCTAGAGTAACAAATTTATGAATAATTATTTTATAGGAAGGAAGGATAAGTGTTTACCTCTGAGGCTGTCTGGCCACCACAATGTGGTTCCTTAACACGTCAACTTTCAGGCTTCCTTTTAAACACGTTTCCACTTAATAATACCCCTCCACCTCAAGTAACCACTGGACGCAGTGGAAACCTGGAGTCTCCAGACAGCAGACTGCAAAAAGTAACTTGTAAGGGACAGGTGGATGGAGGTGGAGGGGGGATAACCTGCGTTTGCATGCCTTTGAAGGCATGCAAAGTGTTTGTTGAGTAAAACCTTAGGATCTTTCCTAAGACTGTGACATTTTTTTCTAACTGGATTTTTTTGCATTTTATTTTTTCAGTGTTCCAAGATTCATTATTTATGCACCATACCCAGTGCTCCATGCATTATGTGCCCTCCTTAATACCCACCACCAGGCTCACCCATCCCCCCCAACCCCATCCCCTCTGAAACCCTCAGTTTGTTTCTCAGAGCCTACAGTCTCTCATGGTTTTACCTCTGCCTCTGATTTCCCCCAATTTAATTTTCCTTTCCTTTTCCTAATGTCCTCTATGTTCCTTATGCTCCACAAGTTAAGTGAAACCATATGATAATTGACTCTCTCTGCTTGACGTATTTCACTCAGCATAATATCCTCCAGTCCAGTCCATGTTGATACAAAAGCTGGGTCTTCATCCTTTCTGATGGAGGTATAATACTCCATAGTGTATATGGACCACATCTTCCTTATCCGTTCGTCCGTTGAAGGGCATCTTGGTTCTTTCCACAGTTTGGTGACTGTGGCCATTGCTGCTTTGAACATTGGGGTACAGATGGCCCTTCTTTTCACTACATCTGTATCTTTGGGGTAAATACCCAGTAGTGCAAATGCAGGGTCATAGGGAAGCTATGTTTTTAATTTCTTAAGGAATCTCCACACTTTTCCAAAGTGGCTGCACCAACTTGCATTCCCATCAACAGTGTAAGAGGGTTCCCCTTTCTCCGCATCCTCTCCAACACATGTTATTTACTGTCTTGTTGATTTTGGCCATTCTAACTGGTGTAAGATGGTATCTCAATGTGGTTTTGATTTGAATCTCTCTGATGGTTAATGATGATGGACATTTTTTCATGTGTCTGTTAGCCATTTGTATGTCTTCTTTGGAGAAGTGTCTGTTCTTGTTTTCTGCCCATTTTTTATGTGATTTTTCATAGCATGAGGTTCTGTCTATTGCAGCAGGTGGGGCTAGGCTCCAGGGACCAAGAGAGGGGGACATGGATGGTGAGGTGTTTGGGACGCACAGGTACCCCGTCTCCACCCAGTTCCTCTAGGCTTCTCTGTGGCATTCTCTCTGTCTCCTATGATGACAAGGTTGTTTTTGTTTTTGTTTTCTTTCTCCTTGAGGCTGAAACTCAGGAAATTTTTTAAAAATGCTTTTTACCTTTATCTTACAAATTCTGCTAATTCTAATGTGTGAATAATTTCCTTTCAGGAAATTTTAAGCAATAGTTAGTTGGTCCCATGAACAAACTTAATTTATCATATATATCAAAATATTTTAAGTTGTATGTATTAAGCTGATTTTCTTTTTAAGTACATCAGTTAAATTTTTAAGTAATCCACCTTAGGACTTCCTTAGGAGTAATTATTATAACTTTAATAATTTAAATTTATTAATAGGACAGAACTTAAATTCTTTTTAAAAGCTTTAATACTGCTGGGGGGAGGGGGTTTGGGAGAAGGGGGTGGGATTATGGACATTGGGGAGGGTATGTGCTTTGGTGAGTGCTGTGAAGTGTGTAAACCTGGTGATTCACAGACCTGTACCCCTGGGGATAAAAATATATGTTTATAAAAAATAAAAAATTAAAAAAAAAGCTTTAATACTGAACATAAAAGTACAGAATTCCAATTTAAAATCATAAGTTTAAATCAATTATTCAACTACTTATGTCATATTAGATTTACCCAAAGATGATAACTCGTTTTAGTTTATAATTACACAAAATAGAAAATATACACAGATTATTTCTTATTTAAAGTGAATTAATGTTAGAACTTTGAGTTGTTTAAAGTTTTTTTTTTTTTATTAACATATAATGTATCATTTGTCCCAGAGGTACAGGTCTTCAGGCTTACACATTTCACAGCACTCACCATGGGATATACTTTCCCCAATGTCCATAACCCAGTCACTCTATATCTACCTGCCTACCCCCCAGCAACCCTTAGTTTGTTTTGTGAGATTAAGAGTCTCTTATGGTTTTGTCTCCCTCTTGATCCCATCTTGTTTCATTTTTTCCTTCCCTGACCCCCCAACCTCCCACCCTGCCTCTCAAACTCCTCATATCAGTGAGATAATATGATAATTTTCTTTCTCTGATTGACTTATTTTGCTCAGCATAATACCCTCTAGTTCTATCCACATCATTGCAAATGGCAAGATTTTGCTTCTTTTGATGGCTGCATAGTATTCCTATATATATATATATAGGAATATATATATATATATATATATATATATATATATATATATATATATATCACATCTTCTTTATCCATTCATCTGTTGATGGGCATCTAGGTTCTTTCCATAGTTTGGCTATTGTGGACATTGCTGCTATAAACATTCAAGTGTACGTGCCCCTTTGAATCACTACATTTGTATCTTTAGCATAAATACCCAGTAGTGCGATTTCTGGGTCGTAGGGTAGCTCTATTTTCAACTTTTTGAGGAACCTTCATACTGTTTTCCAGAGTGGCTGCACCAGCTTGCATCCCCACCAACATTGTAGGAGGATAAGGTGTTTTTTGGTTTGTTTGTTTGTTATGTTAAATTTAAATCCTCCAAGAGTTGGGAACGTTTGACATAAGGAAAAGATTTACATCACAGATAACCGAGTAATTAATTACCTAATATTTGGACTAAGATGTTGAGAGGATCCTTATTCATGAACCTGTGAGCATCCCTGAACTCTGTTGTATCAGCAGTTCTATAACTCACATAAGAAGTACATCTTTTGCTCATTTGTCTGGGCTCTGCTTAAATACATTACCTAACTCTGTTTGCTCACAGAACCCTACAGTACCTGCCCTGTATGATCATTTGATTCAATATAGCATTTTGATTCCTAACTCATACAAATGAACTTTCCTTTTAACTATAAATAACTTTTAAATTATTTAAACTTAGAACTTAGTGGATTTTCCCATTTTTTACATTCTTAGGACAATATAATTCATATGGATATTTGAAATGGTATTTGATTAAATTTTAATTTAATGGCTTTGCTTTGCTGGCTATCACAATTATGGGATCATTCTAATGACATGTCCCCTTTAGTCAGAAATGCCTTCTTACAGACTTATTTGACATTCATTGATTTCTCTATTACAATAAATGAATTAAAAATACCAACATGATCCAGTGACAAGATTTAAGAAGAATATGTTTTATTCTCTTTCTTTAGAATATTAAGATTACCTTTTCTCTTTTCTTATAATGTTGCTTTTCATAAATTTCATGGTTTTCAGTCAAACATAATTAATATCCTGGATGCTCACATTGTAACAGTTTTGGCCTTGGAGCCCCTGAGGTTAGCACTTATGCCCTTTTGATATGGCCCCATAAATCTTTGAAAAATGTTGTGCTTTCTTATACTAGTTGTACCAGGTTCACAGTTCCTTACTCCAGATTTTAAAGCCTAAGTTTCAGTAGGAAAAAGAAAAAGCATCAGAGATTTTAATTTAGTGATCTAGGCACTAGAATAAATGATAGTGAAACGTGGCTTCTCGATCTTATCACTGGACCAACCTCAGGGAACATATGCATATTGATGTTTGCTACTCAGTTCTAAGTGTTTTTATACTTTTTATTTATAAAATTCTATCTTTATTCCTTTTTACATCAAACTCTTAGTTCTGTGAGAAAAGAAACAAAAGTACTTATCTGATGATCTTTAAAATTTTTTTCAAAATAACAATGCCAGTAATGACACTCCTAAATCAAGCTCGAGGTTTTCTATGTAGTCTTCTCTGTTCTTAAAATGCACCCCACTAGAGAGGGGTATACCAAGATAGGGGATGGCAGTGGGAGCCATCTGTCCCCTGGGAGAAACATGTTATCATTAACGTGGTTAGGACTGCTTGTACACAGTTACAATAAGAAGTTGGTCTCAACTGGGGCTCTTGGGCAGCTCAGTCGGTTAAGTGTCTGCCTTCGACTCAGGTCATGATCCCAGGGTCCTGGGATGGAGTCCTACTTTGGGCTCCTTGCTCAGTGGGGAGGCCTGCTTCTCCCTCTGCCTGCTACTCTCTCTCCTTGTGTTCTCTTTCTCTCTCTCCGACAAATAAATAAATAAAATCTTAGGGGGAAAACAAAAAGACCAACTCATAGTCATATCACTGTTTCTAAATTTTTTCAGGCTATGCACCCTTCTTGCCTGAACCCAGGTTATCCTACCTTCAAAACCTCCACCCCCAGAGCCCCGCACATCATCGCTACCAGGTACACACAATCCTATTGCTCAATTCTTGACTCATTCACAAATCCAAACTCAGTTTTGCCATGAAGGAGTTTCTCTGGGTAGTTCTTTCAATAATTTCAGTTCATTTTCCATTCAAAGACATTTGCATTGATAAAGTTGACCGTTTAGAGTTCTCACAAGGTGACTGTGTTAAGGCCGTCATCGTTCCTTGATGGCAGAGCTCACCTCATGGAAGAGGATGAAGTTCCAGACTCCTGTTCTACCTTGAGATGATAGGAAAACTTGAGCAGCTCAGTATCCAAAATTTTGTACATGAGTTACATTTCACCACCATCTGGTTCATCTACAATGAGATAATGTATATTTATAAGTGCAAGATTTATATATTTCAGTGCTGGCTGGCACACAAAAAAAGAAAATCTGCTTCCTACTATTTAATTTCTAGTGATATTAGAACCATCATATTTTCATATATTCAAATACATAGCAACTTTTCTAAATCCGGTTCTGATATTAAAGATTTTAAATTTATCTTGCTCCTTTTTTGAAATGACAAACTCTTCTTTTTTACACCATGCGACATTCCTTATCAACACAATATTCATTCCATGTATTGTAATAACGAAGTTGGTGGAATAAAGAGCCAAATGATTTCATAGTCAAAGTTAGATTACCAAAGAACTGAGTGTAAATACAGGCTCTTGAGTTCTTATCCAAAATCCTCTTTTGACTCTTATTATGAGAGGATATAATTTTAATTTCTATAATATACAATATATATAAAATACGTAAATATATGTGTGTATATATGTATATATATGAGTCTTTATTTTAATTAAAGATAGCCCTACCAAAGAACTCAAAATTTTCAGCAGACTTACTATAATTCATACTTCTAAAATCTAATTAGAAAAAAGAAAACCTAGAGTCTATCGAGATAGAATATAGATACATAGCTAGCTAGCTAGCTATTAGGGGGATGTATCAGTAAAATTTAATGGGGATCATATCCTTAGAGATTCCTGCCAGAACTAATTCATAAAAAATCAGTTTTTCTACTTGTAATATACTTTATTGTAGTAGATTTCAGTTATGTCTATATTTTATAAAACATCAGTAGAAAACTTTAGATACTTAAAGTAGAAATCCAATTTCTTCATGCAGTCAAAATATATCATGCTCAACATTCCCACGTCTTTTTGTAGTAATCGCATTAAAATCTACAGAAGGGGGAAAAAAAACCATGAAACAATAGCATTTAAATTTAGAGAAAAGCATTAATTTTTGCAGTTTTGGTTTACAATATATTTCAATCAACATGGGATATTTAAAAGGCACAGAAAATTTGGTAACCAAGAAGAGAGAAATAGTTGATTTGACTCTGACTTTCCTAGAATCACGGATTTTGCTAATGATAAAAATAAAAAGCTGCCCCTTTTTTCCTCTCTGCCTCAATCTTCTATATATTCTTTAGCCCAGGGATTGTTTGTTTTGGTTTTCTTTTCACCCCAAAGTTTAATTTCTCCCTTTGACTTCAAATCTAGCAGGGCTAGGTGAAGCAACTACTGATTTAAGTATACAGACCCTTCTCAACTCACAATAGGGCTATATTCCAATAAATCCATCATGAGTAGAAAATATCATGTCAAAAACACATTTATACACCTATCTTACAGAACATCCTACCTTAAACGTGCTCAGAACACTTACATCAGCCTACAATTGGGCAAAGTCATCTAACCCAAAGCCGATTTTATATTATACGTGTTGAATATTTTATGTCATTTATTGACTACGGTACTGAAAGTGACAAACAGAATGGCTGTATGGGGACAGGACGGTTGTCTGTGTGTGAGTTGTTGACCCTTGTGATTGCGGGGTGACGGGGGCGGTGGCTTCCGGCACCCAGCTTCACGAGCGCATGGCATACCACCTACGGCCCACCCGGGAAAAGATCAAAATTCCAAATTTGAAGTACAGTTTCTACTGAATCCGTCTTGCTTTCGCACCAGGGTAAAGTCGAAAAATTTCAAGTCAAGTCGTTGTTAGTCTGGAATCGTCTGTAGTTTTTAGCCTTATACAGATATTTACAATGTCATCCTGTTTTCCTGGCTAGAAACACATTAATACTTGCTAGCAAAAATAGTCAAACATAAGCTCTTTACATTTCGTAATGTTACCAGTTGAAATGTCCATGATTTCAACGGAGTATTTTTTAACAGTTTCATTCTTAAGACCCGGAAATCTAAAGATAGGCTTTTTAATTCAATAAGTGTACGTTTGCATCAAATTTAGCACTCTAAATGATTTTCAGAGATAGTTGCTTCCCACAAGAAGTATTTCAATTTCAAGATCTATTCAGGCTTTCTTGTGGAATAGGACTGTGTTCGATGTAAGCCACTCTTCCACCTCTGTCCTTTTGTGATCGAGGCTTCTTCTGAAGAGTTATTCTAAGTTATTCCTAATTATTCAGAATTTAAGGTTTAGTTGGTGGAGTTATAAATTTAGCAAAAATAGACTTCTTCTGGGGAGGTACGGAAGATTCTAAGTCTATCATTTGGAAGGTACGCCCCCTCCAGGATCAAAAACCTGGTGTTAGTACCTTGAGGATAGGATTCTCTGTGAGGTTTCTGCTCTAATGTCGACTTTTCACAAGGCCTTTTCACAAGGCCTCTCCTTGATTTACCTTTCTTCTTCCTTGCCTTAGCTTGCCTTGCCTTTTTTTCCTTCCCTTCCTTTCTCTCTTCCCCTCCCTCCCTCCCTCCCTGCCTCCCTGATGGTGGAGTCCCTCTAACGTGCAGGCAATCCTTCTTTCCTCTTTCTCTCCCCCTGTGGTCCTTAATGCAGCTCTCTGACCTCTGCCGATCTCTGATGGAGGAAATTAAGAATGCGTCTTCTGTAAGTCTCCGCCTCTGACAGACGTGAGCAGCTACAGGACGGAAATGTTTCTTCTTGGATGTTTGATAATATCCAGAGTCACGGAGTTAACTGTGAGCATCCTTGGTGTCATGGTTCCACATTTTAGAGATCTGGGACCACAAAGGTCCAGTAGGATTTAAGCAGGTACTGGGTTCATCTTCTGATCTTTGAAAGGAGGCGAGCCCGTGATATGTTGATCTAGGACAGAAGTAGGCTACTTGATTTTTCTGGGATCATAAGAGAAAAAAAAATTTAATTGTAAGTCCGGGAACTATAGAGGAGCGATGGAGAGACAGGTAGTCACCGTTTATGCCCTTGCCCCGAATGGCAAGGTGTTTCCGAACTAGAATGAGTTCAGAAGGAAGCCCACCCAGAGCGGAAACAATGTAAGCTAAATTATATCCTTATATCCTTCTACATCTACAAAGATAAAAGGAAGAGTGGGGGAAAGTAAGATAGCAAAGGATTAATTTGTGCATTTTACACAAAATGAAGACTTATCTGAGGGGCTGATATGCACACGCACACACAGCGACCTCTCTGCCAAGAATAAAATTGAAAAGATGAACTATAAACTCAGAACACCATTCCATTCAGATCCCCTATGAGACTCTTGATTGTCCATTTCGAGAGAGTCTGAGAGAACAAGGACGGAGTCCATGAGACCTTTCACTTTGTGGTTCAAGTTTAATAAAACGTATCTGATGTACGACAAAGGCATGGAGCGAAGCAAGGTGCCGGAAGAGTCCCAGAGGAGCCTCTGACAGGAAACACGACAATGAGGGTGGCAAGTGCGAGAGCGTCCTCTCATGATTGAGACCTCAAACCGAAGCCAATGACTTTGGCATTTTGCTACACGAGGGAGATAGGCTGCCTGCACGTTAGAGGGACTCCCAAATCAGTCATCGCGGTTCCCAGGCAGCTTTGCTATAGTGACTCTGATGGAACATTATGCATTCAAGGAGTATCTTCCTTTGTACTCTAGAATCCACCCAAATCTGGCAAATGGCTGAGGCCCTCACCAAGGACAAGCGTAGAACGAAGTGGAGTTCGTAGCCTGCTTAGGACTTTAGCAGGAGGGCAACATAGCACAATTCCTGTCTCTAGGAAAAGGGATTCAGTCAGTTGTTTCTAAAAGGTCCTCAGAGATTGGGCACGACTACCACCACTCCAGGTCTCTAGTAATCCACCTCCAGCAGCTCCCAGCACCGAGGAGGGAGGTCGGTGATAAGAACTGCAGATCCTGGGATTCCTGGGTGGCTCAGTTGGTTAAGCAGCTGCCTTCGGCTCAGGTCATGATCCCAGCGTCCTGGGATTGAGTCCCACATCGGGCTCCTTGCTCGGCGGGGAGCCTGCTTCTCCCTCTGCCTCTGCCTGCCATTCTGTCTGCCTGTGCTCGCTCTCTCCCCCTCTCTCTCTCTGATAAATAAATAAAATCTTTAAAAAAAAAAAAAAAAAAAAAACTGCAGATCCTGGGGTCTGTGGGGGGGTGGGGGCAGATGACATCCAGGAGACTAACATTCCATACCTGACCTAGGGAAGTGGGTGGACAGCAGGTGACCAGCATGGACAAATACAAGAAACCTCGGAGGACTGCATCATATAGCAAGTGTGAACCAAGGAAAGTGACCAGATTTCTGATTTGCCACGAGGGGTCCGAGGCTGCACAATTCTGACCATTTCCTGGCCATGCCGGTTGGGAAAGTCTGAGATATTGTGGTGCCACATACAAACTTTTTGCTGAATGAATTATAACTTAAGGTAAATATTTACCATTCTTTACAAGTATTTTATGAAATGATTTTTTGGCTGCAGTATGGTATCTTATCATACGGACATACAACATAATCCGTTTAACTCATCTTCCAGATTTGGAAATTTAAGATTGTTTCTATTTTCTTTCAAATTTAAGTGGTGCCACCACAAATATATTTATAGATATATCTTTATAGATGTACCTTTGTGTAAATCTCCAATAATTTACCAGTTAAGATTTTTATAGCTTGCTTTCATTTCAGCACATTTCTGTAGTTCACAAACCATAATCTTAAGGTCCGTTCCTCTTTTTTTATTGGCTATATTTTAAAAAGTCACCGTTTCCTCAGTGAGAGGAATATTTTAAAAAGCATATATAGTTAAGAAGGAGAAAAGAAAGATTTTTACTGATTCAGAGCTCAGCTGCATTATGCCATCCATATCTTACCTGCGACACTAAAATTTATTTTCACGTCAGCATTTGACACTGATAATTCAACTAGTTTTAACAAACTTGAGAAAAAATTTTTTTCTCTAAAGAACCCCTTCATTTTCCCTTATCAAAAGATGTCACTCCTTCAAGATGGTGACTATCAAATCCAAATCACAAATATTGAAATCATATTAATAAAGAGAATTTCAAGTGATCTCTTTGTCATAATGACAATATCCAGATATTTCAATGCATTTGTATTCCTATCCACTTCTACAGAAACAAATTTATCTGCTATATGAACTGGTAGTCATACCCTAATGTGAATGTAACTTTTCTACAAAAAGAAGGTATTTTTTTTTTTTTTCCTAAAGCATTTTGGAAGTAAATTAAATATTAAAATTCATGCCCAGATTTTTTTTTTCATAAAGCTGTCAAATTTTCCTTACCTTAAAAGTAAACTATGTGAGGAAAAAAAAATAAAAGCTAGACAAAGAAACACCCAGCCAAGAATTCTGAATTGGAAGAACACTGAGCTTTTCTGTACGGCTACAAATTGCCTTTCTGATAGGGAGAAAATTCTGCTGTGTACGAGGTGCTTAATATATATTAACTAGTTCTTCTAACAACTTTGCGAGGGAGGTCATTATTTGTGGTCAAAACTGAGACTTGGAAATCTGCAGAACTTTGCCCCATGTCACATAACAAGTAAGTTGTGGATATCTGTAGAACTCTAGAATCTGAGTATATTCAACTGTGCCTCCAGCTTTCCCACACAAAATGGGTATGGATTCAGAAAGACTGGCTTGGCTGAGTGGACCTCCCTTGATCCCACTCACTATATGGCTCAAGCTCTTCCCAGTGAAAGGCCTGGGAGCCTGGGAAAGTAAGTAGAGTCATTTGTACACGATTCATACAGTCCCAAGATAGTAATGAAATCAATTCAATTAGAAACTATTGGAAATGTATACATCTAAGATTCTCTGTTTGCTTCTTGAGTACAAACATAACCCAGACAGGCACTAGGGCTCTTATTCAGGGAGAAAGGATGGTCAGGCTGGCACCCCCCCCACCCCCCCACTCACACATGTTACCTCTATCTCTTTACTGTGCACCCTCCACCCCCAGGTTCTGCTCTTGCTAGACATGTGGTCACTCTCTCCCCATGCGAGTCGTCCAGGTGAGAAATGGGGGATGAAGGAACTGTCTCAGAGGTTGAGTCTCTGGAAGAACCCTTGAAATAAAATCAGATCTTTTGTGGTTAACCTTATGCTACCTTATCTCTTGTGTCTTATATCCAAAGACTTTCTCTTTCTCAGCCTTGAATTACATTTCAAAAGGGAATATTCCCTTGTGCTAATTAAGCCAAGGGGAGGTGCTTGGCAGGTGGGACAGTGGAGAGATCCAGAGAATTTGTGGAGGTGTGCAGGCTGGGCGCTCCTTCATGGAGCATTAATGTCACAAACCCACCAGATATTTCCCAGAAATAATAGGAAATGACTGGGATATGAGTATTCTCTTAAATGGCTTTGTGGGTGGATGATAGGTTCTCAGTCTCATACTCATTTGCAGACAGGACAAGTGGTCAGAGAAGAACTAAAGAGGGTAAGTGAGCCAACCAAATCCATGGGAATGGAAGGATACAGTATGTTCTCATCGCCTTTCCTCTGGGCAGCCTGCTCTAAATAGGTATATGGTAGTTTTTAAAACCCAGTTCAGATCAAGACATCTTTATAATTTTGATTTCTCATTCTAATAATTCATTTAAAAAAAGGAAATCTGTAGGCATCTGATACTGTAGCAGGGTTAAAGCTCTCAAGGTAAATAAGACGTTAAGATATGACTTGTCCTGTAGGATCTTACCATCTAAAAAGGGAGGCACAACAACAAACAAAAATGCTAGTAATACTTTAAAAATCCTGATGAATGGACTCTGATCTTCCACACATTCTGATAGGTGTTATTTTCCCCCTGGCTAGTTGGAGGAATCCATTCCTTTGGGCCACTTTAGGTTTTTGTGACAAAGAGAAACAGGGTTCAGTTATGGCTCCTAAAATGGGCGATTTAAACCCGGGTCAGGAAGCCAAAGCCTTTGTCTGCAGGAGGTGGGCTTTCTGAGAGCAGAGAGTGTTGAGACTCAAAAGGCAGAGACTAAGGGCAGAGGACTTAAAGAAAATCCACAAATGGTCATACAGAAGCCAATCTTATCCCGGGAGGAGTGGGCAATTTGAAGGGGCAACAAGAGAGGTCACTGAGGCCTTTGGCTCCTGTGCTGACCTGGTAGGGAGGCACAGACTGAGCAGGCGAGATTTCCCAAGGCCTCCACACCAGCACTGTCCGCTACCAGCACTGAGCCCCCACACCAGCACTGTCCGTTACCAGCACTGAGGCTGACATGGGAGCTGAGCCAACAGTGAGCCACCCCTGGTACCAACAGTGCTTGGCTGGACACCACGGCTTGGGCTTATGCTGGGGAGCTCAGCCAGGTGGCCTGGTTGCTACTTGAACACGGCCTGCCGAAATGCTTATGGATTGTCTTCCCCAGTTAGTACTCACCTGTGTCCCTCTGAGTTATCGGAGCTATCCCACGTGGTCCAGCGAGTTTGCAAGGCCCAGGGAATTGTCATTTCCCGTGGACAAAGCTGGACCACGCTGGGACTGAGGTTAAAACCGCAACCCAGGAGAGTACCATGTAGCCCCAGCCAGCCCCAGAGTCCCTCCGTCCCTTCTTTCGAGGTCGCAAAGCCTTCAGATTCGTGGCTGGGTACCTGGTGCCTCAGTGTAGAACTTGCATTTCCCTGCCCCACTGTCCCTTTCTGTTTGACATCTGTGGTCTGGTCTGTTCCCTTCCCAGCACCAGTCCCTCCTAGGACTTCTTGATCACATCAGTTCTGTCTTGCTGTCTTTATGCATCAGGATGTCATGGCTAGACATCTTTTCCAATGAATCCGTTGGTTTTTTTGTTGGTTGGTTTTGTTTTTTTTTCTTAGAAATCTGTATTTGTGATCTTCTTCCCCAAAAAGCGGCCCAGCCTCATCTTTCTTCTAGATGGACCTGCTTGATGAGATCCTGATGCATTAAACCCTATACAACACGTAAGGGGCTGGGGATAGATGTAGGAGCTGCTTATTAGAAAGAAGTGTGAATATATCAAAGATTTATCATGTTACTGAATTACTAAAATTAGTAAACACTACTGCATTACTTGATATAACATATTACCTAATTGGTTAAATTAGCTGAAATCTGCGAGACCTTACATATGCCAAATTCTTACAAGTTTGCTTGACACTTTACCTTACTAAAGAGGTCTGTCTCAAGGAAAGAAAACTGTTAGAAACTTTACATATAAACCACATGCTACTAATAATATAATCTGAACCATATTACTAGATGTGACAGATCTGACATTTGCTGACAGATACAAATTGACTTAATTAAGTATTAATAGTAATAAATCGAGGCAAGATTTAAATATGTGGTCTAATGTGACTTTCCTATCAATAAAAATCTATGATCTTGCCACCCTCAAAAGAGATAAATTTCTATTGCTTCGGACAGTGTGGTAACTACTTCATAATGAGGCTTCCCTGTCCTCGGAGAGTGGTGGTATCTTCAAACATATGTGATGGCTCATTTACATAGTTAAGTGGTTTGTCCACACACTTCGTGTAGAACTATTTATTTTAAAATACAGAAAATATTCTCAGAATTCATAGAGAACAAGAGAAGGGCTCTTTAACTCCCATGAAACAATGTCGAACATATAAGAGTGTGTGTGTGTGTGTGTGTGTGTGTCCACAGTATATTGTATGATGTGGGATTCAGGCACCACAGATGGTGACCCTACAGGCAAATTCAGCCTACAGACATGAAGACATACTTTGTTTTGAGCAGAGGGACATTTCCCACACAAAAATCTGGATTTCTGATTTCATTTTGGAAAATCAGGCAAGAGTGGGCATTCCCACACAGCAGCAATTGGTGTGATCTGAGGAGGCGCTGTCCTGTTGAGCTGCGGTACTCACACGCAAGTTTGTCGTGATATTCTTTCCACGCTCCTCTGGTCTAGCCCACTTTGCTCATTTGCATAACCTGCCTGACCTTAACACACACTTCAGGGTTTTTTTGTTTTGTTTTGTTTTGTTTCTTTTAACCTCTGTGTTAGACACTCAAAGCCACCTCAAGCATTAGAGTAGAAAGGAATGAAAAGTAATGAAGAATAAAGTATTCCAAGATTGCTTCATGAATTAAGGGATTTGATGTGGAAATGATGAATTTAAGATGAATTTAAAAGAACTTGGTATAGGTGAAAGGGGGGAAGGGAGGTTCTTAGTGAGGGAAAATAGAATGTGTATGGCATCAAGGTAGGAATGATCACGGTAGACTGGTCTTCAAGGATTTGAGTAGGAAGATAAGACTAACATTCTACATGAAAGGAATAAAAGTATTTGTGTTTAGTCTTATTAGGTCAGAAATGAGAATCTAGTAAAAGAGTTTTGGGAGGCAGGTAATACAGTGCACTCAAAGTGGTATCTTATGGAAACCAGTAGGTAAAGGAATATGGTCGGGGTCTGGCCAGAGAGGGACCAGGTGAGTAGCGGTGCAGTCATTTGGTGTAAAATAAGAAGGAACTCCCACTTGAAGGTTATAGCAATGGGATAGATTATAGATGAGATATTGTGAATGACGAAGCAACTGGCCTTGAAGAACAAATAATTTCCCATACCTGATACATTCATAGGTAAATGGTTATCCTGATTTTAAAATATTAGGTATATTCATTTCATAAATTAATTACTACTTTATCCTGGGAAGAAATTTATTTCTATTTCCTTGCATTGCATTTATCTTCATTCAACCGAAGCTATTTTTGAGGGCAATTATTTTTCCATGCCCTTGACCTTTATCATAGCTATCCCCAACATCAAAAATTATCTGATTCACAGACCTGGGGATAAAAATATATGTTTATAAAAAATATATGTTTATAAAAAATAAAAAATTAAAAAAAAATTATCTGTGTCTGAGTCCCTTAGTAACTCATTTATATTGTAATGGGTGATAATTTTTAAAATGTAACTCTTCTTTAAGGGATAATGAATATTAAGATGGAACTCAGAAAAATAAAATCTTAAGTATTTTGATTGTAAAAGACTTTAGTGATTAATTTAATCCCCTTCTTTTCTGACCTATTGGTTAGAAAACTGAGGCCCAGTTAATGCAAGCGATGGAATGAATAAATAAACATGCCTACTTTTTAGCAATTCAAAAGCTTCTTCCTTCCGGTGTCAGGAGTTTGGGTAAATGAGCTCCTATGCAAGACCTGGTCTGATTCTCAGTCAGTCGGTAATTGCTAAGATTTTGCACTTCTCATGCTGCTTTGTGTTAAATGGCAGAGAAAATCCATTTCCAGGTTAATAGTGGAGGACCTGCTTTATAAGAAATGTAAGGGCTTGTCTGGTGCCAAGATCATCAAGGCTTTCTTAGGACTAGATGTCTCTAACACACTGCTCTTTCATATGTGGTGGTATGAAGCCTTAACTTTGGGGATACCGAATTTATTTTACTTTGCTGAGATTACCAGAGGCCCAAAGCAGAAAAGTTAGTAAGCCCATACCTCTAAGCATGTCTCGGGTTAAGCAGTATGGGTCCCTGTACAAGGTCTTGTGCAAGGACCTGTTCCATTTGTAGTCTGGCTAAAATGCATCAGCATGGGGTAGACTTTATCTTCATTAAAATTTATAGGTATTTTAACTCACATATTAATTAAAATGCCTCTACCTGAATTGAAATATTACACTATCAACACATTATCTAATAAAACAATTTATATACAAAGATGATTTTATTCTCTCATTTTGGAAGATCCGCGTCTAAATTTTAATGCCTTGATTGGATGTTGGCCAGTGTCTCTTACTCCAGAGATATCATAAATCCAGATCTTTTAAAGATGATTGCCGTAGATATTGTAGGTATCTATGCTAACAAACCCCAGCTAAGATATAGTGCCAGTTTGTGATGATTTTTCTAAAAGTGAAACCAAATGTGTATGTAATTTATATGACTTAATCTATATATGAGTCTAGACTTTCATGTATATATAAGAAACAAAATTAAACTTAAAATTAATCATTTTCTGTCTGCTAGGCTAAATCCTATATTTAACATCTATAGTAGTTTCTCAATCAAAGGAGAAAATTTATAGGTAAGAATAATACAAATAACTATATTTTTCTAAATATATGTATATTACATAATTATAACAAAAATAGGTTACTATTAGAAATTAAGTTCTAAAAGAAGCTATTAAATGATTGTGTTCAATGATATACTTAGTTATCTTTCTGAAATTATCCTCAAAGTGAGTTGTCTAGCTCATTTTTTTTTTTTCTTCTTTGAGAGAGAGAGAAAGCATACACTAGGGTGAGGTGGGCAGAGGGAGAGCGAGTGAGAATCTCAAGCAGGCTCCACACTGAGCCGGGAGCCCAATGTGGGGCTCCATCCCAGGACACTGAGACCACAGCCTGAGCCAAAATCAAGAGTAAGATGTTTAACTGACCAAGCTATCCAGATGCCCCATCCCAGTCATTTTTTTTTTTTAAGATTTTTATTTATTTGACAGACAGAGATCACAACTAGGCAGAGAGGCAGGCAGAGAGAGAGAGAGAGAGGGGAGGAAGCAGGATCCCCGCTGAGCAGAGAGCCCACAGGGCCCGATCCCAGGACGCTGGGATCATGACCTGAGCCTAAGGCAGAGGCTTTAACCCACTGAGCCACCCATGCGCCCCCATCCCAGTCATTTTTAAAACCAATCCTTGCCTTAAGAAACTCGGGGTTAAATACCATACAAGACTAACATGAAAAGTTATAAATGTATTCCTCTTCCTTAGTGGACAGGAAAGAGTCAAGAGGTTGAATGTTCTGAGAGTCCTTTCCAGGATGGCAGTTTTTGGAGTGTCAACATGAGCAGTCCTTCGGTTCCCGAAGGCATGATTGCCACCTGAGCTGATTTTTTAAATTATGGAACAAGAAACCCTTTAGAAGGATAAGCATATTAGCACTATCTTTTGAACTACATTTCTGATAATCTGTTATTTCTGATTCCAAAATAGCAGTTACTTAAGGATTTTTTAAAAATCTGAACCCTGAATCTTTTATGGGAACCTGGAAGTGAGAACTTGAATTACAATTTCTGTTGTGATAGAAGCATATCATATTCCGAAAGCATTATGATTACATTCTTATTGTTTTATTTTCAATTTCTCAAGATATTAGTGAGACTGTATCTTTTCTTTCACTAGTAGTTTGTTTTCTCTAAACTAGCCTTGGCTTCATCTATTTCAGAAATCCAATCCATGTGACCAATACATAAAGTAATATTTGACCCACTGCGACTCACTCTCTCTGCTTTTTTTTCACTTGATTTTTTTTTTTTTTTTTTTTTAGAGCACTCACCATCCGGCACCTTAGAGATATATCTATAATATTTGTTTGTTGGTTTGTCACTGCCTCCACTCAAAGGTGAGGTTGGTAAGGACAAGGGGTTTAATCTGTTTTGTTTGTTGCTGGGTCCCCAGTGCCCACAGTGCCCAGCACATAGTAGGTGCTACATAAATAGGCTTTGAATGCATTTGATGAATTACTGAATTGTTAAAGAAAAGTTTACTTCCATATCTAGAACACTGATCCTGCCAAGTGTTTTCTTCCATATCAGAGAGGAATGACATATATGTGGAAATAAAGCTTAAACATCTTACAAAACCACGCCATCACACTATCCCTTCTTGAGATGTATCCTGCTCTCTACAGACCTTTCATGGGGCAAGTTGAGGAGAATGAAGGAAAAGGAGTCAGTGTGAACTATAAAAAGAGGTGACTAACCAGCCCAGTGTATCAGAGAATCATAATAATGTTAATCAATCACTTATGATAAATTCAAACATTTACTTTTGGCAGGTAACGTTGTGCCAAGAATTTATCCTGCATTCCCTTTATTTATGATAAAAATGACATTACACTTTGTCATGAAAGAATGTTTCAAGTGATGCTTTTAAAAATATATACACTGTTCTTGAAACAACTGCTTCTTGATTTATGATTATAGATGCCACAATGCACGTGGCTGTTGTACTTGATATAAAAGGGAGTGTGGTCAGCCACCATATGGGGAAGTATTAATGCATTTCCCATTAGACTAGAAGGCTTGATACCTTACCCACTACCAATTTTTTCCTAAGTGGGCATCAATTTCTTTATCATCTTTGATACTAATGCGGACCTGCCACTGGAATAAAATTCAGATGCCTTAAGATCTGTGGCTTTAACATGCTTTCGTTATATGTGCTGACTAGGACACTACTCTTCTGGGGGAACCTTAAGAGATGTTGCTTTCTGTCCAGAATTATTTTCCAGCCTCCACAGTCACATTTTTTTTTTTTTTCACCACTGATGGTATTTTGGCTTTATAGAATGCACGGGCCTCACACTACTGATGTGCTAGCAATTTGATTATTTGTGTGTGTGTTTGTGTAAACCTGTGTACCCCGTCCCACCCCATCCTTTGTGCACCCAGCACCCTCTACTTCCTTTTTGAGTCATGATACATGTTCTATCCTCTGACAATAATTGTTCCTCCGCACCATTGTGGGTGCTTTGAGAGTGAGGATCCTTTCTTAATTCAGTGCTTTCATTAATACTTGACACACAGTTGGAAGCATTATTTGTTTCTTTCATTAACTGTGTGACCTTGGGCAAGTCACTAACCACTCTGGAAATAGTTTTTCTTATCTTTAAATTTTGCAAAATGAGCTAGAAAGCTGACTGAACACTCTGCTCTGGAAAATGGAGTAGAATAAGCAGATATAGCTCTGGTTTCCTATTCTCACTTTGATTTATTTTGCATATTGAAGTTTTAGATGATGAAAGAATATCAAAATTAATACAAGTTTGGAAATCTATGGGCCAGATGATCATCATCAAGGCTCTTTCTAGTATTAACTTACTTTTATGATATGATTTTGGAGCAGTTTTTTGATCTGTTGATTATACAAAAAGTAAAGAAAAATGAAAGTATTTTGGGTGGTGAGATTAGGCAAGGTTTTTCACTTCTTTTTTCTCCTGTATTTTCTAAAGTAAGCATATATTATCATTATTATTCAAAAATGAATACTCTTTAAAAAGAACTAAAACAAAGACATACTATGTACAGTTAGGAAAAACCATGGGTTTTAAACTTAATTGAAATATATATATGTGTGTGTGTGTAATACACATAGAATGTATAGAGAGGATGGGGAAGAGACAGAGTAAAAGGTACACCGTTATGAGTTGGTTTTTTTATTCAAAGAAAAACATTTTAAAATCACTTTCTATAGATTAGAACATGATTTATGACTTATATCACCAAAATTGGCCCCAACTTATATTTGTTCCAGGGGCTCTACAGTCTTAGAAATTACTTTAGCAGATAGAGTTTGTATTTGTAGAATATATACATTAAACACTAAGATTTTTAAGACCAATTTAATTTTTACGGTTGGTCTTTAGAAAACTGAATAACAGAAAATCACCACGTATTAATTAGTAAGTGAGAAATACTACATATTGTTTAAAAAACATCCTAACTTAAGGCCAGGGAAATTCTTTCTATTCTTTCCATAATCCAGTCCCCTAACTTTTCAAAAAACAATATATTATACTCCAATTCGACCTAATATTTTAAAATTGCCTCTAATAAGCCATTTTCTCAAATCGTTCTGGCTCTTAAAGTAATCACTATTCAAGCTCTGATGAGCAGTAGAGCCAAAAACCATTGTTTTAGTTTTTGCTGCTTTTAAAACCAGTTTGTTTTCCTGGAACCAGTCTGCCAAAGTCTTTTTGCAGTTCAGTAGTTAAGTGAGAAACAGATTTGCCATTAAAATGCACAGTCGTGCCATCTGCATAAAGATGTATAGAGCAGTAATGACATATCCATGTTAAATCATTAATAAAAAGAGAAAGAGGAACGGGTCCATGACTGACACTGTGGCTTAATAACTGGAAGGAGAAGGCGGGGAAGAGGCAGCCCTGTGAACAGGAACAGATTGATGTCTGTCGGAGCCATTTCTTACTTTTGACAGCGTTTGGGCCAGAGCCCATGCTCCCTACCTTCTGTACTCAAAGCCCATGGTTCACTAGGCCAAAGCAGTTTGAGAAATTAATAAAAACCTTCACTTAATTCAGAATTCCCCTGCAAGACATGTATTCATTAATATTAGGTTGTCATGGAGTGACATATGAAACGTTGGCAAATTCCTTAAAGGCTTTTCATACATGAAACTCATGTGTCGTTTGCATCTCTGAGCCTTCTGAATACTTATTATCAGGATTAACCACTGATACTCAAAGGTTTACTGCATGATTTATTCTAGTTTATATTGGGGAGATAGAGTTTATGAGAATGTTAACGCGAGTCATGAATTAAATAATTGGTATGAAATATAAATTTCAAATTTAGAGATGTCTTTGACAAGAAAAGATGGGACAAGTAAATGAATTTTACTCTTGGGTAAAGGTATACATTTTGATCCTGATTTTGCTGCTGCCAAAGTCTGTAAAGAATATTTATTTTTACACAATGGGAGAAGTTAAGAAGGAATTGCAGATATGATCCCCTTTGCCCTTAGGAGTGAACAACTTAAAAGGAACTCTTAACCCACAAGATATATAATCCAGGCATCAAAAATATATAAAGAAGTTCATAACTAATTTTGGCTGGTCACAATACATATAAATTTATAGGCGTCCTAGATTGATGGGCTTCAATATATTTAAGTGGCATTATTCTGGGAAGATTTTTTAAAAAGACATAAATTTGGGAAAATTTTAAAAAGACATAAATTTGATAGTCTAAACTCACCTTATACTATGGATATTAGTCATATTGTGTAGCTCATGGTTGTATATTTCAACATTCAGTGGGACCTGAAGCTGGATATAATGGCCTTTCTGCTTACATGTACAGGAATGATCACAGGTTTGTGGGTCAAGGGGTCTAAGTGGCAGTCTCCCGTGGACACTAACTAGTTGGGCCATCGTGAGCAAGTCAGCCACTCTCTTCATCAGATTTTCCTCCTGTAAATTTAGATCCCTTTTAGCCCTTTCATCCTGGAATCCTATTATGTTATTAACCATCTTGTAGTTGTGAGAATATCAACTGTTAAAACCCTTATGCCTGTGTGTACATTCCATACAAGTACAAAGCACAAGTATCAGTAAAAGAAAATAATCAGGCTCTGAGAAAACCCAGTTATGTGCCAGGAAGGAAAAACACAAACCCAGTCCCTGTATGTATGGAGCTCTTGGTATAATGGGGACATTACATAATCGAGGGAAGAAATAATGTGTAATCACTAATTATGTTAATTGATTTGGAAAAAGGTACAAGGTGCTGGAAAGAATCTACCATCAGCTAGGGTCTCAGGAACCCTTTGAAGAGAATCTATTTTTTTTTTTTTTTTGAAGTACAACTGACATACAACATTATATTGCTTTCAGGTGTACAACATAATGATGTGATACTTGTACATATTGTGAAATAATCAACACAGTAAGTCTAGTTAACAGCCATCTTACATAGTTATAAAATTATTCTGGTGATGAGAATTTTTTGTGTGTATTTTTGAAATATATTTTTTAAATTTCAGTGTAAGTAATATACACTGTTATATTAGTTTCAGGTGTGTTATATACATTGAATAAATCAGTACTCAATAAATCAAAAATTCAATACATTACTCCGTGCTCCTCATGATAAGTGTCCCATCTCCCCACTTACCTCTTCTCTGAGAACCACCAGTTTCTTCCCAGTATTTAAGAGTCTGGTTTTTTTTACTCTTTTTTCCTTTGTTCATTTTTCTTGTTTCATAAATTCTAAATACGAATGAAATTTTATGGCATTTGTTGTTCTCAGATTGACTTATTTCATTTAGCCTTATACCCTCTAGATCCATCTGTGTTATACAAATGGCAAGATTTCTTTCTTTTTTTATGGCTAATATTGCATTGTGTGCTTCTGTGTGTGTGTGCATGTGTGTGTGTGTGTGCGCGCACGGTGTGTTATTACAGTAGCTGAACCAGTTTACATTCCTACCAACAGTGCATAAAGTTTCCTTTATTCTCTAGACTCTCACCAAGTCTTGTTTCTTGTGGTTTTTCATTACAGCAATTCTGACAGGTGTGAGGCTGTATCTCACTGTGGTTTTGGTTCATCATTCCCTGATGAATGAGTGATGTTAAGCATGTTTACATGTATCTGTTTGCCATCTGCATGTTGTCTTTGGAGAAATGTCTGTTCATATCTTTTGCCCATTTTTAAAATTGATTATTTGGGGTTTTTTTTGGTGTGGTGTTGTATAAGTTCTTTATATATTTCAAATACTAACCACTTATCACATATATCATTTTCAAATACCTCCCACTGCCTTTTAGTTTAGTTGGCTGTTTCCTTTTCTGTGCAGAAGCTTGTTATTTTGCTGTAGCTCCAATAGTTTGTTTTTGTTTCCTTGTCTCAGGAGACATATCTAGAAAGATGTTGCCATGACCAATGTCAGAGAAATTACTGACTGAGATTTCTTATAGAATTTCTATGATTCCTGGTCTCACATTTAGGTCTTTAATCCATTAGGTCTTAGTGTTCCACCTAAGAAAATGGCCCAGTTTCATTCTTTTGCATGTTGCTGTCCAGTTTTCCCAACACCATTTTTTGAAGAGACATTTTCCCATCACATATTCTTTCCTGCTTTGTTGAAGATTAACTGACGTTATAGTTGGAGATTTATTTCTGGGCTCTCTATTCTGTTCCAGTAATCTATGGGTCTATTTTTATGCCAGTACCATACCATTTTGATTACTATAGCTTTGTAATATAGCTTGAAGTCTGGGATCATGATACCTCCAGGTTTGCTTTTCTTTTTCAAGACTGCTTTGGCTATTTGGAGTCATTTGTGGTTCCATACAAATGTTAAGATAGTTCAGAAAAATGCTGTTTGTATTTTGACAGGGACTGCATTAATTCTGTAGACTGCTTTGGGTAGTATGGATATTTTAACAATATTTGTCCTCCCATTCCATGAGCAAGGAGCCTCTTTCCATTTGTTTGTGTTATCTTTGGTTTCCTCCATCAGTGTTTTATAGTTTTCAGAGTACAAATCTTTCACCCCCTTGGTTAAGTTTACTCCTAGGTATTTTATTATTTTTTGGTGCAATTGTAAGTGGGATTGTTTTCTTAATTTCCCTTTCTTCTTGTTCATTATTAGTGTATAGAAATGCAACATATTTCTGTGTATTGATTTTGTATCCTGCCACTTCACTAGATCGGTCTGTTCAAATATTCTATTTCTTTCTTATTAAGTTTTGGAAGGTTGTATGTTTGTAGGAATTTATCCATTTGTTCTATGTTGTCCAATTTGTTGGCATACAATTTTTAATAATATTCTCTTATAATCCTTTGTATTTCAGTGATGTTCATTGTTATATGTCCTCTTTCAGTAGGTATTTTGTTTGAGCTCTCTATCTCTTTGATGAGTCTGACTAAAGGTTTATCAATTTTGTTGATCTTTTCAAAGAACCAGCTCCTGGTTTCATGGATACGTTCTACTGTTTGTTGTTGTTATTGTTTCTATTTTGTTTATTTCTCCTGTAATCTTAGTTATTTCCTTCCTTTTATTTGTTTAAGGTTTTGTTTATTGTTCTTTTCCTAGCTCCTTTAGGTATAAGGTTAGGTTGTTTGGGACACCTGGGTGGCTCAGTCAGTTAGGCCTCTGCCTTCAGCTCAGTTCAAGATCCCAGGGTCCTGGGATCCAGTCCTGAATCAGACCCCTTGCTCAGAGAGGAGCTTGCTTCTCCCTCTGGCTGCCACTCCCCCTGCTTGTGCTCTCTTTCTCTGACGAATAAATAAATAAAATCTAACAAAGTGAAAACTTATTTAAAAAATAAGGTTAGGTTTTTTGAGACTTTTTTTTGCTTCTTCAAGTAGGCCTGTACTGCTATAAACTTCTGTCTTAGAACAGCTTTTAATGTATCTCAAAAATTTTTGAACCATGGTTTTCATTTTCATTTGTCTCCATGTATTTTTTATTTCCTCTGATTCCTTGGTTGACTCATTCATTGTTTAGTAGTGTGTTTTTTAAATTTAATGTATTTGTGTTCTTTCCAGATTTTTTTTTCTTGTGGTTGATTTCTAGTTCATAGTGTTGTGGTCAAGATACATCATGTCTTCAAACTTTTTTATTTTGTTGAGATTTGTTTTATGGCCTAATATGTGATCTGTTCTGGAGAATGTTCCATGTGTACTTAAAAAGAATGTGTATTCTGCTAATTTAGGATGGAATGTTCTGAATATATCTGTTAGATCCATTTGGCCCTGTGTCATTCAAAACCAGTATTATTGATTTTCTGTTTGGATGATCTATCCACTCCTATAAGTGGGGTGTTAAAGTCCCTACTATTATTCTATTCCTATTGATTACTTCCCTCGTATTTGTTAATAGATGCTTTATGTATTTGGCAGCTCCCATGTTGGGTTCATAAATATTTACAATTCTTATATCTTCGTGATGGATTTTCCCTTTATGATGATTTAGTATCTTTCATTGTCTCTCATTAGAGTCTTTGTTTTAAAGTCTATTTGTCTGATATATTTATTGTTACCCCAGCTCTCTTCTCACTTCCATTTGCATGATACATGTTCTTCTATCCCTTCACTTTAAAGCTGCATGTGTCTTTAGGTCTGAAATGAGTCTCCTGTGAGCATCATATAGATGGGTGCTTTTATCCATTTTGTCACCATGTGGCTTTTTATTACAGTCCATTCTCATTCAAACTAATTATTGGTAGGTGTGTACTCACTGCCTTTTTGTTACTTGTTTTATAATTGTTTTTATAGTTCTTGTCTGTTTCTCTTGTAGTTTGTTAGCTTTATTAGTGATATACTTGGATTCCTTTATTTTTGGCATATCTTATTACTGGTTTTGATCTGTAGTTACCATTAGTTTTATATATAATGTCTTATACATATAGCAGTCTATAATAAGTTGATGGTCATTTAAGTTAGTACCCATTCTTTACTCCTCTCCCCATTATGGTTTTAGGAATATGGGGTCTAACATTACATCCTTTTATTTTGTGAATGAATCCCTTCACTGATTTTTACAGATATACTTAATTTTACTGTTTTTGTGCTTACTACTTTTCTTGCTCCTACTTATGGTCTTTCCATCCAAAGAATCCCCTTAAACATTTATTTTAGGGCTGGTTTAGTAAATTCCTTTAACTTTTGTTTGTCTAGGAAACTCTTTATTTCTCATTCTTTTCTGATAGTCTTGCTAGATAGAGTATTTTGGTTACAGGTTTTTCCTTTCAGAATTTTTAATACATCCTGCCACTCCTTCTGGCCTGCAAAGTTTCTGCTGAAAATCAGCTGATAGTCTTGTGGGGTTTCCCCTGTATGTTACTGCTTTCTCTTCTACTGCTACTTAAAAAATTCTCTTTATCACTACTTTTTGCCATTTTAATTAATGTGTATCTTGTTGTGGATCTTCTTCAGTTGATTTTATTGGGGACCTTCTGTGCCTCCTGGATCTGGATTTCTCTTTCATTCCCTAGATTTGGGAGATTTTCAGTTATCATTTTTTTCAAATAAATCTTCTACCCCTTTTCTCTCTGTTCTTCTGGGATTTCCATATGCAAATGTTGCTATACTCAATGGTGTTGATGAATTCCTATTACCTATTTTCATCTTTTTATTATTATTTTTTTCCCTCCTATTTGGCTTGATTGCTTTGCACTACTCTGTCCTCCAGATCACCGATTCATTCTTTTGCTTCCTTTAGTCTACTATTTATTCCTTCTAGTGTATATGTAACTTCAGTTATTGAGTTATTCATCTCTGATTTGGTTTTTTGTTTCGTTTTGTTTTGTTTTGTTTTGTTTTCTATCTCTGTTAGGGGTTTTACTGAGATCCTCCACATTTTTCTCATGTCCAGTAAGTATATTTATGACCATTACTTTAAATTCTCTATCAGACATATAACTTATCTCTGCTTTGTTTAGGTCTTTTGCTGTGATTTTTTCTTATTCTTTCACATGGGTCATATTCCCGTCTACTCTTTTTGTTTAATTTTGTTTATGTGTCTATTTCTTTGTTAGAAAGATCAGCTAAGTGTGCTGCTCTTGAAAGTTGTGGCCTTATGAAAAAGTCTTTTAGTGTCTTGCAGTGCAGTATCCCTGTTCACCAGAACATAGCACTTCAAGGGTGTGTCCTATGTGTGTATACACCCTACTGTTGTGGCTGAGCCATGTTGCCTTCAATTCAGTCATCTGCAATGACTCTATTTACCTATTGTGGGCAGGGTTGGTCCCTATGTTATTGGGCCAGTCTGGGATCACTTGGGGCCTGAGTTGGGTCAGACCAGGTATTTGCCAGAGCTGCAGTAGCACTAAACTGCAGGGTGTTCTTATGTTATTCCAACAGGCTTTTTTTGGTGGGTGGGACCACAGTCAGACCAGATGTCTACTCCCAGTGCACTACTGGGGCAGCAGTAGTGCAGGAGTCACTTTGCAGTGGTGCTGGCCCCTCCAAAGTTGGGGCTGCTTACACAATGCCAGGCTTGTGGCACCACTGAATGGACTCCTGCTAAAGACATGTTGTATGGGATGTATCTGCAGGAGAAGGTAGGGTGGGGGAACAGGGTGTTAAGCAATGCTTGAAGTTGTGGGAGAAGCCCTGAGCAGCTTTGGAGAACTGCTACAGAAGTGGTTAGAGGGGACCAAGGCAGGAGAGTGTGTGTGTTGGGGGCAGGGAGAGCAGAGCACACTGCTAGCAAGCTAGGTGAAGAATATTCAGGCTGGTTTATACAGGTGTCTCTGTATCTAGGCTGGGAGGTCAGGGAGGGGAATATTACCTGCCAGCTTTTTTATTCTTGGAGAAGTCTCCTAAAGATCCTTGCCCCTCCAGCACACATTCTGAGATTAGCAAATAAATCTCCCTCCTGTATGCTCCGGGCAGTTTTCAAACTGCTGCTTCTATGCTGTATCTCTCAGAGGGGCTGTTTGTTACACTATCTCTTTAAACATGGGCACTCACTTTCCTATCAAAGTTAAGCTTCTTTGGTTTTTAAAGCCAAATATTGTGGGGATTCGTCATCTCAGTGTAGGTGCCCCATGCCTGGAGTGGGATCTACTCCTCTCCCTTCTCCACGCTGGCACTTCCTTCCCTTTTGCAGATAGTCTCATGAGTGGGTTTGGTCCTCAACCACATCTCTGCTCTCCTACCATTTTAAATGTGACTTCTCTATATTTAGCCATGGAGAGTCTGTTCTGCCAGACTTCGGGTCATTTTCTGGATTATTTACACCAATGAGGGTGTTATCTAGGTGGATCTGTGGGATATAGTGAACTTAGGATCCTCCTACTCCACCATCTTTCCTGGAAGTCATGATGAGAACTTTTAAGATCTACTCTTCTAGCAACTTGCAAGCATAAAATACATTACAGTATTATTAACTATAGTCATCATGCTGTACATGACACCCCAATGCCTAATTCATATTGTACTTGCAAATTTGTACCTTTTAACCCTCTTCACTTATTCTTCTATGCTTACCCCCTGCCTCTGGCAACTTAATCTGTACTTTGTATCTAGGAGCTCTGTTTTGCTTTGTTTGTTTTTAGATTCAACATATAGGTGAGATCATAAGGTATTTGTCTTTCTCGGTCTGACTTATTTCACTTAGTACCATGTCCTCGAGGTCAATCCATTTAAAAAATGGCAAGACTTTATTCCTTTTTATGGCTCAGTAATATTTAATTGTACACACACACACACACACACACATACACACAACTTTATCTGTTCATCCATCATTGGACACTTAGATTGTTTGCATATCTTGACCATTTAAAATAATACTGCAATGAACATGGGGGTACATATTTCTTTTCAAGTTTGTGTTTTCATTATCTTTGGGTAAATATCTGGGGTGGATCATATGGTAGTTCTATTTTTAATTTTTTGAGGAATTTCACATTGTTTTCCATGGTGGCAGCACCATTTTACATTCCCATCAACAATGAAAGCGTTCCCTTTTCTACGCATCCTTGCCAGCATTTATTATTGTCTTTTTGATAATAACCACTACAACAGGCGTGAGGTGGTATCATTGTGGTTTTGACCTGCATTTCCTGACAATTATTTTGAGCAACTTTTCATATATCACTTGACCATCTATGTCTTCTTTGGAAAAGTGTCTATCCAGATCCTCTGCCCATTTTTCAATCAGATTGTTTGATTTTTTACTATTGAGTTGTATGAATCTTTTGAGCCCAGATGTATAATATAGTATATGTAGGAAAAAATACATTTGGATAGTATGTATATGTATGAGTAGTATAAGCAGAATTAATTACATGTTGGGATTTGAGGTGAATAGAAAGTGCCAGAGTGTGCAAGTCAAAGGAAACAGTAAGTTCGCAAAGGATCCAGGCACCCTGTTGGAACTGAAAGAAGGCTGGTGTCACTCCCGTGGGGGAAAAGGAATGGCTGAAGTTGGAGGGTCAGGTAGGGGCCACATCATGTAAAGGCATGAGCCTAGACTATAAATATTTTGATAAGTTGCTGAAAAATTGCTCTAAGAAAAATTTCTAGTGATTCATAGAATGCCTTTCCACTTCTGTGATGGAAAGAAATAATGCACTCTGTCTTAGACATTCTGTTGGATTCATTTCACTCTGAGTGCCCTAATGAAGGAGTCACTTTCTTATCAGCACATATAGCTCTGGGTTCTAATTGCTGTGAATGCAGTACATCATCATAAAACAATAGAGTTTAAGACTCAATAAAACTTACCTGAATTTACTATTTCCAGAAAAAGGTATTCAAATCAAGAAAATTTTCTGATCAGAGTAATTCTAAACAATAGAATTGCTTTTCCCTTGTTTTACTTGGCTAGAACGTAGATTCAAAAACATTCCCTGAACTATCTGGAGTTTGCATCTTCTGAAGGAGACAAGATTCTTTTTTCTCAAAGTGTGGTCTGCAGACCAGCAGCATCAAAAGGAAGGGTAGAAATGCAGAGTCTCAGATCCCACCCCAGGACTACTGAATCTGAATCTGCATGTTTATCAAGATTTTCAAGGAGATTTTTGTGCATATTAAAGTTTAAGAGCTGCTTTAGGTACTAGAAGAAATGATTTCAAAATAATGTATAAATTAGAGCATTGAGAGTAAATTTAAAATTAGCTTCCTTGTAGTTAATTATCATTTTAATGTAAAATGTCCTTAACACTTTCATAAATTCAAATTTAATTATTGTTATGGAAAATGTTTCACTAGGAAACAATTACTCTAGGCATGATGCCAAAGTTTCAAGGTTTAAAATTTACTCAAAACACATCAAAATATTTTGAGTGTACGCATATTTCCTTGTAGGGCAGAAATAGCCATGCTAAATATCAATTATCGATCACCGAAATTTCTTATAAGCAAACAATGTACACAGTGGTTAAAGGCAAAGCAACAATTCAATGGTATGTTATTTGTACTAAAATCATTGCTAAATGATTATTTAGCCCTTAAGATCCTTACAGTCAAAATCTAGAACTATTTATGGGATTCATGTTTGAAATTTCCAAACGTATTTGGACTTATTTGGAGCTCAAGTTTATATAATAAAAACACATTCTTAACAATTTATTTAACTAAATTTGGAGCTCCAAGCTCTCAATGGATGTATGAATCATGGGAGCCTTGCCAGATGTTTTGGAGTGTGGAATTCAAAACGCATTAGCAGCACAGCACGTCATGAAGTTTGATGCAAAACATTTCTTCTCTCTTTCCAAAAAGCCTTGTTTAGTTTCTATTGTAAGGCATGAACTATGGTGACAGCTCATAGCTCTAGGGAAACATCTAAAATCCATAAGTAGTTTCTACCCAGACAGTGGAAATATGAGGCAATTATCTATACAATCTATGCCATAAAAGAGACTGCCTACCGCACCTAGATAACCAGGTCCAAAATATATATTTACCTGTTAGGTTGATTTCACTTCGTTATGCCTACACTCTATAGCCGATCTCTTGTCCCTCGCTCCATTCCCACCCTTCTCACCCTCAGCAGATGACCTTCTTTATCCTTTACAGAGAAAGTACAAGTGATCCATGTCCCATAATTTTACCAATACAGGGGTCAGAATCTGTTTCTCTGGGATACTTCTGTGCCATTTATGCCTTCTTTTTCTTGTCCTTTTACTCTGAATTTTTCATCTTTTAACTTTGTTCCAACATTTACTAGCATTGTATTGGATAGAAGTAGTGGGCTTTCGATGAATGTGTAAGATGAGGGCTTTATTCTCCAACTTGTAAAAACACAGGTGAAACACACCCAATTATCTTTTCCTGACCCTCTACTCCCCTGAAGATGCCATTTATCTTTGTCTTTACCTCTTCTTTTAGAGTTAGGGTTCTAGGAGAAACTAACACTGTGTAACTCTTCTCTGCTCCTGGACCAATCCCCACCTGCAGTGGTTGGTGGCAGTATGACCAGTTACTGCCTTCCTGCAAAGTTGAAGAGTTTCTCATTCCTCATTGTGCTTAACCTCTCTGCAGCACAGTGCAGTCTTCTACCACCTTCTTGAAATTCTCCAGTTCCTTCTTCCATGGATTTCCTGGTACCTCCTTCCCAGTGCTTCCTCCTGGTTCCTTCTAGCTTCTCTCTTAGCCTCATCTCCAGAACTGGGCTCCTCCCATCTTCTCTGTCCCACTGATGAACCCAGTTTATCTTTCTCTTCCTTCTATTGCTTTTCTTGGCACTAGCCTGTTGCCTCAATGAACCACTTTCACCAACTACTAGAATTATTGCCCTTCTAATGGAAGTGAGGTTTCTCTTCTCCCTGTCTCCTGATGCCCCATTACTTATGAACCAAAGTGTCTCCTTTATTTAAAATATGAATTATCACAAATGGTGATTTATACATATTAAAATGCTCTTGTCAGTGTTCAAGTCCTGACTATGTAACTATGTTGGGAGAATAATAACCTATAATGATAACACCTGGCATTTATTGAGAGTTTCTAAGTTTTAGACATTGTGCTAATTGCTTATTTAAACGCATACTTTTATTTCTCACAATAATCCCATGAGGCATTATGATTCATTACCTTCATTTACTGACAACAGAAACAAAGGGTAATAACTTCCTAAATATTTAGGTCGTACAGAAGACACGTGATGGATCTAAGATAGGAAACCAGATAGTCTTAACTTTGGACTCCATGCTCTCAGCCAGATTCTACATGGCCTTATGATACGGAATGTTCAGAATATCACCAGCATCTAGTATTGGCAATAGTACTACCCTTAGACAAAGGAAAAAGAGCCCTCACCTGGGTCCTATAGCAGGCTCTGTTCTAACTCTTCTCCACAGGGTAAAAAGTTAGCTTTGCAGAGGGTACATGCCACCCAAAGCACACGTCTTCTCCTCTGCCCTGTACCCACTTTCAGGGTATGCACTGCCCCTTTCCTAGGTTTGTTCTCCTGAGCAAAGACCGTGGAGGCAGAGTTCACATGTCTAGCTATGCCTGTGTGTTTCCAAGTTGGAAGCTGCGGTGCCCACAAAAGTACACTTGAGGACTCAGGGTGTAGTTAGAGCTACAGGGAACAAACTGCAAACCAGGGGCTGGGCTGGACCCTCTTCTCTACCACAGTCTAGCACAGAAGTCCAAGGAGTCTAAACATCCTGAAACCTGACCTTTCAGGTAATAAAAAGATGAATTTTTTTTTCTAAGTAGAACACAGAATATTTTATTTTACAGTTGTTTAAACTTGATTGAAAACTCTTCAATATTTAGACACATGACATATGGGCCTTGCTTGTTTGTCTCTCCCAGCCTTGAAATTGTTAGGAGTGGGCCTGGATGTCAAGTTAATTTTTTGCCATTTAAAGCTACAGGTGACTGAACATCACAAATTGTTGTTGTTGTTGTTGTAGTATAAAAACACCTACCACAGTATTATATATGTTTTAAAGCAGTATTTTTAAAATTTATTATGTATAAGAATCACCCAGGGCAAAAATTTTTACAGTTTAATGTGCCTGAAAATCACCTGGGGATTTGTTAAAATGTAGATACTAATTCAGTAGATTGCAGGTAGGGCCCAAGAGTCTGAATTTCTAACAAGCTCCTGGGTGATGGATGCCAATCCTGTTGGTCTTTTGGGCACATTAGGAGCGTCAGTGACCAGCAGTACTTGTTTAAGATGCAAATTCGTAGGCACCACCCTTTGAAATTCTGATTAACGAGATCTAAATGGGATCCAGATGGTGAGCAAAACAGGAATTTTTAAGAAGCAACCCAGGTGGTGTTAGTAAGGTGGTCTGTAGCCCACATTTTAAGAACAAATGCTTTAGAACATGCTTCTCAAACTTTACTGTGCATATGGATTCCTGGGGATCTTGTTAAAATGCAGATTCTGAGTTAGCGGCTGCATTTCTGATGGATTTCAGGTGATGCCTGCACTACACACCTGCCAACTACCCTCTGAGCAGCAAGACCTCAGGAGGCCATCTCAGGGCCTTCAGCCCTCGGCCATTTTGAATCCAACGTATTTAATTGTGAGGCAAAGAGTGAGAAGGTGACTTGGAGTATAATGTCTTGGAAAACATCCTCAATCCTTTGTGTCACAAGCTTCGTACAGATAATCATCAGATACTTAATATGATCCCAGATTTGCTCAGAGTCCCTGTTTGGGAGCAAGGATTCCTGTTCCCTTCATGGGTCCTTCTAGTTGGACTAAGAATCAAATTGATATGAGACAGATTAACAGGGGAAAATAAAATTTAATAGCAAAGTTATGGTGGAGCTGAATAGACAGGCAAAATGAGATTTTATATATATATATATATATATATATATATATATATATATGTACATATATCATCCTGAACTAAAGAGAAGGAGGTAGGGGTCTGGGACTTCAGAGGAAAGGAATGTAATTCACATTCACAGGGTGATTAGAGGAGAGATGTTTGGGGTTAGATGTTTGCCTTGCCATCCAGATGGGTCATTCCAATAAAATCAATCTCTGCTAATCACCCTTATTCTGAGAAAGAACTCTACTTTAGATTCTTCTATGTAGGTAAGGGAGGGGCAAAAGTTTTCCTGGACCCACAGGGTCTCCACTCCCTTCAGTTCAAAATAATCTGCTTGACAAAATGGCCCACCCGGGGTGGCAGTCTGGCTGTCCTGTACCCTTTCTGTTCCCCTGTCTGAAACTTCCCTGGGAGTTTCCTTGGGAGTTTCACTGGTTCAAAGTTGAGCTGATAGGTTGTTTCATCTCATCAATCCTGTCTCTTAGAGAACAGTTGGTCAGACTCATTTCAGGAGCAGTGATGTGTGTACATTCTCAAAGTGAGACCTATGGTTCAAGCCATCAGGTATTAAAGACGAAGCATTTCTATGGAAACACAAGAGAAACAATGGTTAATAACTAGATCAAAGGTAAAGCCAGTTGCTGAGTTCTAAGGATGGTCACTTGAGAAGACTGCTAGGTAGCAGACTCACAGCATCTTCAGATAGAGTGATGTCAGGTCGTGGTGATCTGACCAGTATCCCTAGGTTGTAGCTTAAATGTCTCTGATCTCTCTGGCCCACTAAGCAACAGACGCAAAGATGGTCTATGCATGAGCTATTACGATAATTTCTTTACATCAAGTCACTTATATTTAGTTTGCAGGGCTTCAGGAAGAAAGGTAGTTTTAGTTCTCAAATGATTCCAAATCAGGAAGGTAAGAAAAAAATCAAAATGTTCATTTGAGGAATTGTAGTCAGGCATTGGAGGACATGAAAAGAAATGAGGATCTAGTCCATTTTATAATGAGTAGTATTAAAACCGAATATCCTCAAAGATGTTACTGAAAGATCTTCTATCTATACTCACCTTCATTTTTGCCAAAGATAGCCAAATAGTTCGCTTGCAAAATAAGTCTAGTTTCAAAAAACTTAGCTTGATTACTTACATAAGTGTAAGAGGAATAGTGGTTGTCCATTTAAACTCTCTTAACAGCCTCTCCAGAACAGAAGTTAGACTAAATACTTGCCATCAGTCTTGACCTGACTATAGATTTGGGTGAATTCCTTTCTTCTTGAGGTCCCCCAAATATCCTGAGGTTCCTGCATCTGCCAAAAAGCGACCTTCTTTACTTGCCTGGGAAGGCTGCTGAGGACTGTGTAAGCAAGGTATCAGGCTGCTATTTCCAAGGGGGATTTATTGGCTCCATAAAGTCAACCTTAGATCCTTAAAAATTTCCCAGTCATACCTGAGTCTATGCAGGTTTTCTGATATAATATTCCAGTCAAAGCCTTGGTAATATAACCTATGCTTCCAATTGTGTCCTGTCATAAAGAGAACAGACTCTTACTAAATTTATGCAAATAAATAGATTGCCAGAAAAATATAAGAATACTCATTGAGAGTTCTGAATTCTGGAGGGTCCTAGTAGGGACAAAAGGCAGATGTTTCAATTTGTTCACAAAGGTATATTTTATCAAATCACTATAAACCAGTTTGCTTGAGAGAAAAGGTTTTCTTATATCTGGAAATCTTTTTTTTTAAAAAGCACCCTTTCAAACAAAACATCATAAAAAATGTAATTATCTTCCTCAATTCATTCAGTCCCATGTTATTAATTTTGTTCTGCTTGAATCCAATTTTTTCATTAGTTTTGGACATTTTTACCTAGTTCATTTTTATGATCTTAAAGTTATCAGAAACCTAAACTCAAAAAAGTTTTTCCCATGATTCTCATCAAAGATGAAGTGCATTTGCAGGAAACATTTATTAGTATCTGAGTAAAAATGTAACTATAACCATGATTAAAGAGCTAAATAGAGTTAATTACAATGTAATTGATAAAGGAAATTAGGTTATCTTTTGTGACATACAACACTTCAAGATAATAACATACCAGGACATCAAATTCTAGGAGCTTCATAAAATTTCAGAGCACTGTTTTAAATAATATATCTACATAAATATAATCTGAGAGGGTTTAATATCACTTTGTTTGACAATACTTCCCATATAAATGAACATACCAAGTAAGACTAATTAGTTTAATTTCTCACAACCTTTTTTTCTTGAAATGTTACAGAGGTCTGTTGAAAAATTTCACAAGATTGTGGTCTAAAGACTTCATTTTAGAATTTGATTTGGGAAAGTAAGTAAAAAATATCAAAAGGTTTGAACACTTGATTAAACAGGATCACAAATTATTATGAAATGGTATTTAATTATACATTTAACTGAAGTGAAAATAAAAGATTTCAAAGGCAAATACATAGGGGCAGATGGCTCAGTTGGTTAAGCGTCTGCCTTCAGCTCAGGTCATGATTACAGGGTCCTGGGATTGGGTCCTACATTGGGCTCCAGGCTCAAGAGAGAGTCTGTGTCTCCCTTTTCTTCTCCCTCCCTCCTTCCCATGCTCGCTCCCTCTCTCTCAAATAACTAAAATCTTTAAAAAACAAAAAAGGCAAATATATAAAGTTATATAGCTGTAAGCAAAATGTAGCCATTTAACTATTAAGACTCAATTTTTGTAGGTAATCATTTTGGCAAACATAGAATCATTGTATTTTGGGGGGGGTTGGTAACTTAAAACACAAACTTTTGTTCACCATTTCTTATGAAGAGCAGGCAAATAGTTTAAGAAAACTTTGCACTTTTAACAAAGAGAAGTACAGAGTCTTCTAGGATACAGTGTTAACTGTATCCTAATCTTAAGCCAGTACTGACCACATGTAAAGATTCTTTCTCTATAAACTTTCATAACTTTACTTCTTGTACATGGATTTGTCTTATATTTTCCCTCTTTAAATAACCCGTCTTATTTTAGGACAAATTATTTTCTTCCCCCTCAACAAATATATATTTTTATTCCTCATACTTCTTCTTACCAAAAACATGTTACTTTCCTTGCATACAGAGCTGTTTCTCTTATTTCCCATAGTTTTAATTACATTTACTAGAATTCTTAATGTTCGGAAATCTTGATTTATAGTAAAAACTAAGAGGTAAGCAACTATGAACTGTTGGCTACACCAGAACTCTTTAGACTGGCAGATTTATCAGTATTTACATTATTTTTTTCTTAAGATTTATTTATTTGAGAGAGAGAGAGTACATAAGAGTTGCAGGAGAGGGAGAGAAGCAGACTTGTTGCTGAGCATGAAGCCCCCTGCAGGGGCACCCTTGATCTTAAGACCCCTAGATCATGACCTGAGCCAAAATCAAGTGTTGGACAATCAACTGACTCAGCCACCCAGGTGCCCCATATTACATTATTTTTAGAAACTTTTTTATAGTACGATATTTCAATACAACATAAAGCATGTTTATCATGTTTATCAACAGTCCCAAATTTAGTTTCTCTGTAATATATAAGATAAAAGTAGATAAGCCATGCTCAGTTTCATTATTTTATCTGATTTGAAAACGATCCAGATAATCATGAACGTTACTCATCATTTAACTTAGTAAAGCTTTAAAATTTTAGGTCACCAAACATTTTGGAAGCTACTTAAAAGTTTGCCTACAAATCTTTTTTATTTTATTTACTTGTTCTCAATTATGTTTAGATTACATACAAAAAGTTCAAGAGGCATTAGACAAAGTCAACCATTATTCTTAGCTTTTTTTTTTCTTGACAAATTTTGCAATAGAAGTACCATAATTTCATCTGACTTTTAGTAAATACAAGCAGAATAAAAGTATATTTAATGTTGATAATGCTAAAGACCTATTTTAATTAAACCAATAACCTTAAATTAGCTTTAATGCCGAATATTTTCCATGTGAACATTTGGATTAGTTTCTATCTTTCTGAGTTTTAGAATGCCCAATCCTTACAAGTGATTGCCTTTAAACCAACTAAATAGAGCCCTTTTACAAGTTCATTTTAGCAATGCTTTCCAGAGGTAGAGAAAATATTTCAGATTTATAACTTACACAGACACAGACACACACACACACAAAACACACAGACAAAATGTAAACAAAAATCTTCATTTTGTTTCTACTAATATTTGTGGGAAGGATATTATAGGCCCAATTTTTAAAAACTTCCCTCTAAGTGTGTATGTATGTGTGTATGTATGCATTTTTATGTAAAACTTTTCTCTTAAGTTTGCATGTCAAGGAAAGGCTCTTGGGCCTTAAAGAAGATGGGGAGTAGAAGATTTATGTCAAAGGCACAAAGAGAGTATCTAAGTTTTCTCCAAGGTGGGTACTTGGAGAATACCTACCCATTATCAGAGGTGCTAGTGACTGGGCATAAAAGCCCCTTTGAAGTGGTTTCTATTTTAAAAATCTTCTTTTCCTCTTTCTTTTTATCACTCCCCTCCCCCACTCTCTCAGGAGATTGTGGGCTGTTTACATATCAGAGACATGATAAGATTCATAAATTCAAGGGCCAGAAAGAATGTAAAGGAAAAAATTTACGGAAAAATTTTGTTTCAGTATCTTGATATTTTAAATCATATGTGCAAACATTTTGGGAAGAATAGGTGAGGTTTGGAGACTGGGTAAGAAAAGAGGGCTTTCGCTTGTTTCTAGAACTAATAGTACTGATTTTGCAGAGATTTATCTAAAGACAGTTGTTCCTAATTCCCCAAAGAACTGGATTTCAACTTGAGTATCAAGGGAATGGCCCATATCTTTTTAACCACATTTGCTTCTTTATACCGGGGAGAATTTTTAACTAGAATGGGAACCAAAAAATTTATGCCCTTGTAAAGTCTGTACACACTATTTTAACAAAATCCTTTTTTCTGGGTATACAATTGACTGTTGGTTTCTATTTTCTCCTGAATACTGACCTTTTGCATACCATTCATAGGAGAAGGAGAAAATTGTAGGCCTAGGAGAAATTTGGGTCATCTATTTCCTCAGAGGGAAGAGTTGTGAATATGTCAAATAACATTCCAAATGACTCTCTAAATTCAGTAGAATCTTTTGAAAGTAGAGGTAAAAGCCTTTATAACCTGGAAGCTCTACTGTTGTCCAGGACACACAGATTTTTGCTGTGGGGCATCTGGGATACTCCTGCAAAGGACACTATATCTGAATGTCTGACGCTTGGCAGACCCTGGTTGCAGACCCTTGGAAGGCAGGAGAAAGCGGGGCTTATTGCCAGTCTTGGGTGCTTTGGTTAAATTTATTTTCTGGCATTCAGCATTACATGAGCAACCTGTATACTCTGAACCTAGAGATTAGGCCAGAATGACCTCTGTCAATATTGTGGGGAAAGGGGAGTTAGAACAGGCATATGTGGTCAGATTTTCAGAAGGGGACTTGACATTGGATGGTCCAGGACATCTCTTTTTGTCTTAAGTCCAACTTCTTTTACATTGTCAAGGAAGTCAGTACGGCTGTACTAAGATGACTGAGAGCTCTTGATAATATACATATTTTTAAAATACAGACAATTTAAAGGATTTATCATCTATAAAACCAAACCAAACAAAATAAAGGATCCAGCATCTGGCCATTGATGAATAGGATCTATTTACAGTGACTCAAACCAATGACTTTCTGTTATTTGGGGATTTTATTTAAATTCTAGCTAGTTAATACAGTGTACTATTGGTTTTAGGAGTAGAATCTAGTGATTCATCACTTACCTACAACACCCAGTGCTCATCACAAGTGCCCTCCTTAATACCCATCACACATTTAGCCCGTCCCCCACCCAACTCCCCTCCAGCAACCCTTAGTTTGTCCTCTCTAGTTAAGAGTCTCTTATGGTTTGAATCTTTTTTTCTTCCTTCCCTTTGTTCATCTGTTTTGTTTCTTAAATTCCACATATGAGTGAAATCATATGGTATTTGTCTTTCTCTGCTGACTTATTCACTTAGCATAATACTCTCCAGCTCCACCCATGTTGTTGTTGGGAACCAAACAAGATTTCATTTTTTTTTTTGGTGGCCGAGTAATATTCCATTGTCTATATATATACCACCTCTTCTTTATCTTCAACAATCAATGGACATTTGGGCTCTTTCCATAATTTGACTATTGTTGATAATGCTGCTATAATAAACATCAGGGTACCCGTGCTCCTTCAAAACAGTATTTTTTATCCTTTGGGTATATACCTAGTAGTGCAATTGCTGGGTCATACGGTAGCTCTATTTTTTAACTTCTTGAGGAACCTGCATACTGTTTTCCACAGTGGCTGCCCCACCTTGCATTCCCACCAATAGTGTAGGAGGGTTCAAGTTCCCCTTTCTGTGCATCCTCACTAACGTTCATTGTTTCCTGTGTTATTAAATTTAGCCATTCTAACAGCCTTGAGTGGTATCTCACCATAATTTTGATTTGTATTTTGCTGATGATGAGTGGTGTTGAGCATCTTTTTCATGTGTCTGTTGGCCATTTGTATGTCTTCTTTGGAGAAGTGTCTATTCATGTTTTCTGCCCATTTCTTAACTGGATAATTTATTTTTTTTTAAAGATTTTATTTATTAATTTGACAGAGAGAAATCACAAGTAGACGGAGAGGCAGCCAGAGAGAGAGAGGGAAGCAGGCTCTCCGCTGAGCAGAAAGCCCGATGCGGGACTCGATCCCAGGACTCTGAGATCATGACCCGAGCCGAAGGCAGCGGCTTAACCCACTGAGCCACCCAGGCGCCCCTTAACTGGATAATTTAAACCCATAGCTTTTTAATGGCTTATCCAAAGATGCAAGAGTTGTCCAAAGAAGGCACCAATGATGCAGCCCCCATGATCCAAAAGTTTACTCCTGAAATTAGTCTAAGAAAGCAAAGACCATTGCATAGGTAGTAAGGACGATTTCTCTTTTCCCATGAAAACACAAGATGCCTCTAGTCATAGACCTACTAATCTGTGACACAAAGTAGGCTTTTGGAATGGGACTTTCCAGCACTTATCCAGCCATGAGGGTTGAGACAACAAAAGTTCCTATCTGGAACCTGTTAGGACAGACATCCTTGAGAGCTGGAAGAACCAGACAGAGAGAGGCTCAGTTCCCTATCTATGCAACTGGTATTTCTCTACGCACACCCTCTGGATAGTGGAGACCAAAGAGACTATTCTTACTGGTCATAAAACAAAGCTCTTAAATTTTTCCTTTCATCTTGTTCCATGTCCTCACAGTTTTATCTAAGCCTTGAGTCTCTTGAAGCCACAGTAATACCCAGGTGGGAAGTGCCACAGGATTAGGGACTCTGTGTTGTTTGATGGTGTACCTCGTTGCACAGAAGTTTTCTTGAGGTTGGAGGGTGACCTACTGTCTATCCAACCCATTCTGTGGCCAACTGATCCTATCATGGGGTTCTTCTTGAGGTGGTGAGTGCTCTCATAGCTTTTCAGTGTTCCAAGCATGCCCACTAATTTTGCGGCTTTGGCTTCCAAGATGTCCCTTAGCAACATATGACAAATAACCTAAAAGACAGACAAAGGAAAACAAAGACGCTCTTTGGGAGGAATGGATTAGTAACTAAAGAGTCACTTACCTTAAGGTACTAGTCCCATGAATATTTTCCCCTGCTAATCTAGATCTAGAAAGAGAGAAGAAGGACTCTGAGCATTCTTGCTCTGCCAGCAGAATGTAAGATGTCCCAGATCTCTCAGCTAGAGCAGTGTCCGGGCAAGCAGTGTCCAGAGAGTTAGAGCATCCTGTCAGCTGTGCCAAGTGTTTGGGAGCAAAGAATTCCTGTCTCCTTCAAGGGTCCTTCTACCTAGATGAAGAATCAGATTGACATGAGACAGATTAACAGAAGAAAATCAAATTCAGTAGTATATGTTTTGGGGAGCAAATGAGGTATATATATCATTCTGAACAAAGGAGAAGGGAGCAGGGGTCTGGGACTGCAGAGGAAAGGAATGTAATTCACAGGGCAGTAAGAGGGCAGATGTTTGGTAATTGGCTGTTTGCCTTGCCATCTAGATGGGTCGCTCAGATAAAACTGATCTCTGCTAAAAACCCTTATTCTGGGAAAGCCCCTCCCTTTTAGATTCTTCTGTGTAGGTAAAGGAGGGACAGAAGTTTCTCTTGAGCCCACAGGGTCTCGACTGCCTTCAGTACAAAATAATCTACTTGACAAAGTGGCCCCTTCTTCCCTTTCCTATGCTTCTACTAAGGTTCGGCCCATTTTACATCCCTGAGTAACAACTGAGCTGATACTGTTTGTAGATGTTTCCAAGAAGCATCTGTGGGTTATCCAACAGCTTGAACAGAGCCTAGACATTTCAGACACTTGGACCAAAAGAGACACTTAACTGAGGACATGGAGGTCCCATTTTAGGAGCCCACAGAGTGATACTGAATGCCATGAGCGCTCCATGTATGTTGAGAGAGGCTAGGAATCTCATAAATTGGGCATGTAGAGAGGAATATCCCAGCTGCCAGAGTTTCTTTGGAGAATCCACAGCCTGAATCATGATCTGTGGTCAGAGGTGTTTATGCCTATTCACAGAGTTAGTTCTAGTATTTGTGATCAAATTAGTGACAGGCTGTGTCCACAGGACGGCTCGGGAAGGTGAAATAAGGTAATGCAGGGCTTGTTAACAATGCAGAGCCTGACTTTCGGGGGGCCCAGAGATGCTGTTTTCCTGAGGCCTGAGGCGCCCAGGGACAGCCTGCACTCAACAGGCTCCCATGAAACAACAGAGGTAGAATCCTTCACATGGAGCTAACTTGTCAAAAACTCTGTTCAACCACGCTTATGTTGAGAGACATCTATTCCAAAATCACGTACCACTTTTAACAGTGTGGCAATTTTTAACCTCTCCTTACCTCTGCCTGCTTTTAAAGACTGGCACCCACACAAAAGATTCATTAAACAATAAAAACAAACAAAGAAACAAACAAAAAGAGGCAACAAATTGCATGAGAACTCTATACCATACTTATGCAGATTCTTTAAGCTGGTAGAATACTTAAAAGTGTTTTTTTTTCCTCTTCAATAATCCATAAAGCGGTCAGGTCCACCTCTTCATCAGCAAGAATATTAACTTACTGATATCAGGGAATGATGAACCAATAAAATACATCCGATTCCTAAGGATACTCCTTCAAAAAATCTGAAAAGTCTTCATCATTCAATGACAAAAGGCAAGATACTCTCTAATATATATCATAGCTATTTCGTATGTTTCAGCACGTGGAAACAAACTGAGAATCCTTCAAGGTCACCTATCCCAGGGTTATTAGAGTGTGGTTGTCAGACCAGCAGCACTTGAGAAATTTGGGATTCCGTGAGAAATGCAAATTCCTAGGCTACATCCCCGAACAAATAGGTTCACCCCCAAAGTCTGGATTTTAATATGCCTTCCAATGATTCTGGCATGTGCTCAAATTTGAAAGCCACAAATCTATACCAGTTCCTTCCAACTAAATTAAATCAAAAGGTATTTCTGGTACACTTCAAGAGGAGGAAGCAGAACTTCTGGCCCAGAAGAGATTTTAGTGGGAGATAGGAGGAAGCAGAACTTCTGGCCCAGAAGAGATTTTAGTGGGAGATATTTTTCATGAGTTTAGAACCTAAAGACGATGCTAGAATTGCTCTAGATGCCATGCAAAAATTACAGTTGTTAATGAATTTATAAACAGAGGTCTCCTTTCACTTTTTCACTGCATACAAAGGAAAGGAAACAACTTGAGCCTGAAAGATGGGGTAAGAAGCAGCGTTGCTTTTATCCCCAGAATGAGGTTCTGGAATAGCACCAGTTATCTGGAAGGTTGGTAAGAAAAGAACCACCTGAGAGTGCAAAGGTAAAATGAGCATAGAATGTTATAAAAACATTTTCAAGTAGCTCACCCAGACAAAGGAATGGGGACGTGGGGGGCAATGGCAGGGCTGCTATTACATCCTTAACTTGAGGGAGTTCTCCTCCTCAGCACGTGACCCCGTTCCATGGGCCTCGAGCCAAACTGTGCTTGTTCTCTTCTTTTTTTTTTTTTTTTTAACAACTTAATTTTATTTTTTTCAGTGTTCTCTTCTTAAATGACAGAAAAAATAATGAAGGTGAGAGAAATGTTTCCCAGCATTAATGATCTCAATGGAACTGTCTGGCATTTATTATTTACAGTATTTCTCACATTAATTTTTGGCACAACAGTGTGTTAGTCGATTGGATATCGTGGGCAGGAAAGGAGATTGCTGAATTTATTTCATACAAGCTAAAAAGTTCACATTGATTTATAAATGTACAATGGAATAAGATTCAATGATCCTTGATGAGACAAAGCTGAAATAATTCAGAATCAGGAGGCTGAAATATTATAGGCAGTTTCTTCATCTCTGAAATCTCACCCTGTTATTTAAATTCCTCTAACTTCATTAATCCCATTTAATAGCAGCTGATGCAAATCCACTAGGACTTTGGGGAGGAAAAAAAATAATGGGCTGGGCCATAATGCCTTCGTGCCACAGAAAATAATACAATTATTTTTACTTTGCAAGAGGTCACAATTGAAGAGTTTGAGATTTTGAGCTGCCATAACTACAAATTTAGCAAAAAAGTAGGCATTTAATGATAGAGTTCACTTTGGTGGTTTGGGTTTTATTTTGAATGTTTGTTTTGTCTTAAAAACACTAATGCTGAAATGTTGTCTCAAATCTTTATTTTCAAATCACTTATTATATTACCATAAATTACAGGGTGCAGTAAAGGCCAGATTTGAAAGAAAGCACACTTTACTGTCTCATTTTTCTATAAATAACATGACACTTTATGAAATAAGAATTATCATAAAAGTTTCTCTTTTTTTTCCCTGTATAACTCCAGTTGCTAGCACTGAGCTAATGGCCTTTCTCCAAGTAGCTCAGTGGACTACTCCAAATATAGGAGCATAATGGGTAGAGGTTAACTGTAGGAAGTCTGAGAAAAATGGTAATCTATAATTTCGCCACAATTATAATGTTTCCCTTAAATAATAGTGAAGTCCATGGCGTAGTACTAACAAATACCTTTTAAAGACACCCTCATTACTTTCATTGTCTCGATGCCTGTGCATACTCCAAAGACACCTTGAGAAAACGGGAAAGACTGGGGATTTGACCCACGGAGGCTTCGAGGTTGCGGTTAACCAGCAAGCAGAGGACCTCAGCCCAAGGCCCACCCTCCAGAGTGGAATGCACTGTTATCTCGAGGTTACCGCCACATTTACAGGAAGCAAACCCAGCCAAATTAGCATAGAGACTTTCAGGATTTTAACCAGGCCTCCCCTGAAGCGCCTTGGGGGAGAAAATCAGGTTTGGCTCCATTGGGCTGGCGCAGAGGAAAACCATCCTTTTTCTCAATAAACAGATAAGATAGCTCAAGTTCCTCAAAGTGAGTGCATTTGGGTGTAAATCCTATTTTATCTCTTTTACACCCTGCCTTTGAGAAAAGAACATTCACAAGTAGAACTCTCTCTTGGATAAAGAACCCCAGAAGTCACACGGACACAGCTGTGTGGGAATAATCCTTGATTTAACAGGCTTGGGACACACTTGCATCCCAAGAATCAAAGCAGAACGTGTGAGCTGCACCTTGAAAACCAAGGCTGAGCCGTGAGGGAGATGAGTAGATCTGGGCTCAGACCTGTAATTCTGAAGGATGCGGTACACTGTTCGCTGGTTTCAGGATCTCTGGTTATCTAAAACGTTGGGAACAAAGGAAGGGCTGTCTGTGGGGGGAAATTCTCCCAGGGATCAGGGACAGAGGGAACAGTAAAAACACAAACTGTCCCGGCTGGATTTATTGGTATATTTCCAGAGAGTCCTTCTTCTGTCCCCACTGTCACACACTGTACTATTATGGATTGTGATTAGGGATTGGATCATGTGTTTTGCCAAGTTTAAAACCCACACAAAATTGTAGGGTTAGAGTCTGGAACAAAACTCCAACTTTTTGGTGTGGAGTTTTTCTACTTACGGCAAAATGTGGCTTCCGGGAGGGTGAGTTAAGATACCTCAAAGGGAAAAAATTCTTCCAAAGGAACATTTTGATAATTCAAGTGTAAATAAATATAAATCCAAAACACATTTTTAATTAAAGGGAAATTGCTTAGAAAAACATATTTATATCCACTCCCCTTCCGCATACACTCACTCGCAATCCTCTCCAAGGAAAGTTCAAAAGGGGTAGCTCTGGAAAGGGCGGGCTTATAAACCCACACTCCATTGCCTCCTTGAGATAGTGTCTCGGAATCAGGCTCTCGGAACACACGTAAGACTTACTGAAGTAATGCTAAAATGTGTTGGTTCCAGTTCACAAAAAGTCATGTTTGAAAATAACTGCTTATGAAACTTACATCACCACGTCTCCGCGTTAAACATCTCTACAGGTTTGCACTTTTACCCTAAGACCCTGATCTCTCCACAATCAGGTTCTCCACTTCCCGAGGAGTCCCTACCGTGAAAGCCACAGTTCCTCGGTGTTTTCACCTGTTTCTCGCACCATCCCACCACACCGACGCACTTGCATTACCGCATGTGAAATAGGAAGATGTCGTTTTAGCTTTGTTCTTTCTTTTAAGCCCTCTTTCTCTTGTGGCTTTTGTGGTCTCTTATAATTAGGTTTCATAAAACACTTTCAGGCCTGTCTTCTCCATATATAGATATATAAAAATACAGATAATAAGCAACCATTCAGAGGAAAAGAAGACAGGAACAATGGAAAAGAGAAAATATGAAAAGAAGTATTCAGTTACCCTCAAACATGCGTACTGTCTACGGTGTCGTATTTTTTTTCTTTAAACCTGGCTTCAAAAGGAAACCTAAAGACACTGCTACATAACCTCTTAAAGTGCTCTCACCAGCTGCCTACAAGGACAAGCAGAATTTAGTATTTGTTTCACTATTTATACAAGAAAGACCAAAGGAAGTTTCGCTTGTGGAAACGATGTAATTAAGAGAGCACAGAAGTTAGCCTTGAATTTTTATTTCGATTGTGTTTTTCTACAATGTCCTTCTCCTAGCCCCATAGAGATATCTGTCTCCTCCACTAGCTGAACTCAAGTAAAAGGGTGTGTCTTACTCATTTTGATATTTTTTTCTGTCCACCACTTACCTGGAACTTACAGGAGGTGCCCAGTAAATGTCCACAAAATTTTTGTACGTGTGTGTATGTGTGCAGACATGGTCCTCCTCTTTTGTCCATAGTGACAAAGGAAATGTATCATCTCTGAAATCCTCCATTGTGTGTAGGGCCGTTGGGAGCAAAACTATGACAGAGCGATGTCTAAACTCCACTAGTCAATCAGCTGTGCACTTCCACAGAATGTAACCAAGAATTTAACCAAATATTTTGGAATCTAAAGAGCCTGATAATCACGTTTACCATATCATCCATGATTGCTTTCTTACTGTTGAGAATATCATCTGTTTAAGACGAGATGCATTTGAGGTACGATTTTGATTCTAATTACCGATGACTCATGCCAGTACAGAGTTTGTGACATGCATTTAGAAACTAATGAAACAAAAGCTTTTTTTCACCTTAGCTTGAAACCATGTGTGATCGAAGGGTAGAAAAATCAGTAAGTCTCATTCATTTCTCTGGACTATATATTGTGATAACTATATTATTTTCATTACTACTTGAATCCCAAGAAACTCAATAGAAGAACATTTTTCTCAATACAGTCTCAAAACTGTATTACCTGTCGTTGAAAGAAACAAGAAATCAATGGATTATATAAGAAATCAGCTTTTTATTCTAAATTCTATATTTCAATCCGCCCTTTATTTGTGGTAGAAAGAGCGTTTTTTATTATTTTAAATAATATTTGGTATTGGATATCAGTTCACAGAGATCTTAAGCTCCTACTTTTGGGGGGAAAAGGAAGCTATTTTTAGTTTTCTTTGCCACTCGAGGCTTACCATCACACTAATTGAGAGATAATTTAGCAGTAACAATGAAGACTTATGATTCCTTTTTTCTTTAACTGAATTTCTTCTTTTCAAGTTAATGATTAAACACATTGAGTAGCATAAATTGGGGGAAAATGAGATTTCCCAGGCAATGAATGGCTTTCTGATAGGTTACAAATTTATTTTGAACAGATAAGCTACTGTATTTTCAACTGGACAATCAAAATATCATTTCACTTCAAAGGAAAGGGAGCAATAATTGAATGCCTTGACTCACTTCATATTTATGGCTATTTTCCCATTACAGAATACAGTTGGATATAGTTTTATATGCCTGTGAACTGAACACATTTCTTTTGCACATGGAACTTACTATATGAAGAAGGGTATTGTACAGTAGACGGAATAAGAGGAATGTAAGATTCAGGTCAGTGGCAAAAACCCATTCTTGCAAAGTATTCAGTTGCCCTTTCAACAGCATTAAGACTGTCTTGGGTTATCTTTTCTTAGAATCACCTCCTTTGCCCCTCTATAGTTTAAATGCCACATATTCGTATTTAAGGGCAGCTTGTCTTTCATTAAAGAGCTTGAGGAATATGGCATTATACATACTTCTAACACTAGTTCTAAAGATATAACATCCTGAAGTTGAGCAAAAAATTAAAAAAATTAATAAGTCAATAACACAATGAAATGGCAGCCAAATTTGTTATATGAGTGAATGCAGATGTTTTGGAGGAAACCTGGGAGGGGAGGGAACATATGTGTAAACCTGCCGTGAACGGCTTGTCCCTTACTCATGCGTAGTAAACCTCAAAACCAAGAGCAGTGAGGACCCCCAGACAATGCCAGTGTAGACACAGGGAGTTAATTTTTCCAGTTAGCATAGATTTATCCAAAACCAGGCTTTGGCTAACCTCATTGTGATTATTTAACTTTTATCAAATGCCAATGATGCACTTTGTTGTGAATGAAACATCAGCTGGTCTTGATGAATCCTACATGTTTTTATGGAACGGGCAGACCCCAGACCTCTAGCACTGGGGTAAGAACGAAGCTGATATTCTTCTTCAGATGTAATGCATGAGGTCCTTGTCCATACGTCTCCCTGCATCTATGATTCAATTAGCCAAACCGCACCCCTGCCTAATCTTGCGGTGTGTATTTTGGGTACCATAATGTTCTTAGTCTTGTTCTTTTATGTTTTTAAGATAGGTTGGTATTAATCCAAAGGAATTACAAATCAGAAACTATCAATATGCACTTGGATATACAGAAGGCAGGTCTAGAAGAGTGTCAGAGGAACAGCTCATTTCATGGGACATTTATTGAGATTATACATACTCTAAGTGACAAGACATGGTTCTTGGCCTCAAACACTCACAGTCTAGTAGAGGGGGGTGAGGGGATCCTGGGGTACAAATATGTAAAAGAGAGCTGTGCTGCACTTTCACAGGGGGAGGGGAACTGTACATTCAGGTACCCCAATCGGAAGTGTGGAGTAAGAGTAAGGAGGGGAAAATTCTTCCTCAAGGAGGAATGTGGTTGGGCTGAGTCTTGAAAGACTAAAGAAAATTAGCCTGTCCAAGAACTGGAGGTAGAGTGTCCAAAGAGGGGGAAATGACCTAGAAGTCAAGTAATTGAAACAAAGGAGATACCAGAGCAACTTGCCAGAAGTGCAAGAGGCTGGGCAGTCCAGGGGTGGTCTTATGTGTGGCTGGAGCAATGTGAGTCCTGGAGGACTTTGTAGAAGGCTTCAGGATTTATACTGATATCCCCAGGGGCCTTTTGGACACTTTAAAGTAGGTGAATACCATGATCAGTTTAACATTCTTTTTTTTTTTTTTTTTTTTTTTTTTAAACTGGCACCTGTAGAGCATTTTTGGAATAACTGGGGAGGAGTGACTGGGGAGGGTGTTTTAACTGATTTTGAGATATCACTGTGGTTTCCCCGTCCAGGTCAAATTCCTAAACAGAGTAGCACTGTTTGAGGTCTTTGACAAAATGTGGACCATTGCCATGCCTTCTTGGGATGTGTCGTCACTCAGCCAATGGGTTTAGAGGGAAGGTACCAGAAACATAACTACTCCGGAAAGTCAAAGCAAAGCAGATCATGTTTTCTTCTTCAGAGAATGGCCCCATCAGATGCTCTCCGGCAAGTCACTTTGCTTCCTATTTCACCATAAAAATCATTGCCACAGTTTCACTCTTGGGTCTTATTAACTGTTTACTTGATGTTCACAGATCGGCAGTCATCGTGGCCTCTCTTCCACAAGCTCATTATGACCAGCAGCTCTCAGTAATACTCATTTTGTTTATCACAAGCCATGCACTGTGATAAGCATGTACCTGTGTTACCTTATTAAATCCTCCAACAACCCTATAAGGGGATGCCATCATCATCATCACCATATTCATCATCATATCAAAATGGGGATTTTGCAGATGAAGAAATGGAAGTTTGAAGAAATAATGGGATTTGCTCCCAGGCAACACCAGGAAGTGGCAGGCCCCCATAGGAACCCAGCACTGTTTTATACCAAGCCTGTACCCTTGATAATTTCTAGGTCCTGCTGTTGGCATCAGTTTTCGCTAGAATGTTTTAACTTTTAACTCCTATTTCTAAAATATTTCTCTTTAGCAGCTGATCTACTTCCCTTCAAATGAAAATATTTTAGCATCTTCAGTACCATTTTTTTAAATGAATTCTTTATAGTTTCATTTATTTATATTTCCTTAGAAAGGAAAACTGCCTTTTAGAAGTCTCTTTTCTGTTTTGCTGCAACGTGGGTTTTATTTGTATTTTAAATCAAGATCTTTCTTCCTGTGGAATCCACAACAAGCCACTCCTGGGACTTCCTTACGGTGCAGCAGATTCTAAAAATGGAAAATTCAGGGTCCTTAACTGGACTCTGGCTTTATAATTGCCTCTGTGGTGCTCTCACCACATTCCCAGATGTGCCAGAGAGACAGAGGGTAGTGAGGGAAGTGAAATGTTAAAATAAGCCTAAACAAACAGTTTGCCCAACAGATGTTAACCCAATTCATAATTCAAAAGTTCCTATTTTTGTTCACCACTTAGACAATGGGCATTTTAATTTGTCCTCCAAACACTGCCTGTGAATTAGGTTCAGAAAGAAAGTCATCAATAGTCCCATCAAACTTTTTTCCTAGTCCTAGGTCAAAGAAACAAAAAGTATGTTTTCTTTTTATTTGAAGCATAGCGTTATTATGAAACCTTGTTAGGACTTAAATAATTTGTTTAAATATGTCTTAGCTAATATGGTTACCAGGACTAGATTTAATCAAAGTTGAATAACTTATTGTTATAGCACAGATCCTATTGGAAAAGCAATACCGGAGAGTTACATTTACATAATTTTAAAAAGAAGGATTGAAATTAACTAATCACTTTTTTCTCACAGTCCCTTTCTTCAGAATAACCTTTGTTCTTAGATCTAGGAATTCAAGCATTCAAGAAACCCAGTCAGTTGAGTAAAATAGTAATATCCTCCCACTGAGCTTTGCAAAAAAAAAAAAAAAAAAAAAAAAAAAAAGTCATCTCTAAAATGTAGTTGACAAATTACTTATCTGGCAGAATCAGGTTTAAAACTGAGTTTCCTGATCTCTCGTGTTACACTCCAACCACAAGAAAGTTGCACCCCTTTGCCTCCCACAGGTTGGGTCCCACAGTCCCGGGACCACAAGTCCCACAGACAGAACCAGCTCATGTGTGCGGGAAGATCCAGCTGACACGGAGCTGGCGAGAAGGTTGGTGGTAAAAGTCAAATATATATTGGAGGAGCTAAAATAATTGCCAGCCCAGCCCTTGTGGCATAAACGGCAATAAATGGAGAATAAAGGCTGTGGAAAAAAACAAAGAAAATAAAACCCTTGAGAAAATCTAAACAATCATCCAATGTTGGGTGAAATCTCAGGATAATGAGAGTACGTTCTTTCAAAGACAGAAGTTTCTTTTCTGATCTTGTATTAGTACTTGTGGACTTTCATACTCCCTCCAACCCCCCACCCCTCCCAGCGCACTCCCCGGCCATTCCTCATAGGTGATTTCTCATAGGTCAACATTCTACACTTTGACACTCGTGGGCTTTCTACCTAACAGAGGACTGGCCCAGGAGGACCAAGAGGCTAGAAGGAGAAGAGCCCCATTATCATTATCATCGCTGGATGCGCCAAAGAAAAGCAGCAGGATGAAGGTGATGACGATGATGATTTAAAAACATTTTATGGAATTATAGGATCAGAGACCTGGACCTGACCATCGAGACTAAATTCTCAAAGTCTTCCATTTCAGAGGAAAGGAAGACAGTAACGATAAGGAGGAATCAGATGAGTTTACTGTACCACCTTAGGTTACATATTTCAGTTCTAGAATCTCTGTTGTCCTTTCGGGGATATGAGCTGCCCCAGCCACATCACAGGTACTGAGAGGGTTTGAACACGTAAGGACTTGGGGCCACATGTACGTTTGGCAGAATCCCATTTAAAATTTCAACTTTAAAATGTTTCTTTCAATCAAATAGAATTTATATTTTCTATTATTTTTCCTTGGGAAAAATAATTCCCATGAGAAGAGCTTGACTTTGGAATAATTTGTATCTTGTCCATTTTTAAATCTTGGTTTCCCAAAAAGTCTGAGTATGAATGTAATTTTGCCCCCTCCCAATTTGAACTTCTGGTGGGACACGAATTATAAGGAGACACATGAGGAGGTTGAGGAGTTTCTAAGAACTTAGAGCATAAGTAACTTTTGTTATTAAAGCAGTAAGAATAGAGATATTACTAGTTGCTTTGTAACCACAAAAATCTTACACAGGTAAATTTTTTTTTTTCAGAGGCAAATATTTTAACATTGACTTCTATTTGCAATGTTTATGGACTTAAATGTCTGTGAAAATGAAACCATAAATAATCAATTTTGCTGTACATACTATGTATCAGTTATATATATTTTATTATGTACTATAATATAAATTATATATTATAAATATATATTAAAACTAGAATAAAAACACTGTAGATTTTTTATCGTTTTCTGATCATTTTTAAGCTTTAAAACCATGTCTCATTATAACTGACTCCTGTGTTCCAATATAAGTGTGAAAACCCAGTAATTTTTTAATGCCCCCTCAGTGGGTTTTTTTGTTTTTTTTGTTTTTTTTTTTTAACTTTATGGCATTTTTCTAGGGATACCAATGGGAAGAAATGTAATACCTATTTAACCAAATAGAAGAATTTTTCATACCAAACCCACTTGTCTGCACATCCAGGTCCTTGGGCTAACGGGAAAAAAAAAGAAGTTCTAACTTGGCCCTCCTTAGTATGAGGGAACCCAAGGCAATCTTTCATCCCCACAAAGAGTGACATAGTCCAGAAACCAAAAAACAAATAAACAAACAAAAAGTTTCAGTAGAAGAAGTGAACATGCTGTTTTCCTGCTGACTTGGGGCTGGGCGGTCACCGAGCAGAAGAGGGAAAAATGGGCGGCTCAGCGCAAGGAGGGGGCGCGTGCGCAGTCAGCAAACAAGCCACATGATTAGAGACTTTGTTACTAATTATAATTAAACTGAAAAATAAACAGTTTCCTTTTGACTGGAGGAGTTTGTCTGAAGGACAAAGGCTGTCCTGAACGATGATGGTCCTTTCATATTGTTATTAATTTAGCAACACAGACTTCTTAAACAATAAAGGCCTATGTTCACAATGAAAGTGAAGTAATTACAAAAATTATAAAAGCCACTTTAACAAAAATTCTCCTTTCTACATCTGGATTTATGAAAGAATTGTGAGGTAAGAGCAGAGATGTAAGGAAGAGAGCCAAGAAAACAACTTTTTAACTCATCAGACCTATCGTGACTGCGATTCCTGACAAGAAGCACTAGAACAGAGAATACGGTTCACATTTAGAACGACTTTGCAGCAAATAAGTTTCATTCTATGCAAATCAGACTTTTTTAGCTGAACATGTGAATTTCTAAAGAATGCATTTTCTACATATCTGGGGTCTAAGAGTAAATCACAGGTCAGGTTAGCGAAGAGAAAGTAAAATGACTATCATTTTGTTATGTCCATATAAGGTGTATATATATAGGAACATATATACATATATATGCATAGATATATATATGTCTTTGACTTCAATACAGTATTGGTTTTGAAGACTTATTCAGGTAGGACATGAAAAGGTATTGTTGATTCAGTAGATGGCAGTCTTCCCACTAAGCCAATAAAACCCATTGTGGAAATCACATTTTATGAGAAGGGAAAACTGCTTTTAAGATCCAGCTTTTCCAACGCTAATTATTAAAGAGCACATTAGGTGGAGAAATTCAGAGTCTTTGTGTTGAAGTGAAACAATTCAGTTTTTCCTAATATCAAACCAGTGAGACAGGTAGGAGCTTTCCTGTAATTGGATTAGGAATGACAAGAAAGAGAATCCTACCCCCCTCCCCCATCTCTGAGTACTCACCTGCTAGGTTTTTAAGAAAGAAAACTGGTTATCAAACCCAAAGTATCATCACCTCTCTGATCTTACATCCTCCCATCAAAGAAACAAAAGCAAAATCCTCTCCTTTTGTGGTACCCTACCAGAGTTTCAGGGGTAGATACGATGGAAAACTCCGGTAGACCTTCTGGAGAAGGATTCTTGGTTTTGCCCTGTAACTTACAATCCTGGGCAAGTGGCTTCCGCTCTCAGAGACTGAAGTTGTACTCAGGTAAAAGCAGGGATAATAAAGCAACCACGAGGGGCGCCTGGGTGGCTCAGTGGGTTTGGCCGCTGCCTTCGGGTTGGGTAGTGATCTCAGGGTCCTGGGATCGAGTCCTGCATCAGGCTCTCTGCTCAGCAGGGAGCCTGTTCCCTCTCTCTTTCTGCCTGCCTCTCTGCCTGCTTGTGATTTCTCTCTGTCAAGTGGATGGATAAAGTCTTTAAAAAAATAAAAATAAAAAAATAAAGCAACCACGACAGGATTGCCATAAGGATAAAAAATATACTGGACATTCAACAGAAACCTGTGTCCTTCCGTTTACAGTTTCACTCTTCCCAAAAAAAAGTTAGGGAGATAACTATGTATATATTCAAATATGTCGATTTTTAATTAAAGTGAATCAAAATTTCACTCTGATAGTTTTAAGCTTCCTCTTATTAAAACTGGCACTACTTTCTTGCAGGGATGTAGGCCGAACAATCCAGAAATGAAGACCTCTTCACTATTACAAATTCAATCTTTTCTCTTAGTATAGTATGAATATAATATTAGTATGAATAGTACTAATAGTACTATAGTACTATATACTATAGTATACTAGTATATATAAGTATATAGTACTATAGTACTATTATAGTACTATTCAATAGTATGAATATACTATTCATAGTATATTGATCATTAATTATATTTTGTTTTATGTAGGAGCCTGTGCATCAGTTAATCTTATACAAAAATGATATTTTATTTCTATTATAAATATATGATTCAATATTTAGTATTTGAAAAAAGTACAATTACATCTATTTTGTGGACACTAAGCAATACTTTGGAAGTTATTACAAAAAGAAAAATTCTAAATAGATTATCTTCTTTGCTGTCTGTTCTACCTAAATATAGTGGAAGGACTTATTATTTGTACGTTAGAAATGAGAATCATTAGAAAACAAGAGAATCCTGTTGTTCCTAGGTCTACTACTCTTTCACTAGATAGTGGTATTAATTCAATGTCAGACTGACTTCTGATTATATGCGAAGAGGAAAAAAATACATTACACTGAATAGTCTGTTTCTTATGAATGAAAAAAAAAAACAGTTAAAAAAAATTACTTGCCCAGTGAAATGTCACAGACTACCCAATCTCATCTGTTTCTTTAGCCGCCTGCCCTCAATGCCTTAATTCTGGAAAGCCCAGGAATTTCCCTGCCTTCGTGGAACAATAACATTGGAAAGCTGATGGGCTCCTGAGTTCTGATCTGCTCTCCAGGAGACAGAAGACACTGATTGACACTTCTGAAGAACACTTCCTCTGCCATCTAAATAATTCAGACCCTCCATGAGAAGACAGACCCAGCTCTGTGACTCAGAGAGTAAAGTGAAGCAGTTCCCAGGGCCCCCTTGGTTTCTAGGGCCTAGGGAAGAACTGTTGTTTGCTGCTGAGGTTCATGCAGCTGGCCTAGCACCCATCAGGGCCTCCTGGCACGGGCCTGTTTCTTCCAAACCCAAGCACTTCCCTCTGCTCCAGGAGCCTCCACCAATCCTGTGTTGCTGGTCTGAAAGCCCAGGCCACTGAGGAATGTTGCTGAGATTTTTGTTGTTGTTGTCTGGGGGTTTTGTTTTGCTTTGTTTTGTCAAGGTAAAGTAGGTAAGGCTCCTTGCCACCAAGATGTTTTTGAGATTTCATTCCTTAAAAGCTTTCTGCGTAGCTTCTTAGTCCTTCCCTGCCACTGTTTTCAAAGTAAAAGAGAATGTATTTGAAAAGTGATAAAAAGGTGGGACCAGGGGACCCTGGAATGCAGATCTGAGTAATCTGAGAGCACAGCACTCCTCTCTGGTGCTGTCCCAAAGTGGTGTGTGTGTGGCGGGGAGGGGGGCTGTTAGACAAAGGGATGGTTATTAAAGGAGATGAATGAAGCCCACTGCGGGAAGCATCTCCCCTCTTGTTGGCATCTTTCTAATCCACTGTAGCCAGCGTCTGCACCTTGGCTCAGGGCTTATCAAACAGGCATACTCTTCAAACGTGTGCTGTTAGTAGTTAATGGTATTCACATCGTGGGTCAATGTGAAAAACTGTATTTCTTGAATGGGAGGATGTCATCTCAATTTTTTTCTGAATTCTCCACCCTCAGCACAAAGCCTTACACACCACAGGTTTTCCAAAAAGGGGCTGCCAAATGAATGAGTACACAAATAAACGCATCCCGTTCTCTGATCATAAACTCATGAACTCAGGGTAGAGACTGCTGAGCTAAAGAGTCAAATCCTGGTCTGTATCTGTAGTGTAAGTTTTTTGACAGTCTTAGAAACATCCCAGCTATGACAGACGATAATTTTTATTCGCTTGTTTCTAAAAATCTCTGTTTTAAAGAGAAGGTTAACTAACCTGTATAAACCCTACCTCCCTTTAAAGGCTTGGCAGCGCCCATCAAAGTAAATTTATCACAGCTCTTAAACCATTCAAACACTGGGGATGCCTTTCCAGCATTTAGATCTATTGGCAAATAGACCCCAAATTCCAGTGCTTTTGCCAAAAGTTGCAAAAATATTCGATCGTATGCTAGTCTTAGCCTCCAGATAGTAAGTAGAATGTGGTTGATGAAGCATTGCTATGCAGCATTTCTAAGCTCAAAGTAGCTTCACTCACCTGATGGCTAATTAGGGTCAAGGTATTCTGTTTCAGAAGCCGAATTTCTCATTGTGACTATCATGAGCTATAATAACGATTGCCAGCAGGATGTGACTTAAGCATAAACGAATGCAAGAACAAAGAAACACAACCCAGTAAGCACAGGGAGAGGATCCGTGCAACCAAGGCACCTGGGAAACTAACCCAGTTGGCTTGGATTTGTGATTGGTGAGATGAGTATATGACTTTTGTCTAACCTACTGTTGTGCACTAGTAATCTCCTCTCCCCTGGTTCTGAATTAGACTACTTCTACACAATGCCTAAAGTTTTTACTCATTCAATCAATATAGTGCTGTTCTTAGTTAATTTTGCAATATATGTACACACTTTATTCCCAAAACAAAAACTATTCTCAATAAACATTCTACTTTCATTGCCCTGGCTCCAGAAAGAATGCTGTGGACCAAGAGAAAAAGTGGAAGTGTCTAACACATCCATTACTTCTCAAAGAAAAAAAGGTTGGAATGGTACATTGAACTTCTCTTTAAATGATCAAGAAGACTTTTTTTTTAAAACTTATAAATTAAGGATCTTCTCACAAAAAGGATCATAACTTACAAAAAACAGTATTTTTTATGCTGGACGTGCAATGTGATGCACATTAATGGGTGAGAAAAGAGAGATTTCATCCTAGTCCTAGAACGGGGTGGTTCAGAATAACACTAAATATATTATTATTCTGCGATTACCCAATCATTCAGGAGAAGGGAGATTAAAGAGATCCAGAAGAGAGAGAGGAAAACAGTTACTTTGGCTGAGACCATTCCTAAGTACTTTTCCTGTGTTTGGATTTTTCTGCTCGGTGTCCTAACACCAGGATGTATGTGATCTCTGGGTTAAGCCAAGATCAAATACCCAATCTCCACCATTGTGGATATCAATGAGAATTCATAGAATGATGGCACTGAGCTCTTTCTGTCTTTGCGGAACTTCCCCTAGCTGTTACAGTGCACTACAGAACAAAAGCAGGCAGGCTAGCAACAGACACACCGTCTTCACTTGATTCCTCCCAAAAGTCCTATTTCCGCAGTAGTCTTCAGAGCTTGACCTATGGTCCTTCCATGTTACCAAACTGCATAGGTCTCCACAGAGTCACTAGCCGGCTCTGAAGGGCCAGGCTGAATGCTTCCAGGGGCAGACTCAGCCTGCCCGTAAGTTACTCAGTGTCACCATGGAATCAGCTGTGATTAAACGGAGCCAAAAGGCACACTCCTCCAGATCCCTTTGAACAATTCAACTTATACATTAAATGATGTCTACAAGAAATACGAATTATATTAATCTCATGAGAACTGTGGTATGCAAATAACATTATGATGATTACTCGCAAGTAACTCATAATGGGAATTTGATTCTACTCTGGTTCTTTTTGCAAAGAGCAAGTTGACGTACTTTACTCAGCTGGTTTGAAAGGGGATTCTTCCGAATGGCCTCCTCACCAAGAATAATCACTAAGCATCTATAAGCCTGATTAAGGACTTTATTGACTAATAGCATTTTAATGATAATAGCTCATACTATGATAACAATATTAAATAAAACATTCTTGAAATTTCTGTCTCAATCCTTTCAATATCTGATGAATAATGACCCACTCCAGATGTAACTGTTGAATAAAATTAGCCAAGTCACACTAAGAACTAAGGATACCCAATTATTAGGAATCACAGGTAACTTTAAAGAAATAGAAGTTGCAAAATAGGGCATCAAAAGAATCCTATTGCACGATGCATCATCTGTCTTAGCAATAGACCATGTACTGAAAAGGACAGACAAGTGATCATCAATCAGTCTTTGTCAAGCTCTTAGTTGCTTTCAGTTTTAAAATATCTTTAACAGAACTAACATGAACTTAAAATTTATTGTTCTCCTGACACTGTTCAAAATACATTTTTACTTCACTTCCCTATTTGTTTTGTCACCTTTTTTAAAGGAAAAGTTGAAGATTAAAATTTTATATACTTTTATTACCACATATCCAATATATATGGCATCTTATAAAACTTCTTACAGTGCCCCACCCATGGCTTTTTTCGGGTTCCCAATCAGTTCAGCAACTGTTACGGAGGCAGATCAGCTCTCGGGTGGACTGCTGTTTCCATTATGGGCTCTCTCACATGCTGAATTTGGATGGTGTTTATGACATAAAGCAAGATAACACAGAAGTGATTTCTGGGGTTTAATAGGCCACAGACCTTTATGCCTTATTTTCATGACTACTTCATGAAATTATCTCAGGCTCTTCCATTGGAGAGCAAAATTTACTATAATACTTTATATGTGTTGTCTTTTCCCAATTGCTACGCACATCAATATTTTTTCCCCTCCAAATCCTTACCTATTTTATATAAAGAAGAAGTTTGTTCTTCAATAAAGGTGTAATAGTTTGTGGATTGGCCTTTTTTTATGAGGTTATTTAAAGTCTGAGCTAAATCAGGTAATTAGCTCCCAGCACTTCCAAGAGCATAGGACCAAGTAATATACGACTTGCTGGCAGCACTCATTTATTTTTATGAAATTTTCTTTCTGTTTCCTTCTTACCCTACTCCCTTTAATCCACCAGGGTATATCCTCTTGTCCTTATTTTTAAAAATATTTGTTTGCAAGATAATGATTGAATCTAATTGGAAGTGAAACTGTATACTATTAATATATGCTCCTGCATAAATAAAAATATTGCAATTGTACAGTGTGGAGTAAATAATTTAAAAGTTGTTGATAAAACTGGAAACAAACAAACATGAGTTTCCGGAAGGCAGGAGGCTTGTGTCTTATTGTATTCGCAGCCCCTAGCCCGGAGCATCACACCCAGGACTTGTCCTTACATGCAGCGTGTTGAATAAGTTCTCCTGCCTAAGAGCAGAGAGTAAGTAGTTTTCTCCCAGCTGAGTCCTTGCTGGTCTCTTGTCCCTTTGGATACAGATTCAGGATAGGAGAATTACCACTATAGTTAAGTGGTTCTTCACCATGCTGTCTGGCCAATTTCTCATTTCTGTGCTGATTGAAAACAGAGTCTGATTCAGGATATCCCTTCTCTTGAATTGTACTTGTTTTTCCTTTCATAGAGAGCACCAGTGATAAAGCTAGTGTCAAAAGTTTGTATCCTGGTTCAGCCTCCTACTAGATGAGGGGGAAGTCTGGCATATCAGCAAGCACCTCTGCAGGACACAGGAGGGCCAGGCTGACATGATCGGGCCAAGGGAAGGGGTGTATTTGGCAGCAGAACCCAGCAATGCCCATGAGAGACACACTGGTAGGTCCACAGAAGCAGGACATCGTCACACAGCTTCCCTGGGTCCAGATGCCTCTGTACAGTACACTAAAGCAATGTTTGTGCATTTGGCCTGCCCATAAAAATCACCTGGGGAGCTCTTAAGAAATATTCATGCCTGTGGCCTTACTCTCCCAGACCAATTAACCCAAAATATCTCCTAGCACAGACTGTTTTTCAGGTAGCCCGGGACTGTAATAGTCCACTGGGGTCAAGAAATCGGGCACCTAAGGATGGCAGTGCAGAAGAGAAATGGCACTGGGTCTGTTTCCGATGGGACTTCTTTGTGAGCACACGTGGAAAGGTCCTCTGAGATGCCCAGGAATGGAGTGTGAGGCACTTTGCCCTGGGAGGACCGAGATGGCCAAGGGGCTACAGACCCTGCAAAAGCAAGTTACTACAATATGCAGCATTACTTAAAAAAGAAAAGAAAGAAAAAGATTTATTTATTTGAGCGGGGAGGGGCAGAGGGAGAGGAAAAGAAGCAGGCTCCCTCAGCTGAGGGGGGAGCCCAGCATGAGGCTCTATCTCACTAGCCTGAGATCATGACCTGAGCAGAAATCAAGAATTGAATGCATAACCAACTGAGCCACCCAAGCGCCCCAAAGCATTACTTTTTTTTTTTTTTTTAAAGATTTCATTTATTTAACACAGAGAGAGAGATCACAGGTAGGCAGAGAGGCAGGCAGAGAGAGGGGGATGCAGGCTCCCCACTGGGCAGAGAGCCCGATACGGGACTCGATCCCAGGGCCCTGAGATCATGACCTGAGCCAAAGGCAGAGGCTTAACCCACTGAGCCACCCAGGCACCCAGCATTACTTTTTTTAAACACAATTTTTTCAGAGGGGTTATGAGTGTCACAGGATCAAATTTTAAGATACAAAATGCTGAGAAAATGTAGAACCTCTCTTTAATTTAGAAAAAAACTGGGATATCTCCGGAGCCCATATCTGCTGGATTGAAGAAAAAAAATGGTACTCTCAAGTTTAGTACCTGGGGATTTTCCAGCTTGTGAACAGCCCTTTAGGTTAGATAAAGAGGTTCAACCTTTCAGATGGCTTCCTCTATCCCTTGATGCTTTCCTTAAACTAAAGACGAGGTGGATGGTGGAATGGTGTCTGTCTGCCCGGCTGGCGTCTAGTGCTCACATCTCTCGTGAGCTCTGATCCGTTCTTTCACTGATGGGCCTACTGCTCCCCACTGAGACAGCTTCTGACCAGCTCACCGGGTGCAGGTCTTAAGTCACCCCATCTGTCCTCTAGATCCCCACAGTGGTTCCTTCCCTAGTCACAACTAGCTTATCTGACCAGTCTGTTCTTCTCTTTTCCCAGGTGGGCCCTTCCCGTGTTGGCATGGCCCTCCTCCTTCCAGAGTGCCGTACGGGAGAGAGTGTTATGGGTCCTTTCCCCTTCCCGTGCCAGCTCTCCACCACCACACTAGACCCTTAGGGCCAAAGGAGAGGATGAGCAAATTAGAACAAATATTTGGCTGCTTTCTCCTCTTGTAGAAAGTGACCCAGTGCTTCCTTCTCTGCCTGAGAGTGCCCCTCTGTAGAAAAGCAGTAATGGGTATTTTTTCTCCAATACAGAACATACATCTTCTACATGGAGTTGCAAAAAGATGAGATAAATGAACTTATAAAATTCTCTCTATGACAACCTGGTTTCAAAGCTGCTGTCTTGCTATGTGTTATCGTAAATGTCAGAAGCTCAGTAGTTTTTCTTCTGCTTTATCTGAAACAAATCTATTTTCCTCTCCTCCTCCAAGCTTCCTAGGCAGGTGGAGGTCTCAGGCCAATAAAGGGGAAAGTAATGTACTTGGTTAGGAAAGAAGAGAGTGAAAACACATAAACAAATTCCAAACTACTGCTCTTATTGAAAAGCGGCTATCCTAAAAAAGCACCACTTATCACTTTTATGGGAAGGAGAGGATTTCAGGGGAAGGGAGTGCTTTCTTTTGGTTCTGCCACACATGTGCTATTTTTCATTAGGTGTCTACTATGGGCTTGGCACTGCCAATGATTGAATCTCACCAGTCAGGCTACAATAATGCCCACTTTAAAAAATGGTGGTAAAGTAGGAAGACCCTAGGCTCATCTTGTCAAACAAATACAACTAGGTCACTGTCAAATCATCCTAAATGCCCCGGAAATTGACCTAAAGACTGGCAGAACAAACTTCATAGCTAATGGTAGAGAAAGACCACATGGAAGAAGGTACAGAGATACAGTACAGAGATACAGTTTGGGAGAGAAACAGATCAGGGAGCTATGATCACAGAGAAGGGCAAGAGACAGGCTAGCAGAGCGGGGAACACGGGGAAAGACAGAAAGAGGATTCCCCATAGCCACTGGCTTGGAAAACAAGAGGTGCTGTATTTTCTGAGTTTTGGCTATAAGCAGGGCTGAAAGCCTGGACTTCTAAAGGTCAGCAGGTTTAGCCTGGAGCAGCCTGGAGCACATTGAGGCTGCTGCTAAAGAGAAAGCATGACAATAGCCCAAGGCCTTATGGCACAGAAACAGTGATCTGAAGAACCCCTGGGGCGCACAGTGGGAGGTTATTTGCTCATCTCAGGGTGCATACCAGAGAGAGATCCACAGAGAGACCCCTCTGGGAACAAAGGAACTGGCTGGCACTGTTTCCCTCTTCCAGCCCACCCAGGGTAAACACAGGAACCAGCCCAGGGCCAACACTCACTACCTAACTGGCACTTACCAAGCCCCACCATGCTTGCCTCAGTCGCAGCTCAGTGGGCCCCATCTCCCAGAAGACTGGCCCAAACCTCTGCCCACACTGCATCTCCCAAACCAGGAGTCTGGCAGAGTTCTCAGTTCTGGCAGTGGTGGCAACAGTTCTCATTTCAGAAGCAGACCAGAACACACCCAGTTACAGCATCACATTCAGGCCAGTGACCAAAGACTGCCTACAAGAGGCAAAGACAGCCTCTGTAGACAGCTGCCCTGAAGGATAAAGCAGTGAGGACTAAACAGAAGAACATGTACAGCATACACTGGAGATACTCTTGGATGCTTCAGGACCCAGGGTAGCAATACTTATATTAGAAAAAACAGACTTTAAAACAAAGACTATAACAAGAAACAAGAAGATCTAACAATTCCAAGTATTTAAACAGTCAACATAGGAGCACCCAAATACATAAAGCACTCCATAATAAACATAATGGATTTAATTAATATTGATGAATAATAATAAAGAACTTGAACATTCCACCTACATCAATGAACAGATCAGCTAAACAAGGAAATAGTTGTACTGAATGACACACTGTACCAGATGGATTTAACACTTATTTTCAGAACATTTTATCCTAGATCAGTATAATACATGTTCTATTCAAGTGCACACGGAACACTCTCCAACACAGATCACATATTAGCTCACACACAAATTCACGAAGATCAAAGTCACACCATACATATGTTCTGACCACAATGCTATGAAACTACATGTGAACGACAAGAAAAAATCTGGAAACACCATAAATACATGGAGATTAAATAAGATGCTACTAGACAATGAATGAGTCAACCAGGAAATTAAAAAATGAAATTAAAAAGTACATGGAAACAAATGAAAATACAATGGTTCAAAACATCTGGTATGCCACAAGGGTAGTTCTAAGAAGGAAGCATATAGCAATACAGGCCTACCTCCAAAGCAAGAACAATCTCAAAAACACGACCTAACCTTATACCTACAGGAGCTAGAAAAAGAACAAACAAACCTAAAACCAGCAAAGAGGGAAATAATAAAGATTACAGCAGAGATAAATGATATAGAAACTAAAAAACAATAGACCAGATCAGGATGATGAAGATTCAACTTTTGATGAAAGTGACTTTGATTATGAAGCACATTGTGCAGCTTTGGGGACAAGGCCACCTGCTAACATGGAAAAACTAGATGAAATGTGCAGGAAAGTAATTGAGCTCTTCTCTGTATGTGCTAATAAAGATCTTAAAGATTGTCCTTCCACACTGTGGAAGTTTTGGAAATAGATGTCCAGTGATCACCTCATATTCTCATGTATATAACTGTTCTGTTTACAGTAATACATTATATAGTTACTATGATAAACTGTGATTATTAGGCTCTTTGACAGTGGCCTGCTTTGGGACCATCGCACCTAGTTGACATTTGAACGATTATTTATAGTATTTCTTAACATGTTTATGATGATGAGTATTTGAAATTATGGATGGTTTTCTATAAGGTTTAAGAAACTAGCTACTCAAGTATTTGAATTTGTTTATACAGATTTAAAACACTAGCAGTAATAAAATGTTGTAAATGGAGCACAGGGTGTGATGCATAAACAATGAATCTTGGAACACTGAAAAAATAAAGTAAAAAAAATAAAAAGTGTATATTTAATATTAATTTGGATTGAGTGACCATCATTTTTATTAATGTTTCTCAAATATTCTTTATTTTCACAGACTTATTAAAATTAGCACTTTCTGCAGTACAAAATAAGTTTACTTTTACTTATCTTTTAAGCCATTAAACTTTTTGCTGGCCTTTTTGGGCTGATGTGCTTATTAAATATGGTTACCAGAAGGGAGACAATATGGCTGAAAAGACTAGCTCCTTGGGTACTTACAAAGGTTTTTGATTAAGACTTACCTTGCACTCTTGGCTCTCTCCAGGTCTTTGGCTTTTGCTTTATTAAATATATTCTCTGTACTAAGATCCTTTTTCTTTTTTAAACTTAGTAAACTATATCTTAATCATTTATAGTTCTGTTGTAAAAATAATAAAACTTTAATAGGATGATATAGAATAAAGGAAGCTTCAGTTAACAAATAAAAACAAAACCCCAATAGAAAAGATCAATCAAACAAGGAGCTGGTTCTTTCAAACAAACAAACAAACAAACAAAAACAAACCTGAAAAACCTCTAGGTATACTTACCAAGGAAAAAAGAGAAAGGACTCAAATAAAATCACAAATGGGAGAGGATAAATAACAACCAATACCACAGAAACACAAATAATTATAAGAGAACATTATGAAAAACTATATGCCAGCAAATTGGACAACCTGGAAGAAATGCATAAATTACTAGAAAGATATAAACTACAAAGCAGAAAAAAAGAAGCAGCAGAAAATTTGAACAGCGGGGCACCTGGGTGGCTCAACGGGTTAAGCCTCGGCCTTTGGCTCAGGTCATGATCTCGGGGTCCTGGGATCGAGCCCCGCATTGGACTCTCTGCTCAGCAGGGAGCCTGCCTCTCCTCTCCAATCTCTCTCTGCCTGCCTCTCTGCCTACGTGTGACCTCTGTTTGTCAAATAAATAAATAAAATCTTAAAAAAAAAAAAGAAAGAAAATTTGAACAGCAATAGCCAACAAAGAAACTGAATCAATAATCAAAACCCCGCACCAAAGGGAAGTCCAAGACCATTGACCAAGGGCCTATTTCACCAAACATTTAAAGAAGAGTTAATACCTATTCTTCTCAAACTCTTCCAAAAAATAGAAAAAGGAAAACTTCCAAACTCATTCTAGGAGGCTAGCATTACCCTGATACTACAACCAGATAAAAACCCCACTGAAAAAGAAAACTACAGGTCAATATCCCCAATGAACACATACGAAAAAAATCCTCAACAAAATACTAGGAAACCAAATTCAACATTTCATTTAAAAAACCATCCACCACGATCAAGTGGGATGTATTCCTTAGTTGCAAGGGTGGTTCAATATTCACAAATCAATCAATGTGATACATCACATCAATAAGAGAAAAGGACAAGAACCATCTGGTCATTTCAATAGATGCAAAAATTTGACAAAGTACAACATTTGTTCATGATAAAAACCCTCAACAAAGTAGGTCTAGAGGGAACATACCTCAACATAATAAAGGCCGTATATGAAAATCCACAGCTGATATCATCCTTAATGGGGAAAAACTGAGAGCTTTTCCTCCATAGTCAGGAACAAGACAGGGATGTCCACTCACTACTTTTATTCAACATAGTATTGGAAGTCTTAGCCACAGCAATCAAACAATGAAAAAAAAAAAAAATACAAGGCATCCAAATCAGTAAAAAAGAAGTAAAACTTTCACTATTTGCAGATGACATATTATATTTTGAAAACTCAAAAGACACCACCAAAAACCTGCTAGGACTGATAAATGAATTCAGTAAAGTCACAGGATACAAAATCAATGCACAGGAATTTGTTGCATTTCTATACACCAATAATAAAGCAGAAGAAAGAAAAACAAACAATCCTACTTATAATTGCACCAAAGTAATAAGGTATTTAGGAATAAATTTAACCAAAGAGGTGAAAGACCTGTACTCTGAAAACTATAAAACCCTGATGAGAGAGGTTCAAGACTTTGCAAAGAAATGGAAAGACATTCCAGGCTCACAAACTAGAAGAACAAATATTGTTAAAATACCTATACTACCCAAAGCAATCTACACATTTAATGAAATCCCTATCAAAATGCCAACACTACTTTTCCCACAACTAAAACAAACAATTCTAAAATTTGCATGGAACCACAGAAGACCCAGAGTAGCCAAAGCAGTCTTGAAAAAGAAAAGCAAACCTGGAGGCATCACCATCCCAGACTTCAAGTTCTACTACAAAGCTATAGTGATTAAGACACTATGGTATTGGCACGAAAATAGATACACAAATCAACAGAACAGAATAGAAAGCCCATAAATAAATCCTCAACTATATGGTTAATATTAATCTTCAACAAAGCAGGAAAGAATATCCAATGGGAAAAAGAAAATTTCTTCAACAAATGGTTGTGGGAACACCAAACAGCCACATGTAGAAGAATGAAACTGGACCAGTTTCTTACACTGTACACAAAAATATATTCAAAATGGATTAAAGACTTCTATGTGCAACCTGACACCATAAAAATCCTACAAGAGAGCATAGGCAGTAATTTCTGACATCACTCACAGAAACTTTTTTCTAGATATGTCTCCTGAGGCAAGGGAAGCAAAAGCAAAAATAAACCATTGGGGATTCATCAAAATAAAGTTTCTGCACAGTGAAGGAAACAATTGACAAAAAAGACAACTTATAGAATGGGAGAAGATATCTGTAAATGACATATTTGATGAAGGGTTACTATCCAAGATATATAAAGAACTTAAAAACTCAGCATCCAAAAAATGAATAAACCAATTAAAAAATGGGCAGAAGACATGAATAGACATTTTTCCAAAGACGACATACAGATGGCCAACAGACACATGAAAAGATGCTCAACATCACTTACCATCAGGGAAATGCAAATCAAAACTACAATGAGATATTACCTCACACCTGTCAGAATGGCTAAAATCAACAACAGAAGAAACAACAGGTGTTGGTGAGGATGTGAAGAAAGAAGAACACTTGTGCACTGTTGGTGGGAACGCAAACTGGTGCAGCCACTGTGGAAAACAGTATGGAGTTCCTCAAAAAAGTTAAAAATAGAGCTACCTTATGATACAGCAATGCACTACTGAGTATTTACCCAAAGAATACAAAAACACAAATTCAAAGGGATACATATACTCCTTTGTTATGAGCAGCATTATTTACAACAGCCAAATAATAGAAGCAGCCCAAGTGTCCATTGACTGATGAATGGATAAAGATGTGTGTGTGTGTGTATACATATATACATACATATGCATACATATATACATATACATATATGTATATATACATATACATATACACACATATAATGAAATATTATTTGGTCTTATGGAAGAACTAAATCTTGCCATTTGCAAAGACATGGATGGAGCTAGAGTGTATAATGCTAAGGGAAAGAAGTCAGTCAGTGAAAGACAAATAGCATACGATTTTATTCATATGTGTAGTTTAAGAAACAAAACAAAGGACCAAAGGGTAAAAACAAAAACAGAAACAGAAAAAGAGACCAAGAGAAAGGGAGTGCCTTGGGTGGGTCAGTGGGTTAAGCATCTGACTCTTGCATCATGACTCAGGTCATGATCTGAGTTGCGACATTGAACCCACATCCATCTCTGCACTGGGAATGGAGCCTGCTTAGGATTCTCTCTCTCCCTCTTCCCCTGCCACTCCCTATCCCCCACCCTCTTCCCTTCTATTAAGAAAAAAAAAAAAAAAAGAAACATTTAATTATAGAGAACTGATGGTGACCAAAGGGGAGGTGGGTGGAAGGAAGGCTGAAACAGGTGATGAGCACCTGTTGTGTTGTGGACATGCGGAATCACTATATTGAACACGAAGACTAATATAACACTGTATGTTAGTAGGTTAACTAACCAGAACTAACATAAAGACTTTAAACAAGCCTCCCAATCACAGAACAAAAATAATGTTCACTTTGATGGTTGTCCAAAAGACCAAATGATGGAGCATCCAGCTCCATACCTGTTGTACCAGGAGCCAGATTTCTGGTAGGGAAAAAAATACCCCATTTCTCCAACCTAACTTTTTTTGATTGTCTCTGTTATTGTTGCTGTTGTTATTTGTTTGTTAGGGCTTTTGACTCCTATGTGAGTTACAAACTTTTATAAAAGCTGATTCTCTTCTAGTGTATCAACTGGATCTTCTTACTGCCTGATCTGTCTACACATCTACAAGGTAATTCATAGTAATCAGTTTGGTTCTGCAAAGATCCTGCCTGAGAGGGCTTTGGAACCTAAGAATAGCTGAATTCTGTCCAGTCTCTAAAGAGATATTTTGACTCTTAGTTCTCTGAAAATTGGTAACTGTCACAATGATTAGGCTAACCAGAAAACTACCTGACCATGTTAGCTAATTTAGAATTTGCTTTATGGATCACTATATTTTATTCACTTCACATGATTCCCATGAGGCAAGTTCCTTTTATTTGAGAAAATAAAGATGTGACTCAAAAGCTGACTAAAAGAACTGGTGGGATTTAGAACACTTGCCCCCTGAGTCACCAGTTCAAATGTGACCCCAAATTGCTAACATCTGAGTGTCATTTGCTAGCCTCAGCGTGATCACTGAAGGAAGAAGCCACATCATATGCACACCAAATACCACTACAGTTGCCTGTTGTTCTCAAGAAAGAAGCAGGATTAAAATGAACCCCAGAACTTATCTTTCCCTCCTCCCACACCTCCCACAGCGTTATCCTAATACAAACCAATGTCTGAGATTTATTTTCCAAAATAATCAGGTGCTTCTCAGTATATTTCTTTTTTTCAATGAGTTTCAGATAGCACTCGAGACAGATCTTTCTGTTTCATCAAAATGTCACTGGCCAGAGATGATGAAGAGTACACTAATTGGCCTATTATCCTACACATAAGTAAAAATAATAATTAACATTTAGTGAGCACCTATGACGTGCCCAGGACTGTGCTAGCATCTTATGTAAATTATGTGATTTAAACTCCAAAACCAAATTGAAAAGTAGCTACTGTCGTTTTCATTTTATAGATGAGGAAACTGACACAGAGGTAGCTTAATATGTTGCCCAAAAGTATAACTAGAGGCAGACTCAGGACTTTTATCTTTGCCTTTTTTTTTTTTTTTTACCTCCAAAGCCATGCTACTCCTCTTACGTGCTCATTATTTCCCACATCTTGCTCCCAGTTGCTGTTTTGCCTAAGAAAGACCAGTAGGCTGAACCTCGGAGTGTATTACCAGGTAACAAAACTAAGATTGTGAAATCTTGTCATGTTTTGGATTAATCTAAAAATGTGAAGCTTTTAATCTCCTTAAAGGCAATCTTCATTCAAATTTTCCAAGAGGCTTTTCCACTTTTACTAATCATTTCAAACTAAATAATCATGGATGAAGCATAGTATTTTTTAAAGATTTATTTATTTATTTATTTATTTGGGGGGAGTGGAAGAGAGGAGAGAGGGAGAAAGAGCACAAGTGTATAGCAGGGAAGGGCAAAGGGTGAGGGAGAGAGAGCCTGAAGCAGACTCTCCACTGAGATTAGAGCCCAACGTGGGGCTTGATCCCACAACTCCAAGATCAGGATCTGAGTGGAGTCCAAGACTTGGAATCTCAACCAACTGTGCCACCTAGGCACTCCTAGAAATATATATATATTTTTTTTTACGTTGTGAAAATAGGCAAAAGAAAACTGGAACTATATACTCAGAATGGCCCATAAAGAAACTAAAATTAGAAGAAAATATCATAAGAAACATTTAATTTTGACTTATCAGAAGATGCCTTAACTTTTCTCTCAATCCAAGTGTTTTTATGCTATTCTTTGGATGGCTATTAAAATAAACCATTCTTTAAAATATCAACAATAAATTTTCTCATTGAGAGATTAGTTATTCTGTTTAAAACAAAATCCACTAGAACTAAAATTTATGTAAAAATTTTAAAACTTCTTGGAGCTAACATTCTATAAAGTCAGTTTCTAACTGGCCAAATCAAGAAAACATTTGTTCCTTTGGCAATTAGAGACATAAGAAAGAAATAATAGATGGATTCAAGAGTTAAGTCCATTTCATATTTCAAAGTATCTCTCTCATGGTTGGAGCTAAGAAGAGCTTGTTTGTTTGAGTCAATGGTACATTCTAAAACAGAATGGATCAGCATCTTAGCTGGTGTTTCAATCACTGATCCCAAGATTTTCATTCTAGAAACAGTAGTCTCAGAAGCGACTATAACAAAAATCTTTATTCAGAGGATCCCATCAAGCATATGAAGACTGTGGGTCTCTGGATTCTGAACGGCCATGCACTTGAGGCCAAAGACAAACCCCTTCAGATTAAATACAAGGTTTAGTGACAGGATTCCCTATGCAATTCAAATGTGACCTAACGATAAAGTTCAGTGGTGCATGGAACATCTTAGCTAGAGAAATCAGCACAAACAGCATGGCAAATATGCATTTAGACCAACAGCAACAACCACCAACAAAAGAATACCACCAGGTTTATGAGGCATGAGACATTAAATTTAATAAGTTATAAACTATGATTAAATTATAAACACATTTTCATTACCCAGTAATGGTAAAGAGCCATGCTTGTTAGGTTTAGCAGCAGGAGTCACACCTATAAATAGGCAGTGGGATCAGCAGATTCTCCATGTGCATATGGGAAGAACCATGGGTACAGGAACCTGAAGCAGCCTTGCAGGCAGTGCTAGGGAAAAACTGTAGGCTCATTCTTATTTCACCCCTTAGAACTTAGTTAGTTAGTTAGAACCCCTTAGTTAGAACTCTAACCAGTTGTGGGGTACAGTTGCTGGCAGCAATCCAATTCCCCCATTCAACTACATATAGATAATCACTTTGTTTTATAAATCCTAAAATGGAAAATATTTGATAGACTCGAAGAGACTAATTTATCTTCCTAAAGGTTTGAGCAAAAATTTGAGTAACTTTTTTTTTTTGGAGTAATATTTCTAGACTAAAATAGTTTAAAAGAACATTCCTGCACATTTTGGCACTTAGAAATGAATTTCCATTTGCTGGATTAAGTAAAAAATCATATTTTGAAAGCTGGTGGCCTGTAATCTAACACTAAACTAAACTTAACTAAAATTTTATTTTAAAAATAAAATTGTTTCTGGTTCAGCGAAAGTTCTAAGTATGTACTTCTAATATGACAACAATCACTAGAGCTGAGTACTAGCCAGGCTGCCTCTATTAACCATGTGGGAGCTACCAGTTCACCAAAGTGCCTTCTTGTTTCACTTCTTTCATCCACACTCCCTAGCTGGATGCATGTGAGTTTTTAACTTCTGAGTAAAGTAGATGGACCACAGAAGAAAATCTTTCTATCATCTAGTATTTTTCCCTACCCCATAGGTTCAAAATCTTACTTGCAACTTCTGGCAGCACATCTCCTCTCCTGCTTCCTACCTCTTAAAAAAACAAAAACAAAAAGCAAAAACAAAAACAAATGAACAAACAAACAAAAACCCAAAAAACTAAAAAACCTCCTTTAACTAAAAGGGAAGTAGTAGCCTGAAATTATCCTTGGACAAATGTACGGCATAATGAAAATGGATAAACTATGAAGGTATGTGAAGATCTCAGAGTTTAGAGTGACTTTTTAATTCACCTGTTCTTGCCAACAAACCAGCACAAGAATTATAACAATCACATATCTGACAGATGCTAATCAGCTTCTTTCTGGTGCCAAAGAGCTTGGACTCACAGAAAAGAATTGGTTCTAGTACTTAAAATCTTTATATTATGATAATCTTCCTTAAAGTGTATTTTTCAGTGTAAGAAATGAATTTAGTGTGAGCCCAGAACGGGGTACCTCTCTGGTACTGGGTTGAGTATCATAATATAATGATTGCAGAACTTTTTTAATGAAAAGAAGTTATGGATGTGAAATGGACTTCTGTGTATTAAGCACTGTCCTGAGTGCTTTTCTTCTCATATTTTTTTTTCCTCTACATCTCTTCTACAGTTAACTCTTTTAACTTATTTTTTATGGAAGAAGTTGAACTGAAATGCAAAGACATTAAGGAATTTGCCCAAGGTCACCCAACTAACACAGAGTGTGGCACATTCTCAGAGCTGATAAGGAATTTTAAATGGTTTAAGTAGCCAAACTGGGGCTTGTCACTCAGCATTCCCACACTATACCATAACTTTTCCATTTTGACAGAAGGAAGGAGTGCTGGAGTGTTGGACATTAAAAGACCTAACAATATGTTCCATTCTTCACAGTGGTCATTCTTAATTGCCAGCCTGTTCCCGGGATTCTGATAGACCCTAGTATGACAAATTTGGCAATAAATAAAATTGAGACCTCTTATGTATGACTACCTATTGTCAATTCTGCATAATTTTTATCCCAAAAGGACACACTTCCTAGAATCCCCTTCCCATATTGTCTTAGGTCAGAAATTGTCAGTGAAAGGAATGCAAATAAGCATGGAAGATGGAAGTGTGGATGTTACATGGGTGGATATGACATCTTACTACAGGGCTTTTGGAGGTGCTCAGGTGGCATACAGATTGAGATGTTTATTGGGAGCTTTTCCAGAGCCTCTTGAGAATTTCTGCATTTTCCCCATGGAACTTTTGAGAACTCCTCAATTTATATCTTCCAATGAGGACTTCAGTGACTGTTTCTCCAATCTTCAGCTACAGCCTTCCTGATCTTTACTTACAAACCCCTTCCCACATTCCTGCAATCCCTAATTCCTATATTAACTCATCCAGTCCCTTAAGACTTAGAATGGTTCTGTTTTCCTATGTGAATCCTAACTGACCTATCATCCCTGCCCATGATTTTGAGACTTCAGGACACAAGGTCAACTCTGTAAAACCTGGTGCCACCAGGGAACGAGTCAACAGGGTAGCCTACTGGCTCTTCTCCAATGTTATTTCTGCTTTCTTCATTGATAAGACAAGCTCCTTACACCTAAGAAGTCCCATGTGAGTGATTTTTAAGTCGATAGTATGAAAGTGGGATTGGTATGTATAATTTCAGAAAATGTCCATAAAGAAAAAGACTATTCTCTTCTTTGTACTCTCTCCTTTCTGCTGGCGGGAAAACAATGGTCCAGCAGCCATTTTGGATCATCAACAATTTGGGTTATTGAAGATTTACACAATAGAACAGAAATGCTGAAAGAAGACTGGGTCCCTAACATTGTGAGTCTTTTAGAACTAGACATTTAGGGGCGCCTGGGTGGCTCAGTGGGTTAAGCCGCTGCCTTCGGCTCAGGTCATGATCTCAGGGTCCTGGGATCGAGTCCCGCATCGGGCTCTCTGCTCAGCAGGGAGCCTGCTTCCCCCTCTCTCTCTCTGCCTGCTTCTCTATCTACTTGTGATTTCTCTCTGTCAAATAAATAAATAAAATCTTTAAAAAAAAAATAAAGAACTAGACATTTATATATAAGAAAAGGAAACTTATATTTCATTTAAGTCACTGATATTTTGATATCGCTGTCACATGCAGTTATAACAAGTATTGCTGGTACATCAACCTTACCAGATATTTTTTCAGTGAGGTTGGAGGAAGGGAGAGAAAAGTCAGTGGGCCTTCCAGCGAATAAACCTACAACCACTAGGACAGGTGTGAGAGAGGGTGTAAGGAAGTCCTTCACCAGCTGAGTCTCATCCACTTAAAGACAAGAAGATGTCTTAACAACTGTTTATTCTTTAATAAGCAAACCAAAGTGATCTTGAAATGCATAGAGCAGAATGAGAATGGCCATAAACTGATCTTATAAAACTGCTACTTAGATCCAACATTTATTTACTTATAATTTTTCTATGTCTATTTCTAGAAAATAATTTAAGCAGCTTAATGACATATGCACAAGACAAAAAATATACAATAAGTGAGGACATTAGAAAATAAAGTCGGATTTAAAAATATGCAAAATTCCTAACATGAGCTATGGGCTGTTTTATTCACCACTGTATTTCTAAAAGCTAAATGATCCTCAATAAATATTTGTTTAAAAAATATGAAAAATCCGAGCAGACATTTATTGTTTTTTTTTTTTTCCTGTCCAACTTTTTTACATCCCCTCTTTTCTTAGAACACACATTTTCTCTTTTGTAGTTTGAGTAGTGCTGACTACCACTGGCTCCTGGGAGGCTCTGGTTGTAAGCTCTGACATTGAGGCCTCTACCTGGGACTTTCAGTGGAGATACGCAGAAAAAATACTCCTCCCATACCCCATGACCCTCATAGTTGTTGAGCTAGTGGAAAATCAGCCTGCCATGGTCCTTTCTGTTTGGATATGAGCATGATACTGTCTGAAGCTATTTCGATGCCTGGACTTTTTAGTTATCAGACCCAGTGATTTTCAGTGGATACAATTTTGTCCACTAAAGGACATTTACCAGTGCCTGGCAACACTTTTAGTTGTCACACTGGGGAAGTGGTGCTACTAGCATCCACTGGGTAGAATCCAGGGAGGCTTCTAAACATCCTAAAATGTATGGGACAGTTCCCACTCCACTGAATCAAAGAATCATCTGGCCCAAAATGCCAAGAGTGGTGAGGTTCAGAAGGCTCTCTGAGCCAATCAATCTGTCTTGTTCCTCAAGACAGTTGGAGTTGGATTTCCCTCACTCAGAACCTAGAGTCCTAACTACTAGAGTGGATCAAAATTTTGATTCTTGGCTTCTGAGCAGTTAGAGTAAAGAGCTAACTATAGTGAGTTAGTTTCTAAGTAGGTGCACAGGATCCTAAAGAGCAACACTTAAGATGAGTGTCAACCATGAATCCCTTGAAAGGACACAGGAAACTAGTTCTTATTATTATATTCCAGCCTTCTTAGAATTCAGTAACACTAATAATAGACTGTAAGTAAATATCATACACTGCCAGTCATTAAGACCATATTTAAATATGTTCACAGGACCCCTGCATACTATTGTAGAGTGTGCACAACACACAAAATGCACTGCCAGGCAGCCCCTCTTCCTAATTTGTCTGCCCAGAAGGAGTGCCTTTTCTAATCTGCATAAAGACATCTTACCAACTAGTGGCAGCTCTACACGTTCACACGCATAATTCCAAATGAAGCAGAAAATGGTTCTGATCTGTGCCATAATAAGGCTATCCCCTTAACCTGTTTCAAATGAACCTCTTGGAATAAGGTTTGCTCCATCCAGAATGGTGAGAGCTGCCACTGCAGAGATTAACAAATGAGTGTGTGTCTCAATTGTCATGTGGTAACATGTACAATATGTTGCTCAGAGCAACTGATGACTTTGGGATCTTTTTCCATAGCACTCAAAATGCAAATTTTTCTTCTGTTTTCTGTTAATAAAATAAATAAATAAGAGCTCTGATGTAGGGAAGTATTTTTATGCAAAAAGACTGTCAGTTTCCCAGCAGGAAAGTCTTGAAGTTCTTTCCCTTGATATGTCATAAAATTGACATTACTTTAGAAGACGGAAAGATCACTAGGTCAAACAAAGCATGTTGGATCAGATTAGGTCTGGCAATCTTTTTGAGCAATGTATTTAATGCTTGGAGATAAAATAAATGTCAAAGAATTTTGCCAGTTTCTTGAGAAATTCTATAGATGTTTCATATTTGAAAATACTTACCAACTTAGTCTGTAGATAGCAAATATCTAATTACAATATTCTATGGCTTTAACTCTTTGGAAAAAGTAAGAAAGTCTAAAATATAAAGTATTATGTCCTTATAAATTTAAAAATTTCAACTTGATATTGTCATATTTAGGAAATACTCCCAAATTCTAAAATAACTGCTTGAAAGCATCAGCATAATTTAATAAAGTAATACTTAATGTACTTAAAACATTTTCTAAACCCAAAGTCTAGATTTCTCATTCATATTAGCCATTTAGATATTTTGTCCCTAAAATCATATGATTTAAGGTAATTGAATTAAGGTCAAACTCTACTATATTAAACTAGATGTTTTAGTCAGGATGACTAGATTATGTTACAGTTACAAAATACCCCCAGGATCTCAGTATCAAAGACAATATTTTTGTTGTTGTTGTCATTAGATGCCCAGTACACGTTAGTGTGAACTGGAGGAGGCCAAGCTAACTGAAGCTTTCCCATTTTGTAGCCAGATCATCTAGAACACATGAGCTCAGAGGCTGCTGTGACAGAAGGAGAGAGAATCAGAGGGTCCCCAAGTAACACCTATGGCCAGTTCTCAGAAGTGGCATGCATGAATTCCATCCACAACACTGGCTAAACTCAATCGTGTTCTCAACTTCAGGGAGATTAGGAAATGTAGTCTTCCCCTGTGCTCAAGAGAGGAGGTGTATGACCACCCAGTGTTGTCTCTGTTACACTGGCATAGTAATAAATAAATAAATAAATAAAATACAGATTTTTGTAGTTTTATCAACCTGGACTTATAGCCTTTGATATTTACTAACCATGCAGTTTCCCAAAGTTTTAGTTTTCTCAAATAAAATGGTAGGTCTTATAATATTTGAATTACTTTTATGGCTTTCATTCTGACCAAAATTTTACCTTTATCTTCAAGTTTGATGTTTAATTCTTTAATATTTTATTATGATACTTCAAATTATTACTTATGATACTTAAGCTCAAAACTTTTTATTCAGTCCCATCCCGGTTCTAGCATCTCTGCAAGGAAACTAATATGCAGATAATGAAAACAGAATGAAAAAATTACTTAGTTAAGACACTAATTTAAATCAGCTCAAGAGTTGGTGATCTAGCCAGAGGAGATAAAGCAAAGTTTTCCCTTTTCCTGGCTAGTTACATCAGCCAGGTTGGACATAAATATAACAGATTGTATTTGAGCAAAGAATTATGTTTTTTTCTAATATAGGCAGATACCATATAAAAATAAAAAGCATCTCCATCCATAGAACTCAGCAGAACATCTTATATGATGTTTAATATTTATTGAATACATGTATGTATATGTGATTCCAAAGGAATAAGGAATACTACTAATACATATGCACATATATATCCATGTCAGATTTTATATGCACACAGAAATAAATGCACCTATATGGAAATCTATATAATAACTAAAAGTAAGCTGGACTGAACTGCCTAAAGGCTATAATTCCTTCCATTTCCGAGATTCTACAAAATTGTATTTTTCTATGATTTTCAAATTTCTTTCTGCCTTTACAGAATTATAAAAACACTTACATAATTTTGCATTATTTATAATGAATCTTAATAGAAGATATGAGTTTCTTCTTTCAGAATATCCAGGAAGTGATAGTAGCATATATTTAAAAATAAACACTGACCCTAGATTTAGCAGTTATTTTGATGCCCTACATAAATTTTGAGATACGAATCTATTCACTGTTGCTGTTCACAAAGATTCCCAGCTCTCCACTATGAGTAGGATGACACTTGTTAGTACCCATGTGGGGGGATGGGTCACATGAGTAATGGCCATGGGCTGTGAGAAGAAGTAATGCATTCTACTCTGAGCCAGAGCTTGCTATTGCCAGGGCAAGGCCTTGCAAAGTTCTTTCTCTTTAACACAAGGAATAACCATGTTCTACAAGGTAACTGCTCTGCCATCATGGCCTCTGTGTTACAACAAGGAGCTTCAGTGGACATGCAGTTTCAATAGCAAACAAACCATTTCTGTTTTAGTCCATTAAAATTTCAAAGGGGACTGTTACTACTGCATAACCAGCTTATCTTTTATAATAGAGAATTTTGTGTCTATCCTGTCTCCCACTGGATCACCAATCCTTGCTCCAACCCTGATCTCAGTCTCAGCAAGGATACATACATAGCATGTTTAGTGGGAACTAAAATAAAGTGGGAGCACAGCTTGAGTAGAAAAGTTTATTTTGTACATTACTTGATATTTCTAAAGCCTAAAAATTTTAGGATTATTAACTAAGTGAAAGAAGCCAATCTGAAAAGGCCATATACTACATAATTCCAAATATCTGACATTCCTGAAAAAGCAAAATTATAAAGAAAGTAAAAGAATCAAGGGTTGTTGGGAGTTGGGGAGGAGGGAGGAATGAATAGACAGAGCAGAGACTTTTAGGGCAATGAAACTATTCTGTATGATACTATAATGGTGGATATATATCATTACACATTTATCCAAAATCCATAGAATGTAAAAAAGTGAACCCTAATGTAAACTATAGACTTTGGGTGATAAGGGTCTAGTATCAGAAGATATTTTTAAAAACTCCACAATAAAAATACATGTAACCCCATAAAAAAATGGGCAGAAGATTCCAATAGACATTTCTCCAAGAAGACTGACAAGTGGTCAATAAGCTCATAAAAATGTTCAACATCATTAGTCATAAAGGAAATGCAAATCACCACCACAGTGAGATACCATTTCATACTCACTAGAATGCCTGTATCAAAAAAAGAAGCAGGGATGCCTGGTGGCTCAGTTGAGCATTCTCCTGATTTCAGCTCAGGTCATGATCTCAGGGTCATAAGATCAAGCTCTGCATTGGGGTCCAGGATCAGTGTGGAGTCTGCCTGAGATTTTCTCTCTCCCTTTGCCTCTGCCCCTCAACCTGCTTATGCTCTCTCTCTCTCTTTCTCAAAATATATAAATAAAATCTTTAAAAAGGAAAAAAAAAAGGCAATGCTTAAAGATAAAGAATCTAAAAGCAGCAAGAGAGAAACAAAAAGTTGCCTACAAGAAAAACAAAAACAAAACAAACAAACAATCAAAACCTATAAGGCTATCAGTTGATTTTTCAGCAGAAACTTTGCAAGCTGAAAGAGAGAGGCATGATATATTCAAAGTGCTGAAAGGAAAAAAACCTACAACCAAGAATACTCCACTTGACAAAGTCATCATTCAGATTTAAAGGTGAGACATTTTCCCAAACATACAAAAGATAAAGGAGTTTGTCATTCCTAAACCAACCTTACAAGAAATGTTAATGGGATTTCTTTAAGTAAAAAAGAAATGGTCATAATTAGACATAAGAAAATTATGAATAAAAAGATGTAAAATATGACAACATGTACAAAAGATATGGAGAAGGGAGTAAAAGTGGGGAGAAGGGGAAAAGAAAAAAGAAATAAGTGTTTTTTCTTGCTGTTATTATTATTATTATTTTTTTGCTGTTATTATTTTTTTCAAGAAAGTGTTTGAACTTGAGGGACCATCGAATTAATATGGATTGCTATTTATTAGCATATTATACATGAACGTCATGATAATCTCAAACCCTAAACCTATGATACACACACAAAAAGAGAAAGTCAGACAGATATAACATTAGAAACTCATCCATCACAAAGAAAGAGAGAAAGAAGAAAGGAACAAAGAAGAAAAATAAAACATTATAAAAACATTATAAATAACATACTAAAAAATACAGAAAACAAATTAAAATTCTATCAATAATTACTTTAAATGTAAATGGCCTAAATGCTCCAATCAAAAGACATAGGGTGGTGGAATGGGTAAAGAAACAAGACCCATCTATATGCTGCCTACAAGAGGTGCATGTCAGACCTAAAGACACATACAGATTAAAAGGGAAGAGATGGAAAAATACTGACCTTGCAAATGAAAGCAAAAATCTCAGCTGACATAGTATTACTTCTATCAGAGAAAACAGACTCTAAAACAAAGACTGTAACAAGAGACAAAGAAAGGCATTACATAATGACAAAGGGATCAATTCAGCAAGAAGATGTAACAACTGTAAATATCTACACATTGAACACTGGAGCACCTAAATACATGAAGCAAATATTAATGGACATTAAGAGAGAAATTGATGGTAATACAATAATGGGAAACTTCAATACTCCACATACATTAGTGGATAGACCACCTAGACTGAACATTGGTAAGGAAACAGTTTATCTTTGAATGACACATTGCACCAGGTGGACATAACAAATATATACAAAACAGTCGAGAAGAATAAATGAAAGAAGATGGGATTGGGAGGGAGACAAACCATAAGTGACTCTTAATCTCACAAAACAAACTGAGGGTTGCTGGGGGGAGGGGGTTTGGGAGAAGGGGGTGGTATTATGGACGTTGGGGAGGGTATGTGTTTTGGTGAGTGCTGTGAAGTGTGTAAACCTCGTGATTCACAGACCTGTACCCCTGGGGATAAAAATATATGTTTATAAAAAATAAAAAATTATATTAAAAAAAAAAACAGTCCACCCCAAAACAACAGAATACACATTCTTCTTAAGTGCATATGGAGCATTCTCCAGAACAGATCAAATATTAAGCCATAAAACAAGCTTCAATAGATGTAAGAAGACTGAAATCATACTATGCATCTTTCCTGACCACAATAGTATAAAACTAGAAATTAAAAAAAAAAAAACTTGGAAAAAACACAGACACATGGAGGCTAAACAATATGGTACTAAACTATCAATGGGCCAAAGAAAGAATCAAAAAAGAAAAAACATACCTTAGACAAATGAAAATGAAAACACAACAGTCCAAAATTTCTGGGACATAGCAAAAGCAATTTTAAGAGGGAAATATATAGCAATACAGAAACTTCAAGAAAGAAGAAAAAGCTCAAATATACAATCTAAACTTATACTTGAGGAAACCAGAAAAAGAACAAATAAAACCCCCGGTGAATCTAAACTTATACTTGAGGAAACCAGAAAAAGAACAAATAAAACCCCAGGTGAGGAAAAAAAAAAAAAAAAAGACAGGGATCATACCAGAAATAAATGAAATAGAGACTATAAAAAAATAAAATCAATGAAACCAAAAGATAGTTCTTTGAAAAGATTAACAGAATTGGCAAACCAAAATTGAATAGAATAGAGAACCCAGCCACACTTGTCAGGAAAAATAGTGAAAGGACCCAAATAAATAAAATCAAAAATGAGACAGGAAAAGTAACAAGTTACATCACAGAAATACAGAAGATTAAGGGAATGCTACAAAAAATTTTATGTGAAGCAATTGGAAAATCTAGAAGAAATGGACAAGTTTCTAAAAACATACGATCTTTTAAAACTGAACCAGGAAGAAATCTACACAGACAAATTATAAGTCATGAAATTGAACTGAAAATCAAAAACTACCAAAAATTTAAAGTCCAGGACCAGGAGGATTCACAAGTGAATTCTACCATTAATTTAAAGAATACTTAATACCTATTGTCCTCAAACTATTCCAAAAAATACCAGAGGAAGGGAAGCTTCTAAATACATTCTACCTGGCCATCATTACCCTAATACCAAAACCAGAGACACCACCACCAAAAAAGAGAGAGAGAGAGAGAGAGAGAGAAAAGAAAACTAAAGGCCAACATTGATGCAAAAACCCTTAACAAAATATGAGCAAACCACATTTAGCAACACATTACAAAGATTTTCACCACAATCAGGTGGGATTTATTCCAGGGATATAAGGATTGTTCAATATTTGTAAGTCAATCAACATCACATATCACATCAACAAATGTTGGATAGAAAAATCATATGTTCATCTCAGTAGACGCAGAAAAAGCCTTTGACACGATTCAACATCCACTCCTGCTTTAAAAAAAAAAAAAATCTCAACAAAGTGGGGCTAGAAAGAACATAAAGGCTGCATATGAAAAATTCACAGTTAAAATCATCCTCAATGGTGAAAAACTGAGAGCTTTCCCTCTAAGGTCAGAACAAAGATGTCCACTCTCACGACTTTTATTCAACACAGTACCAGAAGTCCTAGCCACAGCAATCAGAAAGAAAAAAAGCAAGATGGGGGGAAACCATAGTGGTAAATAATTTAATAATTTAAATAATAATTTAAATAATTTAATTCTATTGACAAACTTATTTGTCAATAGAAAAGTCTAAAAGACTCCACCAAAAAGCTACAAGAAGTAATAAGAAAATCCAGTAAAGTGGCAGGATATGAAGTTAATACCCAGGAATCTGTAGTGTTACATATACTAGTAATGAAAAAGCAAAAAGAGAAATTCAAAAAACAACACCATTTACAATTGTAACAAAAAGAATAAAATACATAGGAATAAACTTAGTCGAAGAGAAGAAATTCTTGTACTCTGAAACTATAAAGTACTGATGAAAGAAACTGAAGATGACACAAACAAATGAAAGACATCCCATACTCATGGATTAGAAGAACAAATAGTTAAAATGTCTATACTACCCACAGTAATCTAACATTTAATACAATCTCTATCAAAATATCAACAGCATTTCTTATAGAGCTAGAACAAACAATTCTAAAATTTGTATGGAACCACAAAAGACACCAAATAGCCAAAGCAATCTTGAAAAAGAAAAACAAATCTGGAGGTACCACAATTCTGGACTTCAAGTTATATGACAAAGCTGTAGTTACCAAAACAGTAGCTACTGGCACAAAAACAAACAAAGAGATCAGTGGTACAGAACAGAGACCAGAAATAAGCCCACAATTATACGGTCAATTAATCTATGATCTAAAGTACACAAGAATGCACAATGGGGAAAAGACAGTCTCTTTAACAAACGGTGCTGGGAAAACTGGACAGCTAGGTGTAAGAGAGTGAAACTGCACACACCGCACACAAAAATAAACTCAAAATGGATTAAATACCTGAAGGTGAGACCTGAAACCATAAAAGTTCTAGAAGAGAGCAAAGGCAATAATTTCTCTAACACTGACTAAAGCAACATTTTTCTAGATTTGTATCCTAAAGTAAAGGAAACAAAAACAAAAATAAACTACTGGGACTATATCAAAATAAAAATTTTTCACATGGCAAAGGAAACCATCAACAAAACAAAAAAGAAAACCTACTGAATGGGAAAAGATATTTGCAAATAATATTTCTGATATTGGGTTAATATCCAAAATATTTAGAGAACTCCTACAATTCAGTACCAAACAAACAAACAGAAAATAAACAGTCCTTAGATATAAAATGGGCAGAGGATCTGAATAGACATTTTTCCGAAGAAAACATACAGATGGCCAACAGACACACGGAAAGATGCTCAATATCATCATTATTAGGGATATGTAAATCAAAACCCCAATCAGGTGTCACCTCATATCAGTTAAAATAGCTAAAATCAAAATGACAAGAAATGACAAGTATTAGCAAGGATGTGGAAAAAAATAAACCTTGCTGACTGCAATGTAAATTGGTACAACTACTGTGGAGAAGAATATGGAGCTTCCTCAAAAAAAAAAAATTGGAATTACCATATGATGAAGCATTTACTCAGGGAAAATGAAAACACTAATTCTAAAACATATATGCACCCCTATGTTTACTGCAGCATCATTTACAAAGGCCAAGATATGGAAGCAACCTATGTATCCATAAATAGACCAATGGATAAGAAAAATTATACACACACACACACACACACACACACACGCACACTCAGGAATATTATGGAATATATTGGAATATTATGCAGCCATAAAAGCATGATATTATGCCATCTGAGCAACCTGGATTAACCTAGCAGATATTGTGCTAAGTGAAATAAATCAGACTGAGAAAGAGAATACCATATGATTCCAATCATAAGTGGAATTTAAAAAAAAAAGAATAAACAAAAAGCAGAGTCAGACCTATAAATACAGAGAACAAACTGATGGTTGCCAGAAGGGGGAAACTTGGGGGATGGATAAAACAGGTGAAGGGGAGAGGGAGATACAGACTTCTGTTTATGGAGTAACTATGTCATGGGAATAAAAGGCACAGACAGCATAAGGACTACAGTCAATGGTACCGTAAGGGTGAAGTAATGGGACAAATGGTACTGATACTTGTAAATATAGCATGATGTATAAATTTGTCAAATCAGTAAGCTGTACACCTAAAACTCATGTAGCATTATGTGTTAACTATGCAAAAATCAAAAGATAAATAATGACTAGGATTTAGTTTAGGTTATGTATGTGTGTATTTTAGCATATAGCTCATCTTTCTCTATAGTCTTCTTTTTATAGTTTTCTAGAGTCTTAAACCCTTAGAGAAAAAATATTTATTTATACTTTTACTTTATATCATATGTATGTATATATATACATACATATATATATATATATACATACACATATACAAACATAAATGTGAAAGAAAAGAATGTTGACAGCCTTAAATCCTAGTAAGATTACATATGCAAATACTACCCCTACATGTATATATACACACAAATATATATATATATATATAAATATACATACACATTTAAGTGTTGAAAAACAAGAGAAGTACCTTCCTTGAACCAGAAACCATGAATAATTCTGGAATGAGAGGAGGTAATTATTGTCAGATTGCAAATCAATCCACAGGTCCAAGTCTGTGTAGTAAAAGGCTTTTTTGTGATAGGAAATAGCATGCAGAAGGGCACTATAGAGTTAGAGGTAACATACGATGAGCAAAAGTGACTCTGAGGATGATATCAAGATGATTTACAGGGGTGCCATAGCAACTAAATTAATCAGCCTGCTTTCTTCCCTTTTTACAAAGCACCAATTCGGAATTTGGAAAAGAAATTGTAATTTAGGCAAAAGAAGTATTGGACTCTGGGTGGCTGGAAATACCCCCAAATTACTCAGATCTGTCATATCCTAGAGACAAGTAAGTGGTAAGTCACACCATTACTACATCCACCCTTTCCCTAAAAATCATTAAAAGCAATCTTGACAACACTTACAGTACTCAAACATGGAGCCAATAGGGAATCTCAGTTACAAGTATCTATATACAACCAATGATTATCAAATATATTTGAGGAAAAAGAATACTCTTAAAATTAGTATCTAATTAAAAAAAAGCAACGAGCTAATACTTGATGAAACAGTTAATAAAGAGGAGAGGAGTTTAAATTACTATAATAAAATGTAATTTTAAAAATACAAGATCACTTGTATATATCATGACCTGAACTGAAGGCAGAGGCTTAACCCACTGAGCCACCCAGGTGCCCCTAGAATTTTTTAAATATTCAGGGGCAGTAATTCAGGGCATGGGTCACCCCAGAAACCATTTTAAAAGAATTACTTCAGAATATACTACAACACAATAAAAAAAATGAACCTAGGAGGAAACTCTGGATTATAGAAACCAAGGACCAGTTAGTTGTATACAATTTAAATTAATTTCAATCATAAACTGAAATAATTATACATAATTAAAATCTAAACTATATCAGTTTAGGAAGTGAACTGCATGGGTGGGGTAGGCCCAGTTGTGACATGGAAGCAGAGGAGTAAACACATGTCAAGTGTCTTTTTTTGTTTAGGAAAATGATTTGAGGTCACATTAAGTAAAGAAATAAGATTCAACTGAATGTTTTAAAGCATTAAGGGCAACCACTAGGATATGATTCTCAACCATAAGATTGAGAAAACTCAATAAAAGAAAATGCTGAGGGGTACCTGAGTGACTCAGTCAGTTAAGTGTCTCTCAGCTCAGGTCATGGTCTCAGGGTCCTGGGATTGCACCCTGAGCCATTAGTCTTCCTGCTCAATGGGGAGTCTTCCTCTCCTTCTCCCTCTGCCCTTTCCCCCACCCTGCTCATGCTCTCTCTAATAAATAATAAAAAAAAATTTTTAAAAAGGAAAATGCTGAAAATGGGTCGGGGGGGGAGAGTAGATAGTGAATGTCATTTCAACTTTTTATCATTGGTTCCTTATTTTCACCTCTCCTGCTCATTCAGAATTTGACTCAACCTGTCAAGAAGCTCCACATCTGCATCTCAAGGTGCCCCCCAGACCAGAATACTCACATTCAGTTATTTTCTTCTGCCCTTTTCCTAGTTTAGTTTTCTAGCTTCTTTCAGATCTGAAAAGGACTGTCCAGCCTACCTCACCAGCTCATCCCTAATCTTTAAGTGAAATCCTAGTTTCCTTTCTATGCTTCTCTCAAACTTTTGTCAGCAGCCAGGAAGCCCAGTCTGCTCTAGAAATGTTTGTTTGCTTCTATTCTTTCAAGTTTTGTTGAATGCCTGGGTTTATGGGTCACTTTTCTTAGACATTTGATAATGGTGCTTTTGGAAACCACCATACATACATGTCCTTACTGAGAATGTGATTTCTAAATGTTGAGGTTATATGCTCGAAAAAATTAATACCTTTAAAAAAATAAATTAGGCATGAATTGAAATCATTAGAAAAATAATTAGAAAATTACAGAATTTAAAGCTCAATATTTTACAGCCTGACAGATATATGAACAGGCTTTTTCAGAAATTGGTCTTATACTACTTTTTAGGAAGAAACCCACTTTGATTTTCCAATATAGTGTAGGACAGGAAAAATTCTTCCTCTACCCCTCTAGGTTCTTTTGCCTAGTCTAATAAATTGACATAAGACAGATTAATAGGAGAAAAACAAAGTTTAGTAATAGGTATATCTCCTGTGTTCATGGGAGAGACCCAGGAAAACTGAGTAACTCTCCAAACTGGCCAAAGCCATCACCTTAAATACCATCTTCAGCTAAAACATAAAGAACATGCTGGGGTTGGGATGGAGTGTCCATTATGGGAGGTTACTAGGAAAAGCAGAGTAAAGAAGGCTCAGGTTGTTATGCTGATTTAAGTCATGGCTGATTGACTCCATTGTTGGAGATGATGAAAAAGTTTTAATCCAATCTGGATGCTTTTTGTTTTATTGCCTAATTATCCCAGTTAGAACCTCCAGAAAAATGCTACAGAAGTGGTGTGCATATATGTATCTATATATATAGATACATGTATCACTTCACTGGTAAGAGTCTACTATTCTCTTTTTAAGATTTTATTTATTTGTTTGAGAAATAGAGGGTGAGAGAGAAAGCCTGAGAAAGGAAGGGTCGGGGAGAAGCAGACTTCCTGCTGAGTAGGGAGCCCTAAAAGGAGCTCAATCCTGGGACTCCGGGATCATGACCCTAGTCAAAGGCAGATGCTTAACCAACCGAGGCCCCTCAGATGCTCCAAGAGTCTATCACTCTTATAAACTCCACTAATTAGTGTTTCTAAAAATTTGTTCATCCTCTTCTCCCTGGTACACTCAGGAAGACTCTTATAAATGTAGATTTCCCTTATGCATGTAAATGTCTCTTATAAAAGCAACATCCACTCAGTTCTCAGAACTTCACCTGTATCTGCTGTTTCTTAAAAATAACCAGCTTCAAATAATCAATATGCCAAAGAGGGGTGGTGTGTCTTGCTCCCCCTCAACAATGCCTCTTAATTATCAATGCAAGGAATGTTTACATCTTTACTTCTCATTTAAAATTGTTTCATTAGTGTTATAATTTTGATTCTTTGTTCTCAATCTGAAGCCTGATTAAAGAATTTAATTTATACAGGAACAACAACACAGGGCTTCTTCACCAGTATTGAGTAATTTTCAGAATCATGTGGCTTTTCCTGAATGGCTTGTGGAGATAATCTTTGCTTATGTTGGGGGCGTGTGAATAGGAGAAAGGCAATATCCTGGATTCGTGGGAGTTGTTCATATGGCCTCTATTACTAATATATGCTAAACTCCAGCTTGAAACTAACAAACTGCATGCAGCTGTCACTATTAACAAATAATGAGACAAAAATTATAGCAGTTACTTCCTAAATAGTATTGGTTCTAAATAAAAATAAATGCATTTTGAAATTATTATTATAAAGAAATTATGCTAGATATTTGCAAAGGGTCTGTAGTTATACAAAATAGGTTATACAGTATTTTATTTAAACTTAGATGATGAGAAGGAAATACTCATAAAAGCCTGGGTTAATTAGCTATGGATTCCTGTTGCCCACAACTATAACTATCTAAACCAAAATGACCAACTCAAGCAATTTTCATAGGTGCATCTATGCAATCATATTAAGAAACAAAAAACTTCAATACTAAAGTCGCTCTAGAGTCTAGGAAAATAAAAGAAAACAAAACAAAAAAACACAGAAGTTTGCACATTTTTAAATAAAGTTAATATAAAGGTATGGATACTGAAAAATTTAATGCACAAAGTTACTGATTTCTCTTAGGAATTTTGATATGCAAAAATACTAAGTAAAACAGTAGCAAAGAGATCCCAACTGAATATTAAAATAATACAACACTATCAAATGGACGTTTGTATGCTAAGATAATTATTAATATAATTCACCAAATCAAGAGCTCAAAGAGTAAATCCATAATCATCTAAATAGATACTAAAAAAGCAACTTATAAAATTCTTCAACAAATACTTACAAAATGAATCTGGCAACATGTAAAAAAAGGATTATACACCTTGACCAAGTATTTATTCCAAAAATGCAAGGTTGGTTTAATACTAAAAAGCAATTAATATAATCCACCACACCAGCAGAATGACAGAAAGGAAAAACAACAGCACTGTAATCATCTTAAGAAGTGCAGCAAGAGCATTTGACAAAATCCAACACTTTGTACTAAAACACTCAGTAAGCTAGGAATAGAAGGGAACATCCTGAACCTGATTTTAAAAAGGGGGGGGCATCTAAGAAAGGCCCATAGCTAACAGATTTCTTAATACTAAAAGATTGGACAATTTCCCCCTTAGATCAGGAATAAGGCAAGGAAGTCTACTATTACTACTACTATAAAATATTTCTGCAGGTTCTAGCCAGGATAATTAGGCAAGAATATAAAATAAAAGGCATTGGATTGGACTGACACTTTTTCATTATCCTCAACAAAAACTTTTTAAATAATAATTCTGCATTCTCAGCTCCTGAGATCTATTCTTTCTCTTTATGAACTTGTCTGTTCTAGGAACCTGGTAAGAGTGGAACCATATAATATTTGGCCTTCTGTGTCTGGATTATTTTACTGGGCATAGTGTTTTTAAAGTTCATTCATGTTGTTGCATATATGAAAATTTCATTCTTTTCTGTGGCTGAATGATATTCCACAGCAATATAGTTACTACATTTTATTTATCCATTCATCTATTGATAGACATGTGGGTTGTTTATACCTTTAAGCTGTTGTGAATAGTGCTGCTATGAATACTGGTGTCCAAATATCTGCTGGAGTCCTTGTTTTCAATTATTTTGTATAGGTAGCTAGAAGTAGAATAAGCAGGGTCCTATGGAAATTCTATGATTAATTTTTTGAGAAATCACAAAAATGTCTTCCACACTGCCTACAACCATTTTATATTTCCATCAGCAATACACAAGGTTCCATTTTTTTTTTTTTTTCACTTTTCTTGCCAAAGGCTCTTATTTTCCATTTTGGCTTTATTATCATTATTTTTTGTAATTGCAGCCATCTTAGTATGTGTGAAGCAGTACCTCATTGTAGTTTTGATTTATATTTCCCCAATGACTAATGATGTTGAGCATCTTTTACGTGTTTATTCATCTATTTGGGGTTGCTCTCAGTTTATTGACAGTAACGCTATCAACTAGGAATGCCTCAGGCACTCACCTGGGCCTGTAATGCTTGTGGTGCGGCTCCCTCCAACAGACATCTCCCTAACCTGCACAATGCTGTGATTGGACTGGCCCTTGCAGTTATTAAGATTGCAAGAAGGCACCTCAAAAACAACCACTGGAGAAGATAGGGAGAAAAAAAAAGATTACTCACAAATCCTGGACAGTACATGGTATACCCAAGGCCTCACAATGAGGTCATGGAAAGAGAAATAGAGAGATAGAGACAGAGAAAGAAAAGAGTGTTGGGGCTTTGCTCTTATTGGAATCTGAGGGAAGTGTGCTTAGGATTTTGCAGACTCACTCTTTATTGGTGTTATTTAAAATATAAGACATGAATGGGGCGCCTTGGTTAATCATCCAACTCTTGGTTTCAACCCAGGTCATGATCCCAGGGTCATGAGATCAACCCCCAAGTTGGGCCCTGCACTCAGCAGGGAATTTGCTCGAGATTCTCACTCCTTCTCCCTCTGCACCTTCTGCTCATCTCTTTTGCTCTCTTGCTCTCTCTAAAATGAATACATAAGTCTTAAAAAAAAATAAAGTATAAAACATGGAATTAGGCTATAGGAAGGGAAATGGGTCAATCACACAGTAAGTTATCTAGGTTACCTACTGCTTTCTAAAAAAGAAATTTTGTAGGTGAGGTGGCCTGTTTTCTTATTTAGTTGGTTTACTAGTAGCTGAGTCATATACCTAGAAATGCATTTATTTGAGATAGTTAGTTGTCTTTGAAATGAATGCATTGGCAATCAAAAGCTTAATGTCAGGCACTTACACTACATGGCTCTTTGTTTCTTTGGAGAAATGTCTATTTGAGAGCTTGGCTTTTTAAAACTGGATCGTTTGGGTTTTTTGAGTTGATGGTTTCTTAGGTATGACACTAAAAGCACTTAGTAACAAAATAAAACAGATAAATTGGACTATAGCAAAATTTAAAACTTTTGTGTTTCAAAACACAGCACTGAGAAAGCGAATATTCAAGCCAAAGAATGGCTGAAGATATATTTTTAAAATGTAACTTACTATATATGCAAATAATATCTTTGATAAGAGACTTGTATCTAGAATAAAGAATTCTGACAACTCAACAAGGACAAATTTCTCAATTAGAAAATGTGGAAAGGATCTAAACAGGGAGAAGGGGTTGGGATTATGGACATTGGGGAGGGCATGTGATTTGGTGAGTGCTGTGAAGTGTGTAAACCTGGTGATTCACAGACCTGGACCCCTGGGGATAAAAATATATGTTTATAAAAAATAAAAAAATTAAATTAAAAAACAAAACAAAACAAAACAAAACAGACTTTTCTCCAAATGATATACAAATGGTCAATAACCACATGGAAAGCTCTTCACCATCATCAGCCATCAGGGAATGAAAATCAGAACCAGAGTAAGATGCCATATCTATCAGGATGAAAAGAGAAAAAAAAAGTTCAGACAATAGTTGCTGGTAAGGATGTGGAGAAATCAGAACTCTGTACTCTGCTAGTGGAAATGAGAAAGGGTGTAGTCGCTTTGGAAGACAGTCTGGTAGTTCTTCAGTTGGTAAGACACTGAGTGATATTATGAGTTAGTGATTCCATTCCTACATAAGTACTCCATACAAAACTTGTACACCAATGTTTATAGTAATATTAGTCATAATAGCCAAAAGATGAAACTCGTGTGTCCATCCACTAATGACTAACCATTAGTTAATAACAATAATAATAAGCAAAATGTACTATATCCCTACAAGGGAATATAAATCAGTCACAAAAAAGGAATGAAATACTGAGAGATGTTATAACACATAAACCTTGAAAATACTATGCTACATGAAATAAGCCAGTAACAAAGGATCACATATTGTACGGTTCCATTTCAGAACAGGCATCTATGGAGAGAGTAGATCAGTGATTGTTTAAGGGTGGGGATAGGGTAGGCTGGGGTGAATCGGTGACTACTAAAGGGTATGGACTTGCTTTCTGGGGTCATGTCCTAAAACTGATAGGGACGAATGCTCAACTCCATGAATATACATTAAAAATCACGGAATTGTACACTATAAATACAGGTACAGTTGACCCTTGGACTGGAGGTTAGGGATGCTGACCCCCTAAACAGTCAAAAGTCCACTATAACTTTTAACTCCCCAAACTTTACAAACTTTACCCCAACTTTACTAATAGCGTACTGTTGACCAGAAACCTTACCAATAACATAAACAGTCTATTAACACATATTTTTTATTTTACATGCATTATATAGCATAATCTTAAAATAAAGCTAGAGAAAACATTATTACAAAAGATCAAAAGGAAGAAAAAACACTTACAGTCTTACAGTATTGTACTTATATAAAAATCCACATGTAAGTGGACCTGCACAGTTCAAACCCATATTGTTCCAGAATCAACTATCAACTACAGTACATTAAATATAGCTCAATAAAGCTTTGGAAAGATACAACAGTAGAAAAAATAATAAAATACTAGTATATATTGTTCATATCAGCATTAAGATGATCATTAGTAAAAAATGTTAGAAGGATTTCCATTAATGTCAGAAAAAAAAAGATTTTTTTTTTCAACTTGCTATACCATTATTACTTAACCACATTCTAGAAGTACAAGCCAAAAAATAGGTAAAAAAAAAATTAAAATAAAACATGTAGATGATGTAATTGTTTACCAAATAAATGTAAAAAGATTAGAAAAAAAAAAACCCTCACTGAGCCTAAGTCACTGAGCCTAAAATTAATACATTAAAATCAGTAACTTTAACTATACAAAAACCAATTGGTTAGAAAATATAGTGGAAGTCAAATCATACAACTGCAACAATAACAAAAAAAAGCTATACATAGGAATATGCAAGGTTTATAGGAAAAAGAATATGTAGACTTTAACAAATGGAGAACACATAATTTTTACTTAGAACAATGTAACATCATACACATATCAATTATTCTTAAATTAACCCATAACTTAATGGAGCCTAATAAAATGGAAACAGGGTTGTTTTGAAACTAAGAAAGCTGATTCTGCGGTTCATGCAAATTCAAAGTGCATATGAATATCTCACATTTAGGAATTTATCCTACAGATATAATTCATATGTGTGAAATGGCATATATGCTGGGTTATTTATTGTCACATCATAATTGCAAAGAAGTGAATATGGTCTAAATAACTATCATCAAAAGAATTGGTTAACTCTTTTTTGGTATATTTATATAATTAAATGCTATGCAACCATAAAAAAGGAAGCGTACTGATATAGAACAATCTTCCAAATATACTGTTAAATCTAAAAATCAAAGCACAAGAAGAATGAGTGACGTATGTTACCTATATGTGGAAAATAAAGAAATATGTATATTCTTTAAGAGCCATAGACTATCTCTGGGAAAATATGTAAAATCCTGGGTGCTAGGAAACAAGGGTTTACGGGTGCCATGATTTTACTTATATACCTACTTACTCCATACTCATTTGTATTTTTGTAATTTTCACCATTACATGTTGCCACAAAATAAAATCGTTTTCAACAGATTATACAGAAAGTAAGGAACCCTTTCAACTTCTGTCCCAACAGGTGAAGGGGAGACACATTTTCTACTTTTCGGTAAAAAGGGAGTATGTAAGGTAGCTAAACTTGAACAAATGGTATTTAAAATGTACAAATACATTTCTATGGGAATACAACAAAGAATAAAATTAATTTTGCTCCGGATTTGGGCAGAGCTCCTTGACCTGGACCTCAAAATTTAGAAAGGTGTTGGTAAGGGAGTCTGGGTGACAGGAAGAATGAAATCAAGATGACAAAGGTACCTTGTGGATTGGAAGGGGTAAATTGTTCAGCTGAATGGTAGCCCATGGAAAACGAGATGAAACAGTTGGAGGAAGAAAGCAAAGGTGATTTTCAACCGGGTCATGTAGAACCTTGCAGGCTATTCTTGGAAGACTCTGGACTCATTTTCTTGGTTTCAAGCGAGTCTTTGAAAGTCTGGGAGCAGATTTTCTGGAGGAAAGTCATGCTTTAGGAGAATTATCAGGGTTACTTTGGGACACAGAATTAACTAGCTCTCATTCATTCACTTATCCACTCATTATACAAATATTTGCTCAGTGTCTACTATGAGTCAGGTAGACCTTGTATAAAATCAACTATATTTTGAAACTTTTATACATTAATTTGGGTTTTTTGATGCTAAAAGTAATATACATTTCTTATCGACAATTTTAGAAATATGCAGAATTACAAAGAAGAATGACTCATAATTCTCCTGCCTAAAATAAACATGGTTAAGATTCTGATGTGTGCATATGCGCATGCATGTGCGAGGTTATTTTATACACACACACCGACACATCAGTGTACTCTGTTTTATTTAATTTTATATCATGAATATTTCTTACATTTTCAAAGATAATTCACAACTTTAAAATTTTATAGAGACCTTAATCTCTGTCAGATGATGTGAGAGGCACTTTTTTATGTAGCGTATCACTTAGTTCTTAAAAATAAAACAAACCCTATGACATCATTGGCCTCTAATCTCTATTTCAGAGATGAGGACAGTGTACTAAGGATAGTAATGGGGAGAGTCTTCAATCCCAGGGATAACTGCAGACACTGGGCTGCTATTAATCAAACGCAACCATCTCCCTAGCAATATGACATCAATAACCAGCTACGGCTCCATCGTGTGGATGGCCCGTAGGTCCCATTAATGGTTTCAGATGTTTGGTCAATTACACTGTCTCTAATTATATGCCAGTATATCCCATGACTCATTCAGGAGACAGAGAGAATAAGAAGGTAAAAAAAAATGTTTTCCTTCCATTTTTCAAGCTGGGTGGGGCTACTCCGTAATGAAAAACTCTTATAAACCTCTGGTTTACCCCCAGGGCCACATCACTGGTTTTACGTTGATGAAAATCTCTTCAAAATGATTTCCCTAGCTTAGCTGTAAGTCTTCATTTTTGGTGCTGATGTCACTTTTTCCGTGTCTTCAGAAGCATTTAAATAGGATTTGAAGAGAAGTTGATTAAGGAGCTGCTAGCTTACCAGATGATTGGGCACTGATAGTAAGCTACAATTTGGATAATCATTCCAAATTCTTTATCCTTAAATTGAAAAGTACTTGTGTTTATTTTGCCATTCTTAATATAATTTTCTATTAAATTACTACTTTCCACTAATTTCCATTACTTAAATTATTTCAATTAATGGGAGAAAATTAATTTATCCTGGGGATTATAATGCTCAAACATTTTATTTAATTATGAATAAAAAACCGAGAGGAGAAGGTAAATGAAAACATTTACTTAGTATCTGCTATGGGCTGTCTACTGTTACTTAACTTGTACCATTAACCCCATTTTATAGCATATATACCAAAGAGTAAGTAAATTTTAAGGTAAATAATGATAAATAATGTAGTCAGAGCTTGAACCCAGGTTTTACTGATTTCAAAATCCACATTTTTTTTCAACACATCATGCAACTGTCTCAAAAATTTAAGAAAAGAGAGAGAGAGAGAGATGGGCTTGCCTAATCACATAATAAATAAAAGCTTTAAAAGAAGAATTTTACAGAATGACTCGGTGTTATACTATGTTCAATGAAGTGATTGCTAAAGGCTTTGTGTGTATTGTTTTGTTTTTTTTAGTTTTATAAGGTAAATTCTGCCTTCTAGAAGGTTCTGGATTTTATCATTTGATAATATCACTACAGGCAGTTGAAACAGCTTGCAGGATTTACTAAAAGTGGGATTTTGTTTGTTTTATTAAAAAAAAAAATACTGAAAGTTCTCCTTACCAAATCAATGGCAATGTCAAGGATAAAACAACTGTGAGTTTAATGCATTAAATAAAGACTTGAAAGCCATACTTCCAAAGACAGGATCATTATTTAACTGCCAACGAGATTACACACCAGGGCTGAAATAAAGAAGCCATCAGCAGTGACTTGAGTAGCAAAGTTTGTTTTTCTCTCGGGAGAAAGTCTGCTTGCTGCTTCAGTCCTCCAAATATAGTTTAAAAGAGAATTAGAAGGGGGGGAAAAAAGGTAACATGTTAAGCTTCCCATCATAAAAACATAAAGACTTTAGGGAAATGAAATAACTTTGGGCTTTACTTAAAAATCAAGTCTATCGATTGCCTTAAGCCAGTATATGTGAAAATGTGTTTTTGGTTCAGATTATTTTTGAGCATCCAAAAGAATTGTACATATAACTCACTATATAGATTGCAGACTGGCACAGGGAAATGGACATACCCTCTGACATTTGATAATAATTCAACTTGTAAAGTTTTAGAATAATCTGCCAGCCAAAACAAATCAAATCTTTAGGTGAACTTTCTTCTAACAGCAAGGTCTTATTTGTATATTTCTTACTAACTTAGGATTTTTATCTGAGTGCTCTGGTATGGTCCCAGTGAAAATACTCACATGCTCTCAGTGGAAATACTCAGGGTGTATATTGTAAAAAGTTAAATTTCCTTTCGAGGAGTTCCTACATCGTGGACTAATTCTGAAGTGTGAGGTACTATGGACTGTTGCTTTGCATTTTTAGCCTGAAGGCATGATAAGACAGCATACTGAAATATTAATTTATCTTTATTTTTTCAGTGCTTTAGAATAGGCTTAGAGAAGGAAAAGATTCTTTTTTTTCCCCTTCCTTCTTCCATCAGATCAGAGAATTCTCACCCAAGATGTTAGGAGAAGCACAGACTAACACCTCCCCTTCGGGAACACTGCTAAACCACATGACACCCCACCCCTTCCAGCCCCTGCACAAAACCTTTTGTTTCTAGGAATTAGAAGACCCTTCCACCACTGTGTGCAATTTCTCTGTATTCACTGGACACCAGCTCAGCAAGTTTTGACTCTGGTGCTTTTGCTATTCATGGATCAGCAGACAATGACGTCCATTTCACTGTTGCCCCCTGGCCAGTAGTGACCATCAGGCACCAGTTGTACGATGCATCCTACTTTCAGATACATTTAGATGGGAACATGTGTACCTTGTGGAATCAATGAAACACAATACATCGTTGCTCCCTGACTAAAAGCGTCTGGTTTGGGAAGGTAAGAACTCTCACCTATCATAACTAGGGCAAGTACATATGACACATGGTTACATTCTAATACATAGCTCTTAAAGCAGTGAACTAATGAAAATTGTCCTAGCGCAAACAACCTTAAGACCAAAACAACCCTTAAGACCAAAAAATGACAACAGAAATGTAGTCATTTAAGAACACAAAATATTTTGCAACTCACAGTACAGGAAAATAAAACTGAATGTCAGTCAAATTGACTATTGATGTAATCCTCTTACTATTGGTGCATAGTGATAGAATAAAAAATCAGAATCCAAGTTAAAAAGCAACACACAATACTTTTGTAACACTGGGAAATATCCTGTTTGAATGAACACATATATTCCAGAGTGTAGACATATTTGCAACTTCAAAATGGCATTGTATAGCTCCTATTCTTTAAATGCCCTGTTTATTCTTTGTTCTTTTGACATGAATGAAAAAGGCCTTTAAATTCTTAACAGATGTGATTAGGAAGAATTTGTACATATCCTAAAGACCAATTTAAATATGGGATTGGGGCTACTAATTGAGAGATCTGTGTGGTTATACTTGATTTATAAATAGGCTGTCCTAGATAAAAAGGAGCCAGGAACCAATGTGCCAGATAAAAGAGACCAGATGCTAAGAAAAGTAGACCTATTTTCTAGAAAGGTCCTTCAGTGGAGAGATACTGTGGGAGAAAATGTAGTTGTGCCTTGTGGGCCATATTTTCAATCACTTCCTCAAAAACTGGAAAAAAATCAAATGCACCACATACTTGTTCTGATATTGGTAAGTATTTAAATCTATCTATGAATACATGAGAAAGCCCCTCTATTTCCTTCATATATCTGTAACTTTTTTTTTTCACAAGAAGGAAAAGTAGTTCAATAGAGGTGTAGGTTCACATACTTACTGGGAGAAAACATTTACAAAAATAAATCTCTGTGAATAGCAGAAAATTCCTTTTAAAATCAACTTTGAGTTACACATTACAAATCACATCAGAAAACTTATTCTTTTCCTTATGGTAGTCAGTCTTTTGATTATTAGGGACCATGAGCCCTAGCTTGGAAGTAGAAACTTAAATCAGTGACTTTATTTTTATTGCCAAACACAGATCTGAATTCATATAATAAGAGAGCAGTAGAGATGAGATATGACAGAATTCATTAATGTGCCAAGGACGTGGCCAACTTGTCTACAACTAGTTAAAAGGCAAATACACAGATTGATCATTTTTCTTTCCAGGACTGTACGTCACAATACACATGGCCTGTTTCCTAAAACCTTCTGTCTAATGTTTAATAGATTGATGGAACTTCAAAAACAACACTCTCTACAATCCTGCTAGACAAGAGGGGACATGAAGATACACTAGGTTAGAAGAGAGACTATTTGCAGTCTGAGCTAGGAAGAATTAGACTTTTTACTTCCTATTTTCGCCCTTTTATTTTTAAGACTTTATTTTTAAGTAATCTCTGTACCCAACGTGGGGCTCAAACTCACAACCCCAAGACCAAGAGTCATATGTTCCACTGAGTCAGCCAGGCACCCCCTGTTTCCCCTCTTTAAACTAAAAATTTTCTTTGGCTTCAAAGGGGGTTGTGGCTTGAATCTGAGATAAAAATAACTAGTAAATCATTTTGATTTAGTTTTTACTTTAAAAAATATTTTATCTTCAGCCTGAAACTCACAAAGTCGTTACTAGATTTATCAATATGATCTCCATGCCGAAGAGGTAAAGCCCAGTTTTAAATTCTCATTTTCTTAAAGAAGGGGCATGGAATAGTTGTTAGGGTCAAACTTACCAAGTTCTGACACTGCTGCCTCTCCAATATTGGGCAGAACACACGGCCTCTCTGAATCCCAATATCTTAGTGTTAGAGTGGTACCACCCGCCTGACCTGCTTCCCAAGAATTAGCCCAAAAGGAAAAATGAGATTAATACATAGTAAACCTTTGAAATAAGAGTTAGTCTAAGGCAGGATTTTATCGTCAAAGCTCAAGGTTAGTGTTTTGTGGACTTCATAAAACATCATCTTCCTAGACCTGCATGTTCTTTTAAAAAACAATGCATTATTCATTAAACTGAAAGTGAATAAACTATTCTTTGGTCCATAATTGTCCAGTCTTCTCTAGATGTCAGTCTAATTGTCCCATGTTCCACCCCTAATCAAATCACTTAACTTTATCTCCTCTACATTATTTGCTCCTTTGTCTCCTGTTTCCAGAATTGTACAGATTCTACCTGACACAAGCAAATAAATCAGCTAAATTAACTGCTCTTTGCATATCAGCATTAAGAACAATCAGATGCTCTGAGGAGAAGACTTTATTCTTCGTTTGCACAAATACACAAAAACTGGTACAGGAGAACCCAGATTGCTCCCCTCAAACTAGAATTTCAACCTTATGGTATTAGTCAAAAAAGGAAGTCGTTCCACAGGGGCTAGGTATCTTAACTTGTGGGGATACTCTGAACCACTAGAGACACCTTCTTCACCTTCTCGTCTAGTGACCAAACTGGACTTAACTGGGGCAGGAGCCAGCCACAGTTTTTTGGCCCAGTGAAGACTAATCGGTATGTCACGTATCATTTCCCTGAACAGCTTACCGTGTGAAGTTTACTGCATTTTAAGTGTGTTTGAACTATGTGCTCTTAAATGCACACTACTGGGCATCTGAAATGGTTTCCATTATAAAATTCTCCACAATGTGCAAAGTATTTTTCAAACATGTTACCTCATTGGAGTTTTGTAACAGCTAAGACAGGAAGCTCCCTATGACCCCCATTTTAGAAATGGAGAATCAGAGCCACAAAGAAGTTACCCAACATGCTTAAGGTCACGTGTGTCATCAAAGAACAGGAGGAGAGCCTTGTTTCCTGGCTCCTGGTTCAGTGCTCTACTGACTCTGCTGACATCTTACGTCGCCCGTCCATTTGTTCAGTCACTCAGTCTCTGCAGTTGGCTGCACGTTATCCTGTGGCAGCAGAGCAGAAAATGCTCTCTGAGCCCCAGCTTCTGGATAGGTCATGATAACTATCTGTGCCTCAGTTTCTTCATATGTAAACACGAAGGGTTTGAACTGGTTGATTTCCAAATCAAATCCACGGAGAGCATGATAAAAAGGGAAGAGCACAGCGTGCAGCATGTATCATAACAATTCAAGATGGGAATTTTGTTTCTGCCTGGCTATATGATTTGGAAAAAAATTCTACAACCTTTCTGGTTATTAGTTTCCTCCTATGTAAAGCCACAGATGCGAACATTAACTTTGAAACAGTCTTATGGAAAGAAGTACAATAATAAATGTAAAAGAATTTGCCAAATGGCAAGCATTCAATAAATATCAATTATTCTGTTTAGTGTTAACACTTGTCATACTCTCAAGGCATTTTATTATTTTTAATATCAGTTTTATCATTATTTATAAAGGCATTGCTAGCCTTACTAACTTCAAAGAGAAATGGTTCAATATATGATCAAAAATAGCTTTATGAAACAATGCTTTTATTAAGCACTTAATCTGTAGGGCTGTAGCATTGATTATTTTCTGAGGATCAACTCAGAAGTAGACCTAAGATTCAATGATAAGAAATGTGAGCCAATTTTAGTGTGATTCTTCTCTTTGTTTCTAATAGGAATATGAAAAATAAGAGAGGCATTCTCCATAAGAGAGCATTTAAAATCTTATTGCATAGGCTTATCCTTTAAACCAGTAAAGAAAAGGAAGCAGGTCCATGTGGAAAAAAAAAATTATTTATGGTCTTCAAAAAAGGAGCACAGCTAGTGGGTTTGAATAATTCTGCTTGCCCAAATGTTTCATTAAAACTGTGAAGTAAAAATAAATAATTTATTTTTAGAAATCATTTAGGCTTACTATTAAATAGTAACATCTTTGGAAAAATTAAATCACAATTGTTTTATCAGAGAAAGGGTAAGAAATCACATAGCTACATCCCCAAAAAGAGCAACTCCCCAGTTACCATGAACGTGAAGGTTTTAATGTAGTTCTGGCAGGGCTGAGTCAGATTAGAGAGAAAAATCATACAGACATATAAGGATCTTTCTCTTTTTGTCTCTCTTCTTACAAAGTAAGAAACATTTGGGGAACTTTTTTAAATTTAAAATTTTTATTTTTAACATGTATTAATTTGAAGCACCATTTCAGGTCCAGGTGCCATGTGGAAAGTGATTGATGTTCCAGGGATGGAAAAAGGGTGAATACTGGGAGACATCCAAGTTATAAACATTTAAAAATCCTGGAAAAATACACATTTCCTCTAAGAATAGATCTGCACAAAGAATCTAATTTTATTTTTGTTTGTTTGTTGCTTCATACATCCAAAGTAATATTATAAGCAGTTTTCAAATAAACATAATTAATCTTTGACCCTATCAAAATAACTACCCATTTAGCTTATCTATATTTTTGTTTACTAAAAATATCAACACCATATTTTAATGTATGTAGTTCAATACCATTTATATTCTAAACATGTCTAACTTCAACATAAAAGGAATTTTTAAAATAAATTTTTATTTTCTTTTATAAATAGTTAAGTAAAATATGTTTTAGGAAATATTAGAAATGAGCTTTAGAAGGGAAGGAAATTCAGTTTTTATAAAATTCACCTTTAATTTCAAAAGTTAGTGTACATTATCTTGGTATATAGACTTGAAAATAGTATCTGAGCTCTGAAATATGCACCTTAATAAAATAGAACTTAACTGGCACATATGACTGAAGATAGCAAGTTAATCATGAGGTTTTATATTCAGAAAAGCATTTTTTACAGGATTCATTGTAACACCGATTTTTGAATGCTCAGATATGGTCCAGGTTCACTGAGCAAAATCACTCTCAAGATGCTGCATTTTTGCTTTCCACCCTGTATATATATTTTTTTCACATAAGGTTTGTACTAGAAAAAAGTACTCAACCTTGCCAGAATCTATTATAAATCCCCAAATGTAATTGCTGTAATTTTTAAAGGTAATATTTGCCTACTTTATGGTAAGAGATGTGCCTCTTTGAACAGACTCCACTCTATTTAGACCAAGCTTGAGACGGCCCCTAGATCTGGACCTAAAGTTGCTAAATTTTGTAACAGTAATAGAGCTTCGAAAAAGAAAAAAAAAAAAAAAAGATCATAATAAAAGTGCCACAAATATCCAACTTCTAAGAGCAGTCATGTTTAGTTTGGTTTTTCTTCTTAATATAATTTCTAAGAGATAAACCCGGGAACTCATCAGACTTTACGGTCAGAGTCCTAATAGCAGTGAAGAATAATAAAAGTCCAGCTATTTGAAACACCAACTTAAAGAATCTAAATAACCCTAATGAAGTTCACTCATAATGACTAAAGTCAGAAATAAGAATAAAGGTGTGAGGAGTGCCTGGCTGGCTCGGTCGGTTAACCATCTGCCTTTAGCTCAGGGGTCAGGGCTCAGGTCATGATCTCAGGGTCCTGGGGTACAGCCTTGCATGGGGCTCCCTGCTCAGCGGGTTGTCTGTTTCTCCCTCTCCCTCTGGCCTTCCCCCACCCTGCTTCTACACCCCTCTTCTGCCTCTCAAATAAATAAATCAAATCTTAAAAAATAAAATAAAATAAAGGTGTGAATAAACTGTGACGACCTAACTCTTTAAAACTTCCATAACAGCCTTGACCTTCAATTACCTCTGTCAATATTATAAGCAATATTTTGAACATGTCAATATTTTAAGTAGGAAAAAGTTACCCAAGTCAAACTTACAGATCTCATGCTTCTTTCATTTTCCATTTATTATTGCTTCAGGTTTATACAACGTACAGAAAATTAGCTCAATTGACTAGGGAGCGGTGCCAGTGAGGCCTGAGGATCATTTTGGTCTTTGGAGAAAAAAGTTAGCTATATTCCGTGCTTCGGTATAGCACAGAGTAAAGCTAATTCTATCAAGGCATCTACAAAAGGTATGCCATTGGCCCCAAAGGGAAGAAGTTCAAAGCAACCTATATGGACCATTATTATCTATCACTACTTACAGAAAAATACTTGCCATACCTTCATGGGAGTGAGCCAATGGTATCATCTTTGGCACTATTCAACACATATTTAGATAATTTATAGTCGAGAAACTAAGAATCTGAATTTAAAATACAGCATTGTATTGTTTACATTATCTAGCTCTGTTATTTCAATTTGCTATAATTCATTTTTATTTATTTATTTTCTTTTTTTAATTTAATTTCATTTTTTCAGTGTCCCAAGACTCATTGTTTATGTACCACATGCAGTGCTCCATGCAGTACATGCCCTCCTTAATAAAATAACCTCCTTTATATCAATTGCTTTAGTAAATGATATCCAGAAAATATAGCACTAAATGCAAATTACTTTGTCTTACATAATATCTTGTAGCTACATTTTCCATTCCCGGTACCAGAATCAGCACTCTCACCATTCAGTGATAACCAAAGTCTATAATAGTAAATGATTCAAAAGAGCTACAGTTTTTATTATGAAATTCTGTTAAATCAAATTATTTTTATTTTTGTTCATTCATTCATTATTTACTAAATGTCTGGTCTGTGCCAGGCTTTGTCTCATACAGAAGTAAAAAGACAGAGGAAGTCCTGATACAGAGCAGACTCAAAAACACATCCACTTCCTACCCACCTTAAACAAACACAATGCTATTACATTACAAATCACAAATAAAGGAAAACTTTTCTTAAGCCTAATCATTCCTCTAGCAAGTTATATTATGTTATTTTGGGAAAAGGCTTGAACCTTACACATTACACCCCAGAGCTAACAATAGCTGTTAAAAAGAAAAAGTCTCTAGTTGCACAGCTCTGGCTTCTGTTCATTTTGTGATTATTATTATTATAAGTCAAAAGTCTATAGCAATAAAAATGACATCAACAGGAACAACAATAACCATAATATGCACCAAATATCGTCTCCAGCTAGATTAACAATGCGTATTCATTGCATGAGGATGGGTGGAAAATCTTGGGGACTAGCTGACTCAATGAAAGGCCAATAAGGAACAAATCATGGTAGCCTTTCCACTTCCATCAGGTCACAAGGCTCTCAGGGTAGAAATTAAAATCTGGTTTACAACTTGAAAAATGAACTTCAAGTCATGTAAAAAGATCAGTCAACATCATGTTGAAAAAAAAAAACTTAAAAAAACTGCTTAGGTTGTCAAGAGTTCATGACACTTTATTACGATTTTTTATGATCTGTAAACAAAAGGAAAAAATCCAACTTTTGCTAAAGTAGGCAGCGGATTAGGCCAGCAAAGAAAAGGCAAAAAGACATCTCTGAATGCCTGATGAGCAAACATCTTATTGTCTTTTAGGGAAGGAAATAACATTAAAATATATATAAATGAAAATATATATAAGTGAAAAAATATGGAAATGTGAATGCAACATCTGAAAACCCTAAGATCGGTCATCCTTAAACCTCTTTACATAAAATAAATATTTAAGCAGGTACCCTCAATGGGCTTCAACTTACATATTTATAAATAATAAACATATACTACTATACGAATATGTTATATACATTAAACCTACGCACAAAAAGGAAAAGTTTAAAGGACTAAATAAAACTGCATACAAGTAGCATATCTTATTTTCTTTCTTTCTTTCTTTTTTTTTTTTTTTTTCTGGAAAAAGATTCTATTGCTCAGAGCCTGGCTTCTGGCCATTCCACTCTGGTGACCACTTTGTAGAAATAAAAACTGGCTGAAGATAAAGTCAGAGGAAATAGTAATTTAGCATATATTACTCATGAGAACATTCTGTAAAAGGGTATGTTTTAAGGTAATAAATATAGAATAGCATTGTAAATCTATGAATAAAAAGATGCTGGTGTATCACTAAAACTGTCTTAACTTCCTAGTTGAATTCCTAAGTGTCACTGACCATCAAACAAGCCTAGCCTTGAGCCAGATGAAAAGCATGTTAGGTGTGTTCTCAAGCAACAATACTATTAATGCAGAAAATCTGAAGTTAGAATTCTCAACACTGGTGCGTCACTTGATTTATCTGTCAGGATAGTAAATCCTCAATGTAAACTCTCAAATTTTGACCTAGAGACCATTCAGTACTGAGGCTAACATTTACCATCCTTACTCTTTCTTCTTAGGTGGTATAAATAGAGATTATACAGATTATATAGAATATGTAGAGGATTAAGTGAACAGATTACCTCTCAGCCCTTGAGAAGCTTTCATTTATGTAATGAAACATATTTACTAATTAAACAGACTTGTCCATGGACAAGTCTGAAACTCTTTCTAGCCTAATGCATGTGAAATAAATAAAAATGCATTTGTTTAAAATACTCTTTCATTGATTTTTGCCCACCAATTTTGTCCAGCATTTTCCATTTTGTAAAAATTAGTGAGGTTTCTCTTAGCCAAAGAGTGATGAATGCATGCATTGTGATATTACCCTGATTATTTCAGTCAATAATAAGCTATTTATTTATAAGCTATGTGGCTATAGGAGGAATAGTAAAGGCCCTAGAAGACACGTTTTACACATTGACTCAATTATTGGCAATCAAGCATTACTTAGAGCCATTTTTTTAATGAATGCTTTTGTTTTATCAAACTCTACAAGTGCATGAAATAGAAGTGATGTTGTTATATTTCTCATATTTCTCCTTGAGGTTTTTATGAAACCTTAAGAAGAAAGTATATAGGAAAGAGACTGTACATTTTACAATTATAAGTACTTGATCTTAAAAAAAAAAAAAAAGTCGTATGGCCTAAGATTAATGCAAAAATATTATGGACTGAGATTTAAACCAAATTGGTTGTGTATGCATTTACTTATCACCCAGTAGGCATGGCAGAACTCCATCTTATTATGTTTAAAAGTATAAATCTCAAATTTGTACGTCATATGGATGGAATGTATCCAGCAATAAATATGCAGTTTAGAGGAACCTTTGCAATGCTGTAGAATAATTTGGACAGCTGGTGTTATTGGTTGATCTACAAGGTTTTTGGTGTTCTTATCAATCTGCTCTTTTACACTTAATTTAAATTTAGTATAAATATTCACTGTCAAAAAAATTAAATTGGGGGAGAATGATCTCACATTTTAACTCAGGATATAAAACCAAAATATTAGCAGATGAAGTACTTGGGTAGGTGAGTTTTTGTGGTTCAAATGGTATGGAGACAAAGGAAGTGGTAATTTGTTTTTGTTTATGCAGACTTAGATGCAGCTCTGAATGGAAAAGAAAAATCCTTCTACTTGCCAGTTCTGTGGTATACATGCTCTTTTTATTAGAAAAACTTGTTAAATTACTAATACCATGCAATATTTGTTGAGTACTCCCTCAAAGCATTCCCACATATTATCTCAAAACAGTTTTAGGAGATTAGAGGTCATTATACGTAGGAAAAGGCAGATAAGGGAGGTCATCCGGAGTGTTTTTAACCAATCTTGGATTTATACAGGTAGAGGAAGAAAGATTATTTACTCTGTTACATTTCATGTTGGAGAATACGGACTCTTTGCAGCATATTAGTATCTATAGTTCAAGAATTACTTATGCAATGAATACTAAGTGGTTCTGTCTCCTTTGCATTCCCTGGATAGCTATTATTATTACTTGAGCTAGAGTTATGCTAGTGTGATTTCTTTAGCCCTAATGGACTGTCTTTATAAAACCTGAATCCTATTGTTTGCTTTTTCCACCCAAAACAACGATGTCCACCTGTGTGGCCAAGGTCATATTAGACTTAGCCCTACTTGAGACTCTAACTTAATTATATTTAATTCCTTCTTCAAATAAGGCATCATTTCTCAAGTGCTTTTAAAATGATTGCAAAATCTACATAGGAAGACAACAAAAGAACAAGGCCTGAGCACATTTTGCATGCATTCTGTCAAGCTCAAAGAAAGAATCACACTTGGACCCTTGGAACACATAGGAACCTAATACAGGACTGTATCCAATGAGTAAAAGGGAAATGCAAGAAAAAAAAATTTTTTATATTATCTGTCCAATAACAAATAAAAAGCAAAGTATTTGCAAACATGGGAGCAAGTGGAAATATGGTAGGCTACTTCAGGAACTTAGGAAAGCAAAGTAGCAAAGCCAGAAAGCATGCAAAGCTTTCATGTGCTAAAAGAGAAGTTTCAAATGATCAAATTACCAATTATTAAAACCAAGAAGGGCAAAAACTCTTCAAGCAGAGAGAGAAGAGCCTGGAATAGAATGTCAGTTCTACTCATACGCTAACACAAAAATATCTGTAGTTCCCCCTACACTTTACTAAATATATCACTGACACATCACTCACTTCTAAATTGAGTTGACAGGTCACAATATTGTAAATACTGAATATTTACCTAATTGAAATTACAATATGACTCTCCTGGGAGAGTGGGGAGATGACAGGGGTGCATGAGTAGTAGGCACGGAAGAGCAGGGATACTAAACCCTGAACAGCATACTTTTACCATAGTGAGAGATCAATAGATAATGTCTACCATAGAAAAATCAAGAATTTGAATCAGAGGAAAGAATTGGCACAATAATAACTTACTATGATAACTCTGGGGTTGTTCAAGCAGAGAGGATATTTTTATTTTGCACCTATTGTATTTAAGGATTCAGAATTTTAAGAGTCATTTTAAGCAGATATGAGTTATCCTTGTTTTTAATTCTGTCAAAATAAACTGATATTGATCTATATACTAAATAATGAAAATTTAATTTGAGAACTGAAAATAGGCCAATGCCTGTAAGGTACCACCTTGGCCAAGCTATCCATAAAGCCCCCATTAGTGGGAGGGTAGATCATTCATGGAAGGATAGAAGATGCTGGGAAAGAAAACATGGTGTGATGGGTTATTAAAGAACTCAGCTTTTTGTAAAATATTATTTACCACTTCATGAACAAACAAAACAAAGGACTTTTTAGTATATCCCTCAGCCCCCATAAAAAAATTTTTTTGTATCACTCTGTGGAGCCTATTTCTAATTCATATATCTTCTTTTATATAATGTTTTTTTCATCTAATTTTTCTTATTTTTTGCTTTGTATAATAGTATCTCTTGCTTGACCAGATGGCAGTGAATCAGCCAATAATCACGGAAGGCACATCGTAATATATTAACATCCTAATGAATTATCGCAGATCTGTTTCCAAAAGTCACAACCAATCATAAAAATACAGAGTTGACCTGGAAACAAGATTGTAAGATCTGAAAACATCCTGGTGTGGTATTCTTATTTTCCATCTGTAAGAGCCACTTCCCTTGTTTATCCAGTTTCCATTACCAAAGCCTTCCTAAGTCAAACTTAAAATCTGTTCAGGTAATCCCCTCTTCATCACATAGCCCAGGTGGCTCATGGGAGGCCGCCCCACCCTCCACTCCAGAGGTAGGACCGGTTGTTTCAATGGCAATCGCTTTGCCAGTAATTAGTTCAAAAATGGCCACATGATTCATTTTTAATCCACAAAACATAGGAAAGATTTGCTGGAAACTTCAGAGTAAGTATTTCATTGTTCTTCTCTCTTCTCTCCTGTCAAAGGTAAATAACACTAGTGGCTCTGACTGCTCTTGGTAGCCATTTAATCTCCAGGAAGTTGACCAGCCTTAGGATGAAGCCCAAGCAGAATAAATAGTTGGACATGTGCCTTGTTGCCTCCAATAACACCGGACCACTGAATGAATCAATCTATAGCCTATACCCACAGTCTGTACTTCCTATTAACATGTGTTAATGGTTTCTTGTACGCCACTCTTAACTGGGCTATTTTACATATATAACAGAACCCTAACTAAATTCAAACTGATAATTCTTAGACTCATTAAACATTGTAACCTCAAAAATAACTCAATTTTAATCTTTTTTCTCATTTTATGTAATTCCAGAATTTCAGGCTCAGGTAAACCATGAAAAATGCTACTCCTGTGTGTCTGCTTGCACACACACTTACCCACACGGTGTTACAAATGTGTACATGTGTGTGCTGTATGTGTGTGGCTGGGCAATAAAAGGCAGTGGGCATCCCGAATTCAGTGGGCATATTTTGGAGCTAATATGGCAACCTGAGAAAGTAGAGTCAATGACACAAGATCATCAGGGAGGCAGCAGGAATAGTGGGGAGAGAAGAGCTGACTTGAGGAAAGGACTGTAAATAGAACCGCACCCACATTATGAGATACAATATTACTATTTTGATATATTAATCTGTTTGCTCACTGTGAGGTTTCAAGCCATTTATACATAAAAAATCATGAAAACTCATCATCTATTTACTTTTTCATTTTCAGGTTTTAAATATATTTTCTAAGATAGAAATTTCAATAGTTTAAAGACTAGTTTAAAGAATCAGAGAATTCCATAAAGTTTGATGAAAATGTATAGTTCTCCAAGTTTCCTTCCCGTTTACTCTTCTCCAGAGGCAGCCACTTTTGTTTCTTTCAGCTGCTTCTTTTCTCTAAATAATTCAACATCTTTAGTTTTGCATTTTCGACATTATCTATCGAGTCCCGTCATGAGAGACGTTAAAACTTTAGTCTCCTTTACTCGGTCGTTCCCACCACACACACACATGTGCCCTACCACTTCCCTGTCCTGTCCTCCCAATAAAGTTACATTATAACTTTAATTAGATTAACATTCAGCATTTACAACACGGTAGTGACTGTGTAAACGCAACTCAGATTTGAATCACATACTACTGGTATGCGGTAAACGGATTCTCTGAAAAGAAAAAAAGTCCCGATTTGTTCAGTTTGGTGATTTCAATGGTATAAATACTCCCGCCTTGGCTAATTTCAAATTACTGACTTAAGGTCTTAAAATTCGAAACAGATGGGCATATTCAGTTCTCAGCAAGCTCTTTCTCTTTGGGTTAATAATTGTTATTTTTGTATTTGTTACATTTTCTATGTATTTATAAATTACAAAATAGCAAACTCCCCAAGTAACTCCCTTCTTAAAATATATCAGATATTATATTAATGTTTCATTTTTTTTAAAAAGTGTTCTGGCATCTTCTGTTCTGGTTGCCTTAAATGTTTGGTGCACCATTACCCCGGGATCTCCCTTCACCAACGTCCTGAGAATTCTCTTTCCCATCTTTGATCCCTTGTTCTTGGATCCCATGTATTACGGACTGAATGTTTGTGTCTCCCTAAACTCCATGTGTTGAAATCCCAACTGTCAGTGTTATGATATAAGGAGATTAATCACCTTTGGGAGGTGATTAAACCACAAGGGTGCAGCTCTTATAAATGAGATTAGTGACATTATAAAGGAGACCACAGAGAACTCCCTCACCCCTTCCACCCTGCGAGGGGTTACAATGAAAACATGGCCATCAGCAAACAAGAAAGCAGGCCTTCACTATGGACTACGATGCCTCCATCAGAAAGGACGAATACCCAACTTTTGTAGCAACGTGGACGGGACTGGAAGAGATTATGCTGAGTGAAATAAGTCAAGCAGAGAGAGTCAATTATCATATGGTTTCACTTATTTGTGGAGCATAACAAATATCATGGAGGACATGGGGAGTTAGAGAGGAGAAGGGAGTTGGGGGGAAACTGGAAGGAGAGGTGAACCATGAGAGACTATGGACTCTGAAAAACAATCTGAGGGTTTTGAAGGGGCGGGGAGTGGGAGGTCGAGGTACCAGGTGGTGGGTATTATAGAGGGCATGGATTGCATGGAGCACTGGGTGTGGTGCAAAAATAATGAATACTGTTTTTCTGAAAATAAGTAAATCCATTTAATAAAAAAAAACAAAAGAAAGAAAGAAAGCAGGCCCTCAACCATAACCGAATCTGCCAGCATTTTGATCTTGGACTTTCTGGCTTCTAGAATTGTGAGAAATACTTGTTGTTTAAGTCACCTAGTCATTGGTAGTTTGTTATAGAAGCCTGAGCTAAGACACCGTGTCTTCTTTCTTGGTTTACTGCCTCATTTTTGTCGAGCACCTCTCGAGTAGCTTCTTAAAGTTTGAGACTTCACATGTCTAGAAATGTCTTTATTCTACCTTCACACTTGATTGATAATAGGAGTGACTATATGACTCCAGATGGAAAGTAATTTTTTCAGGAATGTTGAAGTTTCTGATTTCATTTTGTTTTAGCTTTCAGTGTGGGCATTGCAAAGCCCAATGGCATTCGATTCCTCATCCTTTACATATAATTTGTTTTTCCTGTGTTGAAAACTCTAAGCACTTTGTCCAAAGTACATATATGTTTTTAGGATTAGAATGCATTCAGGTATCACTCTAGTAGCTTTAGTCCCACTTGTACTCCAATATGGTTTTATGAGTAGGAGAAAATGCATGGAATACCGAATACCCTGGAAGCCATATGACAGCCTATCATCTGAATGTACCCACAAGGCTGTAACATGTATAAATATGTATGCTAATCTGGAAAAAAAATCTCCAGAAGGAATTGATGAGGAGCTTTCGTTAATTCTATATTGTGCGTACAGTGGGGGCGTGGTAGGAAGGACTTAAGGAGGGAAAGAGAAAAATAATTTGGACTGGAAAAGGGAAAAAAATGACCTTTCTGCTTGACCTTGAAGAAGCAGCAGTTTAAAAGAACTTTTTAAGTTTTAATGGATTTGTATTACAGAAAAGGATGTAGAGCAAAACAAACAATGATTCATATCTCTATCTCCCAGAAAAGTCCTCTTAATGTCTTAAATACTGCTAATAATAAAAAATAATGCATGAACAATGACAGGAAATTCGAGTGGTCATAAAGGAATACCATGAAAGTAAAATTCCTCCTCCCCACTCTGCTGTCTCACGTGTCACAGATTTTTAGGTATTCTCCTAGGAAAAACTTAATAGTATATGGAAAATATAAAACAATTACCAAAGTCATCATGTCAGAATAATATTCTTCCCTTGCTTTAATAAATAACAATGTCTTCCATAGTTCTTTATATAGACCTACTCCATTCTCTTTAATGACTACATGGTACCCCATAGTCTTGACAAAGATTCAGGAAACTATGGCCTGCAAGCCACATCTGACCCTGCTTGGTTTTATATAGTCCATAAACCAAAAAAAAAAAATAAATATAAATATATATATATATATATATATATATATATATATATATTACATTTTTAAATAATTAAAGAAAGTAAAAAGAAGAATACCATTTCTGTGACATAGGAAAACTACGTGAAATGCAAATCCCAGCGTCTGTAAACAAGTTTCACTGGAACACAGCCAGGCTCATTCATCTTATGTGCTGTCTGTGGCCGCTTTGGCACTTTAGCAGTTAAACAATTGTGACAGAGACGACGGAGCCTGCAAAGCCTCACTATTGACTCGCTGGCCCTTTACAGGAAAAGTTGGCAGATCTCTGGTAGAGACTACTTACTTTATTTCACTCAACATTATAAACTCACAGAATTTCTAATTCTACGAGTAAAGGGTGAAAGTGGCAGCATGAGCAGCGGTAAAAAGAGATGCAAATATGGCAAGTAATCAACTGGACGGTCGGTGACCTGGGTGGGAAAGTGCTGAGAAACAGAGCGAGAGAGAGATAGATTGGGGCCATATCATGCCATCATTAGATCGCCAGGGAGAGGAAATCCACCATTCATCTGGCAGTAAGTCGGAAACTACTGAGGATTTTGAGCAGGGAGGGGTGGGGGGGAGTGGCATAAACAGGATCTATTTTAGGAGATTAATCTGGCCGTGCAATATGGAATTAATGTACAGAGTGCTGCTAATAGGTAAGAAAATCGTTTTCAGTGTTATTCAGAAACCCGTTAAAAAAGGCTATGAATTCATGTGCAAATGTAAATTCCAAGATGGAAATGGACCCTTGAAATAATTTCTACAGTTCTGGAAATCAAGGAAAGGTGTCTGTGTATTTCTGTATGTGAAGCTGTTTAAAAATCACTTCGAATTCTTTCTTTCTTTTCATTAACATATAATGTACTATTTGCCCCAGGGGTACAGGTCTGTGAATCATCAGGCTTACACATTTCATAGCACTTCTTTTTTTCTATAAAAAAAATTAAAGTGGATCATGGAAGTTTCGGCCCACTCTTTTTCAGTACAACCAGCTAGAATTTTTAAATGTGTTTTCCAAGCAACCAACAACCCAAGAAACTAATTGAGTCATATACTAGTTGCTGAATTAAGCTGGAGTATGGTATCTGATTATTTGATTATTTCTTAATGTATTACTTATAATCTTAAGGCTCAAATATGGCACTGTAAGACATATAAGATTGTCTGTTATTTCAAAGGCAAATGTGAAGTACTCATCATAATTTGGTTAAAAATCTTAAATAGCAAGAATGCTGGTCTTCTAGACGGAGTAATTCTAATTAACCTTATAAAAATAAGATTTATACAGTATGTGGAAAATTAAGGATATAAACAACCATTAAAAGAAAAGCCTAATTACATTATAATAATTATGTTCAACAGACATAATAGGCAATAGTCACATGGCAGTACCATATTTTAAATGCCATCATAAATAATATAAAATGGTAATGTTATATTGCGTTATTATTCAAAATAATATTTTAAATTACTCTTTTAAACATCCAAATAAGTTGTTCTATTAACAAAGAGATTTGAATGTGTATTCTGTAGTTACTTTAAAAAAAAAAAAAGAGTAGGCTGGACATCAAGCTAAATTATATTATGCAATGAACAAATGAAATAAAAAGTTAATATTTATAGTAAGATTTTATATGTATCACTATGTTTAGGGCTGAAGGAATAACAAGAAGAAAAAAAGGAATATTTGGTTGAGTTCTGCTTAGAGGGGTTTTATTTTTCTAAATAAAATAATTGGCCATTAATGATTGGCCATTCTAGTGATAAAAATAAATACAGTAGTTTAGAACATAAACTCCAGAGACAAGAAGACTTGAATTCTAAATTGTGTGATTTGGACACATTCCTTAACTACTTCAAGCCTCAGCTCCGTCATCTACTATAATGATAAGATCTACCCTGAATTCAAAGGGGTTTTGGTAGGTTTATATGTATTATATGAACTTGCCATTGTAAGAATACTAAGTACTAAAATAAGTGACAACTGCTGCTTTTAATGTAATCATGACTTCCTATCTTAAGTTTTCTCCTTTGATGATTGCATCTTAGGGTGTAAGGAAAATGGAAGACAGAAATGAAAATCAAGAGTAAAAACACAATAATTACTTTGCATCCCCTTCCCACCAACATACTCAGGCACTGGCTTAGGAGAAATGTTAACATTAAGTCCATTATTACTATGGATCATGGACTTTGATGGGCAATTAGCATGTTATAAAACCTGCTGTTAGGATACAAAACCAGAAGGTCCTCAGTGGGTCCCTATGTAAGGGCTGCATCTGAACTCAACACAATCACTAGACTTGGAATCTCCCATCTTCATCCTTACTAGAAAGCCTTCCAAATGTAATGTTGTCAGAAACATCTGACTTTAATATTTCTTTGAGACAACCTTCCCAATGTGCTGCTATATTTAGTGGTCTATTTACTAGCTTAAGGAGCCTTGTTTTCTAAAACACAGAATCTCCAAATATATATAATAGATGGAGAAAGAATCGTGCATAATTAAAAGGAGATTTTGACAACACTAGCCCTAACTTGCTTGTTCTGGATAATTGTTTTACGTAAATGGTGCTTCTTAAAAAAAACTTCATTAATTAGTACATACTATTCCCTACCTCAAAGATGGTATTTTCTTTTTATATTATTATATTGTGGTAATTGTCTTCATATATATAGTTTTAATTTCAGATGACCTGGATGGCCGGTAGAAAAAAATTCTTCATCATATAAAAGATGTACAGGGTTGGGGCACCTGGGCGGCTCAGTGGGTTAAAGCCTCTACCTTCGGCTCAGGTCATGATCCCGGGATCCTGGGATGGAGCCCCAAATCTGGCTCTCTGCTCAGCAGGGAGCCTGCTTCCCTCCCTCTCTCTTTGCCTGCTCTCTGCCTACTTGTGATCTCTGTCCATCAAATAAATAAATAAAATCTTTAAAAAAAAAAAAAAGATGTGCAGTGAAATGAATACATGACCAGTTAAAATGAACACCTCAATTAAAATATTTTTTTTAGCAGTCATAGAACCACTTCAACTCTCGGCTGATGATTTTCTTTGCCTTAAATAATATATGCTTTGCTGATTGGTATAAAAGAGTCACTTAACTAATGAGTAAGTCTAGCCAGTAATATATCCTCCTTATCTTAATGTGACTTTGTTTCTCTGTTCTGGTATCAAGTATGGCAGAAACTGTCAAGAACTGATAAAATAAGTTTGTTTGTTTATTTGTTTTTAAAGTTACTTGATTCCCCAAGACAAGTTTTAGTGCTATTGTCAGAACTACAGAGAAAACAAAATGGGGGTGGAGGGAAAGGTTGCTTTTGTTTTAAAGGAATGAATGCTGAACTCAGAAGCTAATTATAAAAACAGAATGCTAAACTCTGTGACAGCTCTCCAGGTTATCATGTTCAAAATACATACACAAGAAGGATGATTAAATCAGAAATCTGCTTTAATCCATACAAGTGCCTTATCAAATAAGGGATATCAACTTAGTCAAGGTGAAATTTCAGTCGATTGTGGCTTGAGTACATATGAACAACACAATGAATTCTGTATGGATATGTGATTAAGCAAAATAGTCAAACAGCTGTAAAGTGAAGCAATAAGAGATGAAGTCAATGATCTACAAAACCAATCTTTACTGCAAGTAAAAATTGGTTGATAAATTTTGAGAACTTTGATTATTTGTTTGTTTGTTTCATAAGTGTGAATTTAATAGGAGAAGCAACATCAGCTGACCACATTGCTATAGAGGGATTTTTTTTTTTTTCAAGAACTGAAAAGTCACAGAGCAGAAAGATTAGAATATGGAGAATGTCTGAAAGCAAATGAAACTGGCCTATAATGCAAGAAAATGCCTCAAGAAGATTCATGTGCAAGAATGAGAAGTAAGGGTAAGAGATCAGGTAGCCGTGGGCAGACCAATGTGTATTTGATGGCAACCCAGCTAGCTTAAGCTTAAGTTATATATATATATACTCTACCATAAAATCTCTAGGACACCAAGGTGCAAGAAAGCATTGTTTAATCAAATAAACAATCAAATAAAATAATCAAATAAAAATCCAGGGGCAGGGCAAGACCAGCTTCATTGTTTCTAATAATGTTGGTGCTCTAGTGGTATTTTATATACTGCAATGTTTCAAAGTCTCAGCTGATAGCCTTTGCAAATATAAAGGGTATACTGTATTTACCTTGAAATACACTTGTCATATAGTAAGAGAAAAACCTAGGGTTGTTTTCAAATGGTACATTGCTTACATTTCAGATGGTACCTTGCTTACATTTTATGTGTAAGGTATAAATACATCTAGCTAAGTCTATTTGTTACTCCAATTTGAACCAGATATATTAAGCATAGTTCTCTGAAGAAGTTCAGGTCAAATTGACTATAACCTGAAGTAACTCCAAGTAAAATTGAAATCTCATTTATAAATGTACAATACTCTCAGATTCTATGATCCAAGTCCGTGGCAACAAGTAAAAAAGTATTTTCAGGAATATGTTTTAAAAGTTAACTAATCTTTATTTCCTGAGGAGTGCACAAAGTTATTTAAGGTGTTCACAATTTCCTCCCTGATCTCTACCCAAATAGTTACTAATTTCTAGAACATAATGGCATAAGAAGGAGGGTCAGGTTGAAATGAAGTCTTAGGATATGAGATCTACAGACTCAATTGTGTAATGAATTTTTACTCCATAAAGTGTGTTACTAGTGTTTCATATTAATAAAAAGGAATCATATGGAGTAGGGTATATAGCTTGAGAACTCTGACCAAATGTTTTTCATACATATTTTCAAAAAGTTCTCTCTTCTTTGTTAGTTAAAAATACTCTGATTTATTTCCTGCCTCAGTGCAATTTGCCATAGTGTCCATGTAGTAAGAAAGACATTGACTTAATTTTTTAAAAAATTCTTCCCAAATATCACAATGGCCTAGCAATAAATATATTCTTGGTGAAAACTACATTTCCATACTAAAATGTTAAGATGTCATTCTCTGTGATGATGTAGAACACACAAGTGAATACTTGAAGGCTACTGGAATAATTATAAATGAATAGGGGATAACTGAAACACGATACAGGCAGATTAAATGACTGATATTGTCACAAGTTGATCTATGGTGAGGAAGCAAGATGACAGAGGAGTAAGAGACCAAAATACCATCAGGTACCAGGAGTTCGGCTAGATAGTTATCAAACCATTCTGAACACTTACAAACACAACAGGAGATAGAGGAGAAGAGCAGACATTCTAGGAACAGAAAACTGACCACTTTTTGGAAGGTAGGAAATGTGGAAAAGTGAATCTGAAGGTATGGGAAGATAAACTGTGGGGGGAGGGACCAGCTCCCGAGAAACAGTAGAGCAACGGAGCACAAAGTCAGAACTTTGAGAAGCTGCTCCACTGAGGAACGTCACTCCAGAGGCTAAGCTGGGTATGGAGCCCTCATAGGGACAGTGTGGTCTCACGACATGTGGGGTCACAGAAAGACCAGGGGTGAATGAGTGTGCCAGAGCTCCCAGGTATTGGAGTAGGAAAGCTAACTGCAGAGACAGAGCCAAGGAGTGAGCTCTTAGCTCAGGGTTACCTTAAACCATGATCTGAGGCACAGTCAAACCACTGCTCTTTGAGCAGGGACCCACAAGTGGCAGATCTGGAGAGATTCCCTCCTTCCTCCTCCAGGAGGAATGGCACAGGAACATGCAACAGGAATCTGCTCGGTTTGGAGATGCCAAGAAGGGCTGTGCCCCAGAGATAGAGACACTTGGTCACAGGCCAGGTGAGCACAGACTGAAGCTGGAGACGAGGGAGAAGGAGGAATTGATTGCTTTTCTCTGAGGGTGCTCTGAGGAGTGGGGCCCCAAGCTCTCAGCTCCTACAGGGACAGAGATTGGGAGGCCACCATTTTCATTTCTGTCTTCCAAAGCTGTATAGAAAGGTTTCAGGGAACAAAAGCTCCTGAGAGCAAGAGCAAACCCGAGCAGATTGCTTAGCCTGGCCCCTGGCAAGGGCAGTGCAATTCTGCCACAGGCAAACGCATTTGAGAATAAGTGCCACAGTACCCACCCCAGAAGATCAGCAAGAACATCCAGCCAAAACCAAGTTCACCAATCAATGAGAACTGCAGAACTCCAGAACTAGGAGAAAGCAACACATAGTATTCATGGCTTTTCCCCCCATGATCCTTTAGTCTTTCAAAGTCAATTATTTTATTTTTTCTTATTCCATTTTTTTAACTTTTCATCTTTCCTTTTGTAACTTTTTTTACCTATTTTATCAGTAACTTTTTAAAAATATCTTCTTAAATTTTCATTGTTATAGTCATATTTCATATTTTCATATTTCATATATTCATATTTCATTGTTATAGTCATATTTTATCCCTTCACTGTATTTAACCTTATTTTTTGTATACATACAGGTTTTTCTTCTTTTAAATTTTGGGATACAATTTCTTCTAATAGATCAAAACATACCCTCAGTCTAGCACATGGCTTTGTTCTAGTATCCAACCCGATCACATTCTCTCCTCTTTTTTTTTTTTTCTTTTTCCAACCAACTTATCTTATCAGTTCTTTTTTTGGAATCCTTTTAATTTTCATCTTTACAATCAGATTCCATCCCTTCATTGTTTTTACCCTTATTTTTGTATATATATATAAGTTTTTCTTTCTTTAAAATTTTGGGAGGCAGTTTCTTCTAAGAGACCAGAATACACCCAAAATCAAGCTGGTGGTTTTGTTCTATTCACCAGTGTTTTAGATATATATATATATATATATATATATATATATATACACACACACACATACATATATATGTATATATATACATATATATGTATGTTTTTTTTAAAATAATTTTTTATTTTTTATAAACATATATTTTTATCCCCAGGAGTACAGGAGTGTGAATCACCAGGTTTACACACTTCACAGCACTCACCAAAGCACATACCCTCCCCAATGTCCATAATCCCACCCCCTTCTCCCAAACCCCCTCCCCCCAGCAACCCTCAGTTTGTTTTGTGAGATTAAGAGTCACTTATGGTTTGTCTCCCTCCCAATCCCATCTTCTTTCATTTATTCTTCTCGTACCCACTTAAGCCCCCATGTGTATGTATTTTTTTTAATTTTTAATTTTTTAAATTAAATTAATATGTTTTTTTTTAAATTTTTTAATTTTTAAAATTCCCCCTCCCTTTTCTTCTTTTCTCAGTTTCAGGTCTCTTCTACTTTGGTTAGCATATATTTTCCTATGGTCTTTGCCACCCTTTTAGTATTTTGTTCTCTCATTCATCTATTCTTTTGTGGATAAAATGACAAGGTTGAAAACTCACCACAAAAAAAAATAAGAGGTATTACTGATGACTAGGGACCTAATCAATATGTCCTATACTAATGTTATAATAAAATAAATATTAATAATTATAATTATTATATTATATAATATAATTATTATAATAATTATTAATTATATAATTATTAATGATTATATACAATTAATATATAATATAATTATTATAATAATTAATAAAATAATAATTATTATATATCATATATAATTATATATCATATATGAATATATATTATAATTATAAATGATTATAATATATAATTAATTATATATTGATCAAATAATTAATATATAATTATAATTATAAATGATTATAATCGATATATAATTAATTATATATTTATGATATATATCATATATATGATATATAATATATAATTATAATTATATAATATAGTTAGAAATGATAATTAATAATTATTTATAATAGATATTAAAGCAAATATAATAATAACTGAAATAATTTATAATTATATAATATATAATATAATATATAATTATAATTATAAATATATAAATATAAATAATAATAAGAAGAAATAATAATAAATATTAACAAATAAAATATGACTATTACTAATGGACATTAGTAATATATCAGAACTAGAGTTCAAAATGATGATTATCAAGGTGGTTGCTTGGGTTGAAAAAAGTATGGAAGATATTAGAGAACCCATTTCTGAAGAAATAAAATCCCTTTCTGGAGAAATAAAAGAACTAAAATCTAACTAAGTTGAAATTTAAAAAGCTATTAATGAGATGCTATAAAAAATGGAGGTTCTTACTGCTAGGATAAATGAGGCAGAAGAGAGAATTAATGATATAGAAGACCAAATAATGGAGAATAAGGAAGCTTAGCAAAAGAGAGACAAACAACTGCTGGACCACAAGGGGAGAATTCGAGAGATAAGAGATACCATAAGATGAAACAATATTAGAATAATTGGGATACCAGAAGAAGAAGAAAGAAAGAGAGGAGCAGAAGGTATATTGGAGCAAATTATAGTAGAGAATTTCCTTAATATGGCAAAGGGAACAAACATCAAAACTCAGGAGGCACAGAGAACTCTCCTCAAAAAAAAAAAAGAAAAAATAGGTCCAAACCCCATCATCTAACAGTAAAACTTACAAGTCTTAGTGACAAAGAGAAAATCCTGAAAGCAGCTCAGGATAAGAGGTCTGTAACATAACAATGGAAGAAATACTAGATTGGCAGCAGACCTATTCACAGAGACCTGGCAGGCTGCAAAAGACTGGGATGGTATATTCAGAGCACTAAATGAGAAAAATATGCAGCCAAGAATACTATATCCAGCTAGGCTGTCACTGAAAATAGAAGAGAGAAAAAGCTTCCAGGACAAACAAAAATTAAAAGAATTTGCAAATACCAAATCAGCCCTATAGGAAATATTGAAAGGGATCCTCTAAGCAAAGAGAGAAGCTAAAAGTAACAGACTGGAAAGGAACAGAGACAATATACAGCAACAGTAACCTTATAGGCAACACAATGGCACTAAATTCAAATCTGTCAATAGTTATGCTGAATTTAAATGGGCTAAATGCCCCCAATCAAAAAACACGGGGTCTCAGAATGGACAAAAAAACAAGACCCATCAATATGCTGTCTAGAAGAAACTCATTTTAGACCCAAAGACACCTCCAGATTTAAAGTGAGGGGGTGGAAAACAATTTACCCTGCTAATGGACATCAAAAGAAAGCTGGGGTGGCAATCCTTATATCAGATCAATTAGATTTTAAGCCAAAGAGTATAATAAGAGATGAGGAAGGACACTATATCATACTCAAAGGGTCTGTGCAATAAAAAGATCTAACAATTTTAAATATCTATGCCCTTAACATGAGAGCAGCCAATTACATAAACCAATTAATAACAAAATCAAAGAAACACATTGACAATAATAAAATAATAGTGTGGGATTTTAACACCCCCCTCACTGAAATGGACAGATCATCTAAGCAAAAGATCAAGGAAAAAAGTTTTCAATGACACACTGGACCAGATGGCTATCACAGATATATTCAGAACATTCCATCCCAAAGCAACAGAATACACATTCTTCTCTACTGCACATGGAACATTCTCCAGAATAGATCACATCCTGGATCACAAATCAGGACTCACCCAGTACGAAAAGACTGGGACCATTCCCTGCATATTATCAGACCACAATGCTCTGAAACTAGAACTCAATCACAAGAGGAAAATTAGAAAGAACTCAAATACATGAAAGCTAAGGAGTCCTACTAAAGAATGAATGGATCAACCAGGAAATTAAAGAATTGAAAAAAAATTCATGGAAAGAAATGAAAATGAAAGCACAACTGTTCAAAATCTGTGGGATACAGCAAAGGTGGTCCTGAGAGGAAAGTATATAGCAATACAAGCCTTTCTCAAGAAACAAGAAAGGTCTCAAAACTACACAACCTAACCCTACACCTAAAGGAGCTAAAGAAAGAATGACAAAGAAAGCCTAAACCCAGCAGTAGAAGAGAAATAATAAAGATCAGAGCAGAAATCATTGATTTAGAAACCAAAAGAACAGTAGAACAAATCAATGAAACTAGAGGCTGGTTCTTTGAAAGAATAAACAAGATCGATAAACCCCTGGCCAGACGTATCAAAAAGAAAAAGGAAGGACCCAAATAAATAAAATCATGAATGAAAGAGGAGAGCTCACAACCAACACCAAAGAAATACAAACAATTATAAGAACATATTATGAGCAACTATACACCAGCAAATTTGACAATCTGGAAGAAATGGATGCATTCCTAGAGATATATAAACAACTGAAACTGAACCAGGAAGAAATAGAAAACCTGAACAGACCCATAAGCAGTAAGGAGATTGAAACAGTCATAAAAATCTCCCAAAAACACTAAAGCCCAGGGCCAGACAGCTTCTCAGGGCAATTCTACCAAACATTTAAAGAATTAATCCCTATTCTCCTGAAACTGTTCCAAAAAATAGAAATGGAAAGAAAACTTCCAAACTCATTTTACAAGGCCAGCATTACCTTGATCCCAAAACAAAGATCCCAGACAAAGACCCCATCGAAAAAGAGAATTACAGACCAATATCCTTGATGAATACAAATGCGAAAATTCTCATCAAAATACTAGCTGATAGGATCCAACAGTACATTAAAAGGATCATTCACCACGACCAAGTGGGATTTATTCCAGGGCTGTAGGTTGGTTCAACATCCACAAATCAATCAATGTGATACAATACATTAATAGAAGAAAGAACAAGAACCATATGATATTCTCAATAGATGCTGAAAAAGCATTTGACAAAGTACAGCATCCTTTCTTAATCAAAACTCTTCTAAGTGTAGGGATAGAAGGTACATACCACAATATCATCAAAGCCACCTATGAAAAAACCACAGCCACTATTATTCTCAATGGGGAAAAACTGAGAGCTTTTCCCCTAAGGTCAGGAATATGGCAGGGTTGTGCACTATCACCGCACTTCAACAGAGTGCTGGAAGTCCTAGCCTCGGCAATTAGACAACAAAAACAAATTAAAGGCATCTGAATCGGCAAAGAAGTTAAACTCTCACTCTTTGTGATGATATACTACTTTATGTGGAAAACCCAAAAGACTCCACTCCAAAACTGCTAGAACTCATACATGAATTGAGTGAAGTATCAGAATATAAAATCAATGCACGGAAATCAGTTGCATTTCTATACACCAACAAGACAAAAAAGAGAAATTAAGGAGTCAATCCCATTTACAATTGCACCCAAAACCATAAGATACCTAGGAATAAACCTAACCAAAGAGGCAAAGAATCTGTACTGAGAAAACTGTAAAGTACTCATGAAAGAAACTGAGGAAGACACAAAGAAATGCAAAAACGTTCCATGCTTATGGATTGGAAGAACAAATATTGTGAAAATGTCTACATTACTGGAAGCAATCTACACATTTAATGCAATCCCTATCAAAATACTATCAACTTTTTTCAAAGAAATGGAACAAATAATACTAAAATTTATATGGAACCAGAAAAGACCTCGAATAGCCAAAGGGATATTGAAAAAGAAAGCCAACGTTGGTGGCATCACAATTCCGGACTTCAAGCTCTATTACAAAGCTGTCATCATCAAGACAGCATGGTACTGGCACAAAAACAGGCACATAGATCAATGGAACAGAATAGCCAGCCCAGAAATAGACCCTCAACTCTATGGTCAACTCATCTTCGACAAAGCAGGAAAGAATGTCCAATGGAAAAAAGACAGCCTTTTCAATAAATGGTGCTGGGAAAATTGGACAGCCACATGCAGAAAAATGAAATTGGACCATTCCCTTACACCACACACAAAAATAGACTCAAAATGGATGAAGGACCTCAATGTACGAAAGGAATCCATCAAAATCCTTGAGGAGAACACGGGCAGCAACCTCTTCGACCTCAGCCGCAGCAACATCTTCCTAGGAACAACGCAAAAGGCAAGGGAAGCAAGGGAAAAAATGAACTACTGGGATTTCATCAAGATCAAAAGCTTTTGCACAGCAAAGGAAACAGTTAACAAAATCAAAAGACAACTGACAGAATGGGAGAAGATATTTGCAAACAACATATCAGATAAAGGACTAGTGTCCAGAATCTATAAAGAACTTAGCAAACTCAACACCCAAAGAACAAATAATCCAATCAAGAAATGGGCAGAGGACATGAACAGACATTTCTGCAAAGAAGACATCCAGATGGGGAACAGACACATGAAAAAGTGCTCCATATCACTCGGCATCAGGGAAATACAAATCAAAACCACAATGAGATATCACCTCACACCAGTCAGAATGGCTAAAATCAACAAGTCAGGAAATGACAGATGCTGGCGAGGATGCGGAGAAAGGGGAACCCTCCTACACTGTTGGTGGGAATGCAAGCTGGTGCAGCCCCTCTGGAAAACAGCATGGAGGTTCCTCAAAATGTTGAAAATAGAACTGCCCTATGACCCAGCAATTGCACTATTGGGTATTTACCCTAAAGATACAAACGTAGTGATCCAAAGGGGCACATGCACCCGAATGTTTATAGCAGCAATGTCCACAATAGCCAAACTATGGAAAGAACCTAGATGTCCATCAACAGATGAATGGATCAAGAAGATGTGGTATATATACACAATGGAATACTATGCAGCCATCAAAAGAAATGAAATCTTGCCATTTGCAACAACATGGATGGAACTAGAGCATATCATGCTTAGCGAAATAAGTCAAGCAGAGAAAGACAACTATCATATGATCTCCCTGATATGAGGAAGTGGTGATGCAACATGGAGGCTTAAGTGGGTAGAAGAAGAATAAATGAAACAAGATGGGATTGGGAGGGAGACAAACCATAAGTGACTCTTAATCTCACAAAACAAACTGAGGGTTGCCGGGGGGAGGGGGTTTGGGAGAAGGGGGTGGGATTATGGACATTGGGGAGGGTATGTGATTTGGTGAGTGCTGTGAAGTGTGTAAACCTGGTGATTCACAGACCTGTACCCCTGGGGATAAAAATATATGTTTATAAAAAATAAAAAATTAAAAAAAAAAAAAGAAAAAAGAAAATTACTGATTTCACCTAATGACTAAATAGGATGGTCAAAGTGTATTTCATCTTCCAAAGTAAGTATTTACCTCTGGAAAATCATCCAAATGCTGTTTTAGTGTATGTATGAATGTGCTTTGCCAGTTTTTTAAAATACTGCTGCTTTACATTTTATGCTTTTAGAAATAACGTTTCCCTTTTCAAAATTTTAAAATGATGTGATTTAGGTTAATCTTCACCTTTCAGTCGGTGACTAGGATGAGAGTTCCATGAGCACAGGGACTTTGATCCATTACTTGCTGCAACCCCAGGGCCTAAAACAGTACATGGAATATAGAAGGCATTCAACTGAACTGTTGATTTGGGGCTATATGATCAGTGTAAATGTAGAGCTTTTAGTATGTTTATTCCTGGGCATACTGCAAGATCCTTTATAAATGTCTATGAAAACTGTAGATTAGAGTTTGCACACGTTTTTAAAGTAGTATCAGGAGTCAGAGTGCCCTATTTTCAACATTCTTCTGAAATAGCTCTTGCCATTAATAGCCATATACTTACATATTGCTTTGGTCCTCATTCTTTTTTTTTTTTTAATACAAATTTTATTTATTTATTTGATGGGGGGGGGGGTCCAAGCAGAGGGAGCAAGAGAGGGAGAAGTGGGCTCCCTGCAGAGCCCCTGGATGCAGGCTTGATCCCAGGACCAGGACCACGACCTGAGCCAAAAGAATATGCTTAACTGACTGAACCACCCACGTACCCCTTTGGTCCTCATTATCAAACTCATTTCACCCACTGATAGTCAATATCATCCATCCTAAAACTCTCCCCACCTTTCTTTCTTTCTTTCTTTCTTTCTTTCTTTCTTTCTTTCTTTCTTTCTTTCTTTCTTTCTTTTTAATTCTCTCAGGTTCTCCTCCTGCTTTTGCAAATTCTTGGCTGATGCTTTTTCTAAAGGTCCTTGTAGGGGAAATTTTTATGTATTTATTCTTTTTATATATTCTTCTCTCTTATTATAAGCTTTATCTAAAGCACCATATTAAGTCTCATATTTTCAAGTGTCATTTCTATATTCCTGATTCTTTCAAGGTCTCCCCCAGCTGTCCCACCCCATGTTGTCCCCACTCTAGCGCCGGGGGGGGGGGGGGCGGTGGGGGAGGAGTTGTGTCTCGTCTTCTCTATATTCCTGATTCTTCAATCAATACTTCAAGTCATTTCTTTCTTAAGTTACAAACTGATACTTTTATGCTAATGTTCTGCATGGACCTCAAACTTTAAGTTTAAAATAAACTCATTCTCTTCCTCCCCAAACATATTCTCACTCCTTTGTTTCTTATGTTAAATTTTTGTAAATGAGTTGAGCTTGAGTGTAAACTTTTTTGGTGTGTTGGGATGGATGACAGAAAAGGGATGCATCTGATGTCCACTGTGGCATCAAAGGAAAAAAAAAATCCCAGTGAGTTATGGTAGCTTTTTCTTTAAGTTTTAAAATTTTAAATTTTGAACATTTTATGTGCTAATATTGGGAAATCTGGGGTAAGTGGCAGAGTGACTCACGGGATCTCACTTCAAAGACAAACATAGTGAAAGGAAGTAAATGTAATAGCAAATAATCCACTGGCAGCACCCAAACAGCAGAAACGGCGCGTGTGAGAAACATATCTCTAAAATCTGGCACCTCAGTGTAAAAGAGGAGGATGGTGTCAGTCAAGATAAACCAGGATTTTGTCAGAGGAGCCCCTAAATTTAAAAAATGTTCATTACTCACTCACATGGTCTGTTCTAAATGAGCTGATCCCCTAGGGCTGCTCTTCTCTACAGGAGAGGAGAGCCTTCTCACTGCTTCCATCCTCTAAACCTATGTATCAGCACATGCTCTCTTACTTGCTGCAGCAGGAGAGGGAGGGACTGGATAATTAAGAACCAGTAATTAGGGGCATTTGGGTGGTTCGGTGGGTTAAAGCCTCTGCCTTCGGCTCAGGTCATGATCTCAGGGTCCTGGGATTGAGCCCCGCATCGAGCCCCACATCGGGCTCTCCGATCAGCGGGGAGCCCGCTTCCCCCCTCGTCTCTCTCTGCCTGCCTCTCTGCCTACTTGTGATCTCTGTCTGTTAAATAAATAAATAAAATCTTAAAAAAAAAAAAAAAAAAAGAACCAGCAATTAAACACTTCCACTTGGAAGCAGCACACACTATTTCTGCTAATATTTCACTGGTCAAATTAAGGCATTTGGCCCTACCTGCCCACAAAGAAATGGGAAATACAATGTATCCATGTGCTCAGAAGTAGAGAAGGGTTGTATACAGTGAACTGTAGTGATATGTGCCACAATGAATTTCCAGGGAAGAAAGCAGAATTCTACTTCTGTTTCTCCAAACACATTCGGGAAGGGGAAGGAAGCTTTTGGCGGAGGGGGGATGAAAGGAGAAGGGAAAATACCAAACTCAGCAAATGCTCAATAACATTCCCACAATATTAGTTCTGGAATGTATGCCTCACCTTCCACCATGCTTAAGTAATAAATGAGGAAAAATGATAAGATCTCACTTTGTACTCTCCACCTAAAAGGCAGATGAGGGAATGAGAAATAATACTGACCAGAACTATCAGAAAAACAAAAAAGAAAATAAATATTATTATAAGAATTGCTTAAGATGGTGGCCTAGAGAGAAAAAGCAGATAAGGTACCAAAGAGGACAAAATACCCACAGAGCAGGAAATTCTCTGGTTAAATTCAGTAAGATTTGCTCACCATTTCTAACCTTTATCTGGAAGAGGAGTGGAAGAGTGTTCTGGGCAGAAACTAGTATTAAGGATGGAAAAATGGCCCATGAGAATTTGTTCCAATTAGATATTAGGTAGTAAAAATGTCAAGCACATGGAACTGGCCTCATGGGGGGGCTGGAGGAGAACTATTTTGTCTACTTTTAACACTGCCTCTTCCCAAACCCTCCAGATCTGATTACAAGAAGGCAACAGATCCACCCAGAATTAGAACAATTTTATGGCAATAAATTTCATAACTCACACAAAAGGGGAATAAAATCATTGAAAAACACTAACTTAAAGACAAATAAGAAATTAGCCCTGTATCTTTTGAAGAAATTGAATGCACTATAATTTTTTTTTGAATCTTACAAAAAAATTTTAAAATTAGCTGATGTCAACAATAAATTCTATCACGTAGTTATGAAACAGTATCATTCTCAGACAAATTCTTTCAGAAAATGGAGATGACATGGGGAGTTAGAGAGGAGAAGGGAGTTGGGGGAAATTGGAAGGGGAGGTGAACCATGAGAGACTATGGACTCTGAAAAACAATCTGAGGGTTTTCAAGGGGCGGGGGGTGGGAGGTCAGGGTACCAGGTGGTGGGTATTATAGAGGGCACGGATTGCATGGAGCACTGGGTGTGGTGCAAAAATAACGAATACTGTTATGCTGAAAATAAAAAATAAATTTTAAAAAAAGAAAATGGAGATGAAGAAAATGCCTCCTAAATTGTTTCATGAGGTAAACATAATATAAAAATTTAATGAAGGCATTGCAAAACAAAAGAATTCATAGGTCAATATCCTTCATGAACATAGATCCAAAAAGTACTTAACAAAATATTAGCAAATTAAATCCAGCAATATACAATCAGAGCACGATTGAGTAGGGTTTATCCTACAAATGTCAGGTAGGTTTAACACATGAAAACATATTAAGGGGATAAAGGAGAAAAGCCCTATGATCATGTCAGTAGAAAGAGAAGAGCATTTGACAGAATTCAACACCTGTCCGTTAAGAACAAATAAACATGCAAAACAAAGTATTAACTAGGAATAAAAAAGAATTCCCTCAACTTGGTAAAGGTCATCTTCAATGAAATCTATGGCTATCATCACACTTAATGGTTTAATATTTTACACTTTCTCCTAAAATTGTGACTAAGTCGAGAATGGGAGAGAAATGGGTAAAATGTTTCTACTCTAATATTACCACCTTAGAATATTATTGTTTATATAGAAAGTCAGTTGTATTTCTATAAACCAGCAGCAAATTATTGAAAGATGAAACAAAATCCATTTGTAATAATGTCAACAATATGAAATAGGAATGCATTTAATAGAAGATATTCAAGACCTTCTACACTAAAAGCTATTAAAATATCAGTGATGGAATTTAAAGACAACTCCAAAAAAATGGAAATATTTACTATGTTCCTTGATTGGCAGATCATTATTTTTCAGATGCAGATCACTGAATAACATTGTGCCAAAGTTAATTTCCTGGTTTTGATCATTGGTATTATTGTGATGTAGAATGTTCACTTTAGAAGAAGCTGGATGTATGAAAACGCTCCTATGTTCCTATATTTTGCCTGTAATGTTAAAAGCACTTAAACATTTTAAAAATGAAATATCTATTATCTCAAAATTGATCTATAGATTCTATATTTTCTAATCATAATGCTATTAGAGATTTTTGTAGGAATTAACAAGCTGATTCAAAAATTTACATGAAGTGCAAAGGACTTATGATGTCTAAGTAATCCTGACAAAAAGAACAGAGCTGAGAATTTACACATCTGATTTCAAGGCTGGTTGTAATTCTACAGGAATCAACACAGAATGACACTGCCATAAGGGTAGACAAATAGATGAATGGAGAAGAGAGCCCAGAAATAAATACACTGTTATCAGTTGTTTGTTTTTTTATCAGTTGTTTTTTGATAAAGGTAACACAGCAATCCAAAAGAGAAAAACATATTTTTAGCAAATAGTGCTGAAATAACTAGTTACTAATACAGAAAAAAAGAACCTCAAACCCCTAAGTTATATCGTACACAAAAATAAATTTGAGGTAGACAAAGATTGAAACATAAAAGCTAAAACCATAAAACTTTTCAAGGAAACCATAAGAAGAAAGCTTCATGACTTGGAGGTAGGCAAAGATTTCCTAGATAGTGAAAAGCAATAAACATAAAAAGAAATAATTGCTAATTTTGACCTTACCAACCTTAAAAAAAACCTTCTCATTATATGAAATAATCAGTGTACAGACTGTGAGAAAAAATTCACAAAATATGTATCTGACAAAAAATAGTTATCAAGGAAATAGAAAAAAGTTCTACAAAACAAAAGAGGTAGCCCAATGATAAGTGGGACAAACCTTTGAACAGTTATACAAATTAGCCAATCAGCCCTTGAAAAAATGCTGTACTTTGTTACAGTGAGTTTTCTTTCTAAACTATAATAGCATAGCAATACACGCTACCCCCAGGATGGCTAAAATTGAAGAGAGTGAAAACTCCAGATATAATTAGGATATAGAGAAATTGAAACTCATATATTAAAGATGATGATGCCAACAACTATTTTGGAGAAAAAAACCCGGAAATTTCTTATAAAATTAAACATACCCATAGCTGATAACCAGCAGTTCAACTCCTGGAATTTACTCTAGGGAAATGAAAAGATTAACAAGAACTTGTAGAATTGAATTCTCGTTAATGATATACACAATAAAATATTTAGGAAAAACTGATCTGGTGTCTGTAATTTAACCTGAAATACATAATTTGAAATAAGATAGATTACTGAAGGGGTAATGAAGAGAAAGATGAGTACACATTAAAACAAATATAATAATCTGTCATTAATGGCATCTATGAGGCGAGTATATGGGTGTTTACTGTAAAGTTCTTTCCAACACTGCTGCAACTTTAAAATTATTCTTTAAAAAAGTTGGGGAATTTAGAAGAATCAACTGTCCTATAGCTGGGTAGTTTGAATAAATGGTGACTCAAAACTATCCTCCAATACTGTAAGGCAGTGAAATTTACAAAAACACTCTGACAGAGGGGGAGCACATTAACCAGAGGTTCTGAGCGGTCACTGAAAAGTCCCATCAATGAACAGCAATGATCATTATCTAGATAAGGAGTATCAAGACACAGTTCAAAGTGAGGTCCTGGCAAATGTCTCTTCCTCACCCCTCTTCCTCCCCTTCCTTCACTTCCTACTTACACTTGCAAGTAAACCTTCCCTCCCGCATCCCTATACCCCCATTCAGGCCAAAGAGACAAGTCAGGATGGGAATGTTAATCTATTTGCTAGGACCAGAGTATTTGGTGTGGGGCGCATGGGGGGATGAATCCTGATGCCAGCAACTTTTGTCAGCATGTGTGATCATTAAAAATATCATGTTAAGAGGGGTGTCTTGGTGGCTCAGCTGTTTGAGTGTCTGCCTTTGGCTCAGGTCATGATCCCATTGAGCCCCGTGTGGCTCCCCACTCAGCAGAGAGCTTGCTTCTCCCTCTGCCCCTCACCCAGCTTGTTGCTCGCTCTTGCGCTCTCTCTCTCTCTCTGTCAAATAAATAAATAAATAAAGTCTTTTTTTTTTTTTAAAATCATGTTTAAAAAGTAGGTTATGATTCACAGACCTGTACCCCTGGGGCAAATATTACATTATATGTTAATTTTTTAAAAAGTAGGTTATGATGGTTCCCCAGAGTTAAAAGATCCAGAGTGACAGGAAAGGATAATTTCTCTTTGGCAGCCAGTTTACCTTCCCGCCTGACATTTACTCACTGTCCACCTTACTAATAACACTTACTTTCCTGATAGAATTAAAAGTTGATTCCCAGGACTTTGTAAAGTACTGTTGCTAGTGCAAATGTATCTACCTTGCCTGAACTATTTAATACAATTCAAAGGCTATAGGCAAAAAAAATAGAGACTTAGGTCTGAATAGACAAGATTTTTGTTTGTTTGTGGTTTTACAATTAAATTATATATATACATATATATATATATATATGTATATATATAACTGGTGACCTATTCATTTTGTGGATCAGACTAGGGTTCAGAGAGATAGGAGGAAATTTCAAATTTGCCACTGCTGCACATATCCTAAATTTTAAAAAATTATGTATATGTATATCTATCTATATCAAGATTTCCTCACTATTGAGCAATTAACACAGGAGGGATTATAATGGAAGCTCGTAAAAAGTTGCCCTGAGAATGAAGACAATGAAGTTCTAGCACTGATCAGCCATAGATCTTTGGCAAATCACTGAATTCCTTGAAGTCTCTGATTTTCTGAGGCCTTGAACACTTTTGGTGCACATGGAATCAGGGTTAATGCTCAGGAGTGTGGGAATCAAAGGCCAAAGTTTTTTATAGAGATGTTCCTACTAGAAATTTGAATTGTTGTACAGAAAAAGTAAATAAGTAAACCAGTAGTCTCTTTAGAATAACAACAATGCTATTATGTACAATGGTATGTTAACAGTATGACCAATGGAGCAATGAAACCAACAGGAGCCATATGAAAGTGGAGAGTATGAGAAGAACTTTTTTTCATTGCCCAAATTCCTTCGCTCCAGACAAAGTGGATTTGTTTAATCCATTGGATACTAGTCACCTAATTTAATAACTTATTGTTGAATGGTCAGGCTTGATTTTTAGCTTAGAGACCTCCTTATTAGTCTTTTACTTCAAAAGCTCACCTCAAATTCATCTGAACTGCATGAACATCATTAGGAATCACCAACTTACCCCTTGGGGACAGAATTTCAAGCCCAAGTCTCTAAAGAGTGATCATTTATTTGAGTCACGTCTGCTGGAATTTCTGATTCAGCTATGGTTAAGGGAAGCTAAGTGGTCAACCAACATGCTTACCCTTATTAAGTCTTTGAATCAGCATCTTGATTTATTATATAAATTTACTTGAGAAGTTAGACAAATCATAAATGACTTGAATGCTTTCACTGAAAACACTTAGTAGCCTAATTCAGCAATAATTTATGATACATTTTTAACTAACCATAATATAAACATGAAGGGAAGTAATTCTCTCATACCTTTGGCTTGTTAGAAAGTCATTCTATTTTCTACTCTGTCCCAAACTTGCTGTATTCGATTGATTTATGAAACCTAATCTTTAGGGTGAAAAAAAAAAAAAAGGAAATATAACACCAGAAGAGGATATACTAGTGGGATTGTGGAACCTTCTTCTGCTTCAAAAAGGAATTCTTGCTGAAGCCTGGTCTAATGTGATGATTAATTTTACAGAGCTGTCCCTGACCGATGTCACTATAGCAATGAAAATAAACTATGAGACTAGGATTCAGCCAGAGGGGAAAAGTTCATTAAGAAATAAAAGGAGGGACAAAATTGCTCATTAAAGCGGCTAACCAGGGTTGTTTTATGAGAAGATGGGTTTAAAAAAATAATAGAGGGTTGCAACGTATTTTAAAGTGATGGATTCAAATGTGACTCATAAATTCCACTTTCAATAAAATTCTGTGGAACATAACAGTTTAGTTCCATGGAAAAAAAAGATAGTTAGTGGACCCTATTATAATATTTGAAGTATTCTAACATGAAACCTGACTTGCCCACAACTGCAAGAAGTATACCATTAACTTCAGAATTGTCAGAAAGAAGGAAAGAAAGAGAAAGAGATAGAAAAGAAAGAAAGAAAGAAAGAAAGAAAGAAAGAAAGAAACAAACAAAGAAAGAAAGAGAGAGAGAAAGAAAGAAAGAAAGAAAGAAAAGGAGCATAATTATTTTCTTAGCCTTGGGTCTGGTCCAAGGAGAAGAAATTCCCACTTATGATGCTTCTATCTAAATCTGAATGCAATGAATATATATATATTTTTTTAGAAAACTGGAAATCATTTTTAGCAGCTGCTAGCACTTCAGTGAGCTCTGAAGGAGCTACTTTAAGAATGAGCTGGTCCATTAGAAACTAGTCAACACATGTAAGGGAAGCTGGATGCTTCCCTTAGCTACAGATCTTTAAAAATAGTGCTACATCTTCCTGTGGTTTTTCCTCATGCAAAGTCAGATAGGTAGGTACATAGATTGATACAGATATCCAAAATGTATAAGGCTAACTAGATACATAAAGCGCGTATGGTATGTTAGATACTATTTTTCAACACTTCCATTATTTTTTCTTATAACTGACTAGCACATTTCAAAATGTGAGTTAAATCTTTGTATCTCACAGTGTCTTTTAACAAGGACAATAATACAGCTAAGTACAGCTACTTTCTGCCAAAATGCAATCTGACATTTGGAAGAGTTTTGTATGGAGAAGCCAGGAGTCTAAGAAATCAGGTATATAAAATTATGGTCCAGATTAGCCAATCTAGCCAGTCTAGCCCATTTGGAAATAAATTGATTATTCACTCAAGTATTGATGTTTGCCCATCCTGGGCCTGCCATTGTGCTGGGTGGTAGGAAAGTTTCTGTTCCAGAAGTTTATGATATAGCATAGAAATGGGAGGGGGAAAAAACCATTAAAGAATTGGTAAATATGGGGGAAAAAAGAATTGGTAAATAAAGCAATAAAGTACTTTTACAACACAGACACTGAGGTAGGAAAGAAATTTTGGTATTCCTTAGGATATTTGGGAAGACTTCATGTATAAAGTAAAACTAAAGTGGGACTTTCAGTGTTAGCCAGGCTACAAAAGGGAAGAGAAAAATTCAGAAAGCTTTTGGTTTGAAGCCAATTCTGGTCCACAGCAAGAATTTTATTTGTTGAACAAATGTTCAGTGTTAGTGAGCAAGTTGGACAAACACAAAAGCAGATCAGAGAGAACAGTCTAAATAAATATATGAAAAAATATACTCAAAATATGCATTAATGGGATAAAAGTTAAGCAGCTAACGACAAATTCATAGTGGCTGCCATGTATTAAATACTTAGTGCAAGCCTAGTATATTACAAATACCACAAGCACTGCATCATTTACTGTCTATAAAAACTCTGTGAAGCAGATATTACTACTCATTTTAGAGGTGAGAATATAAAACCTTAAGAAGACTAAGCAACTTGCCCAAGAACACAACTGAAAGGTGACCAAGCCACAGTCCAAGAGAAGGATGATCTGGGTCCTCTAGTAATAGTGGGGCTATAACATGATATACAAGAGAGAAGTCAGGACAGAGTAGAGAATGACAGAAGAAAGACTAAGACTGTTCTGGGGCAAAAGTAAGGAGGTTCAACACAATTTGTTTTTTTGAAAAGGTTTGGGGAAAGACAGTTAAGGATCAGATCTAATCCCATTAATAACAGACCTGAGCCTAGGAAAAAATTTATTTTGCCCATTAGCCCATTTTTATTTCACGCACTTCTACTTTTGAGCTATTTCCATTATTAAATAATAAGTTTTATTGTTTTCTTTGCATTATCTTGCATATTAATTGTGTTTATTTTTTCTCAGTTGAATAGCATGGTAAAAATGACACTGGATTTAAATCAGAAACCATGGTTGGAAGCTTTGTTGGTCACTGGTTGCTTGTCTGGGTTTATCTTGGGCACGACTCCCTTCCTAAGGCCCCTTCCAGCTTACTGCATTATTTCTACATTCCATGTCGACCACAGTTGCCTAATATTAACTGATTGTGCCACTTCTGAATTACTGCCTGGGAAACAGGACCTACTGACTTTATTTCTTTTATTACCCAGGACCCCACAGAAAGGCAGATTGGCCAGGAAAAATAAATAAATAATGTGGGCTAGTAAATGCTTTTGTTGCTTATTTACCCCAATCTTTTGCTCACCCCTCTTTATACTCACTGTCTCAATCCCAATTCCCATCTATTTTGGTTTCAACTGATTATATTGTTCTTTTATTTAATTTTTCCCTTGCATTTTCCGTTCACTTAGAATAGGATCCCACATTAAATGAGGCTCCAGGCTCACTTAAGGATGCATTTTGCAAACTAAATAAAGTAAAATCATCAGTAAATTCCAAATGCTTTATTATGCTCCTGTACATACGTACAAATTCCAGTAAGGCTTTAGTCATGAAAACAATTCTAAGGCAAGCATTCCAGATGCAATTAATACTTTTTTTTCTACCCATGCCATTTATTTTAAGTGTATTAGAAGGCTCTAATATATTCAACTTTGGGGGAAAAAAAATATTTAGAGAGAACTTGGGCAGATGGAAGCCAAACCAGAACTTGTTAGAAATTTCTTAGCATATAAAAAATGCTGAAATAAGGATAAACCAGGATCGACCAGAGAAAATAAAGTAGAATAGTGAGATAAATGGTTTTGTGACTTTCAAGTCACATGATTCAATGTTCTGTCATCAAAAACTAGACTATAAGAAAGAGATTTCAACACTTACACTATCAGATTTATTTTGGAAGAAAACTCGGGCTCCGGAACATTAACTAGCTGGTTAACAGCAGAACAGAGATGATAACTAGACTTTGAGACTTTCGTTTCGCGTGATCGCTAACATTTCACAGATTTGCCTTTTCAATTTCAAGAGCAAAATTGTCCAGTCAATGCTTCTTGCTCCTTTCCTGGATTGTTTTATATATTGGACTTCTATTTGCCTCTGTTGCCTTCTAGGGTTTTCAAACTAATATTAGCTTTTATTTAAAGAACTAACTGTATTTTCGACACACTCTGAGAGAGCGGAGAAGGACAGGATTCTCAAAGGTCGGGGCAGGGTCCACTGTAAATATCTCCACTCCTTTGGAGTAGCTTCTCTGGGACTCTCAGGAAGATGTTCCTTGTCAGTGGTCAGGACAGCAGGAGCATGAGGGACTGGAATACTCAGCTTCTGCTACTCCTTGTTAAGGAGACTGCTTTTAGAACACCATCTACAGGGATATGATTCTTTCCCTAGACTGCCAGCATCTGTCTTTAGGCCAACGGAGTATTTCTGGATTCTCACAGGAATTTATAATGTGCATATTTGTATGGACCTATATGTGTATACATATGTGAATATATGTGTGTCTGTGTGAAATAAATTTTTTAAATACTGGATGTTTTTTCCTCTCCTATATTTTCATGCTCCAAAGTATGAAAATAAAAACATATCTTAATCTTAAAAGAAAATAACCAACTAAACTAATACACATTCTAGATATTCACAAAAGCAGTATTCACTAGATTTCAAGATTATATCCACTTATATATAAACCTCTCCTCCCCAGATATCTCTCTCTCTTTCTCTCTCTCACGTGCACGCACACACACACACACACACACACCTGTCTAGTTCAATCCTTCTAAGTGTAGTTCTACTTCCATCTGTTTATACTGGACAAAGAACCAATGGCCTATAATATTCAGCTCATGTAACTTGGCTCCTCAAATTTCCACTGTAACTGCTCTGAGTGCTTTTTAAGAACAGAGGGAGTGGAATAAAAGTTTAAAAATGTGTTATCCATTCATTCTACAGACAGCGGGGCCTAGAAGGACAGAACACAGGACAAGAATGAAATAAGTTTTGGAGATGGAGCACTGTAGAAAGGGCAGAGATAACTGAGAAACTAGTTTGTTAGCTAACACCGGGATCAGGTGAGTTTGGGAGAAGGAGAAAATTCTGAAAATGGGAAAGTGGCAGAACTTTGTCCAATCAGATTCATTCACTACATAATTTTTTCTCAAGGAGTTGGCGGATGTATGTCCAATCAAAACTCATTCCTTTCATTATTTTTCTTGATTTAGGCATAAATGTAATTTCTTTTTTTTTAATTTTTTATTTTTTATAAACATATATTTTTATCCCCAGGGGTACAGGTCTGTGAATCACCAGGTTTACACACTTCACAGCACTCACCAAAGCACATACCCTCCCCAATGTCCATAATCCCACCCCCTTCTCCCAAACCCCCTCCCCCCAGCAACCCTCAGTTTGTTTTGTGGGATTAAGAGTCACTTATGAAACAAGATGGGATTGGGAGGGAGACAAACCATAAATATAATTTCTAAAAGGTACATCCTTAATAGCTTTAGGGGACAGGCTAGGTAAGTACTGTATAAAATGTGCATTAAAAACAGCAGCATTCGCTGAAAATAAATAAAAAAAGAAAAAGAAAAAAACAAAAACAAAAACAGCATTCGTTGAACCTAGACAGTTAATAGCCCTGACTTCCTCAAGTTAACAAAGTTTAAGCCATCTGCACTGAATCCAAAGATTTTTGTATTGCTACTTGATCTTTCTTTTAACATCTGTTTGTGTGATTAATGTTTCTCCACCCCTCACCTTCAATCCATAGGTGTCTCTAGGTCTAAAATGAGTCTATTATAGTCAGTAGATAGATGGATCTTGTTTTGTTTTGTTTTTTAGATTTTTTATTTATTTATTCGACAGACAGAGACCACAAGCAGGCAGAGAGGCAGGCAGAGAGAGAGAGGGGAAAGCAGGCTCCCCACCAAGGAGAGAGCCCTATGTGGGTCTTGATCCCAGGACCCTGGGATCATGACCTGAGCTGAAGGCAGAGGCTTTAACCCTCTGAGCCACCCAGGCATCCCGATCTTATTATTATTTTTTTTGATCCATTCTAACACTATATGTCTTTTGACTGGAGCATTTAGCTCATTTACATTCAAAGTTATTATTAATAGATATGTATCTATTGCTATGTTATTACTTGTTTTGTCAATGTTTCTGGAGATTTTCTGTGATCCTTTCTTGTCTTTGTCACTTTTGGTCTCTCCTTTGCTCTCAAAGAGTCTCCTTTAATATTCCTTGCAGGGCTGGTTTAGTGGTCACAAACTCCTCTAGTTTAAGCATTTTCTCCTTGGAAGAGGTCTATAACTTCAAGTTATATTACAAAGCTGTAATGATAAAAAACAGTATGGTATTGGCACAAGCAACAGACACACTGATCAATTGAACAGAATAAAAAAACCAGAAATATATCTACAACTAGATGATCTATTAATCTTTAACAAAGCAGGAAAGACTTTCCAATGGGGAAAAGATAGTCTCTTCAACAAACTGTGTTGACAAAACTGGACAGGCACATGTAAAAGAATGAAACCAAACCATTTTCTAACACCAAACACAAAGCTACATTCAAAATGGATTAAAGACCTAAATGTGACACAGGAACCGTTAAAATCCTAGAGGAGACATAGGCATTAATCTCTTTGATTTCAGCTATAGTTAACTTCCTTCTAGATCTGTCTCTGGAGGCAAGAGGAACAAAAGCAAAAGTGAACTACTGGGGGACTTCATCTAAATAAAAAAACTTTTTGCACAGAGAAGGAAACAATCAACAAAAGTAAATGGCAACCCACTAAATGGGAGGATATATTTGCAAATGACATATCTGATAAAGGATTAGTATACAAAATATATAAAGAACTTCTAAAACTTAACACTCAAAAAACAAATAATCTGATTAAAAGTGAGCAGAAGACATGAACATTTTTCCAAAAAAGACATACAGATGGCCATTAAACACATCAAAAGATGTTCAAGCTCACCCATGGTAAGAAAAATACAAATCAAAACTGCAATGAGATACTACCTCAAACCTGTCAGGATGGCTATAATCAATAGCACAATAAATTACAAGTATTGGCAAGGATGTGGGAAAAGGGGAACCTCCTTGCACTGTTAGTAGGAATAGAAACTGGAAAACCAGTATGCAAAACAATTCCTCAAAAACTACCCTATGATCTAGCTATTGTACTTCTAGGTATTTATCCAAAGAATACAAAAATACTAATTCAAAGGGATAGGGATATATGCATCCCTATATTTATAACAGCACTATCTACAATGGTCAAATTATGGAAACAGCCCAAGTGTCCACTGACTAATGAATAGATACAGAAGTAGTATATACATATATACAATGAAATATTGCTCAGTCATAAAAGAATTAAATCTTCCCATTTACAATAAGGTAGATGAAGATAGTATTATGCTAAGCAAAATAAGTCAGAAAAAGACAAATACCATATGATTTCATTCATGTGTGGAACTTAAGAAACAAAACAAAAGAGCAAAGAGAAAAAAGAGAGAGAGAGAGAGAGACAAACCAAGAAATATACTCTTAATTACAGAAAACAAACTGATGGTTACCAGAGGGCAGGTGGGTGGTGGTTTGGGTAAAACAGGTGATAGGGACTAAGGGGTGCATTTGCTGTGATGAGTGCCAGGTAGTATATGAAGAGTTGAATCACTGTATTGTACACCTTAAATTAATATCACATTGTATGTTAACTAAATGGAATTTAAATAAAAACTTTAAAAAATTGTAAAGGGCTTTCTGCAGGTATATACCCCACCATGGGACAGACTTCTCTGCCAAAATGATATTCATGATCTTAAGCTCAGTAGGATCTTTAAGAATGAAAACATTATTTTAAAACATTAAATAATATTGGTGTTTTCTATGCATTTTCCTTCTCATCACAGGTATAGTTTAATTTTCTTAGCTCATTTATATATTTTTTATAAGTTTAAAATATTCTCTCAAGCTTTAAATAGATGTCACTAACCAACTGATATTAGGTACTAAGTAATATTCCTTCATATTTATAAATTGCTCACATCAATTTCTCCCAGATTTCAAATTATCTTGTTCTAAGTGATTTATCAATTCTATTGCATAGCATAGGTCAGAGAATCTTCTACTATGCTGTTCATTTAGATGCCCCAAAATATAATCTTTAAAACAACCTTTTAAGTCATTTCTGGAAATTCAAAAGATTTTATTTATTTATTTGACAGAGAAAGACCAGCGGGAGAGGTAACAGAAGCAAGGGAAGTGGGAGAGGGAGAAGCCAGGCTTCCTGCTGAGCAGGGAGCCCAATATGGGGCTCGATCCCAGGATCCTGGGATCTTGACCTGAACCGAAGGCAGATGCTTAACCACTGAGCCACCTAGATGCCCCTGGGAATTGAAATTTAATTCAACTTCATGTGGAGCTACCAAGGCAAATAATTAATAGGACAACTGAAGAGACAGATAATTTCTACAAATAGCTAAATTTCCATATAATAGAAAAATAGCAACAGTATCTAAGCTAACTTTTCCTTTTCAGGATTAGCAAATTTCTTTTCACATTGATAATAAACTATATTCCAATTTCAGAAACATTAAGATTTGAACACTGTCAGTTTCAATGAAATATAAAATTGGTAACCTCCTCTCCTTCACTTTTACATAATTAAATTACTCCTTTGGTTTTGACCCTTCTATTATCCTTTAGTCTGGCATGTCCTCAGTCTCAACTGCTCCCAGGTGTTGCCACATTCCAATACACCCAATGTATCTCTACAAGTTTGCTCACCTGCCCTTCAGGAGCCCTCTACATCCAGTCATTTATGTTTTAATCCTTTTTTTCCCCCTTTAAAGTGTTCAGATGTTTAAGCTATTCAACATATGTATCGCTCCATCTTTTCAGCTATTCGCCATCCTTTACACTACTCACAACAGTTTTCCATCATTGTACTGATAAACTTTTCAAAGGGGTACACCATACCCCTACTCCCTTACTATCCATGTGTTAGTCAAATTATCGCAACCTGATAATATGCCTCATTATGCCTGATAATATGCCTCATCATGCTAATGAAGTCTCTCTTGTTTAGGTCCAATTGAATTCCTAATTGCCAAAACCTACTGATGGTTTCTTCACCCTTATTCTAGTACACCTCAAGCATTTGGTTTCTTTGTTCATTACTGAAACCTGATTCCTTTTCCTTCTTGGCTTCCAGTTGAAATTCTCCTGGTTTTCCTTTTCTCTTCTAACACCTCTTCTCTTAATTTTTTACTTATTCCTCTTCTACCTAACTATCCTGCCACCCATTGAAAGTAGCCATTTCTATGTACATTCTTTATCTAAATCTCATACTTGACAACTGCCATTTTCATAGCTTCAACAATTACTTTAGGTTAATGTTTCTCAAGTTGTGATGGTCACATCAAAGTTTTTCTACATTTCCATGGCTTCTGTTTATTTCCCTTTGAATATCATGGCTCCATTTCAAATTGGAAATGTTCAATACCCAAACCCATCATACCTCTCCCCAGCTTCACATGTCTCTTTTTTTTGTTGTTGTTGAGACCAGTGCCATTCTTCCAACCATTTAGACATGAAACCTTTAATTCACCCTCAACTTTTTCTTTTCTCTTACCCATATTAAGTCAGTGATCAAAAGCTTCAGTATTTAAAAATGGCTTGTTTCTGTTCCTAATCTCTTTTATCATCTCCACTGCTCTCATACTGGTGAAATTATTTCTTGCTCAATTATATAAATGCCCCTTAGAATTTGTCCCTTCTTTGCCCTAATCTACCACATGTCCAATATACCTCCCAAAAGCTGCATGGCTCTGGTCATACCCTTTCCTAATGGAAAACTTATCAAACACTCATTAATAACCATCTAATAATTTAGTCCAAGCCTAGCATTTAGAATATCCCTTAAGTGAGCCAAATCCACCTACTTTTCAAAGTTAATAACCATTAGTGTTAGTCAATATAGGGCCCTGGCAAAACAGTCTCAAAGATCTTCTGGACTTTCAACTCTAACCAGAAATTCTACATGACCCCAGTCTCTACTAACCTTTATTCTCTACTGCTATTATTTTGATTCATTCTCCATTTTTCTTACCCATCCCTTATAATTCCTGCCTTACTCACAGCAGAAGACTGTCCTGCATCATAAAGAAAATGGAGACACTGAACAGGACTCTCAAATAGTCCCTAACTTCCAAAATAAATTTACCCTCATCCCTACTTGTTATCAACTCTTTCCTTTACAGCTTCACTAAGATTGACTTCTTCCTGTGTGGCATCTATCCTTCCCTCTTCTTCTGCATCCTGTATCTTCCAGGATCTCAACTGTCCTTTTAATGCCATCTGTACCCCCATCTTTGACTTTTCACTATTATTCATCTGATCTTCTAATCAAGTGCATCTCTTTTCTAAAAAGCGAACCCTCTCCTGACCGTAAGCTCTCTTAGCAATCATTTTAGCTTCTCCTTCCTAACCAAGTTGATATTCTGGGCAAAGTAGTTTGCATTCATTGTCTCTACCTCCTTGTCTTGTATTCACTTTCCAACTCATTGCAAAATGGTTTGTACTCCCATCACTACATTAAAGTGTTTTTAATGCCATGGGTTTTTATAATCTTACAGTTGCTAAATCCCTAGGAGATTTCAATCCTCCTTTCAACTGACATCTTTGTAGCATTTGAAACTATTCTTATTAAAGTACTTATTAAAACTCTGGCCTTCCTTGTTTTTGGTGACACTGCTCTATTAGGGTCTTCCTCTTACACCTCGGATCATTTCTACTTTTCTCCCTTTAAGGCTACCATTTTTTCCATCTGTCCTCTGAATGAAGAGTCCTCTCTTCTTCATGCTCTTTCCAAGTGATTTCATCCACCCACAGCTTCAACTTCCATCCTTTTGCCAATGACTCCCAAATATATCCTTAAGTCTACAATTCTGCCTGCACACCAGAGCTATAAATCCACCTGCTCCATAATTACTGTTTAGCCTCTCCAACACAACCTCATTAGAAAACTCATTTCATTTGTTCATTTCCTTGCTCCCCAAGCACCATTGAATCAAACATGTTCATCCTTAATTCCTACTCGGCTAGAAGACACAACCATCCACCTAGTCATCCAAGCCAGAAGCATCCAATCATTCTTCTCACTCTGTTCATTCCCTCACCTTTATAACTTGTTAACTCAAACTTGCCTGGGTTACTATTGCAACTTCCTGATTACTCTTTCCTTCCAATCTTGTCATCTACATGGTGCTTCCAGAACAATGTTTCTAAAATACAGATCTGTGTATCTTAGAATTATTTACACGAGTCCTCATTGTCTCCAAGATAAAATGCAACCTGTTTGACTCCACTCCCACATTCAGGGAAATTCTCAGTGAGGTAACTGAGCATCTAGGATCAGAGATCTCAAAACAGAATAAGGAAAATAGTGAAAAGACATCAACACATGTGTTTTACCAGCTATGTAGACCTTCCCTCAGTCCTTTGCTTACCTTTCTTCTTTAAATACAGATTTTTAAAAAAAACATTTTCACACTCACTGCTTAATCTTCTTATATTCCAGGAAGTATACTTACAAATAGATTTTATAGATGAGAAAATTGCAGCTACATGACTATAAGTAAACCACCCAATATCACTAAGCTAGTGAGGGCTAGAACTGGATCTTGAAGATTTTGTTTTTGGACTTTATGCTTTTTCTACACTTTTCATATGGCACTTCTTAATCTACCTCCACAAGTTACAACCAGAGTAAGATACCAGAATCACCTGGGAAACTTTTAAGAAATAATGTTGTTTAAACCTCATCCACAGAAATTCACATTTAATTGGGTTGAGAGAGGATCTGGCTCCTGTGTTTTATAAAAGTTTCTCAGATGATTTTAATGTCCAATGACAATGATTTTCAATAGGCATATCCTCATCTTCTTTGAGTGTTCTTTGATATCAGGTTCATCTTCAAATCCCCAACTATATTTCTTCATACTGGGACACAGCATGCAAAATAAAAGATATGAAATGGTTCCATTCCATGTTATGTGCAGAACAATAATCAAGCCAAATCCAAAACATGTTCATGAGAAACAAGGTTAATATCAAAATTCATATGACTGAGCTTTAAGAAACAACAACAACTTGGGCGCCTGGGTGGCTCAGTGGGTTAAAGCCTCTGCTTTCAGCTCAGGTCAGGATCCCAGGGTCCTGGGATCGAGCCCTGCATCGGGCTCTCTGCTCAGCAGGGAGCCTGCTTCCCCCTCTCTCTGTCTGCCTCTCTGCCTACTTGTGATTTCTATATTCCTGTGAAATAAATAAAATCTTAAAAAAAAAAAAAAACAACTAACTAAGAAAAATGTTTGTTCAGAGTCTGAGGTTTGAAATGTGGCCCTCAAGAAATAAACAGTTTTTAAGTTCTGGTAGAAAGTTTGTGGGATATTGTCCCATTCAATTCTCCAGTGAACTAGTCCCACTAACCTTCTAATCTTGGCACTGCCTAAATTGTGTGTTTGTAACAACTTGCAAAACTCCCCTTTTCTACATCTTTTATTTCTCTGATGTAACTGATCTTAGAGGGTATTGACAGTGCTGAACTAAATGATGAAACAATCTCTTTTCCCCTTTTTGCCCAGCTGGGACAGATGTTCTTACACACATTTTTTTTTTTTAAGTCCATGAACATACATGTTTTAAAAAAGAACAAGGAGAGGGTAAATTGGTAAATAAAATACAACTTTAATAAGTTCTGCCACATGGTACTTGAGAAATACTAGGATAATGACATTAATGAGCCATGCTCAAAAGAGGGGGGGGAAGATTCGCCATCCAAATCAGTTAAAGAACTCATCTTCTGTCCCTCCTTGTCCTTGAGCATTTTTCCAGGAAAAAGAAATATCTGTTGATGTTCTGGATGCCTCTGAGCAAGAGAGACCTCTCCACCAATAATATGTGCAGAAATCCTGCAAATTTTGCAAAAGGAAGATCTGCCTCCAGGCTATAGATGGGCGTGGGACCTGACTGAGTTGGTTTCTAATAGAAGGTACCAGATGTTTCCAAGCCACAATCAGGAAAAAGAATTCAGCATTGATTTAGAACAACACCTTTCTAACTTTTGTTTGCCTGGGATGGTAAGACATATATTTTACATACTGACTCAGTATATGCAGAAATGTGTGGGTATGGGTGTGGGTGTATTTTTGAAAATAAGTTCACAAAGAAAAATTTTGCAATCCATTAGTGATTCATAAAATCAATTTTGCATGTGTCAATAAGCATGAAAAAAATAGAAAATGTGTTTGCATTTTACACATTAAAAGTAAATATTGTTTTATGACTTCAGTTGCATATACTAATTTCTGAAAGACATAAACTCACAAGAGTTTACTAAATCTAAAGAAACCAAATTAAGGAACAATGCCCATGAAGAAGATGGAATAAGTCTTTGACAACCAGTGAATCTCAGGAAGTTTCAGCAACTTAATCAACAAATGTATACTGAACACACCATGCTCTAGGCACCTTGCTAATCAAAAGGAAAGGAGAGGGGCACCTGGGTGGCTCAGTGAATTAAAGCCTCTGCCCTTGGCTTAGGTCATGATCCCAGGGATCGAGCCCCCCATCGGGTTCTCTTCTCAGCAGGGAGCCTGCTTCCTCCTCTCTCTCTGCTTGCCTCCCTGCCTACTTGTGATCTCTGTCAAATAAATAAATAAAATCTCAAAAGGAAAGAAGATTGCTTCCTATACTTGAACAGTTCTAAATACACAATCTTCAAATTTCTCCTGATACTCACTGGTTATGCCAACCTACATCAAGAGCCATACCTACTGCCACCATTGTTTGGGTTCCCCAAATACGGGGACCAAACAATTCTGGTGCACTTGTGCAGTTACTGACTCTTCTGCTTCACCAAAATTTACCTGCCCTGAATTGCCATTTTCTTGGTCTCAAAAAATTAAGATAAAAGGGTAATGAGGCATTAATGGTCACAGTATCTGAATATTATACCTTCCCAGAGAGCATCATCCTTTTGACAGGAGTATCCTAAGAGCATAAGTATTGTAAATAATTTAGCTAAGTCAGTTCATCATTTCAATCAAATGGATACTGAAATTTGCAAGAAAGATACCATCCAGGCGTCCGCCTGGGTGGCTCAGTTGGTTAAGCGGCTGCCTTCGGCTCAGGTCATGATCCCAGCGTCCTGGGATCAAGTCCTTGCTCAGCAGGGATCCTGCTTCTCCCTCTGCCTCTGTCTGCCATTCTGTCTGCCTGTGCTTGCTCTCTCCCCCTCTCTCTCTCTGATAAATAAATAAAATCTTTAAGAAAAAAAAAAGAAAGATACCATCCCTACCTTAATGGAGCTTTTTTTTTTTTTTAATTTATTTATTTTTTTAATAAACATGTATTTCTATCCCCAGGGGTACAGGTCTGTGAATCGCCAGGTTTACACACTTCACAGCTCTCACCAAAGCACATACCCTCCCCAATGTCCATAACCCCACCCCCTTCTCCCAACCTCCCTCCCCCCAGCAACCCTCAGTTTGTTTTGTAAGATTATGGTTTGTCTCCCTCCCAATCCCATCTTGTTTTCCACCCTGAACGCGCCCGATCTCATCTTAACGGAGCTTTTAATCTGGCAGTAAAGACAGACATTAAACAGTAAGTACAGTAAGTACAATCTAACATTAGCATTGAAAAGAATAAGTAAGAGAGATACAGAAATTTATAACAAGATATTTTAACCAAGTCTAGTGAGTCAGGCAAGTCTTCTGAAGCAATGACATTTAAATTGAGACTCATGGTTAAGTAGGCATTAGCTAGGTAAGGGAGGAGGGCCAGGACATGAGTCTTTGTAGATAGACTACCTCTTTACTAGCTGTGTACCTATGGGAGAAAATGTTAACTCTCCTAAGTCTCAGTTTTCATGTGTTTAAAACACACACACACACACACACACACACACACACACACACACACACAGAAATAAACAAGCCTCAGCCAATTGCATATAAAGCATTTTAACACAGGCCCAGTACTTAGTACTCAATATGTAACCACCAGCAACAGTAGTGGTGGTAATAATATTCAGCCTATGGAACACTGATTTATGTGAATCTTTACAGGCTGGAATTTATGGGAGGACTACATATTCATAAGCCTTTCTCATCTGAAGTAGAAGCCATTCAATGGGTATCCAATGACTCTGTGAAGCCCCCAGAGGCAGGCAAACAACCTCAGGGTGCAAGCACCCTTAGGGTGTTGGCAACTGAGGCTAGGCCGTAGAAGCCAAGGAAGTCTTGTGTTGTACACAGTGTACATTTCTTCATAGCAGGAATGTGGGATTCCTACTTTCACCAACTCATGATCTTCTGTAGAGTGGTTTACATTGAGGCTTTCTCTACTCTTTCCAAGAGATTAGAAACATGTTTTAATAGTTCAAATTGGAGTTCAAGCAGACTGAAGAGAACCCTTGATGGATGCTCCTTTTTCCATTGTCAGATCGAAGCTCTCATACTGACCAAACAGTATGAATAGAAATTATTTTGAAAAATACTAGTACTGATCTAATGATAAGCAGTAAATATCTATGCAAATGAATGTTTCACAAGCATCAGTGGAAACTCACACTTTAAAAACTGTTCATTCATCTTTTTTTTTTTTTTTTTTAATTTGAGAGTGTGCACTAGAGAGAGAAAGAGAGAGAGCACACACACCAGGGGGAGGGCAGAGGGAGAGGGAGAAGCAGACTCCCTGATGAGCAGTGAGCGAGAAGCATGGCTCCATCCCAGGATCCCAGGATCATGACCTGAGCCAAAAGCAGCTACTTAACCAACTGAGCCACCCAGGTGCCCCTGTTCATTCTTTTTTTTTTTTTTTTTTTTTTTAACCAGGGAATGGAAATTATTATTTTGATCATTCATTCTTAACAATGATAATAAAGAGTACATCATAAACTCTTAATTTAAAGTGTCCTGGCATTAAAGAAATGCTGCTCAGTGAATAACAATGTTGCAAGAATGCACCAAGGCAAAAGAATTCAATTATATCCAAATTCTACTCAAAAAACTTTCAATGGCTCTGTGGAACCCTGAGTCTTCTATAACTGTCTAAGTTGGCATATGGGCCTCTGATTCCAACAGAGTTTACTAAGTTCATTTGTACAGGATTCCCAGATACTCCAGCTGATCTAGATTACTCATGGTTTCCCCACACACAACCCTCAATTTTTGGCTTCCTGCCTTTGTTTATGCCATTGTTTCCATCTGTAACAATCTCCTCTACTCTGTAAAACCATCCATCTATCAGATCCGTCTCAAATATCATCCTCCTTTCAAGATCACGAAGTCTTTCTTGGTCTCTGAAATTTCATGAGACTTCCCCAAATATTCTAGGTAAATGTTACCTATCATTATTATGCTATTTGTGTTTTTAAATTTATTTGTCTCATCTTCCTTTCTGAATTGCAAAACTCTTAGGGATACCTGAATCACTTACCATTCTTGTATTCTTGCACCATTATTTTTCATAATACTTCATGTTAAGGCTTAGCACAGAGGTTGAGAAAATGGACCCTAGGGTCAGATATAAATGGAATGGTACCATGAACCTGCTATGTACAAGCTATTAGACTTTGATCAAATATATTAACCTTTTAAAGCTGTATTTATTTATTTGAAAAAGTAGCTAGGTACCAAGATTACTGCTTAGCTACACTCCAACATACTGGGTGGCCCCAGACATCCAATGTTACTTAACCTGTTTTGGATCATATGAAATTCTTTAACAATCTGATAAAGGTTCTGGACATGACCCTATATGCACCTGCAGCATTACAAACTTGCATCTATCCACTGGTGTTCTAGAGCAGAGGATATGAAATTGTAGTCTTCGTATGCGTGGGGTCCCCAAGACGTTTTATGATACATAAGAGGTCAACCTATTTCCATAATTTTCATACTCCTATATTATTTGCTGTTTTCTCCAAGTTGACATTGGCACGGATGATACAAAAGTAACAATGAAGAAAACAACTGACCCTTATCATGAATCAGGGTGGTGGCATCAAACTGTTACTGTATCCACTGTATTCTTTACTAGTAACTGTGTTCTTCACTGCTATGTACTTGCAGTGTAGGGGGGAAAGTCAGTTTCCCTTAATAAAGTCCTTGATGAGGGGGTGCCTGGGTGGCGCAGTCTGTTAAGCGGCTGACTCTTGGTTTCTGCTCAGGTTGTGATCTCAGGGTTGTAAGACTGACCCCTGCATGGGGCTCTGTGCTGAGCACAGAGTCCACTAAAATTTCTCTGCCCCTCTCCCTTGCCCCCTCCCCCACCTCACACTCCCTCTCTCTCAAAAAAATAAATAAATCTTTTTGAAAAAGTTCTCAATGAAGCAATAGATATGATTAATTTTATTAGAGCTCAAACCTGAGCCACCTTCTGTGTATGAAACAGTAAATACACGTAAAACACTTTTCCTGCATACTGAAGTTCAGTGGTGGTCTTGAGGAAAGGCATGTGTGTTTGAGCTGTGAGCTGAACTAATCACTTTTCTTTTATTAGAACACTTTTTACTTGAAACAATGGTTAACCAACAAACTAATGTTACTCAAACCATAGTTTGGTCGCTTGGCAGACATTTTCTCGCAAATGAACAAAGGGAGCCTATTGCCTCAAGGAATAAAAACTGAAAATATCTGTTGCCAAAGGTAAAATTTGAACTTTTGAGCAAAAATAAAAATTTTAGAAAGCGTGTATGCCACTGTGAATTTAATAAATTCTCAATAACTAAAGACTTTCCTGGTGAAACCAAAGGTGATACTAACAAATAATATTTTTAAAAAGATTATATCATGAAATGTGTCAACATTTGCAAGATCTATTCAACTCAGTAAACCAGGATCTTTCAAATGACCAATTCATAATGACATAAAATTCTGCATGGATAAAAGATGCATTTAGAGTAAGATAAACTAATCTATTCTAATGTAAGAGAATTTTAAAAACTCATCAGTAATGGATTAAATCACAGAGCATCTACCTTTACTAAACTACCACTTGTTAAGTTTTGCTATTGAATCAGAGCAGAATATTCAATTATGTGAAAAGTTATACAACTACACGTCTGCATAAGTCCATTTCTTTCTTCAACCACAACCATTCACTGCAACATTCTGCATGCAGACGCAGGTATAAAAAATCCAGTTCACTTCTATTAAGCTGGACAATAAAGAGGCAAAAATGTGAAACAATGCCATTCTTTTTTTTTTATGTTTGAAAAATACAGCTATTTTTTCATGAAAATGTTATTTATGTGAATATCTAATGGATTTATTGCTATATTTTAAACAAATTATTAATAAACAGTTTTAGAATGTTTGTAGTTTAAAAAACTAATACAGTAAATATCCATGGCTCTAACACAGATAAACAAAAGCTCTTTGAGTTCTCAAGCATTTTGGGGCGTGTTTAAGGGGTCAAGTCCTTAACCTGATAACCAAGAAGCTCCTAAGGGAATGGTTCTGAACTTAAGAATCCTTATTCTCATAAAAAAGCTTACAACAGCATGAAGGGAAATACAGTCTGCTATGCCAGTCCCACATTCCTAGAATCAGATCTCTGTGTGGGAGGAAACATCTCTCTTGAAAGCAGGTGACCAAAAAATTTAAAAAATTAAAAAAAAGTATAAAATTACAGGTACACATGACTCCTTATCTTATGATCCTGTAGCAATTCTGAAAATATAGGTGAAAATTAGATTTTTAATAAACTGAATTGTATTTTTGATGCTCTGAGATAAAAATAGTTTTATAGAGAAAACATGCACCCATCTTTTCAGTGAATATTTTCATATATGAGTCATTTTCATATTCCCCTCCCGTCCACACATCTTTTTGCAATTGGTCCACTGTTCCATAAAAATTTTGATTATTTATTAATTAGAAAAAGAATTGAGTGGCATGTAGATAAATTGTCATTTTAAAGAGACTTTCCTAAGATATAGACATGGTATCTGCAGAAATATTCAGCTTGGTGAATCTAAGGTTTAATAAACACTTTCCAGAACCATATTAAAACATTTGCCTGCAAAATAAAATTTTCTCCTGTTTTGCTATTTAGATGGGCTTCCTTTTGAAAGAAAGTAAAGATAAAATGAAAGAAGAAAAGAGAAAAAAATATTTCTTCACAGGAAAAGGAAGCTTTTAGTTCCCAAATGAGCAACAGGGATGTATTAATGCGCTAAAAACCACTCAGAAGTCCTTTAGGATTCTCCTTTCTTGCTCTCACCTGCTAATCTGGGCCCTACTGCTGGTCAGGACATAATTCTCACAAGGTAAAAACAGAGAGAGGGAACCTCTTCCTTACTACTTAGCTGGACTTACAGTTTATTTTCTGATTATAACTCTAAAATCAAGTGAATTGGAAAAGGATCTGGAGTGCTAAAAACCTTTGAATTGTTGCATCATCTACTGGTTTCCATGAGATTTTAACAACAAAGAAGTCTTAGAGTCCCAGAAAAAGATAATTATGTAAGTGGGAAATTTGAGCACAAGTTAACGTGTCTGAAAATAAGGAAGGGAGAAGTGAGATTCCTAATAAAATATCAGAACATCCACGAGGCACAAAGGATATCCACTGTCCTAGAAAGAAATTTAGAGGGGAAAAGAGTTATTCAGCTTCTAAGACCTCTCATAAGTTTTTTCTCTGCCAGATAATCCTGATCCCAAATGTCATGTTGTATATTGATGAAGAGAAAATTCTTGAGGCTTCTAATTTTTTACTTTGCATGCTCTTGCATACCCCAACCTTAGAGATCTTAAAGGAAATTACTTTTTATACCACAAACCTGTAAATAAGCTGCTAGTGGTCACCTGCTTCTCTGCTGGTACAGTAAAAGTAAGTAACAGAAATAAGGTTATAGCTTTGGCAGAGGAAGGGGAGGAACTTCCCTTCAATATACTCTTGATGGTGCTTCTCAGATAATCTTCTCACTTTCGGGTATTTCTAAATGTCATTTGTGATTGATAAAATTCTGCCCCATCACTTTTTCCACTCCTTCATTTCTACCTCACTGTTACCTTTACCTACATGCATCTAAATCTGACTCCAACTTCCCTCCTAATCTCTCTCACTCTTCCAAGGAATCTCTTATGAACTACTCATCAGAACCTTTTCAACATCTTCCATATTTGACTTACTTAATTTTCTGATCATATCATAATAATTTCATTTATTTATTAAGTATATATTGAACACTACTATATATCAGGCACCAATGCACTAAGGATCCAGATGGGAATAGAAGACATATGCCCATTCTTAACAAAACTTACAGATATCCCAATCAAAATCCAAGCAAGTTATTTTGTAGATATGGACAAACTGATACTAAAGTTTATAGGGAGAGACCAAAGATTAGGAATAACCAATACAATATTGAAGGAGAAGAAAAAAGTTGGAGGACTAACACTACTCAATATCCTATCTTATTATAAAGCTATAGTCATCAATAAAGTACAATATAAGTGGAAGAATAGATCAATAGAACAGAACAGAGAATCCAAAAGTAGACACAATAAGCCTAATCAGCTGCTCTTTGACAAAGGAAGAATGGTGATACAATGGAGAAAAGTTTTTCCAACAAATCGTGCTCAAATAACTGGACATCCACATCCAAAAATGAGTCTAGACACAGAGCTTACATCCATAAAAATTAACTCAAAATGGGCTACAAACCTAAATATAAAATATAAAACTCCTAAAAGATAACATAGGGAAAACCCTAGTTAACAGGATAGGGTGATGACTTTTTCGATACAACAACAAAGACACACTTCATTAAAGAAACAATTGCCTTTGGTGAGTGCTGTGAAGTGTGTAAACCTGGTGATTCACAGACCTGTACCCCTGGGGATAAAAATATATGTTTATAAAAAATAAAAAATTATATTAAAAAAAAAGAAACAATTGATAAGGTGAACTTCATTAAAATTAAAAACTTATGTTCTGTGAGAAGCAACTTCGAAAGAATGAGAAGACAAACCATAGAAAAGGTGAAAATATTTTCAAAAGACACATCTGATAAAGGACTGTTACCAAGATAAGTAAAGGACTCAATTCAACAGGAAGGACAGAAACAACTAGATTTTTAAAAAACGGCCAAAGATTTTAAAAGATACTACCCCAAAGATACACAGATGGATATAAGCATATGAAAGAATGATCCACATCATATGTCATCAGTAAAATGCGAATTAAAACAATGAAATACCAGTATACACCTATTAGAATGACCCACATCTGGGAGACTAACAACACCAAATGTAGATTTTGTCTCCTAATCTCAGTTTTGAACTCCTTAAATGGATGGTCGTATGTCCATGTTCTTATACATTCATCAAAAAGGCCAGTGACAACAATGAATAAATATTGTAAACTATAGAGAGATACTAAGTCCTCACGTAAATGTAGTATGCCCACAACCACATCAGAGGTGTAAGCCAATCATATCCCGTGTGTGATAGCATCTGGACTAAACAAGGTACAAGAAGTTTATTTACTGATGGGATGGTAAGAATTCCAAACTGAGTGTTCTCAGCATTTGTGGAACTGGGTGTGACCCTCTTCAAAATCATGGCCTGTGCCAGTAAACCTCATTGGAGAGTTGACAGAGTAAATAAAACCTGAGGAAAATGGGATTTACAAAGCCTTGATTTCAATCTCTACAGGGTCAATTCAGTCCCTACAAGAAAATAATAAATTGAATAATAGGATGTTTGAGCAGTGTTTCCTCACAGGGTCAGAGTACCCTCTAAAACAGGTTGGGCCACTGCGTGGATGTTTTGCCTCGGAAGCATATTGTGGTTAACGAGGCAGGGAAGAATGTCGAGTGGTATGGGAGGGCCTTAAGCTCCTTCACCAAAAAGTCCTCATGGCGACCAGCACTGGGGCCTAGGATTCACAGCAAGACTCCTCATGCATCTTTGAGCTTTAGTTCAGCATCTACTACTGAGTATGAAGTACAGATTACAAAGTATTGTTATTTCCAAAGTTTCATGTAATTCATGAACTGGATCCTTCCCATGAAGTAGGATTTGATTAGGCAGCCCAGAAATTGTATCTCAATTTCATTGTGTAAAAATTGAGGTACAGAGAAGCTAAGTACCAATGTTTATGGTCACACAGCTGGTAAACTCTACCACCAGTATCTCTCTCAGACTGAAAGAGGCCCATACCACTGCCTATTTTTATAAGAAGTATAAGAAAAAATGTTGGGGCACCTGGGTGGCTCAGAGAGTTAAGCCTCTGCCTTCAGCTCGGGTCATGATCTCAGGGTCCTGGGATTGAGCCCTGCAGCAGGATCCACACTCAGCAGGAATCTGCTTGTTCTTTCCCTCTCCCTCTGCCCCTCCCCCACACACTTGCACATGAATGCATGCGTGTTCACTCTAAGATAAATATATTAATTTTAAGAAAGAGGAAATCACAGGTTCTTTGTGAATACGAAGCTGGAGTCAGCTGCCCTCCCTGAACTTCTACTGATAAACTTTGTTTGCGTAAAGAATATGAGAGATCAGACAAGAAGCCCTCTGCATTCCAGATTCCAGGCCAGTGTGTTCCTGGCACACAGTATCCTGTGGAATCACCACAGGGGTTATCTAATCTTCCTATCACTCAAAGAACCAATAATCTTGTACGGTACCTACTTCTCCCCAATAACAACATGAATTTAATGATAAAAGTCAACCTCATTATGACAAGAATTTCTAGGTGCAAATAGGTGGTGTTGAGAATAATTTGAAGATCAGCAGAGGAAGTTCAATAAAGCAGAATGACTTTTCCTTGGTGACCAAATATGCAATAAACATGAACAACAATGAAGCACTTCAGATATGCATAGAAATTACGCTCATTTTGTGACTCCTTTCTTCTCAGGATCTCAGAATTATTATGGAAAGAACGCTGATCTTTAAATTGGACTCAGGTATCACACATGCGTGAGCAAGAGGAAGAGAGCTCATTCGCTGTCCTGCTCGCCATTCACTTTCTGTGTGGTATGTGGGTGTACTTAAACAGCATGCCTATTTATATTCAATCACATATGGATGCTATATATGAATTAGGTATCTATAATGCAGATATTTTAAATATTTGTTTACCACCAAATGCTTAACTGGGATTTCCATGAATAGAATAAAAGATGTATGCACTAAATATATGTGTAGATGTATAAGTATCTGGTACAACTTACTAGTATTTCTTTTTAGGGACTGAAAAGGAAAAAAAGAAAAAAAAGCATCTTAAATTTTCCCCATTTCTATTTTCCTCACCATGAAACAACATGCTTAATGCACAATAAATTTCATTTTTAAGAAAGAAGGACAGGAAATTATGCAAGGAAAGGAGACACCCCAAGTTTTTAAAAAACTGTTAGTAATTGTTGCTCATTTTTTTTGTAGAAAATATTTGCATATTTATTTTAAGTCCAATATACATGTAAATATTTTAAACAAACAAAAACACGCCAGGGATAACAATAGACTATTTCTGAGTTGGGAAGAAAAAAAGCTTGCCAGGAGTAGGATGTATATTTTTAAGCCTACTGCTTCAAAAAGCAGGATGTCGGGATGTTGCATCTTTAATTTTTCTGTTAATTATGGATTGAGCATTGTTGTGAATCTTGTCCTCAAAACCGAGCTCAGAAAATAAGAGCAGATGCTCATCCCCAGGTCTGGCTCATATGGGAATTGAATGGAACATATTGGTTTATAATTAATGTAATTTGTTGGATTATCTTTTGTGAAGGAGCGAAGGTAAACAACCTTGCAGCATTGTGGCAATATCTGTGGAGCTTGGAGCTTCTCTAGTTATGGAGGAAAAAAAAGAATGAAATAGAAAAAAGCTCTTCCTGTTAGATTAAGGGAATTTTGAAATGTCTGTCACATTGAAACATCCTTTAATTAATTCAAAGGAAAGAATTAGGTGAGAGACCCTAAAGCTAATTACAAATAGTGTGTAAAAGGGGAACCATTGCTTTCCCAATGGGGAATTTTGATAAGCTGAATTCTCTTTTCTATTTGCTTTAATTTTATTGTGCAGTAGGGAAATGGAAGGGAACCGTTTTCCCTTCTCTCTAAACAGGAAATTGGGCACAACACAAAATTCATTGATTTGAATATTTACCCTTTGGGGGGCACTGTGTTATTCATAAGAAATATACAATGACTTTTTTCCAAGAAGGTCAGGGCACTTTGCATATCCCATCCTTGTTTTTTTTCTCCATACCCCTCAGAGGTATAGATGCTATCTTCACTTTGAATAAACTCATTCATGAAGAAAAGAAAGTAACCAGAAGCCTTTTCCATACACAATCAAGCCAGACAGGATAAATGCCATTGGGTGTGATGTTTTCCACTCAAAAAATATTTCCTTTGCTTCACTCAGGTCATGGGAGAATATGTGTAACTCTCAGTCCTTGACCATCTTTTACTGTCCAGCTTTGAAACTGCACCACCTGAATTTTCATTTTGATATTTTCCTCTTCATTTTATGCTATTTTAAAAATTGGATTTCTTAGCTTCTAATATAGAGTAGTAAGTTTGAAACTTTCTGTTACCTTTCTATGATTAAAAAGGTAAAACTCTAATTGATCATTCACTTTTTCACATTTTCTTTTGTTGAAAATTAAATTATTCTTTTTAACATCTCTTAACTAGAAATCTAGTTTAGGGTATCACAAGTCCAGAATCTGGCAGTAATCTGGAGGAGATAAAAAGGAAGGAGAGGGAGTAGAGACATTTAAAATTTTACTTAAAAGCAAATGACGTACATTCTTTTTAAAACAATTACATAAATAGTGTTAATATTTTATTTGTCTGAAATGAATTCTTAGATTTTACCTTAGAAATTACTTTCTTTGGGGGCGCCTGGGTGTCTCAGTGGGTTAAAGCCTCTGCCTTCCTCTCAGGTCATGATCTCAGGGTCCTGGGATCGAGTCTCGCATCAAGCTCTCTGCTCAGCAGGGAGCCTGCTTCTTCCTCTCTCTCTCTGCCTGCCTCTCTGCCTACTTGTGATCTCTGTCAAATAAATAAACAAAATCTTAAAAAAAAAAAAAAAAAGAAATTACTTTCTTTGAAAGCCTTTTCAGATTATGATCCCCACAAAGAGTGACTTACCTGTATGTTCATAGTTTTCTGGACTACTTGCTTTAAGGTCAGAGCAAGGGCAATGTGAAAGTCTCTGGTTAATTAATTCACAGATATCTATTATGTATAAAAAAACTCATCCATATATGAGTGCTGAGAGGTGTATAGTGGGATTGTTGGGGAGGATCTCTATTTTTAATTTCAAAGATAAATTTCATGAAACAACAGTTACTGTTAAAAGATGATGTATAACTAAATATTAAATCGTGTAGCATATGCTTTCCTAAACTATAGGTGGCCAGAAAAGGAGAAAAGTTTTAGGGCCAGAATTATCAAAGAAGACCAAATATGACTGACTTGCCTAGGTGAGCGTTAACCCTGGCTAGGTACTGTGCTAGATGCCTTCACGTAGATTCTCATTGAATGTAGTCTCTTCAAGTAGGGCACTTTATCTTGGTGCTACAAAGAAGAAAATAATACTACAAATAAATCCAGCAACCTTTCCAAAGCAATACCATCCATCAATGGTATAGCTGGTTTTGACCCCTGATTCTTTTACAGGGCTACATGGTAACTTGACAGAATATCACAGAAAGAAGAAGAGAAATGAATTAAAAATCATCCAATAAAAGGACAGAAGTAAGTAAATGAAAAAGGGTTAGTAGAGTTCCATTTCACTAAAGACAAAGAAGCAGTGCGTTTTGAAAAGCAAATACAGTGAATGGTGTCAAAAACTAAATACAGTGGATAGTGTCAAAAAGTGCAAACAGGTCAAGGAGACACCATTCGTCATTGTGTTTGACAACAAAGATGGTGATTTTTGAAAGAGTTTCTTCAGTGAGTGGGATGAAAACCATGTTTCAGAGGTAAAGACTGAAATAATAATGGGGATGCAGCGTAGGTAGATGTCTGTAACAAAAATAAAGCAGACAGAAATTGACTGGAAGAAAGAGTGCCAGGAAGGTCAAGTAAAGGCTTCCTTAAGATGGAGAGATGTGAATTCTGGAACTGGAGAAAGGAGAAGTGGAATGAAGAAGAAAGGGACAAGTGTGGGGCAAGATACCTCAATCAAGTTTGTACCAGAAGAGGGGTTAGCGCTTTGACCGGGGAAATCCGAAGAGAGATCTGTAGTGTTAGAAGAAAAGAGAATGAGATGAAGATGACAAGCAATGAAGACTAGCCTTGATCTTTGTATTTTAAGAACAAGGTAAGCTCACTAGCTGAGAAAAGGAGCATTGGGGGAAGTGTTGAAGGCTAGAGGAGAAACAAAGTCTGTTGCAGCTGAAATGGAAATGATGAAAATCCTCCTTCGATAGGATCAGCTACATAAACCTAACTCGTTGTAAGGTAGCTTCCTTCCTGATCAAATAAAAATGATGATTTGGCTCTTGTAAACTCCCAAAGGACTTCAGGACAATCTGGATGGCATGAAATGGCATGGTCTCCACTGGGGGAGGAAAAAAAAGAAAGAAGAAAAAAAAAAAAAGTGGACAGATTGACCAATATAGAAATTCTGGCCCTTAGCCAAAATTACAGCATGTCATTGGCAAAAATTGAAAGTATGAGCCAGATCTCAATTCAATTCTATTTCTGCTACACTCTAATGTTTCTCATATAGCATAGGTATTTTTATATATGATTTTAAAAAATAAGTACTGGTTTGAAAAACTGCACTGCAAAAAACTATATGCTGAGAGTCATACCTGGTTTATAGAAGCTTGACTAGATCCTTTATTTTGTTATAGAAAGTAAATAAGGTTTTTCCTACTTATCAAAAAATTTTACCAGGTTATTGGCAAATATAAATAAGGAGAGAACCACTGATCTCTTATTCCTTCAGACTTTGGATTCATATTTTTAAACCACTAAATGCTATTTAATCTGAACTTTTTTGGCTGAGAACTATTCACAGATAATAAAAACCAAACAATAAACAGCGACTAGGCAAACACGTAAAGTGAGCCAAGTTTATTTTTGGAGATTCTCTTCTCATGTTTTTGTCCTTCTCAAATGGCCAGAAACTCAATTCAGTTCTCAAATTCTCAAATCACTGTCCACCTACATATCACTCCCATGTTCCCCAGGAGTATAGATTGCAAGGAGGATGTTCCAAGGAAATCACATTTCATTATCATTTTGGTTTTGGGCACCAAATCCTACTCACAGTCAATTATTCACATGGAATGCCCTAGACTTGGCTTTTCGATTTTTATCCAAACTAATAATAATAATAATAATAGTAATAATAAGCAACAAAAAAATTCATACCATAAACAATGTTGAAAGGCAAATTAAAGTCTTGGCAGAAATCTCTGCAATAGATTTATCAAAAACTGATAAATACAGTGACTCTTTAAAAGTCACTATGAGTAAAGATAAAAATCCCAACAGAAACAAAATTAATTTAACACATGAACAGGCAATTTTAAAATAAGAAATATGACTCAAAAAACACAACATGATCTTCCTCACTAATAATAAATAAAATACAAGTAAAAAAGCAATGAATTATCACTTTGGGAGATTCTCAATTCTCAATAAAATACTAATGATTTATCCAATGTTGGTAAAGATGAGAAAAAAATCACAATTTCATACATTGCTGGTAGAAATGTTACTCAACCCCATGGTCGGCAACTTGATAACATATATCAAAAATGTGCCTATCTTTTACCCAATGATTTCTCTCTTTAAGTATTCCATGAGAATAAATCAGTCATGCACAAACATGTGGAAAAGCACAAGCAAAAATTTCAGAAAAATACCAAATGATATGAACCATTCTGAGATATGAAAATATCAGAAGAACCTAATTATCAATCAAGAGAAATTAAGTAATTTTAGTGCCTCTATACAATGGGACTATTTTTGTCCTTTTAAAAGAATTATGTATATGTATATTCATTAATATGGAAAGTTCTTTTGACTCATTTTTAAGTGTAAAAAGTTAAGAAAGCAACAAATTAGACAGTATACTCATATGTATATGAAGTTCAATGTTCGCTCTTAAAAGACAAATCTGGAAGGACATTTACAGAATGCTGACTGTGCTTTCTTAAAGATGGTGGAATTTAAAGTGTATCTCTTAATATCTTCTACATGCTTTCCTTATTACTTTAATTTTGGAGTATTTATTATCTTTATAATAAAAAAGTTGAATAACAAACACTTCAGATAGAATCTTAATGTTTAGAACTGGAAGGAAATGGATGTATTTGCAGTTTCATCATTTTCAATTATAGCTGATAAAACAGGTCTAGAGACATGAAATGTTTTAGTCAGTATCTATGTTCGTTTCCTAACTTCCTAGTATTCTTTGACTTCTCTAACATATCAACTGAAAAGGAGAAAAATATGCACAGCAAAATAACACCCTGAGACATCTGGAGACTGGTGAAGGAGTGTTCATTTCTATTGTACTTTTGATGCAGTTTAATCTATGAACTTCTCTCTCTTTGAAAAACAAAGAGTAGACCAAAGTTAACTCAAGGAAGATGTGTTGGAATACTGAAACCACAGAAGCAATCAAAGATTCTGAAAACTCCTCAAAATTTATATTTGTTATCCTTAGGAAAGCTTCTTTTTAGGCCATGTAAATACATATATATATATATATATATATATATATATATATATATATATATTCACAGAATCTTAAATTATGCTACAGCAACAACCATGGGTTTTGTGACCTGAATGCTAGACTTAAAGTCATAAATAGACTACATTTTTCAGCTCAGAGATGTATTTTCTAATACATGCATTTGTGACTCTCAGGGAGTCACAATGCAACTGCTATAATAATTTCATGCCATAGTCAAAAGAAAACTGTTCAAAGAGAATGAGAAGCTTATCACAGATTGATGACTTTCTGATACGAGATGTTAAAATTTTCATATCCTTATAAATTAAGAAATACTAGACTGAAGTGACCAGATGTTCAGCTTCCTTTCTGGAATTTCAAATGTATATGTGTGTGCATGCACACAACAGAAACCATTCCTCTGAAGAGCAGAGACTTCACATCAGAAAATGCACGTCTTCGTACACTGTTATCAGCCTTCATTTATTATCTACAGTGCTTACATTTCAACACCTTGCATTTTATGACTTCTTTTTTATACAGGCTACCCAGATTGTAGAAGGCATTCTGAAAGAAAGAGAACTCTCTTTCTCCCCCTGGAACTTAGCATGAGTGCCTAGGAAATGCTAAGCAAAATTTTAAGGAAACCATCCATTAAACCTCAGAAGAGTTTTCAGATAGCTTATTTTTCTATATTTGTCGTCTAGGTGTCAAAGAATTCTATCAGGTAGATGAAAGTATGAAATTGGTGGCAAAGTCAATCCCAGTGTTTTCCTTTCAGGACCTTCAGATGTCTGTCCTCTACAACTACTTTAGTCTACCTGACACCACAGTATCAGGAGAAAGAGAATATTTCTCAGAAATAAAGCCACAACATGATTCAAATAAAAATTCTAAGAGGAAGTATTAGGGCAGTTTGTGAGGTCCTTGTGCATCCACATGACTGTATTAGGAAATGTATGTAAGGACTGTTTTAATAACAAGCTTACAGCCTTTTTTTTTAAGTTCAGAAATAGGCTTTTTTTAAATGAAAAAATAGCCCATATTATTAATACTCATGGCAAACATACCTTCCAAAAGTATCTTATTTTTTCTCTCCTTGCTATTTTATTTCTAGCTCTCTTCTGATCCACCACCAAACTTTTATTTTTCAAATTTTGTCAGAAAGTAAATGAAAAACAAACTGTTCTTGGCTGAGACCATGAATTCTTGGCAATTAGCATAAAAAAATAAATTCACCTTAAACTGATTTACACTCTACCATAATAAGGCTACAGACTATTTTTCTTATATTGTTATGAAATGTATCTCTGGTAAGATGCAAAAGCACATTATTTTGTCTTTATTTATATAGCTATACAATGTTTAAACTTTCTGACCCATAAAGCTGCATTCCAGAAGTAGAAGTCTGGCCTAGCCTGGCTTCCCTCTTAGGTTGATTGATTTAAGGATGAAGAAATGTCTTCTCTGAAAACTATACCAAACCAGTTCCCCTTTTATGGTCCCAATTCACCTCTTACAATTTCTTAACATTCACTTGACAGCAGGAGGCTCTGGGCCTACTCTTCTTAAATACAAATATCCTTGGAAAAGTTAATATATAAAACTGTTGACACCTTAGAGTAGAAAGAAGCAAATTATTCCTATGTAAAAGCCAGCTGAGTATAAAACCCTCAGGAGTTGGGATATAAAAGAAAAATTCTCATATTGAGGTGGTGGAAAGGAATGGGCACCTAGACACTCATTAAGCAGTAGGAGGCTCTACGGGAACCGAGAAACCAAGATCAGTGTGATTCTGGCAGTGTGGCGAGCAAATATGGACCCGTGAGACTGATACACACTAGGGGCTCATCTAGCCATAGTTTCTTCCAGTTCTTCAGTAGGGTATAACATTGTCCTCTTCTATCTGCCACCAAAGGTAGGACAAAATAGAAACGGGTGTATCCTTAGGTACAAACTAACCAGATGGTCACAACACAGTGTTACTGAAATGTAAGTCAAACCACCCTAACAAAAAAACAAAACAAAACAAAACAAAAAAACTCCACTCTTGAGAGACTGATGTTGAATTTCCCATTTTTCCTGCTTTTGAAGCATATAGGAGCTATGTTCTCTCTCTGTTTCCCATGGGGTAAGGGGTTTACCAAGTGTCTGATTTGTGCAGGAAGAAGAATGGAGCTCATGGCCTCTTCAATAGTAGAAGAAAAGATGATGAGATTCTGGGTTATTGAAAGTAAGGTAACAAAGCATTTTTAAGATGAGAAGATGAAGGACTGAGGGCAACAACACCCAGAGGGAAGGGCCCAAAAGGGGGAAGGGAAAGGAAGAAAGAGATGAGAAGAATCAAGAATCCACCACCAGGGAAAATGGTAGACACGGTCAGGACATTCCTGATTTTAGAATTTGGCATATATCATGTCTCTTGACACTTTTTAAATTGACTCTTTGTTTACATTTAATCAAGTAACATATACAAAATAAAGAAACCAAGGAGAGAGACTTAGTAAAATCAATTTCTCAGGGGTCAGTTAAGAGACAGGAATGGCACCAGTTAAGTGGACAGAGAGAATTTAATATAAGAAAGTGTTAACTAGGTATAAAGTTGTTAACTAAATAAGTCAATGAGTAAAAAAGGGAACACTAAGGCGTTAGGGGTGTAACAGCTGCAGAAGGAAGCTACCCTGCCTCGGGCTGAAAGAATCCTAAAGACAAGGGGTTAGAATGACTACAATTTAGAAGACTGGAAGAGGCCCTTGGAGCTGAGATTCAGACTTCTGAGGAAGGGGATTGCAAGGGTGATGCTGGTGCCTCTAATTGTCCAAATGTCCGAAGTTTAGTTCTACATGTATTGGATAAACTGCAAATTATATTCACGAGCTGCTATAGGAATGCACTTCCACTGCTGAGATGCAGAAACGTTACTGCGGGGTGGGCGCCTGGGTGGCTCAGTTGTTAAGCATCTGCCTTTGGCTCAGGTCATGGTTCCAGGGTCCTGGAATTGAGCACAGCATCGGGCTCCCTGCTTGGTAAACCTCCCTCCTTCTGCCTGCTGCTCCCCCTGCCTGTGCTCTGTCTCTCTCTCTCTCTCTCTCTCTGTCAAATAAATAAATAAAATCTTAAAAAAAAAAAAAAAAAAGAAAGGCAGCAGCAGTAGCTTTACTGGAGTGACGCTCACAAAAACAGAATAGAAGTAGATGTGCGCTGGCATAATAGGATGTAAAAAGGGAGCAGCTTCCCTTCTCTGTCGAGCACCCCCTATCAGCTGAGCCTAACCCAGCCAGTGAAACAGAAATGTGGTTTGCTGAATCACAGCCCCTGTATCACAGAACAGAATACAGAAGGGTAGGCTTAAAGAGAAAAGGCAGTAGCTTAAGAATGGGCACACAACCTTTAAAAGAATTATCTTCCCAGATGCTTTTCATTCCTTAATTTTGAAGACATTTGATCAAAATCAGAAAATAAGAAAGGCTGAAACTTCAATATAATAGCTTCAATAATAAACCAGATTATGGAAGGCCTAAATCTATTTTGTTTAATGATAACAATTGCTTAGTTTATAGAAAATTATTGTGGGACTATGCTCATTGCAAATGCCTTGTTCAGTAAATGACAACTATCATATGATCTCCCTGATATGAGGAAGTGGTGATGCAACATGGAGGCTTAAGTGGGTAGAAGAAGAATAAATGAAACAAGATGGGATTGGGAGGGAGACAAACCATAAGTGACTCTTAATCTCACAAAACAAACTGAGGGTTGCCGAGGGGAGGGGGTTTGGGAGAAGGGGTTGGGATTATGGACATTGGGGAGGGCATGTGATTTGGTGAGTGCTGTGAAGTGTGTAAACCTGGTGATTCACAGACCTGTACCCCTGGGGATAAAAATATATGTTTATAAAAAATAAAAAAAGTATAAAAAAAAAATATTTACTAAATATTGAATATGTATCAGAAATTGTTCTAGGTACTTGAAATATACCAGGAAATATGAAAGACGATATCCTTGGCATCAGAGAATAGGATTCATTTTATAGAAGATTTATATCAACAGAAAAAAATCAATTGCAAAAGTTTTATGAAGAAGAGATCTGGTGTACAATATGATATACTTGCATTGACAATGATGGCAGTATATGCATTTAAAGATATAGATATGATTCCAAAATCTCACTACAAGTCTATCCATTTTTCCTGCCCACTCTCAGATGTATTTCCCTCAACTTCTTCCTGTATCTCTAAGTAGAATTAGGGAAGTATTCTGTCACTGAAATAATTCACACCCCAGAGCCACATCATAAAATCCATAGAACTTTCCTCTTTTAGCATCTATTGCTATAAAATGTAAGGATAATTTAGTGCAAATAAAAGAAGGAAGGAAATACAGGCTTGATTTTTGAATCGTGTTTGACTAATATGCTTCCTTTAAATAAATAGTAATACATGTTTCTTTCTACAAAGAGTAGTGGTTTATAAACTCAACTTCAGCTTAGCCATTTGAAAACCATCTCTGAAACTTTATGCCAATTAAAAGAATTGCTCTGATTTATGCTGAGATCATATGGTGTTTTTTGGGACCACCATGGTCTTGTTAAATGTATCTTTCTTCCACATTTATTTAGATGTTCAGAGAAACCTCTCAAGGCTCAATACAGCAAACTTGAATTGTGACACCTCTCTCCTTTAAAAAATTTAAAAAATCCCAAACTCCTTTCTCATTGACCATGTAGAATCTAAGACACAAGTGTTATTTAACATTTGAACACTTAAAAAAAAAAAAAGTATCATCTTCAAGTTCTTAGAAATAGTGGATTCACTGCAATCAGAAATATTCAAACTTCAACACACACCATCTAACAGTGACTAGCCCAGAGCTTGTTTACATAGTAGGTGCTCCTACTATAGTTTGCTGATCATAGGTTTTATTTTTAAAAATAAATGAACAAGGAAATTCAGCATCCCTGAGCAACTCTTCTGTTTCAGTGCCCTTATACTCCAGATGTTCTTACAGTTATCCAAAGTTAATCTCTCACTGTTTTAGGTCTCTCTCAACATAGGTCAGGATTATTTTCTCAACTCTTCTCCTATTCTTAGACTAAGACAGAAGATCTGAAATGTCACCGATGGTAGGAGATAAACAGAAGTTCACCCATTCTCTTACACCCTTGTTTTCCAACCATGTTTCCCAAGAAGGTTGATCTCAGTTTTTCATGGTAAGACATACAGCTTAACACACCATCCAGTTGTCTATATGATGAGATAAATGCTAGACTGTATACAAAGACTTCATAACTTGGCTCAAGCCAACCGCTCAAATCACACCTCCACCCCTGACCTTTCTCCATATAACTTCTGCATACCCCTCATCCAGAGCTACCAATTCTAACTTTTCCCCATTTCACTTTGGCAATGACACCTCAATTCTAGCTACCGATTGGAAACTGTTGATCAAGACAGAAAATGCTAAAATTGGGTATATTTCCACCTGATGTGTAGTGCCACTGGAGTGATGAAGGTCACAGCTTTTCTTGTAGAAAATTCTATTTTGAGACCATCAGTGCTGACTGAGAATTTCACAAGTCCTGCCAAACCCTTTTCCTTTTGGCTATGACTGACTTTGCTTCCTCCAGCTGCCAGCCATAGCCTATTAAATGCAAACAACTTTAAAGTAACATTTTTCCCCTGACACAAAACAACACAAGCTGGGTTTCTGAGAGAAGCATACAGCCTTAGTCTGGGCTCTGCCTTTGAACCATTTTAGACTTTCATTTAAAAAAAAAAAAAAAAAGAGAGAGAGAGAGAGAGAGAATGAATTCATTAGCCATTGCCTTTTTAAAGCATTTGATCTAATGTTGGTTTATCTTTCATCCTAGGATTGGGTGGGGAAGTTTTTACATTATAATACTAATAAAAAAAAAACAAAAGAGTTCTTTCTGAAAATGAAATCCTGTCAAATTGTATATTTTGTTTTCAAGTCACAAGGGTGGACTGCCTAGTCTAGGAGTAGCGGGAAAGTGGGAAATAGAGGAACTTGAAAGAAAAACAGATTAAAAGTGCTGTTCACTAGGCAATATTATTAAAAATAAAATCCTTTTGTAGCCTGTCATCTTGATGTTATGAAACCCAGTAGCATGTTTTTTCTCCCTTTCAAATGAATTTTGTTTTTAATAAGCTTGGCTAAAAGTATAAATGCTTTTGGCGAGGTCAACTTGAACTTGTGGCTTTTCTTAGCCATTGGGGTCTACACCTCAGAGGGTTTTCTGTTTTTACTGGAAGTTTAAATTTTGTTGACTGAACTGGCAGTTTCTTTGTGAGAGCACTGGAGTCCTTTAATGTTTTCTTTTTTGGTCTCTTTTGCTGTTTAAAAGAATGACTGGAGGATAAATTTGGTGCCTTGGATAGATAAATAAATCTGACAAAATTATAAATGACTCAGTTAGCTAGAGCAGGAAGGGGAAAATAATAGTGAATTAATTTTAAAAAGAAAACACACCCCTCAGTAAAATGCATGAAACCCTAACAAAGACAAATGCCACTCAAAAAAAAAAAAAAAATCACTATTTTAAGGAAAGAAAATAGTCAATTTTTCCTAATGTGGAAAAAAAACCCTAAGAAATAATGTATCTTTACATATAGTATATATGTACCTTATATCATATACTTGTCAATTTTGTACCTTACTTCAAGTTTTATTTATGTAGTCTACTTTAGTATGTTAATATAATAATCAAAGTGTATGATTTTAATATTTTTATTAGAAATTCATTATGAACAAATTATCAAGCTTATTTGTAATTCTAAAAAGGATGAGTCACAGAGACTATAACTTGACTATGAATAAATAGTCGGTTCTACAGGTTCATAGTGGCTGACAAAATCAGGCACTGACTATGTAAAAATAAGAATGTTTGTTTCATGCACAAAATACACCAGAATGCATCCAAGAGATGAGTTTTCTTAGTCATGGTTGCATCTACTGTTTGAGAAAAAATGATGCAGGAATGCATAATTGGTTGTCCTTCTTCTGTGCTTTCCACAATGAGGAGAATCTTTCAAAAAATAGATAACTCATAATTTTGCCTCAGGATCATTCATTTTTTGCAACTATTATGAGGCTTGGCTGTTCAGGTTGTTCCCATTTCCCACTGGCCAACCATAGTAACCACACTAGCTTTCTCCATTCCTAACAAGAAGTCACCATACAAAGGATTCATGTACTATCCATTTGCAAAGAATATCTGAATACTACTCTAAGAAAAAGCATTTTCTTAATGGCTCAAAAGACATTTAAGTATTTTAGGGTATGGGGTAATGTTGATAGTTTTTAACACAAGTACTATATATATGGGAAGGTATATTAAAGGGGGCTAGATTTTTAAAATTTCGAGTTAACTCTAAACTTTGAGATACACATAATCGAGATCTAAATTGATAAAATTTTCTGATCTTTAACATGAGAATTATAACATTTAGCTCATAAGGACTTTTGGAGATGTGTTAACATGCATAAAGAACTTAGAATAGCTAGTATATGGTCGGTGTTCAGAAAATATTGATTGAGATTTCTGGTTTCTGAGGATACAGCATATTATGTAGGAAACAGCTTAAATTTTGTGTGTGTGGAAGTTGGGGCATTGGGAGGATTAATGATACTCTGGATTGCATGTCTCATCTGACACCTAAAAACTTATAAATTTGGCCAACTTTTTAACTTCTTCAAGGTTCACAAGCCTCATGTGTAAAATATGTTTCCTCATCCTCATAGGATCAGTTTATTCATCCTCATGGGACATATGTGAGGATTACACAAGACAGTAGTGCCTAACGCAGTACCTGAGACACAGCAGTTGATCGTTAATTTCCTCCCATAGCTCAGTCCTGAAAGAACTATAAGATCAACTAAAATAAGTATTACATACATACAAGAAGTTGTCTGAAGTCATTTATAACTATTTAATTATTCTATCTATTGTCCTCAGGGATCTTTAATATGATTATTATGTTCATTTTGGGCCTTCTGCATATAGCTCTAAGATAAGAAATAATCTCTGATTTCAAACAGACCTGAGTTCAAACCCTCATATTGCCACCCAGTATCTCTCTTCCAGTTTTGAAGTCTTATATTGTATTTCAAGTCTTCTACAGGTTACCCCTAAAATTTTAACAACTCTTCTAGTAGTTAAAATGTAAATTTAAAATATCAACTCAGAAAAAGACCCAGTACTATATCCCAGGGGACCCTGAGAGCTTCCTTCCACAGAGAAGTGAATGAAATCAGGTTTGAGCATCGGAAATTTAATCATCTGGGGAGCACCCAGGTGGCTCAGTCAGTTAGGCATCTGCCCTTTGCTTAGGTTATGGTCCCAGGGTCTTGGTATGGAGCCCTGTATCAGCAGGGAGTTTGTGTCTCCCTTTCCCTCTGCCCCTCCCCATGCTCACATGCTTCCTCTCAAATAAAAAAAAATATATTAATAAAAAAGAATTTATCACCTAGTGTAATCAGTTGTTAGGATGGTGAGCCTTCCATGACGGCACCCCAAAATCCCCACCTCCAGGTATTCTGTCTGAATTCCCCTTGAGCATGTTGATTAAACTAGGAACTCACTTCTGATCAAATATGGCAAAAGCGATGGATATCATTTCTGAGATTAGGTTATAAAGGTGAGGACTTCCATCCCCCACCACTCCTTCCACCTGCGTCAGATGCATCACAGCCTTGTGAACCAGAGGGTCCAGGCTAAGGGGCGTCCACTCCTGATTCACAGCAACTGTGAAATAATAAATGAGCTTCCTTTTAAAAACAACAACAACAACAACACTAAATTTGTGGATAATTTGCTATGGAGCAATCTATAACGCAGATAAGCAGGGCACGATGACTAAAATTATGATGAAATTCATAGATTAAAACTGAAAAAGAGAACTATTTGTTTTGTGTTCAAATATCAACCAAACACAAATCATTTTCAGTGCCATGAAATTATTTCAGACCATCACAACTATTTTAGTGCCTCTGCCTGATTTTTTTTTTTTGAGCCTTTATTTTTACAGTATCTGTTCCCAAATAGCTTACTTGATTTGGTAATTCCTAAATATCTAAGTTGAAAATGGGAGGTCAATAAAGCCAGTCCCCTACTGAGGAGCATTCAAGCCCCATATAGGACCTGGATCATCAGCCACAGCTGTGCTACAATCAAATCCAAAAGCCTAAGAAGCCATCAAGACAGGCAGATAAAGTTTGATTAGGGGAAAGTTCACCTTCTTTATATAGTTCAAATACCTCATAAAAGATAAGGAGAAGTAAATTTAATGCTGAAATTACCATCCTAAAAACTGCCAAAAAAACTGTTTCAAGAGCTTTGTCATAATCCACTTTCCCCAGGATGGAGAGTTTTACTAATTTATAGTGTAAAAACTAAAGCCAATCAGACCATTGAACATTGTATATTACAACAAAACGGCCAGGCCCTTCGCTCAGACTCATCTGGCACTGGCAGTAGTCTCTGCTCCCAGTGATGCAAAAAGCTTCCTGCCTTGCAAACCACAAAGTCTGAGTAGATGCCATCTTCCCTAGAAGAGCTTTAGAGTCAACATCTCAGAGGACATTCATTACCCTGTGGGGCACCCAGACTGCCTTGGCTGGTCCCCGGCTTAGTCAGAGAAGAGCAGCCCTCACTTACATCATCGGGCTTTAGATCTTGAAATTTCTTTAAGCTTGTACTATAGTTTTTAGTATTCTTGCTATATATAGTTAAATAAATATACATTCTTAATTATTCATCTAAATTTATATCTCTATATACAAACCTAAGATTTTTTTTCACTATGAAATCTTTTCAGAGAACTAACTGCCACTTAACAAGAGTAACAATACGTCAGAGTCAGAATCAAGGCATGAGGAACTGTTTTCCTCTAGCAAATGTATCAACAGAGAAACTTCAAAGGAATATATCTACCAAGACTTATAATGCTATTCTGTTACACCAAAGCTTCTGTCTGAAAAATGTAGAAGTCTCTTCTTCTTCTTCTTCTTTTTTTTTTTAGATATTCTAAATTAGTCAGAGTACTACACTAAATGACAGCAAAATGCTGGTTTAATACCACTATAGGTTCATGGATTCTCTCTGTTCTATGGCCAAAGACAAAACCCCTAACTCCAGATGTTTTATCAATAAGCAGAACTATAAATCTATCAATAATACTATAAAAAATCCCAGTGTCTGATATACTGTTGCTAGTTCATAAATATCATATTCAAGTATAAAAAGAAAATTTCTCTGTAGATCTATTGATAGGCTTGGTTATTATTTTTCATGGTACTGACTTGTTTACAAATTGAAATACTTACTTTGGCTTCATGTTGACAAACCTCCTTTCTCTAACAGCTCAGAGGTTGTAGCTCACATAAATAAAAAACAATACTCTATCTTTATATAAATTATATAGCTATACATTGACCAAAATACAGCAAAAATATAACTTTGAGCTGGAAAAAACAGTTTTCATTTTCATCTATAACATTTTATAGATATTTCCATTTCTCCCATTTATCAAATTAAAAATATTGAAAATGATATTAACTATATTCCCAGTTAGACTTTATCACAACTCTATGTTTTACTCAGAATATGTCAAGGAAAAAAATAAGTTTCTTGAGAATTCATGTAACAATGTTTGAAAGTTATCTTCTTTTAGCCAAGAATAAAGTGTCATTTATCTAATTTCAACTAGTAAAATCAAATTCAGGTTACTATAATGGAAGAGTAAAAGAAGTTTATATAAATTAGAAGAGTTTTAAAACCTTGTTTTATAATTCATCTTAACATTTGCAATAACTAGAAGTACCTGATAATATAATTTACAACATTTATCCAAAAAAATCACAGTGACTGATCATGAAGAAGAAACTGAGGGGAAAAAACTTTACTGGTGCCAAATTAAATGTGTTCAATACATTCTTTTACCAAGATGTTTTGCATCATTCCATAAACATTTAGACTTCTAGGACTTTATACCAAGGAATATAATCAAAATTCAGAAGAAAATTCCTTTAGTCAGATTAGTTCAGTGGAAAATTATTTATAGAAAAAAATGAAATGATCTAAATTTCCAAAACTTGGTAAATGGCTGAATAAATTAAAACAAAGTGCAATTACTTTTCCCTAACAAATCCTTATTTATTCCCTTTTATCAAGTATCGTGCTTGACCCTAGGGATATAGCTTTGAACATGGCAGGAAAGTTTCCTAATCTTTCTATCTTACTACCTTTCTCCTAGCTTACTTTATTCAAAATGATGCTTATAAATCATTTGTACCAAAGTTCTATATGCATAGAACAGTTAGAAAAAAAATTATATAAGAAATTATCTTTTTCTTTCTTTCTTTTTCCCAACCTGGGGCTCAATCTCACAACCCCAAGAACATGACCTGTATGGAAATCAAGAGTTGGATGCATAACCAACTGAGCCATGCAGGCACCTCCATGAGAAATTGTTTCTAGAACGTGATCATAGCCATGAACAAATTAGGTATAAAAAAAATTAAAGAATATAAATAAAATGTCCATTACATTTTTCTTTGTGTGGCTCAATTTTGAGGGTCTTTTTTGTTAATTTTAATTAATACTAACATTCTAACAGCCTTGTAATAAGTTATCATGGTTACATGAGGCAAAATGTTGTGAAAATCAAAACAAAGTTTCTTGGATAACTTCAAAACTGAAGTCAAAACTGAATTATATATATCTCCAAAATAAACAAGGTAGGAAATAGGCATTTCTTTTATTTTTAATTTTGTTTTTGTTAGTTTAAATTTATTGACTTATATTTAATATTTAAAAACCACACATTTGGTTGGACGACTGCCTTCGGCTCAGGTCATGATCCTGGAGTCCCGGGATCGAGTCCCACATCGGGCTCCCAGCTCCACCGGGAGTCTTCTTCTCTCTCTGACCTTCTCCTCGCTCATGATCTCTCTCGCTGTCTCTCTCTCAAATAAATAAATAAATAAATAATTAAAAAATTTAAAAAATAAATAAAAACCACACATATTCAATGTATACATTTTGATGAGTTTGCACACATGCATGTACCTATGATAGGATCAGCACACTCAATGTAATAAACATATACATCACCTCCAAAATGTCTCATGTGCCTCCTAGCTTTTGTATGTATGTGTGGTAAGAAAAATTAACATGAGACCTATCTTCACTTAACATAATTTTTAAGTTCACACCATATGTACTAAAGGGGCTTTTCATCACTCTACTTTTCTGTACTATCCAAATGCTATATAATGACATACATTACTTTTGTATTTAGAAAATAATCTTATTTTAAAACAAAAACTAATAATTGAACTTGAGTAATAACTGTTCTATTTTGCCTACTCTCATCTTCCCATTGAAATACTGATGAAAGGCTGAGAAAGTAGAAGAGACTCATAGTATAATAAACTCTGAGCAGTGATCAGTTACTGGGATTGCACTCCCACCACAACCTGACTTCCACTAACCAAAAAGCTATGAGGCAGAACTGAGGGTTCTATGAATTGCCTCCATTTACCTCAGAAAGGCAGGGTCTCCAGGATTTTTCTGAGGTTACAGAACCACATGAGCCTCTATCCTCTATTTTTGTTGTTGTTGTATATCCACTTTTTTAAAAAAACATTATATTTATTTATTTGACAGAGAGAGAGATCACAAATAGGCAGAGAGGCAGGCAGAGAGAGGGGGGAAGCAGGCTCCCCCTGAGCAGAGAGCCCAATGTGGGGCTTGATTCCAGGACTCTGAGACCATGACCTGAGCCGAAGGCAGAGGCTTAACCCACTGAGCCACCCAGGAGCCCCTTCATTTTTGAGAACAAAAGTTGATGTTTGATGGAGGACTGCATCCTGGGAGAGACATTCAATCCTTTGAGAGGCACACAGAAAACTGTGAGTGGCACTGAGGACTTCTAGAGCTGCATATCCTCACACACAAGACAGAGGGGAGTACAGCATATAATAAAGTGCTTGGGAATAGATCATCCTGAGAACCTGCACATCCCAGGAGAACTACACCACATAAATAAGGCCTAAGCATTACAAACAAGGCTTGAGATGCACATAGTAAGCACTTCTTCTAAGTTCAAAGTAGGGTAAGAGACTATTACCAACAAGGAAGACTGTGAAGTATACCAAAGAGAGCCATTTTCCTCTCGTTTAAGTTGAAGAACCAATAAAAGAACAACAGAAATAACTATCATGAAGAAAAGAAGAAAGAAAAAAATTCTAAAACACATAATAAGACAGAAAGTAGTGATTATTCAAAAAAGAAGCATGTCTGACAAAGTTTACTTACAGAAACAAAGCTAAATTTTAGAAATCATCTTTTATGTCTTTATAGTAACATTCAAAAAAAACAGTTTTCTTATCAGAAAGAGATGAAAAATCTGATCAAATGCTAATAATTGGCCTGGGAAGCCACTTAAATTTAACAGAGTTTAAGGCAATTAAAAGTATAAAGCATAAGACAATTAAAATCTGCATTTTAAGAAATAAAGAGTAAACTGACACTTCAGAAAACTGAATCAAGATTTAGAAGTTAAATATCAACAGTTCCTCAAAAATGAAAGACACAATAGCAAAGAAATAGACCAGAGAGATGGGAACAGAAAGATAGACAACAGATAGTTAACCTGCGCAAATTAGTACCATGATGGGATCAGAGCAAATAGAATGGAAGTCTTATATGAATAAGTAAAAAAGCTTTTCTGAGACAACAGTTGATAATACAGAGTATATAGACATATCTCTGTGTGTTTATATACATATATGGAAATATATATGGCATATATAAGTACATGTTAATAGATATTATTATAGTATCATTTATCATATAAAATAATTAATAAGTAATATCTAATATGGTTGATATTTGTCTACCAAAGTTCAGGCAAAATTGTTAGTTTCTTTATAATTGTTTTCAAACATTATGCAGAAAACTGTGTGCATATGTTTCAGGGGTTAAGAATCTTTCTCTCCCAAAATAAGTAACCAATACCTCTTATACTATTGGTTGGATAGTGCTTTCTTTCTCCAATAATAGTGATAACAACAATATAAGAACCCTTCTAAGCCTAAACCATATTAAGAAATAAATATTTATTAAATGAATTAATAATAATAGCTAAAGTTTATCAAACCCCTTTTTCATGCAGGTATGTGCTATACAACATTTTTACAAAAATTAACTTCTATAAAAAAATTAACTTCTACAGATTCGGTTTCAAAATGGTAATGTAGGAAGACTCTGAACTCACCTCCTCCAAGGAGCACACCAAGTTATGCTTTTTTAAAGAACAATACCCCCTAAGGAACTAAGCTATTGAACAAAGACAGAGAAAAGCAAGACAGATGGAGACATACCATTGTTTAAAAGAGTAACTAGCGTATACAGTTATAGTTACAGCCAGCCAGCAAAAGTCACCAAGTTCGAAGTCTATAGAGAAGACACCATATACAAGACTACTCTAATTTTAGTATAAGTTGCCATTTCATCTTATCATAGAAGCAAACACAGAAAGTCAACCAAACTGGCAAAGGAATATGCTCTAAAAGAAAGAACAAGAATAAAACTTAACTAAAAGAATCAAATGAAACAGAAATAAGTAATATGCCTGAAAAGGAGTTTTAAGTAATGACCATAGAGATACTCACTGGGCTGGGGGAAAAAAATGGAAGAACTTAGTGAGATACTCAATAAAGAAATAAAAAATATTAAAAGGAACCAATCAGAGTTTAGGAACACAATAACTAAAATAAAAAACATACTAGAGGGAGGCAACAGTAGAGTAGAGGATGCAAAAGAACACATTAGCAAGCTGGAAGGCAGGGTAATGGAAAGCACACATGCTGAAAGCAAAATGGGAAAAAAATTAAAAGAAATGAGGACTGATTAAGAGATATCTTGGACCACACAAGTGAACATTTATAATATAGAGGTCCCAGATAAAGAAGAGAGAGAAAGGTACAGAAAACTTTTTTGAAGAAATAATAACTGCAAACTTCCCTAACCTAAGGAGGGAAATAGACATCCAAGTCCAAGAAGCACAGACACTCTTTAACAATATGACTCCAAGGGTGTTGACAAGGCATATAATAATTAAAATGTCAAAAAGAATCTAAAAGCAGTAAGAGAAACAAAAAGTTACCTATGAGGAAAAACCTATAAGACTATCACCTAATTTTTCAACAGAAACTTTGCAAGCCAGAAAGGAATGCGGTGATACACTCAAATTGCTGAAAGAAAAAAAACATACAACCAAGGACACTTTTCATGGAAAAGTTATCATTTAGATTTAAAGGTGAGATGAACATTTTCCCAGACAAACAAAAGACAAGGAGTTTATGACTACTAAGCCAGACTTACAAAAAATGTTAAAGGGCTTCCTTTAAGAGGAAAAGAAATTTTCCTCTTTCCACAATTAGGTATATGAAAAACATGAAAAAAAATGTAACTTCCTAGTAATCAAACTCAAAAACTACAATAAATACATAGAAAAATAAAGGAAGAGAAGACAAAATAAAACACTACACATATTCATCAATCACAAAGAAAGGGAAAAGAGAAAAAGAAAGAACTACAAAAGCAACCAGAAAACAGATCTTAAAAGTGGCAATCAGTACCATTGATATTGATAGGTATGTATCTATCAATAATTACTTTAAATTCAATGGCCTAATGTTCCAATCAAAAGACAAAGTGGCAGAATGGATTAAAACAAAACAAAAGAACAACAAAATAAGACTCATCCATATGCTGCCTACCAAAGATTCACCATGGACCAAAAGATGAATAAAGATTGAAAGTAAATGGCTAGAAAAACAAACACCATGCAAACAGAAGGGGAAAAAAAATCCAGGGTAGTAATACTTATTCAGATTTAATAATACTGAATAATACTGAATACTGAATAATACTTATTCAGCTTTATTTTTTGTTGAGATTTTATTTTTATTTATTTGACAGAGAGAAATACAGCAAGAGAGGGAACACAAGCAGGGAAAGTGGGAGAGGGAGAAGCAGGCCTCCCACCGAGCAGAGAGCCCAATGTGGGGCTTGATCCCAGGACCCAGGGATCATGACCTGAGCCAAAGGCAGATGCTTAATGACTGAGCCACCCAGGTGACCCCAAAATAGAATTTAAGCAAAGACTACAACAAGAGACAAAAAGGAGGGGGCATTAAATAATGATAAAGCAATCAATCCAACAAAATGATATAACAATTGTAAATAATGACATATCAAACACTGGACCACCTAAATACATAAAGCAAACATTAATGGGCAGTAAGAGAGAAACTGATGGTAATACAATAATAGTAGGTGACTTAGCACTCCAATTGCATCAGTGGATACATAATCTAGACCAAAAATCAATAAGGAAACAAGATCTTTGACTGACACATTGCACCAGATGGTCCTAACAGATATACACAGAACAGTCCATCCCAAAACAACAGAATACATAATTCTTTTCAAGTGCACATGGAAATCTCTTTCAGAACAGATCACATACTAGGCCATGAAACATGACTTAATAAATTTAAGAAGACTGAAATCATACCATGAATCTTTTCCAATCATAACAGTATGAAACTAGAAAAAAAAAAATCACAAGAAAAAAAAGCCTGGAAAAAACACAAACACATGAAGACTAAATAACAAGACACTAAACAACCAATGGCTCAATGAAGCAATAAAAGGAGAAATTTTTAAAAATACATGAGACAAATAAAAATGAAAACATAATAGTCCAAAATCCCTCGGACACAGCAAAAGCAGTTTTATGAGGGAAATATATAGCAATACAGAGTTACCTCAAGAAACAAGAGGAAAAAAAAACCTCAAACAGTCAAAACTTACACCTAAAGTAGCTGATAAGAAAAGAACAAACAAAGACCAAGGTGAGGAGAAGAGAGGAAATAATAAAGATCAAAGCAGAAATAAATGACATAGAGACCCCCCCCAAAAAAATCAATGAAACCAAGAGCTGGTTCTTTGAAAAGATAAAGAAAATCAACAAACACTTAAGTACACTCATCAAGTAAAAAAGAAAAAGAACCCAAATAAACAAAATCAGAAATGAGAGTAGAGAAGTAACTAGTACCACAGAAATACAAAAGGTTATAATAGATACTATGAAAAATTATGTTACAACAAACTGGCTAAGCTAGGAGAAATGGATGAAACTTACAATCTTCCAAAACTGAACAAGAAAGAAATAGAAAATCTGAATAGATCAATTATAAAAAACAAAATTGAATCAGTAATCAAAAAACACCCCAAAAATAAAAGTCCAAGACCAGTCAAATTCACAAGTGAATTCTACCAGACACTTAAAGAAGAGTAAATACCTATTCTCCTCAAACTATTCCAAAAAACAGAGAGAGAGAAACTTCCCTGTACATATAATAAGGACAGTATTACCCGGATACCAAACCCGGACAAAACACCACACAAAAAAATAAAACTACAGGCTAATATCCCAGATGCACATAGATGCAAAATCCTCAACAAAATATTAATTAACTTCATAAAACAATACATTAAAACATTATTCACCACAACCAGGTGGGGTTTATTCAAGGGATGCAAGGATGGTTCAATATTCACAAATCAATCTCATCATACACCACAAAAACAAAACCAAGGATAAGAAACATATGATCATCTCAGTGGATGCAGAAAAAGCATTTGACAAGATTCAACATTCATTCATGATAAAAACTTTAAACCAAAAATGAGGTTATAGGGAACATACCTCAACATTACAAAGGCCACATATGAAAAACCCACAGCTATTACACACACACACACACACACACACACATACACACACACATAATATAATATATATATAATACAATATATATGTATGTGTGTATATATACACACATACATGTGTGTATACACACACACACACACACACACACACACACACATATATATATATCCTCAATGGTGAAAAACTGAGTTTCCCTCTAAGATTAGGAAAAAGACAGGATATCCAGTCTCACCTCTTTTATTCAACACAGTACTGGAACTCCTAGCAACACAGATTAGGAAAAAGACAGGATATCCAGTCTCACCTCTTTTATTCAACACAGTACTGGAACTCCTAGCAACAGCAATAAAACAAGAAAAAGAAATAAGGAACTTCCATAGTGTTAAAGAAGAAGTTTAAAAGTCACTATTACTACAATCACAAAGACAAGAAACATGTATTGGCAAGGATGTAAAGAAAAAAAGAACCATCTTACACTGTTGGTGGGAATACAAACTGGTAAAAAAATCCACTCTATTTCTTTATTATAATGTTTTTATATATATGTCAATTTTTCTTAAGCTTTTTCAACATTGGTCTCTTTTATTGTTCTTTTCAAAGAACCAATTTCTAGTCTTATTGATCAAGTCTACTATCCTTACATCTGGCCATCTATGTTCTGTTTTATTAATTTCTGCTTTTATCCTTATTAACTTCCTTCTCTTACATTTTGTTTCCTTTTTTATTTCTTTTCCAACTCAATGAGTTGATTACTTGATTAATTCAGTTTTCATCTTTCTTGTTCCCTAATAAATGAATTTAAGGTCATTATTTTCTTCTCTTAGCAATCACTTGGCCAAATCACAGAGTTTTTAAATTTATGGTACTCTCATCATGCTTCACTTTGAAATAGTTTATTTGAATTTTTATTTTCTCTTTAACCCAAGAATTATTTATTGGGTGTTTTAAATTTAAATGAATTGGTATTTTTATTTCTCTTTGTTCCTAATCCCTAATTTTATTGCACTGTGGCCAGACTTCATGCTCAGTATGATTTTTGTTTTGAAGAATTTATTTAACATTGTTTTGTGGCCCAGCATAATAATTAAGAATGCAAGCTGAAGCTCAGAATCATGCTTGGTACATAATAAGTGCCATGAAGTCAAGGTCAGTTTTTATGCATTTTGCATACACATTTGAATGAAGTGTGTACTTGATTTATGTATGTATATTTATTTATAGTGATTATGTTAAATTCTTTTTTTAAAAAGATTTTGTTTATTTATTTGACAGACAGATCACAAGCAGGCAGAGAGGCAGGCAGAGAGAGAAGGAAGCAGGGTCCTTGCTGAGCAGAGGGCCCGATGCAGGGCTCTATCTCAGAACCTTGGGATCATGGCCTGAGCCGAAGGCAGAGGTTTTAACCCACTGAGCCACCTAAGTGGCCCTATGTTAAATTCTAAATCCTTATTTATATTTGTTAACTTGATCTTTTGAATACTCAGAGGACCATGCTAATGTCTTCCAGTCTTCTAGTCATTGAAATCCAACATTTCTCCTTGCATTTCTAAATTTTTTTCTTTATTTACTGAATGCTATATTATTTGCTATTATATTATTTCACCCCATATTTGGTGGACTGAATCATTTAATATTCTATAGTTTACATAAATATATATACCATCTTTTTATTTCTATTTATTCTATTTATTTTCAAAATGCTGTTTTAATTTTTTCTGTCATCTTTAAGCAAACTTTTTATTGAAATGGAACTCAATTTTCTTGTTGCTGTAGCTCTTCCAACTTGTATACACGTATGAGTATGTATTTATATATGTATATGTGTATTCTTTTATTACCCAAACTAAAAACATATAAAACGTTGAATTTTTTCCATTTACAATTATTGTAATCATTGATAAGTTAAATCTCTTATTTTTTAAACTTTTTATGCCTTTTTGCTAGTTCTCTTTTATTGTTTTAATACCACATCTTCATCTAATTCAAGAAAATGTGTTGAATTCATATTCATTCCTTTAGTGGCTTTTTTTTACACACTGTCAACATTTGTTAGGTCTCTCTGCTGATCCTTTCTCATGAAATCTTGCTTCCATTTAAGTATTCGTTCTCTTTTTCATATCCATGTATATCAGGGCAGGCAGGTATATGTCAAAATCAGTTACGGAAATCTTTTAACTACCATTAGTTTAATCAAGGTCATGGAATATAATTTCTATCTAATAATACTAAACCTACTTGTGAGTTGTTGGAAAATATTTTCTCATTTGATTAAAATAAATAAATAAATAAATAGATAAATAAATAGATAATTAAGTAAAATGAATTTTAAAAATAAAATAAAAAACACACATAAGGAGACACAGATTCTCTTCTTCTACTGCATGTTGTCCAAAACAGATATGATAATTCAGAAAAGCTGATGTTATCTTCTAACCTGAAGTTCACCTGTGAGGATGGCAGAATGGAAAACAGGAAGAAGAGAGACTGCCCCTATTTTTAGGTTATTTTGAGTTATAATTCCTATTATTGCAGCTGAATCATCCTAGCTCTTGCAATATTTCAAGTTGCATTTTTTTCTAGCAGTATCTACATTGATAATCTAATCAGTCTCTATATCCCCCTGAACTAAACAAGACAACAAAATTTCCCTTCCCATAAACTTTGTCTCATATCCCAACTTTGTCCACTCATACATAAATTAGTTACATGTTATTTAAAATCATTATTCTATTACTTTCAATTCTTAGTAATTATGTATTTTAGTCTTATTATTTATACTAGAGATAAATTTTGTCTTTCTTTTAATTCTCCCTGTTTTTTTTTCATGGTTTTAATTTTGTTTAAGTTATGAAGATCATTAAATACTTCCTTCAGATTGGTACTGATGTCTACCTTGATCAGGTATGCAACTCTATTTTATAAGCATTTTCCCTCACAGTTCTAAAAATATTCTTTTTAGCATTCCACATGAAGAAAAATGTGTTAATAGTCTTTCTCTTAGTATCTATAAATTGCCTTTTTCTCTCTGAAAAATTTTGTATGCATTTGCTTTTATCATTAAGTAAATTTGCTTAGGATACTGATTGATGTGGCTTGTTTTGTTTTTCAGTTTTTGTGGTTAGTTTTACTTTAATTTTAATCCTGTGCACAGGATTATTTTAATCCTGTGTAACAGATGTCTTCTTCAGCTCAAAGTTTTATTCCATTATTTCCTTGATCATTCCTTTCTTTTTATACCCTTGGTTTTCTACTAGTACAAAGTTGTTGGAACCACTGGCCTTATTCCTGCTTTCTCCTCATTTTCCACATATTTGTATTTTTGCACTCCACTCTATCTCCCTCTGTCCATATCTTAGTTCAATGTTGCACACTGCTCAGTCTTTAACCATATACATTATGATATGCAGCCCCAAAATGGGATATTCCGGCAACCATACTTCAAATTTATAAGAACTTTGTTTCTTTTTCCTTGCAGTCTTCTTCTAATGGATGCAATAGCCTATTAAACTCCTAGCTAATAGTAATTATAATCATTTAAATGTTTAATATTATTCTTTCTGATCCCTGAGAGTTCTATTTGTTAAGTTAGATGTGCTTCTCAGATGAAGCACTTTTCTTCAAGCATTTAATGTTTTTTTGATGTTTGTTCATTATCTGTACATGTAAATTCAAATTCACACCAACAGGTATAGTTTCTTTATTCAGCTCAAATGGGAGTTTCTGATTCTCTGAAAATAAATGCAGGATGTGATTACCAGTGTCCACATCCAGAAAGAGAGCAAGAAAGGGGAAATATGTTGTAGATGAATTTATTTTTTGGTTTGTAGAAATATAACCTTGAGAAATTTTTTCACAGATTTAACTACTGGTACTTGCTGGTGAGTCAGACATCGCCTCACTTCTGTGGATCAATTTGAGTATCTTATCAGAAATCCCACTTCAGAAACATATTTTAAGATACTGCAATTTGGAAAAACTTGAATATTCAACACATAGATCAGAAAGTACAAAATCTATATATAATAAAAAAATATAGAGCAAGTCTAATAAGTAAACAAAACCAAACTTTTTTATTTTGAGGTTATTGAGGTGATTCTTGGGTTTCTCTGGGTCTACATGACTTCTACATTACTTCATATTTTAGGGTGGTAAAGTCTGAAGCTCTGTGGACATCTTCATGTGTTTCTAATGCTGCAGTGAATTTTCATCTTTGTATTGTTCACGGGATTTAGGAAAAGGGAGTCACACCAGCATGTTCAATCACCTATTTTGAACAGAACTAGGCTAAATCAGCATTAATCTAAACAAAGGATTCAGTAAATAATAGACAATGTTAACAATAGAACATAGGCATAGCTTGCTATGTTTTAAAATTTCAAGCATAAAGTTAAAAAAAAAATTACAGAAAGAATAAAAAAGTCACCTATGAAGTTACCAAAACCAGATTGATCTCAGACTTTTCTACCACATGAATTTCAGAAAAATAAAAAGAACACTTCAAAACAAAAACAAACAAACAGACAAAAAAAAAAAAAAACCCCAGCATGATGGCTATAAATCTTAGAATAGAATTTTGTGAAACATGTCTAATTTAACAGAGAGGCATTATTATACATCCAAAGTCTTAAAATAAACTGGTCCATACCATTTATGAATAAATTATTTGGAAAAATATCTTTCAAAAGTGATGTATTAAAGTGATTAACTCACAAATTAGGAAAATGTACTGTGAACAGCTTGTCAGTGATCATTAAACCCATAATATAGATAAGAAAGTTTAAGAGGAGAGTGACAAAAATTATTGATGAAAGATAAAATTAGCAATAATAATTTAGACCTAAAACTTCTATATCATCAAAATAAAACTCAGGAAAAAGTCAGTAAATTAGATCAAACATTAGGTAAACCATTCAAATAATGCATTAGGGTAGAAGTTATTAGATATTGGTTGATATTTTATACTGATAATCAAAGGTTTGAATGTTTGTATGTGTGTTTTAAAGGAAAAAGTGTAGAATTAAAAATGAAAATTCTAAATGATGACCAAAAGTAAAATAGTCAAGTTTTCCTAATTAGAGGTCACAGAATTGAGTAAATCATCAAAGATTTCATATTGGATCACATATCCAGGGGTCTGATAATTCTAACTGAGCTGCTACTATTGGGCTGAGCTCCTTCTGCAAGTCCATTGATACTCATCCAACCTCAGACATAAGGCACAAAAACTCTTAATTGCTTTACTTTGACTTTTTTTTATAACTTTTATTGTAACGTATTTTATGTTTAAGGCCCTAATTAGGTTTGATAGGATTCAGCACCCCTGTATGGACTTCAACTAAACTTTTTAAAAAATTTTTTTCAGCTTTATTGAGCTATAACTGACATAAATCATACATATTTAAGCTGAACAATGTAACTTGATATACATAAACATTGTGAAATGATTACTATAATCAAGCTAATTTTTATTTTGAATAATATTCCGTTATAGATAAATAATGGTAGTTAGATCACATTTTCTTTATCCATTCATCTGTTGATAAGCATGTAGCTTGTTATCATATCTTGGTCACTGTGAATAATTCTGCAACAAAAACAGGAGTGCAGATATCTCTTAGGTCCTGATTTCATTTCCTTTGGATATAGACCCAGAATTAGGATTGCTAGAGCATACGGCAGATATATTTTAAATTCTCAAGTAAACTTATTTTTGTCTGGTTCTCATTAACCAGAATTAGGTATAGTGTTAACATAGTTTGTTATCAATAAAAATAAAACATAATCTCTATATGCATAAATCACATTATCTACAACTTGAATAATACTAGATTCATGTGAAAATCCATGAATTTTCACAGAATTTTTAAAGCTCAAGTTATCCCAACTTGGCTGAGAGAAAAGATATTAAGCTGGTTCATTTTTACTTCTATGTATTTTTAAAGTATTTCTGCTTTCTGGTAATATTAAGATGCTATAAACCTGTTGAACTCTCCTAATAAAAAGCAGAGTCAACTATTTTCTCCAGAACCACAAAACAGCATGAGAAACCAAACTATGGACACTAGATGTACATGTTAGAGTTTACATTTGAGGGCTAAGAGTGAATAATACTGATAATCAAACACCTAAATAACAGTATTAAAAATAGGAAGTGAAATGATTATAACAAAACATGAGTTTCTAATTCCTATAGTTTTGCTTTTTCCAGAATATTGTATAGTGTTACAATAGTGTTACACAATTGCATAAATTACATAAAATAAATTGTAACTTACCAGAAGTTATTTTATTTCAAGATTGCTTTCCCTCATTGTTTAGATTAAAGACATTGGCTCTTCTCATATTCCTGCCTGAAGAACTTGTTTTAACCTTTCTTTTCTTTTCCTTCCTTCCTTCCTTCCTTCCTTCCTTTTCTCTTCTTTTCTTTACTTTTTTAAGTTTTTATTTAAACTTGCTATCATACATGGTAATATTAGTGTCAGGCGTACAATTTAGTGATTTAACACTTAATACAACACCTTATGCTTATCTCAAGTGTACTCCTTAATCCCCCTCAATGTTTCACCTATCCCTCTACCTATCTTCCTCTGGTAACCATCAGTTTGTTCACTACAGTCTGTTTCTTGTTGCCTCTCTCTTTTTTTCCATTATGATCATTTGTTTCTTAAATTCCACATATGAATGAAGTCATATGGTATTTGTCTTTCTCTGGCTGACTTATTTTGCTTAATACTCTCTAGTTTCACCCACATCATTTTATAGCAAGATTTTGTTCTTTTTTGTGGCTGAGTAATATTCCATTACTATATATTCCATTATTATATATATATATAATATATATATATATATATATAATATATATATATATGGTAAAGAATGGGTAAAAGAAGATGTAATATATATCTTTACCCATTCCTTTGTCAATAGACTCTTGGGATGTTTCCATAATTTGGCTATTGTAGATAATGCTGCTATAAACATAGTAGTGTATGTATCCCTTTGAATTACTATTTTTGTGTTGTTTGGGTAAATACCTAGTAATACAATTGCTGGGTCATAGGTTAGTCCTATTTTTAACTTTCTGAAAAACCTCCACACCATTTTCCAGACTGGCTGGCTATACCAGTTCTCATTCCCAAATACAGTATAAGAGCATGCCCCCTTTTCCACATTCTTACCAACACTTGTTTCTTGTATTGTTGATTTTAGCTATTTTAACAGGTGTGAGGTGATATCTCACTGTAGTTTTGATTTATATTTCCCTTATGATGAGTGATGTTGAGCATTTTTACACTTGTCTGTTGGCCATCTGTAAGTGTTCTTTGGGAAAATGTCTATTCATGTCTTCTGCCCATTTTTTAATTGATTATTTGGGTTTGGGGGTGTTGAGTTTTAGAAGTTTTTTATATATTTTAGATACTAATCTTTATATGATATACCATTTGCAAATATTTTCTCCCATTTCATAGGATGCCTTTTAGTTTTGTTGACTGTTTCCTTTGCTGTGCAGAAGATTTTCATTTTCTTGAAGTCTCAAAAGTTTATTTTTGCTTTTGTTTCTCTTGCGTCAGGTGGCACATCTAGCAGGAAGTTGCTATGGCCAATGTCAAAGAGGTTACTGCCTGTTTCTCATCTTGATTTTAATGGTTTCCTATCTCACATTTAGATCTTTCATCCATTTTGAATTTATTTTTGTGTATGGTGGAAGAAAGCAACCCAGTTTCATTCTTCTGCATGTTGCTGTTCAGTTTTCCCAAACTATTTGTTCAAAACACAATTCCTTTGGATATTCTTTCCTGTGTTGTCAAAAATTAATTAACCATAGAGTTGTGGGTTCATTTCTGGGTTTTCTATGTTGTTCTCTTGATCAATGTGTCCATTTTTTGTGCCAATGCCATACTGTTTTGAATCACTACAGCTCTGTAATATAACTTGAAGCCTGGAATTGTGATACTGCTAGCTGTGCTTTTCTTTTTAAAGTTCTTTGGCTATTCATGGCCTTTTGTGGTTTCATACAAATTCTGAGACTATTTTCTCCAGCTCTGTGAAAAATGTTTTTGGTATTATGATAGGGATTGTCTAAATGTTTAAATCACTTTGGGTAGCATAGGTATTTTAACATCTGTTCTTCTAGTCCATGATCATGGAATGTTTTTTCATTTCTCTATGTCATTTTCAATTTCTTTCACCATTTTTTTATGGTTTTCAGAACACAGATCTTTCACCTCTTTAGTTAGGTTTATTCCTAAGTATCTTGTGGTTTTAGGTAGAATTCTTTGCATTACACTCCCAAACAACTGGAAATGGAAACAGGGTCTCTTTTTGGAACATAAAACAGTAATAACTATTTGGCATCTTTCAAAGGTGATATATATTTGAATTGTTAATCCACAACTAGAAATCTAGCATAATGAAATTAGAAAGATGTTAATTAATCATATACAAAGATATTTATTACAGCAATGTATAAAATCTTGTGCCACATAAAAAGGCTAAAAAATACAGGAATTTTTTATTAAACTACATCCATGATATAGAAAAATGATTGTGTTCTAAATTATTTATCTAATAATAATAACAAGAAAAAGCACTTATGATATGATTTTAAGTAGTAAAGAAGATACCAAAATATATCCAAAATATGATTCATTTTTTATAGATTTAATGAAACAAAAAAGAAGAAAGGAAGACACAGCAAAAGTGTAAGACAGGAGTAATGTAGAAAGGGAGAGAAAAACTAAAAACCCTAGAAAAATACATTAAAGCATTTCTTAAATTATATAAACTCTAGGTGATTCAATATGAATTTGAAACACCATCTATATATTTTTCTCTTATTTCTACAATCATCAGTTATCTTGTCTGATAAGCAGTGAAAACAATGTTATTTTTTATATTAAATCTATACTTCAGATTCTAAATGAGAGTTATAACATTTTGTAGACACTCAAAAGTTAACAAGACTATAGCTATCACTGGCTTTTCATGAAAGCCAGCTTATCTATACTTTTAGAATGGTTTCTTTGTTTTTCTGGAAGTCTAAAGGAAAATTACAAAAACCAAGGAGGAGGAGTCAAGATGGCAGAGAAGTAGCAGGCTGAGACTACGTTAGCTAGCAGGAGATCGGCTAAATAGCTCATCTAAAGATTGCAAACACCTGCAAATCCATCGGCAGACTGAAGAGAAGAACAGCAATTCTGGAAACAGAAAAACCACCACTTTCTGAAAGGTAGGACTGGCGGAGACGTGAATCCAAAGCGTCAGGAAGATAGACCCCGGGGGGGAGGGGCCGGCTTCTGGCAAGCAGCGGAGCAACAGAGCACAAAATCAGGACTTTTAAAAGTCTGCTCCACTGAGGGACATCGCGCCAGAGGCTAAACCTGGGCGAAGCCCACTCGGGTCAGCGTGGCCTCAGGTCCCGCAGGGTCACAGAAGGATCGGGGGTGTCTGAGTGTTGCAGAGCTTGCGGGTATTGGAACGGGAAGGCCGGCTACAGAGACAGAGCCGACAGTAAGCTCACAGCTCGGGGTGACCTTGAACCGGTCGCAGGCTCGGTGAGCTCGGAGCGCAGCCGGAGATCAGGCAGACGGGAGTGACTGGGCGCTGTTCTCTGAGGATGCACTGAGGAGTGGGGCCCAGGGCTCTCAGCTCCACCGGCCGGAGACCAGGAGGCCGCCATTTGTATTCCCGTCCTCCAGAACTCTACGGAAAGCGCTGAGGGAACAAAAGCTCCTGAAAGCAAACCCGAGCGGATTACTCACCCCGGCCCATGGTAAGGGCGGTGCAATTCCGCCTGGGGCAAAGACACTTGAGAATCACTACACCAGGCCCCTCCCCCAGAAGACCAACAAGAAATCCAGCCGAGACCAAGTTCACCTACCAAGGAGTGCGGTTTCAATACCAAGGAGAGCAACAGAATTCAAGAGGAGGAGAAAGCAAAGCACGGAACACACAGCTTTCTCCCTGTGAGTTTTGTTAGTCTTACAGTTAATTTCATTTTTTTCTTTTTCATTTTTCGTTTTTTTTTTTTTATCTTGCCTTCTGGTAAATTTTTTTTTAACTTTTACCCTTTTCTTTTTTAACGTTTTTTAACTAGTTTATCTAATATATATATTTTTTCTTTTTTATATTTTTCTTTATTCATTTTCTTTTTTGTTTTAATTCTTTTTTCTTTTTCTTTTTTTTTCTTTTTTTTTCTTTCTTCCTTTTTGAACCTCTTTTTATCCCCTTTCTCCCCCCCTCATGATTTGGGATCTCTTCTGATTTGGTTAAAGCATATTTTCCTGGGGTTGTTGCCACCCTTTTAGTATTTTACTTGCTCCTTCATATACTCTTATCTGGACAAAATGACAAGACGGAAAAATTCACCACAAAAAAAAAGAACAAGAGGCAGTACCGAAGGCTAGGGACCTAATCAATACAGACATTGGTAATATGTCAGATCTAGAGTTCAGAATGACAATTCTCAAGGTTCTAGCCGGGCTCGAAAAAGGCATGGAAGATATTAGAGAAACCCTCTCGGGAGATATAAAAGCCCTTTCTGGAGAAATAAAAGAACTAAAATCTAACCAAGTTGAAATCAAAAAAGCTATTAATGAGGTGAATCAAAAATGGAGGCTCTTACTGCTAGGATAAATAAGGCAGAAGAAAGAATCAGCGATATAGAAGACCAAATGACAGAGAATAAAGAAGCTGAGCAAAAGAGGGACAAACAGCTACTGGACCACGAGGGGAGAGTTCAAGAGATAAGTGACACCATAAGACGAAACAACATTAGAATAATTGGGATTCCAGAAGAAGAAGAAAGAGAGAGGGGAGCAGAAGGTATACTGGAGAGAATTATTGGGGAGAATTTCCCCAATATGGCAAAGGGAACGAGCATCAAAATTCAGGAGGTTCAGAGAATGCCCCTCAAAATCAATAAGAATAGGCCCACATCCCGTCACCTAATAGTAAAATTTACAAATATCGGTGACAAAGAGAAAATCCTGAAAGCAGCCCAGGAAAAGAAGTCTGTAACATACAATGGTAAAAATATTAGATTGGCAGCTGACTTATCCACAGAGACCTGGCAGGCCAGGAAGAGCTGGCATGATATTTTCAGAGCACTAAACAAGAAAAACATGCAGCCAAGAATACTATATCCAGCTAGGCTATCATTGAAAATAGAAGGAGAGATTAAAAGCTTCCAGGACAAACAAAAACTGAAAGAATTTGCAAACACCAAACCAGCTCTACAGGAAATATTGAAAGGGGTCCTCTAAGCAAAGAGAGAGCCTACAAGTGGTAGATCAGAAAGGAACAGAGACCATATACAGTAACAGTCACCTTACAGGCAATACAATGGCACTAAATTCATATTTCTCAATAGTTACCCTGAATGTTAAAGGGCTAAATAGCCCTGTCAAAAGACACGGGGTATCAGAATGGATAAAAAAGCAAAACCCATCTATATGTTGCCTCCAAGAAACTCATTTTAAGCCCGAAGACACCTCCATATTTAAAGTGAGGGGGTGGAAAAGAATTTACCATGCTAATGGACATCAGAAGAAAGCAGGAGTGGCAATCTTTATATCAGATCAATTCGATTTTAAGCCAAAGACTATAATAAGAGATGAGGAAGGACACTATATCATACTCAAAGGGTCTGTCCAACAAGAAGATCTAACAATTTTAAATATCTATGCCCCCAACGTGGGAGCAGCCAACTATATAAACCAATTAATAACAAAATCAAAGAAACACATCAACAATAATACAATAATAGTAGGGGACTTTAACACTCCCCTCACTGAAATGGACAGATCATCCAAGCAAAAGATCAGCAAGGAAATAAAGGCCTTAAACTACACACTGGACCAGATGGACATCACAGATATATTCAGAACATTTCATCCCAAAGAAAAAGAATACACATTCTTCTCTAGTGCACATGGAACATTCTCCAGAATAGATCACATCCTCGGTCCTAAATCAGGACTCAACCGGTATCAAAAGACTGGGATCATTCCCTGCATATTTTCAGACCACAATGCTCTAAAGCTAGAACTCAACCACAAAAGGAAGTTTGGAAAGAACCCAAATACATGGAGACTAAACAGCATCCTTCTAAAGAATGAATGGGTCAACCGGGAAATTAAAGAAGAATTGAAAAAAATCATGGAAACAAATGATAATGAAAATACAACGGTTCAAATTCTGTGGGACACAACAAAGGCAGTCCTGAGAGGAAAATATATAGCGGTACAAGCCTTTCTCAAGAAACAAGAAAGGTCTCAGGTACACAACCTAACCCTACACTTAAAGGAGCTGGAGAAAGAACAAGAAAGAAACCCTAAGCCCAGCAGGAGAAGAGAAATCATAAAGATCAGAGCAGAAATCAATGAAATAGAAACCAAAAAATCAATAGAACAAATCAATGAAACTAGGAGCTGGTTCTTTGAAAGAATTAATAAAGTTGACAAACCCCTGACCCGACTTATCAAAAAGAAAAGAGAAAAGACCCAAATAAATAAAATCATGAATGAAAGAGGAGAGATCACAACTAACACCAAAGAAATACAAACTATTATAAGAACATACTATGAGCAACTCTACACCAACAAATTTGACAATCTGGAAGAAATGGATGCATTCCTAGAAACATATAAACTACCACAACTGAACCAGGAAGAAATAGAAAGCCTGAACAGACCCATAACCAGTAAAGAGATTGAAACAGTCATTAAAAATCTCCAAACAAACAAAAGCCCAGGGCCAGACGGCATCCCGGGGGAATTCTACCAAACATTTAAAGAAGAACTAATTCCTATTCTCCTGAAACTGTTCCAAAAAATAGAAATGGAAGGAAAACTTCCAAACTCATTTTATGAGGCCAGCATTACCTTAATCCCAAAACCAGACAAGGATCCCATCAAAAAAGAGAACTATAGACCAATATCCTTGATGAACACAGATGCGAAAATACTCAACAAAATACTAGCCAATAGGATTCAACAGTACATTAAAAGGATTATTCACCACGACCAAGTGGGATATATTCCAGGGCTGCAAGGTTGGTTCAACATCCGCAAATCAGTCAATGTGATACAAAACATCAATAAAAGAAAGAACAAGAACCATATGATACTCTCAATAGATGCTGAAAAAGCATTTGACAAAGTACAGCATCCCTTCCTGATCAAAACTCTTCAAAGTGTAGGGATAGAGGGCACATACCTCAATATCATCAAAGCCATCTATGAAAAACCCACCGCAAATATCATTCTCAATGGAGAAAAACTGAAAGCTTTTCCGCTAAGGACAGGAACACGGCAGGGATGTCCATTATCACCACTGCTATTCAACATAGTACTAGAGGTCCTAGCCTCAGCAATCAGACAACAAAAGGAAATTAAAGGCATCCAAATCGGCAAAGAAGTAGTCAAATTATCACTCTTCGCAGATGATATGATACTATATGTGGAAAACCCAAAAGACTCCACTCCAAAACTACTAGAATTTATACAGGAATTCAGTAAAGTGTCAGGATATAAAATCAAGGCACAGAAATCAGTTGCATTTCTCTACACCAACAGCAAGACAGAAGAAAGAGATATTAAGGAGTCAATCCCATTTACAATTGCACCCAAAACCATAAGATACCTAGGAATAAACCTAACCAAAGAGGCACAGAATCTATACTCAGAAAACTATAAAGTACTCATGAAAGAAATTGAGGAAGACCCAAAGGAATGGAAAAATGTTCCATGCTCCTGGATTGGAAGAATAAATATTGTGAATATGTCTATGCTACCTAAAGCAATCTACACATTTAATGCAATTCCTATCAAAGTACCATCCATCTTTTTCAAAGAAATGGAACAAATAATTCTAAAATTTATATGGAACCAGAAAAGACCTCGAATAGCCAAAGGGATATTGAAAAAGAAAGCCAACGTTGGTGGCATCACAATTCCGGACTTCAAGCTCTATTACAAAGCTGTCATCATCAAGACAGCATGGTTGGGGCGCCTGGGTGGCTCAGTGGGTTAAGCCGCTGCCTTCAGCTCTGGTCATGATCTCAGGGTCCTGGGATCGAGTCCCGCATCGGGCTCTCTGCTCAGCAGGAAGCCTGCTTCCCCCTCCTCTCTCTCTCTCTCTGCCTGTCTCTCTGCCTACTTGTGATCTCTCTCTGTCAAATAAATAAATAAAATCTTTAAAAAAAAAAAAAAAAAAGACAGCATGGTACTGGCACAAAAACAGGCACATAGATCAATGGAACAGAATAGCCAGCCCAGAAATAGACCCTCAACTCTATGGTCAACTCATCTTCGACAAAACAGGAAAAAATGTCCAATGGAAAAAAGACAGCCTCTTCAATAAATGGTGGGGGAAAATTGGACAGCCACATGCAGAAAAATGAAATTGGACCATTTCCTTACACCACACACAAAAATAGACTCAAAATGGATGAAGGACCTCAATGTGCGAAAGGAATCCATCAAAATCCTTGAGGAGAACACAGGCAGCAACCTCTTCAACCTCAGCCGCAGCAACATCTTCCTAGGAACAAGGCCAAAGGCAAGGGAAGGAAGGGCAAAAATGAACTCTTGGGATTTCATCAAGATCAAAAGCATTTGCACAGCAAAGGAAACAGTTAACAAAATCAAAAGACAACTGACAGAATGGGAGAAGATATTTGCAAACGGCATATCAGATAAAGGACTAGTGTCCAGAATCTATAAAGAACTTAGCAAACTCAACACCCAAAGAACAAATAATCCAATCAAGAAATGGGCAGAGGACATGAACAGACATTTCTGCAAAGAAGACATCCAGAGGGCCAACAGACACATAAAAAAGTGCTCCATATCACTCGGCATCAGGGAAATACAAATCAAAACCACAATGAAATATCACCTCACACCAGTCAGAATGGCTAAAATCAACAAGTCAGGAAATGACAGATGCTGGCGAGGATGCGGAGAAAGGGGAACCCTCCTACACTGTTGGTGGGAATGCAAGCTGGTGCAGCCCCTCTGGAAAACAGCATGGAGGTTCCTCAAAATGTTGAAAATAGAACTGCCCTATGACCCAGCAATTGCACTATTGGGTATTTACCCTAAAGATACAAACGTAGTGATCCAAAGGGGCACGTGCACCCGAATGTTTATAGCAGCAATGTCCACAATAGCCAAACTATGGAAAGAACCTAGATGTCCATCAACAGATGAATGGATAAAGAAGATGTGGTATATATACACAATGGAATACTATGCAGCCATCAAAAGAAATGAAATCTTGCCATTTGCAACAACATGGATGGAACTAGAGCGTATCATGCTTAGCAAAATAAGTCAAGCGAAGAAAGACAACTATCATATGATCTCCCTGATATGAAGAAGTGGTGATGCAACATGGGGGCTTAAGTGGGTAGGAGAAGAATAAATGAAACAAGATGGGATGGGAGGGAGACAAACCATAAGTGACTCTTAATCTCACAAAACAAACTGAGGGTTGCTGGGGGGAGGGTGTTTGGGAGAAGGGGGTGGGATTATGGACATTGGGGAGGGTATGTGCTTTGGTGAGTGCTGTGAAGTGTGTAAACCTGGTGATTCACAGACCTGTACCCCTGGGGATCAAAATATATGTTTATATAAAAAAAAAAAAAGAAGAAGGGAATCTTTCTACCCTTCAACAGACGAATGGATAAGGAAAATGTGGTCCATATACACTATGGAGTATTATGCCTCCATCAGAAAGGATGAATATCCAACTTTTGTAGCAACATGGATGGGACTGGAAAAGATTATGCTGAGTGAAATAAGTCAAGCAGAGAGAGTCAATTATCATATGGTTTCAGTTACTTGTGGAGCATAACAAATATCATGGAGGACATGGGGAGTTGGAGAGGAGAAGGGAGTTGGGGGAAATTGGAAGGGGAGGTGAACCATGAGAGACTATGGACTCTGAAAAACAATCTGAGGGGAATGAAGTGGTGGGGGTGGTGGGAGGTTGGGGTACTAGGTGGTGGGTATTATAGAGGGCACAGATTGCATGGAGCACTGGGTGTGGTGCAAAAATAATGAATACTGTTATGCTGAAAATAAATAAATTTAATTTAAAAAAAAAAAACTTTCTGGAAGGGTCCTAATGGGGTGAGGGCTTATCTTCTCCTGCCTCTTGCCCTTCTGCTGTTTAAAATGTAGATAGCCTGGCTAAACAGAGAGCAGCCACTTTGAATCACAAAGATGGAAGTTGCATGTTCATAGTGGCAGAACATGAGATGAAATGAGACTAAATAAACCCTCCTGGTGTCCACACATCAACCCTAGACTGCCTACATTTATGTGAAGGATAAGCATACTTCTCTCTTTTTAAATCCATTGTTGTTTGGGTCTTCTTGCACTCATGAGTAAATCTCATCTTAACTAATACAAACGGCAAAAATCTAAGACTAGGTTCTTCATTCTACTGTCACTCAGATATCATGACTGCTCAGTGTTGAGAATACTTCTCAGCACGATCATATCCAAAGCCCAAGATAACTATATTATTTCTAATGCTATTTAGCTCTTAAATTTTCACAGGAACAGAAAATCTGCCAGGCATTTGCAATATGGCTTTGAGTAAATCATGTTAATGCTACTGTCCTCAGTTTCTTCATTTATCAAATGAGCACAGTAACTCTCACTTTGATAATAATAACATCTATTTACAAATCTTAAAATGATTCTGTGAAATAGGTATTACAATTAGTAAACAGAATTTTAGAGTAGTTAAGTAGAATTCTCAGGATTACACTGCTTAGTAGCAGAACAGGAATTCAAACTCATGTAAGTCTACTCTAAATACTAATATTGTTCAGGTATACTTTAATATCCTCTACCTCTTACCTTGTGCATAGTCACTGAGATAACCTATCTAAAACCTATCATACAGTAAATGCATATTAAATGTGAATTATCCACACACACACACCCCATTCTTACAGTTGATAAAATGAAAGCATTTTGCTTTCACTCTCCTTCATATATAATCTTACAATAGGACAGCTCTGTGAAAGAATCAATCTGGATGAATTCCAGGTTTAAGTAAAAATATTATAGAATACAATTTTACCCTTGAAGAATCCCAGGCCTAGTAATTTTTCAACAGATTGAATGCATTAAGCTTTTGTATATACATAGACCCATGCTGGAAGATATACAAAGTTAATCTGAGAGTAACAATTCCTGTCCTCTAAGAATTTATAACCTGAAATAAACCACAGAGATGCCAGCTCTAATACAAAGATTCAAACAAACATCAACACATGAATAAAGAGGAACAGTACAACCTTTCAGTCCTGTGTTGAACAGAACTGTTTTTAACATACACACGCAAATTAGAATAATACTAAAACACAAATCAGAACCCTTCTGAGTGGGAAGGATGAAGGGTTTTCTGAAGGAGGAAGGCATCCTCCAAATTAACTTCACACACCAGGGTTTCTCTAACAATGCCAAAAAGAAAAAAGGGGGGGGGGATAAATAAAAGCTCTTGCACAGGGGTGCAAAGGTATGTTTGCACAAACTAATTATTCAGCAGAATGGCCCTCGTAAAGTACAGGGTTTTTCTCAGACAGGAAAAAAAAGTTTCAAGTAATTTTTTTTTCAGTCAACAAGTATAATATAGAAGCATAGGGGCAAGAATTTTCTTTCAGGTTTTGACATTTAGAAGCCTTCTATCCATAGGTACGTATAGACTGGAAAATACATTTAGAAAAGAAGATCAACCATAAGGCTCACAGCATAATAAAATCAACTAGCTAAAAATTTAAGTAACTTTACCGTATGATGGCAAATGGTACAGATAGTCAGTGCTTCTTCATGATGTTTTGTTGTTTCCCCCCCCCCCTTTTGAATGAAATACTTTCTTCCCCCATTTCTGGAAGGCTAAGCTATAATTCCTTTAAGCATTACACCTCTGCACTGGTTAAATCAAACACCCTCCACCTCTCTCCCCTTCTCTATCACTCAAACTCCCTTTCTGAAAGCCAGAATTTCATTTAAGAAAAACTTCTCACAATAAATTTAAGTAAGTCAGGTCAACTCTGCTCCTCCTCAAAACTTAAAAAAGTTTGAATTGCAGCCCCCGGCCAAATCTACCACTTGTGTATTGACAGGATTTAAAAAAAAAAAGAAAAAAGAAAAAGAAAAAAATCACATTGAAAATAAACAAAACACTACCTCTATTCCTACTTATGTACTGTGTCAGATTAACGTGAAAATCAGAGTAGGAAAGTTTCTGCAGAGATTCTATGGCTGAGCATAAAGACAGCCCCAAGCTGAGGATTTTCATCTTCCCCTGATTTATTCCTTCCTTTCTTCCATTTATTTCATTCCCAAGGCAGTGACTCAATCTTTTCTCCTACTGAAGTCATTGAAACAGTGAAATCTATCTTATCCAAGCAAAACAATCTCATTCATCATACTGCAGTCACGTGGATTAGGAGTTAACAGATAAAATAAAACATCAAAAACCTCTCTTGTGACCCACAAGATCTTTCCTGTCTATTCCTGGTGCCCTAGGACAGCTCAATACAACCTCTTCGCCATTTGTTTGTCTATCTATTTAACAAATATTTGCTCAACACCTATCGAGGGACCATGGGCTATCTAGTATTGGTTCTTATATGATAATCGACGGATACAGACATATATTGATTGGACTATCATACCTATTACCTCCCAATTAAAATATAATCTCCTTGATTAGTGTGGGGGATCTTAGTCTCCTCTTCACTGCCTGGCAGAAAGTTCCAAAAGATTTTCTCAGTACATATTTTACATATAGAAGACAAGGTTTAAGCTAATGTTATAGCTGATTTGAGGCCTATATGACTCAAACCATTATGTATTTTTTCTCAATTAAAATTTTTGAAGGTTTTTTCCTAGTCTGTGGACTATAGTGGGTACAGTTTACCTCTCTTTGAGTTACAAGAAACTGAATTTCCATCTTTGGGAATTCACCTACATTTCAGACAATGCCAGATGTGCTGGTTACACATGCCTGCTCTGTGAATACAATAAGCTCAACTTATTTCATTGACTGCGCTGAAACAATGACTAATTTTATTCCAGACTCCACACAGTGCCACAAAACTACAACCACCATTCTTTATCATTAGATAAAGAATTTAAATACCACAGTACAAGACTTGACAATTAGGAATATACCTTCAGTGATGTGAGCTGACTTGAGGTTGTTGTTGGAAAGGGGACTATCTTTAGTCCATTAGTCATTCACTTGACTACATATGCAACCGCTCTGTAGCAAAATATATGATCTTGAGATCAAGGAATTTATACTTAATTAAAATGTGTGCGTTAGAGGATGTGGAAGTGGGACACTGTTATCCCAGTTGTTACTAAGTGTCCAACACTGAGAATAAAAATCCAAGTTGTTAAATGTTCATATATTCTACGTAGTACCATAATATATATATATGATTATCTATAATCATATATATGATTAATATATATGATTAATATATGATATATATGATTTTTATATATGATTAATATAGCAGAAAAAAACTTATTCTGCCACTTTCAGCCTCTCACCTATCTCTAGACTACATAAAATAAAGAGAGGTAATAATGATAGATAGATTCCCTGAGAAGCAAGTTGTTGGGGTATTTTGTGTTTCTCCCTCTCCTCCTAAAGAGGAGAACTTGCCACAAACTTTAGGCCCATTTTGGGGGAAAGGAAGAGCTTCATGAACCTCCCAAAAAGTTGGTGATGAATTCTGTTCTGAATTGGATATCGGAAGCTGAGTCCTACTTATAAAAGATTACATGAGCTGAAGCTGTCTCTAATGACAAAATATAAAAAATAAAAAGGGCAGCTACAATGTGAGAAAATTTTATTTCTATCTGTGATGGACAGAAGGAAACCACTTGAAAGGAGTTGGGCTTAAGTCCCCTTAGGTCATTAACTCTGAATACCAGAGGTAGGTCATTTCTTTTTTTTTTTTTTTTTTTTCTATTAAATTTGCTAATTTTTATAGTAATAACAATCTAGAATTCTATAAACATATATTTTTATCCCCAGGGGTACAGGTCTGTGAATCACCAGGTTTACACACTTCACAGCACTCACCAAAGCACATACCCTCCCCAATGTCCATAATCCCACCCCCTTCTCCCAAACCCCCTCCCCCCGGCAACCCTCAGTTTGTTTTGTGAGATTAAGAGTCACTTATGGTTTGTCTCCCTCCCAATCCCATCTTGTTTCATTTATTCTTCTTCTACCCACTTAAGCCTCCATGTTGCATCACCACTTCCTCATATCAGGGAGATCATATGATAGTTGTCTTTCTCTGCTTGACTTATTTCGCTAAGCATGATACGCTCTAGTTCCATCCACGTTGTTGCAAATGGCAAGATTTCATTTCTTTTGATGGCTGCATAGTATTCCATTGTGTATATATACCACATCTTCTTGATCCATTCATCTGTTGATGGACATCTAGGTTCTTTCCATAGTTTGGCTATTGTGGACATTGCTGCTATAAACATTCGGGTGCATGTGTCCCTTTGGATCACTACATTTGTATCTTTAGGGTAAATACCCAATAGTGCAATTGCTGGGTCATAGGGCAGTTCTATTTTCAACATTTTGAGGAACCTCCATGCTGTTTTCCAGAGTGGCTGCACCAGCTTGCATTCCCACCAACAGTGTAGGAGGGTTCCCCTTTCTCCGCATCCTCGCCAGCATCTGTCATTTCCTGACTTGTTGATTTTAGCCATTCTGACTGGTGTGAGGTGATATCTCATTGTGGTTTTGATTTGTATTTCCCTGATGCCGAGTGATATGGAGCACTTTTTCATGTGTCTGTTCCCCATCTGGATGTCTTCTTTGCAGAAATGTCTGTTCATGTCTTCTGCCCATTTCTTGATTGGATTATTTGTTCTTTGGGTGTTGAGTTTGCTAAGTTCTTTATAGATTCTGGACACTAGTCCTTTATCTGATATGTCGTTTGCAAATATCTTCTCCCATTCTGTCAGTTGTCTTTTGATTTTGTTAACTGTTTCCTTTGCTGTGCAAAAGCTTTTGATCTTGATGAAATCCCAGTAGTTCATTTTTTCCCTTGCTTCCCTTGCCTTTTGCGTTGTTCCTAGGAAGATATTGCTGCGGCTGAGGTCGAAGAGGTTGCTGCCCGTGTTCTCCTCAAGGATTTTGATGGATTCCTTTCGTACATTGAGGTCCTTCATCCATTTTGAGTCTATTTTTGTGTGTGGTGTAAGGAAATGGTCCAATTTCATTTTTCTGCATGTGGCTGTCCAATTTTCCCAGCACCATTTATTGAAAAGGCTGTCTTTTTTCCATTGGACATTCTTTCCTGCTTTGTCGAAGATTAGTTGACCATAGATTTGAGGGTCTATTTCTGGGCTCTCTATTCTGTTCCATTGATCTATGTGTCTGTTTTTGTGCCAGTACCATGCTGTCTTGATGATGACAGCTTTGTAATAGAGCTTGAAGTCCGGAATTGTGATGCCACCAACGTTGGCTTTCTTTTTCAATATCCCTTTGGCTATTCGAGGTCTTTTCTGGTTCCATATAAATTTTAGAATTATTTGTTCCATTTCTTTGAAAAAGATGGATGGTACTTTGATAGGAATTGCATTAAATGTGTAGATTGCTTTAGGTAGCATAGACATTTTCACAATATTTATTCTTCCAATCCAGGAGCATGGAACATTTTTCCATTCCTTTGGGTCTTCCTCAATTTCTTTCATGAGTACTTTATAGTTTTCTGAGTATAGATTCTGTGTCTCTTTGGTTAGGTTTATTCCTAGGTATCTTATGGTTTTGGATGCAATTGTAAATGGGATTGACTCCTTAATATCTCTTTCTTCTGTCTTGCTGTTGGTGTAGAGAAATGCAACTGATTTCTGTGCATTGATTTTATATCCTGACACTTTACTGAATTCCTGTATAAGTTCTAGCAGTTTTGGAGTGGAGTCTTTTGGGTTTTCCACATATAGTATCATATCATCTGCGAAGAGTGATAATTTGACTTCTTCTTTGCCGATTTGGATGCCTTTAATTTCCTTTTGTTGTCTGATTGCTGAGGCTAGGACCTCTAGTACTATGTTGAATAGCAGTGGTGATAATGGACATCCCTGCCGTGTTCCTGACCTTAGCGGAAAAGCTTTCAGTTTTTCTCCATTGAGAATGATATTTGCGGTGGGTTTTTCATAGATGGCTTTGATGATATTGAGGTATGTGCCCTCTATCCCTACACTTTGAAGAGTTTTGATCAGGAAGGGATGTTGTACTTTGTCAAATGCTTTTTCAGCATCTATTGAGAGTATCATATGGTTCTTGTTCTTTCTTTCAAAAAAGATTTTATGTGGTTTGTACCACATAAAATGATCTAAAGGGAGAACTTACAAGGGGCCAATTGAAGAGGTATCTTTTGCTTCAGAGAATCAGTGAAAGGAGTCCCTGGTGAGGGCGAATCCTCTAAAAGGCCACAGAATTTCCCAAGAAGAAAAAAAGAAAGCTTTTGGCCATCTTTCAAACCCAGAGAACACTAATGCCAGATGACTACCTGACCAGTCAAATAATATCTTCTCATTCTTCCTTCCCTACTCCCGCCCCTCCCAAGATCACAAAGGGCCCAAAGCAGAAAAATGAATGCAATGTACGCTTATCTTTGTTCTCTTGGTATATTGCTTTTGGAACTGATTCACCATATTGTGAGCAAGTTTAAGCAGGTTAAGAAGAATCCTATGTGAAGAGAAACAAAGCTCTGGCTAAGTTCCCAGGCAAGAGCCTGAACCTACCTGCCAGCCACGTGAAACAGCTATCTTGAGAGTGGGTCTTCTAGCCACCATTGACTCACTCCAGCTGACATGTGGGGTAGAAATTAACTATCCCCATTCAGCTTTGTCCTAATTGCAGGCTGATGAGAAAAATAAATTACTGTTGTGGTTCAAAGTCACTAAATTTGAGGGTGGTTTGTTACTTAGCAATAGTAACCAGAACAGATTACCAAACCCAGTGGATATAGGAACAGCTTTAAATCGAAATAAATATTAAAGCTTTGATAACACTTAAATGATGTTTTATCACACAAGAAACTCTCACTTGAAAAAGAGCACTAACCCTTGAATCTGCTTAAGATGTCCAGAGATGAAGAGGGAACCTCTGTTACCCAGCCCCCAGCCTCACTAGTTTGAAATTCAGTAGTGAGAAACAATGAATCTAAAGACTTTATTTTTCTGCATGTACCATGCATGTTAATTCTTCCAAATATATTTTAATTTTTTTACCATGCATGTTAATTCTTTAGTAAACCAGTAATTAATTAAGTAAATGTGATAGTAATCATAACTAAAATGTTTGGAGGGGATTGAAAGGCAACTTGAGGTGACAATTTAGAGTCAAAAGCAGCACTGTATACGAATGCTAGCTGAATATGATTTGGAAATTAGAATGGCCTTTTGCAGAAAAAAAACAGAAGCCACTAGTTTAGCTTAAATCAAATTTGAAAGCTGTCAGGAAGAATATTCAAAGTGAGCATGAGAATGAACGTCTTCAGGGTATTCATCTCTGTCTCCAGCATTAGCACAATGACCAGTAAGTACCCAATAAATACTGGTGAATGAATAAATAAATAAATGGCTCTTTGTCAGAAAATTAACCTGTACCCATGACTGGAAACTGCAACACCAAAATCAAAGAATTATTACCATTATTGAATTCACCTTTGCTTTCAACCCCGTGGCTCACAATCCAATGGGTTTACCTCTACCTGATATATCGTCTTTTCCTAGTATGATCATTAATTAGGTTCACAGAACATCCTTGCAGCAAACAAAAGAGATAGAATTTTACTCTCTACCTACCAGGCAGGAAAGAATTAGTCTGAGGCAATGAGTAACTTTTAAATAAATAATTAGTAATAATAATATGATGAATTAAAAATAGGAAAGCAGCACTTATTAGAAATGTTATTATTGTTTCTTACTACTAAAAATAAAATGCCTAGAAGTAATTTGGTTGCCTATTTAAGAATGAATTATAAAGAAATATATTATCTAGTTGTTTCTACCATTCTAAGAGTTCAATGTCTTATAATTTATGATAATACATATAGAATCATGAAACATATGAGTCAAAATTATCTTAAAGATCATCTAACCTGCCCTACAAATTTTATGATTCAGAAAACTAAATCCTAGAACTGTTTAGTCATTTATCCAGGATCACATATTTTAAGAGAGCTGAAAAATACAAAAAACAAAGATTTCTTTATTCCTACTCTAGGATTCTTTCTTTTATATCACCTTGTATCTGATATTCATAAAATATAGAACTTCAATAAGTATAAAATTGTCTAGACACATTACACAGACTAAGACATATTTATATGCAATGTTAAAAATATAAACATGTATAACCATATTACAAATCTACAGTAATCAATACAGTATGATACTGACATAAAAACAGACACATACATCAATGGAACATAGCAGAGAGCCCAGAAACAAACTCATGCATATACAGATTAATTTTTGACAAAAGAGCTGGGAACATATAAGAGGGAAAAAACAGTCTCTTCAATAAATGGTTTTTAGAAAACTGGATAGCCACATACTAAAGAATGAAACTGGACTACTATCTTATGATATCACAAAAATCAACTCAAAATTCATTAAAGACTTGAACATAAGTAATAAAGCTCCTAGAAGAAAACATAAAAGGTTAGATCCTTCATACTGGTCTTGGCAATGATATTTTGGATTTGACACCAAAAGCAAAGACAACAAAAGTAAAAATAAACAAGTGGGACTGCATGAAACTTAGAAGCTTCTGCACAGTAAAGGAAACAACAAAATGAAAAAGTAATCTACTGAATGGAAAAAAAATTGCAAATCCTACATCTGATAAAGAGTTAATACTCAAAATATATAAAGAATTCATACAACTCAAGAGTAAAATAACCAAACAACCTAATTTAAAAATGCACAGAGGATCTGAATAGACTTCTTTCCAAAGAAGAAATACAAAGGGCCAACAGCTACATGAAATGGTGCTGAACATCATCAATCATTAGGGAAATACAAATTAAACCATAATGAGATATTGCTTCACATCTGTTATAATGACTATTATCAAAAAGGGACGCCTGGGTGGCTCAGTTGGTTAAGCAGCTGCCTTCGGCTCAGGTCATGATCCCAGCATCCTGGGATCGAGTCCCACATCAGGCTCCTTGCTCAGGAGGGAGCCTGCTTCTCCCTCTGCCTCTGCCTGCCATTCTGTCTGCCCGTGCTCGCTCTCTCCCCCTCTCTCTCTCTCTCTGATAAATAAATAAAATCTTTAAAAAAAAAAAAAAAAGACAAGGGGCGCCTGGGTGGCTCAGTGGGTTGGGCCTCTGCCTTAAGCTCAGGTCATGATCTCAGGTTCTTGGGATCGAGCCCCGCATCTGGCTCTCTGCTCAGCAGAGAGCCTGCCTCCCCCTCCCCTTCTGCCTGCCTCTCTACCTACTTGTGATGTCTCTCTCTCTGTCAAATAAATTTAAAAAAAAAAAAAAGACAAAAAATAACAAGCACTGGCAAGGATGTGGAGAAAAGGGAAACTTCGTGCACTCTTGGTGGGAATGCAAATTGGTACAATTACCATGGAAAACAGTATGGAAGCTCGTCAAAAAATAAAAATAGAATTAGCATACAATCCAGCAATTCCACTTCTGGATATTTATTTAAAGGAAATAAAAATACTAACTCAAAAAGATATCTACACTCCCATGTTCCCTATAGCATTCTTAAGACATGGAGACAACCTAAGTGTCTATCCATGGATGAATGGATAAAGAAAAAATGACAGCACACACACATACAGAAATCTTCCATTTGCAACAACGCTGATGGACCTTGAGGGCATTATGTTAAATGAAACAAGTCAGACGGATAAAGACGAATACTGTATGATCTCACTTATATGCGGAATCTAAAACAAACAAGCAAAATAACCAAAACTCATACATACAAGTAACAGACTGGTGGTTGCCAGAAGTGGGGAGAGGGGGATGGGCAAAATGGGTGATGGGAGTCAAAAGGTACAAACTTCTAGTTATAAAATAAACAAGTCAAGGGGATGTGATTTACAACATGGTGATTATAGTTAATAATACTGTATCATATATTCAAATGTTTCTAAGAGAGTAGATCTTAAAAGTCCTCATCACAAGAAAAACGTTGTTAACTATGTTTAGTGATGGCTGCTAACCAGACTTATTGTGGTAATCATTTTGCAATATATACAAATATATGTCCAGTCATTATACTATACACCTGAAACTAGTATACTGTTATGTGTCAATTACATCTCAATAAAAAATTGAATTATTTCCTTAACAAATCATCTATTTCTATAAAGGAAATTGAACTATTTTCATCCCCAAACATCTTACTTAAATGGGTTAATTATTGTCTTCACAGCACACTTTTATTATGTTTCCATTGTGAAAAATGCGAGTAGTGAGAATTATACTGAAGCTTAATGCACAGCATTTCTGTGACTTGCCCCAAAATAACAGCAGCCAATCAAAGTTCAAACTAAGATTCAAAGCTCCTACCTTTGGCCCAAGAGTCCATGATGAAATATAATCATATTATCTGCCTTTGCTTATGTGCAGAAAGTATTTATACAGGATATTGATATTACTATCTATAGACTTCGTTTAAAAAGAGAAATCCTGATGTCATAAAATGTTGAAAGTACATTTTTGAAAGGAAAGGATTTTTCTTTTCAAACTTACCATCTACAAAAACCCTATAATTTCACCTCAATATTTTCCTACCCAAGGAAAGTTAGAGACACTTCTACTGGAAGTGGAAAATCAAATAACCTTGAGAAGGGTAAATTGTTGGTACAGTTAAGAGTGGCATTGAAAACTGCATAGAACTGTGTACAAAACCCAACTAACAATCACACTGTCCTTGTATGATGGGTATCACTACAGCTTTTAAAATTATATGTTGTCTTTTATTAATGAACTTTGCAATATTTAAAAAAATTGCACTATTCAGTCAGCAATGTGCATTCCTTGCATTATTAATCTCTCTAACCCCTTCATGTCCTTACTATCTAGCTATAAAAACACTTGAACAAATAATAGAGCCCAATAAAATCCTTCATCGCAGAGTCTAAGAAAAACACTACATGAGGTCCAAGACAAGAATAAAAACATTTCCTATATTCCAAGGAAAACAGCATTCAGATTAAAGCCAATTTACAGTGAGGTGGTTTTATACGGCTTTGTTTTTTTACTTCAACTTGGCCTTCTCAAGAGCTTGTGAAGGTTATAATGCTTATTCACAAGAGACTCTTCATTATAAATGGAGAGATATATCAGGACCAACAAAGCCATCTGCAAATTATTAGACATTATATTCAACCACGTAGTTATAATGTACAGCCCTCAGAAATGTTAAGGATGGATGGTGTATTCAAATGAATTGATTAAATAAATCATTTACTAGCTGAACTTTGATTTCACAGTATACTTATTTTTTCCACTTGTTTCTTAACTCTGAAAACCTCGAAAGTGTAACACCTGGCCAGAAGCAATCACCAAATTCATTTAATTAAAATCAAATGTACTTAAATTTATTTATTCAACTTTTACCAGATCTCTTTTTTCTCGATCCAGTATATTCATTGTTCTTTACCCCTGGTCACAGAAATCTATTCCAGGAATTCTAAATAAGGCTGATTAATTAAAAGGAAGCCAAGAAACAGACTGTTTGCATTGTGTTCAGTAGAAAATTTCACATCATCATGAATTCTCCACAAAATGAGTCCTTCTTAATAATTATGCATCCATGAATACAGCCGAGAACACTGGCACACAGAAAGACCTTTCTGGCAGCTGACAGTGGGTAAACCAAGTCACCAATAATAGTTGAGTAATTCCACACTCAAAAAACCTGAATATTTACACTTGAAATTTGACTGCCTTAAGTTTTCAGTTAAAAGAAGTAATGGTTTTTGGCGATTCACAGACCTGTACCCCTGGGGATAAAAATATATGTTTATAAAAAATTAAAAATTAAAAAACAAAAAAGAAGTAATGGTTTTGAAAATTCACATTCAAAAATTAGTCTATACTAATTAAATCATAGAGATTCATAAAAGTAAAATCAAGGAATCCATAGTTCATAAACTAATAAACAAAGCAAGTATATCATTATCATCAAGAGGGTGTTGAGGGTTAATCAGGAATTTCCTGTCCATGAGCATCACAGCACATATCTAACCTCTACACATTTTACTATCCTAGTGCAATGGTTTGATTCTGGAAGTCACAAAGATGCCATGGAGTTGTACCCAGGAAAAAAGGTTCTTTTTTTTTTTTTTTTTAATATATATATTTTTTTAAGATTTTATTTATTTATTGACAGAGAGATTACAAGTAGGCAGAGAGGCAGGCAGAGAGAGAGAGGAGGAAGCAGGCTCCCTGCTGAGCAGAGAGCCCGATGCGGGACTCGATCCCAGGACCCTGAGATCATGACCTGAGCCGAAGGCAGCGGCTTAACCTACTGAGCCACCCAGGCGCCCAGGAAAAAAGGTTCTTATTCACTATGAGTCTGTCATATCATGGACTAGCTGGGCTCCAAGAAGATGGAGAGAACAAAAAAGACAAGACCTCTGCTCTCATTAGCCTATGGTGAGCAACAAAAAGAAGTATGGCTTCAAAAGGACTTTGCATTTGATCTTCCACCTTGTTAAGTAGGCAGGGTAGTTATTTCTAATCCTGGCTTACCCATAGGAATCCAAAATCCTGGAAAGATAAACCATTTGCTCTCCAACTCCATTATTATGTGGAACAACTTTTATTTGAAAAAAATTCATTTCTGAGTTCGAGATTATTGTATATGCCCCTGTATTTTACCAAGATTAAAACTAGATTATCTATAAGTCTGCTTACTGCTCAAAGAATCCATAAAATTTAAGAACTAGACAGGAATTTACTTATAGAATACTCCTGTTATTTTACAGATGAGGAAACTGAGGACCAAGAATCTAATCAAACCACAAGGTGTCTAGTCAAACCACAATGCTATTTGGAAGTAGAATTATTTTGGGAAGCAAGGTCACAGAAAGTATCAGTGATCTTTCCAGAATACTACATTGTACCCTGAAGCTTCATGCTTTCATAGAAACTAGAATGTTTTCTAAGACCACAGGATATTATTCATGTCTTCCCTGCAGAAGAGTATTGTTTTTTCATAAAGCCTAAAATAGACTAGAACCTCCTTTGAAAAGTAGGTGAAAATAAAATTAAACCTGCATGTAAATGGTGGTAATGTGTTTCCTTCGTGAAGAAAAAAAACGAATGGCAAAATTATTTCACATGAATTGAGAGGAATTAAATATTACTCAAGTTGCAATTATCTATAAAGAACAGCCATTCCCTAAAACAGCACCTTTGAGGAAATTGTTTCTTTATGCCCTTTGTTTATACATTTTTCTTAGACTTGATGTCTGACAAGTGACCATGTCATTATTATAAGATGCCTCTTCTCTTTTCTGGAGTTGATTCCTCTTTTCTTTGTGCTTAACAGTATCAATAGCATTCTTAAGATTTATTTCAAGTACCTACATGTACCTCTGTTTTCAACCCCAAAGTGACATTGTAGTTGGGTTTTCTGACTGCATCCCAGTTTCTCATTTTGCTCTTGGTAAGAGACCACGTACATTTGCTGAAATCCTCATCACATCAGTTTGTCTTATTTTCTCCTAGTGGTAAATAAAAAATTTATATGTATTCCCAAACCAAGGGGAGAGGAGATTCATGGTTATGTATACACAGGTTTATGGTCCAAAGAACTTTCACCTACATAGTAATATTTTGGTTTGGGGACCATCCTTGTTTATGCCTCTTCCTTCTGCCTGGACCTATGCCAATCTGTACAGATATCAACCTACTTACCTGCAGGGAATGGAAACTACTCAGGATTTTATTTAAATGTCACAGTGCTTCAGAGCATAGATGTGAAAACCAGACAACCTGAGTATGAATCCCAGATTATGTAATGTTGTACAAAATAGTTTTTGTAGCTGAGTTATCCCATCTTTAAAAATCTAGATATTAATTGTTCTCACTTGTTGTGATAATGAAATAATTCAAGTAAAGATTAAATTATATTTAATTTGGAGCTTAGAAACAAGTGTTTATCACACAGTGATATAGCAAAGCAAGTTAGCCATTAGATTCAGTTCTTATCTTTTCATCTGAAAAGCACTGATATTCACAGACTTTCTTTCATACACCCATAGTTATATGCCTTGTTCTCCAGTTGCCCTAATAGTTTTACAACCTCCAGGATCACTTATGCTCTCTAAACCACACATAAAGGGAATAATATCTGGGAAATCAAAAGAGCTATCTGTTATTACTTGGTAGAAAAAAATAGGATTTCTTTCTACTGCTGCCTCCCCTCACTTAGAAAGAAGCATGTCATTCTTCACTATCAAAGTATGGTGAAACTTAAGCAAAAGAGCTTAATAGCAACAGTAAACCATACCTAATATCTACTAGTCCAAGTATTTAACTCACTTTTTAAGATGCTAGTCTATCGCCCTCGCCCCGCAAGGACGACAAGAAGCCTGGTTCGGATGCATCTTCTCTCTCTTTATTTCCGCAAGTCTACACACTTACATATGCTTACATGACCAATCAGCGAGCAGGGTACAGGAGGGAGCGAATCAGGCTGTGCACCTAAACGAACAACTTCGCTAGCAACCAATGCTGTTTACTTCCTCTTTGGGTGTTCCGCTTAGTCTCACGAGGCAATCCTAACCTGGCAACTAGCCAGGCACCATCTTTTAATGGCGGAGGTTGCCCTGGCCAGGGGCCTGCCTCCAACATCTCCCTCTTTTTTCTTTTATGGCAGGGATAGTGCCTGTCTTAGGTTGTCAGTGGTGGGGAATATTCTTACCCGTCATCAGATGGCAGATATCAATGATCTGCGTCCTGTCTTAGGTTGGTATATTTCCCCCACCAATCTTACCTGTCGTTGACTACCGATCCAGCATACTTAGCCACACTTGGGGGGATGTTCCAGCCTCGATGGCTAACAAGGCCTGCACCATGGCTTGCTGTTGCCTATGTTGCTGTCGCCTCCAAATTTGCAGTTTCCTTACTAGCAAAATCAAGCCCACTATGAGGATTATCATCAGACCAAATACACTAGCCCATTGTTTTGTAAAGGTTACAAAGCGCATTTTTTATTGTAAGATGCGCGCGCTCCACAACACCCTGTCCTTGTGGGTTATAGGGTATTCCATGTATCAAGTGAATGTCAAGTTGTTGTAGGAAGGCTTTAAAGGGTTGTGAGGTGTAGGCTGGACCATTATCTGTCTTTAATTGGCGTGGCTTTCCCCATGCCGTGAAAGCCTGTAGGCAATGGGCGATAACATCTCTGGATTTCTCCCCCGTATGCACTGAGGCGAAAATTATTCCAGAGCAGGTATCTACAGAGACATGAACATATCTTAACTTTCCAAATTCTGAAACATATGTGACATCCATATGCCATATATGATTAGGTAACAAACCCTTAGGATTAACCCCCAAGGACGATGCAGGTAGTAAGATCAAGCAATTTCTGCAGGAGACTACTAGGTCCCGTGCCTGTGCTTTTGTTATGTTAAATTTGAGGCAAAGAGTTAAAGCATCCTGTTTCTTCAAATCCTCCCCTAAGTGGTCCCATTGAGGTATGTTTAGCAAGCCTTCATCTAGGAACCATGGAGCCGCCTTTTCCACTGTATTCAAAAAGGCCCAAGCAGTTTTTGCTTTTAGTGGAGTTCCATTGGCTTTCAGCAGGTCTTCTAAAGACCCTTCCAAACGCACTTTAGATACTTCAGATACAACAGACGCGGACGTTAAAGACTCGCTGCTAACTTCCGGCTCTAAGGCCGCCCCGCTTCTTATTGCGGACTTGTACAAGATTCCCACCACTTTGATCGTGGTCCCTTCCCTGCTTACCTGCGGTTTCGATAAGAAAATCCCGGCTCTATGGCCACCCCGCTTCTTGTTGCGGTCTTGTACAAGTTTCCCACCACCTTTGTCGTGGTTTTACCCCGCTTACCTGCGGACTTCTCCCTTGCAAGGTTTTTCTATTTTTACTCCCCGCTTTACCGCTAAATTCCCACTTTTGAACGTGGCTAATGTCCCCGCTTACCTGCGGACCTTTACTCCCCGCTTTCCTGCGGATTACCTTGCAAGATTCCTTTATTTAGTTCCCGGGTGCCGGCGCCATTTATCGCCCTCGCCCCGCAAGGACGACAAGACGCCCTGGTTCGGATGCATCTTCTCTCTCTTTATTTCCGCAAGTCTACACACTTACATATGCTTACATGACCAATCAGCGAGCAGGGTACAGGAGGGAGCGAATCAGGCTGTGCACCTAAACGAACAACTTCGCTAGCAACCAATGCTGTTTACTTCCTCTTTGGGTGTTCCGCTTAGTCTCACGAGGCAATCCTAACCTGGCAACTAGCCAGGCACCATCTTTTAATGGCGGAGGTCGCCCTGGCCAGGGGCCTGCCTCCGACACTAGTCCAAGCATTTAACTCACTATCATATTATGGGGCCAATAATTGTAGCATCCCCATTTTATAGATGAAGAGTCAGAAGCAAATCATCTCAACTAGAGGCACAAAGTTGGAAATCAGGAGAGCCAGGATTTGAACCTAGGCATCTCATATTCATAGTCTGGCTTTTCATTGATCATACAACCTCTCACTATAAAAGGTCTTATTAAGGCAAGTCTAGGGTAATATGAACTTTTAAGAGACCTGCACAGGATCCCTATCAGTTCCATATTCCAGCTGCTCAAGACTTTTCAGCATCTACCTCCAGATATGAGAATGTCTAGCCTTTAGATGACCCCAGAGTCCATCCTTCAAACCTTCCTGATGGACCCAAGATGAGCAGAGGAGCTTCCCCAACCAATTCATGGCCAACTTGCAGATTCATGAGCACAATAAATGCTGCCATTGTTTTAAGACACTAAGGTTTGGAGTTATTGTCATATAGCCAAAGTAACTACAACAAACCCTCATCTGGGAATAGTGGATTTATCATCAGAAAAGATGCAGTCCATAGTACTACAATAAGTAGTAAACAGGTATCTTCTTCATCCATGATTATCCTTACTGAAGACCACAGGGACAGGGTAGAACTTTAGCCCAGAGACAACTACATAAATGAAGAAACAAAGTCTATTCCCCCACCTTCCTCATCTCCAGTAGATCACTGAAAACACACCATGCAAAATAAATAAGAGACACTGAAATTGGGTTACTGAATAATAAAGATTACTTGGTGGAAGAAAAAGAGAAAGGTAACTTTTAGAAACAATAATTATTTAAAAGACTCACTTTAAAAAGCATTATGTCAGTTGTATATATAATACTTTATGCATTATGTCAGTTGTATATATAATACTTTATATGTTGTATTAATAATGTAGTAATACTATGTACTTTATATGTAATATTAATAGCCAACACTATTAGGAAGGTATTACTATTATTACATTATTATTATTATTATTATTATTTTAGAGATAAGAAAACAGATGACATACAGAGCTCTTTAGTAATTTGCTTTAAGTCACATGGTTACAGATCAAAGTCACGTCCATCAGATTTTGAGACAAATAGAAAAGTGTTTTCTTCCATCTAGAATTCTGGATTTTTCCTGCCATATTATGATAAATGCAACTCTCTCCCATCTCCAATACAATAAAGCTCTGGAACTCTCCATGCTCTAACATGAGATACAGGAAGAGAAATATACAGCAAACTATAAAGATAATATTTCCATTTTTCTATAGAGAGACAACACTCTTTACAGCACAATGTAAAGCACTGGCTAATGGCAGGTGGCATTAGAACAAGGTGAAATGAAGAGAACATTAACAATTTACTACAAATGGTTTTTCAATTGAAGGAAAAAAGGAAATGTGCCAGAAGGCTGTGGATCAGAGGTCAACACCTGCTCTTCCCTCTATGTGTCCAAAGACTTTGACATCTCATCTGCTGGGAAATCATATGCACTCAGATGCCAGCCAAGCCAGTGAGCACCAGGCCTTTCTACCAGCACTGCCAGGTCTTAGCCTCCCAAATGCCACTCAGCAGCACCATGTTCCTCAAAAGGACTCATACAACCCCTACCACTTTAACAAAAGAAAGGCTGAGTATTACTTTACTTGGGGAACAAATGGCTCCAAGCCTAATTGGTGCATTTCAAAAGTGACATGTATTTCTTCATTGCTAACATATATTCACAGAAGTCTGGGGCAATGTAGGAGAGAAGGTCTCTTTATAAAATGCTTAAATATTTAGCAAATATTGAGTACTTACCATGTCTAGGAGCTGCTGTTTATTGATGAAAACTGTCTTGGAGTTCCAATTTGTACTGGATGACTTCCTTTTATCCAAAGTACTAGATGAACAACAAACTTTCTTATTGCCTTCACAGGACAACAATAAAGAATTTCCTAGTCTCTAGGCCATTGATAAGAAGTCCTTCCTAATACCAGCCTTGTCTTAGTAGCTCAAGGTCATGGCCTATACCACTCTTCCTGAATAGAAATTAAAACTGGAGGTCATAAACGTTAAGACTTATATCTGGTTTCTATATTCCTGTGAATATTTTGGCATCAATTCCTCACTTACTTTGGGTTAATTCTTATTTTACACTACTGTGAATTTTCCCTTCTTGATTTTGAGATCAATTAATCTTATTTTAATTATCTATATTTATTAATATTATTATGTTAAATATAAGCTATTTACTATATTAAATATAAAATTTTAAATATTTAGATAAATATTCAATTATTTATGACATTATTAAAATAATTTTAGTAAGCATTTAGAGAGAAATTCTGTACATTAGCTTAGGCTGACTCAGGAGTGAGGATATATGGGAGCTTTCTACTTTTTGTTTTTTGCAACTCCTATATAAATCTAAAATTATTTCAAAATTAAAAATTAAAAACATTTACGTTTCCATTCTTCTGGATTTCATGTCAAAAGAAAAGATCATAAAGATTGGGATCAAGAAATCTCAAAATTGGTTTTACCCTTCATTAGTTATGTGACTGGGCAAGTCACTTAATTTCAGTTTTCTCTGTTTAATGGACAGTGTATTTCATGGCCCTATCACAAGTATAAAATTAGGCAAGATGTTAAGAGTTCAACATATATCATTTCTTCTAGCTCTATGTCTTATTCAAGAAGATTCACAAACTGAAAATCACTGCTATCATGTGATGCTTAACCAACTTTCTTATTATCAATAGTTGTTTGCTGAGCATAGACATACTGAAAATCTGAGGCTAATTCTCATAACTTATTATGTATATCGTCAGTTTTAGAAAAATCAATAAAGAAATAATTCAAAATATATACTAAAGATATATTTGAAAAATCAAATGCCACATTAGAAAATATTCACTTACATAAAAGGAAGCATGAGAGGAGGAACAAGGAAACAAAAAAGATATGAGAAAACAGTAAACGAAAAGTAAAATGGCAAACATAAATCCATCTCTTCTGAAACCAACATAAATATAAATAAACAATCTAATCAAAAGGCAACGTTTGTCAGACAGGATTTTTAAAAATATGATCAAACTACATGCTGTCTACAGGAAATATGGCTTAAATTCAAACATGCAAATAGAATGAAAACAAAGTGATGGAAAAGATATATCATGCAATCACAAGAAAGCTGGAGTGACCATACTGATATCAAATACAATACAGACAAAAAATTTATAATGATAAAGAATAAGTCTAATTATATATATATATATATTCATATAATAACAAAGCACCTAAATACATGCAGCAATAGATAATTCAAAAATAAATGGTGGAGACTTCAAAGCACTTCTCTCAAAAATGGAAAGAATAACTTGGCAGAAGATCAAGAAAAAAATATTAGATGTGAACAACAATTTAAGACAACTAGGCCTAACAGACATCTAAAAAACACTACCCAACAGCAATAGAATATACATTCTTCTCAAGGATCATGGCACATTCTCCAGGATAGATAATTTAGTAGGACATAAAATAAATTCAATAAATTTTAAACTTTAAAACTTCTACAAAATACTTTCCCAATCACAATGGAATAGAATTTAAAAATCAATAACAAAAAGAAATTTGGGAAGCACAATTGTGTAGAAAGAAAACAACATACTCTTAAATAATGAATGGATCAAAGATACTTTGAAATGAATAGGAATAAAGACTTTACATACCCAAACTTTGGTTATTATCAATAATGCAGCTAAACAATACTTAGAGAAAAATGTGTAGTTTTAAATAACTATGTTAATAATTTAAAAAATCTCAAATCAATATATCAATATACCGGGGGAGGAGTCAAGATGGCGGAGAAGTAGCAAGCTGAGACTGCTTCAGCTAGCCGGAGATCAGCTAGATAGCTTATCTAAAGATTGCAAACACCTGAAAATCCATCGGCAGATCGAAGAGAAGAAGAACAGCAATTCTGGAAACAGAAAAACAACCACTTTCTGAAAGGTAGGACCGGCGGAGAAGTGAATCCAAAGCGACGGGAAGATAGACCCCGGGGGGAGGGGCCGGCTCCCGGCAAGCGGCGGAGCAACCGCGCACAAAATCAGGACTTTTAAAAGTCTGTTCCGCTGAGGGACATCGCTCCAGAGGCTAAACCGGGGCGAAGCCCATGCGGGGTCAGCGTGGCCTCAGGTCCCGCAGGGTCACAGAAGGATCGGGGGTGTCTGAGTGTCGCAGAGCTTGCGGGTATTGGAACGGGAAAGCCGGCTACAGAGACAGAGCCGACAGTAAGCTCGCAGCTCCGTGTTACCTTGAACCGGTCTCAGGCTCGGTGAGCTCGGAGCGCGGCCGGAGGTCAGGCAGACGGGAGTAACTGGGCGCTGTTCTCTGAGGGCGCACTGAGGAGTGGGGCCCTGGGCTCTCGGCTCCTCCGGGCCGGAGACCAGGAGGCCGCCATTTGTATTCCCGTCCTCTGGAACTCTACGGAAAGCGCTCAGGGAACAAAAGCTCCTGAAAGCAAACCTGAGCGGATTACTCACCCCGGCCCCTGGTAAGGGCGGGGTAATTCCGCCTGGGGCAAAGACACTTGAGAATCACTACAACAGGCCCCTCCCCCAGAAGATCAACAAGAAATCCAGCCGAGACCAAGTTCACCTACCAAGGAGTGCGGTTTCAATACCAAGGAGAGCAGCAGAATTCCAGAGGAGGAGAAAGCCAAGCACGGAACTCATGGCTTTTTTCCTGTGATTTTTTTTAGTCTTGCAGTTAATTTAATTTTTTCTTTTTCCTTTTTCATTTTTTTTTTTCTCGCCTTCGGGTAAAATTTTTTTTTTTAACTGTTACCTTTTTCTTTTTTAACGATTTTTTACTAGTTTATCTAATATATATATATATATATATATTTACATTTTTCTTAGGTGTTTTCTTTTTTTAAAAAAATTCTTTTCTTTTCTTTTCTTTTCTTTTTTTTTTTTTTTCTTTTTTCTTTCTTCCTTTTTGAACCTCTTTTTATCCCCTTTCTCCCCACTCACGATTTTCGATCTCTTCTAATTTGGCTAAAGCATATTTTCCTGGGGTTGTTGCCACCCTTTTAGTATTTTACTTGCCCCTTCATTTACTCTTATCTGGACAAAATGACAAGACGTAAAAATTCACCACAAAAAAAAGAACAAGAGGCAGTACCGAAGGCTAGAGACCTAATCAATACAGACATCGGTAATATGTCAGATCTAGAGTTCAGAATGACAATTCTCAAGGTTCTAGCCGGGCTCGAAAAAGGCATGGAAGATATTAGAGAAACCCTCTCGAGAGATATAAAAGCCCTTTCTGGAGAAATAAAAGAACTAAAATCTAACCAAGTTGAAATCAAAAAAGCTATTAATGAGGTGCAATCAAAAATGGAGGCTCTCACTGCTAGGATAAATGAGGCAGAAGAAAGAATTAGTGATATAGAAGACCAAATGACAGAGAATAAAGAAGCTGATCAAAAGAGGGACAAAGAGCTACTGGACCACGAGGGGAGAATTCGAGAAATAAGTGACACCATAAGACGAAACAACATTAGAATAATTGGGATTCCAGAAGAAGAAGAAAGTGAGAGGGGAGCAGAAGGTATACTGGAGAGAATTATTGGGGAGAATTTCCCCAATATGGCAAAGGGAACGAGCAACAAAATTCAGGAGGTTCAGAGAATGCCCCTCAAAATCAATAAGAATAGGCCCACACCCCGTCACCTAATAGTAAAATTTACAAGTCTCAATGACAAAGAGAAAATCCTGAAAGCAGCCCGGGAAAAGAAGTCTGTAACATACAATGGTAAAAATATTAGATTGGCAGCTGACTTATCCACAGAGACCTGGCAGGCCAGAAAGAGCTGGCATGATATTTTCAGAGCACTAAACGAGAAAAACATGCAGCCAAGAATACTATATCCAGCTAGGCTATCATTGAAAATAGAAGGAGAGATTAAAAGCTTCCAGAACAAACAACAACTGAAAGAATTTGCAAATACCAAACCAGCTCTACAGGAAATATTGAAAGGGGTCCTCTAAGCAAAGAGAGAGCCTACAAGTGGTAGATCAGAAAGGAACAGAGACCATATACAGTAACAGTCACCTTACAGGCAATACAATGGCACTAAATTCATATCTCTCAATAGTTACCCTGAATGTGAATGGGCTAAATGCCCCTGTCAAAAGACACAGGGTATCAGAATGGATAAAAAAACAAAACCCATCTATATGTTGCCTCCAAGAAACACATTTTAAGCCCGAAGACACCTCCAGATTTAAAGTGAGGGGGTGGAAAAGAATTTACCATGCTAATGGACATCAGAAGAAAGCAGGAGTGGCAATCCTTATATCAGATCAATTAGATTTTAAGCCAAAGACTATAATAAGAGATGAGGAAGGACACTATATCATACTCAAAGGGTCTGTCCAACAAGAAGATCTAACAATTTTAAATATCTATGCCCCCAACGTGGGAGCAGCCAACTATATAAACCAATTAATAACAAAATCAAAGAAACACATCAACAATAATACAATAATAGTAGGGGACTTTAACACTCCCCTCACTGAAATGGACAGGTCATCCAAGCAAAAGATCAGCAAGGAAATAAAGGCCTTAAACGACACACTGGACCAGATGGACATCACAGATATATTCAGAATATTTCATCCCAAAGCAACAGAATACACATTCTTCTCTAGTGCACATGGAACATTCTCCAGAATAGATCACATCCTCGGTCCTAAATCAGGACTCAACCGGTATCAAAAGATTGGGATCATTCCCTGCATATTTTCAGACCACAATGCTCTAAAGCTAGAACTCAACCACAAAAGGAAGTTTGGAAAGAACCCAAATACATGGAGACTAAACAGTATCCTTCTAAAGAATGAATGGGTCAACCGGGAAATTAAAGAAGAATTGAAAAAAATCATGGAAACAAATGATAATGAAAATACAACGGTTCAAAATCTGTGGGACACAACAAAGGCAGTCCTGAGAGGAAAATATATAGCGGTACAAGCCTTTCTCAAGAAACAAGAAAGGTCTCAGGTACACAACCTAACCCTACACTTAAAGGAGCTGGAGAAAGAACAAGAAAGAAACCCTAAGCCCAGCAGGAGAAGAGAAATCATAAAGATCAGAGCAGAAATCAATGAAATAGAAATCAAAAAAACAATAGAACAAATCAACGAAACTAGGAGCTGGTTCTTTGAAAGAATTAATAAAATTGATAAACCCCTGGCCCGACTTATCAAAAAGAAAAGAGAAAGGACCCAAATAAATAAAATCATGAATGAAAGAGGAGAGATCACAACTAACACCAAAGAAATACAAACTATTATAAGAACATACTATGAGCAACTCTACGGCAATAAATTTGACAATCTGGAAGAAATGGATGCATTCCTAGAAACATATAAACTACCACAACTGAACCAGGAAGAAATAGAAAGCCTGAACAGACCCATAACCAGTAAGGAGATTGAAACAGTCATTAAAAATCTCCAAACAAACAAAAGCCCAGGGCCAGACGGCTTCCCGGGGGAATTCTACCAAACATTTAAAGAAGAACTAATTCCTATTCTCCTGAAACTGTTCCAAAAAATAGAAATGGAAGGAAAACTTCCAAACTCATTTTATGAGGCCAGCATCACCTTGATCCCAAAACCAGACAAGGATCCCACCAAAAAAGAGAGCTATAGACCGATATCCTTGATGAACACAGATGCGAAAATACTCAACAAAATACTAGCCAATAGGATTCAACAGTACATTAAAAAGATTATTCACCACGACCAAGTGGGATTTATTCCAGGGCTGCAAGGTTGGTTCAACATCCGCAAATCAGTCAATGTGATACAACACATCAATAAAAGTAAGAACAAGAACCATATGATACTCTCAATAGATGCTGAAAAAGCATTTGACAAAGTACAGCATCCCTTCCTGATCAAAACTCTTCAAAGTGTAGGGATAGAGGGCACATACCTCAATATCATCAAAGCCATCTATGAAAAACCCACCGCAAATATCATTCTCAATGGAGAAAAACTGAAAGCTTTTCCGCTAAGGTCAGGAACACGGCAGGGATGTCCATTATCACCACTGCTATTCAACATCGTACTAGAGGTCCTAGCCTCAGCAATCAGACAACAAAAGGAAATTAAAGGCATCCAAATCGGCAAAGAAGAAGTCAAATTATCACTCTTCGCAGATGATATGATACTATATGTGGAAAACCCAAAAGACTCCACTCCAAAACTGCTAGAACTTATACAGGAATTCAGTAAAGTGTCAGGATATAAAATCAATGCACAGAAATCAGTTGCATTTCTCTACACCAACAGCAAGACAGAAGAAAGAGATATTAAGGAGTCAATCCCATTTACAATTGCATCCAAAACCATAAGATACCTAGGAATAAACCTAACCAAAGAGACACAGAATCTATACTCAGAAAACTATAAAGTACTCATGAAAGAAATTGAGGAAGACCCAAAGGAATGGAAAAATGTTCCATGCTCCTGGATTGGAAGAATAAATATTGTGAAAATGTCTATGCTACCTAAAGCAATCTACACATTTAATGCAATTCCTATCAAAGTACCATCCATCTTTTTCAAAGAAATGGAACAAATAATTCTAAAATTTATATGGAACCAGAAAAGACCTCGAATAGCCAAAGGGATATTGAAAAAGAAAGCCAACGTTGGTGGCATCACAATTCCGGACTTCAAGCTCTATTACAAAGCTGTCATCATCAAGACAGCATGGTACTGGCACAAAAACAGACACATAGATCAATGGAACAGAATAGAGAGCCCAGAAATAGACCCTCAACTCTATGGTCAACTAATCTTCGACAAAGCAGGAAAGAATGTCCAATGGAAAAAAGACAGCCTTTTCAATAAATGGTGCTGGGAAAATTGGACAGCCACATGCAGAAAAATGAAATTGGACCATTTCCTTACACCACACACAAAAATAGACTCAAAATGGATGAAGGACCTCAATGTACGAAAGGAATCCATCAAAATCCTTGAGGAGAACACGGGAAGCAACCTCTTCGACCTCTGCCGCAGCAACATCTTCCTAGGAACAACGCAAAAGGCAAGGGAAGCAAGGGAAAAAATGAACTACTGGGATTTCATCAAGATCAAAAGCATTTGCACAGCAAAGGAAACAGTTAACAAAATCAAAAGACAACTGACAGAATGGGAGAAGATATTTGCAAACGGCATATCAGATAAAGGACTAGTGTCCAGAATCTATAAAGAACTTAGCAAACTCAACACCCAAAGAACAAATAATCCAATCAAGAAATGGGCAGAAGACATGAACAGACATTTCTGCAAAGAAGACATCCAGATGGCGAACAGACACATGAAAAAGTGCTCCATATCACTCGGCATCAGGGAAATACAAATCAAAACCACAATGAGATATCACCTCACACCAGTCAGAATGGCTAAAATCAACAAGTCAGGAAATGACAGATGCTGGCGAGGATGCGGAGAAAGGGGAACCCTCCTACACTGTTGGTGGGAATGCAAGCTGGTGCAGCCACTCTGGAAAACAGCATGGAGGTTCCTCAAAATGTTGAAAATAGAACTGCCCTATGACCCAGCAATTGCACTATTGGGTATTTACCCTAAAGATATAAATGTAGTGATCCAAAGGGGCACATGCACCCGAATGTTTATAGCAGCAATGTCCACAATAGCCAAACTATGGAAAGAACCTAGATGTCCATCAACAGATGAATGGATCAAGAAGATGTGGTATATATACACAATGGAATACTATGCAGCCATCAAAAGAAATGAAATCTTGCCATTTGCAACAACGTGGATGGAACTAGAGCGTATCATGCTTAGCGAAATAAGTCAAGCAGAGAAAGACAACTATCATATGATCTCCCTGATATGAGGAAGTGGTGATGCAACATGGAGGCTTAAATGGGTAGAAGAATAAATGAAACAAGATGGGATTGGGAGGGAGACAAACCATAAGTGACTCTTAATCTCACAAAACAAACTGAGGGTTGCCGGGGGGAGGGGGTTGGGGAGAAGGGGGTGGGATTATGGACATTGGGGAGGGTATGTGATTTGGTGAGTGCTGTGAAGTGTGTAAACCTGGTGATTCACAGACCTGGGGATAAAAATATATGTTTATAAAAAATATATGTTTATAAAAAATAAAAAATTAAAAAAAAATATATCAATATACCAAGTTAAATATATATGTATTCAGATATATATATAAAATCAATATATCAAATATATCATATCAATAACATAAAGTTTCATATAAGACAATAGAAAAGAACAGCAAATTAAGCCTGAGGCAGATAAAAGAAAGGAAGTAATAAAAATCATAGTGAACATTAATGAAATAAAAAATAGTAAAACTGTAGAGAAAATTATCGAAACTAAAACTTGGCTCTGTGAAAGGTCGCTGGCAATGACAAATACTTAGCTAAATTAACCAAGATAAAAAGTGCTATGACTCAATTTACTGTTATCAAAAATAAAAGACATTACTGGAAAGGCACTGAGATGGTAGAGAAATGAGAAAACCTGGGGCATTCCTTGTCCCTTGAAAGAGCTGTACTGAGGTCAGATCACTTGGAAAACCCAGGAAACTAATCTGAGGATTTGAAAGAAGATTTCTACAGTTGGAGGGAGACAATGTGGCAGGTGCAAGACTTTTATTTTTTAAATATTTACTTATTTACTTGAGAGAAAGAGAGAGTGTGTGTGTGTGAGCAGGGGGAAGAGGGTGAGAATATTCAAGCAGACTCCCCACTAAGCCTAGAGCTGGACATGGGGATCATCAATCCCAGGAGCCTGAGATCACAACCTGGACCAAAACTAAGAGTTCACCACCTACTCCACTGAGCCACCCAGGAACCCCAGGTGGAAGACTTTTATTTTTTTTTAAATGAACAAATCAAATCAACCCAGATAAAGGTCCAAACACTGCCCACTGCAAGCAAGGTGGAACTCTGCAAAGGATAAGCCCAAATGCAACAGCAGAGTATGTGCAGCATACACTAGAAAGACTCCCTGATATGCCAGACCCTGGAAAATCTATGACTTCTTTTTAGTATAGCATTACTCTGAGGTACAGGAAACACAATAAGCTTTCATAACGCACAAAAGGTAGAAACTTAGCCAAAATGACAAGATGGAATTCTCCCTAAAAGAACGGTCATGAAGGTATCACAGCCATGGATTTGTTCAAAGCAGATATAAGCAATATATATGAAAAAAATTTATATCAACAGGTTTAAGACTACTAGCTGGACTTGAAAAAAGCATAGAAGACACAAGAGAAATCCTTGCTACAATGATAAAAGACCTAAAAACTAGTGAGGCTGAAATAAAAAAATCCTATAACTGAGATGGAAAACTGAGATGCCTATAATCACTATGAGAACTGAAAAAGCAGAAGAGAGGACAGGTGATACAGAAGATAAAATTATGGAAAATAATGAAGCTAAAAAGAAACAGAAAATAAACCTACTAGATTATGAAGGTGGACTTAAGGAAATCAGTGATTCCACCAAGCAAAATAGAACTTTATTATAGGAGTCCCAGAAGAAAGGGAGCAAGAAAAAGGGCAGATGGCTTGTTTGAACAAATTATAGCTGGGAATTTCCATAATCTGGGGAAGGAAACAAGCATTCAATACAAGGGGCACAGAAAACTCCCATCAAAATCAACAAAAATGGGTCAACACCACAACATACTATAGTGAAATTTGCAAAACACAAAGATGAAGAGAGAATCCTGAAAGCAGCTTGGCAGAAAAAGTCTTTAACCTACAAGGGTAGACACATAAGGCTGGCAGCAGACAGTCCACAGAGACATGGCAGGCCAGAAAGAACTAGCATAATATATTTAAAATGCTAAATGGGAAAAATATGCAGCCAAGGATACTTTAACCAGCAAGGCTGTCATTTAGAATAGAAAGAGATATAAAGAGTTTTCAAGATAAACAAAAACTAAAGGAGTTCAAGAGCAATGAACCATTTCTGTAAGAAATATTAAAGGAGACCCTCTGAGCAAAAAAGAGACCAAAAGTAACAAAGACCAGAAAGGAACAGAGACAATCCACGGGAACGTCAACTTTACATGTAACACAATAGCACTAAATTCTTATTTTTCAATAATTACTCTAAATGCGAATGGATTCAATGCTCCAATCAAAAGACAGACAGAGGTGTATAAACCTGGTGATTCACAGACCTGTACCCCTGGGGATAAAAATATATGTTTATAAAAGATAAAAAATTTTTTAAAAAAAGACAGAATCAGAATGGATTTAAAGAAATACCCATCAATATGCTGCTTACAAGAGACTCATTTTAGACCCAAGACCTCTCCAGACTGAAAGTGACAGGATAGATGGATGAAAGACCTAAATGTGAGACAGGAATGCATCAAAATCCTTGAAGAGAACAGTCAGCAACCTCTGTGACCTCAGCCACAGCAACTTCTTCCTACAAACCATGAAAAGCAAGGAAGCAAGGGCAAAAATGAACTACTGGGACTTCATCAAGATAAAAAGTTTTTGCACAGCAAAGGAAACAGTCAACAAAACCAAAAGACAACCAACAGAATGGGAGAAGATATTTGCAAATGACATATCAAATAAAGGGCTCATATCCAAAATTTATAAGCACTTATCAAACTCAACACCCAAACAACAAATAATCCAATTAAGAAATGGGCAGAGGATATGAACACACATTTCTGCATAGAAGACATCCAGATGGCCAACAGACACATGAAAAAGTGCCCAACATCACTCAGCATCAGGGAAATACAAATAAGAACCACAATGAGATACCACAACACACCAGTTACAATGGCAAAAATTAACAAGTTGGGAAATGACAGATGTTGGAGAGAACATGGAGAAAGGGGAACCGTTCTACACTGCTGGTGGGAAGGCAAGTTGGTGCAGCCACTCTGGAAAACAGTACAGAAGTTCCTTAAAAAGTTGAAAATAGAGTTAACCTATGACACAGCAATTACACTACTGAGTATTTACCACAAAGATACAAATGTGTTCTGAAGGAGCACATGCACCCCAATGTTTATAGCAGCAATGCCCACAAGAGCCAAACTATGGAAAGAGCCCAGATATCCATCGACAGAAAAATGGATAAGGAAGATGTGGTACATCCATAAAATGGAATATTATACAGCCATCAAAATGAAATTTTGCCATTTGCAAAAATGTGAATGAAACTAGAGAGTATTTTTCTAAACAAAATAAGTCCTTCAGAGAAAGACAATTATCATTTGATCTCACTGATATGAGGAATTTGAGAAACAAGACAGAGCATCATAGAGGAAAGGAGGGAAAAATGAAACAAGACAAAACCAGAGAGGTAGACAAACCTTAAGAGACTCTTGGTCTCAGAAAACAGACTGAGGATTGCTAGAGGGGAAGGGGTGGGAGGGATAGGGCATAGGGTAGCTGGGTAATGGACATTGGGGAGGGTATGTATATGGTAAGTGCTATGAATACTCCTGTATCCCTGAAACAAATAATGCATTATATGTTAATACAAATTAATTAATTAATTAAAATTTAAAAAGCAAGTGAGGGGGTGGAGAACCATTTATCACACTAATGGACACCAAAAGAAAGCTGGAATAACCACACTTATTCTTAGTATGTTATTCTTAGAAATCATAGACAAACTAGATTTTATACCAAAGACTGTAATAAGGGTTGAAGAAGGACACTCTATCATAATAAAATGGTTCATTCAACAAGATCTAACAATTATAAATATTTATGTCTCTAACTTCGGAGCAGTCAAATATATAAATCAATTAATAACAAAGAAACTGACTAATAATAATACAATAATAGTAAGGGAGTTTAACACCCCACTCAACGCAATGAACAGATCATCTAAGCAGAAGATCAACAAGGAAACAAGGGCTATGAATGACACAGTGGACCAAATAGACTTCACAGATATATTTAGAGCATTTAATCCTAAAGCAGAAAACATATTCTTTTTAAGTGTGCATGGAACGTTCTCCAGAATACATCACATACTGGCAACAAATCAGGACCCAATCAGAAAAAGGCTGAGATAATACTATGAATATTTTCAGACCACAATGCTATGAAACATGAAGTCAATCACAGGGAAAAATTTGGAAAAATCACAAATACATGGAGGTTAAAGAACAACCTACTAAAGAATGAATGGGTCAATGAATAAATTAAAGAAGAATTTTAAAAAATACATGGAAGCAAATTAAAATGAAAACACGACAGTTCAAAACCTTTGGGATACAGCAAAGGTAGTCTTAAGAAGAAAGTATATAGCAATATAGGGCTTCCTCAAGAAGTAAGAAAAATCTCAAATAGAAAACCCAACATTACACTTAAGCGACCTGGAAAAAGAACATCAAACAAAGCCTAAATCCAGCAGGAGAAGGGAAATAATAAAGATAAGAGCAGGAAAAAAATAACACAGAAATTTAAAAAAACAGATCAATGAAAGTAGGAGCTGGTTCTTTGAAAGAATTAATGAGATTGATAAACCCCAAGCCAGATTTATCAAAAAGAAGAAAAAAAGGACCGAAATAAATAAAATCATGAATGAAAGAGGAGAGGTCACAACCTATAGCAAGGAATTATAAGAGAATATTGTGCAATTATATGCCAACAAATCAGGCAACCCAGAAGAAATGGAGAAATTTCTAGAAATATATAAACTACCAAAACAGACATAGCAATAGAAAATCTAAACAGACCCATAACCAACAAAGAAATTCAATATGTAATCAAAAATCTCCCAACAAACAAGAGACCAGGGCCATATGGCTTCCCAAGGGAATTCTACCAAACATTTCAAAAAGAATTAATACCTAGTCTTCTGAAACTGTTCCAAAAAATAGAAATGGGAGGAAAAGTTCCAAATTCATTCTATAAGACCGCATTTCCTTTATCCCAATACCAGACAGATCCCAATAAAAAGGATAATTAGAGACCAATATCCCTGATGAACATGGATGCAAAAATTTTCACCAAAATACAAGCCAATAGGTTCCAAGAGTAGATTAAAAGGATTATCCACCATGACGAAGCAGGATTTATTTCTGGGCTGCAGGAGTGGTTCAACACCCACAAATATAAATATTATAAATATTTATATTTATAATAAATACACAAATCATTCAATGTGATACACAACATGAATGTTGGGAAAGGAAAGGACTAGAACCATATGATCCTCTCAATAGATACAGAAGAAGCATTGCAGAAAAACAGCATCTTTTTTTGATAAAAACCCTCCACAAAGTGGGGATACAGGGAATATACCTCAACATCATAACGGTCATATATGAAAGACTCACAGTGAATATCATCCTCATTGGGGAAAAACTGAGAGCTTTTCCCATAAGGTCAGGAATATGACAGGGATGTTCCTTATTACCACTGCATAGCACTGAAAGTTCTACACTCAGGAGACAACAAAAAGAAATAAAAGGCATCCAAATCCACAAAGAAGTCACACTTTCACTATTTACAGGAAACAAGATACTCCATATAGACAACTTGAACCTCTCCCCCCCAAAATTGCTAGAAAATATAGGAATTAAGCAAAATCACAGAATATAAGATCAATACAGAGATGTCTGTTGCATTTCTATACATCATTAATGAAGAGGCAAAAAGAGAAATCAAGGAATTGATCTCATTTACAATTGCACCAAAACCCATAAATGCCTAGGAATAAACCTAACCAGAAATGTAAAAGATCCATACTCTGAAAACTACAGAACCCTTATGAAAGAAATTGTGATGGAAATACATTCCATGCTTAAGGACTGGAAAAACAAGTATTGTTTTTTTTTTTATTTTTTATTTTTTATAAACATATATTTTTATCGCCAGGGGTACAGGTCTGTGAATCACCAGGTTTACACACTTCACAGCACTCACCAAAGCACATACCCTCCCCAATGTCCATAATCCCACCCCCTTCTCCCAGACCCCCTCCCCCCAGCAACCCTCAGTTAAAACAAGTATTGTTAAAATGGGTATACCACTCAACATGACCAGCACTTTCAATGCAGTCCCTATCAAAATAAAAGAAGCATTTTTCACAGAGCTGAAACAATCCTAAAATTTGTATGGAACCAGAAAGAGACCCAAAACAGTCAAAGTGATGTTGAAAAAGAAAATCAAAGCTGGAGTCTTCAGAATTCCACACTTCAAACTATCATTACAAAGCTATAATCATCAAGACACTATGGTATTGACACAAAAACAAACACACTGATCAATGGAACAGAATTAAAAAAAAAAAAAAAAACAGAAATGGACCCTGAACCCTATGGTCAACTAATCAACAAAGCAGTTAAGAATATCCAATGGAATAAAGACTGTCTTTTCAACAAATAGTATTCTTAAAACTGGACAGCCACAAGCATAAGAATGAAACTGGACTACTTTCCTACACCATACCAAAAAATAAATTAATAATGGATGAGACTGAAATATGAGATAGGAACCCATCAAAACCCTAGAGGAGAACCCAGGCAGCAACATTTTTGACCTTAGCCACAGCAACTTCTTGTTAGATACATCTTCAGAGGTAAGGGAAACAAAAGCAATAATGAACACTGGGACTTTATCAGGATATGAAACTTTTGCACAGCAAAGGAAACAATCAACAAAACTAAAAATAAACCTAAACAACAGGAGATGGTATTTGTAAGTCACATATCAGATAAAGGGCTAGTATCCAAAATCTATATATATATATATTAAAAAAAAAAAAACTTCTCATACTCTATACCCAAAAGAAACAAAGAAATACAGAAAAGAAAAAGGCAGAAGACATGAACAGACATTATCCAAATAAGACATATAAATGGACAACAGACACATGAAAAAATAATATCACTCATCATCAGAGAAATACAAATCCAAACCACAATGAGATACCACCTCACACCAGTCAGAATGGCTAAAACTAAGTCCAGAAACAACATATGTTGGTAAAGATGTGGAGAAAGGGGAACCCTCTTGCATTGCTGTTGTGAACGCAAACTGGGTGCAGCCACTCTGGAAAACAGTATGGAGGTTCCTCAAAAAGGTAAAAATGGAACTACCCTCAACCCAGCAACTGCACCATTAGGTATTTATGCAAAGGACAAAAAAATGGTGATTTGAAAGGGCACATGTGACCCAATGTTTATAGCAACAATATCCACAATTACAAAACTATGAAAAGAGCCCAGATGTCCACTGATAGATCAATGGATAAAGAAGATGTAGTATAGATAGATAGATAGATAGATCTACACACACACACACACAGTAGAAAATACTCAACCATCAAAAATCTTGCCATTTGTAACAATATGGATGAAACTAGAGGTTATTATGCTAGGAGAAATAAGTCAGTCAGAGAAAGACAAATACCATACGATTTCATTCATATGTGGAATTTGAGAAACAAAACAGAACAGAGGGGAAGGCAAAGAAAAATAAAATAAGATAAAAACAGAGAGAGGCAAGCCATAAGAGACTCTTAAATTTAGGGAACAAACAGAGTTGCTGGAGGAGTGGTGGGTAAGGGGCTGTAGTAATTGGGTGATGGGCGTTAAGGAGGGCACTTAGTGATTTAGTGATCACCGGGTGTTATATGCAACTAATGAATCACTAAACTCTACCATGAACCTAAAAATATGTTAACCAACTTGAATTTAAATTTTAAAAAAGACATTGCTAATGACCTTACATAAATAAAAGATTACTGACCAATTGTTAGACATTTAATTCAGTAATAGATTTAATGAACAAATTTCTAGAAAGAAACAAACCATAAAACTGACTCAAGAAATAAATGTACCATATGAATAAGCTATAACAAGTAATTAAATTAGTAATTTTTAAGTCCAACAAACAACAACTCAAGGCCATATGGCTTCACTGTTGATTTGTACCATTTAAAGAAGAATTAATACCAATTGCTCACAAACTCTTCCAAAAATGGAAGGAAAAGTTTTTTTACAACTCATTCTATAAGCCAGTATTACAATGTTACTAAAACAAAACAAAGATATTGCAAGAAAGAAAAACTACAGACCAATATCTCTTATGAATATGGACACAAATATCCTTAACCAAATATTAGCAAACTGAATCTGGCAAAAAATAAAAAGAATTGTACTTTGAGGATAAGTGGGATCTATTCTACCTATACAAGTTTAATTCAATATTCATAATGTAAGACTCCATATCAGTAGGATAAAAATCGAACAAAAACACCACATAATCATAAATGCAGGAAAACCATTTGATAATATCCAATATGTTTTAATGATATGAACATTCACCAAAATAGGAATAGAAGGGAACTTTCTCATCCTGATCAAAGACATCTATGAAAAACCTCCAGTAAACATTATTAAAGATAAAAGACTTGTTGGTTTCTCCCTTATATCAAAAACAAAAGAATATCCACTCTCACCACTTCTACTCAAAACTGTAATAATGGATCCAGCCAGGGCAATTAAGCAAGGGGGATAAAGGAAAAGAAGAAGAAGAAGGAGGAGGGGGAGGGAGTGGGGGAGGGGGACAGAGAGGGGGGGAGGGGGGGAGCATCCAGACTGCAATAGAAATCTAGCTATTATTTGCAGATCACAGAGTCTTTTAATTAGAAAATCCTAAGAAATCCACTTTCAAAAAACCTGTTAAGAATAAATGAGTTCAGTAATGTTATCAATATATAAAAATAAATTACATTTTGATACACTCTCAATAAATAGTCCAAAAATAAGAAAAGAATTCCATTTACAAGAGCATTAAAAGAATACAATAACTAAGGATAAACTAAGAAAAGAAATGCACAACTCAGACTTTGAGAACTACAAAACATTGCTGAAAGAAATTTAAGAACATCTAAATGAAAGGAATATTAAAAAAGAAAAGAAAAAGAAATGAAAGGAATAACATTCAGGTTCATGGACCAGAAGACTTAATATTGTTAAGAGAACAATATTCCCCAAATAGGTTTACTGATTTAATGTAAACCATATCAGAATACAGCAGAATTCTATGCAGAAACAAACAAGCTTATTTTAAAATTTATATGAAATTAAAAAGAATAGCCAGAAGATTATTTTTTTAAAAGATTTTATTTCTTTATTTGAGAGATACAGAGAGAGAGCATGAAGGAGGAAGAGGCAGAGGAAGAAGGAGATCCCCCCCTGAACAGGGAACCAGAAGCTCAATTCCAGGACCTTGAGATCATAACCTGAGTTGAAGTCACACACTTAACCGACGGAGCTACCCAGGGACCCCTCCATTAGACTCTTTAAAAAGAAAATGTGAAAGACACACTTCTCAATCCCAAGAAGACACACTTCTCAAACAACGATAGTGTAATATTGTCATAAGAATAGACATATAGATCAATAGAAAAGAATTCTAAGTCCAGATATAATGGTCAATTAGTTTTTGACAAGGGTACAAAGTCCATTGTTGAAATGTCTTTTCAACAACTAGTGCTGGGAAAACTGTATAGCCAAGAGCAAAAGAATGAAGTTGGACACTTACCTCACATGATTTTTTTTAATCTTTAATTTTTCAATTTATTTATTTTCAGAAAAACAGCATTCATTATTTTTTCACCATACCCAGTGCTCCATGCAATCCATTCCCTCTATAATACCCACCATCTGGTACCCCAACCTCCCACCCCCCCACCACTTCAAACCCCTCAGATTGTTTTTCAGAGTCCATAGTCTCTCGTGATTCACCTCCCCTTCCAATTTACCCCAACTCCCTTCTCCTCTCTAACACCCCTTGTCCTCCATGATATTTGTTATGCTCCACAAATAAGTGAAACCATATGATAATTGACTCTCTCTGCTTGACTTATTTCACTCAGCATAATCTCTTCCAGTCCCATCCATGTTGCTACAAAAGTTGGGTATTCATCCTTTCTGATGGAGGCATAATACTCCATAGTGTATATGGACCACATCTTCCTTATCCATTCGTCCGTTGAAGGGCATCTTGGTTCTTTCCATAGTTTGGCGACCGTGGCCATTGCTGCTATAAACATTGGGATACAGATGGCCCTTCTTTTCATGACATCTGTATTCTTGGGGTAAATACCCAGGAGTGCAATTGCTTTGGAGAACAGTGTGGAGATTCCTCAATAAATTAAAAATAGAGCCTCCCTATGACCTCACATGATTTTAAAAAGTAATTCAAAATGGGTGGAGAGGGAAAATAGCGAAAGAGTAGAGGACCTTTTTTCATCTGGTCCCTTGAATTTAGCTGGATATCTATCAAACCATTCTGAACTCCCATGAATTCAGCCTGAAACCTAAGAAAATTTATCTGGAACTCTACAAGCAGAAAAGTGACTGCTTTTTGCAAGGTAGGTGGTGTGGAAACGTGAATCTGTGGGGGAGATACCAGAGGATAAACTGAGGGGGAGGGAGCCTCCGTAAACTGGCTACTGGAACACAGGAACACACAATCAGAACCCCTAGAAATCTGCTCCAGTGAAGGGCATCCCTTTCTGAAAGGGGCTCTGGGAATGAAAAGGGCAGAATTTTAGGTGGATCATTGTGACCTCAGGATCCCAGGAGATGGAACTAACAGAGGTGCCTGAATCAGAATGCCTAAGGAGTGGAGCAGGGAATGTGGTTACAATCAGCAAGCCCAGGAGGGGACTCTCAGCAACAGTTGTCATAAACCTCCAGTCAGGCCAGTTGGATGATCACTCTTTGCTGAGCACCCTGAGAAGGACTGGAATATGCAGGTTATTTACCATACCCTGGGAAGTGCAAAACAGCTGCACTCATGACACAGCAATAGGTCTGAGGGTAGCAGTGGTCCTGGAAGGGACAGTAGGGAGGCACCCAGCTGTGGCCTGGGTGCAGTGGAACAGGGTATGTGCATGGGCCCAAAACCACTCACAGTCCCAAGGACACAAGTGCAGTGACACTAGCCAGTCCCTGGGACTCTCCACAGGAGAATTATAGAGTCTGGAGTTTGGCATACATAAAAGTGAAAACTGTTTGGCCCAGAAGAGGGCCACTGAAGAGGGTGGACCACGATCTTTCAGCTCTGGGCAGGAAAGCTGGGTATGGCCATTTTTACTCTGATTCTCTAAAGAGGTGCAAAAAGCCTCCAGGGAACAAAAGCCACACAGAGGACCAGCTTACACCAAGTCCAGCCCCCTGACAAGGGATGGGGCAACTCCGCCTAAAGACACACATGAGAAGCAGCACAGCAGGACCATTCCCCAGAAGACAGACAAGAACAGGTGATCAACAACTGTATGGATCCCACATAACTATAAAATTCGAGTGCCAGGAGAAAAGAGTATATTGAGCTCCAATGTCTTCTCATGACTCATTTATTTTCAGCCAAAAATTTTCCATTTCTTTTTTTTTTAATATTTTCCCATTTCAACTAAACTATCTTACCAACTTATGGTTTTTAAGTCACTTTTTACTTTATTTTTTTATATCTACATTTTAGTCCTTTTTTCACTCTATTTTATTTTTTTCATATATATATATACACACACATATATACATATACATGTACATATATGTATACATGTACATATACATATACAAGTTTTGTTTTCTCTGCAATTTTGGGATGCAGTGTCTTCTAACACATAGGCCAACATTCAATCAGGAACATGTGGATCACCCTGCTTTGTTCACCTGCAAGATTATACTTTCTCCTCTTCCTTTTTTTTGTTTGTTTTTTGGGGTTTTTTTTGTTTTTTCCTTATTTTGTTTCAATTTCATTTTGTTTGCTTTTCTGTAGTAGTTTCTGACCACTTTGGATTTGTCTAGGGTGTATTTTGCTTGGTTCATAGTTGGTACTTTGCACTCTGCTGACTAGCTCATGCATCCTCCTCTGAGCAAAATGATTAAAAGGAGGAATTCACAACAAAAGAAAGAAACAGAGGCAATGTTCTCTGCCACAAAGCTAATTGATCAGATATTAGTAAGATGTCAGAAATGGAATTAAAGTATGAGCAAGATTAGGCAATGTAGAAGAAATGGATTCATTCTTGGAAACTTCTAAACAACCAAGACTGAAACAAAAAGAAGTAGAAAATCTTAACAGACCCATAACCAACAAGAAAATTGAAGCAGTAATCAAAAATCTCCCAACAAACAAGAGCCCCAGGCCAGATAGCTTCCCAGGAGAATTCTCCCAAACATTTAAAGAACTAATACCTATTCTGAAACTGTTTCAAAAAAAAAAAAAAATAGAAATGGAAGGAAAAGTTCCAATCTCTTTCTATGAGACCAGCATGACATTCATCCCCAAATCATACAAAGATACAATCAAAAAGGAGAATTAAAGACCAATATCCCTGATGGACATGGATGCAAAAATTCAGAAAACTATAGAATACTTATGAAAGAAATTGAAGAAGATACAAAGAAATGGAAAAATATTCCATGCTCATGGATTGGAAGAATAAACATTGTTAAAATGTCTATGTTACCTAGAGCAATCTACACATTCAATACAATCCCTATCAAAATACCATATGCTTTCACACAGCTGTAACCAATAATCTTAAAATTTGTATGGAACCAAAGAAGACCCTGAATAGCCAAAGAAATGTGGAAAAAGAAAAACAAAACTGGTAGGATCACAATTCTTGACATCAGTCTATTACAAGACTATAATCATCAAGATAGCATGGTACTAGCATCAAAACAGACACACATGGACCAATGGAACAGAATAGAGAAGCCAGAAATGGACACTCATTCCATGACCAACTACTCTTCAATGAAGCAGGAAAGAATGTCCAGTGGAAAAAAGGACAGTCTCAGGGAGGGCTCCAGATGGTAGAGGAGTAGAAGACCTAAATTTCTTCTGGTCCTAGGAATTCAGCTAGATAGTTATCAGACCATTCTGAACACCTACGAAACCAACAGGAGATTGAAGAAAAGAATAACAGCAACTCTATGAACAGAAAAACAACCACTTTTTGGAAGGTAGGACATATTGAAAAGTGAATCTAGGTGATATACTGGAAGACAGACTGCAGTAGGAGGGAGCCTCTGACAACCAGCTATAGGTAAGTGATAGAGCAGAGGAGCACAAAATTAGAACTTTTAGAAGTTTGCTCTGATGAGAGACATCACTCTGGTGGCTAAGTGGGGGGTGGAAACCTCACTGGGACAGTGTGGTCTCAGGGCTCTTGGGGTCACAGAAAGACTGAGGGTGCCTGAGTATAACAGAGCTCCCAGTTATCAGAGCAGGGAAGCCAGCTAGAAAGACAGAGCCAAGGACTGGGTTCTCAACTCAGGGTTGCCATGAACTGTGATCCATGGCAGAGTTGGACCACTACTCTTTGAGCAGGGACACAACAAGCAGCAGATCTGGGGATACTCCATTTCCTCCACAGGGAGGATGGAAAGGGAGCCTGCTGCAGGAATCTACTGGGTTTTCAGACTCCAAATGGGGTCGTATGACAGAGATAGAAATGCTCTACTCAGGCACAGGCTGCGTGAGCATGGAGTGCAGCTGGAGACCAGGGTGACAAGAGTGATTGCTTTTCTCTGAGGGTGCACTGAGGACTGGGGCTCTGAGCTGTCAGGTCAGAGACTGGGAGGCTGCCATTTTCATTCTTGTTCTCCAAAGTTGTATGGAAAGCTTTCAGAGAACAAAAGCTACCTAGAGCAAATCTGAGCAGATTACTTACCTTGGCCGCTGGCAAGGGAGGTACAATTCCAACTCGGGCAAAGACTATGATTTGAGAATTACTGCAACAGGCCCCTCCCACAGAAGAAGATCAGCAAGAACATCCAGCCAAGGCCAAGTTTACAAATCAAGGAGACACTGCAAACTCCAGTGCTAGGGTAACACCGCACATTGAATTCAAGGCTTTTTCCCCCATGATTCTTTAGTCTTTAAAGTTAATTTTTAAAATTTTCATTGTTTTTTCTTTTTCTATTTTTTTAATTTTTCTTTTTTCTTTTCAACCAACTTATCAATTCTTTTTTAAAATCTTTTTTAAATTTTCATTTTTACAGTTGTATTTTATCCCTTAACTGTATTTAAACCTTTTTTTGTGTATATATAAATACATATGTTGTTTTTTCTTTAAAATTTTGTGATGCAGATTCTTCTAAGAGACAAAAATATGCCCTTAATCTAGTGCATGGCTTTGTTCTATTTGCCCACCTGATCACATTCTCTTCCTTTTTTTCTCTTTTTAAAAAAATTTATCTTTCTTTTTGTTAAACCAACCTATCTTATCAATTCCTTTTTTAAAATATTTTTTAACTTTCATCTTTACAGTCATGTTTCACCGTTTCATCACATTTACCCTTATTTTTATATGTATTTAAGTTTTTCTTTCTTTAAAACTGTGGGAGGCAGTTTCTTCCAACAGACCAAAATACATCCAAAATCTAGTATGCGCTTCTATTCTATTCACTAGTCTGATCATATTCTTCTTCAGCCTCTTTTTTTTTTTTTCTTCCCCACCCCTCAGCTCCAGTTTGGGGTCTCTTCTGATTTGTTTAGTGTATATTTTTCTGGTGTCATTGACCACTTGTAACATTTTGTCCTCTTCTCCACTTATTCTTCTCCAGACAAAATGACAAAATGGAAAAACTCACCACGAAATAAATAAATAAATAAGAAAGAAAGAACAAGAGGCAATACCAACTGATAGGGAGCTAATCAACATGGACAATAGTAAGGTGTCAGAACTAGAGTTCAGAATGACAATTAAAAATATATGGGCTGGGACTGGAAAAGCATAGAAGATACTAGAGAATCCCTTTCTGGAGAAATAAAATCAAACCAAGTTGAAATCAAAATGGCTAATGAAGTACAATAAAAAATGGAGGCTCTAACTGCTAGGATAAATGAGGTGGAAGAGAGAATTAGTAATAGAGAAGACCACATGATGGGAAATAAAGAAGCTGACAAAAACAGATAAACAACTATTGGACCATGAGGGGAGAATTCAAGAGATAAGTGATAAGGTAAAATGAAACAATATTAGAATAATTGGGAACCCAGAAGAAGAAGAAAAAGAGAGGGCAGAAGATATACTGGAGTGAATTATAGCAAAGAACTTCCATAATTTGGGGAAGGAAGCAGGCATCAAAATCCAGGAGGCACAGAAAAACCCCCTCAAAATCAATAAAAAAAAATAGGTTAACACCCCATCATCTACTAGTAAAACTTACAAGACTCAGAGACAGGGAAAATCCTGAGAGCAGCTTGGGATAAGAGGTCTGTAACCAACAATGGTAGAAATATTAGACTGGTAGCAGACCTGATAGGTCTGTGGATACAGAGACCTGGCAGGCCAGAAAGGACTGGCATTATATATTCAGAGCACTAAACAAGAAAAATATGCAGCCAAGAATACTATATCCAGGTAGGCTACCATTGAAAATAGAAAGAAAGATAAAAACCTTCCAAGACAAACAAAAGAATTTGCGATCACCAAACCAGCTCTATAGGAAGTATTGAAACGAGTCTTCTAAGCAAAAAGAGAGTCTACAAGTAACATAGACCAGGAAGGAACAGAAACAACTGGAAACTGAACCAGAAGAAATAGAAAACCTGAAAATACCCATAACTAGCAAAGCAAGTGAAGCAGTAATTAAAAATCTCCCAAAAAACAAGAGCCCAGGGCCAGATGACTTCCCAGGGGAATTCTAACAAACATTTAGTTTTAATACTATTCTTCTGAAATTGTTCCAAAAAATAGAAATGGAAGGAAAACTTCCAAACTCATTTTATGAAGCCAGCATTACCTTGATCCCAAAACCAAAGACCTTATGATAAAAGAGAATTACAGACCAATATTCCTAATAAACATGGACACAAAAATTCTCACCAAAATACAAGCCAATAGGATCCAACAGTAGAGGAAAAGGACTATTCACCACCATCAAATGGGATTTATTCCTGGGCTACAAATTTGACTCAACATCCACAAATCAATCAAATCATACCGTACATTAATCGTAGAAAGGACAAGAGCCATTAAATACTTTCAACAGAGGCAGAAAAAGTATTTGACAATGTACAGCATCCTTTCCTGATTAAAACTCTTCACACTATAGGGATAGAGGATACATACTTCAATATCATAAAAGCCATGTATGAAAATCCCATAGCAAATATCATTTCTCAATGGGGAAAAACTGAGAGCTTTTCCCATAAGGTCAGGGATACGGCAAGGATGTCCACTATCACCACTGTTATTCAACATAGTAGTACTGGAGGTCCCATCCTCAGCAATCAAGAAGAAATAATAGGCATCCGAATCAGCAAAGAAGTTAAACTCTCACTCTTTGCATATGAGATGATACTTTAAATGTAAAACTCAAAAGACTCCCCCCCCAAAACTGCTAGAACTCATACAAGAATTCAGTAAAGTGGCAGAATATAAAATCAGTTTCATTTTTATACACCAACAAGACAGAAGAAATTGAGTCAATCCTATTTACAACTGCACCCAAAACCATAAGATAGCTTTGAACAAATCTAACCTAAGAGACAAAGAATTGGTACTCAGAAAACTATAGAATACTCATGAAAGAAATTGAGGAAAACACAAAGAAATGGAAAAAACATTCCATGCTCATGGACTGGAAAAGCAAATATTGCAAAAATGTTCATGCTACCTAGAGCAATCTACACATTTAATACAATCCCTATCGAAATACCATCATGTTTTTCAAAGAAATGCAATAATCCTAAAATTTATATGGAACTAGAAAACATACTGAATAGCCAGAGGAGTGTTGAAAAAGAAAATCAAACCTGGAGGCATCATAATGCCTGACTTCAAGCTCTATTACAAAGCTGTAATCATCAAGATAGTATGGTACTGGTGCAAAAACAGAAGCTTTAATCAATGGAACAGAATAGAGAGCCCAGAAATGGACCCTCAACTCTATGGTCAACTAATCTCCAACAAATCAGGAAAGAAAGTCCAATGGAAAAAAGACAATTTCTTCAACAAATGGTGTTGGGAAAACTGGACAGCCATGTGCAGAAGAATGAAACTGGATCGTTTCCTTATACCACACACAAAATGAATGAAAGACCTCAATGTGAGGCAGGAATCCATCAAAATCCTTGAGAAGAACACAGGAAGCAACCTCTTTGACCTCAGCCACAGCAGCTTCTTCCTAGAAACATCACCAAAGGCAAGGGAAGCAAGGGCAAAAATGAACTATTGGGACTTCATCAAGATAAAAAGTTTTACACAGCAAGGGAAGTAGTCAACAAAACCAAATGGGAGAAGATATTTGAAAATGACATATTAGATAAAGGGCTTGTATCCAAAATCTATAAAGCACTTATCAAACTCAACAGCTAAAGAATAATCCAATCAAGAAATGGGCAGAAGACATGAACACACATTTCTGCAAAGACATCCAGATAGCCAACAGACACATTAAAAAGTGCTCAACCCCACTGGGCATCAGGGAAATACAAATTCAAACCTCAGTGAGATACCACCTCACAACAATTAGAATTGTGAAAATTAACACGTCAGGAAATGACGGGTGTTGGCAAGGATGTGGAGAAAGAGGAACCCTCCTAAACTGCTGGTGGGAATGAAAGCTGGTGCAGCCACTCTGGAAAACAGTATGGAACTTCTTCAAAAAGTTGAAAATAGAGCTAACCTATGACCCAGCAATTATACTACTGGGTATTAACCCAAAGATACAAATGTAGTGATCCAAGGGGGCATCTGCACACCAATGTTTATAACAGCAAGGTCCAAACTATGGAAAGAGCCCAGATGTCCATCAATAGATGATTGGATAAAGAACAGATGGTATGTATATACAATGGAATATTATGCAGCCATCAAGGTAAATGAAATCTTGCCATTTGCAAATATGTGGATGGAACTAGAAGGTATTATGCTAAGCGAAATAAGTCAATCAGAAAGATAATTATCATATTACCTCACTAATATGTGAAATTTAAGAAGAATGAAACTGGAAAGGAAGAGGATAGGAGGGATGGGGTAACTAGGTGATAGGCATTAAGGAGGGCATGTGATGTAATAAATACTGGGTATTATACAAGGCAAATGAATCACAGACCTGTACCTCTGAAACCAGTAACACATTGTATGTTTACTAACTGAATTAAAATTTAAAAAATTTTTAAAAAGAAATATATATGCACTTAATCCGAAAGAGGCACAGAAAAAGAAACAAGAAGCTGTATGATAGAAATCTAAGCACATCAATAATTATATGTAAATACTTTAAGCATTCTAATTAAAAGGTCATGATCATTAAGAGTATTTTTTGAAAAGCAATACCTAAATATGTACTGTGTACAAGAAACAAACCTTGTATAAAAACTCTAATTGATTAAAGTCAAAGGAAGGATTAAATTGTACCATCTAAATACTAATAGTAATTTTTATTTTATAAGACTTTATTTATTTGACACAGAGAGAGAGATCACAAGTAGGCAGAGAGGCAGGCAGGGAGAGAGGGGAAACAAGCTCCTCGTCAAGCAGAGAGCCCAATGTGGTGCTCGATCCCAGGTCCCTGAGATCATGACCTGAGCTGAAAGCAGAGGTTTAACCCACTGAGCCACCCAGGCACCCCTATTAGTAATTTTTTAAAAATAAAGTGGCTATATTAATACCTGACAAAGTAGACTTCAGAACAAAGCATATTGTCAAGGATATTAAAGGATATTCTATCAAGGAAAAAGGATCAATTCATCATGAATACATAGAAATCCCAAAGGTATATAAATTCAGTAAAAGAACTTCAAAATTTATAAATAAAAAAAAAAGATTTCTAGAAGTTGGCAAATGTACAATTACAGCAGAAAGTTCAACACCATTCTCTCTGTAATTGGGCAACAAAAATATGATGACCCAGTAAGGATAAGTAAGAAAACTAACAACCAACTTTGCTAATAGAACACTCCTCCAGAATCTACAAGTATATGCATTGCTCTTCAGGTTACACTGATATTTATCAAAAAAGACTACATTCTGGTCAATAGCATAAATCTAGTGTTGTACCCCATTCAGCTTATATGACCTCATTTACGTATCTTCCCAACTCCACATTCCTAACTCCATATTCCATCATAATTATCCTAAATTGGGCCTCTGAGTACCTACTGATGATAGATGCTATCAACACCATCTCATGGTTTAAATGCACACACACACACACAAAACTGATACAGAAATAATCACAGAGGTGTATGTATGTGGTTTATTATGTATACCTATATGATATATTTTTATATATATACTTATATGTGCATATATATATATATATATATATATTTTTTTTTTAAGTCTAATCACTGAGGAACTCAAGATCAAAGGCATCAAAAGAGCAGCAAGCATGAATAGCATGTAGATCTTTCTTCCTCCATAAAGTGAACCAGAGATCTTTGAATAACCAGGTCATTCTGAGACTTGAGAAGGCAAATTTTAAAATATTCCTAAAATATCTAGTAGTAACAAAAGTAAAGATGTACTTAAAAAAGTGATGGAGCATGTTGAAGTGCACAGTGGCCAACATGAGTTTCCCATGGCTACACTGGAACAACCTGAGCAAACAACATAAATACGGTAATAATTTAAATAAAAAATTTAGAAAACAAATGGAGAAGGGACAAATTTTTCTTACAGAAATATTCCAATTAATAAAAGTAAAAGACTGATTGAAATAGAAAATCACCATTAGTACACCCATTAGTACACCATAGTTAAAATTAATGCAGGAAATATATACAACATAATATCCACCTACTTTTTTAAAGATTTGATTTTGTAAGAAAGATTTAGGTTCATAGCAAAATTGAGAGCAAGTACAAAGATTTCCCATATACTTACTATCCTTACATATGTACAGCTGGTCTCTTGTCAACATCCCCTCCAGAGTGGTACATTTGTTACAAATAATGAACCTATATGTCACATCATAATCACTGAGAGTCCATAATACACAATTATGGCTCATTCTTGGTGTTTTATATTCTATGGGTTTGAACAAATGTATAATAACATGTATCTATCATTATATAATATAGACTTTTAATACCCTAAAATTTGCATTATCTTAGAGTTATCTGTCCATAGTATTTACTAATTACAAAGGGAAGAATGATAATTTTAGAGTGGAGAATCTTGAAAGATGGTATCATAACTAAGTAACTAAAGTTAACATCACACTAGAATGTTAAATACTATTAACATTAAGTATGTTCTGATATCATGCACTAAGAAGGACATAGTACCTCTTTTTTAATAATCATAACCTCAATCTTACTGTAAGAAAACAATGGGTAAATCCAGTCAACCAACAAAATAATTGACTGTACACTTCAAAAGCATCAATGTTGTGAAAGACAGGAAAGATTGAGAACTGTCACAAATCAAAAAAACTGAAGAGATTTAACAACTAAATACAACATAGAATTCAGGAATCCATCCTGAAATAAAAAATGCAAATTAGTAGAAACACTGGTGAAATTCAAATGTGCTCTATAATTTAGCTGATCCTATTATATCCAGGTTTAATAATTGTTCTATGGTGATATAAAATATTAACATAATGGGATGGGAATCTGGATGAAAAGTAAATGGGAACCTCTATACTATTTTTACAATGTTTCAGTAACTGTAAAATTATCTCACAATTAAAACTAAAATAAATATCACCAGGCTTTTTGGTAAAAATTGGCAAACTGATTTAAAATTTACAGAAGATAGAATATTAGCCATCAGAAAGGATGAATACCCAATATTTGCATCAACATGATGGAACTGGAGGAGATTATGCCAAGTGAAATAAGTCAAACAGAGAAAGACAGTTATCATATGGTTTCATTCCACTTATTTGTGGAATGTAAGGAATAGCATGGTGGACATTAGGAGAAAAAAAGGAAGAATGAAGGGAAGTACGAATCAGAGGGAGGAGCTGAACCATGAGAGACTGTGGACTCTGGGAATCAAACTGAGGGTTTTACAGGGGAGGAGAATGGGGAGATAGATGAGCCCAGTGATGGGTATTAAGGAGGGCATGTACTGTAGGGAGCACTGTGTGTTACATACAAACAATGAATCATAGAACACTACATCAAAAACTAATGATGTTCTATATACTGATTAACATAAAAATTATTTTAAAAATTAAAATAAAATTTACAGAAGAATGCAAAAACAAAATACACAGAATAATATTGTAAAGGATCAAAGTTAGACAATTTGCTCTGATTTGAAGACATTATAAATCTACATAATCAATTCAGAGCAGTATTTGCATAAAGACAGACATATAGATTAACAGGACAGAACGATCCTGAAATAGACCCACCACTACATTGGCAATTGATTTTTAAGAAAGGTGCTTAGGTAATTCGTGGGAAAAACAGTATATTTTCTAAAACTGTTTCTAGAACAATTTGACATTAATATAAAGAAAAAAACATGTTCTTGCCTCACAAAAATGTATTTCAAAATATAGCATAGACCTATTTTTAATTTTTGAGGAATCTCCACACTGTCTTCCATACCAACTGTACCAATTTACACTTCCACTACTCTGAATCTTCATCAATACTTGCTATCTCTTACCTTTTCGGTAAAAAGACATCCTAATAATTATGAGGTGATAGTTCACCATGGTTTTGATTTGAATTTCCATGATGACTAGTGACGTTGAATACCTTTACTTGTACCTACTGATCATTTACATAGTAGATTGAAGAAATCGCTATTCAGGTCTTTTGCTCACTAGAGTTGTAGGAGTTCCTTGTATAGTTTACATATTAGCCTCTTATCATACATGGCTTGCAAATATTTTCTCCCATTTCAGTCTGTTTTTTCATTTTTTTAATATCTCCTATACTGTGCATAAGATTTTTAGCTTGATGAAGTCCCACTTGTTCATTTTTCGTTTTTGTTGCCTTTGCATTTGGTGCCATATCCTAAAAAACAAAAAAAAATTATTGCCAAGATCAATGTCAAGGAGCTTATTTCCTGTTTTCTTCAGAGACTATTAAGGTTTTAGGTTTTAGGACTTACATTCAAGTCTTCAATCCATTTGAAGTTGATTTGGGGGCACAGTATAAGACAGGGGTCCAGTTTCATTCTTTCCAAATGAATACTCATTTTCCTGGCCATCATTTATTGAAGAGACTGTCCTTTTACACTGTGTTTCTTGTGTCCTTGTCAAAGATTTGTTGATCATATATGCATGGGTTTCTTTCTGGGGTCTCTATTCTATTTCACTGGTCTATGTATCTAATTTTATGCAGCACCGTACTGTTTTGATTACTACTGGATTGTAATATAGTATGAATTAATAAGTGCAATGTCTCCAGCTTTGTTCTTCTTTCTCCAGATTGCCTTTGCTATATTTAAGGTCTTTTTTTTTTAAGATATTTGCAAATGACATATCAGATAAAGGACTAGTGTCCAGAATCTATAAAGAACTTAGCAAACTCAACACCCAAAGAACAAATAATCCAATCGAGAAATGGGCAGAGGACATGAACAGACATTTCTGCAAAGAAGACATCCAGATGGCCAACAGACACATGAAAAAGTGCTCCATATCACTTGGCATCAGGGAAATATATTTAAGGTCTTTTGTGGTTCCATACAATTTTAAGATATTTTTTCCCATTTCTATGAAAAACACCATGGAAATATAATAGGAAACACATTAAATCTGTAGACTGCTTACACAGTATGGACATTTTAATAAGACCAATTCTTCTAATCCAAGAACACTGGGTATCTTTCCATTAACTGGTGTCTTCTTCAATTTTTTTCATCCTTCTCTCTGTTCAGGTCTTTCATTTCCTTCACTAAGGTGTTTTTTGTTTTTTTGTGGTTTTTTTCAGTTTTATTTGCTCTGAGTTACTGCAAATGGTACTGTTTTCTTAAATTTCTCTTTCAGATAGTTTGTTCTTAATGTATGAGAATATAACTGATTTTCATATGTTGACTTGGTACCCTACAAATCTATTATTTTCTTGTACTAATTCATTTTTTATTATTTTTTAATTCCAATATAGCTAACATAATAGTATTATACTAATTTCCAGTGTACATTATAATGATTCAACAATACTATACATGTTTTGGGGGTAAATACCCATCAATGTGATTATCACAGGGTAGCTCCATTTTTAACATTTTTAGGAAGCTCCATACTCTTTTTCATAGTGACTGCACCAGTTTGCACTCCAACCAACAGTGCATAAAAGTTCCTTTTCCTTCACATCCTTGCCAACACTTGCTCTTTCTTGTCTTGTTGATTTTAGCCATTCTGACAGGTATGCAATGAGGTGATACCTCATTGCAGTTTTGATTTATACTTCCCTGATAATGAGTGATGTTGAGCATCTTTTCATGTGTCTGTTGGCCATATGTATTTCTTCCTTTGGAGAAATGCCTGTTCATGTCTTCTACCCATTTTTAATTGGATTATTTTTTTCAGGTGTTGAGTTTTATAAGCTCTTTGCATCTTTTGGATACTAACATTTTACCAGATATACTATCTACAAATATCTTCTGCCATTGTGCCAAAGATTAACTGACCATATAAATGTAAGTATATATGTTTATTTCTGGGTTTTCTATTCTATTTTATTGATCTATGTGCCTATTTTTATGCCAATACAATACTATTTGGATTACTACAACCCTGTAATGTAACTTGAAATCTGGACTTGTGATACCTCCAGCCTTGCTTTTCTTTTTCAAGAAAGTTTGGCTACTTGTGGTCTTCACTGGTTCTATACAAATTATAGGACTGTTTGTATTACTTATATGAAAGATGTTTGTATTTTGATAAGGATTGCATGAAATCTATAGATTGCTTTGGGTAGTATGGACATTCTAAGAAAAGTTGTTCTTCCAATCTATGATCATGATATATCTTTCCACCTGTTTGTGTCATTCTCAATATCTTTCATCAGTATTTTATCAATTTCAGAGTAGAGGTTCTTTCCCTCCTTATTTAGGCTTTATTCATCAGTATTATCTTTTCTACAATGATAAATGACATTGCTTTCTTAATTTCTCTTGCAGTTACTTTATTATTATTATATAAAAATGCCATGGGTTTCTATACATTGATTTTGTATTCTGCAACCTGAATTCACTTATATCAGTTCTAGTAGTTTTTTTTAGTGGGAGTCTTTAAGGTTCGCTATATACAATATCATGTCTTCTGCAAATAGTGGAAGTTTTACTTCTTTCTTACCAACTTTGATGCCTTTTTTCCTTCTTTTTTCTGACTAGTGACTAGAAATTCCAGTACTATATTAAAGCATAGTGGTGAGTGTGGACATTCCTGTCTTGTTCCTGACCTTAGGGGACATGCTTTCAGTCTTTCACCATTACATATGATGTTAGCTGTGGATTTTTCATGATCTTTATTAGGTTGAGATATATGCCCTCTAATCCTACATTGTTGAGGGTTTTTATCATGGATGGATGTTTTACTTTCTCAAATGCTTTCTCTGCATGTATTGAAATCATATGGTTTTCATCCCTTCCTTTACTGATTTAATGTATCTCAATGACTGACCTGAAAATACTGAACCACCTTTTCATCCCAGGGATTAACTCCACTTGACTGCGATGAATGATTTAATATATTGTTAAATTTGGTTTCCTAATATTTTGTTGAGAATTTTTGCATCTATGTTCATCAGAAATATTGGCCTGTAGTTCTTTGTTTGTAGTCTCCTTTCTTTATTGTGTTATGTTAGTCACCATACAGTACATCATTAGTTTTTGATGCATTGTTCAAAGGTTCATTATTTGTGTGTAACAACCAGTGTTCATTACAACACATAGTCTCTTTATCTGGTTTGGGTATCAGGGTAATACTGGCTTCATAAAATGAATTAAGATGTTTTTCTTCCTCTTCTATTTTTTGAAATAGTTTGAGAAGAATAGGTATTAACTCTTCTTTAAATATTTGGTAGAATTCACCTGTGAAGCCATCTGGCCCTGGATTTTTGTTTGCTGAGAGTTTTTTGATTACGGATCCATTTCCATTGCTGGTAAATGGTGTGTTAAACTTTCTATTTCTTCCTGATTCAATTTTGGGAGGTTATGTTTCTAGGAATTTATCCATTTTTTCTGTATTTTCCAATTTGTGGTATATAATTTTTCATAATATTCTCTTATACACTTTTGTCTTTTTATGATGTCAGTTGCTATCTCTCCCTTTTTTTTTTCTATTTTATTTATTTGCATCCTCTCTCTTTTTCTCTCTCTTTTGACAAGTCTGGCTGAAGTTTAATCAACTTTGTTGACCTTTTCAAAGAACCAGCTCCTTGTTTATTTCTGCTCTAATCTTTATTACTTTCTTCCTTCTGCTGACTTCACATTTTGTTTGTTGTTCTTTTCTAGTTCCATTAGATGTAAGGTCAGATTGTTTATTTGGGATTTTTCTTGCTTCTTAACATAAGCCTGTATTGCTATAAATTTCCCTCTCAGAACATCTTGTGCTGTATTCCAAAGATTTTGAACCATTGTGTTTTCATTTTCAATTGACTCCATGAATTTTTGGATTTTGTCTGATTTCTTGATTGGCTTATCAATTGTTTAGTAGCTTCATGTATTTATGTGCCTTCCAAGTTTTTTCTTATAGTTGATTTCTAGTTCCATAGCACCATGTAAGAAAAGATGGATGGTATGACTGTAATCTTTTTTAATATGTTGAGACTTGTTTTGTGGTCTAATATGTGATCTGTCCTTGAGAATGTGCCATACGTACTTGAAAAGAATGTGTATTCTACTGTTTTAGGATGGAATATTCTGAATATATCTGTTAAAATCATCTTTAAATGTGTCATTCAAAACAAGTTTCCTTGTTGATTTTCTGTTTGAATGATCTGTCCATTGATGTAAGTGGATTGTTAAAGTCCTTACTATTATTTTATTACTATTGATTATTGCTTCAAATACATTTTCTGTCCCTCTCCACTCTCTTCTCTTTCTGGGATCCCTATAATGGGAATGTTATTACACTTGATGGTATCACTAAGTTCTTTAAAGTCTATTCTCAACATACAGTATTTGTTTGTCTCTCATTTGTTAAGCTTGATTCCCTTCCATTACTCTATCCTCCAGGTCCCTTTTATATTCCTCTACATCCTATAGCTGATTATTTATTCCACCTATTCTATTTTTTATTTCATTTATTGAGCTCTTTATCTCTGACATGTTATTTCTTATCTCTTCATCAAGGACCTCACTGTTGTCCTCTACCCTTTTTGAAGTCCAGTGAGTATCCTTATATTCCTTAAATTCTCTATCAGGCATATTACTTATTTCTGTTTCACTTAGATCTCCTGCTGTGATTATGTCCTGTTCTTTCATTTGGGACATATTCCTCTATCTCCTCATTTTGTCTAACACTCCATGTTAGGAAAGTCAATTATGTCTTCTGCTCTTGAAAATAATGGCTTTACCAAAAAAAAAAAAAAAAAAGGTACTGTAGTGCCCTCCGGTGCATTGTCCCCTGCTCACCAGAACATGGCACTTCAGGAGCATCTACAATGTATGTTTTTTGCATCCTGCTGTTGTGTCTGAGTCGCTTTTTCTTTCAGCCCAGGGTGGCTTAGGGATGGGGCAGCAGTGCTAGCAAAATTTGCAATGAGTTGCTAGTTCTATGCCAGATCATTGAAGCATGGCAACTAGAAGCATGTAGTATTGCTACATGTGACAGTTGGACATGGTGCACACATGGCACAATGGCATAAACAGTATTAACAAAATTCATGCGGAGCCCAGGGCTGAGGCCAGCAGGCTTGGAGTGGGAAAGTCCTTAGAAGAATGCATGGGTAGGGCACACTACTAGCAGATTAGTTATCAAGTGTCGGTATAGAGCTGCCTCCCACAGATGGCCCTCCCACAGAGGGCTCTGTATAGAGCTGCCTCCCACAGATGGTGTTTACATTGGGGGTCAGGTAAGGAAAATGGCACCTGCCAGCTTTTTTGTTGCCAGAGAAGTCCCCTACATGCTCAAAACGTATATAGATTTTCCTCCTGTTTGCCACAGGATTTGTAGGAACTATGGCTCTACTATGTTGCCTCCCTGTGGGCTACTGTCTCTTTAAAGGCAAGGACTCAACTATCACTCACCCTTCCTGCTCACCCAGTGCTGAGCCAACTGACTTTTAAAGCTCCAAGCTCCAAGTCCCACAGGTTATACAAACTCACAGAATTCATCCCCTCTGGTTCTGAAAGCCAAAAATTATGAGGATTCACCTTTCTCATATGGACTCCTTGGTGCGAGGGACTATGTCTTTTCCCTCTCCTCATCAGCAGCTTCCCCCACTCCCTCCAGCACACAGCTCCCAACCACATTTCCAGCCTTTCTAACTTCTCAGATACAGCTGCTTCTCTTCATTTAGTTGTGGAGTTTGTTCTGTGAGTTTTTAGATCACTCTCCAGATAATTTACACAGATGCATGAGAAACCTAGTTGTAAACATAGGGTGCAGTGAGCTTAATGCCCTCTTATTCCATCAACTTCCTGAGCTCCCTTTATTCATTGATTAATTCTAAGAGATTTTTGGTGGCATTATCAGGATTTTTGATAAATGAGATTGTGTCATTTGTAAACAGAGACAATGATTCAGATACCTACTTCTGGGTATATCCTAGAAAAACAAAACAACTATCTTGAAAATACTCCCATGTTCATTGAAGTATTATTTATAATAGTCAATATATGAAACAACCCAAGCGTCCATCAACAGATTAATGGATGAAGAAAATTTCATGTATAAATACAATGGAATATCATTCAGATATTAAAAACAAACAAACAAAAAAAGGATATATCTTGTTATTCACAATAACATGGATGAATCTGGGGGGTATAATGTTAATTGAAATAAGCCAGAAAAAGTAAAATATTATATTGTATCACTTCCATGTTGAATATATATTGAAAAATAAATTCATAGAAACAAAGAGCAGGATAGTGGTTGTCAGGAGGGGAGGAGTGGGGAAAATGGGGAAATACTGCTCAAAAGATACAAAGTTTTTATTACAAAATGGATGAAGTTCTGAGGATCCAGTATACAACATGGGGACTATAGATAATAATACTATACTGTATATTCAAAATTTGTTAAATGAGTAGATCTTAAGCATTCTCACCAGACTTACAAAAAAAGATAACTATGTGAAGTGTTAGTGGTAAATATTTCATAGCATATATATATATATATGTATATATATATAAAATCACTACATTATATACATTAAACCTGTTTTGTGAATTTTAACTCAATAATGCTTGAAAATAATTTTAATTACAGAATCTTAATATAAATACATTATTGTAAAAGGTAATAAATGCCTAAAACACACAATGTTATAGACCTAAATATAAAAACTGAAACTTTAAACTTTTGCACAGCAAAGGAAACCATCAATACAACCAAAAAACAACTTACTGAATAGAAGATATTTGCAAATGATGCATATGATAATGGGTTAGTATCCAAATGTATAAAGAACTTACACAACTCAATATAAAAAAAAATCCTATTTAAAAAATGAGCAGAGGACCTGAATAGACATTTTCCAAAGAAGAAACTACATGTGGCCAACTGACACATGAAAAGATGCTCAACATCACTCATCATCAGGGAAATGCAAATCAAAACCACAAGGCAATATTGCCTCACACATGCTAGAATGGCTACAATTAAGAAGACAAGAAAGTGCTGGTGAATATGTGGAGAAAAAGGAACCCTCAGGTACCATTGGTGGGAATGTAAATTGGTACAAGCACTGTGGAAAACAGTATGGATATTCCTCAAGAAATTAAAAAATAGAAACACCATACCATATGACTCAGTAATTCTTCACTGGGTATTTACCCAGGGGAACTGAAAACACTGATTCAAAAAAAAAATTATATATATATATATATATATATATATATATATATATATATATATATATAAAATCTCCCTATGTTTATTGCAGCATTATTTCCAATAGCCAAGACATGGATATAACCTGCATGTCTATCAATAAATGCATGGATTAAAAAAGTGGTATATATACATAATGGAATATTATAGAGCTGTAAAAATGTATGAGATTTTGAATTTGAAGCAAGAGGGATGGACCTAGAGTGTAGAATTATAAGTAAAATAGGCAGACTGAGAAAGTTAAATACCACATGATTCCAGTCATAAATGGAATCTTGGAGGGAAAAAAACAAGCAGAATCAGAGCTATAAATACAGAAAACAAACTGATGGTTGCCAGTGGGAAGGGCCTGGGCAAAATGGGTGAAGGGGAGTGAGAGATACAGGTCTCTGCTTATGGAATAATTAAGTAATGGGGATAAAAGGCACACCATAAGAAATATAGTTAATGATATTCTAATAGCAATGTAATGAAGCAGATGGTAACTACACTTGTGATGAACATAGCATAACATATAAATTTGTCAAATCATGAAGCTGTATACCTGAAACTAAAGTAACACCATGTATCAAATATACTTAAAAAATAACTAAAAATAGTGTTGGATTAAGAATATGGATAAAGTATCCATAAATTAACTACAAGAAAAAAAATGCAAATCAATTAGCTATCACTCAATATCCATTATTGTGGCTACTACCAAAAGAACAGAAAATAACAAAGGTTGGCAAAAATGTGGAGAAATCAGAATCCTTATGCACCATTGGGGGGATTATGAAATGGTGCAGCCATTATGGAAAACAGTATGGAGGTTCTTCAAAAATTAAAAATAAAATTATCATATGATTCAGCAATCCCATTTCTGGCTCTATATCCAAAAGAATTCAAAGCAGGCTCTTGAAAAGATATTTGCAAATCCATGTTCCTTGCAACATTATTCACAACAGCCAAGAGGTAGAAGCAACACATACATTCATGAAAGGATGAATGGATAAAGAAAATGTGATATATAAACATAATAAAATATTATTAAGCCTTAAAAAAGAAGGAAGTCCTATCATATGCTATAATATGAATGAATGAACCTCAAGGATATCATGCTAAACAAAATAAGCTAATTACAAACAGACAAATACTGTATGATTCCACTCTGACAAAGTATCTAAAGTAATCAAAATCATAGAAATAGAAAAAAAGAAAGGTAGGTGGCTGCTAAGGGGAGGGAAAATTAGTGTTTAATGTGTAGAATTTCAGTTCTGAAAGATGACAAATTCTAGAGATCTACCACACCACAACATAAATATACTTAGCACCATTGAGCTGGATGCTTTAAAATAGTTAAAATGGTAGATGTAGCATTATGTGTTTTTTACCACAATAAAACAATATCAAGAAAAAAAAGTACTTCTAAGAGGGTAAATATTTTTTTCTTGTTTACCTTCATTCATACAGGATCTAAATGCTGTCCCTGTATCACATCTGGTTGCTGTTTCTCTTAAGTCTCTCTGAATCCAGATTAATCTATTTTAAATTCTTTCCTCATGTCATTGATTTGTCCTATAGAATATTTCTTGTTGTGGATTTGTCTGTTTTCTTCCCGTTGCCATCACTTCATTTGTTTCTTTCTCCCACATTTTCTGTAAGTACATGCGAGCCCCTGAGTCTTATTTAGATTCAGTTAACCTTTTTGGCAGGACAGTGCGTAGTGTTTTTTGTGTTGCATCACATCTGGTACCACAATGTCTGTTTCTCTTATTTAAGCCATGATTGGTCAGTGGATTTGTGTAGTAATCTCCTAATTTCCTCATTATAAGGACCCCCATCAGCCTTTCACTTAGTTTCAGCCATTCATGATTGTTGCTTGAATTGATTATTGCATTAAGGGTTACAAAATGATGGCTTTCTCTCATTCTTTCTGTTTTTACTAACTGTAATTCTTTTGTAGAGGACTTTCTCACACTTACTGAGGCTACTGCTTAACTTGACAGAATGTTTCTTTTTTTTTTTTATAAAGATTTTATTTATTTATTTTTGACAGAGTGAAATACAGCGAGATAGGGAACAGAAGCAAGGGGAGTGGGAGAGGGAGAAGCAGGCTTCCCGCTGACCAAGGAGCCTGATGTGGGGCTCGATCCCAGTACCCTGGGATCATGACCTGAGCCGAAGGCAGACGCTTAATGACTGAGCCACCCAGGTGCCCCAACATAATGTTTCTATAAGGAGAAACACTTACTTCTTTCCTTTTAAGTGTAAAATTTAGAATAAAAAAACTGATGTCTTGCTAACTGGTAATGGTGTTTGCTGAAATGGAGGAGTAAGGTTGGTGGGAATAGAGAGGGAGTTTCCCTATGTCTTTTTTGTTAGTTCTGTTATGAATTTATCTTTCTGAATTAATAAATATACATCTATATTATCAAAAAAAGAATAAATCAGATGAGTAACTACAATGCCAATTTAATTGCTAATAAGGCAGATATTGAGAATGTAGTTTATATCTTTGGCCTAGAAGTTTCCAAATACAGGAGTCTAGTCTCAAATAGTGCTGTCCTAAGGTATAGTTCCATATATAGGGATAATCCTTACCAGTACACCTACAGCATGGCCACATGTATGCTCTTTGAAGCAGCTGGCTCCCAGGCAAAAGGGGAAATGATTGGGCTAGCAGATATATTCTCAGTTCTTCTCCCAAACTTACCAATCAGGTAATTCACCCATATCTCAAAAGTCTACTATAGCTCAGGAAATGAAAAGATGTCAGCATTGTTACATTCACAGAGCACACTTCACATGGAAGGAAACATTGGGAGGGAGGAGGAGAGTTTGGCCCCATAACAATGTACTTAGGTCTTTCTTACATTGTTAGCAATGTCCTTATATGTCTGTCAGTTTTATTGCATTTTTCCATTACTTTGGCTGTTGGTTTAAAAATGGGGTAATATGGTATCATTACATCAGGGGCAGGCAAACTTCTATAAAGGGACAGAGTAAGTAATTTTTATTTTGTGAGCTATGTGTGCTTTGTTGCAACTATTCAACTCTGCCATTAAGAGCATGAGAGCAGGCGTAGGTAATCAATACAAATAAATGATTATGGCCATATTCTAGTAAACTATATTTACAAAAAGAGATTGTTAACTGGATATGTCCATGGTCATATTTTGACCACCAGTGTATCATATTTTTATATCTATATTTATATCTATATTTAATTTATATTTGATTTAAATTATATTAATTTATATCATATAATTTATATTTACATTTACCTTTAAATTTAGATATAACATTCTATTAGCAACTAAATAAATATTTTAAGAACAGATGAAAAATTTGCTAATTTTAAAAGATTTTTCTAAGCAATACTGTATCAAATTTCAGCAAATATAATTAGAAATGTTTCAAGATTATTTAGACACCATTTATGAAAATCAACACTCTTCTATATGTGAGTTTTAGGGAAAAGAATAGAAACTAATACTGAAAATAAAAAATACCTATGGCATCTTTATATTCCAAATCTATATGTAACATACTAAAATGATAAGTTCTTTTCATAATATTGAATTCTCTGCTTATCAAGGCATTTGTTAGAAATACAAGTAAATGGTTTAAAAATCCTCTAGTCATATGACTCATAAAGGCATGTCACAGTACCAATATCAGGAAGAAAAACAATACAGATGCTGAATTTTCTTAATTTAAATTTTGAAAATGAAAGTACACAGATAATACATTATGCCACAATAATTTCTGTTGCACACCATTAGTATTAGACTATTAACACTATATGAGTAAAGTATAATAGGAATAGGAACCAATCAGTATTACTAGCAGAACTTTAACTTTCACTCTTCTGTCATTTAATTCCTTCTCAAAACATTACTTAAACATAGTTTTCTGTAACTAATTTGTTGAAATATATGCTGGAGGTAAAAAAGCATGTCAACCTTGATTTTTCTAACTGGACGACATGGTCTGAATCTTAAAACCTCACAAAGTGCAACTAAATATACTTGTATAAAAGCCCCACCCATGATGCCAATGGCACCATTTCCATGGTAACTTCAATGCTTGAAAAGGAAAAAGCAGAGGGAATCAAGAAAATCACACAAAGTGAACATAATAAATTATTAGATTGAACATATGTGGCATAAACAAAATATGGGGTGCAGTTATTAAAAATGAATTGCCTCTTAAAAATGAAAACAAGGATAAATCAGGCATGGAACTTCAACTTATGAGAAATGTGGTCATCCCAAACTCCTAATACTAAAATCATCTTAGTACTTCTGATATCCTAGTTTCGGATGCCTAATTGAGAGCTCATATACACATCAACATATTCAATCATCCTTCCATTGTGGAGGTTTAAACTTCCAGATGATTTCTAAATTATTAATGAATTACAAGAATAAAAATTGATGTGCAGTCATTAGACTTATGCCAGTAATAGCTAATATCTACTATTTGTATTATACTAGCACAAAATATGTATTTCAACATTATTAAGTTCCTATTTGTCCTCAAAACAGAAACAAATGTCAATTTTATACCAAGAAGAACATTTTAAGAAATATTTTCATTGCAACAAATCCAAAGTCTCATTTAAGTTTGATATTTTTAAGATAAGTCTTTGACACTGGAACCAGTCACAATAAATTAAGCAAGCTAATGACAGCTATAGAATGAAGAACACAGCCCACTTTATTGTTAAGTGGATTATTTCATTCTTACACAATTGTGCTTGAGTCATCTAAAAAAAATCAAGCCATGTTTACTTTTCATAGTCATTTATTTGCTTACAGAAGAGTATTTTAGATTTCATTTAAAGTATTTTATTAACTCAATTTTATTAAATCCTTACTATCCAATTCTGCCTTTTTCAACATCTATCTTTTTTATTTCTATGAATTCTGAACATTTTGGTGAATGAATTATATACTCACCACCAAATGGAAAAAAGGAGTTAATGTAGTATCACTGAAGATTCACTTGGCCTACTTCATCATTTTGCCTTGGGTTGACTCTAATAATATTAATGCTCTAAACTGAAAACTAAAATCTGATTTTCAATTGTTCAAGACCTCTAATTCAATATAACCATGAATAATAAGATGTGATGTCTTCAGAATTATGAACTAAAATTTGATTTCCAATTGTTGCTTCATTCTGATGAATGTATTGAATGCCTACTATGTGAAAGGTGCCATCTTTGGCACTAAGAGTACAGATACATATCTGGAATGACACAGCACTCAGGAGGCCTTTCTAGTGAAAGTAAGAGAGAAACATACTAATTATGGCTTAAAGCATGATAAAAGTGGAATTTCTAAGGATGAAATGGTGTCTTAAGTTTTAAAAACCTGACTGTAAAAAATAAAAGAGATGTCAGAAATCATGTAGTCCAATCCCTTTCTTTTATATCTTAAGAAACTATCATAGATTCTGTGTGTTGGGAGGGCGGTATGTGGGCGTTTGTGTGTGCGTGCATGTGTGTGTACTTCCAGAGTCCTATAAAAACAAAGAGACAACTATCATATGATCTCCCTGATATGAGGAAGTGGTGATGCAACATGGGGGCTTAAGTGGGTAGGAGAAGAATAAATGAAACAAGATGGGATTGGGAGGGAGACAAACCATAAGTGAGGTCCTTCATCTATTTTGAGTCTATTTTTGTGTGTGGTGTAAGGAAATGGTCCAATTTCATTTTTCTGCATGTGGCTGTCCAATTTTCCCAGCACCATTTATTGAAGAGGCTGTCTTTTTTCCATTGGACATTCTTTCCTGCTTTGTCGAAGATTAGTTGACTATAGAGTTGAGGGTCTATTTCTGGGCTCTCTATTCTGTTCCATTGATCTATGTGTCTGTTTTTGTGGTATATATACACAATGGAATACTATGCAGCCATCAAAAGAAATGAAATCTTGCCATTTGCAACAACATGGATGGAACTAGAGCGTATCATGCTTAGTGAAATAAGTCAAGCAGAGAAAGACAACTATCATATGATCTTCCTGATATGAGGAAGTGGTGATGCAACATGGGGGCTTAAGTGGGTAGGAGAAGAATCAATGAAACAAGATGGGATTGGGAGGGAGACAAACCATAAGTGACTCTTAATCTCACAAAACAAACTGAGGGTTGCTGGGGGGAGGGTGTTTGGGAGAAGGGGGTGGGATTATGGACATTGGGGAGGGTATGTGCTTTGGTGAGTGCTGTGAAGTGTGTAAACCTGGTGATTCACAGACCTGTACCCCTGGGGATAAAAATATATGTTTATAAAAAATAAAAAATTAAAAAAAAAAACAAAGAGAAACTACAAAACAAGATCTCATTGATATAATCTGCATGTCCATATACAAACATATATGGTATGGTGTGATATAAAGGATGGTGCACTTGACTGGAAATCTGGAAAAGGATTCTATTTGCACATCGCTCATTTTTAGGTTTATGACATGGGCAAAATGTTTAGCCATTTTTTCATCTACATTAAGGGGTTAGTTCAATCTCTATCACACCTAATTCTCTAGTTGTTGTGAGAACTGAATGTTGTAATGGATACAAAACTTCTTTGTAAAATATAAAGCATAATAAAACATTTGATAGTATTTCATATAACAAATCTACATATAAAGAAGATGATTAACTTAATTGTGGGGAATTAATTGGATTAACAAAATAAAGTGCTTAACTAATTGCAAATTACAAGAGAATGAAAGTTATTTAACTCTTATCCATTCATTATTTTTCATTATATTTGAGATACACAAATAAATCAACAGAAAAAAAACAATTAGCAGATTCAGAAAATGTTTTTCTGTGTCTCCTTCCATGCACAAGACAGACCATGGGGTTTCCACCCGATTAAAACAATTCAGTTATGAAAGTCTACATGTGAATAGACCACGCTAGCATCTACCTCACTCACAGTCTCTTCCAAGGAAAGATGCCTTACCCATTGCTCTCATTGAAAAAAGAAGCTATATATAGGCAGGTTTAATCCTACATATCCTCTTCCCCCACCATCCCTTATTGAAAAACTGGTAAATGCCAGAGCCAAATCCAGAAAACTGACCTATGGCTATTGAGATAGGAATGACATGCCTAGAATAAAGTCTCTAAAAAATTCGAACTGTGAGATACTGGAAGATTGAGACAGCAGTGAGGAGTTGAAAGTGGAGATCCATAGAGAGAGAGAACCCCTGATACAGAGTCAGGGCAAGCAGTTAGGGCAAGCTAAAGTTACAAGGAAACACAATCCGTGGATAAGCAAATCTGTAAGGCAGAGAAGTGCACGGATCTGTATAGTGAGGGGGTTGGGAGGAACAATCAGAAACAGAGAGTGCTCAGTCTCTAACATTGCCTTTGCTCATGAGGAATGGCCCTATTTGTATATAAAAATTCCCTAATTTGGGCTAAGTTCCTAAAATAGCCTGGATATCTAGTGAGAATTTAAGATTTATTAAATGTGAGAGCCCAGCAACAGTGATTAGAGGTATAGGAGGAGTAATATCGAGGGATGGTGTCCAGTGAAATAAGTTAGACAATAAGCTGACATCCAGGGATTTCACTGATTTTATTATTCAAATCATCACCAAAAAGAAGTTGGCCAAGAAGTTGGCCCAGAGGAGACTCGGTTAATAAACTGTTGGGAGACAAAGCTTTATGAAATTAGGAGGCTTAACCTACTATATGTGAGAACTGTGAAGTATCAGACATTTCTTACACATCCTCTCACTCATGCTATTTACTTCAGCTGACTTTTGCTGAACCAACAGACTTCTCCGTCAGTTGGAATCAGACTTTAGCCAACTTTTTGTTAACTGCTTTGGAAGCCTTCAGAAAATGTGAGAATCATCCTTTATCTCCTGAAGTTGTAGGAAAAAATGTGAGAGAATTAGGGATAGAGATACAAGGATGTAAGAGGTACAAGTATGACTACATGTGTAACATCCATAGGTCTTTCATACCAAAGTAGTGCCCTGCTAGGGAAAGAGAAGCCCTAGGATAGGGACATCTGGGTGTATATGCATATATCTAGAACTAAATTCCATTGACTTGCCAATGCTAATAAGCAGTCTCTTTTCCTTTGCTTGGGGAGAGCAGTCCTCCACTGACTGAAGACCCTCTAATAAGCACACCTGAGCCAACAACTCCACAAGATAATGCTAGGTTATCTTGAGATTTGCTCCTAGCTCTCTTGATTGCCACCAAGACAGTGACCAGGATTGGATATCAACACAGCATCAGCAAGAAAATGCACTATTATCTCTTCAGAGAGCAAATGGTTTAGCCATTTGCCTAACATTGCCTTTGCTCATGAGGAATGGCCCCATTTGTATGTAAAAATTCCCAAAGGAAATCATGTCTAAATGTTTTTGGTAAGAATCATGGGATTATGTGTGAAAGTGTTCCTTAAAAGGGTTAGACTAAGAAACTAAAATGTAAGATTGGATAAAAAAGGATTTATTAATATAGGATCACTCATCCAGTTTACAAAAATACCTTAGCCAGACCTGCTATGGAGTTTTGGGCCAAGTCTACCTCATGGTAGGTTCATTGGGTCTATATAAGTAAGTACAATGGGGTTGTTTTATGGCACTAACTGTATAACTGTTAAAGAATACCTAGTAACTAGTAGAATCTTCACATTGGTTCCCCGCTCAGCAGAGTAAGTTATACTATGAAAAGAGGTTAAAACAAGCCCCCCAGATTGCTCTTATTTAGCCAAAATAATAATTCATAAGCAATATTGTATTCTGGGAGGATCTTCAGAGACTGGCACCCAAGGACAAAGGATAATATTCTTCATAATTTCCCATTTGGTTCACCTGTTTGGTCACTACAAACACCAGATGGATCATAAAAAATGAGAGTGGGCCACAAGAAAATTTAACTCTATTGCTTTCTGTCAGAATATAATCTGCAAGGCTTTTGAACATCTTGACATTCTGGAGAACATCATGCTGCAGAAATACCCACAAAAATTCAGAAGTCTGCCATGCTATTATTAGTTTGTTCCCTAAAACTTAATAATATACAACCCTTTTTAGGGACTTTTTGGATTTTGAAAGTGACATACTTAACATTTGAGAATATACGATTTATAAAAATGATTCTGAAGTGATAATTTTATATGGACCTAGATCAAGACAAGGATCTATAGTGGACACTATGTAGAATCTCCACCAAGTCATAGGAGACTCAGCACATATCCTTGCATTCTGGAGCAAAGCCATGCTTCTGCCTCAGAGAACCATTAAAAATTTACAAAATTAATTCTGGCTTGTTATTAACCCTTAGTAAATGTCTGAGCATCTGACCATGAGATACCAGATGTCTATGCAACCAAAACTGACTATAATGAATTAGGCATTATCAATCCATAGAGTCATAAGGTCGAACAGACAAAACAATACATCATACGATAGTAATAGTATGTCTGAAGTCCAGAAGGCATAAATAAATCACATAAACAGGCAGTGAAAACTCCTGAGACATCTACTATTGTTGCATTAAGTACTCTTCTTTAATTGATGATCATGGGCTCATGGGGGATTTTACCAAAACTAATTGATGGAGAAAGAAAAATTAGGCATAGTTCACAGTGTGATGTGTTAGTGCTAGCTATAAAAGGAAATAGGTGTGGAGAAGTTCTGCGTACAGAGCTGAGAGTAAAACACTTACCTATCCAATTACATGGATATGGAAGTGGCACAAAGGACAATTGTACATAGATTCCCAGAGTTGGATGGCTGGTTAGGAGTAGGAAGAAACATAATTGAAAAAGCAAGAAAAAATGCAGAAGAAAAGAGAAGCATGTGAATAACTTATATGAGAAAATACAAAGTACATGAATCTTTGGGTCTCAGGTTAAAGCTCAGAAGACACCAACTGTCACAGAGGCACTCAACCAACTAAGGGGATAGAATAAATCTAAGGATGTCATTCAGCCTCCATTCTTGGTTACCTCAGCTCTAGAACTATGGGTCCATAATGGAGTAACAATGGTGGCAGGGCAGGAGGATATGCATGGAAACAACATGGGCTCCTTCCATCATCAAGGCTGATCTAACTACTGCCACTGAAGACAGCCCAACCAGCCATCAGCAAAAACTAAGGGTGAGCCTCTGACATGATACCATCCCTAGAGTATAGCAGCTCACCGCTTAATGCCAGAAGGACTACATCTGATCCCTTACACTCTGGAAGGAAGAGCAATTTGTGCTTACTCGAATTAAACCTGTACCTTCCTTGTTCACAGTGTCTCTTTCAGAAACATCTTCCAAAGGATTACAGAATACTTGATCTGTAAGCATGATATCATGAAAAACACTGTCTTTGATCAAGAGATCCATTTTATATAAAGTATGCCAATGAGCATAAGACCACAGTTGGTCTTATGAACTTCATTTTTTATAAGCAGTTGACCTAAAAGAACAGCATATTAAAGAAATATTACAACATCAGTTAAGTATCTGCTCAAGAAAAATACCTTTCATGTTCAGCACACTATCTTCTATGTTATATAATATATGAACTAACTTAATGGAAATATTTGGTGCTGTGTTTCCCAAACTAGAATATACAAGCCCAAAAACCAAGGGGTGAGAGTGGAATTGTCACCTCTCTATCATTTCTTATGACCTACTTTCAGAATTTGTGCTCTTCTTCCCAGGAGCTCAGTTTCTGCTTCATTAAAAGTCCTGATTCCAAAAGGCAATAATTCCACATAGACACAATTGAAAGAGTTTACTGTATTTGAAGAAACTACTACCATCTAGTCATTTGGTGCTCCTTATTACAATGCATGAAAGTAAATAAAGGTGTTCACAGGAAGTAACCACCTTTATTACCAGGGGCAACTAGAGCAGGTATTAAACATTATAGTCCAGAAAGAGAATGTCTTGAATCCACAGGATTTACTGGAATGTCTGTTGGCACTTCAATATTCCATGGTAATGATAAATGTAAAGCTACTGCAACCAAAGCCTAACAAGGTCTAAGTGTTCAGCCAGCCAACAATAATGATCTGGATCACTTTATCAGACAAGCCGTTTGTTTAACCAATGTTCTAGCCAAGGTGAGAAAAATTTAGAACTACACATGGAAGAGTGAGATGTTAGATACAAATTATAGCCTCAGAACCAGCTTCAACAGTAGGAAATAGAAACTGTTCAACTAACTCTCTTATTTAAATCCTGACAGAGATAGTATCTGGTCTCCACTTTGAAGAGGAAGTATGACCTATTGAATTTAAGGAGAACACAAGTAGATCTGAGTGGTGCAAGGAGTAGACAGCACTGGACATCTTTGGTGTACCATTTCAAATGTTTCAGTACCATTACTTACAACAGCCTCCATTAGAACAAGTTCCACATGGCCTTTGACTAATTTTTCATGGGTACAAGCTGATAGTCCTTTATCTCAGACAAATGCTGTATACATATCACTTTATGTCAAAAAGTGATATGTGATATGTGATGATACATGGTATGAAACACCCACAGAGACCCTTAGAGTCATGCATATGAAACATGGAAATGTAGTAAAATTAACGCCATGGGTCATCCTGAGCTAAAAGATAAATGGTTCTCTTTTTCCTTCTTTGAAATGCATTTCTTAAAAGTTCATAGATCTCTCAGAAGCAAGTACCAGTTATACGTATCAGTGGCCGAAACATGTTTCTTTGGATTTGCTTTCCTTTCTTCTCTTTTTCACTCCTCAATATGAAATTCTCTTCCCTGTGATCTCTTCCCAAAAAACTGCTTGTGATCCTTTGTCTCTGGCCTGGCTTCTAGGAGAACCTAGGCTTGAATGGGAAGAACACTGAATTGACTAGGAATAAAATCTGGCAATGAAAATTTTTATCATTCTTTTTATTATCTAATAGGATAAGACTTAAAATACAAAGAAACTACTCTTCTAGGGTCCCTAAGCTTCCAATAAATGGTAAGAAAGAATGGGAGACTTGAAACCATAAAAATCCTAGAAGACAGCAAAGGCAGTAATTTCTCTGACATCAACCACAGCAACATTTTTCTAGATATGTACCCTAAGGCAACAGAAACAAAAGAAAACTACTAGAACTACATCAAAATAAAAAACTTTTGCACAAGATTGTACAAAAACTATCAACTAATAGCTAAAACTAACAATAACTATAAATGATCAACGAAACAAAAAGACAACCCACTGAATGGTGGAAGATATTTGTAAATGAGCGTCCAAAAAGGGATTAATATCTAAAATATATAAAGAATTTATACAGCTCAACACCAAAACAAACTACAAAAAAAAAATCTGATTAAAAAATAGGCAGAGGACCTGAATGGACATTTTTCCAAAGAAGACATACAGATGGCCAACAGACACATGAAAATTCTCAACATCACTATCATAAGGGAAATGCAAATCAAAACCACAGTGAAGTATCACCTTACATCAGTTAGAATAGCTAAAAATTAAAATGACAAGAAATAACAAACGTTAGCAAGGATGTGCAGGGGAATAAAACCCTCATGCACTATTGGTGGAAATGTAAAATGACCCAACATCTTTTTTTTTAATGGTGGTAAAACATACATAATGTAAAACTCATCACCTTAACCATTTTTAAGTGTACACTTTGTTGGCATTAAGTACATACATTCACATGGTTGTGTTGCCATCACCATTCCCCATCCACAAAACTCTTCATCTTACAAAGCTGACTCTCTGTATCCATAACTAATTCCCAAAACACACACACACATACACCCCTAGCCCATTCTACTTTTGTCTTTATGAACAAGACTTCTCTAGGTACCTTATGTAAGTGGGATCATACAATATTAGTCCTTTCATGACTGTCTTCGTTCTCTCAAATTCATCTTTGCTCTAACATGTGTCAGAATTTACTACCTTTTTCAAACTTAACAACATTTCATACATATATCCATATTTCATTGATGCGTTCATCCATAAATGGACACTTCAGTTGCTTCATTCTTTTGGCTACTGCTATGAACATGAGCACACAACTATCTTTCCAGAGTCCTTGCTTTCAATACTCTTGTTATATATCCAGAAGTGAAACTGTTGGATTATAAGGCAATTCTATTTTGAATTTTTTGAGGAACTGCCATATGGTTTTCTCTAGTGGCCATACTAGTTTATATTGTACATTCCCACCAACAGTTCAAAAGGGTTCCAATTTCTCCACATCCTCACCAACACTTATTATTTTCTCACTTTTGTAATAGTAGCCATCCTAGTGAATACAAAGTGGCAGGTCACTTTAATTTTGATTTGCATCTCCCTAGTGATTAGTGATTTTGAGAATATGTTTATGTGCTTATTGGCCATTTATAACAATCTTTGGAGAAATATCTATTGGAGTCCTTTGCTTATTTTTAAGTTGTGTTACTTGTTTTGTTGTTGTTGTTAGTTGCTGCTAAGCTGAAGTTCTTTATATATCGTGAACATTAACCCCTCATCAAATATATGATTTGAGAATATTTCCCCCCCTCCATAGACTGTCTTTTCACTCTGTTGATTGTATCTTTTGATGAACAGCTTTAAATTTTGATATAGTCCAATTTACCTGTTGTTTTTTTCTTTTGTTGTCTGTGTTTTTGTGTCATGCCCATGAAGTTACTGTCAAATCCACTGTCATCAACCCTTTCCCTATGTTTTCCTCCAGGAGTGTTACAGTTTGAAGTGATACATTTAGGTCTTTAATCTGTTTGGAGTTACTTCTGGGCTCCCTATTCTATTCTATTGGTCTGAATATAATTCTATTCTATTGGTCTGAATATAATCTGCCTTTATGCCAATACCACACTTTTTTCAATACCACAGATTTGTAGCAAGTATTAAAATCAGGAAATATGAAACCTCCAAGTTTGTTCTTTTCCAAGATTTTTTTTCTTAGCATTTAATACATTCATTTAATTCTTTGTAAATTTCTAGGAAAGGGAAAAATATGAAAGGTTCTTTGTTTCTTTTTTTTTTTCAGAATAATTTGTAAGACCAGTACACTAAGGAACACATTTTAAGAAAAAATCCTCTTTTACATTATTCAGATAATATATTCCAACTGATCTCATTCACACACAATTTTCAAAATTCATTAGGTTTCAATAATCCAAAATAATTTCTTTGTAAAATAAAAATTTCAGGGCGCCTGGGTGGCTCAGTGGGTTAAAGCCTCTGCCTTCAGCTCAGGTCGTGATACCAGGGTTCTGGGATCCAGCCCCGTTTCAGGCTCTCTGCTCAGCAGGGAGCCTGCTTCCCTTCCTCTCTCTCTGCTGGCTTCTCTGCCTACCTGCGATCTCTGTCTGTTAAATAAATAAATAACATCTTTTTAAAATAAATAAATAAATAAAAATTTCATTTTTAATTTTCTTATAAAACTTCAGTTATTATATAAACCTTAATATTAAGATGTAACAATGGTCTTAGTTGAAATAGTTAGCATTAGATTTGCCTGAAAGGAACAGGAAACCCAATGATGGATTAAACAAGAATGTAGTTTATTTCTCCCTTATGTCAAAATCAGATGTAAATAGATGCTCCAGAGCTGACCTGACATACACTTTCTGTAACTTCCCTTTCCAAGATCACCTCATAGTCTAGAATGTATTGACGGTGATAAAATGCAAAACAGAATATTTGAAATGACATAGGACGAGAAGTAACATCATTTGAAAATTGACTTAATAGCAAGATGATTCTGTTACTCTGTAGCAACTCTTTTTTTTTTTTTCTTAAGATTTTATTTATTTATTTGAGACAGAGAGAGAGCACAAGCAGGGAAAAGCAAGAAGCAGGTTTCCTATGAGGAAGGAGCCTGATGAAGAACTCAATCCCAAGACCCTAAGACCATGTCCTGAGCCGAAGGCAGATGCTTAACTGACTGGGCCACCAGGTGCCCCACTCTGAAGCGACTCTTAAAAGTGAGTGTTATAGAGAAAGTTGTTTAGCAGGCCAAAAACTCACATTGTGTTATATATATACTAAATACCAAGATCTCTCAACTTACAAGCTCACAGTGAGATGGGTAAGAGTAGAAGAGTCACTACATTCAGTAAATTAAACAACCTGCGACTTTGCATTCCATCTGATGTTTCATGGCATAAATAAATGGTGCGCTCTTCAAAAAAATAAATTTATAGATCTGTCTAGCTATTTACACAGAGTTGCATGCACCTCGTGCTCTGTAAAAGAGCAAAGTCCATCACTATTCCAGGAACAAGTGTGTGTCATTCCATATAAATTCCAAAAAGAGGACACACTCACTGGAACAACAAACTAACTTTCAATTTCTAAATGACCACCACTTTGACTGATGGAGGAAATTAAAGTATTTACACTACAATATATTGCAAAATATTGCATATGAGCTAAGTCAGCAGGCTCATGCTGTACATTAGCCTTCTGTTGATCATGAGCTGCTGTGTTTACACATACACACCCACTCACATATACATACCCTTACTACACACATCCTGCCATGTTCTTTCATCTTGATATTTGGCAAGAGAAGTCTCTTTAGCCAAGAATGTGATGTCTGATGAAGATCAGATCATCACTTCTACCATTCTTTCTGCTCCTGTCTGTTCCTCTGGACCTTGCTCTATAATTAAGCCCCCTCAGTCCTCTGTCCTCCCTCAGCCTCTTCTTCTGTGGAGGCACCTCTGTTCCCGATGACAAGTAATTCAAGTATTAACAATAAAATCACTCTCATGATCTTCTGTTCTCCTCCTATTTCTCCATCACTTCCCTTCACTTATCATATGCACTTCTAATAATATGAATCCATTTTCTCCATCTCTATTGTCAATCTGACTTCAAACTGGCATATTTTCTCTAAGGCATTACTGTCTCTCAATTACCCAAACTCAATCGTCATTTTTTCAGTTCCTTTCTCAGTTATGCTTTCTGTGACATTTGATACAGCTGACTATTTTTTCCTACTGAAACTATTCCTAATGTGGTTTCTCTTGTGTCATGTTCTCCTGGTTACCCCCCTATTTCTTTATCAATCTTTCTCAGTTCTTTTCAAATAATTCTTATTGGAATGTCCCAGGGATTCATCCTTAATGGTCTTTTCTTCTCGACTGAAATGTCATTTGTTTCAGCACCTCATATAATGAGCCTTTGAGTTCCCTAGAAAATTACAAACTAAACATACTCAAAAAGAATACCTTACTTATCCCCAAAATGTTCTTCTTCATATTTCTCCTATAATTGTCAGAGATCCCTTCACCCTCCCAGATACCCAAATAAAGCTCATCTACCATATCTAATAATTGACTTATCTTACTAATTTTATATCAAAAATTTATCTCAAATCTATCCCAACACTCACCTTTCAGTCTGACCTATCATATTTTCTTGTCAGAATCAATATAATAAACAACTAAATGATCTCCCACATTCTAATCTTACCTCAAATCTGTGTCCCACCATTCTGTTACCAAAAACTTCTATCTAAAATGAAAACCTGGGTCACACCTTCCTCCTGATTAAAATATCTGGATGATTTCCAGGATAAGTTTCCAGCACAAGGGCATGGGCTGCAATGGCCTCCACAACCTGGCTCCTCCCTTTCCAGGCCTTCCACCAACCCCATAATCTAGTATTTCATACTCCAGTAGCACTGAATTACTTATAAATCTCTGGACACCTCTCATTTGTTGATGTCCCCCCCCCCATTCATTCCTTGCTCTCCATCCATTTGGTAAATCCTACTCATCTTTCAAACCCATCTAGACATCAACTTCCCTTTAAAGCTCCTCCTAGGGCTCTAAACAGAGTCAATCAATTCCTAATCTATTGTAGCTCTATCTTGTATATACTTTTATCATTGTAGTATTCCTATTATAATTATTTGCCTGCATGTCTGATCTACCACTGAATAAACTCTAAGTCTCTCAATAGCAGGAACCGTTTGCCATTCATCCTTTTATCTCCAGCATCTAACATAATTATACCTTTATTTCCTTTATAAAAATAATATTTTAAATATCAAATATATTTTGAGTTATAGCAAAGGGTTTCTACTTCAAGATGAAAAATAAATTTGCGTGTTTCTTCAGAGCCCAACAAATATCACAATGTACAAAGGGGAGATGAATTAATAATTAATCAGAATTAATCAGAATATAGGAAGAAGTAATCAGAATATGGGAAGCAAGGTCCTGAGAAAATCACATACCTTGACTAATTTTTGCAATATTGAAAGTGGATCAAATCTATTAGAGAGTAGAGGGAGCTGTGCCAAGAACACAAGAGACTTTTTTTTCCCCCAAAGGCAAAGCCATAGTAGAATCAACAAAGAGGAGTTTAAAAAATAAAGCAAAAACCTAGGGGATTATTTGTAGGATTATCAAAAATTTATGAGATACCTTCAATATGCCAAGGCTAAAAACCATAGAACTGAACTCCAATGAAAGAATGTATATGCCTGTGAAAGTATAAGGTGACATTCCACAACGAAGCCTTCTTGATTTGAGCTTTTACTGGCTGGGGCACATCCAGTTTAGTTACCTGGCTGATTTCCCCAACTCCTTGCCAACTAACATCAAAGAAGCTCACCTGTTGACACATACTGCAACTTCCCAAAACCCATGGTCTACCCTTCCATCCAAGAAAGAGACCTGTTAGGAAAGAGAACTTTACAAGACAAAAACCTAAGCTGGTTACTACCTTTATTTAATAATTTATTTTTTTCATATGTTGTTACATATAAAATACATATGTTACATATGCAATATATGCATAACCAAGAACTACTGTATATTTAAGAATAAAGCAACAGCAAGGTGGTTCAGTTGGTTAAGCATCTGCCTTTGGCTCAGGTCATGATGCCAGTGTCCTGGGATCAAGTCCTGCATCAGGCTCCCTGCTTAGCAATATTGAAAGGCTGCTTAGCAGGGAGCCTGCTTCTCCCTCTCTTTCTGCCCCTTCCTTCTCTCATGCTCTTTCTCTCTATGACAAATAAATAAAATCTTTAAAATAAAAATAAAAAATTAAATTTGAAAAAGAATAAAGTAACAACAGGGGAAAAAAGTATGGAGGAAGGACTAAAAGGAATTAACATCACCATAGCATAAAGAACAAAAGAGAATTTGGAAAAACTATAGAATATCCTTGGAAAGATTTTATGTATTCCAATCATAAAGCAAAAACAGAATTATAATTATATGTTATAATTATGTTATAATTAATTATGTTATAATTATAACAGTTATAATTAATGAGTACTATAGTACATGACAGAGTTCTTAAAAGCTAAAACTTCAGAATAATTAAAGTTAAATGCTGAACATTGAATAACTTAATTGACAAAAAATAACTTAATGGAAGGATTGGACAATAAAGTTGTGACTCTCTTAGAATGTATACCACATTCACAAACAGATGAAAATAAAAGAATAAATGCAAAAGTTTCAATATCTAATTAAAGGAATTTATGAAAAGAGAGAACAAAGAAATCTTGAATAAATAATAAAGGCAATATCCTAGAGCTGAAAGAAGATAAAAATCATGAAATTCAAAGAGTCAACCAAGTACCAAACTAGATTAATGAAAAACACTGACATCACACACATAGGGTGAAATTTCAAAATAACAAATTGAAGTTTCAAAAGCTTCTATAGAGAAAAATTAGAACAGATTAGTAGATGCTAGAAGACAAAAGAGCAGCATTTTCAAAGTTCTGAAGCAATAATGATATTGAACCTGCAATTCCATAACAAGCTAAACAACCAATTAACAATTTATACAATTGGAAGTCATGAGATACAGTCTAAAGTTGATGGGACATGGGGTGTTGGGGTGGCTCAGTTGGTTAAGCGTCTGACTCTTGGTTTCTGCCCCAGTTGTGATCTTGGGGTTGTGAGATCAAGCTCCACATCAGGCTCCACAGTCAGTATGGAGTCTGCCTGGCACTCACGTGCACTCTCTCTCTCTCTCTCAAAATAAATAAATAAAATCTTTTAAAAAATCTTTAAAGTTGACAGGCCAAGATGTAAAAGTTTAGATATTATTTAATGCTCTGAAAACAGATATAGAAGAACTTGTAAAAAATATTTGGCAGGAAAAAAATATTTGGCAGAAAATATTCAAGGAGAGCAAACACAGGGCAGGTTAATTTGAATTTATCAAATCCCATGCAAGTTATTAATAAAATTTAAATGATAGAGATAGAGATGCATAAGAGTTAAAAATAAGGATAATTTACTGTGAGAACTGAGACTAAAGATGAGGAGTAAAAGAAAGAAGGACTTAGATTTCTCCTTTTTATTTTTTATTTCTCCTTTTTAATTTTTTTTTTTTGCCTGCTATAATGTTTGAATGGTGTTAGCATTTACTTGAGTTACTATTATCACTGTGAATAGCATTTTTCCAAAAGATGGCCACCATTAATTCCTTCCTTCTTGTAATGCACGCCACTTCTTCATGAAGAGATGGAGTATATTCCTCTACCTGCCTGAATCTGGGTTGGCTCTGTCAGTTCCATATTCAACATATTTCTTGTAGACATCTTTATTGCAAGCATTTTTACTACAAACATTTTTGCTACATTACTAATTGGCTATTAATAAGTAATCTACTATTATAAAGGTATAATAACAAAAAACAAGAGGAACATTTAAAAATGAAATATGAAAAAATCAATGTAATTAATTATAAATTCCTTCCTTCATTAAGAAAGGTATCAGTTTTCCAAATAACTCAGATACATATTTATAACTGAGCTTTATATTGAATTGTGAAAGCCTTCACCGTTGTGTGTTCTTGCCATACTGTCACATATCTGTTGATAGACAATTCAAAGTTCTATTAGAAATGAGGAAGGAATGCTAACACTGTAACATATTTGTAACTGAGTGTTGCTATCATTGTAACTGATATGTTTTCATTTTCTGGTATAGTATAGTATTCAATCTGGCTTTATACTCTTATTTGACACTTCTAACAAGTTTTGTCACCATATTTTCTATAAAGTCAATATATGTCATTGTTATCAGGCACTATTTTAAGACCACCACATCTGCTTGTCACTGTATAGACCATTATAAGGGCTAGCTGATTTTTATAATATATAAATGGGAACTTTGCCAATGGAGAAATGAAACCAAACTGTCAACCAGTTATTTTATCTTTTATGGCAAAATTGCCTTACATCCAATTAGTTATTTGGCAAAAATATTTGCAGTGAAAATGCTTGTAGCAAAGATGTCTATAGCAAAGATGCTTACAGCAAAAATACCAGATACAAGCTCTGTCTACTTTGGCCAACAGAACTCAGTGGAAAGGATGTTATGCTACTTTTAGGTCTAGCCTTTAAGAGAACAGGTAGTTTCTACTTTTAGTTTCTTGGATTCCTGAGCCTCATGTAAGAAGTATGTCTAGGGGCACCCAGCCAGTTAAATGCTGAACATCCAAGTCATGAGGCCAGGGTCCTGGGATCAAGTCCCACATTGAGCCTGCTTCCTTGTTGCTCCCCCGGCTTGTATGCTCTCTCTCTCCCTCCATCTCTGTCAAATAAATAAAATCTTAAAAAAAAAAAAAAAAGTCCGTCCAGTCTACTATACAGAGAAAGAGTCCACATGCTTTATTAAGGCAGCAGACACAGAGGTGAAAAAGCTACCCTGAATGTCCAGCCCAAATGGCCTTCAGATCACTCCAACCCTAGCTGCTGACTAAAACAGTATGAGAGACTCCAGTTAACACACACACACACACACACACACACACACACACAAACCCAATTACACCAAGTCAACCCAGAGAATCATAAAAAGTAAATCAATTTTTGTTTAAAGCCACTAAGTTTTGAGGTATTTGTTATTCAGCAATATATAGTAAAGATAGACATGATAGTGAATACCTACTTAGGTTGTGTTACTGAAGTACAAAAATGGCAAACTAAAATCATATATACAATACCCACTCTTTCAGTTTCTTGCTAAAATGGCCCAAAAAATATGATAGAGAAGGTTAGTACCACTTTTAGATACTAGAAAGAAGTTCTACTTATATTTCTGAAATGATAAAGGATTTAATGGGAATCAGTGCAGGTGAGAAGGATACTGACGTGGGAAATCTCCTAATATCTACTGTACTCAAGCAGTCTAAGAGAAGTTAAGGTAGTGTGGGGGCCAAGAGCTAATCTGGAGCCATATTAAGTCTCCAACCAATTCCTTGCCCACGATTATGAACTGAACATTTGTGTTCTCCCTGAATGCATATGTTGAAATCCTAATGCCTAACACAACAGCACTAAGAGGTAGGGCCTTTGGGGGGGTAATTAGGTCATGAAAGTAGAACCCCCATGAGTGAGATTATTGTCCTTATAAGAAGAGATATAGGCGTTTCTTGTTGGCTCAGTCAGTAGAGCATGCAACTCTTGACCTTGAGGTTAAGTTTGAGCCCCACATAGGGTGTAGGGATTACTTAAAAGTAAAATTGAAGAGGAAAAGGAGAAAGAGGTAGAAGAGGAGGAGGAGGAGACCACAACAGAGATATGAGACCCATCTCTCTCTCTCTCTCCTTTCCTTTCTCCCTCTCTGCTCTCCACCATATCAGGATACAAGAGAAAGATAGATAACTGCAGAACAAGAATAGTGACCGCACCAGAAACCGGATCTGCTAGTACCTTGATTTTGGACTTCCCAGCCTCTAGAACTGTGAGAATAAATTTCTCACAGTTTCCCTGTCTGTGGTATTCTGTCATAACAGCCAGGGGACAGCAGTAGTTAAAAAGTGCTAAAATTATTTTTAAGATAAAATCATAGACAGTTTCATTCTTAATACTTAAAAAGGAAAAAACACTGAGAACTTTAAAACATTCAAAGTAAACCATAAGCATGTACCAAGGATCCATAGCTTTTAAGACATTCAAAGAAATGAAAAGAACAACAATAAGTATAGCAAAATATAGAAAAACAAAAGTAAGGAATCATAAACATAAAGATAAAATAACTTGATAAAAACTAAAGCCAAATATAGTAGTGAGCACTCTAAATATGAATTAATTAATTTTCCTAATAAAAGATAGATAGAGTAGTATATAATCATTGAAATGGATACTACAGAGCAATATTTAAAAATTTGGAAAGGTCAGCCTGGCATAATTCTGAGTGAAAAAAAAAAAAAAAAAGCAGGCTACAAACAGCCTGCAGAATATAATCCCATCTAACTAAAGTTAAGTGTCTGTGTGTGTACCCATATAAAACGGGCTGTCAGGAAAATATTATTTTTATTTCTAGGGACAGAATTTTTTATTGTTTTATACTTTATTTTTATTGCTGGTTTACTGTTTAATAGTAAATACATATTTTTATAATAAAAATAGAGCCTTTTTCATATTTTAAAGTAAATATATTTTTAAAAGACTATTATATTGGATCAAAGAAAAAATTCAATAACGTGCTAGTTATAAAAGACAATATAATAGAACAATCAAAATTGTTGAAAATAAAAGAATAGGCAAACTGTCCTAGACAAATTTAATTAAAAAGAAAAGTCAATATTAATTCTAAGTAGAATATAAAACATTAAAAGAGTGGCAAGAAGTAAACAATAAAAGAAAATGGAAGGAAAGAATATGAAAATAAACTCTAATTTATTAGAAGACAAAAAAGAAAGAGGTTTTAAACAGTCAAAGTGATAAATAAAACCCAAACATTCAGCAATTGTTTTGAGAGAGAGAACAAAAATGCTCCTTAATGAACCCCATGAGAGCAGGATCCCACCTATCTTGCTAACAGTTGTATTCTGATGCCTAGAACAGTGCCTGGCATAACAGTCAAAACTCACTGTTAGCCAGGGGTGAGAATAAACTCTCCTTTGGAGGTGATTTAAAAAGTAACAAAAAGCATATAAATCAAGAAAGCAAATTTAAAAGACTGAATAAAATAAACATAAAAACTGCCAGAATCCACTTAGTAAGAGAATGAAAATCAGAAAAAGATTTAAAAAGATTTTTGAAATTATTAAAGAAATAGAAAAGATGCCAGGCCCTGTCAGTTTTATGGGCAAGTTCCATTAAAACATAAGGAGAAATATTATCTGTTTAAGCTATTCCAGAGCTTTGAAGTAGAAATAGAAAGCTTCCTAATTCATTTTACAAGCCTTACATAACCCTCACAAAAATAATGCACACTACTACAAAATAGAAGACTCATGAATATGGATGCATAAATTCTAAATACTACATAACGAATTGAATCCAGCAGTGTATTAAAAGAAGAATATACCATGACTAAGTAGATTTATTTCAAACTGCAAGAATGGCTTCACATTAGACATTCTATCAATGCTATGCACCAAATTAATAGGTTAAAGAAGAAAACCATAAATTAGTAAATGCCAAATATTGATAAAATTTAAGATGAAATCCCAAAGAAAAAAAGGATAGAATAGAAGGATGTTGTCTTATCTATATGAAAAAGGAGTTAAAAATCAGCAGTTAAGTTCACATTGAATCATAAAAAATTAGAGGCAGCCCATTAGAAAGAGGAAGAAACAAAAAGATATGTTCAACATTGTTCACTAGTTAAGAAAATAAAGAAATATGAAATGAAGTATGCATTACTGAAAAGAATATCATTTGAAATATTTTTGTACAGGAAAAACAGCTTTGAGCAATAGATAATTTATTGTCCTACAAAACACATAAGTCCAGTGGAGGTGGATATTTAAGTAAAGCAATTATTAACATCAAAACCAAGGAACATTATGGGCCTATGTTAGATGGAGAAGATAATTAGAGTGCTATAATATTGTGTTTCAACCAGATAATGTAGGGAGAAGTGCAAATGGGGAAATTAATGTAAAGAGCCTTATGAGCCCTTTCTAAGTCTTCACCTAATCCCTGAACTCACCTCTAACAGCTAATACTCAAAGAAATCCTGCTTTCTGTTGACCTGCCTTCCAACTATCAGTCCTTAAAAGTGAGATAGCTAGTTTTCAAAGCAAAAGATCTGAGTTCAAATCATGACTGCTAGTTATTAATACTGTGATGACCTTAGGCAATTACCTAACAGAACTGACGTTTCAATGTCTACAGGTATAAGATGGGATTATCAACCATATATAAATCTAATGGGCTATAATAAAACATAAATGAACCAACCTAATTCTTGGCATTTAGTAAAAACACTCATTCAGAATCATTCACCAGAATTCCAGGGCCTGGGATGTTATCTTCATAGGAAAAACCATTTGAATGAAAGATAAACTCAAATTTCCAGGTATTAGATACAGCTGGGGATATCCTATGGTGGAGGTCAGGATAAAAAGAGTAGAGAGACACAGGAGGGGGAAAAAATCAATAGGGAAGGGCTCATTTGAATGAGAAAAGCTTTTAGAAGCAGCAATCAATGGGAAACTCTGGGTTAAGAGAGACATATAACATCTCCTATGGTTTGAAATAGGTTAAACCCCTGAATTCTCACTTCAGGGAAATCTACAATAAAGATACGTTCTTCATCAAGGCTTCTGGAGTTACACTGCAATTGATTTAAAAATCAGACAAATGACAGTTGAACCATGCAGAACCCTAGGTTTTTGGGAAGGTTAAAGTAAATTCTCATAGTTTAAAACTACTGTAATTGTTATTTTTATGCTAGTTTTCATGAATACACACATATGTACATACTCATAAAAACTATATATACATGGGGCTATGTATATGTACTTGCTTATTTCCAGACTCACCAAACTATTAGGAAGCTCCTTCTTCCATGTTTGGATGGAGTCCTTCTTTATCTATCAGTCTTTCCTTACAGCCTCCTCCAAGCCTCAGTCTGCTTTGGTCTTGCTTCTCTACATCTAAAGTTAACCTCCTTTATAAGCAAGGCTGAACAAGGTCCGATAGTCACTACTTCCAGGGCCGAAATCTAATGACCATTCTGAATAATCTGACCCTGCAGCAGCAAACCTCTGACAAAAATAAAAAGGCAGAAACATGTCCGTATCACGGAGTTAAAAATGTCAATGGTATAGGAAAGTATCACAACAGTAAGAGATAAAATATTCTTTGGTGGCCAGGAAATCAGAGGCAAGAACTACAGGAGAGATGATGGAAGAGGCCAATGACATCTACATATTAAAGAAATAAGCAAGAAATGAATGAGGCTATAATTCCCCCCTGGGGGTTCTGGTGACAAACCACTCAGAATCTGACTTCATGGTACATGTCACCGCCAGCACCCCTCGATGGAATTATAGCCTTGCATTACAGGGTAGCTTGTCTGTTATTATGCTCACAAGAGTTTAGAAAATATGCCCAGTGTTGTTGAAATGAGAAGTGAAAGCAGCCAGGCATAGCTTGCAATCAAGTTCTTCCTGAAAATGTTCCAGGAGAGCTTTGATGGGCTGAAGTGGCTGCCACATGGCCTTGTTGGTAGGCTCTGTTCAAAGAGCTTCATCTTCCATCAGGTTTCTTCTATTCTTCACTGACCCCACAACTGTGATAGCCTCTAATTCTCTGCCACTAAGCCATGGGGCATTAATGACCAACCCCAGAGTAATGGTAGCAATCCTAGACACCACAGTTCAATCTAAGGTTCTTGTGAAATGCCCATCACCAAAGTGCCACATGCTTTAAGAATTATGCCTTTAGAATGGAGCAAAATAAGATGGGTAATGGGAGACCTGTAGGGAATGCAAGGAAATTAAGCCTAAGACACATACACACCAAGTTTAAGAATCTTTTAGAAAGCTTTTCTAAGGGCACAGAAAGTTCCACAATTCCAGATATTCTCTTGTGTGGAATCACCTAAGAATTAGAACAGCTGGGTGCCTGGGTGGCTCAGCTGGTTAAGCGACTGCCTTCAGCTCAGGTCATGATCTCAGAGTCCTAGGATGGAGTCCTGAATCAGGGTCCCAGCTCCATGGGGAGTCTGCTTCTCCCTCTGACCTTCTCAGCTCTCATGCTTTCTTTCACTTTCTCTCTCTCAAATAAGTAAATAAAATCTTTTAAAAAATTAGAATAGCTATAATCATAGCTCTATTTTTTTAAATATTTTATTTATTTATTTGACAGACAGAGATAACAAGTAGGCAGAGAGACAGGCAGAGAGAGAGGAGGAAACAGGCTCCCTGCTGAGGAGAGAGCCCAATGCGGGGCTTGATCCCAGGATGCTGGGATCATGACCTGAGCCAAAGGCAGAGGCTTTAACCCACTGAGCTACCCAGGCACCCCAGCTTTCTTTTTTATTTAACTTCAGTGCGCATTTATTAAGCAGTAAATGATAGCACTCTCTAGATATTATCTAGTAGAATGTGTAACCAAATAAATGTTGGCTATTTACAAGTGGAGAGATAGAAGACCATGGGCAATTCCATTTAAATTAAAACCTGAATTAGTGCATTATTCCTCTTTATTTCTCTCTCTCTCCCAAACTCTTAGCATGGGGTTTTAAACATAGTTAATAAAGAAGTGAAAGAACATCTGAATGATGATGGCTATATGGATGTTTTAAGTTTGTAGTAAAAATCTTTAGCAAAGACAGAACATTGATGCCCATTTCATAATCAAAGTTTTGACACAGGTACATTCTCACATCCTCACCTGTGGCAGACTCTTCTTCTATATCATGGCATTCATTTCATGGAATATCTTGGAATCTTCAGAATAAAGCCCTCCAATCATAGAAAGGCAACTGAGTTAGATTCTGGAACTGCTAACATCCTTATCGCACATTATGCCCCCATACAAGTCACATTGTTGTAATCCAATTTAGAAATAGCCAGGATGATGAAACTGCTCAGCTTTCATGATGAAAACACAGTTTCCTGCCTACACAGAGGAATCCAGGTGGAGAAGGGGGTGTGGGAGGGAGAGAGTCCCCATCTAAGGTTATCTGCGGATACCTGAGAAATGATTCAAGTATAAGTCCCAAGAAGCAATCTGCCCTATCCTGTCAAAAATAGTCTACTATGCCTTCTATAAGGCCTCTGAATCCAGTACTAAAATAATTTTTTTATCACTTGTGCCTCCTTGATTTAATATAGTGATGGGTATCAAAGAAGAAATAGATAAAAAGTGGTTAGGTTAGGCAAAAAGGAAGCAAATAACTTGGCATCATTTGCAAAAGATAAAACAAGATAATTTGGGACAACTAAACTGCTCTTCTTCAAATTTCTTTTATATGCAACAGGAGCGTCCCAAAACAATGGGACCATTCCAGAATAATTCTAAATATTATAAAAGTCTGCACTTGGAGAATGGCCAAAATCAACAAGACAGTAAACAACATGCGTTGGAGAGGATGCAGAGAAAGGGGAACCCTCTTACACTGTTGGTGGGAATGCAAATTGGTGCAGCCACTTTGGAAAACAGTGTGGAGATTCCTCAAAAAATTAAAAATAAAGCTACCCTATGACCCTGCAATTGCACTACTGGGTATTTATCCTGAAGATACAAATGTAGTGAAAAGAAGGGCCATCTGTATCTCAATGTTCATAGCAGCAATGGCCACAGTCACCAAACTGTGGAAAGAACCAAGATGCCCTTCAACAGATGAATGGATAAGGAAGATGTGGTCCATATACACTATGGAGTATTATGCCTCCATCAGAAAGGACGAATACCCAACTTTTGTAGCAACATGGACGGGACTGGAAGAGATTATGCTGAGTGAAATAAGTCAAGCAGAGAGAGTCAATTATCATATGGTTTCACTTACTTGTGGAGGATAAGGAATAACCTAGAGGACATTGGGAGATGGAGAGGAGAAGTGAGATGGGGGAAATCAGAGGGGAAGACAAACCATGAGAGACTGTGGACTCTGAGAAACAAACTGAGGGTTTTGGAAGGGAGGAGGGTGGGGGTTGGGTGAGCCTGGGGGTGGGTATTAAGGAGGGCACGTATTGCATGGAGCACTGGGTGTGGTGCAGAAACAATGAACTTTGGAACACTGAAAAAATAAATAAATCAAATGAGAAAAGAAGTCTGCACTTGGTTTAAAACAACAACAACAAAAAACTTAAAGAACTTGCTACGACACCAGTTTTCAGTTATTAAGTTATCTAAAAGCTCTTCAGTTCCTTTTGTACTCATTAGCAGAATTTTAAAAATCAGCAGAACTTTGTGTTCTTGGTCACCCTGCTCCCTACCAGTCAACAATGTTACCCCTAGAGCCATATACAAAACTCTGAAACCCCAGATGTACACTCTTCATTTATGACCCTTGTTGGTTTGATTATGATTTCATATTTTAAGTTTCATTTTAAACAGTAAATTTTGCATTGTATTCCATAATAGTTTTTTATTAAAATATAAGAAAGCTCTTCATTTGCAATTAATGACCACCTTACTCTCTTATCATAAAGGTTTTGTAGGTTATTCAAATTCTCTAAGTGCGTGATCATTTCATTTTCCAAATAATAAGCTTGGCTTTTCCATTTCAATAATTTAACCTCCTGCTTTTTCTTCTTATCTTCAGTGCATTGCTTAAGACATCTAATTCTGTTTTGAAAAGTACAGGTCTCTAACCAGCTGTGTGATTTGGGACAAATTACTTTGTCCATTTATGTCTCAGTTTCCTTCCTTCCTTCCTGGTATAGTATTATACCAATCTGTAAAATTGGTATAATACTATTATTAACCCAACAGGCTTATTGTAAATAAATAAAAACTTTTAGAAGAATATGTGTTTACTTACACAACAACATAATTACTTTATCCACATCATAATACACTTTAGCATTTTCTAAATTTTGATATAACCCCCATAGCCATAATTTTTCTAAGATTTTTATTTGTCAGAGAGAGCGAGAGAGAGAGAGCAAGCACAAGCAGGGGGAGCAGCAGGCAGAGGAAGAAGCAGTCTCCCTGCTGAGCAAGGAGCCCAGTGTAGGACTTGCTCCCAGGATCCTGGGATCATGACCTGAGCTGGAGGCAGCAGCCACCCAGGTGTCCCCGGTATCTGTAATTTTAATGGATATATAGCATATAAGTGCTCATTTTTTCTTATGACCTGCCTATTTCTCCAAAGTATTTGAGAATTTCAGAGAATGCCACACACATGACATTCAAAATATGAGACAATATTAATGATTTTTGCTTAACTGCTCTTTCAACTGACACAAAAATTGGGTTAAGAACAGATTTTAGTTGATCCTAGATTTGGAATTAAAGTTGCTGCTTTTGGAAAAAAGACTATAATTATTTTCTGTTTTTCATGCATATGAGTAAGAAATTCTATCACTGACCTATCCAAGAGCAATTTTAATAAACATAAGAAGAAGAAGAAATTAATATAAATTTGGGATACAGAAGAGACTTTTCATGACATACTTGTCCAATCTTCCTATTTTAAAGATGAAGAAACTGTAACACAGAACAGCTCCTTGAAGTTTTATATACTTATGATGAAACTATCAAACACTTGATGACAACTAACCACATTTACTTTGATCATGATACGTCATTCATTTACCAATTTATAAACATTTATTGGACATTCACAATATGCAACAGCTACATAGACAACAGTGAATAAAATGATCCAATGAACAGACACAATATTTCATGCCAGAAGCTAATAAACAGCTATCTATAACCTAAGCCATGTGAAGGAAATTTTGGCCAACAGCTACACACAAGATGGTTAATCAGAAATCAAAATAAGTGAGCCATATACCTCATACACACAATCAGTAGTCACCTTGCCTAAATATATACTTTGTCTATATTGTCAAACCTTTACCAAACCTACACTGCTAAACCTACACCCTAGTCCAAACTAAGAACATCTATCCCAAATCACTGTAATAGTCACTTACAAAGTCTTCCTGCCTCTATACAGCAATCAGGATGATCTTTACCACCACCCTGATCAGATATGTCACTACCCTGCATAAAATTGTCCAATGGCTCCTCTATGAGATCAGGGATTTATGACTATATAATAATGACCCCTAATCTTAGTATCTGGGAAAAAAATGTGTTCTTTCTTACATTTATACAGGTCAACTGCACAGTTCTGTTTCACTCTCTCACTGTAGTCCACTAATGCTATGGCTTTCTCATCTAGGAAGGCTATACTTACTTGTCGTAGTTGACTGGCTGTTGTCTAGGTAATGACATGACTAGGTCACCTGTCTGGGATCATCCAGCAAGCCTGGCTTGTTCTCAGAATAGTGCCAGAGGTTTCAAGAGAGTGCACAGAAGCATAAAAAGCCCCTTGAGGAACTAGTTTGGAACTATCACACCATCATTGCCACCACATTCCATTGGCCAAGCAAGTCTCAAAGTTAGCCTGGAATCAAAGCACGCCAAAATAGACTCAGTCTCTTGAGAGGTAATGGTGCAAGTTCACATTGTGATGGGCATATAGAGAAATAGGAGGACTGGGGGTATTTTATATTCAATTCACTTCAATCCAATTCAAGCTTGGGTACATTACATTCAATCTACCTCACGGAAATTAGAATAAGTTTTAAATTTTTATTGTCAATTAGGAGGCCTGCCAAGCCCCTCCCGCTTTATGTGCTTTATATGCTGAGTTTCAACTCAAAAGTACCATCTTCAGAGATGCCTATGCTGACCACCCCAGTTAAACTATCAACATCAATCTCTTATCACATTACTTAATTTTATCCTCATCATAGCCCTTGTACGTACCTGAAATTAACCAGTTTATCTGTCACCTTCAGTTATAGAATGGGAAGTGTATCCTGTTGACCACTGTCTTCTCCATTGTCTAGAACAACATCTAGACAATGGCCAACAGCTACACACAAGATGGTTAATCAGAAATCAAAATAAGTGAGCCATATACCTCATACACACAGTCAGTAGTCACCTTGCCTAAATATATACTTTGTCTATATTGTCAAACCTAAAGCTCTTTTTTATGTTTATGTCAAACATAAAAAGCTCTTTATACATATTTGAATACTAGTCAGCTGTGGGATAAAAAACAGTGGTGTGGAGTGAAGATGTAGGATCATCTCCATTTCCACCCAGCTGCTGAACCTTGAGCATGTCATTCCACTTCCCTGCACCTAAGTTAACTGCACGCATCAAATGCCAGGACTGGAGTAGACCCCTTTAACACCCCCTTCCAGCTCTCAATGTTGCAATTCTACATGCCATAGGAATGAGTCTGTGGCATGCTTGATCTGCTCTGGCTTTATTTCTAATCTTTCTTTGGTACACTTCCCCTCTTGACATAACTTGTTCATCCAGATTCCCCATGCCCAGCTTAGCCCATCAAGGT